>NC_140297.1:82335865-87922356 GCF_964211825.1 Aythya ferina
AGCAAGCTGCAGGAGTGCAGTGCCTTGCCAGGAATGATGAAATTGGACAATGCAATACACTACATGAGCAACAATAGACCAGTTCAAAGAGTTCTCTTTGGATGGGCTACTCACAGTGGGAGATGTGCCTAGTATGCATAAATGAACTATAGAGTCTGTGAAGATTGGCTAATTGAACTATATATATTTTTAGAGTTGAAGGAAATCCAGCTGGAGACTAAGCCATAGGAAAGGAGGCTAGTGGAAATTCATTTGGAACTTGAGAGAAAGGGTTTGATGTCTGGGGTAGAATGCATATCTGCAAGAATCTTTCATTGTGAACTCTATGGATCTGCAGTTTTCCACAGGAACAGGCATTCCCTTAGGGCAGAGGTTTCCATGTGTCTGGCAGATACTGAGGGCTGAATTTACAGTGGGGACTTCCATTTCAACTTTTTTTCACCCAGTGTTTAGTTCTTGGGAGCTATTGCTCAGGATGAAATTTTCCCATGCCCAAAGGTTTAGAATCACTTCCTCCCTGTGCCCACTTCATCTCTCATAAAAAAAGTCTACACCTAAGTAAATTTCTTTTCTCCTTTGTACAGGATTGTGACAGAATGGGCAGGGACAGGTTTTCTCCTGTGAAGAGAATGACATTATTGCTGTTGTTAGTAATGCCTAGTACTAGAGAATTAATTCCCTGTTCTTACACCGTCCTTCCCACCCAGAGATCTTGGAGCTCACCCGGATTACAGCCAAAGAGAAGTGAATGTCCTGCTGAAATTTGCTTGTCAGGTCAGTTGTAATCCTGTCTGTAGAACTGAGCTCTTCAGAGTCCTCAACTTGTGTTGTGTTCACTGAGGTATCCATCACGAGGACTAATCAAGTGTTGTGCCATGTAGCAATGAGCTGCCAGAACTGGGATTGTGCTGTCATGAACCTCAGAAAATGTATAGGTAATTTTCTCTTGTTACTAGCTGTGTTAAGCCTCGGGGACTTGAATGGGGCTCCACACCAGCATAAGGTGAACGTCTGTGGAGTATATTGCATGTCTTGCAGTCTGAGAAGGTACATGACACAAAGAGTACAGGGTGAGGAGGGAAGTTAAGTCAATGTGGTATTTACAACATATTTTGTGATGACTTAATTTAGTAACTGTCCCCATAGGCTTCTCTCATAGCCAGTTTTCATCTTACTGCACCAAGAGAGAGAAAATACAAATGGTGATGCACTTATGGGTCTGTGGATCTCTTCAGGGAGATTATTATTACAGTAAGAAAGAAACTGGTATTGGAAGGCAGCATAGGTATTGATAAGTCTGGATGTAATTGTCAGGACAGAATTGCTTGCTAAGACAGACTCTACCACAATTAGAAGCTATGTTGTGTTATGTTTGTTATGAAGTTATGATTCAGAAGCCATTTGGTGAAATTCTGTGGCACTCTGCCAGGAATGGTGAATGTTTCTTGCTACTGGTGCCAAACAAACTAAAAAAGAAACCATCATAGCTTGTTATTGCTGGTGCCAGACCAAATATCTGTTGGCGCCAAACTTGGTATTGGTGCCAGAGGCTTGCTATCACTGGCCCATGATATTAGGAAATACTGGCTGAGTTGTTACAGTAGCCTCTTACTGACTTTCAGTCCAGGCATTGATGGAGCAGAGTGAACAACATAGTAAGAGAAGCACAAGAAAATTAACTGAGAGCCAAAGGGCTTCGAATGTTTGTTGGAGTCATTGAACTTTGCTAGCCCTTCCTGGAATATACCTACGCCAACTCAAAACACATATATTTTACATGGGTAAACAAGTGACTAGAGATAATGAAGGATATGTTTCCATTCAACTAAGTTACAGTACTATTTATAGCACCGTGGATTAACAAATGAATCATCTTGCCAATAATATTCTGGTTGAATAGCAATAAATATTCAACATTCTTATTTCTGGGTTGTTTTATATTTATTTTCTTCTTTGTTTGTTTTTAAGAAGCTTTTTCTGTGTGGAATCCCATGGTTTATGTAAGCAGTAGCGAATTATGTAAATAAATGATGGTGTAAAAAACTTTGAAATTTGTTGTTGTTGTTTTGTTTTGTTTTGTTTCTCAAGACCAAGTGAACTGCATTTTAAGGGAGCTATTCAGGAGCAGGCTGCAGAGTGGCCTTTCTATGGTACTTGGACTTTGGCAGCAATGCCCCCAGGTTGTCTCTTATATGTTTTGTACTCCATTTGCTGTTTGCCACTTTTCTTCCCTGCTTCAAGATCCGAATTGTCAGAATCTAATCCTCCCACCCCATGGACAACTCCAGAACAACATTGGTATCTTTGAAAATCTGGTCCATGCTGCTGCTTGCTTGCTTCTGGGATAGGCAGCATAATTACACCGAGGGTACGTGTATTATAATACTTCAGGATGGCGGAGGCAGGAGATTTATAAACTCCAGACTGTGTTCCAGAGATTAGGTGTGTTTTCACCATTTTGCAGCTGACAGAGAAATGCAGTAAAAGCTTGAGGAGCTGGTTCTTCAGCTGCGAAGATCTCTACAGCTCTGACAAAATTATTAGTTTTGCTGAGTTGCATGGGTTGAGTATCTGATCTCAAGTTCCTAGATGAGTTCTTAAGGGATTAGCTGAGTTTCAGTCTCTTGAAGGTGCGAACAAACATACGGTTGCCTCACACACATGAAGTTTCTTCCCTAAAGTTGTCCAAGGGCTTTGTGCAGGGGGTGTTGCTATTTCTGCTTTGTAAGGAAAGGTTCACAGAATTTAAATATCTTGTCCAAATGTACACGATCTAAGCTGGAAATAGGACACAGGTTTCCTAATTCCTGAACTACTGCTCTACCTACTAACCCCGTTGTTTCCCTGAACTTTTGCATATAGTTGAGTAGTTTAATAATTAACCTCCAAGTGGGGCACTTTGAAGCAAATGTAAAATGAAACCAAACACTTGTCTTGGTTTTTAGTCATACCAGATTTGCAAGTAGGGTGTGTTTAAATGATGCAGGTAGATAAAGTCTTGTTAATTTAGATTAGAGTAAAAGTCAGTGCCTTATCAAAGCAAGTGACTAATTAGGAAAACTATTACCTTTTGGAAAAGAAACAGTCAAACTATCACTCAAAATTATTTTAACTAATTGAATATTACTAGGATTTATGCTGAATAAAGGCTCATATTGCTGCTGGGGAGAGGAGGAAGACTGAGAGCTTTTTCCAGGAATTGCCAGTACCTTGTTTCTTATAATTTTACTTTTAGAAACTTAACAATACTTGTCATCAGTGTGTAAACCTGTGGAAAGGAGAGTCCCATGAGTCACCAGGGAGCCAAATTTACAGAGTTAAGTGTAGAGCTGCAGCATTTGTATCAAATGCACTGCCTCCATTTTCCTCACCTTACCAAGCTAACAGGACAACAAAATGCTTATGGATAGTTTGAAATGATCCACTGAATCCAAGTTGTGTAACAACTATGATCAGGCATTTGAGATCCTGCAAGGGTGGAAATAGTGGGGCAAATTCATGGTGTGAAAAGAAAGATTACAATCAGACTGTATTTATGTTCAGACAGATACATGCAATTGTGAAGAATCATTAAATAACTGTTAACCACACCTGCACAGAGCCTCTGGCAATGCTGGCTTACACAGAATCTCAAGAACTGCCATGTGCCTGACATCATACCTTTGCAAAGAAAGAAAAGTCCTGGGTGTTAGCCCAAGACTGGTAAGTAAAACATAGTCCACAGACTAGAGCCAGTTTATGTTTGTTAGTGATTTTCAGGCCTGTCACACCCAGTATCTTCTTCCCTTCTCTGTAAATCTGTCAGTAGTCCTGATTTGTTTGGTTAAGACCAGATCTTACTAAACACCTCTGAATCTACTTTTGATGCAATGGCTACTTACCTGTAAGTCAGTTAGGACTGGGAGGAGGGAATATCTGCGTGTGCACATGCACATAAGGAGTCTAGTACAAACAGTATCTTGACTTCTTTGGGCTTGTAATTGCTGCTGTGACACAGCTCCTTGTTTGTGTTTCTTTTTTACACAGATCAATTTTCTTTTAAAAACGTGGTGTAGGGTTTTTGTTTTGTTTTGTAATTTTTCATGAGGGAAATGACATTTGAGAACACTTTCATTTTCATTGTAAGAAAAATGAAAAGGAAGCCCATGGGGAAGGGGAGCCAACAAACAGGGTAAGAGGAGGAAAGAAAAAGGAAAAGGGGACCACTCTAAAGCTGAAATGAAGAGATGGAGATGTGGAGAGAGGTGGAGTAGGTAGCTCCAACTGAGCGCATCACAGAGCAATTCCACTCATCCTGTAAAGAATTCTCAGGACGCCCAAAGATCTCTGATTTGGCTGCTTCTGCTGGTGGAATATTTTTTGGACTGCTTACCTCTACAGCTTTCCTCAGGCTAGGGAGTTCTCTGGGTTTTCATTTCCCATGGTGCGTTTGGAAGCAACAGTCTTTCATCTGCATTTTCTCGGTTGGGGTATGCTTTTCCTGTCTTTCATAGCTAGGGGTGATTAAAGGGATTTTTTTTTTTTTTGGTTGTAGTTGAATAAAAAGTCAGAAAATGCAAAAGTGGAAGTTGAACATCATCATGTAATTCCTGAAAGGGACTGCTGTACATCAGTTTGATATCTCTTTCTAATCTCAATTTCTTTGCAAAATACATTTTTTTTTTTTTTCCTAATGCAAAGCTCCACAAGCTGTGAAGGAGATTCTGAAGAAGCAACTGAGCATGACTGAAGCACAGAGAGATTTTCAGGAAGGTGGAATATTTAAAAAATTTGCAGGTTTCAGGGTTCATTTCAGACAAGAATAGAAGCTCCAGCACTTGGCATTGGTAGATCAGACTATGGAAATGTTTACTCATCACTTACGAGAGTCCTTATTTGTAACTTGATTTATTTAGACCACAAAAGTTTGGAAGACAGTCCATTTTGACTTTCTCCAACTGTGATGGAGTCAGTGCCAAGAAACAGCAAAACTCAGCATACATTAAAGACTTTAAGAGATACCGGTGCTATAGGAAAAATGCCCCCCCAGCATGCTACTTTTAACACCCATCAGTTCTATATAAGTAAATCTTGGTTACATGGGCAGAGTTTATTTTGAAGGCAGGTTGTGAAGTAGTACACCCTGTACTCTCTCCCCCTACTTTGGCATTTAAACACATTACCATTAAAGATTGGCCCCTTGATGAAGTTAGGTGGAGTCAAGTGAAGAAGCAAACTTAATAAGTGGGGCTTTCACTCCAGTGGGCCTGAATTCAAACCTGCAAAACGTTGGCCAGGCTCACAGTTGAGACTTTAATTAAATGGTGTTGGATATGAGAGCTAAGTGTGGAAACTCTGTCTTCTATTATAGTACCTCATGTTGCCGAAAGAAATAGAGCCTTGCCGCTTGATTGAACAGACAGAGCTAAGTGAATAATTCGCAACAAATAATTAATCTAAATGTTTCTAAATGATTCTTACAGAATCTGATTATGGTTGAGAAAGATTCCTATTATTAATGCTATGGGACTCCCTTTCACAAGGGGAAAGTTTATTTATATAAGATTAATGGGTTGAGGTATAGACTTGCAAGTTCTTCCTGAGTCATCAGACCCAGAAAACATGTATTTTATATTAAGGTTAATACAATCTTCCAAGCAAAAGCATTTATGAGTGTGCTTTAACTGATGGCTTTATGATGACTGACATTCCAAAACCTCTTCTGCAAACACCTACGCTGGCATACTTTTATGCATAGGAGTAATCCTAATTAATTTGAGAAAATTACTCTTGTGCATGAATGTATTCATTAGTAGTTGAAACATCATGGTTTTAGTATGGTGAGTCTTGCAGATACAATCTTGATCTTATACATAAAAGTTCCCCACAGTGTCCCATCCTGTCTTTATGGCTACCCTAGTACTAGTAAATAAAATAGGCAAGTACCTAGGTTTTGCCCCTGAGGGCTTGTATCCACATGTCTAAATTCTCCTCCTTCCAAATAAGTGGCCTCATCTGTACTGCCTAGAGGGAAGAGTCCTTTGTCCATGCTGTCTCCTGAACCATGCCTGTGAGTTGCGTGAGAAAGCACTAGGTGACAGGGGATAGGCCATTTCAGGGAGCTTGTTCCTAGTTAAAGAGCATGGATGATCACATGACAGCTCTCTAGTCCATGCACTCGCTCTTTTACTTTGCAAGTACATGCTGTAACTTACATGAATATTTGTGTTTAAGATTGGATGATGGCCTGAAGAATTTCTTTTTAAAAATAGCCTTGCAGTCTGTCACGAGAAAACTATAGGCTAGGTTATAAAACTTCAGGAAAGTTACAGCTTTAAGGAGAGTGGCTAGCTTTTGAATAGAAGGTAGAGAAACTCATAGACAAAACAAAAATAAAATCTGTGAGCTGAAGACATAATAGTGAGTTTGAAAGGAAAATCTGTATCTTTAACAACTTCTAAATATTTAGATTCTCCTTTCCAGACATTGAGTTCTCAGGGCTGCTGCCTGAAATTGTAAATGCCTGCACATGTCACATCAGGGACTTGTCATCATCTCAATCTGAAACAAGTGCTTGCAATACATGATGTGATCACCTGGGATGTATTAGAGAGCTCTAAAAGTATTTGAGGTGAATTCTAGCCAGCCTGACTTCTCTTAGGAAGAAGCTAAATAGATATATCCCAGCTTTCAGATATTTAAGCTACTCTCCTTCATGGAGATTACTTAAATCAAATAATTAATTGTTAAGAGAAAAGCTACTTTCCTTACTAATCAAACTTCATCGTAAAGTTAAGATGCATCTTAATGAATGGGCTAAGCCAACTCGTTGTGTGAGAGGGATTGCTCTTGAAAATTTATTTCTTGCCTAAAAGCTATTTGCTATGTTCCACCTGAAGGACTGCTGTTCTCTTCCTTAGTCTAGTTACCCGTCGTGGAATATTCTTTCTGCTGTGATACACATAGAAAGAAGGTTCATGTTGGACTGTTCTTTAAGATCTTTCCATGAAATGCTAGAACTTTAGTGTTTGCTCCAGGAAAAGGTGAGTTAATATGTGTTTGCATGTACCCTGATAGTTGCCTTGCTTAATCAGTAGCAACAAGGATGTCTTTACTGACACTGAAAGCTTTCCCAAAGTATTGTTTCCACTGTTACTGATGTGTTGCTTAACAGAACTAGCTTAAGCTTGCCATACCAAGTTTTTCATTGCTTAGATTGCATTGGTTGGTTATCTTTTTCTGTTAACTTTCCATATATAACTTAATTAGGTTGTGAATAATAGGATATGTTATCAGATGGTATGGCATTATTAACTTCAGTGAAGTGTTGTATGATGACCTGGACAATAATTTACACGTTTTTCATGTTTAACTGTCTCTGACCATTTTGGATGAAGGTAACTGCCAGCAAGTGTGATTGCAACTCCACTGCCAAAAAAGGTGTGTCTGTTTATGCCAGTGAGGTGCTTTACTGATGGTGTAAATGTAATAGCATGGTAATTACTGATTATAGATACAATTAGGATCAAACTATTGTACATACAGAATGCTTTTATTATGCTGGAAGCATATCTCTTGTCTTTTTGTGTGAATAATGCTAACCAAGAATATGATATTTCAGAGCTGGAAATTTGAGTTCAAAAAAATCATAGTGCTTTATTTCTGCAAGTAACTTGTGTTACATTCCTCATTAGCTGTGAGCAAGTTTCCTATTGCCCAAACTATTCAGGAAGTATTTTGGCAAACAAAATCCCTTTTTAATGCCTCTGAGTGTGATTGCTAGTGGTGTAAGAAAACTAGTACGGTTTCTATTTTCTGATTAGATAATATATGGAATAAATTAATCTAATGCATATATAAATAATAGGGAAAGCGATAAATATACCAACAATACCTAGTTTTAAAGTTGTTTTTCTTATGTACCTGAGGGTTGAAATAAGTTTAGTCTGATCTTGTGGCAAAGCAAATATCTATAGAATTCAAACTGTTCACAGAGGTTTTCAGATTGAAATGGGCTTTTAGAAGCAAATGGTAATCCAGTGTTTTCCTACTCTGTGTAGGCCATACTTCATACTGAAAGGTGTATGCAGTATGACACAACATGTTGTGACTCGACAGTAACCTGTTGCAATACATGTTGGTCAAAGTATGCAGTATTTCAGAGCTATGCATAATTTGTGATTGCAACAGTCACAAATAGGATACAAGTGATGGGAGCACATGAAACGTGCTTAGTGTTTCCATCTCATTCATAACTTTGACTCAGCAGTTCTAGGTGATTATTACTAGTTTCTCCAACAAGTTTGGATTGACCAAGGGAATTCACTTTAACTTATTCAAGTGGTTTCATTAACCTTGGCCTATGTGAAAGTGCCTTTTTAAATTGGATTCACTGAACTAATCTCAGTGTCTGTGTTATTGTGTATTGCATCAAGCAACAAAATAAGCAAGAAACAAAGTGGTGAAAAACGTTATTTAAACTGGAAGTGAGGCAAAACTCATTAAAAAGAGAATACGCACCTTGCTTATTATAGGATTCGCTAATACTCGCAAGTTCTTCCAGCCAATTTTAATTTGTGCAAACGATTATTTATGAACAGTTATTATCAACAATGCTAATAGCTTCAGTACTACCATTAGCAGATGTCTGGACTAATTAACTGTTTTGAATTGATTTTTGTAATATTTGCAAATTTTTTTAGTCTTATGGCCACCAAGCAAAATCTGTCCCACTGCCTAGCACAAAAATCTGGTTCATAGCATAGGATTCTGGATTTGGAGATAAGGTTCAAACCAGAGTAAAAAGGTGGCTGAGCGGTTCTGCTTGCACCAATGAAAAGAACAGAGGATCAAAGCCTACATAAATGCATTCAGCATGTTTTCCCCAGTCACATGAAACTAATACTCTTTAGTAAAGTACAAATGGCTCACTTGAGAGTTCTGTACTGGAAGTGCTATATTTTGATGGTTCCAAGTGTTCTGGGGGGATGGTATACTTGTGTTGGTTCTCTTCTGTTTTTCTGAATGGACAGAAACCATTCTGAGATCTACAGGCATATTTTTTTTCCTCCCAGACTGCAAAAAAGAAGAGAAAATATTAACCTGATTATATGCAGAAAATAGAAGGCAAGTTCATAGGAGCACAGAAAAGGATTCTGGAAGTTTTACAATGATATATTCAAAACAGTTTAAGGATGGCTATATTGTGAATTACTCTGCAAACTCCATGGGACCTCACTCTGTCTGTTTGGGCCGTGTTGTACCATGTGTGAGCCCTACACAAGACTTAAAAATAAGTGTGAATGATAGTAATGGAGATAATATTGCTTCTTATAAATAATAATTAATGCTAATTAATGTTGACTCTGTATGTTGTGGCTTGGATGAAACTCTGGCAGGAATTGGCAGACATGCTGATATGAAATCTCCACCCACAAAGATCTGCTGAAAGAGCAGTATCTGGTGTAAGGGGAGTTGCCCTTGTAAGTGCAAAGAATATAGGATTTTTCTAATTACTTTTATTTTCTTCAGAGAAATCAGGTTTGCAGCTTTAAAGTCTGTCTGCACACACAGGTCTCTAGGAATTGCAGATGTGGAACAAATCTAAGATCAGATCATGTTCTTTTATGTCAGCTTATGAACAGTGTTTCATGTTAACTGAAAATAGCATGTGTAATATCATCTCTTATTATTAAAAAAAGGTCCTTTCATGTTATGTACATGTAGAGGCCAACACATTTCTTCGGGACAGGTAATGCCCTTTGCTGAATGGGGTGGGAGCAGCTGAGCCATGTTGCTGTGGCTGTACCACAAGATGCAGGAACTCATGCTACACAAGCTAGTACTGATAGGGAAGCCAACGCCTCCTCACTAGTCCCTGGTAAATCTGCATCTGTATGTGTGCGTGCACATATGCATAGTGTTTTTCTTCTGCCACTTCCCTCCCACTCTGTGATGTCTTTCTTTCCACACTGCCCTCAAGCCTAGAGGTCAGTGCTACCACTTCTTTCCATATTTTTTTTCCTCTAGCAGTTGCTTTCCCTTTTTCCTGTGGAGGGGCAGCAGGAGCTGTTTGGCTGACTTAATCTTTTCTTGGAAAGAAAGGGATAAGACTGGAAAAAATAGGTTGCTTATTTTTGCCTCCAGGCAAACTGTGTAGGGGGGACATTCTTTTTCTTGAGGGAGGAGATTTTTATTGCCAGGGAGGGAATTTCCCCTAACAGAGCAGTTTTACTTGAGCTCCTCTGAGACAAAGGAGTCAGGAGCCTGCATGCAGTAGCTGTTATGGAGGATCTGGGGCTGAATGACCAGTTGCTATCACAACACAGTTCAGTTGCCCAGAGGGAGAGAAAGGAGTTGTATGTGGCCTTGCAAACAAGAAGGAAAAGAAGTGGCAAGTTGTTACGGTCTTGTTGGGAAGAGCTGCAGGGTCCCTGATCCCTTGTTGCATGACCAGCAAACACCCTTGCTGAGAGCTGTAGACCAGGCCATTTGCTAGAGCAGCTCTATGATGCCAGCAACAGCTATGTAAGGGGTGTAAGCTGGAGGAAAAACTTGGCCTGTGGAGCTGTATTAGCTGGTATTTCAAAGGTAAGACTGTTTTCTTGTTTGCTTCCCACTGACAGATCAGTTGTATGTTGAGATGACTTGACTTGACACACACCTCCCTAGCAAACACATTGATTCAACATTTAAAAGATCACGTTTCTTTGTGGTGTGGAGTTATTTATCACAATATTTTTGATAGGCTGATGACACTATTGTGATGATCAAGAAAAAGCTGTGTATTTTTTCTGAGTATGTGTTAAACCAGTTCTGTCAAACATAGAACTAATAAGTACCAGTAATTGTTTAGACAATTGAAAGGGAGTAATTCCCCACAATTTTTGAAAACATCGTAGGTAATGATTTGATTGAATGTGTATGGAGACCTATACTTATCTCTGTATTTCTGAAGCTGAGTATAGGGTACTGTATTTGTATTTTTTCTGAGTCTGGAATCTGGATTTTTTTTTTTTAATACAATCATAGAACTGTTTGGGTTAGAAGGGACCTTAAAGATCGTTTAGTTCAGCCCTACCTGCCATGGGCAGGGACACCTCCTGCTAGATCAGGTGGCCCAAAGCCCCATCCAACCTGGCCTTGAACACCTCCAGGGATGGGACATCCAGAGCTTTTCTGGGTGACCTCTTCACAGTGAAGAATTTCTTACTAATGTCTAGTGTAATCTTATCCTCTTTTAGTTTAAAACCTTTATTCCTTGTCCTATCGCTGTACTCCCTGACAAAGTGTCACTCTCCAGCTGTCTTGTAGGCCCCTTAGGTACTGGATGCACTACAGAATATCTGCATAAAGTAGGTCAACTTAATTTTTTTTTTCAGATTTCATCTACTAAACTGCTGTGGCAGGAGTGAATTGCTGGGATAACAAACATAGGTAACACCTTCCTTTCATTCTTTAATGAAGCTGTTAGGAAGATGGGCAGGGACCAGGGAGATGGCACAGATTCTGCCGGCTTAGTAGACGGTTATTGGTGGAAATCCTCACAGACTAGCTCAGGACTGATCTTCGTTAATACTTTCATTAATGGATTCAGTGTAGAAGGCTGGAAATGGCTGATGACGTAATTACATAAAAATAGGCAGCATTGTCCGTATAGATATGCTGTCCAGTTCTACCCATAAAGGGAGTGTGAGGACAGGAATAATAACAGTAGACTAAACACTTAATAGTTGAGGACTTCTGCCTTTAGTGGGTATTGTTGATCCGTAGAAGCCAATATGGCATGAGGTGAGAAGGAGCTAGGTGGAGAAAGATGTGGATTTGCTAATTACACCAGAAGCTCACAGTTATTCTGCAGTCAACTTGAGAAAAGCCAAATGGTAATAGACTGGTCGTTAATGGATTAGGTTTGCAATTAAGAGGTTACTAAAAATGAGATTCTGTAATAACCTCCCAGGTGGAGTAGGAAGGACAGAAAACCTAACTGGAGCTTGATGAACACATGAGTGGTTCTTGTGACACAGAAGTTAACAGTATCAGAGGATAGCCTTATGACACAAGGCTAACCCAGACCTTATATCCGATGAAGGAGGCGTAGGTGGTTTATTTAGCTCTTCAGTGTGTACAGAAAGGGAAATTGTTGTAGGCATTGCTGATTAAAATTCTGAAATTAAATTTAATATTGAATGATGATGGTATACCATTTTATTCATCTTAACTTTCATTAATTTCACCATGTAAGACCTATTCTAGACTTCATGGAACTCATTATTTGTAATTGGTTTTGTGTCAACAGGCAGCGAGGATCAGAGTGTCTGCTATTAGTGACAGTTGGCTTAATTTAGTAATAGTACTTAGCAGTTATGTAGTACTTTAAATTTTCAAATCCCTGTTCAAATATTAGCCAATTAGTCATCACACCAATTGCTTTAAATATTATCAGGCCTTCTACAGAGATGGGTAAATAGCTGTTGTTATCCATATTTCAGAGATGAGGAAATCAAGACAGATGGTCACGTTACATCTCTGTGTATCTTTATATATAGGTATTTCGAAGGCACCTATCATCTCAAGTTAATAGACTTGTTAGACCTGATTCAGCATCCACTGAAGCCAATGGCAATCATTCCAGCAACTTCAAAGGGCCCCCTTGCCTAATTGGACTAGCTTCTAAAGGCCAGCTTCCCAATATTTTCTAGCTAGTATAGTGCACTTTGAGATCAGACAATGAAAAGCATATCTGCTCCAGGGGTCAGTGCCCTTAGTGCTACTGTCTAGGACAAGCAGAAGCACTCAGAATTGATGTCTGATCGGTCACACAGTGAATTAGTCCCTGAGGTGAGACTCCAGGTTTCTGGTGGCTGAAATGAGAGGAGCTTGCCAACATTTATAAACTGACAATGAGATTTTCAGAAGTTCCTAGGTAAGCATTTCTTGCTGGTTTTTGAAGGACTACCCAGGTATTCTGACAGTTCCAATACATATTTTTGTGTCTCTTCAGGCATCCACACAGCTTCTTAAAACCTGTTCCTATACTTCAGTGCTATGTGGCAATTAAAACTCAGATAAAAAGATCAATACTGACTTGTCTGAAGACTCCAAGAGTTAGCAGCGCATGTTATGTTGCTTTTTGACACCTGAAGTTCTTTTAAGAAGAAAAAGAAAAGATAAGAAATCCTAGCCTTAAGTGTAGTGCTGAAGGTTCCTAGAAATACTTTCACTATGAAGTGGCAGTCTATCTGTAAAAAGTGACAGTATCTCTGTAATGTCAACTAAATGTGACATACCTCATAAAAATATGACCTGTTGTGTGCAGTCTTATGATTCAGCTGTGTTCCTTGGGAGATGGAAATAACCCTCTGCAGATTCAAGCATGTTGTCATATGTAATATTTCAGAGTCTTTATTCTTTGAATGTTTACTATGCTTTGCATAAGAGCTATCTGTTTCTGCAAATGTTCCTGCCCTTAAACTTGTTAGGATTTGTGACAGATAGCATGAAACAAGTGGAAGAGCGTAAGGAAAATAGACTTTTATCAAAACATATCAGGAATTTTTCCTTTTTCATGTTAATGTTTTCTTGACCCTGTTAGTCAATAATACAACTTTCCCCAAGCTTTGGAACATGAGTGTAGATGTGGGAAAGCAATACAAAAAGCGTTTTCCTCCCTGTCCTGCCATGTGCTGCTAAATACATGCTTCTTTTGTCTACCTTCCCAGTGAGGGAAGCCAGTAGTAAGCACTCTGCTCTTTGGTGAATATCACAGTAACAAGAACAGTCTTCTCCCTGGTTCAAAGCCCAATGCTGTGCTCATAAATAAAGTTTCTTATGTTTGTTACTTGTTTTTCAACAGCAGTTATGAAACGACAGACATTCTAAGGTATACCCTTCCTTAGACTATGTCTGTAAGGGAAGAACGATGAGAAAACGAAGTGTTATTCCACATGCTGCAAGATGTCAGATGTTACTGGGGCATTGCAGTCAAACCCATGTGTTCACAGCAGTGCGAAGAGGTGAAAGGAACTGGAGAGATGAAGACTGCTGAATAAAACTCATGCTATCTGCTAGTGTGTTAGTGGCATGTGTTAAGTGTTAGGCTCAGCAACGTGTGATAGATCCTAATGTAATAACAAATGGCAGCTGTTGCACTCTGTCTCTGATTTCAGCTACAGTAGAACATGAGGGGTTGTTTCTTTCTGTGTACTTTTTCCTTTTAAGAACTACTGCTCTGGTTAACTATGCCTTCCATATAATGCAATTTGAATGGTGCAGGATCTGTATGACCCTTGGCACCAGTCTCCAGTGTGAGGGCAGAGTGAGGTCTGGATCTCCTCACCAGAACTGCTGCTGACTCTCCAGGGCAGCTGCATCCTCTGTCTCCCTGTACTTCAGTCTTAGGGACACTTTCCCTCTGGGTGGTGTTCAAGAGGGTTTTGTGTGGTAGAAATCCAAGCTGGTAGATGTTTTCCTTTCTATCTGATAGAAGAACCACAGCTGTGGTTTGGCATGCTGGCTCTCTTATTGGCTGCTTTACCACTTCTCTACCTGTTTTCCTTCTCCTAAACCCTGGAGGGGAGGACTGTCCTCATCCTTTTAGGTCCATTCAATACTGAGACTCCTCCAGATGTTTTTACCTTCTCTCCTCATAACTTATTTTCAAGACATTCAGAAGAATGATTTACATGGGTATAAGTTAGATTGATCTTTCATTTCTTCATTCTTTCATTTGCCCTTTTTTAGTCATGTGAGATTCATTTTTACATCCTTAAGTACTTCTCCCTTAGTAATACTGTTGATTTTCCCTTTAGAAAGAGGCTTTCCCTCCTACCACACAGATAAAATGTGTTAATCTATAACCTTTTTTTTTTTTTTTTTTTTTTTAATCCAGGACAGTTTTCCCTTTCCTTCTTGTGTTCCTGCCTCTGTGGTAAAAGATTAGTCAAGGCAGACCACCAGAAAGCAATTGTAGCAGTGTGACTATTCTTAATTTGGCAGTATGACAGGCAACATAATCTTAGAGGGACAAAAACATGGCTTCTGTTTGTGACTAAGGTACGTGAGCTTCTGTTTTTTTTTTTTTTTTTTTTTTTTTTTTTTTTTTTTTAAATTTGACTTCTTTGTTCCCTCCATCCCTTTGTCTTAGCACATCATTTAACTCTGTACCCCAAATATCCAGCCTGCAACCGGTGGCTAATAAGGATTCACTTGTTTCACAGGGGGAGTAGGAAGTTCTAGAATGAAAGTGAAATAGGTAGTTTCTTTTCCAAATGAAGAGGAGGTGCCCATCATCTGATCTTTCTAATGTTCAGTTTTATGTCATTGTCAAGTGTTGAAATAAGGACAATTTCTATTATGGGGCCAAAGTTGGGTCATGAATTGTAGGGAGATGTGGTGTTTTTTTTTTTTTTTTTTTTTTTTTAAATCAGCTATTCCATATTGTGCAAAAACTGTAAATGGATAATTTCTAGGTTGGCCTGAAATGAAGCTTGTTAATGGCAGTTTCAAGCTCTTTTCTGTAGTCAAGTGAACTTCTTATTAAGAAAATGAATAGGAGTTTATTGAAATTATTGGAGTCATTGGTAATTTCTTTTCTGGTAGTTCTTCAGTTCTGCTCCTCACATTGCCTGAAGTCATACCTAGATTTCATTAATCTATATATGCAGGGGTAAAAATGAGATTATTGCTATGCTAAAGATCATTATCTCCCTAAAATACAGGAAGAAAAAAAAACACATATATACACACACTCTGAGATGTGCATACAGAAATAGAAAAAGATGACTGCATACTGTAAATTAGTGTAGATTAATTGAAGTCAATCAAACTGCTAATTTGATTTAGTCAAACTGCACTAATTTACACCAGCAGCTGAGATTTTGGCCCTTGCTGTTTTAATATTGTACTAATCTGTTTATAGCTTTCAAATACATGGAGCCAGTTGATTGCTAAACTGTTTATTGGGTGTGGTTCCAGGATTACAACAGTAATTATTTTACTGAAGCCCTTTATTTTCAAAAATGCATGTTTCAGATTTACATAATAGGACTAGACAATGACTAAGGGTCAAATTATACCAAGATTATTGCATACACTTACGCATGTGCTGTTTTTATGACTCAGAATGGAGCTTGTTTGTGTTCCACCTTTGGACAGAGGTGTCTTTGGGGAGGAGGGGGAGCATGGTAGAACACAAGAATTACAAAAGAGTCCCAGCCTGGAGAATTCTGTGCCAAGACATGATGCTAGACGATAAAATATTACTTAAGTGTGAAGGTGGGGGACTTGGTTATGAAATGCCAAACGGTTTTCCACAACTGCTCCCTCAATGTGGTGTTTATTCCATTCCGAGAGCTAACTGAGGTCTTCAGTGCAGATTCTGACTTAGAAACATCTCTCCTCTTCACCACTCAATCCCAAGTGCTGGTACAGGAGTATTCAGAGTAGTATTTTGGATGGTTTTGCCTGGAATTACCCCTTCTCAGCACCTTTCCCTGTGCAAAAGGACTGTGCTAAGGAAAGTGGTGTGATAAACAAGCTTTGAAATTGTTTTTATTCCTTATCCTGTGGTGTGCTTCATGGAAGAGTTTGCATCTAGTTTGCCCTGTCAGTCCAAATGCTCCTTCTTGCATGGCTAATGGACTTAGGTCCTCTCCTTTCCTTCAGAGCCTGTCAATCCATGAGCCAGTTACAACTAGGTTCAATAGGTGCTGGTGGTGGTGAGGATGCTTTCCTGTAGGCTGGGTGCTAGAATGAACCTGTTCAGTCTGTCTGTTCATAGGATCTCCAGTCTGAAGGTGAAAGGCTTCAGACTCTTATCTCTTGAGTTGAGCAGCCTCTCTCTTGGCTCTTTGGTGTTTATAATACTTACCTTAATGAAACAGATGATCATCTGCTTGCTGTCATCAAATGTTCAAAATGACAGGGTTGTTGGAGAGTTTAAGACTGCAAGATTTGCTTTCTTGCAACCAGAAAAGAAATTAATGGAAACATTGCTCCAAT
Organism: Aythya ferina; assembly: GCF_964211825.1. Taxonomy (NCBI): domain Eukaryota; kingdom Metazoa; phylum Chordata; class Aves; order Anseriformes; family Anatidae; genus Aythya; species Aythya ferina. Next base: position 82,352,846 of record NC_140297.1, read on the forward strand.
AATCCCCAGCCTTGACCTCTTCAATGCATCCTCAAAACTAAACACACATAAATAATTATCTAGGTTTTGTAAACAGAGCTAAGTAGACAGCTACAATGCTCCTCAGGATCACTAATTTTGACAGCGCCTCTTAAAAAAAAAAAAAAAAAAAGGTTGGTGAAGCAACCTTACTGTAACTCTTACAAGTTTGCAAAATTACCTCAATCTTCATAACTGCTTGTTAAAGGATTTTCTAAAAAGAGCAGCAACACCTGGAGACTCATTTATCACTGTCTCTGCCTACTGGCGATCCCACCTACACACTGAAGAATGACTGCTAACATAATATTTATGCAATAAACCAGCTGAAATATGTAAAAAGAAAAGCATTCTGTAGGCATGGTAAAGATTAAAGAAGTATTTGAAGTCATTGGTTATTTTTTTGCTGCTTGATAAACAGGGAGGATTCTTTTGGTTTCATGGCACAATTCTCTTGATGAGAATAACTTTTCAGTATCCATTCTGGCATAGCAAGCCTACCTAAGACTAGATCCTGCTTAGTATTGTGCATTACATTTTTCTGCGTATCTTCATACCTTTTAGCTAGTCTGTTGTGTTCTGCAACTCAAACCTATGGAACAGGGCTGTTTTGAAAGTTTTCTTTAATGATGCCCAAAGGCCTCCATTTTGCAAAGACCAGTCTGATAATTCCTAGACCTTGAACTTCTCCTCTAACTGAAAAAATGCCACGAAGACTCCACCTAAAGCTCAGGTGTTTAAAATGTCCAGTAATAGAGGTGCAAAGCTTATAGAGGAAGAAAAGCCACAGGCAGAACTGGAGCCCTGAAGGTGCATTAGTAAGCACAGGTTCAGACTAAAACCTGTTGAGTTGAGTGGGATGATCTTGTGTTAGCTTCAGTCAGTCCAACAGCTTTGGTCATAAGTGACAATTGGGTCTGTAAAGAAAGTATTTCTGACTTTGCAACTGCAGGCACAAGAGCTCTCTTCCTAGACACTGTACATTGAAATTCAGGAATGGCCATGGTAACTAAACTCTATATTATATCTCCAGGTCATCAACCCAAAGGGCTCTTATTTAAGAAACCATTAGTGGTAGTATGAATATACAGTATCTCTGTTGGCCAGTATAAATGGAGAGGACTATCACTTGAGATCATACTGGTCAGCCAAAGTTATGTTGGTCAGTCTAAATAAAAAGAATAATCTCTTTAGATCTAGGAGGCTTTTAACTACTGGACTATCATTTTAAAACCATTTATGCAAATTTTGTTGGGTCATACATTCATGTACAGTTCAGGTAACTGAATTGTACAAAGGTCAATATCTCTATATACACACGCACAGTTGGTCAGTGAAAAATAGCTGTGCCAAAGGAAAAGGAACAGAGCCATAAACATTGAATAGAGGGTCCCCATGGCCTCATGGTAGTGCTAGTGACTGACCATGCAGCAGCTATGTGAATATGTTGTAGTTAGCAAGAACACTTGTTTTTTCTTTTGTATGTATCCTCCCTCTCCCTGTCCACCAGCTTTGTTTAAAAACAAAGCAAATGAACAACACCAAAAAAAAAAAAAGTGAAAAACCTCCTAGGGCAATTGTGGTGTAGTGCTGTACAAAAGTAACATGTTAGATCTCTCCGGTACTGCTGCATCAAGGCTTTAACCAGGGATGTCTTGCCCTTTAGTTTTGTTACTTTAGCAGTGTCTGTTAGTGAAGAACATCATCAAGTCATCAGTTCATATGAGTAAGTGGCTGGGAAATTTTTCTTCAGAAAAAAGCCTTGCAGGTTATAGCGGATCACAAGTGTGAACATGAGTTGGGAATGTTGTATTTAAGAAAATAATAATAAAAAAAATTGCCAACCTGGGCCATACAGGAATATAGCTGACAAGACACATGAAGTAATCCTGCTTCACTCAGTGCTGATAAGGCATCAGCTGGAGCACTGGATCTGATTTTGGGCTGCACCCTTCTAATAGGATGTGAGCTCACTGGAGAGAATCTAAAATGAACAACAGAATGATCGAAAGTCTGGAAAAGTCTAATAGTAAGGAGATTTAATGTGTTTTTTTTTTTCTTTTTTCCAAAGAATGATGGATTTTAGGAAGGCTGTGACTGTTCAAACATAAAAAGCTCTGGCAAAAAGGGGACTAATTGGAAGATAATAGTGTAGGATTATACTACATCCAGTTAAACTTTATATCATGTTAACTCCCTCTAATTGCAATTAGATAATAGGTTGTGTATTGAGGAATACCTTCTAATGATAAAGATAGTGATTGCCTGGAGAGGTAGTAAAATTTCTGTAACTTGTAGTCTCTTAGAAAATGTGGATAAACATCTTTGAGTCATGTAGGAGTAGGTGATTCTGCCTTGGAGCACCAAAATAAAAAGATTACATCCTTTTTAGTGTTGTTTTTCCTATTGTTTTATGGGGAAGGGATAACAGCAGAGAAGATAAGGCAGATGAAGACCTTGTAAAAATTTTAAGGTGAAATTATAACACAGTACCATGTATATATCTTCATGTAACAAGATGGCAGTCCACATACAGCAATTTCCACTGTCTGTATGGGCTGGCAAAAGAGGAGAATCACTGTTAGGGTGGTACCTGCGCAGTACAGAAACAGTGGTGTAGATTAATCCCAGAATATTGCAGCTTGACAGTTTGATCTAGAGCATCTCTATGATGTAACTCAGTATTTTCTTTTTTCCCTATAAGAAAATAGGTAAGAATAATTGAAACTGGTAGAGAAGATGATTAGGTACAGGCTATATCTTGTGCATAAGATTCCACTTGCAAATGCTACCAGGAATTTGTGTCAAGAGCATAAAAAACATCAATCTAATGTTTAATGTCAGGAGATAAAGGAAAACCAGAACTTGAAACTAAGCAACCTCCTTGGCAGTTGGCATTTAGCAGAGATTGCTACTTGGAAGTTTACCCTTGCTTTTTTTTTTTCTTTTCTTTCTGGGGGTGGAGGAAAAAGGTGGTAAAAGTTAGGTTTTGATTAAAATAGGATTAGACTGAGAGTTGGCTCTCTCTGGAAATGTTCATGTTTACCTAAAAATACCAGAGAACTGACAATAACAGCAAGTTGACTTAACATTGGAAATGTTATTTCAGGACTGTATTGTAAATCCTTGAGGGATGTGAGGGAAGGTACTTCATACCCTGTTCTACCTGCAAGTTGAGATACCTGGCCAGATGTTACACTCCTGTGAGGAACCACTGTCCTGGCAGGAAACGAGATTGGTTGTTACAAGAGAGGGAGCCAGTCTATTAAATAAAGTAAAACACGTGATTAAGAAAGAGCAGATAATTCTGATGTGGCTTATTTGGAAGACAAAAGGTTACTCTTACAGCTGTGTTTTTTTGAGACAGTAAAATGTGCACAGTAGTTCACACTCTTCAACAAAAAATTGTGCAGAGATAAATGAGCTGTCGGATTTTTGAAGCTTTGAAATCATTAACATGCACTACTACCAGCAGGGAATGACTGGGTATCATTTTCAGTTCTACAGTTTGTGCTGAAGAGATGTATTTGCCTAGCATAACAGAAAATGTCAGGTGCATCATGCCTATTGCAGGAGATCCTTTGATGGGCTGACCACAGCCAACCCTGCCTCTTGCTCTCTCCTGTCATCTTTGCAATAGCGAGAAAACAACCTGAAAAGACTTATTAAAATGTCATTGTGACATTTTTTCAAAATTTTGTCATCATGACATAATGACAAAAATGTCATTAGATGTTGAATTTAGTGATATGGTTTAGTGGAGGACTTGTTAGTGTTAGGTCAGAGGTTGGACTCGATGATCTTGAGGTCTCTTCCAACCTAGACAATTCTGTGATTTTGTGATTATCTCAATCAATAAGGAAAGCCAAAAGCTGAGCATTTGAAGTAAAGCAAAAAGATAAATTAATTCACTACTTCCTGTTGGGAGGTGGATCTCCAGCCTCTTCCTGGGAAGCAGGGCCTCAACAGTTGCTTGAGAAAACAAATACTATAACTGTGAATGTCCCTTCCTTTTTGTCATTTTCCCTGAGCTTTAAGTGCTGAGCACAATGTTGTATGAGATTCCTTTGGTCAGTTTGGATCAGCTGTTGTGGTTGCATCCCCTTCCAACCTCTTGCCTGCTCCCAGCCTGCTGGCTTCTCAGGGAGAAGCAGGGGGGGAAGAGACAAAATCTTGACTTTGTGGAAGTACTGTTCAGCAGCAGCCAAAACATGGGTTTGTTATCAACACTACTTTAGCCACAAATATAAAGCTCAGTGCCATGAAGGCTGCTGCGAAGGAAGTTAACTACATCCCAGCCAGACCCAGTATGGGTCCCAACAAGAATACTTGTACTGTGGCTACATAGTTCCTTAAGTGTTTGAGTCTGCATTTTACCTCTTAGTTTTCTTTTAGATGTAGGTGAAGGGGCTTTGAATGTGTGTTAAGAATTTATACTTTGAGCTGCATGTACAAAATGCAAATGCAGGAAGCTGTAAATATGATGAAATGACAAAGTACTTGCTGCAGGACTTGCCCTTTATATAAACAACTGGAAAATGACAGATATTGAAACACTCCTAACTTCTTCAGAGATTATGATAGTGTTTTTGAAGAGTGTTTTGTTACTGTTTTGACCTCTCCAAACCAGCTTGACTACTGAGCAGAGATTAACCAATTTACTACATCATGGCAAAGAATCAGCAAAAACAACTATCTTTTTCCCAAGAAGCTGATTTAGGTAAGACACAAGCATTTCAATTTCTATTTTCTTTCAATTCTTCTCTTAGCTATTCCATAAAGGTACAGTATATATTTCAGCTTTTGTGTCAAATAGAAAATAGGACATCTTTCTGCAACATCTGAGATCTATATGGCGGGGCCGGGTGGAGATTAATTAATGCTTGAGGAAACAGCATGGATATTCAAAGTATTGTGTAAATTTCCCTGATCTGCTACAGGCTTCACATGTGAGCTTTGTCTTTTTCTTTTGTCTTTGTCTTTTTTCTTGTGTGTCACTGCTCCATCAGAGTTTGGATAACAGCTTTTCCTGGCCTCACAATCATTACCTGATGACCTTTCATGGCTTGCTGGCTAGTAAATACTCCTTGTCCCCTTGAAACTGCTACTTTGTACACAGATACGTAAACAGTAAACAGATTTAAAGATGGTACTCACCTGTGTGACAAAATAAGGTTCTTATTTTTCAGTTTAATTCAGCTTTTAATTGCATGATTTAAAACTTGCAGCAATAATAATGGGTAGTCTCAGGCCATTATTTCTGATGGGAGTATAAATGGAGATATAATTTTAATCTCATAATGAAATGATGACAGATATTCATAAACAAATAGCAACAAATTGAAAAATTCCCACAGAATGGTGAGTCAAGTGTCATCTAGAAGAGGCCAAGAGACCGAACTACTGTGTTATTACAGACAGACCTGGTAATGACACAAACAATTAAGTCTTACTGTCAAAAATGTTAGTCAGGCTTTTGTTGTAGTTGATGATAACATTACCAAACTTTAAATCATTTGTGCTCAGATTTTTTTCATCTCAGATATTTGGTTAAATTAGATTTTTGGGGTTGTTTTTGAGGAAAATTTAGTTAAAAATGATGCAACTATTTCTGAGTATGAAACATAGTGCTTTTGACATAAGAGTTTTTCACTGAGATACTGTGCTTCTGAGACTAGGCTTGAATCTTGGGAAGCTGCCCTGTTGTGAAGTTGTATGCATTTACTGTCCTTGAGAAAACTAGCTCTAAGTCATCCAACCTACAATTTCATTTAAAAAAAAAAAAAAAAATACATACACCTCAGGTTGTGCTTTCTTCATTGTGTGTGCTGTGGAAATTGGCAGCCATATTTCTTGGATTTCATTTCTACCAGGAATTCTTGTTTCCGGGATTTCGTAAGTAAGTTGTGTAAAACTTTTCTTGCAATTTCTCATTGTTGCCTTATGCATGGGAACTGGGAGCTTGAAATTATGAGAGAAGTGATGCACTAGGAGGAGGGAAGGACAGGATATTGCATACTTGGCACTGACCTGTGGTGTTGTGGAAAGTGACACAAGTGATAGCTCTGATGCCAGAGATAGAAGAGACAGTAGAAGAATCAGGGCAAAGAAACCTGAAACCTGCAGTTGGTCTTTATGGCTAGAATGACAGGAGATAAAGAAATGGGGGAGAAAAGTTTTTCAAAACTATACTCTAGAGCTTTTGAACTTGGTGTAGAGCTTGGCATGATCTTCCATTTTCCTTCAGGAGCTGTAAATGTACCAGCAAATTGAGGATAGTAATCAGCTATCAGCCAGCCATTTCTCCCTCTTAGAGATATAGAGGTTTGTGCTGCAGATTGTAGAAACAGGTTGACTGTGTGTGTTAAAGTTCATAAATTCATATTTAGGTAAACAGATGCACAGCTTGTATACACAGAACTTTAAAGAGGAAAGAAGTCTGCATTGAAAGGACAGCTAGTTGCAAAGTCAAGTATTGAGAAGTTAAGATGTGCTTGAACAAGGGCTAACAGTGCAAAACTACAGCAGTACACTCATGTGAATTCAGAAGTCATATTTAATCATATGATTGCATGCTGTTCTCTTCTGTTGGGTGTCCATCACGTTAAAAACAGAGATGGGCCATGAGACAAAATAAATAGAGGTCCATGCAATTGAGTGCTGCCTTGGAGTAGTGCATGAGTCAGTAGGATCTAGGCTTTAAACACTGATAATTTTTCAGAAATCTGGGTGGAGGAGGAGGCAGGGAGAGGATGAAATCATATGCAGGGAATGCAAAATTAGCAGCCACTTCTGAGATGTACATACCGTAGGTGAGACACCAGTGCAATAGGGATAGAACTGCTCTTCCTTTCTCAAGGTGGTTTTGTGAATAAAGGTACATCAGTTTTTTTCTCCCCTGTAAAAACACTTAGATGATCAAATGACAAATATGAGAGGTCTATGCATCCATAAATGAACAGTGGCTTGTGTTGTTTCAAAACAATGGCAGTCTTTGGGTGCTGAATGGGACAGAGGCCCTGGGGAAAATCACCCATCAGCATGTCATAGAAGAATGCATGTATGCAAGGAAGGCTTATGTTAATTTGCACAAGCAACCTTAAGCATAATGCTGATAATCCCATTCATTTTTGCACCCTTATCTTTAGTGCCTTTTATCATTTCTGGTAGGGTGCTTTTATGCAGTTTTCCACATAAAACTGTACAATAGAAAATAGAAACCTAAAATGTCCTCTTCAAGTTTAGAGTTAATAGAATATTACTAATACAGGCCCAAATGTCACTTTTCAACCTGCAAGTGATGCAGCTATGGCCATACTTCAGTTTCAATTGCACTTGACAGAGGGGGGAAGATTTGGAATAGCTCTACTGATTCCAGATACTTCATAGTGGTGTTGTTACATCATGCAATATATTAGATGTATTTTGTTATAATGCATCCACTGGTGGATTCCCATCAGTGCAAGTGAGATCAGACTACAGACTCTTAGAAGGGTTATTTAAGCTATTCAAAGGCTATCTTTCTACTTGTCTCTCTTGATACTGCAGTTTGCTTTGATGGCTTCTGCTATGGGCTGCTGACAAAATAGAGTAAAAGGCAGACTTTTGCTGACAGAACTTACAAGAGAAGCAAAAAGCATGTGACAACAGATGGATGTAAGTGCAATGAAAAGGGAGAAGTCTAAGAACAGAGTAAGGCAATATTGGCTAATATGGCAGGCAGTGTAATGGTAGTTCAGTAGCTTCACTTCTCAATACTTTGATAGGTTTTGCAAGTGAATGAAGAGCAGAGGATGGTTTTGGAGGAAGATAATGAAGCAGCAGCTGCAAACATTAGAGATCTTTCTAGAAAATGAGGCAGTATGAGAAAGCCCAAATGTACTGGTTTGAAGACTTACCAAGTAAAATGATACAGTCTGGTCTCCTGGGCTAATGGTGGGCAGATCTTTTTGCATAAGAGTGGTGAGAATGGTTATGAAAGCTTCACTGCAGATGCTTGTAGTACTCGCCATAAAAAGGAAAGGACAGCTATTTTTCTATTTTGCTTCTGAGTTAGATCCTGACTGCAGCAGGATAAGTCCTTCTACCATGAAATGTATAGTATTTGTTCTACTCTTCTAGAGCAATGATATGACAGAACTTGAACAATTTTGATTTTGAGGCAGTTTGCTGCTGAGTTGTTTAATAGAGAAACAGGAAAGTGCTTGCAAAAAGAACGTCAAGCAGAAAGAGTAAGCATATGCAGTGTGAAAAATGGAACAGATATAAAAGAGCATGTCAGACAGGTCTTCAAAGATTACTGTGCATTTTGGAAGATTAGTTTCTGGAGGTAACAGAAGTAGATCTTCTATAATTTATGTTGAGGTTTCCCATTCATGTAGAAAAATGTTGATTTTTCTTTCCCCCCTCTAATTGAGCCACCTCTGAAAAAATAATACAGAATTAAGTTACACAAATAAGGTCCATTGTAGTCAAACAAGTTTTGCAGACACAAACATTACTCAGAAGCTTGCAAAACTTGGAACCGTGAAAGATTCATTATGTCCTAAATCACTACTTCTGCAGTATCTCTTTTGCCTTGTGAATACAGCTTTACATCCTCTGCATAGTTTTACTGTGATCACCCTGGAGACAGAAAAGTCTTTGGTCACTGTCTCAAGTGATGCCAGACCTCGTTTTGAGCTAGATCACCTGCACTGTCTGCTCTGAAATAATTGCAAGTAGTATAAATGGTTTTAATGAGTATTAGCTTCAGTAGTCAGTTGAGAGCTGCATAGATTTCTGGATATCTCAGACCTTCAGTACCCAAACTTCTTATTTCAGCATTCCTCTGTTTTTGGTGGCTTGAGTGAATCAGACCTATGTCATTGCTTATCAAGCCCCCAGTGCTTATAAGCGTTGGAAACAAAATCCCATCAACATACTTTTGAAGTTCTGAGGTCAGAAACTCTTTCTGCACTCAGGAAGACTGACAAATAGCTCATGATTTTTAAATATATTAAATCAAGGTGTTCCTCCTCCTGTTCCACAGATACCAATGCACAGTCTCCCTGTACTTTCATGCACTCAGAAGCTCACATGACAAAGTTTTGCTTAATTTACTTTTGTGTCCCATCTACAGGCTAGAACAACAAAAAAGACACAAGCCGCTTCTAGTGATTCTCTGTACCACACTTTTCCTGATGGAATTACTTTTCAGAACTACTAGAGGTGCCAGAACTCTAAGTTTTGTTCTGGTGCATGGGCCTAAGAGATCAAAGGATGAAACTGGGGTCATGAATGGATTTGTTCATAAGTGGTTTCCAAAATTTCTCATAAAGGATAGCCAGGCTTCCCTTCCCTCTTTCATGATGCTGATTGTCACCAATCTGTAGCAATTTGTGCAAATGTTTGCTTGTCCATTCGGGACACTCTTTCATCAGCTCCACACAGACTGACGTCTGGAGCATTCAAAAATTACCTGTTGAAGCAGCTGTAGGAAGAGCTGAAGCAAATGTTTGTGCTCCTGTTTGAGGCTAAAATAGTAAAGGGTGAAGGTGTGACAACTTTAAATACAACTTAATTGGGCATAATATGAGAGAATGGAATTGGAGAACATGGTGTCTTTAATTTCTCCTTGTACTTCTAGATTGGTACAGGGAGTTCTAGATGTACAATACTTACTATGACTTTTTTAAAAATCAAATCAGGTAAATATGGCACTATGTCATGAAAGACATAACCAGGGTGTATATACAGAAGTACTACTCACTGGAGTAGTCAAAGGTAAGAAAAAAGTTCAAGATCTGGGAGCACAGCTAAACAGAAAGGTGAAAGGAGGCACTTCATGCGAAGCTACAAGAGAGAAGAGGTGGGGAATTACCAATTTATCCATCCACAGTGATGATCTCACATTTTCTCTAATAATACATGTAATGTGTCTTTGTTTTTTTTCTTAAGATACATCATCACTAATAACAGGATGAGTGTGGTATCCATCAACAGGGTTGGAAGACTTTTTTTGTGCTCACCATACTTTGCACAAAAGCAAACATACATTGTTGCATATGGCTTGTTTAGTAGGAACATGGGGAATGAAACATTCTGGATCTAATTCACCCCAACTATAAATCTGGTTGACATTAAGTGATTTACAGCATGGGTATACTTGATTCAGTATAGCTACTGGAAGGAAATTATCTGTTTATTTTAGACTGTTATTTTTAAGTGCTACACAAATGCAATATTCTGACCTTAAAAAAAAAAAAAGCCACCATGATTCTCTACCCATGTAAGTAAAATGCCTGGTTTCGTTTTAGTGGGTACTAGCTAGGATATAATTTCTTAAAGGAACATTTTCCTTTGTAACCTACGGTTGTTCATTGGTTTGCTCAGAGGAAAGTGTTTTTTTCTTCCAAAAAAGAAATGCTGTCTGTTTTCCTTTTGCAATGTATTCTGCTACATCTCCAAACAGTTATTTAATTCCAACCATCTGTTCTTCTGCCAGTATATCAACAGACAAGGGGAGAATGACTCCTATGCATCCTTTTTTTTTTTTTTTTTCCAGTGTATCTGTATAAACACCTATTAAAAGCAATAAAGAATGTAAAATTGTAGAAAGATACTTATCCAGCTTAACTAGATCAGCAAAAGAGATGTTTCCCCTTAAAATCAAAACCATCTAGAAGATCTACTTCATTTTAAAGGGTGTGGGGTGGAGAAGTGTAATGTGCTCATGTTTGACTTCACAAGATTTACTAATATCCTGGGACTGAAGGATGAGTCTAAAGATGTTAATTTCTACCAGCTAAGGTGATAGGAACTTGCACAATAGAATCTTAAATTGATCTTAGAATATTTTGTATAGGCTACTTAGTGTCTAAGATTATTATTACAACCATATGTATTCTCCCTTTAATTTCATGTACACATGTAGAATCTCATGTTATCCAGGTGCTCTATGAATACTCAGGATGTGCAGTGGTGCTACTTGTTCCCTTTGGCTGTAAGGTCTTCCAGTGATTGTTCAGTGTGTAGCTCAAAGAACCAAGACTTTTGCCTGACCAGATGAGTAGCATCTCAATGCATAAGTTCTTGCACCTAACTCATGAAAATTCATTCATCCAACTAATTAGTTCTCTGGAATCATGTATTGATTGACTACTCTCATGTACAGCAGTGGTAACTGCTTGCAAAATCAGTGTAAAGTAGCATAAAACCTCTTCAGCTCTGTCAGCCCTTCTTAGTGCTGCATGCACATTCTCCCCAGTGACTGTAATGTAGGTTACAGGTGTGTTAGTTGGGAGACTAGTATTAGGAACCAAATTTAACAGTTTGGAGTGATATGTTTGAACCCAAATAAAAATCAGTTTATTTCAAGAAAATCAACGTATTTTTTTTTCCTACCTGGCTCATAAGACAACCTTCTGTTCATCATCTATTTATCCTGTGGATAGTGCAAGTCAACTGGAATCACGGTTTTCCAGATTTTTTTTCCCAGTCTCCCCTCTATCAGACTTGTGGATTCACTGTTTTTGTTTATAGGTCTGTAGTAGGGGTGATGGAGAGGTGGCATGTCAAAGACCATACTATTTCAAGGTACCTCAAAATCTTTGGAGTTTGCTAAACCCCATTAACTCACTAACTTTTAACAGGTGAAGTAAGGTGAACCTCAGAGACCAATGACTTGCATACACAATTAAGGTAAAGTGTTTGCATCCAAAAATAAAGGGTGTCATCTGTGGTGACTAGCACAATATACCAATATACATGCAGAGTCAGTTGGAGATGAGCAACCAGAAGAGCTGCTGAAGGCCCTGAAGCCTGAGGTTATTCCATCAAGCTGAGTTAAGAAATTACAAGTCATCTAATGTGGGAATGAAAAGAAGGGTGGCTTAGCCTCTGCCTAGAGCCCCAACAAGTAAATGGCTCTGCATAAATGTCTGGATCAATTAAATTGCTTAACAATAACTATTGTGGCATTACTGCTTTTGTTAGACTAGAGTCAGTTGTTGCAGTAATGAGCATCAAATACAGTTTTAAGTCCTGACATCGTAAATTCCCTCTGGTAGTGCCCTCAGGCTTGATCCAAAGTGGGGCTTTGATGCTGCAACACTGAGTGTTATATTGTGGAGCTTTAATGTGGCTGGCCCAAGGTAAGCAGACACCTCTGTTAAGTGCCGTGGCCCTGTACAGGTATGTGGGAAGAGCTATGTACATCAGGATCAGGTAGTCAGCTTTCTATTAGGAAATGCTGAGGATACTGTGGGATCTTTACCAGCACGTAGCCACCTGTTACGCCCTTTATTCCAAAATAGAGCTTGTCTCTCTCTTCTAAAACATGGCAAAAGAGTAGTAGGTGGGGGTGGCCTTTTGAACAGGAGCCCAGTGATTAAAGCACCCCCCTAGGCTGTGTGAAATCTAGCTTAGTTATTGCTTTTGCCTAAGGAAACTCAAACTCACCTCCCAGAGAGGTACATATTTAGGGAACTATCTGCTCTCTGCAGTGCGGGTACAGATCCTGCTGTGGAATCAGCTGAAGGTAAACTAGGCTAGAGATCAAGAGCAAACCAATGCTCCCAAGTAGTCCAGGGATCTGTGTTCAACCTCAGTCTCCGAGGGCCATTTTGTGCAGAATGCCTTTGCAATAAGTAGAGTGGGAACCTTCAAGGTGTCCTCATCCATGTGAGAAAAATAAAGGCTTTACCTGTGAGGCTATAGAGCCGAGCTCCTTCCTGCTCCCCTTTGGGCCCTGATCAGCTTGAATTCATTTCTGGCAAGGGAAAAAATCCACTGAGAGAAGAGGAAAATGGTATGCATTTCAGAGGCTGGGGGGAGTGGGGGTCTGCATGGCAGATGAAGGATGTGTGTTTGAGCTCCTTCGGGCTGGCTACGGCCTTGTGGTAGCAAGGTATGATCCCAGATTTCTTCAATGCTAGCAGAGTGCTCTGACAACTGAACTATGAATGATATTGCTGCTGTATCTAGAAGAAAGCAGTAGCTGCTGCTGCATTTTTTGTGGTGCCTGGTGTGCTGGGTGCTCTGCAAACTCCTGATGGATTGAGGCTGTAGGAGGAGAGAAGCAGAAGAATGACCATCTCCTGGATTTTGCTTGGTTTGGGTATGAGATAGCCCTGTCAAGGCTGGGATGCTTCCTAGCACATGGAAAAAGGGAGCTTCAGATGTACTGACAACTTTAAGTTTACAGATTAAGGCATCCGTGGACACTTAAGCAGCAACTGAAGCAGGGCTTACAGGCCCCCAATCTTGGAGTTTGGTTGAATTTAGGCATTTTGGTCTTTCCTGGATCTATATTCCTGTCCTGTATCTGATCATTAGCATAATTATATCTAGCACTGTATAAACAAAATGATTATGCCGTGAGCGAACATGTACCATAATATCTGTGCCATGTGAAGCAATGTAAGCTAACATTTGCTTGTGACTTATTTCTACACAAAGCCTGGAGTCCTCATAGCAGTAAATGTTGACAGAAGTAAATGTGAACACAGTGTAATTTACTAGATGGACATGTCTTTGGACAGTCTTAGTAGGGTGATTGGTTGTCTGCAAGTTACCAGTTCACTAGGTATAATAGTTTTCAGCTCAGAATCCATTGAAGATTTTACTGAGCTGGGGCTGTGCATTTAGCATGCTGTTCTTGTTATCTGAACACAGCCAGACACTGCTTTGAAAGAAGTAGTAATATCTTGAATTGAGCACCTGAAGTGAAGACAAGGACACCTTAAAAGGGAACTGCCTATTGAATATATTAAATATTAAATTGTTATAGGTAGAATCAAAGTCTAAATTGGCACCCTCTGTGATAACACATCACCAGGCATTATGCCTCCCAGTACAGTGGAGTCCTGGGAAGCAGAGATCCAGATCGTGTTCCAAATACTAGTGTTGTCTGGGAGAAATGTTTCCTCATTTTTAGCAATTAGAACTTTGTACTGATTTTATAAAGTGAAGCTCTTACAGAGCCTTTAAAGCACAACTATCTGAACAATTCATTACAAGTAGGGCTGAACAAAAATAAACGTTTTCTCCTTATGAAAATTGTTATCTAGCGTGAGCTGCAGAAAAATAAATATTCACATATCATTATAGAATATTCTCCTTTAGAAGGTACCTACAAAGATTATTGAGTCTAGCTCATGGTTCCACATAGGACTACCCAGAAATCAAACAGTGTGTCTGTTGTCCAAACCATTCTTGACCTCCAGCAGGCTCAGGGCTGTGACCACTGCCCTGGGGAACCTCTTCCAATGCCCACCAACCCTATTGCTGAAGAACCTTTTCCTAATATCCAGCATGAACCTCCCTGACACAGCTTCATGCAATTCCCTCAGGTTCTATTGCTGGCCACCACAGAGAAGAGAAAATGGTACCTGCTCCTCTGTTCTCTGTGTGAGGAAGCTGTTCTCAAGGAACAAAAAGACTTGGGGAAATGGAAGTTCAAAAAAAACTATATTGGTGGCATACAACTACGCATTTCTCAGGTTCTGAAATGGCACAAAAACTGTAGATTAGAAACTCCATTTGAGATCCAACTGACCAGATGTCAGATCTTAGTGTAGACATCCACACCTGAATAAGTCACTCTAGTATTACCTTTAATTAACAAAGAAAGAGAAGCACATCTAGAATGAGATTAATTTCATGCAAAAGCAAATTTTTAAATAGGTCAGATGAATCTCACTCTGGAAGTGCAGTTGTCTGAAGCTACCTGAGATGAATCTTGCTTCTTATGTATTCACCCTTGTCCTGTAGCCAGCAAGAAGTACCTCTCCTGTGAAATACGTGCGGTTATAGCTCCTATAGCTCAGTCAGAAGGAAGGACCATGGTTCCATTCTGGTTCCCTACTGGAAGTGTTATCTGACTGAAATTCCAGATCAGCTGTAATTTCAGATGAGAGTAACTAGAGAGCCAATGCTCCTAGCGAATGCTCTTACCAATGCTCTTACCAAAACACTCCTGAAACTACCACGTTCCCTGTCTCCATGTATCAACTAACCCTACTAGTTGTCAGACTACATGCTGTTAATGAAGTTCCTGTTCAAACTACTCTTCTTCATGTTACCTATTGGGTCACACCATTTTTACTGCAGTATTCGTGCCCTTTTTTTATTCTTATAACCCACCCCCAGTAATAATGAATAGAAAAAGAGACAGTTCTAGCAGGAATTTTCAGAGATGTCACTTGTGCTAAAATTCATGAAATCATTTTATAAACATTTGGCAGTTGTCCAAATACTCTTAGAAAGGGAAAAAAGAGTAATGTGATCTCACAAATCATTAATAAGCTGAAGTCAGCACTTTGGATTTGATTTTTATTTTTTATTTTTTTTTTTTAAATAGTTACTTGACCCACACTATCTTGTATCAGCCTGTGGTAAAGGCTTAAACTCTCTTCTTCCTAGTGATTCTTATATTTCCAAATTTGTGAACAGCTGCCAGGAGAATGGTGTGTATGTTTGCATGAGTCTTTGATAGCTATAATCAACAAATATATTTGAAATGTAACATAACTTCATCAACAGAGCGTGCCAGCTCTGTTAGCTCCTTTTAATCCAAGAGGTGCTTTTGAAGACTGGGTCTTCTTTAATATTATACTGTGTGTGAATGTATAAGCAGATAGATGTGAACACATGTTGGGCAGTAACAAGCTCATGAATCTGCTTTATGTATTTGGAATGGTAGGCTTCTGTTCACTTGAATCGAGACCTTGGATTAGAAATAAGCCTTTGCATGACCTGCATGCTGATAATATGCAGGCAATTGCAATGATCCTTCTTGCTCAGGATACATAATTGGAAATATTCAGTTACAAAGCTCAAGTCTAACAGTGGAGAGACTACCACCTCCTGGCATTATAGACAAATAGGCAAAAGTTGTCCAACCTGGGTGGCTCAAGTTAGCTAGGGCCATATGTAGAGTCTAGACTGCTCTTGATCCAGTGCTGTTATTATTAATAATAATAAACACAAATGTGTTTTTATAGGATGCTTGTATTTGAAAGCCTTTGGGCATTTCACAAACTACAAGAAAACAAAACATTTTTTTTTCCATTAAAAGTGCAACATACCCCCAGTGAAATTGGAAACTGGCAAGAGAGCAAAAAATACCTACTAAACACCTCACAAAACACGAAAGATAGAGCAACCACCCACAATTCATTAGATTTCTATACATGCCAACCCCTCCTGGCCATACTGACATCAGAGGGAGACTCTTTGTGATATCAGTGGGAGAAAGATCAAGCTTAAAGTGAATAGTAGATGAGGTCTTTGTGAGAGAATGTGGACAGCAGTGTGCTTAGCTGTACATCCACAGGTTGAATTGAAAGATACATTTTTGCAGTCAGATGTGTCTGGTTTAATGATACTGCTGCCCTTTAGAATTTTAACTTTTTTTTTTTTTTCCTTTTTTCTGAAGGATGATAATGAGATGGGAGATCTGTGTTGTGATTTAGACCTAGGCTGAAGGTTGAGATCTGTATTTAAAATATATTGTGGTGAAAAGGAATTCTATACCACCTCCATATGGTTTTCCTTGATGTTTTTCTCTTTGTACATATTCTAGTAGACTTTTGTTATCTCAGCCAAAATATGATCAAAATAATCTTTGATTTTAGGGGAGATTTTCCAAATCTCCAGAGCTGATAAAAATGTTGGTTTTCCAAAAGGGTTGGCACACTGGAGATGTTAACAACTTTTTATTGGATTAAAAGGGAGATGAACCACTCAAAAAATGTTGTACCACTTTTTAAAATGTCTGCAATTCTTCCTTAGGCTTGTAAATCCTCATGTACGTAAACCACAGTCTTTTGTGGTAAATCTGCTCTAACAGAGTTTTTCAACATAGTAATATGCTGCTTCTCTCTCAGTTGTTTTGGGTAAGGATATGGTCTGAATTACCATATTATCTAAAAACAAACCCCACCCCCCAAATAGCTTTCACTTGCCGCAATCACATACTGCATAGTTTTTCCTATTTTAGCAGATAGTACATTCACAGCGTTGCATACTAGAGCAGATCAAAGCAAAATAACATCGCTGCCATGAAATGAAAAGGAATAGATATCACAAAGCCTGCGTTTGTTCAATGCAGGAAGGGAGAATAAAGATTCCAAATGAATTGGAGAATAAAAGCATGATCATTAAGAAGGTGGCCTTTGGTGTGGTCACCTCTGAGATTCAGTCTAACAGAACATTGTTGTTGCCTCTACTTGTTCTGAATAGCCCCACCCTATTCATTTGTGTAGAAGAATGGATCAAAGTGAGCTTGAAGATAGACAAAGTTTATAAAAACAGAAAACTCATTTTCTCATATGCTCTTTGGTGCCCGAGGCAGAGGTATTGATTGTAAAACAACCGAAACAAGCTAAGCTATTCTTGCCTTCTATATGTTTGAACACTTGTAATTGTGCAATAGGTAGTGAAACAACCCAGAATGACGCACAAAGTACAGTACAAATGAGAGACAAAAGGAGCTGAATTGTTTAAATAAGGCAAGGCTGTGAAATTGAGACTCAGATGGGATTTTGTCTTGTAGATGTTTCACAAAAAAGGGAAAAAAAATCATTAACTTGCTGAGTGGTTTTGTCTTAACTGTCAGTTCATATGGCAACTGGATACTGTGTAAATAAACATATATATTTTTAAACATGAGGAGTCAGTGCACTTTACACAGGCCCATTAACGTGTCTATTACAAAACAGGCTTATGCCAGATCCAAGAGCAGGATATTAAGGAGAAAATGTGAAAGATCTTTTGTAACTGTGTACATCTTGTTTGCCCTGCTTAGGGCCAGTGCGAGTCACCTTGTGCGGCACAGTTCTCAGGCAAGACTAGGGGCTCCAGGAGGGACTTTGGTGATTTCAGGACCCTAACAATTGGGCTCTCTGCAGAGGCTAATTTTATTTCTCATAAGAAGGTGTGATTCAAGATCATTTGCAGACGCTTGCAGATGAATTTTTTATGTTTATGTTGTCTATTCCCAATGGGTTTGTGTAGTTTTGCCTTTGTTTGCCTGTAAACCATCTTAACTGTTGCAGCACGTATCTGCTCCAGCTCATCTCGTGTCCACAGGACTGGTTTGTGGACGGCCTGTCAGACATACTCAGCAGTCCGCTAACCTCCTTTATGTGTCCAGGCATGCTCAGACCTACATGTTTCAGCTGTGTCAGCACCTATGTGTGCTGGTTTGCTTCTTGTATGGTCATGAAGCTGGTTTTGAAGATGGCTTTGAGGTTGCCCTCTGCGGGCTGCATGGTATACACAGGGTGGATGGATCTGTCCAGAGATGAAAGTGCTTCTCCTGGGACATCTTACTGTATTTGAGAGCAGAATAAGCTCTGCTGGCATGAGATGCCCCGATACTGTTGTAACTGTATCCCTGCTAGGCCTGATCCTAGTCTTACTGCTGTTGTTTTCCTTGTGTGGACCAACAGTAAAGCCACTTTGCATTGCTGTGGCAGTGTAGAGGAACCTCACTGGGGACATAAACAGTATTTACACTCAATTGAAGATTTCTGTTCAATCTTAATGCAGTGGAAAACAGTCAGAGTGTAAGGAGGAACTAGGCTCCCAACTTGTGCAAGAAGGGTTCGTTACAAAGCCTACCCAGCCACTCCCTTGGATTCACCTGGACTTGTGCTTTTTCAGTAAGATAAATTGTGCTCGCCTTCCAATATGCTGACTTTAGGGTAAGGAGGGAAAAACAGTCAAATCAGATATGTTCTTTTTTATTTTAATTAAATCATATGTATTTGAAGGTGGTGACAACTCAGCTTCAGGCTCCTCTTGTTCATCCCATACTCTGGGAAAAGTTCCAGTCTGATTTTTGCTTTGCTCATAACAGAAAGTTTGTATTGGTTTCCTAGCCCTATAATAAACTATGAATTCTGTCATCAGCTCTAATGGTATAATGAAATCTCAGCAGTTACACAATGTACAATGTTCTCGTCTAAGGTCCACAGCTGAATGGCCAGCTGCTGCTCAGGAAGGTGAGACCTCGATGCAGCATGGAAACTTTCCTTGGGATGAGAATGGATTTGCTGTTACTGAGAGTTCCCATTATGCCTCAAGGGGCTCTGCCCTGCTTTTTGTTTTCTCTAGCAACGTGAGATCTGCCACGTCAACATAGATAATTAATGTTTCAAACCTGGTCCTGCCTCTAGCTAAATTTAAGGCGCTATAGTTCATAGACGGATGAAGTCCTGCTGTCTCAATCCTTCACACTTCTACTTCTGCTGTAGTTAACTTTGCCAGTGTTCTGTCCTGTGCTCTCCTCTCCTCCAGGATCACTGAATGTGCCGAGAATGCTGCTTCAAATGCTGCAGTGTATAAAGGGGAAAATACACATCACAACTCCTCATGGCTGTGGGCCTGAAGAACAGAAATTTCCAAGCTTCTTTTGGGATTACTTTTTGCCCTTAGACAAGCAGCTTGAATTCTCCCTGTAAGTCCCATCTATAGAATGAGACTTCCCTTTTTAAACCCATCAATACCATATAACTTCACATACATGGCTGTAACAAACACCCTCACAGACTCTGGTGTAAATAAGACAATGAAAGGCAATATTTTTTTTTCCTGTCCACGTCTGAATGAACCTTAACTTCAAGTTGTTTAATACAAGTGGTTGATCAGATTTTGCTGTTTGGTGTCTTTACTGGGGATGAAAAGCATTAGACACTGTTCTCTGTTGCAGCTTTGTAACCTTGTGTCTTTCTGAAAAAGAACAGGAAATTGAGTGTTGAAAAATTATTCCTGCATGGATGGGTGTAGATGCATATTCCATTTGTCTGGTGCAGCTCAGGAGATACAGAAAAACACGAGAATAACAGCATTTATGCTCCATTCATGCTCAAATATTGGAGTAGCAGTAACTTTATCAGCTATTTAAGTGACTTAATTCTGTGTTGAGAGTCAAGCCAGTTCTTAGTGCACCACAAAATTAGATAACAACAATGGAAATAAAGGCCTTCGTCTCCTCTTACCCATATTCTGCAGTGGAGAGTGAAAACTATCCTTGCAGTGCTTTTT
The DNA here is from genome assembly GCF_964211825.1 of Aythya ferina. Taxonomy (NCBI): domain Eukaryota; kingdom Metazoa; phylum Chordata; class Aves; order Anseriformes; family Anatidae; genus Aythya; species Aythya ferina. The sequence continues at coordinate 82,372,898 of NC_140297.1, forward strand.
CTTAAAGTGGTCTCTACATTTGGCTGCTGGCATTTAATTAAATCTTTTTGGATTTGTGGAGAGCATTTAGCTAACGCTGCTTTACTGCGTATCGGGACAACCAAGAGGTAATACTGATGGATAGAGCATCCAAGCTGTGGTGAACTAGATGCTTGAAAACATGCTAGGCTTATTTAAGCCTGCAGAGCTTTTACCTAAGGTTACAGTCTGCAGTGCCAAGTGCAGGAAATATTAATGAGCATAGCACGAATATCTGCAACAATAAATGTTGATACTCTGACAAGCTGAAGGAGAACTTCTTATTCTGATGGAGACAGTTGTATGCTTTGTATTAGTGTGCAGCCATTCTATGCCCTTCTCTGATGATGCTTATGCTATATGTAACACAGGAATATGTGGAACCACCAAATAAGGCTCTGGGTTGCATTGTGCTGGATATTGTATGGACAAAACAACCCCCCAAACAAAACAACAACTACAGAAACTAGAAGGCAATAACTGAAAATCTTTAAGTATCTTTCTACTGCTGATTGATGGATTGCTGGAACTTGGTTTTTCATTTTCTGTTTTGTTACTTACAAAAGGAGACATTCTAGCAAGTTATTTACAGATTTGTTTTAAAGAGACTTGATCTCTGGAGCTCCTACCTGGAGGGATAACTCCTGCTGGATTCTTTCAAATTTCTGGGGGGCAAAATGCCTTCCCTTCCTAAATCCTTGCTGATTAAGTCTTCTCTATTTCTTTCTTTGCCATCTAGAATGTGCTAAGCATGATGTTCAGTCAAAAAAACATGCATTTTAATCTGAGGTGAAATGGCAGGGAGGAGGTAAGAAGGATTTTTATTTTTTGTTCCAGAACCCATGCTTTCTGTGGGGGTGGCTCAGATGACACTGAATTAACTTGGAGACTTAAATGTGAAAAGTATTTAAATAATTTTCATTGATGGCAACTAATCAAATTAGCTTTAAGAAATGGACTTCTCTGAATGGCCCTTTGACTTATTTTTCAAAGACAGATGTAGAGCTTAGGGAAATGGTTTAGTGGGGACTGTTAGCGTTAGGTCAGAGGTTGGACTCGATGATCTTGAGGTCTCTTCCAACCTAGAAAATTCTGTGATATCCAGCTATCCATTCTACAATAATTCTGTAACTTACATGTACATAGTGCCCAGTTCCTAAGAATCAAAACTTTACAACAAAAGGCATATCTTTCTTTCCACATAACTTTTGAATTCCTTGGACAAAATAGATAGGGGATAGGGTCGTGGGGTAAAAGACAAAAAGATATTTGGTTTCCACAGTTTTAATGACTGTCAATAGTTGGCTGGAGAAGACGGATTCCTATTAGTGTCCTACTCTCTTTTGAATGCCTTATTGCCTCCTCTAGAGGTGAGGGACAAGCATTAATGACCAGTCCCTTGCCTAGCCTTAGATTGCAGCCAGTTAACCAGTCAGCACATGTAGCTCCAAATCAGTTGCAGCATGCACTATTGCTTGTGCGGGCCATCAAATGAGCACGTGGAAGGGAACAGAGGGGTACTGTGATTATGAAGGAAAGTGGTTGTAATTGGAGGATGTAAGGCATATATCATAGGAAAGTCAGCTTTGTCAGTTGCATTGCTTGTAAAACAGCTCATTGACCTTATGCCTATTAGTTCCCTAACTCTCCACCCAGTTCTGTGAGGACTGCAAGAACAATAGGGAGAATGTCAACCTAGTGAATCATTGTTGACTACGTTGTCCACATTTTCCTTATTTGGGCAGACATTTTTGCTTAGGTATGCTAAGAATCCACAAAGTGGCTAGGTACTAAGCCCTAAGACACTCAGACAGGTGTCTCAAAAGACATTTAGGAGACTTACTCCAAGGTTCGTGAACTAGATATTTAAAAATAAGTCTAAAGAATTTAGATGTGGGATTTGGGACCAAACTCCCTTAGGCTTCTTTACTCTCTAAAGCCAAGATATTCAAACAATCTTGACCAAATTAGGATAATTAGAGTCCTTCATCTTACCCCTGCAGCTAATCTATTATACTGGTCTAATGTGTGTACCATTCAACCACGTCAGGGATTTTTGTAATTTAGTGGGAATAAAGAATTAATCATTAGTATCTCTGCTAAGAAGTTTGTGTTTACCATCAACATGCCCAGTTGATGTGCAGATGTTAGCTTAATGTCAAATTATAGTTACACATCATGTTGCACTTGACCAATTTATTAACCCATGCCTAATAGGCCCTTGGGACTGCATTTGGCACAGGGTTAGAGATTTCAAGATGTACTGCTCTTTGTTTACTGAATGTGGTTGGGATAACATAACAGAGAGAGAAGTGTAATTCATGCTTCAGTTTACTTACAGACCTGGAGCTTTGAGGTGCCATTTAGGCTCAACTGTTCTCTTGAGTATAATGAAACTTCATCCCTCATTGAAGTATTTGGAACAAAATCCTTTGTCAGGTGATGCAGTATTGCTAAACAGCTCTCCCAGTGAGTTAAGACTTTAGATTTTGGACTTACCTAGAAGCCATAAAAGCCATAAAGCCTGAAGTTCTTTGGAATAACATTCTTATTTCTTGTTAAAGCAAAAGTTGCAGGAGTTAGAGGACTACTTGTTTTCTACTTTTGTCATTTTTTCTTTCAATTTCAAAGCCACAGAGTAGGAAGATGCAGTCAAGTGTCAAATCAGACAAAATTCTTCCAGTTTGTTTGTTTGTGTGCATTGTTACACTACATGCTTAAAATGCAAAACAAAACATTCTGTGCCCCATGTCTCTTTGGGTGAGTGTATGAATTAATGTTGACTTCTTACTCCCACTCCCACCAGTTCTTTTCCACTGGTTTATATTCAAAAGGCTATTTGGAAGAGATGATTTTTTTGTTTCACTGTTGGTGTTAATTCCCTCTGTTCATCTAGTGCTAGCATCTCATCCAGACTCAATAATAGAGTCCATTTCTTAAGGCTAATTTCAATAAATGAAACCTGACTGTCCTGTGGCAAGAGCTCCAGGATGGGCTGAAGCCTTGGAACTAATAGTATTTAACAGTGCTTTCAAAACAGTTTGCAATTGGAATTGTCAAATGAGGAAAATTTATGTGGTGGCTTGTAAGAAATGTTGATCTTTGGTATCTTACAACTAAATATATCGATTTTTATTCTTTGAGAGGAATAGACACATAAAATGTATTCTAAATGATCATTTGTGAATATTTGCCCATGAGACTGTTATGATATGTCATATGGACTTTTTACCCTCCAGAAAAGATATTTCTGTCAGTAGCACAGTTACTTATAAGTATTGAAGCAATATTTTGGAGCAATATTTTTTAGAGGTCGATTAAACATCAAACTGATGGAAAGGATGAGGGTGTAAAACATATTATGTTTCTTTGAAATATATTTTTTTAAGTCATTGGCAGTTGTGCTCTGTGTGCTTCATTTGGGCTTTAGATCTGTTCTTTCATGTTGCTTTACATAAAATAAAGAAAAAAACTAGCTGGTTGGTAAGTCACATCTGTCACAGGTCTCTTTTCTTTCCTTGCTCAGGAGTCATTTGCTAATGTCAGTGAAGTTACAGTGATGTAAAGTGAACGGGTACAATAGCTGATTCAGGCCTGAGATGTCTAGAGCACATGTTAAGTAACAAAGAACACCATTTCAGTTTCAGGAACGATTCTATCCCCATTTCATCTGCTGCATTGACGATCACTTCATGAAAGATCACTAGGTTTGTAGGCCAGTTTATTTCTGGTGTAACCTCCCTGGTTATGATGCAGTTATACCAGGGAGAGACCTGGGACATTTTTACTGTACTCAGTCACATGTGCCGTGTTAAGAGAGCCTTCCCACGCAAAGTATTTGCACAACACTTTCCTGGAATTTGAGGGTGAAACACATTTGCCTGTTGTGCTTCAGGCATTTCACCCGATGAGACAGAGCCGTGCTTGCTCGATCATATTAGCTGGATTAGAGCAGCAGTGAAAGACCTCCAACTGTCACCATGAGTTTGCCTTCCTCTTCCACTGAACATCATCCAAGACAAGGTATTGCTCTGGATGGACTTTTGCATCTTTTCAAGCCCTGAACATGTTTCTGAACAGAACATTTGGGGATGTGCCAGGAAAATTGATTTGGAGGTGTTTGAAAAGTATTGTGAAGAAGGTTCCTGAAGCACAGCTTCTGCCAATAATCTGATGACGATTAACACTGTTTCAAAATTGTCACAGTGATTATCTTCTTCTTGTCTCAGTAGGCTGGATGGACATAAGCAATTTTTCTCCTGCCTGTGTCACCCAATGGTCCTTTTACTGCCCATTAGTATTCCTGGGTTGGACTGGGTTAGTGGGGTGCTGCTGTGTCCCCTGCCTTTGTCTTTATTGTGTGGGATGCTAGAGCTGTTTCTGCAGAAGTGGAGGGACTTACCCCTTTCCCTTCTTGGGGTGTATTCAAAGAAAATTAACTTGGAAGATCCCCATGGGTTTTACCTGTTTACAGTAGAGGTCACATGGGATCAAACCAATTGCTGGTTATCAGTTGCTGAAATCAGGGCTGATCCCTAACATAAACAAGAACGTAGGCTCTTCAACCTCCCAAGAAGTGGAGGTCTACTATTTTTAATAGACTATTCATCCATAGTTAGAAAGCTGTCACTGATTTATAACATTTTTTTCATTGCACCCACCCTAGACTCTGGGCAATCATCCCTAGGGGGATTTATTTTCCATTCTGTTCTTTCCCCGAGTATTTTAAATATATGTCTACATTCCAAATAATCTTGTAAAGGGAATTTTGGCTTCCTGGTTCCTCCTCAAGTCAAATCCTGCCTTTGTCCTTTTGTAATTAGATGCTGAAACAAAATCTATACAGAGGCTGCCGGGGAGCAGTTTGGAGTGAGGCACAGAAAAACTTTGTGCCCACAAAAGAAAGAAATTGGTCATGAGTCTAGAACAACTACAACCCTCTTAATCTGCTATGGTTGTCTGCATTATGTAGAAGTGAGAGAAACATTATGCAAACTGCTGACAAATGGAGATAACAAATGATGAGATGTTTATCCAAGATCTGATCTATTTATTTACTTGCTCAGTCCATGTGAAATATATATTTTGGTGATGAATTCAACCAAAACTTCCCCAGCTGTCTCCCTTGAACAAGCATCCAGTGGATTGCTGGTTGTGACCAAAATTTCCCATCAGTGGTGGGTTGTCAGTGGAATGTCACAGTCCCCAAGGATTAGTCCTATTTGTCTGAAATACCCTCTTGCTAACATGTATAGCTGCTTTTTTCATTGAGAAAATGGCATCATCCCTTGTATAAACTATGCCTTCTGTCTAATAGAGTATAATTTTTGCTTATAAAATGCATTGTCACGCAACTGGTACTGGGCTTCATGCGTCAATTCCTACCATTCTAATTTTTCTTCTCAGTGAAGCTAGGAGTTTGTTTGCTTTTTGGTTAGCTAGCCTTAAAACAATAAAACTGAGATTCTCTGCTTATACAGACATATATTTGTTTTTGCTTTTGGTTTCAGGAAAAAAATTACCCGTCACAAACTGCATAAAAGCATAGAAATAGCTCTGCTGTTCTGAGGTGAGCACCCACTCTTTTTCATTCCTACACATCTTTGAAGTGTTCCAAGGTCTCCTGTTATCACGTGTATCATTCAATATGATGGGGTTAAAGTAAATTTGCTTATTGTGATATGTGGCCTATCTTTAAATGGGAGCGGGGGGGGGGGAGCGGTGGGGGTGGAGGCGTGGGGGGATGGAATTGCATTAAAAAAAAATAACTTCTCTGATAAATGTTAGCTAGCAGTTTACACGTGAATCCAAGCTGCAATCTAGACCTCTGAATGACACTGGTAATGAATATTAAGAACTTTAGTTGAATAAATACATTTAATTGCACTCATAATCAGTGGGGGGAAAAACAACCTTACCTAATATCTATGAATTGAAGATGTACTGGAAAGATTTATACCACAGCCAAGAAAGAAAACATGCACACACCTGCACATACACATACAAGTAGGTGAAAAAGAGTAGCAGGTAGTCATCTATACTGAGGCTGTATCAGGATGCTCAGTATACATGAGGGACACCTTTTAACGTTGCACCGACACATTTTAAGGATTTAAACATTGACTTTGCAGGGTTATGGCAAAAAAGTCGGTTTGTATCTTGAGGCAAAATCAAGAAACAGAAATGCTGTGTGATATTAGAATGATACTCCTATGATGTTAAGCCAGGGTAACTTTATGTCCTGGTCTTCATCCCTGGGACCCTCCTTCATTCTCATCTCCCTCAGTGCTGGACTGGTATTCCATGTCTCCTCCCTTTCTACACTACTGCCTATTTTCTCATTCTGGCCTCTGACCCAACTGGCTGTGAACTTTCCTCTTTCCTTGTGTTTTGGCTGGGCTTATTCCCTGTATCAGCTATCTTGATTCTCACCAGGCCTTTTTCTGTGCCAGCTTCTAATTCTTCCCCCTCCCCAAATGGTCCTAGTCTCCCTGTCTTTCACACATTTGCTATTTTTTACTCTCCCCTCTACTTTGTATTTTTCAATCCTTTTCCTTACAGTGGTTAAGCTCTTATTTTTTCCCGTGTTCTTGACCAAAAGCTTCTGCTTCCATACTGAGAAAAAGTGGGCAGCTACTAACATAGGTGATAGAGGCTGCTATGTCTGTTGCAATGCCTAATGCTGGTCCAGAATAATGAGAAGCCCTAGCTGTGAAGCAGAATTTGTATTTTTCCTCTGTGTTTAGGGTTAAGCATATTCAGTTGTTCCTTGTGGAAGGGGTGTGAAGAGTTTGAACACAATAGGACTCTATTGAGTTGAGAGATGCTCAATGAAAGCAGGGAAGTAGTTGAGTCACCATCCCTGGAGGTCTTTAAAAAACATTTATATGTAGAACTCAGTTATATGGTTTAGTGGAGGACTTGTTAGTGTTAGGTCAGAGGTTGGACTAGGTGATCTTAGAGGTCTCTTCTAACCTAGATGATTCTGTGAAATTACACTGGGGATGAAATTATTCAGTGTGTTCAGCTTGCAGCCTCACTAAAAATACCAGAGAGATAGAAGGCAAAATTAATTATGTCGAGCACAGTATAACTTCTCTTATTCAACACCTCCATAGCTTATATATGTCTCCCGTTTTAGGATTCAGCGTGGGCTTACTGTAGAGCTTAATGGCTGAGTTACCCAACCATAATGAGCTACCGTGTACATCAGCTGAGCATGATAAAGCACTCCTAATGCGTCTACAATGCAAGGTATTTAATTCTGACATGAACACTGCAGGAAGGCATGGCACTCTTTCACATCAACACATGGACAGACTTAGGTGGGTGGTGGTGCCATAAAAAATATTCCTGGTGATGAATTTCTCATTGCATTCTAAATATAATACCTGAAAAAATGTATTTATCTGGTTTTATAAAGTGCCAGTTCTTGTTTTTATTAGAAAATGTTAAATGCATTCTTGTGCCTTCAACATAATATGTAATTCTTTGCTTCTTTTCAGGGTCTCTCAGTGAAGAAAGTTCTGTTCCTGTTACAAGCTAAGAACTTCAGCTTAGAGTATGAGTCAATTGTTTGGAGGAAGCAGTTAAACACCTGCTTGACTTTTGCCATGTAGAGCAACTCCTCGCATTTCAGTGGTGTGAGATCAGACTCTTGACTACATATTTTTTCATCTGTCTTACCTCATTTTGGTCCTTTTTTGTCTGTAAGTATTGTACTTTTTATGAAGGATTTTCAATTCCATGTTCTCAGAAAGAGCACAAATCCATTGCACAGGGAATTATGTTCTTTCAGTGTCTCAGGGACTCACCTCTGCTGGTACTCCCTTTGTCTTTCTCTTCCTATACTATTGGTTTTCTTCTGGGTCTCAGGCACTGGAGGCAGCTGGAGTAATAGCAGGAAATGTATTAAGGAAGTGCAGACTACCTGGGATCAGGACCTTGTTGCCCTGCAGGTACAACACTAGAGTAAAACCTGTTGCTGTTCATTGAGGCTGGTCTTGCTTATGAAAGGCTTTCTTCTGTTCTCACCACTGCAGTATTTGTGTGTTGGCAGCCTGAAGAAATAGTGACAAGACACAGGAATTTCAGGCAAAAAGAACAGACGTAGCTTCCTAAGTCATGTGGCTGTGACAAATCCGTTGGGTTATTGAGTCTGAGGCTCCAGGAAATGAGAACAGAAAGGACAGTGGGATGAGGAACTGAGGAACAGTCACCGATCATTGTCTCTCTGGGTGCAGTTATTGGCACCATCCTTACTTCTAGGAATGACATTTCCACCTCTCCTCCATGCATTCAGTTGTCTTTGTTCACAATTTGTTCCTGCCCCATCACAGATCTAATGATTGTTCTGGGAAAGGAGATGTACACACACAGATGCACATCTACATTTATGCACATATATTACCACACACACATGCATTAAAAGAAGCTTCTGAGCTCATCAGATTAGCTCAGGCCTGTGCTCATTGCTTCTGCTGCTCCTTTGTCCCTGCACTTCTTGAGGGACATCTAATAGCACATTTATAGTGGTCCTAGTTCTGTGTTTTGCAGTTTATAACATGCTCTTTGTCAGATACAAAGGAGATGGTGATTATCATCCATTACTGTGTGGACTGGTGGAAGGGGGGACCATTCCCCTAGACACACAGAACATGACATGAGTTGCTTTGTATGTGGGAGCCCTCCTGGGCAGTGCGGCATTGAGATTACCACAGGTATATCCCTCGGTAAATTTAATCCTACGTTCACAAGTTCAGTGCTGTTTGCAGGCAAGACAAATATGTTCCTTCAGTATGTGGGGATAAAATCCATGCTTACTGATATAGAAGTACAAAACAGTGTTGGCACAAGGATTTCTGAATCTATTGAGAGTCCTATCTTGTACTGTTATATGATAATAGCTGGAAAATAGTAACTTTGCACTTGATGGAAAAACATATTGTAGAGCTTAATGAAATTTCATCATGCACTTTTAATTGATTTCAGCAGGGGAGACCTTTTCAAAGCAAATATTGCTATTAATCTAATTAGTGCTTTAGCTAATATACTGAAATTATATTCGTATATCAATATATCAAACAAATATTTGTACAAGATATGCATTTCAATGACTACTCAGCCGAAATGAACAAATTAACTCCTTTGATTATAAGGGCCTTGCTTCCTATAGCTGTACTTTGCAATTGATTTTCCTGTGTGAGTGCTTAAATTCGGCCATGAAACCACAGTTAATCCAAAATAAACAGCTTCCCCCCACCCACAAGTGATCTGTGCACCTGTACAATCAAGCAATAGTGCTTGTTGACAGAAAGCTGTTTTTTTGTCAGGGTCTTGCTAATGGATCTAAGTCACTGGGTGAGCATGGCAAGATCCTTTTGGAATGGAGTATTGGTTGTCTTTGTGCTATTTCCATTTCAGGATAAGAGAAAACTGGGTTATAGTTGCACAACATGACACGTCCTGGTACGTTGTTCTTTACACTGTCCAGCATGTGAACACATTTTCCTTTTCTTTGAAGCAACCAAGATGGTGTTGAGTTGTAGATATTATTCCTACACAGAGCCAGGGCAAGGCTGAGACATGGTGCTCAGATGTTTTCCAGGGTTTGCTACTTTGGGTATATATCTGTTTTCACTAGTCTTGAATGCTACTGGACAGCTCTCAGGATTATAAGGAAAAATTATCATATATAGTTGTAAGTCCTTACTTGGCTCTTTGTCAGCCTCTGTGCAAACGCAGAATTTCATTGAGGCAGGAATGAGTTTGATCCTATGCCCATTCAAATCTGTGGCAAAGCTTTTAGCAAGGTGCAAGGATCAGGCACATAGGTCAGGATTTCAGGGAGGACTTAAGTTCTGCCCCTGTCTGCACTGAGTGCCATCCAGTGCTTTGGTGCCAGATCTTTAGAGCCCATGTATAATAAATAAGGATAGTTAGACACTTCAAAATGAGATCCAAAACAGCCAGCAGGCTCAAGTGCAAAGTACCAGCTAAAGGTACTGACCACAAGAATAAGTCTGACATTTTACCACTTTCTTGGGCTAGGGTACCAGACTCAAATACTCCAATCAAACATGACACTGTGCACTCATTTGATATTGTGAAGAGAGTCCAGAGACCTGACGTCTCTCCTGCTGCTGAGTATCCACAGCTTTGGTCCCAAAGTGCTGAACAGGATTCATACCTCTCTTCCTCTTCGAATATTTGTCCAAAGGAGCTTATATTCTCACACTATACAACACCTTAATGGCTGGAGCTCACTCAAGATCTGGAAGCTCCAAGTCCAGTGTCCAACTTTGCTTCATGTGTTCTTATGATCACCAAGGGAAGTGTGGGAACATTCTCCACTGCTCCTGCAAAAACTATTCTCCTAGTCAGGCCGTAACTCAAAAGAACCATAGAGGGCACGTAATGAAATTTCTCTGTAGCCTCGTGGTTAGGAAACACAGCCAAGGAGGAGGAATCCAAGGTTTTGATCCCCATTTCTAGGACTGTTCACATAATTTATTGCTTGACATAAAGCTCAGGAGAAAAAGGACTAGATCTCAGGACTCCTGCTTCAGGTAAGTAAATTCTTTCCAGGTCCCATCTTTGGTACCCAAAACCTTTATCAGATTTCTAGCAGTTTTGAAATTCAAAGTTTTTCACAAGGCTATGGATCTTCCCTGTACCTATGACAGGTGTACCATCTGAAAATTAATGGGTTCCATCTTCAGACAGAAAAGTTACTTCCATTTTTCTATCCAAATGCAACTTTTGTTTTGAATCTTTCTTCAAGTTCTGCGTGAAGTCATTCTACCTCAAAGGGAATTAACTCTTATGTTGAACTTTAGTGTAGTTATGGCAGTTCTCATGGGTTCTCTGTTGTGACTCATAGTATCATGTTCTTTTTTTGTGTGTGTCTAGTGAGTAGTTGGCAAATTCTCCCCAGCTATGGCATTAAAAAAAAAAAAAAAAAAAAAAAAAAAAAAAAAAGGCAACAACCACAAATGCTGTACTTGAGCTGGGTAGAATTTAAGAATCCCAGCTGCTTATGGCTGAGGTTACTGCCATCCCAGTATACATTGGATGGGACTGTAAAAAGGAATAACTGATGGAAATGTTGGATAGAAACTGGGATGAAAGCAGATGAATAGAAGGGATGAAAAGCAGAATGTGAAATGAACATATCTGTACAGAATCCTGAAAGAAACAATCCATGTTGGGAATTTTATTCCTTTTGCATAGTGCCAAATAATTTGTTACTTCTGCCTAGAAAAGCTAGAGCTCTATTTTTTGAGAGTGCTGAAAATATAGAAACTTCTCATTGTAGTTGGAGTCCTGCAGTGACATTTCAGGTAGCAGTTGCTTGAACTGCCTGTGTGAAAACTCTGCTCTGCTATATGTTATAGAAAAGAAATTGTAATTAAGAAAATGCACATTAGCTAACTTTTTTTTTTTTTCCAATGAGTTCCAATACCATAGATCACTAAAAATGAAAAACAATAAATGTCAAATCACATTTCTCTGCAGCTTTTTTCCTTGTTTTTGCTTCTTCCCTCCCCCCCCCTTTCCCCCGTGTGTGCACACATTTTAGTGTGCACAGCAAAAGTCAATGTCAATAGAAGCTTCTCTTGGGAGTCAATCAATTTCTAGCCAATGTCCTGTAGTGGAGTAGTTGTGAAGCTGTAGATGCTTTAGAGGCTCATATTTTTCTTAAGAAAATATTTCACTGCAGTTGGAGAAAAAATGATAGAAATATTTTTCTACTCTTACACTTTGCTAGTTTCATATAAGCCTACATTTTGACTTGAGGTTATAGACCTTTAAATGGAGTAAACTACTGTCATTATTAAAAACACCTTCCTGGAAAGAATTCAGAGATGTTCAACACTTTTTTTTTTTTTTTTCTTTCTTTCCCTTGGCACAGTACTCTAATTAATTCTGAACCATTTCTTGAGTAATGTTTTTAAGGTCACTAGCTTGGTTGGGTATTTGGTAATAAAAATTACACCCCATGTCTGCAATAGGACCACTAATTTAAAATAGCCATTTGATTCAAACTGACCTGCTTGCCAGCATAACTAATGAAGTGTCACTTTAATATTTAAAGTACTGTTCTTTCAAGGTAATTGTTATTTACTTGTAATTCTTCTTCATTTGATGGTTTATTAGGTACCTATAGGAATTTAAATTGGGCAACTGAAAAACTGTAATTGTCTAACTAGCATAATACTTCACTATAAATATGCCTGGGCACCTGTTTAAGGAAGGGTTTTTTTGTTTGTTTCTGTTTTTTCCACTGTGAAAGAATGGGGAAGGCTGATTTGGGAAAGAGATTTTACCTGTTAGTAAGATATTAGGAAAGAGCCAACAGAAGGGGGCTGACATCCTAAGGAATGCAAGGACTTGTTTTGGTTAATTCTGCACCCACCCACGTGGGCGTCAACATTCCACTCAAACACTGCAGAGCTCAGCCTCTCCTCATGGAGGGACTGGCAAAATAGATGTGTGCGTGTGTGAACATCCAGGAAAGAATTAGTCTGAAAAGTAATTGCAGAAAAGGTGCAAAATGTGTGTTCTCCTAGCAAAGGGGGGGTCAGGAGAAAAGACAATTGTACTGGAAAAAATAAATAAACGCATCACTTGTTCATTTTTTTATTTTAGCTTATTAGTGAATGTCTTTTTTTGGTCCTCAATGCACCATAAAGCTTTATTTTACCCAAGAAATATAGATATTTAAACTAATCATCTTGCTAGACAGATGTTGAGCTTTGACATGTCCCCCTCAATCTAATGAAGACATTTAAAAAGGCCAGCTACAAAGCAAACACTTACCTGAGAAATTCCTGCTCACTTTGGTTTATAATTCCTTCTTAATAAAAGGGCTTTGTGACTGGACATTGCAGGTTACAGTCCTATTAACTTCTTTCTTCACACTTTTCTTTTTTGGTGGTTGAAGCTTGAGTCCCCAGTCCTGTATCTGTAAATGATTTTTAGTATTGTTTCTGTAACATTTGTGTTTTGTTGTTAGCCTTTAGCAGTGATAGCTGTAGATCAATGTTTAGATTACATGACTTTAAAAGCTTTTATATGCCTGCTTAATTTTTTGGTAATATCTGAATACTTCAATTATTACAAACTTATTTTCGCATCTGTAGATTGGGACCTAAGAAGCAAAGCAAAATACATGTTTTAGTAGCTTATGGAGGACTTTTCCATTAAGTAGGAATCTCCTTTTCCCAAGATTAGAAGTCAATTCATTTATACCATCTTCATTGCAAAAAGGGGAGGGAGGGGAAATATAGATGGAAACAGATCCTGTCATGGAAATTTCAGCTTTGATAGCTGAAGTTTAGTCAATTTATAATTGAACAAAAATGAAGCACTTATACTGGGAAATGCTAGGCAGCCCCAGCTTTTGGTAGCTCTACTATTACTTTTTTTTTTTTTTTCCTCTCTCTCTCTTTTTTTTTTTTTTTTTTTTTTCTGCTAGAGTTTAAACTTAATAAACTTAAGAAAGAAAGCAATAGTGTTCCCTCCTCCAAAGATACAACAAGTTAGGTTTGGTTTGTGACTTGTCCACACTTGGGCAATGGGGATCACTGGAATATCTGAGCATTAGAGCTGTCTGCACCCAGATTCCAGTCTAGTGGTGTATCCAGTGGGTGGTGTGAATATGCTATGTCATTTGCTCCTAGGTGCATCATCCAGTGGAGATTTGCCAGATGACTTCATCATCCCACTCACTCTTGCTACTGTATTTTATAATTCTGCAGCAGGGAGACAGCACAATATCCTGGCAATCTGTGCATGCATTAATGAAGTGTCTGCCCACACTTCTTAACATAGGGTTACTAACAATGATTGCTACCATAATGAACTATTTAAATGGCCTGTACTGTCTAGTGTAGCTATATACATGCATAAATAAACCACAAATTATTTTGTCAGTTTGCTGTACTTTGTGCAAACATTTAATGAAAAGCACTGTTGCAATACTGAGAATACCAGCTTATTTTCTTCATTTTTCATAACTGAACAATTTCATTCTTCACAGTTGTGTTAGTATTGTTCTTGTCCACTTGCAAACTGGAAGAGTTAATATTGACACATTTTGTTCTATGTCAGATCCAACGGAAAGCTCAAAGACAAGTAAATTTTATGATGAGGCTCTGGAGAGGATTGAACCTGAAATCAGATTTACTGCTTAGGCCTACTGTTAGTTTAGATCTAATGCTTGAAAAAAAAAGAGGGTGTTCTGACTGAGAAGTGCTATTCTCCAAGCACAGAAGAAACTCCTTTGGAAAGAATGGTCTACATTTAGGCCTGCACTTACGTGAAATGAGTATTTATGTACGTATTCATACACTCATGTGAACATAAGCTATTTAGATGTGATGTTTTGCTTAGATTCACAGCAAAAGCTTTATACCTTATATTTTCTAATGTATGTGTAATTTTTTTTTTTTATATACTAATAGAAAACTCAGTGTGAATAAGTAAGAAATTTCCTTTGCTTTTTTGAAGTGTTTTTCCCCCTCCTCTCCATTCTTCTACATCACAAAAACCCTCTTTCAGAATAAGATGGAAACAGGAATGTAAAGTGAACCACTATGAAAAAAGCTCATGACATCCACTACTGCGGTTGTTGATTGCTATTTTTCCTTCCCTGTGCAAGCTCACAAATACCATTCTGAGCACTCACAGCTTATTTCTTCATTGTCTTAGCTCCTCACACATGCAGAGCCAATGGGAAAACTTGCGAAGGCTTAAATAAATACATGTATTCAAATTAAAACTGAGCTGGCTTCCAGCAGTCAGATTTCCCATTATCTCATCTTGTTTCAGTCAAAATGCTTACAAGCAATGCAATTAGAGTAAACAACAATGCATACGAATTTATAAATACCCTGCCCTGCCCACAACTGTTCTACTCCTGAATAAGGAGCTTTCCTGCCTTGAATAGGTTCTCAGAGTACTGAGTAGGTGCTGTTTCTCTCATGTAGGTAACTTTATCACCAGTGGCATATGGGATGTGGGGGGAGAAGTTGCTGATGGAGTTGTCACTCCAGTCCATCTTCAATTCATATTTTGTTTATGTTCAAAGAAAGAAAAATTGAAGGATAGTCACCAGGGTGACGAACCATTCTATAGTGGGATACTGGAAAAAGGTTTCCAAGAACATTTTCTCATGCTGAATAGTTCAGGGGTTTTGTAATAGTTCAGGGGTTTTGTCTCTCTCTTGTGAGGGAGGGAGTTCAGGAGTGAAGCTTCTTTGCCCTACTTTCCCTCTCTCTCCCCCCTCCCCCCCCCCATCATAGATGCTTGGGGTTTTTTAAGTCCCATTTCCTAATGGCTTCCCTCTGTGTAGTTTCACATGTTAGAAGTCTATGTAATCTCATCTTATAATGCTGAGGACTGGCACAGCTACATTCCTGCAACATTCAGTTTCTGGTTCATGAAAAGCTGACTGAGATGTGGAAGGCTTAGTCAATGGGAAGCTGGCATGAAGGGTTTTCAGACCATGAAGGCTGGTGTCAATGGCTTTCATGACAGTGGCTCCTAAGGAAGGTCGCAAAGGTCGCAATTTTGGGACTCACCTGACGTGGTCACAAGGCATGCTGGAAGGAGAGAGGACATGCTTGGTGCTTAATTCTGGCTTAACGCTGTTTGCTCTTGGACATTCTTCTGTGAAACACCTGCTGCTTTCTGCTTTCTAACTGCCCCCTGGCCTTGAGCTTTTCCGCTCCCTTGCAGAGGGAATAGAAGGTACTACGTATTGGTAAGCTACCACCTAATTGTATTTCCCTTGCACCTAAGCACCTGGTCCTTTTTCCACAGTATTTCAATACTTAGATTTCTCACTACTACTCACAATTACAGGGTGCAATTTTGTGTCCCAAATATTCATTAGGTCTTTGTCTTCCACTATATTTTTCTAATCTTGCCTGCAAAATGGTGCTTTTAATGTCAGCTCCAGTTCCCCATACTCAGTATAAAACTAACAGAACTTGAAAGAAATTTTGAGTTTGGCTTATCCACGTGACATGGTCTCCCAAAATGAGTGACACAGGCAAGGTTCCATTGCAGTGCATGCTTACAGTAGGGGCATATGAAAGGATTGCATTTTGAGAATGTACGTGAGCTGTCCTGTGAAACATAATTCATCTCCTGGACGATGGCAGAAATGTTCGTGCATTATGGTAATGGCCAGAGTTCTCAGTTGACGTTTAGGTTCCTCTCTACCACAGCTAATATAAATAGAGACAAGAAATCTTTCTTATGCAGACTGAAATTTGCTGATCTGTTTCTGCTTAATTACAGTAAAGAGAAATCAGGGGTATCTGAGATCCACAGTCCCGTGTGGTTACACTCTATCATCTCTTCTCAAAGAAGCCCAATTTTGTATCTCTAGAGTGAAAAAACACTTTTTTTTTTTTTTTTTTTTTTTTCCTATGGGCTTGCCTAATAAGATATTCATATTTAATATAAAGCTTTGAAGTATTGTTATGGTAATGTCAGGTAACTGCTCTTCAACATAGATTGACAGCTAGCTATTAAATAAGGGTAGGGAAGAATGTGGCATCTGTGTACTGAATGATGCATGTGGTTTTTTAAAAATGTTTTTTTATAAGCAAAGACACGGCAATTGCAGGTTTTCTATGCCTTTTTGATTTAACAGCATTTCAGAGTCCTTTGCCAAACCACAAGTAAGAGCTGTGTTTAGATCAAACTGCAGTCTCAAAATATTTTCCCCCACCCTGTTTCAAGCACAAAGGATTTAATTTCTAATTGATTGCAAAATGGGCTACTGGAAGGTATCTTCTGCATGTGTCCATTTGAGCCCCCGAAACTAGTAGAACTGTATTGGTTTCTAAAGTCACTCACTTTCTGACCAGTTTTCACCAAGGTTTAAATTGGCAGGTACCTGACAGCTGTAATGAATTCATCTTCAGTAACAAGCTGAGCTCTGAATTGCTACTAGTTGGCACTGGTACGGATACCAAGATGAGCTCACAGAGCTCAGTGCATATGCTCCTTTTCACAGTAGAAATGACATGTTCTGTCAACCCAAACAGTTGTTAGCAGGAAAAATAATATTTTTCCATGCCTCCTTGCTGCAGGTTTTTGGGACTGCCATCTTTTTCCCAGGCCTGGTTTTTAATATATATATTTTCACGTAGCAAAGGGTATGGTGAGAAACAGGACAGATGTCTCATAGAAACAGTGGCCCCCTTGGGACAGAACACAATAATGAGAGCTCTGTGATGTCTGGAGTTGCAGTGTGACAAGTTATTTTCTATGCCTCTCTCCTTTGGTTCCAGCAGCCTCCTACAAAGAGCCAGTGCTGCTCGTGTATCACTTGCACAGACTGGCCCTTCACTCTGTACAAATCATCTAAGCAGAGGAACACAAATTCCTTTTTTTTGTATTTATTTTTTTTTTAAGAAAATGGTGAATTTTTGAACCTTTGTCTCTTACAATTTTAACTGAACTTGACCTGAATATAAAGATAGAAATCTGCATCAACTTTTTTCTCCTGGTTGTGGTTGAGAAAGGGAAGACAAAAATATCAGACTGACTACTTGTTCTCATAGCTTGTCCAGCCTGACAGGCTGGTGGGAATGCCCATCAGTCTCCCACCCAGCTCTCAGGCTCCTTGGGGCAAAATCTGAAGTGGGTCTAGTGTGGTGTAACTTGCATTCCAGCCAGAGAACAATTGCTTACTAAAGTACTCCTGAAAGCTGTTTGTTGAGTTTTCCTTGTTTGTAGCAACTTTAACATAGCTTATGAAGCCACCTTTCAACTCTGTGTGCAAGTCATATCTTTTCAGGTTCCACCACGCAAAGCTAAGCAGGTATAAAAGTAACTTTAAGAAAGTCTCTCTTGATTTATTTATTTGAGTGGGACTATGCTATAGTATGGGAGTCTAATTAAGTAACACTGCATAGGTCATTGCTGAGTCTGCCTCAGGAGAATGGCTTCTGGGCTTTCAGGCCCATTGAAGTCATTCTTTCTTTCCATATGTTGCTTTGAATTGGGCATTGCTTGTTGATGCTATATTTGAAAACAATTACAGATCCAGAGAAGCACAACAAGAATGCTGAGAACTTTTAAAAATGCAGAAAATCAGGGTATTGGCTTTACTTTTTTTCTTAGAAAAACAGATGATAAATATGACCATGCTTAAAAAGTCATTATGGAGAGGACAGTGATCAATCCTTTCCTCAATGAAAACAGCTAGAATAAGGGGAAATTGACTTTGTTAGCAACAAATCTAATTAATGCTGGTTATTAGGAGAAATAGTCTTCTGAGAAACACTTAAGTATTCCAAAATGCTACTCGCAAAAGCAGTTGGTGCTCTCCTTCACAAAAGAATTTAAACTGTAAGTTAGATAAACCTTTGCTTGGAATGGTCTTGGGATACTTGTTCCTGTTTCCTGAAACTTCAAATTTTATTCTGGTCTAGCATTCCTGTGGACTTCGGCTTTAACTCCATAACTTTCCCTGAAGAGGAATCCCCAACATATGCCGATAGCAAATTGTCCAAATAAATACCATTAACACAAAAGGACATTTAGAAGGACCTCCCAAGAATCCTCAGCCTTCTATGGTGAAGTGGGTATCAATGTCTACCAGCAATGTTTAGAATGCCTGTAAAGTTTATTGGAAAATAAAGCAGTGATGGTATCTAATCTGTTAACCCTAGCAGAAGATCTGTTCCTTTGCTTCAGATTGCAGGCATACCATGAAGTGCTGAGATTGGCATGAGTAGTGTACATTTTTATTTGAGGGGAACATAAATCCTAAGTATCTTGTTTGTGTATAATTACTCTTGCCCTGCGGTTGCAGCATCTTGTGCACACAGCTGCATTGTGAACATTTTTCCAAGTTTATTTAGCACTGAGTGCAAGTACTTTACATGTCAGAGCTGGGAACGCTCCTGTTTCAGCTGACTCCACTCCTTTGGGGTGTTGTACAGTGCTTAGGTGACTAAGCGAGAGGCAGTTGCACAAGCCTGGGGAGACAGGGAGCTTATTTAATCACATTAGAGAAAGAGAGAGTAGGCACCCAGGAGCAGATTGAACTAATCTGTGAAGAGAGAGAGAGTGAGAAAGTACGTCTTAAGGAAAGGATTTGGAGGTCAATGGATTGGCAGAGTCAATGCACCTTTAACAGGGGTTTTCTACATACTTTATTAATTTACATATGTCCACATTTATGAGCCAAACTAAGGGCTGCAACTCTTGTAAACACACAGCTTGTGATCTTAAACTATCTTTCAGGAAGAGGGTTTTTCTTTGCTTTTTTTTTTCTTCACCCACCTTAATTTTTAAAAGATTAGCAAAAATGTCAGTAGCAGTGGCCTGAAATGTGATTAACCAGTACCCTGGTATTTTCCTGTCCTCTTTGAATTGATTGTCTGTTTTTGTTAAATGGTACAGAGGGCAAAAT
The DNA here is from genome assembly GCF_964211825.1 of Aythya ferina. NCBI lineage: Eukaryota > Metazoa > Chordata > Aves > Anseriformes > Anatidae > Aythya > Aythya ferina. The sequence continues at coordinate 82,392,360 of NC_140297.1, forward strand.
GAACCTGCTGTGTGGCAGAGATGCCACCTGGAAATAGGGACCCAGCAGCAACATGCTGGTTCTCTAGACTTTCTAGCCTCAGTATTACTGTGGATACAGTGGACAGCTTGAGAGGCTGCAGTGTTTGTTATTTTATAGTATAAATCTGTAGTATCTGTCCTTGGTGGAAACAGGCACAGCGTAAAGATGTGATCCGTGTGATTCTGAATAAATGCCAGTAATAGTATGTCTGAAATGCTTATGTGTGCATTGTGAAAGCATCTAGGGCATCTATTTACAACCCTTGCAGCTTACTTTAAAAAAAATAAAAATTCCTGGAGTAGTATTTTGTCATAAATGATAAATTTTATTCTTCAATCAGCCCTTTTATAATAGCTTCTTCTTAATGGAAGTATATCATACGGCAAGTCTGGGTGTAACCATAGTGCAGGTCACTGTGTAGTTTTGTATTTCTGCTGTAAGAAAGACCAGTATAGGATGCAGGAAGAGAACAAGGAAGAAATGCCTATAATATACATTCATCCTTAGCAGTGCTTCCGGTTATGGTTTGTAGTTGTTTTTGTTTTGACAGTCAAAGGTGGAACATAAATGAAACCCAGCTTTCGTCTTTTCAGTGTAGAGCTTAGAGGGAAACATTTTTGTGAGTGTGTGTGCAGAGCTATACACACACGCAACTTCTTGACCTCCAATCTGCAGGCAGTCCATGAACATTGTGATCGATTGAGACTTGGTGTGGGAAAAATTTTGATCATGGTGTGACTTTATGAGGTGACTGATCTCTTGAATGATGTCAGTAGGCTGTAAGACCAGCCACATGAGAAAGATATCATGTTTTAATATGGCTCAGAAGTTGGCCCCTTGTTGGAAAGCAGCATTGTTAGAGCAGGTATGAGACTGAGTCATATGGGGCATTCAAAGAGCTGGAATTCAGAATTTGAGTTATGGCTTATTTCAAATCAACACCAGTTCCTTGTAAAACAGAAACAGTGACAGAGATATGGTGATAACAGTAGCGTAACATACAGCTCTTGGTGCAGTTTTTTTCTGGGTGACAATATAGGAAAATCCCCTCCTCTCCCTTTTCTTTGTGGTGTCAAAAGAACCAAGCAGATAGCTGTGTAAAACAAATGTCATGAATGTTCTAAGTAGATGAATCTCCATTTCAGGTTTTATTGCAGCCTTGCAATTTGGGCTCAGTTCTCTGAACTTTGCTAACCTTGGCAGATCTACAGGGAAAGCCTGCAAAATCCTTGAGTTCAAAGCAGGTAAAATATATGACACCTTTTGAAAGTTTGGCTTTGAGTGTTGAGTTTATTTGAACTTGTGTTAACCAAAGCCAATAAAAAATGGTTTGCATGAGCTCCCGCAAGGTGAAATTCCAGCAAGTAGTAGAATATGAGAGTAGACAACCTGTTTGCCAACCACATTTATTTTTATTTGTGTTAAAGGGAGAAAGTTGATAGAGTTTTAGTACTTTTATGTTTGATTTAAGGTAGGAATAAGGGAGATTATAGCTTAAGGATATTATGTAAGAATATTGGCCTTCTGTGAAGATCTCCCAAGCAACCTGGACTATATATATCGATCAGGTAATAATGCAAAAGAACTCTTTCTTCACCATTTATATTTCACTGCATCTGTAAATACTAAGGAAGAGGATAAGGTGGGGAGCAGAGATCAAACTACTAATGACACCTTTGAAAAATAAATATATGAAGCAGAAGTAAAAATCTGGCCAAAATAAATTGTTGTTTGCAGTGGTAGAATCACTCTGTGGACTCCATATTGGGAGTAGGTTAGGGGCTCTGCATCTGGAGGTACATGGCTGATTTCCTCCCTTGATGATAGCTAAAATCTGGGTTAGCATCATGCTGTGAGGAGGAGCTGTGCTTGTACTAGGCAAGAAGTGAGCATGAATAGTCAAGAACCAAGGGTAGGAAGTGGTCCTACAGATATGGAATTAAACATATAACTGGGAGGGTACTAGGTGGGGAGAAGGACTTTTTTTTTTGCTGAAAAGTTTAACAAGGAACGAAGAGGATGACAACTGAGGCACAACAGAAACAGCAAAGCAATTGTGGAGGTTAATAGGAAAGTTGCAGATTGCACATTATGCCTGAGCGTAATTTCTTCACAGAAACTAACCAGGCATGGCATGTTACTGAATGGAGATGCCAGAAGAGTAAAACAAGAGACTTCATTTCCACCTGGAAATGGTGAGGTTAGTTTAAGTGAATATTTAAGAATGACAAAGAAGATGGGACATGGGGCTAAGTACTTATTTGTAGACCTGGAAATGGTTACTAAAGGGAAGGGTGGGAATTAGAGGAGTAGCAACTAAGAGGAGCACAGGTACTGAAGCATACCTGGCTTGTGAAAGACAGATGGTAAACAGTGTGATGTTACTCTAAGCCTTTAATGAGATAAATAAGGAGAGATAATATGAGTTAAATAACCAACCTAATAGAGCCAAATAAATGCTGGGAAAGTACGATTGCTGAGGCAGTGTGGTGTATCTGCCAGTGACCTCGAGAATTGGATTTGGTAGATAAAGATCTTGCTATTGTTATTAGAGGTCTGTCATTATGGGAGGCTTTGACTTCCTGGATTATGCAGGTGAACAGATAGCTAAATTCAGATATTTCTGAATCAGTAACCAATAGAGTTTCTTGCCAGTCACTGAAACAGCAAGAGGTAATACTGTTTTAGATCTGACACTGTTAAGTTGTATAATGAAGTAGAAAATAACCTTGGTTTAAGGGATTTCAATTTCAATTAAAATGAATGATAAACAGTTGCAGATCTATAGCTAAGCTTCTCAGTTCCAGATGGATGGCATTTGATATGTTTAAGGAACTAGCCTATAGCCTGAAGAGCTCAAGAGAACTGGATTTTAAAGGGAAGCTGTCCCTTCTTTGAGGCAAAGGTGCAAAAAATATCTGGAACAGATGTATCTTGCAAAATGGAAAACATGGAAGAAACGTTACCAGACCTGACTGAATAAGGAGTAGAAAAAATAACAGGTCAGAAAAGAAAGCCACATGTAAGAAGTCAGGAAATGTATGGGTAAAATGAGAAATGGCAGAAGTCATGTTGAGTTTTACTCTGCAAAAGAGATTTAAATAGTAAAAGGTCCTTCAGACATATAAATAAAATAAAACAAAAATGATAATAAATTGTTCAAGGCCCCAAAATTTGGCAGATACTTTGCTTCTGTTTCTGTTAGATGCAGACACTGAATATATGGGCATAGAAGGTTTTTTAGTGGAATTCAAAATAGTTTCAGCTGAAGTGGGAGAAAAAAACCTCAAGGAGCTCAATGTTGAGGAAGGCTAGAGCCTTGCTGTCACAGAATTTGGAAAAGACTGATACACGTGGTTGCAGATTCAACAACGGTGTTTTCTGTTGGACTTGACACATGGCAGAAGACACCATTCAACTGGAGACTATAGATCCATCTTTAAGAACTGGCAATGACATCCTGTGTGTGCTGCCAGTAGTGTGCATGCTGTTGGTAGCAACTACTCTAAAAGAAAGAGTAGGGCATATGGGAATGGAAAAAGGGAATAAAACACAAGGGTAGATCTAGCATTATCTAGGTAAACCTAATCACTACCTTTGATAAAATCACTGATACTTCTAGTCATGGAAATGCAGTCCCTTTCATTTAGCTGCTAGCATCGTGTAGCACGTGAAACAGTGAGAGAAGTTGGGAAACATCAGAAAAATGACGTGATAGGAAAGCTAAAGGACAGATTTAAGTGAAAAGAGACCTCTCAGACTGGAGGGAAGTTATTGAAAGGTCTCAAGGATTGGTCTGGGGACCAATCTTCTGTGCTATTTAACTAATGACTCATACAGAAAATGGAAGTGTTCTAATGAAACTGGCTGCAACAGTGGGTGGTAATGTCAGAAGGACTGAATACCTGGAGAACAGTTCGAGTTATAAAATGAGAGACGCTGGGAGAAAGAGATGTCAGGTCAGTGATAATAAAAGTAAATGCAAAGCTCTTGCTAAAAGAACTGCTGTAGATGTGGGGCTTACCAGTGAAAGTAGCTGAAGAGGAGGGAAACATTGATTTGATAAATATCTGATGAACTATTACAACCTGCGTGATGTGTATATTTGTGAAACAGACTTTCAGTTCCTAGAGTGGAGCATGCAGGCTATTTTTAGTATGCACATGTACTAGTACTATTGTACTCAATTACACAGTCTGATTCCTAGGATGGGATACCAACCGAGGGATTTTTTCAGTGACAGGCATTTCTGATTTGTGTTCAAATATGAATACAATCATTTGCATGCATTACTCATCCTGCTCCATCTCCTTTGATGCTGAGCTTGGGATTTAAAAGAATATAGAGCTGTCCAATGTTTCGTAATCCAAAACTTCATTTTGACTGTCATTGGCAGGTTGTATTTTTAAGAAGTTTGCTTTGAAATGTCAAATCTTACCCTAATTGAAATACTACTATCTGATAAGGGATTTGTCAAGCCAATTCACTTGGGTGATCTTGGCATGAGATATACCACTGTTGCCAGTGGACATTAGTCCCTTGGGCTCCGGCTAGAGGTAGATAAGGACTGAAGAGCTGTAAGTTTGGATCCCCTGTCTTCTGTCTCTATCACAGCTGCCATGCCATTCTTCTTCTCTGTTCTCCATTCAACTTCCCTCCAAAAATAAATGTTTGGTTTTCTTTTCCAGGAGTAGCTGTCAGGGCAGTATGTGAGACTGACGATATCTAGAGTTTTTTTTTTTTTTTGGTCTTCCATCACATTTTGAAACTCTTAAATAGAAACTGTCTGCCTACATCTTTCTCTCTGGGCAGCATAGTCCCTCTCCCTTGGGATAAAACAACACTTCATACCTAGTAGTTTCCAGCATTGGTTGGAAAAATAGATTCTGCTACATTCTGGGAATTAGGATCTATGCATACCCCTTTCCCTCCTGGATGGCGATGATGTGCTGCAGCATGGTAAATCTGTTCAAGACTCTGCAAAGCTCTACCTCACTGTTATTTTTGATTTTTCCTTTAGATAAGCAGTTGATTCTGTTCACCACAAACATTTTTGTGTTTGAGCATAAATGTTTTTTCTAATAGTAAGATTAAAGTGATCAAGCCTGGCTTGTGATGCTGTATACCTTAGTGCCATGTAGGCTATTAAATTATGTCATGGGAGGGGAGAACTAAGAGGTTTTTTATCTTATGCTCTGAAAGAGGAAGGACATTTTCTGCTTTGGTTTAGATGGCACCTGGAAAAGTCTGACACTTTCTCTGTTTAACGTGTTTGTTCCCAGTCAGGTCAGCCACCATTGCAGGCAGAGTAGATGTAGTTGTGAGGAATGCAAAGGATTTCAGTTGAGAAGAGATGGGTGGGGGCCTTCAGAGTCCGTGAATTCATTAAAATTCCATGTTGTATTGCAGGGTAAATGCGTGGGCCTTAATATGCAGGGCTCCAACAGGTAAATACTCGAATCTTGGATACAAGACGAAGCAAGTTTTTACCTGCCCTTCATCCAAAAAGCTCATGAAGTACTCTACACCCACCCAAAAGGCAGTGTTCACCACTACCTGAATGTAATGTAAACTGATAGACGCAAGCACAGGTTAGGGGCAGTAATTCACCTTTAGATGAATATCTACCACAAGTGTGTGCATGTATTTACACTTAAGAAAACTCACTCTCAGTTTTGAGGAAAACAGAGTTTCTTTGTCACTGTTCTCTTTGAACACATGTTGCTTTGCTGACAGCATCCATTTGCGCTGTGGATTATATAAACAACTCTCAGTACCTGGAGCTGCCTTCTCAAACTCCGATAGTCACAAAACATCCACCAGGCAATTACTTCTATGGATCAGAAATGCAGAGATTAGGGGCCAAATACTGCCTGAGGGCACCCAGCCTTTGTGCACTCTGGTTGAACTCTGTGAGGCAATTTGGCCCTTTTCAGGCACAGTCTGCTCCATATACTGCAATCCTCTCATAGCAACGCTGGTAACTTTGCTCAGAGCAATTTCACCACAGACCTGACTCTGCAGTCGCCAAGCCAGCGGCAGTGCTCATCATGACATGCAGGAGGAGACTGAAGGAGCTGTGGCTTTCTCCAACCAGTCTCATAGTCCAGATGCATTAAAATCACTTGGGGCCAGACCTGCTCTTCTCAGGGCCTGCAAATATGTGAATGTGCTTCAGGAGCAGGTGCCGAGCTGTACCTGTGGTAGGTCTCAGAGCTTTGCTTTCGTGGTTGTTTCCACCTTGTGGGATATCCACAGTCTTGTCCTTCAGTTAGCCTTCCTCCTTTTCAGTTACTTGCTCCTTTCACTGGACAACTCAGCTGGAGGATATGAAACCACATAGCCTAATCTTTCATTTATTTCTCTTTTAAAAATAAAACAAAAGGTTAAAAGAGAGCTGTGGTTGCAGGAAAAAAAAAAAAAAAAAAGATTACTGTAACAAGGGAATGAAAACATCTGCATGAAGAGAAAACGCTGAAAGTAGAGAATTGTGTTATTCTTAGGAGAGAATGTTGGGATTAAGGTTTAAAAAAATCTTTTTTTTTTTTTTTTTTTCTTCAAGCATCCAATTTCTATGGGCTTCAGTTACTTCAGGGATCAGACATTTGTAAGACATTTTCTTGATCTAACTTTTTTTTTGCAGGACCTGAGTATTTTGAAAGACTTCCTGCACATGCATGCCAGTTATTTGATCTGATCATTGTTTTACTAAAACTATTATTTAACTAACCACGAGTTAATTTCTTTGGTCCTCTGGGAGCCAGCCACAAATAGTAGCAAGTTATTGTTTAACCTGGCTAAAACTGAGCTCCTTGTCTTCCCTGCTAACTCCCAGCATTGACAAAACCTCTTACAACTGCATTTTTTTTTCTTAATGGAGTTGGCCTTTTATTTAAAACAATAACAGAACAACAACAAAAAGCCCACACCTTGAGATCCTGAAAACTCTTCTTCATGTAGCCTTTTTCTAATACCTTTTAAATTGCTTTTGTGTCCAAGATGGTGTGAATAGATGCTCCCTGAGGACAGAAGAGACTGTCTGAGGTCTGTTGTGTACAGCAATTGGCACAGAGAAGCAGTAATGATAACTAGAGTGCCTGGCCTTTACTTCAATGAGAGGATATTAATTCATTTTAGCACCCTGCCATATGGAATTATTTTCCCCTTTTGCAAAATTCTTTGAGAATTATTAATCAACCTGCAAGAGCACTTTTTAAAACTATTCTGGAAAAATTCAGGATGTTGGTTCAGGATTGGGTAATTTTGATTTGAATTATCTTTGCCATCATGTTTCCGCAAGTGTTTCCTTCTGTGGTGTACCAGGACACAGCAGCAGAACCCAGGAACTGAAGGTGAGGTGGCAGCTGCAGCCTTGCCATAGCGGCTGTGTGGCTGTGGACAGGCATGGTCCACCCTTTTGTAGTTGGCAACTTTTGTTTTGAAACTATTAAGAGTAGGTGCTCCTTGGCACAGAAGTTTGGTGATGAGAAGTGTTTCAAAACTTCCTTCTGTGTTTGCAATGACGCTTTGAAACTGAAGAGATGCTCACGCAAACATGCCAGTGAAAGAAGAGTGATGCTTCTTGGGAGTGATTGCATGAGACTATTATGTTCCATTGTGATGTGTTAGTAAAATATGCATGATGTGTACAAGAGGCTCTGTTCCTAGCAAACACATTCCCCTACACACAGGCATTATCCTCAGTGTTTATTGCTCCCTGAGTCAGAACAGTGGGGTGTAGCTTGGTTTTGTACAGACGTTGGAGCTGATGCTGCAGTGTAACGGAGGCCTGTACTGGCCCAGATATTTACTCTAAGTGAGAAACAAGCCAACCATTTCCAAAATGATGAGACAGCCATCATGCAATCTGTGAGTGTTTAGTGTAGCATAGGAATCTGTGGCTTCATTTTATGCAGGACAAGATGTGCAGGGTAACCAAGGTCTCTTGGGAAACATCCTTTCTAATAGCATGTGCTCCAATGCCAGTGGGAGCATCTAGGAACAAGTACTTGGCCATGCCTACAAAGCGGTCTGGTGGTATGAGAAGGGAGGAGATACAGCTTGGAGGACATGATTTTGCAAAGGATTTCAGATCAGTGAGCAAGTAGGTTCAGAGGTCTTTCTAGGCTAATATAATGGCCAAAGGGATTAAGGCAGCTATTGAATGTGTTAAAATAAATAAATAAATAAATAAACAACAACAACAACAAAACAAAACCAAAAAAAAAAAAACAGCCTACTGCTTATTTTTAGCTGTACGAAGAGCACTTTATTGGTGAAGACCAGATGGAATGTGATGTCTTCTCCTGAAAAACACAAGCCAAAAGGAAGTTGAGAAACAGGAAGGAGGCAGAAAAGACTGAGAAAAGACCTGTTGGAATGGGGAAACGGGAAATCTGTGTGTATTATTTATGTTCCTCTGAGGCTGAGGTCATCTGATGAACAAAAACTTTCAGGATGATGCTGAAATCTCCATCTCTAGAAGTGGCCAAAACAAGACCATGAGACTAGCTGTCTTCTCTGAGACCAGCTGTCTTCCCCAACAGAGACGTGTTGCACCTGAGCTAGGTTTTTTGGCAACAGAAAAAATTTTTCTCAATCTCTTCTGAAGAATGTCATTTGCAGTAAACACTTTGGCTCAAAAATATGTCAGATCTGTAGGGGGAGCTAGTCAAATTATTTACACTAGCTGAGTCAGGCTGTGTCTGGTGCAAAAGCCAGGAAGTTCTTACAAATAAGTGCATGATAAGGCATTTACAGGCCTTGTAGCTGTCCGGAGTCAGACATGGGAGAAAAGACTTTTCTGTTGTTGGTCAAACCTAAGCTGACTATGGTTCTCTGTAGCAGGTTAAGCTGTTCAAGGAAATGAAAAAAAATGGCAAAAAAAAAAAAAAACAGCAACGACATACAACTAGTCCCAGTCCCACCAGGCTTTAAATAAACCATAAACACTCCCTGGAATGGTTTATGAGTAGGCAAATAAAACAAAAACAATTTAAAGGTGATAAAACCCTGTTGACATGAATACCATTCAGGTAAACCACCTTGGACATATTTCAAACATAAGCCAGCACCTATTTAACTTCATCCCAGATGAATGAAACAGCTCACACATGAGGCTTTGCAAATACAAAAGGTCTTGTTTGCCTGCAGACTCCACTGCCTGACAGCACTCCTTGACGACAGCAGTATGCTATTTTGAACCAGTTCGGGAAGTTTTGCCTCCATGGAGGCAGTTGTGGAGCCTTGTCTGTGAGGCCTGAGGATCGCTGCCTCCAATCCCTGCCATCTGGAGCCAGTACAGGTTATGTGCCAGAGGAACCTGTGCCACTAGACCTGCTCTCCTTGGATCTGGAGGCAGAAGTAAGAGTTTCTGGAAGGTAGATAATCTGTGTGAGAAGAAAGGAGCAGATCCCATTGTAACTCTGAGGGCATCCCAAGAGCTACATGGGGGCCTCAAAGCTTTTCCAGGTTGAGTATCATTTTTAAGTGTTATTGCGTTGTTACAGATGAATTACGGAAGGAGAAAGTAGGGAGGAAGATGTTCTTTCTTCAACTCCAAAGAGCACTCCTATCATGGAACCCAGGTCTGTAAGATTTCTCTCTTGGTAGGGTGGAACAACCAATGCAATTTCCCACTCTGAAGGAGCAATAATATTTTGTTTTGCAGCAGTTTTCAATAAATTGCTGTAATCCTCAAGCTTGCCTATGTCTCTGTTGAGTGCATGTGTCTAATTCACGCCAAGGAACTACCTACATATGGGGAAACATTGCTGTATTTTAGCACTCCTTCTCTTCAAGTTAGAGTCACAGAAGAAGGGGAATAGATGCAGCTTGAAATTTGAGCCCAGATGCTATTATTTCTGTGGATGAAAACCTAAAGTATCTTCAGTACTGCTGGGGAATCAGTCAATGTATCATATATGGATATTAGGGGTTTCTCAGGATGCTTTCCTCTGAAAAATAGGCCTGCAGTAAAGGGACAGGGCAATGAAAACTTTCACTGATAGTAATTCATATTCATTGCTCTCTGCATCCATGGCTCTAGTCTTAACTACTATGAAACCCAAGTAAGCAACCAGGAATTTAGCATCCCTGTAGGTACCATGAAAAAATAAAAATAACAAGAGCATGCTTTCCTTGATAAGTAGGAATTCTCAGACTAATTATTCCTCAGAGACAAAAATGACTGATGAGTGAAGTTTAAGAGTAAAAGGGCAAGAACATTTCTAGACAATGAAGAAATTCATTCGTGTAGTTCATAGAGAGTTGGGTTGTTTTGCACCTTTTGGTCTTGCTCACGTCTTCTCATCAATTTATTGTTTGTCATGTCTGGAAGGGATACAAAACCAGCCCTTGTGAGGAGAGCTATCTTTAGGATGAAAGCTAGAAATGAAAGTGAATGCTAAGTTTGCAAATGTACCTGCCATAAAGAACAAACTGTGCTGGCACGTTGGAACAGGTTTGGCTACGGAGGACATTTGGAAGCTTTTAGAAATAGACTTAGATTAATACATCCAGGAAATGACCCCACTTTGGGGCACCAGAATAGTCCATATGACTTTTGGGGGTCCCTTGAAGGCCTATTCTTCTCTAACTGATAGCAGAGTAGTCCACTGGTCTTTTTAGCACCAGAAAATCTCAACCTAAGGTAGTGACATGAGTTTTTGTCTTGTCTTTACATGTTCCAGCCTCATGTTAAAGCATTTTGTCCTTGCATACTTTATTTCCTTCTCTGTACAATAGGGATAGTTGGAGTGCTTCCCCAAACAGCTTGGACTGATGTCCCACATTGTGCTAATATCCTGATTGCAGTGGTGTAATCAGTCCTGCTCACAGACTGTGACCACTGCTGACCAAAACGGGGTCAGAGAGGAAGCCTTGGGATGCTGATCACTCACATTGCTCCTTTCTCTGCATCCTCCTGAACTTTGTTTGGGCTCACAGCACCTGGCTAGGACTCTCTGGCACAAGTCCCTGGCTAGGGTTCTGACTTCCCTGACTCTGCTTCTCTCTCTCTCTATGAACTCTGCTTGGGCTTGATTCACAAGTACCTTAATACAGTTAAGTTTTGGTGCAGCCTAGCAGAAGTCAGCGTTTTGGACAAGTGGAGTAAAGAACAAGATTTCTAACTGATTTGCCTTTCAGTTTGCTCAATGCTTATTGGAGAGAAATATATTTTTTCAGTATTTTTGTCTTTGGCTACCAGAAGTAATTCTGAGACATTATATGTTGAATTTATCTTTGTTTCTATCTAGTGTTAGTGGCTTGTTTAATTTGGACATTCCTTGAAAGAGCTGATGTACTCTGTGCACAATACTAACCTAAATGGGTAGAGTGGACGTGAACTGGATACAAAATTGTGCCTAACATCAACATACAGTGAGATTAGCTGGAGCCGTGGAGCTGTGTAGCCTGTCATCTATGTCCTGTGGCTTTGTTCATCTGTTCATCTTGGTTGGCTAGTAAGGGGTGGGAGGATTTATGCTGAAGCACTGTTCTTGTTTCATTTCTCCCCCTTTGAGTTGTATTCACAGACCTATGACAGAGAGTAGGACAGCTGGCAAAATATTTTTTGTGTGACACATTTAGACATTTTTAACCATAGCACAACATGCATTCTTTTGTGGATGAATGTATATAAACGTTACATATATGTAATATATATTAAAGGTATTTTAAATATATGTGCAATATAATATAGTATAAATTTCATATAAACAGACAGACATATTAGCATAGTTGTTTGTGAGCATATGTGCAAATATGCAGGTGGAAAAAACACACTTATTAATATCAGCATGCATGTAGAGAGAAGATATGAGTCGGGCTTATTTGTTTATTTTTATTTTGTGCCACTGAGAAAATAGCAACTAAAATGTACCATGTTAATTCTCATATCCAATAGGCTGTATATAATGTAATCCAAATAAGTTGGTGTAATATGGCATCTGGATTCATAGGTAGGTTCCTTCTTGATTCTGCTTTTATAAAGAGACACGGTTGGATGATTTAGTATTATTCTAATCTGGATTTCAAGTACTGATGTATGAGCACTCATACAGTTTGTGTGTTTATATTAGTGTCCTAAAGCTTTGGTCTTGCTTCTTACAGAGGAAGAAGCAGGGATCTACAAATATGAAAAGAAGGTGGATCAGAAGATGGGAAGAAAGTGAGCTAGCTCTCTCTCTTCTACCTTAAACTAGGCTGGTGTGAACACAAGAGGCTGTATATGCAGATCAAGGTTACCAAGGGACAGAGACACCTCTGGCTTAAATTATTTTCCTTATTAAACTGGCAGTGGAAGAAGTAAGTGGTGTAAAATTCTCTACATCAACTCAAAAGCACTGAAAGATCATCCGTGCCCTAGAAAATTAAATTGGCTTTATGGTCAGACAATGCCCAGCAGTGTAATCCAGAGACACGGGAGGATTTGTATTGTAAAGTACTCGAATTAAAGGAGTGCTTGTATTCTGGGAGTTTGATTCTTCCCACCACAAATGGTGTTTGGATCTGGGATTTTTGTTTGGACCTGCCTGTGCCTCTTACAAAACCAAAACAAGCAAGCTGTCATTTTTACAAAAGCCCAGATGTATTTTTATTTTTTACAAAGACAGACAAATATCAGTACCAAGGTACTAAAAACCATAACTACTAAAATGTGTCACAGCTTTTTTCTGTTAATTTCTCCCCCCTTTCTGTGTTTGCCTGCTTTTTTTTGTGCTGTTTAACTTGTTTGCTTGTAAAATCTTCCTTGGGGCCACATTCGTGCAGACAGACTAAAACATTTTTGACTCTGAAGGAATCCCCTGAGGTAAAATTTACTCAGATAATATCTCGGTTACTACCTAACCTGTTTGGGTTATTTTTGAACACTATAAAGCGGTAGCACCAACAAAGAAAAACCCTGCATGCTTCATACCAGTAGCAGCTCACTTCAAGTTACTTAGGAGCACAAAACCCATACATTTTGTGGCTCTCTGGATTTCAGAAATGAGAAACTGAAATGTTTGAGGTGATTCCCGTCTGTGCTCCTGCCATCCAGCATTTTACCTCCTTTGTTTGAAAGCAAAAAATTGTTTCAATTTACCTGATCATAGACAAAAGCAGGTAAAGGATGCCAAGTATACATAACAGCACAGAAGTAAGTAGTACAGAGACTGCAAAATGAATGAACTGGACGAGCAGTGCTGAGTAATCACTTTATAACCAGCTGTGATTAGGCATAGGGCCCAAACCAAAAGCCGGGTTCTGAACATGCCTGAGTTTTCTGATTCAGATCAAAACCTCATGGCTCTTTGTTTCTATAATATTGAAACAAGTCTCCGGTTCTTTAATTTGGAAATAAACTCCGATTTGGATTCCAAACCTGTAGCTTAGCTTCATCTTTAATAACGCTGATGTTCCACAGAGTTTGATTTCCAGTCATTCCCCCAGATGTGTGTTGTAAGAAGGATGCTGTTCCAGCGGAGGCTGCCAACCTGGCAGCATGGCTCCTTCTGCCATGTGTGACATGGGGGACTAAGACAAACAGTTCTGCTAGCACTGCACATTGGGGAGAAAGATGGAAAAGTGATAATCAAGTTTTTTTTTTTGTTGTTTGTTTGTTTGTTTTTTATTTTGCCTTATAGGTAAAATGTATTTTTTTCCTCTCTGCTGCTGCAAATTTAGGAGAGCATAAATCAGAATTTATCTGCTTTAGGACTGCAAGACAGGCCCAAAAGTAGTGGGAAAGTTTTTAAAGGGAAAGCAGTATAAAAGACAAGCTATTGGACATAAGAAGAAACCATGAAGAACAAGTCCAGACACATGAGTCAGAATGAGTTGAATTATAGCTATGCAACTCTTAAAAATAAATAAATCTCTATTAAGCTCTACAGACCTATTCCCTAAGAAGGATTTCTATTATGCACAAGATTTCAGGTTGTATTTAGGAATACTATAAAGCATAGTCTTGTCAGACTCCTCTATGGTGCTGAGGTATTTTACCCATCAGCTCACAGGTGAAGAAGTCAAAGCCCTGAGAGGCTGAAGGACTTGACAAGGTACACCTGCTGAGCTGTGCTGGGGCAGAGCCTTGTTCTCCTAAAAAACTCTCTTATGTCTTTTGCACATAGAGAAAAGTTGTGCTCTTCTTTGCAGGTAACAAATGTGCCTAAAGTGTATTCTCTTGTGTAATGATGGTGGTAGGAAAGTTTTCAAGGAGTGCTACTGTCTTGGTCCTGTGTTTGAATAGTGACAGCAGGGCTCTGGAGAGAATGTCTTTGTCCTGTAGCAACTGAGGTAAGTAATGACTAGGAGAGATAATAGCTGCATGCAATAACAGGGCAGGTCTGGCCTAGTGAGGAATTCTGTGGAAAAGTCAGAATTTCATATTTTGGTGGAAGTCGTAATGAAAACCACAAACAGATGACAGCAACAACAAAACAAACCAGCAGATTGATCCTGCACTTGGCTTAGATAATTTTTAACTCACTTTAACTCCTATTGATTTAAAGGAGGCAGAAGTAGCATCATGTATGCAGGAATTTAGAGACAAGGTTTATTTCCTTTCTCACGAAAAGGGCTTTCCTCTGAATAAAACAGTGGAAGAATTCATACAGTAAGGAGCTATTACTCTAATAAGCTGCTGGTAAAAATAGGACGAACTTTTGTAGTTGCATATAAAAAGAGATCTTCAAGGAGGAGTTTTACTAAGAAAAGTACAGAGAAAATTCTAACCCAGAGCACATTTAAAGCTGTTTTATCTATCAAAGCCTATTTCAGGCAGAAATCCTTCCTGAACCAATGCTGGTGCCATGTTTATAATCATGGATGTGTGTATCTTCTGTCAAATGTAAGCATCTTTTTTTTCTTCTAATACATAAATGTTTCTAGACAGAATCACAGAGGTTCTGACTGAGTCCTAATTTATTATATGTATCAACATTTTTTCAGTTCTGAAATGTCTTTTTATTCTTGGGAGTATAGACTGGAAGCACCAGAACCTACTTTTAGGATTGAATCGAACTTAGCATGACTTCAGAGGTTACAAAAGTTCTCAGATTTCACTCTATTCCTATTTAATAATCTGTGAATAGGCATGTGAATTTAGGGACTTAAATGTAGGTGTCCATCATCAAAAATGAGGGTTGATACCAGTTAGCAGAGTGATAACATCCATTTTTCAGACAGGCTCCACCACTGTAAAGATTCACAGACTATCCTGTTGAAGGACTACAGTGTGATCCAAAGCAGAAAAGTAAATTTTTTTTCAAAGGTATTTTAGTTGATAATTTGTTTGGTGTAAACACCAAACTATCACAATTTGCTGAACAATTAAGCTCTGATTCTGTAAAGCATGGAAGTACATATGTTTTTTAAGTTTCATTGACCTTAGTAAGTGCTTACATGCCTTGCTTATGTCTTAGTGAATCAAGACCTTATGGTTGCTTTTTGCACTGAAACTGCGAATGCCCAATTGAACAGATACAACGGCAATCTGTGCATGCTCATGCCTTGTTTACTAATCAAAATGGGCTGCTTTGTTTAAACCTGAATTAAATTCAATCATTTTGGTTTATGCTTTCAGAAGCAGTCTGAGATGTGTGCAGACTGCACTACAGACACTGACGTGCTCCTTTTTTTTTTTTTTTTTTCTTATTTATAGCTACCTAGATAAATTCAGGGTAAACTTCTCCTCCCTTTTGAGGAACTTGGGCAGTTCCTCAGATTACCGCTCCTTGGTTTAGCTGGGTGTGCCTTTAGTTTTTAATTAATGCTGTTAAATAAACAAAACAACTAACAAACAAATCCCAAAGAGAAATAAACCACAAGAACAATTTTGAAATACTCATAAGAGCTAAGCCTGAGACCCAGCATACGCAATGTTATGGCCATGACTCTGCCCTTGACGTGTCCTTTTGCTCCAAGAAGAGGCACTTGTTCCTGGGCAGAGGGGGAAAGGTGATTTAAGATTCAGTGTGGGAAGCAGTGTGAGCTGTTCAGTGCAAGTTCGGGTGCCAACTGTGACTGCCCTACTAAACTCTGGGGTGGGCATTGACCTCTTTCCTCAGTTTCTCATATAGTGAATGGAAATGTTAATATAAATTCCTGTTGGAAATAATTAGTAGTATTAGTGCTCTTCATTTCTGTCCTTTGAGAGGAACATAAAGGTTCCCCCTACCTTCTGCTGTGGCAGACTGGGAGGTAGCATAGTTAAGAGGTGCTGTGTTGAAAACAGCTGAGGAGAGGCTTCTCCTTTGGTTCCCATTTCTTTCCAGGTGGATCATTGGCAGGTCCAAAATTGGTCCTTCATCTCCCACCAGTCCTGCATGGGCCAGACCTATGTCAAGAAAGACATAACAAAGGCTGAATATGTCATGTCTTAGTTCCAGGGTAGGAATAAATCCCAGTTGATAATCTGTCTTTTGATGGTTACCAGACACACTGGAGTGATACATCAGAAGCAGTGTTCCTGAGCATTGCTGAAACTTGGTAGCAAAATCCTGGAATAAAGGTATAGGGTAAAGTTTCCAACTTAATAGCATTTAATTGGTTTAACTTAAAGACTTTTAAATGGTGCTAGAATGGATTTTCCTTTGTTTAGCTTCTTTTGGTGTGGTTTAGCAGATTTTAACCATCTAAAACTGACTCTTGGTTGGGGGGACCTTAGGTGGTACAGCACATATCCTTTAGTGGAATAATGAAGTGTTTACATTATGCAGTCCTATTGTGAGATCAATCAGGCTGCAAGGCTGGATGTATAAACAGAATCTGCAGGTGGTCCCTGTGTCTCCTTGCCCAGAAGACATGCTTTAATCCTCAGGAAGTAGGCAGAGTAGAGGTTCCAAGAGGCAGCCAGCCCAAGCAAAATAAAAGAACAAAACCAGCCTGAACAATGCAACGCATGTCAAGCTTATAGCATGATCACTACAAATAGCAACTGACAGGAGACTTTATGACAATTCACCCATCAGCTAAAATTGCCAAACTTAGGATCCTAGGATTAATGGGCATCTCACTCAGGTGGTGCAAGCATGAAATGTGAGGCAGAAAGAGTGGATAATGCATCTCATGTGGCCTCCAAATGGCTTGCTCCCATTCAAGCTGATTTGTTACCGGGCAAGTTCACTTGTGAAAAATCTTTCCATCTCTGCATCTTCTCTACTTTGCTTAGCTATTATAACCTGTAAGTAGTTCTGCCCCTGATGCTGCAAGCAGAAAGCTAATTATTGAGTTACTTGGATCAAAAGGTGGAAAGCAAATGGGAGAATTGAGCATTCACACGTTAGTACCTTCAGTGTGGGGATCATGCTAATAATTCAGACACACAAACACTTCAGGAGTAGGAGTGAAGTAGTGTGGTTCAAGCTGGTGTGGACAGAGATGTAATTGAATGGTCTCTCAAAAGGTTTTAACAGTGTTCTGCCAGGGCTCTCTGGAATGGAGGAAATTTTTGCCAGAGTAAGGGTAAAAAGGACATGACTCAATTAAAAAGAGGAAAAAGAGGATTTTTTTACTATGGAATAATGAAACAAGTAGATGTCAATTTAGAGGAAAAATAATAATAAAAAGCCAAACCCATGTAGTTGAGTTGGCTTACCTGTAGTTTGCTATAGGGTTGTTTTAATTAGATTTGTGAAACAGGGAAATGCCAACTGAGACGTTCTGCAGCATGAAAAAAAGAAATTTTCAAGCTGAAACATGGAATGATGAATTGATTTGTCCACACGGGTGCATTCTCTTCCTCTTTTTGAAGAGAGAACCTAAACCAGTTGAGTCAGGAAGAAGTGAAGGGTAAAGCTCAAAATGTCTGGAGCTCTCCTGTCTCTTAAGATTCTTATCTGAAGTGTGTTTAAGCCTTTGGAGAAGGACTTGCAATCTTAATCTCATGATAGGTTTTTTTTTTTTTTTTTTTTTTTTTTTTTTTTTTTTTCCCTCCACCCCAAAAGTGTTCAAACATTTCCTGATTCTGAAAGGACAAGTCATACCTCAGGAATGACTTCTTGGGGTGGTTGGGAGATGGGGACAGGCTTATTAATTTATTTTTAGCACCTTCACGTTTCATTCTACCTCAAAACAGGAAGGAGATATTCGTAGTATGTGGAAAAGGAGAAAAATGTCAGCTCCTTTGCTACTAAAGTCATGCAGGTGAAATATGTGAGGACATAGGCAATTTTTATGTTTGACAATCAGGTCCATCTTAACGGATGACATATAAACATATAAAGGATGACCTTTATATGGGCACTAAGATGTTGACCATATACCCCACAAGATCAAACTTGCCTGCTTCCTGAGGCAGGATTTTTGTTGACAAAATTAGAAATAGCAAAGTCTACACTGAGACTTACTTCCCTTTCAGCTACTCTTAGATCTCTGTGCCTAGCTCCGGTTCTGATATATCTTCTTCCCCTCTAATATTATTGCATGCAGGCCAGCAAGTATGACTGAAAGGTAATGTCATTGCCATGTCCCCTCTTCCAAGGCAGCCTTACATCTCTTCCATGCTAGCCTATTATCACATTTATCTATCATATAACATCTGTTCAAGCTACTTTAAGGAAAATACAGTGCTGCTTTCCAGTGATCTTATTCATTTCTGGATCATGCATGCATATTTGGATTTGCTCCAAAGCCTGAGGAACGGTTAGACCTGAGATTCTCAAAATGGTGTCTTTCTTGAAAAACGCATATTAGGAATACCTCATTGCACAGAATTTAGGAAAACCTTGCATGGCTTAACATGCAAAGTACAGGCAACATTTTTTTTAAAGTCCTTGCTATTTATTTACTTATAGGAATATTTATAGCAGCTGAGCAATATTAGCATGTAGTCCAAGTTTTGCCCTTTGGAGTTGTCCTGTTTTTGTATTGCTTATGGCCTTCTGATCTGATCCTACAGAACTGCATGAAATCTCTGCTTTTTGAGCTGTTCCATGGAAAACAGTGAAACTAAAACTTTGTAAAGTTAAAATCATGCCCTCTCTTTGTGAAGTTCTGACTTTAGTGTGTCACAGGAGCTAGTAGGTTGTTGACATGAAGAAGCAAGAATAATTGGGGTACCAAAGATGATGGGTTGCTACTGACGATTATTACTGGTTTTCTTCTTCTTCTTTTTTTTTTTTTTTTTTTTTCCTGCTGACCATGGAGATTGTATGTCAGCAAGTCCTATGTAAAACTGGTATTGGTGTAACAGTTTCTATTAAGTTGTGTTATAGAAACATCCCTTTTTGGTCAGAATGGTTTAGGGCTAACAGGAGTGCTTGAACTGTGTCAGATGAAAAGGGGATCTCAAAACAATGTCTTTATGAGAGTCTCTAAGAATGACCAGGCTCGAGAGCTGTCTAATCACCTCTAAAAAACTGTCCCCAGAGCTCATGTTCCTCTTGAAAATTTATATTAAGGTCTCATATAGTTTATGCTTGGCTTTTTGCTTCTGGTAGTCCCAGAGCAGCTGAGTTGTTATTGCGCTTATACAGAAGGTCTTTGATGTGTTTGGAATTAATCCATCAATGGTGACATGAGAATCTATTCTAAACTAGTGATGTGAACATCTTGTAAGTGCAGACACTTACAAAAATGACAGCAAATTATAAGCTGAGAACCCCAGTTTACCATCTGCCCTACCCATTTATTGTGAAGTAAGATCTGAAGGAAAAGGAAATAGTAGATTTAGAGATTTTTCTAGAATGAATTGCCTAGGCTTGTGCATATCAGTACTTGGGAGAATTACTAGGAGGTTGAAGGATAAGAATCACAATTTGAGATGTACTAAAAGATGTACAGGAAGACAGCATAAAGTTAATTTGTCAGTGACTCTTCAAGTGAAAAGTCAAGGCAAGAAGGTTGTGTGTGTTGGATGGAGAGTGCTAGGTGAGCAGAAGAATGGCATGTACAGAGCTGAGGAAGTGACCTCGGCAACTGCTTTGATCTATGTGGAGCACAGACTGGGGTGGAAGCAAAGGTAGACTAGGTCACAAAAATGGTGAAGTAATAGCCAAAACAGCAAAAGATTTGGATTCTTGAGGACTTCTATGTAATCTAGGAAGATTTAGCTTTGTTTACCTGTTTTTTATGTCTTTGCCATGAAAATCTGAAGGTGCTTGGCTTACCTTAGGTAACTCAACTGCAAATGATCAGCTAGGTATGATGTCACACAGTTTTCTACAGCAAACATGCAATATACCAAAGCCATTCTAGTACAAAGTTGTTTGTTTTTTTATTTTTATTTTTATTTTTTCCTTTGTTTGTTTCAGTAGCATTTTAGTGCTTATGTAGTTCTGCACTTCAATTTTAAAAGACTGGGGTATCTCAGCCAATGAGGAAGAAGTCAAGGTCTTCTTAACCTCAAAGACTACATGCAGCCCCTAGGGTTTCCAAAGTGTCCAAGCTGCAGATTTGAAAAAAACAGAAGGGTAGCTGATACAGTATATGTTGCTGTATGTTTGCCTTGTTCTTACGTACTTTCATAAATAGCTGCTACTGGCTATGAGATGCAGTTTTCTGATATCCTGTGCTATCAGATACAAGATAACAGCTGAAAGTTATGCAGCTTTTCTTCCATCTAAATGCTACTAATTTGTACACTCTTTGTGGAGGAAGCATGTTAAGTAGCATCACATGTCTTTGCACAGTTGTCTTCCAGCGGACTAAGGAAATCATCAAATTCTTCCCAACTCTTAGGTATCATGGAGAAAACAAAGTACAATAGTAGCAGATGCTGTAGGTAACTTCAGTCTCAGCAGTTAATTCTCTTTTTCTGCTAAATATATGGTTTGTTTAACAAAAATGATTCTCGCTACAGCAAGCTGATTCAGCAAGGCTTACAGGTGCTGTGTAGTTGCCTAAACAGATGAGTGAAAGAAGCCTATGTTTCCTGAACTGGTGAACCATGTGAGAAAGTGTGTATCTAATATAGCAGGCTGGTTCTGCAACCTAGAAGCACCACCATGTGATGAATCCTTACAGAAGCGGCAGGATGTGACTTTGAGATCTTTTGGAAAACTGAAGGTAGATGCAATGTAGGACATGGGCATTAACTAAGAGAGTGAATTAAACAAGACTTAGTATGAGGTGCTTTGAGACAGATACGCTAAGTTAGTGCAGCTCTCCAAAATACCTTATTAAAAACCAGGCCTGCAATTTTTAGGTGATCACAAAATGTCAATGAGCTCAGTCTGAATAAGAAACTTTGGCCTCGGTCCACATATGTAAAACAAGTTCATTTATACGTACTCCCCTAAGAGCTATATAGGTACATATATATTCTACCAATGTAAGACAAATATGGAAAGATTATTCATAGAGCAGGACTACTTTTAAATGGCCTGTGGCCTGAGCTGGATCCTACATGCATGTAACAATTAATCAAGAAAAAAGGGTAATCTTTTTTCTACCCCATCTTACAGGTGTGGAAACACAGGCACACAGAACTGAAATGACTAGCACAAGAGCACAAAACATATGAAGGACAGAGCACAATTTCTACTCTAGAGTAATTTGCCAAGAATCAAGTGAGCAGAAAACTCCACCACCCTTGGTATGCAGAGAGCCGGAAACATCTATTGCTATTTGACCCGTAGTCAGTTTACTATTTTCTGCTTCTCAGTCAGACTGTTTATTTGTTTCAGCTGCTTTTCAGGATGACGACTTGTCTAAGAATGTGCTGGTGTTTAGCAGGAAGGGGGTGTCTTTTAACAGGCCCAGCTACCTGAGAAGAAGTATTGAAAAGTGAACTGCATCACTGAGCTTAAACCTCAACCACTGCCTGACAAGCAAAAAGAATTCAATCAATGAGCAAAGTGTCAGCCTTGCATCTTGAAGTGTTGCCTGTTGTATGACTGCATGGAAAGGGTTCATTGTTCAGTTAAATACAGTTCTGATAGCAGGGCTGGGTCAAGGAGTAATCAAGTTTATCAGGGTCTGCCATTTTCAGACTCTTCTTCATGCCAATCATTTTTATTCTTGTAGTAATTGTATTAGCTAAATGGTGATGACTGCTCATGCAATATGAGATTTATCGCTTTTAGGAAACAAACATTACAAAAAATCAGTGTCATAGTTTTAGGAAATGTGTGAGTCAGTCTCTGTAAGTACAGTAAGATCTCTTTACATATGAGTCTATATTAGGAATTTGGGTACAGGAACTGATTCTTCCACCAAAGCTCTTGAGGAAGAACCAGAAAGAGGATGGATAAATGAAGGCAACCAATTAGACTGATGTCTTCTGACTTCTAAGTCACACTCACTGCCTTTCTTGTTTTCAGTCCAAGCAATTTTAGGGAAGGGTGCTGTCACTTTATAACGAGTGGAGGTCTGTGGTCAGTACAGTAGATGTAACTAGCAGTCACCACAACTTAAAAATACTCTTGCATCTGCTATTAAGTGAGAATAGCCTCCTAGTTTCTGTTCTTGTTGCTTCTGATTACAGTAGCCCCAGAATCATTCCCTGCTTTGTGGGAGAAGGATTCTGCAGTGCAGAGGAATTTTGCAGGAGGGTCATAATGGCTTCAGGCGATACTGCATTAATAACTCTCCTCCATCATTTTCCCTGCCAAATCTTAGCCTGAATCATGAGATACACCTTGTTTGTCTCCGCTTTATGCAGCCCCTCCATGGCACCTGCAGAACATGTATTAGCAGCACAATACCCAGCACTTTCTTTGCCTTTAGACTGTGTCTGTCACAAGGTCAGGAAACAAGAGGGATGTGGATGTTGCAGCCCTGAGCCTTGGAGAAGGATCCGATAGGCAGCAGTATAGCATTGAGTGTTTTTCTCCTTCACAGGGCATGTGGGTCCAGAGGAGTGTTCTGTGTGTGCCTTTCTCAGTATGAGATTCCCCTCAGCTGACTCCAAGACTCGGATTGACATCCAGAAACAGTCAGAGGTCTGGGTAACATTTGATATGGAAACTTGGACATTGCTAGCATTACTTCTTGCTTTGTGATTTTTAAACACAAGGTATAGACGGGTAGTCTGAGAGTCCAAGAGAAAGATGGTAATCACTCCCTTTTTTTTGAAGCAAATGACTGTTCAGCAGGTTGGAGATATGCTCCAACACTTCCTCTCAGTTAGAAAGAAAGGAAAAAGGAGACTTTCTCTGCAAGTCTTCTTTGACTTAAGAAAGAAAGAAAAAAGAAAATGAACAGATAATTAAATACAAGTTAGGATGTGGCAAAAGATAGCATATTCCAAAGGTAGTTTCACTTGCCAGCTGGTGGTCATTATACCCAGGAGAGCACCAACAGGAACAATTTTGTCACTCTGAAACACTTGGCATTTATAAGGACTCGTGTCATACCAGGTAGTGATGTGCTGGCAAGCTCTGTGTTAACACAAGAATGCCTGTTTTTAGAAATATTTGGAGCTTTTAGCTTTTTTTTTTTTTTTTTTTTTTTTTTAATAAATATATATATATATTTAGTAACTACTGGTTCTGACTTTGGGATCTCTCTCTTATTTGATTATGGCAAAATTTTGTTAGAAGATTACCGGAGGCTCAAAGAATATAATCACATTTACCTGAGTCTAATCAGAACACTGCTATTTAAGGTGTGCAATTTTCAGTAGACAAAGGCACCAAATAAAGTGATGAGCTCAGCTCTGGCTACCTTTGATTCTTTTTATCAACTGGGTAATAATGCATTTACAGAAGCATTGATTTAAGGTAGTATTGAAGTGAGTGTGTAACATGCTGTTTGACTTCCAGAGTGAGATGCCTAAGCCTGCTCTAATTTAGTACATGCTTAAAGTGAAAATGCAGGTTTTGACGGTCGTTATCATGGCTTGCAGTTGTGCCTGAACTGTTGAGAAACAAGTACGTAGAAAACAGTTTTTCTTTCTTACAACTACTTCATCTTTTTCTGGTGCAACTATATAGGACACCGTTTGCAGCTATTTGAATTCTGACTCACTGGCAATAGGAAACAAAAATAATAAATATATAATAAAGTAAATACCAATGATTATTTTAATTAATGTTTAATGATAAGAGTAGCATTATTAGGTTCTCATGATCTTTTAGGCCCATTCATTCCATTAGCAGTATATTTAGTGACATGCTTTCTCTGTGTAATCCACTCTATGAGGGGGGAAAAAAGAAAAAAAATCACAAGATCTGTCTTTATGTATACAACAGTGCATGTGCAGAAGCCCTTCTACAGTTAGGTAGATGTTTTGATCTTTGTCAAACTTCCTTCATCTGCAGGAAGTCTGAGTTCAGATTAACATTTGAGGTTGCTCCCATTGAAGAACAAAGCAGTTCTTCTTGCATACATATCTTTCCAGTAGATCAATCCATTAAATATGAGCTAAAGAGAATGCTTCAAGATAAGAGTAATGGAACTGTCATGAATTTATCTTAGACTTTACCTGAATACAAAAACAAAGCCCAGGTTTAAAAAAGTAAACCAAGAACTAGTTATTCACATTAAAATAAAACAAACAAGCAAAAAAAGGAGGGAGATTCTGTGATTTATAAAACATCCTTTAGGTCTTAGTCTTGTGGCTTCGAAACTCACTGAAACTTCCGTAGTTTTTCAGAGAAAGTTATCACTGAATTAGGATTGAGGGAAAAAATAAACCAAAATACTTTCTTTCCCCTGTTCCAATGCAAATGACTACTAAATACAGGAAACAAAATTACCCTTTTCTCTTGTAGGGGAAAATGGGTGTGGATTTTGCCAGATCTGTGCCTGCTCTCCTGGCTAGCAGCCATGATGTGGAGGTGGGGAGCACGCTTGCTGCTGCACGGCACCCCAAGTTTATCGCAGCATTAAGAAGTTATAGTAAATGTTTCTGTGAAACTTCTTCTCTCCCAATCTGAACATGATTGCTGTTGAGACAAATCCTCTCTGCATGACCTGAGTTCAGAGGTGAATTCTCCTTTGCACATGTGATCCGATCATGTACTTCCAATAAATGTAAATGTGAAGATGAACGTAGTTCTTTCTTTTATAAAAGTGATTATGGATTGTCACAAGTTGCCTTAGAATGACTAAGCTTTTGAAACAAATTATGCAAGTATAAATTAATGCAACTCCAGTAATGGAGGTGCACTGGTTTATACCTGCAGTGCTATGGCCTTAAAGCGTTCTTTTTTTTTTTTTTTTTTTTTTTTCAGGTGGTTAAGCCTCTAGCCTACTCTCCAGACAGATTTACATAAAATTACCCTTAAAACACGAGATTGTAAGGACTTGAGAAATCAGTTTTACACTAGAACAGTGTGAAATTTCCATTACAATAGAGAAAATGTAAATATTTAATAGCTATTTTCATTACACAGATAGGTGTGGTTCTTATAGTAAGTACTGTTTCCCCGTGGGGGGAGGAAAAAGCTGCATACATTTTTCTTAACTACAGAACTATGAACATGTGCAGTGAAATCAGTTGAGGGATTTTAAATCCATTTTTCCTTTTATCTCTAAACAAAGCAATTAAATTAAACACATGTACATTAATATAAAGTTAAAGTTACAATTATGATCATGGAGTCTTTGAAATTGGTGGCAGAATTCCCATTCTGTAATGATGAAAGCCAACACTCAGGATGGGGGAAAAAAAAGACTTGGCAAAATTTTTTCTTCCTCCTGGGACTGTAAGAAGCAGGCTGAAAGTGCTATCACTCTATAGCAATGTTAGACGAAAGGCACACTCATACTTGCAATAGTATGATAGCTGATTTTCTGTTGAAAGTATTTTCTTATAGAAAATCAACATTGTTTTTTCCTCCCAGTACATTTTTTTTTTTAAACTGTGTTGCACTTTGCACTTGCTGTGAAGATGTTGCCCTTGGGCTTCTGTAGCTCAGGAGAATTCATGTTTTCCTGAATGGATCAGGTGTCTTGTTAGGCTACTTCTCCTGTTACAGAGAGTGGCCAAGGATGTGCCTCTACATCCGAGACCTAGTCTGATTGGGAAGCTTGATCTGGCCTACAGAAAAGAGGTCAGAGCAGTATTCTTGAGTTTCTAAGATGCAAGGATTGATCCTTCTGCTGGAGATAGCTCTTTGTGCTGACTAGAGAGAGTCTGGGCAGGTAGTTTAAGCCAGACATCTTTTAAAACAGTTAAAGTTGGGTAGGACAAATCTCACTTAACGTGGTCTGGGAATCTGCATGTGTTCCATTTTGTTGGTAATCCATTTCATTGAAAAGCATGGAGCTAGAGAGTGGGGAATGAAGTAGCTTGAAGGAAGGGGGATTTTGTGATTGTGTACTAAGATTTCATACATTTATATGGAAGGCTTTCACTTAGATTGTAGCTGGACAGAAGATGCAGAAGGAAATATGTGGATAAAAGTGGCACAGCACTGGATTTCTTGGCTTGCTATCCTGGGGAAGAGCCCCAGTACCAGCCCTTTCTTGTGGCATTTGGGTGAGTCAAATGAGGCCAGTTTTCTTATGTATTATTTGTTGCAAATTAACATTTACTCTGTGGTACCACCTTAAGGTCTGACCAGGTCAGGAACTCAGTATGCTAGTCATAAACATGAAACAAATGACTTTCCCTGTTTCAAAGGCTCATTAGAAATTTTCAACAAATTCTTTCTTTGTGTTCCAGCTCTCAAGTGAGTGTTTACTGGCAGGAAAGTTCAAGAAAGCTGAGAGCGTTTAGTACAGATGACGAATACAGAACCATGAGTATTCCCACCAGAAGCCAACTTCTAGGACTTAATTCATGAGGGAAGAGAAACATAATATTCCAGGTGACCTGTCTATGTAGCTTGAATTACAAATACCAGCTAGTTATAGCAAATTGTTCAAGTGCTCTGTCTGGACTTACTTATGAGTAAGCCACAGCCTGCTTGTGGGCAGACTAGGACAGGGAGATCACTCAGTGATTATCGTCATGGGCAAAACAGACTCAGCATACAGGAGGTTAATGTATTATCTATTGATAAACTAGAGTAGTGAGAACTAAAAGCAAACTAAAAGCACCTTCACTCATCCACCTCTTCTACCTCCTCGCACCGAGCGGTGCTGGAGAAGGGGGAATGGGGGCTGTGGTCAGTCCCTAACACTTCATCTCCACTGCTCCTTCACAGTCACTCTCTGCCCCTGCTCCATGTGGGGTCCCTCCCACAGGACGCTGTTCTTCCCAAACTGATCCCACAGGCAGCAGCTCCTCAAGACCTGCTCCCACATGGCTCTGTACCACAGGGTCCATCCCCCGGGAGCAAACTGCTCCAGCACGGGTCCCCCACGGCTGGGTGGCAGCTCCCCCCAGACCCCCTGCTCCTGCATGGGCTCCTCTCCACGGGCTGCAGCTCCGGCCCGGGGCCTGCTCCTGCGGGGGCTCTCCATGGGCCGCAGCCTCCTCCAGGCCACATCCACCTGCTCCACCGGGGGCTCCTCCACAGGCTGCAGCGTGGAGATCTGCTCCATGTGGGACCCATGGGCTGCAGGGAGACAGCCTGCTCCAACAGGGGCCTCTCCACAGGTTGCAGGGGACCTTCTGCTCCATGCCTGGAGCACCTTCTGCCCTCCTGCACTGACCCTGGTGTCTGCAGGATGGCTTCTCTAATGTTTTCTCACTCCTCTCTCCTATGTGCTGTTGTGCACCATTTTTACACCTGTCTTAAATCTGCCTCTCCTAGAGGCCCAACCATCATCGCTCAGCTGGAGCTAGCTCTGATCTAACGTTGGGCATCTTCTGGTCTCTTCTCACAGAGGCCATCCCTGCAGGTCAGCGATGCCAAAACCTTGCCACATAAACTTAATGAAGCTGATGGCAGAAATAGATGCTGCGCTGAAGAATCCAGTCCCCAAGCTTCCGCCCTCTTATTTGGGAAAATGTGCTCTTAGAAAGATGCATAGCATCATAAAGCTTCTTGGAGAACATGGTCTTTTATCCAGTCCTTATAACTCAAATATATATATATATGTACACACATGCATAAATTATATAATATATATATATGCATATTCATATGTGTTTTATAAACTGGTTTTAAATAAATATATTTTATTAAATATTATTTATATACATATATTCAATATAAATGTCATATATAGAACATATATATGTACCTGTTTTATTTCCTCTGTCCCTCTCAATCTTGCTATACCTTCTCTATGGCATCTAGATTGCATATCCAGCCTTTAGACTGTCTTTATCAGAATTAGTAGTTTTGTATTCTTAGCTTATGTCTACTGCCATTCCTCTAGTTTTCTAGCAGTCTTCTTGTTTTTCAAGAGTCATAGTGTAGCATAGCTAGAATAGCCATTTGTACAACAGCAAAAGAGGACCTCATCTTAGAAAAAGGAAGAGAATGAAGTTGGATTTAATCCATGCTAGTCTTACCTCTGGTTGTAGGTGTGACCTTAGAATGTATTTAGTATATAGATATACACACATGTAGAAACAAGTTGAAATACAAAATGAATTCACAACAGATAGATCATGCAAGACTAATCTGACTAAAGACTAATCTGGGTTTGATTAGCTAATTGATGAGCTAAGGAACTGGCTGAAGCAGACATGATAACATAACTACGCTGGAACTCCTGCAGGCTGGAGTGATTTATCACATTCTGACTACTTGTGATCAAGAAAGAACAGAGGGTAAAAAAAGAGTTTACTAGCTTTACTAGGGTAAAACTTAAAAAAGAATGAATAAATAAAATTTGTCTTACAAGAGCAGAGATGCTTGGTAAATTCAGTGTAAAAAAGTATATGAAAACTCAAGTACTTGTCTGTTCATCTGATGCGTAGATGCCTGACGAAGAAAAGAGCTGTATTTGGTGCCATGCATCTCCCAACTGGTCCATGGGTGATTAGGTATCTACATACCACAGACTGAAGTTTATAGCTTAGCTGACCAAGTAAAATCATGTCAGGTTGTACAAGTGTGGGATCTTGCATTGTAGAGCTTGGAAAGCTACGAAACACACAGAAGAACTCATCCCTTACAGATCGCCATTACTGCATTCTGTCAGATCTTTCAGGCAGGTTACAAACAGTTTTCTCCTGGATGAATCTGGAAATAATCTACCAGTTGTCATCATGAGGTTAAGTTTTTACAATGCCTTTAAATCGCTGATGCTTAAAATCAGAAAATAATTTTGCTGTTTGGGCAGCCAGTGACGATATTTCATTCTATGAATGGCATAAGGAAACAGTTCATGAGCTCAGGCTGAAGGGAAGTTGTTCCTCCAGACAGTTTTGTGACATGTGACACAACGTGCCTCTGGAGCACATGATAGATGGTTAATCAAATACATTTCCGGCAGTGATTGTGGGTATTTAGATGTTTATCCCACGTTCTCAGTGATGTGATTTTCTCTTAATCTCCTGCGTGGTGCTTGGGCACAAACACAGAGTCGTTGTGCATGGGTGAGTAAATCTATGTGTACATGCAGATGCATGTGTGTGTGTCTTTTGGGGAAAGCCAAACTATAAGACAAGGAGATTATTCAAGCAATGATATGGAGGTGGGCCAGCTTCTCTGGAAATTTATGTAAAGCCTATCTTGAAATAAATATTGAATACATTAGGGAAGTAATATATCCTCTAATCAAACTGTGAAGTTAGAGGCCTTACTACTTGTTTTGGGGGACTGAGCAATTGAATTTATTCAGGAACTTTTTGTTCAAGGGTTTGAAATCTTCTGGGAATTTGGACTCTTTGTTTTGCCTTAGTGTAAGCATCAACAGTCTTCTTTCAGGTTTGAGTTAATGAGGATTGCATATCATCATCCATAAAAGTGTAATTCATAGGGGTTAAATTGATAGGAAGGAACAGTTATTAGTTGTCTTTTGAGTCAGTTTCCTATCTACCCTGTGTTTCTGCCTACACAGTGATTTTACACATTGAACAAGCAGTGGAAATACTGCTGCCCTGCAATACCGAGTGCTTATACTTTCTGGCATGCTGCCATAGTGCAAGGTCCTCTCTGTTTCTGACAACACTGCAGAAAGTCAAATGTTGTCATAGCGTGCCTGATAACATTCCCATGAAGGGCCATACCACTACGCCATTTTTTTGTGTCATGTTGAACATGGAAAATTTTGCCTTTAAAGACAATAATTGCGTGCTTGTGGAAGAAGCATGGGGATCTGCATCTGCTCGCTGACAAACCTTGGAGATCGTATGCAGGCTCGTGACTCATCCTGCTTGATATTAGACACTGTGTTTGTTTAAATTGCACAACATACTGATCCCACCATGTACCAACTGTTTCCTCGTGTTATCCATCTGGATCTGTTGTCGTGCCTCTTCATGCATGCGTATTGAACAGTGAAGCCAAGTGACACTGTAATCGCTAATTCCATCCTCTGATTTGGCAGTTCTCTCCTATATTATAGCTGCACAAAAATAAATAAATGACACTAACTTCAGTCCATACATTGTCAGCACGTTTAATGCTGTGGGTAAGCAGTTTGTTTTAATAACTCGATTTGGAGGAATTGCCTTTCATTTCCTTGCAGATCAGCCATCTGAATATTCTGCTTATGTGCTGTATTTAAAAGTTTTCTTACAGGCAATAACCATCGGTCTTGAAGCTCAGCTGAGCTCTCAGGAATGTTAGGGGCTAGGAGCTATGGCTGGCTGCTGAGCAGAGAGATCTGTTTTCAAACGGTGCAGCAGGCAAGTGTCTAACATTTGGACCCGGCCAAACCAAATTAAACCTCTGTTTCTAAAGGCAGTTGAAGTGTTGGTGCCAGGAGACTGCCATTGCTGAGCTGTGTGGCAACAGGTTAAGTGAACAGGCCAAAAACTTTTCCTAGGTGCAAGAGGAAGAGCAAGCGTGTAAGCCCACTGGAACTTGCATGCTTATGTTCAGCCCTGACAAAGTCCAGGTCGCTCTGGCTCCAGCTGCTAAGGACCAATTTCAAGATTCAAGTAGGCCAGTGGGTGTTTTTCTTTTTCCTTTTCTTTGGAATAGAACCAAACCTTGTGGAAAGCATTTTTTCCCCTCTGAGTTTATGCTAAAAGTGCTACAACAGTCCACATGGAGTAAGG
Organism: Aythya ferina; assembly: GCF_964211825.1. Taxonomy (NCBI): domain Eukaryota; kingdom Metazoa; phylum Chordata; class Aves; order Anseriformes; family Anatidae; genus Aythya; species Aythya ferina. The sequence continues at coordinate 82,423,327 of NC_140297.1, forward strand.
AAATGCTATTCCCTGAGAAACTGCCCATGAAACAGAATCTTTGCGATATTGAAACCTGATGGTATTAGCATGGAGAAAGTATAACTAGACATCTTTTCCTTTGGCATTTGGTGTCCACTACAAGCTAATAATTGTTTTAACCGTTGAGGACATTGCATTTTCTTTTGTGCTCTTGAGAACATGTTTAACATATCTTTAACAGACATCATGCTGTCTGCGTTAGCGTTACTAAGCGTAACAGGCGAGTGAGCCGTGCATGCTGTAATCCTTGATTTATCCAAATTGTACTCAGATTTTTCTGGGTCACTTGTAAGAGTGTTTTCTTTTTATTGTGTACTTCGTCAGATGAGCGTACAGAGTATGAGGTTAATCCTCACTGCATCAAAGAACAGGCATACTTGAGTCTACTGCAAATGTTTGGGAGCGAGAAGAGAAAGCAGTCTTCCATAAGCCACGTTCGTTTTGCCAAAATGATTTGTGTCAGTCCGCTAGTTCTGCACTGAACTATACCAGATAGCAAATACAGCATTTTTTTTTATTATTTATTTATTTATTTATTTTTGCATATAAAGTGTCTCTTTTAGATAACTCAATACAAGAGTGAAATTGTTTTCCTACTCAGAGAAAATTGCTTGATGTCTGGTCATTAGCATAGTTCAAAGTGGGAGCTGTTCTATAGATCTTTAACATTTGGAGCAGTGCATGGAACCAGTTGGTAAGGAGAACACGGTGTACTTCCAAAAAAGAAACCTCTCTGTTAACTAGGGATAAGTTAATTCCTGGGAATTTCTTTCTCAAATCCCAACTGTTCTTTTTCTTATTAAAACTACGGTGATGTCTTCAGACTCTTTAATTGGTAATATTAAAATGTTAATTTCTGTGAAATTTCTGACTCAAATGTCAGTTATTTGCATTCTGATGAGCAATCTTTGGTTGACTAAAAGGAATCTGTAGGTTGCTATAATTTGTTTTTAAGGCTACTTACTTGATAGGGCAAGCTGATTCATATTTTCCTTGTTGGGGTCATCTTGGCTGTTATATTATATAAATGCAATACTGCTAATGCATTTATGTAACATGAATTGTATTTTGTAGTGGAACAGATATGTGTGCAATGTGTAACTGTAATAATACCCAGCCTCTCTTCACATTAGTAATTTGAACAGTAAGACAGAATCCCTCTTTATGGCTTCACCTTGGTGAACCTGGGTGAATAGTGAGGCTGATGGTGAAGATGATGACAACAACATTCAAGGTTGTTATTAATTGGGTGGAAATAATCTGACAAAAAAAAAAAAAAAAAAGGAAAAAGTTGTATACCACAACCCACATATGTAAATATGAGAAGGGACTCTGCAAGTCATTGCAAAGACTTTCAGAGGTGCCCTAAAGCAGAAGGTCTCAGGGAAGCTCTGTCAGCACCTGCAGCTGCATGGGCTGGAAGTCCCATTTTGGGCACCTGCCTTGCAGGCTGTAGGGCTGTACCTGGCTCTGTGTCCCAGTGCAGTGCGAAATAGGCACTTTGCGCTTTCTCAGGGACACAGAGTCAGCTAGCCTGCAAAGCACTCAGCACCTGGGGCAGAGTAGGCTGCCTGGAGAGCCCCTTGACACCTCCCATGGAAGCAGGAGCAGATGGGAACAGGGCAGATGGTTTTCTTCATCCAGAAGTAGTGGATATCACCTGAAACCACTGTTAAAGAGCAATCTCCTCCATGTGGATACCATATGCCCAAGCATTATGAGGAGTGATGTGTGACAAAGGTGCTCTAGTTGTTACCAGCATATGGTGTTGAATGCAAATGCTTTATTTTGATATAGCTATTGCCTTTGAATAAGTGATGTTGCAGATGCATTCAGGTTATCTTCAAAAGGACTATTAGGGATTACCTAATGTAGGTGGGTGTGTGAGGGCAAAGTAATCTGTGTAGGACATATCAACACTCTAAAGCAGGCGGAAGCTGATCACAGTGAAGAAAGTGCTACAGACCTGTAGGAGTGTTAGCTTTTTGGTTTCTCTAAATTCGCTCTTGGATTATTGAAATCTCTTACTAGTCTTCTGTGACTTATCCTTTTCCTGTCTGTACACTGTGTAGGGCTTTGGTTGGGTGGCAAAAGGAAACATTTTCAAAAGCACTGACATTTGAACAGCACATGGTGAAGTTTTTGCCATAGAAATTGTCCAGAAGGTCTCCGGTCTCATATCAAAACCTCCTTTCTTCTGGAAACATCTTCAGCTTCTGAAAGCACCCTCTTCTTCCAGCAGCCTGCACCTCAGTCTGGCAAATTGTCCTGTGACACTTGTATAGTGCCTGATTTGATTGCTGTGCCTGGCAGTACCTAGGAAAGAAACCAGTGAATTGGAAAGAGTTACCTCTGGTCCAACATAAGAAGCATTGTACTTGTCTCATGGGATTCATGGTGTTTCGTGGCTAACAGCTTAAGTATTTTCCACCCTGTAAACATGTTTACACTGAGATTAACAGGACAATTTATCCAGGAGAAGAAAGTATGTTTTGGAATACTTCTTGAAATGGAGTTGAAGTTTTCAATCTTTGTTAGAAATTTATGGTGTTCTTCCCTTCATTAGCATGGCTTTTAAAGAAAAGTTAGACAAACATCTGCCAGGATTGGTTTAGGCATCACTGATCCTACTTAGTTGACCTCTCAGGGTCCATTTCATCCCTGTTTTCTCAGATACTGTGACTTTCTAGGCTCATTCTTATGAGTTTCTAAAAATGTTTGAAGATTAATGGTAAGCAATGAAATTGCTACTTCCACAAAGTATTAAAGTAGCTGCAAAACAATAAGATTGAAAATTGCCAACAACTTAGCGTATATTGGATTTAGAGAAAGTAAATTGCTTCTTGTAAACTTTACTGCTGTGTAATTGTCCAACAGTTTTTTTAAGAATGTTCCCTAAGAAAAAGAATTTTTTTTTCTTCTTCCTTTTTTTTTCTTCTTTTACTAGGAGTCCAACTGAAACTTCTAGATATCTTATATAACAAGCATTGTATAATTTGACAAATAGATTTGTTATTTGTGAATTTTGTATAAACAATATAAGTCTTTCAGAATCTGTCATTGCCTGCAATAGGAGCCACAGATATAAAACGGTGAAATCACAGAATGGTTTGAGTTGAAAGGGACCTTAAAGATCATCAGATCCCACCCCTGATCACAATCAACTGTCCAGGTAAACTGAATTAATTGAAAGGCAATAGTACTGCAGGGCAGAACAGATGCAGAAATCCATTTATAGGTGGATGCCCAAATGCTTTTTCCCTCCAGAGAGACTTGCTCTGTGTTGTTATTATTGCACTGTTACGTGACTTCTCTGTTCTTATCTATGGTCAGCCCCCCCCTACTCCCCTGTTGTTTAATCAGAGGTTTTCAGGTAAGGGCACATTACCACATCTATGAAAAATGTTTTGCTGCCATGTGATTTGGTAGTCAGTCATTACCTTACTATCAGATAAAGCCTATCTGATTCGAGTGTTTTATTCACTGTTGAATAAACATTTCTGATAATTTTATTTTTTTAATGGGGATTACTGAAAGAGTAAAGCTCAGATATTGCCTTTTGGAGGCACGCCAATTTAAGAGGCGCCATTTTATTTCGTTCCAATTCCTCAGGCTGTAGGTGGATCTCCCACCCATCTCACTTTTTCTGAAATCTTTGTGCTATTCCTAGCTGAAGCAGATCCACTTATTCCTGCATTTCTTAGTTGATTACTCCAGGCTTAGCAAGCATGGCAGATAGGTGCTACTGTGAATTTGGGTTGATGTGGGCAGGATTAGATCAGATTTCTAGTCAAATTAGGGAAAATAAAAAGAAAGGGAAAGTGCATAGCAGGTCTCTGCACATAAACAAGGAGCTCTGATCTTCCCCAGATGTACCAATTGCCAGCTAACTCCAGGCTGGTTTCCAGCTCTCTTCCTCCAGTGAGCAGCACCTCACTCCTCAGTGAACACTGCCAATTTCAGAGAAAGATAGTACAAAAATCTAGTTCAATGGAAGCCAGAAGCAGCAGCACGAATGGCCCTAAAGCCTGTGAGACTCATCATCTCTGCAGATGAGCTTGCAGTCTGATGGGGATCCAGTTGCAGAACCAGGCTAGCCTTTGTTTCTTCTCAGAAACAGCAAAATTAGCTGTGCAGATGGGAGCTCGACAAGCAGGAGTTGATGGGAGAAGAGATCTATGCAGGTTTTCCAAGCTGCTGCTATCTTCTCTCCTCCTCCTCCTCCTCCTCCTCCTCCTCATGTACGCTACCACAAGATGTCAAGGACATAATGATTGCCCTGCTCTCCTAGGGGTGATGAAGGAGTCACTGTGTGCAAGCTACAGTGCCTGAGCAAATTGTCAGAAGCGTGGTTGGGCTTGAGGGAACATTTTTCTTTTTTAAGAAGAATGAAAATATCTAAATCTAAGTAACACTGTCAAATTTTATTTTGGATGGGAAAAATTCAATATGGAAAAAAGCCTTTTTTCTTTTGAAGGAAGGATTTTGGAATTTAATACTTTTTGTCCTCCTTTCAAAGACATGTTTAAAAACTCTTCTCATTTTTCTTTAAATGTGGCAAAAGAATTTTAGGGGAGAAAAGACAATTTCCCACGTTTATTACATTTTCTAAAACTTTCCAAATCCGTTTGCCAGCAAGGGAGGAAAAAATGATTTTTTTTTTTTCTTTTTCTGTAATAATATACTTCTCTCATGTATCTATTTTAATTGCAGTTACTTTAACTTTTAAATAAGAAAAAGCTTTTCAAGGGAATAAAATCCACCACCCCCTCCCCCCCCTTTAAGTTTTGACAGAGAGCCTTCAACAAACTTTGGCTGGAGTGATGAATATCATCATGTAACCAATGTTTCCTTTTTCTTTACTCATTGCAATTCTCTCTGTGAGTCAGATTATTCTTTCAGCAGCATTGAATTAATAGTAGGTTGCCCACTTTCTTTCATTCATGGCACAATTTCTCTTTTGATTTTCCTGGGAAAATTGGCTCATAATACATACATATACATACATACATACATACATACATACATACATATATATATATGTAAGGAAAACAAGTTTTCACAAATGTTTTGAATGAAGGATTCAATCAATGTTTTTTTAAGTTATGACGTTAATTGCAGAGAGAGCGCAGCCTTTATTATTTACTGCAGTCACTACCTTTAAGTTTGCCTAAGTATTTTTGTTCAGACCCTTTCTGTTAGTGGGCCAGAATTACCTATAATTTTCACCCCTGTCCAAAATCTTCCAACCTTGATTTCTGTAGAAATCCTGAGTCTAATGTCTCCCTTTTCCATTCTAACAGTCAAGCTGCAGTTCTTTTTTTTTCTGGCATTTTAATGCTGGTGTGATGCAATGAAGTGATAATTTCTTTAGCACAGTTAGAAGTTATGTGGGAACACGTATAACAAATCCATTACACAGGATTGGAGACAGGAGTGCAGTGTTGACAAAGGGCAGGGCTTCATGATAATGTTTGTTAGCTCATTCTGCTTCTGGTAAAATTCAATTTGCCGCTTCCATAAACTGGGTCTGAATCCAGGTTAGTGATTGCAATCAGGTTGGCTGGCACTAATGCTCAAGAGTATTGTCTTTAGAGAGATAGGCTGGGCTGGGCTGATTGTTACAAGGGATGGTTAAATTCAGGTTGGATAAACAATGAGCCCTAGGGCAAGACAGGAGTGCTTGTGTTCTCTTCCTCCTTTTTCTTTTTTACTTTTTACATAAACTCTTATAACATTTTTTTAAAACGTTGGATGTTCCTATCATGAATAAATGCTTGTTCTCCGAATGAAACTACTGAGAAAAGAAATACTCAGTTGAAGGACATTTCTTAAGAAAAAGTAGCATATTCTCATGTAAAGGCTCCTCATGGTGATGTTTATCACTCTAAAAAGTTAAAACAGTATAAAATGCAAACTCCCTTGTCTTTAATATGTTAAACATTCACTCTGCAGGGTTTTGAACCATCTTGCATCCTCAATGTATCTCTAGGCCTTAGATTTCTTGTCTGCTGAAGGGAATAGTGTTATTTGCAAGCTTCTACAAAGAGGTTTGAGATCCAACCCTGTGAGTACGCTAAACATGTCAAAGCAATGATATTAATGAAGTTAGAAAACCTAAACCTATGCTCATTCCAGTGAGATTTAAGACTGATATAAAGACTTAATGAAAACAAAAGACTCCAGAAAATGGCTTGTTTCTATCATCCGAGAGGTTGCCTGGGCAATCTTTTCCTATTTGTTGCTCTTTGATGAAAACACTACCAACATGTTTGTCTAACTTGGGCAGGCAGGGAGGATGGTGATCTTCTTTTAAAAGCAGTTCCTTGAAAGGTGATAGATGATCTACTGAAGGACAAATCAGATAGGATCTGAAATCACGTGGCAGCTTTTCCTTGGCGTGATGAAGTCTCCTTTTGTTAACATTTAGGTGGTTGTATAGTTCATCAGGTTGGGTCAAATAGGAATATCTGATCTCTGGCAGTGAAAAAGCATCTGCCCTGTGGTGACCAAGGGGTGACAAAGCTTCTAATCAGGTGAGGGAGTGCCAGTGGACAGGTGCTTTCCTGTGTCCTCCACCATCCAAGGCTTTTAAAGGAAGTTTACACAAAAGTTGCATCAACATTTTTTTCCCACCAACTCTTTCCAGGTGTCCTTTGAAAATATACCTGTGAAGCTGGTAAAGTATAACAGAGAGCAATGACTTTCTGTCAGAACAAGTTTTTTTCTTTTTTTCAAAAATTCCCTTCTTTACTTCTGTAGTTTATCTTGGTTAAAACCAGCAGTGTGTACACGCAGTTACGTCTCTCAAAGATACAATCATCTGCAAAACATCTCCTTAAATAAACAGCCCCCTCCTACAAAAGGCAGGTATGCCAGGGGTCAAAAGGGTCACTTCTTAGTTAGATTTTTTTTTCCCTGCAGTGGGGCAAATTTTCCGTGTGAGGTTTGCCTTTGTATACATAGATAGATACATAGCCTAGCTTACATATATCTATAGCTGCCTATAACAGCTAAAAATGTATACAGGTATATGTTTATATGCATGTGTACATGTGTGTCTGTACGAAGTTTCTTCAGCTAAGCCATGGACAACCCGTGATAGACACAAAGCAAAACCAGTATGTCTCCAGACAGCCTTACAAGAATGCAAAGTCTGTTATGCATTAAGTGGATGGAGTAAAAGAGGTCACAGTTTATTGTTTGCTCTTGGGTTGCTTGCTCAGTTTTGCCAGGGTGGAGAGCTGCAGGGGCAGCTTTGGAAGGCAAAGTTACTGGTAGAAGAGGTCCCTGAAAGTAGATGAAATAGGGGTGAGTGCCTTGGGATCTGCCTGTTAGCAGGGGTGTTTTTTTTTTGTTTTGTTTTTTTTTTTTTTTTTTTTTAGCAAAGGAGTGCTGCCTTCTGGAATAAGCTCTTCTGCATACCTTTTCAGGAGCTCACGTCTTTTTATGCTGGGCCACTGCAAAATGTTTTATTTCACAGCAGCATAAAACAGTACACCAGCAAGCTCTCACGATTGCACCAGTGAGAGCTAAGGGAATTTGTCCCAACAGAGACCCAGGCATTTTTCTGTGAGTTCCACGGCAAACATAAGTGAGTATTTATTACTGTACTAATCACTTGTGAGAGCCAAAGCATTTTGCTGGGGAGCCGAGCATGTGAACAAACCTCACTGTGGTATTTGTGCTCCACTTAGTGCATCAGGAGGTTGTTTAGACATCTTGAAGGGAGAGGAGGGTGGATTGCTGAAGTCTGTATAACATCTGTAGTTTATATGATGTTACTTGGACAGAAGGGTCAGATAGAAAGATAGGAAAGCAAGCATGGTGAATCACTGAGTGACTTCTTGCTTTTTCTGACAGAAACACGAAATGAGCTTGTAAACATCTGTGTAAGTGTTTTTTCTTAATATCAAGGGCTGCAATGAACCTGAACCATCTCATCAAACCCAGTAAAGCTGGACTGCTCTGGTTGAGAGCTTTTTAGCACTCTTTTGCTGTTACTGAGGTACGTCAGTAGGATACTGGAACAACGAGGAATGATTAGGAGTTATTATAGGGGGATGAAGGAGGAGATCATGTGAGCAGCTAAGTGTACCATTTCCCATCAGCACACAACTCCCTTGCAAATGTGTTTTATTTGGTTGCTAAAAACGGAAAACAAGAACTGAGGTGATGGGATTAAGGAGGGAAGAGCAGGGAAGTGGTACCAGAAGCTGTGCTGGGAGTAGGGAGTTGTAGTAGTTATGTTTCTGAATTCAGCAGATCAAGATAAAATGCCAAGATATTTTCATTCCCGTGTTTGTGCATGTGTCCCCTTTCCTCTCAGGAAGTGGTAAGGGAGCAGTCCTTATTTTCCTCATAGGCAGAGGGATTTGGTACTGCTGGAAGTGTCTTGGCAATTTCAGCTCTCTTTTTTATGAGCCTGGGGCCAAAAGAGAACTAGAAAAAAGAAACTCCAAAGGAAATTTTAAATTGAACAGGTGGATTTCACTCCTCCCCCTCCCCTCCCCACCAACTTCATTTGTTATTGAAGGAACCTGGGAAAATTCTTTCTGCCTCTCCAAAGGGCAACATGCTCTTCACCTAGCACACCTGTGTACCCAAACACTTTTCTTCATTTGGGCTCAGCAGGAATTCCTGTGGTCCCAAAGAGATGTGGAGAAATTATCTCATCAACTACATGGTTCTAGCTGAACTAGAGTTGGTATTTTTCATTCTTCCACTCTGATGTGAAAACCTTCTTGCAGTGAATGTTGCCCAAAGCTCAAAGAAACACCATCCCCAACTGCTTTCATGGCAGAATGGGTTCTGAAAGAGCTGTCTTCTCCCTCTGGTGAGAAGACATGAGAACACCTTTTTCACATCAGTTGTGCAAGAATATGCCAAAAGCTCTGTGATTTTTCAAGCTATTTGTGAGTGTTGGCAAGGCTGGTAATTGTTGACTAACAGCTGAGATTCTCCAGCTGTGAGACTTCTCCACAGCAGCTTACTTCAAAACCTGAATGTTTTCTTTCAACAGAACAATCTGTGGTGGTGAAGAGAAAGAATAGCTCGAATAAATTGTTCTATAAGACAAGACACATGAGGAGCAGCTAAGGAAACTGGAGTTGTTTAGTCTGGAGAAGAAGAGGCTCAGGGGAGACCTCATCACTGTCTACAACTACCTGAAAAGTGATGGTAGTGAGGTGGGTGTCTACTTCTTTTCTCAGGTGACAAGTGATAGGACACGAGGAAAAGTCCTCAAGTTGTGCCAGGGGAGGTTTAGATTAGATACTAGGAAGAACTTCTTCACAGAAAGGCACTGAAACAGGCTGCCCAGGGAAGTGGTGGAGTCCCCATCCAGAAAGTATTTAAGAGATTTGTGGGTTTAACGCTTAGGGACATGGTTTAGTGGTGGAGTTGGTAGTGTTAGGTGATGGTTGGACTTGATGATGTTAAGGGTCTTTTTCAGCCTAAATGATTAAATGGTTCTGTTCTAAACCAGTCTCTAGCATGCCACATCCTTTATAAAAGGATTTCAAGTTATTCCCCATTTTCTGTGCGAAGAAGAGCACATCCAGTCAGCTCTTACTGAATAGGAAGTAATAAAATACAGTGGATAAATGCCTTCAGAAGAACAACAAATTGCTTGTGAGGCTGCCTTTCTCATGAAGAATCAATAGGCTAACAACCAAGAGTGTCTGAAAGCTCTATCTGGGTACTTTTAAGATATGATAGAGAGAACATTTCAGCATAAAGTGGTGGACTACACCCTGGAAGAAACTCAAGGCACACTGATCAATTCTTGGTTCCTTCAAATCTGTATCAGAAGCCCTTAGTTAAATGCAAACTTTTGGTTCAATAATAGTATGAAATATAATGATTTATGAGATACCAGAGGTCAAAATATTTTGGAAGATTTTATAACCATAACAGCTGTGCGTCTGTGAATGAAATCTGTTAAGTTGTGGGCAGATGAAAACTAAACAGAATAAAAGGAAAATCAAATCCAGGTTGAGAAGGAAAGAATTAAATTCTATTATCCACATTCCTGCTTGAAATCTGTGAAGCTTCTTTGTTGCTTGGCTAGATCCAAGCCTATATGAGTAAAAATCTTTCCTTCTAGTGTCTTCTACCATCCACTAAGTTCCCAATTATTGTCCAGACATATTGAAACCAGAGGTTTAGCATTAGATAAATAGCATCTATCATACAGAGGAAAGAATGTGAAGACAGACATTCTAGTTTCATATCAGTCTAAATAATGATCAGCAGCAAGATCATCTCTTCCAGCCCCTTACTGAAAACAAGGCTGGTTACAGAGCTCCAACCAAAGATCCTAAGCTCATTCTGGTTATCCAAACGATGACCTCTTTCCTCCAGAGCATGGATGGGCCAGTGAGAGGCAATGGAGTCTCTCCACCACTGCTGAATGCCCCTTCCCTTCCCTTGTGCTGAGGGGAGCTGCAGGGATGTTTGTCCTTGCAAGTTGTGCTTCTTGACACTGCAGAATAACTGCAACATCTATTGCACAGGGAGGTTCCTGGGGTGGCAGGACTTGCAGATATAATAGTCTGTGATAAAGCCAACTCTCACCTCAAATCACAAAGTCATTTGCATATAAAACTTTACTGTGGTACAATGTGTAGACAACTGCAAAGGCCTGCCAAATTCAATTTATCAGGAAGGAAAGTTTTAAGCAGTGTGCAGGAAAGCACCACTGCCCCACATCAGAGAAACATAAACAGAGAATAAGCCTCAAGCTTTCTTGGTATGGGAAGCCTGGAGATATGAAACATCACTCAGTGACAACTACGAGTTGTTCACATATAAGTGGGTTATTATAAGGCTGAAATGAGACTCCTGAGGCATCAAAATAACACCAAAAGCAATCTTGGAAAAGGTGGGAGTGGTGCTGTTGACTCTCATCACTTTGACATAGCCCAGTTCTTCAGCAAAACTTAAGAACAAAAATACATCTTCAAGGAAGAAAATATATTAAAAAACTGCTGAGCCTTTGGAAGGAAGCAAATGCCTCAGGAGAAGTTTTACAAAGGGAACTCATTTGACAGGTAAAAATGGACTCTCTTACTTGACCCAAACACAATATCACTGTTTGGAATCTTGTTACAGAACATGCTTTTCACAAACAACACTTGTTGCTGCATACTTTGCAGTTAGAGATGTCCCACTCATTGTCTGGATGCCTGCCTGAATTGTCTCGTGGTGTGGACTTTATTGGGCTCTCACATGACTGTCCCTGCAGGCAATTTTGCCTGTGGGTTTAACCCACGACATTTGAAAGTTGCTTTGAATCTGTCCTTCTTGAGCTTAGAGTTTTAATAGCTGTGCTTTGAGTGGATGTACTGGAGGGGAGAGAACTCCATGTTCTAAAAGTGAAGAAGTTCTCCACCTGCTTATATTAAAATATACAAGGTGTAGCAACTCAGAAGCAATTAATTTCAATAATAACATTAGCTAGTTATTTCAGACCTGCATTTGGCTGTCTGGATATGTGCCAGATTGTGCAGCCATTCTTCATGAGGGGTGATCTGATGCAGACAACTAGTTTTGTTGGTGCTTGGGTGACTTACATGGGCTGAAGTGTTGGTCTGTGCCATCCCCTAAATTATTTGCCTTTGAAGCTCAGACATTCCTTTGCTCAATTGTGATGATTGTACTTGTCTTTTCCTCATATGTGCTTGCCACATTCTCTCCTTTCACACCTGAACAAGACAGAGTGCTCTCATTGTAGGATAAGGTTCATGCACCTGACCAGCTCCAGATGTTGACCTCCAAAAGCAGGGCACCCACAATGGCAAATGAAAAAGAAGAGAAAGATTTTAGCTATATAGCTGAGAGGTGTTTGAATGAGCAAGCCAGCTTAGCAGTCAGATTCATTTAATTAGGGTTATTTATTTCTCTTGTCCAATCACTTTCACACCTGTAAGCAAGTGGGCTCATTGCCTTCAAGTAGCTGTGGTGGGAAATCTGACTCTCTTGTTCTCAATAGGGAAAGGAAGGGGTTGTTTATCACTTAGCTCATCTACAGAGTCTGGCCCGCTAACATTGTTGCTTATGAATCTGAGCGTGAGAATGTATTTCACAGTTCATATGAGGGTTTGCTGCTTGGACTGTTGGGTTCTTGTGGCTGTTGGTGATGCAATCATGTTGGGAAGGTGCAGCTCCAGGCAGAGCAGCTTTTCTTTGAACTCCTCCTGTTATAGCTATTAAAAATAGGTCAGGGTAGAGAAAAGTAGGTCTAGTTTTCAGGAGTATATTAAGCTAATTCATCTTGTACTGTAGACTGATACACAATCAAGACAATAGTGATAGAGCTTTTCTCATGAACACTAACAGATAGTTTCAATCAAAAGCAGTACAAGAAGAGGGAATGGTTAAGAATCTGACATTTCCCATAGCTAATTCCTTCCATAGCTAATTCCCTTTTTTCCTTCCCCAGACCCTCAAAGAAAACAGTCTGCCTGCCAGCTTCTGGCTTTGTTTAATGGATTACTTTGCACAATGATAAATTAAAAATGAAGTCCCACAATAACAAATCAAGATGAGCTGGTAGGCAGAGATTTCAGAGATATAAAGGAGAATTATAAACTAAGCCAATGGATAAAATTGATGAATACTGGATGGAAAAGAAATCAACTCCTTGGAGCTACTGTCTGAACAGCATTAGGGCTATTGATTAACCCAAATGATGTATGGATAACTTCTATGAGCTTCACACACAAGGAGGAAGTAGTTAGTTCTTTATATAGAGTTATACTTTTACCCTGTGCCAAATCAGTGTTGTACAAATAGGCTCAGCTCAGTTGATTTCATGTGTATTTGTGTATCTCAAGGTTTTCGATATGTTTTACATTGCCTCAATCTCTATGGAAGGACAAACTAAATGTTTCAGAAGTGTCTAACAAATGTAAGAAATTTGAAATCCAGTAAGTACTCGATCTAGATAGCTTCATTTTGAGGTTAGAAAAAATTATTCTAGTTCTTTTTTCATTTCACATGAGAAAATGTGTGCTGCCACCCTACTTAAGGGTGATAGAAGAGATTCGTGGTTGCTTCCATCTTGTTGTTTCCCCATGATAATCAGATAAAAAATATACCAGGATTTTTTTGCTGCTTTAGCTGTTCTCAATACCTCATCTTTGTGGCCTTCTGCATGCTTTTCCGCCAATGGGATCTAGGATGCTAGCACAGAGGGAAGAAAGAAGCCAGGCAAATACATGCATGATGCAGAGGTTCATACTCTGATCCAGAGGAGTCCACATATATTGGGATGTCTTTAGCTGCAATATTTTTGGGCTTTGTGGCAACTAGGGTAGTGCTGCCCATTGTCATTGGAGATAGTGAGTCTGGGAGGCATAATAAAAAGCCAGGCAACCTTCCCTTCTTCCAGCAAACTAGGAAAAAAACCTGTCCCCTGCAGTCATGATAGAAAGCAGAGGGTTTTCCAGGGAATGGAATTGACCCTGCATTCTCTGTTTATCCTGAGACTGATATGAAGCTACCTGTGTGTGCTTGGTGGGGTTACCTCAGAGTGACATGGGTTCTGATGGCAGCTCCATTTGGGGCCACATCAATATATCATTGATACAGTCATAAATCACTTGAAGAACTGGTGCTACACTTGGATGTTCTCATGTAACTTATGAACTGTCCCTCTGCTTTACTATGTGCTTTGACCTGATAATCAAAAACATGTATTTACTTCAGAAATTTTTAGATTATCTCATTATTTTCCTTTCCAAATTTACAGCAACTGGTGTCAAAAGAAAGAAAGAAAGAAAGAAACAAACGAAAAAGCCCTGATCCAACATCCCCTCACCCTGTACTACTGCAGAATTTGTGTGTTTTCTGTAAGGATGCATTTTGCTGGAAGCATAATCTGAAGGTACTTTCCAGAAATGCCAGCAAGTGTTTGACGCATTGCTTTAATTTGTTGTGGCCATTATGGTTGCTATGATATTCTTGAAGCTTCCAAGGGATGACCCTGACCTGTGTTTGAGCACGGCCAGTTCAGACATCTTTTTGGTGGTGCTGACAAAATTAAATTTGCTGGCCCAAGGTAAAAGAGCTAATGCCTGTCTGCTCCTGCCACCAAGCTGGGGAAGTGCCCTGAAGAAAACCTGGGCTGGCTGCCTCTCCTTCTTTTGCATGACGAGAAAGCTGGGGGAAAGGAACAGCTGTCTCAGGAAAGCTGTTCTTTCACCTGTCAGCCCTGGACAATGGTAATTTGTACCCTTCTGTCCCCCACTCTCCCTTGCCCACAGCAGAAGCGTGGTTTTTCTGGGCTCTGGCATAGGCAACAGCAAGCAGTCTGCTGCCTTAAGTAACCCCCTTTATTACCTGGCCTGAAAAACACAAGGTAATCCTTGCCATGCCACTGAGGTCTTGAAAAGGCTTGGATAAGTTGCCTTGCTTAGCATGACTGTTTCCTCCCCCAGAAGCTTTGGTATCCCCATGTCTTCTCACTCACCTCACAGCGGGAGCAAAGAGGAGTCTTGTGTAACAACCATCCTGTTTTTTCCCAGAACATCATTGCCCCTCAGATATCTGGAGAAGAGGGGAAGAAAGTTGAAAGTCAAGCTTCCTGCCAGTAATTGTCTTATTTTACATAGGCTAAGCAGAGGAAAACTTGAGGGAGGAGAAGGCAGTGCGAAGAATGATCTCACTGAGGCAAAGACAAAATGCAGAAGCCAGAGCTGTGCTTGGAGCCAGCTGGCCCCTTAGCCTGCCTGCTATAGGGCTCTCTCCAGCTGAAAATCTGCCTGCTTTACTTCTCCCCTCCTATTTGAGACCAAGTGGCTGAATGCTGGATGGCACAACAAGAGCCTCATTTCCACTTTGTGGGTTAAAGGGTCCTCCTGACTGAGTGAGTCCAGGAATAGCAAAAGTATAACTTGTTGATCTCACATTGGCTGCAGAGGCTTGGCTCTCTGGGAGGCTGTCTTCCAGGGACTTTTCAGCAAACAATAAAGTCATGAAACAGAGCTAGACTTAATGGTTCTTAATCGAGCAAATCTCCCATGGAGTGAGTGGGTTGTTTACTGCATTGCAGCCCAAAGAATTTGACCCAGTATTTGTTTTTGGACTCCTATTTTCTCTGTTTGAAGGAAAACAAGCACAACTCATAGAATGAATTTTGAGCTGAATTCTGCTCCTTAGTGCTGCTATTTATTTTTTTTTAATTTTTCTGTGGATTGGAAAGGAACAAGGGAATTGTCCTGATGTAAGGAGCTCTCACCCAGCGTAGCATTGACCTACTAAACTCCCATTTTACCTTCATCTCTGCACCGTCCCATGTACAGATAGGGAACCGTGGTGGTTCCAGGTGCAGCTGGAACGTGGTATGCTGAACTCCATCAGAAACTGGCTGCCATGGACAGTCAGTCTGGGGACTCCTAGAGAGCATGACTTCCTAATCTGGGGGTGGGATTGGATCTTTGCAGTTAGTACAATTTGTTGCATGTTAGAAACAACTGGCAAAGAGAACAGAATGGGGTGGGGAAAGACGAACTAAAATTTACACAATCCAGATAAATTTTGTATAGCAAAACCGTTTCGTACTGGAATTATGGATGGATACTGATCTCCTTAATGTGCCTGGAGCAGTTCATTTTTGCCCTCAGGACCACAAGAATCAAAGTTCTCCATTACCCCAAGCAATCTAGACAACAGGAAGCAGATAATCGGTCGTTTCTGTCTCCACTAAAGAGGGCTTCCATTAAATTGCTTGTAGGTCTTTGGAAAGGTCATTCAAAGCTTAAGCAACCCCCTGTTGTTTGACAACATCAGAGCTCAAACACCATGGTCCTGGAGAACTCTGCGCTTTGAAAAAGGGGGATGTTTAATTACCTTTTGAAAGCTGGCAGCAGGACAGGATGCGAGGATGTTTTCTTTCTTTTGTGTCAGTTGAACAAGTTACTATTTTGGTACATGAGAGCAAGTAACCCACCACACTAGAGGAGACTGTCCCTTCCTCTGACCTGCTGTCGGGAGAAAAGCAAAGGCAGGAGGATATTAGTGAAGGTGAGCCTGCTGCAGGAAGGAAGCCTTGACACAAGAATGTTTGTGGAAAGGGAGACAGAGGCTCCCGATGCCTTTCTTAATGCTCTATCGGCATGTCAATTCTGTTAGCCTTTAAATATATACATATTTATTGGCTTTGCTTTGCAGGAAGACATCGGTGCAGTTGCAGGAAATCTACTGCTGTCACTTTAATGAAATTTGCTTTCATCATGAAAGGAACTGGCAAAGTGTGTGCAGGATTTTTAATTTTTAAGATTGTAATGCATCTGCTCCCTCCCAGGGGCAGTCTTTCACAGTGCTTTGTTTATGTTCTTCAGCTATATCTTTTCTCTCTCTCTTTTATTTTTTTTTTCCAAGGGTTTGGATTTGTGGCATCTAAACAAGCTAAACAGAAACTGTGCCTCAGGGAGAAATATCCTCTCAAGTAGTTGAAAATAAACTTGCTTGGCATGCCTTGTGTATTACACGCATTCAGCTGTGCACGTGGTGGGAACGGGGCATTAGACATGGTACGTACCACTGTAAAGAGAATGTAAACGTATGTGTCACATATGCTTGTGGTAAACATAAAAGAGATGTATATGAGGAAAACATAATTTGGTTTGGGTCTCTCTAGCCAAGACAGGCTAAGAGGCAATATGTCCTTCATCCTCATTTCATGCACGGTAGATACGGCAGGGTGAGAGTGCCCTTGATGTGCTTGTACTTCATCCCATCAGCGTTCACGGGGAGGTTTTCTTGGATTGGTGGACGGGACTGGTTCAGGAACTCCTGGTGGCTGTCTACAGAATCTAAAGCAGATTTGTCTTACCCAGGGCACACTTCCTGATTGTCAGGCACACCAGCTCAGTGAACAGGGAGAGTATGGGCCTGCCAAGGGTTTAGTGGGCCAGGTGTAGCACTGTGTGGACATAGCAGTCTTGGAAAATCAAAGTCTTGCTAGGAACAAAAGTTGATGTGACGTGTAATACAAGTTTATCTGCAGTGTAATATATATGACATTGGAGTGCAATGATCAGGTCTAGGTTTAATGAAGCCATGAATTTATCTATTCATCATGGGCAAATTACGTGACCATATTTTTCATAACTCCATTTGTGAGCTGGTAGACCACAATGTTCTCTGCCAACCTTTTGGAGATCTATTCACACAGGTAGCCCAGAGCTCCTGAGCCATAAGTAGCTTTTGTCTTTGATACTAATGGCTAGCTTTGTTGCAGCCAGACAATGCAAGTGAGGTAAGAATTTAGGTAATATTGAGAAAGATCCAGCCATGCACCAGCTTTTCATCATCCCTCACAATACTGCATACATGCAATGGCCAGTCTTGGAGGCCCCAGGCAGGATGGGTCTTGGCAACCTGGACGTGGCCACACCAGAGCTTGCTCAGCTGGACTCTAAGGGCAGCCTGGAAACCCCTGCCCAAACAGCTACTCATTAGGCTTATAGGTGCTGTGAGTATTCATACTAAAAACTGTTTTGCTGATGGTTGTTTTGGCTGGTATGAAGCAAGGTCCAGAAACACAGTCTGAAGCATGCAGAGGTTGGGCTTTGTATATCTCAGAACTGGAAATATGGCATTTGCTATGTCTGGATGATTAGTTTTAATGCCACATATTACGCAGAGAGATGTTGGCTAAGACAGGTAAGCAGTGCTAATTACACAGTAAAGGAATGCTGCAACGCTAATAGGCGGAAACAGGCATGTGATATGTCTCAGATTTGTTGTTACTGGTTAGTGCTAGCACAGGATTATTTTTTCTGGTACAGTGCAACTTTGGCTTCATGCACCTGTGATGATTCAGATTTCTTACCATGCTTTGCAAATATCATTCAGAACAAAAAGAAAAATCTCAGCAACTAACTGTATATTTTCAATCCCAGGTGCTACTCATCCAATCAAGAGGTGATATAATTATGTAGGAGTTGTCCTGCAGAATTTAAAACATTCTGTGTAACACCTATTCTGGGTGTTACAGACTAATCACCTATAAACCCTCACCCATTTTTCTCATCAGCTTAGCAGGAAGGTTTGCATCTTGATTGCCCTGTGAACAAGAATATACCCTCCCACCCCATTCTACCTGGAAATACTTGCACTTTAATTTGTTTCCGAAAAAGGGAGCATATAAATGAAGTATTTTTGCTTTGCCATGCACACCAACAATTTTGTGATGAGCCTGTTTGACAACTAATTGGCTTCTGACCAAAAGTGAAAACAATGGACACCTATTTTCAGCTGGGAAAGCCACACTCAGTATGTTCCCTGGCTGAGATAAAGCACCAAAGCAGAATGACACAAACTGCTTAAAACTCCCTCCATGGCTTTTCTTTTTTAATTGGCTTGTTATCAACTTACCTATTTTTCTCCCACGTCTTCTCTGTTCTAAGGCATAGACCATTGACCAAAAGTATGTTTTCCCAGAGTCCCGATTTTTTTCTGTTTTCTCTAGCAGAGTGATGGTGTACATGTTGCTTCTTGAGAACAGGCTCGGAGCCATGCATGTTACTGAAGGAGATGCATGATCCTAGGCTTAGTGGGAAGTCCTGGTGTGATGAAAAAATGTTGCAAGCTAGACTGAAAATGAAATCCTAGAAAATGTTTGACTTGACTCTGTTGTTTTATTTAATAGGTGAAAACCAGTGCAAATAAATTGGATCTCTAGAAAGATTAATAACACCTGAAATGCTAACTGCTTTGATTGACAGGGGAGTGGTAACTTAACTTTTCATGTGCCAGTGGGTAAAAGTGAGCAGTCATTCAACCTTTGCACACTTGCATAGATGTATTCAAAATATACTTCTCAGCAGTGACTAAAACTGGAAAGGATTTTTAGGAAGATGCATTTGCGGATGAAAATGCATGTATGTATGTATTCTAAGTCTGAATATATAATGTACATTTTAACCATCCCTTGTAAGTGCAGCAGTTCCTACCAAATTCAGTCCAGGCAGGCTATGTAAGTACAGAACCAAAAACCAGTATTAAAGCAGATTCTGCTCCAAGCATCTTTTGTGTTAATTTAAGTTTCCTTCCTCAGTGGAACAGTCATTTTTTTTCCCCTTTTGCCTTCTCCCATCACTTTGCGTTTGCCAACCATAACAACACGTGAGGGAGGTGGATTTAGATCTTCAAGCACGCAAGGTGCCAGGAGCATATATAGCTAAGAGTCTTTTTACTCAGTGTTACACTAGCATCTTTCTGAGGAAGGAGGTATTTTAGCAGAGAACAAGTTTTATAAAGCAAGGTGGCTGTCTCCCCCTGCACACAGCTCCCTGGCAGGTCAGAAGTGCATGTAGTGTCCCTGCTATTCAGCTCTTTAGGACTGTTTATCTTATGTTCCTGATGTTTTGTTTAGTTGGTGGTGATGCATAAGATACAACTGGTTTTGACTTCCAGGTAGACAGTCTGTGGAGCAACCAGAAGGAATCTCAACCACTTGTTGCTGGCAGAGTGCTAAATAAACAGTAGCAACACCTACCTGCGTGGGTGGCAATTAATCACATCAATCAACCAGATCAGCTAGCAAAGCTTTTTTCTTTCTTTCTTTTTTTTTTTTTTTTTTTTTTTTTTTCCTTCCCCCTTTCCTTTTGTTCCCTGTCTCCTCCTACCTGCTAATTTCCTGGGTGTTGCTGCTGCTGGCGGTAGAGCTGGTGCTCAGCCACGCAGTAGGTCAAATGCCATTACATGGCTGGGTTACATAAACCTCGTGGCAACTTCTCTCCAATAGCCAATTTGGAAGAGGAGACTTGGCCTATCTTCTTGAGATTTCTTCCTGTTTCAGGTTTCCTAAAGAAATGAGCCAAAACTACTGCCTGTGTGCTTGTTGACTTGTGTGTGCCTGTCCATCTGAACGAACCTTTGAGGAACTTCTGAACTCATTGTTTACTTTTAGCTAAAATTGATGGAGGAGTAGAATTTTCAAAGGTAATCAGCTCCTACAAGTTTTCTAAAATGCACAGAGCAGAAAACTAGTTTGTCATAGGAAAAGATACCATCACAAACTCTTCTTTTATTAGTAGGCACTTGCAATCAACATGGAAGAGAGATTTTATGAGTGGCAGGACTATGGGAAAAACATACTTTAAGACTGGTGTCGTGATAAGCACCAGTGTTAACTGGTTGTCAGACACAGGTCTTTAGCTTTGTATTTCCAAATCTCTGTTCCTTATTTAGCCTTTATTTTATATAGAGAGGTGATTAATTTGCTAAAGTTTTTACTGAAACAAAAAATATTAATTAGAAAGATACCATCCTTTCTCTTAAAATCAGAAAAAAAATTATTTCTGATCCTTTAGTTTTGTTTTGTTTTAATTTTTTATTCTTAAGTAGATGCTAGGCAAGTATTTGTTGATGTGAAATTGCAGAGATTGAAGGAACTGGTACCTGTAAAAAAGTACAGACTCCAAGCCAATAGGTAGACTAACAGTGGTAGCTGATGGAGAAGAAAAGGTGACCCACTGGAGACACTGGGTACTTCTTTAAAGATCTGACTCCTGCCAGACACCAGTTTATCCTGAAGTTGAAAGAACAGAGTGAATAACACATTTATTTCTTGGTTGATTGTTATTTTAAAGTGTCTGAAACTTTTATGAGTCAATAAAGAATTAAAAAAATAAATCACAAACCGCAGACAGCATCCAGTTTTCCTTCCTACCAACACTATTTCAGATTCTTTTGGTGTTAACCTCATAATTGGGTCTTAAGATAATTTTTGTCACCATATCCATACTGTCTTTTTTTTTCTGGGGCTGAATTCACCAGTTACTAGAAGCAAGATCCTGGCTGTGGACATGCATATCCTGTTCACAGGCACTTCCTCTAGCTTTGATTCCACTTCCATGTTGTGCATCTAATGGAAGAGCAATCTAACAGGACTTGGGAGAAGAAATAAAATAGTGTATATGTATAAACGTCTGTCTGAAGTTGTGCTTGCTTATACCAAAGAACAATATCAGGTGTACCAAGCCACATTAAAGGTTTTTCTTGCCTTGAATCCTCTCCCCGAAGGGGTTAAATGTGGATACCTAAGGAAGAGTGTATGGGTAGGGCAAGCAAGCAGTGATGTTCTTCCAGCCTCCTGTGATTTGTGGTTGTGAGACTTCCTGAACCAGAGATGAAGTTTTTGTATAATTATACAATACTATGAAAAAGTTCCAACTGTAAAGCAAAATCTTACATTAACATACTATAACATTAATTAATTATCCCTGCAATTCTCCCATACTTGCCAGGAGAGAGCTGCCTAAGCTGTTTTATCTCCCTGGTGGTGGTAATTGATTACCACATAATAGGCTAAGAAATACCAAAACAAGAAGAAAATAAGCAGGAAATGTGCAGGTGGGAAATTTTTGCCATCATCTGTAGCTGGGCAGGTAATAGTTTATTTCCATGCAGACTAGAAGCTGTGAGTAGTCTTAACTTGTCTGCAATATTCATACATCTTTTGCATAAACTTAGAACAGTTTTGCAGCTGACCTGATTTGTGGGTACTTGGAGAAGGAAAAATTGTGGTATTATTGGTCTGTGTGTGAAGCTGGAGGAAGTGCAGAGCTTCACTTAGTGGCTTATGCTCATGAGATCCTCAGACTTATGCTGGAAGGATCAAGGTGCATGTTCTCATCCAGCATGCAACCAAGGGAGAGTTTAGTACTAACATTGCCTGCCATGCAGCTATAATAGACAGTTCATCTTGAGGGGCTGCAGAAATTATTTCTGAATAGCTTACAGGTTATTTTTGAAACTCAATCCATTTAATTTCTTTAATGGCATAGGCAGCAATTGACATTGTGGAACATTGTGGACTTTGCAATATAGTACGCACTAGCTTTTAGTGTATTAAATAGCTCATTTTAACTCTGTCTTAAAAATGGAATCCTTTTGCATCTTTCATTTGATGCTCATTACATAAGAAACAAGCATAAACCATGACCTTAGTTCTTGGCCCTAGTGGAAAGCATACTGAATAAATCTCTCTCTTCATTGCGGTCCTTGGCAATAACAGATTTAATTTAGTGAATTTAACATTGAAGTTTATTCCTGTGTGTGTCATAACAAAGCCTGTACATTCTTCTAAGTCTTAAACCTCCACTAGAGAGAAAGAATATCCCAGACTAAAATACCTGATCCAAAGTATAGGAATCTCTCTGTCTGCTCTGTAGATTATACAGTAGTTCCAGTTAATGCTACAGGGAGAAATAACATGTTCAGATGAATAGTGGTGAAGTAATAGAGACTTCAGCTAGGAAATTCCATGTTTTCATCTCCTCAGTGCTTTGTTAAAATGCCAGTTGCTTTTCCAGTGTTTGTTAAAAATTCAGGAATTTGTTGCTCCAGAGCAAAACTGTAGACAAACCACTAGTCCCACTTGAATGGAAATGGCTTAAGGAATCAGCATGAAATTTAAGACTCAATTTGCTATTCAGAGTTCAAGTTAAACACAATAACAGAACTAACCAAAAAAAAAAAAAAAAAAACCCCCCAAAAACAAACAAACAAAAAAAAAACACAAACAACAAACAAACAAACAAACACCCAAAACAAAACAAAAATAATACCTTCTAGTTTAAGAATAACTTCAATCACAACAAGAATCTAGAGAAACCTTCCTATATGAGTGTTTCCCCTGTGGTTGCTGTATCTAGAAAATATTATTTGATTTTTTTCACTTTTGTGCACCATCTGAGAGAAATCTGAACAGCTCAGGACTTTCCTTGGAGCCTTCCAAGTTGAGCACTGTATGAACAGCAACATGACTGAAGAGCTGAATCCGGTCTGAATCCAAGCTGCTGTTGCAGCATCACTGGAATTCAGTGGCACCAAGGCTTCAATTTAGGCCTATTAAAAAACAAAAACAAAAACAGGAGAACTTTGTTCTCCACTTCTGTCTTTGCCTCACACCCCTTAACTTTTCTCCTGTTTTTCTTCTTTTCTGTTTTTTTTTTTTTTTTTTTTTTTTTTTTTCTTGTTTATTCTTTCTTCTAAAACTCTTCAAAAATATTGAAATAAATTTAAAGTTCTTGGAAATCATTTCTTCAGCACCATCAATGAATAAATTGATCAAATCTCTTTGGTTTTAGGCTCAAAATAAGACAAGAATCTCTGTATGCCAGAAAAGGTTTTCTTTGGCCCCTCTTCAGAGATGGATGGCAAAGGTGAAAGCAAAATGAATCATCTACTGTGTAAGTACTTGCTCAGCAACTGATTTAAAGGAATTTTACATCAGTGTTAGACTCTTACAGTCTAGGAATTTGTTGTTAGTAAAATTTATATAGAAAAAAAAATGTACATGACAATGCTTTAGCAAATTTTATCCAGTAGCTCTGCAGTCTCCCCTTTTCTTGGAAATAGAAAGCAACCAGAAGTCAATTGTGAAGTTGTTCATGTTTCACTTGCCAGTCTCCTTACAAATAGGTCTTTGACTTGTAGTTGCCTTCAAATGTCTCTGGGCTGTCTTCTCTCCTCACTCTCCACTTACATGTAAAGGTCACTTACATGTTAAGGTCATTTGCTGAGTAAAGGATATAGGGTCTTCCGTCTGCCACAGAAAGTGTCAGGCTGCCATACAGCTTAACTAGCTTTTCTTATACAAGGTTTTTCTCACCAAGATTAAATGAAATTTCTTCCAGTAAAAGGATGACTCACTTCAGTGATTGATAGGAATATGAACAGGAGATTTGAAAGCATCACAACAGAAATCTCTCTACTAAATCCGGCATGTTCTGCTTTTTACAAAATTAGCTCATCCAGGTCTAGCAGAGATTAACATTGTTGGCAACTCAAAAGATACAGTATGAAAAAAAATAAATTATTTGTGGTGTTATTCACAGCTATCTGTGCAAAAGTATCTAATGCCATTTTTCACTTAAAAGAAAAACAACACTGAAATTTGTAATCTGACTTCAGTGAAGAAATTTTTATGTGTTCAACTGTTAAAATATAGGATCGGAAAATAACAGCTACGTAAGTGGAAAATGGCTACCATGTAAATTGCATCTTCTAAGTACTACCTCTTAGTTCTTTAATTTATTTTTCTATAATTCCCAGCAATTCAACACATCTCCGT
This sequence comes from Aythya ferina, assembly GCF_964211825.1. Lineage (NCBI taxonomy): Eukaryota > Metazoa > Chordata > Aves > Anseriformes > Anatidae > Aythya > Aythya ferina. The sequence goes on from NC_140297.1 coordinate 82,447,442, forward strand.
GTCTGATTTTTGTTCACTGATCTAGCAGCAGTATTTTTAATAGGAATATGTGTATTACTTATATTAACAATGGAAGGTTAAGGGGGTGTTGCTTAGTCTAAGTAATAGTTGCATTGTGACTTGCTTTTCTTTTCTTCCTTCCTCCTTCTACCTTGTGCTTCAGCAAAATTAGTACATGTTAAGAAAATCTCCGCTTCTTGTCAACCTTTCAGGCTGAACTGCAATGCAGATCTGTAGTAACTTTAGCAGAAATTATGTTAAGAGATGCAACTCCACCAACCACACAGCCCAAGAGTAAGCATGTTTTCTGTCTATCAATCTCTCTTTTCTACTGATTTCTGGGGAATCTAGAATTTCACGCACAGACCAAAGGGATCATGCCTTTCCTGAGTAAAGAGAGAAGAGGTTCAAAGACAAAAGTCCCTAGGACAATCTGTTGATTCTTTATAAATGTGAATATAAGCATCCTCTTGGTGTGTCGTCCCCCACACCCCCACCCCTTTTGTGTTCCCCTCTAGGTCCTTATGTTTTCTATAGGAGAGATGTAGAACTACATTCTCAAGTAGTAACATTCCCAGACATGTAGACCTCCTTGAATCCCTTGTGCTGTTCACCGTTTATTCCTTTTCTGCTTTAAATACCTGCACTCCTCTCTCCGATGCATATTTATGTTTAGAAGGTTACTTTTCATTGTGCCTTATATATAGCTATTTGTCTCTGAATGGATGCAAATGAATATATGTAATAAAACACATATTTTTGTTGTTGTTGTTTTCTTTTATTATGTGAGCCATTAGATGGACATAATTTTCTTTGAATATCTATTCAAGGCATCCTTCTCAAGATATTTTGGACCTTAATTTTAAAAATATTCTGGTGATGGAAGTTAGAGTTTGCAATGTTTGCAGATGAGGGATAGCCAAGAGATTTCTGGTGCTTTATGCTTAAGGATGAATTGTGAGGATTAATTAAACAGCAAAATTTCTGACTAAAAAAGGACTCTGAGTAAGCAAAGATTTTCTAAGGCTGCAACCCTCAGGCTCATATAAATTTTATTCTCTGAAGCTGTTTTGATATAATTGATATAATGTAACAGGGGAGGCTCCTAATGACACAAACCCAGATAAATATATCACTGAAACAAAAACATCAAAATTTCAGTTTAGTATAAAATGCCACCCAAACATGCTTTCCAAAGACTTTCTAGTTCTCTTTTGGAAGCCTTACAGGCATTTGTTTCCCCTTGGGACTTCTAGAATTTCCCTGTTTAGACTGAAGGCTCTCTGAAGCCAAGGCTGTTTTGATAAACTGTGTGTACAGCACCTTACACAATGGACCTCTGATCACAGCCTGCATCTCCGCAATATGGCAATGCAAATAAATATATGAACAACTGTCCTTGAAAGGTAAGGGAAAATAAAAACTGGATCCTCTGGAGAGCCGACACATACATGGTAACCAGTACTCTAACATAATAATGTTGTATTTATTGAAATTCAGGATTTAGTAGATGTGATTCCATCTTTCTTGGAATAGGAGAAATACCCTCCCATGTAGTCCCATATCCATGTGCTCAATTTCTTGCTTGTTTGCCTTTTATCCTGTTTTGCCTGACATTAGGGGAGATTTGTTTTACTAACATTTGTAGCCATCACTTTGATCTGTAACAGGAAAGCTCAAGATTGGCTTCTCTGCCCATAGGGAAACAGATGAGATCAGAATATGCCAGTTTTAAAAACCTCATTAGATTGGCTCTAGAAGAAATAGTTCTTGTTCTCTAGTTAATTGCAAATTACATCTTTATTTTTAACAAAAACACTATGTTTTCTACACATGATTATTCATTTGTAAAGGCTGGAGGCTGATTTCCATTTATTCCTGACTCTCATGAGCTTATTTTTTCCTTGTAAATAAAAGAAAGATGATCATTTCCAAAGTTCCTCATTTTTTTTCTTTTTCTTTGTCTTTTTTTTTTTTCTTTTCTCCTTTTTTTTTTTTTCTTGTTTGTTTGCTAATGTTCCTTTGTCCTAGAATTTGTTAGCAAAATTGTCATTGTTGACAAGTACCTCCATAAATCTATGTAGTTACAGAGCAGGGTAATAGAATATCAGATTGGGTGTGGATAACAAAGGCTTCCCTTCAATTAAGCAAGCACTTTGTAATTGCTCTGGTGATCATGACTAAGCTGATTTCAGACCAACTGCCCTCTGTGCTACCAGAGGAGGAAGGGGAATTTTTTCAAGGATCTTTTGGAGAAGCAATAAAATGAACACCAGAGGGACAGATAAAAACTACGCTTCTACTTCTGTCAGTTCCTCCTGCTGTGGTGCTGTGGATTGTGGTGACCATGGAGAGACGTCCTAGCAAATGTGCTCAGCACTTTGTCTTCAGCCCTTGAAGCAAAGCATGCACCACCTGCTCTGGGATTTTGTAATCACCCAGAAAGGGCTCAAGTGTGTCTCTGGTAATTATTGGATCTGCTGGTGGGTGAAGAAGGTCTAGATAAAAGCCTAGATGTACAAAAAGGCAAGGCTTTTTGGTGATAATCTGCAAGCAGTTCCTGATAACATAGTACATCTTAAGAAAAAGAAAGCTGTACAGCCTCCTATAAAAGACTAACTTTAGCAGATTAATATGCAGTGGGTAGGCTGTATCTTCTACCCAGCCAGCTGTGCTTGGTTAGACCTGCGGAGCTTTTCCCTGTTTCTCCTTGTTGACACTAGAAATGGAGGGAAAAGTCTGCCTGTGTTCCTCCCACATCACACAGTGACTATTCAAGGGAGCCTGGAGTTTTGCAAGGTAGGTGTGAATGGCTAGACAGGGCTCTTCCTCATTGCCAGTTTTCTTCCATATATTACTTTCTTGCTATTCCATGTGAAATGGGAAGTTTTCAGGAGAACAGAAAATTCTAGGGGCTATAAGAGCTCAGCAGGTGCTGGAAAGAGTTTTACAGGGAAACTCCTTTAAAGTTGAAAACAAATTTGCTTTGACCTTTTCTGTGCCCTGTTTGTGCTTGTTTGCCACCAGTGTTCATGTTGGTGCAATTTGGGGCTGGGGGGTATAGGAGTGGTCATAGAAAAATAATTAAGTTGGAGTATTTGCGGCAAGGCTTTTCATTAGCATCAGAGAAGTGACTGATTATAAAAGGACCTTAAGGCATCGTGAAAGCAAAACAAAACAGTTAAGTTGTGTCCAGTCAGAACAACTCCAGTAGTGAATTTAACTTGTTACAATCCTTACAAAGCATTCAGTCATTATTAACAAGATGATGTAACAGATAATTTTACATGAGTAAATTTGAGAACTCTGGAGTAAGTGGTTGCCAACAATAGTAACTTTTCTTCCCTATTCTCTGTATATCAAGTGTTATCTTACTGTGCGTTGTCTAGCTACTGAGACAGTCTGATTATGTTAGAGGAGAACTTGTTTGTCCAATCACAGGGGGAAAGAAGGAAGTTATCCCTAGGCCTTCTTGTATTCTGCAGAGTATATTATGAGAATGGTTGAGGTGCTATAGCATGGTATTTTTCAGCCTTTTTTCTCCCAAGACATTTGTGAAACATTTAAGTTTTTATTGTGTTGGAAAATATACTGCAGAATATACCTACGTGACTTACTCTGAATAAGAAACATGTCATTTTTCAGTGGAAAAAAGCTGTATACTTGCTTGCAAACTTTGTCTTGAACAAGCACCGGGAAATTTTGTTCTGTGTAACAATTCAATAGTATTTCCCTGAAAATCCTCTTCATCGGAGGTAGATTCGTATATTTCTGCAGTCGTTTCTAGGCTGATATAGTTTAATTCAAGAGCAAGGTTGTATTTGAAGGTATTTTATAGAAAATCTATTTCAAAACTCAATTTTTTTTAACTTTTAGAATCCAGAAAACAAATAACTAGCTGTTAAGGAGTATGTCTGGCAGGTACCAGCGAGTTAGAAGGTAATGTGACATTCACATGAACTTCCTGTAGATAACTGAGTTTTACAGCAAATCCTATAATTCTCTGCTGTTATCCATCTCAAATATTGCAATTATTGCAAATATGACTTGGATATTTCATGAGGCATTAATCATCTTTATCAGATATTTGGCTTCAGAATTTATTTTGTAATGTTGTTTACTTTGTTACTCAGAGATGAGTTATTACGGAACACTGATGTTGGCCATGGGAAAAGGCTAAAAGTAGGGAAAAGGTTTTATCCTTTACATTAAGAAGCAAATGTAAAATGCTTATGTGTTTAGGTGAGCGCTTTCAGAGGCAGCTATGCCTGTTCATTGCTATCAGGCAGTGAATAACGGTTCCATGGTCTCCTGCTTAATTGGGGTTTCCATCCAATTCTGCTTTTCTAGGCCTACCAAAGCCAGCACATCTGCAAAACATGAATTCATTGGGAAAAGCAAGCCCATCAGATGACCTTTCTTAAAAATGAAACAACAATAATAGCAAAATCAACAACTCATTGTTTGTGTTTATTATTATTGTTATTATTTCATTTATTATTTTATTTATTTATGCATCTAGTGGTGTGTGTATATGTCCTTATGAAAGTTGCTTAATCAAAAACCAGGGAATCCAAGCCCTGCACTTCACTGAAGGCATATGCAGTACAAATCCCAGTAGATGTCTCCTCCCTGGCTGCACCTGTGAGGCTGCTTGATTGAATTTAATGATGCTGTCCATGGTTGGCAAATAGTTGCCAAAAGCATCTGATAGGCTCTTCTGAAAGTCTGCTCTGTAAGGCTGGCTTTCTGTAACTAATGTTGGGTTAGGCTACTATATAGCTTCTGTGTAAGATGGTATCACAAATACTAATTTTCCAGGTTAAAAACAACTTAATTCTCTGCTGAACAATTTATACAACATGGGGAGGTGTTCAGATTTCTCCCCAGATACCCTGATTTAAACCTGCAGTTCAGCATGCTACTTACATCTGAGTAATATCTCTAGCCACTTGGGGGTGGACTGACCCCTTGAGTTTTGCTGTGATGGGGTAGATGGGCATATTACAGCCTGGTTATATTTAAGTGTTTTTAATCTAGTGGTCATGGCTGAGATGTCCAGCAGTGAATTGAACTATGGAAAAAGAGTTTATCCTCCACAGCTGTGTAGTCCTTGGGCAATGTATGGAAACCATAAGCTAGACAGTGAAACAGAGTCAGACCTTCTTTACTGATGTTTTTTCAGATTGTGCTCCCCCTGCCCCAAGGTTGCTATGAATGAACCTCTGAGAAAAATAATTCCCAAGCAGTTCCCACATAAACTGAAAATAAAAGGAGCCATTGCTCCAGTCCTGTGGAGATAAGTTATTCTCCTGTGTAACTGGCACAGGCTAGCACGCCAAAGTGTTTTAAAGTTGTCTTGTGGTTATGACTGTTGTTTAACTGTGAATACAATTCTTTCTAATTTTTAATCAATTTTATCTGATTTTATTGATATTTCAGAGCATAGGAGCAGGCACAGAGAAGTGAGAAGCATGTGATCTACAGTACTGAGCATTTTATCACCTTAAAGTAAAAGTAATGATTTTCTGTAGATTTTTTTTGGCTTCAGATTCAGATGTCTTCCCATTAAAGAATTCTCTGTTTCTCAGTTCCCTTCCCTTCTTGGCTTGTTTTTAAAATAAAGGCAACGGCACGCATAAGCAGCTCATTGCTGAAGGATCCTTACGGCTGCTGTAATAACTCTGTATTATTAAGAAAATGAGACCAGCCTTGACAGTTAGCCTTGGAAAATACACAGGAAGCAGAAAGAGAAAGGCAAGGGCTAATCACTACTGGTCTTTTTTGTATGGCATGAGCTGGTCCTGCAAATCTGCGTCCATCTTATATGCAAAATGCATCTATGTGCAAGTGAATCTTACGTTATTCACTTGATAGTGGAGCTCAGATCTTAGTGGGTTAAAATCTTAGCTAATTATTATAGAAATCATCTTATTCAGGGTTTGTAGAAGTGAAGAGATGAGAAGAAAGTTCTTTTTAAAGAGGTTTTTTTTTTTTTTTTTTTTTTTTTTTTATGTTATAGCACAAAACTTCTGCAGTACCAGGAAAGATCCTTCTGAATGGTGAGCTGGAGTCTGGGGTTGAAGGAAATCTTCTGTCTATCATCTCTGGTACTGCCATTTTTTTTTTTTTTTTTTTTTTTTTTTTTTTTTTTTGCTTTAGGGTAGGAGTGTCTCTTTCAGAATAATTTAGTTGAAATGAGAATTATTGTAAAATCATTATGATTTTAGCATGTTGGCTGCATAAATCTCTGTTTTAGAGGACTGGGAGACTAAGCCAGCAATCTGGGAATAATTTACTGTAGGAAACAATATAGTTCTTTTGACTATACATGCTTAGTGTCCTGCATTCAGGGATGATGAAGTAATTTCTAATGCCCACAAATAGAGGTACATGTCTAAAGGAGGACTAGCTTTTGCAAGAAAACTTCATATCAAAGAGACTCAGACCATGTAGAAATGAGTTCAAAGTAGCAGATATGGAAATAGAGTGTGGAGTCTGTCTGCAAAATGGAAATAACAAACACCTATAATGGCCTAATTTGGAAATGTTATGGTGTAATGGTCTAATTTGGAAATATTAAAATGGAAATAACAAAGACCTATAAATTTATCTATTTAATAAAATACTTAGGACTAAGATGAAAGGTGTTATAGAGGATGATATTGTTTTTGCTTTCTTGTTTATAAGAGCAGAGAGAGAACAAGTGGGTGTGGTGGTATATATCATCATTAGATAAATGGTCCTTTTCATTCATTTTCTTGCTGTTCCTCAATTTCCAAATTATGTTGCATTTTCATGAAACATTGTCTTGCTTCTTTAGGCTGCTTCTTACCACCTCTCTCTCCAACTTATCAAATGTTTTCAAGAGTTCTCCATGCAATATTGCTGAAATGTCAGAAACTTCTGTCAGTGATTATCACAAACCAACTATGAAAATTCAAACCTTGAAAGGTGGATAACTATTCCAGGGAAATTCCTGAAAAAAATCCAAACTTAAACTGGCAATTCCTGTCCCTAACAGTGTACAGACTTGGGCACAATGTTGTTATAAGCTAGATCTACAACTGCCCATTTCCTAGTCAGCTCCTTGTAAAATAACCCATCTATGTGAAAACATTAATTTCTACACCTGGTCTCTCTTCTGCTGGTGTTAAAAGAGAGATTAGTAGGAGTGGTTTGCAAATCGATTTTTGAAGATTTATTCAGCAGGAAATAGTGAGCAAAGCTTGCTGAATTGGACCAGCCATTCACAGATTACTGTGTATAGAAAGGCTAGAAGGGAACTTTTGATTTTCTAATCTAAACTCAAGCACGAAATAAAATGTCACCTAAGGTTTCCTGCAGGCTATTCTCTGATTTGTGGTTGAACAAAGACTTTTAAACTAAAACAATGCTTAGCTACAGAGTTGTGTATAAAATCTGAATTTGATCTTCCATTCTAGTCTCTAACTCATCAAGCTATAGGCATCAGAAGTCTTAAAAGTGTAGAAGGTGTCTTGGCATCTGTGTGCTCACACGGTTGTATTGCAGCTACTGGAACATCATTACATCTAACCCAACCCGTTCAGCTCTCCTGAAGGACGTGAGCAGCAACGCCCCCAAAAGGGCTTTGTACCTGTAGACTTCATTACAAAAGAGTTGCCTAAACAGAACTAAGATTCATATGTACTTTTATTCCAGGGTCCAGCACTATGTGTCACTTAATGGTATAATCATTTGCTAAATTTTCATTGCTATTTTTAATCATTGAAATAAGGTGTTACCGATAAATAAAATTTTCCAATAAAATTATTTTTTCTTTTGAAATCTTCCAATTGGAAAGTTGAAATTGGATGCATCAACAGGAATGAGCATAGGTTGTTATAATAAAAATGAACACCAATTCAGGCCAGTTTTGGTGGTTTCCAGCTGGCTCTGTTCAACAGCTATGTGTTGTAGTAATTAAGTATTGTGAGAAATTAAATTCTATGAAAATGTCACCCATTTCTGACTGAAAGAAAATGCCAGGTATTTTATAGGGCTGAAAGTGTGAAATTTCCTTACAATAGCAGCATAAACAGGAGAGAACAAAAAAAAAGAAAAAAAAAAAAAAATTCTTCCTCTTAAATGGAAAATTCCACATGTAATTTCAGGAGACCGTAGAGCATAGGTAAATTTGCCAGATTTTTATGTCATCTTGGAAAATTTCTTGTTCCCATTCTCTGGTTTCTGAATTTGAAATCTTTCAGATACACTGTTCCACATGCACAGAAACATCTTATTTTTAAGATGTTTATTACAAACTGTGATTATTTTTTTTTCTCCTGCTTCTTGTCCTATTGAATTCATTGCTCTTTAGGAATCTGATTTCCCTGCACAGAAATGTCTGATGATTGATTCTGTATTGGGACACTTAAATAGTTATGGAGATATGAGACTTGCCAGAAAGAGGTAGGTATTGCTGAAAAGTGTTTCTCCCCTTTGAGTCAGAATCAAACTAATAATTCAACAAATCAATTTATTATTCTCCCCTTGGAAGTAAAAGAAGTCTATGTTTAAATCTGGGTAGATAGGGTGGAGTGCCCTTCAGGTATGAATGACTTAGCTCTCAGAGTTTCAAAGGACTCTAGACATCTTGCATGACAAAATGATGAAAGAGGTATTATCACACCAGCATTGGGGCTAACAAGATGATTATGCATGAAAGACCCGTGAAAGTTATTGCTTCTTTCCTCCTCTCCTCCAGACTCCTCCTCCTTCATATAGCAACTGAAGATCACCTGCACAACTCTGTGACTTGTTGTTGTTGTTGTTTGTTTGTTTGTTTGTTTTGATTTATTTTTATGCTTGGTGGAAAAGTAAAAGGAGGAAGAAACTCTTTGGCCTGCTAAGGGCCATTTCTGCCTGTTGCTGATTTTTGGTTTCAAAATCCCACTTGCAAAATTGTGGTATCTGGCTCCTGCTTTTAAGCTCATGCTGAGCCTGTGTCCCTTCAAATATATTCTGCCTAGTGAAAGCTAACTATCAAAGAGCAAATCCTTAGTGGAACTGGATGGTTTGCATTTGTTTTGAAGTTTTTTCATCTTGAGGTCTACAGTGGCCGTTGCTGGCCAGAGTGTTTTTTTTTTGTTTGTTTGTTTGTTTGTTTGTTTTTCTTCTATTTTCTTTATGTTTCTAATCCTATATTAAGATACACCTTGGTATGTTACTTAAGTTGTCTTATCCTGATTGCGGGTTAATTATGTCTGGGGGTTACGGAATCTGTTGCCCAACAGTACTTCAAACTGTTGACGTTTAAAAGCAGATTGAATAAATTAAAATGCTTGCTACAGCTATTAACTGAATTCTGTCCTTAATTACTGAGGCATTATTACAAAATTATTTGCCAAAAAATTAAGGAAGTTCCCTCTCCCCAGATCTCTTTTACAATAAAAGTAGCCACACTGAGAACCAGACACAGAAGGAGGTTTGGTGGGCTGCACTGGAGTTAGAAGGATGTGATGGTAGCTCTTGTTACCAACAGGATGCATGCTTGCTTAAAACACTTACGCATATGAAGATGTAGGACATCTTCTTATCGTTACATATTCCCCAGCAACTAAGAAGACCAGCATGACTGTGGCCAAAGTATTCACATTCACACATTCATCCTTTCCCTACTCCTTTAAGGAACAGCAAATAACATGATCAAATGACTTTCCACTAAACTCTGTGGTAACAGCTGAAGACCTGCTTGCTTCTTTGAAGAGGTCCTGAGTGTGTGCAAGTGGCCAGCAAGATTTTTCACTCCCACGGACTACTTGGTTATCTTCCCTAACCCTTCTGCAGGAACCCCTTTCACTCTTTCCTTGAGACATTGGTGTTTCTTGGCTTTGTGCAAGTGGAAATATGAGTTGGAAACTGGCACAGCATGATGGTTTCTCTTCTCTGCAAGATCTTTCTTTCCTGAAGGATATATCTAAACAGATTGTGACCTATTGGCCAAACAAGTGTTTACCTGTGCAGCAGAGAGCTCTGTCACTGTCTACACTGTAGAGGGAGGGCATGTACAGCTGCCAGGTAGCACTGCTTCATATCATTGGGCTATTTATGTTGTACCGGGCTGTTAAAGTGACAGCCATGGCTAACTTTGCCCCTATAACAATCTGTCTGACTAGCACATTCAAGGGCATTTATTTTGTGCTTTTAGCTTAAAGCACATTCTCAAATCTCTAGGACTTTCAGCAGACTGTCTAAAAGGTCTAGGGTTTCTTATCATACAGCCTTTATAAAACAGTGTAGTCAAATAAAAAGCTCACAACACATCCACGGTGAAAGTGGCATGCACAGAGTGAATACAAAATGAACATTGACCTGGACTATATATAACCTCTTCTACTATGTGATTTTTGCAATGGTTTGTATAGAATATGGACAGAATTATTTCCTATCCCTGCTGTTAAAGAGGTAGCATGATAACATGAGAATATGTATAACATACACATATCAGCTTTTGTGAGAGTTAGAATGAAGCACACTGGAAAAGGAAAGATCTATGTTTTATTTCCATTCTGGTGAGAGTCTCTGTTCTGTGAGAATAAATGGCACCATGAACACAGAGGTGCACAAAAATCCTAATCTTGCTTTTTAGTAGAACTATGTAAGAAAAAGCAGTTATCACAGACATCGCTAAAAGTTGTGAGAGATGTGAGCAGTGGCAAAAGTTTAATGTAACAGCACTGAAGAGGCATTTTCAAAGACAGAAAAAAAACAAATAACAACAACCTCGCATAGTGTTCAGAATCAGCTGCAAGTAGTTAGTGGAGAGAAATAAAAATCTAACAGCAGGTTAATATCCACAACTCCTGGTGCAGTCAAGTGCATTAATCTTGTTAAGCACCTTTAATAAGTTACCATTTATTTAAGGGTTCTAAGACACCCATAGGTTTTAAGTTTCTGTCTTTGTATTGATAGAAATGCATGCAAAATGCAGCTCTCCAGCAGATGATTGAGATAAAAGACAGGTTACATTTGCCCAGTGTGAGAGGCAGAAATGGCTCAGAGCTCTGTTTTTGACTGTTAATGAACAGGATTATAATTCTGTCATCTAGTTCTAGTAGACATGAAATATTCCCAATCCAAGATGGCCTTAGGCTCTGCACTGTACATGTTCAATAACATGATCTATGCAGATATAACAGTTTAGCATTAAAAAAAAAAAATACACTTTTGCAAAATACTGTTTCATTGTACTGTATGATGCTGAAGACTGACCTGATTTCTGCCAAGGAAAGATTTTTACATAGCAAGTTTCAATCCTTCAAGCCACTGAAGTTTTCAAGTGTGGTACACCAGACCTGTCAGAGGTAATCGGAAAATATTAAAAAATGAACTATCGATGGCTAGTTTTAGTGAACTCCTGACCAGGAGTGCTTGCTGGTCATATTCACCAAATATTCAGTTGTGATAAAGTGGGGCATCCAGTCCATGTAATCCTTTCAACCTAACCCTTTCTGTCTCTTCTCCAAAGTCTCTCTGAATATGCCAAAAATATTTAATACCAGAATGATGTCTAGTTCTCTGTCTTCAGAACAATACCATGCTAAAAAATATGACTTCAGGCACTGCCCACCTACCATTCAGATAAATTTTGATAAATGCCAGGATTAGTAAATAACCAGAATTGTTCATTTTTACAGGAAAAAAATTAGAGGGTATTGAAAGGCAGAAATTATCAAAAAGAAAGGGTCTATCTAGGAATTCAGGTGACAGGACAGTATATATTAGACAAAAGACTGGGAAGGAGCAAGTGAAGGGAGTGGGATTAAAAGGCATGAAGAGGAATGGGATGAGGGAAAGAAAAAGAAGCAGCAGATAAATAGTGAGATGTCCAAGGATACCCAGAAGTTCTTCCATAGTTCTGATTTTTGAAAAAGCCTTTCTGGTGCTGACCATCAGCTAGATTTTTTGATATACTAATTTTCTGAGAAATGTCTTTTGTTCTATATGCAGTCCTACTAGAAGATGGGTCTGGCATTTTTAGCTGACCTTTTCTTTGTAACTTGGGTGGAACCATTAGTTATAACCTTATGACTCTCAGGGCAAGCCCAGCACAGAAAATCAGTAATAAAGTCTAAGACACACGGAGAAAGGATTAGATTGGCACATCCACAGCTTCTTCCCTCTGTTACTGTTAATAGTTTTACCCTAACAAATTATGATGCATCTTTTTTTTTTTCTTTTTTTTTTTTTTTTTTTTCATATCAACAGTAGCCAAGAAACAGTAACCCTGGTAACTTCATCTAATTCAATATTTTGCTTTTTTTCTAACTTAAAAAAAACAACACAACACTCAACGACATGTTGAAACATGGAAGGGGTGACTGTACAATGAAGCCTAAGGCTAGCCTTTGTGGGCAAGCATTAGTTTAATCACAGTGAGACAGATTAGGAGAGAAAAAAATCTAATTGGACATGTTTTATTCAGTAATTTTGTTTTGTTTTTAGAAAAGGGTTTCAGGCAAAAAGATAATGACAGCAATTTATTCAGTTCGTCCAATGAAATCTCACAGATGGTATTAATAGACTGAAGCGATGTTTACATGTGTAGTTGGATGTATAGTTTCCTATGGAGACAAGCTCATTAGGTCAAGATTGTATGTCACTAGTTATTCTCCACCTAGATGCAGGCTACTGAGCTGGTTATTGCAAAAGCACAGGACTTGCATAATTGATAACGTGGGCTGGAATTTCTTCAGCAAACTGCCTCTTCCTTGCGGGGAGAGGGGAACAGACAAGCTCTGGTTTGTCAAAACCAGAATAACTTTTGAGAAATCTTCAGTTTACATTTGTTTCTTATTTAAAGAATGTTTTGGAAAAGTTCTGAGGTTGTCAAAATTACCCAGTAGAATATTTTCAGGAAATTATTTTGTTGTAAATTTAAACTAAACTCCTACCTATATAGACCAACAATAACAAAATAAATCATACCTGAGATGAGAAAATAAAAATATATTGATTGACTTCAATTGGGGTGGGGGTAGAGTGTTCAATTTCTGCTTTTATTTCCCCACACACACCTCCACTTTGGCTTTTCAATCCATAAAAATTGTTGATATTCACCCTCAATATGGAATAGGAAAAACCCCCCAATATGGAAAAAGATACATCTTAACTTTCTTGAATTTTTAGGAAAAAAAAAAATCCTGGACTCTAGTAGTCAGGGCAGGAAACTTGTTTTCTGTATGTAGCAATGCAATGTATGTAAAATATGCATATCTTTCACAATGTAGCCCATTCTGGCATGTGGCCAATCTGTAGATGCCTATCAGACATAAGCTTGGGAAGAAATAGATGAGGAAATTTTATGCAGTCACATTGTCTCTTAGTTATGTATTTTTTCTTGTCATGTTTAGTGATTCTTGTATTAACTGAAGATGTACTTGCTTGCTCAGTGGATGAAAAGGAGTAGCCCTGTTTCCACACAGGATTGCACTGTTCTAGCCAGTATATCTTTTCTAGGACTTGGCAAGCAATTAGAGCTATCTATGTTTAGATGAACCTCATAAAATTTCTGGATTTGCAGAGCCAAATGCACATGCCAGCAGTGCTTGTACAACACCTCACAGCTGTACACCCAGGGAACTTGTGCGGCAGCAAGTACTTCAGCAATTTCACTTTGTGCGACAACTCCTTATGCAGAGAACCCTGAGGATTGAAGTTCAGTGTTAGAACTGGTCCAAAAACATCCACTGAAATGCATGCACAAGCCCCAGTGTTTTGAGTAACCAGCTTATGAGTAATTGGGCTGAAAGCCTGCCGAGTCTCCCTGGAGCAGGGTGTCTTGGTGGATGGCTGCAGCAGCTCCTTGAAAATGGTGCTAAGAGCATTCCTTATAGTGTAGAGTTGAAAACCTGGGGTGTTTCCAATTAACATTGATCTCTGGTACAATAGACTTTCACGTATGTCATTTCCAGCTGGAGCAGCTGCAAATTACTGTGAAGACAATATACACTTCTGATTGACTAGGAAGTCATATTCATGTACTAGCAGTGGTGCACAGGGTCGTTCATGCAGACAGCCCACAGCCATTCTACATGTGAAAACATAAAGAGATGCTGAAGTACTTCTCAGCTGTTTTATCCAAATACACCTACTTTTATGTCCAGAGACACACAGGTGTGCATGCTTTCACTACTGCAGTGCCCTCCATTTGTTTCTTTGGGGTGGGAATCAAAGTGCACAGGCCAGAAGAGAGCGGCAGGTGAGGGGGGGACCACAGGGGTGGTGAGGGATGCTTCATGCCAGTCCCCTGCCTCATAGCATAGTATCAGAGTCAACAAAATTTCCTTTATTTTTTTTTTTCCCCTTCCAACTGTCTGGTTTTCCAGCAGAAACCTTTGTTAGCTGCCAAATGGAGATTCTTCTGCTTTGGGCTACTAAATATTATTCTCTCTACTTTTATGCTAGTTTTCAAGGCTGTCTAGTTTTCCCTGTATAAATTATACATAAATATTTCCCTCTATATATTCTCAAATTTCCTTTAGGTTGATGATGCTGCTCAATTTTTCCTTTCAGCACTGTATACTGCTACATCCCCTTTTTGCCAGCTGCTTAGTTGCTTTATAGTTTCTGATAATCCATATCTTCTCCAGCTTAAAAATGTAAGCTCCTATGTGCCGTTATATCAGATGCCTTAGAAGACTTGACACAAACCTGCCACGTTTAAGGAAGAGAAGAAAATCATTGCTCAGAGAAAGATTAGGAGTCAGTCTCCTGTGGCACCTTTTTAATAAACCCAAGGTACATCTTATGTTATTTTCTGTCTGCTTCTGTGTGTTTGCATACAACAGCAGTCAGCCTTACCAGTCTGTAATAGCCATCAAATTTCTCCTTTCACTTTTCTTAACTATAGCCATAATACTTGCTTTTCTCCACTCATATGGCATTACTCTTTTCCCCATCATAGACCTACAGTATGGTGGAGGAACTTAAAAGTCTGAAAATCCAAGATAGCTCACATCCTGCAGGAGTTCCCTATGTGAACTTTCAAAATGATCAGAAGGAGTGTGTTCTACAATCCCTTCATAGGATCAGGTTTTACATGAATAGTCTATCAAGCTAGTGATTGCACCAGTGGTTTTTTTTTTTTTTTTTTTTTTTTGTGCATTAATAGTTCCCTACACAAAGTCAGCAAAAATTCATCTGTCCAAGTTTATTTAAAAAGCATACAAAACAGAGGGACTTAAGAGTTGGGGAATGTTATTAGCCATGGTCTTGGTATCTGTAGGTTGCATACTGTGTCAGCAAACTGGAAATAATGCACCTTTAATAGCTTACTAAGTAAACACTATTAGAGTATCAAATAGAAGTTAAAAAAAAAAAAAAAAAAAAGTTAAGGAGAGGTTACTGTAATCCATTGTCAGGACTCAGGATTTATGTGGGAATTACTCGGTACAGAAGTGTGAGAACATTAATGAATAAAAACTGCAGGAAGCGTGGTGACCCAGCCAGCAGGCACTCTAGGTGCTGGGGTGGCAGCCTGAGCCCCTTGGGCACAGCCGTGGCTCTGGACATGTGGATATGCACAGTACTAGCTAGAAGCAAAGTGCACGTGGATTGCTATATATCATCAGTTCGCTGTTGTTGATGCTGCAGATCAAATCATCATTTATTTGACTAAAGGATGTTTAACATGATGAAATAGGCCCTAATTATAATGTGCTGAAAGAGTCGATGAAAAATTGTCTGCTCTCTGCTTTTAATTTAGCTGGAGGCATTGGAAAAGAAATCCAGGGGGTGGAAAGAATTTCTTCAGTCACAGTAATGGTTTCATACATGTTCTCCAGAAAACTTCCTTGTCTTTCCTTGGTGGTTCAGGCTATGTCCCAGCACAGAACAGAAACACGTGCTTGACCTTGGCTATATGATAAGTCCCAGAGAGAGCAGAGAAGAACTTGAAAATAAGCCTATGTTTGTATGTACTTTGGCTGAGTTTGGAGCTACGTAGGTTCCGGTACAAAATTTTGTAGTCAGTTGTTTAAATTGTGTGTCAGGCAGACCTAGATCAGGTTGGCTCCTTTTTGTCCATTTTTTTTTTTTTTTTTTTCCCCCAGGCAGCAATTTCCAGATAAATGTAATGCTCGAGCAATGCTGTCTTATGCCTGGACTGTTTGTTGTCTGCTCCATGAGGTCATGTATCAGTGTGTATACCATAAAACTGTACAGGGCTATCTCTGTTTTCTTTATCATTATTTTCCTCAGAGCCACGTCCTCTTGCCTGTGTAGTTTGTTGTCCTCTCTCACTTCATTTACTTTTGATGTTGTCAAAGTCCTTGTAGCTTCCCTGTGTTCGTTGTTGTGTATTTGGTGTCTTAGCTCTTATAATGTTCCTTCCAGGCTAGTGCTGACGATCTGTGTAATATACAGATGATTTCCTCTGCTAGGTCATAAATCGCATCCTTCCTCTCTGAGGACTGATTCCGACTGTGTGCTCAGTCACAGCAATTGGGAAGGCGGGTGAGAGTATGAGAGAAGCCACCCTGGTTTCCATGGGTCTCTTCACAGGGCAAAACTAAATTGCTTCAGGGTGGGTCTGGAGGTGCCACAACAGGGCTCAGCCTCACATAGTCACTGCCCATGACTTTACTCCGGAGCCACTTTCTCCATGGCTTGGTACCAAGTCTCCGAGAGCTCAGCTAAAAATGCTTTCCCCACAGGCTCTGGAGCAGTGTTGATGCCAGCGGCTTGGTGGAGGGAGGACTGAGGAGAAGGTGGGTTGCTGAGCCAGAGGGCAGGAAGAGAGAGAAACGGGTTGGAGGCACAGACCGATCCAGGAAAACGTGGGGACTTTCCACCAGAAAACTGGCATCTCACCAGGCGATCCTCAGGTCTGCTGGGAGAGGATATTGCTGTTTCCATTCTTGCTGCAGGGAGCTTTGGCTCCCAGGTATAGCTAGATCGCTTCCAGAGTTGTTATTGCAAAGTAGTGTTCATATGAACTGGTCTGGGAGGCAAAAAAATAAAACCCCTTCAGCTGGGTATGTGACCTGTGGTGAAGTTTAATCAGCTTTGCGAGGTATATTTTGTATCCTACTGTTTCAAATAAATAAATAAAGCTTCATGTAAAAATTAGGCATTTGAAAAGACCCTCCAGCCAGGCTTTTTTTTTTTTTTTTTTCAGTATTCCTTCTATTTATAACTTTTTGTGAGAAATGGCCACTGTTTTGCCAAGCATTCATTAGAGCTTTTAATTATGCATACTGGCATTTTATGCAATTTGTTGGTTAACTCTTAGCAGACATTTCTGATAATTCAGAGGGATGGATGCTGACTGAATGCATCTGATCTGGGTGTCTATGAACATGCACTGTAGCATCCTATTTTACTTTTCTTTCTTTATGAGATTAGGACAGAAATTAAATGCAAATAAGACAATACTGACAACTTTGTTTGAGCAAAGTTGGTCGCAGAAGGATCATGTGAAATTTGAGTTATCAGTCTGAACATGGGACAACTTTCCTAAATATTGTTGGCTTCTTTGGGCTTCTTTCTATGAAGAAAGTTATGATATACACATAATATAAAATAATAATATATAAAATAACAATTATATAAAATAAAAATATATAATATAAAATAACAATTTTAAGAATATAAACTATTCAGAAGAAGCCCATAAAGAACATATTACACTCTCTTGCTTCTTTTCTAGATATCTGAAGGATTTTTTGTGCTACTTGTGTTCTCTGCAGTTGCTGTGCTCTGTACCTCTCCTCCTAGAGTTGTGTGCCCGCAGCAAGCACTCGGTGTTTATGCAGATGGAGCAAACTGATCACAGAGCAGCGTCTGCTCCACAAGGACACTGACCAGGGTCAGATCCTCTGGTTTATGTGCAAGCCAATACAGGTGTTCCTATGGCAATATCTGGGGGCATTTCGCCTGTAAACTTGGGTAGCATGCCAAGCATTTGCAGTCACTTAGTCTCTCTCTCTCTTCCCCCTTAGGTGTATATTCTCTTGAATGCTCATGTTATTCCTATATATTTACAGTAACTATTAAATGTAGCCATTATTAGCCTCTGAAAATGATCTGCCATTTGCGAACTGGGTATGGAACTTCAACCACTTTCATGTTCTGCTTATAAAATATATCATTACAAGGTGCTTTCCTGAAATGTCTTCTCTCTGAAAATTTCAGTCTGTGGTTAATCTTGCTCAGAGCTCCAGCACTGTTATTTCAAGTTCAGCCTGCAGTTTATTATAACTCCGCAATCCTTTTTTGAAGAACTGCTAACCAATTATTCTCCATCCTATGACTGTAGAGTTGCATATTTGTGCCAAAACCATAATACTTTGTTCTTGTCTCTACTAAATTGAATACTGTTTTTGCAGACCATTTCTCCAATTTTCCTACAGGCGTGCATATTAATAAGAATAAAGTTGTGCCTCTAAATCAGCCTTAACCAAGCCATTTAATGAAGGTCAGGGTTGTTTAAAATGAAGTCACAGGAGTCCAAAGGGGTGAATAGATGCAGATGGTGAGAGGAGAGCTGTAATATAGCAGCTAAAATCATAACAGTTAAAGCTGTGAAAACGTGAGCTCTAGGAATATTGTTTGTATTGTTGCACAGTTCCATAAGTAAATCAGAAGTGTGTCACTATACCAATACATGTAATTTTAAGTCCTTTTGTGCTAATAATCCAAATAACCAAAATTAAGTCATTTTGCAGAATGTGGTTTCTCAAAATGACCAGCATGCATAATTATGTCTTTATGTAGGTGCATACTAACATGCATTTTCTTTAACAGTGCCTTTATTCAGGTTTGTTCCATAATTCCCATTCTTCATTGTATATACACGTGTAAACATGCATTCAGTGGTTGGGGGAAAAAAAAAAAGTCCCACTGGGTCTCATATTTACATCACTTCTCAATTTGGAAAGTGAAAATGTATATACTTAAAAGTGCTGATGTGATCACTGGAATGAATAATACAGATCAACTTAATTCAGCTTTTCTATATACCTGCACAAAATCTGGACATTTATCTTATGCTTGCCAGTTAAAATGAGTAGTGATAATTTCAGTAAGAATGTAAGACTTCTTCAGGTAAAGGCTCAGGGAACCTTTGCCCACTTTCACTTATATTTTCATCTACAGTGGGCCAGCTGTAACAAAAATGTAACACAAATAGCATACAGACACTGATGAGGAACATTAGACTGTCTTGGCATGCTAATGAAATCCTTACTGAAATTCCTCCATCTCTTTCCTCTGCCCTCTTAATTTTTAAAGTACACCTCATCGTAAACTATCCTGATTGCTTGACTACTGAAACACTATTAATGTCTTTTCTTTCCATGGAGCCAAAGATTTTAAGGCTAGATATGGATCATGTTTTCCCATATACACAGAACAAGGCATAGAACTGTACAGTACAATTTCTGCATCAAGCCCAGAGTGAATATTTGAACCCTAGCATCTTTTCTGAAAGCCAGACACAACTTTAGGCTGCAAGTGACAGCAAGTCTACTGCATCCGTGTATGAACTGACCCAGGGGTTAGATTCTGATCTGAATTTCTTTATCCTCAGCTCAAAAATATAAACTGTCATTACAGTTTTATTTTCCGTGGCCTGGTAGACTAAAAAGGTGTTGGATAATGGAAGTTTTTCTAAGTTTCCACTTCATCGGTGTCTAATCCTTTAATTCATTTCATTTTAAAGAAAAAAAATAAAGCAATGTTCCTTGCCACACCCAGCCCAACACCTGGTCAAAGTTATTACACCAATTTTTATTTCTCTGTTCTCAAATAGAACAATAATCCCTCTAGATTAAAACAATTTTCAACCCATTTTGCAATTCTTACTGCTAGCTCCCTCTCAGAGAATATTGTCTTATGACTGCATCTGAGGTGAGCTCCAGTTGTGCTCTGTGATCTGATCCTTACCCCATAAGCCATCAACACAGTCATGTCTTGTGAGATTACTGCAAGAATCATCCATGATTGTGAAGCTAAGGCAAGACAGAGGCCATCAAAGCAGAAAAGTGTTATTAATTAGTACTTAGATTACTACAATGAATTACAATGAGTAGGAAGAATTCTTTAATTCTACACTGAACCTTTCTTTTGAAACATAGGGTGGTTTCCTTACAGCAAAAGCCATAAGAAAAAAAAAATCAAAATAAACATGTGTTAATTACACTCCTGGACCTGCTTACATGTCAAAACTATTTTTAAAATATTGCTTCATTGTTGAGGGTTAGTGTACTTTAACAGCTAGTGGCAGAACATGTCCTAAGTAGGGATTTTCCATTGCATACAGCAATTACAGACAATTGACATTTGATTATAATAACCGGCAAACTTTCATGAAATAAATGACACCTGAGCAAGTTTCATAACCTTTTGCCTCGCCCTACCCTGGAATGTATCTGCTGTGTGAGGGCTAGGAACGTTTCAGTTGACTGAATTATTTCAAACCAAGAGTGCAGAGCTGTCCCGAGATGGGCTCTGCTAGCCAGCTCTTGTGCTGTTGGCAGTGACTTTTAGACCTATTTACTTAAGTGTCATTCTGAATACGCAGACAGGAGCAAAACGGTAAAGGGACTGGACTGTCCTCCCTGTCTGTGCAGGGATTATGAGCTTGCATCCGTAAATCCCTGTGTTTCGTGGGCCTGTTTAACAGTGCCTTGCATTTTTATCAGTTCTCTGCTTACGTCAGTGAAGGCAGAGTGGAGGTGGCGCTGCCAAATCAGAATCATTTTGCACAGACATGCAGGAATTGTGCCACTGTTTTTAGTGCCTGTGGTTTGAGCAGCAGCAGGCAGTGTACAACCACTCAGCTATATAACTGTCTGTGGAAATTTGCTTGCTTAATGACCAAGTCCAGATAAACTACCAAGAGCGCACAAACAATGCACGAAGAGGGTTAGATTTGCCAACATCTCTGGCTTTGAGTAGCGATGGGTCATGATACGGCATAGAAAAGGCATGTAAAGGTGTAGCTTTCAGCATGGATGGTAGAACTGTGTTTCCACAGACAGAAGGTTTCTGCTGCAAGGTCAGTTAACAGTTCCTTCTTCTAAATGGTAATATGGAAGCAAAGTCTTCTTTCTTTGAAGAATAAAAAAGAAAAGACTGAGAAAACGTATTTGTACCCTCTTAATTCTGACCAGAGCATGAAGCACTGCTACCATGTTATACCTTGAGATTTGTTGCCTAGATTGCTGCCCTCAAAACTATCCCTCCCTGCAACACAGCCATTGTCCTTCACAATCATCCACTCACCTCCTGGATCTTAGCTCAAGCAAAAGAGTGCAGCTAGAGCTGAGAAACTTTAACAGTTCTTGCTTTCCTTTCATTCTGATAGGGAGGAACAAGCTCTTGCAATTGCACCAGTCAGTGTGACTGGTGTAAATCAGGATCACAGAGAAAGCATGGATAGCGTCCGGAAGATGTTTCAGATACTAAATGGCTGCACAGCACTGAGTACGCTTCTACAATGTAATTGGACAATGGTTATTAGGTTCTTGGCAAATCCATTGTTTTCCACCCACTCTCAGTTTTTCTTTTTTTTTTTTTTTTTTTTTTTTTTTTTTGTTTACCAGAGACTATTAGACTGTGGAGTTTATTCATCTTACATGTAATGAGCAGCTTAACAGTTCTGACACCTGAACTTTTGAGAACCCTCAAGAACTCTTAACTGCTCAGCTTGAAAAAAAAGTCGAGGCCCAGCACAGAACAGATGTATAGTAATAAACTTATCTCATAATGTCAAATGATTAAACAGTGGATTCTTTTTTACATTTAAATATACAAGACTTTCCATTAAGGGACTTTGTTGACTCTGATAACAGTTTCACAACCATTAAGTTTATTTCTACAGCTATTTGTTAAAAGCTAATAGGGAAAATAATAGAAACTAATTGAAAAGCAAAGCAAACAGAGCAGAGCCCAGAATGTTTCAGTTAATAAGCAATAGAGATTGTATTGATTTCATTTTATAAACAACATTAATCCTCAATAACAATTAAAGTGTAGACAGGTTGCTTGTTTAAGTTATCAGATAAGATGGCCTACTCAGGTATATATCAGGGGCAGTAATTTGAAAAGGATATGAGGATTCAAGAAGCTATTGATCTATCCATCATGAGTTTGTGTCAAGATAAATGTTCTTGGTGAGGTTCAGGAGTTCCATTTCAGCCTTCTTAAAACTAAAAGCTAAAGCTCCAGCTGCTGGAAAACATCATGAGCCTGGACAAAAATGGTAGATTTTCAAAGCAGCTTTATGTATTTTCCTCTGAATCATAAAGGTGACTGAAATGGGGTGTCAGATGTTGAGTGCTCCTCATAAACAGATGGTGGAAGTGAGTGCTTGTATCCTCAAAGCAGAATCTGCACTCAAGCCTATGGGAAGGTTTGGTCCTGGGTATCCTCTGCTGGCAGAAAACTGCAAAAGCTGTTCGTGAGACACTTCTGCTCCTAAACCAGAAGCAGAACATAATCCCCTTCAAGCTTGTGGCTTAGAGCTATACTGAAGGATGGAAAATAATGATGAGAATGCAAATCCAAATAAAAGCTTTTTGCATTTTACACAAAGGACAGCATTGCAATATTCACAGCTCTGGTGTTGACAGGTATTTGCTTGCAATATCTCTGACTCTGAGTGCTAGGTGGTGAATGAAAGCCTCTCAAGGCATGTCAACATAGCTGACCATGGAGGTGTTCCTTTTATTTAGCTGATGGTGTAACAGTGGCTGGGAAGAGAGGCAGGATGGCCCCAGCGTGGCCCTCTTTTAGTCTCACGAGCAGCCTGGGGACTGAGCTTGATTGGTCCTCCTCTGCAGCAGGCAATGGTGAAGATGTATCTCATGCTGTTGGCAGAGGTACGACTTGGCTTGCTGTTGTCCTGCAGAAATTGGGCTGATTTTCAGGGACTAATGCAGCATCCATTGGATTAAAAAGGAAGAAGGAGATTAAAAGGAAGAAGGAGAGACACTGATGTCAGTTTCTGTTTTATTAAACATACAGCACAGAAGTGTGAAATAGGCAGCAGAACAAGGATTGACACTCTGTTTTCTTCCCTCCAGCAGAATGTCTAAGAGACTACACACTCTCCCTGGCCAAGAAAATATCTGATTATTCCAAGTAGTGTGGAAGCTTCCACAGGAATAGAGGACATTAATCCCAAACTGCCTTACAGGCTCTTCAAGAGAATTAATTCAAATTCTTTTGTGGTGAGGGGGGAAATTGAAGCCCATTCCCCTGTAGATGTGGGTGAGGTCTCTGGTTCTGAGCCAGGTGGATAAACCAGGGGTAACCTCCTCCAGCTGTGCTTGGAGAAAAATGGAGTGTGCTCCTACCTCAGACCATAACAGGGTCTGACTGGGGTACATGGTTTGAAACCCCTGTAAGAGTATCCTATGTCCTAGAAAAAAGTCAGATTTAACATAGGGTCTTTTCAACAGCACTTTCTGTTCTGTAGAAACCCTAGTGTGTGATACATGTGGACAACCTTAAGCTAGAAAAAAAAGGCTTTTACTCTAGGAGGTGCTCTGAGAGGGGCTGTATGAGGGCAGTGCATTTTTCTCCTTTCTGAACTGAAATGCTGTCCTCTGCAAAAGAACACTGGGATCAAACTCATGACTTTGGTGGAGAAGTAAAATCAAGACTAGCCATGCTGGAAGCTTGTAATTAAATATTCTTTGTTCAAGATAAAATGTAGTGCACTGTATACAAATCATAGTTCAAAACTGAGTAGTACACTGCATATATTTGCATTCCTGCTTGTTTAATTTATATTTTTAATTAAAGAGAGCAATAGAGATGGCTGGAGCTAAGAAATGACTGAGAGATAAGCTAGCAAATTGACATAAATGGAAGTATATTGCCTAGATTTAGCATAGGAGACTAGAAAAGATGGTAACAAAAAGGAACCAAAAAAAAAAAAAAAACCTGTCTTAAGGCAGAAGCTTGCAGTTGCCCTGGGTAAAAATTTCCTGTTAACTTTTGCAGCCCTTGGAGAGTAGCCGACTGTCATCAATTCCTAGTCAATATTTGTGTAATGCTCTTTGGCAAGTCACACCGTTTGCTATTTGCTCGATCAATGTATAATAGTCCAATGACTCAATATTATAAAACTCAATGACCTGTGAAACTTCAACATTTACATTTCTGTTAAAGTCTCAAATAGTTTTTTATTAGTAGGAACTCGAGCTAAAATGCCAATCAGATAAGCTTGATGACAATTATTAGGTATTTTCTTAGTCACATTGAGACAGATTCTAGTGCTCTTTCTAAAACTGAAAAATATGAAATGAATGAAACTACTCACAGGGAAAGATGGGGCTCATCAGACATTTGACATATTAGAAGATGTGGAGATCAAAATCTCTCCCAAGCAGCATTAAAACCTATCTGAAATTTCTGGCTTTATTTGGTCTACTTCTTATGGTATGTTGCAGTTATACCCAAATAGGCATAAAATATTTATTGTCCTACAGTAGAGAAACATCAGAAACTGCAGCAGAAACTCTCTGCGTGAACCACAATTAGTCATCTGGCTCTCAATGTCTGTGTCGCTTTGCTTGTTTTAGAGTGGTAGATATATTACAGGATGGAATCCTGACCCCACTGAATTCAAAGTAAAACTCCCAAAGGAGAGTATCTCAATCCTGATGGGGAGCATACCTGCCTTTCATTTACACCTCCTGAAATACTCCCATTATAGACTGTTGCCCATGTTCACACTGGCTCCTGGGTCCAGAAGTTACCATGTCGCTCATGTCAGGTGAAATGACATGAATAAATGAGCACTGTGTGAGAGAGGAGCAGGGCTGCTGCTGCCAGGCTGGGCATTCACCAATGGTGCCATGTCTCTGTGCAGGGCCACCAGCTTCTGCAAATGTATTTCTGCTGATTGGGCACTCCCAATATGTTTCAATGCACAGTCACACCTGGAAATGTGAACTGCTCCTGTAGGTGGCTTGCATGGCTTAGAGCTGTGTCTCTGACAGTCCTGAAAGCATTAAAAACATGCAGGTGAGCCACTACATCTGAAAAGTAAATCAGGAAACTTGGTCTGTAAGTGGTTACAGCTTCAGTTAACACTCGTTGGTGGGTGGTGTCAGCACTTCAGTCCATTTTGGTGCAGGATCAGAAGGGTTAAGTTAAACTAAACTCAACAGAGATGCCTGAGAGTGCTCACAGCAGCAAGTATAACAGAGAGGCAGACCAACAACTTCCACTCGTCTGTTATAAATCATCCCCTCCAAGCTTGTTGTCAGGTGCTGCAGTGTTGTGAAAGTCCTACATCAAACAACGATACTGATTTGACCGACTGGCTCTGGGTAGAAAGTTCAGGTATGCTAACTGTATGAATGTAACATTACAGTAGCAGAGTTGCATGCTAGAGTTGTAATTCTGTGGTAAGAAAATAGATTTAGGTATGTACAGACATTACCACATAGACAGGAATCCCTTTCCCATTTCTTCTCTTCCCTTCCCTTGAAGGATCTTCAACAAGATAGTTCACAGACATTAGCCAGAGCAACCATTTTGACAAATGGTCTTATTTATTTTTTCTTATGAGAAATTATTTAACAGTCTATCAAGATTAGGCTCAGTTGTGAAATGAAAACACTAACAACAAAAATGAAGCTATTAGTAATAATCTGATCTGGTTAATAGTGAGGGCTGGAGCAAGGAGTGCTCTGCAGACCTTTGAGGCACAGCACTGGAAGATTTAAGGAGCTAGCAGAGGATGTGATAGAGGACTTGAGAAGCTCTCTGCTGGCCAAGCCTGAGTTTGCAAGGGCAATTATATGGAGCATACACAGTTACCCAAATGAGGACTATCTACAGCCCTTCAGAAGGTAGGGTACAAATCTGTGAATCTCAGCAGTCATGCCATGACTACTGTGCTCGTTCCTTCAGCGAGATGGTGGTTATGTGCTCCTGCTCACAGCTGTTCATGTTTTACATTTTGAGTAGCCCCTGTGCACTGCTCCCACAGCCTCTGAGGAACAGGAATAGTTGAGATATGTGAGGCATTTCAAATAACACACGTGAGAGAAAAAATATTGTCTGGTTGCAGACATGAGAAGATAGATAAGGTTTGTCATATTATTCCCATATCTGTGAAGAGCTTTTCTGACAATTTTTAACTGACTTGGACCATGCTGGCCATGGTATGGCACCTCTGCTGCAGCAGTGCTTTGCGTCCCTCCCTTAGCACAATGGGCTCTGTTTACTTTGCACGGTATGAATACTCTGTAAACACGTGTGTATATGTAAGTGCAGGTTGTTACATGCACTTACTACTTGAAACGGCTAAAAGCAACTGTTGGGTCACTATTTGCATGAAGAATGTGTGTGGGTTTATCATTATGCAAAAGGTATCAGACACACCTGCTAGAACAAATGAAACATTTCTAGAAAAAACAAACCTGCCTTTTTGCTGGAGTGAATGTCTGCAGTCTTTTCTCTTGCGTGTTGCACCATCTCACCACACTTCAAATGTCAACACTGGCTTGGGAAAGTTTGTGTCACCCTGATTCATGCAACCCTTGAAACAAATGCTCATGAGACAAATTAGGTCTGAAGCAATGTGAGGACAGAGTAAAGGGGGGAGGAAAAGGAAGAGGCAATCCATCTAGCAAGAAAAGCTAGGATTATGTCAACATAACACAGTGCCATGCAGAGCCAACACAGTATTCCTAAGGAGCATTATACAGTTGGACATAGCTATGTTAGGTAACTTCTTAAACTACCTCTGTACCACCAGTGCTTGCTTGTCAGAGCTTGGTGGCATTGCAGATCAGCATCGTCAGAGCAGTTCTGCCTGTCTTGCAGGGTGCTTGCGCTGGGGTTGCCCTGCCATGTCTTTCTATTAGGATGGGCTCACATCGGTTTTCAGTTGGAAGGAGCATCTTCAGGCTGCTTGTGAAATCAGGCTCTTGTGTCTGCGAGAAGCAGTTGTCCCAGCTCTGCCTGAGGGCAGCCCTCATCAGGAGTCTCCACTGAGCTGAGTAGCAGCCTGGAGCTCCTGAGAGAAATGTACACTGCTTTCCTTTCACCCCTTCATATGTATGAAAGGGCTTTGTTCAGATCTGGGAGTAAAAGCACACTTTGGAAGCTCAAGTTCAATATACCCTGCCTACCTTTTATTTATTCTGTTTGCACTGTAGTAAATGTAGTCTCACCCACAGCTTCCCTGTTTTAGAAAGTCTGTGAGGCTGTTGGGCCTTTTAAAAAAAGCCCTGTTAATTGTGTTACGTTGAGTAAGAAAATTGGAGCTATCAATCACATATGTATAAAAGGAATGAACAGGGTAGCTCTCTTGGGAATAAGCAATGAAAAAAAATAAATACAAAAACAACAAAAAACAGACCAGCAGTACAGAAGGCAAATCACAAATGTTGTTCTTTATCTTCATTATTTGAAGCATGTGAACAAGAAACTACGTGGCCATTGAAATAACACTGACTATGACATAAAAGGAACAGCAAAGCAAGGAATGCTAGTTTAGGATAAGGTGCACTAGGTAGCAACGTGTTTAATATATTGACACAAAAGATATAAAGAGACTTCTGTTTTTCAATACCACTCAGTGTTAGGCACTACATTTGCTGTGCATGGATGAAACAAGGTCTAATAAGGGACACAGTCATTCCTAAGAGGTAATTTACCCATAGTGTACCCTCATTGCAAATATAAGAATTTTCTTTGTTTAGTAATTCTGTATTTGTTCATACAATTCTGAAATGTGTATTCAGTGTTGTGAGAGGAGTACACTTACAGAGCCCTGAACCTGCCACAGTAATTCCATGTTTCCAAGCTAGTAGACTAGTGATATGCCACTTTGTGTTGGTTTCCTCACCTGCATCACTTGTCATCTACCTAAGCCCAGTTAGGCCTGTTTTGTTTTTGCTTTCCCCTTCAAATCTTAATTAGTGCTCAGACCTTTGGTGGAGAAAGAAAGACTTGAGCATAGTTTCTCAATCTCTCTCTGAACTCAGAAGTCATCATGAACCTGGTTAATCCATGCTGTCAATAACAAGGCTTTCTGCTCATGTCAGTGAAAGAGCATTGAATTGAAGCCTGTATTGTTAATGTTAGGCTTAAAAACCACAACAGAAAGGGAGAATGATGCTACCAAGGTAAATGAAAGAATAATGTACATGCATATTGTGTCTTTACATCCCCTTACAACTGCACACAAATTGTGAAGCAGATTTAGTGAAATCACACTCGTTTCCCAGGTGGATTTCTGAATGAATGAATGAGAAAACAGTGAAGATAATAAGCCGAATGAACCTTTCAAGTCACTCCACTCTGCTCCCCAATTTTGCATTTTTTTATTTTTATTTTTATTTTTTGGCCAGTGGGGTGATCTCTGAAATTAATCTGACCTACTATTTTATTTTAAAAACTAAGACCTTGGTCTTGCAAAGATTATCACACCTGTTTCTGGTTAAGCATGTAAGTAATTCCAAGGAATTCAATGTGATTCTTTGCATACTTGAAGTTCTGCATGTTTTGCATCATCAGATCTGGCACCCCCTATCAGCGTTAACATGTATCCTTGCAGGAAAACATATAATATCTGGAAGTAATGAATTGTGTTTCAACCCCCTTGTCTGAGAGGCAATGTAATCTGGAAAAGAACTGACTGAAAATACTAATAAAAAATGGAAACAATAGGAAAAATAAACTAGTGCCAGAAACATTGTGCTAATAAATAAATAAATAAATAAATCAGTGATGTAAACTGACAGATCAAGCTCTTCTTGTCTTTATGTATTACAAGGAAGGACACGTGATAGCACAAAGAGTACATATTTATTACAACCCACAGAATACATCTTGTTTTCCTGCTATGCTCTTGTGACCTGTCAAATATATCTTCTGCTATAGCATCTGACTAGGAAATAAAATGAACTGTTATCTTCCATAATTTCTCATCCCTTGAAACAGAATAAAAACAGAGCTGATGCATATAGCCTAGGTAGCTATAGGCTGATTTTGGTAGGAGAGTATGGTCCCCGATAAGGAAGCACCCAGGCTATCGTGTTCTCCATAAATACATTTGAGGAATGCTTCTGTCCAGGGAAATCTGGAGAAATCGCTTTGGTAAACTGGTGATCAGCTCACATTTCCCTGTAGAAACCATAAAATGCGCAGAAAGGCAGCAAAAGAGAATCTCACCTACTTCTGCTGTACAACTTTGGTACAGTTGTTTGTATTTTCCAGTTTCCAGAATAAATGATGAAAAATAGCTGACTTCTCAATTCTTTTAGTTGAAAGCATTAAAACCTTTAGGCTTTCAAACAGCTAGGACAACTCCATTAGGACAATTCCATTATAACATTTATATTTTATTCCTCCAGCTTAGATTTTTATGTACAAACAAAATTCTCAATGCTTAAATAGCACTCATCATCCATTATCTTAAAATTAGACCTATAAACACTACGGGTTCCTCTGCATGTAGGAAGCTAGTAATAGGGCTGGGAAGTGCTGGTCCAGTAATATCATTTATTCAGATCACAACTATCATCTTAACTTTGATTATAAGGGAACTGAAGGATCAGGACTGGTGCACCTTTGTGGATGTATCATGAATGTGATGATGTTTTATTATATTTTTAGCTACTCTGTTTTCCCTGTGTCTGTGTTATTCAAGTTACCAGTGTTTTTTCTGTTGATGGATGTGAGATATTTTTCACTTGGCTGTTTTCTTTTTAGCATAGTAAGTCTAATTTGCTAACAATACATCAGGTGTTTTTTCTTGCCTATGATTTTTGGGGACCGACCAATGAGTTCAGCTTCTCCCATTGCATCATTTGGCACAAGGATTCCTTTCTTTAACTCTTCCTATCTTCTCTCCAAATGATACCGTCCTACTATCTCTTGACAGAAACTTTCACAGCACTGCCTAAGGAAAGGGAAAATCCCAACACACATTCACGCATGTGAGTACCTTAAGCATCCTCTCAAAAATGCTTTCAGAAAGGGACTTACTCTTAATGCAGATCACACAGGCTAAAATCAACCCCTCTGTTAGGCCTAATTACATCCCTTATATAAACGGAGCCAGCTGTCCCCCCCCCAGCTCCTTTAGTTCCTTGAAGTTTACTCTATCTCAGTTCCTATCAGGTTGCTGTTGCCAAGGATTTTACAGCTGTACTCAGAGAAAATAATCTATGGTCAGTCCATCTCATCTGTATGATCACAGGTAAGCTTGGTTTCTTCAAGAGCACTTCATCCCCCTTCTTTACTTCCCCCCTCTTTCTGACATGTTGCTTTCCATCATTTGGTTGTTCTTCAAAGAAGGAAATTACTGGAGCACTGAAGACAGCTTCTCATACCCAAGAAATTCACTCATAGTTTAGCTTCAGCAGTGACCTGGAGGGTGGGGTGACCTTTCTTCTGGCTGTGAGCACTCATCCATGCAGAAAGCAACTCCATAGTGTGGGGTGTTTAAAGGAGGGAAATGTATCTCATATCCCAGTTATTTATTATTCCAAACATGTTGGAAGGCTTATTTTGAGCTGTGGTAGATGTCTTTTTTTTTTTTTTTCTTTTTTTTTTTTTTTTTCCCCCCTATTCAACAGAAAATGTTTAGACAGTTTGAAGAACTCTTGTCTCCCTTCCTCTATTTGAGCTCAAGTCTTCAATTAGATGTAATTGAAAAAGGTAGAGTAAATGGCAGGTGCCTGCCTCTTTTGGAAGTCATAATTATGACTAGCTTGCAGACTTGGAATTTTGATGACTGAATAAATGAAAGAAGACAGATGTGTTTGTGTACACACCGACAGCAATATTGACAAGATGACACAGTGACATTCGTATCTCTGTAGACCGTAGAATGAGGTGAAAAAGTGAAGGGTTTGGGCTACTTTCCCCCTCTTATTTGGAAAATGAGTATCTGTTTTTTTCTCTTTTCTTGTCTGTGGATTAGGTGAATTTCTATTGTGCCTAGGAAAAATAAATAGCTGTAATTGGGACTTTGGTATTCATTTCTGCTAGCTATAGGGTTCCCATTCAACGTATTCAACAGAGGTCTTGTATTTCTTTTTCCACTCGTACTCTTTTTGTATTTTACTTGTATTCTGCAAGTAAGAAATGATCTTGAATCTGATTAAAAATTAGAATGTGTTGCCAGGTAATTCTGACTCCTAAAATCAAAAGATTTCAAAAAACAAACAAACAAACAAACAAAAACCTTTAAAGTCCTATCTTAGACTTGTCTGTTGTGTGATATTTTTACCAAAGAGCTTAAAAAAAAAAAAGAAAAAAAAGAAAACAACAAGTATTGCTTTAAGGGGAACAATAAAATAGTTGGGTAACTAGGTTCTTTACAAGGTCTTGATGCTCATTCTGCCATAGCTTATCCGTGGTGATGCTGGGGGCAAAACAAGTTCTGCTAACAAACGAACTGTGAACAAGCTGTTATCTAATCTAGGTCTTAATAAAATATTGATGCCTCTAAGACATTAACTATTTTCTCTTCATATATTGTTAACCTGCCTATCATTATTGTATTTGATATTAAAAAAAAAGTTCTCAAAACACTGTTTGGTCAGCAGTTCTCTGTTTGCTGGACTTTTTTTTTTTTTTCATTATCTTGCATGTTCAAGATTCATGCGTTCATGTATTCATGTATTATCTTGTTGCATTCTGTGTATGCAGTCACGGCATGGTCATTGTTGAAAATGACTCCTGATTTCTCATTCTGCAGACCCAATGAGAAAACTGCTGGGTATATTTTTAACACATTTCCTGAGCTCTGTTCAAGACCAGTGTGTTATTTTAAAATAATTTCTTTTATACTTTGTAACACAGGCTTCATACGTGATCGGACTTCACTCTGATTCTGCAATTGCTGTGTGGGAAGGGTTCCAAATTGCTGTGTCTTACAACTTTATTCTCTTTTGCTGATATGTAAGCTTAAATACCCAGCAAGTAAATTAAAATGGTGTGATGTTTATAAACATGTTGATGGTATACATGGGGCTAGGGGACTTCAGTGTGAAATGTGGTAACATAAGTGGATCTTTATTTTCTTGTCACTTAGGAATTTGCCTCTGTTGTAAAGACAATTTCTAGTGCACAGTATCTAAGCAAGCCCATCCAAAGAGTAGTTAGGGTTGCCTAAAGGAACAGCTTTACTCATCTATTTATCCTGCAGAAAAAAAAAAATAATAAAGAAAATCAATTGCCAGGGATATGCTTTCATTGTTCCCAAAGGAATAATAGAGGTAAAGAAACCATCTAAAGTGAGGGCAAAACACCTAAGCAAATAGTGAAGAAGAAAGGACTTGAAACAGCTTCTAACAGAATGTCTCTTCCAATGTCAGACTATTAAGGCTTTTTAGACTGGATTTTTTTTTTGGAATTCAGTTATTCTCCATTAGCTCATACTTCATTTATGTTGTCCCCTGCTATTCTACTCACTGAAATAGCTTATTTCTGTGGCTGAGTGCCCGTGATGTTGTATACTGGGGCCCTTCAAACTGAAAATACTTCTTTCCCTCAACCAAAACAAAGGTTCATGCCTGTGAGACATCTGGCTTCTAATCATTGTACCCACTATTGTGTGCTCCTTTGTTGTGCTTTCTAGACCTGAAAAGTCACATCTGCCTTTACACACTTGTACAATGTGCATTGTTTGCTCCAACAAAGCTGTTTTGACATATGTCTCATTTCTACCACATAACTGGCATGATTCCTCAAGTAACTTCCTTCTGCCCTAGAACTGTTCCAGTTTTATACCAAATGCAGAAAGTGCTGAACTATATCAATATTGTGAGGTTTATTCTTGTGGAATTATCTCACTTCTGCCTCTGTTGGCTTGGTCTTTCTGTTCAAATGTATTCTTTCATCTTTCTTCGCTTCATTAAGAGCCGTGCTGTTGTTGCATGCTCAATGAATATAATACATATCATTGCTGTGAGAGCTCAGTTCAGCTTTGTTGCTTTAGATGATGAAGTAACCCCCCATTCCATGCACTGTGGAATAGTAATCTAGAAGATGGGAGCACATGCTTAAAATTCCTGGATGTGGAACTAATTCTTGATTATAGACCTCCTCCTACTGATATCACTATAGCTTATGTATAACATTAAATTTGCATTTAGAAAATGAGCAACAGATACATTTAATAAAAACAAATTGCATTTACTGTCTAAGGTCATCTTTCTGCCTGGACTGGTCTGAAGTAACCCTGAGAAGTTCATTGCCAGAGGAGCATTTCTTTCTGATATGACTAAGGCACATAGTAGCAAAATGGCATTTTTGTTTGTATGATTTATTTTTGCTTCTCTTCCCTTTATTAAAATAAAGGAAGGCAAAACACCCAATGTGCAAATAAAACTGCTTGTGTATCACAGATAATAGCAGAGCTATCTTTGTCATTGGACCTACCTCTTTATAACCTTTGTCACTGCCAGGATGTCAGATAAGTTTGTCATATAACAGTGGTTTGAATCAAGGAAAACTGTGTTGTGAAGATAAAAAGGAAGGAGAAAAGGGAAATTGTTTCCACGAGCTCTTATTTCATTCTTCCATTTATTTTTTATTATTTTTAATAATATTAAAATTTTTTAAAGTCCATATTGTGGTTGTCCCCCTTTTTCCCTGCTCCAAACACACACAAACCACCCCCTTTGGCCTAGTTAAAGAGAGGACAAAGAAAGAGTATAGTGGGAAAATTAAAATATTATTACAAGTATAAAAACTTGGCATAGAATGGACAATGCACATCCATCTATAACGTGAAAATACTGCTCCAGCCATCTTCATCTTACACAATTTGGAGAGCTGGGGACTGTGAGGTGGAGCTGCAGGGGAGTGTTAACATGAGTAAGAAAGGAGACAAAGAGAAGCTCTCTAACCACAATAGTTCAGTGCAGCTGTTGTCCTGCGTCTGTGAGTCGGAAGTGACCCTGTTTCACAAACTCTTTTGTATTACTACAAAATATTTTGAAGAAAAAATATGTGTTTCAAAATATAATTAAAAAAAAAATAGAGTTCACTCTTTGGATAGCAAGAAAACTTGCATCTTCTGGGGTTCAAGCAAGTCTGAAGATCTAAGTGTATGAGTCACAGAGAAATGGAGCAAAATTCAGTGAAAAGATAGTATATAAAAAAAAAAAAAAAAAAAAAAACAAACAAACAAAAAAAAAACATTATTCTGGTCCATATATGTGGCAGATCCACTTGCATCTCAAGTCTATGTTGTGCTGATGTGGGCTGATATGGGTGAGTGGAGTACACCTGTATAGCGTTTGCTTCCCTCACAGGACTGGTCTGAGTGCGTTTACAACTTGCCTCTGGCCATTGAGTCTGTGCCCAAAGATCCAGTTCCTGACAGCAAAACCCCCTGCTGGATGTTCACATCAAATGCATTAAAGAATGATTTTAAGAGTTAGAAGTATATACATGGAAACTATTTAGTGGTACCTCATCTACAACAAGTAAGGAACTATTAAAACATTGAAATTGATTATGCAGTACGTTGGAGTGCATGTAATTTTGAGTCGTGCAACATGTACTGCAGTGTAGAAACATTTTACTAGCAGGACATGACTGATATGTTATAAATGATCATCAATTTCAATACAATTTACTAGCAGGACATGACTGATATGTTATAAATGATCATCAATTTCAATGCAATTTGGAGCTTTGCCAGTTAAGCTTTTGAAGAAATGCTTGATTTTGATGATGTTCTTATGCTCGCATAAAAATATCCTTTATTATGCCAAATAAACTGTGTATTGCAGTGGATCATGTTCCAAAAATGTGTCTCATGTTCCAGTAATGACTTGAAATCATTGTGGGAATTCACCATTTCCTTTGCAACTTGGTGTTCCAGTAGCAATTCTCTCAAATTTTATTATTAAATTATTCACCTGAAAGCTGCAGATTTTGTCTGTATTACTCCAGAACTACTGCAAAAAGTCTGTATTTTCAGTGAGGGGAAAATAGACTAATTTTATAATTTTGAAAAAATGAATGAGATAAATATTTTCATGAAGTGATCAGTTAGCAGGAAAGAAAGTGATCAGTCACCTCCCCAAAATACTGAACTGGTGTGTCTATTACAGTGTGCCTCTAGGCACATTGAGACACCAAGTCACTCATTTTGCACACAGATTTTTTCCGTTTCTGGGCTGTTTCTTCCTTCACTGAATAATTATACTCACTGCTATATAATATGCTGACTTAATGCAATGAGTAAGTGTTCCCTTAAGCAAAATTATTAGATATTTGAAAGTATCATAGACATCTGATGTA
Source organism: Aythya ferina (assembly GCF_964211825.1). Classification (NCBI taxonomy): domain Eukaryota; kingdom Metazoa; phylum Chordata; class Aves; order Anseriformes; family Anatidae; genus Aythya; species Aythya ferina. The sequence goes on from NC_140297.1 coordinate 82,482,710, forward strand.
GAAAGCATTTTTAATGTCCTTTGATTGACAGTGATGTTTCGTTCTTAGTATTTCTGCATAGGCATCCTAGTCTTTAGGGATGAGTTGCACCTGTTTAGACATGAGTTGTTAATAATCCATGAAAAAGTCATTTTCTGTTTTGTGTGATCTGTTGAGTACACACAATATGCTTCAGCTGATGTTAATTCTATTGAAAAGGAAAGTCGCTTTTTGAATATGTAATGAATTGGTTCCATTCCATCACCAATTTCTGTATCAAGACATGCGTTTGGGAGGGTTATTACTTCCTAAGGTACTCGGTTGTGTTGCTACTCGATGTAGTTCTTGAAAAGCTCTCTCAGGGTGCTTTCACTCTCTTGCAAAGGGCAACATCTGTCACCTTATCAGCAACCAATATGCAACGCTGTTTTTCTTTCAAAACAGTTTACTATCTCTTTGTCTCATCTTAATCTCACAGCAATTTCAACTGTGGTATTTTCATTGTGCATTCAGTTTTATTTCTGGGTTTGTTTTTTACTTCATTTTATTTTATTTCCTGGAACATTTTAAGAAGTTCTTAGGAGTTTTCTCTGCTTCAGTTATTGGCATAGCATAGCACTGTCCTGACAATGTGTCCGCAGTCATTTCCTATTCTAAGCACTGCCATATCTCATATTATATCGCTGTGTGTAACTCCGGGCTAGTTGTGCCAGGAAAAAAGGGTCTAGATTTGATTTTTTTTTTTTTCATAGAAAAACATGGATATATTTATTTGGCTTGCTACTACAAATATTCTTCCTCTAGGTTGTGACCGGGTGAATTCCAGGCCTGTGGAGGCCAATGGAAATTTGGCACTTGATTTCAGTGGAGCCAGGATTTCCACTGAGATTTTTGGCTGTTTGGAAAATTAGAACTGACAATGACTGTTGACAAAAACCTTGGAAAAACACAGCACTTAAGAAAAGAGCAACAACAACAACAAACAATGCATGATTCAGTCATTTCTGTTACTATCAAATAATGATTTTATTATTTTTTTTTCCAACATTGTGAAAGTAATTCAAACAACTCAACTATATGTTTTGCTTGGCACTTCTTTTGAATCATTACCTGTTGTTATTTGTGTGATGATAGGATCAAGGAGTCCTAGCCACAGATAAGAAACTCATTGTTGTATAAACAGAGCGAAAAGACAGCCTCCTGAAGGCTTGCCAAATAGGTACCTACCAAGATATGAGGGAACATGGGAAAACACTACAGCTACACTGATCAGTATTTAGGTTGTGCATCGGCATTGCTTAGGTGGTGTGTTGGTACCCCAGCAGCCTCTTCTCTTTTTTTTTTTTTTTTTTTTTAGGTGTCATGACAGGAGAATTTTACAAGACATTTTGAGGGATATAGAGGAGATCTGTGCAGGTGTTCATGGACATTTTTTTTTTTTTCAAAGAAAGAAGAAAAGAGAAAGGTGTGTGTCGATGAAACACCTAGAAAGTGGGTAGGGGAGGCTGTAGTTATGAGCTGCTGCCTTTGACAGTGAGAATAATGGAGGTGACAGAAGAGTAAGTCTGGGAAGTGCAGGGGAGCACCTGTGAAACGGTAATAGCACTAACAGCAGGACCAGGGAAACCGGGCGGCCTTTCCTCAGGAGAGGGAGCTATCTCAACTCACTGCTCCCCTTGTCTTACTGTCCTCAGTGTGGCTTCTTACTACTTATCTCTGGTTGTTCTAGTATTGGTTTTATCCAGAATCCAAAATCCAGAAGCTCAATTCAAATAACTATCCATATCCAGACACTTCTCACACCATCAACAAATACTTTTGGAATTGGATATAGTCCAGCTGAAAATAAGATAAGAACTAATTTTCTTGAAAGATTTCTGGTACAGACAGCATTTGGCTGCATTGGAGACATTTTGAAAGGAATACTTTTTCATGCTATGTCAGCATTTCTTCAGCCAGTTAAAGCCAGGAAGTGTAGGGATTATATATATATTTGTGTATATATGTATATGTATGTATATGTTGTGTATATATATATAAAAAGGGACAGAAACCTAATTACAAAGGTACAGTAACTGGTACAATAGGCATAGGATAGGCAGACTTCTTACTTGAAAAAGTAATGTGGGTTTCAAATAATCTGTGATACAGATTCAGGCTGATTACTCCTTCAATGCAACTTTGGTTCATCTTTGCTTATTATAGTTGGGTCCAAAACAGATGCTGTCCCCTAGATATTTTTAAACTTTGAGGCCGTTTGAAATCTCCACCTTCGTTATATGCAACTCTCTCATGTTGCATCTCCAGCAACACAAGAGAGCATCTTCTCGGTAAGACTGGGGCTCAGAGACTGCCGTGTATTAGATACACATATATTTCATTTAAACATAAAGAGTATAGCCTAACCTCTGTCTTTAGAACTGCTGAGCTGATAGTTCAGTGTAGGTGTTTGAAACATTCATTTTGATTTTGAGGCTTGTACCCCACTCTATTTAGCTACTACAAAGTAGATCTCCTTTTCTTTTTCATCTCAGGTTCACATTGTTCTCTCCTTGATTTGTGGTACCACATTCTTCTGCCTCCGCTTCTTCAGATTTTTGTTTCCTGTCTTACTTTTTCTGATCCCTTCCTATCTGAGCACTTTGCTCATGGAGACACTATATGAGACTCTATTTTTCTAATAGCGGTGGGAAGAGGAGATAAATATTGTTCTTGTGTGTGAACTTGGGTGAGCTTTATCGTGTGTTCTTTTGACTGCTAAGCCATATTTCCTGCTTGCTTTGTTACACACAGCAGTATGTAACTTTCCTTCCTTTGTCCTATTCAAATTCTTAAAAAAAGGAATCGATTCAGAAAGCAGTTATGGGTTCACGATTTCTGAATTTTCTGCTTTCCTTTTTTTCTTTAACTTGCAAACAGATTCTTTAACTTTATGAGAACAAGCACTTAGCTCCAGCTTACCTGTGCCATTCCAAAGGAGCTCAACACTCATCTTCAGTTTTCCAAGGTGAATACTCATATCCTCTCTGACCGCAGCAGGTTAAGAGTCAGAAGTCGTACTCCTGTGCTTGTGAAGCTGGGTGTCTGACATTACAATGGCTAGAACTGGGCAAGAAACAGCTTTCTTGTCCCACAGTTTGGTTTCAAAATTGTGGCATCTTAGTATAGTGATACATTAGGAAACAGTTTTAAAAACTTATTTGCACTATTCAGTCAGTAGTAACATAGCTTTCTCCCAAGGCCTGATCCCAAACTTATTGTAGGCAGCCACTTTTTGCATTTGATGGACTTTATACCGGAAGATATTTCAAAGCAATTTCTTTGCTGATTTTTGACAGATATTAGTAGTTTCACATGATTTCTCTTTGGAGCTCAGTGCATTTTCTGAGGTTTACAGATGTTGAACCTGAAGTATACAAAAAGGACTTCCCAAGGACATGCTTTGGGTCAGTAGTGTAATCTTGAGCAGAACCAGCATCACAAGACTTTGGCCTTCAGACAGAAAGTATAGACCAGGCAGTAGCAATAATCCTGATGTTCAAAGTTTTGATTAATTTATGATTCCAATGGCAATACAAGCTTAGGATATGTTAAACTCAAGTGGATGTACAAGTTCATTAATAAAGTCCTGTGCTAAGCTTAATACTGCTTCAGTTGGTAGGAAGCCACTGGAGTTGAATAATAAAGCACTGATTCAGAGGGAGCAGCATGGCATTCAGGGATCACCTGGTGCATACATAAAAGAACTACATTTTACTGCATCCCAACTGGCTGTGCCTAATGCTGATAAGAGCTTCAGAGTCCCAACTCAGCCCTTAAGTCTCTGTGTAGCTTAAGGGTTTAAGACACTGTTCACTGTTCTCAGGATTTTTTTTTTTTCTTTTCTTTTTTTCTCTCAGTGGAGAAATAGCAACCAAGTATCTGTAAAACAAACTATAGATTGTTATGCTCTCTCAGTGGGGTCACATCCCAAGCAGTTGTTCTAGCAAGAAAAGATTTCATGGTCTGTATTCTGCTTCAACAGGGCTTTTAAAATCAGATTGACTTCTATCAAATTTAGTGTTCTGTCCTAGACTTTCCTTGAAGGCTGAAATGTGTATGCCTGCAGCATGAGCCTCAGTTAAATTTGTTTTGCAGATCATATATTTGGTAGATGGGAAAAAAATAAATATTACTGCACTTTTTTCAAAATGTTTGCCAGGTCCTTTTTGGCACAAACAGAGAAGAGATGATAGTTAAACAAGCTAATACAGACTCCTGTCAGTAAAGATTTCAACCCTTTTCTATCAACAGCTAAGAATTACAGCTGTCTTCTCTCACTGCTGGAGCTGTTAATGTTTCAAGGCATCAGTTGTCAGTTTTGACTGGATTTTGCTCTCAGAAACTGAAAAAAGCAACTTTCTTGGGTGATTCGAATGTTATGCTTTCTGATATATAGGGAGTTCTGAGCCATCTTTAATTCTTCCATTGCTCCATCTTTTTACGCTGTTCCTGCTCCACCAGATCAATAAGCCACAATTTTCTCAATATATAGTTTGTTATTCTGGATTATCTTTTTGTTCCTTTTTTGTCTTTTGGGATTGGATCTCAACTGAAGTACCCTTTTCTGTGTTGTCCTTTTTGCCATAGATGCTTTCTCCCCTTACATGAAGTTTTTCTTGTTAGTGTCAGTCTAGATATAGCATATGTTTTTTCTTTTTCCCTTTACCGTGAGGCTCTAATCGTATTCTTCCACTGGTTTTCCCATAGACAGAAAATGCTGCCTCTGTTGATCTAATGCCTATTGTAGACTTCGGCAATTTAAGCCTTTGTGTATTCTGATGTAACTTTTGTGTCTTGAAATCAACCCAAATGCATTTTAAGGAAGTAACGTCACTTAAAGTGCTGTATCTGTCCAGACTTGTTGGGCATTACTGTGGTAAGCATTAGCTGTCATAATGCCATGAGTTATGTGGGTCATCTGTTGCTGGGTTCCAAATTAAACTGTCTTATTGCCACCAGTCTTTTGTCATTTTGGATCATCTTTTGGATTTTCTCAGGTAAATCCAGTGGGTTTCTTCATTTGGGTGATCCTGAGTATTTTGTCAAGGTCTGTTTGTCCTCCAGTGGTCTGCCTTGGAGCTCTTTGCCTCTGTTGTGTGTGTGTGTCTCTCTGTCTGGATTAACTAAAGACTGTAAAAACCTGTCAACAGCTTCAGAACCCACTGTTGTCAGAAACAAGAAGATGCTCTGTTTATATTTTTTCCTAACATCTGGGATCTCAGACTCAAAATAAACAACTTGCTGTATCATTCCAATTTAGTATAACCATTTTCCCACCAATATATTGTCTTACGTCTTTCATATGTATAGCACTCGAAGTTCAGTGATCATTAGGTGCTTAAATTTGGATGTGGAAGAGATGAGCCTTTTATTTCTAGGTCTGGTTCCATCTGGATGCTCATAACATGAGTCTGACTGAAGCCCAGACAGACCCCTCCTGGAAAACTCAAAGTGTAAAGACAAAAGCTTCAATAACAAAAGGAATGGTTTAAGCTCCACCTGCTGAAGGCACAAAAATCAGTCCAATGACTGATAGTACTTGTGGAGTAGAACTAATTTGGAGATGTCATAAAGAAAGCTTACCATGGTGAGCCAGGAAGCTGTGCCTGGTATTTCAGTTAAGTCTGAGGTGTGCTTTACATGTAGAATAGCATCTTTAACTTCATCAGGAATGAATCAGGAATCAATGATGTAAGTGGTCATCGCAGACCAGAGGTAGGTCATATCTAGCTCAGTTTATTGCTTGTCTCACTCCCATGGCTGCTTCCTGTCTATATGGAAGAGACTCTGTAAGAAGCAACCTTAGGAATGCAGATTTTAAAAATTACTGCAGAAGCTTAAGCCATGAAAAAACAAGGATTGACTTGTTACAGTCCAATGCTTACATGGCAGAGGACTGTGTTGCCTTCTTCCTTTCTCAGAATTGGGCCACCTCTTTGGTCCAGTCCAGAGAAAAAAAAAAAAAATAAAAAAAAATAGAGGGTGTTTTTTCTTTGTCCTTTTCCACCTCTGTAGTGCATTGCTATGGCTGTTTAACAGCAACATGTGAGCGGCTGGTTTGTGTCCTTGCTCCTTAATGTCAGCCTTGGCCAGGTGCTGCCAGGAGCACAGCACAGAAGTTGGAAGTAGGGGAAGGCAGAGCGGTATGAGAGGGCAAAAAATGCCACAGCTCAGCCTGCTGTGTGTGTGAAAGGGAGGTCTAATATCCCTAGAGGGGATTACTCCTTTGAACTACCTCTGGGGTAAGAGCAGCAACATGTTAGCCATCAGATAAGATGTAACAGCCAGATATCTGCTCCTGTTCCCACTTCAGTTCCTGAGCACCCACATTAAGTCTCCTAAGGAAATTTCTGTTCATTTGCCCAGAAGATGTGCAATACCTCTATATTAGCACAGTTTAAACAGTCATGGCAACATGCTAAACCTTCTAACAGGCTGATACACTTGCACTTTCACCAGTTTGGAAGGACCAGATGAGATTGTGAGGATATCATCTTGGAAAGAGTTACTTGTTATGTGTAGCATATCATACAGTTGTTGATTTCTTAATGTATACATGCTTTGGTAGCAACTTCATTGTCGTGTCTGTAGTTACGTACCTGTCTCACAGGCATCTTTGCCATGTCTAATTTCTAGTGACATTTTCAAAGCAGCTCTAGGATTTAGTTCAGCACACATCCCAGAGTAACGGGTAATTGTACTGTGTGCTCTGTTTCCTAATTAACATCAATCTCTGTTTCCCTTGCAGGGGAGAAAAAGCTAATAGCTACACAAACTCTTCTCTCATTCATTTATTCTGTGCATATTGCCAAACTCTCACCAGTTACGCTTCTGAGGGCAGATGCTTTTCTTCTTTTTGCTATGCTGTGTTTCTAAAAGCCTTGCAGAGTGGCAGGGGGACAATTTGTGAAATTCAGACCTGCCTGCTGCCTCTGTGTTACATGTCAGACCAGGTCTGGAGAGGGGTAGGGTGCAACAAATAGGCCAGATATGGAAGGAATGATAAGAGATAATAGCCCAAGAATGAGCATTTGGGAAAACGATTCATTCAGAAAACTATAAATGCTGTAGGACTTATTCCTTAATATTCATAATTATTTCCATACCTTCTGTTTGTAAATATCCAATAAATAACAGCAAAACGAATAAGTTAAATGTCTCTACAAGTTTGCAGTAAGGGGAGCTTTGAAGCCCAAGCGAGAAAGGTCCATTGTTTTTTTGCAGAATGTTTTATGGTCAATGTGCCTCCACCCTTCCTAACCTGCAAAGCAAAATACAAGTTTTCAACCAAGTTAATGTAGAGAAGGCATTAGTAAAAGCCTGTGCATTTTGTTACTGAACTCTGTTCCTGCTTCTCTTTTAATGTGTTGATTTGATCTGTGTTTTGGTGGAAGGTGCACCATATGTACTCTTCTGACTACAGGCACCTCACAGGCGCTCCAGCTAGCACAGAGAAGTTAACCAAATGGGAAGTTTAGGACAGAGAGCAGATTGCTGTGGGGCACGGGAGGAAGTTTTCCCCCCAGGTTGATGAAAGGCCCAGCCCCAGCTCCTGCTGGCGTGCTATAATGCTCCTGGAAAGGAGAGCAGAGAAGATCAAAGGCAAAATAGTACCAAAGAGCAAAACCTATAAAGATTCCTCACCCTGCCTAATTATCACATCATGCTTTGAGTCAACATGTGAGGCTTCTGGTGCCAGCTGTGAAAAAGGCAATTAATAACTCTAAACTGAGCCCCAGATGAGAAGCTGTAAACAGCTATGTAGAGGTAACAGACCCGCTGTCTCCATCCCTTCATGCAGCACACTAACAGTTTTGTGGCCGTGGAGTAGGGATGTTGGAAAATGCCTTTGAGTGACTTTAAGAAATATGATGAAGTCTCTGCAGGTTTTTAAAGGTCTCTGTTGATCCTAACAAGGAAGTGATGGCATTTCAAGAGGACAAGGTGCATACTGCTCACATTGTAAAGATTAGAGTGCTGTGTTGCTACTCCCCTCGTAGCACTTGCTGGGGGTTTAAGTTCTGCTGTCCTGAAATGAACTTTCCAAAGCAAATAGGGCTTTTTACCAACACAAATTATGCTCTGTCTTCCTTCAAAGAAGATTGAAGACTTTCTAAACATTCCTAAATCACTGCAGCAGCTGGCGATGTAAACTTTGTAAATAGTGCTATCTCCATCTTACACATGTGAAAGCTAAAGCCCAGAAGGCAACACTGACCCGAGCAAGAGGTCCACGAGATTCCACAGGGATGTCAGTTGTTTGCAACCAATCTAATGCTGGCTGTCCAGCTGGGTTCATAATTGCAGTGGTGAGTCTGTGCCTAGGTTGTGTCCACCAAAATAGGGCACTTTTTTGGTATTGAATGAGTTTCTCTGGCTCAGAGGGGAAGGACGTGGCTGAGTGAAGACTAGGAAGCAAGAGTATTCATTTCAGTGCCTGTCCTTGAAACAGAAGACCTCTATTTCACCATCTTAGCATGTGAACAATAACCTGTTGCACCCACTTTGTAATATCTCTTTGCACCACACACAAAGCATTTTCCATCAATGGCAGATTTGGCAGCCAGAGAAGTGTTCCCCAATACCTGATGTGTGGTTTATGGAAAGAAGGATTTCATGACCAATTTTACTATGCATTAAGGGCAAAAAAATGCCCAAGTGTGTTTTATATATACATATAGAAGAAATCCCTGGTATTTCTGAAGTTGTTTCTAAGCCACCTTGTTTCAATTTAAGATTTTTCTATAAAATAAACCTTCTTAAAAGCTGCATGTCGTTATGTTTTGACTTAAAATTAAAGGAACATTGTAACTCCTTTTATTTTGCTAATATTCCAAAAATAAACATTTTTACTTATAAAGCTTTTAGGAAAATTCATTCCTGTTTACAGTCCCAGCACATGCATCGCGCCAGTTCCAATTCTGTCAGCCAAGCAGCTGTCTTGCCATTAACGCTCTTTAGCAGCTGTGTTCTTTCTGCTACCTGGGGACCTGTTAAGAAGCGTTTACAGAGTTTCATGCAGACAGGTGTCTTGCAAAAGCAATGCCGCCTGCAAAGGAATGCAATAAGAGCGACCGCTCTCCCAACACCCTCAGATATTTTAAATATTTAATTCAGTAGTAAAAGAGAAAAGCAAATTATTAAGGTGCTCCACCCTCCTGCCACTCAGCCACTCAGGTAATTTAAACAAGGAAGTTAAACCTTTGCAAAAAGTGTCCACTTGAATGGAAAATCTGCCTGCCCCGCTTTCTGTCTATAGTGCTTTCTGGGGAAAATAAAAAAAAATAAAAAAATCAGAAAAGTCAGTCTCATATTTGGGGACATATGCTGTCCTTTTGTTTGGCAAAGAAGTACATCTAGTTCTCTGTAATATCTTAATACCAAGATATTTTTCACTTACATTAAAATTAATTCAATTGCAGAACTAGCCATGACTGTGGTCTTGAGAAAAATTATCTCAGTAAAAATCACCTGATTACCAGGCAATGCAGAAATGAGCATGTTGCCTTGATCAAGCGTGGCTTGATTGCGTGTTGTAGGCAATCTTCTTGCTGATAATGGGAAATGGAGTCATGGGTGTTTTGTTGCTGTTTTTTTTTTTTTGTTTGTTTGTTTGTTTGCTTGCTTGCTTGCTTGTTAAGTGTTACTCTAAACCCTATTGAAGTCTGCAAAGGTTCCTTGAGAGCCAGATGGGTATAACTAATCCAGTGTTGAAATGCTTTTGTTATGCTCAACTGCATCATGAGTTGTAGGCTTTGTGGTTGATTGGGTGTTGATTGTGGCTGGTCTGGCAGAGGCTGCCTGGTACAGAAAAATTAGCAGAAAGCCATTGGGTCAGATTTGTTTACCTATAGCTGAACAAGTAATATTTTCCTATGTCTGAGATAGGAAACAGTCTCTGGGGAAAGGTAGGTGCTTCGTCACTGGCCCACATGTGGTCTAAGTGGAAGGCCTTGGACAACACAAGGATCTCTCACTAATCAGAGGGTGACCTGGTGTACTCACTGAGCGATGACAGAGGACAGATGCCGAGGACAGATGGGCACCTGTTGCCAGTGCCTTTCTGTAGAGCTGAAGGTAGGGCATATTAGTTAGGTGTCCACTTCAAGGCTGACCTAGAAGTATTTGGATGAGCTCCAGGCCTGCTGGTATAGCTGCCCAGCAAGGCAAAGCACTACTCAGACCCCAGATGCAATGAGGCTGCATTAGTCAAGCTTCTGCTCAGAGTTGTCAGTCCTGCTTCACAGAACACTTGCATGGGACACAGGGTCCTTGGATCTCTGCCCTGGACTGGAGAGAGGTGAGATCTAGACAAACATACCCAAGACTGCTGGAAAAAGTCCCTGTTTTCTAGTCTGTTAGAGAAAGGAACAATAGTGACTTGGTTTTGTCTGCTTAGCCTCCCCCCCCCCTTTTTTTTCTTCAAATATATGAGAAATTCCTTAAGTAACTGTATGTGTAATTGTCTAGCCCTCTTTGTTGGTGGGGAAAAAAACCCACACATATTAATAAAAAATAAAATAAAAAAAGGAAAAAAACAAACAAACAAACAAACAAAAAAAACAGTATCAGAGGAGAAAGATAACTTTGGCAATCTGCCAGGAATTAGAAATATTTTCTTAACTGAGTAAGGCCACAGGATCACAAAAATTGTTGAGAGGAGCCTCTGGATTTCAGACCTCCACTTGGACTTCACCAGCAAAATCCTAGTTGTTATACTACGGTTCAAGAACGTAGTATTGCATTTGAGTTGTATAACTTCTTCATGTCCAGTTTCCTGTCCTACAGTAAGACACATCTGAGGATTTCCCCTTTGCTTGTCAGAGTCTGTCCTGTTTCTACCAACTTTGCAAATTTTACAGCTAGCTGTATTTACATCCCCTTTTTGTGCAGCTCCCTAGCATACCTAGAATTGGCACTCAGCAAAGCCAAGCTCCTTTTTGCAGATGGTAGTTACGACAAATGGACCACACACTCAGGGAAAAAGGCAAAAATAATCTCTTCACTTACATACTAAGACATCTGCAACTGGAAACAAGGACACACACTGGGGGAGCATGATGCCCCTCAAACTAGCATCTTTATTTTCAGCTTCACTTTCAGGGTTAAAAACTTTCAATTAAAGAGAAATAAACAAAAGTGGCCAGCATTACTTTCACAGACACGACCAAAAGGGTTTTAACCAGTAAAGGAAACAGATCTGAGAGATTATCTTAAACTTCTTCCCTATTAAAACAATTTGTTTCACGTACTGCCACAATGCATCAACTTTATCTGAACTTCCTTACAGCCTCTATAAACATGTCCTCAAAATAAATGCTGTGAATTAATATTTGAGAAATATGCTCTCACTGTGACATAGGGGAATGTTTTTTGAGTAGTAGTGGTAGAACTTGCTTTGAAACAAAGCACCGCATTATTAGATCAAACAGAACTTAGTTGGAAAATATGCTTAGTGTGTAAACCAACCACTGCCTTAATGACATTTGTTCTGTCTTTTGGTGAGCTTTGTTGTATAAAATTGAGGTTTGGATCCAACTGTTTTTCTGGGGCAAAACCTCCATTAAAATAGTTTGAAAAAATCAGTGAAATAAAATGGATAAGGGATTGTCATTTGTTGTCTGCTGTATCCTGAAAGGAATTGTAAAAGCTTCTGTTAAGGAATATCCTATTCTGATAATCAGTTCCAGACTTCGGAAGGTGTAATGTGTTTTCAAAGCATAGTGGGGGGGGGGAAGATGAATTAAGAGACAAAACACCTGTTTTAGGCACCCACTCAAAGCTGTGGCGTTGTTAGAAAGGACAAAACTGTTTTATCACTGAGGTTGTGTGGAGGATGCTTCTGCTGCAGACCATGAAACTTTCTCTCCTGTAACATCTTTCATATATATGTGACCCCAAAACAAGTGAAGAAAAATAAGTTTGCTTATCCAGTCATTTTATTGCTTTATTTTTTAAAGCTCTGACAGTTGGATTTGGACTTGATTCATGTTAATGTATCGTGCTGCTTTGTGAGAGCTGTGTACTTGTATACTTGTCATGTCAATCGGAGAAAACTGGTCTGGGCAGACAGCATGTACAATAGAAAAATTAAGACTCAGGATCAAGGGAAGGACTAACAGGCTGCAGGCCTTTCCCTTAGCTCTTTCCCTCCATTTCACGCTTTCCCTCCTGTGCCTGGCTTCCCTCCTTTTCGAATCTGTTGCAGTGCATTCCAAGAAGATTTGGCTCCATGGAGTGGTTGTATAGATTTTAACATTGTTGCCTCCAGGTCTGTAAATCCAATTTCTTGCACTGTAAATGGATATCAACAAATCAATGTGGGTGAGAAAACATTTCAGTGTGTTTCAAGTTGTGAATAAGTGACACACCTTTACCTCTTTCCCCTCCCTCTCCCAGCCATGCAGGTGTCTTCAGGAGGACATTTTCTGGTGCTTCTGCACTGGCTCCCTCATTTCTAAACAGTGAGCAGTTTTGGGTGCCCTCACTTGACACACCATTGGGTAATTAAATGCAGGAAGTAATGTAAAAGCTGCTGTTTTTAAAAGACCTTTGTGAGGTCTCAGACAGATACATGCAGGCAGGTACAGAACTCAGCCAAACCCTGTGCCCATGGTGAGCTCTGTGATTTTGAAAGGAGGGCTGCATCTGAGGGGCACCCTGCACCTCCAGCCTGCTCCCTTTTCTCCTCCTGTGTGTTCCTTTTTGCCCCAGGGATTTTTATTTTTTTTTTTTTTCCTTCCCTTGGCAGCAGCTCCTTGGTGGTTTTACTTCACTGACACCAGCAGTTGCTGTGCACACCTTGAAACAATTTCTCTCCCAGGCCACGCTGCGGAATGAATCTGAGAAGCTTAGGTGCTATAAGCACAGGGGAGCTGGGTTTCTCTGTGTTTCATGGGGAACGAGGATTCAAGTAAATTCCATTGACCTTAGCAGGAGATGGTTAAATGTATGTTTAGGATTTGGGGGAAATCAGTGAAATGCATAGGAGAGAATGGAGTCCTAAGGAGATGGAATTTCATGATGAATACTGAGCTCCATAGTTTTTCAAATTAAATAATAATAATAATAATAAAATGAAAGAAAAAGAAAGAAAGCACTTAAAACAATGAAGTAAAAAAATGTATTTTTAAAATTCCACTCATTTTGGCAACATCCAGGTTAAGGAAGGTTAAAGTCCCCCAGGAATTCTGGATGTCTAGAGGGTGGATTAGATCCCCAGAGTCAGCTAGAGCTGCCTGGAGGGCTGCTCTGCATTGATACCACTCCCACCAGGGATAATTTAAATGTTGACTGCAGTCTAAACCAACCACGAGACCTGACTTTTCCTTTGCAGTGAAGTTTGCATTTGAACCTGGACCTGCTTACAGATACCTCCCACCCCCCCTTACTAAAGTACAGACGGTGAAAAATAAGTTGAAGTAAGTCATGTCTTGTTGCCTGTGCCATTAGATAGGGCTTCAACGTGCAGTCACTGTTAACGAGAGAAGAGGAAAAGGCTTCCAGTGTGATGGAAAAATTCTTACAAATAGGATGACCTACAGGACACAAGGCCTTGAACTGAAAAATGGAGATTCCAATCTAGAATACCTGAATATGAAGTATGTGGAGAAAATTAGGGGTGGCCTTCATCTTGAATAGCCACCCTAGTGTCATACACACAGTATCTAAGGGCTAAAAAGTGCTACTGAGATGCTTATCTCAAAGTCCCTGTAGGAGTAAACATTGCATTTACACAATGCCATGGCCTTGCCTCACACATATATTGAAATAGTGTTGTTACAGTGCTTTTGCAGAGCTGTCTTTTCTGTGTCCCCATTGCAATTGATCTCTAAATATAAAAGAAGGGTTACCTGCGTGCCTGCCTGCTGGGTATTCCCCCCCGGAAGATGACAGCAGCTTCATGCTGGCACTTTCCTAAAGAAGCTAATTCTAATTTTCTGTTTATTTGCCAGGGGAGTGTGATCAGACACGCTATTTGAATGGTGTATTGGGGCTTCTAAGCCTCATGAAACAAGGCAGAGGTTAACCCAGGCAACCATCAGGCTGTAGCTGAAAATTGGCCTGCCTTCAGAGGATAACAGAGCAGTGGGAGGGTCTCTTCAGGCAAACACAGCTAGTGAGTGAATTGCTAAAAATCCTTGATCTTCAAGACACGGAAGGAAGGAGCTTTCTGAACTTGGAGGAGATTGGTAAACTACAGGCTGACAGCAAAACCTTGGTGCCTCCCCACATAGTGGGGATGGGGACTATGTTGCATGGACATCCTCCAGTTGGAGGAGAGCTTTGTTCTGAGGAGATGCTCTCGGGTCAGGTGAAGACAGCGGGATTCTTGCAAACCAGACAGGTAAGTCAGCTCCTCAGAGCTGGATTTCAAATGAAACCTGGACTGGTTCATTATTCCGGGGTGGAACCAGGAATTTCCATGGCTTTGATCAAAATCATGCAAAAGTAATGGCTGTGGAGATGGCTTGCTTTGAAGTTTTGAATTTCAATTTTGAGAGAATCCAAAATGCAAAGTAGAATAGGCTGAAATTTGTTTCAAAATAAATAAAAGAACAAATTATAAAATCTCATGGAAAGAAGGGTGTTTTAAAAATATTGTTTCAAATTCAGTGGAAAATGTGCATCACATTTCAATTCACCTTCCTCTAAGAAGATGGTAAGATTCTTAAAATGGAAAACAGTAATGTTTCCGCTGATTAGGGGATTGGCTTTTAAACACTATGTTCTCTCTGATTTTTTTTTTCATTTTTTCTTTTATGAGAAAGAATTCAATACAGACCTCATTGTAGCATGATAACACAATAGTGTGAGGAGACACATTCCTAATTTATTCCCTATTTTCCAACTTGAAAAGATATTGAAAAAGATAAATAAGTTCACATTTATTCCCTGAAACTTTCTTTGGGAAAATCTTTCAACGTTTAAAACATTCTTCTGGAAAAATTCTTATGAGGAAAAGTTCTAACGTGATTGTCATCTCTAGTGCAAATGAAATGTAAAATTACCTTGTACAAATAGTGGTGATTAGAGACTGCTGAGCTTAGCCCTGTCCTCTTCCTTCTAGGGAAATTGATTACTGTAATTGTGGTTATTAAGGAGGTGGGAATGGAACTCCAGATGTGGGGTGTGTCTGTGTGTGTGTACACACAAACATATATATGTATAGGTCCTACCTACATATGTATAGGTCCTACATACTACATATGTGTGCGTATACATGGGTTTGTGTTTTCCAGATTACTAAGAACTTTTCCATCAAGGCACTGATATTCAGTTACAACCTGTGGGAAAAAAAATAAAAAATTAAAAATTAGTTTGCACACAGCTGAAGAAACACTATTTAAATTCTAATATTTTCTGTTTTGCACTGCTTTTGTCTTGATGGACATGAATGTAACTTTCTTTTCCCAAGATGAAGATAAAATGTTTGTCTTACAGTCTTATTCCAAAATAGAGAAATGACTTTAAGTGCTTCACCCCTAGAAGGAACAGTATGTGATGAAACAGAATATGCCTGCACCTATATTTAATTTTGCTGAAAAATGTCTTTTAACCGACTGGTAGCTCCTCTACTTCTTTTCCAGTCCTCTATTTTTATGAGGTTTCTTTAATACTGATCTTTCCACAAACTGGTGACATAATCTCAAGATTGGAATTGGTCAGAACATATTTGATTAAACATATTTTAACTGAAATATGCCACTGCTTGGCTGCCAAAACATTTTGCAGAGAAGCTGGTGTTGATGAATGTGGGTTTTCAGTACCCCAGGATGAGGTCTCTGGTCATGTCTGATCTGAAAGCCTGACTGAAAACTTGATCCATCTAACCCAGAAATAGATGTTTCAACACCCTTCCAGCTGAAAAGCTTTTGTTTTCATTTCAAGACCATAGACAAAACTGGAATACCTACAAAGTTTTGAAATCAACTTATTCCACTGTCACCCAGCCAGCTCAGACCGAGACCTTCTCTCCCAGAAATGGCTGTGCCAGATTTCCAAGAAAGGGTGTGGGGCTACAGCCACAGTTTTGTTCCTCAGAAATTACCTGTCACTTCCACTCTAGCTGAGGTGTGAGCACACTTCTTCTTTCCCACCAAGGCAGCCTGAGCAAGGTCTGTCAGAGCAGACTGCAGGCCTGTGACTCTGTTGGCTCTGGGTGGCTGCTGCATCAGGCCCAGCTGGCTTCAGCACCGTGACTGCTGAGGCCTACCCAGATTTTTGGCTTTTGTGGCAGCTCTAAAATGATAATAATAACAATAATTAGAAATGTTTGACTTCAAATTCCTCTAAAAGAGTGACTTGATTGAAACCCGCAGCTGGTTGAACAGGCTTAGGCTGTGTCAAAGAAAGCCTCTGTGCCTGTTTCATTTGAAACCAATGGAGGAAGATAGGTAGTCAAGTGTGCAGTTTCTATAAATGTCTCTGATGTGGACATATATATATATATATGTATATATATATATCTTGTTTTGTTAAATGAGAGTAACTTTAGTTGTGCTGACTGAATTTTAATGATTTGTTTCTTGGTTTAAAGAGATGAAATCACATTTTCAACCTATGAGGCTGTGGTTGGGCATTAGCTAGATAATATAAAAACCTCAGCAACTCCCCTGATTAGACTTTGGTTCTTGCAGTATATGCTGGACTTTGCTGGTCATGTTTCCACTCACTGAACTCTCTGGCCATTTCCCAACACCTTGAATTTAGAGTGAAACCTGAAATATCTTATCTGAAACAGTTTTTGTTTTGATTCCTTGAAAGTACTAAACTTGATAAAGAGACTTTTTTTTTTTTTTTTTTCCCATTAGTATTATGAGCAAATACTCTGTTCTTTGAAAAGTATAATGAAGAGCAGCAGTCACTTCTATCAAACTCTTCTTCCATAGAGGACCTTGTGCTGCTGTTGTCAGGAATATGTGTACTCTCCAAGATGTCACACAACCTGTCAACAATACCTGAAGTCAAATGTCTAGTCAGTGTTTGAGGATCTGGGCTTTGGAGAATGAAGCATATGCATCCTTCTGACGGGCTGTGGAAGGTGGGCTCCTGATCGGACCAATTCTGAAACCAGGAATTGGAGTGATTGAAGTGTGAATGGTTTCCCAATGTTGTCCGTAATATCGAATCTGGCAAGGTGGATGGTTTTTAACTAGCTTAAACCAAGCAACACACATGCTCCACAGCTGGTGGGTGGAAACCTGCAAGGTGCTTTAAGGGGATGTCACCAAGTTGACTGCAGTTCATTAAGGGGAAAATACCAATTTCCACCTTCTCAAAGTAGGAATTTATCATCATGCTTAGCTGTTACTGTGGGTGGTCTCTGTGCTACTAACATGCTATAGCTGTTAGAAAGGTATTCCCATCCCTCATAATTTTGTGGTGTTTACTTACCCTTGCTGTGACACTGCTATTGACTCTGCAATTGTAATTATGACCAATAATTCAGTAATCCTGATGAGATATTGCAACAAATTGACCAATCATTACATAAGCAATTGTATAGTGGCAGTCACTGGAAACTGCCTAGCATTAGACGACGTTAATTAGAGATAACTAATACCTTACCTAGCCTCCAGGGTGCAGAGGATGTTGAAAACTAAATGCTAACATTTCTATTAATTTATATGATCTTATGTGATGGCAGTTTGCTAATAGCTCAAATAAGGGGGTCTCCTTTTGGGGAAAAAAAAAAAAAAAAAAAAAAAGGAAAGGTCTGTTGCATACCAAGGAACAGCATTTTAGCTGCCATTGGCTTTAGCTGACTTCATTGGTATCCTGGATTGTCAAAATCATTCACGTAAGGAGGAGAAGGAGTGCCTAGAGAAGTGCCTTGCTCCTCTACAGATACTAAGCTGAAATCTCTTCTTCCAGTACTCGAAAAATATTTTAAAATCCAAAATATGTTTGTGGCAATTAGAGGCAGTTACCAAAAAAAAAAACACCAAACACCTGTGAATATGAACTGAAGCGGAAAACTATCCCCTCTTTATCCCAGCATTCCCAAGAATTATGTTTTTATTTGGCTGATATGTGCCATGCTGTTTTTTTCTTAATGTAGTGAGCTACAACACGAGAAGACCTTGGTGTCTTTGTGCTATTTGTAAGGGATCTGTAGACCACAAATTAGGAAAAGAAAGTTCATATATTCTGTGCACAACCTACATATGTGAGAATTTCAAAATATGTCTGTGTTTGCTTTAGAAAATTTGCACTTTTCCACAAGTGGAAATCACAGGTTGCTACAAACACCTTAGCAAAGTTCAGCAGATACCTGCCTTTTGTGTGGAGGGCTACCATTCATAGTATTTCTGTGCTTTCTTCCATAGTACCCCTAGCACAGGCCCAACCTTCGTTATTTTCTTCCTTTTAACTTGCTTATCCACATGCAGTTCTACTGAGAAAACAGCCCCTTCTGTAGTGGCTTCACGGCAGTGGAAGAGATACATTTAATTACAAACATAACCGTGAAAGTTGAAATGGGTTCAGCGAGGCACCTTCTCCCATACCTTTCTTATCTTGCTTATTTTATAAGGTTTGGGATGGGAGCCTTGTTTAAACACAAGATAGCATTACACCCTAACTTTAAATATGGGCCTGTAGGCAGCAGTGTAACCCAAGTGTTAATACAATAACTTTGACTGCAGACCTTAGCTGAACCCTAGAGCCCTGTGTATTCTGCAGTACAAATATAGCCATTTGGGGTGATCCTTTGCTTGGATAAAATGCTTCCCTTCAAAAGTAATGACAGTGTTTAAATCAATTAAGTTATAACTGAAGTTTTTCCATGATGCTATCTTAGAATAATAACCCAGTAGTGGTACACACAGCCTAATCAGAATCAGGCTTTGTGGTTTAGGTAACATACAAACACTTCTGTAGACCTGAGGTTAACGAAGTAGAGCATTTCTAAGGGAGTAAAGCACCTCAGTCTCACCTTCTGAAGTTACTTCACTACATACAACAAGATTTTTGAATCTTTGCTTTCAACAGAAGTAAAGGGTAAATGATAAAGACAGAGCTGCAAATTATAGATGCTACTTTCAATAGGCCTTAGGTGCCTGGGTGCACTTCAACAGCTATTTGCACCTATGTACTTTGAAAAGCCTGAGCTTAGCTCCCTTGCTTTTAAAACTGGGAATTAACACTGAAACACCTAAGCATGAGCAGAGAAATGTGAGCCAAAATATCTTTAGAAAACAATTTTCAAAGGTATAATGTTACATCAGGTTGTAAGTAAGGTGCCTGAGAAAGGTGTGTGTGGTTTTCTGGTTTTTTTTTTTTTTTTTTTTTTTTTGGTATGAGTTGTAGAAGTAACTTGAAATATCCTACCAGGCATCTGTCTGCGTACTTAGGGGGAATGCTATTTAGAAAACCAGTGAGATAAACCTCCACATCTGGTAGTTAGGGTTCTAAGTCACCATTGAAAATACCGTCTTTAGAGTTGTTCTGAGGTAACTTTACTGGACCTGGTAAATGGAAGCACGAAGGAATAGTTGTTAAAAGCAAGTACTTACAGCTAAAGAAGGCTTTTTATGATAAAAGAAATGGTATGTCATGTGTAGTGTGCCTTCTAATGTTAGCAGCTCTTCTCTCTGAAGCAGTGCTCTGAAGTCAACATAAGGCAGAAGGAAAACTCCTTAAAGGCACTGACTCGCTTTGAGCTTCACTTGTAGAAATATTTTTTTTTAACCGTGTCTTATATAAATTAATTTAGTGTCAATTGTGCTGAAAGGATATGTTGGCTCTTGATCTTATTGCTCACAGGCAGTTTTTTTATATATCAGAGAGATAAGAAAGATTCCATCAAATCACAGCACTTAAAAGAAAGAGGCAGAGAGATCTCCCTCCTTCCTCCCTTCCCGTACTTTTTAGAAACAGGAGTTTCTGAAAGTGCTGTGTTGCTGCTCAGCTCAGCTCTCCAGCATTACCCTACAGTTCAGACCATCCCTAGCACCTCTTTGCAATAGAGATGCATGAGGTTGAGATGAGATTTAGTTAAGTTCGTGGAATCAGGAAGAGGGCTTGAACGTGGTTACAGTGAAGGATATACCTAAGGGATTTTGGACTGCATCTGAGCCAAGCCTGTGTTAATTTTGAAGCTAATTTGAGATCAAAAGCACAGAGACTGTTTGAAACCTTATCTGAATCAGACTGCCAGATCATTTAAGGCAAATGTTAAGTAAGATCACTTCAATTACTCAAATTAGTCATTCTTAGTAAGTGGGATTGGGGCTGATCAGGGGCTGATCTCCTACTATTAGATTAGAGTAGTAAGTGGGGTAAATTAACTTACATATTTGTTAATGCTGTGGCTAGGCATCTAGACAGCTAGCTCATCCATATCTGGACCACAGAGGTAGCTATAACCTGAGCTCACAATTCCAAGGCTGTTGTCTCCAGCATCTAAAAGGCTCAGAGTAAGGGTATGAATTTTGAGACACCACCAGTTTGGGCACAAAGCAATTCTCACCTTTACAGGGTCATTGTCTTTATGAATAGGGTTATGCTATTGGATTTGTATATACATAGTGTGTGAGTCTTCATGATAGCTGAGAGGCTACAGTAGAGTTTCACTGTGATAAAAGATATTAAAAATATCTTAACTGAACCATCAGGATACTCAGGTGCTAGCTCAAATGCTGACAAAATCAACTCATTTAAAGATGTATCTGTGTGTGAGGAAGTTTAATTTGTTTCATCTGCAATGGTTTGTTTTAGGATGTAGGTAGTTCTGATATCAGTTTATAAGTAGAAAATTTTGCAGAGCCTTTTTCTGGCAGAGCAAATTTCACAACTGGCTTTGACTTGCATTTTCCATGGTTTCAGAATTTAGGTTTGGTAGCAAGGAGATATGGAGCCAATTTTCTGGTCTTTGCTTTCTGGTACCAGCCTTAAGCAAGTTCCTTTCATGCATCTCTGCCCTTCTTCCCAGCCAGTAACACAACTATCAAAACTTGTGCCCATCTTAAAAATGAGTTGAAGCCTTTGATTGACTATGGAAGTGAAAAGGGCTTTTACTTTTCCACCTGTTTTAGGCTGCTTTAGACCTATGCCTCTTAAGCTTTTCCTTTTGGTAATTTCTTTTCTTTCTTGGAGTAAGGAGAATGTATAAAGAAAGCTACTTAAGAAAAAAATTGTGGTTAACAATAATAACAATAACAATAATGTTTACTACGAATTACAAATTTTCATCTTTCAAAAATTCAAACTTGTGGTTCAAACTACAGCTGGGCATTGGTATGATCTTTTTCCTTGGTATGTGTGCAGCTGTTTCTGGTCTTGCAGAAAGAAACACACACATTTTTAAGAGAGAAAGTGGGCCCAACTCTGAGGGTTTCATTGTGCCACTCTGTGGAGGTACATCAGCACTGTTCTGCAGAGCCCACTTTCGCAGGAGCTCTGAGCAGGCTGGTGGCTTAATAACATACCTAAACGAAAGCTTAGAGTAAGGCTACCAGATTAATTTTCACTCTGAAAGTCAAGCAGGGTCCAAAAGCAGATTAAAGGCTGAGGCCCCAACCCACCAAGTCACCTTACTTATAAAAGAGGATAGAGGAATCAATAACATATGTAATTTACAGCACAGCAGTAATAGTAGAATTTTGTAGTGGCTTTCAGTTATAGCATTGCAATTGATTTCTTTACCTTCTGTGTATTAAATATTCGTAACACTAGCTGTGTTGTGTTAGGCACAGGACCAGAGCAAGCCAAGTGATGTGCGTTAGGTCCCAGTTCAGCTAAGATGTTTCACTGTAATGTTGCTGCACATATTATTCTGGATGCCTCTTGTGTATGACAAGCTCCCATGGCTCACATATTCTTGACTGTCTTTCCATATATTTCACAAGTTCACAAGACATACTTGTTATTAACACCAGAATTTTTATTTTTATTATTATTTTTTTTTAAATGCAGATTCTTTTGTAAATACAAGCAACATCTGGTTGTGATTGGGAAGGAGATTGGCATTGAAAGTCATTCTGAGAGGTTTATAATGCTTGCCCTAAAACTATCTACAAAATCCCCTCATTCTTCTGCCCCAAGCCCTAAAAAAAATATTTCCTTTTTTTTTCTTCTTCTTCTTTTTTTTTTTTTTTCCTTTGATACTCTGACACTTTCTCTAAGGAAAGCTCTGGTAGGGAACAGTGCTTAAGATCCAAGGGAAAAGTTCTTATCTATTGCCTCAAGCTACAGACTTTACCTGCTTAACACCTGTAGTTTGATTGATAACACTTTACAAGATACGATAAAGACACTTAATGTCATTAGTAATATTCACACACTAGTAATCTTTGCTCAGAGTTATGGGTTCAGCCATTACCAATAGCAGTTTCTATTTTCTGCTGCAAGCCAATTGATTGGGGTGTGCAAACTTTACTTTGTACATGCAGTTCCAGTACGAATGTGACCAAGCACATTCTTGTTCCATGATTAGATCTGTATGAAAATCAGGAGGAATTGACTCCAGTTACTTTGTGCTATGAAGTAGCTATGGACAAACACATCAATGGGACAATGCAGGAGAGCAGCTGAGAGATCTGGTGCACAAACACCGCGTGAAAATGTCTCAAACATTTTTTTCTGTGAGACTTCTCAGATGTGATGTACTGTCTGGTGAGATCCTCAATTGCTTTGCACCTTCAGGCACATTTGGGGTATGACAAACACACTGCCATGAGCACAACCCTGTACTTCACTCTGCAGTTCTCTTGGTTCACACCCTCGCACTTTTGGTGATGAAGGAATGTCATATTGGCACACACAGCCTGTTTTTTCCCCACTCTGGCTTCTTGTGTGGTTACTGTTTGTTTTCACAAAGTGAGTGCAGGCTGCTCTGTAGTGGTGTAAATAATTTTTACCAGATGCCGGTAAACATCAGAGAATCAAACCAAAGGAAAAAAAAGGAAAAAAAAATAATCAGAAAACATAATCATCTTAATGTCTCCTGGGGCTTTGCAGCCCTACTAGCAGCCTGGAGATCTTTAGAAAAGGAAATTTCAGCTCAATGAATCTTGGAGAGAGGAATAGGCCAATCCTATAAGAGATCCATAAGTCGGGGCAGTCACTTGGACTGCTGGTGTTTAAGGATAACCTTAATAATTATAGAATCACAGAATGGTTTGGGTTAGAAGGGACCCTGAAGGATCTCCTGGTTCCAACCCCGCTGCCATGGGCAGGGACACCTCCCACCAGACCAGGTTGCTCAAGGCCCCATCCAACCTGGCCTTGAACACCTCCAGGGATGGGGCATCCACAGCTTCTCTGGGCAGCCTGTACCAGTGCCTCACCACCCTCTGAGTGAAGAATTTCTTCCTTATATCTAGTCTAAATCTACCTTCTTTTAGTTTAAGGCCATTTCCCCTTGTCCTATCACTACACTCTCTGACAAAGAGTCCCTCCCCAGCTTTACTGCAGGTCCCCTTTAGGTACTGGAAGGCCTCTAGAGACCTTAGAGAGCATGGAGCCTTCTCTTTTCCAGACTGAACAACCCCAGCTCCCTCAGCCTCCCTTCAGTCTGTGCTCCAGCCCTGTGATGGTCTTCACTGTCCTCCTGTTGGCTCACTCTAACATGTCTGTGTCCTTCTGGTGCTGGGGGCCCCAGAGCTGAAACAAGGTCTTCAGGTGGGGTCTCACGAGAGCAGATCAGAGAGACAGAATCACCTCCCTCACCCTGCTGGCCATGTTTCTCTTGATGCAGCCCAGGATACAGCTGGCTTTCTGGGCTGCAAGTGCACCTTGCCAGCTCACGCTGAGCTTCTCATCAACCAACATCCCCAGGTCCTTCTAAACCCTGCTGTCAATCCATTCTCTGCCCAGCCTGTATTTGTGCTTGGGATTGCCCCAACCCAGGTGTAGGACCTTGCAGTTGGCCTTGTTGAACCTCATGAGGTTTGCACGGGCCCACTTCTCAAGCCTGTCCAGGTCCCTCTCGACGACGTCCCTGCACCACACAGCTTGGTGTCATCAGAAAACTTGCTGAGAGGGCACTCAATCCCAGTGTGCATGTTACTGACAAAGATGCTAAAGAGATAACTCTTAATAGCATTTTATAGTTAACATTATACAGAGTGAAAAAGCGGTGAAGGATCAGGGCCAGATCCTCTGAGCTTGCCAGTCTTGTCCCTGTTTTTTATCTCATTCCAAGCCAGTGCTGCTGTGTGTGCCTCTGTAACATCAAATCTCACCCTCAGAAAAGGCCTTGCAGCCACAAGGGTTGTCCACAGAAAGCTACCTAGCTCTGATCAGCTCCCAGGGTGAAATTAATGAAATAAGCATTTCCACTCAGCCTAGGTGCAATGGCAGTTGGCAGCTGGCCCAGAGGTCTCCCTCACATCACTCTTTGGCTTCTCCAAAGAGACACAAAGAGGGATGATGTTTGTAAAGTTCTTCATGGACACCCATTCATCAGGAAAGTTATGTTTTAATTTTTGAGTTTTTTTGTTTGTTTGTTTGTTTTGTTTTGGCAATATTATTAAATATTAACAACAAGTATCTTAACAAATAGCACAAAGTGCCTTAAATACCTGTTCAAAAAAACAATTTTATTGCAGGCTCCTCAGCAGGACAGTTGTGATTTTTATTTTTTCACTTACATTGCATCAAGTTGCTAATTAAAGATGTCATGTGGACCCACACAGGAAGGAAAGAATTTCACAAAATATCCTGTTTCCCACCCGAAGGATGGGAATAGAGTGGGGGGAGAGAGAATGAATCAAAGGATGAGCACAAGAATATAAAGTTAAAACTGCAATAGTGACAATAAAGGTTTGTTCTTTTCCACAGGAGCCCGTCCCAAGAAAGGATTCCTGGTGGGCCACTTCCTGTTCACATTGCTGTCTTTCTCACGAGAATCCACTCTTAATCCCCGTGCCTTCTTGTAGGCTCTGACAGATGGTGGCATCCTACTGGACTCTGACTGAGCAAAGCAAGAAAGAGCCAATGACATGAGACAGCAGCAGTGGTGCTGGAGTGTGAGGCAAAATCCACAGCCAACACTCACGTTACAAGAACTGCAGCAAGAGTGAAAAATAATTGTGTGACTGCTTGTGGCAACTCCAGATAAAAATAACACAGAGACACTTCAAGAGCTCTACTCTATTTTGGTTAATGCATGTTAGGTTATATCTATGGGGTGCCGATTCTATGAAGAGATTTCTTGAGAAGTGTTAAGCACTTATGATGCTTATCAAGAAGGCTTAGGAATAATCAGGAGATATTTGATACAGTTGCTGTTGAAATAACTGTTCTGCCAGCAATTCTGTTAATCTAAACACCTATCTTATCCACCTTGAGTGAAGAACACTCCATGAGAGGGTTTGAGAATGCAATTCTTGCTAAGTAGATGTTGTAAGGATGGTGCTGTTAGGTTGTGTAGCGGCACACTGCACCTTTGTACTGGTACTGTGCATATCATGTGGAGAAACAGAAAGCATTGGGAAACTGAGGTCTACTGAATCCGATGATTAATAAATCATACACTTAAGGCTTGGAAACCACTGCCTTGGTTACTCTTGTAGATGCAGAAAGAAACCTATTTAGACAAGACTTTACCTTATAGAAAATATCCAAGTTTTTAAACTGTTAGTTAAGAACAGTGGCTTTGAAGCCACTGATAACAGGAAGGCAGAGAATCTAATCCTTTCACTTTCCTCTCACTAGTAAAACCAACTTATTAACCAGTTGTCTCACTCCAAGTTTCAGAAATTAGAGAGACAACTAAATGTGAAAGACAGGTGATTATGGAAAAGTATGTCAAGGCATTTTCCACCTGGAGGCAGACTGTGGTATAAAACAAATACAGAAAGCCTGTGATGCAGATATAAGAGAAAAATTGATATATCTTTGGTGGTTTTTGTTATTGTTGTTTGTTTGTTTTTAAAGAAAAGTTATCTCTAAAATTTAAGAGGGACTTCCTTATTTAATAGGACTCAATTACTGGATAGAAATAATCAATAAGCCACTGAGTAAAGAACTCTTTTTCTCCCCTAACTACTTCCTTGTTGGAAATACCTTTTATTCCTTATAAGTTGGCAGAAACTTGACAGGAAATTGATAAGAGAATGACAATGCTGTTCTTTAGATGAAGGGTATAACTGGCTGCGTGTATCCACCAAAGCCCATTGGTGCCACATGAATAAACATCAAGCCAGAGCCCTGCCCTGGAGGGTAGCATGAGATTGTGTTGCTCTAGACAAAGTCCTAGAGAAAATCTTGGAATGTTTCTTGTGAAATTAAAAATATGTTTGAATTCCCCTTTCTGTTAAAATGGTATTCTATTCCCTGATATTTTGTAAATGTTTCTGTGTATTACTTATCTTAGTGGATCCTAGTATTGAATAATAAGTGCAAATGTGCCAGAAGGTGCAGTTTCAAAAACACCATCACATGCTGTAGTTTCCAGCTTTGTCCCCAATGACCAGAGAGAACACTTGCAAGAAAGCTGTGGCCTTTAGAAGAGCAAAGATTTGGCCATGCACTTTTAGAACAGCGGGTGTGCATTTGATTTTTATCAGACTTCTAGTGGTCTGTCTGGGTTTGATAATACTAGTTTTCCTCAGAGTACTAAAATTAAAATACTCAAAGGCAACATAGAGCATAAATTCTTATAATTCTCTGTGTAACTGGGGTGATTCATTGCACAATGGCAGCAACACAGGTAAGACTATAAGATAAAGCCTTGAAGACTTTTAAGTTCAGTTTCCTTCACCAAGAAAAGATGGTTAAAATACATTTATATGTTCTCTATTGCATCTTAAATAAACAGAAAAACAGGTACAGGAAAATAAAGAGTTTAGCTGAAAAAATTGATAACACTAACTCATAATGGAGTTTTCTTCTTACAAAATTGCTTTCTTATTGCAATTCATAGAATCGTTTGGCTTGGAGGAGACCCTGAAGGATAATGCAGTTCCAACCCCCTGCCATGGGCAAGGACATCTCTCACCAAACCAGGCTGCCCAAGGCCCCATCCAGCCTGGCCTTGAACACCTCCAGGGATGGGGCACCCACAGCTTCTCTGGGCAGCCTGGGCCAGGGCCTCACTGCCCTCACAGTAAAACTTCAGTAAAGTTCACCCACACAGTTGTTCAGGAATAGCTGCAGAAATGCTGTACTATAATAACATCCCTTGGAGACAGACTTGTCAGTGAACAAATGAATATTTTGTTCTAATTTTCATATCATTGGCTAAAAAGAGAGGGAATAACATACTACTCCTATCATATCTGTGAGTCTCTCAAGATCAATGTAAAATTCAAGAGAAGATGTGTGCAAGTTGTGAGATGTGAGATCAAGCATTACTGCAGAGAAGTCCTCAATATTTTTGCTTCATGGCCAGTGACAAAATTCACATTTATGCTCCTGTATTTGGGTAATTTCAGTGCCAACTCTCCCTCAGAAAATGTTTAATTTTTTTTTTTTTTTGTTCCTTTCTAACCGATCAATTGTTACTTTTAACCCGAAATCATTGTTTATATCATTCAGTAGTTTATCACCCAGAACACCTGTGTGGGAACTGAAGGTGATAAGGAAACTTTCAATACATCACTGCTTTCTATTATCAAAGTGTAAGGAGGTATAGAAGTCATTATCTGTCTCCTGTTTAGGTAAGATAAGGGAATTATAAAATGGGGTGTGTTCTACTTATGGTCAATATGTAAAATCCCACCTGAAGTGATAAAGACTTGGAAACTGTAAATTAAATGTGAAAAACAAGGTCTCAAATCTGTTCACTTGGGGATTTTATCATGCATTTGTGTTCCAGAGAAAATCTTTATTTATTTTCTTTTTGCTATAACTCTTGTTAATGGTGGTGCCACTGTGAGATATTTACTTATATCTCACTTCTTGGGAACTGTATTTGGGCAGCTTCTGGCTCTTATCCTGGATTGGTGCTTGCAAGGGTTTATGGCTGAATAAAAGTGTAGGGATATTCCTAAATCTAAGAGTTTTTTTAGCCAAACATGTCCTGAGGGGCTGTGCTGAGTTAGAATTGAGGGATCATGTTAGCAACTTCACTGCAAATAGATTGGAAAGGGCACTTGCCCTTAGAAAATACTCTTATTTTTGAAAACATCCTGTGCTAAGGATGATTTAGCCAAGAGGAAGGATGGATTTTGTGGACAGCACTGGCCTTGGAATCAGGAGACCCATCATGGATTTTCCCTCATGGGTATAAAGTACCTATATTGTGCTGAACTCAGTAGCCTCAATACTTTTGTGAGTCTGTGTGTTGCCCTTTACTTTTTTGAGTTGAAATACCAATGCCACTAATATGATCTGTCTTGCTTTTTTAGACTGGAAGATTTTTAAGCTACTCTTGCTTTGTGAATATCACCATGATAATGTAAGGTGGATCTGCTCCCCTCAGACTGGTGTAGCTGGGTGCCTGTAGTGTATCCTTCACACAAACAGCTGGAAAGCATTATGTGCATAGAAACACTGTTTAACCTGAGGCATTTTCCTCCCTCCATGTTTAGTATGCAAATATGTAGTCTGTTTTGGGGATTTGTTGAATGCCTGGAGCATCTTACCACTCTTTGGAGAGTTGGTTCTGCTTATCTTGCTTTCTCAAAATGTCTCAAAAATCTGTTTTTGTCCTGCACACAAGACAAGATCTCTCAATGGCATAATGCAGACCTTCTGGCATGCTAGCCCATCACTTGTTTTGCATCAGTCAAGATTTCTCACTGTAACCATGTTTCTTGACAAAGACTATACAGAAGTCCTGGGACAAAGGACAGTTAGGAACCTTTTAATGGCTCGGAGATCCTGGCTCTGCTTCACCGATCAGCCCCAAGTTGAAGCAGTCCTGTTCTGCTTCTTTTTAGGGTTCCTGTCACAGCTCCCACTGTTACCAGTGTAAGCCGTGATCTTCTGATATCAAAACAGAGAAGTCTGCTTGGGTGAGCTTAGTTCTCTCTGCCCATGTCAGACAGCCTCTGCTGTTAGCAGCTGTTTTGCTGTATGTAGGGGCTTAACTGTTGCTTGCACTGAATTGAGAAGAGTGTACTTGGCAAGCTCATTGGCTTAATGAGGTCTGCAAGCTGTCTTTGAAACCAAGACTCCCATGATGGCAATTGCTTGCACTTTTCAACACAGCAGTCTTTATTTGGGGTAAAATTTTCAAAAGTGCTTAAGTGAAGGTCAATAAGACCTAGCTATTAAAATAAAGAAAGAAATAAAACCTGGACCCGTAATTAACAGATGTTTGTGGTCCTGCAATAAGTGAAACTATTTTAACAGCACTTTGGTAGAAACCAAATGCTGAAGCAACCCTTTCCTTAAAAAGTGGCTTAACTGTGTAGCCTGATGGTAAGGACTCTCTCCCCAAGAAATAGCAACCCTTGGGTTCAGGGAACATTTAATTATACAGACCAAATGGAACGGCAGCAAAAGGAAGATGGCTTGAAACTGCTTCCACCCCCACTGCTGTACATCAGGAGAGCATCTACAGCAGGGTTACATGCTCCTTTGGAGGCAGCAGTTCAGGCTCTGGTGCCATTCTTCACCTTATTTCCCCACATATCACTTCCATCTTCAGGACAGCACAAAACAGATGGCATGGAGGAAAGCTAAGCAGCTGGCAGGCAGCTTGGAAAGCCACAGTCTGGTTGTCTCCCTTAACTTCAGGGACAGTGAGTGGCATCCTCAGGGAGGAGAGACAACGACTTCAGACACCCCATGAAGCTGAAAGAGTTATCTTTTGTACAGGTTACTGAAAAGAAAAAAAAAAAAAAGACAGAACATCACTTCTTGCTTTGTGAAATCTAGCCCTTTAATTTCCTTTGTTTTTATTACATGTGTCCAAAAATGAAGTGTTTCATTTTGGGGGTCAGAAGGAGCTTTTCAGTTCAAAATGACATTTTCTTGTTTTTTATTTCATGTAAGAAATGAGGGCGGAAGTTATTTCAGTTTAATCCAAGCTTCCAAAATGTTTCCCAGTTGGCAGTTGTGCTGAAAATAAATGCAATTATTCATGCAGCCCTATGCACTTTGCACACGGTAGCAATGAGTTACACAAATACATATATTTCATTTTAAGGCATTCGTTTACACAGTGAAGTAGCAAGACTAAGCATGGGAATATATGTTTCAGATTCAGGGCCTGGATTTGTGAGCACATACAATGGACATGGATGATAGAAAATGAGTACAAATTCCACTTAGATTTATTTGAGTTCCTTCTCCTGTTAAAGCCTGGAGCTTGTGCGTTATATCTGATTGTTACTTGCTTTAATAATAACAACCCTGTGTGGGATGGAATGAAAGCTTTCCACAATAAACCTCAGCTCTACTGACCTGACTAGCTTTGACCCGAGTATTAGGCTGCTTTCCATGACAGGCCGTGGGGGCATGGCGTAAAATGAGAGAAGCATCTGTCCCTAGGTCGAGTAAATGAAACAGAGTTTATGGCAAGAAAAAACATGAGGCTAACTGGATATCTCATTTATCCTTCTAAATGTAAATGAAAATCACATGTAAAATATTATTAATAAAACAACCAGCACCTTTGGTTATTTTAAGCCTCAACTCTGCCAAATGCAAATACAATAAATAATTTTAGAGAGAGAACTGGGTAGGCTAGTCCAAAATCTGTTTTTGTATTTTTTTTTAATAGAGATGCCAAGACTGTTTGATCAGCATGGGAGAGCAATTTGTTGACTCACGAACTTAGCTCTCTCTGATTACTGCTTACATAGCACTTTGGAAAGGTTGGCCAAATACCTTCAAGTCAAGTACCTTGTTATTATGAATGTGAGTGCCAATAACAAAGAAAAAATAGCCTACATGTCACTGAATAATAAATCACGGAGGCAAATAAATGGCTTTTCTAAGAAATGCTCTATTTACATTTTGTCATGTGACACGGCTTTGCTTATGCTCATGGACGTGATAACACTTAAAAGAATATTTCCCATTCAGTGCAGCATCTTGGCATCAATCATCTTAGCACAACTACATACTCAGAATCTGTTTGCAATCAGGCAAACGAAGTGGCAAGGGAGACTTAGCGGTAAGAACAATTTTTAGTTTAAGTGATGAAGCTCTGTAGGTAAACATAGCTGGCCTTGTTCAGCGGTCATAAACGACCTCCCTCACATGAGCCTTTGGCATAATTACTCATGCAGAACAGGTATTCATCCTCTTTAAGCACCACATGAATGAGGCCATGGTAAAGTTATGCAAAGGGAATATGTATCCAATCTGATAAGAAGTCCCTAATAATTGCTGGTATTTTCCATAATATTAGTTTAGGGCTTGAGCCACAAAAAAGGTTTAGGCACGTAAGCTCTGCCTAACTGCCTCTGTAGGTATCTGCGGCCAAAATTTAGATCCTCAAAACCCCTGTTCAGCTACTGCCTAACCCTGGAGGCGTCTGAAGTCTGCAAGTGCCTACACTCCTGCCAGGAAAATTCCTGAGGTGCCCAAAGGTCTGCTCCTGGGCATGCCTGGAACTGCCTTTAGCTTTTCTTTCTTTTTTTTTTTTTTTCTTTTCTTTTTTTTTTTTTTTTCCATCCCTCCCTGTGCTCAGTAAGTAGACACCCAGCTCATGTTTAACCCCTGATGGCATCCACAAATGAGGTCTCTGAGAAACACCCTTTGAGAAGGCCTGATTGTCTCCTGATCATAAAAATACGTAGTGCAGCTGGAGGAAGTCTTAGTTTAGCCTCAGTTGACCCCTCCATGGTGGCAGGAGACACAAGTTCACATTCTCCCTCTGCCAGAGAGGGCTATACTGCTGTGGTCCAAGCAGAACACAAAGAAGGTTAGCTAGGCTAGAGCGTCATGAAGGCTCTCTGGCCCTGCGAAGTTTGACATTCTGCTGCATGGACCTGACTCTCCAAGTTATAAGAGAGGTCAGCCCTGCTGCATGCACCCTGCTGCCCACATTCCCCTCTGTCCAGGGAATGGCCTGGGGTGCCAGGCAAGGTGCCAGCTCCAGCCTGAGGAGCCCAGGGACCTCACCTTGCTTCCAGCCTGGTGATTGAGCATTTGGCAGGAGGCTTGGGCTGCACTTCCACAGGAAACCCAGCCAACGTGATCCCTTCCTGCTGCCAAAAAGGGAAAGCCTGGCTCCCTCATCCCATGCCTCTTGGTCACAAGGCCCTGCTCTCCCCTGTGGTAGTTCTGGCATGCATTGGCCTCTGCTGAGGCAATTCAACTTCCTGAAAACACCAGAAGGACTTTCCCCCCAGCCTCCTTTTTGCAGGTATAACTTCATTCTGGTTTCAGGAGTTATGTCATCCTGTGAAGGGATCCAGTGATCCCCACAGCTGGCTCAGAGAAAGCACACGAGCAGCCATAAGTTATTGGCAGCACAAGCAAAGCCTTTCTTCAGACATCAGACCCACACATCCTCTCATGGGATGTACTCAGTGCACCACCAGAATTATTTCCATTGCAAATGAGAAAAACTCTTAAGTGATCTTATTTTTGTTCCACCTAACTTTTTTTTTTCTTTTTTTTTTTTTCCAGAAGCAGTTCAATTGCTGGCATGTAAAATCAGCGTTTGACCATTATGTGTAGGAGTTCGTGTTCATGTGAAGGTGCTGAATTGTACTCTACACCAAGAAAAGTACAGGCCAACAGAAGACAGCTATTTCATTGCCAACAAAGGCAAGAAGGAGGGTGATTCCTTTCAGACACACACATTACATTGTCTACTGGTTTATTAACTGCCTTCAGGTGAGTTGAATGAAAGCAGGTGATGCGACTATGCTTCAAATCATGTAGAAGGGATGCATTTTCCTCTTCTGCCTTTTCAGTCTGTCATAGGAAACTATGGAGATCAATAATGCAGTGAATGCTAAATGTAACAAGTGGGAGACCCAGCAGAAGGAAAGTGAGTTAAAGCATTGGTAAGACTAAGAGGGAGAAGGAAGAGCCTCTGGTTCTCCAGGTGGCTGTGTTTCCAGCAGCTTGCTGGATTTAACACCCTACTGCTATGAGTACATCTAGCTTCTCTAGTTAAACAAGTCAGAGAATCTCATAACAGACCAATGTCCTTCCTGATGGACTATTTGGTAGAAATACCTCAGTCTGGACCTTGTCTAGCATGGTCAGGTATAGGTGAGCACCAGCATTCAGTGCTGAGCTCAAATGCCTTACTGACTCAGATGTGGCGCTGAGACTCGCATCCCTCAAAGCACCAGGATTCTTCAGAGGTGTGCTGTCATGCAGAGGTAGGTGATTTTATGATTTCAAATCTGTATCTAATCCATCTTTTATCTCAGTGGCAAAATGCAGGAGAAATTTTGTTTGTGGCCATCCAGACTTGGCTGAACTGTGCTCATATGTGTGCCTGTCTATGGAGGCTCCAGTTTGTTGATGTGTTTCTTGGCTATGGTTACACTGGTAGAAGTAGGAGGTGAATCCACATCTTTCCAGCAGATATCCCAGTATCAAGAACATAGCAAAGCTGATGTTTGGGCAAGCAAATAGGGCAATTGGTTAGCAGAGCTAGCAAGCTTTAAGTTAGAGAGCATAAGGAAGGCAGGGCTTATGCCTCACACCTGCCAGTCTCTCTTTTGCTCAATGCCAGTTTGGCTACATGACATCTCTTATTTAGCCTCAAAAAGAAATATTTCATCCTTTTGACTCTTCAGTCTGTGGTCCAATCTGCCAAGATTGCTAATTAGGACAAGCTTGTGGTAATTAAGAATGTGTTGTGGTATTCTTTTTTTTTTTTTTTCCCTACAGACCAGACTTAAAGTGCTAAGGAAATGTATTTATCTCCAGCCGTCAGACCCCACAAAGCAAGCCTGTCTAGGCTCAGAAGGCACTATCAGTCCCTAATATTTCTTCCAGGGCTCCCCTGCACCTGTCTCAGGACCCCATGCTTCCAGTCCTTGCCCCAGGGATGCTGCAGCAGGACTGGTCTCCAGCTCAGCCCCTGGATGGACCTTTGGCCCCACTTTGCATGTTACTTGTGTCCAGAATGAACCCCTCATACATGTGCTGCAGCCATGTCTCCAGCCCTGCTTCTGTCCCTGTTCCCTCACTGCCACCTGATAATGCACCTTGGCCTTGGCAAATCTCTTGCCTTTCCTGGGGCTGTCCATGGACCTGATTACAGCACTCAGCTCTGGTGCTCTCCCTGAGGGATGGTGCCCATCAGCGAGGGCACTCCCTGCCCTGCACTTGCCTTTGGCTGCTGCTTCCCTGACCTGTAAGGAGCAGCTGCTCCCTGATAAAGCTTCACACAATTGGGTCCTCCAACTTCAGGCTGCATCCTACAGCCAATATTATAATGGCAAGCAAATACTTCACTGACACTGGCCAGAGTGCAGATTCATACAGAATAGCTCACAGAAAAGTTGTTCTGCATGGGTTTTCCATACCCACCTGTTTGCTGGGTGACATTCATTAAATAACATGATATATCTTGTCCTCAGCTATGGATACCTAAACACTGTGTCTTAATAGATGTGCTACAGAACAGCAGAATAACCCCTTTGCTGTTTCATGTACCCTTACCTAAAGATTTTATGTCAGTACTGTGTGCTGGAGGGCTCCTTCTGTGTATCTGCCACGTGAATAGCACCTGCAAAGGCTAGAGCCCTAAGAGCCCTAGCCACCTGGGGGGCTTCCTTATAGTATGACAAAGGGTCATCAACAAGCAGCATGCTATATCCAGCGAGAAAACAAGCAAAATGCTTCACTGCTCAAGTGTTTAGTCCCTTCATATTGCACAGGATAGTGGGTTTAAAATGTCTGGGGTGCTTTGCTTTTTCCATATCTCACTCAGTTTCAAGCATCTGTAAACGATATTTTTTATCAATCAAAGAATTTACTTTAGGATAAATAAGCAGTGTTGTCAGCTTCTGTGTCTTACAACCATCTGATTTTGAGACACGTATTATAGAAGGTCTCTGGTGTCCCTGCTCTCTCACCCCCCTCCCTGCTCTGCTGCTTGATCTGTGAGAAAATGTGTTGTCCTGGTAGTGCCATATTAGAAAGGAGGGGTGAGTGTTTCCTGTCTAGTGGAGCTATCATCAAGTTTCAGTCCAAATAAAGCTGAAAGGGTCTGCAGATTGGGAGGCTTTTCTGGTGAGACTTGCTCTGTACATTTGTTTTTATAGTACTATAGTTGCCAATCAAAGAAGCAAGCAAGTCACTGCTTAATCCAATGCAGACTAAACAGCAAAGGGACTGGTTATGGGAATTTGCTTACAAAGAGATTTCCTGTTCTGTTTGGAGGTCAGTCCCAGTAAAAATAAGACAGTGGAGGGATTTACTTGGTCCCCCAACATAGAAGTGCAGGAGTGATAATCCCAGTTTAGCATGTAAATAACATGGGCAGGAACCTATGCAGTGCCTGCAGAGAGACTTTTTTTTCTGTTAGTTTGTGAGTGGCATGGAGAATTAGTTTCAAAGTGAAACAATACCTCAGCTTTTCCTTGGTCACCTTAGTTCTCAGGCCATAATGAGAATGCAGGTCCTTGAAAGGAAAATTAGGATGGGTTATTCTTTTGCAATCATATTGGTAGACTTCACTCCTTCACTCAGAGTGATGAACTAAACAATTAGTATGTTTTACAAACTCATTTGCATTTAGTTGTCCTAAATTTCCATGTAAATAAGGGAGTCATCACTCAAAAAAAAAAAAAAAAAAAAAAAAAAAAAAAAGAAAAATGGGGGGGGCAATCTCTGGGCATAATCTGAGGGATGATCTAGAACATCTAATTACTTCACTTGATGTGATTACACTCTTGCAAATGGATAGAACAGAGCATATTTATCATTTGTGTTGCCTCAGGGAACTCCAGGATATGGTTTATGTAACTGCACCACTGTATTATGATAGATGGTTAGAATGAAGCTGAGGTCAAGAGTCACAAAAGTAGGATGCTCCTGAGCAGCAGTGGTCAGCGCACTAAAAAGCACAGCCTGGGAATGTTTTCTGTGGGGCAGTAAGGGGTTGCTTGTTCCATTATGTTGTACGGAAGTATAGCTGCAGCAGTGTATTTTTTTCTTTTTCAAAGAGAATTGGAAATGAACACCGTCTTCCCTCCTGCTTCATAATAAAAGTCCTGCAAAAATAGCTGCTAAGAGCAGCCAGATTGTTACTTTTTTTTTTTCCCCCCTTGGAAATGCCCTCTCCTTAACCAATGATGACTTGCATGCAAGTAAGCTGGTGCACTGCAAAGGGATATTGCTAGCAAGCAGTATGGTTAATAACTGAAATGCTTGTTTTGTTTATTACATGTTCACACAACTTTACACCCCTCTCTGAGGAAGGGAGCAGAAATGAGCTTTCACACTGTGAGATTTGACCATGCATAGCAAGGGCATTGAAACAGTAATGGCAAGAGGTGCAGCAAAAGGGCTGGACAAAGATGAGAGCTGCAATTTTTGGTCAATGGCATTTTTTCCTGTACTGAGTAGTGTTTTTGTCCTTCTACCCTGTATAACTCTATCACAGCAGATGCTCTATCATCATTCTTAACACACATCCTGGAAGTTTTCTTATGCTTTTCTGAATAAGTTTTGGTTGTGGAGCTACCAAATTTGTCCTGATACTTGATAGAGGTTTGTTCCATTATGTGCCTAAATATTTCCTTAAAGAAGTATATAGGCATCTGTTTGTTTGTTTGTTTGTTTGTTTTTTATGCATTTCCAGCCTCCATTTCCATGTATTAACATGGAAATAAAGTTGAAAATCTGTAGTTTGGTTCTTAAGATACAGAGTTGTGATTAACAAATTTAGTTTATTGTTGTAAATGCAGTTGTTATGTTGTATGACACTGAAATTCCTTCCATTTTTCTAGCTTAATTTCACTCATTTTCACTTCTTACATAGGCTGGAACTAGGAACCGCTGTGGGTCTTGTTAGATTCTTCTTTTGGGGTGGGGTGTGTGGAGATTATAGCAGATCATTTATTTTCCAAAAATATTTTGATGCTGTTTTGCAACCCTGGCAAAAAATCTTTGCCTGTACTTGCTTGACAACATGGTTTACATGCATATAAGCTATATATTATTATACTATTTCTCTGAGTATCCTGGTGTAACATTACCAAATCACGCAATACTTGTGTTGCATTCATCTGCACTTTGTCTTCTTTGTGACACTGATGGCAAAGCCAAATGAGCAATGAAAGAAGGCTCCATAGTTTGACGTTGGGGTCTGTGCTGCATTTCTTTAATTGGTAAATTGAATCTTGATATAGAACTTTGTTCGTATCAATTATTTTTGCTTGTGTACACTAACTTGGTCAGTAAGTGCAGATTTCTCCAGTTATTTGTTTTGCTAAATCTACCATTTCTTCATTTGGATGTGAGATACAGTGGTTCATGGTTCTTGGTGTTAATCTTGTTGTCTAAATCAATCACTTCTTATGACATTGATCTGTTTGGCAACTCTTGAAAGCATTCTGCAGTTTTCATAGTTTCATTCATCCTCACTTTAGGTTTCCTCATCTGAGAACAATTATAGTTTTAGCCAAATACACAATGCTGTCATGTGGAAAGAGTCATGACATACCAATATTGACTACTGGTGGTGAATCTGACTGTAGTAACTCAGATCTGTTAACCTCGTCTATATAAAATTACTGCTTTTATGCTTAGTGCACTCACTTATTGCTGTTAATTTTCTCAGTGCTTCACGGGTAGGCTGGACTTTTTTCAGGTTTGAGCTTCAGTTTTGCCAAATGTCAGAGTAATTTCTCAGTTCATCTGTAAACTTGGATATCCTGGAAAGCTGATTCAAATTTCCTTCTGCAGCACGGATCAGTTAATCTGGTTTGTAGTAACTCTGCCTAGGGAACTCCATGTTGTCTAGTGGATACTGTTGCTCATGAAAATTTTTCTTCTCATTATAAACCAGGGCACTGGACCCAGTTCCACTGGCCTTCCCAAAACCTGATGAGGGAATAAAGATTGAGAAAGTTAAAGACAAGCACAAACACTTCCTGTCGTCTATGACTTCGGCAATATTTCCCAATGATTAAGCAGGTCTCATTATTTGGGCTTTTGAAATCTAGACATGGTAAACCTACTTGTGCTTTTGTACACGTCACTTTGTTTTGATAGTACAGATATCATTTTGGGGAACTGTTTGCTATCTATTTGAGTAATTGGTTAATGATTTGCTGCTGAGCTGCAAGCAGTCTCTTTGCTTTAGAAATTACAAGCTACGTGGTTACATTGGAGGGTAACCAAATTTGGCTCCAAAAGTTATTTCCAAAACAAAATTATTATTTTAAGAATTCAAATTGTTTTCTGTCATCTCTGGCTCCTGACAGCTAGATATCCAAAACTAAAGATTTTAAGTGTGGTTTAACTTCCTCTCATCACTTACGCTGCTTGTATAACTTAGCATTGCTTCTTATGTTTGAAAAATAAATTTTCATAGTTTCTTTTTCATAAAGAACTTATCAATCATCGCTTTCTGTATGCTTTTTAGCTTTTTAGACTAGTTAAATGTACTGGGATGTAACCCGTTCCTTAGAATGACTACCTGATTTTCATTCTGTAGGGTTTCTGTATCTTGAATTTTTAAAATAGGCCTCTAGACCACTATTGCTCCTTTGTCACTTTGAAAGGACCCTGGGACATCCCTTCTGACCTTGCAGATGATACAGATTCCCTTTCCATGGGCTCCCTGTCCCCACGATCCTGGCAGTTCTTGCTCAGGGGGCTGAGGATCGTGCTTCTGGCTGAGGCAGGTGATGATCCCCCACCCAGAATGGTCTGAGGCCCAAGGGGAGCTAAAAACATCAAGCCTGGAGATGTGGCTGAGACCTCCACCTAAACCAGGGCTGAGAAAGGGTGGCACCACCATGTACACCTCTTCAAGCAATAAATAAATAAAAATCCATTAGTGTGCATAATAAATACATTGTTTTTGGTTTTCTGCCTCACAGTTGACCTTTGTCTTAAGTAAAATACAGTTC
Source organism: Aythya ferina (assembly GCF_964211825.1). NCBI lineage: Eukaryota > Metazoa > Chordata > Aves > Anseriformes > Anatidae > Aythya > Aythya ferina. The sequence goes on from NC_140297.1 coordinate 82,521,640, forward strand.
TGTGCAAACTAGCAGTAAAACTGAAACTTCAGTTTCTCCTCCCATGGTATAGACTCTAGGTCTTACTTTCCAGAATTCATTATTCTTTCTTCAAGAAAGAACATCTTTATTTTCAACATTTTGTGTGCTTGAAGTAGCTGAAATTTTCATGTAATGTTTGGGAGCAACAGTAGCTATGCACTTTTTAAAAATCTCTTTTGACGGTCTCCATAAGCTTTCTAATATACTTTGAAATTATTTTGGATTCTCTGTGTTTCCAACAAATCAAAGCCAATACAGATCATATGTTGTATTAAGCACTTGATCTCCCCCCAAAAATTCAGCTACTTTTTCCTCAATGGCCTGTCCAAACAATGAATTAGTTTCTTCATTAACTGGATAACAAAGGCCAGTCACAACATATGTTTTCTTTCTTTTGAAGTGCTCTCTTAAAAATTCAGCTTACATTCAGATGTTTACCCATTTAAAAAATAGTTTCCTCTGAGAGAAATGTATCTAGGGAGTTTTAAAATGTTTTATCATTGTTGTAAATTTAGTAACACATAGAAGCAGGAACACCAGTAAAATTGGAAAATTAAGGGAACTTGAACAGTAGTATGTTCTGTGTATAATGCTTCCTCATTCCCTGAAGTGTATCTTTTTAAAAAGCGCTTTGAATAATGGCCATAGTTACGGATGAATAATGGCCATAGTTACAGACGAATGTTAGAGAAAGCACATACTAAAATTCTGATCGAAAGAGTCAAACTTCTAATTACACAGAAACATGCAGAAATTTGTAAAGGAATTAGAGGAACAATGTTTAAAATGTAGTTATGAGAATTCAGACTCATAGACATTAATACTCTTAATTTTTACAGGGCTATTTGTCTAATGAAGAGGGAGGTTTTAAAAATAGCACAATATATATTTTTAATATTAACTGTTGTCTAAGAATTAAAAGTGCTGTGAAAGGTGTAGTGTCAGAATCAAAATGCTTTAAGTAATCAGCCTGTTGACAAAGGAATATTTTGTGATGTTTTGCAACCCTAAGACAATGAAGTTGTAACAGTTGTGAAATGAAACTATTTTTTGACTGGTTTAGGTCAATATATGTTTACAGCTTTTTCACTGTATTGTCAAAATTTGTTCTGCCACATTCCTCCTGAAGGATTTCTGTAGGTGGGCAACCCTTGATCCTCCCAAAATTTTCTGAGACTTGGTTTATCTTCCATGTGAAAAGGAATAGTGAAAATATGGTCTCACTTAAACATAAAAAGGTAGCAACTGGAGGTATATAAAACAACAAGAGGCAGTAATATAAATAAAATCCAGTGCTCCTGTTTGGTCATTCATAGAAGGAGGGCAAGAGAACAATTCGCAGGATTCAAAGGAAGAAGTTTGAACTACTAGAAGATTTCTTATTGTTGTCTTAAAATGAAAAAGTAATTTATTTTTTTTAAATACAACCCTGATAAATTGTCTTACAACTAATTTATCTCACAGTTCAAAGGTAACATTCTTAGCTCTGGTTGTACCACTTAAAAGCTAAATAAATGTTTTGGCTAAGTGATGAGTCAGGTAGTATGCATTATGCTCCTTGGGTGGTAGAAAAAGGCTTCAGCATTTATTTCTTTGAAGGAAGTTCCTGACCTCTCTGGATAAACCTGCTGGAGGGAGGAACTGTTGCACCATTGGGTAGCTGGGAAGGAGGCAATGCTCAAGCATGGCTTATCCCATCAGTTGCTGCAGGCATGTATGTCCACACCAGCCTGTAACTTGGCAGAATATACCTGCGCCGAAGGGCAATCCAAGGACAGTCAGGTTCATGGTCCTCTTTCCACCTACTCAGACATCAGAAGTATAGAGGTATGTCTATGTCCCTAATGGCCTGTATTATAGTGAAAGTTTGCAGAAGGTGTATTTTTCGCTATTTATGGAGCCTACAAGGAACTTATTTCTTCCAACAGGAGGAGCTCAGGAAATCGAACATCTAGATTCCCAGAAAATCTGAAGGTCAAACTCCTCCAGATTGCCCCCCCACCAGAACTGTCTACATTTGGGAGGGGAAAAAATAAAAGGGTTCTTAGAAGAGCTGCATTGAGTTTGTGGGTGATAAAACTGCTGAACCCTTCCTCAGCCTTCTCCAATGCTCATTGAAAGAAACAGACACTCCAAACACTTTGTGTTTATAAGTTTGAGTAACTGGCGTAAAGGGTATTTCCGCATAAAATGAAAAGATGTAATAGTAGCCAAGGTTGTACTCTTAACCACTTCTTAAAGTTGAAAAACCTATAGAGTCAATGGGATAAAGGACTTCTAACATTATGCTTTGCCAGTACTAAGAATTATTCACCTCTGACTTCTTTTTAAGAAGCATCTGCCTTTCTACTTCCTTGTAGATGTTATTCATTGTGAGGAATTACCCTTAATTTTAGGGAATAACTGTGGATTTAACCACAATATACAGAATTTTTGCATGAAGTTTCATTGTTTGCAGTGGAATAACTCATGTTAATATGGGGGGGGGGAGGGAGAAGAGATCAAGACTTATTTTAGAACTCATATCTGAACTTGGGATCTGCATTTAGTTGGATGTGAGTCCTAATTTTTGAAGGAATTTATTTTGAATCTACTGCTTTTGATTGGAGTTTAAATACCCTTCAAAATGTTTAACCAAGGTGACTTGGTTTTAGTTGCACAATAAAAATTAACTCTGAAGATACTTGTTCACTTTCTTCTGTTGGTGTCTCTTCCCATCTGAGTTTTCAAATTTTGTTCTATCTGTTTTAATACCTGCTAGGTGCTGAAGCATTTTCATACAGAAGAGGTATAATAGAAAAGAATAGCTCTTTTGGCAAGACAATACTGGCTCAAAAATGAGATTTGCATGTTATATGATTAATAAAGGCATAGGTATATAAAAATAAAAAAGGATCATTATAATGTGCACCTTCTCGTTCCCCTCTACCCCTGGAGACAATAGGCTGCTCTATGCATGAATGCAAAAGCCAAGACACTTAGTAATTACAACACTCATGTAAAGCAAATTCTTGACAGTGTTCTTAACCTAAAAGAGGTGCTTGCTAAGCTGCTAGGATAAATTAGTCAAAAGTGCATGATGAGGACCAGTCTGCAGCCCTAGCTTCCACCCTGGCCATCACCTGTTGACCCCACCTTGTTTCTCCCAAAAGAATTGTATTAGAAAAGCCCTAAAGGGAAGAAATAGGGGAAGATAGAAGCATGTTCCTATGAGTATTTGATGGGGCACTACTTACTGTCCCAGTCTCTTATCTGTTTTTGTGAGAAAGCATCATTAGCTGTGTTTGCATGGGAAGAAATTGTATCTACCTGTGCCAGTTTCTTGGCTCTGCCCTTGCTCTGCAGCAGAACATAATGGGTGGTAACCCCCTTCTTTCTCCTTGCCCCTGAATGCACATCCTCCTTCACACACAGCTGGCTGTCTCCCTTGGAGGTGGACCATAATAATAACAAAATTGCAGACAAAGCCAGATTTGCATAGTGTAAATGGTATTTTGACCTTTATTATAACTCAGTTCTTTAGGGTTTAGTAAAGTTCCTTTAATCATTTGGGCTGTGTCTGTTGCTAAATGAAGCTGGGCCAGAATGCTTTCAAGCACTGACAGCCAAACATCTGTGCTGCTTAAATTTGGGTATGTTCCCAAAATTTTGGCACTTGCCAAGTGGTGCTGTCTAAGACAATACTTAGGCCTGTCACAGTGAAAGCATAGAGCAGAAACTATTTCCAAGAGTGAAAATAGATAAGACTGAACCAAGCCTAGATCCTTCTTGTCAGCACAGACCTCCAGGTCTAGCAGGCTTTGCACCTTCCAACATCTCTGCATCCTCATGCAATACGTGCTTATATGATGAAAATACCATTCTGATGGGCCAACGTGTTATTTCACAGGCATACTGAACTGGGGAGGGGGGGGAATAGTAATTATGTCATAGGGCCACCATAACACAACGTGAAGGATGAAGGTGTGGTGGTGGGAGAGACCAAGGCCAACTACAGTGAACGCAGCCAGAATGGGCCACTTGGCCTCCAGGCCAGGAATACTTCCTGGTCCTCTTTTATATACCCATCTTGATATAACTTTACAATCCAGAACAAATAGGTTCATTCTATGTTAAAGCTTTACTGTAAAAAATGACATTATTTTATCTGATTTCTTTAGGCTGTTAAAAATCCCTCTGTGTCATGCCAGCAGGCCTTTGTAGAAATCTAGGGGAAAATGAAACAGAGTTAATGTAAAACAACAATTAACCTCCATCTCTTTCAACCATGCAGTTTAACTTGTCAAATTTCCATTATTAAGTGCTTGCAATAGTTTGATATTAAATATTTTATTAATATTTTCCTAATATTTAAGTAATAAAAAGAGTCAATTTCAACGTCACTTGAGCTGGAATGATAAAATAGTCTTTTCATGTTTATCTATCTTTTTTCCCACTGGCATTGCCAGAGTGTTATTAAGATCTCAATTCAGACATATATTAAAACTTCAAGAAACCCTATAGCAATTTCACTCTATTAACATGTATTTTAAAAATATCAGTCGTCTTTCATCATTTAGGTAAAGCATAGCTGTCATGTGATTGATATATAGGTTACAATGAATGCACTTTTCATAATGGAAAATAGGGAGTGTTACAGATCTGAGGCTTCTCCCTATTATTCAGAAAGCATCTTGAGAAAAGCTGTTTCTGTGCTAACAGAATAGCTGCTGTTTCCAAGATATGAGACGCTCATCTCCACCTTGTAACAAGAGGCAGAATTGCATTCAGCACATAAATCTGCCAGCATATTAGCTGGTAATATATTCATAACTACAGCCCTCAAAAACACATGCACAGACTTGGTACGTATTGGAACCAATGCATTACTCATGTGCATCTGAAGGTAATTGAGATTCTTTTCTGTGGGTTTGTTCTTAGAAGCCAGAAAGGTTGCACGATCTAATGGGATATTGTAAAATAGGCTGGTGTTATAGAACTTCCTCATCCTTTTGCCCAAAATAGCCCTGTAGCTTCCTGAAACATGTTTTCACCATTTTGGGTTTAAAGCCTGCCTTCTGCTTCACTGTACCAGAAATAACGCGTTTAGGTTTGATGCTATGTTCGATCTTTTGGTGCTCCCCCCCATCTGCTTAATGAAGCCCTCAGAGAGTGAGATGTAGAGAAATGCTGAGGACTTTGTAGACATGGGCCCAAAGAAATGTTGAAAAGCTTCCTGCGCCAGCTGATTTGGGGTATAATTTGAGGTTTGGCATTCCCATAAGGAATGCTTAATGAAAACAAAGAACCTCTACTGGAGAAAATAAAATAAAAAAATGAGACTTGAAATATACTTTAAGGAAACTCTCGCAATTTATAAAGGAATAAAAGTAAATTAAAGTTTGGATCTTGTCATTAAAGATTCTAATTCCACAGAATTCAGTCTTGAAATCAACTTGAAATCATCGGTTTCCATTTACCACTGAGGCAAACACGCTTGACTTGAATCAGTGTGTAAATTTCAGTTATACTTCTATTGCTTCTTTGTTATTTAAATTTATTTCTATTAACTAATATGTTTCAGAAAAAAGAAAGAAAAAAAAAAAACACAACAAAAAACAAAAACAGACACGAGTTCAACAAAGCACAAGAAAACATTTTCTTACTGTGTATTAGTTTAACACTAGTAATTTTTACACAAAGGGACTTTTTAAAGTCAAGATCACTAAAGCACATTAAGGTTTAAAAGCAGTCTATAATTTTACAAAGAATAGTATCAGTGATTACAACATACCATCTGTGGAATATGTAAATCAAAGACTTTATTTTTCTGTCTGAGAAAATGTACAGTAAAATTAATTTCTCACCAAAAATGTTTTGGAGACAGAAAATTGCAAATGAGAAGTGGCAAAGTACTTCTTGTTTAAAATTTTTCCCTTATAAGTACGAATATTTAAGAAGACCTGGTAGAAAGCTTTTTTATATTTTTCAAAAAGACCTTATACTGTTGTCTGGCACAGTAGGTATGTTTTTTTTATCAGTGTACTTTTCAATCTGGTCAATCGTAATTGTCCAAAAGGTGATAAACTGAAAACAAAGATGAGAAAAGAAAGAATGTAAAGTCTCTCTGAATCCATAATGCAGTTTCTTTGTTTTGTATCTGCAACTCAAAGGAAGTGTAAGTATGTCTTTAGCAGTAGAATTAGTCGCTGCAGTGTTTTAAACTCTCTACTTCCACCACGTGTTATTACATCTCCCACAAGAACTGGGGAGTTCTTGGGCTCATGTTCCTGGGGCTCACATTTTTGCAGGAAGGCAGCGTGGCTAATCATATAGCATTGCCCCCTGGCTGCAAAATTTCAAAGCCTTTTAAAAGTTTCAGCTTGACAAATGCAACGTAGGGCACTTGCACCCACTTCTCTAACCTGGACTTTTTTTTTTTTTTTTTTTTTTTTTTTTTTTTTTAAATGGCAAATCTATTTATGTGTAGAGAAGGTGCTAGGTTAGATTAGGGGCCATTTTGTGATTGCAGTGTTTTAGTCTGCTATGATGTACTTTTACATTAAGCCCAGATGTTATGTAGTAGATGTAATATAAATAAAATAAATGTGTTTCAGCTTGTCCAGTATTGGATTCCCTAAGCTCTGTGCAGATGCCTCTGCTGAAAGAGCAAAATCTTTTTTTGTGAAATGTGGTCATAATGAATGGGATTTTTAGAGGCTAAACTCGTGTTTAGCTTTGTTCTGATGACTCTGAAGTCCACAAAAGACTTCCCTCAGCTTTGGTGGAAGCAGGATTAGGTCAACAGAGAGGATTTCTTATGGGCTGAACTTAAGGCAGTAGCTGCTCTACTGCTTAAAAAAAAATGTACCATTTTTGTCATAGAGTGACTAAAGGCAGAAAAGCTAACAACTTACTGTCATACTCTGAGTTGGCCACAGCAATTTAAGAACTGCTTATTTGGTGGGATTTCTGTGATATATCAAAATTCTATGTGCTATATCAACTCCACCGCTTTGCTTCAGCTGTTTTTTAAACAAGCTCTGAAACAAGGACTACTGCCTATATGAACAGGGAAAATGCTCTGGAAGCATTGCCTATTTTTCTGGCTTGATTCAACCCCTCATCCATTCAAACTAGGGTCTGTATGACACTAGTTCTTGTACATGAACACCTCGAAAAATAGGAAACAAAACCATAAATAAAAATAATTTTGGGGGTGTCCTCAAACATGCCTCCATTTAATGGAGGGCACAGGTGTGCACTAAGACCAGCTGCTCCACTAAAATGTGTATGCTGAGTTTCCTTTGAACGAGGGTGGATGAGAAAAATAAGTCTGTTGGAATTCAGCTGTCATGAGATCACAGTACAAGTGTCACTACTGATTCCAGTAACGTGACTCTTTCCCTAATCATCAGAATCATACTTCAGTGTTGCTTCTTCTTTCCCCAAAACTATACGTATATACCACCTTCTGTCTCCATCAATGAGGATCCCAAACTTGCATGTCCATCATTAGGAAGGTTGAATGTGTTTATCTGTGCTGTTGAAGTCTAGAAGCAGGAACGTACCAAAGCTGTTCCTGAGTGTTTCTAGTATGTTCCCTGGACTTGACTGCATGCTCAGTACAGCTCCTTTAGCTCCTTGTGTTGAGGTTAGTGTGTTGAAAGGAGAAGGCTATTATTATAAGTTCTGGCTATACATGATTGGCTTGTAAGTGTAGTGTCTGCTTGTACAATACGTGGCTATAAAGTGAGCCAAGTGTGTCTTGCCCCAAATGTTTTCCAAGCATGATTATGGAGGCCAAAAACATTTCTAGGGTAGGAGGAGGAGGAAAAAAAAAAGAGCTAATATACGTTATAGAGTCTATTGCACACAATACTTTGAAGTTGCTCTCAATTCAGATTCCAATAATTTGAAACCTTGTTAAACATTGTGTAGAAACCATTAGAGGGGCCAAGATACATCGATGTCTAAAGGCACAACTTAAAAAACTCACTGCCTTTTTTTTTTTTTTTTTTTAATAACTCTAAAATATTTCAATGTCTCTGAAAGGCACTATTTTAAATTCCTTCTTCTTGCCACTCAAGCTTTCCTTGAAATTCATGAGTCGGAAAAGTAATTTTGGGTAGTCTGGAATTGCAATCATAAAATCTTGAAGAGCAGCTATGTAAAGCATTCTGCTAGCTTAAGTAAGATATGAGACAGAATTTTCAGTGTGCCAATTCGAGAAAAATGTTAAAATAATGAATTCAGCTTTTATGGTTATTTTAGTGCATGCCCCTCTAGTTGCAGTTAAAAAGGAGGATGCCTTCAAGATCTCAAACGTATACAGGGCTGTAGATATGGAATATGCATCCTCTATGGTAGACTAATACTACTACTTTTCACATTTCAGTAAGGGAGCCTTAGCAGAAAAGGCAACTCTTCAGAAAGCACAAACATTTTATCTGAAGCCCAACCTAGAACCCATGGTGCTTCATAAAAACCTAGCAGTTCAGGGGCTATAACATAAAATCTCAAGGACAGCAGGTCTAAATGATCTGTTTCTACCTGCAATAATTTCTACCTGTCCATGATATGAGATATTGGCTGTCTAGATATCCATGGCAAGTGCCTTAGCCAATATCTTAGTACTATGTTCCTGTTTCTTATTTAAGATAGTTATAACCAAGTACTGCCTTTACTGTGCAGTTGTAACCCTCTGAAATGAAGGTGTATGCCCAGTCTCATTTCAGCTCTCAAATAATAAAGACCCTGGCTGTTGTAATTAATAAATCTTGTCTTGGGTAAGGTTAAAATAAAATTAAAATAAACAAACAAACTTTTTTCTACCCTGACATAGCTCTATTTTTTTAAAATGTATAACCCTGCTTTGTTTAAGTTAGTACAAAATTAAATGTATCAGGGTAGAAAACTTGCTGCACAGTTGTTGTGCTGCAGAACTCCTTGCAGTCATACCTGCAAGCTCAGCTTTCTCTTTTTAACAGGGGCTGGGCAGGTAACTGCATCACACAGCGTGAACTTTGCTCTGGCTGGCTCCATCTAGTCAGGGCACAGGCTCTGGCCACAGACTCTTGTTTTCCTCCTTCTCCTTCCTGCCTCCCCAGCAAATCTGTGCTCATCATTGCTGATATGAACTGTTGCACTCTATGCCATAATTTACCACCTCTACGAAAGCATTGGAAATGCCAGCACAGCGGAATTCACTGCTGTGGCTCTGAACAATGTTTTTTAGCCATTCAGCGCTGTTGCAGGCATCTATTCAAAGTTCAAATTGGAGAAGAGGGCTTTCTGGTATGGTTTGTCCGGCTTTGCATGGTTCCTCATAACATTGGGGTGAAAAAATACTAAATGTTTTTGCTAGTTCAGTAGTATTTGCAGTATCATTCAGGAATTGAGTCTGGGGATCTAGGCACGGTACCATGCCCTCCTTGGAAAGTTCTGGGTGCTCAGCCTGGGCATCCACCACCGATGCACCATTACACACCACGCATAGTCCTAGCACACCCAACCCCCGGCAGCACGCTTCAAAGTGTACTCAAGTACACAGGTGAACAGGGACAGATTACAGAGATTTCAGATGTGGTTGTGAACTTTGTTTAATTAGGCTGTTGTTTTCTGTGGATGTTTTTTGTTGTTGTTTTTACAGAAGCATATAGGTACCTCCTACTTGGTCTGTTCAGTCTTAGACTGAGAGCCTTTTAGAGCTACCAAGCACTCCTCCTCACAGGTAGATTCAGTAGGGATGGCAAATGCAGAATGCTTTCAAAATCAGATTTTTCCCAGAAAACAGCAAAAATAAGTTGGCATTTCTGACAGCATCTGACTTCAATGTGTAAAACAGAAACTGGAAAAAAAAAAAAGAAATCTAACCAACTCCAACCCTCACGTACCAACACAATGCCTCAGATTTCAGCCAGCCAAAAATAATCACAAAATGTACAAGTTCCCCTAAGGTTCACTTAGTATAGCAAATGATTTATCACCATCTTCAGACAAAGTGTGTTTGAATGAGCTTCTGTCAGCCCAGTCATCGTTTGGATTTGACTCAGGGCCTGCTGAGCTCAGGGGAAGTCTTGCTGACCCTCACCAGGTCAGGTTCTTCTCCTGTTAATGTTAGTGGGGGTTTTGCCTGGATTTAACTGAGAACAGGTTTGGGCACAGATTTGTCACCCCACCACCAGCACCCCACACACATATACATCATAATATAAATATTAGTGAGTGGTTTAATTTCAGTATATATTTCCCAGCTTTCAAACAATGGTCTCATAAGAAACAAGGACAAAAAGTTTTAATAAGAGGCACATGTTTTGGTAAATATAAAAATAACGTGCTTAAGTTATTCTTCAGTCATGTTTTAAGACTTGCCCTTTTTAGCACCCCAACTTTCCACAAAATGTTCTCAGCTAGTTGAAAAGAAGGCTGGGGTACAGCTCTGAAAGCCTTTTGTCCACCACATCCCAGTGCTTTCCACCATTTCAGTGGTAACCGTGGGTCCCAGATGCTGGGCTGTGCTGGACACATTTTCCCCAACAACAACATCTGGCTGCCTGGCAGAACCTCCCAGCCTGTTGCACTGACAGCTGTTAAGTCCTTTTGGAGTTGCTTCATGCTCCAGTAGCAGCACAGCTTTGCTGTTCTTGGTCTGAGCAACCACGCTCACATGGATGCTGTTTGCCTTTGATCCTCATAGCTTAGCTCTTGGTCATTTTCTAGTTCTTTGTAGAAATGCAGACCTCTCCTCAGGATTCTTGGGCAGCAGCTTTAATGCAAAAAAGGCCTCAGCAGTCACCACGTACATAGTGCCGTGTCCTCTTTGGTGGGAACTCACGCCGCAGCCCTACTGATGGGATCTTCTGACACTTAGTGTCTCTTCCCTCTTCTAAGTCCAGATTGCCAGACAAAGGCACAGCTCTTTTCCCCAACTCTGGGCAGCCACAGAGAGAGGGTTTCTTCATTTGGGCAAAATTTTCCCCTTCTCAGATTTTTTTTTGTTTCTTTCATCTTACAAACTCATCTCTAAAGCTTTCTAGCTTCTCCTTCCTCACCACCTCCTGTCTGCAACCAGCCGTAAGGAGGGGGAATAGTACAAAGAACAGGAGCAGTGCGGGATGTGGAAGAAAGGGTTAAGGGAGCTGAGGTCTGAGAGAGAAGGTGCAAGGGACTTGGAAGCACAGCAGCATGGAGAAGAGCCAGCCGAGTTCTCCAGCAAAAGAAAAATCTCACAGTTTTTGCCAGTAATGACTGATGTGTCTTGCATCGTGTTTGGAAATACAAGGACATGGCAGCAGGCAGTAGATAGAATGTGCTCTACCCTCATTGCGCTGCTGCGACCAAGCAGTTAAAATAAGAAAAACAAACTTTGTTCTTCAACCATTTAACTGCCTCCGAGCCCCGTTACTAAGCCTGTATGCAGGAGCCTTGTTGAAATCTTGCTCTGACACAAGTTTCTAGTCTGGCTGTAGTGCTCCAAAATACAAACTGCTTAATTTTATTTGAAAAGTTCCTCGATTTTGAGCAATTTCTTATGCAAACAATGATTCCCAATAAAGTTTTGAAACTTCCCATGAAACACATCCTTCTAAAAGTATTCTGGTCATGTCCCCTGCCTTTGGAAAAAGGCTATGGCTGTATTTAAAAAAAAAAAAAAAAAGTCTGATTAGGAACATATTTGAGGCAAACCATGTGCTAATATTAATCGGCACAAATCCACTGAACTGGCTTAGCCTCTTCTGGGAAGAAGTAACCTTGAACTTGGTTCCTCACCATTTCTCTCAGCAATTAGAGATTTATTAGCAGTGCTCCACTGATATTAGAAAAAACGGGAGAGGCAGCGTTTCAGAGTTTTGTCTGGAAGAGCATGAGATGATTATATTCTCTGCAGGGGTCAAGAAACTTAGAGATCATGTTCATCTGGAAACTTGCTAGGAGTTATTCACTGCCTTCGCTTCTGTAGCTATGTGGTCGGCAAATGTCCACGTGTACATACAGACATGTCAAATGGGAAATGGATGTTGAAATTTTAATTTGTAGATGTTACAGTGAGGCATAACTTCTGTGAGTGATATTGCCACCGTCCTTTAATCTACCTAGTGTTTCTACCTAGATTACTGTAATCTACTTTAGCTTTGAATTTATGCCCAATGAATAACTTTATGCCCAACCTGCAATTTATGCAGGTCAGTTCCTGATCCAATTAGCCTTGTCTTTACAATGAAAGCTGTTATATTGATAGAACATCAATGCGAATTTTCTCCAATCTTCTGCATGTTGAGAAATTCCAGACATAGTCTCCCTTATAGGCTGGGTCAATCTTAGATCACAACCACCACTCCTGGGGAAGAGGTAGAAATTTTTCTGAATTATAACCATTTGCAAGCACTCACAAAGACACATTTTACTAATAATAAATGACCTTCAGATTTTCTCCAAATTGGAGTAAATAGCTCTACAATTATATGGCTGAATTTCTAGTTGAGACTGAAAAAGCTATAACCATGGTTTAGGTAGATATGATATTGCTTCACCCCGCACAGACAAACTGTACAGTAAGTGATGTTATTTTCTGAGTAATAAGTAGTTATTGTAATTGAGAGCATGAAAAAAAGGTTGAGTGTGGGAAAGTTCATTATATTGCAAATGTCCTATAATGCTCACAGTGCTGTTGTATTTAATAATAAGAACAGTTTGTATCACAGTGGGAGGGAATATTTAAATGTTCTAAATTATGGTAAAACTTGCAAGTAAAATGCTTTTTCCAAGTGCAAGGAATTCTAGAACTGGTCAGTAAATTAGAAAAATCTTTTTTTGTTGTTCCTTTGGATTATTTTTTTCAGTGTGCTACGATATCACAAGTATTAACTACATTACTGTATTTATTCTTCTTAATTATTCTTAAGATTGTTAGAAGAGAAATTCCTCCTCCTCTAAACTATTTATGTAATATATAAAAATATATGGGGGATATGTGTACATGCATATATTTTCTTTACATAAAAAGACAACCAACTGAATATTAATTAAAACATACTGATTATTAAAATGCTCCAATTATTACCACAGACATTGGCCCTGATTCAAAAAAGTGTTTAATCACATGTTGATTCATTTTTTTCAGTCTTAGGGACTTTCCTGTGTTCCAGTGTGTGTGCATAAGCATTCTTTCCAATTTCTTCCCCTCTCCTTGAACTAGCATTAGAAAAAATCTTGTCTCCACATGCAAAGAAACCCAAGGTTCATAACGCAGGTTCTGTTACCATACCCCATCTCTGATTCTTCAGCTTCAATGAGAGAATGTAAGACCAAGATATTTTCATATTATGCAAAGTTGCACGTTTAACTTGCTGTTGTTTTAACCCCCCTGGAAGCTTGAGGCTGAAGTCTGTTTCCTTGCTGCTGGAGAAGTTTTTCTTTTCTATTGTGTGAGTGTCCTGGGTTGTTTTTGTAGGGCTGTGATCTTGGGCTGTTTGGCTAGCTGTGTTTCTCTTTTATTTTCACGTTCGGTGAGGCATTTGATCTGAAACAAAGCAAGCTGTACATGAACTGAATTAAAAGAAGGTAAAATTTGTAGCCTGCTACCAAACACTTTGAGACTCACTTTATCCATAATTTCTTGGACATGGAGATGCATCCCCCTCCCCACCAAACCTGTTTGCTAGCTGCTGGGGTTGCTTTAGTCCCCCACTTGGCCAGAGTCTGGCGAAAGCTTGATGGGCAAAATAGCCTGAAATGCATCTTTCATGGGAGTTTGAAAATAGAAAGTGCAATTCGTAATCCTTTCTGGATCAGGCTGCAATCACGCTGCGCCGCAACCCTTGTCCTCCGTACGCTGTGCTCATTTACCTCCCACGTAAACGCAGGAGAGAATTAAAAAAAAAAAAAAAAAAAAAAAAAAAGCTCTCCGCCTGTTCTGTTACGGCGTGTCCTCGTACACCACTGTCCGAGAAGTACGTGTCGCACACGCCGACCAAATTTTCCGGCTTGGGGACCGGCTGCCAGCAGCGCTGCAGCGGCGGCGGGGCGACCGTGACCCCTGCCGGCGGCGGCCGCCCCCAACCGGGAAGAGCTCATGGATGGAGACGTTCAATCCTTGGGCTTGTCCCCACGGAAACAGAAACAGCTGTGGCTGGTTGGTTTGTTATTTTTTTCTTTATGCATGTTTTTTAAACATGAGTTTGAAGATTTCTCTCTCAAAAGGTAGCTTCAATCTATGCAAACTTAAAGAAATCAGTATCTCTCCACTCTGTCACTGGGAAGCTGGTGATGGAATCTGAAAACTTACGTAAATTTTATCATTGCTATCTTTCAGGTGTTCTCTGAAAGTAAAGCAAACCCCAACAGTCACTCACTTTCAGCATGGCTAACCATTTAACCTTTTTTTTTTTTTTTTTTTTTTTTTTTTTTTTTTTTTTTTTTTTACTCTTGATGTAAAAGTCTTTCGGGTTTGCAACAGGTATTGGGCTTGGTTTTTATAAAAAACACAAAGGAAACTTTCTCTTGAAAAATTTGCCCTAACAAAGCAATCAGTTTTTTCAAGAAGTCCAAATCACTGCAAGCTCCTTGAAACAGTCAGGCACTTGCTGCCCAGAAAAGGAGGAGGCAGAAGAATACTTAGAACAAGGAAGAATAAATTTAAAAAGAATATATATAATAAAAAATAAAGTCTGGAGAAAGAAGTGATCTGCTCAACAGATGTATTCTGACCAAATCTAAAGAAATGACTTTTTAGGATCTGAATCTTTTTTGCCTGTGTGAATCAGGAATGAATGGAATTACCCTGCATTAAACAGTACTGACATTATACAAATGACTGCAGATCCAGTGCTGTTCTGATACCTGGGATGTGAACACATCTTATGTGCATAATGCTTGTTTTTTGTCTTGCATACTTTAGCTTCAGTGGATTTACCAAGTAACCTACATGATGTGTGTATAAATGAAAGGGGAATTAGGTCTTTTGTTTAGTTTTGTTTTTAATAGAGAAAATCTGTAGAATGTAACCAAAGCCAGTGGAATAACAGTAGATTTACATTGCTGAGCTCAACAGCAGCATGTGATGTGTCCTGTGAAAAGCATCTCCCCTTTCTTTCTTTGATTTCTACTTGGGGTTGCAAAGATATGTACTTCCTTACACTACGTGTAAGGAAGTCTTCCTCATCTGAATTAGCAAAGCCAAATTTGTTATATCGCTGTTTTCCTCTGTTTTTGAAGGAGCTTGCTGAAAAGGAAATCCCACAGCCTTGTCACAAGTTTAAAGATAAGTAACATCCCTACTGGATTCATGATCAAAGAGCTCATTGCAGTTGTATTCCCACATTCTTACTTCTCCTTTCAATGTATTCCAAGCTCTTTTTTTCTTTTCCTTTATTTTTTTAAAAATCTGAAAGTGTTGTATATTTTCCTGTGACCCTTCTGACCAGTTCCCACTAAATCAGGAGGATGAAGTGAATGAATCTAGCTATGTTACAACCTTCTCCTAGTGATTTGCAAAATTTCTGCATTTTTCATACATAACTTCTAATTGTGTTAGAACTGCAACATCACAGTTACTTGATTTCTGTGCTGAGTTTTCATGCTGCCACAATTTTGTTTGACAGAGAAGTAATTACAGCAATGCAGCGATGGGTTTAAGCCACAGACTTTGATCCAGAACCATGCTTTCTCAGAATGTGTAAGCCCAAGTCAACTTTTCACCACCTAGCTAATGCTGTTGGAAAGATTGAGGTGCTAGGCACATGTTCCTGTAAGAAGCGTTAACCGCTTATTACATATTCTCTGGCTGAGGTGCTCTAGGATGTTTTAAATACACCCTAGGAGACCCCCACTGCCTTGTGCCAAAGTTGGTGGCTTTCTTCTTGTAATTCTTTTGTCATTCTTCACGTCTTTCTTCCATTCTTCATGCCTTCTCACCAGTTCTTGACATCTGTGTAGTAATGCATCTGTGTAGTAATGAACTCAATCAGTAGTGTAATCTAGATGTGATCCAGAATTTGGTGCAAAACTATTTAAATGGCTAACATAGAAAAGCTTATTTATTGGCAACTGTGGCTTGTACTTCTTTCTTTCTTTTTTTTTTTTTTTTAATTTCCTTAAAGGATGGAGACAAATTCTCAGTTCTTGCAAGTTATGGAGCTTCACTGTCTTCGCATGATATAATTTGTGCTGAATAAGGATGAAACCAAGACCATGTCCAACAGTTGTTAGGTCCCAGCTCAGTCCCTGTAGAAAAGGGACCTCTTATCTCTGCCTCTTATCTCAGGCAATGCTTATGGGGTGTCACATTCATATTACACAGATATAAATGATAGCTTTGGGCACTAAAACCATTACTTTTTGTGGTATCTTTCTGTCCTTTAAGTTCAAAGAATTACTACCTTTTATTCAAATTGTGATGACTTAATTTTGGTTTATAAACTAAAATCCATGACTTGTACCTTGTTAGGCTATAGAAACTATGCCATTTCATACCTGATGCAGGCAAGACTTTTTCTCTTAAGAAAAAAGAAAATTTAAAGCTGCATTAGCAGGACATTTGAGCAGCATAGAACATAGCTGCACAAAAGAAAAATGAACTTCAGTTGTTTTCAGGTCCTTTGTTTACAAAAACTGTGTCTGAAGCTCTGCATTGAGGAAAATGGAATGAAGGACAGAATCAAAGATGATGCAGTTCTCTCTGCTCCTTGTTATAGGCAAGTCTTCAAATAGTTTAACTGTTTTTTCTGGTTCGCTCTTGTAAGGGGATCCTTTAAAAAAATTTAATTTAGACAATATTAGGTGAGGGTCTATGAGATACAGTATGAAGGTCAGCCTTGGCTGACTAAGGTAATTCCCTCCTGGTCTTAAGAAGTGTGAGAAATCGTGCGCTCATAGTGATCCCTGATGGTGTTGATGAATGAAGTTAAGAGAATTTTAATAAAAACTACAATCCCTGGAACTGAACTCACCACTGTTTTAAAACACGAAATAGATACTTACCTTATAAAGCCAGCAAGTGTTTGGTTGGTAGCCATGGCAATTTACAGGTGTTAAATTAACCACAATGGGGCTGCCTAGTTCCCTGATGCAACAGAAATATTTTGAGACTTACGATGAAAAAAATTAATAAAGCCCCACAATATAAAGACTATAAAGTTCAAATAAGAATGGAGAGTGCAAACTTAGATCTATATTTCTGTGAAATTTCATAAAATGGGATTTTATACCGCATAATACAACCTGCTGCTTCAGCTGAAATAATGGACTTGATTTGATATTTTCATTAAATGCAAAATATTCGCGGATACTGGTGGCAATTAGGTGTTGCAAATGCAGTCATCAGTTTAAAACTGAGCATATAAAAAGGTATTTTAATAAAAAATACAGTCACCTTGGTACCTGAATCTACCCTTACCGTATTGTATGGCAGACACTCTATCCATTAGACTGTGCTCACAGGTTAACAAGAAGGGAAACTTTAAGGCATAGAATTAGCTATAGGAAAGCTCTCCTATTATTGAGTGAATGCAATAAAGACACAGCAACATTTACAAGGAAAAATTTAATAAAATATATACTATAAAGGCTACAACATTCTATGTCTGCTCCATAGTTTATATCCAAATCTGTGCGTGTTCAAAAGTCCATGCAAATTGGACTTAATTTACTTTGCTTTTTCCTTCTTCAGGAATATAAAGTGAGCTCAATAATTTTTCCTTTATTTTATCTATAAATGGTCCCCTAAATGGGAGCTTATTAAAAAGGAGGCAGGGTTAGAGCGATTATATCTTGGCAGAACCAAAAGAGCCTGAGTCCAAGGGCCTGGCTGTTTGCTGATGTCCAGCCAACCCCCTGGATTCTTAATCAGCTTAAGGATTGTATGGACAGTGACACGTGGACTCTTAACCAACTTTATTTTTGTCACTGCTGCAACTGACAGTTTGTGGTATGTTATTCATCTTTGTCTGTGTAGAAGGGTATTGGAGTTACCATACCCAACAGTACCAGGGGTCCACAAGCTTCTCTGTTTCCACATAAAAAGTTACTTTGACTGCAAATATTTCTATTGTGAAATAAGAGGAAAAAGAGAGGAGAGTTTTAAAGGGAGGCTGTACATTCTGTCCACTTTCTGAGAAAGAGTTCGTAGGAGATAGAGGACAAAAATATCTTCTCTCTAGACAGTTTTAAAGAATGTAATAGTCCAATCCACAGACACAACAACTAAACCAGTTTCACAGTATGTCTCTCAGACACGTAATAAATGTAACCAGCTGCAGTTTACAAGTTGGTATGGCATTGCTTTTCATACTGTATGATTGTTCATCAGGGTGACTTGGACTGGCCCTGGTTTTGGAGAACCGAGCTTGCTAGCCCTACCCATGTGCAGAACCTCACTCTAGCATGCCTCTGTGGTGTAGTCTCTTCCTCTAACACTCTAGCCTGCTGATTACACTGTAGTGGGTGCTCAAACACCAACTCTGTGTTTGCAATATACATCCACTTCTCGAGTGTCAGAGAGAGAGAGAATAAAGGGAAAGCAACAGATCCACCCAGGTTGTTCCAGAGAGGTATGGATTACATTCCTATTAAAGATTAATCTCTTTCAGACACTGTCCAACAGCTCTTGACAGCCCAGGGAGCCTTCTGAGATGAACTGCTTTGAGGCTGTGTAGAATCAGACTGTACATAAGTTTAATAGATCTGGGGGTTACAGCCATTTCCACAAACCCAAGGTTACCTGTGTTTCTTGTGTTCACACAGTTTTTGGAAAGATCTGAACCAGATGTGGGTCCCCTGATAATCATACTAGCCTGGGAAGAAATTTGCCAACTTGAGGAAGAACCTGTGTCAGTGGTAGTTGTAGCTCTTTGTCATCCATAGGAAAAGGCTTCATTGTCTTCCCCTAGGAAAATATTAATAATAATAATCTTGGAAGCCAAAGGGAATCTTTGGCCCAAGGGAGGCATTTGATATGAAGTGTTTAGCTTGGTTTTGTTTCTGCACAAGCTTAAAAATTAATGTAGAAATCAGAATAGTGATGTAGAAGGTATGCTACCTAAGTGTAGACTGGTGCAAACACTCGTTTCTGAGCGTTATCTGATGTTTCCCTGCATCCTTGTTATCCTACAACCCATGGTGGTCTACAGGGAGTTTGCCTGTATCCTCAGCCACTAGACAAAGTGACCTTTATTTACTTTAAAACCTGTGGTGTTGGTGTGCCAGCATTGTCAGTGACTCAGGCAGTGATTAAACACAGAAGTATTTTTCCCTACATTTATGAAACATAAAGATATTTGTTTTGATTTCATCACTGTCACCTCATTAGGCACCAGGAAAGTTAGGTTATACATTGAATCAGTTTTGCACTTGGTTTTGTTTACTTTTCATAAATTAACATGGTAATTCACTGTAATAAAATTCTTTGTTTACACAAAGATATCAAAAGGCATCGTCCATTATTCTCCTTAATGTTACAGCTTTAGAATGTGCAGCAAAAAGCTCTGTTTATATTGCAGCTGGATGGAGCACTTACCACAGGGCATCACATCCCAGATATGCTCTGCTTTAAGAAGCTGCAGAGAAATGCCAAACGAGAAAAAAATAAATATGCTCACCTCTTCCATTAAAACATCTCCTATCTTACAGAATTATTTATCCTAAACTTGATCTAATTCCTCCAGCAAGGAGCAATGGGTATGCTCCTGTAGGCCAGAGAATGCTGAGGCCTAGTAGCTGCAGTGGGCAGAAGGCCCGTTCACAGCCATCAGAGCAAGAAAGACTTGAAGTGAAGGCAATTCTGTGAACTGACTGTGCACTTTTATCACTGGCAGATAACAGATCCTTCCCTGTTACAAGTCCTCTTGTGTCTTAGATTTTGGATTCTGGGTGCTCTTTCTTCCTGATCCAAATTGCTTTAGTTTCCAGAAGAGGAAGTGGTTTGTGCTACCTCCAATTCCTGATACTGCTTGGCATTTGATATTATGTTACTTCATTCCATGATATTCATTCCACACACACACACAAATATCCACCTGCTTTATCTGTGTCTCCTCTGAACTTTTTTTTTTTTTGGGTGGGAGGGAAGAGGGGTGGGGAAGGAGGTTAGAGAAAGGGAAGGATCACTACAGTGCTTTTACACTAGATGCCATCTGGCCAGCAATTGCACCAGTTTCAGATAATTTTAATGAGCAGAGAACACCCAGCAGATGAAAATCTGGCCATGCTTTGTCATACTGTACAGTAAAAGCATCCCCAAGAAGAGATCCTGTTCTGTGCAATAACCCCGTGATTTTTAAATGAGTATTCCTTATTGGGTGTTTAAAGGATCTTTCAATGTTGATACTTTAGAAAAACAGGAAGGATTTTCTGAAAGCCCTTTTTTGGATGGTTTGGAAATATTTTTCAGAAGTATTACAAGCTTAAAAGCATACATGGAAAATATATACTGTTAACGAGATGTTAAAAAATCTTGCAGCTTTATTTTTTGGGATTAAAGAATAAACATTATGGCATTTAGAAATAGGCTAATAATTAAACATTTCATCTAAGAAGAACAAAAATCTTGTATCTGTTGCATACTGACAGATGACATGATGACAAATTGTAAATTTTATTAACTTTATCACCCATTCAAGATAAATGGTAATAAATTAACAACATTCTGGAAATCCACAAGTTACAGAAAAATTTATCAGAGTTTCCAACATGTGGTTTGTGGAGCGCTAGTTGTATAATAATTCCCTGTCATGCTGGTGGTCTTTGCTAAATGCACAGGATTACAGGGGCTCCAGTACTAATTCCAGTCGCAAAAAGGACTGATCTAGCTCTGTAGGAGATAGGAGCAGATATGGTGGACTGATACACCTTCTGTCATGAAGGCTATCACTACAACTGTTGCAGCCCTGACTGCAGTGGAGAGCAGTGCTTGATCTTTGAAGAGGAAGTGGTAGCTACAAACAGATCTGAGATCTTCAGCCAAGTTTGGAAAAACACGGAGCGAGAAGTGTTGGTATGTTAGGGAGGAACCCTATGCAGAGAAAGCTCTCAGAACAGGAACAGGGTTAGTGTTCTGGCATCCTCTCAGTGATGCAGCTTGAGGAAGGAGCCTCCTCCTCCCCAAAGGCCATGTCCCCAGGGTGCCCTGAGGCACGTCAGCAGGTGGCTGGGACTGTACTCCTCCACCCGGATGGTCCCTCACTGTTCTGCTGCTTCCAGAGAGATTCCTCTTGCCATAAGGGCTTCTTGTTGGACTTGATCCTAAATCCACAGAGTTTATGGAAAAATTCCTGCTAAGGTCAACTGCTTTGGCCTGAGTCACTGCACGGAGGCACTCTTGAACTTCAGGAGTTCAGAGCAGGTCCCTAGGCTTCCATCAGGTGTCAAGAGCCATAGGGAGGATGGTGACAAACATGGCAGCGCCTGTGAATGGCAAGAGTTGCTTGAACTCATTCTCTACCTTCCCCCTCCTGCATTATAGGGATTTTTATGGAAAACACATTTGTAACATATTCGATTGCATCTATGCAGGGGAGAATTAGATTGGCATAAAGGTAAACAACTGGCAAATTATTCATAACTCAAAATCTGCCCGATGTCTTTTTGTTCCAAAACTTTAGAAATTAGAGACTGCTCACCAGATGTTATAAAAGAAATTACTAATTTAACTGCTAAACTGCTAAAAGGCTCACTCTGGTAATATTTTCCTGCAGAAAATGTCTGTGTCTTGTTAAATGTTTATGGAATACTGTAATTATATTACATTTGCTGTTAAACGATATTGACATTTTTGAATAAAAAGGGTTTTTTGTTTTGTTTTTTTTTTTTCTTTTTTTTTTAATCCAGGCAGGATCTATAATGTGCACATCTGGTTGCAACCTAATGTGTGGCACTGAAACAAAAAAAATATAAAAATAAAAAATCTCCCCACCCTCAAATCAAAAAGCCTTCTGCCAATGTTCTTCTGTGTATTATTTTTTCAAAGTAGCTCCGGCTTTCGTAGCACTTGCTATGATTAAGTATGAGGACTTTCTCGCTATCAGCAAATGTTTAAAGGCAAGTAACCAGCAAAGTTTCAGCAAGCTGATGGCTGGTGAAGTAAGGATATATTTAGCAATGAAACAGCTGTTTCTCCAGCAATAACCCAGCTGTTTGGCTTGGAGAATACCTGTTAGAGTTATTAATCATATTAAAAAGTAGGAAAAAAAGACTTTGGAAGGCTTGAAATGAACATTTTGTATGTCATTTTTATATGTAAAAAGGTGGCATTGCCACTATAAGGAGTGTAAGGAGAAAAAAAAAGCAGGTGAGTTGGGAATCTTTGTGAAGGTTATAGGTATTTAAATAGTTACACTTAACATTGCTGCCAGCTATCTGTCAATTTCAATTATCGTTTCATCATTCAGCGGGTGATGCTCTTGTAAAACATTCGCAGAATGCTTTGTATCGTAGTGTTTTCCGTATCAATTCCCTCCCCTCAATCTTTCTTTTGAATTACTGTAAAGGGGTCAGATGTGATGTTGGCTAACTGCACCACTTAGTATACATTTGTGTTTTCCCATTTCCCATTGGGTAATGGAAGACAGAAATCTGGCTCTCTTCAACTTTGGGAACTATCCATAACTCAAAGAATGTGATTTCTACTGGAGGCTAGAGTAAGGAATACATATAAAATTCTACCATTTAGCTGGATTTCTACAGACAGACTTTTTTACAGGGTTTCCCCGTCATGCAGATTTAATCAAGAGTACCAGTCAATTACAGTAGGTTTGCACCAAATGGACTTGAGATAGAACTCAAGCTTTTGCATTGTGACCAATGCTATTCATAAAAGTTGAGAACATCTTAAAAAGCTTTTTTTGTGTGTAGGTAGGACCAGTCCTGGCTGTATATGCACAACATAATTGTGGCTTGATTGTGTAGTGGTTCCATTGTTATTCCAGGTGGCCCTACACTGCAAAACTGGAACTATCACAAGAAAGACCTATGTACATAGAAAACACATGATTTTGTTGACAATTTATTAACTCACTAAAAGATGATCATATCCTATTCTTTTGTGGATTTTCTGAGTTAGGATATTTGAGGTTGCTTTTGTTTTGTGTCTCTTTAAAGAATGAACAAATTGAATAAAACTTAGATATTTAAAATCTTGGATATTTTAAATATCTCAGACTTGAGCCTTTTTTTTTCCAGCTGGAACTGAACATTTCGGTGTTTTTTAATCAGAACACAGTATTTTGACCTCTTGAAATGTTTCATTTAAAAGAATCTCAACTGGAGAATAAAGACAAACTAGCTAAGCTATCCTTTTTTTTATTATTATTTTATATTGTAAATTTTTATAAAACTATGGGATGAACAGAAATGTATCCATCAACAATAAAAATAGCTCAGACTTTCATCAAAGAATTAATTCATGCATTGAAGGCTACATGGACTATCATAACTAAAATCTGCTCTCATTTATCGTGGTTTACATTTTTTCTATTAGAGCAATCTGCCTGTTGTATTGCAGAATGACTTGAGGGCCTGGCACCATTCCCTCTCAACCTCACATGATATAGCATGAATACGCACACATTTATCATGGGACTGCGCATACGTCCCACATCCCTTGTCTCACTGGTTATGTGCTTACCCTTCTCCCTGCAGTCCTGTGACTACTCCACACTTTAGAAGCTTTTGGGAAAGTAGAAATTAGGAGAGATCATCGTAAGCCCTTTGCTGACCAGCAGCAGCATTAACCTGTCAGTGACTATGAAATCTAGCAGATCATAGAATGACTTCTTCATAAAGATATGCCTGCACTCAGTAAATGGTCTATATCAAGGTATCTTGTCCACGTTCATACAAACAGCTGACAGTAAGACAAACTTGTACTAATGCTACAAGTCTTTTATAGATCAGTGGAATCTCCTAGTTTGCAAAAGGTATGTGTTTTCAGAGTCTCGTTTTCCCACAGAGCATCAACCTAGCTTTTGCTTGTATTTTCACTGCAATTGTGTTTTGCAACTCAAAGAGAGAAACCAACAATTTCATTGCAGGCAATGTAGAAGGCCCACATCAATTTCAAGCATGTGGGTAGGTGGAGATTAAATCTGGTCCTTATGTTCAGGATGCTGAAGAGTCTCAGTTTATCCCCTACTAATTTATATACAGTTGCATAATAGTACCTCCATTAAAGCTAACATTAGCTTGTGGAGTCATCTTCTTTGGAGATATTCAAAACCCGCCTGGATGTGATCCTGTGTAGCATGCTCTACATGACTCTGCTTGAGCAGAGGAGTTGGACTAGATGATCTCTGGAGGTTCCTTCCAACCTCGACCATTCTGTGATAACTGAACCAAGGTAAAGTGGGCCACAGAAAAGGCAGAAGTCAAGAAGGACCAAACCTTGTCTGGATCATACAGTGTTGTTCCACCTCCTCTTTCAGGGTTTTATGGTTTCATACAAGACCTCTTTAGAGAACTTATCAAGGCAAAAACCCTGTTTCTTCATATAAATTGTATAGTAAATTTACATTCATATTCATATATGCCTGTATTCACACATACATGCAGACTATAGGATAAACTGAAAAAAAAAAAATCTTGCTAATATTATCTACCTAAAGATTTTTTGAACAATCGAACAAAACAAAACCAAATCCACAAAACTTAGAGACCTAAGCTTAATCCTTAAGGAAACTTGTTGGTTTTTGTTTCTGAGTCCTCTTCACCACTGTGGAGCAAATGTAGATGTCCATTTCTTTGTGGATATGATGTGCGTAAAAAGTTCTCAAGAACATTTTAATCAGCTGAATCTTTGCTGAGCAACTATCCAAGGAATCAGAGGAGAATTAAGACATTTTTCCATATACGAAACAAATTTGAGAAATATCTTACCCTTTTCAAAGGGTCATTCAGTCTTTCTCATTTGCTGCACTATCTAAGTGCAAGCATATTGTCATATCAGTGTGAATGTTCACTACTTGTAGAATGGACCCCAGAATCGGAGGTGTGTGTCTGTTCTCATCTCCCACGCTGCTTCTGGTTTCTCTAATATCCTGTGCATGTTGCTAGTCTAATACGAGATTAATCGTTTTGTTTTGTTTTGTTTTTGTTTTAAAAAAAAAAAGGCTGTTTTAACATAATCAGTATTGTCAGCATCTGTAAAATGCCATCCCTTTTTAAGTTAGGCATTCCAGTGTATTAGTGCTGTATTAATCCATGACAAAAAATAATAATAATAAATAAATAAATAAAAAGAATATTTATAGCTTTAATTCCTTTTTGTCCACATATTTCCAGGCTGTTGAAGGTTGGAATGTTTTACAAAAATTTACATTTCAGCATCGATTTCAAATGCACAGAATTTTATATTCTATTTCATTCATTGTATTTGGCCAGCTGAGAGCACTGTTTCTGTTGCCTGGCCAGATTAGTGCACAAGAATTTATAGTGAAATACTCGTGAACGCAACTCTAACACTGGGTTCCATAATTGCATTAGAATGAAAGCAGAATAGCCTCAAAACTGTGGACATTTATTCTTCAAAAATGGTACCTTAATAGCATTTGTTGAATTTCATCTAAATTCTTATCTCAGACCCTCATATAAATTCTGAGATTTTGTTAGTGTTTATTTATTTACTTGCTTTTACAGAGCAAGGATACACAGTTAGGCTTCAGGACCCAAAGCTTTCTTTTATATAAAGTTCTTGAGTGCAGCTGAATCTAAGGTAAAATATGCTGAAAAGTAGAAGGCAGCAGCTGTTAGGAGCTTTTTTTGCTCGGATATTTCTTAGTCAGATATATTTTTCTTTTCATGAATAAATATGCTTGCTTGAGCAATGCCATCTGCAGGCTTTCTAAAGACAGTGGTTTTGTTCTTTTGGGTCTCCATTCATCAGAGACTTAAATCCATCCTAAACTTTACTGGGAGCTCAGTCCCATTGACTTAAACATGACTACCTGCCAGTCAAAGAAGTAAGTAGTGAGGCTGCAGTGAGAAGACCCTGTTTGCCAACAGATGAATTAGATGCCATGCAAATGTGTATTGACCAACAAGATGTCTGCTGCCTAACTTTCTATGAGGAGTGAAAATCCTATCAAAAATACTTTTGTACATGGCACTCAGAAAAGAGAAAAAAAAAAAAAATCCTGTCCTCTTTGGTCTCTGGGGATAGCAATCCCCAAATTTCTTCAGAATCAGGAATCATAAGTAGGGACTCCTCTTGTGCAGTGCAGATGATGGGCAGGTTTTGCACCTCCCTCTACCAGCAGGCCTGTTCTAGAGGGTCAGTAATTGTAACCTTGACATGTAGTTCAGCATTTTCCACAGTTTAACATGATGCAATTAAGGACAGTTTATTCTCTATACCCAAAGAGAGTTTGTGTGTGCTAAATCTTGCCAATTTCTTCAACCATTTCAGCTAGTCTAATGAAAGACATTGTCTTTGTCTGCAAATATGGCCTTGGTTATATCCTTAGACCATCATAACTACAGCAACGCTACTTATAAAATGTAATGCATTTAAAAAATAACACATCCATTAGAAGACAGGCATAATTTCCTTATAAAGTTGAAGTGAAATGTCAACATTTTTTATAATCCATGAGTACCATGAGCAAAAACAGAAGGTAGAAATGCTGGTGGTCTGATCCCTAATTGGTTTAAAAGGCAATAAAGATAGATTGTTTCTTTTAAGATGATGCAGTCAATTTCTTTTCCTAACTCGTAGTACTAATCTGTCACAGCACTGATAGTTCTGTAGGGGTCTGACTCCTTGAAAGGGTCCTTATAAGGCTTTGTAACTCCAGAACTGCTTTCTCTTGGTACCTGCTTGTTCTTGGATGAATCTTTCTTGTCATGTCATGCAAAGTGAAGAATTAAAGTCAATTCCCCTCCTTAGTACACTCAACCGTTATGTCTGTGAGCTTGGAGGACCAAGGCATGCATGAAGCAAATATTGACAGCATTAGGAATAGTATTAACTGCATTAACATTGCAGTGTTAGGAGGAGCAAATGATAAACAATTCTTGAAGTCAACAGAAAGACCACTGGATGTCCAGAGAGGACCAAGCTGTTTACTCATTTTCAGTTGTTTTGCAGGTTCTGTGGCAGAGACAAATTTTCATCTGGACTGAAATGAAGTATACATAATGAATATGCACCAGGCGTGACACTGGGAGATGTGGATGGAAACAACTCTTCCTGCTACCAGAGCTGGTTCTGTGAGAATGTCCTATTAAAGATCCACACGTGAAGTGGTTAATAATATAATATATAATATATATAATATATTATATACATAGTATATATATTATTAATGTATATATATTATAGTATATATATAATATAATAGTGGCTGCTCTCTCAAACACCATAGCATTTGTCAGGAAGCCCAAAACTGTTCAGTGCTTCTGGTCAGTGATGGAAGTAATAGGAAGTTGGTGGAGGTTAAGGATGCTTTGTCGCAGAACAGGTTTCCATGAGAGCACAAAGACAGATGTTCTGAAGGCACTGAAACTGATCTCTGAAACAGTCTATAGTTTGGGTGCACGGGTCTAAACCAAGCCTACAGAATAAATGGGATGTCTCTGGGTTAGGCTGACGTTTATGCTGTAGCCAAAGCACTGATGGTTGACCAAAGGGTTGAATCTTAAAAATTCTGTATTTCTTGGTTTATGAACTCCAAGCACGATCATCAGGTCTGACCTAATATTAGTCCTGCCTTCAAAGACCTCTTCCCAACTAAATTATTCAGTGATTCTAAGTATGCTCTTCCTATACCATAGTGTCTTTGAAATATTGGTGAGTTACAAAAAATTTCAGGTTATGGACACTCTACATAATGCAGAATTGTTTTTCTTCAGCAGCCTACGGGACTGTGGCCTGGGCATCAGCTTCATCAAATCCCATTTCACTATTTTATCATGCGTGATCCCCATTACAGAATGTTTTTCAAGTCTTACAGCTATCACAGCTTCTGCAGTTTCTCATGTCTTCTTTTCTCTTATTCCTTTTACTACAAGTTGTATACACAAAATGAGCACCTTTTGCAATTTTTCAGAGCTAACATTCTCTATGCGTAGACAGCTATCTGCCAGTTATGCTCTTTCTCTATAAAAACATAAGAGTATCTTTAGAAAGCTAATGTTAAGGCTCATTTCTTTCTTTCAGGATTTTGAAGGACTTATAAATCATCATAATGACAGCTAGAAAAGACCAAATAAAGACAGTATCAACATGATGTAAATATTTCTTTGCTAGAGCCATCGACCCTCAAACCATTACACTCACTGCTTATCCTCTAGTCTTGAAAAACTACTTTGGCTAAAACATATGGAAAGATGTAGAAGTGCCTTTCACATGATATTGCGATATCTTCTGGCTCCCATATAGGATGGCAGTCCTTTGTTTACCGTATGCAGTAAGAAGACAGAAGAGCTTGCTTCATTCCCTGCCCTCACACAGATTTCCTGCAGGACTTCAAACAAGTCATCAGAGCTGGTGGAGCTGGACAGACAGCTGAGTTCAGTATGCATAAACTCTGTGAGGGTAAGAAATGAAAAGCAAAATGTTCTCTGCCTTGGGCAACCACTCTCACTGTCTTAAAGTAATGGGATGTACTTTGCTGTTTCTGAAGATGATATGTAACTATCTCATGGTTATATCATTATAGTATACAAATGTTTTCTAGATTGCCCTGTATTGGCGACTTTATATGAACTTCTTTATACAACTGTTTGTCTTTTCCTCATCTCTTCTTCCCCCCATCTTCTTTCCTAGTTATCCATGAAGATCTCAAGGATCTCTAAACCTATTACTCTAAAATGCTGTCGTGGTTTAACCCGACCAGCAGCTAAACACCACGCAGCCATTCGCTCACCCTCCCCCTCCCTCTCTGGGACGGGGGAGAGAAATGGAAAGTGAAGCCCGTGAGTTGAGATAAAGACAGTTTAATAAGACAGGAAAATAATAATAATAATAATATAATAATAATAATAATAATAATAATAATAATAATAATACAATGGTGACAATAGTACTACTACTACTAATATGTACAAACAAGTGATGCACAATGCAATTGCTCACCACCCACTGACCGATGCCCAGCCTAACCCCGAGCAGTCCGGCCCCCTCCCCCCAGCTAGCCACCCCTATATATTGTTTAGCATGACGTCAGATGGTATGGAATACCCCTTTGGCTAGTTTGGGTCACCTGTCCTGGGTCTGTCCCCTCCCAGCTCTTACTGCACCCCCAGCCTGCCTGTTGGCAGGACAGAGCAAAAGGCTGAGATGTCCTTGGCTTGGTATAAGCACTGCTCTGCAACAATTAAAACATCAGGGTGTTATCAGCACTCTTCTCATCCCAAGCCAAAACACAGCATTCCACCAGCTACTAGGAAGAAAATTCTATTCTAACTGAAACCAGGACAAATGCATTGCACTGTCTGGTGTCAGAAAGATAAAATAGCTGAATTCATCAAATTAATGTTTCGCTATTGACAAGAAGGTCTGTACTGTTATCAGAGATTTAAATGCTTATTCAATCCTATTGATCGCATAAATATATACATGCTTTTTTCTCTCAGTGCTTTTATAAACCTTCAAATGAGGTTGATTCCTTCTGCTGAGAGATTTAATTGTTGGTATATGTTTTCTATGTGAATGATGAAAGCCAACTAGAATCACTGCTGAGTGAACTACAGCAATCCAGGATTATGATGAATGGGAGTAGTGAATGATCAGTGACTGATGTAAGCAAAACATTGAATCTGAAGCGCCTGTAATTAGAGGGACATGATAATTTGACTGAACATTTCAATGTCATACATGGGACAAATATGATATTCGTCTTTAAGTACTGAAAGCTTCTGAGTGAGAAATTAGTTAATTACAAAATGGCATGTGGTTCTTACACAGCAAGCTAATTCACCCATTGTATAGCTCCAGCAGAACAGGGCTCGCTTACATCAGGGCTGAACTGGCAAGTGAGAATTAAAGCATTGTGAAACTTTCCTACACAGCCTGGGTTGACCTTAGTCCCACAGTGCCATGCCATTACAAAATGTTGTTCATGTTACTAACCAAGAAGTGACCCTTTTCTCCTAAAGCTTTTAATATCTGCTAGGCTCCACTATGATGGAATCAGTCTCAGGAAACATTATTCTCTGCTCAGGTTGCTGCCTGGAAATAACTTATTTAACCCTTGAATTTGAATTCTCATTTCTTTATGTCTTTGCCCCAAAAAAGCGATGGCTCACAGACTGGGTGGTTATACTGGGATGTGTCAGGCAGCAGCTGGAAAGCTTACACCTAAGGGTAGTATTTACAGAGCTGGTGATCGTACTTGAAATGATGACCTATATACAGGAAATCACGGAGATAAAGAAACCCTGTTTTTCCAACAAAACTCATTTCTAGTGAAATCTAAGAGTATCTGAGGCATAACTCAAACCTGATTGTGGGCAAGAGAAGGTAATAATAGAATATAACTTACAGAGGAGAAACCAAGCAGGTCAAAGTAATTGGCTTTAATTAGAGCAGATGGAAAGTGAACTGAATATTGGTTTCTGAAGGCAGGACATCAGGAGTGCAGATCTTTACCTCCTGTACAAAGCAGTATAATCAGAGTGCTGGTGGCATAGAGTGGACCTTAGGTTCACCTCAGTCCTCATTTCCTGAGGTTCTTTTGACGCCACTGAAGTGTATTAAAGACAATCTTGTCTGGCAGCATTTCAGGAGAGAAGGGATATTATAAAATGCAGCAAGAGCAGAGAAAAATAAATGATCATCAGTAATGTCCTTTTAACACTGTGTGTATAGAGGGGGAGTGTGAGCATTTGCACACATGTAAGTAATCTGGATTTAAACTGATTTTAGATTAAATGCTGTCAGATGCACAAAATGAATAGGAAAAAAAATGTTTCTGTGCTGCGTTGCCCACATTTGGGTAAGCTTGGCTGGTAACAACTGTAAGTAAAGAAAAATATTAGATGAGCGATTTTTTTACTGGTGCTTTAGGAGAAATGACTGGTAACCAGTTGTGATGTTTAAACCAGGCTTTGTTACGTCTCTTTTCCTTTGCCTCTCTAAAAGAAAATAGAAAGTGGCCAGCACACTGTATATATTAGCAGGTTAACATACTGGGCCATACTTGCACTTTATTGTAAATGTTTTTGGTACTTCTTCGAAATCTGTGTTTACCTTGGGTATTTTCTTAGTTCACACATGTGAAATAACAGCTGGGACTTGCCAAAATATAGCAGTCAAGTGCTGTACATGTAGTAGCTTTAAAACTAACACAGGTGTCCTAGATCCCTTACACAGAATAAACAGAAGCACACGATCAAGAGTGTGTCTAACTCCTCTCTTCTGGAAATGACTCGTCCTGAAATGCTTGATCTGACAATTGCTCTGGTCTCTGAAGAGAGATGCATCACATGGGTGAAATACTATTGATTTCTCCAGAAAGTGGAAAGTACGCCATCTTTTTAATTTTAATAGAAATGTAAAATCATAAACTGAATCTTCCAATTACCACCCTTTTTCTTTTTTCAAAGGAAAGGTAAGTACATTTAATGAGCTCAGTTCATTCCTGGGTCACACCAGGAGCAGAAGGACAAGACCTCCATCACTGGAAAGACCACCCAGAGAGGAGGAAGCTGCGCTTGCCCAGAAGGGAGGAAAAGCAAGAAGATCCCAGTGGTTTTCCTTCAGAGCCCAAGCCATGACTACCAGCTGCCTCCACGGCAGAAGTCGAGGGGCCCCAGCCATGGAGAAGGGGCCTGTTTCTTTTCAGCGTGAGTACACCTCGTTTCCTTTGTGCTGGCAAGGCTGTCTGTAGACAAGAGAATACAAATGCAGCACGCTCTTTGGTTTTCTTTATGATGGCCTTTTCGTTTGTTGGGAGTTTTTGTTTCCATGATTTTACATTGTTCTGCTGTTCCTATATCTGAAAGGGAAATAAAATAGAAGCTAGTATATTAATGACAGCTACTGTACATGGAAGATGAGCTGGCTGTGAATTTGCACAGCTGTAGCCAACTGGAAATTAGTATTGTCAAATTCTTGAACTTCCATTCAAGAATCCCACTGACAATGCACAGGAGAATTGGGAATTTGGAACCTTATTCTCAGAGCAGTTTTGTCTCCACAAGGATGGTGTAGGTAAAAAGGATTTGCCCATGGGGAACACCTGTGCCATCTTGTTGCCTGTGTAACTGGCTGGGAGTAGATAAACAAGCCTACACGTGTGCAAGAAAGAAGAGTTTTTGCTTCCTTTTACCAAAGTGGTATTGCTTTGCAAGGAGTAGCATCCAAAATATGTAACTGAAGACATTCACTTGGCAAGTTCACTCAAAAGGAAGTTGCATTTTGCATAGTAATTTCACTGACCTACACTTTTTCACGAAAATATGTAATGCATATTGCTTGTAAGGATAGAAATCAAGCTACTGGAAAAGAACTGTCCATTCTCTGGAATCAGCGTGTTTAGACTGAGAATTTGTGAAACTGGACTGAGGTTTCCAATACTAAAATTATGGCTAATTTTAGCAAATGCATTTGTATTAATAGTCCTAACATATGAGATCCTATGGAAGTACTTGGGATTTTAGCGTCATTAAAATAAAAGCTGGGAACTTCTAATTACACCATGAAAATGTTTTCCATTATGAGAGAAAAAAAAAAAAAAAAAAAAAAGAAAGAAAAAGAGAGAGAGAAAGAGAAAGTGTTAATTATGTAAATTTCCATCACCAAAAGGCTTGTTTCCACTGCAGGGCATTAAACTTTAAATTAAACTTTGGATGTTGCCCATAGCTGCACTGGGTCTCTGTGCCTGAAAGGTTGCCTTCTTTTTCCAGCTATATCAGTTGATCTGATGAAAGATTTTGCTGCTCCTTAGAGCTTACCTTGCTGGTTTTGGAGATATTGCAGCTCAGTAAATCTTATTGAGTATTTTGTCTTGACCTTCCTACAAAGGTAAAAGTGTCTTGGATTCAGACCTAGTCTCCCGAATACTTTCTTTGTTGATAATGTAACGCATTTAGTTTTCCACACTGTGCATGGCCAGGACAGGATTAGCAAGGCATTAACTGATTGCAGGAGGATCAAGGAAGTGGATTAGAGCTGCTTCACAACCCAGAAAGTTGATGATTCTGAAGGTAAACACCCCTACTTGGGGACATGAGATAAAGAAAGTGAGATTTAATCAAGTGCTTTGAGAAAAGAGTGAAGGCAGTCTATGTCTTGCTTTTCCAGTATATTCTAGTTATCCCTCGACATAATTATGTTTTAATACAATGCCAGCTTTCT
Source organism: Aythya ferina (assembly GCF_964211825.1). Classification (NCBI taxonomy): domain Eukaryota; kingdom Metazoa; phylum Chordata; class Aves; order Anseriformes; family Anatidae; genus Aythya; species Aythya ferina. The sequence goes on from NC_140297.1 coordinate 82,554,926, forward strand.
TTTTAGTAAGATCCTTGAAATTTCTTTTAGGCCACCTAAAATGTCATGGCTTTTTCCCTCATCAATCAAAACATTTTTTTTTTTTAAACTGCAGGATGTTTGTTCAGTAGAGCTCGCTGTTTTTCTTTCATTGATTTTCTTTTTAACACAGTTGTTGAAAACTTAATTTTGAGTTTAGTCAGCTTTGTTCAAGATGCATTGCTATTCGAAGTAGAATTTGTGGTATGTTTTCTGCAGTCCAGTGCGAGGGACGTACAGCATGATGGATGATGTTTGGAATGAAAAGCTGAATGAGTACAGGCATTACCAAAGCTGCTCTCTTGATTTGAAATGAGAAATCCCTTTCTTTGTTACTTTTTGATAAGAAATCTAGAGTGACACGTTGTTGGAAAATAATCCCTCTGAAAAATAAATGCTACTTGAGATTTAGTGGTAAGATTTGGCTTGTATTTGTCTTTTGTATAAAAACCTTGTGAACATAAATATGTTTTTAAAGTGGTAATGGTGGGGTTATGTTCCTAATTTACTTTATGGTCGCTTATTAATTATTCTATGAAAAACTGGAGCTTCTTCACCCAGAAAATTTTGCTCCTGTGTCTATTTACTGTCACCTACCCAATGTCAGTGGATAGCAAGCATTGGTTATTGCAACTTTTTGATTCCTGCCTAGAACAGGTCATGCAGTTTTTGTCTGACAGATTAATTTGCTGCTTTATAAAAAAAACTACATATAGTGACCCAAATGTATCATGCAAAGTTTTCAGCGAGGTGAGATCATGCTGTTACCACCAGGTAATCTCCCAAAATTCAGCAATTTGGGGGATTTTCTCTTATTCTTATGAGGATAAGATGCGAAAAAAATGACCAGCTTGTCCTACATGGGGAATGTGGTCCATGGGTAGAAGGGCTCTGTGTTGTGGAAAAAGCACAGATCATAGATGGCTTGGCATACAAGGCTTTGGTGGGAATGTTGTGTTACTAATTCATCCTCTCTGTCTAGTTTGGCCGCTGCTCTCTTTTTCCTCTGGGGATAATTCAGAACAGGGAAGACAGCTGATTTCCAGGGTGTTCCTTTTAGCAGCGGTGGAAGAGCACATACCCTCAGTGACTGCTCAGGGCTGTACAGTTGAGCGCTGTTGTCTGTATTTTTATGGTTGGAAAATAAACTGGAACTGCATAAGTGCCTCTTCGGTTTGAGTGGGCTTTAAGAAGGAGAAACTGTGGGGCACAGACCACTTCTCATGCACGCTGTAGAGCGCAGGGTGAAACTAGTTCTTTTTTTGCATTCCCTCCATCCTGTTAGCTTTGGAGAAGATAGAGATGGTGTTCTTTAACCAGTGGTTTTCTGTCATTGTTCTTGGATAACTAAGAAAGTGAAGATGATGTCAGTGGACTCTTATGTCAGCGTATCTACCAGTCAGTGCATCCAAAGGGATGTCAGGCTGGAAAGGAGCACAACCCGCTGACCAAAAGGAATGCAGTTCTGTAGCTGCAGGATGGTGACACGTGGGAACCTGCACGTGGGGTTTATTCTCTCCACGTTCCCTTTCTCTTGTGTGGGTATATTTGCCCATAAAAAAAAATACCATAATGTTTGAGAATGGAAGATACCAATGAAGCAGTACCTTTCAACACCACATTGATTCACAAGCTTAATTTAAATACTGCACTTGTCTGCCCAATGGCTTAATTAGCGTGGCCTAAAATTAACGTGAAAGATGACAGCTCCCTGCTGTAAAGCAATCAAACAACCGATCTCTTCCATAAGCACATTCTTGCAATAACTTCAACAGGCTAAATTCTTGGCTAGCATCAATCTGTATAGGTTATACACTTTCCAGACGCTGTTTTGCAGCAGCTGAGAATTTGGCCCCTGTAACGTTATGCTTCCTGATCTAACAGTGCTGCCCTGTAAGGAAGTGATAACAGCCTTACAGGTAGGCAGAATGCTAGGTCGTAAGGTCTCAGAGGTCTGATAGCAGAAAGCACAGCCTCCCAAGCAACTTGAAGGCTAGAGATGTCAAAGCACGCTGATCCAACAACCTAATCTCTAAAATATATAGATAGGAGAGTTAACTAATAGCTTCAAGTTAAATTGCTGAGCACAGGCAAATCTGGCCTCCATGCCTGCAGAATAAGTCTTCAACTGGTGTGATTATCTTGCTGATAAAACACAGAGACCTCCCGGAGAACAAGTTGTGCCTGCACCACCACTCAGACCTTGACAGGTCCTCCCCCCCATCACAACCCCATCTCCTCCCCCTGTATCTTTTCTGGTGTTTCGAGGGGCACAAAAGGGTGAAATCCTGCTCTCACGAGAGGCAGGGAGCATTGCAAAAAGGGCAGGCGAGCAGCACTAGGGTGAGATGGGCCTCTCCATCCTTTCATCCTCCCCTTGCCCGCCCCACACCTGTGGGCAGGGGAGGGGGTGAGAAGCCCCTATCACCACCCCATAGCCACAGACAGCGTGGGGAAGTGGAGGCCGGGGTAGAGCTGCAAGCACGACGTAGTGGGACGAACTGGCTCGTGCTCTTGGCTGGGTGTCACCAGGCACCAGAACGTGCCGCTTCCCAGCCGCACCTCGGTCTGCAGATAAAGCAAGCCGAACACCCGCCTTCAGAAGAGGGTTTCTAGACGTACCCCCGAGGAGGAAAAAGGAAGTTTTGAAAGGTGGGATCTGAGCAGAGGAAGTGACTCACGGGCTCAAAGAGAGATGGGCAGCCGAGGGAGGCTGCAGGCGCGATCCCCGACTGTGCAGCGCCGTGGGAAGCGGGGCGAGGAAGGAGCCTAGGGCTGGAGGAGACGGACTTTGGCTGTGGCTGTGGCCCTGTGCTTGCCCCCTGGCCGCAGGGGTTGTCACACGTCCCCTGCAGCCATCTCCTTGGAGCAGCACTGTGGCTGGGTGCTGGCACGCCTGGAGGGACTCTGGCTGCCCTCCAAGCCAGGCCGCAATAGTAACTGCAATTTGGGTGAAGAACAAGAGGTTTTTGTCCTCGCTTTACGTTTTGTGAACAGCCACCTTTCATTGTTTTAAAGCACTAAAAGCAGACGTGGGTTGGATTTTATGAGGGTTCATGAGAGATGTGACATGAGAGTCGCCTCTGGGACTTTTGCACCAGCCCTTTGCAGAGTTCCTCTGGGAGGGTAGACCCTTCTCCACCTGCAGGATGCCCTTTTTATCTGACCCAGTCTTGAACTCTTTCCCTGCATCATCTTCTGCACCTAGGTGGTTGTAATCTGTGCAGCCTCTGTGAGAATGAGATTTCTCTCCTAATGAGAAAGCCCTAATGGTCAGGACTTTGTGAAAACTAAACGAGGAATTTCCTGGCTTTCAAATAATTTCCACCCTTAATTATGATGTTCTAATAATATCTTTTCTTTTCTTTTCTTTTTTTTTTTTTTTTTTTTTTTTTTAATTAGCTGATCTCTACTTGATCTAAATAATAAACTGGCTACAAGTTTGCCGTGTCTCCTAGGGAGGAAGTGAGGACAGAAATAACATAATGTTACCTTTAGTTCCTTTTATTTATTTACTTTTCATGAGTTGTCCTATGGGCCAAGTAAGGTAGAGCAGATGAAAGTGCTTTTTCTGAATGTTGAATTAGACCCTTTTGTGCTGAGATCAGGACTCACAGTGTTACAGGACTCAGTCCCCGCTGTCATTGAGATGTGTGCTGCACAACTACTACCGATCCGTTTTCCTGGCTTGTGCTCTGTGGCATTGACTAGTCTACTTGTAATGTGTGTATAAAGAGAATTGCATATTAGTTCAGCATTTCAGGCATTGTTTAAAGCACCTTCTTCCCCAGAGAACTACAGAGCCAGAACTGGGAAAGAATGATTTCCTCCATCGCTGAGGTCACAGCAGTGGAATTAAAACAAATGGCAAGAGCTCAGTGCAAAAACTGAAAATAATGCTTTACAATCTGCAAAAGCCGTAGGTAATCAGTTTGTGTGTCCACCAGAACTAAAGCATCACAAAGACACACGTTTTCTTACAGAGAGCCTTAGCCAGTTAAAAGTTGAAGCTTGATTTGAAAAATCTTGTAATTAAAGCCTGTGACTATTCATCAAGGGAAGGATGTATGCAATGTGTTTTTTCTTCTGCACCCAGAAAAAGAGCCATGTGTTATAGAGCCTTCCCCAACAGTTAGCAAGAGCTAAAATCCAGTTCTTGGCTACAGCAACTTGGAGCTTATCTAATCTCAATTAATTTTATTCAGCTGATTAAAGAAACAGTGGTTTTATGCATCAGGTCCTGCTATCATACATTACCTTTTGACCATCTTCATCTTAGGCTTTTGTGTACTTTAAGCTTTTTGTTTTCTCCTATAAAACCAAGACTTGGTTCCTGAAGATACTGACCTAGGCAAGTGCAAACAAATTACATATATTATCCGCTGTATCATTATGCCAAACTTCTTGAGCATTTCCTAGTGTCTACTTTTGTTTTGGTCAGAGCCTTGTTGAACTTCTGGAACAATCTTTACAACAGGTAACTCATGGTAAGGGATCATGATTTATACTTGGTATTTTTAGCCTTTTCTGGTAAAAGTGCCTAATCATTCAGTCTGCTAAGTCTATTTGGACTGTCTGCACAGGTAAGTACTTTCTTTGTATTCTAGTCAAGGTAAAATTTAATTAGACCAGTGACCAACTGATGGCCAAATTGGTAGCAAGTCATACAGCAAGTCAGCCCAGATTTGGAAGGTCTTCTTCATGACAGCCACTACGATCACTAATATGTAAGGTGTAGACACTTGTAGACCTCAGTTCTTCATGGCATTGTGCTCCTCATGCTTCCATCCAAATAGCCTTTTTTCAGTGATTACCATTGTCCAGCATCAGCACTTACAAGGGAGTAGACCCTGGTGGCTGTATGAAGCAGCCCCTAATGCCAGGTTGTAAATAACAAGTTATGTTTTCGTGCATGTGATGGTGTTACACAGAGGCAACAGTGGCATTTAAAAGTATGTTCCTAAATACCATATGGTATTTGGCTGCTTAAACCATTTTGTTCACATCTCCAAAATTTATCTTCTAGCATACTAGAACTCTCGTGAATTGTATTAATGACCAAAATTTAAAAGGGTCTTCCACAATAGTTCTACTTGTGGAATATAAAATACCCTAAGTAATTGCACACAGCCTTGTTTTCCTCAGTTTGCTTGAATATTATTTCTTAACGCAAACTCAGCATGGATAGAATTTTTAAAAGTAGTGCCCATTACACGAAAACAGCAACAAAGCACTGAATCCCTTCTCTCTCCATTGTTTTAGCTGGTTTATGTACATCACATGTCACTGTCCAGAACTTTGCATCTATGTAGATCTCATTGAATCAAATATTCATATATTTCTTTGAAACATAAAGGCAGCTTAATTCTTATTTCATTTTTTCAATGTCAACCCCACCACGCATGTACTTATGAGAGGTTGTGGGCTCCCTCTGGTGGTGTTTGAAAACCAGAAAATCAGTAGAGGAAAAGCTTGTCAGCGTGCACAGACATTTATATAACATAACTCAAAAAAGCAGTAGTGTTGTGCATAAGAAGCTGTTAAATGTTTACAGAAGGTTGCACACCTGATTCTTTCTCCAGCTGTCACCTGCTTTTATCGTGACATTTTATTGCTATATCTTGAGAGAGGAGAAATGCATACTGATCTATCACACAGCAATGAGGAAGGTAATTCTGCTGAGATTGTTTCATTAACAGTTTCACCAGCAAAATGTGCGTATTAGTTCTTCACTTCCTTGTAATACTGTGCCAGATTTGAATGGACTCTGTGGCTATTTCCTTAGAAAAAGATATCACCACTTTTTTTTTCTTGGCAGTTGCTGTGCAAATTAATGATAACATAAATGGAGATAAAGATTTCACTTATAAATATTATTTATACATGGAGGCTGACAAGGACACAAAAAGGAGAATGTTTTTCAATACATTTCTCTTTCTCCCCTGGCTCAAATACGTGGACATGCCTGTTGCTGGTGAAAGGAGAACTCCCATAGGAATGTTCTGCATTAATTCACCGCTAATTACAAACATACAGAACATGCAAGGTGAAAATTGCTCTAATCACGTTCTGCTTCTGCAGAAGTCAGTGCTGGCCTGTGGGCGGTCTGATGCTGGCTGCAATTGCAACTCCGGCATGCGCATGGGGCTGAAGCCCAAACACCACAGCCGTGATGCTCGCTCAGATGCTCATTGTTTATCTGCCACTGCTGGAGTGCATGGGCAGCCTGGTGGTGATGAGAGCCCAGAAATGTCTCTGCACAGCCCAGAGGGACAGCACCCTCACCCTTCACTATGATGAAACTCTAGGACTTTTTTTCCAGACTGGTTGCGTGCCAACCTGGAGAGGAAAACAGGGAACTATCCTTTATCTGCATAAGTCCAGAGTTATCATGGTTAAACTTCCTATAGACCTTATTACCTTCCAAGACAGAAAAGCTGTTTCCATTGTATTTGATATATGTAAAAATTGTAGGGAGGGAAAGAAGGGGAGGAGACTAAGACTTGAGAAATAATTCGACCTGTGCAGAGGTGTAGGTTTGTGTTCCAAACAGCCTTGAATCACTGTAATTTTATGTCTAATTTTATCCTTGTATCCCATTTGATTATAATTCAGGAAACATCACTTGCATTAAAGTAACATTACTTCTACGTTTTTTAAATTTTGTTTGTATTAAAAATACATTATTGGATAATTTGGCCACTAGCCATAGGAAATTGCCATTTAATTTAATATTACAGTCAAATTTGGAGGCAGGAGGAGGCTCCACATCAGGCTGTGTCACACAATAAAAGATGAGCAAAATCTAAGCCCCTTGACAAAAATGGTGGTACTCCCATTTTGTTCCATGGAACAAGGATTTTAACCTTAATAACTAAACTAAAAGTCTTGTTCAACTCTATGTGTGCAGTTACATTTCTAAAATCTGTGAGTAGTTTCCATCAAGTGACCCAGTGCTTCCTGGGGTAAGTATGCAAGTGTTACAGACTTTAATTGGGAAATGTGCCTTTTTGTTTTAACCATAACTTTTACTCCAGCTAAGGAATTTGTTCAATAATGAAAGTCTCTATCCCAAGCGCCAGCAAAGGGCTCAGTCCTGGAAGGTGCTGAACATTCTGGCTGCCATCCATCAAGGCACTTGGGTATGTCCTTAACCTTAAACACGGGTCTAATCCCCAAGACTCCACTGAATAGAAGCTTAAAGCACTCAGTACCCTGCAGGTGGGATTCCCAACCCTCTTCTTCATTGGTCTTCTGCAGGGCTTCCATAGTTTTGTTATAGTAATATGGTAAGAATTAAGCCAATGGCATTTAAGGCATTGTTTTAAAAATATTGCACAAAGATAATACATACTGTATCCTACAGTAGATCAGCTTTCAAACCAGGAAAATGAAGTTTTCTGCAAGCTTCAGCTCCTTTGTTTTTTCGTACAATAGGGAACACTCTTGTAGCATCTTACGTGGTTTTGATTATAGTATTTGTGATTCTTCAAATATTTATTCTTCAGCAGTTAAGAAACTTGGTGAAGGGGAACTTTATAAACATTTATCATGGATCAAGTGTTCACGTGGAAAGGAAATGAGGCTTTCTATTCCTATAGGGAAGCAGTACCTTTTCATAAAAGCTGTGGCCTCAGTTCAGCAGAGCATCTTGATTCAGGACAATGACTGAGCCTGACAAGTTCTGCAAAAGCTGTTCAAAGTTCTCTAAACAGGCAAATACTTCCCTGAATTGAAGCCTATTCCAAGTAGCTGCCCATGAATCACTCCAGCATTATTAGATGTGCCATTCAGAGTTCACAGCAAGCAGTTTGCCAGAAGACAGATGAGGAATCTCTCCCTTTACCATCTGAAGGGTTTGTTTGCTTTGGAGTGATTGGCAGTGGTGTCATGTGAAATACCACCAAGCAAATTCCATTTGATTAAATAATTATCACGTATGACCAAAAAAATGTACCACGATGTGTGAAAACAAATTAACCCTCCTCCCCCTCGCCCCCCAAGTTCTCCCCACTTCCTTCCTTGCTATGTTAATTGCTCTTTCACAGGCAAGCAGCACAACTCTTGACTTTAAGCTAGAGAGGTTCCAGGGGAGGTAAGGTACTTGGAACTTCAAGTATTCTGCACTGATTGAAATTTTTACAAACCTTATTTAAAATAGCATCCCCTAGAAGAGTTGAAAAGCGCATTCTTATCAGCAGGCATGTTTTGGGTCCCAGCTCGTTTTCTGTGCATTCGGTCCCACAGAAGTTTTCCTATGGAAGAGGCTGGGACCGCAATGAATCACAGAATCACAGAATTTTCTAGGTTGGAAGAGACCTCAAGGTCATCGAGTCCAACCTCCAACCTAACGCTAACAGCCCTCCACTAAACCATATCCCTAAGCTCTACATCTAAGCGTCTTTTGAAGACTTCCAGGGATGGTGACTCCACCACTTCCCTGGGCAGCCTGTTCCAATGCCTCACAACCCTTTCTGTAAAGAAGTTCTTCCTAACATCTAACCTAAAACTCCCCTGGCTCAACTTAAGCCCATTCCCCCTCGTCCTGTCACCAGGCACGTGGGAGAACAGGCCAACCCCCACCTCTCTACAGCCTCCTTTAAGGTATCTGTAAAGAGCAATAAGGTCGCCCCTGAGCCTCCTCTTCTCCAGGCTGAACAAGCCCAGCTCCCTCAGCCGCTCCTCGTAGGACTTGTTCTCCAGGCCCCTCACCAGCTTCGTCGCCCTTCTCTGCACCCGCTCAAGCACCTCGATGTCCTTCTTGTAGCGAGGGGCCCAAAACTGAACACAGTACTCGAGGTGCGGCCTCACCAGAGCTGAGTACAGGGGGACGATCACCTCCCTAGCCCTGCTGGTCACGCTGTTCCTAATACAAGCCAGGATGCCGTTGGCCTTCTTGGCCACCTGAGCACACTGCTGGCTCATATTCAGCCGACTGTCCACCATCACTCCCAGGTCCTTCTCTGCCTGGCAGCTTTCCAACCATTCCTCTCCCAGCCTGTAGCTCTGCTTGGGGTTATTGCGCCCCAGGTGCAGGACCCGGCACTTGGCCTTGTTGAACTTCATGCAGTTTAATGAGATTATCTGCATTACGAGGCAGAAGCAATGAGGGGCTTTTTGTGTGGCTCGGCTTTTCCAGGCTCTACCTGGGCAGAATTCCCAGTGATGAGGGCCTCCTGTGACACTGTAGTGCCACCCACAGCTGGCCAGCACTCAACCACTTGGGTAGAGGGAAAAAGGCAGCAGCTGACAGAGAAAGGTTGGCTGGATGTTTTTTCTAGATGGGGCTTTCTCTCCCATTCGGTTTCTTCCCTTTTTCATTTTGTTCTTCATGTTTTGGGCACTTGCTTTCAGGATTAAGGTCTGGTGCAGCTCCTTCTGCTGTCAACTGGAACCCTTCCTCTGACTTGCAGGAAGGTATGCGTTGTCCAGTTTCATGCTTTTAGCTTTTCAGTTTCCAAAGTCCTTTGTCCAACCTTTGTCTGACTCAGTCATGGGTTATATTCAATATACCTCTTTGGCTGTGAAGGTTGTGTTTTTTTTATTTAAAAAAAAAAAAAAAAAAAGTGTCTCATTCCCCAATTCTGTGCAGGTCTGTTTGATTGGGCAATATTTCTGGATTCAGGGCAGATCAGCTCTGAAAGTGGCCTAACTCCACCCTGGTCAGTATCTCTCGGTGGCATCACTTGTTGAAACGTAACGATTCTCATACCAGCTTCCCAAACTTGTGAGGCTGTTGCTATTTCAGGTGGCTTAAAAATATGTGCACAGTTTGTACTTTGAATGTTTAATAAGCTTAAAACATAAAATATATAATGCAGCTTGAACTTTCTAGTGTTATTTCATCACCAAAAAAGCAAAGTCTCGAGGCTCCGCAATTGCCTTTGTCAGAATGTAAATTCCACTGTGTAATACCCAGGCTGTATGTTTCAGGAAATCAGTATTAACCTATTAGCATGCCGTTTTCCTTGGAGAGGAGCCATCTTCACACTGAGCCTGTATTCCTGCCTCAAACCTTCCTGTCACTGTTCCGTATCCACGACCCAGCCTAAGGCTGCCTTTGACAGTTCCCGAGCCATTTCCTGCACACTGCACTAGCACTAATTGAAAATTTGGGTGGCCTTGCTTATTTATTTTCATGGAATGTAGTGGGTTATATTTTCATGGCACTTTCTCAGCAGTGCAACGTTTCAATTTCAAAACCGCTGCAATATGAAGAGAAGTACCCCCCGAAATTAAAAAAATAACGATAAAAAACAGCATACCTTTGATTAATTTTTACAGTAGTTCTTTTGTAAAAATATATAATGGAAAAAGAATTCGCTGTTGCTTTTGTCCCTCAAGATCAGAGGCAAGAGCAGCGACTTAAATACATGTACAAGACGATCACACGCAGGCAGAATGAGGCATGAAAGTTTAAACGCACAGATGCCATGGAAATGAAAAGATAATAGAACGTGTATTCTTTGCAAGTCTGGCAGAGTTCAATCGCTACACAATGCGTGTGGAGGGAGGAGAGAAGAAGCCCCCCCTGCCCTCTCCAGGCAAATTCCAGCTCCACCGGCATGTAGGCTCGGCCCTGGCGCTATGCTGTGCCTCCCTGCACCGCTGCAGGAATGTAATCCCACGGCAGCCAGGGTCACTGCGTCATCCCTACCTTTGTGCTCGTAGGTGCACGTGCTTGCCTATGTGTGCCTGCCTTAGATTTTAAGATTCTTCAAATGTTTTCCCCAGCCCCTCCCCAGAATTGTGGCCCTCCATCGTTCTTCTCTTGTTGCTTAAGTATTTTGCTTTATTGCATTTTTTTTGTTCAAGAAATTAAGGTTAGTGCAAGAAGGTCAACATTAACAAATAGCATCCTGCTTGTTTTTTGTTTTGTATTGCTTTTCTCCTCAGTACACTAACTGCAACTATTGAAATTTTGGGGAATCATGCTTTGATACCTGGAACGCAGATATAAAGAAATCTGTAATGAGAAATTTGCCATTAGGATGCTGATTTGTATCTTAGAAATTATTCAGAGGAAGAATGAATTGAAGATGGACGCAGTTCTTACCTACAGGCACATGCTTTCAAGGTTACCAAACTATTTGAATTTGTAGACATTACAGAATGGAGACAAAACTAGTGTCCAAAAGGAAAATTTTTTTTTATTTTTTTTTTTTTAAGGAAATGTCTGTTCCTATTTCTGCATAATCAGGACGCCACTTTGTGGTTTCATCTACAACTGAAATTTGGAGATTTTTTAGTCAAGCACCAAACATTTTCTTGTAAACGAGTAAAACACCAATATAAGCAGGGTGTTGTTTTTGTTGTTGTTTTTAAATAGAGAAAGTCTGAAACCAAAAAGTCATCCCTTATTATTCCTCCGTTTCCACTTAATTCTTTAGAAATTCTAGATATCCACGCTGGGGAAGTTCTGACCTGGAGTGGACCTCTCCAGCCGGTTCCAGTGCTATTTCCAAACTTCCTCCCTGTCCATTTCCCAGAGAAAAAAAGGTTGATTTTTGTAGTTTAAAAAATGCCCCCAAGCTAGTGGTAGAGGAGCAACCTATCTGAGTGTATTTTGTGTGTGCCCTGTCACAATTCATGGTGACTTTTGTTTCAGCTGGATGTTACAAAAGGGATTAAACGAACCTTTATATTTACAGCTGGTTAATTTTGCCTTGCAGGTATGAGCAGTAATCAAAAATAGGGTTTAAATAGAAGATGGGTGCTCCCCCAGCCCCATCTCTCCTCACTGAGCATTTCTGTGCCTCGTCAAGGATGCAGCCGCCCCATCGCTTTGGCGTTGGCACAACGGAGGCACTTCACAGGAAGGCAGGGAATGTATAGCAGGCACAATGGGCACTTTTAAAACTTGGTCTGCTGCCCACAGAGAAAAATTATGTTGCATAATCTCCAGAGCATCACATGCTTTAGAAGATCTTCTGCTTGTTCCTTTACTGTTGGTGAAGGCAACACCAGGGTTGTTGGGGCTTAGTGGTTATGCACTGGAGGAGAGAGCACGCATTTTAGCTGCAAGATACAGTCCTGAACAGTAACTAGCTGCTGGCTATCACATTCACAAATGAGCATTGTTTTCATATTTTTCCTGCAAATACCCCTTTTCAGAAAATACCAGAATTTTTGGTAGATTGTGACGGATGTTGTCTTTAACTACATCTGATAACTTTTGGAATTTAATCTAATGGAAATGTTCCTAGCCAGTTTTCACATACCGTCTTTTTTTTTTTCTTTTTTTTTTTTTTTTCCTTCTGTTGCTAGAAACTGCTTAAAAAAAAAAAAAAAGCCACCCTTCTTTCTTGCGAATTTGTCTAATATTGCTGTTTGCTGATAACCGAATTGTGACATGGTTCTTACGGGCAAATGCAAAGATACCAATGTGAAAGGCTAGGCAGTAAATAGCAAGATGGACTCAGTGTATCTTGATAAAAGTACTGCTACAATTAATGTTTTCACAGAGGCTGTAAGGCACCTTTTGAACTTGCCTAAGTGCATCCAGCCTGTGTAAAGAAGGACTGACTGTAGCACCACAAATAGCATCATTTCTGGTAGGCACTTATTTAACGGCTTCTTCAAGGCTTCCAGTAAAGGAGGTTCATCCCATTTCCCAAATAACCTGTCCCAGTATTTCATTGTTTCTAGTGTTGCAGTTCTTCCTAAGGTCTGACCTGAATGTTCTTTGCTATAGTATCCTGCTTATTGTACCATCCCTCACAGATATTGAAAACTGGCTCTTAACCACTGCAGTGGAACTTTATCAGGCCATCAGAAGCATGTGAATAGTGCACAAAAGTTAGATTTGGATGTGCAAAACACAATATAATATCCAGTAGGAACAGGACAGAATATTTTCTATAATTGTATTCAGATATTGGCCAAAATGTATGTTTTGAAATGTGTGTTTTGTGGTAGGTTCTGAAAGTGTGATAGGCACCTGGCCCTTTTGGAAAAATAGCCTTGAAATCTGTGAGATGCTCAAGGAGCTTCATTGCTACGACTAGTCCTGCTGATACAGCAGGGAAAGTTGTGCAAATAACGTGAGTTGGGGTCTTAACAGTGGGCAAAATGGGGGTTAAATAAGGCTCAGTCCAACCGCTCACTGAAGTGCATGCTTAGTTTAAGTATTTGAGTTTAGTTCTTTTGGTAAAGTGAATAATAGACCTGAGCGTGTTTTAAAGTTAATGGGAATGCGTAAGTGCTTTCTTGGATCGCAGCCAGAGTGCTCAGCACATTGCAGGGCTAAATACAGATTTAACAGTCTAAATTTAGGGCCCTGTGTTTTTAAATGCTAACCAGTGTTCTTTTCAAAAATTTCTGTGGAAATTGCTGTAGATCTGAAGTCCAGGCCAAACACCCCTCTCATGTAAATGCACTTCTCCTGATAGTCTTCCGTGTCTAAAAATAAGTGACAATAAGAAATGCCGAAGACTAGAACTGTAGTTCATTAAAGTCAAATATTGTCAGGTATCTGGGTTTCAGATCAAGCTGTCTGATCTGGTACCTTTGATTGTGCATTTATGGCATGGATCAAAATCTACATTTTAATATTAATTGCTTGTCTGATATGTTAAAACAACTTTTTATCTCTAAAAGAAATTCCATAATTATACCTAATTGATGTAAAATGCAACCTCCTGTTAAAGGCATACAGTTGTGATATTAATCTGAACATAATTATCAGAAGGTAATTTTTGGAAGAACAATTCTCCTTGGCCCAGATAGCATACTGTAGCTAACCACTTTGTCTTTCTTGTTCCCTTTTGCCCAGCCTTATTTTTTTTTCATTTTCCCTCCCTTTTTCACCATAGGACTATGACAGGTCAGGAAGAAGATAATGACATGGAGGAATAAGACAGAAGAGAGAGGGAAACTTAGGCAGGAAAAAGATACAGCCAAGAAGGGTTTTAGAAATAGATGGAATGCTTATTTACGTCATTAAATGCATACCAAAAAAAAAAAAAAAAAAAAGGGCAACCATATCATTTCCTTTAAAAATAAATGTGTTTTTGCAAGAGTGTATGAGATACATCGAGGTGCTTGAGCGGGTGCAGAGAAGGGCGACGAAGCTGGTGAGGGGCCTGGAGAACAAGTCCTACGAGGAGCGGCTGAGGGAGCTGGGCTTGTTCAGCCTGGAGAAGAGGAGGCTCAGGGGCGACCTTATCGCTCTTTTTAGGTACCTCAAGGGAGGCTGTAGTGAGGTGGGGGTTGGCCTGTTCTCCCACGTGCCTGGTGACAGGACGAGGGGGAATGGGTTTAAGTTGAGCCAGGGGAGTTTTAGGCTAGATGTTAGGAAGAACTTCTTCACTGAAAGGGTTGTGAGGCACTGGAACAGGCTGCCCAGGGAAGTGGTGGAGTCACCATCCTTGGAAGTCTTCAAAAGACGTTTAGATGTAGAGCTTAGGGATATGGTTTAGTGGAGGGCTGTTAGCGTTAGGTTGGAGGTTGGACTCGATGACCTTGAGGTCTCTTCCAACCTAGAAAATTCTGTGATTCTGTGATTCTGTGATCTATTGTGTAATCAGCCTTTGTTTATTTACTATTATGTATCGGTTGTCAAATAACAGTCCCCATTGTACTACATATGGAACAAAATGGATCTGGCCCCAAAGTGCTCACAAAATATGTCCATGTGCCTGCAAGACATTGCACATGCCCATGAAATTACAAAATGATAGGCACAATGGTGAGCAAACAATGGCAGTAGCAAAACCCTAGGTGACCTCAGGCTGCTTGTCACATCCTCTCTCCACAGACATGTGCCACCAGAGCCTTGGAATGGGGCAAGTATGGGAAGCACGCGTTTCCCACTGGATTTCATCAAAATGAGCTTGGTTATTAAAAAAGAGGTCTTTACTATGCTATCTGGCTTTCACTAGGGCACACCAGGATGTGCTGACTGCTACCAAAGCAGAGGTATGCTTGCCACCCCTGGAGGAGAGCTGGGGTGGGTGGGCAGCAGGACGTGAGAGCTGATCTCTGCCCTCACTCGACACGATCTCGGAAGTCAGAGAGAAATATCTGATGAACGGCTTTTCCCTGCTTGTTCCCAAAAGCCAGGAAATGACAGCAGTTGCACCACAGTTTGCTCTTGTGGAAAAGTGGGATAGAATTTTGGAATTTCTCCTGGACCTCCAGGGAAAGAAAATGCAAAATGGTCTTTGAATTATCTTTTTATCAAAGCTAAAAAAGAAAGAAAGAAATAAAAATGTGGCATAATTTTATGTTGCTTTAGGTTTCAACTTCCTTTTTTTTTTTTTTTTTTTTTTTTTTTTTTTTTTTTTGTATCTGTCATTTAAAAATACACACAGAAGATAAAGGTTGGTCCCAAGAAAGATTCAAACTGATGCAACTTAGTTGTGACACCCTTGACAGAGCTGTAGTATACAGCATTCAGTATTTTTAGCTGCACAAAGTAGAGTAATAATTTGTTTCATTGGTGCTGTTTAGAGAAACAATGCCTCTGGGTCAGTAGTGCACAGATTCCTTGGATAAGCCTTGAAAGGGAAGAATTAGGGTGGTGTTAGCCAAGAAAGTAAACCAGTGACAGAATTTTGTGTACTGTTGGAAATCGTTGAAAGTGCAAAAGACTGTATTTTTTGTTTGATGTGGAAAAACTGACTGTACGTGTTCTGGAAGAAAACTCAAAATATTGTGTGCATTAATTTGTATGTTTTTTTCTCTTGAGACATACCAGAAATCATCTGGGGGCAAACAATGATCAGTCCGTTGTTTCTTTCTCTCTTGCCTTTCAGCAACGATGAATATATATATAATGAGGGTTTCTAGCTGAAACTCCTAGATAATGATCAAAAGGCTGCAAAGGTCAAAGAACTTCTTTTTGTACTTACTTATCAAAATGAAGAAAAAAAATATGTTAGATTTGTTAGAGCAGACAGGGAAAGGTTGGGTTTGCTCCTGGTTCAGATCTCTGATCTCTGCCTCAGAAGGCACCTCTCACATGAAAGTAGCCCTCTCGATTTCAATCAGACTTAAAGTTAATTAAACATAGGAAAAAAAAAAAAAAGGAGTTGGTGAATTTATGCGTCAGGTAGCTTTGGTTTGTGGAAATGATCAAACAAACCACCTGTAAGCATTAGAAGAAAATAATATGACTAAAAACTAACATGGATTTTTCAAGAACAAATCCTTTTAAACCAACCTGATTTTGTTTTACAGTAAGGTAATAGGTGTTATACAAAGGAAAGAAGCAGTGAAACTTCATGTGTCTTCCTTTTAGGAAAAAAAAAATTGGCAACGTTCCTCAAGAATAAGCAAAGACAATATGGTCCAGATTGAAAATCCCATGAGGTTAGAGGAATGGCTGGGGAAGCGTTAGCAAAATGGCCTAATATCAAAATGGAAGGATGGATTGGAAGAGGTTCCTCAAGGGTCTGTCCTGAATCTGATATTAATTATCACTGCTTGTTAACTATCTGAAGAATGGAATATAGACTTAAGCTTGCTATATCTGGGGAGAGCAGGAAGAAGGGAGCAGCTAGAAACATGTTAGAGAACAGAATTAGAATTCAGAAATTTTAGAATTTTTTAAAGAAATTTTACAAAGAGTATTCAATAGGTGCAACTGTATTAGACATGGAATCATCAGTTCCCCGGATACAGGAAGGGGAAAAGTAAACAGGATTACAGTTGCACAGGAAAAATGTAGAGTGAATCACAGGCTAAACACGAGTCAACATTGTTATGCTGTTGTAAAAAGGCAAATTGCCATATGAGGGTGTAGGAACGGGAAGATAGTGCGCAAAACAGGCAAAGCAATCATCTTGTTCTGCCAAGCCATAGTGTGACTGCAATTGGAGTTTATCCTTTTTAAAATGTTTTTCACCTGGAACAAGCCAGATTTGGGGCATTGCTCTTCCAGAATGACGTTAAGTGACTGGAGAAATGTAGAGCAGAGATCAGGCTTGATGACCAGTCCTGAAAGCGTAGAACATCAGGCTGCTAACGGGGCTGTTTTGTTTAATGAATAAAAGAACATAATGGAGACAGAGCCTTAAAATTTGCGAAAGGCTGTTAAAGGGAGGGAGCAAACAATCATTTCTCTGGACCCAGTAAGGACAGATCTTTCACAAACAGACTGAAATTTCAGCAGGGAATACTTAGAGCACACATTAAGAAAATCGCCTTTAATGATAAGGGTATTAAAACACTGGGAAATATTGCCTGAGGAGATGGTAAAAGCACCATGCTGGGAAGTCTTTAAGAACAAGATTGAAAAAGTGGTTACGTTATAGCAAAAGAATAGCTGATCCTGTGTTGGGGCACGGAAAGGGAGAAGAAAGGTGATTCTTAAAGTGATTTTCAGCCTTGTGCTTCTTAGTTTTTTTCTCTTCTTTAGATTTCCCTGTTTATAATATTCACCTCACAAGCTCAAACAGAAATAGGGAGAGGCCTAATTTTGATGTCCATGTGTCAAAAAAGAAAGGCAATAGCTGTAAGCTTGAAAGGATTCAGAAAGGAGAACAATCCTGGAAAGGCAATTATACAGTGCAGAATCAAAGTTTAATCCAAGAGCAGGTGAAGGAGTAAAGCTGTATTTTATAAACATCTTCAAAAGGAAGATACTTCTGTTAACAAGAAGCAGGCTTGCAATGGACAGATGCTGCAGCTAGATGGATTTACCTTTTCAAATAAAATTTGTATTTCTATCAGTTATTTTTCACACGGTAGGGTAGCATGGTACGTGTTAGGGTAACTGCTGAGAAATCCTCAGAAGTGCAGCGATGCATTCACAATTTCTCCAACTCCCTAAAATAAGATGAAAATGTCTCTCTAAGAAGCAACTTCACAAAGAGCTTGATGTGGGAATGGCTGGAGGAAATTCTACAGCTTTCAATATTCAGGTTAGACAAGATGATCATAATAATCTCTCTTGGCTTTCATATCTGTTTACCCAACTTTGTGGAGAGATGTAATGTTTACAGATCACTGTCAAATCTGCATAAATGGATTAGAAAAAGGCATGAATGAGCAATTACTTTTGTGACCTCTATGAGGTATAATACTTACTATTTACCAGGTCATTATATTACAACTTGTCATTTCTTTCCTCAGTTTTAACAGCATAGATTAATCTCTTTAATGGCATCTGGAGTTCCATGGAGTAATATATTTATATTAGCAGCATTATGTATGACAGCAAATATATACTATATACTACGGTATATACATACTATAAGCTACATATATGGTTATATATATGACAGCACTAGTTTTCCTCCTTTTGTTCTAAAGGGATGTGTGGGGCAGTGTTTCTGTTCTCCAGTGGGTCAAATCTGTAGTCAGTCACTGTCAGCTTTGTTCTGGAGTCGCTGAAGGGGTAGGTGATGGTTACCACATGGTCACTGCACATCAGCTGGGAAAACCACCCACAATAGATTCAACAAAGTGCTGCACACAGGAAGCCCTTCACTGACAATATTATCCAGGGCTCCTGCAGATCACAAGGGTCCTGGGTGCCACTCTTGGCAACAGCAGGATTTGTGTACGCGGATGCCTGTGGATGAACCCACATACACCATCCCTCAGGCTCCTGCTGTCACAGAGTTTAGTCTGGTTGTGCTGTTCTGACAGGTTCCCTAGGACCAAGATCAGCACGAAAACACTGCCAAGCAGATGGTTTAAAACCCTAGATGGGGAGTCTAGGTGATGTTTCCAAAGGTCTTGCAGCCTTTTCTTATGTTGGCTGACACTGGGGTGTTGTCTCTTCTGAAGTTCAGATCCTCTCTTGATATTGATTCACATTTTTACAGTATTTGTATTTACAGCAGAGGATGTAGAAGATGCAGTCAGCTCCACAACAAAACTTCAGCCCGACTCTGAAGTTTGTCATTTATCTAAATCTAAATTCAGGGTTGTTTATTACAAAATATTCCAGAAAAACATCTCCCTTTATGCACCTCTTAAAGTCAATGGGCTTTTTAGGCATAGGTACCCGCTCAGAGAGAGCATCTGGCAAGGCTTCACCCAGGTATGTGGAGTGCTGGGTGGGGTCTTCAGTATCAACCAAACCTTTCAAAGTAGTGGTTTTATTTGGCACATCTGATGACAGGCTTTTAATGAGAAAATGCAAACAAGCTGTCATGAAGGAAAAACATCATATTGAAATGGGTGGCAGCGGGTTATACTCTTTTTTTTTTTTTTTTTTTTTTTTTTTAATGTGATGCCAACTTTACTTTTCATGGAGGATGGACAAGCGAGCTCTCTTTCTGCATCAGGTATTAACAGAAAACCGCTCAGTCACCAGCAACAACTTTAGAGGTAATTAGAGAAAAGAGTGGCACCAAAGGCTCTCATTGTTCCCCAGGCAGATGCCGTGTGATGATTTAAAGAAGCCAGAGGAAAGAGTCAGAAATGAGCTGTTTATTCATGTACTGAGATATTACAGCCTACTAATATAACTTGGGCAGCTCTCACTTCTGGAAAAACAGTGAGGGAAATGACATTTCTTTGCCATAATGCTTTTTATGGTGCTCAAGTTCTTTGAGGTTTTATGAAAGATAATTTATTTTCCCACTAATGTCCCACTTTAGGTCTGGTTTGGCAAAACTGAGCAACTGATTCTCCCTTCTGTTTTCTCTCTCATTATTTTCCCTCTGCTTTCCATTAAGATTTCATCTGCACTTGGCTTTCGCAACCAAACTCCAAACAATCCCAGCAGAATGGGAAAAAAGGACATCTCCTGGCCATTTCCAAAAGGAAGAAGAGCCCCTGTTCAGAGGTGCCTTAGGTAGACAGATGGTGTAAGATGTGTTCTGGCAATTTTGTTGGGAAACCAGGGCTGATTTGCATGACTGAGCTGTGGCTGCAATGCCCGCCCGCACACCATCTCCTACGGCAGCTGTGTCCTGTTTCTGTCCAGTTCCACGGTGGTGCCGGAAAGCCACTGCCCGGGGGGTCGGGCTGCTGGGGAAAAAGAAACTTCCCCAAGAAAAGGACTTTCACAGGTTTTCCCCATCCACTTCTGAGGAATTTTTTTTTTTTTTTTTTTTTTTTTTTGTACAGATGACCTGAAAAACCTTGCTATCGCCCCACACCCCACAGTGAGCCTGGAAGGTGAGGAAGCCCCAGCCCACTTGAGGGGCAGCAGGGGACAGTCCTACAGGGTCCCAGCTGCAGGTGCGTTTTATCCCACACACCTAACAGCGGTTTCCAAAGGGGAGCACGTAAATAACGTCGAGCCCTCTGCACCGTGGCCATGGGCTTGGTGTGGCAACACTTTGTGGGCACCACCATGGTTGTCCCCTGCAACGCAGGACGCAGCCGGGGCTCCTGGCCAAAATCTGAGGGGACCGGCTGCCTGCCCCACAGGCACGGGGCTGCTCCCCCTCCTTCCACACACAGCCCGCCATGTCTGGCCACAGGCTGCCATGTTGCAGGTGCTGGCGGTGGGTTTCTGCCCTGCATATGAGCACTGTGAGAAATCACGAAGCCTTTCAGTTTTATGACTGTTTATTGATTACTATTGGATGTATTAACATTTATTTATGATTTTGTGTTCACGTCTCGATGCTGCCATAGAGCCCCTTTAAGGGGGCGGGCTCCCCTCGATCTCTCCGCGCTCCATCGACTCCCTCGGGCCGCGGCTGCCGCTGCCTGCGAGCGCCGGCCGCCGAGGCGCTGCTGGGAGCGGCGCGGCCCCAGGTGCCGGCTACAAAGGCGGCGGCGGCGGCGACGGTGGCCGGTGAGTGACACGGCGCGGCCTCGCGCTCCGCTCGGCCCCGCTCCGCGCTGCGCGGGGCCGGCTCCCGCCGGGGCAGCCCCGGCTCCTGCCCCCCCTCCCCCCCCCCCCGCCGTCCGCCATCTTAGGCCGCTCCCGCCCCGCCGGGGGCTGCGGGTCTGGGGCTGGGGCTGGGGCAGGGGCAGGGGCAGCAGGCGCCGTCCCCCCCTTCCCTCTCCAGTAGCTGAACTGGGAGCCTGGGAGGGAGCTTGCACTGGCAAGGGGTGTCCCAGTGCCAACGGGGAGCCTGGTGTCTTGCTCTGTTTCACAGCTTCGCTAATAAACTATTAATTTTTGCTGCTCTCGGCTTGTTTTCTCTTTGTTACGTTCTCAGCTTCCAGCCTTGTGCTCAAAAGTATTGAGTGGAAAGCCAGAGAAGTGTTAAGCCGTTTAGCCTCTGGCAGAACATCAGATAAAATCTCAACTATTGCTACCCATTCTTTACACTATTGCTTAAAATTGTAATCTCACTTTTACTTTCCATCGCTCCTTTTCTGATCATTCTCAAAACAAGAAGACGCTTCCTTTTGTCCTTTAACGAGTTGCATGCATTTCAGTGCCACAAACTGTCAAAAGCAATAAATAAATTTGTCAAACCAGTAAAAGAGCCTATTTATTTTGTTTCTTTCCTTGTTTCTTTCCTTGTTTCTCTTTCTTTTCTAAACTGTAAACGAACAAGTTTGTCACTTAAATCAGGTCTTTCTTGGTTTCTTTCCTTGTTTCTTTCCTTGTTTTTCTTTCTAAACTGCAAGCGAACAAGTTTGTCACTTAAATCAGGTCTTCCTTGTTTCTTTCCTTGTTTCTTTCCTTGTTTCTTTCCTTGTTTTTCTTTCTTTTCTAAACTGCAAGCCAACAAGCTTGTCACTTAAATCAGGTCTGACTCCTTGCACCGTCTTCTGGCCACCTGAAGCTGAGCTCTGTAATTTTTTAACTCCCTGTTGCGGTGGCGTCTGTCACAGCTTGCCCTGACCCAGCAAGAAGCAGCCAAAGGCAGGCCCTGCTGCTGCTTTTCCTTCCCGTGGATAGCTTAGTTTATGGCTTGTGTGATTTATGCCCACCCTCAGACAACAGTATTTTTACTTAGATGGGGTTTCTGGTGTCTTAAACGTCATGTTAAATATTTTGGATGCAGTGATTTTCATCGTACTGGTGTGATTTATCTCTGTGAAAACGCTAATTTACATTTTAGTGGTAAGGCTTTTTTCATTGTGGAAAGCCTAACTTTTCTTAATATATGTCAGAGGTGAAAATGATTAATTATTTAACTATTTAAAAGCATGTTAGTGATCAAACTTGTGCTTTTTTGTTGTTGTTGTTAACATAAAGTTTTCTTGTGTTTTCATGGCCTTGGTTCAATAAGTTACATTTTTTTAGGCCCAATAATTCTTTTAATGCTGTATTTGCTTTGTCAGAAATTAGTGCTGAATAACAGTCCTACGTTAATGAACATTTTTAGAATTCAGTGCAAATCCCTTCAGTTGTAGTCATGAACTAAAGGGGGGAAACAAACAAAAAAACAAAACACTCAAATTCCTTTTTAATAAAATGTTCAATACCTTGCCTTTTAAGCAGTGGGTGGTGTTGTATGGAGAAGGCATTTTATCTTTAGTACAAAAGGTAATGCTCACCGAGTGTTTTTGGATTGTACAGTATTTGAATCTTACTGTGTTGAGTTGTAGGTTTTCCTGTGAATACAAGCAGCATTTTTTTCTGCCAGCCATTGAGAGCATTAGAGGCAAAAACAGATAATAAAGATGTTAAAATATATAATTCACCAGTATTTTTCCCAGAGTCCCATTAAAAAGGAACTGTATCCACTGATACAGTCTGTTCATTATTACGCTGCTCCTCACAGTGGAGCCGCACTAAAGGGGAATAAGTGGGGAGAGTAGAAAAGCCTCTGTTAGCGATGAAAACTTGAGATATGTTATGTTAGACTGTACTTAACTTTCTGTCTACTACTGATATGGTTAGCTGTAAATCCAGTAGGTCTCAAGCACCGTACTTGAAAGTAATCATCACACGTGAGTTACTTTAATTCTGTTCTTCTGGGCATTTCTACTTCACCCCAAATCCACCTGAGGGAGGGGGAAAGCAGGGTAGGGAATGCTACCTTGATAGGATGGTGACAGAAGACTGAATATAGAAGGTGGTTTTGAAAACATGGGTTTGGACAGCTACCGAAAGAAGATGTGATGTAAAGTATAGTTTAGTACTCCAGGACAAAATGGGCCTCTGAAGCACAGATGGGCTCTACCTGTGTGTATTCTGAACAGCTGTGCGTTGCTTCAATTATGCAAACAAAGACAAACATCTTCAACAAAAGTAATCAATAGTCCTTCAGTTCAAATTCAAGGACGCTGAGAACAATGCTCCCAAGACTGTACGTGCTACAGTGGATTTAGCTTCAGTGGGAGCTTTTCAGTATGAGTGGAATCTGCTGCTGTACTTACACGTAGGCTTGAAGGTTTGAAATCTGAAAATAGCTAAATGAATATCTTTTAGCAGAAGTCAGACACTAGTGCTTCAGCTTAACGTTTTGTCTTAGACCACCTACTTTCTATAAATTTGTATTATGCAGAATTGTCTTTCAGATTACTTTTCCCAAGGGAGGGAAATGGTGCTTGGTAATGGGGAAATTTTGTTTGTAAAGGTGCTTGTAGGATGAGGGGTGATTAGGCAGGGCAGCCACCTCAGATCGGTGTTTCATCTTTTGCACAGGACACAAAGATTAACGTCTACGTTCACAACTTGCAAAGGATCAATTTAAACATAAAGCTGATAAAAGAATATTTTGTACCTTAACCTGAAAATGATTTTTAAGTGACAGAATTCCTGACAGTATTTCATTTCAAAAGCTGTTGGACTGATGCTTATCCTCCCAGTGTCACAAGTTGGGAGGGTGGGGGGAGAGCCTCGTTTTTGTGATCTTCTGAAAAAAAATAAACCTGAGGCAGTTTTCCCAGACATTGAGTAGTGAGATAAGCCTGAAAATGAGGATTAATTGTGTGATTGGGAAGTTGTGTTTTTTGATTAGGGAAAGGTAAGCTAGGTATTTCATATTTAAAACAAAACTGAATCAAATGTCTCCTGTCCTCTCATGTTCTGTGCATGTGACGGTACCTTTTTTATGTTATTTCAGAAGCATTTAGTGCTTTTTCTTCAAAAGGAAATTGACGTGTAGCTTTTTTTTTTTTTTTGACACCAGTTATTAATCAATGCAGACGCTATGTTCAGTATTTTCAGTAGCAAATACTCTGATTGCACTCAGTGATGGGTGTGAAAGCCTGTGTTTCCTTTCTGTATTTGTTTGTTTTATTTTTAAGGAAAACAGTTCGGAGACACCAAGCCCCTCAAGGTCTGTTTTTCCCTTGACCATAAGGCAACAACAGACTGCTGAATTTTCGGTCAAATTTTCAAAGGCAGACCTGCAGCTATATTACGCGGAAGCCAGTGGAAACTCTGTCAGCGTAAAAGTGCCTGTGGATTAGATGACAATATAAATCAGTGATTTTTAGGTTACGTTCTGCATTTTATCTTTTACTCTATGAGTATGCCAAAGGTACCCTTTATTCAGGAGTTCCCGTAAGGCATCTAAAAGTCTTTAGGAGTTTGGGAGTTAGGATTTTGCTGAGCAAGAGCGCCTTTTAAATGGCAACTTTTTTATTGGAGTCAAACTGAATTTTTAAGCTAATCCTAAAACCTCTCAGTTAAAAAAGAGATGGCTTTAAATGCTGTGTTTTCAAATTCTGAGAGCACGGTGGCACTTTGAACATCACTGTGTTTTTGATGCGTATGTGTTGCTTCTTGCTGGGAAACTGAACATTACTATTTTGGCAAAGAGTTAAGGGGTTACATCGGAAGACGACGTGTTTTTCTCCTGTTTCCTTTTCATCAGCATGGAAGGCAGCGGAGCTCCTGTTTCCCGCAAAATAACTTCACTGCTCTGAAAGCATTCTAGTGCCGTACAGGAGACGGGATTTTAGGTGGAGGAGTGGAAATGGAGATTGAGAGTACGTGAGGTAGAAGCAGGCTGAAATATGTAATAAAATACCTGGGCATGCAGGCTCTCAGACAGGTACATGTGTTCAACCATGTGAGTAGAGAAGGATGCTATTCAGCAGATGGCTTGGGTACTCTGCTGAGCAGGGACAGAGCAGGATGTCTGGGAGACAACATGAAAAATAGGGGAACCTCAGAAACAGAAGCGCACGTCCCATCATCTTTTAAATATTTTTTGAAGCAAAAGAAACTGCCAAAAAAAAGTCACACGGCAAATGTCAAATTTACTGTAGCAGTCCGAACTATAAGAGCACAAGCTAAATCTTCAGTGATGTGAACTGTGTAATTACAGTGGTTATATAGTGTTTTTATAAAGAATATTGTGTATAGTTACAGGGCTTAGGAAAAATCTGTGGTGTCTTGTTTCTTTTCTCTATTAAAAAAAAATAAATCCCATCCCATTGGGATTTATTTAGTTTATTTTTTTGAACTTCTGAATCTTTTTGAATGCATTTGAGTAAACATATTTGAAAGTTTCTGATTCTGGCTGCATTGATTTCTAATTTCTACCTATGAATAACGTAAGATAGATGATGAAGGTATTCAGATTCTTTACCATTCTTCTGATAACTAAAATAATGCTCAGAAAATTATGAATAACTTTAGAAGCTCAGAAGGAAAGAGGGATGAATGGTTTAGCTCGAAGACAGTAAGGGGAATGACTTCTATATGAAGCAAACTTACTGGATTTTGGAGGTAGAAGCAGATGTAGAGAAACATGTGCTTTGAGAATTTAGAAACGAATGGGAGATTTATGGCCATCTGTGATATGGTTTTGTGTAAAGCTGAGTTGACTTTTTTCTCTATATATGTTTATATATGTTTAAGGCTTTTCTTCACAACGTTGCTAGATTATAGTGATGTGTCACATAATAAATACAGAAGCTTTTAACAAGTAGATGTCTTAAATTCTGGGGAGTTGTAATGCAATTTATAACGAAAAGAGCGGAAATTTTGGGGAGAAACATCTGTGTTCGGGCTTTCTTGAGTTACATTTTCTTCTAAGCTACTGGTCTTCTGTAGCCAACTTAGCATGACCGGAAGAGCAGACATTCAGAAAATTTAAATTGGTTTGACTTGGGACTTGGTAATGCATAGGTGCTGTAACTGGCTCTAACAGCAAAAGTATTCATTCAGGAACTGGCATGAAACAGCATGTAGCATGTACTTAATAAATCGGAGGGATAATTTGTTTTCAGCGTGAAATTATAGAACTGTAAAGCTAATTGTTTTTGGAAATGTATTTCATAAGGTGACGTTCTTAGGATTTTTTTCTTAAGGTTTTCTGCAATGAAAATGTCCGAATCCAGGTTAATAGGGCTAGTATTGACGTTTGGATTATTGTAGATTTTGCTGATTTTGTTTAATAGTGGCACGTGGAGATTGTTGTCATTTAAGTAAATAGATTATTTTTTTGGAAAGAGGTGAAAATGTGGCTGTGGTTCTGAACTGTTAGAATATGTAAGTGGATTAAATTAAATATGTGTGGTGGTGAGTTTTGTGGATTAGATACGTGCATTTGTGGTGGCAGAGTGAAGGGAAGGGAAACGTTTCATCTTTAAAGAGTAGTGTTCATGTAGCTAATTCAGCTTTTTCTGTTTCAACAGGCAATATAAATGACCAATTAAATGATTTTCTGAACTAAAAGGAACGAGGGAATCCCCTCCCCAAGACTACCGTTTTAGAAGCCTCTGTTCATCGTAATATAGGCTAATCTTCTTTTAAATCTATTTTTAGAATTCAATATTGTTCCTTCTTGGTGACGGATCATAAGCTGAGTGTTATATGTAGGCTCATTCATTTCTCTCGGGTTGTTTATGGGATAGGATCCTAACGAACAAAATTTCGTTTTGAGATGTCTGTGGAAAAATTCAGCATTTTGACATCGTAACCATCGTATTGTTAAGTGGCCTTTGTGGGGAGTCCCTCCCTGAATAAATAGCCTATCACAATTCCTGAATTAAAAATACAGCAGTGTATAGGTGTGCTGGGTGTCGTAACTGATACGATGCTGTCATTTAATAGGTGCAGTGCAGTGAAATGGATTTATACAGGTCTCGATTTTTTTTTTTTTTGACACGTGATAGATAGAAGGTTAATTGATGTTAAATGGATGCTTTGTTAGACCTTTATCAGCTCCTAAACCAGTACAGGAGGAGTGCAAATCATTACTACAAAAGGCCAAGACCAGTGTGTTTTCTTAGTGAGGTTTATAGGTCTTTTTTTTTTTTTTTTTTTTATATCCCTCCCTTCTTTCCCTCCTTCCCAACCGCACAAAACATAACCAGCTGTAATGATAGGAGGAGAGAGCAAGCAGCTTTTCTAAACACACACACGCACACACACAGACACACACACACAGACACACTCTCTTGCACTCCTGCCCCCTCTTTTTCCTCCCCATACCTCAGCAGAGTGACAGCTTCTAGATGTTGCGTGCGAGTGAGTTCAGCTGGTGCTGTGTGGTCTGGGTGTGTGGTCTCCAGCTCGACCGAGAGGCTGCTAACAGGGTGGATGAGAGAGAGCAACACTGTTTACTTTAATTTATTTCGGATGCCGGAACTGTGCCCGGAGTTTCTCCTGAGCTTGATTCCACAGTTAGCGGTGTCAATCCCTCGCAGCTGCGGCCCGGCCTGAAATATGTGCCGGGCTCCTCCACCCAGCGCCCTCCCAGCATCTGCCGTGGGTCCAGCCTTTTAATCCCCTGGGCCTCAGAAATGTGCATGGCATCGCCGAGTGCTCCGATCCCTTTGCTTTCGCTGTGGCAAGACGGCTAGCTCGGGAGATGTACCCCTCTGGGTTAAGTAAAGCAGGAGCTGGGGATGAAACGTGCAGGCAGAGCCGCTGTGGAAACAAAGCGATTGCGCTTGGCGCTTGGCTATCTCCGAACTAAAACCTCCAGCACGGGCTTGGTGACTGACTGGAACATTCAGTAGCCCTTCTAAATAGAGAAGGGTATCATATTATGTCATTTAATACTCTAAATCTTTTCTTTCTCGTAGCTTGCCCTCTCCGTCTCAAAACACGCACATCTTCCCAAGTGGGAATTGATTTTGGCATGGAGCGCTGTCCTGTAGGTTAACATGTTTGTCAGTGTTAATATTGGCTTGAATCAACATGCCGGATATGACAGACCAAGACAAATGAGGCTTTGTTATTTTCTGTGTGATGGTAAAATCCCCCCCCCCCCCCTTTTTTTTTTATGTTTGTTCATCTTTTCATTATAAGTAGCTTAGTGGTGTTTTGAAGGGTCCCCCCCAAAAAATGTAAGATTTGTGAGCACTTCTTGTTTAAATTGACAAGTCTTCTTTTATTATTTAAATAAACACGCATAGATTCTTAATATCACTTGGAATTTCAGCATTGTTTAGCTTATTCACTTCCCAGTCTTTCCTGGCAGGCTCGCAGGAATGGACTTTGTATTATTAATGCAGTGTTGAAGGCTGTGGAAATTCTGGGGCACTGAAGATCTCCAGAGGGGTTAATAAATGTCAGTTATTTTCACAGTGCTGCTTTTTGAATGCTTTTAAATCTTAGTTTATGGAGATTGTCTGTCTGAATTTATATTGGTGGGAAGATAAAGCGCAGAAAAGGTTGCCGTGGTGTTTTTCATCATTTCGTAATGGTTTTGAATGCAAACATGTAGGAAACTTGTTGCGTTGTCGTCCTTCTTAGGGTCATTTGCCATATTCTTTCGGTCGTGCTGTTTAGTGTGTTGGACTCGGTGGACTCTTCGGGTTTTCTAGTGAAAACAAATTACTAGATTTATTTAGTAGAAGCACAAGTTCGTGTACTTCAAAGTTAAAAGGCCGTCACCTAAGTTCTAGAAGCAGAGCATTTATTGTTTGTTTAAAAACGGGTGTTTCATAAATCTGTTCATTCAGAGTGCATTTAATGCTGTGATGTTAGTGTGGTAAGAGTTCCAAAACATACTGGTTTGTTTGCTTTTTTAAATTATTTTTTTATTTTTTTGTAAGTAAACAACAACATCTCAGTCACACTGTGATTTGAGCATGGGAGATGCTTTCGTTCCAGCTGTATCTGCCTCAAAACTTTTTAAAGGATATTCGGTCACCTTTATCACATACGATCTAGAACAAATAAATATTTGGTACCTGAAGACTTTCATTCTATGTGTATCTCATTTTAAGCTTGCATGCAGCTTAGACTTTCTCAGAGATGACAAATAGGCTTTTTCTTTCTTCCCTTCTTGACAACTTAGATTCCCTTTGCTAGATGACCATGGCACTTGGTTGACCTTGATGCTGTCTTCCTTCCAAAGAGTCTTTTAAGTTCAGTGTCTGTGACAAAGTACTGCTGAAACCTTTACTTAAATGAATTTTCAATCACAGGAATCAACTTGCTCTCTTCCTTTAGAAGTCAGAAACACCTTTTTAAAACGTCTCAACTGCTAATTTTTTTTTTATTGGTGAAATTTATAAGGTGCATCTGGTTGTCACTCATCTTCTGAAGTTGCATGCCTTCATTGTGTTTGTAGTTTCATGTTGCGATTTGAACATGCTGGCCAGTTTAGTATCCATAAAGCCTGAGCTTTTGTCGTTCACTTATTTTGTATTTTGGTATTTCTTCCAGAGCAGTGAGCAGCACTCTGCGCTACAGAACAGTTATGGTAGGCATTGGTGAGCTCCTTTTTCACTAAAAACTTATTTTGTTTTTAAAGTGGCTTTAGAGAGTGGAGATGTCCCATCTTTAGCAAGCTTGCAATGTTCATAACAGGCTGATTTTTTTTTTTCTGAACCAAACCTTTGTGAGAGGACAGTTTATTTGAGCAGCTCATGTAAAGATGAAGATGATGTTTACGAAAGGCATTTTTTAAGATGGCTTTGTAGTAGGTGGTCTTTGCAGAGGCTTTCTAACTCCTTGCACTTCATAACAAGAATTATGACAGAATAATAGAGGGAATAATATGGGCAAGATCATGGGAGCAGTCAAACAGATGTCATCCATGTTAAAACGTTGAGGAGCTATTGTGAGGAAATGAAGTTTAAAAAGAAATGGGCACAGCGCAGGGGGAGACCTCTGTAAGTATAGTGTAAAAGAAGATTGTCCATAGCAAAAAATTAGTCTTTCTAACACTTCTTCAGTAAGTCTAGCTACTCAGAAGAAATGTAGAAAACTGTCTTTGTGCAATCGCCCCTACTCTGTATGAGAACTACTCTTTCAGTAGGAAGGAAGATTGAATTTTTATTTATTTATTTTTTTTTAGAATATATAAGGGCAATTATAGAACTGCAATCATAGTTCTTGGTTAGACTACCTAACATATGATTTCTTGAAACTAAAATGCATTTTTTTTTTCAAGTTTTGCCTTAAAGATTTTTTCAAAAAATTAGAAACTTGCTTTTGGGTCATAGGAGTATGCTTCCCAATAAGCAGTTCAGTCATTTTGACTATTGACACGTGAGTCAAAAGAAGGAAGGAATATATTCTCAGTGATCCCAAGGATTTGTTTGATCTCTGTAGCAAGGACAGATTCCATAATGTCCACCATTTACTCTTTGAAAGAAATGAAACCAATTGCTATTTAAAAAAATAAAATAAAATAATAGACCATCTCAGTACTGTAGTGCTTTGTAATGTGTTGAGATTTACTGTGGTCTTCTCATCCAGTGGGGTATTTTAAAACAATTCTGCAATAAGTATGGAAATAATTTAGAAGAAATACTAGACTTCAGGAGGCTCAGCATCTTTATTGCATTTATTCAGCTCATCATGAAGAGAGACATAATGCCAATTTCTGAAATCCGGAAAAATACGTTGTAATATTACTTTTGCGTTTTGGTGTTGATACAAGCCAATTACCTGTATGCCTAGGTATTTTGAACAAAATGATAGCTGCAACGCAAGGGAATCATGACATTAGGGGGAGGATGGAAATCAACCAAATAATACCAAAATACCTTCAATTTTACTTTTTTTCCTCAAGATTTTTCTCTCCATATTACCACTGAGTTCTGGAAGATGGCTTTTTTTTTTTTTTTTTTTTTTTTACATCTGTGTTACTGATTAATCTTCTATATAAACCATTTAAAGACATTGCTCAGAGGTAAAAGAGGTGTTTTACAATGTGTCACCGATTCCTAGACATATACTGCTTCCTAGGGAAGGTGACTAAGTGTGTATGTGGAGACGTAGCCCCACTCTTTCTGTGTGGCTGTTGCATTTCTTTGACCTCTGTTCAGGGTGTGTGAAGAAAGCTGCAAAGTCTGTGTAGATAAGATCATGAGGGGTACATGCAATTTATTATTGTTCTAGATAAATTTATGCACCTGATTCTTTTCTAATGCGTCTTTGCACATGATTCCAGAGGAGACCTGGTATATTGAAAGGTCGGAGCTTCTGTGCCTGTGCAGCTTCTAATCGTATAGGAACAAACAAGACTTTCCCTCCATTTTCAGTTTCTGATTGCTCCAGGTAGGATTAGGGTTCGAAATGGGATCTGGGAAGCTTGTTTCTATTCTGCTGCCTGTTGTTTTGTTGGGTGATGCCTTGGTGATGTAGCAAAGGAAGCTTTGCATCCAGTACAGGTGGGCCAAGAGCTAGGCAAGCAGTGCAGCTCCAGGAGCAGGAGTCTTGTCAGCAGATCGGGACTGTTGTTTTCACCTCTGGCAAGGAAGCGCTTCAACAGTAGTTCAGGTGAGCTATCTGGACGAGAAGGATGGGGGTAAGAAGAGGAGTTATCAAGGTGTCAGGATTTGAACAGAGCATTGGGGTATTGGCCTTGTGGGCATAGGGGAGCAGGAGAGAAGGGCTCTGAGCAGCCTTCTCTTTTGTACCTGGAGATTACTGTCAGCAGACTTCTTTGGAGTCTGCTGAGACTGTCCTGTCCTGCAGTGACATTTCAGCCACCAGGTTATAGACCACGTTCTTTGATGACTTCCATAAGTAGCTCCATGTTGGATATGAAAGGTTCAAGCATTTTACATACCAACTTACAAGAGGGTCCATGACACTGCATTGTTGAATTCCTTTCTCATCAGTTTCCTGCTTGCAAAAACCTGGGAAATTAATGTTATATTAAAAACATAATGTAATTTTGAGTGTTGTGAAGTCAACCACTCAGTTGTTCAGAGGTTTGCTGCTTAAAACAAAACACCTTAGTTCCAGATGCACTTTTCGTGTGCACTGGGCATGGCCTTCATGCACTGGGCATGGCCCACATGCAGCAACTTTCTAAATTTCTGCTTGTTCAACAGAAATCTCAGTCTTATTAATTGCACACTCTTCTTCAATGGCAGTCTCAAAAATGTCTCTGAAAATACTGATTTTGTGGTATTCGTGGTGTCTGTGTGGTGTTACAGATCTGAGATGATTATTTAGGTCTTGAATATTTTGGAGCATTGTGTAGCATTTCTTATGTTCAGTATGTGCTTCCTACTGATTTCAGGTGTGGCTGTGGGCTCTGAAGTTGAGAAACTGAGAAGAAAAAAATATTACTGTAAAGTTTTGTTATAAGTGATTTGCTGTGCATCTGTGGTATAGATAGAGACAGGATCCTGTTCCAGGGGCAGTAGTACTTTATTACTACTTTAACCATGGGAGCTTCCTCTCCAGAGATTTCTGCCTTTCTGATTTCTGTCTTCATTTTCAGTGTGCACCTTCAGAAAATGAAGAAAACATCCTGCTATGGGAGCTTTTCTTCCTCATGGAAGATCTATCCAGTACCTCTGAAAAGCTTGGTGAATTTCTATAGAAGCATAGTGTAAGCTCATACAGCAAATGTATTTTGTCTATGCAAAAGTGGCAGAGACCAAGATAACTTTATTCATTTGGATATTTCCTAATTGCTTAGCAAAAGCAAGTGTATAGTAGTTTATTATTTTTAAGGATGATTTACAGAGTTTCTGGGTGTTGTGACTATTGCAAGTAAAAATAGGAAAATATGCTTTAATCCAAGGTAAAAATACATAAAATGTAATAAAAGATGTGTTGTGAAGCTTGACTTGTTCCATGTGTTTCTGACCAACCTGAACTTTTAAAATCATCTATGCTGAAGTGTTCTGTATGTGTACCTAAGATTTTTTTTAATACTGAACTCTTTCATCATTCTTGGATTTTTAAAAAAAATATTTTTTTTCCCCCCATAGGTTATTTTTGTTTTTTACCTTCCCACTGCAGATAAATTCATATTAGAAATTGATTATAGATAACTTTATGATCCCAAATGAGATTTTTTTATTTTTGTTTTATTTTTTCACTTGGACTGTTAAGGATGCTGTTGTCTCAGTGGCAGAATTCAGAAATGATGAAATGGAACAGGTGATACAAAGTTGATGCGTGGAAGTCCTTAAATGTTTTGCCTGTCTTAGGGCTTCTGTAGGACCTGTATACCTGTGGGGAGGCTAGGCTCTATGTATAAGTTGTAAATGTGGAGAATTTGGGAACTAAGGTGCTTCTGGTTATCCCTACCTGCTTCTTACAGTTGCAAAGCTGCACAAGGCGAAGTGCTAATAAGCAGTAGGAATTCATGATCAGTCTGATAATAAACTGAATTTAGGCTGCATGACATGGGTGCCATAGCGGTGTTTCTGATGCAATTGAATACTCTTATGGAAATGCTTTTTTGATAATTCTGTGTGCATTTGTTTATCTCTTGGGATATTATGTGCTTTATTGATGTTCTCTGCTAGTGTAGTATCTGTAGTAATGTTTTAACTTTCTCAGATTGTCTAAATGGTGCTGCTTAATACAAATTAGTGCTGGGGATTCCTCCCTATGAGAGTGTCTTTGCAAGTCAGTCAACTTTTGATGGGGAAAAAGCACAGCAAATGTGTAACCATAGTCCATTACTTAGCTTAGCAATTCTAAACTTTCAAGGGAGTGCAGTGATAGCTTTCTAATGGAAGACCGAAGAATTCTGATCTAAGTGATTTGGAGTCTATTAAGCATTTTGAGGATTTATGATTTTTATGAATTTATTTTTCCTTTTCAATTCAGAACTAGGGCTACACCTATTATAAAAAAAATGTAAGTGTAAAGAAGGTGTAGGTATTCCTCAAGGCAAAAAGGGCCTTGAGATTGGTGTTTCACATGTACGTTAATATTTTGTTTCTATCATATCAGAAGAAAAACAGGTTTTAAAATATTTTTTTACATTATATATATATATTTTTTTAATTATTGTTTCTTTCTGAACAGATACAAGTCACTCGGTTTCCAGTAAATAAGTCGACATCATGTCTCGAGCACGGCAGCCCCCACTTGTAACTGGCATCTCTCCCAATGAGGGCATCTCATGGACAAAAGTGACAATTCGAGGAGAAAATTTGGGAACTGGGCCTACAGATCTCATAGGTAAGTTGAAAAGAAAGCTTAGTGCTTTTGAGACTGTAGGACATCACATTTGTAGAATGTCACATTTAGGATATGATTAGGGATGTGTTTCCTTTGCAAATAACATGGTGAAGTCAATGTTGCATGTTATGAGAAATGACCTTTTTCACAACTATGCACTTGAATCCCCAAGTCCACACCTAGCAAATCATACATACTCTGTTAGACAGCCTGTTAGCCTGACTCAGCATCCTGTGCCGAGCACTGGCTAAGAGTGAATGCCTGTGGGAGTGTACGAGAAGAGAATAGGTGTAGTGCAACTCTCTACTTTGCTACTTACGCAGGCATTAAGGTTTTACAGCAAGAGGACTATTCTATCAGGAGTGTTATTAGTGTATTGAGAAAGTCATTGAGCATTACTATTCCCTGAATTAGTGTAAAAGTCAATTAGTGCGCCTGCAACAGTCTGTGACAAAGTGGATTCAGCAATTTAGCTACACGCATTGCGTGAAGAACTCTCACCTTTGCTGTTTTGATTTTAACATGTTAAATTCTTTGGAAGTTACCGTCATAGTTCTTGCATCGGAAGAGGGAACAAGCAGTTTTCTTTGTGATTCTTCTGACTGTAGCAGTCTCGACCACCATTGCTTTCAGTTGCTTCTTCTTCAGGCTAAGTAGTCCTAATATATTTAATTTCTCTGCCTGTATTTTTGACCCTTCTTCTGCTTCAGTGAATCTTTTTCAGTTTTCTTACTGATATCTTGAGTTGGGTGAACAACATTTTGGATACATGCAGTCAGTGTTCAGGATATGAATGCACTGTAGCATAATACTTTACTCTCGTTGGTGTTTGGTGTTTCTTTCATAGGCTTCTGTTTTCCATATAATTACCACTAAGCACCAAGCTTATTTTTTTCATTTATTTGCCGACTGTAGTCCCATGATTTAATTCTCGAGGGTTAGTAGTCGGTTCAGGGCCTGTCGTCTGTGAATTTAACATTGATTTTGCATGTGTGCATCATCTGTTTGTTCATTGAATTTCAGCTGCTGTTTTATAGCACCACTCAGTTTCATCAGTTCTGCATTTTGTTCTAGCTTTTACTGTTTTATGTTCCCAATAAATTCATATCATCAGCAAACTTTGTAACCTCTTTATCTAGTCATTTACAAATACAGTGAGCAGCAGAGCTCCCATCGCATGCCCTGTGGAAATTTTCCTCAGTGAAGACACACCATTTGCTGTAGCCCTGTTTCTGTCTTTTAGCAAGCCATTTATCCATTTGAGAATCATATCCAGTGAATGCTTAATATTCTTAAGCCTTTTGCGAAGGACTTTGTAAAATCTTTTTGAAACCCAAGCTAACTTATAACTACTGGAATTTCCCATATTCCTTCTCTAAGTTAAGCATATGTGTACTTCAGCATTCATGCTAGAGACAATCTGTCTAATTTGTTGTGGAATCATGACTCCTCTGAAGTCCATTGGAATTTTGTTTGGCTTTGCTAGAAGCAATACTTCACTTCATGGCTGTAAACCAAGATTTCCAAATTCCATTCTTGGCCACCACAAGGAACTTTATGGCCAAGCATAAGCTACTACAATTTTCCCCTTCATTTCAATTTGCTGCCTCTTTTGGAGAGGAAGTAGTATTTTGCTGAGCTGCTAGACAAGATTGCGGTACGCTAAAGAATCTTTATTGAGAAATACTCAAAAACTGATAGTGTTATAGGTAAGTATATTTTTCTGTATTTGTATGGTTCATGGATCTCAATAACCTCATTAGTTCATTGGTATAATCTCTTTGTAAGTGATCAGTGCTAGGTTCTTGGAAGGAAGACATCTCCTAAACCGTGTCTCAGTATTACAGCTGATTGCTAAGGTTTTTGGGTTTTGTTTTTCTCAGAGTAACTCTTATAACATATAGCTGCTAATAGTCTGACGTTTTAAGGTTATAAAAAAAAGGGTTGCTGTATTTTTTTTCCCCCTTAGCTCATTTGATTATCATCTTTTTCCAGTAAGTGACTAAGGCCCCAGACACGTAAAGATTTCTTTTCATGGTTAAATTAGGCATGTAAATAGTCCCTGTGACTTGAATGGAAATACTTGCAAAAGTGAGTCTTCGTAGGCATGCGATTTAAGCAAGTTTGAGTGAGGGTTTTACAAAGTTTATAATCTGCTACTTGAGATGCATTAAAGTAAAATGAAAAGCAAGAAACTATTTTTTTATATAAACGGAATATCACATAATAGGAGAATATGCCTTTTGGTTTCATTTAAAAGAGAGCCTTCTTGTAATCTATTTGTATCTTTGAAACTAAATAAACTTTTTATTTGTAACTCTATAGCTCATGGTACAAAAAGTCAAATCCAGGAGATGCACGCAACATTTATGCTCTCAAGGTTTAGTTTGTCTTCTAAGACATTTGCAGCTGTATTTTTGTAGGCATTGTAAAATTGTCGATTTATAAGCTTAGCCCAAATTGGAAAGTCTCATGAGAATTACTTGTGCCTATTTATTGAAATAGGCAGTGGATTGGACTCTCCAAAATACCCTATAAAAACTAGACCCCCAGTATGACATTTTCAAAGATCCTCATACTGTGCAGCAGATTAAAATCAAGTTTTACTGAAAGGGAAGTTCTTTCATTTTTGGAGGAAAAAAAAAAAAGTTTATTTTTACTATCTCCCTGAACATGATTTTTTTTCCTCCCCCAGAAATTGTCTTGCGCCATTACTGTACTTAGTGAGGCATATGAAATGTTAATCGAGACTTTGGCATTTTTAAGATACAGATAAAGGTAGTTTCCCTCCATTTAAAAAGTGTTGGATCATGTGATCACGTTCTTTTGCTAGCTTTAGGAACCTCCAATGAGTAAAAAATAATTGATACAAGTATCTTCAAAAAGATCATAGTTATTGAAAAATTTCTACCCTACTAAATTGCTCAAGCTCAGGTCTTGATTTTAAAGTACTAATTTAAGTATGAATTCAGACCTTTTAAACTCTGGGGTGAAAACCTGTCCTTACGAATGATTTGGACAAACTCTATCAGTCTTATTTTGTGCTGTAGTCTTTTTCTTCATCAGAGAGATGTCTAGCATAACAACAGAAAAGGCTTAGCATAGTCTAAGGTTAAAACATATGCATCATAAATGTGTGGGCTTTTTCCCCCTCTGAAAAACAAAAACTCTGGCCTAGTTAAAATGTTGAAAAAAAAAAAAGAGAGAAAAAAAAAAGAGAACAACCAAAATATTTTTTAATTTAAAATACTTCTGTTTGGTTGCTTTTGGTTTTGCCCCCTCTCCTCCTCCAGGCATTTTAAAGAAACTTATCTACTGTCATTTCTCAAGGAAAATTACCTTCAGTTGTAATAGATTCAAGGCCTTTCTGGTTTTTATATTTTGGTTTTTGTTTTCAAAATAGGTTTTGGCAGGGAGTAAGGCATTTTTATGTCTGACAAAACCATGAAAACTGCCAAATTTGTCTGCTGTGTAATGTCAGAGGTTTAAATTGTGAGAAAAAGTAAGTGTGAAGCTTTGGTGCTGAGCCACATACGCTGACCCTTTTCTGTCTGTAAGTATTTGTTAAATTGGTCAGAGCTTTTTAGAAATTCAAAACAAAAGCCAAGCCAACAGGGGAAGAACTGCTATGCCTGACTAACTTATATTCCAGTACAGCCAACAGAATAGTACGGTCTTGTCCGTTTGAACATAAGGTAAAGTATTTCTAGGTAATAGAGGAGGAAACTAATTTATTTAGTTAAGAGGAAACTAATGAAGTTGCTCTACGGATCAAATCTTCTAGGGACTTTCCTGTATTAATACTATAGAAATTAGGATCTTGCTAGTTCCTCACAACAAGAAAACTCGAACTGGGAATGTTGAATTCTTTCAGATCTGAGAAAACGATCCATCTGTTCCAGCATCCAGAGCCCTTATCTGGCCAGACTTATTGGTCAGTTGGTCAAATTAGTCTCACTGCCAGAGATACATGAAGCCCCAGGAAGCCTGACCTCATATTAAGGTGTAACTTGACTTTTAAGTGTTAAGAGGTGTTCTAAAATGATAAACACCAAACTAAATGCTAACACTAAATTTAACACTAAAGCTGAAGGAACATCTGAAAAATGTATTTGTGACTCTTGCTGTAGTTGCCAACATGGGACTGGAAAAGCATCATGGGTGGGTGTGTTTAAAATATGTGAAGCATCATAAACGTATTTGCCCTGAAGAATTTCGGAAGATAATTTTATTCATGGTAGGTTGTGTTGTTTTGTTTTGTTTTCCCCAGGTTTAACAATATGTGGGCACAACTGTCTGCTAACTGCCGAATGGATGTCTGCCAGTAAAATCGTGTGTCGAGTCGGACAGGCTAAAAATGACAAGGGAGATATTATCGTCACTACAAAGTCTGGCGGCAAAGGAACTTCAACTGTTTCCTTCAAACTGCTGAAACCTGAAAAAATAGGTATTGTTCAAACTCACAACTATTTTATTTACTAAACAAACGTATGACTGAGTGACTTTAAATAAAATATATGTTTAAAATGGATCCACCTCAGGACAGTCTTCAGTTGTCTAGAAAAAACATACTGTAATCAATACACCGTGTAAATATGTATAAGTTTGTGGTAACTTGTGAAATTAATCCTGCTTTCTCAATATCCTGATAAAAGTCCTCAATGACTAATGAAGCGTCCCTTTTTATTTGTAAGCAGGAGCACTGAAATTCTAAAATTTTCAAAAAGTTCATAACATCCAGTAATTATTCATATTGCTTTGAAGCTTACTAGATAAATTCAAGATAAACCAGTTTGTAAGCTTTACACCTAAATCCTGAGCTGCCTGTTGATCTTTAAATGAAAGCTGAGTCCTTGATGCCATTTCTTATTTGTAATTCAAACCATCCTGCAAGATGGAAAGTATGAAGTATTTTTGGTGTGACGTTTAATCATCAAAATGATGTTGTCAGGCAGTCTAGGAACTCTGCTTTATCTAGAATCCAGCCTAAATACATCCTCGATTTTAAGTGTTCCTTTCAGAACACCTCATTGATGAAGCTGGATTGTCATCTTTTATAACATAGGGGTTCACACAAGAGTAACTATATTAGGCTTCTGCTCTCTGCAGTTCACTGAGAGTTAAATAAAGCCTATTTTCTTTCAGTCCGTGCTAAGATCTTACCAACAGAAAGAGGAAACATGAGAGTGGTGATGGTGAAGCTTTTGGTGGTGGAAAGGAAAATCAGTATTCAAAAAGAAAAAACCACACCAAAGTTTGGGAACTGGGTAATTTCTGACATTGAGTATCTGATGGGTGAAAAGAAGGGGATGATGAAAACTATGACTGGCCACAATTTTGACCAGGGCCAAACAACCATTGTTTTTTACCTTTTTCTGTTGTCTGTGGTATAAAGCTTTGGAAACAAGGCCAGTCCTGTGTTCACTGAGATGTTAAGTCATCCATTTTGTCATGTGGCCAAAGTAGACTTACATTTTTGTTAATGAGTGACACAGAAAAGGGATCTTTCCTAAATTATGCAAATAAGAAAACATCTGGGTCAATGCTGCTTTTGAAAGCAGTAGATGACAAGGCGTGGACAGGTAGCAAAATGAAAAATACTAATACACTGTTATCAGGAAAATGCTCTTAATTTACCTGGACCTCTGCATACTCTAGGAGGTAATGTTTGATTTTCAGTCATTAATAACTTTTCAGTAGCTATAAAAAAATAAAAACATAATTGTATCCAGGTTGCTTTGTCATGTATCTTCCAATATATTACCTAGGCATGCATTTTACATTTATCAGGATTTTTCAAATTAATTCAGTATGTTAGAATTTGATAGTGCTGGACAGCCACTGTTGTTTTAAGGATATGTGCTTTGTTTTCTCTAGGTATCTTGGATCAGTCTGCTGTCTGGGTGGATGAAATGAACTATTATGACATGCGCACTGATAGGAATAAAGGGATTCCCCCCTTGTCTCTACGTCCAGCTAATCCGCTTGGTATTGAGATAGACAAGTGAGTACCAAATGCCTTTAATACACTTTTTTTTTTTTTTTTGGCATTTTTCTCTATATATGCCTCTGTAAATTCCAGAAAAGTTTTAATGGTTTATGAGACAGGGAGAGATTTAAAAAAAACATGCGTGTATAGCTGATGGTATATTTGGGACTCAGAAGAGTTGATGAGCAACAATGTCCCGCTTCATAATCCATATTTTGGATCATCAATTAAAACTGTAGATAATCTAAAAGCCTGATATATTGAACTGCAGTGATGTTTAGTTACAAGGATTGGTAAATAACCTAAGGCTTTGGATTTATACATTGTAGTTATGGAATACTTACTGTTGCATCTGAGTTTCATGGGGCTTTTAGGGATGTTTAGATTGCTATCTGTTGCTAAAATTGCACTGTAAAATGTGATTTATTATACCACAGCAACTGGTTTATTTT
The DNA here is from genome assembly GCF_964211825.1 of Aythya ferina. Classification (NCBI taxonomy): domain Eukaryota; kingdom Metazoa; phylum Chordata; class Aves; order Anseriformes; family Anatidae; genus Aythya; species Aythya ferina. Next base: position 82,595,505 of record NC_140297.1, read on the forward strand.
ATTGAAATATTAATACTGTTTTCCAACCCACAGACTCCTTTACTTTTGTTCGTAAGTATGGTGAACTTTATGACTTTTTTTTTTCTGAAATAGAAACTTTCTAATAAGCGATAAACAGAATCAGAGGGCTTAGAAAAAGACACTGCTAGGGCTCTAGACCTGACCAGCTCATAGAAATAGCATCAAGATTATTGTATTTCTCTTGATAGAGATATGACCTCTACCAAAACCAAAATAGATTTAAAATTACACTGTTACTAAGGCTCTGGTCCTCTAAATAGCCTGTTTATGAGGAGGAGGGAATCTGCGATTTCATTTATCTGTCTTCTCCTATGGTGGAGGCTGTGAATGATTTCAGAATAATTTCTTTTTCACAAGGGTGGGGTAGTGTAATTGTGTACTTCTGTTGTAAGAAACTCCTGGTATAATTTGTGATGTCCAAGGTTTGCCAATGTCTCTATTAATAACTCTTTGTAATCTTATTCAAACACTGTCTCTTACTACTTAACACAGTAGACAAAATCTTCTATTTTGTTCTTAGTAACTGAGCTCAGTTGTCCCCAGATCTGTGTAATGCCTGAATCATGGCCCTTTTGAAATCTTGACAGTTACAGATTTGAGTCTGAATTCGTGAAGCAGCATGGCAGACTCCAAGAAGTTCAGGACACGTGAATTTCTTGCTTTTTGTTCTTACGCTTATTTGTACCCAGTGGCAACAACCGTGTGAAGAGATTCATGGTACTGAAGGCTAGGGAAATTGTTAAAATATTTGATCCAAAGTCTTCCCGGCCCAGTCTTTTTTTAAACTTCAGTTATTTTTGCATCAATCCAACGATTTGTGATTGTTTTACTGCTTTCTCAGAAGGTATCCGGTCTTGATTTGAGGGCATCACATTGAAGAAAATCCAGTGTCCATCATTAACCTTGTTCTGAGGGGAAATTGCCCTTTTTTCAAAATCTGTATAGGATTTATAGTGAATCTGTCATCATCTTCTAGACTCTGGTTATGCATTTCTTTCCTACTTAAAATACATATTTTTCTTTTCAAAGTGCTAAGTCTTTTTTTTTTTCTAATAAGCTGAAGATGTTGTCTCTTGTCTTTCTCAATAGCCTCTTGGCGTAGCTTCTTACAGACGCTTCTTTCATCTCCTCTTGTTTTACAGCCCTGTTAAAATGGGGACTCTAGAACTGGACAGTATTCCAGAGCCTTACGGGAAGGCTTCTTGTGTCTGCCCCCACCCTCTGTCCCCTGTTTGTAAATTCAAGAAATGAAATAATCCTTTTTTTAACACAGTGCTGCATGGGGAAATAGCTATGAAGTATTTGTTAGCTAATTCTCTGAAGTTGCTACTTCTGCTACTGTCATGGCCACTCATTACTGTGTAGGCATGATCTGGATTCTTTTATCTTAGCTGTATCTTTTTACATTTGACACTGCTCTGTTTGTTGCTTCCTAGACAAATTGGTCTTCTCAATCCAGATGACAGAGTCTTTCTTTACTTAACATTATCACCAACTAATAATAAAAAAATGTTGGTGATAAAGTTAGCAAATGATGCAAATACAAATGAAAAAGTAACATGGGCTATAGTAAAGCTTTACCTATGGATTTTCTCAGGTTTGCTTCTCCACTGCTTGATTTGCTTCTTGATGTTACTGGTGTGTTTTTTTTTTTTTGTTTCATACTTAGCTAGTTCTTTAATCCATGTGATACATTCTGTTGGCATTGCCAAACACTAGCATGTCACGTCTCATATTTTTCAGTGAAGCACTTAATCTTAAAGCCTGTATGATATTTTTTCAAATATTGTATGAAACATTTATGACTGACATTAAAACTATTTTTCTCCTCTTTAATTTTCTGTTTGTTGAAAGCCCTGTAACAGCTTTTCTGTTATTTTATCTGGAATTTAAGTCAAGGTAACTTTAAGTTGGTTCTGTTGCATCAGTCCTCTATCTATGTGTTTCTCACAAGAATTCTTTCTGTAAATGCATTGGATATGACAAGTTCTGCTTGTTTTAAGAAAACTTTTAATGTAGTACTCAACTAGATAACCAAAATTAACAGTTCTTACAGTCATGACAGCATGAATTTGATAGATTAAGAATTATCTCCCAGAAAACTGAAGAGAATCAGTTGAGGATTAGTTTAATTCATAGTCATTAGTTTGGACGTTTGTTAAACAGGAAAAGAAAAATACCATGTTCTAGAAGTTTTATCTGGAAGCATTAGGGAATAAGCATGTTAATGAAACCTCAGGTTTTGCATGAAAAAGAAATAAGAAAAGGAAGTCAGAAGTATGTAAATACAGGTAGAAAATAAGAACTCTGGAGTGGGGTTAGGGTGGAGCGGGATAAAGAAATACTTGGGGAAGCATTACATCAAGCCTTGTTCCTTGTTTATTCACCTTCAAGTTCACTGGAGGTGAAACATGAAGATTATGGCAAGCACTGCTGTTGAAAATGACCGGTTTGAGAGAAGAAACACTAGTCAATATTACGAATAGTTGTGGAGAGGGAATGAGAATTAGATCATGGAGGCGGGAAAGATATGAAAAGCCTGGGCTGCTCATGTTCTGTGGGTAACAGCGTAGTGTTAATAGTAAATACTATATATATATAGATGGAACATCTGCATGTAACTTTAAGTGTTTCCCCAATTGATTTTTTTCATAATTTTTTGAAAAATTGGAGCAATACAGTGTTTACTTTCATAAAATAATCTTTAATACCACATTGTTTAGTTAAACATGTTTGCAAGTACTTGAATTAGAGGATGGGTGAGGAGGGAGAAATATTTTACAAGGTAGTGAAAAAAATGCAATTATAAATTAGGGAAGTTTATAAGTAGGCTATTAGCATTAACCATTACTAGGCATGGGAATAGTTTATCCCTAGGAGTGATAAAAATTCTTAGAAGCTTGGGATGCTTTAAAATAAAAGCCTAATATGATAAAGAATAGTTGTGTATAAAAGGAGATTGGACTCTATAGTATAGGGGATTTCTCCTTTGATAATACCTTTGGCTTCTTTAAACTATTTTTTTAATGTGTGCAAATTGGGATGTACTTCCCTTTTGAAGCTGAAGTGTTTGGCATTGGGCTGACTTGGTGGGGTTTGCAACCCCCTGCCTTGCAGCCTGGTGGCTGATAAGGAAAGGAGTGCCATGTATTGGTCATACAGACATGGTAAACAAAAGAAGTACTTAAGGAAAGGATCAGAGAGAAAAACAGTGAACAACAGACCTAAGAAACTGGGATAGGAAAAAGCTAGAGGGGAGCACGCTGAGGAGCAGGCAGGAAGTGAGTAGCCTACACAGAGAGAGAAAGAAGTCCTTCCAGAAAGTGGTTGTCAGTCATCAGCAAATGATACAGAAAAGACATCCCAGAAAGTGTTAGATCACCTGTCCTGTGAGGTTTATTTTGTTTTTAACGTAGATTGTGCTCAGTTCTAGAAGTTGCGTTTGTGGGCTTTTAAATGTTTATGATACTCAATCCAATTAAAATGCATTTAAAATTTAATCATAGTGTGTGAATTACACAGCTGGGTACTTACTTTTCAAGGTTTTGCAAATGGGACACTGAAATACTAGAAAAGAAGTTCCATAACAGAAGTGCTTAGTACAACATCTCATTAAACTGTTAGGTGTTCGTGGGGACAAAAACTTTATTCTAGCTCAGTAGGCATAAGGTTGGAGTTTAATTTTGAGTGACTGGAATTGAATGCATACACAGCATCATCTTTCAGCTTGCAAGTTTAACAAGTACTAAGTATTAATAATTTCTACCCAATAAGCCCTTCATGTTTTACAAGACCTAATTCCTGTTGCTGTGCCACAAAAATAACTTGAAAAAAAATGAAGGGGAAGAAAAGGAATATCAGTTGTTAAAAAATGAAATGAATCATATTTTAATGAAACTGTATCTAGCTTGTTACAAATCACCATTGAAATGTAATCAAGTCACAAATGTGTTAATAGAAGAGTGTTTGCACACGTTATTGTCCTGTACACTTTGTCCATGGTTGTATAATTCATAGCCTAGAACAAAGAACTGATCCAATTTGATGAAGTTTTGTTACACTGCTATCAGTTAGTGCACATTGTGTGCATGCTGTGAAGTACTTCCTTCACAAAAGAAAACAGGTATTTAAAATATGTAATCTTTGAGTTCTAGTTTATTAATTTTCAGGGTGTATTAAGGACTTAGAGCCTTAGTTTTCTATCGCCATCTGGCTTTAAGTGCAAAGCAGGTCTGTGCCACCCTCCACCCCAAGGAATATTCCTGGCTGTGGTGTTAGGGAGATGTAGCCAGACATCCTTACAGGAGACTTAAATAGCTTGCAGCAAGAAAAATTGTACACCGAATAGTGACCTCAATCTAAGAAGTGTGGAAAGTTGGCATGAAAATACTAACAGTAACAGCTATGTTGCAGTGCTTGGGTTGGTGCTCACAGTTTGGGATGGTTACAGGACGGGGCTGGTAGGCCGCGTCCCGACGAGGATTTTGAGCAGTTCTGGGAGACAATACACGAGACCTGCTTCCTAAGAGCACTGGGTGAAATCAGTTGGTGGAAAATAAAGAACTGTGTAAGATTTGTGAATGAACTGCTGTTGCATACACGTTTACCCTCTTGCACGGCAAGGCCTTGTTTATGTGAAAGGTTCCCTGCTTCCCCTACCTACTCTTGTCAGACTAAGTAACTGCAGGCAGACCTGGCGGTAGTTTGAAAAAATTTTGAGCATTGTTTGTTGTTTTGCATGTAGCAGAGGTCATTATGGTGGATCCATCGCGCACATGAAAGCAAACGCTGACATGCTAAGTACATTCCACATACTTCTACATCCACCCACTCAATACAGATGCTTCCCTCTTCCCACGCCAGCTTCCAAAACAGCTCGTCTGGCAGGAGGAAGAGATGATCTTACGCTGCCACCTAACGGCGAGCATCAGCGTGCTGCCATGAGAGGGGAAAAGACTTTCTGGAGGCTAGGATAATGTATTTGTTTTTAAATGGAGCGTACGGAAACTCAGCAATTTCATCCTTGAATGTAAGGGGCTCGTGGAAACTTTTCATCACAGCGACACCAGAGGAAAAAAATGTGGGAACTAGGAGAGAGATGCAGGATATGTGTCACACTGTTATGACGCTAAAAGTAGAGTAACACTTACTGCTTATAAGGCTGATGCATCAGTTTCAGCTACCTACTTATTAATTTCTTCGTAGGTTTTTCTCTTCACATTCTGCCATTACTCAGATACGCTTGTCATTTTGCTGTCATATTTCTGATAAACCCAGCACTGCTAGAGAGTCACTGCTGGTGCGCATCCTTGTCTCTTTGCTGTCGGAGAGACCCTTGTTAACACCTTTTGATTCATCGTGTTTAGTCTACTCCAGTGTCCTCTATGCTGGCCTTCTTGCATGTATGATTAACGCAGCACAGCTGGTCCTTAGCCTGCTTCGAGGAGTCTGGCTGGTACCAGACAGAGGGGGAGTGCACAACAGCCCTACTTTGAGCTTGTTTATGCTGGTTGGTATTCAGAATCTGTGTTTATTTAAAGTTGCTCCTTTTGACCTATAAACTCCTGTGGAACTGAGGTTCAAGTTACCTTTTGGTGGCTGTATCCTGTTCTTGGACCTGCCTTTAATCTGTGTACGTTGCCACGCATGCTGGAAAACATACTGTGAGACCCTGGGAGCAAAAAATCTTTACAGAAAACTTACAGTTTGCTAAGTCGCATTCATCGTCAAGCTCTGTTCATTTGTATCCATTTACTCAAGAATTCTGCTATTAAATTGTGACTGGTCTAGGCTGTGATTTATCTGCTGAGATCACAGCTGATCTTAAACTGCTGGAGACTATAAACGTTCTGTATACGCACAACTTCTGTAGTAAAATTTGTAAGACCTGATATATGCTGTGATGTTGAATTACCGAGTACTGGGCTATACAGAACCTAAGTTTGGGGTCATGGAGGGAGGGACTTGTATTGTTGGGTAGGTGTGACAGAAGGGAATTGGTTGTGCCTTCTGAAGTTTGAATCCAAACTACATCTGCGTGCCCTTTATGTGGAAGCAAGGACCGTTTTGGGGTACTTCATGGCAGTATTAGGTATAGCCAAAATTAGTTTGAGGAATGTAAAAGTATACAGTGGCTTGAAACCATTTTTTTTATTACAATTATCTCATGAATATCAATAGTACGTAAAGTTTTAATTTCTTTTGTATTTTAAATTGTTTCCTAATAGTTCTGATGGATAAATAAGACTACTTTAAAATGTTAGCTAGAACTTTATTACCAGATCTGGTTTTGCTTTAAGTAAAATAATATGCCTAGCAGAAAGTATATAAATCCAATATGTTTACCCTTGCTGAAACTCTAAAGGTAGGGAAATGTGTAGTCTTCAAAGATGGTAAACTTACCTCTTCTTTCCTTTTTTTTTTTTTTTTTCTGGATTTATTCTCTGGTTGTAATTCCTTTTACAGTTATTGCTTTTTAATCAATGATAGAGTATTAAGAGTTGCTTCCTGAATTGACTTCTGTAGAACTAGCAAATCCACCAAAAACGATAAACAATTTCTTTGCGTGCTAGCATGAACTCAGCTTTTGCTACTAGTTCATGTTCACTCCATGATGTTGAAATGAGTAAAACAGAAATACTTTTCCAAGTCACATATGTGCTTGTTTATAAGTAAATGGTAAGCAAATTTTCATGAGAACAACTTCCAAGGACTTATTTATTTAATTTGCTAATGGAAGTTAATGAAACAAACTTGTGTGTGTATGGAGTCAGTCTCTTTTCAGATGCATCTGGCCAGACATTGTAGAAATACAGTCGCTTTCAGTTTGAACTTCTTAGTGAGCAGCTTGTTGTGAAGACAGCTGTAGCAAGTCATTTCAAGCTACCCATATCTGTTAGTGGAAAAACTACTGGTAAAATTTATGATTGAAAATAAGTGTAACATGCTATAGAGTATAACGTATTGTTAACGTACCACACACATTCACGTTCATGTTTCTACTCTGTTGTGACTATGTCTAAAATATGTCCAGACAGATAAAAGCACCCATAAATGCATTGCTAATTTATGGTTCTACACAAATACATCTGCTGGAAAAAAGCTCCCAATAACTTTTCAATGCAGTCAAACATCAAACTGAAAAAAAACTTTGTTTCTCTCGGACATTCTGTGGGCAAAACTCATTTGCAGGAATTTATTACATCCCTAGCTAAATAAGTGATCTTTATCTCAACTTACTTACTTTTTTTTTTTCTTTCCGAGGAGTTATATAGCTTATGTTTAAGCTTAAACTGTCATGCATATGTCTTGCAATCTCGTAGTAATAAGTAGCGTTTGGTGACAATATATTTGTTGAGTGGCTGTTCTTTTTGTGTTATATCTATTTCTGTTGGTTTCTGAGGAAATATATTGAAGGTCTGAAAAATTGAGCAAATTTCTGCTTCTGTATTGTGCATGTGCATTTATGTGGTACTTGCAGAAGAGTTCTGAGTCTCAAAGCAACAGTGTTTTTTTGTTCTTGTTGTTCTTGATTTTGTTTTTAGCATTTTAAAAATGTACCACATATGGATTTGATATAAAAGATTTTTTGGGCAGCCATGGGATATATCACATGTGAAATATCGTACTGTAAATTCTTGTGCCCTGTAGCACTTTTGAGTACTTTAAAAAATAAGATATTGTCCTAAAATGAATATCAGGGAAGAATAAATTAAAGTTTTCTTCTAGTGAACATTTTCTGCTCACTAACTGGTATTAATGAAAGTCAAGGTCATTGATAATCTTTAATCTCACTGCTTATGCTTATAATTTTATATTGCATTATTGCTTTTTTTCATTGAGCTTGGAGAAATATTAGGACCTTCATTGTTAGCTAGTGTGTTTGTTTTACACAGTTTTCCCTGTCTCCCTAATTCTCATATCTGTCGTTGCTTATCCTTGCGTCTCATTTGACCTTTTTTTTTTTTCTTTAATGTGGGGAAAAGAGTTTTCAAGGCCTTGCTGTAATCAGGTGCTAGTGATGATTTCTGTGCCATGCCCTTACGTATGTGGTCCTTTGTACCTGCTTGTATTAGTGGCCATTTGGGTATGAATAGAAACTTAGAGAAAACAACTTCTATTTCTGTATAATTGTACTTTTCAATGTGCCTGCCTTTAGATTTACTTCATTTAATTTGCTGTTTGCTTTTTGTTATAAAAACAGCTTTAGCCATTGTGAAATAAGTTTGTTTTTTCTGTAATCTAGACATCTTTCTAACAAATCATCGCTTCAATGTCCATTCAAATGGCTTTTCGTACATTTTAAATTAATTTCCAGTACCTGATATCATTTGCCAAGTTTGGTCCTAAATGCAGGGTACCACAAGTTTGCGTTTGTGTTTGACATTCTTTGTATAGCAGAGTTCACCAAACCTGTGAACATCAGAGAGGGATTTTATTGATTTTTGAGTTTCACTTTGTGATCTCCAAATTAAGTAATGCATTTTTATACTACGTTGGCATGATTAGTTTCTGAAGATGGAATGCAGCTGGTGGTAAAGAACAGCGGTGCATGTACCTGGTGACTTATTAGGACTGAATATGGGCCAAGTGTTAAATGTGTGTCTGGACTGAGAGAAGAATTTTGTCATGTTGTCATCAAAAAGTGATTTAACTTTTTTTTTTTTTTTCACTGACTTAAAATGAATGGAATACATTTTCTGTTAGAGTATCTTAGAAACTACTTGTAGTTTCAAAAATGCCATTGCAGAGAATCTGCTTTCACAAGGAATTGGCTCACATGCTTTCTCCATGCAGCATAAGACTGAAGAAAAATAAACAGATCATGCTATTTTTCACTTGACACATGCCCACTTCTCCTTCGTGTTTTGTATACTATCAACAGACAGATCAGTGTATTCTGTTTTGCAAGAGGATAATTTTAACCAAGGATTTTTATATGCTGGAACTATGCTGTGTCATCCTTCACATGTCCATTGGACTTCTGCTGCAAATGGGCCTATAGGCAAGAGATGGTGCAAGATCACTTACAAGCTGTCAACCTGGTGGTGTCCTGTGGTTTTAGTTAGACAGACATAAGGGTCTCTGTATCATGGATTATAGAGAATATTCTCTGCTTTACTCTACTTGATGCAGTGATTTCCCCTTTTAAAGGATAGAGTTAACTTAGCATACATTCAGCATAAATGGTTCTGTGTTTGAATATTAGTAGTAGTATAGAGAGCCTGTCCCATTTTCTCAAGACAGCAGTTCTCTTTCTTTAGAAACTTTTTGTATAGACAACGCTTTCTTACATATGCACAGTGGTGAAATCAAAATGATACAACTAATTTTACTTAGATTAGATTTCAATCTTTTATTTCCTGGTCACATTATGTCTGTAATACCGGATTTATTTTCACAGTGAGTTGCAAATTTATATTTACATTTTGCTGGAACATGAGCTGTTATTTTATGCGACTTTTTGAATTGTGAGCTGTTTACCAGAATAAGTCTCACTGAAGAAATAAATATTCATTTTTCAGAGGCAGATTTCCTCAGAAAGATTTAGAGGCACTGTTCCCTGGGATGAGTGCTGATTTCACAAGCGAAAACTTCTCTGCTGCCTGGTACCTGATTGAGAATCATTCAACAACAAGGTTTGTTGCTATTATATAAATTATTGTTTTAATAACATCAAGCAGATTTGCATTTTCATTGTAAAGTAGATGTGTCATTGATGATTGACATTAAAGGAATAGGCCTGTAGTCTGTACTGCCTGTGGTATTTCTGTGTGGGTAGGGACTTGAATCAACAAAGCCAATTCTCTCAGTGTGGATAGGAGAAGAACTTCAGTTTTAACCAGAATTAATTTGTGGCTTAATTTTTTTCTGTGTAAGATGGCAGTTGTCTTGCTTCAGGCTAAATCTCTTTATGAACCAAGAAGTCAAGAAGCATGGCCTTAAGTGGAAACTCCAGGTGTTATCTTCAGTCATGACTATGACTAAAGGGTCAGGATGAGGGCACTGAACAGATTAAGAGTAAAACTCTTAGTGATATCAGTTAGCTTTCAGTCAACTCCTATAGAAAATTCTACTGCAGAAAGAAGATGGACAAGTGAGTAAATCTTTGGGGAAAGTCTTAAAATATTGATGATTCTTCATTTTTATATCTATTTCATAATAATGTGTGCTTACAAGGATAGATTACATATGCATACTTTTGCACGTATGAGTTCTGAAATTTGTCTGATGGTGTTCAGATAATATTTGAAGCCATTTTTACTAGGGAGGATGAGTTCTTTCTGCTTGTGATTAGTGTTTTGAAAAGAAGTAAAACTGCAAATTTATTTAATATTTTCTCATAATGGTAGAAACAAATGTGTGCTGTTGTTGTTCCTTTTTGGGGGGGAGGAGAGTTTTTTGCTTTAAGACCTCAAAAATGTATTCATTAATATGCCTGGGAAATAATTTGTTCGCAAAGCAATAAATAGTGGAGCCAAAACAACAGCAAGAGACCGTTACTGATAAATACATGATAGCACAATGATAGCATCTTTTGAAATCAGGTAACTACAAGAAGAAGAATTCAAAATTTACTATATTTACCACAACCTGGTAACTTCTTCAGCATCCATTAGGTTTTTAAAAAGTTTGGGAGACAAATTAAGAAAGAACAGACAACTTTTGATATAACTGTGTTTAAGAAGTTTGCCTGAATCTTGGCCCTTTTGGTGCTCATTCGTTTGGGCACCAGTGACACTGCCTGGAGAGATGAATGACAGATCAAGAGTGATTACAAAGTTCTGGATACAAATGTGAAGAACATGGGAACCGAGGTATTTCCTTTTAATTACAGGTGAAGTGGAACGGTTCAGGTAGTAGTGGATGCATCCTGTAGGTTCACAGCTGGCTGTAGGACTGTTTTCAGAGGCAGCATGTTTTGCTTCGGTAGTCATGGATCTTTCTTTAAAGAATAAAAACCTTCAGTGAGAAATGGGATTCAACTGAAGAAATGGGGTAGGAACATTTTTGCCAGCAGGGTTGCAACTTGGTGACAAGGACTTTCACTTAGGTGTATTAGGGGACAGTGGTCATATCTTGCAGTCAACTGAAGGTACAGAGTGCTATGTGTATGTGTCTCCTTGGAGAAGATTTTAACATCCCTAGTATTTGCTGGAAGGGTAACGTTGCAGGATTCAAGCAGTCCAGGAAGCTTGTGGAGAGTTCTTGGAACCCTGGGTTAGGCAACAGCAGCACAGACAAGGATCTGATGTTTGTAACATGCCGTAAATACCAGTTGGCAGTCCCCGTACAAATCATCTTCTGGGGTGTATCAGCAAGGCAGGGTTATGTAAGATATGGGGATAATTATTCTGCTTGGTATTATTTTAGCAGCAGTTGAAGTGCTCTGCCCAGTTTTGGCCACTGCGTTACGAAAGGTGGTAGCTGATCACAAAAATAAAAGTATATAAATGTCTGTGGGTACATAGCTTGAATGAATTTAGTGCTGGTAGAAAAGAAAGAATTAATACAGAGTGCCGGTTCTGAAAGACGTAGTGGGCAGTTCAAGAGTAGACATCAATTGTTCTTGGTTTGCTAAGAATAGAACAGCTGGCTCCATTTGCAACAAGGGAGATCTAGGTTAGATACAGGTTAAAAATGATATTAGATTGCATAAGACCTGGAACCAAGTAACTTGGAAAGCTAAAGAATCACCGTCACTGGAGGCTGATGAGATTTGCTTTGATGGGTGCCTGTCATAGGTGACTAAGGTACCTTTAAGGATGCCTTCGATCCAAAAAGTGAATTAAATGATTTTTTTAGAATTGATTAAATGACTCTTACTACCATGGAATATGTAGAAAAGCACAATGTGGTGGTTATATCTGTAATATGAAAAGATGTCAGCAAAAAATGCCTATTTTTTCTGGTCATCAGTACTATGAACTGATATGTTAGCTCGTATGACCCCTTTTTACCTTGTACTATGACAGTGGTTCAATGCCTCAAAATCTGTTCTCATGTAAATGTGAGGCTTCCTGTTAAGAAATATTTGTAATATTTTTTTCCAGTATCAGTTTAAGTTCTTAATCTTTCTGGGCAAAGAAAAGTCTTCGAATATCAACAGATTCAAGTCATGTTCCCCTTGCTCTAGTGGAATAAAAAGGTTCACATTGATTTAGATAATTTAAATTTAAGTCTTAGTGTCAAAGGTCCAAAAGCCGTGAAAAACTGTCAACAGAAAGAATGACTCAAAGGGTAGGATGAATCTAATCATGCATTGAATCTAATTATAATTTTATTTTAAGAAGCAAAATTGTTTTTTTCCCCACTTCAGAATGTCTAGTTTTAGATGTATTCTGTTCTGTTGCTATTAATTGTTGAATTATCTTGCCCGTGTGATTTGTGCCGTTGTTCCAGAAATACACAGCAACGGTTTAGTTCTCATCCTCTGTGTAACCTCAGGTATTAGGAGTGCTAAATGTGTGGTGTGCTGATGTTTTGGTTAGCTTATGTATGTTTTTTCCTTGAAGGAAGTTCTTTTTTAAGCAATCAAAATAACATCTTTTTTTTTCCCCTCCCCGGCAACAGCCTGACAAATATAAATAAACTATTTAGACATACTATTAGATCATCAGATAACGTGAAATAGTGCTTAAAAAGAGGACTATGCAGATTTTTGTTACTTTGAAAATGCTGCTGGTAAGTACTTCTTGTCTGCCCAAGTAGACTAATCCAGCTGTTGGGTAATGTGATTTCTGACCAGCAGATGGAAACAGGAAATAAAGTAAAATGATGTGACATTGTAGGTATGAAAAGTAAAATGCCTGTAAGTGCACCAGTGTTTTTGTCTCCCAGCAGGTGGTGACAGCCTTCTTGCTGCCTGATCTAAAGCTTGTTTTGTGCTTGCAATATATATCTTTTTCTAACACGGCTTAAAACAGACAAAATCAGTGCAATTGTTTTATATCTTTATTTCTTTCCTTAATTGTTTCTTTTCCTCTACATTCAGAGGTATGGTGCACATTTTCATGTGACTCTTTTGTCTTAGGGAGACGGGTTTGTCCTGCAGTTAAGAGAAAATACTTTTTTAAGAATGAAAATCATGAATTTGTATTTATGAGCTTCTTTGTTGTGGTGTTTTTATGAGTCCCATCAATGTAACTAATGAGATCATATTGCACCTGCTTGCAAGAAATACAAATTTGAAATCAAATGTAAACTGGTAATAATCTAGAAACATTAAGAAACCAAGACAAAAAGAAACATACTGTATAAATAACAATGATAAATCGGATATTAATATTCTACTTCAAAACATCCTTCAAAAAAAAAAAAGTGGACTACAAATGAAAACAGAATTTCATAAAGCAGAAGTTTGTTTCAGTTTTTCCTTATTTTTTTCATCAATATTCTGTTCAATTCTGAACTGCATTTGGAAACCAGAAATAAAAATATTGAAGGACTTCAGAAACTGGAAGTGAAAAGGTTTGGACTAAACTGCAGAGTTAAACATGTCATTATTAAAGAGACTTAAAACATTGCAGTAGTTGGTCTAGTATACGAAGTGTAGTGATTTACTATTGCATATTTAATGTAAAAAAAAGCAGTTAGCTAAGAGCAATACTGCATATTTAGAAGAATTTCTTAACTAATTTGTACCATAGAGAAGACTATTACATCATAAGCAGTAGGAATTGCTTTTAGGATTAAAATTTTTTTAAAAGGCACAAAAAGATACAGACTACCAGTAAACTGTCATTCTCGGGAAGTAAACTTCCCGAGAATTAGTAATTACTCTTTTTAATAGTTTATGCAACAATAGCTGTCTTTATTTTCTAAGTAACTTGTTCTATTTATTCATTAGGTGACCTTAGTTGTTTCTTGAATGTCATGGTGGTTTTTTGTTTGTTTTCAGTTTTGATCAGCTCAAAACGGCTGTTGTGAACTTGAAGAAACAAGCTAATAAGAAAAATGAGGGAAGTCTGGCTTATGTGAAAGGAGGTCTCAGCACATTTTTTGAAGCACAAGATGCTCTGTCAGGTAAATTGTACTTACTAAGCATGCTATAAGAGAGAAGATAGTAACTGCACATATAGTTGGATTTAACATTAAAAATACCGTTCTTTGCAATTTTTTCTGAAAGTGTATGAGTCCGAAATCTGTGTTATTTTGGTCACAAGCTTGGACTGACTAGTTTATTGTTGTGGTGTATTTGCAAATAACCGCGCCAAAAGTATTTGACAGGAATTAGAGGCTTTTGTTGAAGCTGTATATCCCACAAATCCAGAAAAGTGGGGAAATACGGAACCAGATATGATACTAAGATGATTTACAAACTATAGCAACATAAAAGTTTCTGTTTCGTGTTGCCTTATTGTTAATTGTAATATTTATATACATATTCAGTGCACTCAGATTTAGGAAATCGGCCTGTATATTCTGCTTACTGTAGGGGAAAATGCAGCTCTGTAGTGAGATTACATTAGTTTTCTGTGCCATTTTATTTATATACATATATATATATATATATATATATATAAACTTGTGTGTTTACTTAAGGTATAAAATGTCTGTGGACTAAGGATTGTGTTGGCTAAGAAATTGTCTGTGCAGGGCTATCCCTGGTAGGTTTGACATTTACTATTACGCTGTATGCGTGTATACAGTACAACTGCTTTGTATTTCAGGATTACCACTTGTGATCCTGTGTTAAGGGTACCGTGGAATGAGTGAATTTGGATCGATCTACTCATAGCCTCAGCCAAGCTAGCACTTCTGTTGGGTTTGGGAGCCCTGCTTTGGATAAGCACTGGTTTTCTGTTGAGCCACTTATAGACCACTCGCTAACCATCTGATAGCCACTTTTGACTTTCAGGGAGAAGGGAAATCATTGTACTGCATTCTCTAGCTAGCTCTTTTCAACCAAATTTTTATTAAATTCTAAGAATGCCCATTGGTAGTAGGCAATTTTTTTGGAGTAGTCTTCAATATCTTGATAATCTGAAATGCGATTTTTAAAAAATAGTTCAAAAACATAAATAATCTTGAACAAATACTGAAATGTGACTTTTTTTTTTTTCCAACCAAATCTGCGTAACATATAAAGCTATTACATACTCTAAGGTTCAGAGTTCTATTTCCCAACAGTTACTGCTATGGGAAGAAAAAGAAGTGCTGGTGGGCATACGTGTTACCTTGTAAGATTATTTTTTGGACTAGCAAAGGCTTAGTAGGATTTACAGAAAGCTAATGCAAACCATAAATGTTGTGACTTTTTAGAAAGAGCAAATTAGTGTGTTTTTTTTTCTTGTCCCATTTTTAAAATGTAGGCTTCTTGCCTCTGGAAACTGATTGCCTGAAAAATTGAGAGGCCAGAGAGGTAGCTGGAATATAAAAAACAATAATAAAATGATAGGGAAAGCAATCTCATTTATTTCACTGGAAATGCTTTGTTCTGAATTTTTACAATGGCAATAGATTTAATACTGTTTTGCATCTCTCATCTGTAACAGCGTTTAATTTATCTAAAATTAGATTTCATCCATGCAGTCCTTCAGATGAATTATGCACTCAAAACGGGATGACTCGTGGTTCTTGGTGCCACTTTATGTCTGTAACCAAAACGGCTTGTTTTGTCTTTCTCATAGTGATCTCCCTGAAGTATTCAAAAGGAAGCAGACTTGTATCTTGTGTTGTTATAAACAGTGTGTTAAAATAGTGCTAAGAGAATGACCTTGATGTTGTTGTAGAAGAAATTTAGAGACTTGAAGTCTTAATCCCTTACACGTTCACAGTTAAAACGCTGGAGTTCAGGGAACTTTAAAATCAATGTAATATTTAGTTCTCAACTTCTGAGACCACATTCTTAATGAGGATGCATTACAGGTCACAGCTTCCTTCTAAAGTATTTTAATATGCATTTCTCTTTTGAATTTTTCCATTAATTGCCCATGCAGAAAGGGGTTGGATTCTTTTCAGTCTAAAAAAAAAAGAATGCTTTTGAGGGAGTCTAGCTGGAAAAAATGCATATCTTTTGAGAGAGTTGTACCTGTGAGAGTTAAAGGCAATAGCTAAGTTGGATGAGGAGAGCATTCCAGTGGCAGCAAGAAAATAAGGGATATCACTGACACCATCACCCAGCCCTCCTGCCAGATGTCAAGGCTTTTCTCCAAAACATTTGGTCACTGCATTTTCCTCAAAGGAAACCTGAAGAGAATTCAGCATAAGCATTATTAACGTTGCTCTGAAGAAACAGCTCTGATGCAAAATTAAAAAAAAAAGCAATCAAAATTAATTCTAGGTATGCAATTAAGAAATTCAAGCTCTTTAACAGGAGAAAATTAAAAGTCCTATTATACTCTGGCTTGACAGCAGTCGTATGAGACGATATCATGCTGTTTTCCTGCCTGTACAATGGTGAATTTGTATGTTTTATTTTCTGCTCTAGAAAGATGCAACTAGAATTTGTATGCATGTAAACAAAGCTACATCAAGAATAGTTTGTTTGAAAGCTGAAAGCTGGCTTCAGCACAAACTCTTAGGGACACAGCCTTGGATCTGTGAACTTTCGTTGTTTGTTGCTGAGCATGCGACTGTTACGGATGAAAAGTGACTGAAGGGAAGATCATTATTAATTATATCTATATGAGTCTTCCAGGGTAGTTGAAATGTCCTGAGCTGCTTGGTTTGGGATTTTTGGGGGTGTGTGGTTTTTTGTAATATTTGGCTTTTTAATTCACTTCTTTAGGGAAGATATTCTAAAATCTCATGTGTTTTCTGAAGATACTTTTTTGTCGGTGGGGAGAAACTTAGGCACTTGATTTTCCTCTCTAAATATCATAGAACACTTTTTCCAACCCCAATGATTATGCTTTATAAACCCTAGGTCAGCTTCATTTCTCTGTGGGATTTTGTCATTGTGTATCAGAGCTTTCCGAGTATGGTTGTTTCTCCTAGTTTTCCCTGAATTGGTACAAGATGTAACTTTTTTGTAGGAAGATGATTTTAAAAAGTGTAACACTTGCTTTACCAAGTGTTTCATATTCATCTATTTGCACATCTTTTATATATTTATACATGCTTTTAGAACTCATACTCTGTTAACGTTTACTGCAAATATATGAAATTGATCAAGGAAATTGCTCCCTTTTTGAGCAATTGATCAGTGAATCGCTCACTTTTAGTGTAGCTTTTTTCAATAGCAGGGATCAGTGAGATCAGACTGATTTTTGGTGTGCCATCAGACTGCATTACCCGTTCACGTTAGTTTTAATATTTTCACAAGCATGCAATGAAACCCATTAAACGTTATGCCAGGATGCTTATTATACCGTGCAAGTTGAAAGCGTTTACTAAGAAAATAAGAGGTCAGATAGGCCAGAACCCTTGGTCTGATTTCTTGAAAAACAGAATTGCCTTATCAGATCTACGCGTCTCGTTGTCTGTTAGCTTGGCTGACAGTTTGACAGTGACTTTGTCACAGAGGAGATGTTCAACAGGAAGTTTATTTCGTCAGCCGAAGGGAGCCAAGGGGAACTGGGCTTACCTCAACTCGATCCATTTGTCAGCATCAGGGAGTTCAGCTGATTTATCTCCCGTAAGTCTAACCACAACCTAGAAAGCAGCATTCCTAAAGGGGCTACTATTTATATGCTTGGAAAGACGTAATGTTTTGTTGTCATGAGCAAATCACGTACCACACAGAAGTCTCTGGAAAGCTAGAAAAATAATTTATTAATATACTTTTTCAGAAGTGCTCCTTAGAAACCCTAGGCTCCACAGTTTCTTCTCATTTAAGTGACAGGAGGAAAATACGGAAACGGCCACTTGAGTTGCTCATTTATTCAAAAACATGCAAGTATGACACCCATATTGGCAAGCAAGGATGTCACTGTATTTTCTTTGAAACACAGATTTATTGAACAAATTTGAGGTCTAGTTTTGATGCTCTAGTTTGTCATGGCAACAATTCTGGTGCAATTACAACTACAAAAATTTCACGAGAGACAAAACACTGCTGGCTACCACAGCTGTATTCCATTTTTCCCCTTTCCTCTCCTGTTCAGATACTTGGCCTGTGGGAAAGACTATTTGATGGGATACTTGGACCATAAGTGTCCTTCTGTCTAATATCTTACCTAATATGTAAGCTGGGGTAATGCTTACCTGTCTGAAATGATCCTATGTATCTGGTCAGTGCCTCTTGATTTCTTCCTATAGAAATATTTTTGCATTTCAGTGCATACGGCCCATTTGAGGATGAGAATGTCAGTGATGCGGGATCTGATTCAGTGTGAATAATCATATTCTGTTGGCGTTATGTCTGCTTAATACAACTCTTCTGAAACTAAAACAAAAGAAACAACCACATCTATATTCAATTCTGAGTCAGACTGGGAATTTGGGAAACTAAGAACTGTTTATCTGTCATATATGTATCTCTTTGCTTCTGTTTTTTAAAGTGTTCTTCAGAAGCAGGACTTGATCATTCACATTTTTTGAACTCTGGGGTACTGGAAGGAATGAGGAGTTGTGTCATGTGAAAAGAGTCCCTACAGCCAATTTTTCATTAGTGATTCTGTTGGCAAATTAATTATACTGACTGACTAATGTTGAAGTGTTTTTTACATCACTAACTTCTTATCTCAGTTCACTCTTCTATTTTGTCCAACTAAATGCTAGTCCATGACTGGTTTTGTTGAGCGTTACAGCATCAGACTGTTACACCAGATTTTGCTGTTGTCATGTTCCTGTTTTGTAACATCTACATGTAATTCACATTTTATTGCATATTGCATTTTCGATCTACTTCAGTCTCATATACATTTTCCCAAATGGCATGATTTTCTTAGACACGTGCATTTCATTAAACCAAATTCAAACACATTATGAGTATCTTGAGTCCTATGCAGCTGACTTGTTATAGCTAGAATAGGTCTACATTGAGTGCTTTTGGTGTGGCAAATGTCTGTTAATGTTATTTTTGTCGTCCTGCTTTCAGCAGTAACATGTAGTCTTCAGAAGGTAAGAACAGTGTAAGGTTATTGCTACTAATTTTAAATATAGAGGTTCATGGATGTCAAGAAAGAACGGGGCTATGGAAGCAAGCTGCCCGGAATAAACTAGGCTACTGCATTTCTCTATCTGGCATGTATCTGATAGCAAGTAAGCCACTTCAAAGTTACAGTTTACATGCATGCTTGTGCCTCACAGTAGGTGCAGCTTATTAACGAATTAAGATTGTGCCTCTTCGTAACCATGAAGCAGTAGCTGATGTGCTTTTAAGTTCACTGTGTGGCTTTCCCAAGGATGTTGATGTCTGAAGGTTTAGGGTATCCTTGTGTGACATTATTCATGTGCTGAATAAGGGCAAAATATGAAGCAACGACAGTGCAATTGCTTCTAATTGCTTTTTGGGCCTTCACAGGTAGGCTCAGAGGGGAAATGAAGAATTGCTTTCTGATTTAAGTTTCTGTGTTGAAAACTTACGTTCTGGTATGGTAATGCTAGAAATAATAAGAACAGGAGCTTGCAATGTGCAATATACGCTGAGATAGAGACGACCTGATAAAGGATTGCGGGTAAAATATGTATGTTGTGATAAGTAGTTTAGTCTCAGGTGGATGCTACCTCTCTATACAAAGACAACAATCAATTTCCGTAGCAGACCAATTATTATTTTAATGCAACTTTAGAAAAGCAAAATTTACTGACCATGTTTGAAAAAGAGACTGAAACTTTCCCTTCATACAGGTTCTAGCATAGTGTTTTCTAGGGATTTTTTCTTCTTTCTCAAGAAAGAGGTGGTCTGATTTGCCTACAGGAAAGCTGGGGAGGGACTCTGTAAGGGAGTATAGAGATAGGACAAGGGTGAATGGCTTTAAACTAAAAGAGGGTAGGTTTAGATTAAATATGAGGAAGAAACTCTACTATGTATGAGGGTGGTGAGGCACGGGAACAGGCTGCCCAGAGGAGCTGTGGATGCCCCATCCCTGGAAGTGCTCAAAGCCAGGCTGGATGGGGCTTTGGGCAACCAGGTCTGGTGGGGAGTTTCCCTGCCCATGGCAGGGGGGTGGAACCAGGTGGTCTTTAAGGTCCCTTCCAACCCAAACCACTCTGTGATTCTGAGAAAAAATGAGAAACAGCAGGAATTGTAATGATGGCTTTTAGCTACTGTCTGGCTATTATGTTCTATTAAATTGTTTTTTTTCAGGTAAATGATTTTTTTTTTTCATTTGAAAAATACAAGGAATCAAAAAGAAAGATTAATTTTGCACTGCAGTTTTCAAGTAGTAAACATTGCAGGTGGTAAAAAGTGTGCAAAAATGACCCATGATTAAAATTGGCCAGACCTACAGGCCATCTAAACAGCTTTATTTCGTCTTGCATCGTTCCATTCTGATTCCAGTACAGCTTTTAGCTGTACATGCAACATTTAAAAGCTGCTTTTATTTCTACCATTAGTTTTCACAGATGCAGGAAGGTTAATGCTGTGTCAGTAAAAAGAGAAATAGCATTTTCCATGCTCCAAGATTCTCAAGTATCCTGGCATGGGCCTTGGTCCAGTCCTGGAACTGTAGTAAATCTATAAGAAGAGCAGTAAACCATGCTTCTATATCTGTTTCTGAGATCGTTCCCTGGAAATGTCACACTTGCTTAACTTTGTTCTCACATAGGTTATATTTATCAGGGATCACAATGTTGTTAGACTGCGATGTTTGGTCTCCTATTTTCGTAAAAATTCTCCTTCTAGCACTGTGCCGTGTTTTTTTTTTTTTTCCATCTTAAGTCTGGCCATTTTCTTTCTTTCTTTCTTTTTTTTTTTTCCCCACCGTGTTGAGTAAATAAACTTGAAAATTAAATGCTAGAGAAACAAAACACAAAAAAGCAATTAAAGAGAATACTACGTTTACTTCCATATTTTGTGATTTTGTCTTGGCTTAGCAATGTTTATCAAAATAAAGCCAAGTTTGCCCTGCAGTTCACAAAAATATCCGGAAATCTCTGGAAAAAAAATTATTCATAGCAGTACAGACTACTGGCCATAGTAACAAACTTTACTTTGGGGGGCTTTACATATTGTGATGTTTTGTCAACACTGTTCATGATATGCTGTCTTTACGTATTGCCTTATGCATTATATACAGCTATGCACTCCTGTTGAATCCATTCAGAGGAGTTTTTACCCTGTGTAGGGGAGCTGTCCTTATCAATAACCTTCTGTTTAATTCAAATTACAGAAAATCCTTAAATCTTTTTTTTTTTTTTTTTTAAAAAGAAACCAAAGACATTTTTATTCAGGCATTGGCATGAATTTTGGAAGCACGTTAATCTGTGTTCTTCGTTCCTCCGTTACTTTTTTTTGGTGCCAAGTTGTTTATAGTTAGCACATGAGATCTTCAGAGGTACTCTGCACTGTCAGTCTTTCCTTTTTGTCAATTTGTCACTTTTTTCCCTTTTTTTTCTTTCCTTTTTTTTTTTTTTTTTTTTTTTGTCCATCTGACAAGAAAAGTCTTGATATGTTTTGGGTTCTTCTATAACCATGTTTTTGTGCTAATGGGCTAGATTTCCAGATACACTAAATGCAAGTGTAGCCCTCTGCTCATCAGAAAATGGTAGAAAAGTTGCATATATTTATATAACTCAACTTTGAGCTGTTAAGCTGAGGAAGTTTGGAAAATAAGCACCACCCTTGGTGCTTATCTCTAAATATGTTTTGAGAATATCTAATGAGTAAATCAAGAATGAAATTTGCAAGTCAAACCTGCATAACCTTTGAAGTGTGGTTTAATTCATTACAGAGATATGATTGCCAAGTAGAAAACCTTATCCTTCTTAATAAAATTAAAAGTAAATAAAATTGTTTTCAACACAAGCAGCAATAAATTAATTGCAGTTTATTTTACCACAGGGCCTGTACTATGGTTTATTTGCCAGATTGAACTTTGCATATGTTTTGACAAAAATAACCAGTTCTCCAGAATTTCTTCACAATTTCAAGACTCTAAATTTCAAGGCTCTAAACTTCAGCTCTTCACTGTTTTAAATTATTATATCACCGTGGCTATGAAACCTGCAAGCCTTTAGATATTCCAACTTAACTGGGCAACCTGAGCACTTACTGGCAAAGAAAATACAAAGTACAATTAATGTTAAAACATCTGGACCAAATCCTTTCCTCATTTTTGCTGTTCCTCACAGTAAAGCTTACTAATAAAGGTAAACAGCCTGTCCTAGGTTTCCAACTTTTATGGTTCATATCAGGTAAGCCAAAAGTGAGTGGCAATTCAAGACAAAAAGTCCTCTCCATCCCTTTTTTTTCAGGCCTTCAAAGAGAACCCTTCTTACTGTCTAAACACTGGCTGCACTATGAAGTTGAAATTGAAGTGGCAGCTGTGGGAGCCACTTGTCAGCCATGACCACCTTCCCCCTTGCTGGTATGACAATGGTGCAGCTATGGCAAGGTTTAGGCAAGCTTGCTAATCAATAAGGAAAATTTTCTTCTATGCAGAGTTAGTTTTCTATCAAGTCATCTCACTGCTCCTGCCTTGCAGCTGTTTGATTGCCAGATCCAGCAAAAGGAAGCATGTGGGTGCAAGTGGTGAAGAGAAGGGAGACTGTCCCAGAAGGCAGCAGCCCACCATCACATGGATTTGGTAGTCTAAGAAAAATGAATAATTTGATCACCTCTGTATTTCTTCTAGTCAGATTTGGTCTACAGATTTATTTTTTTTTGACTGCATATAGTTTTGCGTGTCTGAACATCTAATTCGGAAACATTTTATCTGATCCCCATGGAAGGAACGTGTACTTAACTTTTTAAAGTTAGTCGATGCAAGCAAAGCAAAGGAAACCTAGACATTCTTATAAAGTGTTTTTCATGATGGTCTTTACTCTGAAAACTTAAAACTTTTTTTTTTTTTTTTTTTTTTTGTAACTCTACTTTGCCATACATATGAATGGGCTTATTGCTAAATCTGAATACAGTGTGTAAAAATAGCTTCAGTACATAAAGAAAATAGTAGCACATTAAATATATAAAAAGAAATATAGCAATTCTCCTTGTATGTACACAATTTACGTAGGTCTACATATTTTTTCAATATGTTCTAATATACCTTATTTAAGACAGTGATCCAAAACTCTCAGTTTACCTGTTACATATGTTTAATATACCCTTGTCTGTGCTCCACGGTGCTTTCAGCCTCTCTGGAACTTAATGCCCTGTGGGTTTTTTTGTTTGTTTGTGGGTTTTGTAGTTTCCTTTGTTTTTTCCCACTGGCATATTTCTTTTCTGTCTGAACACACCTATGAATTGCCTTAATGTGACAGTTTTTCCTCTGTTTAAAACATCAATATTTTGGAACTAAGAATCTCAAATACTTTAGGTCTAACTGCTAGCTTTAAATGCTACCAGTGGTGAAAATGTTACGTTCATTTTAAAAAGAAGAGAAGGGAATTGTGTTGCACTTGAAAGAACTGTGAAAGACGACTGCTTTGGGGAAGATGCATTTTGAAAATTTCATTTTCAAAAATTTATTTTCATAGAATGATTTCAAAATATTTAAACTGTCATTACACTTTGATACAGTTCCAGTCATACTTGCAACATTTGGCTTTAAATTATCTGCTAGTGTTGTGGTTGCTGTTCTGATGAACTTACTTTTCAGTAGTACTGTCATTGGCTACCCATGACCAGAACTGATGTATATAAATGGAATAATGTCATTACAACCTTTAATGTTTTTGTTATAAAATCGTAGAGATATTCTTACAGCTAAGTGAGATCTATGTCATATATAAAATATGTGCTACTGTTAAGAATACACAGTCTTCACGATAGAATTGTGTTCCTTAAAATAGGCAAGAATCTGTTAGTTCACTTTATTCAGGTGTTGATTGTCTTAAGATATATGCCATCCTAAATTAAATTTTCATTTCCTGAAACAACCAAAATGAAGAAGTGCTATTGCATTTTCATGAAAGCAAAGCTTACTGCAATTCTTTGTAGGATCCATTTGAAGAGTCAGATTTATACATCTGAGATAAATGGAATTTTCACTCTTTATTTTTTTTTCCATCTTCTTCCCCTTTTAAAATTAAACTTCTTCCATTGAACAAGTCTTGAGACTCGTACACAGCTAACCTGTTTCAGAATAGCTACCCTCTCTGCTTACAGTAGGACTGAAGGCCACAGGGTTGCCTTACCGAGGGTACTTTATGTATGTGCTGTCTTGGTCTGTGTCTACAAAGCACAGGCAAGTAGGGATGGAGCTGTAGAGGAAAACAGTTGATAAGGACAGCTTGATGTGCATGTCATACGCAGTTAGGCAGTTTGGATTTCTATTTCAGACAAACTTGAGGTCACCCTTTGGATTGAATTCCAGGTATCTGCTGGAGCACATCAGGCATAGAGTGCTTGTTCTAGATGGGTTTCATCTTCAAAGCATCCACCTGATGGACCCCAGCATGGAAACTGAAGCAAGATAGGTTGGGACAATTGGGAGATCGTTTCCAAAATTGCCTTTATGTTCTGTACTAAAATATATCATAATTCTCTTGAAACAGTGAGCAGCGTCACCATTTTAAAGACTTGCTTAGCTTCAGTTCACTCTACTGAGAACTAGCAGGAAGCAGTAGGAGGTTTTTAGAAGCCTTAATTTTATCTAAACCAATAGGAACTGATGGCTGTTTGATAGAGGTGATTTTACGTAGTTTAACAGATTACAATTTTTAAAGGGAAATTATATTTTTAAGCAATTGTTTTATGTATGCTGCATGAATATATACATATATGAATACTAACTTTAAAAAAAGAGAAAAACAGTAATCTGTTTTTCTGTTTTTCAGCTGTACTGAACAGAGGTAGAGGAAAGGAAGGCAGTGTATGAGAGGGGAAGTAGAAGAAAGCAGTATCTACAGTCCATTCACTGCTTGTATTTCCAGAGTGCCACAGTATAGTCAGAGCATGGTGGTAAATCCGTCTCTTCCTCTGAAAGGAAGTATAATAAGACAGCAAGCTGGTGTTGATACTACCTACTTCCACATCCATTAGTAACACCACATGGAATCTGGGATGGGGATGTTTTAGGGCAAGAGGAAAAATAGCTTCTTCAAAAAATAAAACGAGCCCGTCTCATTCTCCATTTTCCTGTACTCTTGAGCAAAAACATTACAACGCTTTTGTATAATAATTAAAGCAGTGTGTTGCTACAAGGTACATTTAAATTGTGTGTTTTGAGAGTGCATTTTTGTGGACAAAGACAATGGATGTGGTGGGGTCCTAGCACTTGGTATCAGGGTCACTCTGATTCCTTGTGACTTTTTCTACCCTTTAATTATTGGCAATGCCATTTCAGTGAGATAAGTGTAAAAGTTTTGACATGCAAACCAAAATCATTTTGTGCTTGAATGATGCTTACTTTTCAAAATACCGAACAATTAATAATTTTATTACAACATAGCTAGTTGCAATTAGTTTCCTCACATTTTTGTTTGTTTTGTTTTTGTTTTTCTTGAGCATTAATGTCTTGTTCAAGAACATACAGGAAGTCTGTGTTAAAGAAATGGTTAAAATTCTGCAGTGTCTGGCTCGAAGCCCTATCCTCCACTAGACTCTGCTGCCATGAAGCATGTTTGTATTTTTTAATGTCTAACAAGAAAAATAACACTTTATGTTAAATTTTAAAAATGTTTAAAAGTGTCACTTTGATGTAACGTATTCCCACCTATTAAAATGTTCTACATTTTAACTAGACACTTTATTCCAGCAATCCATCAAAAACTGGAAGCGGATGGAACGGAAAAAGTAGAAGGATCCATGACGCAAAAACTGGAGAATGTACTGAACAGTAAGTTTTGTCCTTCCAGCAGCACCTATTTATGGACTTTGGGCTTTCTAACAAGCTTTAACTTATTCCTTGGAATATGGTAGAAAGTAGAAAACAGTACGGACTCTCTTGACACTTCCTGTGTGATGGCAACGATCTTAGTATGCTTCTTGAAGAAGTAGCAGCTTCTGTCATGACCATCAGCGGTGTTTGTGATAACAAAGAGAATAAGTATCAAAATAAAGGATGTCTGTAACATTAAGCTAATTTTGGTGATATCTCAATTTTGAGCATACAAAGAAAACAGGAGATGCGATGGAGATGTACAAGAACGAGCAAAGCTAAGTACCAGGATTGTAAGATGTTTTGAGGGCTAAAAATACAAATTGTTTGCAGTAACAAGGTTACTAACAGAATCTTTCTCACTTGATGTGTTATCACTTGAACTACTTAAAATGAGCATTATTTTTAGAAACTTTGAAAAACTCTTGGTACTTTCTTTTCTCTGTTTCTCTATTAGCTGTACGATTGCATTGAGAGAGGTGGCTTGAATTCAGTGCAGTTTGGTATGCGTTTCAGCAGATCAAAAAGTTACTTTTTTAATTCTGGGACTTCTGCCAAGATAATTTTACTTTGTTTCATTGTGATTTTTTTCACAGAGGAAGGGATGTTTCCCTTAGTGCTGTATCAATAAGCAGGAATGACATGCAGATAGCTGACTCAGTGCTGGAAAGTCTGAGTGTGTTTTATGAAATCAAGAAAGTGACATGGAAGTTCACTGTTTTTGTTCTCTTGCATGAAGAAAGCGGTGACTGTATGTGTGCTTTTGTATGGAGCACAAATAAAGCAGTTTTGTTTTTGTTTTTTTTTTCCTGCACAATTTTAGCTTTTTTTTTCTGTAGACATACATTCACGCTCAAAATAAAGATGTGGTTTGAACATAATTATTGCCCTATCTTCTTGACTGGAATGAAAAAAAAAGCCCTCATGTGCATGCAGACACATGCTATAAACAAGACAATGTGTGCGTGCAAAATATAGTGTGCAGTCTTGAATGGCTTGTGTGCCAAATATCTGATACATATAGGGTAGGAGAAAAAAACATTTGCTGGAATTGCCAATGCTATTCCAAGTGTTCTGTGTTTATGACATGTCACACACTTAGCACAGATCCTGCAGACAGCACTTTCCCTTTGACAAAATTATGTGACAGATTTTAACATGAAAAGCATAAGCCATCAAATTTTGAGGTTCATAATATTTTCTTCCATGCTTTAATACGAGACAAACCCAACTGTAGTATATAAGCATTTTTTCACTTGCTAAGTGGCAGCTGAAATCTGTATGCAGATAATGCAGACATTATTTTTCAAACTGGATCTGTAGAGGAACTTGTGCCAGCCACTTCAGAGTATATTAAGTTTGGCTCTGCTGTGAAAAGAATTGGCTGCTTTTCCTCCTGATACTTTGCAAGTCATGATGGGTGGGAGGCAGGGGGGTAGGAATACAAGGATTTAAAAAGAGTAAATAATATTATGCAAAGTAGTTTAGGATCAAAGGTTTGTTTCTTGTCTGACCATTCAAAAGTGTCCTTAGTTATTACTCTGCAAAGAATAGGCTTTCAAGTACTTCCGTAATCCGTGAGTTACAGGGTCTGCCTTCAAAAATGACTTCAAATCTTCATTTGGATTTCACATTTTATAGACAGTAGGTGCATATCTTGAGAGAGAATTGATGTGAGCTTGATGCAAACACCTGAGACAAACGGTGTTTACAACAGCAGATGAACATATTAAGAGAGTGCGAAAAATTATTGCATTGAAATATCATAGGATGGTAAAAGTAGAATCTGTTGTTATAGGTGGAATCGTAGTGTTCAGAGTTTTTAATAGATTAAGTTTAATTGTTAAATAAGCTATTAAATATATGTTTATAAAGGCATATTGCTGAAACAAATTTCACAAAAAAATGCTTCTTAAAGGAGGCCAATCAAATTCTATTTTGTAGTGTTTTTGTCAGGCTCTATGAAAGACAACTGTTGAGTAACTAGAGGTTTGGTTTTTTTTAGGTAAAAAAAATTTGCACACAGTAGATGAATCATCTACTTTTAACTATTTTTAATCATTGTCAGGCTATATAGGACCTGAATCTTTATTCATTAATTTTATTATTTAGGTTTAGATTATTCATTACTAATCAAGAGAGAGATTAATAACAGGATTTGGGGAGGCAAGAGAAAGGAAGAAATTTTACAATGGTTTTTAAGTCTAAAAAGAAAAACCTGTTCTGAACAAAGTATTGAATGTGATCAAGGCACTTCAATCATTTGACATGTTTAATTTTCTAAGCAAAACAGAAAATGTATCCATAGAAAAATGTAAAATAATTTACTTAATTTGAGGACTTCACAGTGAATTATAAAAAGATGTAGTTTTAAACTAAAACCTATCTTTGTGCAATTCCTGCAGTTGCCAATTACCTTTTAAAAACACTTGCATTGAATTAAAAAAAATGCTGTGTGAATATAACTTCCCAAATATAGTATGTTCCTTCTTGGCTGTTAACAGAATGGACCAGAAATATATGAATTCAAACAAAACAAACTAATTTACTCAAAGAATTTACAACACTGGCATTTATTATAACCTCAAGAGGAAAGAAAATCAAACTTTATCAGTGATCTGTATTTAAATGTCCAGCTAGCTGCTTTCATTGTGTATTTCTCCTTAATGGATTAAAGTATTTTACGCTAAATAGTATGTAGTACAAATAGCTATCCTGACAAAACATTTTTTTACATCAGGGCTTCAAAAATTCAGCAAAGTTTAAACATTATTTAGATATAACAATTATTTTACAAAGACTACTTTTAACATGAGCAGGCCACCCACAGTGTTGACTAGAGAAAATGGCATGCAAGCCACCCAGCGAGACTGATGTAATTTTTTTCATCTTTGCTTAAAGTATAGTCACTAGACCAGATAATGTAGAAACTCCTACACGCAACGATCAAAAAGGCTAAAACAGTTCCACTATTTTGACTCTTTTTTTTTTTTTTTTTTTTGGTTAATTAAAAATAAGTCACGAGTTGAAAAATGCAAATATTCACGTGAAAATATAAATGGAATTCTGTTATTCTCTCAGGAAAATATGAAGAAACTTTAGCACAAAATAGAATGCTATTTTTACTCTGAATAGGAAGGATTCTAAGGATTTATGTATTCACAGTTAATGGAGAAATGTAATTGCTTGAAATTGTTAACCAAGGCTTGATCCTGTATGCAAAGAAGCCAGAGTTTTAATGCAATATGAAGACAATTTATATTTGTTCTGTTACAATGACCAGCTAGTTAGATTTTCAGTCATGCCACTGTCTATGATTTACTCATCAGTAGTTTTAAAAGTGACTCATTTAAATACCAGACATTATTATTCATATTTAAGACAGAATTTGGCAATGTTAGAAAAGTTGTTTCACTGATAGCTCTTGAAGCTGTGACCTTAATTAACATAATGAAATTATACTTTTCTAAAAGAGAAAACCTTCTATGACTTTCTCTATATCCTGAGATGCATAATTTAGTTGTAAAATGTAGATTTGGAGCCAAAGCAAACTATAAAATATCTGCAGCGAAGTTAAGCATTTGAAATAGGAAATAGTGATTGTTTTAATTGCACAGGGGTCTTACCACATTAAAATGCTGAGTGGTTCACTTTGAAATAGTATTTCATCAGTTGTAAAATGTTAAAACTGTTGAACAAAAACTGAATAAAAACTTAGCAATAATTACTCATTTGCTCTAACAAATTTGGATGACCATGCCATTCATTAAAATGAGGAAAATTTGTATTCAGTTTGAACTGATTACTTACTCTACTTTTTCTTATTTATCCTTTTTAAAATAGGAGCCAGTAACACAGCAGATACCTTATTCCAAGAGGTGCTGGGCCGTAAAGATAAAGCAGATTCAACAAGAAATGCACTTAATGTTCTTCAACGTTTTAAATTTCTTTTCAACCTTCCTTTGAATATTGAAAGAAATATCCAGAAGGTATAATTCTTTAAAAATACTTTTCTTTTTGCTGAAATTACTCAGTTCCATTTTCTTCAGAAATAAAAATGTTTATTGTTGTTTTGTTGTTGTTGTTTTTAAGGGTGATTATGATGTGGTTATTAATGACTACGAAAAAGCCAAGTCACTCTTTGGAAAGACAGAGGTTCAAGTATTCAAAAAATGTAAGATGTATTCTATTATTAGCTTCTATTTATTTTTTTTCCTGTTGTGTTTTTTTTTTTTTTAACTTAAAGGCTAAAAAACATACAGTATTTTAAAGAGGTTTATGTGGATTTTAATCCATAAAAATTACAGATTTGTAGAAACAATTACTGTAAGCAATATGTGTGGCAAGATTTTTAAGAAAGGTATATTCTTCAAAATGTGAAATCACAGCGCGTTTCATTTATTTATTAAGACCAGGTATTAATGGACATTTTTAAAAAACAGTTATGGTAACTAAAAATATGGCTTTGGCTATTTCTGGATGGTATATTATTGGAAAGATTTCAGAGTCCAATCTTTTTTGTCGCACTGTTGTGTATGAAATTTTCAGGTGCTTGTTATAAAATGAATAACTGATTTCCATAATAAGTTCAGAAGTGATTGATGTCCTAGAAAAATAATGTGATTTTAAGTTCATAGTACTGCTGAAGACACACACTGGATTTATTTCCTCTCCCCACTCGTAGATTATGCTGAAGTTGAAACCAGAATTGAAGCTTTAAGAGAACTTCTGTTAGATAAACTCCTTGAAACTCCATCAACATTGCATGATCAGAAACGTTATATAAGGTAATCATTTGATTACTGTCTTTTTCAAACATATGGTGTTAGATTTGTATTTTAAACTGTTTCCTGAATAGGAGAGTGACTATTTTTATGGTAGTTTATATACTGATTGGAAAACTGCAAGTGGCAGCTTTGTGAATATATAAATAATAGCATTACATTGGTACTTGATTATTTATTGAGTGGTTTGAATATCATTTTTAAAAGTCTTTGTTACGTTTAAAGTTGTTGCTTCCTCTAAACCATGATATTGCAAGTTACATCTGAAATGATCATTTACAGATTGCTCATGAACTTGTCATTTATTTCGGCTTGACTTGGTGTTGAAATGGAATCATCTTGATTCAGATAGTAGAAAGGTTTTAATCCAGACTTTTGTTTAAATTTGGTTTTGGCTATTTTACTATTCATTCTAAATAATAATTTCCTTTACATTTAATGAACATATACCAGATTCCCGGTTTTCATTGGAATTCCTCTGTTTTCTGTCATTACTGAGGCTTATGTCAAAGCCTGTTGAAGGAATACTAACATGAGTTGGTTGGACCTTCTTATACCATAGACCTGAGCCTGCTTTTTATATTCTTTGGAGCCAGACTTGAGAGTGCTCTGAAACGTATGACAGCTTTACTTTGAAGGCTTTTGAGTCTCAGATGTTAGTAGGACTCCTAGTGTTTCTTAATGTACTTAGTGCTTTTTTCAGTTATCTTTAAAGATGTAGACCAAATGGTCTGTGTGGGACATTCTAAAAACTCTGACACCTGTGTGAGGTCTTTGATGTTTTGTATGCTCACCAGACCAAGTTGCACAGGACAAACTACAGCCTTGGAGTCTTAGGTCCATTTAATTTATGTTAGTTTATGTGAAGAATGTACAATTATGTAGAGTGCTTCTCATTCTTCTGGATGCCATGTAAATATTGCATATTTACTAAGATTTCATTTTAAGGTGAGTAGTTAAGCATGTCTCTTGAAGAAGACATTGCTATTTCCTTCTTTCTATTTCAATCTTGAAAACCTTAAAGAAGAACTTCTTTATCTAGGCCAAGTCTTATGAACTCTTCTAAAGATTCCTCGGAAGAATCGGAGTTGTATATGTTTGCATTTTTGTGGGTGTTTGATTGTGGTGGTGGTTGTTCATTTTTTGTTGCTTTTTTTTTTTTCTAACCCCTTACCTTGAGGTAGGTTGAATCCCTAAGATTATCCCTTTCTACATTAAAACAGACTGTTAATGTAAGTGACAGATGTATTCCACATGTAGAATAGTATCATGAAGGAGAGCAGGATTGCACAAATCTGGAATAATTTTGTGATAAAGAATTAACAAAAGTCCGACATACAAATCCATTAAATGAATTTCACTAGTCTAGGTATGCTGATGTGGTTAATACTAGTGTAAAATTCCTGGAGGAGAGGTGCAAAGAAAGCTTTCTTCAGAGCACTTCAGTTAAGTGGAAATTAATAAAATCCTAACTGTAAAATGATTTGCATAGGAACTGCTACTTTTAAGAGTTTTTTATCTTCCTTGATATGTTTGTTTTGTATGTCTCCAATGTCTAAGACAGAGCAGGATTTGAAATACCATACTCTCCCCACTCAGATATTTAATGTATGTATTCAGTCTTTATAATTAAGCTTCAATTCATATTTTCCCAAATTCACATTTTCCCCTTATTTTATTACATTCTTTACACTGATAATAATTTATACTGCTCAGAAACTTTACCATATCACTTAACAGGCAAGGGGGCGTATTTTTTTCAAGACCAGCAGTATTAATTTTTTTTCAATTTTGTGTCTAAACAAATACTAAAAGTCCCCTGAATGCTGAGGTAAAACTTGAGCTCATAATTTATAAATATCACCCTGTCAAAATGGTTGGTTGTGTAATGTTCTCATCCATCCCACCAATCCTACTTTGACAGTTTTTGCTTGTTCGTGTACTGCAGACAGTTCTCAAGGAAGACAGAATTTAGCAATGCAGTCCTAACTAGCATTAGGCATACTGTAGTAAAATAGCTTTTGTGAAAGACTTGGACATGCCCTCCCTGTACATCTTAAGATAATAAATCAGCATACTTCATCTTGAACACCTTGAATTTTTGAATTTGTCCCATGTCTCTAAACAAAGAGCATAATGGAGCACGTTAAATAGTAGAGAAGCTACTGCTTTATGAAAATTTTCTTTTGAGAGTACCATTGTCATGTAGTCATGAATCCTGTACATTAGACTATGCTTTTTTGTTCTCTTAGGAATCACAGCAGTTGGCTTCCAATACTCCTTTCTCCCCAAAGACATGTTTTTTTTTACTTTCACTAATTGAAAGCCCCACTCAGAGAATCATAGAAGGGTTGAGGTGGGAAGGGACCTCTGGAGGTCACCTGGTCCAACCCTCCTGCTCAAGTGGGACTACAAGGAGCAGGATGCCCAGGACCACCTCCTTTTTTGAAAATCTCCAAGAAGGGAGACTCCACCACCTCTCAGGGCAATCTGTTCATTTTTTTCATTACCCTATGTATAGATGGAATAATAAATATATACATATAAATTAAATTTTAAGAACTGTGTGCGCATCCTAATGCAAAACAAATAAAAACAAGCAAAAAGAAACAAAACAGGAGCTTAGTTTACATTCACTTGTGCATGCCTGTGCTAAAATTAATGAACCACTAAAAATTAATTCCATCTGCATTTGCCTGTTACAGTTGCATGATGACACGATTGGGACTTTTAAAGTGGGAAGAAAAATATCATATTTCATGTGCTTGATATGCCATCACAGATTTCATGTAAAACATGAAGTACTATTTGCAATTTTGGCAAATAAAGTGCTTGATTTCCAGGGTACGTTTCTAGAGGCTAAACAGAAAATAAATGTTAATGTGTTATATATATGTGATATATGTGTGTTTTTTGTTTATTATTACACTTTTTTTTAAACTGACTTTTGCTTCAGTAAATTAGGAAGGAAGAATGCAAAGTTTGTGTTTGCATTGGGTATGAGGGTATCTTAACTATTCTTCTTGAATTTTTAAAATGATTTTAA
This sequence comes from Aythya ferina, assembly GCF_964211825.1. Taxonomy (NCBI): domain Eukaryota; kingdom Metazoa; phylum Chordata; class Aves; order Anseriformes; family Anatidae; genus Aythya; species Aythya ferina. Next base: position 82,629,233 of record NC_140297.1, read on the forward strand.
TATATATATATATTTTGTGGTACATCTTTGGTCTGTTTTAATGAGGCCTTCAGTGTGTCAAGTCAGAACTGTGATTTTTGGACTGGGTTTTACAGATATCTTTCTGATCTTCATGCGCCTGGGGACCCTGCTTGGCAGTGCATTGGTGCTCAACATCAGTGGATTCTAAAGCTCATGCACAACTGCAAGGAGAACTATGTTAAAGAACAAAAAGGCAAGGATATATTTTTTGTTGTATATACATATATATGTTTGACACTTAGGAATTTGGCATTGCCTTTTATTTGACAAGATTTAGTGTAAAAATGATACTTTTCTCCATTTAATTTTGGTAGTTTTTTACAGCATTGAATACTGAAATGTATTGTTTTCTTTATTCTTATGAAAACAAAACAGCAATTGGAATTTTATTTTTGTTTAACTTAGAACTTTTAAGCTCTTTACATGGGAAAAGCATTGAATTTCAATCATATATCTCAAGTTTACTGTCCTCTAGAAATATGTCTCGGAGGCCACATTAAATTTAGATTGTTTGAGTCTATTTCGATTTCATTTCACAGGGTATGCTGGTAGTGTATGAATATGCAGGACATAAGGGTATAGTGGAATAAATTGTAATTTCTTGATATGCAGTGAATGATGCACAGACCTGTGAGACTGGCTAAATATCCCATTTGTCCATGTTGTATTAAGAACTATACAAATACTTATTTGTGTTCTGTATGTTTTTGCCAGTATTACTCCCTGAAGAAATGCACCCTCATAGGTATTGCTTTCAGGTGTAGCAGCAACTTAGCTACTGGTAAACATAATCTATCGCATCAACGTATTTTCAAAAGGGCATAGGTGGAAAGCTATTGGCCTGTCATTTCTAGTAAAATCTGAAAACTGTATTAGAAACTGACAAGTAGTGTCTTGTTTCTCAAGGAGTCTTAGCAGGATTGCTGCTATTTCTGAAATGAGTAGATATATTGGAACCTAACTTCTCTTGGCTTCTGGGTAACACCCATGTTCAGTGTTGCTGTGTGTGTATCCCAAACCAAGTAAGGTGTTTTCTTATGAGAAGGCACAAGAATTTTACTGAGTAAAAGCTGCTGCAGATAAGTGCTGTGAAGTTGCCACAGAATGCTTAAATTTTCTTCTTTAGCAGAGGTTGCGACAACAGGTGTAGGGTTCACATGGTGCTTCACATATGACAGTATGTTTTAGCTGTAAGCATGCACAGACCATCTTTGTTCTACAACACTTTATTGAGTGCTATGGGATGAGTTGGAATGCCAGGTTGGTTTCTTGGCCTCTTGGTCAAAATTCAGAACATTTCCATAACCTCCCCATCTCCTGTCCTCCCCAGAAACCTGAGATACCCTACCTTGCAACACACCTGTAAAGGGCGACACCAGCTTGAAAAAAACGGCTGCCATTAATGATTCTAAGCTTTCTTTTTCCCTTTTCCACTGCAAAATGCCATCTCTCAGCTTCTCAGCAAGAAAAATAGGATCATAAAGACATTAAATACTTGAGAGTTTTTTGTTGTACTGGTCTGTATAATTTTGATATGCGTGCTCCAGTAAAATATTGAAAATGAGCCTAAATTCCTTGGCTTGTCTTGAAAATCTCAACCAATGTGATGTTTTTCTTGCAACGATTCTGCTTACCTCAGCCTTAATATCAAAGGGACTTTTTATGTTAACAGCTTTGTTTGGCTGACAGAAGGAGGAATTTACATAACTTGACTGCCCAGTAAATGCATGTATGAATGGTTAATATTTGCATGAAAAAAGTGGTGATATATTATGACTTCCATTAAAAAGAGCCAATCTAATTTAAATAGCTTTCTTTTTTCTTTTATATGGTCCTTGTTGATACAATTTTTGCACAGTCTGTAAAATACTCAAGTATTGATCCTGGTTGATGGAATTCCCCATTTAGTATCTAGTTGGGCAAAAGTTGCTAAACTTAGTTTCTCATTTCCATACATCTTTAATTTTAGCATACACCAGATGGGAGAAGGCAAAGAGAAAACTCAGAATTGGTATTAACTGCCAAGCAGAACAGTGCTGATTGTGATCAGAGACATGGAATTTATTTTAATATACTTTCTTTGATGTATGCTTTTCTGACAGGAAAAGTGTGCTTTTTCACTCAGATATCAAATTAGTTACGCATGATTTTGAGAAATCAAATCAACCTGAAGTCAGAAATGTTGTTTCTATGTTCATAGTTTCAGAGGGTATTTTTAAGAGAGAATAGTAATAAATTTTCAAACTGGAGTTTGAAACATTCTTCCAGAAAAGATTTTGCGTATCAAATGTTTGGAGGAAGAGGTAGGTCATAATGCTGATAGTCTCTTGAAAGTGCATTAGATGTTTTTCTAGGTTTCTCTTTTTAACAGAGATAATATGTATTGTTTCTAGCAGATGGCATATGCTAGATTATGCAAACAGAGATTACAATTCCACCTTGAATATACCAACAGTTTCTGGCAATTATTAGCCGTTTTTCTGCAGACCGTGAATCTGTGGCTTCAAACTGACTGACTCAAAACACTTGAGTGTAGTTAACTTAAATCTTTATAGCAGATTGTATCTATTTATGCATTTGTGCACGTATTTTTCAACTTTCAACTGAGTTTGTGCAAAAGTATTTTGCTGATGATTTAGTAGTTTTCAAAGCACATTAGAGCTCTGAGTTGTTAAACGTGATCCATTTTTTTACTATGTGAAATGGATTTGGAATTAGACCAAAAAAAACTTTGCTTTTCTTATCTGGAAAAGTTTTTGGTAAAAACTCTACTGACATTCCTGCTCAGAAGGTTTGTAGCTAATTGTCAAAAACCAAGCATCCTCAAATACATGTAATTTGTTTGTGGGGCCATGATGCATTTGGGAAGAGAAGGTTAACATTGTAAGTGGCTGTACTTTCAAGACTATCTGAAGCATATTTGAAGAGTGTAGTTAACTAATGTACATGCAGAGGTGATTGAAAGTGCTATCACAAAACCACAAATTAGAGATATATTTTCATACACATATATTTTATTTTTATATCTAAGTGTGAATCCTTCACACTCAGCAGCACTTCCATATGTAAAGTAAAACAAGAATAGAATAGCCTCAGTGCTTTACTATTATTAGAGATTAGCTCCTTTTTGTAAAAATACTCTGCAGTTGTATGTCCAAAGAACTGCAGAATATCACAGTATAGTACAAACTCTGATGGAGCTTGAAATATGTGGCAAATTTACAGTGCTGTAATAGTCTTGGAGTTCGCTCTTGGTCTGTGTTTCTGTGGTTAGCAGAAGTTCTTTGTGTTTCAAGTACTATCTGTTTTCAGTTAATCCTGCTTGTATTAATATTATTTCCAAAAATTGAAAGGTGTGTCAGGCTGTACTAAACTTTGGCAGATGATTTGGCAGTGTGTCTTAAAGACAGTTAACTACCAACAGCGAATTATTCAATCAGATGTCTTCTCTGATTTAAATAGGCAATTATTAATTGTAAAGCATACAGCAATCTTATCATTAGCTATTTGGTTGTGTTCATTTCAAAGGGTGCAAGTAGGATTTGAATTTTATAAAGTCCTGTGTACAAACTCCTTTATGGCAGTGCTAGCATTTTGGAGAGAATTTAATTTCCCTTGAGGAATATCTATGTATGTGTATTAACATACCATTTCCTCTCAGTCTTAAACCCTACTGGTTTGCTGATTAGTCTCAAGTTATGTGGACTTCTTTACATACTCCGATATGGCAGTTGTTACTTTCACAACTTTGCTTTCATCCTAGCTCTCTTACGCTGTATAACCATAACTGACCTTCTCATTTGTGAGGTAAATAATACAGGCAGAATCATAGAGTCCTAGAATCATTTAGGTAGGAAAAGACCTCTAAGATCATCTAGTCCAGCCTTTAACCTAGGACAGAAGATGAGAAACTGTTGAGATCCAAGCCCATAAGTTGAAAGGAAAGAGCGAATATGCATCTATGACAGCAGATTAAAATTTCTTCTGCTCAGACATATGAGAAGCCAGGACAGAGAGAGAGACTCAACAGCATAGTCAAAGCCATCATGGAAGCATTAGGCAGTACAGGGGATGCTCAGATCAGAAAACTTGAATGGTAGTGTCCTTTCATAAAGCCATCCTCCCACTTCTCTGATACTCAGAGTCTTTCATAAAAGATGCCCCTATGGACACGGGACCCATCTGCAGCTGCCTTGTGCTCTACCTCTACAATGTTGTGATGCTTGGAAATAAACAGATTTATTAACTTTTTGTTCTATATTTAATATCTGTCTTTTACTAATGGAATAGACACTTTTGTGCTCTTTTATTGTTTTTGAAACTTATTTTTTTATGGTCATGAAGTAATTTCCTGAAGCACCAATAGATTCTATTTATAGCTCTGACTGCAAAATGCTATTGCTGCCCACTGGAAGGACCTAAAGTAGGTAAAGCTAGTTTGCTGCTGTTATTTAGTATGTAGATACATGTTAGGGAGATAGAAATGTGTGAGACTAGGACAGGAAAAATATTTTTGATTACTATGAATATAAAATTTAACATAGAAAAGCACTATGCTCAGTCAAAGTAGTATTTCTAAAATGTTTCGTAAACAATACCTGAATGACAAACTTCATTGTGCTGGTATTTTGTGCCTTGTATTGGCTAGTCTGAGTTGATTCTTCTGAACTTTGAACTTAGAATTTGAAGAAGTCTGGAGGCTTTTGGACCTGCTTTCTGGATGCTATGCTGTTTCCTTCAACTAAAACTTTTAAATATTTGTATTTTTTAACTTTACTTGATAATTCCCCTACTATTAGGACATAATTTTAGATTTTTAAGTATGGTTTCTGCTTCCCAGACTTGGAGTACAGGAAACATGGGGGATATAGTGACGTAAAATGACATGAAAATAAATGTAAATAAATGAGGTTTAGTTTAAAATTTGCCTGTGGCACTGGGCAGGTAGCCAAAACGAATTAAGCAATGTAACTATTGGGGAAAGAAGCTATGGAGATTAAGACTATTTTCTGTGTGGCCAGTGGTTATTGCTTAGACTTTGAATTTGCTAGGCAGTTTTCATGATGCTATGAGCTAAGATGCATAGGGACTTTAATCAAGTTATCTTAAAAGTGACTAAACATCTTCTAACAGGCCTTTTTGAGATATAAGTAATATTAGTGCAAATAAGCTATCTGTTAATACCTTCTAGAAATTGAAATTGTAAATGGAAACACTAATGAAGTGGTGGTGTGATCTTTCTGCAACCCTTCTGGCTGCAAAATATACAGCCTCTTAACGTTCCCAAGATGGAGACAGTTCTCAATACACAAGTATACTAGTTCAGTCAGTTTCAGCAGTTCAAACTGCTAAAAAAATAGTCTTTGCAGCACTCAGAATATGGTGCAGATATCATTTAAAAAAAAAATAAAAAAATTTTTGTGCTAGATTAACAGCAGCTGTGTATAGCATGAAGGAGAGAGACGGTTACTTAGACCACATTGGTCTGTCTTCTGTGCCACACTGAGATTCTGTTCACCTTGCAATGAATGATCTATCTTTGTTAGATCAGACAGGCCAGCAAGGCTTGTGTCAAAAGGGCCTTTTCAATTTGTTATCCTAGCAGCTGGTTCTCTTCCATTGCCTTTGCTTACTGTACATCTGGAAGAAGACTTCTTACAGCTGGGAACCATTTCACGTCTAAACCACATCCCCTGTCCGTAGCAGAAATACTCTCTTGACAGCAGTCGTCAAGCAAACCCTTAATGGGTTATTAATTGAAAAAAAAAATTAATCAGTACAAAATTTGACGCTGGATTTGTTTTCCTTTAACCACCTGTATCTGTAACTTTGCTGATGTTTAGACTTTTGTTGGGAAATGGAGGGGGCATTGTTTGAATAAAAATAAAATTTTACATAAGAATCCATCCCACAGACAGTAAATACCGTGATTAAAAAGAGGCACAGGTAGTATAAAATCAAAACTGAGAAGGACCGGTATTACTGAAGATAAAAGAAACTCTTTGTGGCTTGAATTTTACCTCAGTGTCTTCCTGAGTCTTTTAAATCACTATGCAGGATACTTAGTGGAAGTGGACTGATCTCAAAGTTGCTGAAGATCTCAGTGTCCGCTGGAGCTCACGCTAGTAAAATGACATCATTTTTGTTTATGTGCCGAACTTGGAGTATTTGGCTTTTGCTTCAGTGTTTTTTGGCCTGCAGAACTGACAGTAAGGCTTACCCGTAGATTGTGATGTGAAATACTTAGAACACCACTCAAAATAAGAGTAGGCCCAATTGCCTTTTTTGTGGTAAACCAAAGAAATCATTTCATTATACATTTAGGATAACAAAGACTGACCTTAAGTTAGGAGGGGTGAGGGGGGAGTACATTTGAAAATGTATTCAGAAAATGTGCTTTCCCTAAAGTGCAGCAATTTTAATCTTTAGCACTCATCTCTTTGCTAGAAATACAACCCATTTTCATGTTGATCTTTTAAACCTGTCAGATTCCAAATAAATGTTTATGTAAAGTTAGAACAAAAAGAGTACTCAAGCAAAAGAATAAAATGCAATCATTCATTTGCTGAGCAGGTTAATTTTTAGGTAATTTCTTCTGCTTGCCTATTTTTTTTTTAATTTTTTTTTTTTTTTGCCCAGACAAATTGAAATTCTCTCTGCGGCGTCCTTGAAAGGAATCTTATCCTGGTCGTGTCAGTGCAGGCTCCAGGCACCGTGTGTTTGGTCAACAAGCAACAGTGGGTGGTCAGGCTGTAGCACAGGACAAGGGCCCGCTGTGCGCAGGAAAAAATGTTCAAAGGTGTTTAAGGGTGGTAAGGAAGTCTGCCGCCCTTCAGAGCGTCCGGAGGCTATAGATCAGCGCTCCCTCGCCATTGTAGCCTGTGAGAAAATTCGCTGCGAGATACATAATGGATGAAAGAATACAGTGACTGTATTCACCTGGTTGCACATCTGTACAGTCGTTTTCTTTCCCCCTCATGCTCATATACATGCCCTGGTTGTGCATTTAGTCTGTGTAATGACTGGCGTTTGACTTGCCATGGGGGATCACACTGAAAAACTACTCAGCCCGAGGCTGGCCACTTGTAAACATTTTTCTTTGTCGCTGCAAAAAACACTAGGCCTGCGTTATCCTCAGGTCACTCGGTATCTTTTGCAAAAAGCCTTTTATAAAGCTTCAGCGGGACATTAACGCTGAGACAGGCTGACAGAGCTGCGGCCGAGGCCTGGTGGCAGCCGGGAGGTGAGGTGGGCCTGACGCCCGCCAGGAGCCTCACTCCGCTAGGAGGCAGGGGGACACAGCAAGCAGGGCTGTGGCGCAAAGGATGGGTCTTGCACTCGGTTTTGTAATGGGTTTGAAATACAAACGTCGAGCTGCTTTTAAAAGCTTAAATCGTTGATCATGGAAAAATCGTATTTTAGGCAAATTTCACGCTAGTCATCTTTTACACTGGGGCTGCAACGTGCTACGTGCCACGAGCATGCAGACAATGATGTGCACAAAAGCTGGAGTCAAAGTGTATGTACATCAGCCATAAATACTATAGGCATATACGTACCCTATAGCAACTCTAGTGCTGATAAATTTGGAGAAAAGTGAAAACCCAAATAAAGTAAATGACCTCAAAAAGCAGCGTGCTTGTATTGTATTTTATTAAAATCCTTATTCTGGTGATATCTTACTTCACTAGGACAGGGAGGTCTGCAAAAAAAGACACTGCATTGTTTGTATTTCACACGGTATCTGAATAACCTCAGTTTTTTTCTGCATACCTTTAAAATATATGTGCAAAAAGTTGAAACCCAATAAAATATTTTAAAAAGAAAAAATTAAAGCAATTATTAAGGTCCTCAAAACTTGTTTGATCTCATGATTTCACAGTTGTAAATGTAAGAAGGATTTAATTATACTTCTTGTACTTACTTGTCATGACGAGGTAGAAGTGGAGAATGTAGTACATTTATTTTTCCTGTGTTTCCTTGGTTAAATATACACTTGGCACTGTAGTCACTGACAGATATGTTCCATGTAAATGCTGTATTTTGGGGGAAAAAAATATTTGTGTGACTTCAAAGATGCAGTATGTTTGTTAAAAAACGGATGTCTGCCAGGAATCTATTTTTCGTACCGTTTGCTTATACAATATCTAAAAAACTGTTAGCAAGGTAGAAAGTTAATTTCTTAAAAAATTGAGATTTTTGCTATGTGATATTCAGGATCTAAGAATGTAGAAATAGTATAAAATCAGATAATGAATAAGCAGTAAATTATTATTTTGGTAGTTTATTTAGTTTTATAAATATTATTGTCTACAGTTCATACTAATATTAATTCATTGTATTACATTATGCTGCTAAAATTAAGCTCATGGCTCCAGGGAGGGAATGAATTGGGACGGGAGAAAAATTGTTTGTTAAGTTTACTCCTTTTTTTTTCTTTCTTTTTTTTCTTTTCTTTTTTTTTCTCTTTTTTTTTTAAACACAAGATATATGCATTAGTATGCAGTCTTCAAGCGCTATCTTCTGGTCGGCTGCAAGCAAGATCAGCATTGCTAATGTAATCCAGATGTTTATTAGTCCTGAGGGTATATGTGCTGTTGTAGTTCCCTGCTGCTGTGTTATACTTGCTTGTAATGCTAGACAACCAATTAAGAAATTAGTTCATGTTAAACTTTCTTTTCCTGGTATGGCTGCAAACTGATGATGTGGTTTTTCTGGTGGAACAAGAGAGTATTCTTTACGTGTTTTCTGTTACTGGTGAATATATAAACCATTTGGACGACGTGGGGTTAGTATATCATCAGCAATACAGAATTTTTAGCTTTTCAGCTACCTCAGGCAAATGGCTTTAATTGAACTAATTCACATTAAGATGTTTTGGTAAGTGTGTCTGTTTTTCTTAATTCTGAGGTTTAATTGGCACTGTCATTTTTAGATACCATCTGTTTACAAGAAATTCCCCGTATTAACAAGGTGTTTGAAGGGTGAGAGCATAACTCCTACACGAAGACATCAAGGAGGGAAATTTTGGTGTATCATGCCTTTTTCTAAATGTAGTTTTTGTGGAAATAGCATTTTTATTTTTATGTATGAAATATATGTGCTTTTTAACTAGCAATGCCTGTGGCAGTTCTGATTTGTATTTTTGGGCATGTATTTATTTTCAACCAAATAAAAGGCAGATATGAATCTCAGAGACAATTTTTTGTGGAAACCAAAGAACTATGGGAGACACGTAAAAGTTCTTAAAACCTTTTATGCAATTTTCTTTTTATTTTGAGTAGAATCTCTGCAAGGTACCAAATGCATCTCATATCTTTTTTTTTTTTTTTTTATCAAAAAAGACATTGTTTTACTTTTTTCTGCACGGTTGCTGGAATGTTTTCACACAAGTTAATTATTGCAAATTTACAACATTTAAGATATGTTTTAAAAGTCAAAGGCATTTAATTCCTGAATGCAGAAGATATGTGACCTTAAACAGATCTCTGTTATATGGGCAGTTGCATAGTACATGTTCATAATTAACTATTTGTAGCATCCATACCTACTCTAAAAACTTCTGATAGCTTTATTTTTTTTCCTTTCTCGTATTTTTAGTTAATTCAGAGGGAGAAGTCTTTTCCCAAATCAACTTATAGTAGAAATTGACCATGGTGCTACTTGCCCATTGCAGCAGATTCCGTATAGCTGAAAATTCATTAATTTTCAAGGTGTAATAAATATAAGCCAGTTTTAATAAGTGGTGTAGAAGTTGAATAGTCAACATATTCATAATGCAGGCCAAATATAGTCAATTAACACAATGTATCCATTGCAGTTTTTCACTATGTAGCAAATAGATCTACATGTATTTATTTAGGTATTTTATAGTGTGAATGGTAGTAACATGAAGCAGGGAACTGACAGCTCTGTAAAGACAGTGCCTCCTTGAGGCCGCAGGAAAATCTGTTTAAAAGCCATTAAAAATTATGTGAGGAAAAACTATTTTCAAAAAGAAGCAAAAAACAGTGCTGTCATCTATTGGAAGTTTGCAGTGATTTTCACAGTGTTTAATATTGTTCTTTAAATCCTGGCTGTTGAAGTAAAGTGACTAGGTGTATCTTTACTACAACACTGGTCTGACAGAAACATAAATTCAGAAGAAACATACTTCAAGTCCTTTTTATTTTGTGTTACTCTTGTTCCTGTATACAGTCATGTTAGAATTAGTGCTCTTACTGTGTGGCTTTCCTGTTATTTTAAGTGAATGCAGGTATTGATGGAAAAGATCAAGCAATATAAACTCAAACTCCGAGATTCTCACTACAAAATTCCTTATGAATTGTGATTAATTCAAGTTCAGATGTGTTACAGCTCACTTGGCCAGTGCTGATATCCTTTTTGGTGGTTACTTTCAGAAATATATCTGTAAAGTGAGATGCATAAACCATCATTGTAGACTTCAAGAGAAATACCAGCAGCGCTTTAGTATATTTAAAAACAGAAATAAAAAATCGTCATGGTCTTCTCATTATGAAATTGTTTTCCAGAACGTTTATTAGACCCAAAGTACACATCTCCACCAAGTTAGATCATTGTTTAGGGCTTGCTTATAGTGATCTACATAGGGACAAACACTCAAAGAAAATATAATTATTTGAAAACAGTAACTGGTTCTTTGCAAAATATATTCTGTGTTTTGAACTATGTGTACGTAGGGTGTGATTTATAGACATGCACAGGAATATGGAGCAATTAGTTCACCTGCTTCACGATGGGTGGATTCTTACTACCTGAATTCTGTGTAGGTCAAGCATCTAAGAAGTAGTAGAATACTCTGCCCTTTACTGCTTCAGTTGGAGACACAAGAAGCCTTTGCAGTTGAAAAGTATATTCAGTCATATGCCAGCGTGTGTCACGTCATTAATGGTATAAATACGTATTTATCCATGGCTTTCAAGCAAATAATTGTAGGGTCTTAATTGTAAAAGCTGAGAAATACAGACCAAAGAACATTTTTCACGTGATAAGTGGTTTTGGGTTTGTTGTGGGTGTCAATAGCCGTGTTTTTGAATAGCATTTGTGTGGATGAACAAACAGTCTAAATAAGATTAAGAATGTTTTTGATAGATAACTTTAGTCTTGTATCACTTCCAAACTAATTCTGAATCCATATGCATTTTCATGTCAATTGATGTGCAAAATCATTATTACTACTCTTTTTCCCCCTCCATAGGCACCTCATTGATCCACAGCCCAATGTTAGACCTGGACAGTGACATGCGTCCATCTCCAATTGGCCACCTCAGTCAAACTGCTTCATTGAAAAGAGGCAGCAGTTTTCAGTCTGGCCGTGATGATGGTAGGCATCTGTTTTGTTTGGAAACACAAATCTGTAATTCTCTATATCCAGTGTGCTGCGCAGTCAGAAAAACAAACAGAAACCTAGATTCTGTGTGTTTATTGTTTTGGTTTGTTGGTAGACAGCAAATCTCTCCAGTCACCATTACTAACATTATGTGCTGCTATAGATTATCTTAGATCTCTGTGAAGACAAAGTCTTAGAGGTGAATTTTGAAACTTCACTCAAATGTTGTTTTTTGTTTGTTTGTTTTGTTTTGTTTTGTTTTGTTTTTTGTTTTTAATGTTAGGAACTGTGTTCTTTCTTCTTGTGTATTACCGTTGCTTATCAAGGGGGTCTTCTGTTTCTTGTGTGTGTTTTTTTTTGTTTGTTTGTTTGCTTTTTTTTCCAGAAGTAAAAAGCAGTTCATAACTAAAATCTTTGTAATTTTTTTTCCACAGTATCAGATTTTTTTCCCCCCTTTACATAACCACCTACTTTCCCATTGCTGTTGTTACATCTTTTGTGTGCGTTTGAGACAGATCTTGTATTTTGCTCCTCCTGTGACTTCATATATCCAGTTCTGGGTCCCTTATTTTCTGAACCTAGAAGGAGAAACAAAAGTGTATGACTTAGCTTGAGCAGTGTGTCCACAACCAACAGAACCCTTGTGTGTCAAGAGTGTCTTCAGTGCACCTTGTCCAAACAACAGGAGTCTTTTAATAGTAAAATCACAGGAGTCAGAAAACATGCATTTCACAGGAGAGGTCATTTCTTACCAAGCTGCTTGAAACTTTGAAGCATAAGTTTTGACATAAATGCTTTAATAGTTTTATTTCAGAAAGTTCAGCATTCACACCAGTTGGGGGTGTGATATTTTGTTTTGTTTAGTTCTTGAAGCTATGCAGAAAGCAGTTTTTTATGAAGAACTTTCTGGCTTTGTTCTGCTTTGATGTTGCTCTTCTCCCAACTCTGTGGGCTTACTTGAAAAAACATCTATAAATATCTGATCTTTTCGAGCACAAAGAAGAATGAAGGGAATCTCTCAAGAGCATAGTGAAGAATAATGAAAGAATTGTACATTCTTGTGGTGCCACAGTGTAACTTTACAAGTGAGAAAATTAAATTACTTTGTGATTTGAAACTGAACGTTTGTATTTCAAAATATATGTGTATACTGAGTAATTGCATTACTGTATTGCTGTTAACTTTGTCCTTTCTCAGCCCAGAGCCTGGTATTTACAGACCAAAACAGTGAAGTGCTGATTGTTCTGTGCCACCATTAATACAAGTTCTTGGTTTCTATGTAGTACTTGCATGTTTTGAAGTGGTTTCTGCAACACTATCAATACACATGCCAGACAATGTATCAAAGCAGCATAGTTAGTCCAGTTTCTTTTTTTTTTTTTTTCCTTTATTTAATTTCTTTAGCATTTCTCTCGACTTAAATAGTTACATTTAGTGAAGGCAATTTCAGTTTCATTGATTATATTTGTCTTCAGATCCTTGGTTATGGATTCATAACCTTTCACAACCTGGAAAAGACGTGTCTTCAGCAAGTTTTTCAGATTCCGTAACCAGCAGTTCAAACCAAATTTCAAAGGAAAATTGGAGGATCAGAACACCACAATACCTTAGGAGTCTAATCCAGCACAAACCCTAGAGTCTGAATGAGTTGCCTCTGACTTAAGTTCATTGCTACCTAGGTGCTCGTGCCCAGTGCATGCTTAGGAAGAGCTGAGGGCTTTGCTGTCTTGCTGTTCTCAGAGCGGAGATCCAAAGCAAATAAATAATTTATGATACCTGTGCACAAGATGCCATTCCAAATATGCCATTATGTACTTACTCTCTTTTCAGGCAGCATGTACACCCTTTTATTTTTCAGAAAATTTGAGGAATGGCATAGTTTTTTGGTTTCATTTGGTTTTACTCCACAATGTAATTGACAGTCATTGTACATGACTTTTTTTTTTGAACAAATTGCTTTGAATTTGAAACTGCAGTATTCAAATACAATTCAGCTCTGGCTAGAGTGCATGTTTGCAAGAATGTTTGAACAAGAAATCTAGTTTCATCTAGTTTCATCACTAGGATGTTATAGCACAGATTATAATAGAATAAATAGAATGAAAGAAAATGTTTCATCAAATTTTAAGAAAATCTTTAATATAGATTGGAGCTTTCTCTAGCAACGAAGTCCAAATATGCTGTTACTTATGGCCTGAATGTCCTTTTGCCGTGATATGCGGTAACTTACTCTAAGAAGTATCTGCTGTCTGTAGACTCGAGACTAAGACAGCCTCTGAAATAGGCCTGAAGTATTCTTCCTGGAAGGAAAGAGTACCATACGTAAAGTAAATTTTGTGTTTATAGTTAGGAACAGACATCCCTGGTCATAACCTTAGGTTGGCACTGGAGCTTTTGGCAAAGATGATCTGGTTTCCAGGAGAAATTAAAATCTTCTGGTTAGAAGTTGGTTTGTTGGCATTACAGAGCCTCTGTTGCTATAGCAGTGTTGGCCCGGCTTCCAGGCACAGTCACAGCCAATGTTAGTAAGAAGGCTTTTTCTGCTACTGGGTCTAGACCAGTTCTCTGACTGTCATAAACTAAGCTGGCAAAAGCGCAGCTCTGACATCTGTGTGTCCACGGTACAAGTTTTGCTGTTTGAACTTCAGTGTTTTTGTGCTTCTTAACGGGAACAGCGCTATGAGTTGAGTGTTACACTTCAGTTATGTCAGAGTCTCTCTCTAAAGAGTCTCTCTAAATTTGGGCTTCCAGTGTGATTTTGGGTTCTTGAATACTCACCCACAGTCTCTAGACTTTTTCGCTGTGATGAAAAAGAATGCTTTGGTTAGTGGAGATGTTTATCCACCCAGTAAACAAGTGGACCAATACTTGACCTGCACCTCTAGTGATGGATGCTGCTGAAGGCATGCTGTGCTTCAAGGAGATTCAAAACCAGATACTAACACGATAAAATAGTGAGGCTCTGGTAATGTGTGCTGGTTACCTAATTTTGAACAAAACAGGTTACCACCTATTTTGGCCTAAATGGTGAACTCCTATGGATGGATGATATTCTCTGGCAGGTTAAAGGCAAAAAAAAAATAATCTGCATTTCCAGAGTTATGTAGGGTAATATCATGTTTTTAATTTTTTTGTTTATAAAAGATCACAGTTTGTTTAAAAAATAATAACAACAGCAAAAAATAATAAAAAAAAAAACTCTTTAAATGGTCTTTTCCAAAATCTGTTTATTTTCCCAACATTCTAAAGTAGACTTTAGTTAATAAGGTGAAATAAAACAGTCTTTTAGCATGTAAGAATTGCCTGTATATCCTGGTTTGCTAAAAACATCATTATCAAGAAAGGTTCTGTGGAGAAGGTGGATTTACAGAAATATTTCAGTTTCCTTTGGTTTTCATATTAATCTGCACTTTTCTTCTGCCCATTTTCAGCTTTCTCTACTTTCCTTCTGACAGTCTCTTTTGCCCATTTGATAGGAAACTGAGAAATGTTATCTGCTGCCAAAATGTAAGCTATTTTGTTTTAATAGCCAGTGCAGCAGGGCTGTAAGTAGGTTGGTGAAGTGAGAGATGTGGCAGTGTTATATGATAATTCTGATTGTGTTCTTCATCCAAGACTCTCAGTATATACTTAGTGCTACGTTTATTAAGTTTGAACAACAGTATTGGAATCTTCCCTGTTTTCCAGAGAAAAGATTTTACCAAACAAATGGAAATGAAGATGAGAGGTTGGCAACTTTCCTCAGGCCACAATGGAAAATTCTTTGAGCTAGAAATAAAGCAGATCTTCCCATTCCCATTGTTTACCTTTACCAAACCCGTCCTAGCAGCCCTAATTCTTTAGCATCACCACCTCATCATCTGAAACTTCGAAGGTCTTGATTGCTTTTATGATACCGTAACGTTTAGTGGTTTGAAGACAGAAGACCAGTTGAATGGATTGTTTGGTGAATTGTCTGTACATTCTGTCATAGTGCTGGCACCTTGTAAGCATATGAGAAAATAAGAAAGAACTTGCATGTGTACCAGTTATTCACATATATATGGACCAGGCTGTTAAATTTTTCCACTCCTACCTGAAAGGTTTTATATCCATACTGTATAATCATTTGTGTAATACAAGGCAACAGCAAACCTATTTTATTATTTTATCTATTTTATTATTAATGCAAATTTTTTTTATTTTTTGCTCCCCCTCTCCCCCCTCCCCCCTTTATTTTTCCCCCTTTTTAGCCTGGCGATACAAAGCACCTCAGCAAGTTGTGTTTGTTGAAAAGTTGACAAAACTTGTTGTGAGTCAGCTGCCCAACTTCTGGAAGCTCTGGATTTCTTATGTGAATGGAAGTTTATTCAGTGAGGTATGGATTCTTGTATATAAATGACTTCTAAATAACAAAGTTCCATAATAATTAGGTTTGAAGTGTTATATTTCACTGGAAGACGTGACTGGATTTTTTTTAATCTGAGGGGTTTATAAAACAATTGTAAACTTTTACACATTTGAGAGATGCTACCTTTGGTCTATTACAAATGGTGACATGTAGCTTGTCTGGTAATACTAGCGTATAGAAGTGAGGTTCTTTATTTTTAAAAGAATAAAAGCATACACTGGAATTACTTAGAATTCTGCCTGTGTGTGTGTTCCAGATGCTGGAGTCAACATCTGTGTAGTTTCACCTCTTGATTGTAGGTCACCAGCTGCCCTTCTTCGGTGATCTTGAAGAAATAGCAAATTGGCCGAAGGATAGAGATATATAAGAGACAAAGTCATAGAGGAAAAAAAAAAAAGCTTCATTTCTTTGGAACGGAAGTACTCATTTCTTGAGCTTTAAGAATTTGGAAGTGAAGATAGGTTCAACACCAGAGTTGTAAAATGACCAAGACGAGCAGTGTACACAGAAATGCTACAGGGAGTCTAGTCTGAAAGTAGTCAGCTGCAGTCACCTGTGTTCCTAGTCTTTGCTGAAGTGATCTGTTTTCTACAAATTCTGTAAATAGAATGTTGATACTACAACATGCAGAAAGTATTAAACAAATGAAAAAAAAGTAACAATTCATGCCATCATGTGCCATTTCTATGTGCACACTATTAACACATTTGAAAAGGACGCATTTCATAATTAACTTGGTATGGGTAGTATACCGTTTACCATCATAATCACTAACAGATGAATATAATACCTTTTGTTTTTGTGTTGTTGTTAAAAGTTGGTCACAGAATATGTTTTATAGAGAGTTTGCTTCTGGTCTTCAAGCTGTGCTGTTCTTTCTCCAGAAGGAGATCTGTAGTGATGGGATATTCCCGAGGTGCGAATCTGACAAAGACAAACACATGATTTAAGCACAGTGAGAGGTAGTACTCTGTTCCATCAACAGATTACAAGGCACTAATTCACACTTAATCACTGCAAAGTCTTGTGGCTGCAGATTGAACGTGCTCATTCTGGATCCTAGAAAACTCTGAAGGCAAGGTCTGCAAGTAGATGTAGCGTCAGTTGGGTTACTACGAAACAGGCGGAAAATAAGCAAGCTTTTCAACATGTATTATTCATATCAGCTTCTCTTTATTAAAGTTTCTGTATTTCTATAGTTAAGCGTAAAGGTTTGTGCATCTAAAACTTCTCTGTTTAATGGTGGCAATATCGTTTCATCAGTTTAGATAAAATCTTGTCATGCTTACAGTGTCCTGCTATGCTTACAACCCTAAGTCATCACAGTTACACTATTCCACTAGAAAATAATCCCTGAAATAGAACTACAGTGACAGCTAACTACTATTCTTTGCAGATTTAGTAGAAAACAAAACAAATTGGGTAAAGGCAATTTAGATGCTTGTTTTGCTGTTTTCCCTTTTCTCTAACTGAAGAATTAATTTCTCAAGCTGTCAGTTCTATTTGTTGTCACTGTCTGATACCCAGTGCAATGTTTTCATATGATGATACCGATAGGTACTATAGGTACTATGTCAAACACAATATACAGCTCCTAGCAGCACTAGTGAAATAGATTCTATTCATAATCTTCATTTCACATGCTAAAATCAAAACAAAGATATTACATTTACTCATGCCATTCTGTGAAGGAGGTAGAATCAAGAATAAATCTTGGTACTGTTAGCTTTCACAAAAGTTATTTTGTAAGGGAAATGACAGCTTTCATGTTTGATCACAGTACTATTGGAAATTAGACTTTACAAATTTAAGTTATTGTGATTTTCTTTCTCTGACTACAATGAAAAGGAAAGCAGTTTCTAGAGAAACTGAGACTTGAATTGTAAATGAGGTTGAGGAAATTTTGCTCTTGAGAGTGACTGCAAGTGGAAAATGCAGTGATCTTGTGTTGGGTCTAATCAAAACATTGTTTCCATATTAATTATTAAAAAAAAAATAAAAAGAGAAAAAAGAAAAGGAGGAGGTAGTTTTCCCATTAGTCTGCAAGGTACTTTTCTTCTGTTGGGACAGATACTAAGCTTGTAAGAAATTCACCCCCCATATGCTTGGTATCTTCTGGTCTGTTGATCAGTATGGAAGACCCTCCAAGTTCTTAGGGAAGAGAGGAGGAACTGTGTCCTTTTGAGTGTCTGCATGGCATAAATCAACAGACAGTAACAGAGGGGACAGTGTGGCACAAGCTAGAAAACTTCTAGAGCACCCAAGAATGTGTCACCACGTCTTATTCAAAGCTTCATATGTTTTAGATTTATACGTTCAAGATGTGTATGTTTTTCTATAAGAAACCATACAGATTTTATTTGACCTGTAAGAAATTTATCAACTGTGTTACTTGCTGTTTGTTGTCATTCTGGAAGCAAAGTGACACGCTACTGTTTTGTGAGAAAAGTCCTGTGAAAATGGCATAGACAGTCATTTCAGTTAACTTGAGCAAGTGCACAAGGCATTGTAAAAATGGGGAAAGAAAATCCCCACTTATAAATAACAAGCTGTATTTATTTTTTCTTGTTCGGTTTGTAGGGTTTTTTGGGTTTGGGGGGGGGGGGGTTCTTTTTGCTTCTGAAAGGTTAGCTTCTATGCCTTAAAATATTGTCAGTTAAAGATTTACGTGATATTTTCAACAGTTTAAAAAGTGTAGTTCTTTGAATCACTCTAGGTGAAGTAGCGTATGTGAGTAGTAACCGTTGGTTTTACCACAAAATAGTTTTGGTCTGTCTGTGCAGGAAAGGTTTAAGATTGGTCTTCAGCAAAACCACTAAGAAAAGAAAGATATCAAAGATCTCTGAACTTTTTTTTGTTCTTTAATCCAGCTGCAAAACGGTGTGAATTTTAACTTGATACCTGAGGTTTAAAGGAATACTGCTTCTTTTTTTTTTTAAGGCATTAAAGAGAGAAGTGGTTATTATACATAGAAGTAATTCTAAAGTTTTGTTCTCCTTGTCTGAAACTCTACAAGTCAGCTTTAAAGTACATCAGTTTCATAGCTATCTATTTTCCAGAATGGCTGAGCAGTTTTAGTTCTTTTTCTAAGTTGTGATCATTTCAAGAGATGTATTTTATCCTAAAAATGTGAAACACTTTTGCTAGAGATGGAATTCAAAAAATACAGCATTTCAAGTTAATGATTTGAAAGTAAACGTAGTCTCTGAGAATAAACTGTTGTCATGTTATTGCATTTCTTGTCCAGTAGATGTTGCTGTACATACATTAAACAGGAGATTTTCTAACTATAAAATTCTATTATCTACGCTTAACACAGTATTTTAAATAACTTTTTTCGGTACAATTTGCTTTGTGTTCTCAGTAGACTCCACAGAAGGTTGGAACTACAAACAGGAAGACTATTAGTCAAACCATGTTTTTCTTCAACTGTAACTGTCTCATGCAAAGTGTACTCGCGTTCCTCAGTTCTCAAAAATGTGAACTGTCCATTAAGCTGATGATTATTTTGCAGACTCTCTTTTACAGTTAGTTGAATTATTTCAAGGGCTTTTTCAACAAAATGCTGCTCTTAAAACCACACGCACACAAAATAAAATAAAATAAAATAATAATAATAACAATAATAATAATAAAAAAAATCCCCTATCCATGTTGTAATTCCAAATTGCACTCATTCCAAAAAGTGTCTGTCACTTCATATTGATGCCTTTCTTTGGACACCTTCCACACTGAGAAAATAGTTTCTTCATACAAACTTGATGCACAATTAGACTATATATGTTTTAGCTCTCATTAACATTGTAATGAGAATACGTTGACTTAATGAAGTTGATATTATTTGAGCTACTCTTACATTTGTCTCCAGCTTTGTCTTAAATACATATTGTTCCTCAGAATAAAACGTTTGCACACTGATCTACTGTAAGGAAAGTTTATTGATATATATAGTCTGCCTATTCAGATGGCATGAGTTAGTTTTTATAATTACATCATAAACTCAGTGTTCGGTTTTCACTTCTTCACTTTGAAACCCCCCTTTTTCAGAATTATTTTAACAGTGGTTATGAGATACTTACACTTTTCAATTTTCTCATTTTCACAAGACTGCTGAAAAATCTGGCCAAATGGAAAGATCGAAGAAAAATGCTAGGCAAAGACAAAATGATTTCAAGGTAAGTTATGGGGAGTAAACATCGCTTTCTTTCAGTTGCCTTTCATACCAGGATGTTTTAGGATCACCACCTTGAAAATCAGATTTCTTAAATCATCTTTGTGCCCTTATACCTCATCCTTCCATGCTCTCTGTCATGTGGAACCTCCTGTAAATCATACGTTACAAGATGTTGTGTCTAGCAAGTATAGCAAGTGTATAGCAAGTATAGCAAATATATAGTTTAACTTCTTAAGCATACTGATAGAGCTTGATTTTTCTTTTCCTTATTCTGATTCAGAAAATGATTCAAGAAGTGATGCACTCTCTGGTGAAACTTATCCGTGGAGCTTTGCTTCCATTCAGTCTCAGAGAAGGAGAATCAAGGCAGTATGGTGGCTGGGAGATGAAAACTGAACTTTCTGGCCAGTGGCTAACACATGTTATCCAGACAGTAAGGTAAATGAAGCTGTTGACCTACAATATGATGCTATTCCTGGAATGCGTATGTTCTAACACAAATTGTTTTGTTTGTTTCATTAAATACTCTTGAGTACTGAGAATGTTAATGCTTTCAAAAATACGATCATGAAAAATAGCTTAGGGCAGATTTAGGATTCTGTAAGCAAGTTTAATTTGTGATGTCTCATGATACGTGCTTATTACAAATGATATATTCATTTTTTCCTAGACCACCTTAGGAAAGGGTTGAATAAATGATTTGCATGGCACAGCATAGAAGCTCCATGAATGAAATGGAATTTGATTCTTTAGGGTAAAATTAGGTAGGCAGCTTTGCTATTATTAGCTTCATTTACTACATATCTTCCCATCTCTGCCAAAATAGATAAAAATAACATGCCTCTCAGTATAGTATCATTTTCAAATCACAGTTTGCTTTCGCAGTTGTTTTACAAAAGGTGATGTTCCTGCTTATAATGTCATTTTGCTTATAATTATGTTTGTTTATAAACTTAGTGATGTGCACGTGGTCAGTTACAAAATGTCTCAATAAATACATGGAATTTCCTTCCATTTGTCCATGGAGGGTATATGCATCATCATTATCATTTGGAAATTCAAGTAATAACGTGGATTTGATAGCATACTTCTTACTTGCAGGTTTCAAAGTAAACAACAAGCAAAACACAGGTGATGAAGAGAAAGGGTGTAGTTAACTCCTATTCATATGTTAATTCACATGTAGTTAACTCTTACTGCAGATGGAGCTAACAATGATACGCACCTGTTGTTAAGTCTGTTTAACACTTTCCAGAAGTCTGTTGTCAGTTACATTATCTGAATTTCACATTGATTTTTTTTTTTTTTTCTGGATGGTTGAAGTTTATTACTCTGGCTGAAGTTTATGGAAAGCTTCCAGTTTAAGAAGGAATGGACTTGGCATTGGATGAAAAATACATAAAGGGGGGTGAGGGAACAGGCTTCAGCACGCGTGTTGCCAATTTATGAAAAATAATCCAATTACACTCAAATTATAAAAATCTAGTATTTATCACTTGCACTGGCTTGGCAATTTGACCAACAGATTGTCTGAAGGTTGGTTGTGTGTCAGAGTCCTGCCATCTGAGATATGATCCAGTATAAGGTTATAAGATACGTGATGACTCTATTCTAGGTATTCTTATCATTCTTTCTGGCTACTGCCCTGGTAATGAGTACCAGAACTGAAATCTGGGAAACTGTCTCTTCTTCCCATTCTTTTCACCACCTCATGTCGTTAGTGCTCTTAACAGGCGTGAGCTAGGGCTTAATGCAAAGCAGTCAAAAGTCAAGAAGAGGAGCAATCTGGAGAAGAGGGACTAAACATACCACGATATGGTACCTACCAGTGATGACCAAATCTTAAATTTTTGCAAGTACTGCAGGTCTTCTTTTCAAGCTCTGGCGTTCTTTGACAATCTAATTAATTCTTGTGACTCTCACCAGTAAAGAAGTTGGAGTGCTCTCACAAATAGTCTACACATTACATATAAACTTTACTTGTCGCAAAGTTATATGACGACTTAGGTGTTATTTTTGTAATTCCCAACATCTAGTCATCAAGAAGCACATGATGGGATCAGTCATTTCCCAAATTAGTGCTTGTATCTTACTTTTTCTGTTTGTTTATATACATCAGACAGCTTACAGTGAGGTGGTTACATGCTTTTTTGCCTTGTATCCCACTCTGTCATTGCCTGGTGTAAGCAGTAGGTTCCAAAGGATAAATGAGAGCTCAGCAATAAAGTGAAGCCATCTCCTGCAAGACTTTGGCCTCATTGTAGGGATTAGAAAGGTGTCTATGTTAGGATAAGTTGTGTGAGGAAAAGCTGTGTGCTCTTTTGGGAATGCAGTCGACTCCAAGTACAGGACTTTTATGCAGCCTGAAGTCACTTAAATTTCTCACAGATGGTTGTTTACGTCCTGTGTTTTCTGCATGACTGAGATAATGCAGATTTATGTAATCTATTGATTCAGTAGTTATGCTGAGCTGATAGCAGTCAGGATCTGAATAACATTTTCAGAGTTAAAACTGTGGAGTTGGAATGTAGTTAGCAATTAATGGTGCTGCTTTTATGGATTATGACCAATACCAGGAGTAAAAAACTAGAGTTTGCAGGTGGATGGCTGGAAGTGTTACACTTATTACTCGAACGTATTTGTTTGTGCCTTCCTACTGCTGTTCTTTGGCAATTTCTGGTACCTGTGCTTTGCTCATTATTAGCAGTACAGGAAACAGCATTGGCTGCGTTTGAATTGTCTTTGCTTATGTATTCAAGAGGATGGAAACAAGCAATAAACCTCACTTTGTGCCCCTAACTAGTCTGAATAACAACAATCTTTTAGTTAAAAGCTGAAATGAAATTCCTTCTAAGCAGCTATTGTGTTGCTGTTTCTAAAGGGGAAAGTAGAAATGAATCTTTCCATCCTCTGCTACAAAACTTGGTGATTGAGCCCAGTCCTGGTTCAGAACAAAACAGTCAACAAATTGATTCGTTGCTCAGCAGTAGCTGTATTTTTGGTCCCTTAAAAGTGTGTACCATTGAGATCTGACACATGGCCACATAACTTTTTATTGCACTTTGTTGTTTAATACAGGTAGACGATGCCTCATAAACCCAGTTGTAGACCTGGGCGTTGATCTAGATATTCATATAAACACAGCAAAAGAGCTACCTCTGCTCCAGAAGGATTACTTTTAGATTATAAGATAAGATGGATGAAGGAAGGCAGATAGGAAAGTGCAAGAGGACAGTGGGAAAAGTAGGCATGTTTGTATGATGACATTATTGTAACATTACAGAAAAAAAAAAAAAAAAAGTACGTATTTGCATGCCTCTGAATTAAGGAAATAAGTAAACTTTTCTCATCAGGGTAACCAGTTGTCAAAGACTTACTGTGGATGGAGCTACTGTATTCACATATTGAGAAGGTTTTACAAAAATTTAATGTAGTTTATCTGCTAAAAAACTTACACAGATTTAAAATTCAGTTGTTTATTTTTTTAATTCTTTTCAGGCTTAGTTCTGAGTCTCTTACTGCACTTGAGATACCCAATGATATGCTTCAGATCATCCAGGATCTTATTTTGGATCTTCGTGTACGTTGCATTATAGTGACCTTACAACATACAGCTGAAGGTAATAAAAGGCTGCGGATCTTTCTGTTTTTGTTTGGGGTTTTTTTGCTTTTTTTTTTTTTTGCTTTTTTTTTTTTTTTCCTCTCTCATTTCTCTCCTCTTCTCTCCTTTCCTCTCTTTCCTCTCCCCTCCAACTATGCCAAACCATGTTCTGGATGTTAATGATGTTTAAGATATTGAAGGGACAGTGGACTCCTCTGAGTTCTGTAGTATATCTCCCAAGAATTACTGAAACATTTCATGGTTCAGAGATCATTCTGTATTCTGAATCTTTTCTTCCCTTAATCATAACTGTTACAGCAGTTTAGATCCATCTTCTCTTGGTTGAAACAGTGATTTATCTCATCATGTAGCTTTTCTTTTTTGAGTTCTTCTGTGAAGTGACGAATTAAATTGGCAATACCCCTCACACCAAAATCCCCAACACTTCACACCACCTCCCCAGAAATGCCAACAACCCTTTATGGAATATTTTAGTTGTGTGTTTTGTTTTATTTTGTTTTTCCAAGGCCTTTTGCTAACTGTTATCCTTGTGCCTCCTTCTGTGTACATAGCTTTTCCCAAAAATGTCTGGATTGTAAAGGCCAATAGCACGTTCTCTAAACCTAACGTGATTCTATGTGCATCAGAGGCCATTCATCTTACCATATCCTGAAACTTGAATTTGAATGAAGTAAATCTTCTAGAAATAATTCTCCCTCTTAAAAGTCAGGGAAGTTCAATAGTTCTGTTTTTCCCCAAAAAGACTAATTGCTCTCAATATAAATAATAAAAAAAAAAAGTGCCTCTTTCAGTTTAATCATTTTTTAATCTTTGATATGATTCATCATTATTTTGTGGGCTGACATGAAGCTAAGTATTTTACTCAAGCCTTAAGTGTGTTAAATGTAGGTGGCTACGTTAATTAAGTTTTTAAACTTTCATTGACAACAAATGACAAAGTCTCTGTTGTATATTTGATATCATGTCGATATGAATTGTATTCTTGTCTATTAATTCTTTGATTAAATCCCATTTCAGCATTAACATTAATTTTCCTGCATTAATACCAAGCTTGTTGTGTTGTCCATACAAGTGCACAGATTGTCTTGTCTCTTTATAACTCTGTACAGAAAGGATTTACCACAGCTTTTGCTTGATATACGAAGAAATCAGTTCTCTATAGTCTCTATAGAGAACTCGGATATGTGAGTAATCATGTAGCTCTAAGTCGAAAAGCCTGTTGTCTTACTAGTTTTGCTTACTTATTGCATCATCAGAGTAGCCCAGTCCTTTGTTCGGATACAGTATTTCTGTTTATGTCCTGATTGCTGGCCACATAAGTTCAATGGAGGAAAAATTCTAGCGGTAGTCTCTAACTTAGATTTTTGATAAAGCAGATTCACCGATCTGTGTAGGAATGATTCTCTGTTTGGTCTAAACATCTTTATTCATCCTTCCGTGTCTTGAATTAAAAGAGATCAGATCCCTTAACATTTGGTATTTTATATTGGCTGGCTAATGTATCTTTTTTTTATCTAGCCAATTATAACTGCCTTTCTTGATTGCTTCTCATATTCCCTGTTAGTGAAACAGTCCTATGCATTTGCCAGAGCATCAACCAGAGAAAGAGTGAAGATACCTGCCTCTATTACAACTCTCATTTCAGATTCTTGCACTGTATACCTTATGTTCTTTTTTGTTCTTTACCAGTCTAAGCAAAATTGCTTATGTTAAGTGTGTTTAGATCATTTTTCTGGACAGGACTGGATTAATTGGGCCCTTGAAGAAACTGTTGTCTTTAGGGAACCAGCAAAAGAACAATTAATAGATATTTTCATGGAGTTATGTAAATGGATGTCAGATATATTTATATCTGTATTATATTAATGAAAGAGGTTCCCGCCGGACTTGAATCCCCCTCTATAATCTCTCTGAAATGTGAGCTCTGTAGACTGGCAATGTAAAGCTCAGTCTCGTCTCTTACTACACGTTGTAAGTTGGTAGAGGCATTCAGATCAGTTAAAATTTTTAATAGAGCACACTACCATTAGCTATTTAAATAGGACAAATCTGCCCACACACAGGTTTTTCTTGTTGTCTTCAGATAAATGCAGTGTACTCATGCTGGCCCTGAGAAGCGATCTCTGTTCTTTCCCTCTTATTGCGTGATCACTGGTCATAAAGGTCATGAGAGCCAGAATACATGTATGTGACTGCCAGACCAGACAGGGGGTTTACATCAATGCATTTGACTGGAATTTGATGGAGGGTTTCAGTGAAATTAGTTTTTTGGGTTTTATTTATTTATTTATTTTGTTTTGGTTTGTTTGTTTTAGTATTTGTGCTAGCTCAGAACAGGCTGCAAAAATGAACGGCCACAAAAACATGCAGAGGCATGATCTAAAGGCCTGCAAGAATATCAGTTCAATAAGAGCTTTACTAAATAGGGAAATGAACAGAGTATTTATTCTGTGCAGTCCCCTAATACCTTTTTTCATCAATAAGACCATTTCCATGAGATGTAGAACTGCAGGGTATAACACCGTGCTCAAGCTTCTTCATCTAGCTAATTAGAGCACCAAGAGTAGTGTAGATACATTCAGCATGCATTAGTTACCCTCTTTTCTTGGGCTCGGGAGAGAAATTCACCAAAATCATTTCCCATTTAAAAGAGAGTTTCATGATATACAGACAGTTCTGAAGAGCAATTTATGTGAGAGAATGTATGCCAAAGCCCCCATGAAGTGCGCACAGTTTATCTCATTCATGTTTGTCAATTAAGAAAAAAAGAAAAAAAAAGAAAAAAAAAGAAAAAAAAAAGTGTTGCTGAATAAGTGCATCCACAGAAGAATTTTGTTCACAGAACAACAGGTTTGGATTCACATCCTGTCTTGGCTCCTCTTAGCTTCAGTAAACCTGTAGAAATTGAAACCTTTTGGGTAGTAGAAGATAGTTTTTTGCATATGCTTTCAAGCGTTTTCATGAATGGTCTAGCACCATGGACCCTTGACACTAAGTGGTGTCTCTAAGCCTTCTTTATAGTTATTAATTATGAATTATATGCTGTCCTTTTTATCTTTGCTAAAATACTAAGCAGTTGGTCTTTCATTTTTAATTAAGAGCTGGAGTATAATAGATCAGTGACTTCAGTTCTTCAATGAATTATTTTATATTCTGATTAAGAACTTAGAAAATAGAAACAAACCCAGAGCCTTGACAATATTCCTTTAATATTAAGCTTTCCAGTAAAAGGTGGGCTTCATGCAGCTCTTGCCATGTATCACAGATATGCTTCTCAGTGTGGTGTCACCAGCATACCATGTACGTGTTCCGTTCTTAGTCATTTGAGAAGGCTGAAAGCTTTGAAGCTTTTAGTGCTATTTGCTTGTATGTCTAGTCATTGCAGTCCCAATGTCTGTGGTTTATCTTTTCAAGTTCAAGGAGTTTTTAATAATGAAAATGAATACCTCTTTTTTTTTTTTTCTTTCTGTGTCTTACAGATATAAAGAGGCTAGCTGAAAAGGAAGACTGGGTTGTTGACAATGAAGGTTTGACATCGTTGGTGGGTATACTTGTGTGTTACAGGCAGTGTCTTTGGATTTATTTATTTTTTAAGAAGTGCAAATAAACTGGTTTGCATGTTCTCCAGAGAAATTGAATTACTTTGGACTTTGTCTATGTGTGTGCATACTGGTGTCTACAGTTTTATTAAAGTATTAAAATACAGGAAGATTAAAAATCCAAAAGAATTTATTGGTGTAGTTACTTAGGGCTTACTTAACAGATCCCATCACAAAACACAACATTATTTTTTTGTCTTTACCAAGACATTTATTTGTACTTCTTAAATTGTTCTGTTTGAAGTAATTTTAACATTAAGTGATAATTGTACTACTAGGTAACAGTATTTTCTGAAGTGCAAAAGAAATTGTGAACTTAGTAGTAAGATAAAGTAGCTTCTTAACTGTGCTAGGATTATCACAAAGGAAGTTAGTTTGAGATAAATGTTCAATATTGACATGTGACCAACAAAATGAAAGCTGCATTTTCATATCCTAGTACCTCATTTCTTCCACAGGTGGCATGAATAGGGAACACAGCTTGGTCTTAAGTCTGTGAGATGGATAAGTTTCTTGTCTTTCTAAACCAGCCCTTTCTCACGTGGGAGTAGTTCTAACATAAAAAGAATGCTTTCTAACATTCCTTATTACTACAAATGTTTTCAGAGGTGGAGGTATGACTTAAGTTCTTTGATGCCTATAATCTAATCAGTTACCATTAACACGGAGATTTTGCCACTTCACCTATTGAACAGTATCAATATTTTTTCTTATACTGATGGTACCTAACTCTGTGCATGCAAGGTTCATATTGACAAACTCCTTGAGTGACCCCCATTTTCTGTGAGTGAAACTTAGGATCAAAATGTATAAAAATCTGCAACTCTAGGGTAAGCTGTCCAATGGAACTGCTTATTTCTGAAACTGCCCATAACCAAATACCCACCACTAATGGGATAAAATGGTTCTTTCAGAAATTGCTTTCTACATAAGTATAGTTTATTTTCATTTCTGTGTATTTTATACATGTTAAAGAAGCAAACAAACAAACAAAAAAATACCTTAGTAACTCTTACCTCATGAAACCTTGCATTTTAATATTTTTAAGGAAATAACTAGTATTTTCTTTCCCAGGATTTTTAAGTAGGCTTCCAGAATGAGTTCTCTATTTATAATATTCCTTTTTAAAAAATCAATGCAGTATATTCCAGTTAACGATGAATTAATATATGCTCTAAAATATATTATATTAAACATAGATATAGCACTTTTTTTTTTTCCCTATCCAGCCTCTTCTGTTCATCAACTCATGGGGGGAATACTAATTTTTTAAAAAATATAAATAAAAGGTTTGTAAATGTGTGCCATGTATCGAGAGACAAGAATTGGGAATAAAGATCTGTAGCATGACTTTTTTTTTAAGTAGGGTTATTGAAATGTGTCAGAATAATTAGTGCTGACCTTTAGTATGATTTTTGCTGAAATAAACAATAATAGCTTTAATTGTTAAGCCACTTATTTTAGGAATAGTTTACCGAAGTAAAGAATTTTTTTTTGAGGTCACAAGTTCAGTTCACATCAAAATGCTTCATAACTTAGTAGGCATACTACCATGGAATTGGTCTGTAGCTGAATAAATAGGTCACTTATCTGTTATAACGAGAAATTGAACTGAAAAGCAACTAATTTAGGAGATTGCCTACACACAAACAACAAATGGCTTGAAACCAAATTCGGATAAACTAGTGAGATGCTTTCTGGAAATAAACAGTAGTGAGTAATGGCTAAAACACAGCAAGCGCATTGTAGGTGTGACTTAAAAACAATCTGCGAAAGCAGAAAGGGCCTGTGGGAGGGAGAATTGCTTTGTATATATTAGCTAAGGGAATGCTCCACCGCCTTTTTTAGTTTTTCTTATTTGCTTCTATAAATATGTTTGAAGTTGAGTAGGAGGGCATGAAGCAGTCACAACATACATACTGTAGGAAGGAGTGTTGTTGGGCAATTCGGGTATTATAACCAGATTTATAGCTTCTGGTCTTGGTTTCGGTTGCCACTGACTTGGGCAAGTCCCTTAACATTTCTGTTTTTCACTTTATTCATCTGCAAAATGGAGGGGGGAGAAAAGATCTACTGCAACAGCTTCTGTTACTTTATGCTTTGGCTGTATCCTTACAGCATCTTTTTTAATAAATGCTTAACAACCTTTTGTGTATTTAGAAGTCACCCATAAATTCCTTGTGTACAGTGTTTTCCTAGATTCCCCCTTTTGAGGCAGTGGTTGAGCCATGCCAGATCTTATTGGTGGCAGTTGATTATGTTTTGTCATAATGAGATTAGCTGCCTACTGAAGTAGAGTTCATTGTGGTAATATTGTAATAAAAAATAACGAGCATAAACAAGGGCCACGCAGTGTCTTTGGAGACACCTTCGGCTTAATACAGAAACTGTATTTTAAGTAGGTAGGAAATACTGGTTAATAACAACCCCTTTAGCATTCATATTCCAGGTAAGAGATACACTAAGACAGAAAACCAGCTTTCCTCAGTTTCATGATATGCAAAGGATAATGTATCTGAATGGCTTTCTTCTCCTACGGTGTGGTATTTTATGATACAGAAACAAAATATAACAGCAGCAGTTTACTGTTGTTGTTTTTCTGAGCCAATCCAAAAATAATAGAGTCTGAGTGGCCCTTCCTTCATGCTTTTCAGGTTGCTGTGCAGGCGTCACGTGTATTCCACATCCACCCTAGCATTTACAGAAATACAGATTACTCCTCAGCATTAAGTGGGTGGCATGTCATAAACTATTTATTGATTTAAAAAACAGAAAAACACAAATTTACATGGCTTAGCTTTTTCATCCGTGTCTCTGACCCGTATCCAAATGAATGATGTCCCTCTTTCATAGAACAGTGACACCTCTCTGCAGCTTCCTGCCTCATACCAAGCCAGCAGTCTCAGAGAAAAAAAGTGACTTTAACAGGGAAGAGAGAAAGATGAGGAAAAACTGACTAATGACTGTGATGCGGTGAACTCATTTGCACTTTCATAGTGAAATTGGTACATACATCAAGACATTCGTGCTTCAGATTTGGAAACCCTGGAGGTTTAAAAAAAAATAGTCCCCCAAACCAGTCTTTATTTTTCTTCTGTGTGAAAGCAATTTCAGTCCACTTTTCTTAGAAATATTTTGCTGAAATTAAATGCAGAAATAACAGATATCCAAGGTGAAATTATGTCCCAGCTTAGATCAAGGGGATGTGTCATAGGCCTCTATAATGTAATGTATATGCTACCACAAAGAATTGCCATAAAATTCTTTTATGACCCTTCTAGAGGGGGCTATTCAGTGGATAAGTCTCCCAGAGAAAAATGCTCGTTATCTGTTGTAATAGTTTTGTAGATAATCACATCATTTCAAAAGTATCTTCTAGTAATATATGAATTGTGATTTTTCTCCTTATCCCGAATAAAGAGTTTGCCATATGGAATGGAATTTTTATGCATTTGCTTGTGTAGTATTTATTTTACATGGAATGCTTATCTAGAATCTAAAGAGTCATTTGCCTTACAGCCATCCCAGTTTGAACAGTGCATTGTCCATTCCTTGCAATCTCTAAAAATTGTGCTGGACTGCAAACCTGGAGAGGCCAGTGTAAGTTTTGATTTATATTTCTAATTTCCTTCTTTTTATGTAAATCACTATTACATTTCAGAACAAGAACTTTCAAAGAATGATACAGGATTCTAACTTTTCGTTTTTTTTTTTCTTTTTAACTTGCACCCTTTTCACTGCTGCTAGCTTTTTATTATTATCATTTATATTTTGTTTATTTCCTTCGGCTAAGGTTAATGGTATGTATATGGGGCAGATAGACCTATATTTAAATTTTTGAAGCTGTACTTTTAGAAAAATGCTACTAATGTACTTTTCAGGTTACCATAGATGTGACATATACATATGTGTGTATGTATGCATATGCGTATATGTATACGTATATATTTATTCCCAGGAGTTACTCTTAACTCAGTGTTGCATCTGAACTACTAGCAGAACATTAATTCAGCTTTTTACTTCTGCAAACTTTATTCTAAACCAGGAGTCGTGCCTATCCACATCCACTTAGTTTATTGAGGCCATGATTGAACGTCATACTGATATCTTCTTTCAGGTTTCCTCAGTGATCTGAGGAAACTTCTGAGGAAGTTTAATACTTTTCCAAAGCCCCTTGCGACCTTCTGTATGAGTATTGTTTCTATCTCCTGTCTTATTTCATTGTTTATGACTAGCTTGTTCAGTTTTCTTATTTATAAGAATATGCTGTGCATGGTGAATCCTTCTTGTTAGGGTGCAGAGATCTTTGAATATCCTAGATTTAGCTGCAATTCTATTCTCTGACAGCAGTACGCGTCATGTGTACTAGTTACTAGGACTTCCTTACCTTTAGTGTTTTAACACCTCATGCTTGTCAAGCTGCTTATTTGGTCTTACATGCTTTTTCCCCATTTTTAGGGTGGGGAAAAACTGAAGTTGATCTGTGAGAAAGCATTGTGTCCAAGCAGTCATTCACATAATTGTGTTGTCTCTGAAGGGACACATCACTCAGGCCTTCTTTGAGAATAAAGCTTTGTGAAGCTGCTCCATTGAAATAATGTGCTTGCATCTTCAGGTGTTCCAGCAACAGAAAACGCAGGAGGATGTGTGCCAGCTAAGCATTGGGATCATGCAGGTAACTCAAATGTTTTGAGGTATGAAATTGTGAATGTAAGTGAACAACAAAAAGGTGTGCTTTGCATACTTCCCAACTTCCAAACGGTAGCTTAAGTTGATGACAGTATGTTGTTCCTCTAATACACTCTGGGATCGTGCCAGATGTTTGACTTGAGAAGTATGTAGATGTTCCTAGCTGAATCTGATGATATCAAATCCTGAGTGTGTGGGCTATTGACATGTTCTAATATTTTACTGAACCACCATCATTGTGATCGAGATACTTGCTGAGCTGATCTCAACTAGCATTGATATACTACCATAAAAGGAGCAATGCTGATTTTCATCAGCTGAGGATCTAGATTCTTTTTTGTTGTTGTTGTTGGAAACCAATATTCGTCATATTAAAATTTGGTATTTTAAAACCTTATATAATTGAATTCAGGTAATAGCATGCTTTAGGCTTCCAAAACATTTTTATAGTATTCTCAGACAAGAAATCTTGAGTAAAAGCAAAAACTGGATTTTAGTGATGCTTCTGTGATGTTTACTTAAATACAACTCTTCAGATTGAACACGAAAATTATTAGCAATGCCTTCTTTGCAAATCATAGATTTTTATCATCATAGAATTTTAGCCATACTTGATGTAAATCACTTAGCAGGATGAAAACCACCTATTTTTTTGCCACAAGTAAAGAGTGTGATCCATATAAAATGTTTAACTACTCTACTAATGTATATGAGGTTTAAGACAGTGAAAGTTGTTGATGATCGTTCTGCTTCTATTGACTGTAGTAAAAGTGAATTTGAGATTATTTTTCAGTTCTGACAGAAAATATGGATCGTACTTTGTTTCCTAGGTTTTCATAGACTGTTTGGAACTATTGAGTACCAAACCTGATGGTGACATAGATACAGCACAGTAAGTAAAATAAACATGACCCAACTGTAGCATTCTGAAATTGTGGGTGCAGGTCTCACATTTTGGTGGTGGTGGTGACTTTATCCCTCTGGTGTTACATATTTCATATTAATACTTTTGCCTCTGGCTAGTGTTGCTTACACTACAATTAGATACTTTTTATGCTAAAAATTGAGTGATATAAAGTATAAATATTGTACAAGATAATTAATATGGTATTTGTTATATCATTTTTTTCAGTGACAGGCTTTGTAGTATGCTGTAGAAGCAAGTATGTTGTTTTTTACATGACCTGACGTGGAATTAATTATCCTTGTCACTAAGTAATATCTACTCAGGGAGACATAGCCACTGCCTTTTTTTTTCTTCTCTTCCATTTCAACTAGATATTGGTATTTCTGCTAAATTCTTGAAAGGTTGTTCCATAATTGCTCACCAGCCAGTTATTTTGGAGACCAAAGCAGTCAGAATAGCCTGGGTTTTCAGAGCACAAATAATTTTTGTGAAATGTTGGAGAGTTGGCAAATATTACTACCCACAATATGCATTAGAATGAGGCCAATTAACTGTGTTCCCAATACTATTTTTATTTGCTATTTGGATGACTTTGATGGCTAGATAGGTGTAAAAATAGAGCAGAATCAAATAGAGCAAGCCAGAGAACTTGAAGACATTGAAAATGCTTTAAAGAAAGGTCTGTAGTACTGTCTGTCCACAAAGCTCTTGCGGGCTTTCTGGACATCTTAATGTGGGCTACTTTATTATCTTGTGTGAGGCAGGGGGTGATGCTGGGGTGTTGACACAAAATTCTAGTCTTTTGTTCCAACTGTTTATTTGAACTCATTATTCATGTATCAAATAGCTAAAATCACTGCACTACTCACAATTTAAACAATATTCCCAGTCTTTCAGTTGATGTTTCATCTCCAGATTTGTTTGGAAGCATTCATGAGGACTCGAGTCTTTCTTCAGTAAGTTTGACTTCTGTTTTTAAAAGCTGATGTGAAACTTAATAATTCTCAAAGTTCCAGGAAGGTGGTGTTTTTATTCTTTTATTCTTTTTTTTTAAATTTATTGTTTCAGATTTTTGAGGTTTCTTTTTTAGAGAGTAAGACGGTATTATAGAGGCATTTTCTAACATATACATTAAGAAATATATTTACAAGAATGTAAGATTACAAAGCTTGAGCATAAGGGTATTTTTTAAAAGCACCGTGTATGATATCTTAGTATACTATCTTAAAGTAAGTAATGAAGACAATTTTTGAAACCAGGCCCTCCTCAGAAATGGCACCATTAAAATCTGTGAAAATAGCACTAGCATTAAAACATCTGACGCTTTAACTTTTGACTTATTACCATGTTTTAAATGCTAAGAACTGGTCTGGTTATTAGTTATTTTTAAAAATACATAGAGGTATGGATAGTCAGTAATGTAGTTTTTCCCAAAAAACTTACATTGCTGAGTGTAAGTATTGATTATTTCTGTAACTTGTTTGTTTGTTGTTGCAGTTTTAAGAAATTGAAAAATTGTACTTTCACTTTGCTTAATATAATTTTTTCTAGAGGGGATGATGACATTTTTTTCAGATAGAAAAAAAATGTCCTTGTTACCTGGAAGAAACCTAGTAAGGAGCTCTTTTGAGGTTAATGCTACTTGGTGCAGGTTTAAATGTTGTCAGAATCCTGGCGTTCCCTCCTTTACAAGAGCGGAGCAATGATTGTTCCCACTACAATAAACAATCACAGGTTGCAAAATCCAATATCTGAATTGCAGACTGTACTGATTTATAGTCTCTATCTTTCATTCTTACAACACATGGATTTTGATATTGATTGTTGACAATATAATTTCTTGTGATTGTTCCGGCCTTTCTGCCACGTGTCATGGGTATGACCATTTTACATTAAAAAAAATATATATATATTTTAGAAAATATTTGATTTCCATGGTTTCATATTTATTTTCTTCTATAAATCACAGAACACTGTCATTTCTGTTATGATTAACAAGAACAGAAAAAGTGAGTGACCATTCTAAGATTTGTCACTATTTGTAATATGCTTATTTGTCAATATTATATATACCAACACATGAGCGTTTAACGTAGTAGGCAACTGTACATCTCAGTACTCATCATCATATTGCTAGAAGACAAAACTGTCCGGAATTTTTCTGAGTCTGAAAGTCAACATCATTTTTAATCAGATCTCAACTCTGATTATGCTGATTTCATTGCCAAATAATTCTGTTTGCAAAATATTTGTCATTGTTGATTCTGAACCCCCATCTGAGGTTGAAAATATTTTTCCATTAGTGGAAAGAAAAGGGAAGAGGGAAAAACAAATCTATTAAAGTAGTTCTATATCTTTAGTTGTCTCCTCATTGGAAACTATACCTTGTTGCACCAAGGTCAGGGAAAAGCAATTCTGATATCTCAACGCCAGAGCATATTTGATCTTCTTGTAAAAAAAAAAAAAAAAAAAAAAAGTCATAGAAGAACAGAGATAAGTTATAACCATCTAGAATTTTTCAAATTTCATTGGGTACTTCAGAACTTTCCGTTATTTTAGAATGGGTGGGTATATCTGTGCCATACCTGTTTTATTTCTCTTGTTTTAGCCACCTTCATGTAAAGGTGAAGATGATCTTCAATTACATTTTATGATGGTCATAATTCTTAGCGTATTTCTTGAAACAAAGTAAAAGCCAGAAACAGCTTCCTGGAAAATTGTCCAAACCTAATTTTTGTACAGAAATCTTAACCACAGTTCTGTATTAGTCACAGTTATTCCAGTGAATGCTCCGGATCCTATAAGAAAAAGCATAGATGTTCAGTCATCATGCCTTATATTTACTCAGTTTTATTCACAAAAATATTACTAAACTCTGCTTTATTTATCAGCATGTCTATCACACACAGAGTCAATAAGATACTACACATTTAGTCGTGCTAAAATTTTGGTCATGCTGATACTTCTGGTTTTGGGTTGTTTTTTTTGTTTGTTTGTTTGTTTGTTTGTTTTTCTTTTCTAATTGTTATACTCTTTCTCTTTTAAAACAAATTTTTAGGAACAAAGAGTTTTAATTGCACTCAGTAACTGCCGCTATCTGGAACGTCATACCTTCCTAAATATAGCTGAACATTTTGAGAAACATGGCTTTCAAGGTGTTGAAAAAATAACTCAAGTAAGTGAGAACACTGGAATGAAGTGTCATTGCTTGAAGGAAACGTTTGCACTTGTTTTATTTTCTGTGGGAATTAACTGCAAGTGTTCCAATTTCTCTTGAGTGAGCCTTCTACATCTGAGTGGGACTCCAAACATCAGTTAGTTCATGGACACAACAATAATGATCATATGGTTGTATGCATTCTTATAAGGCTTAGGTAGCTAGTGTAGAAAATACGACTTCGTATTCAAGATTTATATGTTCACGGGCAAAGCTTATCAGATTTCTCAGTAAAGCTGTTTAATGTCACAGTGTTTTCTTAATGCAGAGGATAAAAGATCATTATCACAGAAATACACTCGATAGATTATTTCATCTGGCAATCTACATTACTGATAGCTGTTGTTCATAAACTAGTTCAGGTTTTTTGTTGTGTGTTTTTTTTTTGTGTGTGTGTTTTTTTCTTTTTCAAAGAACGAAAATGTCAAAGTGGGCGGCAGTAGCTGTCTCATTTTCCTGCCTTTTTGTAAAGATTAATCATTTTTTATGAGAAATGTTGTGACTTAATCCTTAGGACCATAAAGTTGGTGTATTTCCAGAAACATTTGTTGATTGGAAGTAAAATGTTATCTCTTCCAGTATAGAGTAAAATATTTCACTTGAACTGATGTTTCTACTATATAGTACATCCCTAGTCCTCTTCTGTCTGAATGTTTGATTTTTTGTGGCTGAAGTTATTTTGAATAGCATTTAAGTGTGGCTGATATGATTTGTACTGATAATGCAGTATATGAAATTACTCTAGTTGAGCTACAAACAGTGTTGACAATATAGGCAAATGAGACGTGCTATATATTCAATACTCTGTCTTGTACAGCCACATCACAGTATTGCCTTTAAATATCTGGTAGGTTTCCAAATAACAAAATTCAAATGTTGAAGTCACAGATTAATTTCAAATTTATTTTAGCCCTTGGAAAACACGGACTGATGCAGTCCTGAATATCTGGTACAAATCAGGCGATAATGCTATCTTGCAGGGTTTGGATAATCAAATAGTATCATCTTAAGATGGCAATTGTTGAAACCTTCATTAATTTTAAGAGATGTTATAAGTTCACAGAGGTTTAGGAGGATTGGATGCTTTTTTCAGTTTTTTTGTTATGCCACTTAGCTTTCTCTGTCTCTTAGTTTATTAATTATTTATTAGGTTAAAAAAAATACAGCAAGGAATTGGCATTTTCTTGAAAGATATAATTTGCTGTTATCTGAGGAGACTTGAAACAAAACTATATATTTCACTTATTAGCTTTGTAAATTGAAATTTTTAAATTTTGTAAATTAAATTGAACTTTGTATTTTATGTTGGAAAAAACTATTTGTTAGGTTGTGGGTTTTTTTCCAATTAGAAGGGAAATCATTATTATCCCATATTTTGAAGAGAAAAAAAAAAAAAGTAAAGTGATAATCAAGGACATTTTCTTACATTCTACGTATTTATCTCTTTTTTTTTTTTTTTTTTTTATTTCCACAGGTGCAAATAGCTAAGTTATATAAGAATGGCCAAATGGCCCTTTGTTTTAATGCATGCCATCTTTGCACATACTTAGAACATTCACCAGTAATTTTATTTAATTTCTACATAGCTGTTTTACAATTGCTCTTCCGTGGTGATTTTCTCATCAGTTTATTCAGGTAGCAACTGGAATAAAATGTGTGCATCCCAAGATAGTTATCACAGCTTCTTGATTAAGCTTCTGAATATAATTCTCTCCAAAGTTCTGGTGTTCAGATTGTGTAGAGTAGTTACTAAGATAAAGGCTCAAAATGGCTTTAATACAAAAATTGAAATAGAAGTTCACAGCAGAAATAAATCAATAAGAGAATTGTGCATTTTTATAAAAATATATTTTATATTTTACTCCCCCTACTTGGGAGTCAGGAAAATGAGTATACACAATGGATGTTGTTGAGGACATCTCCTCCCCTTCACACTCCATCCAGGGCGCAAAATAACATTCAGATGAATTGTTCTATCTTGTAACCTTTCCAGCAGCTGAAAAACAAGGTTACCCTCCATTATCTTAATTGTGCACTGAATATGAAACAGGTTGAAGTGAACTAATGAGAAGGGAAGAGAAGGGAAGGGAAGAGGGAAGAGGGGAGGGGAGGGGAGGGGAGGGGAGGGGAGAGAAAAAAGAACCTGTAGTGAACATACATATGCTCTTTTTATTGAGTGACTGCAGAAGTAGAAGGTGGCATCATTTAATTCTAGAACACTTCATTAAGGACAATCAAAGCAGTTCCACAGGTCCTTTGAATGGTGAATGTTGATGGGAACTTCCCACTGGAAGTTGTATCCTTCCACCCTTGACTCATACCTAAGCTGAAATAGTCTACAGATTCGTACTCTCCTTAATCATAAGAAATTGGAGTGAAATATCTTTTGAAACTCATTCCAGGTTTACATTTCTGCAGTTTTGTGTAAGGGCAAAAATAGGGTTTAGTGAGATTGCAGTGCATTTTTGAATGTTTTCTTTTTCAAGTCTTAAGTGTCAACAGGCTGTGAGGTAGAAAAGGAAGTAGGAGAAGGTAGTCTTGATTCCTTGCTTGGAGCCAAATTCTCAGTGCTTTATGAAAATCCTGTGCTCAGGATATATAGATCTTCTTGTGACATATTAGAGGAGGTTCATCAGATAGAAAACCAGGAAAGTGGTGATTTCTGTTACTTCTGATCACTAACTTCTCCACCCCAACTTTGCTGAACCCAGCAGATTCTTTGATCTCATTAATACCTCTACTTTCC
Source organism: Aythya ferina (assembly GCF_964211825.1). Taxonomy (NCBI): domain Eukaryota; kingdom Metazoa; phylum Chordata; class Aves; order Anseriformes; family Anatidae; genus Aythya; species Aythya ferina. The sequence continues at coordinate 82,667,948 of NC_140297.1, forward strand.
CATGCACTCATGAGCTCATTCCTGAAGGCTTATCTGTCTGTCTATTCCTGACTCAGAAATTGCACGTTACTTTTCTCCTCATTTGGCAATATACAGGTGTGCCAAAGGAGAACACAGTTTAGAAACATCCATGCAATGAAGAAGCTTTATCCTTAATTCTGCAGCTTGTAGCATTAAACCTTTTGTCTGTTCTTCACAGAGAAAAGAATGATAAGAAGTTGGTGTTCTTTTCTTTCTTTCTCCTTCTGAATTCCCACTTTTGTCTAGAGCCCTGCTCTGCGTCCTCATATTTACAACCCTGTTGTTTCTGCAAATTATCCTATTATATAAATCTGCCTTTTTCCATACTGGTTGAGGAAAATGAGCAGTAGTTTAAAGCTTTGCTTTTCTATTTCTTAAGCTCTTACACATAAACATAAATACATTTAACCAGAACTCACATGATATTTTCAGTGTATTGTATTATTTAGCATACATTGCCGTACTAAGATACTGACTTTCTACTTTAACATTTTATGATATGGGTTGTGTTCCGGAATTGCTTTAGAAGCTGTAGCTATAGAAGGGTAACTATGTTTAATAAAATAGCATTGTATATTGTTCTGTTCTCCCACGTGCCTAGTGACAGGACGAGGGGGAATGGGCTTAAGTTGCGCCCGGGGAGTTTTAGGTTGGATCTTAGGAAGAACTTCTTTACCGAAAGGGTTGTTAGACATTGGAACAGGCTGCCCAGGGAAGTGGTGGAGTCACCATCCCTAGAAGTCTTTAAAAGATGTTTAGATGTAGAGCTTAGGGATATGGTTTAGTGGGGACTGTTAGTGTTAGGTCAGAGGTTGGACTCGATGATCTTGAGGTCTCTTCCAACCTAGAAATTCTGTGATTCTGTGATTCTGTATAAAATCTAAAGCTGTTCTTGTACAACGAACAAATTGTACATACCCCTTTAGCTTTCAGTGTGGCTAAGTGTTGTGAAGTACTAAAAAATGCATTGAGAGCTGTTAAATAGAATTCTGCAGGTGTTCGTGAGCTGCAGCTTATGCATCTGTTGCATGGAGATGCCTTGGAGTCAGGAAGTTCACGTGCATGGTTTCAGAAGTCAGAAGCTCCTTAATGTATGCATTTTCAAGTACACAGCTGATAATGAGAAATTGTAACACTACAGTTGGTAGATTTTAAGTATCCTAAGAAAATCTTCATGTTTTATGAAAATAATTATTATCGACATATTTTAAAACATTGGCAAAATTCAGTTGTTTACTTGGTGGAAGATCAAGACCTCTGGACAGGCAGAAGAAAATCATGCCAGCAGACAGTTATAGAATGATCTGCCTGCTTTGATATTTCATGGGCCTTTCCCAAAAAAACTTGTTGCTGAGCACCATCAGGAAAGATTTTATAGTGGCTAGGATGGACAGAGGATATGGAATTTCCTACTTTTTTTTTTTTAATAGGTATTTATGAACTGAAAAGTGTAAGTAATTGCTACTCTCTACTGAAAATTAAAGATGATATTCTAACATTTTTGCATATGTAATTTAATTCATATAATTAATGACTATATATGTTTTGATTGTTTGTTTTTAGGTTAGTATGGAATCCTTGAAAGAGCTGGATCAGAGACTGTTTGAAATGTACATTGAATCCAAGGCAGATCCTATAGTTGGGTCATTAGAACCTGGCATTTACGCAGGATATTTTGACTGGAAAGATTGTCTTGTTCCAGCAGGTAAATATCTGCTTATTTAACTCTGAAATTATTTTAACAGTGATTGATAGGAATTAAAATATACTGTAGAATTAAAAACTTTTCTGTAGTCTGTTTTTAACTTTTGACAAGTTCTTATTATAAGTTTTTCTCACAGATTTTACTTAGTTCCTAAATAATTTTTGAAATACCCCTGAATGATTAAAGCAGCTTTTATCATTGATAATATCTTTAATGGTTGTTTTTTGTGATTATTTTGCTTCATTGCTTATATATAATAGAAATTATTATAAGAGACATCTTTGCTATTTTCTTATGAAATTCATTGAGATTGTTTGGAATTTTTTTCCAAAGAATCTGGCCACTTTGGTAATAGACATAATTACAGTTCTGAAAAGGTAAAATTATGAGCAAATGCATACTATAAAAGTAGTTCAGCAACAATTGTTAAACCATTGAAGAAGGGCAGGAATATGGTATTTAGAATGACTGAGATGTTAGTCATTTATTTAGGTGCTTTAAGAACCTCCATTTTAAGGAAGCATAATATGAATCTGATTTTTTTCAGCAGTGAATACTGTGCACGTTAACATTTAGGTCCTTTGAACATCATATTTGTCATTTCTAAAACTAATCCAGCTAAATCACCATATGAATGTCTAGCTAATACGAAGTTGAAATTAGTTTTAGTAACAGTACTTGGAAGTTTGGAGGTGATCTACTATTAATTTTCAATAAATCAGTGATTGACGTGACAATTTGTACTTTCTTGGTTTGATTGTTTCTCAGAGTTGCATATAGCAAGCTTAGTAGAAATTCTGTGGTACTTTGATAGGGAGGTAATTACAAGAAGCACACTTGTAATCTGTGAATCAAGAGCTGCAGTGCTTGTTCACTGGGCTGTAAATACGCAAAAAACGTAGGGTTTGTTACTTTTGAGAAAAATATCTCTTTGATCTTTCGCTGTTACTTTTGTGCTTGGAATACATGTATATGCTCTAATACAATATACAGCAGAAATAACTTAAATTTTCATCTTGTACATTCCAATTTATATATGAATAATGCATAATTTCTCATTGTGCTTGAAGTGTGTTTTTGCTTGACATGATTGTATTCCCAAAAGCAATGAGAAAGTTTTGTCAGCTTTTTACGTGCTCAGTTCCCGATTCAGTGCATTGGGATCTACTTATGCGACTCACACTACCTTTGGGATTGTTTTGTAGTATTTTTTTCATTTAAAGAGAATACCAAACTTCTATTAGAGGTGTGCCTTGGTCTGTTTATTTTCCAGATCGTTGTTGGTTTTACATACTTTATCTGCATCTTTTTCCCAAAATTCAAAGTGAAGGTGGTGTATATTAGCCTTCTGTGCATGTCGTAGTGTTGCACAACAGGTGTCAATTTAAAGTGATAAAAAAGTTTTTCTGTTAATCCACAAAGTAAAGGTGTTAAGAAGAACATGTAGTCACTTCTTTACAAACTTCACCTTGATGATCCATCTTTCAGATGGATAAATCCTGTCAGTTGTACTGTATTGAATATTGGTATAACAAGTGTGACTTTAGCTTCAGTTTGTCTGCCTTTTGCCATAATTATATGATCTTGAAAATATGTGGGGATCTGAAGATAAAGTTAGTGACTGGGAAAACCTTCCTTTTGGATGAGGTAAATGGACTTAATTATTGAAGAGGACTAAAAACAAACAACCTCTTCATGGGGCACATGCAAATCTGACTTAATCTTGTACTCAACCAAAAAAAAATAGATCAGCAATCATATAGCTGATTTTTACAATAAACTTTTTGTCATAAACAAAATGAAATTGTACAGCAAAATTATATTTGAGAAAATGTACCCTTATATAATCTAAAAGATGCAGTACATTGCAGTACTGACATGCCATCTTTTTTTTTTCCTTGAGAGGAAAATGAAAAAAGAAAAAAAACTAGAATTAATCTTTAAGTATAACATGAAAAGTGTCGACATTATTAAACTAAAATAGGATACAGATGACTGGGAATGGTCATAACCAAGTCGAGCATACTCAAGGACTCATTAAAAGATCAACACAGTAGTTTGGTGATGAAAAAAATGCATGTATCTAGTGGAAGTTAGCATCTGTGTTTCGGTAGTCTTTATGGCTGCAAAACTTAAAAATTTGATTTGAGTCATTTGGCCGGTTTAGATCTTGATTTTTGTAGCCTTGATTTTAAAAAAGGAAAGTGTTGATGGTGTTGGCAAGGCAAAACATTTAGGTGTCAGTTGTGTTCCTGATGGGTGCTATAAATGGTATGTAGTATTGCATAGACAAAGTTATTTGGTGTTCATTAGTGGATAAAACTAGTCTTGATAGCCAAGCCATGATAGTTTGCACTGAAGTTTTTTGTATGGTGTATTAGCTTTCAATTTTATATTAGCTTTCAAATACGCTCGTTGTAGGATGAGGGTAAGTTTTGACAGTAACAGCTCTGATTTTAAAAGTAAGCAGTGGGAGAAGACATCAACTTGCCCATGTTTAAAAGATAAGGTAAGAATGTAAGTAACTTCACTGTTATAGTCTGAAACTTTCAAGCATTCCATCTGGAGACTGAAAACTTGACCAGAGTTGGGGCCTATTGATGCCATGGATCAATGCAAAGGACATTTTGGAAAAAAATGTAACTATGAAAAATCTCAGGAATTGGTTAGAAATAACATTTAAGAATTTCCTGATAATGTGGTAATCCAGCCCACAACTTAAATCCTGCAACTGTTCTGAACAATTGTGTTGGTCAAACACTAGCAAGTACTCTGTTCTTGATGCTCCCCCTGCTGTTACCTAGCAAAAGGAAGAAACTGGAAGCTTGAATTCAAATGCAGAGAACCAAATCTGGATTATCTAGGAAGATAATGGTTTTGGGTAGATGGAATTGTTCATGGGGAGAATATAAAAGTGGATAGAAAGTAGGGTGGCTGAAGTGGAAGCAACAGAGTGGAACAGAAAGATTGTGATAAAGACTGAGATCAACCAGGGAATGAAAGTGGGAAAAAGGGAGAAAATAGGCCTGGCTAAGCAAGGTAAACATAAATTAGGGTAGCGTTTAGAAATAGAATTAAGACAGGAACATATATATACAGCTATATCTATATCTACATATATATATATATACAGATAAAAAGGGATGCTGCAAGCAACAGACAGCCCTGAAATGAAATGCAAATAAAAAGGCAAATTTCGTGTTTTCCATTCTGTTTTTCTGCTAGCTTTTTTTAAAAAAGCCAGTAAGAGTTTTTTGCAGAAAGCACACACAAAGACAGTCAAGTATAATTTAGTTTCCAAACAATAACATTATTTCCAACATGGGTACTTCTTCACATGGGACTTGCTTCACAAAATGGAGGCTGTTTTGAAGATAAAAATGGATTTTAAATTAACTGGATCTGTTACAGGCAAAAAATCTACCCTCAGCTGTAACAGATTTTGAAAAATCAATGAGGCATTAAATGGGAGGAAAAAATGGTGGAGGCAGGATTGTGTCCCTGCCTGTGCAGGGTTTTTCTGTTTTTTGTTGTTAACTCAGTTGAGCGTTTTTGTCTTTATTTGTAAAATGCCTGCTTTGAATCCTGTCTATTTGAACATTCATATTTAATATACTTGCCTGAAGTCTTGTAATATATCAACTATTCAGAAAAATCCTACCAAAAATCTTCATAGTCTATACTTTACGTCATTGATGCCGTTCCAGTAATTTGTCTGCAAGTATGGAGACACTATTTCCTTACATCACATAATTCATGGGAAAATGTAAGAATGGGAAATACTGTAATAAATGAACAGTTATGAAGAAGAAATTAGAATGAAATTAAGAAACCCATCTTTTTTGTAAATATGGAAAAACGTTTAATACTGAAGTTTTATACCCTGCTTCTCTCAGTGTGGGAAAAGCATATGGCCTGCTCTGTTAGGTAGTTGTCCTGTAATTATTAGATATTTACTTATACATATGTTTTTTGTTACAGTTTTAAATATAAGGGAGGGCAAATTGTTTGCATTGGGCAAATTTTAATTTAGCCTGTGTGCTAAAACTTTTATTACTTAGTTTTTCAATATATATGCCCTTTTCAATATGAAAGTTCTGAATGTCAGTAAGAACTTGTACACAATGCAATTATACATTTGTCCCTTTATTTTGATCTAAGGAGTAACTCACTGCTGGTGGTAAAAGGCAGCATGATTAACTTATTTATTGTTAATAAATAACTTCATTTAAATTTTCATTATAATTTCAATTTCAACTTCTGAGTCTTTACAACAAAGTCTTCAATTTTAACACGCAATAACAATGAAATCTTTTTTTTGCTTGAAACATTGTTCTAATTTAATGTATGTTTCTGACAGAATTAAGAGAGATGTAGGTGATAATGAGAAACATAGTGTTAAACAGTTGCCAGGTATGTTTTTTGATTATTTTTTGTTTTGTGTATAGAGGTCAATCATCTAGTTTGTCGTACAGGTTTTTTCCCCTCTACGTTCAATCTTTTTTGTTCTTATTTCATTGTGTTTTGTTTTGTTTGGTTGGTTGGTTTTTAATTTAATTTAAAATGCATATATTTCATCTCAGTCACCTGACAAGTAAAATCAGACTCTAATCTGTTCTGGATTCCAAGCCTAGGGCCTCTTGGAAGGTTAACGAAGAAGTTGTATTATTTTGAATTTGGATAGAAAAGATTTCTGTGCACTGAAGTTTGTGCAGTACAAGCAAAAGTATTTGTAGTATAGGGGCCTTCAATCTTTTAGATGATCAATATGTGGTATGCATGCAAATGTCAAATAATTTTTAATAATGTGGTAAGGTTAATTATATTTTATTTGCTTATATACAACTACTACATACATTTGAGACTATAGTCAGTGTGGCTGTACTTACCACACTGTACTTGTTTATTTTTCTAAGGAATTCAAGTACAGTGATCCTTCATTATTTATGAAATGCTGGCCTGCTGTGCAGTCTAGGCAACATTCATTCAAGATTCACAGTATACAGAGTTGCAGAGGTTAGTCTACCAATCTTAAAATATGTATCTTCTGTGTTTCACTGGCATTTTTTGTAGTATTTAAAATTTTACATTGCATTGAAAGTTTCAGGTAATCTCACACTTTCATATGGAAGTTGGTTGTTTGTGGTTTTTTAGAAATTCGTTCTGTACTTGGCATAAACTGAGTATAGTAGAGTTAAATCTGAGTTTTATTTGTCACGGTAATGGAGAATTGTTTGAAACATTTCAAATATATCAAATGCCACTCTTACAGTAAAAGATTAAGTGCGTCAGATCTGCTAAATCAGATTTGATATACTTGTCACATCTCTTATCTGTTATTTGTCTAATTTAAAAATCTAATAAAAAATTTCTAATGGCAATAGCCTGATGAAAAGGTACTCAACAGTTAAAAATGAAATATCAAAAGGCATATTTAATTTGTACTTACACAGCGACATACTTGTCAACCCTAACTTTTCTTCTTTTGTTTAATTTGGGGCACCAGCACCCTGCTTACATTTAAGATGACAAGTGCATTTACATCTAAAAAACATTTGGATATAGTAGATTTTTTTTTTTTTTTTTGAGAAATAGGCAATTACTTTTTGACTGAAATGCACAAAATAGTTTGGTTTTAAATCTCTGTAACCCTTTAGATTGCTTCTAACATTTCAAATGAATGGTTTCAGAATTAATCTTACTCGGTTTAGATGATTTTGAATTCTCACAGATCAAACTAGTGATGCCCTGGGTTTAGGAATTGTCTTTCTTTTTGTTCTTAATAAAGCCAAATTCTGCTATTTCATTGCAGGGTTAAACAGAGAGAAAACAGTGGTGTTTTTTGCAGTTCTGTTACATATACAAAATAGATTATCTAACGTTTAAAAAATGTCTTATGCATTGGCAAATAAAGCTGCAAAAGGACTTGTCAGTTATGCTTTTTTTGTTGTTACAAAATGCTTGTTACCTGTTTGTGATGCAGTCATGGATATATTCCATTAGTTACTTATTTTCATCCAGCTCATGGACTAAAAGCAGAGGGTGCAGGCTGAAGCCTTACGTGCCTTACGGTTTGCCCATTCTTGCACTTTGTGCTTCATGTTTGTATTTCGTTTTACTGCAGCGTTTAAGTTGCATTTCAGAAAGTACAGGGTGTTCAGGGTCGGTGAGAGTGCCAACATTGGTAACTGAAAAGGGAACTTACCTTTAACTGCTAGCAACTGCAGCACCAAGTGATTTTTTTTTTCTTTTTTATCCAGCAGTTAAGTATAGTTGGGTCTTTTTTCTAAGTCCTGGAAGAACTGAGCTGCTGCCAGCTCATCTTGGAAGTGTGAAGGGAAAAAAACAGGGCTGCACAAAAGCATTTGAAAAAAAAAATTGCATATGTAGATATGCTGTGTGTTTGTGAAGAAACTTTTTTGAACACTAATGTTCTTATACACAGTACTTCTTATGTGCTGTTATTGTTATTCTTATGTGCTGTTATGCTGGTTTTGATTCAAACTAACTGCATTTACAACATACATTAATAAACTGATGTTTTATCATTATAGTGAAGAAATATTAACGATGTTCTGCATCAACAATCAAAATCTTACTAGAATGAGTTGAATTCAAAATCCTTAAATGACATGTCAGCACATATGATACTCCATGTGTTGCATGACTGCTCTTTCTTCATCTGGCATATTACACATAATTCTTGACAGAGTAGAATGGTGTACTAAAACCTCAAAGTCAGTGGTATTCATACCATACCTGTTAAACTCATTTTGTAAAAAATAATAATAAAATAGAATAATAATTTGCTTCTTGATACATAAGCACAAACTTTAATGCATGTTTCAAAATACCTTCATTTGTGTAATTTCATTTTAACCTCAGATTTTTCTTCAATTTCACTTTCAGACCTTCACTTTTCATTACATTTCTTACTTCTGGCAACAGTGAGATTTCTTTAACATATTACGTTCGTGACTGAATTATTAATATTAAAGGTCATTCTAGCTGGGGAAATGGAGTGGACATCATACCTTCTCAGTCATAGGGAACAGTTACAAAAAGTGAGAACAAAAGAAACATCTGTTTCTCCAGTTTCCTGTAGCTTCTGCCAGGACATTTCTTTGATTTCTAGCTATTATAGAAATCCCAGTATCCATCCTGGATAGACATTTCATTCTCCATGTCTTCACCTGCTACACAGTGAGTTGCACTTGCATGTAAACTGCATTAGGTATCTTCTTGTTCCTCTGCACACATCTTAAATGAAAATTTTTCTGCTCCTAAAGACTTTTAGTCAAGCTTCTTGTTGGCTGCTCTCAGGAGACTCCTGACTCTAGGTGTGCAGGAATGCAGTAGGACTTCATCTGCAATTTAACAAGGTTACTTCTTATGTTTCATCATGCTTTGCACATGTCTTTCTTTACTCACAGTTCTGTTTTATAACGTTTTCTTCCAGTAAGACTGCTAGTAGTTATGTACTAGACTGTCATCCATTTCTGTCCCAACTTCACTTTGGCTTTACCTGTCAGACCCATTCCTGCAATGTCTTGTGGCATTTCTGTCAGAGCTCAGCTGAAGACTGTGACTTGGGAATCAGGTTCCAAAACCACTTTATCTTTAGAGCTCATGTTTAAAAGTTGGAGAACCTGCATTCTTCTTAGACAAACTGCAAAATTTTGTGGCCAGTAAATCGTATTTTATTTTTAAAGCAGGAGTATTTTGAAAAGAAAAACAGTATAAACATTTTTCACGTGCAAATTTTTAAGGTGTAAGACAGGCTTCATGTATATTGCTTGAGGAACAGAAGGAGCACAAGATTGTATATCAAAAAAGGGATCTTACTGTGATTCTTTGATCAGACTGTAACCTGGTCTTGTAGATTGAGAATTTTCTGTTCATGTAACCTTTTAGTTGATGGTGATAGAAGTCACTGTAAATACCTAAATGAGATGATTGTTATCACAACTTCAGATATGTCAGTGATAGTAACGTCTGATCTGTGCCTTGTTTGAAGTAGAAAACTGGAAATTGGAATCTGTGGTAATGCAGAGAGGAGAAAGACCAAACATCTTTTCTCCTCTTCCACCACCTCCTAGTACATGCATGAATGAGGTGATACCACAAAGGTTTATAATGCCCCAGCCCATTCAACGTAGCATGAGTAATAATAAATCTTGTCATCACAAGAGTGATTCTCAGTCGTCTAACTCCTTGGCATAGTGAATGCTTTCACATTAACCTGGCATTTGACAGGCAAATGCCTTCTTTTTTTTTTTTTTTTTTTTTTTTTACCATTATTCCCTCTATTCTGTTTTCTTAGCTTATGGGCTGCACTAATTATTTTGGCCTGAGATCTAATTTAGCCTTTGCAGACACTTTGATTTTAGTAGAATATGGGGATAGTTTCATCCTATAAATTTAGCATGACCTTCAGTGTTTGCAGAATCCAGACTTCAGATAATAATCTCTTTGTGTCCATTTTCCCATAATATGTCACCGAGTCTTAGAATTCCAACATTCAGCAAATTATGACTGTTTATGTAGACCTGCATTTGACTGAAGAGTTCAAAGCTGTTTTCAATAAGGTGAGCTTATTACCAAACACGGACAGGTACCGCATCTTTGTGTAATATAAGCTCTAGAAAGTCTGTATTTTCTATTGAGGGGCAAAAGGACTTTTTCTTTCACCATTGCAACTGTTTGTAACTAGACAGCCAGCTTTCGTTTGTTTTTTTTTCCCTCCAGATTCAAAAACCAACATATTATTTATTATTGACTTGCACGTCTTTGTTGAGAACAAATTTGTGATAGCTAGAACAACTAGATTTTTTCACCCTATTTATACACCTGCCTTCCCAGAAGAGAAGAAAGAAATACGTGTATGCAAAGCCTTGTCTTTGCATAATAACACACTATACTGGAGCTGGCTTTGAACTTCTGAGAGCACCAAAACATTTCCTACTGAAAATCCATCAAGGAAACTGCCTTCGCTGAAGAAAGAGGCATTGTGAAATCAGACAGCTTCCTGAATACTTTCTTTTGGGTTCTGTATCTTCCAATTTTTAGGCATTTTAAATGTTTGGAAGCTAATGTATCAGATACGAGCTATGATCTTCAAAGTGTAATAGGTATTTATTTGCTAAAAGATATCAAGCATAGTTTAGCTTCATGTGTTTGTAAGCACATTATTTTCACTTTTTAAAGGGAGTTTAGAAGTTAATTTAAGGGATTTTATGTGATTTTTTTCTGATACGAAGGTCAGATATGGTAGGTTGCTTTCATAAGAGCAAACATTTTTGTCAGTTTGATCCCTTTAAAGTCGTCTTTTTCTTTGCTGGTGCAATACTCATCTAAGAGAAGAGGGTCATTTAGATTATCTCCTTTAATTAACCAGTAACTGCTCTTCACATGTTGGTTTTAGAAAATGCTTGACATAATTAAATGAACTAGTAAATATTTCCAAAGCTAGAGCTCTCTTTCTTGGAAAGCATTCTGGGGGCATGAAGAAAACCTGCTGGGAATGGAGGAGAGGATCTTTTGTAGGAAAAGTCAGACCTTTATTCAAATCCAGCTTTTTCCTGGATGCTTCCCCTCCATATCCTTTGGGTAGCCCCATGTCACTGTAACGAGGCAGGAAAAACTTTTGGAGCATGGGCAGGTTGGGTTTGTGGGTTGGGCAAATGACTAATTTTTGGAATGAATGAATGGGAGGGGTGGGAGTGGAAGAAGTTGTCAATATTTCAGGTGGGTTTGGGAGCCATAGCTGAAGACCAGGAAGGTAAGGGAGGTATGATGACTGCTTGTACAAAAAGGCAAAAACTTAGAACTCCAAGTAAATAATTACTGTTACTCATACTTGTTTTTATTTGATTACGAGTTTGATTATAAAAAAAAAAATAAGATAAAATCTTGCCTTGGTTCTGAATGAGGTGTTTGAATGGGTGTTAGACTGCTCCTTTAATAGTTACCCTTAGAGGCTAGATTTGTATTATTTTCTTGATAATGCTCAATGTAACTTCTGCAATAGTAACTACAGAAGTAACTACTACAACAGTCTGAGGTGTAATGAAACAATCAGAGGGAAAGAAAGCCACATGCAAAAACTGTTTGTAGTCTCAAACTGTATCGGGTTGTCCCAGACTCCTCGGTTAGGCTTTTTACTTTGGGCTTACTCTCATCCTACAAAGATCTCTTTCCTCAGGTGTGCTCACTGTAGATGCTTTGCTATCTCTGCAGTAATATTTAGCAGAGTAATTCTTGCTGCTATAAAGAGCTTGGGACCATTCTCTTCTTGTATTCTGGAACTATGTGAAAGTCCCTTTGGCAATCTCTAACTGGAATCCAAAGGCATTCCTGCTTGCACTGCCGCTGCTTGGCTATCAGTTAGTCTGTGTGCCATGGTCTTTTGTATTGATGTAACTAATTTTTTACTCTATAGCATTTGGCTATATACATTTCAGAAATGTTAGTGAGATATCTCTTTTCTGCTGTATTATATTTAAATGCATTTGCTCTTTTGGAACAGTTGCATTTTTTCATATTGTATCAGCACACAATTCGATTTCCCATTTTGAGGCTGTCAGTGCTGCAGACAAAATCCTGTTGAAATAAAGACATCTGTTCTGAAAGTTGGGCTCAAGACAGCCTATGCTATAGAAACTAATGCAGTAGAAACTGGGGAACAGTTTAGCAGATCATATGAAGGCCATGCTCACAGTTTTAGACGTGTGTGTGCACGGGAGCACTTTGAAGTGAAGAAGCATTTACAGGTCTCAATATTTGGGAAACTTCGGTGTGTTATTGTTACTCATAGGTGACTGTGGCTCTCGTTTCTGTTAATGGCTGATCTGTAGTAGAGGTTTGTGCCTGCTGCTGCTTCTACCTAAGTCATAGTCCTCTAACTGAAATTACAAGGGTTCCAAATTTTGCCTTTAAAGTCCCAAGTTAAAAGCTTGCTTTTGTTCTAGGTAAACTAAACTGTGTCAAAACTGCTATACTTGTCTTAGCAGAGAGCTGCCAGAATGATGACAAACGTTACTCAGTCTTCCTATATGGTTCCTATACATGATACTTGTGCTTAAAGAATAGTTTTGTCATATTAACCTTTGGCATGTAGGTACTAGTTAAAAACAGTCCACAGCACTGTGCGTTCCCCCCCGATAACGATGCTTAGTGACTTGTTGTGGGGATCCTTCAAGAGCTGTACGGATATATAGTGATGCAGTAGTTCCTATACCACCTGTGCAGATGCAGAGAATCATGTAAAAATATCTGAAAGTTGCCCAAGATGATTCATCAGGGAAGGTCCAAAAGCATTGACATATTTAGTAAAGATATCGGTCACTTCGTGTTCTGGTTACAGCTTGAAATGCTGCAAATGGGGATTGTGGTCAGTAAAACAAGTACTGAATTCAGGACAAAAAAGGTGTGATAAAGACGAACATTTTCTAATCCCTGAATGTGTACTGTAGCTAAGGATGTTTAGTTCTTAATATTTTAAAAACACGGATGAAAATACCGTCTCCAAAATGTACCTTGTTACTTTTGACAGCTAAATAAGCTAGCAGAGTGGGAAAATAGTTGCCTACTCCAAGCTTCGGTAACACTTTCTGCCCTGGGGTATGTTTTTATGTTAAAAATTTTAGTCTCAGCTTTCTATACAAAAATTCTATACAAAATTCACCCTAGAGCATATTCTCCGTATAGCCAAGTTATCAAGCCCTTGAACTCTTACTTTTTAAGTGGGAAAATATGATAGACTTCTAACAGTACAGCAGATCTGTTGTAATAAAAAGCATTTCATTAGCTTAAAATTTCTTTACACAACGAATAGCAATTTAAATTTAATGAAACACTTAAACTTTATTGATGTTTGGATGAAATTATAGTGCTGGACTTGTTCAGTGGTTGAAGTAATTCAAAATTATTAAAATCCTTTACTTTGAACTGTGAAAAATCTTAAGCTTTCCAGTTATTGTGGGTCACTCCTGAGTCCGGATAGCTTCCAAATGTTAAATTTGGACTTGAACAATTTTTACGGATCTATTGTTCAGGTCATGCAAAGACATTCTTCATTTCAAACTCTTGCCCTTTTCAAAATGCAGTTTGGATTCAGTGAAACTTGGAAGTGAAAAACTATGAAATAGTAAGTTTGGAAGCCAGGGAGAGTTCTCACCTTCACTCTAATAAATAGGATAAATATGCAATCTCACTAGGTTGCTGTGTGCCTAGCAAATTTTTTTATCTTTTTTTTCTGTTTTCTTTTTCCTTGCAGAGTAGAGGGCAGTGAGTGCTTTTTGTTTGTTCGTTTGTTTGTTTTTTACTGCAGTAATATCTCTAAAAGCTGCTGTGGTATGGTTCCAAGTCACTGCATATGTAAACACACAGATAAATAACATTCTACACTAAGTCCAGCTTATGGCATTGTTTGGTCATAAATTTAAAGTATACTCTTGTGAGTAGTTGATTTACCGATCCACAGGCCTTAGACTTCAGTAGATGCTGCAGTCTTCAATACCTACATTGGTAGAAGTAAGGACTGTCTGAAAGTCAAAATGATGACTACCTCTTCAGTCATCACAGGTTATCACATCTGTGAAAAAGAAAGTACATTTTACCATAGAAACTGAATCTGAGAATTTTCCTTTGTACATCTTCCAGGGAATACACTAGATCTGTATGCAACCAAAGTCCCTTTCTTCCTTTAGGTCTTTCCCATGACTCTGTACTTCCACCATGCCTGCAGAATATTGCTGCCTATCTATGTTTGCCTGTAAGCTAAAACCCTGGCATTAATTTGGTTGCTGGTTTACTGAATTTAATTAATAAGGACAAATAAAAATCCTGTGTATTGACAAATGCACAGGCAGTTTGGAAGAAAGTATGTAAAAATATTAACAGTCAGTTTTGTGGTTTAGTTCAGTGTGGCAATGGCTTGCATATTTTTGAGTTAACATTCACAGACCTTTGCAGAATTGATATACAAAAGTATGGGGTTGTATGTTATATCCATGCCCCATCATAGAAAAAGTTACTTTGACCTGCCTGTTACAATTTTGCTACAGGTACAATTCAATAGCAATAGTACAATTATTTTTTTAAATTGCTAACAAAACTATGCAGTAAAAGACAGAAAAAAAAAGTATATCTTATTGCTGCTAGTAATCCTGTTTCTCAAAACATCGCTTTTCTTATTTAAAGTCACTTTTTAGAAGTCCATGCTCTACTTTCATTTTCTGTGTTTGCTTTCTGATGTACTTACCAAAGTATATCTGTCTGAAGTCAGTGTAATAAGCATAAGATATATGGATATGTTGATGGGTGATTATTTTTTTTCCTGTAACTTGAAGGTCAGATGGATGCAGGACATAACTGGACACTAAAATTTTAGTGTCTGTATTGTTCTGAGTACTTTGACGTGACATTGGTCTCTTTTGGATCAATCGGCTTCAGTTTTCTGATTTCTTATAATAATAATGTTTGAGTGACAAGCAAAGTAAATTCATAAACATAGTATATCTCTAAACCCATTCTTCGTTTATGAAATTGCTGTCATTTTGCATATGACAGGCTATTATTACAGTAACAGTGACTTCAGGAATTGAGAAGAACACACAGTTTCCTGAGCGAGTCTGTTTTGAAAGGTTTTAATAATTTTAGGTTTTATAAAATCATGAAAGGACACCTTCAGGGTGCCTTAAAAATGATGTGTTTGAAAGAAATAAATGAATATTCTTGCAGACTATGCTTGGTTTGTGTTAATGAAAGGAAATATTGCTTGAGATTTTTGGATTCAACTGTTCTCAGTTTTGATAGAGATGTTGATTTTTAGCATACTTTACGGTTAACAAAATGACTTGCTTTTGCCATTGAACTGGTCATCTGGTATCTTAAAGGTGCATATAGCTCTTTTTATCTGTGAAACACATCTTCTTAAACTGTCATCTCTCGCCACTGCATAAATCCTCCTGCACTGGGACATAGGGTGGCAGTGTGAAGGGTTGGTTTATCTTGCTGGCTTCGACCCCTCACTGACATCTCTTGTCACTGTCACGTTAGCACCCAGGTGTTAACACAAGTATCTGTAGATTGAGAGGTGTGTTTCAGCTTGGCAAGGACCCTTGAACGTGATGAGTTGTAACACAGAGGGTTTTGGAACCCTTTGTCTAAATTGTGAGATGAGAGGGGTGCGATTGGTTTCTTTTTTTCCTAAATGGTTCACTTGTCAAGAATTTTGAAAAGCCTCTAGGTCAACGATGAGCCGGGCACAGCACTGGAAACTGTGAGGGTACCAGGTTTCTAATGAACATAGGTACTAGTTTTAGAAGATGATGATAATTTAGTATGTCCACCGCCCCCCAGATGCTCTGTTCTGCAGTTTCTTGATTTTTCTGAAGTCTGAAAAAAAAACAAGAGAGAATTTTTAAGCAGCAGTGTAGTTTCCTGGTCAGTTGCTCTAACTTTATTTTATGAGATGTGTTGATGCAGATGGCACTTTTGAAAATGCGTGCAGTGTCTATCAAATCTATATGCTAAGCAGTCTGTGCCCTCTTCTGTACAATATCACGTCTTGTTTCTCTTGCTCACAGACACTGGAAACTTAAGGATGTTCTGCAGACAGGAAACACCCATTCACTTTCCACATGGTCAAATGTCATTTTCTTGGACAGAAGCATCTCAGTCTTGCCTTACAAACTGCTGAAATCACTGGGAACCTAGTCATACCAGGGATGTGCGTTCTGCTGATTTTTCATCACCTTACATATTAGTTATTAATACTCTCTGCTTTATCAAAAGAAACGGCTCCAGCACTTAAAGAAACACACTGTTCTTTGGGTGGAAATCTAGTGATAATAGGACTTAAATACATAATGCAATGTGTTGAAAATGATAGAGAGGCATAGGGAGGGAATTTGTGTAAAAGTTAAGATTTTTTTCTTGTGGAGAATAAAACTGTATTTGCTTAAGAAGATGTCCTATATCTCTAATGGATTGCTAATAGAAGAAGTTCAGATAATGCTGAGGCGTGATTAGATGTATTTATATAAAGAAGGAGGGTTTGTTATATTTAAGAAACTTGTACGTGAATTTCATTCTTCAGAGCCTATTTTTCCCACTCAGGGAGAACAATGGTTTTGTTTTGGGTAGCTTATGTCATGTTGTAGTTGGGTGAGATGTCTTCTCTCACAGCACAATTTTTTCATCTACCTCAAACGAGCTACTTTAAAATATCTGATGCTTTGATTATTTTATACCGTTGAGTTTCCTCTTAAATCACACAGCCACTTATATTCAGACAAAAAAAGACCTAACAACCCCAGCACTTACTACTGAAGTAGATGCAGTAAGATTTATTTATTTATTTATTTATTTATTTATTTATTTATTTATTTGATGGGCTGCTAAATCTGTATGGGAACGCACTGTTGGCTGTGAAGTGTTTGTATTCTTATTCGGTATCAAGGTTATGTTCATGAGTTAATTGCCTGGTGCATACCAGGCAATGTTGTTAATAGCTAAATGACAACAAAAAGTCAAGTTTCCATGGGTCATGTATCTCAAGCACTGTGCTCTGCTAAGGATTATTGATATATTTGTTCACAGGAGGGATTTGGGTGAACTGATGCCTGTGTATGTTTTTGATGATGATATGTGGATAGCTATAAGCTCCAAATTAAGTTGTTGGTGTTCTGTTATTGTTTTTTAATTAGTGCATAGGCATTTTGTTTGGTGTAGAGCTTTTTGATTGTTTCTGTTGTATGTCTTTTGCCATTTATATCTCTTATTGCCTGATTAATGGGTTGAAATTTGGTTTATTCTGCAATAATTAAAGTAATTTGAAAGTCTTTGTATTTCAGTTCTGAGTGTGGTATGTAGCATCCTTAGCTCATGACCTTCAGGTCTGGGTTGGTAAAATGCCCTTTACATTTTATGTTACTGTGTCTGGTAAAAGAAATGAAAGTAAATCCATCTCCTAACAAAATCTGTTAACAAAATTTTGACATATTGAACTGGCCTTCAGCTACCTGCACATCTTTTAAGCATTAGATGCTAGCAAAGATCTCTTCTTCCCAAGTGAAGCACTATTAGACTGTATTTCCTGTTGTAGCCTTTGGCCTTTACAGGCTTTTCTGCTTACCTTTTGAATAATAAAGCAGACTATATTCTCTCCCAGAAAGCAGTGGATTTTAATGTGAGCAGTAAGGATTGGAAAGCAGCAAATATGCTCAACTGCAGGCTTCTTCAGCTGTCCCTCAGATCCGGGTTTGATGGAGTAGCAGACAGTTCACAATGTCAGCAGCAGCTTTGTTAAAAACATCTTAGTTTGGGCTATGCACAAGGGCTCAGTATAATTCTCTCAGCGTCCTCTTCTTGTAGACTGAAGCCTATGCGCAGATGAAGATATTAATCACAGCATTGGCAGTCTTTAGAGCTCTTGCTACTCCCAGCCAGCTGAAACACAGAAACTTTCAGGTTCTTTGAATATTATGACATAACTTCTGTTGTTTGAATTAAAATAGTTCAAAAAGTACAAGTAATGTAAGACTTGAAAGCCTTCATGTTTAATGTTTTTGGAAAGTAGTTTTGTGGCTACCTGTGTCAAGTCTTTCAAGTGACATTCACTGCTACAACAAGATAGTGTCATGGCTGAAAATAAGAACAAGGCAAGTAATTCAAAAATGCAGTGCTCTGGCCTTCAGTTCTCAAAGTATTTGGCCAGACTGACTCTCAGCAATTAGATTTTGCCCTGTCTTGTGTCAGAACTGTGCTTTTAAAAGCATTTTCCTAGATAGATCACAAGTAATTCTTAATTCATTAAACTTCAATTTTTAATAGCCATTTTTCGGTCAGTTTTAGTTCTTCCCACTTTTCCTACAATTCCTAATGTGTTGTATGTTTGTGATAAGCATAGAATCATCCAGGTTGGAGAAGACCTCTAAGATCATCATAAGTTGTAAATCTAGACGTTTCTTAAAGACCTCCAGGGATGGTGACCTATGCAGAGGAGAATTTCAAGTAAACATTAATCCTATTCACCGTTTAATTAGAATGGAGCTCCTATGAACAATAGGTTTATCAAAACATTTTCAGTCTTACCAAGAAAGACCTGCTAATGAACTATTTATAGCAGCTTGTATCTATTTTTGTCAGTAGTCTAAGGACTGACTTAGGACAAACGGGTTAAAAAAACAGGAAATGTGGTTAAGTAAGCGGGTAATCTCTCCAGAGAGTTTCCAGTTTGCCTACACGTTCACATTTTCTTCTGAATACACTCTCAAAACAACACCAAGTACAGTACCTTGAAATCCATCTCTGCTTAAAGGAGGGAATGTTTCCAGCAATAGCAGGAAGTGGCCTAGAGAAAAGTTTTACAATCTTTGTTAAATTCAAATGAGGCTCTGGAGTCACTGTCTGTGTTTTTCTCGGCTTTAATAACATTGGAGCACTTCTATTGCATTTCGGTTGGTTTGGGTGTTATGAAATGAATCCATAAAAGTCTTTGAACACTGTCATTGTAACCTCACTTCTAGATTCCTTTTAAAACAGTGACTTTCCTCCAACTTTACCTTTTTCTTTTACATGGGATTGTGCTTGTTAGTTAATATACTATGCACGTATTTTTGGTATTAGATATAAAATCATGTTTGGAGGTAGCAAAAGTAGTTTTATGAATCAGACTGGGTAAGTCTTACCGTGAAGCAGAAAATGTATCGAACATGATAATGACATCCATATAATTCCCAAAGAGGTATTGTTTGTGTTTCTTTTTTTGAGGAGAGCAGAAGCAATAACATGCAAGTGAAAGCCATTCTTTGCTCTGCTCCTTATTTGTGTTTTTTTTTTTTTTTTTTTTGAATGGAACTAATTATTAGGTTTTTGTTTGTTTGTTTAATTTATTTGTGAGTCAAAAGGAAGAGTGAGTATAATAAATGAAGCAGCTTTAGTTGCGGTAAAGTCTGTGACCTGATGGAGTTCTTCTGTTTTTAGAATTACTGTCAGACATCAGTGTCCTGCTGTTGGGATCCTGCAGTGTACTAGAAATGTTTTTTATGCAGGGAAAACAACAAAGTGTGATGATAAATTTATAGTAATTAGAAAGAAACAGGCTTGTCTAGCTACTTTAATTTAGAAAACAGGCCACTGGAAGTAACAGTATTTGAAGCTGATTTCCTATCAACTGTCTTTGAAGGCAGAAACCTGTGTGCTGTTGTAAAGAGTAAAGGTGAGCTGCTTTGTTTTGTCCATGGGGAAATTCCAAGTCACGTATCTACTTTTTTTTTTCTTTCTTTTTAACATCTGCAGGGTGTTGGGTTAGATGATAACACTGTGTGGGTGGGGACACTTCAGTAAAACAGCATGACATACTCACATACAAGTGCTATAGTTCATGAAAGACTCATGTCTGCAAACAAGTTAGGTTTCTTTCTATTCCACAGTTAGGAGACTATCTTGAAAGGTACTGGCTTCTTGGAAATTAAAATATTAATTTTCTAAATGAGGTATTGTATTCACCGCAGTAATTGGAAATAGCAGCTAGCTATTAAAATTATTTTCCAGAAATAATAAACCAGTTAGGGCATTTGCTAATGAGGCGAGTAGAGTTTGTTGTTCTAGAAACTTAAAAAGTTTTTGGCTGTAATGGAATTTTAATTCTTTCAGTTAATAGTATGTTTGAATTAAACAGACTGTCAAATTTTCTCTGATCGTAAATATTAGATTTCTAAATAGTTTGGGGGGAAAACACCTTGATTCAAATGCATTCTGTATAGAATAAATCATAAAATGATTTTTGCTACGCAGCCTTGGTATAGAATCTCTAGCTCATCTCTGAAATATTTTGTGTGTAAGGTATATTATAAACCAGGTTTATTCAGAATGCTGCACGCTAAAAAAAGTTTTGTCATTCGTTTTTCTTTCCACTTTTCTTCTGTGCTACCTCTCGTTTGATTCATAGAATAAAGTAGTTGATGGTTAGAGCTTCAATCTGCTCAAGGTGCCAGGCAGTCAGCTGTAAGTTAGGGAAGCCTACAGCTGTTCTGTAGCTCTCTTAAGGTTTGTGTACCAAGTCATGTTTGCACTGATTTATTTTTTTAAATCCTTCTAGCAACTTCTGCATGCAGACACCAACCTCTTTGCTGACCTGCTGTGACCTCAGATGGTGTTTCACTTTTTAATGCCTCTTCCCCCTCCCACCCATTCTGTCTTACCTGTTTATATTTTTAGTTTTTTAAGAAGAGGTTACTTGCTTTGAGTCGGAAGTTATGGGTTAGGTTGGGTTGGAAAGTGAAATTCTGTGGTGTGTGCTGGGCAATCGGGCAGCGGGCTTTGTCGGGAGGCTTCCATTGAATCGTCCAGTTCCCAAGAAGGCTCCTCCAGGCAGGACAGTTATTGCTTGGCATGTTGCAAAGTGTGATCTGGGGTTCCAAGAACCGCCAAAATACAAACAGGCTGTGATCCTACAGGGTAGGGTATCCTGCTAGCCCTTATTGCTGTTTTTGTAACACGGTGTTTCTTGGAGGGAAAAAAAAACACGTCCTAACCACACTGGAAATGATGCTAGAGTAACTGCAGTTAAAGCAGTTGTTAAATAATATTGCTGTTGCCTCAGCTACAGCACAGCCAGAATCTAGAGGAAATTCAACAGTTAAAATCAGACTGTTTAAAGAAGTTACATGGCTTTGTGGATGCCATTGATGAGTTTCTTTTTTAATGTGCACTGCGCAGCACTGATTAACGACTTGCAAAAGATGTGTGCAGGTTTTTTTTTTTTCCAGCAGTTTCGTATAGCAAAGTAAAAAAACTTAGAGAAGAGCTGCAGGAGTTTAACTGACAGTTCAAAACACTGCGTGACAGCTGGAAAGTACTACATTTCTGAAGCTTGGAGATGAACATTTCTAATATCGATTCAATTAAATCTGTCAATAGGATATAACGTAATTAAGAATATATATTAAGGTATTTAAAAAGCGGGTATCTTCCTTAAAACAGAGCAGATGAAATCATTTTTTTTTCATTTATCCTCCTTTATGTGTTGTTATTTCTATATTCACTGTCAGCAGAGCAAACAAAACATCAAATATTAAGTGCAGCTAGGTATGAAAACCATTCATGTCTCTGGATCACCATAGTCTGTCTCATGTTACTTTTAAGGAAAGTTTTTATCAAGAAGTAATCAGGCAAAAAAAAAAAAGTTTCAGACTGATTGACTGTCACTGGCATAACTCACTGAACGGAACAATAAATTGTACAAACATTGCATACAACTGGATGAGCTTAAAAGTTGAAATTTCAGACTCTCGGGCATCAATTTTCCTAGCTCGACCAAGTCATGCTCAAGCCTCAAGGCCAGCAAATTCAGTGCTTGCTTTTCAGAGGCACTAAGAATTGCTCCCCTCAGCAGCAATTGCTTGCCGAAGCAAGTACTGGCCTCCTACAGAGGCCAAAAAGCTCCCTGTTGCTCCCTCAGTTGGTGGCTCTGTGCCTGCCGAAGGCTCATTTTGGTTTCAGTCCCTCAGAGTTTAGGTCAAGTCGCACTTGAAACAGGGATGGTCACTTGGTCAGTGTGTGAAGAACCGTGCTTTTCCTCTTTGGTGAAAACTTTGCTTTTCAAAAAAAAAAAAAAAAAGGCTAAAATTGAGTGACAGCTGTTGAACTGTAGAGCGTCTAGTTAGTTAATGGCTTTTCTAGCTCCTCTACAGAAGAGCTGCAGCTTTTAATGCTCCTGCCTGGTTTTATTTGACTGTGAGTTGACCTTGGACCCTTCTTTCTTTCTGTCCCTTGTATCCTCTAATCCTCATCACTTGTGCGGCTTATTGACAGTGAATTGAGGTAACTGCTGACACCATCCACTTTTTCTAAACAGTTGTATGCTTTTATCCCGCCCTCCTCCTTTTCACACAATCGGCAGGCTGAAAGGATTGTTTAGCAAGAAACAGCAGCGAAATTAGCTTCCCAGGCCTCCTAGGTCTGTCCATTTCAAATGAGACCCCAATTTCACAAGAGTTTAAAATATGTCAAACCCAAGCTGCTGGGGATAACATTTCCTGTGTGTTTGTGTTGTCCTAGCAGAACTACTACTCATTCTTTGAACTTGTGTTTTCTACTCTGCAGAATAGGTTACCAAAAAAAAAAAAAAAAGTTTACTCATATCCTCTTTTCTTACTCTTGAATGACTGGGATCATTTGAAAAACTTTGTTGGCTTCGGAAAAAAATTCATCCTGTTGAGTTCAGTTGTAGCATGTGTAAGTTTTGTTCTATTTGTGCCTGCAAGTTTTTGTATCTTCTTTGCATCTTAGAATTACACATACGGTATTGCAGTTCCAACTTCTGCATGCTTATTCAGTCACTTTGGAGGTTTCCTAGTAGAATGCTGTCATCTATGTACTTGGGGGAAACATAGCTCTTAGAACCACATGTGGGACAACTGGTAGCACTACCCCCTCCGAACATCTCCTGAATGACTCCTGCATTGTCAGGCTACGAGATCAGTTTCTGCTAATCCTCAGAACCACAAATCTTTTTCCGTTCTCCTTTTCCCATAGTTCACACAGTCATCCTTGCTACGGCTTTGTAGTATCGTTAAAATTGCTCGTAGATGTAGACTTTCTGACGGATTTCATTTGTAAAAATGTTAATAGGTGGTATAGACTGGAAATTAAATTTAATGGATAATCTTGCTAGATTTTTTTTTTACCGTTAAAAAGTACAGTGGAGGGCCCAAATTGGAAGATGCTATTTTAAAGTTTCTGTCAGCCATTGTGATAGTTGATGGCTGAAACTGTCCTTCATTTATATGTCTCAAGTCTTCCCATCCATTTTCTTTAGAGCGTTCGTGGGGCTTTGTTAGTGGAAGCTAGAATTCCAGTAAGTCAGATTCTTTGGTGTTAAGAATAGAGTGGGAGTGGAATGCATTTATGCTGTAACAAAATAATAACATTTTCTTGAGAGAAATTGCAAGGGCTTGTTGAGACTTTCTTTAACACGTTTCTGTCAGAAGCTATGGAAAGGTATTGTATTTGCGCTTCAATATGCTAAATAAGAGGTATTTTAGACTTAAGAATGTTATGTTTCACTTGATTAGCCTAATAGTTGCAACCTACAGTTATATGCTGCATTAGCTTTCAGTGCTATATAATAGGACTGGCAGCATGGTGTCCCAAAAACTGTAATTGCGTGGGCTGCTGAACAGTTGTAGAGAAAGCTGCACAAAAATTCTATTCTAGACAGAATTTTTTCATTTTGAAATGAATTTCACAACAAATTCACAGTTGGATGCCACTGCTTGTATTTCCACTGAATCATACTCCAGAAAAGTAATACTTTGCTTCAACAAAGCCTGCCACAAACAGTGCAGTGATATAAATCAGAAATTGGATATTTTTTAATTGTAGTTGTTCAAAATATAGTATAGTCATTAACTATGCCTGCAGGTCCTGACATTCAGATATGCTTGGCTTTGTCTCCACATGCAAAAACTAAAATCCTTCATAGAAAAAGAAGAGAAGGGCTGGGGGGGGGAAATACCCTTTTTACCTTTTTTATGTACTGTTCATGATAGGAAACTGACTCCCAGGCAGCAATGGTTTTCACACCACTACATATTCAACAGCAGTGTGAGATCAAACCTGTTACATGGTTACTTTTAATTTCCAGCCTAAATTTACTGATGGACAATTAATTTCTATCTTTCTTTGGTGTGCCAATATTGTTCTTAAGCTCAACTAGTTCTCTCTTTTCTCCCTGACTGCCTCTACTTACTGGCCTTTTTGGAGCGCAGTTGCATCCTCTCTCCACCTTTGGTTAGTTTAGCTTACCAAGTCAAGGTCTTTCAGACTCTTAGATGCTGTAATTAAGGCAACTAGAGTTTTATATGCGTGGACTGCCTCTAAGCTGCATAGCTTTGCTACTAATATTAGCTCAGTTTGTGCTGAATTCTTTGGTGTTAAATTGCAAAGCCTAAGAAACTGAGGAAATATTTGAGCTTGTGCTGAGTCCTCTGATTCTGCAGTCATAACAGAACCACAGGAACATCTCATTAGTGCTAGCTGCTGGAATTGCAGCAAAGAAATAGTCTCCTGTAAGCTCTCATGGGCAAGGGTGCAAGGTGAAAATGGTCATTTATGTCGTCTGTCTTAGGCAGTGGTGCTTAAAACCTGGTGCTGATTTTGCTGACATTAGTATTTCATGTTCGTTCAAAGTGACATTACCTGGTTGTAAACCCTAACCAAGTGGCTGTATTTTTTAAGAATTTTGTCATGCAAGGTTTCTTCAGACAGAGATGATAGCCAACCTTTTTTTTTATTATCAACAGCCAAAAGCAGCTTAATTTGGATGCTCTCACAGCAGTAGCAGACAGAATTAGCAGCTCCTGTGCTGAACCAACCTGTTTAAAAGCACCTGAAGAGACACGCTATCTCAGGAGCTCTGGTGGGATGGGTGGAAGATGAGGAATCTTCCGTCAAACCACATCACTCTCTCATACAACCCACCTAGGTCAGCCTGTATGCATCCCAGCATTTCACTCACCTCCCAAATAACGCTTCTTCCCAGCTCAGCCAGCTGGCCTCCTCTTTTTAGGGCAGACACCTGCCCTCTCTGTTTATAACTTTGACTGATTAATGAACATGCTCTGACAGTGCTCAAGCATCCATAAGGGACCATATAAGTCCTAACATTGCATGGCATTTGTGCAAACGTAAAAGCACACAGTTTCCACATGAAAGATCCTCCCGTCACAAGATGAGGCCAGTAGACAGCCAAGAGCTGAATACCGCATAGGTTTGCAGACTGAAATCAACGCTTTGCACCCTGAGGTTAACTGTAAACCAGCTCCCAAATCTGCCCTGTACCTCTTGATGTGATTTGCATACCACCGTTTGGTGCCTTGTCAAGGTCTATATGACTGTGGGAGGTGGTACAAATTTTGTCCTCTGTGATATGAAGCCCGGGGGGGGGGGGGGGATTTAAACTGGGGCAGAGTGAGGCAGGAGGAGAGCAGCAGAAGAGGAAAAAGGAAGGGGGTGTTGCATTTCCACACATACCTGTGATCTTTTGGTGTGGTTCGAGTTCTGGTGTGTAGCATCCTTACTTTGTTTTGCAGGTTACAGAGGAGAGAGAAAAAAAAAAAAAGTTTCATAAAATTTCTGATATTGCTCTATTCCTCCCTCCCTTCCTTCCTTGTTGCAAAAAAATCACTAAGATAACAAGAAATTATACGCTTGCATACTAGTATACTATGTTGTTTGATTTGTTGTTGGTCTAGTTTAAATGGAAAGAATGACAAATTTTTCAAGGAAAAGAATAAAGATAGCAACAAAAGGTATTAGAGATGTTTTGGAATATATCTGAAATGCTTGTTTTATTCTTTACCTTTTTCATTAATTTGCATTTCTTCCAAAGTGAAAATAGAACATTATTTATGTAAAGAACATTATTCTTCTGTATGTTTAGAAACCAAAGTACTTTTAGTGAGAGCTGTTAAGTCATCTTTGACGTGTGCCTCTTTGCCATGAACTTCTGAAACGGAGATGGCCTGTGCACGGGTTTGGGTGCAGAGCTTAGCGACATCCTGGCTACGTGTTGGAAAGGGCTCCTTGTTCAGCATCTCTCCCTCCACTTTCCCCTAAATGCCCTTGTTTTCCCCCAGGAGACCTGCGGGGGTGCTTCAGGAAGCACCCTTCAATCTGAACTCTAGGCCGCACGGCGTAGTGTCACACGGCGTAGACGTAGGCAAAAACGTGTTTGTATCTCATGCAAGGGGATCCCGTCTTCCTTTTGTCCTACTCTCATAAAGTTTTTGTCCATAAGGATTGTCTAGGAAAGAGCAAGTATCTCCTTTTTAGATCTTGGGGTAGGCTGTGGGAACAGCGTTCACTTCATAAAGCAAATTTAACCACAGCTGAGATGGCAGTTGCGAGACATTGCTGTCTCTATTCACGACACTATTCACTACCGTATCTTAGATCTTCCAGATCCTTCCTGCCCAGTCCTCTGAAGTTATTCCAGATCCACAGCAGTGCAGGGGACTGAGAGCCTGTCCTAACTGTAAAACATACCCTGCTGAATGTCCTTCTGTTTAGGGCATAGTATAAATTGACAATTATTTCACTTCTTGGTAAATAAAGTGCTTGCTTAACTTCTTCACCTTCCCCAGGAGGAAATTTTTACTAAGACATGACATCTCCGTATAAATTGTCATGAGTAATACCTTCTGAACCACTTTCAGAGAAAAAAGAATCCTTGCTATTTCCATCTATAATAATAATATACAGTTAGATAAGCTGATAAAGTAGCAAGGCCTTCTTGAAGGCTGTGGTATATAAGCGTTCCCTTGTATTCTCTGTTTCCTTATAACTTACCAAGTTGTAGTGCTTGTTCTGTGCCATGGTAAGTGCATTCCAGCAAGACATCCTGAAGTGTTTTTTTGTTTGTTTGTTTGTTTGTTTTTTGTTTTTTTTTTTTTTATGCGAAGCTTTTATTAAATGGCAAAGCTGGTAAAATTGGGTTGCCAGAGAAGAATACTGAAACAGGAACCTGCTGGCTTTTTTAACCTTTTGCTGTAAGGAAATGTGCCTTTCTCCATTTGATTTGAAAAAGGAAATAGACTGGTGGTGTGGCTATGGAACTTTCTCTTTCTGCCTCTGATTGCAAAAGTGCTAGTGAAAGAAATGAAAAGAAAAAGTACAGTATTGAACTGTAGAATACTATGGCCTTGTTGAGATGATAGAATGAAAGTAATTATTTACCCTTTTTTGTTTTCTTTCAGGTGTCAGAAACTATTTGAAAGAAGCATTAGTGAATATCATTGCTGTGCATGCAGAGGTGAGAAAACTTCAGATTGTTCAATGCTTACATTCAAATGAATAATTTCAGTGTATTTTGCTCAGTAAATTCTGGCTTTCATACCCCTGAAAACTGTAGCTCTGTTGAAGTGTGTTCATTATAGATGTTGGTGCTTTGGGTTAGGTTTAGCCAACCAAGTATGAAACTGCTAACTTTTTTAAAGGCAGAAAGAGATGAACGGTTCCTGTTTATCCTCAGTAACACTTTGTTACATGTTTTGGAGTGCCTTTTTCTTTCCACTGTCTGATGAAAAAGAAAGCCAAAGTCTAAAGCTGAATTCTTCCCTTTCCTTACAAAGTGGGGGGAGGGAGGGGGAAGCAAGATGATGATGATGCTCACTTTCTCTGATTAACTTTATTTTCCACAGCATATAGAAACAAGCTTGTGCTCAACTTTATTTAAAACAAATATTTGATATATGCCCTTTGTAGTGAAAAGGCAATATATATATCATATTCTTCTACATAGGATAAAAAATGAAAAGCTAAACACAGAATTTTTTGTAGTTTCTATATGGCACAAATAGCATTTGAAATACTTGGGTAGGCAATGGCTTATGACAGAGAGTCTATATTAAAATTTAAGTATTATTAACGGGTTGCAGAGCTACAGTTATTTGGCCTCTTGTGGTAATATACAGGAATTTTCTATAGTACTTTAAATTACAACTAGCTCTACAAGTTCCTTCCTTCTGAGTACTGAGAGTGTTATCAGATTACTATTGCTCCTGGTGTATATGCTGGTAATAGTATTACTCTTATCTTTGTATTATCAGAAATACCTTTCAAAATATCACTAGTATAGCTGCTCTGCGTATTAACATCTATTTATTAATCTATTTAAAGCCTGATAAGATTCATCTGAGGTTCCTTTTTATTTTACTCCTCCATGAATTACAAAGCTTCATATAAATCAAAATGTAGTATCTTCAAAAAAAATTGTTCAATCAGTTGCAATGTTACTGTTTGGATTTCAATATATGCTTACAGCAGTTTTCACACTAGCATTGATTATTTTACCAAATTCTTCAGAATGAGGGAGTAAACAAAACTAGATACCAACATGACATTCATTTGTTTTTGCAGTTTTTCAGTGTAGTTGAAATTAATAAAAATGAAAATGAGGGCTTGGGCATTAAAAGATTCAAAGGCATTTTTGACTTCTTTAGCTAATCCTGATAAAAGGCATACTTATTAAAATTCTCCTGCAGAAAGGTGCACTAGCTTCTGACTTCATTGAGACTGATACTAATTTTGGCCCAAATAGCGTGTTGCGTCATGAATTTTTACATGTGAAGTATTGCAGAAATGTGAAAATGTGTCAAGACGAAACTCCCATTTGCACTGTTTTCTGCTGAAATTCTCTAAGCTGGGTCAGATTTAAGTTTAGTTAGCAAAGCTGCAAGTTTCTGTAGTTTGAAACAGCAAAAATTATCAATCAGCTGAACAATGAACATGGAAAGAAAATTACCTTTGAATTCAAATTCAACTGAAATCAAAATAAGGGCATCGTATTGCAAATTTGTGATGATTCACCATTGCTGAGAACTTTTTTTTCTTGGATTCTGTATAGTAACATCAAGAGTGCTTGTTATGGGCACAAATACTCTTTTCTCAGTAGAAGATTTTTTGTGTGTTCCTGGTATGTTTGTGTTGAATTGCTCAGCAATATTTGCTGCTGAATAAGATGACCCATGCATAAATTACTTTTTCTTTACTGTAAAGCTAAGTATGTCAGTTACATAGCTTTTGTGGGTCAAAACAGTCAAAGTACATGCAAAGGCTGCATGTTCGACTTGTCAATGATAAAAACTGATAGCTGGCATGTACCTATGTGGTCAGTGTACTTAGTCTGTGATGCAAATTTGCCTGTTTGAATGGTCAGCTTTATGGGATCCCTGATTATAATTCATTTCTTCAAGCACTGGAATGTGGGTAAGAATCCTACATTCATTTTTGTTCCCTTTAATTTATTTTCACGTACACGTATGAGTATCTTCTGTTATCTCTATCTACTTTTCCTTGTCAGACTCTATTCTAGCAAAATTTCAACTACTTAATTCTCTAGGTCATTTTAAAGAGGAAATCAGGGGAAACATTTTTTACAAACTCTATCCAGTTCATTTTCCTTCTTGCACCACTCTAGTCACATTATCTTCAGTTCCTTGTGTCATCTTTTTTCCCCAACCTCATGCAGTTTTAGTGCAGCTTTATCATCACCTTTAAGTCATGACACAGTTTTGATCTGTCTAGCCTATAGTCTCACTTCCTCCTATATCCAGCCTCTCGGTCTGCATTTTCCCCAATTCTGTGTAGAACGCCATACTTTATTTTTTTCAATTCACCAACAGTTTCTCACTTCCTTAAAGTGAGCTTTAGGGAAGACTGGTTACTTCATGCTTTCCTTTAGGCATAGATCTAATGTTTAATTCTGTGGTGGTGGTAGGTCGCAGTTGCTGCTCTGAATCTCAGATGGAGGATGTGACCACTTTGAACAGTTGTACAAATAAACAGTTTAAAAACTAGTCTTGACGCATGGAAAAAACAGTAAGATGTAATGTAATGTAATGTAAAGCCCAGGAGCTAACAAATTGCAGTAAGGGAAAAATCTAAATGAAAATCCATTATGCCACCATAGTCTCAAACCCTTTTTAAGACTCTTCTCCACAGAAAGCATAAAGACACTTGCCGTTTGACAGTGATGAGGCAAGTGTGCAGCAGAGACTCTGCCACATATGAAAGGTTCTAAAAGAAATTGCAAAATCCTTGGGTAAAATGTGGCTGAATGCATAATTAGGTCAGTCAGTGACATAATCCTGAATTTAAAAGGTGCTATCCACAAAACAGCAGTTTATGTACAGCCACCTGACCACCTGCACGCATCAGGCGAGAGCAGATACTTTTCTTTTAGGCATTGCAAGAAAGCTGTAAGCATCACATGTCGGGTAGCAAGCACTGTGGTTAGCAGAGGTGATTGGCCAAAGCACAGGGCAAGCGTCAAAGGATTCTTCAGGTTCCAGCTGCCATGAATTTCTTTGTCCATTGTTAAAAATACAATGGCCCTTTCAATCAAAGTGTTTAATGCTTTTTACCAAAATGTTACTTTATAAAATACTTATGTCAATATATAGGCATTGTGCTCATGATTCTTATTTTATAAAAATCAGGTGTTTACCATTTCCAAAGACCTAGTTCCTCGGGTAATGTCAAGGATTGTGGAAGCAGTCTCTGAAGAATTGAGTCGACTGATGCAGTGTGTTTCATCCTTCAGCAGAAATGGAGCTTTACAGGTAGATGAATCATTTGTACTGTCAAACATCTGAGTTTATAAAACTTAGAATAACAGAGAGGTATAACATGTATTTGTTAGATTTACTATAGCAGTGAAAACAAGGAGGTTAAAAGGATTAGTATACAACCTCTTTCTCATATTTATGGATGAATACCCTTTGGGATACTAGTCCTTGGGTTGATCATATTTTAGCGTTGTCATTGTGTAAGTGCATAAAAGGTTACCCTTATCCTATGAGTTAAAAAGCATCATAGAATCATAAAACAGTTTGGTTAGGAAGGGTCCTTTAAAGATGATCTAGTTCTAACCCCCCTGCAATGAGCAGGGACATCAGTCATTAAATAAGGTTGCCTAAACCATCACAACGGTATCTGTTTAAGTTGTTGTTAAACTATCATTGTCCTGTCACAAAAAAAAAATACATTAAAAGAAAAGAAAAAAAAAAGTTTTATAATATTTAGAGGTTTAAAATCTTGAAAACGTGATATTGTAGGATCTTGTAAGTCTTTACAGAACTGGTCACATGCCTGTT
This sequence comes from Aythya ferina, assembly GCF_964211825.1. NCBI lineage: Eukaryota > Metazoa > Chordata > Aves > Anseriformes > Anatidae > Aythya > Aythya ferina. The sequence goes on from NC_140297.1 coordinate 82,699,343, forward strand.
GTGCTATTTCTGTGTTAGCACTCTGTCATAACACAGATGCAACAGATACTTTTACAATGCCCTCTTCATTTGTGATTGCACCAGTAGTTGTCTTTTCTGCTGAAAAAGTTTTAAAGGAGTTTATAGAAGAAGAGCTACATATGTTAAAAAACAAATTCCATTGACCTAATGATTGCTATGGCTGTAACAGGCAGGAAGAGGCAACCTTCATTTTTCATTGTCTGTGATAACATTCTTGCATTATCATGGGAAAATAAATATCCAAATGCAAGCTTTATTTTCCAATTGCTATTAGTAATTGCACATGACAGATAATTAATATAGGAAGATCACAACCAAATAAGATTGGCTGCCAGCTTAAAACCAAATCAATGAACAGCAACAAAGCTACCTGTAAATTATTTTTATTTGACTGGATGACCCGCTCTATGAACTTGCTGCCTAAACCCATAACTGGAAGGATTTTCTCTCCCTTCTGCAAATTTCTCACTCATTATCCTTTTCTGTTCCTCTGAGCACAGAAAACCCTGTGTCACACAAGGCAGGAAACAGCAGTATAAGAGTGATCTGGGCCTGTGTCTGTCTGTTTACAAGAGACCTGTTTCCTAAGAGAAGCCTAAATCTGTACACCCACATCAGATGGCCCATACTTTCACAATGTTTGCCTTTACACTATGTTTATTTAGGCTGTGATGCCTGAGAATGTGACACTGTCACATGGTACTGGAGTTGGATTTAGTGATCTTTGTGGGTCCCTTCCAATTTGGGATATTCTGCTGCTGCTTCCTAACATGTAGGGAAAACTACAGAACCTTATATGTGGACCTTCAAGAACTCCCAGATAGTTTGGAGCACCATACAGAAAAGGTGAAACATTCTGTGGTGAGAAAGGCATTCCTTATGGGTATGGAATTGGTGGGTAGCTAGGTCCTATTCTGTGTGAGATTTCTGGTACAAAAAAAAAGATTTATTAGTCTCTGCTGGCTTCCTACCTAGGGGAGAGATAAGGAGAAGACATAAAAGCCAAATGCTTTCATTGGAATCAGAATTAGATGTCTATGCTATATTATAAAAAGTTTTGTTTTGGAAAAGTAATGTCACATTAATTTGTTCTAAATGTAGATCACTTTCTGTAATGACTAGCTGGATTAAATTGTACCTTGATGAATAAGAACTGAATCTGAATTTGGATGAAGTTCAATTTATAATTCAAATGAAATAGCTATAATATTGATCACGTTCGGAATGCTTGTTTCACATGAAAAATCTGAGTGAATATTTTTCAAAGACTGAAGGAAGATTTGTGAACTTGGTTTAATCCTTGAGTTCATTCTCTGCTCTTATGTATGGTAGGGAATGAACTAGGTGAAAATCAATACCTAGACATATAGTACCGTGCAGGAGTCAAATCCCCAAGCTTGTGTGCCCACCAGGTGACAGACAAGAAGCAGAGCACGACCATTTTACTTCCTCATTTGATGGAAAAAAATAAATTCAACAGCAAAACCAAGAATAAAATGTGTATTGACAGACTTTTGTACTCTTGTGTTTCCTTCCTTCCTGGGCAAGCCAGGCTGTAAGAAGTCAAGCTCACTATTAAAAAAAAATAAATAAAAAAGAATGCTACCCTATCAAGGTAGCATCCCTTTCTCTGTCTATAACAGAACAGAAAAGATGGAGCAGAATTAGAGTTTTATTACTGTTACTGAGAGACAAAACAATGTTTTCAGACTGCTACATAGTGACTGTGCAAACAGTTTGACTTGTATGAAAGTATGAAAAATGTGAAATTGTTCCTTCTAACACTCTCTTAACTGATACAGCAGCATGGCAACCAAAAATACAGGAAACAAATTGTTAGAAGTCAAGGCTGCTTACCACTGAAGCATGCAGTGGCATTTGCTTCTAAAAAAGGTGAAGCTTTGGGATACTGGTATTCTGATCAAAGGAAATTTTCTCTGTTTCAGTATTTGTATTTCTCTCTTTAGGCGAGACTTGAAATCTGTGCATTGAGGGATACAGTGGCCATATACCTAACACCTGAGAGCAAGTAAGTTGTGCTGTATTTTCTGTCATTTCCATGTAGTGGAGTCCTTGGTAAACATGCAAAAACACGTGGTGTAAATTAAGGATTTTCAAGAGATTGATACAAATAGAATATGTAATGTATTACATATATATGTGGGAAATTGATACTACTATGGCTTTATCATTTGAAAGAATTTGTGTTTTGTTTTGTTTTGTTTTTTGTAATTGATGACAAAGACTAGATACTCTTCATTCTTACCAAAGGAAGAGGTGGAGGGATGATGACTCTTACTTCAGCTACTGAGGAAAATGTTGCTAAGGCAAAAGCAGTTGCCACTGAGTTTCATCCATTTTTTTGCAGAGGTCCCATAAAGCACACCACAGAGAGTCTGCCAGAGACTTCAAAGAGGCTACAGAACCAGACACCAGCAGGATCCCCTTAATGGAACATGGAGAATTAGGGTTCTCCACAAGCTTGTACATTACCCTACTCCTTTTCCACACACCTCATTGAGGAGAGTGAATTCAGCTTTACTCTGTCTATTAGAATGAAAAGCTTTCAGCAGTGCATCATTTCTTAGGGAGGTGAAAGACCAGAGCTAAACAGTGGGGGACGTGCTCATGCATATGCTAATATAAGGGGAGAAAGAAAAACGTTGGCAGCATCAGTGGTTGGTGTAGTCAAGACACGTAAAAACACAAACTGTGGTAGCTGTCAGCAGTTTTGAGTAAAGTTCATTGATTGAAATTTCTAGTTGAGTATATACAGGACTGGGTGTGTCCATTCACTATTTTCGATTACCTACACTTTTGTTAGGATTGGCATTACCCATTCCCACAGGTTGCGATTTGGTCTTAACTCTCTCTAAACTGACCAATATTTTGCAGGAGACGTTGCAGGGCTTGAGGCGCTGATGTGTCTTCACGTCACTGCTGATGGTATTCTGTGGTGTCACTGCATTCAGTTTCAAGATTTGCTTCTTTGTACTGTGCGTCTGATAGTGATGAAGACCTAAATGTGAACTATTTGGCACCAGCTTATATTGGATAAAATGAAAGTGCTATTGTTTCTGAGCAGAATGGGAGCGAATCAGAGTGAACCATGGAAGCTGGAGCTTCACAGATGCCTTTTTATTCCTGGTCCCTTCACTAGCAGTAGATGCCACAAGCCACCAAATTAATATTAATTCTGCTGAGAGAAGGTTGTACCCATCGGTGCAGGAGTTGCATCATTCCCTGCATGGCTGTTCCATGTTGCCCAGAGAGGTGTGCAACCCCCATCCTTGGAGATACTCAAAACTTGACTTGTCCCCAAGAAACCTTCAATAACCTCAGAGTTGTCCCTAGTTTGAGATGGGAGTTGTACCAGAAGACCTCCAGAGGTCCCTTTCAACCTCAATTATGCTATGATTCTGTGTTAGCACAATGCAAATCTCTGTAGGATCCCTTCTCTAGGGGAGAGTGCAGTGACTTATCAACTGACCACAGGAAGCCAAAATCAACATTATATCTGTGCTTCACACTCTGATGCTCACTTAGTTCTAGGCAGAAGGCAGGCTGGCCAACTACCTCAAATTCTTGGAGGGTCCAGAACATCAGACTCAGTCTTAAATCAGCGGATCGAACATTTCTTGTTGGTGTATGTTGTACATCGCATCAGGAGTGTTGAGAGACCTACATGGGCCTTTGGCCACTTTCTGTATAATTTGCACGTGAATGTCAGGTGTCAAGTTAACATTTTGTTAATTTATTGAAATAAGAAGCATGGCTAAAATATTGTACATTTCTATGAAAATTATAGAGAGAAGCTGAAAGTTGAGACTTGTACCGGGGGAATATGAGTATTTTTGTTTTCCTTACAGCTCAAGCTTTAAGCAAGCTTTGGAAGCCTTGCCTCAGCTCTCGAGTGGAACTGACAAAAAGTGAGTACACTGCAGCTTCTTGTTCTTCTTATGCTCTAAGGAGCCATTGCTTTTTACTCTTCTATCAGAGCTTTGCTAGAAGAGGGTTAACTTTTGCTATATTTGACCTTTTAAAATTACAAAGTAGAAGCCTCTTTGGACAGAGTCAAGAATAATATAAACCCCTATTCCTTGTGGCCTATTAAGTTATACAGAGGAACTGAGCTGATGACTTTGTGGCATATGTCTCTCCCATTCTAGCCTTATCAGTTCTAAATCTCTTTGTATTTATTTTATAATTTCAGTCCATTTTAGCCTTCCATGCTAATCTTAGTTTCTGTGAGGTCCATTGTCTTGTCTTAGTGAATTTAGCAGCAGTAAAGAAAATGACCAAGGAACAAAGTCCAAGTTTTTGTCAGCTGATATTTGGGTAATTCTCAAAACTGGCTTGTTTCATTTTAAAATCAAGAAGTTTCTGTTGTCCTTTCTTAACATCAGGAGGAGGCCTTTGGGGTTCTTTCTTCTCCACCATAGCAAACTTTGACAACCAAGCTGCTGTGCTGCATTGAACCTAGTATTTGGTGGTCTATTTTATAAGCATAGCTTAATAAAGAGCTGGTAAGGTAAAACACGGACAGATTTGTAATGAGTATATTAGTATAAATATAGCTTTTTTGAACTTGAGGTTGCTATTAAGGTACTTTTAGGAACTGAACTGCATCAAATCAGCCTGCACTTAACATTCAGAATTTAGAATATTCCGTAGACAAAAGTAGAGCCTGTTTGTGCAGCCCATACTAATTGTCTTTTCTCTGTTCAAACCTACTCTTCACCAGCCACAAGAAGTCTCAAGATACCCCCTTGCCTTACTTGGGTCTCTTGCTTTATTAAAGATAGGAATCAGTTTTGAGATAGCTCTTTCAACTCAGACTTTCCGAAACACCTGTAGGGTTGGGTTTTTTTTTGACTTGGTCACAAGTGTGTGAGCTTTTGTAGGACAGATGAGAATCAAGAACTGCATCATTTTTACATCTATCTCAGAGTTCTGAGCCTTAGACAGCATAATATTTGTTCTGTTTCTCAGGTTTCTATATGACAATTGTCATCATTCCACACTGGCCATAATATATATTTGTTTTAAAATAACACACATTTATGCACTAATTTAGAGACGTTTGTTTCAGTTTATTCAGTCATTACTGTGATACTAAATGATGAATGTGGCCATAGGCATCTTCCAGAGGGCTTGCTGAGGAAGCAGATACTGATTTTGTGGTTCAAGTTGTTGTTCGTGGTATTTTTTTTAATGTTCAAGTATAATTTCTTCTGTTACTGGCTGTTCAATAATCACAGTTTGCCAAAAAAGTTGCAGTGATGCATGTCTGCCCTATCCAGCTTGTTTTTGAAATAGAGCAGAAAGTTTGGAGAACATGTTCTTTCCTAGAATACAAGGAACATAAAGCATACAGGAAAGACTGTAAAACTTTGTGTTGCATCTCCACTGCTACAATAAATGTCTCCTACAATAGAACTATTGACATCGTTGGTCCTAAACCTGCAGTTAGGTTTATAATAAATATCATCCATTGCACCAATTATCCAACTATTGCTATGCTACAAATTGAGCTCATACTTTCTTAGTTATCTATAAAGGACAAAAACATATGCTTGCCAGTGAATTAATATTTCTCCTGGAACAGACGTTTTATTTCTGATCCTTTAGCCATAATCTTTAAGAGAAAACTATGGAATACCTCTCAAAGACAAGTTTGAGAACTCACATTCTGAATTCAGCTGCAAGCTAAATGCCGTAGCCTTGATAAGGGATACCGGTTTTATGGCACAGTCTGAAAGTTGCCTTACAGCAGTATCTTATGACCCTCTCTACCAGTCCTTTTGCCATTGTGTTTAGCATTTATGTTTCTGTAAGGAAAATGGTGTTTATATGGAAGGAAAGGCATATAAAGGCCTATTTTATAATGTTGATAAGATCTCTGTGGCTAAGTCCTTCTCTCACCACAGATCATCCCAACACAGTTGGTGTATTTCTAAATATCTATAAGGTTCAGATATTTAAACTAGATCTAATTTTAGGCTCTTTATTTATGCAGGCAATGTATTTGAAGTCACAGACAGAATAACCAAAACTTCTGGTAATTGTTCCCTTTTCAGAATCTGCCAAAATTGTAAATATTTTCCTTTCACAGGTTATTAGAAGAACTGCTAAACAAATTTAAAAGCAGCATGCACTTGCAGCTGACCTGTTTTCAAGCTTCTTCATCAGCGATGATGAAAACATAGACATCGACGCAGTGCAGGCAACTCGATAGATGAATGCTGATAGACGTCATCCATTTTTCTGTACTTCGTCAGTTCCTTTGAGGACTGAGGAAATCAAAAGGAATTTCATTGAAAAAGAAGTTATGAGATCCAACTCTCTGAGTAATGATAAGAGGTATCCTGCTGAGTGAGAGTTCTGGTTGTAAATATCTTGACAAAATGTTTTTCTGTCTACTGTATTTCATTCTGTGGAGGGGACTAAGCCAGTTTTGTTTACATACATTCTTCTTGGCTATATGTTTGTGAAAAAATATTTATTTACGTGCTGCAATCTCAGTTTCATTTGTTAAAAATACGTTGAAATATATTTTTAGCAACTGTTGCCTTAAATTTAAGTACATACACATGTATCAGTTTCTTTCTAGATGTAGAGCAATGCTGAATTAACTGGAAGACCCAGCTTCTGTAAACTATTGAGAATTATGCAATAAACATTACTACCTACAGATGCCTAAGTATTCATATACAATGTGCTGAAGGACACTACTTTCTCTGCATTTAATTTTTTTTTTTTCTGATATGATCTACAATTTTAGTGTTCATTAAATCTGATATTTGGGAGGCTTTTATTTTCTTATTTCTTTGATAACTGAGAAGATCTTCCTGTCCCTTTAGTTTCTCCCTTCATTTGAGTATTGGTGTTAAACCCTTCACAATAGAAATAAGCTTTCCTTTCATTGGCAATTAACAATTAATTAAAAGTGCTCTGAGTTTGAGGTTAGTAGATGCTTTAAAAGTATGTTTAAGCTAAATATCCTTCGGCATTAAGGAACAGAACAGTAACTACTTCTGACTATGTGCGAGGCTAAAGAAGAGCACAATTTGCCATTGGTTTTGTTGCTTCCTTCTCACTCTTCTCGTCTTCATCATTCTTACCGTCTTACTGTCTTCTTCTCTCTTGTTAGTCAGTCCTCTTGTCACCACCATTAAATTTGTTTGGAAGTGAATAGGGGTTCAGGAGGCGAGAACAGTTTTGCTGCCGTTACTTTATCATTACACAAAAGTCAAGAGCTGTCTTCCCATTGAACAGTCAAGACCAGACTTGACTGTGACTTTCATTTGGGGACTTAATAAAAACTGTGGGAAGCTGTAAGAGAGAGCAACTAATATAAAGTGGTCTTGTTTTGGCGGGTAAGGGATGGGTTTGATTTTATACCTGAAAACCACACATTCAGTAAATCATGCAGTAATTATGTATTCTTTCTGTACTTGCAGCCATTTGGGGTGTGACTTTTTGAAATTGTGCATTCAATTTTCCAACATTTTTTGTCAGCTTTTTGCTTTTGCTAGTCCAGTTATGTGCTTTAAAAATATAACATACAGTTCCAGTAATTACTACAAGAAATAATTCAATGCACATGTATTGTGGGCACATAGTAATAGTGTGTTGAATAGAAGTTTAAAAGTGCAAGTGCATGTCATTATTGGCTTAAGAGAGAAAGTTGTTAAACATCTCAGCAATGTTGTTTTGTTTAATGTTGTCAATTTCAAGCTTGTCGTAGTCTCAGCTTCTGATACTAACTGAAATAATCATCCAGTTAGTTCAGTCTGTAAAGGAGTTAGCTTCAGAATAATAAAATGTTAAGAAAAATATGTTCATAATTTTTTCTTGAATTCCTTGCTTTCCAAGAGATGTGATTTTCTAATGAATTTTGCCAGCATCTACATTTTCTACATTTGTATCAGACATGTTCATAAGTATCAAAAACTTAATTTATTGCCTGTACTGATATAATAGAGGTTCAGGCATTTATTTACTGTAACACTGTCTTCTGTTGCAACAGTTTGTTGCTTGCCTTTAAAACCTGAAATATGTAAGTCATGTGTTTGTGTTTAGTTGCTTTTCTTGAATAATGCTTCAGAACGTGTCATTGATAACCAAACAAGAACAATGTATAAGGGATCGAACACTCAAATTCAGCCTGATATGAGATAAATGCCGACAGTCAAGTCAGAGCACTGGGTTCCATTAATCCAGCTGGAGGAATTAAGTAAGTCAGTGAGGATCATGCAGCAACAGAACGTGTTGAAGTCCATTTGTGTGGAAGGGGAGTTGGGACTGCCAAGACTTCAAAGCTGAGGTACAGCATGCTACAGTTCCTCTAAAGGGATTACAAAAAAAAAAACAAAAAAAAACAAACAAGAAGTGGTCAGTGTGGCTTTGCAAAAAAAAAAAAAAAAAAAAATCAAAGATACAATAAGGTTTAAAAAAATAGTATTGGAAGTGGAAAAAGATAGGGAGACCACACTAAAATACACGATGAGGGCTCGCAGAGAAAAGGGAGGCAGCAAGGAAATTAAAGTAACAGAAGTGAAAGGCTCTGACATTTAAAGCAAAGGTAAGTGCCGAAAACAGTACAAGAGAAAGTGAATTATTACATGAACTTTGAACCTGTAGAAAATCTAACACCAATTCATACTGGGGAAAAAAAAAAAAAAAAAAGACACTGAAATGGAAACCTGGAAAGCTTTATTTCTCATTTAAAAGAAAAACTTAGGAAGTAATAAGGTTGTAAAACATGTCTTGCTAAAAATAGGTAAAGCCTTATGGGAAAATTCAACCACAATATATTGTGTTGAGATATTCAGCCTCTGGAGATGTTGAGGCATTCTCCTCTTACTGTATTTTTGAACATTTATTTTGAGTAGTCATGAGGCGTTCAGGATGTAAGCAAAGAAGTAATAAAAAACAAATGCAGTATCAATGTAATGAAATGGGGAGGGGGAGGGAGAAGATGGCAACAGAGAAAATACTTAAATCCATCAGCAAAATGATAGAAAAAATAGAGGAAAATTCATTACATTCCATACCTGGATGGTAACTTAATGAAACAGATAAAATAAGTAGCATAAAGAAATGAAAAAAATACTGCCGCTTTTCACTCACACAACCTTTCTTTGTTTTAACTGATATTGTTTGGAAAAGATGTTTATGGAATGTACTGATAGTGCATCGTTGTCCAAGTTAAACACTTTCTTAAAACTTTTAACAAGCAATTTAGAGAACTTAAAAACAACTGCAGTCCTGCTAAGTTTCATGCATGTGCTGAATTTCAAGCCCATGAATAGATGTGAGACTTCTTGCTCTGACCTCCTTCAAATGTTTAACACAAACGCCCAGCATTTGAGGATCAGGGAAGATGTATTCTGTGCCTTAAACCCCTTGCATCTTCCTCCAGTTGCATAAAAACAAGTGAGGCTCAAACCATTTGAATTTCACTGTGTGACAGCGGAGAAGGAAATGAGAAATCTGTGCTTGGACTGCTGCAGGGTTGTGCTTTGTAGGGGCGCTTCTGGCTGGAGCAGTGATGTGTGACTGTTGGCTTGTAAAAGCAGCTCGTCTGCCAGCCTCAGCCAAAGCTATGGCATCTCCCTGAAGAGAGGGTACTTCATGTTGAAGGTGAGAGGCTTTTGTCTTCGGTGCAGACAGTCTTTTGTCTTCCAGAAATAAAGAAGCATTTATGAACTAATACCATGTTTCTCTGGCTCTATTGGTAAGTAGGGAGATGCAGATAAAAACAGATCCATAAAAGCTGGCATAACATTGTACAGAGCATGGTGCTAAAAAAATACTAAAGATAAACTTAGTCATTGTTTATTAAGATTCTGCTCAAGTTAAATACTTACATGTTTAGAGAAAGAAAAAAGAAAAAAAAAGAACAATTGATTGTTCATATAAAAGAAGGTGTAATGGCAATTAATATTAAAAAAAAAGGGGGGAGGGGGGACACCTAGGTTATAGTACAAGAAAATCTGTGAAACTCTTTGCTGAGCCCACACTGAATGACAAGCATGGTGTCCCTTGCCTGCAAACATCTAACATTTAGCTAGGAAAAGGCCTCCAAAATCATGAAAATTACTCACTTAACTCCTTGATTTTGAAAGCAGTGATATTTTCAGTTTATAATCCAAGAGAAGGTAGTAAACCGCAGTTTCCTAGATACTCTTTTGGCCTTGTGAAGAAAAGGAACACTGAGCCGAGAATCTTTTGCCATGGCTACATCTGAGACAATGCTACGCAGGGGATTTACACTTCCAAACCTGCTGCCAGACAGTATTTCAGTCAATTCCAGCCAACTTCTTTGGCCCTGTCCTGCTCAAATATATATGAAGCATTGTGATTTTCCTGCAAATAGTGATTGTTACAATATTGATTACACTGGTGGATGCAAATGCTGATTTTTGTGCCCAAATAGGTTTCTGGACCCTTGCTAGCAAGGAGAGGTTTTACATGTTTTCAGCACTATAAATGTGCTGCTGCTTTGTTCTTTGGAGAGAAAAATTTATCGTAGAAAGGAAAGATCCCTAACTACATCAGAATACTCTGAAAATGAAAAAACAGTGAAGTGCTCCTGCGGAAGCCTGAGCTCCAAAACTCAGATCTGGATCTTTAACACTGGTAAAGCGCTTGCTTGCTAAGATCCGGTTGGTCATGTGCGTCTTGTCCTGACAAAAAGAGGGACCCAGTAGGTAAATCACAGCAATCTCATTCTTACTGTTAGGAATTGTAGTTTTTGCATGGCACTAATGATTTTAGCATCAGTCAGGAATCAGTAATAGCCTCTGACTACTGTAAAAGCAGGCAACAGCGCATGCATACATGTATGTTGTGCCACCTGGGCATATTTAACTAGTAAGAAATTAGTGTGTTTTGAATTAAGTTTCCAGGTAGCTTGGAAATACTTTGGGATTTGTTAAATGTGTTCAGTTAGGAGGTTGGTCCTGAGTCTTTTGGCATTTTGGGCCTAACCAGGTATCTAGAGGAGCTTTGGGTGCTGACCCTTACTCAAAATCAAAAGGAAAATAAGTCACTGTATAATGCAAATTAGTTTTAAAAACTTTAGGAGAGAATCTGGTTATTTTACAACTCAAGAAAAAAAAAAAAAAAAAAAAAAAACACAAAAAAACACAAAAAAAAAAAAAAAAAAAAAAAAAAAAACACAAATTCTGCTTGAACATGCATCACCCCTTACATCGCAGCCTGACCATATTCTGCTGAAGAGATGGTTCAATTTACTGGCTGTATCCTCATGAGCAGCTTTCATATTCTTCAGGATTAGATGCTAGTACTAAGCGTGCACATTATTAGCATGTTTGTAGACTCCCGAGTGTTTCTGCAGTGTTAACTCCTGACATTCTTTTAAGGTTGTTGAAGGAGACTGTAAAAATGCTACATGGGTAATTATAGGTAAAGTACTTTTACACGAACTATATTACTTTTTAGGGTATTTTGGCTTCATGTGGTGATAGCTTATTTTCTGAATTTGCAGTATCTACTTTTTTTTTTTTAATTTTTATTTTTATTTTTTTTTTTCCCCACAGAGTAGAAGGGGGAAAATTGGTAATAATGGGGTGCCCAGTTTCATTAGGGAACATGATAGCCATTTCTGTCTTTGCCTTTTTTCTGTTTTTATTTAGTGCTGCCACAGGTTGAAGAGATCTGTAGAATTCAGCTCCTCTTCTTTTGGGGCTGTTTGAGTTTTAGAGCTCTAAAAGCTTGTCTCTAATGGGAATACTAAGAGAGCATGTCCAAAATGGTCGATTTATTCCCAAGTAAGGTGTTGAGCAAGTAAATTATATACTCCTTCCAGTATTACTTGATGGCCCCAGAGAGTAAGTCCTTTAAAGTAATGTGTGTTGGTGAGTAACTTAAACAACACACTTTGCAGCATCTTTCATTAGGAACAGGGAGGCACATGCTGCGTTTGGATTAGCAGCACAAACAGAGCTGCTACAGTTTATTTTTGGGCTCAGACAGTGAGAGACTGGAGGGGTTCATTTATTGCACCTGATTATTTTTTCTAGTCTGAATGTCCAAGGAGAAGTTTGTGTTCCTTTTCCCTCGTGCTCTCACTATTTAAAGGCTTGTAATAGATTTTTGTACGACCCTTCTGCAAGCAGTCCTTCTTTAGGTCAAGCCCAAGTAAGGAAGATCTTCAGCCAAATTCCTTTTGAATTGGAAAATTTAAACAACTTGAGGAAAAAGGAGTAAGACAATGGAAAGTGGAATCCAGCCTTATTTGTAACAGATGCTATTAACACATGCTTAGTTTTATAGCCTATCTTGGCACCATTTCACCTCTTTCTTGTGAAATAACTTCAGTGTAAAATATTCACTGCCAGTCCCAGGCAAATGCTCCTAAATAACATGGGCTGATAGTCTTGATGCGGTCCATTAAAAATTGGTGAAATAAAAGTTACAGATTAAGAATTATTTTATTAGGTTAAGGATTAAGGGTTATCTCTTTCGCTCCTGGGGTGGACTCGGGTGCGCAGGTAGGGAGGACAACTTTGGTTGGCACTTCTGTGCTGTGTGTTTCTGTGCGTGGATGACACCTCTGCAGTGTAATTAATGCAGTTTTGATTGAATGCAGAAAACCAGGAGGCTCTGTGTGTGGACTCAAACCCAAAGCCCAGCGTACCTATCTATTTCTAGATATGTGGTGATCTAGAAACAACATTGTGAGTCTTCATCTCAGTGGCAGGGGGTGGTCTGTACTAAAGCAGCAAAAAAAAACTCTGTCCACAGATTCTGCTTCAGCCAAGAGGAGTATGTCCCTTGCTCTTCTTGGCTCATAAGCAGAATTTTAGTGCAGAATGTCAAATCAGATAATTTATAAAGTAAAATTTGCAAAATGAGACAGTCTTCCTCACTGCTCATTACTCACTTTTTCTGATAAATTTCACTCATGTAACTAGATGGTACTTCTGCTCACAGAGGGGTTTTCCCTGCTAGCTTATCTTTTTAGATATTCAGGAGATAATTAAAATTCAAAATGTTAACGGTGCTACTTATTTTTAGAACCCGACATAAATATGGGTAGACATAGATTTGAAAATAAATTAATAGACCAGAGTGCTCTCAACCATTGTGGTAAAAAACGTTGGCAGACACCTGTTGTAACCCTCTTCTCTGCAGCCTGCCCAGGGAAGACGTCCCTCCATGTCTCTTGAGACGTTTCCACCTGCCCGTGCTGGAGAGCAGCAGCAGGTGATACCGTGGTGCAGAATGCAAGATGCTTCTCTGTGTTAACTGAAATGCTACAAAACTGAGTAAGGCAAGCCCCAGGAAATTTCTCTGTCTCACAAGGGTAAAGTCTGTGCTATGTTTTTGAAAAATCGAAAAGCTAGCAACACACTTGGGCTAAGCATGGCTAAACCTCTGAGGAAGGTGTCTATGTAGGCATGTTTTACCATTGTGCCATGAAGCAGCAGCATCCAGGTTGTCCTTTTACATAACGTTATGTTGAAAGGGAAAGTTGATTTCTAGCTCTTGCCTTGAGTGGCTCCTTGACAACACATATGGTTCCCGTTTGTAAGCAAAATACAGTTTTACTGAGCGTCCCGTCCAAACACACACTGAATCTCTTTCTGAACCTCCGTAACCTCCACTCCTTCAGAGTCCTTTGTGCCAGCACAATACATTCTGCATGTATTTTTAGCCTCCTGAGTGCCCATCTGAACTGTGCTAATCCTATCATATTTCACTCCGATCTCCTGAAGGTACTTGGCTTTTCACAGCACATCAGAGCTCCTATGTTTACTTTTACAGTGCTCCCATCCCAGATTTTGGTGGGATGTAGGCAAAAATCAACTGCTGAAGAGCAGGAGCGTGACACTGAATCTCCTCATCTGTGCCTGCAATGCCTAACATGGTAATTATGGTCTGCTTACCACTACGTTTGTAGTGTGTGTGTGTGTGTGTGTGTGTATGCACTGATCAGCTAAGGGCATCTTTCTCATGCCTTGAATTAAAATGCAATTGCAAGCCCAGAGCTGAATTCATACTGTGCCCCCTCTACAGCCATGGTGTAAGCTGAAAGAATTCAAGATGTCTTTGGTCAGAAAGAAGTAGCAAAGTGGTGTTTCATTGCCTAAGGCGATCACCAAGGACAGGGAAAGCTCCACATTTCAGGTGTGAAGACTGATGAAGTCTCGTGGCTAAGGCATGGTTAAAAACAAACTCCTCATTTCTCCTAATGGCTAATGTAGTTGACTCTCCATGCCATCTATGTGCTCTCGAGACACCTTGTTAAGGAGCTTTGCTTAAGATGTTAGGAATGGGTTCTTCTACAGGGCTCAGATGTTGTGAAGTCTCACGCAATGCTCCAACACATGGCTCAAAGGAGTGTGAGGCTGCCCCATCACCACCCTGACCTGGCTCTCTACCATGGCCTCGAATTCATCATCAATTGCATCTCAGCTTGCTGAGAAGATGGTTGCCGAAGCACAAAGGCTTGAGTAAGGAAGCGGGCAGGGACATACAGTCCAGGGCTGGAAGAGCCACGAGCAGCCCTGCTGGGGGTGGGACAAAGTGCCCCAAGGCTCCTGGCATGAGGTCAGCCTTGGTTCCTCGCCTGTAGACAAACCTGGACCCATGAAGTCCTCCTTTAGGAGGGCCATACTTCTGGATGGCTAATCTGTGGCAAGCGTTTGACACTTCAGAGAAGGCAGTATTGTACAAGCAGTACCCCCACGGCATATGGAGAACATGGTTTGCAAATCCAAAGTATCTTCCACCAGCACCCTGGGCATTTGACTCAATTTGTCTCACAGGGATGAGCATCAGAACCCGTGAAAGCTGAGGGAAACGACCCATTGGCCTCAGTAGTCCCTAAGCCACATGCCTGGTGCTTGCTGGCTTCAACAGCAGAGCTGTCCCACCAGGTATGTCACCGCAGAGGGGAGGTGACTCACCTCAGCCCCGGCCACCCACCCGGTGAGTCAGTGCCAGCAGCAGGGATGGCAGTGAGACACACAAGCCCTGAGCCTCTGCTCGACCCAGCAGACCACACCCTCCAAAGTTTCCTGCTGGTGGTGAACTCTGTCGAGTTTTATCTGTGAAATGGGCGTAAAGGGACCAAAAAAAAAAAAAAAAATCAATTTCTCATGAATGAAATATGATCTAAGCTTGAAAAGCGTTCTCAACAGTTCTGGGAGCAGTATATGGCTAAACTAACTGAAGAAGCATTGTGGTTTCTCTCTTTACAACCTCAAGGCTGGCTGACTAGCTTTTATCAAGGATAGTAACTGATAAATATTCACTGTTAAAAATGGTTCAGCCTTTCTGGGGAGCCTTTTTAGTCAGTTTGACCACTTCAGGTTGAACAGCTCACAGATTTTGGTCTAAGCACAACAGCTCCAGTCTGTTACAGAAATAAAGGAGTAGTCAAAAACATCTCCATACATGCCTCTACTTAAAGGAAAGTAAAACCAATGCAGCACCAGGGCTGTAATAATCAGACTTGCACACATTATGGTCAGCCCTGGCTGACCACGTGGTGGTAAACAGTCATCTGGAAATAGGTGTTTGAGGCTTGCTGGGAGGTGTTATCAGTATTCGTAATGTTACATTCTGCACAACAGAGTGTTTTTCCCATCAGTTGGGTCCAAGATGAAGTGTGTTTGCAAGATGGGTCTCGTTGCTTTACCAATGTTGTTCATTTTTTTGCTCGAGCTTATACAAGTATGAGTGAATCTCACTAAATGACTCCCCTTTGAAAGTGGCTGCTGGCCAATCTGCAGTCGAACATCCTTCCTGTTCTTTCATCGAGCTGCAGCGAGTGGGGAGGGGAGCAAAGCTCTGCAGGGCTGCTGGGCGATCATCTGAAGTGACTTGCCACACCGCAAAACATTAGGATTTGGGGAGCAATGCCCCAGGCATCCACTTCCTTCTGGTCTTCATCTTGTTTTTCTGTCTGTTTGTTTGTTTGTTTGTTTGTTTGTTTTTCCCACTTCCCATATCTGTGTTTTGTTTGGATTTTCATCTACTAAATTCACCAAGTTCCAGTGAAACACGATTTCTGGTCTTTTGTCAGAGTTTTGGGGCTGGTCAGTCCTTTTGGGTTTTATAGTTCTTTTGTTTTCAGTTTGGTCTGATTGCTTGAATTTTTATTGGCAAGATCATGTATTTGATCTGTTGGAGAGGGGTGCTACTTGAGGAGTATTTTGCACTGGCAAAGATCTTTCTTTTTTTTTTTTTTTTTTTTTTTTTTTCCAAATTGCACTTCCCACCAGTATATGATTTCAATTTTAACTTCAGCATTACAAAGATTTTCTCTCTGGCCAAAGAGAATGTGTTTTATGTGATCTGCTATGTAAGATAAGAAATTTTGCTGTTTTGACCCCAGGATAGAAGAGGACGTTCAGCGACACAGCGACAGTGATGCTGAGAAGAGATGGGAGCAGAGAGGGGACTCAGGCTCCTCAGACCTGTTCCCTGCTCACAGGCCAGCAGCACACACTCTTTACCTCTTATGGTTGCCCCCCCAGAGTGAAAACTCAGGGAAGCACAGCTCTAGAAAGCACAGTGACTCCCTGAGCATGAGGAGGAACAAGTGCTCCAGCCTTATGCCATCCTTCCTACATACCTGGTGGGCTCAAGGAGCAGTACTTCATTACTGCAGCCCTGCAGTATGTAATATCTGAACAAAATTGCATTTTTTTTTTCCTGTGCTGCACTGTTATGCTCTTTTCCCAGCAGCCCCGAAGACAAGGGGGAAGGGGCTGAATTATCACGGGCTCAACTTTTCTGTTGAGCTGTTGCTTCATCAGTACTTTGTGGCAGCAAGCCCATAGGGTAACATTAGAGATTGAAGAGCTGAAGAGCTACCAGAGCTACCTCCTGCAAATCTTTCCCTTGTGCAATAATAATAGTATGCAAATCTTTCATTTGCATATTATCCTAATATATGCAAAGAGCCGTAACTGCAAGTAGCAGTTTGTCACGTGCAAGAACAAAGCTTTTTGCCTGTGTGGGGTAGCTTTGGTGCTCACTATATAACCTAGCACTGCTACGCGTACTGAGGTACTGTCATCCCCATACCAGAGCCTCCCTCAATGTGTATCAATTATTTCTAGATAAAGCAACAGAGGCTTTGGTCCATGGCCTCCCATTTATGCCTGCATCTTCCTCTCTTTCTATCTTGCCCGTGGCCATGATGCATGTCAGGCTGTATTTCAGGAGCCTGTGCTTTCCCTTTCCAGTGGGGAAGGGACTTGGTGCACATCCTTGCTGCGTCCTGTCCTTCACGGCAGTGCTCCAGGCAGTAGCAATGAGGGTGAAAGAAGGATGAGGCCACAAAGAGGGGCTTTTGGGGAGGGAGGGAAAGAGGGGGGGAGAGATAAAGGGCTTGGAGTGAAGTGATGGAGATGAGTCAGAAAGTGTGGGGGAGGCCAGTCTGCCAGCAGCTCTGGGGGCAAGTGGAGGTCACTGATGTGAGAGGTCTGCAGACAGCATCCCTGCTTGGGCTGGGGGAAGGGGACCCTTTAGTGGCACCCAGTTCCTTTCTGCATCCTCCAGCCTCTCCCTAAATGCACTCAGACGAGGACCTGGCAGTCGGTAGAGCATCCTTGCTGCTACACTCTCAGAGGCATGCCTGGAGCAGGGGGCTGCTCGCAGCTCCACGATGCCAGGGGGAGGCTCACCTCCTGCAGCCAGCATCAACCAGGGCACCCCACCAGCCCCAAGGAGAAGCTGAGTGACTTTGAGTTTAGTTTAAATCTGGGTGATGGTAGGCAACAAAAAGTGTGACCGTCTCTTTTCCTGCAGCTGCCTAGAACCTTCTCAGGTGCTCCACAAGGCTCACCAGAGCCCGCATCCTTCACCGCTCAGCCTCCAGCCCAGCCACGCAGGCAGCCAAGACAACTTGGACATGGGCTCATCACCCCAAAACAAGTTCAGAGATAAGCATGGGAGGTTCTCAATTTCATGGAAGCCAGCTCAGAATAAAAGGCAGCCCCTTCATTTCAGGAAACCTCATTTTTCATTTGTAAAACACTTTCATTCAGAACAAAAAAAAAAAAAAAAAAAAAAGGAGGTGGGGGGAGGTGGAAGGGAAACAGAGTGCTACCTCTCCCTAGCCATAGCAAATACACCTGCACAGAAATTTTCAATCCTTAAAAAATGTTTTCAAAAGCATGTTTTAACGGGGGCACCAGCAAGTCCAGCAGTTGCCTGTTGCTTCCTAATTGCAGTTGCTTGTAAAGCTGTCAAATGACAGCTGCTTGGGCTGGAATATTCCAGGTTGGAGTCTGCCCCAGTACATTTTCTCTGCCTGGAAATTTTAAGTGGTTGCTGATCACTTAGCTGGAAGAAAATATGCACTTATTTTTCCCCCCGTGTTTCTAGAAATTTGGTGACCTTTTCTTCATGCCCCCAGGCTTTGGAAAAAGAACTTGAAATGTGGCAGGATTTTGGCTTGTGCATCAGGAATGTGTTGCTTGCCTGTGAAAACCCTCCATCCAAATTTTGCCAAGTAATATGCCTCTGAAGAGAAAAATAATCTCACTCACGAGCACTCACTAAATCCAGACAGATTAAAAAAAAATAAATCTTCCCTATCTTTAGTTTGGTCTCACAGCTGCACATGAGCCCCCAGAGGTCTGCACCTGAGCAAAAATTGAAGTCATTGAGGGAAATGGCCCCCCATCCCCTCACCAACTGGTGGACTGGAGATGGGAGGGTGTGAGACTGGTTTCAAGGGAGCTGAGAGAAACAAGGACACAAGAAAAAGGAGAGGGAATGAGACTCAGGAGGAGCCAAAGAGCAACGAAGGACCAAAGGCCTGGAGCACATGGGGGACTGTATGGGGACTCAATTAGGATGCCAACTTAGAGTATCTCTATGGGCTAAAGCAGGAGGCTACAGCCAAAGGGTCTGATATAACATCATCACATTTTGTTGCTTTAGTTTTCTGTCTCCCATTTCTGTCACCTTAAGGTAAGGAAACAGCCTACTCAGGTATGCAAACCCCACACAGAGAAGGCCAATGTTGTTCTTAACTCTTAAGTAAGTAGCTTTCATCATTTTATCCTCTATAATATTGCACATGAAATGCAAAATAAATAAAAAATAAAAACTAACCCAAAGCAAGTAAGAGATCTGAAACGTTTGTGATTAAAGAGACTTCCTACAAAAGTTCAAGAAGAGACGCTTTCATCAGCAGGCTTTGTAAATATGTGGGTTTGTAAGCAATGAGTGGGTTTGTAAATAGAGTTGCCTGTGTATCAAACTCAATACCCACCGTGTCAGACAGAGCCACGTTGGTGGCCAGCACCTTTGAGTCACAGCCCGTTAGGGCTTTCTAAACCCTAAGACCTGTGCCAAGAATATTCCTTACATCAGCTCTTCTTTTCTAGCTCTACTGAGACACATTTCATGTGCTGCAGTTGTATTCCTCAATTCTTTTCACCTCCTTTTGCACCCACTGAGGTATCTGCCACCGGCAGGAGACGGTGGGTAATGCCCCCAGCCCACTCAGGCCCAGTCCTTTCCCAGAATTCTGGGATTTCCCCTTTATTTCAGGTAATGGACAAAACTGCTCATAAAAACAGGTTGTTGGGGTTTTCGATTGGTTCATTTTACTTGGTGAAAGGTACGTTTTCATCATCACCAGCACCATCCTGGTCCCACCTCGCCAATGAGTAGTGCAGAAACCTTCCTCCTATGGCACTAAAAGGATACAAGGGATCTTGCTTTAATCCCCAGCTTAACTAATAGTTCTCCCGTGACCAGTAGTGAATTGCTCAACACATTCAAATGCAACTCCTAAGACAACCCTGAGCCTGCCCCACACCCTACTGCCACCACACAACCGCATGGTGCCATCCCACCAGTGGGCCAGCCAGGCCTGTGGGAAAGGCCCAGGTTGTAAGCAGGTTCTGCCAACTCTCCATGTCTATACGTGGTGTCAGCAACTACAGGGCTGGAAAAGCGTCCCACCAGCCCTTCTGCAGCTACATGCATCACCACCCACCCCCTTTCTCATCTGCCTATGAGAGTGGACAAGCAAGGAGCAAAGGCAGGGCCTGCTCCTGGAAATGCTCCATGAAGGACAGCAGCGCTTGGGCAAGGACACCGACTGCAGCTGTAAGCCCACAAGGAGGAGTTATGGAGCCTTCCCAATGGGGCTGCCTGGGACCAGCTACCCAGGCAGCTGGTTGCAGCATCCTTCAATCAAAGAGATGCAGGTCTGGTGCCTAAGGCTGCCAAAGGGTGCCATTTCCAGTACTGCTAGGCGTATGACTCCATTTGAGAAATGCCATCTACATTTTGAGCCGCTTTTTTTCTTTTTATCAAAGCCTAGATCTTTTTCGTTGTCAGCCCTTTCTGTGCGTAATTTTTTTTTAAAGGTGGTGGTGGAGGAGGGATCTATTTAGTAATGCTTCCATTCTCCTGCCACTTGCCTCACTGATGTAGACAGGAAGCTTCGGAGGACAAGAAACGTCCCTTATTACATGCTACTACACTGGGTAACCTCATTTTGGTTTGGTGTCTAGACAGCAATGTAGAGGACAATGTTAATAAAAACCGAGCGCCCAAATATTAGAAAGATCTGCTCAACAGTTTCACAGCCGCCTTCGCCAAAGGTAAAGTCAAGTCTTGGGGTTTTTGGAAGGCTGGCATTGCTCTGGTGCTTTGGAGGGATGTTTATTATTATTATTTGGGCTCCAACATGCAGATGACCTGATTTGTGTGCGCGCCCATGCTGATCATGCACCACTTCTGTTAAATGAAGTAGGAAACTGCAGAAAGAGACATGCTGCTTTTTTTCAGAAGTTGCTTGGTACCACTGGAAAAAGAAAAAATAGGTCAATTCAAGTGACCAGTATGGAAAGAGGTCCTCGCTTTCAAATTCTCCTACTCTGAGCAGAGCAGCCTAAGAAGTGTCCAAAAAGAGCATTTGCTGTTTATCTCTGCTTATAGCCATCTGGGCCAAAGATTCATGCATATGGGACTATTTTCTAGGAAAATACTTCAGGCTGCTTGAGTGATCTCTGTTTTGGCTGTTATGAATCTCTGTTTATGTTGCCATAGCTTTGTAAAAACGCCAAGACTGAAAGAGACTGGCCTCCTAGTAATATGCATTTTGAATTGCTGTCATAAGCAGAGAGCTTGATTCATCAGTTTGGGAATCGCTGAAGTAAATGCAACTCCAGCTTGCATCATCATGAGGCATATGTGGTTCCTCAAGACGTTTTGTTAATGGTTCTGGGGATCTTCTAAGTCATAGACAAACTGAAAGCAAGCATATTGCCGTCTCCAATGCCAAGATGCCTAAAGGGAAGGTCAAAGCACCTCTCTTTCCCTCACTTTAAGTGTAGGTTCTAGGTCAATCCAGTTCATGGAGGTGACCTCAAGCACCTCTCTTGAAAAGGCCTGAGACTAATCCACACCCATATTGCAAATGCTCAGCATATTCTGTGTTGTAGGAAAATAAAGCTCTTCATTTTGCAGCTTGTCTCTGTAAAAGGAAAATGAAAAGAAAAAAAAAAAAAAAAAGAAAAAAAAAAAGGAAAAAGGAAAAAAAAAAAAAAGAAGAAATAACAAAACAGGAAGGAAAACATTAATGAAAACACTGATGTTTTGTCCCTGGGGGAAAAAGAAGAGACATGGGTTTCATTTAAGATAACAACAACAACAAAACGTACCAAGAGTCTGAAGGGCAAAGGCTGCTCTTTGGAGCAGGCCCTGCAGCGGGGACTCCCCAGCCGCTGGCTCCCCGGGTCCAGCAGCTCCCCCACCCAGGGTGAGCTCACCCCGACCCCTCCCTCCCTCCCACCACTTCTGCACTGCAATTCATATGGTGACTGCTGCAGTAAGATCAGGAGCAATGGGGACTATATATAAAAAGGGCTGGAGTGAAGACGAGTGGCACCTCAATTCTGCTTCTGAGTAAGCCTTCTGTTTTTAGAAAAACAGGGTTAGGCGCACCAGCGCTGCTCCAGCCTGCCCTGCACTGCCACGCTCTTGCCACAGGCTCAGCTTTCCCTGCGGATGCTGGCAAGGAGCAGCAGCTCTGAGCCTCCAAACTGCAGGGGAGCAGGGCTCACACCTCCCCTTGCAGGTGGCCCCAGCTCATCTTTGGCCACTGGTGGCTTTTTGTTGGACAGAGGTGTCCCCCTGCCCCTGGTGGGCCACCTGCAGTGATGCACAGGAGGGTGACTGGGGAGACCGGGCTGAGGCAGCTGGTGTGGAGCAGTGGCCTTTGCCTGGGAGTGGCTGATCTTTGATGTGTTTTTGTTTGTTTTTCATTATTATTTTTTTAATATTTATTTTCTTGTTTGTTGCATGTTTTTTCCACAGGAAATTTTAATGGAAATTTTAAAGAAAATTTTCTTTTCTAGCCTCTCGTTCAAAAAAAAAATAATAAAAGAGAAAGCCCCAAACCCCCAAATGTCAGAAAACTCACTTCTTCTTCAAAACAGAGTTCTTATTGTCCAGCATCCCTGACTTATTGACAGGCAGAAGCAAAGCAGACAGACCTGTGACGGCAGTGGAAAAAGAAAAAAAAAAAAAAAAGAAAACAAGAGAGAGAAAAAAAAAAAAAAAAAAAAAAAAACATAAACACCCTCCTACATGGGATGCAGCTCAAATCCCAAGAATGCTGCTGCTGCCATGAGCGTGGCTCAGGCCACAGGGCTGCAAGGTGCCAGGGAGCGTGGGGCCACCCAGCTGCAGTGTCCCACAGCCAGCTCATTGGTTCGGGGTGGCCCTAACCCCTCGTGCTCCTCAGAAATTATAAAATAAATAAAAGTTCCACCTCCAGCATCTAACAGTGCACTTTCAATTTTGCTTCCAAGTATTGGGGTCCATTTGGTGTTTCCTGACTTGTGGCAGTCCAGCGGGATTGCAAGGACAGGGGCAAGGGGCTGTGGGGCTGCACCCTTGCGCTGCACTTCCTCCCCACAAGACAACGACTTTTTGAAAACAAAAAAATCACTGGTGTGGAGTTCCTGATGCCAACCACAGAACAGAAGGAACTGCTTTTTTATGTGAGCGAGCACGGTCAAGTAGCTGCCGCCACAGTGCGGCTGGCACGCAGCAGGTACAGCACTGTACCTGCAGGTGACACATGCCGGTCCCACCACTGCAATTCCCAGCTCATGCCAGCCCCGTTACTTCCCAAGAGTGGGAAGCAGACGAAAACCATTTCAGATTTCAGCTGCAGTTGTTGCTGGGCACTGTGGGACTGAAGTCCCAGGCCAGCTGGAGCAGTGTGTTATGGCCCCATGCATCGCATGGCCTGGCTCTGCTTTGGGCATATTCAAGGATTATGATTTGTAACACGATGAAAATAAAGTAATATTACCAAACAAGCTGGAACAGAGCAAGACAGGCAGGGGGAGGGCAGGAGGCTCCAAGTGGCGCAGCTCTGTCAGGGCTAAAAAATTTAGCTGGCTTTATCCTGAGTCACAAAGGAGCGGCTGCCACTATGGCAGGGGTGTGCTTAGGGGATAGGAAGAGGAGAGTAACCTGATGTCATTTTCCAGATTTATGCCCCTGTAATCTTTGAAATGACAGTGGCATATCTGATGTATTCATTTTATTTTTTGCTGTTATATAGCGGAGAGAAGAGATCCCTCAGAAAGCAGAGACTGACCTGCAGCAAGGTGCCCGGTACTGGTGTGGGGTGGTGGCTGCAGGACCAGCGCTGCAGGTGGGAATGCACACCCACAGCGGGTCCCTGCATCCTACAGGCACCACGTACTCATTAGTTAGTGCCTCATCAAATAAAGACAGGCCAAATTTCCATGCGGCAAAGCTCTGGCCCCCTCCCTGCACACATACTCTCAGCTCTCAGCAGATGAGGAGGGGAGGCAGCTACAGCCTCGAGTCCCCTTGTGCTGCTTCCATGGGGCCTCTGTGGTAAAAGTCTCTTTCCCTAGATGCTGGCTGAATAGTTAAGTCACTGAAACTCTGGAATTAATTATAACTTTATTTTGAGGAGAGTAACTTTATTTTAAGGCTACTTGACAAGGCGGTCAGAAGGGGATTAGCAGCCTAAAGGTGACCCAGTGGTGTGCCAACCACCACTGCCAGGGCCCTGCTCAGCTCAGTAACGAGGTGAAGCTGAATGCAGGCAGAGGCAGGGAGAGGAAGATGCTCTGCCAAGCCGTAATGGGGCTGTCAGGCACAGTGTGTCTGATTCACTTCTGGAGACCCTCCTGCCACAAAGCGGGCCTGCCATCGCCGCATGCCCTGCGCCCGCTGTCTTCCCCCTGGTGTGAGGCCCCGCTGGCACCACACGCCGCTGGGTGCTCCCAGCAGACAGCCCAGCCCGTCACCCCCCGGCACCCCATGCACAAGGGCTTTTTTTTTTTCTGTTTCACCCACAGAAGCCCGAGCCCGAGCCCCTGCAGCACAAGTGCTGCCTGCGCACAGCGGCAGCCAGGTGCTCGGCGTCGTTCCCATGGCGGCCCCTGGTCTTTTCTTGTAAAAGAACTGATTCAAGTAAGTTCTGACTCTATATTCCCACCTTTGCTTGACAAACAGAACAGGGAAATGCCATTAACACGCAAGCGTTCCTCAAACCACCTTGTTTTTGCTAGTCGTTCACTGCCAGTCACAGTGGAAACAACACCACTTCCTCCCACATGCTGTCAGTGCCTAGACTGTAGCTATTCGCTTTTAATTAAATTAGCCAGCCCATTGCTTTTCTGTTATCCTATACAAAGCCACTACGTTCTGCAAGCACCTTGCCGAAGTGACTAAATCAGACAATGAGATAATTATTTCCACCACAGAACTCACTTTGGTTAGAAATTGGCCATCACAACACAGGCGGCCCCGCTCACAAGCCTTGAGGTTCATGGGATGGCCTCTACAAGTTAAGTAACATCACAAACCCGCTCCCAGGTGACTATCTCATCTCAATTGTTTAAATCTTCACTGTCACCTGGGGGTGAAATCTCAGCCCACAAAGCCAGGCAAGTCAGGATTTCAAGCCCCTCCAGCCCTGCCCCACTCCGTCTTCTTAGCCTATAAGCATCGCATGAACACCTCTGCTCCCACTGAAATAGTACTTATTGCCGTTGTTGTTACTGCTGTTGTCAACACGACTGAGCACAGCTCACAATATTCCTCAGAGAGAAAAGAAAACCTTTGCTTTAATCGTCAGCGTGAGAAACGATAAAAGGCACTTGTGCTTTCTGTGTTTAGCTGAACACTCGCCTGCTCCCAGTGCGTTTAAAAGCAGGTCTGGGTAAGTTCCTGCAGATAGACATGCTCCAGGAGCACACAGGTGGCTTTGGGCAACCCCTGGTCATGGGTTTACTCTGGACCCACTGTAGACTTCTGTCTGCCCCTTGTCCAACATCACCAAGCATTTCCCTGTGCACAGACTGCAGTATAACCCTATAACCTTCCTCGTTGTTGCTCTTGCTAGGCAGAGGCCCTTGACTCATGCTTGCTCAAGACCCAAAATAGAGGGGCTGTGAGCTTGGAGAGTTTTTTATAGGCACCACAGTGCTGTTTGTGCTAGGCACATGCACTTCCTTGCACCCGTGTAGCTCACGGGGATGCCTTCTGCTGGGAGCAAGGCCATGGCATTGCCAGTCCAGTGAGCCGATGCTTCCCAAGAAAAGAAGTGTTGACCTGTAATTCTAGCTAGTACCCTTGTGTCATTAGCAATACAGTTAATGCTTAATTGGACTGATTGCTACTGAAAATCAGCCTTCCTGGACCATTAAACCTTTTGGGGTCTTGATGAGAGCCCATGGTGTACTGAGCAGGAATTGCTGTCTTTGCTCCAAAAATAATACTTTTTGCCTTCTCTCTCCAAACAAGGCGCTTCTGAGAGCTGGGCAGGAGCACGTGAGTAGCTGTGGGGAGATGCTTACATGAAGCCAAGGAAGCTCCACTTGACTTTGTTGAGGAACTGAGGAATTATTCAACATCCCACTTTCACTAAGGCTTCACCACATCAGGACCACTTGTTAACTTTTGCTCCTTTCAGAAAAGTTCTTCAGTCTACAGGCTGCTCCTTATCTGATCTCTGGGCTCTCAGTTCCTTCTCTATGACCACCCTCTCCTCTCCCTCAGCATCATCTTCTTGTCTCTGCATGGCCTTTCCATGACCTCAGCTGCATCACTGGCTGTGGCTCCTCTGCTGTTTTCAGCCTTCCCGTGACTCTCTGCACAGCTGAACTCCAGGACCCCTCTGACAACTCGGCGTTCCCTGCCTTCCTCTCCCTCAGGCATCGTGTCTGTTCTGGGAACCTCTATCCCAGTTCAAGATCTGCTTTTTCCCATTCTCCCAGTGTGACCGAAAGCCTTCTGACAAGGCCCTCCAAGAACATTCTTCTCTGGCTCCTATAGATCTTGCCTTACAACACTGAACCCTCAAAACACAACAAGCCATGAACTTCCAACCATCACCATCCTATTCCTCTTCCCCGTCCTCCCTTCAACCTTCTTGACAGAGAGACAGTGTGCCTGCATCATCCCTCCTGCTGTACCTTCTCCCCTTCCCCTCCCTCCAGCCCTTTCCTCAAGCTCTCTCCCCAAATCTGGCTGCATCCCCAAATTCTCCCTCTGCCTACACCTCCAGTTGGCACCCGTCCCAGCCTTCCTTGGCTAAGGCCACTGCTGCCCTTTGGAGTCCTCTCGCTCCCTGTCCTCTTCTCCACTCGCCCTGGGGTTGCCTCCAGGCTTCCTCCTGGCCTGGGGCTGCCCTGCTCACCTGTCCCACCCCAATTCTCTTGCAGCCCCCCTCCTGCTCCCATCCCCGGGCAGCTGACTCCATCCTCCCTGCCCCACAAGCCCCCTTTCCCCCTGCAGCCACAGGCAGCAGCTCACACCTCCCCTCCTCTTTTCTGTTCGGCCATTTTTAGCTTCTCTCTTCCTTTTTTTCTTTTTTTGGTGGAGGCAAGCGGAGGGGGGAGCGCTGACATTATGCATTGATTATTTTTTTTTTTTTTCATGCCTTTCCTGCTCCCCACGCCTGTATGTGCTGCCTTATTTCTGAGAAATAGCTGACTTCTCCTCCTGGCCAAAACCCACTTCTCCACTCCAGAACTGCTCCCCCCTTCCCTTGCAAGAGGCAAGGC
Source organism: Aythya ferina (assembly GCF_964211825.1). NCBI lineage: Eukaryota > Metazoa > Chordata > Aves > Anseriformes > Anatidae > Aythya > Aythya ferina. The sequence continues at coordinate 82,726,444 of NC_140297.1, forward strand.
ACACTCACCCTGGCAGCACGCACAAAACGGCCCTAATGATCCCCAGCTCAAGGACACATGGCAGATGAGCTGTCCTCTGCCAGCTTCCCTCCTATCCCCCGGCTCCGCTCCTGCAGCCACCGCTGAGCCGTAAAGAGCAATGCTGACAGACCCTACAGCCTGCCAGACGTGCCTTTTCTTGCTGCTCAGCACCACACCAGGGCCACGTCCAGGCTGCTTCTGAAGATCTCCAAGAGTGGAGACGTCGCCAAGTCCCTGTGCAACCTGTGCCAGGGCTCAGTCACCTGCACGGTGAGAAGTAAAGAAGTTTTGGCGGTGCCAGAGTTACTGCCTTTGTTCTGTGAGCACCAAGCATGTGGAAGAAGGAGAAACTAGGCTATCAAAGCCTTTGTTGTAGGAGCAGCAAATATGTGGACGTTGTGGTTTGTTTTCTGCAAGACCTTGTGAGAAACACGGAGCTTAGGAGCAGCACGGTCAGTGAGGCCTGCTTGCTGTGCCCTGCAGCTCCGGCTGCGTGGTTTAATAAGGTTTAAGGCACCAATGGGCACTTGCCCCTGGATGGAGTGTAAAACATTGAGTGTCTGATACATCTTGAGAGCCTGCAGCAGGCTTCCATTCACACGTGTCCTTGTGATCCTTGTTTCTGTCTCCTCTCCCTATCTCAGTATTTTCATAAAACTTCTAGGACCTCATTAGCACCATTTCCTTCAGTCCTATGGGAACAAAACAGGCCAATCATATGAAATGCTGTTTTAGGGGGGGTGGGGACGACCTGCTAGCTGCAGACACACATGCTGTATGCAAAAATCTTCTTTTTTTTTTTTTTTTTTTTTTTTTCCTTAACAATTTTGACTTCGCTTTAAACTTTGCAGAAAAATAAAAACAAAACAAAAAAAAATCAGCCCTCGTAATAAAAGTGAAGCTGAGCCAAATACCCTTGGCCAAGTATCTGTGCCTGCCTAGCAGGCTGTGGGATGGCAAGCAGCACAGGAGCTGTGCTTTAAATTTAAGAAATAAATAAATAAAAGGAAGAAAAAAAAATAATAGAAAAAAAAAATTAAAAAGGAAATAGAAGAAACAAAACCTTTCCCCCCAACTTCCTGTGCAGATCCTCTTCACAACCCCTTGCGCACCCCCACTGCCTGCCCAAAATGAGCTCGTAGTTTTGCAGAAAAGGCCGGGATCCTGAGAAACTGGGCGGCAGAGGCTCGTTCAGCATTTCCGTGCCCCCCCCATGACACTCGCCCGGACCACCGCACATGGTCCAGGCCCCCGGGAGCGCAGGCGGGCAGGCGTGCGAAGCTGCGGGTAGCTTCAGGACTGGGGGCAGGCAGCGGGGGATCGGGAGCCGTGGGCTTGGTTCAGTGGCTGTGCCGCTGCCGTAGCGGATCGTGAAGGTTAGGCAGGTTCCCTCGGCGGGAGCCGACCAACCAAAGCCTGGGGCTGATCTCAAACTTCCTTTTTGCGGTCTGCGTTGCCTCGATTTATTCATTTCCTTGTAATTTACAGATAGACATCAAGGCTTGCTATATTTAAACAGGGCCTGTATCTGTGGGGATTGTAGGTGAGCCATTTTATTCGCACAGCGATGGTTTTAAAGGAAAGTGAGACTTCAGAGTCACCCTTTGGGCTGCCGCTGTCTCGTGCTTGTGTGCCCAGCATCCGCTCCATGGGTGGCTGTCAGGACGCCAGGCAAACCCCCTCCCAAACCTTCTCCTGGGGAAGCTGCCCTGTCCTCCACCTCCCTGCCTCACCTCCACGACAGAGGTCACATCGGCCTGCTCCCACCCGGCGAAACGAAGGAAGCCCAGGTGTGATGAAGCAGTGATGAGCGGGGGCACCACGTTGCTCCTCCATCAATCCTGCCCACCCCTGGTGCCCCACCGCTGGTGGGATGGCCGGGAGACGTGGAGCAAAGTCCAGCAACAATCCGTGGTTATTAGTCCAGAGGGCAGCAGTTGTTCAGGTGGTGCAGTGAAAACACTCAGGATTTAGCTATTTTGGGGGTGGGGTAGGGGAAGCTCTATGGGGTTAAAAAAAAAAAAAAAAAAAAAGTGTTTCGTTTGGAAGGAAAAAAAGCATTTTGCTCTGTTCCCATGCAAATATCTGTCACTTGTTCCACAGTTTTCTTCTGGAAAGCCCGTGTTATTTCCTACTTAGCTCAAGCCCGGTGAAAGCTACCATGACCAACTTGAGCTTCAGGATGGTGATCAACATTAAAAAAAATCACACAGCTGCAAACCTCTGAGCAGAGGGTCTTCATATATTTGGGGGAAAGATAAGATAGAGGGAAAGGATGGCATGATTTCTTCAGACCTGGTCTGGGTTTTTCAGCCGTTTTGTGAAAACCCCTTGCTCTAAACAGCTCTGACCTTTCCTATTTCTTGGAGACTGACGTCTCTACAGTAGATACATGATGATGTCACTTACCCTGTTTTTGAAGTCTTTCTCTCTCACTACTCGCATGGGTTTTTCTGTGGGAGGGGACAGTCATGAAGAAGGCTAAACCTCTTGATCATGTGTGAAAAGAGGAAATGAAAATGAGTTGTTGGAGATGTAGCTAGACCTGACCCATAACTTTTGTTTCTGAGGATATACAAATCCTGACCTCCAGGAGAAATTTGAAAGGAATACCTACCAAAAAGGTAGGGCAACGAGCTCTACAATGATTTCATCTGAACTGAGATGCTCTAGGCTAGAGGCTGGAAATGCTCAGCCTTCCCTTTTGTAAGAAAATTATGAATGGCTCTGAGATAAGCGTGAGAAACAATTGATTCAATCACCTCCTTGAGAAAAAGTAATTTGAATGTGGTGTCTCATGCGGAATTAAGCTGCACGCCAGCTTCCTATGGGAAAGCCTAGCATAAATGATTGCCACGATTATATTCTGCTGAGCACTTTGTGGTTTCTAGAGTAAGAATCATAACTGGCAAGACCCAAGGACACCCTTCTCACAATTACAGCAATTCTGGTGTGGTCCAGAGCCTTACCTTCAAAGGTATTGCCCATCGTGCTTGGCACTGTGCAAATACGTAAGAAGTTGCTTCGTTGGGTTAGAAACTGGCTGGATAGCCGGGCCCAAAGAGTTGTGGTGAATGGAGCCAAGTCCAGTTGGAGGCCAGTCACTAGTGGCGTCCCCCAGGGCTCGGTGCTGGGGCCGGTCCTCTTTAATATCTTCATCGATGATCTGGACGAGGGCATCGAGTGCACCCTCAGTAAGTTCGCAGATGACACCAAGTTAGGTGCGTGTGTCGATCTGCTTGAGGGTAGGAAAGCTCTGCAGGAGGATCTGGATAGGCTGGACCGATGGGCTGAGGTCAACTGCATGAAGTTTAACAAGGCCAAGTGCCGGGTCCTGCACCTGGGGCGCAATAACCCCAAGCAGAGCTACAGGCTGGGAGAGGAATGGTTGGAAAGCTGCCAGGCAGAGAAGGACCTGGGAGTGATGGTGGACAGTCGGCTGAATATGAGCCAGCAGTGTGCTCAGGTGGCCAAGAAGGCCAACGGCATCCTGGCTTGTATTAGGAACAGCGTGACCAGCAGGGCTAGGGAGGTGATCGTCCCCCTGTACTCAGCTCTGGTGAGGCCGCACCTCGAGTACTGTGTTCAGTTTTGGGCCCCTCGCTACAAGAAGGACATCGAGGTGCTTGAGCGGGTGCAGAGAAGGGCGACGAAGCTGGTGAGGGGCCTGGAGAACAAGTCCTACGAGGAGCGGCTGAGGGAGCTGGGCTTGTTCAGCCTGGAGAAGAGGAGGCTCAGGGGCGACCTTATCGCTCTTTTTAGGTACCTCAAGGGAGGCTGTAGCGAGGTGGGGGTTGGCCTGTTCTCCCACGTTCCTGGTGACAGGACGAGGGGGAATGGGTTTAAGTTGAGCCAGGGGAGTTTTAGGCTAGATGTTAGGAAGAACTTCTTCACTGAAAGGGTTGTGAGGCACTGGAACAGGCTGCCCAGGGAAGTGGTGGAGTCACCATCCTTGGAAGTCTTCAAAAGACGTTTAGATGTAGAGCTTAGGGATATGGTTTAGTGGAGGGCTGTTAGCGTTAGGTTGGAGGTTGGACTCGATGACCTTGAGGTCTCTTCCAACCTAGCAAATTCTGTGATTCTGTGAAGTGCTCCCTACCTTTGGATCTTGCTGTCAACACAAAGAAAGATTGAGAGGAGACCCAAGAGGGAGACAAAAGCATTAACTAGACACACAGCAAAGTATTTGGTAATGGACAGCATTACTAGATGGCTGCAGACTCCAGTAAAGAAGGAAATTTCTTGATGAGCAAGTACCAGAGCTGGTACCTATAACAAATCAGGAGGAGAAGGCGTAAGACTACATGAGACAGACAATCCCCTGACATATGAGTAGGATTTACCTATGGATAGAGATACACTAATGAATTACGGAGACAAAGTCAAAGAAAGTTCAAGGACTTCCAAGTGCTTGCCCTGGAAAGTGTCTTACCTCTGCCTGTGCCATCCCCAGCTCAGTCAAGCCAATAGCATAGAGTCCACATCTTGGAGGACTGAACAAATCGGGGCATCCCTCTGACTGATTCAGATTTAAACATCTGCTCTTCATGAAGAAAGTTAGTGTCACTAACACTGATACAGCAGAGAGATACTGGTAAGTATATTTCTGCTGCTAAGGTGCATGTACATGCTCTAAGCTCCTCACCATATTTATTTGCATGTTGACAGGACATGCTGCTCTGAGAGGGATATGTGGAGATCCAATGATGCTACATGGACATCAATTCTGCCTGGCCAGGAAAGAGATTAAAAGCCAGGGAGAACAGTCAGGCCAACCCGAGTCCACAAGTTTCTGGATTTCAGACCTTTCCAGAGCAAGAATGCAGAAGGCAGTCTTCAAAAGAAAACAGAGCAAACCCAGGGGTCAAAAATGAAAACACTTCCCAGGAATAGGGAGAACACACATCACCTGTGGTTTGTGGGAAAGAAGTCACCTACATCTGTCTTTTCTTGGCTTGAGAGACAGAATTTGTGCATAATGCCCGATCTGTTTTTTTTTTTGTTGTTGTTTGTTTGTTTGTTTTTGAAGGGAGCAAGAAATGATAGCCAAAGCCTGGAAGACTGATTTCAGAAGAGTGACCAGTGTGCGGTCCCCAGTCTGGGCTCAGCCAGCAACACTGTCACTGAAGTGGCAGGAGAGTGCCAGCTGGCCCGCAGGGGCATGTATGTGAGACAGCTGCACTGCGCCAGCGCTGCAGAAACAATAAAAATGCGTTTGCAAAATGTAGTCCTGTGTTTCATCGCCATTGTTTTCCAAGGCATGGGTCTACTCACATCTAAAAGCTGAAAAAAAAAAAAAAATGGACAGAGCTCTACCCTTTCTTGACTATTTTGTTTTCATGATCCACCAACCCGTGCAGGCTCAGCTGGACTGCAGCTTTCGGGTCAAACTCTGCCAGTGCAGAGTGGAAAACCAAATCCAAGCCCAGAACCAAGGGATCTGACCTGGTTTTTTAGCTCCTCTTTGAATACAGGTGCTTGCTCTTGGTGACTCCCAAAATTTATCCACCTGGGTGTCCACTGCAGCCAGCTCCAAGTCACAGGGAGCTCTCAACCTGTCCTCAGAGCTGGCCAAACTCACATCCAAAGAGCAAACCCTGAGAGTCCCATGAGCCACAGCAGCCTCTGCATTCAGATAAAAAACACCCTAGCAATCTCTAAAATCATGCCGTCCCGGTTCAAATGATCTTGATGTATAACTCTGCCTGGGAAATAAGATACTACGATTGTTTCAAACTAGTCTACTCTGCTCTTTTTTTTTTTTTTTTTAAGTACTCTCTCTCCCTCTGCCTCTCTGCATGTACACACAGACAATGATCTGTGAGCATGCAAGAGAAAATGCTGCTTTTTCCTGAAAGCTCTCCGCGAAGGTGGTGTTTCCCCACCTCCACGCTGCTGACAAACGCTGATGTAAACAGCATATGCCCGCCTGAAAGGCCACGGGGGTTTTCACGTGAATCCTGTGTTTTTTCCACAAAGCCTGTTACGTTGTATTTCGGCTTAAAATACATCTCCTCCTTTCTGGTTAACCTACAATCCCGTTAAGGCTCACACAGTTTACAGTAGCGAGCAAAACCACTTAGCAGAACCAAGTTTTGGAGACACGTACTTCAGCTGCAGAACTCCGGCAGGAAACTTTTCACGAAGCAGCTCCAACTGTGGCCGTATTAAAATAAGAAAAACCAATGCTGAGACAAATCACACACTGAAATTGTTTGAAAAACACCAGCTATGCCTTCGGTGTTGACAGGAGTAAAGCATGTCATTTATAACGCCACTGAAATCATAACAGGAAGGAAGTAGACCTCAGAAACTATAAACAGAAGTTAACAGAAGTAGGAAGTACTTCAAATGTTTTCACGTAGTGACTGTAGAAAGATACTAAAAGGAGAAAATGTTTTCAGGGTTTTTCTTGTTTGCCTTTTTTTTTTTTTTCCACTTTACGCATCCATTAGTTATTTTGAAAAGATTGTTCCAAAAGTCAAGCACACCTTGAAAGTCCGCACATGCAAAATAATCAACACTTTGATTTTTCTTCCATCCTCCCCTGTCCCAGCCCTCAGACCCTTTGCTTACTTACAGTAAGCCTTTTGCCTGGATCTAACCACTAAAACTGAGCAAGTTGTGCTTGGCTGGGAGCTAGACAGCATTCTTTGCCCTTCCTCTTCACAGCCGATTTTGAATTGTGCTTCTTCGAGGAAAATAATGAAAAGCTCATTCCAAAGGCAGAAATGATAATGCACCTCAATACTCCACATAAAGAGAAAGATGCTCCCCTTCTTCTGACAGTTCACAAACCTCATGAAGTTTCATCAGAGCAGGTCAGGGTGCTGGGCTGAGCCCGGGGGCACGAGCCAAAGGGCACCCTCCGTGCTCTTTTCTCTCTTGCTGAGCTGGTATGGCAGACATTTTCACAAGTAAATAAGAATAAAAATAAAAAATCCTTACCTTTTGACCTTTCCCTGCCCTTTTAGCTTAAAACAGATTCCCCATTGGCTTAGCCAACAGTGTTGCCCAGGTTAGCAGTGCAGTACTGAGCCCATTAGATTTGCCCCACTACTGAAAACAACACATACAAATCACATTGGTAGGGAATAAGGACTTTATTCTAAGATGTGAGCTGAAGCAATGAGCATATGAAGCAACGACCACTAGAAAAAAGTGAAAAACACATCAAATATCGTATTGTACCAGTTCAGTTTGAACACAGAAGGCCCTTTCAGTAAAATGTATGCACAGGCAAAAAGCATATGCAGAAGCTCTGAAGGTCCCCTAAAACAGTGCTTTTAATGTCTATGAAAGAGGTCACCCCTACAAAAATCTTATAGCGAGGAAAACACTTCAGGTAACAAAGAACACAAAAGTAAAAATGATTGATTGGTTCTGCTTGGCACTGTGGAGCAGGAGGGGGATAATATATCCCAAAAGAGTATGCATCTCTAAGATGTATAAATCACAAGTCCCTAGAAAACAAGTCTGCTGCCAGACCAAGTACCATTTTTTTTTCTTCCTCATTTAGAAATTCAAGTGAAGTATGTATGTTAATCACAGGGAGGTCATGTTCTGGAGCTGAAACCAGGGAGATCGCATAGTCTGATCTCCAGCATAACAGCGAGGAAGTTTCACTGCCATGCAGACCCCACAGACCCCTTTGCTTCGTCTTTATAATGGCACCCTAGCATGAAAAGCTGCAAATTGCATGAAATGATACTTCTGTGAAGTTTTTGAAAACGAAAGTTAAAACAAGTATTTCCTTGACTGCCTTAGTATGAGAGGCTAAGTTCTGCTCTGCTCGAACTCTCCCTCCGCATTCATTTCAGTACCAATGGAAGGAAGCTGTGAGTGCACACGAAGAGCAGAGTTTGGCTCGGTGCAAGCCAGAAGTGGTGGCTACTTCAGCTTGGCTCCTGCATGCCACATGAACAAAGGCTAGCAGGACCACTTCTGCGCTCTTCTCAAAGTCTGCCAACTTAATTCTAATGCATATATATATATATATAATGCATAGTAGCTTACAATTATAAGAAAAACATGTAATTTCTTTTCAAACCTGCTCTCCATGACTCTAGAATTTTAGTGGTTAATTCACTAAATGCACAGGTAATGTGGGTTAAGCGGTCACTTTTCCAACACAGTACCATCAATTCATCACCTTAGGAACTGCTATTACGGGGCCTAATCCAATAACAACAGTGGCAGCAATAAAATTCATCGTAAGGAAAAATGTCAGTCAGGCATTAAAAAAATAGGTCTCTGAAGATTTGCATTGTTTTTAAAAAAATTCTACACAGGAATATAGGCGTCACACTTACCAGTCTAAATTTATAACGACTTACATTTATAGCTATTCTCGATAAACCGTCTACATTCGCTACCCACCTATAGTAGCTACAGTTTCAAACTGGGAACACCGCAAATTTATGTACCTTCCCTGAGATCAGTAATCCAAAATAAATAGCCCTGCAAATGTAACAGTGTAAACTCTGGATTTAAGTCTTCAGTAAGCGTCAGTCCTCAAAACCCAAGGAGAACATTAAGCAAACGTAAACATAGCAATCATTTCGTCAGTTTTGAGTTATTCCCAGCAACAGTGGAATCTATGTGAGATGTAGCATCCAAACGTTGAAGACCCGTCATTTGTATCATACAATATAGTTGTCCCAGTTCACTTTCCTATCATTGAACCCTTGATTCCCCTGAACACATCCAGCTGTGTTTTGGATCTCCAAATTGCTATCCAGATCTGCTCCTCCACTCTGCACAATCTTTACAGTGCCTTTAAAAACACTCATTCTGAGGATCTTATTCTTGAATAGAGGAATGGCGAATAGATCTGTGATAATCCTCTGGACTAGTCACAAGTTCTGGCAAATCATAGCCTCTCAGAAGATGTCCACTGTTTTGTTGAGCAAAGTAATACAGCTGCCTGGCAAACATTGGTTCAACCTTAAGAACAGACAAAATGTTAATCAGACACGTGACAAAATTTCATCTTCCTCATGTTAATTATCTAAAGCACTTTTAAATTAAAAAACAGGGCAGGACAAAACGGTTCTGCTTACCTGAATGGAAAAACAACTTCCCTGTTCCCACTAACCTCTCTTTTAAGACAGGGTTTGCCTGCTCTGATGACAAGAGCTCTGCTAATCGCACACACCCCTTACCTGCACACACACATTATGGTGCACATTACCAGTGACACAAATGGGGTACTTGGAATTGCACCCATGAGCGATGCCTAGAGACCAGACATGTCTGTGGCTACTCATCTTTGTTCTCAAGAACTCTGAGGACTTAGATTGAAATGCTGGAGCTCTCAGGTGTGCTTAGGTATGTCACAAAATCACTGCCTTTTGAATTAGACTTCAATCTAACTGCGAGGTGACTCTTATTTTTTTTTCCCCTCAAGCTCTGTTGAGGAATCTATTCAGCCAGTGATCACCGCCAGGAGGGATTTGTATGATTTAACACTGCCTTCACGTCTGCCTGCTCAGAAACCACTATTCCCTCCAGGCCTTAGGGCACCAGTTGCAATATTTAACTTGCACACTAAGCACTAAAACCTGAACTTTACTCTCCAGGACTGGATGGCTTGGAAGACTTTTCAACACAGCCCTCTTCTCCCAGTCAGCCAGCTCCTCCACATTAGGACACGGGCACCAATCGTGTGGAAAAATACACTTGCTGCGGGTCAGCCCAGCAGACAGGGACAGATTGGGCAGGGAGCTCTGCACTGAAGCATCTCCACAAGGTGGGACAGCCTGAGAAGCTGAGCAGGGTGAGGAACAACCAGTAACGGGAAAGCAAAGCTCCTGAAAGGGCAGAAGATTCCCAGGGAAGTTGGTGGGGCAGGAGATGGAGGAGGGGCTGGGAAGGGGGATCTAGAAAGGGAAGCTGGAAAGCTAAAATGGCAAAGAGTTTGAGGAGAAACAGGGATGGAGCACTACCCTCACCAGCTCAGGACAGGTTTGTGAGCTTCCCACCTTCTGCTCCAAACAGCTACTAAGCAGCAGTGTGGCAGTACAGAAGCTGCACAGCTAAGAGTCCAGGTTTATGACACAAGCCTGACTAGGGACCCTTGCTACCCAGGGGCTTTTGAAAGATTAAAACAGACACCAGTTTTCTTCCCAAAGATGCACTAAGCTAAGCCCTACCTCTAGCGTGTGCATCATTCTCTCTCTTGTGGTTTTACGGGCCAATACAGCCCATTTAGAAAGTACCTGGTCTCAGTCTCTATCATCACCCTCTCTCAGACATCCTGAAACACGAGCTTTGAGTGTGTGCGAACTGTGGTCAGTCAGCTCAGGAGCTCGCCAGCTACCCCCATGCTGGAGCTGCACAAGCAGTCCCTGCACCATGCTTGGTGCTGAGGTCTCTGAGATGCAGGCTGGGCCTCTGGAGCACCCCTAGGTGCAGCAGCTGTGAAAGCACCGTGTCCTGCAGTGGCTTGGCAGCACCATGGGACCTGCAATAAGAGCCCTGCCCAGCTCTTCCGGGGTGCCCTTTAGGCCCCGAAGGGCTTTGTGAAAGAGATCATGATCACCTTTAATTCTTTACAGAGGGGGAAATTGGGTGCTCTGAGCCCTCTGGCCACCAGGCAGTCCTTGGCAGATCTGGGGACTCAACCCCAGTCTTGATGGTCCTGCATTGTCAAGAACTTATCACCTCCCTCAGAAGGCAGAAAAGCCTGTCTGGCAGATTCATATCCTCCAAGGAACACATTTCGTTCAGCAAAGGCACAAGTGCTACTTACATGGGCTGTAATTAGTTTCCGCTGCCTCTGTGGATCCGGAAATTCCTCCCCAAAGCACAGAGCAACCTGGTATCTGGGCAGTGGACGTCCATGATGAGCAAAGGCTTGAAGCTCTGGGAAGAGAGAAAGGGCTGTTAAGAAGGCTTTGTGGATGGCTGAGTGGGAGAGAGTGAAGTAACTCCAGGGGAGGATAAGAGAGGTCAGGAGAAAGACAAGAGGTAAGGAGAAGAAACTGAGTTTGAAGCCTTTCCTGCAGATCAGGAGAAACTTGTTGTAACACTGCAATCTTCCTGCTTGCCTTGCCTCATAACTCATTTCGTATGCACAAACCGGGATGTCTTCCAACAAATAATTTTATTTGGCCTTGGCAGCAAAACCTCCTGGAGCAGATGCCAGAGGTAGCCCGGACCCACTCAAGAGGACGTCCAACAGCAGCACTGAAACCAATGGCTTGGCAGAGCCAAAGTGGTGCCAGGCACAAATTCAACCTCACCTAGACACTGTCATGGAGCCACTGGCACCACTGTTCCATGTGGTGGACAGGGAGGCACAGGATCTTATTTAAGCCATGCACCAAGCCAGCAAAGGAGATTGTGTCTTCTGCCTGCCTGTACTCTCTTCACTAATCCACACCTTGTATAAAGGCAAAAGGTCAAATCCTAGCATTACACCAACAGACAAAGTGTCACCACCAACAGAGAGCTGGGGAGGCTTTTATAAGAGAGATCAAAATCACTGTGTTGTGCTTTAGAAACTATTTCCTTCCACAAAACAGAAAACTGCATCTAATACAAAATCCTCCTTAAAATCTGCTTTATGTGAATTATTTCTATGTAGCTGATCGATAGAGAGTTCATTTTAATTTATAGCCCAGTTTGTGCTTTCTGCAGAAAAGTTGCAAAGGCAATTAATATTGAAACCAATGTCTTATAAAGAAGTACTCCCTGCTCTATAGGGAAAGGAGTCTTTGAACCTGGCATGACAAGTGCAGCATTTCCTTTGCTACACACCTGCCATTTCTACTCTGACTGCAAGCTGTTCAGAGCAAGGTATGAATTCAGCAGCTGCCCCAACAGTGCCCCAGCCCTAGCTTGGGAATACTGCTCTTACTTGGAGAGAAAAATAATGGGCAGTTCACTTAAAACACAGCAAAACCCCTGAAAGTGCTGTGAGCCTTCTGGTGATATGTGAGGAGAGAGGAGAGATTTTCCATGGGACCCTGCTTTCCACAGGACAGGTCAGGATGATCCACCCATGGCCCATCCAACTCAGTGCTGCTAATGGAGAACTCCTCCCATCTTTCTCTTCCCCCCATTTTACTCATGATGGAGGTTGGCTTTGCATTTCTCCAAAGCCCTCCACCTGCTTCGTCTGCCTTTCCATGCCCAGGTGCCTCCCCGTGCTGCAGTCCCACCACGTTTCCCAGACCACTCCTCAGTCCTGCTGCTCCAGCTCCGTCTTCTTGGCCTTCTGGCGAGCCAGCCCTCCTTCAGCTGCCATCACCATGCTCCCAAATCTTCCTTCTGCATCCTCCCACCCTCCCCCTGGCCCTGGTCTACTGCATTTATCACGCAGTGCTCTTCAGAGACCTTTCTCTGCTGCCCTGTACTACCTCTCCTGGTAGTAGCCTCCTGTGTCTCTTCCCAAGGAAGGACCAGTTTCCCAACGAGGGAAATCCTAAGCCTGTAGTCTGGGACCCCAGTAATTTCAACCAACTTGCAGATAGGATATGCCCATGAGAAGTCACTTACAAACCTAGCTGAGCATCAACGCATGCAAAACCTCACTTTGCACACACCACAGACTATGGCTACAACCACGTGCTTGGGTTTGCACAGGCACTGGTGCATAAGTAATTTAGGAGGGGGAAAAATACCTATTTTTTTAACTTATCTTTGGGGTTAGGCTTCTAAAAAGAGATGTACTGTCAACTGTCTGGACGAACCCAGAGTACATCTGAAAAACCATCTGAGAAAAGGGAAAGGGATTTCCAAAACCATCATCACAGGCAGAATTATGTGTCTTTAAATTAGCATGTGATTGAAGTGCAAGCCAGCACCCTGACCTCAAATTCCCCTTTCTAACTGTCAATTTTCATATCCATATGAGATCTCTCTCTTTATACGCATTTCCTGCTTGGCCATTTTGCTAGGATGGTGCCTCAACCCTGGAATATAAAGTGTGCAGAAGCTGGTGCTTTGGGCTTATTGTTTGTTTGTTTTATTATTATTATTATATTTATTTTTTTTTTGGAAGGCATTTTTCCTCTAAGAGCCTCCTGCCAGTGCAGATGCCCTGTTCCAGTGGGCAGCCACGCAGTTCACCTGCAGCCAGGCCACACATCTCCAACAAGGGGCCACCTGCACTCCTGCTGCCCAAGTTGCCCTTTGATGTCCACGCAACGCCAGGCTCCCACCAGTTTCTCCAGGTGGGGAAACTGCCCAGGAGTTCTCAAAGTGGGACAGAGGCTTTAGGGCTGCAAGGAGAAAGGACAGACCCGACCCGTGTTGTTGCTCCCCCTGTACTGCTGCTCACAAGTGCCCTGAGAAAAGTGAGACCTTATAGAGCAATGGAGAGAGTGCAAGTGGGACAGGATGCAGACAGAAAAGGCAGCTTTCTGCTGAAATCCATGCCAGTGTTTAAATACCCTACACCAGATTTCAGGGTCAGGTTGAGAGCAGCGTGACTGCAGATCTCAGGGCTACCTACAACTTAAGAGGAGCAGCTCCAAGGCCAGGACCCGCTTTCCTCTGCCACCCAGCATTTGGAAAGACTGTTTTGTCAGGTTCCTCCTCACGCTTCATGAACAGATGTGGGGTTTGGGGGTCAGTCCTGCCTGTTTGTGCAGTGGCACTCCATGTGCATGGAGAGCAGAATTGTTCACAACTGCTCCTTGGCTATGATAGCTTAAGTAGCAGTGTGGGGTAATTCCTAACATAAAAAGAGCACTCCCATACAGCTGACAGGGAGAGTGAGTGGGTGACCTCTCCAGAAAGGATACCAAAGCCACGGAGGGAATTACCTGCTAAAAACTGCTGAGTATCAAAGAGCTTGCATGTTTGATCCCGCTCCAGCTTGTTGGGTCGGTCACTGCAGAGCGCCAGAGGCCCGTCCCAGTAGATCCTGCTTTGGCAAAGTCTCTTAGCGTAGAGGCCATCAGGTGCCATCCACAGTATTACTCCCCGCTCCAAGTGGCTCAGTAGCTTTTCTATGTTCTTCCTCTGGCCGTTATCCTCTGGATAAGGGAAGATGACTTGCTCCAGGCTGCTGACCTCATAACTTTGGCCCTGGGATATCCTACAGCCTTCAGGACTAGAAGTTGTCACCTCCTTTACCAGTATTTCACGGTAATATAAGCAGATGTGGAGTCGACAATCTACAAGAAGAAAAATAAAAAGAGTCACCATGATATATTTGTACGGATGTTTTATGCTTCAGAGTTGTGTTAAGGCCAAGAGATGTATTTGCATGAGACTTCTGTACTTCTGTAACTACAGACAGTCACCACCACCCAAAAGACATGCTCACATTAGCAAAAATCATATAAAGAATACAAGTACTAAAGTATCTGGGGCACGTTAACATTAATGCCCTCTCATTTTATTAAGTAGGGCTACTGGTGTGGGAATTCAGGAGGAATTAATGCCCAGCAAACCTCTTGTTCCTATTTAACAGGAAAAGTTTGCATGAGAAAAGTTGTTGTTTGTCACATTTTCCAGGCTCACATCACAATTAAACCCACTGGCTCAGTACACTTCCTCAGATTTAATCAGGAAGTAGCTGCGTTTCTCCCCAGATTTTGCATAAAAGAGGCTCCTGCACAGGGGACCTGCAAACTTGCACTTAGCTGCCTGAAGAGAAGCAGCTGCTGGCTTCGGCTCCAGCAGGGCTGTACTTGAAATCCCAAACCTCACTTTCAGATGGCCATTCGGTCAGCTTGGCTGCCTGCTAAGTGCTCACACAGCACTGAATGTATGTGTGTATATATATACCTATGTATACATACGTGCATATATATATGTATATATACACACACAAGACCCTGATTCAGACGAATCAAGAAACATGTCAGGCATCATGTCATAGGTTTATCCACTATTTTTGTGAAAAATACATTCCTGCATCTTTTCGTAGAGTTATTTAGAAAGTCCCCTGGCATCTGGATGTCTGCAAACCTGACTGAGACAGCTCCTCCCTTCTTCTTTCCCAAAGGAAAAGAAGAATTTATTTCCACGAATAGTAAGACGGAGCCAAGCCTTGTGGCACCAGCAGGAGCATAGCAAGGTGCCCAGAAAATGCCAGTCTTTGTGGGGCTCCTCCCTGATAAAAACCGAGCTCATCATTCCTGACCCTTTCAACATTTCCAAACTCCCCTGGGAAAGCCTACAAGTGTTTCAACATCCTGGCAAACAGAGGCTTAAGCCCATACACCAAATTACCAAATTCATTCACTGAAAAGGGTGCTTTATTGTTTTTTTTACTATTATTATTTATTTATTTCATCAGTGCCAAGGCGAGTCAGGAGTGGGACCCCCTTGTCAGGCTCCCCATAGACCCCAGGGGGTTGCAGACCTTACCTGACAGGGCGAGGGCTTCACCAGACCTTATGCTTGGCTCAATCGGGATGCCAGGAGTCTGGGACTCGGGAGGGGCGCAAGCATAAAAGGTTCCTGTCACCTGACAACCTGTTTCACAAACAAAAGTCAGTGACAGCTACCTAAACCCTAAGAGAAAAGCTTGGGCAGAGATCACAGCTTTGCAAAAGTGAGTGTTTTTCTGGGCCCCACCAGGAACTCTCTCTCTTCCCCCTCCTTCTTAACACAGTTTTATTTCCCATTTTTTGAATATGCCAACTCTACAAATCTCTTGAGATGTTATCTGGACTATAATTCTATTTGGGTCCCTGAGAAATACTCCTTCAGCATAGCAGTACTACCCTTTTTACTTTTTCCTTACCTAACAAGAATCTGTTATTCTGTTATAGAAATAACTTG
The DNA here is from genome assembly GCF_964211825.1 of Aythya ferina. Taxonomy (NCBI): domain Eukaryota; kingdom Metazoa; phylum Chordata; class Aves; order Anseriformes; family Anatidae; genus Aythya; species Aythya ferina. The sequence goes on from NC_140297.1 coordinate 82,742,212, forward strand.
TAGTATTAACTACACCACAGTGCTCTTAAAAGCTGCCGGCATAAAACAATCCATTCAGTCTAAGGAATTTTATCAGAGACAGGTATAACAACAAAGCTGGAATTAGCACTGCTGTAAAAGTTGGGAAAGAAAATTGTGCAGGAGGAGATTATTGGGTTCTTATTACCAGGACTACTCGTAGTCCAAGAGACGCCTTTCAGTACATAGATTATCACATGGGCAATTGATGTTTTCCTCAGTTTCTTAATGTCAGTAAGAGTCTCTGGAGGATGATGCAAGTGCCTTGCAGACAAGCACGCACTACCCTTCCCCATGGTGGAACCCACCACGATCAGGAGCTGGAGCGATGCAGGTACAAAACCCCCACACCTCCTGACAAGCCTTGGAGCCCAGTGACAAACCCAGCACCAGCCACTAACCACTGCCTCCAAAAACAGCAAAGTGGCCACGCGTGTGCTTAACAGCTGCAGGGGATTTACTTCAGGGCACTGTTTATTCTGCTTGATGGGTCTATTATTATTAGCAAATAGCTCAACTAAAAGCAAATGTTTTGGCTTAATAATTCTAACACCAGCAGCAAAAGTTGCAGTGCACTGAGCAGTTACTATTTAGCAGACGTAGAGAATAAGAAGTTTATTTCTCTGCACGAAAGCCTCCAGAGATCTGTCCCCTGACAGTTCAGTATCTGTTCTCAGAAGTCCCTCCTCAATTCCCATCCCTGTCTGCCCTTCTGAGCCATCTCCTTCTCCTCATCAAGCAAATGCCCATCTACCCAGGTGAGCTGTCCTGCAAGTACCAATGACACACGGCTCCCTTTCTTTCTCCTGTGTTTTATCCCCTGCAGACTTCAGCGTTGCCAATTTTGACTATTCTTTCTAAGGATGCAGAGCTTGGAAAGCTACGATTATGCTGGGCTCTAATCCTGTAAGATCTTCGGGGAAGGGAACGTCCCTTTATTCTGTTTCTGCTGTGCCAGCCCCAGGAGATACTCAATCCATGACAAGTTGTCCCATCGTCACAGTACTAAAAAGAAGCCATAATTTCAGCTTCCCTCTTGGGAGAACAATACCATTCCACTCCACAGGGCTAGAGGGAAAAACCTCACTAATGTGTGCCTCAAAAGGCCCGAAATCAGGAAGCGAAGCTGAAGAACACAAGCTCCCATCTGGGGAGCTTGGGGGGCTGGTTCCCTTCTTACTGCCCAGGGCTTTCAAGACAGCTCGGGACTTTTGGGGGCTGCCTTTTGAGCATCGGCTCAGAGCACTGTGCAGCCCACACACGGCTCCTACACTGGCAGCAAATGTAAAGGAGAGGGCAAAGGTGGGCGAGGGTCCCCCCCGAAGGAAGCCCCGCGCTCCTGGATGGGCACTTCTGTTAACACCACTGAAAGCTGTGAATGGGAAACGCGAACCCTGCAGTTCTTCTGGGTGGCCGTGCGTCCTCCCTTCCAGCCATCAGCACCGAGTGGGATGGATGTCTTACCATTTTCACAGCCGGGTGCCTGCCAGTGGTGACCGCGAGCTGTGAAGGGGACGCTGGCGCACTGGTAGGGAATATCGGGGTGCGGCTGCTCCGGGGCGAATTCTCTCCAGTTGCGCTCATGGGGCACCATGTAGTTCGGTACCTATTCAATTTAACGAGATATTCTTTTACCCGGCAGCTGTCAGAAGCGATGCTGTGCGTTGCATCAGCTTTCACAGCTCGGCTCCCTGGCATTATTTGCCCTGCCAAAGCTCGCGGAGGTCTGAGCATTGCACAGGCTACATGAATGGCACTTCGCCACCACCACCAATGAGGCTTTCAAATGAACTTCTCACCACTGGTGTAAATAACAAGCCGGGTGGAATAACAAAAGGCAGTCAAAGCATTGCTGGTAAATGTCTGCTTGGAACAGCAATGCTTCATCGGGTGCTTACATTCTGGCTCCAAGAGGATGGCAGTACACTAATATCTATCGCCGAACCGAGAAGAGCTATTACTCAGGGATAAACAACACCAAAGGAAATCGACTGCCCTGTGGCCTCATATGACATTAGGAAAGTTGCTTCTCAATTTCTCAGTTTTCATAATAAAGTTTTCTTTTTCTCAGAGAGAACTCAAGAGAGCCAGGCCAGCAAAGAAAGACAGACTGCAGAGCACAAAAACGATGCTGCCCAATCTCCCAGCACCAAACACACAACGGATGCCATACCTGGGATGGTAGTGAAGTGTAAGGAGACGTTATTGGGAAGGGATGGTTCATCATTAATGGCTGCTCCTCCATGCTGATCTGTTTTGCACCTATGTTCAGCAGAGGGAACGAAAATAAAAGATATCAACTACATCTGAAGGAAATCTGAGAGCGGTGCACTGAGGACAAGTCCATGCAACCTGCCTTTGATCAAACAGAGGACCAAAACGCGCTTCAGCGCCCGCTGGGGGAAGGATTCCCAGCCCTCCCTCACAGGTGGCTCCAGCCACCAGCCTGTCCCACAGGGCTCCCCAGAGCCAAACCCCAAAAGCGCTGCCCATAACCCCAAAACCACGATGCCCTCACCACAACACCCTCCAGCACCCTGCCAAACCTCTGCGTCCTCCGAACCCTGCCTGGCACCAGGGGCATCTGCCTGGAGCTGCAGGCTGAGCATCCCTGGCCCCCAGCAGCGACCGAATGCCTGCCTCAAAACACTTCTGCTCCCCCCTGTATTTAAAGCCTACATCCAGCAGGATGGGTTCGGGTTGTTGATTTATTTTTTTTTCCACGTGCAGGGAGCCTGTCTGCACCTTCTGCAAGGGCTCCCCTGCCGTGCTCTGACTCAGGTGCCAGCAGCCCCCCCACAGACGGAGCCCCCTGAGTGAGTTGTCAGAGTAAGATGTACCTGAGCCCTGCGCTTTGGCTCCTACACCTAAAAAGGCTGCGTGGCCATTCCAGACAAGCACACCTCAGTCCTCATGTGCTTACAATAAGACAGATCTTTGCACTCTGTTCACAGGGAATTTAAGATGTTTTACCTTTTTTAGCTCCTTCTGGCACTATTCTGTACACTTTATAGGGATCTGAGATGTCCAGCTGGCTCCTCTCCACCAGCTCTTCAAAGTCATTGCTCTTGTTCAAAGCACACCTTAATCTTGTCTTCCAGGTAGGGGGATCTGGTTTATCAATGCCCTCTCTGAACTTTCCTTTAAAAAGAGCCCAAGCCTGGAAACATTTCAGGTAATCAAAAGAGCAAGGAGAAAAAAAAAAAAAAAAAAAAAAAAAAAAAAAGAAAGAAAAAGAATCAACTACAAGTTACAAAGTTCACAACGCTTACAACAGCATATATGTCTGTGCTTATACGTGCAAGAATTTACTCCCTACAGGTTCAGGCTGAGAAAAAAAAGCAGCGTGGCAAGTTAAAACAGTGCCCGGCACGGACGTGGAGGCAATCGACGTGCTGCCGCCCCACTTAGCTCTGACACGGGGAAGGGGGAGAGGGCAGGCAGCCCTACCTTGAAGAGAGCAGCATCCTCCTCGCGGTTGTAGTCCTGCTTGCCGGCGTGCTTCCAGGGGATGCGGAAGATGCTCTTCTCGTCGTTCTCCCACACCAGCCCCGGGTACTTGCCGCTATCTATCTGGTCGATCAGCCACTGGCGGAGTTTCCCGTTGCCGCAGCTCACCGAGTTCATCCCGCACTCGCCCGGCTCCAAGTTCATGCCACTCACGTCGGTCGGGTGGGGGGGGGGGGTTTCGGGGTGCGTCACGGAGCCCACCGCACTGCGCACCCAAGCACCAGCTCTCGGGGGGCTGCGGAGGAGGGCGAGAGGGACGGGACGGGGTGAGGGAAACACAGGGGTCAGATGCAGCGTGCCAAGAGGGCCTGGGAAGCATGAGCAAATGGGACAGAGCCCCTCACACCCCTCCCCGGGCACTGCTCAGGCTGCAGGTTTTGGCAGGCTCTCCCCCAGCCCGGTGCTGTTTTGAATGAGCATACACGGGTGGCTGAAACCCTCAGTGCAAGTGACTTCAGGCACAAACCCCTGTCCGGCTCTGAGTTACATCTTATTTATTTATTTATTTATTTATTTATTTATTAACCAAAATAAATAAATAAATAAAATCATAAAAGTGCGTTTGCACATGACAGAGGATGTATGCAAGGGCAGACACACGCACACAAACTGGAGGGCTCCGCGTGCGCTTATGCTTTGCGCCGCGCTTCACCGTAACACCGAAGTAGCTCCCCGTAAGCAGGGCACATCTGAACGCATGATGTCCCACGCACACCTCCCCTCCAACTGCCCCCAACACGCACGCATTACAGCCTTCGGATCCACACTTTCCAAGTCCCGAAAAGTGGGAAGATCCCAAGGGGTGGCCAGCTTCCCGCTGTCCCACCGTGGGCAGCCCCGGAGGTGCCCGCACTCGCCCCGCAGCGCAGCCGTGGGCTCCTCAGGTGAGGAGACCACGGGTGGCAGGGGACCGGGCACTAACTTTGTCCCCTCGACCTACAAAAGCGGTCGTGTCCCCAAAAGCTTGCCTTGGGTCGCTGCCTTACAGTTACAGCCAGCATGTGCAGGCAGCCCCGCATCCCTCACAGCCCTCCTCAGGTGGCAGCATCCCGCGGGCACCCAGCGCGGTCCCGGAGGCTGCGGCTCCCCAAACCGTGCCCGCAGGATCAATTGCAAAGCTCCCCAAAAGTGCTTCTCGCCCCAAAAGCGCTCGTCCCCCGGCACGGAGCCCACCCTTTTACCCCGAGCAGCAAGAAGCGCGGCGCACGCCTTCACCTCGGGAGCACAAAACGGGACGGGTATTAATTTTCTTTAAATTATAAAGAAAAGGGGAAAAGGATGGGGAAAAAAAAAACTTTTTTTTTAGAAGGAAATCGCGGTGCCACCAGCACCTGGCGAGCGGGGGACTCACGGCGCGGTGCCCGCAGCGCCCACCCGTCGGGGCGCACCGGCAGCCCCGGGGCCGGGGACCGGGGGTCCGGGGGTGGCAGTGGGGGACTGGGGGTGGCAGTAGGGGACCGAGGGGGACCCGGGGGGCCGGGGTGGCCGCCGCTTACCTCTGTGGCGGCGCTGGGAGCGGGCTGGGGCCGGCGGCTGCCTCGGACGGGGCGCAGCGCGACTGGGCCGGCTGCCCCGGGAAGTTTCTTTATATGATGGAGGGCCCCGGGCCGGGCGGGGGGGGAGGCGGGCCCCGGCCCGGAGGTGGAGCCGGCGGAGGGGAGCGGGGACTTTGCGAGCTGGAAAACATCTGAGGCAGTGACACATGCCCATTGCTGGTAAACACCAGCCGCGGGGAGGGCGGGGAGGGGGGGAAGGGGGCCGCGGCTCGGCGCCCTCGGGGCGTCCGCGCGTGTTTTTTTTTTTTTTTTTTTTCTTTCAATCTGTGCAGACAGACACACGCGCGGCTAGAAATAGCACGGGGAAACTCCTACCTGTGAGAGCCGGCTGGGTTTTACTGTAAGAGAGCCGGCTCGCTACACCCACCAGAAACGGCCCAGACGGCGCCGGCCGGGGCGGCCAACGAGGAGCCCCCCGCAGCCACCGCCCCGGGGCTCGCAGGGCGACAAGCGGGGGCCGGGAGCCGCCCTCCACGGCCGGAGGGGTTTTCTCCCTTAGCACGGCTCATCCCGGCTGTCCGCAGCCCCATGGGGCCGCTGCCCCCCACCCCATCCCGTGCTCGTCTCCAGCAGCCCCCATGCGCAAAGTACAGAAGCTGGGGGTCCGGGCTGGCCCCAAAATCTGGCTGAGCGCCTTTCAGGTTTCTAACCCCCGTGTCCCATGCCGCGCCGCTTGCTTTCGTGTTGTTGTTCTGTTTTAACGTTTCCAACACATCCACATCCTTTCTGCCGTAACGTGTCAGATCGAAAAACCCAGTCATCGCGCCCTGCGCTGGCAGGCCGCCGGCGCAGAGGGTACCCGCAGGGTTTAGGATATTAATTGCAAATCTTCAACGCCATCTTCTGAAATTTAAATGCAATTATCGCCACGTTTTGAGGGGGAAGTGAGAAGCGCAGCCATTTTTAGGTGTTGGGTTTATGACACGCCATCCTCTCGAAAAAGAATTGGCAGAGCCCACCAGAAATCTCTTCAGTCACGAGCTAAGGCACCGTTAAAAGAGTAGGGCACGCCTTTGAGATTGCAGGTGACAGCCACCTTAAATCAAGACGAGCAACCGCAGCTCTACCAGAAGGCATCAGAAAGGCTTCCCAAAAATCCAAGGTGCGATTCCCAGAGGCAGGTATGGGTGGCACTCAGGGCACCGACTGTGGTTTCACCAAGCCCGAAAACAGCTCGACACACATCTCTGTAAAATGAAGATTTCTACTACCACATCTTTTTTTTGCAGTTTTTAAGACAGCTTTTTTAAGTCTGAACCAGTGTGAAACATGCAGATTTGATCTGCGTTAGATCCAAGCCTTCAGAATAAAATAACGTCTTTCTCAACTTCTGGAGAATACCTTGAAAAAAATACTTGTTCTTGTCCAATGCAATTCATGGTAGAGAGTTAGGTGAGCTACACATTAAGAAAGCTTTAAGAGAAGGCAAAGACAATCATAAGCTTTTACCAAAAAAAAAAAAAAAAAAAAAAAAAAAAAAAAAAAAGACAGTAGATTGCTTGGGAAATTCTCTGGCTGGGTGGTTGGTTGCTATCTTTGTGCAAAAAAAAAAATAATAAAATTCTGCCAGAAAACTATCTGCACTTGCCCAAATCTTTGGATGCTTAAAGCCAGACTCTCAAGTGCACACTTGGCCCCTGCAAGTAAGTCTTCTCGTGAGTAAGCCATGACAGTGTCATTCATTTTGCTGACTTCATTGCTCGGGGTTTCTGGACATCAGCCATTTCCATTTAGATGGGAAAAAAAAAATTAGGACCACCATTTCAGTCTGCAAAGTAGAAAACTGATCAATAACGCAACTGTGTTATCTGCATCAAATGCTGCAGCAGCACGCCAGTAGACTTTCGTAGTGTCCTTTTTGCATATGTTGAGACGATTACTCCCTAACTGGTCTTGCTCCTGATCTGAACAGTTACAGCACCTCACAGCCTGTTCGACTTTTCTAGTGATTTCCACACCACTGCAAGCACCTAACTCTTCAAACTTTGCCCAAAAGCCCCGCTGTCTACATGGAAGTTTTCTGTGTCAATGACTGAATTGAAGTCCTCTTGTGAAACGCTCTTGCTGCTGTTTAACCACTGCGTTCACCACCAGGCCCCCTGTTATTCACACTCTGAAGGTCACACTGACTAAAGGCATGCCAGGAAAAGTGACTGTTTCTTCTCAACAGTTGCTCGATGCATAGAAAGCTGGCTTCTGCTTTCACCAAAAACCTCTGAAGTTCCAGCTGACTCACGTGGGAATTGCACCCGAGGCAGAACGACGAGCCAGGAGGCACAGGCTCAGAGCAGCCACCAGGAGCCGTGCGAGGCTGGTGCCCGAGGAAGGGTGAAGTGCTGGGCTTGAAGGCTTGCCTGTGACTCCAGAGCTGGCTCCTCATGCTGCCAAGGCAATCCTACAGAAAGGTTTCCTTGCCGCTTCCCCGGGGCAAAGCTGGTCTGCCTCTCGCAGAGGCGTGTGGTGAGCCCCATGCATGAGCCAGAAGGACCCACCGGAGCTATGCCAGCAGCACTATGCCACACCGAAGGGGCCCTTTGAGGACTGCTGCTCATTCAGGGGCTCTCCCCACACTGGAGACCATGAAATCCCCTGGGTGCAGAAGAGGAACCTGCCTGGGGGGCGCAGGCTGAGCTCACCCTGGCGTTGCTCTTGCCGGGCTGAGAGGGCCACGCTGGCTGCATGGCACGTCATGCGGCACCAGGGTGAATGTGCCTGTGGTGGCAGGGCCCACGGCCTGGTTCCCAGCCTTGGGAATCACCTTCTGGCCTTGGATGAAGGCAATAGACACCCAATGTGTGCTGTCAGCCAGGAATCTCTCCTTGCTTTCTGTCCTGCCTTGATGCTCATGGCCCTGCACATCATCTGGCCACGCTGGTGCACATCTCCCTTGGCCCAGGAAGCAGGAGGGAGCACAGGGCTCTCTGTTGCTCTGTCACCCAGCATCAGGGCCACCCCAGTGGGAACAGACACTGCCACACACAGACCAGGCTTCACAGGTCTCCTGGAGCCCAACAAAGCTGGTACTGAAGCCCTTGAGAAACAACATCAGCAAATGCATTGTCAGAAGTGGATTAAGGCCCTGAAGGTGGGTGTGAAAAGCACACCTTTACCTGCTCCAAGATCCCTTTCCTGAGACAGGGGCGTTTCAAGGGCTTAATGCCTCGTTATTGGCGCCGGTTTCCACTGGGTGTCTCCTTCCTACAGAAGTCCCCACAAATCCCTATCTCTGCATCTGAGATGATGCCCTGAGCTGCCCAAAGCAGCGGCAGAATTCAGACACAAAGTAAACAGCACCCCTAAAGTCTGACCACCCTGCACTTCAGTCGATGGCTGAGTTACCATGTCATGAGAAGAAAGGTCTCCGTGTAAGGCATCGAGAGAAGGCGAAGACACGGTGGAAATCTGGACCGGGTTCCCAATTGCTTTGACTAACTCCAGTAAAGCACCTGCAGTCCCGCAGGTGATTTTAAGCATCCTCTGTTGTGGTGACTTCTTGTGTCATAGGCACTCCCCTCTCATTTCAGGATAGTGTCTGCAGTTCCCACATTTAAAATAGTGACTTCTAGAACAATGTTAGTCTATCACATATAATCCTCTGTATTATTAATTAAACATTCACGTTAGATCATCAGAAACAAAGCAAAGCAGCCAGCACAGCCATGTCTCTGTACTTTTAAGCAGAAAAGTCTCACGGTCCGCTTGTCATTATTTTTGGTGGATTTGGTGTACATTTTGTTTCCTTTTCGTGTACTTCCCCCTCCGCTTCAAAGACAAGAATATTTCAAACCGCCTTTCATACGGCTGCCTTCATGTCTCCATACATCAGCTTGTGTCTGGGACTAAAATAGCCTTTCACCACGTGTCATGACACCTGAAGCAACTTTATTTTGAGGAGGGAAGCGTGGCGTGCCCACCCTCTGACACGGGGCAGAAGGACCAGGACTCAGCTCAGAAGCCCTGGGTTGATGCCTTCCCCTACAAGCCAACAGCAAAGCTTTTGAGGACTTCCTTCAGGCATTGTCAGGCTGGCTGTGCTCTTGGAAGCAGGGGGTGCAAGGCCTCAGCCCTGTGAAGCATCAGCACCCTGGGAGCCCACCAGCTGTGCCCCAAATGCCCAGGTCCCCTTTGGGCATCCGAAGGAAGAGGCTACATGGTCAGCACAGGGCTTCTAGAAGGGAGGGCTCCACCTCGAGCAATGCCGTTTTGCTGCCTGATGAAGGCTGGGTTGGAAATAACACAATCAATGAGTTCACATCTAATGGGACATCTCATTCCTGAACTCCTCCTGATGCCTTCGGACACTGCCCACGTTGGCTGGGAAAGGAGATGCAAGTCCAGCTCTGCAGTATGTCTTCTGAACAGATTTTTGAAATGAGGAATAACCAATGTTCAGATTTATTGATTTTTTTATCACTATGCAGAAATGCATGAAAGTTGGTACTACATGAAAACAGGCATTTTTAGATTGCATATGCTTGAGGGCGACAGCTGCTAGAGCTGTTGTATGCATTTGTTTATGCTAGTATGTATTTTTCTCTATTGCAGTACAATAGGTTATTAATACTGCCATCTGAGGAAAATGCCAAGTGCCCTGGGAGAATGCAAGGAAATAGCAAGGCAAAAAAAAAAAAAAAAAAGGATTTTGCCTTTTGGAAACTAGAGGAGTAAAGAGGAGTGTGAAGGATAGGACTTGGAAACTCCTCCAGCAACCAAGCTGCCTGGTGTAGCCATCTAGAACCAAAAGCCTTAACATTTCCAGTACAAAACTAGTAGGAGGAGAGGGCTTTACTCCTGAGATGCTGTATATTTCGTTAGTTCATAAGGGAGCAAAAAGCTTGGATTTTGTAAGTTTGTGTGTATTTGTGCACGTGCCTGCATTTTGTGGGGTACTGGTAACATTGCCAACATTTTTTTTAAAGGTCGCTCTGCAGTCCTTGAGAAGCCACAAGGCAGCTCCATATCACTCCTCATTTGTCAGCAATCACAGCGAGAAAAGGTGAAGATCTCTGACACATGAAAAACCCCTGCAGTCATATTTGTGCTGGATACATGAATCTAATGATTCCACCACGTTGAGGAAATGAAAACATGAATGAGCAGTGTGGCTAATCACATCATCCAACATTATGAACAAAAACAATAACAAGGGAGCTTTTTGCTGAATGAGCGAGAAATTGGGCTCGGTGCAGGCTGAGGCTGGATTTGAAGTGCAGAAGTGTACTCCAGAGCGAGTCTTTTCCCATTCTCTCTTTCTCTGTTGGCCCTTTTTCTGAATACAGTGTTGTCCTCCCGTTTCATCTTCCCGGAGGAGCTCAACCTGTGATGGTCCAGCCACTCTCACCAGCAAGCACCAGTTATTTGTCTAATTGTTAATGGAAACAAAATGCAAGTAGGTTCAATGTGAAAAATAAAGAAAGAATTGGTTGACATCACTGAAAAAAGCGTTTGACCAGCTTTGTAAAGCATACATTAAAATAACGATGGTGGTCTTGTTTTACCTACAGTCAGCTTGGGGATCTACTAGGAATGTGGTGGTGCATACACCTGGACTTTGACTCCATGGTGTTTTTTTTCCCAGTTTGATGTAGTAAAGACACACTCCCCTGGTGGCATGGCAGCCAACCCACTGCTCGCTGTCACTCTCCCAGCTGCCAAAGCCCATCCCATACAAGTGACAGCGACCATGTGGACCCCTGGCCCCAGGGGAGCACCCATGCTGGGGGCAAGACTCGCTGCAGCACAGAGAGCAGGCTAAGAAAAAAGCCAACTCTCTTTCCCAGCTAGTTTTAAGAAAGAACGAAGAACTTCTTTTTTAGAAAAACAATTATAAAAAAATTGGTCATTTTCATATGAAAGCTCAAAACCCAACACGCTCATTGTTTGGGAAAAAAAAAAAAAGAAAAAAAAAAAAAGAAAAAAAAAATCTCTTCATTCTCTTTCAGAGGGTCTGTAAAAGTTATGTTTTTATTTGCAGATGATGTTCTGTCAAATTTGATTTTGGTGCTTTGCAGTCTTTCTGCTTTTAAGTGCAAAAGGATTCATTTTCTACTGACCGCCAGGAAACAAGCCAGCCTGCTCTGTCTCACGTCGTGGTGCTGGCCACAAGATGCTGGCAGCAACCTCTCCGCTAACTCAAATAATTTGAGACTTGCATCTCCATGGCATGGCCGTGCATCCCCCACTCCTCGAGTGACCCGTCTGTCCCACTCCTTTCTGGGAGCTCATGCTGAGCTTTATCCTGTAGGGGCAGAGGGTATCATCTAGGAATATTGTTGGTTTGTCCATATCCAACGTTCTTTGTTTGGCATAAAAAGCCTGGGTGGACAGCAGTTGAGATTTCAGACCATCAGCCCACCTGGCCAAATTTCTTCAGCTAAGTTGTGCCCTCAGAGCATTGCTCAGAAATGTAATTTTCAAATGAAGACATCCCAAACAGCTAACACTAACTAAAACCACTTCTTGGATCTTGATTACAGGCATGGGTAAACCAAGCTGGGGTTGATATCTCACCAGAGTGGAGAAGCAGGACCATTCAATGGCACCCAATCTAAATATGATTTATTATAATAAAGAACAAGGTAGAGGATGAATTAATTCCTTCAGGAAAACTTCTTTTGGAGTGTATTTTCGTATTGTGAGACATGCAAGGAAAGGGTCATGCTGGCTGTTGCAGGAGTGGGACGAGGATGCAGCTGGTGACAAGGTGGGACTGGGGACATGGGCTGCGGTGGGACCCCCTGGGGTCACTTTCTTGAGTCCTTTCTTCCAGCAAGAAGGGAGGTGAAAGTGAACATCCAGGGATTTAGAGAATACTGAGCTGTGGCTAGCATCTTGATCAATTCCCAGTAGGTTTGGAGCTTGCCAAGGGTCTGCGGCTGGGTAACGTGCCAACCGGTGGACTTCCCGGTACGTTGTGGGACCACTTCGAGTATTTTTGCTTTAACTAATCATTGCCTGCTTTCACACCAGCATAGGGTGAGTATTGTGCTTGGGCTTGTCTGTGTCTAACTTCAAACCCACACCATTTCCTGGGTTCAAAAGATCAGCTTGGTTTTGTGCATTTTGTGTTTGAGGTTCCACTTCAAAGAAAATGGGCTGCAAGGAGCTCAATTAAATCAGAAAATGACTTGGAGAGGGAAGAGATCAGTGTGACAGAAGAATGAAAGATTCTGAAAGCTAAACACTCGACGTTAAAAAAATTCACAAGATGTATATTACATAAGTATTGACCATTCTGTTCCCACTACCTACTACGATGTTCAATTAAACATAAAACTGTCTGGTATTTCTGTCTTTTTTATGGAAGCATCTTTGAGAAAAGCAATGCAAAGCAGGAATTTAAATGGTAGAGATAAGGACTCAGAATGAAGGGAGCTTTGTGAATTTTCACTTATAATGTAGATGCCACTGACACTGACATTTCCCTGCCTTAAAGAAACTGGAAGGCTCTCTTCTTGTCTGTGGCCATTTGGGCTCAGAAGTCACTTGCAGTACACGCATCCCTTTGGAAGGAAATATTTCAGAGACCATAGGTAGAGTATGGCCTGCACAATTTAAAATGATTTTGTTTCCTCCTATCTTAATTAGTGAGGGGTAAACCCTCGGCCTGGACTTACTGAGCAGATGCTGATGAGTTGCAGATGGTTGAGAGAAGGAGGTGGTGTTGATGGTCTAGCAGTTTGTGCTACCTTCTTCTTTTTGATAGACAAAAGAGGAACTCACAGCCCCGAAGGAAAAATATATACTGAGCAAGGAAGGTTATTACTTAACTTAAAGAAAAAAAAAAAATCCACTTATTAATTGTTCTTTCTTCAGCAGCAACACAAACACCATGCCAGCATTGTTCTGTTGAGTAGAGATCTGACTCTCTTCATTCACACCAGCACAATGCAAGAGGTTGGCTGTTTTCTAGAGGGAGTGAATGTGCAACCCAAATGAATGTGCAGTGGTATTTCACTTCGAAAAGAAGCGAGTCAGCCCTATTAGGTGCGCAGAGGAATGATTTAAAAAGAAACAAGTCTTTGTAAACACAGATTTCGGTGGGGGGCAAGAATGGAGAGTAGCAAGTACATCCAGTCAGAGTTTCTCCTGCTATCAATTAGCAGTCTAGCAAGTACATAAATCAGCCAAGGCTTTCTGAGGGTTTTCAGAAACACAAAACACCTTCATCAGCTGCACCACAAAACACAATTAAACTTCATTTTGCAGCACAGAGCCAGGTGAACCACTGGATCCTCAGCAGGTTCAAGCCAGCGAGCAGAGCACAGGGCAGCACACGCTGCTGGAGCAGGCTGGCTTGCCAGGTACCTTTGTAAGTGCTCCTTCCTCCAGGGGCACAATGCTAGCCAAGTCTTGTTTCCAAAGGTGCTGAGAGCACACCATCATTGATAAAGAACGAAGAGACACCTAGGTGATGTGGGATAAAAGTACCACATGTAACAAAGAGCCAAAATGCCATCAGAATTCAGCAGGAAACTTCATAATGCTGTGGCTACTTTGGAAAAAGAGACCTGGCTGCTTTTGGAAACATCTTCCGAAGCAGTGATTATGCTAAATTACAGTAAGAATATGTTGCTGGGCCACCTCCTGCCTTTCTCCACTCCAGATCACCGCAGCTTTTGATATTGCTGTGTGAGGAAGGGCAGCCCAGGACCATCTCCTCAGTAGAATAACATTTGGGACTCTGTGAATTTGGGGTGGAAAACCTTACAAAGCACACCGGAGCTGCTGCCAGAAGAGCTGGGGAAGCCTGTGTTCAGACAGAGGGTTTCCTATGGCCAGCATTTGGTTTTAAGCTCACTTCTCAGAGGCTGAAAGAAAGCACAACACCAAGGAGCGATTTGCAAAGGTAGGAAGGGATGTTTCCAGTGGCAGCGAAGTGCTGCTTGCTTCTAGTGACATGGCAAAACTCCCCTCCTAAAGCACAGCATCCCCCTCGCTTCGTTTCCATTTCTCTCAGACAGGTTGTGAACAGCCTCCGAATCCTGTCTGGCGGTTGATGCTGCCCCACGGTAACTTCTGATGAGTTAACAGCTGCAACTGTTGGCTGTTGGCAGCTGATGCAGGCTGGATGGCCTATTTCATTAACTTCAGCACCAAGCTGATCTTTTCTAAGGGTAAAAAAAAAAAAAAAAAAAAATAGAGACCTCTGCATGCATGGCTACCCTTGGTTAGCATGAACAGGAAGGATACTCTGAAGGGTGACTTACTAGCATGGGCGAATGCTTCTCTTCAGAAGCAAAATAAAGTTTTTCACATTGCCGGTGATGCAAACTTAGCCACACACGCTTCTACTGAAGGCTGTGCATGCTAGAAAACACCAAGAAATTCCCTCACCCACTTCGCATTACTCATTTGGTTGCATAATTTTTCTTTTTTTTTTTTTTTTTTTTTGCTTTTTGCTGTGGATTGGGTCAAAAAATACATTGCCTGCTTAAAAAAAAAAAAAAAAAAAAAAAAAAAAAAAAAAAGCACAGAACTGGCCACTGTGCTTGTTTATAGTAAATGCAATTCTGGCTGTGACTGAGCGGGAAGGTACCATGGGCTGCTGGGCAGAGCAAGAGGCCGACCACGGATAAATGACTGGCTACCCTGCAGCACCACAGCCCCATCACAGGTCAGCTCCTTCCTCTTTATATCTGGATATCCAGACCTGACAGACTTACAAAGGCCACCAAATTTTGTCTGTAGTGCTCCCTGGCTCTCAGTCCTTGAAAAGCATACAACTAGCTGGCAGTGTTTGCTGTAAAGAGCGTATCATCAAAATTGCTGTAACCCATTTCCTTCACAGATCCTTTTTTTCCTTGCAGATATGAGAATTTGTGATAGCACAGTGGTATGAGAAGCACCGAAGTGATGTGGTTGTCTTATGGAAGGCAAAACCCCGTTACATCTCTTTATTACTATGCTAGCCTTTCTGAGAGGCTGGTGCTGCCTCTGCCTGCCTTGGAAAAAAAAAAAAAAAAAAAAAGTAAGAAAGAAATGGCCACTTGGTGGCCTTAAACTGTTACTCAAAGCACTGAGAGACTGATCCCGTTGTCACTGATCTCAGGAGGACTTTCCCCACTGGCTTTATGGGGGCAAAGTGCCAGGGCACTGAGCAAACTGGTGCACAGAGACAGAGCCCCAGTCCTGTGATGCCCAAAAAGCTGTGAACCATGAGGTGTCCCTCCCCAGCTGCAAGGCAATGACTTTTGCAAAGACGCAGGGAAAAGGGCAGACAGCAGCCCTTGGAGGGGCACAGACTGATGTCTATGCCTAGTGGCATCCCTACTGGCACGCTGGTTCCCAAGTAATGGTAAATGCATTAAATCACCCCCGTGCTGGGGCCCCTGAGGCACCTTTCAGGTGAAGACTCCCCTCGTGTTGTTACCTCCTAGCCTCTGTAACCACATTGCCAACAGCAGCCCCAGGATACAGTTCCAGTGATGTTCCTTATCTACCTCAACTCTGGCCTGAAACCTAGTGCAATATGTTTTTAACGTGTCTCAATAAGTTATAGAAAGCAGAGTCTGGATACTCTGGCAATCCTGCTTGGGGTAGGTGTGCATTTCCACACAGGAGACAGCCAGATAAAGTCCTTCCTCCCTACTAAGGACTGGGAAACCTTCGAGGACGGTTGTTTAATCTGTGCAGCAACAAATACAGGCCATAACATACTGCATACTGGAGAAGCAGCAGTACAAGCTGACTTCATTAGGGGGAAAAAAAAAAAAAGGTCAGAACGGACTGGGAACTTGACAATTTCATTATTGTTGCTTGAGGCTCATGTGGGAACCTGTATTGCAAGGACCCCTCCAGTTCTACTAGAGCCCACATCTTTCCTCTAAAAGGTCCCCTTGAGCCAGGTTCCCATAGTTTTGATGCTCAACGGAGCTTGAAAGGATCCCTTTGGGAATTCCCGATATGACTTCACACTTCAAAATATTAACTCACAGAGACCGTGCAAGGAAGGTCTGTATGGCAGAACAGGGTTGTCCCAGCATGGAGAAGTGATACGTAGTCACCTCCTACTTCAGTTTATGAATGCACAACGCACCTACAGGACACAGCAACAAATGTAGGTGCCCTCAGTGCCTTGTGATGAGGATGAATGCTGGTGCCACTAACCTGCACAAAGGAACCGCTGTTGCACCTGCAGGAATTAGGTTTTTAGCTTCGGGCTAAAAGCATCAGTTTGATTAGTCAGCTTGTTTTCATCCTTTGGCACACTGATGTACAGCAATTTTATTTTATCTTTTTTTAAGAGCCCCTCCCCCACCCCCTTTTTTTCATTTGCATGCAGTATTTACTGTCTTTTCTCCCACTGCAGAAAATCTAGAACAAAATTCAGCCACGCCTCATTATCTTTCTCAAGAAATTGGTGCAGCTCCCGAAAGCTCCTCCAAGTTTTCCATCCAATTCCCACAGGTGCCGCTGTTTGCTTGTACTGCTTTTCCTCCTGCACTAAAGCAGCAGGAAATCGACGGACCAAAATCAAAGCCCTGCTTGGCTTCCCTCTGAAAACATGATCATGCTTTTCCCTTACCTTCATGAGCCAGGCCACCAGAAGCCTCATTGAGATCCCATTATCTGTTACCACTCTTCACCTTCAGAGTCTTAACAGCCATGAACTGTGACTGTCCAAGACACCAATAATGACACAAACTGAGAATTGTTGGTGCAAACTGGGAGAGCTTAGGGAAAAAAAAAAAAAAAAGAAATTTAATGACAACCCAAAGTCAGACAGCAACTGTGATCTTTTCTTTTCCCCTGCATTTTGTGTGCTACTTCCAAAGGCAACTGCAGTGGATGTCTGCTTAAGTCCAACTGTTCTGTGTGTCGGTCAAGTCAGCAGATGCCAGGAGGAGTTTAGGCACACCAAGTTGGTGGAAGCTCTTTTGAAACCTTAAGATTTAGATCCACATCATCAGTGGGCTCATTAAAATAAATAATACCTCTCTTACTTGGGCTTTGCTGTGAGTGAGCTGAGGAGCCCTCTGGGACGCCAGGGCATGCAGCGCGTCAATGTGTCGTGCATTGGGATGCACAAGCAGGCACTCCTTGCTGTGCAGGTTTTATCCCAGATGATGGAGGAACAACCAGATTGCCATGGGTTAGTCAGGAGAAGGCGGCTGTTACGTGCAACCTCACGGCCAAGCATTTCCTTCAAGGGCCATTTCAGTGGCTCCTATTGAAGCAGGTTTTCGGGTGTCTCATCCTGTCCCTTCTCAAGCAAATGCACTCCTGAACCGCAGCCTACTGCTAGCTACAGAAGCTCCTGATCACTTCAGCTGCAACAGCTTAAAATATCTACTGTCCCTTTGCTCTCCCTCTCCCCCCTGGTATGTACAGCGGTGGAAATTCTGCTGCTTAGTGGTTGATGGGACTTCATAAAGCAAGAAATTAGAATACAGTCTAAAACAACGGCTAATGTCTCTCTGCCGTGGCCCACAAAGCATTCTTGTAACCAAAGCCACAAAAAAGGAGGTATTTTTAAGTGAGCCGTGCGGATTGATTCATTGATTACCGTCTCTTCCTCCCCATTATTGTTTCCCATCAGAGCTGGCAAATTACGCTCAGAGAAATCACCAAACCGTGCTCTCCCTACACTTACCTAGGCTCTTTCTGCAGCCCAGCCCTCACACAGGTTGCTTTCAACGAGGTAAATTGTCTGTTAGCTCCCGAAACTCATATACTAGGGTGGTCGAATTAAAATCGGGTAAAACGTGACTTTGTTGAACGAAAGAGCAGAAGAGTTTGGGTACCATCTTCATTCAGTTTGGGAGGACGGAGAGGGGTGTAGAGGGACTAAGACAGCCCTCATCAGTGCTGGAGGTAACCAGAGGCAGACAAAGGAGATGGTGGCCATCAGTACAGAAAGAGGCTTCACATCGACTTCAGTTTGAAGTTCGAGGGAAATTTCCTTTTCCACTGAGGTGCCCGCAGCAGGCGCTGCAAATTCCCCGACCCCTCTTGAAACTCGATGTGTTCCGAGGCACCAATGCTCCCAAAACTCTTGAACCGAGGAGCAGAGGGTCAATCCCTACCCACCGGCGTCCCCCCCGAAATGACCTGAGAAGCGGCGCTGACTGCATTTCACACAAGTGCAATACATTCAGAGAAAAACAGCTAAGTCAAGGGGGAGTCCCTTTCTCTGCTGCCTGGAGTTTCCAAGTTGTCTTTGGAAATGAATCAAATTCATGCCTTCCATGAAGCCGTCCAAAAGCAGCAGCTGCGGCCTGCCCAAGGAGACGCTATTTTTGTTCCTCCTCCAGCTCTCATCTGCCAGAACGGCTTTTATTAGACGTACTCTCCATATGCACTTTCTTTCCACAAAAAAAAAAACACTAGGGGAAAATCAGGACACCACTTTTTCTAACGTATTAACCATATATACAGAGTATAGGAAATAGCAGAGATTCCCTTTCGATTTTTATTTTTTTCCCCCCATCTGCAGACTCTTTCCTGCAGTGCACAGAACATATCTCAGCACATGTATCACAGATCCTTCCCATATTACCTTCAGGTACTCTGGTGGTTTTGTTTTCTATGTGCTATTCCTCCTCCACTCAGTCCTATCATGCTTGACATCACGGGCATATTGCATATTCCTACTATTTCATTTTTACCTGAGATTTCACGTTCAACAGATGCGCCTGTGGGATGAATTTCATCTAGGGCAGTCATAACCAGAATCGTTCTGCAGCTCTTCCTTTTCACTCCCCCTTCCACATAAAAATAACATCTGCATTTTATGCAATTCACATTGAAATGCAGCAACCTGGGGAACAACACCTAGGGAATCAGACCTTGATTTTTCCCTGTTCCCAGCAGCACAGCACTTCCCTTGCAGGCGGACTGAGGTGCAGTTCTGAGGTGCTGAGAACTAGCAAGAAGGCACCACAGCTCCATGCCCTGCTCCAGAATCTCTCCTGCAAAAGGTATTTCAACACCTAGATCTAGAGCAGACACTGGGTTTAACCGTGCACAACCAGCACTCATGCAGTGCTTCTCACCCGTGGTTTCACAGAGCTGTACCAGGAGAGCCCTGACGCTTCCTTCTCCCCTGTTTTACTGGGGAAATGAAGCAAGCTGCCCAGTCACACAGCAGACTCTAAGAGATTTGGGAACAGAAACCCAAATGCTTCTCAGTCCTGTATTTCGTGGATTGAAGAGAGGTGGCAGTCTCCCGGTACGCCTTCTTGATAAGCTCAGACTACAACATTTTTAGGTGAAAAGGGACTATTGAACTTCTTAGCCTGTCTTACTGCATTTATGTGCCTATCGGGGCTGAATAATTTTAAGAAGCAGAGTCCAACTAGAAATAAGTTGGTTTTCATGAGACAAACATTTCCTCCAGTGCAATCAACTTTATGTAAGGTGACCAGCCTGGGGAAAATAAAGTCAATGCTAAACATGCTACAAGCTCACCCCTATTCCTTGCAAGAAAAAATATGGTTAAGAAAGCAAATGTGACATTTAAGATCCTTCTACTGACAGCAAAGTCCAGAGTCCACTTGCAATGAATTGGTGCCCCACTATAAAACACCTTGATGGTCTTCGTATCATGCCGCAGCTCTCCATACTCCTCCAAACTTACTATTGAGTATTTTTAGAGCCATACAGCCCTACACAGCTGAGATAAGACAGACATCCTTACACAGCCTCCAAGATCTGCAGAAGCATAAATGGTTTGCAGTGTTCTCAAACAAGCAGCATTTTTTTTTTCCTGGGGTAAACGGCAGCATCAGTCAGTAAAAGCCCAACCACTTCTCTTGTATACAACAGAGGCACCTTCAGCACCTTGCAGATGGGCCCTGGTCACTGGCTTCTGCAAAAATAGGGCCTTACTACTCAGATGGCAGAAATCGTTGTGTGGCATACCCTATCTTCCAGAGGGATAGAGATCTTAATCAAATTGAATGAGAATCTTATTGTAAACCAGACATTATCAAGTAAAGAAGCTACTTAAGAACCAATGAATCTCATCTCTAAAATCTGAGGATTTGACCGAAGCTTGTACACCACCACCTCCCCCTCCCCTTTTATTTATTTAAAGTTATCCGGGGATTATCTCAGCAGCTTTGCAGGTAAAATTACGTGCTGCACACTTAACTTACTTGCAAGATTTCCAGATGGCAAGCATTGTGAAAATCTGCAGTGACCATGCATAAACCCAGCTGTTATTCTGGCATCTCCAACACATACTTTCCTTCAACACAGGGTAGAGTTTTCCCCTACTTACATGCCTTCAGCAAAGTCCCACCTTGCCTTAAAAAGTGAGAAACAGTCCAAACACTAATCGATAACCTCCACGTGATGCTGGTCCATCAGGGAGCATCGCTTTTTGACGAAAGAATACAAGTTAAATGTGTTTAATTTTTCCAGTGACAGGTTCCACACAGCTGTGTCCTAGGTCAGCGTTACTTCTCCAAAACACCCGGTGCTGTTTGAGAGCCACCAACGGCTTGGCACAAAAAGGCACCAACATCTAGAGGAAATCACGGCCGGCTCAGCCAACACCACCACTGCATCAGGATAGATACATGAACAGCAGAATTGTATTAACACGGTTAAGTCAGCAGGCTTTAACATAAGCTCTTTTATTGACACACATTTACACAAGTAAATTGTTTGCAGGCCACACGTTGACGCTTATCCTGGCTCAAGAGTTCTGGGATAAATACCAGTTAGTACCAAAAAAAACATCTTTAATGACAGAAATAAAGGAAATGGGAGGAAGGGTGTGAAGAGATTCTTCAAGAAAAAGTGTAACAAAAATCCTATCCCCTGTATCTGCCAAATTAAATAAGAACTCACCTGCTTTCAGAGAAAGTTGAGAGGGGACTCTTAGAGGGTCTGTTTGTAAATGCATCTGCGCAGAAGCAAAGCTCTACTTTGTTAATGCCTGTGCATTGGACGACCAAGCGAATGAACAACCTAAAAACACTTCAGTGTCTTCATTAGATGCCTACTCCTAAAAACTACACTAAAAACTACATGGAAACTCCAGGAAGCCATCTTGCTACCCACAAGCTGCTCACTCTTGATATAACAGCAGTTTGAATAATTCACTAAACCAACAGCAAAGCTAAGCCTGTATGTACTCAAACACATTTAAACAAAAGCTTCTTCCCTTGGTGAGGGCAGAAAACACTGGAGAGCCACTAAATGTAGCAATGAAACAGTCAAACATAGAAGAGATGGAAAATCAGAGGGACCTTTTGAGTTCTACTGAGAACGAAGTGTGAAAATTGCTGTTTCTGCCCCATGTTATGTCTCCAGGGGTTTCCACAGAAACACTCTAAGGTGTAAGATCACCTTCCTCACACTGCCTACGTTCTAGAGACCATCATTTTCCCTCCACCAATACATTCACCCCGACGTGATGCAAGGACTCTTTTTCCTGATTTCCCCTTAGCCTGGTTCTGAGCACATCTGAGTACACGTGGTGCTGCTTTCTGCTTCCCTGCAAGGAGGGACAAGACGACACGAACCAACCAAATCAGAACTCATTACGGTTACATATAACATTGAACACGACAGTGTACACATCTGGGAACCACAGTATGGCACCACAGCCACACCACAATTAACTTTTACGTCTAATTTGGATAGAAATTGCCATTGAGAGGTGTTAATGGTCAAAAGGAAGCCAAAGCAACAGCATGTTTTTCATCTGGAAACTTGTTGTCCCTTGGGGTGGTGGGAAGCCTCCTCTAAAACTTCAGAAATTTTCATAATTCACAAGGGATTACAGTTTAAGCATTTTCTGTCTCATCAGTGCTACAGTACGTATTTCTAAGACATTGCTACAGATAGCATAGGAGAAACAAGATAATTAAACTAAAAGTAACAGGCTAACTGTAGCTATATACTATACTATGAGCTATAAATAACAGGCTGCACTGCATTTGAAGTCTTACAGGAAAATACAAGGATTGAAAACCTTTGATCAAGTCCGAGCCACCCCGCTTACACTGAAGAACTGGAACTGAAATGCGTTACGAAAAAGGTGAATCTTGTACCTTTGAAGCTATCTACAGACCCCTTAAAACTTTATTCTAGCAGAGAATATTTTTAGTTGGTTGGACCCCTGAAATCCCTGAGGAAACATCCAGCCTCCCAGCAGTCTATAAACTAGCAGGAGCTGGCCAGGGGAGGAGAGGGCCCAAACCCATTGTGCCTGAGCATCTAGCTGCCCTCAGCGACATGACACACAGCCTTCAGCAATAACTGAAGTGGCCGTGAGATTTGGCTGCTGAGGCATGACTGATTATACTTTCAGGCTGGGTGGTTTGGTGTGGTTTATTTTATTTATTTTTTAATCGTTTGAATGACACTACCTCTGCTTCGAGGGTAATTCTGGCAAACCAAAAATGTAGCGCATTGTCTGTGGGAATTCAAATGGGGCTTTTTTCCCCCTTACACAAGAAGTTTTTAAATTTTTTTTGCCTTGGCATCATTTTCTGGCACTTATGTCATCTTCCTCTGACAAACCACTACTGACAGCCTTGAGTCTTGGCAACCTTTAAACCCAGTTGTACAGCTAATTAAGCCCTAAACCAGTGTCGTATGGAAAACGGGGTATTTCAGAATAATAAAACAATTTGGATTCACTACGTACCACGTTGCAATGATGGGCCAGCAACAAGAAAGCAACATAAAGCATCCTCTTCGGGGACTATTATCAAAGAGATGCTTGTGCTGGAGATTCTTGTACTCACCTGGAAGAACTCGGTGAAGAGAGGCGAAGTCTCAGCACGTCTGCCTACAGGCGAAAAGACACCTAACTTCCAAAATGAGTGAGTGTGGTGCTCCTACTATACCTGCAGGGATACAGTGACTAGAAGCCTTTTTCAGAGACTATTACTTAAGAAACATACAAGCAGATCAGGTGCTAACATTTACTTTTATTTATAAAAAAATTGTAGAACGTATTAAATACAAACATTTGGAAAACGCAACCAAGGCTTTGCTAAGATGCCCAGGAACAGGAAGACAAAGAATCAAGAAGCTTACCAGGTTTAGAGCTTTTAAACTAGCTGAAGTAATTACTATAATTTTTCACTGACTTCGTTATAGACAGTGGCCATTATAGCAACCAATGTTATTACTGCCCTTTTTAAAAAACAGATATGATTTGCCATATCTTCCCCAATCAGTCACAAAATGTAAAGAAGCAACTCTTTCCAGGTTAAAAATCAGGGTAATAAATATTAATGCATTTACCCGTTACCTACATTGTATAACACTACGCATTTCCTTATAATCACACATGGATATCAAGTTTACAAAAAAAAAAAGATTACACGTTTCAAATCTGGATATCCAATACGGTGTTATAAACTTTATACATCTTCCAGTGAACATCGAAATGAGGACAGTGGTTTGAAGTACAGAAACAAAACAACTGAACCCATCACCTACACGATAAAGGCCAACAATGAAGATGTGGACGGGGGTCATGTCCCAGATAGTCAGAAAGACCTACACGCTGCCACTGAAAGGTTGGCTGGAAGACAAATCACGTCAAGTTCTCAGACAGCGTTTGCTCCTCTCTTTTTCTAGAAGACCAAAGGCAAGAATCCCAAGGGTTAGAATCGTAGCTACTCCCTCTTCTGCACCTTAAAGTGGTAAGAGTAAACCATCCTCCTGCTCCCTACAGAGGAACCAGATTCGAGTTTTCTTGTACTGCCATTCCTCTTTTGCCACTCTTAAATATGTTATGTAGCGTGCACAGTCCACTAAAGATGTAGGAGCAAGAGACAACAGAAAATACCTCCTCTGTCTTTTAAAAGGAGAGAAGCACTTCTACTTGCTGATAATGTGGCATTGCCCCCGTCTTCCTGCTTCACCCTGTATCTGCTTACCAGCTGCAGCATAATGCACACTGATGTGGCGAGGTGGCCCTAAATCCAAATTCGCTTCTAAGAAAATCCCATTTCTGGGACTGATTCTGTGGGGATAATAAAACTACTTTAGAAAATCAGTAAGATGCACAGTCCTGGATGCACAAACATTAATGTGTTTCCTGCTCTGCCTTGCATTTGTCTGAACAAACTGCTGACTTATCTGCGCTCAGTGCTACTACTCTGAGGACAAGAGGCCCAAAGATATTACAGGGCACATACCACTGGCAGTTACCTACGGGATGGACCGGCTGAATACCTGCAAGAGCACCAGCAGGGTACTTCTGGCAGCTACCCTCTGGGGACCAGCTGATCTTACACGACCTTATGAGAGGGTTGAACAAATGGACCACCATCCTGAACATCTATCAGACCCATTTACCAAGGAAAGCCTTTTCCATTTAGCACGTACGCTCTCAGAGCACAGAGGGTACTGCCGTGCTGGATTTCCTAAACAGCTACATATTTGCAGCCCAACACCTCTGAGAAGAGCCACATACTCCTGCTACCAGGCAAACACAGAATACAGGTGCTGGACATCCCAAATAGGTAGTGGTTCATTTAGCTACAGAAGCTTGAAAACAAACTCCAGCACCTTCCCCAAGCCCAACAGCACCCATTACTCCAATATGGGTATGATCATCCTGCTCCAATTTTGTTCAGAAAACCTAAAGCACCTGCACAATTAAGAGTCCGATTTAGGCTTGGACTCGGATGAAGAGCTCAGGCCAGTTTCACCCCATTACTTTTTTCTCCTTTTTGACACTTATTGATATGCAAGATCCATATTTCACAGAACAGAACATACATGATATGAAAATATTTAACAAGGCCTGAGCTTACTTGACCCCGAAAGCCCTGCTCCCAGCATCCAAAGAACTCACTGCCTCCCAAAGCAGGCAGGAAATCACACGAAGAGGAATTTTGTGAAGGGGTGGGAGGCCAGAGCACCAAAACAACTGAAAGAGATGACAGCTGTATTTAGTATGCTGACTGACTCTCCCTCAGTGCTCAGTTTTTAGCACGATATACATCACATGTTTAAACAACTGCGGGGTTTGTTTGCTTGTTTTTAAATACCCTGGTTATTCAGAGAGATATTTTAATTTTTATTCAATCCTCTGGAAAAAAAAAAGGCCTTTCATCCTCTGAGACAAAGACAAGAGACCATTATCTTAGCATCAGTGACAGCCCCAATTACACCATCAGAAACCAACACACACTGCCCAGCATCTCTGGTGACGTATTTGACGTTACACTCTTGAAATACACTTAAGTCAGGCAATGGCTCCATCCTAGAAACAGACCTTGTTAACCAAGAGCAGAGAACGGCCCCTAATTTTAACCTAGTTTAAAACACGATTTATAAAGGCATTCCTATAAATTTGATCACAGCAAAATATACGTGGTCTTTAAATGGCAGAAAGGCAAACAATTCAAATTTTAAACTAGTGAGGAATATGGGCAACTTTAAAAGAAAAACTTCTCAAATACAGACATTTGTGAAACATGCACACACACCCCCCGCGCGCGCACACACACACTTGCACACCTACATCACTCAGTGTCAAATTAAGATTACACAAGGCAATTTTCAAGGTTGCATTTACAACCACAATGACAAGTACAGCATTTCTGAGGTAGCTGAAGTCAGGGAGCAAACCACAGCACAAGCAATGAAACAGGTGCTCGCACTCACACCAAGCCCACTCTTTGGAGACACGTCACCACACGCGCAGGGGCATGTGTTGAAGAGGCACGTGTTCCACAGGGAATGAAGGTCAGTGGTACTGGAAACCTGACAAACTACTCTCCAGAGCAGTCCGTGTGCATCTGGTTTCCCGACCATCAGGCGAACATGGCTTAAATCACTGCATATCAGCTGAACTGTGCTGACAGCCTCTGCGCTCGTGGCCTGCGGCAGCTCTGCCGACAGCTCTGTCTCACGTGCATTGAAGCAAGTACAGTCGTGGCAGTTGAAGATGTTATTAGTCAGAGCTGTCTGTCACACTTCTCTCCTAGATGCTACTGTTGGCAGAAAGGTATATGCGTGTATCTCACCTGCTCCAGTTTACAGTCTAGCGTTCACGTGCAAGTCCATCTCCAGGGTATTACTTGCCAATGAACTGTGAACAACAGCAGGAGACAGACTTGAGCTCCCTTCTTCAGGTGCAATAACATCTTTGCCACGTTAAAAGCACAGAGATGTCAAACTGCCACAGCTTGAATCACCAGAGTTCATCTCTCAGGGCCCTTTGCTAGCCTACAACGAAAGGAGTTGAGCTAACCTCACAGCAAATGCCAGGCTATGTGGGGATAACAGCTGTGGCTAACAGACTGGCTTAGCCACAGTAACTGGATCATGTCTCGGAGCATACGAAGAGCTCGATCCTGCCCAAATTATAAAACTGTGTCAAACACACTCACCCACACACACATAATGTAGTATTTTCATCAAGAAGCTTTCTACAAATCAACTGTTTGCATGATTACTGCTGACAGTCTTGAAGATGGGATGGAAATTATGGCAAGATGTTTTTCAAAGGTAGAAAAATTCAACCTTCTACAATTAGGTCTCTGTTGTGTAGTTGCTGTACGAGAGGGATGGCACAGACGAGAAGTTGTTATTCCACTGTCTTCCCCCAGTACTCTGCTGCAACTCTGCCTGCTCTTTATATTTGCTCAGAAGATTTTTGGCTTCTTGCAGATCCTGAGAAGAGTTTTCACCATATTCTTCTTTCAGCCACTGCCTGAACTGCAGAAAATGAACAGACAGATACAACATGGTGAAGCAACAACAGGAGAGACTGATGCAGAAGTAATACTCCCTCCTGCCCTACAGAATTTCAAGAGCCTTTAAGAATACATGCAACCTGAAAAAAAAAAAGTGTAAATATTTCATGCCCTTCCCAAGCAGCACAGAATACGTAGGCACAGGAACACAGAAGAAATCACTGAGATCCCTTACATCCCTTAAAATGACATGCTCACATAACAGCTTGGTTGAGTGGAGTGCTACCAAGCAAGGAACACCCACTGGGACATCCTGGAGTCAAGAGCAGCCTCCTCCTGCTGCACGTCCAAACAACGAGATGAGTAAGTGTGGAAGCTAACATGATCAGTCAACTCGCCCCAGTCACAACAGGCTTAGGTAACTTCAGAAGGTTAGGAGATCAGAAAGTGAACCACTCGCATGGCCTTTTCATCTTGAGCTAACAAACACCAGCAGTAGAAACCGAACTGTAGATACCAGGAAGGGTATCTTCTAGGAAGAAAAAGGCCATGAGCTTTGACAGCTATAGCACAGGACCTTACATGTTACTGAAATGACTAACTGAATATGGTAACAGAAGTACCAGGTCTGGTTCAAGCTGAGAAAACAAAGCAGTTGCAGGTCAATCATGCTGGGACATCTTCCTCAGCTTCCAGATATTTTAACTGAGGCAGGATCTTTGTGCTTGATATCATTTATTTTTTTTCCTTACCATGAGATCACTTTTCAAATCCACAGATTTTTGCTACAAGGTATGTGGATGCCAACATCATCCACAAGTACATATTGTAATAAAAGAAATGCTTTTCTTTGATTGGGACCTGCCACTTGATAGCTCCACTTTATATTACAAGGAAGAGCACAAGTCACACCTGTTCACCTTCTCTATTCCTCTCAATTTTATAAACCTTTGTCACGTTACTCTGTCATTTCTTTGCCAGTTGAAGTATTTAAGTCCATTTAGTCACTCCTGGCAATCTTTGTTGGTCTTCTCTTTAGAAGCAGCAAGACACAGACCCCATCTATCCCGTCCCAGTGGGGATACTATTTCTGTGAATTTTTCAAGCCTTAACTTCCATAGCTTTGTTCTACTTGGGGCTCATGGACAACTTTAGCTGTAAAGACAATTTAGTTGAACATCAGGAGACAAGACCTCAGTATCGTTACACCCTCCCATTCCTAAGAGATCCTAACATGCTGAGTCAAATCTGAAGCCTCAGGCTACTGCCTGGAAGCACCGAGTTATTGCAGACCACACGGCCCTCTTAGTGACTAAACCCTTTCCTGTGAGGCCAAGATCTAAGGGACCCCCATCCTAGAAACCCCACAGGATACCACCCTATGTATGCACAGCAAAACACCCATGGTGCTGCAATCAGAAAAAAAGTTCACACCCTTTGCAGATGGCAATATTCCACTGAAATCAGGTGTGTAAACAGACACCTGCTAAGGATGTGGTTGCTATTAAGAGCCGGTAGGAAACTACAGCCCTGCCGCTGACTACAGGTGGATATTTCTTTTTGCAACCTACTGCCTCCCCCTCAGTGAAATAGGCAGAATGCCCCGTCCATTGTGGATGAAAAAAGAGAGACGTTACTGTCTTTATCGGGCTATTTGCATACAGCCTTAATTGTCATTGCTGTT
The DNA here is from genome assembly GCF_964211825.1 of Aythya ferina. NCBI lineage: Eukaryota > Metazoa > Chordata > Aves > Anseriformes > Anatidae > Aythya > Aythya ferina. The sequence continues at coordinate 82,770,606 of NC_140297.1, forward strand.
AGCCCAGACCAATTAGAGTAGAAATGACTGTAAGGGAGGAAGGAGACAAGTCTGGAAAGTCCCCCTCTGACTTCTGTCTCTTAAAAATCAGTTACTCTACCATTTACATCAGTTCCAAACGATCCAGGAAACATTCGGTTAAATATTAAAAAAAAAAAAAAAAAATTAACACAAATATTTATGGTTGCAAGCTGCATCATGCAAAACAAATGGTAATTTCTAAACTCTGAGCTTTCTGCAGCAGAACGATGGGGAGGGGGTAAAAAAGCCAAACTCCTCTGCCTCGTGTATTTTGGCTTGCCTCTGTTATTGATTTCTTTTTTTTTTAAATAAGTAAAATCCAAGCAAGTCCAGAGAACAGCAATGTGCTGAGCAATGGAAAACAGAGGGGACAGACCGAGGAGGAAGTTAGTGTAAGTGGAAGTCACTGATCACCCATGGGGAGCAGGTCTTTTGCGTAGGATGGTTGTTTTTACTGGTAAGAAACTAATTTTTATTTCGTAATAACCACTTTGCAGTCTTATTGTTTCCTCAATTCTCCTAGCCCTACAAAGCCTCCAAAGGCTAGGAAATAAGCAGAAGAGTCAGATTTGAGACTGTTCTACAAATCAGAATGGTTATGAAGTCTCAGCCACAGACAGTACTGCTGAGGGAGGACGTAAGTCATAATGAGAACCTAACTTGACTCCTGGATAGCAAAGTTCTCTGATTATGATTTCTTTCCTGCCTACTATTCCAAATGAATGTGAGGAAAAAATACTTTTATGCAACCAGCATTAAAGCTTGATCTCACTACTGCAGCATTCTGAGCTACTCACTCTTCACTTTTTCCTCCCTCTAAAGGTGTTAAGTCTTGTATCATGTCTTCAGCACACATGAAGATCATTGGATTGAGAGCGTAGCTGGGCAGGTGTGCTTAGATGCTGTGCTTCATCTTTCCTCCCATCCCATGTTCCCTGTTACCTTCAGCTCCATCTGTACCTCTCCAGTGTAGCAGGCTTAACCAAGAGGCCACTCCCACAAACCAAAACCAAGGAGTCAGACCAGCTAGTGAGAAGTAGCTCATGAATTAAGTCAGAGCTCTGATTCTCATTTCATCTGTTTGTAGGTCGTTTACCTGATCGACATCATGCTTTTCAAACTCCTGTAGCTGTCTCTGGAAGCCCATGTTGGGATTGGCACAGGATCTTGCTGCTCGGACAACAGACAGTGCATCTTCCCAGCCAAAGTCGGTGATGGTCATAATGTAGGCAACCACCAACGTTACACTCCTGGAGACACCTGCAAGGCTGCATGACAAACGAGGTGCAACAAACAGATGAAGTACAGCACTGAAAGCATCACTTCCCAAAACCACAGGAGGCTGCTGTGCTGCCTGCCACCATAAAGAAATACTGCTGTACTTGAGCTAAGGGGATTTGGGTACTGCTTTTTCAAATGCATCAGAACAGATCGATGACAAGATTGAGAAAGCTGGTTCAGAGGGATAATTCATATGAGACTAGAAATGAAGGAATAAGCATTGTCTTCACAAAAGGGGAGGACAGCACACATGTTCTAAGTGAGATTTGGTTTTGAGTAAGCTAAGTCACCCACATTCTTCTGCCTATACAGATCAGGGCACTAAAATAGGACTGTTCCCTTTTCACCATGAATAAAGGCTACGTTTTTATGGGGCTGAAATAAACTTTAACTGAATTGTAAAGTCCATGAGTCTGGTTGCTTGAGCTCTTTTACTATTTCTGCTATCCATGCACTCTGTAACTTATGCTCTCAGGACTCGTGCTTCCTGAAACAGTAGGATAAAGTAAGAATCATTCACTAGTGCTGGTTTGACAGCTCTAGAAGAACCTTCAAGTCTTACTATGGTGAGTATAAAGAACGTGCCTGGGCTACATTTGTACCAGATTCTTTCATCTGGCATTTCAAAGCCCTCTTATGCTCTTGAAGTATATCACAAAATTTAAACATGTGCTTTTTAAACCCATCAAAATTTAGAGATATTATTCCAGTGTTACATACATGGAGACTGACCAAATGACTTGTCCACAGCCCTGCTATGAGTTGGTAGCAAACCAAGGGTTTATACTCAGGGCCTGTGTTCAAGTCCAGTGTTCAAACCATGAGATGACACCGATTCCAGATATAGACTCAGATATGCCATATGGACATACAACACAGACTACAACCAATAGCAGAGAGCAAAAAAAAAAAAAAAAAAAAAAAAAAAACAGGGTGGGATTTCCTTTTTTTACTTTTTATAGTCCCAGGAGTCTCCAATCAGAGACCTGCTATTAAAAAAAGCAACATTTCTTTCAGCAGCTGAAAGAAAAAAAATATTTTCCGATTTTTTTACTACTTTTTATTTGTAGTAACACTGAAGTCACCCAAATAGCTGTCATGGAAACCAATCAAATTATTAGGATAACAGAAACCTTTAGAAATACAATGATTAACAATAATGGGAAATAATTAAGAACCCTAGTCAAAGAGATGTTACTATTATTACTTTCTTAGGAAAGACCAATAAAAAGGTTTGATTTTTATCAAAGAATTTCTTGGGCTCCTTTTATCACCAGGCGGCTGCCTAGCCTAGTGGCTCAGAAGTTCTAGTTGCGTGATGCTTTAATAGCATTTGCAAATTTTCTGGGGATCCTCAAATAAAAAGAGCACTTCAGTCCAAACAGGTTTTGCTATAAAATGGAGATAAACACTACCTTATCATTAACATGATGAACATACAAGTAAAAGCACAGAGACCTTGAAGCTTTCTTGATCAGGGATATACATACCAATGAACTAGGCAGCCTTCACCTTTAAGCCGGCACTCATGGATGAATTTGATGCTCTCTCTGAAATGCCTTGCCCTGAAAACAGAAGCAGAAGGGGAGTAAAGAAAGTGCTCTATTTAGTAAAATCACTACCTAGAGAAAAATGCATCCGAAAGCTTACTTAATGCTGTTTCAAGAATTTAGAACTGAACACGGGGCTTGCAATGTGAAAGCTGATATATATCGATGAAACCCCAAATTCACTGGCATCGTTTTTCACCATGCTACCTGAAGGAGAAACTGGTATTTTAGGTACTATGGTGCGATAAACATTAGCAAATGCTTTGTTCTGATGATTGTCAAGTCTGTGTTTCAGTTTGCGTTTTATTCCTCTTTTAACTAGTAACTCAACCTCACGTCTCCTTGAGTATACTCTGACATCAGGTGAAACTCAGCATGGCTACATGAACTCTCAGTATATTGCCTTTCACAAAGCAGCATCCTGCTACCCAAACTGGAGCTTAACTTTGACTTCTCCTTCTCCATCAAACCATGCACTAGGACACACCTAAACATTATGACTCTTCTCAACATGAAATCTTTCCCTTCTGTCACTGGTATGAAAAAAATTCTCTGTTCAAGTCTTGGCTACTTCATCTTCTTCCAGCTTCCTCCCTGTAGATCTCAGGACCCCACCGTTATTTAGCACAGCATCCAATCCCTGCCTACAGTCTACATTTTGTTAAGCACTGCGGTAGAAAACATGGGGAAAAAAAAGACTCACGGAAAAGAAATGCTCAACCTGCCCCTGCCCTTTGGGCTGAAACCTCTTGGGGCTGTCCGTAATTGACCACAGGTGCCAGCAGCACCTCTCAGCTCAACAGAACTGGAGTTCACTTAAGCCTTTGAGTGCTCATGCATGTCAAGCTCACAAGTAGTAGCACAGACAGGAGACTGCCAGAAAGCACGGCACTGAACACCTCGCAAGAAGCAAAGACGAACCTGAAAGCACACTGCACTTAACACCCATGAAACACAACGTCCTGTACTCAAGATGTTTCCCCTCCCGCTGAGTGTATATTATACCACAAGGGTAAAAAGAAAAAACCTCAGCCCGGCACCAGCAGCCACACAAAAATCAGGAATGCCCACATAAAAGGAAGCTTCCCTTCCTGCCCAAGAGTGCAGCTGTTGATACTGTAAACACTGAGAACTGAAGGAGGACACTGATGCAAGAGCGACTGCCTGTGGGACTTGCAAAGGCATTGATATATAAGCTGATATATCCAGAAAGAAGGATCACAAAGCCAGGACTCGCTCCCCACGGCGGTTCTTGCATCACTGGATGCAACACAGAGAACGCAGCCGGAAGAAACTTGAGCAACTTGTAAGAAAAACGTCACGGCATGAGCTAACCCCAGGCTTTAAGGCAGAAAGTAAACTCAGGACTCTGTGTTTCTCAAGAAACTTATCAATTGAGATGAGCAAAGACAACTAAAGAAGCCTTATGAATGCATTTCTACTCAGACAGCTGCTCCAAAACATTTTCACTGGCTGAATTGCAACAAATCATGACACTCGGGTCCACCTGTAGGGAATCAGCAGCTTCACATAGATAACCCGGGTGACAAATGACACCAGGCTGTGTGTACAAGAGGCATTGCTACTGCACAAATCAGGACTGCTTGCCCATGATCAAGCGGATTTGATCAGGTGAAGCTTGCTTAGGGTTGGACTGACAACATCCCTATCTTCTCATACACCTATCTTTCCTCTCTCTCTCTAGAGAATCTGGCCAACAGAGCAGCTCCAAGCACCGTGAATTCACTTCAATGGTCTAGCACAACTTTTGGTTAAACACTTCAATGCTTTGGTTTGAAAAGCATCTGTGAATGAGCACAGCACCTTTGCAAGGCACTAAATATAGCTAGCAGTGAACGCCATTCACTCAGTTTTATTTGTCCTTCCTTATTGCTGACACTCTGTCTGCTGATTCACTGTCAAGTGTAAGTGTCTGCAGGCAATCATGAAAATGAGAAGAGAAATAGCAAAGCTCAGAACCAGGGCTGCTCTGTAGAACCACAACCCTTCCTCACCTTGAGTCAGAGAAAAAGAGAAACGTGCTTTTCCACAACCGATGGTATAAGAGCATTGCTGGCTCCACAGCGGACACGGTTGCCTAAACACATTTTCAAAGTTATGACACAAACTTATTTACACAAAAAACTGAGATTGAGGATCAGTTAACCGTGAGGCAATTGCCAGAGACACAAAGAATGGCAAGTCTTACATTAACCACAGAATAGTTGATTATCATCTGTAACAGGAAAACACTTGACAAATGCCTTGAATCACAACCTGTTTGTTGGACTGAGCAGCTACTTCAATACAATTAATTATGTGACATCTTACTGTTACATTTCCCAGCTTAAAACTCGGTCTCAAACTGCACCATCTTCACAGTGGGAAACACCACAGGAAGAAGAACCAGTAGAGTGCCCCTACCAGCATGATGTCAAAGTTACCTAAACTTATACGGTAGCAGACTGGATTATCCAAAGCTAGCCAGAGGGCCGAGTTACAACACCAGACCTAAATATCACAGTTGCTGCTCAGCCTTCTAGAAATACTATAAAGGCTAAAAAGAATGCATGAAAAAAAACAGATAGGAAGAGGTATCTTGATGTTGCTTTCCTCTGGCAATCTAAACGCAAAGGTCCACCTAAACTGCTTTTCATAATGGGTTTCCCTGGCTTCTGGGTTATCACCATGACCAGCCTGACAGTTGGATGCTAGTTCCTTAGAAACACAGAGCCTAAGACAATTGGTTAGAGCAGGGCAGAAACGGAAGGTTTGGTTTCTACAGAATACCCTATTAGTAACAGGTTCTGTAGGACATCGCATTTCTGGGGAAGTCAGTGGCCCAAGGCAAAATACTCACGGTCCAGGGAAACACTCATTTAACTCCTAGGAAGCACCTCTGGTCTCAACAGCAACTGCTGTGTTGCTGTACTAAGTGGGTGCAGAACGCAGGAGCAGAGGCAAGCTTTCAAGCCACTTCAGTGAGTGCTCATGTATTAACAGGGAAGTAAATCCCTGTTATATTTCTCTGGCAATTCATCCCTCTGAGGATAAGAGATCTACTAAACAAGCCTATGTTGATTACTGGTGCATTATGTAAAGTTCCCCTCACAAAAACTAAGCTGCAGTGAATTAGGAGCTCACAGACCTGAAGTTCAGTGGATTAGGGCCTTCAGTTGGACCTTCTTTGTTGCAAGATAGCAACAAAGCTTCAGGAGCTTCTGACAAACTTGCTGTTTGGCAGCACATGCAAGAGAGCAGTGCATGTCCAGTCTGTCGTGCCTCGCAGCAACTGCTAACACAAGGATATGCAACACAGGAGGGTGCTTTTCTTTTTTTCTTTCCCCAAGACCACCAGAATCTCCTTTGAGAAGAGGGTAGATATGTAAGGGTGTTGCAGAGGGATCTCCTCCCCATTTATCTCCCCCTCCACAAAGGGGGCATATACATGGTGCGGTCACCCATTCCTAGATATGACTGTCATGTCCCCACAGTCTGAACAAAAACAGTTTCCTCTTGCTTCAGAGGGCTGTACGCGCAAAGCAAGTAGAAACACTGCTTGGGGACATCGTGATTTGACTTTACTTGAATTTCTGCACTGTATAAAGCAAAAAAAGAAAAATCGGTTAGTCATCAAGTTTTATTTTAAGTGATAAAATGTCTCAGTATTAGAAGTAATGACGTTTGCTTGCAACCACCTGATACCAAAGCAAGAATCATAGACGCCTTCAGCATAACAGAAACAATACTCATGCAAATATTGTATTTTCTTACTGAAGCTTTAATAGCTTTGATACCACACCAGACAGTTCAAGTGCTGGAGGTGGTTTTTCAATATAACTCCTTGATATTTAACAGTGATGGAGGGACTGAACTGTACAATAATTAATATTCACCACAAATGTTGCACCCTCTAGTCCCTTCCCTGAATTGATCCAGATCTCTACTAAGAAAAGGAAGCAGATTTTGGAAAACATTTCAGAAATGCTACAGATCTCAGAATACCAATGAACAATTAATAAGACATTGAACGTTTCCCTCTAATCTCTTTTTTTTTTTTTTCCTCTACAAAAAAGGATTGATTTTTTACTTTAGTTTAAGTATCAAACGTAGCTAGTTGTCTGTGACAAAGGTAGTTAACCATCTGCCTTCTCATTACAGACCTGTCTTGAAAATTAAGGGTTTGTGGCTCGGGGAGGGGGACAAGGGGGCCTTGTTTGTTTTTGGTTTGTGTTTATTTGTTGGTGGTGGGAGCTTTTTATTATTTTTTTAATCATTAAAGAAACGCATCACAATGAGAAGACAAACCAATATACATCAAATGCCACACTGGAATCTTTCTAGGGTATGAGAAATACACTCTCTAAAAATATCCACCGAAAGCATCAGCCGGAATATTGCTGTGATGTGAGAGAAAAGCAGTGCTGCATTTCCTTCCGTACATACCAGGCTTCTTTCAAGTACTTGCCTCTCTACAAAACTTGCTAGCAGGATGTGGCTGAAACCCCCCTCATCTGTCCCCAACATAAACAGTGAGTTCTAGAAGAAAGAGTTGGTCACCATCCAAGTTCTCTTACAAAATTTGTTTTGATTTCTCTTTGGAATCAAGATGTGCCACGCACCTTCAGTTCAATGGTTCAAAACATTAAAACCAAGGGCAAGTCAATCAGCATTTCACAAATGTGAGCAGCAATGAGAAAGATCGAGGCTGGGACTCAGCAGTTTCAGTACATACATGCTCAAGGCAACAATCACTCCAGCGCAGACAAATTCCCCACCATGCCAGTCTACTAATAAGTGCAGTGGGGCCTTCAGACGTAGGTGCAACTCATCCAGAGCAGACAGTTGCAGGAGTACTTTGCACACTGGGGCTTTTTATAAAAGGCCCACTGTGAGGAATTCATTTTAACCTTTGAAGCACCAGGCTTCATAGCTTTTGCACATATTTTCCACTTCTTAGGGGCTAGAGATAGTGCAAGCAAGAAAGAGTAGTCAAGCAAAAAGATTCACAAAAATAATGGCTAGAATAAACTGGGAATAAATTCCAAGCAGGCACACTGAGGAACCCCTACAGTTTAGAGCCAGAAATGGATGAACAATGTTTATGCACTGACCCTCCTATAAACCCCTTACAAAAAGCAGGGGCAGAACCGAAGTGGCTGCAAGAAAGCATTATTGTGTTTTGTTAACAGATAAAAAAACACATTAGTGCAATATTTGTGAGAGATCAGAATCAGATCTTTTAGGTTATTATGAAACAGGCACCGTGGTGTACTGAAGGACTTCTGTGTTTTTGTGTTTTATTTTTAAATTACTTACAAGTTCTGCGAGGGTGAGTCAGCAGCAGGAATACAGAGATACTTCACTCCCTGTGTAAAGAAGCAAAAAGAAATTAGAAGAAAACATCCAAGTCACATGCACTTATCTACTACTGTGCTACTCGTGGTCTAGACTGGTGCAGCCTTACAGATTTTGAGGAAGATGCACCATTATTCAGACAAGCAACTACCATCTCTGTGCAGCCAGGTTTTAAAACATTGTTTTCACATCTGCTTTGTTGCCAAGACTTAACTTAGTTATGCTTATCCAAGGGACCAGCAGCAAGATTTTTTAAATAGAAACATCTTTACTAAAAAAGCATAGCTCTTTTTTTTTTTCCCCAAAAATCACATTCTTATTTTTCTAGTAAAACTAAGTTGTCTCCTGCCCTTCCCTTTCTCTGAACAAAGTCTTCAACTTAAAATGGTGATAAGCAATTTCTTTTGAATCTGTGTTAATCATTTTTTTTTCCACATGGCTGGTAAACCAAACAAAATGCAATGCATTTTGGAGAAGAAAATTATGTTTGTGGGGTGCTTTTTGCTTTTAAAATTAATTTTTTTTTTGAAAGTTCAAGAAGGACAACCATAAAACCCGTACTTTTCTTCCACAAAGTTAGCCTCACCATTTTAGTCAGCTACCATAGTAAGTTACAAGATTAATTAGGGAAGTTTGACAAGCACTTCTCATGCATTGGAAGTGTTACTGGGTATATTTAAAACATCAGTGTAATCATACTCTACTGCTTTGCATTGTTAACGCTCAGTTTAACTGTCATTTTATTTTCAAAGCCCCCTTTGCCCTTCTGACTATTAAGAAAACGAACGCTTCTGAAAGCATATTTAGCTGACTTCTCAAATAGGACTTCCAAGAAAATAGGTTTCAGCTCAAATACATAAAAACTAAATTATTCACTGGAAGTCTTTCAGCATCTGAGATAAGCAGAGTTGTGAATTTTTCAGATGTATTTGTAAAGATAAGGATTCACAGCAAAGAGTCCACCACAAAATAGACATTAGGTTATCTTTCTGTAACAATACGAAAACCCCTGATAACTTTGCACACTCATCCAGTAACACACAAGGGGAAAAAAAAAAAAAAAAAAAATCAAACGTTTCTTTACAAGAGATCCTTCAAGTGACATTTGCCAACAAGGTGGAACATAAACACATCTGCCAGGCATTTCATTTGCTAGGTGGAAGGCTGTGTGTGAAAAGTTCATTGCTCAAATGTGACAGCTACCTGAGGTAGCATCTTCTCCAGCACTGTGCAGGCTCAGAATCCTCTCTTTGCTCTTCCCTACAAGCACTTTGTTACTTCACCTGTCACCTCACACCAAAGAATAATAATCACTTGTGTGAGTGGCCCTGGCCTCTTGCACCATGACACACCATCACACTAATCCTCTACAAGATGCATGAACTTCACCGCTACATCAGAAAGGATGTGGTGATCCCTCACCCCCACCTCCTTACTAACACTTCCATAAAGCACCAGCCTTTCTTTCAGCCTGACAGAACTTCTCTGGCCAGTGCCTTCCTCACAGCCACACAGTTTTGAGAGCATGCCTGTGCTTTACCAGACTTCCTTGCCCTGTGTCAGGATAAGGGATGTCTACTGTGAGGCACCAGGATGGCCTCAGAGCCATACGGTGATCCACAAGGGCTCATGTAGACGCATCCACTTAGAAACTTGCAGTAGTAGTAATACATCCACTAACAGGCTCCTGAACCAAGGACGGTAATTGCATTGTGACAGGTAATTACGATAACAACCTTGTATGACACATTTGAGAGGTTCATCTTGGACACTAGCATCACTTCCAAGTGAGTCACTCCAGTAGAAACAGGGCCTCAGACCTGAAAGTAAACGTGTATGCCAATCTGTCACACCTCTGCACCACTCCATGCCATTAACCGCACTGCCAAGGGAAGAAAGACAAAGAAAACTGAAGTAGGAGACAGGTTAACACTAGCACACGCTATGTGCCTTGGGTTTGCTCCTACAACACAGGCTGACTGATACAAGTTGCTCCACGGATTTCAGAAGCTGTGGCACATGCTGAGTGCTCTTCACAAACTGCATGCAGAGGGGCTTTCAGATGATGTTCACTCTAAAAGCAGAAGTAGCACCAGCACAAGGTGAAGACCCACAGTGTTCTTTTTCTTTGTCATGGCTGGCTAGTTCCCAGTACCGCAAGCAAGCATGAAACTCGCCTGTAGGAGACCGCATATGGTACTGAATGGCTCATCCAGAGCCTGATCCTACTGCAGCACCTACAACTTCCAGTGAAGTAACACCAGCACTCCTCTCATTATTGTGCCGACAAACGCTCAGCATCAGCCAATGAGCCTGATTAAAATAACTTTAAACACCTCCTCTTTGAGAAGCTGCTGGAATTTGGTATTTGGACGGATGCGTGTCTTGCGTGTGGTGTTTTTGGAAGGCTGTGGTGATGGACTCCTCCCTGTGAGGAAATAATCACACACTCAACTCAGAAATAGCTAGAGGTGGGATTTCAGAAGTATTGTGCAGTGGCCTAACCCAACTCTCACAGGCACAAAAATAAAAAATAAACCAGTGAAACTCTGTGACTTTAACCCAAGCAGTTTGGCCAGAGTTGGTAACTCCCGAGGATCCCACCCTACCATCAAGTTTTGCGTCTTTATGTTTAAACAATAATAATGATAGAATCAAATATCATTCATCACAATCGGATACCAGAAATACAGCAGCTACACAGGACTGCACAAGGCAGGTTTTCATAAATGAGACCCATTAGGATTTTTTTTGTGTAGCTATTCATACTTTGCTGGGATTAGCTTTTATTCACGTATGCTGGATACACATTCTTTTTTTAAAACATATTGGCAATAGGAAGACACTTCATGACTGAACCCTCTTGTCTGTATTTAAAAAAAAAAAAAAAAAAAAAAAAAAAAACACTACCCAGGATCATAATATTTGTTTATTTGTGCCCCAAGACACCATTCTTCCTCCTGAGCACATACCTTTGCAGATAACATCTAAGAACTGTCCCAAAGGGACCTCTCAAAGCAGAACACTTTGTCAAGGAAACAAGTAAATAGCTACAACATTTTAGATGGGGTACTAGCATGCAAGAAGGACACAGACATCGCTATTTTATTATCCTGCAGAGTTCGCTTGCAATTCTGAAACTGCAAAGCCTAAGATGTAAGCAGGCAACAACCACTGAAACACGGCAACTAAAAGAGAGTAAGCTAAACATCAAAAGACTGTTAAAGAGTAAAGCAGACTATCTCCCAGTGAAAATTTCAGCAATCTCCAAACCAGTACCAAGTCAGCAGCTTCACTCAATAAACATTAATCTGGTTGCACACGCAATACAGAGTTGATCCAAAACTGCACATTAGTGAAGGGAATACAAAATATAAGGTTAATGTCACGCTGTATGGAGGTCTGGATTTTTTTTTTTTTAGTTTTAAATCAATGTTTTTTCTTCCCTTGGACTGACAGTTTTCTAAGAATTATTCAGTGGAGAAAGGACAAAACACCTCAAAACAGATAGTGTGTTACTTCAACTGCACACATGAAATTAGGTGCCAGAGAATAGCTACTTGTCCCAAAACCATGGTATTTGCTCAAAGCAAAGAGAAAAGCTTGCAACTGTAAGAACAGGCAAAAAGAAGTATTAAATCATACATGAAGTATGAGATTAACTTTATTGAATACTGGTGCCAATGTTATTATTCAAACATTTCTTCAGCTGACACCTGCCAGTTGTCTTCTCTTTCCAAACCACCTTTTTCCCAGATTATCAGAAAAAAATCAACCCAATTTTCTCATTAAACAGAAAATAGGTATGTTCTCCGGTAATGAAACATTTCACACACATCCTAATGCAAAAGAAAAGGCTGTCCTCCAGTGAATATTCATCAGGTCAAATCTAAGCTTCTAGGTCAATGAGATGCTGAACACAGTTTCCTTCTGCTTGTCTCTCAATTCACTCCTACTCTCCATTTGGTACTTTTAAATCACTGCTCACTTTACTTTCTCCATCGATCACCTTTACCAACAAACCCTCTGAAACATGCACCTTCCTAAACTTTTTCCTGATTATCCACGTGATGACTCTGACACCCCAATCAATTAAAAACATCACTCCTATTTCTTCTGCTGCATTTGAACTGCTAAGATTAAAAAAAAAAAATGAATAAAATAAAACATCATTTACTTTTCTGTTTTCTGTTTCAGCAGACAGAGTAACCACCAAAACTAGATTTCTGTCTCTTAGGCCCTGAAACTACATGCTACAGTTAAACCGATACAGTGAGAGCTAACAAAACTAGAGCAAGTATTCTGATTTCAAGATTGTCAAAGTTGAAACAAGCGAGAGTTTGGTAAAATTTCTAAAATTCACTGGTATTTGAGAAACTACAACACTTACACAATTTCAGAGGTCCTAGAACTAAATCAGTTCCGTGACAGTCAATATATAGGTATTAAGATTAAAAAGGTTTAGGTGCGCATATATATGTGTGTGTGTGTATATATATATATATATATACACACACAATATATATATATATATACACACACACACACACATGCATGCGCGCACACAGAGGCTTTACACTGAAGTTAAAAAGATACTACAGTAATTGCAGGCCTTTTCAAACTTGTGTTTATTTTTTTGAGGTTAATCTACTAAGATCGGAAACCAAACAGTAATTTCACATTTGGAAAAGCCAGTAACACTAAAACAAGACCTTCTAAATGTTATTAGCTCTTAAAAAAAAATACATCTTTGTTATTAAATCCAGTACTTTACATAGTGCTCACGAAAGATAACAGTCCAATTTCTTAATGAATGCTCCATTTCTGATCTACTTACTATGGCTTAGCTTAAAAAGAAAAAATACTCGAGCTTCATTCATTTTAACTGAACTTGCAAAAACTGGCATTGTTTTCATAGTAGAACATGTAGATGTGTCATTTTGCTACAGCAAAATTCTGCACGTATTACATGTCAGATAATGGGTCAGCGACTAAAAATAAGATCACTAAAGAGCACACAAATCTTAATACCAAGAAAAAATTCAACTCCAAACAGGATAACGTGTAAAGAGTAGTACTATGAGAGAAGCGCAGCACCTATACGGACATTTTCTCCTCTCTAATGATGAAAAAGACATTCTGAAGTGATTGAGTCTCAGTTTGATTACTAGCTAAAATCATATTAACATATAGTTTAAAGACCAATTATATTTATATAAAACTCAGTACACTTGGCAGACGTTCTTCAGAACACGGTCCCCTCCATTGCTATATATACAACATTTTGGACATTCTTCTTAGCACTGGAAATCTGAATCTAGAACTGAGAATGTTAAAAGATAAGGAAGAAAGATGAAAAAAAAAGAACGTAAAATTACAAAAATCTGTTCTCCATCGGGAGGGTGGAGTTAGATAAAAAAAATACTTTAAAAAGAGCAGGATTGTATTTTTGGCAATAAACCTCGCTATATTTAAATTTATGTAAAGATACCATCAACGACTTCCAAGAAATTTTTTTTAAACCTAAAACCCTAAACTTAAATTTGTGAACCCAGATGCAAATAGAAAACCTCCAGCACCTGGCAAGTTCTTTCAGGTTAGTCAAAAACCATGTGTTAATTTGAGTCGTCACATCAACAGATGAGGACAGGACTTATTTTTGTTTAGGGGCATTTCAGCAAAAAAGCTAAAGTGGGAAACAGCCAGCACGAAGCTTCCTCAAGCCAAACCAACAAGAGTTGATCAAGAGTTTTGTCCAGTAATACACCAAACTGAACATGCTAAACTGAAAAACCATTCAACCGTTTGTTTGTCCTTTCAGTTGCTTTGTGTAGCAATCACCATCGGTGTTGATTTTATTAATGACTCATAGAAAATACATTTGTGCTTCAGCAAAAAACACAACCACTAATTGACTTTAGTGAACACCACATTCAGGTTTGGTTTTGAAAAAATATTTATAAATGAAATTGAAATTACATGGAGAATATGAACTGCAGAAAAGCAGGAAGCTCCTGCAATAGAATTTATACATTCAGTTTGTGTTGTATTATTATATAATAAAATAGCTTTTTGCAAGTCATATGTGTTGTGTTGTTTTTTTTGTGAAGTTTATGGTTTTCTTAGTAAATAGGCTCTGCAACGCTTTTGAAAAGCCCAGCCTTAAGGCTGGAAATTGCCAGTCACAAATACAAAAAGTGTCCTACTAAAGCTCCCCTTCCCAATCTCTCCTCTCAGTCCACCTTTCTAACGTTATAAGGAGAAATGTTGCGAAGTCAAGGCTTTGACTTGACTTACAAAGAGCTGCACATACTGCTTCTAACCCTAAACGTGAATGGTAACTTTAACCTGGCTCACCCAAAAGAATGGGAAGTAGGAGAAAATACTAATAACTTTGCACTTTACATCTCCTTCAGAGATGTAAACGAGAGTATTTACAGGACTACACACTTCAGTTGAGAGGAAGGACCTTGTTCATATGCCTTTACTAGAGGGTGTACTTAAACCCCCAGACACGTCGTGGCAAACCTAACATCTGAGCACTGCCTATCACACTTGGCCCCTGAACCCTAAGGGGGAATCTCTGAGTACGACGATAAAGCAATAAATCCCACTTGCCCCTTTCTCTCAGGGAGTGCTGGAACACGCTGGCAACACCTCTGTAACATGCTCACATCACACACTTGGATTAAGGCTCTTCACAGGGTGGGCCAGAGCATTTGTTCTGCTCCAGTCAACGTGGTATCCAACCAGTGAGACACACCGGCCCAAGCACTTGCTGGTCTAAAAACCCCTCATACCAACAACTGGCTACTGAAAGCTTCCGAAGCTCCTCACCCTTTCTTTCCTACCACCTGTCACTAGAGGAACATGCTTCCCCTGACACAGCTGGTGTGTGCTGAGCAACTCAAACGATGAACTGATTTCAGTGCATCGTCACCACAGCGGCCTCTGCCAAGGGTAACTCATGACGAAGACCTGGCCTGACACACTTTAAAAGTTGCTCCGTGGAAGTCTCTTGGAGGCTTCTTAGCAGGGCACCGAAGTCATTTTTGAAAAATTAGTCAGAGGCCCTAACTTCACAAGCAGAGCCAAAGCCGGACTGGGCATTACTTCAAGCTAGAGAAAATCTTCTGGCGCTGCTACACCTGAAAGAAAAATGGTAGCTATTTTGCTCAGCATGGTCTTCTGAAACATCTCATGAGGGGAAAACCTTACCATGAAAAAGCAGTGAAACACCGTAAAAGAAAGTTAAGTTTTTGAGTAGAAGAGGCACTTCTACACTTCCTCTTGATGGTAGCACAAAGGCTGAAAACTGATGGCTTCCAGTGGTGGCAACACTGGTAGCAACACTGGTGATACGAGAGCTCAGTGGTGGAAATAGAAATGCAATACCCTGACCTGATTAAATCATTTCCAGAGCTGATCTCGATACAACAGCAATGGCCTTGTGATATGATATTAGCAACTCTGATTTTGAAGGCTGACTTTCCATCTCACTCTAATGGCTCCCATAAGTGCTTGGGCTGGATACGGAAGACAGCAAAGCCTACGCACAGAACAAGTTGTGCGGCCATACCGAGCAGGGGCTTCTTTCAGCACATCATCAAGATGCAATTCTGATATATGAATGGGCTCCTACAGCTCAAGGCTTCTGTATGCTATCCAACATAGTAACACAGCTTTAACAGACTAGCCTTTCTCACTCACTGAGCCACATCTGCCCAGAATTAGCACATGTTGGCTGTTTAGTTTCCCAATTTTTCCTCTTTTTAGTTATCTCATGTTGAGCAATGGTATGCTTTTGAGTCCAGTCAAATACTTTCTGGACTGTTTTCTGTGTGGGGATATTCCTTCACAATACAGAACCAAAGAAGAAAGCACTGAAGTGGCTTTCAGCACTTCCAGAGTTGAAGCAGCAAAGGGCATGACAGGATTTTTTTTTTCTCCATCTGTTTCAGCACTGTATGCCCCAATACACACAACAGAAAGAAAAAAAGAAAAAAAAAAAAAGAAAGAAAAATCCTGTCCAGAATGTGTAGCCGAGAGAAAGAAACTACCACGAAGTGCTGATGGAAAGGGAGAATTAGAAAACTAAAAAATACTGAGGCTATCACCCCCTTCATAGCTTCTGTGAAAGCCCCCCATAGTAAACCCCATCATATTCTTGAGTGCTAACAATAGCACATAGAAAAAACAAGCAAACAAATAAACACCTCAGCAAAAATACTATCCAAAAATGTAGAGGCAGATTACTTGCATTATACCAGAGCAGCCAGTTCAGCTCCTCCACAGATTAGTTTGCTTTCCTTTTCTAAAAACCCGCAAAAGTATAGTTTACAGATGAGCTTTAGACATGCAAAGCTATAAGGTCCAGCTAGAAATGCAGTAAGATTTGCAACATCCAGACAGGTTTAAAAACATGAAGTCAGATTTCAGATCTTAATGCAGGCTGATATGAATGCATTATCTATACTTTATGACATTATTTATTACATTATCTATACTTTATTATCTGCACTTTATGACCATTAGATCTTGGAAATAATTTTCAGCTTTTGATAAGTGATCAGCTGTTTAGTTTTTCTATTTCCAGACAATTTTTATTTTTAATTCATAAATTCGATCCAATACATTCTCTTGCTATTTCCCGAGCTGCAACTTTCTTATCCTTAACACCTTACTGAGCAGGTATATCACAACATTCAGCACTGAAAATGGTGCTGAAAAGTTGTACAGCTTCTCTGCAACCTTATTTCTTCTACAACTTCTGTTCCACACACTGGTTCTGTTCTAATTAGAGTACATTTTTGTTGGCCATATTGTTTTATTATGGTATTTGGCTGTCTACTCAAGGAATATGAAAGATTGTTCTAAACTAACAGCACAGAGTGTTAGCTGTGCTTTTCCCTTTCAGTTCAGTTTCTCAGGGACTGAGTATTTGAAACCCTAATTCGACTCTGGCAGAAATTTTAAAATTTCTAGGAAAACTTTCAAGGAAAATCAAACTCTTTATAAGATGACCTGGCCCATGAGGTTTACCTTAAAGATACAATTAATTCAAGTTGTTCTGGCTGCACAATCAGACTGGAAAAGAAAGATGCTTAGTTGAGTTAGTAATTAGCTGTTCTTTACCACCCCCTCCACCTACCTACCATATTTACATAGTCATCGATTCAGGAAAATGAGAAAGAAAGCCACTGCTCTGGAGACAACATGTACCAGGTTAAGATGATACTGTTAATGCCACCAGAATAATAAAGAAAATAAGCGCAAATAACTGTACTCTGCTGGTGCTCTGGTTAACTATGCAGAATGGGGAGAAAAACAACCTGTAAAGCTAGTATCTTGAGCATTGGAGGCAAAGAAGAGTGGATGCTTCATAGGTATTAATTTTCTTACTAACTGGAAGACATTGCAGCATTCAAAAATCCACACCACACTTTAAGATCACTCTTTTTTTGTCTAGAGAAGAAATCCAACAAGCCACAAGACTTGAAACAGCACCACCTGCATACATGCTTATCACCAGGACACAGACTGGCTATTCACATGATATGGGGATGCCTAAACCTCAAGTGCTTTGGCACTGGGCAGAAAGACGTGACAAAAGCCCCAAGACCCTCAGAATCAGGCATGTTTTGCTGGGATTTCAGTTTTTGACGCTTCATTCAAATGACTTCAACTGAAACTGCCACATACGCTGATACGCTCCTTATCTGAAAAAGGACACTAAAAAGAAAAACATTCTCTAGCAACAGAAAGCACAGAAAAAACTCACACGCGGCACACATGCAAAAACCTACTCCTAATGTTTGCAATGCGTTGTAAACAGAGCTGCTGTTAACATGGAAAGCTTGTGACAGAGGACAGTACAAGAACGCCCAGGTAAAGTCCTGTTTATTTAAGACCTACACGACTGTGGTCATCACGATGTCTCCAAGATGAGAGCAGCATACACAGCGCCCTGTGATGCACAAGTAGTCTGTCTAACAATGACAGCGCTGCAAGTCAATTAATCCCAAAGGGCTCCGCAACCACAAGTGACTGGTAAGACATTTGAAGCATTTGCTAGGTCAAACCCTGTGGCGTTACTCAAGAGAAACAACAAAATTACTAGTAACTGACAAACGTGTGGTGGACCATGTGAAAGAAGCGGGTAGTTTCAGTCCCCTTCCGGACTGATGGACAGGTGTCTACAACATACACAGCAGTCCCCTCAACTGGCACCCCAAAGCATCTCGGACAGACCAAGGACTGAGAAACAAGACCTCTGTAACAGCCTTACTTGAACCAAATTCCACACAGAAGTGAAGCACGTAAGAAAATCCACTGTTGCCTTGGCCATATGTTTCAACAACAACTTACTCTCCCTGTTAAAAGCCTTGCTTCCTTCCAGCCTGAACGTGTGCAACTTCATTTGTCAGCCAGGCACATCATGGTATTCTGAGGTGGTTCCTCTGCATGGGGACCCATGGGCTGTAATCAGATCATTCTCTGTGTCCCAGAGACCAAAATCTCTGTGGATATTGGTCTCTGGGACTTGAACGACTGTCAAAACAGAAGAAATTCTAGCACCCCTTAGCACTAGTGCCTTCCTGCATTGCACACAGCAACCACTGCCCAATGCAGTGGAGGAAGCACTCTTGCTTTTGCCATGTGTGCACCCAGTGGCAGGGGACAGGTAAGAATGGTAGTTAAGGATGCCCCAAGTCCATCTGTTGGAACATGACTGTCCAGAACAGCACGTGCTTCCCAGGATGGGATGCAGTTTTGTTTAAGCAGCTGCACAGTCCACGCCAGCATCCAATTTGGTTTGGACTCACATCCTTCTCCAAGCACCATCCCTCAAAACAGGGTCAAACACCTGGAAATTCAATGGTGAAACACATCACTTAACAGACCTGTAACCTGTGCTTTGCTATAAACACAATTAACAAGATTTGCCTTTACGTCCTTCATTTAGATCAAGTGGCACAAACGTTGTTAGACCCCAGCCTTAACAGAGCAGAGTTACTGAAATTAAGGTGAAGGTCACTGACATGACTTCACTGTGTGTACTACTCAATAGCAGCAAGGTATGTTGGAACACGTTAGGTTTTGTCTCTTCTAACATGCTGAAAAGCTCCAGCAGGTAAAGAACATTTGTATTTGACAGGAATGTATCTTGGGAGGCCTTTTCACACCTTTTGTAGAGTATCCCAAAGGAGCAATGGTTGCAGGGGCAATCCAAAAGCAAAAGGCTTTAACTGGCCTAGCTGGATTTTTCTGAAGAAATATATTGTCTGTAGACAGGGGGAAAAACTGCTCAGGAAGAATTAAGTGTGCCCATCTTCACTGTCTGTTCTGACTGCACCTGCTCAGTTAGGATATCTGGATGGCACAGAAGTCAGGCCTTTAGGCCTTTTGGTCTCCACCCCCAAAAGCTATTTATCCCGTCCTTAAAAAAAGAGCTCTACTGAGAGATCCAACTGGCCACTGCCAGATAGACAATTATTTAAAGCACATGGATACCTGTTTTCCCATCTGCCTTTCACTCTCCCCCTACATTCTGAATAGAGATTTTCAAACCTGAACTAGCTGAGAGAGAGATTAGAAAGCAGGTGGCAAGAAACATAATTGTTCTCTTCTGCATGTGCCTTTTGTGTGGATTTATAAAACAGTAGGCTAATGCCTCTGTGCAGGAATACACATGGTGCTGGCAGACACCACTCTTACTCAGGGGGTTCCTTCCATGCCTCTGAGTTAACAAACCTTGTTCCATGTGGCATGCAGTCCTTTCACTTGGACAGGCCACCAGTTACCCATAGTTTTTCTGATGGACTTATAAACCTGCATCTTTAGACTACAAAAATGCTTACCTTAGTGGTTAAGACCCCGCATAGCAACGGTGTACTTCGTTGAAGTCACAGCCTTAGGATGCTTTCTAAATCTAAATTAATTCTAGATTTGTTTTTTATTAGAGGACAAATTTTCTTGAAGCAGTTTATATGAAAGGAATTAAGTGGCAATGTTGCAAGATAGATTAGTCCAGATTTTGGCAGATCCCTTCCGTTCTAAAACACTTGAAGCCTTACAAATCAATTCTATGTCTTGTACTTAACGTATGCTGCCAATGTCTAAAGGTATAAAAGGTCTTATATTCCACCTGATTCAACCTACATTTTCTAGTTATCCCAGCTTGAAAGTCCCCAGTAGCTTCCCAGGGCCGAACTTTGATTATGAGACACCCGTAACTCGCAAGTCCATGAGGATTTGTAAATAATCATCAAAATAACTTCTGAAACCAAATTTCAGTGAGAAAACATTCGTTTTAAATCATTTCTCCTCAACAGGAACACACTATGAAACCTAAACTGATATAACAAGTGTTTTTTGTGAAACTCTACAGTCATTTTCAAGCAAGCTAGTAAGCTATGAGGAACTAAAGAGGCGTATTTCCAAATACTGCAGCATAGGCAAAGCACAGAAAGAAGCACACATTTTAAAAGCTACTGTGAATACTTTAAACACGAACAGGTGAAAACAGTCTGTAATATCACATACTCTGAGAGGGGCAATGCTGTCAGTTACTAAAATGGAAAGTAATTTTACAATCTAACAAGTCGGTGTTCATCTTATATGCTGACATTTGCTTTGACTTCTGGAGTATTGCTCCTACCCTGTATGGACAATGACACGAGATGGGTCATTTTCACTCTTTACCCAAGGTTTTCAGCTTTAAGTGCTGTATCAGAAGAATTTGCGCATCACATCAATCACTAGTGTAACTTCAAAATCTGACGAGATATGGTAATTTGTCACCAATTTGTCAATTTGGTAATTGATGTCAGGAACATCAATTTTTCTACTTCTAAAAACACTTACCCTTCCATGGCTTGCAGAGAAAACTTGGTTTAATGAAATATTTGTAGCATTTCCTACAGGATGATTAGGAAATACTTAAAATATTGTTAGTAAAAGATAAATACAACTACCACAGCACGAAAAAAAAAAATAAACACAGCTTCTCAGAGATGATCAGCATCCACATAAATGCACACACACAAAACAGGGCGCCTCAGGGAAAAATGCTTCTCATATCACAGCAATTGCATGTTTAAAGGGCCGAATAACATCAAGTGTTCTGAACACAATGAACCCTCACTTGCTGCCAGTGACCTCTGAAAATGCATCAGAAAAGCAGTCCCATTTGACTTCAGTGGGCTTGAGAACAAGCCTCAAGCACCATGTGGATACAGAAGCTGTACAGAAACCTACCTACAACCTGGCAAAGGTGTAAATAACAAAGGAAGCAACACAACCTAACAGATATTTTCTAGGGAGAAGTTTAGCTTTCCACACCACCAGCACACAGACAAATATATTGCATGCTGCAAAAACAGAAGGCACAGTTAGAGAAACTTTTCTTTCAGAGGCAGAGGTGAACAAGGCAAGTCCACCCTCAGCCAGTCACTGTTCCCACTCCCCTGTAAGTTTTCAGACTGCATCATGAACCAGATTGGGAACTGATCTCAGTAAATGTAATCATTCATGCCTTCTGTGGGGGTAGCTAGAAAAGGTGACTTGGTTATATTTAACTCACACGAGCTCCCAGATCTATTCACCACGCAGACCCACAAACAGATGCACCACCACAAACGATGGCGGGGGGGGGGAAAGGGTCAGCATGTGGGCTGCC
Source organism: Aythya ferina (assembly GCF_964211825.1). NCBI lineage: Eukaryota > Metazoa > Chordata > Aves > Anseriformes > Anatidae > Aythya > Aythya ferina. The sequence continues at coordinate 82,792,497 of NC_140297.1, forward strand.
AAAACTACCGCCAACACCACAAGGAACACTGGCCTGAGGTTGCAGCTGAACTGTGCCATAATTAGTCTTCCTACCTTGCTAATCATGACGATAAAACAAGTCAAACCCCGGCTCATTTAGAGAACTACACCCTAGAGGAAACATTACATCTCCTCTAGTCAGTCCAACTGCAACTCTCCTCAACTAAGGAGAGTCTTGAAGTTCAAGGTTTCCAAATTAACCTGCATCAGGCACACCGTAAGTTAAATGGACACTACAAAAAGTAGTTTTTTTGTGGTAAAACCATCACACACTTCTAAGTTTGAAGTAAGCCTTGAATTCCAATATAAATCAGGATTTTAAGGTGTAGCAAGGCCCAGCCACACTTCCTTCTTCTCAAGGTAACATGGCATAAAGAAAGTTTGACAGTTGAGTCAAACACAGGAGACCAGCAGCCTGGTTCCAGCTCTTTCGCTGCTCAAGATGACACAGCAAGTTGTGTCATTTCAACTCCTCAGCTCAGTTCCCCTTCCGTAAAACGGGGAATAATACTTCATGTTACAGTGCTGGAGACATACAGATGCTCTGCTGCTTTAGGGTAATGTTATATGAAAGAGCACTTGTTTCACCCACACCCCAAGCCTGAGTAAGGCTATTTTACAGGGAAAAGGACTGCAAGCTTCTCAGATGATTCGTTTTAAAGATTCAGGAAAGCGGCCTAGTACAAAGGAGAGTTGGTTGTAGGAAAAGGGGAACAGGAATATAGTTGTTTAAGTGATGTGTGAACTCCACACAGAAGAAAACTTACCTTTGCTATTAGATTAATAACAATCCCATTGTTGTGTTATATTGATTGACACTATAATTGTCTCTTCCCTCGTCAGCTACATTCCTTGTTGTTGTAACAGCAGCAACAACAGAATTTGTGACTGAATCCAAAGACTACAGCTGTCAAACATTTCCAAACTCCGTTTCAAAACAGCAAACATACAGAACATGAAATTAACCCCAAGATGAGCGTGACACTCAACTGCAAAGTATAGGTTTATGGCAGACCCACCCCTCTTACCTCAAGCATAGGACGGGCACTGTCATGAATGGAAAGAATGTGCGTAATGTTATTCTTGCTCAATTGCTCTACATCTCGGGCATCTGTGATGAAGGAAAAAAAGGAAGATTTTTTTTTTTAATCTCTTGAAACAGCCCACTCCCCTTTCCCTTGTACACACAGAAAATCACTGTCATTGCTACATTTCTTTCTGAAGCTTCGTGAAGTAAAGCAAAACCCCAAATGCAGCTGTTCTAGAACACCATCAGCAGAGGGGGAAGGGGAAGAAACATTTCTACTCCAAAACAAATGATATACTATATAAAGAACAAGCTTAAGTGACTCAGGAATGTGTTCTTAAGTCAAAAGTTTCATGTATTTTGCATCTGAAATATAAGTCTGTGCATGCCTGTGTGCAGGTGATGGCCATCTGAGCAAGCAGCCAGAGCTCCATGCGAAATAGCTTACCTCCTCTCACCCACAAATCCCCCTTCAGGAGATACAATTTCACTTGGGGGATCAACCTGGTGATATCCAGGCCTGAGGAGTGAAGCCAACCAGGTGGCTTGAATCATTTGAACGAAGGTATTAACAGGCCAGCCAGCACCACAACTAAATTCTTACTTTCTGTGGACTAGCAGGGTCAAAGGTGCATTTAGCTAATACACAGCTTAATTTTAAGTCCGAAGAGAGACTGAGGAGATATTGAAAGCACGAAATATGCTGCAGCAAGGAAGCATAGTTGTGAAAAGGTAGTTCCTAGACCTTTGACCAAGGAGTTTCAAACATTCAAAACTGGAAAGCAAACTCGGGTGAAAGAAATTTTGCTGCTAGATACTGTGAAAACATGGGTTTGTTTCTATGAGAAAGAAGGTAAAATAGATTATCTGTCATCATTGAACAACTTTCCCCATGCTTAACCATTAGCGTGTCAGAAAATGACCCCAAAGAGCCACTAATACAGGTAAACGTGAATTTGTGTCCACTTACTTTTGACCTTTTTGCTTGAATACGGCACGACACGTCATGGCAATTGCAGCAGTGGTTTTAAGATGTGAACACCTGCCTTCCCAATCAACCCCTACAATCTGTTCACATTAGCCTGGTTTCACACAAAAAAAAGAGCACTGACCACAGAGGTTTCAAACCGGCTCTCTCTAGGTACAAAAATAACAATAGCATCACCTGTACATTCTTTATGTACAGGCAAGAGTTCAATCAGCATCTCCTGCTTCGTATTATTCCACTCCACTATAAAGTTTCAATGCCTTTTCTGCATCTGAAAGAGGAATTGGACATTTAATTATATTGCCCCATGAACAAGATCCACACAAGAAAAAAAAAAAAAGAGGCAACAAAGTTTAACCTTCATCCAATTATGAAAGCTCCTTTGGGGCTAATAAAATAGAAAGATTCAAAACTGAATCAATTTCGCTTGCTGCTGCTCAAGCCTGTACGACTAACACAGATACCTAGTCCTTCAGGAGAGAATTAGCACAAATTCCATCTAAAACAGAAACAAGGTCCAGCTTCACAGAACAGTTAAAATATCCTAAGATCCTCAGAGTGTGCATTTCGAAGAAGAAATACCAGTGTTTGCCAGGAGGGGTCTTCTAATACACCAGACCTTCAGATTTAATAACAGCGTACTGGACAGTCCTGATTTCTCTGAGAACACCTAGGCAGGCAAGGGGCTGGAAACCCTAGAAGCCAACCTAAATGTGCCTAAAAATCAACAGACTTCAGGGCCTGCTGGCCAGAACTCGTGGTGTGAATGCACACCTAGCATAATGAGATCCCATCCCCTAATTATCAGCATGACCCACATGGTAAGTAGTGGCTTGACATACAGGGCAAATGTCTTCAGAAGCAGCTATCACCCACATTAAGCATTGACTGCTTTGGTGAAGACTTAAAACCCTTATGGATAGAGTACAACTCAAAAGGATTGAAAGGTCTTACTTCTTCAATTAACTAAATAAGAACTACACAGTAAGAGACATTCCCAGAAGCAAGCTGGAAATGGCTCTGTCCTACAGCTGCATCCCAGGGTAACGTCAGGTCCTTAATATATTTAGGAACCAATCACTCAAATCACGGAAAATAGAGGAGAAAAAGCTTCCCAGCCAGTGACTGTGTTATCTGGGTCTAAATTGTAAACAGTTTATGAAGGGAAATCCCCCTTGCTCCCCCTGGCCCCTGCCATAAGTCTTCTACAGATAATATAGACAACACTGATTTCAACAGCAGTACAAATGAGATATCCAGTCTTGCACCATAAACTCCCAAACATGTAAGGGGTTATGTAAAGAACCTCCAAAAGCCAGAAGAATCGCCTACCACTGACAGCAATGCCAACTTCCTTACTATAGCGCAGTGCTGTACAACCACAGGCAGGCTTGCATTTTGAACCACCCCATTTCAGAACGTGATGATGAAGGAAACCTGGCAGAAATCTACCTTGTGCATCCCCGAAGGTCCCTCAAATGTGGGACTATTCCTCACAGCAGATTACCTAATGTTCTGCTTCATACACCGAAATGCTTCTGAGCTAATGGGGACTTCTGAGTAAAGCTTTCAGAAAACTCACTCCTGGTATAAGAAGATGCAGTCCACGTTGAAGAAGTCTTCCTCTCTCCCTCCCATGCCCATACTTAGCTTCTTTTTCCTCAGTTTCAGCTGCAGAGTCTTTCCCATCCCTACTACTGACAACAAAAGCATTGATCGTGCCAGGAACACGAAAAAAAAAAAAAACATTTCAGTGGCACAGGTTTCAATCTGCACCATGTAACTGCACCACACCTGTTAATTTAGAAGATTAGATGTCACCACACAGTGGAGACGATTTCATTTCATATTTTCAGTTTGTTACCTTTCCTCCCCTTGGTTAGCTAGCTATTCCATACTAAAGACATCCTTTCTTCTTCCTCTGCCAAAGCCAAATTGACTTTGCTGTTAGCATGAAAAGAAACGTGCTTGTCATGCAGTACGCCAGTAGCTATTAGATTTTCAGCATAAAATTTTAGGTTATGTATACAAAAACAAAGCAAGTGAGGCCCCTAAGTACAACGTTGTCAGGTCTCACCATGCAGACAAACGGAGACTCCAGAGTTTCATCATCTCTAGCGTTTCCTTGTTTGGTTTGTGTGTGTTTTTAAATAAAACACCTTTTCTTCTACTCTTTATATTCTGCTTTACAGAGAACAAGGGAGCCATTTAAAGGGGAGGTTTAGACTGGGTATTAGGAAGAACTTCTTCTCAGAGAGGGTGGTGAGGCACTGGGACAGGCTGCCCAAGGAAGTGGTGGAGTCCCCATCCCTGGAGGTATTTAAGGGACATGTGGATGTGGCACCAAGGGACATGTTGGACCAGGTCTTTTCCAATTTCAATGATTCTAGGATTTTAAGGAAAACCTAATCTCCAGTGGTTCAGACCACTGAGAGCTATTACTGAAAATGAATGGATCAAAGCCCTCCTGATGGGAGAGCAGAGTGCAGTGACCCACACTCACACACACAACACACCTGCACAAAGACTCCACACCTCCCATCACCACTTCATATTACATTCTAACAAATATTTTGTCCCAGACTCTCAGGAGGACGTTTGCAGGGAGTGAGGAAGCTGAGGAAAAGTGCCCGATGTTCTCTTTAGTGACAGTACCTATACAAGGTCTTCCTTTAAAAGATGAACCTGGAAAAGGGAATAGAAACTGCAGTCTCTCCTGTTCTCAATACCTGAAACAAAGTCTTAGAAAAAGGGAACTTTTCCCACAAGCACTAAAAAGCTGTTAGGAGGATGGATCTAGAAACACAGCAGAGCCACTTGGGGGGCACTGCCATTTTATATTCAGGAACAGGAAGGGCACAAACTTTCCCAAGACTCTCCAGGTCATCCACGGCAACACCGGACTCTTCAGGGGAATTAAACCTCATATTGTGGCTTTCCCCTTCAAATCAAAAAGCCCCCAAATATTCCATTGGAAAAACTCGAATCTTCCTACTATGAGTACAAGCAAGGAAGGACACAAGCTCTTTAAATACTCAAGGCAGAAACACCCTTGAATCTCTGGGGCTCACTACTGCAACATCTTTTGGTTTTTGAGGCAAACAAGCACTCACTTGGAGCCTCAGATGAGAAAAAAAAAAAAAAAAAGTTGTTCTATTTGTGCAGGAAAAGGCTAAAAAGCTCAGTCTGTTAAGAAACAAAGCATCTATTTTCATCAGGTGCCTTTCAAGGGAAATCAAGTTTCCAGCACGGAGGACACAGGCAATCCCACAATAAATTCCTTGTCTTCTGAGGGCTGCAGGATTGAATTTCACCTGAAAGGAACAAACCAAAATTCCCCCCAAAGAAGAGCCAGGCAGAAGAGTTTACTACTTCTACCTCACGTTGCTCCCCTACCCCTCCTATCCCCTTTGCAATGAAGCAGCTCCTCACTAACTTTCACTGAAGAAGCCCAAGAGCCCTGTTTCCCTCTGGGCTTTCACACCGAACTCGGGCTACAGTACTTTGTGTGGACACCTGTGGTTCTTCTTGAATTTTTCTGCCCTCTAGCTGTGCAACCTCAAACACGCTGACTCGGGAACATACTACAGCTTCAACGTGCTACTGCCCGAGTAGAATAATGCCCACAGATCTTCAGAGACAACAAACGGGGACGTACTCAAGCGCTGTGGACCTAGTGGGGTTTCAGCACGTGCTTCAGTGCTTTCCATAACCAGGACTACATGCAACTTTCTCACCTGAGGACCCCGAGGCAGTTACAAAAATGCCTCACATCCTGTGTGCCCGAAGGCTTGCACAGCAGCAGCAGCACACGAACCAGAAGGGGCGAGCTCCTTTTTTGCCATCTCTGGACAATGCACCTCCAGGACTGCCCTATTTAGCATCTTTCCACACCCTGCTTTCATTTACCAGGAAAGCAGGAATTGGAAAAACATCCCTTTTCCTTTAGGCTGCCAGCTTCTCCAGAGGTCTCCGTGCAGCAGGGAGAGATGAGCATGCACAGAACAGCGTTTCCAGGACCTAGCTGAGGAAAGCCTGCCTGCCTGAGCTCCCTGCACAGTCACTGGAGCGAGGAGGAGAGAGACCATCCTCCAGAGGGCAGATCAGAGCGTTTCAGAGGCTCCCCTTCTGGAGGAAGCTCCCTCCTCTTCTCTCCCCCTGCACACAGGCTCTGAGGGTGCCCCAGCTCTGCATCCAGGAGAGATGAGCAATGCCAGGGATGCAGCCTTGCTCTTGCTGACCAGATGCAGCTGTATTCAATTCCAGCTGAATAAACAGCCAGGCTGCTCTGAGGGGCATTACAGGAAACCATTCCCTAAACCCGTGTCTTTAGAAGGAGCTAGATGCTTCTGCTGCCCAAACCGGGAGACTCCAACCGAGCCCAACTGCGTGCTGCCGAGTATTTCCCAGCAACAATCCCCTTTATGGAAGCCTCAACATTATTAGTCACTTTTTGAAGGAGTGCCACAAATCAGAGCATGCCCCAAGAACACGGTAATCGGATTACACCAGAAATACACTTTGGTGATAAATCAATAGCCTGTTCCGAAATTGGGTGACTTCACTGCACGGAAAGCTTATTGCAATCGCTATGAAGCAGGTAGGGTGTGCAGAAAAAACCAAAATTGTGAGAATTTGCTTTTGTATTAGTGAAGTACTGCAACACCAACCTTTTCTCTTCCTCTTCGTGTACGTGAGATGCAGTATCAGATGCTCGTGATGGCTGACAATTAAATGCAACGTGACCAGAGGTCGCAGCAATAATTAACTGACTGATTTGCCCCGTTTTTAATGAATATAAAAACAGAGCCCACAACACAGCCCTGGCACAGGCAGCGGCACTGACTCACTCCACAACCCTGGCCACCTCCCCTCAGCTGGCCAAGTTGTTCACCGGCTGGAAGCAGAAGGGCACCGAGAAACCGAGCTGAGTTTCACTCCCCTGGGCAGCTGTCAAGGGCTCACCAGCAGGGCTGCTGCAGCAAGAGGGACGAAGCAAGAGCCATCCTGAAGGACTCTGCTGCCCGGCATCCATCCTCCCATCCTGCCCCTCGCCCACATTGTTTGACAAAGAGAAGGAAGCAATGTGGCTACAAGCAAGCTAGTTTTGTCACTGGCTCAATGCTGTGGTCAATCCAAGGAGTCTCCAAACCTATCCTCTTCCCCTGATTTTCCTTTTTTCCCCTTCCTTTTTCTCCTCCTCTCATTGCCAACTCGCCAACTTCCACCACTATACGCTTGTCTCTGTCCTTTCACTTCCCTTACTGTGGCAGGGGCAGCATGGACCGTGGGTTGGTATGGCCAGAGTCAGGGACAGCAGACAGCAGTTCAGAGAAAGAAAAGTGAAGTTGCAGGTTTGGGTGGAGGAGGGGGAGAGAGAGTGGAACAGAGAAGACACACAGCACCCGAATCCAGTGCAAACCTTGTCCAATTTTAACAGAGCAGCTACGATATCCAACAGACCAGGAAGGGTACAACATTGCAGTAGCCCCTGTGAGTCCTGCCTGCTAGCTAACAGCATGTATCAACACGAGTGTACAGGCAGCACCCGCTCATTTCCGAGCAGGGACAGTCAGCTGGAGCTGCTGCTAACAGACTGCTTTCACAACAGGTCGTTTATTGGGATGCCCATGTAAAAAGCTTCCTGTTGTACCTAAACGTGGTTCTGTCTTTCTATGCACGAGAAAGAAACCTCGTGCAAAAGGGTGAACAATCCAGAGAATGGCACACCTGCAGCACGGACAGCCCAAGTATCAGTGGTCAGACAGCAGCCTGCAGACCTGCTGGTCTCGCATGCAGTGATAACAGAACTCTTTAGCAGCTGTTATAAATAACCAAAATAATGAAAGCAATGAGCAGGAGGCATGCTAAGCCTTTACTTATAAGGAGGGCTCGCAATACGCCTTATAAAGAATCTGCCTGGCTCACATGCTTGCCTGCCTAGCACAGGAATCGTTTAAGGCAGGCCAGTGTTTAGGAATCCCAGCCGAAGCATGCACCGAGGAGATGGTGCTCGTTTTTCTTCTCTTAAAGTACTTGCAGCAGCGCAGCACACGGACGACAGAGCACACAGGATCTTCTTTAAGCACTGCCAGGTGAATCCAGGAACGAAGCAAGACAGGGTTAGAGAAGCTGCAGAGCCATCAGGGAACCGGGCAGGCCTGTGAAACAACACCTCAAGACCCCTGTTAAACAAGCCTAGAGAAAAGGATAAAACTAATCTTACCTTTAAAGTTGCCAATGAACAAGCCAGGCAGAATCTGTGAGAAAGAAATATAGTATCAAATATAGATGTCTTGTGGTAACACAGCTTGACAAAGTGCGATTTGCATACAGGATGGAACATACTACTCTAGCAGACTATTGTCAAAGGCACTCCAAAAAGCGCCGATGGCTTTCTGTGCACCTCTGCAGCCGTCTCAAGCTGTGTTGTTCCAGGTACACCGCACTTTGGAGGCTTTCACTGATAACTAGGGGTTGTTAATAACGTGGAGGCTGGCATGAGGGGTGCTCCCCGAGGATACGAGAGGTGTTTGAGGAACATGGAGTGGGCCTCGCACCCCGTCCTCCCCCCCGACAGCGCGATAAGAGCTGCCCTGATTTCACTAATGCTGAAACTTCGAAAGGAGAAGGCAATTTGCCTAAAGCTGCTAAGCAGGCTGGACAAAGCACTGCAAAGCAAACTCCAGCGAGACTTTCAAAGCACAACACCCTGCAAGGGGGGCTGCAGCCCCGGTGGGGCGAATCGCTGCGTGCAGCTCCTCGTGCCTTCATGGGGCGAGAACTGATGAAAGCCCGAGAGTTGCGTTTTCCTCCCCTGCCCTCCTAGAAGCACACTCGTGTCTCGGTTACAGGACTTTCCTCAACTTGTGAGCGTCAAGGTCAGGCAGCCCGAGGACACGTGCACGCACAGCCGGGTGAACACGCAGCGCTACCCCCCCCCCCACACGCACACACCCTGTCATAACCCTCCCGGCTTGGAAATGGCAGCGAGGACGTAAAAATAAAACACCCGGGCAGACCCAGCTCGTGCCTTCTGGCCCAAAATTTCGCTTTCTGCCACCTGGACGATCCCACCCACGCCCACATCCTTTGAAGGGACCAGAAGCGCGGCAGGGCGCGCGCACGAGCCATTTGTCCCGGGCGCATGCAGTGCATGCCACCCATACGGAGATGTCAGCACCGGCTTCCCAAAGCCTTAGCAACACCCCAGTGTCATCGCAACAGCGGCAACAGCATCTCCAGCGGGGCTATTTAAAGGGAAAACTCCTCCCGTTTTGCTCGGCCCGGCAGCCGCAAAGCCCCGAAAGCTGCGGAGGGCTTTTCGTCGGGGATTATCGCTCGATAATCCCCTCCCTTCGCAGCAGCCCTCCTGCTGAAAGGCAGCCCTGGTCTGCCTCGAGGCCGTGCCTTTCACCTGGCAAAAGTGTTGTGGTGGCTGTTATCCACCTAGGCTTATGAGAAACAGAGAAGACTCAGGGTTTCCTGGACTGATTTATTATTTTAGGCACGCCTGATGACGCTGCTAGAAGCCAGGCAAGGCAGCAGACGCCGCTGCTATGGGCCCGGTTTTGCAAACAAAAATCATGCTCTAAAGCAAAAGAGAGCCTAATTAGGAACCAATTTCCCTAATCAGGCCACTCCAGCCAGCTCCCTCAGCTTAAAACCCTCCCCAAACAGCCTTCCTGGTAGTTTTAAATAGCAGCCTGGTATCTCCTATCTGCAGCCCAAGTCTGAAATCACAACCCCGCTGCCGTGCAGCACAGCCTTTTAGACTCCAGGATGTTGTTCTGCATCAAATGCATGCTCTTGGGAGATGACGAAAGCTTAAATTCCAGTCACGGTCATTAAGGTTACACATTATAAATTAAAGAGATACCAAGCAGCACCGGGGCGGAGGGACTGAAGAAGGAGGCTTTTTAGATGGCTGTTGGCAAAGGTGGAAAGGTCCAGAAGTTTGCTTCTGTGCATCACCAGGCGATGCTGAAAATTAGGGCACCGTGCAACCAAGGACAGCTGTCAGCCCTAGTTGTCCTAGTCATTCTAGAAGCAAGAAACATTACTCTGGGTGAAAGCTACCTGGAAAGAAGTGAATCTTCGTACCATGCTGACTAATACTTCGGCACCAGACTACGGCTGGGAACTTTCAGCTGTGTCATCTCACACTGCCTCCAGTAACTGCAACTCCAGGCCGCGCGAAACGAAGGCCGATGGCTGCTGCCAGGGGCGTGTGAGAGAAGGGATGGGAGTCAGCAAAGAAAAAAAAAAAATAAGGTGGTTGTTTTCGTCAACTCCGCACCCACCGCTTTCTGAATAAAAACAGTAGCCTCTTTATATAACCCGAAACATTGAGAAAATGACCGCAGGCTAAATAACAGATGTCGAAGCGTGCACAGCCCAGCAGCGAGGGGAGCAACGCCTGCCCTCGGACATGCCTCGCAGGAGAGAGGCTCACACCCTGCACCTCGCACGAGGGCAGAGCCCTACGGTGCACAGCTAATGCATCGTCATCAGTCCTCTTGGAAAAGGTGCTTCTCTGGAGAACAGCTCGAAGGGCTACTTCACTGCTGTCCCCTGGTTAGATAGATACTTAATGCAGAGCATCCCACTCCTTGCCCAACACTGCTTCCTGAGGCACTGGTGCTCTGGAGAAGTCCGTCCATCCATCAGGCTTCCCACAGAGACAGCAGGACGCTGCAGGAGGTGCAGACCACCCGCCTCGTCAGGCAGCAAAGCAGAGGGACGAGAACTGGCCCAGCTTCCACAGAAGCGCACACACCAGCTGTGAGTGTCCACGCTGGTTCACGTGTCTTACTAATCAGCCCCCACAGCTTATCTGCCCTTCTTGCAGAGATAAGGTTAACTAACCTTAACGGGACACAGGACTAAGGCCCAGGGAAAGCTCTCCTCTAATCACACCCTGTTCGCAGATAATCAGATCTGAGTGCTGCTGGCTCCATCGATCTCTCACCATCTTGGCCACTAGACTTGAGCTCCTGGAAAACCGTCTTCGTCGTTCTCAACCACAGGCTTCAGCCTGAACTTTGTTTAGGAGTCAAAGTGCAAAAACGAACCAGGCTGCCCAATTTCCCAAATCAGACCCAGTTACTCATTCTGTACTTAGAGATTAAGAAGTAAAGCACCAAAAATTAATAGTAGCTACGAGATTGGTTTGAAGCCATCGCACAGTCAGCAGCCAACTCCCTTTCTGTAGCCTTAACAGGTAGCATTTCTCTGAGCTGCATAAAAAGAGTATTATAAACCATTGCTTTTGGTTTAATTTGGGAAAAACGAGGCTTGGACGGCCTCAATAAAAAAGTAAACGCAGGTAGTTTTACGGAGAAAACTAAAGAAACGCCCCCAACTAAAAATAAGTGTATGTCAGGCCTCAAGCCCTCCAGTCAGCACCAATGGCCACGTAAGGTCAGGTGCAACTACTATTTGCCATGAAATACATCAATATCATGTGACAGAAAAAGAGGAGGCGACCATGCCACTGAGAAAGGCTCAGCATCCAAGAGCAGCAACAGCAGCTGTAGCGGTCTCTGGGGCTTTTCCTTACCCATACCCGTTACAGGTCACCACTAATCCTCTTCCCCTGGCTCCAGTACAAAGGGATTCTCTAAACGAAATAATCCACCGTTGGATAAGCTGCTTATTTTCTTCTATTGTGCACGTATAACTCTACCAGGGAAATAAAAACCAGTTGGAAACCAAGGTAATTTGTACTGGCAGGCTACAGCGAGCCAAGCAAGCAGCCCCCAGCGTCGACGCTGGTGACTCCGCACCTCTCCTCGCCCCTCCAGCTCCTGCTGGCTCCCAAGATCAAAAGGAACAGATGATCCAGGGGCACATTCTGAAGGTGGCAAGTCCCAGACCTGCACACGGGACCCCTACAAAAATAAACCCTGATGGCCAGTACCCAAGGTGGCAGTAGCCTCCTTAAAGGAGCCAACTCTCCCCGACCTGCTGGACGTTGTTTCATCCTTTTGGTGTCAGTGGGAAGAGCGGAGGGGGAAAAGCAGAGCAGGGCTACGCCCGTGCTGAGCGCCCTGTCTGGAGCACGGCAGGGTGACAGCGAACAGAACCCAAAAGACCAAATTTCCCTGAGTCACAGAGAGCCTGCTCACACGGTACCAGAGCGAGACGCAAGGCAACGAGTGCTAAGCTTCAGGGGGCTGGGAATGGTGTTTGTTCACATTACAACATTGACATCTTTCATCAAAACACTCAGAGCGACAGGGCAACTCCAAACTTTCCCTGCAACACGCTACAGACATCCCAGGAACCCAAGGGAAGCCTCTCCAGCTGCGTCCCTTCCTCCCTGGTTGCTCCTAGAAGATACCTGCAAGGCATCAATACCTATCACAAGGCGATCCCAGGAATTTGAAACCTGGGACCTAGGAAGAAAGACCAGGGGAGGCGCTGGTCCTATAAAAACACTAGGTGGGGGGAAACGGGTGCTGAGGATGAGCCCCCACTGCCAAAAAGCCAACACCCCGAGCATCTCAGCTCCATCTTCCTTCTCCAGCACTTGCCTGCCCCTCCAGTGTGGGGCATGGGCTGAGCCTGGGGGGCTTGGAGGCTGCTGGGGGGGGAGCACGGGTGGGAATATGGGGACGGGGAGGCGTCGAGAAGGGGAAGGGGTGGGGAGAAGGGACGTGGGGCGGCCGGGGGAGCATCACCCAAACTGGGGGAGCATCACCGAAACCGGGAGAGCATCACCCAAACCGGGACCCCACCCCCACCCCCGGGCTGCGGCCAGGCAGGAAGCGCGCCCCGGGAAAAAAAAAATATAATAATTAAAAAAAATAAATACGTAATAAAATAAAATAAAATCATACACATTAAAAAAAATTAAAAAAAAAATAAAAAAGGGAAAAATCAGCCCCCGAAACGCGCCGGGGACAACCCCCTCCCCTCTTTTCTCTCCCCTCCTTTGTTCGGCGGGCAGGTGCGGTGCAGGGGGGGGCGTCGGGGCCGTGCCCCCGGCGGCGTTACCTTGTTCATGCCATTCCCCATGGCTCCCGCCGCCCGCACGCCGCATGGGGCAGGGGCGCGCAGCGGGCAGGGCACGGCGCGGCTCGGCTCGGCTCCCCTCCGCCGCCCCCGCTGCCGCGCCGCCTCCCCCGGGCGGCCGGAGCCGCGGAGCCCCCGCCGCCGGCGGCCCTGGGGGTTGTAGTCCCCGCCGCCGCTCCGCCAAGCTGCTAGGAGCACGCACGGAACTACAACTCCCGGCGGCCCCCGCGCGTGCCTGCCCCACCTGGAGAGCCCGGCGGCATGGCGGGCGCAGTGAGGGCGGGGAGGGGGCAGCGCCCTGGTAGGGGCACGGCTGCCGGAGTCCTACGTTAGAGTAGTGGGGAAAGGTGTAGGGGATATGCGCAGTTCATACGTGCAAGTGTGTAAAATCTTCCCCGATAACCTGCCCAAGTAACACATCCCTAGTGGCTCACCTCTCCTCTACCCCATTAACCAGCCCTATATCCTGCCCAAGTAACACATCCTTCATGGCTCATGTCTCATCTACCCCATTAACTAGCCCCATAACCTTCAGAAATAACACATCCTTCACGAGCAGCAGGAGGCACGCTGCTGTGCAGCTCTCTTCAGGTGCTCTGCTCATATTTGTACAAGCATTGGTACAAAACTTACAAGATTTTACACAAATACTTAAAAGATCCTGCAGGCAACTGTGTCGCTACTCACAGTTGTTTTTACATATACCCTAAAAAAATAAATGCAATAACTAAATGGATGTCTCTGTGTCACCTGTGACTCAAGTGTTTGTGGGGCACGCCTCGGTAGGGCTGACGGGCAACACGGCCAGGTATCAAACGCCTGCTGGATGAACTCTGGAAGGGCTGGGAGATAAGGGACTGGGAACACTACGTGGAGGCAGTGCTTGCCAATACAAGCATGCTCTCAGGGAGTGGTTTCACAGCCTGCAGCTGTAATTTAATGTTGGCTGCTGGCAGACAGGCGGTCACGCGTCCTCCGTGCTGCCCTCAGCTGTACATGTGCCCCTTTCCTTGAGCAACACCAGCAGTGAGCCCATTTGGAGACCCAGCCCCACAGGTAGCTGGGGGTGACAGCTTGCTCCCCACAGGCCCTCGGCAGCTGATGCAGGACTGATTTGAGCTGCCTGAAGCTGGCAGGCAGTTCGGAGTCAGCATCTGTGACATAGGTGTGCCAGGAGGCAGGCTGCTAGCAAGAGGTTTGCTGAGTAATCTTACCTGGGCTTTTAAGAGGAAATAAATAAACCAGCATGGGATGCTGAAGCTAGGCCACTCATATCTGGACTGGGAGGGCCTGAGAGTACTTTTGAGCTACACCTCAGCCCGTGTTAGGGGAGGCTCAGGGCCCCTCCTGCCTTCTACGTTCCTTGGTTGCCTCCATAGGACCATGGCAGCAAGTCAGTAGGAAGCCATCTCATGCTTCAGCTCGGACCATTTTGGATCAGGATCTTAGCTTCACCACGACATCCCTGTGGCTCCACAGGGTCTGTGGTGTATATCACGTCTTTAGTCGCAGAAACATCAGAGGAGCTCTTTGTAAGGCTGGAAGGATAGCTACCCAACGTAATGTACTTCACTTCTCTCCTTCCTTCCTCCTCAGTCCTTCTGAGAAGCATAGCAGAGAGCTTTATCACAGATACTGGCTTTAATATTTCATTGGCAAAGCTCTCCAGAATGCAATTTACTTTATTGTCATGCCACACAAAATACAACTGAGGTCCAAAAGGTCTGAATTGCAGTTTTCTATAATAACTACTCAACACATTCTGTCCCCAAAGTGGAAGAATTCTTTGCCAGCAACTGGCAAATGCTTTCTTTACATGAAACAAAAAGATAAACAATAAGTAAAGCTCCTGATCTGTGTGGTGCTAAGAGGTCCACAATAACTGGAAAGCCTCATGCTCAATATGCTGGAAGTCTTGCCTGGTCACTTCAGTTCCCCATAACTTGGTTTCTCCATCTGCAAAGGGCAGTATTTTTGTCCTTTGTGAAGAGCCCTGAAAAGTCCTGTGCTTGGGCAATACATGTGAAATCATTACGTTGTCTTAGGCAATACAGACGGAATACAAGTGCATTTAGCTTAGTCATCTAACATTTTTCTGAATGGGAAGTGCCACGCAGTCTTCTCTGTTTTATTTTCAAGTTTCGTGACTCCCTTCAGGACGTCTACTTCAGCCTGCAGTGCTTTCCCTTGTTAGAATTGTATTGCATGTGTGCAGCTTTCTACAGTGAAGGAACACAAAGTAGAGTGGGAGAGTGCAACATACCAAGATTAAATAGCAGTGGGAGGAAATCCACATGCACCTTAAACATTCAGGGTGATGTATAGTATCTGCTTTTCTTCCCCACAGCTCTAGAGGGGGAATCCTGATATAGTTGCCAGACCCATCCCTCTTGCCAGTTATTCCAAAAACTGATTGTTGCAGTTCTTCAGTGCTGTTTAATAAATGATCACATAATGCATTTATGGAAGTTGGTCTTCAGCAGACCTAAATCAACATATGGTGTTCAGTGAGTGTTTCTTCTTGGGGTCTTATTCCTTATGCTTAATATTTGCATTTTTTTAATGGTTTGAAAGTCTATTTTAAAAAGCGAGCTATTCTGAGACAACTGGACTGAATAAACAAACTTGCAAAGAAGAGCAGAAAGCTCTTGCCAGATCTCATAGCTCTCAGTATCCCTGAAAAGAGCTATCACTTCGGAATGGCCCCTAACCCCACAGATCTGGCGATGCTTCCACTGCTCTGTGATAAGAGGATGGTAAACTGAGTAATCTCTACTTCTTGACTTTGCACACACAGGTATAACCTGGTAATGCCAAGAGTTCAGCAGCAGCGATCGTCTTCTAGGCAATTGCCTGAAAACTAACAAACAGAAGCAAACCGATACTGAAACTATGTCGACTTCAAAAAAAAAAAAAAAAAAAAAAAAAAAAAAAAAAAAAAAGACAAAACTTCTGCTTTGACAGTATGTTGAGCTTGTTATGTTAAAAATAAATAAGTAAATACTCTTCTTATCCTCTGATCTCGCTTTCTGTAAACCCTGGAGTGCTGAGCTCACATTCGGCCATAAGCAAAAGGTATCTCAGCTATCCATGATCTGCCAGGAACTGATAAGACCTGGGCTGGGTTCCCCTGAAGTGGCGTCACAACTTAGTTCTCCTGAAGTGGCAAGAAGGGAGATAAAAAGGATGGCTAGTCAGAAATTGTCAGTTTTCCTCTGAAATAGGCTGGTTTGACAGGAAGGAACTGTTTCACCCGGAAATAAACAACCCCAAACCTTGAAATTCGTAAATAACACCAGTCTTATTTCCTGAGTGTGCTGAGAGTGTGGTCACCTTCTGCCTCACATTCCTCTCGCCACCCCTTCCATCAGCATCACCAGAGTAAGGAGTGTGCCAGGATGAAAGAGCTGAGCCAGGAGATGAGGCAAAAGTGGCAGAAAGGAGTTGTGTGTTGTTTTTTTTTTCTTTCTAGGCAGACCCCTAGGAAGGAACTGATGATTCAGACAGGAGGAACAACACTAGACAATGGCTGCGAAAACTGTGCAAGATAATTCAGATGTAGGTTAGCTCCCATGGCAACCACATACCAAATTACTGCACTTCTGTGCCTCTAAACCTGCCAGCAGTCACTTTTGTTTGTGTGTTTGTTTTTAAGGCTTAAAAAAAAAAAAAAAAAAAAAAAAAAAAAAAAAAGAAAGGAAAAAAAAAGTTAATCCACCTTAATAATCATGTTGGATTGCAAATGAGGTGTAGAAGGGATTTTCTTGAGCCGCTTGGTTCAAACATTTGGAAGAGAGAAGTAGGAAAAATAATATGCCTTGAAAACTCTGATTTTGCTAACCAGTTAAAATATACACAACTTCTTAACCTTTAAAGCTGTCAGTTCTAACCCATAACTCATACTGCTTTGACTTTTTCCCCCGTGTTTACCAGGTCAGCTTGACACCCTTACCTCCAGAGCTTATGTAGGAAAGAAATTGGTTCTAGCAGGTCCATTCATTTTTCATTGAGATGTGTTAAAAAAGGAGTAGGGCATTGTGTACTAAGCCAGGATTCGGGAGAAAGACAGTAAAATATTTGATCCCTAAAAGCAAGACTAGTATGTTCAATAGAAGCAAGGCTATCCAAAAGCATACTGCAAGGCACGTGTATATTAATAGTTACTAAGAATAGTCCATTGCTGAGTGTGAATGAAAGCATCCAAACACATTCCCTTGATAAGCTAGGTATGTATTTGTTTCTCTAGGCACACGTCAAAGTGTCCTCAAATGGAAAAACAGCTTTAAGAGCTTTTTCCTAAGTGCTGCTTCCAGATCATGTATGGGAAATCCTAGGGAAACGGGGTCTTCACAGAACGTCTCTGCAGGAAGCCTGTAAACCATAATATCCATTGAACTTATATAGTCCATGAAGACTCTGGAGTAGAAAGAGATCGGTTTTGAAGTTCCCATAGCTTGGTGACCATCAGTGAGATGTTCTCCCCTCAACAGGGAATCACTAGGGTATGGTCTGCCCGAGGCAGCAGGAATCTCTGAACCCAGCCACAGAAGCAGCTGTGGTCAGTGCAAGGAGATAGTCCCCAGCCTTCCCACAATCACAGGATCCTCACGAGTGTAGGCTGGGGTATTCAGCCATTACCACCTGCCTCCAGCCAAAACGCTGGGCAGAGATCTTGATTTTGGTGACATTTTCCCCATAGCTTCTGCACAATGGGATGTGTTTGTACAGATTTCCTGTATTTGGAAAATTAAGAATGGTTAATGCTACTATTCTCTATCGATAGGACTGGATCAGTATGATTAAGGACAGGAAAAATGCCGAGCTCAGGAAGCAGCAACAACGCCAGGACTTCAAAATCCTGTTGTTTGCCTGGACTTCTTTCTCCCTGTGCTTCTGCACATCACACGTCTGTCTAACTTCACCTCCTGCTGAGCTCTGTGGTGTCTCCTGAGAGATATCCCGCTGACATGGCCCAGCGAAGTGCATCCAGCGTTGTAAACCCATACTTTTCTGCACACAGCTGACCTGTATTCCTGGCCATTAAGCTGCTGCCTGTCTCTCTCTGCACCTGCTGGACACCTCGCAGTTCCAGGACACATTCCTCACATCTGCCTCTGAGCTCTCCAAGTGTTTCTGCGATGTTTTAGTCCGGTATTTCAGTCATCCCCTGTGCTAAAGCACCAGTAACACCTAGGAGGCTTCTAACCTGCTGGGGGTTAATTCAGGGTCTCCTTGTGGTCTCTTCTGCGGCTTTTTTGTTTGTTCTGATCCTTTGGTCCTTCACCTGAGACTTGCAGCACTGGCTCTCAGATCAAATGCTTCTCGATAGTTTCGCTTTCCCTTGTGACCCCAGCACAGATCAGCTCTTCTGTACAGTTCATTTGACATACAAAGACGGGAGCAGATGTATTAGGTCGTGGCAGAGATCTCCACGTCTCGCAGCAGTGACAGGTAGTGGACATCTATGGGAAACAGGGTGAGTACAGGGGGTTCCTTCCCCTTTTATATCTTCCACTTTCTGGCAACCAGTAGTAAGAGGTTTTTGAGCCAAGGGGCACGCCCAGTCCTTGGCCTGAACATTAAGCTGTTTTTTGTTGTTGTTGTTGTTTTTAATATTAACATTTACGGTGACTCCAGGATGTCTGTTGAATGACAACAGCTCATTCACAACTATCTGCATGTTCTGGGGTTGCATTTTGCACTATTTTGTATTCACCAGCACCATATTTTCTTTACCATTATACTACCCAGGCAGCTAATGTAAAATCCCGGTGCTAATTTCTCAGGCAGCTTTTGTTTTTGGCTACTGGAAACGATGCTGTATCATCAGCCACCTTGGCTATCCACTGTCTTTTCAAGCCCATTTGTGAACGCGTCGGATAATGCAGGATCTGGCACAGTCTCCTTCCCCTGCCTTCCTCTTGTGACTTCCTTGAATTGTGAGAAATGATCAGTAGCTCCCACCTTTGCTTTTCACCCCCTGTCCAGCTACTGATTCACAAAGGGACCTTCCTTCAAGCTAGGGCTTTGTAATGAGCCCTTGGGGGGCTGTAGGGAATCCTGTGAAAAGTTCTCTAAAAATCACCGGTATACAAATGCTATGGGAGACTAGAATGGGGAGAAGGATGGGGAACGAGGAAAGGTGAAACCTTCTCTGAGACCAGAAAGTTTCCAGTCTTCCTTATGTCTAAGCCTCCCCCGACCTGGGCAAGTTGCGCAGTCTGCCAGACCACTGCCTGTGTGAGAAAGCAGTACATTTCCACTGAAATCCATCTGGCAATGCTGATGACGCCAGCTGAATATTCTGCTGAGCAGTGGATTTATTAAGTCCGGGTTTATTAGCTCATGTCTTTGAACTTGCTTCTCTCGGTAAAAACCCTCTTGCGTCTTCACTGCGAACCAACTGTGCTTTGATCAGCAGGAATCGAACCCACTTTGACGGGATGCGAGAAACACCAAGCTCTGGTCGGACCGAAGTCGAGTAGGGTTAATGCAGATTTACACTGGAGTCAGAGGAGGCACAGTCAGGGTTTGTGCTTGTGCTGCCAGCGAAGTCAGTGAAGCTTTGTCATTCATTTCGGTAGGAACAGGAACACCATTTGTCGTAGAAGAATCACTTGACACAACCTTTTTTGTAAATAAAGAAGGAAGACGTTTCAGGAAACTTCACAGTGTTGTCTTTTTTCTTTTTATTATTCCTTTACCTGCTTTGATGGTTACTTTATTTGTCGTCTGGCGGAAAATGAAACTCACTTTAATCTCTTTTAATATCCAAACAGAGCTATAATGCACGTAGACGGGCCCGTATTTAGGAGTGGTGCCAACACTGAGTAATTTTAAAATATTATATAGTTGATAATATCTGACCAAATATTCTAGAATAAGTCACTATAGAAATGAAGGTAGGTTTCCTGTGTGGCTTACAATATCATACTAAAATACAAAAGAAACCTGACTAGGTTTCAGTTATGAAATAATAGATACCGAGCCATTTTCAGATTTGCTCCATATTGCTGAAGTGTTTAAGCAGGTGTGTTTCACAAACTTTGTGAAACAAAAGCTCAGCTGAAAGCAAATCAACATTAGGAAGCAAAACCAGTGCTGAGTGATAGTGCTTAAAAACTGAGAAACACGAGTGGTTTTAAACAGCAACTGAAAAGATGCTTTGATGTTTTTTAAAGCACTGCCTCATACTCTAAAACATCTAATAGTTTTCTGCAGTTACCTACGAGGCACCGCGTCTTACATGTGTGTTGCTTCTGCGGCTTGGATTATACCAACCAAGTATTAACTTCTGTCTTGTAATTTGAGCATGTCAACTATTGTTGAGGAGCAGGAAAACATGCTCATGGACCTAACTGCTAAAAAGCATTTGTTCTCTTCCAGGGCATTATCTTCTGCCTACAAATGGGAGAAAATGGCAGCGAACCTAAAAGCCTCATATCTCCACGTAACCAACAATTATCCTGTCGGTTCATAAGAAGAGAAAACACCCTCTGCAGCGCATGCAACGCTAGGCAAAAGTGTTTGCTGAATTCACCTGATATCTGTAATGCAACTTTTTAGCTCCGTCTCAGCTCAGAAAACTCCCTTCCCTTGGACTGTAAACTGGAAAAAGGCCATGTCTGTGCAGAATGACAAGCTGTCTCTCTCTGAAGCAAGACAAGGCTCAGCCATGGCACAGGCGGAAGCATTTAGGTCACAGCCTGCTATCAGAGGCAAAGGTGGCCAACGTGACCTGAGGGGAAATTAAGAAAATCTGAAGAAGTCTGGCTGATTTTGCTTAAGTCCCTAAAAGCCTTGAATTCATTTGAATTCACTGCAGGCAAATCACTGCATGCCTTAAAGTATACAGAAGCCTTTTGACAGTAGGGCTCGTATTGTGTAGCTCTCCAGCATGACTTGGGAAGATAAGACATGAACAATGGAGAGTTATTAGCATGAATAATTTTCCATGCAAATTGGAAGCACCACAGAACAATGCGATGGCTGTAGCTTAATGGCACCAGGTTGTCTGCAGGGCTGCACATAAAATATCACAGGAGGAAAGACATAACAAAGACAAAAGCCACTCGAACAGAACTGCTTTCAAAAATGAGCTGGGGCAGCTGGACCACAAGATCCCTTTTTTCCTAGAAGTGGTTTCAGAGATTCGGTGCCCAGAAAGCATGCCTGAAAAAGCTAGAGCTAAAAGACTACTGCAGATTTTCCAGACCTGAGGAACACTTCATGAACCCAACACACAAATCTCAACGCCTTCATTAGATTTGTCTTCGTTCCACAGCCTGGAGTCAGCAGCACTGACACATTTGCAAAAGGCTAGCAACTATATTAATAAAACACATTGGCCCCTACAATACAACAGGAAAGAGAAGCAACACAAAGAGATGAGCAAATTAACATTTTTGTATGTCACTATTTCAGAAGAGACTTGCGTGGAAAGGATGCAGGAAGGAGGAGAGCTAGTGGAAGTAGCAGGGACAGGGATACACATCTCCTGGGGTGGGTGGTTCATGTTGCTACTGTGACTTCCTCAAGACACATTTCTGCTTTCTATGTTGCTCTAAATCACGCCTGAGCAGCCGAGCTGGTGCTGATCCAGGTGACAGCATCTCAAGCTGCTTGAAGTATCAATCCCAAGAAGCCCAAGGGGAAAAGAGGTCATGCAGCCAAAGAGCAGCTGCTCCACTGGCTCTTCTGTCCCTTCCTCACTAAAGCCTGCCCCGCTGATAAATAGCTGACACCCACAGGAGTGATCATACCGAAGAAAAGTTTTTCCAGCTGGTGTTTTGGTGGACAGCCTACGTAGTAGCAGGATGCTCTCTGAAGCACGTAGATCTCTTTTGTCTTATTATTTTAGATCATAAGCAACAAAAACAGTATGTTCTGCAGGAACCAAACAAGGCAAAACACCGACTCTTGAGGAACAGGAGCTATGACATCCCATCCGTGCTGCAGATTCAGTGTCTGTCTGCCCCTAAAAGAAATTTGAAAGAGACCTTTAGTAAAAGGGGTTGCATTTGCTGAGTCAAATAGGAGAGCTATGTGTCTACCTTCTAAAACTCCCAAATGTAGTTTGTGTTTTACTGGAAACCCAAAGGTGACAGCCAGGTCTGGTACACTGAGCCCAGCATTCACTGAAATCAGTTGAGCTGCATCTTTTGCCCCTATGTCTGAAGGTCTTCCAACAAGTTTCTGACACAGAAGAGGTCACTCAAGCCATTCCTAGTGCCGTGGGAGCTAGGGAGAAGTGATTCCCTCGGAGTAAGACTGCTCTATAATGATGCTTGTGAAGTCTTAATTGCTGCTGCTGCCTCTACAAGCCTCTCTGTGATTATGCAAGGAGGATTTCGGTCTCTGTGCTGTTAGTCTGACACCTTCAGTGCATACTTGAGTCTCTGCTGAAAACGTTGATACTAAATCTTAAGACCATGAAGTCGGTTTCCTCTACCCATGTGTCAAAGCCAGAATGAGGAAGGAAATATACATTTCTTTTCTTTATTCTGTTGTAGTGACGAATCATTACTCAATCCAGTAGACAAGGCACAGGTTTTCTGCACACTTGGAAGCAAAATTACCCTGTTTCCCTAGTACATATTTATCCAGTTCCCCTTTTATCTTTTCCCTTAATCTTTGTCCTTCACTCATCTCACTACTCGTTTCAGCACCCCAGTCCCCTTCTTGCTCACAAATCACAGCCCCAGGCCTTAGTATCTTTCATTCTCTAGGAACTGCAGAATAATTTATTCTGCAGAATAATAATACCTAAAGGATAAATGGTAAGTGGGTCAAACACTAGTTACAACAGAATGCTTGCTTCTCTTTATATGAAATTCTACCTTTACCTCCACTTCTGCCTTCCAGGAATCTGGCCTTCATCCACTGCAAATGAAAGCGACCATACAGAGGAGCTTTATTTTGGACCTGTCCTCAAGGGGAGTAACTGATATTTTTGTTGTTGTTTTGTTTTGCCTAATCTGGTTTCCAGTGTAAAAGTAACATCAGGCTTTCAAGTAAACCAAAATATCTGTTTTCTGTGTCAAATACAGACTCCAGCCTGGAAAAGAGGTGGCCGAAGAAAGATGTGCGCAGAGATCTATCAAATTATGTGCCACAGGGCAAGTGAACAGGTGATGGCTGTTCCTAGATTTTATTTATTTATTTATTTATTTATCAATACAAGAGCTAAGGGGCATCAAATGAAACTTCCACAGAGCAGGCTGGAACAAAGGAAATGATCCTTTACACACTGAGTTAAACTGTGACAGTCCTTGCTGCAAAAGGCTGTGTGTAATAAGGTTCAATAAGCAACTACCAAAATCTGTAAAGGATCAGTAAATAGGAAAGCTTTCGGCAATGGGAGTCCCTGAGCTACACAATACTGAAGACAGAAGAATATACTGGAAAAATTTCACTGTAACCTTACCTTATCCTTTTACTCCCTCTTAGGCATTTGCTGTCATCCACCTTTGGAAAAGGGCTAAAAGGGTATCCAGTCTGACCAGGCACAACTCTTTTTATGCTCTTTTATTTTGGCTCAAAATAAGGATATCTTATGTACAGCAGCACCTACTGCCCACTGAGCTCAGCAAAGGTACCATCCAGCTTTATGAATTCAAAATTAACATCTCAGGGGCAGCTCTATTGCGTGAAGTGGGGTTTCATGGTGGTCATCTTCAGGATTTCCCATTGGTAAGCATGCTTATTTTTGTGTAAAATATGACAGCACAAACTCAGAGTAGAGCCACATTTGGACTGACACTCGGCTCATCTCAGTATCAGACACAAATCCCATTTTAGGATGCAGTGAACCTTCGGTGACCCTATCCCAAGGTTAGTTTGCTGGCTGACCAGGGAGAAGGTCACTGCCTCAACAAAGGTGTGGGAGAAATGGTGATGGTTAGATGGGCAGCAGCAAAGTCAGAAGCACTACACCTCTTGGAAATGAAAGACGGGACTTGAAGCTCCCTCTAGATAAAGAAACAGAGGAAAAACTCCCCAGTTCCAGAGACCAGGTACACATTTTAGCTGCATCTTAAAAACAGCCACATAAACCTCCTGCTTGCTCTTCAGCTGGAAATCTGCTACGTGCTTTGCATGCTTCTCGTATGCTTGTGACATTTGGACTATTGTTTCATT
The DNA here is from genome assembly GCF_964211825.1 of Aythya ferina. Lineage (NCBI taxonomy): Eukaryota > Metazoa > Chordata > Aves > Anseriformes > Anatidae > Aythya > Aythya ferina. Next base: position 82,816,690 of record NC_140297.1, read on the forward strand.
ATTTTGTGGCCCCCGAGACACCTTTTGATAAATAAGATACTTCTGCCTTGCCTTGGGCCGGGTGTCACTCGTGTGTGTGTGGCAGGGAGGTGAGAAAACTGAGTAGGTCTGGCACCTACAGGAGTACATGATATTACTACGTTATAAGTTGTGACTCCCAGTCTCAAATATAAGTACTTATGCATTTTTTCCATCACAGTTATTATTCTGAGTAGTTTCAATTGTCATCTCTGGGTAGGATTCTCAAAACCACAAAGTGTCAGCCTAACTCTGCTTCCACCAAAGTCAACAACATTTTTATTGAATTTGGCTTTGGGTGAAGGTTGTGCACTACCAGGCATTTCTGAAAGCCAGAAAGATCCTCCAAACAGAAGTCCCTCTGTTGAAGGCATTCTGGCTAAATTAAATCCTTGTTCCTAGTCCTGATTCTAGCTCCTCAGAATATTTTAAACACTAGGAGAGGTATCTGACCATGAATAAATCACAGAGATGAGGGCGTAAACTTGGGTTAGAAATATGTGCAAGTCAAACATTGAAAGAGATAACATCTACAGAATGATATGAGTTAACTGGCCAGCTAACAATGCAAATAAAACCTAAATTATCTTATGCCCAGAGCTCACAGGAGCCTTTTTGCAAAGGCTTGACTCTTGCTGCCATACTTTAAGGGATTATATAAAACTGTTGTTGTCCTGCCACTCCTGCAGCCTCTTTCACTGTCAACTTCTGGCACTTTATTCCAATGTTGCAATCATCTTTTTCAAATTAAATGATTGTACCCTTCATTCTCCAGCATGGCCCTCTAGAGTTTCATGCTTGGTCACAGGGAGGATGGTTAAGCACTCCAACAGGTGCCCAGAGAGACTGTGTGTAACCAAAACCCAAAGAAAGCTTGGACTAAGCAACTTATGGAGACCCCTTCCAACCTAAATTAGTCTCAGATTCAGCGACTGTGCTTCTTTTTTCCTGAAATCACTTACTGCTAAGAGATCTATAAAAACACAGAGATAGTAGCTCTTTACTAATAGGCGTAGCCTCACAGATCTGTTTTTTTCTCTGGCCTTTCTTCTGCCACCATAATGAATACCCTCCTTCCTTTTTTTCTGTCATAGTGTCTACCATCAGTTTTGAAAACAACACAGGCAAAACGTTTAAGCCTTTCTCCCCAAAACCTTCTGCACAGTCTCAGTCATCAAGGCACCACAAACATCTTCTGCTCAGTCTCACTATTATGTGCCATCGTTTACTTACCCAGCTCTGGAAACCTACATATTCCAGCGGTATCCAAATGTTACAGTTCCTTTGCACATCGGCTTTCAAAGACTCATCCCTCCCTTTCACTCGTCAGGGATCCAAGACAGGGAGCCAGAGATCTGAGTTTTAAATTTAGCACTATATCTACTACTATACATTTTTCCCTGTAGTCTTTGATGATTCATTTAAGATATTCTAGAGCATCAGGGATTTTTCTGCTTTCCATTATTTTCGTTTTTGCTAAAACTGTTGATCTCCTCAGCTCATTAATAATAATCTCTGTAAGTTAAAAAGGAAGATGAATTCTAGATCTTTGTTCTCCTCCCTGTTCTCATATCCTGCCTTTTTTATTGGAAGATGGGAAGGGTGGTAGCAAAGATACTGGATTTGAGATTCAGAAACTTGGGGTTCTTTCCTGCATTTAGAAAGGTCTACACTGCTATGTGGAGCTTCATATGAATTAGTTCAGAGGCAAAGGTGGTTCTCCTGGAGCACATGAAGACTTTAAAAAGTAGTTGTGAAAGTAGAATTCCTTATTTAAAGCTACCTGTGATATATATTTACCAGGCTGAAGTCTAGAGAGGGTAAACATATCCAAAGACCATGCTAAAAATTGCACATCGGGAAAATGAGGCTAACACTAGTTCCTCCCTCTTACCCTTCTTCATCTGCTTATGCTGATCTTAAGATCTTTGCAGCAGGAACTTACTTTGGAAAGCCAGACATCCACTCTTTTTAATGAATGCATGGTTTTAAGCAGAAATTAAGAGAAGACCAACAGCTTTTACTGCTTCATCTTTTAAAGGCCAGTCTTCTATGAAAAGCATCTTCCTCTGTGCTGCAGCCTTTCAGAAGAGATTCCTACCTTCTGAGATTAATTTTTGCCATTTAATCTTGGTCCTGTAAGTAAGGCTAGGAAATGCAGCTGAAACTAAAATCTTCCATACAGTTTCTGTTTTCTCTGAATATTTTTGAATATCAGGTGACACATGTGGGTGGGGGAAATTGCAGATTAGCCTTAACCAAATCTCAGCTTTTGCTGGAACTTCCCAAAGCTTTTCTCACCCTTTGCTCCTGACTGAAGTTTTGCTAGTTTTACGACTTTGGGTGCATTCCAATTAGAATTTAAATTTGGTTTTGGTTTGCTGATTTGCAATGTCCCAAGCACTTCCAAGTTTCATTTCATCATTCAGATTTATTCCTTTGGTCTTCAGTCCTGAAGATAGCTCTAAAATATCACCTTGGCATCGAGCATGCAGACCACATTCAAACAAATCTTCAGGTGATTTCCAAAAGACTTTTAATCTGAGTAAGGAAGAAGTCAATGGGGATGAAATTTACAGGACTGAAGCAGAGTGAACCCATACTAACAGCAGCTTCATCGTACCCTTTTAGAAAGAAAAGATGAAAAGTAACTTCATTACTTTTTAGGGTAGAAAGACAACTCTTTCCAGTACCCATCAGAAGATGAACTTTGCAATGAGCGTAGGTTTGTAAAATGAGGTCTGGAAAGTGAACAAACAATCCAGAACAAAGTGAGCTTTTTTCAACACTCTTTCTCAAGATGAAAACATTAGTCTTCATAAAAGGAAAAGGGAAAAGTAAACTTAGAGCGGGAATGCATTATCAAAAAGAAGATGTTTGTGGAAGTAGATTGATATCACTGGAAAAAGCCAAGCAGGGCAAAAATGTTAAGAAGAATCTTTACAGCTAATGTCTGACTGCATGGGTCTCCTTTCTGGTTGGGAACATTATGGATGTTTCAGAACATGTGCTAAATCATACCAGAAGCCACCAATTTCTTCCAAGTGATAACTGACTAAACACAGTGGGATTTTCTTCCTTACTTTAGCATGCTTTCAGTTACTCATGCTTTTTCTTTGGCTTTCTCCCTCATCTCACCTCACAAGAAGTTTTTTACCTGCTTTTCTCCTTTAATGTCTTCTCTTGTCACCACGATCCTTCCCTCTTTCTCCTGGTTTATTTTGCACCTTCTTGCATCACCCCCTCTCTTTCCTGTCTCTTTCTCTTCCCTACACAAACAGCCTTGTTTGTACTCTGTCTTTAAGTCTTCTACCTCTACAGCTTTTTTTTCATCTCTTGAAGAGTAAGATTGATTAGGGAGCAGGTAAATGTATTTTTATTTTTTTTTTTTTATCAATAAGGCATAAGGACTAAAATTACAGCCAAAATACACGTAGAATAAATTGATACAAAAAAGAGCAGCAAATTTCTCTCTCTAAAATCAGTACAGTGTTGACATAGCTCTTCCTGTTGATTTTAAAACGTATTTTTCGGGACTCTAGCAATTACTTCTAGTTGTTTCCAACATCTCTGTTACTTTTCTTCCTTTTTCACCATTTACTTTTATTAGCTTGGGTTTCTTTCAACTAGTTCATTGCATTGGTGTGTTTGTGGTGGCCCTTTTTTTCCTTTCTTTTTTTTTTTTTTTTTTTGGATTTTTTACCAAAGAAGCTACTTAGTTTTTATTCTTACATGTATTTTCACTTCTTATGACTAATTCATCCTATAAGTCTTCTCCCTTAACCAGCTACAGCTATCTTCTGCAGGCTTGATACTGGGAACAGGAAAGAGCTCTTTCTTTCACAATTATTTTGCAGTGTGGTCTAACTTCACAAGTAAATCTAACTAATGATTTCAGATACCCTAAGTTATTGAAGCTGTTTGTTTAATTAAATCTTAAGCCCCCTCCAGTTTAGATCCTGGCAACTGAATCCAACTAAACTATTCTCACCATAGCCTCCAGTGCCTTCTTAACTAAACTGTACAACTGCAGCACTGCGGTCTTCCCATTTCGGATCTGCCAGTTGTTCTTGACAAAGCTGCCATCTATCTGAAAGTTTGGCATTCACTGGCTTCAGGGTCTCCGTTCTCTCCTAATCCTCCTCCACCTCGGTGACAGTTTACAAAGCTTTTTGCAGGTCATCTATATTCCCCCCTCCATCACTTGAAGAGGGACAGAGTGTTCTGTCTGCTTTTGGCTCTTTTCTCTCCTTCTGCCCCTTATCTCTAACTAATCACTCCCCCAATGCACTTAACAACTTCATGTTCACAGCTTACAAATCCGCGTTTCCACTCCAGGCATGAATCATTTTCACTCAGCTAACCACTCAGCATGTCTTTCTGACAGCTCACAGTGGATGTGTAATCATCGGTGTAAGCTTAATATGGTTAATCGTCCTCCCCCAGTCATTTCCCACCTGCCCCTTTTTTCTCTCACACTGGAAACATCACCATCCTGCCTCTCATTTGGGCCCATAAAGGCAGCATCATGTTCAGCTTGGATTTCTCTCTTGATCCTCGTGCTAGGCTACAAATAAATCTTGCAGATACGTTCTGAATAACAACCTTAAATATAACATTTTTTCTATTCATCCAACTGAAATTTTGATTTGTTTCTCAACATGTATTATCTCAGTTCAATTGGACTTGATGATCTTAGAGGTCTTTTCCAACACAAATGATTCTATGATTCCGTGATACCTGCAATAGTCTTTTTAATTTCCTAGCTTTGTCAACACCATCCTGTGCTGTGCAAATATTTCAGCACAGATGAAATTTTGTACCTTGATATATTGATTTACTTTGCTTTCCTGGGACATTTCTCCTTCTATTCTTGTTTTTCTATTACTATAAATACAACCCTACCAGTCTTCTGTTTGTGGGACCTGTCACAATATAGCCCTAATGTACTTGCTGCCTTGCTTGCTATTGGAGTGCTGAGTAGAAGAAGGCCTTCTCAAACAACCGGTGGTACAGCCACCTCTTAAATTTTGAGATGTGCACCTCTGCATTTGCTTCTATCCTATTTATGTGTTCCTTCACATTTCCCATTAAAATAGTCCTGTGTTGTAAATCCTAAAACGATATGCTATGGTGAGATCAATTCAAGTTCCCTCTTCATCACCAGACTCTGTTCCTCTGCTGTGTCTTTGAGTTACTCTTAGATTATGAATCTCTAAGAGGAGAGGACAGCCACAGTAGCAATGGGTTGTGTGCTTCCTGAGTAAAAATTCTAAAATTATAGAAATACAGGCAACTGAATAGATAAGTGAATAAATAATAACTATGTTATTCTTGTATTAGGTAGTTCTCTTCACTACTACTGAATGCTAGAACACTTCAGTAAATTACACATCTTCCAAATAAAATTTGCATGTAAAGTATCCCGGCTGAGGTTCGTAAATGCTTGCATAATTCAGATGATTGTATACCAAATTATACAACTTAATCATACTTAAGTACTGAATAAAATCCATCAACAGCTTCCTTATTCCACCACAGTCAAGTAAAATGAGCATACGGCAAAGAATCCAATAAATTAACACAAAGTGTTGCACAAAGACTAGCGCAAATAAGTCTTGCTCTAATTTCCAGACACAACAGCATACGACATATTTTCAGTCTGGACACTATGGGAATCCAATAAGCAATAAACAAACAAATACAGTGTGAACACAAGAGTTCTGCTCGCTATGCTCCCTAACACTTGTATCTGAGCAGATTCTGTAAAAATACTTTTTTATAGATCAGCATCCAATTCATTGCAGAGATATGTCTACACGTGCCACTAGTGGAATATAATATGAATGCCAGGTGAGGTGATTATGATGTTGCATGACTGAAAAAAAAAGTCTTTTGACATATTGGGATTTTTTTAATCAGTGCATATTATTGAGCTGTATATAAGGTTTTAGAATAGCATCAATAGAAAGAACAACTAAAGAAAACCTAAAATTGCTGGAAAACAAAAAAGTGAATTGGCAGCCAAAGAACATCTATAAATATGTCATATAACCACTTGCTATACAGAGACACATGTAAAAAAAAAAAATAGGAATGATAGAAATTTAGGCAATGATACAAATCACTTAAGAAATACAAATTCTATACATTATGTATCTTAAGAAACAAAAGTAATTTGACTTTTAGATTTATTCCTGAAGCAAAATAAATCAGTTAACTCTCATTCCATGCTGTGAGGCATGCTGCAATTAATGTAACACTATACTCTGCTGAGTTACATAGCTGATTCATTTAAGGAGATGCCAAGATAAGGAAAATAAATCTGTGCTTTTCACCTTTTAGGGAAGTTCTTATGAGACCCAAAACTGATTGACATTTTTATCAACGTGTGAAATATCTCATAATACATCTTCTGCTGACATCCTAGCAGTTTTCATAAGATGGGGAAAAAATAGCGCCGTACTCTTTCTAGTCCTTCATCCTCAGTAAGATCAAAACTCTAATACTTCTATTATCATTCAACTAGAAAACGATAATCTGGCTGAAAGATCCTGTGAAAGAAATAGAAAAACTTCCATTGCTTTGGGCAGGTTTGAAGATGATGTTCGAAAGACTTCTTTGCCTGAGCTGTTGTCACAAAAATAAATAAACAATTAAACCTACCTAAATGGATGTAAATGTACATAAACTTTCATTCTAAACGCAGTGTAGGATGATGTCCACAGTTGAGCTGACCTATTAATCTGTTAGATCAATGTTACAATACCAATAATCAAAACTGGTCCTGAAAATAAATATAGAAAGAATGGCTTCAACTTCTAAATGTATTTATAAGCAACTGAGCTACACAACATGCTTCCTACTGCACCATACCTGCCCATATATACCCTCATATGTAAATATATACTCTACCTACAAGCTTGAGACCCAACATGGTAGATAAAATTTCTATATCCCAACTAATGTGCCTGAGTCATTTGAGCATTATTTTTTTCTTTCTGCAAACATCAGAGGCCTCCTCTGTTACTCTTTCATCTGGCTAAAAATCCTGATGTGCTCATTCAGCTTTTCCCCAGTGCTTTATCAGGCAAAATTTCCCATCGCTTTCCACACCTTGCTTTCACAAACTTCCCAAACTCGCTGTTTCCAGGGAATGGGACCAAGATGGGCCAAGCTTGTTTCATCATCAGACTCCCAAGATCCAGTTATGTTTGCTGAAGCCTATCTACACAGATGCCTTAATTTCTTTGAAACACTTTCTAGGTCCTTTACACCCCTCTCTCCTCTTGTCCAGCTGTCTGGGACTCCCCCACTTGTGGCCGAACGTGGATTTTCCCCTAAAGGGGGAAGTTCCCCAGAGCAGAAGGGACCCACAGAGAAATGAATGTCTCCAGTTGTGCTGAGCATTGTACAGATTCCCCAAGGGACTGACGGAGGGACAGTGAATTTATTCCTTTGAACTAACTCCTCTCAAAAGGGCAAGCATTGAAAAATTTGAACAACAGTCAAAGAGTTATGACAGTCTATTAGAGGATGCCTAGGCAAAAGTGGAAGCAGGGATAAAGAGTATCATGCATGCACGTTTCTTGCAGTACTGGATGATCTCATTAAGACTGCAGAGAACTTAAGGACCATGTTCTGCTATATGACACTTGAGAAACAGACAGAGCAGCAGAAACTCTCAGGAAGGCTCTAAGAGAGAGAGTTGTCCCAATAAATGATTTTCAGATCCAGCCCAGGGTGTCTCTGGAGGACGTAACCCAGAACAGGAGGGCAGGATAAGCAAATCCAACCAGATTTGGAAAGAGTCTGGCTGTGTCTGAAGATACAGATACTTTCCTGGTAATCATTCTCCTTCTGAGAAAGTGCTGTACTACTGGTTTGCCTGATTATAATGCATGAATCCACTTCTCCTTTCAGAAGAGGTAATAGGAGGTTGACCTCAGTGGCATCATGAAAATTGAAATGCATATGGTGCCATCATTCTAATAAACTTAGTGCAACTCCACTGAAAAAGGAGGGATAGCAGCAAGATAATCTCTTCCTGAGGTGCTCTTTTCCCTCCAACATCTATCGCTTTGCAAACTTCCCCTTTTGTTCCATTCTGTACCATGCTCTTTCTTCACAATTCACAAACTTTCTATTCTCCATATTCTTCTTCTTTCATTTTGGTTTAATGATTCACCCTGTGTCTTCTTTGGGGTCGAGAACAGCTTCACATGATACGATGAGTGTGAAACGTGGGGGCATTTACAGGAACTTGGAAGCAATTCTATAAACATTCCTCTCAAGAAAGGAGCTTCATAAGCCAGATTTATTTTTTTTTCCAGATAAAGTAGTTTCACAGAGTGCCTTCAGTGGTTTCCCTTTGAATGAAGAAAGAAACTAAAAATTATTATTGTATCAGAATGGTATGATCTGAACAGTTTCAGACTAATCTTTAATTAGCTCAACTCTTTTTGTGTCTGATAGTGACATCTTTTGTTTCTGCTGAAGTAGTGCAACTCATGCTTTCTTTGGATCATTTCTCTGAAGGGGGAATTTCGTACCTGCAGTTCAGTGGATACACTTTATATAATATGAATCCTTTCATCCACAAGTCCAGTTCTGTCTCTTGTCTTGTGCTGGGGATGAAATCAAGATTCAGACGAACACAGAAATTCATCTATCTGGACTTGTAACTGAATCAGATCCAGGAGCTTCTCACTTGACATCCCACTTCCTTCCATATCTCTGCACTGCATCTTGAGATACAGAGATATTCTACTAAATCCTTATGCCACAGACACTAATTAATGCTAAACTATTACTTTCTCCCCCTATTTTAGGAAGATTTGAGTGAGAGAGAGCCATAGGGAAAAAGAATCTGTATTAATAGTTTCCTGTGGGTGTCTATCAATATATCTTGTCATAACCTAAATCAGGGACCAACTTTTCTGTGAAGAATATGAAAATGAAAGAAATTAAAAATGAAGTAAGACTGGGAATCTCAACTCTAATATTCTCTTTTCTTGCATGCACAGATATTTGAATAGTATCTTCACTACCAAAACTGAAAAATGAGCTTTGATCAATCATGTAACCAAGAATCCTAGAGGGTAAAAATGCTGTTCAAACAGTTTTATTTTTATGTTTTCCAAAATAGCGCATTATGCAAAATAACTAAAAAGCATTAAAAACAAACAAACACACATCAACAATAAAGCAGGAAAATGAGTTTCATGTAGAGATTGGAAATGAGTTTATTCATACAAGTGTTGCCTGGATAAACTTGGGTCCAGATTTAAGCTTTCACAGAATATAATGCTCTCCCTCTCAATCAGGGAACATGACCCTAATTCACACTAGGCAGTGCATCTCTTGTCAGGCTCAATGCACAGGTCCTCAGGCCAAGCTTTCTCCAGTGTAATCTGTGTGTTCTCCCTGTCCTGGAGTTTTGCTTTACTGTGGATTTCAGTGCATCCAAAATCTCAGTGAAAAATACTCTGGATCCAGGCTGACACTCTGTGAGATGGCCATGCTTTGTTTTACCTCGGTAAATGACCCTAGTCCAGCTCTTCAGAGAGTCAGCCATCAGGATGTACCTTTTGCTTAGCCTAACACACAGCCTGAGGCGGTTGTCACCACCCTGATCTTAGCATGCAATTTATTTCAGCTTGTCTGGCAGGAAGTCCAGGTACTGAAGGCTGTAGCAAGAGTAAATGCTGCAAATAATCCTCTGTCAGAGTCTATGAATTTAATTAAACACCTGTCTATGCTTACATTATAACTGCAAATGATTTCTGCCCTGCGTGGCACAGTTACGGGTGAAACTAGCAGCTGCTCCTAGTCTAATAATGCTACAGTGAAAACCCTTGAGAGATTTGCCTCTTCCTCTCCACCTTTCCCCCCTTGGCTTCCTCTCCTCAACTCACCCTGTAGGTCATTCGGTCCTGTTCTAAGGGCAGATTTCCAGAGACCTCAATTCCACCATGCACAATTTTCTCCAGAAGGTATCTGCCTGCTGTTAGGAACTAACAGGGATTTTTCAGACTTCAGATAGGTGACTCCTTCTTTGATCAGCCACAAAGTGTTCATTAGGGAAACAAAAAACTGTGGCATTTGGAAATAAACCTTCTCCTCCTCCACATCTTGGACATAGGGCCTGTCAAGATTGTGCAAAGCTTTTGTACCCACACCCAAAGCTTGGAAGAGTCTCTACCGCTCTGTGCTAAAGAAAAGGGACCCCCTTGCAAGTATAGCTGCAGCTCTACACTGCTCTAAAAACTTTTCTCAGTGGGAGTAGTGAGATGAACCAGAAGCTGGCTTTGCTCCTGAAGGTGCCAGATGGGACTTGGAAAGCTTGCTGTAAAATGCAAGCCACAGAGAACAACTTTCCAGGAAAAGTCCCAGAAACTACCAGTAGGAAAAAAAGCCCGTGGAGAAGACGAGTCATAATCTTTCCCGAGCAAAACTGGCCTCACTTCACATATCACTGAAACACTCACTCCCCTGAAACACTGAAGGGAACGACAAAATACCAGACTCAGACGAAGACAATCATGCAGTTCACCAGCTTCCAAAACCAGTGTAATGTCTGCATGATCTGCCTTTTGTTCTGTACAAAGCAGCCAAAGACTTCTAAAGAAACCCCATTAGCACTGTAGGGTGCACATGGACCATTTGCTATGGATATAAAACCTCAATCTAGCTACCTGGGGATCTTCGCTGTAGCAGGGCTGCAGTGATTTTCAGCTCATTTCAAACAGGGAAGCACGCCCAGTAATGACAGCTATTTAGAGGAAGACCACAGTTTCTACACGCTAACCAGCAAACGCAGATTCCTCATCACGCTCAGAGGCAAAAGAAAACCTTCCATAGCAGGGCCATTTCCATTTCCCTTGCTGCCAAGTGTCATACTTCCCTTGTGATCCCTGAGAAACTTCTTGCAATACCAGGTTTTGCTGCTTTCCCATTACCTTGCGGCAGAAACTTGGAAGAAAGCACAGAATGGTATAAAGACAGCCCCAAATTTGCAGCACTTTTACAATATCCAAGCTATTCAGGTTCTCTTCTGCCATAAGACTCCCTCTGAACAGTGCCAGGCAACTTCCATCATCTCTGTGCTCAGTCTAATGCAAGAACAACTTATTTTTCACAGGAGTACTGGATGCTAATCATATCAAACAGGCAAGCACTATGCTAGTGGAGTTTTCCAGATACAACAGAGAAAATGTTGTTCACCACCACTGATGTGCTCTTTAAGAAGAGGGGCTGGGTGGAGGGGCAGAGGAATTTCCCTGGGTTGGAGGCCAAGTGGTAACATTTTGGAGTTTTCTTTAATTATTAACCTAATCTTGACCTGTCAGTTCCAGAAAGAGCATACAACGCCTTTGATCATCCTCGTTACCTTTTGCCTCTCACTTGCAGAGGATGTGGGTGCTGTGGGCTACCAGAAAATGTAGGTAGAATATCTTTCTCTTGCTTGAGAGCACATTTCACAGTGAAACCAACCGGTCATTAATAACTCCCTACAATAGTCCTGGGCCCCATAAGCATCTGTCTGCGAGACATCAGGGAAGCCAAAATGCAAGCATAATGTTGGGTCCACAGGCTCAATAGCTGAAGACATTGTGCTACTGATCTGTGAGGAGAGAAAACCCATCAGGGCCCTCCTGCCAGTTTTGGCAGACACAGGCTCTAAAGCTCGGCGCTGTGGTCGAATTCAAACCATTGGTTACAGGTTCCCTCTGGTACGGATCCTAACTGGCCAAGTTCTAATTGAAATAAACTTGAAATAGATTTAACTAAAATCAAATTTAAAATGTTGTTTCATTCATAACTTTCTGCTCTAGCTATTTGAATACCGTTGTTGAGTACAGTAAATATAATTTTTCATTTTTCTGTAGATTTTGGCAAACCTTTTGAGCCCTGGCAGTGAATCAAACTACAGTAGCATAAGGAAATTACTTTCCAATTTGCCAGGCAACTCCTAAATTTACATAACAATGTGACCTTCCTGTATATTCGCAATATGTTGAAAACCAGTGGAAATAGGGTTATTGAATCTCCCAAGTAGTTTCCATGAAAGTAAACTTTCTAATAATGGGAGAGAAGAAAAGGAATTTTTTAGAAAGGGAACTGTATAAGCCTTACAGATAAAAATATAAGAACTACTGCTCTAGAGGGAGGGAAAGCCCTCTCTGTAAAAAGTACTAAGCAGCCAATAAAGCAATAAAGATTCATTGATTTCTGTTCAGTTTTTGTTGTTTTATCTCCGTGTATCAAGTTTTTGAACCTCTTCACAGAGGAAGTACTTACCATGGAAATTGAGGGGAGAATGGCTACCTCATTTTTGTTGACTGTGTAAATGTTTAATAACAAATTCTACTTCAGGTAAAAAAAAAAAAAAAAAAAAAAAAAAAAAAGAGGAATCTGTGCTTTAGTGCAGGCCTTATATTCTGTCCTCTACTTTTATTGCTTATGTGAATACATGCTTTTCAAAAAGTATGTTTATAACTACATGTATTTAATGACAAAAAGAAAACGATGATCACAGAAAAATGAAGGCAAATGTATATGACTGGAGATGTGCTGGTTTTACTCTTATACACTAACTTACTGGGGCCTCGGATCTGATTAAGCTATGTCTGGCACACCACGTAAGCAAGAAGGCAATCAAGGGTGACGTCTATAACATACCCAGACCCTGAAGCACAGGGGAAGAGTGGGAGGGATATGACAGCATGCAATGATGCTCCTGGAGCCAGTATGCCAGAATGCTAAGTTTTTCTCATGCCTCTAAACAAAATAAGTCTTCAATGGTCCTGGCCTGCTTCACCATCTACTGGGGGCTTCCCTTGATGGGAAAACCCTAGCTTCTTTGTTGTAGTGACTTTCCAGCCATGAAAGAGACTGGAGGATACCCTATGAATCAGACCCCTGACATTAAGTTGAGTGAATATCATCAAAGTCAAAGAAAAGAATTCTTATGACATTAAGTCTGATAAAAAAAAAAAAAAAAGCACAAATGGCAGCCCATCAGTACACCCACTATTCAATTCCTGATGCATCTTTCAAGTCAAGACTCAGTTTTCTCAAGGTGAACACAGAAAGAACTGGCAGAAATCCAATTTTTATAAACCGTGAAGTATCGGTGATACTTCAGAACTTCATGCAAAACACCCTTAGCAGATTCTGTCCTGGTAACACTCACAAGTAACTTTAACAGAAGAAAGACTGAGAAGAAAGGAAAGCATACAGGTTTAATTTTTGAAAAGTACGATTGGCAAAGTCGCTAAAAGACAGGGCTGGTACTTAAACAACGCATATGACGTGTTGTTTTTTGGTGGTGGTGTTTTGTTTGTTTTTGTTGTTTTACAACATATTTTATTTTGTCTCAACCAAAAATACTGGAATTTTATTTTAGGCTTCATCCCATGCTTTCTTTCCCCTACACTTCTAGAAATCCTCCAATCTACAGATCAGTTTAACAGATGAGCCTTTTAACTCTTCCCCCCTTTTCTTGGTACACAGCTATTCTAAACCAGAGCTGGTCACGTTTCAAGAAGGCCAAACTTTACACTCAGCAGCAAACTTTAGATACATTCAGTTACCTGGAAATACCTTGCCCATCACACAAAGCTCTTCTAAAACAAGAAGGTAAATTTGGTGCAGACAACACTATGTAAAAATTTGTTTTTCTGAGGTGAAGTTATGGCTTCTGGTATGCTTCTAGAAATCAACCACAAAATTGCAACATGTCTCTGGTCAGTTGGGAGTAACCTCAGGTAACATGGAAGAAGTAAAATCAGAACTGTCCAGCTTCAGTCAGTTTCTGAAGAATGAAAGGAGAAGACAGTATGCATGAGGTCCAGAAGACATAGGAAGGATACCCAGATGGCTGCATTTCGTCTTTGTCAAAGCCCAGGAAAGCGAGGCTGGCTGCCAATGAAGGGATGGGTGCACTCACAGAGGCAGCAATCATCAGGGCAACAAGCAGCAGCTGCTCCCACCATTCTGCTGTTGCCCCAGGAGCATCTGAAGTCCCCCCTAAGCTCCACCACCTTCTACCATTTTCTGCCCCCACCCATCCTTGGGCACACACTGGCCCTGGGCTGGTCCTGGCTAACACTGGTAAGTCACCAGCATGAACACGATGGCACTGCTCACAGGGCAGATGTTCTGAGCCACCAAGGGAAGAGTTTCCTGGACTTGCGAGGAAATGAAACAGCGTCCAATCGCAGAATACAGATACAAAGAAATTAAGGCTTGAGCAGCTCCTGGAGAAAGGGAGGCCCACAGGATAGGTGGTACTTTCATTACTCATAACGTAGTTTCATTATGTATGCGGTCCCTTTGCTTTCTCTCATAACTTCCTTTCCAAAAGCTTTTGCAGTACACGTGCTAAGATATCAGTTACCATTGCATTGGGAGTAGCCTTTGCATACCTGCCAGACTCCTCAGGATCTGTCCCTTTTTAGCCCCTCCGTGCAGACTCCACTATTTTTGTTGCACTTTCCAAGCAAGCTCAAAGTATCTTTTCTCTTCCAAGTCCTTCTGGTATAAATTCTTCCAAGCATAACCCCCAGCCAGGCAAATCTAAAGAAAGCCGAACAAACCCTAAAGTATGCCACAAGACTCAGGTATTACTACAGCAGCCCCACAGAGGAAGGAAGGAAGCACAGGACTTTTAAACAGCTTCTCCTTTTTCATGAGATCTTCCTGTGAGGGCTTTTGCAGGCCGGCATTGTAAAGCCTGCAGCTACATCAGGCTGCAGTCTGATGCAATCAGTTCACAACGTACCATTTCCAGGCTCATGGCATTCAGTATTAATTTTGGCAGTTTGCAAATCTTGCTGCGGTAGGCCTGTAATTTTTTTTTTCTCTAGTATTTATATGGAAAAGATCCTATAGAAAAGAGGTGAACTCCACTGTCCTGCCGCAGCTCCTCCATAAAGGTGGTGACCGACAGGCTGCAAAATGTCTTTGGTTCAGTTTGTTTTGTAATGCAGACTACTACTATGAGGCTTAATGTTATTTGGAATATCAAATAGAATATTACAGTAGAGCATCATGTGGATCAGATCCTACGGAGTCAGACTTTGGCAAGGTAGGTCCCTTGGAGTCCTGCCACTACGTTAATATTAGATTTACGGACAGTGGAAGAGTAAATCCCCAGAAGATCAGCTCATCCCTCCATCTTTCAAGCCAGTGAGATGAGATACAGATGTGAGACTTCTTCTGAACAAGGTTTCATTTCCAAGGAAGAGTTTTGGAATACAAACACCGAAATATAAATTCATTAGGAACTGGGATAACACATTTTGGCTTCTCTTTTAGAGAGGAAGTATCTGCAGCTGCAGCTGTGCTTAGTCTGTCTGCAGTAATTTGGTACACTGCTGCACAGCTATTTTAATTGATGTTAATCTAGAATCTCTTACACTGTGTGCTGCCTTCCAACACAGAACAAACTGCCAGAAAAACTGAGACAATGTGACATTCAATTCAATTATGAGTTGGCTTCATAAACACAGGCTCTTAAATTGCAAAAGCCAAAGCTTCAGTAGGTCACTCAGCTGAGTGCTTAAAGCTTGTACCCCACTGATGTTAAGAGCAGATTCGTGCCCAAGTCAGGGTTAGTCCTTCTGTTGACAAAGCAATTTCATTTATTATCAATAGTAAAGATTTACATCTAAGACTCGCAGTCTTGCTTTCATTCAAGTTACTTGGTTTTGATTCTGGGTCTTACTGAAGACTTTGTCTTGGTTTTCATGCCTACAGCTGTTTTTCTGTGCATCCTGTACTACCTCTGAAGGCGCAGAAGGTTGCTCTATTTGGAATATGAAGCACACAGGGGAATAAAGGCTCACTTTCTTCTTTCATGATTGCATTACATCACTTAAATACATTCATTTCTCTCCACACACCCACACTCTTTTGTTTTAGAACCAAAATTATTAATAAAATTTGTCACGTGACAGTGTACGATCTTGGGATCTGGGGAGAAACTAAATTAGTTTTGAAAGCCCACTCACAAATTTTGTGGCTCTACCTTTGGCTCGGTGTACGTTGTTCAGACTCTAGGGGAAGCCAGAGGAAACCTTTCAGAGTAACCTATCCCACACGTGGCAGCACTGCCACAAATCTCATGATCTGTACTAGATGCGCCTGGCTCTGAGCCACCTTCTCCTTTACACAACGTGCCTATCCTGGCACGGAGGGGTTAGCTGCATTGTGCAATACAGTTTCGAGCTGAACCCTTCTTCTACACATCTTGGAGCTCTGCTGTCAGCGAGGAAAAACTGATGCACGTTTGACATCTGGCTAGACCACTGCCATTTCCTTCCCATCACACAGATTCTCCACCTCAAGGAGAGCTCTCAGCAGGGTTCAGAGGAAGGTGAGCAGTGGGTGACGATGACTGACGATGATACAGACAAAAGAAATTGTCAGCAAGGTGCCTGCACAGACAGATCTTGGGAGACACAGGCAGACATGCATTTCCACTTCTGTTTCAAACAATATAAATGGTATTTCCATAATCTTTTTATGTGAATCCTAGGATGTAAATGTAATTGGGCTCTGTACAACTGTATAGTGGAAGTGAGAAAGGAAATAATTAATGCTATGGGATATACCAAGAACTATTAAGATGTAGTTCCTCTCCAGAGACCTTTCAACACAGTGAAAGAATGATTTTAGGTTTTATATTGCTCCAGGATGACAAGTCAAGTGAAGAGGTTGGATATGGAAATGAAAATTAAATTGCAATTTTTAATTTTTTTTTTTTGTCAGAACAATACTTTCCAAAAGCAATGTCATGAAGAGAGGACACTGGCATTAGCAAGCCATGTACCAACCCACACCAGAAAACATAAGAACAGCTTTACAAGTGCTACTTGCTGTGTGCATGCACACAGAGAAATAAGTCACTGCATCACAAGGGATGAAACCATAAGAATTAGAGAACACCATGTTTTTATACTCACACAGCCTTCAAAAGTTATACCCCGGCACACCTCAGGCTCAGTAAAATCCTGGCCTGTTTCCATCAGGCCTGAAAATAACACTTTGCTTCAGAACATGTCACCGGTGAGAAGGGTTTGGCTAAATGTCTGTGCAGCACAACCACTGACACCTAGGAGGTTAAGCAAGCAGCTCACTATTTGTCTTGTGATTTTTATTGGTGCAGTGCCTGGAGGAATCCAAAGGTGATCCATACCCCATTGCGGTCGGTACCAAATATTCTGCAGGTCTGCCTGTACTGCTGCAGATAAAGTAAGAAGTCCTGCCATGAGATGCAGATGTTTGAAGGAGAGCAGTGTCAGTGCATTTTGGTCAAGGGTTTTGGTAGGCAAACAAAAAAAAAAAAGGAAGAAATTGGTTTCTGTTAGCCACAGGCTAAATGTTCCTGCTCAGCTCCTGGCATACCACTAATTCAGCAGATGACTACTTATCCACAGAGGTTTCTACTACCTTATTATTTTTAGCTCAATTCTATGACGTATTTACGTAGGCCAGGAATGTGCAGTGCAGGGTCCCGTTCCCATTTCTCTCATCTTTTCATTGATGTTTATTTTTTATACGCTTTCTTAGGGGAAAAATAAATAAATAAATAAATTTGGCCAAAAGGCCACCATGCTGCATGGCAGTAATGCCTCCTAAGACTGAATCAAAATCTGTATCAAAAATCACCATCGTAATTTACAGCTCTCCTGTGAAGCAACACAAAATTTCCCACTCAGGGCAAAAAAAAAATCCTGCTCAGGCTCTCCTTGAGCAGGGGGTATCCAAACTTCATCACCCACGGGCCTGTCTCAGGCAAGGGGCACAATGCTGCCAGCCTTCATGCCTTGTGTGCACCGCGATTCCCCAGAGCACCAGCAGCAGCAGGGGAGGCCCTGCAGAGGTGTTATCTGTCCTGCTACACCCCCATCTCTTTCAACATAGACACGCAAAAAATGAGATACATTAACTTGAAATAAGTGTATGAATGCTATATATAAAAAAAAAAAAAAAAAGAATCTACACAACTTTCCCCTGGCCAAAAACACTGTCAGTGGCAGAGATGAAACATTCTTACTTCTCAGTCCTACACTTGTTTCTCCAACCTTCTGACTCTAAACCAAAATTGTTTTTCATAATTGTATCCATAAATATTTATGCACACATTTTGGGGTAAAATTCTACTCCCATAGCAGTAGATGGAGAGGTAAAAATAGAAAAAAAAAAATGAAACATATCTTGCTATGCTATTTTTCACACAGTAAAACTGCAGTACTGAGCAATTTCATTGTGGGACTACTCCAAAAGCTTTGATTACCATATCCAAACAGAAAAAAAAGAAGACTGATGTGTCTCTATCAATATATATATATATATATATATATATATATATATATATTCTTTGAGTGTTTGAGTTTGCAGTGAGAAAAGGAAAGTGTGGAGAAAGGGGAGGGGAGAAGAAGAGGAGAGTAGAGGTGAGGAGAGAACTCAGCCCTCTTTCAATTTTCCACTTGGGGGTTTATTATCAGCTTTGACTGTTGTACAGCAGCCTCTGCCCTGCACTTTGGGCTGAGCCCCTGAACCACAGCAATTAATCCCAGAACGCATTATTTGGGCTTGTGAGGTAGAGTGACGCAGGGTGCTAAATGATGATAGGCCACAGAAAAAGGTCAAAAAACCCAGCGGGGCGAGCAGCACACATGTTGAGTGCTGTGAGAGCTCTGCTGAGTAGCTGCACGGCTAAGTGAGTTTGGGGGATTTCTCGGGTCTGCCCATTGCTCTCAGGGCTTGCAGTGCTGCAGGTAGCAAAGAAAGAAAGGCGGAGGGGGGGGGGGGAAGGGAGCCAGGCTGTGCAGATGTACAGTGAGGAAGTAATTCTAAAATGTGACAGCGCTGCAGCAGCGGTGGTGGATCTGCACGACTGGTTACACTGCTTCAGGGAAGTAAATTCGTGCTTGAGCCTTTTGTGTAGGAGGTCCGGGTGCAAACGGGGATACCCCAAAGCAGCGTTTTAAAAAAAAAATATAGAGATCAAAGCATGCGTACGGCTGTATGATTAACACACTTTGTACAGGGGATGTGCATCTCTCTGAACCACACACCAAGTCTCTGCCAGCTCTGTCATGCAGCCTAAAGTAACGGGGCACACCGAGGTGATTCTAGCCCACACTACAGCAGCAAACCTCATCACTTAAACAACGTATTGCTCAATGCAGAACTCTCAGAGAGCACACTGAACACTAAGCACACACAAATCATTCAATTAACAACAACATATACACGTATGCAATTCTTATGTCACCCCAATATAACTGCACTCTGCCATTTGCCAAAATCAGCTGCAATCCTTGGTTTCTAAAATTGTAAATTTCTACCTTATGAGGCAGCTTATGAAACCAGGTTCTGCCCTGGTGCTGCAGTAATACCTCCTTTTGTGGCAAGGCCCTTCTCCTTCCCATGCATGTGGAGGAGGCATAAATGTATATGGGTGCAGTGGTTAAATTCATTAAAACTGCCCTTTCACACCTCTGATGACTGCCATGCTGAGGGGATGGAGAGCCTATCTGAAATGGTAAAGCTCCAGACTGGCAAAGGCTTACATTACGTATTTAGTAGTGTAAAAGCTTTTATTTATCTGAGTGCATGAAAATGGCAAGCTTTACAGCCCAGGTCACCAAAGAGCAGCTGCCCCTGGGGATGCTCCGTGGCCTGCAGTGGGACAGCTCCCAGAGAGCAGCCAGCACAGACACCCAGGAGATACCTTCTGAGGAGCTGAGGAGGCAGAAGGCCACAGAAAGACAAATTTCCTGCATTTAGGCAACAGCAAACACAACAGCAAGTAATACAAGGAATAGGTCTTCAATCATCTGCTCCCCCTAACATTTTGGCACGTCCTTAGTGAATAACTAGCCACAGTCCCCAAGCCTCCACACCCAGAAGTGAGCATGCATCTTTTCCAGAACATGCAGGTACCATTTTTTAACCCCCTTCCCCCTTCTGCGTTATGTCCCAGTGACTAAGACTGGAATTCAAATCCTGCCTCATGGGATTTCATCACAAGGTTCACACCCCAGTGCCCCCTGGCCAGCAAGCCCCACGGTACTACAGAGGAGCAGGAAATGAGACTGGGGGGAAGGTAAGGCACCTCCCCATGCTGAAGCGACCTCAGCGTGCAGAACAGAGCTGAGAAAGGGTGAGCTCACAAACAGCAAGGCTGCAGCCTGGTGGTTTCACCCTGTTATTGCAGAAAGGAGAAATCTGGATCCTGGAGCTCTTGCTCCAGGCACTGTCTTCTGCATTTACATCGTAAAATAATTACCTAAAAGTTTCCTGGGCAAATTCTTTGTCAGAAAGTTTGGTCCAGGTGGATTTTAAACATAATGGATTAGCCAGAAGTTTACAGGGCTGAAATTTTGAGCATAAGCAGAGTGGAGGGGGGCTGTGCTTTCTGCTGAATCACCTCCTTAGTCTATAACCATCAGTTTGCTTATACATAAAATATAAATTATTATTCTTAGTTTTTATCAAATACTATGGCAGCAATATCTGTTCTGTGAGTTAACTGCTAAATGTACAGGTGAAACTCAAGTTGTCTGACATATAAAATAGCCTGAGAAAGGATGGTTGAGATAACAAAATAGCTGCTCAGCGGAATCACACAGAAATAAAGCAATTAAACCAATTCTTGAAATGCACTTGAAAGGCAGCATCCATAGGATGAGCATGCGTATCTATACCATATCCTTCAAACATAGTAAAGACTTTGGCTAGGTCCTTTTTTGTTTTGCTTCTTCACCGAGACAGAAAAAAATGCAGTGGTACGTGGATCTACTGCTCAGTGCAATTCAAGGAACGTAAGGCGTTCAGCAGCGTCATTCTTAGCTCTCCAGCACCCTCCTCCGGGCTCTGACTGTGCAAGCAATGTCCTCCCTTTCCTACTGTTCACCCCTGGCTGAATTATTTAATGTTGGGAGGCTAAAGACTAAGAAATGTTTCTTTGCTCCTTTTGAAGCCTTAGAGATTCCTTGTGTGGCAGAAATTCAGAAGAGCCTTCCCCCAGAACTATGCACTGTTACAATTATTTTGAACATCAGCTTTGTTGTATTTGTTTTGAAGCTAGTCATCACTGACTTGCTCACCATTTCCAACTCTAGGCTGTTAATTTTGAGCTTGGTTAGGAGACTGTACACTAAAACTTTTTTTTTTTTTTTTTTGGAATCATAGAATATTCTGAATTGGAAGGGAACTTCAAGGGTCATTGAATCCAACTCCTGGCTTCACACAGGAACACTCAAAAAGTCAGACTGTGTGTCTGAGAGCCTTGACCAAGTGCCTCTTGAGATCCAGCAGGCTCAGTGGTGTGCCCACTGCTCTAGGGAGCCTGTCCCAGTGCCCAGCCACCCTCTGGGTGCAGAACCTTTCCCTAACCCCCAGTCTGACCCTCCCCTGTCCCAGCTCCATGCTGTTCCCTCGGTCCTGTCACTGTCCCCAGAGAGCAGAGCTCAGCGCCTGCCCCTCCACTCCCCTCCTGAGGGAGCTGCAGGCCGCCATGAGGCCTCCCTTCAGCCTGCTCTGCTCGGGGCTGAACAAACCAAGGGACCTCAGCCACTCCTCATACGTCTTCCCCTCCAGACCCTTCACTGTCTCTGTAGCCCTCCTTTGGATACTCTTTAATAATTTAATGTCCTTCTTAAATTGCAGTGCCCAGAACTGCACACAGTACTGGAGGAGAGGCTGCACCAGAGCAGAGCAGGACAATCCCTTCCCTCAACCAGCTAGTAATGTTGTGCTTGGTGCACCTCAGGGCATGGCTGGCCCTTTTGGCTGCCAGGGCATGCTGCTGGCTCACATTCAACTTGCTGTTGACCAGAACCCCCAGATCCCTTTCTGCGGAGCTGCTCTCCAGCCTCTTGTCCCCCAGTCTGTTCATACAGCAGGGCTGCCCCTTCCCAGGCACAGAATCCAGCTCTTGCTCTTCTTACACTTCAAGCTGTTGGTGACTGCCCAGCCCTCTAATTTGTCAAGGTCTCTCTGCAAGGCCTCTCCACTCTCAAGGGAGTCAACTGTTACTCTTGACTTATTAACATTTGCAAACTTAGTTAATATGCATTCAAGTCCTGCATCCAGGCCATTTATACAAACACCAAAGAGAACTGGCCCTAAAATGGAGCCCCACAGAACCCCACTAGTGACTGGCCACCAGCCTCATGTATCTCCATTTACTAGAGCCTTTTGGGCCCAACCCGTCAGCCAAATGTTCAGCCATTGCTTGCTTTGATGGCAGTTAACGTCATTGGATGATATATTCATGTACAGGAGACTCAATCCTATATTACAGCTTCATCCCAAGTCAATGGGTAACTGGAAGGCAATAACCAAGCTACTGTCATGAGTACAACCTAATGAACCTTGCCAGGCCAGGCTCATGGCACGCTGGGCAAGTCGGTGCTCCCTCTCATTTTGCTGACTTTCTTCCCAGGTGCTTTGCAGCTCCATGGAAGGATTAGTCAGCAGATGTCTCAGCCAAATACTCTGGCATGTAAGAAGAACCTGCAAAAATCCCTTTGGAAAGGGAAAAATAAACTGCTTCTGAAATACGCTATGTCACACATCACTAGACTCACCTAAGGCAGCACCTTATGTAGCTGCTGATACCCAACTAGAGTTTATCAGCTTTGTGCAATTATGTTCACCCCCTACCCTAACAGACTTCAACCAGCAGCTACGCTTGTTTTTCACCTCACTTTCCAAGTCTAAAGAAGCATCAACTTCAATATGAAAACAGGGTGTCATCTTGATGTGGAATGACTACAAAAATAGGTCTCCCAAGTTTTTAATTCATCAAAGAGCAGAATTGTTGGTGTGAAAAAATTACTCTCATTCCCCCCCTTCTCCCCAGATTTGCAATTTGAGTCTGTGTTCAAATGAGTATCTCAGGCCAGACTTCTGAATCAAAAAGTGCAGAAGAGATTACTAATTACAAGTAGCACATTTATGTATCCTAGAAGTTGTACTTGTATGAATTATTCACCCAACTTCTTGGCAAAGATTTTTCAGGAGAAGACGCAATTAAGTAATATTAAATAATAATATTAGTAATATTAAATATTTAACATCAGAAGGTTTAAAAACATCCTAAACAACATATCAGAATTGTTTCCTAGGACACTATTCCTGTTGCTGGTTTGTTTTTCATTTAGATGTAGTGTAGAGTTTTTAGCCCAAGAGGTTACCATTTTCAATTTCTGTTACTCACTCCCAGACAAGAGAGACTGTGAAGAAAAACAGGTCACAGTACAAGGCTGTTAGTCATGCAGTCCTCCTGCTTCCTTCCTGTTGCACAAGCCTGTCAACTAAGGAGGGAGATCAATATGGGGCCGACTGTCTCCTTTTTACTACCTGACAAAACAAGCCTAGGAGTAACTACAGTGCTGGTGTGATGCGTATGGTGATACAGACTGATGCGGGACAAACAGTAGGATATTACTACTCCATTTCTCTTCTTTTCCGTTTTCAGCGTAGAATTGTAATATGTGCTGGTTCAGAACTGCTGTATCAGGGGCTTTGTTCTTTGTAATATTCACAGAAAACTAATATTGAAGAGAATTTCTCTTACATGCTGATTTGTTAGTATTGTTTTTCCTTACTGCTTATTCTCACTGGTGACAAATGCTCTTAAAACGTTTCCTCTATAAGAGAACTTGTGTTGAAGATTAAAAACTTGATCTAGATGAAGGCTTCACTTCGCTTTACTGGCCTCTGCTAAAAACGCAAACCCTTGCACTAGGCACTAGAGGGCACAACTGATATCATTCAGGCACATGATATTTTTAAATCTTAATATATTATTCCAGAGACAGAACAATGTATACAACTAACTTGATATTAATCCTAGGAAAAGGTATACAGAAAGCTAAAGTCGTTCCTGCAGAGTTGTCATATACAATATGATATTGTGATATGATTATTCTAATTCATTTAATTTCTAAGATAGATGACTGTACCTTACACCCTAACCAATGTTTTATGATTTGTACATAGAAAACACGCCACACAAAACTATGATACTCGCATTCCCACATGAACTTAAACAACAGGTATTAAGGATCAGCAAAGAGTATCATATGCTAAAGTAGGGAAGAGAAAAACCCACGAATGCCAATCTAGCTCAGTAGTTGAAGTAACCGATCCATGTAAGTGCTGTTTGTGTTTGCAAAAACACCAGCATCTATTATGTTCTTGACTGTGTTAATGACTCAATGCACTGTTGGCTTGAAGCAACAAAGCTGATTATTTCAGAGTAGTTTAGTTCTTGAACTTGAAAGAGTTTAATTATAATATCCAATAACGTATTCTTAAAACGTAGATTTTAAAATCAGACCATAAATGGACTTGGATGCAATAAAATGTGATGGTTATTTCTTCTTCTTTTGCATGTATCTCAAATGCATTTTCTTATCTTTATCCTATAATCAACTCAAAAATTTTCACTGCTCATAAGATATTAGAAGAGAATTTGAATAAAAGTACTAAATTGTTTTTAGATATGCAGGTGCTCTTTTTTGACCTGTTCTACTTTGCCTTTTTTTTTTTTTTTTTTTTAAACCACTGATTGACGATCACCTTTTTAATTCTTTTTCTTACTGGATGCTACATGCTATAGTAGGAAATATTATTTAGATGCATTTGGGGAATTACGATCTTTGTTCTTAAAGCAATTTGACTCATGAAGTAGCACTGCCGACTTCCCTCTGTCCCTATGCTAGCACGTCAGTGTTTTGACCCAGAAAACTCATTTCATTTAAGTGTGCTCTCTTGGTGCCACGCCTGCTTGTAGCTCTGCCTAGTTCCTTTTCTCTGCAGCCACTTTCTTATCTGCAGGTTTTTCAGTCTTCCTTCTGCTTCTCCAGTACTTTGTTCACTATATAAACTTTGCTGGCACCACCACAGCAATAGGCACTAGACTCAGTCTAACCACTTCCCAGCAACTCTCTGTCTTACAGCTTCTGACTCATGCTATCCAACCTGTTATTTTATAACACTGTTCTTACAGCACCAAGTACCAGACAGTGATTAGCCTCAGTGCAATAGTGAAATACGAAAATCTCTCATCTCTTTACCCCTCAATGTTAGCTAGGTTTTATGCACTTGGAGAACCTGTTTTTTTATATATCCCTGACTAGGGATATATTAGATGTAGAGCTTAGGGATATGGTTTAGTGGGGACTGTTAGCGTTAGGTCAGAGGTTGGACTCGATGATCTTGAGGTCTCTTCTAACCTAGAAATTCTGTGATTCTGTGACTACAGCTGTCACTCAAAAGGCTGTGGGAGTCCAGGTCTTCTGAAACTCATAGGGAAGGATATTATTTATATCCCTGTAGCCACCTAGATGTTGGAGGCCTGTGTAAGCCAAGCAGTGATTCTCCTTCTACTAGCATCAAAGGTAAGTGCAAGGAGTTGCATCTGAAGGTGATGAATTCAACTATAGAGACAGTTTAGAGAAGATGCCCTAAATTTTACGTGGCTAAAATTAGGAAAGAAGAATCCTGCCTGCTTGCCTACCTATGAGGAGAGCAGTTATGTGGGTTTGGGGTAGAGTGAGAAGAGAGAGGTAGACTGTAATCCCTTACATCGTAACATTTTCACCACTACAGCATCTTTGAAGTGGCTTCCTAAACCAATCACAGTACTTTCATGCCTTGTCACTGTTCAAAGGGACCATTACAGGTTCAGGACATTTAGTTACCTGAAGGGATATCCAATGGACAATTATTTCAAGTCAGGAACTAGTTCTCTCGAGTTCCTAGCTGGGTAATATACATCATATGACCAAGGGCATTTTTTATTAGTAAATTCAGTAACTTCAGAACAATATTATCAGTAGATATTTAGTATTGAAAATTGAATACAAAAGCTTCTCAGCAAAACAGAGATATTTTTAAAACAGCTTGTACAAAAATGGAGCTTTGTTTGTGTGCAGAATATAGCTGTGTGTCTTAAAATTAGCAATTGCTCATGGGACATCACTGGTAACAATTCAAGAAATTATTAATGGCCTCATTAAGGAGAGCAGATGGTTTCAAAGAAGCATAAAACACTTGGGAACTAAACTGCAGGTAGAAATGTGCCCAAATACCATTTGCAGAATACCATTTGACAGCTCAAGGCTATCCAAATCATCACTCTACCTGTGAACTTCTGAAGGAAGAGGCGGAAAATAGTTTGTGGACAGCATGACCTTGTATCTCATCACAGGAAAGGAAGAATGAAGAGGAATATGTCTCCATCCTGGGGAAGAAAATCTGGAATCAACTTCTGATGAAGAGAGTCATATGAATGATTCTTCCCTTTTTTAGTTACATGGCCCTTCCAATTTTGCAGGATACCTTTTATTTATTTATTTATTTTCCCTAGCAGATAAAATCAAATTGTCAAATCAGCCTCGTTACTGATTAACAGATTTTCTTGACCAATATTTGGCAAGGTTTGGCCTCTGAAAACCACCTAGGTCCACACTGAGCTCTTGATTCCATCTCACTACTAATCTCCCTATAATTGATCATCTTCCTGATACAACTACTTTCCTGCCTTCCTCATACTTTCTATTTTCTTGGATACTTTATTTTCAATTATTTTTCATCTCTCAGTCTTGCTTTGTGACGTTATAGTTATTCATCTGAGTGATCTCCAAGCCTGTGGAAGAATTCCAATACAACAGCACTAGAAGTACAACAACAGAATTATCTGAAAAGGGAAATAAAATATATTTTAAAATGAAATGGAAAAAGATAGGGTTAGTATTCAATGGAAGTTCTTGAATTAAGGCTACCTGCCCAAGATTTCCAGGTACAGTGTCTTATGTTTCCATTTTCTTTATAACTATTTACCTTAACATGAAACAGTTTCCTATTTATAGTAACTGTCTCTGTTCTTTCAGTTAATGCTGACTGTGTTTCTTTGTAGCAGAAATGAATGAGTCCTCAGAGGGGAACTGTAACAAAACTACTAATTTTCTTTTCTTTCTAGGCCAGATACTTAAAAAAAAAAAAAAAAAAAAAAAAAAAAAGTTAAAATCATATAAATGACACTTAGACAAAAATGGAACTCCTGAGTTCAGAAGACCTACTCCCAAAACTCCCACCCAGCTGATGCCTAACCTTAGGTAAAGAAAGCATAGGTTTTTTTCTTTTATATAGCATAATAGGAGTTGTGTGTCCACCCAACAGCTGTTGCATGTTTCAGCAATTGTTGGCACAAGGACTGGAGCCTTCGTGTTTCAAGGTCATGCCAGTGACTACAAAATTATGCCTACATTTATGTTTCTTCACCAAATCCTAAGGTATCTTTTTCTGCAGTGAAACACCTTCAGCAGGATCTGATGACAGACCACCACAGTGTTCTAGACTGCACCCAGGAGACGAGACGATTCATAATTATTTTCAGTCTCTTTAAATCTTAAAAGATGCTCATGGGACACAAAGAAACCTGGCCTCACATTTAAAATAAGGGGCTCTGAGTTGACTACCACCAACCAGGAGTAAAGCTGTCTAATAACCACAGATAATTCCATGTAAGCATCAGCTCAGCACTTGGTAGCCATCAAAAAAAACAAATTGTATGGTAATAGTTATTAGGATCAGAAGAGGGAAAATCATTACACAGCCAGGTAAATCCAAGGTGCCTCCATACTGTGAATGTTATCTGCAGATCTGGTTCCCTCATTTCAAGAAATGATACAGCAGAACTGGAAAAGGGCAGAGAAGAGCAATGAGAATGACTGAAAGCACAGAAGACTTTCCGAACAAAGAGCACCTGAAGAACACTCTTCTGTCTGGAAAAGATGAAATTTAGGAGGCACATGACACAAGTCCACAAAATCACCTTTGGACAGAGGAGACAAGCACAGATGGATTGTTGCTCTGTCACACCCAATACAAGAACCAAAGGGCATCAAATGAACCTGATAGGAACCAGATGCAAAACAGACAAAAGGGGTTGCTCTTCACACAGCAGAAAACAAATCTGTGGAAGTCCTTGCCAGGGACACTGCACAACTGGCACGGATTCACAGGGAGATTGGGCAAAGTATCTTGTGCAGAGAGGCAAACTGGAGGTTACCATACAAACTACATGTTCAAGTCCGAGACAAAGATAGCTGCAGTCTGAGAGAGCAGTGGGGTGAATATCCCACATGCTTACTGTGCTTTTACTCTTTCATAGCCAGCAGGCTTTTTCTCTTTCATAGCCATTCATTGTGAGCAGGGCTGAAGAGAGGATACCAGGTGGAATGGACCCTTGGTCTGAATCTCTGCTGTAATTTTCTTGTGTTCTCTGTCTTGTGTTAGAGACAAAAACAATCTGTGCCAACAGTCAATGAGGTTGTAAACATTCAAATGTTTACATTCAAACATTCAAATTCAAATTTAAGCTGAGGCAGGGGAAATTTAGGCTTGACATCAGGAGGGGGTTCTTCACAGAGAGGGTGGTTGCACAGTGGAACAGGCTCCCCAGGGAAGTGGTCACTGCACCGAGCCTGTCTGAATTTAAGAAGAGATTGGACTGTGCACTTAGTCACATGGTCTGAACTTTTAGGTAGACCTGTGCGGTGTCAAGAGTTGGACTTGATGATCCTTAAGGGTCCCTTCCAACTCAGGATATTCTATGATTCTATGAAATTTCTTATAAAGTATGACTCACTCAATCCATGCTCATGGATGGCTGACAGGGACAGGAGAATTTTCTTCCAGCTTGGTCACAACTACTTTTTGTCATTGCTAATTAGCACTTAATTACTTAGAGAGAAAAAATGTTTAAAAAAATATTATTGTAAGTGAGGACGGGAGAAAGCAATAGAAAATGCTATTTAAAAGAATAAATAAATAAATAAATAAATAAACACTCCCAATCTGCAAAACAAAATTCTCCTTGCAGAGGTGCATCGTCCTATGAGGATGTTTGAGCTACTGTTACACTGTCCTGAGTGTTAACTTTACAAATATAGGAGCAGTAGAAGAGGGCAAAGGAGGCTACAAGAAGCTCCACTTTGTCTTACAGAGTTGCCCAAAATGCAAAAATACATGGTTTCCCCAAATCACCCTGAAATTTCTCTTAAGAGCCCTAATAAACGTGCTCATGTGATTGCTAAGAAATAGCTGGATCTGGCTGCTGAAATCCTTATAAGTAGCCTTGTCCAAAGACAAACAGGAAATTGAAAGGATTTTTTTTTTTTTAATTTTATAAAATTATTAGAGATAAGAGATAACAATATTTGAGAAGAATGGATTTTAGGAATTAACATGGGAACTAATCATGCAAACTTTTACAGCCTTAGCAAGGAATAAGGTGGGTTTTTTTGTTTCTTTACTCCCTAAAGTACAGGCACAGTGCAATTTTTTTTTCTTTGCTATCTCTGTGAGTTATTACGTTATATGGTATGTCAAACATATAACATATATGTTGTCCAGGTACAGTATGTAAACTACTAGCGTTTTTCTTTTAGTTTCTCTTCTCTTACCACACGTAGACTTTATGCTTGGGTGGGGGGAGGGCAGATAAAGGAGTATAAATATTTTTGACTCTGTTACCAGAGGGGATGAAAAGACAAAAATAAAGCATCCTACCCAAGAGAAAGTAAACTGAAGCTGTGTTTCCTGAGTCCCTGCCCAGTTTTTTATCACACTGCTTCCCACACAAGCAGGAGAGCATCACCAAGCAGAATCTGGGCTCTGGCTTTATGCTCAGCATGCTGGCAGTTGGTGAGCAACTGCTGCGGCCCCAAGTTTCCGCTAGGGTCACTTCCCATTTCTGGACACCGCTGTCCCCAGTGCCGGCGGCACTGTGCATGTTACCTTCTCCTGGAGGAGCCGGGGAGAGAGCCGAGGGCTTTGTGTCTCCCCTAACGCAGCACAGCCGGTGGAAAACACCAGCAGGGCAAGGTTTGCACAGAGGTTTTCTGCACACCCGCTGCGAGAGGACGCGGGTGGCTCTGTCACTCAGTGCCAGGGGACCGATCTGCTGGTGTCTGCCCCGGTTTCTCCCGTCCGAACCGAGCCCCAGCACCGCTGCGGGTAAAGCCATGGGGGAGGCAAGGGGGCCACGGCGCTGTCCCGGGTGGGTGGCAGGGCTGTGTGGGAGGGACAGGGGGTGAATGGGCCTGACACCAGTTTTTAGAGGAAAAAACGAGAACACTCTCCGCCTTTTCCTTTGTGGAGGCTTTGGAGAGTGACGCAGCACATCCACGTTCACCGAGCGGGGAGCTGCGCTTTGCTAAGCGCAGCAGCAACAGCTCCACCGGGCACTCTTGTGGCCTCTGCCAAAAGCTGAATGTGAGGGGACGTGCTCGCTGAGCAGAGGTCAGCCAGCCCAGCAATATTTGCCAGAAGAGCACACGTACGGCCTGCCTGCCCTCCCGCAGGCCTACAGCCCGTTCGGCACCACGCAGCACGGCGCTCCCAGCCAGGTGGTACCGCGCTGGTAGCTGCCCGTGCACCTCCTCGTGGTGCTTACAACACCAGCAAATCTGCCGTTTGAGTTCACAGGCCGTGCTGGATTCTCAGGAGAGAAGCTACCGAGTGCTGCTGGAAAATGGCAGGTAAGAAAAAAAATACCAATAAGGATGCTATTCGCTTCGGTCCTGGGCACACTGCTATATGGAATACCTGCAGGGTTTACTCGTGATACTAAAGCATTTTTATTTTTTTCAAATCACCACAATTTCTTCAGTAAAGGATGCATTTGAAAACTCCAATCTCACCACTATTTGAGTGCCTCAACTCCACTGCAAGGGAAACAAACTAGCACCTTGCAGAATTAATCCTCTGGCATCTCTGAGCTCATCATCCCCAGCCACTGAGCTGCTTATTTGCTGAGAGCTAGTGAGACCAGCAAAAAAGCAACTGCTCCTACAATGAGCAAGCAAGCAGTGCTCTAAATAGTTTATACACTTGCTAAATTTGTGGTAGCATCTAACCACAAATTGTAGTAGACTTCTGGCAAAGGTAGTAGAAATCACTACCTCTTATAATTTATGTTAAAAAAAAAAAATTATGTTAAAAATTTATGTTAAAAAAAAAAAAATTGTTCAAAAAATTGGTATTGTTTTTTCAAACCTTCAGCACTGGTTCTTGTACCTCTGACACCACAAACTTACCTGCTGCCCTGATGGTGGTCTGGGACATGCAGCTCATGTCCACTGAATTCAGGAGATATCTGTCACAGATTGGCAGAAAGGAGCCAAGAGCTTCATATTTTGCAGATCCAGCCATTTTCAGTAAGCCCTGGAAATCCTCTTATGTATGTATGTACAAACATATTACCCCATAAGAATATTTTATTACCTTTCCCTTGTGTTCAGTGATGAATTATTATTTTTTTTAGAGAATTATTAAAGTTGAACGGGCTATATACCATAACATTTTGAACAAGTAAGCTCTAATACACCTTGTGGATCAGTTTAAGCAGCCGTATCCTAACATATCCATCTTGCCACTCAGTTTAGATTAAACCTGCTTTATTTTGAGATACAACAGACAGCTCATTGACACATCTAAGAAAAAAATCACATCACTTTCTACTGTAGTCACTGTGAAGATGCTGAAGTGGGACAGTGGCATCTGAAACATCTACCCTGAGGTTGTCACTTGCACAGCACCGCAACAGAAGACGTAGGGAATCCGCAATGCAGGAGGATGCTCTGAACTCAGAAATTGTTTCCATAACAGTCTGAGAAAACATAAATTGGCACTGCTTTGATCCCATCCTGTCCCTCACTCTTGCTCTGTAGCTCATCTGACTGTGCTCAGGGAGCTAAGCCAGCAGAAAACTGTTTGCTTTTTTGTTTTGTTGTTGTGTAAGGAGAGAGTTTTTGAAGGAATGAGCTGAACACAAGTGCTGGCTCAAGAGGATGGACCATGCCAGAGGAGAAGTGGGAAAGCCCTGAGTGCACTGATGTAGGGCAGTGTGGCCTGCTCTGGAAAGGCACCTACTGTCCACTGAGCCCTGCCTAGGAAAACCCAGCATAGCACAGTATTGCTGAAGGGGTGGGGAGGCATTTACTGATTCATTCCTCTGCTGGGCACGAGTCAAATGCTGGCATTATCAGTTCTGCACTGCTTGGAAATCACAGTACAGAAAAATGAAGAACCTGGCCCTGGCTCTGCAAACTCTTTTGTATCTGCCTACCTCAAAGGTGTCTTCTGTTTTTCTTTCTGCCTCCAGGGAGAAAAGTCCTGATAGTCTATGCACACCAAGAGCCCAAGTCTTTGAATGGATCTTTGAAGACAGTTGCTGTGGAAGAATTAAGCAAACAGGGCTGCACTGTCACAGTGTCTGATTTATACGCAATGCAGTTTGAGCCAAGAGCAACAAGAAATGACATTGTTGGTAAGTCTAGCCAAAATACTTTATTCATTTTTTTATTTTTTTTTTGAGACTGACATTAATCTTATCTATGCTGCTGCACTGACAAGCTAGAACCCATGCTGTTAGGTGCATTCTGAAAAATTGTTGCTATTATTTCATACAAATATACTCCAAATAACAAGACCTGTTTTTTTTTATTTTCTGTAAGCACTGACCAAGAAATGCCAGTGTAGGAACATAACTATCACCTGTTTTTAAAAAAATCTGATGAAAAACGGCTCTTCAATTAGAGAGAGGAAACACATCTGTAGTGCAGACCTGTAAAACAGTGTTTTGCTTTTAGACCAAAATAAATGAGGAATGGTATTGTTTTCCTGGTACTTGCAGTCAACTGAAGAGACATTCAAAGAAACATGTTCTCTTAATGAACAATATTACAAATTCCTATAGCAAATTAGCTCCAGGCACTCAAGTACACAGGCTTTTGAGTTGTTTTGGCACCTTCCAGCAACCTTGATAGTGCGTGATTATTAAAAATGACTAGAGGTTGCAGCTGAGACTTGAGAATAATAGCAATGATCTTGTTAGGCTTATGGAATATTTTCATGATTAAGAAAGTTCCACCGTGCTCTTAATAGCATTTAGCCCCAGTACTTTTTCTGGTCAGGAAAAGCAAAGCTATGACATAATCTGAGAGAACTTTAGAACAAGAATTCTTTAGAACTAGAATCAAAAAGAAATAGCACAGGCCTAATGCAAGCATCGGAAAAAAAATAAAATAAAAAAATAAAAAACCCACTTGTTAATGATGAAATGTAAGCATTTCTAAAAGTCCACTCATGAATACGAACCTTGACTCACAGTAAGGTTAGTTACTGAGAGGCAAAAATGCATTAGCACTTGCCAGAACCAACCTCTGATGTAAGTTTCCGATCCCATTCTATGATGTACTTAGCTTCGTTCACGAGGTTACTACTTCTACTACTTCTACCTTCCACTGCTTGTCACCCGTCCTTCTGCTAGAGGCTGACAATCTGCTAGTTCAATCAGCAGGAATGAATGTGCATGTCTGGTTCAGACACACTTGGCTCAGCTCACCCAACTGTAGCACAGTCAGCAGAGTCAGCCTTTACTGGTTCCCCCAGCCCCTGCTGAGTTTCCAGAGAGGCTGAAAAGCAGCTACATAGTGCTTGTGACTGCAGAGAGGTTTCAGTGATCCCTAATGCAGATGCAGAGCAATTAGCAAAATTATATTAAATCCTCTGAAATCATCTACCTGCATCGCCAGAGTCTAGAGCCAAGCTTAGGTCCTCTTTTTGCACATCATATTCTGTCTCCTACAGAAAGGTAAAAGTTTTAGTACTCTGAGATAATCTATCCCTCTCCAGTTTACAATCAAGTCATCATCTGTCAGCTGTGATGATACAGAATAGCTTTTTTTTTTTAAAAAAAAAAAAAAAGAAAGTGGGACAAAATCAGAAAGTAGTACCTTGATTCAGAACTGTAGATCACAACCTGTGTTTAATTCTTACCTGGCTACAGGGCTAGGAATGGAGAAAGCAGTGACCATGCCCTTCTATCCACAGATTGCTTGCACAACTCAGATGAGTTCAATTATGGAGTGGAGACCTGGGAAGCTTACAAGAGAGGAGGTTTGTCCGATGATTTGATTGAAGAGCAAAAGAAGGTGCAGGAAGCAGACTTGCTGATTTTTCAGGTCATCATTTTAAATTGTATTAAAAGGCTTCAGTTGTAACGTACAGGGTTGAAGAAACCAAAAGCAGCAGTAAGCAAGAAGATTACAGATTTCATTAGGAACACTGCATCTAGCCAGAGTAAAAACAGGCGGTAGCTCAGCCATCTACATAGAATAGTTTTTACCCAGCATAGCAATTTCAAGGTGTCAGGCTTTTCTGATATGATATATGTTTTTAGAAAAAAAAATATCAAAAACACTAGATCATGTGTGAGTATTATTAGTTCTGGCACAATATGAATTTTTCACACAAATAATGGCTCCACACCGACATTTTTGGTGTTTAGGAAGACATCTGAAATCAGATCTTTAAAACACCCAAGTAAAATTCATACTGTACTTCACTTAAAAAAATAATATTCAAAAACTACATGATCAGACTACTTTTGTGAAGACTGCTCCTCATGCCACCTGCACTCTAAAACAATTGCAAGGAGCAACTCAGATTGGAAAGGATTGAGTGTGAAATAACACCATAATTCTATATATAAGAACTGTGCCATATTATCAGGCAGCCTGACGGTATCCTCTTACCTTGGAGCACAAGAAAAGCAAGCATAGATCTACACACAGAAGAGTGTGTTGGGCCTTGAGGTGACCCTGCAAAGTTTTAAGCTTGGGATATGGCAACAGACACCCAACCATCAGCTGTAGGGACAAGGACTTTATCTCTAAGCAGCGGTAGAGTAACAAGCACAGATCAGTAGTATGATTACTTGAGTTGCTATGACAGCAAATCCAGTGACTCACCAGTACTGGGCCAAACTCAACATCTGGATGCACAAAGAGGTATACAACCATGGCTATCAGGCAGGCCAGCAGGGCATGGCTTCTTTTCTGGGCAAGCAGCTGGGAGCAGCCAGCAGGCCTGGGGAATTCTGACTTTCCCAATTGTGCTGCCCTCGTCCATTGCTGAGTTGCAGAAGCACTGTCTGGAGTCGCTAACCGATCATTACACCTCACCCCTGCTCTCCTCTCTGCCGGTTACGTCTTTGGTGTGCACGGGGCACAGGGATATCACAGAAAGCAAAACGAGCCCCACAACGTAGAAACAAAGTTCCCTGTGTGAGACAGATGCTTGGGTGCAGAGTAGCTCCTAAATGAAACAGTGGGGTGAAACATGTCACATACTTGTGCAAACGCAGTCAATGGCAAGGATAAAGTACACAATGTACTGTCATCCAGAGTGCTGACAGCTGAGAGGCCCTGTGTAATAAAAACAAAAAATAATCTGACCATATTCACAACCAGACTGTTGGCCTTAGGCACAGCCTACCTATATTCCACTGTCCCGTTCTAGATGAAATCTAGGATGTGACTATATCTCAAGCACGCATTTCAACATATGCTGTTGTAATTTTCACGATATTGCTTCTGAGATTACTAAAACATCCCCGGAAGGAAGTGGTTGCTTTCTACTTTCTGTCCTTAAAATACTATGCAGAGTTGAGTGTGTTCTGGTGCATAAAAATAAATAAATAAATAAAAATAAAATAGAAATCAGAAAGAAAAGAAAAGAAAGAAAAAAGCCTCTTAAAGATACTGCAGAGTAATTTAAAATTTACTATAGCCTAAGCTCACCACTTCCAAAGATCATGGTGACTGGCCATTTCTACGCAGTTTCCAACTTGATTTAAGCCATATGCACATAAGCTTCTAATAGAATTTCTTCTTTCACACTGCACAGTGTACAAAGGTTTCAGAAGAGCAATTCATCCTAGAACAGAAGTCCATTAAGCGTTCAAGACAATGCAAATAAGACATGGTGATTTTAGGCTGTAGACCCATGGGCTAACTGGAGGATCGAGGAACAGAGCCCTACTGTTAGAGAGGAGGCTTTCTTCTCAGGAGGAGTTATCATGTCAGATACTACGGCACTTGTCAGAGGACTGTCAGATCAGAACTGATCACCAGACGTCAGTCCCGGTAACAGGGCTCTCTGTGCCATTTTGGCAGCACTAACCATTAGCATATACATGTACGCTCCTTTCGCATTTCAACCATCGGAGACACAATTCTGTACAGCCTTAAGCCTGAATTAAGTGACACCTTCCTGCCTTATCGTTTTCCAGCTTTCACTTGTGTGGAAGCCCTCACATTCACCATGGTGTCGATGTACTGCAGCTGTTTAGCTAGGTACCTGAGACTACCACAAACAGGGCACTTCAGTTATTTTTGCCAAGCAAAGTTACTGCCTCTCCTTCCTGGAAGAAGGCATGTACAAGGTCTGAACAGATTAAGAGAACAGGACACTGCCTACAGACCAGGCCTTAGGATGCCCTGGATTCTCTGTATTAACAAGGTAATTTCCTTTTTGTTTAGTTTCCCTTGTACTGGTTCAGCATGCCAGCAATCATGAAGGGCTGGATGGACAGAGTCTTGGTCCAAGGATTTGCTCACGAATTCCCCAACTGTTATGATTCCGGTTTGCTGAAGGTATGCTTCTGAAAGTGTTTTATTAAGACCGAGATCTTTGCAATGCACTTCAGTAGCAGTCTTTCTTTTCCATTACGTTTGTATAAAGCTTTTGCTTTCAGCTCTCCTAAAAGCAGACCATAGCTTTTTCTGTGAAGGAATGACTTATTTTCTTGAAACCTGTGGCTTATTCTGGCCTTCAGTATTAGACTTACATTAATTCAGGTCTTGGAAGTTGAATTTCTTATCAATCCAAATGTATCCTGAGCAGCACGCAACAACTGCTCTAGTGGTAGCACAAGGAGGTACAAAAACTTCTTCCCAGTCTATTACAAGGACTGATTCCCTCAGCTCTCTCCAAAACACTTTCCTGATATGAGTTCTCTGCAAAATGTTGCAAAAGGGAGACACGAATAAAATGAATCACTTTATAGCTGAGGGGGAAGAAGGCAAGTGCCATGCACCTTGAAGCAGTTGTGCTTGATTATTACAGAAGCCTAAATATACTAGTTCAGGCTAGCGGGGCTGTAGCAGGTCAGCATTTCCAAACAGAGAGCTAGTGCCTAGCCCTTGATATACCACGGTATTCCAGAGTAGCTGGACGATTAACATCATCCATCAACATCATGCATCAACAGAAACTTCATCTTCAAAATAAAAATACTTCAGGAAAGCGTGTGGGGGAAGCTTGGCTTAAGTATTGGTGACAGACTCTTATTTTCAATCAGTCCTTGCTTATTCTACACAAACTAAGAAAAGCCATGGGTTTAGGTCAAGCTTAGCACTCTTCTTACAGCTCTGTAACGACAATTCTAAAGGTAAAATATTCTGACATGCATAAACAGGAGAGTACATGAACAAAACGTGAGGTAGAAACTTTGTATCCCTGGAAAGTCTATGAAAAAGAGAAGTGATTTTTTAGTATAAAAATCTGTATGGTTAATTTTTGAGGTAAAGGTTTAAGCTGTTGTGTTCTTGGTTAGGATATGGAGAACACATATAAATAAGGAACACAGTTCTCGTGTCAGAAAGTAACTGGAAAATGATCCTAATTTGATGAAGTTTGATGAAGTGGCCATTCTGACAGCTCTCAATAATAAAGCTCTAGTAATACATTGTCCCCCATATGATTAGAAGCAAAGCAGTTGTGATACTGCACCATCATGCCACCCAAAAAAAAAAAAAAAAGTATTTTAATTATGGGAGGTAAGACAGAGAGAAGTGCTGAGCACAAGCCCATGGCCAACACCAGAGTTATAGGATTAGAAGAAAAAATGTGGTTTTAGAACACCTGAATGTTCCAAAAGTGAGGAGCAAGCCCAGATCTGAACTGGGATTGTAGCACACAATTTCTGCTTTCAGGAAAGCGAGGAATAAAGATATCCACAGTAGTGAAGTGCTTTCCAGCCAGAGTTTTCCAAACATTTCACAGGAGAGAACAAGGGTCAGCTCTGCTTCATACAAGGCTGTCAGTACATGTAATTCCTTTTCTTTTCAATCAGCCTCTGCCCAAAGCCCTGGCATGCAGTCTGCTGTTCAGGTGCATGCCTTCAGTCTGTGACTCGGAGCCACTGCTAAACTCAAGGTTTGCGGAAGGGGACACCTGCAGAAACTGATGCTGCCCAGCTTCCCATGAATCTCTCTTGAACTATTCAAACAGTCTTTTTTTTTTTTTTTTTTTTTTTTGATGTTGTTGTTTTTAATTCTAGAATAAATTAGCCCTGTTTTCTTTCACCACTGGAGGAAGCAAAGAGATGTATGCAAAAGGAGGTATCAATGGTGATATTCGCTATCTCCTGTGGCCCATGCAGGTAGAGCTATGAATATTTGGTTGTTACTTGTCTGCATTAATTTTTATTATTTAATTTGTTTTAGAAACTGTATTGATGCTTATTTGATGAAAAATATATTCATAGTTAGCTCTATAATAAAAAATAATTAGTCATTTACAAGCATCTGTAAGTTATCGCTGGGCCCTAAAATCCTGAGACTTCTTTAAGAGTCCACAGACTTTTAAATTTGTTTTGTGCCTCTTCCTCTAAAC
Organism: Aythya ferina; assembly: GCF_964211825.1. Taxonomy (NCBI): domain Eukaryota; kingdom Metazoa; phylum Chordata; class Aves; order Anseriformes; family Anatidae; genus Aythya; species Aythya ferina. The sequence continues at coordinate 82,855,273 of NC_140297.1, forward strand.
TGGAATCTAGAGAAAGCTTATAATGTCTATCTTTTTAATTTCTCTAGTGTAATAGGATTTCCTTTAGCCTCGGTACACAGGGTTTCTTTTCCCTGTAGCTACCTGATTCACATAGGATGCGGGACAGGAGGGCACTCGCACATTATCCTGGCATTTACAATCAGCATACAACAGTTAGCATGTCTTGTCTTATTGCTACCCTTTTGCCAGAGGTAGAAGTAGTGCTTTCAGGAATTTAAGTGGCAAGGCAAATTGCAACGACCAGTGTTTGATATAATACAATGAATGTGTTTTGATTTTACTGGAAATTCCCTCCTCTCCAAACCCTTTTGATTACTAGCTGTGTGCCCTTGCGAGGCTATCTAGCTGCACAGCTTGCAAGTCAACGTAACAAAGAATGCTATATGCAGCTGCAAATTCAGACAGACACGGAGGGAAAAAGGCAAGTTGAGCTGATTTCAAAGGCACAAATACTCATTCAGAATTGTGTGGCTATGCTGGAGGCAAAAGGTTAAAAAAATACATAAAAGGAGATGAGAAATGTGCTGCAACCCTGAACAATCCGTTCAATTCAAGCAGCGTAATGAACTTCAGGCTGTCTCTGATCTTTGCAAATTTAATAGAAAATGGCAGCCAAAGAGAACAATTCTATGGATTTAGTAGCACTTAAAAATTAATTGTACAGAGCAGAATAAATTAATATGGCTTTATCTTTCAGTGTGTTGTATGTCATTCTGCATAATGCCTAGCTTTCAACACAAGCTGCCAAGGCAAACAATGAACTTGTGCAATTTATTTCCCTTCTCCTGATAAATGCACAGAATTAGAAAACCTGCCGTATCGGGTCAGAGGAAGTTTCAGAACTGAATACTGCACATGCTCAAATTGAAAGTGAAAAGCTAACTGAGGCATTTCTCTGTTTGCTTTGGATCTAGCATGGCATCATGCACTTCTGTGGTGTCAAAGTCCTTGAGCCTCACATCTGCTTCGCTCCCGAATATGTCTCTGAGGAGAAAAGGAAGGAGATGCTGCTTGCTTGGGCCCAGCGTCTGAAGACTCTTTGGAAGGAAGAACCCATAAACTGCTCTCCTGAGTGGTATTTCAAGTAATGTTCAGACACAGGACTACAGAGAAGAATGTTCCCATTCTTTCTGGTGCTTCATCGCAACATCTGAATGCTGACCTCGTAATCCATACACATTGTAGGTATCTTGAGTACTACGGCTAGCAGCTTAGCTGGCAATAAAGAATTTATCTTTATTTCCTGAGGGATTCTTTTCAATGATGAGTGCACAACTCTTTGTGAAGAATTATCCTTGCTCATATAAACAGTGACATCCTGCCTGCAAGCGGTTGGTAACACAAGTGGTATTTAATTGCAGATTATACCATTGTTGCTAATAAAACAGTAAAGCACGTAGCCAAGCTTAACACTCCTTGTACGAACAGCCACTTTTTTTTTTTGTTTGTTTAATTGGCCAGGGAATGTACTGCCTACGCTCAGCCTCATTATGGACAAACCTGTTCCTTCAAATGGGAGATCTACACTCGTACCTTTGAGCCATGAAGCCAGATTGTGAATAATGCGAAAGGATGTACAGTTGCACAGTGACTTAGACAACTGGAAAGCTTTCTTGGCAGCTTAGGCTTTTCTGTATACTTACAAATATATTAAAGCCAAGACACGCCAGAAAAGGAAAGGAGCAAATAAAAATGTTCCACAGTAGTACAAATATGTATTGCTTTTTTTTTTTTTTTTTTTTTTTTTTTACAGCATAGCTTCTACTTGTAAAGTAAGCAGTTTCCTAAAATCAAAGGGAACTGACTATTTTTATTACTCTATTTAGAGACAAAAGAGAATTACATCTATTCCCTGCCCTTGCACACCAGCCAGCATTGCTATTCAGGTCTGGTGAGCTTGGTGCATCCCCTACACCGTGAGTATAAGATGTACCTGTCAGTTGGAGGGCCAGAAAGCCCTCCCAAAAAACTGCAGAAGCACTGTCGATGTATGGGCCATGACATAAAAAAAAAAAAAAAAAAAAAAAAAAAAAAAAGATTTTGCTTCTTGATATCTGGGAATCTTATCTTGAACTTTACTGGAATAATTTTTTCTTGCTTAGCTACGTAATTTCTTGCTTTGATAAACTTACCTAACAGCTGACTTTGCACTTTGATATTGAAGGAATGTAGCCAGAATAAGAGACAGTCTGAGTCACCGTGGAATGACACTCGGCCCTCCGCAAACAGAGCATGCATGCTGCAGCCTTGTTACGCCCCACCCTTAGGTTTCTTTAAGGATTGTGAGCAATAAACATGCCAAGCCCAGGCTGGGAAGGGGCAGAGTTATCTAACACTCCAGACGGGGAATTGCTAGAGCAGGGAAAGAGACATGTTCCTGTTTGTCACTGTATGAGGTGAAGGGCTGCTGGACCGGGAAGCAGCACTACTCCAGGCTGTTCCAAGTGTCTGCTTCAGTGTGTATGACTCACAGGCCATACATTACCCAAGCAAGAATTTTGCCTTGGTTCAATAACCCTTGTGTATGAAAGTGAAGTGGAATAAAATAGAAAATATTACCTGCACGAGTTGTAGGGAAAGCATATTCTTGCCTAAAGGACATAATGAAATCAACTTCAAGTTAGCTAAAGAGGGGCTAAAAGACAAATAAAACCCTGTCCAAAAGAAAATACAGTCAAATGCAGAGAAAAACTAAAGCTTGACCACATATAACTAGTTGCTTTGGAGGGGAGCAGTTTGTTGGAAGATGAACAAAAAGATCTGTATTCCTCAGAGTATCTTCAGATTTGTAGAACAGAATTTTAAGATTTTCTGCATTTTATAATCACAAGATTTTCCTTGCCAGAAGACAGATGAGTATTTGGTATTGAAAACAATCTCAGCTTACCTGGAAATTCTTCCGTTCTCTGTTGCTAACCAGAAATATCTGATCCAGCCCTTTGGCTGACAAATTAGTGAGTGAAATCACATATATCCACAATACCTGAACAGACTCTTAAAAAGAAAATTTCTTGTTACTGTTTGGTTGGCAAGAATTTACAATGCGTATTAAAAAAATCCAAGTTACAAGATACTGCCAAGCACAGAGTCCCACCACAAAGACCTCCCAGGTCAAAACATCTGCTCAGTGAAGACACTAACTCCATAGGAAAGAACACTCGGGGGTAAATAATGACTCACAGTGCTGCACAGTCCATTTCCCTCTTGCTTTTCACAACGTCAGAGTGACCTGACTAGTTAACACAACAGTAAAATCTTATATTCTAAAAATGTGGAGACTAAAGACATTATTCACGGTCAGTGGAATACTTAGTGTTATTTCCTAAAGACAGCTCATGAAACTATATCAGCATATCCTGTATGTATTACTTCCTGCAGAGGAGTTCACACCAGAGACTTGGGAGAAGGTGGAACTGAGGTGTTATGCAGCACGCCAGGAGGCGTCTCCATCAAAGCAATCAAGACCAGCAGATAATCCCTCTTCTTTTTTGTTTTAACAGTAAAACCTAATTTCAAATTCTGAAAATGTGCAGCTTCCTAAGTTCTTCCTTAATTACATCCATGAAGGAAATAAAGCTTATGAGAAAATAGACACCAGCTTAAAACTTCTTGAGGGACACGGTTTGGTGATGGGACTCCGTAGGCCACGTTAGCAGTTTGACTTGATGATCCTGAAGGCCTCTTCCAACCCCGATGCTTCTAGATGCAAATAGCACAGTTGTATAGGCGAGGAATCATCCTTATCTTTACTGTGTTCAGTTACCAGAATATTTGAGAAAGAAGGAAATGGATATGAAAGCAGAAGTTGCAACATCAAACAAGATGTTGCTGTATTGGATAAACTGCAGTGCTTAGTGGGCTTGACTGTTAGATAAAGAATCTCAGATTAACGTATATGATGAAGATACACTTCTGGATACCACGTGGCACATGCGTGCCAGCCCCCTCACACATGTGGTAGTATTAAGTGCCTGTATTATACTGACCATATGTAATGTAAGCATAAAAGGCCGGCCAAGCTAGATCTGAAGGAAGATTCTCCAAACCTGAGTGTTTTCTCCACAGTGGTAAATAGGCCAGGAAGAGTGAGAACTTCCCCTGAATGCTGTCCCAGCCTCTGACTATATTTACTTTAGGGGATTTCCTGAGCTATGTATGTTTTCTCCACATTTACCAGCCCCAGCAGATCTCTTCTCTGTATTTTGCTCAGTCTTCCCGTGGATTTATGCCAACTTTAAGCAGCCAATGCTCTTCAGCAAAGTTCAGCAGGTCAGCTTTTTTCTTGCGTGAAGCTTTGGAGTTGGTGGGAGACTGAGGGTGAAGAACCTGGTTGCCAGTAGCTTCATTGGATTCCTCCCAGTCAACAGTAAATGCTCAGTCCCATCCATTCATCCGGATGACACTTATTTTGTAGACATACATCACTTCGCCTCCTAAATAATATTTTTCCCAGGCTGTGGGAAAAAGTTCACTTATTCTTAAAGAAGGCGGCACTGGCCTTTGGTGATCCTTTTGTTTTTTTTCCTCTTCTGAACTCTTCCAGTCTCCCTGTCACTTTATGGAGGAGAGCGGACCAGAAGCACATGCAGGGTCCACAGGGTGACTCTTGCATTCGCTTGACTTTCTCTGCTCCTCTCCTAATAAGCTCTGACGTATGATTTACTTTTTTGACTGCTGCTGAGCTAGTGATTTCATTTGTTATAACCCCAGATCTTGGCTGACAGTCTTAATGGTCAACTCAAGACCGTTATTTTATACATCAGTTCAGGGTAACTTTTTCTTATTCATGTCCTCTCCTTTATATAACTCAATTTTCACTTCTTGTTTCATTGCCTGGTCACTCAACAATTTTTCCCACAACTCATCACAATCTGTTTTCCGTGTCCCCCATCCTCCAAGTAATTTCTATCATCAGCAAACTTTCTCAACCTCAGTGCTCATATCCTTTTCCAGGTCACTTATTTTCAACAGCTCGAATCCCTGCAGAACCTCACTTGAAACCTCCCCCTGTTCTGAGAACTATCTACTGTTGTCCTCTTTGTGCTATCTTTCAAACATCTGTCCATGCTCTATCCTTCTCTCTTAACCTTACCTGCTTAGTTTCCCTCAAAAATTCTGACAGGAAACTTTGTCAAAAACCTCCTGAAAATGTGAGTAGACTGGATCATCATTCTCCACATGCTTTAAGTCCTCATGAAGTGAACTCTACATGAACACCATTCCAATTTAAAAGTCATCATGGTTAGGGATATATGATGGGGCAGGGAAATAAACCAAGAACAACTATTCAGCTGTAACTCTCTGCAGTCATCTCAGTCCTCGTCTCTGTAGTCTTTTCTCATACAGAAACTATTCCCTGGACCACATAATTCCTGTCAACTTCTTTTCATGTCACATCTACCTCTTCCATATCTGTTCTGAGAAGACGCAATCAGAGCTGTGAGCTGTGTCTAGCACGTGGACACCTACCAGGCTAAGCCATACTTCCTGAAGGTCTCTTTTTCCAGGTGCTTTGGAAGCCAGCCAGCTGCACTTGACAGCTGGGGCTGAGCCAAGTGTCACTGTGCTGACGTGCTGGGGCACGTGCCTGTCAAACACAGCCCCTTTCAACACTCGAGGGAGGATTTTCACAGATAGAAAAGCAATAGAGAGCAATCTGTGGTTAATAAGGAAAGAGAAAGGAAGTGACAGTATTGGTTTCTTAGTAGTACTGGAAACATCGCAGCCATTTTGATCTACACAATTTCTGCTCATCTAAACCACAATACACTAAAAGCCACATGTAGACTTGTCAAAGCAGCATTGATTTCATCAGAATAAGGCTAGACTTAAGTGAGCAACTTCAGCTGTTTCAGGTTAGGGAGAAGAGCATAATGGCAACATGCTGCCCTGTTCCAGTTGGTCTGTTTTGTTGTTGCTGTCGCAGCTGAGCCTCCCCTCCCACACTCTTTCAGGCAATGCTCTGTCTTTTTCCTTTTAAATCAGGTGTGTTACTACAAAGATCAACTGAGAGCATTCCCAGCCTTACTTCCAAGACTCAAGTCAAAACGTCTAAAAGCACCTTTGCCTACAAAGGCAAGAAGTATAGGCAACTCAGGCAACTCAGCCTAGAGCAGTACCCTCGCATTTCAGAAGTTTAATTTTGAGTCCTTTAGTCTAGCAGCAGTAGTTGATCATTTCACAAGCAAGTCCTGGAAATATCTTTTCCTGTAATAGTGTTGTTGCTTCCATTTTTCGTCTACTGGTGTTCGTGTATTTACGGAAACATTCTCCATAGAACAAAATACAAGGAAATGCCTAATAATGGTGTCACAGCACTTGGTGCAGACTGACATTAAAAAATTAGTAATTGCAAATACTAGTAAAGTGCTTATATCTTTGAGCAGCACTACTTAGTAAAATAATTGTTCCTGACCAGGTATTTCCAACCATCCTAAGACATGTTTAAACTCATCCAGATTCATCAGGAGTTGTGTAATGTTGTTTGAACCCACAGGAATTCGGATCTCTTTGAAAAACTCCACCAGGAGAGAGAAAACCAGCTTCTTCTCCGGGACCATGCAACCAAAGTACCTCATAGCTGTTTCTGAATTACCAATTGCCCTTGATGAAATGGGAAAGCATTTTGTTAATAACTGATGTAGAGAAGAAAACAAGGACTAGCCAGCAACACTGTCACAGAGAACTGCCACACCTGCACATGCAACTTACTCCAGAGGAATGTGCACTGCAAAGGTGTTGCCTTCACTGGAACTCATCACGAAGTCAAGAGGAAGGTAATTCCTCTTCATAGACTCCACACTTACACCTTCATATTTCTGTTGCTAGGCCACAGCTCAGCATCGAGGGAGGACCTCAGAAGATCTTCTCAACTTATCAGCAATAGAAAATTGTGGCTGCAGTCAGCCACAACCAGCGGTGGTTCCCAGGCCCCCTGGGGCACTGCGCTCTGCAGCCGAGCTCCCATGTGTCAACACTGTCGGTCACACAGTGCTGCAGATTCTCCCTCCTCTGCCCTCTGGGGCTTCAGGAAAGCATAATAGAAGTTTTGTTGAATTGGTGGGTCAAAACTAGCTAAAAAGTCATGGCTTCTCATGCCTTGAGCTTACCGTGATTTGATTTTATTATTAAGATTAATAAGGCAGGTAACTATTCCAGGTAGCCTTGGTCTAGCACTGTGTAGTTTTGATATTTTCTATTTATCAGCCCCTACGAAAGGTGCAATGGAACCTGCAAGTTTCACATCCATGGTTGGCAACAGCAATTTTCATCCTGCTGACAAGGAAAACAGCTACATGCAAAAAGAAAAAAAGGCTACTGGAATTATATGTATTTACATTTTTTCCTGGTGGCTGAGGATTTTATTACAAAAAATAAAAAATAAAAGTTTCAACTAAAGGAAAATAAACCCATTAGGTTGCTTTTTGTTTTCATTAATACCAAAATTAAATATTTCTGCTCATGTAAAGACATCATTGTGAAAAGCATTAAAGCAGTGTTGACCTTATCCACATAATGGATAACCATCCTTTCTTCTCCATCAGAATTAAGAGATTCCTACGTAAATTCAGATTGCATTTTTGGATCAATTTATTTTCCCTATTCATTTCAAGAAGGGATGTGATAACTAGCAACACTGAGCGCTCTTGAGTGCGAACTAATAAATGTTAATTTCTGTCTTTTTTTTTGCCTCATGCTTGTTGGTAAATCACAACTGAATGAGACTGACATGTTTTTAACCACACAATTGTTACAAATTTAGCCATTTTACTTCCTGTCTTTAGCCCGCATCTTCAGCCATATATCTAATGCAAAGTGCAGAAGAAGGAAAAAAAAAAAAATAGTAACAAAGAAACCCAGAAGGAAAAGGTTGTCCAAAATAGTTTGCAAATTTTGGGATTGGCAACAGAAGACCAGAACTGCTTGACCTTCCCATGGCTATGAGAGACACCACGTCTGGATTTACTTTGCTTTATTTAATTGACAAACATCCCAGGTTTGCTGGACCTCCGAAGTCCTTCACAGCCGAGGAGGAATCCTACCCAGGAGATGGCCAGCACAGAGTTAAATGACCCCCTCCATGGGCACTGTGCTTCCTCCAGCTCTCCAGCAGCCTGGGGCCGCACTTTCCAGCAGGACACCAGCTCCTGGACCACTGCGTCCATCCCAATTCTCGACTTTGCCCTCCACTCTGGGAAGGCAAACTCAAGCTGAGGGCTGCCTCCCCACACAGATGTGCACCACAGCACCCTCAGGGCACCGTGAGGAGCAGAGCAATCCCTTGGGGCTGGAAGTATCGTGACAAATCCACCCCTAAGCACCACCACCACCGCCACCAACAGCACCGCCGCCCAAGCCACCTCCTCCGCTTCCGAGCAGGCGCAGCAGCGGCGGGGCCGGGGCCGCTGGCGGAGCCGGGCGGGCCGAGAGCTGCTCCCACCGCCCTTGTGGGGGGCTCGGCCGGGACCAGAGGCGTCCCACGGCCACGGTGAGACACGGGGGGACCGGGGAAGGGGGAGCCGGGACGGCCGCCCTCAGCCGCGGCCACCCCGCTGAGGGGGCCCCGGGCGAGGCGGAGCGCGGGAGCCGTGAGGGGGGCGGGCGGCGGCGAGCCCCGGCAGGCGGAACTGGGCGGCGGGGGAGGCTGAAATTTGGCCCCGGCAGTGCGGGGAAGGCTGAAATTTGGCTCTCTGGGTGCAAAAATCGTCTCCCTCGTGTCCCCGGAGTTGTGGCCGTGGGGTCTGGGGGTGCTGACAGCTCGAGGAGGGGCTGCGGGGAGCCGTCCCGCTTCTTCCTCCAGGCACCAGCCTCGGCGATTTCGCTTTTGCTTCCATTTTCCTGCCCCGTGCACCCCAATCTCAGCGGCTCCGGGCTCGGTTCCCGTTCATCCCCTGCTGCCATCCCCCCCTCCACCACAAGCACAACCTCCCCGTAGCGCACCTCGCTTTGAACGAAGCTCAGCATGCCAAAATTGCCACAGATAACGCAGCCTGGATCCACTGCTTTAAGGGGAGACCCCAAAAATAAGAAGCAAGGTGTTAGTCTGGGTCACATTAAGGTCTCATTGCTGAGTCCAGGCCTTTGTAGCGGTGACACCTACCCCACCACCACAGCAGCTGGTGGCATTTCACCAAGAAAGCCAAAGAGACCGGCACCAGGAGCTGCTGGGGACACAAGGGCTCACCTGTGCGAGCAGCAGTGGGTGTTCGTGGCAGTATTTGGCTAGCTGTAAAGCAATAAAAAATCTCCCATAATAAATGTTAGGCAGAGCTGAGCTTACCTTCTTAGTAAACGAACGCTGCCATGTCCTCAGTCCTGTGCTCTCGAGGCAGGCTAGCACCCCAGCAAAACAAAATCTGCATCCTTTCTAAGCCAGGAAAGCCAAAAAAAAAAAAGCTTTTTTGTCTTTTCAAAGCTTACTCTTCCCAGTTTTGGCTTGTCAGTATCAAACTGGCCGGCCAACATCCAGATCTGCACATTAGCATCTCTCTGCCCTCCAGCACGTGCTTTTTACAAACCCTTTCACTACTTCCTTACTTCCCAGCCTCCAAAAAGAGGCTGTAGTAACTGGGCTGTAGCTGATGTTCATAACGACATTAAAAAGATCTTTGCAATTAGAGGTTTTAAGATACAGGTGCATAGTTGTTAGCAGTAAGTTGTTGGTCTGAAATATTTGGGAAGCCCTTTTTGACACTATTTAGAGAGCTCTTAACTACCTGAAGGAGCTAATCTACCACTGCTGACAGGGGCACTCGGGAATAATGCTTTTGTTATATCCACGTCATAACCACCCAAAAGAAATGGAGACTAAACAACTGCTGTCGTCTCTTAGGAGTTTGCTTTTTGTCAGAAAACCTTTTCTTTCCACAACGTAAAGTGTTTAAGGTAAGAGTTCAGTGATAAAGAAGCAGAGTTAGCAGTTTGCACCTGTGCTAGCAATGCAGCTTGCTGATGCATGCCAAAGGCACAGGTTTGTGCAGCCTTCTTTTAAGGTTTTACCTCCTGAGGGAGGCGCCAGGCAAGAGAACACCACAGCTTTAACAAAAGATTAAAATTACTCTGGCATCCCCCAGGGATGATTTACCTACCCACTTCAAGGCTTCCCAAATTCATGGTGTTTTCCTGTTGATGTGTTTAGGAGTTACTGCAAGCCTTCATAATTTCTTCATCCCTTTTCTTTTTTTTTTTTTTTTTTTTTTTTGTGGGGGGGGTGGGGGTAGAGTGTTGCCTCATTTCCCCACCACAGTCCTTCCCAGCTTAAGTTCAGGCAGCTGGGAAAATAATTTTCCCACTTTCACCCTCCAGAGAAACCATTTCCTTGTTTTAAGCTTCAAGCAAGCTCTTGAAAGCTGGACTTGCAAAGATGCCTAAAATGTAGCTTAGTTATACAAGTATCTAGGCACAGACAGACCCATGTTCAGGCAATTTAGAAAACGTGAACCTATTGGAATTGTTACATACTGCCTGCCTTTGGAGCCGTGGCCCTTGTTTCTCTGGTTTTCATTTTTTCCAAGCATGAAGTATAAGGACAGTAACAACCTGCTGCATATTCTATGGATAAGAACCGTTTATTAACAGCACTTGGAGATCCTCAGATGAAGAAATGGTTTCACATCATTTTAACACGACTCTAGTGGGTAGACAGAATAAATCATTGTGATCTTTGGAACCGATCCTATGAGAGAAAAACAGCCTCTTTAGTTTCACGCTGAGGCCCTTTGTAACACAGCTAGTTCAGAAGGGTCACGAGAGTAGATTCTAACGTCTCCCACCTTACATAGACACTTACTTAGTGGAACAGCTAAACGCAGAGTAATGACACTTGCTTTTCTTCCTTTATGCAGGTCCAGAAGCACTAGGATACTTCATTTCGTTTAAGTTGCTAAGACTGCAAACATGTCACTGGATGACATCCACATGAGCACCCGGGATTTGCTTGAAAAACAACAGTTAGACGCTGGAGGATGTGGAACAATTTCTTTATGCTTTCACAGAAAACATGGATACGTAGTATTAAAAACCGTGTACACGGGACCCCAGCGCACCGAGTGAGTTACTGATCTTGGTTCTCATCTTTATATTTCAGTCTAAGGAAACCTCTGCATTCAGTAGAGATAATTCTAAATACAAGATTATAATTTTAGATCTTTGGATCCTGAAGGTATTGTATGTGGGGAAAATGTTGTCAATACAGTACTAGCAGCTGTCCTGCAAGTTTTCATTTTCCCCTCATGAGCCAACTTCTCTAGAGTTTTAATTCATCGTTGCAGTGAAGTTCCTCTTTTCTTTTGCAAGGTGAGCACTGCTGTGAATTGTTAGGGAGGGGAACCCTTACACACCTAGGCAAATTCAGCAACTCAGCAGACACCTTACTTGCAAACTTGCTGATCTATTTCCAATATAGCTGTCCAAATGTAGATGTCCACTAGGAAATAAACACACATAGGCCATCAGCAGGACTCTAACCCTATGTTTATAACACCAAGAATGTAAATTAAGCACACTGATTTAATTCAGGGATTGAATTAGCTGTGGAATTCAATGGATTCACATCACTTTCGAGCTCTACCACTTCACCATCACAACTATCCTAAAACTCTCCCTTGAGTCTTCCACTAGAGACAGACAAAAACCCATGTTCTTCTAGTTTGTGTTATGATAAATAAGTTAGGTTTTTATTTTGCCAGTGGAAAGCAATTCCAGTAGTTTGCAGACTTCACTGATGCTTGGGACAAACACAGTTAAAACAGATAAGCCTGCCAGGCCCTTAAGTATCTTATTCCTTAAAGTCTTGAATCAAAAGCCTTAAGCAAACTTCTAAATGAGCCTAAAGCAAACAAAACAACCACCTCCTCTAGCACTGCAGAGGAAGCGTGGGTAGATTCCCCTGCAATAAATCCATTTTGGAAGTGAACATGAACAGCAGCCCTTCAGGAAAAAGGCCTGGGTAGTTTCCTGTACAAGAGGCAGCAGAGTGTGCCTTGATCCTCCTTGTGCAAAGGTTCTTCCAGCCCTGCCCTGCCCCGATCCCACCTCAGCTCAGGGATACGCCACCTTACGTGCACTTACAAAAAAAACATGCTTATTCACTTTCTAAAAAGCATGCCTTAACATCAGGCTGTGCTAACAGTCATTGTACAAGGCATTTGAGCAGAGAACATAGCCTGACACGAACAAAGCTGTACCAGTTTAAAACAACAGAAGTTATGGGTCATCTTAGAGTGGCTTGGGGGAGGCTGTCAGTTCGGGCCATGATTTTGGGTACGAATCCACAGCATTTTTGCTTTATCTAGCCTACGTTCAGTGTAATTGCTGTTTTGCAGATACAATGCTTCCCTCCTTGAAGAAGGCAGGATTATGCGCAAACTACAGCACGACCGTGTGGTAAAACTACTGGGTATAGTTTTGGAAGATGGAAATTACTCACTTGTGATGGAGTATGTGGACCGGGGGAACATGATGAAAGTGCTACAGAAGGTGAACAGAGAATTGCTTCATCCCTGATGCTCCTCCGAGTTGATAAGATGTTCAAAAGGGTCAGGATGTTGTTGCCATCTCCAAAGGATGCAGTCATTTTAGTTTCTAATTCTTTCTGTATTAAGGGGCCAGTTTCACTCTGCCTTCTCTAGAGATGGCAGATTATAAAAGCAGAGGACAGCTATGGCTTTCCTGTGCATCACAGAGGAGGAGACCGCAGTTGTAGGTTCAGAGTTATGGGAGCGTATTTATAGAAATATTTCAAGACTCTGCTAAAAAAGAATGCTTTTGTAAATATGGAGAGACTCCGGAATTATATTAATGCAAGAATTTAGATCCGAGAAGGACCTTGGTTCTTTTTATTAGCCTGGCTTGAACAGACGTACTCGGGGGCCTGAGAAACAAACTCGTTTGAAGACTGTTTTCTGATTTGATGGTTGTAGTAGCATTTTGTAATAGATGGCATTTCTTGTTCCTTATTTTAGCTCTCCATACCTTTGTCAGTGAAAGGCCGTTTTGTGCTGGAGATCATAGAAGGAATGCTTTATCTACATGAGCAAGGCTTAGTCCACAAAGACCTAAAACCAGAAAACATCCTTGTGGATGCAGACTTCCACATTAAGGTATGTGTGAGAAAGTAAATGGAGAATGCTGATGATTTGGGGTGAAGAACCCAGTTTGTCTGCTTTTGCTTAGTATTCCTGGATGGTGATCCTCTGCAGTCCAGTGAGCTACTGCTAAGAGAGTGTTAGCAGTGGATCCCTGAAATATGATGACCTGTACAAGCTTTGCACCTGAGATTTGCATAATCTTCCTCCCATCTGTGGAAAAAAAAATCACTAGGGGTATTAAAAAAGAAAGAATAATATTATTGAGAATTAGCGAACTACAAATAATGAAACAGCTATAAAGTAAAAACTAAGCCCACAGACTGAAACTAAATGTCTTAAAGATCATGCCTTTTGTCCATTACTACTGTAATTTCTCCTCCTGCCTTTACTTCCTTCTTTTTATTCCATTCCTTCTTTTGTCTATTATCTTTTCCTCTTTTGTCTCCCTCTTTTTTCCTTTAGTCATCGTATTTAAATGACAGCCAGCAGCTACAAAAAAAAAAAAAAAAGCAGCAGGAAGCTACTACAAAGAATGAGTTATAAGCCTGTTCCAAAGTCCATCTATTAACTTCAATGGGCTTTTGGACCAAGACACATACATATAGAGCCTCCTGCTGAATAAACCTGAGTAGAATTTGCAGCAGTCCTCATCAAACGTCCTGGTCAAGGTGAGTTGCTGAAATGATCACCCCATTGCAATAGAAAAATACTGAATAAAATGCTGTGAAGAATATTCTATCACCTTTTGTTTCTCACGTGCACATTATTGAGAAGTAATTAGACAAGGTTAAGAAAGTAGAAAGCCACAGTGCAGCATGAGCAGCTTGCAGATGACGGATATAAGCTGTATTAGGTTTTGACCAAAACCAAAGACAAAACAAATAACAGCAACAAATCACCACTTCATTATCTGCCTTAATTGTAAATTGGTTGGTTTGGGGGTTTCAGCTTGCTTTTATGGACAGCAGCAAATTAGTCTGCCATCACACTGGAAGACAAACAGAATTGGAACACAGGATCAAATTCAGAATCAGATCAGGCTTCTTTAAGCAGTTGGATCAAAAGCCTCATGTAAGGCAGCTGTTGTGTGATCTATCTGCTCAAATGTGTCCAACAGTGCCAACACTTATAAGGGTAACCAGCTGTTCTATGAAACTGCAAATGTAGGAAGATGTAAATTGTATTTTCCTGTCACATTAGACCTCTCACTTTTAGACACGAACTCAGACTCCTGCTTTGTCAGCAGGTTGTAACTTGGAATCTCCTTTTCTTCTGAATATATCACCTCTAAATTTGGCCAAAAGCTTCAGAAGCTAAAGAAGACCAATAAGCTAGTTAGAGGCAACAAGAGAGAGAGAGAGAAAAGAAGTGAGGCAATGTGTCACTCCAGTTGTATCTGGAGTGATTGGGTTACACAACTACACAAGTCTAACAGCTTTCTGCAGCCAGGAGAGGCAGTCCTGCTTTCTTCCACTTGTCTTCTCCTGTTCCCTTGCATCAGCACTGGTGCTAATTTGACCACCCTGCCCCAGTACAATTTAGGAAGCCAAACCAGCAGGTTACGATTTAAGTTTTTGGCAGTGCTACCCTTCTGCTGGAGAGCACTTGGTTGAGCAAGCTGGTTGAGTGCTTTGCTTTAGGTCTTCCTGGGTCAGATAAGGGTCAGTGCTGGAACAGGAGAAGCCAAGGGAGCACATGAGAGGCGGCTGTGCGAAAAGGAAGGAAGGATTACTTTCTTCACCACCAGCCATTAGTCTAACTGTTGTAAAACAGCACCCTTATGTTTCAGTAACATCCCCTTGTCAAGCACACAGTACCCAGATATGCTGGCTGTAACTTATTTCATGCTATCCTTTTCTGTGTTTCTTGCAGCATACACATCACAGAATTTTTGATCCTCTTCTTCGCCTTTTCTGTAGAAAGGTCTCAGGAGGTCACGTTAAATGGAATCAAAATGAAAAGGGCCTTGTAGGAGGAGGGGATGCACACTCTTCTCATAGATTATTTCTGAACCTCAGCTGCTTCTTTTGTGGGTCTTCTGTTCTGCCATGAGTACCACAAAGCAGCTCTTGAACACCATTTTCGCTTCAAGCAAAAACAACCTTTTCCCCTTACATTGTGCCATTGCTCCACATGGTGTTACGTTAATAATGAAGGTTCAGCCTAACCGTTCCCAGTTGGCAGTGATATTTTATTTAGGGGAAAAAAAAGGCAAACATTCTTTTCCTTTCTCCTAATGAAACTCTGCAAAAATGCAATTTTCAGGTAAGTTACTACCTGCTATAGTAACAAAACCAAGCACTGCATGAAATACTTCCTTATCTACTTTCCATCACGGCACTGGCTCTGACACATCTCATTTTTCAGATTGCAGATCTTGGCGTTGCTTGCTTTAAGAACTGGAGCCGGCTGACCAAAGAAGAGACCACCCGACAGAAGAAAATCAAGAGCGCTTCCCAGAATAACGCTGGCACGCTTTTCTACATGGCCCCAGAGCACTTACGGAGTGTTAACGTAAAACCTGATGAGAAGTCAGATATTTACAGCTTTGGCATAGTAATCTGGGCGATTTTTGCTAACAAAGAGCCATATGAGCGTAAGTTACTTGCAAAAAGAACTGGATCACAAAATTAAGTTGGAAATGCTAAGTGTTTAAAGTTACAAAGTTAAGATTAGTGGATTATAACACTTATGCCCAAGAACAGCCCATGTTTGGCATCTGATGGCCACTTTTAAGTATTGGTTGCATCAGTCCTCTTAAGTGTGGTCAGGAACATCTCAGTTGTACTTGAAATGCGGGCACGAGTCCAAGTCTGAACAAAGTCTATTCACATCCACTTGGTTCACATGTAAACCTGTGTTTGGTTGTGGAAGTTGGACAAACCTTGGGCCGGCCAGGATGGAAACTTTGATGTGTATGCTATTTGCTAACATGGGCTAGTCACATGTGCTTTTTTTCTTTTAAGGAGAATGTCCACACCGCCAGTTACTGCTTCTCAGCTGTGTGGTGCTAATTTCCTAACATGCATACACAGAACCATTAAGATTAGAACAGCCCTCCAAGATCACCTGGTGCAACCATCCCCCTACTTCCAAAGTCACCACTGATCCATGTCCCCAAGCACCACATCCAACCTTTCCTTGAACACCCCCGGGGACGGTGACTTCACCTCCTCCCTGGGCAACCCATTCCAATGCCTGAGTGCTCTTTCTGAGAAGAAATGTCTCCTCATTTCCAACCTAAACCTCCCCTGGTGCAACCTGAGGCCATTCCCTCTTGTCCTAAATGTCCTACATGGACTCCTACATAAAAGTAGGAGCAGACCATGGAATTCCAGAGTAACTTGTGTTTGCTGTTTTGAATGGATTCATTTTTGCTAGCTGGCTAAACACTGCCTATGTGGCAATCTTTGTGTTCTGACCTAATACAGAGCATAACTGAGATTCAGGTTCCAGAAATCTACATCTGTCATCCTTACTTGCACGGAGCATATCTATTACTCTTAAAATAAATCTCTAATGTATTGTAATTAAGACCCTGGATTCACATTCACAAATGTGAGAGATTTGTATCTGTAATTCAGGCGTCTTTTCTTTGAAAGATTTACATATCCAGAAATAGACAGGCTGCTGCTTCACTATTCCTTTTACCTACAGAGATGTGACTTCTGGGGATAGCAAAATAGGTGATTACAATCTGATACAAAATGTTAATTTTTCAGACGGTATAAATGAAGCTCAGATTTGCTTCGGCATCATGAATGGAAATAGACCGGACATAGAAGAGATCATCGAGAAATGTCCAATGGAGATTATTGACTTAATGAAACAATGCTGGGAGCAAGAGGCAGAGAAACGGCCTACCTTTGCAGGTAAGACATTGCTTTGGGATTATTTTTGTTACATAGTTCATAATGCAGCAAAACAAACTTGAGTGTTTTCTTCTTGATATAGCTTTATTTTCAAAGCAAAAATTGATATCAGCTTACATGCCCAGTAAAGTCTGTTCCCTGTAAAATTAGCATCTTGTCCAACATGTACAAATTTGAGGATCACTAGTGACTGAATGGAGCTAAGACACTTTATGCATGACGATAATTTGTCTTTGACAATGTATTACCTTCCTTCTGAAGCTTGCAAAAAAAAAAAAAAAAAAGAGCTAATAGGATGGAACATAGTACATCTTGGGTACAACTGAGAAAATATCCCATCAGAAATTGCTTCAAAAGCTGTCCCAGATTAGCCTGCCATTAGCAACGCAACAGCTTGTGACTAATTATCCTTTTGTGTGTTAGATCCCAAAACAATCAAAGCATGTAAAAGTCTGGACTGAATGGTCTGGGGAAGGAGACTAAGAGCACTCATCAAATATAAGCCAATGTTCCTTATCACCTTTTGCCCTTTCTCTCTGCCTCAGTTGTAGTCCCAAAAAAAAAAAAGAAAAATGACATATGACAGGAAACAGAGATTTTGATTTAGAACAAGGGCTCCAAGAGCTTTGTATACAGCAGGTCAATATTCCTAGGACATGTGTATACCAGGAGGAACAAATCAACTATTTCCATATTTAACCTGCAATTATCTACTGCTAACAGTTTTGTGGTTGTGCTGGGTGTCTTGGTTTGTTTTTCCCTTAAGCGAAAGGCTAATATTTACCTTGTTAATAGATTTTCAGTAATTCCATCTTTAGCAGAGGTAGGGCAGCTGCTTATTAAATGCCTGAATACAACTGAATGTATTCTAT
The DNA here is from genome assembly GCF_964211825.1 of Aythya ferina. Lineage (NCBI taxonomy): Eukaryota > Metazoa > Chordata > Aves > Anseriformes > Anatidae > Aythya > Aythya ferina. The sequence goes on from NC_140297.1 coordinate 82,873,126, forward strand.
TTCTTAAAACATGGTATTTTGTCTTTTGGCCAGTCAAGTCCAGGGCAGGTGCTGTCAGCCACAGGTCATAAACAGAGCACTTTCACCCTAAAAAGCAATATGATGACTAAAAAAAAAAAATCATCATGTGAACATAGATTTCAAGTGTGTGCATCATTTTCCCATTGGTATTTCTGACTTGATAGAAGCCTTTATTCAACCCTTCTCCGTCAAAATTGTTGACAGTATAAATCACTTTCCATTGAAAACCACTTTCACCTAGTTCTCTTCTTTTTACAGAAATTAGTAAAACATACAAGCCATTCTACTATCAAAATATAGGAAAAAACATTGAAGAAGATCTGAAGAAGATAAAAGTGAGTAACGTCCTAAATATTTCAAAGTGCCAGTTTCCTAACATCCCTGTGCCTCATCCCCAGTTATGGCCAGATTCTGCCACGCTCTCATCATCCCTGATGAACCTGATTTCCTTCTGTGATAAACTGGATGGGGCTGTGAATGAGGGGAGAGCAGCGTATGGCATTTACCCGAACTTTAGGAAGATTTTCAACACCGTCTCCTGAAATATTCTTGTGTCCAAGTTCAGATGTTACCATCTGGATGGGTAGACAACCAGATGGGTTAAAAATGGGATGGATGGTGAGGCTCAGAGGGCAGTGGCTAATGGGTCCTGCTTCACATCAGCCAGTCACTATCCTTAGAGGTTTTTCAGGACACAGCTGGACAAAGTCCAGGAAGTCTCATTGATAGAATTAAATATTATTCCCAGAGATTCAAAAGTAATAGAATCTGAATTAGAGTAAGAATAAAAACTCTGTACATTCATGCTAGTGTTTTTTTTTTTTTTCTTTCTTTTTTTTTTTTTTTTTTTTTAAGGCATGTAATTTTGTGTTGCGTTCAGGCAGCATGGAGTGATTCCTAGCCTGCTTGAGACCAGGAGCAATACCACAGCAAGAAAATTAATGCCCCCTGGTTTTAGCTGAAATCAGTTATTTTTCCTTTGTATTTAAGTTGGTCTCTCTTCCTTTTCTGGCTTTATGTTTACAACTTACAATACAAAGAATGATTTCTGGACTGAGAAATAAGAGAATGAGAACTTCTTGAATATTGGTTGATTACAGAATCTTTTTATCACAGATTTTATCAATTCACTTGATTTAGTAGTACTGACAGCTATCAGTGAGGACTCCTAGAACTAGGGTTTAATCTTGGCAGTAAAATGAGGCTCAGACTCATGACATATATCCAGTTATTTTAACAAAAAACAACTTCCTTTGTGAAACCATTCGTTTACAGTTTTGGTTTTTTAAAGTGCTTCCTTCTATCAACAAGTCCTTAATTGTGGAAATGAAAGGTTCTGGTTTAGAGAACACGTGGTAATTATGAAGCACAGTCAACTGTTCAACAAAATGATACAACTTTGCAAAATTAAATTCATTGGACAAATCTCCTGGACTGATCTGACTGAACTAACTCATGATGTGAACTACATGTCCAATTTATGACAGCGGCCCCAAATCAGGATTAGTGCCAATTACACTGGCTACATTAGCTCTCTGCAGATATTCCTCCTGCATCAGAGGGGCCAAAGGACTATGTAGAAATTGGGTTATGAGTCTCAGGAAGGAAAGCATCCCTTCATATCAGACCACACAGGTGAGGGGCACAGAACCTGAATAGCATCCAAGCAAGTCTGTGGTGAGCTGCTAGTACAGCTTCATTAAGAACATGAGTTGGAGGGTTTGGGGGAAAGCGTTTTTCCACTCTACACTAGTGATGGTGGAAGCAAGAGCCTACAGCCCCCTAACTAAAAGGGCCACAGAATCCCAGAGTGGTTGAGGTTGGAAGGGACAGCTGGAGAGCATTTGGTCCAGCCCCCTGCTCAAACAGGCCCCACATCCTTTTCTGCAAAGCTGCTTTCCAGCCAGCCAGCTAGCTACCAGTAGGTGTTGGTACATGAGGTTGTTCCTCCCCAGGTGCACAACTTACCCCCAGCTTCATTGAGCTTCATGAGATTCCTGTCAGCCAGTTTCTCCAACCTCTTGAGGTCCCTCTGGATGATGGTTTTGAACCTAGTATCAATGCCTGGGGTACACGGCTATTCAGTTACTCAAGTAAAATCTAAGTACCTAAGTTGTAATGAGATTTAGAACGTCGTCTCTTGCTTTGGAAAGAAAATAAAACTGTGGGAAGAGATTAGTGGTTGTCAGTTTTTAATCTGACAACGTACTTCTTGGGTTTAACTTTCATTAGAAAATAAAAGGCATCTTAAAAAAATATTTTACTAGTAAGATGCACTAAGAGAAAGTGAGAAATCATTTTTCTAGGTAAAAAAAAAGAAAAAAAAATTATTTCCAGTGAAGTCTGAGTAATGGGAACATCAGAAGAGTAGAACAGGAGTGGATTTTGCCTGCACTCTAGCATAGCTGAGGATTTGCAGAGGAGAAATTGTACTGTATCTTTCGGAATATATCCTCTGAACTCCTTATTCCTGATACTCTCAGGAACAGTAAAAAAAAAAAAAAAAAAAAAAAAAAAAAAAGTAGAAGTCAGTGTGGCCATACGTGAATGTAACCCTCCATCCTGCCTCTTTCCTGTAGATGAATATGCTTGCTATACAGGGATCCAGAAAAAAGGGTGCCTATTTGCTACCTTTACCTCAGCACCCTCCTCTCCCTGAGACTGCTTGCAGAAAGGCTAATTAAAGGCTATTAAGCCCAAGACAGACAATCCACAACCACTCCGTATGGATTAAGCTCATACTCACATAGGTAAGGGCTTGGCCGACTCAGAGTGTCACATCCTGCAGCTGCATTACAGTTCTTCCTCCCTTCACTGAAGATAAGGTGTTAAGATAAGGTTTTGCCCAGCTGTAGCAAAACTGTGGATATTTTCTGCTAGGCTGTGCTCTCTGTTAAGGGCTTGGCATCTCTCCCCACAGACTCATGGAATCTGTTCACCCAGGTCTCTTTACTACACACACGTGCTGTTCCCTACCCTATAGGTACTCGCTTTGATTAAGCTTGCACCTATAATTTGCTTGTATGTTCTTTTACATGTAGAAAGTGTGGCCTGAGCCAAACGAATTGCTGCAGAGGATGCAATCCCTTCAGATAGATGCTGTAGCAGAAGATCCCAGTAATGGTCAAATAGGTAAGTGTTCCAGGTCACTTCCTAGCCTAACATCATGCCGTGTGCTCTGCTGAAGATAAAATTGGGTCCACGTACGATGTAAGTAATCTTACCATTAAGTGGTTATGGAGAGATTCAATTATGCAGCACTTCAGAGAGAATTGTAATCACTGCAAAGATTAAATTTGCTCCCAGGCTCCCCAAAGTCATATTCACTTTCAAAATTTTCAGCATCTTCAGTTTGAAACCATTTTATTTCACTGGCTTGTGCTTTTTTCTTCCATGCTTAAAAATGTATTTAACATTAAAATTTTTCAATGGACAATTTGGTAATTACTTTTCATAGTTGCTCTTTCTTCCCATCCTTTTAACAAACTTAATGCTTGTTCTATAGGCTTCAGTTCCACAAATTTTCCTTTTTCCCAGTCCAACCTTTCTTACAAATGATCTGAATACAAGCAGGACACGTAATTATAAGATACTGCTTTATTTATGACCTTGCTGTCCCTAGAGTCTTGTCAAGGAGCACTAATAGATAAGTTCTCTCCTTTCTCTGGTATTTTCTATCAAATCTGGGATAAGTTGCATGTTTCACGGAGCTATCTCACTAACACGTTATGACATATTTACTTGTGTGGTAGCATACTTGGAATTGGTTTACCAATGTATCTTAATGGCAAGGGAAATAAGATCGTATTTGCAGCACTGATTTATAAGCAACAATATAAAATTGAGTAGAAAGAAAAACTGCTGATTTTGCTCACACAATTTAAAGACAATATTAAACTAATAATTTTGAACTATAACACGCAACCCATCAATCTTCCCCAAGGTTAGGCTTGCTGTAACAGATTTTTAGGACTAATGGATTGAGTAGGGCAGCCCTATTGCTATATTTTTTAATTAGTATAGTTACATCCCTAGCATGAATAATCACATACAAACACAGATTACAGATGCTTTTAAGTATAGAAGGTTTTAGTGTGAATTCCCTAGTTCACAAACCCCTAGGTCACTGACATAACCTGAGCTAACAAGAAGCACATGTACTTTATTCCTAGCTTGCAGTGCTCTGTGCAAGTGTGTGCTTTGGGCAGCGCACAACATTTCCTAGACAAACGTGAAGCTTTGAGAACTTGAAGCAATTAACTATAGCCCTGCCCTTAAAAAAACACAAGGACAAGAAGTAACATGCAAAATTTTACATTTTTGTCTAGTCTGTTGCAGTACAATCTGGTTCATCACTCTGTCTAATTCAGGACTGAAGGAGAGCTGCCTTCGATAGCAAGAATGAGTTTGAAAGATGACAGACTATTTTCGCTGGTAGGCGTTACTTGTAAAAATGCGTTCTTTGAGCCTATGAAGAACCAACTAGACAAAATAAAAAAGGATTAATCCTGAAATACCCAGAGGGGATTTTTGCGTAATCACTTGCAGATGTGACCTTAGTGACAAATTATTTATGCTTTATGAAGTAATACCAATTACAGTGGGTCCTATTCTCTGTGTTGTTATACTCTAGTCTTGCACTGATCAAATACCAGCTGATACAGTGAGGACTCGGTTGGAAATCACACCCTACAAAAACCTCCAGGAATTTCTTATTTCAGTGGTTGAGAAGCTGGTGTCAATATAAGCAGAGTAACACAGTGAGTCCAGATGCCTCTCTCCTAGATACAACTCTGTAATACTTCCCACTAAAGGCATCATATAAAGCAGTTTATGCTGGAAGTGATGCTGCATTTTCACCTTTTATGAATTATCGTAACATTAAAAATACATCCTAGTGTCATCACAACAGGTTATACCCTTGCCTTAGGACATGTCTCAAATATTTAATTTTCCTCCCTTTCAGATCAGCCTAATTCTCTACACAGCTCCCAGGGCCCCGTGACCAGCGAGGTTAACGAAGCCCAGTTTGCTGCCTCCTCTGAGAACCAGCCTGTTGAGAGCTGCGAGACCTCGTTTACGCCCCCTGACAATCTAGAAAGAAAACTCCAGCGGGAATACAACTACCACATACACGGCAGCTGGATGGATAAGCCAGGAGTAGCAGGAGTTCCCCACGTGGTATACACCCCTGAAATGAGAGAGGAAGAAAGGAGACGAAGAGTTTCCCACGATCCGTTTGCAAAGATGTTTTCTGCTCCTCAGCAGAGCGAACTGTACCCAAGAGCTGAAAACACGGGATCAAACACTAATCCTTATTTTTGGCCAAAAGCACCCGCAACGCCAGCACGGGGAAATTTTGATATTTTTTATGGGCCAAACCCTAAAAATCTCCTACCAGGAAACCCAGAGGATCCACAATCAGCCGGTACCTTTAGCCTGAGCAAAACTCCTGTGCCTGAATCTGGCACAAGCCTGCATTCACAGACCAACATAAACAGGTATCCAAAGACTGCAGACACAGACACAGGTGAGAGTCCCCCTCCTCACAACTGGGTTCCTGAAAACACAATTTTTCTTCTAAAAATGACGTGGCAAAGATGGTTTTGTAGTTTGTGCAACACCTGCTTATTGCTACCAGCTTATCTGTGTGATAAAGGTTCTCTGTTTACTTGAAATGCCTCCAGGTTGCTAAAATGCTCCAGTTTTGACTTCATTTTGCTTGATTTCACTGATCTCAGGCTGTTCACTTCAACTGAATCATTTCTAAGCCATCAGTACAATAGAGAAGCCTCAGACCCAATGCCTAACTCTTCAGCTACCAACTTAACAACAGCAGACAACAGATAATGCTGCAGCTGCTGCCAAAGCCAAGAACTAATCACACTAGAAAAGCAAAGAAATACTTCTGACTCACCGAATGTAACATTCATACCATAGGCTGCATGTGCAAAAAAAAAAAGAGTGTTTTCTCATATATTTGTAGCATTTAAGAAAATATATATTTTTAAAAAGCTTGATTTGCAGGAAGTTAAGGGACTCCTGAGTTCAGGGAGCCAAAAAGGAGCTAAGGCTCTTGACTGGTTTCTCCAGAGAGCTGTACCAGGTGCTAATGGGGAACTTCTCTTAGTGTTTGCTAGTGAGCTGTGGAGTAGAAAGGTACAGAGGCAATGGGAACTTCTTGGTTTGGAATCTGCAGATTCGAATAGCTGATAGGAGGCAGCAAAATCCATAACTATGTTGTGATCCTACACTGCCATCTCAGAGCCAGGTGGTCAAACACCCCCGTGGAATCCCATGCTCCTCACTGGGATCCAAGTATTTTTTTCATTACAGTTATTAGTCCCTGAGCAAAATCATGATAAGGGTGGTACTTTAACTAGAGCTATTCAAGGAGGTGCAGTCCTGCTCAGTAAAAAAACCTTCTTGTCTTTTTGTGCTTAATAGCACTAGGCACTCAGATAATTCCAAACATTGCAGTCACATTCAAGTTCTTGTGCTTTTTTTTATGTATATAATGATTTTGGCATTTTCACCATCTGTTTAGGCAACGACTCCACTTCTTTCTCAAGGGGAACTTTCACGTATTATCCTCCCGTACCTCAGTTACCCAGAGGTAAGTGCTGCAGCCTTTATCTGTCTTGGTAACCACCAGGGTAGGCATTGCATCCTGACTAACAAGGAGAAAAAAAAATATCAGGATCTTGAAATAATTTATTATTGCTTTATATCTCTAAATGTAAGAGAAGTTGTCACACGCCAAGGTGGTGGGCTCCAGGGCAGGTGCGTTGCCACAGTGTAGCCAGGGGTCGTGGTGTGCAGGGGCATTCCTGCATGGAGGCAGCCTCTGGGAGCCTCCTTTGGGCCCCTCGCTACAAGAAGGACATGGAGGTGCTTGAGAGGGTCCAGAGAAGGGCAATGAAGCTGGTGAGGGGCCTGGAGAACAAGTCCTGTGAGGAGCGGCTGAGGGAGCTGGGCTTGTTCAGCCTGGAGAAGAGGAGGCTCAGGGGTGACCTTATCGCTCTTTTTAGGTACCTCAAGGGAGGCTGTAGCGAGGTGGGGGTTGGCCTGTTCTCCCACGTGCCTGGTGACAGGACAAGGGGGAACGGGCTTAAGTTGCGACAGGGGAGTTTTAGGTTAGATGTTAGGAAGAACTTCTTTACTGAAAGGGTTGTGAGGCATTGGAACAGGCTGCCCAGGGAAATGGTGGAGTCACCATCCCTGGAAATCTTCAAAAGACGTTTAGATGTGGAGCTTAGGGATATGGTTTAGTGGGGACTGTTAGTGTTAGCTCAGAGGTTGGACTCCATGATCTTGAGGTCTCTTCCAACCTAGACAATTCGGTGATTGTCAGCACCCAGCAGCCCTTCCGAGGGTGGCTGACGAGGCTGGGGTGGGGCCAGGAGCAGCAGCAGCCACCCCCACATCCACGAGCTGCCCCAGGGCAGGAGCTGAGCAAGCCAGTCGCAATGCGGCAGGCAGGGAGTGGCACAGCAGCACGCGCGGGAAACTCGGAAGGTGGGACACCTTATTCTCTTCTGCGAGCACCCACAGAAGGAGCCTTCCGCTGAAACCAGAATGTTTTTCACCTGCTGCATCTGCTGCATCTGCCGAGATGATGCTGAAACCCAAGTGGAGCCTCCCCAGGCAAATGCCTTCCCCCAAACAGACCTCCCAAGCGCCGAAGGAGCTGCCCAGGACCTCGGTTCCAGGGAACAGCAGGATCTGGAAGCCCCCCGAGGGCCTGAAGGCAGAGGTGGGTGTCAAGGACACATGAATTCCCAGCTGGGTGAGCTTTTAAAGCAGATGGCTCCGCTACTGGAGAAGCTCATCAGACAGCATAGCATCCAGGAATCTCATCAGGAGACCGACGAGCTGCATTACACTCAACACGTGTCAGTGCAACAGCAGCACCTTGAGGCCGGGCAAGGAGAAGGTAAGTTTGCTTCCAGCCCTGACTGACTCACAGGACAGGGGAGAACAGACCCTCATCTCTGCTCAAAGTAGGAATCCTCATTTCCCCCTTACTCCTGAAGGGCTTCTGCACAACAGATGTGATGCTCTAGGGCTGGTAGAAACCTCGGAAAGGGCAGCTGTACAGAGCTGGCCCAGTAACCACCGGCATCAGATCCAGCGCCTCAAAGAAGGCACAAAGGAGTGTTAGCAATCGGAGACTCCTTGCTGAGAGGCACTGAGGCCACCCAGCCTCTCCAGAGAGGTTTGCTGCCTGCCTGGGGTCCGCAGGCCTTTGTGATGTTACGAAGAGGCTACACCAAGCCTGGTGGGGCCAGAAGACTGCCCCCCAGCCCTGCTCCTTCATGCGGGGGCAGATGAGGCTGCAACAGACTCCAGAATATCAAAAAGAACTTCGTGTCCCTCGGAAAGGTGCTGAGGGGATTGGGAGTGCAAGTAGTGCTCTCCTCTATCCTCCCAGTTGGTGACTGGGACCCAAGGAGATGAAGATGAATGGACCAAGTGAATGAATGAATGGCTGCGTGGCCGGAGCCATGCTCAAAGTTTGGGGTGCTACGATCTTGGACGCGCTTTTGAGAGACCAGGAATGATGAGACAGGACAGGGCATGCCCAAACAGGTGGGGCAAGCGTGCTGGGCAGCAAGCTGGCTGGGCTTGCGAGCAGGGCTTCACACAAGATTCAGCAGGGGAAGGGGATGCACCTCTGAGTGATGGAAGCCAACCTGGGAACAGCGTCACTTCAGGAAGCAAGGGGGAAATCCTTGTGGGCTGTCCCAAAGGGTTCCTCTGAAGAGGTGATGTGACTGGTAGCCCAGCTGAAGAGCCTCTACACCAATGCACCCGGCAAAGGAAACGAGCTGGAGGAGTTGGAAGCCGCGCTGCAATTTGAAACCTGTGAGCTAATTGTTGTCATGGACACGTGCTGGGGTGGATCACATCAGCAGGACACCAGGAGAGCTGGAATAGCTGGCTGTGGGCTTTGCAGAAGAGCAGGCAGGGAAGGAGGGGCAGGGGTGTTGCCTTTAGTGTTAGGGAAGGGATTGATTGCAAAAAGCCGCCTCTGAGAAACAGCCCCAGACAGGCTGAGAGCCTGCGGGTGAAAGACCTCGTGGATGGGATCCCCTGGGACACCGTGCTGAAGGAGAAAGGAGCTGAACAGAGCTGGCAGCCCCTGAAGGATGCTTTGCTTAGAGCACACGACTCTCCATCCCCCTCTGTGAGACAGTGAGCAGGGAGGGGAGGAAACCAGGATGGCTGAGCAAGGACCTGGTGCTCAGACTGAGGTGCAAGAAGGAAACACACAAGCAGTGGAAACAGGGACGTGTGGCCTGGGAAGAGCACAGGGCTGCAGCCAGGATGTGCAGGGATGGGACTGAGCTTGGCAATGGACGCAAAGGGTAACAGGAAGGGATTCCACAGTTGGCCAGAAGAGAAAGACCAAGGTACAGGCTGCCCAGAGGAGCTGTGGATGCCCCATCCCTGGAGGTGCTCAAGGCCAGGCTGGATGGGGCTGTGGGCAACCTGGTCTGGTGGGAGGTGTCCCTGCCCATGGCAGATGATCTTCAAGGTCCCTTCCAACCCGGCAGGTATGGCTTGGTTATGGTGTTTTGCCATGGCAAAGAGTAGGATTGGCTTTCACTAAAGCTCAGCATCCCTCTGCATAATGGCAGCATGCTCACAGTTTCCAGTAAGTACATGGAACATTTAATCATTTCCCTGAGCAGCAGAACCTTCCTCCTCACCCTTCGTGTTACTTCCTGACCTTTTGAACCACATGCAGTTGTTTACAAAATTGTTTTAACTTCTCTCACGCAGAAGATTCAATCAAATACAGCATAACTAACAGCTCCGGAATCCAGATCGGGTCCTACAATCACATGAAGATTGAAGAGCAGAACCAACACATCAGCACCTCTCCTGTTACTACAGAAACATCTTACAGTTACTATGAATCACAGGGTATATTTGGTAAGAGAAACATCTCGGTTGATTATCCCCTCATAGTTATCTCTGAATCATTCGTTTTGGAAGCGATGAAAGCAGTACAACTTTCTCCCTCTGCAGCTTGAAAAAATAACCGTCTAGATCCTCTACTGTGTTGAAACTACATCAGCACAGTACTTTGGAGGGTATAAAGCAAGTAAAGGCTTGTGGCAATACTGTTCTGCAATACCACCTACCTCCTTTGTCCTGTAGTTTCATGACATGCCAGATGCCAGTGGCGTGATGCAGATGCTACAAATAAGTTGGGAAGGGCAGTTGAGATGGCGAGGGGAGTAGAAAATATATTTATGCCCTATTTTTTTTCCCCCTCCTTCAGACAACAACACTGTCCTGACCGACAACCATCTGAACCTGGTGAGAGAAAAGTTGGCCAGACAGTGGAAGCACTGTGCTCGTAAACTGGGCTTCTCCGATCCCGAGATCGATGAAATCGATCACGACTACGAACGAGATGGACTGAAGGAAAAAGTTTACCAAATGCTGCTTAAGTGGGGCATGAGGGAAGGCTCCAAAGGTGCTACAGTTGGAAAGCTTGCCAAAGCCCTCTTCGGCTGCCAAAGACTGGATCTCCTTACTAGTTTGATGCAAATGAACGAGGAATAAGTTGACTGAGAACCAGGGGAAAAAGTGAGGCTATTTTTTCCTGAAGACTTTGCAATAACAAATAGCTCCAAACAGATTTGGAAGCTTTTTGCACAGACTTTTCCTTTTGGAACAGACTTTTCTGCCAAGCAGTTTTCAGCGAATACCTCCTGTAACTCACAAAGTTGCTGTCAAGATAATTAGGTCTTGCCAGTGATAAATTTTTCCTTCATGGAAATGGAATTTTGAAACAAATAATCATGCCAGTTCAAAATAAACAGTAATGCCAATCCAAGGAAAATGCATTATACAAAATTCCTAGTCTGTCTTGAAACACGATGGTACCTTTGTTCCGTTCTGAAGAGCATGCATTATTTCAGCAAAGCTTATGCATCAGTTATGAATGTGGAAGACAGACTCACTTTTTGAAAGACTTGGACAGAAAGCAAAATCAACTCTTAAAATTTTTAAATCTTAAAAAACTTCAACAGGCCTACTACTTCTAATTGCTCTAAGTAAATGTGTTATTATTTTAAAGTCTTTTAAGTCTTTATTTTAAAGTCTTTTAATAATGTTCATTAAATGTATATGTCTAGAACTATGCTGAACAGTAGTGTGAATAAAAGCAAAAAATGATTTTTGGTTGAAAAAAAGTGTGTAATTAATAAAATATTCTCCTTTAAAGGATTAATATTGCACTTGATTTTACATTGCTTGGTAGAGAAAATTTTACAAGATTAGTCTCTGGTCTGCTTTATGAAATGGTGGAAAAAGAAATTAAATCATTGTGCAATCCAAAATAAAAGCTTGGGACATGTGAGAGATTTGGGAACGTTCCTGGGTGCTGAGGTTAACTGGCAAAGAGTAGCTTGCTGCCAGGATTCAAACTCATTTAATACCCAAAATACCATGGCATGCTCAGGGCTCATTTAAGCAAGGGTTACTTCACAGCGCTGAAGTTGTGTTGAGGAGCCCTGGAAGAGCTCTGTAGTGCAGATGATGGTGCCCCAGTGCCTGGGAATGTTCCTCATCACTCTTAAATTACTAGTACTGACACAACCTCAGTGTGCAAGATCTGTGAAAGAAGAATTACTGAGCTGTAAGCCTTTATGCACTAAGAATAATTATGCCAAACCTTTTCTATGAATCACAGAACTGAAGGGGTTGGAAGGGACCTCAAGAGGTCATTGGGTCCAACCCCCCTGCCAAAGCAGGTTCCCTAGAACAGGCTGCCCAGGTAGGCGTCCAGACGGGCCTTGGGTATCTCCAGAGAAGGAGACCCCACAACATCCCTGGGCAGCCTGTTCCAGTGCTCCATCACCCTCACCATGAAGAAGTTTTCGCATGTTGGTGGGAAACTTTCTGTGCTCCATTTCGTGGCCACTGCCCCTTGTCCTGTCCCCGCAAACCACTGAAAAGAGGTTGGCCAAATCCCTCTGTCTCCCACACCTCAGGTACACGGAAGGATGATAACCCTTATTTCCACCAAGCCTACAAACATCTCCATGCAGATTTTTTGGACCAGGCCTTCTTGCTGTGAACACTTCCAAAAAGCAGGAAGGGTTCATGAGCTTCTGGCTGACCTCAGAAAGCTAACAGTCTAATCAAAGCATAGGATACGGCAGCCACCATTTTAGTAGAAGCAAAATTAAACTGGAATCACAGCAAGAGCCAACTTATTTGTCAGCTTTAGGACTACTAAGCACAGGCCACAGTGGAAGTGGCCACTGAAGTGGAAACTTCAGAAGAAATGAGTACACAGACTGTCATCCGCCCAGATACTGAAGAGTTTACATATTTGTTGTCAGTGCATGCTAAAACCCCTACGTCTCTTTCTGTCATCAGTTCAGAGAATAACAACCAGCAGCTACCATATTACTCCACGAAACAAATTGCAGACCAGAGCTAAAGAGCTCATTTGCGCTTGTAACGTTGGTTTTGCTTCATTGCTACATCCATTCCCTACCCACCATTTGCTTCTCGAAGTCTCACATACCCATATAGTCTTTATTTATGCAATATTTTATTTGTTCCTTAGGAGATCCTTGTCTTATTGGGTACACAGAATGAATGGTGAGCATTTAATAGGCATAGGCTGAGTACTTTGTTTTCTCTTTATTAATGAAAGCACGCCTGGACCTCATGTTCTGAAGTAACAGCACTAGTGCTCGGAGTTCAGGTCACACTGTGGACAGCACCACAGAACCACAAAAGCGAGAGCCAGAGGAAGCCTTCCAGTACACTGTTACAGAACTCAATGACAGAAGAAAATTCAGCTCCCTGGGAAGAAAAGAGCAGTTAAGAACTCTCCAGAATTTTCATCGCTTCCAAAAGAGCTGCTGAACACCACCAAGGAATAGTATGGGATGGCAAACTCAGAGAAGAGTTCCTCAGTGTGCCAGTTCCCCGAGGAGAGGCAATACTGGAAAACTTGGCCTCTGACTGATTGAGTAGTTTTAAAGAAACTGCTCTACATTTCTCTGCATTCGGTTTTTCATCATTATACTCCAACAAATGAAGACCTTACAAATTCAAAGTAATTTGGCCTTGGAGGCTCGTGAAAAATGAAGAATCCCTGAGACTCTGAAACATGCACATGGTCAGAGGGAACTACAGAGAAACAAAGCAGAAAAGATCATGCATTGCAAGCAGGGCCACATATGAGCTCACTGGCACAGTGGAGTGCTTTATTCCCTGGATCCTAATACGCTCTAGGCATTTTTCCCCCCTCTGTCCCTTCCCCATCCTAATCTCTACAGAGTGCTCCTTGCAACAAGTCAGGTTTCCCTCCCAGCATACCAGCAGTCAGCTGACTGGCAACTTATCTGTTCCTCACTGCAAAATGGCATCTAGGGAAAGTGCAGCTCTCACAGTCCATCCTTAAAACAGCCCCTGGGAAGCAGGGAAGTGGTAAGTTATGACCTGAACAGAGTCTAGAGGCTGCCTTTCTGCTGGAGGAAGAATTGCCTACAAGTGAAATGACTTTATGCTGGGTTTCCCTCCCCCTCCCACTCATTTGCTACGATATGTAGGTTATTGCCTTTTATCTCTTTAGCAGTTTCCTCATCTCTGTGGTACTGACACTAACTTCTGCCAGAACTTAGATGCGATCGGATAATAAGCATTAAAGCTTACAGAGCTCAGAGACTCTTGATGAGAGTTGTTTGAGACAAAAATCCACAGTAATCACCTTAGCAAGCCAGTAAGTAATACTGCTTAGGTTTTGAACCACAGGTTGCAATTCCTGTGCATCACACACATACCTCAAGTTGAGAGAGCTAAACGCAGCACAAGAAGGGATATCTGGGTCACTGAGTTCACGAGTTATTAATACAAAGAGATTCATATCTCTTCCACAAACGTAACAAGAATGATCTTCTAAACATTACCTTCATCCCCTGCAAGGAGGAAGCTGTTGCTGCTTTTGTACTATAATATCAGGAGCCATCTCAGATCTGTGCAATTAAAATGCCCTGGATCTGAATAAAAATTATACCGAGACTTTGCATAGATTTATAGGATGCAGATCACATTCAACTCAGAAATTATGAGACCTCCTCACAGTTGAAGCATTTGGGCACTTTATATTTCTAATGCAGTTCTTCACAAACAAATAAAGGGCATGTAGATGCTGCTTAAGCTGACGGACAACTATCCCTTACTAGCACAACAAAGATGCAGGCAAACATAAGCAAAACACCAATTTTTAAATGCACATCTGTCTTAGTTTCTCCATTTAAGGCCAAGGTATCCAGGATCTTTTTCTACTAGTTGTTCTGCTAATCAAAAAGCACTGCTTTCTTTACAACATACATCAAATTATTTTGAACTTGGCTAGTACTCTAACTAACAAGGCCTTCTGCTACTAAAAACACGTTGCTTCTCCGCACGCTCCACACCTACATAGCTTTAAAAGTGTTTCCACATCCACACAGTCTTCCTTGTTTGAAAGCTCAACACAGAATGATAGAAACATCAGCATTTTCACATCTTTGCTCTGAATTTGGAAATTCACCATCCAAGTCTTACCTCTTCAGGGAGCTGGAGCAGCAAGGTTTTGTCCTAAGGCAAAAACGTTGTCTGAGAAGCACAGGTAGCTGAGTGCCAGACCAAGAATGAAAACAGCAGGATATTTGACTAAATAAGTAGCTAAAAATTAAAAAATAAAAAAGTAGCTAAAATGAAAGAAGCAACAATCAATCTATGTGTACACAGACACAAGAACCCAGTCTGCAGCAAGGAGCATGTCTGCAGCAGCTGCTTAGCAGACATGGGGGAGAAAGGGTGAAAAACACCTTATTTCCAGATTAAATACATCAGTGCACAACAAGGGCCAGGTGCTCCCTGAGTGGCTGGGAGCCAGGAACTCAGCACAGTAACACAGCTTTCAGGGCAGGGGCCTCACTAGCCGGGGCCCCATCCTACAACCACCCCCCAAAACGAGGTGATGGATGGCAGCTGCGAGTCCCTAACAATGTGGAAGCAACAGGGTCAAGCCAGAAACACAATAGACATGGTCATAAACATGGCTGTGGAGCAGCCATGAGGGCTTCCCAAGGAAGTACAGGAATTGTACATATATATTGTCTATCCAACCAAGAGCCAGAAGGATACTCTGTCCTTGCAATTTAATGGGGATATTGAAAAAGCTCGCTGTCCTGCACTTCTGTCCCTCACAAGAAGTTTGTGAAAATTCCTGCAGGTGGGGAAAAGGTATTTGATTCATGCGACCCTTGTCAATGCTGTTCATTTTCATAAGGAACTAATCCATGCAGCACTATCAGCACAGCCCGATTGCAAAGGGCTACTCAGCTTTCATCACACTGACAATGGGGTTAACACATAGAATCCTAAAGGTTGGAAAAGACCCCAAGATCATCTCGTCCAACCATCACCCTACTACCAAAGTCACCCACTAAACCATGTCCCCAAGCACCAGGTCCAACCTTTCCTTGAACACCCCCAGGGATGGTGACTCCACCACCTCCTTAGGCAATCCGTCCCAATGCCTGACCACTCTTTCTGAGAAGAAATGTCTCCTAATTTCCAACCTAAACTTTCCCAGGTACAACTTGAGGCCATTCCCAATCCTTTTCCTAAGTGGTACACAAACCTCAACTTGCTTCTTTCTCATCTGTTGAGGGGTCCTGGATTTACCTTTCCAATTACCTCTTTTCTCCCCCTACATCATATGATGAATTCTTTCTACCTTATCCCTCATTTCTTCACCACAGGCTCTAAGAGGCTGTTGTATCTCCTTAAGCAGCAGCAGGTGGAGGATATGTAAGATAAGAGATTGAAAGGTATTTCAATAGGGGTGAAGCTGGATACAAAAACAAAAACAAAAACAAAAAAAAAAAAAAAAAAAGTTTGAGACCTTTCCCTTTGAAGCTCCATGAAGAGAAACACCTTTTGATGTGAGGGAGCTGCAAATTTCAGAAAAAATAGTGTAGCAAAAGACCAAGATACCTATTTTTCCTCAACTCAAAATAATCAGCTGCTACCTCTGGTCATTTTCCACCAGAAGTGTGGATACTGATACTCACAGAGCAAAAATGAGGCTCTGAACATGGAAGGAAACTGTAGGGGCTCGTACGTGTCACTGGGCAAGAGTGAAGGCAGCTTGTCCCGATGATGGATTGCTCGTAATTAGCTATCCTAAAGACCTTAATCTTAAATGGTTTGATCTGCTCAGGGGATAAACCGAACCAGTATGCTCAGAGAGTTGAGTTAATCCCTTTATGCACCCGCCTTTGCTATGGCTGCCGTTCACCTGAGAGACTTGTTGCCCCAACCCAAGCAGAGGGGGCGAGCAGGCTGACATTATCACCCACTCTGGGGGCAGCCACTGAGCTCCCAGCGAGCTGGAGCTGCCTTGAGGAAACCAGGAGGTCGTGGCTCTACCCCAAGCCTGCCTCAGCTCCTCACAGCCCCCGCCGCCATTCCCCCCCACAGCCAGCAGGCGCCGCCGCCATTGCGGCCAAGGGGAAGGGAGGGAGGGAGGCGGAGCGGGGACCCAAAATGGCGGTGCCGGGCGCCGCCAGGGCGCTGCGGGCGCTGCTGCTGCCGCTGTCCCCCCGCTCCGTGCCGCTCACGCCCCGGGGACCGGCCGCCTCCTACGGGTAAAAAAATAAATAAAACACAGCCGCCTCCTGCCCCACGGCTCGGTGGCCGAGAGCAGAAGGGTTTGGTGAAGGTGGTGTTTGACAGGCAGGGGTGGGTGGCAGTCCTGGTGGTGGTGGGAGAGGTGGTTTAGCAAAGCGGGGGGGTGACAATAGGGACGCTGGTGTCACTCTAAGGAAAGGGCTGCTGCAGGTCGCTGGGGGGGCTTGTTCGGCTGGGAAGAGCCCTTAGCTGCTTTTTCTGCACCGCAGCCCCTTCTCCGCAGCCTCGCCTCCCCTCTGCGATCCGCTTTCCCCCTGCATGGCAGCGCAGGATGCAATGCAAAACGCGCCCCTAGCACCTGCGGGCACCGGCTGTCCTGCAGGTAGCACGAAAGAAGGGCGAGGAGAAGGATTAACAGCCAAGTAATGCTGCTTACTCTGCAAAGCCTGTTAAGGAGAAGAGACATGACACCATTTTTTCCCCTACACACAAATAAAGACCGAGTTGCATTTCAGCCCAGCTGGAACAGAAGGGTGGCATCCAGACCCAGGTGTGTTCCTACAGAGCATGAGGTGCAGCGTGGTGCACCTTGCAAAACCTGCGGGCTCTGCAGCCCTCCTGCCTTGCTGAACGCAGGGCTACAGGCTCTGACACTGCTCATTCAGTTACAGCATGGTTTGGTTTTCTTCTCTGTTTGCTTTTGTATTTCACCATTGCTTCCACAAACATGATGATGCCCAACAATGCACTCTTTACTAAAAAAAAATGCAGAAGTGAGGTCATCACGGTGACAGCCATACTGATGTGATTTCAGACTCACAGGAGCTTACTGTGGGGAAGACCAAGTCTTTCAGGAATAGCCTCTTCCAGGACAGTTTCTCATACAAATATGTATATAAAGTATTGAAAGTACACTGTATGTGAAACTGCCAAATTTCATTGGACTGAAGCGAGATCCAAGAACTGTGCCTCACAAGCTCAGCAAAATTCCTGAGCTCCCAATGTTAATAATTAATCCTGAAAAAGGTAAAAGGGTAGAGCTGGGGAAAAAAATCTACCACTATTTGAATCATGAAATTAGAATATATACCCCTTGGCTATGAAGACCACATATTGGTTACTTTTTTAAAAAATGGTAATAGAGCAATGAATATTTCTGCTTTGTCTGGATCTGGACCTGCTTTTGGCAATTAATAATCAGAAGCAAAAAAATAAATCAGATTTCTATAACAATCATTAAGAGCAAGGTATTCACTTTTTATGGTGAGAACTGTGATAAAATAACCAGTTGAATCACAAATTATAAGATGGTATATTAAGGAAAAAATAACAAAACATCCTCTTTTAGAAAAAGGCAAAACTCATATTCAAAGGGGAGAAGGTATATCTGAATGCTGTGTTCAGAGTATACATTGTGAAGTATATAGCTGTATCAGGTGTGGTATGTGGACTTAAAGTTAAGTTGTTACATGTAACAGTGGGGAGCAGCATTTCTGTAAGTAGGCATGTGAAGGCATTGAATAGTAGGCATTGAATTCATGGGGGAAGACTAATCTGCATAGACTGAGAAGTGCAGGGAATTTAGGTTAAGCATTAGGCAACCAAATGGCAAAATTCATACATTACTACCTCTAATTAAAATGAGTTATGTTGGTGAAAAGACATCTCACAACCATTTGGGAACAAACTTGCTTGGGAGATCAGATGCAGTCATTTATACTGTTCAGACAATACCTCCAATATATGCTACTTCTAGCATTCTCACTGGGTATTTGTATCTAGAAGCGGTATCTCAGGTTAACTGCATTTGCACATCTTGCTTCGCAGTAAAAGGTTAATGCAAGCATTTTAGGGTGATGTCCTGTGTGGTCAGTCCCTGTAATCTTGCCAGTTCACATTTTTCCATTTAGAATACTTCTTCAGTGGGTAGGGATGTTTGGTCATGCAGTATTTTCCAGTTAAGTATTACGGTGGCAGAAATATCACCCTCATCTCCCTGCAAGGTGTTTCTCATGTAGGCCTCCTACATCAGGAACTGTAACAATAATTTGTGGTTTCTTTGGCAGGTAGAGAAGTACAGTTCAGTAGTAATAAAGTGAACACCAGCCATTTCAAAAGTTACTCTGTAGCAGCAGGAGGTTTCTCCTCTGTAATATATCTCTTTCACCACATTTCTTTAGCCAAGTAAAGATGTATTTGTATTCCCCTTGCTGCACGGTTGTTTTTTTCCTTTCCTTTATTTTAATTCATTTAACTGTATTTGTGAAATATAAGTGCAAACGTTATACAGTGATCACATACTGAATACATCTGTGCTCCTGTCAAGTTTTGTATTTAGTCTTCTGTGCATCTGTGAAAGGGCTAGTGACCTATTTAAATTTTTTTGTATTGTCTTTTGTGTCTAAAAAAAGTAATTATTCTATATTCCTTTAATGTCCACGTAGTAATGAGAATTAGCTGTCTGAATGTTCTCCTTTTTCTCTTCCCTTCCCTAGTACTTCCATAACATCTGCCAAAATCCAAGTGAATGGAGTCAACTTGCATTATCAGCAGACGGGAGAAGGAAGCCATGCAGTTCTCCTGCTTCCTGGAATGCTAGGTCTGGAGACTGTCTTATCTCTGTAGAGCAACCACCTCATTTACCATTCAGGCTAGAACATACACAACTATTTTGTACTGTGTTCAGCACCTGATTATGGAGCATTGCTGTTGAAAGATAAAATTGCCACACATACAAAAGATAGGGAAATGTAGAGTTACTGCAACCAGTTAACTGTTTTTAAAGACTATTTATCTCACCAGGCACCTTTTATAAAAACAAAGAGGTATTGGTTCTGAATTTATTTCATAGTCATTCACATCTTCTGGATTTGACTGTGCAAAGTGACCGTCCGGTACAAGTGGCAAATAGCTACAGAAGGTGCAAGGTAATGGGGGTGGGAGGGGAGAGAGGGAAGAATCGGGTCAGCTGTATTTGTTACACAACTGATGGATGCATTTGGTTTTTAGAAATTAGGTGTATTCCAATTGAATTAATAGACATAATACAGCACTTCAGTTTATTATCATAGTGAAAAAGGCCTGGTTGATACTTACTTTTTGCTTAAAAATGCGTTTTCATGTTTTGGTTATTGAGGGCAACATCTTTAAAACTCTCCATGACATTTAGAGTCGGACAGCAGGTTCTGCTAGCTACACGATATCTGTCCATTGAGATCAATGCTTTTGATAACAATACTTTGAAATTAACACAAGCTTTTCTTCCCCCTGGATTTTTGCAGTGCATTTAGCCCTTGTACAACCATTTTAATATAATAATAACCAACTTGATATTCAGTTTTCATCCTTTGAATATTTTATATTAGAGCTGAACAGATTTTAATCAAGTAGTGCGATACTGTTACCACATGACCATAATCCAAATGAAAAAAAAAAAAAAAAATTGCAGTCTTCTTACCTTCCTCCTAGCATTCATAGATAGCTTAGTGCAGTAGCATTTTTTAGACTGGAGTACTTCATTTTTTAAAAAAAATCTTTTGAAAGTCAGACCAAAAAAAAATCAATAAAAGAAACAGTTCTGCATCAGGAAAAAAAAAAAAAAAAAAAAAAAAAAAAAAAAAAAAAAACATCTATTTGACTTTTTTTTGGCAACAAACATCTTAGAAAAATCAGAAGTTAGAATTCTCTGGTTTCTGTGTCCCTGTTCTCACCTCAGGACAAGTATTTAAAGCTCAGCTTCAAGCACCCATAGTTGTATAGTTTTATTGAAGTGTTTCATCAAATGAGAACTGTCTCTCACAATGCTTTTTACCTAGATCACAATTTAGGAGATAGAGTCAGTATATTCCTCTCTGTCCACAGTTTCCTCTGTGCTGGCCAGATGAACAGCAGTGATCATGCTACTGCTTTAAATCTGTTAAAAATATGCCCTTACCCCTGTTAATTTCAGGTAAATCAGTTTAAGGTACTCTTTCAGAGCATCCAGGCAGAGCACAGTTTTGGTAAGCTTACATACCTACTAGAAATAGTTTGCTCTCAATGCACCACAGATACTTTTAAAATATTTTTATTATGGTACTTTCTGAGAGTTGCAATGCTTAGTTACAATATACAAATATTAGTTACAAATGTTGTTACAAATTAAGTGCACTTCAGTTGATGGATAGCCTCTTTTTTAGAATTAAGATACAATACATGCATGCTATAGAAGTATTATGGTGGTTACTTTAATTGAAAAATTATGGTTTTCCAGGGAGTGGTCAAACAGATTTTGGACCACAGCTTAAGTCTATGAATAAGCAACTTTTCACAATCGTTGCTTGGGATCCTCGGGGATATGGCCAGTCCATCCCTCCATCCCGAGACTTTCCTCCAGATTTCTTTGAGAGGGATGCAAAAGATGCTGTAGATCTTATGCAGGTAAATCTCTTCTCAGATTTTATTATTTCTCCGTATATATTTAAAATCTGTTTTCCTACTGTTATGTGTTGTTTCCAGCAGATAGCAAGTTATGCAAAAGAACGCACAAACGAAGGCTTAAAACTGGGCAAATACACTGTTCTGGAAAATATTTTCTTCTTCCATTTCTTCTGCAATATACACAGAGGTTCAGCAGTGGGGATTAATTATAAAGCAATACATTTTTATTCCAGAACCCTGCCCTTAGAGGTTTACAGCCAAGAACCATGTAAATTTAGGTGAACTATATATATAAAAACAAAGCCTATGCCAAGTGATTTGACTGGAAGGGATTACAGTAGTGAAAGGTTCTTAGAAATGTTTCTAGCTAATAGAATCTTGGCATTTTGCCTTGAGCAATCCATCGCAAGAAACATCTGATTCTGAAAACTAAGCTGACACTTTGCATTTTCCAGCCTATTACTGAAATAAATTTTGTGGGAAATTGGAGGGTTCCTGTGATCGTAACAGCTCTTAATAACAGAGCTATTGTTATTATGAAGAATATGACCTAAAGCTGAAATAAAAAATCCTACGGGATGGAGAAATATTTATTCCTAAATTCTGCTTTTATTCCATCCTCTAAGTGCTAACACTATTCTCCGGTTTAGTTTTACCTAATATTTGGGCTTTGTTACGTTAAGCTATACAGTTTCTTTGGCCATGTTAAGAAAGTTGGCAGAACATTAAAATTCCAAAAATATGAGACAAGATTCAGACAGTGAATCCAAATGTATTTCTGTAACGAACAGTAACCTTACAGAACCATATGAAGCTGGAAATGCAGCCGTATTCTGCATGGTGAAACAAAATCAGTCTGACAGCAGAATCGGGATTAAGATACAATTGTGCCCTCTAACCATAGAAGCAATCTCTGCACAGTAAGTCACCAATTTCTTCTGCTACACTAACAAAGAAAATAAAGCTGCTCCCATGGATAGGTGACAAAGTTTTTGTTTCAATGGTTGTAACCCCCTTTCCTGCCTCTGTTTAAATACCAACAGATGCCAAACAAAAAACAAAGCTGTCCTCAAAAAGCATGTAACCATGCAGTGTGCAAACAGGACAGCAGCCTACCAATCTGTAAAGCTGCCAAAGCAGATGAGATGTGGCATCCTGTTATTTTTTAAGCTGTTCGTTGATGTGAGCATATAACAACAAATGATTAAAGTCTTCCCAAGCATGGGTAACTTGATTCTATTTTAGCCTAGCATATAAAGGATAGCACAAATCTGAAGGAATCATCCCAACTAGGATTTCCAGAGAAAAAAAAAAAAAAAAAAAAAGTCATAACTCCTGCAGAGGGCTTTATGATGGTATATGCTTTGCATGGACACACACAGAAAATCCATCTGTATAGGTGGGCCTTCAGAACCTTGATTCTAGGCTCTTCCAGATTCTGGTGCCTCTGCTGGAGCTGTGACTGCTGCAAGGTTTTGACAAAATAACAAAAGCTGAAATTTCGAAGAGTATTTTGCACCTTGATGCAGATGACAGAGCTGTATATCACTGTGTGGGTTCTGTCGAGGAATTTGTGTGAAATGAAAGGAGTATAACACAATAAGCCTACTTTGCTGTGCTCCATCCCAGTCTGTAAGAAAAGCCTAGCAAAGGCCCATAGCATTAAAAATTATCATTATGGAAATACTATTGATATTTAAGAGGTACTTATTCTGAAGATCTACTGTCCAAATGAAAGTATGGGTTTGAGCTTCTCCCAGTTCTGGTAAATCAGCTGCAACCCTTACTTATGGAATACTTCCAGTGATCCAATGAAAGTATATGGTACAGAGTGATAGTACATGGCACTGTTATAAATTATTTTTGTCACAGCACGCATGATCTTTCAATTGCATTTCACAAAGACCTTGATGGAGGAGGTGATTTCAAAGGAGATATTATTCCCCTATTGGGTAAAGAGAGCACAAAATCACCCATGGAATCAAGGAGCTGAAACCAGCTCTCAGGTTACTGCCAATATTAAGTAGAAGCCTGTGCTGTAAGTAGTTCAAGATTAAAGCAAACAAACATGCACGCCATATCCAAAATATCTGTTACATCATATTGTTGGGTTTTTTTTTGAAAGGCACAAAGGATAAGTTAAATTCCTCATGCTGGAAGGAATCCTGAGACAACCCAAAGAACGCATAGAGATAATGGCTAGTTAATGAGAGAAATACAGAACTGGAGCTTCTCTATTTCAGCTTCTGTATCTCAGCTGAAGCACTGGCAAATAACTTAAGACAGAGAAAAAAAAAAAATCTATTCCACCCATCAGCCAACTCTGAGATTCATGATTTGCTGTTGGTGCTAGGAGAACAGCAGCAACAAAAAAAACATTAGCTTTATAAGCACTGCTGCCAACTCCTGAAACTTGCCAAGACACCAGTAACACTTCAGCAGAACAATACTTAAAGTTGATCACAGATAACTAACTTTTGAGCAGGCCAAGGTCAACTTGTGATTGGCTACTAAAATTCCAGGCTCCCTTTTCTTCCTGTCAGATCGTACCTAACGCGTTCTTTTCTTTACCCTACCTTATTTCTTTTCTGTTTGCTAATTATGGCTTAGTTGGGTGAAATTGAGTATTGACCAACACTACAGTAAACCTACATGTAGTAGCAAGGAAGGGGCCAAAACCAGAAAAGCATGAGAGCAATAGAAGTTTGTCAAGTGTCAGCTCAACTGATAAGGCTATGCCTCACTTGAGCTTCAAGTTTACAAGCAAGAGTAAGATTCCAGATTATAAACTACTTTTTCCTCTCTGTGTAGTTCTTTTGTTCCTCTGATTTCCAGTGTTTTTGCTTTCTTCTGTCCAAAGAAAGCAAGACTGGACTTCCAACAGCAAAACACTGAGCACCAAAACCCCTTGTTGAACTAACTTGCTCTTTTTCCTTCACAATTACAATATCTTCATTGATGTCATCTAAAAAGATGTGATTTTTGAAAAAAAAAAAAAAAAAAAAAAAAAAAACATAAAAAACAACAACTTTGAAACCCTTGATTATGCTTCTTTGCTAAAGAGTTCACAAACTCAGACTCCTACATGCATAACATCAAATACTTCTTAACCACTAAATATCATTCTGGTAAAAATGGTGAATGTGTTCCTTAATGCCTTTATCTTCTTCACCTTTTGCCCACCGAACATCATATACACAAAATCCTCCCTCCTGTTACTGCTGTTGCCCTCTACCACAGATCTTGGATATGTGAGCAAACGAGAATTTTGAATTCTAAGTGAAAAGCAGTGTACAAGTCAGAATGAGTTAAGGTTTTGGTTGACTTTTTTTTGCTTTGAGCCTTCCTTTATGAGAAGGAGGTGTTGCAACAACAGTGCTTTGAACTGGAATTCATGATGAACTAGAACTTAAAATTAGTTCATCATGAATTCATGAGTTCTTCAGTTGTATGATTCAGAAAATGTGGCTTAGGCACCTAAATTCAATACAATCCTGTAGCAAACACATTAAGCATATTTTGGTCATTACTCAGTGGATTGTTTCCCTTTTTTCTTTTACTTTAATAAAGAAAAAAGCAAACAGCTAGCATCAGTAAATTAGATCACTGGATTCCATTTTTTTAAATCTTAAACTTCTTAAATTCATCTGGGTCTTGGATTACATACCATCCCACACTGTGAGAGTCTTTGCCAACTTTATACAAAGAGAATCCACACATTCTTGATATTGTCAGGCTTACTGAAAAGGTCTTTATTATCCATTCTAAATAAACATTTCTTAATTTCAAGAGGGCTTCTTAAATGTGGCAGAAATCTAATATGACTAACGTTTGTTTCCTTAAACAGCCGTGGAAATAAGGAAGAGTAGGTAAAACTTCTTATTTTCCAAATATTTGACCTTTCCATGTTGTTTTTTTTTTTATTATTATTTTTGTATAGAAGGAAAATCTATATTTTCTAGCTAGCTATAAACTAATGATAGCTCAACTATGCAGTGTTGTGTCTAGATCTGTACAGACAGTTTTCAAAAAATGCTTGATATTTACCAGTAAAGCCAACTGATATTTTTCATATAACTTTCTTGTACAAATCAAGGCACTGAAATTCAAGAAGTTCTCTTTGCTGGGATGGAGTGACGGTGGTATTACAGCACTCATCGCAGCCGCAAAGTATCCAGCTCTTATCCACAAGTTGGTTGTCTGGGGAGCAAATGCTAGCGTTACTCAAGAGGACGTGAGAATTTATAATGGTATGTATAAATGGAGTGGGTAGGGGAATATCATATCCTAAATGAATTATTCTCATTTCATCTTGATTTAAGGATTTCAGTTAGGCTACAGCTAAGCAGAGATGCAATTGAAGACATAAAAAAAACAAGACACAAAATTTACCAAGTTGCTAACTATAGGGATAGATTAAAATCATAGGAAGAAATTGCCCAGCCATTACTCTGAGGGTAATATAGTGGGATTAAGAAGCCCTCATCAACAGCTGCTAAAAAGCATAAGTTATAATAGCTTGCCAGTAGATTTCAGAAGGTAAGAATTTTGTTGCTTGAACAAATTCCTAAAAATAAACTAAAAATAATCCTACTGACCCCACATTTGATTTACTTTCTGACATCTTGCACAACACTTAGACAAATTCCACAGAAAATCATTAGACTAGCATGTAACGGCTTTTGCCTCTAGCGTCTATATAGTACGTGGTCAGTAAGAAAACAACCTCATAACTTACCATTTGAGCAAAGGAAGCAAATGAATCATTCAAGTAAACATCCCAAGATGCCTTTCTAATTTGCATTCCTTTCAAGTTAATTACTGTGGTTACAAAACCTTTCCAAAATAAACAAACTCCATATTTCTGATCATTATTACACTCAAGTAAAATAAAATCTGACCATTTGCTACTCTAAAACAAAACAGCAAACAGTGCTAGCAAACTCAGAAATCAACCTTATTTACTTCTGAAATTAAAAATAAAGAGTTAACTACACAGCCTCTCAACAAATGTAACTGACTGTCATTTAATTGAAGTGATTGGTGTTTGATTTATACCAGCTGTGGAATCTGTTTGGCTTCAGCTAAATTACTCATGTATGTATTGTACATGTGTACTTACATCACCTGTATTAAAGCATTTTCATTATCATTGGTGGTAGCAGTAGTTTGTTTTTTTGTTTGTTTGTTTGCTTTTTGTTTTGTTGTTTTTTTTTAAGCTCTGTAAAAGTGCTACTTCAGTTCTTTACAGGCTTTTATATGTACAGAGGTTTTATTACATACTAATTACAAAATACACATCAGTCAGAATGAGCCGATAGAAAAAATAAGTCTTACTTTAGAAGGACTGCAGTTAGTGCCTGCAACTGTGCTGACTTTTGGCCTTTTTGTGGACTGGTGCTTTCAACATCTCTCTCTGGGTGACAGAGCTCCTGAAGTAGCATTGCCAGCCTTCCACAAAGCCCGTCAGTGCACCCCACCTACAACACAGGGTTTGGTAAGAGAGAAAGGTGTTCTTTTGGTATCTATGTCCTTTTAAGGTTTGGCTTTCTTCTTCCTATCTTTTTAAAGTAATGATGGCTGCATGGATAAAAACAGTAAATTCTGTAAGGGAAACAGCTGTTCAGTGACAGCTAGCCCAGGATGATCACACTTATTTCCTGGTGGTTACCAATCAGATGTTGTTTCAAAACAACACTTTCAATCAGTACTACCTCGCTCATTTGGCTGGACAGGTTCTGCTTGTTAATTAACTGCAAAGTCCTTTCTTTCCTTATTTCCCATCTGAAACCAATTAAAAGCTTTGCTACTGGCATATATTACTGTTGGATGATTCAGTACTTTTTAGGTCTATTTTCCATTCTCTGGTTTGTCAATGTTGTTTTGAACTTTCTTGATGAAAAGCTGCACTTCTGAAACACAGTTTAGTGAAAGTCACCTTTGTGGATATCTAGTTTGTGAGCTATATATAAAATTTTAGGGGAAAAATAGGTAAACCTGACAAATAACTAGAATGTCAGATTATTTGTACAACTGTAGCCAGTATGCCATGAGTCATGGGGCTCTACTAAGTAGAGCTGCTTGTTTTTTTCTAAGACTATGGCAAATGTACCATGATGTCAGCCTGCTGGAATGCCTTAGTAAGAGCTTCCTTCCTCTGAATACTGGTAAGAGCCATGGAAGAACTTCCATCCATAAACCAAAGCAAAAGGCTAAAGGATTTAAAAAAGAACTGCTAGCTCTGGTACAGTGTTACAAAAATAGTCCCCTTTTCATACACGAGATTACTACAAGGTACACAAGGTACCTCCTTGAGCTCTTCTTCTGAGTGCCCTCAAAAAAAGGAAAAAACAGAAATTGTAGGACTGTGTTCTTCTACATATATATAATTTTCCCCCATGGGAACATAATAAGATAGTCTTTTGTAACTCAGAAAGATTGCAGCGGAGATAATAAAACGACTCCTTTTTTATACCCTTTCCGTGCTAAGAATAATTTAAAACCATTGAATGCAATTTCAGGTTTTAAGTTCGTATCTGCAGTTGTCTTTGAAAAGTTACTCGTATTGGATGTTGACAGTGCTGGGTTTTATCAGGAAAGGTCCTAACGTACTTCAATGTTATTTTATATAGGTATCCGAGATGTTTCAAAATGGAGTGAAAAGGTTAAGAAACCACTGGAAGAAATGTATGGACATGAATACTTTGCAAAAACCTGTGAGGCTTGGGTGGATGGAATATCCAGCTTTGCTGAAAAATCAGATGGTAAGGCATTTACGGTGTTAATCTGAAGCAATTATAGTAGCAGACAGTTCTGGATAAAAATCTAGCAGTATTCCTGGCAGCCGGGAAAGGAAGGCCTCTGCATATGGCTTTAAAAGCTGTGCCTGACTCACACTTATGAATAAAGCAATTACTTTTTAGATGGTTCACAGAACCAGCAAGGTACAGGAGGAGAAAGCATTTATGGGAATAGTTAGGTGATGAGTCCCTTCTCTTGCTCCACCACAAAACTACATGATTAAATTATTGCTTTTGTTTTTCTCCTCTACTTTCTGAGCATCTATGCACTGCATCTTGGTGACATTAGGATACCCCAGAAGCGGGGTGTGTTCATCTGAGTTTGTGCGAGCAGTAGCTGAAGCACTTTTTCAAACTAGTACCGTATGATGAGTACAAAAAGAAAAAAGTTCAGATTTTCAGAATTCAGAACCAACAAAATACTTAAAAAATAGTATTGTCACAGCTTGGGCATTTCAAATCCAAAAATAGTTAAACCAAGCAGTATAATCACTATTGAATGTTTTTCTCTGAAGACTTCTCCAATTACTCTACATAGCCTTTGCAACCAAGGGTACCATGAATAGTAACCGGCAGTTCTGTTTTAATTCACGGGAAGATTCCCTTCAGTTTGACAAAGCTGAAATACATAGTATATAAAACAAGAAGTCTGTAATTCTCTTAAATATATTTTCCTGCAGCTCTCATAATGAAAGACGGGAGATGATATACATTAACAGACAGCAGGTACTAAAGGGAAAAATATTTTTTCACATTTTTTCATAAAGATTCCCCATGCATCAGCAACATGGTACTAGAATTTCTCTCCGTAGAGAGTTGTAACGAACTGTGATATCATTTCATTTTATCCTTTCTAGAACATATCTCCCTAAAACTTGTTTATTCTTAAGTCCAAAGCCCAAGCCAATGAAACACTGGCTGTAGCATCCTCTTACTGTCTGCACACGCGTCAAACTCTATGAGGTGGAGCAACTGTGAAATGGAAGCCACCCGGAGACATGTAACAAGGAGCTGAATTATCCAGATGCTGTAACTGGGTCAGATCTTGAGGGAAGACTAACATTTGCTGAAAATGATTAGCTACCATCAGACTGCAATTTTTCCATGATTAACTTGGGAACAGTGACTTAGAATACAAGCAGACCTTTGAATTAAAGTTAAGTAACACTGCAGAAAAGGCTATTTGTGGTGAATACAAGCAAAGGGGTTAGTAAAAGCCATTAGAGGAGAAAAACAAATCGGAGATAAAAGGACAACGAAACTTTTGTTCGTCAACAACTCAAGTTCCTTTTAAAGAACAGATTATTTGCCCTAACAGCTTCTAGTATGAACTTGTACAAGAAATGAACTTTTAGAGGGTACCAACATTTATCAATACTGACTAAGCTCATAAAGCTGCAAAATTCAAAGTTCTTCTTGCTGTTATTTGTTATTAGAGTAAACATAACCTAGTGGTTATGGAATGGAACAGTTTTATTTCCTAGCTTGACTGCCAACTGTGGCCTTCGGTAAATAACTTAAATTTGTTTGTTAGTTGTTCTGAAACACAGTCAACATTTGTGCAAGTATTTGATAACCACGAGTACAAAGTTCTAAATGAAAATATTTAAGGGTTATAACTGCAAACTAAGAGAAGGTAAATAACCAAACAATTGGAAAAACTCTATGAAACCGTGAATGACTTAAGAGCTAGGGAAGACATGTGCACACAAATATTAACTGTGCAACTGTTGGTAACTGCAAGGAGAAAACTGCAAATGGGACGTAAAGCTATCTCAAGGATAAATGGAACATAAAACACATCAAGTATGCTTTGCGCATAGATTCCCTTGCAGGAGCGTGGGAAGCTAGCCAAAGAGTATGGAAACTGTGGCACTATGTGATGAGGTAAAAAAGAAAAGGGGAAAAATAGAAAAGTCTCTAATGAAAAGCATTAAAATTACTTCTACTGAGATTTAAGACTAGTAAGTATAAAATTATTATTGAGGTTCTGTAAAAGGAGTGGGCAGGAAGAGTAACCTTTGAATAGTTTTAGTATAATTTGTATTAAATGGTTATTTATTGCTGACAGCCAGGGGTTTAGTAGGTGGAACAGGCAGAAGTACAACCTAAGTTAACTTGTTGATAAAAGTAGCAAGTCTTGGAAACGGATAGCCAGCATAAGAAAATGTAGCGTGAAGGCAGTAAGATGCTAAGATAAAAAAGAAAAAAAAAAAAAAAAAGAGAGAGAGAGCACCTAGGGACATGGGACAATTAAATTCATTTGCTCTATCCGCTTCTGTTAATATTCATTAATTAAGCAAATTTCAGTACTCACATAGTACTTTAGTGAAAGAAATGTTATAGCCCTATTTATATGATTCTGTGGAATAATTGCATGCTATCCAGAGGGCGAGGCAACAAACAGCTAGAATCTGAGTTTTTACAGTCCTTTACAGAAGCAGTTTCAGTCTTTCACACTATTTTAACATGAAGTGTAACCTTCATTTATTTTCTCCCTAGGTAATATCTGCCAAGAGTTGCTGCCTCTCATTAAATGCCCCACGTTTATAATTCATGGTGAGAAAGACCCTTTGGTTCCACGCTATCACGCAGAATACATTCAGAAGCACATCAAAGGCTCCCGGTAAGTTTTGTGATGGAGTGTTTCTAAACCATCGTTGAAGAAAGGAAGTTCAAATCCACAGAGTTAAAAAAAATGCATTTGGACAAGTATTCTCTGTCACAGATGGAACTATTCTAAATTTCCCTAGCAGCTTATGATGCAAACAGTGTAGCCGGACCTTTCTTGTTATATGTAAAATAAGAAACAAAGAAAGATCAGTACTTCAGTAAGCGCCTTCCTGTTGTTCTCCAGAAGCTACATAAGGTCCTCTTTCTCTTCCGATTTCTCACACAGATCCACTAATACTTACTGAAATAAGCAAATTTGTTCTCTCTGTTATGGCCATCACATTCCTTATGTTGTGAAATACCTAATTTCTGTCCCATTCAGTAGGGCAGTGAATTAGATGCTATGAATGGGACGAGAGTACTGGTTATTGGAGAGGAACAGAGGACACTGATCTTTGCTCTTCATTGTTGATGTGAACTACCACCTCAAAGATTTGTTTTTTAAACTGTGACAGGAATTATTAGTGTATTTCAGAGAAGTTAAATGACAAATTGTACAACTATGCTCAGATATTACTCCATAAACAAAAAGTCTCAAGGCAACATCTGCTCCTTTTTGAAAACCTGGAATGCTTCCCATAGAAAGCTGGGATTCTACCAGCTGAATTTTCTTCATATATTTGCACATGAATTCAAGAATTCTATTACTACTCAATAACAGACAGTGCTGATTAGCATTAGAGAGAAGAATTAGGAGAAGTGAATGCATTTTTGTGAATAGAGTGTAGGAATCCGTCATTGGTGTCATCTCTGTGAAAAACTGAGTGATACATTTACCTCAAAGTCAACTCTGCCATTCATAAAAAGGTATCATTCCATGGGAAAGAAAAGAACAAGAGACCTTTCCAACAATCACACGCAAGCATTTTTTTTCTCCAACGTCTGCCAGCTAGTGACGCCCACATGTGCCATGCTTATAAGACTTGTTATTCTGTTAGATTCCACTGAGCTCAAAAGCACTCAAGGTGCTAAGGCATGTCATAATAAAAACTAGACAAGGATCAGATAGCTTCTTTGGAAGAAAAGACACAAAAGAAAGCATTAGAAGTTGCTATATGATAAAAACATAATGCTGTTCTTCATGTCTTTGTGCTGAAGTGTTCTCCCGTATGTGTATGTACCAGATAAGAAATGGAACTAACGGTGATATTCTCAGAAATACGCAGAAAATACTTAGGCAAACCTCCCCCTTTTTTCTTGTTGCACCGAAGAGGAGACCTTCCATTGTTAAGCAGAAAGACCTTAAATTCCAGTAACACTCTTTGAACATCTGCTTTTCCTGCCTTGGTTTTTCTCTGAATTGTAAAGTAGAAAAGGATTTGCTATTTGTAGCATTGTTTACTTCTGTCATAGGTGCTATCATCCTGTTTTTGCACTGTATGGTTAAGAGTTTGGTCGTATTAGGCTTAACAGCAGTAGCAAAAACCATTCATAGTGGTGTAGGATTGTACATCTGTACATTGCTTTGTCTTTGAAGAAAGAGACAATGAAATTCAGGCAGAAGTGGTAGAAGAACTGGGTAGGTTCCTACTACTCTTTCTGATGAAAAAAGCAGAATTTTATCACCACTAAAAGAACGATTGCCCTCACTGTAGTAGGACTTAGATGTTATAAAGGCAACAAAGTATCAATCAAGAATGTCCTTAGCTCTGTTAAAACAGCTTAGTAAGTGGTAGAACAAAGAATTTAACACTTCTTTCTGGGTTTGTAAGAAGTATATACCAAAGGTACAAGATTTTTCCCATTCACTCCTATCAGCGTTAAGAGCCTAAAGATTTCAGGTTCTCCTTCTAAACATTTTTTTGTACCTTAAGTTAAAATTCTGCTGCAGAATTTGACATCCCTTCCTACTTTAAAAGATGAATGGATGGCATTAGTTTTGAATTTGTCTTTAGCAGAAAGATGAGAAAATTCAAATGCCAACCAAGTTTGAGCGGTGTCACAAAATCTGTTTCTGTAGCAGCCTGTTCAGCACATTCCCTGTCTAGGACAGCCAGCGTTCTCTGAAAGAGGCAAAGCAGCTTCGGTGCTTGACATACCTTTAGAAGACAAATTTCTCAGCTGATTTTCAGAATGTCAGTCTTCACAGACCACTAAAAACATTCCTAGAAACTGGGTCTGGGACAGAAAAAAATGGTTTTAAGCATAGCTTATCCTGAACAAAGTAGGGCAAATAGTATGCTTGTTGACATAGTTGACATACTGAACCCCACATACGTGGGAACAGTACTTCAGTGTTACTTAATTTTTTGACTTGGGTAACCAAGAACAAGGGAAAAAGACAAAAACAGTTAAATTACCTGTGCTCCCAGAATGTACGACATACTCAATATGTACTTTTCCCCCCTCTTTTAAGATTGCTCCTGATGCCAGAAGGAAAGCATAATCTACACCTGCGCTTTGCAGAGGAGTTCAACAAACAAGTGGAAAATTTCTTATTGTAACCTAAACTGTAAAGTAAGTCAGATGTATATGTCCTTGCACTGTTTAGTTGACTTCCCATGTTCAAGTTAGATAGGTTTGATTCCTGTAAGAAAAAGCAGGAAACATTTGCATGAGAAGCATACATCTTGAGAATATGTAAGCCTCCATGGATCAGAGTGCACCTTTATGCTGATAGATTTCTAACCTGCCTTTAAAATTAATTCTTCTCAAACACACTGACTGAAAATTTGTTCTGTGCCCAATTGAGGTGTTAAGAAAGACAGAAAACAGAGTCTAGAATACATGCCTTTATGTGCTTTTAACATTAAAGGACAAAAAACATTGTAATAAATTGGATTCAGAACTGTTACACTGAGAAATCTGTCAAAAGTTACAAGTGCTGAGAGGTTAATCGGGTACACAGCATCTAAAGAACATGCTTTACCACCACTATCAGAAAGTCATTCAGTATGCATGCCAGCTTTACAGAAGTTCTTTTGGTAACGGGGGACTTAAGCCTCGTCCTCTTCTCCCTCCTCTTCAAATTCACCCTGCTCGTCAGCAGTGGCATCCTGGTATTGCTGGTACTCTGAGACCAGGTCGTTCATGTTGCTCTCGGCCTCGGTGAACTCCATTTCATCCATGCCCTCGCCGGTGTACCAGTGCAAGAAAGCCTTGCGGCGGAACATGGCCGTGAACTGCTCCGAGATCCTCTTGAAGAGCTCCTGGATGGCCGTGCTGTTGCCTATGAAGGTGGCGGACATCTTGAGGCCACGCGGCGGGATGTCGCAGACGGCCGTCTTGACGTTGTTGGGGATCCACTCCACGAAGTAGCTGCTGTTCTTGTTCTGCACGTTGAGCATTTGCTCGTCCACCTCCTTCATGGACATGCGGCCGCGGAAGATGGCCGCCACCGTCAGGTAGCGGCCGTGGCGGGGGTCGCAGGCGGCCATCATGTTCTTGGAGTCGAACATCTGCTGGGTGAGCTCGGGCACCGTCAGGGCGCGGTACTGCTGGCTGCCGCGGCTGGTCAGGGGGGCGAAGCCCGGCATGAAGAAGTGCAGCCGGGGGAAAGGCACCATGTTGACCGCCAGCTTGCGCAGGTCGGCGTTCAGCTGGCCGGGGAAGCGGAGGCAGGTGGTCACGCCGCTCATGGTGGCCGACACCAGGTGGTTGAGGTCCCCGTACGTGGGAGTGGTCAGCTTCAGGGTGCGGAAGCAGATGTCGTACAGGGCCTCGTTGTCGATGCAGTAGGTCTCGTCCGTGTTCTCCACCAGCTGGTGCACAGAAAGGGTGGCATTGTAGGGCTCCACCACCGTGTCCGACACCTTGGGGGAGGGCATGACGCTGAAGGTGTTCATGATGCGGTCGGGGTACTCCTCGCGGATCTTGCTGATCAGCAGGGTGCCCATGCCCGAGCCAGTGCCACCGCCCAGCGAGTGGGTCAGCTGGAAGCCCTGCAGGCAGTCGCAGCTCTCCGACTCCTTCCTCACCACGTCCAGCACAGAGTCCACCAGCTCAGCACCTTCGGTGTAGTGCCCCTTGGCCCAGTTGTTGCCAGCCCCACTCTGTCCTGCAGGCAGACCAGGAGCAAGGTGCCATGTTAGTGAGCTGTAAGGAGCTGATATGTGTCTTCTCCTGCCCCAGGGGGCTCATCTCTCACTCCCAACCCTACTGGACTACTGGGATCCAGCCCCACCCCAGTCACTCACACACTTGCACTAAGCTTTTGTGAAATGATTGCTCATGCTCTGCGAGAGCTGCACTGCATTTACTCACCAAAGACAAAGTTGTCTGGTCGGAAGATCTGCCCAAAGGGACCGGAGCGCACGGAGTCCATTGTGCCAGGCTCCAGGTCCACCAGGATGGCACGGGGGACATACTTGTTACCTGCAGGAGGAAATGGTGTTGGTGTTACGACCCTACAGGCAGCAGCCAGCGTGATGAAGGCACCGCTGGGCTGCCCCCAGCCCCTAAAGGATTCCCTAGAGAGACCCCCTGTATCAATCAGAAGCACGGCGCTATCGGAGCTGCTGAGAACAAAGCTCCTTACAGTCGGTGGTGGATGACAGCTCGCTCAGGAATGTTTCCAGCTGTAACACACCAGCTGCCATCCCTGCCTGGTTTATTTCGGGGTGCCTGCGGAAGCAGGGCGGGTTGCCTTACCCGCAGCTTCGTTGTAGTAGACGTTGATCCTCTCCAGCTGCAGGTCGCTGTCCCCGTGGTAGCTGCCGGTGGGGTCGATGCCGTGCTCGTCGCTGATCACCTCCCAGAACTGCAAAGCCAAATTCCGCAAAATGGCAGCTCCCCCTGCAGCTGCCCGCTGCCAATCACGCCGCCAGCGCAGCCCGTGCAGCCCCCACCCCTCCCCAGCCTGCTCGGCCAGCTGCCTGGGCGCGACCCGCACCGGGACGAGCTCCTACAGCAGCTTCATTACCAGCAGCGCAATTAACCAGCGAGCACAACGCCGCCCCGATGCCCTCCCATTGTCTGTCTGCATGCCTGGGGACCCAGCCCCACTGCCGGGGGCTACCGGGGACGGATCCCAGCGGTGGGGCAGCCCCCGGGGGGCGCGGGCGGTACCTTGGCGCCGATCTGGTTGCCGCACTGCCCGGCCTGGATGTGCACGATCTCACGCATGGTGCCGGTGCCGCCGCCCCGCCGCAGCCTCCCTCCCTCCGCCGTCGCCTCCCTCCCGCCCGGGCTGCGGCGGCCGCGCCCCGCGCCCGGCTTTAAAGCCCCCGCTGAGGCCCCGCCCCCCGGAGTGACGTCGGGTGGGTTACAGGGCGGTGGGTTATCGCGGGCAGCCAATGGGAGCGCAGGGGGGCGTGGCATGAGGCAGGGGGCGGGGCCTTGCCTCACCTGGGCGGGTGGCGGGCTGGGGCTGGTTGTCCTGGGGAAGGCTGAGGGGAGTCTTGGTGTGTGCAAATACCCGACAGGAGGGTGCAGGGACAGAGCCAGGCTGCTCCCAGTGCTGCCCCATGGCAGGAGGAGAGGCAATGGGCACAAACTGGAGTGTAGGAAGCTCCACTTCGACATAGGAAATATGGTTTTTGGTGTCAAGCACTACTACAGGCTGCCCAAAGATCACAGAACCACACAGAATTTCTAGGTTGGAAGAGACCTCAAGATGTCGTGAAGCCTCCGTTCTTGGAGATACTCAAAGCCTGACTGAACACAGCCCCATCCAACCTCACTCTAGTTGACCCCGTTGGGCTGAATATAGGGTTTGATCTCCAGAGGTACCTCCCAGCCCCAACAATTCTGTGAATCTGCAGAGAGGATTGGGACTGCGGCATTTCACCAGTAACGTCAGATCGATGGTTTACTGGTCCCAGTGCCACAGTGCACTGTAATGTCACATTAAGATGATAACAGCTATGAAAACCAGGGGAGTTTTGCAAATGTGAGCTGCTAATAATTAAGGCGGTAAATCATTAACATTTCCTCTGCCCTGCATTTGGCTGCTGTGACCTTGGAAAAATACTTTGGGTATTTTTCAAAAGTGGCCTTCGGTTTGCTCCGGTGAGTTGACGTGCAACCAAACCATGGCTCTTTTACTTTCACACTGCAGAAACCTCAGCTGCCAGGAAATGTCATCACCATGGACTGGCTTACGCTTGGTTACACGTGGAATTACGTACTACTGCTTTTGCGACCACAAAAGATCCAGAATTGTGCTAGCACTGAGATCCTTTCATCAACTTTCCTAGAATTCTGCCTTCTTTCTCTCCTGGCTGTTGTAGTTGCCACTGACACATTTCTGCAACACTTACCCACAGGCAGTCTTTGTTACTGCTCACCCAACTCGTGCATATGCATTTCTCTGTGCTGTGCAGGGGCACAGCCTGCCCTTCCAGGCAGCAGTAGGCTGCTACATCCTCTCACTACTGGTGAAACCACAATAGAGCTGCCCCTCCTGGCTCCTCTGGGGGATTCACACAATCATTTAAGAGATTTTTTGGGGTGCTGAGGTATTCTTGGCAATCTGCAAAGCAACAGCTTTAAGCATTCTGATTCTACACCTGAAGGTACCTGGACGCTCCCCGACATGCCTTCTTCCCACGTGCACACAGTGGCTTCCTAGAGCTTAGCTGTTATTCTATTAAGGATTTTGAGCTTCTAGAACAAAAATACTGAATTCTTAGATGCTATAGCACTGGTTTCTTTGTAGGTCCTCGCTGGTTTTGGGCGGGTGTAGCCCCAGGTTTTAAAAACGAGTACCTAAAGTGAGGTTCATATTTATGTGCCTAATAAGTTCCCTCCTCTGTAGCAGTGCTGAGCATCCACAAACACCCAAATGAAATGTCAATTCTTTAAATGTCAGTTTAGAACCCTACCTTTAGGCAAAAAAAAAAAAAAAAACAAAAAAAAAAAAACAAAAAAAAAAAAACACTGCAAAAGATCTCAGCCGTCAAGGGCATTTAAATAGATACAACACTTCCCTATTGCATTTTTCTGTCTGGCTTCACCAGGGTGTTCAGAATTGCAAATAAAAGTCAAAATGCCCCCCTCCTATGATTGCAGTGCCCGTGCAGAGGAACGCCCAAGTGCCCCCCTGCAGCCAAACCTCTGCCTGCAGCTCTGCAGCCGGCTCCCAGGCTGAAGCAAGCCCTCCACCTTTCCCAGTTTCCAAGGCAACCGCAGAGCCTTGGAAATGAGCTGCACAAGGGAGGCAACAGAAATCCTGGAACATTTTAATGCCTGTCTGTAATTTCCTATTGTTTGAAAAAGAATTGCAAACACACAAATGTGAAAGCTGCTCAAGCATGCACAATAGACCGAGCGAGCCTATGGCTTTATTCTCACTAAATTTGAGGGGCGATAGCACGTAGTGCTTGGGCACGTATATCAGAAAAGACGTGACTTCTCAAGCCTTCCTGTTCGAAGCCGAATGATTATGCTCTGTTCATTAGCTTATTGTTTGCCTTCTGCCTGATAACAGCAGTATTCCCACCTGATGCAGACAGTCGGAGGTCACCCTTGGAATCGGATGCTTAGACCCTGGTAAGACTACTTCTCCCAGCAAGAGGGGGGAATATTTGTGAAGGTGTTTTTAATTCTGGTAATAAAATGCCATAAAGGAAAATCTATTTTTATTTCAGAATCACAGCCCACTGCGGGCACTGGAGGCGGTTAGATAGTACAACACGGAGCGTGCTTTTATGAATGAACAAAAGCAGCTTCATTGCAGAGTCTTCTGTGCTCGAGGTTTTTGTACCTGGATTTTTGTGTTTGGCCAAGAACAAAAGAGGAGAGAGGATAAGCATGTAAGGCAACGTCACGTTACGGAACAATTTAGGGCACTGTCGATTCGGAAACAAAGTGTGCTCCTTTTTTTCCTTTTTAAGGAAAAAACTGGTTTCTCACAAACCTGATATTTCTTCCAATACCCTGTGGCTTCCTTTGTGAACTCAAACCGTAACCTCTGAGAGTTGGGAATTTGTGTTTATGTAGTCATACAGGACATGGCAAACAGAACCCCCCTCATCTGGCTTCCAAAAGTAACCATAATAAACATGATCATTATTATGTCACAAAATGACTCCAGAAAGGGAAAAATATGTTGATCATCATCAGGCACAGATTTACTGAGAAGGAGAAAGGCAAAACAATACAGCCTCTCATTATTTCCCCTTGGCACACCAGATGTGATGGGGTAGCAGCCAGATGGCTCCTGCCCCCATCCAGGCTGCGCCTACCTTTTAAGATTGCTCAGAAGACGAAATCCGTTTGCTGTCTCTACAAACTAGGTCCTTCAGTCGAGATATGACTAAGATTCCAGCATCAGAATAAATGAAATGCTGATATCATGCTTGCCAGCGTAGCTTATTTCCTGCGTGTCGCTGAGAACAAGGCTCAGACAGAGGCTTTGATCTGCTAGCCCCAGTTTCTTTTGTTCCTGCATCTCCTCGCTCTATCTTGCAATCCGATAGTTACTTGTAATTCAGACTGACACCAAACTCTAAACTTCATCTTGTCACTTAGGCATTTTGCTAAGAGATGCTGCAGCTGGTGCTGGGATTCAATACACATCGTTTAAAATCACCTGAGCTCTCTGCAGCAGGAGTCAGGGTGCTGTTGCACCAGGTGAATGAATCGCCTAACAGCCTGCTCTGCTTTCAGCTGGCTGCTTTTCCCTCCTCCTTTGTACCACTTCTCACTTCAACATGTTCTGCAATCCACGAAAAAGCCTCTTCCCCACCCCATCTCTCATCCCTAGCTGTGTAGCTTAGAGAGCCGCACTGACCCATCGAGGGGTCAGACGTGCTCCAGAGGGAAATCACACAGGCACCCGTAAAGGAAATAACACGAATTTAACACCTGGAGCAAGGCAGCAGGAACAGTACCATCCTTTCAGCAGCTGAAGGATATTGTATCAGCCCAGCCCCACCCATGGAGCTACCCACTGCAGCAAACGCAGTTCTCTCCATGCCCTGCAAATCTCTCATCCAGGCTTGCTCTGCTGGCTTTCTTTCTCCTTGCCTGCTAGCGTGGAGCTGGAATTTACAAATACGAGTCACACCATTAACTTATTAACCGTAAGGCCAGGATTATGCTGGATGCACAGAAGCAGAGTCTAAGTCATCAATGCCTGAATTTCATTCGATGCTTGTAAAGCCTTTTGTGAGACTGTCTGAATTCTGCTCGAAAAATCTGTTTAATTATTCACCATGAAGGCAAGCGGTGTATTTCTGTCGCATCCATGGAAAAAGCGGAAACGTTTTCCAGTGCAGAACAACACAGGACTGTTTGCTGAACAAGCCCTACAGTCTCTGCCAGGGTAGCCATTTCATCGTCTGGAGAGAGAGCTTTCACATTCTGCTTGAGCTGTATTATTAACGTTTCTGTTTGCAATGATAGATGTACCCTTGACAAAAACAAAAAATGCACCTTAAATTTACTAAGGTAGACCAAGTGAGAGAAATAATCTGATAATAAAAGATGACATATGGATGATCTGAGACCAATTAGAAATCTTTATCATACAAGAACCAAACATTAACAAACACGAATTTAACAAAGTTAACGTGATTTCCTGTCTTATAAGTGGAATTCTGCCCACAAGGGGAAAAAAGGCTTTGAGTGGGGAGGAAGGACTGATACACTCTTAAATTGCATTTTTTGCTTAGATACCCTAAATAGATAACCTGCTTATCATACTCTAAAAAACGCATTTTTTCTTTGTGGCAGACTTGCAAGTAAGCTACTTGAAACTGAATTGGAGCTACGAGCAAAGAAGCCATTTGCTTGTTGTCAGATTGCTCAGGGAAGCAGAAGAGTTGTCACCTGCACCGTTTCCTTTGCTGACAGTCACTGGGGGATCAGGCTCCCCCCAGCAGCCAGCTCCAGACTGCAATCAAACAAATGCTCAAAGGGCTCCAACTGGGTAAGAGTCAGGTCTAAAAATTCTTTTTCCAAAATACTCCATGGCCTCAGGCACTTTCCTGAGACCAAAGGCTTCCATTTTGAGTTTTCATGTAGGCAAGCTAAAGATAACAGCCATCTAAAATGGAAGTACTTAAGATCCAATAGCATGCTCTTTCCTAGCTCAACAATTAACAAACAGATCAGGAGAGGTTATTGGAGTATCAAAAGGCATGTGCTTAGCAAGACTGAATTTTAGATTGGATGGGGAAAAAAAAAAAAACTCTCAAAAACCTTTGATCCAGTTATGTACAAGACTAGCTCCAGATACTTTTACAGGTTTATTTCTTTGCAGAGTTGATGGAGGGGGGAAAAACAGCCTTTCTTGAATCGCCTCAGGTGCATAACACATCAAAAAGAGTCATGAGATTTGTTTTGTGGAAACAACAAAAAAAAAAAGATTAAAACGGCAGAGGAATATTGAGAAGAGGATTATGTGTAAATGAGAAAACTGTGCCTCTCTCACACCAAGGAAGTTCAGGGGAATGGTGTTACTTGTAGCTCCGAGGCAGGCCACCATATCTGATCTGTCCCTAAAAGTATACAGTAGTTACACTTTAATGTGGAATGGAAAAGTAGAATAGCATCCCTTGGGAGAAAGGGCGTGTACCCAGTACGAAGGGTAGTCACATGGTCTCTCTAGGGAGGATTTTATCTCCTCATAGCTTTAGCAAATGAAATTTTTAGCCTTGTTAAATAGAAGAGTAATCCAAAAATTGAGACACCACCTCCTCGTGAAGCAGAACTCAGTTTAACACCAACCTTCAAAAATAGTAAGTTAATTTTTTATTTTTGTTATTTTTTTTAATGATTTCAATGCAATAACCATGAAACTTGGCATACTCAAAGCCAGTATCAGGGTCTGTCCTGATCTACTATACCTAATTTTGCTATTAGGCTTACAGGG
Source organism: Aythya ferina (assembly GCF_964211825.1). NCBI lineage: Eukaryota > Metazoa > Chordata > Aves > Anseriformes > Anatidae > Aythya > Aythya ferina. The sequence continues at coordinate 82,914,463 of NC_140297.1, forward strand.
AGGGGCAAAAGTTTAAGGAAGGAAGGGAGAACTCTTGTACACAGCATGTTACTAGATGTCCCAGCTCTTTTTTTTTCTTTTCTTTTTTTTTTTTTTTATGAGGTAAGAAAATCTCTCTCCAGACACCAGCACTGTGTTTTGCAGCAGTGTATTGCAGCATCCCTGTCTCAAAGGACTGTGTCTGTTTGTGACTTCTCTAAAGATGTAGCACTTGCACAGATACCTACAAAGATCTACTAGCCCCACACTGTTAAGTATAGGGCATGTGAGATTGTCATCCAGAAGCAGGCAATTTCTTCAAACAAACGATGAGGGCTTTTCTCCATTTCTGTACAGAATTGGCTGGAGAAAAGACCAACAATCAGCATTCCCTTCTTTCTTCATGTTATAAACCATAATATTTGGTTTACTATGCTCTTCATCCCATTCCTTCTGGAAAGACACGTCTGTCAATAGGACAGGCCCCACAGATTTAATTTGTAGATTATCAATATCCCCGGGACTAATGTGTTTAATGCAGTCCTATTTCTGGTGTATATGAGCACTTCACATACGTTGGGAGGAAGAGAATCATTATTACTCCCATTTGACAGATTGGGAAACACCTGTTGAAAAGCAAATGCAGACCTACATTCTCAACAGATACTCGAGTGCCTCAAGCAGCTTTTGGACACTAGCTCATGTGACGTTTGTGATGGAAGGTATCAGACTTGTTTCTCCCAGGAACCAGCCCACATACTGGACTATCCTTTCACAACACTGTTATAATGGCTTTAGACTGACATCCTAGAACAAAGAAATAAAATTAAGAGTTGGCATCTCATGGCTACCAGACCTCATTCCATTTAAATTAAACATACGTAGTAACTAGCCACACTTACAGCCTTATTTAGGTTTATCAGCTATGCATCTACCAGTAGGCAAATGCCTCTTGGAGCTGTTCGCCTTGGTCAACACATTCTGACAACACAGCAAAAATGCCAGGCATTAAAAAAGGGGATGAAAAAGAGATGTCTCCCTCCCCCAAAACCATCAACTTTAATTACCAACAGAAGAGGATACTTCCCTGCAGATCACCATCACTATGCTGAAGTGAATAAAATAATTTCTTGATATAAGCTTCTCTCAACACAAATGAGTCATAAGTGGCTTGAGCTGTACCCCACTAAGCACGTGCTGCCTATCACCATTTCTTCCAGAAAGGATGCCTCATGCAAAAATATTAAGTCTCAGAGTTGTATGTCACATGGACAAATACAAGTCAACAGCTGATACAGGTTAAGGTAGTCAGATTGCCTAATCTGAAATCTCTTCACTGGTTCTGCTCCGTGAAACAAGAATTACAACCATGCACACTTGAAAAGGCATCTGTTTGTTGTTTGGCATACAGCAGCCAGTCTGCAGTTTTTATAATGAATGGTCTCCTGGGTGATAGAGGCAGCTGATACTCAAGCCAAAAAATCATATTGCATTTTCTAGTCCCAATATGAGGCTCATCTTCCTTTATAACTTATGGCCATTCCTACTGAGCAGTTTTGAACCTCTTCAGCTTTCCTCTATCCCCTTTCTCCTTTATTTCCTTGAACTCCTACAGAAACGATGGGGGTGGCTTTTTTATTTTTATTTTTAAATGATTATGGCTGGCAAATAAGCTGTGTAGGATTCATAAAGGGACATGTTTATTCATAAAGGGACATGTTTCTGTGTAGACTACTTCTATTTATGGTCTGTCTTCCTCCAGGAAAAAAGGAAGAGAAACAACAGTAAGCAGTGTAGGAAGGTGTCCTAGTTTCTAATAAGGGAGCCTTAGTGCAACATGTCTCTTGGGTAGCTATATTAAAGGGTTAGCTGAAGACATACAGTTACACTAAAAAAAATAGGAGCCAGACATGCTGCACAGTAGTGAAACACTGTACAGTCCCACTACAGGAAGGAGAACCTTTACTATCCATATCAAAGACCAGGTTCTCATCCTTCAGTTATACTCTAGATTTGTTTGCCAGCTTCCCTTCTCGGCTTCAGAAACCCAGATCTATATGATAAGCAGTTTCAAGCACAATCCAGTGAGGTGATTTCAAGGAAAGGTTACTCTGACAACCAGACAGGCTGTTATTTCCCAAAGGGCCTGGGGGCAGCATGTAGTAATTCAGTTACTAAAACAACCTCAATTTGTTTAATACTTAATCCTAGAAGTGTTCAAACCCTAAGAAATACAGGTACTGTTGTGAGTACTGTATTTGTTTACAGATAATTCAGGTATTTTAAGTGCTTCTCATCCCTCTTCTCAGAGGCTTCACCAGAAATGAAAGACAGAGATGAGGGGAAAAAAAAATGGTATCAAGCGCATGTCGTGCACACCATCTTAGATCTCACTGTAGGATAAGATGGTAGGATAATGGGATAAGCCCATCAGTGAAGGAACAGTGTATGCTCAGGCACTGGAGTCAATTAACAGAATCAAAATGGGCAAAACAATCAGTTTTGCACAGCAATTCCCTTTTAAGTGTTTACTCACTCCAGTAACACCTTGTGGGAGTTGCATTAGAGGATCACAAAAGAGATTGCACCCATGTGGACAGCAGCTCTTTCAGAGCAATAGGGACTAACATCATTGTAAAACTTGTAGCAATCTCAAAATATTTTTAGTGTATGTGCATGCCCCTAAGTGGCATTTGGGTAAGCTAATGACTACAAGCTCACACATGGGGTAACTGCTATTCTTAGCAGGGGATTTTACTCTCGTAAGACTAATTCTCAGACCTTATAACAACTGATGACTGTTCTGTAGGCTCACTTCTCCATTTGAAACCCCTTCAGGTTTCTTGTGGCTTTTGAGTGTGTGGCAACAGAAATCCCACCTCCCTCCCCAAGAGGAAGCCACACTTACCTTGAAGATGCACAACAGGGTCCTGCTGCACTGCTCGACTGCCAGTCTCAAGGTCCATTTCTTGTCGCAGTTACTGAGAGCATCAACCAGCAGTAGCAGTGTAAATACATCACTGGGGCGTGGGAGACAGCAATTGTCAGGGTACCCCCGTTACTACTCCAAGATTTATATTCTGGGGTGCTCTTTGAGTCGTGTTACCTAGAAATCTGCCCATCACCTCCTGCCATCCCCCAAAGGGAATCGACTGCCCTGAAGGGTTATCCCCTCTTAGAGTTAAGGTTAGATTAGGAGCTGTTTTTTGGGAAACACCTTTGAGAAAGATTGAAGAAATCTAATGCCTCAGAAGAAAACTCAGGTTCTTAGCCAACATCTCAGACACTATTGCACTGCTAATTTGGACTCATGGCTCTGGGCATGAATTCTCATCTAGAGAAGAAGGTTGTGGGACTAGGACAGCTAAGGAACAGGCAAGACCACAGGCAGCCCACCCCTATTCACATACTACACGCCCTGGGACCAGTTCAGTAAGAAGTGCTGCTGAATGGCAGCGGGGAAGCCCGCAGCTATCCTGTCAGATCAGTTTTGACAGTTTGCAATGTGGAACTCAATACCTTCTGGCTGACCTCACTACCACGTATGTCCATAAATAGAAGTTGCAGGATTCTCAAGTGCAGCGCCTCGTTTCTGTTAGTTAAGGCAGCTTTCTCTCCAACAATAGATTAGCTGTTAGACATGAGAGAGCCTCAGATTGAACCCACAGTGTGTATAGATTAGCTACTCCCTTAAGCTGAGCAAGTGCAGTGTATTTATACTGCAGAATTAAGGGCCTGAGAAAGCGTGTTTTATTGACTTGAACCTTTCACTGAGGTTAAAGCTTAAACCAAGAAGAGAAAACACAGAAAACTACAAGAGTTTCTAGAGAGAAATAAGGCAGAGGACACAGTTTAGAACACAAAAAGCCTTTATGTTTGAGAAGTTAACCATTTCGACAGAAGACTCTGAAGTATTTTTGCAACTACTGTTACATTGGACAGTCAAGGATACAAAACTGCTGACAGAAGCAACAGTGGAGAGCACCAAATTAAAGAAACGCATGCTTCAGCACAACTGCACAGATTTCTCCTCTCAATGAACACTTGCCTGATCAGACTATACTTTACTCCTACCCATTACCACTTTACGCTTCATCCTCTTCTCCCTCCTCTTCAAATTCACCCTGCTCGTCAGCAGTGGCGTCCTGGTATTGCTGGTACTCTGAGACCAGGTCGTTCATGTTGCTCTCGGCCTCGGTGAACTCCATTTCATCCATGCCCTCGCCGGTGTACCAGTGCAAGAAAGCCTTGCGGCGGAACATGGCCGTGAACTGCTCCGAGATCCTCTTGAAGAGCTCCTGGATGGCCGTGCTGTTGCCTATGAAGGTGGCGGACATCTTGAGGCCACGCGGCGGGATGTCGCAGACGGCCGTCTTGACGTTGTTGGGGATCCACTCCACGAAGTAGCTGCTGTTCTTGTTCTGCACGTTGAGCATTTGCTCGTCCACCTCCTTCATGGACATGCGGCCGCGGAAGATGGCCGCCACCGTCAGGTAGCGGCCGTGGCGGGGGTCGCAGGCGGCCATCATGTTCTTGGAGTCGAACATCTGCTGGGTGAGCTCGGGCACCGTCAGGGCGCGGTACTGCTGGCTGCCGCGGCTGGTCAGGGGGGCGAAGCCCGGCATGAAGAAGTGCAGCCGGGGGAAAGGCACCATGTTGACCGCCAGCTTGCGCAGGTCGGCGTTCAGCTGGCCGGGGAAGCGGAGGCAGGTGGTCACGCCGCTCATGGTGGCCGACACCAGGTGGTTGAGGTCCCCGTACGTGGGAGTGGTCAGCTTCAGGGTGCGGAAGCAGATGTCGTACAGGGCCTCGTTGTCGATGCAGTAGGTCTCGTCCGTGTTCTCCACCAGCTGGTGCACAGAAAGGGTGGCATTGTAGGGCTCCACCACCGTGTCCGACACCTTGGGGGAGGGCATGACGCTGAAGGTGTTCATGATGCGGTCGGGGTACTCCTCGCGGATCTTGCTGATCAGCAGGGTGCCCATGCCCGAGCCGGTGCCGCCGCCCAGCGAGTGGGTCAGCTGGAAGCCCTGCAGGCAGTCGCAGCTCTCCGACTCCTTCCTCACCACGTCCAGCACAGAGTCCACCAGCTCAGCGCCCTCGGTGTAGTGCCCTTTGGCCCAGTTGTTGCCAGCCCCACTCTGTCCTGCAGGTGCCAGAAGCAAGGTGACAATTAGTGCCTTCATGAGGAGCTGATAAGTGTCTTCTCCTGCCCCAGGGGGCTCATCCCTCGCTCCCAGCCCTGTCGCAGTGATCCAGCCCCACCCCAGTCACTTGCACTGAGCCTTTGTGAGGCATGAGCCAACTGCTCATGCTCTGGGAGAGCTGCACTGCATTTACTCACCGAAGACAAAGTTGTCTGGTCGGAAGATCTGCCCAAAGGGACCAGAGCGCACAGAGTCCATCGTGCCGGGCTCCAGGTCCACCAGGATGGCACGGGGGACATACTTGTTACCTGGGGGAGGGAATGGTGTCGGTGTTACAGCCTGGCAGGCAGCAGCCAGCGTGATGAAGGCACCGCTGGGCTGCCCCCAGCCCCCCTGCAGGATTCACCGCCCATATGGAAAGGGCATTAGGAGGGAGGCGGACAGGGACCGGCACACAAAGCAGCTACGAGGGCTGTGCCAGGCAGCCACCAGCGGCGCATAGGGACAGGGCGCAGCTCCCACAGCGGGACGCACACCCGGGGCACCTCACCCCCATTCCCTCGAGCCCCCTAAGCAGGAGCCCAGCCCCCGGGGGCCAGTTACCGGTGGCTTCATTGTAGTAGACGTTGATCCTCTCCAGCTGCAGGTCGCTGTCCCCGTGGTAGCTGCCGGTGGGGTCAATGCCATGCTCGTCGCTGATCACCTCCCAAAACTGCGGAGACCGGAGATGGGGGGGGGGGACACAGACACAAAGGGGGCGTCACCGCGACCCCGCCCCCTCGCTCCCCCACACCCCCGACCACCGCCCCGCCACGCGGCGCCAGGGGATCCACCACCACCCCCCGCAGCCCCCCGGGACCGATCCCATCCCATCCGATCCGATCCGAGCAGCACCGCCCAGCACCGAGCCGCAGCCGGGCTCCCGATACCGGCACCGGGGGAGGCGATGCCCGGTGCACTCCCACCGTCGGGGGCAGCCCCCGGGGGGCGCGGGCGGTACCTTGGCGCCGATCTGGTTGCCGCACTGCCCGGCCTGGATGTGCACGATCTCACGCATGGTGCCGGTGCCGGTGCCGCCGCCCCGCCGCAGCCTCCCTCCCTCCGCCGTCGCCTCCCTCCCGCCCGGGCTGCGGCGGCCGCGCCCCGCGCCCGGCTTTAAAGCCCCCGCTGAGGCCCCGCCCCCCGGAGTGACGTCGGGTGGGTTACAGGGCGGTGGGTTATCGCGGGCAGCCAATGGGAGCGCAGGGGGGCGTGGCTAAGGGCGGGGCCTCCCCCACCCGGCCGCCACCGCCCCGGGGACAAAGGCGCGGAGCCGGGCAGGTGCCGGGGGCTCGGGGCGGTGCCCAGGGGCTCGGGGCGGCGCAGCCCGGGCTCGGTGGGGGCTGCCCCGGTGGCAGGGGGCGCCTGGCCCCGCTTCTCCATCGCCGAGCCCCTGCCCGGCAGCTGGAGGCTGCGGAGGGAGCCATTTTAAAAGCCCAGCCCAGGCACGGAAAGCGGAGGGCTAGCGCTGTAAAGAAAGGAACCCGCCCTGGTTGCTTATTCCTAACATGAAGTCACTTCTTATTTTTCACATTTTTTTTTTATTTTTTTATTTTTATTGGGGAGGTGTAGCATCCCAGTGTATGCCTGCTACAGAGCTTGATGAGACTGGAGGGTGAAAAAGGGGGAAAAAAAGAAAATTAAAAAAAAAAAGGAGAAAAAAAAAAAAAGAGGGAAAAAAAAAAAGAGGAAAAAAAAGGAAAAAAAAAAAAAGAGGAAAAAAAAAAAAGAAAAGAGGTTATTTCCAAAAGAAATATTCCCACAATAAATACTTTGTGTTACCGGGGGATGCGGGAGGGAAAGCAGGTCCTTCCTTTTCCAAAGCCTCTCGGTAAGACCCCCTCAGATAACCTCAGACGCCTTCAGATGGGCTCAAGGTGCACACATTTACAACAGGGAGCATTTACAACCCAAAGGGCCACCACGGTGGTGTCTCGGCAATTACCTCTGGGAAAGGAGCTGCCCTGCTGCTGCTCCTGCCCCGCTGCCCGGCTCTTTTCTCCCAGCGCTCGTCTCGCATCCACGTGTGGGGCACTCGGGGGCCCGGGCTGGATGCCACCCTCGGCAGTTCCCCAGGCAACCGGCCTGGTGGCAGAAGCAGGCAGCACGGCAGAAAGGAGAGGAACAAAAAAAAAGCCACAACGTTGTCCCTCCCCGGGCTGATTTCCCATGGTCCACATCCCATGGCCCACATCCTCGTCTGGGGGCTCCTCTCAGCACAATGCGAATGACTTAAAGGCCTGAAGTTATGCCCAGCCCCCCCAAAACACCTATATTTTCTCATCTTGAGGGGCCCAATGCCAAAACACACACAAAAAAGAGAAGTTTGGACCCTTGCAGGTTCAGGTCCTGCACCACAGACCAGGTGTGGGAGGGCCTGGGTGTAGAGCAGCTCCTTTGGTTATTCAGGAGGATTTCAGGGCTGTGCCCACGCCGAGAGAACATTTTGTATGGATGCAATTTGCCATTTCTGGGCATCTGGGCCAACCCGTGCTGGCTGGTGGGAAAGGGCACGGCGCAGGACAAGGCTCTGTGCTCAGTGTCATCCTCCCTGTAAGCCTGTCCCCACTCCTGACAACTCGAGCACCTAGCAGTGTCTCAGACCTGGTGCAGTAGACGAGAATACAAACCACAGAAAGGCGAAAGAGAGATGAAAGATGGTGCCCCTAATTAGGAAATCATGGGCCAATTAGAAGCAAAGAGCAGGCAGGAGGCGAAGGGCAGAGCTTTTCCTGAGATGGCGCGGGAGTGCTGATGAGAAATTGATCCGTGCTCTAATAAATCCCGTTGCACGGACACCAAACGTGGCAAGATGCTGTACTGATGCTGCGGTCCCCTACCCAATGGCTGCAAGGCGATTTCAGCCCTGTGCGCACAGCTCTCGGGGCATAAATATTAATTAGGCTTCAGCCTGGGCGCTGGTGCTGATGCAGCTGTTTCTACAGCAATGTGGAACAAATTCACTGAATGCAAAAGAGCGAGGGATGAAAGAAAATATTCACTCGCCAGCCTGAGTTATTCTTGAGATCTGGTCTCAGTCCTTTTTTGTCCTAAGCAGTTTTTTTGTATGCCGTCTGAACCGAGATCGGGCACATTTGCATAGTTTGAGAACCTGGCTGCAAATTGCAGCAGCGGAGGGCAAAAGCCCTGCTGGGACCTCATTTGCAGTCACCAGGTCGTAATCTGGAGCCACACCGATGCACAATCCACACGATGCCTAGGAAACACTCCCTTCTGCTTCCAGCCCTCTTGTTTAAACATTTCTTCCCACCTCAAGGACGCTCACCCTTGAAAATCTAAGAGCAACACACTGCCCCACATCGCTACGGGACTCGGGCTCCTACTTAATCTGCTGCTTGTTTGGCCAGCTAGGGCTTGGTACCGTACTGAAGCAGGCAGCTCTGCGACGGGCTCGAACAAAGCATTTTTCAAGGTCTTCTGCCACCACCCTGCTCTCTCCTCCCTGCAGCAGCATTGCGGAGAGCAGCGCTGCTTGCTGCAAGGAAGCGTGCTGTCAACCCGTTAACACTTTCTCTCTCCCTGCAAAAAGCAGGGCTGTGCAAACTGCCTTGGAGAGATCTTATCGGACAGCTGCTTCGGCTGCTCTCAGGTGCCTCCGATATGCAGCTTTCAGAAGGCTAAAAAATAACGTTTCGAGGGTTGAAGAAAAAAAATGGCCCCAGATCACTCGTGTGTGTGTTAAATTTCTGGTTTACAGGAAAATAAAATGTCTGCTCGGAAAGATTTCTCGCTCTGCAGCATCAGTTGCTCTCCTGCCTCAGGCTGGAGGGAGAAAATCAGGGGGGCAGGAATTTGCAGCTGAGAAAAGCAGGATTTGGGGCAGCCACACGAGGCTCTGCTATGCTTTTTGGGAGAGCAGCGTCGCCTTTCTCCCAACAGCAGGATTTAAACAAAGGCTTTGATCGCCTGCCTTATTAAAGCTGGAGGCCTCCTTGCCAAACTGGAGCGGGTGGCAGGTGAAGATGCTGCTTCCAGCCCTTGCACTGTCACAGTCCCCCTGCCTGACTGTACACGTGCAGGCATTTTGGGGCCGAGGGCACGTCTCCACCAGCCCAACTGCAGTGCTCCAGGTGAGTGATAAGCAAGGTTCATTACTAGAAATCTTATGCTCAGCTCACAGAAGCCAGCAGGTGTTTTTTCAATCGATTTCAGTAGAGCCTGGCTCAGATCCCGAATCTGTTAAGGAAAGGTATTATCCCCAAATGCTGTGAATTCCTTTGTCCTTTCTCCCCTGATTTTCCTATTTACAGTTCACTACATGGTCTGGGGATCATTCTCACCCCATTTTTGCTCGCCTCCTGAGAAATACAAAATAAACGTGTGCTTTATGGCACTCAGTGCATGCATTTGCCCTCAGCCCTGGGGGAAAGGCACCATCCCAGCTCTCTCCAACAAGCAGCCAGGCGGGAAGGGAGATGACTTGTTATGCTTTCCAAGAGGCAGCAGGGAAGGATGTTTTCAGTTGCTGTTCAAGGCTGGGACACAGACTTTTTAAAGGCAAATCTTCAGCCTGTTGGGATCCTACTCGACTGAAAACACAGTAAAGGAGCTGTGGCAACATTTTCCTGGGATAGTGGGTTCTGACAGCTTAGTTATTCTGCCTGTTCTGTCAGCAGACCAACAGGTAACACTCCCCTCTTGTTTGGATTCACCCTGCTTTTACAGAGGTAGCGCTAATTTATTTTATTTTTAACCCCAGAGATCGGAGACCAGTCACCAAAGCGATTTTTCCTGAAGGTTATGCTCTGTAATCTCCCTTCAGACCGGCTGGCTAGGCACCAGCGGCAGCTGTTTGACATACTTCTGCTAGGAAATCAGACGCACCTCTGATATGACTCACAAATACTAAGCTACTGCTTGGGATGCTTGCTGTTTGGGTTAAAACCCTGTATTCAACAGGGCGAGAGGGAAAAGCAGAGAAGAGCCCAGCTGCAGACAGCCCGCCTCTGAGCAAACACTCGAGGGCTGCCAGGGGACAGTGCCAGGCCTGCTAGCCCTGCTCCTCGCCCGGAGAGGAGGAAGCAAAATAACCAAAGCTGATTTTGTCCAGCTGGTTTTGCTTGAAAATGAAAAACTTGAAAGGCCATGGCATTACTGTAAGAAGTAATGAAAGAGAGTGACTGTTTGGGGAACCAGACAGAGACGCAGGCACTTGCTGGCACGCTTGAGAGAGGGGGAAGCTGCACGCAGACATGTCCAGCCGAACCTGCAGGCCTCAGCTGATGGAGACTATTAAGCCCAAGGCCCAGTCTAAGGAGGAAAAGAGAGGATTCATGGAAATTCTGCCATCAGCAAAGGAAGAGTACCCAGAGAGACAGGGAAGAGGCCAGAAGCATGGCTGTGGCAATATCAAACTGCCTTCTGAGAAAAAGGGTTTCATTCATCACCAAAAGCAGCTTGAATCTCAGACAAACCTTTGTTTATAGGGCTGCCAGCACTGCACGTTGAGTCAGGGATTTCCAAGGCTAGGAAATAACTCCACATGATCGGAGAAATCAGCCTCTGCACTCGGGGGCTGTAGCAAACTCACAGCCTGACTGGATTTGAGCGCACAGCATCCCCTGAGGATGTTGCATGCTGAGCCTTGGTCTTGCTCCATGGCCCAAGGACAGAAAAATAGCAGGATCCATCAGGTGTGCTGTATGTCATGGGAAATCTACACATCTAAATTTATCTATGTAAGGGAAAACATTTTTCAATGCCACCTTCCCCCCGCCCTCTCCCTTCCTTTCTCTTAGCCTTTCAGAAGCTCATTTCCATTAGGCTTTCATGCCCTTTCTCCCAAATCCCTTCCTGGCCTCATCACAGGTATGTAACAGCATCTGCAAAGCTCAGTATATCTTTTACACACTGGAGTCAGTGTTTGTGAGCTGTTTTGGATTTCTCCACGGTGAGGAATTCTATCTGCATATAAAATACAATTTCCATCTGACTGCAAAAACCTCTTCTTGTCCCCGAGGGGAGCAATGAGTCACTCTGTGTTAGTGCCTCCCGTCCAGCAGCTACAGACCCGTGCTTCTCGAGTACTCTGACAGACCTACGACGAGTTCCTCCAGTGACTCATATAACAACAGAATGAAACGCTTTCCTTTTATAACAGCAGAAATTCACTCCGTGCTCAGAAAGCTTCTCAAGAGCTGCTTTATACAGACATCCATTCAACTGCAGGGAGATCGTCAGGGATTATCACACCCTTCCACTCTGCAGATGAATGAAGCAAAGCAGCGAGTGGAAATCATTTGCATAAGGCCACCGTGCCAGGCAGGCATGAAATCTGATTTCTGGACCTGGACGCTGCACAGAGGATCATGGCAAGCTGCTGGTCAGAGGATTGCTGTGCCATCTGCATCCCGGGCCTCGCCCACCCTATCAGAAATGCCAGCAGCTGAGTTCAACAACTTTAACAAAAGAAGAAAAGCTGCTACCTTAAGTCTTTTGGCAATCAGGAACTGGATTTCCTTAGGCAATGCCTATCTAGGCATCAACAGATGCCCCCAAGACCCTGGCACCAGGGGGATTTTATAGCTGTTGTGATAGCAAAAGGAAAGCAGAGCTGCTATCGCAGGCATGCAGTTGCTTGTACATCTAAATTTTGCATTTGCTTACATGTGCTTTTCCAGACACGATCTTTTCAGGGAGGAGCAAGCCTTGATATTGCTTTGCATTATGAGATTCATATTATGAGCTTGGTGCACTCCCCCTTAAGATCTCGTAAACTGTGACTTTGCTCTGTTCTCTGCAACAATTTCAAACGCTGACCTTGAATTCCCTTTTTGGTCTCCTTTCTGGGTCCATAAAACAAAGCTGACCAGCACTTGACAGAAGCATTTTGAGGCCTCAGGTGAAGAAAATACTATGGTTGGATATTCTGGGAGCAGTTTATTACAGCCAAAGACCCCCCTTTAGCTGCTGCCAAAGCAGCTGCTTCCCCTCCCTCAACTCCTGTTCCTCAAGGAGCTGATCTGGCTAACAAGAGAATAACTTTTGACCAGTGTGGCTCCCCAGACTGATGCACCATCATATCATGTGAGGCCTGGAAAGCAGGACTGGGGCAGCCCCACCTGAAGTTGGTTCACATTGCAACAGGATAAGCAGAGGCACTTCTCCCTTTCTTGCCTTCTTGTGCTAGCTTTACATTGACCTCCATTAGGCTGGTGTGAACATTGGTGCAGTGACATGGCCGGCTACATCAGAGGATCTATCCAACTGAAAAAATAATCCAAAAATAACCAAAAAAATCAGATACCCAGGTGTCCTAATGGTATAGGAAGAGGAAAAGCCCGTAAGACACCCATGCTACTGAATGAAGTTCACACAAAATGATTTTCCACGTCAACACCAAGCAGGCCCCCCAAAGCCTAGAGCTGCCACTGTTGGAGCAGCCTGGCTCCAAGCTGGGAGGCTTCCTTTGCCTTTAATTAACAAACATTTACTCCTCTGCAGAAGGGCAACAAATTTAGAAACCTGGAACATTCCAAGACATCAGAGCCTTCACCAATAAATATTAATGGTCGATTGCTTTCTCACACATCAAATTCATGCTTATGCAGAAGCAAAATTGCAGGATGCGCTTCAGAATCAGAAAACATTTCCTTCTCTCAGTGCCATCCCAGCTCATAATTACATGCATCTACTCACTTTTGAGTTAACAGGAAGATTTACTCCTGGCTTAGGCTGCAGAGCCAGGGTCTAGGATCTGGTAACTCCCACGAGCAACATAAATTTTGGAGAAGAAAAAGGAGCGTGGAAGTGCTGGCCTTTAAACCACACTCCTGGGGCTTGGACCTCATCTCAGCAGGAGCATAAGTGTATCCATGTACGCATGCAGCACTTTTGCTGCAGAATCTTCACTTTATCATTGATTTGCTATCCAGTGTCTCACAGCAGTTTATGCTCTTTCTAGCCTTGTACCTGACAAATAAGACTGACTATAATGAGCTCAGCTTTCACAGCTGCAGAATAAAGATGAAAGCATTAAAGGAAATGTACGAGGCTTCCTTTGCTGCTGGATCAGTTTCCACCCTAATTTTGCAGGGGCTCTGATGGCCTTGCAGTGCTTTAATTAGGAAATACATTTCACACTTGATGGTCTGGTTCTGCACAGCTCCACTTGCTCTTCACAACTGCGCTGCAAATGGAAATGCTTACCCCCCATTTGCCTTGCCAGATGAATGCTTTTCCTCTTCTGAGCTTGAACGCAGACCTCGTGTGATTTACAGAGAGCAGCTACATTTCACAAAAATAGTTAGATACGTAGAACCACACACATGTGGAAGAGCCCGATGACTTGGCTTCAGAGGTCTGCAGGTCTTAGGCTTCTAATGAGAGCTACTAGAGCTCCTCATGTCTGAAGGGAGTCCTGATGAAGAAAAAGATCAGAATGTGACAGAAAAGTGCTGCTACCCCCTGCGGAGGAGCAAGCCTATAGACAGTCTTGGAAGTAAGAAAAGAAACCTGTACTTGATGCGGTAACACCAGGGAAGAAACTGGTCAACTCCCACCTCAAAACAGGAGATCATTTAAGCATGTATTTAGCATACAAAGAGGCCCAAATCTCTACCTAGTGGGAAAAGATACTCTAGACTAGAGCTTTGTTAGGTTGGATCCTCTACTGGGCTCTACAGTGCTAACTCTGCCCAGATGCAGCTGAGAAACCAGCTCTGAACACCTAGAGAAGGACTTACCCATAAACATAAATTTGTCCACAAAGCCCTGAGAACCTTGCCTTTCACACTAACCTCTCTTGTAGCTAATGGAAAGCACATAGGAGGGGGGTGCTTCTCCTCGCTCAGAAAAGATCTAAAACAGCTCAGCTGAACTATGCCCTAAATTGCTTCTTTCTCTTCCCTGATAAAGGTAGCCTGGGGCAAATTTCCAACACCTGCAGATGGTTAATCACAGGAACCTCACCACCAACACCTGTGTGGCTCCTGGTAGAAATATCCAATGCTTTTTTTTTTTTTTTTTTTTTTCTTAATTATTTTCTGCAATACCTGCGATAGATTTCCCTGGTTTAGACAACCGATGTACCCCACCCCTGAAGAAAGAGCAAACCTATGGCTGCAGAAAGAGGAATGTGACACAAAGGGAAGTGCTTGGAGCCTGCCAGGAGCACGCAAACAGCACTCGGCCCCTTCCAAGGCAGCTTTGTCACCAGTTTGCCTGCTTCCTGCAGTTCCTGAGGGCTCAATGTCAGTCCCCAGCACGCCGCTGGGACAGCTGGAGGCTGCTTTTGGAGCAGCAACGCGTCTGCGGCCACCATTTGGAGGCCAACCCACGTGGAGACAAAGCCTTTGGGCAGGCCGGGGACCAGCAAACGTGCTGTGGCGTAGCCCGAGCCTGCCGTAACCGCTTGGGCGAGCAGCAAGGGACAAATGTAGGGCAGAGGAGGTGGCTGCGGGCTGATCCTGTGTGTGGAGGGCGGCTGAGAGGCCGGCTGGGCTTAGCACCGCATGGGCAGAAGCGAGCAGGGCGGAGGGCTTGGTCTGTGGGAGGCGCAGGGAGATGGGTTAAGACAGGGGATGCTTTTTGCTTTATTTATTTATATTTTGTTTATTTATTTTTTTATTCCTGGTGCTTTGATGTGAGGCCTCAGCGTTCAGGAAGGGAAATTTGGCTGTCTTGGGGCCTGATCCAGAGCCGGGGCCGTCCCGAGGGCGGCGCTCAGCCGGTGCCCGCCCTCCCCGTGTGCGCCGTGCGGGGCGGGCGCTGCTGGGCAGGGCCTGCGGGCTCCGTGCGGATGGAGGAAGGGAAGGAAGGGAAGGAAGGGAAGGAGGAGGCGGTGGCGATGGTGGGGAGCGGCATCGTCCTGCACGACTTCAGCGGCCGGCTGGGCGAGCAGCGGGTGCACTTCCACGCCATGCGGCTGCGGGACTCACTCTTCCTCTGGGTGGGCGCCGCGCCCGCCTTAGCCAGCCTGGCCGTGGCCATGTGCAGCCCCCGGGTGAGCATCTCTGTCCCCGTCCCTGTCCCTGTCCCCATCCCCGGTGGGGACAGCCCTCGCCAGCCGTGTGCTCTGCCCGCAGGACGGCGTGCCCGTGTCCACATCGCTGCTCGGGGACCCCTCGGACACCGCCTCCGCCTGCCTGGCGCAGCGCCTGGGTACGTGGGGGTGGGCGAAGGGGCTGGGGCAGCCCCAAAAGCATCGTGCCCGGGGACACCCGGGCTCCTCGGGGTTGTTTTTGGGGTGTGGGGGGCGTGCTTCTCGTGTTGCAGCTGAAGGAGCCGGGTAGGTCTTCCTCCTGATAAGGATCTTCAGTGCAGGCGGCGTGTCAGCAGGCTGCGTCCTCAGGCGGCTTCATGAGCCTACACCACTTTCTCCTCGGCCACCCCTGCATACATCAGAAAGGGTTGCTCAACAAGAAACACAGCACTAACGCCCCTTCCTCATCCTGATATCTTCTGGCAGGCACCGTAGCAGGCTGCTGGCAGCGCTGTCTCTCACCAGATTCAATCATTTCCACTTTAAAAACTCCACGGGATACTGTGCAACATCATTTCTTTACATGCAGCCATTGCGTTAGCCCTAAGACCTCAGCTAGCAAGAATGTAGTCAGACACTGCTATCATCGGATAACGTGTTACAGTTTTATTTCACTTTCCCTTTGCCCTCCTGCTTGTACAGACTCATTTCTTGCAGGTCATGCTCTGAGATTTGCGCAGCTAACACCTCAGCTGTGCAGGTGGTTTCCACCTGCTCCTGCATTATTGGCACTAGCAAAAGGTTCATTTCAGATTTCAGAGCTAGAATTTGTGATTGCCATGTCTTGTTAGTTCTCTCAGTATTTTTAGGATGGGTCACATTTCCCATTTCTGCGCCCGCTAACCTCTTAGTTGCAGTTTTCCTTGCTAGTCAGTCCCATTTTTGTTCTTTATAGATCCTGTTGTTACCCATTCTCTTCTGCTTAGGGCGTACTATATTGAGGAGGGCCTATAGGCCTTTTCCACTTTTGGTTGGAAAGTTGATAACACTTCTGGCTTTGACTAATCACGTGCTTCCTCTTCACATTTGCTAATTTTGAGAAGAGAATTGAATCTTTCTGATTCATGCACCTTAGTTTTTAGGCTTCCATCCAGCAATTTAATGTAGGCCAAGTCAGCTCACGGTCACTTAGGCCACAATTATTTTCCCCAAACCACTGCAAGATCCTCACTAAGCACCTCTGTATCTTCTTTGTTTCACGAAGTGTGTGGTAAAGAAATCTGTGTTCTGCCTTGAATAGAAATACCAGGCTCGGCATTTACTGCTGTTTAGCTTTCCTCCGGGAAATTAAGTCCTCAGTACTCCCACAACTGCTGTAATAACAGACATCACTGTTCACAGCCAAATCTGGCCCATAGCTGTGTTTCTGAGGTAGCCTTTTTAACCACCCTGCCATGTGGTAACCTTCAGGCAGGCAATAGCTTTTTTTTATTCTTTCTTCTCTCCATGCTGTCACCATTTTTTTCTGTGCTGCTTCCATTCTGCTCTTGGCAGGCACTGATTTAAGTAGCACACAATGCCACCTGGAGGCAAGTATTATTATTTCTTGTGCTTTCCAGTTACATTCTATCACCTGCATTTTGTTTCTGCAGTGCCAGGTTTCTGTCCCTGGAGCAGGAGTTTCAGTGCTTCTGTGTATCAGTGTATGCGCATCCGCCCCTTATTTTCTTTGTAGTCTGATAGGGTTCCTATTCAGAACAGCTGTATTTAGTGTATTGTCTCTCTCTCTTCCCAAATTTCCTCTTTTATTTATTTTCCTCACTGCTGAAGGGACACTCACTGTGTTCCTGTTCCTCTTTCTACCCCTTTCTGTCTGTATCAGGTGCAGGGACTGTTTCCCACCACCCTAACTGCTTGCTCTAGCATGAGGTGTATTTACCTAGTTGAGAAACCTAAATCCTAATTATTTCCCGGGGGGGTTGAGAAATCCACTTCTAGACAAAGCCTTGTGCATTTAGTGCCCCATTTGTGCCTCCCTTATCTGCACGTCCTGAAATCACAGAGCTTCCAGCCAGTGATTGCTGACTAGTGCCATGTCCTCATCTTCCCTCTGTAGGGGCTGGCAAGGTCTAGGTGGACATCACCTCAACCTCGTCTTTGAGTCTTTCCCACCCAGGCACAGTTGTCTCCAACATGGCACAAAGGGTCTATAAACTTATGCCAGATTCTTCCTCCTCAAGCTTGGATGTGGGTCTTTGCTCCTTCCATCACTTCATAGCAGTGAGTCTGTGCTGCTGTGGTGCCTTTGGACGCTCAGTGTCCCAGACAGGGAGCTGCTGAGGAAGCTTGATCTCCGAGACTGAGTCGGATCTTATGCAAACATAATCAAGAAGCTGAGTTTTGACACTGCAGCGTATGCTGCAGGCTTGTTAAGAGAGAATAATGGTATTAATTAGTTCAGAATTAACACGGCACTTAGGGTATAATGATGAAGCACTAGTGCTTACAAAACATGCTGCTTTGTACCACAAAATCTGGTGCCAAGCACTAATTTTTTGCTATCGTGGCAACGTGTTGCATTACATTAACATTTCGTAGTGCCAAGTCTTGAAAGGCAAATGAGTCCTTGAGTTTCAGAAGCAGGTCACTGGGGTTTCCTCTATGTACTAAGCTGGAAAGCGGGTAGCCTGTTAGAACAGAAAATGGTAATAAATCGATTTGTGCTATTAAAATACCTCAAAGGAGTAGTTCAACTGTACTTTCTCTGTATATATAATAATTGCATATTATATGTATTGTAAATATACATACAGGTTTTCTGAAGCTAGCTTTCCAGTTTAAAAAGAATGGAGATATTACACATTCTGGTGTCTTTATTTCCAATTTTTAAATTCAGATGATGTTTCTGAATATTCATCAGTACAGCCTGATTTCTCTTTGAGACTGTCAGCTCCCAGTTTATTCCCTGCCAGGAGTATCTTGTGACCCAAATAGCATTTTTGCCTCTTATTTTGCCCATCTCACTTTAAACCTAGTGCTTACCTCTCTCCTATGGTGAGAAACTCTTCACAAAGTTTATTTTTTTGCAGTGTATTAAAAGAGCTCCAAAACAGATATATTGTAATGGTAAAATCTGAGTAAGGACTCCATTTTACTTATAAAATGCTTCTTTATGTTACCTATTTCACTCTGATAATTAAGTCTTCCTGCCCCAGTGGACATTGTTTTTGTTGCTGTTAATTAGTTCTGTCATGGAAGACAGCTCTTGATTTTATAGTACCTCTCTCTAGGTAGTTACCAGTACAGTAGCCTGGAAATTCTGATTAGTTTTGTGATGTCCAAAATGCTCTCTGGCATCCTGGAGTGTTCACAGACACTGGATAAATAAAGGTTACAGGAAACACAATAATTGACAGGAGGCTCAGACAAAAGCGATGCACACTTTCAGGGGCCTTTTTAGGGGGTTCATAATAAAACAAACAAACAAACAAACTTTAATGGTGGCCTGATCGCTTTCCTGTTGACTTTCCCTATTTTTCATAGTACTGACTTACTAACGTATAAACCAAATTTCAGTCATGAGATTTAGGTAGTCTGTTGTTTCACTTAAACTGTACTATAATTTAAGAATTGTCCAAAATCCATGAAAGTCACTGGGAGTTTTTCTTTCCAGTGACTAGTAGCATTTGCATCAGCCCAAAATCTAGTTCATAGTCACCATGCCTACATTGCTCACTTCAGTGACATGCATGGCTTATATTGCCCAACATGCCAATGCTTGGGTGCTTGTTCTGCTGTTCGTTTATAGCTGGGTCCATCATGGGAGGAGTGGAGATGGCATAAAAATCTGTATGATGGGCTTTTTGAATACTTTCATCACTTTTATGTAAGAGCAAACTGTACCTGAATACTCTGTTTTGTGTTTTAGCCAGGAAGACCAAAAAACAGATATTTGTCAGCTACAATCTTCAAAACACAGACAGCAATTTCACCTTACTCATAGAAAACAGGATCAAAGAAGAAATGACGGCGTTTCCCGAGAAGTTCTGACTTTGCATCATTGTACAATAACTTAAGGTTTTGTTTCAGAAAAAGTGAGTGCACTTTTCACACTGACATTTAGTATACTTACTTTGTGTTGCTTTGATTGAATTTGCATTTGTTATTAAATGTAGCTGGACCTAAATACAGCTGAACCTGGAATTCTTTTTTTTCCAAACTTACTACTCTGTTAAATGGGCCAGAAACATGCTGCCACGCAATAACATCATCATAGAAGTGCATGCAGTGTCTGGCCTTCCTGCAGTGAAATCAGTGGGAAATCAGTGCCAAATTCCAGCAGTACAATTGATTCACCACGCAGTAGTATTGAACACAGTACAGCAGCTTTTACTTGTTCAGATGAAAACCTATGAGGGTAACAGAGAGCATTGTCTTTTGCTTCAGAGGAGAACAATGCCATTAGTAGGAATGCTGAGTATTAGAAATGGAACCATGTGGCTTGTGTATTGAATAGCTGTAACATAAAATGATCCTTGCCCTGCTCTATCATTTTGTAGTAGTACTAAACACTGGATTTCCTTCCATCTCTTGGACACTGGGAACACTGGAAGGTTTTCACAAAGGGTTTTCTGTACAACGGCAAGGGTCTACATAGAAGAAAAGTGCACAGCTTGACTTTTGGAGCAGCAGGTAAGACTGTTGGGCTGCTAGAAAAACATGGGGTGTATAAGTTGAACATACCCGTTAGAACAATCAGAGCAATCAATTCCAACACTACAAAGCAGCCTGTTGCTACAGCTCTAGACTGGCTTTTGGGTAGGATATCCTTTCAAAGGCAGATCCCTGTGCTACTTTTTCCAACAAAAATAGCAGCTAAAAAACAGCTATGCAAAAAAAAAAAAAAAAAACAGCCAATAACAAAACTCAAACCCACCATAAAGCCAATGGCATAATGACCATTTGCAACCACCAATACGTGCTGTGCTACTGCAAGTAGCACCTGTTATTCCCAGCAGTTTGGAAGAATGCTGAGCACAGCAACCTGATAAGCAAATCAAGTTGTTTTTTTATTGCAAGCTGACTCAGCCAAGCTTCCAATACAGATGAAAAACAGTAACGCTGCTGCTGGGCCACCTCGTTGTAGACAACTGTCATAATCCCCTAGAGAAAAATGTTCTGCACTTACCTTCTTGTGGCCTTGTTAGCGCAATTAAAAACTGTAGCTGAAGGTTGCTGGTGCATGACCCCAGATCACAGCCAGTCTCTTGCTGTCTCTGAATGGGTTTTGACCATCCATGGCTGTACACTTACCGTCAACATTGCGGATTTGACATGGGAGCACTGGGCCCTTTCTTACCTGGTAGGCACAGCTGACAATGCAAGTAGCACAAAGCAGCTGGTGAAGGAGATCTTAATTTATACAGTCCAGGAAGCAGAGTCAACTGTTCTTCCGTAACTGAATGTAAAGGATAATTAGTTGCAAATCAGTGTGTTGATTTAATTAGCCCGATTAAAAATCAGTTCGTTCTATTTTAGAGGAGCGTAGGACTTTGTTGAGGGCTCACCAAAAATCACGGTGTGGGAGACAGACCAAGGAAAACAAACTGATGGGACAACATCTTTTTATTCTGTACATTTACATACAAAGTTTCTCAGTAGGTACAACAGATGTAACATCATGCAGACATTTAGCTTTTAAGACTGTTTTCAGTACTCAATTTAAGCTTGTGCTATGAGGAAGCACCACCAGACTATTCATGTTCAAAACATACAGTAATACGATTCTTTAAAACTTCATCGGAAACCGAAATGGGGAGGGAACTCTCACCCACTAGACATTACACACTGTTACTCCTTTCCCAAAACGTTTTACACAATACATTTAAAATGAGGTTTGTCATTTTTCTTTAAAAAAAAAAAAAAAAAAAACTTACAGTGGGGGAGATCATCCCACACTTAATAGCGTTGTCTTATGTGCCAGCTACAGGCGCAACTTGACTTGACATTCACAGAGTTCGTTTAATGGCACTTCTGCTTCCAATTTGGTGACCTTTAGTGTTTGGCTCCAGGAAGTGGCAACAGTTAAGCAAAATTCTTCCATGAAAAAACAAAACAAAACAAAAAACAAACAAACACAAAAACAAACAAACAAACCACACAAAAAAGCAGGCTCACCAAAACTGCAAGGTAAATCAGACGGAACCCTTTTGGAGTTGCCACAAAACACCCCCAAACGCACGACAGCTTTCCCCACACTGTCGCTATCTGTTTGTAGTGTGTCTGGCAACAAAAGCATCACGGAAATCTTAAAAGGAAAGAAAACCAGATCAAGCATAATGTCACTTTCACACTTTTGTTTGAAGTAACAAAGAAGGAAGAAAGCCCTTAAATGCTAAACCAAAAGAGAGAGAAAAAAAATCCACAGATGGACTTAAGAGGTTACCGAAGGTTCACAGAAAAAGACCAACAGGGACAGGACCGCTCTGAGGGCTTCCTCTGCTGTGGTGGCCAGGAACGGCCGTCGGAGGAAAGCAGTTCCCAGCGATGGCTACAGAGGAGAGCCGATGGAGGAGCCGATGGGCTGGCTGGTGTGCGGAGCACCGTCCCGACGCAGAGCACGGTGAGCAGCCAGGCATTTCATTTCTGCCCTGCTGCCACTCTGAGCGCCTGCCCCCTCCTCAGAGAGCTCTCCCACACTTCAAAGCTTTTCAGCTGTGCGTTTGTGTACAAACAAACAATACAAACAACTTAAGGAAACAGTTAATTCAACGTTTCAGCATGATAAGCTACCGATTTTATGTTTTATTGTCATGACAGAGGCGGAGGGCCAGACCGGTGCGAGAAGTTGGAGCTCCCCACATTGCAGGAGATCAGTACCTGGTTTCAGACCAAAAAACAAGCAGCAAATCAAGTCAATTTCATAAGAAATTATTTAAAAAA
Organism: Aythya ferina; assembly: GCF_964211825.1. Classification (NCBI taxonomy): domain Eukaryota; kingdom Metazoa; phylum Chordata; class Aves; order Anseriformes; family Anatidae; genus Aythya; species Aythya ferina. The sequence goes on from NC_140297.1 coordinate 82,936,513, forward strand.
AAAAAAAAAAAAAAAAAAAAGCCAAGTGTTCCTGTCACCTAGTGTGTTTATTACATAAACGCTGGTATGTTTAAACAACCATTCTCTTCCCTGGGCCCGCCTGTCGTCGGAGAGCAAACACCAGAATAGGAAACGATAAAGCGCTGTGGACAACAGCACACTGGGACCCCTAGCCCTGCTGGAAGCAGCCAGTTCAGTAGGCTTGTGAAGGGGCCACTAGAGCCGTGCTGCAGCTTGAGTGCACACGCACAGAGACCTTTTCCTCCTCCGTTAAGACCTGTTCTGCTCCGCCCGTTTTCCTTGTGAACCCTCCTTCTTTTTTTCCCCCCCAGTGTGTGTGGCTTGCCACAAGCATCTGACATGGAAGGCAAAAGGTATTGCACGGATTTGGCACGTGGATACTGCGTGGACTTGAAAGGCCTTGTTTGTTTGTTTTTTTGTTTTTTGTTTTCTTGGGTGAGCACGGATCACGGAAGTCTCAGCACAGAACAGAAAGAGGGAAATGGCTGCTCTCAAGCTGGGCAATAAAACCGAAGTGTAACAAGCAAGCCTAGCAAAGGTGAAAAAACAGTAGGGTAACTTTGGGCAAAATTACCATCAACTGGTCCAGTGTTTCTTACCGGGCTCGGGAAGAACCCAAATGTCCACATCCTCTGTACAAAAATTAGCAGCTTTAGGACAACATCGCTATCCCGACCACGACAGTCTCTGTCGCTTCTGCAGGTCTACCTGTCCTCCTGTGCTCGGCACCGTCTGAGACGTGCTACGGACCTCAGCACCCGCCCAGGAGCATCTCTCTGATTTACTGGGGACTGTAAGAGGACATTGGCAGCCTAACGGAGGATGGAAATTGTTAGGTACAGTAGTTAGTAGACAATATATATATACACAGCAAAGGAGGAAGGGGCAGGGCAGGCAGAGGAGGAAAGTGCAGATGAGCGCTTCCCATGCTTGTGAACGAAAGATTTACATCAAACATAGTGGCAATCATATGGGCACGCAATACAACATTGACATCCTGCTGCTCGGTTTGTTCAAATGTCCGCACTACTGAGCAATCACAAATGGATGGCCTGAGTGAAAAAGGAAAAGAGGGAGGGAGGGGAGGGAGGTTAACTACAATGCAAGAAAGCTGTTTGTTTACAAAGCCCTTGCATTGAACAAGATCCTCACAGTCATCACATGGTGAGAACCGAAAGCCGATGGCCAAAGCAAAAAAGCTGGTTTGGGGACTGGAGGAGAGAAGTGGCTGTTATCAAAGTACCATCTGTACAACACGACAAATTGGATGTTCGTTTTGCTTCTCATAGAGTGGCATCAATCCAATTTAACTTTTTTCTTTCTTTTTTTTTTTTTTTTTTTAAACTGAAAGAAAATCCTACAAGAGCAGCTGGGGAAGGAGGGCAATACAGGTGAGTTCACCGTGTATTCTTGGGTCAGAACCAGAAACCATCCCTAAAAGACCCAAGACGGCCAACAACAAACCTTAAATCATTACTCACAGGTTATCAATTCATTCCTTTCAGACAGTCACTTAAAAATTTTGTCCGCTTAAATAGGTAACAAAAACTCTGGTTCTAAAAACAGGCAGGGCAACGCCAGGATGCTCATTTCCCAGGAGAGGGACTCCTAGCTGTGCTGCCTTCAGAAATAAGAAGTACAGACCATAGCCAATGCTCTTTACTTTTTGTCCCTGCTGGTTTATGCTCTTCTCCTGGAGCTGTCAGTCACAGACTCTAGACCTCCTGGTAATTAAAGCCACTCTCGTCAAAATTAATTTTTGCATCATTGGTCAAATCATTTCACTTACACGATCTACATTAGTATTAAATACCAGCAGGAACAGTCTAAAATGTATTAATGGAATCTTAAAACGCATAAGGCTGATTCTCATTGAAAAATCAGCCTGTTTGGGTAGGATTTTCTTCACTGCATTTGATGAGGAAAAGAAAATTAACTTTTAAATGCATATGGGCTATAAAAAGAAACATAATCTGCCTAAAATGCAGTCAGAGTTTGAGTCACAACAGGTTTTGCTTTGATTCTTTTTTTTTTTTTTTTGGTGTATACAAACACAGCAGGAAACCTGGGCGCTTGGACTTTCTAGACAGGCAGAACAACATTGCACAAGTCTAAATATCAGTCAATTCAACTTTGCAGTGATACCTCCTTCCTTTAAAGAAACACAAAAAGGAAACAAAAAAAAACAACCCCCCCCCCCACAGTTTCTTTCTTGGAATGGCTGCACCTCTTATAATAAGATGGCTTCATTTTTGTGATCTATGAAAGGAAAAGGAAATAAAGTGCTTCTTGAGAACAAATCAAAATAAATATATGTATTTAATGGCAGGAAAAAAAGAGTTCTGAAGGGCTACCTCCAGCCAGGTCTTTTCTCAGATGAGTTATTTTCCCCCATAATTTTTTCAAGAGCAACCTGCACAATGGTTGACAATTCCTCCAAGTCGCTTTAGCAGCAGAGTTGAATTCTCCCAAGTTTGCGTCTGCTCCGTCACTGGTTTGTAAAACCTGTGCAAAACACCTTTGCCCAAAGGTCTGCTCTTCCTGCACAACAGCGTCAAACAAAATACCAAAGAAAAGAGGAGAAGGTAAAACAAAACAAAAGGGGAAAAAGAAAAAAAAGAAAAAAAAAAAGGAGAAAATCCAACCCAGTTACAGTTACATAGGCTTCATCCCGTTGGCAGTGGTGTTCTCAGAGATGCCATCGCTCACAGCTGCTGAGTCGTGGAGGCCCGAGTAGTCCTTGAGTTCAGAGTTTGTCAGGAGCAGGGGCTGCTCCCCCTTCTTGTGCGGCAGGAGGGGCTGCCGGGTGTAGTGCTCCCCGTCCGGGATGTTCTCGGGCAGGTTCTGGTTCTTGCTCTCCGGCAGCAGCAGGATGCAGATGATGCAGATGAGCGTACAGCAGGCGAAGATGACGTGGTGGAGGAAGTAGCCTTTCTGGTTGTGCAGCTCCATGATGGGGGCGGTCAGGCGGCCGAAGCCCGCGCTGGCCAGCACCAGCCCCAGCCCGCCTCCCCTGCAAACACAACGGAGGTGAGAGCCTGGCCCTGCGCTGGAAGAACACCCAAAAATGCCTTGGGACCCCAGGCTATCCTGTTCGGCAAGCAATTTTGGCACCTGGGCTCCGAAATCTCTGAGGCAAACCCGCTTTGCTCACGGCTTTCATGCTGGGCAATTGCCCTAGGAGGGAGTTTTTGCTGTTGCTTTGCTGTTGTAGATCAGTACTGCCTGTGTGTGGAAAATAGCTGCACTCACACAAGCATCTCTTCACACCCATGTAATTGCACCCACGTAAGGAGAAGAGAAGCTGTAAGGTGTGAGTACACAGACAGCCCTCTAAAATATTCCCATTTCCATGTGTTCTCACATTCAGCAAGGGAAAACCAGATTTTGCTTAGCATCCAGCTTAGACGAGACACACCAAGAAGCGGTAAGTGCAGGAGTCAATTTTGGCTGCCTCTGAAATACCTGGCAGCAATTGCCAGCAGAGCCAGGAGATCAGACTGCACAGACCACTGCCTGGATCTGTTATACCAAACACTGAGCGCTGAAACATTTTCCCTGTCGGACATGTTGAAGCTGGAACCTCTCAACCCACTGATGTTGTACCAGCACACATCATTTTCAGAAAAAATAAAATAATAAAAAAAAATAAAGATAACGTAGCTAGTGGTTAGAATAGGAGAACAAGTCAAGGGTTTGAGACTCCTGAGACCTCCTCTTGACTCACTGTAGGAGCTGAGGTAGGTCCCACACTTTGCTCTTGCTTTCCTTGTGTATTTGCATACTGCATCAAGGGGCAACAAAAAAGTTAACCCTGGTAAAATGCTTAAATTGTAAACAGGGAGCTTTATAAAAATATTCTTTAGGGCACAAACGTTTGTTCATGAAATGTAACGTGCCAGTATGTTGACATCATACATACAAACACACCAAAAAAAAAAAAGAGTGAAAACACATTCAAGCTTAAAGAAAAAAAAACAAGTATGAGAATAACTTCTTCCCCCACCTCATCGCAGGAATGGAAAGGCTTGCACAGGCTGGATCCAGTGCTCTTTCCTGGCAGTGGGTTACACAAGCAGCCTCCCTCACATGCAGTGCCTTCCCTTCTTCTCTGATGCCTCTCCAAGCCCTGAGCACACGGGGCTGTCCTGGACTCGGTAAAGCACCTCTCACAGATAACAGTGATTTCCCCCAACATTGCCAACGCCCTCATTAAATCCTCGCCAGCTTTCCGATGGCAATTTGGAAAGCCAGCTGAATGCAGCCCTTGTGTGACTGGCCTCCTTGCAGCTTCATTAATATGCTCACACGAGCGATCAGCAGGACTCGGCCCTGAAGCGCAGGAGACTGGCTCATTCACATCGGTGCTTGCTACGGCTAAATTGCATCTCCACAACCAAGGGGGACCCGAGGTGAGTTTTGAAAGCAGCTGTGGAAGGACATCAAAGAAACTGGAAGGAAGCAGGGAAAAGGCAGCAACAAAGACAGCTCTGTCATTACAGGGCAAGCAGCTTCACGTATGGAGGGGGAAAAAGAGTTTTTCCACATCGTGTCAGTAATTAGAGCAGGCATTACTTTATCCGCTGCCCTTGGAACCTGGCAGAAGGACTGCAAATACACGGTGGTGTGCCTCCTGTATTTGACAGTACTGTGAATACTAGGGGATAAAAGAAGCTGGAAATAGCCAGAAGAGGGAAGCAGTGCTGCCACTAGGGAGCAGATGGAGCTCACGCTGCCTTCGCAGCAGCGACCGGGCAGCTCGGCAGCCGATGCTCTGTCCTGACGGGCCCGAGCCCAAAATGCTGCCCTCAGAAAGGCCACCCTGAGCGCCGGGGAGGGCTTCCTCTTGCTGACTGCTGCAGTGTCTTTCTCAATTATGACATCCTCTCTGATGTCTTTCACTTGAGCCAGGCTGCACCTACGAGGAGGGACTCAGCCTTCTCAGAGCTGCTTGGAGCAGAGCAATTTTAATCCTATTTTGGTTGGCCATTTGTGCACCTTGAGCAAACGGGTCACCACGTGGCATGGCTCAGAGTACCACCAAGCCTGAGAACCACTCGGGTTGGAGGAGGCTTTGGGAGAGGACCTGGTCCATCCCCCTGCACAGAACAGGGTCGATGCTGACCTCAGGCCCAGTTGCTTTGTCCTTTCAGTTCAGCCACTTCTTAAAGTCAGTCCCTGAATCCTCCCTATGTTTTTTTCCCTGCCTTTTCCTGTGGGAACTTGTGGACCAGACCTCTTTTTAACTTGTCAGTAACCCAGCACGCAGAGGACAGGGAGGACACCACACTCTCCTCAGCCCGTTCCTATGTACCAGCTGTGCAACCCTCACTGTTGTTTTCATCAAGATTATTAGAGATGGATTACTAGAGCCATCTGGAGCTCAAATTTGATGTTTGGAAGACCCTGGTCAGGGAAACCTCAGAGGCAGCCCCAGTTCTCTCTACCTGTCTTTTCCCTTTGGCTCCTCAAGATTCAGCCAAAAAGCATAGTAGAGTGGTCTGAAACACCAAGGGGCACCAGAGGTGATACTTTGGAAAAAAAAAAGGTGATGAGGGAGTGGCCATGGACCACCAAAACAAGAGACACAGACAGCTTAGCCACACCTCAGCCTGAGATGTGTTTATGAACTGTCCTGAGAGCCACCTCCTAATTACAGCCCTGAGGAGATGTTACCAAGAGGTTTTGCAGTGGCAGGACAGACCGCAAAACGCTGCAGAGTGTCATCATCCCTATTTATACATGGGGACCCTGAGGCACATCCAGCTATTGTCACTTGCCTGGTGTCACCCAGCAGACTCGGGGGAAGCAGAACTTCAGTTCCCAGCCAGGATTTTGTCCCCTTCCCTGTGACAACATTAGTGATTTAAGGAAAAAGCCTCCTAAGTTCACACTGCACATCTGACCCTGCTCGGCAGATTCTCTTCTGGTTGAGTCGGCCAATTCCTTATCTCTACGCCTTCCAGAGACAAGCAGAAAATTAAAGAGGCATAAAAAAGACCAAACTGACTGACACGCATGTAAGTAAATAGCTGTTAGTGTTTTGGGCTGCTGTGCAATCTCCACACCACTCACACTTTCCCTTCCCTGTAGAAATAATGTTATCTGTAAAACATTCACAAAGTCAGATAGCTTTGAAGAAAAGGCCATAGATCAAGGAGGCTGGCTGCATATCTGACAGTTCTGCTGTAATAGCTTTGCAAAGTTATTAAAAAAACATGTAATTGGGGGCAGAGGGGGGGAGCAAAAAATATCCTCTTCCCTCCGCTGTCTCTCCCTCCCACCCCTACGACCTACATTCCTACAAAATTCAATGGGAGTTAGGGTGGACTCCCGAATCGCTGTGGCATTGCTGAAAGCATAATCCAGAACACACAAGCACAGCCTTTGTGCTGTGAAAGATAACAGTGAATAAATAAAATGGTACAAAAACCAGACAACACCAAGACAGTTTATGGAAAGCTCTCCAGAGAAGATCATCCGCCTGGCTTCTGCTGTTGCCCAGCATGTAAGTGCTGCTCTTTACAAAAACTTCGAGCCTCTGGGTGCAAAGAGAAAAATGACAAAGAGCTAGAGTACAAGTCTGTAGTAAAGGCAAAACACACTGGTGCTGTAAGAGATGTGATGGCAGGTCCTCAGAGCACCTATACACACCAGCAGCATTTAAGACTGCACGTTGCAACACCTCCTGTCCACTGAGGCACTCCTATAGCTGCATTAGCTTACCCTGTGGAGGCAGGGAGCAGATTGCAGCCATGTCCTTCTCTGCACACTGATGTTAATTTATCTTCTAATACCAAGCTGTAAGCTTGCATGTACCGCTTGTACAGATCCAACAGGGCAAGCGAATGAACAAAACGGTTCAACTACATGATCTGGTTCATACAAGTACTTTAGCCCATACCACACTGAGAACAAATGCAATTCACGTGATGACTTGCCCGACAAAAATCACCATAATGGTGATTTTCGAAGTGGATCCATCTGAAACAAAGCCCTTCTGTCCTCAGCTAGGCACTTACTTATGCAGCCTGCCTGCGGTGACACCAGGTTAAGAAGTGGCCCAGAAATTGCCGTGTGGTCTCTAATTATGGGAGATCCCCCACCCCACACAATGTAAGTTACACAGCCAGATACTAAGACAATGAGTTCAATTTATTATCTTCCCTTTACGGGGGGGGGGGGATGGGGGACTCTGATGTCTCACCTTATTACTGTCGGTGTGATTTCAGCACAGAAGAATACGCTGAGACTTCCAACAGCATGCGAAGAAAACATACCCACAATGGAAAACGCGGTAGAGAATTTGTCTTTGACGCTGTCACTCATACCTGTCAAGACAAGCATGTGCATGAAAAGTGAGAACGAGGCGAAATTGCCAAGAAAGAACAGAAGAAAACAGGTCTATGTTACTCATTCTACCTAAACAAGAAAAATTGAGTCACTTTTGTAACACTAATTTAAAACTGGTATTTATAAAATTCTTTCCCAAGCACCCAAGACACAAACATACATGAAAAAAATCATAATGTCATGCCCCAAAATGGCAGCGATCTCTGAATTACTTATGCTCAGCCACCGCAAAAAAGGTAAAACACAAGGGGAAAAAAAAAAAAAAAAAAAGAAACTGCACATCCTTGGGCAGCCTTTTAGGCACCAGACACTTCCCTCCCACATTTGACAGACAAGCAGAGGCAGGCGGCGTTCGTCGAGTTGCCAAATGTCTGGTACAGCTCGGTGGCTTGGGCACTGGAGAGGCTCACGGGACAAGCAGGGAGAGAAATAGAAGTGCTCCCATCTCCCTGCTAACTTCCTGCAAATGGTGGGTCTGCAAACTCAGCTGCAAGCTTGGCAGCCTTCAGCCGACAGCTCGATCTGAGACGTGGGCTTTCTGAGAAAGCACTGCCGCATGTCTAATAACCACCCCTGGGGACTCTGCACCCTCTCCTCACATGCTGACACGACCAGGTTCATGCTGTGTGGAGAGGATGTTGCATTGAGAGACCGTGCATACACAAATACACCTCCTTATGAGTGGGGTCCTGAGGTGAGCTTTCCCCCTGCAGCCCTCTGTGGCAGCAGCCACACTCTGGGGACTTTGGCCATGGTTTCGGATCTACCCGCGTTTGCAAACCATACCTGAGTCTGGAAGCTGACTGTATTTTCCAATCACTGTGTCCAAGACCACGGAAGTTAGAGTAAGACAAAAATAAGAGAGAAAGGGAGAGAAAACAAGAACACACAGTCATTATTTACGCAAAGGAAAAAGGAAAAGGTACTCCCCGCATGCCTCCCCCAGCTCCCATGCACTCCTTTCTGTGACATGACCGGCCTGATGCGACGTGCTGTTTGCAGCCAGAGGACTGAATGCTAATGAGACGGTGATAATAAACGCAGAGGCACGGCATTTTTAAGGGACCCAGAATTACCGCTGGGCTCAACACAAAGGCCTCTTTGTTGTTAATGAAGGGGGAGAAGAGAAACTGCCCTCGTCCAGCAGCCCTGAGGGGATGGCCAACAGAGGCTGTGGTCTGAGAGCAAAACTCCCAGCATCAGCATCGTGGTGGCAGTGGGAGACCTCCGCTGCTCCGTGCTGGAGCACTTTTCTCTCTCTCTCTCTCTCCCCCCTCCTTCTCCAATTCTGATTTCATTAGCATAATTTGGGTGTAATTAGCAAAAGTGAAACACGTACGAGGCTGTAACAGACTTCACGCTCAGCAGGGTCACTGCTTCTCTCCAAACATTGTCTAGCTCTTTTGGGGAAAAAGGGGGGTATGGTCTAGAGTAGGAGGAGACAAGCTGCTCTGAATCTAAAGGCTGCCTTTCCCTCCTCTTTTCACAAAGAAATGGGGGAAGGAGAGCAGCGACAGCCCACAGGAACAGGGCATTTGGAGATGCCCCATGCCAAGATAGCAGAAAGCACCTAGGGCCCACGACTGTTTCCAGATTGAGCACCTTTGCTCACAAAACTATCTAAACCCATCATGGAAAATGTTGTAGCAATTCTTACAGGGTGTTCCTCCTCACCATTTAGTTGTTGAAGAACTGAAAATTAATTTTATTGGCTCTGGTGTACTCAAAAAAACAAGATGACTTTGTTATAGTGACCCTGATGGACACCACCACCAGAACCTGGAGTTTTGGGACAACATGCACACACAGCATGCACGTCTATGTGAATTGCCACAGCTTTTCAAAGGGCTGGGCATGAGATGGGGACGGGGGGCTTCTCTCCTCTTGGCTGGCACTGTTGGACATGGTAAATGTGCTCAAAGGAAATGTGAACATCTGTGCCAAGCTGGGAGCAAACACACGCAACTCTGGAGCTTCTTCAGCGTCCTGAAAGAGATTCCCTGTTCCCCCCTCCCACTTCCACAAATAGTGCATACACTAAAGGTTAACTTCGTAAACACGTTCAGGAAACATGGTCTGTAAATATAGGCAACATTTGCTGGCTCAGGGCTACCCTGCAGCATGCGGGAATGTAAAATTTTTTCCATCCTCAATGCAAAAGGCCTCTCTCATTAAAGCTCTGAAATCATTTCTAAACTTAGAAATGGAAAACAGCAACAACCAGTGTTCTGGTGTTTGTCTCGTATCCAGTTTGTCCAGGAGCACGTCTCTCAATCCCCTTCCCCTTCCTTGGGGTGAGGTTCCACAGGACAGGGATCCGCTGGTGTGCAGCTAAAAGTGTGACAGGCACATCTCACCTTCCCTTTGCTTCCACGCCTCTCTGACCCATCACACCCCATTTGCTCCATCTTAAGTTAACTCTTGGAAATACGATTTTTTTTAAAAAAAAAAAAAAAAAAAAAAGGAAAGGAAAGGGAACTTTTCTGTAACAGTTTTAATAGCTGAAGCAGCTCCAAGTGCCAGAGAAATGCCACAACCCCTGAAGGAGGGGGTGGGACACTCTTGCTTTTGGCAGGAACAACCTCTCTGAGAAGCTGTGTCACCTCATGAAATTGCATCTATACGTGAACATGGACCTTACATACACACCCCAGTAAAAGCAGGGTATCCCAGCTCTCTGTTTCCCTGCTACCTGCATATTTATTCTAAGTAGTGAGATGCTCAGAGCAAGCAGAGGACACATACCCTTTGCTTTAACTTCTGCTTGTTTTAGAGGCTATTTGGGAAGCAAACTCAAGTGGGAAGGTTTTTCCTTCCCAACCCCTACTCAGCTCTTTCCCCAGAGGGTATTCCACTGAAAGAAGAGTATTTTGTTTGTTTGTTTTTACATGACAGAACTTAGAAGCAGCACCAACACTCAACGAGCTTCGCCACTGGGACTCATCCAGAACACGATGATTCTTCTTAATGAATCTAAGGCAACAAGTGTTTGGGGAACCCTTCAAATGAATTCAGCTGCTTAAACTATGCAGGTGTGTACTGGATGTCAAATCTGAGAAAGGGAATGGAATGATATTCTTTGGTCCCTTGTCTTCAGTTTTCTTTGTGACCCTTGCAACAAACTGAAGCTGCACAACATTTTCCATGAATTTCCATGAACATTTTCCGTGAATTCTCCAAGCGTGTTAAAATCTATTCTTGCCTCCCATAAGAAAAAAAAAAGGGGGGGGGGATGGCAACAAATTTTAATCCAAAACTTGATTCTCTTTTGATAGTGAATCATTCACTCTGAGAGAGCATAAACCTCTGTACCTTTCCTCCTGCAAGGAAGGATTTCTGTAGGGGCACCTAATGATGTTCTACTATAACTGATAAAGGGGGGACAAAATACGCCGTGACTGGCATTTCTGCTGTCATCTTCTACAGGATCATGTGGTACACAAACCAATCTCATTCCCAGGCAGCTACTCTACCATGAACTTTTGTGATCATTTTATCCCTACACATCAAACTCAAGAGCCTTGTGTGGTCCTGAAGAGCTCCCGTCTCCAACTTACAGTTGAGAAGGCCCAGCTGCAGAAGCGATGCCAGAGCTGTCAGGATCATGAAGAGCAGGAGTCCTCCTCTCCTCCCCAAAAACCCAACCACGGGGCACATGGCCAGGCAGGATGCCAAGGCGATCCCCGCCATGGTATAGTAGTCCGCATAGAAGTTGTGGGTGATCGTCATCTTCGCCTCATGCCCCATCATGCTTTTTGCAAAACAGTGGTGTATGCCGTAACCAGTCAGCCTAGGGAAAGAGGAAAGGGCAAGAGGAAACTGCTGAAAAGGTTGACACATACTGCAATGTAGTTCAAGGTAGAAACACGTAAATGTGGGAAGCATTTCTGCTGTAGGAATACAACGCCTGGTGCAAAAAGACACTCATCTCAAATTAGACTTCCAAGTGCTACTGTAAAAAAATAAACAATGAATAATAATAATAATAATAAAAGCCCTATTCTCAACCAGAGATTTGCAGTCTACTGACTTCATTCGCACAGCTTTTGCTCAGTATATGAGCAGTTTTATAACGACTCTCAGTGTGAGACTGGTTTTCCCAACATATTTTGGAGCTCCTCTTTCTCAACAAGGGCATTGCGCTGCTCCCAGTACATCCACTGATGGCAATAACCAACCTGTGAGCTCAGACAGCAACACATAGCACAATGCTAATATCTCTTCCAGGAAGACCCTTCTGACCATGGCATTTGGTCATACTGAGAATTGAATCTTACTGTCCAAATTAGCCTGTTAAAACTGAAAACCCCTTAGAAGTGTGTATTTGAAGCCAGATGTCATGCTGCCATGACTAGTACTATTACAAAATAAGAAATCCTAATTCAATCTACATATTTATGTCTCCCTACAGACCAATGCCTCCCCTTCTTTTAAAAGTTTCTTCATGATGCCTAGCATTTAGACCATATAAACCTGCTACAAGGTCACGTCAAACTAACTGTACCTCACAGAGCTGCAGCTGTAGACCCAGGTCCCCAAAAATGCACAGCAGGTGCATTACATGCATACATCTCTATCCTCCTGAGCATCAGGAATTTGAAGCACTTGGCAGTTTAAGCTGGATATTAATGTAAGCACAGAAACAATTGGGGAATACACAGCCACTGAGTGTATGTATGGCAGCACAGTGCTGGGAAATTTCTCTGGCAATCTTGTGAATCAATGCCATAGTTCTAGAATACCCTCCCCAATATCAAACACTTCCCCCTGACAAAAAATAGAAGAAAAAAAAAAAAAAGCAATAGCACAAGTACTTGCTGTTACACAAAAATGTCATTTGCTTTGGATACCTGGCTTATAACTGATTCCTCCTCCAAGTGAGAGGAGGACTGAGTGACCGGAGTGCATTTTCTCTTTTCTATGTGAAAACAGCCTTGCTGAAGTTATTTAGGCCATGACCAACAAGCCAAATTAATGTATCATCTGTGCTTGCTCGCCTGCCTGCTTGCCCTTGAACCAGTCAATTATCTTGGTTTTCCTAGCAGGTCAGAACATTTGCTTTTAAAACTAAATACATTTATCTCCCTTGATGTCTCATCACTCCCTGTGAAAAGTTCCTTCTCCGTGCTCCACGCTGCAAAAATTCAGCACAGCTCCAGGCTAGAGGAACAACAAAATTAAATAGTCTTTTTTTTTCTTTTTTTTTTTCCACCCCATAAAGACAACACTGAAAGCTATTTTCTTCAACACATATCTGCTTCACACTGTTTGGATGGCACACAGCCTCCACATGCTATTGCCAGAAGTCACTCTGTGGGCTGCCTAGTGCTGGGTTAGGGAATTTCCAAACAGGCATTATTAGAAAGGGTGAGGGAGAAGGGGAGAATTCCCCCATATTTCAGACTTAATGCTGGCTATTAAAACAGCCTAAGACAAAAACATTGTTTCAGGACAAAGCCCAATGCTTGGAAAGACACACGGTGCTACTGCCTGAAACAGCCACAATTTCCTCCATTTATCGGAGACCCTGGAAAGTTTATAGTTTTAAGGGTCCCATTTTGGGAAAAAGAGGTGGCCCCCATCACTTCCCATTGCTGCTCTCGGTTCAGAACCCCCCCAGACACTTACGAGTTCACACACAGTACCACAATGTTTTTCCACAGGTTCCTGGTCCCCACCACCTTGACAATGCAGACTTTCTTCGGTCTCCTGGCGATCTCCTTTTCCAGCTCTGAAACAAAATGAGCTGAAATTAGTCTTTTGGAGGGGACAAAGAGAAGGAGCAGCTTAGCCTGTGAACTACAGATATTCTTAGGGATGTTGTGGAGAGCAGGACACTTCTGATTACACTAACATGAGCTATTAAGGAAACTAAACAACCTGCCTGAAGTCCACTCCAGGTTTCCCTCTTCTTCCAAGTTTCCTGCAGCAACCACCTCCTTGGGGCTCAAGAGCTGCCCAGGAGTTCCCTCAGATATCACACCTTCCTCCAAGCCAAAACATTGATGTAAGAAGAAGGCAGTGGGGAATTTAGTCCCAGCAAGCGTGATGCAAAACATCCTGAAGAGCTTCAGGGCTCTGCTGACTTCCATCGCGTTTCTGTAATACTCATCTGAAAAGCCACTGGAAAGGACTGGAAGTCAAACCCAGTTTGTGTGGGAATTGTCTGAGGTTTTTTTTTTTTTTTTTTTTTTAATGAAAACTGGATTTAAACAAGGAGGCTAGAGCCTACTTCCCAAATATCACCAGCTCAGAGGCTGAGCATGAAGGCATGCTGACTGAACCACTGCTCCCAAGCTGTGGGATCGGTGGGACAGCCATAGGGGCACAAAGCCTGCTCCAGCACAAAGCTGGAGCTATAAAGCAGCATCACAAAACTGATGCCTTCCAGGAATGCAAACTAGGGATGTTTTTAGGGCAAAGGCTTATACTGCTGCTTTCTGGACTGTTCCAAGGTGGCAGCAGGGCTCTGTTTTGCACCCTGCATCCGTTCCCTCTGTGTGCCAGCAATTAGCCCAGTGTCCTCAGTTGCCTGCCCTGGCCTCTGCTTTACTCCAAGCATCAGTGATCCCTTTAACAGACGCAAGACGGGGGAAAAAAGGCAAATAAAAGCAAGCCACTGGGGGAAAATGAGATAAATCAGCCCTGATTTACAAACAAAACAAAAAAACATACTTGCTGTTATTGGAAAGCAGTATCATTAAAATAATAAACCAAAGAAATACTATTTAGATGCAAACACTTGTCCTGTTTGCTGCTCACAGGTCACTCCTGGTAACCTATCTGGAGTAACTACAGGGAATGTTTTTGAGAAAAGGAATGAAGGGTATTTTACATTAATGATGTAAAATCATTACAGTACTTAAGCAGCGTATTACCCGACTAGTCTGCTTGCTACCTAGTAATATCCCTTCTCTCCAGCATCTGTGCAGCGTGAGGCCCATAAAATCATAAAAGCAGAGCCACAGCAAAAGAGGAAATTGGTCAAATTAATGTTTGCACTACAGGAGCACTCAGCAGGCTCAGCAATGGATCGTGGCTATATTAAAGAAAAAAGAAAAAAAGCAATAAAAATGATGGTACCTAATCTCAAAGAGCAAGGTCAAAATGATTTTTGTAGCAAGATTTTGGAAAGGATTAAGTGGGAACAAACTAATTCAGAAAAACAACAGCAGACAGATAAAACAGAGTTGTAAAGTCTATAATTGAGCCCCAGCCAAGCCTTCTGCAGTGAAAAAGTCACACAAAGCAGTAGGAAAAGCACTAGATTTTGAAAAGCTTTCCAGAGAATGACTGCTTATTAATTCAGCTCAAGGGAAACAATGAAAATCACTGCCCAAACAACACATTTTACAGGCTTCATATGGACATAAGGGTTCACGCTCAAACTGTTTAAATATGACCAGCTCTGGACTTCTGAAGTAAAAAAAAAACTCACCAGAAGGCTGCAGCTGATGCCATATTCTTAGAACTTTCTCATTTTAGGTGTTTCTCAGAGTCATTTTTATTAGGGTCATGAGTTTTATCAGAGTCATGAGTTTTTCCCATTTCTCAGAGTCATTTTTATTTATTTATTTAGGAGAGGAAGAAGTGGATTTTATTGTCAGTGTGCTTTTTTGAGCCACAACTTAGTTACATGAAATTAAGAGAAGCAACACTTTACTTAGCTACACTTCTTTTAGAAGACAAATACTACTTTACCATCCAGTCCTGTTTTGTTCACACACTAGCAGTTGCTACAATCCCTATATCCTGTATTTACCATCACATATCCTTCTCACGTGCACTTAAGCTCCCTTTAAACACTTCTTATAGATCAGTCCTTCCAAACTAATTCCTGTTACTGTTTTTCACCAGCTGCTGTTCTACCCTCACACAACAGATAGCCCGTGCATCACGTGAGCCAGCAGACACATCCCCTGGTTCAGCAGGATCCTACAGGAGGAAACTGTACCCCTTCTATACCCCTCCTCAGGCAGCAGTGAACCCTTGCCTCCACTATGTCAGGGGTTACACTCTACGAGTACACAGTATTACGATATAAAGTGTCCCAAAAGGGATTCCACATGTAGTTGCATTACAAGAATTTTATTTTATTTATATATATATATGTATATATATGTTTTCTATGTATAATATGTATATAAAGCATATATATTATACAGCTTCCAACTTTACACCAAAGAATGGAAATAGCACCTGCCTTTACCGAGAGCCTTCTCGCTCTACCAGTTATCTTCCCCCCCCCCCTTTAATTTGTTAAAAACTCCAAATCCAAGCATAAGTCACTTGCTTCAGATGAAGCACTCCCTAAGTCTCCAAATTCCTAAATCTCCCTGATGACCTTCTCCATCCTTTATTTCTATATACACAGCAGTCAGATGCTCTGAAAACAAACAAACAAACCCACACCAAAATCAATCACTTTCAGTCAATCATTTACAGTAATCAAAATATTCAGATGGCAGCAAATAAGGTATGTGACTTGGGAAGAAAAACACCACCTCATCAGCTACAGCCCTGGCTCTTGTTTCAGCTGCCTGCTGTCTTTGGGGTAGCTGGCTTTTTGTGGAAGGACCTGCGCTGCCTGACTGCAAGGGGCCGTCTGGAGAGCAGCAGCCAAGCCTCAGCAGTTCCTCAGCTGTCTGAATGCCACAGGTCAATGTTAAGATCTTAAAAGAGAAGTCAAGCCGATGCCCATCAGAAAATCACGTGGCAGCAAACTCTGTCAGTTACTGGAATAACACCAGGAAAATTCCCCCTCCCCGAACCTATTTGAATTTGCACTGAAGTCACCAGTTCGGAGGGAATTTGCATTAAACATTTTAGTTCTGACCAATTTACCAGAAGGGTGAGTGTGGAAAATAAAAAAAAACTTTTTTACCCATGTTCTCAGAGGCCTGTTACGAGTTTTCCCATACTCCAGAGCCCACACACACTCTAGGCTTCCTATTCAGGGACTCAGTAGGAGAACTGTCAACAAGCTAACTCTTCATGTCTCAGTGGAAATTAAAGCTATTCTCCGGGACATTGTGAATGTCTCACTGGGAGGGAAACCCCATCAGCTTCCAGCTCCCAACGCTGCTGGATTCTCGTGGGATCCAGTCTGCATTTCAGAACCACGGCTTTCAAAATCATGAAGTATCTCGAGTCTTCAGATGAAGCTACCCATCCCTGCATCACTTGGCAAAACAGACAAAGCTCGAAACAACCCTCTGAAAAAGGATGTCCAAAGTGACAAGTGTCCCGCGGTGATGGACTTCTGCTGGATTTTTCTGGCTGCTGAGCATTACTGCCATTAGCTCTTTGAACATGAAAAGAGGCACTGTCAAGCCCCAGAGCACAACAGCTCTGCAGCAGGAGACGGACAGGGCTGAAATGCAGAGCTGAAGCAACCTGCTCACAGGCACGCTGAGCTACTGATGCACAGCTCTATTGATAACTTCCAGGATTTCTGTCTCTGTGAATTCCCTTTGTGCTCAGTTGTATCATCGAGGGCTAATAGCCTTGTATATATATATATATTTATTTTTTTTTTTGAAAAGCTTAATGTTGAAGGAAAATTGAAGGCTATCAGCTCACATACAGAAGTTGTTGGTGGCTGAAGAGCTGACTGATGGGCAGACGGCAGTAAGAGGCAGAAGAATGGAAATCACAGCAGGATGGCAGGAGGTTCTGGTAGGGTGACTTGTCTTGTTCTCAAAAAATAAATAAATCTGGTTTAATAACCTCACTAGGGAGTTTGGCACAAAGCTCAGGAATGTGTCAGGGAAGTTTGCTAGTGACACTGAGGCACGACCAGCAGGACAGCATGGAAATGGGACAACAGAGAGAACTGGATGAGCCTGAGATCATATGTGGCAAAAGCAAGTTGAAAATGCAAAATACAACTCAGCAAATCAAGAGAAATGCTTCTGCTGGAAGAAGAACTTTTAACAAAAATTGGGGTGCAGCTGGCCATGTGCTACTTGATCACTAACAACTACAAGGCACCAGTCTGTTGTGTTCATGAAGTATTTTCAATTCAGACAATGAAATGGAAGGGATTTTTTACAATTCTGCTCATCACTCTTTGAGAAACTAAAGGTATCAAACTAGAGGAAATGGAGAACTTTAGCGTAGTGAAGGAACAGGGCCTGCTAACGCAGTATGGGAAAAGAGAATTAATACAAAGGCAATTGCAGAACAGGAGCAAGTGGGAAGGGAAAAAAGACAGAGAACCTGGACAGCTACAGTATATTTGAACTGAATGCTAAAAGGTACCCTAGCACAAGAGTGATTTGGATTAGGGAATGGCTTTCCAACAAAAACATAGGACAAAAATGCTAACAACATGTAAGATGAAGGTCATTTCATCAGAACAACTAGGTAACTCAGTGAAAACAATCTCAAAGGACTGATTGCAACAATTTGTTTCAATCCTGCATTTGTAATTACATTCAAAAACAGATGGGAGAAATCCAGTCATAAGGTTGCCATTGCAATCTCCAGTCGCTCACATACATTATAACATAGCACTTCATTAGATGGTCACATAAGTTTTTCCTCCCAGAACGCTTGCTGCAGTCAGCAAACGGGCAGCTATTAATGATGTTTCTACCTTTCTCATTCAACACGTGCCCCTCTGCCTTATTATCCAAACCTCACAGTGAATGCAAAAATCATCGGTTTCCTCAGAGACATTCCTACAGTGCTGTCAGAGTATTCACGTGCTTCATAAATATCACTGAAATCATCTCCACTGCTTTCCTCTAAGATTATTCCTACTTTGCAAGGCAGGGAGATAAAGCAGAGAGGAACCGTGTCCAGAATGAGAAAAACCATGCAGTGATTTTAGGAGCATAGCTTGAGGAATGTGAGCTCTGGGTTGCCCAGAATCCTCTGCATGTAACACTCACTTGTAGGTGTTGATATAAAAGCTCCACTTTTCTGCAAAGCAAGCCCCAGAATTACATGCTAGAGACAGACACTGAAGAAGCCATGATTGGTGACAACACTGGAAGAGACTGATTACAGGGAATTTTCCATCATTGTACAAAAACATCCCTGGTGGACACAGGGTACAGCTCTTCAGGAGGTATTCAGCTCCGTTTCCCCAAAGACTGTGCTCTTTCTTTCTGCAGCCCCTTGCCTCATTCACTACACACCTTCCAAATTCTGCAAGAAATGAGGAACAGACAAGAGCTTCATTTCCACAGCATCGTCCATGCTATGCACTGATTCGTCCATCCTATGCCCTGTGGAAAAAATAGGTTGTAATCATGCTATTAAAGGCTCTACAATCATGCCTTCACACCAGGAGGCCAAGCAAGGGTTCCCCAGGCAATCTGACTTTTTGCATCTCTCAGAGCATTACTTGTCAACATTTACATTTCTCTAACGTTACCAACATTAAAAAAAAAGAAGAAAAACCACCAAAGAGTACCTCAAATGCCATCGTGTGATATTGTATCTGGGCCATCACGTTTCAGATAGCTACACACGCATTACTGCTATCTGCTGCTATCTAGCTGAAGCCATAGAGGAAATCTCAGCAGAGAGCAAGCAAGCTGGGCAGCACAGAGAGTCGAGGCACACATTTTAGAGGTGGATTTCACAGGAGAAGGATGCCAAGACTGAATCTTTGGGCTTAATAGCTTCTGAAGGAAGGAGGAAGCAAATGGTCACAGTCTCCATGATCTACCTCTCCTCTTTCCTTTATCCACAGCCATTAATCACCCCTGGTTTGTTGCCTCTGCCCAAACTATTTTTATGCTTTGCCCCCACAACTCTTCTCACTCTCTCCCTTATTTTGTCTCCATCACCAGTCCCTCTTCTTGCTTTCCTCTTCCACTTGGTTCCCAAGGTCTCCTTCTCCTCACTCCCCTCCATGCACGTGGGCTGTGAAAGTGCCAGTAGCACCAGGGTTTCTCCAGCCCTCCACGCCCAGCTCCTGCTCAAAGTCAGTCAAGCTTAAATAGAAGCTGACCACCACTGCTACTTCGTTTTTATTTTTTTTAATTTTAGAGCATATTTGGCCTTTCCCAACAGCACCAAAATGCAGAAACTTGGCACAGTGCTGCCTTCTTCTCCTGTCCCCTCCAAATGCTGCAGCTGTCAGAGGTCACTGCTGCCCTTGCCAGCCATATAGCCAGTGCATACATGAGTTCCTCTTCCATTTCCATACATCTAGCCAGCAGAAGAGAACTCATCCTGGACAGTCTTATTCTTGTTGTTCACTATTAAAGGACCAAGAAATGGGATCCTATAAAGGAACACACCCAGCAGGTTTGCATGAAGTAGCATCGCATGGTGTTATGGGGCCAGGGAACTTGCTTTCTTTCTCTAGCTAGTACACCTGGCTCTTCAACCATCCCAGTCTTTGTTTTGAAACAGTAGTTGTAGCTGTGATGATCTAAGGGCATGATCAAAGGCTTGTAGGGAGAGTTCATCTCTCCCATTATGGAAAGAGGCTGACTCAGACATAAAGCCTTTTCACCCTTCCTTCTGTTATTTACTTAATGAAAGAAACAGCATGCAAGGGTGTAGATCCAAGCCTCATGATTGGGAAAAATAAAAATATGCAGCAAAACAAAATAGAAAACTAGCTTATGTACAAAACAAAAGTGATGGCAGCACAATGCTCAGAAGCAAGAAAGGTGAACAACTGTAGTCTTTAAATTCAAATAAAATCCTCTGAAAACCACAGCTTTCTTAACTGCAACCAAGACATACACACACACACACGATATTCGTTTCCACTGTATCCCTTCTGTCTCTCCACAAAGGGTCCTGCACTTTAAAATATTTGCATACATTTGGATGCTTGATCTTTGCTGGCCACTTTTGTAATTATGTCAATATTATTCCTCCATGCTGTAAAAATATTTTGGTGCCTCCTTCCACTGACTGGCTCTACCTTGGAAAGCAACACGTATATATCCTCTGCGTCCACAGGAGTGTCCTGGTTTGTGTTTTCACCTAGAGCTGGGCAGAAAGGTGGTTTTGTTATTCCACCCAGTTGAGCAGTCATTTTTTCTGCTAAGGAACATCTGAAACATCACTGACTAAAGTTCGTGAAGATGGGGAAAAAACACACCATGGTAGGCTTCTATGGGAGCATCACACCTGACACCCAGATAATTGCTGCTATGGCTTCCCAAGCTGTGTATTCCCAAAGGCAGCCAAACAAAGCGATGGGCTAGATATGGGTAGAGATCACCAGCTTGCAGCAGGTGATTTGTCCCAGCCAACAAACCAACCCTGAAAAAGATGAAGAAAAGAACATGCACCCTACTGAAATAACAAAAACCAGCTAATGTATGACACAGCTTTATAAAGGTGTCAGGACAGTTAGTGCTTTGGGATTTCCAATTCCCCTAAATACTCTAAAGAGTAAGCTCTCTCTGCTTCCTTAGCACTTACTTCACATTGCTAAAAATGACTGTCCTATAGCTACAACTGAAACATGTTTGTTCCTTGCTTCACAGGAGAACAGGGAAGAGATGTGGAGGTTTTAGAAGAACCTGGCAGTGAAAAACCTCCACTAAATTAATATTATCAAAATATTTAATTTGCTCATGACTGAAGCTGACTCTTTTGGATAATGGGAATTGAATGTGTTTGACATAATTTGTCAACAAAACTTACTAAGCCTGTTTTATAAGCGACATTTCAATATGCAGTTGGATAACAATATTTATTTTGTTGTAAAAACAAATTTAAACTTCTGTCACTAAAGGAGGGCAAAGCATTGAGCCAGCTAGTAAAATTTTGAGACCTAACAGTGTTTATAGATGCTTTAAAGAGGTCAAATCGGTACACCTACTTTTCTTAAGTGTTACAGAAGAAAGTGCAACCAAATAAAACCAGAAATCTCCTCACGACGGCAAACTGTTCCTACCAAAAATCAAAAGATCTGCCAATTGCCCCGAATGTGAGCGTACAACTCCTGTAATGACCTGTGCCATAGCATACACTAATTTGACTGATACATGTGAGTAGAATTACGCTGAGGTTTCCAGTTGAAAGGGACTGTATGGGAGCAGCTTACTGCTTAGACAAATTGAGTAACTCAGCCACACAAGGCTGCTATGACTAATATCAGATGGCAACACATTGGGCCTTAACTAGAGTGAAACAGTTTCCAGCATTTTGGGATGGAAAGCAGAGAATAAAACTAATCACAAACAAACAAAAAACCTTCACTCAGATAGGAAAGCTCCACAAGGGATTCAAGCAGAAATAGATATCAGCATCAGGCTGAATAGCACCCTTTCTCACACACGAATACCAGCTTTTTGCCCATTCCCAGCAATTATGTATATGCAACTACAACACACAAAAGCAGAAATATGCTTTCTTCTGCTTACAGACCCACCCAGAGACATGATGTGCATTTTAATCATATTTTTCATTCAGAATTTCTGCTTTTCTCCTGTCCTCACTCAAATGATCAATGCTCCCATGTACCCAGAAGAAGAATGCCCTTCCAAAATCCTTAGTTAAGCTCATTTCATCCACATGATACTGCTTCGTTTTTCTCTCCCTACAAAAAATAAAGCATTGCTCCAGAGCTGCATTAGAAAAGCCTTACCATGTGGGGCTGCAGAGAGACTTTAAAAAGACAAAGCCAAAAAGGAAAAAAAAAATACAAAACCAACCCAACCTCACACCATAAAACAAATCCAGCATCAGCAAGGAGGCAGAACTGAGCATGTTCTGTATTATGTGTAGAAAGGCTGCAAAAGGTAACTTACTGACAACTGCTATGTCTAAATATATTTGCAGACAGAGAGTCCATAGCACCAAGATGTGTAATAACACTGCTTTCCACATGAAAGGGAGTCTCTCCTTAAACAGGAGTGTGCCCCTACCGTGAAACTGCTGGAAAAAGTAATCAGTCACAAGTAATAGTCATAAAACCATTTTGACACTTAGCATTCCTCCGTGGACAATATCATTATAAGTGGCTTAAATAAATCCCTCTAGCACCGAGTTGCATCTTTACAATTTCCCTTAAAGGAAACTCAGGTAATTATTTTTTTCCCCTTAAAAATACATTTTATTTTGTCTGTAAATTCAATACACTGACTAGCTAAGAAAGGCCAAATTTAGAGCTGGTTAGACAGCTTGAGCTGTCTCCAAGTCCAATGGTGAGACATTTCATTGCCTCAGAAACAAGTTTTTTCCAAGATTGTTCATTTACTCTGGGAAAGATCTGCAAAAAAGAGACAGTGATGGAGATCACTGCGTTAACAGCTGCACTGTACCCTTGAGCTTTCCCGAGCTTTACCAGAAAAATGTCATTTACATTGCAGAGCCATGCTATGTTCGATGCAGATTCAGGAAACTCTTGACATACAATTCACCTGCAAACATGACAATTAACACAAGTCTGCCAACTGCACCAGAAATACCATACCTTTGGCCTTGGTATCAATACTAAGATGAAACACAGACCCAAATTGGACTTTTCCCTAGTCCCACCAGTTTTAAAGGACATTATTGATAAAGACTGCTTCATTCACGATGCACTGATCTTAACAGTGATATTTTTCCATTCTGGATGCAGTCTATCCCAGGGCTGATTAATACCTTTAGCAAGCACTGACCTGAGCTACTCCATAGTAGCCTGGACGAGGGCATCGAGTGCACCCTCAGTAAGTTCGCAGATGACACCAAGTTAGGTGCGTGTGTCGATCTGCTTGAGGGTAGGAAAGCTCTGCAGGAGGATCTGGATAGGCTGCACCGATGGGCTGAGGTCAACTGCATGAAGTTCAACAAGGCCAAGTGCCGGGTCCTGCACCTGGGGCGCAATAACCCCAAGCAGAGCTACAGGCTGGGAGAGGAATGGTTGGAGAGCTGCCAGGCAGAGAAGGACCTGGGAGTGATGGTGGATAGTCGGCTGAATATGAGCCAGCAGTGTGCTCAGGTGGCCAAGAAGGCCAACGGCACCCTGGCTTGTATCAGGAACAGTGTGACCAGCAGGGCTAGGGAGGTGATCGTCCCCCTGTACTCGGCTCTGGTGAGGCCGCACCTCGAGTACTGTGTTCAGTTTTGGGCCCCTCGCTACAAGAAGGACATCGAGGTGCTTGAGTGGGTCCAGAGAAGGGCGATGAAGCTGGTGAGGGGCCTGGAGAACAAGTCCTACGAGGAGCAGCTGAGGGAGCTGGGCTTGTTCAGCCTGGAGAAGAGGAGGCTCAGGGGCGACCTTATCGCTCTCTACAGGTACCTCAAGGGAGGCTGTAGCGAGGTGGGGGTTGGTCTGTTCTCCCACGTGCCTGGTGACAGGACGAGGGGGAATGGGCTAAAGTTGAGCCAGGGGAGTTTTAGGTTAGATGTTAGGAAGAACTTCTTCACTGAAAGGGTTGTGAGGCACTGGAACAGGCTGCCCAGGGAAGTGGTGGAGTCACCATCCCTGGAAGTCTTCAAAAGACGTTTAGATGTAGAGCTTAGGGAAATGGTTTAGTGGGGACTGTTAGTGTTAGCTCAGAGGTTGGACTCGATGACCTTGAGGTCTCTTCCAACCTAGAAATTCTGTGATTCTGTGATTCTGTGATAGACCCTCAACAGCGAGTAATAGCCAAATGCAGAGAGAGCACAGGTGTGGGGGTGATGTACCCCTCCATCTCCCAGAGTCATAGTAGGTAGGATATGAAAAACTGCAAAAAACACCCTAATACATTTCCACTCTTTTCTGACTAGTAGGTAGCCTGATACAGACTGCAAGGGACACTGTAAAACGGGTATCTGTGGGCACTGTCAAGCCTGTGAGGAGGAGGAGGAGAGGAGCTCTGAACCAAAAACTGCCCTCTACTGCTGTCACCAGCAGGACAGCATTGTTCAGAAGCTACAGGAGCAGAAGGCAAAATGCCTCCTGCAGTATGGTTTTAAAGAGAAACTGGGATGTGATTTAGGTCTGCCACAGGAGTGGTGTTTTAGAAATTGTGGCTTGAGTGCTGCCACTTCTCCCAGCCAACAAAACAAGTGCTGCGTGATGGGCAGGATCCCAACCAGAAGCTTCCTTAAAACACTTTCCAGAGGCGTGCTGAGCTGATGGCGCTCTCTGCAGCCATGGCAAAATTATTCAAGAGATTTCCCTAAAAGCATATGGCACTGCCAGGTGAGATTGTAATATTAAGACTGTTCAACAGGCTGAGTAATATTAAACATGGTGCTGGAGTTTGGAGCAGTTTTTTTGAGAAAAAAAAAAATGAATGAATGAATGAATAGGATGGTTTTGCAGGTGGTAAATAGATTATTTAATTCCAGACAGCAGCGCCATGCTCAGCCTTTAGAGAAGAGCAAGCGATTTCACCTGAGCAGCCAGACTTGTGGTTGTCTGTCCTACTCACCGGGCACCACTCCTTTGATGTCACTTTCCGTGTTCATCCTGTTCTTGCGAGTGAGCTGAAAGATAAGTTCCTTGGACGCCTCAAACTGCTGCGTAGCCATCAGCCACCGGAGGGACTCTGGGAAAATACTTGAGAGATGGAAAACGCGTTAGGGTCACTTTCTTTCTAGAAGGCATCTTCCAGTCTGTTGAATTAACAAGGATGACGTTTCTCCTCAGTGCAAATGATATTGCTTTACTTCACCATCTGGAATTTGACAAATTTGTGCAATTTCTAGGAAGTTTCTAGGAAGTTTCTAGATTTTTTTTTCAAGTTCTGGCAGAGAAAGAAGTGATAGTGATTAGCTGCTCATTTAAATATGCATGAGCAATATTACTATTTTCAAAAAGCAGAAAAAAGCTTGTAAAATTAATAAAAAGGGCTCAGAATATGGAAAGTAGTGACATTCACTTTTACACTGATTGACAAATGATACAGGAACCATCCTATCACCTTGAAATAGGACGTATTAGAATTTTATAACATATTAGAGGAGTTCTGCCTACTAATACCATTGTGAAGGAGCAAGGAGAAGGAGGAAGCACTGCATGCAATAGACATTTGCTGCCAGGCAGGGAATAAATGAGTTGTGCAGTTAACGCAGGATAATTCAGACCACAGTAGGAAAATTTCTGACAGAAGTGATTTGAATTTCTCATGTAAAGACAGAGAGAGGAAAGAGAAAAATTACTTTCCAGGATTATAATGGAACATTTTATTTTTTTATATATGTTTAAACATCCAAAAATCTCCCCTATACACAGATTTTAAGGCATTCTTTTATACAGGTCAGTACTGTGTATGCCCCAGACAACATCCAGTTGCTGCTATAAAAGTTTCCCCTAGTAAAGGCAACATTATGCTAATTGAGTTGCCTTAAAAGCATACACATAGAGTTATAAAATAAAAAAGTTTACTTTTCATCTGCTTGTTTCCTTCAAATGCTGACATTCACCTGACTCTTCAGAGTAATTAACCATTATTCCCTGTTTTTTTTTTCCAGATAAGTACATTTTATTTTCATACAAAAGCAAAATAAATACGTAGATCTTAAACAAAATAGCCCCGCACTTGCATTAATACAGATACTTTCAGACTTGACTATAAGCATATTTTTCTTTCTTATCTAGGCCTCATTTTCACTCATCTAAGAGACCTTCCTAAGAACAAATTTTAAAACTAACTTTTAACTTCATATATACAATAAACCGCAAATTTCCTTCACAAAGTGCCAATCCTTGCTGCAGATGCTGCCTCAGTTCTTGTACTTTTAAGCAGTGGTGCAGTCAATGGTGCTGTTAGGGTGCTACCTTTAAAGGCTGATGCAATTTGGACTTCACCCTTAGCAAGAAATTAATCCTTGACAGAAAAAAAATATGTGTGTGTGTGTGTGTGCATGTCTATTTATACATGCCCATATATATATATATATATACCTGTCTGAATTTAAGAAGAGATTGGACTGTGAACTTAGGCACATGGTCTGAACTTTTGGGTAGACCTGTGCGGTGTCAAGAGTTGGACTTGATGATCCTTAAGGGTCCCTTCCAACTCAGGATATTCTATGATTCTATGATTCTATATTTATACATGCATACACATATATACATGTATACAATTATATTAAAAAAGAGGAAAGTCAGGTAGCCTGCGATCCAAAGGTTATTTGTCCTGTTATCCATACTCTGCTCTGGGTATGTGGTGGGTAAGTAGCAAGCAGTGAATTTTTTCCAGTTCTCTGTTCCTTTGCTTATAGCAAGTAAACATTTTAATCTAGTCAGCATTACCTTTAAAATTAATTACCTAGCCTGCTCTCAGTCTTACGTTTTTGTACTATCCTGTTCTTGCAAGCCTCTGCTGTGTTGTGCCACCACTGTGTGTCACTATTAAGACAAAAGCACAAAGTAAGATTTTTGAGAGGTTTATAAAGTTCTGGTGAAGACAGACCCAGTAGCACCAAGGTGGGAGCCTCCCATTTCTCTAGGGTAGGCAGCATCGGGCCTGGAGCCTCACGCTGGCAGAAGACCAGAAGAAACCAGGATGGGAGAAGTAACCT
This sequence comes from Aythya ferina, assembly GCF_964211825.1. Lineage (NCBI taxonomy): Eukaryota > Metazoa > Chordata > Aves > Anseriformes > Anatidae > Aythya > Aythya ferina. The sequence goes on from NC_140297.1 coordinate 82,963,318, forward strand.
GTGGGAATGGTGCCATCATCCCAACACATGATAATTTGGGAGAAACCTAAGCAGGGAGGCTCAGGGCCAGCCACCTCACACACACGCAGTGTCCAAGGGTGCTGCTCATGAGCGGATGTGTGTTATATTTAGCTCGGCTAAGCCAGGCCGAAGGAACCAACAGTGACAACCCAGAACCACAGGGCAGGTTTAAGGGGAAAATTTAGCTGTGCAGCCACAACAGCTAGGCTGAGATGTGTCCTCTCAGGAGGCTTTTTCATCTTTAAAGGGGACACAACAGCCAGCAAATGACAACGTACAACTTTCAGCTCAATGGTTGAGCCATCTCCCAGGTCCCCACCACACCTCAGCACATAAAACCTATGTGAGCACCCCCAAATCCAGTGTTAGGGGCTTGTGTTGACTTGGACGTGACAGGAGGAAGCAATACTTACACCCAGTAGAGCAGCATCAGCAGGAAGGGGCAGATGATGACCGCCTGGAGGACCTGCCAGTCCCTGCAGAGGGCAGCCAGCCCCGGCATGAGGAACTGCCCCGCCATTTCGATGAAGCTCGCCACCATGGTGATCATGAACCGGTGCCCAGGAGGACAGAGCTCTATCCCTGAAACACAGAGCACATGCAGCTGCGTCAGGACCCCACCAGCAAAGGTGTCCACAGGTCTACTTCCCCCTGGCCAGGTGCCTAACTTCACAAAGGTTTCAGGGTCTTAACGTCCTTCATTTTAATAAAACAAATACATATGTAACACACATACATAGATTGATTTTAAAGGAAAATGGAGGGAAAAAGATAATTCATAGATTTGGAGTCAAGCCTTTTCATAATACCCAAAGACACTACGTGCCTTTCCAATCAATCTGCTGCTAGACAGAACATCACCACTCTCAGCAGGATACAGTCTCCCAACTCATATGGGATGCCACCTGCCCACAGCTGAATACACTGTGACTCAGCCAGTTTCAAGCTGGATTTTGCTGAGTGGGTTGTTCCTGGGTTTGCTTTTTGTTTTTGCAATACCTAATCTTGATCAACTTTCAAACAAGACAGCTTTCTATCTGTCTTATCCTGCCCTCCATCCTTTCTTCTGCTGTAGGGCAATTTACCACCATCACTGCTATCAGTTGTCTCAGCTGCTTTGTGACAAGTGAGTTCAGTAGACAAAAACTTCCTTAAACCACAAGTTCCGCCTATCTTTATTCAGTCTTCAGAAAATAAAATGAATTTATCAGAAAGGCAGCTTTTTTTTTTTTTTTTTTAATCTCCAGAAGAAACAGCAGTAAAATTGGACTGCCTTGTGCAAATACATTCCAACATAAATAATGTTTTTGCCAGTAGGAATACAATAGAACCCACTATTTCAAATTTCCCACTTGCCTACACTCACTTCTACAGATTAATAATCAAGCCCATAAACCTGCCACAAATGTTGTGCAGAACTTATCGGCATGCTGATACAGAAATGTAGGCTCATAAACGCTCATGATATGTTGCTGACAGCACTGTGGTGTTTTTCCTTGGGATGTTTCCTATGGTTGTTTTAAATTAAAATTTAATGGTTGTTAAAATTGTAATTGAAAAGCCATCAGACAATAGGAAGAGATGACAGCTGCTCATTCATTCACTCTCTCATCTGTAGCTTGTTCAGCATTTATCACTGTAACACAGATTTATATTAACTGACCAGGAACCAGCTTGCAGATCAAATATAGGATTAGACACCACATTTTTTTTTTTTCCTCCTTTTATTTTGGCCCATGACAAAAACCACTGATGGATTTTTGCCAATACAAAAGGAAAATGTGTCTGTTGTGAGCAGCCCCAATTTTCATTAGCTTAACCACAAACAGAGCAGCTTTGGGAAAGGAAGGGGGGAAAAATCCTCAAAGACTCTCACTTGGTATAAAAGGCTTTTACGTTTTAATTAGGAAAATGAGATTAAAGCACAGAGCTTCTTATGACATGAATATGGCTTCATTCTTACTAATGAAGGATCCCAAGCCTAGGCGATTTTTTTAATTCTATGCAGAGAGGTCACTTCCGTTTTATTTTCTAATCTGCAACTATGAAGTATTTCTGTTTGTTTTGCTAAGCCTTAAAGTTGCAGTTACTCATGCTCCAGTGTGCCTTCATTAAGTACAAGGACGAGTTTTGTTGCTATAGGAACAGGAAGCCTGCGTTAGGTAGGTAAGACTTTGACATCTCAGCTGCACTGCTTGGGGTAGTATGAGATGAAAAAAAATAACCGGGACAAGAACAACTTCTGGATGAAGTCAGAAAGAGGCATCAAAATAATAAAAGTATGTGGTTTTGAGTCACTGGTGCATAATACACATCACTCCATATGCAGCAGTCATTCACTGTATAGAAAGGAAGTCACTTTGGAGGCTGTTTCGCATCTGTTTTCTTTTCCAGATTATCACAGGCATATGATCACTTTTTGCCCTTTCCTCTAGAAAAGCCAAAGAATGAAAAAAAAAAAAAACAAAAAACAAAACAACAAACCCTGCTATAGCTGGGTGAGCGCAACTTTCAGCTGACCTCAGCAGGCGCTTCATGTATATGAAATATCACATCTCCTTATAAATGTTCTACATATGAGGACAGTCTAGCAACTTTCCAAAACCTTTAGCTTCAATTTGATATGATAAAATATTCAGCTTTGCGTTTTTTAGCAAGCATTTAGCAGTCAGGCTTGTTCCAGCTCTGCCCCAGGCCTAGCAAAGGCTTCCTGCACCCTGCTGATGCTCTCACTGGTGCCTCGATGTGCTTGGCCACCAGACCTCTGTGTCCACACCAGTTTTCACCCAGTTCACACGATCCATTACTGGCTCATGTACAATTGCTGCAGGACAGAAATCAACTTCATCCCTCTGTGGCTAAGCTGGCAAGAAAGCCCCATTTCTTTCCTTCAGCAGAAATGTTTTCTCCTCAATTACTTTGCTGAGCAGAGAGAGTCAAGTAAACCCTTGTCATACACACAAATCATGGAAACAACCATCAGCATCACAAACTCCTGGATATATCCAGCTGCTCCACTTGGAAAAAAATTGTGTGGGCAAGGAGACAGGCACAGAAAAGACCTTGCTTGCTTGCCCAGTACCTCTCTTCCTGAAGACAATTGCCTAACCCTATGTGTGGTGCAGACGTGATCCCCACGTGCCCCATGGACACGAGACACAAACCACAAGCCTCATTGCACAACACACAATCTGGTTGGGAAATGCAGAAGCTGAAAGTGTAGAAATCCTTCTTTGGGACTCTATCTTTGTGTCATTCCACTACAAAAATGATTGGGTCACTGTTCACCAGCCTTACAGCTCATAAATCTACTGCTGGGAGCCTCTGCATGAACCACGGGCATCTGACCAGGGCATCAAGCACTTCTGGTGGCTGTTTGGTTTAATTTAAGCAGAACCATTCAAGGTTTGTTGCATTGCACAGAGACTCATCCTGGCACTAAGGGAACAATACCAGGGCCAGTGAGAGTGAGCAGATGAGCAGGTACCAAAGGGATGGGCAGAGCATGGCACTGGCACGTGCCCATTGTGCCAATCACGCCCCATCTGTGATTTCAATCAAGTAACGAAAGCAGGATGGAAAAAAACCAACAAAAAGGTATCAAGAAGTTGCAAGGAACATGACTGCACCCAAAACTGAAAACGCAAAATTGGTTTGCTGCTTGCCTAGAACAGCCTTGGGGATGCGATGAGGACTCAGCAGCCACTGCCTCGTGTCGCCTGTGTCACAAAAACCATGTAGACACACACGTATTGGTACTTGTGAGTGCATAGATGTGAGAGCATAAACAAATGAAATATATGAGGGAATGAGTGGTTGTGCAAAATCTTCCCACTCACAGACTTGGGAAAAAAAATCACTTTGTCCCGAAAGATCTCTCGCTGAGTTATTCAGAAATCCCATAGGAAATCATTTCAGATACTAGCCAAGGGAATAAGAACCACAGCAGCAACATTGGCTGCTCTCAGTGACAAAGGCCAAGCTCAAGAAAAAGATGTTCAAAACAACATTTTTTAGTGTACTAAGAGGTCAGACTTCAGAGCACTCAGGGCTCCTCTGCCATACATACATGCCCTCATACACTGTCCTTTTCCAGCACTGCAGCGATGGCCCTGCCTGGCCCCTAGCAGAGCCACATGCACCCCTGGGATGTGTTAAACCTTTTAGGTAGTGGGGCTTTTCCCTCTGCACCTGGAGGGTTCCCACTTGATGCTCCCCACAATTCCCAATGGGAACAACCTTGGAGATGTCCTAGTCTGGCTTCCCTGACCGGTGCAGAGCCAGCCCTTGGGTGGCAGAGAAGCCAAGTTTCATGGAAAGAAAGGCACCGATGGACCGACAGGGCAGAGCTTGGTCAGGCTTTCTGACCACCCAGCTTTAACCACCAGGTTGTCAGGGCATCCTCTTGCACCTTAGGTGAATGGAGAGCTCAACAGAGGTTTCCAACCTGCAGCGTTTTCCAAACGTGTCTAAAAAGCACAGTAAGTAGTATTTAGGGCCTGGCAGACTATATACTGAGAGCAACATTGTCATGCACAAATCCTCACCTGATCCACACTGCATATTACGTGACAACAGCGGCAAGGCTGGAATAAAATGTTCTTGACAGACCAAACCGAAGAGACAACTGGAAATGAGAGCTTTGCTATTTCTCAGCAGCCACAGCATGCCACCGGAGACAGGCAGATAAGACCTACCAACCAGGTTTTGTAATATCAAAATTACTTTTCTTTAAACAGGATTCATTTTCTCCCTCTCACACACAAAACCCACTGCATTTCGCCTGCTATGCAGCCCTTTGGGATTTTTGTTAAAAAGAAGGGAAAAGCAGATTCATTGCACGGACCAAATGAAGTGCTGAGAGGCCCTTCTGCAAATGCATCTGCGGTTTTACCAAGAAGAGGTTGTGCATAAACATCCATGAATTAATTCCCTACAATTGTCCAGTACTTGAACCAACGCATGCTGTTTAAGTCATTTAATCTGGAGGCCAGTGCGTCTGGAAGAGCTCTGGGAGCGGAGCAGACACTAAGATGTTTCTGGAGTGCTGCTGTAGGCAGATGAGGTATGGCACATCTCAGACCTGCGTTTTTCAGAGCATCTGCAGAGAGCCATTAGTCCTGAAAGCTCCCACTTCTCTTCTTCTTTTTAATAGTTTTTGGAAACATAAGGATAACTTGCAAAAGGAACCAGGGCTCTAGCTTGTTCCACACCAAAATTAATTGCCCCCTCCAACAGCTCACCAAAAAGCCTCATTTTTTTGGAAGAGGACAGTGCTCCAGCACACATCCCTGTGTGGCTGACAAGGTTTTACAAAGCTGAGGGGCTGGCAGCTCAGGCTGGGGCACAGATGAGAGGAGAGAGCTAATGGGGAGCCTCTGCAGAGGAGATGGACACACGGACGAGTGACTGGGGAGGAAGGACTGCAGTAACATCGGGCTGACATCAGCTTGTGCCGCCACAGGTATGGCTCAAAACCTGCTTAGCCCAGCTCCTTCAGACCCTGTTGGGTGGGCTGCGAAGGGATTAAGGGCCACATCTCATCCTTTCTTACTTGGTCTCACCCTTGTGTGCTGGTAGCAGACCGTTTGCTTCAGATTTCAGAAGCCTTCTGGTTTGTCCTCAGAGGCTGACATTTATTCTCACAGGATATTTGCACAATGAAGAATAGCAAAGACTTACTTTAAAAAAAAAAAAAAAAAGTAATTTGCAAATAATATATCAAGAGGGAAAAGAGGTTAAATCCCACTGCCTGAGCAACTCTCTAGCATTCACTCACTCATCTTCAGTCCCAAAACACAAAGCAATTCTTGCAATGCGGTCCAAGCACTAGCTACAACAGAAACCACAAGCTAGCTGCTTTCTGTGCCTTTGCAGTTTTCTCTCCCCCCTCCCAGTTTCAGGCTATGAGCTGCCAAGACTGTAATTATATAGGATTATCCCCTGGAGAAAACAGCCAGGGCAAAGCACCTGAAGTCTGGGCTGCAGCCTTCCCACTGAGGGGGGGAGGAGACGAACTGACTCCAGATTCATTTTCATGGTTATAGTTCTAAAAATGCTACCAGAAAGAGGAAAAAAAATCACAATTTTTGGCAGTTTCTACCCTGTTACTATATACCCAACACTCCCTCCAAGGGCTCTCAGGTTGCAAGCCCTACCCCAAAAAGGGAAGAAAACAATTGCAGTTGCACAAAGCCCTGGCACATCAGCCAGCCAGAGGAAAGCACAGGTAATATGGTATTAGGTGTAAAATGCAGGACACCAGAAATCACTGATGATGGTAGCATCCTAATGCACCAGAGCTGCGTGTGCCTCTCAGAGCCAGGAGCTGCCTGGCTCGGTCAGGAGTAAATATGAGTTTTTTGCATTTGAAGCACAATGCTAGGGCTCTGTGTATCAACAGAGCACAGGAGGAGAGGAAAAAAACATCCCAGAGCACTTGGTTTCTGAGCTGCTCAGCACTTCCAGCATGTCCCACCATGGCTCTGCTCCCTGAGTAGTCAGTCCTCAGTGATCCTGCTGGGGGGGAATAAATAAAATAAATAAAATCCAGCTAATACCTGCCTATATATCCAAATTTCCAGCAGGTTACCAGGCTCAAACTTGCAAGCTCTGCCAGCCTCAGCCAAGGGCTAAGGCCACTCCTTGCCTCCATCAGCACACTCCTAATCCAGCATGGGCTGAAGTGGCACAGGTTAAGCCTGAGTGTGCTCCCGGCTCCGCATAGACACTGAGCTTTCTCTCGGTCGTTTCTGCTGTCACCAGAAGCAGCTGAGGAAGCACTGTGTGTAAATACAGTTTATTAAGGAACAGCAAATAGAGCAGCATGAGGAAGGAAAGGTTATCACATGCACCGCAATCAGCCAATTCATGTATACAAACGACAGAGATGGAGTGAAAGGAAAGGAAAAATCTAATTTCCTCTCTGGAGAAATCCAATCTGTTGTCAAGCAAGGACAGCAGTAATAGACTAAACCTCCAACGACCCAACAGCACAGCAGGACAAAACTTATTCTAAAATACAGCTGTGATAGGACATGGGTGCTCCTTGGAAGGTACTTTTCTACACATAGTAGGTTTGGGGAGGGTTTCTTTTAAACACACACTAGCCCACCACTTACACCTAATTAATGTTTTTAACATGTGTCAAACCAGTCACCCATGCGCTGACACGGCCTGGGGTGACAGATGCCCCAGTGACACCTTGGTAGCACCCCCTGCCCTGACCAGTACAGCTGCCTGCTGCCTACCAGACCGAGCTATGAGATAAGTCAATATCTCATCCGAACAGGTGTCTTTCTCACCAAAACCACACCATGGGTTCAGCTGGTGTATGTGCACCAGGCCTGGTCTACAACCACAGGCTCACTGCCAGGCCTCGGCTAGCTCAAGGGCTGCAACACGAACTGAGATTTGCAGCATCAAACAAGCAAGCACGACACCACCTCTTGTCCAAAAACCAGCCCAAACCACAAGGCACATTACTCTGCTTTTCCTGAATCTCCCCTGTAAGAGAAAAAAGGTGATACGATTTCGGGAGGAGCCCTCCTTCCAGCTGCAGCCCACTTTTGGCTGCCCGCAGCAGCAGTGATGCTGCACCAAGATGTTGCTTGCAAGGCAAACTCCCAAAGCAGGCCACACAGGATACCTTCAACACACCACGCTGCCTTTTATTACACCAGACAATGAAACCAAACAAATGTTAAATCATGTTTTTGGCACTGCCAGAATAGTTGCTGTCTATCCTGCTTCCAGAGGAACACAGCCCTGCAGCAGCATGGAGCCAGCACTGGTTTTTGGTGACAGTTCCTGTGTGTGAACAATGGCGTTAGGGAATAAAATCCAGAGGATGGCCCTGGAAACCACAACAGCAGTGACAAAGGGTGTGAGAAACTGGTAGATACAGAACACGCTGATTTCAGAATACAGGTGACTTAATTTAAATGTGATTGCAACAGTGATTAAAAAAGCTTACATGTATATAGGAGATAAGCCTTCATATACATTAACTACCTATAAAAACAATTGTTTTCCACCTCCAGTCTATAACTTCCTATTTCCCCCCACCCCAGCCTCTCCAAAACCATGCCAAGATCGTGTTTTTATTTGTGTGCCAGACTAAGATTGTATGGAAATACATTTCATTATTCCTTGTTCCAAAAAGGTGCCTTGCTCTAAAGGAAACACACAGCTGATCACACGAATATTTTGCAAACCTAACACCTCTGCTGTTCACAACAGCTGGCCCCTTTTCTCTTGGCAGGATCTAAATCACAATTGGCGTCTTCTTGACGGGAATGAATGAGAGCAGCTGAAACAAAAGCCACAGTGCAAGAAGCATCAGAGGAGCTCATTTTCTTTTATGCTTCAGATGAAAGGATTCTGCATCTGTATTTGTCAGAAAATTTCAACAATATTGTAGCCACTTAAAATAAGAGGAGAGAAGAAATTCAATAGATGCAGATCTGCATGGCAATCTCTTAATTAACCAAGTGGCAAATAAATTGCCAACAGCAGCTGTTTCTAAATCTCAGTTCGCAACCTCCAGGCAGATGACAGTCCCCAAGAAGACGAGCATGAAAAAGTAAACCCAAAACAAGGTGTTAGGCATTTACTAAACATTTCTGAGCTCACCAAGGCAATAGGGCAGCGAGGGGCAGTGCCCAGCAGCCCCACTTGGGAGATGCTTCCTGCAGCCCCTCTAGGGGCTAGGCAGCCAATTCAGCCAAAAGCATTTAGTAAGCACGTTTGTGAGAGGCTGTCGCACGCTCTGCCCCTGGGGTATCCTTGTTTTTAAAGATTTATGCCACCAGGCACTCTGCTCAGTTGTCTCGTAAACACCGTGAAGGAGAAACTCTGGAGATTCAGAGCCAATAAGCCATTGTATTTCGGGAGCTTTCATCACGGCGCCCATCTGCTGGAGAAGGAAGGGCTGTTCAGACTAGCAGGTGACTTTTGCATTAGATAGTGCTCTGGGATTCAGCACGAAAACTGACACAGACCTGGGAAATGCAGAGACAGGGATACTGAATGAAAACACCCATGCAGTAAGCGAGGAACATGCCGAACAATATGCAAACCACAGCACCAGGAATCAGTGCAAGCAGGATGGCCTCTGGTCACACCTCCTCTAATTTCAACCCCATGACAATATAAAAAGTGAGGCAATGAACCTTTAGTAGTATCCATGGCTAGCAAATTCCTGTTGATACAGAATTGGCCAATGCACAGTTGGAAGATGTGTGGGTATTGGTTTTCCTCTTCCATTTTCCAGCTAGCTTTTATATTCCACATAACACACCCAAGAGGGAGCAGAACAAACAAAAAAACAACACATCCCCCCCAAAAACAAGCTTTCAATAACAAAAAAGGAAATGAAACCAAAAAGCCTTTGTAAGGGAAAAAGAAGTTCCTGCATTATATTCTTCGCAGCAGCCTTGAAAGGCCATTTGGTGGATCTTGCAATGGCACAAGCAGACAAACTGCAGCACATTGAGAGAGCTCTTTCACAGTTTTTTCGAGGATTCGTCTTGAAAGAGACAAGAGGACAAATTCACTTTTTTTTGCATGACTTTAGCAGAGGGTCACTGGGTTAACTTGGGAGGGCAGCATCTCGTTGCACACACAGAGTTTAGTACAGTGGAACATCTCTCACATTCCTACCGTCATGTATAGAATTAAAGACTTCAGATTTTCAACTTGGATTTAGATTCAAATTTCTTCCTTGCTAAATTTACAAACACCACCTGTGAACAGCTTTTTTTTTTTTTTTTTTTTTTTTTTTTTCCTGAAGAACCATAATCCTTCAAATTGGTAAAATTTGACTTGAGGGTGAAGAACAATGAAAGACCTGCTAGCATTACAATTGCTGTGCTAGGTATGCCCACGCAATACCAAAACAGACCATCCAAAACCATCTGCCGGGATCTGAAGTTTTCCCAGGATGGGATCCCTGAAAAATACATGAGTTTTTCCAACACTCCATACAGACTTACAAGCCAAGCAGACTTGCTCTAGAAGGGTAAAATACCAATATAGCCTGATAAAACTCTGGTAAGAGCTAAATATTTCTGCTCAACAGATGGCATAACCTCTTCATTTCCTATTGATTTGCAATAACTTTGAAAATGAGAAAACTCACATTCCTTAATATCCTCCTTTCGTGGAGGTTGGTAAGTATGCTGGGGAAAAAAGTGACCTTCCTGCAGAGGATGCTCGTCCTCGCCAGTGAAAGACCTCTTTCAGCAAAACCCTGCCACTTGCAGAAGAGTTTGAAATACGGCAACACTTGGTGATTTGTTCCAAATAAAACCAGAACGAATTGCTTAAGCAATTAATAACACAATGTTTAAAAGAAACTGAACTCCCTGGCAAGGATCCAACTGCATTTCATGGAAGCGGGTTTCACTTGCTCTGATAACACGACTCAACTTTGTACACATCACCACTGTGACTAAAACTATGAAGATGCATACCTGCACTGCCTCGGCCCTGCGGAGATCAATATTTAACCTCTTCCTTACCGATTCCCAAGCATTTGTCTATGTGACTCGTAGGTTTCGAAGGGTAGGTCCAACTGAGTGGTGCTTCTCTATCTGTGCCCATGCAAGGTCAAAGGCAAAGCAAGAAGTGGGTAGAGGCAGAGAGTTGCCTCCTATGCAGGAAACGCCAGCAATCCACAGCACGTGGTCCTGGACATCACCTGATGAGGGTCCAGTTTCAGGTACATCAGGAAAAAAAAAAACACATTTACCACCCTCCTGTAGCAATAGAGAAGAAAGGCAGGGGAGACAGAGAACAAAAGCAGAGGAAATTTGAACTGCTCCTCCGCCTTGCTGAGCGATGTTTCTAATCAGAAGTTGAATAAAGAAAAAAAAAACAGAAGACATTTGGAAATGCTGTAAACCCTTCAGCTATGAAAGACATGTGGAGAGTGCTGCCAAAGAGCAGCCGTATTTATTATACTGAACTCCGGTGCTTGCGCAACGAAGGGTAAAGCTCAGAGGGCTGTATAATTGGGATGCTTCTTGAATTCTGAGCTGAGGGCAAAAATAAGTAAGTAAATGAGAAGGAGTAACATGAGAGAGTCATGAAAATAAATAAATAAAGAGCAGAGCTGTTTAGAACTACGGGTCCTGAACAATAATAAAAAAAAATCCTAAGTTGCAAACCAAAAGCTTCTACCACAGACCTAAGAGGGATAGGCATGCTATGCTATTTATGAACTAAAGGAAGAAAAATAGCTTTATAATTTTTCATTTTAGTCCTCACTACTTGAAGCACAGTCTTAAAAGGAAGAGCTTTTTGCCTGCTTCAGGTCTGAGGGCTTAGAAGAACCTCTTAACCACGAGGTCTAGGATTGGAGCAGGCGTGCTAAAATTCAACAGCTTAGACTGTGCACACGTGGGTTGAAGACTACAGTCTTGACACATCTGAGCCTGCTACTGAGCGTAACCAGAAGAAACCACATGCCAAAAGCACGAGGCCTGTGGATCCCACGGGGAGGGCAGGGATGGAGGTGACCACCAGCCTGCTGAGGTCTGCCCACCCTTCCCACCAGGGACTGGCTGGACCCCCCCAAAAAGCCCCTGCATGAGGCTGTAGGGAAATGTAAAGCAAGTGAAAGTCTCTTTACACTTCCCTCCTCATAAGTCTCTTTACACTTCCCTCCTCATTTGCACAATGCTTCCAGATGTCCTGCAGTACTGCAGGCCTCCCAGCCAGGCACTGGCCTTTTACTAGGGTATTTTTAAGCTCAGGTTTCTAAGAACAGGAGCTTCTGTTACTGCCACTGTTTCCTTATTTTAAAGGATCTTCCTATATGGTTAAGCCACGATAAAACACCTAAATTCTAGAAAACCATCCAATAAATAACACTTCAGTCAAGCTGCTTCTTCAGTCTCTTCCTCACATCTATAGTTTCACCAGATGTTCCATATGGAAGGAGGAATGCCAGTTCTACCAAGAGCAAGAATAGATGGAAGTAAACAACACGAAAAAAGTTTCTAAATAAAACTACTTCTTTTTCTGCTTTTGTCCAAAGGAGAGGAAATGTCTGGTGTTCCTAAATGCTGGATGACAAAACATCCTGAGCCACAGGTGAGCACAAGGTGCCAGGCATCGGCTTTGCAGCATGCAGCCTGCTGGAGTCTGAAAGGGAGCTGGCTTTCAAAGGGTTACTTGGTGCTGCACTCTCTATATATGTATATATATACACATATATGTATAAATATATATATATATATAACATTTACAACCATGCCTGAATAGGCCAGAATTCACCTGTGAAAGAAACACAGGACTCCACAGCACTCATTTCAGTGCAGAAAAAGATGTCCATCAGTCTGGGTATACAGGTAATATCTGTAAGCAAAGAACAAGCTCCACAAGCTTCTCTCATCCTGAAATTTCATCTGGTTTAATCTGAGTTGATGTCAAGTGCCCTGATGCAGGCCTAAGACTTTACAGCTATACTAAAACCCAGCAGCCTCCTACATCTGAGGAGGCAAGCAACATCATCTAACTCTGGACATTACAGATAGTTGCATCTTCCAGTGTTCACTGTGTGATGGCAAATTGCCAGTAAACACACAGGCAAACAACCTGCAAAAGTTTCACTGCCATCAATGGATTTCCCTTACCCTCGAATGCAGGCAACACACTCCTGTGCCTTTACTCCTATGGAGTTAAACTGTAGGTACAGGCTTCTCCATGAGTTGGATTTTCCTTTAACCTGTCCAGAAGCTGTTGCTCAGATCATTTTGCAACTGGCATAGCCACCTATAAATAACCTGGCCACAACACAGCCATGTACTCACGTGCATTTGATTAAAATAAACTCATCTAAGAGGGTGGCCACCTTTGAAATCGAAAAAAATGGACACAGGAAGGCTAAGGATTTACACGCATGAAAATTGCAGAGCTAGTTACCACTGGAGTGCCACTGCCATTGCTGCGCTGCTGTCACCAGCAACTCTTCTGCATAACCACAAAAATCAAAGCAGAAGCAACTGTGATGACAGATTTTGTTGTTGTTGTTGTTGTTTTGGATGGGCTGGTGGAATTGAGGAAAGGATTGAGAAAGAAAATAAATAAAAATCAAACCATCATCCAGGTATGAGCCTAGCCACATCAACACATTTATTATTGCAGCTACGACTTACAAAAAGCAATATGCAAGCTCCTAAAAGGAGAAGGCAAACAAGTAGCACAGAAACTGAACAAGGCAAATTGTTCATTGAAAAAAAAAAAAAAAAAATGCCTGCAGTGTAGATACCAAGATAATGATGCAACTGGTTTCCAACACTACTGAGCTCCTCAGAAGCAACACAGCTTGGCGTCGAGTGACGACACAAGCCTACTGCTTTTCTCCGCTGCACCCCTGTGCTTGGGGCTGCTTCCCAATTACAGCCAATTTCTGAACTCCAGATATGAGAAAATTGGAAATGCTGATACAGACAGGCCCGCAGGGTTTTTGACGGTTTTAATATTGACCTGGCTGGCTGGTGGAGAATCATCTGCAAACAGTGGCGCAGATTAAGATCAGAAGCGTGGTAGCAACTTCATTTCAAAATCCTCCTGCAGAACAGGAAAACTCCCCATGCAGTCCACCACACAAAAGAGAGGAGGCAGCAAAATATATCCAAGTTCTGTGCAAAGAAGGAAAAGTGCAGACGCACAAGCCTTGCACTGATTTATTATTGGCTTGTCAGTAGCTAGCATACAAAACCAACTATCCAAGCACCAGCTGTATTTTTCATTTCAACAATCATTGCACATCCTTCCTAAAAGATACAAAGATTCAAAGCTGATTTTTCCATTTTAGCTAAGGTCTGCACAAGCATAACAAAAAAGGAAACAGATGTTGAGGGGTTAAGGAAAAAAAAAAAAAAAAAAAAGAAGAAGAAAATGCTTTTTGTATCCTTTCCCTCACCAAAACATGAATAATGTAACAGAGGTCAATGTATTCAGGCACAGGTCCTAAACGCATCAATTGTAAACTTAGTTGTTTGGAAAAAACAGATTAAAGATATTTTGAGATACAGACAGAATAAATAACAATGCTTGGAATTGGTGCTTCTAAGAACATCTTCGTGCTGTATATCCACACTGAACAATTTATAAGAGATTTAAAGCTCTAGGTCTAACCATTAATTTTCATACATCATATCTGATTCACTTGCCTATTAAAAGGATTTTCCCTTCTCTGCAGTATTCATTAACCTCCTAGAAACATTCGTAGAAAGCACAGTTTATTTCAGGAAAGAATAGGAAATCATTATTACAAAGAAATTTGAACTTATTATTCAAGACAAACAGAACAGAACAGCAGATAATGGGACATCACAGGTCAACATCAGAAGAACTGTTCTGGACATTCTTGACAGGACCATTGGTACTACGTTGAAAGAATATGGCACAGCAGCAGGAAACCAACATTTTCAACCAAAAAACGTATTTCAAGAAGGAAGCCTTACACTGAAAACACTCCCGTAGCCCAAGAAACAAGTTCTCTTAGATCTGATGCTTAGTTCGGTTTCCACTTTGTGGCTGACCTCCTACTTCCACAAAACACGCTGCATGCTGAAGCAGCCCCATAGATATTTGTGCTACCAGAAACACTGCCATGTACAGCAGACAAGGCTTAACCAAAGCAAGAGCACCATGCGTAGCTCACCACAGAACATGTTTCTCTTGGTTACACCTCGCACCAACAGGTGTTGCCACTGAAGAGAAAAAGGTTGCTCTGTCCCGGCCTCTTCCTGCCATGGTTTCACACACAAACCACTCAGTGACTGTGGGCTGCAACATGTGCAGTGAGTTAATATTTACCCCTATTTATACCACATCGCTCTTATCACCAAAGGATCCGAACACAAAATGTACTGCCTCTCAAAACATGCAGGAATTGTTTCACCTCTGCTTGCAGGCCAGAGGTTTCTCGTATAGGTTTAAACAGCTCTGTAGAAATCCACGCAATGCTTTACTCCAGCTCAAGAAAGCAGCAAAACTAATCCTTGCTCCGAAACGCAATGGGGAACTTGCCTAGGTAGGAACGTGATATCTGCATATCTGCAGGGCTCTTTCACCATGAAGTGATCTGGGTTTCTCTTCTATGCCTTGGCAGAACATGGGTGGGTTGGAAGGAAAGAGTAGTTCATTTTCATTTCCTGACCTTTGTCTCAAAAGCAGGGCAACTATAACTGGCCCCTGAATCCTGGAAATAATTTGTAATGTTTCAGAATAAAGAGAAGCTGCATTTGCTTCAGAACCCAGTATCATAACATAGTCAACATGCATTGCTGTCTTTCTCCAAAAACCTGGCTAACTAAGAGTATCACATCTTTGAAAGATTCATAAGCTGGGTCTTACAACACCCCCAAGCAATCTTTCTGCAGTTTGAATGGTTACAAACTGATTTTTTTAAAACAAACAAACAAACAAACAAACAAACAAACAAAGACTATTTGAGACATTATTTCATTCTGAACCCGACAGAATGAAAATATCATGTTGATCAAAAACACGGCTGAAAACAGATGGCTGCAAATTCATCTGAAGCATGGTCAACACCTTGCTCTCACCAGTGCTATTTGCTGCTGGAAAACCAACACTAGTGGATCCCCTTTTCTGGGAAGTGGAGGTCATTTCTTCCACTTGAGTAAACTCCCACTCATTCATATATTTTTTGTTTTTCAAGGAAAATAGAAAAATAACATGGCATTTAAGATTATAAAATATTCTTTTTTTTTCATTAAACAAAATAAAATCACACGTGAAACTACGAGGTAGGCCAGGCAATGAAATAAGACTTGAAGTTGGCAGTCTGTGGTTCCCAGCACGCTCCCAGCTGGCTGTGTAGCCCCAAGGACAATGTCTGTCACCAGCAGGCATAGCAGGGGGACAGTGGCCACTGTCAGAGGCCTCTCTGAGAGGCCACTGAGTCTCCTTTGAACTGGGATAGCTGTTTGAAGGAATAAGGTCCTCCTAAGTCTCATAAGCAAACAGAGGTAACTGACAAAAGAGACAGAGCTTGAAGAGTGATTATTTTTTTTTCTCCTCAGGAAGCAGACAGAGCGTGTCTTCTGCATGGGAAATCAGGGAACACAAGTTGGTGCCACGTGAGAATTCAGACATTTCTCTTCCTAACGAGCTTCCTTGGAGACACTAACCAAAACACACGTTTTGCCTATTTCTCTGCTGCAGTGGTACTTACTTTTACAGGCAGGCAGCGTGCCAGGCCCCTGCACCAAGCAGATGCAGAGTGAGCAGAGGGAAGCATCCTCACCCGGAGACCACAGCCTTCCCTCCCAGAGGAGCTGCATCCCAAGCAGCCCAGCACCCATCTCCTTCTCGTGGCCGAACCCACCCACCCCAGACATTTCTGGCTTTCTACTTGCTCATCGCCACTCCTGCAAACCATGAGGATTGTTCTTCCTTTCACCAGGATAGCAATCAGCCCAGAAGTCCTCCATGCCTAACAGCAAAATGTTGTGCCTTGGCTGCTGTCCCGTGGAAAAACCCATGTTTTTCCTACTTACAGCTACATTTAAACTTACCTACCATCCTCTGCATCGGCTTTTACAGCTATGGCTAAGCTGTTTCCACGACCTGAGAACATTTGGGTCTCCACTGTGTCTGCAAGGTACAATACCCTCAGAGGACAGAGCTGCTCTCAAATGTCAGCTAAAGCCTACTGAAGTCTTAAAACACTGAAGTAAGCTGATGGTGCTACAGTGTGCCTTAACTGCATGATTTCATTCAGACATGGGGAGGGGATAAATAAAAAATAAATCAAGGAACTGTTAAAGAAGAAATAGGAACAATATCTATGTCTGATGCTACGTGCTTGCTTTCACAGAAATTCAATTTGTAAAAAAAAATCTTAAAAAAAATTCCTTATTTTCATACATACCCCAAGATACTGAGGTTTTTGGTTTTTGGTTTTTTAAACCTCCAAGGCACTGCATTGCATAGGATTAGCCTGCCTTCCTAGAAAGCCTATTCAGATATGTTGGTTTTCATCTGGGGATAACTTGGGTATGATGGTTACCCAATCTTAAGATGAGGTTACCAGCAAGCAAGACCCACTGGAGTGGGTGGTGGTTTAGGAGTGAGGAATCCTTCCACTCCAAATCACTTTTCTGTGCATTTCTACAGCTGGATTTAAAACAGACCTATTTGAATTCCTTAATCAAATCCTTTTAACTGTACAATTAAAATCACAGTTAAAATCACAATTATGTTTACCATAATTAAAACTAATCATAAAAAAACGAAACTTAAAATTTTACAAATTAATTCAGAATACTCAAGTGAAACACAGAACTGCTGTCAGTTTTAAAGAAAGCCAGACACTGAACTTGCAGAAGCCATTGACTAATGTCCTGAAATAAGAGTTTGCAGAAGGTGTTGCTCAGCTTTTGACAGCTATACGTTTCCCCAGATGTGCAAAGAATATTTTGTTAACTGCAGTTTGTTTAAATTAACCTACTACTACAGGCTTCAAACTTGACACTGAAAAGTATCTACGGGAGTGGGGAAGTTTCAGGACACCAAAAGCTTGTTCTTCTCTTTCCTCCAGTATCCACTGTGTTATCTACCGTAATATCAAACTCCTTGAAGGCCGTGGTGACCAGAAACAAAAAGCCACAATGCTCCCTTTGTTTTACAAGACTGGTTTGCAATAAAGAACAGAAACACGTTTTTATAAACTTCCATTTTGCTTAAGTAGAAGAGCTTGTGAACAAGCTTTTATTTCACTAATAATTAGTTTATAAACAATATTTGTGCTTTTTAATTCCATTTTCCATCCAAGTGCAGCTTGGCACAAAACACAAGGAAAAACATCCATTAATCAGGGATCTGAGCAAGCGTGAGCTGAGTCCTACAACTGCTTTGGTAAGCATGTCTACAGAGATACAGTGTGCACCCACCCAGTTTTCCAGGAGCACTGCCAAATGAATGTGAAAACTATATTTAATTACGAGTCAACATATTTGAATTACTACCAGCCAGTGATCAGTTACTTCCTTTTTGAAAAGCATCTTAAATAATTTAGCTCTGATTTTAAGCTAGGGTTTCAGCCTGAAGGCTGGAATAGAAGATCCGTAGCCAACTCTTGGTGTTCCTCACACCACCTCTTGCAATGATTAGCAGAACCACAGTGATTTTGTGGATTGCATTAAGCAGGGTATGACCCCGTTGTGGACCCTGACCTAGCTGATTGGGGCTATTTCTGCAAGTACAAGTTGAGCAGCTTATAAACAAACCCTTATGACCTGACCCTGAACACATAAATGTTCCCGCATCCCAAAAGGTACTTTGTAATTATTTCAGCGCTTATAGGGCATAAACTTCTAAAGACATTGAATTATAGTTCTTTTATACTGATTGTGGTTGATGAGGAAGAGTGCTAAGACCGAGGTGTCCTTGCCCTAGACCTTACAGGTGCAAAACAGCTGTGCAAAACTCTACTTTCTTCATTTCTCCTGCCTTCCCTATACAACCATACAAAGCCTCTGCCTCCTTTAGTTTCCACCCCCCCCCCCCTTTTCCATCAACTGAAAACAAATGCTATCGGAAGGATGGGCTGAGCAAAGTTTCTTGTCCTTCTGGCTTACAGACAAAATGTTGAAGGCTTTTGGATTCTACAACTGCTCTTTCCGTCGTGTTTTCTGGCTCAAAGATGTCAATGGTTGTCACTGTCCAATACTTCCCCACATTAGCCACCGTAAAAGAGAAGTTTTTGTGGAAAATCACAGTTTTCAGAGTAACCAGTTAAGTTCAATGCCAGTGGCAGGGCAGTAATATCTGACCTGTGCAGATACAGTAGCAGACAGGCAATAATTGACTGAGATCTGCTGGGAGGAGTTGGAGAAAAGCCTTCATACATACGATTTCGTGCAAGCGAAGAAGAACTGGCAGGGTGAATCTATACTGAATAAACCTATCATGCCACATGAGTGTAGAGTGCATCTGATCCCACAAAAACCATCTTAAAACCACATTTACTGCATCATAAAACCAGAGTCTCAATATTCTGGCACACTGTAACAGTGTTTGGCTGATGGCATTTTACTTGAGACAGAGCTGTGCAGCTATGGGATGGGGAAGGCCAGACCACTGCTGTTGCTTTCCAAATTTCCTAACATTCGAGTATTTTGCAATAACAGAATTTTAGATGTGCCTTTCAATAACACTTTTTTGGGAAGAAAAAAAAAAAAGTAGGCAGCAGAGGTGGCTTTGATTTGAAAAGCTCTTTCTCAATTAAGCTGTGGGGAAGAACACTCTACAAACTGCTTTGACACTAAATGTTTGACATAGAAGAGGCAATGCTCAGAAACAATAACTTTGTATGACACTCTTAACCAGCATTTAAGAAAAAAAAAAAAAAGCATTCTTAAATCTCAGAACCGAGAATAGACAGCACACAACTAGGGGGGAAAAAAAAGCAACAAGTCAACACATAAATGCATTTACAGAGCAAATGATCCTTTGGCCTGGGAGATTAGACAAGTGAATTCAAATCCACTTAATTGAATTTGAATTCACTTTTGTGTAGGTTCCCTACAGTTCCACCCTTTAAATATATTTCTATGGTTTCTTTTCATTTCCCAGAACAGTCTTATCGCCAGGCACGTAAATTCAGCTGGGTTGAATGATCACAACACATTCTTCTCATCCAAGCGTTTAAGGAGCCAGTCAAAGCACTATAAGCAAGGAATGCATATCCTTATAAACAGCCTCTTTCCAGCTTTTTCCAAGGAACAAATAAAAAGGAACCAACGTGTTTACACTCAAGCGGGTTTGGTTTTGACCTTCAAACAAGTGATAATTTCAGACAAATGAATACACCAAACAAGCACCAGTAAAAAAAACAAATTGCAAGACAATTCTAGAAACTACCCAGCTTCCCTTCCAGAAGGAGCCATACCCCAAAAGTGTCATCAGGTATTGTAAGAAATACAATGCATGTACAGGGATTTCCTTGTTCTGCTAGTCTGTGCATTAAGACTTAACTAAAACTTCTTGCTCTGACTGCAAATACATCTGGGTTTGAATCAACAAACCAGAAAAGCAATAGCCCAAACTCCCCTAGTGCCTGCTGGTCTGGGTATCTCCAATACAAACTGACACAATGTCTTTGTGCACACATCAAATCCATCACTCTTCTTCAATTGTTTCTGTTCCAGAAAATTTCAGAGAACTGAAGCGAGGTCGAAAAATCTTGGTCCTCCCACACAAGGCCTTTCTATGATCAAATATTCCCTGCTAATGACTGGATGGAAGATTTTTTTTTTTATTTTTTTAACAGACTACACCATCCCCTCTCTCTGACTGCCTCTCCCTGCTCCTCAGCAGGAAACACATCTTCCACAGTACCCATCTATTTTAACCACCAGTATATTACATACCATTTTGAGGACACTACAAAGACTTGGTCTACAAAACACTGAGACTTTTGGACTACAGAAGTATATAATCAGTATGAGAAAAAACACTCATCTTTTTGGAAGGAGTTATGTATTACGCATAAAGCAGCTAGCTCAGAGACCCTCATCCCCCTCAGGAAACGGGTTTGGAAACAACATGGGCACCCAAGAGGCCACGGCCTTCACTCGGAGGGTGAGGACACCCTGTGATGGCTGCCCTACCACCCCCGGCTGAACTCTCCTGCCATGCCACTACATATTTTATCACCAGGCACCAAACACCACCCAGCCAGCAAGTTACCTGCACCTGCATCAGTGACTAAACCTTAGTCAGACCTCAAAAGACACAAGTGCCACAAGCCCTGCCCGCCACAGGTTTCAGTAAAGTCTCCTGTGAACAAAGTCTGAGCAACCAGTCTCGGAGCTTCCCACCTACTTATTTAACCTAAAAGGAGAGGCCACTTCCTTTCATCTCCAGGCTGTGCTGCTTTTCCTTTTATTCAGCTGCTTTTAGTGGACTCCTCTGCTCCAGAAGCTGAAAATAATGTACACTACAGCCATTTGTCCCGGAAGCTTCACGACACGCAAGCATTTCCTAGGCCTGTTAGCCATATAATGAGACTGGAAAGTTGGAGTTTAGTTGGCAGAGTCATTAGGTCAGTCATTACCACGGCTTCACGGAGGCATGCACAGGGTTTTAAGTGAAACTTCCACGGCCACCTACACAGGAGGAGGATGTGGGCTGAGGTCTTGTTTACAGAAGCACTTGATGTTATAAACACGTGGAAACTTGGTGATGGCTAGCAAAGCTGAAATGCTACTGTATGAGCTTTTACCTATTTTGCTAGCTACTCCGAAACCCCTGCCGGAGAGTCCTCCTGCCCTTCCACAAAAACTCAGCACCCTCTGAAGGTAGGTGTCCTTACACAGAGCCAGGACCACATGGGTGATGCATGGCCAGCTCCTTCCTGCACATCCCCTCTGCCCAGAGGAGCATCTTCATGGATTTCAGTGTGCTTTTGTGGGGCTGAAATTAGTCAACGGGCTCAAAAAGCTACGGGGGGGCAGAGGAAAAAGGAATAAGAACTGGCAAGAGGAAGAGGATACACAGCGACCTAATGAGCTGAATTAGTTTGTTTTCAAAGGAAAACAGGCTTAAAAGAAAAATCAGTTAATGGAATGACAAGCATCTAGGCTCAGAGACATTCAAGGCAAAGTTGGGAAATGTGGAGTGCTGTTTCCAGCTGTGGTCCATGCTCGAGCCACATAACAACACTTCACTTGGGTTTGTTTCCTCACAAGCACGGGGACAAGCGACAGAGTTGCTTTTTCAGCTACAAAGCCAGGGAAAGGACTTCTAAAGGAAACATTAACTGCTCATAGGAACAGTTGCACCTTCAAAACTAAAAACTCTCATCTTCTTGGCAGGCCAATGAGGCCTGCAAGCATGCTAAAGCAGTTTGATCCCCCTTCCAGACATCACACTGATTTATACTATTACCAACTTGAGTAAGCCACAACACTTGGCTGAAAGAAACACATCTAAAAAGCGTAGTTTAGATCTGCACTCTCAAAATTAGCTATCAAACCATTAAAAATAATATATAATTTAACTTTGGTACAGCAAAGGTGGACCTTCTCTTCTCCTGTGACATCCACCCAGTCCTTGAGCTTCTTGGGAGTTGTCCCTCGCACTCCTGAGTTAGCTACTTATTTTCTACCATCAGATTTGCTCTTAGCAGCGTAAGATCAGTTAAAATAGGAGATGTACGGAAAGCAGTAATAACCCAAGAAGAAAAGTTTTCTTCTTTCACACCAGGTTAGTTTGTTATTCCAGAAAAAAATCTGCAGTTAGTATGTACAATATCACAAGTACTACAGAAAAGGGAGAATGTGTTGGCAGCACAGAGCATTAAATGACACAGGCAATTTGGCTGCCAGCAGCAAAGAATGTTTGGATTAAATAAAAAGTGTTAAATGCTTGCCTGCGCCAAGAAAGCTTGACCCCTGCTTTTGAGAAAGATATATAAATTGGTTCAACAAATTAACAAAGTTTCAATTACGCAGTAGTTAGTGCCTGGAAAAAAAAAAAAAACACTTTATACTTACTCCTTATAAACTCTGCTGAAACCATACAAGAAAATTGGCTTGACACTATTAGCACTGCAAATGCAACACTGAGGTTTTCCCCCCTACTTCTGTCCGGTTCATTCAGCATGGTCACAGACAGTAAGTTCAGTCTGGTGCAGGGCAAAATGAAAGGTAATCAAGATATTCTCCCCATTCTTTCTGAAAGCCTAGCGATAGAGATGAATTAGAAAACCAGAATTCAATTCAGCATCTCAGAAGCTTAAAGTAAACACCTTAAAATAACACCCTAAAGAAGCAGTGCTCTTTGCAGCAACAATCGTGTGCCACAAAACCCAGAGCATGGAGAATGCATGGCATATAGCAAATCCAGCCTGATACTTGTGTTTCTGCATCAATCCTGCTGGTATCAGTCCTTCTATTTATAAAAGTGGCTATAAGCATTCATCTTGAAGAAATGAGTACTGCCTTACATAAATAATATACATTTCTGAGCCCAACCAGGGAATCAAAATTGAAAACAAGTAAAAAAGAAAAAAAAAACACAAGTTGAACTAACGCGCTTTGTCATGTTGGCAGCTAATCAAGCTGTCTCCCCTACGCTCCCCCCTTACTGTCAATCATCTGATTTCATTTCAGCTGCTTTTACTTCACATATTACAATATGTCACCCCTCTGCTCACAGATACGTGATGATTACTAATAGAAGACACACGGGAAATTAAGTTAAAGAAAATGGGCTCAGGACAAAGTGGCTTGGTATGTAAGATGCCAGTTTTTCACAATGCCAACTATATGGTAACAAACACGGAGATAAATATATCCCAGCTACAAGCAAAAATCCCACAAACCCATAGCCAACCCACACACGGCGTTTTGCTTGGGAACATTCCTCCCTCCCTCTCCCCCCATCTCATTTGCAATCAAATGAACGCGAAGATCACTTTGCTGATGCCTCTCAGTTATGATCCAGGGCTGCTTGTTCTCCCTATACATCAAAAATTCCCAGCACGCAGGGAAACACACCCCGAACATGATGCAATTGCAGTTTTTGTGCACCTCATCTCTATCTGAAGCAATCTGCCAATTTGCATTCATTTAGCTCGGATGACTCGTGCACTTGCCAAAGAGCATACAAGCTGCTGGGAGCAATGAAGTTCATTACCTACATCAATCTGGACTGTTGCTCTCAGGCCAGCACGTGAACTGTTGTATAATAACACTAAGTTTTGAAGTGACAAAAATAGAAATGCTGACTGTTCCCCCAGTGGACTTGCAAACCTCGGGTTGGGCTATACCTTGGACTGAGGGGGAAAAAAAAAAAAGTTTTATAGACTGCCATTGAGAAAATAAGTGGTTTAAGGAAAGGCTTCATGTCTGAGAGGCCATACTCTTCCTTCAGAAGCAGTATCCAATTTTCACAAAAGGATAGTAGAACAACCCCAAAGAGCAGGGAGAAGTGATGCAGAACTATGACAATTTGGTCAACACCTATCAATAGATTCTGGCAGCACTGCTCAGACCTTTCAAAAGACAAGAACACTGTCCTCTTACAACAAGAGGACAACACGAATGATTTAAATCTTCACAGAAGGCACAGCACTTCCAAATAGTTTTGCCACAGCCCTACACTCATGCTCTGAGGGCTCTGGCCCTGCTGGAAGCAGTTACTAATGTTGAGGAATGTTTTAGACACTTCTTTCATCAGTTCCTTTGGGACACATGAATAGTAATGGACCCCTACGCAGAGCTAAAAGCAACAGAAGACTAGAGCCTTGCCAAATTAGCTGGAACACTAAATAAGAGCAAGAAGCCTAAAATATATCAGACGAGGAAGTGCCTGAACTCAACAGATGTTGAAGAGCGCTAAACAGAGGGTGTTACGATTCGAAAGACTACAAGCAATGAGCCAAGCTAGGTTTGTCCCACAACACAAGAACATTCAAAAATGCAGAAGGGACCAGAAAGATACTTAAATGACACAAACAAAATTATCCAGCCAAAAACTGAGCACTCCAGAGCTGCAGCATCAGGAAAGGACATGAACTGCTCAGTTCCTCACAGGGTCAGGCACATACAACCAAATTTTCTCCCAGGTGAAAAAGGCAGGAACAACCCTACTCCCCTAATCCTTTCAGAGAAACACAGATGTGTTTATTTTCAAAATCTCACACCTGATCTTTACAATGTCTCAAGTGCTACCCATAATAATGAGAAAGACCCGTGGTTTCCATTGTAGACCCTGCACGATGGTCCCCTCTTTGCAGAAAGCCCTTTCAATTTTATCTGCACACCTACTTACGTGCCTCTGTTCTCCCTCCTCTGCTGGTATTTCTCAGGCTGAGGCTCAGACTCTGGCAGCGTGGAAATGAAGGTACTGCCAAGAAGCACGACTGAATATAAATGGATTCATCAAAAATGAAGGAAGCCTAAAATACTATCGGAACCTGAATGCTCCAAATATAAAGTTCTTATCCCTGAATCAGCACGTTTTGCAGTTCTCTGTGTAGCTTTCTTTTCCTGTTGTTGCTTCAGATGACCTCTGCATTGTATGAGATATGAGCACCAAGAGCACACAGAAAAACGTCTCAGGAAGAGACTTCTTTGCACCTCCCTCAACCTTTCTGGGTATATCTAATAGAGGTGCCTGCCTGAACTTCTCAGGTTTTCATTCAAGGCTGAAATTGATTTTGATTCTTCAATGAGAAGTTCCTCTCATCTTCTTTTTAGTTGCTGTTAAAGTTTTTTTGATCGTTATTTAAAAATAGATCAAGCAACTTCTAGATTTAGAGGGTTTGCTCAGCTGATTATCCAAAAATATTCACATACCTTTTTTTTTTTTTTTTTAATCCATGCCTCCATCAAAGTTACTTGGAAAATAATTAGCAGGATCTTCTTTGTTATGGCTGTCTAGGAGTTATACACACACATTCCTGGGTCATTTCTAGTTCATTACACTTCTGGGTCTACAAATCCCCACCCACACCAAGATTATTATTAATTAATATACGAGGGAGAGAGAAAGAGAGAAGAGGGGGAGGGTTGGAAACAAGCACAGAAAATTATCTTCATCACAGGAAATGCTTAAGACCTCTTCCAAGACGACCAGCTTCAAGCATATTAACTACCATCCTGAAGGCAGAGCAACTTCCATTCGTGCCCTAATGCTTTTCAGAATCAAATCCCACTGCTTAACACCTGAGCTTGTCATCAAGATTAAGGCAAGACCTTCAAGTTCAGGAAGAGAAAGACATTGCCTGAAGCACTGCTAGTGACAAACAGAGAAAACAGACTTAACAGCATTAAAAAACCTGGAAGATCTGGTTCTAGAATCCAGGATTTCCACAAGAGAGTTGTTAAGAAAGACCAAAAGAAGATAGAAACCTCTTAATCACTCACATAATCTAAAGCTCTCAATGCTTTAGATTTAGACTTTTTTACTGAAATTCACAGTGAATGTGTGCAAGTGATCATGCCCTAAGCAAGAGAAGCAAGACTCCCACCTCTTTAAAAAAAAAAAAAAAAAAAAAGTCAGAAAACAGACTGCTAAACCTGAGATGGTTAAAAACGATCTGTGAACTAAAGGAGGAAGCAATCAATTTTTAAAATGCTGACGGAGACATATTCAAGCATACAAGCACTCAACAACTGAGAATAGAGCTGATGCAAGAAGGGGACACACAAGGGGCAGACATCTCAAAAATGCAAGTTATAAGCATTCACAGGACAAACAGCAAGGAGGATAAAAAAAAAAAAAAAAAAACGAAAAAACCTTGGGAAGTTACAAAATAGGAGCAAAAAGCTTACAATTGCTATTGCTTACTCACAAGATTTACAGCACTCTTTATCAACTGGCCCTGCTATAATCTATTGTTAATACACAGTAAGCCCTATTTTATATAAGCTACCAAAAATTGAGTACAATGAGGACAAATGCCTGGCATCACCCTTGTCCTGATGTGTGCTCTGGCAGTGCTGAGCTAATTGCAATTCTCTGATTTTTCCCTGAGACCTGTGCCTGCATTTAGCTCGTTACAGCCTGCAGCGGGCTGTGCTCCGTTTACTTTTTTTTTTTTCCCCGCATACTCTTCTTTTAATATCCCAATGAATAATTTAGTCCAGATGATAAATCCTTCTGTGTACTTCGGGCATTCTCTCCCCAAGACCGTCAATGCAGTCCCAAAGTATCGAACTGAGGGCACTTAAGTGGGGCTATCGACCGCTCCTACCTCCTCTGCTCGTATTTGGCCTGTTTCATAAAAAGTAGAGTTCAGAGCACGGGTCAGCCCACAACCTGCAGCGAGATGCATCTCCCAAACAAAATTGGAAGGATGCATCAGATCACATTGGTTTCGGTCACTGTCAAGCTACAGAACAAGGGAAAGGCAAAGTGCTTTTGCCTCGTTAAAAAGCATGCTCGCATTATTCAGCTTGCTGGAAACCCTGCACACATCAGAAAGCGGGCACAAGGTACATAGGGTCATAAAGGTTGGGAAAGACCTCCAAGATCATCTGGTCCCCAGCCACCAATATCACCCACGAAGGTCTGAGGAGTTAAGCAGCTCTGCTGGGAGCAGCCCTGTGCCACTATTAGCCGCTGGCAAAAAGCACTGCAGGGGCTTGCCACTTGATCCTCTGCACAGTACATGGCAGGAAACATCTCATCAGCATCCGCTTTGCCATCTCTGGTGTTCAAAAAAAAATCCCTCCTTCACTTTGCCCATCGGCAGGAGCAGAGGGAAGCTCTGCTGAGGTCCTTCACACACAGCACGCGCGTTCTCTGCAACACGAAAACTGTGCCACGTTTCCAAATAGCATCTCAGGTTGTTTACAGAGACAAGCCGACTACAGATATTTTTATCCTCATCTCCCAAGACTGATTTATAATTAGTACAGCCTCTGAACAACACACACTTGCAGCACAGCGTCAACATGCTGACTCAAAAGAGGGCTTTCTGCAGTGCCAGTGGCCTCCCCGGGACAGCTTTTCTCAATGACTCCTCGTGTAACAGAGTGCTGGGCCACTCTAACACAGACACAGTGTGGCTGCTGGGCACAGAGAGAAGGAAAGCACCTCGTGGGTAGAGCTAGGAAGCCTCCAGCAATCAGGTGGGCACCTCACGGGTGTAGCTAGGAAGCCTCCAAGAACCAGTATTCCTTCTCCAAGTGGACTTTGCTCTCTACAGCCCCTGTACCACTAGTCTGAAGTCAAAGTTTCTTTCCTTTTACAGCATCCCTCCCGTTGCCTGAAGCCTCCATGCAGCTCTGCGCTCAGCTCAGGGGGTGCTGGCCACTCAGCTCACGCCTGAAGTGTCCCGAAGTGCACAGAGACTCAGATACAGGCAGCTGCCAGTGCTTTTCACAACACACAAATACCACACTGGCTCCAACAAAGGCTCTGTTGTGCGACAGCACAGCCCGAGAGGGGATCACAAGAGCATGCCACGGGATACGGCTGCCAGGAGGGCAGCAAGGGGGTAGGAACGCAGGGAAAAGAAGGAGAGCAACAGGAAACCTGGATCCAGCTGCCTCCTCCTCCCCCTGCCTGCTTACAGAGAAATGCCAGGTCACCCAACATTACCAGTGCTTCCCTCACCTTGACCACGTTTCTGAAAAGGAGAGCTGAAGGGACAGAGCAAGGAAAGCTCTGGGGTCCCACTGCCCCCAGGTGCTGGGGTGCTGCTCCCATGGGGTCCCCCCACATCCCCGGGAGCCCTCCAGCTGGCAGCGAGCACTTGAAAGGCACCATCTGGAGGACAAGGGAAGCCAAGGTCAGATGAGCACCTCGTTTCTCATTCCTGGGACAGGGTAATTATAAACCCTCCGTTTGCCCAGCGCTGCCGATTGCCAAGGCAGGTAGCTTCACCCAGCAATTTGTCCGCCCGAGTAAAACCACACAGAAGGCAGCACCAAAGCAAAAGCAGGGAGTCAAGTCCACAAACTACAGCAACATCTACCCTGAGTTCTTCTCTTCTTAAAAAGGAAAGTCTGTGGGCTTAAATGCGAGCAGAAATATTTATGACAAACCAAGCAACCCTCCTGAACATAATTAGCAGTCTCATTTTGTTCAATCATGAGGTCTCCAAGACTCCTTTCCCTACTCCGCCAGCTTTCACTGTAAAAAAAAAAAAAAAAAAAAAAAAAGAAACCTCATAGATGAAGCCCACACTAAATTAACTTGGCTTCCTCTCCTCCCCTGGCCTCAAATAAGCAAAGCCATTACCTCAGGAGAAACGAAATTTGCTACCTGCACCAATGGCACTCTAGGACGTTTCAACATAAATGAGAAATGTAATCAAAACAGTCACTGCAGTGAGCTGAGAAACACTGTCCACCGAGACCCGCTTAATTAGATGTGCCCATGCTGCTCCTGACAAAACGTTGTCCTCTTTCCATAAGTTTCTTTGCCGTTTCCAGGCTGAGGTTTCTGAGGCTTGAATTGGCCTTTGGTGCCTAAAAACCAATGGTTTCATTGCTTTGCCTAACCCATGCTGACTGGAACAACTTCAGCAAAAAGAAATAATCCCATGGAAAACACTGGCCACTTGCCAAGACAAATAAACAGCTATAAGCCAAGAACAGCTCAAATTGTAATTACAGACAATAGTTGGTTGGGTGTTGCATGTGGAGTAGCCAGGGAAAATGGATATAAAGCGATCCTCTCAATTTGAAAAGAAATCAGGAGAGGTAGTTTGTTACCTGTACGGTGTGGATGGGCTACAGCTGGGATGGTATAAGGAAAAAAATGAAAAAAAAATGCGAAACCCAAAACAAATCTCTTGCGAATGTGTGTGCATGTCAGACCCAGACCCATCCATACAGAATTGGCTTCCTGTGAGAAGCTGATCCTATAACGCTGGCACTCAGCTATGCTCTTCAGTTCCTGGAAAGAAGAATACTCAACTTTGTGGTATCCAACTCTCAGTTTTTCACGTCGCTGACAAAACGAAACGGCAAGCTACTAGGCTTTTTTGTTGTTGTTTTGTATGAATACCCCTTACAAGGAGATACATTTCTGAAAACAAAATTAGTAATTAATTTGCCTCTGAAGTAAAATCCATGCAGCTTTCCAACAAACTGGCAGTACTTGTGATGACTCAAAGTACCACTGCTCTAGTAGCATTCCAAGCTAAACTGCAGACCTCAGCAATCCTAGCAGTGTGTGCTCAAACCCAGCTGAAGTGAAATGAAGAGCTGTGCATTGCTGTGATCTCAGTGGGAAGTGCATATTTTGTTCTGATGCTGCAACACCGCCTTATTGTTGGATGTCCTGCTGCAAGCGCATACAAATGACCAAAAAAGCACTAAATTGGAAAATAATACTGATTATTTTTTTTCATACTAGCCATCAGTTCTAGCCAGTACTCATTATGCATGCAGTTACCCACAGCACTTCAGGAAGCCAAGGAGCACAGATTTGGTTTTAACCAATTTTCTGTGCTGATTCAGGAACACCCTCCTAGCTAAGCTGCTCTAGGCAACTTACACGAGCTCCTTTGGAGACTGAAAAGTGCCCCAACAGAATTAAAAACAGTTAGATGAGGAGGAAAAAAAAAAAAAAAAGGTTGCACTAGCCTTTTGCCCCTAGAAACCTGGGTTACAAGCTGGGTTTACCCATGAAGGCAACACTGTGTCACCACTGTGTTACCTTAACTTCATGGGCTGCTACAAAAAATGGTTAATGAAAAACAAACAAATGAACCCAAAACACAAACAGAGAAAGTCTCTGTTTACATGTCATTGACTGCACTGCAGAGACCTTCAGAATTTAAGCTCCGTATATATGAAAAAAATAAATATATAAACAAGGCAGGGAAGGGATCAATTCAAAGGGCTTATACTGGCCATTAGCACTCACTGTACTAGCTGGAAACAAATCTTGCCACAAGTAGGGCTCCCCACTTTTTCCTCCCTCCTTTTCCACTCCTTGGGTTTTAGAAGCTAAGTCAGAGGCCCCGTTATTACTCCTTTATTCCTTCTCCTTTGGCTGCCCCAAAGCCATCATCTTCAGCACGACATCTCCTCCGAGGGAGGAGCTACACTTCCAGAGACAAGCACATGCCTCTGTCAACCTCCTAGTCTTGCTTCCCTTCAATACAGGGGTCAGAAACCCACCAGCAAAATGTGCCCTCAGGGATAAAAGACGCTTGCCCTTGCCTCGTGCTGCCCGGCACGGTGTGCAATGGATGGATGGAGACTTCCTCGCCCATCACGCCTCAGTGCCTGATGGTGTGATGTGCCATCTGTGGTGGGCATCGACCGTATTTAATGGGATGGGGAAGGGTGACCGGGGCAAAGCCCAGCACACAGTTCCTCCTGGCAAAAGCAGGAGCTGCTCAGTCCGGAGGACAACGCCAGGAAACCAAAGGGGATCTCAGAAGCAGACGGGAGCTGGCACAGGCAGACAGCAGCAAGCACGCAGCCCTCCCGCTTCACACCACTCATGCTGTGGCAGACGTGAGCTGCTAATTCATCACCAACCCGCGCCAACAAGCCACAACAGGAGAGGCACAACGCGCACACACAAGGCAGGCAGGCAACAACCTTCCTCATTCAGGGGAAGCTGCCACTTACCGCCGGAGGTTGCTAACAGCCTTGTCCTCTGAGCTCACGTGGGAGAGCCCTGCAGCACAGAAGTGAAGGTTTCCCCTCTGAGGGGATTACCAACACTTCTGATGGAGATACAGGAACATACAAAGATGGGGACAAGCCCCCTGTAGCAGATTCTTGTGCCGACCCCTTTGAGGATGAGGTGATAGACATGGGGACGTTAAGAATACATTAACCCTAGACAAAAAGCCTGCAGCTTCCAGAGGGTGGATTAATTATTAAAGCAGCAGCAATACAATTATTCAATAGCTCAGAGACATGCACCTATACTACACACAGATAAGTGCTCCAATAACCTTGTACTTTAATTTGTAGGTTCACTTCAGTTCCCACCCCTGCAGGCAGCATCACAGCCATCTGAAACTCCACCATTTTCATTAACTTCCCTTTGAAAGAATGAATTGAACTACAAAATATAAGTAATAGGTACCCTGTACACAACAATAACAGCTTTCTCCCTCCTTTCACCTTCTCCCTAATTCAACACCCAAAGGACTAGAGCATGCTTGCTTCACCCGCCACCAAACCACCAGAGGTGATTAAGAACTCTTAAATACCTCTATTTTTCTTTAAAATAATCAGGGTGACAAATACCAGGAGATTACAGACAAGACTTGTCAGACTTTGAACAGACACTTTGTAACACCACTGCCTTTCAGAAGTCAGGTTAGTCACCAACACACCCTAAATTCAAATATCCAGAATAGGAATGTGATACACCATAATACCATCATTACTTTGGGGCAAAGGGTCCATCAAAACTTCTGGGGCAAGCAGTATCTAACTTGGTTAAAAATGCAAAAGATGGTAGGGCTGCTGGAATCTCAGCAGTTTCTCAACAGATTGATTTACTGTACTGTCTCTCGAGGGGAGAAGTTTTAAGCCTCTGACGTGTATATCAATGTACACAGCTAGCTTTAAGGAGGAGATGACAAACAATTGCTAAGTTGGCTGTCCTCCAGTTAATCAGCCTGCTTTGACTCTGATTCATCTGTGAACTGCTGTTGAAAACCAATTGCTTGTTTAATGGGGCAGAAAGATGAAATCAATTTCAATATGCATCTCTGAAGCGTCCCTCTTATGTAAAAGCGCTGCCTGAGGGAGCGGGGGACACACGCATTTCCTTCTGGTTGAGCTGGTTTCACTTGCAATTTGCCATCCCTACAGGTACTGGATTATAATATTATACTATCTTTTTGGCTTACAGAATCCCCATCACTCTTGCCTGGTCTTCAGGGAGACAACAGCCATGCACCCAACTGAGACGGGTTCACACTGACTCATCAGGTGTTGCGTTAAGAAGCTGTGCCAACAAAGAAACCAAATCCGGCAAGCAATGGGAACACCAGCTGCTCTGCCACCAGCACCCACGGTGGGCTGGGTGGAGGATGTTTCAGGGACAGACCACGCTGGCCTGTCCCAGGAATTCAGCTGAAGCCTATCTCCACAAGCCATTAAGTGCCGCTGCCAGGAAACCACGGTCAATAGCGAGGCAGGCAGGCAGGGTGTGATATGCCCTTGGTCAGTTGAAGACCGTTTCCATCAGATCAAAAGGAGATGCAATGTAGTCAGCAAATCCACAACCTTTTTCCGCAGCAAGACACCTAAAGGCAACCGCACCATTTTGGATTTATTCCTCTTTTCTTCCTTAACCACAAGAAGTTTCCTACATTAAGATATAAACTAATTTTATGTTCTAATTTAGGAATTACTGATCTGCACTAACAAAGAACTTGGGAGTTGTGATTGTTCCGTTCTGCTTTTTATTACAATTTTATGCCAGAGTCTGCAAACACAAACTATTTATATGAGCCACTGCTAACAAACCAGAAGACCAAAAACTGTAATACTTGAAGAAAGCACGAGGCAGAACACAACTTGGACCAATGGTCAAAACCCTGCCTCCAAAAACCATCCAAAGCCCTATGTGGTGATTTCTAGACACATTTCATTATCTAGTGAAATAACGACACATTATTACCTGTCGGCTGTTACATGAGCTGCAGCAAAAGCATGGCAACCCCATGTTCCCTCACAATGGCTTTGCATGAGATTTCCACGTGCATTCCCTAAAACACTGAGAAAACAGCAGGGAAAGAGAGCCTGGAGGAGAGGAAAGAGTGGCAGGGAAGGAGAATGAAACAGGATCACACACATGCAAAAATGCTTTCACCTTCTTTCATGAGGACACTGACAAAAGAGTCAAGCACACCAGCATTAAGAAGCCTGTTTTATCCCCTTGCAGACCCAGTGCCTGATCTCATACCATTTTACCATCATGCAGATAACTAAATTCACAATTTGTACCTGCCAAGCTTTCATTATGCTCCTTTGACATGTTATCTTTGGAGGACGAGGCACAAAGACAGGCTAAATGTTTCCAAGCTCCACGAAAAGAATACAAAAGAAATGAAATTAAACGAAATAAAATAGAAGTAGTACTAGGGAACCTATTCCCTCTGGAACTGAGAGCTCCAGCAGAGCTCAGGACAGCAGGAGCCAGGCAGTCTCGCAGCTCTCACCTTTGCCTCCACCGTTCAGAGGCTTTCCAGGGGATTCCCAAGAAAGGCTCTGACTTCACACCCAATGGCTTTGGATTGCTGCCTTCAGTAATCCCCATTTAAATAAAAGGGGGAAAGAATACTCATTTGGTTATCAGGCGCAAATAAACACCATGACACTGATGCCTGCAGGTTTGGGGAGCAACTGCCTCTCCCATGCCCATGCAGCACAAAAGTACCTCCAAATGTTTCAGACCATTGGGAATTATGCTCAGTCCACGTTTTCTGTAAGCCAGCCTCAGCACATTGCTAAGAACTCGGTGCAGAAGAAAAGAAAAAAGGTATTGCAGAGGAGACTATGCCAACAGTAGGTTATATACATTGTGTGCGTGGGATGGGGAGTTTCTATCCCACGAAGCATTTTAATATTTTGACATCTGTTTTCACCTAAGTCTGTCCTTGTTGCTTAGGGATTCCCATGATACAACAGACTAGTTCAGCGACGAAAAAGACTGCAGTGAAAATACACTATCCAGGAATCCAGGCACGAGGAGTAAAATAAACATAGCATTCAAAAGCACCACATTATCTCTAGAGGCTGCAGAAATTAAATTTGACTCAGAACAAGACATTTACAATTTCCCCAGCACAGGGAAATGCCACGGAAGTCAAGCATCTTCTGTGGAAAGTCTACATCTCAACACAATGCAGTTTCAGAAGAAGAAATGTGCATATATTTGTAGGCAGCCTTCCCCTCCTGTAAGTCATATCATGATTTCCATTTAGCGCTCTATCAGGTACCTTTAACATGTTTGTGTCCACTCACTTGTATATCCTTTTTTTTTTTTTTTTTTTTTTGGCTAGGTCTGCTGCTAATATTTCAGAACTCCAGATGAAAACAAACAAAAAAACCCACAAGACTTTGAGTTTTCATCATAAACAGGTGAGCTGAGAGTTTCTTCCCCTCCCTGACTTTTCCCTTCAAGAACAGCCAGCTCAGCCAGAGCCCACACGCACACCATTCATCACTCATCACTTCTTTAACTTCCTTTACTAGGGTCCAAAGATTGTAGCTGTTTCCTCACAGCACGATGCTTTGACTTCTTTTCTTTTGATTTCACTCCACCTTAGGTGCACTCTGCAGCTCATTTACCTTCAGTTGACTCCAAATGCATGCAGACAACAGACATGTGGGAGGGAAAGGCTGGGGCTCCCTCAGCTGCACCAACTCAACCGCTGATGCAACCACACAGAAATCCTAAGATGGATCTGTTAAAATACAGAGGATAATATTTCAAGTGGTGCTTTTGAGTTTTTTTTAAGCCATATCACCTTACACACCTGGTTTCAAGTATAGAACCAGCTAAATCAGCAAAATTCAGGACGTGGGAACAGGTAGCAGAAACTTCTGAAACCTGCTGTGCCGTTCCAGGGCTGTAATGCAGAGCCACACCTTCGCTCTGTTTTCAGACTCAGTTTCATGAGACAACGCTGGCCAGGATGCAGTTTGCCAGCCCATCAGCTTCATCCACCTTCCTGCAATTCTCGCTTTCCCTGACACTTACCTCTGGCCTCACAAATACAGCTCACCCACACAGTGACCGCAGACTGGAATGGGAACACTATATCCACGACTGCTGAACACCAGCATCTCGCTGGGCTTGTGCTTGCAGCACAGTTCTTGTGCAGTAAAACCTTTCCTTAAGGGCCACCAGGAAAACACCAGTCCCCTGGGGAACAGGTATTAGAGACACGGGAAGCAGCTGTGCTGGCCCCAGTCCTGTGCCAGGCTGGAAACACCTCTCAGCAGGGGTGAGCAGCTTTCTGGGGAGACTGTGCCACTGCCCTCCACGTGCAGACAGGATGGGAAGGCTTTGCCAGCCACTGCTTAGTCCTGTAAAATTCCTCAGTCAACAGCAAAAAATGATTTCTGATGATACACCAGCTTACACAACAAATGGAAAAGTAACGGCAGATTGTACACGCAGGGTTTTCAAATGCGTAACAACCCAGTGTGTAAATCTTTAGTGGAATTCAATCTAATGCGTTTTACCCCAAACGCTTGACTTAAAATTGTATAAAGGTACAGCAGTACTGTTCTGTACCAATTACACGTTGCACAAGCATAACTGCACTGCAGCACAGAAAACAGTGATTGTTTGGTTTAGCATTTAACCTTGTTACAGTAACAGCTAACATTTAAGCCACTAAAATTCTATTACTTGAAGTTGGAATTACGCCTATTTTGCAGACCAATATTCATAGTTCAGAATCACCACGAAAAATATGGTTTTGTATTAATCTTAGTGAATTCCCTCAATGTGTTATAACAACTCTTGAAGCATACCTTTCTCATTGGCCTTTTCCAAAGAATAAGCACTATTCCCTTCTAGTGCTGAAAAAGAGAAACTCATTCTTTTCAGTACAGTTTATAACAAAACAAATGGGAGATATAGATGAAGCCTAAATAAGTGATTCCTGAAACCTCCCTTTGTGTTTTCCTTCTTTTAAAATACTGTATGATATTGTGTAAAATAGAGATGTACACACTGTAGTCAGACACTGTCAGGCAGCCACTTAAGCGGCGATCAAAAATTAATTAAAAACAGAAATAAACTAAAAGCGAAACAAACAAAAAAATACACACTGTGACAATCCCAAAGGCTTTGCAAATACCAAAGGTAGAAGACCAAGGTCATACGAGCTGGTCAGTTCAGTGCAGAGAACATCTTTCAGCATCTTTATACAAGACACAAACATTATCTCTGCCCCTCATTTCAAGCCCTAACACCCACCCTCCCCACCGTCAAAACCAAAAATAAAATCTAGTCTTCTCCTTAGAGGGTATAATTTACTGAAGCAAAACCAAAGGGACAGCAATGAAGTGACCTTTTCAAAGAAACTAGGGCTTTCCAGCATTGCAGCATCAGATTGATGGCCTGAATTTCTGCTCCTGAAGGTTTAGGGCTGCCAAGTCCACGATCAGGATGTTTGACTATGAA
The DNA here is from genome assembly GCF_964211825.1 of Aythya ferina. Lineage (NCBI taxonomy): Eukaryota > Metazoa > Chordata > Aves > Anseriformes > Anatidae > Aythya > Aythya ferina. Next base: position 82,999,975 of record NC_140297.1, read on the forward strand.
TCACGGATTATTTGTTGTCATCGTCAGACTGGAGGCTTCTATTTATTCACTAATTTGGATGTTGCTAAGAAAAGCCAGCCAGAAAATTGGAAGTCTCATAACCAAGACCTGATCATATTTGGTTCTCCAAGTGAGTTTTAGAAGTTTTAAATAAATCCAAAGCCAGCGTCCTCACTCCAAGCGCTGAAGTAAATATAGTTAAACAAAGCCATACAAGATCCCTATTATTATTTTTTTTTAGGAATCATTTTCTCTGCTGTTTATCCACCCTTTTCCAATGCACATTAGTCAGTGCCCAGAAGACACGAAAGGACTTCCATCTGCTACTACTGCAAGCAGACAGCTATCTTGGGAGGAAACATCAACCTGTCCGAGGCATACGTCTCTAAACACATTAAACCTGCTGTCTCTGCCAAGCTGCAATTAAACAGAGTCTAATCTCTAAAAAGCCTGTAAGAAAGGCATTTTAAATCCCATGTTCCAGAATGACCCATGCTGAGTAAAGGCACGGTGACTTGTAACTTCACAGTGACTTATAACAGCCTAAGCTGCTTTCACCAAGAGAATTTCCTGACCTCAGGTCTCTGCAATAAGTGTGTGCAAATCAATTCATTTACAAGCCACCAGTCAGAGCTATGAAACTGCATCTACAGCAGGCTGAATCTGCATCTCCCTCCAAAAGCATGGTAAAAGCTTCAACCCATTGTGTTATTTTGCTGTTTTGATATTTTTAGTTAATTCCAGGAACCAGAGCAGGAAGCAGATCTGTCTATCTTCTATATAAAAAGCCCCCGCTTTGTTAGGCAAGTGGGTTATTTCTCAGAAAAAAACACTTCTGTTAAGTATGGCATCTGCTTTACGCAGAGCCGTGGTGCAGCTGAGTGGCACCAGGCAAGCAGGTCACACATCCACGGCCAGAAGGAGGGATGAACGCTATGAATAAATAGACACCTCTTCATCAGAACAGACTTTGCATACAAAGTTGTCCTGGTAGGAAAAGGCACTAGTCCCATGCAAGTCCCTCGAGGCACTAAAAGCCCCAAGGCTGGATCCGAGCAGGGTACAGCCCCGGCAGGGCAGTGCCACCCAGATCTGCAGAGCCCAGCACAATACACAGCTTCGTCTGGCTGTGTTTTTGTTTCTGAAATAGCTAGGAGACAAAATCTGTAATTGTTGCTATTACTCTTCCTTGGATGGGAGCAGAAAAGTACGTCACATTCCCTCTTATCAAGAGGAAGAGAGAAGAAGCAGCTGCTGCACGTGCTATGTATTCTTTTTACTTTAGTTTTCCTCTTCAGGTCATGCGTTGGCTATTCTTGTTCGCTGCTCTTCCACGCTGTCCCCAGGCCCTCAAGAAGCACCTAACCTCAGCCAGAGAAGAAGACTAAAAGGTCAGGAAGGGAAGAAAAGCAGCTGCATGTATACTTATTTTATTGAAATGCAATACTGAGTCAAGAAGGGTGAAGTTTGTCTCCTTGAAAAATCAAATCCATCAGGATAAACGTTTACAAGATGCAAATTGAACTTCGTGTTCTTCTTCAGACATATCGCAGACACTAACAAGAAAGTAAGCAAGGATGGGACAATGCTTCAGGCTGATTCACAACTCTGAACTCACATTGACATCTGAAAAGATTAACATGGCCAGAGTTAAGGTTCATATAATCAAAGCTTCCCCTGTCCAAATTCCAACGCATTCAAGTGCAGTAATTGGGTTTCTCTACCGTACATATACATGAGAAGCCATTTTTTCCAACAGATGACTAACACTGGCAGCTTTATTTATTTCTTTGACTTTCAAAGCAGAGTTAATTTTAATGGGTCTATAAATCAAAGGCTCTTTAATTAATTTTCTTCCAGCTTCCTAGAAACACAGATTTGGTTTTGTCTCGAAAAACAAGTCAGTCAAGTTCCAGACAAAACCCCCTTTTCCAAAGCCAGAGCTATAAAGGAAACCAAAATGGGATTTTATTACGAATGCTGGTTGCAATTTCAACATACAAGCTACTTCCACCATTATACAGCCCTTTTAAATTGCTCTTGCTTTTCCTCCTTGCTGTCAGTCCATAATAAAAAAAACCCTCTTCTCATATATTGCTTTCCTCTCCCCCCAACCCAATTGCTTTTGCTTCCTGGATATTTTTGTTGTTTTTCTTCCTTCTGCCTTTGCTTATAAAGCTGCAAACGAAATGCTCTGAGGATGAATGGCTGCATACCCAGGAGATGGCAACGCTGCCTGCCAGCACAGCGCTGAAACCTGGGTGCAAGCAGCCTCGTGACTTCAAGAGGCCCTTGCCAAGTGCTGTGCTCCTTCTGGACAGCAGCTCCCCATCAAACAGGAAACTCAAGGGATTTATTAATCTGTTTATTTTAACTAACGATCCCTGGTCCATGAGCTTAGGCATCTATTGAACTGACTGCCTCGCAGAGAAAACACCCTCCTCCTTTCTGCGCACAATTGGTCTGGATGTTCAGACAGCAAACAACACACAAAGCAACTTACCCGTGCCTCAGTGCTGGGGCACGCAGGTCTCCCAGCCTGGATTTCTAACAGATGATCGTTAATCACAGCACTCAGGCAGAGTTTGCCTTCTTCCACGACACCAAGGCCCTCGGCTGCGAGGGCATGCACAAACCCTGCGCTCCGCTGCTGCTTGTGCCAGTGACTGCCCTCCTCAGATGCTACACAGCACCAGAATGAAATGCACATCCATAACCAAACATATTGATTATATGAGGTAAGCCACTAATGGAGATGTATTTGCACTCCAGTGCCTGACTATGCAGGAGAGGACTGGGGCTTATAGTTTATCTGCTCTGAATTCCTGCAAACACAAGCTGGACAGAGATGCTGGGGACCAAGAAGATGGGGATATCACCTGCAGAGGCTGGGGAATGCAGGTCCAGAACTTCTGAAGCAAACACAGGACCATGTTCCCTCCCTCAGTTCAGCACAGAAACCCTTCAAAAGGAGACGGACACATTCCCAAGCCAAGTCACCTTCTTCAAACACTCCCTTTCTCCATGAGACCACCTGCTTTGTATCACCCAACTAAGACTAAGCTCAAGATTACCCATGTCTCAGAGATTCCATACCGGGTGCCTAGACGGGGCATACAGTTCAGGTATGTGAAACTGAAGGTGCGCTTGCAGAGATTTGTGCATCACCCATCAGATTCCAGCAAACCGATTTTGCCTCTCAATTCATACCATAACCAGAATTCAAGGAATGTGAGCAAACAAGTTTTCAAGCTAATAACAAGCACTTGTGCCGAAACTTATCTCTAAAAACCACACAACTGTATGTACCATTCATTTAAGAAGGGACCAGATGTTCTCGAAAGACAAAATCATAGCTTGTATTTACAGGTCCATCAGTAATTGCAGCATGTAATTTATAAATAAATTCACTGCAGTGCAACACTGAGTAGTTGTCTTTAAAAAATAAAAGCGAGTGATACGAGCATTGGTATATTGTGTTGCCAGCCTGCAGAATTTAATCATACAAATAAAACCAAGAATTAAAACAAAAACCTACGTTTTTTTTATACCTGACTAAATAATATGCATTTTTAGAAATACCACAGTGAGCGCTGCCTACAATTTTCATGCTTTGAGTGAAATTTAATTAAGTCGAACTAGTAAAAAATCCCACAGGGTCATGTTATTCGTAAGTGAGAAGATAGGAGTCATGTCTACATGGCTGGGGATGGAAATTTGGCTAGCCTTGTTAAATCATGGTTCCTCTTGAAAAGTACATAAATATTTATTTGAATTTGTGTGCTGACATTTGTTGCTGGACTTCAATATTCAAGTCACTGCAGGTAACTTTTAAATCCACCTTCCGCATACATGTGTTTTTCCCTCTGTGCACATCTCATTGCCACTGCAATTTGGCTTGCCAAGTCTGTAAGAACAGGCAGGAAAGGGAAGCGAAGCACTACTCATTCATTCACAGGTGATTTGTGAACCTATGAGTTCCTCCTTTTGCAGGAGAAAGTAGCTGAGGAATGTGCACATGCCTATGCCTCACTGCAAGAAGCAGCTGAGGAAAAAAAAAAAAGCAAGCCTGTACGCTGACTGCCTCAAGGGCAGCTCCTGAGCTGGTTGCTGCCGTCTCATTTCCAGCACTAGCTCTGCCAGTTTACAAGTCTGCAGGGTGCAAGGACACCGGTCTCAGCCGAGGGAATGGGAGAGCTAAAACTCGGTGAGTTAACAGCCTTAGCAGAATATGCATGGCTTCAGCAAGAGATGCTCTCTGTAGCAGATTCAGTTTCCTGCCAGGAAAAAGAATAAATAAATACAAATCACGGCTGACAAAACTTTCATATCCCTGTCTGTGATCCACTTGCATTTCCCAGAGAGGAAACATAACTTCTCAGATCACAGAAGGACAGGACTAACCACAAAGCCACAACAACATCGGACATGCAGCAGTATCACTGAGCTACCAACCCTCTGCAACTGGACATTGCAGTGTACCAACCGACACAAGCAGAGCAGCTGGAGCCCAGGCAGTGCTCAGAGCTCGGTGGAAGAGCTCTCCTCCTGCCAGCTGAGCCTGGCTCTCCAGGGGCTGCAGAGCTGCAGCAGGGCTCTGCACAATGCAGGACCCATGGCTGGATGGTTGTGGCAGCCTCCTTGGACAGGGCTTGCGCAGACACACACACATGCAGCATCAGAAGCTTTTGTTACCACCAACCCTCTGTAGCTTACACCAGTAGCTTCAATCAATGCAGCACGGAAAAGCCCTTTAGCATCTGCCTGACACCGCCAAGAAAAGGCAGGTGGCAACAGACATGTTAACAATTGGCACTTTAACACCACTTCAGCTGAGTAAGAGAGCTACAAATAAAAGGCAACTTTCTGGATGTAACTATATATCCATCCTAAACACCCCCTCTCTCTTAGTCTAAATCTATGGTTGCACGATTCCATTTTCTTCCAGTGGCAGCAAGATCACCCCTCTGGCGCAGCTCTAAGTCAACGTGCCATTACTCAAATTAAACAATAAAAAGAAAAAAAATAATCCCTAGAACTGTCATTACAAGCACAAAAAGTTACAGTTCCAAGCCTTTGCATGACAGAAGGGAGGATTTCTCAAAGAGAGCACACCCAACTGCTGGAGCTGGTTTGGAACAATTAAAAGGCAGACACGCTTTACACTGTAAATGTAAGCTGTATTTTGAGCTGGGGAAATCGCAAGTGTGCTCTAATCTCATCTGATTGCCATCATCACAAGTATTTTAACAGCTGCGTTGCATCTTAATTGCATTCCCAGTTGACCAATCATACAAGAAGTACCTCAAATAAAAATTAATTCCTTGGGCTTTTTGGTCACACTGACAACACGCAGGATTTTCAGCAACTGAAATGGAAAAAATGATTAAAATCAGATCCTGTTGCAATCTCTGCATTAACTGAACACCTTCTAACCTCCCAAGGAGCTTTAGAAAGATTCTGGTTTTATTCCCCTTCGGCATACTTGAAGGCTGCACAAATTTATTTCAAATTGGCTGCCTCAAATTGCATGGCTTTTTTCCGTGATCTGGGACAACATATCCACAACGCTCCAAGGGCACCTCTGCCCTGGAAAACAGTCTGTAGGGGTTAAAATAAACATGCCAGCCAGTGCTCCAAGGGCAGACACCGTGTCTCTAGAAGAGCTCTGACCAGGAGAAAAAGGGAAGGAAATGTGGAGAAATGGAAGCCAACAAATTACATGAAGAGTCACAGTTTGCTTCCTTCGGTAGGATCAACGTGGGAGGAAGCAAGGAAGATATTTATACGGGGAGTGCTGCAGTTCTAGCAACCTTTTCCACTCCTGCATAAATGAACCCCCCAGGCATTCGATAAAAGGCATGCACAGACCTTTTTTTGAGCAGCTGTAGTGTTCCACCTTCACGTTGTTTTATTTAACAGTTCTTGCACAAAGCTAGTAAAAACAGAGAGCTGCGCTTTCCAGAAACTCGCATCCCACCTCGTATCAGCACAATCCCTAGCTGCTCTTCAGACAAAGAGCCCCATACCTGAGATTGTGTGATTTAGCAATTAATGGCCACTTTGGAGGGATTCAGAAAGATTTTCGTGCGCTTGATCTGTCTGTGATCCCTCCTCCTGGACCTGCATGGGATGACTCAGAGCAGAAGGCTGGTTACATAAACAGAAGGTAGGTGGCTTAACAACCTTGATCTTGTCACCCAAGTGTCAGCCGAGAGAACTGCGTGTTACTGCAGAACGAAAGCACATGTCAAGGCACTTGAACGCAGTCAGATGCCTTCCACAGCCTCTGATTTGAGGAAGGCATTACAGCGTTATTTATTTGGCTGGTTCAGGTTGCACCAAACAGACTCGGAGCATGCGGATTGCAGGATTTCACCTGCCTTGCCTGGCCAAGGCCACGTCGACAGCTGAAGACTCCGGAGAGGAAACTGGAGAATAAGATGGAGCAACTCCACTGCTTACACCACTCTAACTCCAAGGGACATGGGGGCTGCACACCTGGGATGCTCCAGGATACCTGTGCCTATATGCTTCTGTGTGGGAGGAGGTGGGAAAAAAAGAAAAAAGAAAAAGAAAAAGAAAAAAGAAAAAAGAAAGAAGGCAACTCTCACTGTCTGACAGCTCATTAGATGCAAATTTATTTTACAAATCTGACATTACCACAATCCAACGTCCCTAGGCTTCCTTCAGCTTTAGAAAGCTTTCTATAGCATGCTGCTCTAGCTTTACAGAATAAACATTTAAAAAAAAGGCTTAAGAAATCACATTGAGCCTCTCTCAGGTCAGTGCCTGTGTAATTTACAGGAGTAACAGGTTAGGTCGACCTAGCTAGAAACGAGAAAGATACATCACAGCTGGACATCTTAACCAGTCTGGAAACCTTTGCCAGAATTCTCCAGCCTTTCAAAACACAGGCTATTATTTTGCACAGCATTCCTACCTTTTTTCTTCTAGCAGTGAAAGGGAGAAAACACCACGCCAACTCATCCTGCTGCTACGTGCTGGAGGGACACCCCTGCTTCCTCGCTCCAACCTGAGTTGCTGTCTCCCTCTCCGCGCAGCAATTCTCAGAGCCTATTTATTGCTCCATTCAAGTCTAGACTTTGCAATTTCGCAGCCTAATCTGCAGCCCAGTCACCCGTGAAACAGCTGAGCAGCCCGCGATTGTATGCAAACCCGCGCTGCGGCTTGTGCCGTCATCACAGCCTCTGCTCCAGGAAACAAGCCCTGCTCCCCCAGGCCCTGGTGGCACGAGGGACAGCAGGAACCCAGCCCAAGGCAGGGGAGATGAGACCAGAGGGTGTATCCTGCTGACAGCAGCACCCTTTGTCCCCCACGGGGACGGCTTCCCAGACTAATGCTGACACCAGCACGGCCTCGGAGGCAGCACTGGAGCAGCGTGGGTGGGGGGAATTCCTGCTTGCAGCCCCACCGGGTTGTGAAATCCAGCCCGAGGGAAGGCGCAGCATCTGGCCAGGGCAGCGATTTCCACATCTGCCGAGCGTACTTTGTCCCACAGGGCTTGTGGCCAGCGAGCGGGGCTGTTCGCAGGAAGCGGTGCTCCTTTACCTGCTGTAAAAGCTCCCAGGTGCCTGCTGAGGCATTACTCAGGCACACGTGGCACTGCTCAGGAAAAAGAGCACCTCCCTTTCCTTCTCACAAAGAGAGGATTCAATGACCACAGCACCAGGAAGAGGTTCCCAGGTTCGTTTCCCCTCTGCTTCCCCCTTCGTAGCAAGTGCCACCACCTCTGCAAAGCCTGGCTCTTCCTGCAAGTTCACCAGTTGTACCCGAAAAACCTCTCCAGCAAAAGCTTTTGCCAAAACTAAAACAACTGCAGAAAAACTTTTCAGCTTAATGAATCAGCATCAAAAGTGGTTCCTTTAGCAAAGTCCCAGGCAGCTCCAGCCCTCTGTACAGAGTCACAGAATCATTTAGGTTGGAGAAAACCCTTAAGGTCGTCAAGTCCAACCATCACTTAACACTACCAAGTCCACCACTAAACCATATCCCTAAGTATCCCATCCACTCGTCTCTTAAATACCTCCATGGATGGGGATGCTAACATCTCCTTGGGTGCCCCATCCCAATGCCTGACCACTCTCTCCATGAAGAAATTCTTCCTCATACCCAACCTAAATCTCCCACTGCACAGCTTGAGGCCATTTCCTCGTGTCCCATCACTTGTTGCCTGAGAAAAAAGGCCAACACCCTCCTCGCTACAGCCTCCACAAGAAGCCAGCTCATGGCAACCCTGAAACCAGCCTGCAGAGAGGCACCAAAAGCAATGCTTGTCTCAGGGCTCACCCTGCATGCTGGCACAAACCTGTAGGAAAACCACGTTAGGCTGTTGAAAAGAGCGTGGTGTGAGCAGTGAGGGCAACTCAAGCTCAGCAGCTCTGCGTTTTAAAGGCAGCACTTTGGTGCTATTCCCACTCCCAAAGCATCCAGGACGGTTATTTACAATTTCCGTGAGGCAGGCCATAAATCCAAGCATAACTAGCAAGCCTGACAGAGTGTAAGAGGATCCCTGTGGCAGGCTTATTACCTTTGCAGGCTATACAGGCCTATAGAGTTTGATTCCGCACAGTAGCTTTGAAAACTTCAGCTAATGGCTCTTTCTAGCCGATCAAACTTTCCATTTTCTATTGTTTTGCTTGGGGCAGCCAAGTGGGAATTCTGGGGACACGAAGCTCCGGTGGAAGAAATCAAGACCATTAACAGCAAGGAAATAGGGGCCATGAAATAGAAGATGACTCCACAGAGGAGTGCAATAGAGCGGTATAGGCTCTGGCAGAAACAGAAAAAAATAATCCAAAATTCAGAGAAAGCCTAACAAATTATGCCTACTAATGAGTAAAAAAGAAAACCAAAGAAAAAGTAACAAAAACAACAAAAAATCATGTTCCTCCCATTCTCTTAAGGCTCTAGGGATTAATTCTTTCCCATTACTCTACACCAAGATGACAACACTTCTTATTTTTTTAATGATAATATTTAATACAGAAATTCCCACTCCCCTCACCTCCCTAGCCAGAAGATCTCCCAGGGGTGCAGGGAGATATTTTTTTCTCACTTCTATAAAATTGCACTGATGTTCATGCCGCAGCTAATTTCACACATCTCTCCTAACACCTACTAGCTCTATTCAAACGTTGCCTATGCAGATAGATGCCTGCTTGCAGTGGATACACACATGCAACAGATACAGCAAACATTTCAATTACGCGGGGGAAATCAGATTCAAGTCCTTGATCTGAATGAAGCAGAGCATGGACTAACCAGCATCTCCTGTTTGCTGAACAAAAGCCTAGGCTGGCAAACTACTGTTGGGCTACTTTTCAGTGACACATGCACTCTCTCTCAGGTCTACAAAAGTCCACAACGAAACTTTTGCTTAGATGCCTTAAAAATAACAAGAAAAAACAAGCAACTGACCAACCAACCAGGACATACTCCATTGGGCAGTGGAAAATCCCAACTAGCTTAAGCTCCTGCTGAATATCCACACGTAATGGCTGCCCTAGCAGGGGAAGATCTTTCTTCATGGCCCAGACCATGATCAGCATTTAGAGTTGACTGTGCAGCAGGCCAGCAGGGAGGAGGTTTGATGCTAGTTCTGCTTCAACAACAACCTGCTCTGCTTCAGTTTCTTCCACTCTACTAAGATCTCTAGGGCCACTAAGTGAAATGGATAAGCAAGTTTCTCTACGATTTTCTACAATGGGGAAAAAAATAATAAAAGGAGAAGAAAAAAAAAAAAAAAGATGTGTCTTCAGTAGTAGTCTTACTTTTTGATGAAAAATTCTTGCTAGAGGTTACATGACCAAAGACAAGGAAGGGGAAGAAAAAAAGTAAGCCTATCTACTATGAAGAAGCACAATACAGAGTAAGCCCTTGTGTATTCTAGTCAGGCTGCTTTCCCCTCTGAGCAGTCTAAAACCAAAACAAATACAAATATTAAGCTCCACAAGAGCTTAATAGTAGAAAGCACTCCATGCAGAGTAAGGATACAGTGCTAAATCCTGATGGGCTAGATACCAGATACAGTAGGAAGTGAATAAAATTTTATGAAGATCTGTACAGCAAGTCCCAGGATATATTTAGGTAATACTTCTCCAGAGCCGTAATAAAAAGGGGGAAATGTTGTATTTTCCTCAGCTACCTGTTAATCACAAACAGCAAAGGAAGTGCGAGCAGACAGAGCTCCCTGGAGCCCATCCAAGTGACACAGGCAGGGCTGGTGGCACTGCACATGGACCCCCTGAGGGCAAGGCCTCCAGAAAGGGCTTCCAAATGTTTTGGCGACAAGTTTACCAGGCATCTCCCCCAAAATACTATGATCACGAAGACATTTCTCGTAAGATTTCCTTCAAGTTTCTCTCGGTTGTTCCCCCCTCGCCCCGCCCCCCCACCTTGAAACAATCAAAAAAAGAACAACAAAGAAACAAGAAGCCTTGATAAAATGACTTCAGCCTTCTCTTCTCGTGTATTTTTGATGTACTTTATGATCAAACACAGGGACAAGGGGCTTCTTGGCCTCAGTTAACAGGAAAATTTCTGAAATAGTGCCAGAATACGTACAGCTAGAGACAGGGAAAGCAGGGAGTTTCCTACTGAGCTCAGTACTGCATAGCGAAATCCACAACCGTTACAGCCATGACTCAGATGATTTCTAGGTTTACGTAACAGCAAACAATACCCCCCACACTTTATAATTTTCTTTTAAACAGGCCCTCGAACTGCTTCACAGACTGCTCTGTAGCAAGAGATAGCTGCAAAAATCCCTACTTGGTCACTGAAACTCAGGCTAAAGTTTTCTCAGTGCAAACAATTCTTCTTTTGTTTGCTTGGAGGAAAGCAGGAAGCCCTGGAACAGCAAGCAACATACTCAGTAAATACACATTGGGATGGGTGATGAAGGCATACTCACGCAGTGCGTACAGGGAGAGGACTATTCCAGCCAGGCAAAACCCCTCAAAAAACCTGAGTGTGCTGAACATTGTCACGTTCACTGAGAGTGCCACAGTCAGTCCAAATACCAAAATGAATATGACAGAGAAGAGCAGTACGGGCCGTCGACCTACCCTAAAAATAAGGAAGGAAGTAGGGAGAAACGGTGTTAAAAGCCAGGACAGACACAATGCTCCAGCATTACAAAGAGGGGCACGAGTCATGCAATCCCTTCCAAATATTGCTACCCATTTTTAAAGCTTGTTCCATTTTTATTTATTTAATTAATTTTAAATTAAAAATCACTTAATTCCTCACTCAGCTTTGCATTGACAAGTTCATTTCAGGTGGGATTACGCAGGGCCAGCGTATGATTTATTACTGTTTAGCATCAATTTCTATTACTGCTTGACATCAACTGCAAAACACCAACGGTGAACAAGGAAATGTCTAAGAACTACAGCAGGACCACAAACAAGTATCTTGAAGATTAAAAACAACTTCTCAGAGCTTTCTGTAGCAGCAGAGATGGGTATATGACATTATATGTTAAATGATACGCTATATTATTATTTCTTCACAGCCTACAGCCACAGAGCTTACTGCAGAGGTCTCCTCTACCCAACAGACATGTGCTTACCAGCCTGATCTGCAAGAGGAGCACGCTCAAAAAAAAACAACTTTTTTTTTGCCTTGTTATTAAGGACAAGCCTAACAAACAGGGACAAAGTGTAAAACAGGGTTTGTGCCACTTCCCTGAGCCTCACAGAGCTGACAGCAATGCTTGTAGGAAAGCAGTGCATTCCCCTCAGATCCCCACAGCATCTGTAGAGACCCACAACATGAGCCCGACTGGAGGAGAAAAACAACAACAAGAATAAAAAATGCACTGCATCCACCAGTGGCAGCGTGGGCATGAGGATTTGCAGCCCTCCTTGGCAGGAAGGATTTTCAGCTGCAAGCCACAGCTGCACGTGCTGGGGTGGCATCGATGAGAAGAGGAATTACAGTGCCCCTGAACGCGGGGCACCTGCTGCACAGTTGGGCTCTTATGTAAAAGGAATATGAGGCTTTTGCATATCTCACATGCTCCGTGTTTATCATTCCCCTTTCCCCCCCCCTCCTCTTCCTGTGCAACACAGATGATCTGAAGCACCAGAGCACGCTGCTATTTTTAAGCAAGAATTGGATCGTTATGTGGAGATTTCCAAAATTTTTCAACTTGTCAACTCCCACAAGATTTCCAGTGGAACCGAGGATTCCTTTCAGCCAGCTCCATATGCCACTTCCACAAAGAATATATGAACTTGCTTTTCGTAGGCAGCTTTCACAGACCTATTCAAAGCAGTCTGTCAGCTGCAAGCCAGACATCAGGTTGAATGTCAGCACAATAAAGAACATTTAAACCTCACAACCTAATCCAGTTTCACATACCGCAGCATTTCTATTCAATTATTTCAGCAGACTGTCACCAGCAGCTGTAAAATGCATTATATATATAGGCATTCACAATTAACAATTTGGATTTTGCTTCACTTAAAATGGAATAGGAACAATGAATTAGGAGGCAAAGGGCTGGAAGGGAGACATCATTTTTGATGCTTTTGGAAAAACTGGAAAACCACACCGGTATGTGCATCATCACCTACAGATTTTAAAGTCACACCTCAGATGATGATGCTGGGGACTCCTTTGGATGAGGACATGTTTTTCCAGCAGCAGCATCAGCTGTGGGGCACCTAACCAAGGCTCAGCTTGTTGGCATCAAGCACTGGGTGTTTTTAAAACAGCAAGTACTAAGTGGCAAGCTGGAGGCAGCGAGGTCAGGGCAGAAGGTTCCTCACAAACCCAGCCCGTAGGGGATGAGCCTTGCTCGCTGCACCACTCGGGGTGGGAACACAGTGTTATTTCCTCAGTGATACGCAACGTGCCAGGAACATGCTGGACACTGAGGTAGCTACCGCTGCCTGGGCTTCACATGGTGTATTTATAGGGTGCACGGCACTTGGACACGGAGGGGAATTACCTCATACCAAACCTTGAACACAAAAACTGCAAGCTCTTATCAGGGATCTGCGCAGGCTTCCACATCCCTATTTTCATAACAGTCAAGCTGTAATTCATACTAATTAGTATTTGTGGAAGCATTTTGTGGATGAAAGGCATTAATGCCAGCACTCAGAATTAGGAACTTAATTCTCATCACAAGCCTGACCTGCCATATCCTGATGTTGATTAAAAAAGGCCCCACTGCTTCGCAGACATCAGCCCCCTTCCTCCCCCTCTCTTTACTCGAGGTTATGCATCATTAGGGCTTGGAATTTCTTCTGCCATTACACAAATTATGCAAATTAATGTTTGTTGCTAACGAAGAATCAGGAGATCCTCCTGGGCTCTCAGGCCAGGCAAGCCCTCCAGTACCTCCTCCCAGAGACAAACCTAGCATCCCTCCTCACCCAGGGATGGTTTTTCTCAGAAATCAAAACTCCAGGGCAGCTATCAGCCACATGGTTGGTGATCCAGCAGTGTTTTGACAGGATGTTGTCTCAGAGTATCTAAAATCCTTTTATGTGTAGACAGAGTTATCTGACTAACACTACGTGGCAATGCTTGTGAGAAATTAAAACATACACAATCTCCCTTTTAAAACAGCCCCAGGATACTAGCTGCTGCCATCCGTGCTATTCCAGAGGGAGATTTCTGTGCCACAACAGTCTCAGCCTACGCTGCATACTATTAGCTGTATCAGATGCAGACTTTTGCCTGCACAGGTAAACAAATAGGGATACAAACATCCACAGGCTTCTGGAGAACCTGTAACCCACACGGCACTATGTGCAGATGCATCAAGAGATGCAGGGGAAAGGCAAATGCTTTGAGGACAAGACCCACGCTCCTAAGTATGCACCTTGCCACCCTGAGAAGACTAAGCTCTGCTCCTTAAGCTGATGAAATTGTTCTTCCTGTACCACTCTTTGCAGCCTTTCTCTTGGTTTTGGGACTTGAATTGGCACAAAGGCTCCAAGGAGTACCAGGGCAGTTGCAAAGCAAGGCTGGACTGGGCAGCGAGAAGAAAAGGTTTGCTCAGCAGGATGCCACGTGGCCATCAAGACCCTTCCACAGACCTTTCAGCCACCCTGACCAGAGCAAGCAAAAGTGCCAGCAGTGCTCTGCCTGTCAAACAAGTAACTTACTCAGGCTTTGAGTAAAAATATGTGTTTGCAGACCTTCTTCCTATAGATTTGCCACAGAGCTACCTAAGCATATACAACTACCGTATTTTGAACAGACCACTCGGTTTGCATAAACTAATTGTCTTAGTGCAGATTACATCTTGATAACATGCAGCTTTAAAAACCTTTCAAAAAGGAAAAATAAAGCCCCAAACCCTACTGGCTCAAAAATAAAAAATAAAAATACCCCAAAGCCTCTTCTGATTACCTACACTGGATAGTGGTATGAAATTAAATGAAAACAGGATTTTTAAAGATTGTGACACTTCAATCTATTAATCTGCCCAATCTTGCCTGCTCTTGTTTTGGACTGACATAGTTTTTAGTTAATTTATTTTTTTTAATTTTACAAGCACAATCCCCTTTGTATCTGTTTTTCCACACCACCCTCCATCTTAAAGGAAACTCAAACTGTGATTAAATTGTAAAGTAAATCCTTGTTTAGGTCCTCTTTTAGCAGCCCCAAATACATCTAACAGCCTGCGAGAGGGTTCAACAATCACATGTGGCAGAGCAAGCTACAAAATGGGGAAAGAAATGGATGGGAGCAAAGGATGCTCCTCCTTTTGGTGGCAGAGAGCTATTAAACCGCTTACTGCATCTCACTCTTGAAGACAGTGCCTTAGGCAACAAGATGTTCACTTATTTGTGACTTATTTGTCAATTACAGCAGCATTTCCCTAACTTGGCAGTAAGTCTGCTTTCTCCACATGGATTCCTTTTTAGGAAAACCAAGAGATCCCTCATTCAGTTCCCTGCTACACTTTCTACACACTGTTACAGCCCTGTTCTACCGCAGTGTTTTAATCAATTTCAATTGTATTTCATCATGCATGTTCCCTACTTCACCGAAAAGTCATGACTCCCCACTTGCCTGAAAACTTTTAATGACTACTCAAGAACTGAGATGTAATTTTGCTACAAAAGTTCCAGACGCATTACTGCATAGCTGCAGGGGGCCTCTTCTCTGCCCATTGACTGACAGGTTTGCCTATTACGGAAATCTTAAAAAGTGCGAGTGACGCCTTCCTTTCCTGGTTTAGTGAATGGTGAAAGAGTTAACTTGGGGCCACTTAAAGCAGCAACTTTGGCAACTGTACTGGAAGCCACTGAAATGACTGGGATGGCATCATAGGGCTATTGTTTCAAATGCTGCAAGTTTGCATTGAAATCACTTCAGTCAGGCATTAATTTTTTTCCCCTTTTTCTGCACTACAAGGCACTCTCTTGAAATAAAAATTGAACTCTCAGAACAACCAGGGCATCTGGTAATGTTTTTACTACTGTAATTTAAGCAACTGCACTCTGTGCTTTTAAATCTAATACCCCAATATTAGTGGCACATAAGTCAGCGATTCCTTAACACTACAATCAACACATTTGCTTAACAAGAACTTTAAAAATAGAACAAAGGAAAAGTTTACAAAAAAACAACAGCATTCTACCACCCCTAGATGAGACTGTGTAAGCCGAAGATTGACATTACACTGGTCTCTTTTATTCAATCAACGTCACTTTCAATTTCTTTTGGCCTCATCTCCTGATTTAAAAACCAAAAAAAACCCAACCAACCACTAACCAAAGGCACCACTTACATAATTAGAAAATACTTAATTCTGTATGAGCACTACAGCTGTAATAAACTGTATCAGCAGGAAATAACTAAGTCAACTATCAAATAGCTTATTTTCCTGTTACTTACCTTGGTGCAAATTACTTGGTTCAAGCAATTAACATACAGTTCTAAACCGTTTGTTCATGCTCCTTTCAGAACATGAAAATCATTACGCAAAAGTTTTTTATGAATATGAAGTAGATAAAAATCTAAACAATATTTAATACTGGCATTCATTTACAGTTATACTAGCATTAAAAGATTTTTCACTTACCAGTCTGCTATACATCCTGTTATTAAGTGGCCAAAGATTAATCCTACCAGTAGGGAGAATTTTGCAATGTGGACTTTCCAGGCAGAGTCACAAACAAGATCCCACTGGAAGAAAGACAGATAAACCAAAATAAATCAAGCTATCCCCAGATGCACTTAAGCTTACTATCACACGTGTAGACCTCCTTGCAAGCTTCAGTCCTAGAACAAGTGCATGGGAATGGCAGAGGAAAAGTTTTCCCCCTTGAGTCAAGCCCCAGATCCTACAAAGTATGTGAAAAGACTCATTTATTTGAGTTTTATCAGACCCTTATTGACAGAAGGGGGATACTCAACGCTTAAGTCTCCCCCCTCTTCAGGCCACCTGAGTTTGGATGCTTCGGGGAGCATCTCCAGCTTTGGTATTGCTGATGTAAGTATGGTATATCACTGTAATGCCCCAGATACCTGCTGCCAGACAGTTTGAGAGGACATTCTGCTATTGGCCTACTTGGCACCACTTGAAGACACCAGGAAAAGCAGCTGCTTTACCACAGACACCAGTGGCTGATACTTTCAGGCTCCCATCGGCGAAGCATCAAGATGCTTTTGTTTTCAGAAAAGCATCCGAAGGCGGTGGAAGGTGATGAAGACTAATGTCATGGCTTGTCAGGCCAGGTCTGAAAAGCCAAGTCCTGGCATCAATCCAGAGAGCCGCAGGACAGCAACCCCCATCATGGCTTGCAGATCAGTCAGGGCCTGAACCTCCACAACAAGGCTCTCTGTGATACCGAAAGCATCCTTTGTGTCCAAAGGAACAATGGATGGACCATTCCAGGAAGCCCGCCCTCCCCAAGAGAAAAACAGGAACAAGGTCTCCAGCAAGGCTTCCCTAACCTCCAAGATGTTTTCCTCCTAGACATCAGACAGAGCCTCAGGAGAGCCAGGCTGCATTCCTGGCTTAAACCCAACACCCTCATTGCCTTCAGACATATAACTTAGTCTCTCTTGTGTGTGAAGCGTGGATAGTACCATCATACCCTTGAATAAATGTGGAAGATGTGTTTGCTCGTGGTTTGTGAAGTGTTCAAATATTGATGGCAACAGCAGCCGTACACGTTTCATGAACAAGTAAGTACAGCTAACTTTGAAGAGCCAGCTACTCCAGAACCGAAACTTCACAGAATAAATGGCTGTGCGTGTAAGGTAATAGTAGTGCTGTCCCAACAGCAGTCACTGAAGTTTCATGGCCAAAAATGCAAAATTAAAACACGCAATTTGTTTTAAAAAGTCAGGTGCAACTTCAAAAGAGAGCTTCCCTCAAAGAGCTTAATTAGGTGCACTGCAGTGTTAGGTGTTTTCGCGACATGCAGCCCTTCCATAAATAAGGCAGCTCTGACTCATCTATTTGGTTCAACATCACAGAAGACATCCTCCCCAGAATACACCACCTCACCAAGAAGTGTAGCACTACTGAGGCCAAAAGAAACGTGCTGGCTTTCGGCAAACATTCATGCTCAGGCTTTTCATTTTAATTAAATGTATTTTTGAGTTCTTCACTGTTCCGACTTGTAGAAGTTGGGACATACACTTCTGATCCTCTACACCATTCTGCAAGCCACAGGTTAATGGTACTAAGGGACAAGAAGCGAGTGGTATGAGTGTTCTTTCCACTGAGTAGCTATGGACTATTTGCAACAAGCAGCTCAGCAAGGCAATGAGAATTGCTCTCCGAAGCTCTTGACTTCTCGGAAGTATTTAGCGAGTGGGAGAAATGCAGTTCCTAATATTTACAATTATAGAACCAATCTCAAGCTCACAAGAAAAATACCTGTCCAGGCTAGCCATAATCAAAACAAAATTCAGGAGGCACCTCTGAGCTCCAGGCAGGCTTTCAAATGCTCTGGGCTTATTTTCACAATCCAGAAGGTCTGTACAATGATTAGAAGTGAGAAATCACTTTTGAAAGTAGAGTAGAAATTAAGCATATTAAAAACAGTCATATTTATACACAAATACTTTTAAAAGGCAAGCACTGCAAGTTGCTCATTGTCACATTATTGCAGTCAGAGGAGCTGTAATGCCATCCAAGTACAAGGAAAGCAAACAAAGCAGATACATCCTGTTCATCTCCACAGCCGGCCGCTGCTGGCCCTCGTGCGGAGCCCGGGCAGGGAACGTGCAGTGCTGGGTCACACATAGGTGAAGGTTCATGGCTGGAGGAGCCTGAGCCTCATGTTGTGAAATTTCAGGCCGGGACAACACGGCAGACACCGAGTTGTCCACTTTGGCACACAGAGCAAGAGTTTGAAAGCAGAAGAAAAGTTTATCTCCCAGCAGGCCCTTCAGCAGTGCCCTGAGCAGGCCCGCTCCCTCCGATAAGCTATCTGGGAACCACACGTCTGCTTGTTTACAAGGCTCTTACCCAGCCCCTCAGCCCCTCTGAAAACAAAACCATCCATTTCTGGGCAAATCCCATGTCTGACCATTTGCTGCCTTCAGCTGAAGGCCTATTCTAGGGTCTAGCATAAATCTACCAGGTATACAAAACAGGTACCATACACAGATTTGAGGTTTCAGCCTCAGCTTTCACATAGAAAGAAAACCCTCACAGGTTCCCATCTTGCAGCATGCTGGGACAGGCAGTGCTGCTGACAGCTCAAGTGGCACTCCGAGTAAATCTGCACCAGGAGATTGTTTTGGCCAGAGTCTAGCCAGTAATCCCCTATCACCTCATACAAAAGGTAGATTAACACGAGCAGCGAGACCAGAAAATCCTGTAGCTGCTCTGTCAGAATCCCCTGGTGTCCCATTTGGGAGTTAGCAGCTCCCAGCCTGAAGGAAGGGTGCTGCTAAATTTACAGTGACACCTCTGTTTTCTCTTTCTTTCTGTCCTCTAGCCTCCTAATGCAAGAGGTCTGATAGAGTGATGTACAGAGCTGATAGGTTATGCTTATAAATATAATCCACTATGCAAACCATGGAGAGGGATCTCAAAAAAAAAAAAAAAAAAAGCTTTTTTTTCTGTGGCAGTATAGCAATGTGGAGAATTTGCCACCTATGCAGATGTGCAATGCATCGCAAGTGTTTTTTTCATGTTGTGACAGCGCTTTTTGCCAAAGCCTAAGAAGTCACACCTTCAGGATCCTAATGTTTAATTGATCGCAGTGAGTCACCACCCGTGCTGTGAGTCACCGTGCTTCAAACCAGAAGTCAAGCTGAGGGACTATTTGAAACACGCTTCAGAAGACATATGGCAAAAATTAATGCACCCAAGATGTAACCATCCTGTGCCTTCCTTGCAAGAGATGGAAGTCTGGGCAGGGCTCATGCAGCAAATCAGGATCTGTAGTGAAGTTAAGGCAGAAGTTTTACCTAAAATGCAAATTTAAAATCTGCTGCATGTCAGTTTATCTTGACCCTTGGAGAAAAGGTTCCACTTTGGGATCCCTGGCCTCTAAGTGGCATGTACGCCACAGCCTGACAGGGCAGCCCCAAATCCCTCCTGTGGAGAAGCCCCATGCCCCCCTGTATGTTTCATGGCGGTTTTGAAATCTCTAAGTGGCAATAAGAATCGATCACTTGTCACGGAGGTCCACATATGATGGGTCTCTTTCTTTGTTCTTCTCCTTCCCGATTCATCATTTCATAACCAGACCCTGGCGGTTTTCCCTGCACAGCGCTAGCATCCATCTTTTCTCTCCGTTTCTATGTAAGTACCTTGTATAGCCAGAGTTTAAATTTATGATGCCTTCACATTCTCAGAGTATTTTTCAAAAAAAAAAAAATGAACCACAAAGTTATTTAAAAAAAAAAGCTACATATAAAAACAAAAACAATAATAATAATAAAAAAAAGAATCAAGTGGTGTTTTTCATACAATATATATTACAAAAAGCAAAACCATCTCCAGGTCCTTGAAGAAAAGCTCCAACTGAGCAGACCAAGCACTACCAGTAAAACAGTGCATGCACAAATAAATAAGTAAATACAGAGAAGCAGAACAGTCAGTTCTACCCTAAGATACCTCTCTCTAATGCCTCTCCCAGTACTCAACAACCAGAGCAGTCCTCATAGTCACAGCCACTGGAAGGAACCGTGACAAGACTTCCCTCGAGGACAGTGCTCCTCTCCTCCCCACTTCAGCCCCTGGCCAGAAATGACAACCTGGCTTTGTTTGTAACGTTAAATAAAATGTACAAGTCCCAGAAAATGGCACAATGCTCAGCTCTACAGCAAATAACTGTGCAGTTATGCCACACTAAAGAGGCTGCAGGAGAAGATTCCCAGAGAGACACAACAACCCATCTGCAACACAAAATCAGGATGGTTTTACTGACAGACATTCCTGGAAAACAAAACAAAAACCCATGGGGCCAGCCCCAGCACACTTTCAGCATCTCTCCTTCCTGCCAGCAGTGGCAACGACAGAGCATTTAATCTATTTAATCTTCAAGGTTCAGGGTAGCAACGCTTCTCAGCTGAGCTCACAGCTGGCCAGAACACTCCCCAGTCCCAAATGCATTTTAAGCATCAATAAAGTGTTCATGGGAACACCTGGCATTTTTGACCAGTACAGCCAGCTGTGTGCAACTACCAAGAATTTCGAAATGGCAATGCTGGGAACAAAAAAAATTAACCAAATAATCCTGGAAGACTTCAGAAGAAGAGGCAAAAATAAATAAATTTCTCTTTCTTTGGCCAGCCACACTCAGAAGGAATTGTCTTCCAAAATACATTTTTCCCACTGATGGGAGGAAATCCCTACAAAAGCCCTACATTCTTAGCAGGCACAACTGGACTTACCTGGAAAACATAAGAGCCACTGAAAACAAAAACAAAACAAAACAAACATACATGGAAAAGGAGAACAAAAAAGCTAACAAGCCAGCTATTGAGAGTTTTTGTTGTGTTTTCTTTAAGCACCTCCTCAAAGAAACCCACACCACCTATGCTTCAATGCCCAAACTCAAGACACAGCAGACAGCTGACTTCCAAGCCATTTTTTTTCTGCATGACCTCCAAGCACAAAATACATCCGACTTTCTTCAACTTCACTGTAGGTGGATGCTTTTGTTGAAAATCTCCAACTAATGCCCAAGTGCTTTGGACTTCTTAAAGATAAATCCTCCCACTAAAATTTCTCCTGAGCGAGCACAGCCTGGTATTTTGAGGGATTTACAACTGCCCAAGTTTGCAGGAACTTTTACTGGGGTAGCAGGAAATATTACTGGTACCACAGTAGCACTTTTTGCACAATTTGAAGAATGCAGCTCCTTCTGACTGCTGCCACAAAGCCAAGGGTTTTGGGGACACGCAGAGGGGGGCAGAGGGGACAGAGAAAGAGGAGAGGGCGCGTGAGCCAGAGGACACGTGCTCAGCAGGCTTCCCAGAAAGATATAATTAGACCTTGTGCTGTTGTAGGACAGCAGTTTCGTGTACCTATGAAAACAGTTTCCATCCCTGCAAAACAGTACACAACTACAGACTTCCCGGGTTTACCTAACAGTTGCTGAAGTTTAACCCAGCTGAAGTTGCCGAAATACATCCTTTGGATAAGCATGACTTAGCTGTGATATTTCCACGTTAAGTTTTGAAGCGTATCTTTTTAAAGCCTGGTATTTCAGCCTTAAAACTAAAGCACGTGGGACTGGTGCCACGCTATCACACATCGCTAGGCGAACACTGATACATAAAACAGCGCTTCCACCTGCTTTGCAAACTTCAGCTCCGTCGTGAGGAAGGAAACCTAAGGCACTGGCTACGTCAAGCTGCTCTCAGTCATCGCCCTGTGTAATGATTACCTCAAGGTAAACAGGTTGGCCCCGCTACGCCCTGCAAGGCGATAGCAATGACGGGTACATTCCTGCAGTATCCTCAGACCTTTTGGTCACAGTTCACCTGGGACAGCCATCTCCACACCGCGGTGACATGGCTCCAGGAGCAGCATGATTAGGTTAATCTGGAAGTGGCTTTTGGTTACACTTGATTGTTCTGCACTAAAACAACCTTGCTTCATGCCGTAAGCAGAAAAGACCCTCCGAGCTATCCATCAGCAGAACCCCAAGATGACAGGATGCCATCCGATAAAACGCAAAACTAGCCAAATTTCATCTATCCTGCAGTTTCACGTTTTAATCAGAAGCAATTAGCTTCTTCTGATCCCAATCTGTTTCTTTTCCCCACTGGGACAGGGAAGAAGGAAGTTTGCTAAGTAAATAATCATCACTAATACGCTAACAATTAAAATATGATTTGTTAATCATATGACAGTCTTGTGAATACTCAACACGATTAAGTCAATTTTAGTAGCTTCTATATACCACCCACTTCTCCACCACTTCTTTTATTTTCAGTAGCAGTTCTCTTCATTCTGAGACATTTTGATCTTCTCCAGCCTTCACCCTACCAAGATTAGTCAACTAACTCGTTTCTCAGCTGATGCGATCTGCTTTGCTTTGTCCAACTCCATAATGTCATCCAACATCAAAGTGCTGGGAGATACAACATCTTGCTCGCAGCTTTCACGGATGCTACGTTCATACTCAGGATATTTCCATCTCTCTTCTAGATCTCTGTGCTGCGATTGTCTTTTCTACACGTGTTCTGACATCATTGGGAAGTCCCTGTCACAAAAACGACTAACTTAAAACCTACTCCTTGCTTCAAGACCAAGTCAACTGACCAAGTCACACGTGTAAAAACGTTTTTCCAGTGCCACCCCTCAGTTTTCAGCTGATGACCACCCTTATGCTGAGCAAGACACATTCTGGCAGGGCTGGCTTCGTGACCCAGCTAAATAAGAAGTTGAGCAAACTGCCAAATTGGTGTTTTGAACTGGTCTAAATGCTGTAAATAGAAGCCATATGTTTAAAAAACCATAACCCCCACAAAAAAAAAACACCACCCACAACATTTAAGTTAAATATTAACATTTGCTATCATCCGATAATCAAAAACAAGTTAACGCTTTGAAGACCAACATTTTCCAGGACAACACATGTTTCAAACAAACTGCACATAGACAACTTTAAAAGGGCTGGCATGGCAAAATCCAATTCACACTCTTATTAGGCTGTCTTTTGAAGTGGGGGAAAAGCCTCAAAAATGCCAAGCATGGGATTAAATTCCAAAATGGAGACGATAAGAGGAAGCCTTTCCTTGTGAGAAGTACTTGTTCAAAGTGGCCGTAGATTAAAAATTAATTTTGACATGCAGTTATCATTGCTGTGACCCTGCCTGCTCATCATTTGAGGTCTACAGTCATTAAAACCTGGGCAAACGGAAAAGAAGAGGGAGAGGGAAAAAAGGGTCTGGTATTAATTCAGACTGAACTAAATGTTAGGGGGAAGGAAGGAGGAATAAATATATTCAGCTTGCTTCACAAATGAAGAGAAGAAACTGGTCTGTCAAGCTTGTATTGTTCGTGCAGACAGGGTTTTACACAGCCCTGGGAGAGAGAGCAGGGGAAAAGGTCTTACAGTGTAATTTACATTCCCTATCCTTAATAATATTTGTAGCTGGGACATTGCAACATTGTAGACACGCTCATGGACTTCGGTCCAGAGGCCAGGAAGAGACTGGGCAGCACCAGAGCAGTAGCACAGAGACAGCACTCAAGCCAAAATGAATTCCTCCAGCCCCGACCAAAACCCTTTGCATGGACTCGGACCACCTGGTGCTGTGGAAACAGTGCACAAGAGCAACCCTAAACCACATGTCACTGGATAACGTGAACGTGTTGTTTTCTAGACCTTACAAGTAACATTCCTGATTCTCCCAGCCTCGTTACTTGTGTACCTAAACACTTGCCCCAAAAAACAGTATCAGAAAATACTCACTTATCTGGTCTTTTGTTCACACGTTTCAGTAGGACAACCTGCATTTGGGGCTCTCTCCTTGCTGTAAATTAAAGGCAGAATAAAAATCCTAACAAAGCTCTACACTACATATTGAATTTTCCTCCTGGGGATAAGGTGAGAGATTAAAAAAGCAAAGAACCTTCCTTGGCAGTACAGACCTTCACTTATATCATTTAACACGCTACTGAGAAGGCTTTCAGGCAGTACAACAGTGAGGACAGCATTACATGTGCATACAGACTGATGGTGTGAGTGGTAAAGATGTCCACGATACTGGTGGAGTCAGACAGAAGCATACGCCTTGCACCAGGCTTCTCCATAGGACCCTTGCCCCAAAAGACCTTCACCCTTGCCTCTCATCACCAGCTCAGGGGCACAGGCTGCGGCCTCAAGAGCAGCACTTGCACTTTGAATTCAAATAAGGTCACCTGCTGGCAAAAGCCAACAGAAAATAATCACATTTTTAGAGCCAAGCACACATTTTAGAGTTGAAGGGACTGGAGCCCAAGAGTCACCATGCTGAGGGAATTCAGCATGGAAACCTCAGCAGGGCTGCAAAGTTGCAGGATCTCCTTCTCCAGACAGGATTCTCCCATCTTCTACACATCACCTACAGCACAGATGATAGCTACCTTCTCCAGCAAGGCTTCAGCATCATCTCATCAGCCCTACAGTTTCTCAAGGATAACCCCAAGCCAGGAGCATGAGGGGAGGAAGGCATACCAGAGGGCGCAAGCCATTGTTCCAAGCAGGGATGCCAGGTCGTGTGGAGGGGAAAATAGATGGAAAGAAGCGGGCTGATGGGGAAAACAGAAGACAAAGTACATAAAAGCTTAAATATTTCAGCTTCTTCTAAATTTAGCAGCTGTCTAGAATTCATCTGGAAAGCTTTAATTTAAGGCTTTGCACCATTGATATGGCCAAGGGTTTCTATGCGAAGGAAAACCACCAGTCTCGTGCTATTCCAGATGCTCTTTCATTGAAAACGAACACCTTCACAGCTGGCTGGCCTGTGATCCTCATCTCAGCGTTACCATGACAAACAGCGGGACTGGCTCCAAATTAAACGCTTCTCTAAATGCCAGTTCCTCCTCTTTGGAGATTGCTTTAAGAAAACCATGATGGCATCTTTTACAACTGTGCTCTCGTGGTCAGAGTAAGAAGTAAAACTGCTAGAGCACGTTAGATATTTGGGTTCAAACTGCCCGAACAGCTGGTAAATACGCACTGAAGCTTGCAATTCCTGCTGCAGCACAGGCAGGGTTAGTATGTGTAAACTGAATGACTGAGATACAGGATCTGCTGGGAAGTGGAAACAAAAACAAACAAAACCCCAACCATTTCAAACATTGCGTCCATCCCAAATAATAATAATGAAAAAAAATGCAGTGGTTTCACACGCACACTGAAAATGAGGAATGGGAAAGGCTCAATACCAAGTCTTGGAAAGCTGACAATGACTTAAAGACACTGCAAGATGGAGCTACCTTCATAGAGGATTATTATTATTTCTACACATTTACAGTAAGCTGAAATCAGATTCCTGTATCCAAGACACTTTATCGTAAAGCTGATAATAAACACTAACTCTACGTAGGTTCCCTCTAGTGCATAAAATCCATACCAAACAGATAACCAAGATGACCTCAGTCCTGGTAGCAGTATTGGCTTTAATGCAGTTGCTGTTTTCTAGACCAATTGCTTAGAAGTGTTTTGGCGTGTACATATCGCCCCCTCAAAAATAAATGAAAGAACATCTAAGCTCACAAGACACATGTTTGTTGTCTGGTGAGATCACAGCTGGTTATCTCGCACACTGGCATAAGATAACGTAATGTTTGCAGGTAGACAGAAAGCAACTCTGCACAGCTGCGCTGCACCTGGGAAGAGGGGTGTTGTCACCGAAACACCCGCCACATCCTGCACGCTGCTCAGCCAGGAACGCACTTTCTTTTAGGGTGGTGTTCATCAGTGCCCCGATAACCAGAATGCAGATTTGTTGACCCCTTTATCATGTGTTTGGAACAGAGGTAGTCATTTCAAAGCCTTGTCTGAAAGAAATTTACATCAGTCCTCCTGCTTGATGCAAGAATCTGCTTTGCAGGTCCCTTCACTCCCTTGAACCTGTAAAATGGAAGCAAGAGCATGGGCAATACGCTACCTTTGATCTTGCTGCTTCTGACCCAGCTACTGCACTGGGTACGATAACTCAAGGGTTTAATTATCTGGGACCAAGTAGAAGCTAGTCAGCCATGAACTAACACTGACAAGAAAAATCCTGGTGGTGGCAGGAAAAAAAGAAAAAGAGAAGCATCAGCATTTCTGCAGTCTTTTCTGATGCCAGCCAGCTACGGGATACATAGAAGAGAACAAAGATTTCCTCCCATTTGTGCCTGGAAAGGGTGGCACAGCTCTGATTTTCATAGAAGGGCTGGGGTTGGAAGGGACCTCTGGAGGGCACCTGGTCCAACCCCCTGCTCAGACAGGGACAATTGGAGGAGGTTGCCCATGACCACATCCAGATGGCTTCTGAACATCCTCAAGGAGGAGAGTCCACAACCTCTTTGGCAACCTATGCCAGTGCTTTATCACCCTTCCTTTTGGGAAGGACCTTGTCGGGGATCCCTCTGAATTAATAACTACATTCTGAAAGTGCACTTGAAATGCACACCTACCCCCTTCTCCAAGAAATGCCACCCTATGAGCAGTGCCAGATTCATCTCTGCTGTTATCACACAGAGATTTTTGTGTTGTAACGTTCATGGTTACTTGCAGGTACCTGCAATAATCCCATGAGACACCACCACAGCCCAGGGCAGGTGTCACCATGCAGAGCCATTTCACTTCATTAATCTGACAGAAAAGCCAGGGGAAAAAAAAAAAAGAAAAAAAAAAAATATTTAAAAATCTGCCAGGTTAGCAAGCTAAATCAGCTGAAGACCAGTCCAGAAAAATGCCAGAACTGTCAAAAAGGAAGAAAAGCAGGACAAAGGAAGAAAAGGTAGGACAAAGACATACCTTTGTAGGGGCAAATAGCATCATGTCGCTGCCTGAACTGATCCATGTGCACACCAAGACAGCACTGCTCCAAGCTCACTGCTGGGCAGAATCGCCCCTGGAGCACAAGGGAGAAGGGGAGGTCTCCTGAATTATGCTTCCCTTTTGATTTTTTGGTGTGTGTGTATGTGCATACAGTTAGCTGGAGGCTCAGCCAAACTGGAACGAGAAGGATCAAACCAGCAGTAGATCGGTAAAATCACGGCACGTTACTTGGGAAAGACGATGACTCAACCCAAATCAAGTGGGAAGCTAAGAGCCAAGAGGAACAGCATTGCAGCAAAACAAGGCATCTGGAGCAGAAAAGCAGCCACAACAGGAATTCCCGTGTGACCAGACATGAAGTATTATTACATAATTGTTCTGGGTGATTAAAAAGCAGCCTCCAACTAGCCACTTCTCCCAACACCACTGCCAAGAGCGGGACTGATCTGGAATGGCACAAGCGTGTGCAGAAGGGATGATGTGCTACCATCCACTGAGATTTAATCAAGCCTCAGGCGCTGCCCATCGCTAGCTCTCGGTGTCCATGATACGGATTTGGGTTCAGAAGAACAAACCATACCACCACGTAATGCTGTTCAACACAGCAGACAAGTCACCCCAGCAAAGGAGGGAAAAACAACAAGTGCCAGCCCCATATCTAAGAGCTTCCATGAGAACTTTGCCCCAAGATTACAGCTGGCTATGCAGACAGAAGGTTCAGCCACTGAAGAGGTTGACAAGAGGGTTAGAAAAGTCCCTGCTGAACACAACCCAATGTCCTGCTATGTTCCACAACCATATATGCTTTGTTGTGATTATGTTGCTTTTTACGTTCATGGTAGTAATTCATCTGGACTGTCATTCTGCAAATAGGCAAAAGGAGACCTCAGGTTTCCCCTTCGCAAAACAAAAAGAAAGTAAGGGGGAATATTTCTCAGCATCCATCCTCTGGACAGTGGTGAGACACACAGCCCATTTAAATGATTTTCTTTAACTAGCTTTTTGCCCCAAGGCTAGTTGAGGATATGCATCTCAGAAGTGATGGAGCTGCGCTCCATTCAGAGCAATGTGATAATGGTGATGATGTGACAAAGAATAGATGAAAACCCTCAGAGAAACGCTTAGCGGTGAAACAGCCTTACAAGTGAATTCTCCTGGAGAACATATCCTCGAGATATTTATGTATGAACCACGCTTGGGTCCAAGATTTATGCACCAAGCCAGGCCATGAGCTCAGATCTGTGATTTACCACGGCCACCGGAATTCCTGTGGTTACGTTACACATCTGACCTCTTCGCTGTATGTATTTCAACGGCATTAAATAATGAGCAGCACGTCTTTTATTACCGTTCCCGGTCCCAATGAGTGGCAGCACTATAAAAAGCAATGCTCCCCGTGACTCAGCCCAGGAGGGCAGGGCTGCTCGCCGAGGCGCACGCGAGGCCACCTCCGGCCCTGGCCACCAGCCCGGCAGGAGAAAGGCTGGAGGTGGCCAGGTCTCGACTCAATGAACCCCAAGTGTGACGCAGGAACAGGTGCTGGGAAAGGGACAGCTGAAAAAATGGGGATGGAGAGATGGCATCTGAGGAAGCCTCCATGGGATGGGTCAATGAGGCTGTGGAAACAGCAAAACCCATCCTAGTTCAGGGTCTGCTCCCAGGGTACGTGAAACGTCACTGTCCCCAGTTCATTGACAGAAGGCGGAGCAGGAAATATGCTTTGCACTAAATAACCACACTTATTTTGTTGTTTTTGAAGAAAAGCATCCATTGGAGATGAGCTTGGGCCGCTGAGGATGAGAACAAGGGGACTGAACAGTCAAGCAGAAGTGCATTTTTTTTTTATTAATATACTTTTGGCTCTCTTTACGATATTTCAATATAACCACTGGCTACCACACAGATGACTGTATATTAGACTAAGGCAGATTTAATAAAACTCTATTTAGAAAGATGAGAACATTGCATAATCCATTACAGAACCAAATGTATTTTTGAGGGGAGTTACGGGAGGTCTGAACATCCAGGCTCCTGAATCCATCATCGGGGCCCTTCTGCACAAAGGGCGGTGAGATGCACCCAAGAAGAGGCAGCGGCTACAAGAACTGCTCCCACACTATCGGAGCTCCTGGTAGTTTATGAGAGAGCCTGAATTCGGCTACGCCGATGCTGTGTTTGGGTTTTTCCTCCCTTTCTTCACTAGGATAAAAACAGCCAGCACACCCACCCAGAAAACCCCAAAAGAGAACAAAAACACAAGCTAAGGAGGAATCCTGACCCTGTGAAAACAACCTAATTATAATTATAAGGGATTACAAATCAAAGAGAAAAAGCTGCCAAGTTTCTGGAAGCAAACATACAACAAAAGCTCCGCATTGAAAAAAAAAAAATGTAGTCTCCAAAGATGATTATTATTCTTTCTAGTAGAAAACAAGACAGCAGGGACCACAGCTGTTTATTTATCCATTAAAATTGATCTGCCCTTTACTGTGAGTTCTTCCAAAGAACACTTTTTTATTATTATTATTAAGGAAGTATGCAAGATAGCAAACCAACTCTCCCTTGACCTTCTGTGGTCAACTTGATGACGACCTTCACAAGACTCTCAGCATTTCAAAAAAAAAAAATTTTAAACAGTTTGCACTCGAAAGGAATATTTTGAGATGATTTTTTCATGCTCAGGCATCAGTGTTAAGCCCTGCACCATATGAATAGCTCTGTCTCTGGTTATAAACAGAAGAAAATCTGCTTCTCTTAAATGTCAGATTTCATTATGCACTTCTACATCACACACCATTCACATCTACCATGTGCCTGTGTTTTTCTCATGGAAGGAGTGCAGCAGGCTTGTTGGGTTTTGGTTCTTGTTGTGTTATTTTTTTTTTTTTTTTCCTAAAACCATTCTGGGTTTGAGCTTTGGGGGGGATTTGCTCTGCTTGCTTTTCCAGCGTTGCGCACGCTTTCGAGGGACACGAAGATAAACCTAAATGATTTTCAGTGATTAATCCAAGTGCGTGCCGGCTGACCGTGGCACAACCACAGCAGTCATCTGATTACTGCCCCGCTCCTCGCACCCAACCAGATACACACAGTCACACCACAACACTTCCACGCAGGAAGTAATTTCTGCTGAGCCGGGGGGATTTCGGCCACAGGGAGCTACTTTCCCAGTTTCACAGTTTCATCTTACGTTTCCAAGAACTACAGCTGTCTGTCAGTACCGGCGAGGCCCATACACGGGCAGCAGGGCTTCCGTGTGGACACTAGGATAAGCGAGTGAAGCCTTGCAGGTGAAAAGGCAAGGTGGGCTTTTCACAAATGCTACTCGGCGAATACAAAGCAGGGGTAGAAAGCAGCATGGCCCACACACCAGGAATTTTCCCCTTTAGCCTTTCCAGCGGGAGAACCACGAAACAGAGCAGCACCCTGTGCCTCAGGAGGCGTACACCTCGCGCGAGGCATTTCTCCTTTTTTTTTTTTTTTTTCTATGGAAAGAGTTATCGAGGCAGAGACTACGAAGCGGGAGGGATTCAGCAGAACTTTCTCCACCACCTCCATCACCACCTCTGCCCAAAAGCAGCCCGGCTGTAGGCACAGGCTCACGCAGGGACCCGACGGGAGCCCTCCCCGCCGCCCCGGCTAGCGGCACCCACCCGCAGCGCCTCTCCCAAGGGGTGGCAGCCCCGCGGGGGCGAGCATCCCTCGGGCAGCCCCTCTCCTCACCTTGCTGACGACGTTTTGGACCAGGCCGGCCCTGATCCGGTAGTGCCACTCGTGGCAGTCGCACTCGCTGGCGTTGCCGGGGCCGGGCAGCGCGGTGGCCGGGGGGAAGATGCCGCTGCGGTTGGCGTGGCCGGGGGGGACGAGGGAGCCGTTCCAGTCGCCCTGCTGCCCGTCCGCCTGCCGGCACCAGAAGTCCGGCTGGTCCAGCAGGAAGGAGTCCGAGAACTTGCTGAAGCCGATGAAGAGGGCCGGCACCCAGGTGAGCAGCACCAGGGTGCGCTGGTACCCGCCGCCCAGCCCCCCGAGGAAAGGCAGCACGGAGCCGTCGTAGTCGAGGAGCAGCGGGCTGCAGGCGGCGGACGACGACGAGGGGGGCGGCGGCACCGCCTGGATTTCGGCCCCGACCCCCAGCCCGGCCCCGGGGGGCGGCCCCGGGGGGGCGGCGGCGGCCCCCGGCACCGAGCCGTTCTCCTCCGGCAGCGGCCGGCCCTCGCGGCGCCGCTCTATCGCCATGCAGCCGCCCGGGGGGGGGGCTCACATAAGGGGGGGCTCCACGGCGAGCCCCGGCGCCTCCCGGCGAGTCGAAGCGGCCCTCCTCCTCCTTCTCCTCGTCGTCCTCCTCTTCCTCGCACGCACGCCGAGCGGAGAGGAGAGGAGAGGAAAGGGGGGGAGGCGGCGGCGAGCGAGCCCCTCGCCCTGCGGCCCCCAGCGGGCTGCGGCTGCCGGCGGGGCCCCCCCCTCGCCGTGCCTGTGCGTCAGGCGGCACTCATCGCAGCTCTCCCTGCCCCCCCCGAGCGGCACCGCCGAAAAGAAAAAGGAAGGAGCCGGCCGGATCCGAGCATGCGATGGGCCGAGGGAGGGGAGGAAAGAAAGGAAAGGAAAGGAAAGGAAGAGAGGGAGGAGGAAAAAAAAAAAAAAAAAGGCACGAGCAAACAAATAATAATAATATAAAAAAAAAAAATCGGCCGGCCACCCCGCGGAGCGAAGCCGGCGACAGCGAGCCGTGCAAAACCGGTGCAGCAAGGCTGTAGGAACACGCCTCCTCTCCCGGTTTGGGC
Organism: Aythya ferina; assembly: GCF_964211825.1. NCBI lineage: Eukaryota > Metazoa > Chordata > Aves > Anseriformes > Anatidae > Aythya > Aythya ferina. The sequence continues at coordinate 83,031,716 of NC_140297.1, forward strand.
GAGGAGGAGGAGGAGGAGGAGGAGGAGGGAGGGAGGGGAGGCAAGGCGAAGGAAGGAGGGGAGGAAAACACCAGCTCCCGCTGCGGCTTCCCCGCTCCCAGCTCAGCTAAAGGTCCCCCCGCGGCCGCGGCGGGGACGGCAGCGGCAGCGGCACCCCCCGGCCCCCCTCCGCGGGCGGCTCGCAGCCCCCATCCCGCACACCTGGCCCCGCACCACCGCCGGGGGGACCCCCCCGAGCCCCCACCTGCCGGCACGGCTCGGCACGGCCCCCCCCTCGCTCCGCCCTACGCCTCCCCGGCACCTGCTCCCGGCCCGGCCCGGCCCGGCCCGGCTCGGCCCCGGGGGAGGGACCGGGAGGGAGCGGGGGCGGCCCCGGGGGGGGCTCCGCGCCGCCCCCCGGCGGGGCCAGGGCCGGCGGAGCGGGGCGAGCATGGTGCCGGGGGCGGTGCGCCCTGCCCGGTGCACTGCGGCTGCGGCTGGGGCGCTGCGAGGGGGGGAGGAGGAGGAGGAGCGGCCCGGGGGGGGATGAAGAAGGGGGTACGGAGAGAGGGGGGGGGTCGCTGAGAGCCGCGGTTGCCCCCTCCAGCAGGCCGCGGTGCGACGTTAGGGAAAAAAAAATAAAATAAAAAAATATAAAATGTATGTAGATAAATGCCAGCAGCTCGCCTTAGCTGCGGCGGAGTCGTTTCTGAGGTGTGAAGGTTACTTTCGTGTTCAGCTCAATTCGCTTCAGCACCTAAGTGCCTCAGACTATTTGCATCGCGGAGCGCAGCCCGTGCATTACCGAGCAGTTATTTCTTTCTTTATTTATTTGAGACAACAGATCAATACGCACTTGTACATATGAACATGGTTAGCGAGCAGAAAATACTCGGGTGCATTAGTAGCAGGTTGGCATCGTTGCTGGATATAAATGGAAGAGCAAGTCGGTGGTGGACATCCATTTACCTGATTCAGTCTCTGCAAGCCAGTTACTGTACACCGTTAACTCCTTGTCTGTCCTTCCCTTCAGCTCCTTTTCTTGCACAGGACACCAGAAAGGCCACCCCACTGCCACTGGTTCCAGATCCCTTCCATGTGGCTTCCCTCAGCCCCACTCTGACACCCCAATACCCACAGCCCACCCAGGGATGCATCTCACACTTATTTGACCACTCCTTGCTGAAACAGCCCTGTTACCCCTGCCCAGGGAGGTCTCCTCCTTTCTCCTCCCAGCAACTGGCCAGCTGGACGTGCTAGCACATCCTCATGCCACACTTTCAAGAATTGCTGTTTTGGGCATTTTATACCCACTACCCAACATTTTTTTGCATAAACCGAACTCCTTCATTCATAAACAAGTGTGCAGAGCCCAACTTAAGGTCGCTCCTTTCTTCCATAACAGGGTCAGTTCTTCTGTTGCCAAAGGAAATTTGGTCAGCTCGACCTGATTTCTTCTTGGCAAGTGCACGTTAATGGTTACTTATCTCTTTTGTCCTTCTGCCTGTTTGCCAGCGATTTGGCTGTTTTTACTAGGGCCTTTCTGGGAAGAAAATGTCTGCCTGGGCTACGTTCATTATTATTATTATTATTATTATATACTTTTATTTTTAAATGCTCTTTTCAAAGAGAGGCCCCACTCTTGCTCTTTTCCATCAACACGTTCCTTGGTCGCCCTCCCTGAGCTCAACGTTTCCAGCATCCTTTGAGCCACTTCTCTCAGCTGCCTCCCCTGAAGGCCAGCCAGCCCCTTGATTTGAGCACCTCTAAATTACCCAAATGCTTTCGCACCTTGTTCTCTCCTAGTCGGGGCTGAAATCCTTTTTCTTTGTCATTGATGTGCACTATGGCAATCACCTGATAACAAGCAACATCTTTTAGCAAAGACTGGTGCTAAAAAGGCATCAGGCGCCCCGAGCCTTCTCAGCATCAGTCAGTAGCTTTCTCTCTCTGATGACTAATCCACTTTCCTTTGACTTCCTCTTACCACCGCTGTACTTACTGAATGATTTCTCATGGCTTGCCCCGCTCTCGTTACTTGTTGTATTTCTTGCATCGGCTTTTCTCTGTTTGTCCCTGCATGCTCTTGCTATCCAGTACTTCTGTGCTTATCCTGTAGAAGCCTGACCTAGTTTCCCCATGCTTCCTTTTGTGAACTCGTGATTTAACCGGATCAGTTGCTTACTACCCTTCCTACATCTCTTCTGCAATGGGACAGGTCTTCCAGCACTTCCCTGGTACCACTAACTCCCTTCCCACAAAGGACAAGGCCTGTAGTTGGCAGGGAGAAATGCAAGGGGACTTTGGGAATGGAGGTCAAATTATAGCTTTGAGAAGTTTGACTAAAAGCAAAGAACAGAAAACATTTGGAAGAGCTAGGAGGGAAAAGAAAAGGCCTCAGAGGAAGAGACAGGAGCAATGTGAATGAACAGAAACAGAACCTGTAGAAACAAAATAAAATCATCCAGTGCAATGAAATGCACATAATGAGCACTGACAGCCATTACTCCAGCTGACCAAACATCTTCATCCCAAACACCTCTTCTGGGCTACTCCTACGTCCTGTGATTTTGTTTGGAACTGAAAATTTCAGAGGTGGTATATTCCTGGGAGTTACACGTTTTTACATGGTAGAAGTTTTCCCACCCTTGAAATAGTGATCCTCAAGAGACTCTTCCTGGGTACAAGAGGGTTGAGGACAAACAAATGAAAGAAAATACATTTCTATTAGCTAAGAAATGTGTTTTTGATGAAAAAGTAGTACTGAGGTAGTACTTCACTGAAAAAAATATCTTTCAAATAACAGAAGGGTCATTACGTGTTCTGGTGAAAATTGATTTTGATTTGAATAGGAAAATGAAAACATTTTGAGAGGAACATCCACATTTTGAAGGGAATGCTCCACTGCATGGTGGAGCCTACACATGAATAAATGCTGAAGTCGAGATTACAGAGCCAGGCCTTTCCTTCCTGTGCAGGGCTTTTTGAGACGCTACCTCTCACGATCAAGCATGGCTTCTAAACCAGTGCCTCTCTGACCCCCAACAGCAGATGTAGCATCTTTGGGGTGCCTCTTTGTTAGAAGATGATGCAGATAGCCCCGATGCAGAGCGGCCTCAGCTCTGGGGCAGTGTGTCCCAACGCTGGAAAATAGGGAGCGCTGCCCTGACCAGAGCAAGCCTCCTGTTGCACAGCTAGCATCCTGCCTCTCGGCACCCTGCCACAGCTCGGAGGATTTAGAGCCAGGATCCAGACAAATATCATCATGTTCATAGAGAGGAGGAAAAAAACAAGGTTCCTTAGCCTTGGCGATGACATTTCCAGATTCTTGGAAGGCCAGCCATGGCACTTTGAAGAGCTCCTGGCACAAATTCCCGTTTTATATAGAATTTGCAACAACCTCATCCCACATAATAACAACCCTGGCTATATTTTACCGTTTTATGGGATGTATGCTTGGTTGCCTTTTTTATCTAAAGGAATCCTATACTGTAGGGGTGAAGTTATGACGATGCGATAAATCAAAGCTACTTGGTACAAAGACTGATTAATAAAATAGGCTATTGGAATGCAGACTAATTATATAATGGAGAAAAACATGATGAGTTCATAGGATCATTGGATAATTCAGGTTGGAAGGGATCAGGAAGCATCTATTCTTATCTCCTCTTGAAGGGGGATCAGCTATGGGATCAGATTCGGGCACACAGGGCTTTATCCAGGAATTTTTCAGTTCAGGAGGTCAAGGCAGTATTGCAAGGGCTCTGTGTGGGGCAAGATTAACAGAAAGAAGGATGAATGAATTGAAAATGGTAAAATGGGCTATGCCATTTGTAGAACAGGCACACAAGCCTCCGATCCTGGGACTGAACCAAAGACACCCAGCTTTCACCATTCTTCCAGCATCAGCAAATATTAGTGAAACTCACTGGCAAAGCGTCCTGTCCCTCCCTGTTGCTGATCCAAACAGGAGATGACAACCCATTACTTGCACCATTCATGCTGCTGGCAAAGGTCTGTACCCCTGTGTGGGGAGGTGTGCAGCAAAGGAAGGCCTCCCATCTTCTGTCCACTGGGGATGTTTGTTAACCTAAAACCAGATAAAATTACCCATGCAGTAACTATTGGAAAAGATCGTGAATGTTGCAAAGTCAAGCAACCTGGTGTTGCTAAATGCTGCAACTAAGATTGTTTGGGCAATGTTAATTTGTGTCCCAAATCTTGTGCATATGCATTCTGATGAAACATTTAATTACACGTGTGTTATGATGCAACCTATACTTAAGTGATCATTTTTCTTGCAGGTCCCCTGATTTTTTCAGTCACACACACACACAAAATAATATGACCACTTAAGAAGCCTTGATTCTCAGCAAGAATTAGGCACTTAAAATCCCTTTGAGACTCTGGGTCTTAATGAGGAGCAATTCAATATTTTGTTTTCTCTTCATACAGTATAGAGCCCCATGACTTATTTAATGCACTATCTTCAAACCCTGCTCTCAAGAACTAATGATTAGTGTCCTCATGGGCTTCTTTATAATTTTCCCTGTGAAGTATCCACGTGTTTCACAACCATTAATGCATTTATTTTCACTGTATCTCCATAAGATGATGATTATTATTACCTTCCTTTCTTGATGGGAAGCCCAGAGACAGATGGGTTAAGGTGAAAACCATGAAGTTTTGTGTGCCTAACTCACAGCTCCCAGCAGTTTAGCATTCTTGAGCATGGTGCAGCATTTTGTATTTTCAAAGCACAACTCCTCTTGGCAACCGTGAATATGCAGTGCTTTTGTAAATCAGATTCCAGAGTCTCAAGGCACGCACTCATAAACTGAGACAAAAGCAACTGGAATAACATTAAATGGGGCTTGGAGGAAGAGAGAGAAACCTGACATCACTTCTGGGCAAAATGATGGAGCAGCCAATGCAGCACTTGATTAATAAAGAATTAAAACTGGGTAAGATAATTAGAGACAGCTAACCTGGATTTATGAAAAAGAAACCTTGCCACGCTACCATTTTTTTAATGAGGTTGTGAATTTGGTTAATGAAGATAGTCCCGATGTTAATATTAGTGACTGCAGTGTAAGAAAGATAAACCCAAGGCGGCTCTACCCTACTTGGTCCAGGTTGCTCTCTTCTAGACAGAGGGATGCCACCAGAAGAGCTGACCTCCATCAACTTCTTGTAACCATTTCCTTGCTAGAAATTAGTTCCCTTTCAGTCTGCCTACAGAACAGCTCCTGCCTTCACCCCCTACTTCACAGTAGGGTAAAAAAAGCTAAGTTCACTCTAACCAGCTATTTAAACTGTGTAAGCTTGTCAGGAGAATTTTCCTCGAGGGGAGCTGAGGAGCCAGCTCAGACACTTCTACACCTGTCAGCAGTCATCCCGCTGACTTTCTAAATGATGAATTTAATTCTCGGGAGAAGCAGTGACACACCTCGACTCTCCTTGCAGCCTCCCACCCCGTTTGTGATTCACCTCTGCAATAAATGAGGCAGGGTCGCACGGGGAGCAGCCTCCTTCATGGTAAAGTGACCCACATGCAAAGCAGGTCTGTCCTGTTCACTGAACGAGGCAAGTGCTCTCTGCAAAAAGCAGCAGGTAGTCATGTAATTAAAGGCTTTCATCCCTGTAAGAACACAAATATTGTACGCATTATATATATATATATATATATATATATATATGTAACATACACAGTATGTGAACACAGACACACAGAGGCCAAATTAGCTCTACACAAGCTGTTTTACCCTGTGTAGTTCCTGAATTTCAAGTGACTGATTTTGCATTCTTCATGGCATTTTAATTTGGGCTTTTTCTCTGTGCATGTATGTTAAAACAATGCAAAAACCAATGAGTGCTTACACAAGACAAGTTATACAGTGTGTATAATTTTTAGATACGAATGCTTTAATGGAACGTAGGGAAATCAAGTAGGAATTAAGTGAGTCCAGTGGCTTTTTTATTTATTTTTAACAGATCTTCAAATACTAGGACTAAATAAATTAAATTAAATGAACAATTGAATTAAAAGAAATTAAATGCAGTGTTCAAGACTGCTTTTTTTCCTGCTTTGAAGGACCAAAGTTTCCAACAGCATTAAGTCTACACTCCCTTGGTCTTGAGATTGTAGTCAAACATCTGATGTTGAAAATCACCAAGTGCAAATATATTGTATATATTTTCTGCATCCTCCTCTAAGGCTGCTGACAGATCCTTAACAGAAATACCGAGACTGGAATAGTAATCCTTAGTTCAGGAGCAGGATGGGTGCATTTTCACCTTATAAAGAGAATCGCAGCCTGCTACATGCAGATGGTTACTGCCACTTTTACAGTACAACTCAATTTTTAAAGGGAATGCAAAAAACAAGCAGCACCTAGGATACTCCATGAGGACTTCCAGAGGAGAGGAATCAGTATACCCCGAGGAAACTCAGTGACTCAAAGCGCAGCCCTCAGACAGACAAATTACACCTTGCATGCAGGCTAACTGTGCAAGTGTGTGTATGTGCTACAGAAAATAACCAAACAAATGTAAGGATGGCAGCTCAAAGCCTAATTGCCTCAAATGTATTAATCACTAGGATCTAACCTTGCAGGACTAAACCAGAATATTTAGTAAGAATAGAACATATAATCAAGAAACTCATTTGCACATGAAATATTTCCCTTTGATTTTTTCTTTTTTATTATACCTGAATAAGAGAGACGCTCAATGGAGAGTGTTTCTTTCCATGCCTGCTCCCGTAGTGTACATGCAAGCTCCCACTCACCTGTTGTCCAAACAGTTTTGCCGTGCATCCCTGGGTGGTGAGTGAGCTCCAAGGTACAGCAGCAAGACCAGAGCCTATTCTGTCCTTTAATGCTGGCCCAAACGGGGCGTCACCCACACAGTGGATGGGCTGAGAAGGGTAAAAAGAAATTATTTTTTATCCTAATTAGACAGTCACTGAGACATGAAATGTTGAGCAGGGAGCTTGTCCATGAGTTTGTGCCCACGGTGGACCCCGTGTTGCACACAGTTACTGCCCTGTGGGATGGGAGAGGATGCTGCCTGAGATGTGAGTGCCCTGAGAACAGCGACGGCTCATGATACTGAAAGTACAGTTGTCCTAAATCTGGGTTTCTGGATCCTACCTTTGGATCCTTTCTTGGATCCATGCTTTGCTAAACAATGTGGGACTGTATCTCCAAATCTGCAGTTAATCACAAGCTCATCTGACAGGGAAGGAAAATCCACTTTCAAGAGCTATAACTATCAAAGGAGGATAATTGAGCAACTAATACCTGACCCTAAAAAGCATTTCTGGTGTGACTAGCCATTGCTGCAAAAACAGGCTTTGAGAAAGTGGTAGCAAAAAGCAATTCCTGTCCTCTACAACACTGGCTATCTTGGAATAAAAGGCAACATTCCCCACTAGAACAGGGATAAAAAGCAAGATCCTTGATCCTATCCATCCATCTGTTCATGCATTATCTGGCATTCACCGCTGCTGTACCCTAAATCACAGGCAGGAATTACTGGGACACTGAGTGCAGACCTTGCTAAATTTGACCTGCCCAAGCAGGATACTCTCATTGCCCACCCACAGAGGACACCTGCCCCAGTGGCCCACAGCTCAGCTTGTGGGTTGGGTTCTCCTCAATAAAGCCTTTCAAAAATCTCCAGAGCAGCATATTCTCTTTTCTCCGCATACAAACCAAGCATGACTGTGCACATATGGTTTAAGAGGGAAACAAGAGCATTAATTAGCTCAAGTCAGAGAAAGAGCATGTTGATTTTGCTCAAGAAAATTGTTATGAAATACTGCCATATATGAAATTGTTATGAAAACTGCCATAAAAACAAAGGGGAAGGAAAGGTGGGGGAAAAATCATAGCATGGTATTTAATATTTTGGTTATATCTTCTATCAACATTTAAAGATTCAAGAGAAAAGAGGCTTGCATTGCTAGAGTTAAATAGCTTGCAGCTACTTAGAATCCAGACCACCTTGTGCAAATACGGCTCTGCAGCGTGGTCAGCCCAGCAGACTTTGTCTTTCCAGGCCTAACCACTGGTTTATTTATTTATTTTTGGCCTGAACATATGCAGCCTAAAGTCGAGGAGCCCGTGAGCTTCCGAAATGAATAAAACAGAAGGGAGGAGGGTTCATCCAAAGTGTTCTGTGTTTTACACCACTGGAACCCTAGAGCCCGCTGTGCCTGAAGCAAAGGGTGAAGCTGCAACCAGTTTTGCTCAGGACCAGGTTGGATGTGGCCAGCACGTGCAGCTCACCGGGATGTTTGCTCACCCAGTGTGCCCATGCAAGGTGAGAGCCCTCGGCCCTACCAAGTGTGTTGCACCAAATAGCCCGCTGCAGACTTACCCCAGCCTTTTCTGCTCCCCGCAGATGCTGCTGTGCCTGGGGAGCCCGAAAATACAGCAGCCGGTCAGAAAAAGGCAAATTCCTCTGCAGCTGGAGGCATCAAGTTAGAAACATATTGCTAGGAGGGAACAGCTGCCAGCAGCAGACAGAGGAAAATGAGAGGTTACACCTGGAGAGAGAAGAAACGCTGTGAGTGGGGAGTCAGCTGGGAAACAATTCCTGGCTTGGGGAGGCTTGGCTTAATAAATAAATAAATAAATAAATAAATAAATAAATAAAGGAAGGAAGGAAGGAAACAGTAAATTGTAAGCAATACTGTGAAGAAACAGACTTGGTATAAGATGACAGGGGAAAGGGAAATTAAACTTTCGTTCCCACCAGGTTTCTGTTTGTGGGTAAGAGACAAAAGGACAGAGGACAAGAGGCGAGTGCTGCAGCTTTTGCTGTGGCCTTTCCTTGCTTCCCCATGGTACCCACTCAGCTGGTCCACTGCGGGTTAGCCAGCAGAACAGGCAACATCAGTGGCCTCAATCGGCAGCAAGGAGTCTGTTTTTTGCTAGGAAACCTGCATTTCTCTTCAGACACACCAGGGTTTCTGCCATCTTTCTCAGGAAGAAATGAACTGGGCAACAGGTTAAAAGTAACAAGCATTTAAAAAACAGCCTGTACGGGTGACTGCAGATGTTGTAAATTGTTCCCACTTGTGACCTTGCCGTGGGAGAACATGAAAGGCCTTCACCAGTGTCGTGGCTGTTGGGAAGGAGATAGGAAATGAGCCAAACCTATCTTGGCAGCAGCCGTGCGTATCTCGCAGCTTAGCTGCCCTGCCAAAATACCCCAGGCAGGACATTGCTGATGTCCAGTTCCCTTCCATAGGGATCAAGTGTTCCTGGCCAGAGGGATTTGACAAAATACTTGTATGTTTATTAGCTTTAATACTATTTCTGGTCTTTAGGCAGGAGGGACACTGTTAGGCTGTCTTCACAGTGGTATCTGTGATCTCCTGACTCGGTGACAAGCGATTATTCTCACTATTCACATCACTGGCTCCTTGTTATCTTTGAAACCTTACCTGTAGCAGGTGACTAACTGGTGCCCAGTTCAGCTTGTCCTCTGTAGCACTCTTAGTTGTGTTTCCCGTGCCTGTGGCCCCCCTACAACGCCCCCATTTCTGGCACTAACAACCCACTGACACGGGATGAAGATGGATCTGTATAATTATGCAGCAGTTCTCTCTTAACCTCTCTCAATTATTTTTAAAAGCATGTTGCTATGGGAAAATGCTCCTGGAGTCAGTTATTTTAATTTTTAATTCTTAGCTGCTTAAACCCATCCTTCCACTATTTTCCGCTCAGAGGACAAACTTTTACCCAGTTAGTTAATGCAGATGCTAATTATGTTTTTCACTTTGCCAGGAACGAAGTGCCCTGCCCACAACTCAGACAGTGCAAATCAGTGCAGTGCTTATTGAGTGGTAGCTGACACTAAAAAAGGAAGAAGTTTACAGGTAGCAAGTTTTAAATCTTAGGACCAAGTTTCTTTTCCTTGTTTTATTACAGGTGGACAAAGTAAGCATGGTACAAAGCTCAACGCTATTTCTTTTAAATACACAAATAGAAGAGCAGAGTCCAAGCTGGATGAAGTTCAGAGGCTGCTGTTTTCATTACGTGAATTTACCTAAAACTCCTGTGAACTTTAAATCAGACTTCTCTGCTGCCTTTTTTCTTTTCATTGCATGAGGTGCACACTCCTGAGCTGTAACAGATATTAGGCATCTGTATTCCTCTCATTTTTTGGGTTGGCTGCTACTATCATGGAAAACATTAGTATCAGCTTCACCTTTTTGCAAAACAATCAGCATTTGGTTTGGCTGAACAAAAAATATTTTGGAATGGACCTCAGTGACCTTCTGCAAATTGATAGCTGGCTTGCAACAGGCAAAGCTGAGTCATCAGTTGCACGAGGTTGAGGTCCAACCCATATATCTGTAGCCTATCATGCATTTCCAGTGCAATTGGCTGTGTGACATTCTCGGGTTTTAAAACAGCTTTGAAGAGCCTTTGATCACATTTAGATTGGGCAGTTTACATTATATGTGATACCTGGGAGGAGGTGAATTTAGGCATCTACTCTGCAGAATTTGGGTTCTCCTGGTCTGTATGCAGTAAAATAATTCAGTTCCTCAGAGGGAGGAAAATTCTCATGCCATCCAGATTCACACTCTTCTGGTGGATTTGATCCATCAGGGCACTGGAGCAAACAAGAAATTCACCTTCTTTTCTTAACATGCCCATTCCTTGCAGGGTTTGTGACGAGGTTGTGATGAAGTCCACAATGCTTGCAACTTCCTTTTAAAATCTAATCCAATATCACAGAGAAATTTAAGCCCTTCAGGTGTGGAAGGAATGTATCATCAATTTTGCTGTACATTTTAGGGTCTTTGCTGAACTTCTGAACCTCCTTCAACCTCTCACATCAAGCACAGTGCAATAAAACTCTGAGAAAGTCAACTGTTTCATTGCTGGCAGGATATTTTGCTGGGAAGAAGGGTGCAAGATATGTAATGCTTCATGTCCCAAAATGTTACCTCTCCTTTAAACATGTAATTTAGTTTTGTTTCCAGATTCCATTAACATAGTCAAGAGTACCCCCCGTGTCAGTATCTTCTGTAACAGTTTCCTAGTACGCCAAGTTTCGGGCTTACAGCCTTCTCTCACAGCCTGATTGCAAAGCCTGCTGCATGCTGCCATTTCACAAGATGCATCACAATATCTCAGTAATTGGTAAGTCTTAGCTTTAGCAAGAATAATACAGATCCTGTAACCATTTTATATAAGCCAGGGAATGCTATATGAGCATTCATGCTGTTACCCACTACAGCAGGCACAGAACCACTTGTACTTTATTAAAAAGTGCTGCAATTTTGCCAACCACAGTTCAGTTCTTTTTCCTTTTTCTTTCTTTCCTTTTTTTTTTTTTTTTTTTCCTGAAACTTTTCTTGTGGCTTTAAGAGCTGTGGCTTCCATTATCTCATTCTAAACAAATGAGGTTGAGTATTTGTTGCTACGTTTGAAACACTGGTGTCACAGGCTGCTTGTACACAAAGCAGCTGAATAGTTTCAAGTCTACATCTCCACTTAAAGATGTATTTTCATCTTGTTCAGCATAATGACTTTGCAGTGCAAAGTTTGTTTGTTTTAGCAACATAAAGTGTGGTGTTTAATATATCAGGACTTTGCCATTTTCCTTTTTCTCCCTGAAACTCTGAAAACTCAACATATCACTGACTTTGTTCTCTTCAAGGAATCTCCTTTGTTTTGTGGGGTCATGCAAAATCTCAGCACCTCCAGAATTTCTCTTTGAAGATGTGAGCATTCTTTGTCCCCCAGAGAAGGAAAAGAGCAATGTGAAAGCCTTTTCTGGGCACTTAGCTGCAAGTAATTTACACCTGAAATCTGTACAGTTAGAGAAACTAAGTCTGCTGTTACCCTTTTCTTAATAATGGCATCACTGGTGGAAACAAAACAAAACAAAACAAAAAAAGGTCCAACCAGGGCAAGCAGAGACAAAAGCCATGTTTTCCAGCACTATTGGTGTAGCAAGGCATAAATTATGGCTGATAAAGTACCTCAAAAACCCAAACAAGCAATTAGCATTTGATTCTAATTGTTGTTGGTGGGAAGCATTGCTAGCAATATCCAATTCCCCTTGCCTTTTCAGCACCTAGTTTAACTGCCATATAGATGCCTGAAGTTCGGAGCCTAACATACCTCTGCAGCTTAGGGTAAGAGCTGGACATCTCCAGAGAGAGGTCTGCTAGCATAGCAGGCTATGTGCCTTATATTAGTTGCTGCATGTCTATCCATAGGAACCCCTTTCAATCAGCCATGTCAGCATAGCTAGCCTTAAAATACAAGTCTTTCTTTTTTAAACAGGAGAGCCGGGCAGATGACAGGTCTTTTCTCCTCACCTTGGACCTGTGGGGAGAAAATTGGCTATGGCTGCTCACCCAGAAATGTGCTGCAGGAGGAGAGGAAACAGCACATTGAGAAAGGCCTTGCTTGAGTGCGGAGCCCATGTTCATGGAGACAATTTTTAGGGAGGGATGAAAGGCATCAGAGCATGCTCTAGGGATCTTCAGCTTGGTCTGTGCTACTTATAGACAGCTGATACTCCAGGGAGGATTTGCCCTCAATCCCTCTGAGGCTATCAGAAGACTTACACCCCTTAGGAACTGATGAAAACAAGTTTTTAAGAGCCTCTGGAGAGGGTGTGAAAAATAACATTCAACTATTTAACCGTGTGCCCTTCCAGATAATAACACAAGAGGATGTGCCTACCTTCCTGCTCACAGAGATGTTGTGGTGATGGATTTTCAGTCCCCATACACTGTGTGTCAAGAGTCAATGTGCTGAATGACCTTGCCTCTCCACTGGAGAGCCCACATACAGGAACAAATGGGATGCTCTTACTTCTAGGTAACTAATGTATGTTAATTAACGGGATCCATCTGTGAAATCCTGCTTGTGACCCGATGTGAAAATGATTCAGTAATGCCAGCTATTGTGCTGGGAATACATATCATGCAGATATTCAACACCATGGTTGTTTTCCAGGCAATTGTAACCATTATTTATTTATTTTTGAGAGGGTAAAACGTGTCAATTGACTAAATTCTCCATCGTAATTTTAACTTTCAATCCCCAGGGCTGGAGCAATTACTTTTCCTTTTCCTTTGATATCCAATGCCCTCCAGCTGGGTGGTAGATTAGCAGACACAGGTGCTAAATTTAGTAGAATTAGTGCACATAAGCACTAATTAAACTAGTCACAGCAGCCACTGCCTTCACCAGGAATGCCTTCCAGGCATCCCCTTAAAAGAAAACATGAGAATTTACAGGCTTCCCAAGGAGCTGTACTAGGAACAGGGGCTTGCTGACTGTAATCCTCGATTTAGCTACACGGTGTGGAGCACCACTTCCCCTGTATTATCTCATCCAGGAGGGTCAGGGCCAGCCTGGAGATGACTACTGCATTCACAGCCTGGGAACACAGCTGCCCTCAGCTGTCCTGAGGGAGAGGTAGCATGGCACTTGGGTTTTGAGCTACTTGGATATAAGACCTGGACTACCTTGCATCTGAAAGCATCGTTCTGTGCTGCAGCTGAAATAGCAGCAGCATAGCACAGTCCAGCAGCCCCTGACTCTTTCTTTTCCAGTCACTCAGTATGCAAACTGAAAAGACAATTTCTCTGACTGTGACTGCTGCAGATGTAGGTGGGGGTCACTGCATTTAAGTGAAGCCATCTTTATTTTTTTTTTTTATTTCCCATGAAACATGGTAAAAATGAAAATTCTCTGAGTAATTTCCTCCTTGACTTGCACAAAAGCAATGACATTCCCTTCAAATGATGCCTTTTAGTGACACCATGGAAACCTCAGGTTTTTTAAAGTATTTGAAAAGCATAATTCACTGGGAATCACTGAACAACTCTACTGGAGTGCCAGGGAAGAGAATTCAGCTTGTTCTCCTTGAACATGAAAATAAAGACCTTAAAACAAATACCTCCAACAAACAAAACCCCTTAGTCTGAAGTTGTACTCAGCTGAAGTGAAATTCATGCCCGGTAATAATCTACCACAAAATGTACCAATTAAGTCCTGGTTGAGTCCTCAGAATAGGTCTTCAAGATGCATATGTTTTGTGCTGATCCTCTCCACAGGAGTGAACCGCACTCCAAGCTCTGCCTGCTGAAACAAAGAGAAAGCCAGCAAGGCTTCCTGCAGGTCCCAGGCTTATACTCTCACAGCTCACTCAAGCTGCTGGCATTTTGTTGAATCACTAAGGCATGGGTATAAATGCATTTTGGAGTTTCCATTTAAATGCTTTATCAGGGTTTTGGTGTACTAAGTGGCTGTGTGCGGCTGTGTGTTTTAATTGTTTGGTTGTGTTAAGCATTCTGGTTTATCGTGTGCCTTTGCCACACACAAAGAAAGGCAGCACAACCATTTTGACCTTGTAAACCACTGAGCCTAAGCAGTCAGCAGGAGCAGAAAAGAGCTTTTAAGTCACCAGTATCAACAGCCGACTGTAATACAACAGAGATACCGTTAAAACAGGTGAGATGAAAACAAGGTGAGTAGACAGAGCAGTGTCCCCACAGACAGTAGTATTTTGTGCAAGTGTATGAGTGAGCTGGTACTGTTTGCCTGAAACCTAGGAAGTTAGCTTAAAAGATAAGCACAGCTTACTAGTTCAGTACAAGTTAACGTATAACTTGAGCTCAACAGATTAGACTTTGAATATCGCTGTCATCTTCCTTTGCATTTGGGGAGATGGAGAAAATCTTGAAACAAGAGGGAAAAGAACCGTGTGTAACATTTTGGAGTTGTCATTTAAAACAAATCTTGTCTATTTTATCCCATGATGCAGACCCCACTGTAGCAGACCCCTTGACTTCTGGCTGAACTCATGTTTTACCATCCCCACACGTTACTGGGCTTCTGTTCCGTGAGAGCTGTCTTTTGAGCTAATTAGCGCGTGGCAATGAGCTGGGGAACATTTAGGTGACATCCATTTTCTGACACAGATAGCAATTAAAGGTGTAAAATTTCAACAGCAAGGTTAAAAACGTGGATAAATTGCCACAAGCCAAAACACATGCTAATAATATATTTCTCTATTATGCCACGCACACAGCTACCAAAGAAACCTCACTGCACCACTCTAGTTACTATGACCATGTTACCTGGGCTGCATGAGTTCATGCAAAAGTAATAAATCTGCATTCAAAGACTATCTGTCCCACCATTTCTTGTCATACACCCCCCAGGCCTGAATTATGGAGGGAGTAACAGGAAGTGGCCTGGCAAGCAATGACTTGCAAAGGTCCAACACCATGGTGGTGCTATGTATGACAAGAATCCTTTGGGACTGAAGGCTTTGGGACTGGTAGTACCAGGGGACAGCAGACAAGTCTCTCCTCAGCCATTTGTTTTCCTTAAGTTTCCCTCTGAAAGTCAAGAGCAGCCAAAGTCGAGAGTTGTAGTTGAGCAAAACATTCTTCCAGGCCCCATTAGTGCTCACAAACCACTCGTGGAGACTCTGTAATAGGTACAGTGGTTGCAAAGTATGTAGACATATGAAACTCCAGTAAAACACCCTGGGTATACATGTACTGTGCTGTACTGCCCATTTTTATAAACCCAGTAATGAGTGTCTCAGAGGCAGCTAATAAAGCCCAATTACTTGACCCAAACAGCCCAAGTCTGAAAGGTCATCTAGTCCGATCACTAGTGGGATGCAGAAATGACACAGCTAAAAATGAACTAGGGTCCCAAAGCGTTACTATTAAAATTTTGATTAGTTTGATAATGCCATTTATTCTGTGAGTTTTCATGTTCCCTGCTAGAGATCTAAAACACATCCCTCTCCTCTGGCCCTCCCACTTCTAGAAGGAAAATGTTTGGTAGAGGTGGGCAAAGAAAGGCTGGACGATGTTTATTTTTCAAGATACAATATAGTGATCACTCAGGAACAACACAGTTTGCTTCCTCCTCTGTTAGAGACTGTGCTGCCTCTGCAGTGTTTTCCATCAGGCCAAGCGCCACTCCCCTTGCTCATGTTGAATAGATGATTTGGAATGAGCCATGTGGTAATGAACTGACACTGTAAGGTGGGATCAGGGACTTAGGGTGGGAATGGAAATACCAGCCCTTCTGAAAGGTAGCAAAGGGCCCTACCCATTAAGCTACCTAAGCAGCCTTCAATTTTAGATTTAAAACACATCCTACCACCAGTGGGTTTAATAACCTTATTATTCACAGAAAAATGGTGCAGGGCAGGTGCATTACTCTGCCAAAAAAGCTCTCTTAGACCACAGGGCACCTACTCCTGTTCTTTTATTAATTTCAGCAGTGTGATATTTCACCTAAGCCAGGTGCATCCTCCAAGGTTGCTGTTAATTTTTTCCCCCATCACGGCCACATGCACTTGAGACCTGCCATTTGCATGCACCGTGGCAGATGTTCCCCTGCTTCTGTCATTTCTCGGCAGGCTGCTTGCTCTCAGCTGGCAGGAGTCTAATCATAAATGTTACTCACAGGCATCTGGTATATTAAGAACAGTTTTTTAAAAGATAAAATTTCTCAACTTTTTTTTTTTTTTTTTTTTAATTTTTTTTTTTTTATTTAACTCTAGCTATCTAGCCTAAACTGTCACAAAATGGAGCATGCAATAGCTTGTTCTGCCATAGAAACAATCTGTAACATCTGACTATAAGTCCACGATAAATGAACGCAGAGGAGCTTCCTGGCCCATATGTCAAATTCTGGGAGCTGCTACACCCCAGAGCAAATACCTCTCTGATATTTAAAGGATCATCAATATCACTGAATCCAAAGAGATGGAGTTTCTAACTTCCATTGACAGTATGCAACCTAAGTGTAGTTAAAAATATGGACAGTGGGTTTTCAAGCGCAGGGTAATGCAGTGCCAGCAATTTAAGGCTTGTGCTGTTGCACACAGAAGCTGCACACTGGGCAGTTTTCGGTTTCAGTCCTGAAGGTACAACTATGAGATTTATAGGAGATGACAAAAGTGATTTTGACCCGCTGTCCTTTCTGCGACTAGTGCTCTTGCCCTTCATGCTGTTGATCCTGATGAACATTTACAACATGAGGAGGCTGGGAATAGCATAGATGCTGCAGTGGCACCACCCTCACCTGAGCAGCTCACTTTCAAATAAGAGAACTCTTGTCCATTGAAGCAGCTGCACTGTTACCCTTCCTCCAAAGCATACCCTCCATGCACCCACTAGTATATGTAATTTAGCATTAGACACATCTTGACAATAAACTATTTACTTTGTATGTCCCTTGGCACATAAGACTTTTTTTTTTTTTTTTTTTTTAACTAAAGTAAGTAGCCCCACAGATGGTGGAATTACAGGCATCTATTTTTTTCCATGTGGATTCTGTGATGCAAAGGGACCAGTTTTTCAGCTGGTCCCACAGTAAGGATGCTAATGCAATCTTTCTTGCTTATCTATCATAATTTCCTTAAAACTTACAGAAATCTCACATCATTGATATCTCAAGCGCCTCTATAAAATTAGAATGAAATTTGCCAATAAATCCAAGAATAATTGTGTAGGGAGACAAACAGATGACTTGTCTGTGTAAGCTTTGCTTATCTTAAGAAACCGGGCTACGAAAATGACAAACGAATACAACAAAGACAGCGGAGGCAGCCTCCCTCTCCCCCAGGTCTGTAAGCAACTACATCCTTCCTTCTGATAAAGAGAGGTAGTGTTTGTCCCAAAGGAAAGGAAGAAAACACAATGTGAAAACCAGCCTGCATAGGAAGTACTCACAGGCTTTAAAAAAAAGCACAGCAATTCCGAGTTCTTTCTCTCACCCTTTGAAAACACTTTTTCCTCTGAGGAATAACTCACCCTGCTGAATAAAAGCCCTCAGGCCAGTGTGCTCACACACTGCTGGATGCCATCAGACAGCAGCAAGAAGCAGAATTGCCCCCAGAGCCTCACAGCCACCACGGGGCTGCTAGCTGGAGGGCTTTGCACACTGGAGCCCTTTGGCCAATGCAAAAGCAAGCAGGATCCGTGCAGGAGCATGAGTTTATACGTGGAGCCGTTTGGCCTTTCAGAGCCTGTGAATTACTCCTCAGGGGCAGGAGGAGCAGCCAAGGGGCAGCGTGAAAGCCTGCTGGAGCAGGAAGCTCAATACCAGAGCCTCTGGCCAGGCTGGGCTGCAGCAGGTGGCAATTATTTTTTGCAGATGAGGTGCTCTCTCTCTTGGCAAACCAGCAAACAGTTCAACAACAGTAAAGGTGTAGAAACCAGTTTAACAGCAATGAAATCCATCCTTCACGGGAAACTCCCGTGTACCAGAGAAGAGGAGAGTAAAAATAAAAGCAACCAGTGGAGGAATGCAGGTTTTGTTTGTTTTTTGATTACTGATTTGCATCGAAACTACTTATCTTGCTGGTATTTTCTCCTGCTATGCCCTCCTTGCTTGCATTCCAGGGGCAGAACTGATGCTGCTTTCTCTGTCCCAATCCTTGGCACCATCCCCGAGGCCGTGATGACAGTGTCCTGCCCTGCGGCCACCTATGAGCATGAGATCCCATCTCACCAGCTTGCCACCATGCCCTGAAGCAGGCTTTGCCCAGCTGCAGGGCTCTGGCTGTGCTCAGTATCTCCAGTCAGAATAAAGCAAGGGAGCTGTGTGAAAAGCTGACAGTTCAGGTGGACGAGGCTGAAGGAGAATTGGACCCCATACTAGCCCTTACTTTGCGACAGGGATTGACAGGGGTAACTCTGGGGTGCATTATTTCCCCACAGCCAAGAAGCTGCTCCACTGCTGAGAGGAGCTCCCTGTGCTGTAAAAGTTTTGAAGTCCCTTAAAACCACTCTGAAATCAAATTCCTGCTCCTTTTATGGGATGAGCTTTGTTTTTTCTTTCCCACTTCTAACATTCTTCATCTGTAGTTGGGAGAAGACTGAAAAAAAGGCTACGACAGGAAAAAAATGGCTGTGCAGAGATGAACCTCAGCAATGTAATCTTTCTATGTCAGTGAAAACTTACCCTCCTCTTTTGTTA
The DNA here is from genome assembly GCF_964211825.1 of Aythya ferina. Classification (NCBI taxonomy): domain Eukaryota; kingdom Metazoa; phylum Chordata; class Aves; order Anseriformes; family Anatidae; genus Aythya; species Aythya ferina. The sequence goes on from NC_140297.1 coordinate 83,050,702, forward strand.
TTTGGATAATAAACCCTTCACAAGGCTTACGCTACCTGGCAACCAGCAACGAAACAAGAGTTTCTGCTGGCTCTGGCCACCGCTCTGCTTTGTGCTGGTCTGTAGACCAGTATGAGCTCAGCATCCTAATCTGGTTTAGGTGAGGGCTCCACTACCCCTTCTTCTTGCCTGCCTTATTAAATCCCATGTCAGGCATGGCTCTTGTGAGCTGAGCCCCACTGTGCAGATCTCAGGCAGGCTGCTGAGCCAGTCGTGCATGTAATTTCTCACCTGCACTGGATCCTGAATAGGGCAGCAGCCTGCCTCTTTTCTCTGGCAGGCTTTAGTCTGCAAGTAGGGCACAGTAAACTGAGAAGCTGCTGAGAATCGGTATTGCTTTCACGTTCCTGTTCCATCCTGTGGTTAATCAATGTTAAACTCGCTGACACTGTAATGCAGCATCCAGGCCCTGGATGATCACAGAATCACAGAAGAGTTGAGGTGGGAAGGGACCTCTGGAGGTCACCTGCTCCAACCCCCTGCTCCAGCAGGGCCACATCCAGGCAGCTTTTGAAGATCTCCAAGGAGGAAGACTCCACAACCTCTCAGGGCAACCTATTCCAGGTTGCTGCAATAAGCTGTAAGTATTGATAAGCTGTAAGTATTTACACTGGCACAGACAAAGTCATAGTCATAAGTCCCATTATCCAAAAGTGTCAATCTACATGCAAAAGCCTGGAACTACAATTATCCACTAGACCTTAATGGGACTAAAGGTTAATAATACCCTGATGTTAAACGTTTCCACAGATTTGCAATTTATATCCTACATTTCCCCGCAATTTAACCTGAGCTCCTTGACTTCCTGATTTACTGCAGTATTGCCAAGTTACAGAAACTAAAGGCTGTGAAGAAACGCCATAAGAGGAGAAAATGAGCTTAACATTTTGGGAACTCCCTTTACGTCAAAGCAGATTTTTTTCTCATACAAAAAACAATAACTCTTCTAAAGATCTGCTTCTTCTCCCAATTACCCCAAGCACGCAGCCCAGTTAGATCTAGACCACACATCTCTAAGCTGAGTCCCTTAAAACTTAGCACGGAGAAAAGCTCTGAACTTTCTGCTGCAAGAGCAAAAATCACAGAGCAATTGCACAAGGGTGTCAGCTCCAGCACGGTGCCGTCAGCGAGCCTACCAAACCACCAGTGAGAGCACAGAGCAACTTCTCCAGGCTTTTAGCAACTGATGGATTTCACAGGGCATGGGGGCAGCAGAACACGCAGCTGGGTGGGCAGGGCAGAAGTGAAATCTGCATTCTTCCCCTCCCTCGGGATTTTCTTTACTCCTAAGCTTACAGATAAAATAAGGGAGAGGACCACATTTTTCAAACCTAGGCAGCTCGGTGGAGATTAACGCTCAATCTCCGACTGCAGTCGAAAGGAAACAAAAAGGATTTATATGGAACAAGATGAAGATAAATGCAAAAAACATGTCATAATACTGTAAGATGAATGAATGGGCTGGCCTCTCGGAACAGCATGCTCAGTACGGCTTATCTAAAAAACGGCTGTTGAATAACCAAAAGTTTTTGAGAAGGGAGTAACAGAGGAAAGGCTTAGAGAGGCTTGGGTCAAAGTGATTAAACCCCACAACTTTCTTGCTATAAGGGCAAGCTAGAAATAGGAGATGAAAAAAAAATAAAATAAATAAATGATGAATGAATCAAAGTGTAGAAATTCTGTTCTCCTTAACTAGCAGCAGCAGCAGCAAGGGGACCACTGATGGCTCTGGAAGATAATGCCCCACAAACTATGAGAGAGGGTGAACACAAAGGGCAAGGAGCTCTCTGCCCTGGGGTGCTGGCAAGCACAGCAGAATTCAGAGATGGGACAATTTATGAGGCTACTGAGAGTCAAGGCACAAGTAATTAGGCATATTTAAGAGATTAAGCTGTATGCCTCAGGCCAGCCTGCAGTCACCGGGGATTGGGTGGGACTGGGGATGGATTACGGAACAGTGCTCTCATGCATCCTTTGGCACAAGTGCTCTTGGGGAGACGGTGCTGGAGCTTACAGGTGTACTATCCATCTCAGGTGAGAGTCTCTGTAAGGATGGAGCCCTTGCAGTTCACATACACACTAGTAGGACTCTTACAGGCTTGCTTCAGAGACCAGACCATTTATTAAGGTAGCTAGCCTAAAAAGCCTTGGTTTCTATTAATATTTGAGTGACAATATCCTAGAAAAAAAAAATCAAGACCTTGGCCATTTCCTCCCCTGTTCTTCTGTGGACATTAATTTGATTGATGGGATTCGGCTTCTGAATACAAGCTAGTGCTTTAGGATTCAATTCTTGTTCACCGACAGCATTGGGATACAGCAGCCACAGGCGTTAGCTTCGCCCCGGTCTCCTTAGAGCATTGTGGTTTTCTTCACAAAGGAGCAATAATCAGCTCCTGGATGCCTTCTGCAAGAGGCCTGGTAGCACACTGCAGAGCTGCTCTGCATGGGCCACTCCTCACGTGGGCACGCTTAGCTTGGTTTCACCCAAATCTCTGCAAATGGCATGCCGAGCTCCTCAGTTAATGCAGCCACTCTTTGTGTATCAGCTGTCTCCATTAGGAAACAATTAGGCCCTGATCTTTTTTTTATCTTTATGATCTCTGATGGGGGAAAATTATCCTGTCAATTAGCTGCTGATGCTGCACCAGCAGCTTTTTACTTGAAGCCCCAGATAGACAAGTCAGGCCCATTTTGGTCATTGTTAATCAATAAGCCTTGGAGTACAATGTCAGAGAAACCTGTGTTCTCTCAAAAGTAGCACTAATAACATCAGCTGAGCTAAAATAAGATTTCCAATAGATTTAATGAGACACCTTGAAATTAATTGCAGTATATTCCAAACATTATTTCAAGCTTCACCATGAAAGAGGTACCCTTAACCAAACATATGCCAAGGGTGATAACTGTAATCAGGGAAAAGCTGATTAAGGCCACCATGTTTTGAAAGATTGTAAGACCACTGTTTATTTTACAAAGCAGCAACACTAAGGACAGTGATAAATTGCTATAATTACAGTACCTCAACCACTAGATGCAATGTGTTCTGTTAAAAAAAAATAAAATATGGATTTTTCCATCTGCAACTGGGCAGGGTGCTCTGCAGTGCAAGCATTAGCAGCATCGGTAAAGATTGGCCAGGAGCGAGCCGGTGTCCTTGGCTGCAGATGAGCCAGGCCACCAGGAAGGAACGTGTCTGCACCGGGGTAAGTGAGGGCAGAAATCGACTGGAATGAGAATTTCAGCTTTCTCTTTGCCACTGCTCTATTAGTGGTTTTTGTTATTGAAGCCAGGAATTCCCAAGTGTGTACAGAAAGAAGATCCTATTCATTTTAAGCATCTCACATCTGACTAACTCACTTTGTAATCTAAAATTAGGGACTCCCAGAGGAATATAATCTCTTCTGGTCTTCTTTTCTGCTGATGTAATACTATTTGATCATAAGAAGTCACACAAAGGCATCAAGCCCATTATAGCAATTATTTGCTTCAGGTTCACCTTTAGCTTCTCTGACTCTTCCTCGTTAGTCAGCTGTGAGATCAGTTCAATGTGTCAATGGCCTCAGGTGTTGCATCATTTGCTGAAGAGGGACAGCAAGAAGGAATGAGAAATGGTTAAATGGTTTACTGGAGTTTGCATCTTTTTTTTTTTTTTTTTTTTTTTTTTAATTAAAGAGGTAGAACAAAGACTAGCTACAACCAGACAGAAGGCCCTGTGTATACCCTCATTGCATATATACCCTGCATTATCTGTGTCCACACGGATACCCATATATTGTTCTCTGTCCATTGCACAGTTCTTTTCATTTTGGAAACCACAGCACTTCTCAAATGGTGTTGCAATACATGGCATTTTACATTATCCCAGAGTACATCTTGCAAAATAAAAACATAGTAATTTTTGGAGACAGCGAGATGTTGGAACAAAGAACAAAGAAAGCCAGGCTCTCCCCTGTAGGACATACATCTCACAGGAGCCCTGTTAAGATACCCACCTTATTTCCTGAATTTCAGTCACTAGACTGAAGGGGTCTGAAGTGACTGAATCACTAGCCCCCTAGCAGGGGCTAGCTGTAGGACATGGCTCTAGGCAGGGAAAGCGCTGAGGGGTGCATGAGGCAGTGGGGAGGGAGGGAGGTTGATACAACTCAGCTCTGCATCCCTCCGTGCCTGGGACCTGGGGAAGAATGCCTAAAGCTCTAGACATGGGAGGCTTTCCTTCAGCTCTACCTGGAGCTCCTGGGTTGGCCCACGCAGCTTCTGTAGGGGAAGATGAGGCACCTTCAGGTCTCTCTATCATATTAGAGTAGACCCCTGCCTCCAAACCCAACACTCCCCGAAACAAATTTCCTGTACGCTCTTTCAAGCTCACTCCTAGCCCACAGGGCCACAACGTCACCTTGTCCAACATAGTCTCTGCTTAACATGCTGAAGGCTAGAGAGGTTTGAACAGAGATGTGTTAGCTCTTAGTGGCATAACAAATATCCAAATAAACGAGATCTCAGGCATGTGGGTTTATCTTCAGGTCCTAACGCTTGCCGTTTTTTCCCCCAGCTCTATCAAGTCATTACAATAACTTATTTTATATCTTCCTACAGTTTCAGGACACTGCTGCCAGTAACAACACAACTACAGAGGACTGCAGACAGAGCTGCCATACATAAGCTGCCCGACACCTTGCACACAAAAGCACAATTGTTGGGCCCTTTCTGCAGGGTGAGGGTGACAGAAACTGCTTGTTTAATGTTCTGTGTAAAATGATCCAACACCTTTATTTTTAAAGTAGTCCCAGCACCCTCCTCTGTAAAATAGGAATGTCCCATTCATTAGCGGAAAAGCCCTTCTGCCAAAAGATGCATGTTTGGCACTTAATGAAAATGCACCGTCCTTGGCCAAACTACGCTGCACGTGCACCAGCCCTGCAGAAAAACCCTGCCAAGCAGCAGTGGGAAGGCTTCTTGTGCGACTCCCCTTGCAGCTGCAGTGAGCCAGGCACACAGCTGCCTGTCTTTCTGCACCTAGCTGCTTTCTTCCCCTCTAACAGTCCAGGGGAAAAAATCAATTCCGTGTGAAAAATAAAAAATAAAAACAAGGCCAAAGGACCACGAACAGAATTTGGTTCACCTAATCAGCAGCCATTCAATATTTTGTTTTGTTCTTGTCAAAGCTCAGCACGTGGTCCTCAGCCTTCACGCAGTGTCCAGCCCCTGTGGCTAGGACAGAATTCATCTTTTCCTTGTGGCCTCGTACATACCATGTGCCACTACAGCATCTGAGCACTTCGAGAGAATTAATAAACACATGCAATCCCCCCAGAAATGCTGTATTGCCCTCATTTTACAGAAAGGCAACTGACGCACAGGAAGACGTAGCTTTCCAGAGAGGTCAAAATTATGCATTCAGAGCACATCCTGCTAATTTCTGTTTAAATTTTGAGGGTCGAGTGTTTCAAATGAGACTGCAGGAAGGCACACCTAGACCTTCAAACGGGAGCAGCTGATGGCTGCAGGACCATCTGCAGCACCTCATAGGAGCTCCATGGCCTAGGCTGGGAAGGGATCCCCTTTCTCTCAGAGAAAGACTCCTTTTTCCATTCTACTGATGCCTGCCTCACTCACCGTGTGCCTTGTAGCTTCTGCTGTTAGTGAATAAGAGGTAGAAAACAGATCCAGAGTAAATGGGAAAGAATGGAAGGGAGCTGGAAGGCACCTAGTCCACTCCCTCTGATGCAGAAATAGCTGGCCCTTCCTTGTCCTATATGACAGTCTCACACTCTGAGGACCGGTGATTCCTCCATCTCTCCATATCTTCACATAGTCTAACCTCTGTCTCCTTCACATAGCTTCAACCTTTTGTCCTACCCACTTATGGGCAGAGAGAGCAGGTAATGTCCCTCTCCTTTGAAGGTATCAGCCTCTTTCCACAGTTCCACCTTCCCACCAGAGCAGATCTGCTTCGTGCATTCACGGTCTTGCCAGAAATGCAGTGTGTGGTCACATAAAGAATTGTGTCCACAGTGTATGGGGCTGGGATGAAAGGAGAAGCAAATTAAGACTCAGCAGGCATCCTTGACGCTTGTGTCACCTAACCATGCCTTTGTCACCCACCATTACAGTGCTCTTTTAGCATAATTCTTCTTAAGTCTGTTTACACAGATACATACTTCAGTAAACCCTGCACAAGTAAAGAAACTGATGCAATAGGTATCACTAGAGCAGCCAAACAGCATGAATGTGGTGACAGCCCTTCCCAAAAATGTAACCGGAGTATTGTTTGAAGTTCTACAATCCAGTCTTTGATGCTTCAAGCACATACTTCCTGCAATACTTTTAAACAAACACCCAATTACATTTATCAGCCCCTGACGTTCATGTGTTTGATGTTGATTAGCAACTCTGCATTAAATTAAAATTTCTGTCCAAAGTATTCCACCACATGACTGGCCACAAAACAACAGCCCAGAGGCAATTACGCTTTTTTAATCCTGCCTCATTTCTCAAAACAGGGCAGAGGATGGTGGGAGGCTCTCTCTGGGGGCAAGCATTTACAGCTGGCATTAGCAGAGCTCCTCAGAAAGGAGAGAAGATCTTAACTGATGGGGGATAAAGGTGCTACTCCTTGGATCCAGCATGGCTGGTACCATCTGGTGCTGCTTGAGAGACAGCCTGGAGACGTTCAGCCAGCATGATGCTCCTCTGGCAGGAGTTTAAGAGTTCAGCAGAAAAATAATCATTACTCAAGGTGAATTTTATGAATGCCAGATAGTAAGGAACAGCTTGCAAAACCGATCCTTAACTCAGCTGCCCCAAGGCTCCCTGCCACTACTGTATGTTTCTTCAGCTGCAGAATGAAATAGCAACAAGTTCCCCTCCGCGAGGCTCTGCTCGGTGGATGTTGATTGCTTCATCCTGCTGGGGATGGGGCTCGCTGCAAGGACTCTACTTCTGCCTGGAGAGCCACGTTTGGTTGTGGGAGGGCGTATGCTCAGGTTATTAAAAGCAGCTATCAGGCCAGAGTGTACATGTGTTAGGGATGAGAGAGGATAATTATTTTTTTCAAGTGTAATTGTATAGAAAGAGAAATCATTTACGTAATTCATCATGCTCAAATGAAGCTGAGTTTGGCCTGGAAAACAAAGCCAACAAAACCCCTAGAGCTTGTGTGCACAGTCTATACTTGGTCTTCATAGGTATTTACATTCTATGATACAGTTTGAAATGTTTGCACTAGCAATTTGTTTGCCCCAGAGTTATGCCAAGCACTTAACCCCTTCACACTTATCTCAGCAAGAACCTTCCTAATTCTGCACACACGGAAAATAGTTTATATTCCAAATTCCCTCAATTAGAAGAGCAGATGAACATTCAATTTTTATCAGTACAGACTGATTACGTTAATAGTAAAGAGCCTGAGTGTACAAGCTGTAAAGGGAAAGCAAGATAAAAAACACATCTTTTAACAACATATATTGGAAAATTCTCATATGCATCTCAAAATATCTCACTGCTGTTCATAAAATGTGTTCTCCCACATTTCACATCTAGAGGTGTTTACAACAACAACAAAAATAAATTTTGACTGTTGAATGCTGAGAAATTCATCTTAAAAAAAAAAAAAAAAGAAAAAAAGAAAAGAAAAAGGTGCTAACTTTCCACTTCTGCTGCTGGTCTTGCTTATTGGTACCTGTTGGGTATCTTGCAGATACTTCAGGAAGATCAAAACAAAACACACCACACACACTGCAAAGAAAAATTTAAGCTCAGTACTGAAACAATTCACAAGGGAATGAAGTGCAAAATAGTCACCCTGAACAGCTAATAGGAGTCCCGTCAGCAGGACCATTTAGTACTGGATTGGCCAAAATACCAGAGCTCGTAGCACTACCTGCCCTCCCTGCCAGTCTCCATGTTCCACAGACAAGGCAAAATGAACCTAAACAAAGAGCCTATTCTCTCTTTAGTTATTCTCAAGACAGAAAACTGCCCAGTTATAAAGGTACTGGGAGTTTTGTGAATGTACTTCAGTACTGAATTTAGTCCATTGTTGTTCCAGAAAAGAAACCCATTTCCTTTTTTTTTTCTTCCCTCAGCAGGAAGCCAGAGAGTCCTCAGCATGATGCTCCACTGGGAATAACGTCAGTTTTCTCCCACACTAGCTTGTCCTGAGGTCTTGTCATTTTGCTGCTGTGGCCCTCTGGCAGGCACAGATCAGCACCAAGATGGCCCTACAACAACAGATTTCCCTCAGTCATGTACCATGAAGCACATGTGGGTCTAAAGCATTGCTGGGAGTAATGTTAAAATTCAGCCTTTCATGCCCCATGACCACTTCTCCCCTCCCACATGGCACAATACACCCAGTCATCTCCTTGTCAAGGCAAGGTTAAAACTTCCCCCGTAGCTGCAGCCCAACAGCACTGCCAGTGGCACGTCTCTCCGCTCCAGAAGCAGAGCTCAGCATGCCATGGATATCCTGTGTTTCCAATGGAAACATTTTCTTCAGCGGCTTCTCTTGCTCACAGCTAAACTCCAGATCAGTTACCCTGACGTAATGAGGGAAGAGTCCATGGCCCGAGGACATAACGCCAGGAAACAAATGAGGAAAAACAATTTTCTTTGGTCCCATTGTATAAAATTGATAGCGGGGATCCTGTTCCCCAGGTGTTCCTCAAAAACCGCTTTTCCCTGCCCATTCGCCTTCAGTGACCCTTGTTTTAAGTATTAGCTCTCAGCAATATGGGATTATATTATCATGAACAGGCATGAAAAACAACTGTGTCTGAAGACCTCTTTCCAAAGACTCTCTCTTTGAATTCCTTCCCCTTGACGCCAATACGTCTGCTGTCCCCACCGTTACCTCCAGAGCTCATCAGGAACGGAAGGCTGGAAGTCAGTTCAGATGCTGTAGATGCCACTGCTCCCTGTTGGGTTCATGTGAGAGACCAGTCCAGGCGAATTTACCTCTGTGAAGAGCACAGAGACTGGGAAGGCTGCAGAGTGAAATTCTCCTTTGTGGAACTGGTATAGCAACAAGCACTGCCCACCCAAGCTTTCTCCAAGCAGTGATTAGCTTCTGAAGACAAAACCATGCTATCTTCTGTAGTCAACAGCCCCTTTACAAGGATAAACTAAAGCCTGAACTTCTCCTTCCTATGGGTGGTTTCACTGACTACTTATGACAGTGGAAAATCAAGAACATTCATGGTTTCTCCTCAGGTTGCTCTCCATGACTAGGAACAGCTCTACACAGCCACCACATGCCCACCTTGCTCCCTGTCTCTGAAAGCCCCCTCTGCCATTTGTCCCATGCAGTGCCTGAACAATTGCTAGGTGGTTTGCGTGTGTCAGGATCCCTGCCCCCAAGGCCAAACAGGAGGGTCACCCTGGTCCTAGGATTATGACCCAAATTCAAGACTGAGATCGCAAATCTGATTTTGGACTGCTGGTTCCAGTGTTCTGATTTTAGATTTTTGCCTCAGGTTTGCTTGCTCTCTATATTTTGTTTAATCTTTATTTTGGTTAAAAACAGTCAGCATTTCACTGCTTTTATAGACTACACTTGTGATCTGGAAATGAAAAGGCTTGGTAATAAATCTTCTAGGACATACTTCTGCACAGAATGCAGTGCTAGGACATACTTCTAAAACACAGGGTAATGCATGCTTTCACACATTCTTGATTCATAGCAAAGTAATTAAATAAAGCACTATCCATTCATTTCAGTGGAAACACTTAAAAATACCATTTCAGTTTAAAACATCATTGGTCATTTTCACACAACCACTGCTCTTCAACACAGCACCATTTAATCTTTGCCATGTAATTACAAATACTAGAGGTTTTGTTTTTTTTTCTATACGTTATTTTCTCCATCATCAAGAACATCGCTGCAAGCAACACCTCATGGGAAACACCGTAAAGAATGTAAATCTTCTTGATTGCAGCTGCAGGCTCAGCTATGTCAGCAATGCTGCACAAAATTATAGGTCACCCAGGATCCCACAGCATCAACCTGCCATTAATACGTACACAAGCTGATTTCAAGAGGCTTGATGAGGCTGCCATCTTCACAGCCCCAGCAAGTCGTGCAGAAAGGACCCGATGCCTCCAGATGGAATCTCAGATCCAATTGGATCAGGCCCAAAGCTGTGTGCAAGATGTGAGCACATCCAAACAGGTGCCCAGAAATTGTGCCCAGTACTCCCAGGAGCTGAAGCAGTACCAGTGCATGAAGCAGGAAAGGGGCAGGGGTGGTGGTGGGGAACCATTCTTTGACAGAAGACAAGGGATGACAACTTTTGGCACAGCTGATATGCAAGAGAAATGAGGACAAGAGATGGTCCCTGGAGCTCTGTAGGGAAGATGACACGGCCTATTAAGTGCAAACCAAACAGTCCCATTTCTGCGATTTCTATTACACTTACTATGTAACAGGGAGATAGGGATTTGGGCTGATAAGTAGCTTAGGAAAAATTACAGATTTCATTGACAGAAAAAATCCAGCCATACTAGATTGAATGAGTCTGTATGTGTCCTTACCTCTGAGGCACAGGTTTCAAGTGAGATTGCCAAGCAAGTAAACATTCAAGTCTGAGAGTTCTTGCTCGGCTCTTAAGGTTATTCAGTCAAAATTTTTCCTAAATTAATAATATGTTGGCACACTCTGGTCATGCAATATGAAATAACCTTCCTTGAAACCCAGGCAAAAGTTTCTTCTTGTCCAAAATGGAATTTGTCTAGGAGTCTCAAGTATAATAATAATGTATCAGGAATTAAGCTGAGAGGTTGCAAACAGTAAAATTACCTGTTCGAACATATGAAAATATACATGACTCCATCCTCGGGAGATCTTGCTTTCCTTTATTTCTTTTTAAATTGCTAATGTACAGGACTAGAATGATGGGCTTTCTATTTCTGGATGTTAAGCATATTGGGTTCCAAGAGCAATTAAAAGATGACTAATACATTTGTTCCCTTCTTCCTTTGCTCGTTGATATTGCTATGGTTTAATTTTCCAATTTGTCTACTTTTCAAGGTGGTTCTTTAACCTCTCCTAGGGTGTGCATTGGCTTTTCTTACCATATTCCCAGCAGCCTGGCTCCACATGCAGAGGTTTGAGGATATTCAAAGAAGCAGAACAGAGCCAGCTGGAGGCCAATGGCTCTGTTGCTCTTGTTAATAGCTCATCTAGGCTAGTGAAAGCAGAGGGATTTTTTTTATTTTTTTTCTAGTTCCTTCTCCCACCACAGAACTACCTTCAGGAAACTTCACTACTTGGCTCTGGTATAGTCATTTCCAAAAGTGGATCTGCGTGTATAAACCTAACAAAAAACAATAAATAAGGGAAGCAATGACAGTCTTGAGCAATTTGGGGACTATTGGCTGCTGTGAACTCAGATGGAGGAAGGAGAAAGTAAGTTTTACTCATTTTTCTTGGTGCTAGACTGACAGATGAAGACTATCCATAAAGACTGTTGGGGAACTCCTAATATATCAACTGGCTCTCATGTAAGTTGAATATTCCTACCTGGGTGCATCCTGAAATCCACATGCTTGACCACAGGAGGAGTGGAAAATAATCCTCTAAATTCAAGAGTGTCTGATCATACATATAAATCAGTTTGTTTTTGCCAGGTAAAGAGATTTACCTCAAACAAGGAATCACTCCAGATTGACTTAAAAGATCTAAGGCAGGCTATATATTGGTGCTGCTCCAAGGCTGACGATGTTTTGTATGATCCCATCTCCTGCTGAGCCTCTCCCTGCACTCCCTTGTACAGTGTGCGTATTCAATGGTGTTTGTTAGAACAAGACTCCTGGGAATAGAAATTGGAAGACATCCAGATATCTCAAGCTTGCAGGCTCTTTGCATCATGTCCTCTGTAAAACAAACTTCCTTTATGGGGACGAAATAGGCAGTCCATTGACGTCTGTGTTGCAGGACAGAAAGAAGACCACCACACAGCAGGCTTCACAACGGTAGCAAGTCCTGACAAATACAGCAATTCGCAGGAGGTATTATAGACCACTGGTGTCATTTTCCTCATGGAGACTGTGGACACCCTCCTTGTTTAAAGAAGGAGGGCAAGAAGCAGCTACTTATGAGCCATATGATGAGGCAGCCCCTCCACTAACATAACCGTCACAATTTAGTAAGAGTGGGACTTACAGTCCCCAACATCACTGTAGGAAACATAGCCTTCTCGAACACCAAGATCTCACTGTATCACTTCATCAGCTTAGTGGAAAAGGCCAAACAGTAAACTCTCAAGATAACTTTCAGGCTGAAGATCATAGCTATGAGCATGACTGTTCTGGAGAAAGGCTCAGGGTAGCTGTGCAGTTCCCTGCAGAGTGCCAGAACAAGCCAAATATATAGACATGATGGAACAGTGTAAAGTGTGATCCAGGCATTTAAGCTACCAGGCTGAAAATTCAGGCTCTGCATCCACACGTGAGCACCAATAGCAAAAGCTGGGTTTTCAGCAGCAGTGAGAACTGCACACATCTTAAATCAGCGATCTGTGCCATATGAAAAATTAAGGCACATGCACATGAAACCAGCCTCCAAAGCACGTGGTTCAGCTTACAGCATTTGAGATACTGTTGTTCTGAGAGGTGAAATAATTAACTTCCAGAGTTCAGCTACAGAAATTATTGTAAGAAATAGTCACCTATATGTGCAAAATTGAACAAGTTACTAGTGGCAACATTGGACACATAATAAAGTGTCTTTGAGAGTGAACCTCTTTTTTTTTGTTTGTTGTTGTTGTTAGAATGAACCAAATTGCAGATATAAAGGTTTATTTCTTAACAAAAAAAAACAAACAAACAAACAAAAACGAGAAACAAAATAACTAAGTTCCATTTTTATAGTGGCGTGACTCAATATCCTGAAGCTTAAATGAATAAGAAAGCCTTTGGAAATAACCAATTGATCAACAAAATACATTCTAAAAGTTGGTGTTTCAAAATCTTATAAATTCAGCTCAGCTATTGATTGAATTTGACCCCAGATTCTGAACAATTCTATTCTAAAATTTTTAGTTAATCTGCTGCTCACCAGAAGTGCTTTTTTCCTTTCTAATTATGAGTTCAGCTGGCAAGATTAACAGGTTCTGATTGAAACAAGACTGTACTTAATCATATTGCATGTCTGAGCATCGGTTTCCTTAGGATGCTGAAGTTAAATTAAAAATCTTTCAGGCATGATTTCTCAATAATCAATCTTCTAGAAAAGGAGAATGCATCCACACCAAACTAGAAGGAAAGAAAAACAGAAAAAAAAAAAAAAAAAAAGCAAAACCAAGCTGGGAGAGCAGCAGTTACAAAACACTGCGTGAATCAGCAGCATTATAGCTTCCTGAGGAAAAGAAGATGTATTGTCATATTTTCTAGCTCCTTTTTAACTCCTAGTAATTTAGCGACCTCTCCACCAAATTTCAATGTTTGTTACTATTTCAAGGTCAGGGGAAGGGTGCAAACAGGTGGAGGTGTTGTAAGTAACCCCGCATAGAGAAGAGAAGGCTTCAGTGCAGGCTTCTCCCTTGGTAGATGAGGGAGAACCCCCCCAAAGGAAGATGAACCGCAGAGACGCTGAGCTGTGAATACAAAACCTTTGAAAACCAGGCACGAGCAGCTCCTCGGTATGTAGATTTTTGTTCTACTTTCTGAAATATTTTCTAAAGACCAGAAAAAAAAACCAAAAACACAAACTGCTGTCTGTTTGCAGATGCCCAGGTTCAGCATGCTCAGCACCAGTTTGCACAGAGGCAGTCCTCTTCTGCAGAGGGGTCTCAACAGGTTCATGGCTCAACGTACCACAAAGCAATGGATGTAGCCTGCAGATCATAACTGTTAGTCTTTTTACCTACAGACAGCAGGGAAGAGTATGCAGACCTTCCTGTGTCACCCTGTCCCCGACTGCCCATCACTCAACAAGTCTCCCACAGCAGAACCAGGCTCACAGCCTGAAGGAGCATGCGTTGTCATCAACCTCCACAGCTCAGCAGATTTGCTCCATGCTTGTGCCCATTCCCCAGACAGTTACACCAGTCAAAGAGCACCGTATTCAGGAGGCACCACAAGCAGAATATTCACACCCCGCTTCTTGCTAAAATACAGATGAATAAAGGAGGTAGAGTTGCAGAAAAATGGTCTAGCTAGCCACAAGCAATTACCACTGGCAGTTTAAAGAAATAAAATAAAATAAAAAGGAAAAAGCAAATAGGCAAGCAACCAGTACATGCCCTGTTTGGAGGACATTTTGTATGCAAGTGGAGAAGGCTGCAGCAGTAACAATGGGCTGTGGGAAGGAGAATATATGCTGTGTTTAACTCTGCACCTCCCAGGCAGCCTGTGGAGCGGTGCAGGAAGAGCAGCACATCTCCAGCCCTGTGGCTTGACACCAGGAAACGCAAGTCCTGATAACAGTCCGGGATGAAGATATCATAACCTAGCTGGAAACATTCCCTTAACTCCCTGCCAAGGAAAATGGTCGAGCCCAGGCTATTAAGCTGCAATAGCTACCTACCCACTTTATTAGTGTGCACGGAATTTGTTTTGTTTGAATGACTCCCGGGGGAACAAAGTGCGGAAACAGGCATTACACTTGTTGCATATTTACCACTGAACTCATTCAGCTCCATTACAAGCAGGGGAAGATTTCAAAGCCTTTGCTGACGAGTCGGAAAGTTTACTGAGAAGACCTTATTCATAGATAAAAGCTGGCATTAGGTCAGCATTTCCTTTTTTTTTTTTTCCTCCATTTTTTTTTTTAAATGGAAGAACTATTGAAGGCTTTGGAGAAAATCTTACATAATAGGATTCCATACCTTTCACTAACATCCGTATAAAACTTCAGTTAACGTTAATGTTAATTTATTGCCTTTCCCCCCCTAATTCCCAAATTAAATTTGTTCACTTAATGACATGTATGAAAGTCTAAGCTTTACGTTTCCTCCCCTTTGTGTGCACCTTCATGCTCTAAGATTTCACATCCCACAAGCGAATAGCTCATAGCGCAGTGCTTCTCCTCTTCCAACCTGATAAGGACAGTTCCACAGAATAAATTAAAACCTATTAGTTGCAACACTCAGTGTGCAGTTTCCCATACTGTATCAAATTGTTGCTAAAACTAGAGCATTAGGAAGGTCTCAACATTCACATTTTACCATTGAGTCCTTAAGATCATTGAAAAGCCCTGTAGCTGTGTGATGCAAGCCTGACACCTGGTTACCACGTCTTCTGGACTTTCAAGATCCTCAGACTTGTCCAGTCTGCAAAAAGGCCTCAGCTTGGACCCATTGGGCACAATGCTTCCAAAACCTCGTAACGTGGAGAGGTTCAGAGTCACTTTGCTGGGAAATTAATAGCCAAGCAAATCAGTTGTGAGTCGGGATGTGCTAGAAACAACGGTAATTGAAATTTCAGAGGTAGCCTAAACCTCTCAGCACCTTCCTCTTGGATGCAGCACTTGGGTTACAGGGTCAGCAGCCTGGCTCCTGTCCAGAGGGCCTCTTGCTGTGCTCCCATAGCCCTTGGCAGAGGACCAGCCCCAACAGGCATTAGCACCTGCCCTCCTTGCATCAATTCCTGGGGACCAGGAACGGGTATCGCACTTTCGGACACATTCAAGAACAATTTTACTACCTTCCCCTCTGCTTTCACTCCCCAAGCATGGTTCAGGCTGCACTCCACCTAGCTCAGGTAGTTAAACAAGGCCATTAAATGCACACACTTCAATTTTAAAGAGTGGGGACAACAAGCCACTTGGAAAAGAAACCATTAATTTCAATTAGAACAACTGCAAACTCCTGTGCTTCTTTTATGTCCTGAGCCTGTCCTAGATCCATGCAAACAGCCAGACCTGCAACCCCAAGTTCTTAAAAAGTGGGGGAAAGAAACCTATGTGAGGGTGCAAGGCAATAGAAAATAAGACCTTTTTGAAATTAAGTCTTACCTTGCACTGATGTCTGTGCTTTTACATTAAATGACAGTAAATAGATTAAACACACAGAGCGCACCATCCTAATTTTTATGTAATTGGTAAAGCTAAACCCAGGAATAAAAAAGCAAGTAAACACTTTTAAGACATGCACTCGCATTTCCAGACTTACTGTCACTGGACTTTCCCCTTTCTTACCAAGAATAAACAGAGCCTCTGAAACCCCATGACCACATGGGGTGACTAACAACGATAGCATGATAGCGTAAGCCTCCTGAGGCTGCCTCCAGAAAGAAAACGAACAAGCTCCATAGCAATCCTGCCAATCTGCTCCAACTTTCTCCTTGGCACTTTCAAGCTAAAGGGTTGATAAAATTTGAAACTGGGTTTACAGCTTTGGAATGGTCTCATTATTTACCAATGGGGGTGAGGGGAAAAAAAAAAAAGTTTCTCTTAAGCCATAGCTTCTCCCCTTCACTTCAGAAATTACATCTCTGCTCTTTGTTTCCCACATTCACAGGCAAAGAGCATCCACTTTCTGCAGTGTTGTACATGTAGCTTTTTGTGCCTTTTATCCCTGCCCTATTGGGCAGCTGCCTGTGTGGCTGGCCTCGTCTCCCCGCTCTGAGAGGCACTGATAAGAAGTCTTGCTCCTCCAGCAGCAGCTATCAGCACTCAGAGGGTAAGAGTAGCCATAGATGTCCAGAAACCAGTTTCAAAACTGGAGCTGGAGGGAGTGGTTTGTCCCCCCTCCTCTCACTTCCAAGCAGGATATAAAAAAAAAAAAAAAAAAAAAAAAAAAAGCACCTGACTTGATGGACTAAAGCCAGGTTTTCTGGTCAGATTATTTTCTATTAGTGAACAATGACCATTTATGCTAAAGATAGAAAGCAAACACTGCAGAGAAGCAGATGAGGCTGGGGAGGAACAGCTAGGGCAGCCTTGAAAGGAGCCCGTGGAGAAAAGTCCCCGCTAAATACCTCACCACGAGCCTGCAGATGGGCTTTGGAAAGAACCGCTTGCTGGACAAGTGGTCTGGGGCCTTCCAGGAGGAACAAGAAGTTTGTAGGAAGCATTGGTGTGGACATCAAAAAACATAAAAGCCAAAAAATAAGCACAAACATATAACCCTCCCAAATATATTTAACTATAAATGAAACTAGATTTTACTCAGAAATGGGGTTTCCCAGTTCCCGCTAAAAGCCAATGTTTCAGTAACCAAGAAAAGATTAAAGAAACACAGAACAATTCTAGAAAAGATTAAAGAAGTAAAGCAAGCCAAATGCTCTTCCTTCTCTTTGGGTCAGCCCAAGCAAAGACTGCACCGTGTACCACTGTTAACTTAAGTGGGCAAGACACATCCCAGAGTGCGTTACACAACAAACCCAATTTTTGTTGTTAATTAAAGGCAAGCATGGCTATTTTAAAGGTGGAGGGATGCCACACACGGTGGGAAATAACTGAAGGATGCTCTGTTCAGAAAGCAACTAACCTTGTGCCAGAGGAATGATGCACTTATACCCCCAAATCCCCACCACCTCACAGAGGACTGAATGTTACGTAAACTGCTGAGAAGACTTCCTTGTCCTTACCAGTAGCTCCACGTATTTGCTAAATATTTGCTTAAAGGTATTTGCTGGGAGCCCTATCAGTGAGAGCCAGGCAGCAGCGGGCAGGTGACTTCCCTCCCTGGGTGCCTGCAGTCAGCTCCCTGCCCTGTGGGAAGGACGGGTGGTAACCGGAGGCAGACTTGTTGAAGGGTAAATCTAGCACAAGAGAGGGCAACCAGAAGGCAGGCTTTATTCCCCGCACCTTTTAATTAGCTTTGTCTTGAATACAAGGCACTGAAATCTACTTTTCCAGAGCAAGGAGGAGTGGAAAGCTCAGGAAAGTTTGGAGCAATAGAGAACAAGCAGAAAAAGTATATCCTCGCAACAGAAGGGGAGCTTCTGAAAGGCCTGAGGAAACCAATATTTCAAGTGAGACCATTTACCTACATCCTTGTGCAATCACTTCTGTAGATGAGGAAGAAAATCGCCTCAGGCAGGCTCTCTGCAGCCGCTGGCACCAGGTCAGGAGGGTGCCACCACAGGTCTGCGAGGGACAGCTATTTTCCCCAGCCCCTTGGTGTCACCCTTTATGCCTCACCCTACAGTGAGGCTTTGCAAAACCCCACAGAGATGATCACCACATATATCAATACTTTGTAGGGCCAGCTAAACCCATGCTGTTCCTATTCTTCTGCTGTTTTAGAGCAAAGCAGAGCTGCATCCCAGCCCAGGAGAAAGTTTTACAGGAAGCATGGGGCACAGTCCTTCTAGAACCAAGTCCCCCCCCCCAGCATCTGGTCACTAGTCCCCAAAGGAGGAACAGAGTGTTAATTCTCTCCCCCACAGCTCCCTGCTGCTTTCCCTACTGTATTATCTGTACAAAGCTGCACAGAGGAAAAAGCAGTCTGTTCGTAACTCATTTGGGAGTGAAAGATTAAAAAAAATGAAAGAAAATAGTGACACTGTTACACACACTCACAGAGACGCCTTTGTATGCGAAAGCGAGGGAGCCAGCAGAGATATCTCCAGCAGCTTAAAGCAGTCGAGCAAGCTGGGATGGAATTAGCAACAAACTTGTTGGGATGCAAGCTAATTGCACCGCCCAAAGATGGACCCACTGCAAAATGGTGCTGGTGTGCTTTCAAACACCCACCATCCTTGAGCTTTATTTTATCCCTTCAACTGAGGCAGTGTAGATGTTTCTCCTTCAATGCTATGTTAAGATTAGTGGGATATCCCTGGTGGTTTGAATTAGACAGTTCCTAGCAGAGCTGGAAAGGAGTTGGTTAACAGCAAGCTTCACTGCCTTGTATCCTTGATGCTCTCACCGCACTCTGGTTCCTCTGCTTCCTCTCCAGCCCTTCCTGTGCTGTATGGGCTTTGAGCCTCAGTGCTAGCAAAGTAGGAATAAATAAAGACCAGCCTGCAGAGCAGCAAAATGCAGGCGGATGAGCCAGCCAGCACCCCTCCCACATGCACCACAAGCCATCAGATGGGTGAAGCTAATGAGGTCCCACTGAGGTCAAGAGTTGCCCAGCAAAAGAGGGAAGCAGGGTGAGTCCCTAACCACAGCTGGTGTGACGATGGTCAGATGCTTTTTAAACAGGCTGTTGTAGCTCACCCAGCTCCCACCCCTCCTACAAATGAGGTTACAAATACCCATTTCATTGGCTGTGCCGTAGAAGCAAGTTCCTTGGTTAGTGGAGAGTAAAATTAATCACCGTGTGAACAAGTAACTGAACTGCGATCAGACCTTTGGTATCAGCTGTCTTTAATAGACAGGTGCTCAGCAAGGAAGAGCTTGGCTTCCTCCAGGGCAAGCAGGGCGTGTTGCAGAGCCACATTGCCCAAGCTGAGGCTGCCTGGCCCCATTTTGCTGCAAAAACAGCAGGAGTAACATTTCACGTGTATGCTGGCATCCTGCACCAGATGTCAATGCTTATTTTTTTTTTATAGGCTTCCACCGCAATGGATCCCAGAGGCCAAATATAGGAAGGTTTCCTACAGCTAGCTATATACCTATCTCAATGTTTATTATGCTAATGACCCTGTTCTCATATTAGCCAGTGTAATCTATGAAACATTCAAAATAAAGCCTCCAAATGCCCTGGAAACTAAGACATATGATTAAGGCATGATAATGGCAGAAGCTTTTCAGTGATCTACTGCCCCCATTGCGATCAGAGCTCAGTCAGCTTGTTAGGTTACCTTAATACATTTTTACTTTCTTTCTTTCTTTTTTTTTTTTTTTTTTTTTTTTTTTTTTTAAGTAAAGCTTATGCATTTGAAATTGTGCATAAAAACCCTTACAAGATATGCTCTGAAAGTGTTGTAAAAGGTGGTGAAAAGATTGAATTACTGTTCCTGTACTAGTCACTGGTCAGGTTCTTCATTAGACATGGGAGCAAACAGAAAATCAAGCAGACCATGAGGTAAGATGCCAAGGTATGTTCTGCAGAAAGACATTTTTTACTGAAACACTTCAGTGTCTGGAAGTTTCTGGCTATTGACAGGCAAAGCATTTGAGCAATCAGCTCAGCCATTTGTGCAGCAAGCCCTCAGCACCCCTCCACATCATTGAGATTGCCACCAGCAGAATTGCAGCATTTCATCCATTATTCAGCAGCTGCTGCTAGCCCTCATTCACATAGATCACCTGGGCATAAATAAGTAAAATGCCATATATACAAACCTGTGACAGAGGAGAGTGATAAAGGCTAACAAGTAAGCAGGCTTCTTGCATCCTCTTGTACTATAGTCAGACTCTGACCATTTCACCAGAAGCCATTAGGCTTAGATCCAGATCTCAGACAATTTTTATTCAATTACATGTCAGAGAAGCAATTTCCCCCTTTTCAGCTAAAGTTTACCTGGACAAATGCCCCCTCCTCAACCTATTCCAATGAGTGCTTTTAAGATACTTAAATAGGCCAGCAATAATTTCCAGAAAAAGCGTTTGCAGAGAGTACGAAGTTCCACCCCCTACAGCTGCCTGCAAGAATCCCCATAACCCACCTGTAGCTTTACCTCTTATCTCAGAACTGACATAACAAACAAGGATCAGAACTTATCACAGTGCTGCTTCCCATCCGACACAGATCTCTGCACCTGTAGGCTTTCTAAGAAACCTTGATATCAAGCTAGGCAGAGTCTAGATGTAGTAAAAAGTCATAGAATTGTTTAGGTTGAAAAAGACCTCTAAGATCATCTGGTTCAACCTTTAACCCAGCACTGCCAAGCCCACCATTAAACCACATCACTAAGCTCTACATCTACACCTCTTTTGAAGGCCTCCATGGATGGTGACTTAACCACTGGGCAGCCTGTTCCAGTAACTCACAGCCCTTACAGTAAAGAATTTTTTCCTAATATACAATCTAAACCTCCCCTGGAACAATTTGAGGCCATTTCCCCTCATCTTATCCCTTGGTGTTTGGGAATAGAGTCTGATCTCCACTTCTCTATCACCTCTTTTAAGGTAGGTAAGGAGCAATAAGGTGTCCCCTGAGTCTCCTTTTTTTCTAGAAGAAACAACCCCAGTTCCCTCAGCCGCTCCTCACAGGACCTGTGTCCAGGCCCTTCACCAGCTTCATTGCCCTTCTCTGGACATGCTTGAGCACCTCAGTGTCCTTGTACTGAGGGGCCCAAAGCACTCAAGGTGCAGCCTCACCAGAGATGAGCACAGGGGGACAATCACCTCCCTGGTCCTGTTGGCCACACTGTTTCCGATCCAAGCCAGGATACTGTTGGCCTTCTTGGCCACCTGAGCACACTGCTGGCTCCCATTCATCTGGCTATCAACCAGCACCCCCAGGTTCCTTTCCGAAGGGCAGCTTTCCAGCCACTATTTCCTCAGCCTGTAGCGTTGCACAGGGAAACAGTATACATCCTGCTAAGAGCCTTCCTTGTTAACCAAGGCAATAATCACAGCTAGACTTTGTCATCTTCATTCCTGACCTGCTGCCAGCATCTCAGCATTGTGCTGTGCCAGGCAGATAAAACGACTCCACATTCTCACATTGCCTGCTAATCCAGGGAAAGTCTTCTGGATGCTACCCTACTCCAGAGAAAGACACTGCATAACGCTAACATGCAGTTTGGTGCATTGCAAAGTTCTCACTTTCTCCCTTAGAATCAGGAGCACTCATGGTCATGCTACTAGCCAAGATATAGCCATACCCATGAAGTTCTTACCTGAAAAGAACAAAAAAAAAAAAAAAAAAAACAAAAAAAAAAAACCACCACCAACACAGCCAAACAAAAAATAGACGTGCACACTAGTTTGATTACATAACCACATTCGAGTGGTACATTAATTAACCAAAAAGGAAACAAAATCTTAAGGGAAAAAAGACATGCTTTTATTTCTACCAGGAGGTATAATTGTCACTCGACCACACAAGATTATAAGAAAAAGAAGTGGTCAGGAGTACTCTGAAACAAGCTTCTTTATTGTACATTGTGTAAACAATTGCAAAGTAGCTTAGATACCAAAGGCTTTTGGAAAAGAATTCTAGAGCAAAAGCAAATTATAAATGCTGCTGACTGGGTTTTGGACATCTCAAAACTTTATGATCAGATTTGATTTATTTATGCAGAAAGTAGCATGCTTAAGAGATACATATTTTCATTACTCACAGGACATAATAAAGCAGCAAATATTCAACCACCCCTAGAGTGCTGATGATGCTCTTAGTCATACACACATTTTTTACAGTACGAATTGTCAGTACTTCTTTAAGGTACTCCAGGAAATTAGTGTCTTTGAGTTCCACATCAGAGCATGGAGTTTCTAAGGCAACAAAATAAAAGTAAGATATTTCAGAAATCATTAGTTCAGCAAAATTGATCCATGTACTTTAAAAAAAAAAAGGAGTTCATTACAGCATAGGGAAGTCAAGAAGAACCTTTACTCAAACTGTAAAGCCATGCTCACTTATCTAATTTTCAGCTTACCATAAAGCAATGGAGATTTTTAAGAAGCAGCTTATAGCCAGGCTATAAACGTAGACACATTTGTATTGAGAAAAATAATTTCAAACTTGATAGACTGTACAAGTATATCTGAGGACCATTGCATCCCTATAGTACTAGCAATCTGGATAATATATTCAAAAATCAGCAATAGATTTAAATGTTTTTTCCTTTCAGAAACAGAGGATGCTGCTGGATGTTCACCTTCACCTTGGCTGCTTTCCATTAGCATTTTCCTCCTAAACCAAGAGATTCCTTTCAAATTATTTGATTGTGGATGCATTTTCTGTGAAGCCTTCAAAGTAGCACCTGCCTTAACTTCAGACAAATTTTACAGAGGATGAGATTATCTCCGAGTTTTGCTTATCCGTGAATACTTTGATCACACTGATTGAGTTGACGACTTTGGACCTAGAAGTTTGTTACTCATCATATAAGACAGAGACTTCTTACTCAAATCTAAGAGGAGGTTACCTGGAGGTCAGCAGAGCCCTGAAAAGGACACAGCTTATGTCTGCCCAGCACCTACTTCAGCTTCTTTCCATCCATCAGGATCTAACACAGCAGGAAGCTCAGCCCACTGGCCAAGTCAAAACTCCTCCCAAACACAAAGCCTAAGCAAGAATCACCAGGAGCATGACTTCCTTATCAGCACACAATCCCACAGTGGAGGCTTTTCTCCCAGGCTGCAGGAGGTGCCCAATAAAGGACCACCGTAATCAGCTGCCTAGCAAAGGCTCAGCTGGAGAGTCCCCAGATTTTTCCTTCATGATCACCCATTACATAGTTTCACTTGGCTGCTCCTTCAGCTTCTGCCAAGCTCTTACCATCAACATCTTCATCTCCTCTTCAGAGCTCTTCCAGGAGCAAATGGTTCTCTCATCCCTGCCTTACACCTTCTTTTAGAAAAAGAGAAAAACAAAAGCCCCATGTTTTAACTCTCCTGGTTCTTCTCTCTTGTTACAGCTGCCTTCCTTAACTGTACAAGACTCATGGACTCCTACCCAGCTTTTTAATTATCACCCTCTTTCCTACCCTATAGGTCTTTCACAGCCTATTCACGTGGCAAAATTGCACAGTCTACTCTGAGCCTGTGGCATGTGCAAGGGGATGCTAGCCTGGAATCTGCTCTTCCTCTGAAAAATCTGGGTCTAGGTCATAGACAAAAAGAAACCATAGCTGGCTGTTTTTAAACACAGCAGGTAAAGCTACAAGTCAACATAAAAACCACTGGCTATAGTGGGCAATATGGCAGCTAGACTGCATGCATCTCCAAGCACGTTAGGAGAGAGAGAATATTTAGTTGTGGGTAGTATCTGCCAAACCCTACTCTCCTTCAGGTGTCTATCAGGAGCAGCACAGTTTCAGCCAATTTTGTCTTGGACAGAAGAATAGATCAGCAGTGCTGCTGAATCTCAAACTGCCCCAGGAGCTTGTTATGGTTTTGCCCTGGATTGGCCAAGATGCAAGGAGACTTCCAGCCACAAAGACAGGAATCCACCAGGAAGGATCTCTTCAGCTCATAGCTTTCACGACCTGTTTGCATAACATTTCTACTGCTGAGAATGGAAGAAACCATGGGTGATCAGAGATCCTGCCATAATGAAGCAGCTCCACAGAAGCCAGTGGGATGGTACCAGAATTAAATTATCGCAGAATTTAACTCACTGACATGTTTCTATGTGCCTTTCTGGCTACCATAACCAAACTCTGTTTTCTAGAGATTGTTGTCACTGGATTTTACAAAAACATTAAAAAAATAAAAACCATACTCTGGTTGCAATTTCTGTGCCAGAAACCGTTTATGATAAGTTGTAGTGATGTCTTTTTTTACTTTAAGAAGAAATTTTTAAGAAGAAATTTTATAAGTCATAATTAGGGTGATATGTACTCCCTAGATGCTTTAAAGTTTCCAGAATTAATTCTGTTTCAGCTAACATTAAATACTCAAAGGCTTCCCATGAAAAAGCAGTTGGTATTACAAGGGAAAAAAAAAAAAAAAAAAAAAAAGAAAAAAGCAACAACAAAAAACAAAACACAACACTTCAAAGAAGAAAGCAGGAAACAAAGAAACACAAGAAACAAGCTGGCTTAATGTCTTGATTCCAGGTTTGCTTGTTTGCTTTTGTGGAAATAAACACTTCAAGCTAAAATGAGACTTCAGTAACAGCCCTCTGTATCTGCAATCCTTCATCCCTTTGGAGATGATTGCAACCTACCACCTCTTCCATCACTGCCTGACCTTGAGCTTGGGTCCTCTGAACAGATTGCTGACTGCCTGACGAAAGGATGAAATGTGGCAGGGGAACCAGGGCAAGGACCGCTGCCTGAGAAATGCCTGCTCACCAGCGACCTGGAACAATCGCTGCACAGGCAGGTGCATGTCAGGATTTGCAAAGAGATAATAAAAGCAAGCTGGAAATTTGTCCTAAGCTTTTGTGTACATGTTGCAAAGCTTTTGTTCATCCCGGGGTAAAAGCTGTGGGTCTGTTTCTCATTCCAAAGGAATTAGCAGTCTTACTTCTCCAGTTTGCTTTGCCAGGACAGAACTGGTGTAGGAAACGGCACAGACCTACCTGCTCAAACATCCCTGGAGAAGTTCCTCTGCAGCCTGGCAGGCTCGTTTCCCAGGAACACCCACTGAGTATCTGCTTACCCTGTCACAGGGTCAGGAAAACAGCAGTATGAAATGTCAGACAGAGCTTGTCAGGGCTCGTCGGCTTGGGAAGGGTTTCACTAATTCTCTTGGGCATCAAAACCGCACCTGGTAGAGGCTAGTTTAAATGGTGGAAGCATCAGCAGGGAGAAGGGGAGACAAGGCATTTACCATCATTATTGCCTGAAGAAAATTCTCCTAATAGCTGACACTTTCACAGCTTGGCTGTGGAGAAGACACCAGATTTCTTACCTTGACAGAAGTAAGTAGGAAAGCTGTATTAAGAGGAAACCCACACAGAAATATTAGGAGAGACATGCGTGTCTCATAAAGAGCACAATCTCCCAAAATGCCATCTTTGCAGGAGTCAGTTGGCTCAAAGTGATCATCTGATGGCAGTTTAGTCTACATTTGGTTCTCCCTGGACACATTTCCATAACATCACAAGGCAGCTGGCACTAATTGGCACCTTGGTCAGTCAGGAAAGAAGCAGTGAGTAGGGATGTGAAGAAGCAGGGCATTCTCCAGCTGGGAGGAAGCCAGTGCTGTTTTATCCCAGTCAAGAAGCAGGTCCACTGGATTTAATTGGACTCTACATTTTAGACAATACTTGATCAAAAAAAAAAAATATAAAATGCAGAGGCTGATTTCTAGGACTACCTGTACTGACATGGTATTCAAGCTTAACTTTTAAAACATCAGAGAGTAACACTGCTGATTTACCCACCACGGATAAATGTCCTTTGTGAAGCACAAGGAAGGCAGCTAATTAGAAAGCCAAGAAATGATTCCTGCTATGGAAATATTTTTTTTATTTTTTATTTTTTTTTAGTATTACCAAAATGACAAGAAGCTACATAACTAAGGAAAGGCACCCAATTTGAACATAGCCCTCAGTTTTATTTTTCCAAGAAGCAAGAAGTTATTAATATCATATGAAGGCTAAAAAGAGATTTGAAAATAAGGGTTTAAAGTAGACCGTGCTCTCTCTGCTATGGTAAGCCAAGTCACGGTACAGGTACAGGAGCCAAAGGGCAGAAAATTAGAAAGCAGTATGGGTGTATTTTAGGAAGAAATTAGCCTGACATTCAGGAAAACAAAGAAGGAGCAATGGCTCCACCAAACACTGATAACTCACCCTATAACACTGGTCTCTGCGTATTGTAAGTTCTCTTTCTCATGTCTCAGACTACATCCTGCATCACTTATTACTTAATGAATCCCTGAGGGGTTTAGATATTTAATATTGCAACATGAGAAGAAGTCTTAGACACAAAAAATTAAAGCAATAGTGCCTAGGTTTTAACTGAAGAATTAATCACAGCGGGCCAGATTCCCTCTGGAAGCAGAGCTCTGCTCAGTGCACAAGGAAAAGGGGCAACACCTCCAGATTCAACAGAAAGCTCAGCCCAAGCCAGGCAAGACCAGAAGCAGTCCAGGGAGCACTCTGATTTATGCCGTTGGCCCAAACTCCTGCAAGGCCACCATGGGCAGAGGATCAATCATGCCCACGCCATTCCCTGACTCACAGCAGCAAAGCAGAAGTGAGAAATGGATCCAGGAGTTTGCTAGAAGAAATTTCCAGGCTAGCAGGAGATTTACCACCACCAGTCACTTGTAACTGGAACCTTGCCCGTGATCTACATGAGGAGGGAGCTGGCCTCTGTGTTGGACAGAGATATAGCTGTGTTGGCAAGTGCTCCTAGAGCAGACACAGCAGCGGAGTGGCTTTGCTGGTAGGCTTTGCCTCGGTTCTGCTGGTGTAACGAGCCAAACTGACAGCAAGGGGCCACTTTGGGGGCTTCTGCCAACAACAAAATGTCGATAAATAGAGAGAAAAAAAAAAAAAAAAAGAAAACTTGCCTCCTTATATACTGCTTTTGTCCATGTTAGAACAGCTCTAAACAGCACAAGTGGGCAAGAGCTTGGTGGGCAATGCAAGTCTGTCCCTGAGGACATGTCCCACGCTGCCTTAGTAAGAGCTGAACCTGCACGAGGTCTCTTGGGGCTGCACAAGTGGGGCCTGAAAGGACACGAAGGGGTCACAACGATGGCTCTCTGTGCGAGGAAGTGTCCACCTGCCTGGGGCAGCACTGGCATTGCCAGTGAGAGCTCCCATGTTCTGGGCAGCTTCAGATTCGGCAGGTGTAGGTTCACAGTCAAGATACAAATATGATATCACTATCTGATTTTCTTCAGCTTCCTGAAGAAGTACACATTTAAAACAACATCACAATGAGGGCCTATCACACCATGGTTCATCTGAAGTTGTTATCTCTAAAGTGTATGTCACAATGTCAGGGTGGAAATAAATTTAGCAGCGCTTCACTGTCAGCAGAACAGGGCACCACTGAAGAATGTTAACAAAAAGCAGATAAGAGAAAACTTACTGGGAGGGAGTAGTGGAAGTGCTGTAATAGCAGCATGCAAAGCTTTGGGAATGGTAAGTTTGCCTGGCATACCCATAGGACAACGTGGCAACACACAAGGCAAGGGGCATCTCCACACATCATGGTTGTTAGCTTGAGGACCTTAACTCCACAAGGTGCATTGGGCTATCTTCGAGTATAAAGATAGTCATCAATAATTATAGGAGATGAGCAGGCACCGCCTGTTTCTCTTAAGCCCCACAGTGGGCTGGATCTCAGATCAGTTTCCATCAGTCAAACCGGCATCAGATGACATCTTTGATTTACACCATCTGTTGCAGAGAGCCCAATCTGCCTCACCAGCTCTAAAAGCATAATGACAAAACCTAAAGTTCAAAGCCTTTCTAATGGGAGCATATGAAAGAAAGCAGTAGTCAAATTTCATCAAAGCATCCGGCAGAGCAGAGATTTCACTCCTGCCTGTGGACGCAAGCAAATAATACTGCCCACATTTCATTAATAACTACCAGCTGCCCACCACCACCAGGTCACACTACCCAGGACATAGACGCAGGGCATCCCCACAGCATCAGGCAGCTGCTCCATCTACTGGATTAAACCCTCAGCTAAAGCAGCTTGGCTCTACCCACACATTCTGAACATAGGCCTTGGTGTCAGTCAATGAATCACAGCTATGAATAATATTAAGTAAGCCCCGGGGAGGTCATGAGTACTACAGAGGTCTCAGCATTGTGGGCAAGCTTAGTCATTAGAAAGGGGAATAAGGAGGAAAAATGGTAAGGCCATGAGCAGGCTGGCTGGCCGCCAGTTATTCTTGGTTCAGTCAGGCACTTGAAAGTTAATTTGGGAAATAATGTGACTGAAGTCAAACTGCAAGCGAAGTTCCTTAAAACACAAACAAATTAGCATCGATGCGACTGTTTCTAGGTTTCTAGGGTACACAGAATGTCAAGTGACTGATGATCCTTGCAACAAAGGAAATCAGTATTTGCTGAAACAGGGCAGGCACTTCATGGAGTTGTACTTTTGACAGAGCTGAGTGCTAGCACATTCAGTCTTCCACGTTGATAGACACAGTCACCCAGAAGGGAAAAGGTGTTTTTTTCCCCACCCCTGTATTCTCTGCACCTTCTGCAATCATTTTTACAAGAGCAAACTAAAGGCTATCAGGGTGAAATAGGATTATTTTTTTTCCACTCATTTTGTGCAGCTCTAAATGGCTGCACAAAAACATAGAATAAAATGCTTTAGCATTAGCTTAATAAAAAGTTCCATGATGAGATGGACAGAGTCCTTTATTTAAAATGACCCTCATGGGTACTGGGTGGGATAACTCAGATGATATGCTGTGTGTGTGATTTCATTTGTGTCTTTTCCTCCCAGGACAGATCACATTTCTTCCTGTAAAACCTCAAAAACCCAATGTGATAGGAACAGAGGTTGGGACGAGGCAAACTAATAATGAAAGTGCCGTCAGAGTAAAATGCATCTGAGTCATAACTTCATCGGCTGAGGCAAACTCCTCTATCAAAAAGATTATGTAGATCACGCTAATGTGTACAAAGGTTACTGAGTCAGTATCACCGTTATGAAAACAACTTTATTGAGGAGGAAAGATCTTGTTTTGGGAACAGATCAACAGATTCGCATGTTATTCCCTGTTGTGATGTAAAGGCTTTGTGTGATGCTAGGTTAGCTGTCATTTCCCAATCTGAGATGGTTATTGTATTTTAAGTACAATGTCAGTATCGCAGCAAGATCACTTAGCATCCTGACACAGAAGGTTCTGCATAAACTCAAAGTATCATTATTCTTAAATGATTTACAGCAGCCACAAATAAAACTATAATCTTTATCCACTATGATACTTTTTATACCATGGGAGATGTCACTAGAAGGAATCCTCAGAACATGAAAGGGGAAAAAAAAAAAAAAAAAAAAAAGAAAAAAAAAAAAAAAAAAGATGGCCTTCCTAAAAACTACTCTAACTGGAATTATCTTTTGGATCCTAGATGCCCCTTTTTTTCCTTTTCATCTGCTACTTTTCCTCTTTGGTGGGACTTTGGTGGGACCCAGATCTTATCCTCCATTATGCTATTTGGGTCAGAAGCTGGCATAAAGGACTAAACATAGGAGTAGGTCTTTCCTCACAAGTATCTGCTCTGGTGATTTGAGAACACGAGCTCACCAGCCCCAGGGGATCCTGTGCTGGCCATGTCACTACCCTCATTCCTAACTCCTGAATCATGGTGGCAGCAATGAGATTAACAAAACGGACCAGAGATGATTCATACAGCTCCTGTACCTGCAGGGGCACATACCCATGCACCATTTTCCCTAACCCTTGTCCTTCTGCTCCCTTTTTCCCTCTTGTTTTTAAGATTTCCTTAATTGTGTCTGGTCCAAGCAGACTGCAAGTGCTGACCCTCCATGTGTGTTTGTGGGTCTCTGGGCTGTCTCACAACACATTATAATCGTTGACTAAGAACCTTGCAGTAGCACAGCCTTTTCCTTGCTAGGGAAAAACTCCTCCCTGTCTGCACAGTGAGTAGTTTGGGGCACTACTCAGCCACAAATCCAAGTCAAGCCAAGCAGATTTTACTCCTACTGCCTCAATGAGTGACAGAGATGTCTATCAGAAGATATTTGAGAGGCAGCTATTTCAAAACACAAAGGTTACACATGCACAGAGCTTTTTTGATATAAATAAAATGTCATTACAGTCCTTTGCTCCATGCAATGATAAATATCACTCAAGATTATTAACTTTGCTGTATCGCCATCGGTATAGGAGAAAATCCAGGGCGTTTCCACGTAAAACATGATGCACTGCCAGCGTCCTGTATCCAGGGATTGCTTTGTTTCTGCTGGATTTCATAATTAAAGTAAGGAAAAGATAAAGGACTTTCCTTTGAGGCTTGCAAGCTCCTAATGAGCGTTGCAGAGAGAGATAGAGTCTGCTGCCTTTCTTGAACAAACAGTCTCTGTCTGTGCAATGTGTACACAGCTCAGTGAATTTACTGAGAGTGAGCTGGGAATACATCACACTGCTTCCCACCCAATGCACTAACTCCTCAAACTGAAGCCCACCCTACCACATAGTGATTTAGGAAGAAGGGCCAGGCCAACATACTGCAGTTATAAGAAAGGCATTTTCACTTACTGTAGGTGAAGCTAATATTGCTCACTGAGAGCAACTTTAAAAAAAAAAGAAAAAAGAAAAAAAAAAAGAAAAAAGAAAGAAAACACTGCCAAACATAAACCAGAAAGCTCCAAAACCCTCATAGCACAGGCAGAATGAGGGCAAGCTACCCTGACTCTCACTCCTTCCTTGACCTAGGAGAAACTAATATTTATGCCCAATACATCATCGAGCTCCTTGCTGAGAGGGCTGCCAAAGGTGCCAGTAGTGCTGATCACTGCATGATACGGATGTCTAACCATCTAGAAGAGCTCTCAGCACTTTGTGCTAGCTGAGGAGACAGCTGGACACATGGTTAGTGCTGTGAAGTGCAATCCTGAGGTGCAGGAGCCCAGTGAGCTGCATTTTGGATGCTGAGCATGAGCAGACTGAGGGTGGGTGCAGTCCCAGGGCCAGGCTCGTGAGCTTGTATCAGGGAGCAGGCTGGTATGTTCTCTGCAGACAGGTATTTTGTGCCCATTTAACCACACCTTGTTTACACTTGCACACGTCAGTAAACAGCTGTTCCCTCTGCCATTAACATTCAAGACAATGTTGTGAAACCAATGCATCTGGGCACCTAAGGACATGTTATCTGAGTTATCATCTCCAAAGATGCTACAAGTTATGCAACCTGTGCTCTCATTATCACCATCTTAAAGCATTTGCTTATGTCTTCTGTCTTACCACAGCTCTCCTTGAAATGTTATCAACTTTGAGAAAACACCACTGTGCGTGGCACAACCCTCACGATCTCAGGTGGGGACAGTGGAGTAGAACAGTGCACACCCAGGCTGCTATTTCTTAGGCTGGGGTTTAAAAATCATTAATCCTGAACCTGTGCCCAGTGAAAGTCTGTTCCAGATTAGACACGCTCACACATTTGTCAGAAGGACATGGTGCACACAGTATCAAATTCTTACACATTATCCTTACACATATAGCTGGACCCAGAAGCATCCATCCAGGTGGTACAGATAAACAATAATTGATCTACCAGAGCCTGCTGAAAAGTAGGTGATGCACTGACATGTTTTCAAGAAATCTGAACTGACAGAAAGTAATTATAGTCTGGGGTGGGTGTAACATTTTTGATCTGGTTTAAGGAATATCTTTGAGTATTTCCAGTGACAGCAGAGGAAATGATGACCTGCAGAGGCACAGACACAGCTCTTCTAGCAAAGCAGATCCAGGTATAAGCACAGGTCTCTGATGCTTCTCCCCAGTTACTGGCTTGCAACCCTTCCTGATTCACCACAAAACCTCCCAGCCCCAAGGACTGGTTTACAGAAAATAGTTCCCACTAGTTTAACTACAGTCCGTTATTAAACTGATTCAGTTAATCCTTCAGAGACTCCTTTGGGGACACAGCTAAATTCATTTATAGCAGTTATGGCTTAGAGCAATTTACCTTTCAGTTGGTAAGTTAATTGTGATATCAATTTATAACTTAACTTGATAGTTTATTAGCTTGAAACTAAGACATCAGCTATCAGTCAATGTACTGTGTTTCCAGTTGTGCTTTCAGGTGATGTTTTCAGCAACTGATTACGGTTAAGTCAGTTAAAATATTTGTGCAGGTCAGCCCCAAATCTCCTGTCCCAATTACATGCTCTTTGCTTTCAAGCATTGAGCAACACACAAGTGAATGACCCGCCTGTCCTCTGGGAACAAACAGGTAGCACAAACAGGGCTCAGCCCATTTTTAAACAACAAGTCAACAGGCAGAAAACATGTTGAGGAGTCAGAGAGGAATGGCGTCAGTGAAACATTTGACTTACAGGCTTTCCTTCCAGCCCACAGCTCCTCAGAGACCCCCAGCTTTAGTTAGGGCATAAGCAAGCACTGGGTTTCACGTGCATACTTTTTACTATGCTCATCCCAGCCACTAATTAGGACCTTATCTGTGTGGTGCAACTATCCCCTAGGACAAGGCTATTAGCTGCTCTTAGGATACACAGACAGGCTCGTGTTTTCAAAAGCTTGGAGCTGGCAACACTGAAAATGTATGGAAACAAAAGAGGTTCAACCAGGAGCAAGTTCTCCTGTTACAGTAATTGTCCCAAGTGGGCTTTTCTCCTGACCAGAACCTTTAGATCAATTAGGTGTGAAAACTAAATATATCAGTAGAATTAAGTTAATAACATTCAATAACATTAATGAAGTATTTGTTCGTATTTCTGGGGTGGGAAAGGAACAGCAGGGAGAAAAGTCTCTATGCCATCATCCCAAAAATAGGAGGCATTGAACAGCCCTGCTTGCTTTCATCAGATGAAGACCTGCTGCAGACTCAGCAGGTGAAGCACTGGCAGCCCATTTTGGGGGTCAGGTGCCCCAGGCCATGCAGACACCACCGGGCCCAGGCTGCTGCAGGGCAGTGAGATCACCGCTTACACCCCACAGCTGCAGCTAGGACATGGGGCAAGGAGCCAAGCAGCTCTTGGAGCAGCTTTGTCTTACAGCCCCGTTCCTCCCTAGTTCATGCAGGAAGCAAGGACTAGGTGATTAAAGCAGACAGAGACAGGGCAGGGCTGCAGAGCACAGCACTGCACCATGCACTGAAGTCGTCACTTCTGTTTTGGCTTCGTTTCTTCTCAGAGCTGAAGTTAGCTTCTCTTTTCTTTGGGTTGACATCTTCCCAGTGTTTTTTGGACAGCCTGTGTCATCTGAGCAGAGGTCCTCAGCTTCACTGGTGGTTTTTGCCTTCCAGTGTATTAGCACTGCTTGACATGGCAGTTTCAAGAGAGCAACTGATATGAACCTATTACTTTTTTTAAAAAATAAAGCTTTCACTATGCTGCTCAATATCAATAAGTTGTCTATAAAATAGGAAGAGATCCTTATCATCTACCCACAAAATGCCCGCCTGTGTTTCTTCTTCTTTATCTGGTTCAAGGCAGGAAGGAAGGAACTGCCTGGACAAAACCCACTCCTTTCTCAGGCCAGCTACTCCCACATGGCACTCAACATCTCTACACAGTCATGTACACTGTAATGCTGAAGGCCTGAGGGATGGTCCCATCCGTATTGGCCATCAAATGCCTCTCAAAGTCAATCCAGACAGAGAAGCAAGCCACCCTTCTTCAAACTCATCTGGCAGCTTTTCAGTGGGAGCATGTGAGATGTCTCAAGGCTGGGGCTGGACTTGTTTTCAAGCTTTGCAACCATTTCTTTCACCCATGACTTGTCAGAGTATAAATACTCAAACAATCCCCACAAATGAGCCTCCACGCTCTTGCCCTCTAATTATATCCACAGCGTTCCCTTTTGCATCCAAACCCTCCCACATCCTTAAGCAAACACGCTGACACCCAGGCAAGCCTTACACAGCACTGTGGAGAAATCCCTCACCATGCTGAGCTTCTCTTCTGCGGCCAAAGTCTGCTGGGCACGCCTCAGTGCTACAACCCCACTCACAGCTGGCTAATATTAGGGCTATGTACTCTGCTGGTACAAAATTATTAAGCCAGTGGCAGATGAACCTCAGCTTTGTTGTCTCTATCACACCCTTTGCCCACCCTGTGGAGGCTGCTGTCACCAGCCATGCACCACTGTGCTAGTTTTTCTGAGACAGGGAGCATCTCAGCTCCTTCCCACCCACTGTACTCACATGAGCAATGTAACCCAAATAAACTGGGTGGATAAGAATGGAGGGAGAATAGGTGATCCTGATGCAAGGCACTTGGGCACACTTACGTAGTAAAAAGCAAACACCTCTCTGCTGAACTCGATGGTGCAAATCACTTTAAGACAGAACAGGAGGAAGGAGAAAGGGCATTTCTCTCCATGCAAATGGGCTGGTAGAAGAGCTGTTTGCAAGGACTTTGTGTGCTAGTCCCCAGAGGAAAGCCACCAAGCAGGGCTAGTAAGACTCTCAGTGGTTTTCCACTGGAGACAGACAACATTCTTGCTGAAACACTGTCAGAGCATCTGACCAGCTTTGAGCAATTCTTGCAGCCTAGCCCATGAGACTAGGATTTACAGTCTTATCTTTACCTCTTGAACAAATAGCAAGAGGCAGCCCCTGAGCAGTTCAGTATCCTGCAGGGCTGCTTGGTACCCACATTTGTTAAGTACAAAGAATATAAAGCATCAGGGAAAGCAGCGAGCAGCAAAAACTGCTTCCTGAGGCTCCAAAATGGAGACAAAACAACTGACACTGCTGGAAGGGTATTTCACACTGGGAGGCAGCAGGGCTGGAGGGTGCAGGTAATGCTGAGATGTGTGGGGCAAGGCACATGACACGGTGCGGTGCTTTGAGCTGTGCTCTGAGGGCATTGTCCACCACAGTACCCCATTAGCAGCACCATGGGATTACCAAAACACCATTTCAGGCCCACCGGCCTTTCACGCGATGGTTGGTTTCTGTCATGAAGAGAGGTGGCCTTGGTTTCCAACCCTATAAAAAAAAAAAAGACCACTAACAATCCAAAACCAGCACGTGTGATGGGTTTTCCTGTTCAGAAGATCTTAGTTTACTGTATTAAAGATTCAAACTAAGTGCAAACAAAGGGAAAATGGCTATTATAGTTACAGCCTCATGAGCTTGCAGGAGGCTTGGTTCGAGGTCTGTTTTCCTCTGTCAAAGAAGTTGCTGCCTTTAACCCAAAGAAGAAAAAAAACATTATTCCTTACCCAAAGAAAGTCTCAGCTGCCACCCAGTGGAATTAGCAATCTCTGCATTATACCAGTGGCTCCTATTGCTACCTC
The DNA here is from genome assembly GCF_964211825.1 of Aythya ferina. NCBI lineage: Eukaryota > Metazoa > Chordata > Aves > Anseriformes > Anatidae > Aythya > Aythya ferina. The sequence goes on from NC_140297.1 coordinate 83,086,148, forward strand.
CTCACTCCTCCCAGGCTACAAAGTTTTACTGCCCAGCAGTAAGGCTTGGCTTGTTTGCAGTACCACTTACCTAGAGATCGTTGAGCACAATGAAGTCTCACCACTTCCATTTGTCACAGGGGAAACTGAGGCACAAGAGCCAAATGGTCTCCCCAGTCACAGAGCAGGCCAGGAGCAGAGCTAAGGCTACACCATGCCTCTCCCTAATGGATATCCTAAACACAAGTGGATGCTGAGACAAAAAGGATCCTACTACATCAGAGTTTGAAGCAGAGGGGACACTGCAGAGCAAGGGGTTACACAGTGGGGTTTGGAAATGGGGTTAAGGTTGTCACTTAACTTAGGCCACTAGTTGAGCAATTTATCTTTGTGGTCTTCTACATTTTCTTGTAAGTAAAACAAGCAAGCAGTCTGGTTTAAGAGATGCCTGCAGGGATGTTGCCAGCTGTCACCAGTTATTTTTCACTCTAGGAGAGCATGCTCCATTACTGCAAGAAAGATTTTGACATATGGTAGGCTCTAGAGGGGAAAGACAGAGCTGTCTGTACAGCTGGCAGTGCAATTCTCTGCAATAAGTGAGGAGCCAGGAAGTCTGAGGTACGAAGAGTGAAGACGAAGTGCTAGATAGAGGCATGCACAGCCCTAACCAAAATGTGAGCAGGATCTGTCCTCGCACCGGGCTTTGACCACTTTATGTGCAATGGGAACATGATCTACCTTTCAGGTCTTACAGGGGGCCTCAAATCCCACAACCCCTCCTCTGTCTACACACAGCACAAACTTTAAGCCTCTGTGAGCCTTTTCAGTGAAGGAAAATTAGAATAGCTGGAATATTTCCTCCCCATCCTACGCAAGTACATTTCTGAGCTGCAGCCCCGTGTATAGCAGGGACAAGACCCAGTAAGTGCCACGCATGGGGATGGGTGGAAGGATCCTAGAAATTGGCAGTGGCAGCATGAGGGGCATTTATTCCTGAAAACAGTGTGTATGCGTGCACATGCATATCTATGTTGCCTGGAAGATGAAGAATGCCAGATTCACGGGAGACCCAGATTCTGACAAAGGCAGCTCTCAGCTATTTGCAAAGCTTGACCTCCTCTGACCTAAAGTACAACGGCAGATATATATAAGCAGGTTATTTCTCAGAAGAGGAACACTTTGTGCCTTCTGCTGTCCTCCTAAACAGCACTCAGCAAACAATCATCATCAGTAAGAAGTATATAGCTTTTCTAGAAGCCTACGCCCTCCTTGAATAGCTGGGTTTGAAAGATGCATGTCCAAAGCCTCACCTAGAGATCCAGATATCTCAGCACGAAGCACAGCAACCTTTGGGATTTTAGGGATTCAAGGGAGAATGCCCAGCAGCCAGCAGTTCAGGCTACTCCAGGTCAAATGGGAGCTTTGTCTTTCAACCCACTTGCTAGTTTGCTGAGCCTTTATTCCCTTTAAAAGAAAAGATGCAGTGGATACTGAACAGGAGATGAACACATGCACTCAGCTGTTTGTGAAGGCCCCCTGTTTTTTGGTTGGGTGTTTTTTGTTTTTGTTTTTGTTTTTTTGGCAATTTCACTCTGCTATTGAAATTTCACAACACTGGAAGCCACCTTCAAACCAAAAGCCAACAGTGACCCAGAACCACAGAGCAATCCCAGATGCAGCACAATTCTCGATTTGAGGGCATCATCAAGTTACCCCCCAAATTTCCCTTGTTAGACTTACCAAATTGAAACAATTTCAGAGGAGGGTTATCAAGCTTTATATTTTAAAGATGGAAGTGACCTACTTAGCTTCTCATCTTACCTATGGAAGAAAAGGCACTTTCTGCTGCTGTGTGAGAGGATTTTAAAACAGTTTCCATAGAAAACCTCCCTGAATAGTGTTTACAGCAGCAGCAAGCCTCCCCTGGCATTGTCTACTTAACGTCATGCACTGCTGCATCAAATCCACAACTAGTGCAAATCATCGGTTGATCGACTGCACTAGTCAGGGGCTAAAGGATGTTGATTAGCAAGGCAAAAAAATCTGTCATTAGAAATCCAGATAGTCTCACATGGCCAGATCTAGGCACCGACAATTCCAAGCAGAGCAACTACATGAAAGTCCCAAGATCACTGGAGGGAAAAAAAAGAAATGTGTAAACAGAAGCCTTATTTACCAGGCTAATTTTGTTATTTAATTAGTTGCTCTGGATGCACAGAAAATTAAATCTGAAGGATGTACTTTGCCAGGCAATTGCATCATGATGGACACCACAACCAGGCACACAGGCTGCCAAATCTTGCATCTAAAGCCATATAAGACAGCGCTAGGCTTATTCCCTTTCTAAGCAGACCTTGATGGGTAAGATACCGTCATACTCTGAATAAGCAGTCACAGCAGAACACATGTACATAGTGCTATCTGCCTCTCCCTTGGGAGCACGCATCTTTGGCTATCCAGTTGTGCTTCTTCCATGTGCAATTTCTCCCAGAGCCTATGGAATGACTTTTGTACCTCTCAGTGTCCAAAGTGCACTGATATGCTCACGTGCCAGTACATACTAACATTGATGTTGCTTTGGCTTTCCTAGCATGCTTGGCCTCCTTGTTTTTTTTTGTTTTTGTTTTTTTTTTTTTTTTTTTGTTTGTTTGTTTGTTTGTTTGTTTGTTTGTTGTTTTTGTTTGTTTGTTTGTTTGTTTGTTTTTTGAGAAAGAAAAGCACACTGCAGTCTTGAAGTCTAAAGCATCAGATGCCCACAGTTATTCCAAGGAGGCACTTCATGACTATCCCACAAAGTAAATCACACTTGCTTGCTTGGTAAAGCATACCACAGTGAATGCACAGAGTGTAAATGAAAGTTAGAAAACAAAGCAGAGGAGAAGTGCAATCAGATGGCCTTCCCCAGCCAATTAGAGCCTCCTTACACTATGTTTCCCTGCATGAAGGCAGATTTCACTTAACCCAAAAAATCCACGCCACCAAGTCTGTTCAGCATGAAGGGATACCTCATTTAGCTTGGCAGTGTTGGAAGCAGTTGCTGTAGCATCTATTTAGAAGCTGGGTGAATTGAGGGACTATGAGGCTTCAAACCAACTCCTTCTCCATCCCCAGGCTACTGTGTGGGGCACTGAACTGTGTTGAGGGAACCCACTTTAAGAGCTTTTCTTTAGAACCTATGGACTGTCCTGCTCCATGCAGCAAATAGCACATGCTACACAGGCCTCAGGGAACCCTCTCCATCAATCCTGCTGCTCATGTCTGCATCCTGACAAGCTCCTTACCCTGGTGCTCATTGAGGGTCCGCCAAACACAGCCATTCTGAACCAAAAAAGTTCAAGGTTAATGAACAGAAGAAGAGTGGGGTTCCCAAAATAACATCCTGTAACATAATTATGAAATTACTTGAAGTCTCAGGCAATTACAACTTCAGAGTGCTGCTACCCAGAAAGTTCAGCTATGCACCAGCATTACACTCTTATTTCTCTTCTGCATTAACCACATTATAATGTGAATACAACTGCAGATCTTCCCTAGGACTCTTTCCTTTCTCTCGAGGAAAATATATATTAATATATATTGTCAGTCACTTCATGATTTAAACATATGTTTTGTTTTACATGCCATGAGAGACAAGGTTTTTTATTTTCAACATTTTTCTCATGATCTACAAACACGTCAAGAAGACAAAAGAAAGTTCATGTACCTTAGTATACCATTCAGCTGTTCATAGCACTAGCTATACACACTGATATTTGAATGAAAGTTACAGGTAATGTTGATAAAAGATTTTGTAAGTGTATTTAAGACAACCAAATAGTTACACGTAATATGCTCTTCAAGTAACAGCTTAGCTTCAAACAAGATACTTCAAGTGTTTCACCGTCTCCGTGACAATTATCCCATTGGGAACATTTGCTCTTCCCCACTGATTAGATGGGAATTTGAGGTGTCTAGCTTTTCTCCTCTCCAATATCTTCTTGTTAGGCATGCAAAATATGCAGCTTAATACGTCCAGTATGAGTCCAGCTTCCCTGCAGTCAGAGGAAGCACCCACGGGTTGGAAAATGCATCTTGGCTTTGCCAATGCACAAGAGACCCAGCTGTGCTGCTTCAGAGACTGCAACAGCAGGCGTCACATGGAGGCTGGCTGCTGGGTACAGACCGTGTCACTGTGGACATGATATATGAGGAATTTCATTCTGAGTGGAGCCTTGTTCAAAAGACATCTGGACTGAAGTCTGTGAGGATTTGCCTGCCCCTCCTTCTATTTTTAACCTGCTAGTCAGTGGGGAACAACAAATGAGAGCATTTCGAATGCAAGAGACAGCTGGGAAAGGATTTAGAAAACTCAGTAGTAGGTACCAGGAAATGATAGTTGGTGTTTGTTCACAATATTTTGTTTAGTACAGAAGAGTCATTCTAAGATAAAGAAAAACAGAGTTACTCTTTGGAAGCTTTTATTCCAGATAATGCTTCAGTCCTTTGAAGTTATGATATCTTGGCCATGAAGAAGGATTGCTTTGTATTAGAGCCAGTACAACGCGATGGTTTCTGCCTCAAAGAACTTATGCTTAATGAGTCATTAGCCTATTGAACAGACAGGCTGAAAACAAGAGTGCCGGAATAGGGAATTATTTGTTTTGCTGTTGAAAATGAGTGTAGTAATCAAATATCCAGCCAACATTAGCAGCAGCTCCAGCTCTCAAGCCTGCGTGAAGGTTTCTGGTAAGGTTAAGAAAGCTGATTCTAAAGAAAGGCTTGGTTCAACAACTACAGCAGGGTGGCTTGTTTCTGGAGCCTAGGGGTATTCCTCACACTTCAGAGGAAGAATTCTTCCCTGTAGTGCTCTGCCCTCCTTGTAAAGCACTTGTACTCTGGTTTGCATCCTTGTAGACAAGATCATCATTCCTACACCTGCCTCCTCCACTTTGGGTCAGTTGAGGCTTTAAAACATGCAGATTCCAGCACACAGGGATTACAGCTGTCACTGACTTCTCTGTCTGCAGAGGTAGGAGCAGTCTTCTCAAACTACGTCTCCTTTTTGCTCACTTTTGCATCATCTTGCAGCAATCTCACTCACCAAAGGTTGTAAACCTCTCTGTTAGTCACTCAGTTTGACATTGCTCTTCATTGTTATTCAAATAAATTTAGCAATGAAGCTGTAGTCCTCATCAGTGTAAAAGCACAGTTTCTGCAAACATTTTCTCATGGTTATAACTTGTCACCTAAACTCAGTTATTGCCTGAGTATGTGAGGCTTTGGAGTGCAGCAAAAAATCAACATACAATCATGATCTATTGGAAAGCCTGATGAATGCTTACAAGATACCTCTTACAGGTAGCCAAAATAATGTCATATTTACAAGATGGAAAGAGCTGAAATGAGAAGGATGACTTCATTGGTTGCTTCAAGCAACACGATCACTTCTCTTGCAACTCACACTACATTCACAGCCAATTAAAGCTACCACAGAGAGATTCCTTTCAAATGTTACCAGTCTAAGCTAATAAAGAGCAAACGACAGAACTACAGAAACAGGCTTGCTGTTTGATGAACAGCAAGGATTTCTCAACCTTTTCCAACGTTTAGAACAGGCAAGTAGTAACAGCAGAACAGCTGGGACCACCGCAGTGATTCACTAAGTTTATAAATAAACTTCAATGCATAGACAGAGAAGCTTGTTTTCTTCCTGTGGCACCAAGTGGCATTGACCATTGCTTGACATCATTTACAGCTGTGTTCTTATCATTACCCAGGATATCTGTGCTGTTTTGCCAATGAAGCAGCAGCAAGATAGCAGCGCAACACAGCAGTCAACAAAATTGCTCCTCTGAAAAGCCACTTACAGATACCTGAAACACTTGTTAACAAATAAGACTGAACCAGCTAATGCATTTTGAATTTGGAAAGTCATATAGGATTTCAGTCACTGAAATACCACTGACCCACCTCATTCAGGACCATGGGAAGGACAGAGAAAATAAAAGTCAACTCAGACCTCAAGGTCTTGTAGGTAATTTTCAGTGCAAAGTGAGAGGCAGCCACGGAACAAAATGGCTGGGACAGAGCTAATTGATTTTAGTTCCAGCCCAGTATTTAGAACCAAATTCTCTAGTTCTTCATTCAAAGTATAAAGGTTCTTCAGCATATGGGAAGGTTGGTGAAAAGTCAAACACACGTATACAACTGTCTACATATATTTGACTCAACTGTTTATATTTGAGACTCTGAAGAATCATTCCTTCAGCCATGCTAGAAAACGCCAGTCCTAAGCGGGTATTTTCCCTAGGAACAGCATTATGCTGATAAGAATGACATGGTGGACTCTTTCCAGATTGCCATACTGTAATTATTAGGGAATAATTGCAAACAAGAATGAAATGTAATCACAATATTGACTATATCACCTAATATGCTTCAAATTATACTCCTCAAACAGCTGCAATAATAATGTATTAGCTAGGAAGTAATTCAATATCCAAAGAGTCCTTTGTTACAGGGAAAAATAGTAGGACAGCTATAATAAAAGTGAGAAAATAGAGCTCACGGAGCACAAGGTCCTGCCTCTTTTGCACTCTGGAGATACCTCTCTGACTTTTTAAATGCAGCCATTTGTGCTGCTCAGTAGCATTACCACCACCCCCACAGGAGTCACACCTTGAAAAAATCAGCTTAGTCCCATTCAGTTTTGGCACCACATTAATGTGTTTGAAATAATTAAGAACTAAGCAGAAAAGCAAGGAACAAGGAACTGAGCTGACAGAAATACCTGAAAACATCAAAAACAGTCAATCACAGGTTACCAGGACACAGATATTAAACTGAAGCAAGTGTTCACCATACCCAAAGCTGGGAAAAGTGAGCAGTCTTTTGGGGTGCTCCTAAACCAGATGGGTTTTCCCACAAATACTCAAGGGACACAGCAGGACTGAAGACCCACACTATCTTCCCAATGAAAATGTGGCAGCCTATCACATTTTTCTTTGAGGTAGGGATCAATCTGTGTACTCAAGCCTGCATGTCTGACAAGACGAGGAGCTTTAAGGCAGACCAGGGTGTGAGATCATCACTAGTACTACGGCCAGAGGGAAGACTCAAGCAAGAGCATTCTCACAGGGTGAGCACAGAAAAACTGAGGGACAAGCTAGGATGGGAAATACATCCACTGAGTAAATAGATTTTTACAGCTAGGCAGTAATAGTGGTGCTTATTTTATATGTTTAGTGAGCTACTGTCCTGAAAAGTGGTGTCTGTCACATTCAGGAAGTCAGATCATAAATCAGACTTGGAATTCCTCACTCAAGTGACCAAAGCATGATTACTTATGTTTTTCTGCCAAACAGCCACATTAGGCTCAAAGCCCTCCAAACTAAGAAATGTAGGTTGCAATATTGTTATTTAGTAGGTTTTAGTAACAGGCTGTCTGACATGAATACGGAAGGCATTAATATTTACAGCTGACTGGGAGCAAGCTTCTTGCCAGTTAGTGTCATTCATCTACTGAACACCAAAAGCTTGTCTCTCAAGTCACTACAGCTCATCTTTCTCTCCTTTAAACTTCGCTGCCTGTCTTGCTGTGACCTATTTTCTAGGGAACATATACTCACCTAATGCTTGAAGATCAAATCAAAACTAGCTACGCTTCCTTTGAACAAAGATACATCCTTTGCATTTGAAGTACACTGTATCTGCCTCCTTCCTGGCACTTGCTTCTAAATGGAAACACTAAATCTGATGGGAAGCCTAACTAATCTGAGAATCAGTCATCCTTATTATCAATAGTACTTCTGGATTACAGCAACAAAAGCTCATTATTTTCTCAAACTAGGCTGGGATACCTCTACAAGTAACTCAATTGAAACCTCTTATCCGTAACACTGAAAAAAAAGCAGATGGGAATAGCTCTGCTATCTGACTTTTGATAAATTTGTACCTAGTTCTAACTGTGCGGATTTACTTGCTACTTCTAAAGCCCACTAGACCCTCACCAAGCACATTAACTTAATTGGTAAGTCAAACCCAGCTGGAAGAAATACCTTTGGGTCTCTTCCTACAACCAGCTCAGCACAAGACATGCTCAGCTCTGCTTCAGCACCTAGTTACTGCTCAGTCTTTCCACACCTTAAGGAATTTCACGGGTGTTCACCTTCCTTGCCCAGCAGCAGCCCATGGCCTACCCAACATATATTCTCCTCTCTGTATATAGCCTGGGATTACCAAGAGCTCATTTAATTTAACAGAGCACATTTCCCTCACTGATAGCTGTGTCTGGCCTGTGCCTTGGCAGGCCTGTCTCCGCTATCTCCCCTCAAATACTAGAAATACTTTGCGTATGTTTTTTCTGGGCTTTATGCCCATAGAACTCCGGTTCCCCAAATACATGAAGTTATTTCAAAAATGCTCTCTCCACAACAACAACAAAAGAAAAAGGCAGTGCATTACTACAGAGAGTCAGGGCAAGGCTAGATACTGCAGAAGGCTCCTTTAATGCCTTGTGTCATGGGCCATGAATCATTTCTAAAGCTCTTCTGGAGTTAATGGTCATCGTTCCGCTTGCTTCACTAGGAGCTGGATCAAGACCTTGGCTTTCATCCAAGAGCCCCTGCACTTTAAACGGCATAGCATTTATCTGCTGCAACTGGAAAAAGGCTGAGCTGACCCTACAAAGATTTATAGCCAAGCTTCTGGGGAAAGAGGTAGGCACATTGATACAACAAGAGCAGTCACATTTTCTCCTTCTATCAGCTAGATATTTTTAAGCTCCAGATGTTATTTTATACACCTAGATCTTTTGCAGCTTTTGAAGCTGTATTTTTTTTTTTTTTTTAATGTTTCAATTAGAAAGAAAAGGAAATCATGTTTTTTGTCTTTTTTTTTTTTTAATGGGGTTTTGGTTCTCTTTTGACTTAGTCAATTTTTATTTATATATACACATACGTCTGTAAAAGCTAAAAGTGAGTTTGAGAAAAATCTTCAAAAGTACATTTAAAGTATTTTTAAATTAACTTTTTTTTTTTTTTCAGTGCTAGAAGAAAAGTCAGAACTTTAGACTCTGTCAGCTTGAAAAGATGATATTCCTTTAAGACAGCACATTGCCAGATCCCCAAATCATCTCTTTGTTTGTCCAGTGTCCAAAGAGACTTGGCCTCAATGAAAAGTGTGCTGGATTGGATCAGCAACTAAGAAAGTCCTGAGAACAAGTTCCTTTTCCCCAACTGTTCCCCTTCATGCTTTTCTGCGCACATCTTAAGACAGACTGACCCAAGGGACTTGCTCTCCAAAAACGATCATCAAGGTTACATGTCGTGTTTGTACAAAGCAGAATTCGCAGCTTCTGTCCTAGTGAAAATGCAGCATTGTGATCTGAAACAACTGCATATGCTCTAGTGCTGATTTTTCACAGATTTCCTTCTACTCCACTACATGCACCTTAAGAAATGCTTTCTGTAAAAAATAATGATAATAAAAGGCTTTTTCTTCTTTTTGTATAATTTCGATGCATACCAGGTCACAGCTTGATAACCTTGAAGAATTTGATGTGATGACTTTAACATACAGCTACAGACATCCACAGTATCCCTCTGCAAGACTGTCTTGACCTTTCAGTGCTTCAGCAACCAGCTTTCAAATGAATTATACAGATACTCATATTCAAAATATAGAGCATGGGGCAGAGGGCTGACTGTCAGGAGTGACAATTGAAAGAATGAAGTCACACTTGCTGTGTTCTGCAGTTTTGCCTTGAGATAACCCAAAGACCTTCTAACAACATGATCCTGTATTGCCAGGAGCTCAGAGTCCAGCTTATGAGCGAGAAACTCAAGTACTGCAGGTTCCTTTGTGTGGTCACTCCTGAAATGGGAGAAGTTTGATTCTGGAATAACAACTCAGTTTTAAAGCACAGGCCTTCTCCAGAATAGAGTCATTTGTGTTCTGGGGGAGGGTGCAAGTCAGAGGAAAGAAGATAGCTGAAGGAAACTCATCAGCCTACCTTAATGATAACCAAACTCACTGCAGCAGAATAGCACTAAGGCCAGTCAACAGCCCCTCATGCAGCCAGTCCTGTGTCCCAGCTTTCAAAAGCACATTGCTGTTTGCACACCATTTTAGTCCAATACAAATACTTATCTCTAAGCTGCTTTTGGAAAAGCAGATGTGCGCTCCTTAGTCACTTAGGTATTACAGAAGTTTTTACTCTGCTCATATTAATTAAGAGGAGAATAACACTCATTAGAGATCCTAATTAGTACTAGAGTTGGCAGAGTTGGTGTATCATAAACATACAATGTTTAATGAGTACGTGGCAGATGTTAGTCATCTCATTTAACACACAGCTGGCAGAGGTTCCTCTCACAACAGAGTAGGATGGTAAAAATGAACCAGCCACAGATATTGCTGTCCTTTGCAGAACCATTTCTGGGGCACTAGCTGACCCATTTCTTTTTTCCCTAGTTATCTGTTCCTAGAGGTTTCACCTTGATCATTGTGAGCTAGCACAGCCCCACATATTGCCAAAGCTGCTGCATGTCTTTCAAAGATGAAGGCAAAGTTGTAAGAGGTTTTCTGGGTGAAATAAAACAGATAAAACCCCACAGAGCCAGCCAAATGCCAGTAAGGAGCCACACATACAATTACTACAGTACACAGTACAGCAGTCCCTAGTCTCCCCAAATTTGGGGGAATTTATAGGGTCGTGTCCTATTGCTGCCGGGAGTATGGGAAACAACCACTGCAGACATCCCTACCAGATCATTAAGACTTCTCTATCAACAAATCACATATAAATGCCATCAATAAATTACTGCCAAGGAATAGCCCCATCAAGCAGCTGCTGCCTCTCTGGGAGAGCCTCACAGCTGCAGGTGGCTGTTGTGGTGGCCGAGCACCAGCAGCAAGCTGCACCCAGCCTCATGCTCAGCTGAAACTCATCCATCACTGCAAGTAGTTGCTTGACTCTTTAGCACTAACAGCATTACAAGACTATGATATTAAATATGAATAACTTACGCTGTTAAGCCACCACCTGCTAGAAATAGCAAGGAATTCATTTCAGTAATTTCATTGGAATATGAAAGTCTGGAAGTATTTTGCTTCAGGATGTGAATGTTTATTGCCATTTGCAGTGTTTTACTGCTTGGTAAGCTCCCCTAAATGGTTAGCTGCTCCTTCCTTCAAAAACTCATTTTATTTTTCTTAAGTACTGCAGAGCTGTAGAAATTGCAAACAAGACATCTGCAACCTGGGCTTTATAAAAAGTCAGAAAATACATTTAAAAGAAATGGGGAAGCTTTTGGGGTGTATTTAGCCCAAAGGCTCATTTTAACAGTAGTTGAATGAGGGATTTTTTTTTTTTTTAAATTAATGAAAATTAAATACATTAGCACAAAGCCTTTGATAATCTTGCTTGTAGCACCAGCTAGTCCCCTGAGTGCTTTTATCATCATCCATGAGATGCAGCTGCACTCACCTTGGAAATGTTGTTTGAGCAAGCATCAACTAACAGCCCTGCATTAACATGGTAAACAGCTACAGTTCAACCTTGTGGAGGAGGAAAACAAGAGAAGTCATTGCTAAGCCTAACTTCTCATGTACAGCTTTTCTTCATTTATCTGCTCTTTCTTTTCCTTTTCTCTTCACTATAGACAGGTCTTGCAGGAGAACGTGAACCAAAGTTGGCGGATTGTTGCCTGAAGTTGCCAAAGTTGCTAGCTAGCACTCCTGACTAAACATGTTTTAGTAAAGGCTAGATTGTTTATTCCCCTAGCTCCTCTCTCCTGGCTACACATGCATGCAGAGGCTCTGCACTGGCCTCTTCAGAAAGGCCTGCTAATTCACCCTTTGCTTTTGTAGTCTAGGCTCCCTAAAATTTTGTTGCAGAGGCAATGAGTTCTTCAGTGACAATCAGGTGAAGAAGGCTTGCTTCAGGTTTACAACAACCAGTTAATGTGTGAAAACAGCTTCTTCACACTAATACTTTTCTGCATAGCAACAAACAGGTTTAAAACATGCCATGTACTGCTCTCTTAGATGTGGCCAGCACTTTCTGGGTTCAAAAAACCCAGCACTGTACAGAGAGCCCCCAGTACTTGCCAGTGCAACCTGATTCAAAGATCGAAGCCGAAATTCCTTTAAGTGGTATATTCTTTATTGCAGCGCTGGATGCACGGGGGATCTCTCCACCTATCGTGCATACCCAAAGCAAAAAGCAGTCTTGAATTTATACAATCAATCTATCAATATTCTACAAGCACCTATACATATGCATTACCTATCCCCGCCTTCCCTTGCTTCTCATGCTAATTAGCCTTTTGGCACCTTGCGCCTGCGTAGAGCCTTCCAAGAATTGTGGGCAGGGGTCTTTGGGACGTGGGCAGGCGTCTCTGGGAGGAAGACCCCGAGTCTTCCTCACAGTGTACTTTTCACCTTTGGTCAGGAATCTGCTGAATTGGCATGTTTCTTAATTGCGAGAGCTGGTTGTTGCCAATTCTTCCGTTTGTTGTATCTTTATAATGAATTCCAATGTCCAGTTTTGAGATTTATAGTCCTTACGTTTGTTTCTCTGTCCGTCTGCCGCTTCCTTATCATGAGTTTCAGTGTCTTGTTTTGAGATATACAGTCCATGTCTGGGGATTGTCCTTGCCTCCCCAATGCCTCCCCAATACCTCCTTAATCAATCCCCCCTTTTCTTTTCCCATGCAAATTCTTTTGCATCAGATACTTTCATTATTTACAGTAACACAACAAAGCAGGCATCTAAACAACATGCACACAAATATTCCTAACACTACTAATGTGATTAGAGCAATGAACACTTGTCTCAACCATTGGAAATTGGGCAACCAGGAGGTTAACTTATTCCATATTTCACTAAAACTCCACAAAAGATCATCTTTACTGATCTCATGTAGGACCCTTGTCTGCTTCCATATTTCTTTCAGGTCGGTAGAGATCCTTCCACTCTGATCTACATACACACAACAACTTGTATTTATTACTGTACAGACTCCCCCTTTTCTGGAAAATCTAGTAAATTCTTTTACTTAATACGGAAATTTTCTTTCCCAATCATTATGATATGTACCCCTCAATACCTTACCATGCACATTTGTCAAGGAGGCTAACATGGACATTCGTTGTAACAATTTCCAATTCCAAACAAGTAATACAAAAGACAATATTAAACTTATACTAACTAATATCAATTGTTCAATTACAAGATGTCTGATTTCCCACATAAGTAGTATCCGTATTTATACAATGCTGTTTTCCCATACCCCTAGGTGGGTTACACCTTTGTACACATACATAGTAAGATTCCAACAGCACAAAGCTACTCACTTCTAGTTCCAAAACTTCTTCATATTTTTGACCCCAAGATGTGTTTTCCCACAAATTAGTCCAAGATAAGTTTGCAGGCAAGGGAATCCCGATTAACGATACACCCTTATTCCCATGCTGTGGCAGATGGATGCATACCCAACAGTTCGTCTTATTAGTTACTTGAGAAATTGTTTGTATTAAGGTCAGGTGTAAGTTCTCATCCCAAGTTGCCCACCCCGAATCCGAGAACCGCACCCCTGCAATCATTAGGATCTGGAAAACCGTAATTTTGTTGGTCCAATTGGAGTGGTGGTCTATATCCTCGCCGGGACCTTCTTCACCCTTGAATTGTGGATCCAAGCTGCTTGCTTCTTAATCTTAATGGCGGTGTGTGTTGTCAGTAATACTTGGTATGGTCCCATCCACTTTCCTTCCATTTTTCCTGTAGGGGTTGTCCTGAAAAAGTCTTCATATATATATAATTCCCGAGCTTAAAGGGGTGGATTGGTTGATCCAACCCTCTAGCCCTGGTCCCTAAAACAAATTTATGTACTTTATTTAATTGTTTCTGAAGTTCAGTTATATAAGCATATAAATATTCTGATCCTAACTGCGTTAGGTCCTCTCCACTAAATAGAAATTGCTATGGCCTTCCATATAAGATTTTGAAGGGACTCAAATTCCCTTTTATTCTAGGTTTAACTCTAATTCCAAGTAATGCTAAAGGGAGGGATTGAGGCCATGACAAATTAGCTTCTTATCCAATTTTAGCTATTTATTGTTTAATTAAATGGTTCATTTTTTCTACCTGTCCACTTGCCTGTGGTCTATAAGGAGTATGCAGTTGCCAATCTATCTTTAGAATCTTACTTATCTGTTCTACCACTTGTGCACAAAAATGTGAAACTCTATCAGAAGACATTGCTCCTAGAATCCCAAAGCATGGTATTATTTCATTTAACAAGACTTTAACCACTTCTCTTGCTTTGTTTGTTCGACAGGGAAAGGCTTCAGGCCTTCCTGAAAACGTGTCAGTCAGAACCAGTAATAATGATACCCCCCTTTTCTAGGGAGTTCTGAAAAATCAATTTGCCACTGTTGCCCCGAATAATTTCCTTTACCGATTATTCCAAATTTTATTCTATCCTTGGTATTGGGGTTATTGTGTAAGCAAATGCTACATTGTTGAGTTACTTGTTTTATCATATCGTCCCACTAATGTCTGACTCAGGCTCTTATGCAGTGTGCCAGCTCCCCAATGCGTTTTATTGTGTTCTGTAAGAACTATGGGCCATGTTTTCATTTTACCTTTCAAATCTTCAATTAATTTTAAGTCTTCTTTTGTATAATTTGGATATAGTTTGGATTTTACCGTCTGGTATCAAAGACAATGCCTTCACCTCAGTTATTTCAGCTGCCTGCTTAGCCTCTGCCAATCGATTTCCAATTTCAAAATTGGTGTTCCCCTTTTGGTGTCCCTGACAATGCATGATAGCTACCTTTTCTGGTTGTTTTACAGCCTCTAACAATTTTAAAATTTCTTCAGCATACTTTGTGTTTTCACTGAGCGGTCAGCAATCCATGTTCTTTCCAAATTGCTCCATGAGCATGTACCACGCTGAATGTATATTTAGAATCTGTCCAAATATTTACCCTTTTTCCCGCTGCCAGTTCCAATGCTCCCGTGAGAGCAACTATCTCCGCCTTTTGAGCTGATGTTCCAGGGGGTAAAGGCTTAGACTCGATTACCTGCTGAGTAGTTGTTATAGCATATCCAACTTTACGTTGTCTTTGCATAACAAAACTGCTTCCATCCGCGAACCAAGTTTCTTCCGCATCTTCCATGGGCTCCTCCTTAAGGTCTGGTCGGCTGGAATACACAGTCTCTATAGTTTCTAAACAATCGTGAATCACAGGTTGTGCCGGAGCATCACTAAGAAAAGAGGCTAGATTCACAATATTAGTTATCACAATTTCCACGTTGTCCTGTTCTACCAATATTGCTTGATATTTCAAAATCATCAATTCTTGTTTAAGTTGTTTAAAGACTTTTTGTGCTTCTCCAGTCCAGACTAACTTTGACTGGTTAATCTTTATCAATTCACATAGAGGCTTTACCAATAGTCCATAATTATAAATCCAAAGGCGACACCAACCTGTCATTCCTAAAAAAGTTTGTAGCTCCTTTACCATTTGAGGTTCTGGAGTCTGGCAAATGACTTCCTTATGTTCAGTTCCTAGTTCTCGTTGTCCTTCCGAAATTTCAAATCCCAGATAGGTCACACTTTGTTGAGCCAGCTGGACTTTCTGTCAAGAGACTTGATATCCATTTAAACCCAGAAAATTGAGACGACTTATAGTCCATTGAATACAACTCCCTTTAGTCTCGGTAGCTATTAAGAGATCATCTACACATTGTAACAAAGCACCTTCAGTGTCCGGAGGCATCCATGTTTTGAGTTCCCTTGCTAATTGGTTTCCAAAAATAGTGGGGCTATTCTTGAATCCTTGAGGTAGTAATGTCCACGTAAGCTGCGTCTTTCTGCCTGAATCGGGATTTTCCCATTCAAAGGCGAATAGGTTTTGGCTTTCTGTGGCTAAGCCTAGGCAGAAGAAGGCGTCTTTTAAATCCAGTACGGTAAACCAGACTTGACTATTCTTTAATTTAGTCAGCAAAGTATAAGGGTTTGCCACTACTGGATGTATATCCTCAGTGATTTTATTTATGGCCCTCAAATCCTGAACTAGCCTATAGCTTTTTCATCTGCCTTTTTAATTGGCAATATGGGTGTATTGTATTCTGATTCGCATTCAATCAATAATCCATACTGTAAAAATTTATTAATTATCTCTTTAATTCCTTTCCTATCTTCTATCCTCAAAGGATATTACTTAACCTTAACGGGTTTCTCTCCTGGCTTTAATTTAATAATTATTAAGGTCACATTTTTAGCTCTTCCAGGGACTTCGGTAGCCCAAACTCCTGGACATACTTGATCTGTGATCTCTAAAGGTATTTCACTTTTAGGGTCAGTTTGTATTAGTGCCAAGCTTAACACATTTGTTAGTTGTTCTTCTCCTATACTTAATTCCATTTTCCCTTTTTCAAAGACAATTTCTGCTCCTACTTGCTCTAATAAATCTCTACCTAAGAGTGCCCATGAGGAGCTAGGCATATATAAAAATCTGTGTATGCCCCATTATTTCCCTAACTTGTACTTCAAAGGTTCACAAAAATAAGCCTTTTCGGTTACACCTTGTCCTGGTTTCAGTTAGAACAGAGTTAATTTTCTTCCTAGTAGCTGGTAGAATGCTATGTTTTGGCTTAGGATGAGAAGAGTGCTGATAACACCCTGATGTTTTAATTGTTGCAGAGCAGTGCTTATACCAAGCCAAGGACACCTCAGCCTTTTGCTCTGTCCTGCCAACAGGCAGGCTGGGGGTGCAGCAAGAGCTGGGAGGGGACAGACCCAGGACAGGTGACCCGAACTAGCCAAAGGGGTATTCCATACCATCTGATGTCAGGCTAAACAATACATAAGGGTGGCTAGCCAGGGGGAGGGGGCCGGACTGCTCGGGGTTAGGCTGGGCATCGGTCAGCAGGTGGTGAGCAATTGCATTGTGCATCACTTGTTTGTACACATTATTAGTAGTGGTACTATTATCATCATTGTATTTTTTTTTTTTTTTTTTTTTTTTTTTGTCTTATTAAACTGTCTTTATCTCAACTCACGGGCTTCAGTTTCCATTTCTCTCCCCCGTCCCAGAGAGGGAGGGGGAGGGTGAGCGAACAGCTGCGTGGTGTTTAGCTGCCGGCCCGGTTAAACCACAACACACCTTTTACCCTAACATAATAATTCTGTGAAGGCATTAATGCTTGATTTAGAACTGAATACGTTGCCCCATATCAATAAGAAATTTCACTTCCATTCCTCCGCTAGCTTCATTATAACCAGTGGAGGATCCGCTAGGGTAGATTCCCCAGGTCCCCGTTATTCCTGTTGAAATCAGGGGTCGATTACTCTAGGAAAAGGCTAGTCAATTTGTCCTCCGAAGCCAGGTCCAAACCGTTTTGTTTTATTTATTTATTTATTTATTTTCATTACATTTCAGAGTTGGTCCAAAAATTCCATAGGGGTTTCTTTTAGACCTTGTTGGAAGCATATTCTCAATTCCCAATTCATCCAGGTTTTAGTATTTACTTAACCGTTCATAGTTTTCAGGATGATTTGGGTCTTAGTGGGGGTCGGTCAGGGGAATGCAATTGTCCGCAGTTCCCTGAGCGGTCCCATCGGCAACCTGAGCTCGCACATGAACTCAGGTTGTTTTAAGAGTTAACTGCTTTTCTGTTTCTGTGACAACTCTCTCAGACCCATTGTGGTCCCTTTGCCCTAAAGGGCTAACACCCGGGATTTTAAGATCTCTGCCTCGGGCAGAGGCAGAACTATTAACATTCCTACATCCTCTTTCCCTGCTCATTCAACTTCAAACACCTTTAACACTTTCAACAACCCTTTTAACACTTCCTTTATCTTTCTCCAGCCTGTACTTCTCTAATGCCATCATCAAAGGCTCAGTCAGGGGCCAACTTAATTCCGTACCTTTTCCCACCAAGATGCTGAAACATCAGTATACAACATTTCATCCTGTTCTGCTTCTCAAAAAACAACATTAACTGTAGCAAAATATTATAGTTTAAAGTTCCATTTAGGGGCCACTTTTCTCCACATTCCAGCTTATAAAGCGGCCACCACTGATTACGATATTTTATCAATGTTTTCCTGTTCACACTTCCACCTGCAGATCCTCCAATATCCTTCCAATGACTCAAAATACAACCCAGCACACTTTTCTTAGGAATTTCACTGCTTACTCGCCCCCCCATTTTCCAGTTTACACTTTCAGAATACACGTGTTACTTACAAAAGTGTATCACAAAAATGTATCACTCACAAAATTACAGGCACACAATATCTTTCAGTAGCGATGTCACAAAGCTACTATTACCAGCAATATTGCTAAAATCACAATAACAATAGTCAGAGTCAAATTCCACATGCGATAAGTCAGAAAACCGAACTGTGTAACACCGTAACGATATCTCTCTTATAACAATGCCACGAACCTACTATTACCACCAGAAAAATAGCCAAAATCACAGTAACAATAACCAAAGTTAAATACCATACTCCATGAGTCAGAAAACCGAAATAGACAACACAATTCCAGATGGACCTTAAAGTGAGCTCTTTCCTTAAGGTCCCCAAATATACTTATGGTGCTTACCACAAAGTATATACCAAACACTGCCTCGCAGAAGATCACCTTCTGACTTACAGACAGTTCCAGATACAGATGGACCCCAAGGTCCCCAGATATACTTGTGGTACTAACCACAAAGTATATACCAAATACTGTCCTGCAGAAGTCACCTTCCGACTTACTGGACAGTCCCAGATGACCGGTCTACCAGAAAACCAAACCAGAATAAAGAATATACTCACTTACAATGATGGGGTCCTTGTCTGCCTCCGCAGTGATCCGGTGAGTCGAGGAGTCCCTCCGGGAAATCCCGGGGGTACCCTAGGGAGTCCTGTCCCCAGCAGGTCCTGCGGTCCGGCAGAGAGGTTGTCCCATCTGGGGTGCCAGATTGATTCAAAGATCGAAGCCGAAATTCCTTTAAGTGGTATATTCTTTATTGCAGTGCTGGATGCACGGGGGATCTCTCCACCTATCGTGCATACCCAAAGCAAAAAGCAGTCTTGAATTTATACAATCAATCTATCAATATTCTACAAGCACCTATACATATGCATTACCTATCCCCGCCTTCCCTTGCTTCTCATGCTAATTAGCCTTTCGGCACCTTGCGCCTGCGTAGAGCCTTCCAAGAATTGTGGGCAGGGGTCTTTGGGACGTGGGCAGGGGTCTCTGGGAGGAAGACCCCGAGTCTTCCTCACAGTGTACTTTTCACCTTTGGTCAGGAATCTGCTGAATTGGCATGTTTCTTAATTGCGAGAGCTGGTTGTTGCCAATTCTTCCGTTTGTTGTATCTTTATAATGAATTCCAATGTCCAGTTTTGAGATTTATAGTCCTTACGTTTGTTTCTCTGTCCGTCTGCCGCTTCCTTATCATGAGTTTCAGTGTCTTGTTTTGAGATATACAGTCCATGTCTGGGGATTGTCCTTGCCTCCCCAATGCCTCCCCAATACCTCCTTAATCAAACCAAGGACAGTAAAAGCAAGGAGAAAACCATTGCATCCTTCTCCAGATTCTAGATTTTACACTTGCATTCAGTTCTTTCCTCCAAATAAAATGCAATAATAATCCTGGACAAAAGAGAGAAAGCACTTTTTCCTTACACAGCAAAATAGCACAACTTAGTTTAATAGTGTATTTTGCAACACAGACGGTTTCCTGCCCTCCAATACTCGAGCCACGACAGAAATAACAGTGCTTCCAGCAATCTGAAAAGACCTAATGGTAAAGGAGAGCACTACATTTCACAGCAAGACAAGAGGGTTGAGAATAACATCAATTTTCCTCTATTTCCCATTGGCTTTTACCTAGGGTGGAATGGCCATTACAGCTACAAAGCACATTTCCCCTGTCCCGGATGTGCTGGTTTGTGCATTTGCTCTCTCCAGATTTCTCACTCCAAGAGCAGCTGTGTCCTCGTAACCATGGAAACTGCTCGTGGCAAATTCCCTCAAAACATGAAAGTAGAACGATAGAAAGGAACAAACATTTTAAGAAGGCTGTACACGAAGAGCAAGACAGCAGCTTATCTTCATAGCATGTTCCCAGTGGCTTGGGGATCATGTGAGAGAGAAAGCCATGGTTTCTTGAAACTGGAGGGCTGGCTGCTCACCTTCCTAACTGGACAAAATAGAGGACTCCATCCAAGGTTGCTCTGTAGCACTACAGTTGTACTCTCTGAAGACTTGCACCTATGTAGAGTCAAAGCTTTTCTAAACTTCTGGGGGAATCGAAGGACTCAACACTGAATTTTCATGGCAGTGCAAGACAACCTTGTGCCATGCCTAGGACAGAAGTACATCAAATTTAAAAGAGTAACTTGGATCATCTTCAAAAGGAAAAAAATAAAGGCGTGCACCTGTGTAAAACTGTAACAAAAAAAGCAAGTTGTATCTGAGTAGACCTTGGTCCTCCTAGTTCAGGGTTCTGTCTCCAACTGGGCTTGTAAATAGGGAAGAGTAAATACCCTTCATGCAGCCCTTCCACCCTAATACTCCCTACCTGTAACTCCCCCTTTTAACTCTTCAGGCTTTCTCCTGCTCCAATACATCTTGACATGAGAGGACCAGAACTGCACAGAGGAGGGTGAACCTTGGAGTCATACAATGGCTTTAAAAAAATTCTCTATTCTCTTTCCTAGAAGTAATATCGTTTAATCTTCTTTCCCATTACTACTGAGCACTGAGCTGTTGGAGCTATGTATTATAAACCCCCCAGTGTCACCCATAAGTGACAAAAATGATACCATAGCTCAATATTTTATACATGAGGCCAGGATTACTTTTATCCAGGAGTTACATTTACCTGCATTGAACTTCATCTTCTATTATTACTGTCTCAAATACAGCAGGTCCTTCTCCGTGCCTCAGTCTAACTCTGAGTCCCTCCAGATCACTTGGGTGAATACCACCAGACAGACCTGGACATTGGATAGTTTTTTGTTTTCTTTGTTTGGACACCTCAGCCTGCTCCATGATTAATTCAGACTTCAGGCTGATCATTTCCTGAGTCACTGATTAAAAGAAAAGAGAATTTCTCTGTTTTCCTCTACAGCTATTGGGAAAAAAAATGTTTCTCCGCAGTAGCCTTGTACACATGGCTCTCAGATAACCCCACCAACTTTCTGGTGGAGTTTTTGTTAGGTAGCCTTGATTCCTCCTCCTCCCAGAGGTTTCACAGCTGCTGCTCAAGGCCAGCTCTGACACCGTGCAGCTGTGTGACCTTGGGCCTGACCGCTGGGAACAGAGCTGGGAGAAGTCTTGGTGGGAGCCCCTGCTCTTTCCCTTGGGAAATGCTTCTAAGATGTTCTGTCAGTCCCCTCCTGAGCTATGCTGTAGGTGTCCCTGTGCCCACCTTTACTCCTCACCAGCCCAGACCCTGACCCAATGACTTGACTTCCCAGCCCCAGGCCTCATCACCACCATGGGCTTGCCTGACCAGCTGGACTCCTGCCTAGCCCGGGTCACTGCCACCCAACCTGCTCTGCTCTTTGTGCCTGGGCACTGTGGGACTGGGACCCAGCCACGAGGGAGCAGTCCTGCCAACCTTGCTTCACCTTCATTCCCAGCTCCCCTTGCCCTGAGGGGCAGCTTCAGCCCCACTGCTCCCTGACAGACAGGCTGAGGAATCAGGAAGACTGATTCTTCTAGCCGATCTTCAAGTTTGGAGCATAATATATTATAATAATATTTTTCAAACCCAAGAAAACTAAGCATGAGTTGTTTTTGAAGAGAAGAAGTGAAGACTCCAGTTTGTTCCACCGCCAGCTGAGGAGGCAGGACAGCTGTGTACTCCACATTTCCTGTGCATGACCTTCATCTTGTCACTTAGATGCTCCCTGAGAGTCTCTCTTGCTCTAGAAAGGGATAAAGTTTCCTCCTGAGAGCAAAGGAACCCTGCTTCTTCCCTCACTGTACCAAAATGTCAACAGTGACGGCCCTGGCTGGGAGGCTCTGGAAGTTTGCCATTTTCCCTAGCAAGCTACCAGGCTTCACATACAGAGCAGGGACAAGACTGACTACAGAAGAGAAGTTGGTCCTCCTCTGTGTATTAATACAAATAATGCACTAGCACTAGGATATAAAATTGGGCATCAGATATCATTCCCAAACCTTGTCCAAATATATTTAGAAACTCAAAGAAAGAAGGTTTTCATACAGAAGCAGCAAGCATACTCTTTACTAGAAAGTATAACAATTTAAATTACTTGCATTGGTATAGCTAGTTTGAGCCTCAGCTAGCAGGATTTCCTTTTTAAATGGGTATTTTAGCAACAATTTTACAATGCCAAGCTGTAAAGATGAAGACCTGTACTTTTCTTCTCACTAAGCTTCAGAAAATTACTCCTGCAATATTGCTTTCCAAAAAGAGTGCTAACACAATTTTGATAGCTGTGTGTTGAGGTACAGGCACAGAAAGTGAGAAATAAAATTCAATTTAAGATCTATAGTGCATGCTTAAGCATGTTGCAAATCTAAACTTCTACAGAGTGCTAAGGGCACCTTGGAAAGCCAGGAGGTCAAAACCACCAGGCTTCTTGGCATAGAAGCCACACAAGATATTAAAATATCTATTCATACCTATTCTGCTCTGTAGCACTGCAGTTGCATGTATCATACCTATTCATTATACATTTACATTTTCCAAACTGGCTAAAATGCTTATTTTAAATCAGACTCCAGTCTCACATCTAAGTTTAAGAAACACTGGTACTAACGGAATAAAATGAAAACAAGCATGTTAATTTCCTCACTTTGAATATTTAACATCAGTTCTGCATTTGACTGTCCCTACCTGGGTGCAGGGAGATCCATAAAGCATCTGCACAGAGCATGTAGAAGATTGTTAATAGCAATAATTGCAACAGGACACACTTCAGTTCTGCAGCTGAAATGGAACAAGGACTTTGAATTTTGGTCCAAAAGTCTCCCAGAACAGGCTTGACATTTCTTAGGCAACTGATCATAGCCAAAGGGAAGATGTTCCTGCCTCTCCTGTGCAGACTGTCCTCCCAGCACAGCAATCTGGTGATTGTCTCGGCTGCCAGACAGAAGCGGGTGCACTGTCACACCGGGCCCTAGGGAATCAGGGCTGCTCATTGTACATCACATCCTTTCTCCCAGGCCTTAGTCATTCAAAAGGTTTAAAGTTGCAGTGGACCTAGAGAGAAAATGAGACCTCCCCTTAGATATGCGGGGTGGCAAGTAAAAGGGGGCATCTACAGCAGGTGACTGAACAGCAGCCCCTGCTTGAGCCCTGTCCTAACACTCACGTTGAGGTGGAAGAGCTTGGCTATCTAAATACCACACAGCAATGTGCAGGGCAGGGGCATGTGAATCCTGATCTCAGCAGCAATTAAATTTCGCCACTTTGTGAAGTGTGTGAGCAGCAAGGTGGAAAGCTAATGAGATAGGAATAATTCACTTGGTGGAAATGGCCTATGGACTAGAAAGCCAGCTGCAGGTTTTAATTGTTCAGGATAACGTTTCCTTCAAATGCATGCCCCATAAGGTTCCCTTAACCAGAAATTCAACGTTCCTAAGTACCATCAGTGTCTCTGTTCCCAAGCTGTAGCTGTGGTCCCTGCAGCAGCCATAAGCAGAAGGCAGCTATTTTTAGCCCAGCAGCCCGGAGTCCCATTTCACGTGTGTTATGTCTGAGTATGCTTCACAGACCAAAAGGGTAACACTGCTGTACGCAGGCAGGATATTTTCCCTCTTCGGGTAATTAGATGTGTTAAGGGAGGTTCCTGATGAGCACATCTAACTGCATATAAAGCACAAAAGATATCTATCTCCCTTTGCAGCTATTAGTGAATCACCATTTCGATGCCTAGTAAGCTTGCACATTAAATTCTAATTGCTTCCTGCTTCCCTCATTAACCTGAATTACTCTACCTACCCATAAAAATCCTGCTCTTCCAGGAGGTACTGCGGTGCCTGACAGTCTCTGATCAGTCTAAATCCCTGAATCTGGATCTGCAATCTCAGAGCTGTCAAAAGCAATAATTCCATCTTCTCTATTTATCACAGCCATGTAACTCTTCGGCAACTCTCTTGACTCACCCAAGTATATTTCTCTGCCCTGTTGCTCGCTTCATAAAAATCCTGGCTGGCATTGTGGGTCTATGGAAAATAATGTCTGTTTTCTATATAAACACTTAAAAAAGCTTAAGCCAAAATCTGGTTAGTTCACTATATATAGCTGTAGTATCAGTTACTATATCCCTCAGCTGGAGATCTTGCTCCTGTTTTGCTAACACCTGCTTACACGTATTTGCCAACTTTTTCTCTCCTCAGTCATGTATCTAATCACCCATCCTCCACATCTGGCTTTCCTCCTTCATTATTTCTCAGCATTTCTCAGTTGTTAAGCACGGAGGAGACAAATCTAATTGGAAGTCTTCTTACAGCCTGCAAACTGCAGATCTCTGCATTGCAATACAAGATGGGTTAAACACCCTTACTGCCTCCTGGATATGGGGAATGGGACTCCCAGCCCCCCCAGCCAGTTCACAGCCAAACCCTGGGATATCATGTTTTCCTGACTGTGCTCCAGTAGTGCTGAAGTAGGAAGGAGATCAGAATTGTTTATTCCAAGAGTTCCCTAGCTTGCACATTGAAGATAACCAGCAGTCAGTGATTACGCAGCCTCCGCAGTAATGTCCCATCAGAAGAGAAACAGAAGCAAAGTTCCCAGTAACCAAACATCGACCTCAAAGACAGTAAATTGATTATTTCTAGAAGCTACATGTGAACATACTTCATCATTTTAGACTAAAACCTGAAGAGCCACTGCTGTGGTTTAACCCAGCAGGCAGTTATGAATCATACAGCTGTTCCTTCACCCCATTGCCCCCATCTGGGTGTAAGAGAGGAACAAGGAAAAAAAAAAGTACAACTCATGGGTTGAAATAAAAACAGTTTAACAGGACAGAAAAGGAAGGAAATATACTACTAATAATAGAATACACAAAGCAAGAGATGCACAATGCACTTGCCCATCACCTGCTGACCAATGCCCAGCCAGTCCCAAAGCAGCAGCACCCCCCTGCCCACCCAATTCCCCCCAGTTTTATTGCTCACCGTGACACCACATGGTGCAGGACGTCCCTTTGGCCAGTCTGGGTCAGCTGGCCTGGTTCCCTTCTCTCCCAGCTTCTTGTGCAGCCCCAGCCTCCTCCTGGCAGGGCAGCATGAGAAGCTGAAAAAGCACTTGACTCAGTGCAAGCACTGCTCTGCAATAACTAAAACGTTAGTGTGTAATCAACATTATCCTTATCCTAAACCCAAAACACAGCACTTTAACTGGCTAGTAGGAAGAAAATTAACTCTATCCCAGCTGAAACCAGGACAGTCATTAATTCTTTATAAGTATCAGCATCACATCAGCGCTCTCTAGACGTTGAGCCAACAAGCAGTTGTATTCTCCAGACAAAACTAACTACGCTATAAGCTTATATATCACACAAAGAAATATTCCCAAGTATCCATTTCTTTAGACATCCCTAGAAAGCACTCCCCTATAACAGAACAGTTGACATCTGTATCAGCACAGGCTTGTAAAGACGAGGTTTACCAGAGCAAGCAGATCCAGGGAACTCACTGCTGGGTGCAGCAAGGGGTCTCGGCAGCCCTCCAGCAAGCACCAAGCTGTGCACCAGCCAACCCAGATGGCAGCCTAAGAGCTTCTAGGAGCCAGACTGAAGGTCCACGCTCTTACAGAACAGCTCAGGAAGAAGCTAAAGGCCCTGGGCTGTACTGAAGGAGAGCTGTGGTGAGAGGGTGTGGCGGTGCAAGCGGTCAGGGCAATCAAAGCCAATTAGTGCCCTCAGGGCCCTGGCACCTGCCTCTGTGTGCATTCCTAACCTGTGAGTATGAAATGGAGCACACCGTGAAAGATAGATGCATGGGGGACTAAGTGAAACAGAAGCTGGAATAGATAGATCCTATGAGCTGTGCAGTGCTTTTTACAGGACAAACACCACAGATTTTGTTGCTGCAAAATGTCTGTTTCTGCAACATTCAGCACACTCATTTAATAGAAAGGCTCCTGATCAGACACACAAAGCTCCTTCCAACAGGACCAACCAGGACCAATACCATTCCTTGCAGGATAACTGGTGAGGAACAGCAATTTAGCACCCAGATAACACCCGTACAAGGGAACCCAAGTCCACTCTCACTCTGACAAAGATGACTTACTGCAGCTTCAAGACTGAAACGATCCCTGGAGATCTCTGCTTGCATTACAATCCTTCCCTTATTTCTGCATCCCTCTCTTTCCAAGCCATCCATGTGCCCCCTTGTGCCCCCTCCACATACACCCACTGCTTTCTTTTATATCTGAAGGTCACTTCAAGACTGCTGAATGCAGCATGTGGTATCTCTGCGTGCCCAGCCACCGTAGCCAGCTCCCTCAAGACAAAAAGAAACTTGACAAATTTCTGTAGGCTTCTGTGTTGGGAAGAGCTTATGTTCATGCAGAAGTCATGGATCCTTTTCAACTCAATTTTAATATCTACAAGGGAAAATAATGGACAATGGTTGTTTTGCTGGTGCTGGTGGTATTTTTTGTCTGTTTTGTTGTTTTCATTTTACGTAATGAATTTGGCTTCCGGTACATGCAATTACTTCTCTCTCCAGTCTGATTAGTACAAGGTGATACAGCTAAGCAAGAGATCATGATTACCAATGGATGGTTTCCAAACTAAACTGCAAAGATAAATGAAGCTTATCTACCAATGGAAATTACCGAAGCTGCTTACAGCCCCCCATGATGCTAGAGGCATTTTAAGGTTACAAGAGCTTTGTATGGAGGACCAGTGCCTCCAAGCAGTTGAGAGCCTCCTGTAAGATGCCAGGGGAGCCAAAGGAGGCTCAGCATCTCACAGTCCTTATAAACACATACTGCAATTGTGGCTAAACATTGTTTTTTTGCCAGGCTGTGTCAGAAGTAGCTGCAACAGAACACACAAAGCCTGACATAGAGCTCCAACTTGTGCTGTAAGAGATTTTAGAGAATAATCCTGTTTGTTTCTTTGGTTTTGTTTTGTTTTGTTTTGTTTTAACTTCATTTGAAAACACATGCACAAAGCTGATGCCAGGATGGTTTTACTCAAGATTCAGTGTGTAGTTGGGTTTTCTTCTTGCATCATCTGTCTTTTATCAACTATTTTCTTTATCTAAAAGCCTCTGAAAACTGTTTAACAGACTCTGTACACTAGAAGCTGGTGTCTGCAGCCTGGGCAGGAGCTGGGTCTAATCCAGCCCTTTCTGTCAGCAGTGGGCCCTTGTACAGCAGAGAGCTCATCTAGAAGCCATCAGCTTTTCAGTTCAGAGATGCAGTTAACATCACCAGGCAGCAGAAAATGAATTTTACTCCTGCGCAGTGTTTGAAAAAGCATCTTTAGAGATGAAGAAGCTTTTCTTTACAATCTCACCTGAGCAGGTTCCCATAAAAGCAGCCTTTCAAGTGACGAATGGCACCCGAAACCTCTGTGGCACCTCCCGTCCTGTGGTGCACGGTATCTGCCTGCTAGCAATGGGACAAAGACTAAGCACTGCAAAAGTCTGTCCTAGTCATCTCTTGCTGATGTGGAAGTTTGAACTGTTCTCTCTCTCACCAGAGCATGTGGGGTTATACACTTCAACTGTAAGAAGCACAGGCGCGTAATGTTAATGGGGCCTAGGAGAACCTAAGAAAGTCTGAATTCATACAATTCAATAGTAAATGCATCTGAGCAAGCTCCACATCTTCACTGTTCCTCTAATCTTTTAGGTGAATGCGAATTCTCCAACTATTAGATAGAGATATATTGTATATAATATTACCTTGATGTTCTTCCCTTACCTAAATCCCCCAATGTATGTATCACTAACAGTGTTAATTATAATGAGGATGGTTTTAGAGCCTGAAGAAATTACACTGAAAATGGGAATGCTTTGTCTGCTATAAAACTTGGGAACAGCACTTCAGGGTGTGAATATTTCCATAAGGAAGCAATTATATTGATGAAAGCTGACTGGTAAAATAGTCTGAATAATTTGTGTATGTGTGAGGAAGGGAATTCAGAGATAGCTGACTGGTACAGGAATGAACATTACTGTGGGATGCAATGGGAAAACATTCACATATACATTTTTAAAGAGCTTGGTGCTGAGCTACAGACTATTCCTGCTACAAAAGAATCCAGTCTTGGAATCCAGTCCTGGCTTTTTTAAAGGTATTTGCTACAACAAATAACAAAAAGACTGATGGACACTATGTAGTGCAGTGTGCTATCTTTTATCTTCCCTTTTCATTCTTGAGATCTAAAAAACTCTGAAGGTTTGGCAACATTACAATGCCAGTGTATTTCATGACCTGAAAAATAAAACCCAAATGAGTTTGTCATCACTGCTCCTCCCAGAAGACATGTGCCTCCTGGTCCTTCAGTAGCTAGTAGCATACTTCACCTTTGCTCGTGCAGCTAACAGCAAGCACTGGTACACATTATTCCCTTACAACACGTGAAAGGAAGAAGCCAAAGCTGCTGAGAAAATAAAGCCTGGCTTTTTAACAACGCAGCTTACGTAGGAAGTGGCTTTGCGTTGTGGAGAGGGGTTTGAAGATTAAGTCCTTGTGTCATCCATTTCTGTCAGAATCATCAGAGGCTAACTAATGACCCGTGCCAAAAATTACATTTTCATCATTAGATTTCTGAAGCAAAACACCACTGAGATGAATGGCAGCACTTTGCATCCCAGCAGATATTTTCTGCAGGGTTGTGCAGGCTGGGCAGAGAGGGTTTTATACCTGCTGCAATGGGAGCACAGGGGAGAGGTCTTGTTTACAAACTGAAGAGAAAGTTTTATTTCAGCTACTCTTTTCTTAAGTGATGACAGACTAGTTTTTGGAACACAGTACTGCAGCAAGAACTGAATTCTGCACTATAATCCATGTCTGAATACACATTTAGCTATTTGTAGCAATTGAAAATAATAAATGCATTTCTGAAAAATCTCTGAAAAATTTCTGAAAATCCTGGCATCCAGCATTTTAGGGAAGGACTGCAAGGAATGTTTCTGCAGGCTGATTATGAAATTGTTTTCCTAGCACTGGCTGCAAACAAACCCCAACATGTTAGGTATGAGCTCTTCCCCCAGTCACAAAACCTGGCATTGGTTCAGGCCTTGCAGCCCCGTTCCTACACCCACAAAGTGAGGGAAAACCTTTGCAAAGCAGCTGTAACTGCCTGGTCCCAGCAGCCAAGAGAGCCCAACATACGCAGCTGATTTGGTGAGAAGTTTCTTTCCACTTACTGTGCAAGTCACTGCACCACAACACTAGGGTTGTACTTCAGTGACAGCTTTTGCCCATGTATTTGCACTTTCAGTACCTCCAGAGACTCATTCATATACAACCATATAAACTGGCAGTGTTGCCCTGCAGACAAATACATGTTAACTCACCACAACCATGGCCACAAGTCATTTGAACTCCACCATTTTACTCCTTTTCATCAGGATTGCCCCATGGAAATGGCCACTTCCCACCCAGTTATTAGGAATCTAGGATGGGTAAAGCCTGCCTGTGCTCCAAAATCCTCCCCTGCCCCTGCCTGGGGATCAGCTCAAGTCCCCTGGAGATCAGCTCAAAGTCCCCACCACCACTGGCCAAGGAGCAAGGCAGAAGCTCTGGTGTGACCACCCAGCCATGAGCTCCAGAGACACGGCCCATGTGGATGCCAGGTGGCAATGAGCTCCTCCTGCCTGATGGGATCCATGAAGGAGTGACAGCAGCATGGTGACAATCAACTCTGGACAGAAATTAAGGAACAGCTAAGCACAGATGTCAGGATGAATTCCTGTTTCTCAAGACTTTTTTTTATCCTCCCAGAGAAGCAACTACAAGACAAGAATCTTTCAGCCACCAAGGTGAAAGAAGCAGCAGCAGCTAAGAAATTGTTGTTTGCTTTTTGTTGTTGTTACTTGTGTTTTTTTAAGCTTTTCACTTCTTTGAGATAAATTCTCTTCTGTGAGAGATTTTGATGTGACACAAATCTGCTGACTTAAAAATGCCCGAAAAGGGCTCTGTAAAACAGAAAAATATCCCTGTAAATCCTCCACAGCTGCCCCAACGAACAATTGCGAGGATATTTTGTGGTGATTCCAAAAGAAGAACCACATCTTACCCAGGGAGTAAGTACCTAGGACTATATTTTTATTTGCTCCTCAATACTTGATGGCTCAGCTGAGGCAGGTCCCACAGGCCCAGACGTCTTCTCACACTTGTGTTATGCAGAGGACATTGCCTGGAAAGCCAACAGGAGTGGCCCAAGCACCACATGAAGGGCTGGCAGGACACAGCAGAACACATGTGCCTACTCTACAGGGCTCAACTGCAGGTGAACTGTGTGCCAGGCTGGCCCCATAGAGTAATTCAGAGTATTTTAAGACGTGAGCTGAAGGACAGCTGGCCTGGAATAGAATCCTGCAGAAATGTAGAAAGCTCTGAAGACTGTACCATAACATACACATACAAGAAAGCTTCACTCGAAACGTAAATGAAATTTTCTAAATTTCTACTGTTGCATTCGAGTAAAGTCTTAGTAGTCTTTTAACAAAACCTTGTGCACACATAAATTGCATCTTGGACTGTAAATGTGAATTTATTTTAATTCCTCAAAGATGATATTGGTTCTACGTCATCACTGATCTATTCTGAACCTATGAATTGACCATATGCATAATTCATACTCTGAACTTTTAAGTTGTAGAGAACTGGTCTGCAGGAGAAAATTGCAGTGGTTTAACAAAATTAGTGTTGTTTCTTCTTTTTACATTAACTCTCTGCACAAAGTAATATATGCAACGATTTATATTGCTTTGATTTACCAAATAGCTAGATTTTAGTTAAGTGAAATCAATTAGGTAATCACCTCTGGAAAATAATTGATTAAAATGTCTTTTGAAAAATACAAGTTAAACAGTGCAACTTCTGTTTGTAAAGAATTTCCTTTGCCCTACACTTCCCCTTCCTTGAAGACTTCAATGTCCATGCAGCTTAGCTGTTTTTCATGAGGAATGTGGTTGTACCTTTTAGAAATTAGCAATACTTTATTTTTATAACATATAACTTAACTACTTATCATTTCCAGAGCACTTTTTCACTGAGTTAAAAATTCATAGGAACATTCAAATGAACCAGGGGAAAATATTGCATCAAAAGCCAATGACACTGCGGTGCTCTAAAAAACATTACTCTAGAAAAAACTCAGGCATAAGGCAACAAAGCAGAATTACCCAAAGCACCATGGTAGGCTGAGAGCTGGGCCAGGAACTGGAATCAAATATTCCAACTCCCAATCCAACATATTTATTTACTACATACTAACCCACCACGGTTAACTGAAAGCACTGACAGAAGAGTTAAAAATAATGAGATTAAAAACAAACAAACAAAAACCCCACTATTTGAATTCAAGAGGCTGTGCAGAAAGCCTTTGGATGAGTGAGGACATGCACCTTTCTATTCTAGAAGTGTTATGTACAAGAATCTGCTTTATCTTTAAAAACTGTGAGTGCCAGACTTGATTTACCTTATAGTTGTAACGATGCAGCATTCCTCCACTAAACTTAGTGGTATTGAACAACATTCACAAGATCAACAGTTACGCTAAGAGGCTGCGCATGTATTGTCCATAATGCTGAGATGGCACATACTCGTGGAGCAGCATAGAAAGAGTTCCCAAAACTCAGCATTTTTCCAAAACTGCTAGAGAAAGAATGAAAATTTGGCATGACTGTGAGAGAGTCCCCAAAGAACAAGAAGGGGAGAAAAAAAAAGTAGCCACCATTTAAAGCTGCAGAAATTTTACTGAAGGCGAGTTATATTTTATTTCATTAAAATATATTTTGAAAACATACTGTGTAAAAGAATTAGGGTTCTCAATAATTTATTATTTACATTAGCAAATGCTGTTTGACTGTTATTCTACAGATAGAAATGAGAAGTCTGCAGAAGGAATTGTACCAACTTCTTCAGGACCACACAAGCCCCATTACAAGGAAACATCCAAAACACACTCCTCCCAGTTTCAATCCTTTCAAATTCACGTTTGCAATCAGATCACAAGAAGCCCAATGACAGGTCACGCTGGCGAGTGTTGAACACTGACAATGAGAGCTGGGAGTTCACAGCGCTCCCCAAGAGAGAGCCCCCGAAGAGGTTGTAACCTTGCACTACTCAGTAGCCAAGATGCTGTAGGGTCCAATCCCTCTCTTGCTCCCACTGTCTTAATGCCACTGAAACCAAGAGCATTACGTGACAAGGCCTGCACCAGGCCCCCAGGCATATCCCAGAAAGCTAGACAGACTCCTCGAGCTTCACCAGCCCAGGAGAGAGTGTATGTCCTACCACTGTAGACACACTGTAGCTTATTCTTTTTCAGTCCAAACACATTATAAATCTCATTGGCTTCCTCCCCATCCTCTGGGAAGAAAGATGCATAGGAAATTATCTCTCTGATGTAAACAACTGTAAGCACCATTCACATTTTCTGGTCCACGTGACAAAATTCATATCCAAGTGCCTGTCATAGCCTTGACCATTCTTAGCAGGGCAGCTCAGCTTTTCCATCAGCTTTCCCGATCTCTGACATCATCCAGGTACCCAAACATTGTGTGCAGTCCATTGCAATGCCAGCTGCTGTCTGCTTTACTCATGGAAAGAGGGTAAGAGTAGTCATCTCTTCAGGGATTTTATAAAAACCCACAATTAAAAGAAATAAAGCAGTCAGCTCATGTGTCCTGTGTCCTGGAGGCACTCAATGGTATTTCTGACATCTCATGTAAGGCACCAGTCACCCGGTAGCTGAGCAAAAAGTGACCTGCAAAGCCTCCATTTAGCAACCGCAGAGGGAACTGACAAAATTCAGCTGGTTTGCTTGCCTTCTCGCTTACATAGCATAAAAAGTGTGGTCGAGACATCTGGTGGAATCCTGAAAGAGGAAGCCTCAACTTGCACTGCAAGCCAAGGAGCAAGGGTGACAGCACACCACAGCACAAGTTTTCATGGCTGTATCAGTCACAGTTGCCACAGACATTGCAGAGATTTCCTCAAGCCCCGGGAAGCCTCTGCTGCCTTGCTTTCATGGAAAACGAGTTTGTTGTCAGCAGCGAAGCAGTTATCTCCTCACATGATGTCTCTGCAAGACACACCGGAAGGCCAGACTCTGAAGCCAGCTTTGTGGTGTACTTGCTGCGACTTCTCTGCTGTTGGTCCTGTCTGCACAGCCATGTTCACAGAGCTGCAATGCTGGAGAGAGCAGAGAATTCACCTGCGGACGAAGAGGTTGGCTGGATGCTGGCTGACTGCAACACTGAACAGCCTCAGTCCAGAATATCAGTCTCAAATGGGACCAGGTGGTAGTACGTCAAGTTGGTGACATAAGCTGTTGGGTCATCGCTGTCTTCTAGCTCTGAGGTAAAGTCACTCACACTCTCGAACCTAAGGAGAAACCAAACCAAAAGGCATTAAGTCATTAATATTTATTTTAAAAAGTCAAAGGAATTTGAAGAAAAGTACTGGGGGAAGAGATGGCTAGAATATCTGAAGACTGATCCCTGGAAATTTTGAGAAAAGACATTTGTGAGGAGGTCATTTGGAATTAGGGCAGCAGGCAAGAATGCCTCTGCTGGCATCTCAGGTTAAATTTCTGAGTAAATATAATGCACTGACTTCCTTTGCACCTGAGTAGTGTTACTGTGATAGTCTTTCTAATGCTCGTTTGCAGCTTCAGCTTTGCAAAGCTCAGTTTGCAAGGCAGAGATCTAGAGTCCCAACCCTTTTCTGAATGAAATCATCAGTATCTCCGTCTCTCAGCAGCTTGAGATTTAAACTTTAGAAGCTGTCAAACAAGGTCCATGCAGATCAACCATGAATCATTAAGTTACAGTTTCAGCCTACATATTGTTGTGCTAGTGTGGAGAGACCAGAAATGGCATCTTCTGCCACTTAAGTAAACCCAGATCCAGCACTTACTAAAGAGGGTTGAGACAGAAATGAAAAACTTTGCTTTCCATGTCCTTCATTACAAAGAAAACCTGCTTCTTTGTAACATGTGGAAATGAATGGGCAAAAGAGCTTACTTTCAGTAAAACAGGATGGCTATTCCCTTCTAAAACTGTGCCAAAACACAGCCACACAGCACACTAGGAGAGCAAGTTCCACATCTCTTTGGACAGCAGTCTTCAGTGGAAGGGACTTTTATCACTCCTCTCCTATGACGCTGACTCTTCACAGCACTTGTCATGGTAATACCTGAACTTATCTCATGACACCCGGTGACCGTGTTGAGTTGGAGGTGACCTGGATCAAAACCATTATTAATTGATTTTAATTTCCTAGGGCTCCTCTCCTACTAATGAATGAATGATTTCATGGGATGTAGCCTTTCTTATCAGGCAATTCTGAATACCTTTGAAACTGGATTTTTATGAGTCTAGAAGAGCTTTCACTGTGGTATGGGAAGAGCTCCATAGAAAGTACTCAGAACTTATCCCATCCACCTCCTCCTCAACACAGCCTGGTGTTGATGAATCAACCACAGGACAGTGAGGACACGCAAATCTTCTCATCCTCTCTGATTTTCAAAGGTAGTTGTGACGAAGGAAGAAAGCAGCAAGTGAACTCTGGTAAAGTGAGTCATGAAACTGAGGTCCACATTCTTCCATTTTGTTCTCAGAGCATTTGGCAGCAACACGAAATGCCTCTGTTCCCACACAAAAGTGGAACAGAAACTGCCTTTGTATCCAGACTGAACTTGTACCTATGAAGTGAAAGGCTACGAGTCCCTTCTTTCCCTTTGGCTTTTCTATGAGGCCAAATGTTTAAGACAACCAGGAAACAATGACTAAAGCATCCTTCCCACAGAGCCTTGGTATCCTCCCCATAGCATGAGATCTAGATTTTGATAAACTGAGGATATCTGAATACAGAGATTCCCAAATTTGGTTTAATTTGCTTGGTATTTTCCTTCTCACTTCCTACCTCCTGTGTTACAACTCGAATTTCTGCAAAGATCACTCAGCACCTCATGCCTACTGTCAACCAGAAGGCATCAACTTGTTAAAACCTACACTTTCCTCAGTGACACACATTCCAGTTCCAAGGAGGCTGCGATTTCTGCACTAAGAAAACATTTTACTTCTTCCCAGATAGCCTAGCAGTTAAGAGCAAGTCACTTCAGACCAAGGATTAAATCTCATCTTAGTTCAGGCCAGGGACCTGAAGAACTGTCAAATTTCTTTTTCGTACACTGTCACTTTAGTATTTTGAAAGAACATGCATTCATTCAATACAGAGTGAAAAAATGGAAACTAAAAAATTGCACAAGATGGAAAAATAATTTCTAACCTAGCTCTGACTATTGGATGTGTCCCTTTAGGGGACATATTTTCTAACTTTTTTTTTTTTTTAGACTGGCATACTTCAGCTCTCCGAATAACAGGTATACAGAGAAAGCTTTAAAATGATTTGTTTTAAAACTGCATCTACCTTCACATCAACTACTTAAACTCCTGCAGTTAAGTAGGACAACTGCAGATTTCATTCTAACTTCAAACTAGAAAGCCCTAGGACTCAGATATCCCTGAAACTCAGGTATTTCAGAAGACACAAACAGGCATGGTAGGATTAAGAAACAGAAAACATCTCCTACTTCCATGTCTTCCACAAAACTCACTTTCTTTGGAAGCATCATGGGTTATTGGATAGCAGTGTCCATACATCCTGGAATATATGGACATGGACAGCTCTGTCTTTTCCACACTCCTGTCTGGTCATTCTCAACTCTTAATGATGAGGACCACCACTTTCTGAAGAGAAAATCATGCATTTTCTCCTGCAGTGCTGTCACTATGCTCTTTACTTACAAGCACATAAAAATTACACCGAACACTGAAGGTTTATACGTTCATTCCTCTACTCCCACCAGGCTGTTTGTTAGCTTCATGTGTGTGAAGGTGCACAGAACAAATTTGACTTAGTTTCCTACAATTATTTCACAGGTGATGTTGTGTTATCTTACAGACCACCAGTGATTCAGAAACAATAGGTTATAAAACACCAGTGAGGCAGACAGAATGACAAAGCCAGAAGAGGAGGCAAGAAGGCTATTCATATTCTTCTTTCCCTCTCTTATCAATTATAGAAAACTAGACTATTACAACGTGCAGAGCCCACAGATTTTGTGGTTCTTCAACCTTACCAATAAGGTTCTACAAGCAGCACACAAGGTACAAAGCTGTGGCATTCACATGCTGTGGGTAGGCAGAAAGGATTCCTTGCTGCTGGAAAGGAAAAATGGGCACAGGGTTCTGCAAAGCTCTTTTCCTGACAAGAGCAGGATTTTGCTTTCCTGGAAACATTCGGCATCTAACTTGACCAGCACACACCTACTTTTGCGTTGCCACCCATGAAAGCCTCTCCCACGAACAGCAAGATGCTAATGATGACAGCAGCACCGTCCTGAAAATACACATCTGTCACTGGAATGAGTTTGCCAGAAAGGCAGCACATCCAGCTCCAAAGCCTTTGCTGCCTGCTGCTGGCTGGAAAGCCAGAAGTGCAAACAGTCCTCGCAGGGAAAGGTTCTCTCTCTAACAAAATCAGAGTTCGTATGTGCTTATTCACCACCTTTTCTTTGAGGTCTGCAGAGTACTGAAAGAAGCTTATATAAGAGGACTGTTTTATGGCACCTGGAGACCAAACGCACTGGGTTCACCACGTTTTGCAATAGTACAGTGTACTGGCAACTAAAAAATGGTGGAAGAAGAAAGCAAGTACTTCAGAACAACAGAGTAAGCAACTCCAACTTGCAAAAACACTAGTTTCTTCTGTAAGAAGTTTCAGCCTTTTCAGCTGATGGGCTGCTTGGTAGGTAGCACTGTAGGCAGTCCAGCAGCTGAGCAGTGCAGCAGGGCCTCAGCAAACGAATGCTACCTGATGAAGATCCAAGTGCTTCTATCCAAAAAAATACAAGTTTGCTTTGCAAAATGTCTGATTCAAGCACATCTGCAGCCAAAACCCACATGGAGTTTAATGTTGCTGAAAGGAAAAAGTTCCCATTTGAGGATATACAAGTCCACAAGGAATTAACTCTAATTTCAGAACAGAAAACATGGGTCCCATAAATCCAATTTTACAGAGACCAAAAGGGAACTGAATAGGATTCCGCAAGATTTTAAAACTTCCTTTCTGGGCTACTAACCTACACTTAAAGCACAACATAGAAAACCTTTTCTTTAAAAAAAATAAAAAAATCAATTTTTACAAAAGAGCTGTTCTACACAAATGCCATTACTTCCTAACTACTACTTTCCAGCTTCAATATACAGCTACAGGAAGAGCAAATTTAGGGTACCATGCACAACAGACATTTAACATTTATTAACTTCTTCATTTCTGATATAACCTCCTTCAGGAAGTTAAGATACAAATCCACAAAGCCAGGCTGTTATCCTGGATTTGTTTCTTTTATCACAGTTTCTGGGAAAACAAAGGGATCCTCCAGTTTTTACTGTATTTTAGTATTTAGTACTATATACTGGCTTTAGTATCTTCTGACCTTCTATATAGGACAAACAAGGGGATGACAAGTAGATGACAGCAATTTCCAAACCCATACTACTAAGTTTTGCTTGGTCCAGAGCACATTTTTCAAATCAAGACTAATTTTATTTTTTTATTTTTTAAATAAAAATATTTTGAAATAGTAAAAATGGAAAGTCTTTTGCTGCCTTTTGGTAATCTGCTCCAATTATTTATCACTCTCAGCCCTAAAACAAGATCCACTGTGAACTGTCAACATTAATTTCCAGACACTGGCCACATAGAATTATCTCCAGCACATCATTTCAACCTCATTAATATAAGCTTATGAGCTTAATGCTGTTAGCAAGGTCTAGGTTCAAAACAGTAAGTGATAAAACCCTGGTTCTTTTAAAAGTTAATAGAATGGCTTTAAAGAAATTACAGTGGAGCCAGAGATACATTTCAGCCCCTGACAAAATCTCGTCAAGCTCTAAATCCTTCTGCAGACTGGCAATGATCACATTTCAAACGTGGCAAGACAGCCTTGTATTCAAAGATAAAGCCTCTATAAGGCATTTAGCACTCTGTTTCCATCATTTTGACTGCTCTAATGAAAATGTAGGTCAATGTTTCTCATTAAAAATATTTAAAAGCTTCATTACCTGCAGCTCATTGAAATATCAATCGCTTTCCATCACAGAAATTTCTAGGAGCCTATTGCCATCGGTGCCCATCTGTCATTATAGTCACTGACTTTATATGTACATGAAAACCTTTCTGGTTACTGGTCTCTGACCCCAGAATACCCACATGCATTAACAAGCAAAATTTACAAATAAGGCTAATCTAACTTCACCCCTTCTTAATGAAATACACATTTCACCAACTCAGAGCATGTGGCAGC
This sequence comes from Aythya ferina, assembly GCF_964211825.1. Taxonomy (NCBI): domain Eukaryota; kingdom Metazoa; phylum Chordata; class Aves; order Anseriformes; family Anatidae; genus Aythya; species Aythya ferina. The sequence continues at coordinate 83,124,688 of NC_140297.1, forward strand.
ACCTGAGCAGCTGCCCAGCTTCCTTTTTTCAGGGATGTGTTCCCCCTCTTCTAAGGATGGTGTTTTGCTTCCTAAATATTTGGGATATTTCATCAGTAAGGATTCTCCAGCTTCCAAATCTGGGATCAAGTCAGCTCCTTCACAGTCACACAAGAAAGAAAAAGCTGTTCTGTTCTCACCTGTCAGGGTCCCTATGACAGTCACAGCTTTTTGATACACAGAGGATTGAGCTCCCTGGGGTCAATAATTCTCAGACAGCCATTTTATACATTTTAATGTAAAGAGCTGCGAAGCCTTAGCAACCATGCCCAGTAATCTTTAACCAGCTGGAATGACAACTGCACTAGTCTTGCTCCCATACAGAAAATATTTTGCTGGCAAAGGCATAGAGGGAAAGAAACAGCCAAAAACTGAGAGTTTATCTCAAACTTGACAGCACGACTCATGGACAAACCACACTTACAAGTGTTCTGCTGAGTCTACGTCCAGGTGCTTCTCTTTTCCATTGGGTATACTGTGGTCGATGACTATTGTTTCAGTGTTTGCTAAACAAAATCCATTTGATCGCATGATTTCTGTCAGGGGAAGAAAGAAAAACAAGATGAGAGTCCAAAAAAAAAAAAAAAAAAAAAAGAGGAAGCTGGAAAACAACTGCATGTCATATGTAGTTGAAATGATTATGAAATGGGATATGCATGTGACACTGAAAATCTGCACAGGAAAGCAGAAACAAAGAGTTTGTTTCATAGCTTCTAACACCTACAAACTGCCAGCACTTAAGTAGTTTTATTCATGTAAACAACTCCTGATGCAGAGCATTTGAAGCAAAACCCAGGTTCAGTCCCACTAATGCCAGTGGCAAAATCTGCATCATTTTTTAGAAGAGTGGTAGCCCATCTATATAGCTGCAATCTACCACTTCTCATAATGATACTTTTCCTGGACAGATTTCCAAGTCTTAAACACGTTAAGCAGAAAAGAAAAAATAAATAAATAAATAAATAAATAAATAAATAAATAAATAAAAACCCCACAACAGGAGATAAACAGGAAATTAAAAGTTACCCTCCAAATTAATTCAACCAGCATCTTTAAGTCATGTAAAACAATATCATCTGCTATACTGCCCACAACTCTGCTTACTCTCTGCTTACTTGTTTCTTACTGTGTAAGAAGCTCCAGTCCAGAAGAGCTAAAATTTACAGCTAATTCCACTGACTTACCGCCAAGGACAGAGCTGCTAACTAAAGAGTAGTATTTGATATCAATGAGAAGTTAATCCACATCTGTATTAGACAGAAAGGCAAACTAGGCAAATCACAAGGATTTTTCTTCTGGTCACACAATCTTTGATGAGGCTAGGGCCAACACAAAAGGAAAATGCTCTCTATTTAAATCAGCACCAGCTTAAGCAGGATGACCGATCATTTCTTCAAAGTAAGAGGACCCTTTGTTATATCCTTGAGTTATCAGTACAAGCAAAATGAAATTCTTCTGTGGCAGTAAATATGGTAGAGAGAAGAGATATGTACAGGGAATAATGCCTAAGACCTTGCCTCAAAAGCACCAATTTCAACTACACAGCTCAAGCAATGAGCAGGAGAGGGGAGCAGAGAGGAGGTAATTTTTAAGTGCACATTTGCATATTACTACCTAAAGGTAAAGTCAGAACTCACTTTCATATTTTGAGAAAGTAATCTTCAACTTTCAATCTGTATTTTATTGCAACCCACTTCAGCAGAATACATTTGAGGTGGTAAAAACACTGAAAAGCAGCAGAATCACCTTCAGTCATGACTCATCTCGAGCCAACATCATACTGCAGAATAAAATTTACATCATACATTCAAATTGAGCTTTCATCAAAGGATGGGGGCTTTCTCTCATCCCCATCACCTACCACCCTGAACCGGACCACGTGAGGGGACAGCTTGTTTGTTCAGAGAGCACAAAACGTGTTTGCCTGTTTTCTGAGTCTGCAGCCGTGCAAAAAGCTGCACTACGGCCAACATGAATAGCGCACAGTTTTTTCCTAGTGTCCTTGACATGACCTAAAAGTTACAGCATTTCATTGCAATGCAAACTGCTTCGGACGTTAACATTTACTGCCATCTACTGACAGCACTTCCCGACACTGAAGCCATTCCCAGCGCGCAACACTCAGATGAGGCAGAGACCAATTTATTATCAGATTTCCGCCTATGTTTTAAAAATTTATTTGCAGCAGCCAGTTGAATGATAAAAAAATTACCACATGATGCTTTTGAATAGCCATATAGGTCTTTCTCCAATCTTCCTCCAATTAATTAGGTATGACTCGACTATGAAAATTAATTTAGGATTAAAACAAAACATGTTAGTGTTCAGCTAACATGGTTTCCACAGCTCCTTCACACGCAGAAGGCCTCCCTGTACTGCTAGCCTGTCCCTCAGCCAGACACCCTCCCTGTGAATTTAGATTCATCTCCACCATCTTCTCTGTTGTACCCAAGCGTGGCATTCTCAGACATGCACAGTATGTGTGCCCCAAGGGGGTACACACCTTCACAACAATTAAAGGAAATATTTCCAAACAAGAAAAAATAAATAAATCAAAAACCAAAGCAAACAAACAAAAACAATCAAGCCAAAGCAACAGTGCAGTTTTTAACCAATGCAATTCCAAATACACCTGTTCTTGATATTTACCTGTTTGCAAAAGGAACAAGGTTTAAAAGCGTGGCTGCTCTCAGTGGTACATTTTTATAGCATATAGTTCGGATCCTTCATTTCATAATGGGCAGGTACTAGGAGCCACTTTGCAACCTCTGTTCTCATGGAGTAGCAACATATTCCAGACAAAAATAGTGACTATGCTCTCAAGAGCCAACATCCAGGTGTTCAGAAGTAAAGCACATAGCAAAGCCTAGGATGACTGATGTTAGGAAACATGCACATGAGGAATTTCACCTGTGCTTTCCATATCAGCTCAAGACATCACCCAAACCTCCCTGCTCTCAGGCGGAGCGTCAGATGCACTTGTTGGCTCCCATCTCTCATGCCCAGGGAGCCATACCCACGTCACCCCCTTGGCTGTACGACCCCAGAGGCTCTTCTCGACAAGCTCGGTCCTGTCCTGCACTGCAGCCTGGCCCTGGGGGCCCTACAAGAAGGCACCAGCCCAGACAGGCTGGCAAAACCACGCTTTTCACCGAGGCTCTGTGTTACATGGTACTTTTCTAAATAGTTGTTGGTAGGTTCACAAGCGATTTACCAATTTATGAAGATAATATTTAACCCATGACTAGTTTGTTTATAACCAGAGCTCAGGATCAGTTACAAAAAAAAAAAATCTAAACAGTTTATGAGATCAGTCCTTAAGATGCAGCATTAACATCCTTAGCATGCTGATCCACTGACCAGTCATTAACTAATATATGGTTAGTACCTACGGAAACCGATGTATTTAATATTAAACATCTTAGGCACCTTGGAGGACTATGCAGTATTTCACTCTTATTTCACCCACTAAAATAAACTCTTCTGGTGACAATAAAACTGCCACCTTGTGGGACAGGTCACAGACTGCAACCTTCAAAGGAGAAGTCTGCAGTTCCCGCTAGGCTCAAAGGAAGCTTTTCAGTGTAGTAATACAAAACCATGCAAGCCAAATATCCACAGACCTTTTAACAACAGTCAGTAGCAGATTTCAGGGGGGCAGACTGAAAGGATGGACAAGTATAGAAGTGATACTGGTCTTCAGTTTACCCTCCGGGTTTAGAAACTTGCTGTCTCCAACTGTGACAGGTCTCAATGCACTTTTGCTCCATTTTCTTAATTCTTTTTTGAAGTCATTTATGCTTTCAGCTCCATGATATCCTATGACAATTACTTGCATTCTTTAACCGTGTTCCAGATGAAAGCAACATAATATTATAACCTTTCTTTTGTTTGTCTAAAGCCTGTTATCTACCAACCTACAATTCTTGTTTGGTGACAAATACAGGGTAATCAACCTCCTTCCATTCACAGCTTTGTAGGCTTCCATTACATTCCTGCTGTCATGTCTTCTCAAAGTTGAAACGTATTTATTTATTTAACCTTGTCTGTAGAGAAGCTGTCCAATTATTTGAGCCCCTGTCCTTTATTTGTATGTTTTAAAATTTAATTATGTCCTGTCTGAGATAGAGAGACCAGAGCACACTGTATTCAAGATGTGGTGGTTCTTCTTAATTTCTTACCTAATAATTCTGAATATTCTCACTGTCTTTTTTGCTAGCCTCTGAGCAGTGAGCTTACATTTTTACAGAACTGCGTAAAGAGCTCAAAATCTCCTTCCTAAGTGGTAACAACACTATCATATGCAACAATAGTGAGGACTGCCTTTTCTTCATGTTGTTTCTCTGAACTCAGCTTTCAGTTTCACCTGTCATTTTATTGCCTAGTATGTCAAGGTTAATTATATGTTCTATGTTACAAAGCAGACTATGGAGAACTATCTTTTGAATTGCTGATGGAGAAAGAACAAAGGGAACAGCAAATGCAGTCATTTTCATTCTTTAATTCTTGTCTTGACTGTAGGAAGCAAACAACTCTTACCTGATATTTTAACTGGACTTTGAAAGCTTGGCTGAATTTTATGGACGTTGTCATTCTTTAGAACTTGGTCCAAAGGAGATCTCTCGAAGAATGTGAGTACTACTTCAGACCTTGAATACTAAAAAAGAGAAAGACGTCCATTATTTTACCAGTAGTTTGCTTTGTTCCTCTTTTCCCTTTCCATCCCACTGCCTGGAGATGTCATCACATGGTTCAGGCACTCATCACTTCTGCAAGACACTCAAATTGTTGCTTCTTTTACAGTTTGGCAAAAACCATTGTTTTCTAATCGGCATGAGAGTGTGTGTCACCATCAAGGAGGAGTCAAACCAGGCTAAGTGTGGAACTTGACTTACTCACCTTCCACGGCATGTTTATAATAGTCTTCAGAAGCTTTTCCACTTCGTTGAGTCTGGCTTCTATGTCATGGGCTTCTTTTATAGTGATGAGCCCTAGAAACAAAATAAACAGTTTGTGAGCATAGGCAAAAGCACATTTTCATGTGTACACACACTTTAGCACCCAAAAGCAGCTGATCAAGAAGATGTGGAAAGACCTCAAATATTATGCCTTCCAGAAATAAGCCTTTTAACCCACACTGATCACAAAATGTGTACCCAAACTAAGGTGGGTGTAGTTACTAGCACAGTTGCAGGCCTGACACAAGTTCAGCTGTTTATGATCACATTTAGGAGCTGCAAGACAAGCAGAAGTAGAACCGCCTACTCCTTCACCCACAGTTTCACTACACAGCATTCCCAGCAATGATAATCAAAATGCCTGTTTTCTTCTTCCCAGAACCATGATTCATCCTTTCAATGTCAATAAAAATTGAAAGAAAGCCCAAAGAAGCCAAAAAATGCAACCCACAGATCAGAGGAAAAGACTAAACACAAGCTAAACAAAAGCCTTCGAGAGCACTCTTGTATTTCTCTGAATGCAAACACCAATGAACAGTCCAGGGAAGATTTCTCAGTGCCATGTTCTCCAAGTGCAAAACAACTGTTTGCCTTTCTTTTTTTTTTTTTTTTTCCCCTTAAATCATTGAATTATCACAGAGCTGCAGGACGGATTAAAGAGGAATTTTTGCATTCTAGTGTCCTGAATGACGCATTACAATGCTTCTAATTTTGAATTGTTCAATACAGGGATCTTCAAGTGTAATACTGTAGAAATTTCATATTTATAATCTGCAGGGCATACGTAACTTCTGTCTTTCCTGGCAAGCTCAGGGAAATCTAGCACATCATATGCACGCACAGGAAAAATGAGGAGAAGCAAACCCCAGTACCTCACATCCTTCTAACAGCCTTTTTATTTCTGGTCTTTGTAACTCACTTGTTCTAACCTAATCATCATTTTGCTTCTACATTTGCACCGCTTTTCCAAAGAACAAGATACATATGTGAAAAGAAATACCTAAGAGACTACTAAATTCAACAAGATTCACTGGTTTAAACAAAAAGTAAAATATTTTTAAAAAGGAGCAAAAGAAGACCCAATAAATCAAAGCCATCTAAATAAAAAGAGAAAAACATCCAAAAGGCAAGCTGTTAGAAACGACCTCAATATATTGACATTGTAAGCACTAAGCTTTCTAAATGCAGGCTTCTGCATGTATCTCCACCTCTGTATTTAAAAGACGAGAAAGAGCTGTTAAATACACACAATCTCAAGCCAACATTCACGAAATGTTTCTGTCTGCATCAGTCCATGTTGCGTTACTGGTGTGACGTGACCACATACAAACTTTCCAGACAAAAAAAGCGTGACTTGGAAACTGTCAGCTCTCCTCAGATTACAGCGCTAAATAAAACAGAGATTGTCTCCAGAGCAGCCAGGTTTACTTGAAAGTCTTTGTATTGCTCAATAGTCCCTCATTTTGCCATTTTTGTCAGTGTCACTACCACTTCTTCCTCTGGCACAGCTCTCTCCTTCTCCTGACTGCAGAGCGGCACGCACCCACAGGCATGTAAGCATGGCAGCGGCACATCCTGCTTTGGCTGGTGTATACCATGGCAGAGCAGCTTTGCATGGGAACTCTCTGAAAGGCTGTAAACACAAATTAACTCATCTGCATGGGTCCACAGACTGCGTATTAGCAGGGCTGTGCTTGACGCCTCAGACCTGAATTGCAGACCAGCACCCTTCATCTTCCTAACTGCTGGGTGTGAGCGGGCCTGGGAGGATCCGTGTCGCCCCTTCTCAAGTATGTTCCCAGCCCACATCTGACAGAAGCTCAAACCATTCAAAAATAAAAAATTAATCTTTTTCACCCTCCTGAAAAAAAGTTTGCCAACAGCCACACAGCTCAGGAGCCCACGTGTGGTATTCAAGCCATGCTGTCCCCCTGCCACAGCCCACGTCAGAGAGAGCTGAGGGACACAGGCCCCCTCGCCACCGACCCACCAGGGATGTGCTCTCAAATCCGCCCTTGTCCTCAGAGCCTTCCCCAAATAAGCACTTGTTGGTGAAATGAGTATTTTGCCAGGAGGAGGGATGCTTTGAAACAAATGAAGATACTCATCAAATCAAGAGCAGCCAAAATAAAAAGAGAAAGAAAAAAAAAGAAAAAGTCCACCTCACCAACAGCACTGCACATTCCTACTCAGAGGGCAACCAGCCAAGCAGTGAGATTTTCTCTCATTAGTAATCAGGCGAAGCATCTGCAGCTCCGCACAGCCTTTTTAAGCTTCAGCAAGGGAGGCTGGAGAAGACCAGAAGCCTGTAGCATGCTCGCAGCTCACCCAGTAGGAGGTTTTACAGCTTCTTGCCTTCCCCAGGGATTTCCAGCCCCTGTGTACTCCTTGCTCGAGCTGCTGGAGAGGCACCAGGCATGCAAACCCACGGAAACTGGCACGGCCAACTTCTAACATCTGACACAGTAAGAGCTGTGCCTTACCGACGCTTTTAATATCAAAACCAAAAGGCAGACAGCGTAGGAAGAAGAGCAAGCGATACATCTGCCTGGACAGATGCCTCTGCGTGCGCTTAAGGACTATGGATACACAGCTCTGCTGTGTAGAGCTGCTGGCCTTACACGATCAGTCGCAGGGAACTGAGCTTGGCAGGGCTACAGCTTTCCTTTCCATACGTCTGCAGACCGAACGCACAGAAACCACTTGACTCACTATATATATATGTTGAGCCCTGTAATTTCTTCTGCAACAGCTACCAAGTTTCACAAGGCCCTCATTTATCATAATTCTGAAAGTCTCTGTTTTTAAGAGTTAACAGATGCCCTGGCGGCTTTCAGTTCGTCATGGGCTGCGATCCCACACCCCGAGGGATTGCTTACAGCCCAACATCTGCACTACCCTGAGCAAGACACTGCCTGCCCACACAGCCGGCAGGGACGGAGGCCTCAATCCCTCCTTTTGCTCCCTTCCAGCACTTGCTGACTGCTTGCTGTCATCAGCCACAACACACGTGCCTGGGAAACAACACCATGGGTTCCTGAGGTGAAGTCTCCAGCGGCAGTGCTGGTTCAAGGTGTTTTCACCCTCCCCTGCAACTCATTTCCTCTCCCACGCTGCTGCAGCACACCGCTGCCTCTGCTTTGCCAGCACAATTAAGGGAATACCTTCAGCCAGCCCTGTCAAAGACTTCACCTCAGGAAATCCCAGCCTGTGCAGGAGATGTAAGAGCCTGCAGGCCAGGATGCCCGCTGCAAGCTCCTTTCCCCCCCAGGCACCACACAGCCAACTCAAGCAGGAATTGGGATTCATGTTAAGAAAGGTCACAATTGCACCAGAGCTTTCCATCTCTAGCCCTCACTAACAGCTTGATTAAGCACAGAGGCTGCCCTTTGAGTGGGGCTTTCTCCCCTGGCTGCCTTATTTTTTCCGTTCTGAGGCTTTGACAAGGCAGAGGAAAAGAAAAAAAAGACCAGAAACTGGTCTAGGATCTCCAGACGCTGGAAGCGTCTGAACAAACAGACACGATGCACGTGCCAGCTGCCTTCGTAGACAGTCCAGCACCTCCAGCTCTCGTTAATCCTGACACGAACACACCACAAGCTGGATGCATCTGGAGCACACTGCACTCACTGCACATCCACTGGCCACGTATGCAGTGTCCGTACGGCAGCTACAGCATGTCCTGATGCCTTTGTCCCTCTGCCCATAGAGCTGAGAGACGTGCCTATCTTTCCATCAGGGACTTTCTGACCCCGAGAACCTTTCTTCAGGCAGCTCGCCCTGAAATAAAGAGAAAACATTAATAAAGCTACCAGTAGCCTGGAACCAGTTGTGCTTTCTTCCACTTGTTCAGTCATGCAACAGAGCTGAGCTGAAGGCTAGGAAATCTCTTAGTGAGGTCATGGCGAAACGCTGTTCTCATGCCTTTCCCTCTGCCCTGGCTGCTGTCTGACTGCTAATTGAAAACATGTGCAAACTCCTCCCAGGAAAACTTTGCTCTCTGTCTTCTTACCCATACTGTGCTTGGACAATTAACTATCATTTCAAGTGATTTAAATACTATAAACACCTATGTTTATAGGGCTTGAGGTAAATTGGAGCCCTGCTGGCTCCCTTTTTTTTTTTTTTTTTTTTTTAACCACAAAGCCTTTTGCTGCCAAACACCACAAACCTCTAAGATTTTTTTTTCACCCTGCACACAAGGGAGCCCACACGCTGGGTCATGGGAGGGACAATACAGACACACTGTGTGACCAAGGGTGGCACTTGCCTGTACCTGGGATATTTGGTTTTAGCAGTGTGCTGCTGTGCACACAACCCCTGGAACTAGCAAGCTGATTTTAAGGGAGGAGATGATCATTTTGACATCCCCCCTACCCCTTTCCTGATCAAGAACCCCACACAGAGTCCTGAAGACGGGGTGAACAGGATTAGCCCAGTTTGAGACCAAGCACACGTAACAACAACACACCTCTGGAAAAACAGCACAAACAGCAGCTCAGGCCTGCAGCATCCTTCCTGCTTGGGGACCCTGGTGCCAGAGCAGCTGCAGGAGACTCAGGGATCAAGCATGCAGCTGTGTCCCTGGCACGCTGGGTCATGGCGTGGGAGAGAGGCCCAGAGCTGAAAATGAGCAGGAAACGAGTTCAGCTGAGGAGGAGAGCGAACTGGGAGCCAGTTAAAGATGTCAACACACAAGCCTTGATAGCCTGTCCTATTACTGCCATATGAGCCACCAAACCTGCAACTAATGATATTTTGACAGCCACATTTAACCCACTGCATAGCTTGTAATGAAATCACGATGTGGTCCTGACAGCTGATGCCCACGATGACTGCTTTGTCTCAGCAGTCCTCTAGTGAGTGAGTTCATGCCTAAATCAAATTTGCCTCATGCGCCATCCCTCAATGATGACACAAAGTCATCTGTTTGTCTGGAGAGGGGTTGCTGTGTACAAGTTGCTAGGTCCGTGATCTCAAACTGTGGGCAAACCCTGTCCCTCCAGGCTGAAGGACTCCACGTGAGGCTTTTGGTCGGGAGAGGAGCAAAGAATGTCCAAGAGATCTCCTATTTTCTCAAAATTAGTTCAACAAGTATAGGAGACTGAGCAAGGACAGAGGCCAAGGTGTACTTTTTGGAGATGACAGTACAAATGCTATGTATTTCAGTATCTACATGAAGATTAAACCTTTGCACTGAGCCCTCCTCACCCAATCCCCTCTCAGTCCCCTGCAGGAAAAACTGCAGAACGGGTATCAAAGTGAAAAAAAGGAGTAGAAGATAAATAGAGGCAGAAGTCTTACTGTGTTTTGCTAAATCTGCACTGCAATAAAGATTTATGGCCTATAGGTGCTGATCCTGAGCCCACCCTTATCTCTTTGCACAAGTCAGTGAGCGGCAATTAGGGATCCCAGATCTTTAGGGAAGATGCATAAGCTGTCTCACACAGATGACTGCCACTCTGCTAGGAAGATAGGTAAGAGCTCGGTTCACACAACTTCTCAATAATTCTGCAGAAATAACACCACAGGAATCCCTTCAGTCCAAAGGCTTGATAAGACCCAGAGAAGGGCAGATAATTAGGGCCAATCAGGGATATCAGCTCTCCAATTACCAGAGACCAGGATAGCCACTCCTCTGTTCTCTGCTGGTTATTTATGATGTCTTCTGGGGCATCTGGTTCTCATCATGACGGACAGGATCCCAGAGCTAGCTGTGGCTCTAGTCTTAGTCCAGCAGCACTGGCAGCTCCTCTTTGATGCTTCTTCCCTAATTATTCTGCACCCTTCTCTTGGGGCAGATGCACTTGCCCCTTCCTCTCGTGAGGAAATCCATCCATATTGTATGACAGGAGTCAACTGCAGTCTCTAAAACCTTTACAAAAGGTTTACTATTCATGGAGTATCACTGACATGATACATATTGTTGGCATTGCTCATGGAGCAGTCAAAAGGATATGGTGGAGTTCAAAAGAGGGGTGCAGGGGGCTGGGTGTCTGCAGTTTGTTGCACATTTGCTGCTCTTCTTAACCCAGATTGCTGAGGAACAAAATAGGGACAGTGCTTCTGAGAGAGAGATGATTTCAGAAAATGCAAGTAAGCCACTCCATGCTTTTCTAAGTCTTACTAGGTAGCAACGAGCATATTGACATTGATATGAGTCTGTTAGACACTGAAAGACATAGAGCTTTCAAAGCGCTGCCTGCACTGTGTGCTTTTAGCTCTAACGCTGAGCACTTCTTTGGCAATTCATACATCGCAGGTGTGAAAATACGGATGGCACAAAGTACTATTCAAACAGCTGTCTGGCTAAAATCGATCCTCAGGATCACTTGAGGATGCTGGCACACCCAAGCAAAGCACAGGAGGCGGGTTAAAAGCAAGTTAAAAGTCCAGACCTCCAGCTGACGGGTTTTACACACATTTTTCACACGTGTGTGTGAGTGTTAGACGTGGGGAAATGGTACCTCCCAGTGACTGAGCTCAGCACAGACCTTCCCCGCAGAGCTCCCTGCCTTGATGCTTGATGAGCCACAAGAAACGAGATGTCAAAGAAGCACAAGATAAAAGTGAACAAAGCAGTCAGCACCTGATGAAAAATGCAAGCTCCTACAACCATTTTTAGTGCCAGCTCCTTATCAGGTGAGAACTGTCACGAGGAAACAACCTCACTTCCATTCCTTCCCACCAAAATCCTCCCAGACACATTGCCTGGTTGCCTCAGTCCACCACAAAAAGGCAACTTGTGCCTAGCTTTGTTACAACACAGCAAGCTTCATTTATCTCCATCATTACCGATGAACCATGAAATTCAGCCAATAAAAAAAAAAATAAAAAAAAATGCAGAAGCCCCAAACTTAATTTCAGTCATAGAGCACTGCTAGAGCCTGATAACCGAGAGCGGCATCCTTTGTCTGCCAGACAGAAGCTCAGAGCAAGCTCCACTAATGAACTGTTGACAATGTCAACAATGGAAAGAGCACAATAGATGCAGTGTATTTATCTGCATTGTCACCGCACCGAAACAGCTGCCGTCTGTGGAAAACCACTGTGCTGCTTGTGCAGAGCTCCCTCTTTGCATAAATCACCCTCCCAGACGGCCTTGTAAACAACAACAGCACAATGCAGCATATAGAAAACCGTACGTTAAAAACGCAACGTTTACAGCGAAAAGCGTGGGCAAAGTCCCTGGGACAGGTCCTTCGAACCGCAGCCCCGGAGGAGCCTCCCATGTGCTTCCCGGGCACAGAAAACAGCTGATCATCTGCTTCCCACATGAGGCAACCCCGCCGCAGGGCAGGCACAAGCCTCAGAGCTTGAGCTCAGCGTTAGTCACCCAGGAAGGACTGCCCAGGGGCTGCTATGGGTGATGTCCTCTGTGCTACCAGGCGAGCTACAGGCGCAGAGTTTCCATGGAAAGCCTCCACGGCTGCTGGACAGCTTGTACAGCTGGACAAAGGTTGAGTGCCAGCACAGCAGAAGATAACCGAGAAGTTTCGGAGAGCTTTTCCAGGTAAACACCACTGGCAGCAATCTGGTGAAGGTGAAGAAAAGGGAGTGCAGCTGGAGGAAAGCAAGCGGAGAAGCAGATACAATAACAAAAAGGAGAGCGAGGGAAAAAAAGGCCACAACAGAGCAGAATGAGTCAGAGGAGGGATGGAAAGAAGAAAGGGGAGGGAATGAGCACTTTGGAAAGGAAGTCCATCTAGGAAGAAAAAAATGTGTAAGACTGAAGAGCATTTCTGACTTGACAGCTCGGAGTATCAGAGCTGCACGAGGCACGGGGCAAACAGCCATGCTGGAAGAGCATCTGAGCTTCTGTCCCGATCATGAAAGCAACAGAGCAGTGGTATGGGGCAGCACAGACCCATATGGGGCAGAGCAGGGCTGCCAGAGAACACCCTGCCACTCCAAGGGCAAACCAAACCCAAACTCTGAAAGGTTGCTAATGAGCTCACAAGTAGATGACTGCACTGACATTGGGTCAGGTTCCAGGATAAATCTTAACCAAGAATCCTTAGAAGTAAGAGGTAGAGAAAACAGAAGGGAAAAATGAAGAAGTGCGTTTCCAGATTTATAGTTTGCTTCCAGCGCCTACTGGGTCTGTTGCAACGACTTCTAAATCACCAACATAAAGTCAGCTCCTAAGTCCAGGGGCTGTTTTTCTCATCCAGTGATTTAAATACAAACATTGTTTATTCTGCATACAGCAAGGCACAGACAGATTAGTAACGTCAAGAGTGAACTAGCCTGTGTTTGTCTGTGAGCCTCTTTGTGCATTTGCCTACAGCAAGGGCTGGGCACGCCTCAGACACAAATAAGATACTAGCAAGTTACTGGTAACATCACAGTGAATCATGTTTAGTCACCCTGCAGGTATGCACATATCTAACCTTGTTTACGAGCTCACTAGTAAGACGCCTCGTGTCGCTGAACATCCTTGGCCCTCAGCATCATAACACGCTCCAGATGCAGGCACGGAGCGCGCCGTGCCATGTGCTGTTATTAGTTATCAAAGACAAGACCAGGCTGCGTGTATGCCCTGCTCCCCCACGGGGACCTCCTCTTTTCTCCTGCCAAAGCAGGGGTGAGACGAACAGCGCACGCCGAAAGCGGTGCCTCCCATCCCCTCCTCTGCAACCACAAAGCGCCCTGCGGGTCTAAGTACGGGCAGGGAGAGATTGTGGAGGGCAAGGAAAGGGGCAGGGGAGGAGAAATGGAAGGAGAAGGCAGGTTGTGCTGTTTGCTCTGGCTGAGCAAGAAAAGGAGCACACTGCTGCTCGGTGTTGGCTGTTTGCTGAAACCAGCTATAACGGTGACAACCAACTCTTCCTAAAATTGCTCACATTAAGAAAAATATATAAATTCTTCCAAAAAGAAGTCAGTAACATCAAATAGCTCAACCTTGCACTCCTCAAGCACATCCCTTTACTGTAACACACCGCAGCATGACCAAGCTGCGGGATAATTCTGGTTCTTCTAATGCTCCTTAAGCAAATCTGTAGGAGCACTGCATTCTTTCAATGCAATGCAAATTTGGTTTGCAGCATTTAACCACTTCCTCCAGATAAAAGGCACGGCTAATATTCAGATTCTTTCAGAAAGCCCAAGATAAATACACCAACAAACACACATACATATGCACATACATCTGTATGCATATAAACACACACAGATCTATATGACTGAATGCTAACACGCGCAAGGCTGTATCTCTGTCAGGTGTTTTTGCTGGGTTAAACACATTGAGCTTTACCTCTGCTTTTAAACAGGACATGAAGAAACCGTGCTTACCCCAGAAGTTTTCTCAAGAGCAGACATGCGCCACGCAGCCTGTGCTTAGAGCCAAGTCTCTGCATCAGTGTCACTCGGTTAAATGAGATTTTTATGTTTCAGCTTCATGACGTTACACAAGGCTGTGGGCACTCAGTTTAAAATGCCGGCGTGATGAAGTGTTCTCCAGGCAGAGAAACACACTTGGCAAAGTAATTTTCTTCAACCCAGGAGCACCTTAATTTTAAAGAGTACTACTGAAATTGTGAGGCACGCCGTGACTGCTTACAAACTATTCTGGGTTTTGATTCCGTCTCTGCAGCAGATTTAACCTCCACCTCCTCACCATGCTGAATAGATCACGATCTGCTTACATTAGCCATCAATTTTTCAAACCCTGGCCTGATGCTTTGGCTCATTCCAGGTCTGTTCCCGAGATAGGGGCAAGCGGAGGTTGCTGGCTCCAGGTCTCGGGCAGGATCTGAGGATGCTTTTCCCAGCTGTTCATGGACCAACATCGTGTGTCACCTGGCCCTGCCGAGCACACCCCAAGCACCGACTGTAACCCCACCTGGCTGCACCTGCCCTGACGATGCCTTGGCGATGCAGGAACCCAGCTCAGCACTCCACAGAAGCCTCATTGCGCTTCCAGGCTCTTGCAGGAGGCGCTGAGGGACGAATTTAACGAGGGGCCGGAGTCCGGGACCCTCAGGGCCCGATCCTGCCTGCCCCCAGCTCCCCAGCGGGGCCCCATCCCCAGCGCCCGCCGCCTGCAGAGGGCACCCGGCCCCCGCGAGTGGCGGCGGTGCCCGGCCGGGAGGCGACACCGCGGCCCCGGGATGCCACCGGCACCGGGGGGGGACACGACCCGGCCGGGGGGAGCCCTCCGGGGCTGCCCTGCCGCTCCCAGACAGCCGAGGACGGGGATAAAAGCAGGCAGCCCCCGGCCGCGCAGCAAACGGAGGGCACCCCGCGGGTTAACAAGCGGGGGCTGAGCAGGGGGAGCGCCCCCGGGGCCGCTCCAGCCGCTGCCGAAACGGGAAGGGAGAAGGAAAATGGCTCGGGCCGCGGCTGCTGGGACTGCCCTGCGCTGCACGAAGTTAGGGCAGCAACTGCGCTCGCTCCCAGCGCCACGAGAGTCCACTGCCAAGCGCCGCTGACGGCATTTTTTTTCTTTTTTCTTTTTTTTTTTTTTTTTCCCCTATTTTTCCTTTTATTTTTTTTCTTTTTCTCTTTTTTCTTTCTTTTTTTTTTCTTTTTCATTTTTTCCTTTTTTTTCCTTTTCCTTTTTTTTTCCCTTTTTCTTTTTTTTTTTTTTTTTTTCTTTCCTTTTTCCCACCCCCTTTGCCGACAAGCTGGGGAGCTTCCCCCTTAGCCCCTCTCCCCCCCAGCACCCCCAAGGGTGCCAACACCGACCCAGCGCCCACCCCCGCGGCGGGGGGACCGCTCGTTTCCAGCCACGAAACCACCCCAAAAACCAACCCAACCGAGACACGCACAGCCCGGCAGGAGCTGCCGACCGCAGAGCGCCGCTCCCCAGCCCCGTCCCGTCCCCTCGCCCCCCTTGGGGCTGGAGGGGAGAGAGGGGGACACCCCCACCGCATCCCCAACCCCAAACCTTGCAGCAGCGGGGAGCGGGACAGCTCGGGCCGGTCCTCGGGGAAGGAGTCGAGGAGGCGCTTGAAGAGGCGCCCCAGGTCGGAGTAGCTGCGGTGCAGGTAGAGGACGTTGCGGTCCGACCACTCGGTGCGGATCTCGTAAAACTCCTCCTCGTCGCCCCGGCGGCTGATGACGAGCCGGCGGATGCCGTTCACCCAGCAGCCCCGCACGTACATGTTCACCAGCGAGGTGCCCTCGAACACGGCCGAGGCCATCCCGCCGCCGGCGGAGGGCGAAGCCAGCCGCCCCGCCCGCCGCGCCCCACTTAAGGGGAGGAGGAGGAAGAGGAGGAGGAGGAGGAGGAGGAGGAGGAGGAGGAGGATGGGGGGTGCCACCCAGCGCACCCCCGGGGCGGAGGAGCAGGGCGGCCCGGCCCCTTCTTCCCCGCCGCCGCCAGGGGGGGAGGCTCCGGGCAGGGAGGGGGGAGCGGGGCTGCGGCCCCCCAAATCCCCCCAAAACCCTCCCAAATCCCCCCGTCCCCCCGCCGCCCCCGAAGGCCCCGCGGAGGGCGGCGGGATCCTCCTCTTCCTCCCCGGGACGGTTTCGCAGACGCCACAGACGTGACGAGGAATTTGGTTTTCCCCTCCCAGTGACCCTAGAAGTCTTTTTTGTTTTTCCTCTCTCTCTCTCTTTTTTTTTTTTTTTTTTTTTTCTTCAAACTTCCAGGCCAGCTGAGGAAGGAAGCCTCCAGCTGCTGCATGAGAGGCTGCGGGCACCCAGCACCCCACAAAGCTCCCCTATGCTGTGGGGAGCCCAAAAGGAGACATCCGTGGGGAAAGGGAAGCCCATGACACGGAGAAAGGCAGCAAGGACTCTTGGTAGCCCCATGAGCCAGCATCCCCATTTGAGACCCTGCTGTGCTGCCCGTGATGGGAAGACCACCCTTGCACATGGGTGCCCCCAAGCAGTGCATAATGCACCCCGGGGGTGCCTGTGGGGTCGTACAGCAAGGGAACGTGGGGGGAGACACCCGGGTGCCAGAAAATGCCTGGAAGCTGCAAAAAGGACGTGTACATTCCTGGAGGTGTAGGGAATGACAGCGCGGTGATGTGGGGTGTGTCATCGGGACAGGCCTCTGCGTGCGGGGCCTGCGGCAGGGAGCACCCTGCGGGACAGGGATCGGGACGAGGTGGGCAACATGGAAAGTCTCATATGTAAGGAACACAAACAGCAGAGCCCTGCTTTTCCAAACAGAGACACGCGTGCCTGCTCGCCGCAGCCTCGCTCCGCACCGAGGCCCACCCACCTCACCTTGGCTCACCACAAAAGGGTTTTCGCAGCCCTGTAGGGCCAGACACCCCTCGTGCCACGGGTATGGGCTGCCAGAATGTGCAATGCGGCTCCGCAGAAAAGGAATCGCCGCGAAGCTTTGTCCCGCAGGAGGATCTTGGCACAGTGCTTTTTGTTTGGGACGGGCTTTTGTGATCTCTCCTCTTGTCCCAGCACTTGGTGGTCTCCCCAGCTCTTCCATGGAAAAAACAAAACAAGAAAATAAAATGCCTTCTCGTCTGACAGTTGCTGTGGCAACCTGAAATAGCCACGTATCTGAGGGAAGTGAAACTTTTAGGAAGAGAGCTGTAAGACTATCCCCCCCCCCCCCCTTTCTGAAAGATGTCAGCCTTGAGTTGCTTCTAACTATTCGCATGCTTGACTTCTGCTCATTCCTACTGGTATTTTTTGCCTTTGCTATAGAATGAGTTTTGCTGTTGTCAGCCTGCCCACGAAGTGTGCAACTCCCAGACCTCCGAGGCTCTCAGCACCTCACCAAAGCTCTGGCCTCAGCTTGATTCCTGAGTTAAGAGGTCTTGCAGACCCACTTTTGCTGGGTTATGGGTGATGTGCAGTGTCCTGTAGGCTTGAGTCATTAAACGTTTGGTTCCATTTTTCTTTCAGTCTGACTGGTGCCACCCTTCCAATTTTATTAAAAAGTTCAGATCGCGCTAAACCCTATGTGACTGTCACTGCCTGCTCATGACAAAATAAGCCTATGCCAACATTTTTACATCCAAAAGGCTTGAAGTTGACATACTGGTGCCAGATCCTGATTTTTAGGATTATGAAAAGTTGAAGTATTCCTATAACTAATGCCGTACATGTAGAATTTGTAGGATCGGTTCCTTATTCCCCCAAGAGTACAATACTGTTCCAGAAAAAGCAGTCTTGATCCCGTAAGTTTAGAAGCACAACATCCCCTTTTTGGAGTGAAAGGGTAAGCTGTGGTGGAGCTTCGAAACCTGCCACTGAGTACTTCTGGTGGCTGCCTCGCTGCCTGTGGGCGAGTCCACAGCCCACTGGAATTTAATCTGCTTCTCACCTCAGGTGGCAGGGCACGTGTATAACATATCTGTCCTCTTGTCGACCCAGTACATGTAGCAGTGTAATGCCGGCCAGGCACTAAATCTGGGCAGAATTGCTGCTCAGGAAGGTTGGCTTAGTAATAATCATCTGTTACTGTATGGCGCTGGGAAAGTTTCGCCGGGAAATGCTCACACACAGAAAATAAATGTTTGCATTAGAATAACGGTGTGCTGAGGAGGAAGGCAGCTCTTGCAAGAGTTTCTGCACTGTGGAATGTAAAATGGATGAGGATGGATAGTCACAAGGGACACAGACATCTTGCAGATGAAAGTATCTCCTATTATCAGCACCTTCTATTGTTGCTATACTAATTGTATCTGTCATGCACTTTTAAAAGTACATAGAGGGCAGTCATTTGCATTTGACTAGTTTTTCACGTGCATGCAGCATGGGCAGAGGCACTGCGCAGCAGCTGCTCTTCAGCAGAAAATGGGGAATATGGATTTGCCCTTTTTTAAAGACAGGCTTTTATTGAAAGCCATTTTATTCCTTTTGTGTGTGACACTTTGGGTTACTATTTTCCATATTTAAGTTTGGAGACATAAGTGGCAATTGCACCTGACAGAAGAAAGATGCTGGTTGAGTATGTATTTTATTCCTTTGCATTTTTTGTGCTCTTATTGTTTCATTGGAGCCGTAAAATACTAGTGGGACGCATGTATTCTCTTGGGCCATTTATTAGCTTCATTTCTACCTACGAGTTTTTCAGTCTTGTGTTTGGTTTCACAAGCTGGTAATCAATTTCATTCATTTAAAATACATGCAGAGCACCTATCACATACTGTTAATCACCTTGCTGAGGTGACCCAGGCTCTTTGGAGATTAATCTGGCCAAAAATTCACCCCCAAGTCTTCAACAGATGCAAAGTGATGCAACGAAATGGCCTGAATTTGCGAAGAGGCCGGCATCAAATCACAGTGTTTAAGAAGCCCAGGAGCAGGTAACTCTTCCCTCTTACATTTACACAGTGAACTATGGCTGGAAACACAAATGAAGAATATTGAGTGTGTGGTTCTAACCTCATGCCATGCTGGGACATCTGCCAGCCCTGCTTTTTCAGGTTTCTTCATCCATGTAGTGGTAGTGATAGGGATACTTGCCTTCCGTCACATACAAACAGGCTATGGGGACTTCTGGTAGCAGTCCCCACACCACCTACCTTTTCTCCATGTGTCCTGCACCCTCCAGTCCATTGCAGCACCTCCTTTGCCCTTACTGGTTATAGTCTCCACTAATTATTGACTCCAAGACTGCATCTGCATTTGGGAGGAACTTCATGTAAACATCCAAGAAGATCTCTCTCTGTTATTGTTTGAAAGTCATTAGGGTTTCCTTTTGCCATTATACCTTCAACCCCCTTAGCTGAGAGGCATGGTGATTCACCCTCTTTCTGTCCACATCCGTAATCTATATAATTCACAGGGTAGGGAACAGGCTTTTTGTGCTACACAGATAGATAAAGTCCTAATTTTTTTGGCAGTAGACTTTACAGCAAGCAATAAGGACCATCCACTACTGCAAAACATGGCATAAGGAAAGCAGTTCTCACCTTAAGGAAAAAACACACTGTCTGAACCAGTGTCTTTTGTGAGTGCACCCCCTGAAGCTGGCAGGTTTCACGACCTTGGTTTAGCTCATTAGCCTCCCTACAAGGAAACACATTGCAGAAATAGCAGCATCCACCAAGCAGGCAATGCACAGCCCCACCTGCCAGGTGATCTGGGTGAAGCATGCAGTATTGTGGCATGGAGGAAGAAGAACCAGCCAGGAGCAGAGAGGGGAAGTATTTCCTTCAGCTGGCACTGCTACCAAAACTCAAGCACTGGAAAATGCCAATTCAAGAAGGAGGCTGAATGGCTTTGGTGCATCACGCTGGAAACAGTCAGAGGCAGGAGGGGGAGAATGCCTGCCTTGGGGGGAGAGGCTCTCCGGTCAAGTCTTCCCTTGCTCAAAGAAGCTGACTTTCTTCGTTCTTGTAAATAAGACAAAATTGCACCCCGGGTGCCTGGCTCCATTAAGCATTTCTCTAACTGGAACAAGTGCTCAAGACCCCAACATTTCAACAAGCTGCTTAACACATCAAAAAGCAGGAACAGCTCCCAAGCCTGGAGTCACCAAAGAGCTCTTGCCTGTGGAATTTATAAAGCTGTTCCTGCTGGGAAAACATGGACTGCCTGGACTCTGCAGCGGAAGATGAAGTCACACTTCCAGCATCAGATTTGTTAGTGCGGGAGACCAGAACCTTTGCAAAGATGCTCAGCTCATTTTGCTCTGTTACCAGCGTAGGATTGGAATAAATAAACTATTCAGCTATTCCCCTTGCTTGGCAGTACCAAAGCAATTTGGAAAGCAAGAGGGACTGGAGCTTTATCCACTTACATGAACTGTGAAAAGATGATGAGCTTTGAAAAGCAGCACACACCTCTGTAATGCTTGCAAACAGTGAGGAGTGGGCCCCCTTCTCCTCTCCCATGATGCACACCCTTCTGTTAAATTACTTTTTTTATTTTTATTTTTTTTAATGTGCAATCTGAAGGCCAGGCAGCTCCTTGTGTTTTAGTCTTTAGCTCACATGACAAGATGGTCCCTTGGTCCCTTCTGAACACCTCTGGCGGGAGGGAGCCCCTGAATAAATGAGCTACTGACTGAAGCATCCTTTCATGCTCCTGTGGGGCGGTTCGACTGCACGAGGGTTGAACGCGCAGCCAGAGCACTGCTGGGGCTCTGTATTCACACTTTGTTCTTCTCCTCTCTCCCCCAGGCTGATCCTGTGAAGTACTGAGCCCTCCTGGAGCCAGTGGGAGTTAAAAAACGCTCAATATCCTTCCAGCTTTGGCTACTTCATAATATAGCCATTAATGTATGCACAGCCTATTTTTAGAGTCTGTTACATGTTTGCTGGGTAAAAAAACTGTTTGAAAGACCCTTTCCTCTCCCCAGACATTGACATTGAATTTGATTTAATAGAAGAGCCTGAAATTCTTTCCATTAAAAAGTATATTATAAATGCTCATGGAGCTGTAACTGCAGTTGAAAGCTAGGTATATTCCTGCCAAAGGGTAAACTTGCTTCATCTAATAGGGGAATATTTCTAGGGGAACAATTTACCCTTTATGAGCTTTCTTCCTAGAGACAACATAGAAAGTATGCCTTCACTATGTTTCGAGCAGAACAAAATAAATTAAATACACCTGCAGGTACACTAACAAAAAGCACCAGCATGAAAATAGCCAAGACAAAATTTATCTGCTTTTTCAGTCTCTCAGCCTAATGCAATCAACCAACTGGGCAATGCAAGGTCTGCAGCACTGGGATTTGGTATGGGTTGTAATGATCCCTTGTATGGCCTAAGACTGCAAATTCGTATTGCACATCGAAATAGAAAGCCCTAAAGTGTTCAGCAATGACAAGCATTATTATTCTGAGTCTGCAGAAGGGGAGACAGCCACAGAGCAGAGAAAGCAGCTTGCCTAAGCCCGCAAAAAGAGGTTGTCCTAGAGGTTAAAATATTTGTAGCACTTGGCACATGGACTTGTATGCAACCCTTAGAGAACATACTGTTTTGCAGGGGGAAAAAAAAAAAAAAAGCACATTGCATATGTCCACTAGACTCATAAATGCAAAAGTGAACCATTTACACATGCTAAGAAGTTATGGGTTTATGTTGTTTTCCTTTTTTTTTTTTTTTTTTTTTTTTTAACCATGAATTAGCTCTAATGTTTTTCCTTTTTTTTTTTTTTTTTTCTTTTTTTTTTTTTTTTTCTCTTTGTAGTGAAGAAAATTTATCCAGTTTAAAAATGGTGTGCTGAGGATAACAAATTCAAGCTGGGCATTTTTTTGCTACTGTTGTTAGTAACTGGAACAAATTCTTCCTTTGCTCTCCCTGCACCACTCTAGGATAAGTAATTGGCCTTGTTTTAGATGCTGAAACCTCTGGCTGTATCCGAACTGGTGATAAGTCTCACTGAAAACATACGAGCCATCCAGCTGAACTGCAGTACCCTGCTCTTGCACTTAAAATTAAGGGCACGTTAAGTGCTTAGCTATGTGAATATGGAGCCCTTCAACACCTGCCCATGGCAAGGAGAAGCTCTCAATGACAGAAACGCATGAGGAAGTTGCAGCAACAGGAATGCTGAGTATGAAAGAAATGCAGGATTGGACCCCGAGCCTGACGAACAGGTATGACTGAATTGCATTCATTCACGTAGCTGCATCCGTAAGATACAGCTCATCAGTGTTTATGCTTCAAATGCTTCAAGTCAAAACAAGCGTGAGTGATTTGATGTGTCTACATGGCGTAATTAGAGATGTAAACAACGGCTGCCGTTGCAGAAACTAGAGCAATATGCTAAGTAACTACCTGAGTTATTTCAGTCGAGCTATATTCTGCATCATTAGTGTAATTACAGGAATAAAATTCAAGCCCATCATACCTTCGGTAGTTCAGCTTGTGTATTGTATAACAACCTGTTCTTCAATTTTTGTGATGTTTCTTCCCCTATCACCAGGGTGGCCCATGCTCTCCCCCATTTTTAGCTGTCTAAACCACAAAGGAAAGATCCACTAATGAAAACAAGGTTAATTATGCTTTCATCAGAATGTTTTCAGAAGGGATTCCTTCTGAGAAACACTAGACTGGGGAGTCCATTCATTCTGCTCCCTTCTGCCACAAAAAATAAAGTAAAACCACACAATGAATGTCTCTATTTATGTTTCAGAGTTCTTTTCATGCCAAATGTGTCTATGTGAATGTACCAAACACAAATGGAGCATTAATAATATACGACTATTTTTCCTTTTTCCTTTTTTTTTTTTCCTCCTATATTGCTCAGCACTCTATTTTTCTAACTCTTCCCGAGAGCAAGAAGGAAACCATTTCCCTGCCCCCTACTTCTTTGTTTCTTTTTCTTCTTATTCAGGAAGGGGCTTGTAGTGAATCTGCTAGGACTATTGTGCTATATTCATCGCTGTTACTTAGCGCAGCTCATGTGTGAGTCGAGGCTCTTTTCTCTATGAGAAAAGATATTTCCCTTTATAGCACTGTAAGTCAATTACTGTGTTGGCCTTATGTATTTTTCCCTTTGAACCAGACATATGATAAGTACTATCCCTAAAGCCCTTTTATTATTTATCATGTTATAAAAAATGGAGTACCTTGAACATGTGTATGGTTCCTGTATATGCTACACTCACTGAAGAAGGTAGTAGCACCTTCTTATAAGCAAAGGGCAAGATCTAATGGACAACTCTTGTTATTCTCAATATAAGGAGGTTAAGAAAGCACCTACAAAATTTTTGTCCTTGCATAGGTCAGTGATGTTTTGTTCCTTAATAAATAAAATCATTAACTTTGACCAAGGGTTGACTCTCAGCTGAACACACTGCGAAGCCTCAAAGGAACATGAAGAATGATGCAAGAGGCACACCATGGTTTTAGTACAGATGATTTTTGGAAGAACAACCTCTACCCATGATAAAAGCCTTTGGCTTTGATTGTACAATTGCTCCAAGCATAAAAAAACATAGGGTTGCAACACTAAAGGTATTTTGTTTGTTTTATTTTGAAGAAAGTGGAATGGAAAGCCAGTGGGAATTGTTCCCATACAGTTCAGGTATACAGCTCACTGCACTCCAGCTTAAGTTTCCAGCACAGTCAGGCTCAAATTAGGCCAGCTAAAAACCTACAGAAGCCTTCTGGTTTTCAGCACAAAATATTGTCATGTCCCATGGGCCAGAACCAACAGACTCTGTAACATGGTGCACCGATCCAACTTACTTTGTGGGACAGGAAGGGTCTATACAGTCCTTGTCAAAAGTACAAGTCCTTGGTTGCTCCTGCAAGCAGAGGCTATGCTAATGCAATATCCTACTGCAAGATTACTGTAATTCCACTGCCTGTCTACTTTGGGCCTTTCCAGTGCAGTTTTAGCAGTTTTTTATGAGCCCAATGCAGTCCTTAGTCCAAGACCATTTCTTCAGTCGCTTCAGTGAAACTAAAACAAATATAAATTAATTGTATTAGAAGTTTGCAGTTGTGCATACAATCATTGACCACAGGAAACATCTGGAAATTAAGAGAGTTCAAGGAGCTCTCCCCAGACAGGACTAGGTTTTAATGGTAACAGTTCAAAAAAATGTGACTTAAAAAAATTAAAGGTGCTATATAATGGGTAAGCAAAGAACGATGTCATACAGAGGTCTCATGGAAAATACATATCATTAATAAGCAAAATTTTAAAAAATAACAAAAGAAGAAATTGAAAATATATAAAGATGAAAGCAAAAGGTTTTCTGAAGAAATCTAGTAGGGAATTTAGCAATGAGGTCTGAAAGTCTTTCTTAACTTCAGTTCAGGGACTGAGTCAAAGAGTTCTTTGCAACCTCTGTAGATGGGAACCGCTACATGAACAGAGGTTCAGTGCTGCAGGAAGACCATCATGGTGCCAGACGCTTCTTTTATCCCAGACTACAGCAGCTTACACAGTATCATGATTTAAATGATTTAATTATGTAAGTAAATAAATGGGATAATAAAGCTGTATCTTATTGTAAATATGGCATAAATTGCATCTTCTGGCTGGTTTGTGGATCAGTCTGATTCTTCAGTTGTTGCCTGGAAAAAAAAAATAAGGCTTGTTTTTCTTTTCTACTGCTTAGGTTTCTCTGCTTGCTAATTCTCCATTTGCATAACTGAAGCAGAGGTGACAAAAACTGCCTGGAATGGTTACTTGTTGCTGCTAAACCATGACTCACATTTTTTTCCCTCTAATATTTAGTGAACATCCTATGCTAGTTCTTCTGTTATCTCAAAGTAACCGCTATACTTAGGCCTACTAAAAAAAGTTAATATTAAATGAGAGGTATATACAATTAGTTAGATGTTTCTTCTCCAAATGAGATGTAAATTCCACTATTAAGTGCAATTTTCCTCGAATTGCATACTTTCAGAAACCCATTTGACAGTGTAGATTCCCAGTGCACGCTTTGTTTCAAAAAAGTAATGGCTCTGTGAGGATATGTTCTCTTTGCCTTTCAATTGCTTTCCCATAACATCTGTGATCCAAACAACACAATACTGCTCATGGAGTGCACCTCCCAAACAAAACAATCTAAAATAAAAGCACTGCTAACATTTTAATAATAGTGTTTGCTCACAGGGTCCCAAATGCAAAGAAAGATTTTTTTGTTGTTGCTGCAAGAATTTTCTAATCATTCAGCCTGCAGGACTGTATGGGAATAGAGGAGGAAACAGCCTTCGGGAGGACTGTATGCCATGGAAAATGCCTTCTCCCTCAGCCATAAAGATATTCCCCTCAAGAACTGGAAGCTTCTCTGCATCCAAGCATTTTAGAGTGACATAACTGCACAAGCCCAACTTCATCAGTGCAAATCTCCAGGAAGCTCTGATTGCACCGATGTAAAGGCATGTGTCAGCACAATTAAACACAGGTGCCAAGTAAGCCCATGCAGAAGTAAGCACAGAATCAGAGTTTTATCACAAAATGCTTCAGTGGGGCCACAAAAGTTTTCTTTTCCTTCCTAAAAAGTAGGGGCCAGGAAGGATCTCGGGAAGACAGAGGCATCTGCATAGATGAAAAAGAGATGAGAGACCCTGGAAAGACCTGCAGGGAATAAGAAAACTGACAGTCTAAACCCTCAAAAGCACAGCAGCTTTCTTGTCTTTTTAGCTGCACAGAAAAATCAATGCTAGGGCCCTATCCTGAAAGGAAACAAGAAACACAAAGGCAGAACAGCATAACTATCTGCCATCTGCTTGGGGGGAGCTGTCAGTCGCATGCTTTGCGATAGGTGCTGGACTGAAGCAAGCCTGTCCTTCTGGCAGGTGGGGCAGCCACAAGCTTTTGCTCTCACCTTGTCTCGGCTCACAAAAAATACGTTCTTTCAAGCAAGAAATTGAATCACAGAATCACAGAATTTTCTAGGTTGGAAGAGACCTCAAGGTCATCGAGTCCAACCTCCAACCTAACGCTAACAGCCCTCCACTAAACCATATCCCTAAGCTCTACATCTAAACGTCTTTTGAAGACTTCCAGGGATGGTGACTCCACCACTTCCCTGGGCAGCCTGTTCCAGTGCCTCACAACCCTTTCAGTGAAGAAGTTCTTCCTAACATCTAACCTAAAACTCCCCTGGCTCAACTTAAACCCATTCCCCCTCGTCCTGTCACCAGGCACGTGGGAGAACAGGCCAACCCCCACCTCGCTACAGCCTCCCTTGAGGTACCTAAAAAGAGCGATAAGGTCGCCCCTGAGCCTCCTTTTCTCCAGGCTGAACAAGCCCAGCTCCCTCAGCCGCTCCTCGTAGGACTTGTTCTCCAGGCCCCTCACCAGCTTCGTCGCCCTTCTCTGCACCCGCTCAAGCACCTCGATGTCCTTCTTGTAGCGAGGGGCCCAAAACTGAACACAGTACTCGAGGTGCGGCCTCACCAGAGCTGAGTACAGGGGGACGATCACCTCCCTAGCCCTGCTGGTCACACTGTTCCTGATACAAGCCAGGATGCCGTTGGCCTTCTTGGCCACCTGAGCACACTGCTGGCTCATATTCAGCCGACTATCCACCATCACTCCCAGGTCCTTCTCTGCCTGGCAGCTCTCCAACCATTCCTCTCCCAGCCTGTAGCTCTGCTTGGGGTTATTGCGCCCCAGGTGCAGGACCCGGCACTTGGCCTTGTTGAACTTCATGCAGTTGACCTCAGCCCATCGGTGCAGCCTATCCAGATCCTCCTGCAGAGCTTTCCTACCCTCAAGCAGATCGACACACGCACCTAACTTGGTGTCATCTGCGAACTTACTGAGGGTGCACTCGATGCCCTCGTCCAGATCATCGATGAAGATATTAAAGATATTAAAGAGGAGCAACTTCCCTCTTTAGAATGGCTTGATTCCCACCACGTGCCAGAAAATAAATAAATAAATAGAAGTCCAAAGGAGTTAGAAACATAAGTACACACACACACACACACATATATATACATATATATATATATACATATATTATATAGCCAGCCCCTTGCACAGCAGCTGAGTAAAACAAGTGAAACTTCCAACTTCCTCTTCTCCCCAGTTTTCATCTTATAAAGGCATGCGTGGGGGGAAAGACTCAACTGCCTCCTAATTGTTCCCTGGCTTCCTGTCAGAAAAATCCAGGCCTAAATCCCAGGAAACTTGTCATTCCCTGTCTGAGGCAGAGCTCAGAAGAACAATAGCTGGCTACAGTCAACAGCAGCAGAGACTTAAACGTTTGCATTGCATTACACTACTGAGAAGTGCCACTGTATAACAGCAGCACAGGACACTTACAGTAGACATGTATTAGTAAGTCTAAGTACTGAAAATCACCAACTAATTTATCTTTTAGCTTCTCTGATGATTGCTAGTAAGAATTATCTCCCTTTAAAAAGCACCACCACCAGCAAACAGATGGATAGAATAAAAAGGTCTACAAAGAAATTCATCATAGTACAGTGCAAAACCATGGCACAGTGCGGTTTAAAAAAGCAGCGCTCACTATTCCCAAAGCCATCATTTCTCATCTTCATTTCAGCTCCAAGGACTGATGATGCTATAATGCCTAAGATGGTGAAAAGAGGGTGGCCCTTGAGTCATTATTCTCCATATCCTTCTCAGTGCTATCTCACAGCTTCTAAATTTATTAGATTAGCAGTTTCTTTTGAGATAAGCCCAAAGCTTGTTTATCCTGAGGCACTAAAAGTAGTTTTCCAAAGCCATATTTGGTACTCAAATGAGTTGGCCTGATATCCCCAGAAAAAGCAACCCTTCTCTGTCTCCTGGAGCAATGGGAGTTGTCCAGCGTGGCAGACAGGGCCTGTACATCTAGCCCCTCAAATGGTTGTTACTGGCAGGCAAGAGGCCATAGAATATGACTGAGGGAGATAAATATCAGAGTACCTCATAGGCTCTATCCTTCCAGAAAGTCGCCATTGCCTTGAGCTTACTTTCCACCACTGTCAGCATAAAACTATTAAAAATGCATAATTTATTGCAGATTGCTTCAATATAGCTGAAAAGATCATCCCTGTAAAGGTCTCCGTCTTCAAATCCTGCACAGATTTCCTCTAACAGCAAAGGACATTAAAAAAATTAGAAGAAAGAAGTAGGAGATTTGAGACTAACGTATTTGAGAAGAAGGTGAAGTGTCATCTCTTATTTTTCTCTCATGTTGCTGACACTCAGTTGAGTCTCTCACTCTACACTGGGAACATCCAAGATGTCACCCATTTGGAAACTTGAAAAAACAATTCTGAGAACAATGAACAGGACTAGAGGCCCAAATCCTGTTTGATTGTCTGGCTTTAACACAGAACTGCACATAGAATCAGCCCATTCTTCAAGAAAGCATGATGTACAAACACGGTTGTATAAGCCTCAGTGGATTCCTTGGGGAGATCCAGTCAAAACACAGCACGTCAGGTAAATTAAGAGGTCAAGCAGAACACATTCTCTGTTCTGGTGAGAACTGGGAGGTTTAATGATCTAACTCTCTCAAAAGCAGACTGCTTACTAGAAGCATCTCTGCATATGAATGTCTAGTCTACCCACAGGCAATCAAGCTTGACCAAGTCATACAGCTTAAAAATGTCAAGATCACCAAGGAAATTCTGTGGGGAAAAAAAAAAAAGAAAAAAGAAAAAAGAATAAAACCCTTATTGTCCTATTACTACAAGGCTTTCTTTCTTCCATTGTTAAAGTAATTCATTTTGTATAGATTTAACAAACTAAATCTTAAAGTTCCTCCTAAACCAGACTTGGATCCAAGCTACGCTGTACATTAGTTGGTGTAACCGAGATCAGAATTCAGACTTCCATTTTTCTTCATTCCATACCAGGCAGGTTCCCCTCTCCTTCAGAATAAAGCGTAGGTGTTAGTTACAGAATTAAGGATTCATCTCTATGTAAGCAATGAGAAGTGCATATTTTACAATACTTTTTACCTCATTAAGGATACCATGGTATTTCTGAAAAGTGATGGTGACTCTTACAACTAGCGACCATTTTAGAAATGGAAGTGCCACTACGTTGCTTTGCTTTCCCTAATAGGATCCTAAGCACGCAGTAGAAACTCCCTGTGTGCATCTCAGTCTCCCATGGAGATCATTAACAGAGATCATTATAATTTTCAATAGAAGCACGTCACCACCCTTCTCTTCTCAAGGACAGGAAAGACCACTGGAAGGAACTCATCACAGTTATTAGGCCACAGGCTTCTTATGCTCAGAAAGGGCCACTGAGCTCTTAACTCCTTGAAGAAAGGGTCTACAGAAAGCTCAAAGGGAGGAAAGGTGGCAGCTGGGGCTGCCTGGCCAGAAGCTGTGCTGCTGTGAAGGCCCTGGGGTGGTGGTGGGCTGTGAGCTGGGCAGAAGGCCCAGCATGGCAGCCAGGAAGGCCCACAGCATCCCAGGCTGCACCAACAGCACCTCAGGCAGCAGATCGAGGGCAATAGTTATTCCCATTTTCTTGGCACTAAATTAGACTGGAATATGCATTCAGTTCTGGCCCTCGGGACAAGAGGGAGGATGATCGTGTAGGGCAAGTCCAGGTGACTGGGGCACAGGCCAGTGAGGAGAGGATGAGGCACCAGGGCTTGTTCAGCCCAGAGAAGAGACAGCTTCAGGAACCTGAGAGCACCTCTGAGAAGAGATGAGAAGGAAGATGCACAGCACAGAGACAGTAGCCACAAATTGAAAAGGGTAGAAGGGGGAAAATTGCCCACTGTGACAGTCAGACAGCAGCTCAGTTTGCCCAGACAGGCTGTGCAATCTCTGTCCTTGGAGGTTTTCAGGACCTGACTGGACAAAGTCCTGAGCAACCCAGTCTGATCTTATCACTAATCCTGCCTTGGGAAGGAGGTTGGACTAGAGACCTACTGAGGTCCTTTCTAACTTAAATCATTTTATAGAAAATTACAAAGCAATAAAAGATGCAAAATATCTACACAAACAAGTAAAAATCCACCCCTTTTCACAGTAGATCTGCAAAGTTTTAGGAAGCAGGACTTTTCAGATGTGATGTATAAAAACAAAACCAAACAACCTCCCTCTTTCTCAGTCTGTAATATTGAGCTATTACATTAAAATCTACTCCAGATATCATTATCTGACTTGTAAACTTTGTTCTGACTAGTCACTTCAGAGATTAATGCATCTGGGATTCAGAAGAAAGAAATCCCTCCTTTCTTCTGGCAGGTATTCATAGCAAAGCAAAGAAGGGAGTATATTATTAAAGCTTAACTGCTGTTTAAGCTTTTGAAATAGGACTTTTGCCTGTTTCTTCCAAGAAAATCCCTTCTCCCTTGCCCTACAAACATAAAAAACAGACTAAATCCACCAGTGTCATCCAGAGAGATTCTTATCCTGTTTACACTGGCCTGAGTCTGAATAGTTCCCCAAGAAAGAAATTCATCTCAATATACACCACTGTGACTGAGAAATGCATGACCTAATGAATTTCATCATAAACAACCATACAAGAAAGAAGAAAAAAACCAGGCTAGGTGTTTTTTAAGAAGACTGAAAAGGCATTAAAAGAAAGCAATTAGTGAATATCATTCTTTGTTGGCACAAGGCAAAAGTAGGAAGCTGCATAACACTCTCAGCTCCTAAATCTGCACAACATGTAAGCCAAAGGGGTCCACGGCCAAAGGGTTCTGGTGGGACCTGAGCCAGGGAAGCCTGCTCCACAGGGACTTCTGAAGTCTTCTCAGCTACACAAGAATAGGCATGAAATGTCCAAAGTGGTTATTGCATGTCCCATCAAAGGGCCAGACAAGGTACTGCCTTCTTAGAGAAATGAAAGGAGTCAGAAACCACTTGCAAGTCATACTGTTGCATTAACTCGTTTGACATTGAAAACTATGGGCCTAGTTTAATTCTTCATAATGACCTAGACTGATGATGACCAGCTTGAGAAAAATGTTCAGGATCTGGTTCCACATGAAGAAAAGTTTTTAACTGGATCTGGGGTGTGTTATAGGTTTTTGATCTAGAAAGAATGTCTTTATGGCAACTTCTAGGGTGAAAAGTTAGCTCTGCCTGAAAACCTACCTCATTTAATGCTTTGAAATGCTATACTCTGTTTACAAATTAACTTCTGCTCCTCTTGGGTAATGCACGTTTAAATACTCCTTCATATACATCTGTATTTTAAAAAGGATTCCAGAATGAATCCCTCCCCCTTGCAAGAAAAAAATGCTTTGGGGAATTTGTAGGAGGATTAGAGCTTTAACAACATGTACAATAAAATATTAAAATCATATAATGCCCTTTAAGAAACCAGTCTTTCAAAAAGTGGCATTTTCATTTGTTCTGGTCTTTGGTAGAAAGCCCTGCCCATGAATTTTCTCTGCTTTGAAGTCCTAGCAGTTTTGCAAAATAGGAAAAATTGAATTTGGAACATTGGGACTATAATTAAATGCCATCATTCAAAATAAGGGGGAATAAAAAGCACATGCTTCCTTGAGTCTTAAAGCTGTAATGGCCATGACCATAAAGAAGCTGGTAAAGCCTCAGGATAAAATTCCAGCTTTGCTGAAGTTGACAAGGGCTCTACTACAAGATTTCACCCTTGGGATTTCACTTCGAGGACTTGAACCTGGCCTTGTGTGGATTTAGGTCTTCTAGTTTTAAAGATGGCATCGAATTATGCACAACTCCCACAGATCAAATGAAAAAGACCAGGTGTAAAATTCTTCTTTTCCTCTGCCTCACACACATAAAAGGAAATGTTCAAGTCTTTAACTCAGTGAATAATACAGAAATTTTTGATAAATAGAAGATAAATCTCTGTATAAGAAGTTTGCAAGGTATTTTTGTTTTTTTTTTTTTTTTTTTTGTTTGTTTGCTTGCTTGTTTTTTATAGAAAGGATATATATATATGTTTTACTTCAGAGCAAATGTGGTATTTTTCACTCCAACCAAAGTCATGAACTGGGCTAATGAAGAAACTTATTATACATGTGGACTGCATTCTTTTCAGAAGACTGCTGTTTTTCTCTAACATACTGCTCTAGACAGGGAAAGATATTCCAGAAACAGAGCTAGTGTTCATAATGAGGGAAGAAGGCCAATGATCAAAAAAGACTGTGTAAAACAAAGATTAAGAATATTCATTTTTATGTATTATAAGATCCTTGGAAATGTAAGAAATTATTAGCACTCAGCAGGTTTGATTCTTTCCTTCCTTGGAATTTTTCCAGCGTGAATTTTTGGAGTTCCTACTATCAATCAGTGACAGAAAGAAAGATAAAGAGTAACATTTAAAAAGGGAAATCCCGTTGTCCAGTTTTGCTTGTCTGCAATAAACTTATTGCACAAAAAAGGAAGACAAAGGAAATTGAAAGAGACTGTGTCTCTTGTAGTGGTGGGAAGCAGAAGAAAACTAAGTGTATTTGCTGGCAACTCCTTGTATACCATCCTGAAGCATAATGTAATAGCAGCTCTAAACTGCTTTTAAGAACAATTTCACCTTCACTATACTGAATCATGAAGGGTGAAAACTTTCATGAATGGTGCCTTGTCCCAGCATACCATATAGGCATGCATAGTGATGCACGGAAGATCAGTGATCCAGGTCAGACATGATAAGTATTTACTACCAGCTTCAAAAGGAAGCACATTTTAACACTACTGCTATCTAGTCTTATCACCTATATTTTGTTAACCATCCATACCCTGCTTGCAAATTATGTTTTGCGTCATGCATGTAACCCTGTAATTCTGCTTGCATCAGGCCATCTGCCCCAGATTGTTACCACGACCTGCCCAGAAGTAACACGGTTTTGGAAAAGCTTTCTTAGAAGTCTCCCAGGTCATTCCTTTCCATCTCTCCTCAGTTTTGATGTAGGACTGTAACTACAACCCAAGTGCACCTCCTGGCACATGGCATGCTGTGTAATACAGTACACTGCACTTGATGTATAATTTACCTACTGTTTTGCAACAGGTAATATTATGTTGTTGCTATGTTCTGTTGTGCCCTGAGTAAACCTTGGCAAGATATTACAAACATTTCAATATTAGATTTATTCTTAAAGTTGTTCTCCTTGGGTAGTTATCATGCCCCATAATTTTCTTTCATTTTAAAATACTTTCAAGGAATTAGAACCCAAATGTCCTTGTTGTACCCAAAGAGAATTAAATGTACTGGAAATACTAATGCCTATAACATCACCATCTTCTCTTTTGCCATGTTTATGGTCATTCCCTGCCCTTTGATACACAAGGGATTCATTCCCATGAAAGCAAAACTGGGATGGTATTGAAGGAAAGATTCTCTTAAACCCTTGCAGTGCTTTAAATGACACATAACTATTATGGTCAATGACTGTGAGTAACAAGGTAGTCATTTAAGTGGCAATAAACCCTATTTTTGGTCAATCTTAACTCTTACATGGCCATTTAGACTAATAAATGAAGTAAGATATCTGTTCCCCCCCAAAAAAAGAGACAGAATTTTTTAGATAGGTACACTATAGTATTATTACAGAATGTTGCAATGGATCCCCTAACACTTCCAGACTGCTGTTCACCTCTCCCATTGCTGCTCCAGTCCCCTCAGAGGATCGTTTTAGAAGTAAAGGGACCAAAAATGCCTGGGTTCAGGATCTTCCACCCTGTAGAATACATCCACAGAGTCTTAACGGTGATATCTGACAAAGCATCAGTACTCAAGAACTTCAATGATTTACTCTAGCTTGAAATTAAAAATAGTCTTTATACCACGTAGTAGCCAGACAGTGTGGTCCAAAAGATGCTAGGGAAGAAAAGTATCTACTGCACGCTTCCTGTTGTTGTTTTCACTAAGATTGTGAGGATTTACTATTTGTTTTGTTGTAGTGTAAGACATTCCAAGAAATAATAAAAAGATCAGTGTCTAAAAAAGACAGAAAAAGACTATTCTTATTTGGTGTGCCTAATTTAAAATAAGCAAACAACAACAAAAATGCTTAAGCGTGCTCTTTCCTCATCTTTCTGACATCACTGGATTTTGGCAGCTCGTGTGTTTTTTAAATCCTGTCTGAAAAAAAAAAAAAAAAAAAAAAAGCATTTTCCTAATTGGAACCTAAATAGTTCAGAAGGCAAAACTGCTCCCTTGGAGTCCCCTCAAACCTCCACTGTCATGTGTCCCCTGCAAATACAACCACAAATACAATTTTTAGATTATTGGAACAGGACAGCATTCTGCTTTTCTACACCTCAAGTATTGAGCGTAATCAGCCTATTTGTCCTGCTTAATTTAGTCAGTCATAAATGCTGGAGTGGAGGATGACATCTGACTCACTGCCACAGTAATTAATTGTGATTTCATAAAAGCATCGTTATGTTATTTATTCTGGCAGAGGAAGTTGAAATAGATAAATAATAGTTAGCAATTACACATATACCAGCTATAGTCATGCTGTGTACTGGTAAAGCCCTTCAAGGAATCATACAACATCTCATTAAATATGATGATGGAAGATACATAGAAAGCATACGTAAAAAGGTAGCTTAGGAGAGACTAGCATTCCTACTTGCTAGGAACAAGTATAAGCTATAATTCAAGTACAACACTGACAGACACTCCAGAAAGTTAATTCAGAATAAAACACTGAACTAGAATAAAGAAGATCCACCTCCAATTCTCCCCAGGAACAGAGTTTCTCTCAAAACTTTTAACGAGTCTCTTCTAATTTGTATTCTGTGTGAAATTGTTTTCTCTAGCCTAAGAAACTCCAGTGCTTCAGTATTTTCCTTGTTTTATATCAGTGCCAAAGACTCTTCTTAGGGTTAGCAGAGACCAAGCCTGAGTGCCCTGATTCAGATCAAGAACTTAAATGTGATCTTCTGAACTTCAGGATATTTTGTGCAGGTACAAACGACCAGTTTGGCTACAACATTTGCCTTTGATAATTGTATTCCTTAATGAAAAATCTCATCCCAATAACATATTCCCACCTCTAACATTTTAGAAGCATTGATAGTCAGAAGTCACACTTCAGTTCAATTTCTCCAGACGTAGGCAACATTTCTTTTGGTGTCTTTACAATGCACAGCACCATGAAGGAGGCATTCAGTTGTGCTAAGTCAAAACACTCCAGATGTCAGCATGTTCAGGAATACAGCCTCACTTATGCTGTCTGCAGAGCAGAGCCAAGTTTAGGACACTATGGTCCTAAATGATCCTAAATATGCTGATATGCAGCAGATCATTAATCTGTAGGTTATCTTGGTGAAACTGTTTGAGAGACCAAACACATCTGTCAGGCCAAACAGCAGACTGGATCAGGTAAAAGAAGAAAGCCTGTGTTTGTAAAGAAGGTGGCTTCACCTTTCTGGTTTCATAGCATGACTCCACAAGCAATTGCATCTGGCTCCTGTTTGGAACAGGAGAGCAGCAGAAACAAACCACACTCTAATTTAGTGGCTTCATTGCTGGGACTGATCCTGTATTCTAATTTTGTTTTAGTCAGCAGCGAATCTCCCATTTACTTTATCAGATCTAAAGTTTATACGTGTTTGCTTCTATTTGTCACTTCAAAAGCTCAGTTTGTCATAACTGGTTCCTACTCCGAGTTTCCCCTTAAGCACTTCAAATGCTCTCTGTCTAGACATTACTTCTATGTAGCAGGTCAAAATTATTTTCTCAGTTGTGCTCAGCTCTGGGCAATAACACCGTCCTGTGTGGTAAACTCTACAGAGCCCTACCCCTTCAAAACCAGAAAGGACGATAAAGGCAGTATTTTCCTCACACAGAAGTAGCACCCACCCACCCCACACAGATGTTGCAGACCCAAAGAAGAGCATTTAAGGATGAGTTTTCACTGAAACTCTTCTCACTTTCATTTGCCTGCTTTTACATTTTGAGATGGGTTACAAAAAGAAGCAGAAAAACGAGTTTCTGTATTTGGTCGGTTGGTTTGAAATCCATTTTCTCCTCATTTTCACATCCAAAATACTTTCCAGGAAAAGAACATAACAAGTAATAGACAGAAAGCAACACCAGCTTCCATTTTCTCCACCAGGAATTAAAAAGAACCCTATGAAGAAATTATGAACTCTCTATACACACATACACACTAACTCTTTCATCTTCTCCATTTGAAATCTAGGACATTTAAGAGCATTTTACTACCCGAAATATATTTTCCTTCATGATTTTATTCATCTTTGCAGAAAATGAAGCCTATTTCCAGTCGGCAGTCCATAACAGCATAAACATTTTAAGAGCTCCCTTGGCAGAACACCTTATCAGGAGTTGCTCTATGGGATTCAGACATGGCATTTCCAGGCATAGAACTACCCGGCTGTGTGAACAGCTCCATAAAGAAAGAGATTCAACTTTGCCCATTCTTTATTTTTTTTTCCCCCAATAAATTTAACAGAAAGGTTGAAACTTCAGGGGTTGATATGTCTTCAGCCAAGGCTAGCGGGGGACTTCTGCCATCAGCAGCAGTGATGTAAGTCCACCCTCACAGAGCGTGATGGTTACCAGCACTGGAAAGGAGGCTGGAACATCTTCAAAGTCAGACTCAGCCTTGAACTCTGAAAATCGAGCGGATTCCATGTATCCATGGAATTGCATTAAAGCCCCATGTTGGATGACTGGATTTGGCCCATGTACATCAGTAAAACTATTCTCAAGTCAAATCTTGGTTACTGGGGACAATAGAGGTATTTGGGTGCACCAGGAGTGCAGCACAGAACCAATCTGGGCATGCTGAGACATAATGAATGCCTCTGTGAGGGGGAGAGGAAAAAAAATGCTTCACACATATATAAGCCAGACTTTTATCATTTGAAAAGGGTTCTTTTAAGGACACTCTCCAAGGACAGGTTTGCGAGTTTTTTGATAGCTGCTATGTCACTTCCTTCTTGTCCAGCAAAAGATGAATTAATGCTTTTTGACAAACTCATACAACTCAGATAATTCACAGCCAGCCATCACATACCATACAATTTAAACCAGCATGAAAATAAAATAATACGAAAGGTTTGGAGTTAAGAACAACCTTTTACAAGTTCAGCTCAAACTTGCTGCCACCAGAGATGGTTGGTGCTCTGGGGCTTTCAATGGTGGCAGACTTAGCTTGCAGCTCTGGACACTTGATCCAAAAAGAGCTCATTTTCAGGTCAGTAGTTCTGAAAATCTAAGTTTAACAGTAGAGGACATGACCACTATATCACCTTGTAAAGCCAATCTGCAGTTGTAAGCTTAAGCTATGTTTTTGATAGGAAATACTGGACAATATCTCCACTGGGCTTACTGGTGTATGCATTTGGAAGTCTGAACAAGGGAGAAAGATAAGGAAGATCTCTTTTACTGATGTATATTGGCCTGCTGCCTCTGGAGAGTTCTGCAAGCTGAAAAACTGCAAATCACATCAACTGCAAACCTGGACTGGGTAATTTGCATAATGCAAAGAGTCAGCAAAGCTTACAACGTAGGAAAGAGGAGACCCATAGGAAACAAGACTTGAAAGGTTAATACAAACTATTAAAAAGGTATTTTTGGTACCTGAACATTCAGCTACACTTTTATAGCAAACATAAATGGAATACTTTAGTTATAGCATATCAGAGGAAGACCATGGAGATACCTTCTCTGAAAACTTTACTAACAGTGAATCATTTATTCTAATACATTCAGCACATCTTTTTCAAACCTGTTATCCATATGCATTACATCCTTATTGCTGCTTTAAAACTAAAAGGGTCTCCATGAAGGGCTCAGATATCTTAAGTAATGGAGACTGATCAAAGTGAGAGCTACTAACGCACAATGGTCTACAGAACCAAGCTTCAAATGCTGGAGACATCCAGCTTCAAGCTGGAGGCATCTATGGGCAGAAACCTGTTGATTTGGGTTGGAGTGGGTTTAAGGTTCCCTGCTGAGCATATACAAGATGGTGTGAAACAGAACTGGTGGTACCTTGTTGGCAGGCTGGGCCACACTTGCAGTTGTACAGATGACAGAACGGCAGACATTAATACCCCACTCTGCCACTGCTCCCTCCCAGGTGGTTTCCTGATGCAATGGAAAAGATGACGCTCTGAGAGGTTAAATGGAGTAGAGAAGAACTGGGACCATCACAAGCCCCTGGCCCCCTGGCAGGATGAAGCTGGGAAGAGAAGAAAGGAGAAGCAAAAGGGAAAACATACGTGGTCTCCCCACATTGAACGTACAGAGGAGACTGCGATATTTTTTTTATTTTATTTTATTTATTTTTTTCTTTCCAGGAGACTGGAAAGCATCAGCACTCACAACCCCTGGTAGGCAGCTGTGGGACAAGCACTCTGAAAAAGAGGATGGTAAGACATACAGAAAGTTTGCAGTTGCAAGAACTACTGGAATGCAAAAATTACCCTTAGTGCAATGAAATACAGCCTATAGGAGCAACAAAGCGTGTAACCTTGCAGTTCAAATGAAAACCAAGTTATGTCAGTTCTTAGTAGGTGACCTCTCAGATGTATGTACACATACATAACAAGATGAGACAGTTGTGTGCAAAGGAAGAGCCAGCACTGGTGATTGAATATAAAATGACAAGCCTTTTCAAAATAATGGGTTTGTTTCAGATTTGGTTTATCTTAACAGGCTTTTCAGGCAAACTGTTGCAGTCTGACTAGTCTCACCAAGGCCACAGAGCTGTAGAGATGGAAATCAAGGATTAACTCTGAATGTGGTTCCAGGTCAGTTTTGACAAAAACTTCCAGACAACTCTTCAGAGGTGGCAACAGCCACTCTGCAAAAAATTCCAAACCCGTGTCAAGGTTCCTATGAATTTAGACTCCAGCTTCAAGAAACAGACCATCTTCTTAGAGTTTCAGGTCCTATTTTGAATGATCAGTTGCATCTGGGGATTGACATCTGGAAAATACACACATATATGCAACAGGGAAGAAGTACAGTGCACAACTTGACCTTCTCTCCAGGGGAAAAGAAAATAGCAAGAGGCAAGAAAAATAAGAGATTGTATGCAAAATAGGGAGGAAATAATTGCAATAAATGTATCAGCCCATGAACAGCACTTTCCAGTTTGGAGGCAAGAGAAGTGCAGTCATGACCAAGATTTAAGGCATGACACAATGTCAGAGAGGTTAATTGCCAAGAAGAAAAACACCAGATGTGAAACCCCAGCTCACAAAACCACGTGAGTTTTGCCACTGATTTCAGTGCAGCTAGGCCTTGCTGCAGGTTTCTTTAGGGCAAGCTACAGTAATTTCCTTGTGCTGCAAAGGAAAACGTGGAATTTCCTCTTTCCTTTGCCTGAGACATTTTCAAGTTTACTGAATAAGGCACAATGAGGACTTTGCATAAACCAGGGTAAAGCACAGCCTTTGTGTAACTTCCTCTGAATTTGCTGGAATGGTATTTACACCAGGTCTCACTGGTAACCTCAGTGGATGTCTTGCTCGTGTTGACAGTCCCTCACAGAGTTTGTTTCTGCCACAGTGTATTATCTAGAAATCTCATGTCTCAATTAAAGACTGATTTCCAAACA
The DNA here is from genome assembly GCF_964211825.1 of Aythya ferina. Taxonomy (NCBI): domain Eukaryota; kingdom Metazoa; phylum Chordata; class Aves; order Anseriformes; family Anatidae; genus Aythya; species Aythya ferina. The sequence continues at coordinate 83,164,498 of NC_140297.1, forward strand.
TCTCCTACGTCAAATTCATTATGCAGCACTACAGTGTAGGACAAATGAAGACAGCACATTTCATTACAATGACTACATTTTACAGAATATGGCACAGGCATTAATATCTAGGACTGCTGCATCTCCTCTCCCGAACCCACCCCAAATTTACATTTACCTGACGTGGAAGCTCTCAGAGTAGAGCCCAATAGATGACACAAAAATAACTGTGTTCACTTCAAGCCGCGACTCCATGCATCTAGAAGTTGCAGCTACCTTTCTGCAACTGTAAAATGAAGGAGACTTTTAGAAAAGGAAGAATTATTGGTACAGTCCCACTGCCCTTCTGAGCCCTCTTTGGTTCCTCTTCACCCACAGCAGGTATCCCACTTCTCTTCTGAGCTGCATGCTCACTCCCTTTGGAAAACGTCAGACACAAATTCCTGTCTTCGTATCTCCAACCCCAAATGGTTGCCTTTCAAGACAACCTCAAAAGTCCACAGCAAGTCCTTCTCTCTGTCTCTGGGCTTAATTCCATTTTGGTCCTCCATGGTCTAAAATAGCCTTTCTGCTCTCCCCAGGCAATGTAATCTCTTTAATAAATCTCCACCAGGGAAACATTTCTTGCACAACTTCCTGGCGCTTTCCTGCCCTGAGGCAGAAAATGAAAGAGAAACTTGCACATTTTGCCCGGGATTGTAGTTTGGAGCCCCTGCAACAGGATTAGTGCCCACACCACCACTGCGTTTGTTGTACTAGCTTTTCCTCTTGGTATGCTTTACATTGCTGCAGGGGTCTTTCCCTTCCCCTCCTCCTCTGGCTTGCAGCCAGCTCTCTTGGATAATTTCACAATTATCACCCCCGGGGAGCTGTGACATTTCTCTTAAGGAAGTTCCACAAAGAAAGCAAAAAGAAATGTGCACTGCACGGCCTTGCATTCAGCAGGCTTTGACATATGGCCTCTGACATGAGCCTCTGATCAGGCACTCGAGATCACATCCTTCCCAAATCCTTTGCTGTAGGCTTGTTCAGGTGGTTCCTGTCTTGTGGAAGATGAAAACAAGATATCAGCCTGCTGACAACCTCGTGGTCCATCTATAAACACTTCCAAATCAATACAGTTAACACTTGGGTAGTATAAACTTGTGTAAAGATGTTTACGTAGCATCCAGATTTTTGATAAAACAAATCTAGAAACACACGTGAGCACTAAACTCAGGAGAAATCCTGTTTTATTTTGTATTCACTCCTCCTTTGGGTTCCTCTCTGCTGTCTCTCCTGTTCTGTGTGATTTCAAATTTTTCTTATTTCTAGGAAATGCTCTCATCCACAGCTCCTGTTCTCCAGCCTTAGGGGTTTTTCTGTTTTGCAGGGCCACTGTGGGCCAGAGGAGGCAGGTGCTTCTTCTGGCAGTGCAGGAGCCATTGTATTTTCAGTAGTGATTCAGCCCAAAGTGAAGTCCACAAGCTAGGACTGGCACTGACAGCATTTGTAGTCATGGTATTGTACAGCCGCATCATTTTTGAACTGTCCTTTCCATGGTGAATAACCTGCATGGGGGAACAGTGAGGTGTTGCAGCACTCAGTTTTCTTTTCTTTGTTTTCTTGCCAGTTTTAACACCTTTAACTTCTGAGGACGCTTTCCTTGCAGCTCTGGATTCTAACCACAAATCCCATATTTTCTATGCAAGAAAATCAACAACTATTCTTTGCTCCCGAACAGCTAAAAAGAGCCCAAACATTCCTTTTCCAACACAGACAGATCAATATTTCCACAAAATACTGATTAAGGAGTAGCATCCAAATTTTTCTAGGCAGAAATGAAATCTAGAAGAAATTTCTCATTGTGTCACCCACAACTTCCTAACCTCATGCACATCAGTGAAGGTACAGAACTAGAAGGAGTTTCCACAGCCACTTTCATTAGGAAAATCTTAATATGATTTTCATATCATAATGTGAAATTGCATCTCAGTAACAAAACACACAATTAACTTTACACTATGGGTTATCAGAAGACCTACAAACTGCTTGTTTGTACTATAGTAAGGAAGAGTCAGAACTGCATTTGGGACTGCTGTCTTGGCTGAGTCTTTAAATGTGCTGATTTTTTACTTCTCTGGCTAATTTTATTTTTTGTTCAAGACCACTAACCTTTGAGGAAAGGAGTTTGGCTACCATTGTATTATTTACTGCAGTGTCTGCAGAGCATCATACAATGTTGGCAAATATAATGCTACAGTGACAACAGCAATCCTGTAATTGAAAGAGAGTCATGAGGGACAACTATAATAAAAATCAGCAGCACAGACCTCTGGGTCAGCCAAGCTGAATTTCTTCAGCTTACAAGGACTTCAGGAAACTCTGAGGAAAGAATTTTGAGAGGTGCTTGGTTTTAATTTCTCTGCATTGCCCAGAAGACAACTAAATCACTGCTAACTGGTGCTGGGAAACCCATGTGATGCATAGTCAGCTTTTTTAAAATCTGATCTCTTCAATCCTCTGATTTTTATTTATTTATTTATTTATTTATTTATTTTTGTTTGCTGTGTCTCTCATTTGGAGTTCATATAAGTTTTAAAGAACCACAACCCTCACTTGAGGCTTGTAAGTGAAGAGAAGCAGCATGACCATGTCGCTCTTTTTTGGGCAACAGCTGTCAAGTGAAGAAAAATAACTTCTGTTCTTAAATATTTTTCTCTGCTTACTGTTTTAAATCAACATCAGTGACTCAGAGCCAAGTAAATAGTGTAGAAGGTCCATCAGGCTGCAGCACTCATGCCACAATTCTTATAAAAAAAAAAAAAAAAAAAAAAAAGAAATCAGAAAAGACTTTCTCCAGTCAGTATTACTACTATGCAGTCAACAGCAGGGAGTCAAAGTGCCTGCTTCTTACCTGGAGGCTGAGATAATCGTATCGTGTGATCTTCTTGGCATCTGCCAGCTCAATGAAATAATAACCCAGAGCTGCTCTTGCACTCTTCCATGATCTCACAGGTTTAGCTGCCAAGTAAGCTCTTGTTTTGACTCACGAGGAATAGCGTTGGTGCCAGTCTCCTTCCTCTGCTCCGACCATGAAGCAAAGGGAAAACACTAAGGTCTAAATGCATCAATCGTTAGAGACCGCCAGGGTTTCCTTTCACTTTAGACTGCAACGCTCAGAGTTAAAGAATTTTATTGCTATCATGTCAACATGCAAAGCCTTTGGTCTGTGAAATCATTCATCCTCCCAGAATTTCCTCTCCTGGATTTATGTCCTTCAGCCAAGCCAATCCTCCAAGTATTTCACAACGTTGCAATTATCAGTGCCTCTTAGCATCAAAGCGAGCACACAATGAGGAAGCCTGTGCAGGTAACCACAGGAATGGCTCAGGACTCAGGAGAGCCAAGTTTGATGAGCAGCGCTGAGTGACATTACCTCCTGGAGGGGTTCAGCTGCCTTCTCAGCCTGTTGTAAACACATCTTCCCCACTGGCAAAAAGGAGGAGTCATCAGTAAGTGTTACCTACTCTTGCTGCTATTTGCGAGCCTAATATAAACTTTGAGGCAGCTTCATAATTTGCACCAAGAACTTAATTAACTTCAAGTGGATCCAATTACAGGAGGGAGGATTGAGCAAAAAAGCAGAGGAAAGCACCACAGTCCTGTTTTTATTTATCTATTTATCTATTTTAGAAGTAATTAGGTAAGATGTCCATGGCGTTAAGAGGCCTAAATGTAATTTTCAGGTCTGGAGGACAAAGTCTCAATGACGTGCAAGGGGATTTCAGCTGAGTCACAGCTTGAAGTGAACTTTAGTTGTCCACATCTCACAGGCCTTGCAAAAACTGGTAAGACACCCAATAACAAGTAAACTCTAAGCATGAACTCAGCACTATTAACCTTAGCAATCTACCCTTTCTTTATTTTCTAAGGGATTCTCTCCTTTATTTGTCCATGGTAGGGGGAACAATTATCTGATTATCCACGAGATCCGCTTGGATATGAAACATAAAGGCAGAGTGGTCTTTTCAAATAGTGAGACAACTAGTAACAATACAGAATATTTACTTTGGAGCTACAAGTGTTTGGAAAGGAAATGTGATTTATCTTTATGTATTCTTTAAATATCTTTACATATCCCTGTTGTCTCCAAAGACTCCTTGGAAAGCATTCCTTTATGCGTCTGGATGAAAGAAAAAGGGGGTGCATGAGAAATAATTTAGTCACTTAGGTGAGCAGATTATTCAACAAAACATGAAATAGTCAGGAATGTCAGGAGAGTTCTGCAAGATAAACAAAGCATGGCTGTCTTAAGAAAATGGGTGTAGTTAGAAAACAAAAACATATTCTTTCAAACATGAAAAAATGTCCAAAGCATGTGATATATAATAGATGAGTCTCGAAACTCTTTCGAGAAACCATCTCAGACTACAGAAAATTTGCTACCTCTGTGGAGGAATTTGGTCCCAGTTTCCAGAGGCACTGCTTCCACAAGAGGCATGATTCCAGGGCTCTTCTACAGCAGGTCATACATAAAGAGCAAGAAATACAATAAAATATCCCCCACAAGTTTCCCAGTAATTGTATGAAACATTGGAGGACTGCCCACAGTTTGTCAGTGGAAGCATGAAGCCCCTTCGAGGCCTCTTCTACAAAAGCCCTGCTAAAACCAAGTATAAAAACACATCCTTTGCAAAATGCTGGGCCATGAGAAATGCAGGGTGCTGCCTCAGGGGAACACCGTCAGCCATGGGCATTCACAAGGTACAGGCCATAATCGGGAAAACATGTAACGCAGGACTGCAGAGAAGCACAAGGACCAGATAATATGATAGCTACAGTTTCATATAAAGGCCCAGGCTTTTTTCAAAGCATCCTATTCCTTCAAGCATATGCTGAAGTCCTGAATAAAGGCCATTTGAGGCAGTGAAGCAGATCCTGCTAATGGAAATGCCACGAGGAAGAGGTATCACATGCCTTGGATAGGATTAATTTCAACAGAAAAATGACAGCAAAAGCCAAACAATACCCATAAAAAGTGAAACTGGCAGAATACAGCTTGTTTCCCTGGGAAATAAACTTCTCATGAATGCTTAGAAGGCTTCACGTATTTCCCCAGCTCCGAAACAGTTGCTTTCTGTCAGGCACAAAGACCAGACCAAAATGATTGCAGCCATTAACTCTGTTCCTGTCCCAAACAAATTATGGCAAAGTTATTCTGGGTAGGGACTTTGCTATAAAACATAGCCCATCCACATGAAGTTGGGTTCATTTGCAGACCCCAAGCATTTCTAGGGGTCAGATAAGACTGACTCACAACCTAGATGCAACCCCAAACAGGTGAGTTAACTTGAATTTGCTCTAATTATAATAGTTCTGGCAAATGGCCGAGGGATACCACTGACTGTACATCCAAGGGAATGTCAGATTTGAGGTGAGAATTGTTGTGAGCAACCTGCTGCTGGGCAAGAAGGGATGGCACTAACCTAGGATGCCTTTACCCATAGTCAGTAGGCAAAACAAACTGGGACACACTTCAGAATGACGAAGATCAGTCTATCATAGCCATGTTGTTAAGAAAAATTACTTAAAAAGTTAAAGCACATGACAAAAGGTCAGTATTGTTATAACAGTCGTGGCTGCACTGGGGATGCTGGTTTTGCAGGCTCAGAAGACCCGCAGTGTAGTTTTTATAGGAAGCATTGAATGTTACAGTGCCTTGAGAGAAAGCCAGTTGGATCGAGCCAAGGCAAGTATGTGACAGTCAGGAGCTTCACTGAAATTTCCAACTCACCGCCTTTCAGATCCCTCTTTTGTAAACTGGGGATGAAGTTTCTGTAGCTCATAGAAGTGTTTTGAGAACAAGCTAATGTTTATGAAATACCTGGGAAGCAGAGTGGTCCGAATATTATTTTATTGCATTCATCTTCTCACTTCCTGGGAATTGTGTTGTAACAAGACCTCAAACACTCTTTTAACAACTATTTCTTTACATGCACGTGGCTGTTCAATACGGATGCGCGTATGAATTTGTGCCGGTGAAGAAAGTTGAAAAGTTGTAGCCAGATCTTCATCTAGACCATTATATGGCCACTCTTTCAGGCAGAGATCTTGATGCACTCATATTCCTCTGTTATTTTAATCCACAGCCCAGACTGTGCCTGCTGACAGCACTATAGCATAGGCACATAAGGGAAGTAAAATTGTTCTCTGAATGTTCCTGTTAAAAAAAAAAATCAGAACAAGCATGAAGTAATGAAACAAAGAAAAAAAATCTGCGTGTTTGCCCACAAAATAATTTTCCTGGTTCTCTTAAAAGCGTTTCCATGGGATTGAAGAAACTCAGGTTTGGGGCATCTGAGCTGGTCGTCCACCCTCCATGTTTAAGCAGATGTCACACATCACCCATATGAAGCAAAAATGTACATTCTGGGAATACAGAGGGTGTCTAACAGGGTTGTTGGAATGAAACTGAAGCTACCGGGAGGTAGCAAAAAGTCTATAATGCATTTACAGCCTAAAACCCAGACCATAGGAAATACTTTAAAGTCACATGTTACTGTCTGAGAGACAGGGGCAAAGCTCACTCATCTGGCTTAAGGGTCATGTAGCTAATGTTTCCTGAATTTTTGATGCCAACGATACACCCAAATAGAACATTTTTTTCCTCTCCCACATACAAGCTAATTAAAAATAGCCATGGTGTTACAGGACATCTGTAATTGGCCTTGTGTGGAAGCTTTGTATTCCGATGGTAATTACAATTATTCTCTTATTGCAACCGACTTCAGCTTCACTAAATCAGCCATTTATTTTCTCAGCTGCCAGGGCAATGGGTGAAAACACAGGAACCATTCAACTTCTATCCTCCTCTTTCACACTGCTGTTTACAGGAAACATCCACATATTCTTCAGTTTTCATAACACATTTTACTCGTTTAACTCGGAACAGATTTCCTCCAATAATGTACACATTCAAGGCAAAATCCATCTCTTTTTGGATGGCAGGCTTCAAATGCAAAATAACTATTTGCTGCTTTTTTTTTTTTTTCCCCTTTAGTTATGTCTCCTCCTTCAAAGTGCTGTTAGAGCAAATCCCAAAATGTAACTCATAACACCACTGAAAACGTCCAGCTTCCACATCAAGACCTAGTCATAAATAGAGATCAGACCTTCAGCCTGTGTCAGAACTAGGCTGTTTCACACAAGTTTCATAATAACTGGAATAGCCCTGCTTTTAGGGACTTCCCCTGAAACAGATTTTGCAGACAGAGTTCTAAGTTTGGTGTCAGTGTGAGCCCACAGAGTTCTTTAGAAATAGCCTTATTTACCACTCCTTACAGAAAAGAAAAAAAACAACACTGAGACTCTTTGGAAATCCAGTCACTTGTAGGCAAAGTGTGAGATTTTTAAAGCAAAGAACCAAGACAGTTGTTCCTGGGAATTTCACAGTGGCTGATTTTGCTGGAGATGAAAAAAGCATGAAGCAGGTATAGGAACCTGAATTCCTCTTCAGAAAAAGGTGACTAAAGCAGAGGAATGATGATGATGATGCTTGCTCGCACCTGGTCTGGGCATGTATTACGTTTAAAATAGTCAAAATATTTACATATATCACATGCTATATTTATAACTATAATAACAAATATTCATGAAGTTTCTTGGGGGAGAGAAGTAACCTACACATTTGGAACAAAAATCATAGAACAATTTAAGCTAAAAGAAAGAGAGAAAAAATAGGATAGTCAAAATCATTATTTGTACACCTTCAAATAACACTTTTTTCTATCTTGAAACCTGACCAAATGTGATTTTGAAAGGGAATTAAGGGAGGTTCAAACTAATTTAAATGCCTCACCAAAACTTGGATGCTGCCAGAATATTGTATCCAATCAAAACAGTTTTTTTGCTTGCTTACTTTCCCAAGAAAGAAGGAAACGAGTTGCTCTCCGCATAGGAAAACAAGCCATTTGCAGCATGTGCAAGAGTCACCAGTTAATGTCACATCTTGTGACCTGACGTGACTAACCCACATAAGGTCTGGTGGTTTCTGACTGGCTGCGGCTGCTGTGGGAGCACTCACTGGTCCTCCTGTGCAAACTCTTGGAGCTGTCAAGGAAGCATCTTAACTCCCCTCCCACACACAAATCCGCCTGCTGCTGAAGTGTTTCCCTGTATAGCCTTATGCCAACCTGGACTGCTGTAACCTGAACATGCGCCTTCATTGACAAACTATAAGGCTTTCATTAAGGCTGTTTTAAACACTTGTCATTCCTGAGATTGCCTCCTAGTGAATCACCCATTTATTTTTGTGCCCCCGAGTCAGCCATGCCCGCTGCAGCGGCACTGGAGCTGCTAGTAGGAAAAGGACTCCTCGAGACATTCACCTCTCCTCCAAAAAAAAAGACATTTGCTACTCTCCTTGCGCTACCTTTTCCTTCCCCTCACTAAACCACATCTTAAAGGCAAAAGAGGAAGTGCAGTGCCTGGGGCCGCTCCTGGGCACAGGGCAGAGAGGCTCTGGTGCCAGCGGGTGAGGACGGTGGGGACCAGCACCACAACTTCCTCACTAAGCCTTCCTCCTGCAAGAGCATCCTCTCCCCACAGAGGCTGCCTCGGCGATGCCAGGGCCTCGGCACCAACCAGTTTCCTAAAATACGTTTGGCAGGCAGGGCCTGAGAGCTTCACTGGCCAAAATAAACACACTTATGACTACTGCAGGCCAACCACGGGCCATTGTGGCCACACCTCTTGCACCTGCACTTGTGCCTTCCTGCTGAAGAGTTACGTTTTTAGCTGTGCCATCATTATTGCTGCCTGCTGCTGCTCTCCATCCTTCCTCCTGACGTGGTCTTGTGGCTCTGCCCCTCACACTGCTACCCGACCTGCCCAGCCCCTCTGCTGTGGCTGTTTCCCTGCCAGCAGCATGGGGCTGGGCAGCTCGAGGCTGTTTTGCTTTATGCACTGCTTGTGCTTACTGCAAATGAGCACATTTAGGGAGGAATGACATACCTGATGGGCAGGATTAGTGCCTACACCTCCTTCTTCTGTACCTTTTCCCATACCACGCTCCCCCAGGGCAATATGCAGAGCCTGGAAGAGTGACAGGGGTTAAAGTAGCAGTGGTTGCAGCAGTGTGCACATCCCCAGCCCGTGTTGGCACAACCTCTTAGTGCTCCACACTTTGGCTTCGCTCTCTCTAGAAAAGAGCTGAACACCTGGGTCATGCTGCAGAGGCTAAAACAGGGCTCTTTCAGTCATTTCAATAAGAAAACCCTAATGCAGAAAACAGAACCAAAGTGGGGTTGTAAAATATGTTTGAGCTTGTTTTACAAAATAGTTTTTCACCAGCTTGTCACGAGGCGTGTTTTCTTAGATACTATGTCAGTAAAACATCATTACTAACAGCACATATATGCATGTTCCTTAAAAACTGTACACACTGGACTAGAGTAAGCAACTAATGCAATAACAGTGCTGGTGCCCCATACATTTATGCAAATCAAGTTTATAAAAGAAAATATTTTAACATGAACATATACTAGATTTTGTTTCCCCCAACATATGACCCAGTTTTATTTTTTTCACTGGGATATGTAAGAACCAGGCACTGCCATAGATTTTTGTGCTGTTCTTTTATTGTAGCAGCTGCAGAGACACCCATTGTCCTAGGCACTGTCTACTGAGCTACAGCAATGTGCTGGATTTCACCGACTCTTATCAGCTATGCTACTGAGTGGTCCTTAAGCCAAAGCCACTTTGAAAGGAAACTATGTCACTGCAAACATGCTGCTTTAGCATCTCAAGATTTTCCAGCTAATCTCTTACGTGGTACAGAAGCACAGTCTCAAGAACCCAGGGATAAAGGATATCTGGCTGTGATGAGTGTCTGGCGGCTTCCTTTTCATTATCCTGGAAAATAAATAATTCTTTGCTAGCTTTGTGCTTGCAGAGTACACAGGAATTGTCACCTAGGCATAATCCCTACTTTCAAGAAGGAAAAATAAGAAAATCCGGCCAAGCAAACCTGCGCTGGCAATCGGCTAAGAAATATGAAGAAGATTAGACACTCCTTGCAGTTTCTGTACTTTTTGCAGATGCACAATTGCCCATTTTGATGGGCTTTTTCTTCAATACTTTCAGCTATATCCCTTGCTACAATTTACATATCCACATCTCCCACTTGACTCATCGCTATCCATACACCTTGCAAGACCACATCCAGTGTTATTTTGCAGGCCAGCCAAAAAAACAAACCGCTTCTGCCTCTGAGTATTGCTCCGCAGTGCTTCTAGCAGCGAGGGCTGAGTTTTTCGAGGCCTGGGATGGGATGCCGAAGCACTGATGTCATTTGCCTGAACCGCCAGGCCCTTCTTTTCCTGTTTCCCTTCGCTCAACAAACTCCTGAATCATTCCGGCTCCACCATGTGACTCATAGCTTGTTCCATAAATAATTGGAAGTAGGAGAGAGCTGAGAGCAATAAAAACAGAACCTGAAAGTACTGGAATGAGACTCGTTGCCTTGGCGTTGTGTTGTGTTGTGATTTTTTTTTTTTTTTCCCATAAGGAAATCTGCTCTTTAAAAAGGAAGAACGATGACAAGTCATGGGCTTTATTTAGCAGGAGTTAGCAATACACACTTTGTTCCCTGTTACAGGCCAAGCTGATGTCACCACCAGCAGCTGGCTGATAAGTATTTTTCAGTATAGCTTCGTATACTCCTCAAACCCTCATAGTGAAGTTGGGATGAGAGGATCCCAAGCTGATTTGGATGAATAAAAGCCAGAGGAAAAAAGTTCCTCTGACGGCTCCATTTTGTGCATTTGCAGGTATTTATCAGGCACCAGATATCTCATTTGGAATAGCAGGAAGACCTTGCAATCCCCTAGCGCATTCCAGCCAATACTTGGCAAATATTAATTACATTAACCTTCAAAAACTCCCGTGAAGTAAATCTGAATCTTCACCTTTCTTATCCCTATTTTAAAGACCAGACAACAAGACAAGGGCAAGAATAGCTATTTATGCTGACAGCCAATAAATCTGGACTTAAAGATGAGTAAAATAAAAGGACTGGTGTTTCACAACTGCCACATGATGCATATTAAACTAAAAAGGTTATGTACGGTTAGTATAAATTACAAGTATAAAGGTTAGTATAAACTAGAGGTTAGGTGAATTGATGAACTGCATATAAAATTGTATTACCTAAGCACAAGGAGGAAGGAGAGGTACCACAGAGTTCTGACAGACTGTAAAATATTGCGATATTGCAAGGAAGGAAGCAAGGAAAGAAACTGCATTCAGGGCCAAATACCTCACCGACCATTTAACATGGTGTGCTCCAAAACAAGAACAATTTGGACCTGTGAGAGATTTAGCTGGCCTATTTTCCCCTGTACACCACTGATTTAGAGAGTAATGGTGATGGAAGGTTACTACACATTTGGGGCAGGCTGGCAGCATTGAGATGCCCCATGCCACAAACGTTCTCCAACTCACTAACGTGAAGGTTTTATTGATTATACCCTGCTATTACTCCCATAGCCCAAATTGGCCAATACTATTTTCTTGGAGCACTGACTTGTGTGGGCATTATTTCTACTGGACAGGTCATGTCTGAATGTATCATGTAACCTGTTCTGATCTCTGTTTTCTTACTAGTTTCTGTGTTGCCCAAATGGATTAACCGACCCACAGCCCATTGTACATTTACAATACACATGCTCATGAAAACAGTTTCAAGACTGGCAGGGCTGTGTTTGCACCGCAGAATTGCCAAAAATTGTGCAAAACAGCTGTACCTGTGGACCACTATACCTGAGGTTCCCCTTTTCATTTGAACATCTCCAAACCATCCCTGTCATTATTAGCTCGTCCATGATTGCAGCTCTGTTGCCAATTATTACAGGCTTCAGAGCAAAACAGGAATTGATGTCAGAGCATCACTGGTAAATCTCTGCTAGGAAAAAGTTCTCCTTGAAGTGATCACAAGAAACAAATATATCAAAATAATAATGGAGCAAGAAAAATACAGTAAAAACTCTCTACAATTTGTACTTATTCATCACAGAGGTCTTTTCTTCAACGATTTTGCCACTGAGAGCTTTAAGCCATTTCTTCCACCATCAGCCCCCAAGCAAAATTCAGGGAAACTGTCATATAGGTCTGTTGTGTCTCATTTGCTCACGGCTTGGTCATTACTTGTGAGTCAGAGCAGCTCCATTCTCCACAGAAAGGCACTAGTCTTCACATCTTCTAAGTCCAGGTTTTCTGCCAAACTGTGGCACTGACACCCTCTGGGTGTAATTCAGCCAATTTTCTCATCCACTTCAAGGAGCCGTGACTCCACATTAAAAGGGTAATTTCTTCCCACAGCTTCAGGAACATCAAATGAAATTGGACTGTCACTTACCGGAACCCATCTGTCTTCTTTTTAGGGCTACCCAAATCTCCAGAGTATACGATCTGCTTTCTTTTATTTTTTTTTTAGCCTCTGTCAACTTACCTTTTTACCTCTGTTTTTCTTCCACAACACAAAATAATCTGTCTTGTCATCATCTATGGCTGGAAATTCACCAGCACAGTTTGATCTGCAGGGGAAGAGGTAATCCCAAATTTCCCTTGTGTGGAATATTTCAGGTGCACAGAAGAATTGCTTTCTTGAGGATGCTGCTGCTTGGACCCTATAGCAATTCTGCTTGCTGAAAACCATTCAGGAAAAAAATATCAGTGCTAGAGCAGGTAGGAATATCTGTTCAAATACCCAGAAGTATCTGTTCACAGTGCATTCTGCGATAGGTTTCTTCACACCAGTTTTACTCCTCCTCTACAACTGTACTGGCCAACTCTGCAGAGCAGCTTCTTTGCCCCTGAAAAGCTAACCCAAAGAAGATGGGCTAAAAAAGGTTTATCTCCCATACAAGTCTTTATGGGACCCAGCTCTTGGATATGACTTCATTAGGATGAGGTGGATCAGGACCAAAAAGTCCTCTCAGCTTGGCTTTGGTGTCTGACTTGCAGGTAAGTGCTGTCCTCAATATGTATCAGGCCCATCTCTAGAAGGATTAGCATTTTTTACCCAAGGCAAGAGTCAAACCAGGAGATACTGCAATCCATAGGAGAAGACAATTTAAAATGATGAAGAGGACCTACTGCTTAGGAAGGAAGAAATCTGCTGGGTGTGTGTCTCACTGTCATCGCAGTATTATCTCCAAGAGAGTTTTTCAACGCATTGATGGTAGGAAGACAAAACTAGTAGGGACCTACCAGGTCATTCAGTCTAGCCCACTAATAAAAGCACCACGCCAGCCTTTCCCATTTGTAACCACAGCAAGTTCTGTCTTAAAAGCAGTCACGAATCCCATTTGTGGGACTACTGTTTGAATGCCTAGAAACCATTTTCTAATTTCAAGCCTGAATTTATTCCTGGTTATTTGTATTCTGAAGCATCCATGGCTCCTTTTCTCCTCTCTGGTATTTACCCACCTGGTACATTTCCAGACAGCAAACATATCCCATTTCTGCTTTTGTTTTGCAAGGTTAAACAAATCTTTCCCTTCAATTTCCTACCATAAAGCAGGATCCTTGTCTGTCTGATCTTTCTCACTGCCGTATTCTGCATCTACCAGTTCCAATTCACCTTTCTTCAATGAGAGTGATCAGAACTATTTGTGGTATTGAACTTAAAATTCATTAACTCATAACAGGCAGAAAAGGGATCACTTTTGAAGACCAGCTTAAAACTTGTAAAAAAAATACCACAAGTTAGAACTAAACTCTTTCACTCCTTGCATTTGTGGAGAAAGACTTGAAGAACAGCATTTTGTGGCTTCTTTAAAAAAAAAAAAAAAAAGGATTAGATGGTCTAATGGTGATCACTGCTACTATCCTGTATCATTGTGTTATAATTTGATCCCAGTCTCAAAAGTAAGTTGGCAGAAGATAAATTGTAAGTTTTGTGAGATATCTACTGTGTCATGGTAACACTGCTCCTGTTCCTGAATGTGGGGGTAAAGGCTTGAGGCAACAAGAACTCAAGCGGAAGTCTACTTACTGATTTCAGTTTCAGAAAAGTGATTCCAAATTTCCAAGTCAATGAACTTTAAGTTCACAAAATTTCTCTTCTTTAGACAGCAGTAGAGTGTGGTGTATGGCCTACCAAACAGCTGTAAGACCCTATACATCCTTGCAGCCCCAGTGTTTGCCACCTGCTGAAATATATTCAATATAAGTCCTCACGTGACTCTTGTGACCAGCTGAAACTACTTTCTGTAGCCTTCTGCCCACGGAGGGTACCCTGGAGCAAAGTCTAGGGGATGCTTCCCTAGGAGCATCCTTGGACACACACATAAGCTTTCAATGAAAGTTTTTGAAAGACTATGGACATATTTTCTCAGGCCAGATGTAAAAATGCCCTCATACTGAAAATCAAAAGGCTCTACCTGGCAGTTATTCCAGTGACTTTGTTCCTGCAGTCCCAGGAGGGATTCCCATCAGTTGTGAAGGCAGTGTAATGTAACCACAGCAGATACTGTCAGTTTGCCACAGTAGGAGTCCTTCCAGGGAGAACGTGTGTCACCTTCTGGTACCATCCTGTCTTGTACGGATGCGTTCTGCAAGCAGGGAAAGAGGAAAGCCAAGAGATTCCCACCACCATCTGCTTTCTGTCCTTTACACTTGAAAATTTATGTTATGAGCAAATGAAAGAAATTTATGCAGGCACTGGAGCCATAGTGCCAACAACATCCTCAGAGTATTGGCCTGACCTTCTCTGTAGGCTGTTTTTGAAGCCATCAAAAACCAGAGGGATTTCTTCTATGCTTTTAACAGAAATGTTCATAAAAGAAAAATATGTCATGACTGACTCAAGCAATTGCTCCACTTCCGCACTTGTTTCCTCCTTCTGAAGAATAGCTCTTGTCCTTGCTTGATCAGGTTCATTCCAATTGTACGTATTTTGCAGATTAGATATGTGCAGGCATAAGCTAGTGTTCTACTCATATACAACAGAGAGGAACAACTCCTTTGGGCTTTAACTTTTCCAACTTGCAGCCTTTCCAAGGCCTGTAGTGCATGCTCAGTTGGGTTTACATGACATTGGGAACAAGAGTTGTTTGTTTCTAGCTTTATCATTTGGAGATATTTGTAACATATGTCTCGTTTATAGCAAAAAAGATTTTCAAGGCGTCGCATGAGGATCAATGAAACACTTTCGCCAGAATTGGCTGAAGTCACCGAGAATTCACTGTCTCAGAGAAGGCTTTGGCTCTCATGCCTGCCCTATTTTCTTGCAAGAGAGTCTATACACATATTTATTGATGGGTGAGAATCGTTACAGAAGCAGAAAACAAATTTGGTTTTAAATTTTCTCACTAGCACTTTCTTGACCTAAGACCCAACATACTGGGTATTGCCAGAGAGAAAAACATTAAAGTAGCTCTAAGTACAAAAGTTCTGGCAAAGGGATTGAAGCCAACTCAAAAGGCTAAGCCTCAAGAAGTCTCTAGCAAGCAAGTACTGGGAGAAGATAGGGGTCATCTGACAGTACTTGATGTCTCAGGAATAGGTCCTTAGCTGGAGTTTAAACCTTCATTTCTAATCACAAAGATTTGTTAGCTCATCTGCCTTAGACCATAAAACTCTGCTAGTAAATTCAAGCCCGCTCACCATGTGCCTATGAAATTCCAGCACGGTTACCTATACTAATAAGCAGTGAGCGAGTTCCCTGGCATGAAAGTAGCCTGCTCCAACTAACGCTTCCCCAAGCAACTTCTGGACCTGTTCTGGTAGCTGGAGTGTGCCAGGAACCACACCCAAGCAGCACTTTGCTTGCAGCCACCTAGCACAAGCGAATGCTGTGCACGAGCGTAGATGCAGGCTGCTCCTCGCCAGTTAGCCTCAACAGCTGGGAACATTCCCGTGCACATTTAGTTTACTGGTATAAACCCAGCCTAAGTCCTTTTACGAAATTACAAGGTCAAATTGTCACTGAAAAGCTGTTACACATATGGTTTTAATAGTGTACAATTTTGCAAGTGTCTGGCATTTTCTGGGCTCGCTACACTAAATAGCGTGCTCCAGTTATATACACTGATGATTTGTATGGTGAACAGTGGAGCTGCTGTGTTGCAGGACTCCGGAGAGGCTGTGATGATCCAGGTCCTGTAGAATGACTAGGGTGAAAGAACCTAAAAAAAGAAGACTTTCTGAGGTGAAGTTTGACCGTGACCTAAGTTGCTATCACTAAACCTTTTCTACATGTGGTAATCTCATGACAATTTTCTGCTGTGTCATTGCAATTGCCTCCCACGGCTAGGCACCATCTGAAACAGTTCTACATATGCAGCTGTGTTTTGAAGATCCCTGGGGTGGAGAGTTTACAAGTCCTCTAAGAATAGGTTCTGGTGGTTGGCCACCTTCACAGGAAAATATTATCTTCATATGAAACCAGAATTTCCCATGTTCCTTCATTTGTTGCCTCTTGTCCTGTCATGGTCTGCCCCTGAGAAGAGTCTGGCCCCATCTTCTCCCTGTTGTATAGGTAGCTGTAGATAGCACTAAGGTCTCTCTTCAGCCTTCTCTTCCCCAGGAGGTGACAGACCCAGCTTTCTCAGCCTTTTCTCACAAATCTTGTGCTTCAAGCACCTCACCATTTTTGTGTCCCTCCATTGAACTCACTCCAGTATATCAATGTTCTTCTAGTACTGGAGAGGCCAAAACTGGACATAGTATTCCAGATGTTGCCTCACAAGTTTCCCTGCCCTTCTCATGGACTGAGGGGAGTCTGAGCAACCCATAACACCCTGGATCCTCTTCTTGAAGGCAGGGGAGATGTTTGCCTTTTCCCAGTCATCAGGAACCTACCTCAATTGCTAAAACTTTTCAAAAAGGATAGAGAGCAGCCACAAGGTGACATCAGCTGGCTCCATTCTCACCTTGTGGTGCATCCTGTGTGGTCCTATGTACTTCCATACGTCAGATTGGCTTAGTACTCCCTACCATATCTACAGAAAGTAAGAACATTCACATTCCCACAGACTCTGCTAGTAGGCTTAGGGAAGCTGTGAGCATGAAATTAGATGATTTGGGTTTCTGTACCTTTTAGACATCTATCTTGTCAGTCACATGCACTGAAACTGTAAGAGCAAACAAAGACATTATTCTACTCTTTATGCCCAAATGGGCCAAATTCAGATTGCACTGCAACTCTAATTCTTGCTCTTCTCAGTTTCCAAGGGCAAGACTTTGGCAATACTTTTTTCAATGCATGATTTAGTATGTATTTGTAACTTGCTGTAGAATTCAACATCAAAAACAAAAAGCTCAACAGCTAAAGGCCAACCTCTTGCTCTCTAAAATTAGATACATGGATGAGCAAAGCCCAAACATTTTTTCCTCTTCGTGTTTATATCTATGTATATGATGCCAGCTGTGTAGATGAACACCAATAAATGCTAATCAAAATGTGCAGCATTCTTTACCAGCAGAGTTTATGAGATATGATTTGGCCTTTGAAGCACTTGGTCTGGGCCTTTCACAATAAGGACAGCTGAGCTCCATTCAGTTCACCATGACTGATGATAATTTTGATTGCTCTCGTTAGCAGACTTCCTATAGTAGTAACAATCAGAATAAAACACCACTACAGGTTCATTAGGAGAACCTACATGCCATTTAATAAAACACAAGCCCATCAAACCTATGTGTCACAAGGGCGACTCTCCCTGTTAAAACACTTTGTTGGGTCAGGGCAGGAGACTACACCATTCACTGAGCATTTAGGCCAGCACAGGCAGATCCCATCGCATGAGTAGTCCACTAAGCGAGGCATCAAGGATTAACAGGATTAATTGCAGGACTTTTTTATTTCTAACAAAGGTTCAAAACCTTGTGACAGAAGATATACTGTACCCTGACTACTACTGAATTCAGTCTTGAACAGACTGTCAATATGAACTTTGTTATTCGGTCTGCATCTTTCACAGTGACTCATGTTGTGACACATTTGTCAGGGGAATACTCATATATACAGAAATACAAGCAGAGGGCAAGCAGGCACAGTATAATAAAGGAAGGTCAAATTATGGTTCCATTAACCTTGAGAGCATCTTTTTAAAAGGAGATGGAAAAACAAAACAACAAACAACCAAAACTAACCTCCAGCTAAAAATAGGAGCTCTTCAGCTGAGCTCTTTTGTACTAGAGCAAATATTTATAGATTGCTCAGAAATCCTGAATAATGGGGGTTATAATGGAGACTGACAGCTTCTTAGCTAAAATAGTGCTAACGGGTACCATGATGAGGCTTCTCTACCCTTTACCACAGGGGCCATTGTGCAAGAAAACTGCGGTCTCGAAAACCATGTATAATTCATGCTACATAATTAACAACTCCTCAGAGTAAAGCAAATGATCATTCCAGGAGCTTAACAGCAAAGCAACTTAGTAAATAAATAAATAAAACCTACAGCTTTCAGATTTCTTTCACATCCATCAGGGAAGCCTCAGAATAAACTGCAGAGAAAGATCTGTTAAAAACAAAACAGAACAAAACAAATCCAAAAGCACATTTTTGACTGGTATCCATCTACAATTGGAAGTGATGAGGAATTTGGGGTAAAGGGACAGAGCAACCAAATTTTTAAAACTGTGTGTTTTCATTTAAGAATTACCAGTGTTCGTTTTCAAACTTTCCACTGGAAAATAAATGGCTCGTTGTAATGCCAAAAAACTCTTAAGAAACGAGCAAGAGTCCTGCAAAGTTCTTTGTCCAATCCAGCGGGGGAGCTCTCTGTGGTGACAACAGATAACCCAGAGCATGTTTACTCAGATGCTAGATTCTGTGGAGAAACGATGGATTCCATTTACTACTAGTGGCAATAATGAACAATCTCCTTTCCATTATTTACAGTCCCATCCTGTCTCTTTTTAGGGCATGGGATTTTGCAGGGGCCAGCTGAGTAGTCGAGGTCGCAGTGTCAGTCCAAGAGACTGAGATATTTGGCTCTACAGCTTGGATTTGGCTAACTATAGAGATGGGGCAGAGCATCAGGGACCAAAACCAAAGCAAAACCTGGACATCTCTGGTACTCAGCATGCCCACGCTCTGCATTTGGGGCATCTGTTCACCTCCACAGCAGAACCGGAGCCTGTGGCACAGAAGTATTAACAGCTACCAACATGCAAGGTCTGTATTAATCCCTATGACTTCTACACATCCGTGTCCAAGTGATTTTCCTTATGACTCAATCACTAAGATAATTCTGGAACCTTTTATTCTGGCGACTCCAAAGCATTCTTTTTCTCTTAAGAAAGTGTTAGTATTTCTTTGGGGTGTGGCATATAACTTGGAGATAAATTTTGGCTGAGGGCTAAGGCTAACTAAGGAAGAGTGGGAATGACATTTTGCAAGAGAAACTTTCTTAATTTATCTCAGTAATTACTGTGAACACCTGAGATTTTTAATTTTGAAACAACATAATCTAAAATACGCCTTAAAATGCTCTAATAGACATTGCAAAGTACTGATCCTTACGCTACCAGATTTAGAAAAGTTCAGTGAAAGAACTGGCTTTAAAGCAGTACATAAACAATGACTCTTATTTTGTTTCAGATAGATGGAGGGGGTGGCCAAGTAACAGTTCAAAATCAGAAAAAAAAAAATAATTCCAACTTTTCTTATTTTGCTGATAAAATAGATGGAGTTTCGGTGTCTCATCCTCTTGGGTGAACACTTCACAGTAATGATTGCTTAAAGAACTTGTTAACTTTAAACACAGCACCTCTTTGATTTTGCATATCTCTAGATTTTCTCCGAGCGCCAGCCACAGCAACAATGCATGCCAACTACTGTCCCTTTCCTCACAAGTGGCTGCCTTCCAACAACCTTGGCTATATATAACTTCTTGAGTGCTTGAGGAATTTAGGGAATGAAAAGTCTCCAGCAGATTAAGTTGTACAGGTCCGTAGTAGAAGCTTGAGACCTATCCCTGCATTTCTTAATTGATAGTAACTCAGGAATATACGTTTTGCTATGCCCTGTATAGCACATTACACCTACAAACCACCCAGACCATGGATTCTGGATGTCTCCTTCAGTGCTCGTGTGAATCTCCATCAGCTCCCATCTCCTTCACAGCTATTCATTTCCACTACTCCACCACCCCCTTAGTGGAGCCAGGACACTTCTTGAATAAAAATTCATATTTAACAAACCTCAGGTGGTATCACTTTGCTTGTAGCAGTTATTCAGGACGTGGTTATACAACCCACTTGTGAACAGCATAATGTGAACTGGTCAGGGAATTGATGCAGGTTTTACATTGGGATATTTTTAATCCGAATAAATTCCCTGATCTGATTCACCTGTACAATGAATGAAGAATGAATTAAAAAGGAGGAGACAGGTGGCCCCAAAGCAGGCACTAGCAGCAAGAGAAACATCTGTAGATATATTAAACTCTCTTCCTATGTACACAAGTGTCTACCAATCAGTTTTATGCCAAAATTGATGCCTTTATCTCACCTACTGATGGAGCATTTTGACATCCCTGTAGGCAATAAATTAGATGTAAGAGCAGCTTCCCACACAAGAACCAGGAAGAGCATTCAAAGAGTTTATCCTTGCATAACCAGTGGCAGCAGGTTCAGATGAAAACAGGTTGATCAGGAGGAGGGCTCCATCATCTCTCGTGCTCAGCATGTGCTAGCAGAGGCCAGGCAGTGGTTAAGTCAACACGGAAGGACTCCAGGGCATATCTCAGGATGCTGCATATCAACTCAGTTCAAGTGGAGGATTCTCACTGCCCAAGTTGAGACTGCTCGTATAGTGGAGAGGAATGAAGAGAGGAAAGCTCCCTCATGGATGCACTCTCAGTCCCTCTCTGGAGGTCCCACTGGCTGGGTATGATGCCTGCAATTTTAATTTAGGCTTTTAAGCTAGGTGAACAAAGCCAGCCAAGGTGAATGTTCCGTATATGTCTCTGTACTTACTTCTGTCACTTTGAGGGCCAAAGGAAATTAACAGAGCTTTTAACTTTGCAAATTGCTCAAATCCCAGAAAAGCTATTACAAATGTGCACTCACAAAAGCCATTCGAACAGCGGTATGTAACAAATTGTTCTGAAGAAGAAAATCTTCATTTAGCAGTTGAAAAGTACATTTATTTTTTTAAACCATTCTCTTACTGCAGTTTCACGTAACTTTGCTGGACATCTGAAATCTTATCTGGACACTCTTGCATACACAAGAGCAATTTCCACTTTTTTTGTTTTGGTCTTTGTACATGATGGTATACAGAGTTCATCTGGATCCTGGTGTGCATTTTTTGCCTTACGTCCCTCTGTTATGACTGCAAATGTAGCAGGTGCACCAGCAGGTGCCTCTCAGACCATCTAGGGGAGTGTTACAATTTCAAAACACTTTTCCCTTTTTTGCTCAAATTCTCCATTCATTGAAGAGAGTGATGGCATGTATCTCTGGTCTTGGTTCCCTGTAAATATACTCTTCTTTTTCTTCAAAGATGCAGTAGCTTCTTAAATAGCTGGGCAAGGTCAACAGTTTTGGCAACTATGATTACTGGACATATTTGTTTGTTTTTTATTCAACAACTATATATTTTCATCTTGTTAGCACAATCTTGGTAATGAATAACCCAGACTATTCTTGTTTTGCATGATACTGTTCTCCTAAATTTCCACCACATTACAGTTTCGTGCACACATGCACATACACTCCAATACAAAATTTGCTGCTGTGATCCCACCAGCTAAAAAGCATTACAGCCAGTGCTGGCACCAGCAGAAGAGGGAAGGAAGTACAGCATATTTTTGAACAATGATGCTAAGCAAGCTATTAATTAGAATTTGTTATGTTCAGCTCATTCCAGAGCACTGTACTGAAGGCACAGTACAAATCTGCCCTTTCTAAAATATTTTCTCCTGTAAGACTCACATTCATGCAGAAGGCAGATGTGCATCTGTGGTTTGCAGCCTTTCAATAAATAAGTTGCCCTCGCAACAAAAATTTAACAACCCAGAGAAAGCAACAGATGAACTCAGTTTCTAAAAAGGCAAAAGAAATTTTCCTGATACGAGGATGTCACACATAAATGTACTTGAACAGAACATCTGTTGTGTATAATCTGATGGTAGTCTAGTTTTTGTACTGCACAAAGAGATCCCAAAACACGGGCAGATGTGTGGTTTAAGGATGGTCCCCATCCTGTGCTACACTCTCCCCTAGATGGAACAAAACCTCACTCCTACCAGAGCGCCGTCTCACTGTCAGCACGCATTTGGACAGCCTACGACCCTACGGCTTGTTTTATGGAGTACCAGCCTTGTAGCGGCCAACCTGAGCCTTTGTCCTTGTGAAATCATGCCAAAAGCTGCTCGGGCCAGGGACAGATGTCCTTTGTTCCTGAACAGATGCGGCCTTGCTTTTGTGCCCTTTCTTTCACGGCCTCCTGGCTGGGGCTGCAGCGGCACCCTGTCCCCTAACGCGCCGTGTCTGACATCTGCCATGGAGGCACGGGGACATCCTCGCCGTGGATGTGGAGCAGCTGCCCCAGTCACAAAGGCGACTGAAGGGTCTCAGCTCTCCAAAAGCAGGACAAAGTGTCTGAATTCGCATCCCTAGGCCGGCTGTTTCGTGGACTTCTCTCTCTTCCTCAGGCATTGACACAGGCTTCATACCTGTCCCCCCGCACTAAGCATCTCCCAAAGATTATCTTCAATTACTTCTTTCAGGCAGACTAATCTTGCCCGTTGTCTGGACTTGCACAATACAGCCTTCAAACAAGAAGTGCAAATAAGGACATTTGTATGTTTTCTCCTCACCCCTCCTACATGAACAGCCAAGAGACCAAGAGGGAATGCAGTCTTAGATCTTGGATTTGCTTTATACACTGCAATTGAATTGCTACCCAAAATGCAATTTTGGGTACAGGACAGGAGAAGGATTCCTTGGGTGACATCTGGCTCCACAGACATGTCCTCAGAGATATTCTTTGAATTTCAGGGCAAATTGCTTCCTCCTCAGACAAAGGCTTTTCTATCTTTTCTAGCTGACTCGTTGCAGAGGCCTTTCGTCAGCTCGCCACTTGACTCTGGTTTTCAGACACAACCTCTTTCTTTGAGAAGCACTCAGAAAACCTTCAGTGCTGCTGGCATTGACACCCTGTGGGAAAACCTGTCAGTGCCAAGGAAGAGGAGGCGATGTTTATTATATGCAACAATTGGGTGGCTCTCTGCCAACAAGAAATGAAGTCCAAGGGTCGCATATGCTCTTGCTTTGCTCCCTGTTCTGAATGAGCCCCAAGGATCCCCAGAAGGCAGCTGTTGCTATAGCCTTGTGCTGCAGGTTCTTTGTTGGTGTTTCGAGGATTGTTTTTTAAGTTATTTTGCTGGCCACAATTTACATCTGTTTCTCCCCGAGTTGGTGGATGGTCAATTAACTAGAGTTTGGAGAAATCAGCAAGTTTTTGTTTGCAATCATGAATGCAAATCTTTCTCTGCCTTCAGTCTGAGCTGATTTGCAAAGACAAACAACTGAGATAAATACAGTTACAACACTGCCTGGTTCAGAATCAACTGAATATTCAGCTCTGGGAGCACTGCATGATTTTTAGGTAAAAGCATAGATCAGTCCAAATTTACTTCATGTTTGAAAGAGATCCATCGCCAGATGGGCCTGCCTTTGAGCCAGGGGCTGACACTGTCAGACTGTGCTTCCTTCCCGGGAGCAGCAGCAGCAGCTTCAGGGGAAATATTCAGAGGGTAAAAGCTGAACCATGAGCAGGAGCCTCCCACTTTAGTCTTCTGGGTTAACTCCGCTTCCTCGGCTTCTGCTTTGCATGGTCAAGGGAAAACAGCCTCCAAATAGTTCCCTGGTTATTCACCTGACTCCCCTACTCTTCAGCCCATGCTGTTCATCTTCAGCTTTGCCAACATGCCTGTTGGGATGGCCAAACTGGAAGACCAGTAAGGGGAAGGGTCCAGCTTAAAGGAAAAAAAAAAAAGGCATGAAAACGTGGGGAGGGGAACAAAGAGTTATAAACCAGTCTGGTTTCCTGATCCCATTCAGAGTGGGATCACAAGCCACTGTGCTAGCATGCCTGAGAGGGGCATCTGGAAAGGAGAATGGGAAGTAAGGGCAGGCAGAGAAGGATCAAGCACAACACCATGCCAAGCCACGACCTGACAGGGATCTGGGCCCTGTAAGCCAGCACTGCTGCCGGAGCACCCCTCTGATCATGCCACACCACAGTGCAGCCTGAGAAGCTGTTCAAAATCCCTGCAGGCCTTCAAAAGAAGGTATAGTGTCTGTAGCTTTGGTGGAGAAATAAAAACAGAGGGTATGTTTCATTGCCTGTCACCTTTTATGATTAGATACTGATCTAGAGTCCACTGAATTCATTTGAAAGGCTGTTACTGAGTGCACTGCTTCGGATCCAGGCTTCAGATCAAATATTTTAAAGACTTTCTCAGTTCTTCCACTGGATGCAAAGCACTGAGAAGGGAGCATGAGAAAAGACACAAAAAAGGAGAAGGGAACACAGAGACAGAAACAGCTGTACACCATTGAAACAGAATGTTACTACGAGATATAGTTTATAATAATTAGTTGATCAACATGCTACGCAAGGATTTTTTTTCCATTTTGAACCAGTAGATGCACAGATGGGGTCTATAATAGAACTGGCATGTCTCTGGATTTTTTTTTTAAGGCTGCATAATTTTACAGCCGCTACAAACATTTGTGAGTGTTGATATAGTGCTAAGAGTACTCAAACTTCAGAGAATTGACATTGTCAGACTGGCTTCCCGCCCACCAGGTGACATTGAAATTGCAGTAGGCCTTGTCTGGAGCCACAGCAGTGGCTATGGCCAGATTGTGTAGATCCACAAACTGCTCCTAAGTAGTGGTAATAGCAGTACTAATAGCAGCAGTAGCAATGTGACTGGAAGTCATTCAAGAAATGTAATTTTCCCCGTGTTTTCAGCCAGAGGCACAGTGACAGGTAGGTTCATGAGGATCAAGCAACAGATCTGCTTTTGAGGTAGAATTAGAAATGAGCTCTTCCAGCTCCAGTTGCAGTACTTTTGCCATATACTATACAGTTTCCATGTGAAAGAGGACATCAGTGCATCATACTCATCTAGGCCACAACAACAAACGATGTTCAAGAGCATTCCCAAGCACCCCAATGTGCTCCTCTCCACCTGTTAATTTCTCAAATGTCCTCTCTGTCCCAAATTTACCCCTTCCAGCCACACTCTCTTCAAACCATCGCCAGACACAGACCAGCAGTTGGGATGGTCTCAGGACCTTCTCCAGAAGGTGCTTCACCCATGACGAGCCTCTTCTGGACGTGATGATAGCCACTTTGCCCAAAGGTGGCCTACTGCTTGGGCTGCTCCCGGGCACGCTGCACTTACTGGGTCTTCTCAGTGCCAGTTCTCAGGTGTACAAAGCGGCCACATTTCTATAGCAAGTTTGAGGAGGGATCATTACCTCTTTCTCATTCATCTCTGCCAGTGAGAACTGAAGAAAATGAATCAAGCAACACCATCAGGAAGAAAAAGCCTCAGAAAAGGAAATGTATGTCAAGAAATGTGTATTCTGAGCCTCTCCAAGGACAGTATACAGAATACTTTTTGTTCTGGGATTTCCACAAGGGAGCAATTAACTCCTGGAGATTAGCAAATAAATATGTGTCAAGATTTTAAAACCTGGATGTGTTAGAAAAGATCAGCACTAGCAGAAGTCATACAAACATGCCTTCAAAATCCATCTAAGTGCTATCAGCTGAGCCGATCTCCACTAGTTCACACTAAGTACAAGGGGTCCCCTAAGCAACTCAACACCCTTGAAATACCTCCTTAAAGAGTACAGCTATAGCAGAAAAGACTAACTTTAAGCTATGTCTCTATCAGAGACACACACATTAAAATATTACGCTGAAAGAAGCTATTCCAGCATTTGGGCACTCCTAGGGTTGGTCTAACTATTCTGCACAAGTATTGGAGGATGAGTCCTGATCCCTTAGAAAGAACCCAGTTATATGCCACTGCAGTCATATTTGTGAGTGTTTTTAAAGAAAGACCCTTATAATGCTAATCTGAGCTCAGTGGTTAAGCAATAAAACTGCAGTTTTATTGGCCTTTATTACCACACAGGTCTTAAAATCTCTGACATGTAATATGGCATCTAAAAGTGACACTTGACACTGGCTTTTAAAAGCACAGCTATCTTAGACAGGAAAAAAATAGAGTAAAAAAATAGTAATAATCGAGGCAACCACAATCCAATAATCTAGTAATCAAGAGCATATCTGACGGGCCTCCTGTTTTGGATGGGCTCTACTACAAACAATTACCAACATCAGTGAATCAACAGCCCTGAGAGCTGAGACTAGTACTGGCAGCCACTGCACAGTCCAGCATCAGGATGAACATCTCTGATCCAGAATATGTTGCAAATTATGAGACATCAGGTAAAAAAGAGAAAAAAAAAAAAGTGAAAACAACAACAAAAACCACAACAACAGAAATCAAGCACTTGAGCAGCTAGCATAGAAAATGCAATGCCATGCTAGTCGAGCCACTCTTTTTTTCCAGTATATTTGTCATTCACATTATTGCCTCCTCAACAGCTGGTAGCTGAATTCCCATCACACAAAAGCTTTTTGGAGAGAAATCCCTCAGAGACAGCCGACTTTCCCATTTTTTTTCTTAATTTCTTTAGCTCTGGAATGCCCACCCACAGTTTTGGCAGCCTATTGCAGCTCTCTATTCAGTATAAGTTCTTTTCTTGCTCAGCTATTTACGGCTCCCAAATACTGCAAAATGTCTGCAGGGCTCTTATTAAAAATAAATAAATAAATAAATAATAAGAAAAAAATCTTATCTTAGTAGTGAGAACAAATTTGGAAATACAGAAATATTTCCATATACATCCTATTTTTATTTATTTATTTATTTTTAACTCTCTTTCCTGAGTGCCTTCAAAATCATTCCCTACTGTGGGTAAACACAAAAAAAAAATACCATCACCTATAGCAGCAATTCTCATTTTCAGGTTGTGAACCACCATTTATCCACAGTGCTTTTCCTCAAGAGATGCTTGAGTGGTCCTTAGAGGGAAAGGGTTGCAGACATACTAATGTTGTTATAGTACAGACTAAAAGGACTCTATGACCATCTTTTGGCATTATAAAGTGCTTTTGTAGAGTGTGGGAGTTCTTACTTACGGAACAAAGCCCTGTGATAACTCATGAAAACACTTCATAGTGCCATGAAAGGATATAACCAGAAATAACAGCTATATTTGTATTCTAGGTTACATTCTTCAGGTTATTCATGAACCTTAGACTTCAATAAGCCTTAGTAGTTTATATAGATATATATGTATATATATATAATTTATTTTAGTTTAAAAATATTTTATAATAAATCATAATATTTTTATGTCTCATCATTATACTGCCACCTCAAAACATCTTATGGCACAGTTGTCTCATAGCCCTGGAAAACATTGTCTTCATTGCACTGCCAATATATTGCACTTAACGCAATTGTAAAATAGCACATATGTCTGCTAAATATTTTTCTTAGTGAAGTAATAAATCTCCTGTAGCACAAACAATAAAATCTTTTTAATAGAGTGTATTTATCTTTTGACATTTTATTATATTGACTTGTGAAAAATAGAAGCAATATCCTCATTATTTATATAGTCAAAGTTGAAGGATGCTCGGACCACTTCCTTCCAGGAAGAAAGGATGCTGAATATTTGATATATATGATTAGCTGCAGTGACCTCTTTTAGCATTCTGTATTGTTAAAAATCATTGAACCTTGCAGAGGAAGAGGAACAGGGTGTTTAAGAGCTGACACTCATTTAAGATAGTTTCACAAAGTCATTAAGTTTCTTGAAGGAAACAAGTAACTTAAACTGATAGGGAATTTTTATCACAACATAGGTAAAAGTCACCAACCAAAGTGGAGGGTCATGAGAAACTGCTCGGGGTTTGAAGTCTCTGCCTGACTGAGGCTCTCTGGCTACTATTTTAGAAAATACATTTGTAAGAAAGAGGCAACAGAAACATCTCTGGATGTCAGATTTTAAGACTACAATAACGTTGGATTTCCTCCAGCTCAGCCCCTCAGCAGATCTGCTGGCTGCTAGAAACAGCGCAGAAATAGACTCAGAACCCACCCAGCTCCAGAGACATCGCTTTAATGACAGATGAGTTGCGGGCTCCTTCCATCCAGACCCTAACAAAACAAGAGTGGACGGTGCTCTTTGGGATTTTGGCTTGGGCTCTCATCCAATCTGAACAGGTCAGGCAAGAAGAGACTAATGCAGACACCAGCGCAAGTGAAAAGGCTGGGATCGTAATTCAGTGTTAACTAAAGCACCTTGCTCCTTTCCTGCACTGCCCTGTTGAGCTGGAGCTCACTGCCTTTCCCCAGAACCCAGCAGTTCATGGCCCCTCTGGGAGGCACATCCCAGCTCAGCTGTTGCTGCGGCAGACTGTGAAATTCACCCTCATGGGATGCACCGGTGTCACTGCACCAAGTACTTCTACAGTGAGTTTCCCCTTTTGGAAGAGTTTTGTTGTAAGGCAGAGCAAGGGCGTAGGAAGAGTGCACGAGGCAAGCTGCAGCTGTGGCTGTGCCTCCCCTTCCCTCCCCTCCTGCCCACACAATGGCTTCATTGTCACAAGCAACAACAAGGTGCAGGACACCATTTGTGCTGATCCCCATGTGTGACATGGCTAATTTTGACCTCTCATACAGATCGCATTCTTAGGTACATTTAGGTAGGTCAAAGACCCTATGCCCATCTGAAAAAAAAAGCAGTATCAATTATAAATAAATTATAATACATAATTAATAGCAATACTCAGAAGCAATGCTGTCTGGCACTGCTCTGGCTACCAGCTACCCAAGCTTTATGTTGAAGCACTCTAGAAGATGAATTTTAGCATCATCCCACCACTTATGGGATATTTTACTGTGTATTCCTAGGGTAACCAAAAGCCAACAACTGCATTCATGGAGTCCAATACTGGCCAGATGTACCCATGCTACAATACATAACTGTATTTATTAGCCCAGTGACATAGAATATTGTATGAATCATACAGCACGGGCAGAGACAGAGCCTCCCAGAGCTACAAATGGTCCAGGTGAGCGCAGAGCAAGGCTAACGTGACAGCCCTACCCACACACCCAAACTGCTGTTTGCCCGTGGGCCTTGAATAGCTGTCAAGCTCTCCCCTTTCCCTTGAGAGTGCCTTCCACAGGCGTGCTGTTACAGCCAGCAGCAGTGGCCTCACGCTGCAGAGGATGAGGAGGCACAGGTAGGTAGAGGGGCTGGCCAGCAGCTCACCCACCATGACAAAAACAGTAGCCAGATCCCTCAAGCTGTGGGGCCACGTCCTGCCGAGTCAGCCACGTCCAACGAGCATCTTGCTAAAATATGGGGGATGCTGCCTCAGAGGGGCTTCCTGCACAAGTAGGGACATTAGGTGCCAATCCTGTCCGCTCAGGACCTTTCTCAAGCACTGTGCTCCTTTCAGAAGGATTTACTGAAAAGATTTATAATTCATCAGCCTTTGCGGCTTGCAGCATTAACTACCGCAGTTCTTGAAACCACAAAATAAATTGAATACAGATGAGCAGAAGTGGAGCCACAGACAATGAAAGAGCCCAGCAGCAGAAGAAAAGTGTTAAATAGAAAAGAGCAATTTAGAGACATTCAAATCCTGTCAGTGCCCACTAAAGAATGACAGCAGCGGCCCTCTTTGGGGGACGAGAACTGTGCCTGGAATAGCATTTCACGAGGCAGGAGGTTCATGAATCTGATTTTGTTTGGAGACCTTTAATTGGATTTGTGGGGTAGGGAAACCAAGGACACAGGTCACAACACCATCCTGTTTTCTGGAAGAAAGCCCCTTTTCAAAAGCTGCACATACAGACCACAATTTGCTTCATGTGTGTATTCCCCGACACCTTACAGTAAGTGAAGGCCTGTTTTCACACTTGGCTAAAAAAAACAACAACGATGCAGGAGACATGGTGGGGAGAGCACTGTGAGGTATGAAACAGCAATGACCCAGGCCTGGCTGATAGGTTTGCATGGACAGAACAGGGAACTATTATGGCAGCACCATTATATACCACTAGCCTGTTATATTGCTCCACTTTTGTTTGTTCCTAGCCTTTCTTGGAAAGGAAGAGCTTTTCAGAGCATCACAGAAAATTCATCTGGTTTTTCTTTTTTTTTTTTTTTTGTTTTTGCACAGCACGTTGTAGCCAACCTATGACTCCTGCATCGCAATAGATGTACAACAATTTGTTTTGAAGTCAACTTTTGAATTTTTCAAAGCAGAAAAAGCACTTCCCTCTCCTGCTGGGAGCAAAGCTACATATTGCTGATCACAGTGACTCTGCACAGTGATCACTTCCAGAGACAATAAAACAAACTGTACTTCAGCATTTGCTGACCATAAGGCTGTAAGAGCTTCAGCCATAAGCAAGCTGTACAGTTTCTGTCACAGATGTGTAAATTTCAGCTGCAAACTCTTAATGAACAGTTATTCATTTACCTCTTCCTGTTACATTTCTCAAATGCTTTGAGCAGAAGAATTACTTCTTCACTTCTACAGCTGACCCAAATCCAAATGGCTTCAGAGCTCTGAACATGCACAAACACACTTGTAACCTTCAAAGTCTCATCTAGCTCCCTGAGTCCTTCTTACATGTCAAGAAAGGATCTGAGTCCTGAGACAGAAGCTGTACATTTTTGGAGATCCATTTCCACTACAGCCAGACATGGCAGAAAGCACTCTGCACCAGAACCAGGCTTATGAACCTCCCTTAGGTCTGCCTCAGAAGCCTGCAAAGTTTTTTTTAATTTCTACACTGAAGAACTTTTACAAAAATCTCACCTCCTTTCCATCTCTCATTTTCCTTCTTGGAATAAACTGGCTAGCTCGTGGCCACCTTCTGATGTGCTGTGTTTTTCTTCCAGTTTCTCTGCCTTACAAAACATCCACGTTATTTTACACATACACAGCAGCAGTCCCAGACTTCTACTAATGACAGAGATCTGACCCAGGACCCTTAGCTTGGTTACCTCCAAATGTATAACATTTAATCATCTTCCTCAATTTTCTCTCCAGAAGACACAACTAACGTGGCTGCCCCCATCCTTCTGCACCTTGTAACCCAGGCCTCCATGTCTGGGAGGAGATCCTTCCCAGCAACGGCATCAGGCTCCTGTGCAAAAGAAGCTTCAGGAGTCCATTATGTACCACACGAGCCCCGGTGGATGGCTGGGATTACAGTGGAATTTCAGTTTTTCCCTCTGCGACATTGTAAAGCCTTTGCCTACTCCAAAATGTATGGTACTTGCAAGCTGCTTTTGCCAGGGGTTAAATCCAGTTTACTGACACACCACAAAGACTCCTCTGTGCAACAGTGCCAGAAATGTCTAGGAATTCTGCTTGGCTTCATCTGTATCTTGCTGGATGTTGTACGTGTTATATTTTCATACATTAAGGATTTCTATAGAATTTGTCATTAGCCATAATGGTTTCCAGGAGAATCGCTGGCTCAGCTTTAAGAGTGAATAGCTTCAATCCCTAGTTTAGCACTTCTGTCAGGCTAGGATCAAATCCAGACACTCTTTCAATTTTTCTTTTAGTGGATCATCTACACTTAATCTTAGCCTCTGACAAACAGGATTAAGAAAACTCTCTATTTTTGTTCAAGGTCCCAAACCCATATATAAACACTGTAATTTACTGCATAATGGTAGCTCTTTCAAGACATAAGTATAAGTAGCAATAACAATCGTGCCTTTTTTGAGAAGCTCTTGTTTCCAGAGGTGAAAAACACACAGCTGAAGCAGTATGTGGGTGACCTTCACATGTCTGAACTTCACAATGCCCTGAAAATCCTGCTGCTGAACAGGAGGATCAACACGGTCCCTTCTCACCCAGAAAATTGAATGAGATTAGATAGAACAGCAACAATTTCTCACCTGATCCATCCTGCAAAAGATGTTTGCTTAATTGCTTTGCAGATTTCAGAGGTCAAATTCATCCACTGAGTTGCAGGAGGCATGTTAGGGTTCAGTTTGATTTCAGTGCAGTGAAAAGCCTTTGAGTACAGAGTGTGTGCAGAGGTATTGAGATGAAATCACAGACTAGGGAAGGCTTAATTTGCTAAGATATTTCAACAGCAATAGAATAAATTCCTAAGAGTCTACTATGTTCTGTGATATGAGCTGGTGAAAAAAATATATATATTTTCCACGGAAACTTCAAAAAAAGAGGAGGTAGGGGTTTCTGAAGTGAAATGGTTTCTGTTTTTAATTTAACAAACAAAAGGATTTTCTGCTGTAAAGACTTTTGAATGAAACATTTTTATTTTTAGTGAAAAACCCCTTTGTGGCCAAAACCAAAATTCTAGCTAAGAGAGGGGAATAAAAGGGTTTTGAACAATTTCTGCAAATATTCTAAGTGCAGCTTTGCCTTCTAATACAGCCATGGCAGGCTAGAAAACTACATAAACTGGATGTTTTAAAAGGCATACGTTTAAATTTCACTGTCCTTACTTCCTTTGTTGCTGAGCTTGCAGAAAAAAGATAGAGAGGAGGAAAGACTTGTGAAGCTTTTCTGTGCTCCTTGTGCGCTTGCTTAGTCTGAATCTCCCCACTCAGGCTCTGACATGGGCTGCAGCAGCTCCAAAGGGATTCTCACACATGGCACTGTGGTGTTTTTCCTTCCACAGTGAAACAAGGACAGTGTGTATAAGCCAGTTTTCCTTTATTCCCTCACTGTTCCTGCAAAGAGCTACAGACAGAAACTGTTTACCTGAGCACTGTGTTGGAAGGGTGAACACAGACCTAATAGGAAAGGAGAATTGGATAAGGGCAATATTTTTTTGTTTGCTTGAAAGGTCAGTGAACTCTGAAATACAGAAAGTATTTGTTATAATGATTTATTTAGTACTTGAGGTTTTAACCTAAGAAACTTTAAACAAATGAAGAGTTTTATATGGGAGGTAATAAGCCTCTAAATAATATTCGAGCAGGGAGTATTTCAGTGAGCCACATAGGAATGAGCATAATAAGAGTTAAATTGTTCCTGGTCCAATAGCAGATTTTTCTTAAAATGAATGCAATGAAAGCACCCTCCCCTGAGTATCATTCGTTACTCCGGAGCCAAAATCCTCTCTTATTTACACATAAATCTAGGGGCCTTATTTGCAGGGTACCAGTTGCCTTTGACTCACTTCCCAAGGCAAGCTGCCTCCATCACCCCAGGTACAACACAACATCTGGTGTCAGGCTGTGGCTCTCAGTGGATGTGTTCCAGAGATGTATCGGGATAACCACGATCAGAACTTAATTTTCATACTTAGAGCTAATGAAAGCCCGATGTTGTGGAGGTTTATGTACCAGTGGAGGCCAGCAACATCGGAACAGGGGTAGCTTAAATTACCATGTACAACAGTGTTCAGACTCCTTCCACAACAATAAAAAAAAAAAAAAAAAAAAGCCATTTGAATCTGACTCAAGAAAGGCAAGGTTATTACTCATATCCCAAGGAGATAGGGTATGTGTGATGAACTGGAAATGCTGTTAAAGAACAGATTCCTGTTCTGATAGGCCAAGTAAGTGCTGTTTTCACTGGTACACTGTTAATTACACATTCACTCTTTCACGTAATGAAAAGGAGTCTCATGTAGTGTCTACAAAAGTGGTTTGCAGATTTGCATAGAATGAAATCAGCAGTGACAAATGTCAGCAGTACCATATACTGATGCCATGAATAATGCATAACACAGAAATGTGAATCTATAAGTAGAGAAATAATCAAAACTGAGGATCTTCCCCCCACACACACTCTCTCCAGGCTTATAAGGTCTAATTTTCTAAGCACTTCAAACTCAAATGGTTTCAAGGGTTCTGTTTCAGACAGAGAAAATGGATGAATGGCCACGGCGGCTTCCACTTTTTGATCATCCA
Source organism: Aythya ferina (assembly GCF_964211825.1). Classification (NCBI taxonomy): domain Eukaryota; kingdom Metazoa; phylum Chordata; class Aves; order Anseriformes; family Anatidae; genus Aythya; species Aythya ferina. The sequence goes on from NC_140297.1 coordinate 83,198,512, forward strand.
TTCAGGTCTGGTCAGTCAAACATTACCTGTTGGCTTATATATCTGCCCGAGGCACTACCTGGGGCTCTGCTTGGCTGTTCCCAGCAAAGGCCAGGATTTACCTGTCCGCTTCCCTCCCCAAGCAGGGTTTTCGTAAGAACGGTGGGGCTTATCAGAGGAAATGTGGAGATTCACCACTCTCTGCTGCATTACTTTGGCTTCCAAGATTTTCCATGTCTGCTGAGAGCCTCCTGAAAGGCAGCTTTGGAGCAGTAGCTGAGGGTGGAGAAGCAACCCCTGTGTTTAGCCATACTATATCCCCAAACACTACCAGCTAGGTTACTGAGCTGCACTTTCTGACAGCCTGGCTGGGCAGATGGTACCCAAAAACTGCCAGAGCAGAAATTAATGCTTCCCCACTGGCTACAGGAAGCACTGCAACTGCCTGAGATGAGGGTTTGCTTTGATAATCATTTGCTTAAATAAGCAGATGCCCACAGACTTCAGAAGGCATCAGCACATGTTCCTACGGTGGAGCCAGCATAACCAGCCCCTGGGGGAGAAACAGAAACACCCCAGATGTCTGCAAGGGGGACACTGAGGAATGCCAGGAGAGTGAATGTCATAGCCAGTCTGCAAGGATTTCAAGGAGGAGACCCCAGGCTGAGCAGTTCTGTAAAACACTTTCCTCTGTTGCGACTAGCATTTAAACTGGAATTTGAATAAAATCTGACCTGGATGAGGCAACACTGATGTAATTCTCCACTGTGTAGATTCTTCACTAATTCTCAGACTAACACACCAACAGGACGGTCACCACCTCTCTCCAGCCATATCAATTCTAGAATAGGAGGGAAATATCATTTAGTTTACAGCCAAAGCATTTTCTTCATGGCAAGCTGTACACATTTTATTCAGCAGCTTCTTACACAGCTGGATATCTCCACCATTTATCTTCTTCACTACACAGTTTGTGTATATATGTGCAAGCATTACGTAGTTTTTAATTCACACTCTTAAGTACTACCTGTCTGTTTTCCTACATAGAAACCCACATTAAGAGTCCCAACAGGATTTTTAATCACGTTTCCTGTGCATTATGCACTCAGATACACTACTTAATCATTTGATCATGTGCTGTTTAATCCATGTAAACCTGCTCTTGTTCCCTCTACAGAAAAGACGGTGTCTGGAAATGCAGTAACACTGTAAGACAAACTGTGATCTTTGTGGTTCTGGCTGTGACTGTACACTTGACGTGAAAAGTCCCTTACAAATTCTTTCTCACTGTTTGCTGCACAGTTCTGCATCATTTTGTCCAGTCAGAACAATTCTTTCCGTCGAATTAAAATGAGTGCTTCAATTAGAAAAGACTGAATTGCAAAACCTCAAAGGGAGCAGAATTAAACTTACAGGGGTGACATGCTTTGAGGCATTTCTAGCCATTTAAGAACTCTGCAACTTTACTGTCCTTCCAGTGACTTCAGTGGCTTTTCATTTGTTTATTTTTAATCAAGAAAACTCCAGGAAGGAGGGCAGGTTGTTTTTAATACAGAAATCTAATCATGTGAAGTGAGAGTACTGGGTCTGGAAAGCCAAATACCTTTGCCCAAAGCAGATAAACAGTGATATAGGGTCTTTGGCAGCATGAGACAGGACTCTCCAGGAACCTTGCTTTCTTCCAGAAGCATCATCACAGATCACATAGCCTTTATATATAAAAATGCAACACTCTTATGCATGCATGTGCAAACACAATGGAGTACTGAGAGACTGCCTATTCAGTGGGCATTGCCATACAATTTATGTACGCATGCATAGGCAAAGCTAATGAAACACAGAGACAACTTGGTTTATTCTATGAGTAATAATAGTATATGCACAAAGAAACAGATTTTTAAGAGACTGTTAATTCAATCTTCTGAAAACTTGTTTCTTCCAAGCCCCAAAGACATACCAATAACCTAGAGACAGCATTTCAGTAAAAAATCAAGCCTATGCTTAATTTCAGGCTTATGCCAATGTGCTGCTAATCCAGTTACAATCAGAAGCTAACAATACAGGTGGCACTTCAGAATGCTTTCCTTACTCATAGCACTGGTTTCTGTCAAACACATTTCCATAGTCTCTTGCTGAGGCCAAATATCAGTATAAAAAAAGCTGGAAAGCTTTTTTTTTCTTCTGGAGATGAAAATCAAACTTTTTTTTTTTTTCTTTATCCTTGAAAAACTGCTAAACTTCCAGGGAGAAAGAAAAAAAACCTGTTGATGTACCAAGACCAACCAGGACAACTATGAGCCAGAGAAGGAAATGCTGGATCAGAATATCTGAAGAGCATGAAATGATACTTAGCAACCAGCTAAGGACTTGCATCATCTCAGATGCCAAAACAAACTGGCCCAGACCAGAATACTCTTTTCCCATATTTCATCAAATAACACTTTTACCATTCCTAGTTTTCAAATGGAAACTCTGCATTCCCTCCCCGTTGCATATTTTTACATAAATAAGGAATAGCAAGGAACAAAAATATTGCAGAAAATCTACACTAAACCCAGAGAAAATGTAATTTAATAGACACTGCATGGTGTTAAGGGTATTGAAGAATTTCATCTTTTTGCATAGTTCTAGCACCATGCTCTGCAGCATTACGTATTGGGCATACAGCTGCAAGGGAAGAAGAGTGAAGCAGAAGACTTGCATATTTTGAGATGCTTGTCACTTCAGAGGTTGGGATTTAATACTGTACAGCTTAGTTTTGATCACTGTAAGTTGTCAACCAACCTTCTTTTATCATCTTACCTGCAATGAGGTCCCAGACTGAAGGGACACAGGCCCTTCCAAAGAGGTAAATGGTCTGGCAGCAGAGGCACCTTCACCATTCTGCCACTACCGATGATGTATGTATGCATGTACCTCATTTGGCAGCTGCTCGATGTTTACTTTGGAATTGGTGCTTTCCCAGTAAGATTGGTACAAGATCAGCATAAATAACCAAAGAAGGACAGAGTGGAAATGAGACCCCAAATACTCAAAACTACCCTTACATTGCATCTCCTTACTTAAAACCTCAACATGGGCAGATAAACTGAGCTGAGAGAATACATGAGCAAAATTACAACAGCTCCTAATCTCTTTGGGTCCCTCCAGCCTTTGCTGTCTGTAGAGAGGCAAGCGTGTTTCACTCCCAAAAGCTATGGATCAGAAAACCTGAGCTTGAATCAGAACTACTTTAAATCCCACTGGGCCAAGCTGGTACTTCATACTGCATTTTAGGTCAGGAAGTAACTCATTTGTAGCATGCTACTTAACGTTTCTTGAGAAGACCAGGAGAACAGGCTGGTTTACAAAAAGTGAGAGCTGGGAAAATCAATGACAGTTAAGATTGCTGGAGCCCCACACTGCAAAGTCTTCTCCTGCACTGTTTTGCCTTGGGTTATGAATGAGCTATCACGGGCTGCTCAAGAGCTGGCTGCATTGTATCTACCTCCAGCTTGCATTATCCATTTCTCAGACTAATGAGAATGACAGAGTTCCCCCAACCAAAGTAGTTCAAAACTATGTTATGCCTCTTAAGAAATACGTACTTCTAAATGCTGCAGGAATAGCTCAAACATCTGGACAGATTTTGTACCTTCAAAGCCAGTAAACTGGAGTGACCCACCTCGACTTTCTTTAGGGGTACTTTCCAATTCCAGTTCACCTGGAATTGGAAAGGTGTTTTTTCATCATGTTCAGGTGTTTCAGGTGTTATTTCATCATGTCAGCATAAGTTTTGCCAGTTCTTTTCAAAAAGCACTTCTGGCCACTAGTTTTAAATCCTGTATTATCTTCCGCTCGATGAAGTAAAATTTATCATCTTCACATAAAACTCCCCTTTCTGTGCTAGGTAGCTAGTTACTCCTGCTGTGTAGTGTACATTTTCCGAGTGAACCAATTTGTAAGCCCCTCCATAAATAACAAGGGAGAGAGCAAGTCTGGTGAAGAGGACTTACCAGGCTGCCATCTGGAAATCAGATTTTAGAGATATCAACAGCAAAGAAAGAGTTCCTTGCATTAAGAAAACTCACTTGACTATCAAAAGCCCCCTTCTCTTTTGGAGAGTTAACTTCCCAGGCTGTTGGTCTCAGGGGGTGAGGAGCTGGTTGACTGGTTTTTCATGCCAGGAGCGATGAAAACTGAACCTTGTACATTTAAACACTTTCAGTTGTTCGTGAGTAAACTGCGAGCTAAAGCCATAATTGTGATGCAGGCCAAATCACATAATACTTTCAAAATTATGTTCATTTCTCCACGGTTTACTAAAGGTAGCATGACAAGCACATTGATCCAATGGTAATATTCAGGCCAAAGTCTGGCGTTTTCAAATACCAAAGCCCTTTCCACAGTAAGTGTGTGGAGTTGTGACATTTTCTACAAAGCCCATCTAACAAAGTCAGAATTTGTATTTTTAAAGCGTAGAGAGCTTCCTCATGCTCTGGAGGTCTGCTTGTTCATCCCGTGATAAGACTGCAGAACAGTTCGGTGATGCTAACCTGATCAGTGACACAGCAGATGGCAAACTGTAGTGAATTCTCCACAACAAACTTTTCAAAAGTGCTGTCCCTTTGCTCCCACAAGAGACACTACAGCAGAAAACAGAAAGCTTGAAGAGCAAAAGCAGGATTTATCCCCCAAAGGTTATCTCCTTAAGAGATGCATGGGGGCAGTTCTAGACAAAATTATTTTTACACATAGCTGAGATGACAGCTCTGATCAGTGAGAGAAGCTTGTAATTATGCTAATGCTTACCTCAAATCTTAGCTGGCACTCTTTCCTATGGAGGATTTGGACATGTAGTGTATGATCAGTGGGAGTTTGCCTGGAGAAAGTTTGCTTTTCTTGTCTGCTTTTACTGGATGATATTGGAGAACGCTCTCCCCATCCTTGGATCAGGCCCTGCAACCATTTACCGTACTGCACTAAAAGTGACTAGTGAGCCTCGTTTTCCATCCTTTTGCATTCATGTCATTAAAAACGGGTTTAAGTGTCCCAGATGTGCTGCAGAGCAACCGAGCCTCAAGGTTTCTGCAGCTGTCTGTCAGAACCAGCACTGCTCCCACCGCAGCTCTTCCCAGCAGTGTTGACGGCAGCAATTTTCCTGGTGGTGCTTTGCTTCACTAGTTTTCAGCCCATTTCAAACCACACACACCAAAACTTCTTTCTCTTGCATTTTGGCTCTAGAGATTTTCCCACTCTTCTGGTATTTTTCTCTCCAATATCTTAATCTGGCAACACGTTCAGGGAGATGCCTTAAGAAGTCAATCTGAAGGGGCGGAATTGATAAAACTAGCTTACTTAGGATATTAAAAATCGAAAGGCTGCTTTACTAATCATGTTTCAGTAGAAACCTGTTTCAAATTCTACTAGTAAATGGCTACAGTCATCAAATACATGCCCGAGCTGAGCAGCAGGAATCATTACGAGCTATCTAATAAGAATTTATGCTGCACTGACTGGAAGGCAACAAATCCCAGACACATGCAGGCCATGCTTGGAGGGGAGGGATGGGAATCCTTCCAGGCACATAAACCAGAGATTAATGCAAGTCCTAGTGTACACACTGGAACAAATCTGTCCCAGTCTTCCCATTCTGCCATCAGTACCAGTGACTAGATTGTCCAAAACTACAACAAATTACAGAGAAGAGAAGTTTAAGCTCCCTAAGAATTTCTGTGCTGGAAGCATTACTGCAAATCATACTGCAAAAATAAAATCAATAGCTAGAGAAAAATAGCTTTTCTTCTTTTTTTTTTTTTTTCTTTCTTTTTCCCTCCGAGAGCAGCTTGATTATTTAACATTATTACTAACTCCATTTATTCCTAATTTCTGGAATCCTCTTTTATTTTTAAACATGCAAAAACTTACCATTATTTTTTCCTGACCCGGGGAAAAACTTCATCAATACGGAAAGTGAGGGAGAAAAGAGCTCTGTGAGATGTGGAGCACCTGCTGTTCCCAGGGAGAGATGTGGTTCTGGGACTAGGTCCATGGATGGGCTCCAAAAACTCTGGGATTTAGATTGCAGGATAATCATCTATACCCAGATGATATGCAGTATTGCTTTTCGTTTTATTTTATAACATTGTTCAAACTCAAACACTACATCATGCTTTTAAAACCCTGCATTTCTACTTCCCTTGGAATTATATACATCATGTATTTTGGTAACTCCTGGCAAAAAGAGCAGGAAAAAAAAAAAAAAAAAAGGCAAAGAAAAGAAAATGTCTTAATGAGCAAAACAAATACTTTCTGAAATGTGTTTTTCTTCCATGTTGTGCTTGCAAGTGGGGTCTGCAATTACTGCTTCACTACTGCCATGATGCACAGGTTCTTTTTGGCACCTTTAACCTGTCTTCCACAGTTTGCTGAAAAGCTCAGATTCCGCATTTGCCTAAAGCCTGCTAATTATTCACTGCTGTGATAAAAAAGGCAGGCCTCAAAGGACACTAATCTGATCTATGTTAATAGGACCTGTTGCTGGAGTAACTGTTTCAGCCATATGCAGCCATCAGTGCATCCCCAGCGTGGATGTAACTTTGAACAGCAGGACCACAGCATTTGCCAACCCTCCTGAAAGTCACCCTATAACTACGTAATAGCTATACTGGTGTAACTGCATTAGGACTGGGAGATTTTCCTGGCCCAGCTCCACTGGCCAAAGTTCACAGTTTGTCACGTCCCTGGCTGGTTTTGCTGTGCCAACAGAAATCTGCAGCGTAGGTCTGGCCACAGATCTACACGCAGTGTGGTTCTCCAAAGGGATCTTATTCAATGTCAAACAGCATAGCTGTATTTACAGCATAGAAGGAGATTTATAAACTACTGTGCTAACCTGAAGCCATCCCCTACAAGAAAGGGAATCTCAGGTTTTGTAGAAGATATTCCACTTGAGACCATCACCCTCTTTGCTTTTACCAGTGCAGAATCAGCACAAGCCCACTAATTTCTTTTGATACGACACCAATTTACACCAGTGCAAGAGGAGAAGACAACTGGGCTCTAAATTTGATGCTGCTGCAGTGTTTGGTGCTAGTGATGCTGAATTCTGAGCAACTTTCCTTCTGAGGTGATGGAGTTGGGTTGCTTTCAGCTAGAACATCTACACTACAAGATATATATTTTTTCTACTTAAACTGTCCAAGCATCTAGGGTTTTTGCCTCATGTTAATGAAGACAAATTACTTTGCAGTTGCCATGTGATCTAGAAAAATGAATTAAAGATTATGAGGGGAATTTGCATCAACATTTCTTTCACTGTCATGATTTGTACCAGCTGGAAACCTGACCTCAGAAACCCATGCTGATGTACATGTACGCAGTGCAAATCAAAAAGCACAACACAACGCCATCTCTCACAGTCTTCCAGCAGCACTGCATTTGTCATGCTAACTTAGAAGACACCGCAGTGACAAAGTTTAGAGTATGTATTAGTTTCTTTCCATTCTGTGAGATTCCTGCTACTTCTGTCACATACACACAGTGCTGTGATGAAACTGGTCTTCTACTTTTGTTGTCAGCACAGAGGAAACCACTAAACCACATGCCCCTCACACTTCACAGACTCGTTTAGCAGCTCCCAATTTTTTTTTAGGTGTCACTGCATGGAGATGTGTTTAAATTGTTCTCTCTCTTTCTGGATGGCAGCCAGCACAACACACAAACTTGGGCAGGTTCGATGCAGCCAATGTTCTGACTAACAGTGTGGAAGCATTTCATAGAAGAAAATAAAAAAATAATAAAATGAAATGACTTCCTGCTAATGGCTTACTCCCTTTTGCTTTTTAGCAAATGACATCATAACAAGCCCAGGAGCATGTAAGTCAGAAGCCAAGGCCAAAGAACCTGTGTGAGTTACCTTCTCTTTGAAGTGCACATGCATTTCATTTCACTACCCTGCATGGAGAGCACAGCACTAGAGCTAACAATACCATGTCCTGAAAAGAGCAAAGGAAGATCCTGAGGATGTTGCTGATGAAGGATGTAGAGCTGCACTTCCCTCACAGAGCAATTTGCTTCAGCATTTGTCTGTGTTGTCATTGTCTCACCCATGGCTGAGTCACAGCAGAGCTTTCCAGGGTTGCGATGGAAAGAGCTGAGCGTTCAGCTTTTCTCTGCCCTCCATAAGCTTTATCCGTTTTCATCCCTGTTCTGATTTATTTGGAGCACAACACAAAAAGACAGTGGGGTTTGTAAAATGGGTAAGATAATAGAGAGCAAGTTTCAATGTCCAGGAACACAGGCAGACTGCACTACACTTGGGAATATTTGTGAAACAGATGAAACAGCCAGAATATTCTCAAGAAATTATGTCAGACTCAAAAAGTTGACTTAATAGTTATATTCCTGTTTCTGACACTGTACCTCTATCCCACCACTATCAGCAGTGTTCTAGCACAGACTTTATAGTTTTAGAAAAGTGACAAATTAGTTGCCACCTGCTGACATTTAAACTTACATAGGGCTACAATTCCACGTAACTGTCTTAAGACTCGTGTTTCTGCTCAGGCAAGAGTCTCACAAAAGCACAGAGGCTGGCAGAATATGTCCTCAGTGATGAGTCTCTTACATTTCTTCTTCACTCGTCTTTTACCAGCTGAACAGTAGAAGAATAACACCACTTGCCTCCAGCCCTTGCTACCTAAGTAAACTGGGGTTGGGAGAAAATGTTGTGGTTAGTAGCAGGGCATAGGGACAGACGGACATTAGAAAATTAATTTACGGCAGAAGAGAACCAAAGCTCTGAGCAACTTTCCAATAAAGGCACAAAAACAACTCTCAGAATGGAATTTATTTGAATAGTTGAAAATCATTTAATTCTTGTGAGAATGGGGATGAGACTCAGTGATACGAGAGATCCTTTGCAGTCCTGTATTTCAAAAGTGACTGTTTTGTGATGATTTTAGATGCCGATTCTAGAACTTAGCTGCATATATAGTTAAAGTATAATACCGATGTCTATTCCTTTACATCAGCCGTGTTTTCCTAGTTACGTCTTGCTCTAGCATGTGGCGGGCAGGAACAGACATTGGCTTCACTTCTGAATGACTTTTAAAGGATAGAGGAAGAATACATTTCTTCCATGTAGGACTCCTGCCAGCAGCTCTGGAAGCTGGAGTTGTTGTCCTTATGCTTAGCAATACAGCTATACAACACCACTTCATTTCACTCTACGGAGCATATGGTCTGTCTAGCATGTACTTGAACCACTGCCACTTCATTGCAGCCTGGCTGCTCTGTAACAACAATAGAATATGGGTTTCAACCCATCCTTTTTTCCAGTAGCATCTTTTCAAACCCATGCTACTCATCTCCCAGCTACAAACACAGTTGCAAATCACTAGGAAGCTCAGGAAAAAAATGGCCTGCCAGGACTTGATCACTCAAAGCATATGGGTAAAATGTTTCCAAAAAAAAACCACCTTAGTACACTTTGTATAATTAATGTTTAGCCATAAAGTGAAATGGTTAACTTAAATCTATTGATCAACCTCAGAGATCAAGGATTAAGCCTATCACTGTGTCTCTGTGGAACAGTTGCTGCGTTGTCAGCAAGAGGGTAAAGAAGTGAATGAGATGACACCCTCATGAGCCAGAAAGGGAAAAGCAAACAAAACTGGTGCAACTATTTACACAAGAGAAGCGTAATAAGATGACCTCTCTGGATAAAACTGACAAAAAAATATAAGCTTAACCACATTTGTTTATTAGTGTATTTTTTTTAACAAAATCTTATTACTTACTTCAGAGGGCATTTTAAGAGAGCAAAATTTGGTCAAACTCTGCTGATGGCTTTCTATCTCTTGTGGTGGTAAATTTGCCAGTAAAATTAACATTGTGGAACAGTCCTGTTCCTTTTATATGCAGGGCAATGACTTGAATCCATCAGAATTACTAATGACATGAGAAAAAAATACACAGTAGAAAGAAACAGTTGGCAGTAATGAATTTAAATTCATCTTCATAGTGAGAAAAAAGGAAATGTGTTGTGATAGGCTGACATCTTAATGAATGCACACTTCGAGTTTGACTGCTTGACTTTGAGTAGGGCGTTTGAGGATCTCCAAGGAACAGCATGATTCGACACATGCTTGCTGGTGAATGCAGGAGTTGTAAAAGGAAAACTTAAGATTTTAAAAAGCAGTTTCATAAATTAGCTGCTTTACAGCTTGTACTGTACTAGCATCTTCACAGTCACACTGGAGGAAAAAAAAAAAAAAAAAAAAAAAAAACTTTTTGGTGTTGCCATTCTTAGATTATCATATGTTTTTACTGTGCAAAGCAGAGAGGAAACAGGATATCGCCCTCTTTCTGCAGGTTCTGTGCCAGCCAGGAAACAGGCTATAGACTGACTCTGACAAGGAATTTATGAACTGTTTTTTGACCACACTGATTGCAATTACAAAATGAAAAGAAGAGCCAGAGTAATAGGAAGGCTAGAGAAAACACACTTCCACTGGGGTTTACAGCACTTGACTTATCAAAAAGGAAATAAAGAATGATCTGATTACAGTGTGCAAACACACCTTCATGGTGAAAAATAGCTGGTCCCAGGGGGTTGTATAACCTAGCGCAGAAATGCACTGCAAGAATCAATAGTAAGAAATTAAAGCTAAAAATAGCTATGTAAATTCAGAAATAAAATAGGCAACATTTTAGCTATAAGACATCACTAAGACTGATTACAAACAGAAACAGCAGATTCTTTTTTGGTTTTAGGTGATATAACCTTTTCTTAAAACACAAGCCATCCCTTGTCTGACACAAGTGGGCACAGAGAAGTTCTGTGGAAGGGACTGCAGAGAAAAGGCAAGGTAGGAGATCTGACACAGGCCCCCTTCTGTGCTTCTTGGGGCCAACCACCCTTTGAAATCAGTCACCACCAACCCCCTCGCTCTACAGTTTTGCCAAGTTTCCTATGAAAATAAAGCACAACTTTGTGCTCCGCACAGACGTGGGTCTGTCCACTGCCTCTTACTAGGCAATTCTGGAGCCCAGTGGCCAATTCGAAGTAACTTCAACAGAAAGGTAAGGGGGCTGTAAAATACTAAATTGCTAAACAATTTGTGAAAATAGACAAAAGCGAGAGGATCTCATTTTCCCCACAGAGGAACTGGCCACAGCATTAGACACCAGAGAATCCATTTTTAGTAGTGAAAAATGTGGTGGGTAACACTGCTTTCCTTACTCATTCAAATGCCACATTCGCCATTAGGCTGCAGGGACTGCTCTTTTTTAAATGCCACTGCAATTATCAGACAGATCCCCCCAAAGGAAGATTTTTAATATGACTTCTGGCTACTGATGGCATCTCATTTGACAGAAAATCTAACCTGGAAAAAGATCCCTTCGCAGATCCTTTTGCAATATCAGGTGTGCAGAGAGCAGAGGCCCTGGCTGTTCGAATGCTCCCGGCTGTGGCCACATCTAGGAAGCTCCCATCAAAGTAGGATTAATTACACTCAGAGAATAACTTCTGCTTCCATTGGCCCTAGAATGAATCCAAGTGCTTAATTTTAGATGGAACACGCGATTTCTTTGGCTACTAAAGTTTAGATGGATCACACACCTGGCTCCAGGAGAGCTGGAAACCTACACCAGATCAGTTGGGAAGATTCAATGGCAGGCAGAGCGCAGCCTTTTAGTAGGGTGGGGAGGAAAGGCATTGCCTACAGACATGGTGCATGAAACCCTGGCTTCAATCTCAGTAACTCGACATTTAACTATAACTGTCATCTACAGGAAGGGAAGTACAACAGAAGAAACATCACACAATGTCCATCCATAAGAGGCAGGTATTTACCTGAAAGAAAAATGCCCCAACTCTTCAACAGGACATGTCTGCCTCTTTTATTAGGAGACAGATTGTATTAAATGACCTGTTTCTGCCTGTTCCTCGAGCTGTGACTAAGGCAGGATTAATTGTATCCTGTGAAAGGTGTACTGCATTGCTCATTTGCTGTTAAGGAAACAGAAATTAAAGCTGCCACATGAAAATGGAGTTGCTGCATCTCCACGCAGGGGTTGGCATGGGAAGAAAAGGCATTCCAATCATCAAGACATCATTTCCGAAATTCAGACAACAATCAAACATCTCGAGACAGTCATACCAAGTAACGCTGAGGAAGTGATGTTTTCTGAGCGTGTCAAATGCTTACGTTATTCAGTTGTTTTTTTCCTTGTATTTGTGTGCGAACAAAGAATAGCAACAATAAACTGTAACACAGCTATTTACGATTGCAAGGCATTTTCTAATCCTGTCACACTGACCCTGGACACACCCACGCCTAAAATTTTGAGGAGAGGCAAAGAGACACTGTGTCAAGCAAGTGAATCAGTAGCAGCCCTCTGAGCAATCCCATTCCAGCCCACTGCTAGCGCACATAACCTCACACGTAGGGCCAATGGGGATACACAGACAGGACAGCAAGCCCCAGCCTCTTACCAACACATGTTGGCAGGAAGCAGTAAAATTCTCGCCAAAGTATTCCTCATGACACAAAAGAGGAGAGCTACAGATTCCTTTCCCCAGGGATAAGAGTTACTAATAATCATAGCAATGCACTCTGTTCTCCTGCTAGACTTGAATCGACAAGGCTCTGAGCCCCACCTATAAAGGGCAAAATTCCTCGGCTCCTGCTAGCAGCTATTAGGCAGTGCAATTCCGAGCACAGCAAATGAACACCGATTGGGTGCAGTCAGCACTTTTTCACAGAATCACAGAATTTTCTAGGTTGGAAGAGACCTCAAGGTCATCGAGTCCAACCTCTGACCTAACGCTAACAGCCCTCCACTAAACCATATCCCTAAGCTCTACATCTAAACGTCTTTTGAAGACTTCCAGGGATGGTGACTCCACCACTTCCCTGGGCAGCCTGTTCCAGTGCCTCACAACCCTTTCAGTGAAGAAGTTCTTCCTAACATCTAACCTAAAACTCCCCTGGCTCAACTTAAACCCATTCCCCCTCATCCTGTCACCAGGCACGTGGGAGAACAGGCCAACCCCCACCTCGCTACAGCCTCCCTTGAGGTACCTAAAAAGAGCGATAAGGTCACCCCTGAGCCTCCTCTTCTCCAGGCTGAACAAGCCCAGCTCCCTCAGCCACTCCTCGTAGGACTTGTTCTCCAGGTCCCTCACCAGCTTCGTCGCCCTTCTCTGCACCCGCTCAAGCACCTCGATGTCCTTCTTGTAGCGAGGGGCCCAAAACTGAACACAGTACTCGAGGTGCGGCCTCACCAGAGCTGAGTACAGGGGGACGATCACCTCCCTAGCCCTGCTGGTCACGCTGTTCCTAATACAAGCATACCTTTGAATATGCCTGGTTAGGAACACAAATAGAGCTTCCCTGGGCTCTAGTGGCTTGTCCCTGTTCCCTGGGTATTACTCACTGGGTGTGGAGCTATCAAGGAAACGACCCAAAAGAATGCTGAGTGTCAGTGTATGGCAGGGAACTTTCACCTACCCCTCCTCTGTTGGTTTGTCTGGTGATTCGTCTTTGTATGTCGTCTCCTGTCACGTGTTTTCTGTATCTAAGGCTCTACTGACAGCTGCTTGTTGTGAAAATAATCAATACACTGTACATGAGGGAAAAAAATCCGTAAACATTTTTGGGGTATCTTTCTACATAGACTGCTGCTGTGTTTGCAGCCAATTTGTTTCTGTTGGCCTTTTATATTTCCTGTTATACACAGAATACCCTTCAAGAGAATGTCAAGTTAAAAACATAGCATTTAGATTTCCAATACACTCAAGAAATTATCCAAGACGTTTCAAGCAATGCAATTCAAGAATGTACAGCGTATGTATCACTAAGCCCTGTTTAGGTATGATCAAGGACACATTACCTTGCATTATGGTTTAACTCCTGGTCCTCTGAGAAATTTCAGGTTGAAGCAATTCTATCTGAGTCACATTTCTCCCTCCTAAATTTTAGTTTTATTGGCTATCCTGAATTTGTTTTCAAGAAGGATCTTCTTGGGGAGGGAGGGAAGGAAGTTATCTTTCTTCTCGATTTTTTCTGTTGTCCTAAAAGGGACATATACGTTTGAAAAGGCTGATGCATGAGACAGAACTATTTTTCCAGATTGCCCCAAGAGGTTGTGGAGCCTCCATCATTAGAGATATTCCAAAGCTGTCTGGACATGGTCCTGGGCTACTGGCTCTAGGTGGGCCTGCCTGAGCAGAGGGATTGGGCCAGGTGACCTCCAGAGGTCGTGTCCAACCTCAGTGAGTCTGTGATTCTCTAGCTCCTGCCCTGACTTGCTTTGAAACCTCAAGTGAAGGAAAAATTTAAAAAAAAAAACAACAACTCATCTGCCTGATGATATTGCCATCACCTCTAAAGGAAGGGTCCTGACCGTAATGCTAGAACACCCGAAACCACTGCTTCGAAGAGACTAATTCAGTAACTGTTAGCCAACATGAGACTGTAAACACCGCATAATGATGAGAACTAATTCCTGTTCTGTCTAACATGGAAGATCTAAAAATTCTCTGGAATAGAAATTAGATCCCTGATATCTTCATGCATGTGTATAACACTTTTGCTGCCTTACTTTATAAGCCCATTTTCAAGAGGCTTTCGTCTTCTGCACTCTCATAGGAAACACAGAATACAAACCAGTGTTCTCCTGTGCAAAGAAGTGATCTGAACTGCCATCTGGTATTTAAACACTAGGATTACATTATATACATTAAAGTAGGGCTCCTCGGACTTTCCCTGGTTGTTGTTGTTTTGTCAGAGCAAATTCCAGTCGACTTAAGTCCTTAACTTGAAGGCTCCCTCCTCAGGGTCAACATCTGGATTGGACTCTGAGGTAACCCAGCTCTCCTATAGCTCAATTCATACCAAAGCTAGGACATGGGGTTGCTGTAGGCACTCCAAACTTAGGGTCTGGTGTTCCTACAACATTTCCTGGAATCAGCCTTCAGTTACTATTGGAAGGAATCCATGTCACTTAGGAGTGCTATAAATTTAGGCCTTATTTAAATCCTCAATTATTCCTGGCAGAAACACTCTTAAGTTCATGTTTCTCAGGCTTGTCCACAAACAGCAGGAGATTGAGATTGCCCAAACTGGACAGTAATAAAATAACATTGGCACTGAATTAGTATTACGGGCCACCCTAATCTGCCTCCCCTTTCTTCTACAGTTTTGCAAGTTGAGGAAGGAGAAGGGGGGCTCACTCACTATTCAAATATATATATATATATACATATATGAAATTAAGAAGAAAAAAAAAATCTGCAAAATTCCTCTTAACACCATTAAATCAGTTTAAAACAAGATTGGTAATGACATGTACATAGAAATGATCCAAAGTAAAGAAAAAAAAAATCAATCTAGCCCAAAGCAATCTAATAGCCTTCACGCAGACCGGTATTCCCACATTTATGCACCACTCAGGTAACTGTCAGGCATCTTCACTAAACCTGGTAGGATGTTCTGTTCAGAACAGGCCTTAAGGTGTGGTTTTAAATCAATTTAATTAAAACAGTAGAAGAAGTTGTGTTCATCCTCTGAGATGTGATTAGTGTTCCAGCCATGTATGAGCCTCACCACAGAAGCTATGCATACAAGCCTAAACCTGTGGCTAACATCAGGCACAATGTGATTAATCCCAGATTAATCTGGCAAGAAATGAGCACGTTTATTATCTGTTGTATAATTCATCCCCTACTAATACTTAAATTTATTTTCAACAGATACAATGCATGATTCTATTATTATTGACCAAGGAAAATGCGTACCTAGTCTTGTAATTGCCTTAGCAAAGTGGTTTAGGCAACTTTCATAATATATGGTGACAGAAATTCCCAGATGGTTAGCTAGATATGGCATTTGTCTCGATTTGTACATAGGAACTCATTAGCACAGGTAGTACTAACAGAAACAACCAACCACAAATTTGGGGAATGTGTTGTATGTTTAGTACGCAAACAGAATCTGCCCCTAACAGATTACACAGAAATCAACAAGCTTGTAGAGACAGGTATTGCTATGCGCAGTTTCCAATTAAAATATGCATTATTTATAGCAGTAGAACCCTTGCCTCACTGTAACAAGACAAAGAGTCCTTTGTCAACTCTGCTACAACCCCTAACCTATGCTGAGACTGCACTCTGTGGAACAAGCGTTCTATGCAATGTCTGCCCTGACAGCAAAGGGAGAGAGAAGGAAACAGAAAGCAGCGGACAATTCTTTCAGGAAAAAGCACATTTCATTTAACGGCTTCATAACAGTTGCACAGAAAACTTTCTTCTCTTTCCCCTTGTACTCACATAAACTAAAGCTCAGAAAAAAACACACACAACACTTAGCTTTACTGGTTTGCACAGAAAGAAAGCAAAGCATACTAACCTAGGTTATTCCTAGACGAATTGTGCTTGGAGCCAGAAGTGGACTCATAGGATCTGTAATACACATTAATTGAACTAGAAACTGATTTCTAAGCTAATGAAATTGTTACTATTTTATATTAATAAGTGATAGGTTTACATTATAGACACTTCAGAATTCCATTAATAGCTATTCCTGAGTTATTAGGGTGTGTGGACTTTTGATAAAAGGCCAGGATTCCAAGATACCTTACACAAACAAACAAGAAACGTGTCGAGATTACTACTTTTTGTATCTGAATTTTGTCCCCTTTCCAGAGAACAAGGAGGTACTTCTGACAGGTTGTGTCATATGCTTATTAAAGATCACTTACAAGGACACACCAAAATATTTCACTTCACTGCAGACTAAGTGTACTGCCTGAGGCTAGTATAAAGAACAGATTAGAATTTGGTTCTATAAATCATACCTTGTACATATAAAAACTGCTGTCAGCAGTCACTCTCTTCAGTACACTAATGATGAATATTTCTGCCCACTTACAATAGGCTAATAAATATATATATATATAAAATGAAGTGCTTATTTTACATTCATGATCCAAGCTCAATTAATTTCTCAAGCCTATTATACAACTACACAAATAACAGAGGCGAAAAAAAAAAAGAAAAAAAAAAGAGAGAAAAAGAAAAAAAATCAGCACATTAGAAATTCTAGTGGGCATGCAACTGCACCATGCTCAGCCTGCAGCTCTGCTGCTCCAAGCTGTACCCTTGCCTGTTTTCAAATACTAGGGTTGAACTTGGTGCCTACACGAAAGATGCAAAAACCAGACAGAATGCTGCCAGAAGTGATGTCTAGTAATTTGGTAAGTGGTATAGTCCACCCTTCACAATATTACTGAATGAATTCCCTAGAAAAGTAGGCACTGTATTGCTTACACCACAATTGTCAAGGTGACATTCAAATGAAAGCTCAGTCCACTTAACTATTAGAAGTCCCCTTGTGCTTTTTGCAAGATTGCAACTGTTGATCTGAACTTTGGCTGAATTCCAGTTTGGTTAATTAAATTCCACACATCTACATCCACACATCTACTTCTAAATGCTATTAAATAATGAACATGCTAAGTCAATGTCCTCTGGGTCTAACATCAGCAAGGATCGAAGTAGTTCCCTGGTGCAAAGTTAGGGAAAAGCTTCTGAAATACTTCTGAATAAAGAACAGCTATTTTTGTAAATGAGTACTTAACCATTCAAGTAAATTCAAGTTAAAGAACTATCAGAATATTACAGCATTTTGAGTGGTTTGTACAACGTAAATTGTACTAAAGAGAAGTAAAAACTTCTCATTAGTAATTATGTATGTGTTTAGTTGCAATGTCCAACTATTACAACTCTAGATGAAGAGGAACCAAGTGTCTGTGTCAGGTATGTGTTTCCAAGCTTTTCTGTTCTGACTTCATGACAGGAAGATGTGCATCAGTTTTTAACAATATCAACATTTTTCTTTGGAAAATAAAATATATCTTTTTACATGTCTCCTACCACTTGCCAATAGCTATTCTTCACATAACTCCTTTTACTAGCATCTTGGTGTAAATCAAGGAAACTAAAACTTACCTGAAGAGAAATTTCTATCCTGTCGAACTAGTGTACTCTTTAAGTTTAAGAGAACAGTGTAGGCACACTTCAGTCAGTGTTTGCTTCTGTCTAGTAGGAATTGTGATGTTATGATTTTTTTATTTTTATTTTTAGTAAGAGTTACTTTTCCTGAATAGCATTCATAGCTAATAAGAAACTCTACAAAACCACCATAGTCAAAGAATGTGGAGTCTTAGAGTAAAACCAGTCCTCTGACAGCCTAAAGTTGGAAAATATTTTCCTTCTAACTTGATATTCTTTAAAGTGAGCAATTTCCATGTGGTTGAATTAGGCACAGATGTATTTAGCCACTGAATTTTCAAGTCAGGTTTATTTGATGTCATATTTCAATAGTTTATATTTTTACTTTAACTTGGACTAGTTCATAATAGATATATTTTGTTTAAAAACAAAATCCAGGAAACAATTTACTGACTTATGAGTATTACAGTGTCAACAGATTTTCTTGAATCCTTTAATGTTTTATATAAAGAGACCAATATTAAAAATGAGAGATGTAGCACAGAAACAACCTGTAGGGTTCACTGTTACTTCAGGCACATTTCAACACATTCTGCCTTCAAATGTCAAACTCTTCATTTGTAATCAAGCAGAATATATCAGGAAGATGTAACCAGAATGAAAAACCAACATATTCACTCCTTACAGAACACAAATCTCCATGCTCCTTTCAGCAAATTAGAGTTACAACCTGTACTGTAACACACACACATGTTTTGGGGATGACCATCTTAAGCATCTTATTTCAATATGTTCACCCATGCTTCCAATTGCCACAAGAGGACTGTTTCTTCTCTTCTTCCAGATCATCCCTGGCTTTCAGCACAAAAATCTGACAATGCCAACAGCTTCTTTATTTGCTGGGATGCTCTGGTGGAAGCTTAAGCACGAAGAACCTAACATTCCATAAGAAGTGAGTTGAGGTGGGCTGGGAACTGATTAATGAGGTTCCTGCACCCAGATGATATTTCTTAATGTGTTTTCAGAGAAGTTGTTTGTCAGGGGAAGAATACCAGCAAAAACTACAGCCAAATGTCTCACCAGTGCAATGTCGGTGTACATGAGAAGGTCCAACCTTGTCTTCTGAATCCTGTAAAAATTTAAAAATATATCAGTCACTAGTGCCAACTGTGAGCATTGCACAAACACAGGCCGTCAGTCTCCAGTTCCAAAATAGCTGAACAGTAGGTTAGGGGTGAGTCATCCCTAAAAAGATTGCATGGCTCTCTCCAGTGACAGAGCTAGACTAGAACACAGCTCTCCTGACTTCTAGGCCAAAGATTTCAGCTCCAGCATGCTCTTTTCCTATAAAAATGACCTAAAATATGTCATTTTAAATGAGAAAGATGATCTCTTTCACCAGATCTTTTGCCTACCACTGCAAAAAGTTAGTGTAGCGTGCACCATATTGTCAGCACGATTTCTATTTTAGTTTCAGTTGTGTACCTGTGGATACCTATATTCTTTGAAATCAAAACCTCTGTACAGACATTAAAATTAAAAACTCCTAGAAGCACAAGTCTGCCAATTTATTCTTTTGTCTTAATAGAACATGTATGCATTTCTATAGTGAGGATACAATTACTCCAGTTTGCAGCTACACAGAGCATAGCTGCATGCATTTTCACATGCATGTGCATCTATCTGCATGTAATTCCAGCTCAACATAATGAACACAGCTAATCAGTCTGAATACAGTTTTGACCTTGCACTTGCCATCCTGTTCTATCAATTTTGTGTTACAAAAAGGGGGGCAAATCTTTAAATAAATAATTTAACCATAACACAAATTGTGTCAAGGGTTCATTCTATATTAAATTGTGAGGTCTCCTACATACTTACTATGTGTCTAAACCAGTGGGATTATCTCCTGGTCTTAATCAAACCCTTTGTTCCTTTAGACTGGCCTAATGCCAAATCTAGGATCTAAAGCTTGGTTTTCGCACTTCCTCTGTACGAGGCCAGCCTAGGATGTAACTGTGTACAGACCGTAAGAGAATCCGGACTGAGACACGTGGGTTACTCTCAGCATTTGCTACCAAACACCAACCAGTCAGAATTCAAAGCTTATAAATTTGTAATGTAAGAGTCTTTGAATTTAAGTCCCTTGCCCCCAGCATATGCTAAGGATCTGTTTACTTTGGCAACAGCCACAGACAGTGCTATGAGCTAGGAATCAAAACCTACAGTAGGATTCATCCCACATAATGTTATCTAACAGGCATATTATCTCCCAGGTTTCCTCTGTACAATTAACTACAGGCAGGTAGTAAGTAACACTACTGGGGTGAATCAGCCCACACATTTAAGTGTCTATTATGAAATTAGGATGTCTTGTGTGAATACCCATCATTTTCCATTGATTATAGAAGGGGAACTACAGAGATGTCAGATTAAACAAGCAACAAAGTAGACTAAAATTAATTCTTAGACTTGGTAAATGCACCCTACTAGCTTAAAAAAAAATCATGGTTTGTGCTGCAAATATTTACCAGTTTTCTATATACGGGGTTGTAGTACTTAAGTAGTGGTGTTATTTATGTGGATGGAACAAGCAAAAGACTGTAGACTTAACTCCCCTCTTCCTCTCACACATAACAGAAGTGTAATTGGTTAATCCGGCACATGAGAAAATGTTTTACAGCACAGACAAAAAAAAAACTTTGGCTTTCAAGTTACGGTTTATGGAAAAGATTAAATATTTTCCCAGACATTCTTATTAAATCATCACAGAACTCTTTAAATCCCTATCTGCATTATCATCAGGAACACATAATTTTCAGGAAATCCTGTTGCAGCCTTTGACAGCAAAACTACCGAAAATGTGAACCTGTCGGATTCTGTGCCATCAGAAGCAGTCATCTGACTTCAGTCGCTGAGTAATGCAGATATCTCATGCTAACTGACTTTTCTTCTTCCAGATCACTTTCAGCTTTTAATATGACAAAAGCCTTAAAGTAAAAGCACTCAACCTGTTGTAAACAGCCTAGATTCATACACATATGATTCTGTGAACATTTCCAGTCTAGAGTTCATTACACAAACATTCACAGATTCATATCAATACATTTTAAAAATAAATTTCAGTGTAATTCTGAATTTTGATGAAGAGTTGCCACTTGAGATTTCACTGTACTGGCATCTATATGATTACTGAAAAGAAACGTCTCTGCTAAACACAGAGCACAAATAGTATTAGCTCATGAGAGCATGAATAATGAAATTCTTTTCTAATTGAGTATCAGTAAACAATGCATTTTTATTCTCAAACTAAACCCAAATACTACAGAAAAGTGTCGTCTCTTAACTTTTCCAGATTTCATTAATGTGGTTATGCCATCCTTAGCTTTGCTTACATTCAGATTTGCTTGCTCATGATTTCTGTTTCCACCCTTTACACCTCACTTTTGAATACAGCCCACTGAATCAGTCAATGGGTTCTGTGTGGGTGTAAATCATATGCTTGGGGACTGGTAAAGAGTTGTTGGCTTTAGGTGTTCAGTGTCTGTTTTCTGCTTCTTTTGTATTCCTACATATTGTTGTATTCCTCCTACAATTCCCCAAATAAAGGGTGTTACAGTGTACTGTCCTTAAAATCTTAAGGCTATCGCATACCTGACAGAGATAACTTAGAACAAAAAAAAGCCTGAACTATGTTTACCCAATTGAAGCAAACTGTTTCCCAAGTGTCAATTTCAAACATCCAAATTAATTAGGTCTAGAACACTATGCAAGCATTTACACTTACCATTTTGCAGACAGGAACTAAAAGATTTTACATTAATACGTATTTTACATAAAAGAAAATAGTACTTCCAGGCAGTGTTATCATTTACTCTTACAGACACCGATTAAAACATTTACGTTCCGATCCTATGGACTTTCATAATGTTACAAATTTTTAGCTTATTAAAGAACAATTCTATCAACTTTAATAAAAACAGTCCCACAGCAAAAGTTAAGCATGCAAGCATCTACATTATGATGACTAAAGTACATCCAAGCAGGCTGGTGGAAGGGGACACATTAATTTGCAAGCAACAAAATCTTTGATTCCTGTAAGTAGGGCTGACTTACTACAAATACATGAAAAAGTATATTGCAAAAGAGACAATACTATGACATATTACAGAGTGGTTTAATAAATTAAAAATAAAATAAAGTAAAATAGTAAAATAAAATAAAATAAAATAAAATAAAATAAAATAAAATAAAATAAAATAAAATAAAATAAAATAAAATAAAATAAAATAAAATAAAATAAAATAAAATAAAATAAAATAAAATAAAATAAAATAAAATAAAATAAAATAAAAAGATTTTTAGCAGTACCAGACTTAAAATGACAGTCTGCTGTTATGCTTAGCTCTATCCAATAACTAATGTTTATCTGATAGGAAAGGAAACCGGATTTCTCGTGCCTACCAGAAAAAAAATGAATGAATAAAGAGGTTACCAGTGTTCTACTCTATAGTCTGTCGAGTTCATCACTGCCATTCCTCTCAATTATCCCAACTACTGTTTTCTCCTGTACATATAATAGGACATACTTGTCATCTAGAAAGTTATACTTGCCATCTCCTTTCCTAAGAATAAAAAAGACATCTGCAAACAAGTAACTGGGACAGCAAGAGACCATTTGATTTTTCAAATTCCCTTCATTTTTTAATACAAATATTGCGTAATGTTTACAAGTCTGCATTTCTACCCAGCTGCCACAAAAGTTAGGAAAAGGCCTTTTTTCCTGTTATTCCATTACTCAGTTGCTGAAAAACTCTCAGCAAAGAAGGAATTTTCTTTCAGCTCAAGGTATCCTATCACTTCTGATAGATGCATTTCCCAGTTTTACTTCTGGCATTAGAAGACTCTCCAAAAGTAGCACTAGTTTTATAATCAGAATTACAATTATTATGACAGATAAAGAAACAGTAAACCAAGTTTTCCTCCACAAAAGCAACAAACAAAAACTTATCAAGCCCTCTCCAACCACTGTGTGCTTCAAGAAGCAGCTTATGCGACTTGTGGACATTAGCTTATCCTAGTTTAAACCTCTGGAGTTAAAAAACAGAGCAAACAGTACATCCGTTAGCGTACAGAGTTTAAACACACAAAAATTTAACATTTAAACAGTCTCTAAGGCTGCTAAGCACACACTTTCAACGTGTACTTCAGCTACACTACGACTAGCTAATGCTCCCACTCAGCACATGATGCACTCTGCCAACACTGCAAAATGAAATGTGTTAGCACTGTCAGAAATGTGATCATTTCCTCAATTGGCAGGGTGGGAGCGTGGAATCAAAACACTACAAGCAAAGCTGCAGACAAAAGCAAAGCTGCAGACAAAATCAGTGTGAAGAAGCAGAATTGTACACACCTAGCACGGTAAATTAAGACACATGGCTACTGAATGAATACACACAGACACTGTCACCTTCTTCGATCAGGTACTTTTGTATTTGTCACATTACTGTTCCACACATCTTCCAGAATGGTCTATCTAGTAGTTATGTACAGAAAGAGCTATAAAGAAAGGACAGAAAGGAATTCCTTTAAACAAAAAAGCCCTCATAGAGCCAAGCTCCCTACAGGAATATATGTAAATGCTTGACTTGCTTTTATTAATGGGTAGGAGTGCATACCTTAAAGTCTTTCCTATAAAAATAAACATCACCAACCAAAAACAAACAAACAAACAAACAAAAAACCACAACACTGTACATTTTTTTCAGAATTAGTCTGACAGAGTGGTTATTTACACTTACCAACTTTATGAACAGAGTAGACATTCTCAAGGCATCTCACTAGTGTGTGTCTGTAAATCCTGCCACTTCACCACTTTCATCATTGGAGTTGTAAGGGCAGATTTCATATTTGAAAGGCTTCTGGCCTACAGAAAGCAAACGTGAAGAATCTAGTACCTTCTATGGGAACTCAGAGAAGAGGGAGGAAAATGAAATAAAAAAATAGTAATAATAATAGATCAGTGGATTAGCATTTACAGCACATCCTCAAACCCACAGCTCATCTTTCACGTGAACTCACTGCTAATGAATCATGATCTTTCATAAAAGTCTCTTCAGTTAAAGGTTATGGCCAGTGTTATCAGCAGGAGACCTACCGCATTTAAATTTGGCTTCCACCATAAGTGTAATCAAGAAAAACTGGCCAGACCCATTTCCAAATTTAGTTTTGATCTTTTCTTCTGAATCAAAGTTCGGCGTGCTTTCAGCCTACTCTGTCATGGAAAACCTCCACAAAACAAACAAACCAAAGAAGCACAAAACACAAAGCCATCCCTCAGAATGGGAGCAGAACAGGAAGGTTTCAAGAGGCAAAAGGAAATGACATTAAAGGAAAGTCATTTTGCACTTAATGAAGAAAACACACAAAGAATTTTCTCGAAAGATAGCAAGGGCAACCATTTAGGTCACAGATGCAAAGATAAACTATGAATTTCAATAACAAAAGCATTGTGAGGTATATTCTTAAAGAACTGCCCTCCTCGTTCATCTGCATGCACACTAACAATTTCCAATTCACAACATTTATGTGCATATTTTTCTGAGGTAACGGAATTCCAAAATACTATACTTACAGTGGAAAACCTGAAATGCACCTAAACAGAAAGAAAGCACAGATTAAAAAAAAAATGAAATAGAATTGCAGAATTACAAAATGGTTGATGTTGGGAGGACCATCTAGTCCAACCCCAAATGGGCAAATTTATCTTCATCTTCAAAATCAAGCACAAAGCAAGTAAATAACTTCAAGGTAAAAATAAAGAAAAATGAACAGATTTTAAGAACTGAAGTCCTAACAATAACCCTGGTACAGTAATAATTCTCAAGACAGCATTTTAAGGCAACATTATTACAAGTAACTCCAGTTACTTGTACAGTTTATCCAGTGTACAGCACTTCAGTTTTATTAGTGTTATCTATTAAGAATTAACACAGAGGATATAACATTGTGTACTCATTACAGGGTCAGCATAACATGGAGATTTATTTTTATTTTTTAATGTTTACTCCCAATTGTCAATGGAGAAGCAAACAGGAAAAGGCTGAGGACATTTTCAGGAGCAATTGTCAGATGGCCAGATAACAGACTACGTTTTCCACAGGTAACAAGCAGCTTCCCAAAAGTTGTTACATGCATTTGCAGAAAGTTACATAGCAAGTCAGTGGCAGAACAAGCGATAGGGAACTGTTCTGGGTTTGCAATCCTTCTTCTAGACAGTGATTTTATTCATTTTTTTGGCAGAAGTTTCATTTATTGAGGATGGGTTTGGTCATGTGTCTACTCATACACCTGAATACCTTTAACAGTGCCAGGCCACAGCGTCTAGTCAACTTCCCAGCTGTCACCAGTTATCTCACCTTTACATGTATATATCACGGTCTTTTCCCTCTACCTTTTGAAGCCAGTTGCCTTCCACACAGGCCAAGAATACTGAGCAGAGCACACGCCTGCCTTTCGAGAGGCGGCATACTCGCTGCCGCATAGACGTGGAGCCATCTGTCCCAGCAGCGTGTGACGTCTGGCAGCCTCCTTCACGCCTCCGCTGCCTGCCAGCCAGCTGCCTGCCCTCCCCTCCTGCCGTGCTCCCAGCGCTGCAAGAGGGAGCAGCGCCCATGTTACCCAAGTCAAGGCACGCCGTACTCCTGCCAAACCCCTGCAAGAGCGTTTCGGTCCTTAAACCTGCCGAAAAGTTCATCTCCTCAACATGGGCGAAAGTGGAGGTCTCCTATTTGTTATGCTATGGGATGAGTTCTCCACAGGCGGATTTATCTCAATATTCTCACAAGCAGGTAATTGCCTCTCCACTGTCCTGCCCACCCACTCACTTTACAGAGCAGATTTCAGAAGGCCATTAATGCAACACATTCCCGTGCTATTCTTCCCATTAAACAAACTTACAGATCTCACAAAATGCTCAGCTCAAAAACGGAGAAAGACTTCACTTTTTGAATACCTGCAAGATGGAGCAAAAGCTCCAAGCAGTGATAGAAAGTATGTTCTGTGCAAACTCAGGATTTCTAAATACAAATGCCTTCATTTTGGCGTGATGACAGACTTGATATAACCGTGGTAATATAAAGTGTATGTAAACAAATTACTTGACTAAGATAGGAAAAAAGCAAACACAGCATCAGTCAGGCAGAGGCTGGGCCTTCCAACAGGCTCAAGGTTGAACTTTGAAACAGAACTCTCAAGTAGGAAACACATCAGAAAATGAAAGGGAATATAGCCAAGGCAGGCAAAAATCAATCTATAATGTTAAAAAGAATCTTGAAGTGTACAAAAATGTGCAAGTTGATTTCAAAAGTTTTGCAAAGGCATTCCCATTCTTTTCTGCTCATGGTGTACCAATAGAGAATAAGAAATCATCATCTGATTCAAGTCCACATCCCTCCAAACTAGCAAGGACACCTTGCTCAGTTAACGTGCCAGGGATACAAGCTGTTCTTGTCTTAGTTATACCTATACTTTGTCACAAGTGTCTTCTGAATATAGATCCTAAGCCAGGATTTCCTAAAGTACACCCATATTCAGGGAAGCAACACAAACATATCCTTAAGGGATAGGCCACAGAAATAATTTAGTTAAAAATTTGCTCATTTTGTTAAATCAGGATCTGATTTTGTTTGGTTGTTTCATATTCAACATAAGAGGAAGAAATACCAGTTGATAAAAAATAAAAAATACCCCTTTTCTTGAGAGATCCTTTCCACAGCATAAAAGAAGCACTCAGTTTTTGCCTTAAACAGCACTCAACATTTGACTGTACAGTTGTTGTTTTTTTTTCCTTAAGTAGTTCAAGTGGTAACATAAAAAAGACACACATGTAATCCACCTGTACAAATTCATACATGCTGTATCAGAGAGGCCTTGAGACTTGTTTAGGACTCATAGTGCAGGTAGTGAAAGGCTTTGATGCCAGCATGTATTCCCATGTGTCCCTGCAAAGCTAACTTTGAGAACACTTCCTGACAGAAAGGAAATGAACCTTGTCAGAGTTGGAAAATCGTCATCTATTTTTCCTGTATAAGTGGTCTGAAGGGATGATATTTCTCAGCTAGTGTGTTAATTCAGGTTTTTGATGATTATTATCACGAGTATTTGAGCTTATAATTTATATAGGAAATACTGATATCATTACGGGAGGGATGAGAGCATAAAGATTCCTATCAGACCTGTCTACAGTCAAGTAATTCAGTTATTATTTTATGATCTTTCAACTAGTTATATTCCCAGAATGACATAGCTTCCTGTGTTGAAGGAATTCACTAGCAGCCAATACTGTACAGCGCAGCAGGATCACATTGGATTGTTGGATTTTCCTGCTTGAATGGTCTGCCTACACTTCTTAGAGTTTTTTTCTCTGCGTGAGAAATACAGACCCTACCTTCTCTATGGCATGACCTGTTACACTTTCAGACCTGCAAGTGGAATTTCTCCAAATGGAAAAATAATATGTGTCAGCATTCCATGTGCTTGTAAACAAAGAGAGGATTCCTAGGAAACAAAATCATAAAACATTTACAGATCATAGATCTACTGTTCCAAATTCCTCGATTTGCCAGATTCTTCCCCACACCATGCTTATAATACCTCAAAACCATTTAACTCTATGCCTCAAGCATTTAAAGTTCCTCAAAGCTCAGCAAAAATACAGGAAGCACTGGTTGTTCACAAATTCAAGTCTGTAATGCACATCTATAACACAATAATTTCAAAGGGAGAAATATAAGCAGAGAACAACTTCAAAATCCCTGTCCTGTGGAAGTTAACTACAGCAGGTTTAAAAGGTGCTTACCCCTCTATCCAGATTATTGATCAACATAGCAAAATGAAACAATTCCCTTTCAAATCATAGCTGTAAATAATTAACTACCAAGTAAATACTAATTCTAACTACACGCACTACATTCACGTTAGATGTAATAAACAGGGTTACTCATTCTTTAAACACTCCATAATGAAAACACAGTTATTTTCATGACACATTTGTGAAGGCCATTGAAGTTCTGCCATCTTACAAACAACGTATTTTAGAAAACAATGAAATTAGTTTATATAATGCTCAAGACTTCTACTGGTAAAAGTATTTCTGCTAATTCAAAAGAAAGACTGAATCATACGGCTGTTATTTTATGTAATAGGATTCAAAACAAGAAAGATGCAAAAGGGGACTTGGCTTAATCCCCAATTATTTGTGTAGCTTAATACTTTCTTACACCAGAGAAATAAAGCTTCACACCAGAGAAATAAAGCTTACATTGCTTAAAGAATAAAAGCCCTTAATTTGCATGAGGGAACTAAAGTACTTAGGGGAATTGTTGAAGTGTTTGATACATAGAAGGTGTGAAAGCTAAAACAATAATCTCAGTAAAACCAAGGGCCTATACGGAAAAGTCTGGGATTTAAACAGTGGGCTTCAAGATGAAAGCCAACTCTGAAAGGCGAGCAGTACAATTCTGAATAACTCTTTGCATTAATTTTTCCCCTCTTCCCTAAACATTTGTGTTCTCTCATGGGGAAAGGCTATCACAAAAAGGCTTTCACATTGTGAAAGATCTAGATTCTCAGCTCCTACAGGATAGACAGAACTTTTTTAGCACTACAAAACAGAGACCAAAAATGCAGAGGCTGATTTCTGTAATATCTTTGTGAATCTAACACAAGCACGGTAGTTTTAATGTATATAATGTGCTGATTAACAGACTGGGAAAACATTCTTTGTTACCATTTCTATTCATTGAAATCAGAAATAAAAGTGTACTTTTATGCATTCAGAGGATGTCTTTCACAGTGACATAGCAGAACAACCTTTCCCTGTTAGTGGATTAAATGCTTTGTAGAAGAGTAGAGCTATTTGGATTTTCTGGCTATTTCAGTCACTCCTTAGCAAGTTTAAGCAGAGATGCCTCAACAAAAGTAACAGCTTTAAATACAGACTTTGGAATTCTGATGTTGTGGACAGTGCCCATCACATGCAGTGTTTGTAGTGCAAACTACCCACAGATACCGGTGTGTCATTTTTTCTTTCATGAGAAAAGAAGGACTGTGTTACTAGGAGATCTTCATGGGCTAAGGACCAAAAGTCCAAACGAACCTGGAACTGTAGTATGGATTTTTCAACCTGTCATCCTTGAGATCTCACTAAGCCTTATTTGAAACATTGGGCAAGTCAGGCACATTAAGAGCAAAGGGTTTTTCTGGGTTTTGGAACAGAATGGATTATCATGAATATACTTCATCAGATTTTTAGGCTCAATAAAGGCTCCCCCCCCCCCATTATAACACTTACAAAATTAACAAAACAGTCAGGCAAGACTGTCAAGAATCAGTTTCATTCTTCCCAGTTAGCCTTTGAACACTGATTATAGGTAGCTGATCATCACAGAAGCCACTCTAGCAGATAAAACTCAGCAACTGAAGAGGTTAGACTGCCCTCTCTCTGCCATTTTTTGCTAACTACTTCTTCTGTAATGTAAATAGAATTATGGCCACACACTTTCAAGAAAGTCAAGACATTAGGTATGCCAACATTTTCCCATGTAGTTAGAAAACACTATTCTCCAAAACTGATAATATGGCATGTCTCCATAAAGTTTTAGGTTATAAAAACTGTACTTCATAGCTGAAAGAAGGCAATAAAATTTGGTTATACTGTTTAGTAGCTCTACTACTCCCTTTGAATTGAAGTCTTTAACTTGCATACACTGTTGGAAGAAAGCAAGAGCCATCCTCGTACTAAATTAATATGTGAATTAAAATTATCTCTACATTTAATGTACTCTCAGCCTTATTTTCTGATGGGAGAAAAATGGCCAAGGGAGCATTATTTTGAATTGTAACATTACCTTAATTTAACTTGAATGTAGAAAATACCAGATATTTGAAAAACATGAGCAAGACTTAGGTGACTAACTTATAATGTCATGGAGTATGTCATGGCGTTCTGTTGTTCTACTATCTTGTCCTTTAAAATATACATACACCCAATGTCATAGTCAAAAATCTTAAGCCTTCACATGGAGCTACCTTTTTTTCCTAAAATTGTATAAATTCAAATTCGATTTTACTAAGTAAACTCTATTGTCTAAAACTGAAAAGAATGAAGACATCTAATTCATGTATTACAGCTATCCTTGTATCACATGAGTTAGGTAGAAATTATAATTTTAAACTGGATCTCTGACAAGAGTAGGTAGCCTACGCTGAGGTAGGTATACAGTCAAAAAGGAACACTGAAAAAGCCCTTGAAAAAGCCAGGGTTATGTTGCTCTTTTGCTGCCCCCTTGTGGAAAACAAAACAAACATAACAAGAAGACAGGAAAATAGCTGGTCCCTGCACACCGTTACCTCCATTTCTCAGACGACTCAGCCTTGGGACAGCAGATCTTTTTCATTTTAAAGGCTTCGGATTATTTTTTTTAAGTTTTAATTTTGAAGCATCAATAAACACTAAAATATATTTCCCAAACGAGCTGTTAATTTAGGCATAATGAGAGACAACTCTAGGAAGCAGGGAAAGCAAGGCTGCTTGCTTTGGCACTCCGGAGCTGTGCACAGCAGCACATTCTGCGCATTCAGAGGCACAGCCAGCACAGCAGGATTATCTGTGTGCCATTCTGCCATCAGCGATTTAACCTAAGCTCCTGAGCACAGCACTGAATTGGCTGCAGTTCACAACAGATTCTGCTGTACAGGAGCTGCCACAGATTCTCAGGCGAATCTTTAGGGGAAAGCCTGTGGCCGTCTTCTTATCTTTCATCACGGATACTTAGCAGTTCTGCTAGCATGCCTTTCAAAGAGGCTGTAAGAAAGAAACAGGGTTAGCTCGAAGCTTGCTTTGCTGGACAGATAGCACAGCAAAACTCATGTGAGAATGAGGTATGAAAAACTCAAGTAAATTCCTTATTTGCTGTATTTGGAAGGATTGTTGGGGAATAGTTCCAGAGACCCCTTCTGCAAACACACCTTTTACTTCTGAATCAGAGGTGTTACACTTACATCAGATAACATCACATTTTGTAAGTAACCTTACACTAAATCTGAGTTGCCATAGTCCACTTGCTAGAACCAACAGTTGTAATGATGTAAGAATGTCAAATGCTTAACCTTGTACAAATATACTTCTCAAACACTTCAAAATTGAGACAAGTTATGTCAAAATACCTCGCTGTGAATGTAAGAGCAACTTGTCTGACTGCTCTGTTTGCACAATTTGTTATGGCTGGAATGTGCTTTGACTATGACAAGGCTTGTTAAGAGACTGCTTAATTAAAAAAAATATGCCTATGTGAAAGGTACATCACCAGCATGTCAGTCTATTCTGTATCTATTAGCAATGCTGCTAGTTCATTAGAAGTAATCAGGCCTTTGACTATCCAAGCCCAAATTCTTTTTCTTTTTTATTATACCAATTTCAGTAAGCAATTAAAACGTATTTATTTCTTTCCACGTGAGCAATAATGACTTTAAAACAGGAAATCCAGATTCATTACAGACAGTTATTTCAGTCCTACCAAACAGCAGGGTAAAGAAACTATTTGGGAAAAATCCGTGAAAATGTGAATTATTTAGATTACTGTACATAACTTTAAAAGTCAGAAAGTGGTTTCTCTACTTAAACAGTAGGTGTGTATTGTGAAAAAGTTTTCTAGTAATATAACAGGCATATAACGTATGGTCACACATCACAAATAAAACAACCTCAAAAACAAACTCACATACTTAGAAGAAACCTTCAGAAACAGAACATTCATTAAGTCCTTTACCTAAGTAGTAGGAAAACTATCACTAGAATATTGTGTGATGTTAAGTCATGGACAGGTGGCTACCAAAGGATCTTTTCTGAACAACATAAAAGCATCAAATGCTTTCTTAAGTTCTCTTCAGAAGAGAGGATGCACTTGAGATCAGGCAAAGTCTTAGTGTGAACTCATAGCTGCAGATAAATTGAACTCTGCATTAATTGACAGAAGTGATTATTCAGTAACTATGCCTATTACAAACATACCATTGACTGCAGAGAAAGCTGTACATTGTCACAATTTTTTTCATCCAGTTTGTGTGCAGGACTCTGAAAAGCCTCACACGTGCACAAGAGTACACATCTCTTGCCACTTCAATGAGCACATCTCAGTGGTTCTTTCTTACTGCTTGAATAAAATGCAAGCTTTAGAAACACCTTTCAAACAGCTCCTGCCTGCTTTATTCAAAAAGACTGGTACCATCACAAGACAAGTAGAAGACACAATTATTTGGATAGGGTACCTTATTTTCATTCAGGCTATCTGTGGAAATCTTTGTTGTAAAAATAGGTGAGTAAGGAAATAAGTGTGCCACATTATCAATTGTTCCAGGCTGGATGTGTCTCTGGGCAGCCTGCTCTAGTGGTTGGCAACACTGCCCAGAGCAGGGGGGTGGAAACTAGATGACCTTTAAGGTCATTTTCAACCCAGGCCATTCTGTGATTCTTTGATTCATTCATTCTATGATTCTGCAGTAAAGATCTACAGAATTAATTGGAGCATATCAAGCGGAATAGAGAATTTTGCTATAATACGGGCCATACCGACTGCAGGTACTGCATGCAAATTCACTTGAACTCTTCTTTCCAGTTGCTTTTGTGTTGGACCACACGGGATTATCTTCAGCCTTCATCTCTTCCTCTCTTTAATTTGCGTTTTCTAATAGATTTGTTTGCGATGTCCATTCATCTGATGTCTGGTTTTGAATACTCGACCACAAATTGAACACAAAAAGGCTGGAGAAGTTTTGTGGTTTTTCACATGTTCTTTCAACTCTGCTCTAGATTGTCAAGAAAGAACTAAATTAAGTAAGCTAATTCAAAAAGAAACCCAAAAATACAGTATCAACTGATATTTTACATTACCATCAATGACCGAAAAGACTTAATTTCAGGTAAGATACTTTCAAAAGTATCTTCAAAAGACAGTTTTAAAGGGACTTTTGAAATACTGTAACCTTCATAAATCAGTCCACTAAGAGAAAACAAAAACAACCAAACAAAAAAAAAAACCCTTGCAGATCATTCTAGGTTATGTTTGTGAAACAAACACACAAACACACACAGAAGGGGAGAAAAAAAAAAAAAAGCTTCCCAGAAGAGCCGAAGAGCTAGACAAGCCATTTGATTTTTAACTGTAGGGCAGAATTAGATCTAAGTTGCTGATGTTGAGGAAGTAAATGGTCTATTTTATGTTCGCACATATAAATAGTAGATGACTTCCAGGAATGTTTAACTGCCATTCACACACACCCTGAAAGAACAGACTGTCATTCTGTATGCACACTTCCATCACAGAATTGCTATGGTGCTGCTCTGCACAAAGAGAAAAAGGAGGTGAAATAAGCACAAGTGATAATGGCAATATAAAAACACTCGGAAAGTTTCTGCTGTCTTTGACACGCTTGTTGCCACAATAAACATCCTTGCTTTTTTAAAAATGAGAAAGTAGAGAAGAGAGCCACGATTTTCAAGAATCTCGTTTGATCTGAATCCATTGGTTTTATCAAATTAAATGTTTTTATCATACAAAAGCTGTATCTAAAAATGCACATTTAAAAAACTCGTGCTTTCTAGGTCTCCTCAATTGTGAACATTTATAGATCAAAAAGCAACAGCAAAAACTTTAACATGTCATACGTCTTCTTTGAGATCGTATACGCAAGTAAGCGTTATGAACAAACACTTACCTCACCCTCTATGCCGTGTGTGCCAGCTCTGGTGATCAATACATCATCAACCAATGCAGCGTATATGTTAGGATGTCCTGATGGAGGCAAACCCGGCAACCCTAGAGGGTCTAGACGTCACAGGACCTAAGGAACAAATCCGTGCATGTAACAATGTGCTTCATGGTCTCACAGGCTGGTCACCAAGAGCCTACACCACATCTTGGGAAAGCCAATGGATTTTTGGTAACTTATTTTAATACGTTAAGGCAGATTCCCAACATATCTCCCTCAACACTAAATAAATCCTATATTAAAACACAATAAAACCCCCAGCTCATTAAATTTGCTAAGCCAAGAAATAAAATAATTAGGAAGTGCCATAATCAAAGTTGCCTTGGTAACCTTAATTTCATTGCTTTCTGCCTATACACTCAACACTCACTAAAAAAAACTACTAAAGCACTATTCATTCTTGCACTGAATTTGGGAAGGATAACAAAAAAGAAAGAAAGATTGTATGCAGGCAGGCAACTGAAGACTTTTAAAATGTACCTACACACCCACGCAGAAGATGAGTATCTGACTTTGGAGCTTTTACTGTGAGCTTTTGCTTTTAAACAAACAAACAAAAAAACAACCAAACAAACAAACTTCTTGGTATGGCTTGGGCTTTACTTTTTGAAACAACGTACTTAAGAAGTTCAGACAGAAATTCCAGATTTCACAATGGGGATCACAGAATCACAGAATCACCTAGGTTGGAAGAGACCTCCAAGATCACCGAGTCCAACCTCTGACCTAACACTAACCAGTCCTCCACTAAACCGTATCACTAAGCTCTACATCTAAACATCTTTGGGCCCGCTGGCATTGCTGAAACCCTTACACACACCAGAAACCTCTGATGTTTGAATTAATTGCTGATAACTGCAATCTTTTACCCTCTTCTATTACTGCTGGTCCACTTATTTGAGACTCAAAATCCTTTCCCTCAGCTTCAGACCACCCTGTATCCTAAGGCACTTTCATTCTCCGAGACTTGCCACTTTATTTTACGCTGTGTGCTGTGCCCAGTCCCAGTTGCAGTTTCTGTGTTTGTAAAATTGTGCTCAAGTTCACCTACCCATCTCATCCTGACCTCTAGCAACTTCTCACAGGTTTTCCAACTCCACCAGTCTTCAGTATCCAGCTTTTTTAAAATGCTCTCTATGAATGAATTCAAAACATTTGGGACCAAAGAAAACCGTCAAGTTTTCTTAGTCCTCCCTCCCTAAAGCACAAAGCACAATTAGCTTCCTACAGTAAAGTCTCTTCATTGCTCCCTGCACTTTCCAGAGGCTGTGAAGAGGCCAAACCAAGACAGGTTTTTGCATCAGGAGCATGCCTTTCAGCTCTTCTTATGGAAAACACCATCTGAAAATGCTTAGAGTGTTCCTGCAAGCCATGGGTCATTAGGGCTTTTTAAATAAAAGCCACACTCTTACTGCTTCCACTTTAAAACATCATGAACAATAATTTTTTGAGGAATTACCTTTCTTTAACATAATGTTGAGGAACATTTACCAGCATGGAGAGGAGCTGTTGTTAGATGCATAGCCTCTACCACTATTACAATTGAAATTAAACAGTCAGATTTGAGGGTGTGAAGATTCTGCAAGATCGCTCAGCTCCCTCAGCAAGGGACAAAGCTGGAGGGTGTCCTTAGAAAGTCACTTTATGATTTAAGAAATGTTGAAGTTACCCATATTTGATGGAACTAAATCCAATATATATATTGATTGATAGGCTGCTAAATAGTTCCTCGTCAGATTCACCCAGCTTCAGGTAACCTCATTAACTGAAGACAGCAGTCAGAAATCGGAGAAGCAGGGACAGGTTTCTCCACACAGCCCTGGTCCAAACACCACAGGTCTGGGAAGCTGCAGGCTGAGTTCGGAGGAGCTGGAGCTGCTAATGGTACAAACTGCAACGTGTGCCTCTGGCATCGTTCAGTGCACAAGAGGAATCAGAGAGAGACCAAACTCTTTGCAAACATGGATCTAATTTGTGGTTTGAACAAAGCCGGCCTGCATTGACAAGCATCCAAATTCTGATGATGTTCCAGTCAAACTGTCACCGAGTTCAAATCAGAAAAGTTTCACACGTGAAGCACCCCTCAGCTTTGACATTTTATACAGCACGGTCATCTCCCCACACAAGTGAAGGATCCAGTCAGAATTATGAGATAACACAGAGCCTTTTCTGTATAAAGCTTTCAAACCAATCTTACCTGTTGCAGATTGGAAGAAAGCTCTCACAGAGTAAGATGAAGCAGACTGAAGATAAATTTGCTGCTATTAACTCATTATTTCTTATAAACTAACAGGCAATCAAGCAATTGCTTAACCAAGCAATTATCAATTGCCAAAAATGATTAGTTTTGGAAATTACCAAAACAAGTCAATCAGGCAATCAAATCAGCAGAAAGAAATGCAAAAAGGCAAATATTTCATGGTGCCATGCATCTCAATTCCTCGTATCTCCCTGCACTCTCTTCTTTCACTTCTGTGTACTAAACAGCTGGTCCACATTAAACACGCGCTAACATAAATGTTCAAACTTAACTCCTGCGTAGTTTTAAAGTGTTTTGTGGTGTTTTTTGTTGTTGGTGGTGTTGTTTTTCTGAGCTGTATGAGGCTGAATTTGCTTCAGATGCACAGTACATCAGAAGAAAGAGCAATTGTTGATCATGAAGACCCGATTTGAGCACAGGGGCTCTGGTGGCAAATGCAAGGTCAGCTCAGCACTAGGGGTGCTCAGTCCCTTCCTCTCTCCCAGCATCGGACAGAACAGCAGCAGCAACAAAAGGATGACAAGCAGCTCTCAAAGACTTCACGCCACAATTAAACATGAGTTAGCAAAAGACACCGCTGCTGCAGAGTTGTTTTGATGTGAATTATGGAACGCCTGAAAAACCCTGAAGGAACAGATACTTAAGAAACAAGCAAAATACCCACGTTTCAGAGGACTATTTTTAGTGGTGAGATGCAATATGCTTCACATGCCCATTTTCTTCAAAGTGCATCTGCTGACAGTCTAAATTTGGTCTCCAGAAAGAACTTGATTGGAGGTTGTGGGTTTTGCATAGAGGATTTCTGTTTCATGGTAAGTGGAATCGAGACCACGAACTGTTTCCTGTAAAGCTTTTAATATAAAATCATTGAATTTCATAGCAAGTTCTAGACTCTCTTTTAAAATTCAAAGCCCAAAAAAGGTGACGGGCAGCAGCATGATTAGTCTCAGGCCTTTTGCTTCTTCATCCCCAGTACAGACAGCAAACTGTTGCTATACAACTTGTGTAAGTATTGACAATTACTTTTATTTAGATGGGAGGTTAAAATTAAGAAAACTTTCTGCGTATGTTAACAGTGAATGGTTACAACTCTCAAAATTCATCACTTCTCGACCATAATGGAAATTGCGAAACAAGTAACCCAGAAGACATCACCCCAGGATGTCCTCTCACTACAGTTGCAAGGGAGGTGGATTTTTGATCTCTTTTTCAAACAAACTGGAAGTTATCCTTTAAAAGATACAACTGTCAATACAAAACAGCTCTCCTTTGACCTAAGAAAGTATTGTTTACATAGGTACTCATAAAGCTTTCCACCCTTATAACCATTTCTGTTTTGAAACACTGTGACAGAAGTGAGAGGGGCTGTCACAATTCCAGCTGTCTCCTACACCCTTCTTCCCAACCCCTTATAGAGTGGACTGCAGTCTTGCTGCCCGCTTAGTTACATATAACTAAATGGAGACACTGTGCTGTTGTGAGCAAAGAAGTAAAAAACCCATTCTGCTTTTAGCTTTAAAAATGACTTTTTTTTTTAAAAAAAAGTTACTTTTCCTGCAGAAATTCTGCTACAATCTTCCGTGGAAATTTTAAGCACTGCCATTTTAAGCAGTTAAGTTTCAGAACAACCCTACCTTTCCCAAAGATAAACAAGAAGACTTCAAAATTAGACTGCCGAGCACAATCTAACCTAAAGCCTCCAAACCCAACACCACAATGCAGATGCAAAGTCTGGCGTGGCTACGAACACAGGAAGCCCTGTTATTCCACATTCCCCACAAGCAGAGGGTTTGCTTAATCCAACCACTGCCACAAACTCCGAGCACTCCTGTGAGCCACCACCTCGTTTCATAAAGACTTGCAGTTCCTTGGCAGCAGCCTTACTGAGCAATCAGAACTGAGCCAGCAGTTCAACCCGGGCAGCAAGAATTTGGTCTGTATGAGCAGCAGCTGCCAAGGCAGCCTTGCTAAACATAAATAAGAAAATCTGCAGTCACTGCAGATCACCTGCAACCCTGAGCAGTTAAATGGACACCCATGGATGCAGATTTTGCACAAGTTTACCCAGTGTCTTGAAGGTAAGCACTAAACGCAACGCTTTATTGAGAGGAAAGCACCTGCAATTAGTAACAGAAACAATTTAAAGTTTTTCATCCCTTGCTCAATTAAAGAACACTTGGTCTGATGACAACTCTTGTCATCAATGTAAAAAACAGCAGAGGAGTACTGGCATCCTGTCCTTTTCTAATTTACGAGATCCAGATTAAGTTACTCATTTATAAAGGGAGATAATATTTACCTATTAGTTGTTTCACACAACTTAGCAATAAAACAAACAAACAAACAAAAAACATTAATCTTGATAATTTCTCAGTAACATTACAGACCCATTAAAAAACTAATAATCTACAAATTCCTGCAATGTGACGGTCAACTAGTCCTAGAAACTTTCCGAATCCACACTATAAAGTGAGCTAGGATTTTGCAAAATGAAGGAGTATCACCAAAAAGTGGACATTTACAACACCTTTTAGAATTTTTGCAATTATTTCTTACATTTTTTTTTCAACCAGTATTAAAATGTTTTGCCTTGGTTTCTCATGAAAGCATTTGTACTTCACACTGAAACTCTCTAATAAATTTACACATGACCAAATAGTCATGTGCACTGACAACTTTATAGCTGAGACAATTGTATGAGAATTAAAAATGTATTTGACTTACTGATAAAATCACATTGGATACATTGAATGTAGACTACTAGCAGCAAGCTACATGAAGACATCCTATCTTCTCATTCTCAAATGATGATAATGATGAACACTTCTCGTGCTGAGAGAGATGAGGTTTCCTCTGGTGGTGTTTTGTGCGCTTTCCAGGTACACTGTGATATTACGAACACTTTAACAGATGAAGCACTAGTAGGTTACTACTATGCGCTTGTATGATTTTAATAGATTTTCTGTTAAGACCCACCGTCAAGTGACTGCAATCCACGTCATGATACCTTTCCTGGATTTTATGAGCATCTTTTGACTTCAATACTACACTGCACGTGTTGCAGAAATGCTGTGTTGTCTCAGAATTCAGATTTAAGGTGCAAACTTCTTTCATAGGAAGAGCTTACCATGTTATTATCATGCCTAGCTTTCTTCTGATTTTTGCAATTTTCAGGCCCCATTTCAGCTTCAGGTTTGTTTTTTTACCTCCTCAACTACAGTTGGAGTTCTAACACTGGAAACGCAACACTGGCCAAAAGTTGTAACAGACTGTGCTTCTTCTTTACCTTTGCTCTTTCTGGATTTGCTGAAGTCCATGATATAGGAAAGAGAACCAGGCACTGCAGGCCAGGGCTCCTCAAGCTGGAAATGGCCTGTTTCTTCTCCAAACAAGGTGTTCTTCACTTCATGAGTGAGCGGCATGAGAATTATTGCTCGGACTCCCTGGGCTCATGTCACATCAGTGAGGGTTTGCATTTTGACGCATCTGACACATGGGTAATAGATGGGACGATTTTACAAGATTTTCTTTGCTTTCCTTCTTTTCTTGGTTAACTTCATCTCCTATGCTGTACGACTCATTTGCATCTGGGTCCGTTTTAGGACAGACTGAAGTGTGACACGCTGTTATCTTTTTCGTGTAAGGCACGTCGCGATCTTACTTGTGATGCTGCTTGTGAACTGGCAGAGCTTGCACCTTCATACCTCCACCTGAAACATCTCCTCCAGGCCAGCAGCCTGGGCTTCAAGACCCTCAGAGCGAGCAGCATGCAGCTGGGATGTTTCGTTTCCCTCTGGGAGATGCGGGTTTGCTGGCTTCCTTCTCAGAAAGGGAGGTCGGGCATTGAATGGGTTGTGCAGGGAGGTGGTGGGGTCACCGTCCATGGAGGTGTTCAAGGAGAGGCTGGACGTGGAGTTTGGGGACACGGTTTAGTGGTGACATTGGTGGTAGGGGGTGGTTGCACCAGGTCATTTTGGGGTCTTTTCCAATCCTAATGGCTCTGTGATTCATCGTCGGACATTTCTGTCAGGCATACCTACAGAAGACAGAACAACACAGTAAAAGCAGTTAAACTCCACACCAGGCCACAACACCCAGACCCCAAATCTCTGAAGACGACCCCAAGAACGCATTTCCCCTCCGCGAAGCTCCCCCTCACACCCCCCCCCACCCTCCTCCCCCCTCCCCGGCACCGACCTCACGGGGCCGCCGGGCGCCGCCCCCGGCTGCTGTGGGGCAGGGGCGGCGCTGCGGGGCCCGCTCCCCGCCCACAGCCCCGGCCGCGGCTTCCGCCCGCCCGCCCGCCGCCGCCGCCACCGCCTCGGCTGCCGGCCCCATCCCAAGCCCCAGCCCCGGCCCCAAGCCCCAGCCCCGGCCCCGGCTCCTCCCGGCCGCGCAGGGCGCGCGTGCGCGGCGGCGGCGCAGGAGTTGGGACGTTCAAAATGGCCGCCGCGGCCGAGCCCCAGCTGCTGCGGGCGCCCGAGTAAGGGGGCGGCGGAGGGGGGGGGGGAGGAGGAAGAGGAGGAGGAGGGAGGGGAGGAAGGAAGGAGAAGGGGACGGGGGTGAGGGGAGCGGTGGTGGTGGATGGAGGAGGGAGAAGGGAGAAGGGAGAAGGGAGGCGGCGTGGACGGAGAGGGGTTGCTAAGAGGCGGCCGGCGGGGCACGGCGACCGCGAGGAGGAAGAGGAGGAGGAGGAGGAGGAGGAGGGGGAGGAAGGCGCGGGGCCGGCACCGCGTGGGCCGCGGGCTCGGAGGGCGCTGAGGCGAGCCTTCCTCCCGCCTCGGCCTGCCCTCCTCCTCCTCCTCCTCCTCCTCGTGTGGCCCCACGAGGTGCTTCCGTGCCTGGTTTCTGCCCTCTGAGCATTTTATTTTTTTTTTTTTATTTATTTTTTTTTTCTGCTCCGGTTAATCTTGGGAGTAGAGGACGCGAGTGAAGAGCGTGTAAAAAAATATATATATATATAAATAAAAATAAGGGCGCTCGGAGAGGCAAAGCGAGGAAATGAGGCGGTGAGAGGGAGCCCGAAGGTAGGAAAAATGGGCGCCGCCGCCTCGCAGAGCTTCCTGAACTCCCTGTGGAGCCGGGGCTGTCACAGGAGTAAGTCCTGACCCCTCTCAGGCTGAAGCCCCTGGCCCCAAAATGTGCAGCTACCTCGCTGCCTCCCCGCTTTGTGAGGTCTCCCTAAAAGCTTTCCCAGCTCCGAGCCGTTCACATGCAGCAAAAGTTTGTGCGTGTTCCCACGGCACTGCTTGAGGGAAATCCTGCACGTGAACTGACCGAAATATCTCATGCTGACAGAACTTATCAATAATTGAGTGTTTGAGGCGCAAAAGCAAAGAAAACGGGTGGTCATGTTAGCAGTCTGGTGGCCAGAGATGCTGCCGTGGGGGGGCACCCCGTCTGGGGCCTCTGCTACCAGCTCTCGCTTTTGCAGAAAGTGAGGCAAAGATCTTACATAACGTGGTGATACATTTGATTAAAAAAAACTTCCTTCTGGCTTTTGGTGTCACCTTATCTGGAGCAGCTTGAACAGATCAGGTTTTTTGTTGCTGTTCCTTAATATTTCTGTATTGTACTGGAAGGACATCAGTGTGTTAACAGGGTACTCTCACAGTTTCCTGTAGCCAGCTTAAAGGAATCCTAAAAGATGCACGGTTACCTCAGTACTCCCCTTGCCACCTTTCTCTGCCCTTTTGCTAACTCATTGCACTGATGCTATTTGGATGCTATGTGGATTGCAAATCCGAACTGAGAAAGTTTTAAACCTAACCCTTTTTTTGTTTTTGGTATTTTTTTTGTGCCTAATGTGACATTGAATGAACTCATCACACTGTTTGTCCTCTTTCTTTTGGATATTCTCTTGTCACAACCGTGTCAAGTGACAGGAGGGGGCAGTTAAGAGGAATACCCTGCTTTGCAGTAAGCAGTAGTAGTGGTAGATATGTAGAAGGGAAAACATACAGTGTTCAGACTTAAGTTTCTATTAGAAACTTCAGTATTTTGTAACTCCCAGTCTGTCCCCTCAGAAAGTGAAGGAGAACACTTCAAAACAATAAAGGGTTAATGGTCTTAGCAAATTATTTTGGTGAATATCGCCAAAAAGTCAGGTTTGTTTTCCAGTACTTGAATTTGCACCAACTCAGGTAGGAGAGAATCCTGTACTGTGCTGTTTATACATCCTGTTCTTAATTAGGAAAACACTGATCTCATTTATAGTGAGGTGCTGTCGCTTAGATGTCTTAGAATATTTCTGATACACTTAAACTACTGGATTGCTGGGCGTATGACCCTAGCGGAGTTCAGAGGATGTCTCTACCTTTCTGTGCACATCCCACCACTGCTCCAGGCCATCGTGGTCAGAGAACTTCTTGTCTGTGAGCAAGCCTGAGAAAGATCTGTATTTAAATGACTGGAGTGTTGGTAAATTCCAAAACTAGTACAGGTGGGGTGAGTTTGTGGAAAGGTTAATTTAGCTGGCACCTGTGCTGTGATTTGGCAACAGATTTCAGAAGGCAAATATCCATTGTAGCATAGCTGATAACTTAATTGATGTTCTGAAGAAGGTATTTGCTAAACACTGTGCAAGTCTATTGATAATCCAGTTTTGGCTTCTAAGGAAGGTAACACAAACGAATGCCTGACATGTCAGGGCTGGATAATGTAACTTTTGAAGGTGTTGTACTAATTAAATTGCACATTGCTTTTACTAGCTAATTGAATTGAGGTTTTTTTTAGACATTACCATTCTAATTTTAATAACCTGCTGTATACTTATTTTCTATTTTTTTGCCCAATGCCATCCTGCAGGTCTAAAGATAACTGCTTTTTTTTCTCATGAAGCCGATAGTCTTCTATACACGATTGGAAGGCTTTTCTGAAATTAAACTTCCTTAATTTCTCCTGTCCTTGATAGTGTTCCCTGCTTTGCAAATATAAATAGATCATAAAAACATATTTTTATTTTCCGACAGGTGTATACATGTACAGAAAGGAGTAACAAGAGAATCAGTCTGCCTTGCCTGAAGTTTTGCACAATGGTTTACTTAGGTGGTCAGAATCATCCCTTGGCATAAGTTTTGATCTTGGAAGCAAAACTGTGGCCTGCCATCTGAAAGTACTTTTAAAAGGCATAGCTTGAGTTAGGCATGTGAGTAGAGCAGCAAATAAGAAAGATGATTTGCTGTACCTTCCTTCTGTGGTGTTTTTTTTTTTGTTGTTTTGTTTTGTTTTTTGCAGTCAGCTGTCTGTCCATGATGAATCTGCTGTTATAACTTCGTTACAATGGCTGTACGCTTTTAGTTCTCTCAAAAGCAGATAAATCCTACTTCTATCATAAAAGGCTAGCAAAGTAACATGAGATAAAGTAAAGGACTGAAGTGAGTTGCTAATACTAATCTGTATGTATTTTTGCAGGGCTGAGGATACTAATGTGTCGGAG
This sequence comes from Aythya ferina, assembly GCF_964211825.1. Classification (NCBI taxonomy): domain Eukaryota; kingdom Metazoa; phylum Chordata; class Aves; order Anseriformes; family Anatidae; genus Aythya; species Aythya ferina. The sequence goes on from NC_140297.1 coordinate 83,242,024, forward strand.
AAAAGTACAAATGAAGAAAATGGGGAAGTATCGGAGGCAGACCAACCTCAGAACAAGCACAACCGACACAAAAAAAAGAAACACAAACATCGAAGTAAACACAAGAAACATAAACATTCTTCAGAAGAAGATAAGGACAAAAAACACAAACACAGACACAAACATAAGAAACATAAACGGAAAGAGGTAGCCGATGCCTCTGACAAAGAAGATGGACCAGCTAAAAGAACTAAAATTGATTTTCTAGCTCCTCTGGAAGACTTGGAGAAACAAAGAGCATTATTGAAAGCTGAACTTGAAAATGAATTAATGGAAGGAAAAGTCCAGTCTGGTATGGGATTAATATTACAAGGTTACGAGTCAGGATCTGAAGAAGAGGGGGAAATTAATGAAAAAGTGCGGAATGGGACGAGGCCCGCAACAAAGTCAAGCACCAAGGGGAAACTAGAACCTGTGGAAAATAAAGCTAGTTCCAAGAAAGGAAATAAGAGTGAATCAAAAGAAAGGACTAGGCACAGGTCTGACAAAAAGAAAAGCAAGGTAGGAGTTGACGGAATCAAAGAGAAGACAACTAGAAGCAAGTCAAAAGAAAGGAGAAAATCCAAAAGCCCTTACAAAAGAAGTAAGTCTCAAGATCAGACAAGGAAATCAAGATCTCCGATGCTTAAAAGGCGATCTCAGGAGAAAAATAGGAAGTCTAAATCTCCCCCAGAAGACAGAAATAAGGCTGATGATAAAAGTAAATCAAGAGATCGCAGAAAGTCTCCGGTTGTAAATGAAAGCAAAAGTCGAGATCGTGGCAGAAAATCCAAATCTCCAACAGAACTCAGAAGCAAATCCAAAGATAGACGATCACGGTCCAAAGATAGAAAATCTAGGCGATCAGAGACTGACAAAGAAAAAAAGCCAATTAAATCTCCTTCTAAAGATGCTTCTTCAGGGAAAGAAAACAGGTCCCCTAGAAGACCTGGCCGAAGCCCAAAAGGAAGAAGCTTATCTCCCAAACCACGTGAAAAGTCGAGAAGAAGCAGATCCCCTCTCTTTAATGATCGTAGATCTAAACAGAGTAAATCCCCCTCTCGAACCCGGTCTCCAGGTAGAAGACTGAGGAGTAGATCAGTAGAAAGGAAAAGAAGAGAATCGGAAAGGAGGCGTCTGTCTTCTCCCAGGTAACTTGAAGATGTCATGAACTGTTGCAAAAATGCCTTATGGGGTGAACTGTCTTCTAGTTTGGTGTTTCTCTTTTATTTTGAAAATAGCTATTAAAAGGGGAATCTGATTGTATGTTACAAGTTTCCTTTGTATATGTTCAGGTTTCAGAAATATTCCCCCCCCAGACATGCAGACTCAGTGTGGGTTGTTAAAATACCGAGTTACTTGCTGCTCACGCCAGTACTGTGAGCAAGTTTTATAGCTCAGGTTTGGCCTTTTGTCACTCTGTTCCATCCAGGTTTGAATTTCCAATTTGGGTCTTAGTTAATGGATTTGTTTTCAGGAATTCCTGAGAAGAGAGCTCTCTCTCTTCGCTCTACTCTTAAATTTCAGTGGTGGCTGACAGTGGGTAATTAACACCACCACACACCCCCCAAAATAGTCATACTGTCAGCACGATGTAAACAAATCTTTAGTATCAAGATGTCCTTCTTAGTTGTTTATTTCTTAAGTATTTTGTCACTCGTTTGCTATAGGTACGGTAGGGTTTCTCTGTATTGATCTGTGTTACTGCTGAGACTGAGCTCATGTATCATTGCCATATTCTGCATACACCCAACTGAGGGAAGACAGGCAGAAACCTTTTTAGTGCACGTTTAGCATTTGTTTTAAAAGGTGGTTTAGCCTCTGAAAAGAAGTTACCTTGAGATCTGGTGTAAACCATCAGGTAATAATTTCTAGTATCCCCGTCTCTGAAGCTGACACGGCCTGGGTGGTAAGTTTCCAGAGAACAACAAAAATGTATACTCTTCTGGAAGATAACTCGTTAAATGCAAAAACAATTCAGCGGGCAAAAGCGTTCGGCATCGCTTTTGGATGATGAATAAGTTTTAAATAGTTTTAAACTTTTTAACATGGATTTTAGCTTCACACATTCAGAGAACTAAGAAGTATGAACTCGCACCTTGGAACCGCTCAGATATAACTCGGTAATTAGCATCACGTAAGTGTGAAAGTCGTTCTGCCTGCATCACCAGGGTTACTCTAGTTTCAAGTATGGGTATCTTCCACAGGCACGGTTACCAGCTTGCTTTGACTGGGCTGTTGATAAGCAATAGTGCAGCTGCTTTGGAGAATGGCCCCAGTGGTGTTAACCAGATTGAACGAGTATTGTAAATGCAGCCAGTTTATCTGACTGCTTCTCGGTGAATGGGCATGCCGTTAAGCTTCTTTGATGTGGTATTTGTCTGTCTTAGCGTTTTACATCTTTCACTTTTCATTTCTAATGACAGCTGGCAGTGTAGCCAGTTTGAATTAGTTGTCTCAACACTACTTCAAGTGATGCATATGTCTAGAATTGTGCTGTCAAGTTTATAGAAAGGTAACTTTGGTAATGCTGTGGTGAGTAGGGGACTACTGAGAAATACCTTTTGCTGGAAGCGTTTGCAAATCATTAGGAGACGTTTTTGTGGGACATCTTGAGCCAACGCTCCTATGTTGGAGTATTACCTACCTGTGACTACCCAGGCTGCCAGAGAAATTCAGCTTTGACGAGCATTTCTAACCACAGATTGCCAGTAACTTTATTTTTCCTGTTTGTTTCCAGTGTTCTAGTCATGTGAGGTGCTTAGTTCTATGACTGAAATTGTTTTTCTTACAGATATTTTGATATTTTGGCAGTACAACCACTTTGTTAATTAGGAAGCCTAGAACTGTCAGTTTATCCTCTGATTATTATTTTTTGGTAATACTGTTCACAAGAACACAGCCTAAATTAAATGGGATAAAGAGATCAATCAGCCTGCTCCATCGTTGGATTCTTGCAGAAACTGGCAGAACTTCTGTATGCCCTTAACTTTTTGTGTCTCACCATTCACTCCTATGCATCAGTTCTGTATGTGTGTCCCTTATACATAGCTAGGGTATTTGAACCTGAAATAATAGTTGCAAAAAATAAAAAATCATTACAGAATGGGTAGAATTAATCTTTCAGACCCGAGAGACTTTGTTCATTGATGGCGTACAGCAATAACTTGTCCTGATTCAATTTAAAAGAAAATTAAAAGAAATAGAATAGCAACGGTTTATTTGAATGTTTGAACAATGGCATAGAAATATTTCCAAGAGTTTATGTTGCAGCCTTGTCAGAATAGTAGTCAAATATTTTTTTAGCATTCATTCTTTACAATTTTGGGTCAAGGAATACAATTAAGCTTTTAAATATCATTGGCTCATCAAGGATGTTTTTCTTTCTTAAATAATTGTGCATCTATGTAGACAAGAATGAACAAATTTTGAACAGTACATGGTGTCTAACTTCTTTAAATTTGAGAAGGGTTAAGTGAGAATTGTAGTTTCCAGCTGCTGTACTAGAATGTGTGAAATGCTGGAACAGTCCAGTTCTAGTGCCCAAATTGAGGAAGACATGGAAGTCATTGCTGTGGAGTAGCTTTGTGCTAAATTTAAACTTTATTGTGAAGTTTCTGAGAATTTCAACAATTAGTTTTTGGGTTTTCTTTACTGCTTAAATACAGCTTCTGATAAACATGAAAACAGGCCACTATTTAAGTAAATACGAGCTCTGTTTTAAAACCTTTCTCAGCTTTATCATAGCAATTGAGCTTTGCTTCCAGAATTGTCCTAAACTAGACCTACGTATGGGCACGTATTTCCCAGCGTGGGAAGAAACCTGCAAGGAGGGCAGCCAGTTCTGTAATGCATTTTTATCCATTTCCTGCCCTCAGAAGCCCGTCTGGTGGACCCTCACCTGCAGTGAGATACTTAAAGCGAGCTTTTAGAAGGAATTGCAGGTTTGCTTTTCTCACTTTGCTCCCAATTTTACTACTGTCCTCTCTCTTTATTTTTAGAACGCGGACCAGAGATGATATTTTGTCCAGACGCGAAAGATCAAAAGATATCAGCCCACCCAGCAGATGGTCTCCATCCAGAAGGAGGTCTCGGTCACCCATTAGAAGGAGGTCTCGGTCACCTCTTCGGCGTAGCCGATCACCAAGAAGGCGGAGTAGGTCTCCTCGGAGGAGGTAAAGATACCACAGTTCCATTTTGTTTCTTAAAATGGGAATTAAAAAACACTAAGCATCTCCTGAGAAGAAAAAAGATTTATGCATTTTCAGTCCACATTTATGTGCTAGCGTAGTTGAATTAATTTTGTGCTCCACAAATTGATTTGTTACTTGGAGTTGCTGTGTATCTTTGTTTCTTGAATTGATTTTCCTCCTTTTCTTTTGAAAATCAAGAAAACAAAACCAAAAAAATAACCCTCTTACTGTTACTAGGGATAGAGGCCGAAGAAGTAGATCTCGCCTTCGAAGGAGATCCAGGTCACGTGGTGGCCATAGACGTAGGAGTAGAAGCAAAGTTAAAGAAGACAAATTTAAAGGTAGTCTTTCTGAGGGTATGAAAGCTGAACAGGAATCTTCATCGGATGAAAAGTAAGTTTTAAGATCTAACTTAAGCTTCTTATCTGAAAATACAGATCTCATTACATGGAGAATGAATTGATGTTTTTATTTCATGCTGTAGTTTCTGGCTTGTCACCTAAAACCTTAATCACATGTTTTAGTACTTATAATCTTATCAAATGACTGTTGAGATGCCCTAGAGTATCGAGATCTGTTGTCTAGTGGGCAGGCCAGAGGGGATGATGTGTGGTTTGGTTGCTAAATTCAACTTGATTAATATCTTGTGAAAATCATTTGGTCTGTGTGTATCTCAGCTTATTGCTTGAAAAACTGTAACAGCTGAAAGGATTGCCACTAGCAAATTGTTTTTGTACTCGCTAAATATCTAATTAATCCAACTGAATAAGAATATGCATTCATAACAATCAGGTTTGCAGTTACAAATAAAATACTGAGTCCCAGTGAGATAACTAAAGGCACCTTTTCTCAGTAAGGAGATGTATTAAATCCCAGTGTGTGAGGTTACACCTTTGCTTTCTGAGTTAGCTGTATAGCCTTTGTTTAATATTTTATTCTGCACTAAAAACTGCATTTGATAAAATTCAGTACGTAATCTTATCTTTATAATGTTATATAAAAAGTAATTATATTTTTATAGTCTAGAAGATTTTGATTTGGAAGAAGAAGATGAAGAAGCAGAGATAAGACAAAGAAGGTTACAGCGGGAAGCAATTGTTCAGGTATGTGGTTGTATTATCACGTGGGTTCCCCCTTCATGAAAGTAAATAATGTATTTAGTTGTACATGTGAATTTATTCCCATGAAGGTCTTGCTCCTTGTAAGAAGTGGCAGTAGTGACAGGTATGACGTGGTTGAGTCCCCTGAAAGGGAGCTGACGCCAAGCCAAGGGGTTGTAATTCTAAACCACAAGTTGGGTGTCTTTTAAGGATGGCATTTAGCACATGGTTAGAATGCAGTAGGCAAAATGCTTTAGCATATTTATTTGTAAAAATATTGCTCATAATTAGTGCTGTTTAAAATAAGGTCTATGTTATAATAGTCACATTTTGAGTTTTATGCAATGCTCATTGTAAAAATTCTTTAGAACTATGATTATTTTTTTCTTAAGCACTCTCTTTCACTCTGTGTGCCGGAGTGGTTTCAGAATAAATCTGGAAGCATTGACATTTTGTCAAGCCCAAGGAATCCGTTGATTTTCACTAAATTCAACTTTTACAGAAATATAAAAGCCTGAAAAGACAACTTTTTTAGCCTGATTTTTTGGCTTCAGCAGTAGTGCGTTGTAGCAGAATGAGTTTTCACAAGCTGTATCCAGTTCTACAAATCTGTTGCCGTTAGAGATGTAGGTGATTATGAAAGCTTAACTTTAGCACAAACCATTCAGAGTGAGCATAAAAAATAATTGTGATAAACTGTGTTGCTGAGATTAATAATTCTGTTGTGTTTAGAAATACAAGGGCCAGGTCCAGCCAGAAGACAGTAATATATCTGTGCCATCTGAACCAAGCAGTCCTCAAAGTAGTACGCGTAGTCGCTCAAATTCGCCAGATGACATCCTAGAAAGGGTAGCTGCTGATGTTAAAGAGTACGAACGGGAAAATGTGGACACATTTGAGGCATCAGTGAAAGCCAAGCACAACCTCATGACGGTTGAACAGAACAATGGTAAGAATCTGAAATACCGCTGTATAAAACTGTGTGAATGCTCAGCTCGTAAGCAGAACACTGCAAAAGAGCCATCGCTTGATTTCTTTGTACACCTTCATAGACCGTCTGCAATGCAGCCTGTAGTGTTTGGAAAAACTGCCTTTTTTTTTTGCCCTTTGAAATGGGATTGCTGTAAATCTTCCAAGCAGTCAAAGGTGTGTCTCTAGTTGCCACGCAAATATACTTGGGCTAGTTTAACTACTCAGGTAATTGCAGCATCGTGCTGTTTAACCTGCAAAACCCTTCAGGAGATAGTTGGACAGTTAGCTTGCATTTCGTATCATGTACTAGATACATCTTTGGGAACTAAATAAGCTGTGTCCTAGTGGATGCTGCTTTGCAGTAGTAAAGCTGCATTTCTTTGGGACTGGTATCACGACAAACTGCTCTGTAGTTTGTCCTGGTGTTCCCTTGGGCAGTATGTTTTCAGATTATTCTTGTGCAGTGGAGGTAGAAGGAATCATACTAACCACCTGCCCTCTGTTAAGCATAGCACAAGTTGAAACTGAATCTTTTCTGTGTGTACAGTCAATAATATCTTGTTCCTTTTTTGTGAGAGGTATATGATGTTCTCTCATTTTGTCCACTAATGTACGCGGAAATACAGCTGTTAACTACACAGACATTTTTAAGATGCAAGAGATTTTTTTTAAAAAAAACTGATCGAATACACACATGATGTCAAGGATTTTTTTTTTTATATTGATAGGATTCTGGATCAGGGGTGGCTATAACAACAATAGGAAACAGTGGATCATCTGTTTTTTGTCAGACCTATTTTTGATTTATATCCTGCCCTCCTATAGAGGCATGATAGTAAGTCGCTAAGGAACTAGTTAGTAATTCATTGTAGCCCAGTGAAAACGTCAGCAACTCAAACGAAGAAAACTTAAGGCAGTTGCTGGAAGGGTGTACACCTGGAAACAATGGTGTCAGCATGATGGATGAGCATTGTGATGCTTTCAGATTTCAGTCCAGATATTTTGTAGGAAAGTCTGTAGGCATTATGAGAACTGAAGAATACCAAGGTAAAGGGTTTATTTTTCTCCATTGCTTGATATCCTAAATGGAGTATGTGTAATTCACTATGGTCATGAAGGAATGCTATCATAATTTGTGTTGCAAAATAGTTTGAAGGTTATTTGCATTCACTAATGTGTGCTTAATTTGTATTTCTTTGTTTTTATCTTGTCAACCAAGTAAAATGTCTTTGGGACTTTAAAGATGATTAAAAGGTGAGAAAGGGATAATCTTGCCCACATTAAGATTCTCTTATGTCTCTCTCTTTAAACATAATTAACTTTGTCCTTAACTGTAAGCTACACAAGATCCTTTTTGACATGGTTGAAGAAAGCACTAACCGAAGAAAGGGTTTCTGGGCTTTTCAACTTTTACTAAAATACTTTGTGATTAGCAGAAACCCCTGAACTTGTGTATTAAAAACATGTCAGTTTTTTAATACATATACACACTGTCCTTGTCTGTAGGGATCATGTACAGTATTTATTCTTTCTTTCTGTTATGTGAGTTGCTTGAAAGCTGTCATACTTAATTTTTCAAGGAGGTGCAAATTTTTTGAGTGCTTTGAAGAACTTCACCCATCTGAGTTTTGTATTTCTAGGATATAAAATGGTATTTGTTAGTAAAGCCACCTGTTTGCCACCATATCGATTTTGAGATTATATTGTAAGAATATCAAGTCAAAAATTGTATTGGTAACAGTTATAAGTTTGTCATCTCTTTCATGTTGAGTAACCTGAATTTCCTTTTAAGGTTCAGCTCAGAAGAAACTGCTAGCTCCTGATATGTTCACAGAATCAGATGATATGTTTGCTGCATACTTTGATGTAGGTAATTCTTGGAGATGAAATGTATCATTTTTTCCCTGCTTGATTTTTGTTGAGGAGTTGCTGTTGCTTGAGGTTTGTGGGAATGCTTATTTGTACAAGCACGTGTAACTGAGTGGATAATGTGTTCTTTTGATCAGCTGAGGCAGACAAAGTGGTTGTTAGTTAATATTTCAGTGGGGGGTAAAAAAAAAAAAACACACACACAAAACCTGCTGAAATTAAGAGGATTTTTGCCAGAATAAACAGGGATATAATCTGCTGTTTAAATGGGGCCTATGATTGCACACAGTAACAAACTTATTTATACGTTACTCTTTTATGTTCGAGTTAGCATGCTGCACTGTTCTTTCTTCAGGGAAGTGTACTTTCTGCAGAGATTTGTGTATGGTTAATTAGAAAGTGTCTGTGTAGTGTGTTTTGATTTGCTAATGATGCTGTGTTGGAGTAATGTAGTGGCTTGTTCTTGGATGAAGAGTTGCATTTCCTGTTTTTACTTTTTGCACTATTCCAGCAGCTTTTCTGTAAATGTGCTGAAGTGGCATGCAAATCTTGCCAGTCCAGCGAATAGTTTTGATACTAGTTGTTGCTGATGTGCAACAACTTGAAATATGTACAGGTAAATTTTTTTTTCTTAACTCAGATTCTCCAGTTAAACTTGTTTTATGGCAGACATAATCTGTAAGTTTTGACAGAAGTATTGGTGACAGAAGGCTGCCTTTGTATCACTATAACATACAAAAACAACAACAACAAAAAAAAACAGAACACTTAAACCTGGAAAAAGATAAATACTTAAAGAACAATGGAGGTTTTGTTCTTTTAAAAACTTCAAAATTGCAAGGAGGGATTTAAATAGCTTGTAAGTAACCAGTTCCCCCTCTAAAAAACTGTTGTGCAATTGAAGGTGTTTTGTACTACCCATTTGGATTTTTGATAATATATTGCCAAATCTGTTAAAAGATGTCAACAGCAATTGTAATAATTGTATGGTCATAAGTATAATAGTATGGATTCTGTGAAGTGGCACTGAATGAACAGAAATTCAAGGCTTAAACTATTAAAATTACCCCTCAAATTGCTAAACTTTACTACAAACATACTGAATGCAGTGTCTTATTCAGATGACCCAAAATGCGTGTTCTAATTTGACTTGTGTAGAATCTGTGTAGGTAATAGTTGAAACTTGGCCCATTTCTCATCTTTAATAATAGTTCCATTGGTTGTCCCTACCCCCTTCCCTTGCAGCAGTCTTCAAATGCTTGTATTTAAATAGCCTTTTGTGTTCAGTAGTTTCTCTTCTCCTACAAGGTAAGTGTGTTTGTAGTGTGGGAAAGAGCATTGTTTCAGTAGGATAAAAGTGCCTAATCACATCGACCTGGTTTGTATTAGTAAACATTAAGGAAAAATATATGAGTGTGCAATCAGAGCTGTTAATTTCGTTCTTTCTGTTTCAGAGTGCTCGTTTAAGGGCAGCTGGGTTTGGAAAAGACTTCAAAGAAAACCCAAATCTCAGGGATAACTGGACTGATGCCGAAGGCTATTACCGTAAGTTTTATTTGTTGATTTCTGACTATAGATAAAAGAAGGATGCTAAATGAAAAAGATCCTCATGTCAATGTACTGAAACATTCTAATGGAAATGTTCTGCTGTGCCTTCACTGAGTGTGGCATGCCCACAGTAGTTTTCTGGTCTTGCACACTTGTGTAGCATCGAGTTACTCATACATAAAAAAAAAAAAAAAATCAAAGTAAAACTAAAACCTGTCCATAGTTACAGCCATGAGATCACCCTCACAAAGTAAGGGGTGCTTGCCAGGATCTGAAACGAAGAGAACAAGCATCCAAGAGAATACAGATAGCAGTTGTGGTAGTTGTCATCTGCAATTCAAAAGGGAGATAATTAAGCATGTTTCACTTCACTAGTCAGTATTGAAGTGTGAAGGCCAAAATATTCATGTAATAGATTAAATAAGCATGCAGGTTTTAACCTCAGGAATGCAAATATTCCAGGCTTTGAAGCACAGTTCATTCTGTGTAGTTTCCACGAATCTGGGTGATATAAAACATTGTATGTTTTGTATGTTAGGTAATGTAAAATTGTACCATTTTGTCCTCTTTATGAATTATACAGAATCGTTTATTTTTCATAAAATGTTTTATGATGCATGTCACTCACAACTCTTACTTTAAATTACTTGATTTTATCCTTCAGGTGTTAATATAGGTGAAGTTCTAGATAAACGTTACAATGTCTATGGTTACACTGGTCAGGGAGTCTTCAGTAATGTAGTACGAGCCAGGGACATGGCAAGAGCAAACCAAGAAGTAGCGGTTAAAATCATCAGGAACAATGAACTTATGTAAGTAATGTTTTTGTTTAATAATGTCATAATAAATCACGTGAGACTGCTGGAAGTTTTTCCCAATGTGATTTGAATCTTCCTTTGTTTCAAGTGAAGTAACAGATTACAGCTGTGATTCCAGCCTGTTCTGCTAATATGAGCCATGTAATTGGAAGCGCTTGAGGACTGTATATCTGCACTTTACAGCTATCACAGGAGCAGGGTACTTGCATTTTCATCAGGCACTATCTCATTTGCAAAGCTGCAGGGTATGGTGGCAAGAAAGAAGCTTACAGTTGTTCACGTGGTCTGCCCAGCCCTAAGATTTCTGAGATGGGAGCTGTAGACTGTCAAGTGTTGCTTTGATGGACCAAATCCATTTGGAAAATTGTGGGTTGGATACTAATCAGTCATTTCTAACTTACAAGAAGACCTCTAAGTTAATTATCTTCGCATATTCTTTGTATGTGTGCATGCATATAAGATAAGACAGTGATGGAACGCTGCCTGTAGGACAAAAATTACTGGAGGTCTTTTAGAATGAGTGAACATTAACTAGGGTGATGAATTAAACTGCATTATGTTATATGAGGACTTGTCTCTAATAGTCGCTTTCAGCATCTGCTGCAGTATTGTTGTGGTCATGTGTTGTCTTCTTCCATTATGAGCAACTTAAATGAAAATCTTTTCCACTTTTTATGCATTTTATGTTGGAAGTTTTAAAAGTTGCCTTGCTGTTTGTGTAACTGGGCTATTTTGAGCTATATGAATACTATCTAGAAATGTTTAAGAAAAAAGGTAATAAGCTATTTGTTTGGTATGTTAAGGTAATTTGGTTTGTGCATGTACTTGAGTGTAGTCAGTTTAGTATAAAACTTTTTAAATAGTGTATGTAGTTAAGTAGTTTTTGTTTGAAATATTGTCATATTACAGGACGCAACTAGGAGGAGGGAGGAAAGGATAAGTAGGTTAAAAAGTCACGGGTAATCAAAGAATTAAAAAGGTAGACAATGACAGTAAACCACTCTGCTGGTGTTTTAAGCAGCGCTATATTATGTAATCACGAGACACTTCTCATTTTCTGACAATTAAAACAATGCAAGTAAATCTGTAGATTAAGCAAGGTACTAGAATCTCATTTCGTTTTCTAATTCTGCTTTTTTGTTTTCAGGCAAAAAACTGGCCTAAAAGAACTGGAATTTTTGAAGAAGCTCAATGATGCAGATCCTGATGACAAGTTTCATTGTCTAAGGTTGTTCAGGCACTTCTACCACAAACAACATCTCTGTCTGGTATTTGAGCCACTGAGGTAAGGTGACAAATGGATGGGGTTCTCTGTAAAAGTGAGGTAGTACTAAGTGATCTTTAACTTGGCTATTGTTCTAATTTTGACACCGTGTTCTATTGCCAACGTTCAGGAACACTAAGAATTGTAATCCAGAGGTACACACCCACAGTCTGCTGAACTAGTTCAGGTTTACATAGTGTCACTGTGAACTTTATGCCCGGTCAATATTTGAAACAGAATAATGCATTATTAAAGATGGTTCATCTCAGCGGTGCTCCTCTTAACTGCTTTTTATGAAAGCTAAGACAAATTTTTGACTAATTCTTTACAAATTTGGGTTGAAAATGCATTACCGGAGAGGTGGAGTATATGTATGTTCTATGAAGAATGCATATACAACAACCCAAGAAAGAAAAGTGGTTTGCATGCTCACTTCTTCAAATCATTAGGCTTCTTTAACAGGTTGATTGTAGACACTCTCTTTTTTCATAGATATAGATGCAGTAATTCCCATTCCTACTTTGATGTTGTTTGTATCCACTGTTTTTCTGTCATATTTTAATTCTTGCCATAGATATTTGAGGTGAAGATGAGTCATTTGCTGAAGCAATACAAGTTTATTGAAATGTCTACTTGTTTTCATTAATAAGCCATGTGGCAAACTACTGTCTTGTGATGTGCTGTTTCTTTGTAGCACATTTGTACAGTGTTTCAATCCAGTGATGGCTTTGTCCAGGAATAGTGGTCTTTTTATCTGCCATTCATCATCAAAACACTGCCTCATCAACTTCTATCTCTTGCATATTTTCGTTTTCACTCGTTTCTCAAGAAACTTGGTACAGGGGCAGTACAGTTGTTAAGAAAATGCTGTTCATGTGCAAAGTAATCCTCTCAAATTAATCTGGATTAAAAATATATTCTGAAGTGATGTCAGTCCAGTCTAGTAAGTAGAAATTATGCAGTACAGGATGGATCTGATTGCTCAGTATCTTAGTTTATTGCTGTAGAAAATAGCAAGGTATATATCTGAAGTTGAATGTAACTTTCCCCAAAAATGTCTGAAGTTAACTAGTTTCTTCATGTTCTTCATCTTAGGTTTTGAAGGCAAGTATATTTTCCTTGCTAAGTTCTCTACTGTTCTTTCTCTTTCTTACAATAGTATGAATTTACGAGAGGTGTTGAAAAAGTATGGGAAAGATGTTGGTCTCCATATTAAAGCTGTGCGTTCCTACAGCCAACAGTTGTTCCTGGCTTTAAAACTTCTTAAAAGATGCAATATCCTACATGCAGATATTAAACCAGATAATATTTTGGTAAGTAATACGTAATCAAAACCTATTTTGCATGGACAGTATAAAATCAAGATGTGAAATGAACACCATACTGTTAATTTGGGTTAAGTAAAAAATTACTTCACCTGAAAAGGTTAAGAAAACCTTTTGAAATAAAATGTCATGCTTTGAAATGAAATGCTATCATGGTATAAATAAGTTAGTAAGAAGTATAATGCAGCATCTAAATAACATCTTTCAGGCAATCTTTCTCAAACTAACCTGCATCCATTGTATCTTTTTAGAAAGTAGATCTTCCAAAGACAGCATCCTTTCTTAGGAAAAATCTTGGGACTTCTTTCATCAGTAGTTAAGTGTTCTTGCTTTCTGCAAAATGGAAATAATTTGGTTAAGCTTGGAAGTAGATTCTTCTGTTTGTGTGAATGAGATGATTGGGAAAAGTCATTCATGTCCTCTTATTTTTTTCCTATTAAACATTGTGGTTAGCAGTGTAACAGGTACATCAGAAGAATCAAGTGTGTTGACTTTAATTTTCTTGTTGGTCACCCACGTGACAAACACAGAATTTTATTTTATTTAAAATGGTCAGTTCTTGCCATCTCTGCAGTAAAATGTACTGGTTGAGCATGAGATATGCGAACAGCACTCTGTTTTATGAATGGTGCTCTGGATACCAGAGGTGGAAGTCTGAACTGTTACAATTGGATTATCTAGAATGAAATCCATGGCCAGCAATGATATTTTTCCATACTTTGTGGAGAATGGGATGACTGCATGTCATTGGTGGCCTCCTGACACCTTACTGAGCATTTGTAGTCATTTCCAGAAAGCCTTTTTATCACCAGCTGTGAAATAATGTTTAACAGATTTAAATACTAACATAGTGGCTGACTTTACCAAGTAGATACTTGAATGTGATGATTAGGCAGCAAGGAATATGACTGCATTTGTTTTAATAATAAGAAGTCTATCCATTATTACGGAAAATAGTAGTACTTACCTGAATAACATGCTGGCCTTGACAATTTTACATTAAAAAAATTGTTTCCTACTACTACACGTTCAATTTCTATGGGGTTCTCTCTTAAAAATTTCTGCATTCTGTTACGAAGTGTACTATTTTTCATTTCATTGCAATTATATTTATATTAGGAAGTTCTGATACTCCTTTGTTATGGCTTAACTAGGACTCTGTCAGGGAAAAAGGGATTTCCATTGTGTGCATTGCCATTTCGAAACTAAACTTTTGATACCCAGAAGACTTGCTTTCATGTAGGTAATAATAAAGGATTGATTAAGTAAGGTGACCCAAATAAATAGTCTATTTCTTATTATTTAAACTCCAATATGGAATTACCTGGGAAAAAAATGGAGATATCTATCTATCTATCTATCTATCTATCTATCTATCTATCTATATATAAATACATAACAAGTGATTAGCTCACTAATGACTAAAGAGTTTAGAAAGATGTTTCTCTTGTAACCAGTTTAATGTGCATGTTGCGTTCATTAGGGATAGGGTGGTGCAATTAAGCACATTCAGGTTTTTAAACAACTTTTGATTGCCCTTCATGTGGCGTGTCTTGTCTCAAGTCGCACTGCAGAAGTGGCTCGCTTACCTCCTTAGTGACTGACATGCCTTTACATCCTGGGCTGATTAGTAGGATATTGTCTGCCTGTTCAGAAGATGCTAACTTTTTAATTCTCAAGGGACATGAATAATATTTAGAGGATGCTTGAGGGATTACCTTTTCAAATAACTTTTGTACCAGTTCAGATGAAGCAAAGTGAAGCTGGTGCCCTAATACCGTGGGAGAGTTGTCTGGGCACTGTGGCAAATGATGTACCTTATTTAATAACTATTTAGAAAGTACTGCGATAATGGTATGTGGGATTTTATTGTTCTTTGCATTATTTCTTAAAGAGTTGCTGATTTAAGTGATATTCACTCAGTAATCCTTCGCATGCCATTCAGTGTCATGCCATGATTGTCCAAAGCTGTGAGAGTTTATTTCTGACTCTCTCAGCAGATGTCACTACTAGTGTGCTCTGTGAAGAAGTCTTAAAACAAGGAGGCAAAAAAAAATTGGGAATATTTTCTGTTTAGTTTTTGATCATTGTACAGATGGAAGCTGCTAAGTAATGTGTAAATACACACAATTGATGCAGAAATAATGGAGTAACTTTGAAAAAAAGTAACATGGTAAGAGAAAAAATACGTGAAACTGACCTTTTTCATGTTTCTTAGGATCTGAAGACATTAACTGTCACTTTTGGTTTAAGAAGGTTTGATAGTTTCCTTAGAATACAGAGAAGAAAGATTGAAATACGGGAAGAAACTGCAATTTAAAGGCTGAATGTTTTTCTGATCTCTGACTTAAATGTATTGTTACTTTCACGGTGCTGTTGCCAACTTTGTCTACAACTAGTGCTAACATGTATTAATGTTTAACTTTTCAGGTGAATGAGTCTAAAACGATATTAAAGCTTTGTGATTTTGGATCAGCTTCACATGTCGCAGATAACGATATCACGCCATATCTAGTTAGTAGATTTTACCGAGCTCCCGAAATCAGTAAGTAAATTTGGATTGGTTACACGTATTTTAAGCAGCAGTAGTATATACCAGTAGTAGGAAATGAGAATTTGACTTGAGTTTACTTCCTGCTTGGTCTGAGCAAAACACCACTCTGGAAATATGATGGCTGTCAAAAAATTCAGACTTGAAAGCATATGTGACTCTTCGTATGTGTTGGTGGTCAGCTCAGTGAGGACAGGGAGAAGTCATTCTGATTTGTTGTAGTTCTGTTTTAATTCAGAGGTACTGTTCGGACTTAGCGGTTTTTGACTGACTTAAGGTATTGTGATTAGTTTGGGTGTAAGGTAAAAGCCTGTCTTTCTAAAACTGGGAAGCATAATGAAAAGGCTTGCATCCTGCATTTATGATAATTATGGTGCTTCTCCTCTCAGGAATAAGAACCTATATTGTTTCCAAACCAGATATTTCTTTCATCTGTCTGCTGTTATGTCCTTAAAGCTGCTTTTATGGAATTAACTTACATTGTTCTGTTTCAGTTATAGGAAAAATCTATGACTATGGTATAGATATGTGGTCTGTAGGCTGCACATTGTATGAACTTTATACAGGAAAAATCCTCTTTCCTGGCAAAACCAATAACCACATGTTGAAACTAGCCATGGATCTCAAAGGAAAGATGCCAAACAAGGTACGGAAAATAAGTATATGACTCTTAATTAATATCTAAAACTGCTGTTATGAACAGCAGAACATAATTTCTATTTCCTGCCTGAATTCTGCTTCTTATCATATACATCTTCTCTTAACAGCAAGTAAATATCAGACATCCTATGACTGTATAATTTATATTGATTTAAAATCTTAAGAAGTGAAAGTATACAGCTTCTTTTTCATAGACTAAGTATAAAGTGAAAGCAGAAAACTTCTAAGCACTGACCTGAAAAAGATACGTAAGTCAATGGAAGATGCTCTCTCCTTTTGCAAGTGGCTTGAACTGTGTTTTTTATTCAGTCTAGTTATTTCTCACTGTCCTTTTGCTGTATATTTCAGAAATGCTAAATTAGTCATGTTGCAATCAGTTGGTAGGTGTTGATGCTAATTATGGATTTGATACCGCGTAGATACCTTACCTAAAGCTCTTGCTTTTCACTAATTTTTCAGATGATTCGAAAAGGTGTGTTCAAAGATCAGCACTTTGATCAAAATCTCAACTTTATGTATATAGAAGTAGATAAAGTGACGGAAAGGGTAAGTCCTTAATGTGTCCACTATTACAGTATCTCAAACATACCTCGATAACTAAAAGTCATGATTTGTAAACTATCAGAATGTCCTTTCACAGCAGTGCGTACAAGTTACATAATTATAAACTGGTAGAATAGAAGCTTCTAAACTGGTAGAATAAGAAGTTTCCTGTGATTCAGTAACATGTTTTAAGAGAAACATTTGGAGGTCGAGATGGAGCAGAATACTCCCGGTGGGTCAGTACTGGGTCCAGTCCTGTTCAGCTTCTTCATTAATGGTCTGGATAATGAGGTAGAGTGCACCCTCAGCAAATTCACAGATGGCACAAAACCACAGGGAGTGGCTGATACCCCAGAGGGCCACGCAGCCACCCAGAGGGACCTCAGCAGGCTGGAGAGATGGGCTGGCAAGAACCTCGTGAGGCTCAGCAAAGTCCTGCACCTGGAGAGGAACAACTCCAGGCACCAGTACATGCTGGAGGCCACCCAGTTGGAAAGCAGGTCTGTAGAAATGGACTAGGAGTTCTGCATGATGCTAAGCTGAACGTGTCAGCAATGTGCCCTTGGCAGTAAGAAGGCTAACAGTACCCTCGGCTGCATTAGGCAAAGTATCACCAGCAGGTCAAGAGAGGTGAGTGGTCCTTTAGCTCTTCTCAGCGTTGGTGAGGCTGTGTCTGAAGTACTGTGTCCAGTCCTGGGACCCCCAGTACAAGAGAGACCTGGACATGCTAGAAAATGTTTAGCGTAGGGACACAAAGATGATCAAAGGGCTGGAGCAACTCTCTGGTGAGGAAAGGCCACGAGAACTGGAATTACTGAGCCTGGAGAAGAGGAGGCTCAGGGGTGTGGCATGGAATCTTATCAATGCATCTAAACACCTGAAGAGAGGGTGCAATGGAGATGGAGCCAGGCTCTGTTCAGTGGTCCCCAGTGCCAGGACAGGAGGCAATGGGCACAAACTGGAACACCAGAGGTTCTCTCTGAACATGAGGAAGTACTTCTTTGCTGTGCAGGTGACGGAGTACTGGCACAGGTTGCCCCAAGAGGTCGTGGAGTTTCCTTGGAGATCCTCAAAAGCTGTCTGGATGTGGTCCTGGGCAACCTGCTATAGATGGCCCTGTTTGAGCAGCAGGGTTGGACCAGGTGACCTCCAGAGGTCCCTTCCAACCATGATTTTTATGTGATTCTGTGAGATGAGAGTTTAATCTTCGTAGGTAGAAAGGCTGTCTCCGCATAACCTAAGCTTTAGTTACTAAGTAAAAGAAATTCTGCCTTCATTTCCGAGAAGGGTGTCAGACTTCAGTGTAATGTGACTGTGTTGCACAGAAAGTAGCAGTGGCCTCCTATGATTTTAACACGCTGTATTTATTAAGAACGGCAGAATTAGTGGTCAGATAGGGGACACTTCCTTCCCAAGGGGAATTTTTACCTTCTCTGTCAACAGGGATATTAGGTTCTGGTATGTACCTGCTGCTGGCAATAGCTGCAGGTACTACTGGCCTACCCCAGTGGCTTTACTTCCACTTTTCCTTTGCCAGCCCTGAATACTTAGGATGCCATGTGATGATGATGAAGGGTGTTGCTGATGAGAGATAAGATAAGCAGCTACTGTTTTTACAGGGTGAAGTTGTATACAAGGTATGGGGTTTTTGTGTGTTACGTCTTTTCTACAAGGTTGCCACTTTTGTGTTTGTAGGAGAAAGTTACTGTAATGAGCACCATTAATCCAACCAAGGACCTGTTAGCAGACTTGATTGGGTGCCAGCGACTCCCTGAAGACCAGCGTAAAAAAGTACACCAGCTCAAGGACTTGTTGGACCAGATCCTAATGTTAGATCCAGCTAAACGGATTAGCATCAACCAGGCTCTGCAGCACGCCTTCATCCAGGAAAAAATTTAAGCCAGATGAAGAAGTTCAAAGGGTTTGAGTAATTAAGATACAAAGACTGAAGAAATTTCACAACAGTTATTAATGTATATAAACATAAATATTTCCCCTGCAAAGTTGAGGAAGAAAGATGCATTTGAATTAACATCAAGGCTGATATTTCTTTTAGAAATGTTAGAGTAATTCTGTTTTTGTGTCTTATGTGAGAATTTTCACTGTAGAACTGTTTTAATTGCCAAGACTGCACAGAAGTACAATGCTAATGTATATGGTTGCAGTTCGTATATATTATAAAAAAGAAAAAAGCATCTGTTTAAAAAAAAAAAGCAGTAATACTGGGTGGTTGATTTGTTTTTAGCAGACTTGGCTTCATTTTTGTCTTTAAAAAATGGCCAGCATAAATGCTGTTTATATTCACGTTTTCCTAGGTGTGTGTGTGCAGGCCACAGCAGCATGCCCTTGGTGTAGTCAGTGCCGAAGGGGGTCTGTTCCTTCTTGAGCCTGCCCGCAGGGATGGTCTCCTCTTTTAAAGCAGGTTGTGTACAACTTTCAGTACACTGAAGGTAAGCTAACCCATCAACATCACCGGTGTTTAAGCTGTTATTTTACTGGAACAACTGACAAATGAGAGACAATAGCATTGTGGCAGAATTCCCTGCATGTTTGAGAAATGATCTTGTTTTATTTTCTGGCATTGCAACCGTGGCATAGTTACAACTTCTGTTCTGTTCATCACATTTAAAATTTTGAGAGTGCGCACTTGATGGATAGAGCGCCTTCAGTGTACTGTTTCTTATTACTTTAATTTTTTTAATCAACTTGCTATAGACTTTGTATACATTTTGTTAAATACAGTTCACTATGACATAGAGCCAATACTTACAGAAGAGTTTTCATTTAGTAATTACATACGTTGGGATCTCATTCAAAAGACCTTATATCTAAAGGATAGATAGACAACATAATGAAACTTTTTAACTATTTGTATGTCATTTTGAAAGTGTACTGCTTTATGCTAAAAGTGTTTCATTTGTTCATTGTTTTCATTATTTGTGATCATGTTGTCTTTCAATACAGGCATAAACCTTCCACTCTTGAACAAAGCAGCTGCTTTTTAAAAGCGGTAATTGCTTCTTTACCTTTTATTTCTTTTGTAAATGAAGCTTTTCTTTAAGAAATGTGACTTTAAAGTGTTGTCTCTTGCATAAAACAGTTGACACTTACTTATTGTAAAGTGAAGATTGTTCTGCTGCATGTAAAGTGGACCATGCAGATTTCTGTATGTTTTCAGTATGCATCATTAGATAATAAAGTCTTTTGTGAACAAGGCATTTGTAGCCATTTTTAAAAGAATCTGTCTTCAGTGATGGTAAATCAGGTAATTTGTAAGAACCACCCCTGCATTTTCTATTAATCATTTAATTAAAGGGACTATTAAAAACTATGATCTTTGGAAGAGCTATAGGCTATATTAATTAGATATATAATTATCACTGCTTAAAAAAAAAAACAAAAGAAAGCAAAAAACTCTACAGATACTGTCTGTCTGCTTTCATTGTAATGAAATTATTCCTGTAGGACGTGGGATTAAATTCAGGCTTTAACTAATGTTTGTGCTGTTTTTCTCACTTTTCCTTTTGATGGTGCTGAAAGAGAAAAAGGAAAGCGAGTCACAGGCCACTCAACGCCTACTCCATGGGGTCTGATTTGCTGAGACACCAACTTCACCTTCCTAACAAGGTTATTTCTGACAGCATGTGTAGATAAACATTTAGCAACAAGTTAAAAACAGCTTGAAACATTTGAGTTGGTTATACAACAGGAGGAAAACAGAATCAAACTTTTCAGGTCCTTACTGCTGTTTTAATGTTCTCTTTTACAAAATTAAGAGGTTCCTCTTTACTTTTTTATTAATATATTCTGAAAAGGTGTGATAAACCCACTGGTTTCACATATTTTATTATAATTCTTTGAATTAAGAAAGGTTTTTTTATCCATCTAGGTATACATTGACAAAAATCATGCACTCTTAGTGCACGCAGGAATGGGAAATGAGGCAAAGCAGTCATTTTGCTGGTGGGGAATACCCCACCAAGGAGATGTAATGAACTAACTACAAAAGCAGGCAGGAGATGGGTGGTTTTGTATGCCTATTTTGAACCTTCAACCTGTCTCTTCTCAATTTTTTACTGTAGAATTTTTTATAAAAAATAATCAGACTTTATTTTCACCTATTAAGGTATCTCATTATGTACCAGAAATAAATTCAGCTTTCACACTTAATGAAGTACTAGTTGCTTGCTAGTTAAATGCAGAAAGTAACTTGCACTTCCACGACATAGGCAGCACTTCTGAGGGCAGTTTTACACAGGTAGTAAAAGCTTATTTTTTCTGTTGCTTTGTAATTTATTCTTAAATTAGGAATATAAAGCAAATGAGTTGGTGATACAAAAAGCAGTAGGAAAGATGCACCTTAATGCCTACAGAACTGTTTTAAGCTACTCTAGAGAAGCATAAAGTTGCTCGTTCACTTGTTCTTTGTGTTGTAGGTGCAGCTCAAAAGAAGATGATGACTACCAGAAGACATGAACAAAGGTTTCTGTCCTATAAAAGATATGAAAAATACTCTTCATATAGTTCTGTCCTAATCTTTTGGTTTCCAGCATTCCGATTAGAATCGATTAACGCTGCTGCGGTATTGATAATTCCTGAAGCACACCTACTGTATGCCTACTGTGCTTGTTTTGTTTCTGGTTGAAGAGATTTGTAATTGTGATTAAATGTAGGTAAATAAGCATGACTGTTTAATGCAAATTTCTTAAAATGATAGAACGATGGCTACAAAACCTGTCATTTAGGAAAGCCTGCCATTTGCTTGTAGCTAGCAAATAGCTGAGCAGGTGATGTGTTTTTTTCTTTAGCATCAGCAGGTTCATTAACTGTCAAACTATATTGATGCAGAGATTAGCTGACAGGCATTATTCAAAACAAGTGGATTTCAGTCCTTCATCCAGTATCAGTTTCAGGCATTTATGTTGACAACAGCAGAAGACCTGAAATCTAACTTCAAAGCCTTTAGAATCAAAAACTTCCTGACAAGGTTAAGGAACCTCTGCAGTTTTAGGCAACACCTGTCCTTGTAGCCTCTGGTCTTTGAGGACAGCAGAAAAGCTGCTGGTGGCCCCAGCAGTCAACTGAATTCCTGTGGCTGCAGCTTTGTACAAACAGAACAACAAGGCTTTCTTGTTACACTATTCTTCAGCTGATCTAAGAAGGGAGGATAGTTTATCTTTTCCTCCTATGTGTGAAGATAGAATTTGTATCTTTACCTGAGGTCCTACCTACTGAAAGTCTGGTTAAATCTACTGTGCTAACAACTTACTTTGCCCTCATGGCAACAAGGGACTTCACCTATTTTAATATGTTTAGTTTACCACACATCTAGAGAAAAACAAAATACTACTTCTTTGGATTTAACTCAAATTGATTTAACTCAGCTTCCTCAGGAGATGAAATGCCCTGTCTTTTTTTCTTTTGTGCTGCAACAAATTAAATATGCAGTTAGATTGTGTTTTTATTACTATGGTATATACTGCTTTAAGTAAGAAGTTAAAATCTGTTTAAGAGCCTTTGATAGCTAGAATGTAATATTCTGTAAAATATCTTTAATAATACTTTATCTCCATACATAGGGTAAGTGGCATTAAACCTCTGAAGAACCTTTATATGTATAATGACCCGTATAAAGAAGGCAGACCAGTTTGTGAGACTACTGGGGATAGAGCAATCTTCTACAGTGTGTGTCAGATTGTAACGCTGCGTGGAGAATGCTGGGAAGTGGCAATTGCTTGAAGTTAATAAAACATGCTTAAAACTTACTTGGATCGGATCTTTTCTGTTGTGTTCACAAGTGTGGAACTTGCAAAACTTCTCAATACATGAACAATTTTGAAATGTATTATAAACAATTTTTTTTTGAATGGGTTTGTCTGCTTTAGCTGGCAGAGGTAGTAAAAGCTTGGGGGATGCTGTGATATGGCTGTGTTTGTTTTTTTTTGTGGAGAGAATGAATGTAGTGTTGATAGAGATGACTGCTAAACTGCTTGGTTGATGACGTGGCTGTCATGTCGTCTTTACATCACTAGTTACAGGAGATGGGAAATTTCTTCAAACTTTTTCAGTGCAAGCCTGAAAAAGCTTAAATGAAGGATACAAAAGTATCTTTTCATGTAGCTTAGTCTTAGCTTACCTACTGATAGATCTTGATAAGAAAAGTGAGGCTAGACAAATGGGAGAAGTGCTGATTGGTGAAATGAGATGGAGTTGCGTATTTTCACATCTAACCTGTAAAACTATGGATCACATCATTAGTTTAAGTATATCTTTGTTATTACGAGATTATGGAAAGATAGTTGGTAATGTCCCTTTGAAAGAAAGTTTCTTAGTCTCACATTTTAGTTTTGCTCATCCAAATATTTAACTAAAATCTAGTTTAAACTTGTAATAAATAAAGTACACATTATCATTTCAACTGTTTCCTCATAAGCACTGATTTTTGAGTGCAGCCCCTATCTTTCTACAAACTATAAGCTAATTATAAGTTAGCAAAAAGATTAAAAATATTTTATAATGCTACAGCCTGTTCAATTTAAATTCGTGAGACAAAATGTAAAGCTCCTTAGGGCAGGTAGAAATAAATGCTGGAAGAAATCAAAATATTGTTAGCACATCAGGCTAGTCAGCTTCTCTATACTACTCCTTCCTATCACATTTCGCTGCTTCTGTTCAAAAAGTCAGTAGTAAAATCTAATTCTAGTTTTATTTTCTTCCTGTATTTTTTTTTTAAGTTAGAGCCATCAGCAGCTGTGATCACAGGTGAAACTGTTCTCTGTTTCAATACAATTTCTTTAAACAATTGTTTCCCAGCTATTTTTTCTGGCATCTTACAGAGAGGATACATGAAGATAATTTGTTCAAATTAGTTTGTCAATGATTGTGTTGGCACAGCAGGCTGCCCTGTAAACTCCATATTTTGCTGATAATCTATGCCAGGAGTGTAGGAGATTTCTGGGTAGATACTGATACGGTCACAGTCTATTTTGTAACTAACTGTTCATGGCTCATTCTTTGAAGTGTTGCTTTTCAAGTGGGAGTACAAGAAACGTGGCTTTTTTTATGTGTTCTGGAGGTTAGCATTTTATTTTTCACCCCTCCTATCTGTTGCTGTCATCATTTTGCTAGTAGAAGATACAGATCTGTTACGCTCAAGCACAGCCACATACTGACTCTGGGGGATGGTTTGGAGAAGTGACCGAGACATAGTTCCACACACTAGAGCATTCTTCTGAAATACACAGTTCATTGCCAATCTGAACCACTAAATCTCAGGTTTCTGGGGTTCATTGCCAGTCAAAGCATTCAATTTCAGTTCTTGGTTATGCATAAAATGTGATCTAAATTCCACGTGTATTTTGTAACTAGGCCTAACCCTACTTTTGTGGTAGTGTACAATTATCACAGATAATATTGCACTGTCGATATATCAAGTGCAAAGGGAGATACGGTACTTCCATGCAGTTGGTTACCATTTGCCCCAAAGGCTACAAAGTAGAGACCAGTATTTTTAGATTTGTTTCACAATGTAGGTGAAGAGGACCAGCCGCTATAATCTTGTTCCTGTGGCCTGGAAACAATCTCTTCAAAACAGTGTTGAAGAGCTTTCCTCAGAGAGGGAGATGGCATCCCCGCAAGAACAATAAAGCCAGAATTTCACTACAACTTGCACTTAACTTACAAAAAGGCAAAACCTACGCAACTTGTGGAAGATTGTTAAAAGAAACGAGCAGGGGGTACCTGTGAAGACTACTAAGATAGATACACACTACCACAGAACAGGGCTGATGAGAGTTACTGCCAACAGTAATAAGTGAAGAAAGTCTTTGAAAACTTACTTAGACCAGGAGCTGCACCAGGCCTTTCTGTTTGGATTTCTCATGGAATCTGAAGCATCATCAGGCAGAGGGACAATTTCATAACAGCGAGCATTCAGGTGAATTCCTGCACTGATGGAAAGAATGGCAACTACTTTTAAGTAAGTCATCAGGTGTCTCAGGAGATTTTTTTTTTTGGCATTTTGTACATCCTTTCTTCTAACTGTACCATAGCCTCTCAACCCTGCTGCTTCCAAATCTCCCTGGCTAAATGCGTTTTTTCAGTCAGGACAGGCTGGAACTACAGGCACTTTATTCACTGCATCCTGACTGGAGCGTAAGAGTTTTTTGTATTATCTTCTGCAGATAAAACTGGAAGGAAATTCCCAGAGAGAAAAAGATAAGCCTGTTTTCCAGGCTGCTGGAAGTTTCACTAGCGTAATAGGAAGCCAGCAGCTTGTATTGAACAGGCTGGTTACTCAGAAAGGCTATGAAATTTCTGTTCTTGGAGACGGTCAAAACTGAACAAGATGCAGCATCAAGCAACCTAATTTACCTCTGTAGCTGACCCTGCTTTGAGCAGGGGGCAAGACCAGATGGCCTACAGAATAACATAGACTGGAGAGGACTGCTATGATTTGGGGCTTACTTCTGGCCTTTGTAAAAGCTCATTTACTAGCAGTGTTGTTTTTTATGTGAAGTTTCTTGCAAGAAATGAGGTTTTGGTTCTAAAGTAATAAAATGTTTGAGCCTTATCCTTTCGTAAGTACTGTATCTTGCTGTTACCTTAATTCTCACCTGATGAATACATATCCTCATGAGAATAAACAGGAGAATATTCTTCCATTAATTGAAGGTGAGATGAACTCTTGAAAACAGTAAGAGAAGTGCTGAACATAATGCAAGCAGGAGCAGCAGAATTTATATTCACGATTTTTGACAAAACCATTTCGTCTGTAAGTACTCTTGACAGTAGCTTTGAACTGTCTCACTCACCACTCCGAATTTATCTGTAATCTTTCTGCTCCTAAGCTTCTTCTCCAGTGAAGAAGTTGAACCTCACCTGCTACATTGAAAAGATTTACATTACCTAAATACATCTGAAGTTCAGACATTCTACAAATCTATCTCCTATTAAAATAAAGCTCATCCTAAACCATTATCCAGATGAGATCCTCTATACGGAACACTACATAGAACATGTGGACTGTACTCTTTCTGTAGGAACAGAGTTCTCATCTAAAGCCAAGCTGACCTTTACACCATATCCGCTTGTGTACCTACCAAACATCTATAATGGTGACATAGATAGTCAAACACATTTTTACAAAATTTACTCTGGATTTAAGTAAAGATACTGTTCCATTCAGACTCCTGAATGAAGATTTTTTTTTTTTTTTTTTTTAATCAGGGCTGAACAAGAGGAAAGCTTGCAATCACTTTTCATTTTAAGTGACTTTGTACACTCAGAAAATAGCAATTCACCCACTCTCTCTGGGAAATTTTAAGTTAGTTTTGCAATACTCAAAATGCCTACCTATTTTCTTCCCCTAGGAGGCCTAAATTAAGAAATTCTTTGTTTCCAAAGAACTGGCAGTGTAAATTTAGGCACAGAATTCCTAGCATTTTAATAGAACAGCCAGGCAGCATTGCAAGACAGGAAAGAGCTGATTTCAGGACCTGACTCTAACTGGTCTTCTAGCTCATTAACGCTAATATACCACACCCATTTCTACTTGCAAGTAATTAATCTATATTGTTTCATAAGGGCTTAATAAACAAACAGCTGTTTATACCAGAATCCAAAATAATATCTATCTCATGCTTTTCTCCTTCAGGTTTTAATTTGAAATAATCAAAAAAATCTCAACACGTAAAATATGTAGTAGTACATATATATATATGTATGTATGTATGTATATGTATATATACATATATGTAAGAGCAGTTTAAGGCATCCCACTGAAGACCTGCATAAGCAACATCTGAATTTTAAAGTGAGAGAAACAGCAAGATTCATGTGTTTGGGAAGTTTCTGTACAGAGAAATCAATATAGTTTAAATAGATATTAATGGAAACGAGTTTCTTAAAGACAAAAAGAAATTAAGCGTGTCATTTTCCCAGTCATTTCCCATGTCGTTTTCCCAGTGTGAAGAGGTTTTCTTGAAATAGTTGTCACAGTCCTCCAAAAGCCGTGAGTCCACAGAAGCACGTTCCAGAGTCCGAGACAGATGTAATCATGTACGTATTGAATTTACAAGGTCATTCATTATTTGGTCTCAGATAGTCAGAGCTCTCAGTAAGCTATCTTGCAGGTTAATCTATTTATACCAAGGCTAATGCAAGTAATTCCTCTGGAGCCTGAAAAACGTTGAGTCCACACCAGTTTCAGAAAGTTGGAATGCGAACCAGAGACTGCATCTAATTCCTTCCCCTACTTTTCCACTGTTTAAACATAATTATGCTAAGTAATAAAACTGTAATTAACACAACTAAAACACAGCCTGTATGCTATGTTTTATTAGTGCTTTCCCAAGACACAGGGGGGAAAATAAAATTGTAGTAAGGAAAACCCCTTTGGAAGAAAATTAAGTACTGGTTTGTTTACAAAGAGGTCTTACAAAATGTCTCAAGATCCTGGCACATAAAACAGATGAAATACTTTTTTTTTTTTTTTTTTAAATAATACAGCTGTACTCAACTCCCATGAGGTATTTCCCATTGCTTCTCTTACTGCTTAGAACATGTATCCACTTAACCTATAAACTAAACTAAAATAGCAGTGCTGAATGCGACTCACTTATAACAGATAAATAATTCAAGAAATTATTACTTTTCATACGAGCGTATTTCTGCTTTGGCATGGCAAGTGAGAAACCCTACCTTTTTGACATGATAAAAGCTTAGTCACTATTGAGCTTTGTCTGAAGAGGCTTTTTTTGCTCCTATATTGTTCATATGCAATGACATCTTCCTTGCAGAAAGGGTAGAGGTGGTGGCTGTACTTGGCTTTAACTTTGAAGTTGCCAAAACAGCTGAATGAGGGCTTTGTTCGGCAACAGAGCAAGAGGAAGGTCTCCTCAAGAGCATATGGTTTGTTTTTAAAATAGTGGTGTCTTGGAGCTCTCCGGAGTATTGCGTGATGCTCTCAGCTCCCGCACAGCGGAACTGCTTGCTGTGGGTGTTCCACTACACACCTGCTTGTCCAATAGTGCTGGCAAACACATTTTGAACAGCTCAAACATGTACAGCATTTTCTTGATTAAAACCTGACTGAAGACAGGAAGACTGAGATAGCCCTGGCTGACTGACACGTGCACTTGGAATAAATAGGTTGAGTGCTGATTATCATCAGGGCAAAAGCTGTGAGGTCTTGGTCTTCCCTAGGGACAGATCAGCACCTCACTTGTGGTTATCCTACTTTGTAAACACTACCTTCTGAAAAGATTAATGAATGGCAGGGAAAGGAGAGGAGAGGAATATTTCCTTTTCACATCTGGATATTAGTTTTTCAGTTCTATAGTTTATGGCTTTTTAATTAAAATCTGTGCTTATATATATAAAAAAATACAAAATGAATATTAAATATATAGACAAATCATTATTTATCTTTTCATTCTCAGATACATTATTTTTTTCTGTTGAAAGACTCTCCTCTGTGTTACCATTTTGTAACTCGATGCTACATTTGTAAACAGAAAGGGCTCTAAACTGGCAATCAGGGTTTAAGCTCTAGTGTTGGAAAAATATGCCAGTCTCGCTTTGACCAGCAGATTACTACTGGTGTCTGCTGAAGGTTGGTGTAAGATGCTGTTTAATGTTCAGTCACATTACTTTCCACATCATGATTAGCAGCAAAAGTATTGTAAAATAATAAATAATAACATGAATGTTATCTAAAATTTTCTTCATTTTCTACATGACAAGGGGTGTCCCAAAAGGAACATCCATGCTTTTAGTTCACATGAGCTATGTTCAGCTCCAGAGACTGAAACCAATCCTTTTCTTCTAGACTCCCACCAGAAGATGTGCACCTTGCTTACTTTTCTATCCTCCAACTACAAAAGGCTGAGGGAGGTTCTTTTTAGTACT
Source organism: Aythya ferina (assembly GCF_964211825.1). Taxonomy (NCBI): domain Eukaryota; kingdom Metazoa; phylum Chordata; class Aves; order Anseriformes; family Anatidae; genus Aythya; species Aythya ferina. The sequence continues at coordinate 83,270,795 of NC_140297.1, forward strand.
GTTTCTACTAGAATAACAACATATTCTGTATTTCTGCTTTTCTAATACATCAATTACAGAACAAAGCAAATACTAGGCCATCACTACACAAAGTAACAAACTACTGCCAGTGTATCACCTTCTAGGTTTCTCTGATTCTTTGCAGCTGATGTTTCATGAAAGGAATTTTACTGTGGCAAAGCACAGTCTTGTTCTGAGTATATGTTGCAATATTATGAATAAAAAATGATCTAGAGTGCTATGACACAGCAAGATACTGGACAAAATTTATGAAAAGCACAGCAGTCTGGTTTGCTTTAAAGAGTATTCTGGCTCCAATCTCCTTTGTCCCAATAGCCAGAGGAAGCCTACTGTCCCATGATGATTAGAACACTGCCCAGAAGAAAAACTTAAAATAATATCAAGTTGTTTATCTACAACAAGAAAGAAAAAAGGAATTGAAGCTGGAAAGCCACAAGGGAAATTGTGGTTTGTTTTAAGCTGAGTTTGCACAAAACACAAGTTAAAGGAGTTAAAAAAAATGAAGTTGTTTCTTGGTTTCTCATCCATGATAGAAGTAAAATGCTATCTTTACTGAGTACTGTTAAGCCACTAGACTTCCATAATGTTCTATGGATTTGAGAAATAAAGACTGGCAGAAGCCACCCTTATGGTTCTTCTAGTTCCCAGTCTACTCCTGGGGGAGACAATCAAGCAGATTTTAATTGCTTTCCTGATTTTCTACAGAAGCAGATGGCACAACTGCAACAGGAATGCCCTGCAATGGGAAATGCAATCTCACAGGGATTGTCCCTCAATCTTTGAAATGCAGTTTACAAAAAGTTCACAAAAGCATTTGGAAAGCACAAAAACATAACAATGTGCTTTCTGCTAGCACAGAGTACCAAACCTCAGGACAATTTCTCACTCTACCCTATTAGACTTACTGTGCTCTCTGTTTTTCAACAAGCACAAAAGAACAACAAATTTTCACAGTATTGAAAATATGGATAAAGTGAATGGCTTGGGAAAAGGAAGCACTTAATTTAAGTGTTTCTGCATGTATTTTGGGTTCTTGCCTAATGTGGCAGAAGTTGTTCTGCCTTGATGGGTGTATTAGTGCATGTTAAACTTCAAACCAACATACTGAGGTAAACAGTTTGGAGCAGTTATACAAGATCTTGGGGTATTTAATTTCAGCATCAGAATACAGTATAGTCATCACTAGAACAAAATAAAATTCAGTAGTATTAGGGGTAAGCGGAAAGGTGCTTCTCTCTTGAAATTCACCCTGGTGGTTTTGAATAACCCAACTCACCAAGATGCTTCTGAATCTTGGTGTTAGCCACACACTTTGTAAGAGGACACCCTCTTGAGACATCCAACTCATTCATGAAGATACTGAGCGAAAGCAACACCAGCATAAACTCCTGTCAGATCCCAATCTATGCCCTCTCACTTTGATAACATGACTACTGCTTAGTAGATTGCTTCAGCTGTTTCTACAACTCTACAACACTGATTTAATTTAGGTCATATTTCCTGGAATTGTTTATGGCAGCTGCATAGCAGAGCAGTACAGAAGCCTTACTAAATTTTAAATTGCATTCCCTGCTGTTCACATATACACCAAGCCACACTAACAATGGAAATTAGATCACTTTGGCATTGTTTGTCCTTGACAAATATGGACTAAGTTTTGTTCTGGTTTATTATTGCAGAGCAGGGAGGAGACTTCCAAGAAACTCTCTCCACTAATGTGATGTTGATATTCTACCTTCTGCTACTTGTATAATAGCAGACCCTGATATAAAAACTTAAGGTGCTATGTCACAACAGAAGAGTAAAGTCACACTTTCTTAGAAGATCAGAGCTAACGGTAAATTGTGATCATGCCTTCGCTTCTGCTCTTTTGTTGCTCAAATATTTTAAGTTTTAAAATATTCCTTAAATCTAATCAATTTAGAAGTCAAAAGGAAAAAGAACATTATTCAGCAGGCCTGTAAGACAGAAAAAAAAAAAAAAAAAAAAAAAAAAGGGTCTTAATTAAATTGGAAGGATATAAATATAAGTATTAAAACATTATTTTACCTGCTCACAGCAATACTCCTTCACAATGTGTCTTCCTCCAGGCATGAAACATTCCTTCCTTGCTGATATTTTGACTTTGCTAAAGTAAGGAAAAAAACAGTTTTGTTTAAATATTAGTGACATGTTTTAGAATGAACACAATGAATACGAAATAAAACATGATAGCTAATTTATTTGGCCAAAGTTTACCTGTACTGTGCCATTCTTATTCTCAGATGACTTTAAGTCTGCCAGTAATTCCAGGGGAAGTCTCTAAGAGTCCTTCAAAAGAATAAACTAACAACTGGGGGATTTAGTGCACTTTCTAGAAATCATTAATTAATCTTCCTGGATCTTTAACTCCAGATATTTCTACCTGTTAAAATACACATCTCTGTTGGTTTCAGTGAGCTGAACTCACCTTTTAATAACATGCTTCAAATGCTGTGTCTTCACCTTAAAAAGATGAGGATTTTAGGTAGGGAAAAATACCTTCTGTAAAACTAACTACAATAGTTGGAAAACAGAGGAGTATTACTGGGGCATGTGAAGAAAGAGCCATATGCCAGAAAAGTTTTCCACCTTTTATACTACACAAACTACTCTAACCAAGAATAGTACCTCTTCCTCCAAACCTTGTTTTCTTTACATTCATGGCACACTATACCTCTGATACAATATAGGTGTACGTAAACTTTGTATTCATGAAAAGTGCTGGTTTGCAAGGCCCAAGAAAGAACACCTCAGCCCAGACAGAGCATGTAGAAGGGGAAAAAAATATACACCCAAAACTTTGATCCATAGACTAGCTACTGCCTGACCAGATACTATTGAATTTTCACTCACACACATTTACACTGTAATTCCAAAGTTACAGACAACATAACAGTAGCAATCTTAGCCTTTTGCTCCAGTCTCCTGCAGCCTTTAAACTAAAAACCTTGAAAAGCTCTGCAGTTGTATTTGACTCGTGAATGGGCAGCAAAGTCAAATATGATTCATGAACTACATCTTCTCATACTGTGTAAACTTCTTGGTGAGAAGCTGCTGAACTGCTATCACAGATATTTTCCACTATAACCAATTAATCAAAGTAATATCATGTTAAACACTATATACAAGTTCCTTTCAAGCATATACATCTTGATTATTTTGAACGAAGAAGTAGTTAGTGTCTTACAAAAGGATTTCTTTTTAATGTTTTAGACGTTGCAAGCTAGACTTATTCCATCTACTTAAGGCTACAGTGTTGATACTACATTTTACCTCTTACAAACAATGTGCAATGTGTTTTAAAGTTCGCTGGGTTACAAACCAAAAAGAAAAACTAACCTTCCAGGAAAATTGTGCAAATAGAAAATATTTGCGTAGTTACTACTTGAAGATTATATAACATCTACTGTTATCTGCAAGTAAGTTAGGAAGGTTTATAGATGCAGGAAACCTTTAGAGGACAATCATGGTTTAGAGTTTTCCATCATAAATTCTAACTTACTTGAAAAACACAGAAGTCCGTGCTTAGATCAGAAATCTATAATATTATGTGGTTAGTTTCAATTGGGACAACGGAGAGGCACTTTGATACAGCAGAGTTGTTATGTGATATTTACAACTAAACCATAAATACAACGTTATAAAACACATATATAAAAACATAAGAGTTGGCATTTGATGCAGCCTGAACATACTGGATCTTTTATAATAAAACAGTACCCAGTGTAAGCTTTGAACTACATGTAATAATTTTCCAAGCCTGTGTTCAAATACTTTGCCATTGGTATACCTTCATGATATATTTGATTATTTACTTGTGACTCTACACAAACAAGGAAGCAGATCACAAAACAAATGTATAATTATGGCAAGTGTGACTTGAATCCTATTGCACACTGCCTGCACCTCCATGTTAGCAGCACAGACACCATCGATGGCAGTACTTTGAAGGGAAGGGAGGGAACATTCCAGAACATTTGTTAGAATCCTGACATTCTAATTATAATAAATATCATTAAAACATGACTCTATTCCAGCATAAGTTATCTGAAATTGCTATTTTTGTATATATTTTTATATGGAGTAAATAAAAATTGTTTGAAGAGATTCATCAGTCATATTTTGTTGATAATAATGGAATAACACCTATAAAATGTGTAAGAGCAGCTAAAGATGTTGGTAAGCTCCGTAAGAGATTTGAGACATTCTATAGGAATAATTATATCTTTGATTTTCCAATAAGTTACCTAAAATCACCCAGAAAGTACCATTCCCTACAAGTAATGTTGATTTATTCTCATTATTCAGTCAGAACAGAAAGAAAAACTATTCCAACAGATCTAATTCATTACAAAATCAAAATTTTTCTTCCATTACCATGACATACTAGCATTCCCCGATCAAGGAAGCCCTATTTCTGCTCTTTCACCCATCAGGTCACAGCAACCTATGCCACCACCACCGTACCATAAAACCCCCAAAAACGATACTTCACGGATTCAGCATGTGAACCACGAGCTTGCACAGCTGCTCTCCAACCCAAGATGTCATTAAAAATATATATAAAAAATCTCGTAAGCCATAAAAACCTTGTCAAGACAAAGACATGCTTCACCCTACCTGAGCCATCTCCAAGTTCAGGGGCTGCCGTGGCCCTGGACCTCCTCCTCGCTCCGACGCAGTGACCACCATTTTGTGCCCAGCATAGGGCCTTGCACTTCATGGTGTCCTGCTGACACCTGTGCCGGTGCAGCTCCTCTGGGTGCACCCATTGCCTCCCCACGGCTCCTTGCTGGCAGCCCAGCAGCTGCATTGTGGCATCCCTCAGCCAGTCCATACCACCCAGCCCCTCACCCCAACACCATGTTGCGGGCAGCCATTTTGTCGCAGAGGATGTGGGCAGCCATTTTGTTGCGAGGAGTTGCAGGGACTGGGGTTGCATCTTTTTATTTTTTGACCTCCTTTTTGTCAACACCAACTCATTGTGATCAAGAGGCACCATTTGCTTTCTCCACCATTTGCCTTCACTGGCATGATTCCTACCTGCTTTCAGCAGCCTGGCCCTGTCCTCTTCAGTTCCTTGTGCACTCTCTGCCCTGATTTTGAGAGGGTAAAGACATCTGTGAACACTGAAGAAATTGTCTTGAAAGATAATTGCTCTGGGAATTTAATTGTTAAGTGGCTACAGTAAAAGGTCTTAATATGGTCTTTTTTTCTTTTTTTCTTTTTTTTTTTTCCCCAGAAAAAGCAAAATATGAAGCAATTCATGGAAAAATATAACACAGATTTCTGAAATTATGCTTGTTACATTAGATCTGGAGGTCTCATGTACAGGAGGCAAACCACTTTTGTCATTACTAAGAAGACTGCAAGTGGTGAACCATTTTTTTTTCTGAGATAATTCTTAAACCCACTTCAAAACAAAGACCCCTTTCTGATGTGTATATTCAGTTTAATATTCTAACAGATGCAATCTATATATATAAAAGCAGTCTAACTTGCTCAAAGTATGCAATATTTCTAAGCAACAGATTTATATAAATTTAAGTGTATTAGATAAAATATCAGTGCACGCAGCTGCTTCTTGTGTTTTCCATTTTGTATTGACATTTGAACAGAATATGTTAGTCATAACTAGTCACTACTTTAATTTGCAGCTTGGTCATACGTATTGACTTATATACATCAGTAGAGTTGTTTTTTCCAACAAATGACAGTTGTCCTGTGTAAAGTCTTCAAGACAGTGACAGTGTCTTGCTTTTTGTCATTGCCTACTCTTAAGCATATGTACACACATTACAGAAATGCTGAAATTACAGATGCTAAGAAGAATCTCCACAGGATTCTGTTGAATTTCTGATGTTGGTTTGAAGGAGACAGCAATTGAAATATAAGCAAATGGGTTGCCCCATCTTCTACACTGTATCAAGTATGTTTTTCCATTATTGATTGCTTGAATTTTCTTTGTACTTGCAAAGGAAGTTTAGAATTAGCATTTGTGCTCAAGATTTTACATTAGATCTACCAAAGTTGTGTGTATGTTTATTATATTACAGAAACAAGTGGGTCTTGTTTTCATAAGATAGCAGAAAACAAGGAGCATTTTGCTTGTGTCAATCAGCATCCTCGCTGCTGCTGCCAAGACTGACTTTCTGTTAGTGTTGAGTTTAATAAATTGATTACTATCAGTAGGCTTCTGAAGCTACCTAAACCCAGTTGTGAAATACCCCATTAGCTGGACTGCATGATAAAGGGAAGTACCCAGGCTATACAGCAGGTTCTGGCCTGAAGCTCCAGGCTGTTGTTTCAAGCAAAAAATTCTGCTAGCAGAGTTAGTTAAATACAGATTTGAGTTGAGAAGCATGCAGTTGGCAGGGCCACCAACTTCTCCTTCTATCTGGTGTGACCTCCTCTTTGAAGTGAAGCAGATCATGAGTCTGCCTGACCACCCAGGCGTAATGAAGTGAAAGCCCAACAGTGAGAAGCAAAACCACCATCTGGATTTGCCATGACATGTGATCAAGATGAAGTCAAACGGTGAGTTATAATGTTCTGCCTAGGGAGTCTGACATGTCTGTACCTGTCATATTTGTTCGGTTATGTGATAAAAGCTTATTTGCACACCTACAAATGAGCACAGAGAGAGACCACCCTCATCAGCTGTAGTGATGGCAAACCTGTGAGCCTGACTTCATGTGTAACAGGAGGATGTCTTTTGTAGTCAAATGTACTTTGTGACAGCATGTACCATTATGGTCAAGAGAAGTAGCCTCAGTCTGGGTTACTGAAATAATAAAACATCTTAAAGAACTCTCTTTTTAACTTTATTATTTTTTTTAAGATTATCTATCTCTTTACTGGAGATACAATGTGGCTAGGTGTATGTGTGTAGATTATAAACAACTATATAATCTATAATATATAAATATAATATATAAATATAATATTTGTTTATATAATAATATATAAACAAAATAGCATTTACCTATATTTAATCTCTCCTAAATACCTTCTTTGATTAGGACATGTAATTGTAGCTGCTGCTTCAAGTACAAGAAAACTCAAAAATATCTCCAGTTAATGTCTTACTTGATACTAGAACAGTTTGCTTTTAAAAATTGTTTAACAAAGTGTAGCAGCTAGCTGATGACTTTGTTATATTTGCATCTCATTCTCACCTGAATTAATAACATTTACTTTCACATTTCCTAGTCATGACAATTAAATACTGTTTCACAACATAAACAAACAACAAGTACATAATTCTCACATTACTGAGTATAAAAAGTATCTTTTTTTTACCTTGTTTCTCCTATGCTTTTGCTTCTGAGCAGGCTTTCAGCTGCTTCCATTGTTTTGACCCAGGATCAATCCAGTATGAAGCTGAGCTGTGTATTTTGTTCTCTCATTGCTTCATTTTGCTGCTAAAACCTAAGTACTTTCTTCCTTGAATTCACTTTCCTTTCCCTGTCACCTTGTGCTGTGGCTCTCCTCCTGCTAAAGGTCAGGGTAACTGCCTTCAGAAGCATGTTTTACTCCACTAATTCTTGAGAGTGACACAGGGAAAGCAGTGAAGTCAGCTTGGGTCAGCCACCCACATCACACGTCACACATATGTATTTGAATGAGGAGTAAGGAAAGCAAAGCTGTTGCTGAATAATGTGGCTTTTGGCAAGGCTTTCTGCTAAACTTTCTGATTGCAGCTGAATGACACTTTGTTCACTACCTTTCAAGGAGCTTACAGAGGACTAACATGCTATTTTAAAGTTCTGAATATTTTCAAGTCCCATAAAGAAATCGGGGAGGGCTACCTCTGGGGAGACTTGAGATCAATTGGAATTTAGTTGCCCTGGATTAAAATCCCATCTGTGAAATCATCCGATGCAAATCATGTCTCAGCATCGATCCAAGCAGAAATTGATAACAAAGTTACAAGTGATTTTAGTGATATCATTCTACTGCCAATCTACATTTATAAGTTAGAGAGAGGGTGGTTGCCAGCCACACCAGGTTTCCAGCCGTAAGGGAGCATACCAGCATCAAAGGGGAGCAACAGCAGAGAGTTTCGTACTTGACACAGGGCAAAACAGTCAACACCACTAAAGCCAGGAAACAAAAATGCAAATTAGTGGATTCTTACTGATTGAAAAAGGGAACTCACAGACATAGGAATTTTTAAACATTTATTTTCTTGCTTTCCTTATTTTTGCATGTTTGTTGAATTTAAGTCCCATGTCTGTTTCATTTGTGTATTTTCATAGAGGAACTGCATGCCTTCCTACCAAGCTAAACTTTCATAAAAGGGCACAGGGAAAAAGACCTAAGGTAAGGGCTTAGTATTTTCTGTTACAGAAAATGAGCATACTTCATGCAATATGACCAGCAAGTCCAGTGATACTCACCTATCTAAGGAGAAAATAGACTGATGCATGTGGCATTCTGCTTTTGCACAGGGATTTGGTGAAGACACACAAATGAATTTCTACTGCCCACTTAGATCAGTAAAATATTTCAGCTAGCTCTATGTTGAAAAATCAAGCCTATTGAAGTGGTACATTAAATCTAAAAAAAAAAAAAAAAAAAAAAAAAAAAAAAAAAAGAGTACAGTTGGTAACAAAAGAAAAAGTTGAAGAAGACAACTTCTAAACAGACTTCTAAATATTGAAATATTGTGATAAAAATTTGCTTGGGACCAATAAGGGAAGAAAGGCAGAAGTAACCACATTTCTATGTGCTTAAGAATTTTATTAGATACTGTTGTTTTCTATCAATAGATTTTCTATCAATAGTTTCTATCAACAGAAAACTCTACTACTGACAACTATGTCTGAAAAGAATGGAAATAGATTAGAAACAAAAACACTGGTACACATGCACATCAGGTCACTATTTCTTCTGTTGTCCTGTTGGCATGTAGCTTGACATGTTTATTTACTGTTCACTTTTCAAACATTGCATAAAAAAAAGTTATAAAGCATAACAAACAAAGCATTATGTTCTAAAATAATGTTCACTTTCATCAGTGCTTCAAGAGTTCCTGCTTTCCAACAAAAGATCTCCTAATTACTTTACCTCAAATTTCTAAACTGCCAAAAAATTAAGACAAAATATTAACCTACTAATTTAACCCCATAGCCTAAACTATCCTACTACAGTGAAAGCATCAGTTGCTTCCCTCTGTCTTAAGAATATCATTGCAAGTTCAATAATTGAGGTCCTAATATCCAGCAAATATCTCTCACCTTCTATTCAAACCTAGCACAACTTTAGTTTATGAAGAGAGACTGAATGCTAGCTAAACTGTGTTTTGAACCGTAAGTTTAAATCCAAAATATTTACTGTGACCTGGTGCACATCAAGCAGCCTAGGATCAGAGATGAGACAGCTAATGTTGAGTCCTAGCTCTATGCCACCAGTGTTAGTGAAAAAAAAAATATATATATATAAAGAGGACTCCCAGGTCATACGCCAAGATTGAAATGGAGCATGTTCATGATGTTTAAAAGCATTCCATGGACCGAGCTGCTGTGCTGCATCATTTAGGCAGAAATACAGATGGGATAGCTGGAACTGAGGCTTTGCATGTGCATGTGTCTGAATGTGGATTTAAGTCAGTAACAAAGCATGGAGAGGATAACAGACACAGAAATAACAGCCAAACAGAAATGACTAGTACCAACTGCAATTCCAGAAAGGTGTGAAACTGCAGATCAGGTTGCTTCTGCCCTGTGGTTGCTGCAGACAAATCAGTTGTTGCGGACCGTGGCTTCTTCACAAGTATGGATGTATTACCACTGACAAAGTTGACCAAAATAATCCTCAATTTACGAGCATAAATAGTGGCAACTGCTTGGACTGAAGATGGCCAGAACAGAACCAAACCCTTGTTGAATTTGCATGGATTCTTCTAAATATCAGCCAACATGAACTTCTCACTGCTGTGTGGGTGCCCAACACCCTTAGGCTCCTTGTGCTACTAAACCAGGTAGAGCATCCAGTGGTCATTACTTCGCAGTTTCATTTGTGCTCAGGTGACTTCGCTGGAAGCTATTAGGAACGTCTCAATTCCAGATACCTGTGCCCACAGCTTTCTGGAGTTGTCTTCACACCAAATGCCATATCATGTCCAAAACATAAAGAAATTTACCTTGCTAGTATGCTAAGTGTCTGAAGTTTGACTCCTACTTTTCTCGTTACTTAGATTATGTATTGTGGTCTAGTACTTCATCAGTAAGAACTCCCACAAGCTCCCATGCTGAAAGCTAACCTGGGAAGTTTGGCAGCATTCCCTCGACTATACCTTTGGTGACACTCAAGACAGGCATGTGGTCCAATTTGATCATCCATACTTCCTGACTAGATGTTTTTAAATGTTTTTACTCCAGTACCATGGGTAGAAACTATATAAAGATGAACAAACTTTTATAAAAATGGTAATTAAAGTGTAGCTTACCAGGAGTTTCTCCTTTCTTCTTTTTTTTTTTTTTTTTTTTCATTCACTCACTATCCTTGGAAAACAAAGGATTAATGTATTTTAAGAGAACAGTTTACTTTGTATGAAAGAGAAAAATGTTAGAATATGTAATAACAATACTGCTTCTGCCAGACCAATATTTTATTCAAAAAATTAATTACTATTAACGGTAAATCAACTTATTGAACTTATTTAAGTGAGTTTAGCATTAGTAACTGCAAGCTTTATTTTTTGACATAATCTAGCTGGAATTTAATCAATCTGAATCACAGGAAGCTTTTCATAACTAGAAACCTTTGGGAAGAGGAAGGAAGAGTCTCGCCCTATATATGTGTTGATAGGCGTGTATCATGCTTTCTTGCTTTCATAAGCAAGAAGTTTTTTCAAACGAATGAAAGATCAGATTCTAAGCAGAAAGATTGAACACCACTAGTCAGTATTCAGTATATTGGCAATACCAAGGGGCAGGAGAGGAGTCTGGAGGGAAGCTGAGCCTGGGAAGGAGGAGTGGTATTTTTCCCTAAGTATTTTAGTAATCACATTTTTGCTTATTTCTTTCCCAATATCCAAACCAGTAATTAAATATTTATGCTGTTTGGCACAAAACTAAGTTAAATTCCTCAAGCCCGTTTTGCCCATGATGGACCTTGGCAAGTGATTTCCTTGTCCTCATCTCCACCTACAAGCCTTCTTGCTCCTGTTCACGGTGTTTTCTCTGCTGTCCCGCTGGGTCAGGGGCAGTGAGCAAGCAGCTGTGTGGGTACGTGGCTGTTGGCTGGGGTCGACCCACTGCCATCATCCGGGTAAGTGCGACAGGAGCAGAAGATTCCCAGAAATGAGCTTACTGAAATACATTTTCTGATGCTTGGAAGCCATCTACTGGATGGGTAAGACAAACACAACATCCTTAATCAGCAAAAAGCTAAATTTGATAACTCAAAAGATGATAATTTCCAAGATTTGTAGCACACAGTGTATGAAAATCCCCAAAATTACTGCCATAGGGAAAGCATTCAGCTTAACATGCAACTTGGCTCAAAGGATACAGAGTTATTAGCAGCTACTTGCTATAGGCTTCAGCAGAAGCTGCACACAAACCTGCACAAGTGGATTCAAAATAGTTGCCACCACATTTCAATAAAGAGTTGATTCATGGCCAAAAGCTCTGCTAACGTGGAAAAAGCTCTGGTTAAATGTCCTCTGAGGCATTACATTTTGAATTATGCAAAACTGGAGTACACTGGAAGATGAAAACATCCAGCACCTGCCTGACTTCTTTCATATTTTCAATTTTTCCAAGCAGTGAAGCAGGAATGAATGCCATGAGTTAAGGCAGCAGCACACCTCCAACCCCAGCTGCCATGCCAGGCTCTACTCCCAGATGATTTTAAAAGTTCCTTGAAGAACCATGTCCTGTCCTCTCAAAAAACCAGGCCCAAACTCAAAGGAGCTTCTCTCCTCAAAGGGAGGACTTCAAACTATGAAACTCACCAGCCAAGGCAAACAACTACACCTGGTGATTTTAAATTTGCTTCAACTTAGCTTCACGTTTAGATTGTCTACTATCTAGACATGAGGTACGAGGGTAGAAGAATCCAGATTGCCAATATTGCACTATGGAGTTGACATGAAATATGGATTTTTCATACATTTTTGATAAGCAGTTGTTTAAAAAGATGTCACTTAGAAACAAGATTTTTCTTACCCACTGTTATAACAAAGATACACACTACTTCAGCTACTTAATATTCTTAACATACATTTTCAAGTTTTGGGAAGAATCCAAACCCACCCCACCACTGAGGTTTCAATACGCTTCGTCTTGTTAAGCCAGCAGTGACAAATTATAAACACATTTTGATCTGAAACTTTTAGTTGTCTATAATACTGCAGTTAAAAAAAATGGTAATGTCTCTCCACTTATTGTTGCTGTCATTCTCACCACAAACTTAAATGCTTTTGCCTTGACTTTATTAAGTCATTCTGATCTGGTTTTCTCTCTCATACTCATAACTGAGACTTTGAGGACTCCTTCAGTGCAAAGATCCACGTCTTATTACCGTATTTTCTTCATGGGGAAAGATGAAACTAAGCGCAAAGAAAGCTATAAACGTTATTATAAAACTTTTTTTTTTTTTTTTTAAACCAAGCAAAGCTTGTTTTAGTTGACCTTGATAATTTTCTGAAGGATTAGTGATGAAATTATTTCACAAACAATTGATTCTGAGTCACATTGACCTGAGCTTCCTGCTTAGGTGTATGGTAAGCGGTTCACAGCTCCAAGGTTTGGACCTACAGTAGACAACCATTCATTTCAGTGATGACTAGATAAAATAAAAAATACATACATCATATACAAAGGATCTACACGAGACATCTGTACGCTGTGTTCAGTGGCTTGTCATTCCCAAATTTGTCCCATTTCTACAAATTACAAAGGAAAGTTATTGGACACAAGTGATTTTAAAAAGGCAGCCTTCCAAAGTTCAAGAGCAGAAAGGCAGTAATCACAGGTTCAAAAGATGAAAAGAGCTCTTTGATCACTTGACATCAGTAGAACAGAGCTCTCCGGTGCATGTCCTAGTGCTCAGCTTTCTGGATTCCTACAGCACTACAGCAAGCTTGTCTGCAACCACTGATTCAGGATGTTTTTTTCATATATACATATTTACATTTATATACATACGTATAAAATACACATTTCTTTGCACATAAAATATTTGCTTTATCTGTAGTTAAAATGAATTATCAGAAAACACGATTAAAGTCAGTGCAGCTCCAAACCTGTCTCAATGTTTCTCAGAGTGCTTTCTGAATTCATCTGTAAGACTTGCAATTATCCTCACCTCAAATTTCTCCTCCTTCACGTCTCACTTCTGCTGTTGTCATGATTCAGCCAGCACCACTGCCATCTGATGTTTCAGCACATCCTTTCTGGATTCCTGGAATAATTTAACTTCAGACATCTAGACCAGGTCTTTGTATGCTGGTCACTGCCAGCTCCCATTACAGTCAGCGAGGAGGAACCATGTTCTTCTGGAGATCAATTCCTCTGATTACCTGCCTGTAACTCCTCTGCCACTGCCCTCCACTGACCTTGCAGGGTGCCCAAGGTGACTTAGATCACATGTAAACATCCAAACCAGAGATAAATTTCACTGTCTTTGTTAGATCTTTATTAATTCCCTTCTATTAAGGTGCTTGACGTTCCATAAACATACATTTTGACAATTTAACACTTTCAGCTATCATGCTTTTGCATTGCTATTCATAAATAATAGCAAACAATTACAAAGCTCTCTATAAAAATATACAGTTTTTGGTATGTCTGCTTGTACCAAAACAAGAATAAAATATAGATAAGTTTATTGATCGGTGCAAGTGTTATACATACTGTTGATGAAAAATAGACAACAATATTCTGCGCCCAGGCATTATAACATTTCCCCACATGGAGCAGAACCAAATCTGAAGTGGGCAAAAAAGTGAAAATTTTCAGTGAAAAAAGTTGGTTTTGTTTTGTTTTTTGCTTGTTTGTTTTAAATAAATATTCGTCATGCAGATCTTGATGAGATGAAATTCTTATACCTATCAAGCCTTTTTAATTAAAAGCTACAAATTACTGAACAAAACTGAACTTGGAAAAGCTTCCAAGAAACAAACCTGCTATAATACAGCACTCAAGTGTTTGTATTTATAAATATATATATATATATACACACATATACATACAAATAAAAGGACTGTAAGGGATAAAATTTCATTGCTTTGCACAAAGGAGCAGAGTAGTCCTTGTGCACTCCAAACATTACCATTTAGTCACCACATTCAACTGCTGTAGCTCCTGCAGGCCCAGATTACATTTTTGTATTCTTAATTCCTACTAAATGGGCTTAATTACTACTAGGGGCTTCTGTTTTCCCCTGCAAGAATTAAAACCAAACCTACCTACTACTGTGCCTCTAGGACAAGGAAAGAGGAGACTTAGTTTCTTAATAACCCCCACTTTCTCAATGTAACTGATACCTATGGGATTTTAAGTATTTCACAAATATTTTGCAAGATCTACTATATCATTTTAATATTTGTTCAAGTTAAGGTCCCTCATTTTAGAAATAATCAAAACACAATTGAGTATTTTAGAAAATAGAATCAGGCAAAAGGTCCCATATAATAAAGTAAATCTCATTTAGTTGTCCCAGACAGATTTCTTCAAACACTGGAGTCTAAACTTTCATCTGGCACTATATTCTTGTGTGTGTGGTTTTTCTCTCATTCTTTGTAACACTTCTTCAGTTTCAGATACCAGTACTGAGTGCAGACAGCTTAATTTCAAGTGTCTGAAGTAACTGCAGTCTGCAGCTGTTTGCTCTTTCTGTCTCTGGAGGGAGACATTGCAGCAACTGTGAAAGCTGGATGTGATCTGAATCAGCTACACAGTGGCCCCAGTTTACAGCCTCACATGCTAGGCAGCCTCAAATCAGTGTGAGTTTCATATCCTGGAGTATAAACTCAGGACCCCAGGAGTTGCCCCCTGTGTGATTCATCCACCCTAGCTAGATAGAAAAGGGAGAGGCAGGAATTGCTTTAGGAACTTCAGTTTAAGCCATCCAGGTATTGTCTGAGTAAACCATTAGCCTAACAAAGGAAAACATAACGCTACCTTTTCTTTCTTGGTCATGCAGTCTAATCTTTTGTGTCCAACAACCCTCAAATATGACATTTTCCCCCAGACAGTATATAACAATACATTTTGTGCTTCTTTATGGCTGACTGGCAGTGAATTGAGCTGTAATGGGAAAGCAAAGTGTTTACACAATAAACCCACAAATCATTTTGTAATCATCAACATGCATATCTGCTGCCAATTAGAAACCTAATTCACTGGAACCGGTTACTCACTATATTGTACAAATAAAAAAAAAAATAAAACACAGTCATTGGACTTTCACGTTCTGATAACAGGGATGTGATAATAGCGGTCATCCTCAGTCAGGAGAGAAATCTCATTCCATTCCCTTCGGTACTCATCTGGGTAGTTTACCTGAAATTCTTCAGTATTAAACCTATGCAGTCTGTAAACTCTAATCTTCACTTCAAGTAAGTATCCAAGAAGAAATATTTCAACCTAAAAATAAAACAGGCTTGTAAGACATGTATTTCTAGACCTGGATTATTCTTCATTTCAGTTTTCTAAGTTAAAGCAAGTCACCTAGCTTATTTCAAAACAGTAGACAAAGAATTACAAGGGCCCATTTGTAACTGAAGTAAGGAAATTAAAAGATTGAGGATATTCACAGTGTCCCAACCATCTTTCCACTGCTCTTTTGCATGTTAGGGTACTCTGGCTAACACATGCAGTTTTGGAAGCATGTCTTCCACCTTACACAATATATAATCTGCTCCCAAACTCGGCTCACACACCTTACTGGGGAGCAAGATGGGACTAACATTAAAAGATTGATACACCTTAGAAAATAGGAAGCCTGCCACCTTGTGATCACTTGTTAGCAAAATATAATGGTGAAAGGAAACATTTCTTTGTACTTCATGCATATTATGCTTGAGAACTGGCTCTTCATCCATAGCACTTGCAAAACCTGCCTTAATCTGGAAAAATGCTTTGGAAAAAACTCACTTCCTTGGGCATAGCCAGACAGAGCATAACATCTGTAGCTATATCAAACTGAAGGGGAATGCAACATCTAATGAATGACTTGATAACTGGAACTGATTACGAGAAATGATTTCACCCATTGCAAAGCTCTAAATTATGTGCTCACAGCACTTATTTCTGGCCCAGCAAGAAAGCTGCCAACCCTATTTTACTTTATTGCATGTTTGTTTGTTTTTTTAATCT
Source organism: Aythya ferina (assembly GCF_964211825.1). Classification (NCBI taxonomy): domain Eukaryota; kingdom Metazoa; phylum Chordata; class Aves; order Anseriformes; family Anatidae; genus Aythya; species Aythya ferina. Next base: position 83,287,171 of record NC_140297.1, read on the forward strand.
CCTTGGAAGATAAATGCCTGTCCACAGTGCACTTCCCTACGTCCCAAAGAAAAAAACAGGCCAATTATCACAGATAATGTACAATATATTCCATCTCTGATGTCATTAGGTGAATAATTGTGATTTGTTTTTCATTTTTATCGTTACCTGGTCTAGGCAACCAGAGTCACCTATGGAGTTCAGATGATTCATCATGAAACTCAAAGGGTCAGACGAAGTATCCCGAGCAAGGAGGAGGCTAAAAAGATGGGGTATGGGTTCTTCCCTGTTCTTTATCTGCTCATAGGCTTCAACAACTTCATAAAGCATGATGAATTTTATGGCCTCATATAGTCTGTGCTCCTTGCTCTCATCAGAAAAGAGTGCGTTACACAGGTTTCCTCTTTCTTCGTGATCTTTAGTACCACTTATTTCAATCCACTAGAAAGCACACAGAAGAACAATAATTACAGGTTCTGCAGTGAGATTTCAAACCTTACTCATTTCATTTGCCATTTATCCAGCTGAACCTATTTTCTACATAGAGCTCCAAGCATCTGTATGCTAATGATAGGCTATGAGAAAGCAAATGCAATTCCCCCATACAAAAGCCACCCAGTGTCACAATAGAAAATCCTGCTGTGACTGTAAGTAAAGAGTCTGTAAGGCATGTAACTACCAAAAGTACCTGAGAAAGTTGTAGAAAATCTGTGTGGGTCCGTCAAACACACACTAAGCCATAAACAAAGGTTAGCTTAAGTGATGACTCCTGGCCTGTTTTTAACTTACAGCTTTCCAAAATTTAGTTATTTTCCTACAGTATCCTTTATATTAAAGTTATGCTAGCTTAAATTCTTTAGATGCCAGACCTAACTCAGAAGTAGATCAGTTAAAAGGAACTTATATAAACAGGATGTGCCAGCATGCCATTATGAACTATACACATTTGTATATCTTCGGTGTTCAGCTTCATGAGGCCACGTAGGACTACAATGGGTAGGAATTTCTTACAGAATCACAGAATCATCTAGGTTGGAAGAGACCTCCAAGATCACCTAGTCCAACCTCTGACCTCCTTAACTCCGTGTTATTTTAGAGGGGTCAAACGTCAGTGCTCACACCTAGAAAAGGGGTTGGCCAGGAGACTGATAACATTGGACAGGACACCAAATCAGAAAGCTTGAAGTGGCTGCCCTGGGCTTAGCCAACAACCGGGCACTCTGCTGCATCTTGGTCAACTGAGGCAAGTCTGGAGTGAGGAGGCTCAATCTCCTGAGTTCAGGGTGCAGAGCAAACCTCTTGAAAAAGCATGCTGGTGTGTGACTAATATTCCTCAAAAGTCTTCAAATACTTCTGGCAGGAGCCCACTCTCCCTGCCTCTTCACACCATAGCCACAGCAGAAGTGCATCTATAGGCTTTGGACACCAAGAAACATTTAGTAAATCTGGCTGTTCAAGCTCCACAAAAACACACAAGATTTCTTGTAAATCCTTGTTCTTTCCCTGCCAAATAATGAAGCAAGCAGATGGTTAAATGCAACAGAACCCTAACTCCCAGTGCTGGCTCTTTTCACACCTCTAAATGTACCATAAAAACCTGTTTGTGAAAATAAGCAAAAATTCATCCCACTGGCCAAACTGCATCTTTTTTAACAATAAAACTGGGAGTTAGACCTCACGGTCAGTAACAGCATACTGCATAATAAAGCTGCTCTGCAACAATTTGTAAACTGTATGGATTTGTTTACCATGCTGATTTGAAATGTTTTTCTGTACAAACATCCAGCTAAATGCTTAGTGCTATGGAAATAACATGGACTTACAAAGAACCACAAGAAGATCAAAAAAAAAAAGCCAAAAAACTAATACAAAGAGCAACTAGGACAAATACAAAGAGCAATTAGGACAAGATGGTAACTGCACAAGAACCACGAGACACGTTCGAAGAAGACAGGCAGCTGACACTGCAGGCAAGAGACAAGGACTGGTTCTCAGTTTTAATTCCCTCTTTTTATTTCCTAATACTCTGCTTCTATAGCTAAATAAGTCTAGTTAAGATTTTATTGTTGTTTTAAAATGGTTGGTCACTATCACTGATAGTGTTTAAAACTACACAGTTGTTGCTGTAATCAGTTGCTTTGGCTTACAGAGAGAACTTATAATAGAACTCTGTAAATAAAACATTTAACTGAGAGGAGAATGGAGGAAATTCAAGATTGAGAAGAAAATGCACCATTTGTTTGTTCCATCCAATCTGGGGAGGGAATCTAGCAGGATATCCTATAGCACGTAGTTATTTTTATTGAAATTGTGAGGTATTGCAGGAGCCACTTGATGACAAGGGCAGCCAACCATGCAGTAACAGCCATGGATAGGATGGCCTTCCTAGCTTGCTAGGAGATCCCAACTACTTAGCTTGCAGAATCCCCCAAAAACTGAATTCCTCTGCAGGAGAAATGATGGCCTGCCCAGTAGCTGAGCTCTCTGAACCTGGGAAGCAGACTGCCACAGAAATACGTAGTGAAGATCCCTAATTCAGCCTCAATCCACTTCTCAGTGCTTTTATGCCTCCCGAGCACCTCCTAAATACTCACGTTTGTCTTTAATGTTTCCATGCACTTGCGTAATTTTCCAAAAGCATTGGGACCTGTATATCTTTCTGGACCAAAACTGTACTGCTGAATCCAGTTGCAACCTTGAGAATACAAAAGCTTTTCAGGGAGCTGGAAGAAAAAAGAACAAGAAAATTAATTAAGTAGAGATCATAACCATAACAAGAAGTAGAACATAAAGTTATATAAACTTGCCTACAGAGATTGCAACACATTTTAGTTTATGATGTGGTTCTACCCTCTGGTTGTACAGCTCAAACAGAAAATAGAAATAGGCTTCAGAACAAATCAAATGTTAAGGAAGCTCCACTTGACTGCCAAGTCCTTATGAAACTTTTAAAACAATGCCAGCCAAAAAAGAAGAAAATATGTTCTCAGCAAAATATATAGCCCACACTCCAGGAAAGCTGGATACATCCAAACTCAGTAAGGTTTCTAGGATTCCAGGCACTTTCCAGCTGGCAGATGTGCCCCCACAGGCAGCAGCTATCGATCCCACCTCCCCACTGCTGTCTCTTGACAGAGCTCCTGGAACCCAGTGCAGAGCTCACACTGCTCCAGCAACACGCTGAGCAGCCACGCTTGACGCTTTCTTCAGCTGTGCTCCCAAACGAGCTACTGGATTTTACATGGATGTGAACGAGGGAGAGTCAAGTCCTTTAGTGTTAAGGGAGTGACATCTAGCAGAGCAGCAGAAATATTTATCCTACCACATTTTTTTTTTTTTTTTTTAAACCTCATGTTCATGTCACTATATTTAGATCAGGACTTTTTTTTATAGTTCAAAGAATTTGAAAAAGTTCTCTTTAAATTCTAATAATAATTTTCCTCTACTACCACAGAATACATTTCCCTTTTACCATTGAACAAAGCTTCCTTCTGCTTTGCAAGGGCCCCTAGATCTTGTTGATTTAGGAACTTAATTTTACCTTTAAGATATCTCTCTCCCTCATCCATGATGGAAAAGGAATGCCTTGGCTGAGTATTTGAAAAAGTACTGCTCTTAGCACGCAATAGTTGTCCTTCTTGACCTGTCGCAGATACTTGATATGATAGTTCCAAAACAATTCATTATATGCCTAAAAAAGACCAACAAGAAATGTAGCAATAAACATTTTAGAACTTGGATCAAACCCATGTTCAACTGGAGCCCAATTCCAAACTATTCGTAAGAGGGAACTAGGGGAAAGAGAGACTATATTTGTAAGTTTTATATACACAAAAATGGCCTAACATCATCATTTTTGTAAACACCTTTAAACTGGCACTGCCCCTTAAAAGGGATTCTGCACTGGTGATGACTTAAAGCTAAGGAAGAGTGGCAGCAACCTCAGCCAATACCACTTCTTGGCTGTGCAGCCTCCCCAACCCTTCCTTTGCACCGGCTGAGATAATTGTAGCCTAACAAATTCTTCCTGCAGGGTTAGCTTCCTGCTGCTTCGGCAGGTTCAGGTGGTTCAGAGAAGGATCGGATGAATGCCAGGGCCAGCACAAGAGGTGCACTGGGAGCACATGACAGCAGGGAGTCAGGTCTCTCCTTAGGTTCTTTTTAACAAGCTTCCTCATTTTTATGTAGTTTCCCTTTCTGAAGAAGGATGCAGTTGTAAGGATTCTTTTGACTTGTTGGTCTTGTAAGGATGTTGATACAATGCTTGCTCTCTCCTGCTCCAGAGAGTGGCAATATTAATTAGAAAGCAGTATTCTAAGGCAGATCCTATGCACTACTCAGGTCCAAGGCAAGGGTTGCTTCCCTTTCCTAAAGCTCCCTGAAAAACTGTCCCATGAAACAGCCACTGGCAGCACCTTGAAGCTGACCCCCCTAGCTGTTGCCCAGGGCAGATATTCAGCATCTCTTCTTACTACCGCATCTCCTGCTCCCTCTGCCTCTCCGATCTCTCTCAGCACAACTCCTTTTGTGTTCTCACCATCGTTAGATAATCAGAAATACAGACCAGTGCCGTATTTGTGCTGAGCTGGTCTGGAATACCACACCATGAGGATGCAAGGATACAGCGTCCCAGTTAGCTGATTAACTAGGATTTGACACTAAGCTTTAACAGATACCACTACTCCACCACCCGGACAGCTACTTCAGCTAGAAGTGGTATGAGAAAAGTATAGCTCCAGCCCGCAGCCTCCAAGCCTCCCTTGGCCACTGACACTTATCATAGTTGAAACAGTGAGCCACGAAATAGGTATCTGCTCCTCTTTGCTCCTGGAGCCCCAGCCCCATCACAAATTAGGGTACTGGAGGACTGCTACAACTGCAAGCACCTGCCAGGGCCCTCCAGAGCGCATCATGGCTCCTGGCGTGCCCCCTGCCACACTGCCTCCATCACAGGCCACCAAGATGCAGCAGCCAGCAGCCCTTTGCATGTGTGATACCTGATGTCTTCTGTGAGAAACGCAGCTGCCGTTTCTGCCTATGGGGGTGTAAGCACACGTACAACACAACCTTGTCACCTTGTCACCTAATTAAGAAGAAAACCTACGAAGCTGTGAGAAAATGCCAGCTGAAATGATGCAAGGTAAGAGAAATAAAAACCCAAGGAGAAGAATAATGATTAAGAAGAATGCAGCTGGCGTCTCGGATGCAGGAGGCGCTGCCTAAGGCCAAGTTATTTGGGCTGCAGTGCCTGGGATCATATTTTCGTGCTGTTGTAATGGGAGCTCACCCCAAGCACTTACAGCCGCTGCTTGGGTGGCTGGTATTGTGGGGGGGAATTTGGAGATGTAAAACTAAAATCTGATCTGGATCGCGATCTGTTCTACTGCAGTCTTTATTTGGACTCATGCTAATGTTATCCATCTTTCTGTTCACTTAAGCAAGTGGTGCAGCAAGCTCTGGTAGTTGCAGCAGCTGCTTGTTCTGCAACTGCTCTTCTTTTCTCAGGTACCTCTCCCCCATCCGCACGCAGAGATTAAATTCTAACTCTTACCTCCCTCATATGTTTGGCCTGCTTGGTTTCTCCTTTCCATTCTCTTGCGCTATAGCCAAGTAGATCGACTTCTGCCAACACACTGTGATTCTCTAAATCAAGATTAAGTCAGGGATTAGTTACCTTCTCTTGTTCTGCATTTAAGGGGCAGGGGGATTAATGACAAGCAGAGAATGACAACAAAAAGATTACTTATGAGTTTTCTTTGAAGGTAGTCGCTCCACCTGAAATCCAAACGAGAAAACAGGTATCAGAAAGGAGTTGTCCAAGGAAAATACTGAAACAAGCAACAGCACTGAAAGTCAGCAGTCTGCGTAATAAAAACCTACCGTTTCAATAGCTGTGCTAAAAAGCTGTACAGCCTTCTGCAATACCAAAAAACAGCAACGAGGAAAGACATGCTTAGCATCAGCTGTATTTTCACTTTTTGCCACATGAGACACAAGGATTGCTTGGTAGCTCTTGTCCAGGACTGCACCTCATGCCTTCCTACAACAGTGATAAAGAGAGAAAGAGAGAAAAAATAAGATCTTTTTACTGCTTAACAATACTTGTTTCTATTTTTTTTTTTTTTTAATTTCAAAAGGAAAAATCATCCAAGCACCATATCATTCCAAATGAAAGCTGAAATGCCAAAGGCACAATACGTTTAGTAACTTACTTGGTTTTTCAAGTCTATAGGTTTTGGGGTGCACACCATTCATGCTTCCAAGTTTTCCTCCACACAACCAAGGCTAGATATATAGCCAAAATAGAGTGGAAGGCTTCACAAGAAGACCAATACCAAAGCAACTGTTCAATGACAACAACAACAACAGAAAAATTGTTTCAGGACGTGCTAGGTCAGAGACTCGTGCTGTCATTACTTTGCCATTCAGCCAAGATTTTAATGACCACAGGTTCCTGGGAGTTGTAGTCTGCAAATGTGCTGTATCAGGCGATGCATTAGCTGACTAAGCATCCTATGAATGCCACAGGAATTAAAGGAGTGTTCCTGGCTCAATTTGGGCAAGTTTAGGAGCAATTTAAAACTTGGGAGAAAGCTCCTCCCCAGGGATTTGGTAGAAAGCTCAGGAGATGGTCATAAAGAGGGCTCAATCACACTGTTCTTCACTGACATAAGCCAGGACAAGTTTCTGCTGATCTCCTGGAATTATTGGGAGGGTTAAACAAGGGTTGGGTAGTCTTCTGTTAATCAAAAACCCTAGAATTGAGAGAGGGTAGGGAGGCTGAGGAGCTGACAAATGCAGTGTCTGCTCCCTAAGTGAGAAATGTATTCTCTGGCTGAAATCTGAGCATAGGAAATTCCCAGATTTTATGACCAACAGCTGCTGTTAGTAACTTCTTCACTGCTTTTGTACCAAATTTTAAGAGAACTTTTTTTTTTTTTTTTTTTAAGGCATCTCCAGAGAAGGCTGCAAAGATTATTCTCTGGAGAGTTCCTGAAGGGAATAATTCATTCAGCATAGTTTTATGTCAGTTGAACTTCTGCCCCTCCTGGCTGTAACAGGAAATTTAAGAGGGGCTTAAGTTTTCCAAGGAGCTTAAGCCCATGCACCGCTGACAGATATCCAGTCACAGAGTTACATATGAAGTCAAGCCTTGGCACTGAGATCAACAGCCACACGTACAGTTTTATGAGCACTGCAGCGTGTAGTCGGAGCACTGCTGACGTTTGGCCTTTCCCAATATTCAGAAACTTTAAGAAACTTTATTTTTAAGAAACTTTATTACAGGATGTCATACACACACTGTCTGGATGCAAGACCCATAACTAGTGCCTACCTTGAACAAGAGGCAGGCCAAGAGCTGTAAATGTAAAGGTGCTCATAAAGAGGTAATGGGAAAAGATTTTTGGCCACAAGTATAAATGGTGTTTGCAGCAGTATGGATTTTGTGTAAATTTGTACAAGACAGACCCCTTATCTACTACTCACATGCTGCACTAACAAGGGCTTAGCTAGCACAGCCTGTACACGCCGAGGGGGAAAAGGGCAGGCACAAACCATGCACACAACCAAAAAGACCAAAAATCCAAAGCTGTAGGAAGTGTTTATGACTGGTCCCAAGTAACAGACAGCAAAACATCAGCTGCATGGGGCAGAAGTGTCACAGCTCATGGAAACACTGGGATACTCCCACTTTGAGCACACACTGCTGATGGAAACCAAGAGATGCCTTCTTAATAAGCACCCAAACTGCTACCAAGAGAACAAAAACAGAACTAGTAGAAGACAACGCTCCTAGCAGGATCATGTCACAGCAATATATTCTCTCTGCTTCCTTAGGATAGAAGTATCAGCACTGAAAAACCTCATTCAGCCATAAATACCTGAACCTCTTGCTGACTGAAAGCTTAAAGGCTTACAGATGTTATTGGGTCCACCCAGTCAACGACTGACCAGAACTTGTGAACAGCAACTTCAACATACGGTACCTAAAGGAAGATGCAGCAGCCTTTCATCTCATTATCTAAAATGAGTGTATGCTCCCTTTCTTGATTTTGAACCAGCTGGTACCATAAAAAGTGAAACTGGTTTGTGTTCATCTGACATGCTCTGCTTTATTGGGTACCAGAAGTGTATGTGAACAGTCCACCAGCATGTAAAAATTCTTCCTCACCTCCCTTAACAGGCAAAAAGATGAGAGAAGTGCATCCGCATGAGCTCTTACGTTAAAACAAGCAAGCTAAGCTTTGGATGGCATTAATCCTGCAAAAAGAACCAACCTTTTGCTGGGAGTCCAACAAAACCCCTTTCGAGGCACAGGGTTAGCAAGTGCATGAGCCACTGTTCTCCAAGGAGACAATTTCCCTACCAAAAAGCCTAACAGGAGATGGGAAAACCTGCAGACAAGTGATTTTGAGTGTTTTCACTACACTTTTATTACAGCACACCCTGGTCCTCATAAACTTTCCCTCCTGTCATGGGAAAGCTGCTGTTCAAACAGCACTTGGTGATTCAGTTACCACTTTCAGTGAACACGTCACACTTTGAAATTTAATTACCTTTTTTTATTATTCAAGTGACATCCAGAAGTGTCAGCTGGATCACAACGTGCTGCAGACAAAAATACATCACGAACAAGACACGGATTAACAAAGAGAGCGATTTAAAGTAGATCTTTCCTCCCCCTCCCCAACTCTTCAGAAAATGAAGCGCAATTACATTAATAACATGCCGGGGAGGGGCAGGAAAATAAACCCACGGACCTTTCAACCCAGTCCGTTCCCTAGGATATGGATGCAATTCCTGCTCTCTCTCTCTGCAGACAGCCACAGCCCGGCTGCTCTGCAACACGACATCTCTTTGGAGGCTGACTGACATCTCCCAGAGCTCCAAGGAGAAACTGGGATGAACAGAGGCTGAGCAGCGCCGGAGCAGGAGCTGATAGCAGTGTTTGTCTTACCAAGTACGTAACGCGCTGTGTTTTCTTTTTGTGCCACATCAGCAACTTCCTGCTAGTGCCAAACCTGCGGGTTTTGCCCTGCCGAAGTCAGCAGGAGAGACACACAGAAGAAAAAAACGCCAGAAAAATGACGAGTAAGAGACATCTGCAGCATCTGCTTCTGCTGCCCACCCATACCACCCTCCTTTTCACTCCTCTCCTGGATCCAGAGCTAGAAAGATAGTGTGGGAGTCCTTGACCCTACACTAAAAAGTGCAGAACTCATCAGACCCTCTTCCAGCTTTCCTGAACCTCCAGCTGAGGAATTTCTTAAATACCTCAAGTAACAGAAGCAAGGCTTGACACCAGGAGGTCCAAGTTTGCCTGCACTCCTGTGCTGCAGAGCCGTCTTTGTGGCACGTTCTGTTTTCCCAAACTATGTAGCACAAGTACCAGGGTACGGCATAAAACCTGCTAACTCCCTCTTTTATGGGAACAAGGTCCCACCGATCCTTATAAAACAGCCATCCTTTGAGTGGCACACGGGTCTGCACACGCACCTCAACCCTTTGAGCCAGAAGAGACAAAAAGCTATTAATTATACGTATTTAATAGCTATGATGGATTACATCCCACAACAGCTGAAGAGCAAGAAGCACGCCTTTTTAAGCAGTGCTGAGTGACTACTTTGATTTCCCAGTTTATTATCAGCACCGCACCATAAATAAATAAATAAGAGAAACTACCAAGCCCAGCACAGATCAAACATGTGGTATTCAATAACCACCTCATTCGGAAACCCTTCCTTTACCAAGCAAAGCAAGGTCAACCCGCTGAGCAAACTTTCTTCAGCTGTTCTGATGTAACAACTGGAGATTAGGATCTCTGCTTGGGATAAGAAGGGAAGGAACCATTTACAGGCAAAGACAGGAATCGTCAGCGACTTACCAGAAGTTAAACCGTGTCTACTGACCGCATCTCAACTTCTACCCAGCAAAATTAAACAAAACCCCAGCCCCACGCTGTTACCAGAATCATGCAATTACCTAGAAAATGGGAATGTTTCTGCAGCACCGAGGCCCATAACCGGCAAGGGAGCCTCTATTTACACAGCTGGTCCGTGTAGGAGTCTCAGATGTCCTCTCAGCCCTCGTCCCCGTTCTGCAAAGGTCTTTCAGGAAAAAGGCAGGCAGCCTCATTTGGCTTCCCTGGTCTTTAAGAGGAGCCGGGCTGCTGCTGCTAATGTTTCCAGCCCCCTCTGACAGCCGCCTACTCCCGCTCTGCAGCAGCAGGCACGAGGAGCTCCCACCGGCGGCGTGATGATCTGAAGCACACCCTATTGTAGTTACCTTCCCAGAACCGATATCAGCTACACAGTCAAGGCATTAATGCGTGCCTCAGCCCACACACACCACTTCTTCTCTACAAATTCCTGCAAGAACTAAAGGAAAGGTCAGTGCGTGATCTCCTGGGTAACTCAGTTTCCTTTTCTTAAGGCACAGGGTGCCAGCCGGGACCTTCAGACGAACCAAGCTCAACACCACTTCCATCTACATAAGAAAAAACAACACATGAGAGAAGCCTTCAGAGATTTTACAGTCCAGAGCAATATGCAAAAAATTTTTGCACCATAAAAAACCCGAACTATTTCTTAAAAATCTCTTTTTCCTAACCATGATTTAAAAATAAATAAAATCAACTTCCTTTTAAAGAATGAGCCTCTGAATTTTCTGCTGTGCTGATTCCTTTTTTTTTTTTTTTTCTCTCTCTCCCTCCTGTGGAAAAACATCTGTCCTCATTCAGAAACGCTATTTAGTGCCTGTAAACTTCAGGCAGAACTGACGTAAAAGCGCTAAACCCATTCTTTCAAGGAAGCCCACTCCAAGGGTGCTTATTCTGCCTGCTGTTGGGCTGCACGTTGAGTCATCCCTAAAGCCACTCACATTTGTTTCTGTTTTATCTATTTGCAGACACAACTCCTCCAAATGGGTTCTCTAATGCTTTTTTTTTTTTCCCCTGTGCTCAACCCAAATGGACAGAGCAAAGTAAATAGTTTCCTCCTGCATGTCTCCTTGCGCTTAAGTTTCGCTAATAGGCCGGAGCCGTATGAACGCCTTGGGTTTTTCTGTTGATTTGTCTAGAGAGCTGAAGCCTCTGTCTGGAAAAAAGCTGAAGTCTTACGTTAGTAATAAGAACACGGTAGCACCATGACAAACACCACCAACAAAAAAATGAACTCGTCTGAGCCTGTTCACCCCCTGAGCACCATCAGGAACAGCTGCTTGGTCTTACAGGCAGTGCACCCATTCGACATCAGGGCTTTGTTAAGATCCTGCTCCGAAAGCCAGTCCCTTTAATCAGGTTGCATCCACGCAGCTTGTCAGTCCCATCAGATCTTTGCTGCTGCATCCCTGAGACTCCAAAAGCCTACCAGACTGCACATAATGAGGTGCTACGCAGAGCTGTGCATTTTTCATAAGGATTACAAAGCAACATCTCCTGGCGGCAGGTCAGATCACAATCCCTGTGCTTTCCCAGGAGGTGCGTGCAGAGGTTATCCCAGCACCATCATCTGTCTGCCTGGGAGTTTGGCTCGTCTCTCTCCCCGTTCCCAAGATGGATTCAAAACAGAAGAGAAAAGCAACAGAAAGCAAAATACCAGTCGTCACTTTGAATACAAGTGACTGGGATTGGTCTTGCATCTCTTGCCCTCCTCCTCTCAACGTCCAACCCGATGAAAGCCACAGCTCCAGCTTCCTTCTGCAGAGCCCATGCTGCTAGTGTTTGCAGCAGCCGCCCGAGCACCTGGCAGCTAGGTGAGGAGCTGCACATGAAGTGCAGAGGATGCAGCCCTGTAAAAATACACTCGGGTGTCACCCTCACATATCAAGCTCTTTTCGAGGGGGTGGCACTTGGCAAAGGCACAACTTCTTCTCACTTGGAAACTGAGGAAATGATACACAAAATTTCGGGCCGTTTTCCAGCCTTGGAACGTGGCAGCGCAGCGTTTAGAAGATCTCCAGTGATGTGAAAGCGCCTATTTTTAAAACCTCACCCTTTGGCAGGCATGCCACAGCTCAGATTCGTGCACAGGAAGTGATACGAAGTGAAACCAGAACTGCAGAGCGCCGAGGAAGCCAGCGGGTCGCTCCGGTGCAAACACGGCAGGGACACGCAGCGCTCTGAACAAAACTGGGAGAAGCTGGTGGGACATCCCTGTCGCACAGCCCTAAGGGAAGCATCCAAGTCTGCAGAACAACAGGTGACTGAGTTCAAATAAGACACACAGCTTCTCTGGTCAGCCTGATAAATGTTAGGTGAAAGCAGTCTCTGGGCAGCACAAGTAGCCTTGTCAGCCACACAGTGCAAGTGGCTCCTGTCCTTGCTGGTGGCACGGGGACAGGAGCTTGGGACTCCCCTCCTCACCTTGTCAGAAGCGTCCAGCACGAGCTATAGGGAAACCCCAAATGCCAGGCTCTGGATCCTGAGACTGCCAAAACTGGACAGCATTGCCCCTCAGCAGTGAAAAATGAGGAAGATACTACAGTGACAGAACAAGGCTACAAAGAAACTAGAAGTTGCCGACAGAAAGTTTTTCAGAAAATTCATGAAGTGCTCTCCTGCTGCTCTGGAGTATTGGGCAGTGTTTGCCCTCGCCGGATCCTTCTCGAGACAAGGACAGCAGCACCCCCATCCCCAGCTTTTCTCACACTGGGGTGAAACTCTGACTTACTGCAGGTTCAGCTGACAGCTGACCCAGCCGTGAGTTACACCGCTCCTTGGAAAACAACTTCCCCTCACACCAAGCCATGCAACGCACAGACTAAACTCTGTCTAGCACCTCGGTACTGGCACGAGATCCCTAGCCACAAACGACCCCTCTTTATGTCGCTGAGCCTGGTACACGCAAGTCCTGGGCTTTCCATCAGGAAACAATTATGTTTTGGCTAATGAGCAGCTCTCTCTCTGCAATTTTGGAAGGCAGCTTGCTGCGGTGTCCCAGCCACGCACCAGCTCTGCCGTGCCGGGAATCCCAGCACCAGGGCACGTGGGCAAAGTCCCCTGTTCCTCTGACAGGCCCACAACATGAAAGCTGCATCGGCCTGGGAGTGCAGGCAGGATGCTGCTGCACGTCTGCTGTGCTCCCAGGAATTCCCTCACAGCAAAAAATGGATCCTTAAATGATGTGGGGTCAAACACCAGACAGCAACTCTGACGAGCATTTGACTTTAAGGAGCACTACAACTCTTTTAGAAGTCAGGATGGCTGAATAAAAGCATGAATATAATAGGACTAACAGGGCCCGATGGTAATTTTAAAAAGAGTTTCCCAGCTTCAACTAAAAGGAACCTAAGAAGCTCCTCAAGACGAACTTTATGCTACCTAAATCACACTCACAAACTTAGTTATGTGGGTGTAATGACAGCAGCAGATCTGCACAACCTTTTGACACCAGAGCACTGGTTATTCCCTCGTGTTTTCACAACAGCTGAATTACAGCCATCCCCCTCTGCCCTAGCATGATCTGGCGCTGTGACTCCCACGGCTCAGCTGTGTGGGGCCAGGAAGCACAGAAGGGAGGTGTTTCTCAAATCTCTAACTCATTTGCCTGGGTAATCACGCAAGGTCAATCCTTTTCAGACATTAAGCTCTGGGAAAATTGCAGGCTTTACTGAAAAAAGCTGTTAATGTTTGTTATTACAGCCTCGGTAGATAGGAGCTGAGGATTTAACCTGGAAGCTGTATCTAAGAAACGGGGTGGAGAGAAAGTCCTGATCCTGAGAGGGAAAGCCACACCACCTGGTCAGGCAGCCTGGTCCAAAACGTAAAACAAAATAATAAAACATATATCCCAACAGAAAAAACAAACTCAGAACTATGAAAATTATATATATATATATGTATGTTTTAGAAGGCCAAACCTGAAAAGCACCTGTGATTTATATGCTGACTAGCATCTTGCTGCTTTTACCCTTGAAAAACAATTCTAACACCCTTCACCCTTTATGTGAATTTACGTGATGCTTAAGCAACACTGTTAGTAGATCATATAAATATGCAAACCAGCAGCTTTTCCTCACGGTGTCCCCTTCGATTCCTTACTAAGCTATGTGCCCAGCAGTAACAGCATGCAAGAACAAGCTTCAGTGACGAGCCAACAGTTTTGTGAGTGTTAAAACCAAAGCGAATCATTCTTTCCTGTGTCACACGCTTTTTACCTCTTTTGTTTCATCACTTGCAGAAACTGGAGCGGGTCAGAGGACGGAAGTGGGGATAACCGTGCTGCCACACGTTAGTTGGCAACAGGGCACTTGGCACCACGAAAGAGTAAAGCTCACTCACTCAGTGCCCCCGAAAGCCGCTTCTTTCTCCACTTCAGAAAATGGAGGTGTAATAATTAAGTCCGCAGGGCTCCTTCAGGGAACAGACAGCTGGTTCCTGTGGAAGGTGGTGCAAAAAGAGGGCTGAAGCGGTACCCAGGAGGCAGAAAGGTGTCCCAGCACCTGCTGCCCACAGCATCACTCGACGGGGCTCCAGAGGACGCGGTGCCAAGAGCCACACGCCACGGGTCCAAAGGGATGCGTGCATCTTCCCACATGCTCCTTTCCGATCCTCTTTACCCCAAACCCTCACCTGCCTGATGGGCACAGAAGCCAGCGGGCAGCGTTTGGGTGCAGATCCGGCACAGCAAAACCCAGACAAATGAGAAGAGCAAGAGCCAAATGCACGAAACCCGCAGGAGCCCACGGGTGCACCCATCACGGAGCGACACGTGCCATCACAGCAGAGCCACCACAAGCCACACACACCTCGCAGGGACTCCCATGGAGGCCCCCAAAACACACAGCCCCCACACGAGCAGACCCGCTCCCAGAGGCAGTGCTCCCCCAGGAGACCTGCCCCTCGCCCCACAGCCACCTCCCCGCAGCACCAGCAGCAGCGCTCCCGATAATCCCACTTTTCGCCTGAAAAACGGCCTCGCGGGAACCGAAACCACAACGACAATAATAAATAATAATGAAATAAGGAGAAGGAACCGCGCAATCCCCCCCCACAGGCCTCACCGCTCCCTGCCAGCGCCCGGAGCCCGGCTGGAGGCCGGCGGGTGGAGGCCATGGGGCGGCGGCCATGGGGCGGAGGCCGGCACCGCCCCGGGCGGGCAGGGGGCGGGACGGGGGCGGGGGGACGTGGCCGTGTCCCCCCCTTCTCTGTCCCCCCAAACTTTGTGGGGTGGTTGTTTGGTGTTTTCTGTCAGCAACAGGACCCCCCAACGGAGGCCAAGCTCTGCCTGAGATCAAACCATGATGTGTAAAGGCAGCTTGGTGACCTCAGAGTCACTTTGTGCTTTGTTGTCTTTTTTTTTTTTTTTTTTTTTTTCTACCATTAAAAATTCGTTTCCTCACTAATTCATTCATTAAGCAGGGTGGAGCGCGTTCGTCCCGAAAGAGCTTCCCTGCCAGATCCCTTCCCCTGCAGCAGTGCCTGGGCTGCAACCCGCCCCAGCCCCGGCGTGGGGTATTTGCATAGAGCAGAGCTATTCCTTTTCTGGTTACACATTAAAAAGCAGTTTTCTTTCATCTCCCCCGGGGACTTTGCAGGAGAAACAGAAGGGAATTGTAATGGGCTGAGCCAGTGACGCAGGCTTAAATCTTTCACAGAGTTATTAGCAGCTCGCTGCGGCCCGGGGCTGGGACAAGCTCACAGGGCTGCGCTCAGGAGCTTAACGGGGCTGGGGACAAACCTGTCAAGTGCAAGCTCACAGAAAGCCACGAGAAGGATCACACAAGCAGAAGAAAATCTAAGTTTTAAAAGAAAAATAAAACAAACAAAAAAGTTATGAACAGACAGTAAATACTTGATTTCAAAGACACAAAGCTGTCACTTGCACAGCACTCTGTGCTGCTCCATGGAAAAATCCTTCTCAGAAATAATAATAATAAATAACAGTAAAATAATAAAATAAAATAAAATAAAATAAAATAAAATAAAATAAAATAAAATAAAATAAAATAAAATAAAATAAAATAAAATAAAGAATTCCCGAGTGCCACCTCGGCACCCACAGGCTTCAGTTTCCCCCTCTGGCTCCATCTCCAGGCGCTGCTCTCCACCCCGTGCTCAGCAGGCCGGTTTCAGTGCTGCTTCATGGTTTCATGCTCCGTTCAGGCCCAAATTTGTCCTCTTTCTGCCCATTCTGACTCGTGTTAGTGTCTCGGGATTTAATAGATGGCTTCCATGCGCAGCTGGGCATGAAAGTTAATGTTTATCTGGCTGCTGACTCATTGGGGAAGCGAGGTGAAACACACCTAGTGCAAAAGCTGCGAACCAAGGCCTGTGTCGGTGAGCCCTTCCCAGCTCCTCTCTGCCCTCCCCTCAGGGCATCCGTTCACCACGTCGGTGCGATCTGCAGAACAGCCTATGTCTCTCTGTGCTGCTACAAGGGCTCAGAAAGCTTGTGAACTTCCCCAAAACACCCTGGAGACCCATGCAGGGAGCTAGAGAAGGACCTATTTAGAAAGAGTGCTCAAGTTTTTTCTGCAGAAGTAACGCCTCCCTGCGGAGCAGGCAGCAGCTCCTTGGGGACAATGGGGAAGCTCCAGGAGCAAAAACTGAAAAGCTGAAAGCAGCCTGAGCCTGAGTCTCATCCTCCAGACTTTCTGCTCACGGCCCTTTGCACATATTCATGATGCTCAGGCACGGCTACGTGCCAGTGGCAAACCTCTACTGCTTCAGGATATTTATGATATTTCCTGCTTTTAGGGGAGTGTTATAAACTTGCCCATAACACGAACCTCACCTTGGTGCGTTTCTCCAGGTGATGGCATCTGCAAGCTGCAGCATGACTTGTGTTGACCTCCCTCTGCTTGTACCCACGTGGGACTCCAGAGCAAGCACAGCAAAAGCTTATACTGGAAGCCGCACTGAGCGAGTATGAAGACATTTTAGCTGTCTCTGCTTAAACTGACAAATCATCAGCAGAAGAAACTGCATGTTCTTGCTCCTGTCTACAGATGAGTGGCAGGATTATAACCACAGCCCAAAGAACATGAACAATTCAAAAAGAGTGCTGAAAATATTCACTGAGACAAAGGCAACAGTATCCAGCTCAGTAAAAGTGAAAAACCTAGGTACAGAGCTGATGAGAGCTTCAGCCTTCAGGTTTTCAAGTCCATTATTAAGAGTCAGGAACAATTTCCCTGTATATTATAATTTACTACTACTACTCAGGTAGGTATAGTCCAACACAAAGGTAAAAGTAGCGCCCATGCAGCTATGATCTCCATCACAAAGGCTTCCTATGGTTGATCAGCAGCTTGGTGAGATGCCAAAATTAGAGGCACAGCTCAATGAACTTACCAACCGTTCTCTTCGAGTGGTTAATTCTGCTTCTTTTTTCTTGCTCAGAGAACTGGTCTCTGTTTTTGCTTGCAATCCTGTCATGTCGCCTCTGCATCTTCCCTCCGGAGTATCCTCCCAGCTGGGTTTCTCTCCCCAGCTTCTCGTGCTGGGGACAAAATGAGGCTTTACAGGCTGAGTTCGTCTTTACAGATCAACAAACGGTGAAAGGATCTGACTTCCTGTTTCATTTCCGTTCGAGTTTTCAAAGTCACCCAGGCTGTGTGTGCTTCTCTATATCCAAGCCACAAGAAGAAAAAAAAAAGTAAAAATCAAGCATAACTCAGCTATTTGTAAAGGTCAAGTTGTTACCTCTCTGTGCATCTTCCAAGTTGTCTGAGTGTTGGAGTGACTCTCAAACGGTGATGAACCACCCATGCATGGGCTGTATCGCAGTAGTAATCTTCAGAGAGTCTGCCTCGGTGCTGCCTCTTCCTTTCAACTCCTAGGTCATGTTTGGTTACTATGTCTTTAACATACGCAGTCAAGGTACTTCTGTAGAAACACCAGGACTGTGAAGAGGTGGTTCACACAACCAACCCATCTCCCTTAAGATATAGACCATGGGTAAAAGGTGGGGACCATGGATAAAAGTAAAATTTACACAGATGATACTATTAATTCACTTCATAGATACAGGGTTTTAATAAGAGTAAGAAAGTAGTCCTTTGAGAGATTCTTTCCTATCCCCTCCTGACTTGTTTTAAGATAAATGAGGCCAGCGGTTTCTCAACAGCCAAAGGCTACTAATTCTTTCTTAATTACACTGTAGGAAGATATATTGCAATGCCACAGCCTACAAGTTCACTAAATCCAGTCTTCTGCTCTGAAAATGCCCACAAGTTCCTATTTCAGACATGGAAGCAACCGTTTGCTTTGCCAGATTGGTCGCCTGTTGGCTGTTGCACCACATTGCAGATGGATTTAAAAAAAATTGCTGGAATGTGTATGGTTACTGACTCACATTTTCCCTGTCACGGGAATGTTGATTTCCCTGCCTACATTTTTATTTTTTTTTATTATGCTATTTTTGTTAAGTTAATTTTGAAAATGTGCCTCCATTAACATCCTTGGATCAGGAGCATTTGCTTAAAACAGTGATGGATATTTGAGAAAGTGCAGGTGGGAAAGTGGGTTGTGTATCTATATGCCTGTATTTATATGGATATAGGCAAGTATTTTATGCAAGATGTTTTTTTGTTTTGTTTTGTTTTGTTTCTGGGTGTTTTTGTTTGTTTGTTTGTTTGTTTTTTGTCTGTGTCCACCTTCCTAATTCATTTTGCCTGGTAGGTTGTTTTGCCCCTGCCAGAAACAGTTGTGGATGGTTAGCACTGCTTACTCAGTCTCTTTTCTTGAATTTCCACATCCTTTATCACATATAACGTATTTCTCAACCAAACATGGCTGACTGGTTCACCTGTTTATCAACTATTTATCAACTCTGTATGCTTTATCCAAGCAGGAAAAGCATGGATTCCCTCAGTTTCCTGCTGTCCTGGGGCATGAATATTTGCATGAGCTCTGCACATCTTCTATAGTCCTGTGAGCATCTTTAGAGCATGGTGAAAATACTGGGGTTTCTGAACTGTATGACGCAGGGATCTAGGAACTTGGAGAAGTTTTGGGAAGTGAGATCATCTCTGCTTCAACAGGGGCAGGGGACAGGCAGAGCTCCGAAAGGAAGAAGAGGACAGACTAAGACCTTCAGCAGCCCTTACTTGCAGGAAAGCCTCAGCTGAGCTTTGCAGCTGGACTAAGTAACACACCAACACACCAAAATAATAAAAAACAGGATAAAATCCCTCCTCCACACACCCTGTGCTTTTTTTTATTAGGATCATTGATGAGATTTATGCAGGGTCATGGTGAAAAGGGGGAGAAAACTCCAAAGTGGAAGACGGCAAGCTCGGCGTGCCAGAGGCAGTGAGCACCTGGGCTAATACAACCCACAGGCTCGGAGTCGCTGTGTTTTGCTAAGTAGCCAGTGTTTGCATGCCTGCGTATTTGCACTCTTTATCATGTTCACAAAGCTGACGAGGAAATTTCCTTTGTCCACCCCCGCACTTCTGTGGCTGGTGTTATCAGCGTGCCTCTCCTACCCGTGACATTCCCTTGTGGTTCTGCAAGATGCAGAGAGCGAGCTCGGCGTTTGACTTTGCCACAGCTCAGCAGGCTCCTTGCCCTGCTCGCAAACGATAGGAAAGCTCTTGGTCCTCCACCAGCAGTTTGGAAACCCAAGCATGCTGTGTCAGAACATCACCCAGCTATCTGAATATTTTAAGCACCAATACTGTAGAGATGCAATGAACAGAGCTGTCCCAGAGTTGCAGGCAATTTCATCTCTACTACTGAGCTCCAAAGCCAGCTGCTTCCTTTCTTTCTGTCCCCTCCCTTCCTTTTGGAAGCTGACTAAGGTTCCAGAGACAACAACCCCCAAACCCCAATTGTAGGTAGACATTTTTGCCCCACCATCACAAGTTCTTCCACCCTCTTCTCTGTTACCTGGAAGAAAATGACCCTGTTAGGAACAATTATCCTCATCGCCAGCAACTTTCTGCCACAGGCAGGAGAGGACGGGGGCAGGAGAGGTGCTGTCCTGTGCAGGTGCACAAGAGGTGACTTAGTGGGATGATGGGTTATCCTCTTCCTTCTGAAGACTATTAATGAATCTAGCATCAGTACCTGCTAATTTCTGGGCAGATTAGGATTTTGGAAGCATCAAGCAGGTTGTTAGCACAGAGATGCCCTCTGTGCCCTGAGTATGGGCACAGGAGATCAGCACCTTTGGGAAGAGGAATCCCTGTTGCAAAGCCTCTGACAGGCCTTGCTTTTGGACAGCACTTTGTAAATAAGATACTTCCTACTTGTAACAAGAGTCCGTAGCATGGCTTCTTTCTCCTTAGAAGTCAGCTCCCCATATTCTGCTATTTCTCCATAAAGAAAGAAGCAAAGCACAGATTTTTTTTTTTTTTTTTCTAGTGTTAGTGCCTGCCTTTGCAACAACAACTAAAGATTTATGTTTCACTGTCATAAGTGCTTAGCTGCAAATAAAAGTAAGTATTTTAAGACCCGGCAGCTGTAAGTGATGCACTAAGACTCCAGAACCAAATCAGAGCACCCTCCTCCTTGTATTTCCCCTCCGAAGTAGAAGGAGCGAGCCACTTCTCTGCTAGGAACTGCAGTTTTTGTGTTAAAACAGCAAAACCGGATCACTAAGGGAAAGAAAAGAGCTCGTTCTTTTAAGAGGAAGGAGCCACCCCAACCCAAAATGTGAAATGCCATCAGTGCAAAGAATGAACTTCCTTCAGATGGAGAGTTAGCAACAAGCAGGAAAATGAGCCAGATGTAACACTCCAGGCCACGGAGAGAAAACAGCTGCATGTGCACAAAGGAGCAACAGAGCTGATGGAAAGGTCATGAAGAGACGAGGGCTAGAGAATGGCTCCATTTGCCATTTTTTTCTGGCTCTATTTGCCATTTTTCTCCCCATCTCCTAACAGCATCACCACCCATGGGGTGGGATGCGAGGCAGGAGTCCAGAGGATGAAATTCTGTTTTTGCACTCGCCTGCATCATATGTATCTTCAGCAAATCCTTCTACCACCTGTTAAAAAAGGGGAAAGGGAATAGGAAGCTTTCTCCATCTGAAAAGTGAAGCTTGAAGATTAGCATTGAGAAATACTGAAAATGCCATGGTGATGGAGACCGCTCAGCTGGGCATTCAGCACCCGCTGTGTGGACGAGCAGCACTCTCTTCTCCTTTTTCAGGCAGTGGAAATAAGAACAGGATCCCCCTGCTTGCAGGGGATGCTCAGCACCCTCCTCTTGCAGCCGTTTGACAGAAGGAAAGCATGGATTTTGGGTAGCAATTGAAGAGCAAAGCAGTAATCTCTCTCCTAAGCTCAAGAGAAGAACTGTCCCTTGGATTCTGCCTTTATCTCCTCCCTATCATTTGGAGATTAAATGATATCCTCTGAACAACCTGGGTTTATGTTACATCAGAATAATGGTATTTTCTGTAGCACTTATAGTTGACAGCTTGCAGATACTCAAAGCTCCTACCAACTTTTTATGGGGTGTTTTACATTTAGAATGATTATCAACTATACTATCACATAATTAGATCCTTATGTCCCAAGCTTTGTTTAAAAAAGCTTAAGTGATTTCTACATATGCTAATAAACTTACTTTAGCAACAACAGCTTAAAGGCATGACAAATTTTCTGGGAGCAGAAATGAAAGGGAGACCGTCTAAACTTCCATTTTTGTGAAGAAAGGAATCTGCCATAGCAGAGAGACAGCAGGAAACCAATGAGGAACAGAATGTACAACCATTGCTCCTGTTAAATATAGCCTCACAGCTCTGAGATGGTAAAGAGCCTCGTTCCTGGATTCTCTTCTGCTAATAAGTGTCTCACGTTCCCCAGATACCTCACCTTTGGGTTGTTTCAAAAAGCTCAGTATGATATTCTGCTTCTTTCTCCATCCACTGTAAGCTATTCTAGTATGCCTTGGAGCACTCCTCTACAGGTCATACAAGCATAATGGTGCTGGATTTCCTTTCTTCTCTCCTCTGCTCCTTTTTCTTCCTTTCTTCCTTTCTTCCTTTCTTCCTAAATTAGATCTAACCTAAGTATCAAATGCACAACTCCAGCTTCTGCTAGTGAAGCTATTTTTCCATCAATTGTATTTTATAAGTAAAAAAAAAAAAAAAAAAAAAAAAAAGCAAAACCTTATTTGTGCTCCTCTACATTTTTATGTATTTATTTTTTTATTTTTCTCAAGTGAACACGGGAGCAGTCCCTACTCCACTGACCTTTGAGTACTATTCTGGCACAAAACGTACTAGCATGACTCAAACAGCATGACTAAAACGGCATCATGGCAAGGTAAATATAATATATTTGTACTTCCTTTCAGTGAAAATATTTCCAGGAGACAGACTTCAGACAGAGCTACACCCGGTAGTAAAATACTCTATGCTCAACAAGCAAACACAGAGAGCTGTTACAAAGCCCAGTGGGCAACTCAGCCAGAAACGAGCAACTACTTTTAAGTGGCAATATGTTGGCTGCAAATGAGCAGCTCAGTAGGCACCGAGACATTTGTATAGTCAAACTAGTGGGAGGCCTAAAATGCCAATGATAAGGCTGCAGGTGGCAGCAGATTTGGCGAGCTGAACAGCCGGTGGCTCTGTACAGAGACCTATAGCCTCTGAAAGCTTTTTTTTTTTCTTTTTTCCCCTCCAAATCTAACATCATATTTGACTTGTTCTTGGAATTAATTGACACATTTCAAAAAAGCAGTGTAAATGTGGCTGACAGAGTGGCAAGCACACTCCAGGCAGTTGCCATACCTCATATTTTCCTGGTCAGAAACCAGTCTGGGGTTTAACTGTGCAACACAGAGACCTCTGCTGCCTTCCCACCTCCACCACCTAACTACGGCGATAGCCTTGCTAAGCCAAACACCACTGTCCAGAACGTCTGGAAGGGTTTTGACTTTTGATACAGGAGCTCCAGGGTGTGAAGCCAGCTATCTGGTTAGGAACAGGAAGCTGAGATATGTGCGTTGCTCTGACAGATGTAAGATCTAATGCCTGCTCATTTGCCTCAAAAGGAGGCTAGGACATGCAATGTGCTTGAAAAAATCTTTAGGGAAAAATCAGGAGTTCACATGAATTTGTATACAGTGATTTCCTGTTTAAATGCTGGATCATATGGATCACATGTATTTTCCTCCCAGCATAACTGCTCTCAGCACCTGAGCACTTTGTGTCTAGGACAGGGTGCTTTGGACGTGGAGATGTCCCCTTCTGGTCCCCTATGTATAGAAAGGAAGAACTTATAAGGGGAGAAATATAAACAGACATCTTGGGGGATCGGATCCAGCAGAGCTTCTTCACAGTAAAATAACATAATTTTCAAGTCCAGTGGCTGGACTTGAAAGACTTTTTATTTTTTTATTTTTATTTTTATTTTTTAAAAGCCTCAGTGACTACAAGAAGTATCTGCAATAAGGCGAAATGGCAGGTGTCCCATGACAACACTGCAGCATGACAGAGAAATACAAGAGCTGCTTATGGCTGAGACAACCCACTTTTATACTGCAGATGACCTCCAACATTTACCCAGGGTATATCCCTCATCTAATACCCCTGCATCCAGCTGGAAAGCTTTTCTCTTGCACCTATAAAATATAACAGAGGAAAAAGCTCAAGTAACATTGTAGAAATTGATACTTCACCACCTATCGTGGGCAAAAAGTCAATATTTGACATCGAGCAAAGTGAGCCATGGAAAATAAAACCCTGCATTATGTAGGACAATAATAGCTCTAAAAACAAAACAAAACAAAACAAAACACTTTAGAACACAGACTGCAGCTTCCATGGCACTGGATTCCACAGCATGCACATGTGATTGTAATACTATATATATACATATTTTTTAAGTCACTTCACATCTCAATAGATTCATCACAATGTTTGTTTCCTAACACAGGGTCTGATGTGTGATAGAAAAGAAAAACTTTAAAAATAAGATTACTAGAAAAAATAGGTTATCTAGGAATAGATTTACAAAGCTGATAAAGAATTTCCGTGAAGCACTTCAGTACAGAAACAGTTCACATCTGAACTGATGGAAAAAAAAGCATTACCATTTCCTCTTATTTTTTTTTTTTAAACTGAGAGATGGTGTCCTGGCCTTGTGAAAGGTTACCCCTCTCAACTCTTGAAGTTGATTAACAGAGAAAAATATGTTTCTTGATTATTTGTCAAATCAAACATTACAGACTCAAGAGGAAGATTCAACTTTAATCAAGTACTTGCACTACTTACCCTGCCACACCACAACCGGAAAAGTCACATCATGCAAACAGAAACAGATGTTCTCTTTCACAGGCAAATGCCATCCCTACCCAACCATAAATGTTCTGGAGGCTGAGCAGGAGTCACAGCCAGCCATGTACCAACTATCCCAGACCATTCTTACTCAAATAGACTCATAATATCTTTATTAAATACCAAATAAAGATATTTTCCCCTCCCTGAACTTTATCTCTGCAGTCTCTCTGGGATATTAGCTTCCAGGACAAGAGGCGAAGACTTCTGGGGAACACTTTTAACTTGTACAGCGAGTTATTTTGAAAGGATGCCACCTCTTCTGTGTGCTGTATCTTGCCACCACTAGAACCACTAGCTTCTCAGAACTGCTGCAAATACTTTTTTTTTTTGACTAAAGGTTTTGATTACTATTTTATTTGAACACGTTTCCAAGCCAGTCTTTCTGCAGGTGGTGCCATCCTCCTCAGCAGCCCTCCGGTCCTGTTCCAAAGATGTCAGAAGTTGGCTGTGATGGCTTTCCCCTGGCTGAGCTGCTGATGGCAGCACACCGTAACGCCAGCCGCAGCCCAGTATCAGACAGCAAGCACACAGGGGCAGGAAACAGTGATACATCAGCTCAGAGGAAAAGAGAGGACGTGAATTAGAGAACATCTGCTGTGAAGCTCCATGTGAAAAAGCAGGAGGTGTGCAGGCAGGCAAGCTTTGGTTTCTGTAGGTGGCCTGCTCTACCAGTGGTCAGACTGCAAGGTGCTGGCAGGGATCGGGCTTGCAATTAAAGAAAGCCCCGAGTTGGCCACTCCTATTCCTAAGGAGGCTTTGAAACTTGGCACCATAGTGAGACATTGCAGTCAATTCCTTTGTGTGTCTGCCTGCTGTCTTCAACTTCTCTTTCTTCCTCTCTCATTTTATTTCTCCTCAGCCTCCACCTGTCCTGGCCTCCCTAAGTACTTTTGGAAATTGTTGGCTGGCTTGACTGGGTGTAGCACCCCAGCTTTTCCACGGCACTAGGCGGAACAAGGTAATGCACTTAGGTGGCCATGTGGAGGACAGAGGCTGTACCAGTGCTCTATGGAAGAAGGAACAGGTTAACCAAACTCCTCTTTGACACCAGCGACTCACTCAGCATATTAGGAGTATTATGGGTTACGTTATGAGTGTCTCAGATGTTGGAAAAGCCTTAAAGTCTTTCTCATTAATTATCACATAATTAAGCTCGGAGGCAAAACCCTAGGAAACCAGGCTTCCTTTCTTTGGTCATATAAACAGTCCCCTATGCCCCTCTTCACCACTGCTGTATTTCTATTGAGGGGGAAAGCAAGGAAGGGCAGATATCATTTTGTTAGTTTGCAAGCCCTGAATTCAGAAAAAAAAAAAAAATAGTAGGGATTGTGTATGCAGTCAGCACACCCTGAAGAAACTTACACACTTTGTCAACATACGTGCATCTTCTTGTATGGAAGCTAAGTAACAGCGTAGTGATTATGTGCTAAAATGACATTGCAAATCCAAAGACATTTTTAATTGCTATTGTTTGAATTGCAGTGGAGAATGGTCTCAGCAAAGAGAGCAGATCTAACTTGACAGTCTTGCTGCAGGCCATGAAACAGCCAGGTAGCCAGTAAGACAACTTCCCCAGGGCCACATTCTTCCATCATTTGGCTGTAGCAACCACCATGTATGGGGATTGACATGAACGGCTGGATTTTCTGCAGGACAAAAACCAAAGCCGAAGTTGTGTGTGAGTTATGAAGCAACTCGAACATAGAAGTGTTAGAGGGAAACGAAAAAAAAAAAAAGACAAATTAATTTATTGACTCCTAGCAAGAACAGAATCACAGAATCACAGAATTTCTAGGTTGGAAGAGACCTCAAGATCATCGAGTCCAACCTCTGACCTAACACTAACAGTCCCCACTAAACCATATCCCTAAGCTCTACATCTAAACCTCTTTTGAAGACTTCCGGGGATGGTGACTCCACCACTTCCCTGGGCAGCCTGTTCCAATGCCTAACAAACACAAAGCTCCAGTCCCTCTTACCAAAATGAGAGATGATCTGGATCCAGTTCTCAAACCTGAATCTCTCTCATGCTATTGGAAGAAAAAAAAAACTTTGTTGAAAGGTGAAGCTGTTAGGAGCTCAGATGATTGCCTCATCCCTAGCACGACCACAAGGCTTACAACTTATGGAGGAACCAAAAGTTTAATAGGAATTTGGAAAGGACATTTTGTACCTAAAAAAAATCCTGAGAGAAAACAGAACTACTTGACCAGAAGCGATTCCTCAATGCACAACAGTGCAAACTTCAAGCTGCTGCCAGCTCTTCCTCAGTACTTGGAGTTTCAGTGCCATGGAGTCCAAGGTAGGCTTGGACAATTTCCTCCCACAGAATGAGAGGAACTGGGTCCAGTGGCTCCAGGAGCTGGCAAGAAAAGTCTCTTGCCAGGATAGACTCCTGTGAAATAAGTTCTTGAAAAAGTCAGGGGAGCTAGGCTGATCATCTGAAGGGTAAAATGAAGGCCAACAGCAGCCAGTTTCTGTGTGTTTAATGTAACAGACCTCTGTGCTGAGTTCCCTCAGAACAACCTCACCCTAAGCCAGTGGTAATAACTCTGCTTGGTTCGGGGAATAAAATGATAATAAAGATAATACAAATATGAAATCTTTCCTGAAGATAACTCAAAGAACTCTTTTTTTTTTTTTTTTTAATTATCATTATTATTATTTTAAACTTCAGACATCTCTACCATGTTTCATCACTTTGAGCTATAACCTGGGGGGAAAGCTAGAAAATCGGTGCTTTTCTCTAATACTAGTAAGTTCATAATGGCTTCTTTTATTGGAAGGCATAAATTGGCTGATGAGAGCTTATTATGAGCAGGCTGGGTGCTGGCCCTCCTCACAGTACTAGAAGAGAAGAATAGGCTGCTCTCAACAACTCCAGCTTTCCCCCTGCTGCTCATTTTGCTGAAGCTTTTTTGTGTAAGGAAGCGACCCAAGATGAGAAGCGTTCCTATTTTGAGGACAAAAACACCAGTGTCTAGAGGTGGTTTAAACAAATACAGAAACAGCTTTTGTTTGTTTTCACCCACCTCCACGTGCAAATGAAACACTATAGCAGAGAAACTAATCATGCCTGCACACACTAAGCCTACACACAAACGGGAAAGGTATATAAAGCTTTGCTCGTCTTCTGGACTGGACGAGAGATGACCTCACTCCTTGCATTAATCCCTAAAACACAAATACACAGCTGTTTGCAGCAAAGGGGGGCTGTCCAAACACTTCCCTGAAGAACGGCTCCTCATACACTTCACTACCTGCACCCACTGATCAAGTACACTCTGTTGTTTCTCTCAAGATTTTGGGAACCCTGGGGTTCCCAAACTGAACTTGTGTCAGCCCTTGTTTGTGTCCTTGCTTACATTCATTTCTCGCTCCTCAGCCCATCTTTTACATGGAGTCCTATCCGGACTGCCTCAGCAGCAGGGTCTTAATGTTTCTGACACTATCACGAAGGACATTACATGGAAAGAACATCCCATTGTATTTTCAGGCACCTAACACCGCCAGTCAGGTTTGCACAGGCACTGAAATCTTTGCAGGAAGCCGAATGCCTTTGCTGTGCCATTCTGGAGGATCTGTTGTGCCCTAGCCTGAACAGGCCGTCGAATTTGGAGAAACAGACAGCCACTTACCTCTCTTCTACTCGTTATAAGGTGAATAGTCCCACCTGAGAACGAGGGTAGCTTGTACTAAGTGACATCTGTACTCACCTGAAACAAAAGCCAGGCTCTCCCCATGAGCACAGGCAGGGAGGTGGTGGGTAAGGCAGCGCCAACTGCATCCCCCACCACAGAAACATTTCCTAGCCAGCTTCCCTGCTTACCAGAGGCATCACGGCTTTCCAGTTAAGGCTAGTGTAAAACCCTGCTTTGCTGCAAGATGTTAGCTTCCCCCAAGTAACTGGGCTCTCAAATTGGTGCCAGAAACGGTGAGCTCTGGTTCAGAAATGATTACAAGTTCCACAGCTCTAAGGGGGATGCTTCCTTGCTGCTGGAAACACCTACAAGCACGTTACTTCTCTTGGGTATGCCACCTGGGTGACTTCTCCCCTGCTAAGTGTATTTTCAGTCAAGAAAGAAGCATTTTAGAGAACTCAAGGATACAAACCCTCCTACAGATGATGCTGCCGTCTATTTCATTGCCATGGAAAAAGTTTCTAGTGGCTCACGCTTGGCAGTACATCTTCCCTAAATACTCTCTGTCTCAATTTAAGTTGCCTCTCTCAGTTTTCTGTCTCAACAGTAAATTGCGAGGTATAAAGGAGCAGTTTCATCACTGACACATAACAGCAGAATAAAAAGTGTAAATAGGTCATGTATACCATGCAGTGACAAGCAAAAACAATCTGCATTGTTTCTTGACCTTGGACTTCAAGTTGCAAGTGTGTTAACAGAAAAGGGAGAGTGCTAAATACCCAAAATGAATGAAAAACCTTTCTGCTTCATCCCTTGTAGGATGTGAACAGAGAACCCAAATCTTTATGGATTAAATAAACTTTTCCTTTGAGGCCTTCCAGCTTCATTATGAAGATGTGGGAAATTTGTTCCCTGGCTTAATATTAAACCAAATTGTAATCCTTTGGTCTTTAATTGGGAACATCTGGAAGAAAACTCTGCTGATCAGAATTTACTGGCTAATAAAGACTGTAATGAATTTCCACAGAGCATTATGCATGTTTTATATGAAAGCAATCAGGACGCTACAAAGCACTCAACACTTGGAGCAAAGGCAAATATTATTTTGTAAGGCACGAAATAAAGATACATCATTGCAAATTAAAATGAATTCTATGGCAATAAAACAACGTACTTTTTTTTTTTCCCCAATACAGAGCCAAATTAAAATATAACCAAACCTACTTTCAAACTCCTTAAAGCAAGAGATCAGACAAATATGTCAAATATGTTTAATTTTTTTTCAAAATAACTGATGGCAAAATAAAGTATTTACATCACGTCATACTGTGTAAACATGTAACGTCACTGTACAAAGAAATATACATGCAAAATAAAGCAAAAATTTAACTAAAACAATAAAGGAAAATAATACACAAACATAATGATATGAGGTTGGTACGAATACACATCCAGTTCTGAAGTCAGTTGTTTTCTTTTAAAAAGTTTCTGTACAACTTTACAAAAAAAAAAAAAAAAAAAAAAGGAATAAATAGAATACAGTGGAAGCCGCAAAGCTCAAAACTAACCCAAGCTAGGTTATGGCTTAAGACCCATGTATCTAACTACTGTGGGATGTCGGCTTGGTTTCTTTAAACATGGCATTTCACACAAACATAGATGACAGCACACCCATATGAACTCAGTGATGCACAGAAAACCATCTCTGTCTTCTTAAATAGCTCACGTTAATATTACTTCAACCTTAAAAACAGTTACTAAGACAATTACATTACGTGTCAGACTCTCATCATCTGACCACTACTTTTTTTGAATGTAATTCTTCACCAAAGAGCACAAAAGTCATTTGTTCATTTCACAGAAAGAAGTAAACAGCTTTGAAAATTCTTAAAAAGTAGCAAGTGTTGAGACTGATTTTGGGAAAGTCATACTTTGGCATTTTGAATATAATAATAAATTTTAAAAAGTGTCACCCTATTTCTTAAACGGTTGGAGATTTGGGATACGAATCTCTCTCTTTCTCTCTCTCTCTCTCTCTTTTCAACAATCCTTAAAACTGACTAGTCTTGACTAAATTCTACGCTAACCCTCATCTTAAACTAATAATGACAGTGTGGTACAACACCCTCCCCTGCCCACCCAAAAACCCCAAACACACAAACAAAACCATAAAGCTCGCCGTACTAAGTATGTGCTTTTTCTATATATTTATTACAGTTACAACAGAGGTCCTCATAAATAGTTGCATAAAATGTTAAAGCCACAACATTGCACATGATATGAAATAAAACAAAATCCCAAATGAGTGCATTTACAGTATTTCATCCTGCTGTATACTGCTTGACAGCCGGGTTGGCAAGCTGGGCACCAACCGGACGTCCTTTTCAAACGGGACAGCAAACACTGACCCAAACTGAAGACCCGCACAGTGGTATACCACCATTTAGGAAGGAGGGGGGGAAAAAAGGATAAGGAGGGAAAAAAATTACAGACCGAAGGCAGGTAACAGTCTATATACAAGTAAGGCCTACATTTTATCAGAGCAAAACGATTCATTCTATTTGTATGCAAAAACTTTGAGGTTGGATGCACTTAAAAGCAGAGTCTGATCTCAGTGCACTGCTACGTGAGATACATACAGGCGAGGCAACTGGAAAGCTCTAGGACCAAGTGAAAACCAGATGTTATAAATGGAAGCCTTATCAATGGGCAGCCATTTGGGTGAGTCTTCTCCAGGCGTGATTTCATTTTTGTTTTAACACCAGTGCTTTGAACATAGGCATTTCTTCCTTGAATAAATCTTGAAAACGGTAGTTAAGTTCACTTGCAAAATTCAACTCTTGTTTATTAAAAAAACTATTTTTTTTTTGCAGAAACCTGAATAAAATACTGTTACTGTATCACTCGTGACTGCTTTTTTGCAGAGTACAGTGCTATCGTCCTCCACCCCAGTGAAGTCTGCATTGCAAGTCCCACGCGCCACCTCGCGTGGTCCCCTTGGAATGCGTTTGCACACGAACATTCGCTAGCAGCTGGTTGGCTCGGGGTTTGCTTTCCTCAAAATTCAAGTCAACAGCTGATTGGCAGGAGGAGTCTATCTCCAGTCTGATTGATTGGCAGGAGGAGTCTATCTCCAGTCTGATTGATTGGCAGGTGAAAGAGAATGAGAGAGAACTTCAAGCAAGGTCAAACTCTTGGCAAGAGCCTGCTCTGTAAGAAGTTTTTAATGCTACGGATGGGTCGAACATCATTCTGGTGTTTTCGCCGCTCAATGAACGAAGTCAGTCTGGATATGTCAATGCTGTCAGCACTTTTGCTATTCCCCAGCTGCAGCCATTGCTCCTGGAGGGCCAGTGCAGCCGAGGGACGCTTAGCTGGATCATCCTGAAGCAGGAAGCATACAAAATCTTTGGCCTTCTGGCTAACTCCTTTGAAGTAGTCATCTGGGAAACTAAAGTCTAAGCGGCAAATATTCAGGCAAGTTTCCTCTACACTTTCATCCAGGAAAGGAGAGACGCCACTAAGAAGGACATATGTGAGCACTCCAATGCTCCAAACATCTGAAGTGAGGGAAACAGGATTTCCGAGAATAATTTCAGGAGCTGCAAACTCTGGGTTTCCAAGTAACTGGTGGATATAATACGTGGTATTGAGCTGGACCGCGTCTCCAAAGTCAGCCAGTTTTATTGTTGGCTTAGAGGAACTCTGGTCCACCAAAATATTTTCAGGCTAGAAGACATAAAAGCAAAAGCAAAAAAAAGAAGTATTTTTTCAGGTCAATCCAACACACATTTGGTGTTCCAACATTACTGTTTCCTAGCCCGAGCTGCTAGCTCAAGAAAGTAACAAACAGCTACAAATGATGAGGATCACTGCTGTAGGCAGCTCTGCTAAGCTCCTAGGCAGTCCTACCAGTCCTTTCCCCAGACTGACTGGCAGGCACTCTCTTGCCAACTGAAGTGTGCCATTAATGTGCTTCAGCTGTTGGTATTTTAACTTTTGCAGGAAATATAGCTCTGCCAGATAAGACTGCAAGTGTTTGCAAAAACAGCTCTGCAAAATTTCACAGAAAACTGTGTTTGGGAACTTAATCTTAAAGTACAGCAATTATAAATAGAGGGTGGATAAACAATTACTCTATTTGCTTTATGACACATAAAGAACAAAAACCTTGCATTTGAACTTCTGCTGCAAGTTTCACTGGGAAAAATAAAATAAATATATATTAAAAACCAAAACAAAGCAATCGTGCTTGACAGCAATTACTTCCAGCACAAAGGAAACAGCCAGCAAGCTTTA
Source organism: Aythya ferina (assembly GCF_964211825.1). Taxonomy (NCBI): domain Eukaryota; kingdom Metazoa; phylum Chordata; class Aves; order Anseriformes; family Anatidae; genus Aythya; species Aythya ferina. The sequence continues at coordinate 83,319,332 of NC_140297.1, forward strand.
AGAGGAAAGCGTAGGGAATTCAAAGCTTCTGCTTTGATGGCTATGAGTGATTTAAAGCATCTGGGGATAGTGTTCCTCCCTGCCTCCCTCTCCTTCATACAGCTGCCAGTTTCCTAGAAGGAAGTTTTTATGCCTGGAAAGGCGCACACTGCTGGAAATTCCATTCGCTCCTTACCTTTAGGTCCAAATGTGCTATTCTGCAGTTGTGAAGATACTGCACAGCTTCCAGAATCTCTCCCAGGTAGAGTCTGATCTTCCCCTCAGTGAGGTTTCCCCATCGCACGACGTAGTCTAGAAGGCGACCTTGGTCAGCCCTATTGGAAGGTTACATTTTAATGCAAGTCTTAAAACATTTACATTTTAATACTGTATACAAGAACTAAAAGAAAAAAAAAAAGCCTACACCATACAATCAATTTTGAATGTTATATTAAAAAAAACCTTCATAGCAAGCATCCCCTAACAACCACAATTTCATGAAGTAATCATCACTGTTTCTCTTGTCTGGCTTGAGTTGCTCTATCATACACTTTTCTGCCTGCCAGCCGCAATGTTTTGTCATTTACAGCTCACCTGCACCTAAAATAAGGTGAACTAACTTTGGACTGGGAGCAGAGGGTAAAGGCAAAGAAAAAAAGGAAGAAATATAGCATGTTATCTAGACCGAAAGATCAGATGTGTCCTGCCATTAGGCTATGGGAATTGCTAGAGCCTTCAAAATCTAGAAGACCAAAGACTAGGATATGAAGGGAAGAGCTGACATCAAACTACCAGATCACAACATTTCAAATTCACTTCTGCAATTGCTTGACCTAAAATCATTTCTGGAATTCCAGACTAAGATAACCTACATGTCAGTTTAATATGCCAGCTTGTTTCCTCCCAAATTTATTATTAAACCTGACATTTTAGTTACAGTATTAGAGAACCGCAGTATTTTGCTTAGGTGTTGTCAAACTTCCCTGAAATCTTAATGTTTCTTATTTATAAACTACTATGAACACCCTGGAAAGTCTGCTGTAGAGACTGCATTTTACGCACATTTCTAATACTAGTATGTAGTTGGTGGAGGTCTCAAAGGTATCGAGAAGGCCAATGAGCTGGGGATGCTGGAGATTCTGCATGACTCCAAGTTCATGGGTAACCTGGTCTCGCTTCATCAACTTCTTATTCACAAACTTAGTGGCTACTGCTCGCTTGGTTCCCTTCTGGTCACACTTCTTAACGACAGAAAATCTGCCCCTGGAATACAGTATTGAAAGGAAAGGATTAACTGAAAAATGCAGTAAGGAAATGCTTATACCTTCAAAGTTTCTGGGAGATACCAATTTGAGATCTCTGATAAGATATCCTTGCAGAATAGTTCTGGCCATAAACAAGATTTAAAAGTCCATATATCTTCTACAAAATATGTCTGTATAAATAATTAGCTGCAGATAGAGATCTGTTTTAATGCATTTGCAAAGAAGTCAAGGTGATATCCAGCTTTCAAAGGTCCATCCAATAAGCGAGACAAATGTATATTCTGCATGAGCTATTTCATATTTTGCTCAATTTCAGATGTTTTTGGGCTTTAATTTTCATACCCTAAGTAAAGTTTTGGAGTGCTTCGCTGTAGAAGCAGCTTTAGTAAGGCATACTAAAAAAATGAAAAAAAAAAAAAAAAAAAAAGGACTGTAGCTTTCCAAAATACTCGAACACTCATCCGTGAATCTATGACACTAATTCAGCCTAACTGTGTTCTATTTATGCAGTGCCATCTAGTGCAAGTAAGATTTTGGCTTCCTCATTTTTATTTAGCTCAATGTAATTATGTCCTTCTAGGATCATATAAGCATTTTAGAAAGACAATTCAATTTCTTGAATCAGAAGCTCATATTTTGACATCAGCATACAGAACGCACCTGCCAAGCTCAGCCACTTCACTGTAGAGGGAATCAAAGTTGTCTTTCCAGATTACCATGATTCCGTCACTTCCAGGACCTACAGAAGAAGAAAGAAAAAGAGAAGGATAGTAAAGGCAATATTTAATACAGTCAGAGCCTCCTTAGAACTAAATGTTTGTAGTTATCGAACTGGGTACCTGGTGCTTTGAATGTAATCATAAAGAAAAGAGCAACGAGACAGGCCTACCTAAAACTCGTAGACTGGCGGAAGATGAAACCGAACCCATATCGTTTGCAGCTATACACGTATAGATACCATCGTCTTCTGCAGTGACGCCAATGATTTTCAGTGAAGCCTCTCCTAAGTCACTGGGAAACACAATGGCATCCATGAACATTGCATTCAGTTTACAGACCTTAAACTATGAAAATTAGACAAAGTGAGAGCGACAATGTTAAGATTTCTTATTGTCCAGCCCCTGTACTCTACTGACAACTTCAACCCTGTTCCTGCCATTTCAGAAGCGTCTAGCAGAATCCAAACATTTTGTGTGTACAAATTATCATGGAACATCCTGCAGACAATAGTGTTTTTTTAATAAAAAAAACATCCTCACTGACACTGTCTTAGTGCATCCTAGGTTCCTCTATGTTTGAAAAAGCAAATGCTTTCCATGCTCCCTCTATTTCTTGCAAATTAATTAGAGGCAGTATCAAGACAACCATCCATCATTATTCCTTCTGAGAGGTTAGTTTCCATCCCTGACTCCCTGGAACTGTATACAAGCTGGGTTAATGTTTTTACTTTCAAAGCATTCATTCATTGTAGGAATGGGCTCCACCTTCAGTACAAAAGGTACACCACAGTGTGACTTCAGAGACCTCAGAATCTGGGAGTATGAGGGTATGAGGAAACTCAGGAAGTCTTTTGAAGTTTTCTCTCAGCTCCAGAAGAGACAGCAATAATCTATATCAGACAGGAGAAAGATTCTACAAACTCTTCCTTAAATTTTCTCATTGCTCAACTGCCCTTTTTATTTGATGGTTTGTCTTCAAATGTCTGCCTTAATCTTCCTCTGTGCAATTCTAGTACTTTTTATACCATCTACCATATACCATTTTTAGTACTTTCTATACCATCTACCACTGACAGGAACAGTAAATAATTCTATTTGCATAAGTCTCTTACAAATGTGAACACTTGGCATATCTTGCCTATGCTTTTCACCTCTAGGCTCAAAACATTGTGCTATTCTTTCACAACATGGCATATTTTCAAGATTTTTCATCATTCTTATTGTTTGCCTTTGGATCCACCCCAGTTACTCAAGTCATTTGAGTTACTAAAACAAAAGCTGTTTGCCTCTGTCTTTATTATACCATTTAATTTCAGGGGAAAACAATGTAAATTTTAGGAACACAGGAAGATGACTCTCCTCCCTCAGCTCAAAGAACATTTCTTTACTAGTATCTCCAAAAATCTGTCAGCCACAACCAGCATGATTAACTGGTTATAATTCTGCAACGGTAACAGATCACTGTGAGATAATTCTAGTGAATCTAGCTCTTACTGGGGTCTCACAATGGTCCTGGATACAACAGCACAGCTGCCACAATGTTCCTGTCTCTCCACAACAAAAATTATACCAGGTGAAAAGAAAAAAGCAGCTACAGTAGAATATAAAGAACAACATAACATGCTAACAGGTTTGCATATGCATTGGGCTCTATCATACAGCCTCTAATATAGCTATTAAGGAGGAAAGGTTTCACAAAAAAACTTCATTCTGAAGTGAGAACGTAATTCATAAACAAGACGTATTCACACTGAAGTGACTAAATAACGCTTTCAGTAAATGGATAAAAAATAAATGAAAAAAAAACGTTTCTAACAGGTAGTTTCACGATCCAAAATGCAGTAATATCTGTTATTACTCAGCTCATTGAATTACCAGTTAAGTCTGCTCAGTTCTATCACAGCAAAGCTAAAACCAGACAAAGATATTTGTTTCCGTGCTTCGACACTGAAAACAGTAGCACTGCAATGTTAATATGAACCAGAGGCTTTTCTTTGCAAAGTACTGTCATAATCATTCCAAAAGCAGTCATTTGCCTCTAAAACGATGTATGCTACTAATGAAAAGAAAGGACTGGCAATGTGGCATGTCACAGCACTGGAATGCCACAGCATACTGCTCTAGTTCAAGCACTGGGTCAGTGTGAGAGAACCATGGTCTCTTCTGCGGTAATTAATGAAAAATACCATCTGAATTTTATTGTTTTTAAAATCAACTGAATATGACATGAGAGTACCCCTGGCCATACTCAGATAAAGTTAAACAACACTTCCAGAAAATCCCAACAATGAAGTATTCCTGTCTGAGGACAATCCCATCTTTATGTCTCAAAGCCGAAAGTTATCCTGCACCAAGGCTACGAAACACAACAGATTCAGCAGTCCCTGTTCCTTCGCTGGAGTTTTGCTTTTCCTGGATCCAGGAAAGAAGTGATCCAGGATCCAGATTAGAAGTGTTCCACCTTCCTCCAGGTGAAGAGAAGTCTGCTTTTTATCACAAATCACCTCAGTGATCCTGTTAACAGTGCTAAAGCAGTTTTGTGTGGATGAGGGAAAGGCTGTGGATGTGGTCTACCTTGACTTCAGCAAGGCTTTTGACACCGTCTCCCACAGCATTCTCCTCAAGAAACTGGCTGCTCTTGGCTTGGACTGGCGCACGCTTCGTTGGGTTAGAAACTGGCTGGATAGCCGGGCCCAAAGAGTCGTGGTGAATGGAGCCAAGTCCAGTTGGAGGCCAGTCACTAGTGGCGTCCCCCAGGGCTCGGCGCTGGGGCCGGTCCTCTTTAATATCTTCATCGATGATCTGGACGAGGGCATCGAGTGCACCCTCAGTAAGTTCGCAGATGACACCAAGTTAGGTGCGTGTGTCGATCTGCTTGAGGGTAGGAAAGCTCTGCAGGAGGATCTGGATAGGCTGGACCGATGGGCTGAGGTCAACTGCATGAAGTTTAACAAGGCCAAGTGCCGGGTCCTGCACCTGGGGCGCAATAACCCCAAGCAGAGCTACAGGCTGGGAGAGGAATGGTTGGAGAGCTGCCAGGCAGAGAAGGACCTGGGAGTGATGGTGGACAGTCGGCTGAATATGAGCCAGCAGTGTGCTCAGGTGGCCAAGAAGGCCAACGGCATCCTGGCTTGTATTAGGAACAGCGTGACCAGCAGGGCTAGGGAGGTGATCGTCCCCCTGTACTCAGCTCTGGTGAGGCCACACCTCGAGTACTGTGTTCAGTTTTGGGCCCCTCGCTACAAGAAGGACATCGAGGTGCTTGAGCGGGTGCAGAGAAGGGCGACGAAGCTGGTGAGGGGCCTGGAGAACAAGTCCTACGAGGAGCGGCTGAGGGAGCTGGGCTTGTTCAGCCTGGAGAAGAGGAGGCTCAGGGGCGACCTTATCGCTCTTTATAGGTACCTCAAGGGAGGCTGTAGCGAGGTGGGGGTTGGCCTGTTCTCCCACGTGCCTGGTGACAGGACGAGGGGGAATGGGTTTAAGTTGAGCCAGGGGAGTTTTAGGCTAGATGTTAGGAAGAACTTCTTCACTGAAAGGGTTGTGAGGCACTGGAACAGGCTGCCCAGGGAAGTGGTGGAGTCACCATCCTTGGAAGTCTTCAAAAGACGTTTAGATGTAGAGCTTAGGGATATGGTTTAGTGGAGGGCTGTTAGCGTTAGGTTGGAGGTTGGACTCGATGACCTTGAGGTCTCTTCCAACCTAGAAAATTCTGTGATTCTGTGATTCTATCCAACAGAAACTGCTATGCTGGCACAGCTGAGTGGGAACCAACTACGACCCAGGGATGGAAAACTCATTAGCCAACTTTAACACAAGCACAAGGGTTAGCTAAATATTAATGAGTCCTGTAAGATTAAAGTAGCCTTCTGACACTGGGGTTTTATCCATCAAGACCAGCTTTGAATCTTCTTGCCACTGGCACCTGGAAATTTATGTGACAGCGGCAAGCTGAGAATTGAATTGCTATCACTGGAATCTTTCTGTGTGGCATCAGAGTATCATCATGAGCTAAGGTTTGTTTGTTTTTTGGATGCCCAATGCTAGGAGGAAATAGAGGATATAATTAAGGACAATGCCCCAAACATATCAAAACAAGTAAGCCACCGAGGTAATTTAGAATAATTTTCCCTTTTAAGACAAAGAGATATACTACATAAATTACTGTACCTGTACGAAATGCTGTGATGACCGTCATTGCTCAGTGTGTTATGATCAGGACCCTTCCAAGTAATTGAAGCCTTGGGGCGACCACAGACTTTACACCTAAGCACGATGGTCTCTCCTGTCTCACATGTAACCTCACTCAATGGTATTATAAATTCTGGGGGAACTGGAAGAAGAATTTAATGGCATTAGGTCAATTGAAGTTCATCAATTTGCTTTTCTATTTCACTCTCTCTTCTATTAGACAAAGTATGTTGTACTTACAGTTTCCAGGGTTTATCTATCCCTCTGCCCTTGGAGCATGTCCACATTTAGGGCACTTGCTGGGGCTCTGTAGAGCTAATACTTTTTCTCTGCATAAACTTGGACATGACACTACTGACATGCTATGGATAACCCTGAAATTTACCACAGTGAACCAAACCTTTTGGGTCAAGTCAGCTAAATAAACCCAGAAGTAAAAAATATTTAAGGATGTGTTCAGCTAGGATATCTTTATGTCCAGCTGCATTTGCAGAAGGGAACACAAAACACCTTCTCTACAGTGTAGTGGTTTCCCTTTTTGCTTACAGGTGAAACTCAAGAAGTTTGGCTCTTACTCCAGAGTGCCACTGTTTTTCTCCTGATCAGCCTCTGCACTGGAGAGACCCTGCACATCCCCTAGGATGCAAGGTGAAAAATGAAGCAGCAGAGGTCTCCAACTCTTGACCTTCTTATTTTGCAAATTCAGCAGTGCCCAACTTCCATACAGTCTCAGTGCACGTGCACTAGTACAAATATTTCTGAGCAACATATCATATGATCCTTGTATTTTACATTGTTTTGGACATGTAAACAAGAACATCTTCCTTTAATCTTAAAAAGAAAAAAAGAGAGATGACATTTCACTAACTGCCTCTCCTGTCCCAAATGAGGCTACATGTATTTTACAGAAAACACTAATTCCTGATGTAATTCATGTCAAGCAAGTTCAAAGAAAATAAATCATGCTTTAATCAAGTTACATTTACTGTGACTTTTAAAGATGAAAACAACTTACCATCATAAATGTAATTGGGGTTGAGAAGCTGGAAAGGAGAAATCAAAGAATTAGTGTCCTTATAAATGTATAATAAATAAAAGAATTATAGAAAATAAAGCACAGTGATGGGCAGACGTTAGTTGTACCCACAAAGGTCCAATAAACACTTAAATATCAGATTTTCTGTACCACTCTACTTTTTCTGCAGTATCTATATGCAGTATCATGCCTGTGGGTTCAAAAATCCTATCATCTTGTTTTGAGATTTGACAAACACTGACCATTAGAACCACTGTTGTTTCCAATTCCTTCACGTGAAATTCTATCAGAGCTAGAACTAGAAGCAACTTTTAAAGAAATTCCAACATAACTCCTTTTGAAAACTACTACTTCTTTGTCACATTTACCTTTACAGAAACCTTGTTGGCAAGTCCTTCTCGGGATTTGCGGTAACCATTTTCTAGCTTGCCTTCCCTTTTGCCGTCTTTATCTTTTTTCTCAGATTTCTTCCTTAAACGGAGTGCTGTGTGCCAAGATGTTGACTTCCTGAATGTGGAACAATAAGCTTTGATAAATTTTCTTTTCAAACTCTCAGTTATGTGTTATAATCTCTAGCTTGAGATGAAGATGACATTTATCCCAGAATGTTATTTCATTGTATTAAAGCATACTGAAATGAAATACATTAAGTATTCCATAAGAGATGCTATCTTTGGTTAAAACTGTAAGCAAGCTCTTAAGATTAGTCTGTAGTTCAGTATTTCTTGAATTCTTTGCTGCAATCATAAACTTTCCATATGAAAATACAAATTGTCAATCAAACTGAACAACAAACAGCACAAAATCCATTTCAAATACAGCCTATAAAAGCTTTACATACAACTGCTAAGAATGTGGTTGTGATATTAGATCCGCTACAGCAGAGTTGAGAGAGATCTTTTTAGCACCACCAGCCATTTTAAGTAGGTTTGTGGCTCAAGATGGAAATCTAGGAACTCTGAAATCTCATTTTGCTTGGAGCAAACATTATGATGGTTTTCCTAAACAAAGATGTCTAACCTGGCAACTCATCCTATTGAATAAGCTAGGAACAGTTGCTTCTCTTAAGGGAAGTATTATTAATCTACTTTTCCCAGAAGATTGCACTACTACAGCTTTTCGATAAAGAATACATGCATTTAAGTTCTTTCTTACCACTTTTTTTTTTTTTTTTAATATTTTTTCTAAGAGACCTCACACGTACTCATTCTGTTTGATGTTCATTTATATCTCAAAGATAACTTCAACTTTCAGTTTATAAGTTTCAAATTGTCTGAACTGGTAGGTTTTCTCCCTTCTGCCCCTTCTACCCACACCCAGGCACTCACTTGATGGTTCCATCAGGGTTGTCAATGATGACTGCACTGGTATGCCCCAAGACATAGCCGGGAATCCAGCCCTCGGCTGCGGGGCACTGATCAGTGGCGGCTCTGAACACCAAAAACATGTTCTGTTGGTTGCTGGCTAGAATCTGCACGACCTCTCCTTGGTAGACATTTATCTCATCCTCCTTCACTGCCGTGTAATCGTGTGTCACCAGCATGGTGGAGATATTGCTACTGCTGCTACTTTCACTCTGCAAGTGTCAACCAGAAGCACAAAGAGGAGGCAAAAAGAAGAAAAGAGAATCAAGTTTAAAGTTTATAAAGGAGAAAGGCTGCTCTTGGCCTGCTACATTTCAACCATGACCTGCGTAATACACATAGATTAAGCTGTAGTCAAAGAAAAGAAATCAGATTTCTCTTATAGAGCTGCTTGTATTGATTTATCTTGTGTAAATTAGTTTGATTTTTGAACACCATTATGTATAGCAGGCGCAGAAATTTATTCCTTTTTAGTAAAGATCACTACTTAATTTTACTTCTTCCATTTTTTACAGGATCTCAACTAGTCTTCCTTTCCAGCTCTGACACTAAACCTGACATCTTTATCAGGTGACAAAGCCACATTACATCACATGTGACAATTTTTCATTAAGTCTTATGGGTGTATAACAAACCAAGACTTGACCTCATAAACACTGGAAACTAACAATGAAACACACATAATAGTCTTTCCTAGCACCATTTGTCAGATCTCAGACACCATGAATCCATGGTAACTTACTAAAGTAAGACTCTTTTTGCCCAAATACATGCATTTCTCGTATTAGGTTTAATAAATAGAGGTGTGAAATCTATTATCAGACTATGCAACCTATCCCCTGAAATAAGTGATTTCCTTCTTGAAACAAGTTAAAAACGAAGTCGATGAGGTATGTATGTGTGCACACCTGCCTTCTGATTCTGTGTTCTTACTTCAAACTCTTTCAGCTTGCTATCAGCGAGTACTCACTATTGCCTAGCAGTAACTGAGCTGAAGAAGGAAAGCAGTACCCAGCTGTAGCTGAACGCTACTATGGCTCATATGGCACAGCCATGTGGTAGCATCATGTATGTGCACGCAGCACGTAGGAAGCTTGGCACACAGGATTAAAATAGCGCCACCTTTTTTTCTCAAAACTCTCAAATATTTGTCTCATCAGTGTTGCGGAGACACAGCAGGGGTCAGATGAGAGCATGGTGCACTGGGAGCCCCCAAACCCACATTTTCATCCTATCTGCTAACGGCCACGATCAAGTCACTCCATCTCTTGGAGCCTGCGCTTCCTCGTGGGCGTGCTGGCTGACTGGTGCACTGAGAAACAAGGGCGTTCAGAAGGGAGCTCCGATTACTCATTCCTACAATGTTCAGCTCATCAATGCTTGGGTTTCCAATCCCTTTCCTGTTTTCTCTATTAGGATGATGAAGCAAATGCTACCTGAGAGCAACGTCGCCCCTGGACTGTACCTCTACTAAAGGATATTTATATTTAATTCCAGGTGCTATACTTCCAGTGGTAAGAACAGTTTGTGCAGCTTACAGGACTGTCTACGTGGTCTTTTGTATTAGCAAGACCCTTCCATCCTTCTGGCAAACTGGGAATAGTAGCACCTAAAAAATGCAGAAGTCTTATTTTCAGTCGCTGTTTAAACTAAGATTACAAATTCATACATTTTTCTAGCTAGATGGAAAAAACCTCCATTCAGAGAAAGTTGCTTTTACTAATTCCTTCTGTTAGACCTATGGGGAAGAGGAGAGGAAGGCTGAAGTAGTAAAACCAACCTATACCCAAACCTTGCCCCATACACTACCACTGAATGTACTGTTTCTTAGCATGCAGTAGAATTTGTACGCAGGACTGGCTTGCATACATCTCTTTTTAATAGTTAAGCCTTGAAGGACCACTTTAAAGTCTGAATATTTCTTATTGTCGCAAGGACAGATAAATCTACTAAATTGTCTGGTAAGTACAAAGTAACTTTCTATCTTGTGAACATGTTTATATCAGAATTTATTCTCACCACAGAAAGACAGCCCTTCCTCTGCCTTGCAAAGAAGTAATTATTCTTGCACAGGATTTTTTTTTTCCTACTGCAAGTGTTGCTGGTCATCACTGTCTGCAATTACTAAATTACAGAGGATATACAATCAAAATCTAAGAAACTGCTCCCATATTCCTACAAAGCTAGCAAGAACTACTCATTTTTTTTCTTCTTAGGAGTAACCTTTCCATGCATAAGTAAGCTTGTGAAGAAAACTTAACCATGCGTGCATGTAAATATACACAAGCAAATGGTTAAAATATGCCTTCACAACCCATCTTCTCCAGCTTGTTGAATGCGGTGTGAAATCCTGCTAAAATATGGTTTACAAAGTAAGCATTATGAAGCTTAATTATCAAGCGCAATGTAGTTGTGAAGCAGCAGAAGGCACATTCAGACACTGTTTTACAGTAAGATAAAAACAAGCAAAGGTATCTTTGCTGACAGTATCAAAATTCAAATGTTTTGAAAACTTAGTGCCATTCTTTCTCTCCCTCTTTTTTAATGTAATTACATCAATTAATACTATGCAAGTCTTGATTCACATGCTGTGCAGTAATTGTGAGGAAGTCCGATTACCCCAGCTATTATATTATCATCACATTTTGCTAGACTGAAGATACACACAAGACAGAGCTAAACCAAATGAAAAGTTGAAAGATCAGGATAAAAATATGATACATGCAAAGCACAATTTGTTCTTCTGAAGCTACTATAAAAGTATAAGAACTAAGAAGTCAAGAAAGCTCTCTGTTTAGTTACATTTAGCAGTTCTATAAAGAAATGCATGCATTTTAAAAAGTACAGCAAGTTAGGTTGATTTGCAAAATTGGTACTGCATACGATTTGTGAGAGAGTAGAAAAACAAACATTTGTGAACACAATACTTAGTGAGAAGAAAATCAAACGCACCTTTATTAGAAATCAAAAAGGCACCAGAGCCTGCCTACCATCCATGGCAAGTGCCTTGACATTTTTGCTTATATTTGCACATGCCCCTGTGATTGCTGTGTTGCATTTCCTGGTAGATTTTATTACAGAGAATGTGGATTCTGTTGATACCCCAGCTTTCCGCACAAACATACCAAGTACATACTAAAAGGTTGAATCTCCAGATGCCCTAAAACAGTTCTTCTTATAAAGCAGAAGAGAAAAGTGGAGCCACTATTTGTTTTGATTGTAGTAGAAGAACAGTTGATTATTTTAGCTAGGTTTTGTTTGCCTATTTTGAGTGGACTGCAGGAAGCTTCCTTGACCAGGCAAAGAATTTAAAAAGAGAATGCTGCACATCACCTAAGGCTGAAAGGAGGAGGTGGGGGGCAGAAATAAATACAAAATAAAAATCAAGCAGCCCAGGGACTGTACCGTAGACATCTCAACGAAGTTAAAACTCAACAGGACAGTGCTGGCGGATTTGGCGTGACAGGGAAAAAAGCCCCAAGGCAATCTGCCAAAATCTCAAAGTCAGATTTAAATGCTGGCTGCAATGCATACCCCAAGGTGCTCTGGTTGCCACGCTTCAGCATGTTAATTATGTGCCTTCAAATTAGAGACGAAAAAGCAAGGACAGCAAGTTAGTAAGTATCAGCCTAGTGATCTATATTTTCAGCAGAGGCAGAAATTGCATCTAATGTTAGCAGTGTTCGTGTGTCTGTATACATATCACCGTCTATGTTTTTATGTATACATACACAAGAGGTAGATAATTTTGTTTTTTAATGTGCAGAAGACACTGGAACAGTTGATTATTTCAGAGCAGTACAGCGCCGGAGAGCCAGAAGTTAGTACGGAGAGTGATGGTAACGCACAGAAAAGGAGCATGGGAAGGTTTTAGAAGAGCTCGCAGGACAGAGGTGCTCCGCTCTTACCCCATTACTCTGGGTGGAGTGAACTGACTGCTCGCTGGTCGAGGAGCATGTGCTCATGCGGTCTGTGTCCTTGCTGTGTGAAGAGTGGCGGTGAACCTGCCGCTGGAGGGAGTCATTGTCCCCAGGGAAAGTGAAGGAGCCAGGGCGGCTGGCAGGGGATGCTGGGATGGAGCTCCAAAAGGAGCCCTTCTGCAGGGGGCTGCTGGGTGGAAAGGTTTCTTTGCCAAAAGGAGAAGGGAAAGTCGTGGAGAGAGGAGAGTTCATTGGTGAGATGGCTCCTGGCCTTGGCTTCCCCAGCGTCAGTGATCCTATGCTGTTTCTTGAGCGACTTTCCTCTGAGCTTCCACGTGAGTCTTTCTGGGCTCCGTCAGCTGAGCCAGAAATGTTTCCCGCTGTCTTCCTGGGACTCTCAATAACTTTCATCTTGGGAATCTGCTCAGCTTCTCTCTGAGGACCGTCCGGTTCTGCACTGGGAGGGTGCCTGTCTGGCTGGCTCAGGCCAGTTTCTAAGGAGGTGTTGTAGTGTGGCAGGGAGAGATTGTGAATGGACATACCTGACATCTTGTCTGCCTCTGCTTGGGCCGAGGCTGCAGAGGAGACCAGGACTGGGGAATGGTGTCTGACAGGCTGGGGGATCCGGGATGGCCGGCTACGGCTGGAGCTGGGGATTCCACTAGAGCTGCTGGGGCCGCTGCTGTTACTGCTGCTGCTTCCGCTGCCGCCTCCACCGCTGCTGTGGTTCCTCTGGTACTCGATTGGGGACGTCAAGGCTGCAATGGGGAAAGGAGAGCAGGTGGTCAGGGAAAGGAGAGCAGGAAAGGGAACAAGAACAGCTTAAAACAGACACGCTTAGTAGCAAAAGGGGAGCACCGCTCAAATATGATGAATTCCCTTAGCAATGACGGTCATACTGCAGACATCAAGTCACTGTTCTATATTACACCTTCACGATCTGCTATATTTAATCTTCATTAAAGACAAAAGAGGTAAATCCAGGGAAAAATGTTTTCCTTGTTTTCCTCTAGATCACATTGTCGGTCAGCAACCAAGAGGGAAAAAAACAAGTGTGATTCCAATAATCAGCTCATTTTTCTCTATACATCTCTTCAAAAAACCTGCATCAGGGAAACAACTGATGGATATAGAAATATAGCAAGAAACTTCTGGTGTCACGGCAGACACTTCTACTGTTCTCCTGCAGAATCTGAATGCTGCTGCCACAGTAAGTGCGACAACAATGGCCACCAGAATAACACAAGCAAAATATATTTTGAATGGATGCTTAAAATTCCACTTGCATTTAGTCTTTAAAAGCTTGCATTTGCTTAAATGGGGTACACAAACTCTCCACATCAACGGATGGTACCAGTCGTAGTTCACTCCTACAAAACATTTGGAAAATTTCACTGAGGGAACACCATGTAAATTCAGACTACCACTCTTATGACAAATGCTAGCATCTGTTCTGAAGCAAAAACGTGGCACATAACCCCCAACTGTTCTGCATTAGCTCAGGAAAAAGGAAACTTGCAAACAATTTCAAAGCCAAGAAACAACAGATGAGAGAGAAGTCACTCAATTATGAACTTTCAAAGAGAGCAAATCATTTACCATTTAAAAAGTTGCGCTGGTTTTCCAAAATTTGGTTAATTTCATGGATCCATAGCTGTCGGACTGCTGGGCTGGCAGAATGCAAAACAAAGGTCTCCGTGACATCGCCCGTTCTTGATGTTAGTGCAAATTTACATGGATCGCTGTCCACATTTTCCTCCAGGGAAAGGCAACTCACCTTCACAAAAAAAAAAAAAGAGAATTTCCTTCATGCATTTTTTGAGAAATTGCTTACTTGATAACTCAGAGTCAAATCTTCAAATGTAATTAAGGTGACCATCTTTTTGCTCAATACCATGAAATGAAGGATTACAGTAAACTAAGGATTAACATATGTAATTTTTGGCTAAAGCAAAGTATCAACAACAGTCTTACTCTACAGCAGCCTTTGCTCCAGAGAGTGCAACCGACTGATGCACTGCACTCTTATTATCTCTACATGGACACTATGGCTTAATGTTCTCCCCATCAGCCCTTGCTCTCCCCTTGTGTTCTTTAAAATGCTGAGCCCACTCTGGAGCTCTGCTGATGGCCCCACTAAAGTCTTCTCCCGCAGAGACAGCAACACCATGGAACAGGCTGCCTGCCCAGGGCAGAACAGGATGTGCAGCTGGTACACGGAGCGGCAAGGCAAATCAGAGGAAGCAGGGTCCACACAAAATGCTTCGTGAGGAGGGCTGGTGAGCAATACCAGCAACTGCTTTTGTTTCTGGGAAGGTTTGAAGTGGGGGATTTGCTTGCAGAAAAGCTGATACATCCAAGAAGGTGACAAATGTTACCTACACATTGGGACTGACTGCAGCTGAAACTCATCAGAAGGGATACTTAAAGACTTTTCCTTATTTGCAATTACTTTGCTATGTGGTGTACATGCAACGTTTTGTCCAGCAACACCTGCTTTTGCATGCTTCACGCGGGAAGCATCAGACAGCTGGAATCCAAATACTTCCATTTATCATCAGAGTGAGCATAAATCCAATAGGAGGTCATTCGAGGAAATGACTGACACCTTGCTGTGCTTCCAGATTCCCCTTCTAGATGCCATTAGTGACTCCACACTGTATTAGGAACCGTTACCTTTGTGTCCCTTGCACAAACTCTGCTAAGATTCACACAAAACAGTTACCTTGATACTGTTTTTAAACAAGAATCCGGGCATGGAGAAACCTTTCTTTTTATCTAGCGGCTCACTGAAAATGACAATCTGCTCAAACAGGAAGACCCGTCTCTCCTTGCAGCGTGGCAGAAGACCTGTGTCCTGGTCTGTAACCAAGAATGTGTCCTGGAGCAGGAGCTTACCCTGGGCTACAATTTTACCCTATAGACAGAAGCAAGTGGAAACATAGTTAGTGCAACCTTTCATTTTAACCCAATAAATCTTTTTTTTAGCAGATGCTCATGCCAAAATAGCTTTGTACATTTTCCAGTTTCTCAGTGTCACTGACCATTATATATTAATTGATCCTACAATACACAAGATACGCTTGTGACCTCTCTCAAAAAACAGCCCCTGCCCCCCTTTAAATTCATACTGCAGTTGGAGGCTTATTAGTAACACTGGTAAAATTGGAAGGCTTTCATCTCTCTATTAAGATATTCCTTCCCTGCCACTTCTCACACAGTAACTCATATATACTTCCAGTGTCTTCGAGTACTGAAAAGGGGAAGAATTCAAGTTCATACCTGCAGAGCAGAAAGGGCTTTTTTTTTTTTTTTTTTTTCAAATGGCTTTGCAAGTAGAACACATGACTACAATCTGGCTGATGCATACTGCTTCAACAGCCAACTTTCATCTCCTCTAGCCTTACCAAAACAAGAAGCGCTACAGCTGCCTCAGGTACGTTACTGACCGTAGCAAACTTCTCCTTTGTCTACATTGCTGAGGTCTGCTCATCTGCTAATAACTGATGACTTTAGTATTTCGAAATCATTAGTCAATACGTGAACTGTAATAACACAAGCACTTCCCAGATTTTGTAGACAGACTTCTCCAGTGTGACTGACTTAGGAGGTAAGCTTTCCAAGACGAAGTCCTTGGCAGGGCTAAGACATAATTCTGCATTCACTACTTTTTGCACTAGCTAACCATATGGTGAAGGAGCACCCCACCTCTCCTTATCCCCATCAACTCCCCCCACAATATTAATGGTTAATTTCTAGAGCATCTGACAGAAGCTCTAAGCAAAATCCACTGAAAAATCCCAGTCAACTTACATCAAATCCTTGCAGGCGGCCAACATTCATCATGTCATTACACCGTTTTGGTACTATACACATGACCTCTACAGCTCTCTGTTCAAGATAAAAAAAAAAAGTCAAAGCTTATTTTTCCAAAACCAAGTTAGCAGGATGAAATTTAGTTTCATTTGCTATGGTTGATTTAGAACAGAAAGTAATGTGAAAAGTAAGCACTTATCATAAGCACATCCTCAAGAAGATAAGAAAAGGAAAATAACTTGCCAAAAAAAAGTATAAGTTCAGAGTTTAGAGCATTTAAATCACTGAGAGAAAATGTCTCAAGTACCTCTAGTTCTGTTGTATCAAGGTTAGCTTTTTTAGAATATTTGAGGAAGTCCTGAAAAAGGAAAAATCAATAATGTAAGTTTTTGCTCATTAAACCACACAGAGATATCTTAGATACTTGCTATCCTGTCAGAGGATGAACGACTACAGAACACATACACTTTTTTTTTCCTTCTTAAAGCTTCTTGTTGGGGGGCTTCCCCCTAATACATATATTTTTTTAAGATTTATTAACTATTTATTTTAGATTACACAAGAACATGTACTAACTTAATGACACCTGTGATAGGCATGGTTGGTTTTCAGTAAACATTTACACGGTATTAAAATGGTTGCACATGTAGATGGAAAAACTGGGAGGAATCCCAGTAACTAATATCACATTTAGAGATGAAAAGAGTTGGGATATCACTGTCATCATTGCATAATATTTGTACAAATTTTAAACATTTCATGTCACTGACTTGAGTTCATCTGGTCTTTAACATTAAAAAACAAACAAATGCAAAAAACAGTCCAAGCGATTTACTTCAATTTTTACAACTACCTGAATATGTTCAGAAAATAATCATTCTACATTGGAAGAGCATAAGCAATATTTAAAAAAGGAAAACATATTTAAAACATACATTAAATCATTCACTTTACCTTTAGTAACAGCTGGTATTTCATAATTCTCTGCACAGGTTTTATTAGCAAGTCCGTGAGCTGAAGTCTGTGGCCCAGGCGTTGCTTTAGATCCTGAAGGATGTAAAACAAATATTTGGGGGGCTTAAAATATTCTGATACTAAGAAACATAGCAGCATATATCACTATTAATGGCTACCAAAACAAAACTGGTAAAAGTCAGAGCAGAAGTTGATTTGCAATTAGCAAAAGTTGGAGTCCTTCCCTTTATCTGTATCAGCTCTACTTCCAAAGTATTCTCTCCTCCCAGAATCTTTATTTATTTATTTTTAAATGATTGTTCAGTGAAACGGAATTTTTCAGTCACAGGTTGTATATTGGCCATTTCTCTACAGCGATCTTTGGTCATCCAATATTACCACTTCATATTATATACACAGTTAACCACCTAGGCTAGGGATAGTAAGGATAAGACTACTGATTAATCAATACCTTAGAGAGGAAAACTCAAGTTCAGATACAAGATTAATAATTGGCTTTAGGAGCCTGTATCAGACTTGAGAAGTGAGAATAGAAATGGGCAAGAATTATAATTCAAAGGAATAACAACAACAACCAAATGTGCCTTTTTTTTTTTAAAAAAAAAAACCAAAAAACTAGCAGATCTGATAATGCTTATGATTTGTACACATCCTTCGCTTTACATATATCCTCCCTCAAGAACTTACCTCAAAAAATGTATCAATGTATTCTGAGACAATGTGCTCAGACTTTGGTTTGTTTTGGCAGTAAACTATGTACATGTGCAACCTTCTCTCCTAGAAGAACAAAGATACAAAACGATATGTTATCAATGTTATCATCAGGAAAACGCGTGCCAGATCGAAACAGAGTATAATTTTAAGAAGTACAACTGTTCCAATGTATAAGCATAAAAAGGTCCTTTTGATGAAAAGAAGCAGCTACACATGCAGAAATTACAGATCTGAAACCAAATTTATCTGGATATGTCATAATGATTTTAGAAAGAAAACACAAGTAAAAAAATGCCTCAGGCGTATAGAAATGATAGCTTAGCAAGTCCCATAATAAAAAGAACCACAGAAATGGTTTCTTTTAGTGGAACAATGTTCTTTACCAAGAATAATGTAGGGAGCCTCTGAAATATTGTATTTTTGATTTTTTTTATTTTAATGATCTCATTATTACTCTAATATCATAATGTCTCCCTCCTATTCTGCTGTACAGAGCAGTTAAGCAAAGCCTGTCTGTCTTTTACACAGAAGATGTCATATTGGAATTTGAGTGTGGGAGTAGGTGATGTAGCCTGGAAATGGTGGTGCTAGTATTTTTGAACTCTGATTCTGTATTTTGTGTGCACGTGTTTTTAAGACTGAGGCAACAAAGAAACAGAAAGAGCATAACTTTGACCTTTAAGATTCATTCTTGGTTACCACCATGCTGGTTAAGAAACACAGACACACAATAATGTGTTTATTATCTACTCCAAAATCTTCCTTATTTTACCAGGGTTAGTTTGCTATTGATGCTTTGCTAGTCAGAAAATTATAGAACAATGACCAGTGAAGACAAACAAAATAAAAAAAGAAGATATAAGAAGGTGCTTGAAAAGGACAAAGGACGTAGATTAAGAGCAGAAATGGAATTTTCTATTTCTAGGAAGTTTTAGCCAATAGGGTTTTGCCAGAGTATGTTGTAATAGGATCATAGCTTGCCTTTCCATCTGCAGTAGTAAGGGTGCTTTTCAAAAACAATTCAGTTACAAATATTCCAGGAGAAAGTAAAACAGCAATCAGAACAATCAGAAACAGAAAGAGTTACTCCCTTGAAGTTTCCCATTTTACCAGTGTCAGGATTCTCCCCTCTTCCTGTGCTTTTTTTTTTTTTTTTTTTGTGATCCCACAGAAATGAAACAGCTCACTCCTCATCATTAGCTCAGGAATTAGACCTGACTTCCAGTGTTACTGTTCTATTAATGCTTGGTTCCGTACTCTTTTGCTACCTTGGTATTGACTTCAAACAGTCCACAAGGAAAAAACTGAAGCCCACTAAATGTGCTTAAATCCACTCTGTCCCCAGTCTTTGCACACTTGTGCAATCACATATAGTAGGCAAGTTTCCCTTCTGCTACCTGGTGTGATTTGGAGTACCTTGAGACCTCATCTCAAATAGATGCTAAGGTGTTCTTCTACACAAAGAGACTTCACTCAAAAGAGGGTAGGAGAATGATTAGTAGTACATGAAGTCTGATATCTAGTTTCTAGATAACTAGTTTATATTATTTCCTTCCAAAGCATTACCACATCTAGATGTATCACATGGCTATTCCTTTTAGCAAGCAGATGAAAAGCGGGGAAAAAAAGGGACTTGCATAAAATTATAAAGGGTTCGGTGTTGGACTAAGATTAAACATCACGAATGCCTGGCACTTGTGATTTCTTCCCCAGGTGAGGAGGGAGGAATCTCAATCACTAGTGAGATTCTTACTAGTTTACTTACAAGCTCTTACAACCTCTCTCTCCCTCTTTCTCTTGCAGTGAGAAACATTTTTTTTTTATTAACTTTCTTAACCATGTTACCCCATAAATCCTTAATAAACACATTAGACAGCAGCAACAATAGGGGTTGGCCAAAGAAAACATTTGCACTTACATGCTTAACAAACAGGGATCCCAGCTTTTCTGGATCTTCAAGGCACTTCTCCAATTCTCCTAAAAAGAAGCTGAACATAAACACAATAAGTATTTTCTTCTGATAGCACATACTATGGCAACAGGTGATTGCAAGGCAATGCAGTCGTATTACAATACATACTTTGCATCCCCTGTCAACAGCTTTGGGCATTAACCTACTTCCAAAATGACAATATTAACAGTGTAGTATTTTAATACATATTCCAAAGGGACACATATGCCAAGATGGAAAAATACTGATGTTCGTTAATAAATTTTTCTTTCATATATCGATTGAAACTTTTCTCCTACTCAGTCTGAGTGCTTGAGGTTGCCAAACTAGTATTTTCTAGGTAGAACTGTTCAGCAGGTGTCCTTTAAGTTGCAGATATACTTACTCTCTGTGCCAGTCATAAATCTGATGAATGTTTCCAAATACAATCTTATCTTTGCCTTTCATGTCATCAGGAACTCCATCTTCCTTCATAAGTGCCATGTAACCCTGCAACAATCCACGGAAACTCACTTAGTATTTCAACTTAAAGTGAGAATTGCCTTCCCAACTCCCTTTCCCCAGACACCTTCCAAACCGCCCATAACAACAACTTGCTTAGGACACATATGCAAACAAGCCAAAAAAACTGCTCTATAACATAACTTCATATAAAGCATGTCTGCAAACAACATGAATTAGTTTGAGGTTGTCTGTGCAACAGTGCCCAGAGTGCTGGAAAGATTAGTTCACCTTAGATAACTTAGACTGTGTGAACAGGCTCAAAGCATATTGAGAATTCAGCAGTTCCACCCTTATTCATTTGAACCAGCTGCAATGCTTTGCCCAAGTCAGAGCCACTGAACAAGCTTCTGTGCTCCTTTTCTCAGTGTTTATTTCAGGTCATCCAAACTAACCCTACACTAAGATATGTGGAAGAAGAAAGCAACTGCACTGCATATAGGACTGCATTACATGGACTAAAATTTGTGGTAAGAGCAAACTGAACACCAAACAATTGAACGTCGATTCTATTAGCAAGCATTCTGGCTGCAGGATAGTTTCATTTAGCATTTCCAGTAGTCTTGTCTTCTGTTTTCTGATCTACATAGACTTGTTTCACTGTGCAATCCCACTGGCTTTTTAAAATTTCTTAATATTCATTCAAGTCTACTCCTTCTACTTCTTCTAAGACTTCTTTTCCTAATTAGCCAGGTATTTTTTTTTTAGTTTGCCAAATTCATGTTTTGATATCTAATGTTTTCATTAGGAATTTTTTTGTTAGTTATGAAAATAATACCTGTTCATAGCTTTCTAATGCTCCCTTTAAATAGTGTATGATGGCTATTACAATAGCAGGAAAAGCACACATTCATTATAGCTGCTTATTAAAAAAAAGCCAAACATCTTTATAGCTGCTTCTGTGGATAAAGTGAACAAATATGTGTGAATTGACCTTCATCTGCATAGTGGTAAGATTATAGTTTTCAATATTGATACAAAATTCACCATCAGAGTAACATAAAGCTGTTATCTGAAATCATTTCATGTCCTTTCTCAATAAATCATATGAAAAATAAAAGACACTCTTTGATGAGAGAGGAGGATTAATTTCAGATTACTGAAGACATTCTGTACCCGTAACCTCCATGCACAACATAAAGACATTTTATATGCATAAGCATTTTATCTCGTGTATAAAATATTAATCCAGTATAAATGTTTAGCGCACAAAGCCTGCAGTGTTTGGAACTGATTCAGCACAGACCTCATACATACACGGAGTTGCCTCTGATCTAGCTACAGGCCTGCTAAGCAGCTTTCTTTTGGAAATGTGTAGATCCAGGGGGAAAAAATCCAAGAAACCAATACAGATAAACAGCAGTCTTAAATCTTTCTGCAAATTTAAGCTGATCAAATGTGGTGCTAAAATACAAGTACACAGTAAACTGTTTTCAAACTGGTAGCAGTATCATACAGTGTCCTTTTTAAAATCAAGTTTGCCCTATTTTTCATTTTCCGAGAACATTTTTCTCTTCTTCAGATGCGAGCATCAATACCTAAGGTGCCATTTAGCTGTATTAAAAGAATGTCTTGCCTGAAATCACTCTTCAGTTTAAGACATACTGCCAGAAGTACAGCAACATACACAACAGTACTCACTTGAGTACTGTCACTAACCTTACCTGAGAGAAGTTGCACACCTATGGAAGTGTTAATGGGTTTAGGGTCTAAATTAATTCTTAACAAATACTTAACAAATGGATGTAGCAAACAGAAACAAAAGGAAAATGGAAGATGCTTGTGAATTCATGGATGTTTAAAGTCCTCCTACATGCACAAATAAGCTCTTAAGAATATTAAACATGCAGATTAGAAAAGTCTACTCAGTTTGTAACTGAATGCCAAAAAAAAAAGTCACATAGAATGACAGGGAAAGCAAACAAAAAATTCATTTTAGCTATCTTAGCGATCAAAAATAATTTCTTCAGCTATTGATGGTGAAAGCTCTGTAAGTCTTTTTGCTAGCTCCATAGTCCATAAGAATTGCACTGGATAACACAACGGATGGATGATGTTTAACTATCAGTCTTACAAAACTTGTTAATCGGATAAAAAAATAATTTGCGGCACTTGGACAAGAACGTAACAAGATCCTGATGAAAATGATATTCATGAATGACAACACTCAATGGGAATGTTCTCAAAAGGCTGCCCCTTGCCCCAGAGGTTACTATTTGTAGGCTCTCCCATAGTCTGGCAGAGACAGATGCTTTTCTGGAGGAGGATTCAGAGCTAGAAACAAATTTTGGCTCCACTAGAGGAAAATTAAGTGCCTTTTTTTTTTTTTTATTCCTTCCATTAAAACAGAGTTTAAGAACTGACCCTTGTTAAAATTCACTGGTATATGCATTCTTCCTGCTCTTCCATTTGCATTTTACTGGTAGCTCAAAATCACACACCTTCATTAAGTCTTATTTCCTTTCACAAAAGGGAAATCTAGGAAGTCTAAGAGAAGCCTAGCAGCAGGAAAGGGGGTAAGTCTTGCAAATCCAGTATGGTTGTTCTACCTGCTTAGCTACAAGGCTTTTTGAATTCAGCTGGGCTAAAAATAAAATCACGTAGTCTAAGATACAATTACACCAGAGGTAGTGATCTTCAAAATGACAAAAGAACTACAGTCTTCAAAAGAACAGTAAGAAGCACACAATATTAGGAAGAAAGAAGGAATGAAATCTGATGTGGTATTTCTAATATATTAAAAACCTGCAGGAGGGAAAATTCTTAACGCAAACATTCAGATGTTCAGTTTCTTCCTGTGTTTTGATTTGAAAAAAAATAAAAATTGAGGTTTAAGCAATACAGTTGATTGGTACCACATTAAAAAAAAAAAATCATACCTCAACTACATAGCCCAGATCTCGTACATAATCTCGCTCTGTCTCCACCAATTCCTGCAAGACGTAGCTACAAGGGAAAGAAAATGGTGAACACACGTTTCATTAAAGAAAACATTCTAAGAGAGGATTAATGACATACAACCTTTTACACATTTGCAGTCACATATTCTTGATAAGCAGAGCTGAAAGGGAAGAATTAATGCCCATTCTTTCTAAGCAAGAAGAGTCTTTGACTTTGGAACTGGAGCAGGCTTGCTTCTGTTTATCAAAAGTCAGATGTTTTCCTACACGTGTCATTAAAATTAAACATTTAACTATTGTTTAAAATAAAATGCTATTACATCTCTGGTCTGGAGACTCTTAAGCATATGAACTGAGAGTTTTTCCTTGCCACATATTTAAATAATTTTTGAAACCAGGAATATTTTTGTTCTACCATGGTAACAGTTTACTACTACAAAAGAAATTCAGAGTCCTTGGAGGAATGGTGTGGGGAAACAGAACAAGGGGAATGACCAGTTTTTTGAAGCCTAACAGACCTCTGAATATTCAAAGATCAGTATCATTCTGCATAAGTAACACTGATGTTCTAAAAGTCAAACACAGGTGTGACAGATTAAAATTCACAAGAAATTTATACTGGGACTAGTGTTTGAGAAAAGTTTTTTCTTTGCACAATGTGAATGTGTGCTTGACACCTAATGTGAGTCCTGTCCCTTCCAGATTAACAGTTTCCACTGCCAGCTCAAAAGGAACATTCTTTAAACACTCCACTTCTCCCTTTAAAACATTATCAAGAATAGAGCAAAAATGAGGTCTTACTGTCGTCTTTTTAAGGAGCTGGATTTCCTTTCTTCCATCTCATCTATGGGTGATGAGGAGGAGAGAAGAGAGTTATCTGAGGGGTTGAAGGACGGACTGCTGCTGTCACCTTGATCTACCAATAATGAACTTGGACGGTCCTCCAGGGCCTGAGAAGGCATTCAAGAAAGAATGCAACAGTGATTTATTTCCTCTTTATTCACAACATACATTTATGTACAGCTGTATATGGGAACCCGTGAAAGATCAGTTACTGCAATGTATATTGGCAAAGGACATCTCAAGCTTCTAGAAAACCAACCAACAGCTTAGTTTTCCAGGACAGATAATCTAAGCTCCCAGAAGCACATCTTAAATACATCAGTCTGTCCTTCACAGTAAAAGAATGGAGTGCAACTTGTTTGATCATGTGTCACGATCATGTTTGACATGTGTATATGTGCTTATTGCTAGAGGTTAAATCGTATTTGTTATATTTTAGTTCTCTGATATGCAAGCTACTTTCGATAATAAATGGAACAAACTTCAAGGGGATTGTTTGGATGTTCAATTTTTTATATCACAACAGAGGGGGTATTCTTTGCCAAACATTTTATATAGCCAGCCAAAATAATGACTTCTACAGTGCCAATGCTGTTTTTGAGCTTCAGAACTGGTCAAATCCTAGGGAAGAAGCAGCCCTTTCTGCCATACACTGTCTCCCATGCATGAACTCCTCAGTCTTATTATTTGTATAAGAGATGGAGAAGCCATGGGAAAAATAATGTGAACACATTTCTGATGTATTTATTGGATTTCTTTAATTTAAGCTATGAACTTGGATCAAGCTATGGTTGTGTGTCACATTTTCCTTGCATGCGATACAGTCTTTAACACAAGACACGTTTACTTCACTAGGGTGGGGTTCAACTGCATTTTTTGTTGTTTCCTTACAAACAGTAAAAAGCCCATAATGATAAGACTGGCCCCAAAAACAGGAGAAGCTGACCCTTGGCTAAAAATGTGAAATGAGAACATCTCCAACAGGGACTACATGCATGGATCATTAATCTATATCCACTGCTAGGTTGCCCGAAAGAGACATGAACAACCAAACTTTCCATTTACAAAAGGCTGCTTTGAATTTTTCCATAGATTACTTCTTATTCACCCTTCTGGTGCAACAGAAGTAAAAATTGAAGTTAATACTCCAAAGAAGTGCAGAAGTTACTTCATGCAGCAACGTAAGTGAAGTGTTAAGTCTTTTTGAATGAATGAGTAAATGGAAATTCAAAGATCTCATTCTGAAATTCAAAGCTGCTTAAAATGAGGAAAAAAAAAAAAAAACCAACACGGAAATATCAACTTCTGGTAACATGGGCTTGCCAAGTTGCAGTCCTTGGTAGAGTTTCCACAGTGGCACTTCTACCAAGCCTAAAGGGGTCTTCTGTATGTTGCAGAAGACAGAATTAAAGGTATCAATGGAATCACAGAATTTGTGAGGTTGGAGAGGACCATCTAGTCCAGCACCTTTGCTAACATGGTAGGCTAGAGCATGTTTTCCAGGACTGTCCAGTTGGATTTTGAGTATGAAGGTAGAACTTTCTGGAACAATCTGTATAACCCATTCCCTGTCAGTAAGCATCTCAAGGACAAATAAACTTGAAAATATTAACTTTAAAAAGCT
The DNA here is from genome assembly GCF_964211825.1 of Aythya ferina. Classification (NCBI taxonomy): domain Eukaryota; kingdom Metazoa; phylum Chordata; class Aves; order Anseriformes; family Anatidae; genus Aythya; species Aythya ferina. Next base: position 83,345,127 of record NC_140297.1, read on the forward strand.
GACACAAAGTGCTACTACTTAATTTGTTAGCAAACATTGCAAAGCAAAGAAGGAGCCAATAACATACAAAGCAATCCTCCCTTACTCTTTTACGTATTTCTGCATTATTTTGTTGTCTAAAGAGAAACTAGATAGCATAAACATTTCTGTTTGAGGGTTAGTTTTGTTTTACTCTGCAAGATCCACTGCAAATTTAGTTTCAAGTATTCTTCTAATAAAGGTCTATCAGGCAAATCAGGGTAACTCTGGGTATTAGCATTCATTTTTCTAATAGGACATTTTAATTCTATTTTTGCTAAGAGGATGTGCATTTCCTTTGTTCTCTTCCTCCTCATATTTATTGTTTTTTACCTCTCTACAAAGCCACTCACCTATTGTTTAACTGCTTTCACAGAAAAGGGTGTATAAAGTGACCCATACACCAACCCAGAACGTGATGCTCAGGATGGGCATGGAGTTTTTCTCTGAATAGCAAATTGGGACTTAAAGACAATTAAAAGAAAACGCGCATCTATCAATCAGCCTCACCATTTTGCTTTTGACAAGCTCTTCAATTGCACTGACGAGCTCTGCAGCACTGGGTGTCTCGGAGCTGGTAGGCCGCACCAATAATCGAGAAGATGTCTGTGCAATGACATAAAGGAAGGAGAATCCCAGAGTTAGTTTAGCACTTGCTCAAGAACCAAGAGACTTCCTTCACCTCTCTGTCAGACAAAAGTACCCAACAATAACTGTCAGTGTAACATAACACTAAAATCATCCCAACTTAGGCAACTGGAATTGGAAATTTTAAGTAAACCCCACAGAAGTTAAATGTCAAAATATTTCATGCCTTTCATTATAATTACTGGGATGAAAATTCCTGTTCCTACATGCAATAGAAGTCAAGGAAATATCCTTCATCTTGCTAATTATGCCTGACAAATGGCTATAAAAATATCACCTGAGCTGACCCAGTGAACAACAAACAGTTAACATTTTATTGCTGGTTAAACAAAATGACAACTGCAGAAAACTAACATGAACCAAGAGGGCTTGAAATATAAGATGAAACACCAATTAAACTAAGAAAAAAATACAGCAGTAACTCAGGGGCATCTACTTTGCTAAAGGAGCTGGAATACATTGCCCAGATTCAGAGGGGAAATTGAGCTCACCATTCCTTGTGCCATCCATTTTCCCCAATGGTATGTGTAGAGTACAGAAGATCTCTGGCCTCACAAGCTATAAAATGCCAGTTTATAGATACAACTGAAGGCAAAAGGTGTTCACAGTAAAGGATTCTGGGAGAGGGCCATTAAACTCAGTCTCAGTAATTTGCAAACAGAGTTGTTTGCACATTACATTCATCATTAAATAACTGGAAAGCGGAAACAGGGTGTAATATGAACCTTATTTCATATTACAAACAGCACGGTGAACATCACGTAGCACAGGGTAAGCTGTCCTGCAAATGTTTCCAACAAATTGGACAAAGAAATGGCATGTATAATGACTTCACACAGGAGGTTCCGCTCAAATCAAGTATGGGTGGGACAAGGTTCTCCTTAAGTCAATACAAAAAGCAACGTACAGATTTGGGGTAGTTTGCCTTGTATTCGCCTTATTCGGAAAGGAAAAGAGGGGTTGGGTAAGCAAAGGAAACACAGGCAGCTTTAAATGGAAAGATACGGGAACTGAGCCAAAGCAGAGACAGAACACAAGTCAACATAATGCTGCGTCAGAGTTTACAAAGAGAAAACAAAAAGCAAAAATAATTAGTTTCATATTAGTATAACTGATCTTGAAACTTTAATACTGCTTATCCAAAAATTAAACGCAAACAACTTGTAAACTGCCATCAAATGCAAATCCATGAAGTGTGCAATGATTCTACCAAACAGAAGAATGCATACTGTGCAGGTGAGCTCTTAGGGGAGAAAATGGTTGTCATGTAGTGATATTAGACATACCAGCATGGCCTAGCAGATGATACTTGCATGCACACCGAAAACTAAGGCAGCCCACAGCTAGCGTGTCTTTTAGGCAATCATATGCTCCTGATATCTGTAAACAATTTTTTCCCAAAGCTGTGCTGGTATGCAGCTTTTCACTTTGGATGTGGGGCTCAGCTCAGCCTCACAAAACACTGTCAGCATTGTAATCAGATTCTGGTCAAGGACCCTTCTCTCTGTCGTGCTGTGGGAGTATATCAAGTGTGACTGTGGGTAAAACTTCCGAACTGCTCGGTTTCCAGTTCATGTGGTATATCGTATATTATCCGAAAAAGAAGGAGCTGTTGGGCTGCACAGATGAAGTCTGTCTGTTAATCTTCTTTCTGATGTATTTGCTCTGGGAGCAGAGCACAACCCTTGCCCAGAAAATGAAGAAAGATGGAAGGAGCAAATGAGCACATACAGGTGTGAGATGCTGCTGGAGTCCACAGCAGGCTGGGCAGGACAGGGAAAGCCCAGAAAAGCTGGGAGTTTGCAGCGTGAGTGTAGATCAGGAGCCACAGAAAGGAAGAAATGTTTGCAGTGAGGTGCAGACCAAAGCCAAGCCTCTGAGGTCATGAAAAGGAGCGGACATTCCTCGGGATCCAGAGGAGCTGAGCAACCCAAGAAACCACTGACCATAGCAGGAATGTGAAAGACTCCACCCAGAAGGCAGATGGCAGGGAATTTGTTTGTGAGCTTTTATTAATCAGTCAATAGAGCCAACTGAGTTCTGCTGGGTAAAACTTGGCTCTGGCTTCTCACTTTTGTGTATATAAAAAGCATTTGCTTTAGGTACTGGAAATTGGTGTTATGTTTCAGTGTGTGGACTTCAGGGTGGCACACACAAACTCTAAGGCTGCTGTGTGATTTGCTTCCAACCATGCAGATACTGCATCAAAACGATGTGCCTCAGAAGAAACAGTTTTATTTTGAACAGTTATGGCATAGCATATAACTGTACCGAATTTTAACTAACTTGTAAGGTTTCTTTAGAATGAAGTTACAAGCATACCTCTTCAAATTAATGTTCCTGCGGTGTAAAAATAACTAATTATAAGCAAAAGCCACTTTTATCTGGACAAATTTTTATATGGCTTTCTCATAATTTCTTTCTGTATCACTTGAAGGGACATGAAAACATGGCAGCTTCTCAGCAGGAGTTTCAATGTATTTTCACCAACAGTATTTTTACTCTATTCCTTAACCTCAAAGAGAGATTATTGTTTTCTAGCCCTAAAATATTCTCTCAGGTCTGAAGGTCAGCAAGATTTTAAAATGCCTGTTTTGTTTCAGGAGTGTTTCCCAATATATTAACATTCCCCTCACCCCAACTTGTGTATTTTAATATTCCAATTCAGAAAACATGTAGGAAATACGCATAGAACATGGAAGCCAGCCAGTTTAATCCTACAAACGACAGCTTTGGGGATGATTGAGATCCCTACTGAAAGGCAGTCAGGTAAAAGGAAAAAAAAAAAAAGGTCAACGAGATCAGTCAAAGCTGTCAGTGACATCTTCATCACTCAAAATAGTGACGATATACTCACAATATTCATCAAGAGTCTTTACACTATATTACAATGGTTAAAAATTTTCAACAGCAAAATGGGTAGACAATTGTAATGTGAATATTTGCTGTGCAAGTCCAGACTTTCTGTTCTAAAAACCTTCATTTCCTGGCTTGACAGTTGTCCCCTAAACATTCAATCTATGTTGAAAATTGAAATAAACCCTCTAAATGTATGAACTTCACAACATTTAAGAAAAACTGGTTATATACATAGAACTCCTTCACGAAGTTATTACCTTTATCCAGAATTTCACCTACTAAGACAGAAGTTCTAACCCTCAATTTAAATGTGCGTTTGTTTAAAAAAAAAACAACCAACCAAACAAAAAAACACCACCACCACCAAAAAACAAACCCAAAAAAGCCCAACAGCTGGATTATTACCCTCACTTGGATATTAACTTTGTGGCACAAATGTAAAGGCACACATTTAAAAATAAAAAATAATAAAAATATGCTGCTATACAAAAACAACTTGAAGTCAATGCCAACAGCTCTTTCTGTTAAGGTATGTACATTGTTTGTTTGTTTTTTTTTCCAAACATGAGGCTATCCAAAATAATACGGTTTAGTGAATAGTCTATGATCTAAAAAAGTTTCCAATATATAACTGTTCATTTCTCCAGATAAACTTTACTTGCACATAATATTTTAACTTGAGTACCAAAGGTATGGTTATAAAGCAATAAAATTCTAATCTCTAAATATGACATCTGTTAAACAGATGTAAATAGGTCTGCAAAAACATCAAGCTTCTCATTTCTACATAGAAAGGTCCAGTAGAAAAATTTTTGCACTTCTGCATTTAAAATACACAGTTTATTCACACACTTTCCACAGGAAACCCTTTTAATATTGTCTCAAGTTGCATGTTGATAGTTTTTGTCTACCATAAAGATGTATTACATACTCTACAAAGACTTTTGGAGACAGAAGAAAGATTTTGGCAGAGGTTGTCTCAACATGCGAAGCCTTCCCTGCTTCCTCTTCCTACCTTGTCGTCCTGCGAATCGGGCTGGAGAAGACTGTGTTGCTGAATTGCCATGGGAGGAGGCAGTGGTACAGCATCTGCTCCCTCTTCACCTTCTTCCTCTCCACAGCTCTGCATGCCTGAAGAGGATGACTTGGAGAGAGTGCCACTGCTCAGCCCTTCATTCCGACCTCTCTGTAAATAAAATTAAGACATTCAAGCTCCATTGCCTCCTCAGTAGCATGAAGCTTGTTAAACACAAGCTTGTCTTAAGACAGTTTTGTAGATTCACCTGTCTTCCAACAAGTCAAGATGATCCTACACACACAGGTCAACTCCTCAACAATGGAAAAAAAAAAGCCTATGCCAAAGATTATGTTTTCAATGTCTGGGGCAAAAGCAGATGGATTGAGATACTGAAACAGTCAGCTTGAAATTTACTACAGGAGGGTGTTACCAAAGCAATGCTTGCCTTCCCAGTTTGGTTCTGTAAAGTTAAAGTCACGTTTTTCTAATTTAGTAACTCAAGGACTTTGTATTGGAAGTACTGACCTTTGTATCGAGATGTCTGAAGCTACAAAAACATTAAAAGAAGTATTTTGTCAACCATCCTTTCTAACTGAAACATACAGCTCCACTTTAAAGTAGTGAAAGCAGACTGCCTGTATAATTTTTACAGTCATGTTGAAAGACAGTCCTTCCAACCACACAAGGAACTATAAATTAGCTAAACTTTAATGCAACTGACTTCACAGGATAATTTAAGTACATTTAAAGGAAGACAGTATAGACAGTTATTGTTCTTTCCTCACTTTTAAGAGGAAACCTGGTCGTAGATTTTCCCTCACTCACAGAACTGCAGAATGATGCCCTCAAAACAAGGCTGCAACTGCACCATAGAGAGTCTCTGTAGAGTCTGGCATTCAAGGACAGATGCCAATATTCTTTCCCAAACCACATCTCCCACTTCACCATGCTACCAAGTCACTAGTCTTCTCTTTCCCTATATTCACTGTGTAACTTGCTGATGGTCCAAGCTTGCAGCAAAATACATCAAGATGAAGAAAAATGAGAAATAATTGACTGTAGAGTCAACTGAAAATATAATCTCTATGAGAAAACAAGTTCTAGAAGAGTCACAGAAACACGGCTCGGGCAGTTGCCCTGAACACTCACCTCTTCAATAGTTTCATCTTGTGGGGTTGCTGCGCTATCATCAGAGTCCTTCTGAGAGCCTGCATCGGCACTTTTGCGAACCTCTCTACTCTTCTTATGTTTGTGGGCCAGTTTTTTGACATGCCCATCTGCTTTTCCACTGCTGAGACGCCTCACAGGACTGGTAAGCCATTTTCTCAAAGTGTTGCCAGGGCGCTTGGGACCCGGGGAACTCTGTGCTCCAATCATATGGGGTTGAAGCGATGTTACTGAAGCAGGAGGACTGGCATCATTGCTGGAGACTGAAAGGGAGTCTAAAAAGAAAAGAACGAGGAGAGCATTTTAAAGATGAGATACTTGTAAGGGAAAAACGAGGCAAATGACTGGTAGCTCATTTGTGTAAACCCTCCACCAGTTTGACTCAAAAAATAGTTTAAAAGGCATTACTATCTCATGCAAATCAAAGACTGATGGTAACATAGCATTAACAGTCAAATCACACATATGAAAACTAGTAGGCTACTCCTGCCAGCTGTTCATATCACTTGAAACTACACAGCAAGCATAAACACTATTAGAAACCTGTACTGACTTCCCAAAACTGACATGTAACTTACTATGCTCAATATAAAACATGCTAGTAGAGCAGTTTTAAGGACCCTAAGGACTATCTGATAAACTCAGATTGGACATATGATAGAATAGACAAAATTATTTTAAAGTAAACTGGCCTTTAATAACACTAGAGCTATCAGTGTCCACGCAGCACATGGCCACCCACTAATAAGCACTTTGTTTACAGCAGTCAAGCAAACATTACGTAGTTCTGACTGACTCCATTCTTGCAATTCATATCAGCACTATTGATACTTCTTTGTTAACAGATTATTCTTTCATTATATAACCTAATTTTATGGAATGATATGACTATTTTACCCTTTAATGCATATTGCTTTGAGCATGGACACAAAAAGCAAAAAGTTTTACCTCAGTGAGACAAGTAAAATTCTGTAAACCCCAAATTTCATTACAAATGCTCTAGTTACTTTATTTATTTATTTATTTTCCACCCTGGAAAACAGGGAAAGAAGAATCAAGAGAACAGATAAATATCTGTTTATTTTGTTTAATTAATTAATTATTATTATTTTTTTTTTTAGGTAGTGAACAACTACGTTTAAAGGCCCATTTCTTCAAGTCTCAGGATCAGCAGTATTTCTTAGCATGACAATGCCTGTAAAGTTCTATAGTCAAAGGATATAGCAATAGCTATATGCACATGAGGTCAATATTACCTTCCCACCAAGGCACTTGGACCATAGAGTATGCTTATGATAAACACTCCCTGGGTGAGCTCTTGCGAGACTACATTGATTTTTCCCATGCAGCACAACATTTCTTTCCCCGATTGCTCTTTTCCCTAAAAGCATATATATATGTATATATGTATTTTATATAAAGAAAGACACATTCTCATAATGCCACTCCTATGAATATTACCTACCATCAGCATATTAACAAGACTCTGCTAGGTTGTCAAGTATAGTGTGTTTTTTTTTTTTTTTCCTCCCATGTGTGCACTTTTGTAGATAGCTAGTTTATATAAAGATGACATAAATCATGTTTTGTTGAATGTTTCTTCTGCTGGGAATTAAATGCAGTGTTTGCATTCCTTCTTGAAGTTTGACACAGACGTTCAGGTCACCTCTTCTGGCAGCTTTTCCATAAGAGGCATATTGCCAGGCTGACCAGAGGTAGTTTGAATCTTGTTGGATAATAAGGTCACTGTTATAGCAATGCACTTCACTGCAAACACACAAATCCTGGATCACTTGGATCTACACACCAGTATGTGAGTCTGCTCTGTTTCCAGAGAATATTAAGAGCAAATTCTGTCTTGAAAGCCACAGCTAAGATGGTGAAAGAGACATAGAATGTGAAGATAATAAGACAACACCTTTTTCCATAACTGTTCATTGTGTTTCAAGGAGGACTATCTTAAAAAAATGCAAAATACTGAGGGAAAAAAAAAAAGCGACATTCCTTTCCTTGGAAACCAAAATTGTGATCAGGCTGTTTATAAACATTCCAGTTTGCTCCAATAAAACCAGATCTGCCTGCATTAACAGGCATGTGACTGTTAAAACACATTGGCTCTGGTGCTAAGATCTGCTCTGTTATACTGAATGTACACATCCAGACCAATAACTGCTTTTTTGTTTTTCCATAAAGAAAACAAGCTTCATAAAACACACTTTCAGTCCAGCAACCTAGTTACTAGCACTTCAAATCAGAATCAGGATGCATCTACAGAATTACTCTCTGTAAGTGTGCTGCGCAAGACTAAGCAGACCTCCTGTAATGCTATCAACCTGATCTAAGGCCTTAAGAATGGGGACCATCAAAAAGCAGATGCAGAATTATGTTAGTCACCTTTTTCTCAAGATGTAGAGACGCGAGTGTTACAGAATTACTACACACTTCTTTCTGGTGAAGCAGGAAACATATGGAAGAAATTAATTATCTATAACCACAGTTCTCAACTTGCAGTCTGAAGATCCCTCTAAGGCCTGTGAATTACTGTATAGGGGTCATCAGCATGTATGTTCGAAAAGCTAGCATACTAGCCATCAGCACCCACCTCACTACAGATTTCATTTTTTAAATAAAGTTGTCTGTTTATTAAAAAAGAAATCCAAACAAATCTCCCTATCACCTGCAAGCTCTCCACGGGAATCCAGTCTCCCTGTAAGCCTCTGTAAGAAGTTAGACTGCTCTTTCACCAAATCCACCTTTACCTTTATTGTATCGAGCATCTTTAATTTTTTTTACCAGATTTCTCATTTCAGGAATCTAAGCAAGTATCAGCTGATGGATACTTCAATAACTCTCTGCCATCAGTGGGGTTCTCGTAAATAAGTTTCTGAAAGCACAAACTGAATTTGTGCTTTCAAGACTTTGAGGATGTTATAAGCACTCAGCCAATTTTCTTCCATTTGTATATAATTTTTGGGTCCCAATAAGGGTCCATATAAGTCCACCCACACATAAAACCTAGTATGTTCATTTGATTAGTAAAAAAAACAATTAGGCCTTCACATAGAAGTTCACCAAGCACTAACTGTTTTGTGTTTTTGTATCTGTTGGCATTTCTTTCCTTTACAGTTACTCCCTGCTAAGGAAAAGGCAGCATTGTGGTGCAGTAACAGATTGCGTAAGATTTATTTTTACATAAACATGCCTATCCCTAAGCATCTAACACGCCAGTAGTTAATAAAACCTTTTTCTAAAACCTCCTCAAATTTTTGCCCATCCTTTTGACAGTCAACACATGAAATAATGGATTTCTCATAAAAACAAACAGCACAACGGAGAGCCCCTGGAAGTGTGGGAAAGTAGTATTTTTGTCTGAATGCACTGTTGCTGTACCACTCCTACTCTTAACTCCAGGCAGCCAACAGTTTGTGGGCAGGAGGAGTGAAGAGAGCAGGAAGAAATGCATACACTCCACTCAAGTGGAGAGGATCTAAAAGACAAAACAATGTCAGCCAGACATGTTTCACAGCACATACTTTAGCCATATCCTCCCACACAGCATTAATTTTCATTTGGCGTTCAGCATGTAACTGCTTCTCATCTTCTCTTCTGCAAGATTTAATATAAAGTACTTATTGAAGCATTATTAGGGCTTCAGGGAATCATAAAAGTGGACGGAGTGTAAGCAGTACACCAAAATGATAGCACTGCTCCCCTTTGACTGTGAAAGCACTGGGGGATAAGAAAAACCCTAAAATGAATAAAAAATACTGCATCGCCATAAAAACATCACCCTAAATATCCAATTCTACTTAAAAAGTGTTGGAAAGAAAAAAAAAGGTTTAACATCACCTGTATTAACCCAAATGGAATGTCAACCCACTGGTCTCTTCAGAGATGAGACTTGATTCCTCCCTCTGGCCTCCTTAAATTTGCAGAAAACACCCCCACAGTCCCATGGATCGATGTTAATACTCAGTGCAAATAAAACACTGCAGTGTTTTTCCAGGGAGACCTTTTATTGTCCATTTTCCCATCCTATCCCAGCTCACAGGAGTCCAGATTCTGCAATTCCTACTCCTATGAGTTTCCTCAGATCAGTGTTTCTAGCCAAGGGTCACAATACTTGGGCACAGTCATGGAAAAAAAAAAAAAAAGCTGTTCAAGTTCATACATTCAAGTGGACACACTGTCAGGTTCAAACCTTGGGGAATATTCAGCATCCAATACAGGAGGTTTTCAAGAACACAAAATGAAAGACCTTTAATCTTCACTCTGAGAAAAGCCATTTGGGTGTGTCTTATTTTTGCCTGGCCCATCACTATATACCATATCTATCTATCTATCTAATCAGAGATACACACTTTGATTGATTACTATGCTTGGGAATGTTTATGCTAAAATTGGCTTTGTTTCCTTCATGACTACATAACAAATTGTTTTTCTAGGGTTGCTCAAGAATATTTTATCACTAAAACATGCTAAGAGGAAAAAAGGAGTATTCAAAAATTAAACCAAGAACAACACGGACTTTTTAAACCAAAACAGATGGAATAAATTTGGGGTATGCAAACCCCAACTGTGTTTCAAGTACAGTAAACTTTCTAGTGAGTGTCAGATTCCCTTTTAGAAAAAGATAAATGCAACAGATGGCCATCTTGGAGAGCAAAAAAACCCCAACGCACATAACAATCACACATAGCAACACCAATCCAACTAGAAACCATCAAACTTAATTAAACCACCATTTACTCAAGTAGAGACAGCTTTATAATTCAATAGCTTATTAAAAACAATACAAAACAAAACGAAGGGATGTGCTTTCTTTCATAATGCATAGCCACAATAAGAAAAGAGGGCATTTAACTTCCATTTCTCTCCGAGTAAAATCACATATGTTGCTCTGTTGCTAAGGTCAGAGAGTTCACTCAGAGTCCATAAATATATTTTTAAGTAAAAGAAAAAGGGCAGGCAGAGGGGGTTGTAACCCCCCTCAACCCAGAAGATAAAGTTACTTCAGTGAACAGACAAATTTTTGAAACTTAAAGGGAAATGGCAATTTTCGTTCTAGTCCCAGCTTTCTTAACGCTGGAAACACGCACATCTGCAATTAATAAACTGTTTTTTTTCCTAAAAAATAAATCAGCCATATTGAGCTAGTTGATGACTTGAAAGACTCTGCTTCATATTAACTATTTCCATATTGCAATTTCTAGACTTTCTGTATTTACAAGGAGAGTAAGGGGCTACAAAAACCCGACTTCCTTACCTAGGGAATCAAACAGTCTCCTTGATGCCTGCTCTGCACCATCTAAAACCAAAATGCTGCAAACACCTCACCCACTCTGGGGACTATGAAACAGAAACAGGTCAAGGAGTTTTAAAAAAATAAAAAGATAAAAAAAAAAAAGGAGCAAAGCAAGCTCGGTAGGCCCCTACGTGGTGTGCCACACTACCACTGCAAGTCCTGTCCGCTGCCATGGCCTGTACAGACTGAAGAGACCACATAGGGCTACAAGTCAGCTATCTGTAAATTGTGATGTAGGTACATTACAAGTAGGTACATTACAAATATCTGGGGATGAGAGCTGCTTGTTGGTTCAAAAAAAATAAAAGAGTTTAATATGTAAGTTGGGAGCAATTGGAAGCAACAATCTCCAAGACTATATCTACCTACAAACAAGCATGATCCATTTTGAGCCAAGTCAACAGGTAACTTCCTCTGAAGCAAAAAATGACAAAAGCCCACAAAGCCCCAATCATACAGTTATCGTTTGTTACTAGATGAGATGGGGAAGGCTTGAAAAAAAGAAAAAGAGTGAGAAGCTTATTTTACTTGTGGACACGCATGCGGTTTCTGCCTGGGAATTTCTTTTGCAGTAAGAGGCAGTCAAGGTGCCACGTACAAGACCATTCAGAACTCCATGCATGCCAGGAATTTCAGTTCTCTCCTGCTGGGTATCCTCCCTGGACCCTTACTGCACAGTTTTTGTAAACCAATGCTGGAACATATCAAAATACACTGGATGTGTTTCAGCTTTACCAAACCACCATAAAAGCAGTTACCATTTAAAGACAATACAGTTTTAGTTTATTAAGCTTGCAAATGTGGAATTTTACCAATGTTCTTTGGGAAGCACTAATTTCACTTATGATACAAAGATAATTTTCATTAATTGTTAATTTTCATAGATGCAAAAAAATAGTATTCAATACATAAACGCAAATCCAGATACAAATGAGACTGAAGAAGTGGAACACACTGCCTATGAACTTCTGGTCAGCAAATCTTTACAGCCTTTTATTTCAAGTTATGCTCTATGCTGAAATATATTTTCTGGTATTTCCAGTGTGTGTAGCTAAAAGAAGATAGCTCAATTATTAGTATATCTTCCCAGATTAATGATTTGTCTGTATTAATTGTGACTGACGCACATACATGCCCAGACCATTTAGATGTAAATATATTCAATAATTAAACCTTTCAAGTTATCAAAAGATGATTGTGTTAGTATCAGGCAGACTGGAATTCTAAGCTTGAGGCTAGATACTAGTCAACTTCTTTTAATGAGATCCTAAGCTGCCCCATGAGCATGTCTGCAATTTTAACAGAAAAACACAGAAAACCTCCAGAGAGAGGTGGAGACAGACATTGTCAGCTTAACTTCCAAAGGTCTTTCTGAAATTGAAAAAAGTCATCCAACAAACATATCTGCGATATCAGTAGAGGAAGGAATGAGGAAAATATCTGAGTAAGTGCAAGAAGAATATACTGTGTGTTTGAGACAGAAAATCAGTGTTACATGCCTGAAGGGTTTAATACACTGTTTATGTTATTACTGTTCTGTCATCTCATAATCTTTTCTTTTTTCCAAATATCATTTCCTACCTTCCTTTCTACCCTGTTCAGAAATAGAGGTTTTAAAATTTTTAACAATTTCATAGGCGTTATAAATCACTCATGGGGAGCGCTGTAAACACACCACTGTTAGCTGCGAGCTAAACACCAACACTGAAAAAAAGCCTCCTCTTACAACTGCTGGATGGTTTTGCATCCACACTTTTTTTCTTCTTCAGCAGGAAGAAGGGATAATACTGTGCCAAAAAACACTTTCTCAGGTGAACAGAAGTAGTTCTGTTTGTACTCCCTGGAATTAAGACCGCATGGATAAAAAAACCCCAAACTTAAATTTTGTGTATTACTGCAAGTGCTAGATAGTGCTTGAGAAGGAGAGTGGATTATGTGGGGTATTTCAATCTTTGCAACAAGCTGTTATTCAATACTACTTTTGAGAAGATTTTTTTTTTTTGTTTAGTTACTTATACTACTGAAGTTCAGCTTCCCAGTTTGTGAAAATCACAAGCTTTTAATAGATTAATCAGCTTCCCTGTATGCAGCTTATATTTTAATGATCGATGTCTTGATCTAAACTCAACTCTTTCAGCTCATACTTAAAGACAACTACATCCACGTGCCTGGCAGGACAGACAGATTTATGTCGGTTGTCAGTTTGTCAGTCAGGTTCTCATCCTATGCCAGTCCAATAAAGTCTATTAAGCGCAACAAGCAAGATATCCTCTATCATATCTCTACAGATCAAAGTGATCATTTTAGTACAATTAATTATACTAAATTATTCATCTTCCCCTAGACGAAGGTTGTACTTCTACTATCCTTAATTGCACAGGGCTTGCATGCTTTTACGCAAGAGCTGATAAACCCATCATTAGAAACCCATGCTCTAACTCTCAGACAAAGTTCTCTTCTTTTCATGCACAATCTCCAGTGGGTTTCTTTGGGACATCAGTTAGTTGCCTCTCTCTCACAGCTCCCTAGTGCCTTCTACATATGACATCATTTTACAGCACCATGATGGAGCACTTGACACACTTTCTCTGCAGAGCTGTAACAGGCAAGATTTTCACTAATAGATTTAATAATTACACACACAACTCCCTCAGAGGGACTGACACAAACCACGTAATTAGAAATATTAAGGTACCACCCTCCTTCCATTAAATAGTTGTGAAAGTTCTCCAGTGCAGAGAAAGAAAATAAGAGAAATACTTATTTTCTATGTCAGAAAGCAATACATTTTTTCCAAAAAATCAAATGTAATTTTCCTATATCCCTTAAAATACAGCTTTTAAAATCAAATTGTCACTGAGATGTTTCATAAAGTCTCAACTACATCACTCATTTTCAAAGCGTGTGTGCTGGAGTTTTATTACAGAGAGACACACGCATTTTAAGAGGTCTTCTTTGCATGCTTTTTCCCTCCCCGGACGCCTTGGCATGAGCAATCTCCAGCTCCATTAAGATGACCAAATGAGAAGACTGGATGAAGGCATGGTCTGTTCCCTTCTTCCTCCAGCAGACCGGGTGCCACAGGAGCGGTGAGTGCCAGCAGCTGCCATGGTGCAGGCCCAAGGCCCTGGCCTGGAGCAGAGCAGAGCCACACACAGCCCTCGCCTCTGGCTTGCCCCTGCTCACGTCACTGCTTATTAGTTCCAGACATCAGCACAAGGAGCTGGCAGAGGGCACAGCACAGCTCCTGGAGCTGTGGGAGCTGGCAGCATCAGCTTCCTTCCCACTGCTCAGAGCTGCAGAGCTCCCAGCCTTTGACAAAATCAAGCTGGTGGGGAGAAGCAAGCTGTGAGCCAAAGAAGGGAAAGAGTGGAGGCAGAAGCTCTGGGCCTGGGCCTCATAGGCAGTGCTGGCACTTAAGACACTAGGCAGAAAGTTTTGCTGGCTGTTGACAAGCCATTTGTCTCATGCACGCTGAGTGCAACCTACTTTTGAAGAGCCATGCCGCGTGATGTTAGCGGCAATGATGTGGCTCTGCGCTTGGTGGAGAGCTGTGTGTCACTTACTACAAATGGAAGCCACTATTTACACAAGATCTGTGACAAGCAGTTTCCGTTTTTAATCAGGGCAACTGCACAATCCATTTCTGCTCATCTGTTACTGAGCTGCAGCGTTTTATAATCCGCTCCTTTATTTTTTGCTGCAAAGTAATGTTGCCATCTGAAATGGATCAAGATAAATGCCACTCCTCGAAATAGTTATGAAGCAGCACAGCAACTTGTCTGATATGCCACGTGCAGCAGTCCAGAAGAGGAAGACATGAACAGATATGAAAAACGCCCTATCAATGCAGATAACAGAACAGGCAACCAAAAGGAAAAACAAACAACAAAAACATTCATTTATCAAGTCTTCGGCTGTACTGAAAATCAGAGAAATATATGGGGGAGGAGAAGAAAGGAAGCATGCCTGCAGAAACTGGGAAGCTCATTAGGAAGAGCCTCATCTCAGATGTTATTTAAAGCAGTACATGACATACTTTTCTGTGCAAAAGCTCAACAATGCAGAGCATCCAAACAGAAGGAATTTATCCTATTAAGAGTTTAGAATATCTTCACTCCTCCAGCAAAAAAGCCGCGTATTAACTACATTATTGCAAGTGAGTTCAAGCAAATCTGATCTCAGAAGGAAGTAGGGGATGCACAGCTCTATTGGTGTAATTTTGAAATTGAGAAGATACATACAGGTAGGGAGGAAATTAGCTTCCATTACCCTAGCAAAAGCAATAAAAAAAAACTTCACAATTATAAAGACAAAAAACTATCATATATAAAATCAGCATAAAATGCTGCTAAACGAACATCTTTTTTTTTTTTTTTCTCCTTTTGTCCAGAAGATTGAAAAAAACAGAGCAAGTATAACCTCTGCCAGATATTTACAAAGGAGTAGACACCAGGGAAAGATGAAAGCAGATGTATTTTATTCTCCACCCCCCACCGATACCGTAAAAAATTCCAACACATGAGAAAACCTCCAAAAATTCCCTATTAAAATTGTGAAAATATGTGGTAAGAGTCAATAAACAGATACTTTGAATCACAAAGTGTAGATATTAGTAATGATTTATGATCATATATTCAAGGCTGTTAATAAAGCCCATAAATGTAAATAAAGAGACAGTACACAGTAGTAATTTTAACTTAGAAGAACAAGTAACAGAAGAGAAATAATTACTTCTATATAATTTTATTTCTTATAAAACCCAAGTTATTAGAACACTCATACTAAAAAAAATACTTATTTCCTCTTCTCTTCACTTATTGCAGTTACATGTTAACATAAATACACATACTAATCCAACACTGATTTTAACAGTCTCTTTTTTTTTCCTCCATCCTCTTGATTCAAAGCAGAAGAGTTCATTAGAACAACCAGCGATTGTTTGGAGCCACAGCTTTAGCAACAGCTGTGCAAACACATCAATCTCAAGTTAGGAACTCTGCCATAAGCTTAATAATAATATACTCATATCATTTAGCTTTGGGGCTATTACAATAACTGTGGTCATTTTCTCTTTCTAAATACTTTGTTGTTGTAGCTCAAAAAATAAATTAAGAAGGTAATTAAGTGAATTGGGAGGAGAGAAAGAACTGCTAAAACCATGACAAAATCTGTGCTCCAAAATTAATGCATAGAAAAGATGCTTCCTTATCCAATTCACTTAATATAGATATAAACTAATTTTACTAACAGTGTTTTGTGTTGTAAAACCTTAACCTTTTTAGTGCACAGACTACCTGGAGTATTCATGAGCACACATATAGCCATGCCACTGCTATCAGCCTCCACACTGCTCAGCTAGATGGCTGTAGGTGCTGACAGACAACTTCCTCCGGGCTCAATCCCTGCTCAATAACGCCATTATCAAGAGCAGACTTAGATGACAGTGATTGGAAACTGAACTGTTTTTAGACTTTTTATCTACAGATGGAAATGTAACCTGAGCAAAGCAGCAAGAGCACACATGATTTTAATAAAGGTTAGCCACGCTGGAAGTATTTTTTTTAAAAAGACTCGCAGTCAAGGTTGACTAGCAGATAGCTATTAAAATCGTAACTGCAGATTCCTACATAGATGCCTTTTCAGGGTGAAGCATGGTAAGAGATTAGGAAAGGGGAAGATGCTCCTCTACAACTTCATCAATCTTGGAAAAAAAGAAGCCGAATGAGTTAGAAGGGGAAAGATAACTCTTGTATAAATGTATTTTAAAACAAGCAGCCTATAAATTAGCAGAAGATGTGACATTTTATCTTAAAGTGCAATTAAAATGTATGAAACCCAGACTACACTGAATACTAAAAACAGAATCCATCATTGCCACGTTATTAATTTGATTACAGTCTCTTCAGAAATAACATATGCACTGCTGAGTTTTCTTTGGCATGATAAAAGCCCATATTGCGCACACAAAAAAAGCTGCTTTTTGCCATGCAACTGTTGTTTTTATTTCCTTCACAATTATTCCCAATAAAGGCTCAGAAGAAAGTTGATGTCATGAACTCTCAGTCATCTAAATCTCAGTTCCTAGAATCATTCCCCAGCTCCCACCCATCCAGTACTACCTAAGTGGCCACAGGAGAACGTGATAGCATCATGGTAAAGCTGTCCAAAACTGCTTTGCATGTAGGAATCAAAAGGAAAAAAAAAGGGGGGGGGGCAAATAAAAGAAGCAAAACTACTTCTTTTGAAAGGCAATAAAGTAGAATTTTTATTGTTTGCTTTAGTTAGACAGAAAGGGCAGGGGGGAAGAGATTGGTGTCAATAGTAACTTCTACACAACAAAGATCATTGTTAATCACCTTTTTAAGTTATAGACTCAACCGTAAGCCTAAATTTAGGGGAAACATGAATTATTTGAAGGAAACAGAATTTAATTAGCTTCCCTTCTTTTCTGCATTGATTTTTTTTTTCTTTTAATCAGGTCCCCTGCTTTTCATACAATGAGTGCGTCTCAGCAGCTGACCTCTATGAAGTTTTCTTCTTAGAGCAAACTACCTCCCTCATCAAATAGGGTTACGTGTTGTTTTTTTTTTTTTTTTAAACACTAATTCACAGAAATGGACTGGAGGTGCCCAATCTCACGTTCAAAAACAAGGAAAAAAATATGGTCTAATAGACATACTTTCCTATTCTCTGAAGAAAACCAATCCTTACAGGGAATTGTTACATTATTAACGTGGTCTCTTCAAAGCAGGATGCGGTATACTTACACCACCTAAATTCTGTTCTTCTCATCACCTCGATTAAAGGAATGAGTCAGAGCAAGCCTTGGTGGGCATATTCAATGGATTTTTACAGCTGCTTGCAGCCACATTCAAAGGGAGATTATGAACATGTTGTTCTTTACCAGTCTAGCAATGAGCACCTTGAGGGAACTTTCATTACGTAAGGTGATAGCTTATTCTTATCCTGCTGCTTCACTGAAGTAATTCATTTAAAATAGAGCTGTAATAAAGCAAGAGACAAGTTGAAATGTGAGTTGAGGCATTTCTGCTTTGCTCAGGTTAAGCCCATCCACTCAGATACAGACTTTTGACCATGATACCAAAAATACCTGCACCAAATGCTTTGTTACAGGTACTCTCAGAGAAAAACAGATTTGTTGAGGAGGTGAAGAGGCAGCTGCTATCTTCCTGTATGGAATCAAACTCCAACCTTCTCAAAATGTATCACTATTCATTCTGGAGTCTTTCTCTGCATTTAGGAAGCCTTCTTCTTGGTATTGAGTACTTTTTTCCCATCACCTTTTTGGAATTAAGTCTAGAAGTTCTTTCCTACTTCAGATTTTGAATATTCTTCATTAATGATAAATTGGAATACAGTCATCTTAGCAGAACCCAAAAATGCCTAAATATATATATTTTTTTCTTATTACAAAAATGGAGTTACAAGTCCTCATTACATAAAGTTTGCAGGACAAACCTAACAACATCTCCTTTAGAACAGTATACATTTTCCTTTTACATCTTAGCTTAGCTTAGGGATATGGTTTAGTGGGGACTGTTAGTGTTAGGTCAGAGGTTGGACTCAATGATCTTGAGGTCTCTTCCAACCTAGAAATTCTGTGATTCTGTGATCTTTCCAAACTCTTTTAAACTAAGAGCTGAGTAGCCAGCTTGACAAGGAGTTGGTAGTCACAGAGCAATTTCAGTTACTACATTTTCATGCAGTACTTGTAAGAGGTCAGACAAGAAAACACTGCAGTAGAGGGAACAGACTCCCAAGGATCAGAGGCAGAGCAGGCTGCTTGGGGCTAATTCCATCCACACTGCTGTTCAGTCTCAGCTTATTTCATAAAGCAAGTAATACATATGAAAGTTACATGAATCAAAATATGGCAAGTTTGACTGAAGAGACACATCCAAACCATAGGGGAGAAAAACTTGGTGTAGCTCAGATGAAAACATGGATACCTGGGGATCTTACGACCTCATTCAGAGCAAGAAACCCAAGCCTGAAATCTTCAAGTTCACAAGTAAAGATGACAGCTGTGAAAGGACATCAGTCTTCCTGCATAAGCTCCTACATCTGAATTCATTTTAGGGGGAAAAAGGGAGGGATGTTGAGGGTAGCAAGGGAGTGGTACAATGTTTTCTGCTAGATCAACTCCCTGGTCTGGCTGCCTGCGTGCTTGCTCGTGTTGACACGAGGGAAGCAGCTGGATCACATGTGCAAGCACAGGGTAAGTAAGCTGGCAGTATCTGACATGTACTTCAGTTTTTACTAACCAAGAAACAGCACAAGATAACCCTCTTCTAAGTCTTGAAGCCTGAGGATTCAAAAAAGCCCTTTTGCAAGAACAGCGAGGAAGGACATACAGGTCAAGAAGCAGCACCTTTGCATACTGAACGATGCAGCTGACACATGAGCTCAGTTTCAGGAGGATTCGTGGTGCATGCTCTTTTGGTGGAGATGGAAAAGCAAACACAGCACATACTTAACAGCTTCCATCTGTATTCTAAAAGAATAGATTTTCAAAGTGTAGAGGTGGATCTACGCCAAGAATTACACCAACCCATTAGTAATACTGGACTCTCCCACTGCATCCTCTGAGTCTAGTCCTCAGAGACCTCTTATCCTCTCTTGGACACAGTTTGCTAACAATTACTCTATAGTAAAAGCATCCTGTTTTATGGATGAATGATTTCTGAAGCTTGATATACCATAAAATGTTATGAAAGGAAAAAAAAAAAGCTAGTTTGATTCATACACATGATTTCTAACCATCTATTGCAAGCTTAATAAATAGATTTCTTCAAAGCTAAATGAGAACTCTGTACTCCTACGACCACCTTTCCTCCTCCAAACCGGCCCCCAGATGGTTAATAACTTCAGGATAAATTTTGGTTCTGTAGATTTATTCCCTGGACTTCATCCATGAGATTTGCCTCTCAAATTTCCCAAGTGAAATATAGACTCACGTGACCCTCTTAGGGACTGAAATACATACATGCTATTGTTTCCTCCAGCTCATAAGGTAACTGAAAAAAGATGTTATGATTTCTAATATCCAGTTCCAGACAAACTACTCAACTCTCTCTTCAGCCAGATAACCATAAACAACTTCGATGTTTATCCACACTTGTCTCAAAAGCAGAGCATTTTTAAGTTATGGGAATGGGTGGAATTACCATGAGAATTGGTTTCCTCCCAACATCGCCACTACTTTCTCCAACTGATGTCAGATGAAGGCAAAGATACAGTATGTATTTATTAATTTCAGTAGTTTCTTGCCAGTTCATTACTTAAGGCCTTATTTTCTTTCTCCCTCAATTTGGACTGCATTTTTTCCTCCTCAGGCTTCAGGAAAAAGTGGGAAAAAATTTTGGATCCTTCAGTTAAACAGGAGTACACGGTTATCAATTGCACTACATGCATCCAACGTGCTGATGAAAAATAAACTGAACAGGCTTAGAGAATTTTTAAGGAATTTGAAAAGTCAAAGACTTGGTTGAGCTTTTCTATCAATAAAATCACGCAGTAGATCTAGTACATTGTGAATATTCAGTCTAAAACCAAATTATCAGTTTTAGATTTGTAGTGGCCAGAAATACCAAAGTTATAATTTTACTCATTCCAGTTCAAGCAACAGCATACAGTTATATTGGGGGCATGCAAGTACATTTGTTCGCCTATTATGAAAGGCTATTGAGCTTTTTTACAACATGGTTTGTTTACACGGACATCTGTTTTTAAGAAACAGTGAGAGAACAATGAAAAATGCTTGTGAAATCACGTATGCTTGCCCAACAAGACTTTGTACATGTCTATGATCTTAATTTATATAAAAATTGACTACACCCAGCGTTTTACAAAGCAGGTTTTCTAAAAATACTTTGGAATTAAAAAAATAGATAAATCTAAGCCTGAGTAACCACCGCAGCAACAAGAGTTCAAAAATGAAGCAAAAAAGTGAAGACAGGAAAATGCAAAGCAACATTAAAGAGGAAAAGACTCTTGCCATGCCTTTAACAGACTTCCAGCTGAGAAGGCAGACACAGCTCTGGGTAAGCTATTGCTGTTGGACAGTTTGCTGCAAAGCATTCTGCCTATCAATTATTATTTGCAATCGACTCCTTTCATCCCCCCACTTCCAAGATACTGGGTACTTGTTTACATCTGCAATAACTGTTGTTTTAGAAAGTGATTACACAGCACTGGGGGCTACAGAGCAGCTTTCTGAGATCAGAGCTCTATTGCCAGGATCAGAGCTGATAGCCTGCTAACACTGACTCCCTTTGGCTGGTACTCTGATGCCATGCTGTCTTTGAGGAGCTACTGAGACTTACATGCAGCCCTTTGAGATTACTTTCCATGATACCCTTGATTCTGTATTTGTTACCCTCCTGCCATCTTCCCTCTCCTTTCACCCATAAAAGCAATTTTGCTACTAACAAATGACATAACTGGCCTTTTGCAGCTTATTTTACATAAAAGCTCACAGCACACAGCAACAGGTATGCAAGACTTGACCCTAGCTGCAAACAGCTGAAAAGGAAGCATCCCAACAGCTACCTCAGCTCCAGACACTGATGGTCAGCACTGTTTTCTCCTGCAGACATTTCAGAGCGTTACACACAAGAATCAAACTTGTTCTGCAGCAACAAAGTGGCAAGGACAAATATCATTTCCTGTTAATATTAGAATGGAGAAGGAGATGCAGACCCAGCAACAACCGAGTTTAACATGAATATCCCCAACCTTACCTGTGTTTCTGCAGTCATGATGGAAACAGCATTGCTTTCTTCCACATTACCCATTTCAGTAGCAATGATGTCTCTAAACAAGTTGCATACAGACCGGTTTATTTCCCAACCACCCTTTCCTTTCAAGCTCTATTCCTGAACTGTTACTTCTCCACAGTAACTTAGTGAAAGTAACTGACAAATATTAAACACTATTATTTTTTGATTTAGTAGCATTATTCTAAGAAAATTTCTAAGCTGTTAAAACAAATTACTACCCCTGTTAACATCTCACAGAACAAGAGTTACCATTTCTCACTTCCACATCCCAACTAAAAATAATGAAGCAGTACATGCATTTTACATTCTTTTTCTGAAAGAGCTTACTGTACAGCATCCCGGCAGGTTACGCAGCAGACTCATTTCATAACTGCTGCCTTTCCCATGCAGGTCCTTTCTGTTATACTCTGCACGTTTTGATTGGGGTCAAGAGGGAGGGGAGAGTAGAGGCAGAGAGAGAAGGAGAAAAGCAAACATCCTACTAAGATCCTATGACTGGAAAACAATCCCAAGACAAACAAACAACCCTCCTCCCCCAGCCCGTTATTTCTATCGTACTTATCTGTACCTAAATCCAGGATCCAGTATTTACAGCCGCTTGGCTGCCCGTTGCTGCAGCAGGTAGGGTTCACTGAATGAAGCGATCCCAGCGTGTCGGTCTGCTTAATCCTGTTTGGCATGGCGAGGAGTCAGCTGGTCCGATACCCCCAGCTTACAAACCCCTACTCGCCTGCACCCCAGGGATGTGTTACGGCTCCTCCGGGAGGTGTTCACACAGGCAGCATTGCAAGCAAAGCCAGCAAATCGAGGAGGTTGCTATTATCTCTGCAGCCTGGTCTAGCCCACTGCCCTGCTGTCAGAGCAGCTCCTCTCTTCTAGGGATGCTCTCCTCTGACTCACTGAGCACGGTTCCAGTCTTTAAATTCACATGTGGGAATAGCCAGATGCAGCAGATTACACTCTACCGTAACTACCCTAATTGAGGCTCAAGTTCATCTTAAAAACACAGTCAAGCAGATATTTTTCCTCCCAGCCTCCAGAAAAGATACAGCCTGGCACCTCTACAAAGCTTTATAGCAACTGGAAGGCACAAAGCCCACCTTTAACACCTCCTTTTTATTTTACAGCTCACAGTTAGGTTTCAATGCTTTGAGCTAAAGCAACAAGAAACACAAAAAAGACGGACATTTTCCGGTCAGCTACAGCATGCAGCTCTTGCTGTGTAGCTCCCATTTTCCTTCATGAAATCTGCACCGAATTACCCTTACCTTCATCTTCTCTTGAGCCTAGCTGGTGACAAAGAATAAGAAGTCAAACACTAGAAAATCCACAGCTTCTCATTAACTCATTTAAGGTCCTGCCCTGGTTTAAAGCAGATTTCAGATCTATGCAGTTCTAAGCTCATATTCTGTGAGATACATTTCTAGTTTATCATACTGTCTGCTTGTTCAGTAAACTGAAACTGCATGAAATTTTTTTCCAGTCTATGCATTCTTCACTTAGCATACCACACAAGCATTTGTCCCAGAGGATTCATTTTTGTTTCTTAACTAAACACTTGTAAAACCTATAGAAGATGCTTGGTATCTTCTCCTGAACAGCTCATCATCTAATTTTAGAGGACATACAAAAAGCTACAACCACTAGATAGATAAACATCTAGGAGGCCAAAGCAAGGATTAAATTTCTGTAAAAACAGTAATGAAATGCTTTCATCATACTGTCATGAAAAAGGGCCATCAAGAAGTGAGATTGAACAAACAGTACTGCAAAAAAACCCCTCAGCATGTAGTGGGAAAAAAGAAAAAGCATTAAGGAGGTTGCCAATGATAACAGTGCAAACAATTGCATGTAATGAAAGGAAAGGTAGGAATTTTATGTGGAGCTGAGAGCACATAGTGACCTAAAGACAAAGAAGGCTCACCATCGGCACTTAACACAAACTGGATACACACATTAACCTGTTTGCAGTATTAAGGAGATGTGTGCACCCTCCACCTGAGATTAAAATTTTGTTTTCTTCTTATTTCTAAGGAAAGCCATCCTAAGCTCTGAAGTAGTTTCTCTTTCATAGCGTCCTTCACTGAATCCATTAATTCTGAATCCTTAACATTTTTCTTCTGACCCAAGATGTGTTTCAAATGACACTGAATTCCCGAGGGGAGGGGAAAAAAAAGAAAAAAAATCTTCTTTTCTGAAGATAAACGATTTAGTTATTTTTATAGTTTGCCACCTACAGTGAGACTTCCACTAAGGCTAGTTTATTCTTCATGAAATTGTAGAACATCTGAAAGTGATTCTAGTTTCTAGTTGTTGAGTAAGAAAAATAATAAATGAAACAATCCTCTTCCACTACTCCCCAGCAGTTCTCACACACATCAAACATGCTACACAATAACCAGCCATTCTTCCTGTAGTTATACTCAAAATCTTCAACATTTCGAAAAAGCTAGTGAAGTCACCTGTATAGCTTTGAAATACTGATTTCCAGAAGTAAGAAAGCTTTTGACTAACACATAGCAAAGTTTGTGTGCGTATATATATATATTTCTATATATACATATATATATGTGTGTGTGTGTGTTTTAAACTGCATATAAACTGACCTTATAACAGCAATAACATATGCAGGAAGATATTTGAAATGCTGTGGAAACCAAAGCATTTGCATCTTGCTACTGCAACTAGTCCTTCCTTTTCTCTACTCAACTTGAACACCATTATTTTCAGGTTTTGCTTTGATCCTTTCTCAGAAGAGAAATCTGAAAAGTAAATTATGGTGGCGGTAGGGGGTGAATGACCACATGAACAACTACATAATGCATATCTCACAGGTTACTTGGTAAAGAGGAATGCATCGAGAATATGCACTTGTTATCAATAAACAAAATTGCCATAAAAAGCCCCATAGCACCACTACAGTGGAGACAGCACACTCCACATGAACATGCTTGCCGCGTGGTTGTGGCTACCTGTAAGAAATTGATTCAGAGACATCTCAGTGCATATACTGAAACAATAGCTATAGCTACTGAACCCATGGGGACCATTATTTAGTACCATTATCATCTTAGATTAGCCTGAAATACCTAAAGATGTACCACAAGTATCAATCTCCATCTGAGGCAGTGACCTCTATCAATATATGTATTTTGAAGCCCAAACAAGCAGCCTATTAATGCTTTTCTGTGGTTTACTTCAGGCTCTACTACAAAGCTCTCTTTGTCCTTTAGCTCCATCAGCTTGTCTGTATTCCAGAGCCTTATTCTGCTTTAGCTCTCCTGGTCTGCTGGAGAGCTCGTTCTGCGACTCCTCACCTCAGACACTTTTCATAGGAACTCATCCTCAGTAATAACAAACCAGCCAGGTAGCCTTAATTCAGCAGACAAGAAAATACCTACGTGCAGAACACCTTTAGGCAGCAACAAGGCTTGGGCACAGAAGAGCTCGGACTGCGTGACACGCATAGCACAGGGGCACAGAGTTGCCCCCACCACTACCCTCTGCTTAAATACTTCTAGAAGTCAGCTCAATGGAAGAACAAGCTCAAATTAGATTCACGAAGAAAAACACTCAAATAACAACCCATGTCATTTGGCAGCATCTAAAATAGCACTTCTTAAAAGACAAAATTAACTATTTCCTTTTTCACCTTAGCTGTTGCAGAGCTGAAAGGCATTTTCTCAGCTGAGCAGCTTACACTGTTTCCTTCAAAAAAGTAGACAGTTATCAATCCTGCTGATAACTCATGAAAGGCCCTCCAGACCCCTACCCTTAGCAGTTTAAGACTTCACTGGTGAGCAGTTTTTCTTTGATCTGTGACAAAAGAAGCATCCTGGTGAAAATTTTCTCGTCAATGGCTATTTCAGTCAAAACAGTCC
Organism: Aythya ferina; assembly: GCF_964211825.1. Lineage (NCBI taxonomy): Eukaryota > Metazoa > Chordata > Aves > Anseriformes > Anatidae > Aythya > Aythya ferina. The sequence goes on from NC_140297.1 coordinate 83,370,828, forward strand.
CCTTACTTTCAAGACAGCATTTTGAAAAAGAGACTACATCCCAAAGAGTGAACAGAGAAACCAAAAAGCCCAGCAGTTTCTAGAAGAGCACTGTATATTCTCAGGAGATTGAGTAGTGCATACCTTGTATACCACGTGTAAGCGAAGCATCATGCCCCTATCTATTAGACAGCAAGGGAATAGGATTAACTATCTGCAGTTAATCTTGGGACTCCCTGACAGACAACATCAGACCGACAAAAACAATTTAAGTTAGTAGGTTTTGCCTGCTCACCCAGAACAGAAGGAACAGCTCATCAGTCTCTGCCTCTGCTGGTCAACAGCTCAGCTTGCTGCAACTTCGGTGGCTCAGAGGTACTAGCTGCAACCTGCTGTGTCTGCAACCATTTGCCATGGTATGAGCCCCCGGATGGAAGTGCTACTTCATTTCTGGGTACTATTAGCCTTGCATGTAAGGATGGAAACATTCATCTCTTTTGTTTAAGATGACAACTGGAGTTAAACTGACTGCATTTCTCTAAAACATTTGCATGGTAAGAGAAACAACATCTTAACTGACATTAAGGCAAGGATAAACAGCATTCCAGCCTAATCCTCCTAAGGCCTCATTACTTTTTGCACCATCTTGGGTAAAACAAGCAAAACAAGAAAGGGAAGCTAATAAAATGCAGAAATTTCATTTTTAAACACTTGTTTAAGTTGAGACCTTGAAAAAAAAGCCCAAGAACCAACTTTTTTTTTTTTTTTTTTCCCTTAATACCTGTTTTTTTGCAAGGAAAAAAGAATTTCAGAGATTGTAATGGGGGGGGGGGGGAAAGGCTTCAAAATACAATTCTGTTCTCAAGCAAACTACACCTGTCTCTGAAATCTTCCCCCTCTTATTCCAGACATTCAAATTAAAAAAAGCAATTCCCATATTTTGAAATCTGTACTACAAAGATACTTGGGGAGAAAAAAAATCCTGTTCTTCTTAGAATTATAGAAGCTAGTTGAAATTAATAGAAGCATGATTCTTTCATATTCAGTTCTGCCAGCATCTAAACATCACAATTTCAAAATCATTTTTCAAAGTTGTCTATAAGGCAATTTTTTTTCACCATTTCGAAGTGCACTGTTCTCAGAATTTTGAGTCATGCTTCCGCATGTGGGAGAGAAAGGACTCAGACTTCTCCAGAACTGTGCAGGACCAAAGACCACCCAGACCTAGGAGTCAAAGTTAGACATAAATCTGTAACTCTTAAAATTCTTGCACTAAATTAACATTGCACAAACCAACTGGAATTTTATTTACGCTGTGCATTGCCCATTTTTAAAAATAATAATCAGGCGGACTTTGCATACAAACCCTATCTTTGGCAAGTTAGCATCTCTATCTCACAGCAGAATGCTCCAACACAACCAAGAAACTGCGGACCGGCAGAAATGCATCGATAAATAAATCTGAGGTTGAGCCTTCATAAGGTGAGTTCCCACACCACGATTACAATTCTGAAAGGCAGCTAGCTTTGCCTTTTCCTCACCGTACAATGTGCCCACAGTTTAGAGGCTTGGAGCACAGCTGCGCCACTAGGATCTGGTTTCTTCAGCTCCACACACAAAGATCATCCTGTTCCCAAAACCCAGCCTCGCTTCTCCTCGCTCTCACAGATAACACTGCCGGTCTGCACGGCGTGGAGTCGTTCTCACAGCGGCTCTCTGCGTTTACATTCAGCACGTTGTTTCCTGTTCTTTCCTACCCGTGCTGCCAGCTGCCAAAAGCACTCTGCACTGAATCAGTCAGAAATTGTACTCTGCAGTGAACTGTGTCAGCATCCCTGATCTGGGATTTCTAAGAACTCCTTTCAATCCAATTTCAATTTAAAAAAAAAAAAAAAAAAAAAAAAAAAAAGCAATGTTATGTTTTTGAGTTAAAGCTATCTCATTAGCTAGTAAACCTGGGGTAAGTATTTTCTGATTGATGGTAAAGAGATATTTTCAGCTGGAGGATGAATATCCCTCTCCTTTCTACATCATGGGTAAGGCATTTGTCAAGAGCAACTGATATCAAGACACTGAAGTACTCAGGCTTTAATTAAAACTGCTGGGAAATGAACCATTTATCCAACTGTTCAGTCAGCAAGGCCAGGATCTAAACAAGCCCTTCCTGTCTCCAGCTTCGCAGAACATGCCCTAGCTGTTGCTCATGCCTGCAGTAAGAAAGAATATCGAAAAGCACACGACATACAAAACTCTCTCATCTTACTCATTAGGCCGTTCCTTTCTCAAATTTTTAAGCCTGTTCTGTGCTGTAGCCAAGGAACTGGAGTATGTATACCCCTCCCAAGAATGCAGAGGCCTTTCAGAGAAATGGTGAGACGTTCAGTGTCCCTGGCTTTCTGTTTATCTGGAAAAGCTTTGGGAAAGTTCTGACTCCTCAACAGTCACCACTGCAGAATGCCAAATCAGCTTGAAGGATCCCAGCCACTGTCAGCAAAACCACAACAAACCAGCTTCAGATAATTCAAACAAAATCTTCTGGGTGAGTCCAAGGAATGTTGCTCCACATACATGCACCACTTAGCAAAGGGTGGGAGGGGAGAAGAAATATGCCATGCCTCCTCTCTGCATTGGAGAAAACAGAAAAAGCGTTCCACGCGAGAAATACTTGCAGTCCTAATGAGACATATGGAAGAAATGCTGGATTTTGACATTAATTTTATTATCCAAGTCACCCTTAAGCATCCTTCTCACTGTTTTGTTTACTTGGATTTTTTGAAGTAGTCTCCTCAGCCATACTTAAAACACCCTTTCTCTTCCTTCCCCCCTCCAAAGAAAAAAAAGGAATCAGCTTGTTGGCTAGAAAAAAAAATCCAGTCAACACAGTGTTGTTCACTTTTCCAAACCAGTTGTAACTGCACATACAGGAATTGGGTGCTTCTTAACATAAATCTCTGCTCATTATCTTAATGGGAAATGCATGCAGACAAAGATAAAAGGAAAGGATGAGAATATATTTATCCAAAATCTTCAGAATATTGAAGCACATTCCTGACTTAACATGAATTTAAGTCACTTAAAAGGAAAATGAACATGTCTAGTAGCCAAATTAGGTCATTAAAATGAAAGAAAAACATTTTTAATATTGGATGCACGAACTCCATAAGAAATATTGATACTGAAATTCCATGTGTACACGTGTATCCAGAGAAATTGCTTCTGCAATCTGCCTGGGCTACTTGCTGGTCAATACTGCTGATCGAAATACATTTCTTATTCCACTTCTGCTAAGTTCAAATTGTACAGAAACACATTTTTGTTAGTTCCAAAGAGTTTTCATCAAGACTTTCATCACTTTTCATCTCTGCTGAGTACCAGCCACAAACCAACATCTTGCTTTTTCTGGTAGCAGGGCAGGCACTTGGGCACTGAATACACCTGTAGGACATCTGGATTTCAAGCACTAGTGTTTAACTAGTGTGTAACACCTTGCATACTTTCACAGATACTTTTATTATATAAAAAGATACTTCAGTAAAATGAAGTAACCTCCAACAAGTCCTCTCTAGTACATCTAACAGCTGAACAAAATCAGAAATGGGGATTTTCTCTCTTTATGTATAATCAGGATTTCACATGCTGCATATTTATCAGTTATAACCAGAGCTTTGTTACTAACCATATTTAAGCATATTTGGAGCCTAGCCTTACCACAGTGAGAAGGGGAATAAGGGAGCAACAAGCCCGCAGCAAAGGGGTTCATTATTCTACTTTGCCTATCAGATATTAAAACACAGAAACACTAGAGAACAGGTACTGCCAAACAATTCCCCAAATGTGTATTTCTGCCCTGTAATTAACATTTTTTCTAACCACTCTGAATTTTAGATGTAGAATAATTCAGTCCTGAAATAGATAAAACATTTTTGTTTGGGTTACACAGTATATGTTTTACCTCCATTAAAAAAAAAAAAAAAAGTTAGGTTTGAACCAAAAACCAAACACGTTCACACAGTTCACAAAATTGAAAGGAGTATACTTTGTACAGCTTGCATCATCACCACTCACCAGAACGGTGATAATGAAGTTATGAAATGGCCAGTCTGATTCTAGACCTCAAGTATTTCAGAAAGTAACTAGTCAGTTGAGACAACAATGCCTCTTCAGCACAGCAATTAGAATTGAGGTGCAAGAAAGTATTTTTCATTGCCAGTTCTCCTTTCTGAGCTAGCTCCTCATGAACATGCGTGCCATCATGGTAAAAGTTTTATATCAGTCATACTTAATTTTATCTGAAACTCTTTTTTAAAAGGTAATAGTGCCCTTCAAAAGCTTGAAGTTAAGACAAAACTGTACTATCTCCTTCTGCACATATCTTCAGGGCACAGCCTAATGTAAGTACTTTTTCTTTAGATGTTACTCTGGACCTGTAACCAGACCTCTGAGTCAGTGGTTTACCAAACTGATTCTGGCACAATTGCAGTTAGTCCTACCAAATCTTCAGGATGAAAGGATTAACATATCCAAGCCTGTTCTACTAAATCAATCAGCAATTAGAGCACACATGTTTTATTACCCTTGAGACAATGTGAAAAGTTAGCACAAAACATACTAGGATAGACGAACAACCTAGTCAGGCCATGATAAATATCCTTCAAATGACTAGTGATAGATAAAAATCCTAAGACAAATGCTTAATAAATTTGGTGGTTTTCACCAATTGAGTTTTTCTGTTTAATACTGCCCAAACCAAACATTAATCCACTCACTCAACCAGTTCTGTTATTTATTAGTTAAAACTTCCATTTAATATACTTTTCTACCAATGAGCCCCATTTTCCTTCTCATTGTCTTTTATGATCTTTGTCTTCAATACAAATCCCCCACCTTTAACACTCCAATTATCTCCTCCTATTATTCATAAGGGGAAATACTACCTTTTAAGAGCCTTTAGGTCCCATCAGAACAAATGGACAGTCCAGTACAAGGTGGGTGCTACTACAAGTGAAGATAATTTCAAAGGAGAGCCAGGGGAATTGAAAAAAAAAACAACCAAACCAAACCCCCAAAATCTGTAAGGAGGAGGGTTTTACTTTGAATTTCCTTATCAGTTTTACACGTGCTTAGCCACTAAATTATGTTGTGCCTTAGAAAATTCTGCTCGATCACTCTTTCACTGAGAAAAGGAGCAGCAAGAAAGAGAAATCTCACAGTTTCCCAAAAGAACAACTACATGAACTTAAGACTGAAGACCCCATTTACTTCCACGTACCATAAACATTTCTGTAGAAAGAAGACCATTCAGCCTCACTAGCTCTTTACAGGTGGCTTCCTTAGAAGCTTTCCTCCTCTTGGCATATTTGCAGGTTCTCACACACAACTAGATTTACCTTGACTTTGTGTTTAAGGAATCTCCATATCATGTATTCCTTAAAGCGTACATTAAGGAACAAACACATGCCTAATCAGGCTATGATCACACCCAAACAGAATAACTCCGTTTGAAAAGAAATATTTTTTACGGTTCATTTCCATTTCTTACACCAAATTGATGTATTTTAGGGCAAAACCCATGCAATTCTGACATCCCTGCAGACTCTAACTGGAGTCCAGGAATTGAGACCACACTTTGAACATAACAAGTCCATGCTAACGATTCCAACTTTTAACACAGGACGACCCACGTTGAAAGGGACCTCACAAATTTATCTAGTCCAGCCTTCTGATCAATAGCTGTATCACAAAATGTGCACTCATAGCAGTAATAAAATATTGTATAATGAAGTAGTGATTTGAAACTAATGTCAACAATTTACAAGAGGTAAAAAGCATCTGTTAAACAACAACAAAACAAAAAAAAAAACAACAGTAACAAACAAACAAAAAACCACAAACCAACCCTTCTGAGATAGCAGCATTAAAAGCGATGAGCATTTCTGGTTTAGCACATGCAACAGAGACTAATTTACTCTCTGATTTCAGAAGAAGTGAAATGAAGTCAACAAGATGCATACTTTCAGCAGCCTCCTCACAAAACCAGAATTGGAGGAAGTCAATGGGCTGCAAAATCCTCCAACTTCCACCTGCAGGCAGGGAAGACATCAGGCGATTACGTGACGGCCTCCTGAAAGGTGCACAAGAACATCCACTCTAGCCTGCTCCCCAACTATTTTCTCCTCCCTCCATTTTCTCCTCTCTTCACACAACACAAATACTCTTTCCAGCACCAAGTTTAAGAACACCAACCACAGCAGCACAAGTACCAGAAAACCAGAGAGCCAGAAAAGGAACAGACGACCTTATGGACAGCCACATTACATAGTTCTGTGACAGAAGAAAAACTGATCGAGTCGAATTACCCAGTCTTTCAGAGCACCCTCCCTGCCGAGGAGCCGTCTCCCACCCCAGTGCCCTTCCCCTCTCCGCCCTGCCAGGCTGCTCCTTGCGGAAGGGAAAATCTTCCAGGTTGCTCTGGGCAGGCCAGCACCAGCTCCGAAGCATTGCTTAATGCAAAAGAAAACACGGGGCACAAAGGCACCCTCAACGAGTGGTTTCTACCTCTAAAGCAGCTTTTTCAACGATTTGTTGCACTTTGGACAGTTATGGAAAATAAACACTCCAGGATGCTCAATTGCAAAATACTAGCAACGCTGCAGTGTACAATTTTAGCTTGGACTCTGGTCTGCCTCAAAATCCTGGTTAGGCAAAAAAAGCTGCTGTCAGAAAAAGGCTAATTGCAAGTGAAATAACTCCCTGGGGAAATCTAAAGCCATCAGAATTGCTGCTTTATATCCACCTTCTACCTCCCAGAGATCAGCTGTGCAAATACATCTGTTCTGAAGCAGATACTTTTTACACAGTGATTTCCTTTCCATCTGCGATTTATAAGAGAAAATACATTTGGCAGATCTCTGGGACCAAAAGTACATTCCAGCCCGTATTACAACGTTTCTTCTTTTGCTCAGATATAATAGCGAACTCCTCAACAGGGCAAACAGCTTTCACTACCTCAGTACAAAAATCCCAGAGACAAATTAACCACGTCCTTATGCCTGCAATTAGAGTCAGCATGGGGAATGCAGATACATCGGACGGGTCTTCCTGGACTGGGTTATGGTAGAATACCTCTTAAATTAGAGGCAGATTTATGCCAAAATCACTCCTATGAGTGCTTTGAGCAAATGCAAACTTGATTTATAGAGAACTCTCCCAGCAATTCAAACTGTGAGATTCAGTGAATCTTCAAAACCCATGCTATCTAATTTAGGACTGAACAACGCCAGGGAAGCAATTAGCACAGACTCTGCTGTTTGTTCAAGGCTGAATTAGAATAGTACAGCTATAAAACTCAATGCAACAATTATGATTGAACAGCCCACAGGTAATTGCTGACATTTTACTTAAGTTTACTTATCCTCAAAGCATGGTTTTAACCGCAAACTTAACTGAAAACTGTGAGGTGGGAAAGGCAGGATAGAGAATTCTTGTTTTACTTCTACACTGCAGCTATTTTATTTACTTGGACCAGAGCATGAGAACATGTTTTTAAAAAAGCCCCAACTCCCCCCTTCAAATTATCTTTGCAACAATTAGACTATCGATGCTTCTTGGTAAAATATTTGCGATTACATGGAAATCTATGATTTATTAGGCTTTCAAAACAACTGGTAATTGTGAAGTTGGACTTCAGCTAATAAAGTGCCTGCACCTTTTCAAGCTCAAGTTCGCCTGGTAACTATCTTGAACTGACACCGCAGCAAGACATTTATATTTTCTTGCTAATTCAGACTAGCAGAGTGTGAAATCCAACTGACTGCTCAGCTCTGTATCCTGTGAGCTGCTCCTGAGGCTTTCCATCAGCTGGTTATCTGGATGGGCAGCCTGCTATTTGGAAATGCTATTAGGAGACAATTGATTCATCAAGACATGGAATTCTTAAATTAACATTCAGCATCTTGTATGCTGAACCATATTCCTCAGTATCGCTTTCTGCATGCGATCATATCTGCCTATGCAGCAGGAGCTAATCCCTCGCTGTACTGTGCCCTGGAAACCACAGCCTGCACCTTTTGCCCCCTGGCCCCAAGGCAACAAAGCAGAGCAAGCAACATACCTAGTCATTGTTACGAGTTGCTTTCCCTGTTGGCCTGGGTTGTAACTTTTTCATTTCCTGCAGCTGCAAAGGTTGTCAGACAGTCTCTCAGAGGCAATGCTTTGGCTCTGAGCCACACGCCCAGAGATCTTTGTCCTTACTCATGGCCCCTACTTTGCTTGCTCACAGTCTTAAAACAGCAAATCTCCCCCTTCTGCAGCCTCCCTCTGCTTTTAAGCAAACCATTGCTGCTTAAGCCATGTTTTTTCTTCCTTTACTCCCACTGCAAACAGGCAGTCCATCTTCATTTGCTCAAACTGGATTCCCGTTTTACTTGATCAAATTCTGCTGCTGTGCTGTTAGAACTTCCTCTTCCCTCCTCGCAGTATTTGGGCTCCACATGGAAACACTCCATTTCTCAACCGTAACTTTCAAAGTTCTCCATCACATATGCGATGTTTCACCTTTATTCTCTCCCCTTTGCCTTTCACCTAAAATTAATACTCCGAACAGAGGGTCTCCAGTTTTATGACATCAAACTTAAATGCAACAAATTTGAGACTGTTTTATCTCATTCTGTGGCCTCAGCTATAAAATGCCTCTCTTTTCTGGGGAAGTATCTCTAGATCACCCATTCAGTATTTTTTTTTTCTTATTCCTGGGTAGGAGGTCCCTGTAACCATTCAAGAAAAGCCTTGACACCTCAGACACAGCTCTTCAATGAAGTCTGTCTACCTTTGTGTCAGCTCTTTGATCCTTTTTTATTACCACAGATACTTTGAGAGATGCTACAGTTGGTGAAAAAAAAAAAAGACTGCTGAAAAAACATTTTTCAGTTTATGGCACCAGTAAGGACTGCATCCTCAGAGTAAAATCAAAAGCCAGCATTCATTACTGTTGCAGTGCACTGTACATCCCACCACTTTACTAAGGTGTCAACCACCTTTCATATCTGAGCAAACCTGTACAGATACTCGTATTTTAAGTTGTAAAGCAGGCAGACGTTGTACCTGTCAAAACACCTTTGTGGCCAAGTTTTGAACCAAACAGATCGCAACAACATTTGGCAGTGAGATGTGGTCCCCCCCAAAAGTGTAACTCATAATGACGACGTGTAACTGTAAGCCTCCTGAGCAAGGGTTTGTTGCTCCTTGTTGCTCTCCAAACAGTGACATCTGCAGGAGGGATATTTGGGACTAACACAAATTCTCCAGATTTCGGAAGTACTCAAAGTTGGAAAAGATGGTGAACTTTCTGATGTAAACAGGTAAAAGATTTACAAACAATTTTGAATACCTGCCAATTTTTTTTCTGAACTTACAACCTTAATTTTGTTATACTAAATCTTCTGTCCCTTGCTTTTTTACCCAAAGCCTTGTGGCTATGTAAATGCCCTGCAAACAAAGGAAAGAGAACTGTATATATAAAAAGAATGTTCAACAGAATGAAAAGAAACCTTGTTAAAAAAAAGAAGAGAAAAGCACCAAATAAAACAACAGGAACATTCTTTCTCACCCATACCCAATAACATGTGGGGAATCATTGGAAAAAAAAAATTGTTGCCGTATGTATTACTTGTGAAAAACATGTTCTTCCCAAGCTAGTAATTTATTTATTTTTTTTTTTTAGAGTGCACCAACTGTTATTCAGCCTCTTCACTACCCACTTGTTTGTCTTTTTCCCTATTATAAAAGGGATTGAGATTTTTTAAAATGTGCTCATCTGTAAAAATGCATATTAAATTGATTAAATGACCCAAATAACTTATAAAAATAGATTTGATATCCAGCAGAGCAAGCAAGAGGTCTGGAATCTGCAATCAACTCCCTGTAAATGACTATCCATCCACCTCATGAAAGGCTTTTTTCTATGTAATCCTTCCCCATACTATTAACTACTATAAAATTCTTAAGAGTAAAGATACTGTAAATATTTTTTTGTACCCCTTGATACCGATTCGATGTTTAAAATAACAGACATTCTCAGGGGACAAATAAGATCTACAAAGATCTGTATGCAAATGAAGAGAGTCACTTTCTGGGCTGTCATCTCATCTTCTAACATGAGAATAAAACAACATTTTTCTTTCGTGGTTAACAGCCTGTGGACAGAAACTGAATGACCAAGATCAGCTGTCTGAACTAGGCTTCACTGAACATACAAAAGATTATTAAAGCAGAAAGTATTACCCTACTTTGGATGATCCTCACTTCAGATAATTTACGGCATTAAATAACCCAACACTTTTGTACTTAGTGATGAGATGTGACTTTATGCAACTTAAGGATCAGCTGTACATTAGAAGAGGTTTGCCATTTCAGAACTTGGATGCTCACTTCATCTCTGATATTACATGGCTTTCCAGCTTGTTTAGTCAACAGATGGCACTGCTAAAAACTATTGAAAAGATCAAAATTTACGGTCTGTAGAACTTGAAATATGAGGCACCAGAAAAACTCTGAATATTGTTTCACAAAAACAGATGAAGTTAGAGGATATTACTAAAGATCTACAGTGTTCAAACTATACTGAAAGGAGTGCAAAAACTTTTCACTTAATCCATTTTTGTAAGCTAAGCACTCAGCATTCAAGCAGCTATCCCACTGCTTTGCTGATGGTGGGTCATCTCCCCTTTTGCTTTAGGATTACATAAAACCTCTCTCTTTCTCTGAGCCTTGTACAGCAGATTGAGATGCCAGACATATGCAAATGCCAGACTCATCTCTGCTGCACATCTCTTAACCCACGAACTGTATAGAATTACTCACACCTGATGCTCACACAGTGTGACGTATCACATACATTTGCAGACCTAAAAACTCCAGAGGGCAATATCCTCCTTTGTTAAATCATTCAAATACTCTGCAAGTTTTACTGCATTGTAAACAAAAAAATAAACAAACAAAAATATGTATTAAAAAGGCTGAAGTTGCAGAATCAATCACTAGAAATCTAGGAAATTTAAGACGTGTTAGCCCAAGTGCAGGAAGGTCTGCCTTGAATTATTTAAGTCATTCACTTATTCTTTCTTATGAGGGTGTTTTGTTGTTGTTGCTGTTGGTTAAGGGTTTTGTTGTTGCTTGGAAGAATTCATACCTCAATCAATGCCCACAATGAACAATACTTAAAAACTGAGATCATCATCTAATTGTTTTTCCACTCTTCTGATTAGCATATTCCCCAATGTCTTGTTTACAGATCTTTAATCAAATCCAGCACTTGAGAAAGAACAATTGCTCTCTGAGATTGTCTCAGGTACTTTTCACTACGTGGGGGAAAAATAATCAAAGCACTCCACCAACTTTCGTTAATTTTTTTTGTAACCCCTCTGTGCAATGAGTGCTATCAACCTCTTTCAAGCAATAAAGAGCTGAGTTATAGACCAAAGCCAAAGCATCCTGCGGTTTCAAGTGCACAATCTAAAGCTTTTTTTATTTGCCTCTCCAGATTACTTAGCGTTATATAATAGGCTGCATGTTCAAGACAGTTCAGAGTGACTTCAGTCACATGCACGGGAAACTTTACAAATCAAACATCCAAGTCCTAAAGCCTGACACCCAGTAATGTGGGAATAAACAAGTAGCAGCTGCTTCTTATCAGCTGGGGTTTAGATGGCATGCAATAACATCACACAGGAAGGCCGTGGCAGAGGCAGGAACAGAAGTCACTTGAGCTTGCATTCAGCCCTTCAAATCATGTCGATTCTAGCATTTGCCTGCTCCTGTTCTTCAACGTCCATGATCAATAAAATTAATTAAACCTCTTCTTTTTCAAATCAATATGTCAATCAGAAACTAAATTAATTTTACAATGCACTGCCCTCTTTTCTCCCCAAACAAACGCTAGAGGAAAAAAAGCAATACATATTACATCCACTGAAAGTAACCTCTCAAAGACAAAAACAGCTCTGTGTCTCCCTCAGGAGTCTGACAGGCCCAGTGTTCTTGATATACCATCTATTGTCCAGTACAGCCTGCCTCACTTAATAAAATTATCTGCATTCAAAGGTAAAGTCCCTAGCTCCAAAGGAAACTGGATTTATCAATTCTGTGGGTATTTAAAAAATAAAAAATGCCTGTTAACATTTCCATGATTTCACCCCCTTGTACAAGGAAGAAATGTTTTAGTGATACCCAAATGCGTTTTCAATGTTATCAAAATAACTGCAAACTTTTTCTTCCCAAATGGTTACAGGATACAAGAATTCAAAGAAGTATTACAACTAAATCCTTCAGATGTTTTTATCACCCCACATTCAGGAAGTTCCTGCCGTGCGTGTTCCTGATGTAAAAAAATACAAACTCTCCCTTTTTTAAGCAAGCATATTAATACTGGGTCTGTATTAACTGAGAAAAACTGTCATGTGCTAGCTGGGATGGACTGAATAATTAAAAAAAATATGAGCATATTTATGAAAAACTCTCCAAAGACAGAAGTTTGTGTTTCAGAAAACAAGTTTTCCCCAATACTATTTTCTTACTAATCTTGCTACTTGCAATAACAAACTTTTTGAAATGCATCTTTTTTCCACAGCATGTGCTGAAACACCTTCTAATGAACTGGCTTTTATTTATTTAATTATTTAAATCCATACTGCTTTCTGGTAGAAGGCTTCAAATTCAAATGGTTTCAAACGAAGCAAGCAAACATCTTTTCCAATAACTACCTACTCTGTGAGCCTGGGAAGTTTACTAAGCCAATGGACTACAGCATAGCAAAACCTCAACTATCAAACAATTATCAGATTTTTACTGCACTCTTCAGGGGCCCATTCTTCCATTCAGAAACAAAATTGAAGTAAGATTTCAGAATCTAGCTACGCTGGAAAAATGAATTAATTTTGCCACTGCTTGTCTGGAAAACTCATTGAAGTAAAATACAGAACTCCAAATAATCAGTGCCAGGGCACATGGGTGTATTTACCTCTTCCATCACTGAGCCTGACTTTATCACAACTTTTTAATGCACAGTTTCTAAGCGAGCTATTGTTATTACATGCAGGAGATTTTCTTCTTCCCCACTTTCAGTGCACGACAGGAACAGATTTTCTTATTATCGAAGCTTGATCTAACATGATACGTAACTGTGTTTACCACGACATAATTTGCCTAAATCTCTTCCGTGTCTTCAGCCACATTTTCACAAAAAAACTGCTGTTTATTTTGGAATAGACAGCATGGCTGTAGGTTCCAAAAAGCACTGTGTTTTATCTAACTGAAAAATTAGAAACCAAAGCAGAGCAAGAACACTGAAGTTCCCATTTACGAGGTTCTCCCTATTACCCCGAACTCATGCTGCTGACTAGAGACTTGTTTTTCATCATTTCTTACCTTTGTGGTTAAAGATCCCCTCCATCTCCATACTACTGCGAGAGTGAGCGATGCAGAGGGACCCGCAGGGGACCAGGCCTTCTGCGGCTGGGGACCGATCCGTGGTTCGAACCAGACACCAGTCAGGCTTGTCATGGGGTCGCTCCAGGACCTCCACGGTCTGCCCACGGCGGATCGTCAGCTCATTACTGTTGCAGGCGGTGAAGTCGTGGATTACCACCGTCAGCTCGCACCCACCAGACAACTGTCAGGGAAAACAAGAACAAGAAGCCAGATGAACGCTCGTTATCAAACCATCCGTCACATACCGTTACCTATTTAGGATTCCTGGCAGGATTTGTGTTTTGGATGAGATAGCAAGCTTCTGGGGCTTTCCACATCAAGAAGGGATCATCTCAAAACCAAGCAGTTCTGATGTTTTAGTACAGATTTTTAACTCTGCTTGTCTCTTCCTGTGTTCAAAATACACTGCTTGTGACAGTGTTGGGCGGAGGATTTAAGCAGTTTTTCTTGCTAGACTGCTCCTTACCCTGGAAGTTGAAGTAGCAGCCACTTCAGAATGCTTTATGGTTGATAATTTGCAGCAAAAAGACAGATATTGCTAAATACAATCACTCACGAGCTTTATCATCTTGCAAACCCAAGGCAGAAAAGTGATCTTTTTCAAATGAGCTTAGTGTCCCATTCCCATGCCATTTACAGTTCTACATACATGCAGGTCACAAAATCACTCAGGATACTCCATACATAAATATAAAAATCAGCATAAACTTCTTCACATAAGATTCTCAAATACTTAACTATCTGATACAAACCCCACATTTACTTGTAACTTCCGCCTTCTTGCTGATTCCCCAAATAAAACCACACAAACTGGAATTAAAAGCATGCAAGCTCAGGGTTTCCCCCCCAACTCCAAAACACTTTATTATAATTTTTTTTGCCTAAGCTTATGTTTCCTCTCTTTGATTGTTTCAGCTGCTTTGATCTGAAAATTATTATTTCAGCTTTGCAAAGTTCCCAAGATTGCTCGGTGCCAGAACACACACCTAACGTAACCAAACAGCCTGGGAATGCCTTCTCCTTACACGAGGCAGCAGTGTTCCTGGCTACTTCAGATTTTCGTGTCAGAAACCTTCAGGATGCTGCAGTGCAACATGCACGTTAGATCATGGCTGGTACACCCCTTCTATGAATTCAGTAGCTTGGATCAAGCCAGTGAACTCCTCCAACTCAGGGCAGTAACCCCGCAATGCTTTACACTTGGACAAAGGTGGACAAACACTCTGTGAGAGTTCCACCTCTAGCTGATATAGAGGCATGTGCCTCTATACCAACATGTTGAACCATTCTCACCACATTATTTTTGCCTATTGCATTTAGGCTTTTAAATGCAGCCTACATCCTACGAGCTTTAGGAAAAGGAAGTAACAGCCTGCACTGTTATTTATTAGTGTTCACTGAAAGCCTTTAACTAAAGCAACAGACAGAAACTTTGCTAGGGTAACACTATTGGTTATCAAGCATTTTAGAACAGATGACAAAAAATGCAAAAACCCAAGTAAGACTAAAAGGCTAATTCTGACCTTCCCTTACTCAAACAAACAACAGGATGTAACTCCTAGCAGACAGCCTGTAGTAACTCCAGGGCTTTCCCATGGTTTCTGCCTGCTAATCTCAATGGCTACCCTTGCTTGTGCCTGCACACGAGGAAGGAACAAAGTTTTCTTTGGGGAAATGCAGGGACTAAGAAGAGATGAAAATTGTTATACATCTAGTGTTTAAGGATGGTAAGTCAGGTTGTATCCGTTTAGATCCAGGCTAAAAGTTAATCAAATTGTTTACTACTACATCTCTCCAGACAGTCCTAATACCCAAATTATGGTAGTTACATCTTCAAAACATGCTACCTTCTCCCTCATTAAAAACTTCCTTTTCCCTCCCCCCCTCTTCTCTGTATTATATTAGTTTTTAATCCATGCAAAACTATGCCAAAGGGGAAAAAGTAAGAGCTTTCCCTTGTTTTCTGGTATTGATTTATATTACATCCTTCTTCAGACAAACTAAGCAACAATTGAAACCATCTGTATGCCTGATGGGGACCAAGAAAAAGCTGATGTAGTATGACTTCACAAGGTGGCTAATGCAGATTGAATTTTTCTCAGGCAAGTCCATATACATCCTCAGTCAGTCCAAGCACCGAGACAGTAACAAGTGGACACTTTCCAGAAACTCCATTTAGCCATTGTATTTTCTCCTGAATACCTACAGGAGCACAGCTCTGGTGCTCTACTTCCTTGTCTGACCCTTCATCTCCTTTAATAGGAGATTAAAATATACTTTAACACCAGTGCAAAGAACATCTGCTTTTGGCTTTCATGTAGATGTTATTTCTTCTCCTGATTGAAAAAAAAAAACAACAAACAAACAAACAAACAAAAACAACAAAAGCAGCTAAGACTTTTTGTTTGTTAAGTATTTTATATAGTATTAAGCTAAAGGAAAAAGCAAACAAATGTTGATAGTAGCTATGTCAGAAACTACCAAGGTACCAAAAAAGTCATTAAGACTGTGTGGGAACTGGAGGTCCTAGCTGATGAGTATTGCACTGAAACCAACTACTCCATCCTTCGCACTTCAATGTGCAAGACACTTCCCCCATGCAGGTGTTAGCTCCGCACCGTTCTGAAACACACTGACATTGTTAGATGCAACTCAGCACAGGACTTCTCTGCTGCTGCCTAAAGCACCTACACCAGTGCTGTGCTCTCCTGAGCCCACCTCCAAGTTACCATCTTGGACAGTCGACCAGCACCAACCTTCACCTCCCCTGGGATGACAACCATTCTTTCTCCCCACAGCTGTAATGGCCAGCAAACAGCGCGTTCCTCTTTGTTTTGGTGCTTGTTTTCTTTCCATAACATGCTTTCTGAAAGCAGTTTCATCCTCTACACTGATTAAATGCAGTTGGACAGCAAGGAGTGTTTGGAATTAAGTACATTGCTCAACAGCTGTTGTTGGACAGCTTTGGCAAGGCTCTCCAGGCTAGCTGGAGGGAAGAGAAAGAGGCACGGAAGAACCAGGAGACTGTCTTGCACTGAAAAGAAGGGAGTTACAAACCACCTAAATCCAAATTTAGGCTGAACAAGGGCTTTTTATGCTTTATCCATCATTCTCAAGAAACCCTTTACGTAAACTGAATTAATCAGGCATGATAAAAATAAATGAGGCTATGTCTGAAACATGGAAAATGGAGAGACAGAGACAAGACGAGAAACAAAAGCCAGACAAAAATAGAACAGCAGATTAAAAAAGTGTAAGGTTTAATTAAACAGCTTATCATGGGACAGTGCCTTGCTGTTGCTGAACTTAATGTTAGCCATCTAAGTTCATCTCTCTGGGGCTTTTTTAATCACTGCTGACTGTAGAGAGGAAAAAGAAATAAAAGCATAACATGCTGGTTACGTAGATTCTCAGTGAAGTCAGAGACACCACATCAGAATTTCATCTGCCATCAGACCCCGTGAAGATCACTAGTGGCTGAGTTCTGCCAAGTACAATGACAGCCTTTACATCAGGCCGTATTACCTCATCTCAGGGCTGCTTATTAAATTTACTTCCACATGGTAATTTCACATTATGAGGGAGGAAAGAGCAGCTAATAAGATTTCTCAATTATTTGAAGTGTGAAAAATCTATAACCTCTTTTTAAAAATGGAAACAAGTGCACTGTGGGAGTAAAGAAAATAGGGGAGAAGTTTTCTTCTCATAGTATTTCACTTTGACCAGGCAGCTGCTCGGACCTGATTTCTGACGCTGAGGAGAGGTGTATTCTCAGAACTATGTCTGCTTCTTCATTTTTTTTTTTTTTTTTACTAAAATTAAAAATTAGATTTTTTTTTTCCTGCTGGCAGACACTTTTTTCTTTTCTTTTTTTTTTTTTTTTTTTTCTTCCTTCTGTGTACTCAGCTGGTAGAACTAAATACTTGGTTGTCTCCCACTGCTTCAGGCCTTTTTCTATTTCCTGAAGTACTACACACAAGTTTAAAGAAGCATGTGAATGAAATACAACTTCACACAGACAACAATACAAAGTAATACCAGCTGGACTCAAAAGACAATTCATTAAAAATAAAATATTGCTGCACTGACCACACAGGGTAGCTAGGCTAGCTTGACACCTCCTATTTAGGATAACATCCTATGACAGCTCTTATAAAAGCCTATCTCTTCTCAGCTACCAAAATCGTAGTTTGGATTATTTTGTATCTCTGCCAGCTCTGTTAACACAAGCATAAAAAGATCCATCAGATCTATGTTGTTTCCTTCAGCTTCCCCATTTTGTTTCTTATGCATTGGATTACATTCAAAACAAGATGCTAAAAACAGATCCAAGCTCTGAGGCTAGGTAACTGCTGAAGGCTGGAAAGAAAGACTGAGTGTCATCTCTTTTATTCATTAGCCACATAAAATGCTGGGTACACAGCTACAGAACGTGAATGGAGGAAATATGAAAGGTAGGTGGAAAAGGATCTTAAGTCCATTCCTTTCTCTTCCTCTAGAGCACGATCAATTGCATCTATGTGAATCATGACTAACATTTATCCAAAGCTTTCACAAATATTTCCAATTATGGATATTCACTAGCCTTCCAAACCAGGCTGCTCTAGAGCTTCACATTTCCATAGATATATATAAAAAAAAGTCTTTGCAACATGCAATCTTTTATAAAGACGATGTCTTTTAATCTCATTGTATCCACTAAAAATATGGGTAAAAGACTGGTCTGTAACTCCATGTAGTTTTTACACACTTGAAGACCTTACGTTTTTCTTCGCACCTTTTTTCTTTACACTCATCAGACCTAACTCTTTTGGGGCTCTTGTCTTACAAAGTAAATTATGATTGGTAAACCTCTAATCAAATCTTTTGGCTTTGCTGGAACTCTTCCAATGGCCCACTAATTTGTTAAAATTCTGTATTCAAAACTGGATGCAGTACCTAATAGAAGCCTTACAATTACTGAGTAAAGAATGAGGACTTTCTGACCATCAGTATAGGGCTGCTTCGTCCCATTTCATAATGGCATCACACTTAAAATAATACACGTGGTGAGCCTCTGTAACTTCTAGATCTCCTTCTCAAAAAACTGTTCAGTACTGTCACCATTTTCATTAATACTTAATTATTTCCACCCATTCATATTAACTCAAATGAGTCCCTATTAAATTAGTATTTTGCCAGTTCATTTTTCCCTGTACCAAGATGATTCTGAATGCTAATTCCTTCTTCCAATACAGTTTTCAGGTAACATGAAGCTGGGAAGGATGTCAGCCTTTATAAGTGGTTTACTGGATCATTACTGGGTCATTACTAAAAAGCAGAATGCAGACCTACAGCCAACAATCAAAAGTTACAATTCTTTGCCCAATAATAAGCCCAAAAAGCCAGGGTGGAGAAGAAAAAAGGTAATGAGAAAGTTATTTTCTGTTGTTAAGGCATTGCCAATTAAGTCACAAAACAGGATGCAAAGAAAAAAGTTCATCTGGACAATGCTCAACGACTTCCAAGGCCAAGGATTTTTAGTTCTTTCAAAACAGATGTCTGACCAGGCAAGAGAGACTATTTTATTTTGGATAAAAGATTTCACACTTGCTGTTCTCCACGTATAACAACTTAGCGCTTCTAACCAAAACATTATTTAAAAAGAGTCAATTGTCTGAACGTATGACTGGATAGAACAGAAAAAAGGTTTTACTTGGTTGCTGATTAGTATGAGTTGTTTGGTATTGTTTTTTCTTAACCACAATAGTGGACATGTGAACACAATAAAGTTCAGCAACAACACAGTAGGTGATAAAATGCTAAACATTTTTACCACTTGCTTAACATACTGAATTAGCTGATAGCTTTAATGCTTCTCAGTTTGGAATCTAAGCTCAGTTTGGGACATGCTCCAAAACTGACTGAGAAGTTCCACTGCTCCAACTGACTAAACACATTAACAGCACCTAAAATCCCTATAATTGTTTCACTCCATCTCTGTAAGGCATTCAAACACACTTTAAGCTTCCAATCTGAAGAAAAAAAAATTCAGTCAATTTTAAATCCCAAACAGACTAGAGCCAATGAATTCTCAACATATGAAATGAAAGATTACTTCAGATTCAGCAAGTATCAACATATCCTACTTATTTCACTGGCTTTCTGCCTGTTGCTGTTCCTTAACAACTTTTATTTATAAACAGATATCTTAAATTTCTCATCTTAATGTATTTAACAAATCAAAACACAGAAATATTAAACAAAAATATTTTAATTCGCACACTTCAAAAAGTGCATAAAGTCAGTTCCTTCCTTGGACACATATAGGAAAGACACAGCACAAGTAACCTCTAGGTGATTTCCCAGTTTCCAGTATGGATTGATCTGTTCTTGTCAAAGAAAAGTCTAACAAGAATTTTATCTGTTAATTTGAAAAATCAAAGCTACTTAAAAAAAAAAAACAAAAAAAAACCAAACAACTAAGCTCACTAGCCAACTTTACAATATAACTTGTCAATAAAATATTTAAAAGCTCTCTCCATCCCTCTTTCCTTCTATTTCTCCTCCTTTTAACTTATAAATCCTGTTTATCAGGTTGTTGGTAAGATTCTTCCTCATGTCAAACTGAAAGACAATCCTGGGGGCATTTCACTTTGCCAACTTTCTTAGTAATTCTTGTATGATGCCTGAAATATTGCTATGAAGGGCAACAGGAGACCATCCATATCATTTCCCTGTAAATAAGTACATCATAAGCAACTGAGGATGGGCAATTGCTGTACATAGCAGGGATGGATTGCATCACCTCAGCTGAAATTGAAGGACAATCTAGACAAACAGCTTAACATCTCAGTCAACAATCGTGGAAATCAGAGAGATTGTGTCTTGGCTTTGAGTGTGATAGATCACCCCAAATCTACACTAGTCATGGACTGTTAAGAGCAGAAATAGCAACACAGGTTTTAAGAACACATTGAAAAACTAAAAGCTATTTTTCAGTATAGATAAGACTTTTTTTTTTTTTTTGTAAATCACTCTATAACTAAGAATGCAAGGAATAAAATAGCAAGATTGTCACTGAAAGAGTGTCTTCTTGCTCTAAGCAACCATTTTTCTAACAGATATCCACAGAAGAAGAACCACCAGAACTACAGACCAACTTCGGTACAAATGTACCAGGTCAAAGCAGAAGCTATTTTTGACTAATATGAGAACAAACCTAAGCCCTTCATACTTATTTTTGTAAAGAAGAGGAAGACAGGAAAGAGAAAATTAAATCACAGAATTTACGTGACACACAAAAATACGGAAAACAAACTCTCTTTTAGATGACTGTGGGAATTGTCAAAATGTTTCTCTGAGAAGCTACTCACCCAGCTGCCCTGTAATATACTCATTATTTTACTTGTATAATTTGAGTGGCTCATCAGAAGAATTCTACTGAATGAGGTAACAGGCCAAAAATTCGTAAATGTGTTTTCAAGTAATTTACTACTCAGTTTCTATCTTTTTTTCATTCTCCTATTTGATAAATACCTATTAGCCATCTCTACCTCCCTGTGAGGTCTTAACACTTCTCACTTGCCAGAAATCTTTCAACTCCAAAGTAATACACACATGTTTCATATAAGAATTTTTGCTCTTTCGATGCCTATCTTTCTTCTACCCATGGGAAACTTTGGCTGTGTTATCCTTATGGGACAACCCAGCCAAAATCTATAGGCAAAGATGGAGGAAAGAAAACACTAGTACTAGTATCATATGATACTTCAACTTGTGGGTTACTCCTCTCTAATAAGGTGATTTTCATTAGTTCTCATGCAGACACTGAACGCTTACTGTCTATGTGTGTTTGCTTCACAACAGTAACCACATGGAAATCACCAACCTCAAGAGAGTCAAAAACCAGATGATATGCCTTCAGAAAAGCTGAGACTGCCATCATGAAAAAAACTGTGCACTGCATTAAATTCTATGGAAAATATAACTTCATTTTTAAACTGTGACAAAGCGTTGGACAATCTGCAGAAGAGAGGGGGCAAAATATTTTCAGTTTGTAATAAACAGAATATATGTATGACCTACTGGATTCAAATAATCACCCCTGGTCCCCCACTGTATTCAAGATACTTATTCTTACATAAGATATTTTACTCTTGCATACAGCTATTTTTAAAAGATCAAATGCTTCCATGCCTTTTCTCTGAAAGTACTAAGGACTACTTTCAGGTGCTAACTCACACTAAGCTACGAATTGTTCGCTCTAAGAATAGAGCAACACCTGGGAAACTTACCTTATCGCTGTCTAGTGTGTTCTGTGAGGTTCTTGAGGCAATTGAAATAGTATCAGGTTGGCTGCTACCATCTCCCTGACTGTCCAGGTCCTCGCCGTCTCTGCAAATAGTTCAGTTTTCATTACAATATTAGCATTGTGTTTGTAATGCTCATACTTACAACTCTAAGAAAGGGGATACTGTGGCAATGGACCCTAGACAGACAAAATAACTGATGTAAAAATCAAATATTCAGCATTTAATACTTTGTTCTATGCTTAAAGAGAATAGATTCTTTTGTTCAACATCTACATCAACATCATGGAATTAATGTAACCAACCAGCCAGAGCAAGTTTTCATGCCAACTCTGGCAAGAAACAGCCACTTAGCACTCTGCTTGCTAGTTTTGTCTAAGTCACTCATTTTAAGCTCTGTCAAAGTAAACCAAAGACCTGAATATGAGTAACACACACAGAATTGTGAAAATCTAAAATGCACAGCTATCCTGTACTGCAGTTCCAAATTCCTTCTGTAATGGTTAAATCTACACTAGTCAGGGACTGTGCAGCGCAGAAACCTCAATACATTCAGCACTGGACACTATGGCTCTTGGTTTTGTCCAGTTCACTGAAATCTATTAGAAATTCAACACTGCAGAGGAAACAGTGCTGCTGAAACAGCATACTTGAAGATCTCTGACTTTTTAAAATATTAATTACCTTCTTCCTTTCTGTTTTGTTGTTGGTGCCGTTTTGGGGATGTGGATTGGTTCTTTCAATGCTCCTTTCAGATGAATGGTCCTTTCTTGTATCACTTCCCGGATATGTTTAATCCAGTCCTGTTTATTTTCTATACTGGATGCCTTTGATATGTAAAAGAAACAAAAACACCAGACTGGACTATTAGAGCTGAGAAAATCCACAAATAGTCTAATGAATATCAAAGACAAAAAGAAAGACTGTGTGAATCATTTTTGAAAACATGAACAGAGAAATGGAAATTCAAGCTAGTTGTCTTCATTTTGAACCAACAATACTACTTTACACTTATCAACATTGTTAATATTGTTCATATAAAAACATTTTATTTAAGATTTACATTCTTCTTTCATAACTTAAAGGCCCAAGAAGGCTGAAGCCCTATACATACCTCATGATAGTGACAGTGGATTGATTAAATTAAAAAGAATTCCAGTAATAACACCTTGAATATTAGTATTTTAAACTCCTGATATGTTTTAGGTCAATTCTAACTTTATATAACAATCTGCTATCACTGAAAGAAAACTTATGGAAGTATATGCGTCACAACATAACGTATTTTATATATTACTGTTACCACTTTTGAAACCTATATTGAAGAGGAAAGCTAATTTAGAGATTGTATTTTAATGACTGTCTGCAACACATCATCTATACCGTTGAGATACCTCAGAAAAGATTTGATATCCAGCTGCTCAACGTGTAATCTGACTGTTGAATCCAATTTAGCCCAGTTACCCTGCACCTGAAATTCTATTAAATATAGGCATTGGTGTGGATTAAAAAAAATATTGTGTATAAAGTCTTACTTCTCTTAATCGTTATCTTCTGAAATAATTGATTTCTCATATATTATATACATTCAATAAACAAGGAAAAAATCAAAATAGAATTCTAAAGGGGTGGAAAAAACTGGAGGAACAATGAACAGTTAGGAAACATGTTTGTTTTCTTTTACAAACAAACCTATTTAGAAGCCAAATACAGTTTTGTTAAATCTTTTATTTACTGTTTTCATGGAATTTACTTATATTATTAGTGAGCTAAGGCCATGCTACTTTCAACCTTCAAAAACAAATAAAAAAATCAACAAATTTGATTGAAAAGCTTCAGATACCATACAAATTATCTAAACACCTACACTCAAAGTACAGAAAAGAATAGGAACACCTTAAAGTGATCTTATGGAGAACAATCCCTTGAAAACAAAACCCTTTATACTGTTTGTATTGGTTTAGTCTTTCAGTAGGCCAACACAGATTCCCCTCTGCTGTCAAGTCACTTTGGTTATACGTACACCATATTTGCTTCCATACAAGGGAAGACTATTTGTCAGCAGCTGTCACTAAACGTAGCAGAAGTCATCACTTGTTGCATTCCTAACAAGCAAGAACAATAACTACTTGTTGGTATTACAACTTGGTATAATTGGTATATCCATATAAATTCACTTTGGTACTTGGTATATCCATATAAATTCACTAAACATATTCATTAAAATTACCTTGAGAACAATTTTGTTGTCTGAAGTTGGTGTCCTTCCAACCCAAAGAGCAAACTTGCAGGGATCTCCTTCTACATGTTCTGTGACACCCAGTTCAGAAGTCTGGAATTAAGAAAAAAAAGTTAGAACATCGCAACTTTTTTCTCAGGAGACACAAAGGGATGCTAATATAACAATTGAGCTCTGCTATTTGAAGAGAGTATTGGAAGGTTCAGTCTAGCTTCAGAGAGAATTGTTTTTTCTTGGGAGGGTGGAGGGGGCTTCTTCAGAAGCAGTGGCTGCAAGATATCTTTTTTACTTTATTTTTTTCAGTAAAGTAACTATTAACAATAGCATTTATAACCTGAAATACCAAATTGCTTATTCCACATTTTTGACTTGACAAAACCAAAAAAAGCCGGGTAACTTTAGAAATACTTGGTGAAAGCCAAGTGTTGGCTTCTCTCCTTGCTGATTTCCATTAGGGAACACTCATCACTTATTGATTTTTATGTTGTTTTTTTTTTGTTGTTTTTTTTTTAAAGATAAGATATGCTTAAGAATTGTCTTGATATCTTCTACAACTATTTTCTGCCAAGCATGTTCTTTATAGTGTTTCCTTCACAAGTGAGTCCTTGTAGTGTGAAACTGATGAAGAAATTCAAAAATTCAGTTTCCCCTGAGAATTTTGTGGAACAACTACATTAACAATCAGTCTCTGGGAATGTTTTAATGTCAGACCTTTATAGCTAATTATCATCAAAAATGATTTTGCTTTCCAACTGGAATAACATCTCAATCATGCGAATTTGCTTCCACTTACACATCTCATATAGACTTTACTCCAAAAAAAATTACAACTGAGAAATAACAAGAATCCTTACTCCAAAAGATAGCTGACAAGCATTCCGACATTATTAGAAACTGTATTTTTCCCCTCACATGCATCATCTGTAGCAAATACATTTATTGCAAGAGGTGTTGGATGCACTGTACCTGAGTAAAGGTACTTTGGTTCTTGTCTTGCTTGGATACTGACTTGTTTTTGTTGCTGCTTTTTCGTTTTGGTGTCTTTTTTTTTTTTTTTTTTTTTTTTTTTAAGAGAAAAACACCCACCCTTTCATCTCTGTCATCTCACTTGGTAAAATTTTCATTGAAATGCTGAAAGTCTGCAATATGTTTTAAACTTGACTCACCAACAACTCCTGTGCCTGTTAAAAAGCTTATAAAATACTTGATGCAACATCACATTAATCAACTCTGAGAAAATATTTATTACTGTACTGCCCATTGTAAAGTCTGAGAGACCAGGATAGTACAACTTAAATATTTTTTTTAAAGCCCAGTAAAATTAGAAGCCTTGGTACACTTGCAAATGTTATTAATTCAGGAACAACTGAGACTATGTGATAGAGGCCTGTACAATAATGAGTGGTGAAGCAGACAGAGGTTGGTCACTGTCCCTTTCCATACTGGTGGGTGTCAATCAAAACTAGTGAGAGGGAGTAAGGTTCAAGCACAACACACAGAGGTTGTCCTGTACCTAACACGTAGCTAAGAAAAACATCTCTTTGCCAAAGAACACTAGAAACGTCAAAAGTCTGTATGAGGTCTGTGGACAAGCTCATGAAAGAAAAATCCTTTTGGGGTTACTGAGTGCACAGAAACCACACCCAGGCAAGGAAGCACCTAAACTGCCAATTATGGATGGCTGGGAGAGTTATTTTGGCAATTTACTTGCTTTGTTTTCACTTGCTTGCTTTGTTTCCATATCCCTCCTGAGGCACTTGCTTTTGGCCACTTTATGTCTTTTCAAAAGAGCTCATAAACACATTCTTCTACTAATACAAGTCATGCCATTGAATATCCTGCACTGGGAAACCACAATAGTAATCACATCCACAGTATTAGAGATGACCCTCACTTTCTTAAAACTGCCTTCCAGAGGTGGAAGACAGGATAATGTGCAAGAAAGATCTTTCAAACAACATTCATGCCTTCAACATCTCTAATAATGCCTTTTCTAAAGATCAAACTACAAGGATTGCTATTGTAAGTAATCTGCACTACAGGACATTTTGCAAACTAGGATATGAAGACATAAAGATAAGCTTGTATTTTAAGAATGGGGTACAGTATCAGTTTTCAACATTTCCAGGAACTTTTCTAGACTCTATACAATTACTTGTTCTTGCCAGATGAACTGACACAACAAGCTTATGGGACTGATTTTTCATCTCTGTCTCCTTTCCCACGTAATGCTTTGGCAGCTGATATTACCTCCAGTACACCTGAAGTTTTTTGTATTTCAGGTTCTTCAGGGCACCAAAGAAAGACGTGACCAACAACACTGCTGCTGTTTTGTTGCCTGCCAGCTACCTTATATCAGGAAGGACAACAAGTGTTTGAAATGAAGTGACAGAACATGCAAAGTAAGACAGAGAAAAATCATTTTCTGAACCAACCTGCTTTACCAGTTTGGACACAGAGGTGGGAAGAGGGAAAGGAGGGGTAAGAAGGTGCTGAAGCAGGGAAAAAAGGCTCAGTATTCATACCTCCTAGACTTGGTCATATACCCCAATCAGATCAACAGAATAAAAAGCTCTTTTAGAGCTTGATTTTGAGAGGTAAAGTTATTTCAAATTCTTTTTCTAAACTATTACGAAAGCCAATCTTGCATTGGTTGGGGGCAAATCAAACCAAGGGAGACTGTCACTTGACTACCTAAATTTACAGAGCGTGAATACTGCTCTCACCCAAGTCATCATATAAGATGTGTGAATTACACTTGTAAAGCATACATGCTATAGATGAGGAATGCAAGAGGGGATTTTTATATTATTATTACTTTTTATTTTTAAATGGAAAGGAAAAAAAATCTCATCTCTACATCCTTTCAGTGGACCATAAGAGCTTTTTATTTATTTATTAAAAACAAACAAACAAACAAACAAACAACAACAACAAAAAGTATTACTGAGACTACTAGTCTCAGTAGACATTCTGGAATTAACTTTTCCATAACAAGGAGTACCTGTGTTTCCAGACCAGAATGTGTAGAATATCCACCAGAATGGATCTTTACTACACGTGTTACAGTAATATCCATGTTAAACTAGTATAATGAATGCATTCTGTCAACTACTTACATCCTTCTGCTTTCTAAAAATGAGCCTTAAAGGCTCTTAAAGAACCAACACACATGAAACAAAAACAGTCTGGCCTAGTCTTGATTTCCCCATCCTGACACTGACACATAGTCTTCAGCAGTCGCTATCAACCTACTCTGTCTCCTGAAAAGCATAACAAAATAGCTAAGTTAGAAGAGTCAGTCTGCACGTTTCAGTGCAGTATAATCGTTGTTCCAGTTCTTCAGGCATGTTTAAATTATCTGAGCTTAGTCATAATCATCTAGCCAGTTTTCTAAATATGACCACTCATTTTTCCATACTTACAAACAGTTTACTCTTGTAAATGTACTTGCTCCTTCCACTTGAGTCCTTTACTTCTTTACTGAAAACCAAGGACATCTCAAAAAGGAAAAGGTGCCTCTCTCTTCCCTTTCGAATTAGAGTTTTGGGGTCCCATACTTGGAAGGATTCTTGAAGGATGAGCTCTCCCTGAGATTCTATATTTTCATCAAAGCCTAAAAACCCAAGGAGAAGAAAAGTTCACCATGAAAAGTTGATAATATGAGGAAATTAAAAAGCACAGCTTCAGTTCATTAAGCAATTCATCTGACATTTTTTTTTCCCAAATACAGCTTGGAAAAGATAGGAGACCAAGGAAGCAATACTAAAAACAAGCCTTGATTTTAACATTGTAATACACTGAATGAAACTGTAGCTCAAGTTTATGCCTAAATTTAGAAATTCAACTGTTAGGAAGTTTATCAACTCTTCTGGCAGTATTTCACCAACAATCAGCATCTCTTTCTGTTGACTTCTCTTAACTTCTTCCACAACAAAAATTATTTTTCCTACTAGGTTTCTGCCATTGTAGAAAGTGAACAGCTTGCAAGGACAAAGAGAGCAGATCAGGTTCTGACACGAACAGGATCCCAAACACCATCTTTTCTGCTAGTACACCTTCCCTATAGTGCATGAAAGAAGTATGTAAATGTATTCCAACAGAGAATGAAAAAAGATGGCAGCTCAGAGCTGCTGCCAGGTGATGAGCCTGCTGTTGATTCACTCCACAATCAAGAAATTGCAGCTGGATTACTCATTTTGATATATATAACAAAGGTGAAAGTTGAGAATACCAATGAGTTTACTTCCATGTTCTAGTGACAGCATTCTCCCAGTTTAATACAGAGCTTTAGATCTACAGGATAACAGAAATTAGTCTACGATACTCTTCTGAGTGGTATAAAATTGCATTTTGAAGAAATAGTGCTTGCCAATAGTCTCTCAACAGAAAAGCACTGGCCTTGTCAGGAGAACAACAGTTCCTTGCTTTTCTAAACAGAGCAGAAGTATGGAGAGCATCAGAGGCAAGTTGCTTCAGGATGTTCATTCAAAAACCTCCAGAGACATAAAGAGGAAATGTGCTCACTCACTCTATTTGTTTAACATGGGATGACTCAACTATATACGCATGATTTGTTATAACACCAACTTATGTAAAAGATTAGGATATTCTCCAGAGTCACATTCCCGGTGTTAAATGATTATTGCCAATGCTGGTCAGCATTTATACTAACAGCATCTCCTCAACAAAGCGTTTGGAGCTGATCCTGCAGACTGACCAACATTCCTGTTGTTTTAAATCAGGGAAGAAAGGTGATTTTGAGCATTCATGTGACCAAGGATCACATGTCAAACCAAGATGAGTTTTATAGTAACTTGCATGGTACTGCATTCCTATTACAAACTCCATTACGAAGGCACAGAGGAAGATAAACAATATTGACTGAAAACACTTTACAATAAGTCTTTATTCTGCAACTGCAAGCTAAGGTGGCTCTGCTTTTATCTCAAAAAAAAAAATTGCTTTGCCAATGAAAAAAAGTTTTATTACTACGATGGCACCATCATACATGATAAAACGCCAATTACAAAATGGATTTTGGCAGAAAGTCGTTCTCAGCACATAGAAGCAATTACATCCAACCTCAACTGTCTGCCATGAACATGATTATGCTGTTCTGGCTAAGGCTCAGGCTAAATTGGCTTATGCTGACATTTTACTGCCAGAAGGTACATTTCATTTCAACCAGAAGTCTGTGGAACAGGCAGCAAACAGATGTGAAAACCAAGAATTTCTTGGAGACTATTATTTGACACATAAATCAGAAAAATCAACCCTAATACATGTATGACCCTCTTATAAAGAAGGATACTAGTTGGAAAACGTAGATGAAGCTACTATATCTGACTATTCATCTACTATATTTTAGGTGACTGGTGGAAAATTTTGCTAGCCTATGTATTTTTCAAACCTGCAGTGGCAGAGGTGTAGATCAGGATGAAAGATCATTTTTAAAGCATTAACAAAACTGTACCAGTTTTACACAATTGATTTTCCTAAATAAGTTTGCATTTTATATACCTCTAAATAAAAAGTATATAAAATACAAACCCAGAGATATAAAAATGTTGATATTCTTCAGATCTTCTCAGCATATAGTAATATAAAAAGTTATTAAACAAAGTTAATATACATCATACGACTGAGTTAAAAGGCCAGTTTGAATCCTACCTTCCAGCATGCTGAGGTGCATGGCATCATTGGCTCGCTTTGGCACACTAAGCATCACCTCCAGGCCATCTTTAATCTCACCTTTACCTTCTTCACAGCATGTGAGCAACTCCTGCAAAACAAAAGCAGACAATCTATCCTGTTTCTAAACGAGGCAATCAAATGCTACTTCTAAAAAGCAAAAAAAGCAAAAAATTACTTTTTGCAAGTAACATCTACTTTGTTATTTTGTACTTCTTACTCTTCCAATGACTGATAGCATACGTTGTATTTATCACGATCTTTTCTTCACAGAGCAGCCCAAGCATTCAGTTAACCACCTCTGATTTAACTAAGATTATCAGGTTAATAATAAATCTTTAAAAATTAAAATAAGGACAGTATTTTATTTTTTTTTTTGATAAGCCATGACACAGCTATCGGATGTAGTGCTACCTCAAGGCCCAGAACAATATAGATGCTGAGTCATGAACCTAGTGGAAAGTGGGATAGTACAAAAGGGTCTGCATGTCAATCTTTACTCTACTGCTCCAAAGACCCGGACTGTACTACTGCTGATAAAAGTATTTACATTGTTTCATTTCAAATATGCAGTGATCTACTCTATTTTGCATCATTCACACAGCTGAAAGCATCCTACAGGTAAGTTTTATTTTTGTATACAAACAACCATTAAATAATGGACAAGTTAGAAAAAGGAATATACTGAAATGTAGTAATTTAAGGCGACTCAGTTCAGTGCACATTCAAGACTCAACGATATTAATGTACGAGTGCTTGAGCAGATATTCAAATTTCCTCACATACTTTGAGCGTTTGAATAGTATCAAGATCAAATGTAGCTTACATAACCAAAAGGGCACGTTATGTTCTCTCTGTAATTCAAAAAGTCCACTTAATTCACTCCCTCAGGTTAAATTCCTTTCAAAGAGAAAGCCAGGTGACTCCTGCATTGCATTGTTGCACTATTTTTATTTAACTGCCAACACTATCAATCATTGCATCAAAACTGTACAGCACTACACTTAAATTTCTCATGACAACACCACAGAAAAGTGAATGTAACTAAATATCCTCTTGGAGAGGGAGAAGATTAGCAGTTTCAGCACTGTTTGCAAAAATAAACAGAATTTCTGAAGGTGTATTTTGCCATCATTCAAGATTCGGGCTCTTTATCCTTCCATGTTTCTTGACTCTTCTCTTATAGAAAGAAGAAAACTCAACAGCCATCAAATAAATCCATTTTATTATGCAGCAAAGCCATCTGGCTCTGAAAAGCCTGGTGAAACCAATCTATCCATTCCTTCAATAATGCATGGGCTAAGACATTAAATAAGATTTAGAAAGTAATTGCTGAAATCAGTCGCTAAAACTTCTAAAACACAATAACCTATTTATGCAAGTTATTAACTTAATCAAACTGCATTTTTTTTTTTGCAAGGGAAGAAATTGAAATATCACAGACTCCTTTCCATCCAACTCAACCAGAAATAGCAAGGAATGTTTTCCAGAAGTTTTAAAAAAACAATTATCCATGGCAGTTCTTGATCGGAAAGGGGAGACAAAGATCAGTTAAGTTACTTTTGTAGGGGCTATTACAAACTAAGCAATGCCATCTAGTAGAGATCTAGCACAGCTTGAGAACATAGCTGCTTAGCCAATGAAACATCTGTCCACTGAGTGAAAGTGGTAACCAAAGGTTTCAGTTATTTTAACAGCTACTTTGTACTTGATATTACCAGGCAACATTACAAGTAACAACTTAATACCATTATCATAGCTAATGGTTAGTGAAAATTTGTTGCTGAAACCATTACAAAAACACACTTGTCCTCACTGCCGTGAATGATTTTTTGCTCTGGAAACCCAAAGGATATTTTCTACGTAAACATTAGTAGAGAGGTATCCTTCTGATGTACAGAAATCTGGAAAAAAGTTCCTTATTTATGCCATCTTTCTTTTTCAGTGTTTTCCTAACAAATATTGCAGCAAGAGTAAAGCTGCCCAGGATGCTGTAGTCTCAGAGTGAAGAGTTAAAAACCCTTCCTGATTTCAGAAACAGCTTTGCATGCTTATGAACAGCAAAATCAGGTTAAGAACTTTGAATTAGTACTGACCTTTAAAAGAAGCTGGTATTTTGTTATCCTTTGGACAGGTTTGATAAGGTAAGAGGAGATGGAGTTGGCCAGTCCATGTCGCTGTTGTATCTCCTAAATGAAAAAAGGAAACGTGAGGACTGTGAGCACCAACATGCAGATATAGCTTGTTCTGAAAGCTATGTAATAGACATTAACTAAAATTTCTATTTTAGAAGGAAGAAAGAAGAAGAAAAAAGACAACTGGTTGACAACATATTCCGGTCACAGGAAGTAATTTAGTTGAGAATTTACCCTCTCACTTTATGCAAACAAAAGACTATTACCTCCAAGGGTGCCTCTGAAGTATTTCAACAAGCCTAAATCCAAACAGCAGTGATTAGGAATATCGATCAAGTGGCACTGCCTTAATATTATTTTTATAAACTGGAATTTGTGGGGTTTGGTTACTTTCAGGACAGAAAAGAAAGCAAATCTAAGAGTTCTAGAGAACAGAGAGGACTACTGCATGAAGACTGAGAAAGAAGTTTCTCGGGATCATCTGCTAGTTTTAACTAACAGTCACAGAGCCTTTTTTCCCCAAAAGCTGTTACAAATCCACAAGGGGGAGCAAGAAGTAACATTTTCTAACCAAAGGAAAGAAGTTATGCAAGAGGTTAAAAAGAAACCAGAGCCACTTATAAATAAAGATGTCTTTGGCTAAGCTAAAGGAGGAAAATAAAAATGACATGATAATTACATGGGATAATTATGGAATTCAAATACAGATCATGGATGAACTTCAAAGTCATTGCTTGCCTTTTATCACAGAATTGTATGTATTTTAACCACGTTATTTCTAGCTGCAGGCTTATGCACTACAGCTATAGGCCTTTTAACCACGATTACAGCATCAGAAATTCTCAACATAGGATTCACATGACATTTTCATGTGGCCCAGTCATGACATCACCAGGAGCTCTTGAAGTTACCTGTACACAGTCAGGTCTTCACTTTTCTAATCCACCTTAATTGAATTAGGGGATGGAGCGCTGGATACACTGCTAAAATAGAGGAATTGAGGATGTTCCACTGGAAGCAGTGGCAATAACATATTTCTAAAACATTTTTATTAGAGCTTTTGTTGCTTTTAAAAATAGTATCATGGAATCATAGATCAGTTTGGGTTGGAAGGGACCTTGAAGATCATCTAATTCCGCCCCCTTGCCATGGGCAGGGATACTCCCAGAAGATCAGGTTGTTCAAAGCCCCATCCAGCCTGGCCTCAAATACTTCCAGGGATGGGGCATCCACAGCTTCTCTGGGCAGCCTGTGACAGGGCCTCACTACCCTCACAGTAAAGAATTTCTTCCTTATATCTAATCTAAACCTACCCCTTTCTAGTTAACACTGTTACTCCTTGTCTTGTCACTACACTCCCTGACACAGAGTCCCTCCCCAGCTTTCCTGTAGGCCACTTTTAGGTGTTGGAAGGCTGCTGCAAGGTCTCCCCCAGAGCCTTCTCTTCTCCAAGCTGAACAACCCCAACTCCCTCAGCCTGTCTTTGCAGGAGAGGTGCTGAGCCCCTTGATCATCTTTGTGGCCCTCCTCTGGACTCACTCCAACAGGTCCATCTCTTTCTTGTGCTGGGGGCTCCAGAGCTCATCGCAGGTCTCCAGGTGGGGTCTCATGAGAGCAGAGCAGAGAGGGAGAATCCCCTCCCTCATCCTGCTGGCCATGCTGCTTGTGATGCAGCCCAGGATACAGTCAGCTTTCTGAGCTGCAGGCACACATTGTCGGCTCATGTTGAGCTTCTTGTAAACTAGCACCCCAAGATCTTTTTCCTCATGGCTGCTTTCAATCCATTCTCTGTCCAGGTGCAGGACCTTGCACTTGGCCTTGTTGAACCTCATGAGATTCACACAGACCAACCTCTCAAGCCTGCCCAGGTCCCTCTGGATGGCACCCCTTCCCCTCCTGCATGTCAACTGCACCACACAGTGTGGTGTCATCAGCAGACTTGCTGAGGGTGCACTCAATCTCACTGTCCATGTCACTGACAAAGATATTAAACAGCAGTGGTCCCAGTACTGACCCCTAAGGAACACTACTCATTACTGATCTCCACCTGCACATTGAGCCATTGACCACAACAATTTGAGCGCAACCATCCAGCAAATTCCTTACCCACTGAGCAGTCCATCTGTCACATCCCCGTCTCTCCAATTTAGAGACATGCATATAAAGGGGGGCAGTGTTAAATGTTTTGCGCAAGTCAAAGTAGATGATGTCAGTGGCTCTTCCCCATCCACCAATGCTATCACCCCATTGTAGAAGGCCACCAGATTTGTCAGGCATGATCTGCCATTAGTGAAGCCATGTCGGCTGTCATCGGTTACCTCTCTGTTTTCCAAGTGCCTTAGCATAGTTTCCAGGAGGATCTGCTCCATGATCTTTCCAGGCACAGAGGCGAGACTGACTGGCCTGTAGTTCCCCAGGGCCAATATTTTTTTCCCTTTTTAAAAAATGGGGGTTGTGTTTCCCCTTTTCCCATCAGCAGGAACTTCAAGGGACTGCCATGACTTCTCAAATATGAAGGACACTGGCTTAGCAACTACATCTGCCAGTTCCTTCAGAACCTGTAGATGTACCTCATCAGGTCCGATTGACCTCTGCACCTTCAGGGTCCTTAGATGGTCTTGAACCTGATCTCCTACACTGGCTGGTTCATCATTCTTCCAATCCCTTCTGGGAGCTTGGGCCATGTGGCTGGAGCTCTTATCAATGAAGACTGAGGCAAAATAGTTATGAAGTACCTCAGCCTGCTCCATATCCTGGGTGACCAGGTCTCCCATTTCATTCTAGAGAAAGCCCACAATTTTCCTAGTCTTTCTTTTATCACCGATTTTTTTTTTTTCATCAGCAATTACAGTATTTAATAACTTCTTTAAATTTTTGTGGTCATATGACCATATCTAATTGAGATGACCTGATTTTCTGTAATGTATCTACTCTTGTACAAGCATTGAAAACTAACCAGAGGCTTCACAGAAAGACTTTACCTTATACTGTTAAGAAGCCCCCATCTCCTTAGTGAAAGGCTTTTGAAATTAACACCAAGAGCTTCAGGGATAATATTATTTATATTATGCCCTTCCCTCTATTTCCACAGCTAATTCTAAAGAACAACGGTGTTGTTGCTACACATCTAGTAGCTTAGCAGGGGAAAGGAGGAAACAATGTAATTGAATCATCTGTAAATATGTATTCAACAAAATCACCAAAGAAGGGCACAAAGTCCTTCAGAATGACTGAAATTCTCCAAAAATTCCAACAGCTACCATATTTTTGTCCTTTCCTAAATGGAATGTTACATGTAGACCAGGTATCTTTGGGACTGAATTAGCAATGTGGTTGGTTTAGCAGCTCTGAACAATGCCAGTCAACTAAATTACTACTGCATTCAATTACAAGTCAAAGGCACCCCAACAAATTTAACAAAGATGGTCGTCTTTTTTATGTGTGGTGCAACCTAAGCAAATCAAAATGCTAAGATTTGAAGAATGTGCTAGTGAGAACTGAAGACTCATGTCTTGGTTGTTGCTGCCAAAACCCTGTTTGCAGTTCTGAACTGCTGTGATATAACACTGACTTATTATATTTGATTTAACAGATTTATGAAGACCAATTGAGCAATATAAATTAACCATGTGAGATATGATTGATTTTCTTAAGATGACAGTAAATTTTAGTATTAAGCTTGCATTTTCTTAAGAAATAAGGCACTCAATATAAACATAAATACAAGATTCAAACTAGAAAGACATATTTTTAAGATGGACACGAAGTACTTACATCAAAGTATGCTCCCGCATGTTCTAATATCAGCTGGGTAGAATCAGGCTTATTTTTACAGTAAGTAACATACATTTGGAACTTGTCTGCCTGCAGACGGAAATGGAAATTTACGTGTAATCACAGAGTGTAACTGCTGTCTCAAAAAGTTTTTACAGTTATCAGAGAACATTTCATCTGTCTCAAGAAACTAAACAACATAGGATTATTTACCTACTTAAACTGGCAGCATAGGAAAATACATCATACAAATGCAACTGAAAACAATGGCAGCATATGCAAAAGTAGATTATTCATAGCTAAGACAAAGATAATGAACTAAACAAAAACCCAAATGGAGGTTTCGGCAATTCACAAAAACTTTGAGAGCAGCCAAGTACTGGCACCTGACAGCAGTACCTTAATTATTTTCCTGTTCAAGATAGACAATTTTTTAAATCCAAATTTCAAGGAAGAGTTACTTTTACAGAGACCCAAATTTATAAGAGACTTGAGAGTAAGTATCTACCCCTCCATGCTTCCTATCTCCCTTGTTACTTCTAAACACAAATCTGACTTTGTTACCCATGTCACGAAGCAGTGTCCAACATCTTCTGGTAACTGTTCATATTTTTCCAGCTCTTTGAGGAATATACTATGGGTAGAGAAGAAAGGAACTGTATAAGGCACATGAAACACTTTCATTAGAGCAGCTGACTTTGATCTATTGTCTGTGAATAAAGATAGAAATCTTACTGTAATTCATACCAACAACATGAGCTAACAGAATCAAAAGGAATGGATGACAAATGTGTAATATCAGAAATAATATAAATTAGCTATTATAATTCAATACAAACTCTGATGTGAAAGTTCCAAGTTGCTCCAGCAGACTTACGCAGTTAATACACGTACACATCAGTTTCAGGAAAAGTTTAGCCTTCATCTCAAGAGAAACAGGAGGCTGACTTGCTTTTTAAATACTCATGTTAACTAAAGAAACAGCTTGTGCTATACCTGCTGAGTTCAGTGATTTCTACCTCTTCATGACAAGTGGAAAATGTACAGCAATATTTTAATGCATTCAAATAATTTCTTAAAAGCTGAAAGACGCCTGAGACTGAAAAAGACAGTTTTTAGTGGTGTACCTACCTGGGTACAAAAAGCAACAATTTTAACAATTTAACAGTATGAGAAGAAATCCTTTACATTTTTGATGGCAAAGAGTTCATTATTCATATGCACTATATTTTCATTAGGAAATCCCTCAGGTCATCATGTGGATTTACCACTAATATGGAAATGGGAGATAAGTCACTCACTTATTGTGGAACTCATAGATTTCCTGCATGTTTCCAAAGATAATGTGTTCTTTGTTTACAATACCAGGTGGGATCTCTTCAACTCCACTTGTCATTTCCCATAGATACGTCTGCCCAGAACAAAAAAGATGCATGAAAAAATCATCAAAAAGCTGAACAGAAGCACTCAGGTTATCTGTAAGCACACACTCATGCAGAGAAATTGGTGAAAATCACGTAGCATCATCAATTCCAGTTGTCTGTTGTGTCACATGTACCTTGTGATTCTGACAGGCAAATCCACGTTTTAAAACTGACAATTTAACACAGTCCTTCAGATTACATCATTTAAAATGCATAGTGCTCTTGACAACCTCTAACGCTTCAGGATATTCCTTATGAAGGTCATGTCTGCAGTCTGGAAGTTCATGTTTTGTGCAAGAGCTAACGCTGAACATTACTAGCTCGAGCATAACAATTACTGGGCATTTTTCCATAGAATCTCTCTGAATTTCTATTCGATAAGTCAGCAAGTAGCAGAACATGTGATACACATAATAACGGAATTAACACAAGCTCTTTTCTCTTGCTAGCAAAGCACATAAATTAATCCCCTCCTTTTTCCTGTCCCTCACCAAAAAGAGGGAAAGGAGAGGAGGAAAGGGAAAAGAGAGGAGAAAAGGGAAAAGAGAAAAAAAGTTTATGAATAAGGAAATTATCAAATACTAAAACTCAGTACTGACAAAAGCAAAACATATAGGATGAATTCTGAAATGGCTGATAACAATTGTAATTCTAAGTTTCCTATTAATTGCAGAAAAAACAATTTAAGTCTTATGACAACAAACTGATCCCCACATTTTTATTTTTTTTTTATTTTTATCAGAAAGAAGTAGAAAGCAACAGATTGAATCCTGAATTCAAAAACCAGTGAAAGAAGAAAACTTACATCCATGCATTCCCGGAGGTCTCTTACGTAAGCCTTTTCTGTCTGAATTAGTTCAGCCATAATAAACCTTAGGTGACAACAGAAAGACTAATCAAATCTCAGTCTGTTTAATCATTATGAATATATAATAACCAGAATACACATTTCTCATCAGGTTTTGCTTTTTCTACTGTTCTAGGAAATATCTGGGAACTGAAATGCAACAAGAGAAAACACATGAAGGCAACATAACAGATAACATTTCTCCATTATTAATCAGTGCAAAAAGAAATGGGGAAGGAGATGGAAGTTTTGTCAAATGCTTTTCCATTGCTATATTGATTTAACTTAAACTCCCTCCTCCCCTTACACATATAATTCACATTAATTCTAAAAAGAAAAAGAAAAAAAAGTTACAAAGTGTAACATGGCTTTGGAAGCTTAGCATTCTGACATGCTCGAATTTTCTGTGAGAATAAGCATTGAATAAAAGGCAATAGGAGCTAATGAAGAGTATCACTCTCTTTTACTATTTATCTGATTTCTAAGCTCCCAGACAAGCCACGACAGTTGCTTCATTATCAGGATTGATTTATGCACTCTCATTGATTAAAAATAAATAAATTCATTACTCTTTCCTGCGGGCAGATTTTCGTTTTTCTTCATTAAGCTCATGAGCAGCATCGCGCAGTTTCACCTCTGACCCAGGGACACTGGCTGGGATTATATCCAGCTGCAAGCTTTTGCTCTTTATTAAAGAAAGGAAATATTAATTAAGGCAAGAGACAAGAGAAAATGATAACTAAATCAAATGCAAGCAAAGTTGTTTTTTTTTTTGTGTGTCTATCATCACACTCCAATTTCACTTACCGATTTATTGGAATCAGAGGAAATACCCAGAGCTTTCTCTAAAGAGGTCCTGTATTTCTCCATGCGCAGGGAAAAGTCTCTGTACCTCTTATCCACTGCTGTGACACATTTTTTAATCTCTGTTGCATGAGCATGCCCTTTTTCACAAAAGCCATCAGCCAGCTGTATCAACAACTTCACCCTCTCTTTGGTTTGCTATGAAAACAGGAAAATATCAAACAGTTAGGAACTCTACCTGTCATGAAGGGGATCATTTTGCTTAACTTGCTACTAAGTACAGGTGAAGAAGCCATGAAAGGAGCTAGCTTCCTCCTCTCATCCCAGAACTTCTTTAAACAGATATCAATTTCTAAATACAAATGGCACAGGATGAATACAGAACTCCTTGGGTTTTACTGTTACATTATAAGCTGGTTACTTGTTTCTCTTTCAAAAATGTGAATTTCCATATCTAACCCAGAGACTAAATTCTGCTAGAAGAGCTTTGCAGAGCACACTTATCTCCTTGCACTAACACAAAAGGATTTTGATCCCACTGAAAGTATTTTCTTCACTACCACTGAAGCACTGGTATTGGGCCAGGCCCACAAGATCTCAGGAATCTTCCTCTCTTTTTACAAGGGCATCAATGAAATGATGTGATAGATACCATTTTTGTTATACACTTTACAATTTAATGGATATAGACTATATTCTTTACATTTTTTCATACGATGTTTTGCTCTCACATAGTCCTTAGATTCTAAAAGAACAAGAAACCACCACCAAGTCTGTAACTAAGTGTGTTTCCCAATTAACATGCTCCCTAACACTATGCACTTTCTTTGTGTAAATCATAAATTATCCATAACATGACTTTATATGTCCACCTCTCTATGATACGGTGTCAGAGTAAAACATCCTGCCAGTGCCCTTGATAACAGAGAGTTAAGCAAAGCAGTTAATAAGAACTTGACTTTTTTTTTTTTTTTTTTTTTTTTTTTTGGTGGTGGTGTTCATCCTTTCTTTTTTTTTTATTTTCTTTCTTTTCTTTCTCTTTCCTTATGGTCACTCATCTAAGCACTTTTTTTCACTGTGGAATTCCAAGTGTAAGAGCAAGCCAGGGCTAGTATTTCCTCCCAGCCAGTAATGAAACTGGTTGAAACAAGTAGGGAGTGGCACTAACAACATCCTCTCAAAAGGGGCACCAGCGTCATCCACTGACTGACAGAGGAAGTAACGGGGGCAGTGGCGCTCTGCATGCTGGATGGAATCCAACAGAACAAAGGCTGGAGCGAAACTCGGAAGAAAATCTGGGTTTGAAAAACAAATATGGTCTCTGTTCTTTCTGGATTCTCTTTTCTCCCTTTCCATGACCAACTCTACCTCCAAGTCTCTTTCCTTCTGAGGCAGTCCTTTAGAAAAATGAACTCTTGTTTACTTTTTTGGGCTCCTTGGAAGACTGGAGAGCCAAGAGTTGGAAACAGGTGACAGTTGCAAAATGAAACACAAAGACTGACAAGTTTACGTAATCTCAGGTACTTTGGTCATGCACTAGCTGTTGTTTTTTCACATGTGAAAACTACTAAGCCTCACACGTAACATCTCCATCTCTGCATAGGCCTCCAGAAACAGAGAAGAAAATAATTCTGCCACAGTTCAAAAAGTTGCAATAGAATCACAAAATATTTTAATAAAACAAATAACCTTAGCAGTAATGATTTTTCACTATCTGCTGTTTTTCTACTATGCTACAATTAAATTGTAGATGAATAACATGTTCTGTTGTGTTTTATATCCTAAATGAACATTCAGTAATCCACGGGCATAAGAATGTAAAAATGGAAATCAAAGGACCTCATGGTTCCTTTTTTTTAAAGTCATTTTAAAACTATTTCACTACAATTCTGTCATAAGAAATCAACTGCACATAGGGCTGGCTGATAGAGCTCTAGTAACACGGTGATAATTTTCTGATTATTTTTTGTTTTATTCCGTTCCCAGAAGAAATACAGAAAGACAATGCAAATACACTAAGCTTCTTCATGACATTCTTACTGTGTTTTTTTGTTTGCTTGTTTTTTAAATGGTACATGGTTTATTTATTTATTTTTATCCTTGTGCACAGAGAAACTGATCATAGCTAGCAGCTCTTTAAGGATACTTTTCATAGAGCACAGACAACACTGAACTGAATGGGTGCAGTTGATACACCAGCAAGAAGGGATACCAACCAAGGGGACCTGGACAAGCTTGAGAAGTGGACCCTAATGAGGTTCAACAAGTCCAAGTACAAGGTGCTGCACCTGGGTTGGGGCAATCCCAGATGCAAGTACAGACTGAGAAAAGAACTCACTGACAGCAGCCTGCAGAGAAGGACTTGGGAAATCTGATGGATGAAAAGTTCGACATGAGCTGGCAGTGAGTGTTTGCAGCCCAGAAGGCCAACTGCATCCTGGGCTTCATCGCCAGAGGAGTAGCCAGCAGGTGGAGAGAGGTGACTGTCCCCCTCTGCTCTGCCCTCCTAAGGCCCCGCTTGGAGTACTGTGCCCAGGTCTGGAGGTCCCAGCACAAGAAAGATGTGGACCTGTTAGAACAGGTCCAGTGGAGGGCCACAAAGTTGATCAGATGGCTGCTCTTACAAAAAAAGGCTGAGAGAGCTGGAGATGTTCAGCCGGGAGAAGAGAAGGCTCCGGGGAGACCTCATTGTGACATTTCAGTACATAAAGGGGGCTTTTAAAAAAGATAGAACTTTTTGCTCATGCAGATAATAACAGAACAAGGGGGAATGGTTTTAAACTAAAAGAATGGAGATTTAGATTAGAGGTTAGGAGGGAATTCTTCACTCAGAGGGCAGTGAGGCACTGGAAGAGGTTGCCCAGAGAAGCTGTGGATGTCCCATCCCTGGAGGTGTTCAAGGCTAGTCTGGGTGGGGCCTTGGGCAACCTGATCAAGTGGGTGGTGTCCCTGCCCATGGTAGGGGTGTTGGAACTAGGTCATTTTTGAGGACCCTTCCAACCCAACGCATTCTGTAATTCTATTTTACCTTTGCTGTGATCTGAAATTCTTCATGTTCTTTTAGCAGCTCTTGAGTGTGCTGGATACTGGAACCAGTGGAAGTATGC
The DNA here is from genome assembly GCF_964211825.1 of Aythya ferina. Classification (NCBI taxonomy): domain Eukaryota; kingdom Metazoa; phylum Chordata; class Aves; order Anseriformes; family Anatidae; genus Aythya; species Aythya ferina. Next base: position 83,412,604 of record NC_140297.1, read on the forward strand.
GTGGATAAATAAAACTCTCCGTTGTCATGAATCCATTCCAGAGCCTAAATAAAGCAAGAATGAAGGAAAAGTAAGAGAGAAGGCAGTATACTTTTGCCAACAGAAACCAACTTTTATCAACATTTCACAAACACAGCTTGGTTACAGGTAAATTTTGCTCTACTCCACTTGAGGCAATTGTGGCACAAATTGAGGCACAAACTCTTAATACAGGCTGCTATGGCAGCGTGCAGAGGCACATGCACTTAGAAACTTCTTGGTTCTGACATCTTAAGTGTTCAATGAGTTCAATACTGTTTGGCTAGAACACTGACCGTCAGTGTCTGAATGTTAAAGACTGTAAGGGTGTACGAGCATGCAATTTACCCGGTCACATACTAGTGCAGATGCTAGCCTGACGAGATGGGCCTGCACTTTTCAAGTGCCATTGACGGAAACAAGCCAATGACTCTTGGACTGGGATCAAGAAGAGGTGCACATCAGCTGGCCACCTGCACAATGTCTCTTGTCAATTCTAATGTCAAACTTTGCAGGTGAAGCCCGATATAGACAAGAAGCACATTAAAGGTTATTGCTATAAACAATGTTTATTTTGATACTTCTTGCTTTTTCACTTTTTAGCCTCCTTTTTTTTTTTTTTGTCGGTTTATTACACAGTGCTGGAATGAGTGACAAACAGAACTTTCCCTCTGCAAGTATCACCCTTGCATTACTTCTTGGCAGCTCTCTAGAGTCATGTGACCCGAAGTTAATATTGATGTTAATTCTTACAGTTTAAGTCAGCTTATTTCATGTGAAGGTCAGGACTGTATGCTGGAATCATACAATCACAGACCTGTTGAGGTTGGAAGGGACCTCTGGAGATCATCTGGTCCAACCCCCTTGCCAAGCAGGATCACCTAGTGCACATTTCATAGGATGGCATCCAGGTGGGTTTTGAGTTCTCTAAATCCAAAGAAGGAGACTCCACAACCTCTCTGTCCAAGCTGTTCCAGTGCTCTGTCACCCTTACAGTACAGAAATGTCTCCTCGTATTCAGCTGGAACTTCCTGTGTTTCAGTTTGTGCCCACTGCCTCTTGCCCTGTCACTGGGTACCACTGAAGAGTCCAGCCCCCTCCTCTTAACACCCACCCTTTAGATACTTGTACACACTGATAAAATCCCCTCTAAGTCTTCTCTTCACCAAGCTAAAATGTATGGAGATGCACATCAGCAGACATGAACTGGAAAAAATCAATTTAGAGACCAGGTGAGCCCTTAATTCTGGGATGATCAGTCATTCAATCACTTTCCTTGCAAACTATTGTGGTATCTGTTTCCATAGCAGGGAACATAGATCTGAAAGCACAAATCATGGGTTCTTCCAACTTCCAAACAAACACCATAACAAAGACAGCAATATTTCCCATTTATGGTTAATCAGTGTGGAGTGCCAATAAACATGGCAGTGACTAAACTGAAGGTTGTTGCAAAATGGGATTTACAATGAAAACGCTGACAGATCTTTATCTCTGGTGTTTGACCATTAGTCAGTAATCTCTGTTCAAAAGCAAGCAGGTCATGTGCTTGGCAGAAGTTGAAGTTAAGGTCATTCACAAACCGGGAAGAGGGGTTGGAGTGGGGGTGTTGTAGTTTTTAATTGTTGTTTTAAAGGCTTATTCATCTTTAACTTCACTCCAGGATTTAACTTGCATTACTTTCTTTGTGAAGTCATGAAAGACAGACTTCAGAAACCTTTCAAGATCAAAACAGACCACTAGTAATTAAGCCTCTGCCTACACCGGCTGTCAGAAAGAAATATAAGATTAGCTTTTAGAGTCCTTTAAAATATGTCTAACTATATTTTGCACTACGGGCGTTGCATTCGTTTTTGCGGAACAGGAATAGATTAGCTTCCTTTCTTTGTCCTATATCCAGTTAAAAAAAAAAAAAAAAGATTTGCCGATCATTCCAGTTAGCAATTTTGCCTTGGAACCCCCCAGTTTATTTTTATGGCTTCCATTATGATTAGTAAAGGGGATTTTTTTCAGCTGTAATTTCTTAATGGTTATTTCCAGACTGCTAAATTCAACAAAATATAAGAAGTTGGACCTACCATGCAAATACACAAAAATTGCGAAGACCTTTGCAGTCATTCAATTACACTGTTTAATGAATTATCCCACTTCTATTTTCTAGATTAGGTTTATCTAGATTAATTAGATTCCCTCCTACCCCCAACCATCTGAGAAATATGTTGATGTCTGTTATTTCCCTGATCAAATTGTGTGTGTGTGTAAAAGTTAACAAGCATAACAATTTGTCAACACAAGCTTGAAGAAATGAGACTAGGCAGTATCAGATCAAGCTGGCAGAAGTAAAACACTACCTTTAAATTACAGCAATAAAGACAGCCTGCCTCAGCAGATTTAGTTGTTCTGTATTAAAGGAACAGCAAATAATTCATCTTACCTTCTACTTTAATTATTGATCTTTCGAGCATTTGGAATATTGAAGTTAATGGCAAATTTGCAATTACAGGACATGCCAGTTTATGTCAAACCTTAATCGCTCTGAAGAGAATTTTTATGTACAACCCTCACCTGTTTGGCACTTCTTTCAAACACCACATACTGTTGGCATTGATCAAGACGCCTTTTACGCATGGTCCAATAATGCAGCACACGGTTTTCCCGCTGGAAGAGCTCATTCAAGATATCTGCAAGGAATGCAAACAGTTTCATCAGAGGTTATGACAAACAATTTTGAAATAACATACCAAAATCAGTGGAAGTAGTTTACACTATAGAATTGGTAATGGTGTTACTCTCTGTTACTCTATTTTGCTCTTTTTCATGTTCATAAAATGTTGGTGCTCCTTTTTTGTTTAGAGAAACATTAGTTAAAGAAACCAGAGATGTAATTGAAACCTATTAATGACACCTTTTCTTCTATCAGATGCTTTTCAATCAGGGATTGCCACTGTTTAAAAGAGCTCAAAGCTTAGTATGACAAAGATAGTTCTTGAAGGATTTTCTCAGAAACAGTGAGCATGCAGAAGCAATCACAATATGCTTAAAGGCTCATATTAACCACAGAATACCTTTTTTTTCTGAATATACAAGTTTCCTATAAAGTGTTTTTACAATTTAATATATATGGGTAAGTATATAAGCTTAGCTCACTACAATAACAAATGCCACACATTTGGACATATGGAATAACAAGAAAAAAAGAAAAAAGACAAAATAACAGTATAATTGAGAATGATGACTTGCTCAAATATCCATGTTCATTGAGCCTCGACAGAATTTCCAGGTAATCAAATAATTAACTCCACAATTTGCTATTCCATTTCTGAGTATAAGAAACTGTCTAGCATTGAGAATTGCATCCAAATTATACTGTTAACCTGCAATTCCATGTGTCTGGCTTATAAATTCTTTGATGGCAAAGGGTTTTTGCTTACAATATGCTGTGGATCTTATCTGAACTCTGCTCCTTTAATGCTTATTGGTTTTTATTTCAAATAAATAAATCCTAGCAGTTTCTTGTTAAGCTCACTTTACCCACTGTTTCTTTCAGAGCAGCAACCCTAGTGGATTTTGTAGCTACTGCAAACCTAGATGGCAAGCTGAAATACATGGGAATGGGGAATCACAAGATCTCTGTCAGGTGATTCTGTTGGAAGTGCAAAGAACCCACAGGGAAGCCTCCACCATTTGAAAAGAACAGGAGAGACCACAAAAAAGGCTTATCCTTCACAGCAATGCTTTACTTGTTTTTCTACTGACACCCACAACTGCGTATTTTCAACAAATGTGAAGAGTCTTAGGGGCTAGACCTCTGAACATCTTTGTGTCCCCCAGCCTCATGGTGCTGGTCCACCACGTCTTAACTTGCAAAAGCTAGCAACTCAGAGAAACGGTTTGACAGATAAGCTCAAAGGCAGCCTGAAGGGAAAAACATCTCTCCCTACCCATGGGTGAGCTGGGACCAATTACAATCACCTGCTACTGCCTTCCTGAGGATTATGAAACTTGGCTACACTGCTGCCAGTATCTTCCTGCTTGGAAATACCGTAGTCCCATTTGACACGGAGTGCTGAGATCACCCAGAATTTGCTTTTCGTTGGAAGCTGGTAACTGCAGCCAATGTTTTATTCCTGCTGGGCAGGCTACCCTCAAACATGCCTCAACTCATCTGTCCCCTTGCCAAGTCATGAGCTGAACTGCTATATGCAGTGCTGCCTCACCTGCTTTCTCAGTTTTATTTCTGCCTTAGGCCACCTCTGAAATGCTTGCACAGAACATACACCAGATTTCTGGGGAACTACCATTTTGTAATGTAATAAACCCAAATGGACAGCATTTAAGAAGAGATGTCTTGATAATGACGCAAGTGAAGTAGTTCTGATACACAGCGAGTAAGGTGAATTTAGCTAATTGGAACAGCACTTGTTCTGTGAGGACATGATACAGATGGCAAGCCAGTGAGAGGCATTTGGCTGAGTCCCATTAATGTTACTGCCATTAATTTCTTGGACTGACAAGGAATAGAACACATTTTATAACATAATAATAAGAAGTTATAGAATGTCGACTTTTCATATCGTGTTTAGATGAGCAGTTCAACCTATTTTGAGCCTTCTGAACAGTAGTTTTCTTTAGTTCCATCATTTGTTAGGATACCAAAGTAGTTCCTAAGCTTTCAATTTATTCTATCAGCTGAAATCTCTTGGAGCTCGTCTCTACACTTCTTGCACTCTCTATCAGATTATCTAAAAATACGAGCAACACTAGACCAAAGTTCCTTCATCTACGTTGTTCACCTGTAACCTGTGAAGGAGAGGCAAGGAAGAAGCACATGAAATTAGCAGCAGAAGGAAAAATGAAGATGCTCTGTTTCTGAGCTTACAGCTATTGTCACTGGCTGTATCCACCTGCCACAACAAAGTTTCGGGCCACTACTACTTCATAAAGATTGGCTTTGGCATGGTGTCTGATACAGAATTTCTATAGCTGTAACGACATGTCAAGAAAATTGTTTACACTGGTATGAAGGGACAGAATGACATCTTTCAGAGTTCAGTATCATTGTGATTACTGTTTCCCAGGAAGAATGTGTTTAGCTAAACTTTGCCTATATTAACAGATTGCTTTTCTAGATATTTTAACCTGCATCTGGGAACAAGGATCAAGTCTGCCACTGAATAATGTATGGTAATTTGCTTTTTTGTTTGTTTTAAAAAAAAGTTCAGCAGTTCTGCAGAAACTCAAGGGTTACTCCATTTTATAAACAGTTCTTTTTAATGTCTGAATACTATATAATGAGCACAGTCTAACACATTATTTCATTTTGTTGAAACACAGGGTGCATCTGTTCTGCAGGACCATTACACACACTCGTACTTAGATGTATTCTTGAAATAAACACTCTATTCTTTTCAATCCTATCTATTTAGAAAAGAGATTAAAAGAGACTACTGTTCTGAAATGTAATTATTTTTAAGGACATTAGCAAAGACTTCTCTACTTTTCCCTCATTTGAACATATTTATCTTTCTCAGAATGACTGTTTTCTGCACAAAACAGCTTTTGGAACCAAATCTTAAAAGTTTGCCTACAAGTCCTAAAACTTTTTTTCTTACACTCAAGAAACATTATAGCTCAACTTTCTGCTTGCTTCTGCTTTGATTTTGTTTTCCACTACTAAGAGTAGAGATAATTGACAAATGTCATTAACAATTTTTCACTATTGATACGACCTGAATCTGCATAGAAATTTTGTCTTATGCAGTTTTATAAATGTTGATGTCTTCAGGATAGGGGGAGAAATAATCCTTTGTCTGATCTGCACACGTCCAAAGTTTCAACAGACACAATCTAATTATTTCCCTACAAATGTCCGATACTCTATTATCTCTCCAAGAAGAAAAAATCAGCACAGGGAGATTTTCAGTTTGAGTACCATCAGATACATAGATGAGCTTAGCAAACTTTTTTTTTTCTGTTATAGGAAAATGAAGAAAGTCAGCATGTCCTTTTCTGGTAGAATCAAAAATAATTTAGAGTGGAAGTGACCTCTGGAGATCATCCATTCCAATGTCCCCCTCAGAGCAAGAGTAACTTCAGAATCATTCAGGGACATGTTCAAATGAATTTTAAATTTTCCCAAAGACTCCACCACCTCTCTGGAGTACCTGTTCTACTCAGTGGTTTCTCACTCCTGCTTTACCAGTTTTTCCTTATATCAGAATTTTCTATTAGGACCAAAAATTTACATCAAGGTCCCAATGCTGTGTTCCTCTCAGTTTGGCTCCACCTTCTGCACAACTCCCTTTGGATACCTGCAAACAGCAATTAATTAGGCAATTTGACTTAGACTTCTCTGCTTCTGAGTTTGTAGCACTGACATGTTCAGCCACAGGTTCAAAATGCATCAAGCAGTATATGACCAGCAAATAAGCTATTAAAACGCAGTATTTATTTCTGAATGTCTCCCTCTAATCTCTGTTCTGCCTGCTTCACCCACCATTTATGCACACCCTACTAATTTCTGTCATTTTGCCACTTTCATCCCTGAAAACCCTGCAGATTTCTGTCTCTAGTCCATTCCCCACAACACAAGTTACACCTCAAAGCTGCACTATGTTGAATTAGTCCTACCAAAAGCCAAGCCCCACATAATGGTACTTTCCTGCCTCATCTCAGCTACTACTTATCTAAACAAGAAATTTAAACATGACACCAGTTATCCTATATTTCATCAAGTTCCTTTAAACGATTCAACTATATGAAGATCCCAAGGGCATCATTCGAGGGATTGCCTTGTATCACCCTGGCATTCCTGAGGAACTCACAAAATGCACCACACCGGCAGACTGAGTAAGCTTCAAGTGATCAGCAGCTCCCTCTTGGCTTCAGACCAAACATCATCACATGGAAGTTTACTATCTCATTCTCTAAACAAAAGCAGCACATCTGAGTTTCAAATTGCAAGAAGATCAAGCGTAAGAAGGAGATAAATAAATTCAGAGCAAATTCATTTGGGTATAAGAAAATTTGACGACTGTCAGCTCTTTCAAAGTGTGAGAACAATTTTAATTAATTCCTGTTAAGCCTGACAGAACCATTTCCACTTGTGCGGGCTTCAGTCCCCCAGCATCACACACACCACAGCACATGATCATTGCGCTCTTTGGATGGGAAAAAAAAGAAAAGAAAAAAGAATAAGAACAAGAGTCCCCTTACTTTTGACTTGCTGTTCAGGTGCTTTAATGTGTGTCACCATCCCTGGCATGTTAACGCTATTCCTGTGCAGGTATTTCAGGAAGACATCGGCATTCCTCCGGGCCAGTGTGCAAGCCTAGAGAGTCAGCAGTATTATTTTCTTCCAAGATGTACGCATATGCATTCAAAAGAGATGAAGAGCCTTCCTCTCCCCCTTTTTGTATATATCCCCCCCTTTCCACATTAAGAAACGTTGCCTATTAAATTCTTCTACAAGTAAGCCAACCCAACCATTAAAATTGTTTCCCCAACAAATAATCCTTACTTATCTGGCAGGAAAAAAAAAACCACACCTAAAAACTGAAACAAAAAACCCAACCAAACAAAATGCTACTAGTTTTTATCTGAAGATCCTGGAAAGCAATTACCTGCTTTAGAGCTTTCAGCATGACTCAGAGCTCATAGTTTGTTTTGTGTATGTGCCACTTGAAATGATTTATTGCATAAACAGAGTGCACATGCTTATGACATCACCTGCATATTCTAAAACATCCACCAATACTTTAGACAAAAAGTAATTGCTTTGCTGAAGTGAAACCAAAAGTGCTAAAATATTAAGATGTCCTTTAAAGGCCTTGAGAACCTTGAGTCCTCTCAGCTGTACTGCCAACGCTCAGCTCAGCTGCCTTCTTCATCTTAATGCACATCAAGTACTATATATGGCCTGGCTGCCTTATTTCTAATAACCAGAACATGAAATGCTGCTTTAAATTGGTTACATGCAGTAACAAAGATACCAAGTAATTTCTCGAATTATTTTAACCCAAAGACTGGAAATTCACATGCCCACTGCTGAAAGATGCGTTTGACAGCATTATTAGAGCAATGCTAATACATTTTTGAATGTTCTCATCTGTGCACTGAGAACAAAAAGGCTTTTAGTAAAACTAAGTTATATACTGTGAAGTCTTTCAAGGCGATACTGGAAAAAGCCTTTGGTTATAGGCTTAGTCATGCTGCTTTGCAAGCATCCGTTACACTTTTATTCGGTATGATCAATAACTCTCTTCATTAGGGCATTAGCTAGAATAAAAAACCTTTAATTTATCTGCAGACTATTACACAATCCCAGCTACTTCCAGACGCTTGTCTAGTAATTTTCTTCTTTTTGTACTGTAGTCCAAGTACAACTAAGAGTTGCTCTGATACGCAGGCAGTAATGACAATATGTGACTGCCACTTCTTTTCCAAAGCAGCAGCTTTTAAGTATTCTTTACATTGACAGTTGCTCAAAGCTGTGATTCCCAATTCAACTTCAGTCACAGTGGGAGACCTGACATCTATTGAAGTTCCACAGGAAATACATTTACAGGGCTGGCCACAATTTTATGCACTTGGCTATACTCTGCTATTCACCGTCAGAAGTGGTTAACATGCCACTTACCACATTTTGTGGTTCAGAACATGTACATAGCTTAGCTTTTAACTAGACACTGCTCCATTGCTTTCCAGGCACGTTTCAGTGCTCCAATAGTCAATGTTTGACTGCTTGTTTTCTAAGACACGGAAGACCACAATAAGTGACAAGACCTACCTTTAGGAACGCCTCCTTCTGTTCCAGGTGTTTGCTTATCATGGGTGTAACATGATCTGTTTCAGAGTTGGGACCCAGTTTGTCTGCACCCCCACACCAGTCCTCTTCTCGCTTATATTCTTGCTCCAGGCTTTCCAGCACGCTGCACACCTATCAGGCAGGAGGAGTCCAACTTGAGTGTAATTCAGTACAACAAAAATTTGAAATTCAGGGCAGTAAAAATGAAAACTGATCTATCCCTTACATATATCTTAGGCTCTGACATATTTTCACTGTAACTTAATAGAAAATAACCAACTTTGGCTTTAGGATTGCAAGCATTGGCCTTCTTAGGCGACATTTCTCAGGATGCTCTCTCTGAAGTTGCTCATCTTTCCCAGTTTCTGTGACTGCAAAGTTCAGGATAAGCTTCAGACATGATTGCAAAGGAAGTAACCTTGCCAATATTCCCACTAACTCTTCTGCTGACAAGTCAAATAAAGCTGACTTTTCTCTGACTCTCACACAAAACACAGCATTAACCATCTGCAGTAGTTCCATTAAAACCTCCGTGTAACTTGCTTGTGGTTTAAGCAAAACTTCTTGATACAAGCAGTAATAAAACTAAGCACTTGTATTCCTGTTTTATTTCGGAAATGTTTTACAGGCCTTTATCTCAATTAAAATAAGAATCTGGGGAATATTAAAGGCCAGAGAGACAGAAGAGGCTGACAAAGATTTGAGTCTTCACCAATAACCACAGCACTTTGGTAATCTTTGAATTTTTCTAATTGAAGCGAGTGTAGCCAGACAAATTACACTGTAGCCTCCAAGTAGTTAGTGCAATTTGTCTACTACTCAGTTAAAACCATGATTTCTGTTTCTAAGGCAGCTGGGAAAATAATTTGCTTTTTGATTTTTTTGTATTTTATGACTGCATTTCATTGTTATCAAATTGGTAAACATAACCAAATACAGTCAACCAATTTTTTTTGACACTGCACTGAAGAATTTACCAAGGCTGACACAGCTCATGTAGCATTTCTGTACCTGTTCAGAAGTTTTATAGAAGGCAACAGAGGCATTCACAAGCTTGAGACGGTCCTCCATCTTCAGCATCAGTTGTTGCCAATGGGAAGCAACCTTCTCTGCACACTCCCTGATCATATCCATGTCATAGTGATTAGCCTGCAGCATTGCCTCTGCCTTCTGCTGAACCTGTAGGGCACTTTGATGCGTTTTCTGACAAGAGATGAAAATTCAGGGGTTCAGGAGAGCATTTGAGTTCATGTTCTTGAAGACCTCAAAGGGTCACATTTCCACTTGTGTCAGTGACACTTCTACATGCACACACACATACTCATAAACTAAAAATAACTGTCTAATATTAGTCACTGCATGACTTCATTATGCAAACACAAGGAAAATAAATCCTATGGAGATTTACCAGCAAATCAACAATGATTAGCAGACTACAATAAAAGCCGACTGCAAAGCATTAATCACACATCTCATCTCTATGTCACAGTAAAATTCTTTATAACCATGAATTCCAGGTTGATTTGCTTTCCCTTCATCATAAGAAGGGGAAAAAAGATGAAAAGGATTTATCTTATTTTGGTCTGATTGCTATTTCTGTCCTCACAGCTTTAAGAAAGTCTATTGCAAATTAGTAGTGAACAAAGACGCAAGCATATAGGACAATAAAAAAGACAACTCTCTCCACTCATTAGAAGAAAAATTGCTCCACAAAATGGCGCAAGAGCATTAAACTATTATTGCAGGACAGTACTTCTGAAAATGAAAATAGTTTTCCCAAAGGAACATAACATTGGTTACATTTGCATCAGAAGTTTTTTTAAAAACATACTATATACAATGAAAGTCACCACAAATCCCTCAATAGAGCATATAAATCAGTATTACTGTGTTCCAGTCAAACTTAAGATCTCTGTACAATTTTTGCACAGAGATGACCAGTCCAATATATTTAGTTTGAAATCAAAGCAGGAGGAAGGACACTTCACCACACATAAATTTCAGTAAAACTTAACATTGAACAAAAATGGAAACATTAAAAGACCATATCATAATACAATGAATAAATGGTGGTTGTTCTTTAATCAGAATACATACAATTAATGTGTGCTGTTTCATATATTCTCAACTTTAATGCCTAGTTTAATATTGTTGTATTCTAAAAAAGGGAACCACCATTTTCAGTAAAGCTGCTGTTAACAGACTTACTTGATTTGTTTTTTTTTAACTTTTTTATTCTTCTCTGATCAAAAAATTACTATTTTACAATGCTGCAAAAAAGGCACCAAGAAGAGGTGATCGTCTGGCATTGCAGCTCCAAAACAAGAAAAAAAAAAAAGAACAAAATCCCCACCTTCCCAATAAGTGTTTTTATCTCTTTGCCATAAGATGATTTCAATGCTGTAGCGTTAACCCACCAGTATGAAAAGGGAAAGAGGAGATACATCTCCTTAGGACAACGCTGTTTACAGAGACTCATGAACAATAATAGAGGACTTCTTGGATACGGTCACTGAAATGGTGCTTTTACCTCTATTGCATGTTGAAACTGCTCGTGTTCCCTCTGTAACTGTTCTGCTTCCTGCAAAGAGCTAGCAGTGATAAGGCCAGCATTTAGCATAGACTCCCCATTTCGGATCCAGCCCAAAACCTGTAACAAAAGAGAAGACCTTAAAATACGCAATTCCACTGCCAGCCAGCAAGAAAAGCATCATTGCTAGGGACAAAACCATTTATGGACACATGTGGTTCTGGAATGGATGCCTAAATCATTTATTATACATTTACAGTGAGCAATAGATATGTAATATAACACAGGCAATGACATTCACTTTAATTGCCTATTTCACTTTGCTGACAACTTGTATGTTTCAGTCAACTATTACATGTTTGTAGGTTCATTTTTTACTGAAGCAAGGTTGTGCTTCTGAATGTCACTTATGCCACCTGGAAAACAGATTGAAGTTACAAGTAATATTTGCTGAAAAGCCAGTGTCAGTCACATAAATTGAGGACATGCACCTTCGTAAAAAGAGAGCAAATTATTCAGAATATTAAGAAAAACACGACTGTTAAGTGTTTTCTAATTGCTTGAAGGTTTTTGTTTTCCAGGAAGTGCCTTCTTGACTCGTCCACTGAAAGCACAAGAATTGCAGGATGGGGAGAAGCCTCAGGAGGCCACCTAGTGCATTCCTCACCAACAGCAGAAACATTAACTTAAGGCCTCCCTCCCACCAAAGATCTGTTCCCTGTTCATTACTCAAGACTCCAATAACGGGCATCCCACACTTTCACCAGACATTTTTATCACCTTACGTCTTCTTCCTAATGTCTAGCCGTCAAAATCTCTCTTGCTTTAATTTCAGTTTATCTAATTTGTCCTGCCCAAAATATACTAAAACAAACAAACAAAAAACTTGTCTCCCTCTTGGCATCATTTTCCCCCATCCTCTTCATCAATAGTTTTACCCTAATTCCTTCCTCTAGACAACACTCCTCATTGACACCTGTCTTCAACCACTCCCCTATGAACTTAGCCTCCTAATTTTTCTCACTACTCTTTTATGAGCTCTCTCCAGTTGATAACCATCAGTTCTATCAAAATCTTTCAATTACTGAGTAAAGCTGGGCATAATTGAGGTTATTCACTGTTGTCTGTGAACTTTTCTGCAGAATTACTGCCCAGCCAGTAATTACCCCTGTGCTGCATTTGTTCAGCTGATTATTCCTGCCAGTAAATCATGCTCTGCATTTGTCACTAATAAAATCCATATCCTTCATGCAGCAGAATTCTCCAATGCATCAAGATTGTCCTGAACTGTAATTCAGTGTCTTCAGATAAATTGAAGTACCTTTTCCAGTTACTTTTGCCTTCATCTTCAAATTTAATATCATAATCTCTACACCAACCTACAGATTTTCTAACTACAAACATAACCTTCTGGCCTTGAAACAACCTCTTCTGCTGCAAGGAAAGGCTCCCAGATCACAGCACAGGGCAGGTGAAGAGTGCCATGAAAAAAGGTTAAGACACCTGGGGTTTTTAAATACTCAAGGGAGCAAGCCAAGGAAGGCCTCAAGAACAAGAAAAGGCTCCTAGGAAACAGATGGGTTCAGAAGACTTAGAAATTAAGCTTGGAGGAAAGGATTTATCTTGAAGAACACAGAGGGTGGAAGATTTTTTAAAATCACTTTTTAATTACTATTTTGTCTTATGCAAGCATTTCTAAACCTGCTTTTTATCTCACAAATTAATTCTTCCAGGTATAACGTAATAAAATGCACCACCTTTGTGTTAAAACACATTTAGCCTTCTCCAGAGAATTTACAAAGAATGGGAGTGTTTAAGGCAGCACTAATTCAAAGCTCTTCTTGACTTGGCATCCCATCACACAGAGGAGACAGCTAGCACAGAACTTGCTATTTCAAACACAAGGATTTTCACTCCTGCTTATTGCAGATTAGGATGGAAGTGCAGAAGCGGGTGGGACTCACAGGAGGGAAGTTGCCAGCAGCATTTCATCCTTTCCCTTCTCTCTGCTCTGACTGGAAGGGATAACGTAAGTACCAGTAAACAGCAAGCCTGTTCTTTTTCCAAGGCTGTTGCCTTGCAGTGTTTGTTGGCGTATTCCCATCACCTCACTACCGGAATGGACCACACCTCCCATCTTTTCCCTTTCTAGTCTTCAGCAGGCTAGTAAAGCATCAGCAGAACATCAGCAAAATTGTGGAAATGAAACTAAGAGTTTGGGACCCTTGAAAGGGTAGTTCTATAGAAAAATGCTTGTTCTCAGTTTGGTTTCTTGCATTGATTTTTTACTCCAACTAGACATGATCACAAGACACACCTGCTTCAGCAAGCAGTCCTGTGTGCATTTTCATATCCATATGGCCCTGTATGGAGTGCCAGGATACTCGCCCTGAATAGTATTCTTGGAGAATCAGAGCTCAAACACTGTGGACTGTGTTTGCACCAAGCTTTAAGATCTACATGTATGAATCCAAGGCAGCTCAAGGCATCCTTGAGGATTCAAGCTTGGACTACGCTGTTATACATGTGAATATATAAGCATATCCAAGAACATATACCATAATCACAGCTGCAAACAGTGCACTGCAAAGGTTTAACAAGAATAGTAAAACCAGTGCACTTCGGAGCTCGGTAGAGAATTTGACCAATGTAGATGATGCATGCTAAGACAACCAAAGCATTCATTCTACACAATGGTACATGGGAGCGATTGCACCAATAAGTAATCCAGCAGCTATATATTTTAGGTGATCAGAGGTTTGGCTGGCAAACATGCAAGTGTAGTTGTGGATGAACCAGATGCTCTCTTAACTATTTCTCTGCCTCTACTTGTATTTCTCTACCCTGTATAAAGTGATTGCATTTTCCTTTCCGTGTTGTTTTTTCTACATATAGCTGTCCTTTCTTACTTTAGTGAGCACCCTCTTCCTCCTGACTTCTATGGTGTAAGAAAACCTCAATTTTCTGTCTGCTTTTGCCCTTTCTGTACCTATTAAATATCAGGTTGGAAAGCAAATTCTCTGTAGGATTTCTTTAAACCTGTTTGTCTTCTAGCCCTTCTGCTTCCTCCTTGAGGTTTGATCTACAGAACTTCAATGACACAAAGCAGAACTGGTACTGTAGTTGAGGGAGAAGTAACACTGGGTGTTTTTATTTGCTTTCTGTGCTCAAAAGAAGTTCACCTAGTACTGAAATGACTTTATTAACTTATAAAGACTGACTTACTTATAAAGGCTTAATTAACTTATAAAGGCTTAAAAAAAATACTTAGCTAAAAATGAAGCCAGGAGACAGTTTTCTGGTCTCAATTTTAACAACCTGAGGGATGCACCCCATGGAAAAATCCCTACAGTATTCCAATCTAATAATCTGTCATGACTACAAGCTAAATACATGTGTGTAAAATGTGAAACTACAACAGCAGTCGTTTCAGTTTTGGCAGGAAAAAAAAAATCAAATGTCAATCTTATTAAAAACTTAAATATGGAGACAATATCCCATCTACATAATAAGTATGCTTAAGCTCTCTTCATCAACAATAAATCTGGTAGGAAATCACAATAATGGGACTAGAAAACCGTGTGCTCACTGCTTCAGGCAATAAAATACAAATAACAAAACAGACTGAAGGGGAGGTTTACTGTGTCATTTTACTCTCAAGTCAAGCACACCTGCTGTGACCTGCTGAGCTATGGAGCTTTTCCCAGTTAAGAGGAAAAAACAAAGATCATGCTTCCTGATAGTTCATAAAATTAAGGTAAATCAGAAGCGTTTTTCTGGAAAGGCAACTGAAATCACCAAAAGTAGAAGTTACTAGACCCAAAACATTCCCCAAAGGATCAAAAGAAATCTTGTAAGACAATATAACGTTGTTTTAGTTCATTTTTTAGGCCTTCAAGCTGGGGAACCATTGCAGATTCATTGGTACAATGAAAACTTGGAAGAGGAGTCTGTAATACACGAACCTGTCAGCTAGGTGTTCATGTAAGCTTGTTTGAAAATTCACATCAATTAGAGCTTTTAATTCAAAATAAAATCCAACTTGACAGTTGATAGATATGTGTTCTAAGAATATAAAATAGAATAATGTTTCTCTCCTAAAACCCACTCTATTATGATGAAGTAGCTGGCTAGAATAGCATATACCTCTCTATTAATTATGAGATGAACTGATTTTTTTTTCCAGTGCTTTTTTAAAAATCTAAACTTGAACTTCATATTCAGTCAGGGCTAGTACTGGCTTGGAAAAGTTACAAACATCTTACAGAATGAATCCACAAACCATGTACTAAGTGTAATATGGATATTCCTCTACAATCCATGATATTCATCTTTTGCTTGTATCTGCCAAAATATGAAACATTTCTTCTGCAAATACATTCTAAACAGGTGTCTCTTTCTTGTCATATTTAACTTGTATGCAAATAAAGCTAATGCAGAAAGGTACTCAGTTTCTTGTGGGAGCATCCAAAGGAAATAACTATTTTATAGTGCTACATTCTGTTCTGTAACCAAATATTATTTCAGTTCAGTGGGAATTCATGACTTATCTTTCTTACTAATCTATCCCATTGTTGCCTACTGATGTACCATAATGCAATGAGACTGCCTCAGCTGGTATTCACATTCTTTCTTTCTAATTTTTAATTTTCTTTGCAAATTTGCACTCTTTTCCTTCATCCTCAGAACAGCTTGCAACTGAGTACAGAAACTATTCTAATCCACAACAACTTCTATTTCAACCATTATTTATGTGAAAAGTCATCTGTAGTTTGCATTTTCTGGAGGTGAACAAGTACTATGATATACACAGGATAATTCAGCAGAGTATGCGAAGGCTTTAACTAGAAGGCCATATATTTGATTACTACCATAGACTGCACACAGTAGACACTACAAGTTCTCTGCACCCCTTTAATTCAAGACCACACTGAAACTTTGGGTGTTCCACCACATTCACCAACGGCTTCCTGGAAATATTTTGGGAATCTACCATTCACCTCTCCAATGATAACTGGACCCCTTCTGTATTACTTTGCAATCTGTGAAGTTTATCATTCACAGTCTCACAAGGAACATGAATTTTTCTAAGAGCTCGTGACAAATGAAAAAAAAAAAAAAAAAACAAGTTGTACTGGGAGGCATTATGTGACATATTAAATGCAACAACTTTTAGAAGACTTCTGCGAGGTCTTCAAGTCTAATAAGGTCGAAGTATTACTTTCTAGTGTTATTTTATTATTAAAACACTAAGCAAACAAACAAAGCAAAAAAAAAAAGAAAAAAAAGAAACCACACTATTTTCACCTGCTTTAGTGGCTTCACCCATGGCATCTCAAATTCACCAAAGGTTTAAGTGTTTCTCAGGTGAGGATCTCAAAACTTAACACTTTATTGCCATGATAAGGAGAATTCAGTTTTCACCTCTAGGAAAGTAAACCTTATTACGATGCCACTATGTGTAGATGCAGCAAACAATATACAAAGAAGTATCAGGGCACTGTTCAGGGAATGTCACTGAATATTTCTATTAATCACCAAACAGAAGATAAAACTATGGTTTTTATCCAGATTCAAATTGCACTTCAAATACATGGCTTGCATTGATGTACGAAGAGTGTTAATGCAAATTTTAAAAATCGCTTAATATTAACAAAGGATGAAATTTCTTTAGGTGCTTAATTCAAATTTGTTCCTCCTTACCTCCAAGTACAAGAGTTCATATAACAAAGTAATTTTTTATTTATATTTATGGGGCTGTATCTCTCCAGGAGGTCTGAAAATAGCTCTTGGGGGTTGATCCCCCAGCTCATGGCACAATTAATTCGTACCTGCTTGACTTCAGCCTGCAGATGGCGCAGCTGTACGCACTGTTCCAAGTGCTTGCGATGCTGCTCGGCGGCTAAATCCAGCTCCTGCTGCTTCTCATGGAGAAATTCCAGCAGATCCTGAACACGAGTTGCCATGTCTACATCTCTGTCACAAAGCAGCTCAACACCTGTAATCAGCCAGACGTTTATAAAAGATGTAAATCTTCTGAAGACAAACAGGACATTTCCTCTATTCTACACTTTTCCAGTTACTTCTCAAAGCACATGTATAACCTGATTTTAAAGCATTTGCTTAAACAATACGGTTTTGCATCCTTTTAAAAATGCAAAATTATTATTATTATTATTTTTAAGAAGCCTGTGACCTACCCCAAGTGACTGAATACAGTTAAAAACATCAACTGAAGGATCATAAGAAACCACAAAGGAAGAGTTCCTAATGGAAGCTGAAAATTGTAACTTGGTTAAATTCTTCCACATAACTATAAAATTAACTCCCTACTATTTACGCTAATTTTTACTGGCTTCCTGCATTGAATCTGTTACAAAACTAAACGTCTCCAGGTGTTGCCAACTCCTAGATAACAATTGCATGCCGTAATTACAACATATAATGATGAATGCTATTCAAATGATTTGAGCATGAAGAAGAAAAAACAGGTCCACACTTCTCCAGTTTACATTTAACCAGCATGTCTGTCATTTTCAGACATCCCATAGAGAGACAACTGGATAATTCTTGTAAAGCCACTACCTTGAATAGCACGAAGGAGCCATCTTACCAGATGCCTGCACTTCATTGACATACTGCAGCAGATCCTGCCCTTGGTGGATGACATCAAACGTCAAATTATTCATGGTCAGGGCTTTGTCTGCATGATGCTGGAGCCTTTGTTCTGCTATTGTAAGATCTTCAGTGTCGAAGTCATTCATCTGCTGAGAGAGCTCATCATTCCAAGACTCAAGGTCTGAAATTATCTGAGAGAAAAAGTAGAAAGACAATGTTCACTTATCAACACGTTCACTTACACAATGCATTTTTATTTCCAATGTTGCACTTAAGATGGAGTTCAGAAACTTGAGTCACGCATTGTTGGTTGAATTCACTGATCAGGTTTGATATGGATCAGACATGGGTTGTTTCAGCAGGGGTTTTAAATTTTAGCGAACAATCCAGAAGAATATATTTGAGAATCAAAACACCTCTCGTTCAAACAGAGCTTGCCTTGTCAAGCACCTAACACCGTGGATAGCCTAGCATTGTTTAAAGTAATTCGTTCACCAACACATCACTTGTGAAACAGATTAAAACATTAAAAAGGTTAAAAACATTATCTCCACCTTCAAGGGAAACTGTTGTCTTAAAACATCTTTCAGTTTTTCAGACTACATCAAGTACTAACTCATGCACGAAGTGCCAGCTCAGCTTTCATTTACACCATTCTCAAGCTCTTTTACAAAAAAGTCAGCTTTACCCCTCTGAGAGAAGAAGTGTTAGGCTCTGTGAGCACCTTCAACTTCTAACAAACAACTGGGAAGCAATACCTGTCACAAAAGGCAAGGTACTTAGCGAATGGAACAAGAACAAAAACTAATCAGAGTTAAATTTCTATGCTGAAATAATTCAGATATGCTAATTCTGGATTTTACTCTCAGCCATAAAATGTCCAGAGAAGGCGTTAAGGAAGGATTTTTAGTTTTAACATGTGTCAGAACAAAAAGTCTTCCTTGCCCATCCACACATGCATGTTTTCCAAATCACATTCCAAAACCCGGCTGAAAACAAACTCCTTTCAACTGGAATACCAAACTGCTTTCAAGGATAACAGTTAATGCTTACAAATTATGCTGATCGAAGTGTCTTATGGCACAGGTTTGATGCATCAGTTATTTATTTCAGACAGGCCAACTGGTTACCATTAAGCCTGCAGTCTTTTTTTTTTTTTTTTTTTTCTTCTCAGAGTTTTCAGCAGAATTTTGCCACAAATTAACGCAGATCACTGGGAAAGCAAAGTTACAGATATCAGGAACCACATCTGTCTTAGCTCTCGAGTTCTGCAATTTCAGCAGTAGGACAAACTGATGTGAACAATGTTAAGTGATGGAGAGGAATACACCCATTCATACAGCAAGGCAGAGCAAAAAGAGAATCTGGCCAAAGCGGCACTAGCAACAAAACTGTTGTCTGCATAAATATTTAACCAAAGCCATTTGTTGTCAGCAGGAGTATGCCACCAAGCTTTCCAAGTGGTTCATCAGAGCTGTGAAGTTACCAAGACCGTTAAACTACAACAGAAACTCCAGGGAAAAAGAACGAAAAACACATGTAGAATAAAAACAGAATTAAAAAGAAAGCAAAGCCAAATCATCTGTCGAAATTTTCTACAGTTTCTTGATGGTTTGTTTCCATTCTGCTCACATGGCACCATAAAAACTAGACATGTCAAGCAACTATTTTAAAATTGTGGCATCAGCGACTTCATGGTTTAAAGGTGTTCTGCAAAAATTTTACTTCTAAAAAAAAATTTACACTACAAATTCAAGTTCTACGCCATGCTGTGATGGAGACACTCAACAATTAGGACGGCAAGTTACAAACTCTAATCTTGGTTGTCCAGTTCTACCTCAGAGGAAACAGGCAGAAGCTCATGTTTCAGGGGTAACACTGAAAACAAAATCTGATGGATAAAATCTGATGGGTAAAGGAAGATATACAGGATTAGGCCTTTTGCTACTGCTTAAAGTTTCTTTCATCTCTCTTCTGTGTACTTCAGACATCACACACAATCTACTTATGCATTATGACTGGCTTCCCCTCGAAACACACACCGAGGCTTCCCCTCTTACGAAGTCCTACACAACTCCCATTTGTTTCCCTTCTGCTTGGTCCGCATCTGACCTGTCTCATCACCTCCCTCTGCTCTTATCTCCTTTTAACCGACTTGAAGTATTTCGCAAACTTCAAGTCTTCCTGACAGTCCAGTCTGAGAAATTCCTTACTTCCAACTCCACAACTTACTTCCCTTCTGACACTGTGCAATGAGATACTAAGTGAATTACCCCTTGAAATACAAAACAGGGTAAATAACAACGAGATTTTTTTTTTCCCTGTGAAAATCTGTTGCCATAGCTTTCTTGTCTGTAAAATCGGATTAGTTTTCTACTTTCTTCTAACACCTATCAAGTCCAATGACTGTGGCATACTTTCAAACTTCTGTTACAGAATACTTCAGACTTCACAACAAGCTTCCTAGTGATGGTGTGCTTACTTTTCACTGGAGACATCACAGTCACCATGAAGTTCATCATCATGAGCATACTTTCCAGTAGCTCTCAGATCAGGGTAACACGGTGTTTGGTTTTTACTAAAAATAACATTTTGCTTCCTGAAACCATCCACTGCATTATGAAAGCTCTCCGGAATCAGAGTTGCCATCTCATTTTCATCTAGTTAGCAACATTCATAAGTTACTCTCAAGAAATAATTGTTGTTAGACTTGGCAAAACTGAAAAACCTGAGCGTTAAATAAGGTGGAAAAACTGTCTTAGAACAGGAGATTGCTGTGATTAAGCTTCAATTTTTTTGTATTAATGGAATGGTTTACTCTAAGTAGATTGCAGCCACTGTGTCTTCTCAGACTATTCCTACGATTCACCTGATACAAACAACGGGTAGTTTTAAGAGGTCAACACTGTGTTATCACCTCAGCCAAGAGGTTTCAGTGATACTGCCTCCACCAGGGTTCCTAACAAGAGCAGTAGTCCTTACATTCTCTCAGCAGTAATTGTGTGGCTCATGATGATCTATTTCAGCCATTATGAACCCACTGTGTGTTGAGGGCAGAGTTAAAAACAAAAAGAGCATGTTAAGCCCTGTCTGCTCACGTACTTCAGGGCTTCCCCCGGAAGTTCCTCCGCTTTACAAGTAACACTTAGAGACCAGGCTCCTATTTTGTTTCTGAAGTTTTGTCAAGCCATTCAGCATTAATTATGCAGAACAAAGATGAATGACTACTAGACAACTAGAGTAACTGAATTGCAAATTAATATTGCTCTCAAGAAATGGACAACCCAGCAAAAATACAGGGCAATTACCATAGCATTTGTTCAAAAAGTTCCTAGCACAGAGTCTGAGCTGCCTGACACACCTTTGTATTTGTTACAACCTAGGGAGCACTGACAGGAAAGAAGGCAGGGTATAACACAGAAGAGATGCAGATTCTTTCACACTGGATGGGAAAGAAAAAAAAACACGGGTCTCTTCTCAGAAGGGTGTAACCAGCATTGCTCGCAGCAACTGAACACTAACCTGGACCTGGAAAATTTTATCTACTAGGGAGAAAGAAAAAGGGAGAATAGAAAAGGGAGAAGAGTTCAGTCTTTGTGATCCAGCACTTTGCACACTTGCCTTTTCAGCTGGATGACTTCACAGGCATCTTGTAAGTATGGTCCAGAAATAGAGCAGAGATAAGGCTGTGGGTTGAAAAGTGTGCAGTATGCTTTCTGTGGAGCCCTGACATAGGTCTAGAGATATTTAAGTCATGGACAAGTGAAAAAAAATGCACACAGGTGAACGACAATTTACACAAACCAAACCACACATACATTTGGCTCCATTCCTTGCCACCAGTGTTACCTTGCTACTGATCAGGTCCATACACAGCTTCCTTATGCTGCAAATACTTGTTCACTCTAACACGAGACTCTTCATATACCTTATTTTGCTCCTTCCTGCCTTTAGTTAATACAGGCATTCACAACGGGCCCAAGTTGCAGGATAAAAGCAACTAAAGGAAAGAGTATTTAACTAGTGAGGGGAAGCAGAGGGACAAAAAGAGGATGACTGACCCTGGCAGCAAATCTCCTCACTGTCCCCAGGAGCACGGCTGCACAGTATGAACCTGCAATGCCTACGGGAGCCCTTTGTTCCACTTAAGAGTGTGCTATTTTGCAAGCTCTAAGACAAGCTAGCGACACTACTCGCCTCCCACAAAAACGTTTCTCACAGGATGTTCCCCTGAATGAACTGCCCCTACAACCAAGTCTTAAATCACCGGGCAAAGGAGGATGTCAAAACAAAGCCTGCGAGTTCATAGCTGATGTCTGGCTCCTCCTCGCTATCATGTTACTTCAGCTCGGCTTCTGCTTTCGCATGGCTGACCTGGAACCAGTCCCTGCTTTTTCTTCCCGGAAGTTTCCAAACAGATGTCTGCCTTCAGGGAGAGGGAAAAGAGAAGCATGCTTTGCTGAGGAAGCAGAGACAGCAAAGCAATCAACATTTTGCTGAAGATGCTCTGCAGCCAGGGTCGTCACAGCCCAATTTCTTCCTAGGAGGGCTTCTTGGCAATCCTAAATAAGTACAATTTTTGTTTACAAGCCATATAAACAAAACATACCAGCTCTTTTAACACAGCAACTGGTGCTTTACCTTATGTTGTATGGGCCAAATTGTAAAGCTTGCCAAGTGTCAGCTGCAGAAAAAGTAAAACCTGTGAAGCTAGAATATGCAGCTTTCCAATGCAAAATCCCACAGACGTCACCACACAACACACACAGCAGTACTACTGCCTACGTGATGTCATCCTGCACCAAATGAATAAAACACATCTGCAAAGCAGGGATTCTGCAACTGGCTCTCTGGTACTATACAAATCTGGTTTAGGTAACCTACAGCAGAGAGCAGTCACCTTAACAACTTCACTGAGTCCTTGAACGTAATTCATTCTTTAATTTTCTTAGCATGCCTTTGCCCCCTGCAGCTGCCATTTCCTTGACACAAGTGTTGTGAGAACATTGTGCAGACCCCATCGAGCACTGAGGATCAGCTCTGCACTGATTGTAAAGTTGCTGACAGTGCTATAAAAGAGGATACCTTTCATGTTCCTCCACATGTACCAGTCATTCAATTAACCATTGCAATCACAATTCTGCCAAACCTTTCCCTTGCATACTCAAGACAGCTACCCTCACATCATCTAAATAGCAAAGTCCCTGCAGACTAGTTTCACCTCCTCAATGTGAACACCAAAATAGAGAAGCTTCTCAGTCTTCCTTTACAGTAGTTATTATTACCATGGAGCATACAGTCTCACTTCCTCTGCGGGCACAAATCAAGGAACTGTGTCTGCCTGTGCCTGCACTGCACATGACAATTTGCTTATCTAAACCAGAATCCAGCAACGATATCTAATCCTGGTTTTAAGAAAAAAAACTTGGAAGCTATAACTTCTGATGATTGACTCTTTATCCTTACACCATCCACATCTAACAGCTGCAGCTTTTACTTATGTAAACGGGAAGAGATTGAGTTAGCAACTCCTGCAGCATTGTAACTCCTGGTTTCCTGAGTCTCAAGGTAAACCATTATATAGCCAAACAGGATCACGTACCAATGGATAACCACAAACTTTCTGAAGCACCATCTCAGTTTTAGTCACTGTGTACAATGCTCCTGTTTTACAGAAGTTGAATGATCAGCTTAGCTGAAACTTTATAATGCAATTCTATTAACATAAACTCCATGTGAAGTTTCATGTCTGCGTGCATGTCCCTGCACATGAACAGAACCTTTCCAAGTGGCACAGCTGCAACCCTCCTCCAAAACCTGTACAACTTAAAAAACGCCTCCAGTTTTGCAGGGGTGTAGCACTACAACTACTTTTTTGTTATTTTCAGAGATGGAAAAACATCTCATTTGAGAGAGGAAGACAGAGAAGGAGGGAGGGAGAGAAGGAGATTGCAAACAACATTCCAAAAGGTTAAAACAGAATTCTGAACACCATTTACAGCTGTCAACTGCAAAAAAGGCTGCCGATTTGGAAAAGGAAAAGAGAGATGTTACTACAAAGCAACAGCTTACATGTTTTGTATGAAGCCATCTTGCAAGTCTTCTAATTCACATTACGTGTTAGCATGCTAGTTATGTCAAGGCAGCTTGATATTTGAACCACATTTGCCAGATGAAGCAAATGGCACGCTGATTTCACACAACAAGACACACGACACTTGCTTACACACACACTGGGAGGCAACCAGAGTGGGAATTAACATCAGCGAGCTCTGCTCTCTTCTGAGACTTTCACATACAAGACATAAGTCTTGTTTCAGGTACGAACTATCAGACACTTGAGCCACGTGCCAATGCGACCACACAACCATCTCAGCATAAATGTTCTTCCACAATGAGAAAGGTGCTGTACGACGCCAAGAGCAGACACTCACATCTATTGCATCTCTTTCAAATATGCGGAGCTGCAGAAACAGCTCAAGCTTGATCTTGCGTTCTTGAAACAGCTCCTCCATCTGAGATTGGGCCTCATCCAGCTGCTGCAGGACTGTCTCTATGTGGTTGATCGAGCTGTTATGGGGGGTCTTGTTACTAGAAATGGCCGAATCCCTATTCAAAGCAGAGGGGGTGGGGAGGAATAGAGAGGGGAGATTGTTACTGAAGAAAGAAAACCACACAATTTGGATGCTATACATGACCATGAAATGCAAGGCTTCCTTAGAAAAGGTTAGTACCAGTCTTATTACTTGAAAGCTAAGTCTGTACATTTTGTTTATAAAAATCCAAATTCTATTTTAGTACTTGAAAAAGCATTAAAAAATTAGACGGCTTTCATTTTTGACTGATTCAACACCTAAGGACATTCTGCTTACAGGAAGAACAAAATTTAAAACCAGAGAGAAACCCTTTTTTGTGAAAAGGAAGTGCCATATGATAACTATTTACTTCATGGGATCTTCCTGGCAGTGAAAAATCATTGTAAGATACTAAAAAAAACAACAAATATTTTATTGTAGTATAAAAAAAAATGTTGCAAATTCATATATGATAATATGAAGTCCTGTGGCAAATAGGACATGTAACGTACACAGTTTAGGGGCCCTAAATTTATTTAGATTATTAATGAATTGAACGGACTGCAAACTGATAATCTTCACTATGAAAATGTTACATATTGGACTGCAAAACAATTTCAAACATCTCTTTATGAAAAGTCTGCTACTCAGAACTCAAAATACTGTGGAGTCCTGCGTGTCAGACTACAAAGGCATACAACTGCTCCTATTACAAAGGTAGCTTATGTAAACAAAGTCTCCACTTTATGAAGGTAGTGTTTATAAGCTGAGCTTCCTGTAAACAGAGGGTTAGAGACCATCAGTACAGCATGAAACATAACTAGTCTTAATATTTACAAATTTTATTTATAGGTCATAACTTGTAGTCATTATCTGTACTCTCAAAATAGAAAGAGCCGTGCAGAATATCAGAGGTTTGCCAGAAGAGATTTAAATAGAAACTTGTTTTACCTTAGTTGCTGTATGAGATCTTCGCCTTCTTTTATGACATTGACCGTAACCTGCAGAGTAGTCTGTTGCTGTTGACCAAAACGTTTAATCAGGTCTTGGACAGCCTCCACAGACTCAGCATAGACATCATCAAGCAGTTCTTTCTGCAGCTCTTCAAGCCATGTCCACAGCTAAAGGAGGAAAAAAATAAAATAGAAAAAAAAAAAAACAACAAATGTAAGCACCAGGGTCAGGCAGTCATTATTCCAAATCAATCAGGAGAAAATAGATTGGTTTGGGGTAGCGGGTTGAAACAGGATTTGTTCCTCTTCATAGAAAAATCCCGTCTTCAATTTAATAAAAATGAGCCTTTGTTTCAAATAAGGTTTTCGTGTCTTGGAAATACCAGGAAAGCTTTCTCTGTGTTGCTAAGTCACCCTTTCTTTCCTATTTTCCTTCTACGGTACTGAGTGTATCCGACTGAGCAGCAGAGAGTTCATAGCGAGAATCCCATCTGCAGCTCTGCGAGAGTCGCGGGGAGGGAAATGCTATGGTAACACTCCCTGAGAGAAGGAAGGAAGGAAGGAAGGAAGGGAGATGTATTGTAGCCACCATCAAATTTACACTGCCAGGCTGACACATGCACACAGATAGCATGACACTTTTCAGTGGCCTTCAGAAAAAGGAAAAAGAAAAGGGCATTTCAGCAAACAATATACTGAGAGATACCAGATGTGAGAAGTTATTTTTCTACCACGATCTCTACAGCTGTGGTGCTTACCCTGTTGCTTTCAGTATCACACCATTACAAACAAAAATCATCACGAGGAATTACACCAACAATTATTTTTTTTTCCTCTAACGTATGCACGTAACCCTGTTCAGAATTGCCCACACATTGCAGTAGATGGAAAAATCCCCAGGAATATGCCAGCGAGATATCATTACCGGTCATCACTTGAATCCAACTGTGTTCTTTCCACAATTTTATGAGGCAAGCTGTTGCATCCTAAGCTCTGTGTGGAAATTATTCACCCACAAACCAACTACTGTGCAAATGATAAAAACACTGCTTGAAGAGAGGGACTGTGCCTGTGTCCCCTACGACCCTCCTGCGAGTGCTTAGAGCACAAGGAAACAGCTATTCTCACAGGAAGCATCCACATCAGGCCCTCCCCTTTGTTTTATCATCACATCTCAAACTCTGTGATTTCCAAGAACAAGGAATAAAGTCTGCCTTCTATCCTGAAAAGACAACTCTGTTCTGATTGACAAGATTGAGATCTTTTGTCTACATTTTAATTTAATAAATATTTTAGAGATATAAATAGGCTTCTTTAACCCCGAACCTAATTAAGAGGTTAACAGTGTTAAAATAAAGTCAGTAAGCAATCAAAATGGCTTAGCTTCAAAGACAGTAGAACAAATGCTTTATTTCTTTGCTTAACATTTTCTACAGAAATACCCATTTTATGCTGGTGTCTCTTACAATGTTAACCCCGTAAGGGTTTATTAACTCCCAATGGATTTACAATAAAATAGAAAATTCATTGAAGGACTCTGAGTTTTGATAAGTTCCATTACAGCTTTAAAACCAAATGCTAGGCTTTTGTTTTTCTTTTGTTTGCTTTAATATCTTAGAGCCTTACACGCCCCTACTTCAGTTTTGAGTGAGCCAAGTTCTAGGCTATGCTTTCACAAACCAGGAAATATTAATGATACTTAACCAAACCCTTTTCCCCAAATTTACTAAGAAGAAACACCCAACGAACAAACAATAACAACAACAAAAACCAGAACTGCCTATTCATCCACACTCATCTTCTGACTGCTCATATGCTTCAAAGACAATGCCTGTCACACATTTGAATGCAACTCTGCAGTCATAAACACCACAAGCTCGAGTCACAGCAGTCTCTCATAATAAAAGAGCACGAATCAATGGAACTTACCAAGTGCATCAAAAGCCCTAGTCAACATTCATTCCAGCAGCACAACTCAATGCAAGATCCAAAACAAATATTTTTTCAAATGCGTATTTAGAAATGCAAATTTCACTTCAAGGCAAATGAAACTTAAGAGCAAGAAGCCTGATAGTACAACCCACAAACTTTACTCAGATTTCGATGGCCAGAAGACATGCTTTTATTCCTGTCCTAGTTTATAAGCTTTGTCTAAATTATAGAACTAGGATGCAGAGTTTGAGATCTTTTGAGAGAGCTGGTGTGCACACAGTTCCTGCACCTTGCAACTGTGCAAATACACACTGCAGAAAGCATAACATTGCTGCTGACTACAAATGGAATGCATTTGGTGTTAGTTAGAAGAGCTTTACCTCACGCTTACTGCACTGCCTATAAAAGGCCCAGTTTTCAGAGACTTTTATCACAGACAAACCGGAATTAAAGCCATTTTGGGTCTCCTGGACTATATCGGACTTGCCCCGTGGCTCCCTTACAAGCACCTGCGCTGCAGCTCACGGGAGGTCTAAGCACCACTTCATGTTTTTCCACTACGTCTTTTGCAGCTGAGCCTTGGGTCACATCTGTACAGGGACACTTTGCCTCTGGGATTCCTGTTCTTCACAAATGCTTCAGCCATTCCTATGCCTGGTGGGAGAAGACCTGACAGGGTCAACAAAACTTACGAGCGTTGGACTGGTGATGTATTCAGCCCGGGAACACTTCCCTGAAAGCTCACCCTGGGTACTGGAGACAAAGCCAGCACAGAACAAGCACACTTTGCTCTGCGTAGTCGGCCCAAAGCATCACCACCTACCTGGAGCAGAAGGACATGGGTGCTAGCACAACAGCATGACGTTCTGGCTGGCATGGTGCCTGGTTGCCAGGAACAGAGAACCAGTTTCTCCGTGCAGAATCAGCACAGCATGAGTGTAAGCATGGTATCTTGACCCCACGGTGCCAAGGAGCTCAGAAATACACTGCATTTGCCTAGTTCATTAGTCAAATCACCCGCTGCTTGGGCAGGAAAAGCATTTGACAAATGTGCAGAAAGAGCGTGATGGTAATTAGCATGCACAACTTGTCTAGCTGTGATTCATAAATTGTTCTACTTTCAACAGTATAAGCCATTTCTGAAGCGACTGAAGAGCTTTGTGACACTTCCATAGGAAAAAAAAATATGATCTAATACATTACCACCAGGTAAGCTTTTTGCACTTTTCCACTATGTAAGTTTCTGCCAAATAGTTTCCCCTCAAAATAATCTTATCTGATGCAGTCTACATGCAAAAGTTAGAGTTAAGCTACCACAGGTGAACAGAACTGTCAGGTTATCAAAACTGAATATAAATGTTTGCAATTTATTGAGAGCTTAATTCACAATATCTGGAACAGTGTGCTGGCTTGTGTAGAGCTTTAAAACCAACACAAGCACAGGGAATACTGAAAGGTACATAAATTACCTTGTTTTCAGATACAAAACTAAGGATGAAGACAGTACGAAGTTGTACAGTAAAGTCAAAGGAAGCCAAACAGTTTACTGTGGGTAAAGAACAGATACTGGAGCTTATCCATACATGTTCAGAAGTGCAGAACTACAGATTTTATACTGCAGTGATGCTCTGTGGCAACTCATTATTCCATCAAATAGTGAAAGCAACAAGAATCTGATGGGGAAAAAAAATCATCACTGAAAAAACATTAACCTTCTCCCAATGTGAATTTCTGAGCAACATCTTATCATGTTTTCCAATTCATTGTAAAAGAGAAGCCAAAAAATCCCCAAACAAACCACTAGGCCCTGTGACCTTAATAAGAACTTTATCCAGTGGCAATACAGCTTTAATGTACAGTGAGAAAAACATATAAATAACTAAATCCAGGCACAGAATGAGGCTCTTCTGCTCTTTTCATCTGCTCTCCACATCTTATCAGAATTAAAATTAGAGAGGGAAATCAAATTCTGAATCTCTGACAGGCAAATGTTTCACCCAGCACATTTTTTCTTGATCTAAATATAGCACAGACTAAGAAACATCTGCTTGAACGAGCCTGCATCCTGTCCTACCTCTTTCCTAAGTTCTTGGGAGCATGCCATTAGTCACTGAGATGGTATTACTTTAATTGTCTGCAACATCCTGGAAGTTTCAGTGTTTCCATCATGGGCCTCCATCCATTTAAGTCCCATCCCTGCAATCCCCTGAAAGACTGAAGCGAAATAAGACCTTACAGGATTTTGCTGAATATAATCAGAGAACAATTATTTGTGAGTAAGTACCTTCCCAAGTTCACACTTATTTTATTAAGCAAAGTATCTGCCACTTTCATTATTTTCGAATCAGATAATTTACTTGTTTTTTTTTCATTTTGGTAATAGCTTCTGGATATGCAGTCAGTCTTTTCAGTAGGCTAAACCAAAAAAAGGCGCAC
The DNA here is from genome assembly GCF_964211825.1 of Aythya ferina. NCBI lineage: Eukaryota > Metazoa > Chordata > Aves > Anseriformes > Anatidae > Aythya > Aythya ferina. The sequence goes on from NC_140297.1 coordinate 83,442,472, forward strand.
AGTTTCCGCATTTAAAAACTGTCAATTCCTCTTTTTACCTCTGCCCCCTAGCACAGTGTTGCAGTCTGCGTATTACCACAGGCGATTTTTTAAGGAGATGGTATTTGTACTGGGCCAAACGTTGCCATAAGATTCCCTGGCATGTATGTCTGGGCATGGGAGTCTGATGTCTGCCTGAAAGCTTTGGCCTTCAGGACATCCAGTTGGCAAAAATTGCATCTTAAGAACAAAAAAAGTTGAGATGTTAAAGCCTCGGTAGGCTGTCTTCCAAGGACCTTTCTGTGACACTTAAGATACTGAATACACAGATATTTCTTGAAAATTAGATTTAATTATATTTAAAAGCTTCAAAGATCCCCATCTGTTCTACAGTTATAATCATATATATATACTTTAATATATATATATATTCCAATTCAGAATAAGTTCATCCTTGAAGCATCACCAAGTTTCTTACATCTCCCTAAAATCACATTAACTACCAGCATCCTGTCACCAGTTGTCCCATTACTTAACTGAACGAGTATAAAAAAGCCCACACCATAGCTTTAGAGGTCTATTTCTGCTTCACTTTTCCAAAGCTCTTAGTACTATTTCAATAACACCTGGACTGCAACCCATAAACTTGGGCCATTTCTTTCAAGCCAAAGTAGCAATCAGCATTGAAAAACTTGAGAGAGGCAATTTGTGCTGGATCCCATCAAGCCAATAAAGCGTAATACACTCTAATGTACTGCTGCTGAATGTTTCTCTCTTATTTCAGATTTAGAAATTGTCCTGCTCAACTCTAAAATCCAAGAATACCAGCATATCAACATAGCCATCAGAGGCTGCACTTCCCGTATTTTGCCAGACCAGCTGCCTGGGAAGGGAACGCTCCACCAACACAGAAGAACCAATTCCTCGGGAGTGACAGAACAGCAGGTCTGTCACCCCAAGGTGCGCCCCGGGATGAAATGTATGAAACCCCGTGCAGGCAGACATCCTTCTGTGCTGGATAATGCAAAGGAGAGCGTATTTCTGATCACAGAATCACACAGAATCACAGAATTCTGGCACCGAGTCAAGAGAAAGTGAGACCATATCACTGTGCTTTTTTGAATCAAGTGCACACACTCCATAGCCTGATGTGAGTCAGTCAGCAGCACTATGATCAGAGCAAGGCCTCCTCAGCTTTCCCATGCACTGACAGCTTCAAAATGATGGCACCTTCCTTCAGCAGCTTGCACTGACTACTGTTTTACCCGTTTTGTTCAGGAACCATGGCTTTCTGTATTTGAAATCTCTGCCAACTCCACTTCCCTTGTCTTTGTTCCAGCCCCAGTATATTCTGGTGTAAAGTTTAGTTTGAGTAAGATGAAAAAAAAAAAAAAAGAAAAGATAAATCTTCTTCTAACACTATTAAACATATTGTGTATACATAAAAAGTGCTGTGAGCTATTTTATAATCAACTTGTCAAAACATACACAAAGGTTATATGCAAAAGTCAACAGGCTCTTAAGAGATCATTTTCTTCCATGAGCATTCAGCCCTTATCTATATTCCCACACTTCACTCTAGTTAGGAAAATATCTGTTGCTCTGCTTTGGCACTACTACAAACACCTGGTTTGGCCGTAATTTCAGTCTTCCCACTCATAGATGTTGAGGGAGCTGAGAGAGAGAGAGAGAGAGAGAGAGAGAGAGAGAGAGAGAGCATGGAACAATTTCAATTCACACCAAAATTCTGTTCAACTCTACCTGGTGGCAGATTTCACAACAAAGACTACTGTGGCTTTTGCTCTTATGTTTTGCACACAAGCTTTTATGGTAACCATTTATTTAGGAATGTATCTTCTACCTGTGGGATTTGTCTCCCATAACATCTCATTTGACCATGTCCTTCCCCCTATTATTAAACACCAAAGTGGCAAAGGCCAGAAGAGATTCACTGTCTAGCAAGGGTGAATAGTTTTGGGTGATCAGCTGCGTTTTATCCATCCCCAGGCTGGGAACCTGGGCACAGTCCGTTCAATGCAATGACTCTGATGGGATATTTTTGGTCCCCCACACTTCTAAAGCTCACCAGTGGACATCTTTAACTTCAGCGCTTCACTTCCTGAAAAATTTGGCTTAGACTGAAATTTCTCACTGTTTGAATGGGAACTAAGAGTCAGTACTCACAATTTTACAAACTTAAATCTAAAAATAGCATAGCAGAATGGAATCGATGTACATATAAGAAATAACAGATTTGCTTGGATCACCAATAAGCAAGATAGGTAATGGTGAGAGCATTACTTAACATCTCATTTCTGCCTTCCCTGAATACATCCTTTTTTGTCCCACTGAGAGATGTGGCCTACTGAGGTTTGTTCACGAGGCGTCTGAGAACTTCCACGCTGTTTTCTGATGTTTCTAAGCCACAGGGAACTTTACCAGCTTGTAATAACCCGGCCACAGAACTTCTGGAAACATTAAACAGAGCCAGCACTTCCAAAGTGCATCAAAACAGGCTGCTGTGCACAGATTACACAGCTGCTTTGTGCAAAGGTATAGCAAAAGTCTGTTACTTCTAGGATGTGTCAAATGGATCTATTGCGTTTGTAGCAACGGGGCTGCTTCTGAAAGCAGAAACTGGTTTAATAAGTGAGAACAGAGCAACAGAACGGAGCAGACACAGCAGGGCTGATGCTTCCCAGGGAAACTGGGAAAAGTTGCAGGCAAATTCTGCGTAAAGGATAAAGGTTACACAAACGGGGTGCGGGGGGGGAGGAGTACTGGAATGCTCTTATCCAGATGAGGAACATTCATTCAGTGTGAAGTATTTCCAGGGAAAAGAATAAAATACAACAAAACATCCCACTTCAACAGTCAAGATATTGGATGTCTTTTGGAGCGGGACTTCAAAGCCTCTAAAACAGCCAACAGCTCTGAGTACCAGCTTTTGTTGGCTTTGCGGCTCTGTCCAAGCTGTCACACACGAACAGGGTTTTTATTCTTCGTGCCCATTTTGTAGTTGAGGAAAACACAAAGACAACACTCACATGGCACAAAATTCACCCTGAATACTTGAAGAGCGAAACATTTTTTTTTATTTTTAAAGCAACTGCAATGCCTCTGTTCAGTTCAACAAACAGCATCTCATCCTGCTACGTGAACTCCTCCCTTTGCCAGTTAAGCACACGCATTAATTTCATAACTCAGCTATCCAGCAGAAAGGTTACATTCTTACAGGTATGCACTAATTTATGCAGCGACTTCCCACATCCTGTGGGAGAAATGCAATTCTCCTGCCAACAAAGCATGGATGACTTTCAGGTTTAGGGCATTTTTATCTTCCATCTGCTTTGCGATGCCTTCTCAGCACTCCACATGCGTGTTTGATAACAAACAACGTGCTCTTGAAAACAAAACAGAATACAGAAAGCACAGGACATCTCTGAGCTGGCTGTTTCTCTGCACATTAACCAAAGGGCTCGTCTACTAAACGTGAACTGCCAGACTTGCTGTCCTCTGTATTTTTAAGTAGTATGCAAATAAGTAAGATAGTCTTGCTTACGTAAATAAACACTCTTTTTAATTTTCCCTGCTTTATTAAGTATAGAGGTCAGCCACACAACTATAAATAAAAAAATAAACAAATAAGCAAACATTTAGACATCAACTACAGTGTCTTTTCCCAAAGTCCAGGCTGCAAAGAGGCTGCCATAGTAACAGCTGTGTGCACTTACAGGGTCACAATAACATCCATTTTTAAGGAGAAATAAATCAAGATGCAGAGTATTTTTTTTCAGTAAAACATTATTATCTAGGGGAGCAGTGGCAACACGCCAGCACATCTGGATCAGCCTCCCAGAATTTCTCAACAGTGACTCACAGTCCAGTATGATTTTTTTTTTTAAGGACCTTCCTCGCAACTCCTTTTATAGTCTTAATCTTTCATCACTACAATCAACTGTGTCCATTTAAATATCATTTAAGCTGCTCTTCTTGATGCTCAGAAAAACAGGTAATGAAGACATCTACAGAAACACCAAGCATGGCTCACAGCAGCTGGTTGCTCCTGTGCTTCATAACAGGTAACAGAACAGCACTAAGTGCTCAAGAAAAATAAAGCAAAAAGTTCATTAGAGTAGTTTCAGAAGAATAGTTTAAGATTCAGCATTTATGTTTTTTTTTAAACAAGCAGGGTCCTGGGAAAGTATTATCGAGAAAGCATCTAACAGAAAACTGATGGGGGAGCTATGTCCTCATATCTAAAGCTAAAATGTAATACAATCCCAACCTTCTTCAAAGAGCAACTGCCTTGTGCATTTGTTTCAAGTGGAAAGCAGATGATTCACATACAAAAACCTCCCGTTCTGATCCTCTACAAGGTTTTGCTTAAGAAAATCCTTTGAACACCACACTTTCCTACTGAACAGACCATTTCTTTACGTCGGGCGAAGGGGAGAAATACATATAAATTGACATGTAATGATCCACAAGCCTTTCATATTTTCACCTAATTTAAGTTGCAAAAAGATTTAACCTAACAGAAAACAAATCCACAGTTGTCAAGATTTGCCACAGTCTATAACCAAAAACCCTTACTGAAGCCTTTATTTTAGCTCTAGCTTATTCTACCGTCCCCATGAGCTTGTAAATACATATGGTCTGTGTCCCTGAATGAGATGAGAAAAACTGATCTGGCTAAAAATTAAGTGTCTTTGCCTGATGTATTTTTTTCCTGGTTTATCAGTTCCTCAGCTCACTATGGAACTACAGTAACTTTTACACCACTTATCAGAATGGTTTCATTTATTTATTTGAAACAGGTTTGCTCCTGAATGCTAACTTACCAACTCATTATGTAATGTCTGGCATCAAAGGTAACAGAACCTTTGCAGGAGACTAAAACATGAGGCAAACCATTGTTAATATCAGATGAACTCTTTAGGTTGAGAAGAACTGTCAATGTAAATGAGTAAGATGATTTGTCTAAAACTGAAAAAAAAAAGTCTCTCTGATCAGCAGGATTGCCTTAACTAGCCATTCACTTCTGAACTAAACTGAACTGTGTCCATCTAACCACGTGCCTGACAACTCAGTTGCTGGATAAAAAACCACAAGTGCACAGCAACGCTAACCTTCAGCTGTATCGGTCCCCTGATCTGACTCTTTCCCCTTGACTGAACAAGCAAGTACACCTGCACAAAAAAGAAGGTGAAAGCTGCTTATGGAAAACAGTAATGATAATAACAAAAATAATAAAGAACCACACCAAAAAAGCAACCTGGAACTCACTGTGCAATAGGGGGTTCATTACTTCACATGACAAAGGTTTACCAATGAAAGTAACGTCGGACAATAACGAGTCTAAGTCTTAAAGATAGGACTGTGACTTATCAGCAGTTTTACCTCTTTAACATGAGTGTGAAAGGACACAGACATGTCCAGCAGGATCTTGCGTTGCTCCACACGCCTAACAAAATCCTGTATCCTGTCTTCGAGCTGATGGGCAGCTTGATAGATTTCCTCTGGATCACACTCTCCCGTCTGAGCAAGCTGCTCGGCTGCTTCTAGAAGTTTATCTGCGTTGGTATATGTGTTCTGCAGAGAAATAAGTTAGTTTCACAGGGTTAAATCAAAGAACAAGAGGACCCTTGGAATGTGTTTTTCTTTCTTATTTTTTTAAGGCAGTAGAACATGAACTTACTAAAGATTTTATTGTATTTCTAGATACTTTTTCATTTAACTGTTGAATTAATTTCTTGTTTATGTCCATTCAAAAGTCTCCTTGAGCCATACCTTAGAAAACTACTTATTCTTCTTTGGTATTAGTATTTTACATTCACAACAAGAATAAATATCAATCTAAATGTCTAATAACTTGTAAACTGGCCTGTTCCCACGGTGAAAAAAACCGCAACAGTAATGACAAGGAGATTTTTCAAAAGTGTATTATCAAAGGTGAGAAAGTCCTAGCTGCTGACAGAGACACTTGGCATCAAATTGATACATCCAGCAAAAAGGTGGAAAGTGACCGGGCACAGAAACAGAAAAAATTATCTTCATCCTTACAGAAATGAGGTATCCAAAATTCATGTCAGCTGGGTCACCATTTGTGAAAGCAGCAACAACAAAATAAGATTTAGAAGTAGTCTATGGCTGAGTGTTGGAGAGGAATATTGTCCCAATGTGTCATAGGATTAACTAAAGCTGATCAGTCAGTCACAGCAAAAACAGAATGGGAGAAATCTGCTATCTGATGTGCTGAGCGTGCTGTGGTCCAGAGAAGAGAGAGAGAGAGAGGTAACAACTCTTAAAACTTAGCACTTGCAGCCTGCATCTTTATGATTCTCATTAACAGGAATTTTTCCATACGTGCTATAATTTGGGCATGCTCTGTTCTGAGCCTAACCTTGGGTTTTCATGCATGAATTAGAATGGTTCTCAGAATGGACTCATCAAGAAAGCACAGTAGGATGGTAAACTTTGGTGAATACAAATAAAAGTCAAATGTACAGTAAAGAGGCTTTGCTGATGTCACCGCATGAGGTCTCCTGACAAGGCTGTACTACAGAGTATGTAAAAAAACGTTGACAATATAAACCGAACCTTTTCTTTTCTCGCCTCCCTCACCATTTTCTCTCAACTCAATTTGCTTGCAAGGGTAAATTAAGCTTATGTAAATGTTTTTCTTTGCCATAAATATTGTATCACACCTCTAATTAATATTATGATATTCAGAAAATTTAAATCCAAACCTGGCCCTTAAACTCAACTAAGAGGCAGAAAATGAGAGTTCTCCTCCAGGGTCTCAAGCAAATTGCATAAAGCAAGCCCAGGATGGATTGCACGACCCAGTGCAGCCTTTGCATATTTGGGGGGAGTTCCCCCTTCATTTATGGTATCTATGCAAAGAATTCAACCCATGCTGCTTCTGGATTTTGACTATGTGCACCTCAGTCCTTCCTTAACCTTCAGCTTTTTAATTGCACTGAGAGGCAGAGAACTCCTCCACACTTTCCCTGGGAAAGCCTGCAGAGACGCAGACAAACCCACCCTTTTCAGAGCGGAGCGTATTACTCAGCGCTCCAGAGCTGCAGCTCAGGCCGTGCTGGCCCAGAACGGGCTCTGATCTGTGCTCTGCTGCTTTGCTCTCCCCAGTCACAGACTACACGTGTTCCAGGGGCAAGGCTGAAGATCCTCAAGGCACTCCTCAACAACAAATACTTCATCAGCCCCGAGAGCCACACCCAGCTACAGATGGCTAAAACAAAAGTTTCCCATTTTAATGAAAACTTGATCTCGCACATGAAGCGTTGTTTATGAATTCCAGGAGGATCTTCCACGTAACAGGCCCAGGCACAGCAAATTTCTCTTCCTGTAAGCTGGATGGTGAGCTACCTGCGCTTCAAAATGAACCCAACCTAGAGGCTGCTTTCAAAGCAGGTTGCAAATCTCAAGCCGTAACAGCAGACGCATGCCTTATCGCTAAAAGTCCTCTTCCAAGTAGAGCTGGAATACAATATAAATATTTATCTTGGGAGATAGTAACTGCCATCCAGAAAAGAAACCATAGCAAATACGAGTGCTCTCCTAGCTCATGCTGCTGCCAGCTCTGTGCTTACTTCTAAACAAAGCTTGGAGGAAAAAGCAGAACAGTGAAGATTTTAGAAGTGTTGGTAGCAAGGGGCAGCCGCCAGTTACAAGGTTAGGCAGCAAGGGCAGGAGCTCTCCCTCAAATCTGCTTATGCCCCTTTCCTAACCTGACAAAGAAGCCTTCACGATGACACATTCAACACAGAGGTTGGAAACCAATTAACATTTCCTCATAATTTCTCCACTAGTACGCCCTCCCCAAATCTCAGAGGAAGAGAACCAACCTGGTAAGAACTTTAGGTCCTTTAGTCCATCCCTCAGTGCCCCAGGGCACGATCAACTATACTCAAATCTTTAATAAGCATTATTTTCTAAAATACTGCAAAAATCCAATAACGGAGATGCCTCCCTTTCCCAAATGATGTATCCTATAGCTTTCCTAGTCTTCCTGTTGAGAAGTCTTTCTCTGCATATTCTCCAGAAAAAAAACCAAGCCTGATATTTTTAGAAAGGATAGGAAGTGACAGAGCACTGAAAAGTCAAAATTAAATTTAAGAGATTAATGCATAAATGAGTACTGACAACAATAAATACAACAGGAGTGTGCGGAGTCTAGTGCACTGTGGAGGGGAGGGAGAGAGACGTATTATGGACAGAGGGAGATTAACAGAGGTATACAAAGCATTAAAGGTAGAGAAAATTAAAATAGATTACTCATTAAATGCAGTGGATGCTATCACGTTTAAGCATCAGACAACACACTTAAAATGAGAAAGCAGAAGTACTTTTCATCTAAGGAGCAATTAAATTGCATAACTCATTGGCACAGGGACTGGCATACATTCCAGAAGCATAAATTGGTTCAAGAAGCAGCTAGCCCAATTAAGGGAAGAGAAGTCCATCAATGACTAAACACTGGTTCTGATGCATCCTTCAGTTCCAGACATCAAACAGACCGAAACAATTGGGAGAGTAAAGATAACTTTTTTTTTTTTTAATCAGGTGATGGCCACAAGACATAGACCTTCAGTTTGATGCACTACAGCCATTCATGGGTACAGTAAAGTGAGAATCAATTCATGCAGAGAAGCTTTCTTCCATCCTTAAAGGAGGTGGTACTGGTGCCTGTAGGAAACTTCCAGGTGTATTGGAATAAGGAAGTATCATTTTTGTGCATCTCTTGCACCAAGCAGACTGAGCTCTTAACTCAGATGCAGTCTACAGATAGAGAAGAGAACTGAGCTGTGGAAAAATGTCACACTGATTAATTCTTGCCATAACATTTTCATGGGTTTTGAGTGTGAAAAAGCAGGCATCAATCATAGTTGAAAGAAGAGAAGCTGACTTCAAATCTCATGCTGAAATGCACGGGGAAGTACAACTGCACTACTGATCTGCATCCAGTGCTCTAAGCTGCAAATCTGTGCCCGTACGTGAACTGGTTAAGTCAAAAGCTGGACTCCTGGCACTGACTAAATAGTCTCATGGATATGAAGGTGGTCATGGGAAGTGGGGTGGGAGGTGGAGAAATGCTAAGTAGAAAGTGGATAGGGCAGGCTACATGTGAAAAGAGCAAAACTAAGTTTTCCTTCAGTGGGTACAAGTCAAAGTGTGCATGTGTAGCATGGATGTCGACACATGAGAATCTGGGGAGGATTTCCAGTCAGATGAGTTTTGACTATGTAATGTTTCTGCGGTGGTACCAAAAAGTGTAAAAATAGAGACAAGCCTTCCTTTCACATGAATTTTAAACTGAATAATTTGTAAGCCTACAGTCCATTGACTCTGGAACATCTTTTCTATTCTATAGACAGCTTATTTTAACATCTCTTTGACTGCTGCTGAAGAACTGGCATCTCATTCATATTAAAAAACAAACAAAAAAAACAAATGAGGGAGGAAGCAGAAGGGAAGAAAAAAAGAAAAATAGCTCTAATCTGTAGTTAGTCTTCGACCAGGAACATTTCAGGATTACTATTGGCTTGCTGCATTTTATAAAATTTTGCTGGGCCGCTGGCAGATCACTTGACACTGCTTCCTCTCAACTTCTGACTAGAGCTGACTGAAAATCTCCGATGATGCCTAGGGTCCTATTAAGAAACAAATAAATGAAGTACCTGGACCAACCAGAAATGTAGGTAGAGAATAAATTAACTGAAAGTTAGTAACAGGGACTTCAGATTGCTTGCTTTCTTATACTTGAACATAATCTTTCTTATAATACCAACAGCAAAGATGTCTTTTACAGCCTGCTTATATCCACAAGTAAGAGAAATAATTCAGAGGGTGTGCCTCTCTTGGCAGTCACTATAAATTGAAAAAGTTAGAGATGAAAAAAAAAAAAAAGATTTACTTATTAGATCATTTCATCCACCCTTCTGTCAGCAGAGGATGGTTCCCCGTAGTATATTTAAGCCCTCTGACCAGTCTAGTTTTCAGTGTCGCCAAAAATAGAAATTCCACCCATCCCCTAAAGAGATCATTTTAAACTCTAGTAGCATTCAGTTTTAGGAAGCTTTTGCTAAGTATTTGCTGTATAACTTCTTTCTAGCTTAAATAAAAATGCAAATTAACAAGATGCTTTTCTTTCCTTTTTTTTTTTTTTTCCATCAGTTTACATCCCACTAAATAGTTCTACACACTTCATCCCCTTTGGTTACTCAAACATTTTATTCTTCTTTGCTCAAATAACACAGTATTAAGTATGAGATCATTTGGGTTTTCTGAAGTGTCTTACACAAATAGATTCTTGCTTGTCTGACCCAGAAAAATAAGTATGTCTCTATGGAAAATATTACAGATTTTACTTAAAATGAAGTATTAGGCATGCATATGGAAAATCCAGCATGTGAATGTATAAAACTAACAAAGCTTATTATTTAGCAAAAGTTAATAGAAAATCAATATTAATGAAGCTTTGTGATACAATTCCAATTATAGCTGCCACTGGACTGCTCTAAGACCATATTTACAATTTGTTTTTAGTAATAAAACAGGCAAACTATAAACACAGGCAAATGAAACAGGCAAACTATAAACACACCTCCCATGCATCTAACATACCAGGTGTCACTGCTAAGCTACTGCATGTCACTTCAGAATTTTATAATTCACCTTCTGTTTTGAGTGAAGGACCCCACCTTAATGAGATTCTTCTTGATGAACATTGGATGTTTACTATCACTAACTGTTAATTTTGAATAGACACCGTGTGTTACTAATGGGGTGGATTCAAGCCTTCAGCTTCTTGTAGATGGGTTTTACTAACCTCACATCCCTTTTCTAGGCTGCTACTCAAATCAACCTCCTTGCTGTGCTCCCTGAATTTCTTGGAGCCTCTACTTCATTCAGCTTGATTTTTTTTTTTTTTTTTAAGTGCTACAGAAAAGTGTGTTTTGAAGTTATATCATCAGTTCCACTAAAAGCTAAAACTAGAGTCTTCCCACAGAAAAAACACTGGTATTAGTCATTCAAAACAAGAGGGCATATACAAACTCAACTGCATTCAAAGCAAATAACCTAAAGGGGTTTTCTGGCGCACCTGGTTTCTTAGAAGCCTGATTTTCATTTTATCCCTTTTATTTTTTAAGGAATGCTTTCAAACAACTAAGTGAAAATAAAGAAAATAAAAGAATAATAGCAGTTCTTTCAGGCTTCAAGGCTCCCACTCTCTGTAACACTGTGGATTTTTTATTTTTTTTCTTACTGAAGCTGGAGTGCAGAAGGTAAATGAATAAAAGCTTGTGATAGAAACAAAATAGGCCATTCTTGGAATGGATTTTTTTTGGTAGTAGTAGTAGAGCTCTCTGTCTAGCCCTTCAGTTCCAGAGCAAAAGGTTTTCATATATTTCAATGGCAAGCACACAGTACTGCAAGTCTCATTTTTTTTATTTTTTACCTGTGCGACCTCTTCAAAGTCTTCGTGGCGTTTCTGCAATGCCCTAGCTCGATGAAGGGATTTCCCCACTCCGGTATGTTTGCTAAGAAAGGCTTCTCCATGGTTTTCAATCCAATCCAACACCTGTGGTGCAAAAGAAAAACACAAAAACTAAATGAATGCACTGAATATCTTGTTGCAATACAAAGACAACCGTTGTGATAAAAAGACAACTATTCAAGAAACTAAGGAGCTTTAAAGGGACTGCATATAAGGAACTGTATTGATGGATTAAAATGCAGTACTGCCATCAGAAGCCATTAGTTATATCCTCTTATGAGCACTCATATGAACTTTCATGAAGGCCCAAACTAGATGAAAGTAGGTAAATTGTATGACTTAGGATGCATTTGAAGTCTACCAAGGACAGCGTAATTTCTGCACATTCATAAATTTGACAGCAAATCTGATCCAGTTGGCGAGACCCCTGGTGAGTTGTCTCTCTGTAGCCTGTGCCTTCAGCTGACATTCTTCTGCAATGTAACGCTAATGGAGTCTGCACATTCTCAAACAATGCTGGTGAATAACAGTAATGTCTTATATTAGAGGAGCAGTTGCTTCTCCTACTGCATATTGTGAAGACAAGAAGAAAAGTATTTTTTTTTTTAACTAACACAATATAATTGAGTTGAAATCCTCATGAGATGAATGACGTCTGCATTCAGAGCACATGAAGAATTCTGCCCCAGTTCCACAGAAGTATCTCCCCAAAACATCAGATAGACATAACTGTGTATTGTAAATTCCATAGCAGAAAATGGGAGGAATGAAAGACGTTTTAAGGACATTAAAGCTTCTACCACAATGACTGGTCTGACGGCTTTATAAATAGTAAGTTGTACATGCAATTAGTTCCTGCCAGTTAACACAAAGCATTACTGCACACATACCAAGTTTCTGATGAGCGAATGAACAAAAACATCTGGTCTCTCTCCAAATTAATACATCTTAGCCATATTTTAATTCCTTCATTAAACTAGCATGCATATGGTATTTTATTCTTTGGAAGATACTCTGAGGTTCAAGAATGCTGTTCAGAATTAAAAACAACTCCATATGAGTAATTTTTTTAAGTCAGCTAATTGCTTTTATACAGTATTTATGAAGAGGTGTGGAATGCTTCACTTAATATTCACCTCCAGCATTCTTTTACTTTATCATAGAATCTCTGAGTAGCTGAGGGTGGAAGGGACCTCTGGAGATCATCTGGTCCAAGCCCCTGCTCAAGTGGAATCACTTGCCCAGGACCAGGACCAGGAGACTTCTGAATGTCTCCACGGGCCTCCACAACCACTCTGGGCAACTTGTGTCAGTGCTCAGTGACTCACACCGTAGTGTTTCCTGACGTTCAGACAGCACCTCCTGTGCACCAGTTTGTGCCCTCTGGCTCTTGTTCTGTCACTGAGCACCACTGCACAGAGCCTGGCTCCATCCTCTTTGCACCCTCCTTTCAGGTATGAATGCACATTGATGAGATCCCCCCTGAGCCTCCACTTCTCCAGGCTGAACAGTCCCCGCTCTCTCTGCCTCTCCTCACATGAGAGATGTTCCAGTCCCTTCACCATTTCCATGGTCCTTCAGTGGTACTGTTCATGGTAGTCCAGTAGCACTTTGCCTAAAGCAGCCCTGGATACCATTAGTCTTCTTTGTGACAAGGGCACACTGCTAGTTCATGGTCAACTTGGTGTACATGTATATCAGGATGCTCAGCTCCTTTTCAACCAACCTGCTTTCCAGCTGGGTGGGTGTCTGAGGCTAATCCTCTCCAGATGCAGGACTTCACACTTTTTGAACTTCATGAGGTTCCTATCAACCCATTTCTCCAATCAGAGAAATTTAAAAACGTAATGTTTTGCTTCCTTCTGAAATAAACTTGCCAGAACCCCATACCATCTCTCCTCATCTACTGGTGTCCTTAACTCTGATTCAAAGAACTGGGTGCTTCCCCCACACACACTGTATTTGCCTCGTACTAAAAGCACTTGACATGTAGTACAACTGAAGAGAAAGATAATTTTCTTGCTTTCGTACAATCACAGAGTTAAGAACTATTCCTGCAACATCACTCATGGCTCTATTTGATACACATACAATCCCACACACTATTCCCGTACAAGACAGCCATGCTTTCTTTAGTACACAAAATGAAATCATGTCGTGTGATTTTCTCATTTATCTTGACTGTCAGAATCTTTTTTCATTTGCAAATCCTTGTCCACTCGACACCTTCAAGACAACAAACAATCCCATAGTACTATGTAGTACAGCCATCGCAAATCACCATCACTTCACTGAATATCTATGGCATGTACATGCTTGTTTTTCCACGTAAATATTGCCAAATGAATGCTTATTGTTTTTTCATTCAATGTACAATTTCACTTGATTCTTTCAAGTGTAAGAATTGATTGAAGAAGGTAGAAGGAGCAGCCAAACATGGCCTCAGTCATCTGTAAAGTTTATGTTACCAATGCTTTTGACTAGTTTCAGTACACCATTCTGCCCTTCTCATTCTAAAAAGAGCTGAAGAGAGACATGTTTGGATGAGAGAATTAGACTAGAGTCTAGGGACTACTGACACTTACAAGCTAACAAATGAAATCAGCAGCAAAATCTGCCCCAGAAACCTGGATGAAAAGCAAAAAGCAGTACAGTGAGAACTCATTTTGTGACAAATAATGCTCATTTAAATTCTCAAGAGAAGAAATTGCCACAGAAATCCAGTACACAGGCGATAACTTAAACCAGTAAGCTATAGAGGCACTGCTGCCCCTAAATGAAACCAGTATGAATACAAATCTTATTAGTGTTCAGCCTTCTTACCTTGATTCTTAACAAAACTGAGGTAGCACTGTGTTTGGAAATTTCACAGCATGTAAAAACAGACTCAGACGTAAGAGCATTCTCTTACCCATCACTGAAAACTCCTACGTACCACTTTGCCCAAAGGACAATACCATTAGTTGACACTGATATTAGGCATTTGCAACTTAAATGATGCATTTTCTCTCTCCTCCTGGAAGAGGTAAAGAATTATCCTATATATCATACAAACCCACTAAGAACTTGTCTACTAGTACTGGAAGCACATGGAATACACTCCAGTAACGCAGTAATACACAGGAATTTAAAACAATTTTCATTGAAAGGGTGAATAATCTTACTCTCAACTACTGCAAGCTGCTTTAGTAAATTGCAATTAAGCTGTAACTGCAGTCTCAGCAGAATCATCCTTACGCCCAATATAGGATCTAGAAAAGTGCTCATCCTTAAAGCACTGATACAGAATATTTAAAAGTAGTAATTATTATGGAAAGATGGCTTCATCTTGACAAAATCATCATTGATGGCTGCAATATACGTTGTGGATATGCTGTTTGCAGAAATAAATGATAGACAGCTGATCTTTTGCAGATTCAACATGCTCATTTTCACCAATTTTTCCCACATTATTATCCAGTCCTTCCCTCCCCACTCTCCCTTTAGCTCCTTTACACACTTACATTTTTCTGATCTCCACTGCTTTACTCGGTGCTATTTTCCAGACATAAAATTTAGAAGGGGAGGGAGGAAATCTTGGAATTTCTAATCTTCAAGTAGTTAAAATGTGCAAAAACTCTCTCCCCAAAACAATTATTTCACACTGGCACCGCCTCCAAACGCGACAGTAGAATCATGCAGTGAAATCAGTAGTATTTTGATGCCGAGAAACTAGAAAGCATTCTTGACCCGCCCTTCATTAGTCCAGACTGAAACAAATGACTGTTAAAACAAAAAACTCAGTCTGTGTGGATGGCAGATCAAGGAGGAAGAAACAGCACATTTATCCAGAACAGACAGAGACGACATCCAAGGTCAGTGGGGACGTAATAAATACATGATTTAAATAAACTTTTACATGTATGTTTTACTAATTTCTGACTTGCAAGCCACTAACGTTGTTTTTCAGGCCCTAAAGCTTTCCCTGTATGAGTGTAAACAGTATCTCTATACCAGAAACATTATCTTCATTTTGACCTTTTAAGACTTAGCACCATAAAACCACATACAACAATTCTATTAGAAGTCTGCTTTTTAAAAAAAAATATTATTTTTTTTTAAATCAGAATTGTCAGAGCTGCTTCCTTTTCTTTCCTGATGTGACGTTTATATTTTCCACTCAGTAAGCCTGTCAATTCTTAAGCATAAAATTATAATTTTGTTAGCATATTTTATATTAGAAGGATTATTTTCAACAATTGAATGCAACAGCTTTAATTTTTTTTTTTTAATTAGCATCCAATTTTTGGCAGTAATATAAATTAACTAGAAATGAGATATCCTGGCACGTTTCTGCTATTTAATGTGAAACTCAGAACTCTGTGCAGTTTAACACAGTCAGAGGTTTTCACATTCCACCTTTCAGATCTGATGTAATTTATGTGGTACCTATCATTTTTATTATTTCAAGTGCCTTGCATTACTGTTTGCTCCAAGAAATTAACAGATGATTCTTGGTGTATGTAGCTAGCTAGCACCATCATGTTTTTGTTGATTTGGAAAGCTCCACAAAAAACTCCGTCCCAATGCTGAGCAAAACGGGGGGGGGGGGGAAAGCAGCTAAGGAGGAGTACCACAAAATATGGTACACAGCCTATTTGTCTTCCAACTCAGCTCTGTCACTCACTTAACACTTTCATGAACCGATTTATTTCATTAACCTGGTAGAAAACTGAGCCAGGACAGGGGTAAGGAGGAAATCACTGACTCATCCTAAAGGACAGTTATAAATTCACTTACAGTGCAACTTGGTTACTTGCCACTGTGTTTTATTTAACTATAAACAGTGGAAAAGGGCTACACTTCGTTTACTTTGTCACGGAAAAAAATTACATTTAGCTTCCCTGACAATGATGAAAAAAGATTTTCACACCAGTTGTTAAATCATGCTAGACAATCTGAAATTAATTTATTAACATTTGAACAAAGATTAGCAAGCTTGAGAGAACATGCAAATGAAAACTAAGATATTTGAGAAAGTTTCTTTGGAGCTCTACATAATCATGCCAGAATTGTCTTGGATATGCATTTAAGCAACGCTTCAAAACCAAGTAATTTCATGCACTGAATAGAGTCAATGAGTGTTCAGTTGAAGAGCTAACATTGCTCAGACGAATTAGATGATCTAGTAAGATTTGTTTTGGTTTTCTCTTTCAAGAAAAAGGAATCTTTATTGTTCAAGATCACTTT
Source organism: Aythya ferina (assembly GCF_964211825.1). Classification (NCBI taxonomy): domain Eukaryota; kingdom Metazoa; phylum Chordata; class Aves; order Anseriformes; family Anatidae; genus Aythya; species Aythya ferina. The sequence goes on from NC_140297.1 coordinate 83,459,207, forward strand.
TTTTTTCCCCCTGTGGATTTTCAAAGCTAAGGGAGCTACAAATTGCCAAAGCAAAACTATTCCAGGGAACCTTCATTATGTGCTTGCCATTTTCTTTAAGAGCTCTGCTACTGGCTACTGTCTGATGAATTTATCTGGTGTGGATGTTGATTTATTATTGTCTTACAGCATGAAATTAGAGAATGATGAGCTGTATTTCAAGAGGGAACATTAATCATAATTCACATTGTGATCAACTAAAAAGCAGCATCAAAAATAGGCCAGTATATAGTTAATTTGAAATAATGTAACAAAAAGCTATACCTCCACATGAAACATTTCACAATCCTTAAAGTGGATGGCTAATGACAATTACAAGGATAAACCAAAGGACAACACGGTCTTTGACAGGAACAGCTACTGGATATTAAGGGAAGGACTGAGGAGCATGGCAACCGTGTTCTACTTCGCTGAACCAGGGGCTGTATTTCTGTACATAAAATTTACTTCTAAATCTGAAGTGGTTGATAGAGATGCACATTAACACTAGAAGATGCAGTTTCAAATTGTCAAGAGGTCATCTTGATACCTTAACGCAAGATCTGCCTTGCATAGCATACAGAAAAAATGGGCATAACAAGGAAGAGAAATTTCGCTAGCCAGTAAGCACTGAATAATACACCTAGAGGGAGAGTAACCTTCTTGAATTTTTTGTAACAAGAACTTCTGGAATACCCATAATCTGCACGTGTAACTTGGATAATGCATTCCTGATACTCAAAGTCATACAAGTAGGTAAAGCTGTCTACTTCAGTGTTTTCAGTCCTGTGACTGATGCTAAACGCACCGGTTCTGAGAGCTGACTGGTCTTAGGCAGAGGAGGAACGTCCATCTCCTTGCTGAAGAAGCAGATCATGACTCTACCATGACCTCAGTCTGACAAAGGGTTATTTGCCAGCTTTAAAGAAACAAGCAGTCTCAGAGCTCAGTCTTTCACCCAGAGCCGTGAATTAGGATGTAGAGGAAAACAAGAATTTCATATAAACATTTTATGACTCCCAAGATAATAAAAGCAAAGAGTAGGCTCAGCACAGTAAGGCTCACTGTAGCATGTAATGAACACCCCAGGAAATAAACTGCCTGCAGCCTAACCTACAGGCCTGAAATCTGAATTATACACCCTGCAAACAACCGCAGGAGGCACTTTGCCTTGGTTGTCCAAGTAGGTCCTCCCTTGACTGAATTCAGGGTAGTTGAGCAAGTTTCAGGGCCCAATCCACTCTTGTTGAGACTAGACTACAGATGAGAGGATCTACTTTTTCCATATGAGAAACAAACTACTATTTTAATTTCTGTATCTGAAAATTTCTTCAGAATGAAGGCTGTTAAATGTAAGAGGTGATTTTGACAAGTCCACTTCCCTGACTATTCACATGCAAGTACCAACATCAGACCCTCCAGACTAACTACTGTTGATATAACAAACTTGATGAGGAGCTCCTAGGATTTATACAGTGGCATAAGAGTGTTTTCAGATTGGTTCTCAGTGATTTTCCTGACATTCATAACATTAACTCTGCTTTTTTTTTTTCATTTTTTTGGTCAGCTGACGTTTTTCACACATTTCCACATTCTTTGTCACAGCTCACTGTTGAGAATTTGGAAAAATGCTTGCCTTTTGAATATTTGCCTTTTTTAACATTAAAAAATAATGAATGTTTTAAATAATTTTACACTTCATGTTTAAGTATTCTTTAATCTTTTTTATTTATTGTACAGGAAAAGATAGGCACTATGTATAGAAATTCGAGCAAACAAGATTGCTTACACACACCCTACCCCTACCTGATTAAAATCTCTTTGTCGATGACTGCAAATGGAAACCAGGCTATTTTCCTCCCAACTGCTTACACCCAACATTTTCTCAGTCTAAGTACATGAAACAGGTAAGTACATGAAATTTGAATTAAAGTGCAACTAATTTGGAAGAAACAAGATTATTTTAACAGAACATATGACTGGTTATCTAAAATTCACATTCAGAAGTTCCTGTCTGTAAACACCTTCACACTAAAATGAAAGAACATGATTAGTAAGTATTGACCGTATCTTTACTTTTTATAGAACAGATATCAAGGAATACATTACTAGTAACTCTGTTAACTGCCATCGAAAATAAACATTTTCTGTTTACTAAAAATCCATTAACATTTTTTTTTTTTTTTTTTTACAGCTTTACCTTTTTAAGCTAAAACCAGGTCACAGAGATATTAATGTTTGTACTTCACTCCTAACTTTTATGGATGCCGTAATAATAGCAAAAACATGGCAGCTAATAGCCATCAATTCAAAAACAGTGACAATGTCAGAAAGTAATGTTATCTGTAATTATTCTGCCTATTTAACACAGTATGTTCAGGTTCTAAAAAAAAAAAAAAAAAAAAAAACAAAAAAAAACCACACCTGTAAAGTATCCCTGAGAATTTGAAACTAAAACCTTGTTACAGAATAACACAATTTATTGCATGTTACTACTACAACTCTTTTCTGTCATCAAGTCCAGAATTTTACCTAGAATGTGAATACCAGCTTCCAGCACGAACTTAAAACAGCCTCTGTCTAGAATAAAAATCTTTGTCATCCTACCTGAATTCAAGTAAAAAAGAGAAGGTAATTTAAAAACAGAAAGAAAATGAAGTGGAGCTAACTTATGAACATAATTTCTACCTGTAATAGCAAGTCTTCTCTCTTAACACACAGAACTCGGAATCAGTCAATCGATCCCATGGATATATTTGATTGTTGAATTAAAGAACATGGGGTCTAGCAATCAAACCCACCTGTCACTGCAACCAGCACCCAATCACAACCTGACAGAACAGAAATGCATTTAGAAAGCATGAAGTAAAACCTACCTGTTGAACATCCTGTTGAAAAACACATAGCTGAAGCCGCTGGTGCAAGCGGACCTTTCGATGCTGCCAAATGTTTTCCAGTTGGCGCTGGTGGTGCAGTACTTCATGGATGACATCCAGAACGTGATGAACTGCTTTTGAGTAGTTGGCAGAAGCAGTGAGAGAATCGGAACTTCCAGGAGTCAACGGCCTCTGAAGTTTGTCAAGCAGCGACTTTCCATCTTGGCTCACCTGACCACCAGGAAGCACAAAGAATTACTTGTCTGCCAAAATCTCGCTACTCTACTATTTCATTTCCCCTGCTCCCTATTTTAGATTTAAGAACTCGGGGAGCAGTACGAAATCTTTATTACTATTCCAGGCGTGATTATGTGCAGCTGTTCTACGAAAAAAAAGAAAACACACAACTGCGTTTTTATATCTTTACTCTATGAAAGCAAATTTAAAGAAGCAGCACTCTTCTAAGTAACAGCCTGCCTTTTGATAAGAGTGCCTTTCCTTTACTGTGACTTTTTTTTTTTTTTGAACAGTCAAATCTCACTATGAAGCTCTTTTAAGCTTCAGCACTCTCATCAAGTAAGCACCAAAAATTGTACAATTGTCCAGAACTGTCTTTCCAGGATCATCTCTCTCTTCTATGTTGCTGTGAAGGGGAACAGGGAAGTTACCTTCTATGAGTTAATATTAATCTGATGAATGCATTTAGACCAACAGATATGGACTTAGGACAGAGTTTCGTCTGACATGATTTACAACTTTCAGATTATTACTGGTACTGGCAAGCCAAAGGCAAACTGGTGTTAAGACAAACTTAACCTGATCAAATTACTTAAAACCTCTCCATGTAGCACAATATGTTCTTTTCCAAAACGTGTCTAACTACTGAAGCTGTAAGAATGCTAGTAATTTAGTTACTGTCTTCTCTGATTCAAACCATGGCAAAAACATTTAGTGTGCATGCATTAAAATGCAATAATCCTTCCTTATCTGGCCACTGTTGATGTTTAACACTTGCAAGGCTGTTGAAAGCACTTTTCATTGCTGTTAGCTACTCCGTCACTTTTAGCATGAAGCTCAGAGAACTGTTACAGTTTGGTATCACTCAGCTACCTGTAAAAAACTTTCCTAATTGCTCATCTAATAGGAAGGGAAATTCGTCCAAAACCACAAGAGTGGGATGTGAACAACAGTCAGAATCTGTCAAATCAACACCATGTCACAAACAGAAAATTGGCCAAGGCTTTTTCCCAATGGCTATTTTCATCAATTTTCACTAAATTTAGGCACAATTAAAGACTGCTGTTTAGTAGTCAAACAGACTGAAAGGAAGTTCTTTTCTAATAAATAGTTTACAAGAGAGTTTATTTCTCATTTAAGCTTTTTCATTTCAGTAGTAGCTATGAATGCACAGAATGAAGCTCACTTGAAACAGTAGCTCTCATAAAGTCCAGTCAGGTAGAAAAAAAAAAAAAAGTGTAGTCCACAGTAGCTGCTATTATAATAATGATTTTTATTCCCTTTCTATACCCAAACCATCATCTAGAACAAGCCGTTCAAATATTTGAAGGCAACAGACTTCAATTACCTATCAAGAGTCCATGAAATTTAGAAAAAAATATGTGAAAGCCCCTTGATCTGATCAGTTTATTAGCTTCACAAGCAAATGACCATGCCTGTTTCCCCAGTGAGACTTTCTTCCTTCCCAGGGCATAACTACCCTGAGATTTCAGCTAGATATATGTAACAACATTTAAGGCACAGCTATTGGATTTTCAAGCACACTAGTCATCTAGGCTCATAAACTCAGATAAATTACTTTTCTAGTAGTATACAGCAATTATCCTCAGTAAAATAAGACTCAGAGCTAGTCTTAAAACCATTTACTCTGTCTTCTACTTTGCAACCAAATTGTATTGTTAAGACATCACAATCTAAAAATGACTGTTATAATTTCCACACTGCTCCTTTCTCCCAACTGTTCATTCATCACAAAATGAAAGGAGATCTGTGCTGTAACAGAAATGAAGTCATACATGTAACAATAATAAGCAGTAGTTCTAAAATATCTTTACACAGAAAGGTAACTCCATCGATCTCCAAAAAAAAATGCACATTTAAATAAGAGGAAATGAAACCACCTGTCCAGAGGAACATGACTTGTACATACGTATATGACTACTGTTCCTGCACAAATTCTGATTTCTAAAGAATAAGCTATTCCTTTACCAGATGGGGAAAAGCAATAACCTAAAATCAGAAGAAAGGTGCCTATGTCAAAAGCTACAGCTCTGAAACTCTAGATAAATTTACAAAATGTTTGTGAGCAATCCTATTATCTACCCATCTCATTTATTTTTATTATGCATCACCAGGAAGTAAACAGTATTTACCACAGTAATCCACAGTAATTATTTACACTTAACAGCAGACTCCAATTCATTCACATTCCTGTTTAAAAACACACCAAATAAGAACAAAAACCAACCAAACAAAAATCCCAATGCTTTAACTTCAATGCTTTATAATTATTCCAGACAGCCCAAACCTTTTTATTCCTTGCTGCATTCTCATGGAGCATGCACTGCAGATTGCCTCTTGTCACACTCACCTACTACAAACATGCCACGTCGCTCTCTCTCGCATTTAAAAAGGGGATCCTCTCAATGAACAAAGGTTACAATAAAAAAATAAAAAACTTTCCTATAACGTAAGTTCTCAAGAATGAGTTAAAACATGTGGCAAGATCATAACTTTTATCAACAAAGATGGTAACAGGAACAGGGATATCAGCATGTGTTTTACACGAGACAACAGCTTGTGAACTCTGGACTTGTGACTAATGGCAATAAAGTTTACGCAGGCCCTAAGATGGTAGGCATGCAAAAAATCCAGTATACTAACAATACGGACTGATCATCAGCACTAACCTTACATTCCTTTACCGCTAAATGAAACGTGACCACACGTAAGATTCAACTGCCCATAACAGAGTTGATTCATCACAAAGTAGTTTTGTCTTTTTTGTCAAGCATAAATCGCAAACGTTACTTCATTCCTACACCACTTCCTTTTAAAATGTGCAATCTGTGGCCTAAGCTGTCCTGTGTCCATGTCCTGTGTCGATAATTTTATACCATGATTTAATCAAATGCGTATTTCCACGTAAGTTGCAACAGAAACCGCTTTATTTGATTCAATCAGTTGCATATAACACCAGAAATAGTTTTATTCTGTGATGCTGATAACTCGGAGGGGGAGGTAACCAAAGCTCAAAGTAATACAAAAAATACCTGTGAGCTAATAGCGAAGTCTATACCCATTTGATTTCTCTAAGTTAACTGAAGAACATAAGAGAACTGAGTTTGAAGAAAAATGATGTATACATCAGTCATTGTTTTTAGGACACCTTCAGAATAAGCATTTAAGTTGTATTTACAAGTAATACAAATACTAAAAAGCATTCTCAAAAATACCCTAGTATGTTCAGAATCCAAGATCAGAGCAGCAGCATAGGATATGCTAATCTTATGAAGGCTGATTACACAGGCATGCTGGCTCACTGAAGTGCCAAGGTTGGCAAAACTAAGTATATAACTTCTGGTTTGTCAAATGATGTCCTGAGATGGTTAAGCCCTTTTTGTCAGACAGTTTCACAGACTGATTTTCAAAACACACTTAAAGCAATCCATACCAACGGGATACTTTTCCAGCTTGTTTCCCTTCAAACATTTTAATGACAGTATCATACTGCTATTAGAAGGTAGGAATACACAACTGTAAACTAAACGTACTTAATACACTACATGGATTGTTTGTACCATGTTTGGTTTCATCTTGCCTTTAAATTTCTTTGAGAAGATTAGGAGGATGACTTAAAATTTAACTTTAACTTTGAATAATAGCAGCAAAATACAGTGAATCAAACTAGGGGGAGAAAGCCTGGCGTTTGAGTTTCCAACTAACACATCATGCAACAGCCAATGCCAGTTTATGACCCAACCTTAATATTACACCATATTATCAAGTCAGCAACCTGAGGAAACAAAGAAGATGCTTGCCTCAGAGTAAGCCAAGGTAATATGCTCATATATCCCCTGATGATGATGGATAGCATCTTCTAAATCTTGCAGTTCTGAGGGAAGTTCCACCTCTCCACAGGCTTTACACCATGAATCCACATTGCTCATATACTGCAACAGAGAAGAGACATCCTACTTAATTTGGGGTTCTATCAATAAGTAAATATACTTTAGAAACACACAAAAGGACAAATATCTGTGTGACAATCACTGAGAAGACACCTGTTAAGTGAAAACTCTTCAATGCATTTATTTCTGAACTAATATAAGATTATATTAGAATAGAAACAAATTTTCAAGCCTGACGGTACTGCTGCTTCTAGGTATACATACGGAACTCTTTCAGCCCTTCACAGACAGGCAGGCTTAATTACATGCTGGCAGCCTTCAGCACCAATTAAACTGTTGGCACCGCTGATACTTCAAGTTTACTCTTGCTCCTCTTCTCAACTTTGCAGCTAAGAAAAAACTTCATTTCACTCTGCACCTACCATTTCAGATGCATGAAAGGTAACAAAGATCTTGTCTACAAAAATAGGTAAAAACATGCTACAGACCCTCTTACCTGTCAATTCCCTGTGCAGATACTCATGGTACATTAATTAAGCCATTCCCTCACTTTTTAAAAACCTTTAGAGAAAACAAAGTTATTTTGCACTTGTGCACACTTACATACACAGACTTAATGGTGAAAGCCAATTAATGGTTCACTGAAACACTTCCTAGTTGTCTTTTGTTGGAAAGAGTGTCAAGGAGGCAAAGCATGTTAGAGCACAGTAAATTCACACCTTAGTCCCCACAGCACTAAGTTCTCCATCCAGAGCAGCACTAAATCCATTTGGCAAGCTACTACAGTAGCAAGCACGTAAGGGATTTACAACTTAAGCGGGGGTCTCTTAGGACTAACACTGTACTTTGAGCACACAGCTATGTCAGCATAGCCGCTCAAGTCAAACCTTGCAGGGGAAATTGAGGATACTGCGACAGAATCTCTTCTGCGGATAACTCAAGTTATCTCTGAAGCTTAAGCTGCCCTGACAGAACAGAAACTGTCATCACAGCTGTATGCACTTCAAAAGTTCTGTCAACTTATTTTTGACAGCTAGGGGGCATGGATTTTATACCCTTGTTACACTAGGAAAGGAAAGAGGAAAAAAGAATCTGTTTGTTTCTAGGATTTTTCATAGCTGTTACACTTAGCTTAGCCAAACACGTGTGACAGCTTGTAAACTAAATTTGTCTTCTCTTTGTGTGAAGTTCTCTAGTCTCAAAAGCTTTAAGAAGCCAAGGCATTTCTCTCATTACATATATCTTAATTCCTGGGTCACATGTCGTCTTTTGAGGAAAAGTAATCCGCAGACCACCTCTGGTATTCCACTAGTGTTTGACTACAGGAAGAAAGGGTGGTGAAGTGTTTATTTCTTAGATACTTGCTTAATTCTCATTTAATCAAGGGACAGTTTTAACAAATCTCTAACATTAAGCACTGAACATTAAAAGAAGCTCCACGTAGGACCATGGAGCTGCATCTTTTGTACCAGTCAGCATGAACTCACAGTTGGGTGCAGTCTTCTCTGTGTCTGAGGCAATGACACTTACATGTAGCTTGTAAGGGAACACATGCATTCAAGAAGGGTGCATTATTTCTTTCGCTACTTATTTATTAATAATTTCTATGCAGGTCAAGCATCACCAGTCTCTAAAGGGGTCATTCCTCTCACTCCAAACTCACTCTCCACTGTCAACAGCTAATGCATCAAGGCCAGGTATCTTACAAAGCAACTATGACAATCCATCAGAGTTAATCAAGTGAAAACTGCAAAAGGTACAATTAAGGAGAGGAAGTAAATGAATCCCTGAACATACTGCAGTATTTTCTCTCATTCTTCTCTTTCCCCTTCTTTAGATTTATGTAGTACTGAAGAAGGGAACACCAACTACTACCACAGTTGTCCACAAAATTCTTTGCACACAAAAAATGTACTCTCCTGACTTCTGATTAAACTCAATTTTTTTACAAAACAGGACGACACTTCAGTCTGAGGATATATCTGTTCATGTTTTACCATCCTTCTCACACATGTAAGACCAACAATGCTTAAAAATTAACCTAAATAACCTCAGCAATTAGAAGAGCATCAATGCTGATCAACTATCATGATGTGTCTAACACATCCTTCAAGCTGGTTTGTGACTTTTACAGCAGAAAACAATTTCTTCCTCTTCTTTCTGTGCAGCTTCTCTTTAAAACCTGCTAAAAATATTTATTATAGTGGCGTTAGTTTATATACTTTACCTTAAGCTCTCTAAGGTTAAACCAATGTCATCACTAACAATGAGAGGCACTGTGTATTTGCATCTTAGTATGTTCACATTTCTAATCTCTGGGCATTTATGAAGTTGAATTTCTGTATAGTAGAAAATGGAAAAAAAACACTTCTTAAAATAATAAGGTGTGCTGCTTCTCTCGATTTCTGCAGTCGTCATCAACTCCCAACTGGTCCATTCAATTATTCTAAATTAAAGTTATATCAGACACGAGACCTTTTCTTAGATCCAATCTAGCATTGCAAATGGAAAGAAAAGTATCTATGGCAGCTGTACAGCATACCAGAGCTTCAGTCAGCCATAAGCATTCGAGAACCTCTGCCCTCCAAATTCACCAGAGACATACACAGTAGACAGTCTATAATATCAATGGGTGACTCAACAGCACACGCATAGCAACTCCTTCAGAACTGAATTCCCTTGAGGGGAAAAACATGCTTTCACCATCAAGAAGATTAACTTGAGGATATTTATTCCTATTCCCCTATATATACCTCCTCTCTTGCAGTTACACATGGTTAATGACTTAATTAAAATAATTGGTATGGGCCTACAGCTAAATTTTTTGTTTAATTTAGGAGGAATCTCTTACGGGATACTAAGTAAACATCTCCCACCATAATTTCAGATTCAGAAGACTTAATTAACTTCTCAACTTTCAGGCCAGTTCAGCTTGGTTTTCTACAAGCAATTATTAGGAGCTAAATACTAACAACTCTAGAACTGATTTGTGAACACTTCTCTCTCATTGGGGTGGAGTGGTGAAGTAAATAGAACAAGCAATGATTTCTGGAGATAGAAAAGGCATTATACTGATGCTGATTATATTAAATGTTTTTCTTCCCTTCCTTCAACTCAAAAGCTTCATATAGTTAAGCTTTTATGTCTACTTAATTTTGACTCATGTATCTAGTTTGTCTAAGATTTATCTCACGTTGTTGGCGAGGCATTTTGGGGAGAATATAAGGGTAGCAGGCCGTCCTACAGAGAACAAGTTTCCACTGGAACATCAGCTGAAACTGTCAGAAATGAATGCTCTGGCTTTCTAACCAACCTTTTTAAACACTCTACTTACTTGTGATTTGGACAGAAGTACAACAGAATTCACCATTCCAGCACGAAAACTTTTGTTGGCTCCTTCCACATGCACTAACCTGTTCAGCTTTCTGATGGAAGATGGAGGACATATCCAGTAGTGTGCTACGTTCATCCAAGGCTGCAGCAAACGCTTTCCATTCTTGCTCCAGCTGACTAGCGATCTGTTTTATTTGCTGTGAAGCGTAATGACCAGACTCAACCAGGCGATTTGCCACTGACATGATGCGGTTTATGTTTACGTACACATTCTGTGGAGAAGATGAAGGGAAAAATTAGTTTGCAGACCACTTAAATATGTAAGTATACTTCTATAAAATTATCCTTTAATACAGCAATGCTTAGTAGACTGGTTTTACTTGACGAATTTGCACATGCCTGATTTTGGAATCTAGGTGTATACTGTAGCAGCTGATTGATATCACTGGTAAGAGAGAAGGACAACTTGAAAAGACTAGGGAGTCTCAAGGATTAGCTTAAAGTTATGTTATGTGAAGACCCATTATTACTACAAAGAAGAAAAGCTGACCGTAGATGTTCAAGTCAACAAGACACTTAGACACATGCAATACAGGAAATTCAAAGTATCATCAGCATGCATTTGATCTCTCAATGGTACGTACATGGGGAACAACATTCTAAAAACACATCAATTCTGGAAGTACTTCGACTTCTAGAGTAACAAAACACAGAACTCTGAGTTCTAAAGAGTTCAACATTTTAAGATATGATGTTCCTACCACTGTACTGCCTCAGATCTTAACACTGAGAACTAGACAAATAAGGTCACTGACCAGTAAGATTCCCTAGCTTACAAGTACTGTTAAACAATGGCTCTTAGTCACTGTAATTTTCTTTCCTTCCAACTCACGTATGCATTTTGACCTGAAGTGTCTAAAAGCCGTTCTTGATTCTGTATGAACAAACAGTGTTTTTCAAAGGAAGCAAACGAGTGTTTCCGATTTCTTCAAAGTCAGAAACAAAAATAGCTTCACTACCAAACAGTTTCTAGGTAGGTCCTTCAGAGCCACACGTACACAGTGCTGGGTTGACACTTCTTTTAACAGGGCTGACTCTTATATACCTGGAATAAAGTTCTTAGAATCACAGCATTGCTGAAGCTGGCCATCTCCTCTGGAGATCATCTAGTCCAAACACCTGCTCAAAGCAGGGTCAATCAGAGCAGGTTGCTCAGAGCCATGTCCAGTGGGCTTTTGAAAATCTCCACAGGTGGAGACAACACAATCTCTCTGGGCAACCTGCTCTAGTGTTTAATCATTCTCGCAGGAAAAAAAAAAAGTTTTTGACTTATGTTTAAAGGGAATTCATTGTATTTCAGCTTGTACTCATTACCTCTTGTTCTATTATTTGCTACCGTGCGGAAAAGTCTGGTTCTGTGTTCTTTACTCCCTCCCATCAGGTATTTAAAAAACCTTCTGAGTGTTCTCTTATCCCTGGAAACCAATCCCAGCTCTCTCAGCTTTTCCTTGTCCAATAAATGCGTCAATCCCATAATCATCTCTGTGGCCCTTTGCTGGACTTGCTTCATCACGGGTTGGTCAGCATGCTGCCAAATATACTTCTGCTCCACGTAGTCAGGTAGCAGCCTCGAAAGGGTCCCATGGTTGTAGAAGCCAAACCCTGCTGCCAACACCAGCTGTGTAACCAACTGTTGACCTGCAGCTGTTGACCTGCTCCTTCTCAAGTCCTACTTTCTCACCACCAGGACAGAGGAGAGCAACATCTGGGCCCCCAAGCCCTTGACCGCTGACCCTAGAGCCACATTTGATACTTTCCAGGTCGCCCTGGCAGTATCACTGGTGCTCACGTGGAAGAGCAGCAGGGGGCCATAGTCTGAGGGCTGCACAAGCTTTGGCAGTCTTTCGGCAACATCCCAAGTCCAAGTCCACAACAGGAAGCACACTTCCATAGACAGTCAGGCTTGCAGATGGGGTCCTCTGTCCCCTGCAGAAGGGAACTCCCTTTGCTCTCACTCACCACTTCCTTCGGTGCTCCTGTGTGGCTCAACCTCAGCCAGCACAGATGTTTCATTTGACACAGCTCCTGGCTCCTCGTCAGCTATGAGGTCAGGGAACCGATTCTACAGCTGCAAGTCTTGAGGCGGAGCAGGAACCTTCCTCCCTGTGCCAGAAGCCATCACCATCCAACCTGAAACATCACGGCAACTCCCTTTTCCCAAAAAGACAGGCACAGACTCCGCCTGAGCCTCCCTTCAGTGCAATTAGCAGCTTGGGCTCTTCAAGCTGCAGAGTCATGGAAAAGATCTGGTCAATCTCTTATCATCTCTGATGCTCTGCAAGTCTGCTGACCTCCTCCTGCAGCTCCTTCACTTGGCAGCACAGCTCCTTAATAACTGCACACCTCCTGTGGGCAAGGAAACCACCTCTGGCTGCCCCAGCCCTGGCAAGAGGCCACAGGCACTCCCTGCAGCCTCAGAGCTGCATCTTCCTTTTGGAGCTCCCCCAGGATGGAGGCCCCTGTGGCACATCACCGCTGCTGAGGACATGGGTGCTGTGCTGAGCACAGTTGCTGGTCCTTTCCGTGAACTGCAGTGCGAATTGCAGCTGGCTGCCTCCATTAGCAACTCACTCTTGCCTATATTCTAAAAATTTACACGAGCTCAAACTGCCAAACATGGTCAGAAACAATAGTTGGGCAGGAAAAAATAATCATTCTCTTTATGTTCTTTAAGGCAATGTTTTCCCTCCTGTCTGTGCAGTGCTTTCTGAAATTCCAGTAGGCAAGAAAAGGCACGGAGCAGTGAGCTACTTGTCAGCAGCAGCACCGCAGCCTGCCCTGGTCAAGGGTTGGGTAACACAGCATCATGAGCCAAGGGAGACAGAACAATGCAGGCAAGAACCAACTGCGACAGCTCTCAGTAAAGGCCACAAATCAACAATGACAGAGGAACAAAACCCCAAATTTCTTGAAATCTGTGTTGTTAAATTACTGTGGATAGATTTGCTGGGCAGCTTGTGCTGAAATCTGCCTATTCTCCTACCAGTACAAGAGGTCAGGGGAGCACTGGACTGGGGACACCCAACGCCACGTAGACGCTGTGCCCGAGGTGGAAGCACTACTTGCTGGCACTGAGCTGCTGCCCGGGGCCTGACAAAGGAGTGAGTGTCGCAGTTCCCCCAGGCTTTGCTCTGCTGACTTGTCTGAGAGGTAGCTGGCACAGGTCTCTGATAGTTGTATGTGTATATATGTACATATGCAAGGGTGGACATAAAGTTTCCTGACAGCTTGCACCTCAGTTGGTCCGCTTAAATTGAACGCAGGAGTGTTATGTTGTCTTTCTTCCCTGCACAATGCTACCTTTTCATTGTTATCTCTCACGCCTCTGCTTTCCTCTTAAGCACACCTGAACAACCATAGGAGAACAGAACTGTTGTTTCCAACAAATTGTGGATGACTTGAGAGCACTTGCACCTACATGTATTAAAGTGTAATAGCATAAATGCTAGACTGCTAAATGAATCCAGAAAACAAGTACATGGGACAATGGCATGAAAAAACATGTGTCAAAAGAGAAGAGCATAAAGGCTGTATTAGACTGCTACTTTAAATACCTATGTATCATAATAAAAGAATTTTGGTAATTCTGGAACGTTGGTTGACAGGAGCACACTGATGAAGGACAGGGCACAAAAATAGGCCGCTAAGTACATCAAAACCAAGCTGTGGTTAAAATGCATCCAGCTTCCCGTGGCAATCTGGCTTCACAAATGTGGAATACCCCCTGCAGTAGTACGAATATGAATTAATATACTGACAGTTGAACACTTTCCAAACTATGCATACCACGTTCCTTTCCTCAAAAAAATCCTGTAGCAATCTCAACAACTTTTTCTGCTATCATATCTCGTACTAACTGACATACCTACATCTACTAAACATTTAAATTCCAGTATTTTAGAATGCAGTGACCAGGAGATCAAGACTTAGTTAATGAGGAAAAAGAACTCCAGAGAGCAATTGGAACAATTGGAACGTCCAACTAATCCTTGAAGGTTTACAAATATTATTCCATTTTCTAAAGGGACAGGCAGGTTTATTGTCATTATTATATAACAAACATATATTTTGTGCACAGTTTCAGCAGCACCATTCCAAGCTATCTTCCACTCATTCCTTTGGTTCCAGGAACTGACTTGTTGTTACTCATTGCATGGATTCACATCCTCATTTCAGCTAAAGAAACAACAGCTATCAGGTAGTAACTGTTACAGACTTTCTTTTAGCCATCTCATTTATATTATGTGAATCTACACAACACAACTGCAGCTTCTAAATACTCACCAGCCATCTAAAAAGCAAAATGCTAAAGCAGTACTTCAATTCCTTCATTGTATTACACACGAACAATGTAGGAAAACTAAAAAGGGAACATCTCAAGTTACAGCATTACAGTGTGCACAGTAAGTACATTAATGTATGTAGTACAATTATTTTCTCTCACAATACCCTCTAGCCAAGAGCTGAAAAGACACCTTATAATATCTGGAAAGCTCCTCAGCAGAGAGTTATTCGCTACAAGGCAACATGATTAGTAGCCTAACACAAGCTGTAGTGCACTGTCATTCTTTGCTGCATGCCTGAAAAGCGAGTACATGGAAAAATATAGGTGACAGCCTGCCAGCTTGACTGAACTTCGGTTGTACTGCATACAAAACATAGCTGGCAGATGCCCGGAAGGCTTTATTTTATTTCCTGATTTTCCTAGACCCATTTATAAAATGTTTGTTTAGTGCTAAGATTCCTAACAGGAGTTTTCTGACACAAAGAATATTAAGCATCCAGTGTTAAAAAGAACCACCCCAGTGACATGGGCCATAAGCATCATAACTGGCACCTCTGTAATGTACTGCAGTGAGTTATAAACTAATCATCTGCAATGAAAATATCTTAGCACTGTTCTAGCAATGGAATTTCCAATTCATCTGCCACTTCACCACAGAAGTGGCGACTAAGGCAAGGTATAGCATTAATGTATGAAGTAGCACCTGCTTTAATGATTTAAATGTTTTGTAAGCCTCCTCTTTTGTTATCTCTCTTGAAGCAACAGTAAAGGGAGCTGCAGAACAAGCACAAGTCACTGTGTCTCTTGCCTTGAACAAAAATAAAACCAGCAACACACAGACTACAACGGAGGAAATAGTTAACCCGTTCTTCAGCTATGTGGGTCCTCAAAATATTCTCAGATAACCATTTAAATGTTGCTATCAGTATTGTAACAAGTTAAATATAATTTCATTCCGCTCTAACTTTTTTCAAATTTTTCATCTCGCTTTCCTGTATTTTTCATGGTAGACCCAGGGAAACTAAGACTATAGTCCACCACCATCACCATTGTTTCTCCTTTGCTTTTCACTTATTTTCCCTTTCTCACAGTAAACACCCATGCCTTCATCCTGTCCTTACAGCTGCGTCATTCTTCATCGGGATGCTCCCCATCACATCAGTAAGTACAGTGATCTAAACCAGACCTGGCTCTCTAGGAGGACTGACTGAAACAAGGCAATTTTTCAGAAATCTTAAGTTCAGCACCTCCAATAATTTTTAAAAGTGAAACAAGGTTGCTCCTTTGCAGTAGCGCTTTAAGCAACAGTATTTCTTCAGTTCATGATCCACTGACATGAACATACCTGAAGGTGAACATACCCTTTCTGTTAAGGATTTTAGATTGGTTGGAGAGCTGAGAGACTTCTTGTTAAACCTCTAAGTATTTTTACTGAAAGCCCTGCCTGAGCAAGCTATTAGTTGAAAAAAGAAAAAAAATAAAAGAAAAATTAAACTAGGGTTTAAATTTGTTTTAAAACAAATTTTAAAATTGGGTTTATGTGGCAAGGTTTTGGTAGTGAGGGGTTGCAGGGGTGACCTCTGTGAGCAGAGCCCAGCAGCTGCTCCATGTCAGATCAGAGCCAGCTCCAGCTGGCTACAGAGGGACCTGCTGCTCAACAGAGCTGAGCCAGTGAGCAATGTTGGGTGGGCCTCTGGAGAGCAGACTTAAGAAAGGGGAAAAAACTGCTGTGCCACAAAGGCTGGGAGAGTGAGAAGTGAGAAGCAGCCCTGCAGCCCCCCCAGGTGAGTGCAGCAGGAGGGCAGGAGGTGCTGCAGGCAGGCAGCAGCAGTTCCCCTGCGGGCTGTGCAGGGAGAGGCCCCCGGTGGAGCAGGCTGTCCCCCTGCAGCCCATGGGTCCCCCATGGAGCAGATCTCCACGCTGCAGCCCCCCCGTGGGTGGAGGAGCCCCCGGTGGAGCAGCTGGATGTGGCCTGGAGGAGGCTGCGGCCCATGGAGAGCCCCCGCAGGAGCAGGCCCCGGGCCGGAGCTGCAGCCTGTGGAGAGGAGCCCCCGCAGGAGGAGAGAGTGACTGTGAAGGAGCGGCAGAGAAAATGTTAGGGACTGACCGCAGCCCCCATTCATTGTTCCCTTGCACAATTCAGGGGGAGGACATAGAAGAGGGTGGATGGGGGGGAAGGTGGTTTTAGTTTCTCACTGCTCTAGCCTGCTAGTAATAGGTAAGACATTATATTGATCTGCCTGTCAGTCTGTTTGGCCGTGATGCTAATTGTTGAGCGATCTCCCTGTCCTTATCTCAACCCTTGAGCCCTTTCCATCGTATTTTCTCCCCCTTTCCCTTTGAGGAGAGGGAGGGAGAGAGCGGCTGTAGTGGAGCTCAGCTGCCCAGCGGGGTAAAACCACCACATAACAAAAATTGCACAATTCACAACCTACGGTTTTGGTCTTTTGTGCTGAAGAGGACTCAGGGGAGTTTAGAATTCACATGGTGATTAAGTCTATCTTAAATGACAACTTTGTGTGGTTACAAAATGTATTTTAAATAAAAGGAATCAAGAGTGAAAAATATCAGTAGTACAAAGCAGTAGAAAGAGTCACACGAACTGTCAGCTAAGTTGATTTTACCCCACCTGACCTTCTTAATGTTTTCATTTTTACCAGTCCCTGTGGCTGGACTCGAGCAAGCCAAGGCAAGTTTGTCATCCTTGAAACTTTTAACTCTGTAATCCCAGCGAGAGCCAAGTGTTATGTTCATACTTTTATTTCAAGCTCCCCATTCTCTCACCAGTGCTCATCTCTGGCACTTTCTTTTTGAGTGAAACTGATTACTTGATTGCCACCTTGATAAAGTGGTCTAGTGTATGCCAACAGCCTGTTCTGGGAACAGGATTAATTGATTTACCAATATGCTCATGACTGACACAGTAACAAGACTTTCTGGATTATGGCTACTAAACACTGGTTCCACTGATGGTCCTATCAGCACGCTGAGACAAGAAGTAGTCATAGTAGTCTACCTTTGACAGTAGACAGTCAACCTTCTCCAAGGAAAGCTTATTTTTGGTTGCATTGCTTTCCAATCATTTTGGCCCTCACCTATGCAGTGAGGGGCACAGTTAACCTTTAATGAAAGCAAGGCCCTTTGATCCAGCAACAAAAATAGAAGAAGATATACAAACAGATAACATCATCCTCCTCCTCACCCATATCTCATATGACTGCTTTAGCTTCCCTTGTGTCACAGAAAACTTGCAGAAAATAGCAAGAATAAGAGTGGACACAGTATCAGTCCCTCCTGTTCTTCCATGATGACTAATAGTACAATCACAGCATAAATTCTGCATTTTAAAACCTAGATGGATTTTTTTTTTTTGTATTTACAACTCCTATAATGTCTTATTTGCAAGTTTCTACCCTAAAAGGTAGTAAAAATTTGTTTTGAGAAGTGAAGCATCGGTTTATTCATCTGAAGAGGAACTTGAAGTTAGAACTGAGCATTGCTTAGCTCACATAAATCTCAGGACTTGTCAACAGCAATTTGTTGTTGCTGAAAGCAGGTCTTTTAAATGATAGCGAAAAAAATATAGAATCATTAAAGTTGAAAAAGACCTCCAAGATCATCAACCACTGCCCTACCACCAATGTCACCCACTAAACCATATCCCTAAGCACCAGGTCCAACCTTTCCTTGAACACCCCTGGGGACCACCCACACCTGTGAGACCACCACCCTCCACCATCTCCCTGGGCAACCCTTTCCAATGCCAGACTACTCCTTCTAAGACGAAATTTCACTTAATTTCCAACCTGAACATATTCGTCTTTAGAGGAGAGAATCACTAAGATACTGTTTTTCCACACGGTTAGGGAAGATGGGAACTACTTGCCCTTTAAAGAAACGATCTTGCCCCTTATCAGTGCACAGCTTCTTGATTTCAGTAACGGGACATCACATACCTACCTACAGCTGAACATGTGAACTGTATTTCAGACAGCATCCTTTCCAGCCATACCAATGTGTGTGTTGAGTAACGGTAACAAAACATATTTCCATTTTTGACATGCATCACTGCACCTATCCAGCTTTTCCCCAGGACAGTTTCATTGCCACAAGAACCAGCCTGCGTGTTAAGCTTCAGACTTTTGTGAATGTACTCCTCTGCACATGTGTCTATCACAAACTGAATATGCAAGATGCCTAGATGTATCACTTGAGAACGAAACTGCTAAAAGTGCAGCTAAACTTCCTCCCCCAATATATTCTTCACCTGTTTGTTTTCACATTTGGTTTAAACTTCCAGCTACTTTGTGCTGTAATACTGAAAACTGGGTTCTAAGAATGGCGGAAAGCCATTGAAAGGAAAAAAGAAAAATTCAGCAAACCTTCTTTACCCTTGATGTAGCCAACTCTTTTTGATAACAGGAACTAAGTAGTTTTCACAATGGTTTACAACCAGGTGGCTCATTTCAGACTGGAAGACCAGATTAAAGTTTTGGCATCTCACCCAAAGGCTGATACTTTCTCACCCGAGCTCGGCAGAAGCAGCTGCAGAAGCTGCCCTCCTGCACCTCTTGGAAAGCCAAGCTGCTACTTGGGAAGGAAGGGGAGATGGGAGAGCCAGCCATTGATGGAGGGTAGCACCTGCTGCAAAGGGAGCATGTGCCCTGCAGCAATCACAATGTGTTAAGAAAAGCAGCTGCAACATCAATTATCAGGGTTAAGCTGTGAGCAAGTGCAAGAGGTATTTAGCTGCTTGGGCAGCATTTATCCTTTGAACGGCCCTTCCCTGCCTAAAGCGAGCCTACAGAAACTGCCTGGAAAGCAAGATCTATCAGGGGCCAATTAGGGCCACAATGAAAAGCCTTCAAAATCTCCAGCATATAATAATACTTAGTTGCCACTCCTCCTTCCTCCATGCCATCCAATTGGATAAATTTACATTGCTGTAGATGTGTTAGAAGTGAAATTCCATCTCTAGTGTTAGAGCACTCACTAAGAGATCGTAAATGAGCTCTGATTACTGAAGAGTTGTGCTGACTGCAGCAGCAAACAAAACAGTAGCTTGGTGAGCACAGAACGCATCTGAGGAGAGGTCAGGGAGAAACTGAACATGCTTCGCAGGAGTTAGGATGGAGTGGTATTTTCCCACTTAAAAACTGTCAAATTTCAATCAGCTCATGTCATTTTTTCAAGTCATATTCAGCATAATTTCCCCCCATACTATATGTGTTCAATTTTGGTTAGTTAACCAAATAAAACAGAAAACCTGAATGCTCTTGAAATCAAAACTAAGGGCTAATTGTTTTCTCATTCTATGGGAAAAAAACACTTCATGGGGACTATGCTTGCTCCAGATTTAAACTGCTCCTTACATGCTTCAAGAAATCATTGTGCAAGATGAGAAAAAGCCCTGTGTAATTGACACACATGACTATTACAAACAAAACAGAGATTAAAATCAAAAGATTAAGAACAGGGGGGATTATGTTACATCACCCGAGTGCTTCCTAGTGTTGCTAGCATCTAAACAGTATGGACTTTTTTTGCTTGTTTGTTTTTAAAGACAATGAAGGAGAAGAAAACAAGCCACCTAATTTGAAGAAGAAGTCACAGTAACTAACATCAGGAGAGGCTAACAGAACAAGAATAATTTAACCTGTACAGTATGAGCCCAAGAACAGCCTGGAAGGATATCCAATATCACCAAGTTTCAAAAGTCATCTCATGTCAATGACACCTACTGTCCTCCTCTGAGTGCCCTTCTGTTGCGTTTTATGTGCAGAGCAATGAACAGCAGTAATTAGTTACTCCATGAAGCAGCAAATTGCTATGCCCCAAGAGCGGACCTGTACCTTCCAAACCTAAAGGTCAAAGTTACTTCCATGCATGATGTTATACATGTATAACTTCAATACAATGTTCCACAATGTTCGCTTTATTCTTGGCAAAAAATAAACCACTGCTTTTATTTATTTGTTAAAAAAAACTTTCACAAAGATAGCTGAGTTGCAGAAGAAAACTTACTTCTCTACTGCTGTCTCCTACTGCCTTAACTTGGTCAAAACTAGACACAAGAGCTGCCTCACTATCTCTTTAATGATTTTAGCAAGACAAATAACCACGGGTAGTTTACTTTGACATGCTTTCTTTCCACAGTTAGTAGTACTGTCCTACAAAAACACCCTCTTGCAAGAGTTGATTGTTTCAACCATACTTTAATTCAATTCCCATCCTTGGACTGCCAAGGATGTTAATTTCTAACAAGAGTTGTAGTGTTCTTCTTCCATTGAGCTGACAGACAGGGACTGGATTTAGGCCCAGGCTCCTGAAGTTACTTATACACCTCCAACCCTCCTAGTGAAAAAGAACCAAAATATGCTTGAGAATTTAGTCCCCATGTCTGAACAGGGCATTCATGAAACTGATAATAAGCAGCTTTCACTCACTGCAGGTTAGAAACTGAATTCTTAATTGCACATGATGCCTTATCAAGATAATATTTGACAAGTAAAATATTTGCTTTAGCTCCATGCCACTGCACCAGAAAAGAGACGTGTGTGCTCTTAAAAATAAAAATAAATAAATAAAAAAAAAAAAAAAAAAAAAAAAAGGAAAATTATTACACTGGGTTCAGCTACTGATTAGCACTTCTCAAAACTTTTTGTACCTGAGATGCAATCTATTCTGAAGATCCTGTTTGGTTTTTTTTTGTTGTTGTTTGTTTGCTTTTTTATAGCATATTATATATGATTCCTGAAATTTCCTAAAAGATGCAAGACTGTACTCAAACACATATCCCAGGTTCTAAAAGTTTGGATGCATGTATTTTAGAAGTTCCAAAGTTCAACTGAATATTGCCAGCTGTCCGAATAATTCAGTTGCTCAATCACAGTACCTCTGTCCTTGGCCACCTTTTATTTTCTTCTTTTGTTATACAACTTTACTGCTCAAATACAAGTTGTACTAGTTGTAATAGAAGGAATGATTTGTGCGTGTGATTTATGAATTCTACCTTAACTAAGAGCAAATGTCAGTGTTGTGAAGCAAGGCCCATTCTTACCATACAGTTCATGGCAAAGTGATTGTGCTGTGTCTGAAGTTCCATAGCGTGGGGATGACTGGTTCCGATCTCCGTGTAGCTGTTTAGAAACAGACCTTTGTTGTGTGTGATCCAGTCAAACATCTGAAAGGAAATGTTAAAGAAAAAAAAAAATCACTGATGTGTTACGGAAGAAATCACATGCAAGTAACATTAGATATCCATGACAAAGACGACAGAAAGAGCTGCCAGTTAAAATTAACGCTGATTGTCTTTCCCCTGTAAGTTACTCTACATTTTAAAGAAATCAATACTGAAATCTGACTGTTCGGACCAGTATCCTCAGCTGTTGAACCTTTTCCTCAGATGTTTATCTCAAGCTACAGTGAAGTCAACATCATTACTACAAAGACATAGTAAACAAACAAACTTGGAGCACAGCCCTATGTTACAAAGCTTATACATTCCTTAGTGTTGGCATTTTGTGATGTCAGCAATTTAGTAATTTAAAATGAGAATGTCAACTCATGGAAATAAAGTATTTCAGTAAGTTTGATATTTTTAGCTCACAACTTTATGGCAGATTTGAAAATAACTTTTCTACTGCTAAGCAAATTAAAAATAATAATACTTAAGCAGTATTACACATTACTTTCTTCCAGAAAAAAATATGAATAAACTTCAAAGATGTGTAAAAACACAACAAAACAAAAAAATAATATTCAAACAAAGTTTGGGAAAGGTTTTATCTACCAATGGCCATTACTGAAGGTACAATAGGTATGTTAACAGTGGCACTGGAAAACAAAGTTTTCAAAGACCAAGCAGCACAACAAAAGACCGAGTTTTACAGTTCTACACACACAACGTGGTCTTGAACTCTTTGCTATATTTCAGCTCAAAAGACCCACCTACACTCTGGGTTAGCTTAAAAAGATACTTCTGAAAGAAATGGCTACAATGAGTAGTAAGCACTCATTTAAAGATGCTTTAAAGTACGCAGGCTAACAGAGCAATGTTACCAGGTCCAATATTCTACCCAGGTGCATGAAAAAACAAATTGTAAGTGGACAACAGTATGGTAAGAACCGCAAACAAACAAAAAGTTTTAAGGGTTTAGACAACTGAGACAGATGATTACACACTCCTAAAATTTTTGGTTTCTTGTCTAGAATACATTGAAGATGTAGATTAAGACAACGGCCTTAACCAAAAAGCAGTTGGGATACCGCATAAACCATCTTTCAAATCTTTTTCTAGTGTTTGATGGGGGAATCAAGTTCCAAGAACACTGGCTGCTGTCAACCTCCTTTTGAGGTGCCTCGTACTTGCTGCTATTTTTGAAAGATGGATCTATTGAATCTATTACAGATTCTTGGAATCAGGAACATAGGAAACACAGGTATGAGCCTATACAATCACATGGCAGGGCAGAGATCAGTTCCATGGGCTCACATATTTGACAAGGGGTTTCTTAAAGCCCAAGTTACGTATGCAACTTTTAGATGAGTAAATGAAGAATGTACTTTTCAATACCACTTGAGCATCATCAAAATGTATTTTGTTAATGCTGTAATTAAGTGGCTGAACAGTTACTAAAATCATTTTGGGCCTGAAAGAGCAGTATTAGATCATTGGCTTATTATTTCCTAAATAACTTTATGACTCTAAATTCACGTGACTGGATTTTTTTCAACTCCTTACATGCCCCTACTATTTTCAGCTACACTCAGTAAACATTCGCTTTAAATGGCCCTGAAGTTTCTTTTTTAAACACGGCAGAAAACATTAAGAGTCCTGCTCTGAAAGTTCCTGAGCAGAAATGACCAGGGGACAGGAAAGTACAGGGGAAGAAGACAGAGGAAGGAGAAGTATTTTATCTGCTTGCTCTGTTTTCCCAGACATCTGCTTGTGACCACTACTGGAGAGCAAGATACTAGTTTAACGTAGACCTTTGGTCTCACCCAGTTCAGACATTCTTATGTTGAATACTTTAAGAAATCTGACAAAGACCATACTTACCACTGGACTGGATAGTCTAGTTACTTCTTCTCCCAGAGAAAAAACTCCCCATCCTTCCTTAAAGCTATTTGTTCCATGGTAGCAAGTTAGCGATTGCAAAACCATTCTATATGAAAATAGATCTTATTTGAGCTCAGCTAACAGTGCACTGCCTGCTATGGTGGTTCTTCAGATTTCATGTCAATCAAGAGCTTTATCCTTCAAAGGGACTGGTTAACCCGAAACACTCTGAAATCAGTCAGTCCCCCGTTAATGACATATGATTGTCAAAAAAGATACATCAGTTTTTAGCCTGGGACCTTAAATCTCGCATCAATGAAGCAGTTTGCCACGTCAACCTCTTCAAACTTTGTCAGCTACCTGCCACTCAAATCCCAAGGGTCACTCAAAAGGAGACTGATGCAATCCTTAATCAGCTGTATTTATAAAGCATACATCATCCATCTTCATTTGATGCTTGAAAAAGCTTCTGTCTGGAGCAAAGCTTTAAAGCTTTTAAAGAAAAAGCTTTAAAGTTGCTACCACTTAAATTTTTCTTCCATGAAAGTTACCTGTGTTCTTTACAGCTTGGAATTACTACTCCATCCACTCTACTCCAGAAGACTAAGATTCAGTATCAATAAAAAAATCCCTTACTTCTCATTAAAAGCGTAGTGACTAACTTAGAGTTTTGTCTTTAGAAGACAGAAATTACTCTTCGTAATTATCCTTGGTACTCTTCTCAAGTCAGTCAGTCGTTGTTCGTGCCCTTCCCCAATCTTCCCCTCCCCAATCCCTTACCTTTTCAGCATCCTGCTCGAACAGCCTGAGCTGAAAACATTGGTCCAATTTCAATTTCCGCACATGCCACATCTGATGCAGATGCTGCCGCGTCGAGTGCAGCCTGTCCAGCATGGTGGATACTTTGGGTAAAAGGTTCTGTAAGTCTGCATTCCCTGACCCAGAGTTCTTTTTGGGGAAGCTATCGCTGCTCTGTATTCGCTGGAGCAGCTTTTGTCCTTCCACATCAAGGTCCTCAATAGGAGCCTTAATGACTTTCTTTTTTAATTGCGAATGCTCCTCTATCATATTGCGAGCACCTTCCAGGTCCTGAGGCATTTCCTTTTTCGACAATATATCTTGCAGTTCCTCCAGTCTGGACAGCATATGGGTTGCATTGCTAATGTAGTCCTCAAAGGCAACTCTGATTTCTATCCACTCCTCATGGTTGTACTCCAAACAGCCATCGAATTCTGGGGTTAGCTGAGAAGGATCAACTACTTTGGTAAGGCCTTCCAGAGACACCATATTTGTCTAAAACAAGAAAAACAAACAAATACTGTTAGTGGAATGAATTTGACATTTTCTTGCAAGTTTTTGTTTCTCTCTGTTTAAAAAGTTGATCATGACTTTTGAAGTCCACCTGACTTAACTTTGCTTATACATGTCTTTTCCAATGCCAATTCTGATGAGCCTCCTGTCTTGCAGGTATTTTCACTCAGTCAGAGAAATCTTGTTTCTTACCCTACTACACTGAAGGAAAAAAAAAACAGCAACCACTTTTCTGGCTACTGTTTTGATTAGATTTTGACTTGGATATTGTGAGCAGAAGCAGGATAGAAGCAAGGTTTATTTGGCTGCTTTCATCTGCATGGAATGGTGGTGACAGAATGATTACCACAGAACAGACCAAGACAAAATAAAGATGAAACCTAACACTTTACCATGAGGGGTAAAACCCTAAGTCCATCTTTTTCATGCTCAGAAAAAGTATGTATGACAATGTGCACAATTACCTAGTTTCAGCTTATGAAATAAACTACATTTCTTCTAGAACAACTGGCCCCATCTACCCCTCTCTTATCCGGAACATAATTTGAGACTGCTCAAGATGCTGATCAGTACTGAGCACACTTAAACCATGAAATAAACATAAATTCATATACGATAGGGGAAATTACCTCAAACTCAAACTTAGAGCTGCCAAAGTTAGTCCTCTGTTTCTGCCAGAAGTTGTCTGGCTTGATTATCAGTGCAACATGAATACAGCATGGGAAGGATTCCTGTAAAATCTTCAGCAGAGGCTTTATGGAGTCCCATTTTGACCCACGCATATCTACAATGACGGTGAATCCCCTTTTACATACTTCCTCACTGCAGAAGAAAGGAGAAAACGTTACCAAGCAAGCATTACAAATTTGAACGCAGCACTTCTACTGCAACACACTGCCTAATGAACGTGCTCTCTCCAGCTAACAATTCCATCCCTAGGGCATCACTGTTGACTATCTGATGCACAAAGCAGTTCTCATGACAGCAGTGCAAAACCTCTCAGGAAGCTTGCTGTCACCCCACTGCCAAACTCCTGGTGGGTGATAGCTTTAAACTTGTTGCCGATTAGATAATCTGCCTTCACCTCCTCTTTCATTTTCCTTTTTTATATTCACATGAATATAAACCAGAATTCAGTCCTCTCTCCTTCACCCAACACACACACTCACCATTTACAGAAGCACCAAAATGTAATTAATTTACAAATGACTCCATAGCACACACTTCACTGATGACAGTGTTCATGTTTTTCTAATGATCGAGGGGTTCCTCTAGAAGACAGAAGTTGGTATGCTGTTCTTCCCTACTGCTTCTGAAACATTTTTGAACTCAGATTTTGTTTTGTATTTTCTAAGAGTTAAAAAATGTTAGTTTGCAGAGGGAAAACCTTTACTAACAACTACTTCTGTAATGGGGTCAATCTGTGGATAGCTAACGGATAAGAAAGCATTTCATGGCTGTGAAGAAAACCATACTAACCTGTTTCTACAAAATTTGATCTCAATTTTGCTGTCCAAAAGTTAGCAGACCTCATACAAAAATTTCCTGGCAACTTTTCTGAAAATGTCAGATTTCATTTCTTTTCTTCATTACTTATTGTACACTAACTACTTGCTGCTGATCAAAAGCAGCAATCACCACCAGCACCGGGAATTTTGATTTTGTTCCAAGAGAGCCTACTACAAGAACCTTGTTAACGTGTAAAGGGAAAATATTTTAAAGCTGCGTCATAGCCAATGGACTATTAAGAGGGACCAAATGTCTGCTGTTTAAGTACATTAGTCACTTACAGGGATGTGACTAACGTAAACGGAATTCTGGAGTTCATGTGTTAAGGTTTTTAGCGTGTCCAGGAAGTAAGGATGCTTCACTGGCAGTATTATGAGAAAGATGAGTTATGACTGACTCTGGAGGGCAGAAGAGCTTCTGAAAGGAGTTGTAATATGGCTTTCCTTAGGAGAGTAGCTTTTTGAAGTTAGTTTGAAAAAAGAAAAAGTTTAAAAAAGGAGTTTATCAAGATAAATGCTGGCTCTCCCACCTGCCCAAAGGTACACACACAATTAAAAGGACAAAACCTAATATTGTTTTGAAGCTAAGACACACCCATTATTGAAAGGCTGCATGTTACATGAGAGCTGCTCAGCCCATCCCTATCCAAGCACACAAACTGGCTACTGCATAAGGAAGACTGCTTGCCACTAATTCACGAGGTGTACATCTACTAGGATGCACAAAGCAGCTGCTCACCACGTGATGCAGATGTGTCCTCCACTCATGTGGCCCCATCAGCTGACAAAAGACAAATCCCTCTTAGCTAAGGATCAAAACAATAAAAACTGTTCTGGGAGGCTTTGGTCAGCCAAGGTCCTCTGTTTGGTAAACCTGAACTGCACTAATAGCTGGTCAAGTAAGTGTTGATGACTTAAACTTGGTAAAATTTTGCACCAGTTGAGAAGACCCAGGACTTCTCAGTTAAGGAGTTACATGACCAGCCCCCTAAAACATGATGTGTGTGAAAATCAGTCTAGCTTTTAATAAAGCTCCCTTTATACTCAAATCTTTGCCATGTTTGCAGAGATATAAAATCCTGTACAAAGTTTCTATTTTAAATCTATTGATTAACATACTCCTTTTGCCAGAATACAACTGTATTTGCCAGATTATCTCCACAAAACTCTCTAGGGCCTATTTTGATGCTATTAATGTCTCTAGTAACTTAAAAATCTAGAGGACCAGAATACATCTCAAACGTTCAAATGTGAAATCAAATGCTTTCAAAGGTAAAAATTTCAAGACTTCTTTTCCTCTCCCTTCCTCTGTCTCTCCAAATCTCCCAGTTTAATCAAAAATAAAGAAAAAACACTAAGTACTCCTAAGCTTAAAAGTGAAGTAAATACCAGAGAAATTGAATTACCAACAATTAATCCTAAGGAAAGCCATAAACACTCTCAACTAGAATTTGTGAAGGTTTAGCTTTTTTTGTTTGTTTGTTTTGTTTTGGGCAGTTGTTTTTCTTTGCTTAATGAGAACATTTATGTCAATCTGAAACTGCTATCTGATTACATCAGATGCAAGGAAGAGTGCACACAAATTAACACCTTACAGAAATATGGAAAAAAATACATTCAGGCATGTTGTCCTGGAGATTTTGACAACTGGTCCTGCAAGTTGCATGCAAACATTTTCAAGCACAGTTGGAGTTGCTCTAGTCTGTACCAAATGTTGGCGGAATCTGAGATAAACCTACAATCAGTGTCTTAAGCTCATTTTTCTCCTTAGTTTTACTACTCAAGAACAAAGTTCTATCTGAACAATTTTTTTTTTTACTATTTCTTTTAATATATATTTTTAAATATATATTCATATATACATGCACACATACAAGCACTAGATTTGGTGATTAGTTTAAATAACACATTGTAATACATAGTTTAATTTTTTACAGTAATATCAGTAGTTTCACAGATCTCTCCACAGGTTTATCTGAGACCTGTACAAGCAAATTTTACATACATTTCTCCTGGTTATTCCTAAATTATAGCATCCTGATTCAACACGTCCGATGCAAATAACAGTTTGGAGTGTTGTGCTGATCCCAGTTCACGCAAGATATATTGTGAATGATGACCACCATGTTTCTAATTATTGATGTACTGAACGCCTTTGAGTTGTATTCACAAATTTTCCCCAGTGACAGCTATGTAGCACGGCAGTACTATTTCCAAGACAAACTACTTCCAGCTAAAGCACGCCAGACATTCTGCCAACAGCCGTCCTTCTACAGGGCAGAGTAACTACTTGGGCCTTTTCAAAAACTGTCTGAAAACAGTAACTGACAGAACTTGGTACAAATTTGCTCATTTTCTTTAAACACTCAGTCTCTTAGCTTCTAAGTGTACTGAAATATATTCCCTTTGTTTTGTTGCACAGCATCAGAGCGTATCAAGGCTTATCATCACTTACCTAGGAATACAAGCTAGGTAAGAAATTAGTCTCCTAAGGTCTTCCTGCCGTATTCTATCATGATTACTACGAGCTGGAAACGTTAGGATGGGGCCTCCACGCTTATCTCTGCCACCTGAAAAACAAAACGTCAAAAACAAATCAACACAGCTTAACACCATTCTTGTTTGCAAAAGCAGTCTTCATAATGCTTTTGGAAAGCCTAACTCCTACACTTGAATGAATAACCACTTCAAGATTTCAAGTTAAATGCTAACACTGTCATTCAGAGACCAGCTTAAAATCGCATTTTGGGATTATCAGTGAGTACATTGTCACAATTCCTACAATGAGGAAATACCTGTCAAAGAAAAAAAAAAGTGAAACGAAGACTGATGATAGCATTACAATTACGTATTACCATCACATTCAAGTCTGATGGGCAGTCTGACATCTCTAGCACTGGTGCTTTGTTACATATTTAATTTTTGAATCAGCAGTTATACAGATGAAATTTAATTGCAGAGTTATGTCACTCTGTTGGCTAGCATTTAGACAATATTCAGTGTTAACTTCATTACTAGCACCACGTTTAGGCATAGAGTATACCAGAAGAGCATGAGTACTGTTACATCGTTTTACCCTGTTGCGATGTGCAGATTCTGAATGGTCAGTTTATAGCTTTTAATTGTTAGCAATGCAAATGAAGGTAATTCTGAATCCACTCAATTCAAAGGGTTTAAAAAAACTGAGGTGGCTCCTTTTTTTTTTTAATGTATACTTAAAATAAAATTTTATATTCAACGCATTGCTAGTGGAAACAAAATGTTATGTTTAGTAAATATCAGATTCAAGTCAGTAACCTGTCTTTATCAATGCTTGTACAATAGCAGTCATTCCTACAAGCTGAATTTCACATACATGTTCTCAACCACAGATGCACGGACTATTTTCTCCTCTCCCGTGGAAATGCAGAGAAACACCATTCAGTACTCCTGAGTGATTTCTCGTTGTAAATCAGCTCTCCATTGTAAATCCATGTTATTAAACAGAGTTTTTATTAAGCAGAGTTTTAAAAAATCCTTTAAAAAGACAGACCAAAAGTGAATGAATAAATTCAGTCACTCAAGAATCCATCAGTATCCTCTCCAGAGCACTCCGTGTGTAGTTGCTAGAGACCCTAAGCCTAGATGCCAAGGTCTTCAGAAAGCACCTCCACTGGACACATTCCCCACAAGGCACCAATTGAAACTCAGAGCAGGGAAGAGCAGCTCTGGATTTCTGTCAAGCTGCAATGCCAGAAACTTAGACATAAAAGGGAATTCATCTTATGTTTTATGACCCTCTTAAATGGGGTGAGAGAGTAAAACCAACTCTTCTTCTAAAGTCTAGCCTTGACCAGCCCAGCCCATTTGCCAAGAAGAGCACATTGAGGATTTTGTGTAGCAAGAGACAGAACGAAGACGGGACAAAAGCCACAGAGAAAGGAGGTCTAAATGATCAGACCAGGAGTCTAACAGCCCAAGCCTCTGCTCAGCTCCACAATGACCAGTGGGCTTCAAAGCTAACAAACTTAGCTCAAAGTCTGCTGCAGCCCTTACTGTTCTCTCTCCTCAGCTACAGATCTAAAAGATTTAGGTTACAGCTAGAAAATATCACTAATTCCAACACCACAGAAAAAGTGGGGTTGATTGCTCAAAGTCAAAATTCTTCCTTCAAAAGCAACAGCTAGCAGTGAAAAGCATGCACTGAATCTTCTTAACACTCTCCAAGCTTTTTACACAAATGCCTTGTTATACAAAGTCATCTCAGATCGTTCCCCAGGCCTTTCCCACAGATCAAGTATTATATCATGTTATTTTCCAGCATGGCAGAAGAAAGAAACACATACTTTTAATGTCTTTCTGGATGCCTCTGCAACTGACTCCCAGCTCCACACATACACCACAGAGGAAATAAGTTTTTAAAGTACAGTGCGTAAATTTCTGATAAATCATATCCCAAAATTTTGGTACATTGCGGACGAAATTTGTCATGTTCATTTCAGGTCTAGATGAGTAATGGATAAATTAATAATAGCCTTGATTTTTAGCAAGACAAGTTTCACTATCCAGTCTTGAACCAGATGCTAAGATCCTAAGTATTAAGCAAAGAAATCCCTAAGGCTTTAGGATACAACCGATATCTTTTTCATCTACTAAACACAAAGGTTTTTTCATCCTTATGCCTGGAGAGCCAAAACATAGGCCTTTTCCAATAAATAACTCTGGTTTCCTTTCTGCCTGATGCTGCTGTGTCATACACAGTTAAAAGTAACAATGTATGAGGCATCAGGTGGGAATTTCCTGTCTCACAATAGCTTTTCTTCAACTCAACCCCCTTATTTGTCCTGGCTTAACAAAAACCATATTAAGCTACTGCTTTCATCAGTCACTCTTCCATTTTTACCCTTTTCTTTTATACAAAACCCTCATGCTACCGAGATAGAATATCTCTGTTTATACCCAGATGTGTCATATGAGTAGCCGATCAACTCACATGAGTCAGCCAACATGAATCACTTCTGTCTAGTGCACATCGCAAAGAGAAGTCTTGTCGACGGTCTCCAAAAGACCTCAGAACCAAACAGGCTGAGCAGTGCAGTTTTTGTTCAGGAAATACCTTTTTACCCTGTCTCAAAATACTTAGGTAAAGCTAGGCAGTAAGCTTGTATGGAGAGGGAGGTGCAGGTCTCTTCTCCCTGGTCACCAATGACAGGATGCATGGGAATGGCACCAAGCTGCTCCAGGGGAGGTTCAGACTGGACATGAGGAAAATGTCTTCACTGTGAGGGTGCTCAAACACTGGCACAGGTTTCCTAGAGAAAAAATGCTTCCTTTTAAGAAAATGCTCCCCTTGCTTAAGTATGTGTGGAGATACAAGAGTGCCCGTACTCAACAGGCTTCAGCCTGAACAACAGACTGTATCCCAGAATCCATCTTTACTTCATGGTAACAAGCCAAGAAGGCTTTTCTGTTTCAGACAACGAGATGCCCAATACACCAGCAGATTATTGCCCAGTTCGGTGTAAGTCAGTTCAAGGAAGTCTTTTCTTTCCCTCTCACTCCACTTTTTTGGAGAACCACTCCGTTAGTAATATTATAAAAACAACAAAGGATTCAGAGGGAAGATGCACAATGCATTTGCATCCTACTCTCACCATGGCAGCAAAATAATCGAGTTCTTTCATTACTTTGTCCAGTAGAAGATAAAGCTGTCCAGCCAGTGAGCGATGTCAGGACAGTTATTTCCAATGCAGCATTACTCCAGTACCAGTATGTACACAACCGAGGCTAGTCTGGGGAGCTTTTTGGCTTTGCAGTTATCACCCTACATACGGCAAGATGCACGCCACAACACCTGACAGAAGTATTTGTTCTGCACCTCACTGCCTCCTGTCTTAGCACAAAATACCTGCAGATCTGTTTCAGATTTGAATTCTCATTCAGAGACTACATCTCTCCTTCTCACACCGTCACCTCAGTCATTAACTTCACCCTGCTTTAGCAGTTTGAGCATCGCAGATATATGCTAACATACTTTAAGATGCAAACAGAGCCCACAGATTTTAACAAGTCCAGATGAGTAACCACATCACAGTCCTCATTTGTACATTTTTTATTGGGAAGCATTTCGTTTAAAGTTCTTTGAAAACAGACAAACAAAAACCCACTTAACCTGGCCTGTGCCGCAAATAACTGAGACAAGGTGGCAGAATTCTCTTCTGTCTAAATATATCGTCAGACGTGCTAGACTAAGAAAACACACTTATTTTTTTTTATTATTTATTTACAAAAACACATCATTAACAGATCAATAAGAGGGGCTAAACTGGATTGCAACAATGGAGAAGAAACCAAGAGTGAATCACATCAGACCCACTGTGGTTTGTGGTAGAGAAAAAGCAATGACAAACAGTCTTTTCAAAAGTGATGAAGTGCTCAGACTGTGCAAAGAGAAAGAAAGAAATAATGCTGAGTAGGCATGTAAAACGTATCCACTTGAAAACAAATGGGAGGAATAAATGGAAAGACAGAAACAAAGCAATACAGAGTTACAGCCTAACTCAGCCTGAAGAGGCACCTGTTGGAGGCAGAAAGGGGAGGTCTCCAATACAGTTTAACTGCAGTATGGTGCAGTTGGAGTAAAAACGATAACTCTGGGGAAGGTATCTGAAATCAAGTGCTTTAACTCCTAATGCACTAGGATTTCAGATTCTGTCAAAACATTATTTCAAGAATGACTTAGGAAATACCTATGGTCGAAACAGGCTGGTGCTCAAAACAGGAGCAACGTAGGCAGAAATGCTGCAGTAGGTTCCCAAAATCCTGGTGGAGCTGGGAGTCTCCGACTTTCCAGCAAATACTTCAGATTCAGACCTCTTATTTCAAATAAGCTGCTCTCAGAAAGTACTCAATAAAGTCATCATTGTATAAAAATCAGTGTCCTTAGTATTCTAAGAACACAAAGGTGAATATACTGCCATACAGACCATTCTTATTCATGTAACTTTGAGAAGGCCGGCCTCATTTGAGAAAGGCAGACAGACAAAAGATGGGACATGAACCAAGAATCAAAAGCACTCTTTTTTTTCTTCAGACAGTGCTATTTATGTGACTTTCCTGCTCTATAAAAGAGACACATTTCTTTGCACTATTGATTGTCATACTTTATTTCTCCTTAAGAAGGCACTTGAGAATCTACTCTGAACATGTTGCAACAGCTCTACCAGAGCTCCAACACAAAATTGGAGAAAAAAACTACAGAAACCATAGTGATGTTTGTGGATCTTAGCTTTAATGGGAGTATTACAGGTTTTAGCAAAGACAGCTTAGTTTTCTTTAGGCAGTTTTAGTACAGATACTTGCAGTATCTTTTTTCCTACTTAACCAGTTATTGTACTTAAAAATATTAATACTCAGTATTAAAGCAAAAGCTGTATTTTTGAGGAAAACATAGGATGCACATTGAAAGCCTCTGTAAATCAGTAGTTAAGTGGGTCTCAGGTACCTTTGTGTTCCCAGATACAAGGCTGGACAGATCTTATTCCAAAATGGTTAAGCCCTAGAGGTGGTGTTACTTTGTTTGTTGGGGGAAGTGGTGAGGAAGATATTAATCACTTGCATTACCAATATATCTCATTTCAATTGAGAACCACTTGCAATGGAAATGTGAAACTATGGATTTTGGCAGGTCAGCTCCAGCCAGCCTCACTGTCCCCAGCTGTTTGCTCCATTCCTCTGTCAGAAGTTACTACCTTCACACGGGCTCACTGGCAACCATTTCTGCCTACACCACATCTCCTCTGGTTCACAATCCGTCATCTCCACTGAAATGCATCTCCAGCTTTCATTTGGCTTTTTTACTTTTACCGAATTAGTGCTTTTTGAGAAGGGCATAATGTTACAAAATCACATTAGAGAAAACCTATCATCTTTCAGTGCCCTCCTATGGGGTCTAAACTAAGCTCTGGACAATCTGGAAATTTATAAGTCTTGGAATGGAAACAGATAAAAGTTTTCATAAAATGCCATAAAGCATAAAGAAGGGCAACGAGGGACTGAAATTCTGTGTTTAAATCTGTTTTCTCTTTTTTTCCTCAGAAAATACCGTTTTAAGCACACCTTCACCAGCATTACAATCCATAAGGAAAAGAATCAGGAGTTTCTGGACTACCAAGGAAATTGACCCTAGGCAGTCTGTTATGTCAGTCACTAGAATTACCAGGACAAGACATTTTATAAAAACGTCTTTCTTGTTTTACAATGACACTTGACTCAGCAGAGCGGACAGAATGCAGTACTGTGAACTCCACACTGTTCTCGCAAGCGTCATCATCCACGCACAGTAAGTCTCTATAAAGTGCCGTATCAGGGATTATTTTGTGTGCTTTAATATTTACAGATATGAGTCTTATTTCTGGAGTTCCTGACAAATTATTTATCCTGAACCTGCCTCCTCTGAAAAAACCCTTTCAAATATGAGACTGTCTTCTAAATCACCTGACGCTAAGATCACGGCGAAGAGCATGATGCTGATTAATCCCAACAGATTTGGATGTACTTACTTCAGAAAGTCACACCCAAAATGCAGTTCACAAGAATAAGCACCTCAAATAGCCATCATTCTATCAAGTTACTTATCCAGTTACAAAATAAATTATAATATTCATTAATCTGAGCCCCACTTTTAAATCCTCTGCTACTCCTTCTTAAGTAATCAACTAACTTCAAGGTGTATGTTAGAGGTAGCTAAAATTAGATGCAAACTCATTTTACCGTGAAGATATTGTATGTGCTTCAAAGGAGATGCACTGAAGTTTCACCTCTGCTACACAGACATTTCTCCCATGCCTCAGAATGACCAGTAACAAAGCCAACTCTGCAAAACTCTCCACCAGAAGAACCAGAAATACGACAACAAATATGACTACAGTCCAGGTTGTTCCAAATAATGCTGCTGGATATGCAGTTACAAGCAGTATGCTCCACATTCAACAAAACACATAACTTCATTATTGCAGATCCTTTTGCAATGCTCATGTTACAATTGGGATACCTAGCTATATTAGTCGCTTTCCTGTATTCCTGTGATTTTTGCAATGATATTTATAGTATTTAAATGCTATTTTGTATGTGACTAATAACAGAGTTATGCATTACACAACAGAAGAAAGTAACTGTACCTGAAAGGTATGCAACTTTTTCCTTTAAAATTGGCAAAACTTCCATAGCCTTCATTTCATCATTTTTGCGAAACCCTGAAAAATGAACAAGACAAGGTAATTAGTCAGAAATTCAGAGATTTAGCTGCTACATTTAATGAAAATAACTGTGTAACATTTACCCTTGGAACACAATCTCCATGTTATGCTGACAGGAATTAAGATAATCTTACCAAAAAAAAGGCTGTGAAAAATAAGCCATAAAGCTTTTAAAATTATTAATAAAGAAATCACCACTTTGACTAGCTTAACACAAACATCGTAGTATCCTAGCAAGGATCCTTAGAAAACAGGACATGGGAATTAGCCTTTTCTGTCAGTACATAAAAACCGCCACTTGGCTCCTGTTACTTTTAGGCATTCCAACTTCATCTCCCACTTTCTGCTCCAGCAAAGGAGTAATATAAAGCTCATAAGAGTAGGTTCCTTAAAAGCAGGTACCAGACATTTTCCATCATTTTATATATATATATATATTTTTTTTTTTTAAGCTAACACAGCAACACCATTTAAATCCAACTTTCATCATGTTACTTCCCTAAGCAGAATCAGAGATCAAACTACATCTTCTCTGCTGCCTGCAAGAGTAGTATCTCGTATCAGAGCACACTTTGCCTTATTAACTCTACACACAGTTTGAAATGGTCCCTAGGATGAGCTATTACTGTCAGTTTTGCAAAGCTGTGTATCACCGGTTTGCCCTCTTATTTTCTTCTATTTCTATCACATTTCTGTGGACAGATTATAAACTTTTCCTTTAGTAACAGAGATTGAGGAAGCATTATATTTATGATCTTAAGTTCCATATTGATCTGTACAATACGACATTAGCTGCTTCTGGGCCAAGCTGGTTCATCTTACACAAACTGGGTGGTTCTGTACGCACACTTTAACTAAATGCCCCTGTGACTTTTCCCAGTCTCTCTGGATTCACGTCTCTTATTTTTAAACAAACAATGAGAGATTAAGCACCTCAAAAAGCCATCATGCCATCAAGCAAAGGTTACTTATCAAGTTATAGAATACATGTATGTTATGATACTCAGTAATCTGAACCCCACTTTTTTATTTTTTTAAACTACTACAACAACAAACTCATGTCTGTCTCCTGCAGTAAGTGGGAAGCACTTATTTCTTTACCACACCTGAAGCCCAGAAGTGCTGATTGCTGTTTAGTAAAAATAGCCCCAGAAGCCTGTTAGAGCACAGCTGTTGTGTTCCTTCAAAGCAACAGTTTGAGTTACCTAAAAGATAAAATAACCTTCTTCAATATTTATAGTTTCTGGGAATTCTTACAAGAGTAGGCTCAGGTATGCATGTGGCATTATTTTCTAAAATGAACTGTTCTTTCTCTGTGCAATCCCTCTAGCGAGTGCAGCAAAACATCTGAAGCAGGCTATCACTTCTCAAAAATATCCAAAATGTTTCATATCCCTTTGTCTCAAGCCTCTGAGCCTTAACAAAACAGCGGCATGCTTCTGAGCTAAAACCTGGAAGTAACATATGAGTGCATGAAAAACACAAGACTTGTAAATACAGGCATCATACACATCAAACGCTCAACAGGTTTCTTGTTCCAGTTGGTAATCCTGAGACTTCTGTGCCACTGTAGCTAGTCGCAGGCACTATCCTTCAAAACCCACACCAAACCAAACACCTGAGGAACGCAGCCAGCTGGGTGTTTATAGGTCATGAGCTATGAGGAAGGACCAAACCAAAACATTTACTGTGATGAATTGAGGGGAGACACGGTAGCAGCGCACAAAACACATGCAAGTCCACTGGTGGCAAAAGTAAGCTGTCCAGAACTGCAGCAAGACATTTATGGTGTGGGACATGAAGTTTTGTAAACGAAAGAAGAGTGAAGCAGCACAGGAGATTGACTGCCTGTGGACTGGCAACCGCTGGGGATGTTTTAAAAATGCATTAGACATGTCTGTCAGAAATGCCACGAATGTAGGCCATGGCAGAGTCCCTCCAGATCACTGCAAGTGTTCAGCTGGAATATTGCCTCGCCACCCACTGCAAACGGAGCAAAACTAAACAACTCTTCCACTCACTGTCTAGGTTTTTTGTTGTTTTTGTTTTTCCTTGTGAACACCAAATGGGCTACAAGCTCTCAGAGAGGCAGGGCTGGGAGCGGGACAGATCCTCAGGCAACCCCCAGCTGCTCAGAGCACTTCTGAGCTGTAAGCGTGAGGCAGGATTTTGCACTCATGTGGCTCCATGTTTGCACTTTGGCTCCTAGGAGCTTAAGGTGGCTCAAACGGGACCTCTTGCCATTGTCCAGAGTACTGGCTGTGGGTTAGTAATATTTTAGGGAACCTGCCTCCAGTTGTACACATCCTCTGTTTTCATCTGGTAGGAACTAAAGCTGTCATCAAGAGTCCACGAAAACCCTGGGCTTAAATAACTCAATCTAAAAAGACAGCAAATACCTTTCTCCAACCTGAAATTTATATTTGTGCTTCAGTTGACTGCTACAGCATACAGGCACACTTCCAGAGTTAAATGCTTTTTGTAACACGCTCCGAGCTACACCACCGTAAGCTTAATGTCGATTTAGCATGCCCGGCTTTCACAAGAACCGTGGCAACTCCTTTGCTTGACAGTGCATTTAGAGGTAGAAAACGCTTTCTCCTCACCTAAGAAGCACGCAGCAAGCAGCGCTGCGCCTCGCTGCCTGCCTTAGCTCCGCATTCCCCCCGACACCGGGGTGCTCCCACCCCTAAGCCCTGAACCCATCTTAACTCCGCCTGTGCCGAAGCAGGGAGCAAACGCCAAGCCACCACCCCCGAGGAGGGGCTGGCTGGGAGGCGGCGCCATTTGCCGCCCCTCCGCCGCCTGCTGCGGCAGGTGACGTCACCCTCCGGCCGGGCGGTGACGTCACCCTCCGCCGGGCGGTGACGTCACCCGCTGCCGGGCAGACAAAGGCTGCTCCCCTCACTGAGCTGTTCCGTGCGGCTTCTCGCTTTCACCGGCCCCTCTGTGCTAATAAAGTTTCTTCTTGGCGTAGAAAGGCTCAAAGCTGCTGCCAGCCCACTTTTAAGCAAGAAGGCACCAAGATGCTGCTGCTGCCTTCAGCATTTCCTCTGTGTCACAGCACGAATGATATTAACCACAGGATTTTCATACCTGAGCTATTCCTCCCCGCAACTATAAAGCCATCATAGTCACATTTCAAGAGAAATTGCCTTCAAGTTAATTAAAAAAAAGAAAAGTAAAGAAGCTGTAAATATAATAAAATGAAATCGTTCATTATCAGACTGATTCATTCAGATTTGTCTTTTTTTTTTCTTTTTCCCATAAAAGATGATGACACTGATATTAACTCCTGAAAACGAATAGGTTTATTCAGCTTTGCCTATCAGTTAACAACTGTATACGACAAAACCACAGGTTGAAGTTTATTTATAAGTTCCCTCCCTTGTTTTCCAAGTGTCCAGAAAGAAAGAGAGCGCAAGGCAGGTCCCTGTTTCTCTTAGTTTGCTATGGAAAGGTTTTAAAATTAGTCAGTTTCTAAAGATTGTTTTAGCCTATATAAAGAAAAAAATACTTCCAAGCAAAATCTGAATAGATTGACAAGCAGACACCATGAAACCTTTCACATCCTCACGCTGAAGTTGATACATACCAACCAGCACAGATTAAGTCAGCAGAAACAT
This sequence comes from Aythya ferina, assembly GCF_964211825.1. Classification (NCBI taxonomy): domain Eukaryota; kingdom Metazoa; phylum Chordata; class Aves; order Anseriformes; family Anatidae; genus Aythya; species Aythya ferina. Next base: position 83,498,669 of record NC_140297.1, read on the forward strand.
TCAACTCTTTCCAGATCTTCAATAAGATCCGTAAAAATGGTTGCTGAGCTAAGCACCACTGTTTCACAGGTTTACAAATGCAATCAGACTACTGAGGTACAGGTGAGAAAAGAAACTGAACTTTCATAAAGCAGAAAGGGGCAAAAATACATGTAATGCTAATTGAGAATACTGTCCCATCAAGAGGAAACAAAAGGTAACTAGTGTTAATACACGTGTGGGACTACTGGCAGTTTCTCTTGATTCTAACATGGAATTTTAAGTGCTGAATTCAATTTTGTGGTATGCTTAACTATAAATTCATACTTCTGTGTCCAAGTACAGGATTCATAAAGCGATTGGAGCTGTCAGTTCACCAACTGCACTGTTATCACTTCCCGATATAGACGTTGCCTGTATTCATTTCTGCTAAGCAATCTCACACCATATTTCATGTTGAAAAAATAAATAAAATAAAAAAAAAAAAAACTCGGAGAAATTATGGCAAAGAATACAACTGTGTTTTCTTCCAGCTGACCAGTTACAGCAGGTATAAAAATGGGAATTCATCTCACGGATTCTAACTTTTAAGAATGGCTGCCACTGAATCTTTAAAAACATACATCTTCTGTTTTGGGAAAAAAATGAAGTATTCTATCAGTATTTTATTTTTTTAAATGATGTACAGATCATTAAGCAATATTATTAACCTTAGCATTCATCATTTACTCATTCATGCTTCTCGGACAGGATTGTAAAGCCTACAGTTAACTGCAAGGGCACAGCTTAGAGGCATAAAACCAGAGGAGCGTGACTTCAGTGTAGTTCCCACAGCCTCTTAATAAAAGTATTAAGATTAGTTCCTACTACCTCTCAAATAAAGTATTCGTTGTAGCTAATAGCTGTTCTTATCACTAAGAAATCTGTCCTTACAGCTGTTCATATCACTACGAAACCTGTCCTTAATTTAAAGCAATCCCAGTAACACGATATGAGCATCCTTCCCACCTCTCCACCTCTGATCAGGCTCAAAATCGTGCTCATCAGAAAACGCGACACCTCCAAACCCAGAATTTAATCCCAGCAGCTCCCAGAAACGTTTCACTGCTGTGTTGTTTTGCATCCTACGTGCTATCAGCACAGGCTGCACCGAGCTGCACCACACCAGTGCAGAGCTGCTGTGCAGTGCTGCCACACGGCCAGCTGGGGCCTCACAGAAGTGAATTGCTTTAGAAGCTGCCTTGAAGGAGGAAAATGGGAATTACGAGCCTGCGATGAGCTGCTGACACCGCTCTCAGCTGGGGGCATTTTCAGATTTCCCTAAATGCGTGGGGTTCTCTTTCTATTTTTAACCCTCCTCTGTTCAAAACACACATCGACGAAAGGCAGCGCCTTACAGCCTCACGCAGCGCTTTTGCGCTTCCTGTGAGCCAGGCATCCGGCGCCTTTATCCGTTTTTTTCCCTTTATTTGCTGAAAACGTGTGCGCTTCCCCCCCCCCCCCCCCCCCCGATCACCACAGGGCCGCCCCGCGGCCCCTCCCAGCCGCCAACGGCCGGCCGCGCGCAGCTGCCCGCGCCGCACGTCCGCAGCCACGGGCGGGAGCGGGGGGGGGAAGGAGGCGGCGCCTCCCGCCCGCCGCTGCCGCAGCTCCGTCATGGCACGGGCAGCGTGAAGCTGTTTTTTTGGACAAATAAATGAGCCTCGTGCCCATTTTGTGCACTGGTCCAACCCCTCTGCTCAAGCAGGGTCACCTAGAGCATGTTACACAGGCAGGTTTTGGATATCTCCAGAGAAGGAGACTCCACAGCTTCTCTGGGCAGCCTGCTCCAGTGCTCCGTCACCCACACCTCATGTGGCGATGAAACCTCCTGGGGTTCAATTTATTACCCCTTGCCCCATCATCACTGGCCACCACCGAGCAGAGTTTGGCCCCATCCCCATTACACTGTCCCCTGAGGTAGCTGTGGAGGGTGCTAACATCCCCTCTCCATCTCTTCATCCCTAGGCTTAACAGCTCTCAGTCTCTCCTCATAAGACAGATGCCCCATGATGTCAGTGACACAGGCACTGTAAATTATGATACCTTAATTAAGTGCACACAAATTTGCCTAATTTAAACTGGATTAAAATGGGTTTGTCACTCTACAAAACCTGATTCACTTTACACAAAACTCTGAACACACATGGCTTCCTGGAAAAGCTCTTTAACCAACATTTTAATTGCATTAAAAAGCAGCAATGTACTTTGGCATGCATAGGAATGCATTACTTCAGAAGTCTACAATGTATTTTAAAAGCACTAGGTAAGATTTCAACAATGTTTCTGTCTTCACGTCTTTGGTTTCTCCCACAATTAAAGACACACAAATTGTCTCTGAAAATTTCAGTCTAAAACCAATTAGCAGTGCTAAATCACCTAGCAAGTGTGGTTAGAAATACTAACCCTTGCAGTAACAGTAACACAACGTGAAATTAGATTTCTTAAGCTGTTTTCACCTTTACTTTAAAAAATACATAGATTTTTCCTTCTCAGACCATCTCATAAGGTTAACATGCAAGTTTATGGCAGTAGTACAGAGGAGCAATCATTGATACATTATTTAGTTTGGCAAATATTTTTATTTTTACACATTATTAAATGAGAGGCACTCTCTACTGAAGTGCTTTTGGTACAGAGCCACTTTTGTTGTAGTCAAGTCACGCAGCAGCATTCTTCGTTGCTTTTGAGCTCCAAAACTCAGAGACATGAGAGTCTGGCAATTTGAATGGAATATCTACTATTATTAAAAAACAATAATAAAGACAGAAAACCTGAGAAATCAAGTCACAGAGGTTTACCTAGCCATAACCTTTCCCAGCCCAAGTCCTTTGGCTTTTTCAAAACGTTTGAACAGATGATGGGCGTATTCTGGACTCAGCACATGGAAAAGTGTGTCGAGTCCAACATTGTTACTGAGCATCCAATTAAAAGATTGCAAGACTTGGACTGCAACTTCTCTGTAAAAGACTTCCTCAAAAGCTTCAATAGCTGATACATCACAACTGCCTTCCTTTATGCTTCCCTAACCAAGCACAAATGTATACGGCCAGCATCTCCTAGTACGTTTGATTTACAAGAGCATTCCCACTAAGTCCTTTATGCACACAGTTTTCCTGTTATGCTTTTACCTCCACTACTACCGCATCCCCCAGCCTTGCTCCTGGCTAACGACAGGTCAGTTTGTCGGCACTACCTCAAGAGTGATAGAAATAGATGGAGCATTTTATCTGCTGTCCATTTACTCTTCACAAAGGGCATCAGGAGGACTAGTCTTCTGCAGAAGTTACTTAAGAGAACTTGAAGTACACGGACATCAGCTTGAGATGTCTGAAGACCCGTCCTCCAGCAGATGCTTTGACTCAGGATGCTTCTGTCCTCATGAGGAAGAGAGACAACACTTAGACCATTCAACTCAGCTGCATGAAGAGCATCCCAGGCAGCTCAAATCACTTCTAATGTCAGCCTAGTTCTGAACATGGTAACTGAGAGCACGAAACCCAGGTGAACTCCATGGCTTTTAACTGTTCAAAGACACTGCCACCAAGCAAGCAAGAAGCAGTACACATTTATCTCACAATGCATTTATCCCAGAATGCTGATACTGTTAGCAGCAGCAAAACTGCCTTGATTTCAAAGCAAACTAAGAAGCGTACTGCCATCTCAACATCAGGGGAAAAAAACATGAAGTAGTTGAGACAAGAGCAAAATTTTGAAATAACAGGACTTATTCTGTAACTTAACCTTAAAATAACTATATGCATGATGATAAGATTCAAGTTAAGTATCATAATGCAATTTTCAACTTGTCTCAATAGTTTTGTTTTTATTATCATATTATACAGAACAGTAATTTAAGAATCAAAATCAACAAAGCTATTTCAAGTTTATTTGGATGTACAACAAGATACCTCAAATGAGTCCAAAATGTTTTCCAGACAAGGCCAATATTAGAAGCATTAACTGCCCACCAAAGCAGCCTGTTGTTGGCAGATGTGAGGTAATCCTGTCCTTACACAAGGCCTGATTTTGACTTCTTTGGGTAATTGATTGCCATTAAAATCACCTTTCAGATGGCTCTTTTTATATCCAGATTTGTTGAACTGTCATTCTTCAAGCTTTTGGCTCAATGACCTTCGATGAATGAGCTCCCTAACCTAATCAGATTCTTTTTTTAATCTTTCCAATTAAAAGTAAAATATTGCACATTACAGATATCAGCATTTACAAAATCTGATTTCTCATAAAGGCTTCCGATTAAATGTGAAAATCAAGTTTGTGAGCATTGAAATAACTGATGATTATGAGCAATAGCTCTTCACATGCACTGACCATTTGTTTTGCAGTATCTAAAACTGAATCACTCAGCTAAAAGGTAGAACAAGAATTGTTCGAGCCTCTGAACAGAAAGCAAAACTTTCCAGTCTGCTTTATTTTACCATCTCAGCATCTCAGCCTAGTGTTGTTACTTTTTAATCTTTCAGCACCTACCAGCTGATTTCAAAGGACTTTAAGGCTTCATTATATCATGTAGTTGAACTCCTTCTACCAAACATATAAATGCAAAATGATACAATTAGGCTGGGCAGGATGTAACTTGTGGCAGCTGGTGAACTAACCACCAAGATCTAATGGAAAGTTACTTGTAGTTTTCCAAAAGGACACACTTCACTTCAAGCATTAAGCCTTTATCAAAGTACTAAGCTCCAAGGTCCAATACAAAGCTACAATATTTTGATTTTCCAGTACAGACTCTGTTTAAACAGGTACCGAGAGCTCATTAAATGCTCGTGGGGATTATATGTGCGTGCATGCAAGCTGTGACACAGTGAAAGTGGAGGAAAGGGTTCTGCCCAAGAACAAGTGCCATGCAACCACACTATCAAGGATGTGATTTGGCCAATAGTCCCTTCTGGTGGCACTGGTAGCTTAAAATAAGCTGAGGATTCTTAGTTTGATTAACCACTATCGTGTTGGTAGTCAGAAGAGAGGCTACCACACATTTAACTCTGATTATCAAGTACAGCTGTCCTTTGATGAGCTGGTTAAAAATAAAAAATGAAGTTCAATAAATAGAGATCTTCCTACTGAAACATAAACATTATCAACCAGGAGAAAACACACTTGAGGAAGTTTTCACTTCTAGAGCGGGGGAAGGAGAGAGAGATGGAGAATTTTCAATATAAATAGATTTTTTTGAGGCCTCAGAAACGAAGGCTATTCGAGTGATCATGTTCTATCAGGAAGAGACAGTCTTCACCAACACAGCAAAGACACCAGGCAGGCACGTAAGCAGACTTCCAAATCCATATTTAAATCAGGACAGGCAGCTGAGCTAAATACAAGGTATATGAAAATAACCTGTTCAAGTCAAGAGTAAACAGACTTATCTGTTCAAGTCACAAATATCTGTAATTAATTTTGCATATTTTGGCTATTGTTTAAAAAAAAAAAAAAAAAAAAAAAAAAAAAAAAAAAGCACACAATTTGAAATACTCATCTTTGCCTTCCTTAAGAGAAGACTTACTGGCTGTTATTGGTCAACATCAAGGCACTGAATCCACGTGGGTATTTGTATCTCCAAAATGAAGATACAGCGACGTTAACGAGCATCTCTCTTACTAGCACACTGCTCCATCAGAGAGCAAAAGGGTATGAAATGTAAAACAGAATAAGCTATTTGGAGAGCTATTTTGCAAAAGCAAAACAAAAAAACTTTACAGTGACAGCCATGAAAATCTCTCAGACACGTAATGAATTAATAAGAAACAACTGAATTTAGAACAAAAAAAAATCAGTAGCGTGTTTACAAGTTTCTAGGATTGACAAAGTAATCTGTGACTGAAGATGGTATCTTAAATCAGATGCCTGTTTAAACGAAAGAAATGCAATTTAGTGTTTCAACAAACACCTCGACAAATTGTTTAAGGAAATGTCAGTATTTTTATTTATTTATTTTTAACCTTCAAGTGTAGCTGTTGCACTTTCTCCTACAAAAACCAAGTTAAATTAACCAAATTGTAAATTACGTAGAAACAAATTCAAAGACTTCAGTTGTGGAACAGTCTTGAAAGTAAAGACTGTATTTAATCCCTCCCCTTAAAAGCATTTAAATTGCTGTAACATTTAAATTTCTTGTAACAAAGTGATTGACAGAAATATAATTAACAGAAACCAATATATCACATAATAAAATAAACGTATACTGCTGATTTCTTAAGCTTAATTGCCCATTATGCTTAAGCTTACAATCAAAAAAAAAAAAAAAGAAAATATGATCTACACATTCAAATACATGGCTGGTATCTCTGCACACTTATCAAGTATTATAGGATGGAAGGATATTACTGAAGATTAAGAGATGGCTCTGGCACCTGCCTGTGGAGCTGATCTGGTTCCAGAATTCCAGCCTACCAAACAAACACAATCTGAAGCTAAATGAACCAACCACACCTGTATGCTTAATTTCAAGCATCAGCAGCTCAGCTGTGAGTTTGAATTTTAAAATACTATGGCAAATTCAAGCAAAACATATCACACGTCAACTAGCATCTTGAATTGGGAAGGCTCTTCAGAGGTCCTTCGTGTTTCCAAAAAGAGAAAGAAAATTTTGAAGAGCAGCATCATGGAAACCCTGCATTACAATAAAATTAACCTAAAGCAGACGGCAGCACTTGTAGGAATGCCACTAGAGATTAAGGTTGAATTACAAAAGCCAGAATTACTCCATTACAGTAGTCAGCTACAATGCCATCCCCTGAATTTTTTCCTTCCAGAACAGCAGTTTTAGAGCAAGGAAACGCTGTGTTGTTACTGGCTCAAAGACTGTTCTTTAATGAATACTTGTCAGGTGAACAGTGCTATTTTGACACAGAAGGCCATTATCCTATCTGTGTACATCCTTATCTCCAGAATCATCTTCATTTACTAGGAAGTGCTATTGTCCTGAATACACCATAGGCATTCCTTTTTTATAATGAGCTCAGTATCCGCATTTATGCTCCCTTCAGCAGATGACTAATATTACGAGCACGCTATTTTGATTGACGCCTAATACCATAGCTGCCATTATCACTTACATCATGCTAAAACATGAAGTGTTACCCACATCTATTTGGAGAGTAAAAGAATACAGAATTGCTTTGACACGTTGTCAAGAAGCACTGTCAAGCTTCACCCACCATAACTATGTTTTCAGTTTCTCCATCTTACAAGGTCAGTAACTAAAGCACAAGTAGAGAGGATTCTACCATATTATAGCTACACATTCATTTTGGATATTATACAGTAACGTGCTATTACAAGACAAAGTTCAAGGAATAGTCAACTTACCATTCAGAAGTATCAGTACACCTGGTTTTTGGTTTGTATCCCACTTACAAGAACACATTGTTCGTACCCCAAAGGTTTAAAGTGCCCGTGGCCAACAGAATGGATGAACTAAACGGTGTTTAGGAACAGCAGCGAATTAAATCCTTATCCTTTTATCAAAAAGAAATAAAAATATATATATATATATATTTCAAAAACTCAGAGTTCAAGTCCCAAGTGAATCTGATGTAGTTTCCATAACTGCTAGGCTCATCTTCTCCAAAAAGGTCTATTTTCAAGTCAAAACATTTTTCAACCAGTCTTGTTTGAGCAGTCAGACGAAAGAAAAGAAAAAAAGAAGTACAATGCATGTCCTAAATCTAAGTCATTTTTGCCGATGCATATCTTCTGCTTGTACAGTTTTGCTTGACTGTCAGTTTGTTTAACAGTTGCTCTGCCTGGATTTACTACCAAATAGGCTTTGACAATGATTGCTATTTAATCCTATGTAATACCCAGATGCAACTGTTCCCAGATAGCACGACAGTTTAAAAACACAGTCTCCCTGACTACATCCAAGTCTAGAGTCATGCACCAGAAACCTTCTATCTGCAAAACTCAACAATAAAACGGACCACTCTACCACAAACAAAAGCTATTAAACTGTTTTAAACAAATGTATCTCTGATCTATGAAAAGCAAATAGTTATAAATAAGACATAATTCCTTACTGAAAGTTTCAGTTTGATAATCTGAAATTTATAATGTTTGTACTTTAGGTAATGACATTTCAATAAAACCAAGTAACAAGGCTAACAACTAAGTGTCAGCACTTAAACCATCTTTGAAATAGTACAACACAAATGCCAAAACCTGAAATACCCTTGGTGCAATACAATTTAAGCTCAACAGTTAGCTTTCTCTCTGGCCAGTCATCTAATAAAAAACTACGCTTTCAATTGTGTTCAACTTCTACAACTAGGTGGACGGTTGTTAGCCATTCTCAGTTTTTTTCTGATATGTTTAGAGCTGCCAGCTTCTAGGACTATTTAATGAGCAGTGTGTATATATATATATAATTTCTCATTTGAATCATCTGTGGATTTCATCCTTTCTTTTTTTTAATGACTTCTAATATATAATCCCCATAGTACAATAACAGCATTTGTTACATAAAAAGCTTCAGTATCCACAAGAATAGCAAGGATAGCAAGGATGTGCCACAAAAATCTGGGAGATACAACAAAATATGGAATTACTTCCTTAATTGTTTCATCTCAGCTCATATTAACATGAAACAGAATTCTTCGATTATCCCTGAACGTCCACATCCCAGTTTCTGAAATGCTTATCCTACTGAAGAAGATATTGCCACGATCTAAATGAATATCCACATACATGGCCTCAGAAAATTAAAATCGAACCAACAAAGTTTTTCTTAATCACTTAAACACTAGAAAATCCTTCCCAAAAGAAAACAACCTAACATCCCCACAATATTTTCTATTTAATACTCTACAGATATAGACAAATAACCTGAACAATTATTAACTGTCTGATAAAGTTATTTTCAGCATAACACATACCTAAGATTTAGATAATAAACTACATCAGCAATTAAATTAAGAAGAAGCACTAAGCATTTGTAGGGTGAGTAACAACTCCTGCCTACAGCACCAGCTGATAAACCTTAAGACAAATTACAGAAGAGAAGAACAAAATAATCTACTTGATTTCACCTTGAAAATATCAAATGCTGCATTATATCACTACTTGACAATCTAATCAAAAAGCCAACATAGCTGGATAGTAATTATGAGTGATGGATTTCAACTTCTTAACGCCAGCTCTGAGTATGAGAAGAAAAAAAGTGGGGTGGGGGGCTCCTTTGGGATTGAGTTATCAAAAACAAGATACTAAAAACAAATGCAAAGATGGAAGATTAATTGCCATTTTTCAAGACTGACCTACAGTGTGTCACAATAATACAGGGCACAAGAAATCCATGCCAAAGCTGGAGCACTTCCAGACAAAGTACTCAGCATCTCTACTCCACGACAATTCAGGTGAAACACCACATCTAACCAGACTACAACTTCAGCATTATTAACAGGCTGCGGTCTTAATGCTTCATGAAAAGCTGAACTCAAACTTGGCTCCACAACACCTAAATTACCCACTTTCATCCAAAGATAAATGAATGTGCTTATTTGCTTTGAATTAGACACGGCCATTTTAGTACTTAAAGAAGAGGACCTCTATTAAGTCAGTCCTCTCGTTTTAATCTGCAGTGTTAGTCGCGGGTGCTCTGTGTGGCAGAAGCATTTGGGCAGGCAAAAACTCCAGCCTCCCTGTCAGCGAGTCTTCCACAGGTTTGTTTAACAACTTGCACAGCACAGCTAGGAGCACCCAGGAATACATACAACTTCCAGATTTGTGCATGTGTTTGCCAATACTTCATGAATCTTGCCTTTTGTTTCCAGGACTTCCAAACAAAACCAGATGATTTTGTTAAAAGAGCTAATAGAAGATTATATTTATTTATTTAGGAATAAAGAAAGACAGGTTCCTCTTTTACTGTTTTGTCTGTGCTCAGCACAAAACCAGAATGCCTCCCTGACATCAGGCGTATCAGAAAGCGTGCTGACGATTATTAGCTGCAGGAGAACATTTGATCTGTGCCAAAGCAAGAGCATCAACCTGCAGCACTGACAGCCTTCCTGACAGACCCAGGACACAGTCTGTCCTAGCTGAGGGCCACCGTGACTCCACATCAGTCTGCTACGCAAAAATGACTAGCCCCAACCCCCCCTTCTTCTTCAGGAAACAAGAGTACAAAGGAAACCACAAGGATGCTCTTTTAGCCATTTCCAGACAACGTGCTTATAACATGACTCAAGCACTTGAAAAGAGTATTTTACCATGAAACACTACTCCATACATCGACAATTACTTCAGTAGGTCTACGCCAACTATGTAAGCAATTCAGCTTAGACTAGGATGCCAGGGGTTACTGCAGAACACGAATGCAGCTGTGACAGACGAGTAAGTATCTCGATTAAGTATCCATGTGTTGCTAAACACTGGCCTCCCTAGCATCATGCGGGCAGGAGTACCACAGCAACAACTACCCCAAAAAATCAAACGAGGACAGCCCAAACACACGGCCTAGCTCCCAGCTAAGCATGGCCTCACGAGGGACTCGCTCACTTGCCACTGCAGGCCCCGTATATCCATGCTCAAAAAATTACAGTAATTCATTGTTGCCACGTCTGAAAATCAGTTGTAATTCATGGTACCACACATCTCTTGCTTCATCTGAGGAAAATTTCTCACATTTACCATACAGGCTGTTAACGTAGCTTTCTTCAGAGGCCTACATGCATGAAGCCACCTGAAGCTGATCAGAACCACTCTGGATGTTCAGCACCCCCCTGTCACAGCCATTAACTCTTGAACTTTTAACTCTCGTAACCCAGCAGCTTTAGCTCTGCCCTTAAAACTTATGTTTACATTCCAGATTCTTGTAGCTTGAACATGCACAGGAAGGTGTACAGGATAACAAGGGCTTGTAAGCAATTAAACTGAGTGTCCTTAAGACATTTGGTTTCGACATAAGATAAATACTTGTTTAGATTTGTGTTTTCACCTACAGTTGTTCACTGCTATACCAGGATTCTGGCATAATAAGCAGTCCATAATTTCCTCTCCAGCTGCTTCTTTTCTAATTTATGTTCCTTTTCTTTCTTGAGATTGCTTCCCTTCACCAGGGCTGGTCCTGCAGCGATGTCTATAATGCCAATGGGGAAGCAACTTCCCTGCTCTGCCTCAGTTTCCTGAGTGATAATGTTACTTCACTCACCAAATTGCAGGAATTTATGACTCACTTCAACATCAGCTAATAGTAATGTTGTCCTTACTGCTATCTTTAGACTTGTATTTCACAAAATGGTAGTGGTTGGAAGGGACCTCTGGAGCTCTTCTGATCCATCTCTCCTGCACAAGCAGGGCCACCAAGAGCCACTTGCCCAGGAGGCTTCTGAAGATCTCCAAGAAGGGAGACTCCACAACTTCTCTGGGCAACCTGTGCCGGGCTCTGTCACCCACACAATAAGGAATGTTTCCTGATGTTCAGGCAGAGCCTCCTGTATTTCAGTTTGTGCCCCTTGCTTCCTTTCCTGGCACTGGACACCACTGTAAAGAGCCAACTATAACCTACTACACTTTAAGGTCAAAAGATACTAGCGGATATTCAGATTCTCTCTACACCCTTTACATGAAATAAATCCTCTAACTCAAAATGAGTAATCTGAAGTACTAACAAAGGTGCCTGGTCTTAGGACCCTGAGAGACAAAGCAGCTCCTGAAGGCTCTGTTTAACTTGAATACCAGCTCCAAATACAGAACAACTCAGATTGGAAGGAACCTTAATACAACCTCCTGCTCAAAGCAGGATCAGCTGAGGTCAGACCAGACTGCTCAGAATTTAATCCAGTTTGGTCTTTAAACCTGCAAGAGCCAAATTCCACAGCCTCTCTGGGCAACCTTTCTAGTGCTTAATTATCCTCACAGGGAAAATCTCCCAAGTTTCAGTTTATAACTGTAGACTCTTGCTTCTCCTCTCACGCACAAAGAGGCTGTCTTCATCTTCTCAATTCCCTCCTTCCAGCTATCAGAAAGCTACTACCAGGTTCCCTGAGGCCTTCCTGTCCTCAGTTGCAACCACTCAGTCCCCACCCTGTATTAACACACAGGGGTTGGTCCATCCCACACGTGAAACCTTGTATTTGTCCTTGCTGGATTTCCTGAGGTCTGCCCTGTGGAGATCCCTCTCACCAGCAGCCTGCCCTCAACCCACTATACCCACTCCCCCAAGTCTGGGGACACCCACAAACGTAATGAGGGTGGGCTGCGTCCTCTTCTAGAGCACTGATGAAGATATTAGGCAGCATAGGGCTTGGGATAAAAGAGCTCCACTTGTAACAGGTACAGAATGGATCACTAATGACTGTCCTCTGAACCTGATGATCCTGACAGCTTTCACTCCACACGCAGCCTACCTGTCTAGATCAGTGTCCCAACTCAAATACAAAGCTGTTGCTGTGGGGAGACCACATCAAAAGGCTTACTAAAATTCAAAATAGAGGACATCCACTGCTCTTCCCCTTATCCACAGATCCACTCACAGTTCATCACAGAGGGTGATCAGGTTGGTCAGACATGATTTATCCCCAGTAAATTGATGCCAGCTATGCCCAAGCAGCAACACCATCTTCACAAACCCACAGCTGGACTTGGCCCATGATTTTCTTGTGTATCAAAGTGAAGCTGACCAGCCTGTAGTTCCCTGGATGACAACTCTTGTTCTTTAAGATTTGCCTTTTGCCAGTCATTGAGAAACTCGTCCCATATCCGTGGCCTTGCAAAGATGACAGAGCACGTGTTCTGGTGTCAAGCATGTATCTTGGCACCCTAATATGTACATGGACTTGGCTGACATGGGTCATGACTTCAACAGCTCCTTGACTAGAACCTCTTCCACTTCTCTCCAAATCCTGTCTCTAGCTAAAAAAAAAAAAAAAAAAAAAAAAAAAAAAAAAAAAAAAAGATCTTTAGCTCTTCTTGATGGGAAAGAAGTCATTGAGTAACCCTGCCTCACCTACATCTGTGGTCACTAAATTCCCTGCCCCATTCAGCAACAGGCACACCTTTTTCTTGTTTATTCTTCTGCTGCTAGTGTAGAAGGAGCAACTCTTATTGCCCTCAATGTCCATCTCTTGTTTCAACTCTGGCTGAACTTTTGCTTTTCCTTTGCATTACTCCTTGGCATTTTTCCTGCAGATACTCTGATATCATGAATTTTCTTGGACTTCACCTAATTCATTGTCTCAAGAGCTTTCCCCTTGAACTGATTGCTCCTAAAATCTAATTTGTCGTTGGAGCTGGCAAGGAAGGTGCAACACGACTATCTCATTGTGCACTGAGACATTCCTCGTTGCCACTTAGTTTACACAACCTGTTCCTAAAATCCCACTCTGCAGATCAACTTTCTACAGTTCCTGCGGAGTGCCAAGAACATATATTTTATACATTTCCTAAAGCCATCTCATATTCATACTTGCTCACCGAAGAACACCTAGAATACAGTTTGTCCTTAAAATGGAGAACAATTACAGAAGTGGTGAGATAGCTGATACCGCTGTATTTTTGGTGTGATGGAATAACTCCATCTTACTTCAGCTGGAGTAAACTCTGGGCAGACCATGTACAATCAAGTTTTGGGCTCTTTTATATAAATAAAATTAAATTAACATATTAACAAAGCAACTGTTAGGACTACATACTAGCATCCAAAGTTCTCAGTTATTTTCCTCTAAGTAAACATCTCAGAAATCATGCTATTAACCTTCCTATTACAAATCCAGATTACTACAGCAAGTTTTTAAAAAGGAAAAGATGCCAACAATATCATAGGCCTGTAATTTGATCACTGAAGAAAAAGTGAGAGGAAGCACTGTCACTGTAAATATACAGAGAAGATCCAAAGATAGCTTTTATTGACCATTAAAATCATAACAACATTTTTAACAATTAAATCTTGAGCTAACCACACAGCCATCAAGTTTAAAACATATACGACAGGTCAATCAACCATAAGGTTGTAATAAAGCATCCTAAATCACCGTAAGATTATTCACTTCTGTCAAAGCAAGCCCAACCGTTTAGCCATTTGCATCCATCTCCCATTAGTAGTCTTCTGCCAAAGGTTAACAGAGAGAACAGCAGCTCTCTGCTATTTCAAACATTCTGACCAAGAGAACTGGCAAATCCTGGTGTGAGATGTTGTTTTCTGCATATTTAAGTTTAGCAAGCCAAAAATCCCATTGATACAGTCATAGCCTGTTTGGGGAGCTGTAGTGGATTTTTATACAAATAAGGCACTCTGCTTGAGAGGTTGAAGAGCACAATAAATGTAAGGGATAGCTACGTCAAAATGCTACGCTTGTAAACAGCAGCCCACAAGAAGTCACAACTGGAGGAACGTGCTGTCTTCCCAGACTGGAAGAAAAGCAAAAGCTTAACATCTTCTATGAGGGATTTTGACAAACAGGTGAAAGCTACTTCTTTAAATACAGACAGATGAAGTCAGGTACAAAACTGAGCAATTTCTTTGGTTTTGACCAGTTAATTCTCCTACTCCTGTAAGTAAAAGAGCAGCAGTAGCCCAAGCTGGATCAACTCTGATGCTGCCATTCCTGATCACATTGCCACTAATCAGCACAAGTATCGCAAAGTATAATTTCACTGATTCTCCTCTTTAACAAAGCACTTTAACCTAATGTGATTATGATAAATTTGCTTGCACTTCATTCCAGTAGCTTTATATTCTTCTTGCCAAATTGCAGAGGGGAGAGACTACAGCCTTCCGAGTACTGCAATTCAGTACCAGGAAAATCCTCTCATTGTTGATGAGCAAATACCTCGACTAATTTGTATTCAGCAAGTCTGATCGTTACAGAGACAACATGGCAACAGGCTTCAGGTGGGAAACCCCTCCATACAGGAAATCACTCACAAAAAGTGTTTTCTCAAAAATTACCATTATCAAGCTAAGCAGATCAAAAGCTACCTCAGGTTCATCTGCCCCTATACAATCAGCTGTATAGAAAAGACAAACTATTATTTATTTCTTTAACTTCAAATAGCATATGAATACCTTGTTGTCTGTTTTGCTAACCTTTTAAGTCAAGAGAATACCCTAGTTATTTTTGATGTGTTCAGAAACAGCAGCAGACTCAGAATTTCTGTTCTGATTTTTGTACATCTTCAGTTGTACATATGATTTCTAACTATAATATAAAGATTTACTGATAAAGTGGTTGTTAATGAAGGAAAAGTAACTCTCTTGGGGTAACTAATTTGGAAACAGCTAGTAAGTATAGCTGGAGGCCATAATTTAATGGCATACCTCACGGGGTCTATACTGGGGTCTAATCCTGTTTAACTTCTTCAGTAATTACGTGGATGACAAGGCAGAGCATACCCTCAGCATGTCTGCAGATGACACAGAACTAGGAGAAGGGGCTGATACAGAGGGTCCTGCTGCCATCCAGAGGGACCTGGACAAGCTGGAGAGACAGACTGATGGGAACCTTACAAAGCTCAAAGAGAAATGCAAAGTCCTGCACCCAGGGAGGAATAATCCCATGTACCAATATACGCTGGGGCCTGACCAGCGTAGAGAAATGAACAATTAGTAAAACATGTGAAAGGTAACTAATTAACTCTTAATGGACTGAAACGAAACCTTAGCTTTTAACTAACTTCACTGTGATTCTGTGAACAGCTTTACATTCTCATTTCTGGATGAAAACAGAATGAAAAGGTAACTGAAAAAATGAAGAAATGGTCCCTCACTTCAGACCAATGAATATAATGACACCCATCCTAATAATTCTGTTTTCTGTAAGATTATTTCTATAGCTATGATACACACACTGAACATGAAATGATACGGAATGCAATGCTCTAAACATCTTCTCCGCATATTTTTCTTGCAACAAAAACTTCAGTGTATTACAACATTCTGCACTTATTTCAGATTGTCACTGTATGCTTGTTTACCTTTCTGTATTAATCCTAATTGTACCATTTAAACAACAGACATCTAAATCTCTCCAATTAAGACAAAACATTTTAGATCCATTTTTAAATATTTCCACAGTGATGTATTTAAATTACTCTGAGCACTAGAGTGGACCAACTCTGAGTAGTTACCTTGTGCAAGTGTCCATACCTTCTCCAGCTACACATTTTTTTTTCTTAAAAAAACAACACAGCTACTACGTTTTCTCTGCAAGTCTTCAAAACAAAAAATCAGGATCGCCACCTGACGTGTACTGCAGAAAGGTACATAACAATTTAGCACATTCTCAGCCCGGCACTTCCAGCAGTAATTTCACTAAGCGTAGCAGACTGGCCCAAGGCAACCGTCGGGAGCTCACCTTGTTGCAATGGTTCTGTTGCAGGGGCTGCCAGTTTAATCATGACTACCAGTTTAATCTCTGCACACAGACAGCCACATCAAACTGCTGCTGTCTGAACTCTGCTGGATGATTAGACTCAGTGATCCACTTCAAGTCTACAGACACGTAAGCATGACAAACCAACAAACCAGCACATCACAATCTAGGGTTCCCATCTGATGGGGAAAACTCAGCGCCTAGGTTAGTTGTGTTCCTCAAGAATGGACGAACTACCAGCTCAGCCCTGCACAACAATCCTGAGAGCAACATACATTATGTTTGAACGTATGTAGAACTACCCGAATGTCTTTTCAGGTTTGGTACCTCCACACCTCCCAGATACGTGGAACCCTCTACACTTCAGCAGAAATTTCACCACCATCTACCTTACCTTCTCATCCACTTCCATACTAACCTCACTTCATTTCTACTAAACCACGACGGTCCACATTGAGTTCAGTCCACCAAATTGATCCCAAATACGTGTATTTGCTCAGTTTACTAAAAACAAACAAACAAACAAAAATTCACACCACACGTCCATTTGACTTGCCACTGAAACACCACTCTCTAACAGGAAATAATCTTGTCCAGCTAAAAATTCTTCAAACTTCAATATCAGACCGGATTCACAGCTCTTCTAAAAACTGTTTGTCAATCGTAAGGATGCTGTAAATGCTGACCTTGTTTCTTGCATTTAGTATTTCAAGCAGCCTTGATGTTTAAGATTCAGTCAATAGCATTTGAGTATGATACAATTCCATACATATACAGGTATTATTGAACCATCAACAAAATATTTTTATGGGGCTGATACGTATTTTGTCTTGGTCCCACTGGGTTTATATATATTTAACTATGGAAATGAGCTGCTGGGCCATGCTCTACAGTAATGCTGCAGAATCAAGAAAAAAAGCCAGCATGGCAATGCTTTTGTAGTAGGGCAACTGAATTTGTCAGTGACTTCCCTTGCCTTAAAATCTTCTGTTAAATGTTTGAACTATTATTTATTTATAAGTTAAGAAATTTCAGATCAAATTGCAGTAAGATTGTTTCTGGAGATGTTTGAGATGAAAAAAAATCAGCAGTATTTTTGTCACTGATGGTGGGGGGTGGTGTTGTTTATCCACTCTAAACAAAGAGCTCATTAACTAACAGGAACGTCTTCAAAGCATCTGCTCATAGAGAGAGTATAAGTGCAGTCCAAAAACAACTTACAAGTAGCCCTAATTCCCCCCGCCCCCAACACCCTCTTGAAAAAAGTTACTTTATGGCTGAGATGAAGTGAAACCTAAGTTTGTGTGTCAAACTCCTACTCAGAGAAAATCAATTTATGTCTAGAGGGAAAAATTGCAATTATTTACGTGTCTTGAAACACACAGAATTAAGAACACTTCAAATGAACTTTGAGAAACTAATTTTTGAAGTGTGAAATGCCAACCACAACATATATAGCAATTAATATTCCGCACTGCATGTCAGATTGGCATGTTATTACTAATGCCTAACGATTCTGTGTACACTTTAAAAGCTTTATATAGTTCTTCCCCAGTTTTTCAAGGCAAGCTTCTAAAGCATACAGAAATTCTCTGCAAAGATACCTGTTTTGTTACACTGAACCAAATGTTTACTTAAACTTAAAACTTCCAAGCTAAAATGCCTTTGCTGTCCTACCCTGCCAAATATTAGCTACTGCTCAAAATACCATGTTCAGTGTAAAGATCTGCTGATTGCTTTTTTTTTTTTTTTCAGCAGAGGAATTCAGCTAGAATCTCCAATATTTTCCCATGTTTTCGTGGCAAATACTGAACTTCTAAAAATAGAGATCCTTTGTAATAGTTAGAGGAAATGATGGCGAGAGTACAGATTCTTCTCTGAAAAAGGACTTTTAAAGCCAACCAGAAGACGGGTGACAACGCATTGACAACTGTATAAATTCATTTCATGCCCACAAATTTAGCATACAATATAATCTGCAACAAATTAATAGAATTTCGACATTATCGAGTACATCAACAGCCTAGAGGTTAGTTTAGCCTGCATGGCCACCCCAGCTACTGGCCCACATTACATCAGTTTCATCAGTCTGTGAACAGATGCATGCACTGTAAGCAAACCTGCAGGCAGAAAGTCTTCAGACATGCTAGACTGTCAAGGGAAGAGATTGCCCTGCTCTGCTCTGCAGTCCACAAAAGTGTTTAAACATGCCAAATTCTCACAGAAACATATCTGAGTTAACCTCAACTCTGAGGAATTTGTGCGAGAAAAATGATGCAAAGAGAAATCAAACGACTGACTCTGAAATTCACCCATACACATTTTTCCCTACGTTTCCTCTTGCTAATAAATCAAGTTTTTTCCTTGGCTCACCATTGTGTTGTAGCCGGATAAAGGTCTGCTGGAATCCCACTGAAAGAATCATGTGGTAACACGAACTTGAAGAACTGTCATTCATACAGATCAGTAAAGACTTGTAAAAATGGTACATTAGTATAACGTACATTTTTATCCACCTACAGACAGCAGGCACCTTTCTAGGTATTTCTGCACTTCATCAGGACAATCTGTGTAAACCCGCTGTTGAACTAAGACGCCAACAATACTGTTTAAGCCGATGGATCTCATGTAAAATTCTCTGATATATTCAAAGATGAAAAAGCTTTTGGCTATGAGCTACACAGGGCAATATTTTACAGCCTGGCTGTACATTAAAATTAATTGAGATGGAATTTACTGTCTACCGACAGGTGGAAAGCAGCTTTACAAACTTAGAGCTTTGTACCTCTTGCCTGTTTTTGTCATTCCCAAAGTTCTTCCTTCTTACGTGTTCTTACATTCCTCAATTGATAAACCACATTAATTTATAAACGGCATTATAAGTTCACACATTTGCTGTACAGAGGAAAAGGGTTCACATTTTCTCCATTTGCCTTGACAAACAGAGCAAATGGAAACCCACTATGCACAAAATGAAGCCCAGCTAGAGGAGTCCTTGCCTCCTACTATTTTTAAATGTCTTTCACACTGCAGCATGTTCTGAATTGTTCCCGTCTTCTATAGCACGAGCTTACACCTTAACATTATATCCAAAGCATGCCCATTCTCCAGGTGGCAGTAGCCACTGTTGTATAGTTCATTTAATTTCAACTTCAGATTTCTTTTTAGACTTGGATTATCCTACAAATAGTTTATTTCTCCTCTTAAGATCTGGCCAGTCAAGGACTTGCACAATTAAGCTAGCTAGCTAGATTTGTCTTTAATCTGCTCAAACTAGCTTGAAATGCTTCAAGTAAAACAAGGCTCAGCCTATTATGCTATATATTGGCACCTAAGTGACCAAAGTAGTACCCAAACAGTTAGGTTGAGATCTTGTTTCCTTTGGAAACCTTCTTTATCATTGTCAAAGTGCCCATCTGGAGACACAAGCTTCTATTATTTCCTGTTTAAGCCATCCACAGCATTTGTTTTTGTGGCTTTTGTCTAGTCCTCACAGCCCTCCTAGATCATTTGATGCACTGAAGTTGAGTCATGCTTTTATGAGGATCTCAGCTCCCTTCACAATTACAGGATCAAACCTAAGGTTTGATCTTCTCTGTTACCAGTCGGATCATTTTGAACAGCTATTATCTAATTTTGTTTGATCCACAGGCTAAGCTTACTCATTATGACTGATCTTTAAGCTGTATTTAGCACAAAATGAAATGGTGAAGACATGAAAATATCTGATTCAGAGGGAATAAGGCTGTCACGATTCTCCTTTTCATCAACAACAACGAGGGCACAGTTCTGGGTCACTACATACAGCTCCGATATCTTCCCCTTCTCCACCCTGACCTGAAAACAAGGCTTCCTAGTTGAAAGAACTGTCCATGAACCTCACACTTGAGATGAATGAAGTCAAAGCTGCCAACTTCTTCCCTGGAGTCCTCATGGACATTAGGAGACTGCTTCAGCTCAGAGCTCAGGTAAAATAGTGAATAGTGAAATAGTGAATAGCACTCTCAGATAATGCACATGTAAAACTACAGTACTGGTAATAACATTAATTATGCTTTCTACTTCAGTAACAAACAACAAAATAATTGTTCTTCATTTGGCTTGAGATAGCTTCCCTCTTTGTTTTGTGCACTGATTCAAGTAGCTTTCCAGCAACACTCAGGACTCCAATCTTCTCATGTGCATTTGGTGTGCAGTTGGATCCTGTCACTTACCTTCCCTGGCAGCTTTTTGTTACCGCTGGAAGAGCTTTCATATTAGGTTTCATCTGTAATTCTTCAGTCTGCTTAGACTGCATTTACAGATGGGATTCCTCAAATACGTTTTCCTTACTTCTTCAGTAACAAATTCCTTTCAGAAGTCATTAAAAAAAAAAAGACTTTTTGTCTTAAACAAAAACCACCACACCCTAGAAAAATCTGCTCAGCTTCTTCAGCAATGCTAAACACATTGGTAGATGGGGCTTCATCTTCAGACAACACCCTATTTATTTGAGACATCTAGTAGGAAAAAAAAAATCCTCTGCTATTAACTGTCCCTGTAGACATATTTTCTAACTGATAATACTCAGATCTTCCTTTTTGCAGAATGCTGGCAGGATTTCAAAAGTGAGTCAGTCTCTTAAAATATGTATCACATCACTTCAGGGATACCATTCAAGAGTCCACTTAAAATTTACATGGAACATTCTTTCTGAAACCTATTTCCAGAAAGTTAATGCACTTTGCCAGCAAGGCAAGTAAAAGTGCTTCAGCCAGGGGCTCTCAAGGAGTTCCTAAGCACCAGCTGAAGAGATGCAACAACTCAGCCATCAGCAGGCAATTCAGCGAGCCATTCATCTTCCAAAGATCACAAGGAGATGTTTTTTTGTTGGTTTGAAACATACTGCTGTTGTTTTGCAGATATCTTCATTGGATAACTGAATAGCCACATTCCTGCCAATTACATGCCATGTATTGCTTCCACTCAGCCAGGATATAGCAGGCTATCAGTTCCCTAATGTTACTTTCCATATCTCAGTGTTGTCCTCTCATGCTTTCTCCATATCAGCCCACTGACAAACCAAGCTGTTCCAGCTTCATCTTCATCCCTTGATGTGTCTCCACTCCTCAGTTACTGCAAAAAGCGTGAGTACACTGACAGAAAAAGCCTGAAAACCCTAGTGCCCTACCAGAGTTAAAAAACAAAATGACAGCACCATTTTGTATTTGGACACCAGCAGTGCTGGAAGAAATTAATGACAGTTGTGACTGCTAAAGTTATCAGTGACATCTCGAAATCTTCCCTGAATGCATGATTTGAAAGAAAAACGAATAGCTTGTTTAGCTGAACTCAGCCACAAGGACTTCACCCTAATAGAAATGGCTTAGAAGAAATTTTAAAGGAAGAAAAAAATGAGATGTCTGCTGTCTGCTCCTCTCAGCAGCGCTCTGACAAGCAAAGCAATCCACACAAGTCAACAATTCAAGTTTCGCCTAGACAACGAGAAGGAAAGCACCCAAAGGAAAGCCAGAGGTCCCTTTGTGGAAGCAAAGGAACTAGGAGCAGTTGTGGACATTTTGCAGCAGATGATCAAGACTGAATTAGAAATACCCTCTGCATGCCACGAATAGTTCGAAGGCTGCAGCAATGCTTACGGAGGGCATCTCTACCCCTATATCCAGGCACAATAAAGTCACTGACGCGGTATGGCGTTCTCAGATGTCCAGCCGCCTCCAGCTAAAATGGGATCCAGCTGATAGATATCAATATTTTAAAAAAAGATAAATCCATGCAGCCTGCTAGAGCTGGGATTCAAGCCTTCAGACAAGCCCCATCATGATACTTCTCTTCTCCTTACGCCGAGCGATGTTGCAGGCCGGGCTGGTGGATCCCTAACCCGACCCAAGGCGCCCGTGTCCCCAGCTGCTCATTCCTGCCCCGGCTCTGCTCCCGCTGCCGTGCCAACAGAAGTATTTGTGCAGCTGCGCGATGAAAAGCAGCAGGGAACTGATCCAGCCAAAGAGCGATCTGCTGAAAGGACTTGGGGGGAGAAGGTCTTAAACTGACTCCGTTTTGTTCAAACCCAGCGCGAGCAGCCAGGAAGCTCGATCTGGCACCGCTTCCGAGCTGCAAGCTGAACCCTCGCCCAAGGTGAGGGTCCTTTTTGTCCTCTTCTCAACAGGCTCTTTCTGCCGAGAGCCAAATCAGCTTGAAGACTTCTCACCACCCTAAATTCTAAGAACTGGTTTAGTCGAGGCCCTGTACTCTGGCCTCCTACGCTGATCGAACGGTGCCAGCAGCTTTCTGGCCACTGCTGCACAAGGAGGCTTTAGGCGTGCTGTTCTCTGCAGGTGACTGCAGCTAGGATAAATATCTAACCGAACAGCAACCCAAAACAATGCTCACAACGCACTTGCAGCTCTCCCTGGCAGATGACTGCAACTATTCAAGTAGCAATATTTATAGCTTAATGTTTTTGGAACCATACATTATCCATACAATCATGTATTTGTAGCCAGTAGAAATCTTAACAATTTGCAATCAATCCGCATATTCAAGTAGTAAAAAGAAAATATACTTACATATAAATGTATGTGTGTGTATATATATAAATATATATTTTATATATATATATATATATATACATATATATATAAGCTACACACACACAAGATTGAAAAAACACTGCTATGAAAATAAGAGCGTATGATCACAGGCTGGAGGTGAACGATCACAGAAGCAGCACCTAAATGGAGCCCACTAAAAATGAGCAGTATGTAACTGGCTTTGTAAATTCTTAACATAGACCAACTTGCAGCAGTCCCTAAATCGCTTTGACCCACCAGATCTCTACCTAAAGCTTAAGGTCAAAATCTACTACTATTAAAACATGCTGTTGCGTTTTCCCATGTAACTGTGGTCCTGCATGCTACCTATCCAGCTGAAGATTACACGCAGCACAATTAAAACCAACAACTATTGAGAAGCTTTGAGCGTAATTTGTCAACACCTTGTAAGAAACTTATAACTACAAAGTTGAAATATGATTTTTCCCAAGACCTATAGGCAGAGTAGAGAAAGCAGAACATCCTGGGGCATGTGCTTATTTCTTTATAGAATTAAATCAAGCTTGGGCATCACAGGACCATCCCCACTGCAGTCCCCTTGGCTTGCCTCAGTCCTCAAACCATCATCACACCATTAACAGATACTCAAAAGTCCTTTTACCTCCTCACACATCCACTATACTGCAAGAAGGCCACCAAGGCTTGACAAGCTGAGAGGAAAGCCACAGCAGAAGTTGTTCTCCTTCAACATGGAAAGAGAATCAGGAGTAAGAGATGGGAGTAGAAGAGCACAGCACAAGATGATGGCTCAGCCCTGCAAGCAGCACAGTCACCTCCAGTACGCTCCTGCCTATCACCAGCAAAACAACCAGCAGCATCCAAGGCAAGGTCCATCAGGGCAAGGGAAGAGCATGCTCTGGAAGAGCAGGGGGTGTAAAAGGTGGTGGAGAGCAAGTGTGGGAAGAGAGGCAGAAGAGGTCGAGCATGAAAGAGATGCTCTGAAACTAGAGGTGCTGGGACAAGCACAGAAGGCAAATACTACTGAGAGAAGTCTTAGCAGCACTCTTGCTGCTTGGCAATACACTGAGGGCAGAACGAGTTAAATTGTAAAGTGGTGGCTGTTTCCTTGGGTTTGGGGCTTTTTTTTTTTTTTTTTTTTTTTTTGCCACAACTTCAGCCAGTCTTATAGGCTTGCAAACTAGTGATTTTCACCATTTGAAATACACTGCTGTATTCCTTCCCTTTTCCTGATTTCCAAGGCACTGTGCACGCTGCAGGTCCGAGGCGAAGTATCATTCTCCTACTCTACATGAAAACATTCACATTTCTGAAAGGCTAGGTAGAAAAATCCCAGATTATCTTGTTATTTACACCAATCCTAAAATCCTTCGCATGCATACCTCACACACATACTTCATATGAAGACTGCAAGACCACCTTTCTTTTGAAAGGAAGGAGAAGTTTTAGTGTGACAGAAGTACTGCTAAGAACAATAATTTGAGTTACACCCCAGGCATGTTCTGCTAACAAAACATACTACTTCCCTCTTTAGACTAAAATAATCTTCATGTAAGCTGTCAACTTTTCAGTTTCCACAACCCAACCTAAATCAACCAAATCTAAAAATGTACTTTGCATAACATACTCAGAATTTCCCTCCATTACATTAAGTTATATTTTATTTTATTCATAAACTTCAATTTAGGTTGTGCATTCTAGTAACATCATGTAACCCCAGCAATGTGAGTGGCATAATGTTTTTAACAGCAATGTAAAAATTATTTATTTTTTTCATCATACTACAGAGAACAAGATGACACTATGCTGAAATTTAACAGGTTTCACTTTGTCCTTTAATCTATTCAAATGAAATCTTTCTTCAGAAGAAATCCAGTATCCTGGCCTATGCAAGTCAACAAAAGGCTAATTTGTCCCAGTTAAAATTGCTGTGCTCACTCAATTATAAAGCCAGGCACAGAAAGCTAAGCAGCAATCCAAATGGCAGGGAACAAGGGGGAACCCACCCCCGCACCACATGTCTTCAGCCAAAGAAATGAAAGTTACCCTATTAGAATAGCAATATGAACAATAAGACATTGAAATGAAGAGCTGCAATTTACTCAGGCAAGCATGGCTTCAAGAAGAGACATTTCTAAAAACAATAAGCAAATAAACCTAGAAAATCACTCAGTGTTATGGCAAAGTGTGACAAAAAGTTATCTTAGCAGTGGAAAACTCCTAGAAGTTTTTCTGCCCTGTTACAATTTCAAGTACAGGATCAGAAAAGCAGGTTTTCTAATTGCTACTAAGGCACTGCAGCTGATTTCCCATAGACCAGCACTGCCCTAGAGTTTCCAAGCCGCTAACAGTTCAGACAACTAAGCACCTTGAGTGAAGACACCACACGTGTGAAACAAGCCATGATAATTAGTACAGACCCAACCTCAACCCTGTTAGATCTCCAGCAGATCAAAGAGCCACAATACCTCCGAAGCCTGAGGTTGCTGAGAAATTTTAAGCCAATAAACTACAGCAGATACAGCACGGTCTCCACATTGTGCAAGCATCACCCTATTCCCACCCAAATCCCGTTTTATGGAGGTTACTCCATCCCCTGCCAAGCCCTTCCAGAGGCTGACTGTGGCATATACTTCTGTCTCACAGCTGCCTATTACCGAGGGAGTAGATGCAGGGGAAAGAATCAGCAGAGCATGTACTGAATGTCATTAATCAAAAGTGACTATCTAATGGCATTTGAATCTATAGTCATTCAATGACCTAAAGCAATCAAGCCACTGACGGCACTCTGAGTTGTTCATGTAGTTCATTACACCTCCCACGTAGTCCCCTCTTCCTGTGGAAACCAGGTAGGATTCCCCTACTCAGCATCTTCAACTCTACCACATCTTTCGGACGGAATTTGGGTGCACCATCACTGCTCCTAGCTGCCTGCACAGTAATGCAATTAGCACATCCTTAACAACAACCCACCAGATGATAACCAGCCCAGTCACACAAAATGCCTTTTGAAAGCACTTGTGAGCACTTCTGACTGCTCCAAGTGCTACTTATCACAAATACCCGCAACTGGTACTATTTGACCAACCAGCTTTGAAACATGAGCAAATTTGTTGCTGGAGCTCTCTCTAATAAACTTCAAGAAACGAGGGGTGGGCACAAGACTGTACGGTGACAAGGGAAAGGGAAAACTATACCCTATGAACTGGAATGCTAGTTATTTGGCTGCAGCTAAAAGTCATTAAACTCCACTCCACCAGTCTCCTACTTCTTTCTACAAAGCTCCCTACTTCCTTTCTGCTGCTTGTCTTAACACCCAGATAGTGACAGTCAGATAAAATAAATTCCTCCAGTGATAATTTGTATCATTGCTATCTTCAACCCACAGGGCTTCTGCTGCATCAGTAAGTCCAACTTGAGAAAAACATTAGCTCATCCAAGAGACTAAACATTAAGTCATCCGAGAGACTGCTACTGGTGTGTAAAATGGCTCCAAAAAGCATCCTCGGCAGGACTCGCTTCCCCCTGTATGAAGGCAGCCCATCAGTCTCCTGTATCGGGTGTTACATGCTTCTACATAAGCTGAAGAAAAAAGCAAGTGGCTTAAATTAAGTTGTGCCCAAGCTAAACTCTGGCCTTTGCTTTTTTGTTGAGACAAATTGTTTAAGAAATCGCCCTAATATCTTCTTGTCAGATCTATGTTTTCACTCCTCCAGCAGTCCAAACAATTAGCTATGCATGAATTCCCTTCCTTTGAACAGGACAGGTGATTTGAGCTGGCAAATTATCAGTATTTTCAGTATTATCAGTATTTTCATGTTCAATCTACCACGATTCTGCACATTTAAGCTACGCATTGAAAATCCAGGTAAAATAGGTAGTAGAGAGATTGGACATAAAACATATACCTTATACCTATGAGCTGCAAGAAATGCAATTCACATGCATGTCTGAACTTCTCTTTCAAAAATTTAACCCTCTTCCTCTCCCATGTTTCCCCGTCTCGTGTTCTTGCTAGCTCAACATTATTCAGCATACACCATTCTGAATCACCAAGCAGCTTTTACGTACACTAGAAATTACTGGACTCTGAAGTGGAACAAACCACCATCAAGCATCAATCTCACGCTTGTGAGGTCACGAAATGAACAACAGCACCATGTGGATGCCTGGCAATAAAGTTGTGTTCTCTCCAAGTGATCCTCGATGGAAAATGGGAGCTTGCATGGCCTGGAAACAGTGCATCACTGAAGACACAGTGCTCCAAAATGTCATTTGTTTTGAGCCATGGAATTACAGAGGAGAAATAGGAGTTATCCAAATCTCCCTGTAAGCACTAGTAATTCTTCTCTCTTCACTTGTTTTCTGTAGCCCATAAATTTCCAGAAGACTGTTTCAGCTCAGCTTGAGCACTCTGGCTACTCTGGCGTACGCAGCACTTGCATTTCATAGGTAATACTATGACAAGAGGCCATGACTGCATAAAATTCAGAGAAATTACAAAGGTACCGTGGTAACACCACTTTGCTTTCTCACATGTATATTCACTCTTC
Organism: Aythya ferina; assembly: GCF_964211825.1. Classification (NCBI taxonomy): domain Eukaryota; kingdom Metazoa; phylum Chordata; class Aves; order Anseriformes; family Anatidae; genus Aythya; species Aythya ferina. The sequence continues at coordinate 83,526,140 of NC_140297.1, forward strand.
TCTGGCTATGAACTACCAAAGACTGCTATGTATTCCTTTCCTCAATTTCCTCAAACAACTGCCCCAAAACCCGCCAATATTTGACGGGTAAGAGACAGACATCGCACACTCCAGTATCACGACGCTCAAATGGATCACCTTGAGAAAAGTCAAGACTCTCTTTTCAAGGGGTCCCCATCTCATGCAATAATAATGAACAGCAACATTTTTTTTTTTTATGTGTTTCTTATTCTTTGCTCACAGATGCCCAAAGCCCTTGCACTTAATTTTCTGATTCTTCTTTCTCAGTGCCATCTGGAGCTGCTCAAACTGACACTTCACACCAAAATCCCTAAGCAGTAATAATCAGACTTGTTTTCAGCTTCATGTTACTTCAACATACTGACACTAATACATGCTTGCACATCCATATTAACACCTCCACCACCACACTATGATCAGGTGTTTAACAATCCTGCTCTTGAAAGCCTTTTCCTGATGCAAGACAGAAAAATACACACTACAGATAGACACGAAACTCTAAACTTGGTCATAAAAACACCACTCTAGTTACTTTGACCACTTTTGGTTGTGAAATCACAATTGCTCATCCATGTTTTTCTCTACAGAATCACAGAATCACAGAATTTTCTAGGTTGGAAGAGACCTCAAGGTCATCGAGTCCAACCTCCAACCTAACGCTAACAGCCCTCCACTAAACCATATCCCTAAGCTCTACATCTAAGCTTCTTTTGAAGACTTCCAGGGATGGTGACTCCACCACTTCCCTGGGCAGCCTGTTCCAATGCCTCACAACCCTTTCTGTAAAGAAGTTCTTCCTAACATCTAACCTAAAACTCCCCTGGCTCAACAGCAGGGATTTAAGGTACTATTCATTCATTCATGGCTCTACTTGCACGTTGTCAGTTCCCTTCTGTTTCCACGTTGCATACTCTTACATGTAGATACAATCACAGCAATATTATCTTTTTTATTATTACTATTATTATTCTGCTATGATTTCACAGAAGCCTTAATTCTTCAATTCAGTTAAGCAGCAGTCCTGCTATGAATCATCTCTCAGACCCAACCTTTTTTCCTAGATTTTCCACAGCATCTCTGGCTACCTGTTTCTTCTTTTCACACATTTACTTTACTCTTTTACCGTCCCAGAGAGGGAGGGGGGAGGGTGAGCGAACGGCTGCGTGGTGTTTAGCTGCCAGCCGGGTTAAACCACGACAACCAGTAACCAGTTTAACCAGGCCTACAGTTTTACAGTAACGCACCTGAGACAATAGGTAGAAGTATCAAAAACAACAAGACAATTGAACTTTTCATTCGGATTTTAGTTGTGGGAACCACTTCTGGTTATGATCTGATCTGTTCCTACTCCTGTGTTAAGGAACGTCCATCATGCTGCCGGCATGTATGCTAACAACTAGTTACTCCTGAAGAAAGGCTATTTCCCATGCAAGTTCAGTTCGCTGAAATCACCCCAAATCTATTTGAGAAGTAAAAAATATTACATATTTATTACCTATTCAATCCGGATTCCATTAATGGCACAGCTTCATATTAACACCAAAATTCCTTTTCAATAAACTTTCCTGCTAGCACTAGAAGCAGGTTTTGTTGAACATTTATAAGGAAAAAGTATCCTTCCAAAATCATTTTTAAATTCTAAGAAGTCTGTCAGCATTGGAGCAGGTAATTCACATTCCCAGATCCATGTTAAATGAATCCACAGAGCTTCTTCCATCTGTGAATGACATACATGCTCATGGCAGCACCTGAGAGTATTTAGGAAGTTCTTCAGAGCTGTGACATGAGTCATGCCCTCCTGCCCCCAACACCAGCCATTCCAACAACTCTCACTTTATAGCAATAGGAAAACAAGTCAGCATTTGCTTTACAGGTTTAACTGATCCAAGCTGGGTAAACACCAACATTATGGTAAGTTTTTCAAGGACGGTGTTCAGTAATTCTCCAAGTTACTTTTCTACAACTTTACAGCCAATGTCCCTCATTTAACTGTTCTGTTTTAGCAGCTCTCCTTTTCCACCAGCTCACAAGGATTAACTTCAAAGGACGAGCCACCATTAAAGGTGAAATACAATGGAAGGAAATGGCTAATGCTTTTCTCAAAATTTAAGTTATAATCAGAAGTTCACCATGTCCGTAATCATCTCTAAGTTCTCGAACTTTAATTCATTAGCTGTCACATTTCTTAGACTAACAAAAACAATACACACAACAGCACATGGATACATGCTTCTTTTGGTTTCTGCAGCTTAACATCATACATAGATTTTTTTGTCTTCAATGGCAAAGATATTCCTAAGCACCTATCTACATCAGTTTTGGTTTTGTTCCTTCCTTTAAATGAAGTCATGGCTCAAATATTATGGGACACTTTCACTTTATTTGGATGTCAAAACTCATCAAATTAACTCTGTTTTCTATAGGCTTTTGATCATTTAAATATTTAAGTGAGTCAAGTTTCAAGGCTTCTTCACAATCTGTTTTCTGGATAACATGATGTCCTGCTACTAAGCAGCCTCCTCCACCACTTTGTCATGTGCATCTCACCTCTCACTCAGTCTGGCAGTTCACTTTCTTCTTTAACATCAGGCTTTGAAAGGATTCTATTTGAAAGGAAATTTCTGAGCATCCCACCTGCTCCTCCCTGCACCATGCAGTTACCTTATAGAAATAACTCCTCAATTGCAAGACAATTTTCAAGTGTTACTCATTTAGTGGCTGAAAGTTCATTGTTCCACATCAGCTGCTAAACCTCTCTCTATTTCAGGGAACAACTGCATAAGCTAAGAAGGAAAGAAGGGGAAAAGTTAATCACCGTCATGTAACTAAGTCTAACCTAAATAAAAATGCATTTATTTACCTACATAGTTCTTAAAGCTTATCATTTAACTCCTATCTGGAAAATAAATAATACAAGTTTGCTACAAAATGACTAAAATCACTTTAATTATATTCACCTCCCCTGGAAGTAAAATTAAGATAGATTAGTTTCTACAAAAATTCTACAGACTTATTTTTTTCAGAGCCATTAGACTGAAGCACTCAAAGATGTTTTAAAACTTTTCTCAGCAGTATTTTAGTATTGTGATCATTAAGCTTGCTAATGGAAAATAAGCGCACAGCATTCAAAACCTGTGCATTTTTCTGTGATACAAATAAGCCCTCATGCTGCACTTTAAGTGAATTACCTACTTTCAATAAGTCTAAATTTTGAGTATTAACTATACCTGAAGATTTTAACTTTGCTATTTTCTGGGGGGCCATCACAAACTAGTATCCCTGGCATAGTATTTAACCTTAATTTTGATTCATATTTATTTCATTTCAAGACGAAGACACACTGCGTTATTTTTTTAAGTGTATCCTGTTTTTTGGGTTGACTTTCAAGTGTCTCAAATTAACAGCAAACTCTATAACAATAACAGACAATAATTCCCACCTGCTTTTCTTTTTTTTTTTTTTTTTTAAATCCCAAAGGCACTTGGGGAACAGATCAAGTTTGAAACAACGCAGATGCAATTCTGTTTAAGAATTTGCCCCCTAAATTTTAACATCGAGTCAGGAAACGGTTTTCTTTCATCTCTCTTTTCACGTAAGTATTCATTTTTTCACTTCCAACAGTAAAGAATTGCTACTTCACTCAGCTATAGCATTCCCTTAGCCAAAGCAATTAAAAAGTCCATTAAAAGTCCATATCACTGTTACCTGTGCTTATCCTGCAGTGTTATTTGCTTTATTTCCATAACTCAGATGTATTCCAAACAACACAATGAAGTAGCAGGTGCTGAAAACTAACTGTTAGGATTATTTGGCAGTCAAATCACACAGCCACTATGCATCACTGTGTTGTTGGTGCTTCCACTATTACATATGAAATCACTAAGGATTAATCTAGCTTGCAGCCCAAAACATCTAGTTGTGTGTTTTTACAAAATTTTAATTTTTCATACAGTGTCTTAAAACTGAATCCTTGGGTAAGTAACTGAAACACATGCTTCCTTACATTCAGTGTACTAGAGCTCTTAGTTACAGACAGTTTGCTTTTTATTTGTGTTAAGTATACATAAGCTCCTTAGTAGAATATTACTAGAAAACATACTTTAGTCAGGCCACACCAGCATACAACTTCTTGAACAAGATGAAATAATTAGAAAGTTTTTTTTTTTTGTTTTTCCTCTTGTGTGCTTCAAAATCATTTCCATGTTTTGATTCTTCAGGTTTGGGCAATAATTTATATACCTTATTTAACTATAAAGTATCTGACCAGTATTAGAAACAACTTCTAATGTTCAAAACACTGACATTATTAAATACTTTTTAAAATGTCATTACAAAACACACTTTTTGAGTTTACTGTTAGTAGGAACAGCATTTGTTCCAACTACAAATGTTTGAAACAACAAGCATTTTTTGCTGTAAACCCAAGCCCTAAAGCAAACTGGGAGCAGGGATTAAGTCACTGCCATTAAATGAGAACTTATCCACTCAGCAGTATTATTTGCGTGCTGGCTGTAGCAGTGCTATTGCTAGACAGGCTGCACTAAGCCACTGCGCAATTAATACAGTCAAGTATTACATCCACTGCTAACATCCTAAGCAGTAGATCAAGGACAAGAACTAAGGGTGCCCTAGTTTTTCACATCTGGGAGCAGGAAAAAAAAGGCAAGTTCATAATTCCAGGACACACAACACAACTCAAACTCCTGCTGCCTTTTCTTAAGAAGCAAGCGTGACAAAGCTACAACGAACTTGCACCACAAGATGCAAACCAATGCAGATTGATATAATGACCAGTGGTAAAGCTGGTTTAGAATGTTCTGATTAAAGCAAAATTCGATTGCCTAGACCAAATTCAAGAGGTATCACATAGTAACAGATTAAGAAACCACCACCACCACTTCTTGATTCTGAGAATCCTTAGGCCATCACTTGTTAGCAAGAACAAACTGAAGCCCTTACCCAGGCTTATCTTTTGCAAGCCTTTAGGATTCCCATGCAGTTTCCAAGTGAAAAGTCTTTTACATAACAGAGTACAAAGGTACTCAATTCCACAGCTCTGCTTTTTCACTCTAGGTGTTTGTTTTTTTTCTTTTTTTTCTTTTTCTCCCCTTTTTGGGTATCTACCATTTAAATATACAATACAACAGAAAAGAACAGTTCAGTTGGAAGGGACCTTCAAAGGCCAAAGCCCAATGGCCGGACCTCTTCAGGGCTACCCAAAAATTAAAGCATGTTATTGAGGGCATGGTCCAAATGCCTCTTGAACACTGACAGGCTTGGGGCATCAACCACCTCGCTAGGAAGCCCGTGCCAGTGTTCGACCACCCTCATTTTTCCTCGTGTCCAGCCTGGCACAGCTTTGTGCCATTCCTGTCCTGCCATCGGTGACCAGGAGCAGAGACTGGCGCCTCCCTCTGGTCTTCCCCTGCCTCAGGGAGTTGCAGAGAGCCATGGGGTTACCTCTCAGCCTCCTCTTCTCCAGAAGAGACAATTCAAGTGTCCTCAAGTCCTTCCTCTGGACACTTTCAAGGACCTTAACACGCTTTCTGTATTGTGGAGCCCAGAACTGCACACAACATTCAAGGTGAGGCCACGCCAACGCTGAAGACAGTAGGACAATCACCTCTTTGGACCGGCTGGCTGTGTTTAATGCACCCAAAATATGCTTTGTCCCTTGGCTGCCAAGGCACACTGCTGGCTCGTGTTGTGCCTGCAGCCACCCAGCACTGCTGGTCCCTTTTTGAGCTGCTCCTCGGCCATGGACACCCCCAGGACCTCGCAGGCCTCACGCTCCGCTCAGCACGCGGTGACTGCCACTGCTGTTACAAGACGCAACTGTTGTTCCTTTGACATCTCAACTTTAAGGCTAACAACATCAAAATCATGATTAGGCATTTAAAAGCAGAAGGTTTAGCTCACTTCACTGAAGTTTCCAACCTCCACACCTGCTCTGTGAGCTCTCCTACTCTCCTGCTTTCCTTGGCCTATGCAACATGAGATGTGCGTGTATACCCTCTCCTCCTGTCCCTTGAGGTGTGCCTGCCGAGATGCATGGTACACACACATTTAAGGCACTTCCCTTTAATAGACAGTGCTTTAAAGACAGTACAAACATTATTCTAATTAAATAGCCTTCAAATTGGTCTACGCGCATTGCACTCGATCAATAATGACATTTTAGTTACTCAACTTGATTTCAACAATTACAACTAACCAATACATCATGAAAGGATTGCCAGTTGCCTCTGGTGAGTACCCGACCATGTCAGCAAAGGACTGATTTCATCTGGTGTTTAAAATTTAATATTTAAACAAAGGCGCTTACATTTTCATGGAGTATAGTTAGGGGCAACTAACGAGTTTAATTAATGCTTGAGATGATGTCAGCATGCTGTGAAGATAGACTTAATCAGTGCTGCTGTTACTGAAACATCCAGAACAACAGTTCAGGTTGAGCTACACACATACCAAGTTTTCACTCATCATTTACACTCGAGTCCTTTCTAAGATCTGTCTTCGTATGAGGAGACACATCCTCCTCTCTACCTTTTATTGTAGTAAAAGAAAAAAAAATTATCAACTCTTCACCCCAAGCAATCAGGCAAACTGGAAGGAAAAACAAACACAAACAAAACCAGGTAAGTTCTGTACTGCTATGACTCACATGAGCAATTGTAATACTGCTTAAAAAGCACCTTCACAATGGAAGGCCTGGAAACCACTCTCTCACTTTAAAAGCATTTAATTACAAGACTTGTTACCATTTGTTCCTACCAGGCACTTCCCCACTTGCACTACTTTGAGCTGTTTGACATACCTAATTAGTTAAACCCTTTCTTAGAAAAACTTCAGCAAGGGAATGCAAAACAAAATAATACGGAGCTTAACTTTACTAATTCCAACCTAGCTATAAATATTATTACTAACTTGAAGTAAATGATTAAAATAAATAAAACAGACCGCTTTATAAAGTGTGCTAATGTTTCTTTACCTACTTTACATTCAGGCTGTAAGTACTTCTTCACTGAGATGAAAGTCTTCTGTTTGGGCACACACACATTTCAGCAGGAGACATGAACAAGTTTTTCAAGGATGCTACTACTAGGAAGAACACTTTAGTCCAACAGCATAGTATCAGCAACAAGTATTTCCTCAGAAAAGCTACATCAAGAGAATTAAACCACAACCCCAGTAAGAGCTAACTAATCTAACCTATGCCTTAACAACTCATTTACATAATCAGCAGCTTTCCCAATCTCCACAGACCAAAGAGATGACGTTTCTTTCTATAATTGTATGTATTCACAGTCAAGCTTAATCAAAAATATTCCTTTGCAACCAGAACAGTAGCCCTGGCATTAATCTTCTTTTTATGAGAAACACAGCACGATTAAAGATAATAATGGACTTTTCAAAGTTCTTTGTGAACAAGCATGGAAAAGTAGAAATAGCAAGCTATTTGCACATGAAGTACAAGTGATTTTGTTCTACACCCAGAAAAAAAAAAAAGAAAAGAAAAGAAAAGAAAATCTAAGTATAAACCTGTGGTAATAATTTTATCCATGCATTCCAAGTTTTTTTGCAACTTCATAATTCAGGAATATCATATATCCTGTCTACTGAATTTCCTGTGAAAAGTCCCCCCACCCCCCACAAAAAGAAGAGTTTTAAATAGAAGTTACTTCTATTTTACAAGTGTTTTTTTTTCCTCATTTGCTTTGTATTGTACATTTAGACAGCGTTTTCCAAAGCTAGTGGCATACTTGACTAAAAATAGACAGCAAACTTCTCTTTGAATTTTAAGTATCTGCAGCTAATCAAGCAGTGTCATTTTATCACCAAATACAGGTGGTGTAGATAAAAAAAATGGATTTGGATGAGAACTTGTAAGAGATTTCTTGGCTTCTCCTCTATAGAAGAGAAACAGCCTACAGATTATTGAAACTCAGTTCATCGGTATTCTCATTCATCATTAAGCTCCACAATTAATTTGGCAAGACTACACTGAACGTAGGTAACACTGTCTAAAGTATATGGTAGTTTGAGCAGACTACAAGATTATACCTGCCTTTGCTTCTCTATTATCACCTCTTGTATTTTAAGAACATTTATACTAAGCTTTGTCATTACAAGCTTATTATATATATTGCTTATTATCACAAATCACATTATTGTTATGATTATGAAATAGCCATAAAATATATCTATTGTTATTTAAGGAACTTGGAATTTACAACAAATAAAAGTGAATTAATTCAACTTTTTTAGAAAAAGTATCATGTAAGGTGAATAATACACACAGTGCAACACCTAATATTATATGATCTGATCATATTAATCCTTGTGAAGAAATCTATTTTTAAGTCTGTACCATATAAATTTCATTTAAAAAGCTCATAATGCTTTATGTGTAACATCAACTCTTTGGAGCAGTTTTACAACTAGGTGTAACTACTGGAGAATGGCCAGTTTTGCTTTATTCCTTTCATTTATTTCTTTCATTCACACAAGACACTCTCCCCACCTTTCATGGGCACTGACACTATGTGCTTCGCCAAGAGAAAAAAACATTTCCCTAAGCCAGGTTTACTATCCAAACTCCAAGGAGTTGACTCAATTGGAGGAAAATGAAATAAAATGGAAAAATCTTGCAAGTTCAAAGCTTACCCTTCATTGGGCCAACCACTCCTACATCCTTCCCTTCCTCAAAGATGTCCATGTATTTAGATGTATTTACATACATACGTGCCAGTACTCACAAAAAACCCTCTCCATTCAGTCTCAGCAATCAGTTTACCTCATGCACTACTGTGAGTAGGAACAGTGAGATTTCCCAGTACATCCTTCTGGAAGCTGAGGCCATCTGCAAGGATTTCAGAACTGAGTACTACTATCAAAGCTTAAATATCGAGCCCAGTCCCAAGAACCATTTAAACATCATTAATAGCACTGCCACACGTGGCATGACAGTTTCACTTCACCCTATTTCCAAACAGAAATAAAATTGTGATAGCATTGGTCTAAATGAAGTTATACTACAACAGCTGTCTTTGTAAGGGAAAAACTGATAAAATCTATACAATGAACTAATCAGCTTATTTTACAATTAAACATTACCTTAGAAGAGTACAGAGATCCCTTTGTTTCTATATTCTCTAATAGCATCACTGTCATGTTCATAAACCCCAACAGATGCAACAGCGTATAAACACTGAAATGACACGTTAAACAAGGCAGTGATATTACAGCTGTTGTGCAAAAGGGATGAGAAGCCATCCCAACCCTCTGCGAAATAAAAAACATACCTGAATACTGAAAGTTTTCAAGGTCAGTTACTTCAAACAGGAGTTAACAGCTATGAGAGGCAGGATTTGAAGAGACTAGAAATAAATCACCTTACTTTTAAAGATTAAAAATTAATTTCAAGATTTCCTGAGACGTGAGTCTTGCTTCCTGTTATCAGGCAATCCAAGGTCACTAACACTTTCACTTACATTCACAACAAATGGCTTATAAGTACTGAACTTCTCTTACTTGGGGACGTGGTTTAACTCAGCCCCTAGTGCCCAAACTACATTGGCTCTGATTTGGTGACTGCCTCAGCTTAATTTACAAGTTTACTAAGTATTTTAATCATCTTATCTTCAAGGATATGCTCAATGTAGATGAAAGCAAAAGCATGCACATGGGGAAAAAATAAAGAAATAAAGAAAGCAGATCAAACGCTCAGAATTAGTGGGAAAGGAAGAGAGAACACTAGAAACAACATCATATAGCTGTGTGTTCACATCTTCAAGACAATCTAGTTCCACCTTCTCAAACAAGATACAAAAATGAAGGAAAGTTCAGCAAAAACCAACTAGGATAATTAAAATGAGTCTTACACACACACACAAATGGATAGAGTAAATGGATAGAGTAAGACTCTTTGGCATGGAAAATTGGGAAACATGAGAAGGATTTGATAAAACCCTAAGTGACCAAAACAAGGCAAATTAATTGTACTTAATCTTGTGCCAACTCTTCCAGCAGAAGAGATGTGTCTATTAAACAAAACTAGGTGGTAACATGTTCAGAACAACAGAAGGATGCCTCTCCTCACACAACGTGTAGTAAAAGCTATGAAACTCTACCATTTGATTTTAAAGATAGAAGTGTACATAATCCCACGGGGACACTCAACAAGTTAATAGATAATAAGCTCCGCAGGTCACTGAAAATACAAAAATATCACTTGTCTTTGGAAAACCCAGCTGGACGCTGAGGGAAGCACCACAGAGGTTTACCTTAACCCTGTGGAGCATTTATTTCGTGGGCAGCTGTTTTGGCCACCAGTGGAGGTAGGATAATGGGACGGGTGCACATTTGGCTTGACCCAGAGGGATCATAGTTCCTCGCGTTCCTGTAGCCTAAGACATTTCACAGAAATTTACAGACAGGAGCTTCAGCCACTAATAACAAGTTTCGTAACTTAAGAGCACCCACTGGGATACCATATATTATAACATGAGTAAGTAGCATTCTGTGATAACTCTCACCTGCCATTTATCATCTAAAATGAAAGGTAACCAAAGATTGCTCTAGTCATTTCACTACTACCTGGAAGACACGTCTATGTTACATTACTCAAGTTAGTGGAGCAACAGCTCCTCTCAATCAAACACTCATCGTTAATATCACAGCAACGTTTGGTCTTTTCTCCATTTGAATCCATTAGTCAAAAAAATGACCAGGGATAAGTGATACTTCTGAGAGGCTCCACACTCAACTCTTGGCAACCTACAACAGAACGTACAAGGGGGGACAGGCAGAGCTCACATGAACTGAAGTGGACGTTCCCACCAGAGCCCTGCATACTTGAGTAAAACCTCTGCTGAGACCTGTCCCTTGGTTATCTTATCCATGCACGCCCGCAGGATTCGGCAGCTCTGTCACCAAGGGACTTTCTGCCCTCGTAGCACTGACTGCAAAACCGAACGGTCGAGTGGGCTGCAGGAGGGAAGAAAAACATCCCAGAAATACTCCCTTCTCTCCTCTCTTTATAAACACAACTCCAAACATGGCAATCCTGACTCTGCAGGGAATGTTTTCAATCATGCCTGATGATTTCGATTTTACAAATGGTCTGTTAGCAGAGCCACGCAAATGACTACAACTGCTTGCCCACCAGAGGAGGAAAGAAGCGCACTGAAGTTTGGAGCACTGGGAGCTCGCTAGAAGACAAGAAGGTCAGAATATACTGCAGCCTGAGGTACCCTTTTCTCTCCATAGATTTTTTTTTTTGATATCTAAGCCAACTTGAGAAAAACTGTTGCACTGTCTCTGAACAGAGGTACGGTAAAGAGAATGGGTGAGGGTCTACTGTCTCCAGAAGAGTCAGGCAGGCTTATCCATCTGAAACCAACAGCAAGTTGTGAATGCACCCAAAGAAAGCAAAGGCAGACTGAATTCCTTCCAAAGACAAGACTTCCCTTCACACCCCTGACTCTGGGATGAAAGAAAAGAAAAAAAAAACACACCACAACACCACTATTTTCATGCCACAAGACCATTTGTAACACGGTCATCTTAAACATATTGTTCTTTTCTTAAACGTTCCTTAGTTACATTCACTTATCCAAGATTCAAACTAAGTCTATTAATACAAGTATTTATCAACTACCCACTAAGTCACACCATTATTTTAACCTCCCTCTCAAGAAACAAAGCTGTACATCCAAATCTGCTTACAGCTCACAAAGTTAGGGTTAAAGTCCAGGAGTAAACAGATGGTGGCTGGCTGTTGATGCATCAACATACAGGCACCGAAAGAATTGCCAGAGGAACAAGGTTTGCATCGTCCTCCTGCAAAAATGACAGTATTAAGGTACTAAACAGAGCGTAGCAAGATACATATTACAAGTAAATTTTAAAGATGCAAATGTATTGCCAAGACTGTACATAGTGCTGACTGGGCAATCTCACCGACGGCATCAAAGACTGACAAGTTTTACAAATTCAACACTAAGGCTTTCTACAGTAGAACTAAACGTGAAATTTATACCTGGAGCTCTGAATCTAGAGGAGCTGTTTCGAGTCATCACTTCCAAACTTAAGGATAGAAAAAAAAAAAAGCTTTTTTAGAAAGTTAATTTAATTACATTGTCATACAATGTTAACTTACAACTCGTGATAGATTAAGAAATAAGGTGCATGCCTGTCCCACACCTTCTCTCCAGAAAAAAAAATCACAAATGCAAGTGAACTCACTCACAGCAGGTCTTAGGAAACCCAAATTTTCACTCTAGACTCCTGACACCCCTTCCTGGGCAATGTGAACAAATTCAGCAGCCAAAAGATTTGGGGTCTTGAAGTTTTTGAAGTTGGCAGCAGCCCTTGAAGAGCCTGGATCTCAACAAATCCTAACTGCCGGCAGTGACCTTCATTAAGCCCTTTAGCATTAAGTGCTCTACACCAGGATTTTTAATCAGCATTGATCAGTGTTGCTTACACGTCTTCTCTTCTGCAGTTATCCTGACATCCTCCTGCTCCTGAAGACACCCACAGGGAAGACAAATGGGAGTGCTGGCACCTCCTCTGAAGCGCAACCTTGCAATCCCATAACCCAGTGACATTTGAACTGAGCTACAGCAAAGCTGAGACAACACAAACAGCTGAGACTTGAGAACATACTCAGGTAACTCTACTACGGAGATGTAAACCCTGGCAAGTAGGGAAAAGAATTCAAGTCCAGCTAACACAGCAAGCCTATTCAAGCACCAAGCTGATGCCAGGTTAATGAATAGCACTCAATGCCAAAATTCATCTAAGTATTTGGAGAGCTACTAGTTTATGCCCATCAGAATGGGCATAGTGAGAAGAACTACCTTCTAAATAGTGTTATACCTTGGGCAGAGTCACACTTCTCCAGCCTGTTCCAAAAATGTTTCACAGATGGTAATGAATTTTACAATAATTTTTAAAGTCTCTATTTATTAAGAAAAAAAAAGAAAGTATGAGCAGAACTCAACTATTGAAGACAATTTAGTTACTAAATTCCTTTCTGAACAACAACAACAACAAGAAATCAAAAAAAAAAACAACTTTGGAGAAGCTTTTGGGGTGAGAATAGTTTCTCCAGCACATCTGCATTGGAGAGTCAATTCACATGCCTACTTCTGGTTGTCTTCTTCCTACAGGGTTTCAATTGCTGCTTGACTTTGAGCAGCTCTACAGAGAAACGTTTTGACATTTTCAATAAACACAGGAGTGGGAAGTGTATAGCTATCTTCTCATTCGTGCCTCCACCATGTTTTCTCTAAGACTGAATGTGTAGATGAAGAAAAGATATAGGGTAGAGAGGAACCTTAAATGTCTACCCTTCTCTAGAGCATTAGTGAGCAACTTTTATACACGCAGAGCTCTTCACAACTTGAAGCACAGGTCCCACTCAAAACTAGGACCTGCCCTGGGGTGGTGCTGACAGGTCATCGAAATGTCTCACTACAGAAGCGAGTACAACTGCAACGGTGGCTGTGCCCCACGCAGCACCATGTCCCTCATCTCTTACCTGTAAATTGAGCAGCCAGCTCTTCCCTTCCTTCAGCACTCCAAGTCCTGGCAGTCCCAAGGTATCTGGCTACCCAGAAAGCTTGGCTGCCCTTCGTCTGAAGCACGATGCACTCCTTTAGAGCAATCACTCAACTCTCACGGTAAATGTAAGATTCTCCATCACTAAAAGGTCTTTGTTATTTCATTTGATCACCTGCTCAGTTTCAGGATATAACCTGGCCCTCTTTGGCTGAGTCTTCATTTTAGCTTCTAGTGCAGCACAACAGAAGAAGGTCAGTACAGCAAAATCTCGGTGCTGAGGACTCATGTTTTGCAGGAGGTTTTATTTCAGACTAGCTGTTTTCTGGTTGCGTTCACTTGGTATCTATTTGTAGAGACAGCATGCCTTTTAGCTTGGTTTTATCTGAAAGGAATCCTGTTTGTGCACCTCCAGTGCTCCACAATAGAGAGCAAATAACTATAAAATGGGGCAAACACAAGATGCACTTCAAAAGCACACTTTGATCTGAACTAAAATGCTAATGAGAGACAGCCATTAAAGGCTCTAGACACCAAATCAGACTATGCAGTACCAGGCCTACAGAATGCAGGGGAAAGTAATCCTTTTTACCCTAATTTCTGTACACTGAAGAAACATCTTTTCCATTATATCATACCACCGAGATACAATCTGCCTATACTTGAAGGTTTGGACAGATACAGATATTGCATCTACGGTAGATCTGATCTATGGAACAACGCAGTTTGAAGCCCGAATTGTGCTATCTTTTATCTGAAAGGAATCCTGTTTGTTAGTTGGTGTAAGTTATGGTACCAAAAGTATCATAAAGTAGGTTTTCAGTGGATCAAGAAGCCGAGTGCTGGAATAAAGCAAGATGCACAGTGAGCCCTACTGATTTGGGACCACATGAGCAGCTACAGTCTATATTGCAGTCCTCCAATGGAGTAAGATGCTACTGACCAGAGTATCATCAAAGTAAAGCAGTTTCAGAAGCTTGCCTTTCCACTACAGAAACACAATTCTATAAAAGCAAACAGATCTTGTACACTAAAACAGATTGTTTTTGTTGTCTTCTTACTACAGCGCACAGGCACTTTGTGCACGTACTACTACAGTTATTTTTGGCAAAGGTCACATCAAGATGGCAATCTGCTTCAGCTAGGGACTTCCTCAAATTGCAGACACCTGGAAGCTGTTTATATCTTCCATGGCTGGCATCTAGAATTTTCTTAACTTTAGAAACAGGCTACACAAATCTGAATTTTCATGCCACAGAAATAGAACGGAAGCCACAATCTCTCTTCTGAGAAAGCCACAAATGAAATAGTTCCCAAGGGAAAACTGTAATCATGAAGGTATTTTTCCCTCATTTTAATTTTCAATTTCAGCCGGCAACAGTAGAACAAAATGGACATGTTAGACTAGGCCATTAAAAAGCCAGACTCTTCTTTATGAAAACTTACCAGGTCAAGTTACACAGTGCTCTTCCTCAGACTGAGACAAGTGTTTATTTCCCTTTTAGGAGCTTTAACTCAGTTTACTCATTCTTTTTTGTGATGCACAGAGCTCCAGGCATTTCAGCAGCATGGCAAACCAGTGACTAAGTTGAACTAAAATAACCATCAAGTTTTTCTGATTGCAAAGAAACTATTACTGTTTTGATGCAAGCCCTGCTGCAGCTGACAAAAGATCAGGAGTGGAAGCAAGAGCAGTTGCAAAAACACATGTAGTCGCAGGATGACTTTTCAAAGTAAGACCCAAAGTTACCTATCCCTGTTGGTTATCATCTGAGGACAGGCATCGATTATCTCTGCAAACACAAAAAGGACAGTGCTGCTTTTGAATAGCAGTAGCAAGGCGAATAAGCAATTATTGATTCCCATGTTTGCCAAACATTTTCACCCACTCATAACGAGGAGAGTTTAAGAGGATTTTCACTGCGTAGCTGGTAATAACACAACCAGCCTCTCCAGCTCATAAAAGGGAAGTCAGAGCACAAGCCAGATGCAGAATTCTCACAAATACTGATTCACAGCTCTAGTCACACTCAAAGTCACGTATGAAACAAGCAATGCAGTCATCCAATAAGCCAAGAAAGGGAAAGAGAGGGCAATTATGTCTCTGCTTAACAGAGCACCATTTAAAGTATTCCTTCTGATTCAGCACCAACCCTTGTGATCAGTATTCTTGGCCTACCATCAATGAATTTAATTATACAATTATTGAAAAAATGCAGTGCTCTCCCTTCCCCGCTTGCCCACAACCAGTTCAATACCAGTCACAGAAATTAGTCAGAGAGAAAATGTAGAGTAGCTACCTCAAATTTTACTTTTGAAGCTCAAGTCAGAGAAGTGCGTGGATATTAGCTCAAACATTACTGAAAATTAGGCGTTTCCTTTAATTAAGCATGTAGAGCCTAATCTTCTGTATCAGCTGATACAATGCAAGCTGACACCACGTTTCCTAGCACCCCTCGGTTGCTTCGCTGAGATTCATCTCAACTATTTAGCTGGCAGCTGTGTGCTTGGATCCAGATCACCTAGCACAGCTTGGCCTGGCTGCTGGATCTTCCTCCACCGCTGTGCTCCCACAGGCAGCAGCTTCAGCCCCTCCCAGGTCCTGCCTTCTTTTAGCTCTCCACGCATCGGATGTGCCTTCACAGCTCTGCTGTCCCACAGCCAATGCCTTCTTAGCTCCTCTTTTTTTTTGCGACCTCAAACAGCTGCACCGATCATTGAATATAGATACCGTGGTAATAAGCACAATGTTCCTACAGCTCAAGCTGATATGTTTTAAAGGCAATGTTCTCAAACAGGAAGGAATTCAACACAAAGGAAAGCACAGGATGTTGAACCCATATTGTTCTACCGCTGACACGCTTGTTGCTGGTTGTGGGACGAGATGCTCTCCTCTCCTCCCTTGGTGTCAGCTTGGGGCTTTTTCCTCCTGTACAGGGGAGCTGCTGGAGGACAGAGCACAAGAGAGCACCACGTGAGGAGCATTTGGCTCTCCTCCCTCAACTTGCATTGTCTTCAACAGATAAAGTATGCCTTCACCTTTGTCATTACAACGTAAAAATGAGAAGCAAGGTTCAACACTAACAATCCCTTAATGTAATAAGGATGTGCCTTGTTTGCTAAGTTGACCATTTCAGAAAGCCTTTGAAAGAGACAATGTTCTTTTCAATGCTTCGGTGTCACTAGCAGTCCCAAGTGGCAATTAATTTTGGATCCTGACTGATGCCCTAATGTTCCAGCTATACCAACTACACATTAAGCAAAGGACTTCCTTCATCAAAGGACGGGAATTTAATTGAGGCTATAATCAAATAGGTCTCTGAAAGCTTAAGGGAAAGGCAGAGATGTGGTGACTAAAAATGTCTTTAAGAACACACGTACAACCTCTTTCCCCTCGGGAATTCGAGCTGTATAGCCTATATTCAACTCTTCCTTTGACACGCAGGAGCCAGTCAGACCACAGGATCCTTGCAACTAAAGACCGTATCACCTTGGCTTCCAAAAAAAAAAAAAAAAAAAAAAAAAAAAACAACAAAAAACAACTTTCACACCTGCACTAAGAAGCAGGGCAGCAGGCAGGCAATCCCATATATTCAAAGAACATATATTCAAATCCCATATATTCAAAGAAGTAAAAGCGCAGTACTATCAGACAGCGTGCCTCAGCAAAACTTGACTAATCATTTCTAGCCTTAGAAGCAACTACAGCATAAAAGTCAGATCACAGCACGTTCACTGGGAGAACCACCAGCAGCACAAGGGAAGCAAACAGCACTTATTTTCAGGTTTTACAGTTAAGCTAGGCCTGAGAAGGGCACTTGTGATCCTGTTCAGAAACATGCATTGCTTGCTGTAAGTTACTGCTCTCATACATTTGTTCCTTCTTATCAGCATGGTTTTTCAGTCTACTTTTTTTCAAGCGTACATGAACACAAGCCTCTTTCTACCTGTGCTTCTATTCCATTAACCATTTTTTCCACTCCTCCCATTATAGGATACCATCCCTTTGGCAAGGCCAATTCTAAAGGAAAAAAAAATAAAGTTAGCTCATTAGTACATAGCTATCTTTATAAAACCTATTCTGTTAATTAAGAGCCATTTTCAAGTTATCAGCCAATTAGTAATTTCATACATTTGGCTACCTGACAATTTCCTCCACCAGATTCAAATAAAAATCATTATTGTGACATTTCATCTTTAAAACACAGACTGAAAATACTTTTGATGGACTCAGAACCCTGACCAAACATGGCACAAAAGCAGGACAGACAATAATACCACCACGTATGCCTCTTAAATTAAAGGCAGCGAGCAAAACGTATGGGGTGTGATTTGCTTATTTCTTATGCCAATCTATTTCTCATTTTAGAAACATTAATGCTGTTAGCATGAGATAATCTGCACAGAAAGCAGCTATTGAAGTAGATGTTATCTGGAAAAAATAGCTCAGCCACACTCACTTTCTGCGCTAAACTGAAGTAAGTTACAAGTGTTTTAAATATCACAGGGAATGACAATTCTAATTGCACACTGCAGGACCAGATCCAAGATTGCTGTCAAAGCAACTTCGCAGAATATGCTAACTTGGAAATTACTGTTAGCCCCGCGAGTAAACTGGAGTTAGCTCTTGTTTCTTTGCTCAACCTCAGTTTTTCAGCTATGTGAACTGCCCTTTTTGGAAACTTATCTTTACACGAACAATGTCAGCCTTTCCTTCAACATTCTTGGCTACAAGGCAACAATCAGAACGAAGGTGACTTAGCTGCCTCTTCCTAGGTTCAGTTCAAGGCAATTAATGTTTTTCATCTCACACCGCTTCACCAACAAGAACTTTTGACCACAAAGAAGAAAAAGTCCCTGGGAAGACGTCAGCCTGAAATTAGTCACAGTTCCTTTTTATTAGAGAGCGTAAGTTTCCCAATTCAGGAGGCTTAGATCTGCCTGCTGAAGCAGAGGAGACTGTCAGCAAAACAACCAGTCACCACCCACATTTTCAAACAGCTTTATTTTCCTACAGCTATGACATTTCTCTAATTAAAAGATGCGATTAGCAATCTCATCTGAACACAGCAAGATGATTACCTAGAGATACGGTTCAACATATCTTCGGAGATCTGTGTGGCCTCTTATACATATCCTCTGCAGTGCTTCTTACAAATCAGAGGAGACAGTGAGGGGACTGACCACAAAGTTGTTCCTGTGCTGGGGTCCTTGTGCACCTAAGACTGTGCTGCCAATGTATTTCAGGAACAACTGAGCTGCTCTTTCCGCAAAGGGCCAAATAGTAGTGCTGTGGGTGGCAGGAAGAGTGAGAGACGAAAGGTCATTTTTAAGGTTAACACAGGTTAACAGTAACTTATTCTTGAGTTAAGTCAACCAGACTGCACTTTACAGTACAAAAGTAAGACCTTCTATGAAAGTTTTCCTCTCCTGGTTCTTGCTCTTTTCTTCAGGGTATGAAGAAATGTTAGGCCTATCTGGGGCACGGCCTATTAACAGCTTGCCTCTCCTTTTAGCACACTATCACTGTAACACAAACATGTGAGCAGCACGGTGCATGCAAGAGGCAACCCACTGCCCCATTCCTTCCAAGCACTGGTCCTCTCAACAACCTCTCAGCACTAGCAATTTCGGGTTTCCTGCAGCAGGTACCCATTATCTCCCTCCCATTCTTCGGCCTAGCCTCATAGTTGTCACGCTTTATTTTAAAACAACAAAACCTTCCTTTTGGCCTCGAAATCACTATTTGCTTCAGGGGAACAGTGCATTTTTGTCAAATGGCCTGTGAAAATGTAGGCTGCCTTGCATCTATTACTCTGGCTGTGTACATCAGTAGGCCATTTAACTCTGCTTCACTATTCCTGTAAGACCTTAGCCACAAGAGGCAGAGGCTCTGGCAGCAGGAAGGTGGTGTGGTGGCTTCCAGTGTTTTTGTGAACAAACCAACCCTCACCCTGAATTCTACCAGTTCTCTCTTCACCTTCCTAGATTTCTCTTTGATCCCTCATCACCTAAAGATATGCTCCAGCCCGCCCCAAAGCCAAGCCTTTCTGCCTCCTCAAAGACTATTTCCTACATCAGTGCCAATTCTGAGCATATTTGAGCTGAACAGAATAAGGACAGCAGAGCTTATTCTCTGGAGGTCTACTTCAACCACTGGATGCTCAACAATTCACACCACAGGCCTGCCTCACTGCATATAAATTGCTCAATTACTCCTTAATGCGAGCAACTGTTTTGCTCATTTCTCCCTCCCCTTCTCCACAATATCAGCAATGTGACTGAAACCTCAACTTTGACTCAGATCCTGACCTAATTCTTCATATTTGCTTCAGCAGGAGGGGACACCCCCAAGAGGAATGCACCGAAAAAATAATATTCAGGTCGGAAAAGACCTTCAAGATCATCAAGTCCAGAGGTCCATTACTTAACCTTGTATCTTACTGCCATGTCCACACATCTCTTAAAAACCTCCAAAGACGGGTGATCTAACACTTCCCTGGGCAACCCATTCCAGCAGAACTCATTCATGCTTGTTGTTAAAGTGGATGGCAACACTGCCCTTGTGTTATGTGCTGTTCAAAAACTCAGAGAAGCAATGAAAAAAAAAGTCCTTGCCCAGAACAAGGACTCTGAAACCAACGAATACCAAAATTGTAACTAACATTTCCAGATGTTTGTCACCTCTGACATGCAATGCCACTATGGAGATTTCCTCTCTGATAACAATCTCCCTAGCCATTTTTCAATAAGGAACCCATTTCAATGCTGCACTAGCTTTAGCTTACTATGAAGCAGCAATTATTTTACATATTTAGCCAATTTCTGTTTCACCAGACAGGAGTTACATGGCTTTTGCACAGCAACAACATTCTTTTCTATCCCAAGGGCAGGCATCCCTTGGTCTGCATTCGGGTCCTTTCTTCAGAAGTTACATGACAGCTCAGTTCAGAAAGTTTCTTATTAAAGCAGAAATGTTACTGCTTGCATGCTGGCAAAAATTCTAGCGTAGTAACTTATGTCACTTATCACCATGTATATCCACCTAAGCCCTTCAGTGCCATGTGGGCTTCTAGGGAGGGGTTTTGCACATGAAGCCTAGCCTGTAACGCCATGGAAGTTTTCCCTCATCTCGACACAGTTTATGTCTTTTAAGATCTTAACTACGTATAGGCTTATGCAAGCATAACATAGCATTTGGTTCCTTTTTTCTTCTTAACATTTGATGGTTTTTTTAGATCTTGCTTTACTTAGTTTATACAAGCATGACAGAACTGACCTGGTGCTCAAGTGAAACAAATCAAACCAACCTTTTTTTGAACAAGCTAGCAAATTTAACGTTTTAGTGTATTCAGGTTGTTAGTCCAAAAAAAAAATTAAAAAAAAATGTTGCCTCCTAGTAAAGTACTTAACCTGTGTTTGTAAAGAGATGCTTTCCTGCAAGCAACATCTCTGTTTAAGAAAGCAGCTTATACATCCACCCTCCTTCATATCATAATACAGTGAACTATCGCCCTTCTACTCCCAAAGTAACTGATATAACACAGTAATCCAGCATAGTCTGCTAAAACCAGCATCATCTATTATCATGCACTAAGGCATTTCATAAAAACTTAAACCCTAAATAAAAACCCTAAACAATGACTTAATTGAGCTAGCACCAAGCTTGATAGAAGCAGCCACAAAAAAAAAGCACTCAGAAACTAGGTAATGCAGCACAAAAGCTGCCTGTGCAACCCTTATTATTCAATGCAGCACACATGCTTTAACACTTGCAATGCATCACTTTTCCATATGACCCCCTACTTATCTGTGTACACATAATGGACCTCCTATGGAGATGAACACTGATGCCTAGTGATTGAGCTCATTGTCTGCCAGACCTCTGTCTTATTTATTGAGCAAGAGGAACAAAAGAAGGGATCACACACGTGAGGACAACAATTAAGACAGTAAAAAGCCACTCTGGAAAAAGATGGCTATCCTTCCTCTAATCTCTCGTGCCCTAAGAAAAGTCTCATTAAACCAGGGGAACCCAAAGCAGCCAGTTCTGTACTCACCTCTGAAGTTTTGTAGCTGCAACACAAGTCAGAACACAATGCATTTGCAGAGGAGGTAACCGGGAGTGAAATTCCCATGACAAGTACCGGAAAACACTGCACGAACAAAAATTCAAGCCTAGAATAGCACGCTGCCTGCTAGCGAACTCACACACACAAAAAAAAAAAAAAAAAAAAAATCGATCTTTTTGTCTGCTGTATCAACACACACAAATCCTGCAGCACATGCAGACAAAGGAGTTGAGCTCAGGCTGCCTAGACAACTCAAAAGCTGTCCCTCAGTGTTGTACCTTAACATCAAGGTATACCCAATGCTTATCTTCCCACACTCAAATACAGGACACTACAACTTCCTTTTCACTGCCTAAAGACCATCTGCAACACTATGGGGAGCTCTATCTTCTTGTTCCTTGATGCCCCTCTTGTTGCCTCAGTGGACATGAACTGCAAGTTCAGCCCTGGCACAGGTTCCAAGTCATAAACTTGCCTACAAGCAGAAACATCGCTCATTAAGTTCGCAACTCAGCTAACCAGCTGGTCTTTCAAGGAGTTTTTACAGCTTTAATTTCAGGACAGCGGTTAGCACAGCGAGAACAGCAACATGGGCAAATCCATTTCAACACCACGCTACAAAAATGAGATTTTAAGAACAGTAGCTGCAATGCTTTGCTACATCCCAATATACTTCATGAATACCAAGTTCCAGTTGGCACACTGAACCACTACTGTAAGTAGTCAGGTCATTTTTCTACAAACTGTTTATTGCCTTAACAGATAAATTGCTGCTTGGAACAGATACTATTTTAGTTATCAAAGACAGCAAAATTTGTTCAAAACAACCTTGAAAAAACATTCTTAAGCTCCTCTGGAAAACCAAACAAAAACAAACAAGAGCACAACTATTAATGCATCTGTCAAGTAAACATTCTTCAGTAGGCAACACACTAAGAAAAGAGAAGACATTAAATAGCAAACCTTACCCCTCATCTGCGGGGGAGGCAGGAGGGAGTGGAGACAGCTACTGCTTAAAGTTACAGACCCTAGTGCTACCATGTTTACCCATAAATTCCTCCTGCACTTACTATTAGTTATGTTTACAAATAGAGTAACGCTTGTTTTACCAGCAAAGTACATGTCTCCCCAAAAGGGAAGCATTGCTCCAGAAAAAAAGACAACTTATCTTGACTTTGATGGCACTCCTGTGCTCATCTAATTTCAACCTCCCTGCCATGGGCAGGGACACCTCCCACCAGACCAGGTTGCCCAAAGCCTCATCCAGCCTGGCCTTGAGCACCTCCTCCAGGGATGGGGCATCCACAGCTTCTCTGGGCAGCCTGTGCCAGGGCCTCACCACCCTCTGGATAAAGAACTTCTTCCTTTTATCTAATCTCAATCTACCCTCTTAGTTTAAAAACATAATTCCTTGTCCTATCACTACACTCCCTGACACAGAGTCCTTCTCCAGCTTTCCTGCAGGCCCCCTTTAGGTACTGGAAGCTCTCCCTGGGGCCTTCTCTTCCCCAGGCTGAACAAACCCACCTCCCTCAGCCTGTCTCCCGCCCGTTGATCATCCTTGTGGCCCTCCTCTGGGCTCACTCCAACAGGTCCATGTCCTTCTTGTGCTGGGGGCCCTGGAGCTGAAGGCAGGGCTCCAGGTGGGGTCTCACAAGAGCAGAGCAGAGGGGGACAATCACCTCCCTCACCCTGCTGGCCACAGTGCTTTAGATGCAGCCAGGATACGGTTGGCTTTCAGGGCTGCAAGCACACACTGCCAGCTCATATCAAGTTTCTCATCAGCCAGCACTCCCTAGGTCCTTCCCCTTAGGGCTGTTCTCAATGCGTTCTCTGCCCAGCCTGTACTTGTGCTTGGGATTGTCCTGGCCCTGATGCATGGCCTTGCCCTTGGCCTTGTTCAGCCTCCTGAGGTTCACACAGGCCCTCTTCTCAAGCCCGTCCAGGTCCCTCTGGATGGCATCCCTTCCCTCCAGCGTGTCGACTGAACCACACAGTTTGGTGTTGTTGGCAAATCTGCTGAGGGTGCACTCAATCTCACTGTCCAACTCAGGAAATATAATTTCCACAGCGGAGCTAAGAAAACAACAAAAACCCACACAGTAAAATCCACAATCCACTTTTCCAGAGAATTAAACTGAGCTATAGAAATAATCGAGAAACAGTTAGACTTCTCAGTGCCGTCTCGTATTTAAGGCACTTGGAAAGCTCTCTCACAAGGCTTGACACAATTCTTTACCCGAAGTTGTCCACTATAAAGTTTAACAAATGAAAAAACAGAAAAGGGTTATACTACTCGGTTATGTAAGTTACAAAGGTACAAATTTGGATTTATATTTAGTTCTTCAATTCCCACCCAGAGTTCAACTCAGTAAACTGATCTATATTTAGCTTTTGACTCTTTTGGACATTTCCTTCCTTCATCTGTGTAAATGCGTCACAGCTTCTCAAATGTTTCCCTTTGGCTAGGGAAGGATGCATCTGATTCCAAGCTTAAAAAAAAAAAAAAAGAAGTTAACACACACACGCCAAGTGGTTATTGTTGGAGAAGCTGCACCCTTATTACCCTTATTCCGAGTTAAGGACAGGCAAATCCAACTGCAACCTTTGCAGCACACAACAAATAAATGATACTGCTTTCTGCACCAACAGACAGCAGCACATCAGGGCTATCTTCTGCAAGGATCACCACGAGATCCAAACTGTATTTTATCACTTTCTTACAAGCAGGCTTGCCTTAGCTCTGCTGACTTTGTAATTCAACAGACAAGCAGTACAATTTTCCCACAACGGGAACAAAAATGAAGTTCAGGTTTTCTTACTCTTTGCTAAGCCACCAAGACAAGAAATTCAGTCGAGTGAGCGTTCTTGTTTTGATTTTAAAAGCTAAATTTGGAGAAGCTGATGTCTTTATCTATCTATCTATTTACTGAAGCACCAAGAAGCCAACCAACAAGTTGCTATACTAGATAAGAGATTACAGCTCACATAGTCCTTTCGTCTGAAAAGGTGTCACAGTCCTAATGAATTTGAGGTTGGCTTGCCTTTGTTGTCCTTACAGAAGCCCAGCTCACAAGAAGCCCTGTCAGATAAACACGGCAAGGCACTGATTTCCTCTCTGAGCTTTGCAGGCCACGACAAGTCCAAGTCTAACAACTATCCCTAACTGCAGAAACAGCTACTTGACATATACAAAACGTGACTCCAAGGGGTGCAAAGCAGAGCATAAGCTAATGCTGTAACCATCACATTTCCGTTGTTTTAGGGCCACCCTGACGTGCAATTGCAACCAAAATGGGCGTGCTAACTGACGTCAACAAAATAGATAAATAAATTAAGTCGGGGATAAAAGCTTAGATATTAAGAATGGATTTTTTTTCAAAAATGACAATCACGGTTTTTCAGTTTCTTTAGCAGAGATACCATACCCTATTTTATTTCTGTATAGTAGCAGAGGGAGGCTTCAAAAGGGTGGGGTTTGACATCTAAAGTCTGATCAGCTTTAGAACAGGAACCATCCACAGCAAACTTACGTATCGATTCACCTTGCTTTGCTGCAGCTTTCCACATTTTTCCCATGCTTTCAACTGCAGATAACCATTTCTCCAATTCCACAAGAATTAGAAAAAGCGAAGACATTTCAACCTTAACCCAAATATTTTTTTTTTTTTTTTAGAAGAGGGAGGAACATTTTCACGTTCTCAGAAAATGATATCATCTTTGCTTCCAATGCTACATAACTTAACATGTCCAGAAGTTAGTAGCATGAAAAACATTTGGAAAGCAAAGGTCTTACAACCTTAGCGCTCCACTAGAAAATTCTATTCAGTAGTGTACAGCCAAGTCCACACAATGGCTACAGCATAGCACATTGTGGACTGTAAGAGGCTAAGTAATGCCTAGTATTTAAACACTCCATTTATTCTAACTCACTTCTCAGGATGTTCTTGATGTATTCTCCTGCTGTTCTTATGTATCCTCCCTTTATTGTCTCGGCCAAATTTTAAGACACGTCACCCCATTTCATCCAAGAATTTAACATCTGCTTTGGCTCTGAAAACAAGCAGTCCCCAAGACTTCAGTTTTTGACAATTATTTTTGTCAAGAAATATCAGCAATAACATCTCTTGTTCCTTGATGGCCTCAAAGTTATTTACCAGCTCTGTGACAATCACAAAGCTTAGAGAAAACCTTTGACCAAATGCCTTGCCAGACTATCTCAAAAGGCTGCAGGTTTCACTGATGCACAACAATGCAACAATTTCTTATATTTTTTTATTATTATTTTAATTTGCTCTTTTAAACAAGAAGTGAGGTAATGGGCTATATAAAAACAAGTAGGTATTTAACACTTCCTTGTGAGCCTTATTGGCCATAGTGTACTTCCCTGTTAATTTTTCAGCACTTATGAAATCTCTTTTCACCATGACCCCAGACCCCCAGCCTCCAATTGCTAAACACTTGCGTATGAAGCTAACTACAGAAAGCACTGTTAGTTGTTCACATAGTCTGCAGACACCTTAAGAATGACTATTATTGCTCATCTACGTACTAAAACAGCAAGGAAACATGAGTAATTAAACTCTGGCTATTTTCATGGCAGACCAGAACACAGCACATTAGTCACAATAGTGCTGTTAGGCACCTACTGCCCAGAATACTTTTCCCCAACTTTTTGTTAAGATTCATCAAACCAACCCAGTTTTCAAGCCACACAGAATATTCTTTTTGCCAGCATACACACACACTTATCTATATATTTATTCCCAGGCAAATTAGTTAAACAAACCTTCCTGAATCTGAGCCTCACATTCTGACTGTTGCGTAAGTTGATAATATTAACTTGACTCCTACACAGATTTGTAGGAATGAATTATCTGTGCACCCTGTTGAAACGCTTCCACATAAATCATACCAGACAAAGCAATCCACTGGCGCATTGCAACTGCTGGAGACCTACAGTTTTCTTCTGATCATTTAAATCTTGCTTCCTAACCATCCACGATACTACTAAGGAATTTACTCACCTCTCTGCAGAGGTCCTCTTATGGGGGGGGGGAAAAAAAAAAAAAAAAAAAAAAAAGCAGCATTATAAAACACTGAAGAACTGAAATCAGTATTACTAAGTTCCAGGTTACAAATGCCACATTCAAAGCAGCAGCAAGATGCACAGGTGAGCACTGCACACTAGGAAAACCTGTTTGATATATGCAGGGTTTTTTTTTTTTTGCCTTTGTTTTTTAAAAATCAATCATTGCTACAGGCATTTATGCATGGCAGTAGTAATGATGTAAGGTGATGAAACAGATTTGACAATGCTTTGACAAGACTCCATTCAACAACCATGGAAACCAGCCCTATTTTTTTAAATAAATGCCCAAAGACAATTAGGCCAGCCCCAGCTCCTCTGTGCAACCACAAGCATCTGGGATCCACAGCTCCAGTTTCAGATGAGTTAGAACATCCATTTGGCAGACAAGTGAATGGAAGGGGCTTGGTGTCATTACAGCTGAGCCTGTAGGCTCTTGCCACACAGACTGTTTGGTGAAATGTTGTGGACACAAGTCATTTTTGACCCTCCTCTTTGTGTATCAATATACCAACCTATTCTAGAGATGCAAAAGCGGGTGCTTTAATGTAGTGTCTACTGCTAAAAGCACTTGAGTTGTTGTTCCTTGTCATTTCAATTCCTCCTCCTCACTACTGGGAAAGTGATCTGTTTTCTCAAAACAGCAGTATCCTTCCTGAAGGAACATGACTCAGCTTTGCAGATCATGCGTATTACTTCACCAGTAATCTACTTTTTGATTTCACTGCACCAAGAAAAAAAAAATGTTAAGTTAGACAAAGTTCTTTCTCTAAATCAAACAAATGTCTTTATGAGAAGAACCAAGCATGCAACCATTTTAGTGATTAGTTCTAAAATAGCTTGCTATGGCTTTAATTTTTCATTTTAACCAGTAGCCCTTTTGTAGACCTCTTCTTTTTAGACGATACTTGTTTCTCACAGCATCAAGAAGAAAAATTATTTCCCTTTGTTCTAATAAAAATCATCATTTAATTTCAAAAGGACGTCACACACCTACCAGGGCATTTCCAAAGTTTGCATGTCTTTCCTGTTTTAACGCTTTTGCTGACCATAAACAGCTATTTCAGAGTGATCTCATCTCCTTCTTCAAGCTGCAGAGCAAAATCACAGTGCAGTTTCAGCCTATTAATAAACTGACCAAACGGTCTGCATCTAAAGAGTGCTATTTGTTCACACTAGAACTACTTTTTTAAAATTGAAAAATAGTAGAGTGATTGTAGTATTTTCTCTTTATATTGGGATAGGGAAAGTCTTTTCAATCCTTGTCAAGATTTTATGTATTTTCACAACCGTTTTACATTGAAAAGCTTTGGGAAGCCATGTGAAAGCTCAGTTTGAAGTTTCATACTTGGTTCTGCAGAACACATCCAGCTGGAGAAAACACTTCTTTGCGAGAAGCTTACCAGCCACCTCATCTACACAGCAATGAAGCCCTGCAAACAGTGCAAGCCTGAGCTGCAACAAGCCTCTTTTCTAAGCTTAGTTCTGAGCGTGTCAGTGCTTCATGCCTGCTCAAACTTACTCCTCTCAAGAACTGGCCTGGCTTTTCTCTAGCTCCCATTTACCTTCCACTTCAAACGTGCATTTAGTTTATCAACTGTCAGCTGTCACGGATGTTACAAGTAATCCCGTTTCCTCTTGGTAATGATCATGACTTCTGCCTCTCTTGCACACACAGCCTAACCTCTACCTTTCCCCGTCCTTCAGTACCCCAAGAGGTTTGGCTCTTCCACACCAAACGCAGTGGCACAGCAGCTGTTGCGCCTCACACCGACACGCGCTGTCCTCTCGCTCGTTATTCCAGGAAATGTCAATCCAACAACACTATTCCCAGGGTAACTTCTCCATTGTATTGTTTCTGTAGTTATTTTAGTCCTGCAACTACCAAGCTGGGACATTTCTCTGTCTTTCAGCTTTTTCAGCTCCCTCCCTCCCCCCGCATCTTATTACAATGGATGTTGTGGAGCCCAATTGAAAACTTCACAGGAGGTCCCACTTCTTCCCCAGCCTGAATCAGGCAGCCCAAATGACAGCAATGCTGCTGCAACTTCCCCACTGACCAGTGAGGCTCACAGGACAAAATAACAGAGTCGTGAAAAGCAATGGCCAACCTGTTTCGTAGCTCATGCTCTCTGCGGACCTCACCACTTCACAAAACCCCCAACGTGCCCCAGCTCCTGACAGCCGCAGGGCCCCGAACGAATACTTGCAGAGAAGAGCACGGAGATGCCACGTGGGGTACCACCGGTTTTCCCTGCCAACACTTGGTTTTTGGCTTCCCTATTAGACTATTTTTATTAGATGTTTGCAGCTACTCTGTAGCTAGCCCAGATGCCATGCCAAGTAACCCACACAACCACAGCTCTGACTGCACTCACTGTAAGTCAGCCGCTACGTATCGGCAGGAGATGGATAAACCTTGGTAGAAAGCCGCTACCTGAACCTGACACGTTGTGTGTTCTGCTCCACGGATTTAAGCTGAAAATTGCCCTTGGTTTTAAAATTTGATGCCTAGTATGAAAGTTATGTTGTCCGTGATCTACAAGGTAGCATGTTTCTGATTAGCAGTATTCATGGAAAAGTTTGCTGCACAGCATGCATACTTTCTTCTCCATTTCTTCCCTCCCCCCCCCCGCCTTTTTCTTCCCCTCTTCCAACAGATTTTATTTTCTTCACTAGCATTTTTAATATTATCTACTGCAGACAGCCCTCCTAGCCACTACTACACTTGGACACTAATGTAAAGCAACAAGACCAAGTTGTGCAAAACACGGTGACAAGGAAGAAGCAAAATACAGTTCCTCACTTTAAACTTGAAATCCTGCATTTCTCAACAAATCCTTTGGTTTTTATCTTTATGTTATTATTTAAGTGCTATTCACGAAAACTAATCAAGCCACAAATTCATCATTTAGGAGGAAAAAACAACAAGTGAATGCATTTATGCTATTAATACTTCCTATACGGTTTTACCTACTCAGCCTAGCCTGCAATAGGCAGACTTGTACTCAAGCCTTATGCAGACTGACCAAAGTCTCTCAAGCCACTGGTACTTGCAGAAGTCTTCAATCTGATGTCCATAACCATGACAGAATTCAGCATCCCATTTTCCCAAAATACTCCCATAAACATTTAAGTGCCCAGATAGAGCTCAAAACAAAGTTTAAAGTTTTCCTACCGTTAAGCTTACAATAAGGAGCAGCTCCAGGAAAGGCTAAGCACACAATGCTAGAATCAAGTGCCATTCAA
Organism: Aythya ferina; assembly: GCF_964211825.1. NCBI lineage: Eukaryota > Metazoa > Chordata > Aves > Anseriformes > Anatidae > Aythya > Aythya ferina. The sequence goes on from NC_140297.1 coordinate 83,556,140, forward strand.
AACTGTTCTGGCAACCACCTCCTTCTCCGACTTCCCGTCGGGGAGAGGTGGCACACCAAACTTCAGACACCTTTCTCCTCCAGACCCGCTCCTCTTCCATCTCAGAGACCTCCTCCGGAGAAAGGACTGCTGCCACCTGCGGAGACTCATTTTTAACATGGCAAGTCCTCCACCTTTGTGCTTTCCTAGATCAAGTTCTGAATTATGATTGACAGATGTATTTGGATTTGATCTGGCAAAGACAGAAATGTCTGAAAAACAAAGGAAAAGTAAGACACCCTGGACATCTTATCAATAGGGTGCGTAACTACTCAGGCTTAGCCAGAGCAAGGTCCCCGAGAATGTAAACTTTTCTGCTTCTGCAAATGTGGTGAGTGTTGCAATAAGCAGTGGTAACAATCAGAATCTCCTCAGGGGCTTCAGAAATGGTACCATCGGTCCGTGCATGAATGAAGTTACTGCACAGCTCTCCGAAGGCTCTCAGATGTAATTTATCATACAGGAAATAATTACATCCACTTGCATCACAAAACAGCAAAGAGTTATCAGTTGGCAACTTGCTTATTTGTTTTTCCACTGAGACTTCTTGCAGTCCTTTATAAAGGTACTTGCTATATTGTCTAGCTAAGAGTTGCCTAAGTGTCTGCAAGCCTTTTTCTCTGCATTGTCTGGTATTCACACACCTCTTCAGCATTCCGGGAAGGTAAATTTAACTATGATGTACAATCACTATCCCTTATACCTAGCTAAGATGCTGGATGGAAAAAAAGTTTTGTTCTCATCGCCTAAAAACAAAATTAATGAACTTCAACTTGCAATAACCATTTGGCTTGGAGGACGATGTTAGAATAGCTTGATTAAACTTAAATGGACAGCTCTCATTCTCGCATCGCGAAGATGTCAGCTGACTGGTGCACCACCTTCCCAAAATATTACGGACTTGAAGCTCTAAGGATGGAGATTTAAAAACAGTAACAATGAAAAGACAGCATAAACAAACAAGTCTTCTGTATGTTTACTGCCTTGCAAGCCATGCCTTGATGACTGTCTCTCAATTTCACTTCGTACATTTATTTCCTGAAAAGTATGTTCACATGATTTTTAGTTAAAGCTTTGAATACATTTTGAGAGGTTTGTACCTAATACTTTGACGCAGAATAGATCTTGTATACTTAACACATGCATCAATACCTTGCTACCCAGACTCTTAGAATTATAAAACAAAATTGTAGACTAAGAGATTTTATTCATCAAGTTGCACAACTTTAATTAGACAAAAAGGGACACTTGTCTACACACCTTCAGCTCAAAACATATCCTCCCCATCAGTTACACTGTCATCTCTAATCTCCAGTTTACATATAGCACAGAAAGGCACTTCCTACAACCACTGTGTTTTCTCAGTCCAAACGTAATCGCTTTGCTTGGCACCATCTCTGCTTCTTAGCGGTTTCACTCTTAATCGTGCCACAAAGAAGGTGACAGATCTAACAAGGTGCTCTCGCCTTTTCATCTTCAGTTAATAAGATCTGGATAGCAAATACATAACAAGTCAGCTGCCTCTATTGCTTCCAACTCTGATACATCTAATTTTAAATTGAAATTCAAGACTCCTTATCTTTATGTTTTCATAGTACCACCTCACTTCCAGTCCAGCTTCTTCCTTCAGTAACATGTCTTTGTGTTTCAGTTGCAACCAATTTCCACAACAACTCAGAGGGAGTTTACATTTACATAACCAAAGCAGAAACTGGAAACATGCACATTTCAAGTGAGCATGGCCATTGTTCAATATCCTAATAAAACATCTTCCAAACGCTGAAATGCTGTTCTTCAGGCTACTTCAGTTCTGCTTCAGGCTTTGTCTTTCAAAAGGACAGGAGGAAAGCTAACACCCCCCCTGGCTGTACAACTGACCAATTTAACTGACCTAAGATTAGAACTGATTGTTCAGGCATTGTGGTTTTCATTTGTTTTTGGGTGGGTTTTTCCCCTCTCCTGGAAAACACTGTAACATTTTTACTCATTTTCTCTTTTAAGTAACAGCTACAGCTTTGCTGACATTCTCTGCAAGTGACAGGAAAAAGGAAGCATTTGTCATTGTAAATACTGTAAAGAGAAAAATATTTTGTCTGCTCCCACGTACACCAAACTAAGCTTTGTGCTTGTTCATTGATCGCTGTGTCCATTGTGTTTCACCAAAATAAAAAAAAAATTGTACCTCCTGTCCAAACAAAGGGAAGCACCAAGATCTTTTAATGGACCCTTTTCTTATCGAATAGTCGATCATGTAGGGGTGCAGAGTTCAATGAGCTCTTCGTAATACCAAACACCCACAGAGATGCCAGAACCTTTTCCAGCGTGTGACGCTGCCCTGGCTGAACCACATCACCTCCACACGTAAACAGAGAAATGGGAACGCCAGTCTTTAAATATTATAAAAGAGTTCCTCAATAACACGCGATGTCTTTCTCTACTGCTTTCAGATTTTCAGCTGCTGCAAGACTAAGCTCGGTGCAACTCCCCTGCTATCAGAAGCTACCAGCATCACAAGTCCTCGCTGCACCACTTACGAGCTCATCAAGTCTGTGTCATCCCCCTGCCCACACACCAGCGTGGAGGCTGACTATTAATACAGCTGGCTGGGTCGTCCAGAGCTGCCAGATTACTACACGACGCGTACCTCTTTGTAACTACGCAAGCCTACTACCAGGACCCAGCATTTCGATTTTAGTGTGAAAATGGCGTTTTGAGAGCGGCAGGGCTCACATCAGCCCTTCTTCCACGCCACAGCCCACCACGGCCGGCATCTCCACAGCGAGTTTCGCGCTCGGCGCTGTCAGGCGAGACAGGTTTCTGGGCAGCACCAGGCCCCTCGCAGCCTCGACCCGCTGCCTCAGTCCGTCTGTCCGCACACAGGCGGCTCCAAACCCTGTTTTTGGGATGCCTGCTGCGAATCACACCTCCTCCTTCATCCCCACGAAGCCCAGCACGGCCAGCACCGTGCACCCATCGCGCCGCTTCCCACTTCCCTCACCGACTTTCCTTAAAAATAAAAAAAAAATTAACGCAGCCTTCGTCAGCATTGTTTCTTACAGCCATCGGCTTTATTATTTATTGTCTTTTTTTTTCTTTTTTTCTCCACCACAGGCAAAAAGCGGCAATCCCCCTCCATCTCTCCCGGCGGTGAGTCTGCATTTTCCTCTCACGCCGCTCCTTTTTTAGGCAGCCCAAGGGAGCGAAGCGCCCGCCCCGCCCGGGGCTGCCCGGGGGGACGAGGAGCCGCCGCCGGCGAGGAAGAGGAGGAGGATGAAGGAGGAGGAGGAGGAGGACGAGGAGGAGAAGCAGCAGCAGCAGCAGCCGCCGCCCGGGGAAGGGCCCCGAGCAGCGGAGGGAGGCTCGGCCGCCGCCGCCCCCTCCCCGCCGCCATTACCGGGGGCACGGTGGCGGCCTCCATGTTGCACCCCGCCGGGCTGTCAGCGCCGGCCGGGGAGCCCCGGGGCCGGCTGGCGGCCGCCTCCCCGCCGCCACCACCGCCTGGCCGGGCGCCCTGCGCTCCCCCCGTGGCCGCAGCCCTGCGGCACGCCGCTGCCTCGGCTCCCGCTCTCCTCCTATTCCTCCTCCTCCTCCTCTTCATCCTCGCCGCCCGGTAGCGGCAGCCGCACCTGTCACCGGCAGCGGCGGCTCCCGGCCCCCAGCCCGCAGCGGCGCCGTTGTCCGAGGAGGAGGAGGAGGAGGAGGAGGCGGCAAGATGGACACTGCCCAGCCGGGCGGCGCGCTCAGCCCGGAGGGCTCCCACCTGGCCGCGGGGCCACCTGACAAAGCCGGGGGGCAGATGTCGCTGCACCCCGCCATGCACACACACACACACACACACACACACACACACAGCCCCCCGCACACACACACACACACACACCCCCCGCCCCGCACTCACCGGATCGGAAGAACGCCGCGATGTCCGCCGAGTCCTTGGCCGCCTCCTCGGCCCCTTCCCCGGCGCCGCTGCCGGCCGCGGCGGTGGCGGCGGCGGCGGTGGAGGAGGAGGAGGCGGCGGCGGCGGCGGTGGCAGCGGCGGCAGCGGCGGCGCTGCTCATGGCTGCGGCGTGCGGCGGCTCCTCGGGGCGAGACCCCCCCGGCCCCGGCGCCGCCGCCCCCGGCTTCAGCCCCGGGCGGGCGCGGCTCTCAGGGCGGCGGCGGCAGCAGCAGCAGCCGGAGCGGGCGGTACGCGGCTGCGGGCGGCCACGGCGGGCGCAGGGACATGGGGAGGTATGCGCGGAATGGCAGCGCCGGGAGCGCCCACCCCCCGCAGCCACCTAGGAGGCGGCGCGGGCATGCACGGAGCCGGAGCGCAGACAATTGCGGGAGGAGGAGGAGGAGGAGGAGGAGGAAGAGGAGGAGGAGGAGGAGGAGGGCGACGACGGCGTGGGGAGGGCCAGCAGCCAGCGCAGCGAGGAGGAGGAGGAAGGAGGATGGAGACGCTTCCAGCCTTTTTGCCGTTTTTTTTTTGTTTGTTTTTAAATTTATTTATTTATGGTTTTATTTTTTCTCCCCGCCAGGCGGAGGAGCGGCGGCCGCGCTAGCGCCGGTGCCCGCAGCAGCCGCCGGCCTCCATCTTGTTTGGGAGCCGGGAGAGGAGGGAGGGGAGGGAGGGGAGGGAGGTGGGGAGGGGGGGGGGGGGGCGCTCGGGATTCTCCGGCTGCCTCCGCCGCTGCTCGGCAAGGGGCGGGGCATGACGTCACGGCTCCCGCCGAGCCCGCACCCCATTGGCTGCGGCGCGGGGCCGGGGGAGCCCGCGGGGAGGGGAGGGGGGGGGGCTGTGAGGGGGCTGTGGGGTGTGAGGAGGATTGAGGGGGAGTGGGGGGTGGGGCTGAGGGGTCGCTGCTGGATTTGGGGAAAAAATGAGGATAAATGTTGATTTTATCCCCCAGGGAAGTGCATTTAAAAGACACTGAGGCAATCCACTGCATAAGATTCTGACTATCATGTGTTCAAACAATGACTGTAGTTATTTTATCTTCCGCTGCATTAGGTTCCAACTGCTGTGCGTTCCAACAACACCAGTAACTATCTTCAATTTTTTTATTTTTCAGTGATTTTGGGGAAGCTTTGAAGCGTTTCCTGTCGTGCACCAGCCCAACAAACAAAAAAATAAGCCAATGGTTTGTGATAGAAAGTGCAGTCGGGTGCACGGTTCAAGCACGTCCTGGCACAGTCGTGCTTCTCGTGGTATCCCCTCAGCGTAACATGAAGGCAGGGCTGAAGAGAGAGTGGTGAAGAAGGCAGCTGAACACTTGCACAAATTTATACAGCCAAATAACGTCTCAAAAGCTCACGGTCAATGGTCAGAAACACTGCAGAGTGTAGCTGAAATGCTCATAGCTGAATAGTCAGGAACATCACAGGGCATAGCTGAGAAGCAGTACAGCTGCAAGAATTAAACTCCTGAACCTTCCGTAAGCGTTAGGAGCAGAGGTAACTTCAAGAGAAAAACGTGGTTCTGTTGGTTTATCGCAGTCAGATGATGTGGAAGTTGTTTTCCCAAGGTTTGTGTCTGGGCAAAGTCGTGTAGCTCGATGAAAAAGCTTTTGTGCGACTACCCTTGCCCTAATTTCTCTTATAGAGACGAGATTAGTTTGACTGAAAAGATTTTTTTTTTATGTTTTTCTTTCAGACAGCGGGCACAGGAAAGAGTTCCAAATTAGCACCCCACTGGCAGAAGTGGTTGCAATGTGAATTCCTTTCTAGCTGGCCTAGCAGCAACCACCTAGCAATAAAACTGCTGGAACAAGTGCTCTTTAGCAAGAAGTAGCCTGACCTGGGAGTAGTACTAGGATATTTTACATCAGCGCTGAGGAAATTGTATGAGAATGAGAGAAAACGGGATAGGTGAATGAAAAGACTTAATATAATGATTAAAGAGAATACAGGTCTCCTGGAACTTCCATAGTTCAAGTTTTTGGTGACTTGAGAACAAGATGGTGTAATAATAATTGTAGAAGCAGGAGCAAGGTCACAGGTCTGAAGTTTACCGATTGCCATTTGTAACCAGTTATTGCCAGTGTTAGCTTTGGAATACTGTTCTGTCCAAGAGCTGTTGAAAATGAGATATTGACCACTTGTTTCCACCTAAGTTGCTTATCCAGCATACTGTACAACTGATTGTCAGTAGCTGCTAAAAAGTCAAGGTTTGTTTGATAAATTTTGCAGGCTGTGTGACTGATTTTTTTCCCTTTTCCCTGTTTCCGCCATCTGCTGAACTGCAGGTGATGATGCTTTTGTTTTTCTTTAATACATGGATGCCTTAAGCCGTGTCTCCCACTGGAAGAGCCTCTCATCAATACAAAACTAAGAGAATCTGGAGTGGTTCCTAGCTCCTAGGATTTAGTTCCATGCATTGACTGAGATCAAACAGCCACAGTTAAAGTTCTTTACCTGCACCAGAAATGGTCCATACAGAGAAACCTTCAACAGCCAAATAGATGTCCTCTGCAGCATTCAAAGGGATTGTAGTACAGTTCAGTGTACTGGAGTGTAGTACAGTCACATTCATGATGCAACATTTACTGAAGGATAATTGATGATAAAAAGACAAATATAGGAAAATGACATTATGACCAAGTTACTTAACTCTTGGAATAAAGCAAAGACTTCATTCACTGGTATCCACTTTAGATCTCAGATTTAATATTTTAACATTAGGGAATCAAGGTTCTTAATTCGGTTGTTCTTGATCATTTGAGATATAAAAATGGAGGGAAAAAAAAGAAAACTACATTTTTAAAAAGGTATAAATTCTCCATGTGGAGAAAATTGCATATTGAAAAGTTGTGTGAGTTTGCCTACTCTGGAAGCCTGGCATTGGAGAACAGCATTGTTCTCCATCCTCAGCTCCTACTTTGCTTGTCTCAGATTTTGTCAGCCTACAAGTGGTTCCGCACCAGTTAGGGTGGTAAATGCAGTAAAGGAGAAATACTCTTATGCACAAAAAGGATACTTTAAGGGTGCTACAACCTGCTAAATATCAGCACTGCTAAGGCTGAGATTCAAATTAAAGTGTTTTATTTATTTATTTTTTAATTCCTCACCAGGAGCTTAAAAACTAAAGATGTTGAAATCATGCTGAATTTCTATACCTACTTCATACATGTTTGTATATATAAGTTATTTAATTTTATGAAAGTAAATTGTTCAAAAGGTTTTACACCTGGGAAAGATAAATACTCTAAAAGAAGTGTTGTTTCATTTGTTTGTCCTTTATGTTTCTTTGTGTGGAGTCTTACTTGGGCTGAACAGTCACTCTAAAACCAGTATATCAATGCACAAAGATCTTTATTCCAGGCAAAGAGATCTATTGTGAGGAAAGACGCTTGCGCCATGTCTAGCCTTCAGTATACAGGCTGAGAAGTGCCACATGTCACCTCATGTTTCATCCCTAAAAGCATATGCGGACTGGTTACTGGTCAAGATCTTTTCCTACACCATCTGCTGTCCACTTAATGAAGAAAAAGCATTGCCTCATTTGGTAAGACAATGAAGAAAGCGGGGCAACAGCTTGATTTAAAATCACCGGCAGTTATAAATTTTCAGAAGTGAACTAGAAACTCCTTAGAGTCCTTCAGACTCCATCAGATAGGATACTGATCTCTCTGGGTGGTCAATCTGATTTGTCTCATTGCTCAAAACAAACAAAAAAAAAAACTTCAATTAAGAGAAGGAAAAAAAAAAAAAGAGAGCCAACAGCCAGGTTTTTACATTAAAGTTCACTTCCCATAGTTGTTCACAAGCTCTACCACTCCACCATCCACATTTATCTCACAAGCTAATACATAGAGCATAAAAGTGTGAGGGACATGGACAGCTCTTTAAGAGAAAATATACGTCAACTTCCCTTCGACCTAACCAGGCTGCAAGAACTGCTTCTTACAAACTGCTTCTTATTTTTCTGCAGCAGGCTTTCAGGGAGTTCCACCCAAATGTTTAAAACAAGGCAGAAGCATTTGTGGTAACTACTGGAGAATGCCATACCAGTTGCTGCTGCGCTTCTAAGATGACGAGGCTTCTTTTAAGTTTGTGGCAGTTGAGGAAAGCAACCAAAGTTATTAATGTGTACCACCTCCAAGTTGCTATCTGGATTCTAATCTGCATTGTGCTTGTGTTATAGCAACATTTGTCAACTTCAAATTATCCTTCAAGCACAAGATACATCTCTGTTATCTGTAAAGTAGCACCGAGGCATTTTCCAGCAGTTATGATTATTATCTCCTCCTTTCCTGCAGAAGCATCCGTGTCTTTTCGAAAGTGCGCTGCAGTTGTCTCGAGCAGTATTGAGTCTACATGCTCCCCTTCCTTACGCTGTAAAACCAAGTTCTCTTTTCATTATATGAGTTCCATCAGCTTTTGAAACTTCTGCCTTTGACTTTTCATCTGTTTTTCTACTTTTCTGAAAAACAGTTATTTTTTTTTTAGTATCTGATAGAGGATAAACTGCCTATCAGCTCTATAAAATATCACCAGTCTCCTTGAAAATATTTTCCTCATACTTCCACTGGTAAGGCATTTTGCATTCTTACAGTTGTTGTAAACTTAGAGCAACGCTGCCAGCACACACCAGGACATAATGTTTCACGGCTTAGTGTCTGCAAAGAGAGGCTTAGTGCACTTCGGTCAAAAACTATGGAAGGCCAGGGTTTGGTGGTTACTACAGCTAAAGTTTTCCTGCTCATGTGGTCGTGACTGTCAAATCTTAAGCAAAGAATCAAGCAGTTTTTTAATAACCTACAGACCTACTTGTGCATTTTCACATGCCATTTACCAAAAAAGTTAAGCATCCCGATTTTATTTATAACCAAACCACAGTTGTTGTTGTTTTGTATGTGTGTGTGTGTTTTTAATTCTCACCATTTCAATGATGTGATATCTCTATAAAAATCCAGCTCCCAGTTCTGCTACATGACATGTACTGACTTGTCAATGTCAAGGACACTTCTGTTATGTGTAGAAATTACACCACCCGTCTGATATTTTATAGACTACTGGTGGTCTATACGCCATCTGTTGACTAACCTCAGCCTAATGAAGTGTTGGTTTTTCTTTTTACACTTAGGCACTCGTAACTCTACATTATCGTACAGTTATTGGCGGCTGAACCGCTCGGCTGCATCTCAGACGAGTCATTCCACTGCCTTTGCTCTCCACATCTTCCAAAATGCATTTTCTCACCCTAAGGAAGCGTGCATACATGTAAATGGACACACACAGGCACACCCTAATTTCAGATTTTCTATCACTAGCATTGCAATTTAAGCTACACTGAGCTTTCAAAGGGTATTTTCCTACATGTCCAAGATTTTCTAGGTAGAAATATGTGCGGTACTTCAGACACCTGCTGAAAGAATTGAACTTATGGCTGAAAACAACATGCACATTCAGTGTAAGACCACAGCCCAGCTGGATCATGTCCATGGTCACTGCTGGAGAGTCTCCAGAAGAGGGCTACAAAGGTGGTGAAGGGCCTAGAGGGGAAGACAGAGGAAGAGGAGCGGCTGAGGGCACTGGGCCTGTTCAGCCTGGAGAAGAGGAGGCTGAGGAGAGACCTCATCGCTGTCTACAGTTTCCTCACAACAGGGAGTGGAGGCAATGCATTCACTTTAGTGACCAGTGATAGGACCTGCAGGAACGGTGTCAAGCTGCAACAGGGGAGGTTTAGGCTAGACATCAGGAAGAGGTTCTTCACTGAGAGGGTTGTTGCACACTGGAGCAGTCTCCCCAGGGACGTAGTCACTGCACCAAGCCTGTCGGAGTTTAAGAAGCGTTTGGACTGTGCTCTTAGTCACGTGGTCTGAATTTTGGGGTAGACCTGTGTGGAGACAGGAGTTGGACTCGATGATCCTTATGGGTCCCTTCCAACTCAGGATATTTTATGATTCTATGATTCTACGTCCAGAAATCCTAATAGCAGGACAATGCATGCTAAAGACTCTATCGATGGGTTACTTCCCCATTTTAAGCAGTTATTCTCAAGACGGCATAACCTGCTTGTAAAACAATTTTCCTGAACAGAACAACAGGTCAAATTACATATTCTTGATCATTTAACACTTTTATATCAGTGTTTTCATCCCTGAACTCTCAAAGTCTATGCTTTGATTAGGGTATGCTTCCAGGTAAGAGAAATGTAGGATTATTTTTTTTGTTTTGTTTTGTTTTTCCTGGTTAAAGATACTGGCAACACTACATGTGTTCACCTTAACTGATGAAGAGTTAAAGATGTCTGCTCAGTCTTTCTTTAACTTTAGCAGCGTTCTATGAAAAAAGCTCAGAGAAGAATTCAACACTATCCTCTTCTTGTTTAATTCCACCTTGCACTATTTCATTGATCCTAACAAGGAAACCATCCTGTTGCAAGTCTTCATAAGTTTAAATTAAGAACTATTAAGAATAAAATGAAAATAAATAAATAAATAAATAAGAATTTGGGCTCCAACTGAAACAATGAGGACTTTGTGTGGCTGACTTCAGAAAAAAAAGATGTAATAGCTGTTGGTTGCACTTCAGAAAGCATAAACAGCCTAACACTGCAAATTTCCTTCTTGGCCTTCCAGGATGCTGCTCTTTTTGTTTTGTCTTTCTAAACTAGGTAACTGACCTGTGCAACCTCGTGACTGGTGTCAGATCATTTTAATGGTTGTGATTGTTCCATTTGGTTACATGCTGTACATGCCCTTAAACAGAGCACTGCTGTACCTCTTGGTGATGGAGACTCAAACAATAACTCACCAATTAATCTAAGCAATTATGCTAGTGATTGCCAACAGATCAGCGGACAGCCTTATGTTATGTCACTGTCTTATACCAAGCATTTAGACACACCCTACACTACACCTATGAGAAAACTGTTCACTTAGTATCAAAGCAATATTAAGTCCAATAGAAAATTATCCTTCTGCTTTAATGGTTTGTTAATTTTACTGGCTTGTCTGCAATCAATTGTCAAAATAATGTGCTAGAGCAGGCATAGAGCAGCACATAAGAGCCATGCATAAAATAGAATTGAAATCTATGAACTTAGACAAAGTAAAAAGTCAATCAAAAGTGAAGCTTAAAACAAATGGCATCCTGCTTCAAGAATTATCTCTTAAAAGAAGGCATTTAAATCAGTTTTGCTGCTTGTGTACTCGTGTTCGTGTAACTTCATCAGCATGCTGGTTTAGAGTTGCCCAGATTGGAAAGCATCTTGGATGCCTATGTCTGTATCACTTCTGTCAATCAGTATCTTCTCACAGGGTTTGAAGAAATTTGAGTAATTGCTTATGCAACAAACAAACCAAAAATGCATAGTTTCTTTTCTATGCACAGAACTGAATTGCAGTTTGAATCATTTAAATCTGCCAATTTAATATATATATATATACATATTTACAATACTTTTGTACCTGGTGCTAGGCAGTTAGCTTTCATAGCAACTTGTGTAACTTATAAGTTTGTTGGTTTTGTATGACTGAAGTCTTCACAGCTTCGTAGTTCTCCCTGAATGCATTCAGTCCTTGCTGACTTCACTGCTTTGAAAGGCAAAGAGTTTAAGTTTGTCAGCCAGGTAAGATTTACAATTGGACCTTGAGGTTTTCCAGGTTCACCTGAGAGTTCATTAAAGAGACACTTTCAAGGGGTTTTCAATCAAGGTACCAGTCAAGGCTGTTCTGCTGCGCTGGTGCAAGCATTTTTAACTAGATGGCAAGAGTGTGTAAACACGTCCCTCAGATTTGCTTTAGTTGGAGAGAATTGGTTTGCTCAGAAATAGGATTTCCAGATTCCCAAGGAGATTTCTTGAGACTCATGGCTAGTCCCATCCTGCCCAACTATCACCCCAGCTGATCTCTTGTATCAAAGCCACATTTTGCAGTTTTATTTCTTTATTTTTAGATACATATATATTTAAAGATTTATTCCTTCTCTGTGTTTTGTCAAGGGTTTGTCTCCAGATTGGTTATTTTAGGATATTCGTCACTTTCTGTGGGTATTTCACAATTGCCTATGCACTACTGTCTTTGTGCATAGTATGGGATATTCTCAGATCAGTAAGTGAATGGTTTTATTTAGGGAGGTCAGCTTCTAGGTAAGGATTCGTTCGTACCAGTCAGCCAAAATTGTCATCCTAGTCAGTTATGCTATTTGTTAGACAGTAGCAGCAGATGTCATTTCTGACATTGCTTGGTCTTCACGAATTTTGTGAGGGTGCACAGCCATGAACTGCCAACCTTGCCTTCCTCTAGGAGCTGCTGCAGTGGGAAAGAGCTGACCAATGTGGAACAAAGTTTCCTAGTGTTTCCTGTATTCATAATCAGAAAGTCGAATTCCTTGCCACGTCTGGGCAGCCACTTGGCTTTCAGCAGCAGAGAAGCAGCAGCTGCAGCAATGTTCAGTGGACAGAGGACAGTAAATAAATTGTTTTTATTTTTTTCTGTCCTCTCCAGTTTTTCAATTAGAAGACAAACCCTCTTTTATTTTCCTTCATCCTGCCTGGTATATTCATCTTCCCTCATTATATCACAGTAAGCTAATTGAGCAAAATGCAACTGTTTGTTAGCATTTTGCTCCTCATGTGCTAGCTTTCTTCTCTTTTCTATTTAGCAGCTAATTTCACGGGTAGTCCCAGTTTCCGATTTTCAATAGAATAAGCTAATTAGAGTGGAACTCTTGGGAACAGCAGTGGCAAGTTTTTGATATTCGCCCTGTAAGGTATCCAGCACATACTGCTATTGGCATGTTAACTCCAGTTACAGCCAGTTGCTTCTGAAGATGTTCAGCAACTGGCAAACCATTCAGGACTTACGCTGTCGCTGGGTCTTCCACATTCCCTCCAGGGGCTCAGCTGCTGTGTCTGAAGATAGAAACGCAGAAGGGCTTCAGCTCCCAAGTGTTTCTAGTCCATAGTCTCTTTGTGAGTACACAAGACCAAAGATGTTATCTATCTATGCTTTCATTCCTGAATAGATAAAGGACTGCTTGGTTTGTGCATGAAGCAAGTTTACAGATCAGATGCTCAGCATGGCTTACACTGTATTCCTGCCTCCCAGTTCTCAGAGAGGAGAAGATAATGCGGGACAGGAGCTGTTTTCAGTTGGCAGCGTTCCCAGGAAATGCCCACAAACTTCTGGGCCTTGGCATACTTGTAGGACACGTACTATTTCTGCATTTTGCTAAAATGATCGATGCAGTTTAATAACCAAAAATAATCCTTTGACAGGTAGAAGGCTACACCCAGTCATTTCAGTTGCCATCAGTATTAGTATATATCCTTAGAGTTTTACCAGTTATCTCTTTCATATTGATAAGAGGTGCAAAATGAGTCTTTGACAGTAAATTTCTAACAATAGAGTAACCAGACTGGGAGCAAGTGACATGCCATACAGTTACCCATTTCAGTTACTTTACTAAGCACATTTTTTAACCTAAACATTAAAATTTAAATGATCAATACTTCTTAATGAAAGATTGCACGTTGGGTCTCATGAAACAGTTACTTGAAATTTTGCTATTCAAATCATGTACATGAATTACATTCCTATTTACTGGTTTCTCATAACAGAACTATTTCCTGTGTGAGACCTACCAAGTGTATTGGCCCAGTTTTCCCCTAAACTTAGATATTTCTCAAATAGCTTTGGAGATTTTCACAGTTTTATGAAGCTTTTGATTTGCCACATCTGTAAGGGCTTCACGAAGGAAGCATAGGAGCAACAGCAGCTCATGTGAGTACTTGTCATTGCAGCATGCAGCAAAGATTGAGACCAAATTGTGTCCTCTAGCCAAATATGAAATTTGAGCATCTTCATTACACTATGGAGATGGTGTGACAAGCAACAATTTCATTATAAAAGCAACTTTTCCATGTTTGGGTATTTCAGGTAACATGTTGCTTCAAGCTCCATGTGCTCATTTAAAACATTCTTCATAGGCTTTGATTGCTGGGTTGAGCCATGAATAAATACCACTGCTAACACAATCTGCCTCTGTGTTTTGTCAAAAAGAAAAAAAAAAAGCGATTTTTTTTTTTGATCTTGCTGCAATGCATACTACATTTTGTCACTTCACTTGCATTCCATTTTTTTTGTCTGTGTGGAATTTGATTACTTTGAATTATTGTCTGATTCTGCAGTTAACTACAGTGACTAACCTCTAAGCTTGTGTAATTATTAAAAGTCACATTTTACAACAATGTGATATAAAATTATTGTTATGCTACAGGGAAGAGCAAATCCAGTCAGACATCGTGGGGTTGATACTAGTTTTATTTAAGTATTAGCTCACCTAGACGTATGATTTCTGATTTAACTGATCATGCTTTTTAGCAGGGATAAATACAAAAGCCTTGAACAAATCTAACAAATCCAAAATTCCACACAATAATTTCTTACAAACGAAAATCATATTAGGCTGTAAGAAGCTACAGTAAACCACAATTGTGATACCTGGAGGAAAATATCTACTGTGATGCTATTTTCACTACCAAGTGTCAGTCCATGAGTAAGTAGAGCCTAAACTAACTTAGAATCATAGATCATAGAATATCCTGAGTTGAAAGGGACCCACAAGGATCATTGAGTCCAACTCCTGGCTTCATACAGGACCAACCAAAAATCAGATGAGGTGTCTGAAAGCATTGTCCAAATGCTTCTTCAACGCTGTCAGGCTCGGTGCCGTGACTGCTTCCCTGTGGAGCCTGTCCCAGTGCCCCACCAACCTCTCAGTGAAGAGCCTTTTCCTAACCCCCAGCCTGACCCTCCCCTGTCCCAGCTCCATGCCATGCCCTCGGGTCTTGTCACTGTCCCCAGAGAGCAGAGCTCAGCGCCTGCCCCTCTGCTCCCCTCCTGAGGGAGCTGCAGGCCGCAATGAGGCCTCCCCTCAGCCTGCTCTGCTCTGAGTGGAGCACACCAAGGGACCTCAGCCTCTCCTCATATGTCTTGTCCTCTAGACACCTTCACTATCTTTGTTGCCCTCCTTTGGATGCTCTCTAATAGCTTTATGCCCTTCATGTCTTGTGGTGCCGAAAGCTGCACACAGTACTCGAGGTGAGGCTGCACCAGCGCAGAGCAGAGTGGGACAATCCTATCCCTCGACCAGATAGTGCCATGCCTGATTTACCCTGTTGACCCTTTTGGCTGCCAGAGCACATGGTTTACAGAATCACAGAATGGTTTGGGTTGTAAGGGACCTTAAAGACCATTTAATTCCAGCCCCTCTGTCATGGATAGACTCATGTTGACACATGTACAACTTGCCGTCAACCAGACTCCCCAGATTGCTTTCTGTGGGGCTGCTCTCCAGCCTTTCACTTCCCAGATCATACGTATAGCCAGGACTGCCTTGTCACAGGTGCAGAATCTTTCACTTAGTCTTGCTAAATTTCATGCAGTTAGTGATTGCCCAGCCTGCTAATTAGTGAAGATCTCTCTGCAAGGATTATTTGCTCTTGAGGGAATCAACAGCTCCTCCTAATTTAGTGTCATCTGCAAACTTACTTAGTATACCTTCAAGTCCTACATCTAGGTCATTTATAAAAACATTGAAGAGAAATGACCCTAATATGTACTCCTTGGGAACCCCACTAGGTCACCAGCCTGGTGTAATCCCATTTACCCTTTGAGCACAATCCATCAGCCAACCCATCATTTTATGTATTTTTCTAGCTGTATGCTGACATTGTATTTAGAAGGATATTGTGAGAAACAGTATGAAAAGCTTTAATGAAATCCAAAAAGAACACATCATCTTGCTTCTCTTGGTCAACTAGGTGGGTAACCTTGTCATAAATGGAAATTAAGTTCATTAAGCAGGCCTTTCCCCTCGTTGTCATTGGCCATGACTGATGACTGCATTGTCTTTCAGGTGCTTTTTTTTTTTTGAAAATCCCAGAATAATCTTCTCCATAATTTTACCAGGCACTGAAGTTAGACTGACAGACTTGTAATTACCAGTGGCTTCTTTGTTGCCCTTCTTAAAAACTGGGACAACATGTGCTGGCTTCTGGTTGACTGGGACCATTCCAGATTCCATAGAACTTGCATAATAAAATGGTTATTAATTCTTAATTTTTATTTTATTATTTATTTTTTATTTTTAATTTACTGGCTTACTTTTTATCATATTTTACAGAATTTAAGGGAGCAAGCATGTAGCTTTATCCTTTTGAGGTGAAAAAAATTGCATTTCTGATAATTTCAGTCCCTGTATCAGTTATTAAAAGGATTACAGTATTCACAAGCTCTCAAATTCTTTGCATCATTGTGGGTTTCATTTTCCACTGTCATATCTTGTGCTGTATTTGAAAAATATAACTACTATTTATCACAACCTTTCTGTTTTAAATGTGTTATATGTAACATCCAAAGATAGAGACACTTTTATTAACTTTTCAAGACATATGGTGGGCTTTTTTAGGTGTTTTCCTTAAGAACAATATCAAGAAAAGCAATGAAAGATTTAAAATAGATTTCTACATATATTAATAAATATTTATATACACATAATTTTTCAGAATTATGTTCCCTTTTTTTTTTTTTTTTTAAACTACAGTAAGAGTAATCTGGCACTTGCTCCTTTTATGCCACTTTTCTGTACTATCTTTAAGCCAACAGTTCTCTTCAACTGTGATTTCTTTGGCAGTATTCAAAACTAGTTTTCTTCTTTTTCGTACATAATGACATGAATTCACTCTATCATCATTCATTCATGAGGCACATTCATTCCTTGAAATATATTTAGAAACATTATTGTTTCCCATTGATTCATCAACAATATTTTTATTTATAAATGGTCTTCAGAAAATAGTAATATCCCATTAATATTTTCATGTGTTTAAGCATATTAATATTTTCATATCTAAGATTTTAGATTATTATAAATTAGGTAATAAGCTAAATATTGAAATAATTTCAAAGAGTGAAACTTTGCTTTTATTAATATTGAGGTTTTGTGAACAAGGCCAGTCAGAACACTATGAATAAACAAGACAAAACTATACTCCAAGTATTATCTGTGGAGGAATAAGGTGGCAGCTGAAGCTGAAGACCAGTCATAGAGATGCACAACTGCTTCAGAAAGCTGTCAATAGTCTTTTCATAACAGACTAACTGAATGAGCTGAATAAGTACTGGTATTCGTAGTTTCCATAAAACAAATGGTTTCAAATTACAGAGTTGCCTGTTTTTTTCAATGACTGCTGACTTTGAAAGTGTAAGCGGTATGATCACAATGGAAGGTTTCTTCTCTATTCACTAAGCAATCCATTTGCCATAAAGAGTGAAAATACTGATCTGTAATGTCATCCTCTATCTTGTTTCAGAGAGCAATACATACCAAATGCTGGAGAGAAATAAAGAGCTTTACCAATAGTCTTGTACTGCTATCATAAATCCTAAAACTCAAGTATCACTATCCTGTAAAAGATATTCACATTGTGACTATTGTACTTGTAGGAAGCCAATTGGAAAACTCGGTAGGAAAAGCTGGTATCTTTGATCAGATGAGCTGGTATAACTGGAAAAGCCAGACAAGGTTTTAGACACGCACATTCTTCAAACCAACTGAAGTAGTCTTATATGCCTTAACTTTTTTTTTTTTTTTTTAAAGACTTTCTTCACACTATAAATTTAGTTTCTCTTACGTCCTAAGAATATTAAGATGGCAAAAATTATATTTTAGAATGTTATGAGGTCCATAAATTATTTCTTTTGATTGGATTTGACCATACTGCTTTTTCATTAAATAAGTTATTTCCTTTCCTTTCCGAATTAGAGAAAACAGGAGGAAATAAGTCCTTGCTCTCTCCGTTCCATTTACCAGATTCAGCCTGGACCATATTTTGCAGTTATCATTCTCTCTATATTAAATGGATTTAATCATTTCTGTGCATTCCTATGTGTATGTCTTTCATGGTTCTAAACAATTTTGTTAGTTTTTTTTGTTTTTTTTTCTGGACTCCATTGCTTCTTTACCTTCTGTATCAGATAATGCACAGAAAACAGATTTCTGATTTCTTCTCAAGCTGGGGTTTTCCTGTGTACTCATGCAATAATAAGTTCTAGTATTAGTAGTAAATGCATTGGTGGTGTAATCTTATTTTAGTCTAAACCATGAGTTGCAATCAATCCATCTAAAAAGATCATGTAGCAAATGCATTTTTGCACCTTTATAATACCATTATCTTATACTTGCACAAAAGTGGGGATTTATTGCATTAAGATTGGTGGGAGAATAAAAGTTTATTTTTTTTAGTTCTGAGGTGAGAATAGTAACACAATAAAAAAGTTTAGAAATTAATACCAAAAGAGAGAGAGAGAAAGAGAGAGAGAGAAAGCTAATGTATGGACATAAATTCATTATTCCAAGAATATATAAATTTAGGAAAAGGTTAGACAAATAAATGGAAGAAATGAAATAGATTTAGGTCTCCCTGCCTTGAGATAGTGCTCTAAATTGGATAACCTCTTAAGGTGCCTTCCAGACCTATAACTGTGCAGGATTAAATGTGTAATTAAAAAATCTAGACCTCCCTGCATACGCATTAATCTAAGTCATTTATGAATATTTGCATTTTACGAGTCACTCTCTTTCAAATTGCTAATAAATCGGGTAGATAAGAAAATGGTGGTTCTAGTAGAGAGCCTTTCCTTGTTGATATGAAATAGCAGCATGAAGAAGTTCAACAGTGACTCCTCTTATTTTTTTTTTCTTTTCTCTTTCTCAGCTTGCCTTTTTCTTTTTGCTCTTCACTATGTGACTTGCTTCTTTTCTCCTTCAAAGGAATTTATCTAAGAATTTTTGCACATGGAAAATAATACTGCATGTGCTAACATGTCGATTTATACATTGATTTTTACACCAGAATGATTCCTTTTGTAAACTGGAATATTTTCTTCAGTTTACACTATATTGCTTTGGAAAGAGTTTTAACTGAAGTGAAAAGTTTTCTTTTAATCTAGAACAACCGTGGCAATGCAAAGATCGATACCCTTTTAATAGCTGCATATTGATTTAACAATGTCACTATAAAACATACAATGATATAACTGTTCCTATAGAAACAGATAAATATGTCATTGCAGACAGAACCTTTCTTTGTGATATGATTATTTGGATCGGTAACCTTCAGAAAGTTAGACATACCTGTGAACTGAAAAGTGAAATTTTAATCTTCTTCTGGTATATGAGTGTACGCATTGTGATTGTTTTTAAATATATATTTCAGTAGACCATTGTGGGTGCATTCCTTTGTTATATAAAAACAAAACAAAACAAAACAAAACAAAAAAACACATAGAAGAAGAAGAAGAAAACTATGGGTTCCTTACAACAAACATTAAGGCCCTTACAAGAGGTTAAATTGAAGCTCTGAAAAGTCAAGTTTTGTCTATAGGCAAACCTAGATTGCGTACATTTAGGTGCTTTCACCGTCTATTACTAATTTTAATGCTCTTCCAGATCTGTTTCACAGTAAACTGTACTGTTTATTTTCATGTCTTAATGGTTGAATAATTTTCTATCAGTTCCACATGTGCTACCAGACCCAGCCTCTGCCTAAATCCTATGATGCAAGAAGCATTCAAAGCTGGATGCATGCTTCCAACCCCAAAAGCAATCTGTGTGAATCATGTATCTGTACCTTCTAGTCCACGTCTCTTCAACCTTTGTAAAGTGAAAGTTCATCTTTCCTTTTTATATAAAATCTATGGGAAGCTTACAAAGATGCTATGCTTTTCTTCACTTACAACCAAATTGAATTATTTTAAACTTCAAATATCATTTTAGTACTTTTATTTAGTCCCATTTTCTTGCCTGCTTGCCTGTAAATGCATCAGTTTGTCCTATTATTCTACATTTTTTTTTCATATGAACTTCTGATGCCTTGTGATCTACCTGATACAATTTGAGAGCCACTATTCTGCAAGGAGTAGTGAGCAGAGGCTGAGGAAGGCTTGCTACGTGGTCTGCTGTCCAGACACTGAGGAGATACTAGGTCAGCAGCCATCACAGTGGCTTCTTGGTCACCTTTGTCTTTCTGCATTTGAGAGCAAGCCTAAAGAAGATGTCTAAAGAGCTCCAGAAATAATCTGTCCTGAAGTAACAGCATATGCATAAAGATTTCCTCCCTTTGCTGCCCCTTCTGTAGGTGCACCATATAAAGAGGTGATCTTGCTCACCAATTACCACTAATATCGAAACTGGTTTTCATGACTTGAGTTAGGAGATGTTGGAGTCTACTCCTTGGTGAGTTTTTAACCAGTGATTCTGAATTATAGCAGAGCTAGATGGCATCTGATAAGGTATAGATAAATGAAGTAGAAGTTTCAAGCAGAGGCAATTTCTGCCTTTAATAAAAGATCCCAGAGATGGATCTTTCATTTTAGCCGCTTTTCATTGGCACTACTGAGACTTAGTTCCCTAAAACATAAATCAGTACTTTCTCTCACGGCCAAAACAGAGGCAGTTGAGGCTTAAGTATAAAGAACAAAGACTTCCTTAGATTAGTCTCGTGTGGGTGCAATGCCACGAAGCAATGGACAAAAACAAAGGGAGAGCTCAGCCCCTTGCAGCAGGAAATGGAGGCACTATGGCAAGCAATTCCACGCTCCTCTCAGAGGGCTCTCTCACAACAACTACCTAGCTGACCAACTTTGCACAGTAAGGACCATTCCAAAACAAATACCTCTCTTCTTTTTACAGTTCCTGTGGTGCGTGGCAATGCACAAGCAGAAATTAAAAGCAGTGAGGCAATACTGGAGAACTAGCGTCAAACCCCACAAGCAGCTTGATTGTGGAGACTTGAACAACTGTTAGCTCCTTCCCTAGGTTCCCATCTTTCTACAACTGATGTACCTTAGGCACTTTACAAGGTGTAGGATGCTTTACCATCTTGCTAAGGTCTCCTGCACATCAGGCAGGTCAGTGTCATGATGTGGGCTAATCCCTTGCTTTCTACAAATCCAGGGCTTGCAGGAGGTCTCTGCCATGTGACAGCACTCTTGGACAGCTGGAATGCAAGGCAGAGGACTTGGCTGGGCAGGTGCTGCCTTGGTTAGACATGCTCCTACAAGACGCTATAAGCATTATCTCTTCTTTCCTGGCAAGTGAAAAGGAGCAAGTAGGGTGAACTGCATGTGTCCATTCTCCTTTGCAGTCCCAGAATGGGATGGTCTTGCCATTTGACAAGTTAGACCCCAACCTCAGGACGCCTTTGGTGTCCTCAGCTCTCAATAGCTTCTGGCACGTGAGCCAAAGTATAAGTGCTGCTTCTTCACTTTCTGTTAAGGATTAATAGTAGAATGCTCCAATGTTTTCTAAGTTTAATGATGGGGCCACAAGTGATGATCTGAATTGCAGATGGCAATGGTTCCTTCCTCTCTGATTTGGCTTTGATAGTTCCTTTGATGTAGAAGAACTGCGAGCCTAATTTGCATAACATTACTCCCACTCCTATCAGTGTGTTGATGAGCTATCTTTATTAAATTTTCCACCATTTTGGGATTATTTACATACTTCCTGATTTTATAATGAGATCCTGTTTAACTACACAGGGAGCCTACTGATGAACATCTGGTACCTTATGAGTTTTGTTACTCTTAGCATGGTGTTTAAGATTTTGCTCCTGTTACAAATTATCCCACGCCGTCAGAAATGACTACCTTTCTTAATTGACGTGCAGTGCCTTGTCAGGGAAATGGCAATTGGGGATGATAAAACAAATAGCATGATAATTAAGAACAAGTTGAATTGGTGGCTTTGCCCTTTATTAATATCAACATATGGAATATCTCCAAAATAAAAATATAAAAATAATTATGCTTGTGTTTTTACTAATTCTCTCCTTGTTACACTTTTCATTTTTATTCTGACTCCAGCTTTCTTCCTCTCTGTAGCAGAATGTCTTCTGGAAAAAGAGTTCTCTTACTGCAGAGTGGAAGAGTGAAGATCTGTTTTCACAGATCACTTGAATATAAGGAACATCTAATTTTTGGCCAGAAAATAGATTAAACTTTTTGAAACTCTCTTAAACTTAATTAAATGCACACTTGCCTTTCTTATTTTCATGAACTGCTTTGGTTACATTTAATGATTTTATTGAGATTACCATGTGACATCACTCATTGTCCAGCTTCTGACACATTTTTCTTATTCTCTAATATTTTGTTCTTTGGTTTTAAGCAGCACAGTGAAAAAGAGAAAACAAAATCCAAATCTGTAAGCATAACAAAGATTTCCCTCAAAATTTTTTTCTTAGTATTAGTTCAGGATGTTGGAGTCTGCTTTATTGTCCAAAAGAAATAAAAATTCCTAGGAGCTGTTCTATTCTGCTTTGAAGAGGTCCCCCAGGCTTTCCCTTGGGACTGGAGAGAAGGAAGATGCTAGTGCACCTAGGACTAAGGGCTAATACCGGTTAAACTCTGAGGCTTCCCCTGCAGTTCAGCTAGCAACGGGAGCGTTACTTGTGCTTGGTTAGACACAAGTAACCAGGCTATTCAAAATACATACCCAGGAGGAAGCCCTTATTCAGCTATAGATATACATGTATACATGCACTAAACATATAGATATACACATGTACTAAAACAACAATTCTGGACAACAACATCAAAGAGCAGCAAGCTTTCAAGTTTTTTAGTATAGTTATTTATCTTAGCAAAGACAAAGTTATTTGCCTACCTTGCAAAGAATCATTTTCCTATCCCAAAACTTTTGTAACTTTCTATTTCACAAATTGCCAACTTGCCCATCCTTTAACTCCAAATAACTTGATGCCTGTGAATGTCCAGAAGTAGCTATTAGTAATGAGGTTATTCTTGCTGGAAATAATGTATTGGATTCACTGCAAAATTTAAAATATCTTCTCCACACCCATTTTAAATAGCAGTCCCTTAATGTACCAAATAATAAGTTTACTGAATAATGCAAGGTATTCCAGGAGTTAGGTATGCAGGGTTAAACCAAACAGTAAAGAATTACATCACTAGCTAGTTCCTAGCACGTCTGCTTTGTAATATGTAGAACATGCCCAGGTACAAGAAAAAAGATATTACTTGAATATCTAAAAGGTACAATAATTTAGTCTATGTGATTTATTTTGATTGGAAATATCTCCTCATTTGCCTCTTGCAAAGTAACCATTAATTTACAATTTGAGTCATGTCATAAAGCATTACTGTTTCAGATAATTTTTGCATATCTAAGATGTCTAACAGACAGCAGGTTTTCTAATTAAAAATAAGACATTCTATGTAATTTTGTAATATATTTTAAAATGGAAAGCCTTTTAGATTGTGCTTTTCCTTCCTTTAAAAGAATGTTAGGAGTTTTGAAGGGTACATGGAGAGGATCACTTTTTATTTGATGAGTCAAGTTTATAATAAAATGGCTCCAAAGACCAAATAAAAAATATCTGAGATGACAGAAGGCAGGATATTAATATATTGATATAATCTGGTTAATAATACAATATGTTCCCAAGCTTAGAGTTTTTGAGAAACTTTGAGGACTAAGATGACTTTTTTTTTTTTTTTTTTTTCAGGTATCATAAAGTTACACAGTACATTTTATGGTTTAAAAGGTGCATTTAAAAATAGGCAATATAGCACAAAC
The DNA here is from genome assembly GCF_964211825.1 of Aythya ferina. Taxonomy (NCBI): domain Eukaryota; kingdom Metazoa; phylum Chordata; class Aves; order Anseriformes; family Anatidae; genus Aythya; species Aythya ferina. Next base: position 83,579,774 of record NC_140297.1, read on the forward strand.
ACACTTGTTACTGCATTGCCCTGGTGAGGTTGCAGAGTGAATCCATGATCTGCTCCCCTCCTGAGGAAACGTCCTCTACGCAGAACTGGGCATGAAGGACCCATGTGGCAGCTCCGCATCCAACAGTGCAGGAGGCAAAGACGCACAGAAAGTGGAAGACTTCAATGTGTGAACATCTCAGCAGTCCTCAGGTGCCAAAGCAGCCCTTAGGGCAGCAGGTAGCTTGTTTTGGTGGCCATGTTGATACAACAGATAGGAAGGCTTAAAACTCCTTAAAGCCATTTTGTCCTCTTCTTACACCCGCAGGCCAAGGACAAGTCCAATTTTGCTGGTGCCACCGTGTTCAGGCACATTGTGGCTGAGTTCTTTAGTACTTAGCACGTTCCAAAAACCTCCCTCTTTTCACAGGGCTGATTCAATAAACAAAACACAATAAAAGCTACTGAGAAGTCTGGAGCAGGAAGGAAGCTGGCTTACCACTCCTTGATTTCCCATGCTGCCAACGTTATAAATTGCCTTTTTAAACAAGGTGGCTGCAGATGGCCTAGAATTTCACTTTCTTTTCTTCTAAGTATAATTCAGAATATCAGTCCTTAAACCATAAGCCTTGACATCAGAGGAGGAGGGGACTGAAGGGTTTCATTGCTGCTGGGAAGATGCTTCTTTGGAAGCATCATCCATCTTGGGTGATCACTGAGGGGTGGAGGAAAACACCCATTCCTGGAAACCTGGTTACAAAATTTCCTTTAATGTTTCTAAGGACAGGCTTTCTAATTTACACAAAAACCTGATGTATATTTTAAGTATTGCTATAAAATTCCCTTACATCAACCCTTTTTACGCTTCCTGGCTTCCTTGCTCTACCTGCCACTTGAGCTTGTGTATGGTAAGGTCTTGTATCACTTCCCAAATGTGTCTTACCTTCATATGGCTGTGCTTTCCATAGAGCACACTTGGTATGGTTTGGTTGGTTTGCTGAACAGCTAAGTGCTTTAAAAATATCTATGTCGTATTGAAATATGTTTTTTCCATAATCTAATTGCATTGGTCCCTCCCTATGTTGTGCTAAATCTCAGATCACTGTCTAAATTTAATTTAATTCAAGATTATAGTGGAGGTACATCAATTGTTTTTAAATCTTCATTTTCATGCAGATTTCTCTGGGTGCAGGTATGAATGAAATGTGTGATAATGACGAAAACTACACTGATTGTGCTTGAACCGTTCAGAGCAGTGAATAATTACAGCCCGTATGGTGTCTATCTTCACTCTGTATTAATACACACAGGCCTGACCTGAGGATGTGAATTCTCTATGGGGATAATTTCTGAAAGCAGATTTTTACTTCTAGCCATGCAAATACCTCATTGTTCACCGGACATTTGGAACTGTATATTAAAAGACACAAGCTAAAATCATGGTCTTTGTACTGAAAAGATGAGCTCCTTTATTCAGCAGATTTTAATACCATCCAGAAAAGCAGGGTCTGCACAGCATTTGAGAGTTAGGCCTTTGTTTCTCAAAATCTCCTGTGCTTCTGGGACAGGAAGAAAGCCTGTGCAACAGGTTTCTGCACCCTTGCCGACTTGTTCAGACAAATTAACTTGTTATGACCAGTTTTGCTCAGTCTTCCTGAGGGGAGGCAAAGGGGTGTGGAGTGTCATAATGCTGCCTCGCTTTTCTCAGTGAATGTTTTTGCTTTGTAGCTTGATTTGAATGGAGTGGGGTTTTTTTTGCTTTTTTTTTTTTTTTTTTTTTTTTTTTTTTTTTTTTTGACACTCGTGACGCTTCCCCTCCAATCTTTGCGGTTGTGTAGAGCTCGTGCACTGTGAGCCTTGTCCTTGGAGCAGGAGCAGGCACAACAGAGAGCTGTTTCCATCTCCCTGGCAAAGGACCCTTGGTCTTGGATGCACATCCGTGGTCTTCTGGCTGTCAGACCCATCCGTCAGGATGGCACGGAGCCCATCCTCAGCCGTGTTACGTACGCTCACTGTAACACAGGTACTCAGCAGCTGTGGGCTTAGGGCAGGCACTGCACAGCATGGCAAATAGTGCCCAGCATACAGGAAATAACACCTCTGGGCTGTTTGTAGCTCTGCATGTTTATTTCGGGTATATGTGTTATGTAGATAGATGTCATGGGGTGTGTGGATAGAAAAACACGAGTCAAAATAGTTGTATCTGGAAGCAGGAAATTAGACTCCCAAGTCTGTATGTCTGTGTATATATATATATATATGTACATATACATACACGTGTCCATGTGTATGCCCTGTTTTTCAAAGAGCAGAGTACACTGCAGTTCCCTGTATAGAAACAGATATTCACTCAGAACATCTGAAAACCAAACCACTTGAAATTGTGGACTGGACAGACACGTGACACAGAGTTCATTTTGCAAGCAGCTCTCTTTCAGAGAGTTTTCTGTAAATCTTGGTTATTTATGATACCACCCAGGATAAGACCATGGCATCCCAAAGTGAAACACTGAAGGGACAAGCTCAGCCTCTTGGATGCACAGCTGGGGCAAGGTGTAGAGGCGTACGGAGAAGACATTTGCTTGCAGCTCTTTGGCTGCATTGCCTCTAGATCTCCACTCCACAAGCGTGCAGGCAGATTCGTGTTATCTTTTTCAGATAATGGACTGCGGACCTCCAGCAAACTTTCTCTTCAGAGCTTTGTGTGCAACACCGCTCTCTGTGCACTCTCGGTGTGAGGTCTCCTGGCTTCTGGCTCTGTGTGAGGGTGGGTTAACAGTCTCTGAAAATGTGGGCTCAGTGATTAGCGTGCTGGCAGCAGAGCGGCAGGAGGTCTTGCTTGCATCCACAGGGCCAAACAAAGGTCTCTTTGTAGGGCCCGCGGCTGTGGGAGTGCGGCAGCGTAAGAATACACAGTTTGTCATCAGCAATTATCTGGGTGTCATAACCGAGGATCTGCCACAACACCTACAGTTCCGACACACAGTGTGCCTCTGTTGTGCAGTTCATTCTCATTGACCCATTTTTCACATTAAGTGTCCTTTGCAACAATCTGGCTAATTAAGAGGCTCCATACACCACTACGTATAACGGGTATACCAAGTTCCCTAAGCACTATTAAATGCTGGAAGGATGGAAAAGAGCAATAGAGTAAATGCAAACCAATCACATATATCCGTCTGTGTACTTATGGTTATACCTGTAAAGAAACATGTGAATTCCCTATTGTTTTAAGGAGGCCTTTCTGAAGCACAGAGAGGTTCATTTATTGCCTCTCAGCTCTTCACAGACGACTGTTGAATAGGGAGCTATGAACGGTCACTGGTACTATTTTCAATTTTTCCTCTTTTTCAACAGTCATTTAAAAGAAGAGGTTTATTCATTTATTCAGTTAAATTCACCAGGGATAGCTGCACTGGAGAAGGGACTGAAAGCTCCAATTCACTTTAATTTGTCTGTTTGCTTACACTCTCTATCGGAATGCAGTAGCAAACAGCCAGAAGTTTTTTATTCATGAACATACTCTTTGAACAAGGACGTTTGAAAATAGACATTTAGTTCTCTAACCATGAATATAAGTTTTGGTTCCAGTAAGAGAGAGGCAATGAACTGTGTCATAGATGTCCCGCAGAATTAAGTTCTTTGCGGGCCTCAGTGTGGAAAAAAGTGGAAATGTGAAATCCTGTAGCCCACACCGTTGAAGTGTTGACTTGTCGTTGACACAGCCACCAGGGCTCTGCTCAGAGCCTGCTGGTGAACTGAACTGTCCTGATGGGCCCAGGGTTAGGCAAGTGCTAAATCTCAGGGAACTCAATCAGGGCTCATGTTTAAATGTCGTGTTGATTCGTGTCATGAGAGTGCTAGTAATCCAAAGAAATTAACAAGAATAAAAAGTAAAAAACCCACAAACATTCAGCCTACAACTCCAGTAGTTAACACACCTAATGACACCGGCTTTGACTGTAGGCAAAGGGATGATGGAAATACTTCCCACAGTGTTGATGCAGCAAGGCAAAACTGTGGTCACAAACACAATACATAACCAAAACCCAGGAAAACCCCAGAGCCCAGCTCATAGGTCTGAGATACCACCAATACTCTCCACTGAAACATCCTGAAATGGTCTAGAGGATGCATGGGGTTTTGTCTCTATTTGCAAGGCTCAAGTTGGTGCAGCTGCCATACAAAACTTCTCCTCCCCCAGCCTGGCCCTCAAGCCATGGCTTTGCTGTGTGGCAACACACTTGCTGCAGCTCTGGGGCAAAATTGCTCATCCTCAGCTGAGTCAACGCCTGCAATGCCCAGGGGGTAAGAAACCAGCCAATCTCCATGGTGGGTGTCCGGGGGGTCCTTCTGACCCCAGAAACAACAGATTGCAAGGTGCCCTAGCTGCACCTTGATTTGTGTAAGTACATGGATGAACTATCAGAATGAGTTTCCCGCCCCCCTCTTTCCCTAAATATGTGATCTACAAAGCAATGGCATTTCACTAAAAGGTGTTAAGAGTGTAGCTTTTTTGGAGAGCATGTGTTGTCTGATTGATAGATCTCAAGATCTATTTATCTGTCTGTGTCTCTCTCTATTTATGTATTTCGAAGTTCTAGTTTTGTTTTGTTCCCTTTTTTGCAAGCAGAGAAATTGATTGATATTTGCTATATGACATATAAATGTGTGGTCATAATACTGCATACATAATTCTCTGAATAATGGCATATCATTTAAAAATCAGAATTATGAACTGCAGTATAATTACAAAAATTAGATACCTGTTTAAATAAATATACACTGTTGTACTTAAATTTTAATTTCATTTCCATGTTTTCCTTCAGCTTAGGAAGCCTTTCAGAAATAAAAAATTGTATTAAATGTATATTCCTTGTCCAGTTTTCCCCTTTTTCTTCAAACAATATTACATGTATATAATGCAATATGTGTCTCTCCAATTTAACAGCTTAAAGAAGTAAGAGCCTTCGTAGTTGTGCTTAACCATGTTAACAATATTCCACAGTCTGTGGAGTTACTGTCCCACAAGAATTTTTCTCTGGATGCTAAAATAAAGGCGTTCTTGTACATAAATGAAATATTTGTTGTTGTATAAGGACACAATCATTTCCTAAACATGCAAATTAAATAACCACTCTAGCCTCACCTCATGTACAGAGAGGGTGGGACACAAGTCCCTTTGTACCTATGTGTCCCCACCGATGTGCCAGAATCTCAATACAACGTTACTACTATTAAAAAATCTGCTGCGTTTCTCTGAATCCTGGAAGACAGCAGGAGCCAAAGAAGTGAGCTGTGTTATTCTGAAAGCCACTCAAGCCACTCATTATCAGAAACATCTCCTGTAGTTTTGAGCTGTTGCATAAATTACAAAAGTTCAACTACTTAATTCAAACTTTTTTTTTTTTTTTTTGAGTAAAGCAAATATTTATTTGCTTATCTACTTATTTATTTGGTATTTTTCTATGGCTGTTCATCACAGATATTTTTGCTCCCTTACTGTTGGGCTGGCCATAACATTTTGTTGAAATGTAGTGAGAGCATCTGTTCCTGGATGTTTTTTCCCCTTGGCAGTGATGCCAGCTCCCTGCCCTCAGCCACTGTTTCTGTTCCCCATCCAGTCCCTTGGCCTGTGCCAGCCGTCAGCGGAGCCGTGTGTTGCACTGGATGAATGCATTGCTTGATGTTGAAGTTGACATGTGCACCCTGGTGTGGCCCTCAGGAGGAAAGAGAACAGTAGAGGCATAGACTGTGGAAAGCAGTTACAGAAGACAACTGCAGTCTCAATATAGTTATCCTTTTCACCCTTTATTTATGCTTTTCCTGACATTTTTGACCAGTCAAAGCACAGCATATCTTATTGCATAAGTATTTGTGTAACATATCACTTCATGATGAGAAGTTCAGGCCTTTATCTTCTGTATTATCTCAACAACTGTGGTAATTTTATGCCAATTTAAGAAATAGCTTCCAAACATAAAACGAGTAAAAAATTCTAATTCAATATTCTTCTGGAAATGTGTATGAGGCAAAACAAAAACATAACTGGTAACTCCCACATTCAATATTTAAGTCCTCCTAGTGTTAAAATACTGTTGTTATCTACACTAAAATCAGTTTTTATTTTGGCCTTGGTGTCAATTCTGATGTCACTGCCTCCAAGAAAGCCCAGTAGCATAACCCAGTAGCATAACCCAGCATTTTCTGAATGCAGAAAGTCCCAAGTTGAAGAAGAATCACAAAAGGAGAAGGTGAGATGGCTCAGCCATTCATGGACTGATGTATCTGCCTCGTGCTTTGCCACAGGGAAGATTGAGTTAATTACATCTATAGAAAGGTATACTGCTCCTGATATATGAGGGCAGAACACATATGTCTAAATCATGATTAATACAGGTGTGAAGGCAACATTTCTTGCAGGCAGAGTTTGACCAAGCAGATGGCATGGATTCTTTCAGAATTAGTTTAATCACCTTCATTTGTTGACACAATTTTAATTTTAACAGAATAAATGATTAAGAAGAATTGCTATACAGTCTTACAGGTATGACGGATGCTGGAAGACAGCAGAAGCAAGAAAATATGGTGCAGAAAATCAACATTTGAAAATGTGGCACAGAAAATCACCATTTGCTTGTTTTTGTCCTAACTTGATAATTGGGTAAGAAAAAAGCCCAATAAAATGTCTGTTCCTTTGGACATTGGGACAACCCTTTTGCTGGTAAAAGAGGGTGATCTAAATTATGTCACTGACATAAATGAATTAAAGAAGTCACCATTAAGTGTAAAGACTGTAATTTATGACTCCTAGGAATCTGCAGTGCTGTTAAAAAGGTAATAGTAGGCACTGGCAGACAGACAAGATCCGAAAGGGCACAGGGCAGAAGATGATTGCAGCTAGGAAGGGAGGTGTGGTTGTCCAGAAGTCTTACATAAAAGCAGCATGCCAAGGAAAAGACCAGCTGAGGTGACTTTCCCATTTTATGATCTTTAGAGAATCAGCTTAAAGAAAGGAGCTAAAGTATATCAGTTCTTTGGCACGGATAGGAGTATTTCAACTTTGAAAAAAATATATATTGCAACATTATGAAGCTGAAATATGAGATACTTTATATGGGTGGGATTCTCCTTATTTGTTGTTATTTAAAATGTGTCATGCAACAAGTAACAAATATATATTACAAATAAAATATATATATATATATATATATATATATAGCTACCTTTGCAGCTTGACAGATGAGGATGTGACCTTGCTGTGAAGATCACACAGTTCCTTTTCTTCAGAAACATGGAGTTTCCTGGGACATCCCGCTCAGGCTCAGGAAGGTCACATACTGACCACAGCCTCAGAACATTTGAAGCAGCCTAAGCAAAGACATTAAAATGCCGTTTACTGTATTTCTCTTGTTTTCACAAAAATCAGTCTCCCAGCATGAATCATTGGCCTATAGATGAATCACTTTAAGTGCATGGCTTTAAAAAGTCCACTGGAAAAAAAAGAAAAAAAAAAAAAAAATTAGGGTTAGGCCACTATGTTTTCTAAATTTTATTTTGTCACTTAACATCATTTGCAGTGAGTTGCAACATATTCATTGATAGTAGCTTGGGTAATTTTCTACATCAATTTGAACCAAAGTTTCTGGTCCATTATTCTTGTTAGCCAAACATTTCCAAAGCATATATGCTGATATGAATGGTCAGGCATGTTTTTCCTAGTGTTTCATGGCACTGCTTTGCTCCTTGAACCAGAAGAACTTGTATGATCGCCTCTTCTTTTTTTCTCTGTATTTTTCCTCAGTGGCCAGCGGTCAGAAATTACACATTGACTGATAGAAAATCTAACTACTGGGATTTCAGACAATTTTCTTTTTTCCTTATTTCACACCCTTAATATTTTTTTCTGAAGGAATCTATCTACTGCCAGAGCAGGTATCTGGAATCAAAGCAACTGCTGGCTCTATTTTTGTGGCATGTTGTGTACTTTCAAACAACCATTGAAAATAGTCTGGGTTTTTCTCTCATTGTGAAGGAATTTCTTTCTGTTTGTAATTTCCTGCCATGAAAGATTTCATGCAGATAATGGTTTTCAAAGTATGCAATCGCTTGCGCAATTTGAGACGATAGCTTACTAGTTTTTGTTTCCTGTCTCAGCCAAAGAACAATAAGGAAAGCTCAACAGAAGCCTAGCAAATTTTAGACCACTTCATCCTTCTGTTGCTGCAAAAGAGAAATAACCAAGTATGCTAGAATATAAATTACATTAATTCAGTCAAAGTACCCTTATTATTTACCGACCTGCTCTCTTAATCTTGCTCATCGCAAATTCCCATTTTTAAGTGGAAGCTCAGAACACAGCAGAACATGGGGTGGGGCTCTATTTAGTGGTGGGGTTTTGAGAATTGTTCTTCTGGTCAGTCTAACATGCAGAGCCACGTGACAGATGTAAAGCTTCAAAATAATGCTGTTTTGTAGTATATTTCTGTGTATGATAAACACTGAAATTAGATTTTTAATTGTATTGTCAATGTAAGTGTTGTCAGCTTTATAAATGTACTAGGTATTGTTATATTCATACAAAAGTATTTATGAGCCCAAAGTGGTTTTATTTTCAAAGCCTGTGTTCTGCTCACTTTGAGATATTGCTGCCCAGAGAATAATTTTTTTTATGTGCACTGAGAGGGCAGGTCTATACCCACAAAATCAAAGAGAATTATGAAATGTAATAGCCCATGGAATTCCAGTTCTGCATTGGTGTTTCAAGTGAATTGCTTGTCAATTCTGCAGCCCTCAAGACTTCATTGATATTCAAGAATGTTTAGGCAACAAATTATGGCCAGTAAGTCTTTGTATATAATGTTAATATAATCAAATGTCTATACTTCATCGCTGGGTTCTGCCCCATGAACATGAAACACAGTGTTATATTTAGTGGTGTGCTTTGTTGTGATGATAGCTATATCCTAAAGGTATACTGACATTATTAATGTGCATTTATTTTCTGGTCAAATAAAATGATCTTAGCTGGTTAAAAAGAAGAAATTAATATTCTACTAACTCAAGACTCAGTTTGACTTGAAGTTCAGCAAGGCCAAGTTCCAGATCATGCACCTGGGCCGAGGCAATCCCAAGCACACATACAGGGTGGGTGGAGAGTGGATTGAGAGCAGCACTGAGGAGAAGGACCTGGGGGTGTTGGTTAATGAGAGATCGATATAAGCTAGCAATGTATGCTTGCAGCCCAGAAAGCCAACTGTATCCTGGCTGCATCTAAAGCAGCGTGGCCAGCAGGGTGAGGGAGGTGATTGTCCCCCTCTGCTCTGCTCTTGTGAGACCCCACCTGGATCCAACTCTGGGGTCCCCAGCACAAGAAGGACATGGATCTGTTAGAGTGAGCCCAGAGGAGGGCCACAAGGATGATCACAGGGCTGGAGCACCTCTTCCACAAAGACAGGCTGAGGGAGTTGGGGTTGTTCAGCCTGGAGAAGAGAAGGCCCCAGGGAGAGCTTACAGCAGCCTTCCAGTGCCTAAAGGGGGCCTGCAGGAAAGCTGGGGAGGGACTCTGTGTCAGGGAGTGTAGTGATAGGACAAAGAGTAATGACATTAAACTAAAAGAGAGTAGATTTAGAATAGATATAAGGAGGAAATTCTTTACTATGAGGGTGGTGAGGCACTGGCACAGGCTGCCCGGAGAAGCTGTGGATGCCCCATCCCTGGAGGTGTTCAAGGCCAGGCTGGATGGGGCTTGAAGCAACCTGGTCTGGTGGGAGGTGTCCCTGCCCATGGCAGGGGGTTGGAACGGGGTGGGCTTTAAGGTCCCATCCAACCTAAACCATTCTAGGATTATGATTCTATGATTTTCAAAGTGGTCTTAGTCTAGGAAATAACAAAGTATTCAAGTATAAAATCAGAAGCGATGATAATAGTGACAACTAGAAGGCAAGGAACAAATTAACAGATTAAAGAAAGAACTGGAAATTATTATTCATATAAGCTTTGTTTTGTTATGGTTATGTACTTTTTATCAGCAATTCTGTATACCAAATACTGGTGAAATGGTCACATTAACCATAGGGTTTCATTCTTACCCAGCTTTCTGAAAAGATCCCAGAGATACAGAGTGTAAACAGGTTTATATACAATTTCATCATTTGAGGTAGTGTCTTTATGTTTTTCTTGATATAGAAAAGTCCTATGTTTGTGAGAACAAAAATATTAGAAAATGCTGAATTTCCAATGTATTTATAGTTTGGTGGTGTGGAGCAGTTACAATGTTTTCTTCTGGATGGGAATGTTGAAAGATGTGAAGAAGAAAATCTTTCCCTCTCCTAAAGCCTCTTTCTCTCTTTCTTTTCTGACTTCAAATCTTTTAATTCCTCCCAAGGCGACTTCCTCCTGTTTCCCACTAAACATTTTCTATAAAACTCCCTTTCCCACCAGACATGTACCAGAGGATCTGCCCTCATTAGCCTGCCAGCTCTCCTTTCTGCTGGGCCTTTCAGCTTCCTCTCTCCAGGCCCTTCCACCGCAGTCTCCACCTGCTTACTGGAAGAAGAAGTTGTGATGTAAAGCACAGGTTTTTACTCCCTGTGCAGTCCTGGAGGAGCCAGAAAGGCATGTGGGACTGACTGCATGGCCAGCCAGCAATACTTTCTGTTTGAGTCCTGAAATCTTGTATACCAGGGGAGAAGACAGCAGGAAGCTTCTACCATTTGTTGAGGGACAAAGCCACCATAACACAGGAAACAGCTGTGTTTGTCTGACTTTTCAGAGGATGAAGGAGAATCAGGGGAGGAACCAGACAGAACTTTGACTGAGTCCTAGATAGATTTTTTGAAGGGTCTGAAAATTCAGTGTTATGAGACCCTCCCAGTGGACATGGCCTAATTGCATCCTGAGTTTGTACTGATTGCCATCACTAGTGTGTGCCATGATCTCAACATCATCAGTACACAATCACTTACTAATACTAGCAGCTGTTTGTGTTCATTTACTCCCTAGAGAATCAGCCCAGCTTTCTATTTGGAAAGAGAGTAGTACATTATACTCATAGGTGAAAAGCTCACTGGTAAGCTCAGTGTGTTACAGAACTCACTGAACATAAATTGAGTTTCCGAATGGTGCATTAGAAGAATGTTGACCTTAAAATTCATTGTTTTCTGCACCTACACCCTTTCAAAGCATTTATCTGTGATATTGTCCATATTTCCCAAAGAAAGCTGTGTGGTTAGAGTCTTACTCATTGCTTTAACTTCTGTTACAATGGCTAAATTGTCTGCACTGACTAAAGCTTTCAGAGGTCTCTCTTCTGCTTTCTGCCCTACCTATTGTGTGTGCAAGACATGGTCAGTGCAGCTCTGCTGCAGGAGCTCTCCTGTGACTGCTCTGAACTCCTGGGAGGCTGGGAAGGACATGGTGACTGAACCAGGAGACACAGATGAACATCTCTCAGCGAGTAGGGATTTTGTGCCATCATGGTCAGAGAAGACAGGGAATCACAGTCTGAAATGGTTTGTGTTGCACACACAAAATACTGCAGATGTGGCTACAATAGGTTCTATTAATTTTGCAAGGTGTTAATCCAAAATGTGTTCATCCAAAATGCAATTCCCAGTCTGTGAAGACAAGAATAGAATTTAAATTCTACAGTTAAAGGGGGAGATGGGAGCAGTAGGAAACGTTTATGGACAGAACAAACTAGACACCAATTTTCAAATTTGTATTGTGTAATCACACTGAAATTTCTCTGGTCCCTCTATCTTAAACAACCTCTCTGGGACAGGAATCCTCAGGGACAGCTTCTCAGTGACTCATTCCCTTCCTTTCAAGACTGAAAGCTGATTCAACCTAGTCACAATTTTTCTGTCAGTCTCTAACCTTTTCAGTGACCAAGGGAGTCATTTTGGCCCTTTGCCCAAGAGGGGTTTGGGAGCCATCTGGGGGAGGCGAGCTGCATGCCTTTCACTGCCATCAGAGGCAGGGCAGCATTCCTCTGCTCACAACCCGCACCCATCTGTCCCCCATCAGCTGGGCAATACTAAAATAAATCGGGAGTGGGCTGATGCAGAAGCAGTGTTACAGAAGGTATGTTCTCCACAGGAAATGTGTAAACAAATATTTGGAAGATCTAAAAATACGAACAAAGAGGCCTCCGTGACACAACAATGAACCTTGCAGCACTTGTTCTATGCATGTTTATTAAACAGCAAAATTAAATTGCTAAGTAAAAGTAGTTTTAAACAATCAAAGCTATAGACTCTTCAAAGTAGCATCCTTAATATTAAGTTTACTGTTCAGCATCTCGCTCAGTTTTTGTATAGCCTCATCTGTTTAAAACAGATTAAAAAAAACTATTATTGCAAAACATCCAAAGAGAGCTTGCTTGGAATCCTACACCATGTTCTCTCTTGGCCTGACCTTTGTTACTGAAAAAAATCAGGCTTACATCCATATTTTTCAAAAATTTTTGAAAGTACTGTTGAAGATGACTGTATCATCCAGACTTGTGCCCAGTGCTAATCTTCTGAGAATTTTATATGTCCTCAGCAGCAGCAGCCCCTCTCCCTTACTGTATATGGTCAGTAAAAAGTCTGGAAGAAGCATTACAGAGGCAGTGCCACAGCATTTTTACCGGTCCAGTATTTAATATCACTGTTTCTCCCAATTAAAGTACAGAAGTAACTCATATCCTGTTGCTATGGGCCTGTCCAAGACATTCTGATGTTTATTACTCTTTTCCCTGTGTTGAATGTCTGCCCAGTTATGTGTCATGAGCAGATTCCACTCCCTTATGGCCATATTCCTTCACCCTGGCCAAAGATGTGTATGTGAGGAATGAAGTCACTCCCAGTTGTTACTGGTCTCTGTGGCACACAGCTCTTCATATTTCTCTAGCCCAAACTCTCATTTTACACAATTGCTCTCTGCCAAGCTAGCTCTTTAACTGACCCTAGCAATATAATTATTTTATTATCTACTTTCTACTGAGGTCTTAACAAGCTCTTTAAAGAGGTTGCAAGGTAAAAGTGCTCTAAAACACCAGGTATATTAGGAGCACAGTTACTCAGTTTTGTTTTTCAAAAGCAGTCTGAATCATTAAACACCCTCCTGTGACTTTACATGAAGTACCTCCAGTTAAATTCTAACTTCCTGAGAGTTTCTTGATTTTCACTGTAACCAGAACTTTGTCCTCTTCGCCTTGTTGACTTTTCTTGTACTCTTCTCTAGTGTGATCTTTCTTGGCAATGAATGGCTGAAATGTTAGTCATGGGATTTGTTGGTATGGTCACAACCATGGCAGACATTTACATATTTTTCCTTTGTTAAAATGTGATGTATTTATTTTATTTTATTATTATTTTTTTTTTTCAGAGGTTTTCTTTAGCAACTGGAAAGGAAAGCAATCACATTCAGACTCTTATATCCTCCTATGATATCCATGCTAGCTACTGTAACACTAACCATGCCTGCTACCAGCCAGTTTTCCTAAAGAAAAGGCTCTCCACCCCTCAGGAACAACACTTTGATTTCAGGGCTTCCTCTCGCCTTTCTCAGCACGAACACTTTTGGACCAGTTCTTCAAACATTTCTCTGCTGCTCCCATTGCTCTACAGCACTTCCTTGCTCCAACTGCCGGGCCCTTCTTTTCAGAGAACCTGTAGGGAGAGCCAGGAGAGCATACCCTCGCCACACTGCTGCTGCTTTAAATTGTTATCAATGCTCCCGGTGCTTCTACCATGTGGAATTTGTATGTGTTTACCCAGCACAGCTCACACACTCCCATTTCCTAAGGGTACAGTAAAGTCACTCACTTCATCTTCTGCCTTCAGAAAACTGGAATGCATTTTTTATTCGTTGCTTTCGAAAAAAAGAGATCAGATTTATAACTCCAACAATGGGATAGTTTTCCTTTCTCTTCTTCAACTATATATCATGAGTTATTTATCTGCCTGGAAGCCCAAACATTCTTCATCAAAAAAAATCCTGTCTGTTTCTGAGATTGACCATAATACCTGTGGCAATTTCCAGTTGCCAGCTCTTGTCCTTTCCATCCATCTCATAATTACAATTTCTCATTATGCTTACTACTTAGACCTCTTGTCTTGATCTAATTGTCATTCTCCTCAACATTTATTTTTCCTCTTTTGAGAAATAAATGTATGCTAATTTTTGCTACCTGACACTCATACCCAAGGGAATATATATATATATATATATATATATGTACAGTTCTATCTCTGTATGTACTGTTTAATAATATTCATCCATCAGTAAATTACTGGTTTATCTTCAGATAGACCATAGAAAAGTCCCAGGAGTTTTCATCATCCAGTCAAAAAATACTGCATAAATAAAAAGCATTCAGTTTGTGGTTCGTCCTGGCCACTCATATTGGATGTTAAAAGACAAAACGTTCTTTTGTTTCATCACCTTGGTTGTGATCATCACTGAGGTGGGCATTCAGTCTCTGCAGTCAGGCCTGCCATTTCCCTGCCTTGATTGATGGAGGAGCAAGTGAGACCAGGGAACTCCTGGCATGCCCAGAATGGCATGCGGATGCACAGGGCTCTGCAAGGGCACATCTTGCTTGTTTTTTCTTGACCGATTGCCTTTCAGGAACAAAAACAACACATTATTTCATGTCCGCCTTACAAATTTGCCTAATAAATTACAACAAAGTATATAATGATTCCTCACTTAGTCAAATGGGACCACGTTTATCTGAGGCAAATATTTTGTCATAGTTATGTTGTGTTTGATTACGTTCATTAATGTCAGAGATGTGGGTAGTTACAAAGTTCCTCTTCTATGGAGAACTATTGGTTTTGATTGATTTATGACACAACACAATATAAGACTTCCTTACCTTGGCTACTGTGGGCTAACAGCTGCTATAGAAATACCCTGATCTGATTGACACATGTAGAGGTGGAAAAATGGGTAGTATCACTATCATCATCAACAAATCATTGGATTTTTTTTTCACGGTCACAGTGCATGAAGAGTAAAGCAGCCATTGCAACTGAACACTTGTATCGTACTGTACAGAAAGGTAGATTTCAGATTTATGGTCATGGTGATTGTTAGAAAGTAGACTCAAATGTAGAGCATCTTCTAGCTAGGATTAGACGTGTTCGAGTGTTTGGGATTATCTCCCCCTCTAGTGGCTGTTCTAGGAAAAGATATAAAAACTGGGATTATTCAAATTAACTATCATTATTTCAGGGGTTCAGATGGAAGTGATTTAAATACTTAAATACATATCTTAAATACTTAAATACTTAAATACTTATCTTACATAGATACATAGATTACATTATCTATCTACATATTTTAAATACTTAAATACATATCTTAAATACTTGACAATGATTTGAATATGTCACAGGCTCTCCTGAGTTTATTTAGACACCGAAGCAAGAGTATGGCATGTGAATAAACCTTTCATTTATCCCAGCATTAGTAAAGAAACAGCTGGAATGCTGTTTTTCCTAGAAATTAAATTTGAAGAGAAAACACTTCTATGTTTATTTTTTTTTTTGTATAGCTAATATTTCTAAAACACGCACAATAATCTTCAGCTATAGAAACTTGTATTAGTAACTGACTATTTTAGTAAAATAGATTTCTGTTTTATAAGAACCAACATTTTTCTAAAACAGCCTGGCATCCATCTACAAGATGTGACTAGTTTGCTGGATGAGGGGAGAGCAGTGGATGTTTATTTTGATTTTACAATGACACACTCACTCTCTGTGAGTGTGTAGATGATACAACACTGGGAGGAATAATATACCAGATGGCTGTGCCCATTTAGGGGGACTTTAGCAAGCTGGAGATATGGCCCAACAGGAATTTCATGAAGTTCAACAGAAGGCTGTACCAAGTTCTGCATCTGGAGAGGAGTAAAACTGTGCACAGTCCTGGGACTGACTGACTGGAAGCAACTTTGAAGAGAAGGAGCTGTGGGTCCTGGATGTATTGGAAAAAGTGTCCCCAGCAGGTCAAGAAATGTGATCCTTCCTTTTTACTTTCCCCTAGTGAGACCACATCGGGAGCTGTGTGTCCATTTCTTGACTCCCTTTTGCAAGAGGCACAGTGACATGGTGGAACAAGTGCAGAAAGGGCCATGAAGATGATTAATGGACTGGAGCACCTTTCATACCAGAAGAGACTGGTAGAGTGGGGACTGCTCAACCTGGAGAGGAGAAGGTTCAGAGGGATCCTATCAATGTATATAAATACCTGAAGGAAGAGTACAAACAAGACAGAGCCAGGCTCTTTTCAGTGGTGCTGAGTGACAGGACAAAAGGCAATGGGCACAAATTGAAATACAGAAACTTCTGCTAAAGTATGGGGAAAAAAAATTGCTAGGAGGGTGGCCAAGCAGTGGAACAGGTCGCTCAGAGTTGTTGTGAAGTCTCCATCAATAGAGATATTAAAGACTCAACTGAACATGGTCTTGGGCAACCTGTTCTGGTTGACCTGCTCAGAGCAGGGCTTTGGACTAGACAATACCCAGAGGTCCCTTCCAGCTTCAACTATTCTGTGATTGTGTGACAGCAGCATCTTTGGTACCCTTATTGCTATTAAAATCTCAGTGAGGTGACTGTGATAGGATATATTTGTCCTGAGAGATAAAAAATAATCACATGGAGAATACTAGTGCTAAGGAGGAGTGCATAATATAGAGATGTTTATAATAAGAAAACTATATGTGGAAGATTAAAATCAAAAAGGAGTGATGCAGAATGAGCAAATGATCTAGTAAACAAATAGTGGGTGGCCTAGGGAAGACGACAATGCCTAGTGCTCTTTCCTTAATAAATAATAAAAAGAGGTATGTATGGATACAGCCAGAATAGGAAAGAATCAGATTAAAGAAATATTGTGAAATACTGGTATAATTTAGAGCTACTCAGGAAAACAGGAAATGAAATATACCTTTGAATACTGAGAACAATCTTCCAAACAAGATATCATTTTTTCAGTTTGTGTCTTTTTTTTTTTTTTTGAGTACTATTCTCAATGATGATGTGTAGAGTCTCATGGACATAAAAATATCAGACACTAACTTTCTTTTAGAAATAGGGGAAGAAGAATTCTTAAGATTACTAGAACAAATCATTATGCTATCATTTTCTAGCAGTTCAGGGGACAAGAAAGGGAAAGAAAATGTACAACATGGATTTTTTACAAAGAATCTATCTCAAATCAATCCAATTACCTTCCTTGTTAGTTCAGCTGCTTGGCAGGCATGTATTCACCTAGTGGCAACTAGTATATCTAACAGATCCCTAATTTGTAGTGAAGTTCCCAACACAAATCTTGCGATATATATATTGTTTATATATTTTTAAAGAAACAAGACAGAAATGATCTAGTTTACTGATTTTTTACTGATAATTTACTGATTTTAATTTACTGATAATTTAATGATGGAGGTCAGCAGCTGTTAGAAAGACTGTGTTAAAAGACAAGCCATAAATTATTTTCCAAGAAACTCTGGGAAGATATCATATGAAAGTCAGTCTTACAGGAGACTAGGAAAGTCAGGCTCATAAGGGAATGGAGAATGTGTGTTCGCATGCAGGACCAAGCTGGGAGAGCTAATCCAGATGTGAATCAGAGGATGGGAATGAAACTCAAAATAGTTTTTGTTAAAGAAGCAGAGCATGAAAGAAAAGAAGCAGAGCATGAAAGAAAATCTCCAAAATTCGGTAAAGTAATATGAAGTATTCTAGAAAGGAAAAAAAAAAAAAGTAAAAAATATGGATACAAAAGTGTATCAGAAAACAATATGTGAGATCTTGTAGCTGTCAATGTGAATATGGAAACAATCCGGAGTTAAAAGAATAGATACTGCGTGGCAGTGTTTTAAAAGGTTATATTTAAACCATATATATATACATTAGTAGAAAGCTTTCCTTTCTTCTCTGTGGTTTCTAAGGACACTCTTGACATGTCACATTTCGGCAACAGTACCAACAAACTGGAAACTTATGAAGAACAGAATTTATAAATTCCAAAGAGATGCTGAAATAATTAGCTCTTGGCTGAAACAATTAGCAATTAGCTTCTTTTTAGGAGAAAAAAAATGAAGGAGAAAACAACATTTCCCACTGGGAGGAAGTGAGGGGACAGCTGTGTGGGGTTTAGCTGTCTACCAGGGTTAACTCACAACAAATGCACTAAATATTACGATTAGGAAGGTCATATTTTCTGCCTAACCACCAAAGGAAAGGTGATTAAAAGTCTACTATGAAGGAGTAATTTATATTATTTTAAAAAATTATTGAAACGGATAAAATGAGAAACACATTATGCTCCCTGGGGGGGTTGTGTAGTCCCTGCCTTCCTGAGATTTTTAAGAGCAGGCTGAAAGTCCCGTTAGGGGACGTTTAGGAATTGTTGGGCCAAAACCTGGAGTTTCTGCAGTGTTATGCACATTTCCACTGAAAGCTTAGCAGGAGGCTCCCTAGTCCACATTTTCAATTACAACAAAAGGACCAGGACAGAAACATGCTTCAAAGTGAAATATCTACCTCAGACCTGGGCACTGGGTTTCTTAAAAATTTCCACAAAGAATTTATTACTATTATAATTATTATTATTATTAATAATAATAATAATCCAGAATCTGTGCTTTACTGCTAGTTTTTATTGTTCATGTTCCCGTGAATGCGTTGACATAGATTCCAGGTGAGCAAAAGCTGCTAATGCCTCAGTGCCGGGTCACACATATTTAGTCGGCCCTTCATGCATATTTAATCTTAGACAGCTTTTGGTACTTTTGTGTATGTCTTGTAACCGTTCTCTACAGTGTGAGTATCACCCTTGTTAGAAATGGCTCAGGATTCAAATTAGGATTAAATAAAAAATAGGATTTATTAAAAGAAGACAAGCTGGGAGAAGACCGGGATCCCTCAGCGACCCCCCCGCCGCCTTGCCCGGGCCCTCTCCTCGCCATGGCAACGGCGGCGGCTCGGGACGGCGGCTCCCGGTGATGGCGGCGCCGCAGGGCCCGCGGCAGGACCCGGGGGCTTCGCCCGCTGCCCCCCGGAGGGACCCCGGCCCGCAGCCCCCCGCAGGGCCCGGGCTCCGCCGCAGGGCTCCCGGCCGTGCCGTGGGCCCCGGGGAGAGCTGCAGGGAGACCCAGGTGCGGGAAGGCTCCGAGGGGCGAAAGCAACCCGGGGGGAACGGGGGCTCGCCCCGCTGTGGGCTGAGGTGGGGAGGGGGGCTTGGCGGCGGCTTCGTGGGAAGGGTGGCTTTAGGCTGACTCTTCTGGTCAGTGCCTGACTCTTCTGGTGGTGCCTGGTTTACTTTTTCCTTCTTTCCCCGTAAGGTTTTTGTGGGGCAAGGCGTTGGACGTGGTGCTTAGGGATGTGGTTTAGTGGGTGATGGTGGTGGTAGGGGGATGGTTGGACCAGATCTTAGATCATTTTCCAACCCTAATGGTTCTGTGGCTGCATAAAGAGCTCCCCTGCAGGTAGGTATTCATTCCCTACAGCCCAGCAGTCACTGTCCATCTGCTTTTATTTCCCGAGGTAGCTGTGCGCTTTGATAACAGGAGGTAACGGGAGGTAACATCATCGCCTGTTGCTTTTATGGGAAGCAATTTTTCTCTGCAACTAACTTCACAAATCCTTGCTGTTTATAAACAAAAGACATGTAGTTGTATTGTTTTCCCTTTTATTTACGGGGGCACATGACCAGACTCGAGGTAGGGAAATCCTAAGGTGCCCCTTCCAGTACTCCTTGCAGTCTGAGCAGCCAAGGCTGCCCTTGAGGGCTACCGTGGGAAGGGTAACGTGGTGTGTGCTGAGCTGCTGCTCTCAGCTCTGCTCTGATAACTGCTTCATTGCTGCCTTGGTTGAATCAAAGCACAGCATTACCTACACAAATGGTTTTTCACAAGTTATTATTATATATATTTTTTAATTTCTTTTAAACTGTGTGTTTTCGTTTGCTTTGGCTGGGCTCATAATCAACACAAAAGCAAGAAATTCCATTATTCATGGAAGTTAACCTGATTACTTTTTCCTAGACAGGGTGTATAGCAAATAGATCCCAGGGATGGTTGGATTCCATTAGATTCCCTTAATGATAAAGGGAATATATTTTAAATATTAGATTCACTTAATGTTAAATAAATATACCTTATTGGAGTAGTTTCCAGGACATGTCCAAAAGTCAGCTGAAATTTCTGTACAACTATGAATATAAAGAGCTGAGCTATTAAGAATTTTTTTTTTTTTATCATACCATTATTCAGTTGAGAAACTGACTGCTTCTTTTTCCTTTTGTTCTCATGGATATGTGGCTTTGAGATTAAATACTCATTCTTTAGTTTTTACTTTTTTTTAGTGTTTAGTCAGATTATATTTAATATTTAATGACTTCATGGGCTGGTGGGCTGGAGACTTCTGCTCTTGTGCAGCTTGGAAATGAGCTCTTTATTAGCAAGTATGTGTGTCTTGATCTCTCTCTCTCTTTAAAAACTGACTAGGTGAGGTAACTTTTTAATTGTAGGATATTTTTGATAGTTTAGCAGCCTGTGTTTTTGGTGGATAGAGTGAAGAAAGGTCACAATAAAGGAGGATTCCTTCAACACTTGAACAATGCAGTTTAACCAGTGAGGACAAGAAAGCAACTGGGTTATTCCTTTGCTCATGGTGACCTCCCTTAATGGGAGTTTTTATTAGATAGATCAGCATAATTGTTACTTATCTTTTTATATCTACTGTAAATTTTCAGATGTTCAGAATTTTTCTTTCCATGTGGGCTTTTCCCACTGCTTCCCCAGTGTGATGAATGTATGTAAAATAAAAACTGGGTGTGAGTAATGCCTCTCCAGTATCTCCACTTTCCCAGGAAAACAAAATTAGGACACTAAGAATTTCTAAATACCAGGTGTAAAATTGTTTGAACAGGGAAAAAGGATTTGATGAAATAAAATGAAATAAAGGTAAAAATAAGGGTGGATGTTTAAACCCATTGAGTGTGTTGGGTTGTCCTGATGGGAAACTAACCTTAATCTAAGGAAACTAACCTAAATCTTAATGAAATAAACCAAATGCCGTAGAGGGTATGGATTCAATTTCTACTAAGTCACTGAATGCAGGTATATACCTTGCAGCAGTTATAACCTGGCACGTTGTTCCTAAGAAAAATCCCATATTCAGCAATGTACATCAAAATGAACAGGGGTAGAAGGCTGCATAATTTGTGTCTTTCTGAGACATGTATGTAGAGACACAAGGACAGATGGTTTCACATGTGGAAACTGGAAAGAAAAACTGGATGGAAGGATGTGAGAAAAAGACAAATTACTGACTTTGCTTATCTCTGTGTATGTTTTCCCAGCAATGATTGGATGTCTTTGATCAGATAAAAAGTATCTACTTGCTAATTGGTGGCATGCAACAGTGCAAAAGCTGTTATATTGGAATAAGGTGGGTGAAGTAAACTTGACAGTGGTTTAACAATAGCTATCCTGGGCTGTGGATTGTAGCACCCTATGAGCAGCAGATTAATGGTGAACCAAAAGTTTAAATGCAGATGGTAGCATTTAGCATTGCTTCCGTCTTCCAGGGTAAAGAAAGTCAGGCCAAATTACAGAGGAGTCCTTAGGGACTCCTTCACAACTTCAGGACAAAAAACCCCACCTCTTAATATCTGCAAATCTCTGCTCATTGTACTAAAAATAATTTGAGGAGAGGTTTGCCATCAAATTTATACTCAATTCATACTCAGATTTGGTTGATAGCTGGAGCTGTCTTTCCTGCTTGGCTGAAGTCTTTCTTTCTTTGCTTCCTGTAAAGACGACAGAGGCATTCAGGACCCCTAGAAAAGCTGAAGACCTTGCTAAAATATTACCATAAAAATGGTATATTAGTATGTAGTATAAAAATTATTAGAAACTTCAGATTCCTGAAGGAATAAATCATTTGTGGATGTTGCATGTTTTTGTATCTTCTACTCTATACTGCGGCATTTTTTTTCCTGCTATTCCCATGCTGTCCTGGAGCCTTGCACCCACAAACTTGACAGTGTTGTTAAGGCAGGCTGAAGAATATTCTACTGTTTGATTTTAGAGTACCTTAAATGATTTTACTTTTCTTAGAACAGTGGAGAAGCTGGTATTTTATGAATGAAGTATGTGACCTGAGACCCTGCATGTTGGATAACTGTTTATAAAAGAAAATATACTGAGTTTTTCCATAGCACATGTGAGCACAGCAAATTTAAAGAATGATCAATTTTTGACTACAGGAAAAATTTTTTATTAACAGATAATGCTGGGTGGAGGGTGGAAGCTACAGATGTTAAGGTATTACGAGGGCATAGCCTGGTGTGCAACCAGGTGCTGGAAGCTGGAGGGGGTAGGATGCAGTTTCTGTTTTGTCACTGATAATTTATGTACCAAAGCCATTGTAAACCTGCAGCTTGGGGAAGATGACACCCATTCTGCCTTTTATGAAGTTAATTTGGCATATTTTAAGACAGGAAAATGAAAAGCATGGAAATCAAGATTTCTTATGTATGTTTCTGAAGATCATGAGTTTGAAAAAGAAATGATGTTCTGTTTACAAGATTTCTGTATCCTTTAACAAATGAGTTTTATGTGTGATGAATTGTTTGTTAATAAAAATTAGGTCATAAAGTACAAAACTCCTCTGCACTGAATCATCACACAGTTAATTTTCTATAAATTTTTAGAGTGAGGGACAGAAGACATACAAG
The DNA here is from genome assembly GCF_964211825.1 of Aythya ferina. NCBI lineage: Eukaryota > Metazoa > Chordata > Aves > Anseriformes > Anatidae > Aythya > Aythya ferina. The sequence goes on from NC_140297.1 coordinate 83,602,501, forward strand.
AAGTTCAGACCCATCAGAATTTATTAGCATGATGTTTAGTTGATGGGATATGTTGATTCTAGTGGTGATTTTTTTTTTTCTTTGAAAAAGCAATGGGAGGAGAGAGAGAAAAGGGAAAGCTTTGCCCTGGGAGCCAGGTGGAGCAGTGATGGGTCCCAGCTATGATTATTTAATATTTTTCGCTTTCTCTGGAGAGAAAAAAATACAACTGCCCCTCCCCTCAAAAAACAAACAAAAAACCCACCACCAACAAAACACACCAATTACAACAACAACAACAACAACAACACAAACACCCACCAACAAAACAAGTATGAAACAAATAAACAACGACAATAAGACAGGTATGAATAAAACTGCTGTGTTGGCTGGTTGGTGTGTGGCATGTTTTTCGTGCCATAGCTGCTATTACTAAAACTTATTAAGGGGGTGTTTTTTGTTATTCATCAAATAACTGGGTAGCTTTGATTAAATATACTTAGGTGTTTCAATTCTCTTTCAGTGAATTCTTATCAAACTTCAAGTTGTAGGGAAATTAATAAGTAAAAGTTGCATTAAATGGAATCTCATTTAGTGGTAAATGGAGAACTCCAAATGTACAGATTGAAAAATCTTTTTTATTCATTTATTAGTTTTCATGCATGTGTTGCTTCTAATACAGTAATCGCTTTCCTTTTCTGATAAAGTATAGTGGAAATACCTTTTTCTTGAGATCTGTAATGGTACGGGTATGTTGTGCACAGGTTATTTGTGTCCTGATTGCTGCTTAACTAGCATCCACATCTCCAGCATAAGATGTAATTTTCCTGTGACCCATAGGTCCCATGAGTTACTCCTGTGAGCTCAGCACAGCTGTGAGTGGAGTTTTAGAAAGATTTAGATCAATTTAGTTTAGCTGTGTGTGAATGACTGTAATAGCCTTTGATTGCAGTACAGAAGTGCTAAGCACGTGTGGGGAAAAACCCTGAATTCTGCACAAGTAATCAAAATCATCAAAATGTTAATATTGCTTATTAAAAGGGATGTAAAAATTCCACTGCTGGAATGCTTTTACTTGCTTCTGTGTGCATCCAGGTGAGTTTCAAGTGCTGGCAACTAAGTGTAACATTGACTTAGACCATGGAACGACTTGCTGGGCCAGAACCGAGTGGTCTTGTCTGGTTGCCATTGATAACCAGGCAAGAGGTGAGCTTTTTAGTGACAAGGCTGGTAATTCCACGGAAAACAAGCTATTCACTATTTTGTTATTAATACCAAACTTCTCACAAGCATCCCAAGTTAGTACAATTAAGCTTTATTTATTGATTTATTATCTTACATGATATGCATATTAGCAAAAAAACCAGACATGAATCTTTAAAGCTTCTGCTGCTGAATTCCCTTCCAGGTAAAATTAATGAAAAGCAGTAGAACAGAATATGAACCACTATGTCACTGTCTTCATTTAGAAGGGTATCAAAGCAGCTTGTAGAAAGCAATTAACACCTGTGAAAGTATGTATTACCACACAGAGAGATAAATCACTCATGGTAAATTTGTCCAGCTTGCCACACTAATCTGGCAAATGTACATCAATTATGTCTTGATAGGCTGCATCAGTAAAGGAAGGTATTCTCCCAAAGTGAAAGACAACAATCTGAAAGTTAGTTCTATTTATCATGTGTATATTGCAAATCTATTCAAATATTTTTTTTTTGTCTTTGTAGTGATAACTTTAGCAAAAAAGTTGGATTTTTTACCAAATCTGTATTTCCTTGTCTAATTTGCCTAAAATGAAGATGTTTTAGCTTCAGAAGCTTGTCTCCAGGAATCCCCTATGTTTATTAGACATGGTGTTGCCTTAATGAAAGAGAGAAATGATTACAAGTGATCCACTGGTTAAGTGTTGGAGACCCTTTCTCAGACTCTCAGTGCTACAAAAGGTGGCTGTTTTAGACTGTAAGATGGTTAAAAAGTTGTTGAGCAGAGATGCGACCCAAAACAAATAAGTTGTTGAGCTCTTGGCTGTACAGATGACGTATGATCTCCGTGGATAGCTCTTGAAAATGAAAAAGTAAAAGCAACATTTCTGTAAGGCACGGTTGTTCAGGCTGATCTGGCCTGTTTACAGCCTGCTGGAGGGAATGTTATTTCCAGACATGAAGCAAATAGAATAGAAACACCACTTGACTTAACACTACATGCTACACAGAAAATTAGCAATTCTTTGCAATAAAAAATTATTATTATTTTCTTTTCTTGAAACTAAATACTTCATTTAATATACTGAAATTCTGCAGGTGGCAAAAAGGGAATGTTTTATGGCTTTCTAGAAAATACACACAAACAGCAGCTGTTAGCATTGAATTGTTGACCCCACATGGCATGAGACAAAACATTCTTTGGAAATAAAGTATTACATCTTCTGGTGTTGTGCTGATTGAGAAGCTGAGGTTTTAACTGTAGGAAGGACAAGAATGTACTTAGTACTTTTGTGATACTGTGCTAACCTGTCTGCAGGATAACTTGCATATCATACAGTGAGAAAGTCAATTCGTACAGAGAAATGATGATAAATAGCACATCTAAAGGAGGTTCCTGCAGAATGAAACATGCTTAAATTGGATTAGGAATAGAGACATATTTCAGCTGCTGTATAATGTAGCAATCCTTCCTTCCCACTGTCAACCTGGTAAATGTGTTACTGTCGGGGAGAAGGATGAAGAAGCTAGCATTAACAAATGTACGTGGAGCAGACATCTCGATGGAGTACAGTTCTAATCTGCATAAATCTAGATAGCCATGACATACAGCAAACAAGACCTGAAGGAAAAGCTTTCAAAAGAATTGAATAGTATAGTCAATAGTATAACTCAAGAACTACAAAAAGCAACATCAGCGTAAAGGAATGTTGATAATACAGCTTTGGCTGATGCTGATAGAATCATAGAATATCCTGAGTTGGCAGGGACCCATAAAGATCATCGAGTCTGACTCCTGGCACCACACAGGTCTACTCAGAAATTCAGACCATGTGACTAAGAGCACAGTCCAAACACTTCTTAAACTCCGACAGGCTTGGTGCCATGACTACATCCCTGGGGAGCCTGTTCCAGTGCGCAACAACCCTCTTGGTGAAGAACCTAAGATACATGCTTAGTATTCAACTTGGAAGATAGTGAGCATGTCTATTAGGAATTTGTTTTGGAAACTTAAAACTCAAGTTTAGTTATAGCTGTAGGTGACCATCATTCTACTACAGTAGTTCTCAACATAAATTTTGTCACCATGGAGTAACTAGTGTAGTATTGCTGCTCTATAGATTACTGATAGGTTCATTCAGCATTGAAGTGTTCTTCTTATTGTGGAACTCTTATTACAGTAGTTAAAATAAACCTAACTTTCATCCCTTCCTCAAGTAGGAATCCTCAAGGACTGTAAGGTAGTTGCATACCCTTAGAGCTTGATGCAAAGGTTATGCTGACTCTACTGAGACCTCTTGATGAACACAGGAATTCAGTGTTTGGGTTTCAACTCTGTCATTCCCCCTTAGACATGCTGGATAGTTGTAAACTTGAATATTAATGTTACATCTAGACTTGTGAACATGGAACAAAGAGAATATTTATAACCAATTAAAAGCTATCTTAAATTCCTCCTGACTTGGAAATACTTGCCTTGACTTTCTGAGGCTTTGCTGTTTTAATAGTAAGGTTATATTTTCAATAAAAAAATGATGAATGAATGGATGGCTGTAATACAGAACATGCAGTCTGATGAGAGATGATATATCACACTTACTACTGGTTTGTCTGTAGTGAGCAAAGTAGGCAGATTACTCCTTCCTCCATCAAGAGAGATAAGCAAACTGCAGTAAAGTATGTGTGGAAGCTCTGTATCTAATGAAAATGGCCAAAGTTTGGGGACTCAAGTAGCAAATAAAAACATTCAAGATGCTATAGAATGTATATGTGAATATGCAGCCTTTTTACAGCTAGCTAATTACCAGAGATGAATTTATTAAAAGTGCTATTCTGTTGACTTTGAAATCCAGATGAATGGATGCATCTTCCCTTTGTCTACAAAAGAGAAACCTTGCAGGACAATGAAGACAGGAATTGTATCCTCCACACTCCCTGTATTATCTGTTCCAGGACTTGTGATCTTTGTTGTGACTGCTGACAAGTTTCTTAGAGATGTTTCAAAGAAATAGTGATCTATCTCGGGTATTGCCATGTTGCAGAATTTTGATTTAGCAGCTTTTAGTAGCTGCATAGATAGCAAACAGTAAGGCAGAGTCAGGAGCTTTGTTGTTTCAATAATGTTTTCTTTTTTCCTCCTCTGGAGATAGCTACTGCTAAGATAACAAGGTGACTCAGTGAGGTAGTAAAATAACACGTGAAGGACTTGGAATCCTGTATGGGTTGAACAGACTATTTAATCCCAGTTGTGGAAAGGAAAAACAACCCAAACCTGTTATAAAAAACCACATATTTGATGGCTGTCTGACACACTTTCAGTGTTGCTCTTTGAATCTTGTGTTCTGGTAATGCAAGTATTCATCTGCGTAGGCATAATTGCTTGTATGAAAAACATACATAATTTTAGGCCTTTTGAGAAACAGAAAAGGGAATCCCTTTCTTAGGAGTCAACAAGGACGTTGACTGCCTTTTTACTGCAAAGTATGCATAGTGATCTGTAGGAATTGTTGATTTGCTCAGTGTGAAATCAGGCTGGTGGGAGAACCTTTGAAGTTCTGGGTAGCATAGCTGCAGTACAGCATATTATAGCTGTAAGAGTTAGGATTTTTCCCCTTGGGAAGGGGACCTAACTGCAGTTTGATAACAACTCCAAAATGTTCTATAGGCAACTGGAAAGGAGGTCAAACATTAAGTATTTTTATAACTTAGATCTCACAGGGATTTGAGAGTATTCAAATCAGTTTATGTTATAACTAATATTTCCCTATCAATTTGTAGAGTTATATGCCCATAGGTGGCTTGGTCATTACATTGTAAAGGAAGTGGTAATCATACTAAGCAAAAGCAAGATTCTGTATGCAACTAGAGCTGAAAAATTAAACTTCAGAATTTATTCAGTGTGGGTTAATTGGTTAATATGCAGTCTGACCCCAGGAGAGATTCCCTTTTGGTAGTACGGAAAGGAAAAAAGACATTTAGCCTGCCCTGCTGGCAGTGGTTCTAAGCTGAACTACGCCTAATACACCAGTGAAATCTTCTAAGAACTGGTCTTTGAACATCCGAGGTATATATTATCACCAATTAATGAAATATGGAGTTGCATGAGCATGAATCTCTTGAGTTTAGAGTTTGCTTTTCAAATGCATGACTTAATATCATAGCAGTTCTGATTTAATTATAAAAATGCTCAATTCAAAACATGCTGCCAAGTTAACGAGTAAGAACACCCTACCTTAGCTTCCTGTTGGGGCCTGCAGGGAAGAAAAACAACTTTATTTCAAAGGTTAAGTGAGCAACAAGTTAATTAGTCCATGAACTGTTATTACAGTGATGCTTTGTTTGCCATGCAACAGCTTGAAAAGTGAATCTTTTAATTGTTTAATGCTAGGCAACAGCTACTGAATACTATCATTTGTACTTTCACTGCAGATGGTATCACAGTGTCGTCTCTGTATAGGAAGCTGTGAGCTATTTATACATATAAACATATGTATATGTTAATAGATATAGATGTATATAAGTGTGTAAATATGTGTATACACATACACATACATAGACAACTTCTATTTGTTAGAAATTTTTCTGACCAAAATCTACCTGAATCTTCTATTATCTCCTTTTATTTTTATTTTTATTTTTATTTTTATTTTTATTTTTATTTTTATTTTTATTTTTATTTTTATTTTTATTTTTATTTTTATTTTTATTTTTATTTTATTTTATTTTTTTTACATAGACTTCTAAGAAATTTTGATGTGATTGAGGTGAAATGGTGGGTGCTTATAAGAAGAGGAAAATAGATACCGCTGCATTTGTATTTGAAAGGTGATCTATGGTAGCTTGAAAGTTTTTTAGGACTGAATTGTTAATTGGTAGATGTCACCTTCAAGGGAAGTAATCCTTAAGAACTCTTCAAAAAAAAAAGCAAAGAAAGCAAAGTGAAAGTTTTGGATCCTCTTCCATAAAAGAGACTATGGATTTGGATGCCCATTTTATGCTGGAGGCCTGCAGTTCCACTTCAGAAATGTGGGAATGAGAGAATGAGGACCCCACAGCTCTTTTTCCCCTCTAGCATGGAGAAGAGAAAGAAATGCCTTCTCATGAAATGCTAAACAACCAGCAAACCTTGTATGATAGGCTGTTCCATCCATACAAATGTAAGGAACAGATGCAAAATTTGGGGTGAGTTCTAGACCTTTGTTGAATGCATGCTTAACTGGTGGTCACAAGGAAAAAGAAATCCATTCAAGCTAGGTAGGCTGGAGAACTTCAGGATGAAGTTTTGCATTGAGACCGATACTGTCATGATTTCATGACTTTGAGGCGCCATTTCTAGCCCCATGGTGATTTTTGTGGAAATATTGTCCAGTGTTTGCCTTTTGCTATCAATAGAATCTCTCTCTGCCACTGCTGCTTTTCACGTACATTATTTATGGGACATTGTGTAACTCTTCTATTGCAGGAGCTGTTTATATTGAAGTGTGAGCAAGTCTCTTCTAAATCTTATGTAAAACTATTTCACAGAATCACAGAATCACAGAATTTCATTCTATCCTTCATTGAAAATCATTTTATCCTGGAGCTACAGGTAAGAGGAAAACAATAGTTAGGTCTGGCTACCAGACTTCTTCAAACATAGGCTTTGGAACTGGAAACCAAATTTAATGATCAGTAATGCAATGCAAGGTTGTGGTTGCTCAGGCAGCTTAATTTGTCATACTTTTATTTGATATGCTTGTACCTATGACATGGCAGCTTAAATCGTTCTTTCCTTGAGACACAGGTGGCTGTTGGCAGCCCTGTAACAAATTCTGTGTTCATTGCTGTAAAATTTGTTTCTGAACAGAAGCGGATACGTGCAGATGCCACTAGACACAGGATATACCTTATGCTGTATTGTTTTGGACAAGTAAGGTTTCACCTTGAAGATGGCCTAACATTCATCTCAGTGCTATGGCACGTATAGGATATTCTCAGACCATACCAGATTTCAGCCTTCTATGAAAAGAAGAATATACATTCATCCAAGCTAGAATAATCATTCTACCCTACTATCCTTATACCCCACTGTTTCCTAACTTGTCATCTTCTCAGAAAAACAAATAGCTAAAATAACTCCACTACAGCATTGCACGCAGTGAGATGGATCCATAAATGATTAAATGTAGTCAACTTTTCAGTTTCAGCTGTCTTGGGCTAGGGTCTCATCAAATGATTCTTCTGGCAGTAGCAGTCGGGTTTTGAGTGCTTGAATTACTGAAAATTGTACTTGCTGTTGATCTAAGTTTCTGCATCTCAGATGCACAGGGTGCTGCTTAGGGTTTAAAAAGGGAAATACAGAGACTACTGCGGTAAAAATAGTGCTGGCTTACTAAAAGAAACTTGCATTTTTTTCTTTATTTAAACTACTGGGGAGAATTTATCAAAGCTAAACTGTTTCAAACTGCAGCTGCGCCCGCCTTATGAAATCGAGCAGGAAAAAACCCTGTCCAAACCCAAACCAACACAAAACTCAAGGTTCTTTTCTTTGGTATCTAGTAAGCAGTGAGCATTCATGGCTTCCTTTTTGGCACAGCTGGCCAAAGCTAGAACTGGAAAGGCAAAGAGTAAAATACAATCTTAATCCTGAGTTGACAGATCGGGGCCGGGTTTTCCTTTCACACGATGTCATACCTGTAACTGAGCCCTTATCTAGGATGATAATTACTTTCTCTAGCTCAGCCTGTTATTTAGAAAGGTAGAAACAGACTTCATGACAGTAATGACCAGAGACATTCACTTTACAAATGAAATCAGGATTATTCTTTTTGTGTTTATCTACAATGAATTTTCATCTGTCACTTTCACAAATAGTTGTTCAGTCTTGGAAGGTTCTGTAATTCTTTGTGGTCATCCTTATTACCTTGAATAACTGGGCTTCATCAGAGACTTTGTCATCCTCACAGCTTTTCCCTCTTCCACCCGAATATGTTGAACAATGCAGATTCCTGGAGAGCTCCACTGATGACCTGCTGTTGCTGTAATGACTCAGTGTTCATTTTGTTCATATCCTCTCCTTCCCACTATTTAGTTGAGCTCTTTTTTTTTTTTTTTTTTTGCTAAAGGGTCATTTCCCTTATGCTTTTCTTAAAAGCATTTGATAATGCATCTTTCTGAAAGCTTTTTGCAAATCCAGGTCATTTAGATCAATCTTCTTTACACAAATTCTTATTAGCCCCTTCAGTGAACCTCAGCAGATCCTGATGAGTGTTTCTCTCTTTTACAAAAACCTTGTTGACTTTTTCTTGGGAAATTAATTTAATTACCTGGCCCTTAATTCTCTTCATTATAATTTCTGCCATTTTACCTCGTCTGTCTTTCTCATTTTTTTTTTCTCATCAAGCTTTGTGACCCTGAACATGTACATTTTATAAGCCAACGTCTAGTCCTCTTGATATTGACGCAAATTGCATGTCACTTTAAGTAGTTCTGCTCTTTTGGATTTACTTTCCTTTAGAATTTTTGGGTGACTAAACATCTAAATCATTACTTACCATTGATTTTTTTTCCTTTTATTTCTTTCTTTGCCTCTTTCGCTTTTTATCAACTTGTATCATTGTACAGACACAAAGTGTTGCTATTTAAGTGGGAGTGTGGGAGGTTCCTTTGAAGGAAATATTGAATTGCATCAAAAATACATTACAAACCTAGTAATGTTATATTGCCTTCCAGCAATACTTTGTATTTATTTATTTATTTATTTTTAAAGACTATCAGAAGTTTCCTGCTTCTGTGATGCACTATGAAATTAACTTCATTATCAGCACTTTGTATATTTTTATGGTTATTTACCTGGTGCATTTCTCATCCAAGTATCAACTCCTGATGAAGCAAATTTGAAGAATTAAGTCAGGATCCAAGTCAAAGTTCAGGTTTCAGTATCTGTTATTAGGTGTTGTTCACATTGCTTCACCTTGCCTCATTGCATTTTCCTTTAAGTTTCCAGACTTTAATTCACATGGGTTTTCTTTATATCATACTCCAGCTTTTTGGAGTATGCTTTCTTGCTTTTACTTTATCATTTATCTATGTTGGCTTGCTAATGCTTCCTCAAGTGTTTCTGGTAGAAGCTGTGCAGTTGCTCTGCATTTCCACTGTTCTTAAATACTTTGCCTGCTGTCTACAAGCATTTTATTCTTTTGACTGCTTCTCTTTACCTTTTTTTTCAGTGGTTCCTCGTTTTGAAGTAGCATGATGGTATTTCCCTAGTGTATGTGGAGACCCCCTGAGGTTTCCTGCTGATACTGTTCCCTGCCACAGGCTTGTCTCTGATCACTGCTAGCATGTCACAGTCAATAATTCCTTCCTAATCAACCTGTCACCAATATCCTACACTATGTCTGTTTTATTTGTGACTACTGAAACTTCACTCTGTTAGGCTCTGGTTGGTTGCCTTGTTAAATTGTTTCAACACGGAGCTCTTTTACACCGGTGGAGGCTTTTTCATCTTTTCTGTATCATAAATACCTAGAGGTATGGTGCAATGTACCAGTGATACCTCCCTAATTCTGAGTTTCTAGTGCTATTATAGCGATGTCTTCATTCAGACACCATATTTCAGTTTTCCCCAACATTTTTATAGGACTTCTTGGACTTAGGTGTAAGCAGGTATGCACTTCTTTTGGTTTCCTCTTTGGTTTTCTATTTCCTTCCACCTGTTCAAAGGGACAATACCTTTTCCAGCCTTTTGCTATGATTTCTAATGTGGCAGGTGGCAGCCTCTGCTCTATCATGTGCCTTGAAGATGTAGGGTTTCTGGCACTTTATTCAACTAGATATGTTTGAAACCACATGCTCTTTAATGGCTGCTAGCTTGTCCTCAGGCTGGGTTTAAAAACAAACCCTGATCTTCTTTTTCAAGGGCAAGAACTATAGATTTTCCTTGCTTCTTCGAGAAACACTCCCTTTGTTTCAGCTGTATCTCCGTCTTCCAATTAATCTGGACCTTGTTTCTCTCCCAGTCTTAACTTACATGTTGAGAATTTATCACTGTCTTTAGTCTGCACTGCATGGGATATTGTGAGCATCTGAGCAGTGCTGGGGACACTTGAAGAATGTGAGGAACACATGAAGAACATGAGTATTTTTGCCCTTGATCCATACCTTACTCTGACGGAAAATAATGGGCACAATGTCCAAATAACTGGTAGTAGAAAAGGGCAGCGAAGCTGTCAGATTCTGTAGCTCATTAAAATGGAAAACAAATTACTTGCATGGTTATTTGAACTAAAATTTTCTGTCCCCAGAATGCCGTCTCTTAATGTGTAGCTTTTAAAATTAATTATTTTTTTACCTTTATATTTTAATTAATCATTTAATATATTAATATAATAGCATATACAGTATAATATATAGTAGTATATTATATATAATAAAAATAATGTAATTAATAAATAAGACCCAAACATCCTGTGTATCTTGGGAAACAGAAGGTTAATTAATTTATTCTACATATTGATATATATCTTTGATATATATCTGTCTATTTATATACTCAGTATTTGTGCTATCTTTTTTTTTTTTTTTTCTTTTAAATTTTTATTTTCCTAGCACAGCATGAAATAGGCAAGCAGAGCCTGGAGAACTAATGTCCTGCATAAAGCAGAACAAGGAATTACACTAGGACATGCCACATGGTAGTTAAATTCTTTAAGCAGTGCCATCTTTCACCATAAAAGGCCTGTTGGACAGCAAGATGACATTATTTACAGCTTAAAACCTTAGTCATATCTTTTTCCTCATCAAACAAGAAGGTTTAAGGGATTTCTAACTTAGGAGAAATTGAATCTTTCAGCTATGAAAGCAAAGCAGTAAAAAAAATAAAAAATCCTTGCCTCAGTTAAAGTTATTAAAACCTCAGTGTTATTTGATTTTCGAAAGCAGTTCAGGTACCATAAGAAAGTTCACCTTTACCTTTGATCGTTTTCATAGCATTATATTAAAATAATTCAGCTGAGGATGATGAGCTTTTCTTTATGTTCCACTTTTTCAAGGTAGATTTTCATAAAATCAGATTGTTAAGGGGCAACTCCGTTTGTATTTCAATTGCCAAATACTGTCGTCATGGCCGTATTTGTGGTCTTGTGAAAAAGCAGCATAAAAGCAATGTACACGAGGCTTTCAACCACTAGATGGCAGCTAACTACTACCTGTAATTACCCATAAAGAAAAACTCGTTGGAGCTCCGCAATACAGCACAGTCCAAAAATTCTTGACACAGTGAAATGAACTTTCATAACTTATCAAATAATAGGACAACTAAACGTTTTCATTTGAATATGTTTTTACTAATTCAATTGATTCTTCACTTCTTGGTTTTACTGACCTGTATAGTGTTGATTTACCCCAAACATTTTGTTGAATGTAGCCATGGCTATCCAGAGATATGTGCCATATTAAAATTATTCTGAGAATGTTGAGTTACAATACAAGATTGTATATCCACCTTAATGTATATATTACATTTCTAAAAAAAAACCAATGTGATTTCACCATGGATTTTACCTTGTAAGGCATTTAGGCATTTAAATAAATAAATAAATAAATAAATAAATAAATAAATAAATATATTTAAATTAAAGGCCTGGTTGGGGATTTCTAATAATATAAATGGAAGAAAAAAAAAAAGGTTTATTAAAAAATGAAAAAAAGTCTAAATTTTTGCAAAATGAAAACACTCTTTAGTGTTCTGAAATATATCAAGAATTAACTTGTGTAATATTTACTAGCATGTTTAATTTCTAAGAGAGGCAAAGGGTTCAGAGAAAACTATGAATGGTACATGGAATGGTAAATGCAGTTCTTTTCAATTTTTCTCTTTCAAACATTCACATAAATATATATATAAAATCAGATTTGATAGTAGTAGGTGGAGAAAATTATATTGAAAATCAGATAATGTAGGGAAAATGGCTTTTACTCATGAGATTTTTATCAACACTGAGGTTGTCAGGTGATTGTAGATACGATTCATGTGGATATCAGTGAAGGCAAAAATATTTAGGAGCATTCTAAGCCTGAAATAGCTGTAAAAACTGTCTTGGGTATCTTGCTTCTAATATTGGATCATTAGCTTGTTTCTCGTGGCATTTTCAATGGGACATCAGATTGGATTCTGTCACTGAAGTTGAAAAAATTAAGGTTATTTTAAGAGGAAAAAAACTGTTCATTGTTGAAGAAAAATTGCTGTATTAAGCAACTATCGCACAACTGAAAAATAACCAAAAGTGAATGTGCTTGGAAAAATATATGAATAGAAACATGGGCAGTTCAGTAGTTGGTAGGTAATAGCAATTTGAAAGCTGCTTGACGGCTGTTGCTATATATTTAACCAGTCACCTGCGACGAGGAAACAAAGGTGTCTGTTGACATGAGCATTACTTAAGAAGGCTAAACACAAATCAAATAAGCAGTTATTAAATTGAGTTTTGCAAATGGTTATGTTGCCCTTGAGCATGATGAATTGTATCGAGTGGTGTTTGTATATAAACAATATCACCTTAACAACACTGAGGTTGGTAGCAATGATTTTCAACTCCTGGTCTGTAGGCAGTAAATTCTGGTGGTTAGAGCCCTCTAGTTTCTCAAGTTGTCCAGTTTAGTCTTGAACTAACTTAAATGCACATTACAGCTGAATTAAGGAAAAAATAGATGCAGAGCTAAGCTTAATAGTTGCTGGCTTTTTAGGTCTTCACTGTATTTTCTAGGTCTTTTTTGGTGTTCCTACAGAAAAGGAATGAAACAAAGATGAAAAAAAGGTTGGGGGGAGAGAGAAAAATGATGAATGAAGAAGCTTGCACCACGGTGTAAGGCTTAGTGTTGAAAAATAGTACTTGATTTTTACATCAAATACTACAATGTTTAGAGCTGGAAGAAAGCAACTTTGGAAACAGAGCATTGGCAGAGTTATAAAGGTAAGGAAAACTGAACTTTGGATTAGGTCCAGACTAGTAATCATACAGCTTGAAAAAATGCTTGAATTGAAGGTGAATGGGTGGCAAATACATATTTTAAAATGACATAAGTAGATGATGTTAATTTCATAAAATATTCTAATTATACAAAAAAAGAGTAAACTACATCTTTTAAAGCAAAAAAGCATTTTGGCTAGGTATTTATCAGGTGAAGTAGTTTGCTTATTTATTTATTTATTTATTTATTTATTTATTTATTTATTTATGGTGCAACTGGTCTTATAAGTTAATTGGTAGGGTATCAGCCAAGGCTTAGTTGCATGATTCATTTTGAAAGGCAAGTTTGCACTCAGACATATTTATCCATTTAGTACTGGTACATATATCTTGTCCAGATTGTTAGAGTGGTATGGCAATGGTATAATTTCACGAATGTTACAGTGGTACAATGAACAGCTTGTTGCTGGATCTGCCAACAAAACAAGGGTGCACTCTGCCACCAAGGAAAACTGAAATTTAACTTAACTCTTGTCCTTGTAAATATGGGAATCGAATTTTGAATGCACATGCATAGTACTGAAAAACAAAATAAAATATAGCGGTCTTTAAGACCCCTAGACTAAGCATAAAAACTGGTTGTTTGAACAAGCTCTTCTTTGGTTAACATGACGTTATAACAAACATTGGAAAGCTCTGCTTACTTGACATTTAAGAGTCAGTTGAGGTGACTGCTCTAATTCTTCAGGGTGTGTGCTTTCTGGAGAGGACAGAATGAGAAGGTGCCTGCTTTTTGAAAACTCAAGTTGCTTGGAAAGTGTAAGAAAATGGTTTGCAGTTCACTTTTACAGTGAAGTCTGTGAACAATATAAAGCATCTTATCGTGTTACAAGAGAGACAGGGGACTATTGTGTTGGTTAAATACATTTCAGATAAGACAGTAAATTGACAATAGACCTCTCATTCTTTTTGACTCTTTTACTACTGAACTTCCCAGTAAATTTCATGTTTCGCTTAGCCGTAAGACTTTCATCAGTGTGTGCTGAAACTCAGTGATGCACAATATTCTGACAACCAAATACATTACCTGCTGGATAAACTGTGTTCAGGAACAAGTTTTAACTTGAGCAGGTACGGCTGGCATACTAAATAACATTCATACTGTTTAGAGTCTGCAGACACATCAGTAACTGCACTCACTGTAATGGAGAAGTTGACAACAGTCAAAATGTTTTTTCTGAGGCTATTGCTTCAAAGGAAAGACCCAAGGCATCTCTGACTTCTGATTTTTTATCTTCTACTTAAATATATATGCTTATATACTATCATAGTTAGAATACTTTTATTTTATTTTACTTTTTTTTTACTTCCTATTTTTTGCTTCACATTGATGGTGTGGTGTTTCTGGGTTTACATAAGCGTTAAAATGGACTTACCCCATTTTATTATGGAAGAATATCCCCTTTATTCTGCTTAAGGAGCAGATATCTGCTGAAGTATGTTTCTTGTTCTAAATTTTTGGGATTTAGATATTAGGAATTTTAAGGGTTTGTGTAAAATAAAGCAAGTTACTTGTTATAACTAGACTAATCACCAGAAAGGACTTCTCAGGTAATTGTTTTAACTTTGGTTTTGCATCTGTTTTGATATTGTCATGGATTATTTTTTATCTTCTGAGGTAAGGGACAGGGGATTGAGTGGGGAAAAAAACCCAACAAACTAAAAGTGGCTGTGCGGCTGTTCTTTAAATGAAGAGCTGAAGTTAAGCTGTACCATTTAAAAACTTGGACAATCCTTCCACATATCTAAGTGAGAATGCATGAAAATGACATTAGCCTTGAGAATGCCAATCCATCTGGATTCCCCCATGCCACTAAAATTTACGAGGAGGCTTTGCTATACAACCTTGATCAGAATTGCTGGCTGATCCTATTCAGGTTTTGCTCATAAGGGCTACTGCAAGTACCAGCCGCTTCTCACTTAAATACACAAGCAGTAGCTTATGTGGGTGAACAGCGCTTTCATCTTTAAACCTCGCTCCTTCAGTGTTCTCTTAGATGACATTTATTTGAATTACATAAACCTGGTTCTTTGAGATTGTCTGTATTTTATGTCCTGTGGAATTCACTACAAAAATATGTATCCCTAAACACCATTGTGCAAAAACTCCTAGGGCATGACCATACTGTTGTTAGAAGCAAGATGTGGGGGGAGTCAAAGTCAGCACCTTAAAGTTCAAAGAATTTTGAGAACAGATTACTGAATTCACTCACTGAAGTTATGGTCGATACAATAGGGCTGAGTGCTTCAGGGCCTGAAATGCGCTCCCACTCAAAAATAGGGAAGAAAACAAATCTGGAGTTGTAGAAATTTACTTCTTCCTCCATATCATTTTGCTCTCTGATGTTTGATCCTTAAAGACGGGATGAAGAAAGTGAAAATGGAGATGAAAAGGTTAATATTTTCTTGCCATTCATTCTCTGAGATTCCCCACCCTAAGTAAATAATATCTTTAAAATATTGCAAAATATTTGCAAAATATGCATATCAAAATTAGTATTTTCAGTAGTTTCCAGTCTGTTTTCTGAGTACTTTTATATATTTAAATTAATGACTTGCTCTTGAAAGCACTGAAATTAAATTTCCTGTACATTTCCTGGGGCAGCCTACTCCTAAAAATGAGGTAAAAGTTTCTTCTGATGTCTGCAACAACTGAGAAGTGAGAATTTGTGACTGGGGAACACTTACTCTGGTGAGGAGGAAACGTTCTTAGAAATAGGCCACACTTGGAGTACTGTGTCCGGGTCTGGGGCCCCCAGCACAAGAAGGATGTGGACCTGTTAGAGCAGGTCCAGAGGAGAACCGTGAAGATGCTCAGAGGGCTAGAGCGTGTCTGGAGCACCTATGAAGAAAGGCTGAAAGAGATGGGACTGTTCAACTTGGAGAAGAGAACGCTCCAGGGTGACCTCATTGTGGCCTTGCAATACTTAAAGGGAGCTTAAAAAGAAGGTGGAGAGCAACTTTTTACTTGGGCAAATGATGTTAGGACAAGGAGTAATGGTTTTAAACTAAAAGAAGAGAGACTTGGATTAGAGGTTAGGAAGAAATTCTTTACTCAGGGGGTGGTGAGGCACTGGAACAGGTTGCCCAGTGAAGCTGTGGATGCCCCATCCCTGGAGGTGTTGAAGGCCAGGCTGGAGGAGGCCATGAACAACCAACCTATCTAGTGGGTGGCATCCCTGCCCACGGCAGGGGGGTTGGAACTAGATGAGCTTTGAGGTCCTTTCCAACCTGAGACATTTTGATTCTATGATAGCAGATCATCAAGATATGGAAGTATGACAGGGCATTCTTGAATTGCATTATAAGACTATCAGGAAAAAATGCACACAACTTGCATTAACTAGAGATATATCCAACAACAATCCCAAAGGGACAAATGATGAATGCAAGCGAATGTCTTAGTTTGCAGAGAACTATGGATTTACTATTCTGTTAATAACTGCCTGTTCTCTAGGGACAGAGTGGTTTTGTTTTGTTTTGTTTTGTTTTGTTTTGGTAATTGGACTTTTAAAGTTTTGTGGTTGCATAGACATTAGAGACTGCATAATTCTAGCTATACACAACAGATAGCAGGTATGATATAGGACTTTAGAGATTGCAACTAAAGGGTTAGAAAATATTAAAAGAAGTGAAGAAAATATGAGGATGATTGCCTAGTTGTGATGTTTCTAATACTTTCAGTCTATATAAACAACCACTTGTAGGAGGAATAGCAGCTATGAACATATCAAAAGTCTCCTGTATGTAGGAGAGAACTGATAACCTATGTAAGATCAATACTTTGTGCTGTAATATATCTGGAGCTGTGTGCTAGAATCATAGCACAGTACAAAAAGTAGCCTCACTGTAGTTTAAGCAAAATAAAAGCACATTTTTTTCTTCTGAATTACATAAAAACTGTCTAATTGGCACAGTGGCTATATTTTTCCATGCTAAAGATCCATTGCCAGTTGTGCTCAAATTGTTGAAACAACAAAGCTCATCAGTGTTAACGATTATGGCACTGCCTTGTAGTGTGAGGCTGAGTGAGCCAAAAAATGTTGCTTTTTGTATATCTAATTAGTAGAAGAATTTCTACCCTGTTCTGAGAAGGTGTAGGACAGGCCAGTAATGTGATGACATTCCACTTCTGGAAAAGTGGAGACAATGATAGAGAATGGCAGAGCTAAAATAGCGTGAAGTATGTATATACAAATTAATCTCCTACTGCATTCTTCAGGCATATCTCCATAAAGAACGTAATTTGTGCATTTGTCTTTAACATGGAAAAACATTTCCAGAACAATCAGCGTTTATGCAGACATGATGGTAATTATGAGTTTACCAAATATTTGAAAATTCCTTCAGGAAGAAGCAAAGAAATTTACATAAGGGTATAAAGTATATTATGCAGGTCCTATTGGCTCTTCAGAAGCTTGTAGATAAATCACTTGTGCATACTTTACAGAGTTACTAGATTTTTTTGTAGTCACAGGGGAAATAAAGATTGAATTTACCACCAGTGAAATATAATTCTAAATTTCTTTTGAAAATGAAATGATATTAAATCTTGTAATCCGCAAGCACAATAGAAGCAGTAACTACTCCAGAAGGCTATTTTGTCTGTAATGTAATGAGGTGTATTACATATGGGAATTCAATTTAATTAGAAGAGTAGGCATACTGCTTGAAGAATAGTATAATAACAATAGTTAAGCACATTTATAAACACTTGAGTACCTTGAGGCTTGTTGCTTGATTTACTTCTCATTATATTAAAGAGATAATGTATGAAATCTTAGCTTCCTCCAGCAGCATTTGTCTGTGCTGGAGAATGCTTACAATATCTTCCACAAATAACAAAGATTGAGTCAAAGTCCTGTGCTGATTTGATGGTCAAATGTAAATAGACTGAAAAGCCAGAACTAATAACTTCGGTTGTTGAAGATGACTTGCATGATGATGGACCTGTACATATAAAGCAGTTTTATTTTTTTTTTCCTAGAGAGACTTCCAGCAAATGAATAACACCATACAAAAAGTGGATGTTGGAAATTTTATGCCTTAAAAATGTAAACCACAAATATGGAAGACTGCGATAGCCTTCATTAAAAAAAAATAAAAATAAAAAATCCAAAATTTGCTTTGTATTTGTCTTCAGAATTGATTTTTTTTTTTGAAATTTTTGTTGTTTGTTTTGTGTTTTATAACAGCAAAAGCTAAAGGAGGAAAGGGAGGCTAAACGTGCTCGGCTGGATGACAGACATGATTACTTACTGGAAACTGTTGCCACTTGTGTGAATCTGGACAAAGCAGAAGTAGAAGATGCTATTCTTGATGGTAACCAGGTAATCTGATTAATTTGATAAATTAAGCTTATAGGTTGGTTTAGAACTGATGTTACCGTCAAATACTTATTGAGATAGTTGAGATGGTTGTCAGACCGTGGTTTCACAGGCTCAGAAGGAGTCATGCTCATCCACACTCCACTGAATGCTGCTGTTTCCATTAGGCTGCCACCTGCATTTGTGAGACTAAATTTGTGAGATTAGGAAATCAAATCAGCTAGAAACTACTTGACAAAATAGAGTGGCTAGTGATCCCACCAAGTATGTGAGGGTTAGTGTTGTTACTATGTAAGCACTTAGAAATAAGTATATTGAGGAAAGGATGCAACACAAAGTGATGGTGAGTATTATATGCAATGGAGATGCATTTTGTGATTTGAAAATAAATCACTCTTTTTTAAAACTTAAGTTTTAAAATGGAGGCATTCTCATTTCAGTGCTAATATACTGGGAAACTGGAGAAAGTCCAGTGGAAGACTACCAAGATGTTCAGGAGCAAAGGACATGTTAATTATAAGAGGAAGAATAAGTGAGGGGCAGTCATGTAATAGCCTGCAATTGCTTAAAGAGTAGTTGTGAAGATGACAGATGAACCATTCTTAGCAGTGGCAGATGATATAACAAGGGGTAATAGCCACAGCTTGCAGATCACACATTAAGAGACCCTTCATTGCCAGAAAGGTAAAGCAGCATGGGAGTAAGTTACTCAAGAGGATGAGCTAAGCTACTGTTGACAAAAGAGGAGGTTAGCCCAGTGATCTCCCAGAGGCCCCTTCCAACATATCTGTGATTCTGCATGAAACAGGAAAACGAGCTGTGCAGAACGCTGTCACACAGGTTAAAACACAGAGCTTGTTTCAGCCTTCACTGAGGTGCTGCTGCACTTCAGTAAATGAAGAAATGCACTGTGCCCTCAGATTGAGAGATTATGTGCAGTAAGTGGTTTCAGTAAATTGGAATATGGCCTGGCTATATTCAGTTCTGCTCAGCATGGAAAAAATCAAATGTTTAAATTAAGTAGTATGTGCTACTAAAGGGAAAAAAGAAACCTTTTTTTTTTTTTTTTTTTTTTTTTTTTTTTCCTTTTGGAAGGCAGTAACAGGTCCTGGTGTAATTTTAGTACTGAGCAATGATAATGTGATGTGTATTTATCATAACTTTTTGTCGAAAAACTGAGTACATTAAACTTTTCATAGTGTGTATGGCATGCATAAACAATTCAACACGATCTCAAACAGATAGAGCGCATTGACAAATTCTTGGCACCTGGAGGTCTGCGCCATCTGATGTTCTACTATCAAGATGTGGAGGCAAATGATGCAGGTAAAGCAACTTTGGGTTTCCTGCAACATACTGTAGTACTGCTGAGTAAATGTGCAAAAAAAAAACATAGTCAAGTTTACTTTATTAACTGGGGTTTAAGGCAAGTCAGGTTACATCATCTTTGCTCAAGAAGTGAAGACTGATGAAATTACAGAAGCTTGTTAGTGCACTTTTGCATATTGTTAGTATTCAACAGCAAGGTACTTCCTTGCAAATCCAGCAGCTCTTGCCTGAGGGGTTGAGAAACATTTTTTTGGTAGTTAAAGGACAACTTTAACACAAGGCAAACAGTAAGAGGTGCTCTGCCCCTTCCCTGCCAGTCACACCATCAATTCGCCCTGGAAGCCCTCCCCATTTCTTACCATCCGCTCCCATAGTCCTGTGACATGACAAACCAGCTTCAGGAGGCCCCTGTTTGCGGTCACAAGGCCATTACCCCAGAAGTCGTCTCCTTCACTTCTGTTCATATCCCTTTCCCTGCCCCAGGGCTCTCCGTTTTACCACACTTCTGGGGGAAGCCTCCTTCTGACCTTCTGTGGAGGCATCTTGTGACTCCCGTGTTGAGGACATCATTTGTCCATGGCTGCTGTCCCAGAACCTTCAGTGTTGCTCCCATTGGGATCAGCCAGGGGTCTTCTGCTGGTGTTCCCATTATGTCCATGACAGCCTGAGAGATGTCTGGTCACATTTTTGCAAAATTTTGAGTGTAACTTTCAATGCGCAGCTTAACAGCTTCTAGAATCCTTTTCAGTAACAGCACATCTTTCTGAAAGAGATTGCAGAATCTACTCTAGCTCGATACATCGTGGGAATGCCCTAAAAACAGATGATTGTTTTTGGTCTGGCATCTTTAATTACTAACTTACGATTATTGTGCAAGTTTGTGTTCATTGGCAATAAATCAAATTAATAAAAGTCTCTCAATCAATACTGTTTTGCTGGTGACAGAGACCTTGAAGTACTTGAGGAAAACAAAAAAAGAGACTTCTTCAGGAGATGGGAAGGAGGAAGGTGATGCTAACAAAAGGGAGGGGAGGGGACACATGGGTGGCCATGTGATCCAAAATGGGAATCTCTGGGCGTGGTGGTTTTACTCAGGTGGGCAGCTGAGCTCCACCACAGCCGCTCTCTCACTTCCCCTCCTCAAAAGGAAAAGGAAAGAAAATACGATGGAAAGGGCTCAAGGGTTGACATAAGGATGGGGAGATCGCTCAACAATTATCGTGATGGGTAAAAAAGACTCTGAGTAGGGAGATAGTAAAATTTATTGCCTATTACTAACAAGCTTGAGAAGTGAGAAATAAAGGAAAGAAACCAAAAACATCTTCCCCTCAACCATCCTCTTCCACCTCCTTCCCCCGAGCAGTGTAGGGGAACAGGGAATGGGGACTGTAGTCACTCTATAGCACTTTGTCTCCTCCACACCTTCACAGTTACTCTCTTCCCTTGCTTCCCATGGGGTCCCTCCCACGGGATGCCGTCCTTCCCCAGCTGATCCCACATGGGCTGCCCACAGGCAGCAGCTCTTCATGAACTGCTCCCACACGGCTCTGTCCCACGGGGTCCATCCATCCATCCCCCAGGAGCAAACTGCTCCAGCACGGGTCCCCCATGGCTGGGCGGCAGCTCCCCCCAGACCCCCTGCTCCTGCGGGGGCTCTCCATGGGCCGCAGCCTCCTCCAGGCCGCATCCACCTGCTCCACCGGGGGCTCCTCCACCCACGGGGGGGCTGCAGCGTGGAGATCTGCTCCATGGGGGACCCATGGGCTGCAGGGGGACAGCCTGCTCCACCGGGGGCCTCTCCCTGCACAGCCCGCAGGGGAACTGCTGCTGCCTGCCTGCAGCACCTCCTGCCCTCCTGCTGCACTCCCCTTGGGGGCTGCAGGGCTATTTCTTACTCCTCTCTCTCCTAGCTGCTGTTCCCCAACATTTTTTTTCCCCTTTTCTTAAACATGTTCTCACAGATGTGCAAACAATCTCACTTAATAGCATACAACCTCACTTATTGGCCTGTCTCTTATCTAACAAGGGGCAGCTTCTGGATTCTTCTCGCAGAAGCCACCCCTGTGGCCCCCACTACCAAAACCTAGCCATGAAAACATACCCACTGAAAACACTGGGGATGATGGGCATGTGGCTGAACAAAAAAGGGGTAGTAGCACTGTCACTTTTTGCCTTGGTTGGATGTTGTTCTTTACTTAGTGATATAAACAACATTTTTTAAAAATCTTTATATTGTTGCAGTGGTTCACTGAGAAGTAATTGTGTGTTCATGCATGTGCATGCATTCATTTTTCTCTGAGAAATTTTTCATTTTTCCATTAAAACCATTAATGGAAAATGAATGTAACCAAAACAAAAATAATACACAATTTAAAAGAATTATTTTTCCTCCAAAGTTATTGCTATTTCTTGGTGACTCTAAAAATGTTATCAATAGCATAAATCTGTGAGCAGCATATTGATGTTTGGGGAAGAAGAAAGGGAAGGAAAGCCCTTTGTAGCCTCATCATCTCTGTGTCTCCCCAAAGAATCCACTATGGCCTGTCTTTCCTTGTTTCCTGAAACACTCTGCTACTATTTTACTGCATATTAGACTTAGGTGTTCATGTTCTTAAAGAAAGACAGTTAGTTGATAACGGCTCCTTTGAGGTGAACTGCATTTGCATTTTTTTTTTTTTTTTTAAGCAATGGAACATTGCCTCCAACTACATAATAGGGCTGGATTCACATGTAGGAGGACCTTGACCCTGAACATGCTTTTAGAAGGAACAGAAAACGAATAAATGAATAGAAAAGGCTTTTGATATGAGAATGGTAAAATTAGATGAAATAATTCTTATGGTGCTGTTAGGACTGTGGGTGCTGTGTACCTTCCTAGAGAAGTCACATGGGGAAGCTCTAGAGGACTGGGACTCATGGATACACAAATGGTGACTGAACTGTTTGTTTAGGATGCTTTTATTTGAATAAATCATCAGTGTTTTTTAAATATTTATTTTATTTCAACCTACAGAACATTTTAGCTTTCCAGGAGTAGGAATCAACTCTCATTTGACAAAGAAGAAGAAACCTAAAGTGTTTGTGACAGAAGGAAAAGACGTTGCTTTAACTGGTGTGTGTGTTTTCTTCATTAGATCTAGTCTTTTGAAAGCCATTACAGCTGAGAACATCTATCAGGTAAGAGTCAGTGACTGCTGTTTGGTATGCATAATCTTGTTGAAAATTCATTTTCATCTCGGATTATTTACTATCAGCATGTGATAGTAAATAGATTGACAGCCTATGGCATGGTGAATGAGCAAAAGAATGGAGTTTGCCAAAATGAAATGCAGGACAACAAAAGGAGGGAAATAGAAAAAGTGACACTGTCCAGTGGCAGCAACTCTAAGTATATCATTGTGAAGCGACGATAACATAAAGTAATTAGTCAACACCCAAGTATCAAGTATAAAATACATGATGGGAAAATCTTATTTTCCATTTAAATATTTATTGCATATCTTTTACAGGAAGTAAATTTTAATATGATGGACGTAGGTCAAGATGGCCTACTGGAAAGTGTTGAGCAGTTGCTATCAGAAATCTTCATTCCAGCCTTACGGAATACGGACAATGGGTGGCTTGAACTTGGCGAACCTCAACAAGCTTCCAGTATTAAGCAGGAGTTTCTTGCTTCCCTTGAAGCATTTGTTACTGTGCTCTCAGGAACTCAGCAAAGTCTGCTAGAAAAGGTATTATGTTCAAGTAGCAACTAGAAATCCAGCTAGCCATGGAATGTCTCTCGGCCTGGACTTTTTGAATTTACTGTTTTGTAGAATACTTTTGCTTGTAGAATACAAATTGCTTTTGTTAAGCTGGAGAAAAAATAATGCTTCTGAATACTGTTTGATGTCATCAGTGACTTGTTATACATTGACCTGTGGCTTTAATGTCTGTGAAAGCTTGTGGTTTTAACAATTCTGCATCTGCTTCTGTTGTTGTTTGTTTTCATGCTAGTTCTTTTGAGCTATTCACTTCTTGGCTCTGGTATTTGTGGACTTTCTTAAAGAAAACCAAGAATGATTAATGTACAACAAACAGTTACTTCAACTGTTGATTTCTATTTTTTCTTTATTAAGGAAATGACAGAGCACAGCTGCTAGGTTGAAGAGCTCTTCAGATTATGAAGTTCAGTTCTGGGCTCAAACCAGAATTTGAACAAATTTAAAATGAAGTGGGAATATGAAGTCAGATACCCCAAGTAGGGAAATCAGTCACTATGTACGTTTCTTGGTTTATTTGTCACAAAAATTTCAGCACTTTTTTTTTTTTTTTTTTTTTAAACTTGTGCTGTAGGTTAATCTGAAGAAATGTGAAACATATGATCTGAAAAATCTAAAAGGACCTTCAGATTATCTGTTGGTTGCTAACAACATAAGCAGTCTTGAGAGAATAGAAGTCTGCATGAAAGGATGGATCAAACAGCTTGAACAGGTGATACACACTGCAGAAGTATGAAATATGAACACATTTGCATATTGGCAGGTTGAATTTAATCCTGGTGCTACCTTCCTATAAAGATAGATGTGATTGATCCCTATGTCTTAAATTACTTGGCATGCTTTTACTTCTAAATTAGAAGATTACAGACAGCTTTTTCCATCCACTTTTAAATGTAGTGTACACATGTATTTGAAAGCTTAGTTCCCTGTTACTGCTTAATTGCCTCATCCACACACTGATGGAGCATCTTCATGTGGTTAGAAATACTGTAAGGTTGTAAGGTCAGTGTACTTGTTTTAAGTACAAATAAAATTAAAAGGAAGAGGACAGCATGATTAACTTATAAATTTGGAAAATGGAAACTTAGTTGCTACCTTATTCTCTGTTCTGCATGTAGAAATTATTGCCTAGATTTTATCAGAAAAGTATGTTTATTTTCAAGTTAGGAAATCAGTTCCATGAAGGACATCTCTGTGTTTATTAAAGTCTATATCTCTTAAAGGGAAGGAATTTAAGAAATAAAAAAAAAAAAAAAGCACAACCCAAATCTCTTGTTTTTTTAATTAAAAAACAAAAATTGTTTTTTGTTAATTTATAAGCTGAAACTGGTGTGTAGAATGTATCACAGTGAAATGCACTTCTACCAAAAGAATTGTGGTCAACAGCTCAGTGTCTGAGTACAGATCAATGATAAGCGGTGTTTCTCAGGGGTCAGTACTGGGACCAGTGCATCTTTGTCAGTTACATGGGCAGTGGGATCGAGCGCACCCTCAGCAAGTTTTCCAGTGACACCAAGCTGTGTGGTGCAGTCAACATGCTGGAGGGATGGGTTGCCATCCAGAGGGACCTGGAAAGGCTTGAGAGGTGGGCCTGTGTGAACCTCATGAGGTTCAGCAAGGCCAAGTTCAACAAGGTCATGCACCTGGGTCGAAGCAATCCCAAGAAAATCACTATCTATATTTAAGCTAATAATTATTGATTATTAATACAGGCTAATTTTTCTCCACATTGTCTAGTTCTCCAAGGGACTATGCAGACTAAATCTGCATTTCCTCTCTGGAGCGTGGCTTCATGCTTTATAAACAAATTATCATGAGAATTGTTGTGATTGGGTTGAACTAAATGTTCTTTTAAACCAATGCCATCTATTTGACAACAGGCAAAAGCTGATACTGGTGAAGAGTAGAAAAGCAGAGTAAGGCAGTACCACCCATCAGTTTTCTTCTAGCCCCTAAAGATTTATAATTCAGAGATGTCATGAGCTATTTTATTTTATTATATTTTATTTTATTTTATTTTATTTTATTTTATTTTATTTTATTTTATTTTATTTTATTTTATTTTATTTTACTTCAGTAACCTTCAGTGGTTTTCTTTTCCACATAAATATCTGCAGTCTCCCCTAGAATCTTGTACAGGAAACATAATAATGTGGCCAGATATTATTTCAACCCATGTTACAGAGCTGAGAGAGAAAAGCTGTCCCCACTGAGATGATGAAAGGGATGAAGAAGTCTCCAAAGTAGTTTGAAATGTACCTGAGTGTATCTTAGTCCTCAAAATCTTGAGTGATACATTTCAAGATAGTAAAAGGAGTTGTTTTACCATTACTATTTCAAAATTGTTTTAAATATTCATTCATTACATTCATGATTAAAGTTTTCACATTCAGCATTGTTACAGATTTGCAGTGCATTCTTCTATTTGTTGTGATTCAAGTGTTGTAAAATATTAGGTAGAATCAGATAGTAAAATTTTTCACTGAATCAAAAATCTTACAAAAAATATGCTTATCAAAAATGTTGAAAAGCAAGCTAGAACAATCTTGACTTTAGTATATTCTAATGGAGCTGGTTACTTGTAGTACGATGCCCACTGGAGAAAGATTACAGTGATTATGCTCCTTCCTATCCATACTTCTACATGTACTGTGAGTTCCACCTATCCATACTGTGTAAGGGAAAATGTTCTGGCTATGGTTATATTATGGTTACTGAGGTGAGTATCTCTACCTCATAATCTGCGCTTGGAATAAGTAGGTTGCTAGAAAAGATTCACTTTATCCAAGAAACCAAAAAGTAAAAAACAGTGATTCCTAGTTGATGTAAGGAAAGCAAAATGTACACTATAATACAGTGATTGCTATTCTTAGTGGTCAAAATCATACTTCAAAACATGATTTGCAGCTTATTTGCAGAAGCTGTCTATAACAGCATTCCTGAGATATTCCCTCTTGGTCTCAAACCAAAAAAGGCCAAGCAAAATTAAAGATGGATCATGTGAGATGGTGGCTGAGTTAGATAGTTTATCACAGGAGCTAACACTGATAGTTAAATTATGAATTAATCCATGCTATCCATGCAGATAAAAAATATTAGCATCAGTCACTAATATTACTATATGATAAAAGATTCTTGCAGAAAATGACCAATTGAGAAGGGAAGCTGATGACCTTGGGCCGCGAGCAGAGCTTGATTACTGGAAGAGAAGACTTTCTAAATTCAGTTACCTTATGGACCAGCTGAAGAGCCCAGACATGAAGGCAGTACTTGGAGTACTCACTGCTGCTAAATCCAAACTGTTGAAGGTTTCTATTTTGAATTATGACAGATGTAAAGACTAGAAATTCTCTGTGTAGCCTACTTCATTTTGGTAATGTATGTAACATTGCTGGTGGGACAAATATTGAAGTATCTATGACTTCTGTTTTCTTCTGCCTTCCACATTCCCCACTTTGAGCAGGTAAAGTTTACATCTAGTTTAATTTTTTGGGGGAATCCCCATTGTCCAAAGTACAAGATGTGTGCTTTCAAAGTAGTTAAAAGGTTAATGACAAAAAGGGTGATCTCAAAACTGCTTAGTCAAAACAGTATTTCTGAAATGTGTTTTTTATTCTTATTATTTTCAATTTTCTATTCTTAGAATTGGCGAGTGTTGGATATTCGCATCACAAATGCAGTAAATGAAGCTAAAGATAATGTGAAATACCTCTACGCTCTGGAAAAATATTGTGACCCATTATACAATACTGACCCTGTAAGCAAAACTTCTCAAATCTTAATGTAAATCTCCTGAGACAACTGAAACAAATGCAGTTTGTAGTTTATAAGATCAGTTTGGAAATGACAGTTAGATAGCAGTTTAGGTATATATCTTCAATTTAGGACTGTTCAGTCATGCTATAAGTGGCTTAATGGGAATTTCTGGCTATAAACGGTTTTCAGTCTGAAAATCCAGATGAAACTGGATTTTGTGCTATGGAATGAAGTGAAAAATTTGAAAATAAAAAAATAAATGGAAAAAGTGAACATGGTGATATGTTGAAGACAAAGGATGGGCTTTTCTCTTTGTGGTGGTGGTCAGGTCATGCTTAGACTAACACTTATAAGGCAATTTACAGCTTCTTGGTTTAGGAAATGCAAATATGTTTAAACATTAACATATAAATATAAATCACCTTCCCATGCTTTAGTAACAACTGATGCAAGTATATTGTAGTAAATATGGAGTAATGAGTAATATGGAGTAGGAAGGATTCTCTTATGCCATTAACTGCTAAAGTAGGTCGTAAATGGTTGCTTTTACTAAAACT
The DNA here is from genome assembly GCF_964211825.1 of Aythya ferina. NCBI lineage: Eukaryota > Metazoa > Chordata > Aves > Anseriformes > Anatidae > Aythya > Aythya ferina. Next base: position 83,630,420 of record NC_140297.1, read on the forward strand.
GGTTTTGTAACTGGCTGTGTGTCTTGCTAGTTAGAGAAATACAATGAATAGTCCTGAAAACTCAAAGCTTTGACTGCCCATCTTCTTCTTTCGCTTTACTTTTCCCCAAAGTGAAATTGCTTCCAAACAGTGCTCTGGGCAACCCTGGTATGGTTCATGATGCAGTCTGTTTCCCTTTACTGGACAGTGATAAAACTGTTTTCTTTTAGTGTTTCCCAGTCAAATATTTGAGTCTCACTTATGAAACATTATCATGATAAAGATTTGGGTAGTGAGAAACAAAAAAACCCCACCTACTTTCCCATCCCTCACACCTGTTCTTCCCATGCTCAACCTCACCCCTCCATTCTGCACTCCTCTACCTCCCTGTGTGGCGCAGGGGCTGGGGCATGGCGCTGGGGTGTAAAAACATACTTTTAGTGAAAATAATAGTAATTTTGAAGAGGCCTTTTTCTATATAAAATTTATTTCACTGACCAGAGTTCTTTCAAGCCAAGCCTCTGGCAAAATTGTTTTCCCAAAATTGGGCTGTAGAGCTTGGATGTTGAAATATGACTGTTATGTTTTACAGGACAGGCTCAGGGAAGCAGAAATGTTAAAAGTATTGTGTTACTAACGCACCTGGATTCTCTAAACAGTTGTTGAGCTAAAGTGAGACAATAAAAGTATTGAGATAAGTTCGGAGGCTGTGTATTCCTTTACAGGTGTCCATGGTGGATGCTATTCCAGGGCTTATAAATGCAATTAAAATGATTCAGAGTATCTCTCAGTATTACAATACCTCTGAAAAGATATCCTCGCTGTTTGTAAAGGTAGGTGCAAAGCAATGTTTTGTTGTTGGTTGAGTGAGAAAGAATACACAAAGGGAATAAGCAATTTAAGAGTCATCATATTGGCCAGTTTTATGCTGTTCTTTGAGTGGATAAAGAATTGGAAATAGTGACAAAACTTCTCCAAAGTTAGAAATTATTTTTGTAGAAATGACTAGGAATTGTAATACTTTTTCAGACTTCTTGAAGATCATTGTTAATTTCAGCCATGACATGCACAGATCTGAGGAGCTTTTTTATTCGAATGATTTTTGCCTACAGTGAACCGTGCTTTACAAAGCACGTATATTAATAGAGCCCTTAAATCTTTTTAAGATTTCATAAAGAAGGAACTGAAGTTGGAAGGACAACTTGTTCTTTTATTATTATAGTCTCATGGGCCCTTGCTTTTTCCTTTTCTTTTAGAAGGTCCAAAGACTTATGACTTTGTAGTCTGTGTAATTTCAAGGTTGATAAAAGGTGTTTAGGTTTAGGATTAGTGCAGTTAATCAACAACACTTCGGCAGTGTAATAGTCTGCAGGCCATATACTGCAAGGTCTATGCAGCTGGTATTTGGTTTTGCTATTTTGGAGGTCTTAGGCCAATGGAATCAGAGGTATGGAATGAGATTGAAAGAAGGGTAATATGTGCTTTGTCCTGCAGCATTTTTTATTTTAACGAGGTTAAAATTGCTTATAGGTGACTAATCAGATGATCACAGCATGTAAATCTTATATCACAAATAATGATACTGCCACCATCTGGAACCAACCTCAGGAGACAGTTATGGAAAAGCTTTTTGCAGCCATTCGGCTTAAACAGGTATGTGCAAAGAACATCTGAAAAACAGAATATAAGGTGAGATTTCAGTGGGCATAATAAATAGTGGAGTATGTATTTTATACAAAGAAGGAATGTTACAATGTATAGGAAAATGAAGCAACAGAAAAATACCCTTTGACACTGGGTTGTTTTTATTAGAGTCAATGAAGAATTTAGTCCAGTGTCTGATGAACTTCTGGAAACAGGATTTCCATCATTACCCTAACTTAACTAAGCTTCTTACATGACAATTACTTGGATTTTTATGTCTGAGTTTCTCTATAAAATTTATTCTCATGTATGTATAATAGAAAGGAAAGCAGAGGGTCTCACTTAGCCAAATATATTCTGAAGATATCTGGACAACCTATATCTTTAGAAAAGGCAGTTTCTAAACTGAGAATAACAGAAGAATTTGGCTGTTCACATTGCCTAGGCTTGTTAGGAAGACACACCACTGTTGTTTTTTTTTTTTTAATACAATTCCATGATCATTTGGGGATTTTTTTTTTTTTAATATTATTCACACAGGACCATAGGAGAATTTTTAGAACATAGGATCATAGAACATTGGAAGGGTCCTCATGAGTTATCTTGTCCAATCTCTTATTCAAAGCTAAAACAGAGGCAGCTGTGAGTTCAAACATGATTGCCCAGGGCTTTATCAAGTTATGTCTTGAAATTTTCCAAGGATGGAGACTGAATACCTTCTGCTGCTTGACTATTCTTAGGATGAAGGATTTTCTCCTTACCATCCAGTCAAAATACCTTCTGTTTTAGTTTACTTGCACTGTCTCTTGGCCACTGTCCGTGTACTACCGTGAAGAGCCTACCTTTGTCTTTTTGATAGCCTGCCTGCAGGTATAAAGCTCATCTTAGTTTTTCTCTGTTATTACTTTTTCATTTCTTAATAATAATATGTCCCTAGAAGAACAAAACTTTATCCTGACACCTTTTGAAGAAACAAATCTTTCAGAGTTACTGCACAGATTAGTGCAAATTTATATGACAGCTTCTTACCATCAGGAACAATCAGTAAACTTGTATATTTCTATAAAGGTATAACAAAATTTTCAGCTGCAACGTTAAAATATGTTGAAGGATTAGGTTTTTATTTGACTCTTACCAAGTCTAAAAGCTTTCATAAAATCATTTTAGGAAACTCTGGGCCCTTTGTGTTAATACCTATACATATGGTTATACATATCACATACATATATGTGATAGAAAATAATGAAGCTTGTATTTTAAGGTGAACTGCTCCTGAAAGAAACCATCCCAAGGAAATCTGTTGCCTATGTAATGTGACTTTGAGAAGAATTTAATTTCAACATGTTTGGAGTAAGGTTTGTGCCCAGTTAACAAAGCAGAAAGAAAAATGGAAGCTGCAATAGAGCAGCATTTTAACTTTAGGAAGGTTTTATTCTGAACAGTAATTTTAGATAATCTGGAATATATTTACCCAATAAAAGTGCTCAGTGCACAAACATTATTTTGAATTTCTGAAAACTGAAATCTGGGTTGTCATCTTAGATGTTCAGTGGACCCATTTTTCAAGCCCTACTATAAAATGAGGGGAAGAAAATTTCACACTAGTTAAAGATGAAATGCACACATATTTGTGCATATATGTGCAATTTATTCATTTGATGAAAAGTGTGACCCCATAATGATATTGTTCATGACTGTTTATTCATCAAACTTCTACTTGCTGCTGAGTTAGAGGGGATCATATCTGTCTGCACAACTTTTGTTTTATCTTATGGCAATGTTTTTTTATTACATGCTCAACATTCTTCTTTGAAATTCTTCTTTATTTTTAGGAGTATCAAAATTGCTATCACAATATGAAAGAAAAACTGGAGCAAAATCCAGCTGAAAGACAGTTTAATTTTAGTGAGGTGTATATCTTTGGAAAATTTGAAAGCTTTCATCGACGTCTGGTAAAGATAACAGATGTTTTCAATACTATGAAAACCTACTCGGTTCTACAGGAGTCTAAGATTGAGGGTTTGGAAGGAATGATCACAAAATACGAGGTACACAGTAATTTTGGATATCCTTTCAGTCTGACTTGAAAATGAAACATTAAATAATTAGGAAAACTAGAAAACATTTATCAAGAAAAAAAATAGCTCTGCAAGCTGTGCTAAAATTACTGGGAAATAGCTAATGTTGCAAGTGCGTGACCACTGGGAGCAGGCGATGAAAAGGAGCAGGTGGCCATGTGAAGGATCTGTGTTAAAATCAAAGTTGATTGAAAAATGAACTAAATAGGAGGACTTTGTCACAGGTGTCATGGTTTTGCATTATGATCAGTAGAAAAAGTGACAAGTCAAAAATTTTTCTCTTTAAAAATGTTTTGTGAACTATGAAAGTGTACTGTGACTGCTCGATCTCTTGCCCACTGTTCAAAGGGGCATCTGGTCAGGGCCTGTCACAGAGGACAGTTAATGTTGTTCTGTTTGTTGATGCTGTAGCCAGATCTTCCTTGCAGCTTGGAAGGAAAACAAACCCCATTTCCATTTCTGTAATGCATAAAAGGAAATAAATACTAGTTTAGTTTCTTCAAGTAAAGAGGAAAAAGAAAAACAAACACAAAGACCAAACCACCTTGCACTCTCAGATTTAGTTGATTACATTAGGGAAATAGCTTTATTCCAGCAAAGCAGATTAAGAGATTTACTTAAAATCTGTACACACCTAAAGTACCTAAAGTGCTATTGATAACTTTGCATTTCAAGAGAGGAAAAAAGAGTCAACTCACAGATGTCTATTTTTGGGGTGAAGGATGGAGAAAATGAGTTAGCAGGTTTGCTCTGGAAAGCTCTCCAAGTTCAGGCTTTTTTTTTTTTTTTTTTTTTTTTTCTGTAACAGATTAATCCCTTGCTTGTTTTATTACTACTTTTGGTTTCTTTCATGGCCATATTTTAGTAGGAGTGAGACTTGAACAACAAAGAGCTCTTCTAAGAATTTCAACATGCCAAATTTGTGTTTTTTTCTTCTTCCATTTGTGATGAGATTTTTATATATTTTTTAAATAGCAAGTACAGTCTTCCCTGCTTTTTCTGAGCCTGACTTAACTTACCTTATTTTATATCTTAGTGCAGTGTCATGATAATTATGGCACTTATAAATACTAAAATAAGTCACAAGTATTCAATGTATTGAGTTTGTAGATTGCTTTTAGAAATCACAACATACAGTGGCAGAAAATGTGGCATTCTAATTTGTGTAACCGTCCTCTTCCTTTTTTATGGCCACAAATAAATTACTTTGCTGATGTAGTTAAGTAACCATAGGGTAAAATGTGAGCCTTCCATTGTGCATCCTGATGTGATTCAATCCATGTTGTAGTCCAGGGTTTTTATTTTTTTATAGTCTTCTGAAAAGAAACCTGGGTGCAACTGGAAGGAGAACTTGGCCCAAGGACTCTTCCAAATAAGTTGGATGAGTGTGGGCTGCTCTAAAGGTTGTTCCCTTCATTGAGAGTTGCTCTCTAAAGCTGGGCCAAGATACTTCTCTGCAACTCTGGTTGCTGAGAATTATTAGATCATGCTATGAAGATACTATTTTGGTAGGTTGGAACACAGGCATCTCATTTATTTGGGGCTTTTTCAGTTGAGGACCCACATGTGACTGTTAGCACACTGTGGTGCAGTCTGCAAACTCTACACAGGTATGCTACATCACTGACTGCAGCACTCAGGTCCTAAAGTAAGAGCTTTTTGTGAAGTCCTTTTTTTTTTTTTTTGGTGGTGGTGTAAGGGGAGGATTTAGCGTGTTTATGTAGAAGGTAGTACATGGAAGGTTGTGCATAGTACACATAAAGGATAGAAAGTGATTGTACTTTTTAATGGTGGCAAAATTGAGGTACTGAAATATTTGATGTGGATTTTAGCTGTAGTTAAGTGTGATTAAGTAACTTGAAAAAATTGTATAGTAGGAAATTGCCATGTTGCAGTTCTTCATGCTTTACAATATAGTTGCTATCTAGGATTTGCATGTTTGTAGATAAAAACATAGGATTTTTCTTTACAGGCAAGTAACAAAAGTGAAGTTCAGTTGGCTTATAATCAAATGGCAGAAGTCTGCTCTGTTGAAAATATTTTGAGCTTTATAGTTTATTGTGGTGAATTCCTAACATGTTGAATGGTGATCCATCATCAGAAATCTTTACCTGTGGGTACACCTCATGGGAGATTCTGATTAAGATGTACTTTCCTTAAAATGGACAGCAGCTACATAAAAGAAGGAAAAATAAGTCCCAGGCTGGTGACATCCTGCATCTTACTGTGGCTTTTGAATAATCTAATTTTCTATGATACAAGTTAAAGACATAGAAAATACTACTGTGAAAATAATTTCCTATATTGAACTTTGTTAACTTTTAAATAGAACTGATGAACCTCTACATGAGAAAATGTTGCATGGGTAACAATGAGTAACAAATGCTTTTTATGAAAAGTACGAGTCTGAATATTCTGTCAGTTCTAACTGGTTTAAAGCAGAAGTAAGTAATATAACTGCAAGTCATATGGCCATTGCACAAACTCGTTTCCTGCAAATGCATCATTTAAGTGACCTGTGATCTCATTTAAGTGAACAAATAATGGCAACTAATGGAAAAGTTAAAATGTGAATGTGCACAAACCATTGGGCTAAAAATTTTGATGTGTTAAGTTTTTGCTAAGACCATTTTTGGTGACTTTTTTTTTCTTCTATAAAACTGTGTAGAGTATTGTTGACATCATGAAGAAAAAGCATTACAATTTCTTGGATCAACGGAAGGCTGACTTTGACCAAGACTATGAAGAGTTTTGCAAAGAGATAAACGATCTTCATGTAGGTTTTATGAATCAAATAAGTATTAAATGTAGTAACGATTCCTCATGAAAACAAAAGTACATCTATCTGAGTTACCACCAAACAAATTATGGAAATCTCAATCTCTATTCTGAAACAGAGAAATGATTCTAATGTGCCTATACTTTAAAGCTAGGATTTATTACTTAACATCTAAACCACTTTCATTAAATAGACCAGAAAGGGCCTTTAGGCACTGTGAAAACAGGATTTCTCATTACTCTATTTAAAAGTGATGCTAGCAAGAATAACATAAAAATGGTCGATTTTGTTGGGTGAATGGGAGTATAGCACAAATAAATAGTTAATTTTCCTTTGGAGGGTTCAAAAGCTTTTTCTGGCTGCATAGGTACAGAGAACAGGGGGAAGGAAAAGCCTTTAAAGTTGGCTATATTTTGCTTAAAGTGGGTGGAAGAGAAGTCAAATTGATACTTACTGAGGTTGCTCTCATATAAACTTTGTTCTAATGTAATACATTATAAATCCTGCAAAATAACATCTGGTGTATTTGAGATGTGTACCTTATGTAGTTCTTCACAGTAGAATTATTTGTTCTACTCCAGGATCAGTTAAATACTTTTATGGACAACACCTTTGAAAATATTGTGGACACTGAAAGAGCACTGTCCATGCTGAAGAAATTTGAAAGGTACTATGTGCTATCTAGCCTGCTAGAATCCTGACAAACAATGGAAATAATGCTTTGAGGGTGATGAGACAGGGGAGAGTAGAGTAGATATCTCCTTAAATACAAACAAAATCCAACTCAGTCTCCTTTCCCTCAGCTGCTTAGCTCTGGTAAGAGATGTCTCCTCAGCTATGTGGATGAATAAAAAATACATATTTTTATGTATCCAAAAATATAAAATATGAATGGACTTCAAAATTACTATATGTACAATTACTACATTTCAAAATTACTGTATGTACAGGAAAACTGTCCTGGTTGTTGGCATCTTTGCCTTAGTTTTGTCCTTAATGAAATTAATTTGTTCACACAGTAAAGCTAGAATGCTTGAGTAGAAAATAGCAAAATCTGTCTTGATAAAGTCAGATTGTTGCAAAGCAGCCTCAGTCTTTGTTGTGTCAGTTTTCTTACAATATTCTGCTTAGTAGAATAGACCGATAGTAGCAGATCAGTTACAGTTTGCACATAATTTTAGCTTGGTATTTGAAAACAGTGACAAAACAGAAAATGTGTAGGCTTACTTGGAAACTTTTATCATCTGGCCTACATCTTGGTTGTTTGGAATCAGGTTGTGACAGTATTTGTTCAAGCCCTAGTCAAAAATCTTCTGCTGGAGTAGTTATTTTCTAAGGGATGCAAGGGTATCTGGGAAAAAATTTTCAACAGTGCATCAGAAGAATTTCAGGATTCTTGAAGAAATTTTTCTAACGGTTATTTTTCAAAACAGATTACAAATCCCGAACCTTGGCATTGATGAAAAATATCAGAAAATCCTTCAGAACTATGGACGTGACATAGAAGCAATCTGTAAGCTCTATACTAAGCAGAAGCAGAACCCTCCATTGGCTCGTAATCTGCCTCCAATAGCTGGTAAGATCCTGTGGGCACGCCACCTGTTCCAGAGAATCCAGGAGCCCATGGAGTCTTTCCAGAAGTACCCATCTGTACTGCAGACACCTGATGGCAAGCGTGTAATCCGCAGCTACAACAAAGTAGCAAAAGTTCTTATGGAGTTTGAAGTGATCTATCACAGAGGATGGCTTCAGCAGGTAAATGTTGATTACATATTTCTTTTAAAAAAACATGGTGGATTTTTGTTGGTGGTAGACTGATAAAATCTAGCTTTGCAGACCAGACTGGATTCCTGTTGTGCCAGGCACCATCGAAACACTGGGTTACAGCAGTGTGAAAGAATTTCTAGTTAATAGTCAGGTATGTTAAGCTTTAGATTTAGCTGAATTTAGGAGCACTTGAAAGATCATGTTAATTATAATGAAAAAATATTTATTATGGAAATACATAATGGAGAATCCAGTGATAGCCTTAGCTGCCCCTCAGTCTTTGTCATATCCTACTGACTGGTGCAAGAAGGTCACATGGGGAGAGGAGCTTTGTCAGCTGGTTGGCTTAAGATAAAAGTAGACACAAGTTTCCTCTGATCTGAATAATATGATTCTCTTTTTTTAAGTGATAATCCATACGTACCCTCAGAGTGAGTGTACGTATAAAAAGAATCTAATTTCAACTGATAGAGCGTCTTATAGAATTGATTAAGTACACTGCACAAATGTATTTTGCACTATTTCACTTCCTATCAAATATCTGGTAAGACAGAATACTTTGTAGTTATATATTCTTCAGAAACCATGGTTTACCTTAAGTTCTAAATCTCATTCAACTGATTTTATCCTCTTGGTTTTTAAACGCAGAACCTCTGAATGCCTTCATATTATCAAATAATGCCTGTAAGGTCTATTTTCTAGCTATGAAATCTCTGAGAGTTTCTACTATCCTATTGGCATATTTTCCACCTAGAGTTTCTGTTGCTTTGGCAAAGAGCCTGTTTCAGAAAAATTGGCCTCAGCCTCTGAAATCTCAAAAGAAAGGGATCACAATCTACAGATAACTCTTTTGAAGTTGTTGGCATAGTTAGCAATGCAGCTGCCTCTTGGAGCTCAACACTAACTTTTGTATGATGTGAAAAACACTGAGGCAGATAAATATCAGTCTTCTCAATACTAGTCTTAAACAAGATCTGAGACTAGAGGCTCCTGCAGTCTCTTGCCCAATCTAAATATACTCTTCCTTTCCCTTTCACATTTGCAATTGCCACGAATGTTTAAGGGATCACTAAATTTGATTGTCCAATTCTGTAAATTGGAGAATTTGTGTCAATTTGGTGTGCTAAAACAGGAGAAGGCACCAAAATATTGGAGGATGCATAATATGCTGTCTTCAGACTGCTTTGGCTTTGGTGCTGGGTGTATGTTACTGATGATGAATCTAGTACTAACAACTTCCAACTGGGAATCAAGGATCCTGAAGAATATTACCTGGAGGTATGTGTATCATTCCTTTTCAGAAAAGGAATTGTGGTGCATCAGAAAGCCTTTGGCATTTGTTTGGTATTTCTATCCTGAACTTGGTTTCAGATTTGATTCCAGTATTGTGCTGGATATCTGCATGATTCCAAGTATACTGGTGATAGATTTCACTGAACTCTGCCTGAGATAAGTCCCTGCCTGGGCACTTTTAAGATGGGTTCCCTATCCCAGCTGTAAAGACTAAGGAGGATGTGTGCTTCTTGTGGGGCTGCACATGTTGTCTTTGGCTAGATGATCTACTGATCAGATTTTCTGACATGTAGCATGCCTTTACAGAGCAGTTAAACTACATTCTCCTTTCAGCTTTCACAGAATAGCTAAAATGTCCAAGGCATGAGGCTCTCACCTGTACTGGTTACTGGCTTTGTGAGGTCCTAGTCCCTATTCTGAACTGTGCTGAAAGTAAGTCTGGCTTCTTCAGTAGCGCAGCCACCGGGCAGCCATTTAAACTCACTGAGACTGCTTCAATAATTGGGGAGCAAAGAGGGGTGGATTTGAACACAATTTCAAGTTTTTGAAACGAAAAGACATGCCTTGAAAACGTATGAAAAGCATATTTACTCACATCAATGTACTCGTCTACTAGATTATTAAAAATAATGTGATTACTGTTCTGTAGTCTGTTCTCACCTCTTGAGGTATCAAGGGCACAGAGTGATATGGACATGAATATCAGAGAACACAAGGTGGAGCTCATGCTCTATTCCTGAAGAAAAGGAAGATGCAAGAGGGGGGAGTGTCCTGTGCAGAATACAAATGCAACAGAACTAGGGCTGTGGCATGCTACCTTTTATCGTACTATACAATGGAAGTAGTTAAGTTTAGTGTCTTTTTCTGATATTTAAGAATATTTTTTCCCTTTTGTCTGTTTGTTCCTGAATGCCAACCACTTTGTTTATCTACTTATTTTAATAGCATAAGATGTAAAGCCATAATTTTCATGCTATTCCCAATTCAACTTGGACATATTGAAATAATAAAATACTGTGAAGTGTGAAAGTGCTGTTCTAGGGCAGTGTAAGATTCATGCCTTCAACATACCCCTTACTTCTGTTAACAATGTGTACTACCTTAGTAATCAAAACTGCCTGAAAAACAAACAAACAAACAACAACAACAACAACAAAAAACCACATAAGTGGGAGAGGAAGAAAGTGAAAGTAGGAATAATGAGTCTCTGAATCCCAAAGAAGAGTACACTAAGCTTTGCTGGAGAACTTTGGAGAAAAAAGTTCACCTGCGCTTTAGGGCAGTTGTACAGAGTAAGCAACTTCATTGCTAGTGGATAAAGCACAACAACTTTACTGACAAAAGCTGACTAATGTTTACTTGAAAATTGTCTGTAATGTCATTATAATATATGAAACTGTTGAAGGAAGCAGTATAGTCAAGCATATATTAGTCACTGAAAGAGGAAGCAAAGTTTGTGTGTTGCATAAAAACAGGAAGAAATGCATGGCAAATCATTGGGTTCTAAAGCTATTGCTTACAAACAAGCTCCATCTCAAAGTAAAGTGATACATGAAACTTGAGAAGTGAGTAATGAAAAAGAAAGTTATGTCAGAGAAAGGACAACAGGAAAACAGAAATAGCAGCAAGACGTGACTGGTATCCATGAGTGATCTTCTTAGGAATCTTCTTCCTTACACTCAAACAGAAAACAAATGGTATTGAAATACTCAAATGAGGCAGTTAAATCACTAATGTGATTAGGCTTCCCTGTTAAGAACAAAATAATTTTAATAAATATTAATTTAATCTTTAAAAAAAAGTGTCCAGGAGGTTAGGTGTAATTGGCAGTTACAGAGACATTAAGACTGCAGTGTGATATAGCTGTTTGTTAGTGGAAAAAAAGTAAAAGAAGAAACTAGGAATCAATTACAAAAGATGCCTGAAGAAATTATCCAAGATTAAATGCAATTCATCCAAGAGGTTGTGCGGTCTTCAGAATGCATGGTAAGTCTTAACAAAATGAGATTTCAGAGGACAGAATTAAAAAAAATATCTATGGCTTTGGCTTCAATGTTTGACTGTGGAATGGGGCCTAGGATATCCAGGAACCAACTGAAAAATATCTGTCTGATGAAGAACAGTTAATTTGACTGTTAAGCATTTGGGTACATACAGATTGCATCAATAAAGTCCTGTTTTTGATTCATACAATATCAATCTTGATTACAATACGTGATTTTAGTATTTCTTTGTACCAAACTGATATTTACATTTAAAACTAAGTATTTTGTTGTACTGGCTTGTCTGATCAGGAGTGATGACTTTTTTTCCTGCAGATAGAAATAACTAAAACAGGTCTTCATACAACTCTATTGGTAAAAGCTCCAGAAACAGGAGAATTATTTGTGAATTTTGACCCTCAAATATTAACTTTAATTAGAGAAACAGATTGCATGGCTCACATGTGCCTTGAAATCCCACCATTTGCAATTGCTATTCAACAGAATAGAGACTGGTATAAGAAGATTGTCTACGATTTGCAGGTGGGTTAATTTTAGTTGTTTTATACATGTGTAGCATATATTAAAATTGTAGTCATGGGAAAGTTAAAAATGATGATCAGCTGTTATGCATTAAGACAACATTAGCAAGTCTTTTTATTTTATTTTATTTTATTTTATTTTATTTTTGAATCTTTATATCTTTGTCTTGAGATGTTTAAAAAAGAATTTCCTAGCTTTGTGTCTTCTGTGAAGTTGCTTCCAGGTTGCACAGGTTTAGGAAAGCACTGCAGACTTTGGGAAAGAGATATGGATGGGGGAGAAGGAGACTTACAAGATTCCTCATTCCATTGCCAGCTTTCTAGATGAGAAGTAGTTCATCTCTTATCCAACAATGGAGTTAACATTTGATACACTTTGTTTTGAGAGGATAATTAGGATGGAGGAACAGATGGTATGCCTTTAAAAAGTGTAAAACATCCAGTAAACAGCATATAGCAGCATAGTTTCTGCACCAGTGTTTTGACATAGATGCCTATAGAACAGTTTAAAAAAGAGAAGTGTAAGCTTCCCCTTCTCTTATCTTTTAAATCCTTCAGATTATTTTGTCTACCCTTGAACAGACAAGGTTCTAGACAACTGAAGATAACAAAGATTCTAAGATAGGAGGTGTCTGGAAAACTATAACTTCACAGGGCTACTTGATTCTCAAATGAGAAAAAATGTCATGCTACATTATAAAGTTATTACAAGGATAGTTTCTTGCAACATATGAAAGTAGATCAGTGGGTTAAAGATGTCTTTAAAACCAAATACCGTATTAAGACTCTGGTAAGGCTGTTCTAATAAAACTGCTGAAGAGTTAACTTAGATGATGATTTTTTTTTTCCTGGGCTTTTTTTTTTTTTTTTTCTCCTGGAGCATCCATTTAGGGACTGAAATGTGCAAGCGACTTCAAAAAACAAAAAACGAACAATCCCCCCCCCCCTTTAATATATCTGAAAGTGAATTTCCCTGTGAATTAGTACTTGTACTATTATGAAAAGTATCAAACAAAGAACTTTTGCCAACAATAATAAAAAAAACCTCCCAAACAATTTTTTAGTGCTTCTTAAGAATTTCAGTAATGTAAATACAGTGGAATTGTCTTAATTTAAGTCATAATGAGTGTATGTGAAGAGGTTTGGACCAGAGTATACTTTCATTCCCTGTTTTTTTCAGATGATTCTGGCAGAATATGAAAGAATTAAACTGAAAATACAACATCCTATTGAACAACTGATGATCCCTTGGTTAGCAAACGTAGATGATGCTATCCAGCCAGGTCTGATGTTACTGACCTGGACATCACTGAATATTGAGAAATATATTAGTACAGTTTTTGACAAACTAGGTAAGTCACTTTCCTCTTCCTCTGACTTCTGCTGGTTTGTTTCTGTACGAATGCAAGTTACATTATTAAGCTTATTGTCCTTGATATGATTTGCACTTAATTGACTCATACATGACAGAAATCAGAATTTTTGCCTGTCCTGTACTTCATGAAATGTTTGCTTTAAGAAACATCTTTTTTTTTTTTTCTAACATCTTTGTGAATTTTTTACTTAAATGAATGGGACGGCAAAAGGCTTAAGCAAGCATAGAGTAGTATGTAAAAGGTCCTGTGTATTTTGAAATCAGAGAAAGATAGCTATTTTAGTTATTTTTTTCACTAAAGAATATATAGGTTTCAGACCTTTTCTAGTCTTGCCTTTTGTTTCTACATGCACAAAACAAGTTCTGAGGGAATATCTTCATGGAATTAGCACTGTCAGTACCTAATAGCTTTTCCTATTACTCTTACTAAAAAAAAAGAAAAGTTAGTATCTTTAACAATAATGCACACACATCTGTTTGGGCAACAGCTTTAGAAAACAGATGAACTTTTATTTTATTCAAAAGATTATCACAAGACTGCACTGAGATGCATATTGTTTCTGAAGATACCAAATTCCTTCTGTTTCATGTATAATATTATATTGAATAGAGGTTCTACTTTTTGAAATTATGTATGTCACTATAGTGTAAATTTTCTTTAGCTGAAATGGAAAATTAAAAAGCATGTTGCATGCTAGCCTGACATTACACTCAATTTAATTTTGAATATCACAAATAGTTTGAGTCTGGAACAGGCACTTTGCTTTTATTTCACTTTCAGCATTAAAAATGAATTGCTATACAAACTGAAAATTCTACTGATCGGTGTCTGATAACTATTAATTGGCTTCTAACATTTTTTGAAGGATGGATGTTTTATTTGTCAAAAATTTCTGTTGATAGTGGGTTTGCCAAGTGATAACTGATTCAAGCTATAGGAGAAGGGGAAGAACACCTCAACTGAATTGTAATGTTGTTATATTTTTGCATTTATTTTTCAAATTCATATACTGAAAGCTTTTCTTATGTATTTTTATGGTATTTCACTTATTATATTTTAGGATATGTACAGCATGTACTAGATGAGCATATGTTATGCAAAGCATCAATTATGAATTCAGTGGTGAACATTGCCATAAAAGTTTAGATGTTTGAAATAAACTGGTTAAGGTGTAGAATTCATATAAAATTGAATAAATTAGTCTATTGAAGGAAAAAAATTAGCAGGGCTCTGCAAAAGCTATTATTTCAAACTTTTAAACTTGTTTTGAATCTTCTGTTTGCGTCAAAAGCTGACCTGGAGCTATTACTTGATCGAGTGAATGACTTGATTGAATTTCGTATTGATGCTGTCCTTCAAGAAATGAGTAGTGTGCCACTCTGTAAGTTGCCAGAAGAAGAACCACTGGACTGTGAGGAATTTCTCCATAAGACTAAGGTTATTACATAAAATTGTCATAAAGATGTATTTAATATTTTGAATTAAAGTCTGTTCATTTTTTTATGAGATAAAACCACTGTGGAATTAATGAAGAATGTGTTGGAAAGTGAAGTGAGGAAATCTCCCTTTTTTTTTTTTTGGCTAGAACATTAAAAAGGAACAAAAATACAAAATGCAAAGATGTCTGAGCTGATGCATTCTTTTCTGAGTTTACTAATGCCAAGCCAACTGTTGTGTGATATTTCCTTTATGCTTTGATACCACTTAAGTGTTTTTCCTCTGTTATTTTATTATTATTATTCTTTTTAACTGTTGCTTGTTTAGTGCCTTTACTGGCATTGGGAATTGCCCAGCTGATGCCTGTGAATGACATCCATAACAAGTGCACTTGGTTGCCCAGGAGAGTAAATACTAAAGCATTGCCATAGTATCTTTCAAAATCTTGAGCTGTCTTGAGTTGATGTATGCAAAATATACTCAGAAGTGCCTGAGCGAAGGTATTCTGGGAAGAGCCCCTTCATTTGCTCCATCAAAATACTTATACGTTCAAGAGGATTAACCGTAAGCAATTAAGTTGCTAGTAGGTGAAACATAATTAAACTAATAATGACATTGAATGTTATTTTTATCAAAATGTTGTGAGATATTCTGTCCTTTTAGGATATAATATCTAACTTGTGTTTTCTCCTGAAATAAGCTTTGCTTTTGAAAAGATTGTAGATCATATAAATAAATCCCTATGCCTGGTCTCCTGTAGTAATAAACACTACAGTGAGTTTTGTTTCTCTTAGCATACTTACCTTTTGGTCTTTCCTCTTTTGTCTCATGTAAAAACTCTCCTTATTGTTAATTCGAAAGAAAAACTTACATTTTTTTTTTTTTTTCATGGAATGAATGGTATTTTGTAAACCTCAAAATCCATAGTTCATTGTTGATTCTGCTGCTACTTTTTCTCCTGACAGGGCTAGTACTAAAATATATATTCACTAAAGTAAAAATAGGTGAGAGTGAGTGCAAATGAAAGCTTGAACTTCTGCCTAGCAATTACAGCACCACAACAGCTGATCATTTTGAATTAACAGAGTAAATTGTATACTAACCCCAGTTATGGGTACAATGGAAATAATAAGATTAGTAAGCTTATTTCAGTTTCCTGTTAGAAAATACTAGAAATAAATTCAATGTGTCAGGTATATTTAAGTTTCCAAAGACACAGCTACAACAAAAAGTGATATACTATGGAAGGAAAAACCAAACCAAAACACCAAAGTAGCTTGTTTAAATATTTTCTCTGATACTACAGAACAGATCTCTCAAATAGAATGAATCATTAGGAACACCAAGTATTATGTCTTAAAATTTGGAAATGACTGAGTCTTGCTAATGTCTGAATTCTTCCAGTTACTGATTTTAATTAAACAGAGGTAGCCAGGTTTGAGTAAGCTTAAAGAAATAGGACATAACAAAGACAAAAAAAAAAAAAAAAAGGAAATTATAAAAATTATACTTCACTAAAAATATGTGAAAATATGTGATCTATTTAACCGTAAATATTAAAGAAAGAAAACTTGCACAATGCTTTAAAATATTTCTGAATTTTATTAAATCTCATTATTTGTTTTTGTCTCCCCCCAGTTAATAATTTTCTTGTTTATTCTAATAATAAATACAACTTTGATGGATTTTATCTCCTATCTGACTATAAAAGGAAAATGCAATTAGCTAATACTCCTTATGGCACAGTCAAGTAATATAAAATGGAAATGATTAAATGAAAGGTTAATGTCTCCCATATCTACACTGAAAAAATAGGAAAATTACAAAATACTTGCTTTTGGGAGCTCTTTGACGTAGCTATGCATTATAAAAATTATTTCATAATAGTAACTCTGGATGAGTTGTGTATCTTAGGAAACAAGTCACAGCAATTTTGAAAGATGTTTATGTTGTTTTATTTGTCAGAACAAAAAGCTCAAAACTAAATAATTTGGAACAAACCAATTTAAAAATAATGCTGTGTACTGATCAAGTTTTTTCACAAATATGGGCCTTGAAATTTGTGTTAACAAAGGCTACTGTGACCATGAAATAGATATAAGTACCAGCAACCATGAGAACATATGTTTGTTTTGGTTTGATAATAGGAGCTCTGTATAAAAGGTTCCCAGACTTTACATTTGAAAAGCTCACTGGTAGAAGAAGCAGCTAATGAGCTGATTAACATGTTACTAGACACTGACGCACAGGTCAAAAAAGAAGATGAGAAGCCAGTTGATCTCACTGATGAAATAAGTGAAAAAAATACAGGTAAGATTATATTGTACCTCTATGTTTATGTTTCTTTTGCATGCTTGATACCATTGAGAGGATATTGTAGCTCAGCCAACTGAAGTATCTAATGTTTAAAGACTTTTACTTGAATTTGTCTGGATAATGATAGATCATCTAACAATCATCTGAAAAATACATCAACGTTAATAGTCTAACTTGCATGTTCAAATGTTAATATATTAGAAACAACTACTTACAGGCCTTGGTTAAGTGCTGGACTTAGAGAAACATAGAACGGCTTGGGTTGGAAGGAATCTTAAAGATCATATAATTCCAATCCCCCTGCCCATAGCACCTTCCACTAGACCAGGTTGCTCAAAGCACTATCCAACCTGGACTATCCACTTCCAGGGAGTACTTCAAAGGACATCCACAATGTCTCTGGGCAACTTGTTCCAGTGCCTCACCATCCTCTCACAGGAAAGAATTTCTTCCTGGTATCTTATCTAAACCCTCTTTTAGTTTAAAGCCATTCCCTCTTGTCCTGTTGCTACACTCCCTGACAAAGAGTCCCTCCCCAGCTTTCCTGTAGGGTCCCTTTAGTTTCTGGAAGGCTGCTGTAAGGTCTCCCGGGAGCCTTCTCTTCTCCAGGCTGATAAAGCCTTGAGATTCCTAGATTCTTTCTCTATGATTTTTTTTTTTTTTTTTTTTTTTTTTTGTGTGTCTCTGTGTGTGTGTGTGTTTGTGATAATTATGCCAATTTGAACTGAGTAGAGAAGGTGGATAGGGGTAAAATGAACAGTAGAATGAGGTACAGATGAGTATTTACACTTCAGTAAAATTTAGCTATTAGTTCAGACACTTGTGGGTATGTTGGTTCATTGTATCTCCTAAATCAATCTAACTAGCTAGATTTTTGATGTTTTAGCAACAGAGGAGGAAAGAAGATCAAAAAGCCTGATTTCCTCCCACAATTCCAGTGAGATATGGACCGGACTATCCCCTCCAGCAAAGAGGAAGAAAACGAATTTAGAAGTGTTAGAGGAAGAAGCCAATGAACTGCTTTCCTACTTCAATGGTTGTAATATTGACGCTCTTTTGAAAGTCACGCGAAACACTCTGGAGACCATACGCAAGCGCATTCATGCATGTTCCACGATCAGCTTCCTAGGTGCCCATATTTTAGTACTTTTCCTGCTTAGTTAGCCTATGGAAAGAAATATGTAGATGTTATATACCAAAACTATATCAAAAAGAGCCAGATATGTAAAAGAGGAGAAATACGGGAAGTTGAGTAAGCTGTCTTGATAAATCACAGCTGATAACATGGTATTTTTCCAGAGGAATTTTTCTTTCCTGTAAGAGTAGGTATGTATCTTGGTGATCACTGTTTCTCTTAGGACAGACACTACTGTTCTGGAGATGGATAATATATTTGGAGCTTGTTAAGTGGTTGCTGTGTGACTTTGGCTTTTATATAAAAATGTATGAAAAAACATTTGAGAAATGTAGTAAAAAAAAAAAGAGGTGTATTATCTTTCTCTTACTAATTGTCTTAAGATCTTCTATATGTTATGCTCCAACACTCTTTTTGAAGTGTTTTCTTGTTAGTTATTTTTAAGAAACAAAAACAAACGAAAAAAAACACATTTGGTTTTGGCCTCTCTAGCATATAAGGCATCCAATACAAAGAGATTCTGATAAGTTTTTGTGCCCAATTTAATATGCTGACTGTGAGTACAAGCCAGATAAATTTCTGTTAAACAGAGCTTAGCTGTGCAGAACAATTTGATGAGCAGAGAAATAACATGGCACATAGATATTGTTGATTCTAGCATGGACTTTACCAATATGTCTTATAAATTACCCAGGAGTCTTTTTTCCTTAAGAAGTAACACTCAGTACTCAATGTTGTGTTGTATATATTGGTTTACATCATTATAAATCCTAGAACGAGGTCTTGAAAAGAACTGTGAACTTTTTTTGTTGCTGTTATTGTCTTTCATTTAGAAAATCACAGTGCCTCTAAGAAGAAAACAAGTGCACATCCTATTATTAGGACTAGCATTAACCTATGTATTCCTAAAATCATCATGACTCCGTCTTTGGATGAGGTACAGCAAACGCTTAATAAAGCTGTAGACAGCATTGTGAAAGTAATGAAAGGAGTTGGACAGTGGAGTAAGGAGAGAATAACCAAGGTTTGTCTTTAATAACACTACTTAAAACTAATGTCTCAAAACTGCTGCAAATAGAAAATGATTTTTTTTTTTTTTTTTCCCACAGAAGAAAATGTTAGAGAGAAAAGTGGCTGTGTTGCAGTGTGAGAGTGGAGACAGCGATTCTGATGATGGAATGAAAGAGATTGGAATGAAAAACATGCATGGTAATGATAAACTCAATTTTAATTTTAGGTAATTGTGATTTATACAGTATATAAAAAAGGGTATTAAATATGAAATGCATCAAAAGGAAGAGAATAAAGATTTATAGATTTTAAACCACCTCAGAGCAGAAATAGGTGAGCTTTTCTTTGTGATTAAAAACTTCGCTTGTCTGAAGACACTTGTCCTTGTGGGAATTTGAGTAAGGGGATTTTGTGTGTGCCTCGTACAGTTATACTGCTCTGGGTTCTTGCAATGTGTGAGAAGCTGTTATGGAGCCAGCTTGGGCAACATAGCAGATATTTTGAGTGAATTTGTAAAACAATTATAGTCACTACCACTGCACAAAAGACCTTTTGTGATTTGCCAGCATGGTTTGTAACTTCACATCTTGAAATGGTCTTAAAGCTTGTGTTGACATTTCTTTAGGAAAGGTAAGTTGATCCTAAAGAAAGACTGTTACTGAATAAAAATACCTATATAAAAGCTCAATATTGGTGGAGAGATTTTTGTGTAGGATTGAATAGACTGAAACTATTAAAAGGACTTAACGTGTTTTGTGATCAGGCATGAAGTTAAGTTATTGAAGATACTTATTGAAGGAAATTTAAAATGCTGTCTTTGGTTGCTGAATTTTTCTTATCTGAAAATTTTAAAAATCAAGCCAAATTAATTACTCTACTTTGCACTTCAGGTACTTCAAAATACATTGAATGTTTCTAGGGTAGATTCCTCTTATACACCTAAAAAATAGGGTAGTAATATTTGAACTGTTTAATAAATTAAATTTATTTCAAAAACAAGAGTTTCTCTTTCTTGAGATGAAATAAAACAATGATGATAAACTCAATCCTATACGTATTTCCTAACTAATGGACATTCTTTTTATCATTCTTTTCTTTTGAGGCCTGACTGTGATAATCCTCTAGGATTTAATGTTTACTTTGACTTCAAATTGTAATTGTAGCATATCCCAAGTATTTTAGGAAATAAAAATATTTAAAGATTCAGTCAGTGCTGACATATCAGTAAATCACTTAGGTGGAGAGTACAGGAAAAGTAAATTGGTTGGGTAGGGAAAGGGGAATACTTGAAAAATTAGAGAGAAACTCATTCCAGATTTGATAGAGAACCCAGATGAAGCAAGTTTCCCAACTATAGAGAAGTTTATGAATATGTGGTAACTACTAGCTGGCTACTTAGATTTCTAGTTGCCTTTTTGATTAATAAGAATACATAAATTTAAAATGCATACTTACTGAAAAACAGGTCATTAGTTTTTGTCGATAGGAATTTGCTGAGCGTAAGCAATATGTTTGTCCTAAAACTGCTTTTGTATTTGACTCAGCCTTTGTAGATAGTACATCAGATGCAGCATCACTCAATTTGTCTGATTCAGTTCAAAACAAGAACTACTTCAAGAGTGTTTCAGAGAACAAAGAAATTATTAAATTGGTATCTTTACTCACCACTGCTATTAATTCTACAAAAAAGGTAAGAGAATAGGGATGTTAATTTTATGTTACTATCCAATAAATATAAATGTATGACTTTTAATATCCTTGGACAATAAGAGTAGGCATTGAAAGCACAGTTAAACATATGAATTAGAAAGAGTAGGGTGGTAGATGAAAAACATGTGGCTGCAAATTTACATTTATGTTTTGAGAGTGTAACGTAGGTTAAAATGTATGCAGTGTTCAAAGGCTTATGAGGCTTTGAGTATTATATAAAGTAGAGCTTAAGTATGATTAAAAATGTATCTCCAGTTAGTAAAACATCATTTAAAAAATCTTAAGTATAATAGAGTCTGCATATTTAGTACAGAACCAGTAGTAATTGTACAAACATGTAAAATACAGTTTTATTCACATAGAAATTATAATGAAGCCAGCATGAATTCTGGCCCCAATGTGAAGTGTTTGTGAAGCTTTTCAGAAGAAAGCTGGCTGTCAGCTTGTTTTTAGAGTGCTGACTAGGATTTGATACTGGAGACTAGGAGACAGCTTAAGGAGTATGCATGATTTCTTTGCCCTTTTCTAATTCCTTGCACTCTCTAGTAGGTGTCTAGTAGGTGTCTAGAAATGGTATTTCTTTGGGCAACTCTGTATCAGTTTCTTCTGGGTCCAGTCCAACCTTACAATGCAACCTTGACAGATGGAAAATTTTGACTCAATGCATTGTAACATCAGTAGTATTAAACTATAACTAGCATAATGACATACGGGTTTGTGCTGAAGACATCAAGGTGTGGTTGGTAATGGTTGATAGTTATCTTGATATTTTGGTACTCAATATGTTGTAGTTGGAAGCTGTTATCATTTTGCCAGGTTAAATCCTTCAAACGATATGTTTATTGTAAGTTGTCACGAGTATTATCTCTCATGATAGTCACCTCTCATGTACTTTTTTAATGAGCTGAAGTGATGACAATTTATCTTTGACATTTTTATAAATTCTTGAGAATCAGAAAATAATTATATTGTACACTCCTTAAATTATTTTCAAATCAGAGATACCTGGATTGACTTTGTAATTTATTGTTAACCTTGCAAATGTGATAGGTGTTTTAAAAAAATAATCTCTCATAATTTCATTATTCAAGAACATATTGAGTAACTGCTGTTCTTGTTATGTTGGGCCCTGGAGGTCAGGTTTCAGTTGCTAGTCCGGTGAGTTGTAGAGAAGGATACTGGAGGAAACTGAAGAAGAAGGCGTCTTTACATGAGCTTTTGCTGTTGGATAAGTGCACTGTGTCTTAGACTTGAAGGAGTATTTTAGTTCCCATTTATCCTTAGTATTTTATTGACTGAAGAATCACTTCATTGGAAAATACTGTAACTGATTTGACAAACTGAATGCGATTAGCATACAGTGTCTGGCAAGGCTCATGATTGCTAATGAACCTGCTTTAGCATAAATTTACCAGCAGCCTTATGTTTTACTGAGATGAGGCAGCCTGCTCCACTACTGAGTACTTAATGTGTTCAAAATAACACAAGATAAGAAATGATGTGTACACTATATTTCGCTGAGAATCTTTCTGTGAACTTCTATTGCATTTCAGGAAGTTCTTACAGCTTTGGAGAGCTTCAGTTGTTACCACCATATATGGCAGAGAGACAAGGAGGAAACCATTGATAAATTCATGATGGAAAACCCATTACTCTCTGAATTTGAATCTCAAATTCTGCATTTCAGAGACTTGGATCTGAAAATCAATTCTGAGCCTGAATACATCTGTGTGGGAGCTATTGCACTGTACACTGGTAAAGTTCGATTTTCCACTTCTCACAGTTTTCCACTTCTCTCCAGAGGCACATACTTTCTGGCTCCTGTAGGAAGGAGAAATGTTTAGTTTTGGCTGAATGAACTATGTTAAAGATGTAAAGCAGAAACATGGAATGGCTGTTTGCTAATTTGGCTGTAAAATGCAAGCAAAAAGTCCCACTAATAAGGGTATCTATGAGGCTTATCTGATGTTTCTTCCCCTGTCTGCATAAGTGAAATTTGAGAAAGCAACATGGTTTGTTTCTTCAGTAGGAAAGAGTATGAAACAAATGTCTTTTATTATATAGCAAAACTTGGCTATTGAAACATGATTTAGATGGAGTAAGTCTGATATTTAATAAATTGAAAAGGACATTGTGTGTGAAAGCAAAGCATGGAAAGAGACATTATGTAAAAGGAAGAAACAGAAGTGAAATATGCACAGGAATGAACATGTAGCAGTAACAGGGTTGAAATTATATCCAGCTAAAATTAATGTACTGCTTGTAGTGGTATTGATTTTTGACTTCTCTGTTGAGAACAGTGAGGAACAAATTTGAACTGAATGGCAAAACTTTAAGGAAATGGACTGAATTGCTGCAAAATTGGTCAGGAACTCAGCCAGACTCAAGTTTATCTCTAAGTATTTGTCACTTGGTTCCACTGATGGTATAGACAAAACTCTTTTAACAATTAAATGACTGATGGAGAATTTGGTTTCATTAAATGTCAGATCTAACTTTCTATTTCTTCAGTTTCCATATGAGACTTTTACATTTCCTCCCCCATGTGATTTTTTATTTATTTTTTGAGGGGGAAAGGTGTAGACATAGATGAGAATATTAATGAATTTATTATTGATTTGTAGGAAAGAAATGTGTGTAATGACGTATAAATGAGATGAAAAGAGTGTGCAGTTCAGCCTTATCTTTCCAGTCGGAAAGGTATTTTGAGACAGGAGGAAAATCTTGAATTTCAAGTAACCCTATGGTTTCAAATATGGTTACTATTTCAAGTAACACTTGATGGTGTCAAAATGTTTTTGTCTTTTCTGCATATGCATGTTTGGACTGAAAAAAAAACAACAAACCAACAAACTAGAACTGGGAGTGAAGAGAATACATATTCAAACAAAATTAAAAGTACATCTTAAAATATCTATATCTAAATTTCTATTGTGTGTTCAATGTTTTTAGCTGATTTGAAGCTAGCACTGAGAGCAGAAACCAAAGCCTGGATGACTGTCCTAGGTTATCATTGTAATAAGAAGTACAGAACAGAGATGGAGACAATCTTCACTTTTATAGAGGAAACTGACAAGAAGTTAAATCGACGCATTGAGGATCTGGATGATATAAGAACAGCCATGTCTGCATTAAAAGAGATCAGAGAACTACAGATTTCCATAGACTCTAAAGTTGGGCCTATTGAGGTAGTTAACAGGAATGTTGCATGTATGGGTAACGTTTCTACAGAGCAATTATTTTCTGGGTTAGAATTTAACAGTGCACTTTGATTTCATATCTATTAAATGTTGGGTGGCAGAGCTATTGTGTTCCTGTAAATGTTTTTTTTTAATACTTCAGTTTTGCAAAATGGACAATTGTCTAGATGTTCAGAAGATTTTTTTTTTGTAAGACACATTCATGATTCCCGATTACCCATACTTTTTTTTGTCAGGGTTGTCTTTTTTTTTTTTTTTTTTTTTTCTTTAATATTGAAACTTAACACAGAATTCATATCTAAAAAATATCAACAGATCTATTTTTCTATTTTGAAAATGCCAAGTGTATTTGCTGTCAGACAATTATCTCACACCTGTGTTTTCTCACCTAGTTTGAGCTGAGCTGAGGTAATTTATGAAATGCAGTATGTGCAAATAATGGAAATCAGGCCAGAGCCCTTCTGTATTTCACAGAATAAATCTAAGAAGGAACAAAACACTCAGCCTTAGAAGCTGTGAGGGTCACCCTAGTTATGTGAAGGAGCAAACTAGTACTAGTAGTTTATGGTGAAAAGCAAAGCACATCCAAAGCTGGAAACATCTGTGATATTTTTATAGGTACTGAAGTCTCTTAGGAGCTGACATTTTAGAAGTTTGTAATAAGACCTGGCTTGGTTTGCTATATGATGTGAAGCCTAGGCATGAACCTTGGTAGCCAAACATTCCTAAAATTCCGATTATAAAAGCAGGAGCTGGAGTCCATAGGCACAAGGAGTCATGCTTCAGATTTTTGAAACAGGTTGATGGATTTCCCTCACAGTAAGGTGGCACACAGATAGTTATGTTTTCATTTTGATAATTTGTTAGCAAGGTGATCAAACCGGAAAATGGAAATGGAAATAATTCTACTATCTGAAAAAAATTGACAGATTAAACTGTTAGGCCACAAAAATTCATTGCTACTTTACCCTATGCTAGTTAACAGTAAGTGAATTTCACCTACTATTTAGGTCGAAATACAGTAAGTTAATTTTATTTGTGTTTTTTGTGAGTCTTGGCTAAGGATTTTAGAACATGGAGCGTTAACAACACATGGTTGGTACAAATGCAGAACATTGTTCCTGGAAAACAAAGGACTATTAAGTAGATTTATAGTCATAAGAAGTCATAACAGAGAGAGACTTTTTACCAGGGCCTGTAGTAAACTTGTTGAGGCAAAAGGTGTTTTAGAGTAGGAACTGCCCCAGGACAAGGCAAAAGGTTTTAAACTGAAAGACTGTACATTTAGAGTGGATATAAGGAAAAAAAAATCATACTGAGGGCAGTGAGGCCTCAAGATGAAACAAATTGTCTGGAGGAGTCATGGATGCCACATCATTTGAAGTGTTCAAGGTTGGATTGGACAGGGCTTTGAGCAACTTGATCTACTGAAAGTTGTCCGTACCTGTGGCACAGAAGTTGGAAGTTGTTAATCTTTAAGGGTCCCCCCAGACTGTTCTGTGATTCTATTGTAGAAGAATAGTTTTAACTTTTGAAATAGCTGCTATATATTAGTTGTAAGTTTTGAAATGGTTTCTTAACACTTTGTTGTTGAAGATGTGAAGTGGGGCTTCAGTGTCTGTATTGAACAGATGTTTGTTTGCTTTGCTAACTTGAAGTCCTCTGGTTACTTATTCTCTTTTGGCTCACCTCTCATAATCTGGATCTGAATAATATTCTTATTAAAACGAAACTAAAACATGCAGCCTTTAGGAGTACTTTAACCAGAAATAGTTTTTAGGGATGCAGATGGCAATAGAGCAAATAATCTGTCAGAAAGCAGAATGCTATGTTAAAAGTTAGGAGTAAAGGAGAGCAAGCTATTTTTCCTTTTGATATTTCTTCCAGTTTGGCATTGGCTTGCCGGATTGTGCCAACTGCTATGTAAAAAGAACAAATTTTCTGTTATTTCTAGCAAATCATTCTCATTCTTAAACATTTACAATTTTAATATACGTATATATCTAAAATTAACATCTCTTAACATCTTTTGTTTATCTTGATCCAACCTTCTGACAGGAATCCTATGTTATGTTAAACAAATATGATCTACTTGTGGCCAAGGAAGAGTCAGAGAAGGTGGATACTTTGCACTACACTTGGGAAAAGTTGCTACTCCGAGCAAATGAAGTGCAGAATGAGCTCATCGCTCTGCAGCCAAAGTTCAGAGGAGAACTTATTAGTACTGTGAAGATTTTTACTGAAGACTGTGCTCAGTTCTATTCAGATTATGATCAGGTAAGAGCTTGTGTTATGTTGTGTTAGAGGAGTTTTTGAGGAGCTGTGGAAGCATGGAAAGATTGTGGAGTTGACTAAATAGTGGAATGTTTCTCTGCTATCTGAAGACTATATTTATTCTTGTTAATATGATATTTGAGTTTCAATGCAGGATAGACTTTGGTTCTTTCCTTGTGTGTGACTGAATTTAAATCTGGTAACCAGCTCTTAAAGAAAGTCTGGAGACACACAGAATTCATGATACAGAGCATGTGCAAACGTGAAGGCTGAGGTTAAAGAGGAATTATGTTAGAATATAAGAAGAGTTTTATGATCTTTAATGTAAGCAGAAATGACTTCAGCTCATATATTTCTTCTCAGTAGAATATGAGACAAGCTGAACTAGCGTTTTAACTAATGCTTATTTTTCATTGATAAAGGTGCAACTCTTGCCTACCTTTTCCAATATTAACAAAACTTCTGTCTTAAAAAGAAAATGACTTGTCTTTGTTCTTTTTTGAAAGTAATTTTTTGTTTTAGTACGTAATTTTGTAGTCTCTCAGTGCAATTGCAACCGGATGTATGTAAGGATGGAATCTTGCAACCACAAAAATGTTTGCATTTCTAATCTTTTTTTTTTTTTAAATGCTGGTGCTGGTTAGAAATAATTTGTGGTTATTTGTGTCCTCTGAACCCACTTACTCTAAACTCTTTTTTTTCTCATTTTTTCTCTATTCTTTTTTTTTTTTTTTTTTTTTTTTTTTTTTCAGAATGGGCCAATGGTGGTTGGCTTAGAGCCTCATGAAGCCAGTGACAGGCTTACTATGTTTCAGGTACTATTCATTCTAAAATATTTCTCAATGCTTCTTGCAAATAAACTAGCAACTGAAGGCTCTGAGAATAAATCCAGGGTAGTTGAACTTATTTTCATTGACTTTCATTTTATTTTAACTTAATGATGAAATAGATGGTATTTTTTTCAACATCTTCAAGGAATGTTGATTAAAATGATAATTTTAGGAGCTTCATAAGAGCGGCTGCATAGGTAATGAGTAATAATAACTAGATTCACATGTCTGGATCAGAGCCTACTCTCAAGTTGAGTGTACGTGGCAATAGGCTGTTCTTATGTTCATTGAAGTGTCTTTTGCATGACTGCAATTTTGCCCAATTCTTTCTGTTCTCCTTTTCTCACTTAAAAAAAAAAAAAAAGTTTTAAAAGTTTCCATACAAACTGACTATTTCTACTGTTGAAATGTTTCTTTGTGCAATGGTTAATTTCTTCTCCTGTAATGATGCCTTCTAATTGTTTTCCTTTTCCCATTGTGTTATTTGTTTGGTTTTCTTATATGTTTCCTCAGTTACATAAGAGCTGTCAAGTAAATTTCGTTGTTCTTTCTGCTGCTTAAGCAGTAATAATCCTTACTTCGACCCTTCATTAAGAGAATTGCACAGCTTACTTGGGGAGTTAAAATTTGCAGTATCCACCTTTCTTTGCTTTCCACATCATGCTCAACCTCTTTCAAATGCGAGCTTACCATATACTGTTTGTTCTGTCTCTGCGCTACATGGAATAAATGACCTCCCTGTCAACTTGTAGAGATGTGTCTCCAAATTCCAAACTCCTAAAAAGTTTTTTCACATGAAAATTTCAACCAAAACCTGTTGACAGTAAGTTGTTAGTATCTCCTGTACATCCTTCTAGTATTTACTAGATTTTAACCACTAATGCAGCTCTAAGCATAATGCCAGCTGTATTTAAATGTATTACATCTAATTGCTTGCTTTCTCTCTAGAATCGATTTGATAATCTCTTTCGGAAATATATTGCTTATACTGGTGGGGAAGATCTTTTTGGTTTGCCTGTTACACAATATCCTCAGCTACTTGAAATAAAGAAGGAACTGACTCTGTTACAGAAACTCTATAATCTATATAACAACGTCCTTGACACAGTTAGTGGCTACTATGATATTCTTTGGTCAGAATTAGACACTGGAAAAATTAATAGTGAACTTCTGGAGTTTCAGAACAGGTGAGAAACTGTTTCTGTGAAAAGACGGCTAAAATACTTGTGTTACATCTTAAATATTATAATTGGTTAGTATCATTAATTTTAATTGGAAAAATATGACCATTACCAATTCATAATTTAAGGGAGGCAGTTTAGACTCTAAACGTTGAGGATTATTGCTCCTTAGAGAGTTTGGGTAGCTCTTCCTTCCCTCCTTCCTTCCTAACATACATTAAAATTGCTATTTATTTTCTTCGTGATTGAAATTTAACTTGTTTGTTTTAATGTTATTTGTCATGAGAGAGATTCGCCCTATATATCGAAGGCGGGTTAGTGAATTGCTGAATATTTTTGCTACAAAATGGGATGTATTGCCTGTATAGAATATGAACTTTCAATGAAACTAGGAATCAAATGATTTAAAGAATTAAATCTGCCTGTTCTGAGGAACAGTGGTTTTGCTAGAGAATAGAGCAGTTCATCTCATAAGCCTCACCAAAAGATGAAATCAAGAATAAAGTGATTCAATTGTCTTTGAAGGTCACTTGGACAAAGTCTATTGGAATTATGCAGCTACACTTTTTAGGGTGAGCCTGTAGGTGTCCACCTACCAGTCAGTGAAATTGTCTGGAAATATTTAGTCACATACAGAATCTTCAAAATACAGGGAACCTGACTTTGGAGGGTATGTAGTCTAATGTTAAAACTATATACGGTGGTTAAATGGGTAACGAAAAGAATATCTGAAACTGCGAGAAAACTTGGATTCTTTTTATGTAGATGCCGTAAGCTTCCTCGTGGTGTAAAGCAATGGCAGGCCTTTTTTGACCTAAAGAAGACTATTGAGGACTTCTGTGAATGTTGTCCATTGCTTGAGCATATGACAAATAAAGCAATGATGCCTCGGCACTGGAAGCGGATTACAGATCTCACTGAGCACAGCTTTGATGTGGAAAGTGAAACTTTCAAACTGAGGAATATTATGGAAGCTCCACTACTCAGATATAAAGAGGAAATAGAGGTATTGTGAAATGGATGCGTGAAATTAAGCAATCTGCTCAGGTAATACTCTGAGTAACAGTAGTAAGAAGGAAAACAGTATTTCCAAAGAAAGAACAGAGAAATAGTCTATCACTTCAGTTTTCTGTGTAAAATAATGACGCCTGTATTGTGGTGTGAACTTTATTAAACCATGCCATGTGGCTCAGAAGTTAATTTATGAGGATGCTTTGCAATATTAAAGTTATGAAAATAATCACTGTATTATTCTTGTAGTCTCCACAAACTTGACCATATTGTGGTGTGGTATGTGGGTTATTAACTATGGTGTTTTTATGTCTGTAAATCTTTCCAGTTGATAAATAATTGCTCATCAAACTAAATAGAGTTAAAGGAAATGCCAGTTAGATTTGGATACCAAAGACCTGAACAGGTGATAGCTTGTTTTGACATCTTATTTATTTAAAAGGATATCTGCATAAGTGCTGTGAAGGAGAAAGACATTGAGCAGAAGTTAAAACAAGTGATAGCTGAATGGGACAACAAAACGTTTATCTTTGCAAACTTTAAAACCCGTGGGGAACTTCTTTTAAGAGGAGACAGCACATCAGAAACAATTGCTACCATGGAGGACAGCTTGATGATTCTTGGTTCTCTCATGAGTAACAGGTAACAAGAAAAGCACTGTGTATTTGTGTGAGTTATAAATATCAGCAAGAGGCTTTGTTTTATTGAAGAAATTTATCTTTCACAAAGGAGAAGAAAAGTAAACATCTAGATAAAAACTAAAAGCTTGCTTGTCCTTGAGCTGTTCATGGGCTAGTTCTCATTGTCTGTTTTCCTCCATTAAGTTATTTTGAAATAATGTGTTCAGACTTCTGATTAATCAGCTGGACAGTTTCCATGGATGCAAGACAGTGGTGATAAAAATAAGAGAGAACACTGCTTGGTTGTGGCAGAGGTCCTACTGGTATTACAGGCACTACTACCCTGCCCTAGTGGTAGACCACTACCTCTTTTGCAGACTTTTGCTGAAGGTACTGAAAATCCAAGTTAAAATGAACTCTGGTTTGTCTGGTTTTACATGTCAAAGCTCCTGGATAAAATAAGTAATACCAAACCTGATCGTCAGGAAGATGTCCAGAAGCAAGTGTTCAGTTGATAAGGACCTGGTCACTATGAGTTTTGCAGCTTTGAAGAGATTACATAGTCCCTTTTTGAAACCACTTTACCTTAGAGTGAAATTTAAATCTTACTCCCATTCACGTCCTGCTTATTCAGATGTGTGCTACATACTATGTGCACAAAGGAGCAAGTTGGAGCTGATTTCTTTTTAGCCCCAAACTAACTGAATTGAGTCAGGTATGGCATAGTATACTTTAACTTGACAAACATGCAAGTAGCAAAATTATTCCTCTTCATGTTAGAAGACTGAGCTGGCTTTCAGGAGACTTTTTTCCTGCCTGAAGTAAAGCAAGTATCTTTTTTACTTTTAGATACAACACACCATTCAAGACACAGATTCAAAAATGGGTGCAGTATCTTTCCAACACAACAGATATCATTGAGAACTGGATGACTGTGCAGAACTTGTGGATTTACTTAGAAGCTGTGTTCGTTGGCGGTGACATAGCAAAGCAGCTTCCAAAGGTTTTCAGACCTGCCTTTTTTCAGTTTGGTTTTCTAAATTTTAAGAAAAAAAATTAGTTGTGATGTAACTGGTGCAGTAACATAAGCTTCATTGTTTTGGTGCTTAACAAAATTAGACTTGCTAAGACATATTTATCTAGTTATCATTTTATTTCTAGATTGTTAAATTATTAACCCATATTTGTGTGTTTTGCCTAGTGGTAGCCAAGCCTAGTGAGGCTAGCCTTGTAGTACTTACCTGTACCCCAGCAGCATCTGCAGGTTTGCTAGGAATACTTGTCTTAAATTTTTCTATATTGCTTTTGGAATTAGAACTAATTCAATTTTTAGAAAAACTCTTCAAATTGGATCATGCAATTCAAGCATAAGGAGTTTTCTCTGTTTTACTCTAAGAATGATTTGAAGAAAATGCTGATAGCAGGCTTGGCAGTGAAGTATAAAATAAGCTGTATTACATGAGCAGAAACATTTGTGTTTTTCTAAACTGAAAAATCTTTGGGGTTGGACTCTGGTAATTACTTGTGAGAAGATTACTGGTGCCAATTCTGCTAGCAAGTTCCTTTTGCCTCTTCTCTCTTCCTTCCCCCATCCCTTCCTCTCCATGTTTACCCCTATGTTTTGACAGGAAGCAAAGCGTTTCTCTAACATTGATAAATCCTGGGTGAGGATCATGACCCGAGCTCATGAAACACCTAATGTTGTTCAGTGCTGTGTTGGAGATGAAATCATGGGACAGCTACTACCACATTTACTAGAACAGCTTGAAATCTGTCAGAAATCACTCACAGGGTAAGATTACCACAAGACCAGTCTTGAGCAGATGGTCGTGAATTGCTTAACTAGCTATAAAGGAAGTACTGTCCCATGGACTTCGCAAAGATTGTGTGTTTATTTCACTATGAATTCAGTTGAACTGAGCAAACAAGGTATCAGGATGGTGCAACACCTCCAGAGAAATTGCTAGTACCAAACTAGTAAGTACTTGATTTGTGACTAAGCTGTCACTATCTCTGCTGATACTGAAGCTGTTTCTGCCTATTTTCAATACAGCAGGGTGTCTAGGTTTCTTTTTTCTAAGTTTCTTCTTCTGAAAAGAAGGATTCTTTTCAGATCCTTCACATGTGTGGGGGAAATTCAGCATGAGGTACCTAAGTAGGAAGTTACTGGCCTAATAAAAGAACACTTCACTTTAATTTAATTTTAGTAGTATTTACATCATAGCTAACAATAAAAGCTTTCAATTAAATGATTTTTGATACTAAAAGTGTAATCTTAAAGCAGGTGCTTTACATGAAGTTACAATGAATAAGAATTATTGGAGTTACCAATGACATAAATTGCATTTTTTGCTATTTTTTTTTTCTCACAATGGCATTGTGTGAAATATCACCTTTTAAGAGGAAAGGATGTATAAAGTAACCTAACTCACTTTCTGTCTACTTCCTCCCCAAAATATTTGTAAATACAGATACCTGGAAAAAAAACGCCTCCTATTTCCACGATTCTTCTTTGTGTCAGATCCTGCCCTCTTAGAAATTCTTGGCCAGGCATCAGACTCTCACACTATACAGGCACATCTGCTGAATGTCTTTGACAATATTAAAACTGTCAAGTTCCATGAAAAGGTATGTGCTGCCCAAATCTCAGAGTTATATTCTATCCAAATTGTTAAACAGTGTGTGATACCTGTTAAATAGCAAGCTACCTGGGTGTATAGGGCGTTTGACTGTTTTACCAAGCTCATCACTTACTATGATGCTGCATAGGCTCTCCTGGTATAAGGTTTAGTTTCATATCTTCATTTGTTTAATAGGAAAACTTTATATAGAATAGCAAAACAAACCAAACATTTTCACCAGTGCTTAGGTTTCAGAAAAAACACACCTAGGTACTGAACTGTCTTCTGTGGCTTAATATAGGCTAGCTTCCTCTCAGATGAACTTCAGATTCTTTTTGAGCATATTCATATGTTTAGATTGCTTGGAAACATGCTATTTGAAGAACAACTTTATTACACCCTTTATGGAAAAAATATATCATGACACAGATATTTTTTTTCCTCTGTATGTATGCATGTCCTTAGACTTTTGCTGCTTCCACATGCATGAAATTCCTTTCAATGACCATGTATTTTAACTTCTGTGTTTCCATTATTTTTTAATTTAAGATGGCAACTTATGTTAGGATATTAATGCACCACTAATGAGGGGAAGATTCCTTTACTGTAACTGGAAAGTGTATGCTGTCATTGAAATTTTACAAAAAAGTAAAATTCAAGAGTTGGTAGTGAATTGGGGTTTGCCATCATGTTCAGGTGGCAATGTTTTGTTTATAGCCTTTCTTTATACTTAAAGCAATGATTTTATTGTTTTCATATTTGCTTAAAAGATAGGTAAAACTTTTATTTACCTTAGTAAATTTAATGAAATGCTAGCAGGAAAATCAGGCAGCTATGATAAAATTGATGATAAATCTGTAAATCACAAATTATTCTTGCCTTCCTTTTATTAGGTATATGATCGTATATTGTCAATTAGCTCACGAGAGGGTGAGACTATTGAGCTGAGCAGACCTGTAATGGCTGAAGGTAATGTGGAAGTTTGGCTGAATTCTTTGTTGAAGGAATCCCAGCTGTCACTGCATAATGTCATTCGCCAGGCAGCTATGCATATCCAGGAAACTGGTTTCCAGCTGACTGAATTTCTTTCTACTTACCCAGCCCAGGTAAAATCTTTGTTAAATTAATGAAAAATTGCTCACAGATAGGTTAGCACATTGGAGGGATTTTCTTGTCTCTGCAATTAAGATTGCAACCAGTAATACAAATGCAAAACTGACATTTAAATTTATCTTAATCACTCCAGTCTTTTAAATTCCAATTTACATCTCTGAAACCAAAAAATCAAAACTTACCCTGAAGCTCTTGTTCAAAAAGATGCTGAATACAATAAATTAACACAATAGAGTTAACACTATTTCTTTACACACTTAATACCTAAGTACTGAAGGAAAAGTAGTAAAATTTTATGTTTGTTTATGCATTCAGGAAAACACTGTATGTTGCCAAAGGCTCAAAGCTGTGAGTGACACTGGGGGAAAATTATTTTCTCTGTATGAGCTTCTTCACTTGTGATCAGGAATGTTCTTCGAAATGGAATAAAAAGTTCATGAATTACTGAAGGAATATACTAAATTGAAGCATTAATTATTCTGTTAACTGATTTGTTATTAATTATATCTTATGTAAATTATAATGAATGGTTGTGTCAGCTGTGCATCATAGGTGCTATCTCTGAGACCTAAATGCGGACTTTACTAGATGCTTATGAATGGAGTTAGGACACAATAAATGCATGGGTTGAATGACCTCTATATGGAAGCATGAAAAAATAATTTCATACAAGTAGGCAGAATCATTTATTTATGTTTTTTGTTTCTGTGAATGTACATTTAAGGTGAAATAGAAAAGATGATGAAGCATACTCTTTCATGTTTCATAAGGTTGGGTTGTTGGGGATCCAAATGATTTGGACACGAGACTCAGAAGATGCTTTGACTAATGCCAGGTATGATAAAAAAATTATGCGAAAGACAAATCAGTTTTTCCTGGATCTTCTAAACAAGCTGATAGATATGACAACAAAAGACCTTAACCCAGTCGAGCGAATTAAATATGAGACATTAATCACTGTGCACGTGCATCAGAGGGACATCTTTGATGGTCTGGTAAGTATTGAAAAAATTATTGAGATATGAAGCAGCAGTCATGTGAAAGAAGACAGTGTAGCTATGATGTATGAATGTCTGCATCTTAAGCCCAACAATTAACTTCAGGATTGTAATGACTGCGTGGCTCGGAATATTACAGAAATGCAGGTGTTGCTTCAATGAGAGTCATAGCTTCTCTTTAAGTAATTGGGTTGTTGTTGGCTTCCCCCTCTCCCCTGCAGCCATAGAAGAATCTTATAGTGCTTTGTGTTCGCCCATTTAAATCAGATGTGTCTGTTGTGTGATCAGTTAGGGACTTCTTTTTCCTCATCTGCTATGTGGCAAGTAATCATCCTTTCTATAGACTACTTTGGGAGTCTTGAGGAATAAATAGAATGATTATACATGTATAGTGTTACAGTACAGGAGCAAGCCTGATGTTTCTTGAAGCTGCCATCATCACTGTTCTAGTTTCAGTAGCATACCTAATTATTACTTAGAGATTTTTTTATTCACTTCACACCTTCTTATGCAGCCACAGGATACTGAAATTAGGAAAGTGAAAGCATTTACTCCTTAAACAATTGAAGTTAAAAGCTAGCATGCCTTTTACCTTCAGGAATCTCTGGACTTAACTCTAATTATGCTGTCTGGGCTGAGTTTTAACCCATCACGGATAGGCAGGCACCAGTGTAGGTGCTGTTGTTTCACTTAAAATCCTAGCAATCCTGTGTGAAGTAACACTTCTAGATACAATTAAATTGGGCCTCTTTTTTGATAGGTGTTTTAATATTCGGTTGGTCAACTTTGAATTCTCCCAGCTCTGTTGTATTTCTTAACACGATACTTTATTAAAAACAAACAAACAAAAAATCACGAGCTTTGTGATAAAATGTAAATCAGGAAAAAAAGGTACTTCAAGACAGTGTCATGGTGTGCAGATATTAGTTACGTTTCTTCTGTTCAGATATGAAAATAAAATGATAGAGTTGAATAGTAGAAATAGGAATTTTAATGTTAACTTAATGACTTTTGTGTAAGGCTATGGACTGTACATTTGTACTTAGAATTTCCTTTCCCTTAGTGTGGTTCCAGGGACAGCAGCAACACTTAAGGATTTTTCTGTGGTAGAAATCAAAGTAAGGTCTCCACTATTCTTGTGCTACTAGCTTACACAGTGTCTTTCATTGTGTTTGCAGTGCTGCCTTTACAGTACCACTTAGATGAGTTAATATAAATGCAGAAATAAATGTTAACCATGAATGCCACACTCTCTCTTTTTCCTCTTTTCTTAGTGTTGCAAGCATATCAAGAGCCCTACAGACTTCGAGTGGCTGAAACAGTGTAGATTTTATTTTAATGAAGACTCTGATAAAATGATGATTAATATCACCGATGTGGGTTTCACATACCAGAATGAATTCTTGGGCTGTACTGACAGGCTTGTCATAACTCCTCTTACAGACAGGTGACAAAGACTGATTTTATTTGTTTATTCTTTCACTCCACATCTAGGCATTTACAAGAGCAATTTAGTCATTCTTATTATATGCAAAATAGATCTCTGCAGAGTTTGTCCTTCCCAGTCTTTATCAAAGTCAATAAATTTACATGAAATATGTTAATATTTTTGTTTCTGTTCCATACAATATGGACTACCTTCCAACCAGCTTTATTTCTGCCACATGCTTTTGTGTTCATTATGTATATAAAGCATGGGATTATGATCCATGTGCTAATACGATGCTAATATACTCAAGGATCAGGTACATCCAACAGGTAACAGTATGCAGAGAGAGAGGACAAAATACATGTTTACAGGCAAGTAATGGTAACAGCTAAGGAAGAATAAACAGGACAATCAATTTTATTCAGTTGCAATAAACTGGTAGGCCTACCTACCTAACTTTAATAACACACAAAAAGATTTATAAACAAAATGACTAAATAAGTGACAAAATAAGGGATATGAAATAAATAGATTTTTTAAACTATTTCATACAGAAAATTCTGCAACTTCTCTTTAGATACCATTGACAGATGGTGTTCTACAGCATCACACACCAATCTCATTTATGAAAATGAGATACACTAATCAAGTTTTAAAGGTGGATAAAATGTCAAAGACATCTGTCCTTTATTCTTGTACTCCACAGTATGATGTAGTTCAGAGCTACTTT
This sequence comes from Aythya ferina, assembly GCF_964211825.1. Classification (NCBI taxonomy): domain Eukaryota; kingdom Metazoa; phylum Chordata; class Aves; order Anseriformes; family Anatidae; genus Aythya; species Aythya ferina. The sequence goes on from NC_140297.1 coordinate 83,667,476, forward strand.
AGATAAAGCAATTTAGGAACTAAGCTAACCAAACTGGTTAGGCAGAGTAGCTGTAACTTTTTTCTTCCCTTGTGATCTTTCAGGTTGCTGGTTATTGAAGATTTTCTGTTCTTCTGCTTTTTATGTATGAAGACTAACCATAGTATTACTCGCATGAGAGGCTGAGTGAAGGGTTTTTCTTCTGGCTGATTTAAATTGTAATTAGAGGCATGTCATTTCAGTACTTTTCTTGTCTTCTTAAATATGTTCTTCATGTGACACACTTGAGTAAGAGCCTCTGGCACAGCATAGAAAACTGTGTACTTTGCCTGTTAAGTGATGATAGCTTGTTGTCTTTTAGATGTTATATCACTTTGGCTCAAGCTTTAGGCATGAATATGGGTGGAGCGCCTGTGGGACCTGCAGGAACTGGAAAAACTGAAACCATCAAAGATATGGGACGGTGTCTTGGTAAATATGTAGTGGTCTTCAACTGTTCAGACCAGATGGATTTCCGAGGACTTGGGAGGATATTCAAAGGTAAGATGTGGACTATATGAAGGTTACAAATGCTTAGAGAACAACTTTGTAAGTCAAGATTAACACATAATCAGCAGCTGGTTCTCTGTCTTTTAACAAACACAAGTAATTAATATCTTGATATGAATGTAAAATACCATTGCAACACTCTCTCCAAGAAATAGATGTGTCTAAAAAGATTAGACAGTTTATGAAAGGGCATATAAATACCCTTAAAATAATCAAGGGGGACTGCCAATGTATGCATGTGTGAAATTTATTACTGGACTGGTGGAATGTGTTGGATTCAGATTTTAGTATTTTGTCATTACAAATGTCAAAGTTCTTACCAGTTGAAAGAAATACATGAATAGCAGTAGATACATTTAAAACAATTGGCGCAGCTCACTGAAGGTAAATACAAACATTATTTTAATCATCAGAAATTGATACCAACTGTAGTGATGATGATTCCCACCCCCTCCCCCAAATAGCTGTGGAAGAATGGAATTCTGGCACCGAGCGGCCTCTAGCTCCTTTTCAAGTGAAATTGTCTTTACTGTTCATTTTATTATGTGAAATAAGCTACTGACATTACATCATATTTTCATAGACTTATTGCAGGGATTTTCTTGGAGATAGGGAGGAACAGAAAAAATGTTGAAGATACTGATAAAAGGAGCAGAAATCTAATGTTGTTGTTTCAGAGAACATTGAAAAGCTTGAGGACTGTAGAAACTTTGTACCTTCTTACCTTAAAAAGAATCAAACTTTTCTGCTTGTTCCTTACTAAGCCCTCCAAAAGACTTTTTTTTTTTTTTTTCCTAAGGCAGATGAATCAGTTTTTTTTTTTTGTGTCTTATGAATTATACCAAAAAAGGATTAACAACATAATCGTCAGATGTTTAGTTGCTCTTCTCTTTGAAGGTCTTGCTCAGTCTGGCTCCTGGGGTTGCTTTGATGAATTCAATCGTATTGATTTACCAGTACTATCAGTAGCTGCACAGCAAATTGCAATTGTGTTGACATGTAAAAAGGAACATAAAAAAAGCTTTATTTTTACTGATGGAGATAATGTGGAAATGAACCCTGAATTTGGCATCTTTCTTACTATGGTAGGTATTCAGTAGGTTTCTGATATGCCAGTGATGATTGTATGATTATCGCTTCTAACCTGATATGGTAAATGTACTTGCTAACTCTGATGTCGCTCCGTTCTTTGAATTCACTGACAATTTGAGATGTGAGCATTGCTAACAAAGACAGTTTACTGAGTCTTTTTCTTTGACATTAGGTAAAAGTAGCTAGTCAAAACTGGACCTGTAAGACAAATGAAATCTAGATTTGACGTGTTCAGGTGTCATGTCTTTCATACCTCATATATGAGAGGCTAAAATTCCATAAAGATATGGTGATAAATTTAGCTGATAATTCATTTTTAAAATGGGATTTAAAGCCAAGAAGTTACTTTTGTCAAATTAGACTATATGTTCCTTTGCTGATTCTTTGGTTTCTGCACAGTAGTCAACATCAGAACTTCTTCTCTCCAGAACCCAGGATATGCTGGACGGCAAGAACTTCCTGAAAACTTGAAGATCAACTTCCGTTCAGTGGCCATGATGGTTCCTGATCGTCAAATTATAATTCGTGTCAAGTTGGCTAGCTGTGGTTTTATTGCTAATGTTGTATTGGCAAGGAAGTTCTTCACATTGTACAAGCTGTGTGAAGAACAGCTTTCAAAACAGGTGATAGTTTTCATTCGCAGAAAAAATTATCTTAAGGAAAGACTATAAATGGTGACACAAATTATTAGTATTAATTTGTGCATTTACCTATTAAATCAACCCATGAATTTTTTCACTTTTTTCATTTCTGTTCTCTTCCCCATCCTACCATGGGAGTGAATGAATGTCTCTGTGGTTCTCAGGGGGCATTGTGGGTTACACAGATATTAGCAGACATTTGTACCACAAGTACCGCTTCTCATACCTTGAATGATAAGTCTGAATTGTTTCATTCCCATAAACTAGGGATTTTTTTTTCCCAAACTTTGTATATAATTTAGGTGCATTATGATTTTGGCTTGCGGAATATATTGTCAGTGCTACGCACATTGGGAGCGGCAAAAAGAGCAAATCCCACAGATACTGAGTCTACCATAGTCATGCGTGTGCTGAGAGACATGAACCTGTCTAAACTGGTAAGATCTGAGGACACAGTAAATTAATTAAACTATACTTTGGAGCCAACTGTTTCTGGGCTTACAATTTAAATCTGTTCAGGTGATCACAATCAGACTGGATGTGGCCTTTACTCTAATTCTAGCTTGGAAATCTTGCATTCACTGGATGACTTGATTTGTTCAGATTATTTTTTTTTAAAACTTATTTCCACTGCTACCTACAGAAAGAAATGACCAAATAGATCTCTGTGTAATAGCCTCTTTGGAAGTTTTGGCCTAAAGCTTTCTGCTTATTGTATTTAGTCACTCTTTAAAAATGTTATTTATACTAATGAGTACTACCTCAACAGACTTAAATAGTTAACAAAACCTCTTCTGATGTGATACTTCATCTCCTTTATTATCTTTTATACACCTTAGACAAAAAAAAAATCTATGTGTATAAATGGCATTACTAAAATACACTTTTTAAAATTAAACTGGTATCTCAGTGGCTTATTTTCAATAACTTCATTATTGGAGGCATCACACAATCTCCTTCTGCTCTGTCCTGCTAGTGTGTTTAGCACCTAAAGGGTTACCATAGATTGTTCCTTAGGTTTTTAAATATTTCTTTAGCCCACAATAATTAAAGGTTGTCTTTTGAGATGCTAGAATAAATGGAAAAAAAAAGATATTTTTTTTCTCTCCTGCTTTTCCCTAGATTGATGAAGATGAACCCTTATTCCTAAGTCTAATTGAAGATCTGTTTCCAGATATCCACCTTGATAAACTACAGTATCCTGAATTGGAAGCTGCTATTGACAAACAGGTAATGTTTCTCCTGATATGTGCTGTTGTGGCATAACTAGTATGATGAGATGTCTGTAGTAATTACTAGTGCTGAATCTACCCAGCTGGTAAGAGTAAGCTTTTCCATAAATCTTTATCATTGGCATATAAATATTAGTCTTATCATTAAGGATGTCACTGAATTGTTGTGGTGTCCTGTGGTTTTCTTGTGAATCATTTGTGGAGATAGGTCTGAAAAACATATGTATGTACATTTGCCTTATGTGAATCAGGATTTAATAGTTGTATAAAGCCTAATCAACAGAATATGAGCTTGAGGAAAGATTTTGCTAAAATAGCATTTCCTCTATTTCAGTTTCCATTAGATCTTATGGAACATTGTGATAGGGCTGACTTAAGAACATCAGTGGGATTTAGAAAGTTAATGAAGTATGAACACTTAAATGATCAGTTTTATTAAACTTTCCTCCAGAATTTCAATAATTCCTCGAATAATTGTCTAATAGTTAAACATAGAAATAAAAAGCTCAAAAAATCAAGAAAAAGAAGAAAAAACAGCATGAAAAAACACATTTCTGAAGAATTTGAGTAAATGACTTCTCATTTACTTATATTTAATATGATTAGTTATAAATAAATAGGCCTGTTTATGGATTTCTTAGCAAGGAAAGGTTGAATCATCAGCTAATGTCTATAAAACTGTTTTGCTTTCTGTAGTTTATACAGTTGTTTTTAAAAAAGGACTCTTAAATTAAGCTTCCATTAGGAGAAACTATATGAAACCTGAATCTTATGCTTTAAACTGTCATTTCCTAGTAAATTAAAAGGAAGAGGTGATAATAACATGGTCTTCATAGCTCTACTGTTGGTAAACTACGAAACCAGACATAGAAGGTATGGTCTTCCATTTAAAAAAAAAAAAAATAAAAGTATTCCATTTAACAGCAAACTGTATTGGGTTTCTGTAGCCATTGCATTTGCATGGTAGCAGGTGGGCTGCTGGGGTGGCCTCTGTGAGTAGAGCCCAGCAGCTGCCCCATGTCAGATTAGAGCCAGCTCCAGCTGGCTCCAAAAGGGACCTGCTGCTGGCCAGAGCTGAGACAGGGAGAGATCCCGTTGGGCCTCTGGGAGAGCAGATTGAAGAAACGGAAAACAAACAAACAAGCAAACAAAACAAACAAAAACCACTGCTGTACAGCAACAGCTGGGAGAAGGGAGTGAGAACCAGCCCTGCAGACCCCAAGGTCAGTGCAGAAGAAAGCACACAGCCATGTTGGAGCAGTTCTTGGAGAGCTGCTGCCTGTGGGCAGCCCATACAGGATCACTTTGGGAAGGACGGCATCCTGTGGGAGGGACCCCACGTGGAGGAGGGGCAGAGAGAGACCCTGAAGGAGCAGTGGAGACAAAGTGCCAGGGACTGGCCACAGCGCCCAGTCCCAGTTCATCTGTGCCACCTGGGGATAGTAGCTGTTCAGTAGAGGGTGGATGGGCAGGGGAGGTGTTTTTAGCTTGCTTTTTAGTTTCTCAGTGTTCTAGTCCACTAGTGATAGGCAATAAATTATATTAATTTCCCTATGCTGAGTCTGTTTTGCCCATGATGATAATTGGTGAGTGATCTCCCTGTCCTTATCTTGGCCCTTGAACCCTTTCCATTGTATTTTCTCCTCCTTTTTTTTTTTTTTTTTTTTTTTTTTTTTTTTTGAGGAGTGGGAGTGAGAGAGCAGAGTTGTGGTGGAGTTCAGCTGCATAGCATGGTCCAATGCAATTTAGTGCAGTGACAGCGTTGAAATTTTTGGTAGTTTATTTGGGGCATTTGCTTAATGCTGTGCTTTATTTCGCATTCTACTAAACCTTAGTATCTAGAGAAACCCAAAGTGGTCAGCCAAGTTTTGTTTGTCTTGGATGAGGATCAATGATTTGTTGAATGGAGCTCTTAGTTGTGTTTTCGGAGCTGCAATGATTCAGTACAATGAAAACAGCTAGGTTAGGACAGAGTCAACTTTAAGAGGGCTGTCTTTATTAGGGAAGGGAAGCAGAAGCTGTTGTGAAAAGATCATCGAGAAGAAACTGTCATTACTTGAATGAAAGTGTTTTCCTGTGTTTATATGTTGTGGTGGGTTGACCCTGGCTGGCAGCTATGCCCCCACACAGTCGCTTGCACACTTTCCCCTAGTAGTATGGGGGAGGGATTTGTATGGACAAAAATGAGGAGAAATAAGCTCATGGGATAAAGTCATTTTGTAAGTGAAGAAAAAAAAAAAGAAGAGTCTCCAAGCAACAGCTACTTCAGAGAAACTTCCCTCCAAGTTTTATTGCTGAGCATGATGCCGTATGGTAACAAATATCCCTTAGCTCTGTTGGGGTCAGCTGTCCCAACTGTTTCCTCTCCCAGCCTCTTGCCCACTCTCTGCCTATGCACTCGCAGGGCATTGTGAGAAATGGAGAAGGCCTTGTTGCAGTGCAAGCGCTGCTCAGTAATAGCCAAAACATTGGTGTGTTTTGGTCATAAATCTAAACCACAGCACCCTATGTTCTGCTATGAAGCAAATTAACTCCATCCCAACCAGATCCAGTATGTGTAACAGCTGTTAACAGAGGTTCTTTTCAGAACATATAAAGTCTGTTTGTGAACATGCTTCTCTTTAATATGAGTGATATCTAGTCTACAAGATTATTGCAGAAACCATGTGTATTAGAAATCATTAAGAAAAGATCAGTGCCCATTAGGACTTGATTAGGCTGAAGGAATAACTGAAGTGACCATCTTGTTTTATGTGAAGATGGAAATCAGTTCAGATATATTCTTCGGGTGCATCATTACCTTGTATATGTAATATTATTGGGATAAATATTATTTATTTATTATGTATATTAAATATCCAGTAAATATTACTGGATACATGTGGACTCTGGAAAGAAGTTTAAAAGCTATATTCATTACTTGAAAGGCAGCTTGATTGGTTTGTTGTTAGCTTCAAGAGCTGTTAAGATGTAAATGAGCAGAATTTTGTCATGTTTCCATGAAAATGGTGCAAATGATGTCTTCACACATGATGTGCTTTGCAAACTCCATTGCTTCAGCAGTTGTGTTCTTGATGGTGCTGAAGAGATGGTGGCAGCTTGTACTTAGTGGTTGGTGTTGATAAATTCATCCTGTGCAGCCTTCTTTTCTTGGCTTCCTTGCAGAGTGGAGTAAATAAGTTGAGCTGTCATGAGTGATACGGCAGGTATTAGTGCTAGCCTAAGCACTGGCAGTTTTAAAGTTTTCTTTAATATACACAGTGATGTGATTTAATATATGATGAGAAAAGCACTCTGTCTCAAAAATATATATACCCATAAATACACACATGCACATTTATATACTGTGGCAGTCCTCTGGTTTCAGAACTTAGTTGGTTTCGAACAGGAGATTTCATGGGGTCATCATGACAGGAAGGTTAGCCTGAAAGCTTTAGCGAACTTACTGGTATAGAACGATCATATGATATTCAATTTTGAAACAGCATGTATTTTCTCAGAAAGGTAACATGCAGAAGTTACTCCAAGATCTCTCTGCACACTGAAAAATGTTTAACAGAATGATATGCAGAAGAACTTTAGGCTACTGTAGGAATTTAAGGAACTTTATAATAAGAAACATGCCATAATAATAACAATAATAGAATTTTTCTGACTGGTAAGTGAATGACGTTTCATAGCTATGAAAGACATTGCTAGGAAGAGTGTTTCTAAAATTCTTGTCTTTTTCTTAAAATGATACATTAACCCTAAAAAAGAGTTAAAAAAAAATGGTTTATCTTAGCTTATTTTTCTGAATACATATTTGAACACCAAAAAACTCTTCTTTTTCCAAATAGTTTGTTATATACACAAAACCTTTAAAAAGAGTGTAGCCTTCTACTGAAGAAAGATTATTAAAATACCAAAGTATAATGTGCGCTAAAATGGTGGCAATCTGGATTTTTGTTGCTATCTATAGGTGGAGGATGCTGGACTTGTTTGTCATCCTCCTTGGAAACTGAAAGTTATCCAGCTTTTTGAAACTCAGAGGGTAAGACATGGACTGATGACATTAGGGCCTAGTGGTGCAGGAAAAACTACTTGCATTCACACTTTGATGAAAGCCATGACAGGTATGTGAACGTTTATATTATAAATGTTATAAAATTTTGCTTTGTTTCTTCAAAGGTAGCCTCAATTACTTCCCTGTGAGGATAACTTACTGGAAAATCAGTTTCAGTGTATTGTGATACTAAAAATTATCATGGTAGCATCTTTTAAAAACTTAAAAATACTTGACATTCAAATTCATATAATATATACATCCTGTTTTCCATATATCAGAAATTTTTATTCTAGAAACACTGAGAAAGAGAAGTACTGCCTGGGTAGGCAGTTGGAAAAAGTGGTTAAAGCATCTTACTTGTTCAACTGAGGTAGTGCTGAAAGCTACCCCTCACCATAAGTAGTTAGGTCTCTTCCTTTTTGAACACAATTCACAAGACAGGGTCTTTATCTGCAGGATAAAATAACTACTACTTCTATTATTTTGTGCTGCTAGAAAATTTTCCAAGTAAGCACACAGTGTCACTATAATGGTGAATGCATATTAAACCATCCACATGGGTGTAATGATGTTGAATTTGTTGAAGTTCTCTGACTTTTGAAATGAAATACCATAACTAACTGATGATCTGCCTGCATAGATTGTGGACAGCCACATCGTGAAATGAGAATGAATCCTAAAGCTATAACTGCACCACAGATGTTTGGACGTCTTGATGTGGCAACCAATGATTGGACAGATGGAATATTTTCAACACTCTGGAGAAAAACTTTAAGAGCCAAGAAAGGTATACCAAAGAAAACCCTTCCTCCAAAACAAAACAAGCTGCAGCTCTCTCTAAAGCTGATTTATTTACTTATTTATTTTTGAATATAGCTGTAAGAACTTCTGTTAATTGTATTTAAAAAGTCTCTGGTCTAAATGCTTTGTGTTGAAACTGTGTTGAGTAGCAAATACTGTTTTGCTTTTCCCTTTCTTTGAAATGAGAGGCTTTTGCATGAAAGAAAGTGAAAAGTCAGAATCTTCTCCTATAGCACTGCTATAATATAAAGTTTTGGTGCTGTCAGGATTTCTACCAGGTCTCAAACTGCGAAGGGTGTGAATCTTCTTAAGTTGTATCATATCTGCCAGCCCTGCACATGCCACAATCATGTGGCCACATGCCATCTGAAATGTTGCTAGATAATTCCATTTAGGCAACTGATTTCTGCCTGACATATACAAAATAATTCAGGCATATTCGTAGTCTGCTATATTATTTAAAGGAGAGGCCTTGGTGGTTTGGTGCTAGACAGATTCTTACTTGTCTTGTCACACTATTAGTATACGACCTTATTATTAGACCATTTAGACTAAAAAGGAAGAAAAAGGTGTAAAGAGAAAATGCAAGCATTTGTTGTTCAATTTAAAAAAATCCATAGTCTTTAAGGATACAGATTCATTAAAATAGAAAAAATAATGTTTGGATTTAATTTTATTGGTTTTGTTTCAAATTTGGAAATGTAGTACCCTGGGGAATGTAGCATTTCATTAATTGTTGGTGCTGTTTTTTCCCTCAGCATGAAATATTAAGTTAGTATACTCACATGACTTTCTCAGTCAGATTCACCATTTGCAGTACTCCTTTAATGACTCTTTATGAAGACCATCTCATGCCTGAGAAGCCTGTAATATAGCTATGAAAAAACTTTAAATATAAAGGTGTTTGGCTAAGAAGTGAGTTTTCTTATCCTGAACCTTCTTGATTCATGCCTAGCAACCCAGCATCTAGACAGTAAAGATTCTCTCTGAAGGCAGATGAGAGTGGGACTCTGACTACAGAGCTATCTGGCAATGCACAGCAGGGCTGGCATCCTAAGGGACGGGGAGCTGAAAGCCAAGGGGACTGCCAGGGCAAGGGCCTTGCCAGCTGGGGCTGGTTGCCCAGTAGTTAGGTGAGGTGAGCAGCACAGACCTAGACCCTCCCGGGAAACACAAGCATGCATTAAGATACATTTGCAGTACTAAGTGGAAAGAGCTGGAACAGCTCCCAAAGGAGCTGGAGCAAGTTTATAAACTGGGGAATCAAAACCAATAATCTTTTCTTAATGGTCCTTTTTTATATATGAAAGTGAGCATGCTATTTGAGAAAGTGTTTTTTCAAGTGTTCCTTTCAGTTAATCTCACTACATTTACACTAGCGTATTGGAAACAGATGAATGGTGGTTTTAAATAGTTCTGCAGTTTCTATCTTTATGTTGCTTTATGTAAGTTGAAATAAACCTAATTTATTATTGAATTGAAGACTGGAATCATAAAACTGGTTCAGACTATTACAAACTGATGACTTATGCTTATGACACTTTATATACTGAGTAACGGATAATTATTATGATAAGGTGACAAACTGAAGTACTTAATTGAAAGTGAGTAATGGAAATGGTAATTGTATTTAAAGCTGAGATTGTAGCTGTGTGCATGAATTCAGAATTAATTGAAAATATGTTTGAAGAGAGAAGAAACTGGTCCATGAAAGAAACTAAAACTTCTTTCATAGGCATTTTTGCCTTCTATTTTGGACTGTAGGTGACCACATCTGGATAGTTCTTGATGGTCCAGTTGATGCTATTTGGATTGAGAACCTTAATTCTGTCCTGGATGATAACAGAACTCTAACCCTTGCAAATGGAGATCGTATACCTATGGCACCAAATTGTAAAATAGTCTTTGAGCCTCATAATATTGATAATGCTTCTCCGGCAACAGTTTCAAGGAATGGGATGGTATTCATGAGTTCTTCAGTTCTCAGCTGGAGCCCTATCCTTGAGGTACAGTAGCTAAGTAATTATATTTGTTTATATATTGAAAGTTCTATTGGTTCTATTCAGCACTTTACTATTGCTACTTTAGGACGTAATTTTGTGACTCTAGCTATGAAATAGCCTTTAAGCTGTATAAATAAATAGCTGAGTATTTAATATAGCAGAGTTTATGGTAGATTGCACAAAATATGTTTTTTGGGGGGGGAACATAGTAAACATATTACACTTAAAAAAATAGCAACTCTAATATATTTCACATTTGGATAAATCTGTAATTCAAGGTAATTTATGCAATTAAAGAACAGCTCAGCTGTCAAAACACTGACTTAGCAGCTTCTGCTGCAGCTTCAGAACAATGAAGAAAGAGCAAACAGGCTGACTCAGAAATCTAGCAATCCTCAAGAAATCCTCAAATTTCATATCTTTTTAACTCATAAAGCCTCTTATGCTTGTAAGTCTTATTTGCTTGCTTTAACTGGATTCCTTGTCCATAAATTCCTGATTTGTCTGGCAATCAAGGTAGAGTTGATGTGCCTTAGGACATGGTTTCTGGTACTGACTGGATTAGCTGTTCTTAGTGCATGAGTGATTTCAGTAGAGACAGAAATCAAGAGAGAGACAGTATGCACCTGTCCAAAGCCTGAGCAGAAGACAGTGTCTGGAGTAAGTGCAGCCCCCGGGGAGGTGTGTCCTAGGCATGGAACTAGCAGGTGAAAGAGCTGGGGGGAGAAGTGAGAAGACTCATGTGCCTTCAGGGAAGACAAATAGGAGATCAGCATGGTGGCGGAGCTCAAGGAGGAGGTGGAGAGGTTGAGGGCCATCAGGGAGTGTGAGCGGGAGATAGACTTCTGGAGTAACTCCCTGCAGGGCCTCAAGGGGAGGTGCCGAGGTGAGACTCCTCAAATGGGGGCGGACACCCTGCCCTGTCCCCGTCGGGCAGAGGGAGGGGATCTGGGAGCTGAGGAGGAATGGAAACAGGTCCCTGCTCGACATCGCAGGCGATGCTCTCCCCTTCCGGCCCCACCTTCCCAGGTGCCCTTACACAACAGGTTTGAGGCCCTAGAGATTGAGAGGCCGGTGTGTGAGGAAGAGGTAGCAAATGTTCCCAGGAGGATGCCTGGAGCGAGGAGGTCGACTCCGCGCCTCAGGACTGCCTCCACCAAAAAAGACAGGAGGGTTATTGTTGTTGGTGACTCGATTCTTAGGGGAACAGAGGGCCCTATTTGTCGGCCGGACCCTACCCGTAGGGAAGTCTGCTGTCTCCCTGGGGCCAGGGTCAGGGACGTTGCCAGGAAGCTTCCTAACCTGGTACGCCCCTCTGACTATTACCCCCTTTTGATAGTCCAGGCGGGCAGTGATAACATCGAAGGGAGAAGCCTCAAGGCTATCAAAAGGGACTTTAGGGGGCTGGGTCGGTTAGTGGATGGAGCGGGAGTGCAGGTGGTGTTTTCGTCCATCCCTATGGTGGCAGGGAGGAGTTCAGAGAGGACACGGAAAGCCCACCTGTTAAACACGTGGCTCCGGGGCTGGTGCCAACGCAGAAATCTTGGGTTTTTTGATCATGGGGCACTTTACTCAGCACCTGGCCTGATGGCCGCAGACGGGTCCCTATCTTTTAGGGGAAAAAGGATCCTGGGCCAGGAACTGGCAGGGCTCATTGAGAGGGCTTTAAACTAGGTAGGAAGGGGGATGGGGCTGAGGCTAGGATTGTTGGGGCTGTGCCAGGGGGAACAATGGCAAGGCCGGAGGATAAGGCAATGGCCCAGCTGAAGTGCATCTACACCAATGCACGCAGCATGGGTAACAAACAGGAGGAGCTGGAAGCCATCGTGCGGCAGGCAGGCTACGACTTGGTTGCCATCACGGAGACGTGGTGGGACCAGTCTCATGACTGGAGTGCTGCAATGCCTGGCTATAAGCTCTATAGAAGGGACAGGCAGCATAGAAGGGGTGGTGGTGTGGCTCTCTATATTAGAGAGTCTTTTGAGGCTGTAGAACTCGAGGTTGGGAATGACAAGGTCGAGTCCCTTTGGGTTAGGATCGGCAGGGACAACAAGGCTAGTGTCCTGGTCGGGGTCTGCTATAGACCGCCGAACCAGGATGAGGAGACGGATGAGGAATTCTACAGGCAGCTGACAGAGGTTGCAAAATCATCAGCTCTTGTACTCGTGGGGGACTTCAACTTCCCTGACATATCCTGGAAGCACAACACAGCCCTGAGAAAGCAGTCTAGGAGGTTTCTGGAGAGCGTGGAAGATAGCTTCCTGACGCAGCTGGTTAGTGAGCCTACCAGGGGAGGTGCCCCGCTAGACCTTCTCTTCGCGAACAGAGAAGGACTGGTGGAGGACGTGATCGTCGGGAGCTGTCTAGGGCAGAGTGACCACGCAATGGTGGAGTTCACTATTCTTGGCGAGGCCAGGAAGGGGACCAGTAAAACCGCTGTATTGGACTTTCGGAGGGCTGACTTTGAGCTGCTCAGGACATTGGTTGGTGGAGTCCCTTGGGAGGCGGTTCTGAAGGGCAGAGGGGTCCAGGAAGGCTGGGCGCTCTTCAAGAGGGAAGTCTTAATGGCGCAGGAACGGTCTGTTCCCACGTGCCCAAAGACGAGCTGGCGGGGAAGAAGACCGGCCTGGCTCAACAGAGAATTGTGGCTTGATCTTAGGAGGAAAAAGAGGGTTTATAAGCTTTGGAAAAGTGGGCAGGCCACTAAGGAGGACTTTAAAGAAGTAGCGAGGCTGTGCAGGGACAAAATTAGGAAGGCCAAAGCTCATCTGGAGCTCAATCTGGCTACTGCCGTTAAAGATAACAAAAAACGTTTCTATAAATACATCAACACAAAAAGGAGGACTAAGGAGAATCTCCATCCTTTACTGGATGCGGGGGGAAACTTAGTTACAAGAGATGAGGAAAAGGCGGAGGTGCTCAATGCCTTCTTTGCCTCAGTCTTTAGCGGCAATACCGGATGTTCTCTGGATACCCAGTACCCTGAGCTGGTGGAAGGGGATGGGGAGCAGGATGTGGCCCTCATTATCCATGAAGAACTGGTTGGTGACCTACTACGGCACTTAGATGTGCACAAGTCGATGGGGCCAGATGGGATCCACCCAAGGGTACTGAGGGAACTGGCAGAGGAGCTGGCCAAGCCGCTGTCCATCATTTATCAACAGTCCTGGCTATCGGGGGAGGTCCCAATCGACTGGCGGCTAGCAAACGTGACGCCCATCTACAAGAAGGGCCGGAGGGCAGACCCAGGAAACTACAGGCCTGTCAGTTTGACCTCAGTGCCAGGAAAGCTCATGGAGCAGATCCTCCTGAGAGTCATCATGCAGCACTTGAAGGGGAAGCAGGCGATCAGGCCCAGTCAGCATGGCTTTATGAAAGGCAGGTCATGCCTGACGAACCTGATCTCCTTCTATGACAGAGTGACGCGCTGGGTGGATGAGGGAAAGGCTGTGGATGTGGTCTACCTTGACTTCAGCAAGGCTTTTGACACCGTCTCCCACAGCATTCTCCTCAAAAAACTGGCTGGACGAGGGGGAATGGGCTTAAGTTGAGCCAGGGGAGTTTTAGGCTAGATGTTAGGAAGAACTTCTTTACAGAAAGGGTTGTGAGGCATTGGAACAGGCTGCCCAGGGAAGTGGTGGAGTCACCATCCCTGGAAGTCTTCAAAAGACGCTTAGATGTAGAGCTTAGGGATATGGTTTAGTGGAGGGCTGTTAGCGTTAGGTTGGAGGTTGGACTCGATGACCTTGAGGTCTCTTCCAACCTAGAAAATTCTGTGATTCTGTGATTCTGTCTTTGCAGAGATACTGAAGCATCCAGATCCAGAGCCCTTCAATGGAAAGAGAGTCTGTAATAGACTGAATTCATAGGTTTGGTGAACAGAAACTCCCAAGATAAGGAAGCCTGGAAACTTGTGACTGGCAACAGAAGGGAGACTGCTTCTCCACCTGCAGATCTGCAATGGTAGAAGAGGCATAATGCCTTGAGAACAGGTGAGGAGAAACAAGACCCATGTGGGAAGACATTAGAACTGGCTTAGCCTTAACCAATGAAGAGCAAAAGGAGTGTGATTGTCATCAGAGACACCCTTCTGTGTTGGAGATGCCCTTCTGTTGTGACTCAGCAATAGAGGTTTGGTGCTTGTGAGGAACTAAGTTTGGTAGCAGACTGACTGCTAAGGCTTTCCTGTCCTCAGACTCCTTACTCTTGTTGCTCATCTGTAAGGGTACAGTGAAACTTAGAGGGACAATGCCAAGGTTGTCAAAAGTGATTGCAGAGCTGTTGGGGCTGAGGATGAAGGGCAAGGGAACCCAGGTGATGTTCCTGATCCTGCTATTCAGGATGAAAGGCTCAGGTAGGAGTGTGTGCATCCAACAGGTCATTACTGAAGTGTGGGTCAGCTGTCACAGGCAGAGGCTCGATTTCTGTGACCAGGGGACTTTCAGGAACAAAGACTGCTGAATAGAAACAAAATTCTTCTCATCAAGTTAGGCAACATTGATGAGGGGATGAAGTGGATACTCAACATGTTTGCAAACAGCTTCTTCAGAGGGACCTGAACAGACTCGAGAAACTGGCTGACAGGTACCTTGTGATGTTCAATGAAAGCAAATGCAAGATATATGGAATAAACCCATGCAGAAATACAGGCTGCGGGCTGACTGGTTAGGAAGCAGGTCTTCAGAAAAGGAGCTGAATGGTACTGGTAGATGAACTGTGTGCCTTTGTAGCAAAGAAGACCAATTGCATCCTGCACTGTACATCTACTAAGAAGAATGGCCAGCAGGTGTAAGGAGGCAGATATGATACAGTTATTGGAACTGAATTGCAGTTGCATTCTACTGTTGTTACAAAAGCTTCTCTGTAGAGAAAACGGATTTCTCAAAAAATCATAAAACCCCTAAGCTACTTCTCATTTTTTTTTAATCTTTTAATGAATGCCGGAGGGTGTATTTTTCTTCGTACTGAAAGAATAACACACACACTGTCTTCTTCCCCGTTTTTTATTTTTATTTATTGATAATTCAATAAGCTTCACACCAATCTGTAACACAACCTCTAGTTAGGAACTGCACAAACTAATATTATAGCAAAATGTCTCAATTCCAACCCAGTTCCCTACTGAAAATCATCCAAAAGCACAAGAAAGAGTCTCTGGACCTATTGCTGTAATTTTTCCCCAGTCTGATTACTGATGCTAGTGCACCTGAGTCAAATATTTTTTCCTAATTATTCTAGTACCTAATCTTATTTTTTCTACCTGAGTGCCCCTAGCATTTTGAATCTAGTATTTTGGGATATTCATATTTTTATTCACAACAAACCAAAAATAAAGACAGGAGGAAGCATTTTGCAAGGACAGCAAAATTAAGGTAAGAGGAAAGATTTCTACAAAATTTCACCATAGTTTTAGAAATATTTATTTATTTATTTATTTTTATTGCAAAGATTAGGGATAGCAGGGAATATTCATTTTTTAATGCTCTCCAACCTTTATAAAATCTCCAGCATTCCCTCAATTAAGTGTATTCTCTGATAAACTGCATATCTCTCAAAAATCCCCCAGGAAACACAAATATTCTGTTACTGCTCTGGCTGCTGTTGCATTTAAGAGAGTTTACCTCCAACTCATTTAGAAAGTAAAACAAAAAAAGTGAGGTGTTTATGCTTGGACTCTGTAGTGATAATGCTTAGTAACTGTTTTCATTCTGGTCCTTCACACCTGAAGGAACAAAGGAAAGCCTTTCTTGGTATGAAAATGTTGATATCTTTGGAGAAAAATGTTAACAGTTTACGTCATAAGACGTGATATATTCTATTTCGTAAAGAAGATGGCAGTGCAACTCTTAGTAAGACATGCTTTCTCATGTACTCTACCTATGCTTTTAATAACAATCCTCCTTGTTATTTTCTGTTCTTGATCTTTTCTTTTGGTACACAAAATCTTTTACATGAGTTTTCCATAGGGCTTTTCTCACAATTATTAAGGTAATTATTTTTGCTTTTATATTACAGTTTGGTTTGGTTTGGTTTTCAATCCTTCCATTCATGTGCTTTTTTCAAATAGTTTGTGTCTCTCTTTTTTTTTTTCCTTTTCTTTTCTTTTCTTTTCTTTTCTTTTCTTTTCTTTTCTTTTTTTTTTTTTTTTTCCAAATAGTGGATGCTTAGCTGTTTTAAATGCAGCAAGAGCCAGTTCACAAATATTCCAAACCAGTTTTCCTTGAGAGATAATCCACTGAACTTCAAAACACACGATTCCTTATCAGTACAGATACTTGGAAAAATGTAAATGAAAAAATATTAATCTAGGACAGTGACTTCCATGAGATTCCACTTGTGTTGTTCCTTTCCATACTTATAGCACTGCCTATGGCCTACTGATGTTAGGTGTTTACAAATCTGCCTCCTTGTTTTGGTATATATTCCTTGTTTATTTGCAGACAACGGCTTGTTGAATGTTTCAGTTTAAATCAAGCTATAGATTCAGCTGTAAAGACAGGAAAACCAAAGAAAATGGGCATTTAATTTTGCTTTATCAGACCTGATTTACCTCCTCATTTCAAAGTGATACAGAGACTAAATTTAGTTGTTTTGATGTAAGCGTTGCACAGAAGTAGTTTCACTTATTCCATAATGATCTTATGCTTTTATTTTGGTAGTAGCAACATTTAAAAGGAAAACATGAAGCTTTTTTTTTCTTCTTTATTTGCTTTTAGATAACACAAAACAAATGAAGTTAATTTCAGCTGTGAAACAACCTTTTCAACCTCCCTTTCGCTCCTCCACCTTCCCTACATAAAAAAAAAAAAAAAAAAATTGACTGTGAAATTGCAATCTGTAGTTATTTATCATTTTAGCCAAGAGCATATTTGTGTTTTTGTTTTGTTTTTACTTCAAAAACAAAACATCTTGATGTCTTTTCCAGTCCATCTTCCTTTGAATCTATTTTGTAGTGATATATAATACATATTCCAGCAGGCAGTGTAGTTGTTAATCTTGCATTGTTTACTTATTTTACTAACAGAATTAATTTTTTTTTCTTTAGTTCCTATTTCTTAGATGCTGAAGTGAACATAGATTTGGTTGATATTTCAAAAGCATTTTGAAAAATAATAAAATACAGATAGCTTAAGAGAACATTGTATATATTCAGATTTCCTGTGATTATAGTTTATAAATAACTAAATATAGCAACCTCTTGGGATATCGTATACCAAGGCATAAGCAATTCAAGATCTGAAACTTGCCATATTGGTAGTTTTGTGTAACATGCTTCTTAAGCATATATTGCAAAGTGGTCAAAGGTATTTGTTCCATGACTCATCAACACCTTGAAAAACAATAATATTTTACCAGCTTTTCTAATCTACCCTAATATCTTCTGAACAGCTGGTTAAGTTCCACATATGTATTTTAAGTATTGCCATTTAATCTTTTGCTCTTTGTTTTCCATGTACTTGTCTCTAGAAAGCTTTTTCATACATCTACCTATTTGTAATAATTTATTTACTTTGGACTTTAAAAAATAAAGTTTCAGAAGATTATGTAGGTAGATGTGTGGAAAGCAATCATAGAAGCACAGAACAGTTGAGGCTGGAAAGGGTCACTGGAGACCATGTAGTAGAACCCACCTCACTCAATACAGGACAACTGGAGCAGGTTGCATAGGGTGTCCAGGTGGGTTTTGGGTATCTCCATAGTTCCAACATTCAACATAGACACCAGAAGACTCTCTGAGAAACCTGTTTCTGTATTAAACCACCCTTACAATAAGAAAGAGAAAAAAGTTATGTTTAGATTGTATTTACTATTTTTCAATTTGTTCCAAGTATTAGTTTGAATTTTGGTCAAGAATATGCAAGTGTTTTTGCTGATGAGTGTATTTTATGTGGGAAATAAATTCATGAGAAATAGATAAGAAGCATTCCACTACAGAAGTGATGGAAGACTTCTGAGTAAATCTAAGAAGCAGGTTACTGCTTTCAGCTAAAGGCATCAAAGAACAAATACTGTTCTTATAAATCTTATAGAACAGTTTTAATTAGGTTTTGTTTATCCAACATTACAGATACAGAGATGCCCAATAAAAATATTACTATTAATCAGGCACACAGCATAAGTTCATGGACACTCAGCAGTCATCCACTCTGAAATACTTTTTCTCCACAATTGCCAGATTTTTCCAGGGGAGTGTGTATCACTGCTAAATGCTAACATGGTGAAGAACAAATCAATTCTTTCTTTGAAGAGTTTAATCACAGCAATTGTAATTAAAAAATACTTGAAAGAATGCTTTTTGTGCTGTTAAAAACTTTGAGTGCTTTTATTCTTCAGTATCCATGCTGAACCTCTGGTGGTTTTCCAACCCTGAGTAAAGAGTTAGAACTTCTGCTAGGCAAACTGTGCCCAAAAAACAGGGAACTGAGTCCCCTATCCCTCTCAAGAAAAATCAACTTTCCATGCTTTCAGGATCTTTTGAATTAGCAGAGCTGAACTGAATGACTTTCATCAGGAATTAAATTTATTTTCTCACCGTACTCTGTAACAGGGATTTTTGAAAAGGCGTTCCTTCCAAGAAGCTGAAATTCTACGTCAGCTGTACTCTTCGTCATTCCCAGACTTACACCGCTTCAGTATTCAGTCTCTGCAGAGCAAGACTGAGATGTTGGAAGCCTTTGTGATTATGCAGAGCATTAATATGCTGCAAGGTCTTATCCCACCTAAGGTAAAGTAGTGTAGGGTTTTTCATGTTTATTTATCTAATGGAGATAATTGTAAGTCATGCAGTTATGTGGAGAGATTTTTTAATGTCTTGGGAGTATAAATGAAGATGCAGGATGGTGAGGAATATATTATTTTTCTTTTGAAGACAGTACTTAGGCTGTGTCCTCTTTTCACTTTTGGATTTGGTGTTAATACACACACAGCACGTATCAGCAGCTTTTCTTCAGGGTGTTTATTTATTTATTTATTTAATCTTATGGATTGTTACCAGATTATAAACTATAAAATAAACAGATCAAATGCTGTAATGGGTGATTGAAAGTGGTATTTGCTGGTGGTTTTCTGTTTTTTTTTTTTTTTTGTGGTCCACTAGGTACTGATTCAGTCTATTAGTTGGGAACAACATCACTAAATTTAAACATAACTGAAGGCTTTTAACCTGATGTTACTAGTGATTATCTACTAGTGATTATCAAGTAGAATATTCAGGCTACTGAAAACACAATGAAATAAAACAAAAATTTAACTTAATCCTTTAGGAGCAAGGAGGGGAACTGACTCCAAAATACTTGGAAAGGTTGTATATCTTCTCTCTTATGTGGAGTGTTGGAGCGTTACTAGAACTGGAAGACAGATGCAAAATGGAGCACTGGCTTCGAAATCATGCAACAATAAAGCTTGATCTTCCGTGTATTCCAGAAGGCAGTGAAGATACCATATTTGATTATTATGTGGCATCTGATGGTTAGTTACCCTGTTGAGTGCTTTGGGGTAGAACTTAGAAGTTTTTTTAAAATTGTGCTTTTTTTTTTCTTTTGTAGCTTATTTTGTGTTTAGTTTTACAACTACACTTTACCGGTAATGTTGCATAAAGCTTTTTCCCTGTTGCCTTTGAGAATTCAGAATGTGGATACATTGCTACAGAAATCTACATGGATTTTGTGCTAATGAATTGTCAAGTGAACAAAAATAGACAAGCTGGAAAATTGTGTTCTTGTCATAATTTTAGGAAACAGCTGGGACAGTGGACCATGTTGCTTTTCTCAGGGGTTTAAGAGGAGTAAGACTCTTAGATAATTTTGGACTGAATTTACAGAGAATAACATGCATTGATGGAAAATAAAATAAGTGAAAAGGCCTTGTATTTATAAAACATTAAGTTCATTTCTTTTCTGTTAGGTAATTGGATGCACTGGAATACACGTGTTGAAGAGTATGTATATCCTAGTAGCAGCACTCCAGAGTACAGCTCCATTCTTGTTCCAAATGTTGACAACGTGAGAATGGATTTCCTTATTGAAACTATTGCAAAACAGGGCAAGGTACTTTGCCAGTATTTCACATCTAAATTATGATAATAGTATGCACGATGACGTTTTTGAATTAGAACTGAAACTGGATATTATTGAAGAGGAAGAATTTCATTTTTTTTGTGTGAAATAAAACAATAATAGTGATTCCAGGGGCTATGTTCATATGAATATTACGTGAGTTGTAGAATATTAATGCTTCGAGCCTTTTCTGTCTTTCCAACACCCATCCCTCCAGTTGCAGAAATAATGGGAATGCAATGTAGCCAGGTCAGAGCAGAAGTGATTCTTTCCTGCGATTTCTGGGGAGAACAAAGAGCAGTGGAGTGCCAGACTCTGCTGATAGGAATTCTGCCAGATGAAGCAGTTACAGCATTCATACACCTTTAATTAGGGTATGCAACCCCTTCTTCACCAAAACTATGTCAAATAAGCAGTATATAGAAAATAACAGCAGTGACTGAAATCCTTCAGATGATGAGGTTCTAGGCAGTACTTCCTTTTTTTCTGTTATTTGAATGATCTACTTCTTTGCTCATTAAATTCTGCTAACTGACAAGACCATTAGCTGCACATGTTTAACTAGTGAAGCCTGCAAAGACATCAACTATTTTGCTTCTACACATCCCTTGTTAAAATTTTTTCTAATTTCATCTCTGCATAAAAGGTACATGGGATTGGTGAGGTGTTGCCAAAACACATGGCTCTTCTGTGTCATCTTATTTCTGTGTTGTCTTTGTGTAGGCTGTCCTACTAATTGGTGAGCAAGGAACTGCAAAGACTGTTATCATCAAAGGTTTTATGTCAAAATATAACCCTGAAAGCCACATGGTTAAGAGCTTGAATTTTTCATCTGCAACTACACCATTAATTTTCCAGGTATAGTAGTCATTCGCTTTCTAATAACATGACTGGAATCAGAGACTAATGGATGTACTGAGAATTTATTGGGAAGATACTGCTGAAAGTGGTTTATTTAATTGCAGATGAGTGCAGAAACAAAAAAGAACCTGCTGAAATGGATGAAGCACATGGTTTAAAAAGACTTCTGTAAACCGTGTGTCCTTTAGCTTCTTTGATAGTTATTGAGCTATTTTTAGACTATATCAATACCATGCTTATTATTTCCTTCATCATACTTAATATTTTTAATGTCAAATACATCAGTTCTCACTAATTGGGTAGAGCTGTCGGCAACTTCACTCAGATTTCACTAAAATCCATGTTTAAAGTAAGTGCTACCCACAACAATCTGTCATAGTGTGTGCTGTCTGCAATTTAATTTTGAGTAATTTATATTACTCATTAAAAAGTAACACATGCAGTGCAACTGCTCTAAACAGAACTATGAATCCTTAAATCCTGCATTGTACTGCCTGTCCAAATTTCTGCTGAGCTACTTTGAATTATTTCAAGATTCTTTAACCTGCTGGCGATAAATATACGGGAAATATTTTTAATGTGGTTTCATATGCCAAGCCTAAGCACTGTCTGTGCTGTAAGCAGAAGTGCTGTCTATAAACTCAATGTGTCATCTATAAGATATAGCTTATATATACATATATTGCATACATAGCTTGCTTATATATAGTAAGAAGATGAAAGAAAAAAAGTGGTGGTAAGCATGCTTCTGAACAAAGATATTTCATCAAGTCTCTTCAGTTTGTGTCTGTGAATTATCACTTAATGATTTTATGAAGTATTTTGTTTTCTGCTGGAAAAGTCATCAAGAATCACTTCTGTCAGATCTGACAGATTATTGCAATATTAATCTTGCAATATTAACAGATGTTTAATTTGTCATAGTGTTACAGATACTAGCTAGCAGGTAGTTGAACTGGCAGAAGACAGACAAAAGAAATATATATCACAATAAAAGATTATTAAAATTCATTAGAAGTTTTATGATATTTTTGCATTATTCTATGCAAAATAGGACAAAAAATTGTCTTAGCTTTGCTGAAGCTCTCAGTGTCTGACTAGTAATTAACAAAACTAAATTTCAGAACCGGAAGCTTTAGCATTACATTTCAAACAGATGAGCATGACTGTTTTCCCCTATCCATTTCCTCTCCGCTCCCTCATGAGATAAATACTCCTCCCTTTACCCTCACATGTGGATGCAATGATTATTTAATGTCCTCCTCAGCTACACAGACTATAAATTAAATTAGCAGAATACAAATGCAGATAAAGATGATGCATACGTTTTACAATTCTCATTAACATCAAAGAACTGAAATGGTGTCCCAGTCCATTTCAGTGTTTGTATATACAAAACTAAGCCTGGTGATTTCTTAATTTTTTGCAATAATGTCAAACAAGCATCTTAATGATATGTTAAAGTGATATCCTAAAATTGAGAAGATCAGCAAACAGGCAAAAATTAGTAGTCACAGTTTTATCTCTTATTGCTTGTAATAATTTTTTTTTTTTTTGAAACTTAAAAAGAAAAGTTTGAGATGGCTTCAAAATTATGAAACTAAGGCATGGTTGTCTACACTGTATATTTCATATATCTGATGCCAACCTAATGCTGTATAGCACGAGATTTCAGACAGTCTAGTTGGATTACTGCAATGACCTCTAGCATGTGTTGTTTAAATCTTCTAAATCAAAATTTGTAAAAATCTATGTAACAGAAACTTGCTATATACTTACCCACAATATGGTTAATGAATGAATCATGTATGAAAAAGAAGGGCTAATTTTGTTAATAATTGCTTTTTAACAGCGCACGATAGAAAGTTATGTGGACAAGCGCATGGGAACAACATATGGTCCGCCTGCAGGCAAAAAGATGACAGTCTTCATTGATGATGTGAATATGCCCATAATAAATGAATGGGGAGATCAGGTTAGTTTTGTAAAAAAGGAAAGAAGCAGACAGAATTTTTTTTTTGTTTCCTTCTTAAACTGTAAAATGGCTTCTCTTTTCAGACAGGCAATAAAAGGATAAACAAGGTATCTATGCTTAGTTTATAAAGTATTTTTTAAAGAACCCATCCAGCTTAATATTATCATGAACTTAATTAAAATAAGTGTAATGACTAAAGTAGTTTAGAATAGACAGAATAGAGCAGTTCAGTTAGAAGGGACCTTCAAAGATCATCTAGCCCAACTGCCTGACCTCTTCAGGGCTAAATGAAAGTTGAGGCGTATTAATGAGGACATTATAGAAATGTTTCTTGAACACTGACAGCCATGGAGCATCAACCATCTCTCTGGGAAGCCTGTTCCAGCGTGTCCACCCTCACAGTAAAGACATTTTCCTCACTTCATGCCTGACCCTCCCCTAGTGCGGCTTTGTGCTGTTTCCGTCCTGCCATCAGTGATCAGGGAGCAGAGAGCAGAGACTGGCGCCTCCCTCTGCATTTCCCCTCCTCTTAGAGTTGCAGAGAGCCATGGGATCACCTCTCAGCCTCGTTTTTTTCCAGAGAAAACAACCCAAATGTCCACAGCCTCTCCTCACAGGACATGCCGTTTATGAACTTTGTTGCCCTCCTCTGGACATGTCTATTGTGAAGCCCCAAACCACAAACAATGCTCAAGATTAGACCACACCAACGCTAAATAGAGCAGGAGAATCACCTCTTTTGACTGGCTGGCTGTGCTGTGTTTAACGCACCCCAAAATGTGTTTTGCCCCGTGGCTGCCAGGGCACACAGATACCTCACGTTGAGCATGCTGTTAACCAGCACCCTCAGATCCCTTTCTGCTGAGCTGCTCCCCAGCCACTCATCTCCAGCCTGCACATGTCCAGGTGCAGAACCCTGCATTTACCTTTGTTGCACTGCATGCTGTTGCTAATCACCCAGTGCTCCAATCTAACTGTATGCCTCTGCAAAGTCTCTCATCCCTCCAGACAGTCACCTGTACCTCCCTATGATTCCAGCGTAATCAGCAAACTTGCTGAGGATGCACGATTCTCCTGCATCTAGATGACTGATACAAACATTAAACGGGACTGGCCCTAGAACTGAGCCTTGGAGATGCTCAGTTAGCCAGTTAAAACACGGCTGTATAATTTTAACAGTTTTTAAAATAATCATTTTTGACTCAAAACAATTAATAAATGTTGGTTAAAATAAACCTCTTGGCACACGAATTGTGATAGCAAACTGTCTCTGTAGACAATAATTAAAATTTATGAGCTTGACAGGTAAGAACTGACTTCTGCTTTCAGAAGTTAATTGAAGTAATCATTATCTATATTGGCAAAATATTTCTGAAGTATACTGCATTGGAAACTAATTAAATGTTAGAATTTCTGAAGAAGTATACTCTTACAGTGTACTGTCAATGGGTTGGTCAAACAAGAAAGCAGGGGGTTCCATTTATGGCTAAAGGAAGAAATCTTTTTTTTTTTTTTTTTTTTTTTTGTATGGAACTAATCCTGTGTTTGCAGCTTGAAAAAGCATTTTTCATTTCTGATTGTTACACATGGAAATTTCATCAAAATATTTGGTAGCAGATGCAACATACGAAGATACAAGCAAGACTGAATTTGGGAATGAGGGTTTAATTCTAAGCTAGGAATTCTACTTCCACCAGGATTCTTGCCCATAGATATTACAAATGGAAAGGACAACTTAAGTATGCTTATTCCTAGCAGTACATTTTTCTCCAGAAACAAACAAACAAATAAAAAGCAAGGACTTTAGGGAGAAAATAATGTTATATTCTTTATTGGACTTCCAAGTACATTAGTATGTTTTTTATTTCATTTAGTTGTATGTATAATATTCTGTTATGTACTACCTGGCTATTTTGCAGGTTACTAATGAGATAGTAAGACAGCTTATGGAACAGAAAGGACTGTATAATCTGGAAAAGCCAGGCGAATTTACCAACATTGTGGATATTCAGTTTTTGGCTGCCATGATCCATCCTGGGGGAGGCCGCAATGACATTCCACAGAGACTCAAGAGGCACTTTTCTGTGTTCAACTGTACTCTGCCGTCTAATTCTTCTATTGACAAAATTTTTGGTAAAAATAAATTAGCTTTGTATTCATCCAATTACTGAAAATTGCAGTTGTTTTTTCTTTATCCCGCCCCTCTCTAAATATTGTGATTAACATTAAGGCTTAATACCATTCTAATTTGCTTACTAACACGTTTTCCTACAGCACTTGCTCCCCAACAGCAACTTCAGTAATCTGCAATTTTTTGGACCCAGTCATATCTCAGGATCTACTGGTATGCCAAGGGTTAGACATGAAGACCATTTCTTATTTTGGTGGCAATTCTGGAGAGTTGTTAAGGTGCTACTGGTGGCTACTGGTGCTAAGAATGAGCGATTAATAGCTAGGCGATTGCAAAAGACGGGAACATACTGTTCTCAGAGAAGTGATTGAATATATGAAGGGTTTGTGAACTGCTTTGGTAGACTAAAGTAGACTTTCAGAGGCTGGTTCATTAAAACCTAAATGTCCAGTGTGTTTGTGGCATGATATGCTGTAACACCAAGAGAATCAAGATTTGAATAAGGAAGACTGGGAAGCCTTTTTATTTATTTATTTTTTTTATTTTTTTTTTTTAAGATTTTGGGGATTAAAAACCAACCAAACAAACATAAAAACACACTTGAAAAGATCATAACTCTTGTTGTGCTAATGTCTCTTAGAAAATCTTTCATTTGGCAATTTTCATTTTCAAAGGTGTAATTGGAGAAGGGCATTATTGCAGTGAGAGGGGATTTTCAGAAGATGTGAAAGAAACCGTAGCCAAGCTAGTGCCACTGACACGCAGGCTGTGGCAGATTACCAAGCTAAAAATGTTGCCCACACCAGCCAAGTTCCATTATATCTTCAACCTTAGAGATCTCTCAAGAATTTGGCAAGGAATGCTGAATACTACATCAGAAGTCATCAATGAACCAAAGGTAAGTGAATCACAGTGTTTTTATTATATAGTCAATTAGTATACAATTAGTGGGGGAAAAAAAAAAAAAGAGGATGAAGAGTCTAACTTCTTGGCAATTGAATTTGTGGTAGAAACAAATCCTTTTTGACTGAAAAACATTTTTTAACTTTTTTTGAGGCAAGGACATTTTTTTTTTTTTTCAGTTTTTACAGTGCCACCTCAAATAAGAACTTTGTTTCCAGACTATGACTCAAACTTTTTTTTATGAGGGAGGGCTAGCTTTTATACTGTTCCTGACAAATGCTAGTTTATTTAAAAACAGGGAGCAAAGAAAGTTATGAGAAACAGTGAACTTTATTTTAAATAGATAAAAGTGCATCTATCTTGGTTAGAATAGATGAATATTTCTCCTCTCCCAGCTAGTGTCTTGAGACTTTCAGTCACTGCCTAATATCTGTCTAACAATTGATTTCTGGCTAACAACTTAAAAGGAAGAGAAAATAACAAGTCAATGTGATTTTTTTTCCATAATCCACCTTTCTTCCAGGAAAAAAAAAAAAAAAAAAAAAGAGTACTTTATGCATCAGTTTTCCTTCAGGTATTTTAAGGAAAAGCCAATTAGTGTTTTGAGCACTGAAACATGATGAGCTAGAAAAACGATGGTTACGGTAAAAAATCGCTATACGTTTGGGTTACATAATCACTTCATGTTTAGTGTGCTTCCCTGGTTGTTGAATAAGCTCCTGCATTCTACTATATCTGAAATTTAAATTTTAGAATTGGTTTTAATTTTCAAAACTAAAAATATACAGCACAAATATGATTTTACATATAAATATTGCTCAAAATCTGATTGTATGAATTTACATATTAGTTCTGAGACTAATATATATAGTCTATATATAGACTAACATATATAGTATGCATCAGTTATACAAAGTGCTGTAGGATCAAATGAGTTCTTCAAGGAGTGCTTGGAACTTTTTCTACTACTGTGTAGTAATTTGATAGGATTAGAAGCAGTGCTGCCAGAATTAAAAACCTTTAGGTTTCCTTATTCCATCCTCTGACCAAACAGAAGGACTTTAAAGGTAAATTAAATTTGGACAAGGAATAATATAAACACCTATACATTTTTTTTTTTTTTTTTTTACTCTAACTAATTTGGGTTTGTTGTTGGGTGTGACATTTATATTTGGCATGATATTGCTCATGCTGTTATGCTGTTATTTCCACCCACCTTCCACTTCAAATGTAACTGGTTACAGAAGTAATTTATCAGTGTATAAACATGTGTTACCATGTATGGATCTAGTCCTAAGGCTACCGTTTAGTTAGGTAAATATGCTCCGGTTTGGAATGGTAGATAAAGGCTTCTGGCACAGTTAATATAAAATTAAAGGGTTATTTGGTAAAAAGAGCCCAAGGCATCTTTGCCAACTGTAACCAAACATACCACAGTTTCTTTTCCAGTTTTAATATGATTTTAAAAATATTTTAAAAGCATGTGTTTTATTGACATATGTATATTATTGCAAGCCTTATCTTGTATTTTGTTTAAATAGGTACTGATAAAACTGTGGAAGCATGAATGTAAGTGTGTTATTGCTGATCGTTTCACAACCTCAGAAGATGTAAAGTGGTTTAACACAGTTGTGGTAAAACTCATCGAGGAGGAATTTGAAGAAAAAAAAGCTTTGCTGAATCCTGAAATTGATGCATTCTTTGTTGACTTCTTAAGGGAGGGACCTGAAAGAACTGGTAAGGATTGGCTCTGATAACCATGGATATGGCAAGAATAGGGAAAGGGGTTTGATGAAATAGATGCTAATGTAAATATGTCTCAACATGCATAGTAAGGTTATGCATCAAAGGTGTCTGTCTTGTCCAGTGACTGTCCAGTGTAGTCTATGTTATCATCTGTGGCACATGATAATGTTTATGGGATAAGTCTGTATATTTATTCTGGTCATCTGTATAGAACAGCCATGAACATAGTAGGTATACGAATGTCTCTGGGCTTACTCAGTAACTTCTAGAACATACATGATACATGCTTTTATAGCAGATAGGAGTTACTTCAAAATCTATGGAAAACTAGTAAAACCATTTGAATTTTTCATGTAGCTTGTAACAATGTCTTTGTGTATTTTAAATAAAAACAGTGCATTGCAGACCCAGATAACTACATAACCTGGCAATATTTCTTGGTAGATACATAAGAACAAGGAATAATTGTTTTTGGTTTGGGAAAGTCATTATTAAACTACTGAGTGATTCAATTATATGTTCATATCATCATATTGGTGTGTAGTGGAAGGAACAAAAAGTTGGCATAAGTGGTTAAATGCAAGTGGTTAAATTTCTTGGATAATTTAAGTACTCAGAAAGGAGTGACAATAGGAGAGTAAAGGGTAGGAAATGTTTGAGTTAAAGTAATGAAATACATGTAGAAAGTAAACTCGTGAGAAAGCAGCCAATTATGTCCTTAAATGACTTGTGAACTGTGTCAATATAGAGAGGACTGAAATATAAGTCAGAATGCATATAGAGAGAGCGAGAAGTGACTTTTAATGAGAAAATTTGAATCCGCATTATCAAAAAATAAATGTAAAAAGAAGCATGTATTTCTCAAAATAACTTTCAACATTTAACTATGTGTGCCTCTGTAATATGCCTTTTGACGTGAAACTTCATCTAAATACAAAGTCAGAGGCCTGAATTTAGAAAGGGTTTGTTTCATCCTCTATATGTGTGTCAGTCTTGAGAACCCCCTCCTGTTGCATTAAGTGGAAAGCATAAAAACTGTAATTTTGTTTTAACTGTCCCTGTAACAGAATTTAGTATTGAGCATTATGATGAAGTGTAACAGCAGGAGCTGTGTTTCTGAGCTCTTAAATACTTAAAAAAGACATCTGACATAATTTTAAATAATGCTATCCTCAGGCTAATGTTGACATATATGCCCTGTATCTATTTGGTTTGTACTACTGCAATGTATTTGTCCCTGAGATTAATACACAGAGATGAGATGAAGTAGCTCAAAAAACTTTGACTTAGCTCAACTTTCAGACCTTAGCTTCACAAAAATCATCAGTAATGCTTGTGTTCTGCAGACCTTCAAACTGTACGAAGGTGTTTTTTTATCAATTAGCTTTGACATTGCTATTTAGTACTCGTGATTCTGAATCTTGGGGCTAGGGAAAAGTTTAATACATTATACCTGCTGCCTCTGTAAATAATTTAAACGTCTGCCCTTTCTTAGGTCTGGTACTTGATCAAGATGTCTTTTGTCATTAATAATAAAACTGCAGGAACAAGATAAAGCTGACATAATTCTCCTAAATGGTTCAGAAATGTAAAAACATCACTACAGTTTAACTCCTTGCTGTATTTCTTATTAGGTCCTTATCTGTAGCTGAGTAAGACTTAGTTGCTTAAACGTCTCATTCAACTTCTAAGAAACTTACTTGCACCTGGAATATTCAATTATTCAGGTATTGGAAAGCCACCTAGAAATGGTCCTAGGTTCTAGGTGGCCCTGTTTGAGCAGGGGAGTTGGACCAGATGACCTCCAGAGGTCTCTTCCAACCTCAGCCACGCTTTGATTCTATTTGCTCTAACATTTTTTCCTAGTGGAGCTCATGACCGCTATAAGCATGATTAATGCTTATGAATGGCAATGTGAGACAGTAGCACAATTTCCTCCTTTTCTTTGGATAAGAAGGAGACAATTTCTTGTGGTTTTCAGATCCCTGCTGAAACAAATATTTATCTTTTTACAGTGAACATACATTTCTTGTGTGTGTGTAAATTTATTAATTTTAGTAGTATTTTTCTCTAGTGCAGAGATTTAATCAACTTGCAACATTTTTCTATTAAAAAAATTGCAATTTTTGTCTACAATATTTATTTATTTTCTGTTGCTACTGTTGCTTCTAGCATCTAAGTTAATTTCAGGTTTTCACTATTCATGTTTCAGAGGTAGAGAAAGAAGGCTTCTTAGTTTTTGCTGGTTTTGCCTTTAAAAATTAAGTAGCTGAACTTTATTGTTCCTTGTAGAAAGAGTACAAGTAGCATTCTTATACATATATCTAATATGCAATATTATGTATAATAAATCTTGCTTTGGTTGCTTAGGGATTTTTAATTACTTTGTCTTACTCATCCCTACATTTTGCCTTCTTCAGTCATTTAAACCATTAAAGATTTTTTACTTGTTTTCTGTTCTAGGTGAAAAATTAGAGGAAGTTAATTTGGGTATCCCAAAAATCTATGAGCCAATTTACTGCTTTCATCAGCTACGGAATCGTTTAAATAAGTTTTTACAAACATACAATGAGAATGTCCGTGGTACCGGAATGGACATGGTTTTCTTTGAGGATGCTATGATTCATTTAGTAAAGGTACAGTTTTATTGGATTGACATTTTTTATCATTGTTGCTCTTTTCCACATGTCCTTACAGATATGAACTTGGCTGTGTTTGAAAATGAGTGAAGGTATGTACAAATCAAGGTAAAATACTTCTAAAATTGAAACAAGCCATTTTTTGCTATAAAAGTTTCTTTCACCCTTTGACCAAGTATTAAAACTCCAGTCTTCTGAAAATACACCAGATGGAACTATTCTTTTATATCTATCTTTTATATCTAGTGAGATCATGGTCTGAAGTATCTAACTCTTTTTCAACATTTCTTCTCATTAATTCTTCTAAGAGCCCTTCCTCTCTTTGGAATGAGTGAAATAAAATTCAGGTTAGGACATAATAGGCTGCTGATGAAGAAGTATGTACAGCAGAATGGGAATAAATCTAGTCTGAACTTTCTTTGTAGATCCATAGTATGTTCACTTTTAAAATTTCTTT
The DNA here is from genome assembly GCF_964211825.1 of Aythya ferina. Classification (NCBI taxonomy): domain Eukaryota; kingdom Metazoa; phylum Chordata; class Aves; order Anseriformes; family Anatidae; genus Aythya; species Aythya ferina. The sequence continues at coordinate 83,698,588 of NC_140297.1, forward strand.
GACTATGGATTAGACCTAGCCGTAATTTGATAGGGTTGTTCGTATATAATAGATTTCATACAAAGGAAAACTATTATTTCTCAGTCGCGCAATGAAGTTATCAGTATTTCTTATAAAAAAATTTAAGAATTGAATATCGAGTTGCACTATCCTAACAAATGATAAAATAAATATAAAAATAATTTAAATTGAGTTATACAAACACTTTGCATCTGCAATTTTCAAAGCAAAATAGATGCTATTCTGCTGGGGAATTCTTTTTTAAAATTGTTAAATCATCATCACAATTGCTACCAAATTTCTGGGTTACTCCTAGTAAAAAGTCCTGTATAAATTCAGGATCTGGCCAAAATCTCTCTCTCTCTCTGATAGCTGATAAATACTTGAAACATTATCTTAATGTTCTCTTGGATAAAATGAATAGACAGCGCTTGTCTGATCCCATATTCTTGAAATCAGCATTTACAGCTCTGCAGGTCTGAGCTTTATACCTTAGCGAGAGTTGAGACCAGGCTTTAGGAGAAAGCTAGGTGAGCACAGTTAAGGTAATGCCTAATCTGAGCTGACATAGCATCACTTGAACGAGTTAAAATTGAAGAGTATCTTAACCCTAGAACAAAGCTTCTGAGCATACAGCCTGTGTGCCTCTGCCAGAAAAAATCAACAACTAGACGTAATTGAAGCAATCAGTAATATTCCGAGGGTGGTGTGCAAATGTATTTTTATTTCTCAGGTCAAATATTAAGTATGCTTAGAATAAGCCTTCATACTTGATTTTATCTTTGCTTGTAAACATTAACCTATGAAAAATAGCAATTTTAATTCAATATATGATGTATGTAATTTTAAAAGTGCAAGAAGCAGACATGCTGATTTTTAATAACTTGTGGAAAAGTCTGCTACAGGAATTGCAAGTAAATAGACTTGCATTTCAGACTCAGACTGCTTAATGGCATGATGGAATTCTAGAGGCATCAGAGAGATATTGAAGGTAATAAAGAGAACAGGAACCAGTGCTGCGTGTCATTGCGTATTCAGAGGAGACTGGCTGCTTGCCAGCTGGTTGGGCAAGTGGCTCCATGCTGTTCCAGAAATGAATGCAGGCTGCTCTGTGAGCTGCAAGTGTCTGTCCATGTGCAATTGGTGGGGTGTGGAGTAAGTTCCTCTCCTATGCTTAAAGGCATATTTTCTCAGCATACGACAACATCTACCTGTTTCCAGATTTTCTGGTACTGTTTTTTGGCAGTGGACAGTGGAACAAGTTCTGCATGCAGTTCACAGTGCTGAAAATATGCTTGCTTTAAATTCCAAAGGGTGTGTTTGTTTACAGTGCACTGTGATGAGTTGAAATGGGGAGTAGTAAGTAACTACTACCTTTCACTTGAAAAGAGAAATAACAAACGGGAAAGAGAGGGGGACCTACATGGGCAATGTTTCACAGAGAACAAGTATTCATACTGATATTGTGCATTTGTATAATCAAGTAAACTAGAAGCTTAAAAAGTTTGATTATAAATATAAAATTTCTACCTCCTGTGGGGGACTGTTCTTCCTGAATTTAATAGTCCTGGGACAACTTGTCTTTCTGGTGACAATGAAAGAACCCGGAGAGATGAGTCTTACAAAAGTTGTCCAGAGACTATAGTACTGTGGAAATTATAATTTATTTCACAATTTAAAGAATCTTAAATGCTATGAGAGTGCATCACTACTGCAATTTGCTTATGCTTTGTGGAAGTGTGAGATGCAGTTCTATTGATAATTGAAAGTTTGCAGTGGTGGGATCAAGCGGTTATTACTGGCAGGTTTACAGAAAATACTGCGAAGTACAAATGCCCACAGGATATAATTAATAACAATATAGACTCCTTGAATTAAAACCTAAAATTTCAGTTTGTTCTGCATTTCTAACATAATTTTATTACTGCAGTAGCATTGGATTTTTGGGGTATGTAACTATTACATATTTTAGCAATAGATGGCTTTAATCTACAGATTTCTCGAGTGATTCGTACTCCTCGTGGAAATGCTCTTTTAGTTGGAGTTGGTGGCTCAGGAAAGCAGAGCTTGACAAGACTGGCATCATTCATAGCTGGCTATGATACATTCCAGATCACGCTAACACGGTGAGCGTAAACTAAAATTTAAGCCAATAAATACTTTGTCTTCCTTTAAATAAATTAGGCTTCCATTCTCTGCAGTGGGAGAAAGAACAAGTGCAATGTAGACTAAGCACTGTTGCCTCGAGTATAAAAACATGAAAAATCCTTTCACATTGTCTAAATTTACTTGATTTTATACAGTGAGTCTAAGCTTTTATCGTCTTTGAAATAGTAATGTTTTTTGTACGTTTCACTGAGTGGGAAGGAATATTGGCAGTAGGAAGTTATTATTACACTCTGTCTTTATACAGTGCACTGCACTGAACTAAACATATTTGTATGTGCTATCTATCCATAACGCTTTCTGAGTTTATCTTACAATATTTGAAGTAATGCCTTGTGTGAGGAGATAGAATACTTATCCACTGCCTGTTAATTTGATAAATATGATGTTTGATGTATACCAGTATTTTGACAGTTTTTTCCAGGTATATATTACCTTATTTTATAGTATTCAGTCCAAATTTTTTTTTTTTAATAACTCACAAAATTAATTAAAAATAAATAAATAGTTATAAATCTTTCAGTGAGAATATGAGTGCCTCCCAAAGTGTCTACAGGACATCTCAATGATCAGGGAATATTTTCAGCACTCAAATAAGAAAATCTCATTGTAGAGAAGCTAAATGTTTTGAATTCCTTTGCTGCTGTGTGAAAAAGAGATCAGGAAAGAGAAGAATGGATTAGCTATTTAATGGGAAAATTTGAAATGAGCAATGTATTTCCAGCTAATCTAAATCAAAATTCTTGGACAGTTGGCACATTTTTGCCATAAGTTCCAAGACATTATTTCTTTCTCAATTTTGCTAGTTGTATTTTTTTTTCTTTTAACTAGATACCCTTTTTAAAAGGATTAAACATTAATAGGACTGTTTTCCTGTAGATCGTACAACACTTCAAACTTGATGGAAGATCTGAAACTCTTGTACAGAACATCAGGACTGCAGGGGAGAGGTGTATGTTTTCTTTTTACAGACAATGAGGTCAAAGATGAGTCTTTCTTGGAATACCTGAACAATGTTTTATCATCAGGAGAGGTAGGATGCTTTCTGATGAGATTTTTTTTTTTGCTTTTAAAAAAAACCCTGAAGCAATAACTGAATTTATTTTAATATTCTTTTATATATCTAAGGGCACACTTTCACAAAATAACACTTGATTGCTTATTATCATTACCATATTATTAAAATTGAAGTAAATCTTTTTATTAGGTTATAGAGTGAGGCAGAACTATGGTAAAATTTAGAATGAGCATCATCTTTCCATACAGAGAAACTGTCTGTCAAACTCTGGGAGTTTTTTTCAAGATGTGTGTCTTTTTCATATAATCTCTACTACTTAGTAGGATATTAAGAGAAGTAAGCAAATGTCATTGGACAAGAATGCTCTGTTTTTCACGTGGGAGAATGGATTTTATTTTTACAGCAACTTGGATTTCAGTGTGCATAATGGAGTCACTTCAGAAAAAGTTCTGGTTTAAAGGAGGGGTTTGGGTCCTAATAACTTGTGTGTCTGAAACGAGTATTCTTTCCTGAAAGACTATGCATTGATTCAGTCTTGTTTATATACTCTATTTGGGATGATTTCCTAAAACAAGGAAAAAAAAAACAAAACAACTTTTTTTTCTCAAAGGTGTCAAACTTATTTGCACGTGATGAAATAGATGAGATCATTAGTGACCTCATACCTGCCTTGAAAAAGGAACATCCACGTAGACCTCCAACCAGTGAAGTTCTGTATGACTACTTCATGACCAGAGTCCGTCAGAACCTCCATGTGGTTCTTTGCTTTTCACCAGTAGGTGAAAAATTTCGAAACAGGGCCCTGAAGTTCCCTGCTCTCATTTCTGGATGCACTATAGATTGGTTCAGCCGGTGGCCTAAGGATGCTCTAGTGGCAGGTAGGTGTAGGTTTTGTCTTCAGGGATATTTAATTCTGTGACTGGTGGTCATGAACTTGTTTTAATCGCTTTGAATGCAAGCAAAACTTGTTTTTCCAGCACACTGGCAGAAGAAAGTTGCTTGGTTCAAAAATTTGATGGACATGTTTTCTCCTTGCTGTTGAAATGTGTTTAACAAAGGAAGGGCTTTGAATACCATTAGAAGAAAAATTCCACTTAAAGAAGGCTTAAAGCATTAACAAAGAAAGCAAGATACCACTAAAGAAAGTGACTTAGTAACTATGCTTATGATCAGGCATAGAGAGGGAGTCTGTGTTTATATAATCCTTGATATCTAGCAGTTGGACAGGTTCAGGGAGAAAAAGTAGTTGCACATGTTGGAGGAGAAACGATACCAGATTGTTGGCTATAATGTTTTTACTGAAAGTGTGGAAGAATTTAAGAATCTGCTGGTGTAGGATGAAGAAGACCAGGGTTTCAGAAGCTGGGTGAGCTCTGACACAGTCTCTTGTTGATGCAGTGTGAAAGTATCTCCCATGTCACAACTGTCAATAAGTTGGTTGATAATTAATCTTTACATTCTAAATTTATAGAATACAATGATAAGATGAATCTCAGATTGCCAGTAACATTTGCATAAAGACTTTTCTTCCTGTGGTGTTCTCTTTTCTGCAGCTATTGCCTGGTGTAATCTATACCACCCTTTAAAAGACAGAATACTGCTTTGTGAACTGTTAGATATATAATGCAATTTAAAGTTGAAACACATACTGAGCCAAATATATTTGAGTAAGTGGTGCAAAGATGATTTATATCATCTGCTTTTAGATATCTGCTTTTAGCAGATGATATAAATTGGGTGAAATACTTCTCTTTGTCATGAGACATAGCCATGTATATATATATCACAGAATCACAGAATCGTCTAGGTTCGAAGAGACTGATTATGTATACATACTATGTATACATAGCCATGTATACATAGTGATGATCCATGTTGATTTGTTTATAAGCTAAGAGTCTTTCCTGAACACTTACTTATTTGAATGTTGTTCTTGTTTTCTTAAGTATCTGAACATTTCCTGTCCTCATATGATATGGACTGCACTGCTGAGACAAAGAAGGAAATTGTGCAGTGTATGGGCTCATTCCAGGATGGAGTGGCGGAGAAGTGTTCTGATTACTTTCAAAGATACAGACGTTCTACACATGTGACTCCCAAATCCTACCTCTCTTTTATTCAAGGATATAAAACTACATACAAAGAAAAGCATGCAGAAGTACAGACATTAGCAAACAGGTATATTGCTCAGTTTACTCTTGTCTTTTTGTAATTTTCTTTCTTACCTGGGTATTTTCTGTTGTACTTATTTCAAAGCATGGCTTATCTCTGCATAGCAGAAGGTTTCTTTGGGGTTTCCTAAAATTGTGTAAAGGTGTAATTGAACAAATGTTAGATTTGCTTTTCACATGTAAGTTAAAGGCTAAAAGGTAGTGATGTATTAAAGAGCAAGGTGGTGGAAATAAATTAATATAAACCATTACCATGCAATTTTAATGAATAAATTTAATATAGTCAAAATAACATTTGATTTACCCAAGAGCAACTTTTGTTTTCTTGCTAAACAGTTGTATTGATCTGATATGAACATGTAAAAAAGATCATTGGTATTTTTGGTTTGTCATTACATGGTGTAATTTAGGCTGTTGAACCTTTTACTTCTGGGTTATGAAGCGTTTTTATATATTTCTCTTTTCAGGTACTTTGTTAAACTAGTGCAGTCTGTTTGCAGATTTTAACTTCATGTCAGAAATAATAGTCAACTAGAATGTAAAATTAGCATTTAGTGTATCGGTTGGTGTCATCCTTAAGAAAACTTATTTCCTTGATTTTGAAAAACTGGCACAGAGAGCTGGACTCAAACTAACATATTTCACCTTGAAATCTTTAATTTGAAAGCCAAACTGAATTAGAAGTCTGTTATGGTGTAGGTGAAGACTTGTAAAATGGAGGTGGTCCAGTGTTGTGCTTTCTGAGCTTCCCATGTACCAGATTAATTCATGAATAGAAATTTGTTTTATTTCACCTTTATTGCAGAATGTCAAGGACTTTAGCAGGTGTTACTCTTTATCTGTTCTGTATTTTGATTTACCTCTCCCAGTCCTGCTTAGCCTTTGCAGTTGTAGCCTCTGTAGTTCTTTCTGTCCCTCCTATGCCAAATGTATATTTTCCTAGTCTACAGCTCACTTAAGTTTAAGTCATTGTCATGAGGAATTACATTTTGATAAATTAAAAAGTGCTGTTGAAGGGCCAATTTAATGCTCAATCATAGAAATATTATCTCAGTGCTGTTTTCCTGTTAATCTCTCTTGGTTGTTCTTGATTTTGATATTTTGATTTTATTAACCTCTTCAACATCCTCTTCAAACAAGAAATAGTGATTTAAGATATTTCTTAGGATTTTAGTGATCAGAAAATGCTTTCTGCTCCGTAGAGCTCAGTTCTCAATGGAGAGCTCAATGGGGACAGTGACATATGTGGAACTAGCATATACAATTTTAATGCAATAATAAAGGCATACTCTTTGATTTAAAAGTGTGGAACATTTCAAGTCATATGCTCTCTTTAGGCAATTATTTATAGTTCACTTTCTTGATTGTGAAGACATCAGATGCATATGTGGAAGTTTCTGAACAAGTTTTATTCTGTGTATAAAACATTCTTAGGTATTAGATCCATCTGATTCATTCTACTGATGGAATAATTTGGAAAGTTGAGAATCGAGAATTTTGGAAATTGAGAAATTACATATATTTTTTTTTTTTCTTCCTTTCTAACTCCAGAATGAATACTGGACTGGAAAAATTGAAAGAAGCCTCTGAGTCAGTGGCTGCTCTGAGCAAAGAGCTGGAGATAAAAGAAAAGGAACTTCAAATTGCCAATGAAAAAGCTGACATGGTATGTACAATCTTTGAAGTGTATAGTGCTTAGATTTTTTTTTTTCTTAAATTTTGAAAAGATTAATTGAGTAATAGGAAGTTTAGTGTTGAAAAAAGGAAAAAAAGGATCTTGGAAACATAACAGTAACAACAAAAGTAATTTTGTTTGAACATTCTGGTTTTCGGAACTTAAATACAACAGATAAAATTTTACAACAGAAATATACATTCTTCCAGCTGGATACATGTATTTTCTTGAATATTTAGTGTGTGGGTTTTCATTCTAGGTATTAAAGGAAGTTACTGTAAAAGCACAGGCTGCTGAGCAGGTGAAAGGTGAAGTTCAGAAAGTGAAAGACAAAGCCCAAGCTATTGTAGACAGCATCTCAGTTGACAAAGCCATTGCTGAAGAAAAGTTGGAAGCTGCTAAACCTGCTTTGGAGGAAGCAGAAGCAGCCTTACAGGTTAGTGCTAAAAATCTTGGACCAAGTGTAACATTTTTTTCCCCTGAGATGTGCTTCTCTTCTTCACATGTAAGATTGCAGATGCACCATGTAACTGGCAGAAGATGAGTACAGATAGATATACACATTTTGAGGTTTAGGTTTTGTTTTGTCTGTCTTTTTCCACCTGAATATCAAATCTAAAATGGAGAGTTTTTCAGCAAAGGGCGAATTTTAACTTCCACTTGAAACTGTAGTTTATCTATGTTGTGCTGCAGGTTGATATTACACTGGTAACTGACTGTTGGTACTGTTATATAACAACTAGTGTGCAATGAGCAAAGGAGTGAGTGCCTTTCCTGTAAAAACAGTTATAATTACATCCAAATCTAAACCTCATGTTTTGTATTTAAGTTTTTGCCAATGAATTCATGTTGAATGAGTTTGATGATTCTTTCCTTTCTGCCTTCATCAAAAAAGTTTCTTCTGTCCTTTGAGATGTTAAATCACTCAAATATATACCAATCACCATGGGACTTCAAGTCTTTCAACCCACTCTTTTTGTGATGCTTTTTTAATTGAATTATAATACTCTGGTCATGATTCATTGTTAGTGATGAAACAAATACTATTTTTTGCAGATCTTGCATGGTGTTTTAAATATCTTTTCATCTGAATGCGTACGAGAATGTCCCTTAAGGTATTTACGTTGTGAATAGCAATAGTGGGCCACAAAGCTGATATGGGGCCTGGAGCATCTTCCCTGTGAGGAAAGGCTGAGAGACCTGGGTCTGTTCAGCCTGGAGAAAAGAAGACTGAGGGGGGATCTCATCAATGTGTATAAATACCTGAGGTGTGGGAGACAGCGGGATTTGGCCAACCTCTTTTCAGTGGTTTGTGGGGACAGGACAAGGGGCAATGGCTGCAAGTTAGAGCACAGGAAGTTCTGCACCAACATGTGAAAGAACTTCACGATGAGGGTGATGGAGCACTGGAACAGGCTGCCCAGGGAGGTTGTGGGGTCTCCTTCTCTGGAGATATTTAAGGCCTGTCTGGACGCCTACCTGGGCAGCCTGCTGTAAGGAACCTGCTTTGGCAGGGGGGTTGGACCCCATGATCTTTCGAGGTCCCTTCCAACCCCTTCAATTCTGTGATTCTGTGAAGTTGGATCTGGGTTGGTGAGGTGCTGCTGTCTCAATAAACAGAAAAAAATGAACAAAAACCATGAAGGATGGCTAAATCTTGATGGTCGTTATGTAGATCTACTGGAAGGTTTTCCTTTCTGCTTGGGAGTCTGCCAAGAGTGGTTATGGTTAAAGACCATTCTGATGCTTCCTCAAATCAAAGTCTTGAAAATGTAGCATGCATAAATTTTCAAGGATGTAGAACTTTACTTTGAGGGAGAGATGCTTAGCACTTCTTGACTGCCTTGATTCTGGAAAGGCAGAATGGAAATGTCTAAATGAAAGTTGATGATATTACAGCTGATGAGAGTGGAATAAGGAATAAAAATCATAAAATTCTGATACTCAGCTACAGGAGAAGGTAAAAAAACCAACCAAACAAAAAAAAAACAACAAATGAACAACATTCAAACAAACAAAAATGAAACAGCAAAAATGTAGAGGTGTGTGACTATTCTGACAAGTGTATAAGCAAACAGTGCTAACTGGGCTGTATCTGAGGTATGAAAAGAACACTGGTGACGTGTCTTCTATCCTGTGTCTTATTGCAGCTTATATTCTGCTTTTGGCCAAAGATACCAAACCAAAGAAATACTGCTGTTTTTGAAATCTTGTATTCTAATAAATGAAAATCTGTTTTTAAGGAAAAGCTGTAATACCACTATTTTGAGACTTCACAAAGGAGAAAACTAGCTGTGCTTACTCGGTCTCCAGATTTTCTTTCATTTTGCATTTGCTATACTATCATAAAATTCAGCTGTTCAGCATACATATCTGTATTCTCAGAATCCATTCATTCATTCAGAAACTCATTTAAGCAAATTCTTTGTACAAGTCTGTATAGGGCTGCATCTTTTATGGAATGAATTCACAATGATTATGGATTTATAAACTTCCCATGAGGGATTCCTTTAATGGAATTCTGTTTGCAAAGTAGACAAATGTCTACTAAAATATACAATTAAATATAAAGGCCATTTCCCAGATGATAAATCCATAGTTCGTTATTCCATTCAATTTTTACATATTTTAGGAATGTTAATGCTGCTTTGAGAAACTGTTAGGTATGGAACAGTTTATAAGCTTTTTAAAAACATGTATCAGTGCTGTTTCATGTTTTCATTAATAATGTAGATAGTGGGTTTGAGCGCATCCTCAGCAAGAGTTCAGATGACACCAAGCTGAGTGGTGCAGCTGATACACTGTGAGGGGATGCCATCTAGAAAGACCTTGACAGGGTCAGGACAATCCCCTGTATCAGTACAGATTGGATGCTGCATTGATTGAGAGCAGCCCTGCAAGGAAGGACGTGGGGATGGTGGTGGATGAAGAATTGGACATGAGTTGGCTATGAGTTGGCTGTATATGCAGCCCAGAAAACCTATTGTATCCTGGGCTGCATGAAAAGAATCATGGCCAAGAGGTCAATGTGGTAGATGGTTCTTCCCATCTACTCTGCCCTCATGAGACCCTGCCTGAAGTACTGTATCTAGCTCTGGAGTTGCCAGTACAAAAAAGATATTGAGCTGATCAAGTGGGTTCAGAGGAGGGCCATGAAAATGATCAGAAGTTGAGATAACTGGGCTTGTTCATCCTGGAAAAGGGAAGGCTCCAGGGCAGACCTTATTTCAAACTTTTAGTATATAAAGAGGTCTTACAAGAAAGATGAAGGACTTTTAACCAGGGCCTGTAGTGACAGGGCAAAGGGCATTGGTTTTAAACTGAAAGAGGGTAGATTTAGACTGCGTATAAGAAAGAAATTCTTCATGATGAGGGTGATGAGACACTGTATTGAGGTTTAACCCTGCTATGCAACTAAGCACCATACAAGTGCTCACTCACTTCCTCAGTGGGATGGGGAAGAGAATTGGAACAGTAAAAGTGACAAAACTTGTGGATTGAGATAAAGACAGCTTAATAGGTAAAGCAAAAGCTGTGTATGCAAGCAAAGCAAAATAAGGAATTCATTCACTTGCTTCTGGTGGGCAGATATTTAGCCGTTTCCAAGAAGGGTGGGCTTCATCACAGGCAATGATTATTTGGGAAGACAAACTCCAAATGACCCCCCTCCTCCTCCTTTCCCTTAGCTTTTACTGCTGAGCATGATGCCATATACTACAGAATAACCTGGTCAGTTGGGACCAGCTGTTTCAGTTGTGTCCCCTCCCAGCTTCTTGTGTACCCCCAGCCTCCTTGCTGGCAGGGTAGTGTAAGAAGCAGTCAAAACCTTGACTCTGTGTAAGCACAGCTCAACAACATCTAAAATTTTGGTTCCGTTATCAACATTTTTTTTTTCATCACAAATCAAAAACATAGCACCATACAAGCTACTATGAAAAATATTTTACTCTATCCCAGCCCAAACCAGTGAACACTGGAAAGTATTGCCCAGAGAAGCTGTGTATCTTCCATCATTTGAAATGTTCAAAGTCAGGTTGGACTGGGCTTTCATCAACTCAATCTAGTGAAAAATGTACTTGCTCATGATAGGGGGGTTGGACTAGATGATCTTTAAATGTCCCTTCCTGTTGCGAAGCACGGACGAAAGCATGACAGACACCAGCAGAGTCAGATCATGCTTCACCATTTTATTGCCCGAATAGCCCAACTTTTATAGTGAATTTGACAGGGGTGGACAGTGTTTCACACAAGATTATTGGTCAAAAGCACTCAGACAAACCGTTAAGAAAATAACACCACCTGCAAGAAAAGAACCCCCCTTTTGATTAGAAAACAACCCCCTTTGTGCTTAACGGCCACGTAGACCTAGTCCTTGAGGCCAGCTGCTGATAACAATATTATCTGAGTTCCTTAATTGGGTGATGTGGGAGTCATTGCAGTGGGAGCTTCTCACAGTTACTCTGGCAGCTTGGTTTGCTCAGCTACAGCAGGCCCTGAGATTTCTAAGGCCTACCCCTGGTTGCTTAAAGCAAGCTTAGATCGAACAATTATGCCAATTCCCAACACCTTCCCACCCAAGATATTCTATCATATGTGACGATTATTATTATTTTTTTTTTGAGTAAGAATTGTCAAAGTTCATTAAAACTTAGTTGCATTTGAAATAAAAAGGACATGGTAAATGTACAACTACTAGTAAAAAGTAGAATAGAATAGAATGCAACTCTTTTGCCACAATTTGTATTGTAGAAAAAAGGCTGGGGTGAATTTCTTGAGGGTCACTAATAAGCACTGATTAAAGTTTCCGCTTGGATATCTAGAAAAACTCTGCTAAGTTGTCATGTGCACACTGAATGCAACAAACAGAATGGTTTTGAAGGGAAGCGAAAGGAAGGCGATCAGAACAACCTATAATAATTTTCAATCCCATTGTTGAAGTATAAACACAAGTAATTAAAACTTCCTTTAGCAATTCCAAGAGAGGCATTTGCTAGGTTAGCTGCAAAGTATCATTCACTCATTCACATATCACTCCTGCAATAACCGATTATTTTTTGTTGAAGTTATGACTGTTATAGTAGTGGGCTTCCCCATTGGAAGTGACCATTTTTGAGTGGCTTTTTTTTTTTCTCTGTATGTGGTTCAGTGCACTAACTGCTCAGATTGATGCCTTTCTAAGGAGATATCTTCATTAGTCCATTCTGATAGTCCTTTTAAACTCGTGATGTACACTAGACTTACAAGTTATAGTGTTACATTTGCACCCTAGAATTACTTTTCCATACTTAATAGGGCCCAGTTTTTCATACATTATTATTATTATATAGTCTCACAGGCTTGCTTCTACACCAGGAATATTTCCAGCATGATAAAACATAGAAGGTGCATATCTATATATCTATCAGGCCTTCTCACTGTTTTTCTTCATTCAACTTTACTAACCAAATATCAACAGAATGCATTTCCCATTGCAGATTGTGTTTCTGCTCAATAAGTTTGCTTTAAAATAAAAAATTAGGTAAAATTTCAAGATATTGCTATCTTAGTCTTTGTTTTGTCAAAAGTGGTTGTAGCAGTTGGGAGAAAGTTGCAGCCAAAATATGGCTGAAGGGTCCTTCTAGCTTCATACTTTTGGGTTATAAAATTATTTTCAATCAAATATCATGAAAAAAATATATTTTTTTATTCTCCAGTGGATTAATGCTGTCAGTGACCTTGTGTTCTATGTCGTATTTAATAAATAATAACAATAATTGTTTTATCATTTGTTTCAATTTTGTAGACAATAAAACCTGCAGATATTGCCACTGTCCGAACACTTGGTCGACCTCCTCACCTTATTATGCGTATCATGGATTGTGTATTACTGCTCTTCCAGAGGAAACTGAACAATGTAAAAATTGATCAGGAAAAATGTTGTACCACCCCATCATGGCAAGAATCTTTGAAACTGATGACAGCAGGAAACTTCTTACAAAACCTACAGGTACTTGTATAACTTTCTGCTCATTACTGTTTTAAATTTAAGAAAATTGGTGAAAGGTTTCCTTTGGTGTTCATAGGAAAACAAATGTGCAAGGCAAATCAAGCACACAATAGATCTGAAATATTAAGGGCTTAAAAAATAAGTATGTTGTTATAAAATAGATTTGAATCCATCTGGCAAAGTCAAGTCATAAATCAGTTACAGCTTCTCCTAAGTATTGCAATGAAATTACCTTCAGTGACAAATGATGTAGAGCTTTAAGCATTTGAATAGACATTACTTATCTGTTTGCTTAGAGCTGATAGGAAAGAGAAACAAAATGTTTTCTAACTTTTCTTTAATTTTGAGCATTGTAACTTCTGTAGTGGCTTACAAAAGAATGGGTTACTCTTAGGATGTATAAAGTCAGATTTTTTTGAAATTTGGGATTTTTGGCTGCATAATATGTCTACAGAAATGTAAAGAGCATACGACGAATAAATCCATTAGCTCACAATTTAAGCTAGTAATATTATGATTACTCTATTTAGAGAATAGTTTATATGTTGTCCTGTACCACTGGACTTAATAATCTGATTTGTTTATTTAGACGAATAATGTTCTCATAAACCAAAGAATATAAACAAATCTTAAAGCTTATTCTTTGGTTAAAGCTTCCCTATTAGGTAGCAATAATTTTCTACGTTTATAATCACACTGAGTTTACTTCATCCTTCTCTGGTCCAGTGGAATATAACAAATAATAAGCTCGATCAACTTTGTATGGCCGGTAGTACCATGAATTTACTGAAGGACATTTTATTGCTTGTACATAAATAAACCTATTTATGCTTCTGGAAACAGCTATTTTTCAAGTTCATCAATGATATACCTTGTAAATAAACTTCTGAAGGTAACTAAACTTACAGAATATTTGAAATACAGAATATTTGGCCGTCAAAAAAAATTTAAGGGAGAAATTTCAGAGCTTTTGGGATGAAAATGGAAGAGGCATTGTATAAAGAAAAAAGAGGCTCAAACCAAATTGTTAAAATTGAAACATATTGCATTAATGATTAAAGGTAACTTAAGGGGAAGGTAGCTGGCTACCCTTTGAAAATACTGTCTTATAGAATGTGTGTCCATTAACCAGATCTTTTTCTCTCTCTTTTTAAAGAATATTGTTATTTATTCAGTATTAAGGAAAATGGAATTTCAAACTGAATCTCAGTGATATACTTGACTTCCAGTTTTGTAATGTTAGTGGATAAGATAGGATAGAGAAGATCATAAATGAAGGCAAACTCTTTTCCATTTTGTATGAAGATAGAATAGAGAAGAATGACTTTGGCAAGCTCCCAAATATAACAGAGAACTTCATACTATCTGTTTTTAAATAACATTTGTGATCCCGGTAGTGTTCTGTGTGTGCTAAAGTATATATATGTATACTTTATGTACATACATAGTCATACATAGTACAAACTTTTTTTTTTTTTTTTTTCTTTTAGCAATTTCCAAAGGATACAATTAATGAAGAAGTGGTGGAGCTTTTGAGCCCTTATTTTGAAATGGTGGACTACAACATTGAGACAGCTAAGAGAGTATGTGGGAATGTTGCTGGGCTATGCTCGTGGACCAAAGCCATGGCTGTATTTTTTTCCATCAACAAAGAAGTATTACCCTTAAAGGTAAGTCTATTAGTCAATGGGAGGCACACAAACACTTTTCACTTCTTCTCCTCCCTGCCTATGTGCAGTTGAGGATTTCATCTGCTGGAAACATCAGCTGCCTTATTGTAACTGGTGCCTGCCTTGGTAGGAATTTACTATGCTGAAAATAGTAACTACAATGAAATATGCTTCAAATGTACTACCATTTGTAGGCTGTCAAGATCATTAAAAAGATTATGCAGTTTTGTGTCTCTGGGCCCCTTTTGAATGGGGTTGAAGCAGACATCTAGTTTAATTCACAGTTGCAATTGCTTTACCGACATCTAGTTTAATCCACAGTTGCAATTGCTTTACCTTAAGAAAGAAAATACTTGAGATCTGATTCATTTAATATTCAGTATATCCGTTCATAAGACTATACAGAGTCTCTGCTCATCAGTGTTATTAGTGTTATCAGAAAAGCAGGCCTAAGTAGTTGTTGAAGGGCAGGACTGAAAGTCAGGAAAGACATGGTCAAGCATGATTTTAAGAAAGAATAGCTCGATATTTGTTACAGGAATGATCTAGGGCGAAGGAAGATTTGTGATTACAGGTAGTATCTTTCATTAAACAAAGCAAAACAGGTGGTGGAAAAAAAAAACAAAAAACAAAAATAAAACAAAAATAACAAACTAAAACAGACTTTTCATGGCACCAGTCTTTCCAAAGGCCATTTCAGAATAATTTTGTGCCAGCTGAAAAGAGCTGATGTGCCCAGAAGTTTTTCTGTTTTTTGTATGTTTGTTTGTTTGTTTTGTTGTTGTTTTTTGTTTTTCAAATTTATATAAGACCAACTAATTAACTACCTACAAGAAAAAGTTTGTTGTATAATTGAAATAAAAGTTTTTAATGAATGATGAAATCTCTGCTGAACATTTTGCTTTTGTGATACAGTGCAATGAAACTCAATTTGCCATACATTGTAGCAAATGTATTTGTATAGCAATGTATAGCAAAAGATGTATTTGGAAATATATATTTTTTTATTTGTATGCTTCACAGGCTAATTTAGCAATCCAGGAGAATCGCCTAACCACTGCTATGCTGGATCTGCAGAGAGCTCAGGAAGAACTGGGTGCCAAGCAAGAAGAGTTAGATATTGTGCAGGCAGAGTATGAAAAAGCCATGAGAGAAAAACAGGTGAATGTATCTTTGCTGAAAAGAGACTGTTAGAGAAAGTTGCCACCCATCCTTTGAGCAAAACTTAATGCATCCTCTCATAATTCTTTGTTATTCCTTGGAAAAAGAGCACTGATGGACTGAGAAAAAGAGATGATATGTTTTGTATATATATGTTTTTTCTTGATCCCACCTTTCTCCTTCTCCTTCTCCTCCTTCCCAGTGCCTCAAAAATATTTTAATTGGGTTGTTTCTTTAGTGCCTAGTACTGTAACATCAAATTTTGTTAATATATATTATCAGTGCATAATGTATTTGAAATTCTGGGCAGAATTTCCCAGAATTAATAAGTACCAGGCATCTCATGCTTCTGTAACATATGTACCAATATGAAAATTAAGAGTAGGAATATTAAAAGGTTGAATCATATTTATGGCAGATGTTGATAGTTTGTCATGATATCCTTCTACCCTCCCATTTTCCCTCCTTCTTCACACAGCACATTACTAAATATATATTACTGAAATTATATGTTACTGAATATATAGGCTACTGAAAATGTATTTTTGAACTCTTGTTCTACTGGTTTAGTTAGGCATAGAGATTTTTCTGTCCTATCAGATACATGGCTGTAAACCATATATTTTGGTGGATGGTTTTATCTAGACTTTGCTTGAAGATGCTGAACGTTGCCGGCATAAAATGCAAACTGCTTCAAGTCTTATAAGTGGTCTAGCAGGTGAAAAAGAGAGATGGACTAAACAGAGTAAAGAATTTGCTGTTCAGACCAAGAGACTAGTGGGTAAGCATTTGTCGACACGTTTGAGCTTAGAAGTAAATTAGCTGCTTGAATTGTAATGGATAATGAAATTAAAAACATTTGGAATTTCAAATATTTCCTTTGCAGCTCAGATTTACCATTGCTAAAATTGAGATAATTGTTAATTCTCTTCCTGAAGCACAGCTAGGTGAAATTTGCAATGAGACTGAGGTTTATATTTAAAAACCCCTACAATACTGTGTATGCTGTAGTATGCTGTGGTGAAGATGCACCTTAACACAAGGTGCATTGAATGGTTGGGACACTGACATTTTAACTTGGTAGACTATAGTCAAAAGAGTGGCGTGTTGACGTGTAAGAAAGAGCCAGTAAAATGTTTATAACAGAATATATGTGGAAGAGAGAAAGACGTTCGGTCATATTGACTTCTAAGCATAGAAGTCAAGAATTTTAAATGCATTTATCAGTGTTCGTGAAACTTTTGTTTCTTAAAAGTAATTTTTTTATTGTGTAAGTAAACACTTGGAAATAAAATTACTTTATTGTAAGGATTTATTGATTAGTTATACCAAGTAAATGAAATTTATCTTGTCCTTTTCTGTGGCCTGAAGTTGTTTCTCTGACATTTGCCTTGAAATTCTGCAAAAAGCAGTGGTTGTGTATTGCTTGCTGGCACAGTGTCTGTGTGTGTGTTTATTATTAACTTACTAAAAGTACAGGATACCTTCCCCACACACTCATCATGTTTTTAAATAGATAACTTGGAAAAGTATAAAAAATATTAGTATGCAGTATAAAACCACAATATCTTCTCCAGATTGCAGTCCTGTACTCTTATTTCTGAAGCACAAAAAAATCTACTAGTGTCATGAGACTTAGTCTGGGAGGAGGAAATTCTGAGGATGACCAGGAGTTTAAAACTTGTGTCACACAATGTTTCCATAGTTATGTGTGTTACTACATTTTCTTGTTAGTAGTAATAATTGCAGTTGATCTTAATTGGCACTCCAAATTAAACATTGGCATTACCTAATTAAACATTAGCATTAGCATTAGCACAGCATTTTGCCCTTCCTTTTTCTGTTTCCCAGAGGCACCACCAGCTTGGCAGTGGGGCTGTTGGAATCAGCTGGAATTGTCTGTTTCTGGCATGGAGTAGCCCCTGGCCTCTTTTAAGAGGCCACCCCTGCTACCAACACCTTGAAACGTAAACCTAACTCAGTGTATTACTTTAACTTTTTCTCCTCTTGATTCCTAGAGTTGCTCTGTAAGGGTAAGGTAAACATGACATCTAGTGAAATGTAGCATTGCTTTACTATGCAATGAATTTGGAGAAAAAAGCTCATTTATCATCTTTATCAGCCAAAGTGCATTCTTCCAGTTACCATCAAAAACATAACAAATCAAGAAGGAAGTGTCTCTATCATGAATAAAATTTGTGAAGTCGTAATGTTTGTTTTCTTTCTTTTTCTTTTAAGGTGATGTACTGTTGGCTACAGCTTTTCTGTCCTACTCTGGTCCTTTCAACGAAGAGTTTCGCAGTCTGCTATTAAATGACTGGCAAAAGGAAATGAAAGCCCGGAAAATCCCCTTTAGTACGAACCTGAACCTGATTGAAATGTTGACTGACGCTTCTACTATCAGTGAATGGAACCTGCAAGGATTACCAAATGATGACTTATCCATACAGAATGGAATAATTGCCACTAAAGCATCTCGTTATCCTTTATTAATTGATCCACAGGCACAGGGTAAAATTTGGCTTAAGAATAAGGAAGTCAGAAATGAACTCCAGGTAACAGGAATTCTGGTGCTTTCATAGTCCCTAGAAACTCTTAGCTAACAAAACAAACAAACAAAAATATCTATGATTCAGATAACAATTAGCAAGCAGTTTTTATAAAAATAAAATGTATATGTGTATAGGTAGATTGGAGATTTGACTAGATATGAAAAATGTACATTTGAAGCTTATTAATACCAGTAGCCCACTTTTTTAAAAGAATTTGTTTGAAAGAAACATAAACTACTGGAGACCAACCTCAATGTGTAATGTCTGATACAGGCTGAAGCATATTTGCAGAATAGTATAAACAGAGAAAACAAATGATTAGTACAAGTTCATATACATGTTTAAGAAAGGATGCATGACATGATATTATTATTTTCTCATAATCAGAAATTATTAATAATTTGTGTTGTCTTAGTATGGATGTCAGTTGCTAAATATTCAGCAAATATGTAGTGAATACAGAATTGCCCCAACATATTGTTTGAGGCAAGATACACAAAATCAATTCAAACAGGAAAGTACAAGGAAGAAAGTCTTTGTTTGCTGCAATAATAATTGCACCAAACAAAACATGTTTTTTTAAGGTATCCCTAAAAAGGGTAGAGGAGTTTGAAGGATGATAATAAATTGGCTCTTAGACTATTATTAGGAAATGTTTGTCCTTCATATTGATTCCTCTGTCAGCGTGGAACCCTTGTAATGGTTGCCTAGCTAGTCATATTAAAAAAAATAAAAATAAAACGATGATTAGACTTTAATTTTAGAGTTATAAACAACGTAAGTTGAATGTGCTTTGTGTATGTGTTGAAAAGTTAGTCACAATTGTACTAAGAATAACTTTTTAAAGCAAAGACTATTTAATGTCTTATTCAATATATAAAACACTAATTTTTGAGGAAAAAGCCCTAATCTTGGGATCTGCCTTGCTGTGGTTTGACTTGGGTAAGTTATTCAGGATAAAACTGATGTTGATAAAAGGTTCCTGTGAATTTATTGTCTAGTTGCACTCATAAGTTATCAAAACTTTATGTGCTTAGTGTTGTCTTACTCCTACTCTTGTAGTCGAAAACTAGCAGTTTGCATTCAGTGACATCTGAGAATATAATACCCTGATGCTTATCTCTTGTAGTCACAATCATTGCCATAATTTAGCTATAGGACCATTTTTCTTGTCAGTAGTTTATCTGAATAAAATGAAATAATCTTTGAATATAAG
This sequence comes from Aythya ferina, assembly GCF_964211825.1. Lineage (NCBI taxonomy): Eukaryota > Metazoa > Chordata > Aves > Anseriformes > Anatidae > Aythya > Aythya ferina. The sequence goes on from NC_140297.1 coordinate 83,718,203, forward strand.
ACAAGCATTAAGTTTGGTTACTGGGTGAAACATAACATATAGGTCCATGTTTGTATTTTTAGATCACTTCTTTGAATCACAAGTATTTCAGAAATCACTTAGAAGACAGTCTTTCTCTGGGAAGACCTCTTTTGATAGAAGATGTTGGAGAAGAGCTTGACCCAGCACTAGATAATATTTTGGAAAGAAATTTCATTAAATCAGGTTCCACCAATAAGGTAAAAACGAAACAAATGAACAAACAAATGGAAACTGCCTCCTACCTGTCCTCAACAGAATAACTTTTATTAAATATATGCCTCCAAAAGATTAAAATGTTTTAAATTTGATCAATGCTAATACGAAATTAAAAAGGGGTTAAATTTAAACTCACATATAATTAATATATAGTCTTTGTTATCCCTTTGTTTATGACAATTTTAAGTGAAGAAGGTACCAAGATCTCTGTTTGCCCGGTGTAATGTTTTTCATTTAGGGGATGCAATGATGAAAAGTAACTGGAATTCAAAGAATCTGTGAACACATCAGTTAAACTGTTCCATGGATATTTTCAACAAGTTCTTTGCATCAGACATGTAATTTTTACCTGGATGTTTATGCTTTTGAACAGAAAGATGTAAACTTTGTTTCTACATGTAGTACCTCCAAGAGTGTGCACTGTCACCTGATGTCTTTTTCTTACTTTTCTTAAGGTGAAGGTTGGTGATAAAGAAGTAGATGTGATGAATGGCTTCAGACTTTACATTACCACAAAACTGCCAAATCCAGGTTACTCTCCTGAAATTAATGCTCGAACCTCCATCATTGACTTTACCGTAACCATGAAAGGTCTTGAAAATCAGCTCTTAGGAAGAGTCATTCTCACAGAGAAACAGGTAAAAAAATAATTATATTTTTCTCCTGACTGTGTGTCTTATATTTACCTGTAGAAGATTTCACTTTCATTTCAATTTATTACTCTTACTTCCCATATTGCAGAGTAATTTTCTGTCTCTCTATTGTGACTGTTGTTAATATAACCTGTTTAAGATGGTTTAAAAGCTGGGACAGAAGAAAACTCAGTCAACCAGAAGTTTCTGTCTGTCTTTACTCTTGCAACCATACCATACTCTATTTTTCCTGCCTCACCGAGGTATAATGTCATGAAATAGAAACTGATATTCTTCTGGCTAGACACTGTGGAACTCATGGCAATGTAACCTGGTGCAAAGGATTTAGTTACTTCCTTGCTGCAAGGAGATATGGTCTGACTAACTAATCTGACACTGCAGATTCATTAATTAAGCAAGTCAAAGTTCAGGATGACAATGCCAGTAAGCGTGCCACCAGCAGTTCTGCATCTTTAGGACTATTGGTTACTTTATTCCTTAAATATAAGGTGGACCACTGTTGAGGTCAAAAACCACACTATGCATCTATGATACTGTGTATCTGTGACTGTATTTGCTAAAATTTGGCAACAGTTCCAGTTTACCTTCACTGGAGAGGAATGTGATTGTGGCAGCTATTGAGCTATTTTATTTTTTTCTTCCCCTTCCATGTAAGATTTTCCAATGTAATGGCTGAAGTAATCTTGTTAATGTTTAGTAGTTGCATTTCTCTGATCAGTCCATGGAACTCATGAGAGAAACCATGCTCATTCTATGAAGACTTACATTCTATCAGACAGCTTCATTGCGCTATCAGCTTAACTTCAACCAGTGACAGCTTTGTAAATGGTGCAGGAGTACTTGTGTAGACATAGCTAATATATCTATCATCCATTTCACTTATTATTGATTCCCAGAAAAAGATTCATATTATCCTCATCTTCTGAAAGACTGTTAACCCTTCCTTTCACTTTTTTTCATCCTTTTTGCTCACTGTATTGAAACATATATATTGTTTCAACGGTGTATTTTTCTTTTTGAGGGATTTGTAATGTTTTTAAAAATTCTTTGAATTTTATGAGAAATAGAAGAATAAATTGAAAGACATTGTATCTCTGAACAACTTATTTTTTCTGAGTATTTTAAGCAGCAATTCTTTTTATTTTTATGTAAATCTGTTAATCAGCATTTATCTATCTTTTATACGTGACTTCTGGGAAACAAAGTAATTATATAAACCACATAGCTTGTATTACTAAAAATAATCAACTAAATAACTATCGATAAAGAACTAAATTTGAGTTCTACATGCCTTCTTTTCTTAAACAATGAAAGATTTTAGTGATAGCCTAAAGTTATCCCTGTCTAATGGAGGAATATTTTAGCTTCTTGAAAGCTTCTTGAAAGCTTGAAAGCTTTGATGCTTGATTAGCTGACTAAAGATGCTCGTTGTTAAACAGAATATATTTTCAATATGGTGATTGGAAAACAGGGCATAAATGAAGAAAACATTAGTTAAGTTAAATCTAAACCTGTCCTTGGAATGGTATTTGCCCCTGTCTTTGTCTGAAACAGAGAAGAAAAGCAATTAATTTTTTGGACTTCTAGTTCTATTAGGACATGATATCAGCATTCTCTATAGTATTTGCTGAAACAATTTGTTAACACGTACTTACATAGAAGGTTTGGAAACCTGACAATAGACCTACTGTCAGAAATACCACTGGAATTCTTTCTGTAAATCAGTGCAGTTACCTTGACCTACACTGTTTCAGTAGGATAAGTATTTTTAAAACTAAATACCTTGTTATATTTTGCTTTTGATTGCTTTTCTGTTTTCCAAATATTACCATGTATCCCAACAGGAATTAGAGAAAGAAAGAACAGATCTTATGGAAGATGTGACTTTAAACAAAAGGAGGATGAAAGAGCTGGAAGATAACCTTTTGTTCCGACTTACAAGCACTAAGGGTTCTCTGGCAGATGATGAGAGTTTAATAATTGTACTGAGTAAGACTAAAAAGACTGCTGAGGAGGTAACACAGAAACTGCAAACTTCCGCTGAAACAGAGGTACAGATCAACTCAGCCCGTGAAGAGTACAGACCCGGTGAGTGTGAGATAGTGATGAAAGGCACATGACTGGAGAATACAGTTAAAAGAACAATATCTAGAGTAAGAGAAATGATAGGATGAAATCAGGAGGGCTGTAGTGGGTGGGAAGCATATGCATTTTCCTGTAAGTAAAAAGTATCTAGGAAATGGTGTGTTAAGCTGTGATGGACAAAATAATCAATGTTGTATTTCATGTGAAATTTATAAAATGGAATGATCTATTTTCTCCTTAGACTTCCCACTGCTCCATGCAGGAGGGTAAGTGTATGTCTAGTCTACTGGAGAAAGAAGCTTGAGAAGGTTTGGTTGCTACTTCTCAGCTGTTAAAATGTTGACAGTTTTTATGTACTCTCAGTGAGTCTTTAGGGTATTTAGGTAACTGTATGATTGGGTTCAAAATGTCTCTATTTTAGGAAGCAATATAATGGTAAATGCTTTGAATCTGTTTTGGTGAATGTTTTACTTATTCTGTCACAGATCCTTAAGTTATAGTCTACATGTTTCATCAATCTTTTGGCTTTTAACTGACAAGTGAAGCCATGTGAAAAAAGTGAAAGAAGGTCCTCTCTGGAATTGTTATACATGCATTTTAGGAAATTGTACAGTTAATGTAGCAGAAAGAACTGCAGATTTTATAAAATATTTGTATTTAAAATTGAATGGCTGCTGAAAGTAAGTTAAATCAATATAATCCATTTGGTTTTTATATAACTCTTGTAAAAGTTGGTAAGAGAAATTTGTTTGGATACTCAGACAGTACTTCAAACTATCATAGTTTTTATATGGTCTACTGATGAACTGAATATTTCAATATACCATCTAGTTGCTTTCCAAATATACTCAGAATTGCAAAAAGATTTATTTTTTTTTCTTGCTAATGCATAAATGAAGATTAAATTAACATTTTAATTATTTTTGGCCAGTAAAGAATGGAACAACTCAAAGACCTTTGATTAGTATATGTTCTCAAACTCAATGTGTTTGCTGTAAAGATTTAAAGTTTTCTATTTTGCATTTCTGCTTTGAACACAGTCTTGTTTTGTATCTTTCAGTTGCAACAAGAGGTAGCATCTTATACTTCCTCATTACTGAGATGAGCATGGTCAATGTGATGTATCAGACTTCACTTCGGCAGTTTTTGGGGCTTTTTGACCACTCCCTAGCCAGGTAATTTGGCTAAGCAGAAGTGTCATCTATACATATCCAGTCCTGGTGGTGGTTGTAGTACAGTAAAGATTTGCTGTAATCTAATATCAGAAAGAAAAGTTTTGCCAGTTACAATCTTGACAGGAATTGTCAGTTTAAAAACGCATAGGCCTTTGTCTGTTAGTAACCAAGGCAATGAACCTTCAATTGTACTTACAATCCTTAAAATTGGGTACTAGGTAATTAAAAAGCATTATACTGTGTTGATTTTCAGCTATGTGGAATAGGAAAGGATTTTTTGTTGTTGCTCTTTCAGTCTGAAAGTTGTTGCTAGCTTGCTCTCAGATATTTCAGAATTCTGAGCTCTGGCTTTTTGTCTTTTACATAGCATTCTCTTTAATAAGACCTGCCAATTGACATTCAACTACCTACCTTTCTTCCAACAGGTCTACCAAGAGCCCCATAACTAGCAAGAGGATTACTAATATTATTGAACATATGACATATGAAGTGTTCAAATATACAGCCCGAGGACTTTATGAGGAGCACAAATTTCTTTTCACATTATTACTTACTTTGAAGATTGATATACAAAGAAACAGAGTGAAGCATGAAGAATTTCTGACCCTTATAAAAGGTTTGAACTACAGAATGGTTTTAAATAGAGCACGTACATTATTGAAGAAAATTTGTGAGCTGTGGTCATGTCTCTTAGCCAAGCTATTGCTTGCTTTTGAACATGAGAAGTCAGTCAAGTGAAAGAATGCATGCTTATCATTCTGTTCTGGTGACACACGACATCATATAGTAGTTCTAATTTATAGAAGCACATTGAATTTTAATAAGTTTAGCTTTGAGAATTGTGGCAATTTAAAAGGAAAATTGCTAAGTATCCTTTCAGTTGATATTTATGTCTACTGTTCAAATACCACCACGTATGTGTTTTGACTGTAAAAACTTTTTACACTTTTACAGCTTTTAGTTTATTGGTAATTGAAGGCAGACAAGAGTGGAAAGAAAAAGGAAATGATGCTAGCAGTTTAGAAGAATATCAGACTTTTAGCTGAACATGACAAGCTTATGGCATTAATCTCTGCATGTGAACACTGTATCTGCACTGAATAGCTTGGAGTTGCTTTATATTGGTGTTCCAAAATCTTCCAAAATATGCTTAATTTTCTAGGCAACAATTACTTATGGGTTATAATTAATTTTTCCAAGTTGAATCTTTAGAAAATCATTTCAAAAATGTGCATTTCTCAATGAGCACTTATTTTCAGGCATATTGCGTAAAGAAACAGTTACATAAATCCTCAAAGAAGAACAAAGATTAAGGTGAAGGTACATGAACAAATCTAATGTAAACAAACCAAACTGCAAACTGTACTTCACCAAAGATGTTTTAACTTAGAGGTGGTTAAAAATCTTGATTCTTGTAGCCTGTGTTTTATTTTTATTTTGTTTTTGCTTTCTTTTAGTTTAAGTAGAATTCCAAGGAAGGCAAATGCACATACTGAATAAATTATTACATTATCTACAACAATAAAAATTTGAAGAAAAAATGGAAATTCAGCTTCATAACTTCTTTCTTCATAAACTCAAGCTTATTCTTTTACATTAAATATAGGCTTAGCATGTGGTGGGAAGATGATATAAATTTTTAAATGTTATGCTTTAAAGTGGGATGAAAAATAAGATTTGAAAATAAATTTTACATGTTACCTACTCAGAAATTTCTTTATGACTATCCTATATGATAATGCGTTTCTCCAAACTGGTAAGACTTTCTAGTCATGTGGTATCTAGCTTTTTTTTTTTTTTTTTTTTTTTTTTTTTTTTTTTGGGCTGGGGGTGATGTCTCTGAGAATTCTGATTATAGCTAATTCCCATTTTCTTTCAGGTGGTGCTTCTCTGGACCTTAAAGCTTGTCCTCCCAAGCCTGCTAAATGGATCCTGGATATGACTTGGCTGAACTTGGTGGAGCTCAGTAAACTTAGCCAATTTTCAGATATTCTTGACCAAGTAAGCAACAGCTTTTTAAAAGGAATCTCTTTTCTTTGAAGGTGATTATTTGATAATGACAAGGATCAAGATCAAGACATGGAATGAGAAACTGGTTTATTTTATGAATGGAAATGGTAGCCCCAAAATAGTCAGTTTTGGCCCTGACTGCTTAGCAATCTGTATAAAAAGAATTAAAAAAAAACACAACAACAACAAAACACACAACAACAACAACCACCACCAATGAAAACAACACAGTAAAATGAGAAGAAAGTAGAAACTTTCACACACTACAATTATACTGCTTTTAGACTGGCATACAACTTGACATTATCCAATTTGCGTAATGGAATTTGACTACTTCCTTAAGGTTGTTAGACTTTCTTGCATCCCTGTTGTGCTTTCTTACACATATTTTATCAAGTTTGTTCCAATATTTCAATGATTATATGCAGTAAGAATGAGGGAATGAGTGCTCAGTAAATTCAACACTCACATGAATAACCTTAATGAACACTTAAGTGTATGGTAAAATGGAGTAAGTAAATTGCATTTGTTATACATGAAGAGTACCATCTGTACTGTGAGGAGCAGATATGTACATAGTGTTCCAAAAGCTAACAGCCTAGCTATGTGTGTTCTGACCTTGCTATGCTATTACATTAGTAATGGAGAATAATTAGTAGTAGTCCATCTTTCCTGAATATGAGTACTTGAGGGCGTTATTGCATTGTACAATTTTGTGCTTAAAATCTGAAGGCTTATCGTCTCTTTTCTTAATACCCTTGCTAACCTGTGTAGTAACACTGATAAACAAATGCTTGTGAATGTATTAATAGTTTAATATTAATAGAAATATTAATTAATAGAAACATTAATAGTTTCTGAGTTTGTTGCAGTTGAATTGTGACTTGTGTGTTTATTGAGATTTACTCCTTTGATGGTATAACTGCAGATTTCCAGAGCAGAGAAAGAATGGAAAGTCTGGTTTGATAATGAGAATCCCGAAGAAGAACCAGTTCCTTGTGGCTATGATCAATCCCTGGACTGCTTCAGACATCTTCTTCTTATCAGATCTTGGTGCCCTGACAGGACCATAGCTCAGGTACATATATGTCATCACATAGTTTATCCAGGTGTTGACAGAATAATAATCAAAGTATTGCAGTTTAGTACATTTTAATTTCATGATAAAAGCATTTTTCTTATGGACCTTTTCAGTGAATTTTCTGAAGTTCTTCTCAGATAAACAGTCTATCATATTTTACATGTGTTAGCAAAATGATTCCAATATATTGAATGAGTCTTAGTCACAGATATTATGAAGATGGGATTTTGTCTGGAAACTTATGTGTTTATCCAGTTCTGCCTTATTAGTTCAGATGGTATTTTTGACTGTTCTTGCAATCAAATTAATCCTCATATTAGACTGCAGTGAAGTCTTTTCATTACTTGGTTGCTTGAGGAAAAACAAAACATAAAAATAATTTAATTGTGGAATCATTTCTTAAATGGAACAACTGTAAGACCAACCTTAGAAAAATCTATAATTATGTCTGTTCAAAATTTTTCATTTAAAACCATCTATTTAGAAAGAGAGAAGTATAAAATTAAATCTTAATAAAATGGTAAGACTTATTTTTAAGAAAAATGAAATTGTAGGAGCCTATTTTTAGTCTTTGTGTTTCTCCAGTGCAAAATAATATATTTATGCAATTTCAGTATGATATCTGGCAATTTACTGAAGTCAGAATAAATCACTAATAGTGTGGTTTTCATGTTATGGATGCAAAACTTTAGACATTGTGACTGGATTCAGAGAAGGTCTTGGCATTTATTGGCATAACTGCAGTCAGTAAAAGGTTAAATGGTACTGTGTAATGAATATCTCAGATGTGTAAAATGTATATGAAATTGAACAAGCAAAATCAGGTCCTCAGTTTTGTTAATGTTTTGTTAACCTTTCATCTTATGATGTTTTATGATAAATGATAGTTAATCAAATGCTAAATGCTGAATATCTTTTTTCTGAGAAGTATCCCAAAGATATCAATTGTGAGATTACTCTACGAGAGAAGCAATCTATTGGTTAAGAATACACAAAAAAATATCTCAGACTGTTTGAAAGATCCTTTTAAATTTCTTACTAATAAGGAATGATAATCTTTTTTTTTTTTTTTTTTTTTTTTTTTTTTCCAGTGTATAAATAAGGCATATGTCTCATTCTGCTCAGCTGGGGTGGAGATTTGTTTGAACCTCTGGGTTGGAGGGCAAGACCGTATGAGTCTTTCAGGGTTTTAGCAAGGTTAAACTTCTACTGATAATTTGCTGAGGCATTATTAGAGACTTGGCAAAAGCACATGCATTCCAAAAAAAAAACAAAACAAAAAACAGAAATATAGGGAGAGAGAGATAGAGAGATACATAACCACCCATGGGTTCTGCATTGACTTGTCCTCTTCAGGTTCTCAGTTGGTGGGTGCACATCCAGATGCTCTAGAGTCAGGGTTTTTAAAGCTTAGTCCCTGCTTCTGTGCAGGTTCAGGAGTCTTGGACCACCCTTTCCCAGGTATGCATGATTCATATTGGGGAATGATAGAGAAATGAGTCTGGGGTAGTTCTCCGGGTTCATGGTGGTCTTCTATCCTCTCCACCCCCCTTATTTCAGGTGCAGGCACTGCCTATACAAGGCCCGCTCCCTTGTGTTGGTTCTCTTTCAAGGTGCAAGGTTAAGACACGATGAAAACTACATTGTGGTTGCTTCAGGGAGCTGTACTCCACAGTATAACAGAGATGGTCTTCACCTGCTTCTCTGGGTCTTTCATGTAGCGACAGTTTTTTTTTTTTTTCATCATTATTAATATTGACTAATTATTTGTTTAAGCATAAAGGTGGTAAAGACCTAATGAATTTGAAACATATCTTATATCCTTTCCTTGTTTTTTCCCCCTAAGATAGTATTTTCAGATCATTAAAACCATTCTATTTAGCAGGATTATTGTTTTTATTATCCTGTAATATATGTAGGTGTTACATGTAACATATATAATATTTGTAACAATGCATACAGCCATATGTAATAGAATAATTTATAAGCTTTGACTGGTCTTGTAAAGCTGTAAGCAATAACACCTTCAAAGGCTGTGTAGTATGTTAACATATAAACAGTTTGTTGTATGTTTTTATTTCGGCCATTAAATTTATATAACACAACATTTAATATTTTATAAATTTTATATAGGCAAAGGCTAATGTAAATTTTAGCAGCTTTTGCTCTTCAGCTTACATATTGGCTGTATTTACACTGGGCAGAAAATTATATTAAGTAATTGTGTGGTATGGTAAGATTTACTTTTTTTTTTTTTTTAAATACAGGCAAGAAAATACATTGTTGACACTATGGGGGAGAAATACGCAGAAGGAGTCATCTTGGACTTGGAGAAGACATGGGAAGAGTCAGAACCACATACTCCTCTCATATGCTTTCTTTCCATGGGTTCTGATCCTACAGACTTAATCATTGCTTTGGGAAAAAGGCTGAAGGTGGAGACACGTTATGTTTCCATGGGCCAGGGGCAAGAAGTCCATGCTCGTAAACTTCTGCATCAGACAATGGCTCATGTAAGAGATACATTTTTGTTTTTTTGAACATTTATAAATTAAAACTCTGTCATGAAATAAAGATGTTTGTTGGGCATCTAATGCTGATGGAAGAACCTGTCTTTATTTGCATAAATACATGTCCTAAGCAATAGAACTGTCTTTTCACATTTATTAAATTGAATATAATAAACTTTTTGACGTTGTGCTGACATGGCTGTGTTTCAGAGGAAATAGAGTTTTTGCTGTAGGTTGTTGACTGATGAACATATCTGAATTGCTCAATTATTGGGATTGCATGAATTTTTAAAGTTCTTCAGCAAGCATCTCACAACTTTTATTTTTTTTAGTTTCTTGTATTTTTAGCAATACAAACCTGTTTAGTTAAATGAAGATGAATTTGAAGTATAATTGGAAGTGTAATATAGTATAATAAATCCAGGTGTAATTGATAATTACATAACATTGGGAAAAACAAGGCTGTATAGCAAAATAGCTTGTATTGCTGTAACGTACATTTTGAACAGGGATGGACAATCTGATAGGACAGGCTTTTTTACAAGTGAAAAATGGTAGAATTGAAGAATAAAATTACCTATATCAGAAACAAATGCTAACATGTTCCCATTCAGTGAACTTTGCCCATTAGATGATAGTACAGCTGATATGAACAGATTAAGCTTCTTGTGCTTCTGAGATGCATGCTTCTTCCCAGTCTGTATAACCAGTTTTCCTATGACTTTTGCCTCCAATTCGCATTTGACAACTTCACATTAAAATCTAATTAGCAGATCAGATGAGAAGAAACATGTTCCAAAGATAAAGAGCTCCTTTTGCTTAGTTAAAAGAAACATAGTTACTTTCCGTCACTGTCTAACATACCCTATTAATGAACAGGTATGTGAGACTGGTACGGGTATGTATGAGGTACAGTAATTCATATGGGAATAATATCAATTATTTGATACCAGTTTATTAAGATGATGCGTATTTGTTTTTCCCAAACCTATGACCCTTTTGAGGAACCAGGTTTAGCAAGCTGCTAAAGAGCAGTTTGTTCTGTCTGTGGAGAAAGTCAAGATTTCTGTTTCATCTAGAAAGTCAAGATTTCTATTATTTCTCAGTGTTATAGTCACACCCAGATATGTTTTAAATGTAGGGACTACTTGACAAGACCAGATTGGACAAATAAGAACCTCTCATTTAAATGATAAAATCACACAAGATAACAACTCCAGAATGAGCTTCCCACAGCTTAGCTCACATGAGCCTTCTCTTGGAGAAAAAGTACTTTGTATATCTACCATTGCTTTGGATACTGGTCTCCATTTGTACATGAAGTGTACATGAAAACAAATGGTTGAGGCCTTGGTTTTGATTTGGTGGGTCTGTGGTGCAAAACTGTGGAGGAGTTATTCCTTTAAAAATTCTTATAAGCACTTAACACTATTTATACTATCTTTTGCTATAGTTTAGGTACATTGGTTGTGTTCTTTACCTACCTATCGTAAACAAAGATTGATTTTAGTGCTTTCAGTATGCAAACGCTATCCATAACATTATATTCTGCTGTTTTAAACTAGGGAGGTTGGGCACTTCTGCAAAACTGCCACCTTGGACTTGACTTTTTGGATGAGTTGATGGACACTGTAACAGAGACAGAGACTGTCCATGAAGGCTTTCGACTGTGGATGACAACTGAAATTCACAAACAGTTCCCCATCACGCTTCTTCAAATGTGTATTAAGTTTACCAATGAGCCACCACAAGGGCTCAGAGCTGGACTAAAGAGAACATATAGTGGTAAGTGCTAGAGTGATGATAATTCAAAATTATATTTTGTTTGTTTTTTTTTGGAGTCTTTGTAGTTATTGTGTAGTTGCTCAGTAGCCACTGGTAATGGGTGGAAGCAACTATGAGGAACTGACTATGATAATGCAAGGACACATCTTGATTCTTTGCTTGAGCTAAAAGTTATGAAAGTTAGAAGGAAGAAATCTGCTGAAGTTCTGATTCCAGAGCTAATTAGACAGCAGAACATGGAAATGCTTTTTCTTTTCTCAAATATTGTCTTCTACTATCTCAGTTCTAAATATTTAAATTGTTAATCTCCTCGTGTATTTGGCAGAAAAGCAACATATTAATCTTTGTTGGCTATTAAATGTCCTTTACACTGCATTCAACAAAGGTCTGTAGTCAAAGAGTATTTAGAAAAAAGCAACCCAATGCAAAGTGAACTATTAGCAAGTTGTTTGCTCATTTTCTGAAGTTTACTCTCTTAATTTGGGATACTGCTATGAACTGTCTCCAGCACAGAACATTTTGTAGGACAGTAATTGCCTCTAGGCAGAGGTAGGTAGTCAAATAAATATCTCTAGGACTGATGTTTTAGTACTGATTTGAAGTACTTTTGAAAATACTGCTGCTGTGTTTCTTATAAAGCCCACTTATAATCAATAGGTGTCAGCCAGGATTTACTAGACGTCACTGACATGGTACAATGGAAACCAATGTTGTATGCTGTAGCTTTTCTACACTCCACTATTCAAGAAAGACGCAAGTTTGGATCTCTGGGTTGGAATATACCCTATGAGTTTAACCAAGCTGATTTCAACGCCACTGTGCAATTCATTCAAAACCACTTAGATGGTGTGGATGCCAAGAAGGTAATTAACATTTCTGGGGAAGGTGGATTAAGGTTATAAAACTTTCCAATAGCAGCATATATATACATAGTTCCTAATAATTGAAACACAAATGTGATTTTAAATTATTATTTATTTTCCACAAACAATCAGTATTCCAAGTATGCATGTCTGTAGACCAGCATGTTTAAATTAGACTTTTAATCAATCTTGTGCATGCAGAATTTCTGGATTAACCCATACGTTAAAACAAACCAAAACCAATGTTCCAGGCCTTCTCACCCTAAAACTTCGGAAGTATAAACCTTAGAAGTATAGACCTTCATTTCAAAGCTAATTATGTCTGATAGTTAAAAATGGACCACTGTTTTTTTTTTTTTTTTTTTTTTTTTTTTTTTAATATTTTGTTTAAATCAGTATGCTCCAAGCTGTCTTGGCTGCATAAAGACATGGACAGTTGCCTTTACTGACTATGTAGGATTTCTTACATACAGTCCTCACTTTCATTTGGACAGTTGTACAGAGAGAGATATGTGGCAGATCACTTCGCAGTTAGCATTTTAAGTGAAGTTGAAAGTGTGATTGGAATGTAGCTGTATCACTCTTGCTCAGATGCCAGAATAAGCCTCTTTAATTAGTTGCCAATGAATTATATTTTGAGAAATCCTTGAAGTTGTTCTGGGAATACAGTGTTATATTAACACAAGAGTGGTAAGAAAATAACTTGCTTTCAAAAGCGACAGGGTTACAGGACTTTGTATATCAGATGTTCTTACTAAGGAAGATATAAGATATAAGATATAAGTGAGAAGAGGATTAGCTGAAGTCACTTTTTTCTGTTTGGTTTCAGGGGATCTCCTGGAGTACTGTTTGTTACATGATAGGTGAGATTCAGTATGGTGGCCGTGTGACAGATGACTATGACAAAAGGCTGATGAACACCTTTGTAAAGGTTTGGTTCAGTGAAAATACATTCAGCCAAGAATTCTGCTTCTACAAAGGATACAGCATACCCAAATGTACTATGGTTGATCAATATCTTCAGTACATACAGGTTGGTAAATGAAAGCTTCTCAACAGGGGAAAAAACATAATTCACTTAAGTTTCTCACAAGTTTCTTTGTTCCTGAATTTTGTCTTTTCTTCTGAGTATGTGTTTTGTCTCTTCTTCACAGACTCTTTATTGCTTTTTAAAAATGTGTATTTTTTAGTGACAGTACTAGTTATCATTATTATCACGTCAGTGCCCTTTTCTTTTTCATGTGATTTACTTGAGGGATGTAGCTGAAGGGATAAGTTAAGGGATAATTTAAGTTATTAAAGAGTGTACAGAATGGAGTCCAGCTATTGTGTACAACCTCACAAAAACAAAGAGCATAGACTTATGAGAGAACAAGTTGACTATTGGAATAATGTATGAAGGTAAAAACTAAATTTATTAACTTTGGTGTGACTTGGGCCATGACATGACAAATAACTCGCAGAAAGTTATTTGCAGTAAGACTGTGTGAAGAGATCCAGCTACTTACTTAACCATGTAAGATTGTTTGTTTGTTATTTTTAAAAATAATTAGCATATAAATCTATCTCAAATTGTGCTCTTTTTATGTTTCACTATGTAGAGCCTTCCTGCTTACGACACACCAGAGGTATTTGGTTTGCACCCCAATGCTGATATCACTTACCAAAGTAAGCTTTCCAAAGATGTATTGGATATCATCCTCTGTATTCAGCCTAAAGACAGCTCTGGTGGAGGAGGTGAAACCAGGGAGGCAGTTGTAGCCAGACTGGCTGATGATATGCTGGAAAAGCTTCCTGATGATTATGTACCTTTTGAAGTGAGTTATTGAAATTCTGTCAAAGACATTTGCTCTTTTTTGCTTTGTATGGATTAAAAAAAAAAGTATTTTTTTTTTTTAAATTGTATCTGAATTAATTTATACAAAAAATACTTCAAAAACATAAAGTGGCCTGACCAAACTCTTAACATCTATAATGAAGTCACTAGATATATGCTGAAGGGCTTATATAAGAGCTTTTTCAAAATATTAAACTACTTAATGCTTAAGTTGTCATTTGCACTATGGAGGTTAGGGGAGGTCATCAGTTTTTCAGACAAGCTTGTTGACATTGTAGTAGAAAACTGAGGTGGTGCTACAAATGTAGTTATGCTTCTAAATGTATTACTGCTTGAATATGCGTATTACCATGGGATTCAGCTTACAACCTGAACATACTTTTAGGTTGTTTTAATTTCCAATGGTAGGCAATGATTTTCTCCAGTGAAATGAATGCCAAAAAGCTTAAAAAGCTTTTTAAGCTTTCATTGTTTCAAACCTAGTGTTGCTATCTCGTATTAACTCATATTAACACATAGTAGCCCATGTAATGTTATTTGTAATGGCCTCACAGTCGTTTCTTTTCTGAAATACTAGCTTCTTTTTATGTGGAAGATGGGATGTTTCTAGAAATGAGAAATTTCTTAAAAAGTTAGAAAACATTACTGATGACAAGATACACGGACACACGAATTGACTGTACTCTGTCCCCATCCTCAAGACTACAATTTAGCTGAGTATTTGAAAAAGTGTTGTTTCTGCGTCTAAGTTGTACTTTAGTACCCCAGAATTTTAGGATACTGACATATTTCTTACCAGATAAAGCTGGTTACAAACATAAATGACAGGAAAGCGCTTGTAAAATAGGTATGGTTCCAATATTTCCCATATCAGACGATGCTGAACTTTTGTGTTTATCTGCAAAAGCATGAAAGCAAGAAGGTTTGATTATGACACTAGTAAAGCATTTGCAGTAGTTTTGTTATGAAATAGATGTGAATCATTGCAATATATCATTGGAAAAAATATCATACCTGTGTTTTATGCAAGGGTTAGCTTTAACAGATACCCAAACTTTCCACCTGCTTATTTAGGCAATAAGATGTTTTACTAATTAAATCCTGCCATCTCCTTATTGAGGAAGATCTATCTTCCTATCCTTAGTCATCTGGCATTTTGATTACTCTTTAATGGAAGTTAACACAAAGGCCTAATAGAGAGCTAAGTACATTATGATCCCCTAAATTGTCCTGCTAGGATACTGAGCTGTGAGAAAGGAGCAAAGAGATTTGTACAGTCTAACACTCTTCTTTTTCTTTTTCCACAGTAATAAGTTTTTGAGTATAGACTCTTTTCAGGTACTCATGTCTTATGTCTGTTGCTTTGTGTTTTCCATAGCCCATTTTGAGTTTCATAGCCTTCTTTTCCCAAAAATGACATAATTATGATAATGTAGTTTATCTGAACAGATTAGTTATGTATCAGAAATTTGAACACTAACTATCTAGTAGTCTTCCAAACGTTTGTACTTGCTGAAGTTTCTGACCTAGAGTCTTCCTAGAAGCCTGAGTTTTATGACTTTCTAAAAGACCATATGTGCTGAACCAGAAGTCTGAAATCTGCAAAGAACTGCAATTTGTTCAGCTTCTCAGAAGGGTATTGCTTTAGTGATGGGCTAGTTCTTAGTCCATCTCTCTTCAACTTCTACCTAGCATCTTCAAGAATAAATATGTGGATTAATAAAGGCAAATATTGCATACTGTTGTTGTATAGGTACATTTATCTCTATTAAGTTTGCAGAAGATCTATTTTGGAAGATCAGCTTTGATCCTGATCTGTCTCAAATTAGAAGGGAAATTAAAATAACAATAACAGTGAATGAGCAGTAATAAAATTTTTCACTAGTTGAAAATTACTTAAAGTCCTCATTTTGGTAGTTGTTTTAGAATAAATGTGTAGCAAAATCCTGATAAACTTAGAAATGTTACATGTATTTCTAAGAGAGTTGATACTATATATATATAACTCAGTATACATGATATACTGATATATGATATGATAAATAATTTTTTTGATCTTTGGCACAAATAGAGCCATATAGATTACAAAATTTCTAGTTATGTCCCTACAGTTGTTGTTAAATTGTTAACTTTACACTTTTAAATGGCTTTTTAAATGACTTTAGCTCGTAGAGTTATATATATACTAAATCATGACTTAGACTAAAAATAGAGGCAGTCTCAGCATTGTAGAATTCACTTGGAACAAAATCCTATGTTTGTGTTGCAGAGAACTTGAGGGTTATGCCAAACTGACCACTTAACTGACCACTTAGTTAAAGTAATATAGCGTAAAAATTGTATTGGTGCCTAATCTCGAAATAAATCCAGCTTTGGCTTTTATTTCTGTTGAAGGGTCTATGTTTTTCTACTTACAGGTAAAAGAGAAACTAAAGAACATGGGACCTTTTCAGCCTATGAACATATTTTTACGACAGGAGATTGAACAAATGCAGAGAGTTATTTCATTAGTGAGAAGCACTCTGACTGATCTAAAACTTGCCATTGATGGAACAATTGTTATGAGTGAAAATCTGAGGGATGCTTTAGACTGCATGTATGATGGAAGAATTCCTGCTAGCTGGACAAAAGTAGGTGTGCATCCCTTGTTTTGTTAGAAAAAATAAGTATTTATTTATTATTATTTTTTTAGAGTTAGATTAAACTTCTAGACAGACAGTAAATACTTTTTTAAACATAAGTGTCCGTGTTAATCAGGACACAGTGTGACTGCTGGGGTAGAATGTGGGCTAAAATAAGAACAGTCAAAACAAGTCTTCTTTCATTTATAGAAATAGAAATGGGTGTGGCAGATGCATATATTTCCCATTTTAATAGACTATGTGTACTGGCAGGTTAGAAGGCTAGAGAGAAGAGAATAACTTTAAATGCAGTGATAGATTTTCAAAAACAGCACCCACACTAGTGGGCCATTTTGGTGCTATTCTTTGAAACTAGGACTTGTAGTCACAGAATCACAGAATAGTAGAAGATGGAAGGGACCTCTGGAGATAGTCTAGTCCAACCCCACGTAAAGTGAGGTCAACTAAAGCGGGTGTCACAGGACTCTCCAAGACTAGAGCCTAAAACCATTCTTGGAAATCTGTGTTCTGGTATTCAACCACCCTCACTGTAAAGAAGGAAAAAAAAAGAACTGATTTCTTAAGCTTAAATAGAATTTCCCATGTTTCATCTTGTGCGTTTTGTCCTTTCACTCTGAAGGCTCTGGATCCACCTTCATTCTCCCCACACATGGTATGAGCATTGATAATATCTCCCCTGAGCCTTCTCTTCTGCATGTTAAACAATCCCAGCTCTCTCAGCCAGTCTGCATATGATAGATGCTCCCATCCCTTAACCATCTTTCTGGCACTTCTGAAGACTTGCAAAATATTGATTATGTCATTTTTTTTGGTCATGGTATGGTTGATAGTGATGTGGTAACTACAACAGTCTCATCAAAGCCTAAATGTTTTCATATTCTAGCATTGTGCTAGGCTGTATGTCCTGGTGATGTTATTTCCAAATAGGGGTAAAATTAAATATTTCAGTAATAATTATACACTAATTTAGAGTAAAATGAAATATGTTTCTCAGAGAAAAGAGTGGGAAACTGTCTAATGGATAGAAATGGCATTGGGTTTTATTAAGCTATTCAGCTGCTTAGGATTTTTTTTTTTTTAATTTCTTTTCGTATATTGAGAAATTCCTACTCACTGGACAGCTCTAATAGAGATGATAAAAACACATAGATGTGCTCAGAGCAACGTAGGTACTGTCCTCCCCACTTCTCCAACTTCAGATAGAATTGCTCTATGAATTATTCAGCTATTTGGGTAACCAAAGAACTCTTTCGCTTATGTATTTTAATGAGATACTTGATTATATTTAAAAACATAAACCAGTCACCCAGTTAATTCTTTTGAAGGCAATTAACTTTTTTAATTTAAAGATTTCATTTTATTACATTTGTACTGAATCCATGGGCTGAAATCTGACAGCTCTCTTTGATTTAAAGAAAGTAATTCAATTATTCCAGTCTTTCACTTACAAATCAGAAATATAAATTGTTTTCAGGGATAATGAGAGCTGTTAATGTCAGCTGATGGAAATAAATGTAGAGAGGTTTGTTTTGCTTTGTTTTTTATTAACAAAGAATTTTCATGGTACAAAACAGACCATAATGGATGCTTCATAAAATAAGTATGATACGACCATTCAAAGAAAAAAACGTCATAAATATTTCCAAAGTATAATTTCAATTTTCCTTAACATTTTTTTTTTTTTTTTTTTCAGAAAAAGCTGAATAGTTTTGGCAGAAATCCTATTATCTTGAAGCAATGACCCTGACTTCAGAAAGACATGTAGACAATATTTCTTCCTAGTTCAAACAGCTATCTAATTTTGTGAAAACATCATAAAATAGACAATTACCACAGGGAGCATTAAGCATATCTGAATGGAATGGTAGCAATGAATTTGAACAGAACAAGAATTTGCTTCAGGTTTCAGTGTGAGGCAACTATCAGGCTAAAAGCTAATGTATAAAAAATGAGCTTTAAACATGCTTTACTCTTATTACCTTGTGTACTGATGAATTACTTTTAATTGACATGAATATGATGTTTTAAAACTGTTGAACAAGATTAAAAACTGAATACACATTTTATTATTTTTAGGCATCTTGGGCTTCCAGTACACTTGGTTTCTGGTTTACTGAACTTCTAGAAAGAAACCACCAATTTTACAGTTGGATTTTTGAAAGACGACCAAACTGCTTCTGGATGACAGGATTTTTTAATCCTCAAGGATTTTTAACTGCAATGAGACAGGTAAACAGTATTCAAAGCCTCACTCTGCCTATTCCTAGATACACTTTTGAAATGTATATTGGTGTGATGGATGCTGAGTTATGCACATGGCTCCATCTTATCAACAATGAAGATATATGACTGCATAACTGATTATGACTTACTGAGTGAAGTGGTCTTCCAGCACATGTACTTTTTCATTATCAAGCACTAGTATGTTAATTTTTGTTTCACTACTTTGATCCTAGGCCTATGAGGGCTACCTTACAACATTATTAAGGTATAGTGGAGAAGTAATGTCTCATGTTGCTATTCAGACATTCCTGAAAAGAAGTGTTACAGCCATGAACTACTTTTCTTTCTTTTTTTTTTTTTTTTCTTTTTCTTTTTTTCCCCTTCCTTTTGTTCTGTGTTCAGTTCTCTCCCAGAGTTACTTTTCCTTTAAAAGCAGACAATAAATATCTATGCTGATCAGCATACTGGGACATACATTGGAGATGATAATTCTGTCATATTGGGAAAGAATACTCAGGTAGGAATGCAATGGGAGCTCAGACAAAAGCTAACTTTTGGAGGAGACAGAACGAAGGCTTACAGAAAAGGGAAACCTTGTCTCTCTCTCAAATCTGGGTAGTGTAATCTTTGGATATCTAACTGAAGTTTCAGTGGGTGATCTACTAAAAGCACAGCCATATAACCTTGGAATTGTGTAACAAAATACTTTTCTTGAATCAACAGTCCTAAGTATCTTGCACCCAAACCTGTGGAAAGGATTTATTAGTAGTATCTGAAACAAGTGGAATCTTCTGAACTTTTCTGCTTCCCTAGTAGAGAATGAGAGGTACATAACAACATAAAGGTCACAGGTAAACAACAAAGTGTCTGTCTGGGCTCTGCTCTTGAGCTCTACCGTGAAATAAATAGAAATGAGAAAAATGAACAGCTACAATGATAATTGAACTTTAACTCTTCTGCTCTTTTAAAGCAGCTAATTAAATGCAGTATGGGGTAAACATTAACTTCAAAATGAATTCCAGTTACTTCAAACAAAGGTCTTGAAAAAAAGTTTAATAAACTGGGATAAAACTTAGGTGTGACATAACTTAACAGCAGGAAATAATAAGGAATAGGGCAAGACAGTTGGGCAAGTGTTGTTGGGTGCTGTAATTAACTGACTAAATTTGAAATATGTGTTGACTCTTGAACACATCCATCTCCAAGTGTTTTTTTTGTTTTTTTTTTTTTTTGACAGTCACTTTAAGTAGTTTTAGAGCTGAGTGAGCTCCCTCTCACTATTAAGAATAAAATTAATGAATACCATTATTACAAGAAAAGGTAGGCAATCCCAGAAAACGTGCAGCAAAACATGCATTTTGCTTTTTTTCATTGTAACTGTTTTACTTATCACAATGGTTTCTTATTTCCTGAAAGCTGTGAAATTTTCATGTTCACAAGAGCCAACAACAGCATTCATTGGTTGTGTTACTGTATTGTTGTAACATACTGTATATCATAAAAAGATTAAAAGAATAAATAAAAATAAATTAAAATAAAAATCAAATACAGCAGATAAAGTACTGGAAGCCTTGTAGTACCATCCCATTGTTGGCTTAGAGAGAAGGCTAATGCTGTAGACATGTATAGTATAAAAAGTTAAATTTGAGAGGGTAAATTATGACCATACAAATATAAATATATATATAATAAATATAAATATATAATATAATAAATGTTTTGAAAAATATGGTTCTCTGAATATGTAAAAACGTAACCTCCAGATCTTCATCTGTTTTGGGCAGGAAATAACAAGGGCTAACAAAGGATGGGCTCTGGACAGTGTTGTGCTGTGCAACGAGGTCACTAAGTGGATGAAAGATGATATCACAAGCCCTCCTACGGAAGGTGTCTATGTGTATGGGCTGTATTTGGAAGGAGCTAGCTGGGACAGAAGAAACATGAGACTGACTGAATCTAAACCCAAGGTGCTCTTCGAGATGATGCCAGTTATAAGGATATATGCAGAGAACAACAGTACGTAACTGAATCGTAAAGGACATTAATTTGATAGACTTTAATGTAACTTTTTTTTTTTTTTTCAGCTGCATGAAAGTCTCTTGAGCTTCAGGGATTTCATCAGGCTTTCTCTATTCATGTATACATACAGAATCTTTTTCAACAGGACAGGCTTCTCAGTCTTCTATATAAAATGAGCTAGTGGCCTTCCTTGATAATCAATAATGGGCATTTCTTCCCCTAATATTTAGATAGGTCTCTATGTTCTGTTCTTAATGGTGTTAATAACTTTTTAAAACCCATTACAGATGAACTGTTCTCTGCCTTGTGACAAACATACTCATATTCAGTCTTTCGCTGCAATTAGAAGCCATAATTCCTGGTGCAAATACATACTGTATTTTAACACTAACATAGATGCTAGTAATGTTCTTAATACACAACTCTGAAAATACTGTTGCTTACTTTTCTCAAAAAGTATATGGGTAGTGTGTGGCTCTTAAGTGAGTTAGTCTATTTTCTCATTGGTATTTTGAAGTGCTAGGTATACACTTGCCATGATAGCTTATATAACAGAAGTTTATATATCATAAACCTGGATATTTGCAGAATGCCACTCCTAAACTGATGAGGTGGTTGAATCAAAATATAAAACCATACATAAGCTTTGAAACCTAAACCCCCACACCAAAATCCACTGCAATATACAAGTTTTTTTTATATCCATAAATGTATGTATACACATATATTTACAACATTATATATATAAACATGTATATCACACACATAAGTTATTTATGGTATTCATATAACATATACGTTATATATGTGCTGTATATACATAAAATACACTCCTTTTTTTCCTGGACAAGGCTATGCATGAGTTAACAGAGGCAGCAAGCAGTGGCAAGAAGCGATGGAAAATGTTTTGGTCTTTGAGAAAGAAAAGGGCTATAAGAACTGAAAGAAAATTAGGGAGTAAAACAGTAAAAATACTGTTTTATGGAAATGTGTGATTTAGATTATTATTACACGCGTGTGTTTGAATAAAATAGGAAATAACATTGAATAGTGCAATAGGATAGGAATATCCAATGTTGAATGTAAATCTGGAAGTTTCCATTTAAAGTGTTCCACCTCCAGAAGCAAAGTCTGCTTACATGATATTTTATCAGGGTTTTCTGTAGCTAATCTTTTATAAGAGACATAATGACTGTGAAAGCAGCCAATATGCCAAATAATGAACACTGAAATATTAAGACTAGACTATTTTTCTGATTCTTCAGTGAAAATGTTGATTTATATTCTGAAATTCTGTCTGAATTTCAAAATGTATGGTTCAGTGTTTTTCCATGAGTAGGGCATATTGTTATTTTGACATATTAATAATATGTTTTTAAGCCACTGCTCAGTGGACAGGTTGAACTAATAATTATGCTAAACAAGCTAGAGCATCCATTTACATTTCTTGCTACATCTAGTTCCTGGGGGCTGACATTAAATTCTAAGCTTCCAGGAATTTCAAGGATTGCAATATTACCTTCATCTGGCAATAGCACAATAATGAACAGTGTGAGAATCAAGTATGATTTTTTTTTTAGGTGGTGATGGAGAAATGTGTGCTATTGAACTTTGATTCAGTTTTATGTTTGCCTTGTGCCCAATCTTTTAAGGCCCTGTTTTCATACCCCAGTTTCATTATTTATTTATTTTTTTTAAATGTCTTTTCTGTCTTCTCAGCTTCAAAGGATCCATGTTTATATTCATGTCCGGTCTACAAAAAGACTGTTCGAACAGATCTGAATTACATTGCTGCCATGGATCTTAGAACCCTTCAGCCTCCAGAGCACTGGGTATTGCGTGGGGTAGCACTTCTGTGTGATGTCAAATAATGCTGAAAAAGGTTTACTAATTCTTTTCTGATTTTAAATATTAGCATTGACGTAGCTAGCTATATGATAGATTGTTTTATAAAAATGTATTTTCTATGTCATAGACACCATTGTGGCCATTACAGTAATTTTTTCTCAATAAACCTATACAATAGGCTTATAAAGGCTAAATCTTAGAATAATAATACATTTGATAAATAGATTCGAGCACTACCTTTGAAATCTTGGTTTTCATGATAAATATTTAGAGTTCCTATCTCACTAATGTGTACTTTATTTTATCCTGAATAAAGATTGATTTGAACACTGTTACTTTTCAGTGGTTAATTATGGTTGTATCAGGGCTTCAAGCAGCTAAACACATATCTTTATTTTATTTATTTATTTATTTATTTATTTTGCCTATGGAAAGCTAAGATGAGTTGATAATTCATATTAGTTAATATACTTCATGATGATGTTCAAAGATTATCTTCTGTCTTCTAGGTGGCTTGCTCTCTAAATAAGGAAGGTAGGACTGGAACAATGTTGCATCTGTTCCATCACTTGGAAAACAATTTCATTGTATTACATAGGAAAGCAAGCATTTGACAGCTGCCAGAATTCCTTAATATCCGATTCATGACCTATAAATAAATAATGGAGAGGAAGAAAATCGTTCCATAAAAATGATGTTGCTTCCTCTTTTTTTTTTTTTTTTTGGTGTGCTGTTACACCAAATGTGTAACCTTCATCAAGGTTATTAGTTGTTTAGCTTTATCTTTGTTTCTGCTATATTTTTGCAATGTTGTGATTTTATATATTGTTCTTTTTTCTTTATCCTTTTCTACTTATGTGCTGAAGTCTTTTTGCATCTCAGCTAGCTAAGTCCACGTGGGAGTCAATCTTCAGAGAGAAATTTTAATACCTCTACTTAGTTGAACACTGTTGGCTTTGCAAATCAAGTACACTTTTGTAGTCATCAAAAAGTCAAAAAGTCTTTTTTTTTTTTTTTCTTTTTGAGTCAAATAAGTCATGTACCTTAGAGTGAGCCTCTAGTCATTCACGATAAAAAGTACTGTAGAAGATTCTATTAAACTAAAAGAAGAGAGATTTAGTTTAGATATTAGAGATGTTAAGAAGAAATTCTTTGTACAGAGGGCGGTGAGGCACTGGAACAGGTTGCCCAGAGAAGTTGTGGATGTCCCATCCCTGGAAGTGTTTACGGCTAGGTTTGATGGGGCCTTGGGCAACCTGGTCTAGTGGGAGGTATCCCTGTCTATGGCAGGGGGGTTGGAACTGGACGATCTTTAAAGTCGCTTCCAACCCAAACCATTCTGTGACTGTGTAATTCTAAGAGGAAGCAGAAAGAGAAAGTATTGCTGGTGCATCTGTCATACATAAACGCTGCAATGGAGAAGCTGTTTTCAATTTTATGTCAAATCCATACATGGAATTTGAAGGGTTCCACTTTCAGAGATTATAAGGAAGAAAGAAAAGAAATTTTTATCACAGTGGGCAATACAGTTCCATCTTTATAGTAAAAGTGTAGTCATCATTACAAATATATATATATATTTAAAAGTACATTATTAAATTCTATGTACTAACTGGATTATAGAGAAAGTATCTCATTCTGAATTGCCATTCATTAAATTCTTTTGATTTTTATTATTATTATTTTATTTTCCTTTCCTTGCTTGGAAAATTATCCTGTTCTAACTAGCTGGAGCTGAACATGCAATGTTGCTTCTTAATGAATCTTGAAATGGAGCTTGACTAGTGCTCATATACAACATTCTTATTTTTATCAATCATGTTTTAACATCATGTTTGCATTGCATAAGCATGATATATGTGTACAAATATCCAAAGGATTCTGGAACATATATAAGGCTTAGGAAAAAACGCTGCAGAGTTAGATTCATATGAGACATAGCTCATCAGTTGTGTAAAATAAAAACTCTATTAAATAGATGAAGAAAAATGACATAGTTCTTTATGGATCTTAAAATCTACTTGATTTACAGTTTACTGGAGCATCTGGCATCTTCTTTCAGTCTACAATATGCTTTTTCTTAAAAATTTCTAACTCCTATACAAGTTTTTTCTTTACCCTTTGTTCTTATAAAAGCTTAAAGTTAAAAAATCCATCGTGAGTGACAGTGTATGTGTGTTTGTGTATGAATATAGTAAAAGGAAAATGAAAATCTGGGCTTTTAAACTAACCAGTGAATACAAGTTGCCAATCTGAATTTGCCTGTGAAATCTGCACATAGGTAGGAATAGAAATTTGTATTTATGTGCATATCATATCTTTTAAAAAAAGATATTTTCAAAACAGAGAACAATAACAAGAAGAACCAACACTGAGAAAGCTGAAAGAAGAAAGAGTGAGAAGAGGAATATGTATTAAATATTTTTATTTTACGTTTATTTTACATTTTAAATATTTATTATTTGAAATGGGTAATAACTTTTAACTCTCAACGTTTTAGTGAAGCCATTATTTCTGCTGTAATCACTCTGAGAACTGTAGTAGCTATTTCAGTTTTTGCTGTTGGAGGATATGAGACATTCTACTTTGGCAAGAAAAACAGCAGATGTTTGATTGGTGTTTTATAAACATTTTTTTTCCAAAGTGAGGTCAAGAAACTTTGGACAAAAAAGAAGAGCCAGGAAACTACCTGAAAGAAAAATACTTAGCATGGTCTAATAGAAGGTACTGTAACTTGCAAGACAATGTTTTTGCATGCATTTGCTGCTAATAACTTTCAGTTTGCAGTTTCTCTATTAAACCACTAGAAGAACTGCAGTTAGTATACGTAGCTCTTCACTCAGAGCACCACCATCCTGCCCAACTTCCATAACTTGAATATAAAATGTTTTTTTTTTTTTTTCCTTGAGAAAAAAGTAAGCTAGAATATCTTTTCAATTAGCCTTTCTTTTCAATTAGCCTTACTAAATCATAATTTAATGTCACATAATGCTTCCCTGTATTTAGGTTGAAACAGCTCATAAATCTATCTTGCTTGCTCTGAGTGATCTGTGATGCTGGTATAGTACTAGTAGATTAGTTTGGTAAGGGCACTATAAGTAGTCTTTCTTTTTTCTTGCTAATCTGATCAATACATACTTAGAAAATAAATGCTGGATGACGATGAAGCCTGCTATCTCTGTATGTGATTGTGGCAAGAGTGGATGTGCAAACCTGGACTAGAAGCTGCATAAAATAAAATGTGTTTAATACATCTCCCTTTTTTAGCTATTATTTGCAAAAATCAATTCCTTTGTACTAACTTACATAAATCAATATTGTTTCAATTGAGATGTTTTGAAGAAAAGATGCAGACAATAAATAAATTATTGCAGTCAAAATGAAGACTGTGCCTTCAAAAAAAAGATGCTCAATTCATTTCACACACAAAATAAGTTGCTTCACATTTCTTCTTGACACTGTGTTGTGGAATAATCAAGCTCAAAAGTGTATATTAGAGTAGGCAATGACATGTTGAGTTTTCATTTTAAGTATTTTGAAGATATTCTATCCTTTTTGAGTGATAGAAAAAGTGAGCCAACAAAGAAATAATTCTTGCTAAGGATAAAAAATCACTTTACATTCGATGTTTTCCTATTTTGGTCACCAAATTCTGTATAGTAATCCTTACTTACAGAGGACAAATAAAGCTATTCTTTATTCTTCCAAAGCAAGAGGTCTCAAGTGAATTATATTTGAAGTTCAGTATGTTTGCTACTTGGATAAAGTGAGAAGCCAATTAAGAAATACATGATATATGCATAATAGGAGAAATTTCACAAAAGGAGGATGTACAGCAAAACATGGAAATGAAATCTTTATGAAGAAAAGTACTGTCTTTGAATTGCAAAAATTCAATCAACTGATTTTGGTGTTACACTCTTGTATCAGCATAATAAAAATTGTGCTTGATCCCTAATGAGAAATTGCATAATGAGTTGAGTTTTTAAGCAAATTTGGGTGAATCTTTTCTCCTTTAATTCAATTAAAATAAATAAATAAAAAAAATAAAAAAAGGAAATAATATTCCTCCAAGAGCTAGTTGTTTGCACTGGATATGCAGTGGTTTCTGGTCTCTATAATACTAAAATTACCAGATGGAAAATCAGACCCTGGAAATATCATCCAATATCATCCACCAATATCATTTGGTGTTTTATGTTTGGTGTATGCAGTTGAGTACAACCAGAGATGTTCTCAGAATAGTACTTCATGAGCAGGTTGCTTTTACATTGTGTAGAATGAGTTCTTGTCTTTAAAAAGAAAAAAAAAAAACAACAAAAAACGGCTCAGAAGAATGCAAGGGATAGTCATGTTAGAAAGTAGAGGGGATCGGAATCACCTCAACATTTTATTGTACGTTTTATTTATTAAATTAATTTTATTTTAGGGTAAATGTTCTCTAGATCTATTACTTGTAACCATGGATGTTAGCTGTGGTATCACGTGTACGCAGATGTTGAGTATTAGACCTGTATAGCGTGCTTCTGTTTTTCTCACACACTATATAGGAAAGTTTCAGACATTGTCTTTTCAGATATTTTATCAAACCTTTGAGAACACTCTGTGATTCTGTGACCATTCTAAATTATCATGATGACTTGATTGTGTTGTAGATTCACAGTGCCTATGGGTATAAAGAAAGTGGCAGGATTTCACAGCTTATATTGTGGAACAGGGGGCATCTGGACTCTGGATGCAGTTCTCACTATTTAATCACACTGGTTTTGTTTCCTTTTCTAGCACCTGTGCATTGGGAGTATGGAAATCAGATATATTTCAGAGATTAAATTTTTGGTATTGGTATTTGCAAAATGTGCTGACAGTGAAAAGTGTAGGAACAGTACAAATGTCTTTATAATTAGACAATTCAGAGCTTTGGTCTATGTTACTGTATCTTGCATCTTGTAGGTTTTACATGGCACACTGTGGCACTGGGACAGTCAATAAAAAAACATCTTTGTACTTTTTCTTAAGAAGAGATTGTTCCTTGCATTAAGTGGAGATAAGAGAGATCTGAGGAGGGATCAAGACAATCGAAATGGGTACTGAGAACAGAGCATTTTCTGCCATTCATCTAAATAAGGTTAAGGCTCAGGGGTGGAAGCTTTTGAAATAAAAGCAGCTCTGTTCCTGAACTTATTTGATAAAATAGTCTTGCTTGCCCTCTTTCTCTTCTGACTTCCTTTATTTATTTATTTTCAGTGGGAATATTTTATTTCCTTGATTAAAGTATTTAAACCCCATAATTATTGTTATAAAGTGTACAAGTAGAAGTGGCTAATAATTTTAGATAGATTTATTACAGTTAATACACAGTTTAGTGAATGATGTATTAAATGTTCCTCTTTTTTCAATAATCTTTTGTGGCTCAGGCCATGGAAATGACATATGAAAAATACTAAACTTGTAAAAAAAAAAAAACTAAAATTCTAGGTATGGTACAGCTTGTCTAAGTGAGGTGTTCATCTGATTTGATGCTTCTATGTGCTCAATCTTGGCATTAACCAATATTATTTAATATCTGTAGTTATAAAATGACATAAAGATATTTTATGTTTTAAATTTATGTTAGATTAATACAAATCCAAATGAGTTTCCTTTAATAGAAATTAAAAGCTATTTGTCTTTGTAATCATCTACAGACTCTGTTTTCATGGTGATTGCTGGAAGGAGAAAACTATTAAAGAGAAATTTGTTTAGTACAGGAAAAGTGCTGAGAATGAATTTACCTAAAGTGCTGTCTTATGCATGATAGAAGAAAGGCAAAGAGATCTTTTCCATTTTTTTTTTTTAATTACAGAAGATCACGTGTGACTGCTCTAAGTAGAAAGTATACTATTGAATTAAAAACACTCATTTATGAAATAAGCTAAGGAAAGTTTGTTTTCCATAACAAATTTCTAAGTAAAAGAATACTTTTAATTAAAATAACAATATATTTGTGCAAAAAATGAACGTTTTAAATTGACTTTAGATGACAGAGATTTTATTGAGTTGTGTAATGGAATTGGAGTCTGGAAGTTCTCACAAGTAAAGGTGAAACGTGACAGTGTCTGACCAATAAGTCAAAAGGTTCAATAAATCACAATTAAATGTAGGCAAGCAATAAAGTGCATAGTACAATTCTAGACAACTAATTGCAACTTTCAGAAAACAGTTTAAGCATTATGGCTTTAAGATCTCGGTCTAAATGGTCAAATGTATTATTTCTAATATAGCTGCAAGGCAAGATTATGTAAAAACAAACAAGCAAAAAAAATACAAAACAAAACAAAACAAAACAAAACAAAAAAACAAACAACACCACAAAACTGATGTTTCATCTGAATGGTTTTATCTGTCATTGACAACTGATAAATTTGCATGCATAAAATACCAATTTCAGACATGATTATAAGTATTTTCTTCCTAATCTGCTTTCTAGTCTTAGAGGTTCAGCAGCCAGAACAGCAGACTTAAGGTGAGAATCCCAGAGCATTTTTAAAATGCAGTCTCTTCTCTATCTGGAGATACCTACTTTGAGTATTGTGCCTTGGAGAAAGCAAGGAAGTGACTGTGCATCCCATTTGCATGCAAGATGCATGCAAATGGTACTTCTGACTGGCTGAAGTACCGTAGCTGAGATATCAGGCTGATCTGGAAGGAAGGTAGCAGGGACTGTCTTGGTGCCACTGTGGACAGCTTCAGCTGTGTCTGAGAAGAGAAGCACATCTGCTGTGAGTGTTGTAAGAAAAGTGCTCTCCATAGGCACATTTCCTAACAGAATTGTGTTCTCTACTGTTTATTACTCATACTCAGCCTATAAAATCATCAGCATCCCTGCTGTTCATGGAACTGTGAAGGATGTAATGTTTGTTTTGGTGACTTATATCAGTGAGGTTAAATTCAATTACCCTAGCCTGGTGTACTTGAAAGCTTAGAGTAACACAGCTCTCTCTGCACAGATGTTAAGCACCCAGCAATGTGTTCATTTTACAATATTTTAGCTAGTTAAACAGTTGATTTCAGAAAGCCAGTTAGTAAGTACTTTAAGGGAAACCTAAAAATTTCTGACCAGCAGCTCTCAAAAGACTGTCTCATCTGGCAGTAGGTAGCACTATCTGTTCTCCCTTTTTTTATGCAAGACTAATGATCATGACCTCTTAGGTCCATTATCAGAAAAGAAAAAATCTGTCTTACTTATCATTGTTATCACAGATTGTCAGCACTTTGATGCTGCTGTTCAATTTCTGTTTAAAAGAGAGAGTGATTTTTTTAGAATGTTAGTTTTGCATCTGCCATAAGTTGCAGAATTCCTCAACACCAGAAAATGCCATGTCATGTAGCTGGTGCTGTTTCCTAGGCAATGTTAAGCCACTTTGCTGAAGCAAAGAATCTCATGCGAAATTGCCATTCTCCCAGGCTAAGCCAAGGATCAAATGTCATGTTTATACAATTGTAATGATAGGATTAGATCGGAATTAAGTTTGAAACATTAATAAGCTGTTGTTTATAGTTCATATTTTGCATTAAAAACAAACAATAAAGGAGCCATTAACTGTTATGGGCCATTATCATTAACTGACCCATTATCAGTTATGGGCACTGATATCCCAGTTAAATAAGTAAGGCAGAAAAAGGAGAAGATTAAAGTCACAACAAGTGGCAGGTTTCTTTGAGTCTTTCACCCTTGTAAAAAGTATTGAGGCCTGGAGGGGATGACTTTGCCCATTACTTGTTTTCAGCACGCTTCTTTTCCCTTTCTCCTCTTTACCATCTTTCCATATTTTCACATCTCATCATGAGTATTACAGTCTTCTGTGAGTTGATGTATGACTCAAGCTGCTGCTGAATCACAGACTTGGCCATTTAAATATATTTCACTGCAAGTGGCGTGCAAAGAGCAGCTGCTCTGTTACCACCTCTCTTTTTCCAGGGGCTTGTGTGCCTGAAGCTGTTGGAGCTGTGGCTCACTAGGTGTCAGCAAAGTCGTCCAGAAAAAGAGGTTTTTCTCTGAGATTTAAATAAGGGTGTGAAGAAGAACTTCATGCATGTAGCAGAAATTTTAAAGCATATGAGGTAGATGCTTTAGTTCAAGGTAACACAACCTAGAAAACCAGTGCTTTCTATGCCATTAGCTCAGTTTTATTTCATAGTCAAACAGCTTTCTTTATGTATCATCTGTGTGTCTAGGGAAGAGTGACTAAGTGATGCATTTAACACAGCAAACGAGAAAAGCAGCTGGTAGAAAAGTGATCACTTTTTGAAAGTGTGAACTTTCTAAAATGTCCTAGTTGTTGAGTGTAGAGGTTTGCACTCACAAATAATTTCCTCTTCCTTTTCAACTCTGTTGCCAGGTTCCACAGTTTCTTCTGAAGGCATGGATATGGATTCCACTAGTTAATTAAAAACTTGATGTATTTTCTGTGGCTTTCAGCTAGCTTCTGCCACAGATGTTAGTATCTGCCTCTGCACTCAAGGCAATTGTGCTTGCCAGCCATTCAGATGTCATCTTCCATGAGTACGCTTCATTCTGGCTAACACTGGGCTCAACAGTGGGTTTTTCTTTTATTCCTTGACAAATGTTATCTGATAGATTGTCCTCTCCCTCAGAACTTTACCTTTCATTTCCAATTCCTTTTACAAATTTTGGTGTATGCTTAGGGGTGTTTGCAAAGGCTTGCCTTGCCACTCAGTAGAACCAAATGGTTAAGAAAAACCTTTCTATAATCTTCACAAAATCAGCTTTACCTGGATCTACCATAGCACCAGCCATAGCTTGCACCTGGAGAACAAGAAGTTTGGACTTCATGATATGCAACAAAATGTCACAAATAAAATCCACATGTAGGGTGCATAGTTGCATACATGTCAGTATATATAAATCACTATGCATATGAACATTATGTTTTTAAAAGATTTTGAAATACTTGGTAGATGACATTCTCTCAAATGTCATTTTCTTTTTTTCTTCTTTTTTTTTTTTCTTCATTATTTTTTAAACCAGACTCTTGGTATCCATGTAGAAGCAATTGCTAAGCAGCTTAGGGAATTGTCTGTGGAAAGTGGAGCTTATTGCTGTATTTATTTATGGAATGGATTCAGCCTCTGTCTAAGTGGAAAAGCATATATATTGGCTTATTGAGGAGGCTGAAAAGTTCATCCTCTGTGTCTGATGAAATATGTTGAGTTAGAGATGTGTGATGCTGTAAGGCATGAAGTAATGACCTCTGAGGCTCAAGAAAGAGTCCCAATAAAAATTAGCTAGCCAAATCTAAGGGTATGCAGTATTAAATATGGTCTGTGAAACTGCTGTTTAATGTTAAGCTACCGAAAATATTCATGAGGATGCATTCTCTAAAGAAGTGAAACACCGAATTTAATTACTATTACCTTCACATAATTCCTGGTATTTAAAGCTTTAAATTTATTTTTGAAGAGACAGTTTTGAAGATGGTGCTTCACAGACTACAGCAGTGTTTAACTTCTGTTGCGTTAAAAGGAACAGACTTCTTTTAAAAGGTATCAAGTATGTAAGCTTCATTGTTAATGATCTAATTTACACAGAACAAAGAATAAATTTTGTCTTTTGCCATTCCCTTATCTGGAACATTTGGACTGAGAAAGCTCAGGATGCAATAATTGCTTTGAGATAATTCAGTAAAGAAACATATGGGCTTTCTCTTTTCATAAGGATAGCATGGTTTAAACTTTTTTTTTTTTTTTTATATATGGGAAAAGGAGTATATTATTTATTTTTGACAAAATAATATACATATGCTTAAAAATAAACAACTATATATTAAAAAGTTGGTGTTATATGAGTTGAGAACACAAAAATAGTGTGAGCCTCTATGTCAATAATACAAAAGAGGTGTCTTCTAAGTCTCAAACTGTGACTAGATACGTAGATAATTGTTGCTCACAAAACCAGCAGGAATTCTTATAAATGAATGGATTTAAGTATGCATAGAAATACAGATATAAAATTAAATATCTGTATCATTTTCCAAAATGTTGTGGTTTAACTCTGTGTGGTGCAGCTAAGCACCACACAGACAATTCACTCACTCCCCCTGCCCCAGTGGGGTGGGGGAGAGAATTAAAAAAACACAACACATAAAACGCATAGGTTGAGATAAAGACAATAGGACAGAAAAAGAAGGGAATTAAAAGAATAGCAAACAAGTATATATATTAAACAAGTAATAAACTTGCCTGCCACAATTGCCTGCCACCCAGCCTCCTTGCTGGCAGGGCAGCACAAGAAGAAGAAAAGGCCTTGGCTCTGTGTAAGCACTGCTCTGCAACAACTAAAACATCAGCATGTTAGCATCATTATTTTCATCCTAAATCCAAAACATAGCACTTACCACCCACTATGAAAAAAAAATTATCCAAGCCAAAATCAGGATACAAAAATAACTTCTAAATATCCTGAAATCCACCACAACTGACTGCATGCTTGCTTTTTTGGAAATGTGCTATTTTCATGTTAAGTTGGCTTTTGACAAAAATTAATTCTCATACTTATTCGTGTACAGACACTTTCTGCTTTAAACATAACAAATTTATGATCAAGTGGTTATATGTAGTATATTGCATTATGAGGAGCAGCTCCTTCACTTTGTATAAGTCAAACATACCCATTTTTAGGCTCCTTCATGTCAATCTCCATAAGATTTAAAGGAGATTTTATCATGCTAAAATGATAAAAACCATTAACAATTGTGTTTGCATGTCTCTCAAATACTGCACAGCACATCATCTCTTGTGACCGGAGGTAGGGATTTGTTGACACCATTCAGAAAATAGTAAGGGAGTTTTGGAAAATCTAACATCGATGCAAGTGCCCTGAATAGTAGTAGTAAGGGTGCAGTTGCTTTATCTTTCCATAGTTAACTTTGGAACATCATATGAAATCATTTCTCATATTGTAAGAAATGTTCTAGGAGTTATTGTAAAAGTCTGAAATCGATTTTGCTGGCAAATGGAAAAGAGGAACAACAGACTGCAAGTGTAGTGTGATTGCTACATGATGTCTGTTCAGCTTTTGATGCATAGAAACAGTTTGGTGTCAGAGGTAATATCATTAATTATAGAGAAAGTGGAAGTGTCCCCAAGCAAGAGAATGGTTTTCACTTAAGCCAGGCACCCAAGCTACTGATGTTTCTCAGAGACAGAGTCAATAAGGGACTCACACATTCAGGTTGTGGCAGCATGCATTCTGTGAAGCAGTTTAGTCCTTAGTTTCAGGAACATGATGAAGAGGGATATCCCATACAAAATGTGTTTTATTTTTGGAGGTGAGCAGCTTGACATTTTCTCCCAGAGTTTTTGTGCTGTCAGAGGCACCCTGGCTTGGTCTCTAGTGTGTAACTTTATAGAAGTAGGCTTTGGAGACAGGGTAAAAGAAGGAAAAAGCTCACCGCAGATGAACTAGTGACGTTTATAAGCTATAAAGCCTTGACTGGCTTTTAATAACTTTAATTTCTTTAATTTCTTTAGCACTATTTGTGCAAAAATTTGTCTTAAATGCTGCATGTTCTGACTTCCTGAACTCTCCAAATTTATTGTACCTTTTTTAGTTTAACAGGAAAATAATAGTAGAATAAAATCTTGGTTTTTGAGTTCCAGGTGCATCTCTGCTCATAAGACCGTGTATTGAGGTGAATTAAGAGCATTGTTCAGGTCTCTGCTGTTATTTCTTTGAATTATCTGTAGAAGATTTTTGTGATGCTAGTTTGTTAGGGCAGAACTGTATATTGCAGGTTGCTTTCTTGGTGTAATAAAAATTTATTAACTTAATTTTTATAGAACCACCATTCAAAAAAAATATGAAGAAATTAAAAATATAATGGATTTCTTTGAATACAAGAACAAAATTTTCATAAGAAAAATATGGAAGCAGAAAAAATAACTGAGAAGATTCCTTGAAGTTATTGTTCTTTTAAACCTCTAGGTAATATTATTGTTTTGTATACAGTGTGGTTAGTATGAAATCTCATTTTGAAAGCAAAATGTCAGAGTTCCATGTTCCTGTCATTCCCCTTTCTTTATTGACATTATGAGAATGCTAAAGGAAATAAAGTAACAGTTTAAAAAAAAGACTTAGAGGATGACTTAATGCTGCTATGTTAGGGAAAAGAAAAGACAGAACCTTTGATATAACCAAGGGTTATTCACTCATGCTGAATGAAAGGTATATGCTGGAGTGTAAATTAAAAAGAGAAGTTCCTAATCATAATATGTTTGAAAACAGGTAAGGTTGTATGCAAACATGCATCTTACGTTTTCTGGAGATATTAAAAAAAAATTCAAACAAGCAATATGCATTTAGATCAGTAAAAACACAACATATGATCCATGTAATACAGCTGAGTTATGGCTTATCTTTGAGGGGCATAACAAACAGGAAGCTTGACAAGAAATTTTGACGACACTGGCAATTCAACTATAGAAAAACCTGTAAGATAGAATTATTCATTAATTATTTCCAATGAAAATTAAAAGTATCATTAAGAGATGTGAAGTCCAAGTTAGTGCAGTGATTCTGCAAATGTTTGCATTTGGAACAGGCACTAACTAGAATTAAGCCACATGGTATCTTGAATGCTATACACTAATCCCCACTATTAACAGCAGGTAGGTTGTCTTTTCTTAAAAGAAGGCGGAAATTTCTTCAAGAGCACTGCATGTGATTGTAAGGAAATACAGCTAGTGAGGGCAGTTGACCACAGAAGACAGGGAATGTTTGACTAGAAACTGGGTGTTTGTCCAAATGCAGGTTACATAGTGAGTCTTAAGCTTGACAAATTCTCTCAGCTGCCTTGTTTGAGAATGCACTTCAGCAATTAGACACATTTCTTTCCAGCTGAAGCCACTTACAAGGTGCATAAGCCATAGACCAGCTGATAGTAAAATTTATTTGATCTTCATGCAGGGTACTGTTTTTGCAGTTGCTGGTAACTTGGCCAATTTTTTACATTTGAGTATGAAACTGTGGTTTACATGTGCAATGCAGAAAGTTGTCAAGGCTGTTTTTAGTATATATGGATCATCTGGTCGTTAGCTTTTCTCTGACTTCTCCAATATGCTGACTGGGGACACTTTATCCACAGTGATTTCTTCTGACTCCTTGAAGCCTCTGGGACAACAGGTTTCAGAGCAGATGGTAAGCAAATCTCCCTGGAGTCCTGCATCCTTGCAGGGTGTCCTGGCTACAAGCAGGAGAACACACAAATCTACCAGCTGGAGAATGTTGATAAAGAGAAGAATAAAGGTATGGGAGTAAAGCCATCATTGGCATATGGAAGAGGCAACATAAGGAAGATCCAGAGTACAGTTAAAAGCAGGTGGAAGGAGGGGAAGGAGGGGACAGGAGCACACTGGGGACTTAGAGGCTTAAGATATGGGAACAGGGAGTAAGACGACAGGGACAAACTAGTGCAGAAATTAGGAAAAAAAAAACAAAAACAACAATGTAGGAGCGTAGAAACATGAAGACACTATGGCAATAGCTATAGGGTTCTGTTGCAATCCATGGCTTTGTACCAGTGATTCTCGTGTGTGGATATTAATTTGTTGGCTAAAAAGTGGAAGTCAGACTTAGTAATATATAAAGATACTCCCCCATATATTGGCATTAATTCAAAATTCATTAATTTCTGGGTAGTTAGTCACCCTGAAGTGTTGGCTGCTATTTTGCAGTCTCAATTCAAATGAGTAATGAGCTCTGTACTTCTTTGTTTCTTTTAGACAACCTGTCCTTGGCCAGTTTCCCAATTTATTATCATTTGGACTTACAATTTGAAGCTTTTTCTCTTTTATTGTAAATATTTTTGAAACAAACAGTGCATTTATTGTTTCAAATCTTTTTTTTTTTTTTTTTTTTTTTTTTTTTCTTTTTTTTCCTAGAATCCTTTTGCTGAAACAATGGAAGCAAAAGCAGTGAAATGACCAAGTGTGAGCATTTAAAATCTTTCTGTGGATTTTCCTTTTGTTCTACAGCTGTTGTTTCTATGGAGTAGTCACTGTTGCTATGTATTTTTTCTCTTTGTGGTTGCCAGAACATGACTAGCTGGGTCAACATGCTCATGGTGTTAGTAGGGAATAACATAATTGCTGCTTGATTAGAAGAGGTATTTTAGAAACAGCTTTCTGCATTAGAAAATTCCCTATAATGTTTAAATTTTTCTAGCAATGGCATAATCATGAGTAATTAACCAGACAAGGCACATTTAATTGCGACGAGGTATATTGGAAAAAAAGCAGGGAGAGGAGGTGAATTTGAACAATATTCAATATCGCAGTGTCCTGAGCTTTGCTACTACTTAATGTGCACTTATGCGTATCAATCTAAAATGTCTAGAGCAATGAAGCAGTGATTCTTCTATCATTTTAATCAATACTATGCAGACAGACAGGTTAAGTAGTAACCCACCACGGCTGACTAGATTAAACTTAAAAGAGCCCCTCTCAGTCTGTGTTTTCACGGGTACACTCAAATGGGTGCTCTTTCACCTAAAGGACATGCAGATGCCCAACAGTAAGATTTTTGGGAAATGTTTTGAGCAGCATAACTTTTAAGAGCTAATGGATTACATCTCACGGATGTCAGCGGGAGAGAGATGAAGAACATATCACTAGTAAAAGCTGGTGTGTTGCATCCTCTTCTTCCATTTTTGTGTTGTATTGAACCAATGACTTTTGGCTGGGTTGCCTCTTATTCTGATAAATGTCTAATGTAACTTATAAATGATGAAAAAAAAAAGATTATATATATACATTTTCTTTGCACAATTTCTCTTCACAGGCTGCTGAATTTCTCAGTCAGTCAGATCCCACAGCCTTTGCAGCTCAGAATGCACTTGAGCACAAAACTCAATGAATTTTGTCAGCTTGAATATCATGCTGACGGAGAAAGCGCCTTAGGAAAATTCCTGGAGCCACGGCAGAATGTGGTATAGAGATGAAGCAACTCAGAGGTGAGAGGTGCTGATTTGCACTGTCAAGTGCTGCTGTGTATGAATTCTGACCCCTGCACAGGGACAGATTCAGCAGAGATGGATTCAGCCCAGTGAAAGTTCAGAGAGTCCAAGAATTTCATATCAGCAGAAAAAAATCACATTTGCAGCATTCGTTTTAGTGAATGCTTCTGCAAATGCAGATTTACCTCTGAATTACTAGAGACCTCTGTTTCTGAAGAGAGGATGTAAAATAAAAGTGTAGCAGTGCAGAATGGGAAGCGGAGCCGGAATGGTTAAGAATGTCATGGAGGATGATGTTCACAGCGCAGACTACTTATACAGCAGGATGAAAAGTCAACTGTTTGCACAATGTCAAAATTTTGCAATAGAAATGCCAGTGTAAGATCAACTAATGGAGTATCAGCAAAGGCAATGAATCAAAATCTCCGTGTCAGCTGTGCCAACATGCTGTCCTGCGCCAAACCTATAATGAACTTGTGGTGATACAGCGATCACATTGTACTGAGGTCATGGTCATCTGAGGATCATTATTAAACTGTGATTACTCCATATCCACTGTTTATTGTTTCCTCTTTGCTTTGGGGTTAGAAGTTCATTAAAATGGTACAATGTGACCTTTAGATTTTTGAGAGATATAATTTGGTACATAACTTCAATATTTTGACAGTTTTTCTCAAATGAGAACTAAGCTTGGAAGAAACCTTGGATGAGCCTGTTGTCATGATCCATGTGAACAAACGGGTTGCCAGAGGCAGGTTTAAAAATGTGCTGTTTTATGGACCCAGTAAATACACATAGCTCCAGTAAACAGACGTGGCGGATAGTTTTTTAGAAAGCTGATAAATCTATGAAGAAACAACTTAACTTAATTGAGCTTAAAACTTGAAATCCCACTTGAAAAAAAAAAAAAAAAAGATGGTACATTCAATGCTTGATAGGACATGTTTGTCAAAATTAACATCACTTGACGCTCCCTTTGTTTGGCTTTTACAGAGCTGAAATTAGGATAGCTGAAGATTAAGAAAATAAAATCTTTTCATCCCTCAAAAATCTTTTTCTCTGTTCAAGGTCAGAATAAGCCAAATAAATTCTGTTGCAAGGCCCTTAGCAACAGAAGTGTGGTGAAGATGTATTTGGACAAGACTGGTACTGCAGAAGTAGGGCTATGACTAAGATAGGAGTGACAGCAAGAGGGGAAATCATATAATAAAGTCAGTTTTTGGATGGAGGTGGGACTACTGTATCTGCTGATTTGAGCTGACCTATTCTTATTCCTCATGGCTGGAAATAAGCTAGGTGCTAGGGATGTAAGAAAATGAGGTTTTCTGTTCAAGTTACTTTGTAACTTTATAGATATTCTCTTTATTTTTACAATATTCTGATATTGCAAAGAGATGTATATGTGATGTTGCAAAGAAGTATATACTGTGGGTTTGCTACCAGAACTATATAGTCTTGTGTAACACAGAATTTTTCTCTATCTTCAGACGACTTCCTAGAAAGGATCTGTGCTCGAAGAAACAGAAGTACACAGCTGGTCATTTGATGTGCCCTAAAACATTTCACTGTAAAGCTTTAGTACAGTTTGAGGGGAAGAGTTGTCTTTTTGAGAAAGATGTTGTGTGTACATTTTTTTTTTCTTTATATCTTAGAATGTCACAGGGAGTGAAGTGATGGGGAAAGATGCATGTTGAGGTAGTGCTGTAATTCTGCACTTTACTATTATAAGGTGAAGCTATGTGTATGGTATTCCTTCCTAATCACCCCTCAATTCTGTTGTCGTATTTGAGCAATACAGCTGGTGATTCTTCTGTAGCCATGCCTGGTTTTGGGAAGCTGTTCTGTGAAAAAGGCATTGCAGTCTTTTGCAAAGAGGAATGAGTTCTTTTGATATCATGTGATACAGAGCTGTTTAACAAGAACTGGAGATAAGGTGTTTGTAACATTCTGAAACTTCAACTTTGAACAAGCATGAAAATATCTGTTTCCTATCCACCTATCCTTTCCATAATATTGTGTTGCAGTTAAGGGAGACCTCCCTTTGTGGCACTGCTTCCCTTTGCCATCCATCCAGAAGACGGATAGAAATAATCTGGCTGTTAAAATGCATTGTGATGATTGCACTGATATCCAGAAGGGCTGCAGTTTTATGGGATCAATGTTCCATGCAAAGGTTTTCAGAATACTATTACAGAGTATTTTCTCACAGAAAGGGAATAAGATTTTTTTTGTATTTTATTTTACTAGCAACTGTGGAGCTATTTGAAATCTCCTGATGACTTACATGTATACGTTCTGCTTTTGTAAGGTATCCCATTGTCCTGCAGTGTGATAGTGGAAATTGAAACATTGGGAAGCTTCCCTTTGCAACAATGGAGACACAGAATTTATTTCCATACATTTTACTTAGGATCTTACTCATCTTTTCTGATAGGAAGAAGAGATTTCCCCCAGTTACCCTAGTATATCAGTGGTAGACAGAAATGCTGATTACATTGCCATGATGTGTAACACCAGAACCAACAGTTAATAGATTACTTTTTCCTTCTTTTTTGAAGGGGCTGATTAAAGTGATATGGGATAGTCCTGAACTGTGCTTCACTTCTGGTACAATCATAGCAACCACATCGTTTATCACTCCAGTGCTTCCACCTCTCCTCCTCTTATTTGGTTAGTGATTTACTCATTCTTTAGGTGCTTCTGTATTGACTGTGCAATGAGGATTTATGGACAACATATAAAATGAAACAGGGAGATGAAGGAAGAAGGATAAGGTCAACAGTTATTCCACTTGAATATGTTTCATTTAACAAAAACAAGAGAACCTGTTTTTTCTACTAAAGATATAGATTTTTAATCCATATAAATTTACTGATTAGCTTGAAATATGAGTTATAGGATTGTTTTCTGCCAAGTTTTGGTTTGTTTTGCTTGGTTTTAAGAGAAACAGAATCTGGCCAAGAGGAATGGTACAAAATAATCCATATATATCTGAGGTAAATTATTGTTGTTTTTCAGGCAGCCTCTGAATGCATAAACAAAAATGTACAGCAACAGATATGACTGTAAGCTTAAATTCTAGGTCTTTTTTTTTTTTTTTTTTTTTTTTTTTAAATGGTGCACTGGGGTTTGCTTTTATAGTTAAATGTAATATTACATCTCTTTTCTAAAGATAAACTTAACAATTTATTTCTTTTGACTAATGTAATATTTTTTTGCTTGATTTGAAATGGTGCAATTAAAGGACAATCAATTTATGGCTTTGTGTTAATCACTGTTTATCATAGATCCATCATTAGAAAAGCCATCTGTATAAAATTATTGTAATAATATTTCAGTAAGGCCACATTTCTTATTCTAAATTTGTCTAACTTTTGTTTAAAATTTCCAATAGTAGAATCTCTGTAAAATTATTTTTTTGGAATTGGTATAGTAGACACAATCTACAGAAATAACTGCCTGAATGGTCCTGATTATGCTATGCTTAGACTATTATTATGTATAACTAGTGCTTCATACTGAATGATATATTTCTTAGACTATGACATTTAAAATTAGCTGGTGGTTTAGGTTTCCCATGATTGTATGGAAAGAGCATAGATCCTGATAAATGTGTATATTTACTTTCTGAATTTGCTGAATACATTCCCTTTCCAGGTGCCAGACTGGTAGAAGCTTGTCTGTGAATGTTTCTCAGTCAGAGAACAAATGCAGTGTTCAAAATGGTGGTGCCCAGGCTGATGTGATCTGCCAATATGCCTCAATATTGAACCAGAACTGTGCATTTTGGAGTCGAAGGGGGATGTGAGTAGGGACCCAGTATCTGACAAAGTTGTCCTTCTCTTGTGTGAGGGTGCCCTCACTAGGGGATATAATATCTTGTATTATTTGTAAAATTGTGCTGCTAAAAAGTTAACTGGTGTCATAAATCTAGATCAAGTTGGGATGTGCTGGTTATGCATTAGACAAAAAAGCTTTGCTTAGTACCTCATCCGAGATGAAAAATCTGTTACTGCATCACTAGGGACTCAATATATTTAAATTTCTATAACTTCTTTATTTGCAGTTAGTTAATATAAATATAATCATATTTTTTTCTTAATTGAAAAATCAGCCCCACAGGGTTTTTTTTTTTTTAGAACTCCTGCTGCAATTTACTATGTATTTAACTGCTTCAAAGAGTTGCTTTGAACATGTTGAACCAATGTCTGAAGAGGTCACTGGAAAAAGCATGCCACATACATCTTTTGAACTCACTGATCCAGCAGCAAGAGAACACGGAGCTCCATTTGCCAAAGTTTGCCATGCAAACTCCATTTGCTCGTCTGCCAAAGCAGCACACTGCAGGCTTCCAAGCCCTAATCCTCTGCTGACAGACACACAGACCCTGTGACGAAAGAATATAACATTTTATAATAGGTTGAATGTGTGAGGCCGTGAGTCTAGAAATACCACTCCTTGGGCCTTCTAAGATGTTGCGGTTCCTCTCTCCTGTAACTTTCTAATAATGTTAAATCCTGTGCATGCATAAATAATATGGCAATGGGAAGAAGGCCAGCATTTTAGGAAGTAGATATTTCATCCTTATATCTGTGTTAGAGTGCATAAAAAGCATGTTATGTATTAAAAGCTGCCTCTTTCCATAGTGCAACTGTCTTGTTGGTCATTGTCTTTACCTTTCAAACTGATGTGAAATAGTAAGTATTATTGTGAAATACAGTAAGAAGAACTGTGAGGAATGCTGAAGATGAATTATCCGTGTCTTTGCTGTAGAAGTATGATTAAGCTGATATGTGAACCCAGATGTTCTGAGTTATCATCCAGTATATCTAGACTGTTGAGCAAATTCATGGCTACAGTGTTGCAAGGTATGGTATTATACTACCGCTCATTTCAAAAAAATCCATAATCTCTAGTGTACCTAAAACACAAAGATGCCTGTCTTTATCTGTCCTTCCACCTTTAGTTTCTTTCAGTCTCAAAAGCTTGAGTAACTCCAGGGGACACCTGATGGAAAATGAAATTAGAAATAAGTAAGATACCTGGTCTTTGCACATTAATTTTATGTGATTAATTTTCATTGCAGCACCACTAATTCAGAAGTCTGGAACCATATTTGTAGGAACTGATCTTTATTTGAAAGTGAAGCATAACATCATGATGTCCTTTTAATGTCTGATACATTACTGGTCACAAGATTTTACAAGTTATTTTGGGTGTGTGGTGTGCTTAGTAATACTAGGTATGTTAAGCAATAGTTTCAACAGTCTGAGTCAAACTAATGAGAAAGCTTCTCTGCTCTAATGTTAGACAAAAAAAAAATCAGCAAGGAGTGAAATGGACTAGAGCATGAATTAAGTAAAACTTGTAATTTTAAAGATCATGTAGTTGATTTCTTGAACAGATAAGTAGCCAAGAAAACAAATTTTTCTCCATTATATGATCTCTTTCAGAAATAAAATGAAAGGTAGAGAAGAGGCATCTTATTAATTAATATGTATTGTCACACTAATAACAATTTCAGTAAGTAGTGGGAATGAAGTTTGGATACAAGAACTAAACCTTCTTCACTGCACATCTTGAGATAAGTTGGGCTAGAGAAAAAAAACTAATCCAAATGCTAACCAACCAAAGAGTTACCTAACCAACCAAAGGCCCAAAGTGAGCAGGGAAGAGGAAATATCGGCTACATGATATTTTTACAATCAAAATACACCTGGTTGACAATCAGGTGTATTTTAGACTCTGGAAGGGAAAATGATGGGAAACAACAGGATTTCAATTATTGGGATGTGAATAACAGCCAAATCATGATATCTGTTTGTAGACAATCAGGAGTGTTTTATATTCCAAAAGAAAACCATTTGTGAAAGAGAAAGATTAAAACAAGTTTGAGTGATGTCTATGACTCTCTCACCTGTATGAGTCCTGCTGCAATGAGGGACTGCAGAAGTGGTGAAGAAGGAACGGAGCAGTTTTTTTTTTGTTTGTTTGTTTTTTTTTTTTTTAAAGGCTTTAGAAAATGTAATCGTTAAGGAATTTTGGCTGCTCTTTAATTATATTTGAACTAATTATTCAGAGAGCATCATTCTCGATGGCAATTAAGTAGAATGTCAATGTCAAGCCTAAAGTTAGGAAACTGTTCTAGAGCCTTAATATAATGTTTCATTTATTCAAACAAAATGCTTAATCATCTGAGGAGAAAACAAAACAAAACAAAACAAAACACAAAACTCCTGTTGTTTATTGAGCACTGATAGGAAACTTCATAAATCAATTTAGAGTGATGTTTTCTAGAGAAGGAATTAATTATTTCCCTTTTATTTAAAAATATTTCCATGATCAAAACAATGGCTAAATCTAATTGTATTTGAAGAAGATGTATTTCAGCAGTGGTAGTGAGGATTAAAATATTTGATGAATATGCAAGCAGTTTGGCTAATAATTCTCTAAATGGATAAATTCCAAGAAAATGCTGGTTTTTGTTTTGCTTCATTTTCACTTGTCCTTGAAAAACATGAAGTTGCTGTATTAATTCATCACCTAATTTTATCCAGATTGATTAGGTAATAACAAGTTTGGATCCTACTGGTACATTATTTAGTTCTGCAAATAAGTCATTGCTCACACTTGAGGACTCCTGGTTTAAGAACTGAATGCTAGCAGAACACAGCCCTATTTATTTATTTTTTCAGTCATTTCAAACCACAGGATTTCAATCAGTACTGTGATGAT
Source organism: Aythya ferina (assembly GCF_964211825.1). Classification (NCBI taxonomy): domain Eukaryota; kingdom Metazoa; phylum Chordata; class Aves; order Anseriformes; family Anatidae; genus Aythya; species Aythya ferina. The sequence goes on from NC_140297.1 coordinate 83,762,917, forward strand.
GATAATATCTAGAAAGGGTTTAAACTTAGTGTGCTGTGATGATTTAGTTTTGATTGCATGTCAAATAATAAAAGTGGTTCCTTATAGAGCCATAACAGCAGGATGCTTTAGTTCACCAGGCCAAAGGAAGTTCAAAACTTTGCTCATACTTGGTGTCACAGCTGTAACCTCGGGGAATAAAAATAAGAGATTGAAGATAGGGATTATTGCTCTGATGGGGCTGGATTTAAAAGCTTCACACAAGCACACTCATTCGTGTTTCCAGATCTTGCTACTATATCCACATGCATGATATAAACTATTCATACAGTTCCCCACTGTAACTGTATTCTTTTGACCTTATTTTTTTGGAGTTCTACTCCAAAACTGAAATACAAATTTAACTTCCCTCTTCCTCTTCCATTTTTTATTTAATTTAAATTTATTTATTTTTTTTACAACATAATACGGCTTGTGCAACCTTGGCATGGATGCAGAAGGTGAACACCACTCTAGAAATCTGGCCTGTTTAGAGACATTAGATGACAATATTGCACAGAAAGTGCATACATACATTGACCATACATACTGTGATCCCATAGCTCAGTCAATGCCTTTGCTAGCAACAGAATGTAGGCTCATTATTAAATTTGCCAGTTCTCAGAAATGAGGCTTGCTCTCTCTGAATTGCCAGGCTTGTTCTGTTTGAGCTTGACTTGACTTCTCTGGGGCTTTGCGTTTTACTTTATTTAGCTGTAATAATTTCTCTTCTCACTTCATAGGTAACTATGGCCAATTATTTTACTTTCCTTATCTTTGTACAGTACAACCATAATTTTACAGAGGCTGTAGTAGTAAATTACAACCTGAGTCTTGAAACAACCAAAAACATAGAAACGACTCCAAGTGGATTCTAGCTGAGTAAAAAGTCACCATCTTTCTACAGGTCAACAACATGATATTACTACCAGCAAAGTATGCACTAACCCCCATTAGGCTGAAGTGTCCAAATTTACGAGCCAGAGAACAACACTGTAAGGGAACAGTGATCCTTACACCATAAAAATGCCAGAAATTAGAAAGTGTGTGTATAACGATCTCAGTCAAATGATTTCTGAAATTGAGATAATGTAGTATTGTATAGTGCTGGCACTTCATGGCAGCACTGGTTAAATACAAGTCTGATTTTGTACATCAGACTGCTGAGGAAAAAACTAACATGAGGAAAGAATCAACTCTATTCCCCCAAAAAGGCTTTGGTTTGAGCAGGATTCTGCATATGGGGTTAAAATTCCTTTTGCTCTTAATTTTGGTATTATCATCTTTTGTATTGTAAATTGTTCAGTGACATCACTGACTGCTTTTCCACCTACGACTTTCTCTGTAAAGATAAGTGTTAAACTTCACTTTTGTTGTTCTGTAGGGCCAGAATCCCTTTTCTGCACTGTTAAGTGCTGTTAAGGGAGCAAAAATGTCTTGAAAGAAGCAATTTTAAAAGGCAGTAGTTTCTGACTGCTCTTTACTTCCAAATACTGTAGAAACAATGTCTGGTGTCTGTGCAGCAGTAGCCTCACTCTTTGTGAGATCGTGTTTCATAATGTTCCTGAGTTTCTACCAGTGTTATTAAATACACTGGAAGAACTGAAAAGTGGATCTTTTTTCTTTTTTCTTTTTTTCTTTTTTCTTTTTTTCTTCTTTTTTCTTTTTCTTTTTCCTCCAGAAGGAGATCTGAGCTTTTTAAATTCAGATTTTTAATTTCCAGTTACATACATGATAAAATATAAAACTCTATGGTAAACAGCAGCAGCTGGCAGCTAGTATATGTGGTTAATCCTGATGGACTTTTCATTACAGAAGGACTCTTAATTTACTACAAATGTGTAATCCCCCCCTTTTTTAAGACTGCATAGTCAAGCATCTGTGTGAACAACAGGCTGGTTTTGATCTGTCGTTTTGGAAATTAAGATGTGAGTCTTCAGTGCTTAAAGGTGTTTCCATCCTACACATTTTTTTTTTTTTTTTTTATCAGACACTCTGGTACTTAGTTCTTATTGAGGAACTAAATAATTCTGATTGCCACTAACATTCCTTTTTAAATCTAATCACACCTTTTTTCTTCATTCACCTTGGTCAACAATTGAGGGTCAGGAATAGCTGGTCAAAAGCTAGCGCCAGACAAAAGACAGTGAGAGAAATCATCAGAGTCACTTACATGCCAGCACATCTGGTGACACATTCTGTTGATGTGTCATCTGCAAATGTAATTTATAGTATATTCCACTGAACAAAATGTCAGCTTAAATATGAAATATAACAATTATTTTTTTTTCTGGTTTTGCTGAGCAGAAGAAAGACTACAAAATATGATAATTCCTATATTATTGATAGGATAGACCTACATGGATTTTTCTGGGAACAAAGTAAGCATTAGTCCTAATTTCAAAGTTGCTGCATTTGATACGAATGTAATGTGATATGCAACTTTTTTAATCTAAGAAGATTCAGCTAACTTTGCACGCTTTCCTTTCCCTCCTTTTAATATATGCACTAGCTTGCCTTAAGAGTGGACATTTCTTTGTGAAGTTTCCATGATTATACAGAATTTCCTACAAGTATGACTGACATTATCAGCTCTACTTTTGTTGTTGTTGTTTGTTTCATAATATGAAAGCATTGTTTATCCATATCTCTATTGTAAAGCCTTCCTTTCTTATATCCATGCTAAGTTATTTGTGATAGTTCATGTTTTTTACTTTAACTATGAGATCAGTCCTTCTTGAGAATGATGTCCCAGAGTTGTCACTGGAGAAAAGTCTAATTCACTGATAAAGCATATTCAGCTGTACATACACAGAAATGACCCTAGGACGGAGTAAGTCAAATGAAGTGAATTTGTTCCAAAAATTCATAATAGATAATTAGAAACTTTTTATTTAAGTGAGCAGCAAGGGGAAAACAATCATCTCCTTTAGAGAACACAGAGAACATTTTAATTAAAACAATAAACTTTATAGAATAGAATAGATTGGAGATAGCATTTTAATGTATTGCTGATAACTAAGTGTGAAGGCTGAAAAATAATTTAAAGGTGGCAGTTTCGTTTTAGTTTAATGCATTGCATGAAGAAAGAGATAGTGAAGAGACTAAGCAATTAGTTAGTGCTGAGGATTACCAAACAAAGCTAAACTGACAGCAAAAAGCAATGAATGTACAGTGGAGAGAGCAAGTTTGCAAATTTAAGGGCTTAGATGCTAGTGCAACAAACTAAGTGAGTAATGGTGTGTGCAGTAATGAAAATCAGATGCTGCTGACATATGCCTCTTGCTGTTTGTGTCACTGAACAATGATACATATGCTGAGTGCTTATTTGTCATGCTGGCCTCAACTGACACAAGACGGAAGGGAAGGTCTGTGATAGTTAGATTACCGGCTCTTTACAATTTATGCATTAAGTTATGTGATGCTCCTAAGCATCACTAATTATGAAACTGGGAATAGGGATTAAAAAAGCTGGTGATTAGTGCTGTGGTTGAGTATCAAATGAAGTGGTTGATTGAGTGTCATGTATGTGAATGACTATGTGAATGCTTATATTGAAAGGTTGTGAAGTAGCTGTATTGATTCTTTCTTTAGTTCAAAGTTGGTGAAAGCATGCAGCCTGTCTTACTGTCTAATCATTAAAAAACCTTCATTGGGGTAGCAGCAGAGAAATAGCTTAACCTTGCTTACATTAATGCAGCAAAAAGAGAGAATATATGCATTTTAAATCAAGGCAGAGTGGGAAGAAACAGTTTCCACAAGTTGACTTTACTCTTCAGTAGACTAATGATCTTCCCCATATACTGATGTTTTGATTGCATTGAAGCTGGCCTATATTTACTTGTCGTTTTCAAGGTTTCAGATTTTCACTTCTGAGCATCAGCAAAATATGAAGGAACCAGCATCACTGCAGTAAAAGCAGTTGGCACATTCTGATCTTCTAGGACAGATGTAATCAAATTGTAGAGATTCTGAAGGAGAGAAGCAAGAGTATGAATAGGTTTAGAGTATGCAAGATTATGAAGGTATTAAGTTTTCCACTAGTGGCTGAAACTGCTATCTCAGAAGAGAAGAAGATGGCTATGAAGATTTAGATCCAAAATACGGAAACTCATGTGGCTCTAAGAGCTGCACCATCACTTCAGATGGATAATCAGTTACAACTAGGAAGAGCAACCAAGAGAACAGAATGAATGTCTTCATTCACTAGTAATAAGACATACTATATAGAAAAATGTTATATATTGAAGGAACTGCTTATGCAGTTTTAACAGGTACAGTATTGTCTACTGAGTCACGTGGAGCTCTGTTTCAACAAGCTAACCAAAGTGAGTGAAATCCCTCTATAGGCATTAAGCTCCTGATTTAACATTTCTGCTGATAACATAGGTGCATGTTCACAACTCTAACACCCAGGCTGGCTGCTCTGAATATTATATTTTGAATCAGAAGTGAAGAAATTCTGTCTCTATTGCTTGTTTTTGTTGTTGAAGCTGAAGAAAAGCACTTCTGCCATTATTAAGCGTCATGCTTTTGACTCTGCTGCAAATTATCCCCTTGTATCAATGTTAGAGACTAATGCAGAAGAAAAGTAGCTTTAGCTGAGGCTTAAGCAAAAATCTTTCATTCTCCAAAGGAACAGAGCATACATTTAGCTAGATCTTTTTAAAAATAACATATTGAGACTTTGCAATTCTCATGTAACTGCAGAAATGAGGCAGATATATTTTAAAGTGGAAACATAACAGAGTAAAAAAAACCAAACAACACATAAAAATGTTGATTGGATAAATATTATGTTACAGAGCTAAGTCTAGTGAAGCAATTTCAATTTGCTGTCTGCTGGATGCCCATTGCTTACATCTATATAGTTCATTTCTGAGAATGAAGTACTCAAAATTTTTTTGAGCAAGACTGCTAGTGACAGCAACAATAAGGCAAACTGCTAAAATAGCAAGCAAACATATCTCCCACTCTACTCAGCCCTGGTGAGGCCCCACTTGGAGTACTGCATCCAGGTCTGGAGCCCCCAGAACAAGAAGAAAGTGGACCTGCTACAGCGGGTCTAGAGGAGGTCCAGAAAGATGATCAAGGGGCAGTAGTACCTCCGCTATGAAAAAAGGTTGAGAGAGCTGGGGCTGTTCAGCCTACAGAAGAGAAGAGAAGACTGTAGGGTGACATCATTGCAGCCTTTCAATACTTAAAAGGGTCTTATAAAAAGAATGGAGAAGGACTCTTTACTCGAGTAGATAATGATAGGCTGTTTACTGATCCAGGCCCAAACCCCTACCTATAGGTAGACACTTGGCTTGCCCCTCTCCCTGGGGAGCTGCCCAGGCAGGTGCTGCCCTGCCCCTGGCTGGGGCAGTGGGACAGACCCTTGCTGCAGCTCTCCCAGGGGAGACCCCATGCTCCTGGCCCCAGGGATCCACTGGCTCCTACAGTGCCCTGGTGTTGGGAAATACATTTGTCTTTGCTGTTGGAGGCAGATCCTCAACCAGCAATTCAAGCTGCTCGCTGGGACGGCAGGTTCTGAACTAGGCCATTGGCTGCTCTGTGGAGCAATTAACTGGCTATGTTCAATTGCTTTGGGAACGTGAAGCTCTGTGACTGTTTTGAATTTGCCTTTTATTTTCACTGATAATTCAGTAAGCCAGGTCACAATTCTCTTGAGATCTACTTGCATTTGATCCAAGGATGAGCAATCTTAAAGAATTATCTGTACTTTTGATCGTGTAACCACAGAGAAAAGCACCATAGTCACACTGAGATGTTGACTAATCACAGACTGTGGGCAATGGATCATAAATTGCAATATAGTATTGTTGGCTGTTTTTGTGTGTGTGTGGGTTTTAAACTTCATATTAATTTGTACTGGGAATTTACACCTTTTATTAGAGTTATTGGATTTTGACACTATTTAAAAGAAAATGCCCCCAGGTTATGAGTAACATGTCTGAGGAAGGCTGAATTCATATTATAATCTTCTGGGATTCTCTATCAAGAGAGCTTTTGCTGAATGTGAAGAAAAGTCATTTCACATAGTAAAGCTGGCACCAAGCCCAGTTTCTTTATGGAAGAGAGATAAGTGAAAATCAAGATACAGATGCATTCAGAAGTTGATCACATAGCTTTTTTTTTTTTCTCTCTCCCTCTATTTTTTTTTCCCTTTTTGCTATATATCAGCTACTAAATAAAGTTATTAGAGATAATTCCAGTCCCTTTACTAAATCAGATTTTATTTGATGGAAAAGTGGTCTGTGCTCCTGGGAGCAATTTGATATTCTAAAATGGCTTTCTCTGAAGTGTTTATTGAAATGGAGAAATTATTCCCCATTTTCTCCCCATTTGGAATGGAAAGTGGCTCTAATACAGTGAATGACCCAAGGAAATGAAGAGTGCAGAGCAAAACAGTTTTTGATGAACGTGTGGGAGATACAGGTACAGGAGATGGAAAGTAGAATCATTTGAGGAAATGGGAACATGAGGTGCAAGTATATGAAGAAATAAAATGGACACATTTTTCATTGACGGAATAATGATGATAATTTGAAAAGTTGCTTAGGTCAGTGACGTGCAACACTTTAGACACTTGTATGTTGACCTTTTTATGGATCAGCTCCTTGGAGAGTGTATCTGCTTCCTTCCTTCTTGAGAAGCTTAATCATAGGGAGAGTGGGGCTTGAAGACAGCTGAGGGTGTTCATGAGAACTTATAAACAGCAAAGTATTATTAATATGATCTGTTGTGTTTCCAGATATTGTCATCTTTACTAAAACCAAAGCTTAATCTTAACCAATTGTGAGATTTCATGATGTTTTTTAGCTTGAAGTTCAGGGCCATGACTAGGTGAGCAATGTTTGTTGGAACTGCTGCTCAAGTAGCTAATATGCAAGATCCCAGTGGAGATTCTAACCTGATAGCATACTGTACTGTTTTTTTTTTTTTTTCTTTTTTTTTTTTTTTTTTTTTCTGGCCTGTGGAAAATCATGATTTTCAATGTATGGAGTACTTCAAGAAAGACAGAGCTGTAGAGTCAGGAGCATAATAATCTCAGGCAGTTTCTTTTTATTACCTTTTTGCCAAGAGGTAACACAATTAAGGTCCTTGAAAACATCCAGAGGAAGTTGACAAAGCTGGTAAAAGGGCTGGAAGGCATGTCTGGTGAGGAGAGACTGAGGACACTTGGCTTGTCTCATCTGGAGAAGAGAAGGCCGAGGGGTGATCCTGTGGCTCTCTGCAACTCCCTGAGGGGGGAGAAGACCAGAGGGAGGTGCTAGTCTCTGCTCCTGGTCACCCACAGCAGGATGGGAACAGCACAAAGCTGTGCCCAGGGAGGAGGGTCAGGCTGGACATGAGGAAAATGTCTTTACTGTGAGGGTGGTCATACACTGGTACAGGCTTCCTAGCAAGCTGGTTGATGCCCTCTGCCTGTCAGTGTTCAAGAGATGTTTGGACAGTCTCCAGGGGAGGGCCGCAAAGATGATCAGAGGTCTGGAACACCTCTCCTATGAAGAAAGGCTGAGAGCTGGGGGTGTTCAGCCTGGAGAAAAGAAGGCTCTGGGGAGACCTTGTTCCAGGTTTACAGTACTTAAATGGGGCTTATGAGAAAGAAGGGGAGTGAATTCTAATCAGACAGATAATGACAGGACAAAGAGATAAAATAACTTTATCTTTTAAACTAAAAGAGAGGAGATTTAGATTAGATATTAGAAGGAAATTCTTCAGTCAGAGGGTGATGAGGCACCTGGAGCAGGTTGACCTGAGAAGCAGTGGATGCTCCATCCCTGGAATGTTTAAGGCCTGGCTGGATGTGGCTTTGAGCAACCTGATTTAGTGGGTGGCATCCCTGCCCATGGCAGGGGGTTGGAATTAGATTATCTTTAAGGTCTCTTCCAACCCAAGCCATTCTGTGATTCTGTTATCTTTGAAGGTCACTTCCTACCCTACCCTACCCTACCCTACCCTACCCTACCCTACCCTACCCTACCCTACCCTACCCTACCCTACCCTACCCTACCCTACCCTACCCTAAAGAATGGTTTATTAATCACTATTTTTTTTCCTGATTTGAGACTTGAATATTTTCATCTTGACCTATTTTTCACCAACATATTATCACTGAAAATGTAAGGGCTAGAATAATGTTTTCTTCTAAGGAACATGTAATGGAAAGAACATGGAAGAAATGCCTTTAAATATTATACTGCAGTTGGCATGTTGCTAACAATACTTTAAGATAATAAGGTTGCTTTATTCATGTTTAAGTTGTAGGTTTATATCTGGTTAAGGTTATTGCTTTCATTGATTTAAGCATTATCTGGAGAATAAATTACATTAGAAATGATTTCAGGAGTAAGAAAAAAAAAAAAGCATTGTTAAACCGGAATGGGAAAGAAATTCTTAGAAATGCAAAATGAATTTCTTTTCAAAAAAATAAATATTTTTAGGAGATGTCATAGAATAGTAGAGAAAATCATAACAAATTTTGTGATTTAAAAAAAAAAAAATTCTTTAGATTTAGATGGATTTTAATGAAACTGGGACTGTGTCCATTGTTATGCATGTCTGCAGGTAACCTACAGTGTTTATTTGTTTGCATATCAGGGTTCAGTGAAAGTTAGCTGAAGCCAGCTGTGTTCTCATGCCCTCTTTTTCAGTCAGTGTCTTGTTGTTCACTGTCACAGTGACAAATGAAAACATTTCATGGCAGCAACTGTCAAAAGCCCTCTTGTGAGCCCTGTGTTTTCTTTCTATTTATCAGTCAGCAGCTGCCATGAAATATGACTTCATATCAGTAAGCTACAACTCTGATCAAATGGGCTAGCTGTTAGTCAGTGGCTGGTGGCCATTTAAATGGTGAATGATGAGCTTTAGTTGGCCATTTTTCACTGAAAGAGGAAATAAATCTCTCTATATAGGCTGCCTTATATTACAAACATTGAATATTTATCTGTGACATAAGAGCCTATTCAAACAATGCAATGTCAAACTCACTAAAAATTGATGTGCTGGCTGATACATAAAAAGGTGCCTGGACTTTATCCTACTGGCTATGATATTTCCATCAACTTTGTCTTTTCTGGCATCCATATTACTTAGTATGTTTGCACATCTGTTACTGTATATGGTACTCATCTTAATCATTACTCACGGCCTTCTAACCCAGTGTTCTTCTTCCACACATTTCTCCTTCTCTTCTTAGCTTGTTATATAGGACCTTCATTTAATGGAACAAAAGTTGATGCATTTTCAGTCACAAGCAAGCAGTGCTGTTGAGTGGTAAGTACAACTCTGGATAGGGAGATAAAATTCTTCAGGGAATGTAATGCCTGTACCCAACATTAGTGCTAGTCTTATTACATAAAAGAAATCAAAGATGAAGTTTGCTGGATGAATCTTACTACAGCAAACTAGTTTTAGCCATTTTGATGTAAATTCAAATCTGCATGTTTCAAACTCGTATGAACAATGTACACAATCAGTTTCACTTTTGCCTTTGGCCTTGCCATAATTTAGACAAGTATAATTCCTACAAACATTCACGATTAATAGTATACTAGACCTATGATACTATGTTTAAAATCTTTTCTAATATAAAAATACAAACCAATCGTCAACACCAGAATGGCAGCAGACAAGCTAGCATCACATGGAGTTCTGCCGTGCATCATCATTCTCTAGGATGGGGATAGTTACTTCAAAATTGACTAAATCATCAGTCAGCTGTCAAGAGTCCCAGTGCCTTCACTGACCCTCAGCGCAAACCACAGAGACAGAAAATCTTGCATATTTATGCAAATTCATAAAGACAGTGCTTAGTCATGTTGCCAGGTTGAGCCTTGATAAGAGAGAAAAGAAGTCCCTGAAGGATATGTCATGATGATACTGCAGGATATAAAATCTTTCAGTGTTCATTCAAGCTGGGAATGGGATCTGTGGAATGAAAAATGCAATGCTGACCTTGGTATTTGAGTAAAGGTACAAAAACTTGAAACATAAGCCCTGGAGTTATGTGAACTGCTTCTAAAGACTTTTTTTATTGTGTGTCAAAGAGGTAAGCTCACTCATGTCACAAAGCTTTTTGTATCTGGGGAGATGTAATTCTCTTTGCCATCACTTCGGCATTCTCAGAGGGAAGCTGAAGCAGAGGTATTTTTGCTTTTGGTGAGAGAAAAAAAATAATTAAAAGTATGAAACTTTATAGCTTTTGCTTACATTTAAAGTATGGAAAAGGGCAAGAGAGGAGAGAAGAAAAGAAGAGGCATACAAATTGGTCTTGACAATTGAGATTCAAAATTATAAGTTTAGTAATACTTTGACGTTCATTTACTTCAGGTTGTTCACTTTGTGTGTCTCAACCGGTGTATTCTCTGAGTCGTGTACTTGACTACATATATGGAAGTTGTGGTACACACCAAATATTTATACAATACCATTGTCTAGACTGACCTGGCAGAGAGTTTCCACAAAGAGCTTTCAGTTACCAGAAGTCCTAAGAGGAAGAGAAGACTCTCACCTCTGTCTTCTAAGAAGCCCCTCTGGTCAAACCACAGACATTTTGTGTATTAAGACTGGGTTAAGCTACCTGTGTTGCTCTTGATCACAACCAGACCATTGCTCTATGGCTTAACTGCAAGAAGTTAACTACAAGTGCAATTAAGACCTTCAGATATTGGTGAGTGTGAGACACATAAGAGTTACACCATTACATTATGGTTAAGTTTATTATACTTTTTGTTTGTTCGTTTTTAGTCCTGCTCTGCTGAGGTACCACACGAAGCACCGGTCTTGACCTTTTAACTGCTGCTTGTTCTTACGCCTAAATAGCACTGAAAACCTTATATATATGAATATGAATACGAAAAGAAGTGATCCACTTGCATAATCTGGGTGTATGCAGTTCTCAATGATGCAGATTTAGAAATTTTTGTTCTTGCTAGTTTTTACATGTGATATTTAGAGTTGCAAGCAAGGAGGCTGGGGGTGCAGCAGGAGCCGGGAGGGGACAGAGCCTGGACAGGTGACCCAGGCTGGACAATGGGATATACACTGCTAGGCCACTCTCCATCACCTTTGGTAAGTCATGGGGACTGGGAGAGGTGCCTGAGGACTGGAGGAAAGCAAATGTCACTCCTGTCTTCAAAAAGGGCAAGAAGGAGGACCTGGTTAACTATAGACCGGTCAGCCTCACTTTCATCCCTAGTAAAGTGATGGAACAACTTCTTCTTGGTATTGTCTCTAGTCATATCAAGGATGAGAGGGTCATTAGGGGCGGTCAGCATGGCTTCACCAAGAGGAAGTTGTGCTTGACCAAGCTGATAGCCTTTCATGAGGATATAACCAGGTGGAGAGATGATGGAAAGATAGTGCACGTGATGTATCTTGATTTCACTAAAGCCTTTGACACCGTATCCCACAGCATCCTCACAGCTAAACTGGGGCAGTGTGGTCTGGACAATCGGGTAGTGAGATGAACTGTTAGCTGTCTGAAGGGAAGAAGCCAGAGGGTTGTTGTTAATGGGACGGAGTCGAGCTGGAGTCCTGTATCTAGTGGGGTTATTCAAGGGTCGGTACTGGGACCAGTGTTGTTCACTATATTCATGGATGACTTGGATGAGGGAATGGAGGGCACCATCAGCAAGTTTGCTGATGACACTCAGCTGGGAGGAGTGGCTGACATGCCCAAAGGCTGTGCTGCCATCCTGCAGGACCTTGACAGGTTGGAGAACTGGGCGGGGAGAAACTTAATGAAATATAACGAGGGCAAGAGTAGAGTCCTGCATCTAGGCAAGAACAACCCCAGACACCAGTAAAAGTTGGGGACTGCTCTGCTGAAGAGCAGTGAAGGGGAGAGGGACCTGGGGGTCCTGCTGGACAGCCAGATGTCCATGAGCCAGCAGGGTGCCCTTGTGGCCAAGAAGGCCAATGGCATCCTGGGGTGTATCAGAAGGGGTGTGCTTAGTAGGCTGAGAGAGGTTCTCCTCCCCCTCTGCTCTGCCCTGGTGAGACCACATCTAGAATATTGTGTTCAATTCGTGGCCCCTCAGTTCAAGAAGGACGGGGAACTGTTTGAGAGAGTCCAGTGCAGAGCCACGAGGCTGATTAAGGGAGTGGAGCATCTCCCTTACGAGGAAAGGCTGAGGGAGCTGGGTCTCTAGCTTGGAGAAGAGGAGACTGAGGAGTGACCTTATTAATGTTTATAAATACTTAAAGGGTGAGTGTCAGGAGGGTGAAGCCAGGCTCTTCTCGGTGACATCCAATGACAGGACAAGGGGCAATGGGTGCAAGCTGGAACATGGGAACTTAACATGACACAGAACTTTTTTATGGTGAGGGTGACAGAGCACTGGAACAGGCTGCCCAGGGTGGTTGTGGAGTCTCCTTCTCTGGAGACATTCAAAACTTGCCTGGACGCACTCCTGTGTGACATGATTTAGGTGTTCCTGCTCTGGCAGGGGGATTGGACTAGATGATCTTTCAAGGCCCCTTCCAATCCCTCGCATTCTGTGATTCCGGGATGCCGTCCTTCCCAAACTGAGCCTGTGGGGGCTGCCCACAGGCAGCAGCTCTTCAAGAACTGCTCCCACACCGCTCCGTACCACGGAATCCATCCCCCAGGAGCAGACTGCTCCAGCACGGGTCCCCCACAGCTGGGCGGCAGCTCCCCCCAGACCCCCTGCTCCTGCGGGGGCTCCTCTCCACAGGCTGCAGCTCCGGCCCGGGGCCTGCTCCTGCAGGGGTTCTCCATGGGCCGAAGCCTCCTCCAGGCCACATCCACCTGCTCCACTGGGGGCTCCTCCACCCACGGGGGGGCTGCAGCGTGGAGATCTGCTCCATGGGGGACCCATGGGCTGCAGGGGGACAGCCTGCTCCACCGGGGGCCTCTCCCTGCACAGCCCGCAGGGGAACTGCTGCTGCCTGCCTGCAGCACCTCCTGCCCTCCTGCTGCACTCACCTGGGGGGCTGCAGGGCTGCGTCTCACTCCTGTCAGCCACCTGCTGTAGCACAGCAGATTTTTTTTCCCCTTTCTTAAATCTGCTCTCCCAGAGGCCCAACCAGCGTCGCTCCTGTCTCAGCTCTGGCCAACATCAGGTCCCTTTTGGAGCTGTTGGGAGCTGGCTCTGATCTGACATGGGGCAGCTGCTGGGCTCCTCTCACAGAGGCCACCCCTGTATCCCCCCTGCTACCAAACACTTGACACATAAACCTAATTCAGATACAGGCCAAGGACTTTGCCTCTGAACACCCTGCAGGTCCTTGCAACTACACGAGAACAACAAAATTTTGGGTCACAACAAAGCTGTCCTTTTAATGGGTGATGCTTTAAAGCTAAAGAGAAAACTATAGCAAATGATACCTTTAGAAAACTGCAGGGGTTTACAAATAAGAATGGAATTTAATTAATTTCTCAGTATAGTTTTGCAAAAGTGCTTAGGCATAACTGGTTAGGTCTGTAGAGCCTGGAGAAGGCTGAGAGGGGATCTTATCAATGTATATAGATATGTTAGGAGAGGGTGCCCAGAGCATGCGGCCCAGACTCTTTTCAGTGGAGCTCAGATACAGGATGAGAAGCAGCCAGCATGAAGCGAAGCAAGGGAAGTTCCATCTGAATATGAGGAAAAGCCTTACTGTGAGGGGGACAGAGCCCTGGAATAAGTTGCCCAGAAAGGCTGTGGTGTCTCCTTCCGTGGAGATACTCAAAACCTGCCTGGACATAGTCCTGGGCTAGGTGCAGTAGGTGACCCTGCTTGAGCAGGAAGGGGTGTGCTAGGTGTCTTAGGCAGGCAGGAGCTTCCCCCTGGAAATGTGCCTGAAGGCTCCCAGTCAGGAGCTACTTGTGATTCTTCCAACCAGACAGGAGAGCTCTTCCTCTGAGCGAAGAAGCAGAGAAGCCACAAAAACGTTGAGAAGATTTCTCCTTTAACACTAGAGAAGAGAGCAAGGGCGAACCTCAGACTGACCCCCCCACTTCTCTACCTCCAGGCCCCGAGGACCTTGGCAGCCCTCCCACAGACTGCCCGTGTTGTGGCGGCACAGCAGCGCGGAGACCAGGCGCTCTCCTGCCCCATGCCTTGGGGCACAAGCGATGGCACCTCTTCATGCTCTGGGGGCAGGGGTACGTGTGGGAGATGGCCCCTGAGAAGGGCTCCCGCAGCACTTGAGTGTCAGCAGAGCTTTTATTGACTGCTGGGAGTCCTGGTGCTGCCTGGCTGTGCCTCCCTTGCCCATCTGCAGGGAGTCTGGGTGCTTTGCCCCCTCTCAGATGCTGTCAGCATGGGGAGCTGCACCACTCGCAGGGAGCCCGGTCGGTGGCAGGGGGTAGTGGAGGCCCTGCCCCTCCAGAAACACTGCTGCCACCGTCTTGTGGCACAGGGAGCCCAGGCACAGGATGAGGAGGGGGCTGGAGGGCAGGGCACAGGAGGGGAGCTGGAGGGCAGGCCCTGTGCCCGAGGGGCAGCCTGTCTCTCTGGCAGGCAAAATGGCCAGGGAGAGCCATCCCCAGGAGAGGGGCCCTCTGCCCCCCGACCCTCTCCTCCTGCCTCGTGAGGGCGTCTTTCAGGACACCGACACCTCTCCCAACACAGCCACGTCTGGCCATGCCTTGGCCACCGTCACAGAGGCTTCCTGATGTCACAGTGGCATCTGCCCCCCGGATTGTTCCCGGCCCTATAAAAGGCCCCTGCGCAGGGCCCGCCACTCGCTGAGATTCCAGGTCCTCTGACGACAGCCATCATGGATGGGAGGAAGAGGGCCTGGAGTGGAAGCTGCCCACCCTTGCGTGGGTGCGGAGAGGATGCATTCCTCAAGCCAAAGAGGAGGAGGCCAGTGCCTGTGATAAGGAGATGGAAGAGTAGTGGTGCCCGCGGCAGAGGAGCAGTGCCCTGCACTGCAGCTAGTGCTGTGGAGCCCATGGAGGTGGATCTGCCTCCGGATGAAGACCTGATGGAGGTAGATCCACCTCCAGATGAGGCAATGGAGGTTGACATGCCCGGGCTCCCTGCCGCCAAAATCCATCGGCGGCACCGCAGGAGCACTCGACCATCTCCATATGCACGGCCTGGCCTCCGATCCTCAAAGTAGCTGAGAGGCTATCGACGGCTATCCTGCTGGCTCGCCAACAGGGTGGCCTTCTTTCCTGTCCCCCATCCTCCATCCCCCACCCCCACCTCGTCCAGAGGTGTCATCTCTTCTGCACGGAGTCTCAAGGAGTGGACGAGAGGGGACTTGGCTTCCTCTGGGATGCTGCACCAGGGCGGCAGAAGGAACCCCTCAGAGAGCCACGGTGGACCTTGGGACCTGGAGCCCGGCGATGTCTCTGTCTGAGGACAAGAAGGCTGCCCCATGGCTGCTTGAAGAGGAAGCCGCACCTTCCATGGCAAAGCACAAAGAAGAGCTGCAGATCAAAGCTGTTAGGGAGACAGCTGCTCCTCTGAAGAAGCAGAAGACTTCACGTCTGCCGGGAAGAAGTGCTGGAGCGCAGCATCACTGTTCATTCAGAGAAGAATGAATAAGAGCTTCATTAGGAGCTCTTCCAAGACCGGGCAATAAATAGCAATAAAAAAAATATATATAGTAATAAAAATAACAGAAAACCAGTTTCCTCTCTTCTTTGGGGACAATTTAGTGACTGTGTCTGGACTCCCACATCCCCTTCTGGTGTTCCCAGTACAGGAAAGATACTGATGTGTGTGCAGTGTGTGTAGTGTAGTGTGCCCAGCCCAGGGCATTCAAGACAGCGTGGGCCCGGGGCACACGGCGTACAAGGGCAGGCTGAGGGAACTCCTTTGGTCAGAATTAAGAAGAGAAGGTGCAGGGGAGGACCCAACTGCTGCCTATAGCTGCCTACTGAGAGTGTGTAGAGAAGATGAAGCCTGAGACTTCTCAGTGGAAAGACAAGTACCCCCAAGGCCATGCTTGCTGATGGAGACATCCCCATGGATAAAAGGAAATGATTGTTCCCACAACGGTGCTCAGACAGAAGAGGTGTCCAGAGAAGCGGCACAGTCTCTGTCCTGGGGGACACCTGAACTTAATTGAACAAGGTTAGATGTTCCCAGAGGTCACCTTGTTCTTGGTGTGCTGCTCAGAGATATTCAGGCAGATGTAGCCCCTAAGCTTCCCAGATAAAGAGAGGAGGCTGGTCAGCTGGTTGCTGCTTGGACTCTTTGATTTGCCTGTCTTGAAGATGGTGCCAATGCTTGCCTCTTTCTAGTGCTCAGGAACATGTCCCTGCTCCATGTGTGGTCCCTCCCACAGGATGCTCTCTACTGATCACTACTGATCTTCCAGATAGGTGAGGAGGAAGCTGCATCCCATAGTGTGAGGGGAATGAAGAAAGATTTCAAGGCCTTGGGACAGTTGGTGGGAGTCTGGGGCACAAATCATTTTCTCTTCCCTCCTTCCATTATGGGGTGATGATGTGGGATGGAATAGAAGGATCCAGTTTGTAAATGATTGGCTCTGTGACTGGTGCTACAGGAAGGGCTTTGGGTTCTTGGGTATGAAATGCAATAAACAGATTTTGATCCTTAAGGTAGATATTTATGAAAAATATTTTCACTATTCCTGCGTGTGATGTGAACATATGTGCGTATTATGAAACCTTTGTGGAACTTCAGCATATGCTAAAGGCACCAAGGCTCAATGCTTATAAAATATAATTTATTCTCATCAGCTTGGAAAACAAGATGAGAATCTGCCTCTTCAAAATTCTTAACAATTTCAGTTTGTTCCAGTGATTCCTAGTCAAAACTCCAGCCTTTAATTTCAAGTATTAAAATGCCAGTATCCAGCAGCAAATCAATTTTAAATGCTTTTGCCAGACATTAAAGTTTTTGTTATTAGCTAATAAATTATGATTTGAGCAAATGTATTATTTACGAGCATGTGAAATTGCAGTTCTTGCAATTTCACTAAGCTACATTCACTAAATGTAGCTAAAGTAGCTACATTTAGATCCTTTCATATGTGGTGGTGAATGAATGTAAAATAACAGATACAGTAACTATATATAAGCAGGAGCAGTGAAGACTAAGGAACTGGAGCAATTCAGTATAATATAAGATGAAAGAACTTGGAAAAAGAGAAACAGTAGCAAACATTAAATACACGTAACTGTAGATGGTATCAGCCTAATCTGTCATCTGTTGAAATATAACTGATTATCTGGAGGAAAGAAACGTGGAAGATCTTAATCACTGAAATTTCACTAATTCATCTCATATGCTATCACAAAATGAAAATATTAATTCAAATTAGATGAAATGAAGACTATTAGAAAACTTGTTTTACTGGGTGCCAGTAACAAGACACACCTGCTGAAGAGAGAATGTGGCAGATTTGACCATGATTTACAAGCAAAATTCCTTAAGAACTGCAAGCTGACCACACCTGCAGGGGAGAAAAAGATAATTAGAAATAGGTTAATAAAACTTGTTGATTCAATAAAGTTAGAAAGCTCATGCATATAGAAAATGCCTAATTTCTAATTTAGAAAATGTCTAAATTTCATTAGACATGATGGATTGAGTCATTTTAAGGAACAGGATATTAGAAACTAGGTTAAATTGAGTAGTATGAAATTCAAGGTCATTCATGTGGTGACAAGAATTTTTACTAGAAGAAGAAAGCTTCTGATTTAGAAATAACTAAAGGTTTAAAAATCTCAATGCTCTTATTGAATTACCTAATGAGGCTGAATTGTCCATGACTTCTGTCTTTGCAAAATGTAATTGTAACCTTAAGTTATATCAGGAAAGTTGTTTCCAGGTAAAATGGAAAAGTATTAATGACATTCTGTAAGGCACTGGAATGAATTAAAATTGGAACAGGTGTAGGAAAGGTTTGGAAGGATGACAAACCTGAAGATATGGTTATACTTCTGTCAGTTGTGAACGTGTCTTTGGTAGGTATATGCTAGTTCTTGCAAATCCTAATAATGTTGGAAGTAAGTGTCACAGAAGCATCTCAGAGTTCAGGAGAAGAAAATGACCCAGGTGCTAATTCAGTTACTCAGACAGTTTTACAGACCTCTCTGATCTTTGTGACTATGAATAATTTTAGACTGGGAACTGAAAATGGAGTACGTGGATTCATGAAATTCTTTCTGGTGATAGTAGAAGAGGCAAATGCAGAAACAGTTAATGAAAAAGATTCTCATTTTTTGCCTGAACTACAGAAAATTGTACTTACTGGACCAGAAGGTAGTTCTCATTCCTTCGTTTGTGGTTTATAGAATAGTACTTTGGCTGTATGTAAGCCCCTAATAGTTAAATCACTGGAGAGAAGTGATAAAGATACTCTCTGACTCTGTGGTTATTCAGCTCTTACACTGTACACAAGATGCAAAGATACTATGCTAATCTTGTCAGCTGCACTTTAGAAATTAAGGTTTACTTGGTATGGCAATTTCAAAGTTTAGCTTCAAAATATTGCAATAAAATATAGAGTTTCTAGTGGGATGCTTTTCATAGTGATTTTATAACCATTACAAACTTAAGCCAAGATGATACTAAACATGAAGTAATCTTTGAACTTCACACGACTAAGTGATTATGGTTTATTAAAAACAGAAACAAACCTAAAATGTTATTCAACTAATTTTTTGAGACAGAATGTGCTGTTGTATAATAAAAGAAAAATAAGGAAACATAAGGTCCTACATTTGTAAAACTATATATAGTTGCTCATTTTTCTCACTCAGCTTTTAAGTTTTGATTCTCACTCATTCCTGACTTAGCTGAAACAGAACCTATCAGTCATCTAAATGATTATACTAGCTTTATCCTCAGTTAATCAACTGTGATGATTTGGTCTCATTCAAGAAATTCTCAACTTCATCTACGTTTGAGGGAAAAGAGATGGTCAACAGTATGAGCTAGATTCTATACTACTTAAGACATATGAGGTTGAAGGCAAATTTAGTTAGAATTAAATTAATAAAAAGGGTGGATAGGTAAATAAAGTGCTGAAAACAGTTGTGTTCCATGACAAGGGATACAGTGCATCTTCCAATAATTTAATACTGAAAGAAAAGCAAAACACACACAGAAAAATATCCCCCAAAAAACTGAGCAGACAGAGTAAGGATAGTGATATAGCAATAACGACTTTGATATTTTTATTAATCTTGTCAGTTTCTATCATAGAATTCTAATTATATTACAATTATAATTGTAGTACAATTCTATGATGATAATTTAAAAAAGGGTCTTTTCATTTGGACTGTGCAAAGAATTGTAGGCATGACAGTGTAATTGAAAAAATCACAGTGAATTTTCCTCTCTTACCTGCCACAGTATACAATAGCAGAACATATTTTTGTCAGACATGTAGGATGTTTTGTCTAGAAGCCATTCAAACTCTTGAGTCCAATAGTGTCATTTTTCATTTCCTCCCACGCAGTGTCTTTTATTTGGAGAAGAAATGAGTTGGGTTTTTCTTCCTTTTTTTTTTTTTTCCCTTTTTTTTTTTTTTCCTTTTTTTTTTTTTTTTTTTTTTCCTCCATAATACAACTAAATATCTTTTCAGAAAAGTTTTAATAAATGTAAGTGGTATCGAAGTTTCCACTGTGACACAAGTGATAGGTTGCATTGATTATTGCCAGCATTAGCAAAGTGCTGAGATTATTTGAACGGGAGACCCTGACTCCAGAGGCACTGGACTGTTGCATGCATGTTCTTTGACATGTTTCTCCTTTTGACTGACCCTTTCTGTTCTTCTTCCAATAGGTTCAACTCTTGCGTCTTCTTCCGGATTTCAGGCATCTTGCGATATCTGCATTTCTATCTATACTTTGTTTCTTCACAAGGTAAGTTGTGTTTTCCCTCTCATCTCTCTTCTTGTCCCATTAATTTGGAGTTGGTTTAAGTCACTCTGTGAAACCCATTTTCCTGCTTCCTGCTCACCTCTAGATTCATTGGCATTCCTCTGATGTGTTTATTCTTGCTAGCTCCACTAACCTTTTCAGGGAGGTTTAGAACTTTCCTTCATTTTGAAGCATTATTTGCATTACTTTGGTTTCTGCAGTGCGTCAATGAGAGAGACAGGTTACCTGCTAAAACATACAGACATACATTTTGGAAAGGGCGTTTTAAAGGTCACCAGGCTGTGCAAGTTTGACAAATTTGCAATCAAGTGAAGACTACTGCCAGTCTTAATAATAACATATTCCAATTGTGATTGAAACATTATGAGATTGTGCACTCTGGAAGTGCTAAGACTATTTCAGATGTAATCCATGTAAAAATTAGTTCACTGTATATCTAAAGATTATTAACTGGCATCTTTAATTTATTCCCAAATGCTTTTTTAATGACTTTACTTTTTCTGAGAAGAGAGCTTGTTTGGGGGATGCTGGAGGAGATGCACAGAGATCTCAGGAAGAGATGCTGGGTGTTTTTCATAAATATATCAGTCTTGGTCACTGAAGATGAGATCAAAGAGCTTACAGATATATAACAAAGAGATCTGAAAGTAATTGCATTGTGGTTAGGTATTTCTGTTTTATGTGGGTTGGATATTGCTACTGGTTTTAGTAGTTTCAACATCTGCAGCACTTTTTTTCTTCAGCTGAGACATGTAAGTGACCAAGTACATAACTTATTAAATCAGTTGCCTACAATGACATAAAACTAACAGTATTTTTTTTTGTTAGGAAAGGTAACCCAGTCTGTCATGAGGAGTTAACTGAAAATAACAACTTCCTTGCTTATAAATATTTTGACCCTTCAATTTTTCTCTTCCAAACTGTAGTCACAAACAGAATTTTAGCCAAAGAATATCGAAGGGCTGATCCTTCTTGTGATGAAGATTTTCTTAAGAAATGAGACATGGATAGTTTTCCACATGAAATTTAATTTTGACATTGAAAGAATTAAAGAGAGGTAAAACAGACTAGCCTGAGGCTTACTAGAGAAAAATTAATTTTCCTTTTCTGAGATTTATTAACGTGTTAAACTTAAGACTGCATTGTAACTCTGTGTTCACTACTAATAATTCAGTGAGAAATTTGTTTCCGGAAATGTCTGTCATGTAGGTAGCTCCTAGGTGGTTTTATAATATTTGCTTCCTACATGCTTTCATTCTTCAGCACAATCCTCTGGAAATTAGAGGTGGAGGTGTTTTCTACATTGCTCTGGAAATGCAGCGATATAGAGGTTCTGTGAAAGAATGAAGGAATAATTATTTTTGGTTTTGGTACTGTACCCATTTATTTGTGCAGTTTCTGCACAAAATCTATTTAGCTGCTCTGTGTCTGTTAGCTGAAAAAGTAATGTCATTTTCCCATTTCCTGGTTTTATCATCTCAAAAAACGTTATCTTTTTCTTGCTTTATTTGGGTTTCAGATAATGTTACAATGATAACTGACTTGAATTGATATGTGATGTATTTTAGCAAAAATCAAAAGGTTATTTGATGATGTACATTGTGGATGGATTTGAAATAGCTTACAGTTGTTTCAAATTAAACATTATCAGAAATAGTTGACAAATTCTTACATTGATCCGTTTCAAATTTTATTTATTTTATTTTTATTTAATTATTTTTTTTTTTTTTTGGTAATTGCATTTATTTGATGGTACCTCTGTGAGGATAGCTCAAGTGCATTTCAGGTGAATTTATTCTCTTCTTCATGAGTATCCCTTACCACAAGTTAATGTCACTTCATACCAAATGACATAGCAGCTGCTGAAATTAGTTTAATTTTTAAACTTCAGGTCTGTTCTTTATTTGGTATTTTATTATTATTATTATTATTATTATTATTATTATTATTGGGTGACATACATTAATATAGTCATTTTCTTATTTTCTTTTTATTTATTTTTATTTTTATTATTTTTCCCCTTGTATGTAAGCCTCAGTTTGAAAGGGAAACTATAAAAGAAACTTATTTTTCTGGCTTTTAAAAAGCTTTCTCAACTGAGGAAGAAAACAGTATTTGATCTTAGATGATTCTTTTAAGCACTTTGTAAATGAGATTCCTAGGGATGGTTTTCTTGAACTACATTACAAATAGTGGAGGGAAAAATAGGTAATTGTTTTGCAAAATGGAAATGATGAAACAGGCTTTTTACAAGAATTGAGACTGAGAAGGACTTATTAGTGATCATTACTTACTGGGCCTGGTGAGATAGGGAGCATAGGAAGCCTTTATTATCCACTATTTATTTTTTTTTTTTCACTTGATTTTAGATCTTAAAAATATCATTTTAAATTTACACTGATAAAGAACATATTCTAGGCATTCACTTGCAAGATGTCCAGGCATTATATACATCAACAGATAGTTTTTTAACCACCAGCAGACCTACGTGATTTTATTCAAATTCTTTTCAACATACATAAAGAGAAGAAAAAGCAAAGATAAACTAATTTCACTGATCAAAAAGAAGATAGGGAGCCCCAAGGCAAAAGCTTTTTGGTTCTCCACATTTGCTTAATAATAGCATTTTATGATCTTTTGAAAATAGAAAGAGGCTCTTCTGAACAACACGTCCAACTTTGGATTACTATTGCTATTGAATAGAGTAATATGAAAAAATAGAAGATTGCTACCCTGTAAAATTTAGTATTTAATTGTTCAATAAATGTATAATCCAGTCCAGTTGTATGCCAAATGAATAGTTTCTGCAGGCTTAAAAGTATTGATCCTATAAATTTGGAAACATTAAAAATGTACCTACACCATAAGTATGTCTGCACAACACAATGTACAGAAAACATATATGTTGTCATCTTTGTTCTACTTAAGATGTGATTGGTTGCATCTGTTGTTTTATTTATTTTATTTTATTTGTCTCTTTGGTAAAAAATAGGCATAGGTGCATTACTTGCAATGAAGAACAGTAGTATGTTTTTGTGTAATCTAGCATTTAAATTTGATTATTTAACTGTTTTTTTTTTTTTTTTTTTTTTTTTTTTTTTTTTTCCTTTTATATATATTATCAAAAGGGTTATTTCTCTAACTGGAGAAGGGAAATTATCAATTGATTGGGCATTTTTTAATAAACAGTCTTTTTTAAAAACTTTTCTTTACAATCCAGTGGGTACTTCAATTTGTGTCCAAGCCCAAAAAGTATTTTTTTTTCCTTTTTTCTATTGTGCTATTTCAATCCTTGTCTAGAAGTACATAGTTCATGTAATGGTAGGATCCTGGAGTTGGGAAATATCACCTAGTATGAAGATTTGAAAGTTATAAAACGAAGTACTTTTTCCACCTGTCATACTGGACAAAACATGAGGCAGTCATCACTGGAATGAAAGATATCACTTAAAAAAACTGAACTTGCAAAAAAAAAAAAAATATATATTTTTTTCTAAATAAAGGTTCTTGATGCCCTAAACAAAGATTTATGAAGAAATAGGAACTTTAAGCAGAAAAAAGTACAATAAGCCTAATGGATCAGGAAAAAAAAAGATCCCTGTAACCCAACACAAGTTACAATAAGGAGGAATAACAAATTGGCAGCAGAAAAATGATACCAAAGTATTCTCAAAAATCAAAGTATGATTTATAAGGCACCCCTCATATGGAGGATATATAAAGGAGTTATAAGGGACACCCTTTACGACAAAAAAATAAATGAGACAGCAAGTTTCATGGATGTAAGCTGGAATATTTAAAGTAAGCTTTTAAGGATGGAAACTCTTTGTTATTGCCACAGGTCCCACTCAGACCCTCAGCAAGGCAGAGAGCAGTGCAGGATGGGGCTGTGGTCAGGTCATGGTCGTTTCTCTCTCCTC
Organism: Aythya ferina; assembly: GCF_964211825.1. NCBI lineage: Eukaryota > Metazoa > Chordata > Aves > Anseriformes > Anatidae > Aythya > Aythya ferina. The sequence continues at coordinate 83,786,686 of NC_140297.1, forward strand.
CTCCTCCTTTACATCCTTCACTGGTGTGAATTCTCCGCAGGACTGTTTCTTTTTCATCTCCCTCTGGTATTTTTCCTTCTCTTCCCCAGGCTGTCCCTGAGGTGAGGCGCCACCATCTTGTCTGCTGGGCCCAGCCATGTCCTGTGGTGGGGCCGCTGGAGCCAGCTGGGGCTGGCACGGGGCAGCCCCGGCATCACCCGGCACAGCAGCAATGCAGTGCCCCAGTACCAGTAATGCATGCTCAGCCAAGACACCATTTAGGTCTGAGCACACGGGGCTGTGGTAGCTTTACATCAACTGGGCTTCAGGGTTTGATGTGCCTTAACTGTTTACAGATGTCTGTCTGTTTCTGATCCCTTAGTTTGAGCTCCCATGTAATATAGGTTATAGGAGCTCAGGCAGAGTTTTCAGCATTACATGTAGGGGTTAAAGTTAGGAAAGTGTGTTTTTAACAGCTTCTAAGTGGTATAGACACCTAATTTTAAGAAGAGAAATAATTGTTTCAAAACATTTAGTGCAAGTGTGACATTTAGGATATACTTTCTTGAGATGTTTTTTTTTTTTTAAGAGAAAACTTAATACAAGGTCCATTCTTTCACATTACTTGTTAAACTTTTCTATGATCAGTTACTAATCTCTTCCTGACCAGCGTTTCCCACTTTGAACATTAAATGTTATACCTTATTACGTTTTCATTTGATGCACTAGGTAATGCACTAAATCAATTTCAAATGTCTGTGAAATATCTGCCAAAAGTTTAAGCCATCTAATCATCAGCTGATGATGAAAGTGGTTTTCCCCTTAAGTGAAAAATGTAAAGAAATTACTTTCTTCTTTTAGGTTTAGATCACAATATCAGGGAAGGCAGTTCATGTATTAGGGCAAACTATTGTACTTTGTTCGTGGTGGTAGACATAACCAAGGTAAGATTGCACACAAAGCTGTAACAATTTATAGTAGAGAAAAGGGTCTCAGTATGTTCCTTAAAAATAGAGATGCTTTTGGTTAAATTGCTGCTTTTTTGCACTCCATCCCTTCCCAAGGTTGATAAATAATTTAGTGGGTAAAACAGAATTTTACTGAGGAGCAGAAATGTGGTGGCTTAGTGATACATAGAAGGTATTGCATCATTCAATAATTAATAGAGGCTTGCAGGTCATGTCAAGTCAGCAGAAGCAAGCTCCGGTGATGATGTGCCTTAGTTCTTGTCACCTCTGAGAATTGAGGCTATACTGATTATTACCAGGTAGAAAAAAAAATCCCTGAGTGACATTAATGGGCTGTCCTACAGCTACGAACTATTGGCCATTTATGTGCTGGGTATAATAACAACTTAGAACAAGAATGACAGTTGGATTTTACCCTTTATATTTGGTAGCTGTTTCAAAATTCTAAATGGCAATGGCAAATCTTTTTATTTTTTATTTTTATATATTTTTTAAGTGCCACAGCATGTGAGCTTTTGGAATAATTGTACTTCTAATACAAAATTGTGATTACTGAGGGAGAATGAAAGGGCATTAAATGTGACATCTAATGAAGAAAAGAAAAGAACAAGAAAGGATACATTCATCAAAGGGACTGTAGGGATGCACTTAGAAGATTTTTTTTTTCTCAATTTTTGCCCTTCTCAATTTACTGAGTTAAAAATATTCAAAATTATTGGAGTGCCTTCTAGAAGAGACCAGAACCTGCTCTGGGAAGGTATTTAGTGTTCTGTAACATTTTGCATTGAAAGTATATCAAATACACTTCTGTATACTAGAGCTCTCAAGCAAGCACCCAGAACAGCTGCTGATCATCCGAGGAAAATCTAATTAAGGTCTTGATGGCAAAAGCTGAAATAGCCAAATCCTGACTGCACTGTTCAGAGTCAGAAGTTGCTTTATTCCTCAAGCCTACCTCACTGTCAGGATGGCTGCACAATCCCTCTGCAGCAGAGGAAAGCTGAGGAAACAGGTAAGAAGCAAGCGCCTTAGCTATTCACTGTCCAATGTCTGCCTCCTCCATCTTCTTGTTTGCAGTTTTTGTTCTGAATCCTCACTTTGGAACAAGTCATTTCTCCATGGAGTCACAGGGGCTAGTCTCTTAACCAAAGCAGTAATGTTCCTCCTCAATTTCAAGTTTTTATTTCCAGCTGTATCTAGTCCTGTTCTGTGGAGAAAAAAAAAAAAAAAAAAAAAAAAAAAAAGCTGTGATCTCTTTTCCTTTGCTTTTAGACCATTTCCAATTCTGGTCCCATATTCCTTGTTCAAGATTCTTCTCTGCCCGCCTTATTGTGGCATCCTTGTTAAGCTATGCCCATTTCTGTGAATTAAATTAATCTACTCAAGGCCAGACTGGATGGGGCCTTGCCCAACCTGATCTGGTGGGTGGCATCCCTGTCTGTAGCAGGGGAGTTGGAGTTAGATGTCCCTAACTCTAAGGTCCCTTCCAAGCTGAGCCATTCTATGAATGAAATTTAGAATAAGAATAAATGAACAAATTTAGAATAAGAGGGAGCTCTTCTAGGAAAAAAACTATCTCCCAAGGGCAATTATTGTTATGGTCCCTTGCCAAATACCAATTTTTAGGTGTTTGTAATATTGCATGTAAAACTCATCTTTAGTTATTTAAAATACCACATTCACTTCTGGCATTCTTAAAAGTGTTATTCTGGTACACTGTAATAAACTGTGGTCTAAAACTGTAGTTAATTGGTGCTACCAGTAATACTAGTTGACACACAGGAGAATAAACGTGAAAAATATTCATCAGAAAATCCCCAACACATGAAGTTCTCCCAAGAGAGACCAGTTCTACTGTTCTGATACAGATGTTGACAAATGTTCACTAATATGATGACAAGAGGAGATTAAATACCCTGAGCATTCATTTGGGTATGCAAACATTTTTGCCTTTTTCTTCTGATCAGAAAAACGAAGGTGGAAAAGGATAATACTGTGTAGTGGGAATAAATGAAGAAAGAACAATGTATAAGTGGGCTTGCTAGAAGTATCTGGCCTAGCAGAGAAGGCTTCTTTCTTCCTTCTTCTAGGAGGGAGACCTTTTGAACAGCAGTATTCTTTAATACCCCACAGTATCTTCTTTTTCCCAAAGTCCAATCAGCTGACTAACCAAAGCATTTTGATTTTGTTAAGTGGAGTCTTCTGGAAGTTAGGTCCACTGTAGCTTACTTAGTAAACCTACTAATAAAGATTAACAAGTTTAAGTGACTTAAGAGAAACTGAACAGATCCATTTGTATTTATCTTGAAATAAAAAGAAAGACCTCTGATATGTCATATGTCAAGGCTGCTTCTGTACCCCCATAATGCTACGGGGAATCTGAGAAGGGGCTACATAAGAGCTGTCTTGCTTCAGTGTCATCATAGCTTGCTTGATTGCTAAGTTCTTTTAAAATTGAGATCTTTTTTCAAACATCTCTGACTTCTGATTTTTAGAGAAATCTATCATTTTCACCATGGTTTGATTTCCTATCAAGACCCTGCCTCATAAAGGTAGCATTAATTGACATTGGCATTAATACTTGGACATCAATTATATGAAGTGTACAGCTTCAGAACTGTCAAGATTGTAATGGAGCAGTTTAACTCTAGGCTGCATTTCTCTCTGTACTGTCTATTCAAGGCTAGTATCAGGCAACAGTCTCCTTGACTACTAATACAGCTTCAAGTTCTGAGTTTTTCCCCTTTCTTCCAACAGTTCCATGCTTTGGATTTGCAGAAATTTATAACCTAAGGGAACAATACTTCAAGGTTAATGCAGTCAGCCTTGACAATCCTCCTCCAGAAAAATTATACATTGCCCTGTATGGGAACAGCTGTGATACTGCAGAAATATCAAACATTTCAAGTATTTCACATGCTGTATGAACTGCTTGTATTTTTATTTTCTCTTCATCTTCCTTGGGAGAACTTTTGCCTTTTGAAAAGTTTTTCTTTTTCTTTTTTACTTTTTAATATCATGCTAAAAATTGGCAATATTATAGATGATTAAAGCATGAGGATATGAAATCATATTATCTAACATATAAAATAACATAAATACAAAGAGAAATAAATTAGAGTATTATCAAATGACACAAACAGGATTCTGGGGTTTGTTGGTGAAACAGAATGACAAAACATTTATGGCTCTTGACCATAAAGAAAAATGAGGGAGAAGCTGGATTTGCCTTCTGCATAAGCCATGAAGTTGATCATTATATTTAAAATATGCTTAAACAGACTGTATTGATATCTGAGTTGATTGATAACACAAAAGGGAAATAGTACTATCGACTCACAATTAATATGACTTCTAAGACAAATGAGAGCCAAAATGATGCCAGATATTGTAGTAACCCTATTCCTAATTATATGGCTCTCCAAATTGATGAGGTATAAAGAGTTAGGAGTGCAGTGTTAAAAAATACTTTCTCATGGCAATTTCCAGAGAACAGTGGAAACAAAAAGTAGCATAATCATCTATTTATGCCTTCCTGTGTAGAAAGCAGAGCTAGAAAAGGAGTCAGAATGACAGCTCAGGCAGCAAAGGACTCAAGAATGTAAACTCTGCTTTATAACAAGTTATTTTCCTATGTTGTTACATGGACACATGGGTTGATTTAGTAATAGTGAATTATGACAAACATAATCTTGTTATGTCAAAAAGAGGAGAGACCAATTGAAATACCAGAAACATACAGGAGTAGCACTATATTAATTCTTACATTTCTGATTAGCATCTCTTCAGACCTCTGCTTTTTTGAATTGTCATGAAAATAGCAACTAGTGCAATGGATAGTAAAGTCATTAATCCTCAAATTAAAATACAGCATTTTCTCTGTGTAACCAATGCTTTTTAAACAAAACTTATTTTGCTATACATTAAGCCTGCCAGCACTCAAATTGCAAGAAGGTAGTGACAATAACTTTTGAAAACACTTAAATTTTATTACAACTTCTTGTAGAAATACATCTTAAAAACAGATATTAAATGAAGCACATCACCTCCAGCATAAATATAGAGTAGACTTACCTTGACATCTACTATTAATTTTTTTTTTGGAAGAGGCACCCACAGTACTGTTCTATCATGTAATGAAGAATTGTTGGTACAGTGTGCCTCAGGACAAAAAGAGTGGTCCATATGTGTGATATATCTCACTGCAATATTCAAGCCTTTCTATAAAACTTGTTCTGGATCTTGGTGGAGGAAATATATCAGACTGCAGATTGCTGCAGTAGAGGAAATTATTATTATCCAGTTATAGTTTCTTTGACCAACTACGGAGAGATTTCAATGGGATTCTCTTTTTGTCTTTAATTTCTTCTGTATATTAAGTGAAAAAAGGTCTCATAATTTAATAAAGTGACTATTTTGTTTAGGTTATGGATTTTTATTTTTAATTTAATGAAAGACCTTGTAATTCTGAAATTTCTTGTATGCCTGAAAGTCTGCAAATTTGAGGTTTCCTTCCATGGAAACAAGGATAGAATTCCTTCATTTACTGCTTTTCCTTATTCATGGAATCTCTGTTGCAGCACAGAGCACAGACTTCATTTATGCCATTAGTTGCCTTCAGACAGGTTTGATGTTTTGTAAAATGTACGCTGTACATTTGGTCCTCCATAAATTACTGTCTACAGCTTTGGGATTTTTTTTCACTATGTTTTGGAAAGATCTTACTGATATTCTTATATAATGGTATACAGCAGCTTGTGATAATGTTATGTGTGGAGGAAAGAGTTAAATGTTTAAACTATTAATCAAAAACCTTGTCATGTGTGTATATTATCCTCTCAGCAAAGTAGCTGAGCTCTCAGACTTTTATTTTGCATTATTTTAGTGTAAGTGCCATAAAAGAAAACTGTTTAAATCCTATAGGCTTAAGTAACAACAGCATACTTGAGAGATGCAGAATTATGAACCTACCTGAGCTTGCAATCAGGCGTTAGAGGGTCTGATAGCCAGGGAATTATGGAAGTGACTGTTTCTTGAAGTTAGACATGGAGATTAAAGCCAGTCAAAAAAGGTTTCTGAATCTCAGAAATTATGTGATATGATGAAATCCAGACTGATGATAGATGCAAGCAAGTGCCTTTGTGTTCCTGATTTTCTGTGGCATGGCTTCCCAAACCTACATTTCTGTCTCTATTCATTTAAACTTCCATAGTTCAGTTCCACCTCTGCCAGCCCTACTACTTCAACAAATTCAATGTTGTAAAAACTCAGGCTGTCAATTATATCATATTCCTATAGTACATCCTTTTCTTCCCTTAATGCATTGGAAAATGCATTCTTGGATGCTTCAGTTACTTGATTTCAGGTATATTTTCCACCTTTTGTTTTTATGTTTGTACAGTCTGTCAACTTTTCTCACCTTTTCAGTAAAATGCAATCACTGTGGATAGCTTTGGGACACTGTGTCACATTCCCCAGTTTGGCTTTTTTGGCTGATTTGCCTCTGGAATATTGACACCAACATCACCTGAATCTAGGGTTGGAAACTCCTTAGTCTTTACATTGTCTAAAGATGTTACATTCCTATTAAAATCCTAGGAGATGCTGCTCTTTAGCATGACTTGCTTTGATGAGTATGAGCTTTGAGCTAGTTCCTCTGTCCTCTTTCTTTCAAGTTGGTCTTTTTCACTTGTAGCAATGGCTGCCACTGTTGCAGAAGAACTACACTGTTAGATAGGATGTCCTTTTAGTATTGCATGCTGAGACTTAAGAAACAACAGCTCCACTAAGGTTATTTTTTTTTTTTTTAACCTACTGACTCATCCAGATGATAAAATAAATTGTTTGTTGGAGGTGAGCCAGTAGTGAAGCTGATGGCCCCCAAAGCCTCTTAGTTATATTCCTTCAATGAATTTCCAGTCAGGGTGACTGCAATGCAGTACAGTAGATTCTTTGGACAAGGTCAGACTAGTATTCAGCAGAATGCAAATAGAAACTGTAACTCAGCACAGGCATATCTCACTCTGTCACATATGCTGCTTGCTCACAAATTAATAACTCTTTCAGTATCTAAATGAAGATGTTTTTCAGGCCTGTTCACTATTTTTGCAGCAACTCTAACATCCTTGGGAATATCTGACTTGCACATTTAATTTTATTTTTGAAGTGAATTGCTGGGCTGAAAAAAATATAATTGGCTAACTGCTTATTTCCCACTAAGTATTACTGTGCATTGATATTTTAGTTTGCAATACTGTCGGCATGCTGTCCGTATATCAATGGCTTGAAAGGTATCCCTTAAGCCTCTGCATCCTCATGATGTGGGCAAATGCTGTGCTTTCCTTCTGTCTTACAAAGGTGTGGTTATCACACTGGTATCTGCTGCAGAAGATTGATACTAAAACATTTCTTTTAGTCATTGGATAGTACTACTGTCATCTTAGGAAGTCATGGTGACGTTCCTTTCTGTTATATCTGCTTCTGGACCATGGTACTACAATTCTGCCTATAGAGGATCACATAAGTTTTTCAGGAGGTGGTATGAGAAATATCAGCATATAACAGATGCTGAGGTAGAAATACTCTCATAATATATTGGAGTGCCTGTGTTTGTGTGTGAAGAAAAGCTTCTTCAAGCACAGCTGAGTGAAGCCTTCCAGATGGAAAAGATGAAGATCTCTCAGTGTTGCCTCTCCCTTGCTTTGTCTGTGGCAAAGATCTTGTTTCCGGGGGCTAAAAGGAGGTTCTGAGGCAAAGAAGTAAACATCAAAATGTGCATGCCACGGGTCTTGTTTTCAGATCTCTCTCAAGAACAGATATGTGCTCTGCAGCATCCACATGTGACTCTCCAGCTGTGAATCAGAGGATGGAAGACTTTGCAATAAAAGATTGCAGGTAGGGGACCTGAGACTTCCAGGACAAAGGCTAGAAAAAAGAATCCTTCCCTATGTCCTTGCAGACTGTTCTTTCCTTGAAGGTGGGGGAGCAGTTGCTCCTCAAGTGGGAAGCTAAGGAACAAGCAGAAGCCTGAACATGTTTCAAGAAAATTGCTGTTTGGCTCAGAGCTAGTTTTAATTTTCTGAAATTTGAAGTTCCCTTCAAGTCTTGCAGAGTTGGAAGTTACTTCTGGTGTTGATTTCCACCTAATTTTCCCATCTTCAAAACTGTAACTTCTATCCTAGCATAGTCTGACCTGCAGTACCAATTACTGAAGCAATTGGGAAGAGGGTGAGGCACACCTGACCTTTCTAGAGGAAGAGAAGAGAGAGCAAGGGAAGAGAACATTAAGAAGATGAAGAAAACATGAAAAGAGAAGGTGGCAAAAGAAAGGGAAATGAACAAAGAGGGAAAAGATCTAAAAAGGTAAAAGTAATTAGCCAATAGCATGGCAAAAAGTGGAATGAATAGCAGAGAAAAACACACAAGTCTTGGGCATGGTAACATGCCACTGAATAAATATGCATGAGAGCTCTCTTGGTTTGCTTTCAATCTTTGGTAAACATGGCAAGGCTTCCTTCTGGCAGGGTGGGGCAGCTGGAGTCAGGCAGGGTAGGAAGACAACAGGTAGTTTAATAGGTCAAATGGTATTCCGAGCAAAAGATGTTACATGCTGCTTTCTGTACTTTTTCCACTCTTCAGAAGAAATGCAGTATTTTCATCCTTTCTAGACTAAACTATCCTTACTGTCCCCTTAAACATTGGATAGTGATTCACTTTAAACTCTGCTTTGTCCCTTTCCCCTTTTCCTTTACACCTAGATATCTGAATGGGACAATCATTAATATTTAGTATGTTTTTGGGACATTATTTGGTAAAGTGGTATTTGCAGCACTCTTCTTTGTAGTGTGGTTGTCTGTAAATTATATATTCAACAAAAGTGATAGAAAAAAACAGCTAGAAAGACTGGATGAAATTTACCACAAAAGAACCTTGAAATTGTTTTTGGCTGAGTTCACATTTGTTTATCAATGTGGAGAAACTTGTTTATTTCATCCACCAGCTTTGTGGCCTGATCTAAATGGATGATAAATGTTTCCTTTATTTCTTCCATTGATTGCTTCAAAGTTTTGAAACTTTCTTTTTTCTTACAACTAGTGAAGACTAGATGAGGCTCTTCCTGGCCAAGAGTACTCTCCTCTGATGGGGCATATTTCATTTGCCCTGAGATTAGATGACATGTTCTGGGCTAAACTCAGAAGGAAATAGAAATTTAAACCATTCACTATTCCTTATTTTTGTTTAATACCTTTATCTTTTCAAGACTTCTTTTTCTTTTCTGTTTTCTTCCTTTTAAAACTTTTTTATAAATTCACTAGTTTATGAGTGTGTGTTTCAGACTTTGAATATGAGTGTTGTTTTCTTTTTGAAGTTGTACCTTGTGAGAAAAAAAGAATCTGTTAACTTAACGAGCATCAGCCAGTGCCATTTCCTTATCTTTTTTTTTTCTTTTTTTTTTTTTTTTAATGTTGGAAGATGAAATTGTGAACTGTATGTGGACTAATGATTTGTTAATGGCTTTTTTTGAAAGACATTACTCATTTCCCTGCTATTGACATTTATCACTGGAAGACAAAATTATTTAAAAAGTACTCCAAAACATTATTTTTCCACCTACTCAGTTACTTTATAAAACTTTGTTATAATCTGCAAGTTTATCGTTGTCATCAAATGTAGCAGATTTCCAGATCTGTACCTGAATTTTCACTCAGCAAATTTTGTTTCTGTTTAGGCATTTGGTTGCTATTCTGGGATTTTCTTTAAGCTTTAAACTGGGAGAAACACGGTTGTATAAGTAATGATGTATTATAGCACCTCTTGAAATCATTCAGTATTGCTCAGAATGTTGTGGTCCCTCTCAATCATTTAAAACATATTACATATTCTAGTGCAATTAATAGAAAAATTGTGAACTGTTATAATTCCTGCTGCCAAATTGTGTTTTCTGCTAAAATGCTAACCTTTTTCTTTAAGGTTGTGTTCTCATGCATTCACTAGATATATTGTATTACACTTAATTTTGCTGTTCATTTTTCATTTTCATTTCACTGTTCATTTTTCTTTGGAAAGAGCCTGTAAAAATTTATCTGGGAACACCTTTAGAATCTGACAACTTTTCCTCATCAGGGCTTGCAACAAATTATTAGAGGAGAAAAAGAAAGGAATGACTATACCCTAAGGCAACCTTATGATAGCGTTATCAGCAAAACAAAATTTACAAAGGCTAGAGCATGGCTTCAATTATTACTAATTCTAAAACATTTCTTATTTCTCTGGAAAAATCACTCATTTTGTTTAAATCGACTTGGCTGCCTTTTTTTTTTTTTTTTTTTTTTTTCATGGAATGAAACATCAAGTAGATGTGTAGCTCTTTTTGTGGTTAAGCTGCAAGACAACTATTTTTAAATTGAGAGTAGATAATCTGAAGTATTTTTGCTTTATTTAGGTGATGAGATCTCAGTTCTCGATATCTGTATTATCTGTAAGAATTTGATATTCAAGAAAAATTAAACTGTTAGGAATCTGTGGTAGTATTCACTATACAGTGTTCTCTTGGCTCCTGGGAGCTAAATGAAAAAAACAGAAGTTTTTCATAGGTTTCAATTTCTCATTGTTGAATCTGACATGTTGGATCTGTCTCTTTGGTCTTGTTGATCTCCTAGCCCTCCATGTTCTCAGTTCTCAATATCTTGTGGGTGCCTTTGCTGCCTTCACAAACCTGTCCCCTTTAGTTCCCCGGTATGTTCAGTCAGTGTTCTCTGTTCCCTGACCTGGACCTCTAAAGGGCTGATATTCTTTTTTGACACGAGCCAATGCTATTGCTTCACATGCCTGTATTTAGGTTCAAATTTCCAATGTAGTATTTTTCATTCATGAACTGCATTCCTTTATCCTGAAATCAATGAAACCATATTTTTTTCCTCTTGTTTGAAGGTGAATAACATCTGAGCCTTGTTAGATTTTTCCCGTGTAGGAAACAGAGAAACATTGTCTCTGGTGGTTTTAACACTGCTGTAGTTGGATTACAGTTTTCAAGAAAAGCATAACTACCAGCTGCCAGATTTTCTTTTTCTTTTCTTTTCTTTTCTTTTTTTCTTTTTTTTTTTTTTTTTAAACTGTGGATTTATTCTAATATTATATGGTAAATTTCTACCTTGATTGCTCCTACTGGAAATGCATATATTTTTTTTCTCTTTTCCTATAGAATTCAGAAAGAAAGCCCACAACATGCAAAATTTTATGTCCCTATCTGGTCTTTCTACTGTGTCAGTTTGTACTGCAGACATGGATGCCTATTTAGACTCTATATTAAATAAAAAAAAAAATTATTAATACCTTTAAACATGGAAAAAGTGCTTTTGGACTGCATTAAATTCTTCCAGTCCACTGGAGTAATCTATGGCCCAGGGTACATTCTTACCTGGAATTAAAATTCTTTTCTCTATTTTAAAAATCTTCTGTTTAAAGTTGTAAAGCAAATGTTACAAAATTTTGAGCTATATATATAATGTATACTAATATTATCACACAGCACTTACAGGGCAAGAAGGCGATCAGGCCCAGTCAGCATGGGTTTATGAAAGGCAGGTCCTGCTTGATGAACCTGATCTCCTTCTATGACAAAGTGACGCGCTGGGTGGACGAGGGAAAGGCTGTGGATGTGGTCTACCTTGACTTCAGCAAGGCTTTTGACACCATCTCCCACAGCATTCTCCTCAAGAAACTGGCTGCTCTTGGCTTGGACTGGCGCACGCTTCATTGGGTTAGAAACTGGCTGGATAGCCGGGCCCAAAGAGTCGTGGTGAATGGAGCCAAGTCCAGTTGGAGGCCAGTCACTTGTGGCGTCCCCCTGTACTCAGCTCTGGTGAGGCCGCACCTCGAGTACTGTGTTCAGTTTTGGGCCCCTCGCTACAAGAAGGACATGGAGGTGCTTGAGCGGGTGCAGAGAAGGGCAACGAAGCTGGTGAGGGGCCTGGAGAACAAGTCCTGTGAGGAGCGGCTGAGGGAGCTGGGCTTGTTCAGCCTGGAGAAGAGGAGGCTCAGGGGCGACCTTATTGCTCTTTACAGATACCTTAAAGGAGGCTGTAGTGAGGTGGGGGTTGGCCTGTTCTCCCACATGCCTGGTGACAGGACGAGGGGGAATGGGCTTAAGTTGTGACAGGGGAGTTTTAGGTTGGATGTTAGGAAGAACTTCTTTACCGAAAGGGTTGTTAGACATTGGAACAGGCTGCCCAGGGAAGTGGTGGAGTCACCATCCCTGGAAGTCTTCAAAAGACGTTTAGATGTAGAGCTTAGGGATATGGTTTAGTGGGGACTGCTAGCATTAGGTCAGAGGTTGGACTCGATGATCTTGAGGTCTCTTCCAACCTAGAAATTCTGTGATTCTGTGATTCTGTAATATTAGTATGAAGTGCTAATTGGATTGACCAGCAGGGCCAAAGAGTCTTATGGCACCAGACTAAGTAGTGGGCCTCTCAGAAAGCACCAGGAAGCCAGTGAGGGATTAAAATCCTGCTAGTTGGTACTAACTTTCTTGAATGGGGGACAGCCTGAGACTGCTTAGGTGTAATTTAGGAAGTAAGAGCTGACAGTGCTTTTTGCGTACTGATAAAATGGAGGAGTAATAGACCATTGTCAGGCAAGTATAAAATATTTGCATAAGATATCAGAAATGCTGCATTTGTGGTAAGTCAGGATGCTCATATAGAACAGTATGGTAACTCAAATGAAAAGGGAAACAACTAGCCACAAAATGCAAATTGCTATATTAACTTGGTATGTCCAAATATAAGCATGGGTTGCATAGGACGGTGGTGGAGTTACCATTCCTGGTGGTGTTTAAGAAAAGGTTGGACGTGGTGCTTAGGGACATGGTTTAGTGGGTGATATTGGTGGTAGGGGGGTGGTTGGACCAGATGATCTTGGAGGACTTTTCCAACCTTAATGATTCTATTGCTTGTATCAGGAACAGCGTGACCAGCAGGGCTAGGGAGGTGATCGTCCCCCTGTACTCAGCTCTGGTGAGGCCGCACCTCGAGTACTGTGTTCAGTTTTGGGCCCCTCGCTACAAGAAGGACATGGAGGTGCTTGAGCGGGTGCAGAGAAGGGCAACGAAGCTGGTGAGGGGCCTGGAGAACAAGTCCTACGAGGAGCGGCTGAGGGAGCTGGGCTTGTTCAGCCTGGAGAAGAGGAGGCTCAGGGGTGACCTTATCGCTCTTTTTAGGTACCTCAAGGGAGGCTGTAGCGAGGTGGGGGTTGGCCTGTTCTCCCACGTGCCTGGTGACAGGACGAGGGGGAATGGGTTTAAGTTGAGCCAGGGGAGTTTTAGGTTAGATGTTAGGAAGAACTTCTTCACTGAAAGGGTTGTGAGGCACTGGAACAGGCTGCCCAGGGAAGTGGTGGAGTCACCATCCCTGGAAGTCTTCAAAAGACGCTTAGATATAGAGCTTAGGGATATGGTTTAGTGGAGGGCTGTTAGCGTTAGGTTGGAGGTTGGACTCGATGACCTTGAGGTCTCTTCCAACCTAGAAAATTCTGTGATTCTGTGATTCTGTGTATGAAGTAAATTACATGGCCCATAACAACAGCAAGAGGAGTTGACACTCAACACACAAGTCCCACACAAGTGTTTCATTGTAGTTGTGGTCATGTAAATGTTTCCTTGGAAACTGTCTGCTTCCATCCTCCTGGCAAGTTACTGAATTTGTCACCCACCTACCTGTCTCTAATGTGGTGGTCCATCTGTGTTTAACTTTTGTGCTGACCTTGGAATTTGAACTAAAAAACATCTGTTTTCACCACTTGGCTGTGCATTCCTTAAAAGCACACTTGGAAAGACCAGATATTTCTGAAGACCTCGATTTTCCACTCTTTCTCATCTTTCTTGGAGAGAGTACAAAGGTCTTGGCATCTACTCGTGAAGCTTTATTGTGGTGTTGTAAGGGCTGGGAGAAAAAGTAAGTCGTTTGTTAAGTGGCTTATGTTATTTTACTGATAGGAAATGAAGCAGCCCATGGACCAACCTTAGCTATATGCCTCTGAAGAGACCTTGTTCTTACATTCACCTTTATGGACTTCCCCTACCTTTTTCCAGACAGCAAAAGTGATTTTGTATTACTAAGTTTTTTTATTTTCATTTAAATATGGAGTTGATGTGTTTTATAGACCCATCAAATAAGCAAAACTAGGAAAGTTACTGGAAATTATGGTAATCATAATTTGATTTCTAGGGGCCTAAAGGAATAATGGATTACCTTATGTTGCTGTTAAACAGTTAGAACACTGTGGTATACCTAACTATTTACAAGCATATGTAAAGAGAAAGAAGGTGTGCACATACAAAGCTTTATGATAGCCGTTAAAGGTTATGAGATTTCACACATTATATGTGTCCTTCTTCTGTAATTCCCGTTAGATTTGACTTGATTGCTTCAATTCTTGTTGCACAGTATAAGATCCAGGAAACAAACTGTTTTATTTATTTTATTTCATTTTGTAATGTGGAAAATTTAAAAAGAAATTTACATAGAGATTACATTAGATTTAAAATGTCTGATTAAATGAAAATGGCAGAAGAAAATTCTCTTATTTAGGAATTGCCAGAACACAAGTACTAACTAAGAAATTGCAGTTGATTTCAACCCCAAATTTTCATACTGAAGACAAAATGACAGAACAAGGATTGTGTGGGCCTCGTTCAATTTCAGCCCACATTTTTAGTAATGACATACACGAATTTATCTTTCTTTTTCCAGTAATGAGTTTTTATACGATATTTAATCTGATTTTGGAGTGAGTCAACTGGTCAGCTGTTGGCCTCAAATAGCCTTTCACTAACCAGCTATCTAAGAGTGAAAAAATGTGGAACCTCATCATTGGGGGTGCTTAAATGTTTATTTTCCTGAAATATACACTCCAGCTGATTTTCTAGAATAGCTGAAGATATTTTTTGCTTAATTTTATGTGTCCATGTATGTGAACATATAAAATTGTATGTTAGTAAATATTATGGCTATTTGTGTTTTACATAAGATGATGAACAGTGGTAATTAAACATCAGATCTGTAAATTTAGATTCCCAAATTCAAATATACTGAAGATCACTTGTTAGTCACCTACCTAGTCAGTATGTTTGAATTTTAGTTATAGCTTTCATTTGTTTTGCTTTGTTTTTAATGAAATAAGTATGATGTCCTTGAGTAGGCAGTTGACACAAGAGCCTCAGCTGCACTGTTTTGTTAATATGGATACAGTTAAACATTAGGTTAGTACTTCAAACAGTTCTTGTATGCATGCTTTTAGTCTTCTTTAGATAAAATACACCATCTCCCCCGCATTATGCTTTTTACTACTGCATTGAAGCAGTCCCTTTTCAATTATGTGTAAATATTTGACTGCACTTTTATATTGAATTTTAAATTGGAGGATAAATAACAGCTGATACTTCTCCTCTTAAGTATAATAGGCCTAGATGCTTTCCTTAACATCATACATATTCAAAGCACATTTATTTTTGTTATATGTGTGAAACACACATATAGGATTTAGATATAATTTATTTTTATCTTTTAGGTAATTTGAATTTGTACTACCTGTTAAGGAAAGAGAGCAGAAATTGAAAGTACATGAATTTACCTTAGACGTTTGAAACAGAATACACTTTATGCAGATTTCAAAAAGGAATATCTGTGAAGCTGTATGCGTTATGTTGAGAAGGATTTATGGATGGAAAGGAGTAAGTTTTATTCCATGACCAAAGTGTTTTGGAATTCTAATTTACCATTATGAAATATACGGCATTACTTAGAAATTAAGCACTATGCTAATCAAGTGCTATGCTACTCATTAGAATAACTGACTAAATGATTCTTTGGCATGTTTTGTGAGACAGCAGACGACTTCTTTTAAAATAAAGTTTATAAAGACTGTGCTTGACAATACCCTGTTCTAAAATTTTTCTGTTCAATGTCTAAATGTCAGGAATGTTGAGGTTTTTGTTGCAAGTTAGCACATGGGCTGCTGTTTTCTAGGGTTTTCCATAAAGAAGTAATAGGTATCAAACAGTTCTTGTGCCACTGTATTGGGTGTCTGTGGGCACCGACAGTCATGGGCCTCTGGGAAGGTGTATTTAAGAAAGGGCAAAATGCTTCCTGACAGTGAAGAATGAGGCAAAAAGTGTGAGAAACAGCCCTGCAAGCACCATGGCATGAGAGGAGGTGGAGGAGGTGCTTCAGATGCCAGGGAAGATTCCTCTGTGGCCCATGGAGAGGAACACAGTGGAGTAGATATCCACTCTGCAGCCCATGGAGGACCAACAAACAGAGCAGGTTTATCCTGAAGGACTGCAGCCCATTGAAAGACCCATTCTGGAACAGAGAAAAAATGTGAGGAGGAAGGAGCAGCAGAGAGGGGAAGTGTTATGGACTGACACCGAGCCCCCATGCCCCCATCCACCCTGTACTGCTTGGGCTGGGGGAGGAGTGGGAAATAAAAGAGTGAAGTTGAGCCTAGGAAAAAGGTTGTGTGGGAAGGGTGTTTTTGTTTTTGTCTTTGTTTCACACTATCCAAATCTATTTAAAATAACAATAAATGAGATGATTTTTTTTTGTTCCCAGATTATCTGTTTTGCCTGTGATGGTAACTGATAAGTCATCTTCCCATCTTTACCTTGACCCAAAAG
Source organism: Aythya ferina (assembly GCF_964211825.1). Classification (NCBI taxonomy): domain Eukaryota; kingdom Metazoa; phylum Chordata; class Aves; order Anseriformes; family Anatidae; genus Aythya; species Aythya ferina. The sequence goes on from NC_140297.1 coordinate 83,803,309, forward strand.
TTTTTTCACCTTATTTTCACCCCCTGTACCGTTGCGGATGGGAAGTGAGAAAGCAACTGGTTAGGATTCTGGCAGCCAGCAAAGATCAAGCCACCACAGCGATATATGAATTATATACAGTCCTAGGAATGATCATTTAGTTGAAATCAGAGTCACAAGATTTGCCGGATCATGCCGTAGTAACAAATTGAATTTTCTTCTTACAATTTTCAAGGCATGATTGCCAATTTCATTAGAACTGACAGAAGTGTTCTAGGCAAATGATTACTAACGTTGTTTGATGATTTCTAGGGACTTATGCTAAAAGGCTGTCATTGTTATCTGTCCATTATTTATTTATTTATTTATTTACTAAGAGTGCTGTTTAAATTTCAGGAAGCTATATATGCTTTATACTTCAGAAAATGTAAGTATTAGTGAGGGCAGCTTAATCTCTCTGGAGTTGAAGATGAATTTACTTTATTATTATTATTATTTATTTATTTATTTATTTATTTATTTATATTTTTTTAATTTAACATTTTTGCATGTATGGCCAAACATGTTTTTGCTAGGAATACTGAATGATGTTAAGGTGAAATCACTGGTTCTTTATCAAATCAAAGAACCACATGCTTTCTAAGTAATATTGTCGAGGTTTTAAAACAGAGGTTCAGACATTCCAACTGTGTTGTATACCTTGTGGTTTTAAAATTAGGCTTTTTCTGCATATGTTCTATATATTTAGCCCAGCTCCCAAATATTAGGAACAGGCAGGCTGTTCCTATTACTATCTACTGCTTCTGAATAACACACTTGACATTGTTACTTCATTTTTCTGGTTTATCAAAAGTGGATGGTAGAGGTCTATACTAGTTATTAAGTACTAGAAAAAAAGCTAGTTAAGTACTTCTGCCTGTGAACATCAATATTCTAGTTAGAATGGTACTCAATGAAAGTGATCTTTTTCATCAGTGTGTGATATGTCTGTCTGGGTTTTCATGAGGCTGCAACAGAAGTGCTTCTTACCTCAAAAGGTAAATCCTTACTAATTTTTTTCACTGGTTCTCAACTATTTATATCCATGAGAATTTTTGTGTCTAGCTCAGCTTGTAGTTTTCAGTCTTTATCGCTGTGAAGATTTTAGATCATATAATGAATGCCTTATTTTGGTAAACTGTGCAGTTACTAACTGAAGGATTTTTTTTTTTTAATTTATATTTATTTTTATTTTTATTTTATAAGACTGTTTGTGTTGCCAAAGAATCATTCTGAAGATGTTAATACACCTCCCAGTGAGTTTTGATGTTTACCTTCCAGCAATTTGGTAAGGTGTTTCTGAAGGTAGAATAGATAAAATAATTTTTGTCATGTCTTGCTAGATAATGGCACAGCAGCTAAAAAGGTTTTGAACTTCTTATTGGTACTTGTTAATAAATGTTGCCATTTGAAACATTTTATCTATTAACTCACTGCATATTCTTTGTCATATTGAAGATGGGAAAGAATGTGAAGGACTGCATAAAGCTTAATGGAAAGGTTAGATAAACTTTTTTTTTTCTTTTCCCTTATTGAATGACTCACAAATATAAAAAACAACATTTTAGAACTCTGTTGGGGCTTATGTTGTTTTTAATGTATTCACGTTAAGAATAACACACACATATATATATAAAACACACATCTATATGTTGCAGGTAGGAATTATCTGCACTGGATGGTACAATCACAGAATATATGAGGTTGGAAGGGACCTCTAGAGATAGTCTAGTCCAACCAACCTGCTCAGAGCAGAGCCAATTAAATCAGGCTGCTCAGCACCAAGTCCAATTGGGTTTTGAATGTCTCCATGGAGGGAGAGTTCATGACCTCTCTGGACAACTGCTCAAGTTTTTGAACACCCTCAGAATAAAAAATTCAGTTGTGAATTTCAAGTACTTTTCTCTTTGTGCCTGTTGCCTTTTGTCCTGTCACTGCACACCACTGAGAAGAGCCTGGCTTCATCTCCTTCACATCTGATATTCAGATATTCATACACACTGATAAGATCCTTACTGAGCCTTCTCTCTTCCAGACTAAATAGTCGCAGTTCTTTCTGCTTCTTCACCTTTGTCAGACATTCAAGACCCTTAATAATTTTTTAATTTTTATTTATTTATTTATTTATTTTTACTGGAGTTATTCTATCATGTCCATACCTGTTTTGTACTGGGGAGCACATAACTAGACACAGTACTCCAGATGTGGCCTCATCAGTGCCACATAGAGGGACAGAATCATCTCCTTCCGCCTCCTAATGCAGCCCAGGATGCCCTTTGCACTCTTTGCCACAGAGGTGCCTTGCTGGCTCATACCCAGCTTGTTGTTTGCCAGGACCCAAGGTCCTTCTCTGCAAAACACTTTTCCAGCTAGTTGGCCACAGTCCTGTAAAGGTGCATGAGGTTATTCCCACCTAGCTGCAGAGCATTGTATTTCCTTTGCAAAGCAAATTGTTCAAGCAATTCTTGTTGACTTATTTCTCCAGCCTGTTGAGTTTCCCTGAAAGGTTGCAAAACCACCTGGTTTATTGGCAGCTCCTCCCGGTTTTGTGTCATCAGTAGATATGCTGAGGGTGCACTTTCTCCCATCATTCAGATTGTTAATAAAGAGGCAAAACAGTATTGGTCCCATTATTGATCCCTGGAGTACATTCCTAGTGACTAGCTTCCAGATGGGTTTTGTGTTACTGGTCATAACACTCTGGGCCTGACAGCTCAGTCAGTTTTCATTTCATCTCACCAGTCACTTCTCTAGTTAGTTAGTTAGTTCTCTAGTTAGTTCAGTTTTTCAGTGAAGAAACTATGGGAGATCACTGAATACTTTGCTGAAGTTGAGATAATATCCATTGCTCTCCCCTCATCCATCAAATCATTTTTTACATCACAGATGATTATGGGGCTGGTCAAGCGTTCCCTTCTGCTCTATTACTAATCAATTGTGTCTGCTTGTACAACTTCTTTCTTGTTTGTCTACCTATCTCTCTTTCTCTCTCTTTTTTTTTTTTTTTTTTTTTTCTTCTTTGAATTAGGAAGGGTCTTGTGACAGTCCATTACACTTGTATTGTTTTCTTGATTCTATTTTAAAATGAATCCTACAGTTTTGGTTAAAAGAAGCCTTAAACATACAAGGGTTAAGATAATTTTGCTTTCTTAAAGCTAATGGAAGTTGATGAAACAATGTAAACACAGCTACACAAAGTCTTAAATACCACATAATAAACATACAGATTAACAGATATAATGGAATTAAGTGAACTTAATTAAGTGAATTTAACATTAGTACTCTCTTGATAAAAGAAGGGATGGAGACTGAGATGCTCTTAAATGAAATACAGAGGTTGTGAGGCAGGCACTTATTCTGGTTGAAACCTAAGAAGATAAAATACTAAAACTGGAAAATGTCTGAGAATCAAAATAGGAGATAATACTGGTTTCCTTGGATTAGGACTGCCCAAAAGTTGACTTTTTTTTTTTTTTTTTTTTTTTTTAAGTAAGGGAGTAAGGGATCATTTGTGGCATTTGATGATAGTCTCTTTACTATGTTCAAATGCTTTAAATTGATAGATAATTAGGAGAACTGGTCTTTTTTGATCTGACAAAATGTTACTTTTTATTTTTATTTAAGTGACTTTGGAGTCATGAAGTAATCTCTGAGGTGAACTGAAACATTATGGATGGAATAAAAAAATCTGTCTAGTGGGATATTAAAGACATGCCAACTACCTCAGTATCCTTGGCAGAGGTTGTCTGCCAAGGTATGTTTAAAAATGGTATGTTTAAAATGGTATGTTTAAAAAGTTCTGGCATTTGGAGACACTGCTGTACACAGGTACTTATTTGAGTACTCCATATTCTTCACAGTTGTTAGTGTGTATATAACTAATATCTAGTTGTATATAATTTTGAATCTCCCATGTCTTGTCAAGTGTAGACAGTAATATTTCCTTTATATTATGTTTTCTCTTTTTCTAATAATTAAAAGGTTTTTTTTTTTTTTTTGAATTAGGAAAAATGGCTTATAATAATAAAGAAAAGTAAAAATGACAAAAAGAAACCAATGTGCAATAAAAGAAATTCTGGTGAGTAATAGGGACATCTTGTCCTGGTTTATCTAACCAATCCATGCTCTAAAAGAGCAGGCATGTGAATTTTGGAATTTTGCTAGCTTGAGGAATAATATATTTTTTTTTTTTTTAGTGAAATAAAGGAATAAACACATTTATAAAACTATTTTTTTTCCAAATGAATATGCAAGTCCTATGGATGGCAATGAGTTATGAAGAAGATTAGTTTGACTAGAGGACATTTCTCAGAAATAAAAACCATAACGTGTGCAGGTACACCTTGGAGATGCTGTAAAGAAGTATCTGTGGAATGGCAATAATTCTTGCGAACTGTCAATTAGGTGCATTTCAGCTGAGAAGTGTACTTGAGAGGCGTTATTGTAGGAAATTGTTCAAATATAGTTGAATGGGAGGTGTTACAAGGACGTACCTATATATCAAGTTGTGGGAGAGCAGTATAGAAAAATACTGTGGAAGGAATGGACATTGGCATGGTGGCATCTGGGAAATAACAGTCTTATCTCTTCCATAAAACTCAGGCTTTTTCTCAAGTCTCTTACAATGGAATATTTTGTTTTGTTGAAAAGTGTAGAGGAAACTCAAATAAAATTATATAATTTTATGTGGTTTTTTTTTTTTTTTTTTTTTTTTTTTCCCTCTGATTTCCTTTTTTTTTTTTTAATTATTTTTATTATTATTATTTTTTTTTGAGTTCTGGGAAAGAAGAGTAAGGTTGAGTTGTGGAGGAGGGGTATTATATCAATCAACTGCGGAGAAAAATGTCCAAAAAACATGTGTTCAATTTGAGTACCTGGTGCAGACTAGCTCTCCATGTCCTTCTTCATTTGAACATTTGAAAATATGAAACAAAAGTACTTATTTGCATAGTGTCTTTTTATTTCTTGATAGAAAATTTAGTAGACTAATGCTGATAAGTCATGTAAATGGTGCCAATTATATTAAATATGTGTATCACTAATACAATTGATTGTGTTATTATGGTCTAAATTTGTAAACATTGTTACCATCACATCTGAATGTTTAATGGTGATTTCTGTTATCTTTCTGATTTCTCAGTGTAATTAAGAGTCTCTGAGAAGGTAACAGAAATCTAAATCTAACAATTGTCAGACTAATAATTGACATAATGTGTTTTGTGCTTGACTCAAAGTTACTTTAATAGAATATATATAATTTGATATGTTATTCTGCAGAATACAGCGCAGCATGTAATTCTTTTCTAGAGACTGATTATTTGTACTAAAATCTGTGAAACTTTCTTATTTCCTGTCCACTCTTTCACTTAAGTTTTAGTCATTTGCCTGTCTTTGAAATGAGTACAAGTATTTGAAATGCCTTTTCCAACTCTGGACCATTTTCTATCCCAGAACTTTTCCTCACAACTCTTACTTGAGTTTTATTTGTTATTCTTCATCCCTCCACTCCTTTTTGTTTCTTACAGACTGTTCACAAGGCATCTTGTAAGATTACTGCAAATTGATTGCTAAAGTCTTGCTCACTGAAACTATATATTTAAAGCCTAAGTAAGGATGATTAGAAAAATTAACTAATTTCTGGACTTTTAAAAGAATCTATCACATTTTGATATGCAAAATTTTTCTCATTAACAAATGAAAATAAAAGACTAGACAATTAGAATAGATACGTCCTAGAAGATCAAATATACAGATTATTCTGAAATGCATTTTCATGCCTTGTTAAGTGCCCAGAATCCATTAATCCATTCTGTAAAGTTTTCTGTTAGTGTTGGAAATTTTTCTGGTCAAAAGTGCTGCAGTTTCTTTCCTCTCTCATCAAGAAAAAAAAATAAAAAATTCTTAAAATTACTCAAACAAAAACTGTAAAAATACAGCTTCCACTCTAAGTTCCCTTGTTTCTTCATCTTACAAATTCTCATTCTGGAACTCAGCATGTTGTTGTTCTGGTGCTATTTCTGTTATGTGTATTCTGACCTGGCTGGCCTTGTCATGTTTCAGTTAAACTCATTTTGCTCATACCTGAAAACTAAGACATTTTGACTCTGTGGAAGGTTTAACACTTGATTGTCCTTTCCTTTATCTGCTCACAGGAGAGTGAATCTCTACTGCTAATCAGTGATGAGAAAAATAGATTATTCATTTTAATATTTTTATTATGCTTCATTTAGTCTTAGAAAAGGTGCATCATTTTTTGAATTATTGTAGTTCTCTTGAACTGCAATTCTTTGTTCTATTCTGTCTTTCTTTGCTTTTGGTTTCTGTTCTGAAAGCTGTCGTTCTTATTTTGAAGTGTTCACCCCCAGATTTTGCACAAGTCTACCAAGCAGCAAAATGATAGCTCATCCATGAGCTGCCAGAGAGCTATACCAATGGGCTGCAAGAGGAGTATGTGCACAATCAGAGTAATAGTTAAGCTGTTTTGAAAAGAACTCATTATCTTAAGTTACCAGGGAGATCACTTTGTCTGATGGCATAATCCTGAGTGTATTCAGTCTCCACTATGGAGCATAACAGAAAACGAAAATGGTCCAGGGTCTGCACAGTAAAATCAGTCAAAAATCTCTGGAATAGTCCATGGAGCTTCATAAGATAGAAAGTTTTGAGTTCAAAGTCAGGAAGTTTAGTAAAAGTTGGACTTGAACTTTTTCTAATTGTTGCTTCTTAACATCACTGTTACAGGAGAAGTAGTAACCTTCTATGGAAGATCTTCTAGTTTAAAACAAAAATACCTTTTTCAGCAGAAGAATGTGTGTAATTGTATGAAACAAATATTATATTTGGGAACTCTGGGAATTGCAGCAAGGGGTGTTTGTCTGGAAAAATGTTCCTTCCATAGAGCCATATGTGTGAAACTGGTTTTTAAAAGAGACTTTTAGGGTGAAAAGAGAGAATTTAACTTATAATTATTGGTAGTGATAAATGATTTCTGATTCTAAGCTGAGCAATGGAGTTAGAATGAGTAAGTGACTGTGTTAGAAAACGCTCTTCCTTGTAACTGAGCCATGAGTCATTAGAATTATGGTGTGTTATAAAACTTAATTAGCATTAAAGTATTCTCTCAGGTGATATACATTTTAACAATCTTGTATTAATAGCCATGTCCCCCAAGTCCATTACAGATTTTATGGTTTAGTTTTCTGTTCTCAGTGTTTAGAGCCTGTCTGGATTGTCCACACTTTGGCAATGAATGGCAAATTCAGCCTGTTTTTAGTAAGCTTCTGCATGAAATAGTTTCACATCCTTTTAATATCTAAGTTTTGGCTGTTTGGGATCCCAGATCATCAGGGATAGTCAGCATGGATTTATGAAGGGTAAATCATGCTTGACATAATTGCTTTCTACAGTGAAATAAGGGAAGGGAAATAGAAAAACTGGGACGTGCAACATACCTTAATTTTAGTTAGACCATCTGTCACAGCATTTTCTCTTGGAGGCTGAGAAAATACGAACTGGAAATATGGGTAGTTAAGTGGACTGAACATTGAGTGGATACTCATGTTTAAAATGTAGTAATCAATATATGAACATCCATTTGATTGCTGGTAAGAAGCAGAGTGCTCCAGGAGTAAATAATGAGGCCCAAGTTATTTAGTATCTTAAACACTGCCCTGGTTCATGAGACAGACTGCACTCATGGCAAATCTCTGTATGACAGCAAATAAGAGGAAATAACTGGCACATCACAATTGCACTTTGAGAGGTTCATGTTGGGCATTATGAATGAACATTTGCGCTACTAGAGCAGTAGTGCTGTGGTGGAACACGTAGTGGTATCTTGATCTCAGAGCTTTTCAAGACTGATAGACAAAGCCCCAGATGACCTCAGTTGGGGATAGATCTACTTTGAGCAGGAGGCAGAACTAGAGACAATACAGGTGCCTTCCAAAAAATATTTTCCTGGTTCTGTAAATTTTACTTTCATTACTACTACTTCACCTGATAACAAAGGTTCTTTTTTTTTTTTTTAATTATTATTATTTTTTTATATTTTATGAACAGATAATTCTGTCTAAAGTCTTGCTAGGCAAGGCTTTCATTATTCTTTAGTGTGCTGTTGAATCATTAAATGAGAGAGAATTTCCTTTTTGTTGATAGCTGGCCATGGTTCTGATTAGAGATTGCTTAAATTAGTAATAGTTTTAAAGACTTTTCCCAATCAGAATTAAAATTAAAGTCAATACATGGAACAAAGTTGTGCAGCCAAAATCAACTGAGTCTCCCTCTTTCCACCTTTGTCAGGTGAAAAGGTCACATTAAATCTAAATTAATTACTAAAGACAGATCTTTGGCAGCAGTTACTCATTATGTCGTAAAAAAGTAAAACCAAACTTTTAAAAGATTTTATGTTTAACTGAAGGCTTGATGCAAATAATTAATTATGAAAGACGGAGATAAAATACTAATACACTCCATATAAATACAGGTGTTTTTTCTTTACATACCCAATTCAAAAAAAAAATAAAAATATATATATATATATTCTGCAGACTATTTTAAGCAAGTTTCAGCCCATGAAGTAGAAAGATGAAGGACAACAACATTATGGTAAACGTACATTCTAGGGCAATGTGAAATTTCTTCCATTGATCTCTGCTGATGATGATCAGGGTACAGCACAACTATTGCCTGGCTCTGTAACAGTATGGTTTACTCTAATGAGGTAAGACTATAGCTGGAGTCCAACATTTTCTTAAGACATTTTTTGCCAGACAGAATGAGGCCTCTTCTTGTCCAAATAGCTGCTAAATTCTGTTGCCACTCTGCTGCCTATTTTTATTATATGGCAATCTCTCGGTAAACCTACTTCTGGTCAGTCACAACTTTTAGAAGAACAGGGTGACATCTTTTGAACTTGACATTCACCTAATTACTGTAAGGTGCAGAGCATGCATCTAAGTAGTATTGGTGGCCTAGTAGAACTTAGAAAGCCTGTGTGCTGGAAAATCAGTTGTTATTTCATCTTTACTCTTTATGTGAATCATTACATTATTAGTATGAGTGAGCAACAGAATTAATCAGTTCAGACTTCCATCAAAACAATGTTAATATGCACTGAGGGTAGTCAACGTAATGGCCACAATTTAATGGCAATCAATCATAAGCAGGTTTCAGAATATTTTTGAACCCTATTTCTGAGTCATATTCACCTTCTATTCACCAGCTACCGAAAAGCATAGGAAACTCTTTTAAACAGCCTAAGAGTCTCTCTTAATGTAACGATTGAAAAGTAATGAGTTTCAGAAGGTTCTACTCTTTTGTGTTGTCTCACACTATTTACTAATCTGGTGTCATTAAAAAACACTGTTACGAGATCTGTTATGATTTCTATGAATGTTATATTGGCTATGAATGAAACACTTTCTGGTAGCTTCCACAGTTCAGATAATGATGCTTATGACATATCTTCAGTTCTGGGAAACATCTGTTTCTGTTCATGTTTGACAAACAGAAACAGTTCATTCCTATCTTAACCTCTGGAATGGATATGAGCAGAGTGAAAAAAAAAAAAAAAAAGTGGTGATAGAGGAATATATCCAGTTAACAAGACATGAGACATGCCAGAATACATTCTTGAGATTTAATTTCTGCAGGGAATAACAGGTTACAATGAGGAACTGCATTTTGTACAGTATTATATATTGCTGTGGAGTAGCCCTTGAGGTATGATCAGATGACACATAAACAAAATGTAGATGTATACAGTAAGGTAGATGTCTCTTTCAAGTTTTTTTCCTGTCACCAATAATACACAGAACCAAATGAACTGAATTATCATCATTTCCTATTTACCTTTTGGGATTTAATTATACTATTTCCTAATTTATCAATGTTTTTCCTTTCTCTGTTGCCTAACAAAAGGGAATCCCTACTATTCATTTGGTAGAATACACTGGTACTTGTAGTTATAGTCTATGTCTGACTCTACCAGCTCAGTCATAGCTGTTCTAAAAATAACCTAAAAATACCTGGTTGAAATTGCTTAGTGTTGGTGCCTTCTAATTTTTGCATTCATTACCCACTGTGCAAAAGACATTTTGCTTTTACAGATAGAAGATGATCTACATTACAAGAGAGAGAATTAATAGCCTCATGTGGTTTTCATCTACATGGAAATATTCTTTCCACTTGTAAATACATTATCACAACTAAACATAGATCTCTAGAACTCATTATTTTGGTAGCAATATATTATTCTCTTTGTTCTTGTCATGTTTTTTTATACTGCTGTTTACACATGCTGATGGAGAGAGGAGGGAATAGGTAAAATGCATTTCTTCAAAATCTAGGTAACCCAAATATTTTTCTTTCTAGAAGAGCATGTGGCTTAATTATTTAGCTGTTCGTTGTGATGTTAGTTGCATTCAGTTATGCAATGCCATTGGGATATTTATAAAGATACTCTTCATGTGGCTTCAAATTAAACTATTACAAAACATGGAATAATATTCATATTCATAAAATATTATTCATAGAACCAGATGCTTCATGAATGCTGTGGTTTATTTTCTTCTTTTTTTTTTTTTTTTTCTTCTTTTTTTTTTTTTTTTCTGATTAACTTAGATTTGTTAAAATCTTTGAAACAGAGTGGGCTGAGCCTTCTTCAGCCTTTTGTAGGAAGTGAAATCTGCAAAGAAACTTTGAAAATTTGGTCTATTGCTCCCGTGTTCTGAATGACTTCAGCTATGACTTACATAAAGGGTATTTGCATACCATGGAGCAGTGCTTTCATTGTCATTGAAGTAGGTAGCTTGGAGAGAGAAATGATTGGAAACACATGAGTTCAAAAATTGCTTAGAACATCTTTTATTAAAAATGGTTCCTGAGAAGTGTCCCAGTGCTCTGTCTTCAGTGTTGCAAGTGCTGGAGCCACCACCATTTTTGTGGCAACTGAGTCTGGTTAATGACTTGTTGCTTGTTATGCTATGCTGGCTATGAAAACACATTCCTAGGCTTAGCTGTCCTGCCTGGGGGATGTGTGCGGGATCTAAGACTACAAATATTTGTTGTCAACTAACTGGTGTCAACTTTTGTCATCTTTGTCAACTTCACTTGGCTGAGTAGTCTCTAAGATGGGTTCTGAGATACCTGAATCTCTTGTCCCTGTGCTGTTGTGTAAATCAGTCTTTTACCTGCTTTAAAAAAATGTTGAATGCTTATTATTATTTTTAAATCAGTATGACAAAGGAAAGGATTTCATCTTTGCTTCAGCTCAACCCTATTTTCTAAAATACTGAAGCACAATTAAAACAAATCCGCTTCTTTCAGGAAAGTTAAATGTGCTAGCTGCACAGAGAAAGTTAATTCTGATTTGTAAGCTTTGTGAATCTAAATCTGTCTTTCTACAAAACAGACCTTTGCCACTATTAGCAGGTCAGAGCCCTCTCTGCCTCTTTTCTACTGGTTCTTATTACATGTAAAATTAACCATGCCTGTGACCAGGACACTATATTAGGTAGATATTTTCTCTTTTACATGCCATCTATTCCACCTGGGAAGTGAAAACAATAAACAAACAAGCAAAAAAAAAAAAAAATAAATCCATGGAGGGCTGGCTAGTGTTTGTTTTGCTTAATAACTTTGAGCTGTTTTCAACAAGCATTCTATGAAAGAGTTGTCAAATATCTCTTCTCAACAGAGTAATTATCTGAATGCCATGCAGTAGATTCTCTCTAAGCATGTTCAGTCTTTTTTTCCAGTCTAATGATTTGACATTGATACATCCTATTCTCATGTTTAGTGGAATAGTACCACGGAACTAGCTACTGACCTAATGAAACAAATGAACTGTAAATTTCTTGTGCCCATGATGTATGTAATAAAAGCTTTGTGGAAATATGGAGATCACATAAGAAATCAGAAATCTGTACGTGTTGTTGTAAAACACATAAAATATTGCTGAATGTGTAACATTTATCTTAATTCTACAAAAATGATGTCATGACAATTAAAATTTGCAATAAAAATTTCTAGCATTGATACAGATGTAAAATTGAGTCCTCAGTAGCTTCATTTATAGTTTAGAAGAGCAGCTACGGATAAGACAAATAAGTAAATGAATTTTCGGTCAGCTTTTGTGTATTCTGAGAAGTGAGTAGATTAGTACACGTGTAGTCATTTCAGTTAGTAACCAAATTCCACATTTTCTTACTCTATCAATGAGAGTGAAATATTAAATTTGTAGGAAAACTCTTAGAAATTCTATTGCTGTTAATATTATTCTAAGAAAATCCTTGCAAAAGGAAGAAGTTCTAACTCATTTGTCCTGAGATAAAGTGGTTGAAGTGTCATAGTCTATAATCCTGGTCATCTTTTTCTTAAATAACATCCCTTTCTTCCGGGAGGGGTCTTTTATCATGATATAGATAATCTATTGAGTTCTGCAGCAGTATATGTGTAATATACTTTTGTATAGCAACTTACAATGAAGGCAGTTTAATTCCTGGAAAGGAATTAGTGTCTGAAATGAAAATAAGTCTGAATGAAAAAGAGATTTCTAATAGGCAAAATATTTCTGTACACAAGAAAAAAAAAAAACAACAAACAGCCATTAATGCCTTTAAAAGCAAGACAAAAGTATTTTGCCTAGCTAATAAGGAGCTTTGGATAGTCATGTAAATAATTCACCTAGTATATTTGGAATATTATGTTTTGCTTCTGATTACTCCCCTCCCCTCCCCTCCCCTCCCCTCCCCTCCCCTCCCCTCCCCTCCCCTCCCCTCCCCTCCCCTCCCCTCCCCTCCCCTCCCCTCCCCTCCCCTCCCCTCCCCTCCCCTCCCCTCCCCTCCCCTCCCCTCCCCTCCCCTCCCCTCCCCTCCCCTCCCCTCCCCTCCCCTCCCCTCCCCTCCCCTCCCCTCCCCTCCCCTCCCCTCCCCTCCCCTCTGTATGTAGAGATTGGGAACAAAAAATGCATATTTATATTACAATTAGTAAGTGGGCAGGTTTTGTGTTTCACAAAGAAAACAGGGGAAACATTTTTTGATGACTTTTATATCTGAGAAGAAAGATCACTAACATTATCAACAAGGGACCAGATAACTTTTTCATGAATAGAACACAAAGAATTATGGAAATAGTGAGGTTCCTTGAATTGCTCCATTAACTTGCTACATTTACATTATCAGTACCTTTTCATTGTTTCTTTCTAGTTTTTCTTTACTACTGCAGTATGTTTTAGACCATGGTTTTATTATGGAAATAGCAAAATATAGATGCATTTTTACTTGTGTGCTTTTTCATTTACATATTTTCTCTTTTTTTGCCTTTTAATTTTATGTCATCTCCTTTTCAGGAGGTTGCCTGTATTAGGCTGCTTTGAACAAGAATAACCTGCATGAGGTTTAATGTTATTTTATACTTTTCTTTAGCCAGTATATATGGTATTCTTGTCTGTTTAGAAACAAATTCTACAATTGCTGAATCTTTTGTCTAGTTGCAGCTCTTTTTCAAAATGGAGAAAAAAATATCAAACTCATAATCTTAATAGAGGTATTGTATTTCTTTTTAGGATTGCATGCAGCCACAGGAACATCCAGATTGAACAATCTTCTAGTCCTTTTCCTGTCCCTTCTTAGTCCCATTTCATCAGGTGGCACACACAGCCCACAGCTCTATGAAATGTCTCTTCCCTTTGTTTCAATTTAAAATACCGTCTTGGATTACAGTGTAGGTTTTTTCTTTTTTCTTTTTCTTTTTTTTTTTTTTTTCTTTTTTTTGAATTATTATTATTATTATATTTTTATTTTTATTATGGATGAACTGAAAGCAGGTTGCCTAGTAATGAACCACAAAATAAATCAGTTTGTCATCTTAATTCCCTTCCCTAAGGTTGGGATACTCCCAAGCCCCTAAAATCAGTTAATTAGACAGTGATAAATGCTGTATGGTTGCCACTTGCAGAATTTGAAGCAATAATAATAGTAAAGCAAAAATTTCACCTGTACTGACCCTTGTGTAATTACACAGTACAGTTGTTCATACCTTGATTAATAGCCATGACAGGGACCATTTGGCTGGATAGTTAAAACTAGTAATAATGGAGCAGTTTTTAAATTTAGCATCTGTGCTCTCAAAAACTATCCTTAGGATTCATAGTACAAAACTGTGTACTTTCTGTTAAAAAAAACCTTTTAACTATATTCATAATCCGAAATATAAAACTGTTTAATAGTATCAGATTTATGAAATGTTGGGGAACACAGCTGATTACTCTTTTCTGTGCTGGTAGAACAGGAACAGGTGTAAAAGAATGAAAATATTATTTATTCTTTGGTTTTCAGAAAAGTTGAATAAAGCGTCACAGTCTGTTTTATGTGTGTGATATGGTGAATATTTCTGACTTTGAGTTAACTTGCAGTGAGTTAACATGCAGTTACTTATGGTGAGTTATGGATCTCACTGAATCATGGGCAATACATTTTATCTGGAAGTACCAAAAAGTGTCAAAAAGTTACCCCAAAATAGAGGAAGTTTTGGTAGTTACTAGGCATGCTCAGAGTCTTTTCTGAAGCTGAAAGCAAAACTCCATCCAGATTAAGGAAGCTTCCAAAATGAAAACTTACAGAAGTTGATCCATGTAGAGCTCAAGGAAAAAAATATTAAATGTAGACATGAGACAACTCTATAGACACTAGAGATGATTCTCTGAGTGTGCAGTGTGAAGTAAGTTTCTTTTTGTTGTTGTTTGTTGGTATTTATTAGCTTTGATATAAGCTTCCAAAAGCATAACCTTTTCTCAAGGGCTGAACTTACTGCTAGCTCAAAAGTCTTTTGACTTGAAAATGGAAAGATGAAGGACTGGTTGCCTGCTAAGTTATTGCAATATCTTTGGAAATGCTTTCTGTGGGAATTGGAAGAAATTAGGAGGTCCAGGTGCACTGGAAGAAATGTTATAACAACTGAACGAGCAAGTCTATATAAAGAATATAAACCTGTGCTAGTGCTACATGGCCTTCTTACCTGGACTGACATTGTCTTTTCATTTCTCTCCCTGCTTTCTCAGTCCCTTTGTCACCTTTTGGTTAGCTATGTTCACCTGATCTCAAGCAAGTTGCCATCTCCTCCTTTTACAGGGATTTCAGCCCAATCCAGAGTGCAGCAGCTAAAGTGAAGCTAAAAGACATTTTCCCTCCAGCTGCCAAGCCACAATCTTACTTAACAACTGAAAAGAAATAGTATTAGAGTACATTAGAGAAAATTTTTATGTAATTCATCATGTTATCAAAAGAAAAAATATTTCTAAAGGTAAGCGGAAGTACAAGAAATGTCTGGGAGAAATTAATAATGAGAAGAGGGAAGGCATCTAATAATATGTTATACATTAATATATAATATTAATTATTATTAACAGCAACTATTGTGACATAATATTTAATAATATATTATACAAATAATATACAAAACGAACAAAAACATCATATTAGAAAATGTGATTTAAGACCCTTAAATGTCATTTAAGACCCTGAGCTGCACTCTTCTGAAATGATTTTTTTTTTCCCCTTTCTTGCCCCCCATGTGTGTTCTGGAAAATTGTATTCAGCACTGAGAAAATTCTCGACTTGACACTTTTGGAGAGTAAGATCTTATTTCAGATACCACTCCTCTGAGAGTTCAAGAAATTTTTGGCTAATGAGAGTTTTAGAACACTAAAATTCTTTGTGGCTCTTTTATTTGAGTTTACTTGCTTCACCTTAATGTTTCCTGAGTAACAAGGACTGGAAAGATTTGTGAAATTTGAGGTCCTAATAATATCCCATGCCTCAGGTCTTGAAATTAAGTAAAATAGATATTGAAGGAACTGAAGATATACTTTGAAAGAAGAAATTAATCTACTCACATATAAAAGATCACTCCAGCAATTCCATGGACAGGGACACCTTCTACCAGACCACGTTGCTCAAAGTCCCATCCATCTTGGCCTGAAATATGGCCAAGTATTTATCTGAGTATCCTGTTCCATATTAACTTCCTGCTACTAAACAAATGGAAAGTACTTCATCAAGAGATGTAAAAAAGAAGAGCTCTATAACCCATTACTAACAAGTCAAACACTACTTTTCAGAAAGGAGAGAATCAACAAACAAAATGTGTGGTAGCAACTCCTTATGCTTCATAGTTTTTGCTTAAATTGCATTTTTTTCCCCACTTTTTAGACATTGGAGTGTTAATATATTTATGTTCTTTGGAGCTATAACATTATTTGCACAAAGGGCGATGAGAATTGGCAGAGAAAAGAGATCTAAAGAGGTGTTGAGGTGGGTTTGCCAAGTAGATTTTATTCTGATATTCAACACAAGTCTGAGAAATTTAAAAAGATTTTCACTGATTGTATTTATATTTGTTTGCTTATTATCAAGTTTTTTAGGTTGATAATTCTAATTCCAGTAAGAGACTTGTGTTCATATAGAGAGTGGGAACAACTGATTAAAATAACTGGTGATCAAAGTGTGTATGAAAATCAAAACTGTATTTAAACCCTCTCTCTTAATAATTGGAATAATACTTTTTCAGTTTGTGATAATAAAGGTTATCAGCAATTGACTGACACGGAATTAAGTCAATATTAAGGCAGCTAACTCAGTTAAATGATGCTATAGTCATCAAAGTATTAACAATCACCACAAAATTTAGACCCAAACTTTGCAAAACAATAATGCTTAGCATGTTCTCCATTCAAAATGATGTGAATGGATCTTTTGAGTCAGATGGATCTTTGTATATCTTTATACTGTCTGTAAGTAAGGGAAAGTGCATTTAAGCAGGAAACTGGAAAGTCTTTAACAAGATGAAACAAGCTCAATGTGTTGGAAGAAAAAAATAGTTGGAGTGGCAACAGTGGGGTGCTAAATCTTTCAACATCACCTGCATAAGGCTATTGATGATGTTTTAAACACTCGCTAATACATAATTAGATTTTTTTTTTTTTTTTTTTTTTTTTTTTTTTTTCACAAACACCTCCTCTATTGTTGACCTTTATGTCCAAATTTTCAAGGGACATATATGAAGAGATGAGTCTTGAAACTGAAATACATGCTTTTATTGGCTTCTAAAATTCAGGAACTCACTTGAGTTATGGATTAGGATTTGTGTGCAGATGGCTAACCTTGACCTGTGGCACCACTAACAAGATAACAACATGACGATGCTACAGATTACAAAGGGACAGTGATATATATGCAGATAGTACACCATGGCTATGACATCACCAACAAAGTAGTGAGATGGCAGGGTACTACAGAAAACCACTATAGAAAGTTTATGCAGGGTTCTAGTTTAACAGAGTTAATACCCAACACAGATATTAACAGGGCAACCATATCATAAATAATAGATTGTGATAGAAAATCAACAAAACCAGGGCCAATGGGGAAGGTCTCAGGGGTGAGCACTGTATTTGGAAGGGGATAGAGGAAGTGGAGGGAAAGGGAGGGAAATTACTTGAGGGGCAGGAGGAATGGCACTATACAGTTAAACAAACCTTTCTGATCAGGTTTGTTTAGGGGTCCCTGATGAGCAGTCCTCTGTTTGATAAATATAGCTTTGAGCAGGACTATAAATCTGTTTTAGTTTTAACAGTTCTTATGTATGACTTACTTTCAAGGTCAGGAGGGCCTGGGATGCTTTCCCCACAGCTGGCAAGGGAAAACCTAGAGGGGACTTCTTGCCATCCTAACACTATTGATTTTCTAATACCTTGTAATTTTTCCCACCTTCAACTTGGCCCTCAGTGTTCTCCAGGCAATTGTGTGCCCATCTGTCTAATGTGCTACAAATCTTACCATCTGTGCCCTTACTAATATTTCTTCTCTTTCCTGCTGGTACCAATAATCTTTTCTCTTAGATTAATTAATATAATCAAATTAAGCTCTGAGCAGTTCTTCTCAATCTATATTTAGCTTTACATTCCTATTTCTATTTCAGACTTGGTGAAAGGTCTGTGCATTGAAAAGCATGTTTTTGTTAGTTTGTTTCAGCTGGTCTTACAAGATTGTCGTTTTCCAAGTGTTTTGACACACATACCCAGATTTAGATGTAATTTTTAGCGCATCCTTACTCAGCCCAAGCTATGTGAATTGCTCTACCTTTTAAGTTTGTTCATTTGTGGAACATAGTATTAAGACAATGTATCAGGCTTCCTGTTCCTTAAGTGGAGTCTTATTAAGAACCACTTTCCTCTTTTCAAGTTTGTCTACACTTGCTGAAAGCACAGCTCAGAAGTGGGATTTGCAAAGATGGGAAATAAAGAATAGGGATGTTAAATTTTGCTATTATCCAGATTTATAGCTTATAAAGTAATAACAAAGTGTCAGGCAAGTAAGAGGTCTCAGTGTGGGAGATTGCAGATTTTTTTTTTTTTTTGCAGACTTGAGAAAATCATCTTTAGCAATCATACTTTCAAAAATCATTTTAAAAATCATACTTTAGCAATAAAGTCTGAACATTAATAGCTTTGTTCTGCTATATGAATTACAAGGGTTACAATTTAGTTATTTATTTTGCACAATATAAAGAAAAGTAGTTTAAAGAATGTGTGAAAGATGGTAAAGGATTTCTGATAAGGTTTTCCTACAGATGGTTATGATAAAGAGAAGCCAGGACCTACTTCTAAATTGCTGGGTGGATAAAAACTCTGGAAGGTCTTGAAATTGATGATAGATGAACACAGGAAAGTAAAAAAATTATGAAACCATACCAAACTGTGGGGTTTATTTCCATGTTAGGTTGCTGCTTTTGTTGAAACATGGTTCTCAAGGGTCAGTTTAAATGCAGCTTTTTGGATTTATCACTTTTCCCCATACATTGTCATGAGTTACATTGTGCTGTGAAACATGAGATTCAAATCCTGAAAAGGTACTCAGAGGTTTGCTGTGTAAAGTGAACTCCTTGACTTTTCAAAGTGGTAGAAAAAATAACTTTTTCCTTGGTTTTACTAACTTGGATGCACAGCCTGTGTAATAGGAAGCTACAATTTTTGTTGCGAAAATTTAACTTGTGTTAATGAGCATGGAAAGAAAGACCCCTTTGTATTCACCTTCAGGTGGATAGGTTTGCATAGAACGTTCCACTTGCTCAGTATCAAACTTCTACAAGTGCAATCATGTAAGAGGGGTCACAGATCAATCTCATGTGAGAGGTTTAAGAGAACTTCACCTTAAAAAATGATAGTTAAATGTTGAATGCATTTACTATTCTTTGAAAAGTCTGAAATTTTCATTAGGTCTGAGCATACAATAGGTGAAAAACTGTAACTGATGGAATGCTATCACTTGAATCAAATTCAGTATAACCTTATATCAGATTGTAAAACTGCAATATTTTTTCTTCCTGTTTGGTATAGTGTGTTGAGGGCTGTAGATGTTAGAAAACTTGCCACTGAAGTTCTAGAGGCATACAGGCAATAGTAAAAAAATATTTCCTGTGCTCCCATGAATATTATGGATCCTCACTTTTAAAAAACTGTTTAAAAATGTTGTATATTAGATTATTATATAATAATTACATTATTTTGTTCACAAAATTAATCAATATTAATATTCTTAATAATGGCAACAGCAATAATAACAGCAGCTGAACTAGTGCAGTACCATCTAACTGTTTAGTAAAAGGTGTTGAATACAAGTCTTGAAAGCTCACTTCTCAGATCTACTAATTGCAGCCTAGCTATTGTAGTTTTGTAGATGTTGGGCTGAATGAAATAGGCCATATGGAGTGATGGCATCTATACAAAGTCATTTGCATATAGTAAAGGCAAGCAAACACTGAGTATTTACAGAGAAGACATTAGGAAGTAAAATTATCCTACCACTGTAAATTCCCTCAGTCCAAGCCTCCAGAGCAGAAGTAACTGCACTTTTGAAAGTTAAATAAAATTGTATAGCAAATGACTTTTTTGCACCTGTTGTTCTTAGAAATAGAAAACAGAAGTGCCTGCTCTTTCCTAATCACCATCTGACTTGCCATATTTCCTCCTTCCTCTGGTTTGTATTCTTCCTTAACAGAAAGGAAAGCACATGTTCTGTTTAAAATAATAGTCTGTTAACCCTTGCTAATGCAAAGGAGGAGAGCACCCTCTCTCACCCTCTGTGGTTTTCTCACAGTTCTTGGCTTCTGTCAAGGTAAGTAGGTAAGAGGCTGGATACTTAATCAGGGTATGAATCTTAGTGTCCTCAGATATTCTGGGTGGTCCATGACAATGAATATCAGAGGACTCATTTTCATCACAGCACAAAATTAGCTATGTGATGTCTATTGTTCTTTAATTTCTCACTCATCACTCTAGAAATGTAATCCCAGGTGTCTCATTCCTATGCAAGCAGATGTGGAAGCTCATAAACTGAATTGCAACCTGAAGGAATGAGTTGTTCTTGGATCTTTTTGTTGCCAGGGAAACTACATTCCCAGTCTGTGTATGTTTACCATAGCCCTTTTTTCCAAAGCTGTCTAAATTTCATTTTGTGGCAGTCAGGAACAGAGTAAGATAGAGAAATAGTAATATATGTCTAGTAGCTTTTATCATCGGTTTCTCAAATAATATTTACAAAAATAGGTCATGCATTCGGTTGTAGTGTATGTATGTATAGTGTATGTCTTTAATAGATAAGTTACACTCCTAAGAATTATGTAATATACATGTTTTTGTCCTTTTGCTATTTTTCTGTGCTCCGTTTATAATGCAGTCTCAATTAGAGTAAATTCAGGTATGGTCTGAATGTCTAAATAGATATGTCTCAATAAAAATTATTTCAGAAGAAACATTTTTTTTTTTTTCTTTTACAAATGTAGTATATTTTCCCAGATTACTCAGTGGTACAAAATAAGAATGAAGGCTATTGAATCATGCTTCACCAAAGGGGACACTATATATCTAAGAGACTGTCATTTATGGTAGAATTTGAGAAATTTTTCATAATAGTTCAAAATACCAATTTTAACTCCTGACTGTATACAGGAAATTGCATCTTAAATGCTGGTATTACTATACACAGAACATCTACTATGACTAGTATTTAGGGCTCTCTTTAATGTACTAGTATCTTATTTTTCCTTTTGAGGATCATGAAGTTAGATTTAAGTCACTAAGAAAATCCAATCTGCAGACAAAGGTATCAGACAATTTTCTTTTGAATTGCCTAAGGAAATAATTTTCAAAATTGTCTCTCTAGAATGTAAGTGGATAGTGACATGGTATAAAAAGCTGTACTTGTTCTCTTTGGAGACAACTTATGTGACAGACTGCCTCACAGCTTCACCATTTGTGAGTCAATGCAGTTCTCCAGATTCAGCAAAAGGGGCTGTTCCATACTCTGTACATGGCAGCCACATAGGCTATTTCTACTAATCTTTCCGCATCAGCCACAGCCCTGTCCGTATAATTTTCTTCTGGGCAGTAAAACACAGAAAAAATTGTCTTTTACTTATCTGTGGAGGAAAGAAGACCATTACTACCTCTTATTTTTAAGCATTTTAAAAAGATCATAATCATTGGGCATTGCATCTTTAAAAGCAGCTTATAGGAGCTCTTCTGTTGTGCGGAGCCTGAAAATGACAAGTGAAAAGTCAGACAATGAAGCAGATCCATCAGATTTCTTGTCTCTGAATTATTTCTCAACAAAGGATGTTGTCACTAATAAAATAAATGAGGTAAATATCTTCAGCAGAATAATTAAAATCCCAGTGGAGCAGTGATTCACTTAAGGTGTGAATCAGAACTGAAGTGGGTTTAAATACTTTGTGTTTGCAACCAGCAGGTGCCAGCAAGAAGGAAGATAACTAAAAGGTGAAAGATTTTGAAACATGTGAATTTGAATAGTGTTCAGGTAGCTCAGCAAAGAAACTATTACTTAGGTAAAATTAATGATATGAATTCTGTGTTTTCAAAATGAACATATATGTATATATGAATATATATGTCACCTATATTAGAGGACTGAACACTGTAGAATTTTAAGGGTCTGGACTCCAAATTCAGGTACTGCTAGCTCCTGATTTGGAGTTATTTGGAGGATATTGGATAGACCATGATTAATCACTGACAAACTAGATGAAATTGCTGATGATACCCTGGTTCTACCATTGGTAAAGTGAATCCTAGATGTTACAATAAAATGGCAGAATCAAAACAAAATAATTCAGGAGTTCAGAGTCTGGATTAGAAAGTAATATGTGGATCTATATGTGGTGTTTTTCATGTTTTGTTATGTTTCCTGGTGTTTCTGAGGAAATGAAAAAAGCAAAATTTAATTGTTTAAAAGGTCATTTAGGTGGGCTAAAATTATTTGAATTTTTTGAACAGACATAACCATGACACAGCTATTAACATGGAGAAAAACCTTGAGTGAATCAGTAGACACTAGTGCAGAAGGAAATGAAAGAATTATGAATCTACCAGGTGATCTGCAATTCATTCATTTGAGTTTGGAAACTGGTGTCCAGTAAAATGTTCCCCAAGTAAAAAATTATGTCTGCAATGAGAAGCTTGTCCTTTCCACAAAACTGTGGAATAAATCTATGGCTGAACATGGAAAAGTTGCAATTGGTATTAGCATGAGGAAGAAATCAATTTGGTCTGGATTTTTAATACATTACACCATAGTTCTCTTCAGAGATTGCACCCTCTTGAAAGTCAAGTGGCCTACCTGGGATATCTTGTATGAAAGCAGAATATAGGAAGACACTAATAGAGGAGATGCATGAGTTAATTTTCTATTTTTATTTTTTTTTAAACTGTAAATTGGAAAATCCACCATAGTGGGTAGCCTCACCCACGTTTGTTGAGGGAGTTTTGAAACAGCAAGGAGGCCATGACTTGCTGCAGCTGAGCAAACCAAGCTACCAGGACGACTACGAGGAGCTGCCATATGTCATGTCTTCAGCCATCCTTCCTCCAACACACGGTCTGTTGGGATCAAAAGGTATACCTACCTAACTCTCCTAATTTTCAAAATGGTCATGATACAGTTATTTTATGTAAATAACATTTTATTTTATTTATTTATTTATTTAATTTTAGGTTCTGTTTTGTAAAGAGCCTGATGTTACTAATATCTCAAAGTCTGGTACAGTCTTCAATCTGTAGGTATATATTTGCCATTCTATTTTCAATCACTATGTAAGTTTTGCTTGAACTGTCTCATTTATCTCACATAACAGACCAAAGCAGTGAGAGTTTTCAAAAAGAAGGAAGAAATACCTTTTGGGAGTACTAATTTAATAAAACCTTTTTTTTTTTTTTCTGAGCACTACAGATTTATAAGCACAAGTGCACCTAATTCCCTGCCAATATACACAATTTCTATCTGTAGTGGAATTGCACAGACCACCTGTCAGTCTGTCTTAGAGTCCTCTCTTCTTTGCAGAAATGCATCTTTCAATAAATGGTGTCAGGACTTCTCTTATATATAGAATGCTACTGAGGAAGGCCACAAAAATTATCAGAGGACTGGAACACCTCTCCTATGAAGAAAGACAGAGAAAGCTCAGGATGTTCAACTTGGAGAAGAGAAGGCTCTGGGGAGACCTCAACATGGCCTTTCAGTATTTACAGTGGGCTTATAAAAAAGATAGAGAAGGACTTTTTTACATGGGCAGATAGGGATTGGACAAGGGGAAATGGCTTTAAATTAAAACAGGGGAAATTTAGATTAGAGGTTAGGAAGAAATCCTTCACTCAGAGGGTGGTGAGGCAGTGGAACATGTTGCCCAGGGAAGCTGTGGATGCCCCATCCCTGGATGTTTAAGGCCAGGTTGGATGAGGCTTTGAGTAACCTGATCTAGTTGGTCCCATCCTTGCCTATGTAGAGGGGTTGGACCTAGATGATCTTTAAGGTTCCTTCCAACCCAAGCCATTCTATGATTCTGTGAAGTCCATGTGATGTTCCTGAAGAGGAAATGTGCAGGAAGTGGCTGTCGTGTATTGACTATTTGTGGTCTAGTAGACAGTAGAAAGCTTTCAGTAAAAGTTTTGTCTTGTAAGTTTGAAAAAAACTATGGTTAAAATAAGGATGGATTACCTTGTCATATTGTAGAAGCATGGAAAAAATTACCATGGTGATCAGATGGTCTGCAAATAGCTGTTTGTATCACTTTTTTGGGGCCAAAATCCATTATAAGGTAATCACTGCTATTCTACTTCTGAAAGACATTATTTACCTTCTACATAAAAATTATATGTGATTTTTAATTTTTAATAATAAG
The DNA here is from genome assembly GCF_964211825.1 of Aythya ferina. NCBI lineage: Eukaryota > Metazoa > Chordata > Aves > Anseriformes > Anatidae > Aythya > Aythya ferina. The sequence continues at coordinate 83,827,579 of NC_140297.1, forward strand.
CAAAGTTTATAAATACAACCTACATGATGTTCAGCCACCTACCCTCAGGTCTCAAATATATTTAGTATATCCTAGCCACAGGAATAAAGTAGGGTTACTATGTTCCTTCTGGTATTTATTTTAGAAAAGATGCCTCTGGCTTGCTTTAAATAAAAAATAAGAACCTCAAACTTTTCTCTAAGAAATTAGTATCTAATAAACAGTATGGAACTCTCCAGAGGAGCATTTAGTGGAACCTCTACTATCACACCTCCCGTTGAAAGCATCAGTCCACAGGCTCTGTCCTTGTTCTCTGTCCCAATGACATTTGATTGCTCTTTGCTCATAATGACTTCAAAAGAGTGTTGTCACTCCAGAAAAAGATATTCCCCTGTGATCTGAATGTTTTCCCAGCTGGATTTTGAAGCTATACATTTTGCTTGTAGGCATCAAAAGGAAAACTGTATATACAACCATTTTAGAGATAATATTTACTCATTATAGTTTTAAGAGGATATTTTAAAGCAGTTTTTTACAGTTTTTACTATAATAGCATTCTGTAAAGTAGTTATTTTCAGATGTTGGTGTATATACATATTTTCATGTCTTTTATACACATTATATAGTGCACATTAACAACACAAATATTAGTGTTTTTGAATTTAACAACGTAATATTAGATAAAACAAAAATACTACTTATTACATAGTATATTATTTAGGCACCACTTCCACACATGTTTAATGAGGAGTTTTATAACAGTGTAAATCAGTATGTGTTTATTTGAATCTAACCAAATTTGTACTAGTCACTTTTTGAGTATGATCCTGTCTTCCTTTCCATTATTGTTAGATGTTCTATATATAAAACCTAGTTCATCTTCGAATTACCATGTCACCTGATCCTAAGACTCTTTCGGAGTCTAAAAGCATCTCTTTGCATGCAAATCTGGTTAAATATAACAGATAGATCTTGAACTGACTGGGCTATCACACAAAGCTGAAGATAATTTTGTGAATTAATTTTTCATTTTATCAGGATGAAGTGAAGTGAGTATGGAGACATACTTTGCCACCATCAGAGCAGGTGAACAGGGAATCACATAATCTAAAGTTGGCACAAGCAAGAAAGCCTTTGGCGTGTTTGGATGCATATTCTGCTCTATGTTAAACTAGGTTTGTTTATGATTTTCTGAGAATTTTAATAAAAGTAGAGAAAAATATATGGTTTCAGTTAAGCAATAGAACATCTTACTCTTGTGGGTAAGAAAATGCTTGAATGAATTACAGGGGAATCTAGGGAAAGAAAGAACCATTTCCTGGATATATGCACATGAAAAAGACAATGGACAAAGTAGTTCATGAATTTAATTGAAAATTAGAAAAAAGCTAAGGTATCAATACTGTGCTCTGTCATTTAGCTACTATGCAGCAGTACCTTTGTGAATGTTTTTACTGTTCAGTAACTGAAAGGCAATTTGCCTTTCAAATGAATGACAGGTCAGCTTCTGCTCACTTTCAGCAGAACAAGTGTGTTAAGAAGCCAACTTGCTAGCATAGCCATTAAATGGCTAAAATCATTAACCATCACACCTATCTTTCCCTGCCAAACTTGTGTGTTGACACAGTTGGTAATAAAAACTATTAACTTAATGAGCAAGCTGGTCAGGTTTCTGAGAACTCTTGCTCCTGGCTTTTTCTTTCTTCCTGCTTTGATTGCTATTCTTCCAGTGCTTGCAATTATTAGTTGAGTCAGTTGTAGATATCTTAATTTCAAATTGATTATATGAATATAGGTTTTTCTGAATGGGGCTCTGTAATAAATAATACTTTGTCATCTAATTATAAGCAAAAAAAGATATAAAAGCTGACCATTTTCTCATTAATTACAAAGGTTTAAAATCTGTGTAAAAAGTATAAAGGTGCTAGCTGTTCTTAATGTTATAGAACATCCTTTTGTGGAATGTCTACACATACATTTGAGTGTTAGTAGACTGGCTTCAGTGGGACATTGTGCTTACTTTTGAGTCAGACAGGATAATGTCAACATACTGTAAAGGCATCCTGTCATGCCCTTTCTTATATTGCTTCATTCTTTATAGAAGCTGCATTGAAAGCTCTTGGTTTGAAGGAGGAAAATTCTTTGGTTAGGGAGAGTACAGTGTTAACCCAGATAGATCAAAGAACACACTATTTCCCTTGCAGGTTTTGCAATGAAATGGTTAACTAAGTTGTTGAGATTTTAAAATGTGTATGGTTAGAAGACAATGAAGTCCACTCATGTGGATAATCTTACCGTGATTGTACTCTGGATGATGCAGAGTGATGAGAGATCGCTTTGAGAAAATGGCAAAATGTGGTATTATTCAATGAACTGAAATGACTTCATGTGATACAGTAACTCTGTAAAGTGCATTTTTTTTTTTTTTTTTTTTTTTTTTCCCTTGTAAAGGTCTGAAGCATGAAAAAAAAAGCCGGAGCAGCTATTGCAATCTACTAGTGTGCATACCCACTTCTATGTCTTTACATTCCTCAGGACATTTGGTCTTAGTTAAAAAAAAAAAAATAAATCATTCTGTGGGGTCAAAATGGAGCTGATTCTCATAAGAGGAAGCCAATTGTCATTTTCCTATAGCAAGACATTGCCTTGCTGCAGTGTCAAAATATCGTGTGCATAGAGTAAAAGTGCATATTTAGTAATAGGTTTTCCTGTCTTGCATTGCTATGTTTGAGTGAAAAATAACTCATAAAATAGAATTTTTTTTGTACTACTGGAACTGAAATGGTACACAGAGCTCCAAATTGTCACTGGTTAAGAGCAGATCTAAAGCTAAACCTGAAATTATGGTGGAAGTTTTCTTGCATGAGGTGATTTCTTCTGTAAATAACTTGCTATATAAATATCTTGTAATGTGCTAGGAAAAATAAAAGATTTCTTCAGAACTGTGAAATTCTGCAACGTGTTTTCTCAAGTACTTTTTGCACAGGGATGATTTAACTCGTGTTATTAATTCAATTTCCTTCTAAAGTTTCAATAAGGAAAGGTGCCTTTTTTTTTTTTTTTTGTTTCCATTAATTTTGATTTCTTTTGGCAAAATACCAAGAATAAATAAATATTATAGATCCACTTTAGTTAATAATTCTGTGGTCAGCTTCTGGATAAGCATTCAACTCTCGTGAGGTTTGGTGGAATGAATTCGGAATCAAGAGCTCACTTCCTTAAATTCTTGCAGATTGAGATGATCTAAATAGCCTAACAGTTTCAATGCTTCACACTCTACGTAATTTCTGGAAAAAAAAAAAACTGCAAAAAATCATGCATCTATAAGATATGACTTCTTCTTATTTATTTATTTATTTATTTATTTTTTCCAATTCCTAAATTCTAAGAAAATAGCTCTCTGGCTCTCTGCAGGTCCCTGAGGGGGGAAGACCAGAGGGATTTGCCAATCTCTGCTCCTGGTCACCAATGACAGGATGGAAACTGCACAAAGATGCACCAGGGGAGGGTCAGGCTGCATAAGAGAAAAATGTCTTTACCATGAGGGTGGTCAAACACGTGTACAGGCTTCCTAGCAAGCTGGTTGATGTCCTCTGCCTGTCAGTGTTCAAGACACATTTGGAGAATGCCCACAGTAACATGCTTTAACTTTTGGTTAGCTCTGAAGCAGTCAGCAGCTGGGCTAGATGATCTTTGCAGGCCCCTTCCAACTGTTCTGTTCTGTCTATGCTATTCTTTTCTGTTCTATGCTATTCTTTTTTATACTATGCTATGTTATCCTAAAGTTATCCCTATTCTGTCATCCTACTCTAAGTTCAGATGAACAGCTTGTAAACTTGAATTTAACTGATTTTAGCTGAGCTAACCTGATTTGAACTGGCTAGATTTGTGCTCCCATCACATGCCTAATCATGTATCAGATTTTAGCACAGACAGTGAATGTTTAATAAGATGACTTTGCAATGCTGAAATTGCTGGAACATGATTTACAGTCATTAAATTAGAAAATAAGCAAAAAAAAAAAAAGAAGTGTGAACCTTTCCTTAATATTCTCTCTTTGAGAATACTGTGCATAGCACAAGAATTACATTTTGGCTTTTAAAATGAATTGTGGGAAATAAAAAATGAAGTCTGGTCTCAATGGAAAATCAAAATATGAGTGTAGATAGCATGTGCTGTGGCAGTGCAACAGAATTTTCAGCCTGGATGCCTGGGACTTATCTGTTTACAGTAGCATAGCAAGCTGCCAAATGTTCTGTTATTTTTTCCTTAAAGTCATCCATGCATTTCATTCCTTCCTTTTGCCTCTGCGTCTTTTCTCCTCTTTCTGTCAAACTTTAAAGCTTTAAATATATTCAAAAATTGTATCCTCTTCTTCCTTCTTTCAGTATTTTCTGTCAGCAAACATTTAAATTATGAATTTTGGGTGGAAATTGCTGCCAGAAATGCTTCTTAATTTCTGGTCTAGAAATGATTACCACGCTATCTATAAACAGAAATGTTTTCCACATTTATCTTTATTCACTGCTGAGAGGAGCATTAGAAATAAGCCTCTTACTAATTAGATGTTTGACATGTCATGCTCTTTCTACTAGCTGTACACTATTGTATATATTCTCTGCAGCTTAATTTCCCAGTAGGAACAGGGTTATTGTGTGTGGCAATGTAAATAAGCATTGTTTTCCAGGTACAGTAATGAAAAGGGCTTCTCCTTCACAGGGCTGCAGTAGCTGCATGTAGATAATCTTTGCTTTCTAATTTTACCTGTGACCTGCCTTGATGGCCCAGAATTAATCAACTATCTAATTCTTGTCTTTGTAGTGGAACTATGTGATAGTCCCTGCAGTCAGTAACAAGATTACAATTTCAAACTGAACTTTTTCTCGACTCTAAACTGTTGGGATGAAACTATTGGCCAATCTCTTAATTTCTCTCTACTCCCGTATTTGAAATGGAGACAAAGGAATGTATCTGCTATCTCACCTTGATTGTTCAACTTAGCCATCAATGTTTAGAACTTAGTTATATAACACAGGAAACAAGTCTCTAAGGATCTTAATATGTTGTATTATTATTATTGTTATTATTATATCTATCGGATAGTCATAGACTGTGGAGGCACTCTAGGTCCCTAATTGCAGTACTTTCATATCTCAGGGTGCTGTAATAAGGCGTTCTTGGGAGCCTAGCTATTTAACTGTTTGTTTTGGAGCAAACTGGGAAAATTACTTGTCATATAATTAGATGTCTATGCTTTTACAGCAAAAAGCCAAGAATACTTTCAGGGCTGTCCTAACTATGGGTCATCATTGCATTTTCATGAGACTATATATATATATTTATATGTATATACAAATTTTGTTTCTTTTAGCAAAAAACATATATTGACATATTTTCCCGGTATATATTTCTTATTCTGTATTAAAAATCTGTGAAGTCAGCACATCTTGACATTAATTTACTATTGCTACAATACTTATGAAAATTAATGATACTTTTAATAAATTATAATAACAATATAATAAAATAGTTTAATTTTCCCATAAAGTAAGACCTTCTCTACGCATTCATTAACTGTGCTCTCCTCCACCATATATTTCCTCTGATTAATATATATGAATCATTTTGCACAGAGTGGTGTTCCTTCAACTTCAAGATCCAGGAAAACAGGATGGAAACAGAAGAGAAGGAAATAACAATAATAGACTTTCAGGGGTTTGCTGTTTTTGAAAGCCTGGAAGACACAGTTAGGACATTTATTAATAGCCTGGCACTTTAGGAAGAACCATTGAAAACCTTCCATAAGTAAAACACTTTTTGCATCTGAAAGTTGTTTTGATGGGAACATACTGATTTGTGTCTCTGCTCTCAGGAGACACTGCTTGCTTCACACCTTTTGATGGCGTGCTGATGCCTGATGCTGTCAAGGAGACAGGAAAGTCTTGCTAAGGCTCTCTGTTTCTTTGTGAAGCTCACTATTCAGGGATCTGGTTCCTGATTTCTTGGCAGCCTTCTTTTCAGTGTGTTCAATTTCCCAGAGAGATGGCTCTTCAATGAGTTAGAGAGTCTTGAGCAGCTGTTTTCATGATTCAGTCAACCAATATAATATGTCATTTGCATCCCATTATATTTAGTCTTGCTATAAAACTAGAAATTAGCTGAATTTCATATTACCGATGTATTTCTATAAGTACTTCTGGAGGTTTATGACATGAAAAGTGTATATACTGAGACTCATAAACTCAGATGTGAATAATGTCTCCTTTCTCACCAGTTTGTTCACATCTGCCCCATAGGAAAAGTGTCCTGGCAAGATAACTGGTAATAGAAGACAGCTACCCAGGCATTTAGCACTTCAAAAATATGTCTGTATAGAACTTTGTGAGTTGGACTTACATAAGCAGAAGATTCATAAATGAATATCTTGATTACATTCTCCAAAGTGAATCTGGATAATAGGAAATCCTGAGGGATATATTTACATTAAGTAGAATGCCAAGGAAGAAATTGTCACTTCAGGTTAGAGGTTATAATCTGGGAAGCAATGTCAGAGGCTTCAGATCACAGAAACACACAGAAAGTAATAACTGGCGAGTACCATTGCAAGTATTTATTGTGGTGCATGTGTTTAACTTCTAATCAGTTTCACCCACAAAATGAATGATTTCTGTTAGAATATTGTAGATTCATCAGGTACATGATAGATGAAAACAAAGACTGCATTCTCCTTCTGGAGCCTTTTTCATTATAGGCCTTTTCCTTTTTTTTTTTTTTTTTTTTTTTTTTTTTTTTTTTTTTAATCTTAGATGGATAGAAACATTATTGGATAAAATTCAAGTCAGAAATGTGTTCTAATAGATGAGCTTAGGTATCTGGCAAGAATGTGAAATACCATCTAAGTACCAACTAAGATAATGCAATGTTAAAACAGTGTATTAGAAGGAATGCAAAAGTGAAAGTACTTTACTAGATGGAAGCTGTTTTATAACTGCAATGTTGTACATTACTTCTGGCAGTGATGACACTGCAGGTAATTAATATGGTCTTACAACTGTTACTCTTGACCTGAGATAAGGCTCTTGTAACACAGCATGTACTAGGTATATCTTTAGAAACATTTTGAAGACAGAGCTCTTTTGGGGAACACATTACTGAGCTCTCTGAATTTTGAGTTTTTCATGTTTGTTTTTTTCAAATCCTAGCCAGGCAAAACTAAGGATTAGATGTAAGTTGTTACTTTTTTTTTTTTACTTTTTTTTTTTTTTTCTATTTTTTTTCTTTTTTTCCTCTTTTTTCTTTTTCCTTTTCTTTTTTAGCTACACAGTTTTTTCAGGATTAAAAAAGTGTATAAGCTGTGGTGGCCTGTTGATGGTACAAAAGCATGGTACAGGTTGTTTGAACAAATCTGTGGCTCAAAGAGTGAGACTTCATAGGTGTCCAGTGAGGTATTATTTGTGATTTCTAAGGAAAATTGCAAACAATAATATACTGATATGAAAACTTGGGTACTGAGTTACTAAGTGACTTCTTTCTCATTGGATCTCTGTAGGGAAACATATTCAGAGATGGAAATTTTGTCTGTTTCTTTTATTTATGTCTCCACAGATTTTGTTACAATGTTGTTGCTGTCTGGAGAGAAGCAGAACAACCTTTCCCTTCCTTTCACACCCTCCCCTCCCCCCCCCCCCCCCCCCCCCATCCCCTCAGCTTTTTATAGGGAAATAAGAAAGTTCTGAAACTCATCTGTGTAAAAAATCTCTATATGACAATAAGTAGGGAAATAGGGAAATAGGCAAACCTGGGTGAAAGCTTTAGTGGATTCAGTTAGCACTACTCTGATTCCATATTTAATGCTTTCATGAATTTTGAATGATTGCTATGGGAGAACTTTCCTTGAGGCTATTTCACTCACCAAAGTGGCAACATGGTGTGCAAAATGACCTCCTGCCCATAACTGATAGCTGGAACAACAGCACGTTGAAATTATGCCTCTGGGGAAGTTATAATGGCTGCTCAGAGGATTTGTAGAAGCAACTAGCACTCAGCTTCTTGGTCTGACCATTGTCACGTGTTATCACCCACTTCTTAAATCGTCCTTCTGGAAGCCCGTGTGAGTGTTATCTTCACATGAAGTTTTTGTTCTCCTATCTAATTCAACAGGGAGCTCTTTGCAGAAGGCTATGCTGGGTGAATTTTTGTATCTTATATACCATGTTTGTAAAACTGAGAAATGACTCACACCTCACTACTGTAACAGCTGTTAGCTGGTCATAAAAAGCTTAAATATATCTCACTGTATTGGAAACTTAATGTGCAAACTCACTGCTCCAATTGCCAGCTGAGTGCTGAGCAATGCTGATAGCACAAACGGCTTGCTTAGAAAGACTGTCATATGACTATAGCTTTCCTTCCACCATATAGCTGCCTTCTTATAGAGTTTCTTTTCTACACTGTGCTCTTGGGCATCTTGAAAGTTGGCAGAATGCTGCACGTGAATTCCCTAATGAAAACATTTTCAAAACTGACTGTACCTGCCACTCTCCTGATAGATGTCTGCAAGTCCTAGGAGGTTTCATTTTATTATTATGAAATAATTGGCACACTCTGGATGAAATGGCGTACCTGTGCCTGCTGCTAGAAGCACAAGTCTTCTTTGGACAATCTGTCTGCATGAAGATTTTAATGTTATTAGTATATTTTGCTTTGATATTTTATTTATTTATTTATAGTGAGATGGGCAAGTTACCCAAGTAGAAGTCTGAATCCCATGAACATCTGAGTACAAATGTTTTGGTCAAAATTTCTTCAGTGAGAGCTGCAGGTTGACTGAAACTTTTCCAAATCACTTCTCAGAATTTTTTCTCTTTTCATAATTAGGAGTTGAAACATTGCAACATAAAAACGTCCCTTGGGAAAGAAGCCACTTAATAACTCAGTTTTCCTGTCACTCTGTTGATTATTTAAATCCTACATGAAATATTTATTTTTATTTTTTTTTTTATTTTGATTTTGATTTTTCTATTTGATATGGAAGAATAAAGTTATTTACCATTTGGCAAATGTGTCTTCAACAGCACTGGTGGAATAGAGAACTGGGGGGAAGGTACCTCTCTGTATTTTTTACATATATGTACATGCATTTCTTTGTGATGCAAACTAGTACAAATGTTGAAGAAGAAAGAACCCCTAAAAGAAACATATGAAAAGAGCAAGTACAGAGATTAATTTGTAATTTTTGATTACATGCAAATTCAATAAACTGTTTTAGACAAATGTAACTGTATACAAAAAATCAAATATTTCTTGCATGCAGAGTTGATGAGAATGACTATTTATATCATTGATTTTTTACAGGTGAAATAATTGTGAACAAAATGGGATGTCTGGTACAACGAGTTTTTGAGTAACAGGTATTTATATTACAAATCAGAAATATGAAACTAGACCCTGATACCAGTACTGTCTTTCAGGTTTTCTGTTTCTGTTTATTTTTTCACACAATCAGTAGTTTTAATAACCTAAAATTATTATTACATTGATATTTCATAATATTTTCTTAATTTCTTTAATATTTTCTTAACAAAACTTACTGCTCTCAGCACTAGCCTGAAGATCTTTGGAGTGCTGTGGGTATTGTATTGCATTGAATCTCTCAAAACATAATTATACTGGTCTTTGCACCAACTTGTTTTTTTTGCTATAAGATCAATATATATATATACACAATGTCATGTAGGCTAAGTTATACATCGTATTACACTTGAATGAATCATAAGTGTCATACGTTTTTTTTAAGTGTGGTTATTTAGTTTGTTTATTTATTTATTTATTTTTAGGTGAAGACAGTAAATACTGAAATAAATAGCTTATAGCACTACTTACTCTCATTTTATAACACTGATTTTTTAAAACCCATTCTGAAATAAAGAATATGTAAAATAAAAAGTTAATTTGCTTCTTCAGATTAACTTTGAATACCTGTTTTCAAGCCAAAATCCCTGTCTGCATAAGATAGATATGGCAGTAATTTATTCCAGAATGTGTTCATGAAAATAAATGTAAAAGACCTTCTCACAATGTCTTCTTCAACCTTGGAATAAGTTAAATAAAGTCCCTTAGTTGATCATAAACCATAGACTTGTGTAGCTTTGTTGATATATGTTCTGTCAAAGAGTCAGACTCCTCTGCAGTACAATAATTATCCTGATCAATAAAGTAAATTAGGAGTAAAAGACAGACTGTAAGAGGAAGATTCTGATTAGAACGGAAAACTGGTACTGGAACATTATTGTTTGATCTTGCTTTTATAATAATAATAAAAGACAAAACTAAAAGTAGAAGTGCTAGGATTAGTTTTTTTGTTGGACAAATTTTATTTCTAATCTTGTATAAATAATCATGGCCAGTCAAACTCTGAAACTTACAGTCCAAAATACTCTAGAGGTTCAATGCTCGGATTCTGTTCTGCACTGCTGCAGCGAGCATTGGTAGCTATTATAAACCCTTTCCAAACTTGTAGCTAAAATGTTATGGTGGATCAGGTAGACATGTCAGAGGTAAGAAGCCTATGTACATGTAAGTAGAGTCCTAGGGCTTGTTTTTCTTTTCAGTGTTTTGATATCTGATCAATAAGGTTTATGAGCCTGGAAGAAAATAATCTATTGGGTAAATTTGTGCACCTGTACATGAAGGAGGAAGAGCTGCCTCTGCAGCCTAGACCACATGCACCTTCCACCAGCTACAAGGTTGAAATTGTAGTATTTAACTATTTAGAATTAGTATAAATACTTAATTGTAGTAGTGAACACAATCAAATCTGAACTGGTCTGAGTAACTATCAGGGCTGGACCATAAGGGTGAAAGATTCAACAACTGAAGGAGACCAGGGCCTGGGTGCCTACTGCTGGATTGACTGTGTCAGTCAAAATCTACCTCGAGAAACACACATTTGCATGTTCAATCTACTGAACTTCTATCTTCCTCAGGTGGAGAGGAAAAGGAAAATTAAGTCATCTGTCATTCAAGTTTGAATGTGAATACTGTATACATTTGTGTGGGTAGAGGCACTGTTCTCTGTCTCAATCTGTGTGGCTGGTCATAGGTATGATGTTTGTGTTGTGTGTTTGCACCTGTAGGGAGAATGTACTTGGCTTCAGTACTGCATGGGGATGCAGAACTGCTGCAGCCTTACAGGAACAGGGGAAATCCCATGGGTCCAGTCCCCTGTAGCTATAGGTTCCTCTAAGAGAACGATAGACATAGGTATTAGAAAGGCATAACATAGAAATGAACGGAGTGATGATTCAAATATATTCTACAGAACAGTTGGAGCTGTTCTGTGACAAAACTATTAACATTTTGAAATACATGTTGCAGCCAAGCACTTTCATCTTGCACATCATAGGTAGTGAAAAATTCTTCATCTACATAAAACATATACATAACAACATTTGCTACTTCCTTGTGGACTATTATTGTTTTGCAGATTTGCAGATTTCAGAAAAAGTTTCTGAAATGTGGTAAGGGGCCAGAGTCAGATGTCAGTCAAGGTATGCACAACTGGAGAGAAGGAAATGGTATTTCTTACTAAAAAGGAAAAAAAGTCAACAAAAAAAACTTACTTACCAAAACAGTGACACTCTTGTGTCTGTGAGAAAACAAGATTGCTGATAGACAAGAATGTCTTCTTGTTCCCATTTAAACTGGTTGGAGCAGAAACTATCCTTAAAATAGAGAAGGTGGTTTTCTTCTTGAAAACAATGACCAAAAAGGGAGAAGTAACTGAATGCAGCATGTAAGACATAGGCAACATTGTTGCTTGATGTTTCAGTGGGAAATTAAATAAAACAAGGCATGACACTAATCTTAATTCTGTATTTATTTATTTATTTATTTATTTATTTATTTCCATTATTCATAGGACTATAGTAGAGAGTCAAAACCTAAATCAATTAAGGAAAATGGATATTTTCAAGTCGGTATGTAAGATGTTGTCATCAATAATAAGGAAAACAGGTCACAGAGAATACACACAGAGTTGCGTGTATTAGCATTTAAAATAGAGATGAGGAAACAGTCCATTTCTAAAACTGCTCTTGAATAAATAATCAAATAAGTGAAATACTGGATGTTTTACACTCAGAAGCAGAATTTCCTAAATCCCTATGTGGACTACAGATCTAAAGATCTCCAAATGATCACGCCTTTTGCAAAACTTAGATTTTTTTAAGTTTTGATACTTGACTTTTATCTTGTTATTGGTACTACATTAAACCATAGTGATTAGGGGATTGATAGAAAAAAGATTTATTACAGGTGCAAATAGGAAACAGTATAAGCAAATATCTACTCCTGATAATTTGTTAATATCAAGTGCAAGATGGTGCACTTTTCTGTGTCTGAACATAGATTGCAGTCTATGAACACTGTAGGATGTTGACTGCTGAAGTCTAAATTAAAGTAGTATCATCTGCTGATGATACTTCACATTGTCAGTACCAGGAAAATATGTAGTTGCAATGACTGTGCTTCAGTAAGCACAAGTAAGTTAACTTTCTCATATTCAGTCTTATGCCTGAATTGCAAAGGAGAGTTGTATTGCAATGATAGGATTATGGTGCTATTTTTTTTTTTTTTTTTTTTTTTAATTTATGGATTCTTAGTCAGAAGGAAATGGACAAAGCTGCTAAAATGTGCCATGAATGAATACAAGCTAAAAACCTCAGACTTTATTGAAATAAAGTAAAAAAAAAAAAACACGTTTGTACTGTGATTGTACTGTGGTTTGTACTGTCAAAAATTGAAGGACTCTATAAACAGTACATTTGGATTTGGGGTTATTTTATTTTATTTTATTTTATTTTTGAAATAGATGTCATGGCTAATGCGACACAGTACTTTTTCCCTGTTTAACTGAACCCATACTCTGCATTTCAGATTCAGGTCTACCTTTGTTGTAGTTTTCTTTGTTTTGTTTTATTTTGTTTTATTTTATTTTATTTTATTTTATTTTATTTTATTTTATTTTATTTTATTTTATTTTATTTTATTTTATTTTATTTTATTTTCCTTTTTTCTTTTTTTTCCTTTTAAATTTTAGAGGCCTTCAATCTAACTAAGGTATTGTCTGTAAGAATTTCCTCACTCTCATCAACTGCAATATATTTTTACTTTTTTGGTAGCAGATGTAAAACCTAAGCTGTAAAAAACCTAAGATGTAAAAACTGGAAAGTACCAGCCCAGGCAAAGCTGGACAGATTGCAGTTTTCTACACTACAATTTAGGATGTTTTTCCAGCGATTTTGTGAGGAAGGCATCTATAAACTAGATGCCTATAAACAGGTATTCCAAGGAAGAAGCTGAAGAACTGATTTACAAAGTCTGGGCCACATACTAAAATGTTACTTCTAACAATACATCCTCTGTGGACTTGCATATGTGAGCAGGAGGATGTAAAATTCCAATTCTATGTAGCATAAGCAGATCTGGTTGATAATGAAAGAAACATCCTACTCCTTGTAGGGCCTACAGACCCAGAATTACAGTTGCTATAGCAGTTTCTTGAAATTAATCTCTTCATTATGTTATATTAATTGTCTGGCAAAATTAAAACATATACTTTAAAAAGCCTCGGAATAGTTAGTTTTTTATATTAACATGCACTGTTTATATAATAAAATGCCTCAGTATCCTTAAATTGTTCAAAGCTTCTTCACACCACTTAGAAAACTAAGGTGGAAAGGCCATGACTAGACCTCTTTGTATTTCTAAACTGAATAAAATGAATTGTATAAACTTATTCTCAAACAACTTTCTCACATGAATATGTCTTCCCTGGCAACTTTGTGTCTGACATTTAGTATGCTTGCTCAGTGAGAGAATGGAAAAATATTTTCCACATATGCTTATATAACTTGTCTTGTTCTTAACTACTTTCAATTAAAAACAACGACAAAAAATCCAACCCAAATCAAACTAAACCAAAAACAATACCTACTCAATGAAATACAATTTATAAGAAAAGTTGGATTATCTCCAAGATGGAATTTCTTTCTTAGGAGTATATATCACTTGTCCTCTACAGCTCTTAATATGAAGCTGAAGCTATCAGCTGCACAAAAAGGAAAGATATGACTTTGTAAAATACTCAGTAGTGCTATGGCAATCTTTCTTAAAGGACTTGAATGATATGAGAAAAGTCACATATTTCCTCTCTCTCTTTGTAGTTAGTCAGGGAGATGGTGTGGGCTGCAATGTCTGAGTTGTATGAGTATTGGGTGTATTGGGGTATGGAAACTATGCAAGAACAAAGCTAAGCAGCTAAAAATCTGCAGAAACAATTAATTACAGGTCACATCATTTAAGGGGGCATCACAGAGGTGATTAAATACATATGAAAGATTCAATACATATGATAGAAGTATTAGAATGTATTAAAACTGAGTTTAGTGATTGATTATAGCTTTAGTAGTCTTTTACATGAGAATTAATCTGTACATTGTCTTTTTGAAGATTCTCCCTACCTCTGAACATTTTTTTTTTCTTTCTTAAAAACTGATGTAAATAGGTCACTTTTATCTTTCCTTTTTTAGCCTTTTGGAGAGGTGTTTCCCACCATATGTCACTTCAGCAACATAAGGGTGATGCTGACTACATTTCTTGCAGTGAGATAGCATTTATACAGAACATGCAGGATAGAAGCATCTTTCTGAGATATGTACAGTCTTGATAAGTGATTACATTTTCAGCTATGACCAAAAAGATCTAATTAAAACATGTCAGTAATAACAGCTGGGTTGAATGGCTAGTGGAATAGTTTTTTTGTTTTGTTTTGTTTTGTTTTTGCTTATTGTAATTCCCATGGAATAATTATTTGCCTGATGAGCAGAATGGAAAGGAGGAGGGAGAGTATTGCTTTGTCTTTCCCGTATATTTCCACAGTCAAAGCATGCAGCATTTTTATAATATTTGGTTCTATCAAAATAAGCAGCTGGGTGGCAGTTGGTCCATCTTAACTTGAGAGGGGAGCAGCAAAGGTCAGCTTTCAGTGTCTGAAAGCTTCCTTTCTGAGAGGAAAAAATATCCAAGAGAAAAAAGAAGTAAAGTAAAGCAGTTAAATATTTTCTTTTAAAAGCCTTCACAGTGCTTGTTTTGCTGTCAATGAAAAAAATAAAAAAGAAATACTTGGACTATGTGGACTGTGGGAAGCATGGGAAACAGGGCATGCAAACTAAACTTTGTCATTGCTCATCATGGATCTTCTAAAGAACTGCATAGGACAATATAGAAAACATTTTTTTTTTTTTTTTATTACTGTTGCAAACAAATATTTAGAAACAGATGTTCACATAGAAATTCACTAAGGGCATGTTCAGAAAGGTCATATTTTTTATTAGAGGGAAATGGAAAGAGTTATACACTTATTGTTCTCTCAGTATTAAGATTTTTTTCTCTTGGGCAGTAGGAAACATCTCTTTTTCTTATGTGAATAACTTATAAGTCTCCGCTATAGTGGTTGTTCTGTTTGTAGACATGATTGTCTCTCTCTGGAAACTCAGAGAAACTGAGGACTGTCACAAGTTAGCAGCAATGACAGCTGAAATTTGCACTGAGCAAGCCCTCTCTGATTTAAGGTGTGTAACCTTAATCTGATTTAAGGTGTTGAGACTCTCATTCACAGTAGTTCCTGTCCTGTAATGAATGATACTGTTTTTACCATGAGTCAAAACAAAGTTATACAGTGTGCTTATGTAAGTATATTATAAATTATATATACAGACGTGTTAAAATGTTTTCCAGTCATAAGCTTTTTGTTGCTTTGTTGGTAGTTCATTTTACACCTATAACTGTTAAAATGCTCTCATAGCTGAGATATGTCAAGGTGTTTTTTTTTTTTTTTTAATTTTTATTTTCTTTTTTTTTTTTTTGCATTATTTTTGATAAAGGAGCAGAGCACATCATCTATCTGTTCAGGTTCTATTTCATTTATTTCAAGGTGTGCAATTAACTAATGAGTCCATCTCAGAATCATAGAATCCTTTAGGTTGGAAAAGACTTTCAAGATCATCATGTTCAACCATCCACCTAACAATACCAAGTCCACCACTAAACCATGTCCCTAAGTACCACTTCCACATCTCTATAATACCTCCAGGGATGACAACTCCTCCATTTCCCTGGACAGCTTGTTCCAATGCCTTACCACTCCTTTTGAGAAGAAATTCTTCCTGACATCTAATCTAAACCTCCTGTGGTGCAACTTGAGGCAGCTTCCTTGTGTCCTATCACTTGTTGGCTGAGAAAAGAGACTGACAACCTCCTCATTGCACCTCCTTTCAGGTAGCTGTAGGCAGCAATGAGGTCTTCCCTCAGCCTCCATTTCT
The DNA here is from genome assembly GCF_964211825.1 of Aythya ferina. NCBI lineage: Eukaryota > Metazoa > Chordata > Aves > Anseriformes > Anatidae > Aythya > Aythya ferina. The sequence continues at coordinate 83,843,940 of NC_140297.1, forward strand.
CCAGACTAAACAGCCCTAGTTCTTTCAGCTGCTCCTCATACATCATGTTTTCTGGTTCCTTCATCAGCTTTGTTGCTCTTCTCTGGACATGCTCCAGCACCTTAATGTCCTTCTTTCAGTGACAGGCCCAAAGCTGAGCACAGTACTTGAGGTGTGGTCTCACTAGTGCTGAGTACAGGGGGAAAGTCATTTCACCAGTCCTGCTGGCCATACCACTTCTGATGCAGGCCAGGATGCTGTTTGCTTTCTCAGCCACCTCATGTTCATGCTGGCTCATGTTCAGCTGTATGTTGAAAAGAACCCCCATGTCTTTTTCTATACCACTGCATCTGGTTGTTGTGACCCAGGTGCAGCACTTGGCATTTAGTCTTTTTGAATGTCATGAGATTGGACATGGCCCACCAATCTAGCCTATACAGATTTCTCTGCAGAGCCTTCCCATCCTCCAGTAGATGAACGCTCCCGCCCAACTTGTTTCATAATGCAGTCCAGCAAAACCTGGAATTGTGCCATTAATCACAGAATCACAGACTGGTTTGGGTCGGAAAGGACATTAAAGATCGTCTATTTCCAACCCCCCTGAAAAAGGCTGGGATGCTACCCACTAGATCAGGTTGGCAAAGACCCCATCCAACCTGGCCTTAAACACATCCAGGTATGAAGCATCCACAGTTTCTCTAAGCAACCTGTTCCAGTGGCTCACCACCCTCTGAGTGAAGGATTTCCTCCTAACATCTAATTTAAATCTCTCCTCTTTTAGTTTAAAACCATTCCCTTTTGTCCTGTCACTGGAACAGGTTGCCCATAGAGGTTGTGGATCCTCCTTCTCTAGAGATATTCAAAACCTGCTGGATGACCTCCTGCATAAAGTGCTATAGGTGATCCTGCTCAACAGGGGCGTTGGACTAGATGGTCTTCAGAAGCTCTTTCCAACCCTGCCCGTTCTGTGATGTACATAAGCTCAGAAACTTGCAGATAATGGAAAGATGTCTCTTTAAGATTCTTTCTCTAATTTTGGTTTTATTCACTAACAGGCAAGTGATTTATTATTCTACCAGACCTGTTTTAAACTTTTTTTATTTTTTTTTTCTCTCTCTCTCTCTTTTTTTTTTTTTTTTTTTTTTTTTTTACTTTTCTAACAATGTAGATTTTTTTCCAAACTACTTCATAACTACTGAGCTTTTGAATGATCACAAATTTTGATATGAGTTCTTTAACTGCACAGGATCAAGTAGTAGACCACTAATCTTCACATTAATTTTATTCCCAAGCACTCATACTAGCAGGCTGTATAGGTGCTATTTTCACATATTTTGATGAGTATGTTTTTTCTGGTGTTTTTTGGACTCTTGTGCAAAGCTATTGTAACATTTACACTGATAGTTTAGCAGACAACCAGTGTTTTGGAATTGTAAAAATTTCTTTCTTGCTGTTGCAAAAGCCAATGTTATATAAAGATACAGCTGGTAGAATGGAGACAGATATGCCCACTCCAGTGGAAAGGTGTATTTTCACAGGAAATTATTGTTCTGTAATAGTGATTTAGTTTTTCAACCACCTAAAGAGATGATCCACAGTCAGTAATGTTATAATATTTAAATATCATTTGCCAGGATTTTTTTAGGAGATTGTAAAGTACTATGTATTACTCTGCAGTTTCCCTGAAATGTGAGGAACAGTAAACAAAATTGCATGGGGGAGATTTACAAGGTTTCCTTCTTTTGTTTTTTTCCCCCTGTGGGGAGTTGGAACAAGCACATCACATCCTTTGACTCCTCATGCTTTATTTGGAAGAGTCCATTGTGTGCAAATGCCTTTGGTCTTGATTACTCCAAACCTCTGAGAAGGTAGGATTTTATTGTTTGCGTTGATAATTATGTATTGAAGCCACATATCTCAAAGAGCATTTTATTTAAAAGGTGTGGCTTTGCCATTTAGCACAGCTGTCATATTCACTGTTTAGGAAAAAGCACTCATGAACAGATCTGAATCTTATTTGGTCACTTCCTTAAATGGATTATTCTACCTAGGACAGAGATGGTTAAAATAATTTATGTTCCTAGTTTCTTTCATTTCTAATTTTCTATCTTTCTCTGCACTACACTGTACACAATATATATTTTTTTTTAATTTTTATTTTTTCCCCCACCTGGCTTGCACATTTTTCTGTTCTCAGTCTCATTCCCGTGAAATAAACTAATTTTCAGAAAAGAAAACAGAACCTTCTATCAAGTGAATGGTAAATCTGATGTGATTGTGCATCAAACACCAGTGTGCTGTAGAGAGATAGCTAGGGTGATAATCATTTAGTTTAGATTTGCTGTAACCACTGTCCAGGTTACCATACCCTTGGGAAAGATTAGCCATTCAGTTAAAAATATCTAGAAGGTAACTTTCCAGAGATACTACAGCAGCATGACTCCTGCTATAAGGCCCTGCGTTCCCCAATGGCATCATCTGCTTCCTAAATGTCAGTGCAGTGTTTGACTGCTGCCTGCATTTCGATTTTGTGCAGCATTACTCTATAAAAGCTAAAGGTTATTCTTCTACTGGTGGAAAGTGTCTGAATGATTTGCAAGAGCAAAGCTAAAATAATAAAAGGAAGTAACTCAGTACATCAGGGGATGCCCTAAAACATACTGATACAAAATTAATCAAAAAAGCAGTTCCAGCTCCTGCTCCTCTTCTCCACCATTATAAAGGTCGGGAAAAATAGAAGAAACAAAAAAGAAACCCCTTATGTATAAGACAGATGGCATTTTAGATGTTTTGAAGATATCATTAAATATCTTTATAGCATGATATCACTTTCTGCAACTATCCCAAGTCTTACAGTCAAATTACTGTTACTGAATGTTAATTTTGTTTAGATAGCTCAAGATTCCTTTGTTTTCATAAGTATATATATAAATAGCTTTTTAGAGTAGCTGTTGGCAGAACTAAACAGCAAATTTTAAAGAAAAAATTAGGTGAGGAACTAAGATCAGCTTCAATAACTATTTTTGTATATGCACGTCAGACTAGAGTAAAAGAAAATGTATTTCAAACTCCATAACAGGCAACCATATGGAATAATAGCTGTAGGGGTCTGCAAGAGAAAAGATGTTACATTTCTCAAGTGTTCCTTTCAGCTTTTCAACTCATTTATATTAAATTATCGTTCCTTGAGGAGTCAGGAGCTAGAGCTGGGGTGTCTGGTAGGGCTCTGAGGCAAAGCTACTTTAGGCTGGAGGCTTAAAGGAATAACAGTTGTTCCTTGTGAAAGGTAGTAAAGGTTCAATATTGAATATTTAAATTACAATATTGGATGAATAGAAAGAAGTTGGCTTCCTTGCCTTTGGCCATTTGTGTCAGTAGCAGTTAAGAAATTCTCCTAACTTGCCTTAATGCATCCATAAATGTTGGCTTTATAACCTTTCTTTTGCAGCCTTTTTTTTGGAGTTCAACATAAAACTCGAAAATTGCTGAAACAATAATAGAAGAAACTCTTTAATGCAGAGATTTTAACTAGCAGCTTCAATTAGGTGAGATGTTTGATTTGATCACTCTTATAAGGAAAGAAAAAAAAATACAGCTATCTCCTCAATTACCCCTTTATCTTCAATTGCTTTGATATTATACACAATTGTTTATAGTGTGCAGAAGTACATACTGCATCACCTTTTATTCTGTAAACATACAAGTGGCTGATGTCTGCCTGGTATGGAGGTCACTAACATGGGAAGTGCATATAAGTGACAATTTTAAGTTCTCTGCTGTATGTGGAAATTAGGTGGCATTTTTTTCAGGTACTGTGTACAGATTCTCTGTCAAGCTGTTTCCACGAGGTCTCTCTGCACACTTTAATGAATACTTAATAAGTCAAATCATCTAGTGTCTGACGGTCTACCTGGGCTGTGACAATCAGTTCAAGCCAGCTCATTGTTTCTGTTTCTTTGCTCATTTACTGTTTGGTTGCAGTAGATGAACAGAAACCTCCCCTACCACTGCAGTTTAAATGTAGCCAGTTGGTGTAATGATCTAACTAATGCTCAAGTACAACAAACATGAGGATAAAAAAGAATCTCCATCAGGCTCCTGCTGTGCATGGGTGTGAGTTCAGCAAAGGCTGATTTCTGTATTGCCCAGAGTCCTGAATAGGCAGAACAGTGTCTCTAACAGCCAGTTTATGCCCTATGACTTTTACATGCCATGATGAAGTCAGATGCAACACTATTAAGCCCAACCACCCAACCAATATCTAATTATTACAGTCTCTCATACTTCAAGATCATTTCATTCTTTCCTTTCTTTTTGAATTGTATTCTTCCTAGAAATGTCTTTGAAGTGACAATGGTATTTTGCAAAACTGACAGGTAGAGATGAAATGTGGTGTTTGATTTCTCCAAATATCTGACATTCTGTGCAAATGCCAGTGTGCCTATTTGAGTTCGCTTAAGAAGGTACATTCTTTGTGTTCTTTTTTTTTTTTGTGTGTGTGTGTGTGTTTTTTTTCTTTCTTCCTTTTTTTTTTTTTTCTTCTTTTCTTTTTCCAGACTAATACACAATGATGAAAACACAGTTATTATGTTAAGTGAACTTACAGGTGATTAAGAGCAAACAAAATGTCAAGAAAAGGTTAAGGGCTACAATGTTCCTCACTGTAATTCCACTTTTTTTTCCTTTCTTTTTTCTTCTTCCTTTTTTTCTTCTTCCTCTTTTTTTTTTTTTTTTTTTTTTTTTTTTTCAGTGAACTTCTCCATCATTTTCCAATAAAAACATCTTGCTGTATTAAATGGTTTCTGCCATTGCATCAGTTCTTTCCTGAAAGCAATAAAAATATTTATTCTTGGCTTGTTCATTCCTTAAAGGAATGAACAGCAGAAATAGCAGTAATTTATCTGCTATTCATATTGTAGATAAATTATTTTTTGCCCTAGATCTTGGAATTCTGTACTAATAAGAGCAATGAGTGTCAGCTTCAGTTTGTTACCAGTCTGGAAATCTGCTTTTGGTCACATGGAACAATCTTCTCAAATAGTTACAAAGACCATTTACACAACGCAAGATTGAGGGGGTAGCCTGTCTGTTAGATTACAGAATCACAGAATCACAGAATTGTCTAGGTTGGAAGAGACCTCAAGATCATCGAGTCCAACCTCTGACCTAACATTAACAAATCCTCCACTAAACCATATCACTAAGTTCAACATCTAAACATCTTTTAAAGACCTCCAGGGATGGTGACTCCACCACTTCCCTGGGCAGCCCATTCCAATGCCTCACAACCCTCTTGGTAAAGAAGTTCTTCCTAATATCCAACCTAAAACACCCCTGGTACAACTTTAGCCCGTTCCCCCTCATCCTGTCACCAGGCACGTGGGAGAATAGGCCAACCCCCACCTCACTACAGCCTCCTTTAATGTACATATATGGAGTGATAAGGTCACCCCTGAGCCTCCTCTTCTCCAGGCTGAAAAAGCCCAGCTCCCTCAGCTGCTCCTCGTAAGACTTGTAAGTAGTTTAGTAGTACTGTGAAACAGCACCTCAATGCAGAGGTTTTCTCTTGGCTTTTGTTGACCTATTTCAGCATTTCCATAAGAAGTTAATAGATTCTACTAGCAGATAGAAAGCTACTGTGTACAATGATTCTTAGCATAAATTACCTGTGATTAATCCACAAAATACATACTTATTTTTCTTAATGTTTTTGTATTGCAGCCTGCAGAAGTTGTTAATTTAACATTGATCAAACAGTGCAGTGCTCTGGATTGAAGCACGTAGAATTTTCCTAAACAGTGAAATTTAAAGTTACATCTCCTGCAGCTAAATTTGAGCACTAAGCAGAATAGTGGTAGTAATAGTGGTAGTAATTCCATTTCATTTAAACTAAAAGATGGAATTTCTTACCCTGCCAAACCAAAATCACTTGAGCCTTGTTTTTGAAATTGAAAAATATAGTAGCAGTAGTGGTTACTGTATATTGCCTGCATCACTTTTCATGTAAAATCCGTGTTTGCAACCTAGGAAATTCAAACTGATGAGATTAATATCCTTGAAGGAAAAAGAAGTGAAACTGCAGTGTAATAATATAAAGGAATTATGAAATTTACATGAATTTTAATAAGCTGTATTTAGAGACTCAAAGTTATATATATGCATAGAAATGCATATATCCAGAAAAGGATAATAGATTCAAACATAGTACTTCACAAAGAATGAAATTACCTGATGGCCACCCATTGAAATCTGTTGTGGGATGAAACTTGAATCATTATCTCAACAGATAACATAAAATAGAAGAAGCAGAAGTTTAGAAGCTGTAATGAACTTTTCTGCCATATGTACAAACATAAATTCACATCTATTATGTTGCTGACATTAGATCACAGTGTATTATTCTGTCTGCTGCTGTCCCAACATTCCTTTTGTAACATCTATGTTAGTTTGTATTTATTTATTTTATTTTTCTCAGTGGTCTCAGAACAGTGATTATCTTCTGTATTTGTACAGCTCTTACTATGTTGTTAAGTTTTCGCTCAGTAGTTGAGATCCTAAAAAAATTAAAAAACAAAACCAAATTTTACTTTTAGTATGAAATTGGACTCTCCCAAAACTCTGTTGTTACAGGTTGTTACTGGGAATACCATTACATCAAACCTCATGGACAGTTGTCCGGACCCTGGTGACTATGCTGATTACTTAAGTGAACATATGTAGGTTTTATCCGAAGTCAGAAATCAATGAATTCTACATTCACTTAAGAAAAGAACTTTCCAGAACCTCAGTAGAGACACATTATTATTATTATTATTTTAAAATTAGTTAATTAAAAAGATTTGCTAAAGTTTAATAAATATCCAACACCTCATGTTTTATTGAACAATCACTTCAATTATTTTATCTTCCTCATTTTGGCAAAGATCTAGGTTTCTTGTAACCTAGTAACATCTTGTAACATTGCTAAGCAAAAATGGTATCTGCTACTCCAAAAATAACAAAACCTAAAAATCCTCAAATATCAACTCCTAGTAAATTACATGACAGAGATTTTTGTCCCTTTCTCCTTGTTTTGTAAGTAATTAAAATGCATGTTTATTTACTTGAATGCTTTCTCAGTAATAGTTTAGCTAATGGAAGCAAGATTGTGTTTTCTTTTACTTTGATCAAGTGTTAGCTTTAATTATTTACTGAATGGACTGAAGTGGCATTGCAATTTAAAAGGAAGGTTATGAATGAGCCTTTGCCTGATATCTTCTGGAAAATGTTCTGAAAAAAACAAACCTTGCAGTTTGTGTCAAGTGTTAATGATTCTTTTAAGAATGACTTTGTAAACCCCACTCCTGATTAAACTAAGGCTGGATAGAGGTAATACCACTAACAGAGAGCAGCTGGGCTTGATATAAATGCAGCTTTCTTGTTTGTGGGTAGGTTATAAACTTTGCCTTGTGGCTGGTTCTGCTCTAGTAAATGCAGATACTTCTGTTAGAAATTGAGTTTTCTTCTTCTTTTTGCTACATACTATCTGAGACCCATATATTCTGATGAGAGAATAAACTTGTTTTGTTGCTGTATATTGCATAAAACAGTTGGAGTTTTATGCAAAAGATAATGTTAAACTTGCTTAAGGGAAAGGAAGGGAGGAGAGATTTTAGGAAGGAGAGCAGTGGTTCCTTTGTAGCCGTCTGGTGTAGTGTGATTTGCCCAGTGATGTAATTATTCTGTCCTCTACTGTTTTTCAGGATTGCAGGTGTGAGATGTCTCAGATCTGGTGACATGTGTGCTGTGATATAGCTCTGTGTCCCCACTGTTTTGTTCAGCACTTGTTGGCTCTCTGACTTTTTATTGCAGCATATGGCTGTCTGATGCTAGCATTTCACCATGAACAACGTAATGAACTTCCAGCAGTCTATTGCTCCCATAAGCCTCATGTTAGTTGAGCAGTGGTGAACTTATCTGAAAATACATGGCTTTTTCAGAAGGGCTTGACAAGAGTGCTTGGAATGTGAAAAAGGACCCGTGCCTCCCAACTTAAAACTGCAATTATTATTATTTTTATTTATTTATGTATTTTTTCCTCAAACTTAGGCTCTGGCTTATTTTATTTTATTTTGTTATATTTTTATTTTTTAAAATGTAGGTTTTGATTGCTTTGTTGTTCCATTACCAGTGTAGCAAAGGCCCTTCTCCATATTTTATACTTCTGTTTTTTACTCGATGTAAAGGATCAGAAATTGAAAATCTGAAATCATGATCCAATGCCTTACCAATAAGCAGCCCACATTGTTACCTCCATTTCAGTTCTGTAAGTTCTAAATTTTTACTGCCTTCTGGGTGAAATAATTAACTGCTTCTTGTTTCTTTGATAGCTGCTCTATTTCCAAGACTTCCTATAATTAAGAGTCACTGTGTTGGGCTTAGATGGCAAGGTTTTGGTAGTGGAGGAGCTGCAGGGGTGGCCTCTGTGAGCCGAGCCCAGCAGCTGCCCCATGTCAGACCAGAGCCAGCTCCAGATGGCTCCACAAGGGACCCTCTGCTGGCCAGAGCTGAGCCAGGAAGCAATGCTGGTTGGGCCTCTGGGAGAGCAGATTTGAGAAAGGGAAAAAACTGCTGCACAGCAGCAACTGGGAGAGAGAAGTGTGTGAGAAAATGTGAGAGAACCAGCCCTGCAGAGACCCAGGTCAGTGCAGAAGGAGGGCAGAAGATGCTCCAGGCACGGAGCAGAAGATTAAACCACCACAGCTACCTTTTTACTTTGACAAAATGTTGGTGTTTAAAATTGTTGCCAGCTGCACTCAAACACTAAAGAGTTTGGAAACTTAATAAACTACCATGGAACCTGCATGCTTCTTATGGAGAAAAAACCTGTATTGCTTCGGTGCCTTATTTTTGAATTTCATTTTTGGAAGGAGTAACAGAACGTTCAGTGGAGGAACAGAAATATGTAGATAAATACAAGTAACTACTTTATGGTGATTTATCAAAATGGAAATGAGATGTTTGTATAGGTTTTGGAAAATGTATATATTTATGGAAATAGATAAAAACATTTATTGTCTTATTTGAGCAATTGTTGATTTGAAAGAACATTATGTATTGCAAAGGCTAGGAAACTGGCCTGAAATTTTCATTCCTTTGGAGATGCTGTCCTACTTTAAACCCAATAATGCTGTTGTAATATGTCTTTTTGATACTTCTGAAGTGAAGGATAATTCAAAAGTTGCTCTCGCATTGAGCTATATCTCTCAGACATTAAAAAAAATAATCTTAGAAACTGAAAAATTAGACTGTTAGATATGTTCTAATGCATACAAGGATCAATATTAGCCACTCAGAATAAATATTTAGATGACAATTCTCCTACCCTCTGCCTAGCATTTTCTTAATATAATCTTCCTGTACAACCATCAAAAATTCAGAAGAATATCATTTCATTATTTAGTCACGTAGGCCTCAAAAGTAAAACGTACCCATCAAGTCCAGTCCTTATTATGTATTCACTGTGTTTTATATAATGCTTTGTGTAAATTCATTTCCTTAACACCAATGATATATTTTGCTGTTGCTGCTTCCCTAGTCTGCTCTAGTAACTGAGTGCTCTGGTGGTTAGCAGTATGATAATTTCTGTGCTAAATTAATTCTTGGCTGTTTTGTTTTGTCCTTTGAATAGCTTGCATTCTAGATGTATTTACAGACAATGCTTGCATCCTAATGGTCATGGGTAACACTCTCAAAACTTATGTGACATTGAGAATTTCTGCCATGGCACAAATTAGAAAACACACAAACAAACAAAAAAGGGAAAAATATAATATTTAGTCAGACTGTAAGGAATGAATTAAAAGAATTCCTTGATGGTTGATTTCAGCTACAGAGTAGCATTTCTCTGAAGCCATGAAAATAATTAAAAGCAATTTTAATGTTGAAGTGAAAGCTAAAGACGTAGTCAAAAATCTTTAAGCATAACAGCCCAAGCAGTTGGTATGAAAAGGTTGTAGAATTGGAAGCAGTATGAGTGAACAGATTGCCTGGACCACTATGGGCCATTTATGTTGCTTAGGTAATAAAAAGTCAGTGGAAACTACTGCTTGAGGAGCTTCTGAGTTTGACTGAATGCCTAGTCAAGGGACATCATTAATACTGACTTCATTGACAGAAGAAGAGTATTCAGCTCTGAAATCAAGTGTTTTGTTATCGTGCTATCTCAAGACATGTAGGAGCATTAGGGAGTGATCTTGTACTGCAATAAAGATTATTAGTTTCTATGTTAAGTGCATGCTAATTTTGACTATTAATAGTGCTGGACTAAGGAAATATTGAGAAACCACAGCTAGCCATATTCATTTCTAGGGTCTTGAAGTGCTGGATAGATCATTTGTGATCAACTGAAGCCAGCTAAGCTATTATGTTTCTTGTTTCTGTTAGGGAAATAGTCACTGGAATGGTTAGGAAAGACTATATTCTGAAGACCAGCTAGTCTAGGGGTTTTGAGGGAAGACCAGGTTAACAGAAAGGAAGTGATGACAGAGCCTGAAGAGCATGAGGAACACACTTTTGATGAATAGTATTGTTTTTAAAATATTGTCATTAGTATTTTTAGCTTGATTAAGAGAGACAACTGGGGATATAATGCACTACCTTATCCTTGACCACACTTGTCAGGGCTGTGAGCACCTTCCTCTATCCTGGTGTTTTGTTTTTTTGGTCCCAGGATTATATTTGATACAGCATCTGTACTTCTTTGAGTTAGAGAGCTGTGTGATGCTGGCAATACTCTGATAGCTGTCCATACATTGTTTCAGCACAAGGATTCTCAATTTGCAGCTGTATTGGGGTGGTTTGCATAGGAATTAATTGGTTTATGGCATAGTTTTTCTTTTTTTTTTTTTTTTTTTTTCTTTTTTTTTTCCCAGTTCCACAAGATAAATTTATTTATAAAGTAAGCCTGTTTCATCCCCTGATATTTGAGGTCAAAGCATACAGTGTCTTGTCTGATCCTCTTCCAGTCACTGAATCAGGGTGTGTGATGGGTACAACGCTGCTCTTTTTTTCTTAAATACTTTGAAGAAAATTGGCTAGTAAAGGAAAGCATGCTAGAATATGGATGTGCTTCCAATTATCTTAATGGACTATAGTGCTCCACAAAATCATTAAGGTAATCATGCATTCTAATGACTGTGCCCTTGACGCAGACATAGCAAAACATGCAGCTGATTGTGAATAAATTGGCATAACCAGGAGACAGTTAGCACTCAATTTATACCCTGTCCTTTGTGAAGGAAGTTGTATATAGATCCATGATTACAGCTGAAGCACAGAGGGTTAAAGGCACCTGTAGATTAAACCATTTTGCCAGCACCTTATTCAGGGATACCCTGTCATGTAAGGCATTGACAAATTCAGAACCAGTGTCTCTTTGATTAATGATCAGACAAAATTTGGATTCAGTGTTACCTCATGTTCTCTGTTTAGGTGCAAACCTTGTCTTTGCTGTTGAGTGATATGTATGGCTTCAGGCTGAATTCAGACTGCATGCATCCTACCTGTAGGATGAAATTTGGTTACAGGTGGTATAACCTGTAACAGTAACATTTTGAAGTGCTGCAGGATCCTAGGGATGAAATCCTGATTATCACAGGGTAGTTTTGCTGCTCTGGGCATGTATTGGGAATAAAAGAGATCTGAATGCTGAAGCAGCTTTTCTCACACTGAGGCTGAAGTATCGCGCTGAGTAACATGAGACTGCGAAACTTTAGATAGCAAAGTAGCATGCGTGTATCAGTTAGTGGGGCTCAGCTGGGGAAGTAAAAGATGGAACTAAGAGGACAGGAGGATAAGCAGAGATTTCAGATTTAGTAGCTAAAAGCTCTCCTTTAGCTGCTCATAAATTAAACTGGTTAGTCACACTCAAATATGAAAGCTGGAGTATTCTCAGTCAGACCATTTCTGATTAATGAAACTACTGCAACAATACCTGAATCTAAATAAAAAGTCACCATTTGTGTAACCTAGGACAAAAATTCCCTTCTGACTTTACTTCCAATGAGTGCAATCTTACATGTTAGAGAGCATCTACTCAGGGGAAAGTCTTTATTGTCACCTATGTATCATAGCCCTCTTTTCCACATCATTTCTATCTGTGATCCATCACTACCATTTTCTCAAACTTCAGTTTCTCTTTAGCATACATGCAGCTTCAAAGGAGAGAAGAAACCTTACTGGCTTCCAGAAGTTACTTTCTGGGGAACCTAGAAATATAGACTGAATTAGAAATGGTTCTAAAATTCAGTGTTGATGGATTATCATTGGTAACCACTCAGGAAGGTATCAAATGGCTTTACATGTAAGACAAGTTTACTAATACTGCAGTTGTAACAGGCTATTACAATACAAGCAACAGGTAGCTCTATCACTGTCACTGCCATTAAAATATGATTGCCCTCACAACTACAGGCATCAAAAAAAATAAAATGCATAGTAACGATCAACAAGAGAGAAAAGAAATAGACTGGAATATGTGATACATCTATTCCATCTCTGATCACCTCCCATTGCTTAGAGTAGGCACATTCAAGGAATTTACAAGATTTGCTGTTAATCAGCAAAGGCTGCCTGATGATCAAGTGTCATTTCAAGTCACTTTTGTTGTCATGCTTTTCCTTTTAAAAACAAGTAATTTGTACGTTTTCATTTGCTTTTAGTGATACAAGTCTTCAGAGAGTCCTGACCTTCTCATTTGTACTTCCAAAATATATTTTGATGGTTGACATGTGTTTTCTTCATCCTGTGTTTACTGGCAGTTTCTCATGCCACGAGTCAGCATGCTCAAGTACTCAGCTTCTCTTCTCCTGCACACCTACTATGTATTCAAGCTTTGTAGCTGCAGATTTTGATTTTGGAGCAGTGTGCTTTCTTTCTGTGTGGGCAGAAAGCATCTTCTAGATGAATTGACTGGAACACCTGGGGGGAAAAATATAACATAGATCACTTACCTACAGAAAGTTGTGGTGCTTCAATTTGGAAAAAGAGGAAAAGTAGCTTGATTCTTGACCTAGGTAGAGTGTTAAGGAGCTTTACTTATGTATGGGTCAGAAGGCACAGAGGTTCTTCATAATTAAGTGATTTCTTCCAGCTTGACAAAACAAGCTAGACTTAGTTGCAGTCTATTATCAGTTACTGTCACTGCCAGTAACAACTGTTTAACTTGCTTACTTTAATAGAGTTTTCTCTATTATTTCCCTTTCATTAACCATTCTAGTGGGATAAAACCTAGTTAAAGTAAATATTTTTAAATTTTCATGTAAATAGAGACCTGAATTGACAGTACGACCTTGTGATTTTATGCAAGTGGTATAAGAAGTAATCCTACTTGTACCATAGAAAATATCATTCAAAAAAGCTAAAAACACTTTGGTGTCAGAGACTAAGAGACTAAGACATAACTACTGACAAACCCCTTATATGTATTCTATAGCAACCAATTCTAGGCTTATGTCTACAAAAATATCAAACAGTTGCAACTGATAACATTAGAAATATTCAATTTTCCTTTTGAGAGGTTATATTTTGCAACTGAGAGTTAGAACTGTAGGGTTTTCTGACTCAATTTCTAAAATATGTCCATGTCACAGGTTGCATATTGTAGGTTAACTAATCTAGTGTGTGACTGATGCAGTATGCAGTGTTGTTCTGAAGCAAGTTAAAGTTCTGCTTTGTGTGTTGTTTATATTAGCCATAAACCCAGTGATTCACATATAATAGTAGTTGATTTACTTATCACTTCTGTAAATCGGAAAATTCACAAAGTGAAAGTTTTTTTTTTCCCTGTAATTTTTAAATTGCTTTTAAATATTATGCATTGCATAGCAAAGTCTCAGTCTAAATCCAAGTTACTTTATGAAATTATTTGGAAATCAATATTTCTGTCATGAAAAGCTGGAAGTTGGCTTTTTCTTAGTTTATAAACTTAGGGAGTTTAAGCAATACAAATAACATTTTTTTTTTTTTTTTTCTTTATATAGAGGAATAAAGAATACATTAAATAAAACATTTAAAGTTTTTTTTTTTTTTTTTTTTTTTTTTTCTTTAAGCTTGTTTAGTTGGAAGTGCCCAGGCGTTGTTCTCTTCACTCATCTATTGGACTCTAAAAGCAAACTATCTTGCAGAAATGTCAGATGTTGTATAAATAACAGAATTATTTGCCTTTCTTGAAAACTAAAGTAATTGCTTTCTTGTCTTCCTGAGCATGTTTTCTGTGCAAGACAACATTGTAGACCGTTAATACTTTTCTAGTCATAGTCAAGAAGAGCTGTTTGAAGAAAAGGACAGATTGTGTATCAGCACCTTTGATGATTGCTCCTTTATCTTATGATTTCTTCATTTTTTTTTCCTTAAATAAAATAAATAATAATAATAATATATATATATATATTTAACCATCATTCTCTCTGATTACTTTGAGTCTGGCCTACTTGTTAAGACTGTTGTGTTTTTTCCTGTTTTTTGTTGTCAAACCCTGGACGTATATACGTATATACGTATATACATATATACATATATACATTTTCCCCCTAGAAATTACTGCCACTGTTTTTACATACTATTGGTACTGAGCACATATTAACAACATTATTAGTGCCATGTGCTGTTACTGGATAGAAGCACAGTATGGAAAAAGATGTTTTTTATTGAAAAAGATGTGCAAAAAGATGTTTTTTTTTTTTACTGACTCTTGTCTTGAGAAAAAAACAGGTGAAGTGAAGAGATGAGAGTTCTTTAAACAATGGAATGTCTGAATCAAACTTTTGAAACCCTGCAAAATGAAGAGACGAGTTTCATGTTGTGATTTCAGAAAAGCAGTTTGTATGGATAAGACCTGCTTGACAAAACCAAATCCACAGTATGTGGCTGAAGTTAAAAATAAGTGCAATTTAAGAAACAAAAATTGAAGTTAATCAGAACTTCATTAAAAAAGGAAGATAATGTCGTCATCATCATATTAAAAATTGTGTTGTGAACTGCTCTTTGTTTCAATAATGAAATGAGGCAGTTCTGATTTTCTTTCAGGTTCCAGGGCTGTCTCTAAGGCAATCATATTCACAGACAAACAGCACACATCTAGGGGGAGTACTTTTTTATCACTGTCTAGGTTCTTAGTATAAAATAACATAGGCCAGTGCTCAGGAGACAGGTTCAC
Source organism: Aythya ferina (assembly GCF_964211825.1). Taxonomy (NCBI): domain Eukaryota; kingdom Metazoa; phylum Chordata; class Aves; order Anseriformes; family Anatidae; genus Aythya; species Aythya ferina. The sequence continues at coordinate 83,859,115 of NC_140297.1, forward strand.
GTATTTCTGTCTAAAGTTAAGTAAAAAAAACCAAAACAAAACAAACAACAACAACAACAAAAACACAAGATATTTGCAGTGCTGTACAAAGCCTACTTTCTTTATGAAAATAAAGTATTCATACATTGTTTGCAAACATCTGCTCTTGTGAATGAATGTGAAGACTGTGAGCACTGAGTACTGCATTTTGATATGACAATAATTAAAAAGGGGAGCAATGTCCAAGACATATCTGAATTTAATCAGTCTCAGCAAAGTGACTCATTCTTTGCTCTATTATAGATGAGGAATCAATAGCAGAAACTGGCATTATTCTGGACACCAAGGACTAAAAATGTATTATAGTTTATAATTTCATAAATATTTTTTATAAAACATACAAACTTAAGATTTGAGAAAGAGTGAAAAAAAAATCAATTGAGAAAGGCTAGTGAATCTGTATTTAACTGCTTGTGGAAAGAGAGTAGATGGAAGACTTAAAATGGGGAAAAAGAATGAATGCAAAGAACCAAAATTTAAGAAATGCATTCACCTAGGTGAGGAGCTATCTTTACAGAATTTTAGACTACAGTATGATATATCTGATTGTCAATATGACAAATACTAGTGACCTACCATAGGTGCTTAGTGAAGAATGGGTACTCCAAATAAATGTGTCCCAAGAATTCAGGCAGAGCTGTAACCTAGAGTAAGATCCAGGATGTTTCATAGAAAGGAAGTGTACCGTGGAAAGCCTTGTTTCATTCTTAACCCAATTTTGATAAGAAATATGTTAACAAGCTATTTGTAAACAAAAGCCTTTTTATATGCATTTGTAGTGCTGGATGAAGGAAAAAAAGTGAAAAAATAAGACAGTGATTTTCAGAATAAGAAAATTCACAAAATATGGTCTGACAAGTTCCTTCTTTCTCTGGTAGTGTGTATTGCATGGTAATTTCGGTCTTAGTATAACAACAGTTCAAAGAGAGGAGGCTGTATTCACTAAATGCAAATCTTGTTATGCAAGAGTTATAAAATCACAAGGCACGTGGCCACATATCTTATGAATGCATAATCAATAACAGCAAGGGCAGATAGAATAAATATATTTTTTCACTTGGAATCAAAAAGTAATATTTGTGTGGTTGCACTGTAATTTCTGGACTGTTACTGCTTGAGTTAGTCTGCGGATCTTCTTGAGTAAAGACAAGCTTGAGCAACCAAAAGGATTAATGGATGACAAAGTAAGTGTTATCAGAATTATTGAAATTTATTCATATTACATAATACTTTGTTTGGTTAAACTTAGCGCTGAAAATAGTACTGTAGCTAGCTTTCAGAAAGTAAGTAAGTATCCAAAGTGCATCTAATATATATAGTTGATGTCTTTATTATCTGTATATCTCCATAAATCAACTGCAATTTGAAAGGCTGTCTGCAACATTACACTACCGCAATTCTAATAATGCAATTCTAGCACAGCTCTTTCTGTTGAAGACTATTTCAAATAAATAATAATGGGGTTCATTTATTTTGTGAGAGGCTATTCTGTAGTTTTTCACTTAACGAAGAGCACCAAATAAAATAAAATAAATAAAAAATGACAGCTGAAAGTGATGACTATAGTTCTATGTACGTTCACTTCATTTAACTTCCAGCTCACATCCTGAAACACAGAAAAAATGCAGATTTTTCTCCAAGATTAGATTTCAAGCAGGAAATTCATGACTTGCTAAAACGCTTTGGTTAGGTCATCATTGCTTTTCATTTGTGTCAACATTTGATCTATCCAATTTATTTGCACAAGGGATGATGAAAGTAAACTCTGAACTCACAAAACCATGTTATTAGGAAGTGATTATATTAATTAGACCATCAGATGTCATGTTTTTCTGTCAGGCTTCTGCTTCATTTATAATGGATAAATTAGATCAGCTTTGAGGATAATAGGAGCCTGCATAATGTGCAAGACTTTTGCTTTCATTCTTTGCTGAAACTGACAGGTGCATATCATGTAAATCAAGACATTTTAGAGAAAGAAAGGACAGTCACGTTATTTAAGGGGCCCTGTGCTATCCAGGAGAATTCCTGCTTCTTCTGAAGCTGAAAAGTTCTGTTTGGGTCAGATTTATTATATGAATAAGATGCAGCCATAAGTAGCTGAAACTGAAAGCCTAAAACTGTAATCAAATCCACAGCCAGTGAGCATGAGATGAACTAAAAGTAAAGAAGCAAAACACCAAGGCTTCATTGCTCATCCTGGCAACCAGTCATGAGAGAAGCCCATTCTGCAAGCAGTAGCCTAAAATATCTTCACTTTGTTCCCTGGGTGCAAAATGATTATGAATTCTACTTGTCTGTAGTCTGAAGGCGAACAACAAATAGACAAATAAAGCACCCTTAACACATGCATGAATTCCAGGTATGATGAGAGGAAAAAACAAACAAACCACCACCAACAAAAAAGCATAAAAAACACAAACAAACATGAAAACCACCCCCCGTCTTCACTATAAAATTTAGTACGTTTGAGGACAACACTGCAAAATAGCAGAACACTCCACCTAATTATTTCTCAATGTGGTGGTAAATTTACTAATTATAAATCCCACAAAGTGGTTTAATATTGTGATTCAAAATTTTTTAATGATAACCCTTGCAAACTTGCAAATTGGTAGCAATCAAGTGATGTCTTAAAGCTGTGTAATCATGAACATCTAATGAATGTTCAAGATTATTGCCAATACCTTGCAGCTGGTACTAAACCTTTAATAAGGCTGTAAGTGTTTAAGAGGTGGATACACTTGATAAGATTTCCTTTCACATTCAGTGTAAACTGTTGCTGTAACAGTAGATCAAGACTTGACATACATAAAAATTTATTAGTTCGTGTACATATCTAGATATCTGAAACACAGACATTGCCGTGAGCACACATCAGATAAACTAAATAGCATGCCACATAAAACAGGTTGGACTAAGTACCTTTTCAGCCTCTGTCTTCAGCTAATTCTGGATAGTCTGGGATAGCAGGGTGTAGGGAGAAAGTACTGATGTCCACTGGGAAGGGACAGGACTAGATATATACAAATACATGCTAGAATTCTTCGTCTTATTGTTACTTATTCTTTCCCTGCATTTAAATAGTATTTGTGTACACACGGTCTTCAGAATATTTGTTTGTGAACAGGAAGTCTTTGGTGAATGGAGAAAGCAGAAACTCCGAGCTTTCTCACGCCCTCCCCATGTAATTCTTCAATTTTCTCCCATATTCTAGTTAAACTTTGGAGTTCTCCCATTTTGCCTTAGTGCATGGTATTCTTTCAATTATTTACCCATGCCAGTGAACTTTAATATTTTTGGCAAAATGTTACCTTTGACCTTTATTCTGTGGATGATATTTTTATCACATATTTTCACTCAATTTCCATTATTTCAGTCACAAACACTGTTCTATCTAGCAGTTTGTAATGCGTGGGGATTCCTCCATTCACCCATTACAGAAGTATTTATTCAACTACACAGATTGTCTTTCTTCATATATTGAGTAGGAATAGATTTCTGAATCCCTTTTCTGAAGTGCAATCTTGCTGTTCTATGCTCACCACTTCAACTTTTACAGCAGTGTATGTGGGTTTTTCTGTTTATAGCAATTTAGTCTTCTCTATTCAGATACAGTCATCAACAACATTTTGTGTGTGTGTGTTTGTTTTGTTTGTTATTAAAACATGTTATTCCCTTGGAAATAAGGTAATTATGCTTTTTACACATACCTACTTCTCTGCAAGTATACCTTTTCTTCAATTTATCTCTTACTTTGAAAACTGTTCAGTATTTTCACTAGAAAAAAAGATAATAGGAATCATAGAGAAAAAAAAAAAGTTGCATGGGATCTCAACAGATCGTCTTTAGCAACCTCCAGGGCTGACTCCAGGGCTAGCTTCAAAGTTAGATCAATTATGCCAAGTGCCATCTAGTTATCTTTGAAAATCCTTAGAGGTAGAGGATTCAGAACCTCTCTTAGCATCTCCTTTATGTCTTCCTGTGTCTAACCTCTGTCCCTGTAAAGACTTACATTCCACTGGAATCTCTCTCTCTCTATCTCTCTGTAGAATTTATTTTCTATTTGCAGCTATTTGCAGTGGAGTTTTGTCAATCACTTTATCAACATTATCTTCTGCACATCCAGGAACTTCTCTTGTGGAAGTTTTGTGACTGGGATGTCTGGGAATGACACATATGTTGAGGAAATCCTTTAAATGTGTGCATCACTTGCAGATGCACATTGTCCTGCAAAAAGTTCCAAAGATTTGCTGGGGACAGTAACTGAAATTCATATTGTTTTAGTTGGATTTGGCTTTCTTCAAGAGACCTTTTCTTTCAAAGACCTTTCTGAATTTGATAGCCTTATACTCAAAATTGCATGAAGTGATTTTATTCTTATCATAAAAAAACACCTGCAACACTTTTTGCTATGAATCTGCTGCTGCAACACAGACATTGTCCTGTACCACAAATGACGTGAGTGCCTTTTGGAGATGCTGTGTTATATGCAGGGGATGTTGTTCCTTGTTTATGCAGAATGAGCTTGGATCATATCCATTTGATTCTTTTCATTGAGCAGCTGCCAGAGAGAGAAAGGAGGTAGTTTTTCTGTTCCTGCTTTTCGTGTATATTCCAGACAAGAAAATATCTGCCAAGACTCTGATAGTGGGCTTTCTTCCCTGCAAATGAGAGTGAAGTTCCAGCAAGAGAATAATTTTTATGTAAGTGAATTTAACATCTGTCAAATTTCAGGTATGACACACATGAAGCCCATGCTATTATTAGGTCATTTTTCTTGAACGTTAATGTAGAGGTACTACCATCAGTGGGCAGATGAAGATGTGATATGACTGAGCATCTTCTGAATGATAGAGGGCTGCTATTTGGACATGAATCCAGATAGACTAAAGAGTCAGTAAGTTTTTCTTAATCAAGGAGAAAGTGATCCCAAAGAAAAAAGCGCTGCATATAACTACTCACTCTTGTGCTAAAGAGTTTCGCAACAGAGCTGGGAGTTCGAAATTTCAAAGGTGTAAATGTCAATGTAAAGCTGAGTTACTGAGGCAGATAACTTGCTAAGAAAGGTATGGAGGTAATTCCCCTGTCTGTATTGCCTGCCAACCTGCTAGTCAAAGCTGAATTCATGCAATTATGACCTCTAGTTTCTACTGGAAGTGAAAGGTACCAAATTCAACATTAGTAATTCTTAAGAACATTTATTTTCTCAATGATGTTTTATTTTTAACATGTATACTTTTGGATTTGCTTGTTTGAATAATATCTCTTTGAAAAACAACTCAGATAAAATGCTATCCAAATGAGAGTTATGATTGTTGCTGCAGTCTCCATGTTTTTGACTGTGACTAAAGTGACAATTTTACTTTTTTGCTGCAGGACGAAGTAGTCATTGCTATTTTTTCTGTCTTCATGACAAACAAATGAGTCTATGCTGTAATAGGTCATCACTCATCTTGTCGCTAGGACAGTTATTGCACTTATTTTTCTTTGCAGAAAAGGATTGTTGCTGAGCAGATGCTACCTCAGGCTACTGTGTAATGCCAATGTCAATTGAGCTCTGAGTCACAGAATTTTCTTTACTGTTTTTAGAAGCCCTTTAATGGAGATGGCACAGTAAGTTTTCAGCTAACAGAGCTTTTATTGCTAGCACTGTTTGGGTGCATTTCTGCCTTAGTAAATTGCTGCCTCTCTGCCACTCACTGCTGGATTCTGTTCTTTGAGGAAATTCACCTGCATAAATCCAGACAAATTTGGAGATCAGCATTCAGGTTTTTGGTTGCAGCATTGAAACAAGCTCTACAAATGAAACTGAATGCATCATTTCTTCAGAAATCTGTAGTCCTGAAAATACCATTAAGGATGAACTATGCCCCCTGAAAGCAATCTTATAATATTTTGCTCAATTCTATAAGTACCTGGGATTTGCTTATATATAATGTTACAGGAGAAATTGCCATTCACTTGTATTGAAGAAACAAACAGTATTTTCTTATAGTTTTTGTGTTAATGAGATTTTTAAATTCCTCACCCCCACCTGTCCAAGAAAGTATGAAGTTTAGTGGGTTTTTGATATTAATGTATATATCTTTACTTTGAATTAAAACTTGTATGTCAAGACCTAAGTTAAAGAAATTGATAACAAGCCTCAAAAATTTTTGAAAAGTTTTTATATTGTTATCTTAGAATCTCAGCATTTGATTGATATAGTGACTTTATTGAGAAGTGTATGTTAGATTTCTCTATTTTTATCCTAGATTTTAAGGAAAACTAAAGAAACACTCAAAAATGAATGTAATTTTGAAGAAGATTGTTAAAACACACAATGTCTGAATAATACTTTTTTTTTTTTTTTTTTAGTTAAAATGGCCTCAGTGTGCTTTAAATTTGTGATTTGGGTTAATCTAAAATAAGGCCACTTTAAATATATATAAAAAAAATGTGTCTACAGAGGAAAGTACAGTGCAGATTGACTAATACTCTACAATAATACTTTTAGTTAAATTAATTTTTGAGAATCATAATACAACCTTATTCTGAAAGTCTTGTGCTTATGAAATAGTATTATTCAGTGGTGGTTAATTAGCTTGTATTTTAAATTTGTGGGAGCCAAAAAATATACTTGCACACAAAACTACTGAGTATAAAGACTCTTGATTAAAACTGCCCATGTATAAATTTAAAGTAGATTAGCTAAACAATTAATTCATGTTATGCTCTTTTGTCCACAGTGATTTCAATTGTAAATAAGCCTTAAGGCCATTTTGAATCTTACCATAAGTTCATACAAGATTTTAATGCAGTTTAAAGATAAGTTTATTTATATTCTCTTAGCAGAAGTGTTTGAGTGTTTTTTTTTTTTTTTTTAATCTATTCTCAATTGTATATATATAAATAAATATATATATATATAATGTATTTGCTTAAAAGCTTACCTGGGCTCCAAAATTATAAGTTAAAAAAAGAAACAGCCTCAGAATGGCAGATTTTGCATCACAATTTGCAGTGTAGAGTGTCTTATGAGTCAGGTCATACACCTGGTTTTACAGTCATCATATCTGTATGATGCTGTAGTAGTACATCTTGAACAAAAGGAGCTGAGCTTTTTCAAAATGAGTTGCCTGTAAATACAATAACAGATGCATATATTAATCTGAGCCAAGAGCCCGAGCTTTTTCTCTTCTGTTTGAATTCAGTCATAGAAAAACTACACCATGTTGCATCTTTATATACAGTTAGAAATGGACCACCAAAAACTGGAAAGCATCAGAATGAAACTGACTTCATTAATTATTTCATAAAACTGGTGTAAAGGAGACAGTAAGAGCTCCCTGTGGCATGGACCTGATGCTGGTAACATCAGCAAGAGCTTCTGGAGCCTTATACATGCCAACTGACTTAATAACATTGCCCTCATCATCAGTTGTCAAAGTGGTGACAGATCCCAGTAGACCTCTGGGCTGTAATGAGCTCTTGGCCAAAATTTGATTTTCTGAATTGGGAATCTATTCATGAACCTTGCTGTTCCTATACTTAGCAACCTTTTCATTTCTTCTCTAAATGATCTCACCCTCTACAACCATCTGTACACAAGCCAACAAAATCCTTTGGCTCACTATCTCCTTCTCCTGTTTTGTTTGTAATCCACATCATTTTCAGCATTTGTGCTGCCATTCAGAGTGAGTTCTGCTTTTCACCATATCTCTGCCATCACATGTAGGAGTACAGAAAAATGACTTCTCAGCTAGTGCCGAGCAGAAGGCTGTGGCATATTACAGCCCTGGCAAGAGGCTCCAGGTACCAAATAATGGAAATGCATCTTTATGATGACATTACTATATTGCTTCTGCTTTGGGGTTTTACACTTTTGACTTCTCCACACTGCATTCATCTTATCCTCTGATGAGTTTACCCTGTTTCTATTTTTTATTATTATTATTTTTTAATTATTATTATTATTATTATTATTTTTAATTTGACAAACTTATCTTAGTTTATTTTGCACAGAAGACAAGAGGGGTATTGTAGTATGCTATACTAGCCAAAGTTCAATTTTGTATGGAATGTTTTTTCAAACTTTTCCTAAGTTATGCCTTCAGTGCAGGCAAACATTCTAGAAAGAACACAAAATTAATGTTATGAAATTATTAGCCTTTCAGATACCCTCTAGAGCTTTTGGATAAGTCAGTTATCTTTTCATGAATTTGGATCACTGATTTATGAAGGTGACAAATACTGAAGTCAAGTAATAAAATTCTGTCAAATTCTTAATAGTATGTGAGAAGGAAATTATGTACCTTCATGTCTCACTCTTTGAAAGGAGAAACGTTCCCCCCCACACACTCTATAATGTCTCTCCTTTCACTCAGACAGAAAATAAATGTTACTGTTTTATCATTTTCAAAACAATCATTCCTTACACCTGTTGGACCTACATGCCAATATTAAGCATAGCAACTCATAATTTAAGAGGATTATTACAGTTTTCTATATAAGCAGGTTAATTAATTCCCTAAGGGAACTAATGATACTGTGCTTTTGGTATAATCGTGTTAATTTCCTGACTGTGTATTGAAGGTACAAGCAATTGGACAAATGCAATAATAGATCCTCTTAGAAATCTGTAGGATTCTGTAAAGTGCTAAATGTGTTAACCATCTGTTTGATTTCATGCTGGAACCCCTTATTCAGAAAGCAACAAAATTTGTTTACTTGTGCCAATTAGATTTCTTTTGTATCAGTACTGAACTCCTATTCAAAAGAATCTGTTGGCAATCCTTAGTGAGGAAGGAATTAACGTGTTTATGTTGAAACTTCAGATCAATCTATTTGTTTCTCTGGACTATCTGGCTTTTTCTGATGGAGCAATCGAATCCATAGCAGAAAATCAGTAGTTTCTGCTGACAGGACCATTAAAACATATCCTGATTTTTTCTAGCATAGTTACAGAGTCATTTTACAAAGGTAATTCAGATTTACTAGTATTATACCAAGGTTCTCTAACATGTAAGTCTAAAGACTAACATCTGTGATAATCAAATTATTTCTTTTCACCAGAATGAAATTTTGAGAACACAAGGCCAAGGCCAAAACATACATCTAGTCTCAAAAACAATGCTATAACACACCATATTTCCCGAAGAGTCATCTTGTACTAAACAACACACAATAAACATAAAAATAAAATATAATCTGACCAAAACTCATCCTCTGTCTTGTAGTGAACAGATACTTAAGAATTCATTTTGCTAATAAGGTAATCCTCAAAAGTAAGAAGGATATTTTAGGATTATAAATAAAGACAGAAATCCTGCCTAGGTTATGTTTTGTTACCCCTTGTAGTGGGTTTACGTGGCAAGGTTTTGGTAGCAGGGAGCCATAGGGGTGGTTTCTGTGAGAAAGATCTAGAAGCTGCCCCATGTTTGGGAAGGGCCCCATTGTTTTCCAGATCTGAGCCAATAAGCGATGTTGTTTTGCGCCTCTGTGAGAGCATATTTAAGACAGGGAAAAAAATGCTGGGCCAGACAGCAGCCGGGAGTGAGAGAACAGCCTTGCAGGTGCCAAGGTCAGTGTAGAGGGAGGGGGAGAGGTGCTCCAGGTGCCGGAGCAGAAGTCCCCTGCGGCCTGTGGTGAGAACCATGGTGAAGCAGGATGTCCCCCCGCAGCCCATGGAGTACCACGGTGGAGCAGGGTTCCACGCTGCAGCCCGTGGAGGAGACCACGGTGGAGCAGGTGGCCCTGCACCGACAGAGGCTGCCGCCTGTGGAAGACCCCTGCCGGGGCAGATTCCGGGCCGGACCTGTAGCCCGTGGAGAGGAGCCCACGCAGGAGCAGGTGACCTGGCAGGAGCTGCTGCCCGTAGGGGAGCCAGGTTGGAGCAGTTTTCTCCTGAGGGATGGACCCCATGGTACGGACCATATCTGGAGCAGTTCTGGAAGAGCTGCTGCCTGTGGGAAGCCCACGGCGGATCAGTTCATCAAGGACTGCATCCCGTGGGTGGGACCCTACAGCACAAGGGACGAGAGTGACCGAGAAGGAGCGGCAGAGAAGAAGTGCTGTAGACTGACCATAACCCCCATTCCCCTGTTCCCCTGCGCCGCTCGGGGGGAGGAGGTGGAAGAGGGTGGATGGGGGGAAGGTGCTTTTGTGTTTTTTTTTTTTTCCTTTGTTTTCTCACTTCTCTCGCTTGTTAGTAATAGGCAATAAATCTTACTATCTCCTTATGCCGAGTGTGTTTTGCCCGTTACAATAATTACTGAGTGATTTTCTCATCCTTGTCTCAACCCTTGAGCCCTTTTCACATATTTTCTCCCCATTCCTCTTTGAGGAGGGGGAGTGAGAGAGCGGCTGTGGTGGAGCTCGGCTGCCCACTCGAGCGGAACCATGACACCCCTGTAGGCTCAGCCTCTTTCTTCTGATGGCATTTTTAAAACTACAAGCATCGTTTTTAATACTATTGTGGTTGCTGCTTCAATATACGTAGAAACAGATGGAAACATATTAAGTACTCCAGTCTTTAGAAATACCAGGATATTTTAATCTGAAAAAAGCCTTTTGAAATAGAGTTATTTTAATCTGAACATCTGTAATCCTGCATAAACCAAAGATAAATTAGTAAAAAAAAAAAAAAAAATCCGAAAAAACAAACAAAACAAATCCCCCAAGTCTGACTAAAGCAACATATCAAGTCTTATGAAGAAAATTTTATAACATTTTTTTTCTACAGGTTAAGATAATGAAGAAGTTTGCTTTCAGGTCCCCTCTGACTCATCTCTTCTCAAAACACATCACAATATTGTAAGGTTTTTTGGTAGTAAGCATTTATAAGCGTTCTGCTGATAGTAGAAACACCCTCATATTATCATTATATAAGGTACCTTGGTTACAGAATTAAACAAGTTTCTTAGGCTATAATTTCCCTATTTTCTCAGAGTGTAATTACACAAGACAAGATTTCTTTCTTTCTTTTTTCTTTTAAGTAGAAGACCCATTTGTTTCTAACTGGATTTGTTTGAAAAGCAAGTTGTTGTACAATCTGAATTATAAATAGAAATTCAGGGAAGTTTCAAGGAAGATAGCATGAGCGTGTTCCCTGAAAAAAAAATAGTATGCAACTGTTTTAGAGAGATAGCGAATGAAACATTCCTGAGCAAACCTCAGGAGACAGAACCATTCAAAAAGTATCTGTCCATATTTGGAAACAAACAAACAACAACAACAACAATAATAATAATAAACAAGAGAAACTAATACACTCAGGGGAAAAAATAAGAAAAAACAACAACAACAACAACAATGTGTTTTCTAAGACAATTGCTTCATACATTTTACAAGGAAGGACTCTGAAAGAGCTGACTGATAGCTCTCTGGCTTCCCACTGCAGGTGGAAATACAGCTTTGCTGGTCTGACTGCAGTGCAGTGGGGGTACTTAGGTGTCTTAAAACCTAAAACAGCTTAGGTCATCAGTGGAAATAACAAAATGCCCTGTGATGCTGGGAACTTCAAAATCCCATTGATTATCTTTTTTGCATTTTTCTGAGACAGGACAATCTCCTTCAATATGGAGGAGATCGTCCCTTATAAACATATCTTTTTAACTTTGATACTTTTGTGTCTCTAAATATAAAAGCATGTTCCTTTTCTTAATCTGAAGGATGAGAGTGTACGTTTAAATTCTAATTTATACCCACATAAACTTAAGCATGTGTTATTCTGTATTCTGAAATCTAATTTACAGGTATGAATTGTAGTATTATTCTTCAGAGCTAAATTCGATAGTCTGATGTTTATACCCAAATATTGAAATGTCATTCTACTTTCTCATTCTGCTGTACTACTGTCAACAACTACTGTCTTCCATAGGAAGCCATTTTCATTTGAATATTTATTCTTTTATAATCCTTAAATTTCTGGCAAATATTTTTTTGTTCTTCAATAAGTATTTTCTATTTGAATACTTCGTATTTTGTACTTCAATATATATTACAGGAATTAATTTGCCCAGTGTATTTGTCTGAATTTCAGATATAATGCAATTTTACTATTGTTTGCTCCAAATGTCAATACATTGCCATGTGCCGTGACTGGATACTATTACACTCATTACACTCACCTTCTGTTCTTTTGCAATGACTTGGACAATTCTCATATTGATTAAGATAATAGTAGTTTTACATTTTTACATTATAATCAGACTTATAAAAGTTCTTATTTCTGGAATTTGATAGCTATACAATTAACTGTATATATATACATATATATATATTATTATTTTTTTTTTCTAGTGGTTTGCCTAGTTATTTGCACAGTAAAATCCTAGATCCTTTTGGAAATTCTTTGTCAAATATTCTTCTCTCTGACAACAACATATAGTGTTATGAAACAGGTATTGCATTTGGAGGTGTTACACTCTGCTTTCATAATACTATTTTATATTCTTTCTGTATTACTTGCCCATTACTTTGCAAAACAATAACAGATTTTATGTAAAAGAATAGCAAAAAGACAAGGAGGAATCTTGATTTCAACCAGCATGCTTTTTAGCTTTTTAATAAGCTATTTGATAACCAGTTTGCACTCTAATGTTAGCCTCTTTGATTATTGCTTTTATAGTGTTATCTCATGATAGAGAAAAAAAAAAACTTTGTAATCGCCGCATTACAAATAACATTCAGAAGCAAGAGGATTGTATACATGTTTTATGTTCTGCTTAGTGCTTTAAGAAAAGATTTTACAACCCCCAAGGAAGCAATAGCACTGTATGGAACATGTAGGCCAAAGACAGTAGTTAACTAATTTGTCAAAGTGTGAAAGAAGTCAAGCTTGGATTGTAACAGCAGATATCTGTACTCTGGAATAAAAAGAGAAGTCAAATTGTAAACCATCAGTACTATAAAAAAGTCTTTGAGTTTCTCTGTTGGGGAAACTCTGTTATCTGAGGTCAATCCTTACTGCACCATGAATAAAATGACCAAAAGCAAGTGATGCATTCTTTAACAGAAAATAATGCCAAAGCTGCAGAAGACGGGAAGAGCCTACATGCAGTGGCATATGTTAGTTCTCAAGTAACCATTTTTCTGTTTCAGTTAGTTAAATACATCTTGTTTGTTAAGCTAATTTCTTTTTGTGTATGTGGGTGGGATAGGGGGGGAAGAAGAAATTGAATTACAGGGTTTAGGGATCTAGAGATTAATGACAAATAGAAACTTGAAAGTAGTTGGTCCTGGGCTCTTTGTTTGTGGAACAGTATAGAGATGCTATAAAAAGGTGCATTTTCTTTAGGAGTCTTGTATTTGGGAACAGGCTGATATTCTATCTTCAGATCTGTTCTCTCTATTTCTCTCTCTCTCTACAAAATTTAGTACTCATTTCTATCTGTGTTTTTCTTTTGTAAGCAGTCCTGCCTTTTATAAGCTCTTCTGAATAGATCTAAAAAATCTGCTGATTTGTGGTTTTCACTGTAGTTTTTCATTTCAGTTAAATATATGTAAAGAATATTTTTATTGCTTTACAAATAGAGGTATGCATATGTTTTCAATTTGATACTAAATATTTGAAATAACATATTGAGACACTAAATAATGAACAAGAAAAGGACAGGCATACATGCTATGTTAAGGAAAATGGTGCATCTCTGGCAAATACCTAAAAATAAAGCTGTTTCTATAAAAGTAGCTCTTTGTTTTTACATGAGTGTTACATACACCTAGGGCCCATCAGAATCTCTCATAGCTTAGACCAAAGCTAATAGCAATGGTTTTCTATTTAAAAGGTCTTGGATTACAGATAATTCTTGTGCTTCCTTTGCTACTCTTGCTACTCTTTGTTCAGTGTTTTCAGAAGGGCAGACACCGTATTATTTAAGAGAACATACTGGACTTTCTCTGTCCATGCATTTGTTCTAGTCTTTTTGTTGTTGCTGTTTATAATTCAATGAAAGTATGTGTTCTACTGTGTTGAAACCACTTAGAGAAGAACCACAAGTGCTGGGGAAAAAAAATAAAAATGTCTTGGATATGTGCCCTCTGAAAAGTGTTTAAGTCTCCAACAACTGTTCCATGTGAAATATATTTACCCATATTACTACCCTTCAAACAAGGAGATGTGTTAAAATTCTTGAATTCAAGAAGCGTATGCTACAAAAAGCGCACAACTCTAAAAGATTAGCAATTTTTACCTTCTTACATTCTTTCAAAGGAGCTGATTAGACCAATTATTTGTTGTACTTCAAACAGAGCTCAGTATCAGCATTGTCATCCTGTAAAAGCAAGCTGCAAGAACAGATGAGCATTTTTCTTTTTTCTTTGTCAACCTGGTACTTTACATATCAAATCTTTATTGGATAGGAATCAGCAGGATTCCATTTCAATCTGATTATGGCAATGAAAGCTCTGACACCATACTCTTTTTTTTTTTTTTTTTTTTTTTTTTTAATTTAGATTTTGGTTTTCTGTCTTTAGTTGCAGTTTCTTTTCTATTAATATTTTCTTTCAGGTGCAAAGTGCACTGCTCATTAATCAGTATTCCTTTAAAACTTTAGCTTCATTTCAGTCTTTTATACCTTGCTAGAAACATATTTACTATATAGTATAAAAGAAATAGCATCTCCAGGATTTCTCTTCCTCCAACTTTTAAATGTAGCAATAAAGCAAGTTTCTTATAGTGTGGCTAGACATTTGTATGTCTGCTACATAAAATTCTATTACACTCTGAAGACATGATGTACACATATTTTCCTCTTAACAGTAATCTACCTTTCTGTTACTACCATCCTTGGGGCAGTCACTCATCTGTTGTGCTTTTTCCGTGTATGACAAATACCAAACCTAAGAAAGCATGCAAGTTAAAAATCATAAGCAACATAATAATTTGCAATCATTGTCTTATATTCAGTAATTCCTTAACCAACTCTTCAGCTCTTCAATATTCTAAGCACGTCTGTTGTTTGATTTAAACTTTTAACTTGTAGGATAGCAGCCTAAAATCAGTTCTCTGCTATGCTCAGATTTTAAGTTTAAGAAGAGTGGATAAAAACTCAAGAGATGTAATGTCACAGTAAGGGTCTAATAATCACCATAAAAGCAAGATGCCCATGTTACCCAACATATGTTTTTATCTCTTGTGTCTTGTTTATTCCAAATCCTCTAGTTATACCTGCATCTGGGAGGCTAATAAAGATGGATCATGTGTTTATCTATAAAAATTAAAAACAAATAAACAAAGAAAAAAAAAACAAACAAAAAAATACACCTGTGGGAATGTCTAAGTTATCATGTTATCCTTTGTAGTATCTTTACTTCTGTAAGCCTCACATTGGAATACATAAGCATATTAAAAATATATATTTAAGGGAAAAGAAACTTTTTTTAAAAAAATATTTCAATAATAATTTGCTTTAAGCTTGCTCACCCTCTTTCAAAAATCATTTCCAAATATATTGTTCCTAAGTCATGCCTGCCTAGTGTGCTGTTTAATCTGTTGTGTCCCATATTAAAAATACTTCTGATCATCTGTTATAAATCTCTTATTATTTTCTATGTGGTAGTTATGAATGGTTCCTGTTTCCTCTCTGCTTTTTTGGACATGTAGTGACTTCTAACATCAGTAAGGAACAAACATTTTACAATGGTTACAGTCACAATATTGTAGGTTGAGAGACACTCATGAAGCTCATGAAGCAGGCTGTGGAAATAGATCTGCAAGAAAAAAGCAAACTCCTCTTGAAACTTGCACACACAATTCCTGTTCTGAAATCTCAATATTTGCAGTTCTGAGAAAGTTATCAGTAAGTTCATTTCCTACAGCAAATACATCACTGTTCTACATAAGGATGTTCATACAGCCCACATCTGCAATCTGTCATTGTCCTATGATGAAGAATACAACTTGATTACAGTGAGTATAATGAAATGAAAAGTCAAGATAATTGTATTTTTATTGTTGGTCCTGCCTTGAAACTATGTGTTTCTGACCATGTTCTAGATTTCAGTGCCTAAAAGTTCACTTAATTATTAATTATTTTTTTTTAAATCTGAAAAAAAAAGTAAATAAAATAAAATAAAGTCTTCTAAAGATGGTGTTTATTTGAAATTGTTCCACTAAGGGTAAAATAGAACTCGTTTTACCAGACATTTGCAAAATGTCACTGTTTTAAGAACTGATATTTAAGCAGTTATTTTTTTATACTTTCTTAAGTAACGTGAATGTGAAAAAATGAGTTGTAAAATACAGCATATGAAAAATTAATTTCCGTAGCAAAACTACTCCAAAATAAAAATCCAGGCCTTTTAATTTTTCTTTTTCAGTTTTTCTGACTCAGAAAATTAGGAACAAAACAAAATAAACATTGTTTCAATTAATCATTAATATTATAATTTAAATGATTAAAAAAAAATATTTGTACATTTATACTATCACTACAAAGATGAATAAGTGTACTCAGAAAGGTTCAAAATCAAGTGCATTAATTCTATGAAAACATTCTTTCTCATATAGCATGAGATTTTACTTTCTGAGATTGGAGATCTGTTATAGACTTTTTTTTCCAACAAACCTTTAAAAGTACTGCGTGCTTAGTCATTTCATTTCGACAGTTTTGTAGGTGATTTCCATAAGGTTAAAATGTTGACCTTTAAGTGATGTCAACACTTCCAGTTATTGGTAGAGGGTCACAAATTGTTCAGTGCCAGTATTTTTAATTTGGCTTATACAGCTGAAGCTTGTAAATTGCCTGGTTTGCCAATTAGAGGTGTTAATATGACAGAAGAAATGAACAGAAAAAGGCACTGTACATGTGATATAATAGGTGGTGGATGATGCTGCCTGCAAATAAGGCTGTGTAACCTTCCAAGTGCAGCCAAAATGGCTTGAGTTTTAAGACTAAGTGTAGAAAAAATTGTATTTGTCCTCCTATTGTGAAAAGTGACATCTTTTCTTATCTATGAAGGTGTAGTCCAAGGAGAAACCTGAAATCCTACCGGGACCTGTCCCTTGCCTCTTTTGCTAACCTCATTAAAGTCCATTCATCATCAATCAAATCTTCAATTATAAACAGAGTGCAGATGGCAGTCCTGTATGACTTCCTGCATCTAAATAGGTGAAATCTCAGATGACTCTTTCTATACTGGCCACATGACAGTTTTACTCAGTTTACAGTGCTAAAAGGTCCAAACAACCTGATGTTCTCCACTCTTCTACAAGACTAGAGCAGGAAAATAACATTTACATTCAGTCTCTGCTCTGGACAGGAAAACTAGCAGGTGGTGGACCTCAGACCAATGTTCACAGATACCAGATACATCAGGGAAAAAGTAAGTGACTGTTTCCTAATCAGTGGCATGTGACAGTCACTAAAACAACAGAAGTTATTACCTAAAATGACTGAAACATATAAGCACAAGGGGTGTGAGTTGCAGGGAATGCCACACGTTGACACAAATGAGAGCAACTACCACTGGAGCAAGAAGCAAAACTACAATCCCAAGGGTGGGAAAAAAGCACCGTGAGGGAAAGGCGGCTTGCCATCACTATATGGGTGAGAGAGATTAGAATTTTTGAAAATAATCATAGAAGAGTTTTTACAAATTTCTAGGTCTTCATTAAAACTTTCTAAGTCTCTAGGACTGTGGTTTATCTGTTATAACATTGATCCTGAATATACAGGTCAATGATAGTAGGCTAATTACATATCATTAATAAATCAATAAAGCATTTCACTTGCAATTTGTTTTAAACTGCACGGAACGAACAGCTTTCCAATGATCAGGATTTCCTATGTGCCTTCAGCACTGGTGTAAGTAACAACTCAGTTTGAACTCTAAAAATGGTCAATATTCCTAGAAAATCATATAGCTTTGATAAGAAATATTTTGATGCCAGTTCATCAAATTTCTTGTTAGCTTTCTCCAAAACATGGGAAAAAAAACACACCAATAAGTGTCTTGAAAAGAACATTCATCAATTTTTCAATGTCAAACACTCAAAATTTAGCATATGAAAAAACAGCATGAGATAATGCACTTTAACTGTTAAAATGTTAAAAAAAAAAAAAAAAAAAAAAAAAAAAAGGACCTAAATAAATACAGGCTATTATTTTCAGCACTTTCTAGCATATGGAGGATGACTTTACCGCTCACCAGTATTCATCTTAAGGTGAGAATTCCAGAATTCCATCTACTTATTAATTAGCATTTTAAACACTTCTGTCATAACATGGAATACAAATTCTGTCTGAAAAATAGTGTTGCTCATCTAGAAAAACATTTAATATAAGTCTAGTCATCTCAGTGACAAACATCTATACTTTAATGTGATCTGGTTTTGCAGGTAAAAGAATTAAGGCAAAGTCAGCTAGAGACGTTTCCAAAATCACAGAGGACAGAAATGAATATAAAAGAGAATAATTTTTTTATTCTCCACATTTTTTTTAATAATGTTTCAATTATATTTCCAAAATATTAAGAACATATACACTGCTCTGTTTTCAAAAACAAAAAAAATTAATGTATGTAGCAGTGAAAAAATTTATGCTCTGGGGGCCTGCAGATCTTCTAAAGTTTGTAGAGACTTGACAGAACAGTCAAACATATTTTTCACATATTGAACAAACTTTGCTTATCTCAGTTTCTGGATAAAGTATTTCAAGAACAAAGGAATTTTGCATTCCTTTTTCTGATCTGTTTATAGAATTCTCAGACTCTGATTCTGTTCTTTCCTGTTTTCTGATTTTTTTTTTAATTATTTTTTATTTTTAATTCTAATGTCTTTTTTTCTTATGTACATGTTGGACAAGGGGAAAGGGAATAGGAAAAAGTATTTCTTTTCTTTTCATCTCTGTTTACTGAACAGCCTTCTTGTGATACACTTGTGAACAAGATCAACATGATTGTGTGATCCACGGGAGAGCTGATGAAGATATTCTCAATAAATTACTAATTCTAAGAATCAGCAGCTTAATAATGAAAATCTACAGACTATGGAAATGTAGGCTAGTTTACATAATAAAATAAATAAGAAGCTCAAGAGCCTATAAAGTTTGTTCTAATTTCTTTAATAAAAAGAGTAATAAAAGGAAAAAAAATGAACTAATAACTAAACATATGACGATTAAGCAACTTTGGATTGAACAAGTTCTCTATGTAATAACTTATGATATTCATATTTTACTTTGTAGCATATTTATTTGATTTTTTATGACACTGCATAATCACACAGTAGAAATTGAATCACCCCATCCACTCACATGGAATCTAAGCTCAAGTACAAATATAATTACATACTAACCATGTTGTAATTATATGGTCATTATCTTGAGAACAAAATGTTATAAAACTTTAATAACCTTGATATTATTTCTCTTCATTCAAAAACATTGAAGTAAACAGATTATGTGAGATACTCATACAGAAGTCACTTATCCCACTGAAATATTTTTCTCAGAATTTGGCAGTAAGTACAGAAAATGGATGGAAGTCTTTCTGCAATTTAGATTAAAAACATTCATTTTACTTGTTGCCAGATAGTTCAGGTAAAAATACAAAAATAAGATGTTGATATTACTAGCATTAATTTCTCTCTGCTTCATCTCTTTCTGCTCTTCCCTCTCTTCACCTCGTATTGTGATAGTTCTGTTTTCTTTCCCAGGAAAATTATGAAGAACCTAATTGCTATTTTACTACTGAAATTGCTAAGTTTAAAGTTTAAAGAGTTAAATTAGGAGCATGAAGCTTTTGGTCCTTCTTTTCTAAGAGACAAAAATATATATATAAAATGAAGCTTCAGTTCTTTATTAGTTTACCTTTGAATTATAGGTTTATTTTCGTTAATTACCAAAAACAGATGCAGTGCTAATCCAGAGGAGGATTTTAAAGTTGGTCACTGTGTCTCTTGTCTCTTGCCCTATTATGAAAATATGAAATAGATGGAATAATTATTGACATTGACTCATCATTAATGGCATGCTGTAAGGTGTATATATGCGCACAAACCTGACCACTAATAACCTGCCAGAAATCAGTGAAAAATGTGCTGAAAAAATCACTGCAACATAAATATATTGCAAAACATTACTTAAAATTCAAACAGCAATCCGATGTTTCCATGTAGATTCCTTTGATTGCAGTTGACTGAGTTCTGGTTATTTGTATTAAAGTGTTCATGTTTAAGCTACATAAAAATCTTCCCCTCCATTCTGTACTATACAACTGGAAACATGGCTTAGCAGAGGTATTTCTTAAACATATTATTTTTCCTCAAGAGCTTTGAGTCTTGAAAATAACTTGAGTCCTAAAAGACATCTCCACTCGTCTGCATGAGCTCTTCCGTGACTCTATAGAGGCAAAAACTAGTTCATAAAAAGACGAAGTGATGCAGCAACAGTTCAAAAGCAGGCTTCATGGGGAATATAGCTCAGATTGCTGCAAGTCTCAGTCAGTGCAAGCACAGAGTCATTTTCAGCATGTATTCATATGCCACTAAAGATTTCCCCAAAATGAAGCATCATTTACCTTCCCCATTATTCTGAGTAGTTACATTGTGAGAGGCAATGTTAAAATGCTTCTTTTCATGTCTTTGAACAGTGCTTTCTTTTCAATGTGCTTTCAGCACTTACTGTGTTTCACCTACCATATATTATTTTTATATGAATATCACCCTCATGGCTATCAGACAAGGAAACTTAAAAAAATATTTTTTTAAATAAAAGAAAAACAGCATTTCATAATCCTAATTGAACATTTGTATAATTTTAACTTGCAAAGGCATGAAAATCTGCTGTCTTCAGTGAATTCAAGAATTTATTGAATACCTTCACAAAAGTGGATTTTCTCTTCCTATTGGGATTTACATAATCATTTGGCATAATTATCTGCATTTGTTTTGTGATGTTATATAAAGGAAAACAAAAAAGCAACACAATGATCTTTATCTTTGAAAGCAAAGAACAAGTAGACAAAGTATTAGTTCACTCCTTTTAAACTCCAGAGGTGAAGATAAGAAGCTATTAGACAAAATTTTAATCTGTTGTCACATCCCATAATACAAAAATGAAGATGTAGAGCAGGGAAGCAAGACTTTATTCCAAATTACTGTGTTCTGGATCACTTTCTTCTTTGCAACATCTATTTTCAATCATGAATAACCAATATTATTTAAACTTTTGTCTTGCTACTAAAATAAATGGCAATGAATTAACATTTGTTTTAGACAATAACAACTCGAATGCTATATGAATATTATATGAACTCATTGGTTCATATAGTAGCAGAAACAGTGTATACATGTATAACAAGCAAAATGGCACAATGGAAAAATGTTTTTTGCCATCACAACTTCTAACAGTTTTCAAAAGAATAATAAAACTAGAAACCATAGATCCACTTCTGAGGTATGTTTTCTGTAAAAATAACCTTTGATGTTTAAAAAAGATATAGTGATATGTGTGATGTGTCCTTCGTTCTTTTCAGACAAATGTAAGTACATGTATGCAAATCAGAACCAATGATAAGTTTGCATGTAGCAAATATTGGAATAAAGAAACAAATATGGAGTAAGGCTGTTCAGAACAGGCCATTATTGCCAGTTAAAAGAAAGACTGTTAAGCACTTCATGGTGTGAAACATGCTATTAAAAAATGCTACACAATGCTACATTTTTATTCTCTTCTCAACTGTAATAATAGGTTACAGCTAGGTCAAACATTTCACATGTAAATGAAGTCAGATCCATTAAGTAAAAGAATTTGACCTTGTAAAGATGTGATAGAAGATCCTTATGGCAGAAGATGGCTGACAATGCACTGGAGAGTATTCTGTTTCCTAAAGGAAGTCAAGCAGTGCGCCATCATGAGCAAAATAGCAACTAAATTTAAAATGAAAATTGTTTAATTGGACAATTCTTAAACAAAAATCTGTGCAAACTAGTATTCTATTCTCAAGCTTGGAAACTAGCTAAAGGACATAATTCTATGCTGGCAATGTGCACTTGCAGCCCAGAAAGCCAATTGTATCCTGGGTTGCATCAAAAGAAGAGTGGCCAGCAGGTCAAGGGAGGTGATTCTCTCCCTCTACTCCACTCTTGTGAGTATGGAATACTGCATTCAGGTCTGAAGTCTCCAGCATAAAAAAGCCATGGTCCTTGTCAAGGACCTTGCCTTAGCAGCTGTGGAGGGAGAATGAGAGAGGCAACAGTACTCACCCTTCCCCTGCCTAGGGTCCCACATCCTCAGCAGTATATGAACTCCAGCATTTCTCTTCTGAGAAAGTGTTTTTCATGGTTGTTATGTCTAGGAAGCCTCAGCACTTGTGAGGAAGAAAGAAGTGACAGATTACTGCCCCTTACTACTTACCCTTACTCTCACTGTCAGTAGGTATTTTCTTTAAATACCTTATTCCCCAAAAAGGTTTACTAAGAAGTGGTTCACCAACACAATTGTATTATAGTTATAAAGGTGACAGTGTTTGTCAATGGATTTTAATTAAATTTCCTTCCTTCCTTCCTTCCTGCCTGCCTGCCTGCCTTCCTTCCTTCTTTCCTTCCTTTCTCTCTCTCTCTCTCTCTCTTCTCTTAAAGCAAAATTTTAGGGCAGCTTTGTGAAAGAGGCTGTGGAAAGTACTCATTTGAATGGTCTACTGGGAAAGATGGGAAAGATGTGGAAAAACTGTTCAAGCTTGACAGTATTCTGTTACTTAGGGAAATGGTATATCCATAAATGAAAAATGTTTGTGAGTCTGTTTTCTTTAAAATGCTTAAATATTTTTTCAAGATCAATATATATTTACAGTTACACATATATCCAAAGACGTCAGCAGTCCTGTTGTCTCATTTCTGACAAGTCACAAGAAATATGGTCAAGTGTGTTTTCTATTTATGTCACTGACACAAATGATTCAGTATTTCAGTAAGTAAAAAAGTTACTATATAGTGTTCGTCCAAGAGGACATGCATAGTATTTTTCATGTTCAATTCACAGGAGAGACTATTTTTAAAATCAAGCCATATGCTGGAATGAAACCTTCTGCAAACCTAAAAAGAATATTTCAATAGTTGATATAATCTTACCTCATCATGTGAGACAAAAACCCGTTTTCCTTTCTGTGGAGGTGGGAAGAGTGAGAAGACTATGGAAATTTCTCCCTACCTTCAAGTGTTGTGGCTTTGTAGAGCTGCTCTTCTTGGTGTTGAAAGGTGACGACCGGCATAAAGCAAACGTCCCCAAACACAGCTCTTGTTGCCTCCCTTCCTTTGGCAACTGTAACCAAAGTGGCAACACCCATGCCCAGCCCAGTGTTCCTGCTGATATCCCTGCCTCTGGGAAGGACCTCTGGTGTGGGGCTGGTGACACCCATGGTGGAGGCAAAAGAAGGAATAATCTGAGGCTACAGAGTTGTGGACCGTGCTTTGATTTGATTTGATTTGATTTGATTTTTGGTGTGCGTTGTAGTTGTATATAGACCATTTCTGGCCCCAGAGCTCTGCAGAGGCCCATGACTTTCATCTTTCTTCATTCAAAGGTCTAGGGTAGGTCAGGATGACAGATGCATGTGTTGAGCTACAGCAGAGCTGTAGACTTATGCACTCGGACCACCCTAACATTTCTGGTTTCAAATGGCACTGCTTAGTGCTGTGGTGAGAACCAGTATGCTGACCTACCAGAAAAGAGTTGCTTGTATGTCCCCCCAGCAACAAATCCTTATGTAACAGATCCTTAGCCCTCTACTGGACCTTTATTTGTGTCCTTTCCGAGAGGGATTAAACACACAAGTATATAATAAGGGCCATTCCTGGGAACACCAGCCTTTGCATTTATACCTTGCTGGACTGAGCACAGGCAACGTGTGTGAGGGCATAGCCTGTTGGGAGGCTGCTTCAGGAGCAAATTGTGGTGAAGCTCATGTTGATATTGCCTGGAGGCTTCTGGTCCCAGTAGTCACCCCTGTATCTGCATCTGAACTTGTCTGCTTCAGGAATTCATTGGCTGCTTTGCTTTAGACAGTGGAATAACCTGTATGCACTGGAGAGTGCAGGGGTATTGGAGCAGAACAGCAGATAAAAGAAGACTTCACTCAAAAGAAGAATGCAAATAGACCTTGCTGTTTCAAAATATAAGTCTGGATTCAAGAAAGCATCTTCACAAAACATTTAAGCAAAGCTGCAAAACCTATAGATCCTCCTCCTATTCCACACTGCTTCTAAGTAGGAGATATTTCTTCTTTAAAGACTAAGAAAGAAAACAAATCATTTACTTGCATTTTTAAGTATTTAACATCTACCATAGTAATGATGAAAAGTGACATGGAATTCATGCCTAACAGACAATTAGGGACACAGATGATAATTTTAATCCTCTCTACATACAGATCACCAGCATTTAAAATTATATCTTGTGTTAGACACTTATATACATATATATATATTTGACAAAAGCAATTGCCTTTTTGAGGATGACATGTAAGCAGTGCTGCTTTTTAAGAAACACAATTGGCTTTGATGTGAGGAGGTGGAAATTGCATATTAACAATTTTTATTTCACATAAAAATGTTCCACTTCCTCTAATTTTAATTAAAATCTTGTTTTTTGTTACACCTATATACTTTAATTAAAGAGCAGCAGAGACAGTATATTTATCATAAGTCACTGAATGAATATCAGATAATTGGAATGGAATGGAAACAGAACAGAAGACAACAGAACAGAACAGAACAGAGAAGAATGGAATAAAATAGAATATAATAGTTGGAAAGGACCTTCAAAGATCAACCAGCCCAACTGCCTGATCTCTTCAAGGCTAACCAAAAGTTAAAGTATATTACTAAGGGCATTAACCAAATGCCTCTTGAACAATGACAGGCATTGGACATCTACCACCTCTCTAGAAAGCCTGTTCAAGTGTTTGACCACCCTTGTAGTAAAGAATTTTTTCCTTATATCTAGTATTTTACCTCTCCTGGTGAAGCTTTATGCTGTTCCCGCACATCCTGTCATTGTTTACCAGGGAGAAGAGTCCAGCATCTCCCTCTCTGCTTCCCCTCCTCAGGAAGCTGGTCGTCTCCCTCTACCCTGCACTGGTGTAGCCTCACCTTGAGCACTGTGTGCAGTTTTGGGCACTGCAATGTAAGAAGAACATAAAGCCATAAAATATCATCGAAAGGGAGGCAGAAAAGATGGTGAAGAATCTGGAGGAGTGGCTGAGGTCTCTTGATTTGCTCTGCCTAGAGAAGAGGAGACTGAGGAAAGGCCTCATGGCAGCCTACAGCTTCCTCATAAGGGGGAGCAGAGGTTCAGGAGCCGATTTCTTCTCTCTGGTGACCAGCGATAGGACATGAGGGAACTGCATGAAGCTGCATCAGGCTGGATATTTGGGAATGGTTATTCCCTGAGAGGATGGCCAAGCATTGGAGCAGACTCCCAAGGGAAGAGGTCATGGCAGCAAGCCCGTCAGAGTTCAAGAAGCATTTGGACAGTACTCTTAGACATAGGGTTTGAGTTTTGGGTGGTCCTGTGTGGAGCCAGGGGTTGGACTTGATGATCTTTGTGGATCTCTTCCAACTCAGGATGTTCTGTGATTCTATGAAATTAATCATGACTCACACGCAGAGAAAAATGAGCTAAATTATTTCAGGAACAGCCTTGTGACCCACTGGCTTGCACAGTTCCTTTGGTGCCTTCTCTCTGTTTTGTGAAGGTCTTTCTGCAGCTCCACAGGCTGCTTTCCATTGTAACTCTGTACCCCTTCACCCAAGGGCCAGGGGAGTCTTTCCAGAGTATCTGAGGCAGTATTTTTCCCCACTATTCCCATGCAGTTGATCTCATGGTGTTACTACTATGGCTTTGCACCTGTAAACCACCCCTACAGTGTTACTATGATGGTTCTCATGGGAAACGACTTCTGCTGATAACTTCTTCCTTACACCCTTTTTTCCCAGCCTGTGGTTGTAGCTTTTGGTTTACATTTAGGGAGGCAATAATGTGCATGGAGAGAACTCAACAGGCAAGGAACTTGCAGTGTCTGCCCTTGATTTAAGCATGCTTCAGTCAGCACTAACAGCATCTCTTTCTCCTTGTCCCCATTCCACCAATTCTACTCTCTGCGCCCCGCCCCCACTCCTCCCCCCTAGCCTTCTTGTTTTTCATTTTCCTCAAAAATAAATTCAATGCTAAAAAATCTTCATGCATGTGAACTTGTCTCCAGCCCCCTTTATTTAACCGTGGGTAACCACCTTGTGACAAAACGACACAAATTTGAAATCTGCTATCTTGCCATATGTTAATTAAGTCAATACATTTTTATACAGGCACAGTGAATTGATTCAGATGTTTTGTGATATTCCAAATGATAGCATACAACAATATATGCTATCAGCACTTGAACTAAACATGGAATATCTATTGTATTTTCTTAATTGCTTGAAATGTTAGATCATGCCATACAACATAGACTGACTGACATGAAATGACTGGGCACTCCATGAGTAACTGTTAGGTCTATATTATATTGAAAATAACATTTCAACATATTTTTTTCCTACCTGTATTAATATTTCAATTGTATATATAGAAAGTTAAGAAAATCTTGAGAAGCTTTGATAAACAAAACCTTTCTTATTTCCAGAAAATAAATAAATACTACTCTGAGAACAGAATTGGGCACAAGATTTCAGTTAATGTTATAATTAGATAATAAATCTTATAACATTAATTTGTTTAATTAATGCATGCAAAGAAAGAGATCAAACTGATTTAACTGTTTCTTTTAAAGAGATTTTTTAGTCTGGGAGGTGATGATACTCATTCTGGGATACTTATAAAAAGAAGTTGATGTAATGCTCCTGTCACTAGCTTTATACGTTTGCAAAAGTTATGTTTACACTGATGGAAAAAGTTTCAAATATATTGCATGACATAAAAGCTATACTTTTTTTTTTTTTTTTTTTTTTTTTTTTAATAAGAATCAGAGACTTTAGGGGAGAATATCATATTTGCATGACAGTCTTTGTCTCTGCTTTTCTGGAAAAGAATCTGATATTTTATACCTAACTAAGCAGTAAATTGTAATTCTGATGTACATGTACATCATCTAGAAGATGGTGTATGGAATAAAGATTTATCTGGCTGATCTTTCTCTAGCAATCAAGAACATTTCAATCAACAGTCATTTCAAATCTCATGAAAGATGATGCTCACTGTGCTTGGTTGATCCAAGCACATTTCTATAAATTGATGACCGTATTTAGGCATGAGAAATTCTACTCCTTCAACTTATTGAGTTATTAAAAAGGTTTCTATTATCAAATATTTCCTGTAAAGGTAGGTGAAAAAAATCTTCTACTTTCAAGTCTGTCTTCATTTATTATCATAATGGATAAACTCATCATTTTGTATCAAAAATGATATTTAGAAACCCTTCTTGCTCTAATATGTGTCTCAGTTGTCCTTTTCTTCCTTGTTCATTTGCAGCACCTCCTAGGTAGAGCTGGCTGAAAAGCTGGCTTCCTATTCTCTTAGATGTTTCCATATCAAAAGCTCAAGATTAGTCCAGGTGCATTTAAATCCCTTTTGTCTTGATTTTTTCAGGGGGAAAAAACAATAATAAAAAAGAAGATGTTCCAAGGAAAATTAAACAAAAGCAGCCCTTCCCTCTCCAGTAGCTGTCCTGTCAGGCTGTTAAATAGCTCCCTAGATTCCATGCAGTGTTCCCAGACTGATATCACCTGCTTGGGGCTGCAAATCCTGTCTCTGTAGCACCCAGATGTGAAATCCTGTTTTGTAAATGGAGATCCCAAGACCAAACTTTACACCATGGTATAACAGTTTTCTTCCAGACCCACATATCCTGAAATCAGGGTCTCTGGAGCAAGGCATGTGAGGTATAATACTGTCCCAAAGTAATTGATATTGATGGCAATGATGAAACATCCACCTGGTCATGATTCCAAAGAGTCACTGGAAAACTGTGCTATTTTTCCCTATATGAATTTTTTCATCCCAAACATCTCTAACTGCAAACATCATCTGCTTCAATTTCCTTTTAGCTGCTACCATCTTTGAAGCTTTCTGTGCACCCTTGGCTACTCACTGTACTGACAGTAACAGCAGGAGTTGTGCCATTCTATGCCTACAGTGTAATCTGAAGGTATCAAGCTAAAGGAGATTTACCTAATCTGCTTTTAAATTACACAGTTCTGGCATCAGATAGTACTATTTTGTAGAGCTGAATGGTCATTACAGAAACATAGAAATCTGCCATAAACACATTTCAAGGGATTTTACATTGGCTCATGTTCTGAGTGCTGATAAGCATTTGGAGCACATTAAGATGGTGAGGAGATCAGTATCAAAAATTGTATTTCTGACTTGAACTAAGATATTCTTGTTGATACATCAGCATTGATATTCTGCACTTGGGGGTGTGTGGGGTGAATGTGTCTATGTAAGAGCTCCATTTTAAGTAACAGTCCCTCTCTG
Organism: Aythya ferina; assembly: GCF_964211825.1. Classification (NCBI taxonomy): domain Eukaryota; kingdom Metazoa; phylum Chordata; class Aves; order Anseriformes; family Anatidae; genus Aythya; species Aythya ferina. The sequence continues at coordinate 83,887,614 of NC_140297.1, forward strand.
GTTGAGTCTTAAATACTTTTACCATGTTTATGTAGTACGGTTATCATTACTATTCTTATTTTAGAGGAAGCAGTATTTAAAGACAAAAAGGTTAAGGTATTGGAGTATAGTTGAGCTAAGACAGTAAATCAATATTTATATTTTGAAATGACTGAATTTTGAACACCCAAAATATTGACCTCTGTATTAGACTTTTTCTCCAACATAAGCGTCTGTTTATCTGAGCAGCTATCCATACGTTCCTGATTAAAGCCATTTAAAATAACTCAGTGACTGCAGGTCTATACCACTGTAACACTAAAAAGGTTAGATGTTGCCCATATATACTATATTTTTACTGATATATATTCAGATATACTTTCTTTTATACTCCCTGGTTTAACAGTATACAATAAGGTATTTTGCATAGCTTCAAATGACTTCTGTCTGACTTCTAATGCTGTATTTTCCTAAACATGTAAATGAATGTGAAGTTTAATTTCTAATAACCTGTAAATTCCTCTGCAAATCACTTATCAAAGGCATTGCTAGAATATATAGAACATATAGATATATATAACAATGGTCACACTGTATAACAATAGAAGGTACATTTAAAAATAATATCTATGTCACACTAGGATTATTCTTTACAATATAATCTAAATAACAAATTATAAATAATAATAATCTAAATAATAAAAAATGATGACACTTAGTAAAGTAATTCATATTTTCATACCTATTGCAGATGATTCTATTAAAATAAGTCATCTATTAAAATAAGTCATCTATTCCAATATTTTTTCATTAGTAGTTGTGTTGAGTCTCTTTGACATTTAGTTATTCAATTCTTATTTATATTCCCTGGTACCTTTCTTGTATTCACAACTTCACAACTTATAAATACTAGAAATAGGCTTAATTATTTCCCCCCCAAACCCATTTTCTACCAGAATTTCATGCTTTATTTCATACCTCATTTACAGCCTGCTGCACTGTAGCCACAAAGACACTATGGACACTATGTAAGCTGCAAAGACAAAACCAAACTAGAAAACAATATCCTTTTATATTTGTGGTCATGGTTCTCTTACGAATGTCACTGATTACATGATAAATATGGTTAATTTTTGCCCTAAAAGTGTGTCAAGGATTTTGGTAGGGTGTATCACAATGGTATTGCTATTCTGTGAACGGCTCATTGACATACATCAGAAAATAAGAGAAATGAACAAGACACCCTAATCAAACACTGCATGTTGGTGAACAGATTCTACACAAAGCTCCCAAGAATACAGACACAATTTCTATGAAAAGGTTAATCAGGCATCTAAGCAGTGTTTTGGAAGCAAGAAAGGATGTTTGCAGTTTTGGCAGGACTTTCTCCATTAAAGATAACAATGTCAACTCATCTATGGGACTGACTTTGTTTCTCAAAGTGAATAACAACTTACCTGAACACAAAAGTTCAAAAGTCAGCAAATCCATTGAATTATGTGAGTTTAAAGGTATGTCTAAAGGCATCTTGAAGGAATATGTTTTTCATTTCAGTATCTGCGTATACTTATTTGAAGACAAAACTGATGCTACCTTCATAGCATATATCAGATATTCCATAAATCTTTGAATCTTTGGTAGAAAGAACTCCTGTTGTTACTAGTTCACATGAATTAATGGTTAAATATATATATATATATATATATATATATATATATTTTACTCAATAGAGCTCATTATTTCATCTGAGTTGTTTATATTAATATTTGTTATTAAAGTTGTTGTTTTTCTTTTGTTTGGTTGGTTGGTATGTTCAAAATGTATTTCAGGAATTTGGAAATCCAGGAGGACTGTGGGAATTAATGATTTATATGCATTGATTAATATTGCATTCATTTTCCTTTAGAAATTCTTAATTTTTGATTGCTGATGATATAAATACTGATGAAATACTTTTATTAGGAATTTGGCTTTATGGCTGTAAAATAAACCAACCGTGCTTTTCTTAGTATTGACAAAAAACATACTGTTCTACAGTTCCTATATACTATATCTTAAATCAGGGTGAAGAATAGCTGGAGAGAAATGACATTGAGCAAGAGTGAATTACACTGTTGTGTCTGTTTTGTTCTCTTTACTGGGGCAGTAATGCACATCCCTCTAGGCAGGTAATATGGGAATTTAAATTAGTGGAAGCAGATGCTAGAGCTCTGTGTATTTTAATAATACCTTTATTGTAAAGTAAAAATCATTACTTCATGAATTAATTAAGCATTAAAAAAATAACAAGATCAAACTAAATAAAAACATCATACGATGGGTGAGCAATTGGCTAACGGGCAGGGCCCAAAGGGTTATGGTAAATGGAGCTGCGTCAGGCTGGCGGGCGGTCACCAGTGGGGTCCCTCAAGGCTCCATTTTAGGGCCGGTACTTTTCAATATTTTTATAAATGATCTGGATGTAGGAATAGAGGGTATTTTGAGCAAGTTTGCTGATGACACCAAACTTGGAGGAGTTGTGGACTCAAATGAGGGCGTAAAGGCCTTGCAGAGGGATCTGGATAGGTTGGAGAGCTGGGCGATCACCAACCGCATGAAGTTCAATAAGAGCAAGTGCCGGGTCCTGCACCTGGGACGGGGAAACCCTGGCTGCATGTACAGACTGGGCGATGAGACGCTGGAGAGCAGCCTAGAAGAGAGGGATCTGGGGGTCGTGGTAGACAGCAAGTTGAATATGAGCCAGCAGTGTGCCCTGGCAGCCAGGAGGGCCAATCGTATCCTGGGGTGCATCAAGCACGGCATCGCTAGTAGGTCAAGGGAGGTGATTGTCCCGCTCTACTCTGCGCTGGTGTGGCCTCACCTCGAGTACTGTGTGCAGTTCTGGGCACCACAGTATAAAAAGGACATGAAACTGTTGGAAAGTGTCCAGAGGAGGGCTACGAAGATGGTGAAAGGCCTGGAGGGGAAGACGTACGAGGAACGGCTGAGGTCACTGGGCCTGTTCAGCCTGGAGAAGAGGAGGGTGAGGGGAGACCTCATCACAGTCTACAACTTCCTCGTAAGGGGGTGTCAAGAGGCAGGAGACCTTTTCTCCATTAACACCAGTGACAGGACCCGCGGGAACGGGGTTAAGCTCAGGCAGGGGAAATTTAGGCTGGACGTCAGGAGGGGGTTCTTCACAGAGAGGGTGGTTGCACACTGGAACAGGCTCCCCAGGGAAGTGGTCACTGCACCGAGCCTGTCTGAATTTAAGAAGAGATTGGACTGTGAACTTAGGCACATGGTCTGAACTTTTGGGTAGACCTGTGCGGTGTCGAGAGTTGGACTTGATGATCCTTAAGGGTCCCTTCCAACTCAGGATATTCTATGATTCTATGATTCTATGAAATCTTTTTTTTTTTTTTTTTTTTTTTTTGGTCACCTTGTAAATAAAGGTAGAAATATTTGAAAAATATTCTGATTCCAGCAAAAAATCTAAAGTGATGTTGAATATCACAACTGTAGATAGCCAAAATCTTTCCAGAAATAATCAGAATTGTCAATAACAAACCTTGAAACAACTGTCTTGAGAAGAGGGAGCCTGCTAAACAAATAACAGACACTGAGAGAAAAACAGGTGGAAAACATGAAACATTATCAAAAAAAAAAAAAAAAAAAAAAAAAAAGGTAGGTAGCTAAACATAAAAATAGTAAGTGTAGAGAAATAACTGTATATTGCAAATCTGATCAAAGCTTACGGAAGTGATACTGTTATGTAGTACATTATAACAACAACTTTATGACGTGAATAAGTCTGCAGATAACCATAGCAAAGTGCAACTTACTGTTTTGTTTCCAGTGATGCTCTTTTTCTAGTGTGCTCACTGCTTACTGCCTTCCTTTGCTATTCTAAGGGATAGCTCTGATACGGTCACCTTTTTGTACCATGACCCAGATTACTTTCTCCTCTTACCTTTGTCTTTCCTAAAAAGAAGCCTAGTTTCGTTGCTATGAATTAAACTATTTGACAATTTTATTTTTCCTTCCCTGATCTATTTCTAATCTGTTGTGTTGATTGAGAGGCTCTTCTGTTTTTTTTTTTTTTTTTTTTTTTTTTTCTTTTCTTTTTTTCTAATTTTCTTTTTCTTCTTCTTCTTTTTTTCTTGTATATATATATATATTAAACAAACAAGCAAACAAGCCAATTTTGTGTTTTAGGGTTGCTTTTGCATTGTCCTCAAAAATAACACATTCTCTATTTTCTTCACCTCAATCCCTCATTACTTAACCATACCTACGTGAAATAACAGAGTGCAGACTCATTGATTATTCCAGTTTCCTCCCACTATGAAGCAGTGACCACTATTAGTCTACTCAGTATTTCTTAGACTGTTTTTCAACAACCTCCCAAACAGAGCAAAAAATAAGTCTCCAGTAGTGCAGAAAAGCATGAAACAAAGAAAAGTTATCGTAAATGAAATGATAAAACCACTCAAGTAACAATTTAACAGAAGTTACCAGAGATTTTGAATATCTACCTTGCAGTAGTGCCCCCCCAACAAAAAAGACACCTTATAATGTCATTACATATTAAGCTAACTATTTGTCTTTTACCATACTTGAAGAATAATTTGTAAGTTATTTTCTGAATGTCTTTATTTAAAGGACTGTTTTGTTCAAAACAAGATTGCTGTTCCTCTCAGTCTGTCTGTGTACACTCTTCATGTAATATTTGCAAAGAGTTAATGTTTTCTTTTCCTGGATCAAGCAAACAGACAAACAAAACATGAATTTTACTCAATTTAAGTATTTTTAGTGTTATATGTTATTTGAAGTTTCCACTCAATGCTTTGTGAGAAACATTCTCATAATTTAAGGAACTATTGAAAATTCCTAGTATGCCTAAAGAAGATGCTATTGTAGTTAACGTCTCAAAATCAGAATTATTTTTCATTCTGTTTCCCTTCTGACTATACACAAAAAGACCCAAATGAACTCACCTACTCAGAAACAATCACTTCTTGTTCATCAGGGGCTAACATGTTGATTTAGAGAAACTATGCATAAAAGGTAAACAACATTTGGTATTTTGCTGAACTAGTACATACACAGGAATACTCCATTCAGAAACCTTTACAGTTCCATTTCCATCCTCAGACAAATTGTGGAAGCTTAATGTTTAGCAAAGTCAATATTAGATCAATACACAGGAGTCAATGAGGCACTTTAATGTTGTATTTGTGATTACTCTTTAGAGAAATTGCCTCATTCTGAATCGTATATTTCAAATCTTGGTTTATATTTATTCTAATCACTGTGAATAACTCTGTGTTTATTATGATGAAACATCTATTTGTCTACTCTGTTCTAATAATGTCAAACTATTTTGTAGGTTGCTTCTGTTTGCTTCTCTGGTAGCCCATCTACCATTATGATTCTACTTAGAAAACTCATAAATCACAGAACTCATAAAAACTCATACATCACAGAAAACATAATCTGATATAATACAATAAGAGCCATACAACACATATGGGGAACTGTGGAGGCTTCACAATTTTGTTGGTCAAAAAAAACAGCAATTTGTTGGTCAAAAAAAGTTGCAATCAGCAGGAAGTACAATTGCTTGAAGACTAACAGATGATGCCTCATCAGTACAGGAAGCTGTGTGGTAAATCATCTGGAAACATGCTGTACAACCCAGCAGGGATTGTTACTGAGCTAAAACTTTTTCTATTCTGCCAAAGGCTGCACACACACGCATGCATGCACACACATGCACCAAGACACTGTAGGGATTCAGTTATGGTGATGGCTGGGACTCGCTTCCATCAAGTGACAGTCAGTATGCTAGTATGATAAAGATAAAAGTCAGTTATTTGTTGGTCTTATTAAAGAAGGTGAGCATAGAGAAGCTTATATACAACCCATTTCCTTTCACCATAGGTCCTGGCAAACCAAAACACAGGTGAATTCAGCCTGTACACTGTGTTTTGTAGTAGATTTCACTGAGTAATTTCATCTTTTCTGAGCCCTAAGAAAAGACTTTTGCCTAAGATATAAAATATTCTATATAAAATAAAAAAGAAATAAAAAGAAAAGTCTATAGAAGGCCAACTTTTTCAGAAATTTCATCTTTTCTCTATTTAATCCCTAGCACTGCAGCTGTCATATGATCCTTCTTTAACTTTGTTAAAGATGATCTAAAGAAGCTGATTTATTTGATTCATAAACAGTTTCACCCTGACTGGAATTTTTTTTAGAGAAAAGGAAAGAAGTTGTTTTGAAGAAACAAGAAAGAAATGGGTCTTATAAGTGATGCCCAAATCACAATTTGTAAGAGATCAATCAGCTGGTTAGGTTTAAAACCATTTTACTAAATTGGAAGATGCTATCTTACCATGGCAGTGACCTATCAAGTTCTTATAAGAATTTCTTATTTCAATAGAATTACTTTTCACTCTTGTTTTCAGATAGATGTAATTGGGATTATCTACAGTGATGTACAATCTGGTTTCATTTTTTTTCTTGTTACAGAACTACACGATTTCATGCTCCTCTGTATGGACTTGATTGACATTGGGTACTTACTCAGTTATGATGGATCCATGTGTATCTCCTAGAGGGGAGACTTTGAACTAGACCGTATTGCAAAGGAGTGAAAATGTTGCACAAAAGTACCATTTTTCCTGGCTAGTGTACATTTATAGCCCTGGTAAGAATCAACTTGTGCTCCATTGTCCATGTAATAGATATTAAGACATTTATTTTCTACTGCACCTTTTTACAAGCCTTAGATAGCAAAACAGATGTGAAGATAAAAAATTATTTCTTCTGCTTGATTTTATAGATACTAGGATATCATAAGTTGTTGTTGTTGTTGTTGTTGTTGTTGTTTTTTTGTCCATCTCCTAGACTTCAGTGCAAGTCGCTGCTATAAATGAATCTGGGTGGAAATCACCCTTTAATCCTTAGTAGAGAAGTAAAAAGCAACATTAAGCTCTGATTTCAGACATCCTCTTTCAGAGAATAATTTTCAGAAGCTTCATTGCTATCTATACCAACTATAAGAAACGATCAAAATAATTATTGTGAAGGTACAAGTAAGCACTATACACTTCCACAATCCTGCACATTCAGTTCAGAAACTCCCATTCCTATCAACATTCAAAGAACTGGTCAAAACAAGTTCATCCATACATGGAAAATGACAAATCTGTTTGCTGAATTGTAGCAGTCTGTTGTCCAGAGAGAACAGTCTCTTCTTATTTGTGGTATTTCGCACTCAAAATAAATTTGCATTTTATAGCCCCACTGGGTCTCTTTCCCAATATCTACCCAAAAAATCAGTCTTATCTGCAACAAAGGATATGAACTAAGCATATAATACTGAGAACAGTAGAAAAATTATGAGTTGCTAGTCTTCCTAAACTCAGGGAAATCTAGTTTTATTAAAAAAATATACATATATATATTTGATATTTTTTCACTGTATAACAATTATTCAAAACAGCTATCTGCCATATGCTGTGTAACTTCTTTTTGTGTAACACTTCTTTTAATACTCTGTCTTGTTCTAGAGTGTACCTTTGGATTCTGAAAGCTGAATTTATAATCAAATCTGAAATAATGGTAAAGTTCATTAATAGAAAGAGGGGATATAACTTCCAAAATCTCCCTGTTAAAATAAAAAGTAATTTAGGGCTAGGAAAAATTAAAAAATGATTCCCTTGAGAAGAAAAAGATAAAACAACAACTGGCAAGTTGACAATTTTATCCATCCATTAAAAAATATAACAAAAATGTGCTGGTACTACAAAGATAGGAAGATAAACAGATTTGTCTGTCTGGTGCAGGGTTGTTACTAGCCATAATGTTATTTAATCTCAGAAATCTGTTTTAGATGTTATTTTCACTAATTTTGAGCCTCAGCCTTTCAAGAAGAAATAGCACTAATTGGCAAACAGTTGCCCCACCATATTCCACTGTTTTCAAAGGGTTTTGGATCAAGCTAAGAATAGGATACCACACACTGTGAGCATCGGAACCCAAAGTAGGTAATGATTTCATTAGAGATATTAAAAATATTTATTCTGTTGTATTTTAATTTGCATATGAATTCAATAGAAAGGGAAATGTTGCATAATATTAAAACTTATTCTCAATCATGGTTCCACTTTAAGCTATGTATATAGGCTCCATAATGAACATTAGCTATAATGGATAAAAATGGAGTGTTTTCCAAATGTATATAGATGACTATATAATGCTTTTTGTTTGTTTGTTTGTTTGTTTTTGTTTGTTTGTTTGTTTGTTACTATAAAGCTTATGGCAAAAAAAAAAGTCTGTTTTAATATTTTGATTTTTTTTTAGTATTGTAAAATTGGTATACGTTATTATACTTCCAAATTTTACATTAAGTCAGGAAAGGAAGTAAATAAAGTGTTTTTTTTTTTTTTTTTTTTTTTTTTTTATATATATATATATATATTTAAAAATTATTTGTTTCATCCTTAATACATTATTGAAAGAAAAGTGTACAGTACTTAATGGTCCAATAAATGTTCATTTGAGGCTGCACAGAAGCCTAATACCTTCACCTGCCATAACCTCTCTGTATCTCCTAAGAGGTTAAAGCAAATCTAATTTCTCACATACCAAGGTCATCAGCAAATAATAGTAATGAACATAGCCCTCAAAGTAAATAATTTCTCATTTACAATGCTAACACTACTCTTCATTACAATTTCACTGGCAGTTCTAAATGAGGCCAAGAGGCAATTCAATTATTATACTAGTACTATGCAGTTGTGTATATAAAGTTTCAGGGGTTTTGTTTGTTTTAGTTTTATTTTATTTTCCTTTCTTTTTCTCCTCCTAGTAAAGAAAATCAACCTTTTCCATCTTCAAAGACTGCAAAAGGTCTTCTGGTTATTTGCTGTTGCCATGTCAACTACTTTGCTCTCAGTTGTTGCAATGTCCTCATGTTGGAAATTTACTTGGAGAGATATAAAGACAATCTTTCCATAGCCTATACTATCAGCAAAAGAGTGGAGAGTGGGTTTGACTGTCTGTCCAAAAGAATATGATAACAATAAGTAAAGGGGAAGATAAGAATATGAATTGCATTCATTCATGTTTTATTTTTGGTTATTTCTCTCTTGTTCAATTCTTTGCTGTCTTCTAGTTTTTTTTTTTTTTTAATTATTATTATTATTATTTATTTTATTTTATTTTATTTTATTTTATTTTATTTTATTTTATTTTATTTTATTTTATTTTATTTTATTTTATTTTATTTTATTTTATTTTATTTTATTTTATTTTTTCCCCGTAGGGCAAACAACTAGAAAATATGCCATTTATAGTGTAAATACTCCATGATTCATGGATCTCTAGAGAGGCCCGAAAACCACCCTCAGGAGATTGGATAGTGTCCAAACTTTTATTATAGGCTGCCCCTAAAATAAATGGGCATTGACTAAGAGCTTGCCTCATTTCTAGTATACATCTATTACTCTTTCTATAGTGTGGCTCAGACCATATGCCCTTTGTTCTGATATTGTAGCTTTGCAAAACATGAAACATAATGTTTAAGAAAAAAATGAGAAAAGAAGAAGACAAAAGAATAATAACATTCAGTTTTGCCATGTAATCTGATTTGTGCACTTCTAACAACAAGTGTAATAATGACTGCTAGCAAGCATCTGTTCTTATTTGTCTTTGCTCCATAAAAACTTGGGAGGCATTAAAGAAAAGGCTTAATACATATTTAATTCATGCTTGCATATTATTATTAATATGCATGAATATCATTATGCATATTGTTTATGCATATTACATTTTAGCTTCTTCTTTTCAAAGCAGCAGCCTAAATTGCCAAGATTGAGCCTAAAATGTATTTTTGCTCTTGCAGTTAGTTCAAGGAGTAACTAGCTGCAAGAACAGTTAGCTCTCTAATTTCTCAAGGTGCAAATCACATAGATAAAATCAAAGTACATATATTTTCACTTGCAGGTTGCCTTAAGAAATCGAATATGCTTAGTGAAATTTTATATTTACAAATATCAGTCTCTAAATTCAGTGTTGTAAATGTTAGATCTAGTTCGTCTCTGTAACAGTTACATATTTTTACTTGCTTTTAAAAATGTTTTCTCATGTCATCTACAAACACATCTTAATGAGACATGTAGGTTGACAATCAAATACTCTAGAGTACAATGTACACTCCCCCTGTACGCACATTATAATCTTGTCTACTATCCTGTCCATGCTCGTCTCTCTTGGATGGACTTTGAACTCATATAGCTTTCTCTCCAGTCATGTCTCTGGCCCCATCTCCTTTTTCTGTCTGACTGAACTCCTTGGATTGCCCCTGGTCCTCGTTCACTGCTTGTCTTGCTGAGGACAGTTTTGGACCTTGTTACCAGCCTCTGTCTCTGCCCACAATGTTCAGACCCTGTGGTATGGTGCCATGCAGGTGAGGGCACAGACACTTGGCTCTTGCATGCCTTCCCTTAGGAAACTGTTGGCCGTTGCAACTCACTAACGGGTGGCCCTACAGCTGAATGAGACAAAGGACTCTTTGACAAAGGCCATGGGAAAGGATGAGAAAAGGAAAGAGGAAAATGCTTTTTTTGCTTAGTCTTTGCTGGCAAAGTCTATTATTAGGCATCCCCGTCTCCTGAGCCTAGTGGCAGTGTCTGTGTGAGTGAAGTGTTATCCATTGTAGATGAACATCAGGTTACAGGCTACTTAGGGACATGAAGGTGGCAGGGAAGAGGCAGATCAAATTCACAAAAGACAAATTCTGCATGGTCAACCTGGAATGAATTCTGGTAGGATACAACATGCCCAGAGATAAGGGAAGAAAAGTAGATGTTTATTTTGATTTTAGTGTGGCTTTTGATGTGGTATTCTACCAGCCCCTTAAAAGCAATCTGGAGAGATATGGGCAGACTACAAGGCGTCTGAAAAACTGTCTGGACTGCTTTAATCAAAGAGCTGCATTCAGTGGTTCAAATTCTACCACCAGCAGATGGTAACTAGGACTGTTTACTCCAAGGTCACCAATGTGGCCAGTACAGTTTGAAGTCTTTATTAGTGAGCTGAATGATGAGATAAACTATCTCTTCAACAAACTCGTGGATAACATCAAAATGTGTGAAGAAGCAGATACACAGAGAAGTAGGACTGCCAGAAGTATCCTCATAGGGCGATGAAATGGTATTAGAGGAACAACCTGAATTCAGCAAATGCAAACTCTTGCATCTCAGACCCCTTGCAGCAGTACAGTCTTGGGGCTGACTGAGAAGTAAACATCTCTGTCAAAAAACACCTCAGGAATCTCATGCACAAGTTGAACAGCAGTGCACCCTTGCAGTAATGAGATATATCCACATATTCAGTTGTATTAACAGAAGTGTAGGTTGGAGGTCAAAACAATGATTCTTTCCCACTATTTTGTACTGATGAGACATTGTCAGCCTGGAGTATTTACTCCACAGTGAACTAGAGCACTAGATGTATGAGGAGAGGTTGTGTGAACTAGTTTTGTTCATCCTGGAGAGGAAAGGGCAAATAGGGCCTTGGTATCTTTCTCTCATGGAACAAAGGATTTGTGCAATTGCTGTCTTAAACTAATCAGTAGTAAAAAATAAAGCAAGGCCAGGCTTCATAAAGATGTGCAGTAAAAGGACACATACAATACGACACATACAAGTTGCAGGAAAGAAAATCCAAATTATTTGAAACTGTGCATATTACATATTCCAAATATACATATTTAAGGAAAAAAATCACAATGGTGGTAAACCATTGAAAAAAATTTGCCCAAGTAGGCTGCTGATTCAGGAGCTTGGAGATATTCAACTTGACTGAACAAGGCCCTAAGCAATCTGATCTAACTTCAAAGCCAACACTGCTTTGAGCAGAGGATTGCACCATATTTTCCCCCAGAGGTCCCTTCTACCCTAAAATATTCCATAAGTGTAAGGAATAAAATGGCTGAAATAAAATATTAGATTAAATTCCAGTGGACTTTTAAGGAATACTTATATGTTCCAAGCTCAAACTATTTATAACATGGGATTATTTTTTTTTTTGTGTGTGATTTTTGTTGTTGTTTCTATTTATTTATTTGTTTGTTTGTTTTTTCTTGTTGCAGACTTCTCACTTTCCTACATAGAACGGTTCCCTGGTATAAAGTTCTCATTAAACCTCTAAAGTTGCAGTACATGATGCTGCAGATAAAGTAGCAACTATGAGTAAATTAATCAGTTATAAGAGAGGTCACTTCAGAAATAACTCCAGTATATCTATCTGCTCAATATTGGAACTGTCCTGGCCTGTTTCTACTCTGCACCCAGGAACAGAGGTTGTTGGATATCTCCAATTGAGAAAAGAAGATAGACTGGAGTACTGTGTTATACCTATTTGTGATGTCTCTTCAGTCTTCTGTTACCTCAAAACAGAGGAAGGGATATAAAACAGAAGAAAAAGGCAACAAATCAGAGAATGAGCTGGGTTCTTACATTTCTTGCTCTGTCACTCTGAAAAGCTGACTATGTCTTTCAGACAACAGTGAGGAGCACAGCATTTTATTTCAGCATTTGAAAAGTTATAACTGAGTGAAACAAAGGAATGATATTTCTCATGGATTACCTTCTTGGTACTGATACTGCCCTATAAAGAATGACGACATAAGTTTAATACAAAGGATTTTTATATTCAAAATTGCTAGACTGTGTAAATCTAAGAGTCACTATCAGTATGTTCTAAGCCAAGATGTTCTTTGCATAAATTAAATTTATTTAAATGGATTTAAATGGATTAATGAGGCCTGTAAAAAATGTGTTAATTAATTTGACTCCAAATGAATTCCACCTAGAACTCATGTATGTTCATGGTTACTAGAACTCCCCAAGCCTCTCACAAGTTAAAAATTGTCCCTAAATATAGCTTGTTGATTGTGTAATAAATATTGTTTTGTTTTAGGGTCAAAGATTCTCTATAAAAGAGTATTTTTTATTCCATTAAGAAGAATAGGAGGAAAAAAAAATGGCTTTAAAAGTTTCCTACAATGCTTTTTAGTATCTTTGGGGAAATGTATAAAACAAAGAGTAAAAATTGGAAGAAAATTTGAGAATCTATACTCTGATTCTTTGATTGTTAACAATTCTCTGGATGAATATAAGGCAACAAAAGACAGGCTACTGTGGTACTGATAGCTCCTCAGTTAGTCTTGCATTAGGAAGGATAGAACTGAGAGGTTTCAGTTGCGCAGACTGGGTCCTAATGGAATTGTATTTAAAAATATTGCCTAACTACCATAATTTTTCTCATCAGTAGGTCGAAAAACACTTTTCAAAGATTCTCAGTATCATTATTCCCACTTCAAAGATAGAAGAACAGACAAGTGAAAGATTAACTGGCAGGCTAGTTATAAAGCTGGAAGTAGAGCAAAATCATTTGTAGTCTACAACAACTGCACTACTGAATGGAAAATACTGACAATTTACCAAGTCTTACAGTTATTAGACATCTCTACATTCACTGTAACCATTTTCAGTAAAGGAATCAAAGTGTAAAAAAGAAAAAAGCCCCAGCATGCTTTCTTTGTTAAGTCTTAATTTCTCAAAATGTAGGAAGAGTGTTGAAGGAAAATTGTAAAGACCAGAGAAAAGCAATTTAATATAAAAATCAAACTTTGGTGACAAACCATGAGTCCGTTTAATTAATATAACTTTCAAATCACCTTCTCTGCAGTATGTCTAAATCCAATCCACAATAATCAATTCCAGGGTGAACACCTCATATTTCACACCATTAAAATGCAGCACAATAGCATGTTTCTTATCTTTTGAAGAAATTGAGCTTTTATATTCATCAATATGCATGTCCAAGGGCAAAGAGTTTTCATGTTGGTTTACGCAACAGGTCTTTTACAGAATAAATTAAATGAAGATGGAGAAGAATGTAGTTATTGTAGGTTATGGTGCTATGATGTAAATATTTATATGCAATTAGTTATTTATATTTGCATTGTCCTACTTTAAATTCACTTTTAAGCATGAGAAATTTAAAACTTCAATAAAAAAGAATTAAAAATCAGCATTTTTGACTATCTTGACAATATCTAGAGTCTTGATTAATAACTGTGCTAACACCTTACTCCAGCTCCAGAGGGTGAGATTGAATCACGTATTCACTAACACAGGTGTGTTTGAGGAATATTTCTCTATCTCCTTCTTGCTCTATATACTATAAAAATAATTTCACGATATTAAAAATAATTTTCAGCCAGCCTGAGTTCATCTATTACATGCTCTATGTGAAACACTAAGCATCTTTTTTTTGTTAACTGGATACCCAGAACTAGACATAGTGAGGTGTTTGATTTCTGGCTCTGGCTTCTTCCCTCCACTGAGAGCAACTTTGTCAAAACAGAACAACTTTCTGCAGTTGCTTCAAGGCCATGCTTACAGGTGGTATATATACATATATATTTTTTTTCCACTTTTGGCTGCCTTGTTGTCCTGATGATGAGGAAAAGAGAGTTGGGAATGATGGAATGATGGGTTTTGAGAATATTATGAGAACATTTGGAGTTTGTAAATCCTTTTATCCCCAAAATGTTCATGATTTGTTCCCAGTAGAGTCTAAGCGACCTCACATTCTTGCTTATAAAGGATCAGTCCTTATTTGTCTTGGTTTCATTCCTCTATAAACTACGCTTTATGCTACTTGTCAAGTAGAATCATTAGATTTTTCTAATTTCTCAAGAGCCATCACCCTGGACTAGCATACTGAGGAGCCACTCCAAATGAAATGTCAGCCAGCAAAAAAAAATTAAAAAAAAAAAGTCTATGTGAAGACAGTGGAGAATGGTTTCCAAATACTGGATATGGAAAACAAAATGATAACAAAAGGGAACGAGGCTTAAGAGATATGTCACAAGCAGTCTGCAATAACAAAAACACTTTAACACTTCTCAAGCCAATTCTCTTCCCTTGTCCCTTCCTTTCTTATTGGGGCATCAAGAGCAGCCTCTCATATAGTGTTAAAGATGTACTGCTAGGCTTCACTTTAGCCCCTTCCCATGTTATGTTCACAGTCTCAGAAATGACTGCTTTTTTTTTTAAAAAAAAAAACAACAACAACAACAACAAAAACTTGTCTCCTATGCCTGCAAGTGCCCAGAAAAACTGTTCACAATTTTGCTATTGATTCCCTCCTGTAAAAGTGCTTCCCACAGAACCATTGGGGCTTCATCAGAAAGTTTGTCTTTAATGGATGAGAACATAACATGTATTTGTCAAGGTGTCTAAGAGAGTACCATTAATTTTGTTATGGGATATCAGAAGAAAAACAGTTTAAAAAGAAATGAAGATTTAGGTATTATGCTACAGCATTCTCAGAAACCAATGCCTAGATATGGAGATTTGGTGCAGTGAGAAACAGGAAATGTTTAAGTTCAGGAAATAAGTCTGAAGGAATTTTAGTAATTACATCTCTAAGAGAAGCCAAATACTTGTTTGTTTTTCCTTCTGTTCCCTCAGTTGGTGGTTCTCTCAGGGAAAACTCATAAGTCCCTGTTCTGGGATATTTTTACTGGTGTGACATCTGCTGGAAGGATGTTATGTAAGAATTCAAGAAGACTCAGGATGTCAAGAAGGCTGAGGATGTCTCCATGATACCTATGTAGAAAGAACTCATTGGAGATGTAATAGTCAATAGCAGTTTCAGTGACAGTGGCCACTGAGATAAATATCCTGAGTGGAGTGAAGAAGGTGAGAAGCTTACAACATCCAATAGTGAGGCCACTCTCTCTGAGGCAGAGGCATGATGCCACTGAGGTGTCTTCTGGAAGTGTCATACCAGATTTTGACCACTTCTATTTCCACTCTGAGGTCTCTCTTCCCTGTCTAGAAAGAAATTTTCTACGTTATACATCAACACTGAATAAAACTATAGCTGTGTATTACATAAAATTTACTATACTCTTAATCATAATGCTGCAGGTAACTCCTGCTATAAAAACTTAACAAAGCAACAATTTGGGGATACTAAAATCTTACACAGATATGCTAATACAGAATTTCTAGAGCGTAAATGTAAATTGGCTTTAAGTGTAGCTACACTGACATTGGAAACCAACAGTGACAGCAAAATTTATGTATTAATGATTTCTGATGAATATAAATGAACATTTCCTTTCTCCCCCCTCTGGCAAGAAAATGAAATCAAAAGCAGTGTTCCTCAAACAGAAATCAGTGTATGTAAAATGCCAGGGTTTTCTAGTAAAAATTGTCTTAGTGACTCTTTTAAATAAAAAATAAAAATAAAAAATATAAAGAGGATAAAAAACATTGAAGACTTCACTTTTGATGTTGTTTTGTACACTGTCCAGAATGCACATTTGACTTTTATTCATGCATTAAGACATTGTCATTTTTCTTTAAAGCAACTAGTTAGTACCAAATTTGACAGCATTAAATCCTTTAGTTAATTTTAAATATATATTTTTGGTGTAAATTTACCAGTCATTCAATTCAACAATAGGCATTTCTTTGTTTACAGTCAAAATCAGTTGGAGATATAGCTGCGCAAAACCTATCATTACATATCTATCTGTCTTTTCATGTACTAAATATAGTCTGCAGACATTAGTGTGAAGCTAAAATGCATTATTTGTGACTCTTAAAAAAACAAGTAAAACAGAATGATAATAACAGTGAATACAAAGAACACATAGTTACAGAAAATACAGCATGTGTTTTTAGAAGTAAAATAAATTCCTGTGAAGAGGATAATAAAAGATTATTAAGAAGTCTAAACAGTCAAAACATGATTAAAAACATGGTTATAATATTAATATTTTGTAGGACATTCCTGTCAGTATGTTTATAGGAAACTTTAACTGGTGTATTTTAAATGTAGTTTTAACAAATTTGTATCACAGGTAATCAACTCTTCAACTGAAAGTACACTGAACCAGGGAACTCCTAAGATTACTTTTGATTTCAGTGAAGACAAATCTCACAGAGGCTGAATTTAATTTCTGAAAGTTTTTGCTTAAGACATCTGAAGCAAGGATAAATGTCTGAGAGTTTTTCCTGGTCACTAGCATTAAGTTACTGTTGTAAATGAAGAGAGAGTTATGTTAAAAACAGAGACTTATCTGTAGGGTAATGTTATACAAAAAAAAAAAAAAAAAAAAAAACTGATTGACACTAGGGAGAAACTTCCTGATATATATATATGTATATATATATGTATATATATATATATACACATGAATCTTTGAAAGTTTGTATATATATATATATATTTTATATATATATATATATATATATTTTTTTTTTTTTTCCTGCAGTAATTGTTTAGCATCATGGGTCACAAACAAATGAAGTTCAACTAAAAAAAAAACAAAACACATGTAATCAAGGGAAAAACAACTGCATACTCCACACCATTAGGCTGTTAAAAACAAATTGGCACTGCTGCCATTTATGTAAGGTAATCAATAAAGAAAACAGTTTGAAAACAACATAAAACCTTATCATATGGGAATGATTTAAAGAGTCATTAATCTTATTTTGTAGATAAATAAACTTGGGGCAGTAATGATAAAGTGGCTTCTAGAAAAAGTCTATAAAAATAAGTGGTAAGACTAACTATATAAGGAGTAATTCTGAAGTCATTGTTCTGTTCATTGTCTTCTGCTCCTCAGTAACTCATGTCCTGCTACCTAGCCTGGTAATAGAGCTGAAGTTCTCATTTTGACGTAGAGCACAGCCTCAAAGCAAAGACAGAGCTGACCCAAGTGATGAGGTAGCAGCTATGTAGTTCCTGCTTCAGGATACATTGTGTGGTGAGAGCATTCTACTCTGCTTATAACAGTGCTTATAACACCCCCTTTAGGGAACTGGAGATACATAATGTAGAAAAATAATTTAGAATGTGAAAAACAACAAAACAAAAGAAAACAAAACAAAAATAGCTGTGGGAGACTTGTTTCAGTGTGCTAAAGCAGTATCCAGAAGCATGTTGGCAAAGGGAAAATCAATAAACCATCAGGAAACAGCAATAAGTACAGTAGACATTTTGGTATTTCTCATTCTCCTCCAGAACAGCAGCAAATTAAAGTGGCACTGATCTTTTCAGTGACCACCAATCAACTAAGGATAAGGTGTTAAAATTTGTAAGAGGGCTGAATAGTGATATTCTCATATTTGCCTAATTTTCTGTTACTTGTCAATGTTGATTCTTCATATATTGTTTCACAATGTAATCTAAGTTTCAGTCTATATTAAGTGTCAGATTCAAGTATTGGAAGATATCAGACCCTACTACTTCAATTTAAAGATCATATTTCCTTCTACTTCTGAAGGATCTTCATCCAGAACTCCTGAATTTGTTAAGAAATTAAAACAAAAAGCACTTTCTTCATGCCACCAAGCAAGGATGATTTCCAGGTCCTGATTTCCAGGTTTAAATCTTATGTCAGAAATTTGTCCACTCAAACTTTATCTTTTCTTCATTCATGTTAAATTGCCTAATTATTGAATGCTAGCTATTTATTGCCATTGTAGCAAAAGGAAAAAAAAAGACTATATATCTTCAACGTTTCAGATTATATTATTGAGTCTAAACTGACAGTTCTGAAAAAAATAAATAAAAAAAAAGAGAGAGACAGATTTACCAAGGTGGTTATTCTACTAAATAAATGTTATAGGTGAATCATTCTTCTCTCTCCTTTTTGTAGGAAAATGATATATATTTGTGATATTTTGTAATTCATAATCAATATATGTACATCCAAAGATAGTAACTGGAGGTCAATACGCAATTTACTTAATACCTGTTAACCTGATGATTTCCAAAACAGCAAGGCCATTGACTGGCCAAGAAAATTTATACAATGATTTTATGAAATTAAAGCTCTATGGAAAAGTATATTACAAAGCACTTATTGGAAGAATGAAGAAAGGGGAATGTATGAAGGAGGAAAGGGAGGGAGGACAGAGAGGAGGAAGAGATATGGGAAGGGAGAAAGGGAGAGAGGAAATGAAGAAGGGAGGAAAGGAGGAAAGGAGAAAAGAAGAAGGAAGGAGAAAGGGATAGTGTATGTGAGAGAGAGAGGAGGGGAGGGAAAATGACCAAGGTATATACAGTTTTTATATAATGCAAAATGAAGTATAGATACTTCTACTTAAAATGGAGCCTATACATCTCTCTCCAAGTCCCAGTCTGAGCCTTTAAAACAGATGCAGAACAAGGAAGCACTGTTAACCTTTATCTTGATCTTTCTAGTTAGCTGTCCAGAACACAAATAAGGTTGACTGAAATTATTATATTTTCAGTGATTAATTTTGGTTTTGCAATGAATGCCTTCTGTAGAAAAGCTACTGGACTTCTTTCCTATTAGACACGTAAATGTTAATAGAATTGGAAAAATTTGACATTTTCAGAAGCTGCAAAAGCTCCTTCTAACTTAAATGATGTCTGTCACCTCAGGAAAATTCCTCCAAAAGCCAGCATGACTACCTTCATTGTATGTAAGTACAAACATGTATTTGTCCTAATAACATCTAGTTGAAATTACATCTTGAGTGATTTAAAGTGATTTAAAGTGATACACTTATTTTTGTGTAGCAGAGTAATGTCCATACAACCTCTCTGAAATTTCTCTCAATATCAAATATCTCCCCAAAAAGGAAGGGAAGGGAAGGGAAGGGAAGGGAAGGGAAGGGAAGGGAAGGGAAGGGAAGGGAAGGGAAGGGAAGGGAAGGGAAGGGAAGGGAAGGGAAGGGAAGGGAAGGGAAGGGAAGGGAAGGGAAGGGAAGGGAAGGGAAGGGAAGGGAAGGGAAGGGAAGGGAAGGACACATTATTTCAGTTAGAATTGAGAGGTAGCTTTAGGATATTTTTATCTTTCAGTGGTGGAGAGGGGATCAGCAAGAAAATGGTAAAGTTAACTCCATCAAATTCTCAGCATCATATACTGTTCTCAGCTTCCGTGATAAAAATTCACAGTATAGCAAAGACTGAAATCATGGCTGACTGTGTCACAAGGAAATGGAGCAGCTTAGAAACAGGATTAAATCCAACACTAACAGGAGAGAAAAACAGCACTTGTGAAGAAGTAAAGACATTAAAAAATGGATGGTCAAGAAGTCCATGTGAAATAATGTTCAATATAGATTGGAAGTAAACTGTATACATTATAAAAATGTATTTGTGCATGAAAAATGTTATATTGAACTATGTATAAATTTCAAAAGGCAAAAAGTGTTAACAGGAAGCAGAAAATAACAGTGATATAGAAAATAGAGAGAGGAAACAGTGTGTTATATTTAGAAAGAAGGGATAAAATATATATGTCTATCTCTTACCCAGGAAAAGAAAATGTAGAAATACAACGAATAATGATTTCTTGGAAAATGCCAAGGATTCACAGCTAAATGTAGTAGAAAGCAGTGGGAAAAAATATCCTTGATTTTGCTTCTCTCATATATGTTCTTTGCATTTTTGTGCATTCAGCACCTGGTACCCAAAACTATGTTTTCAAGAAACAGGAGCCTCTCTTTTCATTGCATTCTCTTGCAATGCACTCTCTTTTCAAAATTCTCAATTCAAGCATCTCTTCCCCTAATGTTTCTGAACAAAAATCTGGTCACTATTTGGGAAACTGGAGGAAATATGAACTTCTTTATAGCTCCACTTGTCCACTTTCATTAAGTCTCAGAGGTTTGGACACTTACAATGTAAGTGTCTTCGCAGTAGTAGAGACTTGCTGGAGGGTTGCATTTCTACTTACACTTCAGCAAACCATATGATCGTAACACAACAATACTTTTTATGCAATGATGTTGTCACAGTCTGTCTATGGATTCTATTAATTTCAATGGCCTTAGGGGTGAGTTTCTTCTTATCAGACTAAGGCTTTGCAAGAAGTAAGCCTACTACCTCTGTGTACTAGGAATGTTTAGAAACAGAGTATTACAGCTGAACTAAAGACAGAATTATGCATGTGCTGTGAACTCAGTTATATTGCTAAGAAATGTAAATCCACTTCAATGAGTAATGTTAGATAGTGTGTTTCAGTAGTAACGTGTTTTCAGTAGTCCATCTATCTTATGCATTACACCTTAGTGTACACCCTAGTGGTGTATTGTTGTGTTAGTGCTCAAATATAAAAGTATTATACTTATTTTATCTCGTAGCTCCTGTGATGTCAAAAGGAGTTAAATAGTTCTTTTTATCATGTTTATTAACAGGATATGTGTATATCCAAGTTCAGGGAAAGCAAACCCCTAAGAGTATATTGAAACTGTGCATGGCAAGCAAGCTTGAGCCTTTAAGAAATATAAGATAAACGGCAGAATACAATTACCAGGATGTAGTAAATCTGTAAAGAAATGTTACTTTCTGGTAAATACTGTTAGAATATACATATAGATTACACATTTCTACCGTAGGGGTAGCTGTGTCCTGCTGCTTGAGAGCAGGAACATTTTCCTGTGCAACTTTTGTAGATCATATAGTCAAGTATATTCCACTTCCATGTGCATGTGTGCATGGTTTACATGGGTAGTGATTTCTGCCTCTCTCAAAAGCAAAAATCTTACCCGTAAAGAAGTACAGAAGACAAGAACTGGGATGGATTATGTATTACATATGGGAAGATTTCTTTGCATCCCTGTTTGCTGTAATTCTGAGCAGCTACGTTACCAGGAAGCATCCAGGCGAGGATCTCAAATTCTTATTTCATGGATGATAATTTCAACAGTACTTGTCTGAATAGTTTGCAAGTGGAACTGAGCCTACTGAAGGTGTGGATGGAACATCAGGTAATCAGTAACACAAGCATTTTCAAAATTAAAATATTGGGCATTGCAAATGCAAAAGCTCCAGCAGAATGTTCTCTGACCTTCCACCAAAATTATGTGGAGCTTTTGCAGTTTCAGAAACAATCTGAATATAGCTCAGTATCTTCTCGGCAATCACTAAATACAGTGAACAGACTTGACTCTTCCTTCATTGAGAAACATGACCAAAGGGATTTTTTAAAATGCTACACCTGTGCAGATAAAACAAAATAGTCTTTTTGATGTTGAGGGAGAAGTGCTGCATCACACCTAAAAGCATAAGGCATACAGAAATAAATGGGAAGGTTAATTAACTTCTTAATCAAGAAGCAAGCCAAGATGAAAGTCTGACACTGCTTTAGGGATGAATACAGTGACTGCTGAAGCACAGTCTGTTGAGGGAGAACCATAAAGACCTATCTCTCCCCTGGTTTTCGAAGTGATGGTAGTGACTAGCAAAACTGACATCTTCAAAGACCACACAAAGCAAGGACAAGAAGTGTCCAGGGAATGTTTGTCAAATACCAAAAGCTCTTATTGCTTGATAGCTGACCTGTGAAATTTGAGAAGCAAAAGAATACACTCTCTGTTTTGTAGTATTTATCCTCTTAGCTGGTACAGCTGTCATCATCAGAGAAAGCAGCACCAAAGGGAAGTCACAGGCAAAAAATAAGCAGTGTAACTGATCATGTTGATCTGCTCCCATACATATTGATCTGCCCCATGCTCCCTACATTTCCTACATGAGATGTATGTGACATGACAATACTGCAAATGACTTGGCTCCCGAAATTTTTCACTGGTAGGGGTCTTTTTTTTTTTTTTTTTTTTTTTCACAGAAGAAATAGAGAAGCAGACCAGGGACTCAGGAATCATCCTGAAACAGTTTTGAAACACCTTCATGCAACTCCATTCATCTCCTTTTTCTAGTCCAGGAAGAGAATGGATCATCCACCGGAAAGCTGTCCTTACAGAATTTTAGAATGAACCAAAAAACTCAATCTAAGAGATTTGTATTGGTTGCTGATAGTGCATAATGTGAGCAAATGTCCTTTAACTCAGCTCCAGGATTTCTGAGCCCTGTACCAAACAGGACTAAAGTGAGAAAGAGGGGGACTAGATGGATGCACCAAATGACTTTTAAGGAAAGGCCTCTGTGTGATAGTTGCTGTATGGTTACATATCATCATAAACAGCTAAGATAAAAGGAAGTCAACATAGTAAAGGATCATTTTTGTTCTGATAGCAACAAAGAAATGCAGCTATGAGGTGGCAGATCTCTGGGAGCAGAGAACACTCTAGTTTTGGTCTTTGTGCTGTGAGAGCAGGTGAAGTGAATGTGTGGTATCAACAAAAGATATCAATAGATGTGTGGTAACCTGAGGACTTCCATATTACACTGATGTTGACTTAATTGACATAGCCACTTGGAAAGTCTGTGTATAGGATTGTGGGGAATTGCACTGCTTTACCTTTGGTTTAGCCAGATGGACTGGAGGTAAAATCAAACTTATTTTAGTGTTGCAGAGCTTGCTTCACTTGCTGAACAAGATTCTGTAGCAGCTGTCACAGAAAAGGAAATCCCAGACTTAGCAGATACAGGAAAGAAATTGGGGTTGCTGGTGACAGAATCAGCTATTCCTTGAGGATACCAAAGCCAGCAGCATTATTTAATCCATCTTCTGTATGGCTGTGAGCCCTGCTGATCCTAGCTAATGATGATATTGGCGTATTGTTAACTGATTAAGGTAACTAAAGTAGGAGAAAAAGGAGTCTTTAAAATCTCTGACAAGATGTTCTTCAAATCTAAGTGCTGTCTGTTTATCATCTTTTTAAAGAGCTCCTTTAAAATGCCATATAACTGAGACTGAAAATTATAATAACATATCTCCCTTTAATTTTATTTACTTTTTGTTTTCTATTTACACTTTCTTTCTTTGTGGGTATTTATATTCCTTGTTGCACAGAGGAAATAGAAAAATAATTGTGTGAAATACCACAGAATTCTAACAGACTGTCTGAAAAATGAGCTGACCTAATATATTCATTTGATACAGCAAACATATTCTTAGTCATTGTTAGCTTCTAATATCCAGTATTTGTAATAACTGTAAATTCAAAGTAAAATATTTGACTTTACTAGTGATTTACATACATTTATGTGAACAGTTATAAAACTATCTGCTACAATTATAGACTATGAATTATTATGGAGTGATCTGAAACAACAGATGTGTCTGGAACTTATATTAATTTATATCTGTTGTATACACAACATCTTAAAAAAGCCTTAAAAGAGGCTCATGAACCCAAAACAGAAGTCACTATAAAATCAATTTATGAAACAATGCTTAAATTCCAGTTCATCAAAATATTTACAAAGTTGGCTGCCTTACTCTCAGTGTCTTTGATGACATCTCTGGATGCAAGGAGAATAAGCCATATCAGCATATCATATAATTTTTATTTTCTATATTAAAATAAATGGGAATAGAAATCAATTGAACACTTACTACAGATGAAGAATACAATAAGGTAAATTGACAAACCAGTTAAAATGTAAAGTACTAATTGAAACGTGCTGCTATAAAATATTTGCAGCAATTCACTTTGATTATGCACCAGTGAGGAAAGGGCACTGGTTTCAAATAAATCAATACATTTTAGAGACAATTTGTAACTAAATAGAGTAGATTGAGAAACACAAACAGTTGTTTTTAGAATAAAGCTAATTCTAATTTTGTGTTAAATTTTTCCTGATGAAGTACATGTTCCATTAAGTTCAATTCCATACATAATCCCTGCATTGATTTCAGGACTAGCATTACTTCTCATTAGCTGACAAAAGTAAATTACACTAGATATTTTCTAATAAAATTCTTAATATCTTAGATAATATCCTGCCATGTCTCATACACCCCACAGGTTTATCATGGAACAGAGAAAGAATTATACAGATTGCTTAATCTGCATCTCCAGGTGGATACCTTTTGCAAAGGAACAAAAATGATTCCATCCTGGCAGCATTCTGTGGGTCTAGAAGGTACTTCCTCCTTACATTTCAGTGTACAGGGATATACAGCAAATACATAGTACACTTAAAAAGAAATACTTCTAAAATTGAAAAAAAAAAAAAAAAAGGTGAAGCTTTTCAGATATGCTGACACTCAAAGTAAGAAAAACAACAACAACAACAACAACAACAACAACAAAACATGATCCAGCAAACACATTGCTGCATCACTGAGACATTTTAATGAAAATAAAAGACAGGCTGTATCTGTTTTACTGAAGATAGAAAATTCAAGAGTTTCTTCCAAAGAACTTCTGTCATATGTCATGGTGTCCATCTATTTTTCTCAGGTGACAAGCAACAGAATTTGAGGAAATGGTTTCAAGTTGCACCAGGGAATGCTTAGATTTGATAGTAGAAAGACTTTCTTTACAGAGATTATGGTGAAACATTGGAATGGGATGCCTGGGGAAATGGTAGAGTCCCCATCCCTCGTGGTATTTAAGAGATGTGTGGACATGGCACTAAAAGGCATGGTTTAGAAGTGGACTCAGTAGATCAGGTTGACAGTTGATGATCTTGAAGATTTTTTCAAACCTAAATGATTCTGTGATTCTATGGCAGTCAGACATATGCAAGTTCAGTCAGAAAATTAAGCTGGTAGAGCAACAGAGGGAAGGAAGGCAATGTTAAACAGTCCATCTGAATTTATTTTTACTAGTGCTAAGTCCACATAATCTGTTCTGCATCTTTTCTCAGTCTCTTTGGGATAAATGGTACTAATGGTACTAGATAAGCAAACTATCACAGAAGCAAGCACTAGTCTGTGTGTTAAAGAGCTGAAAGATACGTCAGTGAACTTTGACTCTGTACCATTTCTAGAACACAATGACTGACATAAATGGCTTTCATCAATGGGAAACTTGTACACTGCTGTCAATTCTGTCTGCTGAATAAATTTGGCAAGACATCATTAAAACAGTGAAGGTGGAAGTGCAGCAGTGTGATTTGCTCAGTCTACCAACTACAAACCTGCAAGCCCTGCTCAGAGAAAAAAAAAAAAAAAACACTTTTTTTCTCTATTGCTTTGCTGTGGGCAAATACACTATAGTATTGGCAAATAAAAGGAATAACCATAAGGAGGTAGACCAAATGTCCACCTAGCTTAATTCGCTGTTTGTGTTAGCCTGAGATAGCAGATGCTGAGGGAAAAGTGCAACAGCATCTGTACAGAAATTATATTTCTTACATAGAATCATAGAATCATCAAGGTTGAAAAAGACCTCTAAGATCATCTGGTCCAACCATCCCCCTGCTACCAAAGTCACCCACTAAACCATGTCCCTAAGCACCAGGTCCAACCTTTCTTTAAACACCTCCAGGGACAGTGACTCCACCACCTCCCTGGGCAACCTGTTCCAATGCCTGGCTACCTTTTCTGAGAAGAAATGTCTCCTAATTTCCAAACTAAAACTCCCCTGGTGCAATTTGAGGCCATTCCCTCTAATCCTATCACTCGTTATCCGTGAGAAAAGACCAACCCCCAGCTCCTCACACCTTTCTTTCAGGTAGTTGTAGAGAGCAATAAGGTCTCCCCTGAGCCTTCTCTTCTCCAGACTAACCAACCCCAGTTCCCTCAGCCACTCCTCATAAGACTTGTCTTCCAGACCCTTCACCAGCTTCATAGCCCATCTCTGGATACTTTCCAGGGCCTCAATATCCTTCTTGTACTGAGAAGCCCAAAGTTGAATAGAGTACTTGAGGTGTGGCCTCACCAGAGCATGGTACAGGCGAATGATCACCTCCCTGGTCCTGCTGGCTACGCTATTCTTTATACAAGCCAGGATGCTGTTGGCCCTCTTGGCCACCTGGGCACACTGCCAGCTTATGTTCAAGAGAGCATCAATCAGCACCCCTAGATCCTTTTCCTCTGCACAGCTTTCCAACCACTCTGCCCCAAGCCTGTAGCATTGCATAGGGTTGTTGTGGCAGGACCTGACACTTAGTGATGTTGAACCTCATCCCATTGACCTCTGCCCATCGATCCCACATGTCCAGGTCCCTCTTTGGCAGATCAACACTTTTCCCCAGCTTGGTGTCATCTGCAAACCTACTGAGGGTGCACTCAGTTCCCTCATCTAAATCATCAATAAAGCTGTTAAAGAGGGTGGGCCCCAACATTGACCCCTGAGGAACACCACTGGTATTCCACCGATCACAAGCTGGATTTTATTCTATTCATCACCACTTGCTGGGCCCAGCTGTCCAGTCAGTTTTTAACCCAGCAGAGTATACCTGTCCAAGCCATGGGCTGCCAGCTTCTCCATGAAAATACAGTGGGAGACCATGTCAAAGGCCTTGCTGAAGTCTAGGTAGACTACATCAACAGCCTTTCCCTCATCCACTAGGCAGGTCACTAGGTCATAGAAGGAGATGAGGCTGGTCTGGCAGAACTTGCCTTTCATGAACCCATGCTGACTGGGCCTGATCCCCCAGTTGTCCTGCATATGTCATGTGATTGCATTCAAGAAGACCTGTTCTATCACTTTTCCCAGCACCAAGGTCAGGCTGACAGGCCTGTAGTTCCCTGGGTCCTCCTTATGACTCTTCTTATAAATGGGCATCATATTAGGAAGTCTATGTTCTTACAGTTTCTGGCCATCATCTGTTAGTTTTGTACTGAGTGAAGAAATGACTGCAACACCTCACTTTTATGGCAGAGAACTGCAAAATACATTCACGTGGACCCCTCCACCTGAATGGTAACATGGAACCCAAATTTGGATGTAATCAAAACAAGTTCTCTCTGTCTTCAGGTGGAGGCATCTATCAAACTGTCAAATGGTAGAAATAAAAAGAAAGATAAAACTCTGGATGTCTGAAGCAAACCTTTCTATTTGATTAGTTGGACGTTAATTTATCAACTGGGTGAATAAGACACTGACTTCTTCTTGGTTATAATGATCAAGTTTCCATAGTATGGTACACTATGACATGAGGCAACAGGCTTGTTTTCACACTCCGGGACCTGATACAGATGAAACAGAGGCAAACATGGTCTCAGATTGCAGGAACAATCTATCTTTAACTTCAGTTTTGTTGTCCTGATGACTCTACTTGTGCACCACAGGCTCCTCTTTAAGAAATCAGAAGGCTCAATCCTTCCAGCCAAAAATCAAAGACACTTCTCTTACTTTTATAGATTGATTGTCAGTTATCTGTCATATGATCTTATCTTCTGAAAGTGTGACACCTACCAGCTTTACCATTATCCAGAACTATGTGCTAGAGGTTCTCTCAGTACTTTTGCTGAAGATGTCATAATTTGTGACTGGGACACAGGAATGTGGAAAAAAAAAAAAAAAAAAAAAAAGAAAGAAAAGATCATGGCCACATAGTCTAATGGTGAAAACATTTCTTTGACAGTCAAGGAGACTTAGCTTTATTTTGGACAAATTTTCCAGCCACTGAGCTACAGAATAAAAGTAGATAAAGCAAAACACATCATTTGCTATCCAAAAAAAAGAAAGGTGCAATACCTCTCAGGTAAGAAGAATTTCTTGTTATGGTAGTGACTTTAAGTTTAAACAGTGAGAGGCCTTTAACATTTCAGGCCAAGAATCAGCTGAATGGAGTTTCTGTCAATCTAGCTTTTAGGCTTAGACACCTAGACAGATAAGTGAGTACCCAAAGAACAGGAATAAATGGTAATTAAAAAGTCTAGAGGTGTACATTCAGCAATAAGGGAGATGATATATCAGATCATCTGGCCCATCAAAAAGCATGAACAATTGCAAAAAGAAGTAGAGAAAAAGAATCATATGGTAGCAATGAAATGCTTTAATTTATGTCACACTGAAAAAGTATAAAGAATTCAAACTGCAGGTGGTTCCTTGCCTTACCATTTTTTATTTTATAATTTCTACTTTATAATTTCTAATCTACTACATACAATATGACTTGAAGTGAAAGTGACAGTGTTTACCTAGTTCTTACTGTAAAGAACCATAGCAACCTCTAACATTTCCTCTGCATACAGGTTGCCTTTAATAACCTTTCCTCTTGAAATCTCATCTAGCTCACGTCATTGAATAGATTACTACTTACAGGAAAAAAATGATTTATGATATTGTGCCAAACTGTTGAAGAGCAAAAGTTTCAAGAGCCACTGCTCTTGCAGTTATTAGCTCTCAGATCATGCTTGATATATATATATATTAAGAAAAAAAAAAAAATCACCATTATCAAAAATCATCACTATAAAAGTAAGAGAAGTGTCTTTTTATCACCATTTCTCTGTAATTAATTAACATTAGAAAATTTATGGATAGTCATAGAAACATAAAATCATAAAATGGCCTGGGTTGAAAAGGACTTTAAAGATCATCTTGTTTCAACCTCCCTACTCTGGGCAGGGTTGCCAACCACTAGAGCAGACTGCTCAGAGTTGCATCCAGCCTGGCCTTGAATGCCTCCAGGCATCCACAACCTCTCTGGGAAACCTGTTCCAGTGCCTCACCACCCTTTGAGTGAAAAACTTTCTCCTAATTTCGAACCTAAATCTCCCCTGCCTTAGTTTAAAACCATTCCCTTTTGTCCTATCACTACCAACACATGTAAACAGGTGTTCCCCCTCCTGTTTATATGTTCCCTTCAAGTACTGGAAGGCCTCAATGAGGTCTCCCCGGAGCCTTCTCTTCTCCAAGCTAAACAAGCCCGGTCCTCTCAACCTTTCTTCATAATAGAGGTACTTCAGCCCTCTGATCATCTTAGTGCTCCTCCTCTGGATCCATTCCAAGAGCTCCATATCCTTCTTGTTCTGGTGACCCCAGGCCTGCATGCAGTATTCCAGGTGGGGTCTCACAAGAACAGAGTAGAGAGGGATGATCACCTCCCTCTCCTTGCTGGCCACTGCTTTTTTAATGCAGCCCAGGACATAGCTGGCCTTCCAGGCTGCAGGTGTGCACTGCTGGTTCATGTCCAGCTTCTCACCCATCAGGACACCCAAGTCCTTCTCCTCAGGGCTGCTCTTGAGTTCTTCTTCTCCCAGTCTGTATAAATACCTGGGATTGTCCCAGCCCAAGAGCAACACCTTGCACTTGGCCTTGTTGAACCCCATTAGGTTCTCATGAGCCCACTTCTCCAGCCTGTCCAGGCCCCTGGATGGCATCCTTTCTCTCTATTGTATCGACTGCACCACTCAGCTCTTTGGTAATAGGCACAATCTGATAAATATATAAATAAATAAATCATATTGCACTACATTATCCACACTAAATTTTCCTGAATTAACACTGCAGCTGCAACTAAGTAACTATATAACTAAGTAACATGTTTATGTACAGTTGTAATGATTTCCTAAATTAATTAAAAAACCACACTAAAAAAAAATAATCTTTTTTTCCTTCTCACATATATTTCAAACAATGTTTATAAACAAAACACATGAATAGAAAGTAGAACTGATGGGAAGTTGTCCAAATAAAACTAGTATGGGGCAAGGGGGTGGGGGAGGAGGGTGGCAAGGGAACAAGAGCAGGTCTTTCCCTTCATTCTTTCTGGGGATAGAAGGACCTGGACCTGCCCCATTACCATGTAGATCAGTAGCATATGTCATGTTTATGAAAATAGTTCCATTCCTCCACAAGTCAGCATGAATAGAGCTGCATGGTAAAATGGCAACTTTTCTTCCATACCAACATCCCTTCCGTATTTATCATCTGTAAGACTGAAACAGAACTGGAGCAGGTGAGCAACTTTCTATATTTGAGTGTCCAACCACATCAGAAGTTTTTGAAGCCTTTTTTCAAAATTCTCCAGGTTTGAAGAGCTTTTGCTATACACAGTTCTTCCAGTTTGAAAACAGTTACTAGAATTTCAGTGTCCATGCTTCTGAGATACAAATGCTAAGTACATTAGCCAGTGGCTGAGACGTCTGCAACTCCAGGGGGCTTTGATGCTCAAAAGGACATCTCTCAGTTTCCAGGCTTCTTGTGTCAATCTCTCAAGTGTATTCCTCCTTTTTACATGAAGCAATGTATTAGGTAATGTTCTAGTAGTGAGTATCTGATGGTTTTGGATATAAAATCGGATGTTAGAGAACAAAACTCACTAGCTTTTCAGTGTTTTCTAAACACTAATTTATGTCTCAGTTGCAATGTGATGCAAATCATGGCCAAATCTCATTTCTACCCATCAGCAATCATTGTGCTAATCTATGTGATTACCACCAATTGCATGGAATAACAAAATGAGAGACAGACTGCAGTAAGGCACTGCAGCTGTGGGAGGATCTTGTCATAGAACTGTTAAGGATGGAAATAATTTATTTGAGTATCATGCCAAACCAGTTGCTAAAAAGACTGAAATAAAATTATCTTCCTAGGTCTATTGCTCTAGAATGTCATCCTGAAAGGTTACTCTAGAGCCCTAACTTTATATCTTTTCAGGGAAGTTCACATTTACTACCGTTAGCTTTCAGATTGCAAACATTTGCTTTACAAATTTATTTGTTAAGAGTAGCTGAACTATTTTTTCTGGTGTACAGGAAATCTTGAAAAAAATCTGCTTTTGATTTGCCTCAAACTGAAATCAAGATAAGGATAAAGTTCCCTTTCTTTTGAAATGCAAACAAGAATTTGTTTTTGGCCACTTCTAGTAGCTGGACACCTCAGCTGCAGTGTTGAGTGAAGTGTGAAGCAGCTGGTTATAGTCATGAATTTCAGACAGCAGTAAACCTTCAAAATTGAAATGAACCTGATGCAGTAGACATTTTGTTCTATGTAAATCCAGTGAATCCTGAGCACAAGTGAAGCATAAAAAGCTTAGTGAAGGCCATAATTTCATATCAGGATTTCACTGTCATTTCATATGCTTTGTGCAGAATCCTTCAGAATAACTTTAAGCATTGGAAGAGCAGTTTGCAGAACACAGTCATACTATATAGAAAACAAACATTTTCTGAAAATATTTAAAAGAAATCTGTGATCCATAAACTGATTTTTAAAAAGTTTTTGTTCACTTATGAATTATTCATGTCAGTAAAGATAAACAATGTTTGCATGCCTTTAACATAGCCAAGCTTATTATCAGTGGATTTTTTGATGTTCAGACATGCAGTCCTTGAAACAGTAAATTATTCATTGTAAATTATATTTGAACCAGTTAAAAATTAACGGTCTTGAGAGTATAGCATCAAGACTTTTCATAGTTTTCTTGTTAGTGGAAGAAAGATAGTTTTTTATTTGTTATACACTGCTATGTTAATTCTTTAACTACTTCGGTGAATGTCATTAAAACACCACAGGCTTCATCTGAGTTTTGTTGCAAATCTGATATGGTTGTTACTTTTTTGCATTTCACTATCAGCTTGAGGCATATATTAAATTATTGTGAGTTTCCATATAACTCAAAGGACCTGACTCTTTCTTTCAGGAATTCTACCAGGTAAGAAGCAGCAATAACAGAATGTTTCCCCAATATACTTCATCATTTTACCTCTGTTAGGCAGGTTTTCTGTAGCATAAGTTAGTTAGATAAAAACAAAATATAGGTAGTAGTGTATCTGCCTATAATTATCTACAAGTATAGGTTCTGATCCAAGCATTCACTTTGTTTCTGCATTATTGAAAGGAGCATTTTCACACTGACATTAAAACATCCAGATTACTTTGTTCTAGTCAAGAGACTCAATGGGGACATTGAAAATAAACACTCAGATCTCCTACAAACTTGATACCAAAAGTAATCTGGTAAATTTCCTGAAGTTTTTGAACAAAGTGGGACTAAGATTTATGGCAGATTTCTATATTAGGAAAATGTGTGTTTGACATTACAATTTAAACTCACCTGGAAAGTTCTTCAATGCAATTTAGGAGTCTAGAATGTTGCAGAACATCTTTCTTTTTCCAGCTCTTTCATAGGACCCCAGTCTTCTCTGTCTTTCACATATTGCTGTTTTGTTTCAACAGTTTTCTTGGGAGAAGAAAGATCCTTATGGGGGGGGGGGGGGGGGGGGGGGGGGGGGAGGTCATGTGGGTGGAATAGAATAACATTTATCCGTTAGAGAGCTGGAAAGTGGCTCTGCTGTTCCACTGAACTTAGCCTCTCCCTTACTTCTTTTGTTCTTAGTGCTAAAGCTAGATTAGCTATTTGATCTGAACGGCAACTGTGTTTAAATGTATACAATCAATTGCACATTTGTCAAAAGAATAATAATACCTGTATAACTGTTCTTAGTCATAAATCTATACCAGGTTAAAAATGGTAATTTGAAGTGAATCCCAGGGGTTGGTGCTGGGTCCGGTCTTGTTCAACATCTTCATTGACCATTTTGATGAGGGAATAGTGTCCAACCTCAGCAAGTATGCCCACGATACAAAGCTGGGCAGAGTGGCCGACACGCCAGAAGGCTGTGCTGCCATTCAGTGAGACCTGGACAGGATGGAGAAGTGGGCAGGAAGAAACCAAATGAAGTTTAACAAAAGCAAGTGTAGAGTCCTGCACCTCGGAAGGAACAACCACATGTCTCAGTACAGACGGGGAGAGGGGGGATGGGTGGGAAATGACCTGCTGGAGAGGAACTCTGCAGAGAAGGACCTGGGGATCCTGGTGGATGACAAGCTGGCCATGAGCCAGCAGTGTGCACTGGTGGCCAAGAAGGCCAATGGGATCCTGGCGTTCATTAAAAGGAGCATGGCCAGCAGGTCAAGGAAGGTGATCCTCCCCCTCTACTCTGCCCTGGTCAGTCCTCACTTAGAGTACTGTGTCCAGCTCTGGGCTCCCCAGCACAAAAAAAGACAGGGAACTCCTGGAAAGAGTCCAGAGGAGGGCCACAAAGATGATACAGGTCCTGGAACATCTCTCCTGTGAAGAAAGGCTGAGAGATCTGGGTGTGTTCATCCTCAAGAAGGGAAGACTGAGAGGGGATCTTATCAATGTTTACAAATATCTTAAGTGTAGGAGAAAGAGGGATTTGGTCAAGCTCTTTTCAGGGGTTTGTGGGGACAGGACAAGGGGCAGTGGCCACAAAATGGAGCACAAGAAGTTCCGCACCAACATGAGAAAGAACTTCTTCATGGTGAGGGTGATGGAGCACTGGAACAGGCTGCCCAGGGAGATTGTGGAGTCTCCTTCTCTGGAGATATTCAAGGCCTGTCTGGATGCCCACCTGGGCAACCTGCTCTAGGGAACCTGTTTTGGCAGGAGGGTTGGACCCAATGACCGCTTGAGGTCCCTTCCAACCCCTATAATTTTGTGAATTCTGTGATTCTGTGTGAATTACTTTGTTTGAAATCCTAAATAATAATATAGGTTCAGGCTGACTTTACCCTTGAACTGATCAGTCTTTTTTTAAAAGCAGATTAGTTCTTATCTGAGTTCCTCTGATCAACAAAAATACTATCTTTTATTCTCTCTCTCTTTTTCTTTCTTTCCTGTCATTATATTTCTATGACACATTGATTAATGAGAAAAAACTGAGGGATTCCCACAGAAGTGCAGCACATTATAGCATTATATTACTATGTTCCTACATGAATGTCAAATGCTTCCATGATGCTTAGTATAAAAACACTAAATATCAAATGAGTTATAGACTTATGTAAAGGTATTTTTTCTCCCTCCCATCCTCCTTTTGTATGTCTGTATGTATTTATTTATTTATTTTATTCCATAGTTTGGTCATTGGAATAGATCATACACTGTGATAAATTAACATTTTTATACCAATTCACTAGATTGATAATGGTTCATTTTCATATAATGTTAATAAATTATTCTTTTAGCTTGTCATATGTATCAAATCATTATGTATTTCTTTGGGTAGACATTGCTACAGCATTAATCAAGTTATTTTGTTAGTCATATCAATATAGTTACTTCAGAAGAAGATTATTTTCTAGATTGAAGTTTTTAATCAGCAAAATGCTCTAATTCAACTGAGATATTCAACGGAGCTTTCACTGAGTCATAAACAGAAAGAGTGTAAATATTGTATCTCTGCATTCCTATCTATAGAGCAGAACATTTTCAACTTTAATAAAACAAACCAACAACAACAAAAAAATTCTACCTCTCCCATGTGTTACGTTGCTGGAGACAATCTGTAACTAAAACTGTAAGCTGCTTGTAAAGAATAGTGTCTTTATAAATACCTGTTGTAACTGTTGGGGATAGGAAACAGCACACTTTCTATGGAAGAAAATTTTTTGCATAGTTTAGCAAGAATGATGCATGCCGAAGAAGAAACCTCAAATCCTGGAAAGTGCAGCCATGGAGTGAAAATGAAACCAAGGTTTTGACCTCCGCTTTCCAAACACTGCTTACAGTGCTGGGTAAATATAAAAAATCTTTAGTTTAAAGCACATGTATCTGGAGCATTTATCTCTGATTCAGTTCTCTTCAGTGTTCAAATACATCTGAGGTGAACAGCAATCTGAAATGGAAAAGACCAGCAATTAGGTAGCGTTATAGACAAAAAATATATTGGTGAAAGCAGTGATTTGTCCCTAAACAGTAGAGTTACTAGAGGCATTTTGACCTTCAGGACATTTTGACTTAACAGCCTTGAATAATGAACAGTGGCTTATGGACTAAGAGATAAGATGGATAGTAGCTATGAGGAGAAATGCTTTTTCATAATTATTATTCTTGATATGTATATAGTCTACGCCTATGAAGATTAAAGTTGCTGCTACTAAGGTGGAAATATAAATCTTATATTAAATAGCTTTCCAGGAACCTGTGTTTCTCTCCACTGACATAACATGGACTTCAATTTTGCTTACAAAAAGTAATCCACAGCAAAACTATCTGACTGATCAAATTCCATACTGGCACAGCACAGATCTCTTCTGGCTTAGACACCATTGAGTATTTTTAATTACAGGCACAGATTCCATAAAGGCAGAATGTCCACTACTGTCTATTTCTGTGAGACTATGTTTGCCTCTGCGCAGTGAGAGGGCTGGGAGTTGCACTCAAGCACCAGGCTTCTGTTGTCTTCCTTTTCTGGTGCTACGCTCTTTGGCTGTGAGCATCAGAGATGATATATGGGAACACCAGCACACTGAGGCTTCTTGGGCCTGACTGTAACAGGCAGAATGGACAACACTCCTATAGTGCTGTCCCCATCAGGCTTCACAATATTAAGCACTACTTAACATGCTTGAGTCACAAATGTGGGGGCATATGGATATCACTTCAACTCACTCTGTGAAAACAAGACTTAGACTTACAAATAACCATCAGGAATTTTTAACAGAAAAAGAAAAATGCACAGAAAATTACTAGAGTTTTAGGGCCAAAAGGACCTGAGCAAAATTGTAATGCATATGTAGACACTGAGGCCATGCTTCTTACCTTGATCTTGTTTTATTCACCATTATAGACGTAGGCAGTGCCTGTCACTGGAAGAACTGAGGACACAATATAATAAAGGTAATCTTGAGTCAGACTAAATGCCTACTTCAATTGTTTCCAAAATAAAACAGGTCATAAATGGAAATCTAGGGAAGAATAAAAAAATTACAAGTGTATGTAACATTTTTCCTTAATATTCTCTCTGATGATTTTCTGTTCAGGACCTTTCTGTGGTGGTCATGTTGTAAAAGTACTTAGTAGATGTCTTTGGACTCTGCTTCCACGAGTTTGTGCAGCCTCTTTTTCAGCCCATGTTCCTTTCTGTTTTTAACATCATTTGGAGCAGTTTTAGTAGCCTACAGCTGCTTTGTGAAGAACTGATTCCCTTAGATTGTTTTGAACCCAAATCTTACTAACTTGATTAATCCCTCTTTTTATTTGTAGACCATTTTATATTTACACTGGACAATGATTCCTTATCCCACCTCTCACTTACACTTTTTTAAAGCTCTATCTTAACTTATTTCTTTCATATTTTTTTTTTTCTCCAAGCCTGACAGCCTTAGATCATTTCATTCTTTCATGCAAAAAAGCAGTTGCATAGCTCTGATAATGCTTGCTCTTCTCTGAACCTTTTCCAGTTTTCATAAATTGTTTCAAATAGAGGAGAGAGGGGTGACACTACATAATTATACAATGAGATATGATGTTCCCAGTTTTTTTCTTTATTCCTTTTCTAGTATTTCTTTGCTTCGATTTGCCTTTTTAACCACTATTGAGCTGACATTTTCATATAGCCATTTATTATAACTCATGTTTTTCTTCCTGAGTGATAATGGTCAGTTCAGGGCCCATTATGATGTATGTGAATGTAGGACTGCTTATTCCCACATGCATGGCTTGACATTTATCTACATTTAATTTTATTTGCCATTTTATTGGCTACTCACTCAGCTTGCTAAGGTCTTTCAGCAGTTTTTCGTAGTCTGCCTTCATTTTTACTGCTTGGAACAGCAAATATTATCATCAGTAAACATTGTCACTTCACTAATCACTTGCTGTTCCAGGACATCAATGAATTGTACAAGGCCCAGCAGATACATGTGCAGAATTCCCCAGTGATTACAATATTTACACATTACCTATTGATTACAAATGAAGAACTTTATCCCTTATCCTATAACTGCGTAGTTTCCTTAAAAGTTTCTGGTGACCTTTACCCATGTGCTGAAATTTCAAGTACTCCTGCATGTTTATGAGGCAGTGCAACCCAGCAGCACGGAGCTAAGCACCACACAGCTGTTCCTCTTCCTCCTCCCTATGGGATGGGGAAAGATTTGGAGAAAAAAAAAAAAAAACAAAAAAAAAAAGAGAGAGGAAAAAATTGTGGGTTGAGATAAAGACAATTTAATAGGATAGAAAAGGAAGGAACATTAATAATAATAATAAACGTAATGATAAAAGAATATACTAAGCAAGTGGTTCACAGTGCAATTGCTCATCACCCACCAACCAATGCCCAGCCAGTCCCTGAGCAGTATCCCCCACCCTCAGCCAATCCCCCACTTGTGTTTTTCAGCATGATCCCATATGGTATTGGACATCTCTTCAGGCAGTTTGGGTTATCTGTCTGTTAGGTTCTGTCGCCTCCCAGCTTCTGGTGCACCCACAGCCTCCTTGGTGGAAGGGCAGCATAAGAAGCTGAAGAGTCCTTGGCTCTGTGTAAGCACTGCTCTGCAACAACTAAACCATTAGTGTGTCATCATCATTATTGTCATCATAAATTCAAAACTCAGCACCATACGAACTACTAGGAAGAAAATTAACTCTATCCCAGCTGAAGCCAGGAGAGGCAGGATTTCCCTTCATGATTCCATGTTGACTCTTTCCCATTATATCATCAGGTCGATCCATGTGCTCATTAATATATACTTTATTATGGGCTCTGTTATTTTGCTGTATTGAGATATCAGGCTTATGCACCCTATATTTCTTGTTATCTCAACTGGGTCCAATTTAAAAGGTACCTTCATGTCTACCAAGTACTTCAGGTACTGGGAGAATTTTAAAAAGAGGGTAAGAACTCATGATGCATATCGTTTGAACTTGGCACATTGTTGTTGTTCACTTGATTGTTGCATTTTACTACATTGTATGATCCCTAGCTGATCTGATTGTCCTTCTGCCAAATTTCTAGTATGTCTTCTAGATTTATATTTTCATTTAAGCTAGACTTTTATCTTCATCTGACACCTTAGACTTTCTATTTTTAGTGTACAGTTTTGTTTGTTTGTTCCTTTGCATCCTGTTAAAATTATATTCTCTGTTATCCTAACAATATCCTGTGCTCTACGCTTCACTGAGACTAACGGAATTTCCATAACTTCATCCATAATAGTTGTGTCATCTTCAGCTCTCTGCTGTTCTGTATTTGTCAGCTTTCTTCCACTCTTTCATTCAAAATCTCAGTCTGGATTTCCTTGACATTAATCCCAGCAGCGTAGTCTATGATTTAGGTGAAATACATCTCTCCCATACAACCCTCCATCCTAGAAGTGTCTCCAGTTTTTGATGTATCTGGACCCTTCCTCTTATCAGCCAGGCATCAAATGTTTCCTTCTTCTTCCTCTGGTAACCAACCAGTTAGTTACCTGAACAATCTCTTGAAGAATTTCTCCAGAATCTGACATTGTTCAGTTTAGCCACTCTGACATCAGAAATAGTTTTCTCTTAGGGGTACAAGTTAACTTCAGTATACATACATTTTTTACATATACATTCCCATGATACTGGAGAAAGTAAAACGGACCTTTCCCCATCTTCCTGCTGGAGATCACCACCTCTATTTCTTCTCTCTGAAAGGATGAGGGGTTGATTCTTTATATGACCTTGCATGCCTGATTTTAAAAATAGCTTAAAAACCAAAACCAAACCAAAACAAAACAAATAACAACAACAAAAAACCACTATCCTTTAAGCTTACCCTGAATTCAAACAAAGTTTTCATAGTTTCATCCTAGCTATAACTATTTGTTGCAACCTCCTTTCAGATAGGTGTAGGAAGCTATGAGGTCTCCCATCAACCTCCTTTTCTCCAGACTAAACAGCCCCAGTTACTTCATAAATCTTGTTTTCTAGTCCCTTCACTAGCTTTGTTGCTCTTCACTGCATACACTTGAGCAACTCAACAGCCTTCTTATATTGAGGAGCCCAGAACTGAACACAATATTTGAGGTATAGTCTCACCAGAGCCAAGTACAATCACTTCCCTAGTCCTGCTGGCCATGCCACTTCTGATGCGTGCCAGGATGCCACTAGCCTTCTTAGCCTTGTGGGCACACTGCTGGGCACACTGCTGGCTCATGTTAGGGGGCTGTTGACCAGCACACCCAGGTCCTTTTCTGCCAGGCAACTCTCCAACCACTCTTCCACAATTCTATACCACTAAATCAGGTTGTTGTGACCCAAGTGCAGCATCTGGCAGTTAGTTTTGAATGTCATGAGCCTGGACACAGCTCATCAATCTAGCTTATCCAGATTCATCTTCATAGACTTCCTACTTTCAAGAAGATCAGCAATCCTGCCTAACTTGGTATTGTCTGTGAATTCACTGAGGGCTCGTTTGATCCCGAGATACAGATTACTGATAAAAATGTTAAACAAAACCAGCCCCAGTGCTGTGCCCTGTGGAATACCATTAGTGACGAGCCACAAAACAGATCAAACCCCGTGTTCCTAGACAAAGTCAAATTTGAAGACTTCAATACAATGGAAGATACAGAACTTAAATCTCAATTTTAACGTAGATAGAATAGTAAGCTTCACAGAATCACAGAATCACAGAATCACAG
This sequence comes from Aythya ferina, assembly GCF_964211825.1. Taxonomy (NCBI): domain Eukaryota; kingdom Metazoa; phylum Chordata; class Aves; order Anseriformes; family Anatidae; genus Aythya; species Aythya ferina. Next base: position 83,927,669 of record NC_140297.1, read on the forward strand.
AATTTCTAGGTTGGAAGAGACCTCAAGATCATCGAGTCCAACCTCTGACCTAACGCTAGCAGTCCCCACTAAACCATATCTCTAAGCTCTACATCTAAACCTCTTTTGAAGACTTCCAGGGATGGTGAATCCACCACTTCCCTGGGCAGCCTGTTCCAATGCCTCACAACCCTTTCAGTAAAGAAGTTCTTCCTAACATCTAACCTAAAACTCCCCTGGCGCAACTTAAGCCCATTCCCCCTCGTCCTGTCACCAGGCACGTGGGAGAACAAACCAACCCCCACCTCGCTACAGCCTCCCTTGAGGTACCTATAGAGAGCGATAAGGTCACCCCTGAGCCTCCTCTTCTCCAGGCTGAACAAGCCCAGCTCCCTCAGCCGCTCCTCGTAGGACTTGTTCTCCAGGCCCCTCACCAGCTTCGTCGCCCTTCTCTGCACCCGCTCAAGCACCTCGATGTCCTTCTTGAAGTGAGGGGCCCAAAACTGAACACAGTACTCGAGGTGCGGCCTCACCAGAGCTGAGTACAGGGGGACGATCACCTCCCTATCCCTGCTGGTCACACTGTTCCTGATACAAGCCAGGGTGCCGTTGGCCTTCTTGGCCACCTGAGCACACTGCTGGCTCATATTCAGCCGACTATCCACCATCACTCCCAGGTCCTTCTCTGCCTGGCAGCTCTCCAACCATTTCTCTCCCAGCCTGTAGCTCTGCTTGGGGTTATTGCGCCCCAGGTGCAGGACCCGGCACTTGGCCTTGTTGAACTTCATGCAGTTGACCTCAGCCCATCGGTGCAGCCTATCCAGATCCTCCTGCAGAGCTTTCCTACCCTCAAGCAGATCGACACACGCACCTAACTTGGTGTCATCTGCAAACTTACTGAGGGTGAACTCAATGCCCTTGTCCAGATCATCAATGAAGATATTAAAGAGGACTGGCCCCAGCACTGAGCCCTGGGGGACGCCACTAGTGACTGGCCTCCAACTGGACTTGACTCCATTCACCACGACTCTTTGGGCCCGGCTATCCAGCCAGTTTCTAACCCAACGAAGTGTGCGCCAGTCCAAGCCAAGAGCAGCCAGTTTCTTGAGGAGAATACTGTGGGAGACGGTGTCAAAAGCCTTGCTGAAGTCAAGGTAGACCACATCCACAGCCCTTCCCTCGTCCACCCAGCACGTCACTTTGTCATAGAAGGAGATCAGGTTCGTCAAGCAGGATCTGCCTTTCATAAACCCATGCTGACTGGGCCTGATCACCTGCTTGCCCTGCAAGTGCTGCGTGATGACTCTCAAGAGGATCTGCTCCATGAGCTTCCCTGGCACTGAGGTCAAACTGACAGGCCTGTAGTTTCCCGGGTCTGCCCTCCGTCCCTTCTTGTAGATGGGCGTCACATTTGCTAGCTGCCAGTCAACTGGGACCTCCCCCAATAGCCAGGACTGCTGATAAATGATGGACAGTGGCTTGGCCAGCTCCTCTGCCAGTTCTCTCAGTACCCTTGGGTGGATCCCATCCGGCCCCATCGACTTGTGCACATCCAAGTGCTGTAGCAGGTCACCAACCAGTTCTTCATGGATAGTGAGGGCCACATCCTGCTCCCCACCCCCTTCCACCAGCTCAGGGTACTGAGTATCCAGAGAACAACCGGTATTGCCGCTAAAGACTGAGGCAAAGAAGGCATTGAGCACCTCCGCCTTTTCCTCATCTCTTGTAACTAAGTTTCCCCCCCGCATCCAGTAAAGGCTGGATATTCTCCTTAGTCCTCCTTTTTGTGTTGATGTATTTATAGAAACGTTTTTTGTTATCTTTAACGGCAGTAGCCAGATTGAGCTCCAGATGAGCTTTGTCCTTCCTAATTTTGTCCCTACACAGCCTCGCTACCTCCTTAAAGTCCTCCCTAGTGGCCTGCCCACTTTTCCAAAGATTATAAACCCTCTTTTTTCTCCTAAGATCAAGCCACAATTCTCTGTTGAGCCAGGCTGGTCTTCTTCCCCGCCAGCTCGTCTTTGGGCACGTGGGGACAGACCGTTCCTGCGCCATTAAGATTTCCCTCTTGAAGAGCACCCAGCCTTTCTGGACCCCTCTGCCCTTCAGAACCGCCTCCCAAGGGACTCTACCAACCAGTGTCCTGAGCAGCTCAAAGTTAGCCCTCCGAAAGTCCAATACAGCGGTTTTACTGGTCCCCTTCCTGGCCTCGCCAAGAATCGTGAACTCCACCATTTTGTGGTCACTCTGCCCAAGACAGCTCCCGACAATCACATCCTCCACCAGTCCTTCTCTGTTTTTGAAGAGAAGGTCTAGCGGGGCACCACCCCTGGTAGGTTCACTAACCAGCTGCGTCAGGAAGCTATCTTCCACGCTCTCCAGAAACCTCCTAGACTGCTTTCTCAGGGCTGTATTGTGCTTCCAGGATATGTCAGGGAAGTTGAAGTCCCCCGCGAGAACAAGCGCTGAAGATTTCACAACTTCTGTCAGCTGCCTGTAGATCTCCTCATCCGTCTCCTCATCCTGGTTCGGTGGTCTGTAGCAGACCTCGACCAGGACACTAGCCTTGTTGTCCCTGCCGATCCTAACCCAAAGGGACTTGACCTTGTCATTCCCAGCCTCGAGTTCTACAACCTCGAAAGACTCTCTAATATAGAGAGCCACACCACCACCCCTTCTGTGCTGCCTGTCCCTTCTGAAGAGCTTATAGCCAGGCATTGCAGCACTCCAGTCATGAGACTGGTCCCACCACGTCTCCGTGATGGCAACCAAGTCGTAGCCTGCCTGCTGCACGATGGCTTCCAGCTTCTCCTGTTTGTTACCCATGCTGCGTGCATTGGTGTAGATGCACTTCAGCTGGGCCATTGCCTTATCCTCCGGCCTTGCCATTGTTCCCCCTGGCACAGCCCCAACAATCCTAGCTTCAGCCCCATCCCCCTTCCTACCTAGTTTAAAGCCCTCTCAATGAGCCCTGCCAGCTCCTGGCCCAGGATCCTTTTTCCCCTAAAAGATAGGGACCTGTCTGCGGCCATCAGGCCAGGTGCTGAGTAAAGTGCCCCATGATCGAAAAACCCAAGATTTCTACGTTGGCACCAGCCCCGGAGCCACGTGTTTAACAGGTGGGCTTTCCGTGTCCTCTCTGTACCCCTCCCTGCCACCGTAGGGATGGACGAAAACACCACCTGCACTCCCGCTCCATCCACTAACCGACCCAGCCCCCTAAAGTCTCGTTTGATAAATACTCAATATCCACACTGTATCATCTTTTTGGTAGCAAGATTCTGTACTTCTGTTCAATGTTAAGACACTGAGGTTTAGAACAAAAGAGTGTTCATCTACTGCCAAAAATGAAGGTGTGGCTATGTGAAATCAGATAATATAGTTGTTAAGAAGACAAAAGAGACACAGTGATTTTCACACAATGCCAAATTTTGCTTTCATTATTTTCATATTTTATTATCACTATTATTTTGTTTTCAGTAATTCTTATGACTTATTTTTATCTCAGTTGGTGTACTCTTTGATTTGTTACTTCCATCACTGAATAAAGAAAATAATGATTTGAAACAGCATTTCTCTGCTGGCATCATGGATATAGTGCTTGCTTCCAGCAAATATTCACTCTGCTGACTTTTGGAACATTTTAATAAGCAAAATGGCAACATGTCATCTTGAAAATGACTTTATTTGAGATATATTACTCTTCCTGTATGATTTATTTGTGAAGAATGCTGTGAAACTCATATAAATGTTACTATATAAATATGGATTGCATATATTTAAGTGACCATATACTACAAGGAAACTATAGGTTCTGATACTTTGATTATTATAGATACTTTTCCCTTTTCATTGTAAAACACAAATGGTTTCACTGAATAGTAATTAAATAGAAGGTCCATATTCTTCATTGCAACCAGTTACATAAAATAACCATAACAATAAATTTGTGTATCGTTAGGATTAAAATGCAAAGTTAAAGTATTTTTTACATGGCTGAAGGTTTTCATGGAGAAGGCTTCAATGAAAGTCTCAGATCATTTCACATAGCATTCATGAATTCATAAACCCCAATAAAACATTAACATAATTAAAGCAAATTAAAGCAAAATAAAAAAAATAAAAAAGGCAAAATAAAAGCATAAAAATAATTGAAGCAAAAAAATATAAATAAATAAATAATAAAATAAATGAATAAAAATAATTAATGCTTTATTATGATTGAAACATTCCAGTTTTAAGATTAATTTTGAGTACATAGACATAGTGCTCTTGGTCATTTTTAATCAAAGTATGTCATAGTAGCAAGCGGCAAAAGTTGCAACAAATCCTTCCCCCTCCTCCTTTTTTTTTTCTCTCTCAGAATGAGACAAATAAAACACATAGCAATTCGAATTATAAAGAGATTTACCATTTGCTATCCAATCAAATAATGCAACACAATGATTTATTTTCAGCATTTTTTTTTTATTAAATTCTTTAACATATCTTTCCATTGGCATTATCTGAAAATAAACCACACTACAGTCTCATTCTCATGCAGCTTTTATTGATATTTACCTTAAATGCTCCTTTTAAAAACCTCATCTTATTAGTCATAATTATAGCTGTGTGCATCACCTAAACACCTGTTTCCTATTTTCATGTTGATTTTTTTTTTCCAGATTCTGTGATTAGATGGTTATAAACTAGATGTATCTCTCTACATTCATTTATATCTCTTCTCTGGCATTTACATAAGATAATTATATACTACCTTTTTATTTGAGCATTTGACATAAAACTCCTGCATTGTAAAATAGTACTATTCCCATTTTACAGCTTAGGAAATGAAGCATTAAGAGAAAAAATATATTTTAGATTAATGATAGGGAGGTGATTTGAAGGTAAATTGAAGAACAGTGCTATAATCACAGATGCTTTCCCATGAACAGAATATTCACTTCTGTAGTAAAAACAGGAAGACAATGTCCATTTCCTGTCCAACTAATTCAGAACTCAAATACATATGAAGTATTGAATTTCTGTTTCTTTATCTTACTTTACTCTCACATGGGAATGTGAGGTAATTCATAGATTTTCGTAATTGTGTGTGAAACTATTTTTTAAATCCCTTTCCAATGGAACCCCAATGACCAGCACTTTTTATGAGAAAAATTATAAAAACTGGAATAGCAAATATGCCCTTTTCATTACTGCTCTTGTTTGGTAAAACAATAACATTGTGGCAATGGAATCAAGTGGAAAAATAACAGTTTGTGGAAAAGAAACTGATACCATAATTATCACCCAGAACAGAAAGGAAAAAAAAAAAGCAAAAAATAAAAAAAAATAAAATGCTACACTCAGCAACAGTGATAAGCTTTTATGTCTATGCAGTCACAATTCTCATCTAATAATACACAGTGTATTCCTTTGGATGCACACTGAACATTGACACAGCGTGCCTTTGTCACCACTTAGCTGTAAGCAAATTTTACTTTTTTCCACTTGTTAACACAAGATCTCAGTTTCTTTTTACTTTACTCAGGTGTGCTTCTGTATCCAGTAATCTTGCCTGTGTTTGTCTAAATGCAGACCTTTATAGTACAAGCCACATTTTACCTGTTTGCAAGACATGGCTTAGTTGTCTGACCAAGTTTACAGAATACCTTTTTTTTTTTTTTTTTTTCCTCATAAGCTTCATTTTATTCAAAAGGAACAGATGGTTCTCATGTTGTCCATAGGTTTCTGCTCAGTGCACTGTGTCAATAAGCACACAGAGTCGGAATCCATATGAAGGTCTTTTAGTTAAATACTTATTATATAACTCTGCAGAGTCAGGTGCTTGACAATCTTTCACAAAGCAAGCATACCTCTGACTTGAATCACAATTATTTATACACAGCAAATGTGAAAACTTATCTCTTTGGCTACTTTTGATTGGCTATTACAGCTCACCTAACTTATCTCTATTGAGTTTGCGCATTACAGAGGAACAGTGGGGGGAGATGGACACCAAATCCCACATTAACATACATTAACATTTTGATAAGTGTGATTTTAATATGTTATTGACCTTTAATGAACAAAAGGCCAATAGGCCAAAATGAACAATAGGTCAGTCTGGATCTCCTTTTCTCTGTCTTATTTTTATGCCAGTCCCAAGTTCTAGGCACTTCCTTGTGATTTCTCCCTCTATTCAGATGGCATCTTAGCATAGCTGATGGCAGATGTGATTTCAGTGTGAGAGCCCAGCAAGTCTACAGGGAAAATTAATTAGCAGGGTTGCTTAATGGAGTGACTTCTATGGTGGTATGATTGCCATTAAAAAGTAGAAAGAGATGATGATTAGTTATGAAAATACAGATTAAGAAGTTACAAAACCAGGTGAACTGAGTACTCTCAGTAGGAGCAAAGGGAGAAATGAGGCCTGTAGTAACCTGAAAATAACATCAATTTTCCAGCACTGCATTCACCACCAGGAGTCATTGCCCAGGATACATAATCCTAGCCAGTTTTGCATTGTAGGAGCCTGCATGTTTATGCCATTCCAACCTGCCACCTTTTCCATAAGAAATCTCACATTAAGCTGGAACAGCTGATTCTTTGTAATATATTCCATTGCAAGTCACCAAAAATAATACCAACAGCTTGACCTTGTTCTTTTACATACTTTTATTTATCTTCAGAGAAGGGCGAAACAAAAAACTTTCAATGACTACTGAACTCTTGGACTTCAGTACCTCAGGACTCCAGGGCAGGCTGCTGGCTTTTTCAATTGGTTCTGAAAATCTCTCTGTGATACCTCTTGTATAACAGCATTCACAACTGTACCTCATGACTCCCATTAAGGATGAGCAAACACGCAGACAAGTTATAATCAGCTCAATAACATCTACCTTTCATTTACAAACCTTTGTCAATGTGGAAATTAAAAGCCTGTATTTTGATAACCCACTCTTGAGTCTTCATACAGATTAAATATCAATACTTGGTGGGAAGAAAACATTATCTTCTCTTCTATTCATTAGCTTTCTGTATCATCATTCCCTTATCTGCCAGTTATGTTCTATACATACTGGATCTCAGTGTGACTCAGTGGATGTAGCCCACCTGAAGTTGAATTTGGTAAGAGATATCAATGGCAACAAGAAGGGCTTCTATACGTACTTCTAGAAAATAGCTCTGTAGAGAATAGGAGGGGTCCTGGTGACCCCTCACATATAAGGTGTGAACCCTTGCTGCAACAAAAAGGTCAGCTGCATCCTTCACTATACTAGTAGAAACATGGTCAGCAGGGAATTGATTCTTGCTTTTTCTTCAGCACTTGTCAAATTACATCTTTGTACTCTGTCTGGTTTGGGACTCCCTAGTATAAGAAAGATATTAACATACTGGAGTAACTCCAGTGGGAGGCCACCAAAATGGCCAAAAAGACAGAGCACATGGAAGAGGCTGACAGAACTGCATTTGTACAGTCTAGAAGGTTGAGGGGAAGCATGTGTTGCCTGCAAGTAGGATACAGAATTATGATAGAGAAGACAGAGCTAGGCCCTTCTAAAAGATGCACAAGGATAAGATGAGAAGCAATGGACACAACATGGAACATCTTGTGATGGAAATTCCAAATAAATATTAGTTTTATTTATTTTACTGTTAACAACAAATACTGCAACAGCTGCCCAGAATGTTGAATCTTCATCACTGGAGATTTTTAAGACACTATATGAGATGTTCCTGGGCAACCTGACCTAAGTAGATTTGTTTGAGCAGATGGATAAACCCCAGAGGTCCTTTCCAATGTAAGTTATTAAGCGATCCATGTGCTTTACCCCCTGACAATTCTACCAACCTTTTTCAGTGACAAACCTCACTTGGTGAAATACATGACCTATAACACTCCACAGTCAGTAAAGGTATAATAGTATAAGGTACAAGAACAGACAAGAAAGTTTAAATCACAATGCAGTGATAAACAGGTAGTTAAAAACATACAACTAAAATTACATCCTAAGATATGCCTGAATAGACCTAAGTGTTGTGCTTTCATAACACTATAATACATGTATATCCTTGCACAAAACAGATCCACTAGCTCAGTATAGCTTTACACTGCACCACAGAGAGAAGCCTGATGTAACTTTGCTTTAACATCAAGCTTTTGTTCTCTGAATGGCCCTGAGGCCCTGACTAGTCTCACTTGAAGCTTGGGTCTAGGCTTCCAGACCTGGCCTGTGTTACATCATAGGTGTGCCTGCCTCCAGTTCTTTTTCTGGCCCTGCCTCCTTGGTGAACCTTTGACCCACATTGTAGCCTTTCCTCCAGTAGAGTCTCCTGCTGCTCCTAACTAAAACCCTGAATGGACCCTGGATTACTCCCCTTATCTAGGACTGTTGATGGAGCCTGTTGACTCTCACCTAGTTCACTTAGCTGAGGTACTGCTGGTCAGTGAGTACAGTATGCTGTGGTCACTATCAGCTTTGTATTCTTTCCTTGAGGAGCAGCCTTGAACTTGCTATCTGCTAACATTTATCCACTATGGGTTAGTTGGTGTTTTGTTATAGTATATCTGGATTTGAGGAAGAGATAGGAAATTATGATTAGGTCAAATAACTACCATTCAGGAATACCTTTTGCATAGAACTGTGAAAACACACTATTAAACTGCATCTCTTTCAAAAGAATAACAACCTCTTAATAATTATTGATAATGCTCTTCTCTCTTCCAACTAAAAAAGGAATTCTCAGTAGTTTGTAAATTAAATACTAGCATCTAACTTCCATTTATGTCTTTGCCATAACTGAAATGACCCTAGCTAACCATTCTTTCCGATTTCTGTCTCAAGCACTTGTTTACAGGTGAATGCACTTTAGTCATATCAGTAACTATTTTTTTTCACATTATTTTTGACAGATTGTAATGAAATGATTGACAGCAAAGGAGGCCATCAGTCAATAAAGGTGGAAGACAACATAAATGATGCATCACACTACTTTCCAACCTATGAGCAAAGTCAGACAGGGCACTGGAAAATGGAAACAGCGCTGAATGAAAAATAGGATATTGTGCATATTTGGAGAGCAATTTCTGCTCATGAATTTATAAACATGTCAAATTGTTATCTAAATAAGAGAGGAGAATATCTCTGGTGTTCTCTAATTAACTCTTCAAGAGCCATAATCCAAAGTCAGTCAGACTTCAAACTAGACCTAAATTAGTCCCCAGTGGAAATTGCAGCTCTTTGATAGGAAGGAGTCCCATGGTAGGACTTTAACCATATTTTACATTGAAAAACAAAAAACAAAAAACAACAAACAAACAAACAAAAACCAACAACATCCAGATATTATTATTTTTCTCACAAACAGATGCATGGAGAGAAAATATACCTACATACGGGCCCTCGTAATCGCATCAACAGGTGCGTTATTTATGACTGCTAGTAAACTGCACACCTATGTGAAGTTCACAGAACAGATTTTTTTTTTTTTCCCCAGGAATTAATGGTATTTCAGTCATGAAGATTTCTGTTCTAATGTTTCTCAACATCCCTAAACTTAATGTATAGATATGAGGAACAAGACAAATTCTTTGTTTAGTGATAATTTTCTTATGATTACTTATACTCAGAAAGAGATATTAAGGAGAAACAAAATGAGATATTGAATTTTTTCAATAAGTCTCAATATTTTTTTCTACTTTGGGCACTGTCTAGCCCCAAAGTAGAAATGTATTCACCATATTTCTTGTGTGGCATTTGCTAGTTCTAGAACTGAGTATCATTTATTTTCAGAGAATGAATGATCTAAAACACATAATTAAATATTTTCCTAATCTACCTGCACCTAGAAAAGGTTTCCTTTGAGGTCATATAGAATTCCTTGCCAGATGAGATCAGACTTTAAAACTGTGATCAGATGAATCTAGGTACAATAATATTGAGCAATATTTGGAACAATATTTTGGTAATTATAACAAATGGAAATTATCCTGAAGAACAGAATCCAACAACGTGCTCAACAGTTTTTTATTTTTGTTTGTTTGTTTGTTTGTTTTTTTGAAAACATTTTTCCCAAATATAAGAACAGAGAAAAATTGTATATTTACAAAATAATATATATCTGCTCTTTATTATAAATTTGCACAGCAATTTGGAATAGAAATGGCTATTATATCTTAAGAATGTCAGAAAATATGTTGGTTTTATGGATTTTTTTTTTTAAGGAAAACAAAATGTTATGAGACTTAAAAATATCTATGTTTTCAAATATGAGCTGTAAGTTAGTATACTAGCTTGAAGAACAGTTGCAAGTATTGTTCCATATTACTAAATACCCAACTTTACTAAGCAAAAATAAGATCTGTACGTGAATTTGGTTTTTAATAAAATATTTTGCTATTTATAGGAACAGTTTCTAAGCGATAAATTACTGTTTTAGGTACCTCAAATGTACCCAAGTATTCAGAAAAGATAAATTCCAAATCAAAGTTCCATGCAAGAGATGTAGGTAATTTCCTGATTGTATTTTAAAATGTGCAGCGAAAGTGCTGATTTGATACCAAGGTTATTTTGAATGATAAAAGAGCCTTTTAGCATGTTTATTTTTCCTTTTTACAGATAAATGCAAGCACTGTGCCAGACTTCCCAGTTTCCCTCCAATTTCAACAGACATTTATTTTTTATAATTTAACTTTATCTGGTCTGAAACGATTTTAAAAATAGAGACCATCTTACCACTGGATTTTTTTATTTAATTAATTTAATTAAATTTTCTTTAATTATTATAAATAATAATTTTATTTATATATATTTTTTCTTAATTGACTAGTTAGTTACTCCCTTTTACTCGGGCTTTTCTTTTCTTCTAGAAGCCTAGAGACAGACACATTTCATTTCCATTCCAAATCCATTAATATAATAATTGCACACTACCCAGGTTTGTATGCTGTATCTCACCTAAGTAGGCACACCTAAGTAGGCACGTGGTATACAGAGCTTTTCAATTGATGAAACAACAAAAAAATGTGGCATAATATAACACAAGTGTACTCTAACAATCTAATGCTCTATAGGTTCATAACCCCAGTGTGTTTGTGAAGAACACAAGAAGTGTGTGTGAAGAAGTGTGTATGAAGAAGTGTGGGTTTTTTTCTTTCTTTTTTTTTTTTTTCTTTTAATTCTGAAAGATGTAACAGCTTCAACCAAGGGGGGAAAAAAAAAAGAAAGTGCAATGAGGCATGACTATAGCCAGGAGTCTGGCCAGTATATGCTCAAAACTGCTTACACAGAGAAATAAAAAAAAGTCTGGGTTTCCCACACCTTTTCAGTAGTGGTTTTAGTGATTTATAATGATACTTTTTAAACAAACAAACAACAGAAAACAGTGAAATCAACCATCCATTCTTCCTTGCTTCCAGTGTTTTGTGGAATGTGTTTACTCTTGTCTTTTACCTAGTAGTACCTCAAATGGAAAGTGATGTTTTATTTCAGGATGAATATTGTTATTCTTACTTAGTTTACTAAGCACCTGCCTCTGTGTTTACCAGGCTATATTGTTTGTATCTTGCTTTTTTTTTTAAATATTAACAAGTGGGTCTTACAAATCCTGTTTTACTTTTTCTCTCATCATTATTAATGCTATGTTTGCATCAGATGTGCTTAGTTTTATTAATTTACTTATTTTCATTTAAGACTTCAGTTGATTAAGCTTTTCAAATGGAGCTTACCATCTGTTGTCTAACTAATGGCGGACCATTTACCCAGTTAAGATTTTTTTTTTTCCATTCTCTGCTGAAAATAGTGTATTTTTAAGTTTATGATGAAATTTATTTAAATTTCTGAAATGGTGCCAAGATGTCACACCCTCTTAACATATTATTACTCTTATGAATATTTTCTGCATATATGAAACAGATACATTTTTTTGCACAACTGCTAAGCTAGCTGCATATATAATTTAAAGTAGTTGCATACTGCCCCAGAGTATGTCAATAACTCTAACCATAGTGTCCACTATCCCAATATTTTTTTTAATGTAAGGCTTTTTCATTGTTTCTTGCTTGAGTACAGATTTCCAGAAGCTGAGTTCTCACTTTTGCTTTTGAGAAAAATAGTCAGAAATATCAGTAGTGTGCTCTGACTCAGCAGGCTGCTTGGGCAGTAATGAAATGGAAATGGTTGTTCTGATTCTTAAGGATAAGCACTAAGCAGGAATAGGTATGGACTATAGCATAAAGTCCCTACTATAGCCTAAAGGGAAAAACTTCCTGTCTTGTACAATAGGATACAAGCATATAGGCTGTTAGGCTATACACATGGATTCACTTTGAAAAAAATTGCATTAGTACATCTGACTAAAAATTTTATCTTACAAGCTCCTGAAACTAGACAGGATAGGTGCCATGTCAAAATATACGCTATCAAAGAATATCATTACACATCTGCAAAATTATATGTAAAGCTATGATACTTTGGTAATTGGAAGCAAACTATCATCTGTATTCAATTCTTACTCAGATAAATTTGATTCGATGATAATCTGTGGTCTATATTACCTGTGAAAGTAAGAGTCCTTCTTTCATCTAACTTCCTAAACATTATTTTTGAGCTTTCTTAAAACTTTCCCAGTAATATACACAGAAAATGCACTCTACTTGTAAAAGAATGGATCTGTATAATACCATTTTATAATTATGTAGGAAATCTGGCTCCTTGACTATAGGTTTTCAACATCTGCACTGATGTAAATGGACAAGGGAAAAACAAATGATGCTCCAGTAAAGCAATCTGGAAAAATTAAATTCCAGGTCTAGATACTACAAAAAAAATAATATAGAAACATAGAGCACAAAAAAATATCGTACTGATTACATCCCATAACTGCTAACAAAACACACCTGCAGCAAAGATGATGTGCCCATCTTATTTGCATATCCTGATATCATACTAAATCAGACTGTGAATATACTCACTTTGCCTATGTTGTGATTAGGTTTTGAACCTATGTTTTTAAATCTTCTTTCCTAACTTATTTTCCAACCTAGGTGATTCTATGATTCTATAATTTCAGGAATGAGAGCTTTCAATTATCTTGTGCCTTACTATACGTACTACATCATGAATGTAGAGTCCTGAAACACTTCTTGCAGATGAAAATGAACAGATAGATTTACAGTGTATGTGCAAGAATGGATCAAAACAAATAGTTAAAAATCATGTAAGTCTTGTTTAACTTTGGAAAGTTACACAGCTCAGTTATTTTTTTTTCGCTGGACAAGAGAAAGGTGAAGTTCACCCTAACATATTTTCTGGGGCATAATTTCTTTGATTTTCCCCATGCTTTCATGTACAATGTCTCCTCCTCTTTTTTTTTTTTTTTTTTTTAACAAAATTATCCTGTTTTAGAGTAGTCAATAGAATGGTTTTAACACCATTCATATCAGGGCATAATGTTCATTACCACATATCAAAGTGCTGGTGTTTCAGTTCCCTGACAGCTCAAAGAAGAGGTTTTAACCATTATTTTTGAGTGCTACAATTTTCTTCTTTGTGGTTTTAAAGTGCCCTAATGTTCCATGATGAGGTAATTTTACAAAACAGTTGAATATAATCCCACATATATTAATATAGAAAGAGTGGATAAAGCACCTTTAGCTAAGTAACTTGAACTGTGTAGGAGAAATGTCCTTTAATCTATTACATAGAGGAATAACACAATCAAATATTCTAATATACAAGTGGCAGAAAACATAGTTTACTAGGAAATAAGAATTGTATGTGAATGGAGGGAGTAATATTTATATGAAGATCAAAAATGACTGAGAAAATAAGGTCTGGGGGGAAGGGACAAAAAAAAAATATTATAAGAGAAACTTAGACAATCAAGAATAGTGGGCAATACCAGAAGTGCACAGTAACAGGAAAGGTCCATAAGATGCCATCTAAAACTGCTTAATCTTTACAGAAATTGATATTACTTCTTTTCCTTCATGACTTTTTGGAGTGAAGGACAAGATAGGTTTTATGCCATTTTCATTTAAAGACCTCTTCTGCAGCTCTAGGCTTAGCTCTAGGTTACCCTGCAAGGATATTAGATATCACATCTAAGATTTTCCACTTCACACTAAAATTCCATATGAGAGCCATGTAGAAACACAAAAGATAGACACGTACTGTGATACCATAATCATTTTTGTCTCTCCAGAAGATAAGTTCATCTCTGGATAAAGTGAAAAGGGGAATAAGAATGGACATGCCATTCACATTCTACTTTTCTAAGGAAATCTTACTAATGAATCATCAGTACCACTTCTTGGATCTAGGAAAGCAAACATAACTTGAGAAAAGGTGCATCTTTTTGATTTCTGGGTCTAAGTGTTCATTGTTTAGTCCAGATAAACTAATTATATGAAATATAATTGCATGGGAATTGTTATGGGAGACATCACTGTAAGGCTTGGTTAACTACTGCCAAATCCCTGTGCCATGGAAAAAAATATTCTCTGCACTTCCTATTTGATGAATAGTCCTATATTTTCAAATGTGTATTGTGTTGCTAATACTACGTCACAGAAACTCAAAAATTTCCCTTGAATTCTTCATACTTCCAAGGATCACAAGGACTTATTTTAAAACAATTTCCTAATAAATGTTAAAATCAATTAATTATTTTTGTTTTTAATTAGAAAAATCACAATGGTGGCACTTAGCTTGTCACTGAACACCAAATCACTTAATGAAGATAAATAAACATAACAAATTAGGTGTTGAAGTAAGTGGTTTGCTATCTGTTGACCCTCAACATGGGGTATCACAGTCAGTAAAAATATGATTTTTTAAATAAAATAAATAAAGCATTTAAATAAAGCATTTTAAATAAAGCATTCCACATATTTATATAAAATTGAAATGTTATGAGACCAGTTCTTATAAAACAAACAAAGAACAACCACCAGCCAACCAACCAACCAACCAACCAACCAAAAAAACCTACCTCACTTTTTATGCAACGAATGCACACAAACCTGTCTTTCAAGGAAAGATGGCTTTATGTAAGGCATTTTAAAAGAGCATTGATACATCTGTACAGGAGCATACTGTAATCCAAACCTATTTGATACATTGATGATATGACTATCATCAATGACTTTTTCAAATGCTCTGCTAGTGATTACTGTCTATCACCAGATAGACATCACAAAGTTCAGACTTGCTCAAATGGAGCAGCAGAATGTATCAGCGATGGCAAACATGCAGTGGTTCCAATTTTTTACTCAGGGAGGTTAGGAAAGCAAAATTCTTTCTCATGTATACTGGTAACAACTTGAAAATAGCTACATTCACTTTAAGCACTCTACAGGTGTTTAAAGAATGCTTTAAATTAAACTGTTGATGTTCCCAGTGTACACAAAAGAAAAAACAAACAAACAAAAAACACCCTTCAGCCTGCACAGTAGTTAGGAACTAAGCTTGAGATTTTTCTGTTGAAGGGCAAAGTCTTTCACAAAACCTAGGCATTATTATTATTTTTTAATTGGAAATTTTGAATCAAGGCTTTTGCTAAAAGTGTGTGTGTTGAAATAAGTTAAAAAGAGCAAGGTTAATTATGTTGTTTCATATGTAGCTGTGAATAACTTGGACTGTAATGCCTTGAGCATATTGTCATTTCAGAGGTGTTAAATTTAGACTTAGACACACATCAGTTATTGTATTATATTTAAAATATTTCAACCCTTTGCATTAGCTTTGAGTATGGAAATGAGCTAATATTAATTCATTTACAATTGTTGTTACATACTTAAGTCATTCTTACCAACAACACAGAGAATCAATCACCTTTTTACACAAAGTAGTTAAATCTGACAGTTTTTCCTTCCCCCTTATGTTTGCTGTAGGGGGACATTTTTTGTTTTCCTCTTTGTTTCAAGCATTTCCATACATCTTTTAAGAAATGCCTAGAAGAGCAGCACTGACTATGTTTTTTATAAATAACTCTGGCTAGAGCTAGAACATTCCTTCATAGTACTGTTTTCTAGTCCTATCATGGTTTGAGATGAGATATAACTTTGTTTTGCTTAAAAAAAAAAAGAAAAAAGGCAAACAGAAACCCTACAGCTCATATATACATGCAAACACTTAGAGACCATCATTACAGTGAGTCAGACTAAGGGGGGAATATCATGATATCCTACTGCACTCAAGCATGTCTTTGAAGTCTAAATTCACCTGGAAATTCAATTTTCTATTTGAAATTCTGTCTTCCTCCAATTATTGTTGCTGCTATTTCTTTTTGGTCTAATAAGCTTCTGTGATCTGAATTCCTGAGAGATGGAATTATCTTAGTTCTTTTAAAGTGTACATAATAATCAAAAAAGATTTTGTCACATGAAACCACAGCAATAGCTATATGAAAGCAGAATATTACTCTAATGCAATAAAGCAATTTATCTACCAAACTTGGGCAAACTGATGGTTTCCACTACAGCAGTTCAATAATAATCAAGGAATTCACTTATTTCAGATAATACAGATATAATGGAAAAGGAATTAAAAGACATGCATGTCTCCGTATAGATTTCAATAGTAATTCTGCAATACTTTATAACAGTCTTCAGGTGACTAATCTAACAAATGTCCCATATTCTCATTTTAATGTCAATGAAGTAAAAAGGCTGTGTTTTGGGGAAACTAATATTTTGTACTTGCATATTCTTTCTGCAAGAAAAACGGAACTGGCAATCACAAAGAAACTATAAAGAACATTGAAAATTCTTACTTCCTAGTGTGCCTGTACTTCCTAGATAGCCATGCTTCCCACCTAAGAATTTGTTCTTCAGTGCTTGGTAAAATTATGGAGAAGATTATACTGGAAGTTATTGAAAAACACTTGGAAAACAATGCAGTCATTGGTCACAGCCAATGTAAGTTCATGGGGGGAAAGTCTTAATTTCCTTTTATGTCAAGGTCACTCACCTAGTTAAGGTGATATAATCTTTTTGGATTTCGTAAATCTTTTGATACTGTTTCTTACAGTATCCTTCTGGACAAAATGTCCAGCATACGGCTAGTCAGATACATGATAAAATGGGTGAGCAATTGGCTGAGGTCTTGGGCTCAAAAGGTTATAGAAAATGGAGTTACATTAGGCTGGCTGCCAGTCACTAGTGGGGTTCCTCAGGGCTCTGTTTTAGGGCCAGTTCTCATTGTTTTCATAAATGACTTGGATGGAGGACTTGTGGGACTAAGTAAGTTTGTGGATGACACTAAATTGGGAAGATCTCCTGACTCCTTTGAGGGTAGAAGCCTTACAGAGAGATCTTGACAAACTACAGGGCTAGGCAATCATCAGTAACATGAAGTTTAGCAAAAGCAAGTGCTGGATTCTGCACTGGGGAACGGCCAACCTATATATGTGTAGACTGGGAGATGAGAGGCTGGAGAACAGTCCTGCAAAAAGGGATCTGGGGGTTTTGGTCAGAAAATTGAACATGAGTCAGCAGTGTGCCTTGGCAGCCAAAAGGACCAACCACATCCTGTGTTGCAGCAAGCACAGCATTGTTAGCTACATGAGGGAAGTAATTGTCCCCACTCTGCCCTGGTGCAGCCTCACCTTGAACACTGTGTGCAGTTTTAGGCACTACAATAAAAGAAGGACATATAATTATTAGAGAGCCTCCAAAGGAGGGCAACGAAGATGGTGAAAGGTCTAGAGTGGAAGAGGTCTGAGGAGTGGCTGAGGTCCCTTGGTTTGTTCATCCTGGAGCAGAGGAGGCTGAGGGGAGGCCTCATGACAGCCTGCAGCTTCACCACAAGGGGAGCAGAGGGACAGGTGCTGAGCTCTGTTCTCTGGGGACGGTGACAGGATCTGAGGGAACAGCTTGAAGCTGCAACAGGGGAGGATCAGATTGGATGTTATGAAAAGGTTCTTTACTGAGAGGGTGGCTGGACACTAGAACAGGCTGCCCATGGAATTGGTCACCACAGCAAGCTTGTCAGAATTCCAGAAGCATTTGGACAATGCTCTCAGGCACATGGTTTGATTTTTGACTGGTCCTGTGTAGAGCCAGGAATTGTACTTTATGATCCTTGTGGGTCCCTTCCAACTCAGGTTATTCTATGATTCTATGGTATCTGACCAGAGTATCAAATCATCTATCATAATAGCACACAAGGCATAGTATTCTTATGTGCCTACATACACTCTAGCAGAATGATATGCTCAATGTTAAAATCCTTAGTAAGAATTAAACACTGAAAGGTTGAGACATAAGTGAACGTTTATTCTTTAGTAATGTCAAGCTGCCAAAAATAAAACATGATCACAAAATCAATTTATCTGTGAAACAGCAGTCTAATTTAAACATCTTTTTAAACATCTAATTTACTCTTTTTTTACTCTTTACTCTAATTTACATCTTTTTTAAACATCTAATTTAAACATCTTTTGGCCCTCCTGGCAGCCAGGAGGGCCAATCGTATCCTGGGGTGCATCAAGAACGGCATCGCTAGTAGGTCAAGGGAGGTGATTGTCCCGCTCTACTCTGCGCTGGTGCGGCCTCACCTCGAGTACTGTGTGCAGTTCTGGGCACCACAGTATAAAAAGGACATGAAACTGTTGGAAAGTGTCCAGAGGAGGGCTACGAAGATGGTGAAAGGCCTGGAGGGGAAGACGTACGAGGAATGGCTGAGGTCACTTGGCCTGTTCAGCCTGGAGAAGAGGAGGCTGAGGGGAGACCTCATCGCAGTCTACAACTTCCTTGTAAGGGGTTGTCAAGAGGCAGGAGACCTTTTCTCCATTAACACTAGTGACAGGACCCGCGGGAACGGGGTTAAGCTGAGGCAGGGGAAATTTAGGCTGGACGTCAGGAGGGGGTTCTTCACAGAGAGGGTGGTTGCACACTGGAACAGGCTCCCCAGGGAAGTGGTCACTGCACCGAGCCTGTCTGAATTTAAGAAGAGATTGGACTGTGAACTTAGGCACATGGTCTGAACTTTTGGGTAGACCTGTGCGGTGTCGAGAGTTGGACTTGATGATCCTTAAGGGTCCCTTCCAACTCAGGATATTCTATGATTCTATGATTCTATGATTCTATGATCTTTGACATTTGCTGATTTATGCTTTTTGATTTTTAGACCTCCTTTTTGTCATAAGTGACACCAGAGATTTTGCCTCAACACGAAAGAATAAGATGTCTTTGACTGCCCTCTGATGCAGTTCTTTCCTGAAAAGAAGAACTGATTGAACAATACCTATAATTCATTGTTAACAGTCTATTACCACTAACTAGTGCTATACAGTATGTATGAAGGTCAAGTTTTTTCCAAGTACATTTCTTATTTGTCAAAGTTTGACCAAAACTTTCTTTTTTTTACTTTTCTTCATCTGGATCTTCCTCTACTATGACCAAAAAAAGAAGTAAATAGATAGAGGAACATATAGATTAGAATGAGACCCCACCTGGCATGCTGCCCTGGGGTCCCTAGAACAAGAAGGATGCGGAGCTCTTGGAATGGATCCAGAGGAGGAGCACTAAGATGACCAGAGCTAGAGCACCTCTCCTATGAAGAAAGGTTGAGGGAACTGGGCTTGTTTAGCTTGGAGAAGAGAAGGCTCTGGGGAGACCTCATTGCAGCCTTCTAGTACTTGTTTCTCCCTTGAGAAACAATTGAAACTGTCTTTATTTACATCTATACTAACTTTTCTGTTAAATTAATGGGTAAAAAACTCTCGTGTGTATAAATAGAGGAATTATTAAATACTATGTCGTAGCTCTAATTTCAATTTTTAAAATATATCAGAGTAATCCAGAATAACACACAATTAAGTTCTCCCAAGGAAAATATACAATTTTAAATATATAGCAAGATACTGTAATTTGTAATGAAATCTTAATACTGTGCACTGTGAGAGTGCTTTCCTCTGTATTAGGAGAATTCTCTTGCTACATCTCTGAGGAAGATATCTTTTATAGATTGTACAAACCTAAGTTAGGAGTCATGACTCTTTCCAAAGTGGTCAGATAGGTAGCATCAAAGATGTTGAAGTACTCAAAAACAAGGTGGTGGAAAAGAGAGGCAAGATAGAATCTTTTATATAGGCTTTTCATCTGTTGTAAATGACAAAAACAGTGACAGTAAAAACAAAATCCGATGTGCTTTTGCAACAACGTATACAAATACATGCCTGAAGCAGTGCCTCCAATTACTCTGACGTCTGGTTTCTACCTTAGATAAAATGTTTACAAAAGAAAAAGTCTGTTAGCTCCCCAGTATCCTTTTCCCCAGTGTTTTCCTTCTCATCACAACTCTTACAGTCCCATCTTCCTTCTCATCACAACTCTTACAGTCCCATCTTCCTTGCTTTCTTTCCCTGGTAAGTAAGGGATAACTGAGTTGACATTTCAGAAGACTCCAGGCTCCTCCACGTCTCTACATGCTTTTTAGAAGAACAAACTTAATCTGCATCCAGTATTATCATTTTGTTAATCATCCAAGAGAGAAGGCAATTTACATGTTCTGTTTTTCAGGATGTTAAGAAACCAGTCAGTCTCAGTAGGGCATGACTGAAGAAAATTTATTTTCCTTCGTGGCTGAAGTTTTATTTCCCCAGACCATTGAATAACCTACTTTCTTTGTTCCCAGGAAAGAATCAGATTACAGGCTAATCAGTTTAGATCCTGTGGTATTACTGAAAAGCAAAGCATAGGGCAGTTAACCAGTACTATAGGTCCTACCTACATATTTATTAACAAATAATATTTACAAGGCAAATAAATGTTTTCTGGCAACAGCTGCAGAGTTATTTTCAAATGTCAAGCACATCACGGATAAAATCTATGCAGTTTGTGACTTGCTCTGCAGAATATTTTTCTTCCAAATAAGTGCTGCCACTGGATTTTTAGCCAAACAAATCAACAAAATATTATGGGCTCTTTCACACACATAGGATTAACCTTCACAGCATATACAGAAAGTGCATTATGCTTTGCCAGACATTGTGTGGGCAGTGCTATATTTATATTTCAGTTACAACCACAAATACAAAAGAGTCCAACATTGGTTTTACTATGAATTATATGTTTTCAGGACATAAAAAAAAAAACAAACATTATTTAGTAAATGTTGGATCTGAATTCTCATTATCTTTTACAGCCTAATAAAAATGTACTCCAGTGCTGTTTATATTTATCTTATCATACATACATTCCATTGTATAATTTGAGTGCTTGCTTATTCCAAACTATATTTTGGTTTTATTTATGTCCCTGATGAAAGCCATAATAGTGACCTGCCTGCATGCAGGTGGGGTCTCATTCTAATCTATATGTTCCTCTATCTATTTACTTCTTTTTTTTTGGTCATAGTAGAGGAAGAAAGATCTAGATGAAGAAAAGGAAAAAAAGAATGTTTTTGTCAAACTCTCACAAATAATAGTTAAAAGTCATTTGTTTGGGTTAGTAGGTTTCTTAACATACATTTAGTTTGTGTGTATTTTCATGAATAGTAGTCACTGCAGTAGTTTTTGATAGTTCTGTGGGTTTTACCAGACCTTTCTATTGGTGGCACTAAACAGGCACAATAAACAAACAAACAAACAAACAAATAAATAAATCTCTTAGCCTCATTTCAATATCCAAATGAGTTAGGGTTGCTCTCTTCTTTCAAAGGGCCTGCAAAGACATAACCACTGGAGAAATCTCTAGAGAAAAGGTGACATATAAAATTATTTTGAGAGCAAATGAATAAAAGTACAGAGAAAAGGACAGGAGTCTCAGTGTATGGCACAAAGAGAAAAATCTGTCTGTTCCATGGATTTATGGACATAGGTGAGTGAATCAAGCACCCAGCAGAAGTTTAAGTTTAGGATTGTCAGCAACCCCCTGTATATATCTGTAAGCAGAGTTTATACATGGCTTTTTTTTATACTGCTAAGTCACCCTGAAGAAAATACATTTGGACTTAGTAAAACTGTGTTTGCCCAAAGGACAAGTTCTCACTTAAGGACAGAACTTTCATGATGACCTACAGGCAGGCTCCTCCAGCTAGCAGCAGCACCCAGCTTTCCCACACTCTAAACCAATGGCACAGGATCACATTTTTTGCTCTTTGCCTCACTGTGCATGCACTTTTTCTCCAACAGCACTATTAACAATGAGACAAGGTCTTTCACATTTATTGCTGTGATACATCTCCCACCACAACTGGTGATGTCACAGCTGATGATGGAACTCACTGTCACAACAAACTTGTGACACTTCTTTCATCATCCTGTCGAATAGATAATTTATCACAGAAATCGATTACAGGAAAAAGCCTTTTTTTTTTTTTTTTTTTTTTTTTTTTGGTATTAGATAAATCACAAAGTTGACTCCACAATTAAAAGAGATCTTTAACATGCAATAGAGTGACCTAGAGGAAAAAAAAAAAAAAGTGGTTCTTTAGAGGTAAGTTATTCATGTTAACACGTTATTTCCATCTGAAATAACTGCATAAATGTGTCACTTCTGTCTGCAAATGCGTAATTTCTAGATTTTTGTCTAAAACTTAAAAGCTTGGTACTTTTCATAATAAGTTGTAAAGCATCTTAATTTATTATAGAAATGCGTTTTAAGCAGTTCTTTATTTCCAATGTCTTCTTTAAATTTGGTGGTCATTTTAAGCACCTGTGAAGGTTCTACTATTTAGAAAGAGGAGATTCATATAAGCAGTTCATCTTAATATTTGATAATAAGAAAGGTTTTCAACTTAACCTTCTCTGTATTCATGAACTTCATTTGGTCACATATGTGCCAACTTCAGTGTATCACCCACTTCCATTCTTTATTTTCTTGAAGAGTATCTCTTAATTTCTGTTTATGAAAGCGGGCCCCTAAGGGTATGAAAGAATTAAGCATATGTAACTTCAGTATCAAATGAAAACACAAACTTGTTCCTGTGCATGCATCACGTTTTTATTTTTCTATTCATCAACACCAATCTAATCAGCACTCTGTATTATATGATCATTTTTTTTATTTATCCAGTTAACTTTGTTTCACTGTCATTCAGCCACTCTTGTGGTGATTGTTTTTAAATCAGTTTTTGTTTGCATTATCCTTCATGTTGTGTCTCCTTCTATGTCACTCTGACTTCCTTGCCTTAACTTTGTTTTTCTCTAGCTCTACTTGCTTTAGCTCTAGCATTCAGCCTTTCTACAAGCCTCTGAGGTGACCTTGTGTCATTGCTTCTTGGCATCTAATAAGAATGACAAAATAGATGGGATATTGTAATATGCATAAACACCTGATTCCAACATCTTGTTCCTTTCTAATTATATGTTCAAAATAACTGCATTAGTTTACATTCCTTCCAGTCATTTAATTAATTCTCTGAAATGTGCCATGGGAAAAACAAACAAACAAAAAAAAAACACTAAATGAAAACAAGAATTTATGCTCCTTATCAGTGAATGAGAACAAAATTGACTAGACACACCTGTGGTACTTGGGAATGCACATAGACACCCATTTCATTATAATTAAGTTCAGGCTCAGTTTATTTATTTTCTTCCCTATGAATTACAGGGAGTTATTTAAATGATTCTAACAAAAAATTCTGGGATATCACTAAACACAACTCCAAATAGCTAAATCCTGATACAGCAATACTAGATGTTATTGTTTCTGATTCAAATGATAAGCCTTCATTCTCTAATAACCGTTTATTAGTTTCCTAACCACTTAGTCTGCCAGCTAGTTTCCTGTTTTATTTTCTATTTTATCCACTTATTAACTGTCCATCTTGAACTCTTACCCACTTTGATAGGTCTGATGTCCCTCATATTTCTCAATTGTCCAGCATCAGTAATGAATACAGAGGTGACACTTCTCATATAATTTAGAGAAGGGGACTAAAGTCCAGAGCATGCTTCTTCATACTTTGATGGGAAGTCTGAAAAGAGACAAGCAGTAAGGAAGAAGCCAGAAGTGACTTCCAGCAGGAGAATAAAGAACATCTGAGCCAATGAGCAATGTTGGTTGTGCCTCTGTCAGAATGTAGTTAAGAAAGGGAATAAAACAGCTGCACAACAAAAGCTGGAGAGAAGAGTGAGAAAATGTAGAGAGAATCAGCCCTGAAGACACCAAGGTCAGTGAAGGAGAGCAGGTAGTGCTTCAGAGCAGAAGTTCCCCTGCAGCCTATGAAGAGGTGGAGCAGGCTGTTCCTCTGCAGCCCATGGGGTACTGCAGCAAAGCAGATCTCCACGCTGTAGCCAGTGGAGAAGCCCATGGTGGAGCAGGTGGATCTGGCCTGAAAGAGGTTGTGGACCATGAAGAAGATCCCACAGTAGAGCAGGAGGTTTGGCGGGAGCTGCTTCTCATGGGGGACCCATGATGGAGCATTTTACTCTTGAAGGATGAACCCCATGGTACAGACCCATATTGGAGCTGTTCTTGAATAACTTACCCAGCTCATGCAGGATGAGTTCAGGAAGGACAGCATTCTGTGGGAAGGACCCCACATGCTGGAGCAGGGGCAGAGAGTGACTGTGAAGGATAGGCGGAGATGAAGCATTAGCATCGTAGCCCCCACTCCCCATTACCCTGCACTGCTTGGGGGGAATAGGTAGAAGAGGATGGATGGGGAGAAGGTGTTTTTAGTTTCTCACTGCTCTAGTTTGCTATTGAGAAGCAATAAATTATATTATTTTCACTACACTTTCTGTTTTGCCTGTGATGGAAACTGGGCAATGATTTCCCTGTCCTTACCTTAGCCCTTGAGCCCTTTTCCATCACATTTTTCTCCCCCTCTTCCTTTAAGGAGAGGGAGTGAGAGAGCAGTCTCAGCTGACCAGGGGGGTAAAAACCATAAAAATATTCATTCATTCATACTTTCTGTCTGTCTAGCACTGTTTTTTGTTGTGTGCTAATAGCTAATTGTTCCAATAACCCCTATGGAGAACTGTAGAGCTTTTCTCTTTACTTTAGCTGTTTGTTTGTTTGTTTTTGATTTTTTAGCTAGCTCTTCATTACTAACTCTTAACTCCCAAACATGTAACTAATATTTCTTTTATGAGTTCCCCTTCCTCATCTTGTCTCTGACTTATTTATTCTGAGGTGAACCTTCTCACGGCTGAATCCAAATACTTTACTTTCACAGTTTTATGCCCAGCAGAATAGGTCCTGTCATTTATTAGTCTTAATTAGAATGAAAAATATAATTGATACTTAGTTGGGATGTACTGAAGTAATTTTTATATTACATTTCCAGTAGACATTAATGTGAAAATAAAAGTTGCCAGCCAATAATTTCACATGGCAATTTCTTGCATATAAGATGTCTTATATAAGAAGGCTCTCATACACATTTTTCATTTCAGCAGTCTATCATAATTATCTATCATAATTTGATATATTTGTTCTTATGTTCTTGCATGAATGCCCCTTGAAAGAATGGACTGTAACTCCAAAGATGACTATATGATGGAAAATTTGAGCAATAGTTCAATGATTTTATAAACTATACAGTCATGAAAGACATACTGTTCCCTTAAGTTGTCAGATGTTTCTACATTGAATTATTCCAGAAATACTACTTTCAGATGTTAAAATTGAGATTGTCATTAAACCCAAACTTCAAGAATGCTCTATTTATTGCATTAGAAAAATGCTTTACACATATGAATTTTCTGCTTCTTGCACAAACTTTGTTCAGCTTCTAGATTAATAATATTATGAAAGTAAACAATACCAACATTTCATGCATTCTGTGTAGCTCCCTGATTTCCATTGTGTTTGGCTTCTAATTATACATAATGGCAGAAGTTAAGAGTAGAGGACTTTTGTGCAGTTGCAAACAACATTTACAACCCCACTTATCAATACAATACCTGCTAATGCTTGAAAGGGCAGTCATGAAAAATATAATTTGGAAAGCGTTCACAATCAGGGTTATGATAATATGTTAATTTTCCTTCCCCATTGCAATAGAATTATTACCTATTAACATCTGTTAATATTATCTATTAATGGCCTTAATTTTATTAATCAACCCAGTCGATCTTTTTGCAAGCTAAACTGTAAATCTTCTAGCATCCTATTAGTCTTTCTGTATCCTAACTATATTATTTTTTCCTTTATTTTTTCCTTTTTTTTAA
Organism: Aythya ferina; assembly: GCF_964211825.1. NCBI lineage: Eukaryota > Metazoa > Chordata > Aves > Anseriformes > Anatidae > Aythya > Aythya ferina. The sequence goes on from NC_140297.1 coordinate 83,953,763, forward strand.
TATTATTTTTTATTGAATGTTGGTAATAAGAGCTATGCCAAAGATTAGGTGATGTTAAAGCGCATGTGATTATGTGCCTAACTAACAGTCATGCTACATACAGACTGAAGTTTCAAAAAAATTGATCTTGCATTATAGCAACCCAAGCAAACAAAGCCATGATTGGGCCTGCTCCATTTTGTAGCACAGGAGAATGAGAAGCATCTGAAGTACATTTCTGAGGAACAGGGATGTAGTTAGCCAAAATGCTCCTACCTAAAGCATGGAAGATGTAAGTGAATAATCGTTCAAAAGTATGTTATTTAGAGTGGCAATATATCTTTCAAATATGTTTGAGGCATATAAAAATATTCTTCAAAATTCTTATTTCCTATAGGCAAGTATAAATTCAAAGATTTAATTTTTGAGTCATCAGTATTACAAAAATTGAAGTCCTTATTCCCAACTGAGTCTCATTTTCCACCAAAGCTTGTAGATTACTTCTTTAACTTCTGAAGTACCATGCTTGTGAATGAGTGCATACAATTTACTTTGAAACTTCAGTGTACTCCTTCTGCCCAAAATAAATTTTCTCAGGATATAATAAATATTATAATGCATTAAATTGTTTATCATGAACTAGCTCACAATGAAAAAGAATTTGATGTTTCAGTCACCTGAGTTCAAATAAATATTTTATCAGGCTTCCGGTTTCCAAGACTACATCTAAAATGACGTTACATTTCCACAGTTGAAGAATGAACAACATTTAAAATCTTACAGCTTTAATCTAACAGGAAGAGTAGAACAACTATCACTGGAATAAGTAAATTAATTCTTCCTTTCAAATAATCAACTTAGTTACATTTTTCTTATACTAACTTCTATGTGGAAAACATAGAAACATACATTTTCAGCCAGCAAGTCTATCTTTCTCTCTCTCTCTCTCTCAACAATTCCTAATAACTTCTCTGGTAGTTTTCTATTAATGTATGTACAAGAGCATCAGGCAAAATATACTGATTTCTCTCAATCTATATGGTACTTTCTCAAACTCAGTGGTAATAAGGAATACTCCTAAAATAATAAAAGCTCTTAAAATAGAGTATTTATTTATTTATTTATTTATTTTATTGCCTACATTATACAGTAATTTTCTAAAACAATGAATGAATAGTTGAAGGCAGGGTTTTATTTCACAGTCATTGATCTGTTTTGATTTCTCATTCAGATTAACTTTTTTTCCTAATCTACTAATATTACCTAAAGTGAAATTTATTTATGAATAGCAAAAATCAGTTTTGATAAGTTTTTCTTTCTAAAACCATTCTTGCCTTTGAAGGATTCTTAATCCCTCCATCATAGTCATTTCACTAATTGCCCTTAACTCACTTACAGAAGACACAGCATGGAACATAAATGACAACATGAGCAAAGGTCCCTCTCCATAGGAAAGGCTATCCAAGTGATTCCTTTGTGCCTGTCCTCAAGGAAGTATCTAATTAGCCTTTTCTAATGCTTACTCTTAATCTAGGCTGCAGAAACCATACAGTATGAAAATGACAGATTGCATTTCCTTGATAACACCTGTCACAAGGATAACAGTAACTGATGGTGACAGCACACATGCTATACTGACTTCAGCTTTACTGACTCGGTGTTGAGTACAGGTACAATGTTGAGGTTGGCAATAGTTTATTAAAGAATGGAGGGAATTTTTATTTGTTTTACGTTGAAAAATTAGGCCTTATATTTCATTTTAGAAGAATAGCCTAAGACATAATTTAATCCTTCCCTTCCCTTCCCTTCCCTTCCCTTCCCTTCCCTTCCCTTCCCTTCCCTTCCCTTCCCTTCCCTTCCCTTCCCTTCCCTTCCCTTCCCTTCCCTTCCCTTCCCTTCCCTTCCCTTCCCTTCCCTTCCCTTCCCTTCCCTTCCCTTCCCTTCCCTTCCCTTCCCTTCCCTTCCCTTCCCTTCCCTTTCCTCTTTTCTCCCCCAAGACTGTGAATCATCACATGAATGGGAGCAAAAGGAGGAGTTGGTTAAAACTGGCAGCTCCACATACACACTTATTTTCTTGAAGAGTTAAGGGGTTTGACAGAAGGAGCAGGCCCACATGTGTGAGTTGCAAGTGCTTTAGCTTATTTGTACCCAGTGAAATGAAACAAAATTGTCTAGTTACATTACTAGATTCTCTCATTCAGATTTTCTATTGTAAATCTTACTTAAACTACAGTACTTGGTTATTTTATTTGAAAATAGTACAAGCATTGTTGAGAAATCAAGTTCATCAGATATGATGTATTAACAAAAATCTAATTATTTCTCTCTGTGTTGGTAAATTATCCATATGCGTAGACATAATGATATCCAACTTCATGAACTGTGAATCAAACTTTTACCTTCTAAACATAACTAAGCTATCAAACTCATTGCAAAGAGATTAAAATTTAATATGACAGGAGAAAACAATGCTTTCTGAAATAATGTATTTTAAAATATTACCTTGTAGAATACAATTTAAGGTAAATATATACCAAAATTAGGATCTTAGAGATAAAAAAAAAATAATAATCTTCTTCTGCATAGCTGAGATTACAGTCCAGAATACAATCTGATTTATTGGCCAAAATCAACTCCTGCTATAGATACATGTAGATTTTAATGACAAATTATTTCAAATTCTGGTAATCTATGGGCATTAATAAAATCAGATATCTTCATTTTTTGCTGAAGATAGAATGTATGCAGCCACTTCATCTTGTTCAAATAATAATGCATTATAAATCTAATTCATGTCACCTAAATTATGCTTTACACCAGTCTTATTCAATTACTATCATACCTCAAATAGCAACTGAGCAATTGAACCATAAAATATATACATATATATATATATATATATATATATATATATATATATTAAACTCCCATGAACAGCTTGTGTAGACTAACAAATTGCATTTAACTGCTTATTTATTTATTTTCTTACCAGGTCCCTAGAGTACTATGTGAACACCTGTTATGCATCAGATAATTTGTCCACTGATTTATACTAAAAAAAGCATGCACAGCTACGCTCATTTAGAGGGAAAAATGTATACACTAATTAAACAAGATGCCTTATATATACTCCTAGGAATGGAATTCAGAACAAAACCTCTTGAAATGCAATCCAACTTATAAAGCATTAGACATTGCCACAGACATATTTGCTTTAATTTGAAAGTCAAAAGCGTTTGATATTGCCACAAGCTATTTTTAATGAAAAGATATCCATCCATTGTTACTCAAATAGTCCATGATAATATTCTAGGAAATAGAGTAGGAAACAAAGTAGGAAAATTCAGCCATATTTTGGAAATTGTTTATGTCACAGCTATTTTTCTGAGAAAATGATTTTACATTTTGTCTGATTCATTATATGTGAGAATAAGGGCTTGAGGTATAATAAATGCTACAGTAAGATATGAATGCAGAGTAAACTTTTTACAAAATTGACACCAAATACAGTAAATCAAAGTAGTATCCCTCCAAAGCTGTGAAATATTCACACTGACCAGTACTCACCTGGTTAATGAAGAGATTAAGAGATTACAGTATCCAAAAGATTTCCTCCATATTGTGTGGTTTTCCTTGCTTTGTTAAATCCATGTCTTACTTCAAATCTGACCTGGAACTATATATACTATATACTTTTTTTTTTTTTTTTTTTTTTTTTTTTTTTTTTTTTTTCCTTCTAGTGGTGGCTACGATTATTTCCTTACATTTAAGGAAAATTTGAGGTAGCATTAATGCAGTCCCTGCCAGTTATGTTTGCTTTATTTTCTTCTTTTTACTGAAATGTTGATTAAAAAACAAACAATCAAACAACAACAAAACTGCTTTCTAAAATTGTCACTTCAGCATTACCTTTTTGTTTTGTTTTGTTTTTATATTTTTTCCCATATGAAACACTGTTGGAGATATAAGCATCTCCAACAAATTTTAGGAAATGTTATGTAAAAATGGATGCCATATAATGCTAATCAGCTTGAGTATGAATATAGCCACTTTGGCATGGCTACTGAAAATCAGAGAGACCATAAGACAAATCAGAAACATTCATCATGCAATGTATTCTTAAAAGTGTAACATAATTTTTACAGAATTGTAATAATGTAAGTTACCATTCTAGAGGACTTCAAAATTTGGAATTTTATTTATTTAGTCTATATCTTTCAAACAGTTAAAATATATATATTTCAGAGCAAAATTACTATGCGTTTAAGTTCCTTATTATAGCTATGAAAGGTTACCAGCAAGGTAATAAGTTCCAGAAATAGCTCAGATATTACATCTGTGAACATGTGCATGTACCAAAGATTTTTCCATAAGTATTTTCTGCATATGTTGAATGGTTATTTAAGCAATACTTTGGTGGCATGGCATTTTAAAATAATTAACAACCAGCATTTAATTTGAGTGAAGTTTTGTGCTGTCATTCTTTCACAACGATCACCCGTGAGTTGATTAACTAAGGTTTGGAGGACTGAAAATAAAAATAAAGGTTTAATCTGGGATAAATGCATTTTGTTGACTATTAAATCTCTTTGGGAGCTGAGACCTACAAAGTAAGTCTAGCAGCAGTGAACAGTGACAATCCTGTAAAATAATGCTAGAAGAAGAATGGAAACTTATTTATTAAATTTATATTGGAATTTCTACAAAATATATATATATAAAAGTCTATCAAAAGATTCCAAGAACTTTGGTTTTGTTGGTGAAGAAAAACTAAGAAGGAAATATTTTTCCCAGTTAGGGAATGTTGGGAAAAAAAATCTACTCTAGACAAAAAAATAGGTCATTATTTATCTCAATTAGCCCTTAGTTTCTCATCTATGAGGGGATTTATTTTTAGATTGCCTGATAAACTATTTTGAAATACACGAATTATTAAGTTGGAGGGCTTCCAGAAAATGCCCCTCAGAAATACTCTCTTTCATTTGAAAAAAGGGCTTTGAAAGTGCAACTTCTGTGAACATAGTGGTGCAGAAAGTGGCAAAAAGGGCAGAGAAGAGGTGGATGCAAAATACTTAAAGATCTAGGACATAAATCTAACTAAATAGATATCATAATCACTGTCAAGATGCAGACAAGGAAGTCACAATGTACTGGTATTACACAATGAAAAGGAAGTCTATTTAAAAGTACCTTCAAAATCTTAGCAATGCAATGTGCTTTTCCATTGGATATAATGATTATAAAGCCTTTCCAATACCATTCATTCTTTTGAACCACAGAGAGATTAATAACAAAATATAAATAGCTGAGGCACCCGGCAGTGGATGAAGTCTTACTTTTGACCACTCTGGTCCATTCCAGAAAATAAATTCTAGTCAATAGTCCATGAAAACAAAGAAACATCAGCAACAAAACAGAAAAAAAAAAATATGTCCAACTGTAGCAATCTCTTTCTTGAAGGAAGCAGTACAAATCACTGAGATCCAAGCACCAAATGGTGGTAAAGCCCGTAGAAAAAAAGAAGAGTTAAACTAATTCTAATACCCAAAGATTTTTACCAGTAAGGCCAAGAAATAACTGACACCACTTATGGTAAGAAACTCAAGGCAGGTTCTACATTCTCCTTTCACCTGGAGCTCAAAATCAGTTACCAAGGAAACTGTATTGCCTTACCTGCCTAACTACAATTTTTATTATTTTTTCCTTCATATTATACTTTTTCCAGAGATCCATAAGCTGTTATGACGCCCAGCCAGGAAATCCTCACCTATGAACTGATAGGTTTCATAAAACAAGGCCGGCGTGGCTGACCAGGAACATTCTAATGGAGATTAGGCGGAAACAGAGAGTGTTTCGCTACTGGAAGGAGGGCCAGGTGTCATGGAAAGAATACAGGGATGCTGTTCGTGTTTGTAGGGAGAAAGTTCGTGTGGCCAAAGCACACCTAGAGTTGAAGCTGGCTGTGTCTGTGAGAGAAAATAAAAAGTTTTTTTTTTAGATATGTGAATGGAAAAAGGAGAACTAAAGAATACATAGGGCCGCTCCTTGATAGGGAAGGTCTCCTCACAGACAATGACATAGGCAAAGCAGAGACGCTTAATGCCTTGTTTGCCTCTGTCTTCAATGCCGATGATGGGCTTCGGGACCCAGGGTGCCCTGAGCTGGAGGACCGGGACGGTGGGGATGACAAACTCCCAACCGCCCCTGAACGTGTACGGGATTTGCTACTCCACCTGGATCCCTACAAGTCCATGGGTCCGGATGGGATTCATCCCCAGGTGCTGAAAGAGCTGGCGGACATCATCGCGGAACCTCTCTCAATTATTTTTCAATGATCCTGGGAATCTGGAGAGGTCCCGGTAGACTGGAAGCTGGCAAATGTTGTGCCGATTTTCAAGAAGGATCAGAAAGAAGACCCTAGCAATTACAGGCCTGTCAGTCTCACGTCAGTACCTGGTAAAATCATGGAGAAGATGGTTCTCGAACTTATTGAGGCGCACCTGGGGGACAAAGCAGTCACTGGTCCCAGCCAGCATGGGTCTGTGAAGGGTAGGTCCTGCCTAACTAACCTGATTTCCTTTTATGATAAGATCACCCGTATGGTGGACCAAGGGAAACCAGCTGATGTGATTTTTTTGGACTTCAGCAAGGCTTTTGACACAGTTTCCCATAGGATCCTACTGGACAAAATGTCCACCATACAGCTGAATAAAAACATCATACGATGGGTGAGCAATTGGCTAACGGGCAGGGCCCAAAGGGTTATGGTAAATGGGGCTGCGTCAGGCTGGCGGGCGGTCACCAGTGGGGTCCCTCAAGGCTCCATTTCAGGGCCGGTACTTTTAAATATTTTTATAAATGATCTGGATGTAGGAATAGAAGGTATTTTGAGCAAGTTTGCTGATGACACCAAACTTGGAGGAGCTGTGGACTCGAATGAGGGCGTAAAGGCCTTGCAGAGGGATCTGGATAGGTTGGAGAGCTGGGCGATCACCAACTGCATGAAGTTCAATAAGAGCAAGTGCCGGGTCCTGCACCTGGGACGGGGAAACCCTGGCTGCACGTACAGACTGGGCGATGAGACGCTGGAGAGCAGCCTAGAAGAGAGGGATCTGGGGGTCGTGGTAGACAGCAAGTTGAATGTGAGCCAGCAGTGTGCCCTGGCAGCCAGGAGGGCCAACCGTGTCCTGGGGTGCATCAAGCACGGCATCGCTAGTAGGTCAAGGGAGGTGATTGTCCCGCTCTACTCTGCGCTGGTGCGGCCTCACCTCGAGTACTGTGTGCAGTTCTGGGCACCACAGTATAAAAAGGACATGAAACTGTTGGAGAGTGTCCAGAGGAGGGCTACGAAGATGGTGAAAGGCCTGGAGGGGAAGACGTACAAAGAACGGCTGAGGTCACTTGGCCTGTTCAGCATGGAGAAGAGGAGGCTGAGGGGAGACCTCATCACAGTCTACAACTTCCTCGTAAGGGGGTGTCGAGAGGCAGGAGACCTTTTCTCCATTAACACCAGTGACAGGACCCGCGGGAACGGGGTTAAGCTGAGGCAGGGGAAATTTAGGCTTGACATCAGGAGGGGGTTCTTCACAGAGAGGGTGGTTGCACACTGGAACAGGCTCCCCAGGGAAGTGGTCACTGCACCGAGCCTGTCTGAATTTAAGAAGAGATTGGACTGTGCACTTAGTCACATGGTCTGAACTTTTGGGTAGACCTGTGCGGTGTCAAGAGTTGGACTTGATGATCCTTAAGGGTCCCTTCCAACTCAGGATATTCTATGATTCTATGATTCTATGAATCCTTTATAACTTGATATCCAAAAGATGAACATAGCAAGCGTCCTCTGGAGACTACAGGATAAATTGTTGGCACACAGCAGTCCCTTGCTGGCTAACCTAGAAGATACGAGCTTGCACGCTAATATGAAACACAATGATGACACACATCCTGTTTTGAGTAATTTAAAAAAATGATCAGTATTCAGAGTACATTTAATGACATTGCCAACACTGTGTATTCCATTTCCACTCACAACTGATTTCTTAAACCAGCACTTCCCTCAAACTACAGGAGTGTTTAAGGGAAAATCTATGGATGCTAAAATGGCTCAATGATATAGCAATATTTTACAATCACCCTAAAGAGGAATTTCTTAACAGCTGTTCTACCAAGCTAATGCTATACTTCATAAGTGTAGATGACTTCATTATTTTGACTGAAAGCATGGATTTCTTTTCAAGTGGTGCCATGAATTTGGCAATCATGACCTCTTCAGCTTGTCTTTGGAATATTCTTACATCAGTATAAATTTGCTAGACACCATTGGACACCATTGCCAACATCAAAAATAATTTTATAAACAAACACACAGAATATTGATCAATTAAGGTGTATATTTTATATAAAAAGTCTACTATCCAAAACACGCCCCAAAAGCTGTAATATGACCATATGACCATTTTAATTTCATTTGCTCTAAGGTTTAAATAATACTTAGGATACTGTTTTCAATCATCTCAAGAGCATAATACGCAATAAAAGCAGTCCTCTAAAGAAATAGATCATAGTTTTGAACCAGCCACTTGAACACCACATAAACTGTTACCTCTACATGAAAAGACAATCTTTGCTGATTATTCTTTTTCACATAATTTTGTGTCTTGATGCCGTAACTGAAAGCACCTGCATCCTGGACTGGGGATCTTAATTAAAAAAAAAAAAAAAAAAGTTTCTGAAACCACTCTTCTCAGCCTTTGAAAAGTGTCACTCTACCACCATTCAAACCTAGCTAAACCCATCATCAGAAGTAAATTCTCCATGGTACAAATTACACTAATTGTTGCACTGACACATGCCTAACCACAAAATGTAAATCATGCAAATCTTTTGCAGTTATCTCCATGCAGCTGCAATAAATACTTTTACAGCAGAACTCTCAATGTTCCTGAATTTACACTTGCACTTTTTAGGAACATAATATGCTTCATGCTGTGCGCATAATTTTCTCATGATTACCCATGTAGGTAAAAATAAAAAAAAATGAGTGTTCACAAGAATGAACTTACACTGACAATCAATAAAGGACAAAAGTTGCCATCTTCCAGAGAGCAGCCTTGTCTCACAGAACAGATCATGATATAGCTGATCACTCCATCCAGATTCTCAAGGGAGGGCAGCACAAATATCTCCCAGAGTAAAGGTTGGAGACCATATTGAATGCCTTAACTACTGCCTCAAGTGCAATACTGGTCTTAAACTGCATTATGTCTTTCTCCAATACCTTATTCTTCTGGCTGGTCACATGCCTTTATTTCCTCTATACTAGCTATCTAAGAACCATTATTTCTGTCTCCTTTTCCTTCTCATCAACCCTTTTCTCAATATTAACAGGCTCTCTGCTACAGGGGTAATAACTACTTAATTTCCTAGATGGTCTAACTGGTATGTTTCTATCTAAACTTTGACCAGCTAGTTCTTAGCTTGTATTTAATTTTGAAAACTGCTGATTTTATCTCAAGCATGAATAAAGGCTGTTTGTTCATTTTTCTGCAGACAGCAGTTCTTAACCAATCTACAAAATCTTAAACATTATCTTTTGCTTTAAGAGATATTTTAAGCATAGAGCTCTTCAATTTAGCCACAAAGTTATAAAATACATGAACTGCATTTAGAAATGTCTGAGATATCAGCAGATGTTCTGCCTGGGGAGTGAAATCAGGATTAGGGGTAGCAACAATAAGTAAGCTTTCATGGAAAAAGGAAAAGGACACAATTCTTTGAACTTTATGCAATACAGAACAGAATAGATCATCATTGAATATTGGAAAAAATTTAACAAGAGACACAAGAAGGTTAGAATGACTTTCTTAGAAAGGTGAATTTGTTGAGAAGTGCTCAAACTGGCAAAGTTCTTTCCATAAGTCCACAATGCCTCCCAAAACTGTAAGGAACAATGCTGTAAAAAGTTTTTATATTGGGTGCAAATTCTTTTTCCATTGTACTTTTGCCTTTAATCTGAATAGGCAAAGAACAAGGACCTTGATCTAGTCACATTTATATTTATGATATCTTGTTTATATCAAAGTCTTCCACTCAACAAAGCAACTAAACATACACTTGGGTATGTTTTTCAATCAACTTGAAAGTGAAAGGTTTTTTGTTTTTGTTTTAAACATCTTGAAGAAATCAAATATGTTTATTAGTTGACAATCAGCAACATTAATAAATACATATTTAATATTTTTTTTCCAGATACAAATTTATGGCAAGTTTAGAGATCCTTCTTCAACAGAAAGCCCCATTTATGGGGGTTATATACTGCTGGTGTGTTGTGCAGTCCTTCCATATAACATGCAGATCACATATGGAAGAGCTCAAGCGCTCACTTCCTCCTGCTTCATCTATATCAGCAGATAGATTTTTTGTTCCAATTAGAACAAAGCATTTTATACATAAAAGAAAACATACTGTTTTCTTTACCCAGGCAAATAATCCAATTTACTTCAATAGGCCTACTTTAACATAATACAGTGTGTCATTTCTCATTCTATACTTAACTGCTGAGTTTCCTATCTGGAGTCTACCTCTTCTTTGTTACTGATTTTCTCCACCTTTGCATTTAATAATTATATTTGCTATAAGCTCTACCAATCAATATTTCTATATCCAAGAAGACAATATTACAAATCATATAGAGAAATATGTGGAAACTATTCACACTGCAGGTTTAAAAAACTGTGGCAAAGTTACAGGAATAAATTATTGGAAGTGAAGCATCTGAAAAGTACTATTACAACTGTACAATAAAAGATGTAAAGTCAACAGTTAGATTGAAGAATAAATGTAAAATATTACATGTGTCTGAGGTTTTTGAATGAATATTTTAAAGGAAAGCTATATTCAGATTTGCTTGAAAAAAGACAATAGACTAATTTTTTTTATATGTTGAGCCTGTATTTTCAGAAGAATCTTAAAGATTTGAACGTCCATTTTATTTAAAGTTTATATATGGATTAAATAGCTTTCTCTATAAATGGTATTTAAACACTGCTGGTGGGTTTATAATTTTCAGGCTTTCATTAATTAATGTACTAAGTAACCTTGCAGATATGGAATACTTAAATTACAGCAAAGTATAACAGTTAATGGTAAAACATTAAAAAAAAAGGCAAAAAAAATACACTAGCAAATAATAATAAAAACCTCATCATCTTTTCAACTGACTAAACAGAAGATTCATATGTACCTGTGGAATCAAGACTTAATATTTATTGTACACAATTTTTATAGATAATTATTCTCTTAAAATCACAGTTTGGCTATTCCAAAGCCAAAATAATTAACAGAAGTTCTTCAGCACATTTTCTCCCAGGTCCATACACTTCAAGTCTCTCTCCCTTTTTCTCTTAAATAATATTTTCAGTAAAAACACCCGCAGCATGACAATATTACTAGACAGCCACTCCTGAATCATTAAGTCTAAGAAAACACTTTATATTTATGTGAGCTGCATTCAGATAATGCTTTTTCTGCAAGTCTATATGATCACCAGACAATGAAATTCAAGAAGCAAGTTAGCCTAAGGAGTGAAGAAAATTGCCTGGATAAATCTGTTATTATCATATGGTATAATTGTGCAAGGGATTCCCTCCAGTTGGCTGAAACCAACAATGAAAAAATACCAGCTGATGCAGATGGGCACCATTTCTCATCCTGAGGAACAAGAGAGAATGTGGTGAGTGAGATGATGTGTACTGGGAAAAAATGCACTATCAACTACATATTTTTGAATTTGAATGTTCTGTGTAAAATTATAATGACTGAATGGGAAACTGGATGAAAGGATGCAGGTATGTCATAGATCTGTAACCTTCTCCTATTTTTTTTTTTTTTTTTTTCACAGAATCAAATAATCACAGAATCATCCAGGTTGGAAGAGACCTTCAAGATCACCTAGTACAACCTCTGACCTAACACTAACCAGTACTCCACTAAACCATATCACTAAGCACTACATCTAAACATCTTTTAAAGACCTCCAGGGATGGTGACTCAACCACTTCTCTAGACAGCCCATTCCAATGTCTAACAACCCTTTTGGTAAAGAAGTTTTTCCTAATATCCAAACTAAACCTATCCTGGTGCAACTTTAGCCCATTAGCCCTAATCCTGTCACCAGGCATGTGGGAGAACAGACCAAGCCCCACCTCGCTAGAGCCTCCCTTGAGGTATCTGTAGAGAGCAATAAGGTCGCCTCTGAGCCTCCTCTACTCCAGGCTGAACAATCCCAGCTCCCTTTGCTGCTCCTTGTAAGACTTGTTCTCCAGGCCCCTCACCAGCTTTGTTGCCCTTCTCTGGACTCACTCGGGCACCTCCATGTCCTTCTTGTAGTGAGGGGCCCAAAACTGAACACAGTACTTGAGATGCGGCCTCACCAGAGCTGAGTACAGGGGGACAATCACTTCCCTAGACCTGCTGGCCATACTGCTTCTTATACAAGCCAGGATGGCCTTCTTGGCCACCTGAGCACACTGCTGGCTCATATTCAGCCGACTATCAACCAATACCAGGTCATTCTCTGCCAGGCAGCTTTCCAACCACTCATCTCCCAGCTTGTAGCTCTGCTTGGGGTCGTCATGTCCCAGGTGCAGGACCCAGCACTTGGCCTTGTTGAACTTCATACGGTTGGCCTCAGCCTATCCAGATCCTTCTGCAGAGTCTTCCTACCCTCAAGCAGATCGACACACGCACCTAACTTGGTGTCATCTGCAAATGTACTGAGGTTGCACTTGATCCCCTCATCCAGATCATCGATAAAGATATTAAAGAGGACTGGCCCCAGTACTGGGGGCCTTTTTCTCCTATCCCCCAAACAGAGAGTGGCTGAGATGGCACATCCCTCCGGAAATGAGCAGAGACCTGAGTCTTCCTGTCAATCTGAGTTTATTCCAAGATAGACAGATTCAGAAGATATGGGGTATAGAAGGAAAATAAAGTCAGAAATACAGCAGTGAGGTTGTGTAGAGCTCCATATGGCCTCAAAGCCAGGCCTGGAGACAAGGAATCACCCTGAAAGGCTAAAGGGTACAAAAGCTAAGATGATTATAAGACTATTTTAATTTATTACAACACTTTGCCTAGCTTTTCCTCTATTTAAAAAGAAATTTATATAGGTATGAAGTGTTTTTTTTCTTTTTCTTTTTCTTTTTCTTTTTCTTTTTCTTTTTCTTTTTCTTTTTCTTTTTCTTTTTCTTTTTCTTTTTCTTTTTCTTTTTCTTTTTCTTTTTCTTTTTCTTTTTCTTTTTCTTTTTCTTTTTCTTCATATATATATTTATATTCAAGTGAGACACAGAGTATTATACAGGCAGACACAAAAGTCTTTGAAACCTTTTCTGAGTGGATGGGAGTTAAGCTAGCTCCGATATATAAGCTGTGTCAGAGAATGTCCACAGCCACACTTGCAAGGTTTGACTTTCCTGAGTTTCATCACCATAAGACAGCTATCAAGTTTTACAAGAGCTAGGAGTAAAACTTGGGTTTTCTACCATATTCTAGGCAACTGAATTGTGCCTTTCCCCTTGCTAGTCTGCCCTTCACTTGGCTGGCACCCCTTGCTGATATGTTCCAGGTCATTTCCTCCTGTCTTTGTTGTGCTATATTTGGGACCTCTGCTGCTGATTGTAATTTGTAGTGTTCATATTCTTCGTAATATTGCTCCACAGGTAAGAATTGCAAGGTCAGCAAGTCTTTACTCCATTACAACATGTCAATATCCTTCTAGAGTGCAAAGACTGAACTTGTTACTAAAAGAGCCTTCTGCAGAAGAGGATACTGGCTAATTTCATCCATGAAGTGCTGGAGCCATGCTTAAAGCTGTAGTTAGGGTACCACAGATGGGCACCTCAAAGCTGCAGTTACGGCATATCCAGATGGGAACCACTCCTGTTAGCCCATCAGGACAGGGCCCATCCCACCACCCTGCAGGAGCAAGGCCGCAAGGGCAGTCCCAGCCTTGGGCCCCAGGTAACTCCCTGGGGGCCAGGGCAAAGCCAGTCCAAGCCCTGGGCCTGTGAGTGGGCCCATATGGGCAAGGGCCATATTCAGCCAGGGCTAAGGAAACTGGTGTCCAGCCCTGCTGTGGTGTTGCTGGGGCAGGAGTTGATGGCTGCAGGGCTGCCTTGGTGTCCTGAGCCTGAGCTGGGTTGAGGATCCCCAGGGTTAGGCAGGGAGAGGTGGAGCTGACCTTCAGGGCCCTGAGAGTTATTCAGACACAGAAGTACATTGCTGAATCAGGACATAAACAAGAACATGTTTATTTAAATAGAAAAAGAGACCACGCAGTGCCTTTCACTTTGCTGATCAGCTTAGTGAATGATTTAATTCCTGTTTACATTTTCAGTTCCCTGTCTGTTAACTAATTCTGTTTATGGAATAATTAGACAACCACTTAATTGAAACAGAAACAAAATTTAGTTTATTTCTAAATTTGTAAATTATAATTAGGATGCTTATTAAATTACATTTACACAAATTATACCTCTTTATGTATAAAAGGAAACATATCTAAAGGATTGAGTATTTTAAAACAGCTGTGAGTGCATATGTCAGAGACAGCATATGCCAGGTACATGATTATCACTCAGGAGAAAAACAATAAGTTCAAACAAATTTTCTTTCAAAAGAATTAAAAGTAAGTAGATAATACAGAGATTTGCAACTTTGAAAAAGAAAGATTTTTTCATGTCCCGTGCTCCAAAGGCAGGCACACTTTGCTTTAGTGAAACCTTTTTAATAAAGTAAAACACAAACTTGAGTTTTTGTGGTTGAGAATCCACTGCAGCATTATTATTCTTGTACCAGGCAGAACAGAATTGGAAAACAAAGAAACAAAAACACACAACAGCAACAACAACAAATAATAGATTGCTAGCAAGGATACTTTGCTGGTTGGATTTTGTGATTCAGTATCAGTTATTTTAACTTTAAGCATGAATTCAGGTGAATATCAAACAAAAGAATCCGTGTTAATGTTAGTGGTGTTCTGAAACATTAGATTTTGCATTCAGTTTTGACTGAAAGAAATTTTCAGTGCACAAAGGCTTAGATCTGTCTTTTGATTACACACATGAGGAGACACGCATTCATTGTATTTTGTCATTAAATATGTTCATAGTAATCTTACTTCCAAAAGATCACTTATGAATAAGTCGTACAGAGGGTTATATAAGATTACAGTTCTTCCCTTTTGGCAAATCTATATCCTGTCACTATAGTATTAGCAAAATTCAATAGCCATACAAAGATGATTTTATGGTCAAAAAGAACTGAGATTTAAAAACTCTATAAAGCTACAGATTTCATGCAGCATATTCGTCAGCTAGCACAGCAATTTATAATTAAAAACATAATATGTTTTAGAAATGTATCTAATCTTCATTTAGAGGAAGTATTGTTCTGATGGTAAATTACCCTAATAACTAAAAAAAAACATGCTTTAGTTTAATTTTAATTTCCCTCAATTTACTTGACAACCACTGGACACTTTATATCCTTCTTGTTTAAAATACTAACTCTAGTATTGGATGGCCTCTATCTATTCCTTATCAATGTTGGTAATTAAAGATCAGAATCAGGTCAAAATGTTACTGGAGAACAGGAAAGAACAAGTAGTTCAGATCTTGCTTCAGATCAGTGCATAGCTCGTTACTTTGAAAGATGCTTTTTGCACATTTGAGTCCTATACAGAGATCTCCAACTAAATTAGTTTAGCCATGTTAGAAAACGTTTAATTTATGCTGCTCTTTAGTCCTGTGCCAAAAGCATGTAGCATATTTGAAGGGGGTAGCCACCCTACAGGATATTCTACAAGATCTGTACTTTTAAAAAACACATTATCGAAGACTGCCTACAACATTTTTAAACATTTTACAATTTTAAACATTTACAACATTTAAAAAAAATCTTCTTTCAGAGCTGTACATCAATAAAGATGATTTGGGAGGTGCACATAAGAATAATATTTAAAATAGTAACGTAACAACTATTATTAACTCTTATGACAAACAGTATACTTTTTCTTGTAAGGCAGATGGTATGTATTAGACAAACCTTAAGATAAAATAGTGCACCTTTTACCTTTGTGTGATGTAAAACCAAACAAAATCCTACTATACAACAGTAATGACCAAACATCCATAACTCTCTGATTTTAACTTAAAACTCTAAAAGGAAAGAAGTACATCAGACTTAAAAAAAAAAAAATAATAATAATAATAAAAATAAAAAAAAAAATTATTAGGAATTCACAACCTCTTTGTACAAGAATGACAAAGTGTCAAAGGAATGGTGAAATATTTAATTCTGTTTCCTTGTTCTTTAAACAAAAATGCCACAAGAACAGGCTCTCCTGATTATTTTACATTGTCTAAGTCATCTTTCTTCATTAACATTTTGACATACCACCAACAATTCCAAAGGATTGTCATTTATGAAAAAAAAAAAAAATAATAATTAACTTAAACATATGAAGCATCCTTAGCTGAAATGAATTATACTGATTTTTACTGATTTGAATTCTGAGTCATAAAATGAGATAAAAATACAGTCAGAGCTGCCCGAAGTAACCAGTAATGAAAGTTTCATATATTTTTAAACAAACAAACAAAACCAAAACTCACCTAGGTAAAAATAATTATTAAAATCTAGAGCTCAAAATTTGTGTTTTGCAGCAATTTATATGTTGCCTGTCATATTAGCCACAGAAAGCTTTCAAAATAGAAAGTAATAGATGAATTAGCTTTTGTCTTCCAGTTTATGAGGAAAAGCATTTCAGTTCAAGGCTAGTGTTATTTAAGATTGTCATCTTTTATATATTAAAGAAAGGATTTTTCTATCTTCATCTAAATTTAGTTCTAGAGGTTGTGACATTAGGGCAAATCTAGTTTAATCATACTGGTAATTTTACGTGTAAATTAATACATGTACTCACGCAGAATTACAGCATTATAAAGTCATTAGCAAAACCAATGACGGACAATCCTCCCAGATTATGGGATCCCTAGTGAGCTACAATTTAGATTTTAAATGAGAATAAATTACCATGCCAACAGTTCTTTGAACACAGGTTGTTTTTCCAATATATCTTCACTAAGCAGAATATAACTGGAAGTGAATTAATCATTTAAGTGCAGAAAATCAAATGCATTGAAATAAAACTTGCATGACTGCTCCTTTAAATTTTAATTTATTAGGACAGTTCTCTCAGAAAGAAATAGTTAGAATGATGATTGGTTTTAAATCTCTCTTTACATTTACATGAAGAAGCAGAAAAGTTATACTTGCTCACTGATAAATCAGATATCCTATTTATTTGGAAACTTTAATATATCATTAAGATAGTTACACTTGAAAGCATATGTCACGGACACATAAAAATGGCATGAAACAGCCAAATGAGGTACCACGTACTATAAAAGTAAACGGTAAAAAGTGGTGTGAAACGTGATCTTTAAATTTCAGTATGATATAGCAAGAGACTCAAGGAAGCTGGCTTTGTATGTATGTGCTTTGTTCTTCTTGCCTTCTGTCATCACATTAAGTGTAATATGACAAAATTTCATTCAACTTTTGAATCTGAACAAATAAAGTGCCTGTACTAATTAAACATATGTGAAGCACACTGAAAGTGAAAATCATACGCTAGGCAGGAGAACTACAAGCAGGGCCCTGGTTCTCATTAAGAACCAATTTAATAATTTTCCATGGCTAAAATAATAAGAGACCGTCTTTTGATCAAGTGTTGAAGAAAATGTAATATTGCAGCAAGCAATAAAATAGCTATTGCAGAAATAATGAACTAGGAAGTGTAAGATTCATCAGTAACCATCCATATTGTCTCAAAAACGATTTGTTTTCATGAATATAATAGTTTATTAATATATATATATATATATTTCAATACAGAGCTGAAAAAGCATCTCTGTGCAGAATGAGAGTTTGGAACTTGGTTACAATTTACAGGCACAATGGCAAAAGACTCTCTGGTTTCAACTGTCTGTGGAATTCATTAATCCATTTAGAAGGGACACATGAAGACAGAAGATAGCTATTTTCCAAAAGTTCTGCACAAGATGTCTAGTTCCATGGGTGGCTTTTAGAGGAACTGGTTGGGATATCTTGTATTCTCAGAGTAGATATACTTTTTAATCCCCTACACAGTTCCAGTTTGTTTGGTGGGCTGAAAATTCTGAAATTGGTGGCTCAGAATTCATATTCTGAGGTTGAAACAGGGCATGTGTACATTAGTGCATAATTTTCATTATGAATGCTTTTGAAGTGAAACTCCTAATTGTCCCGTCTTTCCATGTTTGGATGTATATTAAAGTAGCTGCTAAGTATACAAACGATATTTCTTCCAGATGCAAATAAATTAAAAAATATGTAACCCACATAATGATCTTCTATCACTTAGTCCTGGGTGTGAGACCAGAACTATGCCAAAATTAACACCCTTTTCTCCCAACCCCACCCAAATGTGTACAGTGGAAACAATGAGTCCTCTTGATCAACTCTTGACTGTACAGGTCTGCTCTTACAATGCTGTAGTACAAGCTAATGTAGCTGTAGTCACAATAATCTAAATGTCTTAAGGGGCAGCTTTTATTGACCTTTTATTTCAGAAATAAATATATGATGCATCATGAATTTTAGAACTTTACAGCAACCACTGGAAACAAAAAAAATATCTTGCTGTATAAACAGGCAAACACACTTAGCATAAGTAGTTTTGTGCAACTCATTGAAATGATTACATATATACAAGTATTTATATAAATGTACTGTATATAAAGGTATGTACATTAGATGCATACATTCGAGAAAAATAAATAAATAAACATCAGTGCCTGTGATGATGACATTGGGAATTTAAAGCTTTCCTTACAAAATTTTCTTCTTCATATATAATTGTTGGAAGACGTTTAGGCCATTGATACTGTAACACTATCTTTGAAAAGATCAAAGTAAATCTTTAAAAAAGCTTTGGTCAGATATTTTTGGTTTGGCTTGGGAGATGAGATAGCATAGGAAAATTTACATTAACAACCCAAATTAATAACAGACTTGAAGAGAAATTGTGAAAACTATTAAACAAAGTCCTAAAAATAATGCCTTGTGTGATTTTTTTTTTTTTTTTTTTTTTTTTTTTTCAGTCCTACTGCTAGAATTCAACTCATATCTGAAACTTTTGGTTAGATTTGTGTTTGCACTTCTACATCTTCATTTTTTTGGGGTTCATGACATAAACATTTGCTGCCTGTCGCACAGTGATATATGCTATAACACTTTCTGTCTTGAGTGCACTGCCTCACAAATTGTATTTGCTTCTTTACTGGTCCGCACAGCCCCTTTGTCATGTCTTACCTCGTTGATAGCATCAGAAAACTTGGAAAGTAATCGTTTATGATTCTTACTAGTATTCTTTCTGTTTGCTCTAGTATTCTTAAGTAATTTACAACCTAGTGAGAAGCCAATGCTAGCAGTATTGAAATTGGTAAATGATGGACAGTTTAAAGAATTATTCAGTGCTGTTCATGCAAATATAATAATTATACATTCAAATAATAATGAATGCATTACAAATAATGTTGTCTTCATTGACCAAGATATTGTTTCCATCAGTAGAGAAGAAATATTTTTGTACTTCTCACCATATATTTTTGAAGACACTATGAGATGGATCTATTTATTTTTAAATTTCCTGTTGAATGCCTTTTAAGGTTCTTTTAAGTTTGCAAAGGTAGCTGGCAATACGGAACTTATTTGCCTCAGAACTACACCAAATCTCGATGTTTGTATACATAACTTTGATTTTGAAATCCATTTACTCAGAGCATCTGAAGGAGTGGTTTCCTTACGAAAAGCAACTTATATATAAGCTAATATATAAGGTAATAAAATGACTTCTGAATATTCAGTCCCTGACTTATGATGCCAAGAAAAAAAGTGATAGGCCACCTAGCAGCACTAGTTATGCTTTTGTCCATGTTAACACAAATTTCTTAGGTTAATATTTGTGGCAGAATCTACTCCAGTGTAAGTCTAACATGTTCTTTATAGTGGTGTTATATACAAATTAGCAAAGAACTGTGCAGTAATAGGGCCTAGAAGAACTGACGTGCCTAAACTTCATTTTGCAGCTGTACTAAGAGTAACAAGAAGCCTGGCTGAAATGAAGTGCAATGTTATCACAGGTTGGTAACACTATACTGTCTGTGCCCTAAAAGGGTTGTCACCATATCTATACTGATGGTCTGCAAAATGAGGCAGTAGAAGACATACAGCCCCACCAACACTTAGTGTTGTACTAAGATCAAATAGCAGTCCTGTAGCACAAAGGAAAAAGATGTCACTCGAAGAAACACCTCTTGGGACAGCCTGTATGACAATTTAAATGTGTTGATTATAAAATAGATCTATAAGACTTCAATATGTAGATATTGGAAGGGCAAACAACAAAGCATTAACTACAAGATTTTATCCAAATTCTTACTGATTTCCAAATGTGCTTAATTCCAAAACAAAACAAAAAACTAACAAAAAAGCAAGTGGAAAAATAAATATTGAATATTGACAGCAAAACGCCAATGCTTCATTTATTATCAATTTTGCTATGCATCATAGTGCTTTCTTCAGCTGTAATTTCCAATTCTAAGAATCCTTTCTTTTTGACTTTCAGTCTGTCTTTTTCAGAATAATATCATGAGTCATAAGAGTTCCTCAAATCAAGGCTTCATCTTCCCTTTAAATGATCACCAGCTACACCAAAATATTTAAACTTCTTTGCGAGGACCAACTTCTTTGTGAAGACTTTGTGAGGACTTTTTAAGGACTATTCTTCAGTTTCCTAATGTGGGACTTTAGTTGCAGATAATAACCTTCCACATTCTTTTTTCCCTTTTGGTGTTGTGTAATTGTACCTATCAGAGATTTGATTTGGGGCCATATAACATATTGTACTACTTTAAACTGTCATTTCATGTCTGTACTCTGTGGTGGTGCGCTTGACTTCTTTTATTATTGAGAATAGAGACTATTGAAACATTTCCTTTTTAGAAACTTCAACAAGTTTTATTTTTCATTGAAGTAAACTCCTATGCAAATGTCTTGGAAACTGAAGAAAAAATGTATTTTATTTAAAAGGAATGAACAGTTTGGTAGCACTATCACTGTAAAACTTCTGCTCTAAAGTAAGAATATTTCTCTGCTAACTACATCAGAAGTTTTGGCCAAACTAAAATTACTTTCATTTTGGTTTATCTCTGTTTTTATGTGTATAATTTTTTCACTTCTCAGTATACATGCTTGCTTTCAATGAAACATACCTATAGATAATATTAATCCATGTTCTTTTCCTGGCAATTCATTTTTAGTCCAATTACCTTCACAATGGTTTGTTTCTTACTTATTTTTACTCCATGTCCTCTAATTTGTGAATTCTTTATTTTCACGTATTTTATTCTCACATTATACATCCTTCTGGCTTTATATTTGCTGCCCAAATAATGGGAATGTAAGCATGCAGTTTTACAAAACTTCCTCTCATTAGAAGAAAAACAAGAAAAGTGAAATTATGTCAATAAAACTGTTCTAGTATAACAAAGACATTAAAAAAATCAAGAAAAATCAAGAAAATATTTGTTCCAGAACTGTTCAAATTAGTAATTATGCCTTCTTTAGCTGAGTTACTTATTAGTCAGAAATGTCTGCGGTTAAAGAACCATAAAGAACCTTTTCAGGTTCATGGCTTGGTGACTATTCCCAACTCATTTCAATGAAGATAAAAATATCCGTACTAATACAAATACCACGGGAAAAACAATACCTTTGTTCTAAATCTCACCAGAGACAATTTCTCAGCTATGGCTATATTCTTCAAAGACATGTAGGCTTGAAAGATCACAGAGCAGCTGTTGCTGCTGCAGGGATGAAAAATAATTTCACTGTAATTATGCAAAAACTCATCATAGGAAAAAGGAAGCATCATTATTGTCTTGAGAACTACTTACGGGAAAGAAGTTGAATATAATAAGGCATGAATTTTCCAGAATAGCCAAGAGCATCATGTGCAGGTCCAATACATAAGAAAGAACCTATGCAGTGCAGCGTGTATGTATCTAAAGAAAGCTGAAAGTCATATATTCCGTTTTGTAGTTATTATATATTACATGATACCATAAACACAAAAAAAAACATGTCCCCTGGCCTCCCCATCGCTGATGGAGAACTGGATCACTGTATGCTCCCATGTAACACTAATTGCAATCAGCTTAGGCATAGGTATGCTTTTATGGTGTATGCCTTTTGTGAAGTAGATGCTCACAATATCACATTCCCTACACTAGTGTTCTAAGGTAGATGTTTATAAGGACATCTTCAGTAACCATGTTCATCAACTTGATGAATTATTTTCCTAAGCCACCCTGTGAATAATCAAATAAATAGCTTTATTATTAGTAGTAATATTTGTTTCAAAAGCAAGCAGAACATGTACACATGTACACTTTTAAACAATTTGATAGATTATAACTTAGCCTAATATTTAAAAGGCAGAGTAAAATGAAAATTTTAAGATTTGTTTTACATTGATTATTGGAGATAAAAGCAATGTTTTTGGACCAAGGGGAAATTTTCCATCTGCTCTCACCTGTATCTCAGTATCTCATGAGCTGCACATACCAATGTTCGAACTGGAACAGTTATTCAGTTCATAGCATCAGCTCTACAGGATTTTTTGAATCAAAAATTAGTGGCTAGTGCAAGTCCAATGAAGCCCGTCAAAATTACACTAAGTTAATTTAACAATAAATTCAAACATAAGCTATTCAGTTCTCAAGCAACAGTCATCTTTAAGAACAGGACTACTTGCTGAGCAAAGGCTAGTTGTCACTAAATGGGCTAAAAATTAATAGATATATTTATCTAACATGATTGAGTTCTAAGACAAGCAATTCTCTTTCTCATTTGAAGTAATATCAAATTATTTTGTATGTCTTTTACATTTTCTCCCAGACTTAATTAAGTTGAAAAGGATTTTAAAATCACTAAGTCAATATGTCAGTTAGCATAAAGAGTAGACCTGTATAGTGTAAAATTTGTTATAAATGATATGTCAACTTTGGTATTCTCCATTTTTTGCTTTTTCCTCTATCAAGGTATTACAATATTTAAGTAGCTTTGTCTATGGTCTTTGTCTGTGTGAGTCAGATTTTGTTTATTTGTATTTCTAAAGTTGTGTCACATGGATTCTATAAAGATGGTGCAGATATAAATACATTTAAATACATCATACTAGATTGTCATAGATTGCTATAACAGTGCAGAACCAGTCACTATTTCACCTGCTGCCTTTTATAAACTGAGTAAATACCATCATAACCTGGAGACTATCTGCACTAAGTTTCATTGTAGAATCTTCTGAAATCAGTCACAGAACTATAATCATATTTTGTGGAGCCACACACTTGTCAGATTCTATGTCTGTTTTATTTGCTATACATATTTGTCATGTTTATTTTTGTCTTAAAATTTTACAAGATCTTATTTCTTTTGTGAAGAAGAATTTACATTTCAAAGAAAGGCCTTAAAGCCCTGAAGATAAAGTGAATAAATTGAGCTGAGGCAGATGTTCTGACAGATGATTTTGTGAACAAGCAGTCTACAAATTCATATACAGCTTAAGGATCGCAGTTCACCATTCTTTTTAACAGAACATGTTTGGGATGCCTGTTTGCAGTATGTATTAGTTTTGTGAGTTATACAAAATACAAAATCTTCCAACAAACTTCTGTGTTTAACAGATGTCTTCTACTTCTGAACACAAGTCTGTCTTAACTTGTGAGTTGATCTACTTGCATCTCCTATAGGAAAAAAGAAAGTTCTGCTCAAAAAAATGTTGCAGTATAAAAAAGATAAGCACCTTTAATGCTCCTCAAACTGGTGTCCTAAATGAGAATTATGTAATTCAGAACAATAAGTAAAGGAAGCAATATCAGGAACTAATTTTACAGTATGTTTTTTTTTCTTCCAGAAATGTGATAATAAATTCTCTTCTTGACTGTAGTTACAGTGCCTTGTCCAGAGAATAGGAACAAGTAGTCAGACAACTATAACAATGAATGTTGAGTACACATAGCCAGAATACAAATAAGCAGCTAGAATACAAACTACAAACAAGAACATGCATAACATACTGTAGGCCACTTAGCATATTTACTCAGAAGAGCTCATTTGATGCACTTGTACAAATCAAAATCAGCTCCTAAAAATCTCACATATTTGATGGGAAGTTGTAAGAAAATGGTCTATCAGCTTATGGTTACCATTACACCACTAAAAGCAAAGCAAAGCAAACCAAACCAAACCAAACCAAAACATTGTTGAGAATTACCACCAACTCACTGATTATCTAAAAACTGTAAGAATATGTAGGATTAATCCTTCTAATGCCATTGTTTGCTGAATGTAACAAAAAAAACCCTGTCATCATTGAACTGTAAATGCTAGAATTCTTTACTATTTTTGACATTATTTGATACACCAGTATATAAAATATTACAAAAAGGATCTGTCAGAGAGAATTTGATATGAATATTTCTTTGGCACATTTATATCACTACAACACTACATAACAATCAGTTGCATAACTAACATGAGTCACTGAGTTTGAATTTAGCAATCCCACCTATGAGCATTTTAAATGGAAAGCTTTGAAAACGAAGCCTGATTGGACATTTCAGTAACAAATTCTGACTACAGGAATCTGAAAATATCTGTAGAATTAAATATTCACAATTATCTAGTTATATATATACACAACGGTGGTAAAGACAGAAATGGTATAAAATCTTGTTTTTAAAAATTAAAAGTAAATAAAATGTAAGCTTCTTCATTTATGCACTTTTCATTTAAAATGTATTCAACTTTGGATACGTCCATACGAACATTTAATTTGGATCAGGAACATACTTTAAAAGTCTCTTCACCATGTCTATATACGTTACTTCATATCATATCATACAGAATTCAAATGGAATTTTGTATTGCTGCAACTAAGCTAGGATATGAGTTCCAAAACCAGACCCAATGTATTTCAACCAATAATGATCATTCAGTCCATAGAACCAGGCTAGTACTAGTTAGTCCAGGGTAAAACTCTTAAAACATCATACGTGTATACAAGGATCACACTGTTTCCCTCTACAGGTGCACTCACATTATGATAAGCTGCTTCGTAATGGAAAATTACAATTCTCTGGGTTTTATTAGCGGCAGAAATGATTCAAAATAATATATATATATATATATATTTTTTGTAAATCAAAACTTTTTTTTTTCATTGCAAGTTATATTATACATGTATATGTCTGACCATTAGGAAGAAATTGCATTAATTTTTTTTTAAGCAAAATAAATGTAGTTAAAATGTGCCTACATAAGTGGAAATAAGAGCAGGAGGATAGGGGACACTGTTGTTCCCCTATTTAGGTTTAGAAATTAGAGTAAACTTTCATTGCACAGAATTACTGACAGCTCTCATGGACGATTCATCTTCTGTTCATTTCTAAAGAACTATTTTATAAAAAAATATTAAAGATTTAAATAATTCAATATGTTATATGCACTTAAAGGCATTAAAAGTAAAAGAAAGATAATATTTTTTATTATTATTTTTTTTTTTCCCTCCCCACTAATTGCTAGTCATTCATATTCTATCATGCTATCATTCTGTGACTGGGCACAGATTACCCAGAGAGGTTTTGGGAATCTGCCTCCTCTTCAAAAGCCATCTGGGCATTGTCCTGGGCAACTGACCCTAAGTATCTCTGCTTGAGCAGAAGGGTTGGACCAGATGACCTCCAGAGGTCCCCTCCAACCTCAACCCTTCTATGCGATTCTGTGATTCTATATTAAGAACTCTTTTTCATCTCCATCCTTCTGTCTTGTCATAGTTAACCAAGCTGTGGATAACCCCCAACCATTCACAGCCTATAGTTAAAGTCATCTCAAATAATGTATTTTCCAAATTCTGTGTTTTGAGAAAATCTCAAAGTCAAAATCCTTTCTTTCATTTTTTTTCTTACTGATACAGAAGTCACCTACATAACATATCCTTCAAGTATTTTTTTTTTCTTTCCTTACTTCATAAATGCCCACGTCTTCAAAAGTATAAACTTCTTAATGATCTTGTATATCTGGTGTCATCTTCTTGAATGGCAGAATGGCTAAAGTTTATCTGACAAAAGGATGGGTTATGTTATCTCTTTTTAGTATCACTTCAGTTTTGTTCCTCCGTGACTAGCAATTCAGCACTCATTATTTGTTCTTGTTACCTAATCACATCATATTATTTACTACATCTGCTATTTAAACTAAGAGAAAAAATGAGATCACATAACAGAACTGATTGCTGAGCTCAGGAATTCTTGCTTTTGCCAACTGGTTCCAACCATACTAATGTTTTCATGTACCATGCTTTTGTCTCTTAGTACGAACAAAACTGCAAAATACTGAGCTGAATTGCAACCTAGTCTGTATGTAATTACTGTGGTGCAAAGGAATCAATGAAGTCTATGTTATATGAGATCAAGTTCTATTCCTCCCAATTAGTAGAGTACTTTCAAATAAAAGAAAGCTACATTTATGCTGCTTGGCAAAGCAGTGAAATGTTAGGCTGTCTTCTGGAATAAGTGACATAAAACTGTATTAGCTTCTATGTGTGTGTGTGTTGTTTTAGTGCCCTCTTTGATTGCTGCAACACCATACTTAATTAAAACCTTCACGCTATGAAAAGTAATGAAACAAGTGAAGTATCAGCCATTTATTTCTTGAAAGAATAAAATAACTTCTAAAAATGGAGTCTTGTGGAAAACTAAGATAATCTTAAAATTATTTTACACAGGCAGCAAAATGCCAGCCTGCTGATTTTACCTGGCAATGTCAAAGCCATCACACACATGAAATAAAGACATGGAAATGCCTCACTGACCACAATTTGCGTTCTTGTTGTAGAGTAGCAACTGCTCAAAATAATTAGCCAACGTTCTATTTCAGTTGTTTCATTAGTCTCTTGTAGATAAAGGAAACACATCTTGCTGTATCCACTTCTTCCTTTCATGTATTTGGGCTCTATATTATTTCCGGCCTTTTTGCTTCTACTCAAACATGCCTCTATATGGTACTGATCTCTCTGTTCAAACTTCTACTCATTTTTATTTACTGAGAGAGGTGTTCCTTTCCCCGGTTCATTTGCTAAGTCCATCCTTGCTCTATTCAACAGCTGTCTGCAAGTGCAATGCATTAAATTCAAAGAATCATTATATAGCTATCTTGCTATTATAAGAAGTGTATTGGTTTGTTTTCATGAATATTTTCCCTGTTAGACAAAGATAATATGATTTTTAAAGTATTTTCATAAACTTTATAATAATATTGAACTTGTTCTAGAGAAAACTATAGAGTGACTGTAAATTATCTGTAGCCAGACACAGGTTATAAGTATTTTATTTTAAAATTTACTCACTCATATGATTGGATCTTTTTTAGCCGTAGATCTTTGTCTAAGTTAAAGGCTAATAACTTATTTTGTTGCTTATTTGATAACTTTCTTTTATATTCAAATGCTCTGAAGCAATCTGCAATTTTTAGGTACCCCAAGTCATAGATGTCCAAATTAAGATAAAGGAAATAGTTCAATTTTCATAAAGCAATAATCAAATACAGTTTGAATGTAAATCCTCTTAAAGAAAAACATATGATAGTACAAACAGTATTATAGGATGAGTCACTAGTTATCTTCAAAAGTCTTGTCTAGCTTCATTATTATATAGCATATATTGATTTAAGAAATGCAATTGCATACATCAAGCCCATTTGCTTATAATTACCCTACAAAGAAGCAGTTAATTTTTTAAAACAACATTGTACATGAAATGTACTTCTCACTTCTTGAGTTTACTTTTCAATCTTTTCTCATCATGGACAATGACAATCACCTATACTATTAACTTAAAAATAAAGTAAGAAAAAAAAAAGTGCTCATTTCCCCACAAATAAGTAATTTAAGGAAAAAAAAATAAAAATTAAAGGCTTTTACATGTCACAAGAATCAGTTTCATTAGAAACTTCATTCATTGATGTTCCTTAGACCAGAACATGGTATATTCTGATCATATTTTAGAAACTGGGATTTTTATAATTAATTGGACAGATTTCTTCAACACCTTTTTTTCCTCCAGCAAAACCTAGCAAAAAAAAAAAAATCTAGCAAAACCTGGACTTTGCTAACACAATTTATTTTTAAAGTGTCTATCAGGAGATAATATAACATACAAAAACTGTACCAGAGAATAAAAAACACATTTGCAATTGTTTTCAAGGTCAGCTGTTCTACATATGAAGATCAACAACTACTGGCATGGGTAATGTATGTTTTGACCCCTTTCCTGATTTTAAGCTGTAATATTCAGTATTTTTCCTTATGAATTTTGAATTATGAATTTCATTGTATCTTCTCCTAATAATAATTATATTTCTAATACAAATTATGAGATTTTTTTTTCATAGTTTTCTTAGGTATCCTTGCTGTGGTTTGAGAATGAATTGACAATGGTTGTTCATACAAATTAGTTTTATGAAATACTTTTCAAATCTTAATTTATATTCAATGTAAGCTCTATGCTTGATAGTCCAAACAATAGGGTTAACATTATAAACTAAATGTATACCTCTCATGAACTCCACTTTTTATCTTGAGGACCAAATTTTTATGGTTTACACTATCCTTATTACAATTCCACTTCTATATATATGCCCTGAGGACTGGCTGCTTGTGCTGTGTCCATTCACATGATTAACATAAGGCTTTTTTTTCGGGCCAGAGCTGAGTGATTGAGAGATTCTGGTTGCACCTGTAAGAGCATACTTAAGAAAGGAAAAAAAGCTGCTGCACAACAGCAGCTAGGAGAGAAGGGGGAATGAGAAAATGCAAGACAAACAGCCTGCAGACACCAAGGTTAGTATAGAAGGAGGCACCAGAGCAGAAGTTCCCCTGTGGCTTGTGGAAAGGCCCACGGTGGAGCAGGCTGTCCCACCATGGAGTGGTGGAGATGAAGCATTAGGGACTGACCGCAGCCCCCATTCCCTATTCTCCTTCATAGCTCGGGGGGAGTAGGTAGAAGAGGGTGGACGGGGGGGAAGGTGTTTTTAGTTTGTTTCTGGTTTCTTACTGCCCTAGTCTGTTACTAATTAGCAAGAAATTACATTAATCCCTCCCCCCCCCCCCCCATGCTAAGTCTGTTTTGCCCTTGATGGTAATTGGTGAGTTATCTCCTTGCTCTTATTTCAGCCCATTAGCCTCTCTTTCTTTCTCTCTTTCTTTCTCTCTTTCTCTTTCATTATATTTTCTCCCCCAATTCTTTTGATAATGAGTGAGGGAGTGGCATGGTGGAGTTTAGCTGTTTATCAGTGTGAAACCATTGGATCATCTAACTTCTGGGTGTGGGCTGCTAGTTTGGCAGTTGAGCACTCATGCCACTTTTCTATTCACTACTCCTGAATTAGACTACTCCCTAGTAGTCTCCCTACTAGATTAGTAGTCTCCCTACTAGATTAGCTATCTCCCAAGTCTCACCCTGATTAGGTAAAATTTTTCGTTATCTTTATTTTATTTATTTTATTTTATTTTATTTTATTTTATTTTATTTTCTGTCCTTGTTTTGCTGATCCCTCCTTTGCCATTGTGTTTTATGTTGACTGCCTATTTACAATCCACTGAGGCTTCACTCATGGCATATAACTTGAATGGCCTCTTCTACTATTGGTCCAGGGATTGGGCACTTTAAAAACCACCTCCTGATTATGTGTGCTTTTTTCTAATTTTTTCATGTTTGTTATGCAACTGACTGACAGCCTGTACTGGGGTCAAAGGCCATGTACCACTTCTCCTGTTCTTTTTCTCAGTAGGAACATACACTCCTTGAAGTATTGGTTTTGGTCCTGCTGTTTTTCTGGTCTTCCTTTGTGGGTACTTTGCTCTTGCTCCCAGCATCAGTGTATCCCACAGGTCATTGTCATGTGTCATTCCCTCAGGACACATTAGTTCCTCTATTAGCTTCTGTCAGTATTCCTAACTGGTCTTCTTCTCCCTTGGTTAGTCCCATCCCTATGGATCCATCATCCTACCAGCTTACCAGTCATTTTTTTTTTTTATTTTTTTTTTAATTTTCACAATCACTTTTTTTTTCTGCTCACCAGTCACACAACCACTTTTTTTCCTCTTTCACTCATTGTGCTCCCCTAGGTGGGTAGTGATATGCTGCAGCTGCTTGGGCTCTGCAGATGCAGTCTGGTTGTTCTGTCCTGCTACCTCAGCTACAAAGCTACAAAACTGGGATGGCTACTTATGTGGAGTAGTCTAGTCCAATTTTTCCCTTGTCCTTCTCTAATAACTGTGATGGGGGCTGGTTCCTTCCGCAGAGTGAAGAAGCCCTCTTCATCCTTTGAGGAGAAAGGAAACTAGACATACCCATCCCTGTGATCCAGGTCCCAATCAGGAGAATTTGCTTGTGACCTCAGACACTGAGATTACAGCCTTTTTCTCTCAGCAGTGCAGCTGTTGCACTTCTCAGCTGGCCAGCTGCACTGTTGCTCTTTGCTTTATTCTGCACTTGGACAAGTATGAAAAAAAGATATATCGAAGTCTCACAATGGGCCTAGTTGAAAGGAAAAATATGACATTTATTGTAGGTTTCACTTCTTCCTAATAAGTGTAAAAGCATTTCTTTATGATAATGACACTCTTGGGATTCTTCTTATTTCATTGAAACATACAGTGTTGTGGTGGTTTTACTCAGGTGGGCAGCCGAGCTCCACCACAACTGCTCTCTCACTCCCCCTCTCCTCAAAGAGGAAGGGGGAGAAAATACAACACAGGGAACTGGAGGTTTGAGATGAGAAAGGTTTAATTAAAGGGAAAGGGAATGGGGAGAAAAAAGAAACAAAAGAAACAATAAGTCCGCATGGAAGCACAGAGAGAGGGAAAAAATTATTCTCTACTTCCCATCAACGAGCGATGTTTGGCCACGTCCTGGGAAGCAGGGCCTCAAAATGCATAGTGGTTGTTCAGTAGGAACAGCCCTCTCCCCCATGAGAGCCCTCCTTTTTATTGCTGAGTGTGACATCAGGTGTTATGGAATATCCCTTTGGTTGGTTTAGGTCAGCTGTCCTAGCAATGTCCCCTCCCCATCACTTGCCCACCCCCAGCCTGCAGGCTCCTGGGGGCTTGGAGGGAGTCCTGATGCTGTGCCAGCACTATGCAGCAGTAGACACAACACTTGAGTGATATCAGTGCTGTTCCAGCTACGAGTGCAGAGCACAGCACAGTGTGGGCTGCTGCAGGGAAAAGGTGACTTCAGCTCAGAAAGACCCAACACAAGTGTGTAGAAATGTGAAGTACTATAGTGTTGGTCCTTACTGTTGGGAATGTACTAGCTAATGAAAGCAGTAATTTTAAATCTAGTGTCATAGTCCCACACAGCATAAACACATAAGGGATAAGAATTATAATTGTCAGTCTAGTGTCTAAAAAAAAAAAAAAAAAAAAGAAAAAAAAAGAAAAATCATTATCTCAGAGACAGTCCTATATCACTCTATATCACTCTTATCTAGGCTATACAGTAGGTATATTGTGTATTTTTTTTTTATTTTTCAATGATAAAGCATGTCAACAGTGTCAAGGAAAAACTTGCATAAGGCTATCTTAAGGCAGATTCCTCTGGAGTGCTGCTTTGGTTTTTCTCTAGTAATTGCATAAACTGCTTTGGAAGAAAATGCCTTGGAGTAGAAATATAATACATAATCAGCTCAAATAATTACAACAAAAATGCTAACTTGCTGTTTTCACAACATGGATAATAGGCTTGCTTAAGGGCATGGAATACAAAATCAGTTTTGCATGTAGTCTTGTATTTCAGAATCATTAAAATATGCTACAGCCTGAGTACAGAAATAAATGCCTCTGCTGCTGACTAGAGTGACAACTGGCACACTGGGAATTCAGCTCTTTCACAGAGTGGCATAGCTATCAACCAGAGTAATGTGAATAATTTTCATAGTTTCCATCTATGTTGAAATATTTAATTTTCAAATGCAGAAGGCCGAACATGACAGAACAGTATTGAATTTTAGAGAATCAGAGAAACCTAACAGGAAAGGTACATGCTCTGATCAGTTAAATTTATTTTGAGCTTTTTCATATGAAATGGAGGGTTTCCCAATTTAAAACATCAGAATATCATATAACAGAATATATATTATTTCAGCTGTATTTTACATACCAGAAGTGCTTCCATATGTAGTTTCCAAACAAACTGCCCTTAAGGCTGGACTTCTGCACCTGTAATTAGTAATCTTCAAATAATTACTGCTGTAGTCATTTTTGTGATACTAATACAGGATTAGTATTTTTAAGATGTTGATAGTATCATTAAATAACATTATAGGATTTCCCTGTTTAAACTTTAGGTCACCATACTAATAGCCTCTACCTCATGACTTTATCAGAGAAGTACTTTGTTGACTTCAGCATGTATTCTTAAAGATTTGCCCACTATCAAATGCATTTAGGTATTTTACACATCATTATAACCTAGTTTACAGACAGCAGCCTATGAATAAAAGATAGTTGCTATGCAAATCAAGGCATTAGAGGAGCTAAGCTATGTCCAGGCTTCTACTCTTAGAAATGAACTTGTACATTTGTATATCATATAGGTCACATTTGTAAGAGGTCCTTCATTTTGCCAGATCACAGCTGTTTATCCATTCACCATTCACTCAAATTCATTATGTTGGTGTACAGGAAAGAGATCTCTATGCAGTATTCTAAATTTAAATATTTTAAATTCAGAATAAAACGTTTCATTACTGAAATATTTTTAGGTCTATGCTTCACCACTGCTTATGCCAAAGCAGAATTACTAGAATAGACAAAAAACAAACAAAGATTGTTACTTTTTTTTAATGAAGAGCAGGATGATTTTTCCTGATGGATCCCACTTTCCTAAAGGCTTTTGACAATATATTGTTGACTTTGGTCTATAATTGAATCTGTTCAGATGTCCAAATATGAACTTACTGAAATCTTTGTCAGTTTATGGTGCTCATAATCAATGCAATTTTTATTGGTTTTGTTTGTTGTTTTGTTTGTTTTTTAAATCATTGACATAATCCTTAGACATAAACCAGAGTCTAGGACTAGGAGTGGATTCAGCCACAGCTAGGCTCCTGACCTCTTCAGTTCAAAGAGCTGAGAAAGCAAAGGGGTCCACTCAGAACCTTGCGACTAAATGGGCAGATCATCTCAATGTATCTGACTTTACTGGATACTCCTGTATGCAGTAAATGATCAAGTGTACCTTGCCATCTCGAATCTTGTTAAATTGCTGTCATATATAATTCAAGTTTGTTAGATCACTACATTATATGAATAAATATATTGCTGCTATACTCTGATGAGAGAAGTGTATAATCTGTTACATATCCTTGAAGAAAACCTTCTCCATAACTTTTCCAGGGACTGAAGCTAGAATAAGTGGTCTGTAGTTTCCCTGGTCTTCTCTCATGCCCTTTTTGTGGAAGGGAATAGTGTTGGCTAGATTCCAGTCAGTAGGAACCTACCCCAGACTCCTGTAACCTTTGATAAATTATTGAGAGGGGTCCAGCTTTAATGTCCACTAATACCTTCATCACTCTAGGGTGATTTACATCTGGCCACATAGACTTATGAATGTTGGTTGAGCTGATACAGATGTTCCCTTACAATTTCAGTGACCACAGATGGAAAGTCACTGTGCGCACACACACACACCGGTCATTGACCTCCAACTCTGAGGTCTGGGCAAACCAAATCTGTCATTACTGTTAAATATAGAGGCAAAAAAAAAAAAAAAACAAACAAAGCAAAACAAAACATTAAATGCCTTTGCCTTTTACTGCTACTTACTTTTTAGGTAACCTTCCTTTCCAATTATCAGTCCAATGTCTTCCTTTGACCTCCTCTTGCTGTTCTCATACTTGAAAAAGCCTGTTCTGTTTTCTGACACCACAGTGGCCAGTGTCAATTTCTGCTGGGATTTGGCTTTTTTTTTTTTTTTTTTTTTTTTTTTTCCCCTGCAGGTGTAAACTGCAGCTCTGTACTCTCCCTGTGAAGCTAGACCTTGCTTCCAGAGTTTACATATTTTCTTTTTCTGCCCTAGTTCTAGGGGGAGTTCCATGTTTAGCCAGGCTGATCTTCTGCCCGGCTTGCTTAACTTGTGTCACAGAAGGATTGCCTGCTCTTGGGATTTTAAAAGGGGGGATTCTTAAAAAGTAACCAGCTCTCATGGACCCATAAACCATGTAGAGCAGACTCCCAGGGGACACTGCTTACTAGCTCTCTGAGAAATTTAAAGTCTGCTCTTTTAATGTCTGTGGTGGAAACTGCTGACCTTGATTCTCCTTACACCAAAAATTTATAATAATTTTGAACAAAACAGCAACCTACTGTCACTTCTCACACCAAGCCTTCCCTGTTCTCAAGCAACACATCCAGAAGGGTTCCTTCCCTAGTTGTTTCACTCTACACTCATGACAGGGAGTTATCTTCAACATGATTTAGGAATTTCCCAGACTTGTTGTGGCCGTATTATATTCCTAGTTTATGTCTGAGAATTTGAAGTCTCCCATAAGGGTGAGGGTGACCAATCCCAAGATTTCTCTCAGTTGCTTATAGAATAGCTCATCCATGCCACCACCCTGGGTGGGTGGTCAATAGTAGACACCCACAGCATCCTCCAGATCACTCAGAGGATTAAGAAAGATAAAATGAGCAAACAAACAACAAAAACAAGACAGCAAGTATTTTTATTCCTGTATAAATCCATGCATCCATCCATTCCTGTATAAATCCATATTCCTGTATAAATCCATGCTGAAATATCCATGCTGAAGTACTGTAATGTGCAATTCTCTCCTCTTCTTCTTATCAGCTGAAAAAAAAAAATATGACAGAGTAGAAAGAGACTTAAAAGGAAAAATAAGTAAAGAATGGCTTATGCGAAAGGCACAGTTAGATAAGCAAAGATTATTCAGTTTAGAATGATAAATGACAGAAAAAATAGAGAAGGCTTTATAAAAATCATGAGCAGTGAGAAGAACAATTGCTCTCTGTCTCTTCTAATGCAAGAATTAGAGGACATGAAACTAGCAGAGGACAAGTTAAAATAAAATAAGACAAAGGAAAGGTGGTTCTTCAAGTAATGGTGCTCTGCCTAAAGCTTTCTGAAGATTCAAAAACTAATATTCTGGAAAATATTACTATTCGTTTACATTTGATAGGTTGGCAATCAGTAAGGTTTGTGATGGAGAAGATAATGGAAGAGATGGACTTTTAAACCCACTGTAAGGGTTTACCTCTCACTGATGATCACACACTCTTTATACTCAGAAGAGAGGTTTCATCAAAAGAATCAATATACTGATTGTATTTATAATGCTACAATCTGTGTTTATACCATTTAACTTCCCTATTTTAAGAGTTGTTGGTTTTTTTTTATTATTTTTTTCAAAAAAAAACTCTTACCAACAAAACAAACAACAACAAAACACAGCTAATGTAGATTTAATTATGCAGATTCTGCTTACTGTCATTTCACACACTACTACTTTGAGAAACAGCGAAAGTGAAGACAAAATACCAAATCTGTTCTCTGTATGTGTTTTGTATATGTAATCATCCGTAAATCTAACGCACAAAGCAGTATTTACACTGAAGCTAGCAACACAACAAAGACACGGTTCAGACTAAAATTAGAAGTTTCTTGAATTGCAGGCAATACTGGGCAAGCAAAAGATAATGAATGTCATAATAAATGTCTTTCTATCTTTCACTGTGTACCAGAAAGTGAGTTGAGAATTCCCATGTTATTTGACATACCAAAACTACTAATCTCTTACAGGATGTTCTACCCTCAGTGCTTGCTGACACAAACATGAATTTTACTTGGTTAATTAGTCGCTTGATTATGGCCCTATCTATAAACAGATATTATTATTTAATATATGTTACAGATATAGCTCATTTGTTTTCTAACTCTTGTGGTGGGATTTTTGTAAGCACATTTATTTGTCTCAAATATGGTCTCTATAAGATCATAAATACGATATTCTATGGGCTGATCTCTTAACAGTGCCATTGAGATGCAAATATTTGGAAATACAATTTTTAATGTTATGTAAAAGGATTGCCCTTTCCTTTACTAATAACAATATTTAGTACTGCTTTACACAAATCCTCTGTCAGTTGCATTTTCTGATTCCTCATTACTTGATAGAATTTCATGTGTCCATATTAATCTACAAGTTCAAAAATATCTGAGATTTGTGTAGCTAAGACTTACATATCTCAATTAATTATGCTACAATTCAGAGCTAGAAACTGTTAGTTTAAAAGAAGGAATGTACAGGATGGAACTGTTGCATCTTAGGGCTTTTTGCGTAAATATGATGATAAATAATATGAATTTTAATAATATGTAAATAATATGATAAATATTCCATATCATCTATGTTATGTTCAGTTCCCACACTTTCCAATACATCTTCATTAATCACTATCCTTAATACACAGATATCATTCTCTTAATCTAAATATCACCCCTGTGTAATGTCCATAAAATGTTCATAAAATATCCACTGAATTCATATAGACTTCAAAATGTCCCAAAACATCTTTTAAAAGAAACACAGTATGAATTGAACATATACCACAACTATTAAAAAGAGCTAACTTCCATGGTTATACCATATGGTTATAGCTAATTATTAATACTTTCTAGGCAGAAATTATCTGAAGTGTAGAGCCATAGTTTGAATTTTCAGAAGGAAGTTGCTGGACAACTGACTTCATGGCATCATTACCTGATGAACATTAAACAAGAGTTATGTGTCCTACTACATTGCTGCACTTAAAACAAACATTACACATTTAAGATAAAATTCAGTGTCAAGCCAACCTTTGTGATGGCAAAAAGATAAATGACTCTAGTTCTTGGAAAAGACAGGAACAGGAACAAATAGTGCAAGCATCTGAAACCCTTTTGAGAATAGTGTTCCAGGAGTCCCTGGAGAGACAATACTACATGAAGCATGAACTGCCAGTGGCTGAAAGAGAGATTAGGAGTAACCAGGACAGATAAAAAAGGATGTAGTTATCTAAATTCCAACTTCTAGCCCTCGGAAATTATCATGGTTCTGTTGGGTGTCTTTCCCATCTGTTTATTTAGGTAACTTGCCATCCTCCTACCCTGTTTTTTAATAATTTTTTTACAACTTTTGTGTCTTTTCAGTGTTATTTTTTTTTTCAAACATTTTTTGACTTTTCTATTATTCTTAAAAAACAAGTAGAATGAACAGAGAGACAATTTCACCATGATTTTGACAATGTCATTTAGAGAGATAAGACCGGTTTTATATTTGCCTTTTCAAAAAATTTAAAAAAAAAAAAACACCACCCACTTTTTAATAATTATTTATTTATTAAGGGTTCATATTAAGGAAGCTTTCTCTGATATCTGTGTGATATCCTTGCCATCTTGTCATTACCTTTTGATATATAAATGATAGGAGACTAC
Source organism: Aythya ferina (assembly GCF_964211825.1). Taxonomy (NCBI): domain Eukaryota; kingdom Metazoa; phylum Chordata; class Aves; order Anseriformes; family Anatidae; genus Aythya; species Aythya ferina. The sequence continues at coordinate 83,991,463 of NC_140297.1, forward strand.
TTTTGTTCTTGATTCTCAGAGTACTACACTGCTGTGGCTGTGTTAAAATTTTGTTTTCTTACATTTCTATTATTTAATTATTATTCACATTATTCTACATCATTATATTATCTTACTCATCATTTACTGTCTCACCAATCACCAGCAATCAAGCTACACTAATTACTTCATATAATTGCTTAGATTACTGATGATAAACTACCATATTTTTTTGATGTTCTTGTCAAGAACAATGTCTAGTTTTCTCTTTGCAAAATTGAAGAATCTACCATGTTACATGGGTAACTAAATAACTATTTACTCATTATATCTGACAGGAAAACACCATTTACAAGTTCATCAATCACTTTTACTGGGAAATCAAGGGTTTAAAATAAAGAAAAATCGGAAAGGGGCAGGAAGAGGGTAAAAACAGCCCTTTAGAAAAGATCACCAGATTAGACATAGCCCTTACCTTAAAAGGCTTCTCAAGCCATATGCTATAAATAAAATTGTGGATTTCCACCTTTTTCCTCTTTAGCATTACACTCAGTTTTTACCTAGCAGTGATGGAGTACAGACTTTGAACATGTCCATCCCTCTCGTTAAGAGATATTCTGCTTCAGAGCTTCTAACATCCATCAGCTCTTAAATGATTCCTTGTTTAAAATTGAACAGGGAAGCTCCTAATGTTCAATTGCTTTGTATAACTGTCACATTAACCAAAGCAATATGAGTACTGTTGGTCATCACAAAGATGCTTCTATCTTGGAGCTGCTTTCAAATTGATTATTAGTAATATGCACATCCCTAATACATAATTTGTCATTAAAGCAAAATCTCTAGTGGGGAAAATAGCCCATTAACCCTCCAGGCAAGGCATTCCAGACTGTTGCTTGATTAGGGTGACCCTTTCTCCTATTTTACCCTTGATTTGAATTTTTATTTTTCCTCAGAAATGCAAATGAATGCTCACTTGTTCAATTAATTACCTTTGTTCAACAAGTGGCAGCTAATAATTTGTTTCCCTTTGAAAAATTCTACCACCCTATTATCTCTCTTGTAAACCCATTCAGACTGGGCTTTCTGTTTTCAAGGATAAACAGCAAGTGTTAAGAGAGATCTGGTTGTCTCAAAGGATTTTCAGCTATATAGACTAAAAAACAAACAAAACAAAACAAACCAAACAACAACAACAAAAAAAACCACAACAGGTTAAACCAAGGAGTGATGCCAGAGGATAGATCACATTAAGCATTTTCTCATTTTCTGTAGGGATCTATCCAAGCTAACTGTGATTTATTTATTTATTTATTTATAGTAGAATCATTTTCTCATTTTCTGGAACGACAGAAGACTTTTGGAATATCCCATATTACAAGAATCACAGAAGGCATACAATAGTTAAGAGAGCTCCTGTCATACCATCATGCCCTGTTCAAGAGTTTAATAACACAGTATAATGAGAGGTGGCAGAGACAATAATATACACAAAAACCTGAATATAATAAGCCAGGTCTGAAAGGGCAACTCAAGCAAAAACTGAGTGTGATTATCCTAAACTGCCAACAACTGACAAGAAAGCAATGCCTGAAATTTAAGGAAATGTACTGTGATATTGTCATGGACTGATTTGATTGGCATCCTTGTTGACTGAGACTATTTAGAGTAAATGGTGCAGTTCCCCCAGATTCAACAATGGCAACTCACTGGAGAGATGTACAGAACCATTTTTCCAAGTATAACCTGTCACTTGGCCCACTTAAAAATTCAGCTTGAAGAGTATCACACTGACCTTGTGTCCCCATTTCTCTTTAATTAGCTTTATTATCTTTGTTTAGAAAAAATGATAATTTTTAAGCCCTTCTGTGTTCCAATCAGTCTTTGCCCAGTCCAAATTCTTTTCTTCAAATTCTGTAACAACCTTCTTGAAAGAGTTGATTATAGGTATACCTTATTTTGCATTTACCAAAGGAAAGCCATGTGATCAGCATGCACTGTGGTGGTGATGTTAGGTAATCATCTTCTAGAGCTGCAAGAAATGACGTCTTCATCTGGCCTATGGGATTAGAAAAGAAGAGCAATTCCCTTGGCCCACTGGAAGACCACAAAAAATTGAAATGTCAAATATGATGGTGCAGTAATATGGTTTGCCTCCGAGGAAAGATTTGTAGAATTATTGTACTAAGGTTAAAATACTCAATCCTGTCTCCACGAGGCAGACCAACACAAAGAAGCTGCAAGATATTCATCCCCCCTACTAATCCAATGAGATTCCAAGGAGATGTCCTCACACTAATTTTTGTTTATAGCAAAGGAACTTTTTTTTAATTATAATGATAATTTATTTTTTTCCTTTGGGGTGGGGGGTGAATTCTGTTTCAAATCAAATTTGAAACCACTAGAAACAAAACACTGAAACTTGTTGCCATCCGACTGTTCTCCACAATACTTACTTCAGATTAAAATCTTTAAAGGGAGTCTTGCAAGACAGTGCTTGTTTCTTCTAAGTTCTGATTTGGGGAAGATACTATTAACATTTTTCCTGCTGTTTTACAGTTAGAGATTGAAATGTATTAACAATCAATTTGCAAGTTTGCTGCTTCTAGTTTCAAGGTTTCTTTTCTAAGTCAAGCAACTTTATCAGTATATTGATATTTTAGCTCACCCTTTTTCCCATTCTCTTAAGTGAGTCATAAATATTTATGATCTGTGGCTCCTGAGGAAGAGAGGCAAGATCTCTAGCATCTAAATATGGATTTCAATGGAATTTACACTCTCATGATTCTTCCAATTTACTCTATTGGGAACTAGGTTGTTAAGACAGAAAACATATATCAACAAGGAGGGCTAAATCATCTCTGTACATTTTATTTTTAACTAAGCGTACAATGAGAGAATAATTCAGACATTGACAAAAATCAGAGGAAGGAAAGTTTCCCCTCTAGGTATTCTGCAGGAATTTTTTCCAACATTAACAAATATTTTAATTTAAATTCTCTCTTCTCCAGACAGAAAATTCAGATGTTGTGGTTCTTCAGAACAAATTCTCCTGCATTCCCCCAAAAAAACATAAAACACCATCCCCCCCACCAACTGTAATAAATTAAACAGTAACATTTTATTGATAAAATTAAAGCTGCATCATAAAAACTCACTGAATCAGAAGGAATTGAGTTTCCTTTTAGTCTGCACTGTGCCAGCATATAGCAAAAGATGCTTTTGTGTCATAAAATTTATTCTTGAAAAGTCCTGCCTTGAAAAATTGTGGAGAATTTTTGTTCAAGTTATAGATGCATTCATTTTCTTAAGAGTACTAAATGTGCATTCCTGGGTATTGAAATTCCCTTGTCTCAAATGGAATTTGTGTGGAAAAAAGAAAAAGAACAAAATATAAATGTATTGCTTGGTTAAAAAAAAAAAAAAAAAAAAAAAAAAAAAAAAAAAAAAAAAAAGCAGGAAGTTAGCTGTTTCTCTAGAAATAGAAAGAAATAGTTTTCTCACATGGTATGAAAAATATACCAGTAATTTAGCAACTGAAGCCCAGTTTTGCACCGACATTTTAACTCAAAGCTGTTACTTACCTTTCATTTTATAATTGTTTTTGTAATTTTATAATTTCTCATACATTACACAAAGAAAACCTGCTCAGTCATTTCTGAAATCATCTTAGTCCATTTATTTTCTTTGTCTAGGCTTTGATTTCCAAGTGTGAAATGGTCTGTACAAATAATTAGAGACTTAAAATAATATAAATTTAAAATAACTTAATACAGACTTGAAATAACTTAAATTATTTTTATTAAAATAATAAAAAAAAATAAGATCAGGTTTTATAACATTAAAACTGCTGCTCTGTGCCCTGATTAGACAGCTTCTTGAATGGCAGAATCATATTCAAACCTAAGTCATGTATTTCAAGCATTTCAAACAGTTTCCTAAAAACTCAGAATGTTTTCAGAACAGAAGTATTCTTTCATATAAATTCTTCTTTCATATAAAGAGCTTTCTCAAAGTACCTGCAAAACATAGATTTTTTTTCAACCCCAGGCCTTGAATTCAAGATTATGCACTTTTGCACAAACAACAACAAAGAAACAAACAGACAAAAACAAACAGAAAAAAAAATATTCAGTGAAAAAAGTAGAATATATTTTTAAGAAAATCAGACTAAGCTGACCTTATAACAAAAGAAGAATAAAGGAAGAAGAAAAAGGAAAAACACTTTTATTTATTTTATTTTTTTTTCTGAAATGAAACACTAATTTGTATTAATCCTAGAAGAATAAATTGAAGGGTAGGAAAAAAAAAAGGCAAGAAATGTTATATTACATTTATCTGTATCCTAGTACCAGTTCAGAGATACAAACTGGTTAGTCTTATGGTTAACTATATTGAGTCAGACATATCACACCTCCTCTGCATCCTACTGTTGTGAGGAGAAAGTCTGGTCTCCTTCACAGTGTGTATACCAATCATCAGATCAAGAGTATTTCATATTCTCATATCAGTTATTTATTTTTAAGTGTAGTATCCACTCTACAGTGTGCAGGCAACACAACTACCTTTAGAGAAGCATATCAAACAACTTCCTCAAAGATGTCTTTTATACAGTATCAACCTCACACTTTTATTTTCTTCTCACATTTTAACTTTTAAATGGATAATGGATATTAGAATATTGAATTGTGTTGGCTTTTAACAAACACCTTTGCAGTGGTACAAAAATAACATCAGCTCTTAATATTATTATGTTTATTATTTTGATTTACCTTTTCTTATAACTTACTAAACCAAAGTAACCGTAGAAACAACCTTGATATTCTAAAAATATATAATTTTTCTTTCTAACAGATGTGTCACTGTAGCTTCACTAGTTAAATAAGAAACTGTATAATTACGTTTAACATTACTTGTTTACCTCAAGAGTTTCTCATATATTTTTGTTAATCTAAAGATCTAAAATAGAGTGAAGACCATCATTCAAAGAACACATACTGGAAGCTGGACTGGATAAAGCACATGTATAGAGAGACAGACCTGAGACAGTTCAGGATACACCGTTACAAGCATGGATCATGTGGGTTCACATCGTACAATTTACATCTTGCCATTGCAGGAATTTAAAGTGCTGATGGCTTCTTTGTCCTACCCACCTTAGTTTTATTCCAATTGTTTTCCACTAAGTCACTTTGAAACTCCTAAAATATGCTTGCTAGGTGGCTAGATGTGTTAAATTAATTGCTCAGTTCACAAGCTGATCTACTGAATATCAGAGATAATTATGCATGTAGTATAGAAGTGCTAATTTTTCTTTGGAAATGATTCATCAAAGGACGATGATGAAAACTTTTACCAATAATAGGAGAAATGGCTAATGGTAATAGAAACTGAGGTTTTCAGCTACACCAAAACTGAATGGAAAGTAAAAGTAAAATTGAAGTAAATTGAAAGTAAAAGATATAAAATATTTGGCATTATCATAGAAGGGGAATTTGATGTGAACATGACTAAGCAGGTGTTGAACTGGCAAGTAATGTTGTATGGACAGGGATGGATTTTATATTGATGGATTCAACAGAAAACCAAGGAGAATTAGCTGGATATAAGCAGACAAAGATTCAGTAAAACAACAGTTGTCTTCAGGTCCTCCTTCATATAGCAAAATGAAAAGAATACATAATGCCTACAATGAAAGTAGCATAAGATTGAATTACATTGGGTGTTCAAGCAGAGTCTAAGAGAGTGTGATTTGTAGCAAAAGAACTTAGAAATGGATACCAGAATTCTAGAAAGCAGGGCCTGAGGGAAGGAATATCTATCAAATGATTTCAGTGGAAGTACTATCTACTGCACAGCGAGGATTTCTTTGATTGTTGAGTATGACATCACTCTTCTAGAAAAGAAAAATGTTTAGATTGACATCTCATATCTGAACATACAGTTTTCTTGGGACTAATATGGAAAGCCCCCCAAACTGACACTTAGAAAATTCCTTAGATATAGGGGTGGAATCAGGAGACTGACTCCTACTGTTTACAAAGGAGAAAAAAACATCTACCAAAATAAATGGGTGTCTTTATGCCATGCTTTTGTCATGAGGTTGAAATAATGTTTCCCAGCAGTGGCAGGACTCAAAGTTAATAATACCTGTTAGATATTACACCCAAGGGAATCCTAAAGTACACATTAGTTGTTTAGAGACTAACAGTCTTAACTTCTACTTGGAAGCTTGAGATTCTATTCCAACAGACTTACTAAAATAATTTCTAGGCACTAAGGTTAGATTGTTAACATAGTAATTCTTGACAATGACACAAGAGATGACCTCAAGGTGTCCGTACACCAATAGCTTGTAAAAATCAGTTATACCTGAACTTAATTTTCATAAATGCAAACCTGTGGGGATCTATAAAAGAAGTAAAGAAGGGGGAAATTATTTTTTGTTAATCAAAATCAATTGCATTTGCAATGCAGTGTAATACAAGTACCGTGCCTGGCAGGGAGGGAAGAGAAGGAAAGGTTTAGGGACTAGAGTAAAAAAAAGAGAGTGGGAATGGTCAAGGGTATGAAGAAAAAGTGATATGAGATTAAGAAAATTAACATTACAGAAAAGCTGAATAGCAACGTTCTTTTCTTCTAGAAGGCCCTTGACCTTGAACATTCACAAATAAAGTGAATGTCAATAATAAAGGTCAGAATGAGATGTTTTCATGAAGGGTGTGTGTATGTTTTTATGATTAACCTATGCTTACTCAGCACATGGTTAATGTATTTTTCAAGCACAGAATCATCTCTGTTTCTCATTTTGAAAACAGATGAATCTATCATAAATGAGATAAATTAAGAAACCCTGAAGCCCTTTCAATTTTCTGTACTGTGGGAAACAAAAGTATTAATAAAAAATGAAGGTGTTGTTCTACTAAATCAAAACAAGGAAATTAATGACCTCTCAAATTTAGAAATAAAACTAATGCATGAAGAAAACTATCTTTGCTCTACAAATAGGTGTCACACATTGTGAGGTTTTAAAAAATCTAAATTTAATGAAAAATGTATATGTGGAGGTATGCTCTAAAGTTTTCTCTAATGTCCCCATGCAAATCTACTATAGTTCAATTACATGGTTCTAAAGACTAACATGAAGCAAACCTCTCTCCTTCTGTAATGCAGTTGTGACAATACCATTTCTGTACGAATGTATATAAACAGCCTGATGATTTGTAGTTTTAGAATACACTGAGACTTTTTTCAGATTAACTTTCTGCTTCACAATCCCAAATTCTTTCAAAAGACAGTAAATTCTACAAACATTTTATTAAATACGTCTTTGGAAGCATTCTGATTTCTGTCATTTAAATAAAGAATTAAAACTACATGGATTTGAACCGAACTTTAACTTGTTTTTAAGGTCATTTAAAATAAGCACATATTTTAGTACCGTTGTGTAAATTTTGTGATTTTTGTGTGCTCCACATGTGTGCTCAAAACTCTTGTAGGCAGCCACAGATACAAAGCTTGTTTTGTTTTCTAAATACAGAATTGTCTAATTCTGTGTGGAATTGTTCTCTGAAGTGAAGGTATCAGAAGTAAAGAATGTAAAAGGGTGGAGTAAAGCAAAAAAATACACAGAGGATGGGTGAAGGAGATGGAAACTATTCCATAAATAAAGTCACATGGAAAAAATATATAAAATGAAAAACTGCATATCTTAAGCCTAACAAAAAAAGATCATAAACAATGTTGCGGGACACAAAAATGGGAAATAAGCCTGAAAAAAAGAATCAGGTAAAATCCTTGCAACATGGAAGTTTAAGATATTTTTTAAATTATGCCATAAAAGCATAAACTAAATGTCAAAGGTGGAAATATCCCTACTTTGACTATAGACTAATGGATTTTTGAATTATTTTGCTGAGAATGTAAATGTTTTATATCATATTCATTAATGTGTGCCATTTAATTAACTATGTAAATAATCATTAAGAAGTTTCTAGACTATCCATATCAATTATGTCATGCATGTGCATACACAGATATATGTTTTTTGCCTAGGATAATAAACTTCCAGTTAAACTCTTCTTCACTCCTCCTCCAGCATAACATATAATAGAGAAATGAACTACTATCTGAAAGAAAAAAAAACAACAAAAGCAAAACAAAACAATGACAAAATAGAATAATCAAACAAAACAAAACAAAACAAAAAAAAACAAGCAATCAGCAACTGAAAGTTTCAAAGACTTTCTTTCCAGTGTAGATATTTATAGATGTTCATTAAAAAAAAATTTAATTTAAAATAAAAGAGCAAAGAAAACTAAATTTCTGTCTTTAATTGAATTCCCACCTTCAGCCCTAACTGTATGACAAAGTCTCTACTTGACTTCCAATTTTCATCAGAAACAAAATTGCCTGTCAATTGCTTATACCTGGAGGCCTACACCACATCTGAAAGGTACAAAGAATTGTGAACATCTTTTATCCAGTTGCACAATTCAGTAGGAAAGTTAATGTATATGTTTTTTCATTAAATAAAATTAATAACTCACTTGCTGTCACTGGCACAGCTTCTTAATTCTATCAATTCCCCTTTGAAAAAGCAGGTACATGTGTGTTCTATAAAGAGACCATGGACTTCAAAAATTAGAAGTCATTAAAAATAGATAAAAATTTGTTGAGGTGAAAATAGAAAATAACCCTTCTGAGCTTCTCTTGTTTAAGTTTGTTTGTTTGTTTTTCGTCATTGTAACAATATCTCAACTAACAGGGATGACGCTATAAAGTACGGCCAGTTTATAACTTTCATATTTCATTTCTACTCCTACATTTGAAAAATAACAAAATAATTTTTATCATCTGTTTTTGATCATCCTGGTTGAGTTCAAGCCTATAAATGATATTTATAGGTTTAAGCACCTATAAATATCATTTAATGGCAAGTCAAAAATTATTCTACGTATGTGCAATTGATTTTCCTTATTCAGCTTGTGTCTGTTTGCTTTGAACATTTTTTTTTTTTTTTTTCACTTATAAGTGCAAAGCTAGGGAATAGTTATTTTCCCATGTTATTACTAAGAAAAGGTTAAGGAAGTATTCTTCAATATATTTGTGCAGATATCTCTTGGTAGAAGCTTATGTCCAAATGTAACTGATAAGAATAAAATAAGAATTTTTCTCTCTGAACTAAAGAAATGACATTTTAACTAGGAGTAGTTTTTATAATCATCCTTATTTCTTGTAATTACAGATTTCCACCCAGATCCTTTTTGTCTCACTGGTGATATAGACTGTCCTTTTGGTTCTTTTTCATGTCTCAGTTATATTAATGTAAGTCTTTACTAATCCTCAGCCACACCATTACAAAGTACGGAAAGACTAATGTGCTCTCAACTTAAGGGAAACTTCAACAAAAAGCTTCTGCCTCTCATCCATTACATGAGTAACATCACCATTCCACTAAAAAAACAGGGGGCTCAATGATAATCTGATATTCACCTAATATATGAATACCTGATATCTGGTATTCACCTAATTCTGTATAACCCATGGAGTTTACACCCTTTGAAAAGAAACTAAGAATTCTCTAGTCCATTAGAGAACACAGAACAAATTGTCAGTCCAAAACAAAACAAAACACCACTTCTGGAGCATTGTCTATATAGTAGATGTTGACTAATGATAAGAAAAAGCTTTACTGTTTTAGTTTTTTACATTTTTTCATATAAATTGGCCTCTACCACAATCAACATAATTCCTGATGTTCCTCAGAACTGTTTTCAGAACTCAGTGAGAACTTGGTAGGGCATAAACCTTATCTGGCTTCCTATAAAACATTTTTAATGTTGAGATTTCCTTTGTCATATCCTCTTTCTAGAATTAGCTAAAAGATATGATAGTTTTTATCTTATTTGTAAAGGTGCTTGAGAGTTACTGTGGCTGGAATATGGGCTTCCACACTCCATTTTGCCTATCACAATGAAAGTACCATGATCTGGACAGCGAAACATTATTTAAATGTTTTCATTTTTGGACCATTTCAATTTTAAAATGTAATGACACAAATGGGTTGTAAGGGACTTCATTCTGGCATTATGAATTAAATAGGACCTTTTTATTCATTTTAAATGAACAATATTAATTAATTTAGTACAACACACAGAAACACTGCTATATAGCATAGAAGTGGAATATGGGTACTGCAGAGACTGAGTTGTGAATTGGCAAGCCATTAGATTGCTTTAGGTAATTAATAAAGAAAATCACACATTTAAAGAGTATGTCCCACAGATTCTAAAATGAGCAAGAAAAAGAAGAACAACAAACAACTTTTGATCTAAAAATGCAGGGAAGGAAGTTTGGAGACATCTCAGAGAGGTGGCAAATAAAAGTAAGGAAAAAAGTAAGGAAAAAAAAAAGTAAGAAAGCCACAAAAGAAAGAATTGGGAACCAGTAGAGGACAATTACCTCTGCATGTTAAGTAGCTTATATATAAAGAGTTTGCCGCAATTCAGTAGGCCACTGAGATAGCTGACAGCCTGAATGCAAGGGAATGCTGGAGGATTTGTTTATAAACTTGATTTTACTAGTATTCTCCCTGACCTAGTCACATCAAACTTTTTTTTTTCTATTTTAAAACCTAGATACTTTAGTTTCAATTCTAAGAAAGTCATGCTTTTTCAATTTAAAACCTTTTTGGCCTTTTTTGAGATGCTCAGTGAAAAAAAAAAAAAAAAAAAAAAAAAGGCAGGAAGATTAAACCCAGCTCAGGACGAATAGCAATAATGTTAGAAGTTGAAAAACATCAGCAGAGGCAATAGTCTTTTGTCTAGAGGGCAATAAACACTTAAAATACATTAGCAACCTGATCTGTAGATGTTTTCATTATCTAGACTCTATAACTATTTTTCTTGACATGTGGGAACATCCTAAGAAACCAAAATCCTTAAGGAATTTATGCATAAATATGCTCTGGGTAAAATATTTAAAGCTGCTGGTCACAATCTCAGAATTTAGCTGTAACAAACACAGAATATCAAAATTTGTCTTTAAAACCGGTTGAAGCTGTGTTTACTTCAAATTAAACCAATGTCAATATAGCTAATCAAATAGTTTTAAACTGATTTTTGTAACCAGCCAAATTCTGAGATTTCTGAGATTTTAAGTATTTAATAAAAGTTTTGACAATGTATGGCTGACCTCTGAGGGCTGGGCTGGGAGTGTTATTTAAAAGTCTAAAAGTATGAATAGTAGAAGATGGCACAAGTGATAATTCCACATTATATTAATATCAGAACAAAATGGTTGCACAGAATTAAACAGGTAACCAAGAACCACTATGTAGTATTAAAATCCAAATATATAAAAGGACACCCAAATGGTATAGGAAATTTTAAACAAATCTAATTTTAAACAAATCTAATTTTAAACAAAATTTTAAACAAATGTATTTAGAAATGTTCCTTCAAAATAGTGATATAAATGGGTATGAATTTATCACTTGTATTTCAAAATTAATAGCCATTTTTTGCTTGTGTCCCTAGTTTTCAGACGTAATTTTTTGCCATTTTCTCAAAAGAAATATACATGAACTTTAGTAATTTTTAAAAGTTCAAAACAAGACTGTACTTCATGTGAATTCAATGCCTACCTACTTACACAGCCAACTTCATCATCATTATTAATTTAATTTTCTAAATACTTGCTTCTATGACAAAGATATATATCAATAATGCTACAAAATTTTCTAGTTCTATTGGTGACATAAAGTCATTTTAAACTGACTTTTCACTAATTTATGTTACATGTGGCAATTTGAGGCAAAACTGAAACACAAAACTGAAACCTAGGTTAGTGTGCATATCAAAAACTCAGCTTGCTCATATTTGTATGTGCTTAAATCTGTCCATTTTTACAAACTAGGGAAAATATTAAACAGATTCTTTGAACTGGCTTTTAAAAATCAGTAGGTGTAAACTGAGTTCACTTTATGTTTTGACTAGAGATAATAAAGTTGTCTTTATGACAAACAATGTTAAAATAATAAGTCGTGGTGAATGGAGCCAAGTCCAGTTGGAGGCCAGTCACTAGTGGCGTCCCCCAGGGCTCGGTGCTGGGGCCGGTCCTCTTTAATATCTTCATCGATGATCTGGACGAGGGCATCGAGTGCACCCTCAGTAAGTTCGCAGATGACACCAAGTTAGGTGCGTGTGTCGATCTGCTTGAGGGTAGGAAAGCTCTGCAAGAGGATCTGGATAGGCTGCACCGATGGGCTGAGGTCAACTGCATGAAGTTCAACAAGGCCAAGTGCCGGGTCCTGCACCTGGGGCGCAATAACCCCAAGCAGAGCTACAGGCTGGGAGAGAAATGGTTGGAGAGCTGCCAGGCAGAGAAGGACCTGGGAGTGATGGTGGATAGTCGGCTGAATATGAGCCAGCAGTGTGCTCAGGTGGCCAAGAAGGCCAACAGCATCCTGGCTTGTATCAGGAACAGTGTGACCAGCAGGGATAGGGAGGTGATTGTCCCCCTGTACTCAGCTCTGGTGAGGCCGCACCTCGAGTACTGTGTTCAGTTTTGGGCCCCTCGCTACAAGAAGGACATGGAGGTGCTTGAGCGGGTGCAGAGAAGGGCAACGAAGCTGGTGAGGGGCCTGGAGAACAAGTCCTACGAGGAGCAGCTGAGGGAGCTGGGCTTGTTCAGCCTGGAGAAGAGGAGGCTCAGGGGCGACCTTATCGCTCTCTATGGGTACCTCAAGGGAGGCTGTAGCGAGGTGGGGGTTGGCCTGTTCTCCCACGTGCCTGGTGACAGGACGAGGGGGAATGGGCTTAAGTTGTGCCAGGGGAGTTTTAGGTTAGATGTTAGGAAGAACTTCTTCACTGAAAGGGTTGTGAGGCACTGGAACAGGCTGCCCAGGGAAGTGGTGGAGTCACCATCCCTGGAAGTTTTCAAAAGACGTTTAGATGTAGAGCTTAGGGAAATGGTTTAGTGGGGACTGTTAGCGTTAGGTCAGAGGTTGGACTCAATGATCTTGAGGTCTCTTCCAACCTACAAAATTCTGTGATTCTGTGATTCTGTGATTTATGACAAACAATGTTAAAATAATAACTAATTGTTAATCAGTCAAATTATAAACATTGGCAACAGAAAGTGTAAATTCATATCTAATTCATGTGAAGTTACTTAAAATCAAAATTTTCACTAATAGATCATAGATTTCAGTAGCAAAGATTATGGTGAAACTTTATAGAACATGCCACGTATGTTGGGGATAAAACATACTGGGTTGAAAATTGTTTCTTATTGTTTCTATGTGTTTTCACAAGTGGACCAACATGGAATTAAACCAAGTATTTTTTTAAAAAACTCACTGTTCTAACAAGTTTTGTTTTAATTTCATTACCAAAAAAAAAAAAAAAACCAAAACACCTCTATAAGCCAAAACATTCATTACAACTTAGCATGGGTATTTCCCTCATATTAAACTGAATTGAAACAAAGCCGTGAACATGGATGTGCATCTGTATTGGATTTCAAACTTGCTTATGGTTTTAGCACCTGTTTTCAGAGTCTGAAATGAAACCGTTAGTTGGAGCTTCTTGCTGATCTCTGTTCAGAAAAGAAGCATTACTGAGCTACCTTCTTTATGCATGTCCTGTGTCAACCAGTAGTTTAACATTCTGCATCTTCATAAGTCTGAGAATTAATTTGTAATTCTGAACTAGTTAGAGCATTGATAAGATTTAGCTTATCCCAAAACTTATCTTTCATAACAGTTTTTTAGAATTCCTCAGACTATTTCAAATAACACATGCTTTTTACCACTCCCCAACCCTCCCACCCTCTACTTGTGCTTTTCTTTTCTGGTCACTTATTCTTGAATTATCTGTATTCAGGCTGGTTAAAATAAACTCTAATTTTCTAAGCAGGTATTCAGACTTGTTTAGTCTCTCAACTGTGTTTGCCAATTGTGGGTAATATCTACCAGTGTGGTTACTATACATGTGGAACTATACATCAAACAAACAAACAAAAACCAAACTAAACCAACCAACCAACCGAACAAGCAAAGGAAAACAAACAAGTAAACAAACAAAAAAACCCCACACATTCAAGAAAGAAATGAAGTGCAGTCACAAATAATTTTTGAGATAGCTGGATATGGCACTGTTTCAGTTATAAAAATTCAGTCAATTGTTGAACAGATGCAACAATCTCATATCTCAAAATTGGACTTGAGGCAATATTAAAAGTTCTCAAATCGGATGCAGATAATCTATTAATTCGCAGGCTCTTTGTTAAACGGGGTATTCACTGAGGCATTCAAGTGTGAGAGCTCTTGACAGTACATTACATAATATAAACCATCATTAAAGATATTCACTGAACACTAGAATGTTTTCCAACAATGAAGATCAAAGCTGTTTTTCAGTAGACTTAAATGGTTTATCAGTATCCAGTTTAAGAACTGTCACAGTTTTTTGACTTATTTTATTTATTTATTTATTTATTTAAGCTGCATGTCTATTTTTACTAATGCTATCTAAAAGCAGGTGTAGGAGAAGAATGAATATCCATAAATTAACATAATAATTCATACAATGAAGTAGCAAATGCATATTTGTTTATTTATTTGCTGGGGGAGGTATTCAACTTTTACTTTGAAAAAGTCCATTATTGTTCTATTACTATTTTATTTTAGAGAAATTGAACAAAATAATATTGAACTTGTCTATCCTTTAGAATAAACTCAAATCTCAATTTAAGTTTTACACTGGCAACATAATTTTCATTAATCTAAAGGGGTGTTCTAAAGGTTGTTTTACTCTTTGTAGTTTTTTCCTGTCATATTACTCTTGAACTTTACTTGTATACAATGTGTGTTTGTTTTTTTTTTTTTTTTTTAAGAAAAACAAAAAACAAAAAACAAACTGTTAGTGTAAGTTGTAGTCAGCTATTTAATATATGACAGAAATCACTATTTTAACAAATTTAACTTTCTAGCTATCACATTATGAGAAGTCTCACACCTCTATGAACTTTTGACTATTTTATGAGTTATATATAATAATTAATAAGAATTTCCCATTCTTTCAAGTATTTTCTAACTTGAAAAGAAATTAAACTATTTAGCTGTTAACTAGAAACAAATCTCATATTTCTTATTTAGTCAGAAGTATTTACACTTGGAAGAATTATACTGCGATGCTGACAATTCTGTGGGCTTATACTTTGTTTAATGCAGTTTTATGAAAGCCGAAAATGAATGGCTACAGCCCTCTGGCTTGTTTATATATACCTATTTGACACACACACAAAAATAGAATTTCAGGTGTGCAGTTGTACTCTTATCAGTGTTGGAAAACGTATAATAACTAACTTAATTATGATTAAAAACACTTTATAATTTATAATAAAACAATAAATCAGCTGAAAAAATCTAGTTGAATCACAAATTAATCTACTATTAGTAGACTGATTGTTACAATCTCTATTTACTTCAGCCTGTAGGTAAGAGAGGTAGATGCATCTGCATAAGATAGGTAGATCTGCATAAGAGAGGTAGATGCATAGGTCGATGCATCTGAATGAGAACAGTCAAAATATTAGTCTCATAACTTGTTATTTAGTCTCTAACCAGGGACTAAATAACAAGCTTCTTATCTGCAGATACCATTTCAAAAGATTCCTTTCATTAAATTATTTAAGAAAAAAAAAGTCCACTGACTTATCCAAAAATATGAACATATATTACTGAGGCAGCTTTTGATTTGAAGGAAAAATATCATAAATGGATTGTCATTTCCATTTATTATTCTATTTTATTATTGTTATTATTATGTTTTTCCTGTGGAAGTATTCCCTACCTCTACTCTGTTAATAAAAAACCTCTATTTTTTCTTCAGTAGTTTCTTTAATAAGCTAAATTGCATAGGTTTGTGTTTCTATTTAGTTAGTGTGCATAATGTAGAACTTAATATTGTGTTGGGTATTGCACAATGAATCTGGTGAAAAGTTGTTCCCAGAAATACAAGCTTGTTATTTTCACTCTGAAGTAATAGAATTCAGCTGAATCTCACTGAGATTTAGGTCTATAAAATTTCTTCCAATGGAAATGGGAAAGAAGGAACTTAAAGATTTTCCACATCAGAAATCATATAGTAGACATTAAAAGGTACAAATTAAGTCTGTTCTACAAGTTTTGTTTTCTGATAGGTAAGCTTTATATATATATATATATATATATATATATATATTAATTACCATATTATTCTCCAAAAGTTAAATACTACTAAAATCTGTGATAAGGTACTTGTTGTTTATAAAGAAGGGAAAAGTAAATAGAATTTATACTTTCAGGCAATGTTCCAGAACACAGAAATCTACAAATTATATTTAACCTAAATGTCCTTTACGTCGGAAGATCAGTTTTATGGATGAGAGAAAAAATAGTCTGTTATGTCTGTTTTTTACTAGTATTAAACCTACCTGCGGCTTACAATTCTCCAGTTCTCAGGACACTTGATTTCACAGAAACTGAAGGTCCAGTAGTTATTTGGGACATTCCATTATCTTAGCAGACTATGCCAAATTCTTTTTAATAATCGGAGAGGTTAAAATAACAAAATGTGACAGATTGTTATCTGACTTCAACCCAGACAGATGTCACCATTCCATTCAAGCCAGTTCTGGGGAAGTTCTGCTGCACCATATGCTAGAATCAGTTCAATAGCTAATTAATGCTTATTATAAGATAATCATTCTTTCAAGGAAATTTCGAATGGATGGGTCACAATTATGGAGTGAGAAGAAAGATGGAATAAAATCCAAACATCATATACTCTCACTGACTTATTTTCTCCAGTCATAAATAAAGGTCGGCATGGCAACCCGTTTTGAATAACCTTTCAGCTTAATCCCAGTAGTGCTGACATTCCTGGGCTGTACTTGGAAAACAAATATTGAATGCTGTAACAAATTACAGCTTTTTTCCTCCCTTTTCTTAACAGTTGTGGTGTAAAGGATGGAGTAAACTATGCAATTAATTTATCTATTAAATTAAGCAAATTAAAAGAGAAGAAATTGAAACAGATTTACAGAAGTTTAGAATTATTAACCAGAGTAGAAGAGTGATTATAGACATGAGCATAGCTTACTTTCCATTAGCCTTATATATTAACAGATTTTTTTTCAGGAAAAGCCAAGAGGTGGAATGCCAATACTTTTATAGGGTTGTCTGCAAGAGAATGATTCTACAATATTTTGGTTTTATGGAATTTTATTAAGTCCCCTTCCTGGGACTTAATATAATTCTCAGAAATGAGATTTTTTTTAAGACTTACAATAGTAAGGTTCTCATAGGTTCAGGCTATAGAATCTCTCTCTGAGGCATGCCTTCCACATAAATAAACTGATATGCAAAACACTTAAGTAGTCTTGATGCTCAAATAAATTGTTAGAATGAGAACTCTGTAATCACACAGGCCTCAGGAAAGAAGGATTTGTTTTGCAGCAGATATAGAAGAGAACTATTAGGATGATGACAAAAAGAAGGCCGTTACAAGAATGAATTTGTGTCTGTGGACACATACATATGCATTGCTTTCACATGCGTATATGAACAAGCTCTTCTTACAGCCTAGTATGATTAGAAACCATGTAGCTATAACGATAAAACAGTTTATTGCCCCAGAGTATGTGTTGCATATCTGTTCACCCCAAGAAAAGGCAGAGAAATCCCTCATGAGACTACGAATTTAAAAACGTATTCTGTAGGAACTTACGTTATTATTATTATTATGTTTATTATTATTACAAAACAAACAAACAAACAAACAACAAAATAAAGCCTGAGGAAGTGGTAAGTGTTGTTTTTTTATTAGGTACAGCAAGGAAAAGTGCAGGGTAGGACTGAAATCAAACAGAAAGTAATTAGTCCTTTTTTTTTCACCAAATACCATACAGTTTTCTGGAATAAGCTAGAGTTTGTCTATTTGATTATTTATTTATTTATTTTACATACAGTGGTAAGTACAGTCCTGAACAAAAGCACAGTCCATTATAAGCTTCAGCAAATTTTTTTAATCACCACATCTAGTAGAAGTCAAATATTAGGGACTACAAACTGCTTTAGCAGCAACTGTTCAGACAATAAAAGAACTTAATTTCTCAGAGCAGATGAAGACTACTACCCTCCAAAATAACTGCATCTATTCAAACTCATTTCATCTCACTGTTAAACCTGATGTTCTAAAAACCAAAATACACTTAGAGGTATGAGTTTTGCTGAATATGCATGCTGTGATCTGTGCTTGTACATTATGTCCAGGACTTCCCTGGAATACTGTTCACACATGGGATACACAGGTGCTCTTCAAAAAACCTACTTACTGATGAGAAAGCACTAATCAAGAGCTACCACTGGAACAAATTGCGTAGCTAACTTCCATCTTTCCAAAGCACTTCCTTATCCTACACTGAATGAAGTGCTTTGTTGACAGGCAATTTAACTCTGAGTGGTTACCATTCCCAAAGCCCCCTCCTCCCCACCAGTTTGCCTCTTTGCAAATAACTTGAATTGTGTCAGTCATGTGGAAGCCAAGGGAAGATTTTGCTGCTACAAGAACAACTTATCTAACTTATGTTACATTTAGGAAGGCACGGAGACCTGATTGATCAGATTGATCTATACATATGCTACTAGAAGCATTATGCAATTAGATTTTGAATAAACCTGAGTTTAACACCATGGTAGGCTGACATTGGCTAAGGACTAGCTTCCACTCTACCACTCTCTTACTACCTGTCCTCAACAGGACAAGAGGAGAAAATAGGACGGAGATAAAGGTTCACATAAAGACAGGGAAATCACTTACAAATTGTTATCTTGGGCAAAACAGATTTGACTTGGGGAAAATTAATTTTCTGCCAATTAAAAAAAAAAAAAAAAAGAAAAAAAAAAGAAAAAAAAGACAGTAAATTCTAGTTATTGAACTACTGATTTGAAACTGTGACTTCTGTGAAGCCAGACAGAAGTAGGAGCATGAGTAGAAGTGTAAGTCTTCTGAGCATGAGTGCCTAGAGAGGATGGATTCTATTCACAGAGGTCAACATTTCTCCGCTATTCATAACTATTCCTGGAATCATCAGCTGGTCTCTCCATCAAAGAAGAGAAATACAGCTCTGGTGACTATCATGTTTGTTTTGTTTTGTTTTGTTTTTCATTTTTTGGAAGGAAGAGAAAGAAAGAAAATTGGAATAGACAGAAGGAATATTCCCACAGAGAGCATGCTGTGTGAGACTGGATATCTTTGCTGCAAAGAAAAAAGTCATTGCAGTAAAAAGTGTGCCATTTACCAGATAAGCTCTTTTGTCTATTTGAAAACTGATTTGTCATTAGTCCCGAAATACTTTCGCATTCCAGCCAATCATATCACAATTTATATTTGTCAGCAAATAGCAGGTTGTATCATCACAAAGAAGAGAGGTAGATGAAGGTACGGTACAGAGTGTTTATGACAACTAGGTATGAATTTGCATGTATTTACACTTCTTTACATGTAGAAAAGGCATACAATACTTTCAAAACTGATGGTGTACATTAATTTACAGTGATATTGGGATTAAAAATCCAAGACCTCACATGCAGTCTCTGGAAACTATATCTGTAACTGAAACACAGTTC
Source organism: Aythya ferina (assembly GCF_964211825.1). Taxonomy (NCBI): domain Eukaryota; kingdom Metazoa; phylum Chordata; class Aves; order Anseriformes; family Anatidae; genus Aythya; species Aythya ferina. The sequence continues at coordinate 84,011,120 of NC_140297.1, forward strand.
ACTGGGATAACATAACCATATGCTACTATAACATCAATCTCAGGTCCCAGGAATTATTATATTTATACCTTCCTCCCTTGCAAAAACAAAACAAAACAACAACAATAACACATCAGCACTACCAACAAAAATTGAAAAACACACACACACAAAATTCCTACCATAATAGTCATTTTAGAACCCAGATCACAGTTTTCCAGAAAAAAAAAAGAAAAAACATGGCTGACATGCCAGCTGGAGATGGGGAAGTTCTAGGCAGTCTTCAGGGTAAAATGGACTGTTTATACATCTGTTTGGGGATATCTAAAAATATGAATTCTGAAGACAGAAATAGGTTGGCCTGCAAGGTCAAGGATCATTTTCAGCCAAATTTATAGAAAAACATTTTGTTTATAGGAAGTTCAATATTCATCTAGTCAACATGAGGGGGTAAGGGTGCATTTCTACAGCAGCACGTAGTCCAGATCCTTGCATAACCAGTGGAAGCATGCCTGTAATCATCCAAAAAGCATGACTAGCATACTGTGATCTTATCTGAGAGCGACATGGCATACATTAGCTACAGAAAGAACAATAATTGTATTCTGCTGGCTTTCCTTAAAGGGTATTCTCTTTTGTCCATGGGAACACCTTCAATATTAGGAAATTCTCCATTTGTTCCTGTTCAAAGCTGGCATGAAAGACCTCTCAGATAAATGCCAGTAACACAATGTCTCTCTCACAGAATGCATAATGCAGCTTCTCCACCCTGCTCCCCAACCCCCCCCACCCCCACCCCCCCACCCTGGTAAGCGTTTTCTTCACTCCCTTCCCATTCATTTTCATGCTCACCAACACATGCCTCTACTTTGAAGGTCATTCTATCCATAGTGTCCTCCTAGGACATGATCTACAAAGGAATGAGTTGCCATCACACCTGTTCTGCAAGCTGTCATCTTGGGATGCCTGTGAAATGATGTGCATGCATTGAACTGAATGTCTCCAGGCAATGCGTAGTATAGGCATCCCTACATTTTTATTTTTTATTTTTTTTTCCTACACAAACATATCTAAAGGGGGCAGTCTGAGCTGCTACTGCCAGTTTCAGGATCCTGAGGTGTAAAGAAATCACAGCATTAAAAAACAATAAGTCTAAGAGTCCTACATGGCAAGGAATTTAAATTCCAATACTCTGGTAGAATCTCTCCAGTTTGCAAGTATAGGGACTTGTGTAGCAGTGACAGAAGGTTCAAATTCTCCACTTTCCATCATACCTAGAAGGGCTTACACTAAGACTACAAGGTGCACAAAAAATTGTGAATATTATTGCACAACCTTGGGCAGTAAAAGTGTTGGAGATGGATGCTAGCAAATCTGGCATTTGAGAAGCTTTAGGGTCTCTGTTTTGGTGTAGTCATAGTGCAGGTTTATTATCTTATTTTTAAATACATTTTCTAAAAAAAAATTATCAACCATGATTCCAAAAATATTTTCAGCAAGTAAGCAGTTAGACTAAAAATACAAGTAAATTATCAATGAATAATCTTTTTCAGAATAATCTTATATATAATAAAAGACTAAAATGAACTACTGTCATACCAAATTTGAACTTTTTCTGAGGCTCCTGCCATCTGCAGTTCAAAAATCTATTTATATTATGCCTGCACCTTCATACATTTTTTTCCCCTTCATCTTTGAGAATTATGGAACCTACATGAGACCTAAATGATTGCGATTAATTAAATGAGAATACATGTAAAATTAAGTTTCTGGACATCTTTCACTTCCAAAAGCTTTCTCAGTCCTATCAGTAATGAGATACAATTATATTATCATCTAGCAAGTGAACCAAAACAAGTAAGACAAGCAGTTTCTAATAATTATTGTTTTTTTACAAGGCTTACTTTTGATAGTTTCCATTTTGCCACTTTCTGGTCATTGAGATACAACTAAGGATGATTGGACATACCCCTTTCTAGAGCTTGGCAGTTTATCAACTGAATTAGGGCTCTCTCCTCCCCCCAAATGAATATATTACTTCATGCATTCTCTATGATTTACAGATAAAGATGGTATGAAATGTTACTTGATGTCCTTCTTGTGCAGCATAAAGTAATGTTTTTTCATTTCATTAATCAGCGAACCAATCAAAGAAATGCCAATAACAAACAGAGTTGCATAAACTCTAGATTACTCAAGTGAGGAATCAATTTTTCCCTTGTTTCACTCTAAACAGACCTTAGGGTTTGCAAACTTAACTCATGAGCCTCACAAGGATAGCAGATAGGGAAACCATGAGTCACAGAGTCATGCTACCTAAAGACTCATCCAAACAAATCTTGTGTCCATACATTTTGCATCAGTTCTCATTTAAAGTAGACAGACTATTTGAATAAATTCACAGAAAAGCAGACTGACCCCTACAGTAGTTAGTCTACTAAAACACCATTTTTTTTCTTCATTTTCCAAACTGGCATCAATGATCCACATTAGCATTCTGATCAAGATCCTGAAATACTGTATGTTCACAAAATATTAAAACTTGCACTAAAAATATCATTACTTGAACTAATTTTCTCGTTATTTTGTGAAGTGTTATTCATTACTTTGTTGTAGGAAAAGGTTTGGTTAATGGAAGCAAATTAGCATTTAGTTATGAAAGTTAAGGTAGCAGAAAATTCTGTGATATTGAGCCAGAAATGTGTCTTTGCAGCAAAGAAAGCCAATCCTGGGTTGCATTAGGCAAAGTATTTCCAGCAGGCTGAGAGGGAATTTCCTTTCCCTCTACTCAGCACAGATAAGGCCACACCTGGAATGCTGGATCCAGTTCAGGGCTCCCAAGTACAAGACATACTGGGTGGATTCCAGTATAGGGCCACAGTGCTAGAGAGCATAGGAGCATCACTCAGATAAGGAAAGGCTGAGAGATCTTTTTTATTTTTATCTTAAGAAAAAGTCAAACCAGTACAGAAACTTCAAGCCTGCATCTCCTGCTTGTTCAGCACAGCCATGGTGCAGCAGGGTGTCATGGAGGAAAGTGTGTATATTTGCCTGTGTGGTCCCTGTAAATTTTCACTGAGGTTGGGTTGAAGAAAATAACCAGAGGGTATCATGCAACAAGCATTCACAGAGTGAATGTATTCAGCATCAACTACAGGATTTCACACTTTCATATTGCTTTTAGACAGACAGAAGCTGATCTATGTAGATTCATTACAAAATTAATCCAGTCACCTTATTTCTATCTGCATTGGACTAAAGGGCAGATATCTATACTGGCCTATACTTTCAGCTGTGGCACTTCGTACTCTTAATTGATGTTCCTATTATCATAGAAACAGACAACTGCAATGCATATATGGGGCTATGCATTTCAAACTGTTTCTAGGTTGAAGCCAAAACTCAAAGCAGCAATATTTAATTGCTAGTTGCAATCAAACACTATCAGTGTTACCAAACCCCCAGGGCAGCAGAAGGACTATTTGTAACTGAGCTATATGTAACTCAAGTTACTCAAAATGACTTTAGCATAAAGAAAAAAAAAAAAGGTTCAAGAAAGATTAAATCCTCCTCATGTGAAATGAGATAATTAATTCAAACATAAATCAGAAAGAGGCAATTTTATTATTTTTTAAATAAAACATGGCTGTTTATAATGTACAGTCATTATTTAAGTACAGCATAGTGCAAATAAATAAACACTGTGAAAATAGAGAATAAAGTTTTTCAAAAAAAATTATTTAGTACATAGAACAAAATAGGAATTTCTAGCTAAATTAAAAAGTTTGCATTAAAGTACAAACATAGTAAGCCATCTTCTTCCCAACAAAATTGTTGAGGTCCTCCTTCTTCACCTGAAGAATATAATGTGAGAAAAGCTCTAGGCCAGCTCATACTTAGTTAAAAATTCCATATATGCCTTACTCAACACAGTATACTTGATTCAGCTACAGCCTTTACCAATCAGGACAGAAGGAGGAAGAATCATGTGTTTAGTTGTACTGTCTGTTGCTATACAATGGATGTTTATTCTTTTGTAGATCTGGTAGCCAAAAGGGACTTTCAGTGAGCCACTGTTACCGCAGACAGAATAACTGGCTTTGGAGGCTGTGAAAGAGAACTTATGTCACAAGAAGTACTTGAGTTCAGATGCATCCTGATACCCAGAAAGTTATTCTACTCTTCTAGCAAGTCTATTTTCTATTTGATTGTTCTCTGAGATGACAGCACATCTGGGAATATATTTGGCTGTTTTGATTTTTTTTTTTTTCCTATGAATGCAGTTATGACAATAGCTTTGCCAAAGAAACCTACTTTGTTGAAATGTAAGGGAAGCAGCTTCACCACCAGAGTCTGACCCATCACTCTATATACTTCCTCCACAGTTTGTGCCATTAATGGGAAGAGGTATTAATACTGTAGCTATGACAGCAGCTCAGCAGACTGTCATGTTTAGGAGCAGATCTTGAAAGCACTTCATGCAAATGACATTCCAGCTTGTCGTCTTCAGCAGAAGAATACATTGAGAGTAAGAAAGTCTTCAGCAGTGGCAATGACAAGTTAGAGTAAATATGAAAAGTTCTCTATCTGTCAAGACAGATAGATAGAATGGAGAAGGAAGGTGACAAAAAAGCAGTAAAAAGTACTTTCATTCTCATGAATTAGGTACTGCTAACAGCAATGGTTAATAAGTTGTAACTTATAAATTGCCTAGTGCAGCAGAGATGAAGAGGGCAGTAAATCTCAGAAATTAGTAGTACTAATGAGACTAAAGAAACTGGAAGAAATATAGCATATTAGAAAAAGAAGTAGAGAGACAAATGAAATGGAATGGTGGGGATAAAATAGATTGTCTTATTAAAATCTAAAGAGACTGCTTTTAGCAGAGGAACACTGATTACTAATTATGAATACCTATTCATATTTTAATGTTTATTTTGTAAGAAACAAAATGTGGTTTATCTGATAAACTTGCTTAGGCCAATCATGCTTAGATACTGCATAGACCTAGCAGTCTACTGCATAGAACTAGCACACTGCAATAAAACATCTCAGACCCTTTTCATGCTTTTTAAGGTACAAATAAAAAGTACTGTAGTTGGAGAAAGAATAAGAACAGATTCTGTACAAAGAAGCATAGTGGCTGTGACACTCTCTCTATGAGAACTCTGGAATTGATCTCTGCTGCTCAATTTCTCTTAGTCCAGAAATTAAACTTAGGAGAAAGTATTGATAAAGATAACCAAAACTTATTGTTTCATTTAAAATATGTGAAGAAACAAGGAAATCCTGTTTCCTCAGAAAACCTTTTCTTGACTAGATAAAAAAAAAAAAAAAAAAAAAAAAAAAAGGACTATGAGGAAGGCCCTCTTGACTTAAAACTATAAATCCTTTATTATTATTATTATTATTATTATTATTATTATTATTATTATTGTTGTTGTTGTTGTTGTTGTTGTTGTTGTTGTTGTTGTTGCAGTTGTTGTTGTTGTTGTTGTTGTTGTTGATGTTGTTGTTGTTATTTTATTATTATTATTTCTTTGTTCTTTGCAATGACTTAGCAAAAAACCTTCTGCTCTCAGACCGTCCTGATACTCTTACTCTTACAAAGGGAGAAGAAGAAAGCAACATATTGTTGAGTTTTATCCTTTCTATTTCATGCAAGTGGTTGTCTCAACCCTGTGAGGCCACTTAGGCTTGTGAGTGGCCACAAGTCAGCTATTATTAAATGGTTTGGTAGACAGAGTCCAACTGGATAATTGCATTCATTCATGAAAATTTCCCCTTAAACAGACATGTTCTGATGTTGCTTATTGAGGACTACCAAATTTCAGACAGAAGAATTTAATTACAAGTTAGACTAAGCAATTTTTTTGTTATGCCATAGGTGTGAATAGCACTGAAGGGATTACTGGAAGGAATTTCTGTGACTCAAGCAGTTTGCAAATTATCAAACATTTTGTCTCTATTCCTATCAAAACACCTTTCAGATCAAGAGATAGGATATATTTATTTTAGAGAAACAAACTGAGGTGCAATTACTGACATAGAACTTTTAGAACCTTTAGAAAGAAGGTTCTTCCATAGAAGAACCATAGAACCATAGAACAACCTTTTCTTAAATAAGAATACAGACAATGAGACATACAGGCATGCTCAAAATTTGATAATAAATATAAAATTTTATATTTTCTATATAGAATTTTCTATATATTTCTATTTCTGTATTCTAAAATCTATAGGAAATTCTCCAGGCTGATTTGTCTGCTTCGAGTTATAAAGCACAGATATTGTGAATTCTCTGAGAATTCATGTTTTAAAAAGAGAGACATTTAAATGTTTAAAGAGTATCCTTCCTTACCTCACACCCTGAAACAAAAGGAAGTAAAGGAATTAGAAAAACAGATACAAAAAAGTTTCCATCTCTCATTGTCAAATAGATTTTTTCTTCTTTAGATACAATTATTTCCTCTTTTCAGTAACCTCTTATCATCATAAGAATCATACCCTTTTTTTTTTGTTAAAATCAGTGTCATTAGAATTCTATGCTAACAAGGGTGACAAGAAATAATATAAATTATTTATCTAAATATCTTTTATCTAGGAAAAGGAAATCAAGAAAAAACATTCATGAGATAATTTTAACTTATCTCCATGTTTCTTCCTTGTCCAGAAATATTTTCTCTTTCTCTTTCTCTTTCTCTTTCTCTTTCTCTTTCTCTTTCTCTTTCTCTTTCTCTTTCTTTCTCTTTTTCTCTTTCTCTCTCTCTCTTTCTTTCTCTTTTTCTTTCTTTCTTTCTTTCTTTCTTTCTTTCTTTCTTTCTTTCTTTCTTTCTTTCTTTCTTATAGCTCTGTACAAAATATTAGTGAACTGAATATTATTCAGATTATGTAGAATGCTTAATTGTTCCAGTTGTTAATTATAAAAACACCTACTAGGTGTTTTATAATGGTACAATACAAATATAATATTTAATTAATTAAAACTCTTGACAAGCTGATGTCCTTATGCATTCAAATTATTACTCTTCCCTCCAATGAACTATGCTGCAAGTCTTAATATTCTCCAAAAAAAAAAAAAAATGAGGCCACAATAATGGAAATAAATTTATTGATATATGTGTGTTTGCGTGGGTATGCACATTAATGATGTGGAAAGTGTTTAAACATTAAGATCTCTAATACAGCCTTCAGAAATGTGATAACCAGGAATACATTCTCATGAAATAAATTACATAAATTTAAGTTGAAGCTTTTGTAATTTAGGGGAGCTCAGTTTAACAGACTCACAATTAATGGAAATTTAAGGATTTAACCTCAGGAAATACAGAACAATCTTTTTTTCCTTCACACTGAGATAATTTCATGCTCTATCGTCTGAAAGACCTGAGTCTGTGAGATAGATATTTAAAAACTTTCTCATGTACTGGTGAGCCTTCACTTTATAGAAGAATTTCTTATTCACTTGCTTTGTATACATGGCTTGGTATAATCTCTATGATTGTCCAACAGGATAATCTAGTCAGTTCAATGTTGACTACTTTTAGTACATTTTTTCTCCTTTACAAGAACATTCTGAATTATTTATTTATCGGAAAATGGTGACATTGGATACCCTTTATATAAGGTGCATTACCTTAAATGCTCCATTCATCATGATTTTCATGGTTTGCCTCATTCCTTTGAAGTGGTTTATCTTCATGCACTCTGAAGAAGTCCTTACTTCACAACAGCTGTCCTTACAGAAATTTTTCAAAGAAACTGTACAGTTTTAAAATCCATTTAGAGTTTTGAAAATACTGATCTCTCTGTCCAACTACATCGCTGTTTCTTGTGTCAGCTAAATTAGTAGTAGGAGATAAGTTTTCTGATCCTTTTGTTTCACATTCCAGCAATAGTATGTATAAGAGACACATTTTTCTCTGTTTACCAGCCTCACACAGACTTATTCTGTTTAGGATGCTCAGAAGAAGATAAAATAGAAAACTGTATACTTGACTTTAATTTTGACCTCTACGTTCCTACATTCCTCTCATTCTTCACAGATTTTGTAAAACTTCCTTTAAATGGAGCATTAATTTTTTATTTTTTATTTGGTTTGGACAGGATGTCAGCATCAAAAATAAGACCATTTTGAAGCTGTTACAAATTTGGGATAAAATAAATATAAAATTATTTTTGCTCCTTCTTGGAGAGAAATTTTAAATATAAAAATTGCACAAATCCTAGAAACACACATACACACACGCAAAGAAAACAAACAAACAAACAAACCAACGTGTAAAATCCTCTTCTTAACACCATCTATAAGAGCTTAGCTTAGAACAGTAAGAGCTATACGACAAATGCTTGTTTTTGTCAAATGGCAGATACTCTGACTCAGGCTGAAGATAAAATGTAAATCTACCAGAGAACTTACACCACCCTTATGCCTGAGAAAAATTTCAAGATTCTTTTAAAAATTTTCATAAATATATAGATATCCAATAAAACTAAATGCATGAGAAATTGGTATGCCTGAGAAAAATTCTTCCAAATTTAACAGGGTTTCCAGGCAGGCTTATATAAAAACGTTTGTCTCTGACTATACCTCAGTCTTAGTATTAGAGACATTGTCTCTATCAGAGCAATTTGGCCAATTTTATCTACAGCTTTTAAAACAATCTCAGGTTTCTTGGGTTTCTTAGCAGCTGCTAAGCTACTAAGTTATTCAATAATCAGTTATTCAATGGCATATTAATACATTTCAGTTTAGCTATGTGTTGTTCCTGCCTGGAAAAGCAAATCACAAAATGTTCTCTGACCAATCACAAACATGTAAAAAACTCATAGACAGCAAGGAAACATTAGAATGGAACATATATGGGCTGTTTGCACTAATTCCCAAACTTTCCTCACATTGTTCTGGTAAATTCCTCATATTAATTCCTACCTAACATAATATAAATCTTAGATAACATATCAGGGCTGTGACTAACATATCAAATAAGGCGCACAAACATGATCATAAATTATTTTCCTGTTAATCTACCTTGTAAAATTAACACATTTCTATGTTCCACTTCCAGTGGAAAGCAGTCAAAAATGTACTGAATGTTAAGAATTTTAGAGTAACAAAGGTCTCTACTATCTACATTCTTGTAGTAAAAGGAAAAGGGCTCTTGCCAAGTAAAATATGGCATAGAATAATTGATTATAAAACTATCAGAGGCAGGATGATAACCTGAAGAATGTATGATTACTGATTGGCTTTTACAGTATGAGAAAAAGATGACATCAGGACAACTAACAGGTTGAAAATACTTATTCAAGTATTTTCATATGTACTTCTTCATTCAACATGTAACTAGATAGCATACGATGATGAAAATGTACATTGATTCAGATAACAAGCAAATTCATGATGAAAAAAAAATCTATCTCAGGCTATTAAATACAAAGATATGAGATCTTATTCATAGACTACCTGATTCAAAGCTTGCCAGAAGATGAGAGATGATATAAAGGGGGCTACCACTATGTTCATGTCTCATTTATTTTCATCATTAGTCTGAATCAGTGTGGGCATGCTATTTATTTTCCTGGTATAGAGCAAGTGCTGCCATGTTTCTTTTCAAAGATGTCAAAAAATCATAGCACATAGCACCTTATATCTTCGTCTGTACACAGTCCCTTAAAATTAGGTGACTGAAACGCATTGTGCCTGAGGCTGTTTTCAGAATTGTTTGATCATTTCAGATGTAATTCTTTACTGTCCCTATTAGATAGAAATGCCAGTTTCACAAACACTTTCAGGATAGTCTTGTGGATCTCTGTGTTGACATCAAGATATAAAAATATAAAAAGGTAAATTCAGTTATTGCTCATTTTACTTTGCATGTGTAAAACAATATTAGACCTAAAGGAAATATGCAAGATTTTTTAACTAAGGATTCAGAATTTGCAAAGAGTCTGACATTTACAGTAAAATAAAATCAATGGGGTTTTAAAATCCCAATCATTCAGCAGAGTCAGACATATATAGTCCCAAAGCAAAAATAAAATAATAAAATAAAATAAAATAAAATAAAATAAAATAAAATAAAATAAAATAAAATAATAAAATAAAATAAAATAAAATAAAATAAAATAAAATAAAATAAAATAAAATAAAATAAAATAAAATAAATAAAATAAAATAATAAAATAAAATAAAATAATAAAATAAAATAAAATAAAATAAAATAAAATAAAATAAATAAATAGAATAAAATAAATTGTCTTCTATCCCAAGCACTTGAATAAACCTAATCCTCTAATACAAGAAGTTAGTACCAGAACTCTTTATAAATAAAAAATATAATTGCTTCAACAATGGTGGAACTGACTTGTTCATAAGTTTATGTAACAAAGTCTCACAAATGAATACTGGATTTTTATCTTAGAGTTTTGCAAATCCTTTGACCTTTACAATCATGAGCACTCACTCAGTCATGGAAGAAGAAAAAGAAAGATAATGTTAGTATTCTGAACAGTTTCGCTGTGCTTCATTGGGGATACCTGAAATAACCTCATAAGATTAATTTATTTTTCATTTTCTGTTTGTCATAAGCTTAGGATCAGCAACACAAGCAAGTAAAAAGCAGAAGAATCAGGCAATGGCAATAAGGTGCCATCTCTCACAAGACAGATACACACCTTTATAGGCAGCACTGTTACTTTCATTCAAAAGCTATATCAAATATAATGAAATGCTTTAACAGAATGATGGCATTTTCAGTTTCCAATCTGACAAAGCTACAGACCAGGACATTCCAAGGTTTGAATACTGCTGAAAGAATTTCACAATTTAAGATGTTTTCAAAATCTTTTTGCAGAGACATTGGCTAGATGTGAAGCAGTGAACTGTTAAAGAGGTGAAAAAAATTTGCAGAGTGATTTGGAAAATAAATTTTCTTTTCTGAGTGTACCCATGGCTGTTTAAGAGCAGCAAAGGTATTAACAGCTGCCTATTCATTGCATCAGGAAATTCCACTGCTGAAAACTGTATTACAGTACAGGGGAAGATGTTTTTCCATCAGAAAAGTGAGTTTGGAAAAGCAAAATAAAAAGAAATATAATTATTTTATGACACCCCAAACTGTGCTGTTCCCATTTACCATATGTGAATGACAAGGAGGAGAGACAAGTTTAAAGTAGGCAGGAATAAGTAAAGACTTATTACACAGCAATAAGAAACCTGTGAAACCTGTTACAGTCTATTTTCAAATTAAGGCCATGTTCTCACTGTATTCTTCTTCTTCTTCTTCCTCTTCTTCTTCTTCTTCTTCTTCTTCTTCTTCTTCTTCTTCTTCTTCTTCTTCTTCCAGTAGTTTGCAACAAACTGTCAAAAATGGTTGCTGAATTTTAGTTAGATGTATTTCTAACATGCTACATGTGGTTTTATATGAAGTAAAGGTTAAATGAAAGACAATGCAAGTAAATTCTCTTCTGACTCTCTTCATGATGCCACGGTCATTTAATGGCTGAAGCAACAAAATCACTGTAAGATATCCCACCTTCTTGTTTTTTATGTCATTGAGGCAGATACTTTGAAGGATCTTCAGAACTTTTTTTTTTTTTTTTTTTTTTTTAGTAGTTCATACTTCAAAACAGAGCAATTTAAAAATGAAAAGAATTAAAAGACATCACCATCTAATTCAGTATCCACTATCTCAGGGAAGCAATAGAACATTATTGCCATTTCTGAGTGCACGAAGGATAATGACTAGTTCAAATGATATTTGAAAAAATGATGGACAATCTGTAATGCTGAAGAATGTTGCAATGGGACAATGTTTTATAACAGAAGGACCTTTAAAACAAGGTGACCATCTGTTTTCAGAAATGGTAGACACTGCTTCTATCTATTTTTCTTGTGCTTCAAGAGTAAGCAGCAAAAACATGAATGTGTCCCAAACCCAGCAATACAACACTCAATGCTCATTTGAGCATTTAACTAGCTTTTTGAGTCACTTTATAGAGTCATATGAATGACAGATTTTTGGTGTTCCACAACAGAGGATTGTCAGAAGCTATTTCTTTTCACTTTAAAGCATCCTGCCTTTTTATTTCCTCACTCAGATGACCAGCTGATGACCCAGCACTGGTGTTCCAGAGTCTGTTAGACTGCTTCTGCTTTCTGTGAAAAATAGAAAACTCTACATTTAAACAGAATCTGTATCAAAGAATTCCAAAGCAAAATGTTGCTGCTTTACAGCTAATTTTCACAAAACAGTACACAGTAGGCTTGTAAACTACTACCAATTTATCTGTTTTTCATGCCTCATGACACTGGCCAGCAGTTTTATTAGGAATTCACTGCTGTAGTTTTATGTATGCAGTGAGTAATCTCTTGCTTGCACACTTAGCAAATCTGATTTGTGTTGCAGAAGAGGCCTTGGCATGTGATACTAGTGACACTAACTGCACTAACTTTTTTTTTTTTCTTCTATTTCAAGCATGTAACAACTGTAGTTCACTAACACAACAAGAGGCATAGAGCAAGAATAAGTTAATTTGTAAGTTTCATAACTTGGCTACTACAATCAAAATATAACAAGTGTAGTTGGGAAATAAAATTCATACTGAAAATACAAGTTACAGTATGGGAATCTGCGTATATAGAGACAATAAAATGTAGGAGAGAAAAATGAAATAAGTTGGTAGAGCACTTGATATCTGAGAAGGTTAAGTCTAGATCTGCTCTAATTGTCTTTCTACCTTCTAAGAAGGCAGGTTCAGTCCTTGAGTCTGAAGACTGCCTTAAGATTCATCTAGATTCAGTGGCAGCACAGTGCTTTAAGAGGTGGTCCCACAAGCTCACATTCCAGTCTTTTTAAATATAGTTGAGCTCTTTTTATGAAAGAATGTGCCTTAGTAACTGAAAAAAATGCAGGGTCATGAAACACATGACTTTCATAGTTGGTAACTCTCCTCTTTTTGATGTTTTAGGAAGCATCTGTGAAGACTTGATGAAGGATGTCACCTCAAGTCATTTGGGGGTCCACTTAAAGATTCAACTTATCAGTGCTGAACGGTACATCACTTTCTTCACTCCCTTTCTGTCAACACGTTTTTCATAAATTATTCAAGTACTATTTGATGGCTAGAAACAAGAGGTACATACACACTTACTGCTTTCTGTCAGATATGGGACATGGCAAGAAGCTACTGTCTTTTTCTAGGCAGCAGAACAACAACAAAAAAATGATTTACCAAGGCCACATGAGGTACCATGCTTTAGAAGTCTGGTCTGCATCATCAATATTTCTTGTCTTTTAGCTTTAAGCTGAAAAGATCTTTTATAATTGCCCTATTCCCCATTAATCCTAGAAAAGAGATAGAAAGCATTATTTCTGTGAATTTGGTAGTAAAACGTGAGTGTCCTGAGATTTGAATTCAGAAAATGGTTGTGATATATTCTAATAAAATATGTAAGTTCTGTTCTGGATTCACAAGGACACTTTATTTAAAAATCTGAGCTTAGAATAAGAGATCTGAGGTGAACCTGAGACTTCTCTCTGCTATTACATTTAGAATAAAAATGGAACATTTAACTTTGAACTAGGTATATCTGCATAAATAGATACAAATTTTCAGAGGAACACATAGTTCAAATGATAGACTCCATTGCTAAATGTAAGCAAGCAAGCTAACTTAAGCTGCAAATGAAAAAGATATTCTGAGAAGTACTTTTTGTTCAGAGCACTTTCCATTCCATTCATAACGTTACCAGATGTAATTTTAAGCATATTTTAACTGACACTCTTCTGAATTCTGTCAAATGTAATAAAATTAAACTTTGAAAAATCTAAGGTATTTGGCCAAGCATCACAACATTACTTTGACCACTGTCAAAATGAGGAGATTTGTTCATGATTTCTGGCTAATATTGCAAAATATTGAAAACTTTTTAATGCAAGTGACACCATTATGAAGGTTTCTGTAAAGAAGTCAACTTTCACAAACAATTCTAATTATGATATCAGAACTCAGTGTTCAGGCCATTCACAGCACAAGTGTTATGATAGCATTGTATAAGAACTGAGAAGGTTTGTTGTAGATATCACACACCTGACAAATCTAGTTTTTCTTCTTTTTCTCCTCTGTATGCTAACCAGTAACATAAGAAGATAATCTTTTTTTCCCCCACTCTGTATCTTAGGAAGGCTCCTGGGGAATGAAAATTTCCCAGATATAACATTTAGACAAGAACATATAAACAGAGAAGTGATACAAACAGAAATCTTGGGAAAAAAATAAAAAACATTTTCAGCAATTCCTGGTGAAAGAACTCACCTGGAGGAGACAAATTAAGTTGTATCTGCTTAAAAAGTCAGTCCCCAAAGACTGCCGGAGCTCCATCTTTCATAGATCCCATCTTTTAATTACCTTGTAACTGTGCTATAAATACCTAAAAACATTAAAGAAAGAGCATCTTCAACAACTGCAAGTTCAGAAGCTCTGCAGAAACCCTAGCTTTATGCACTTGTTTACTTATGCCTTCCATACACTTGAAGAGTCCAAGAAAAGACAGAGATGAAATATTAAAAATAATAAACTATGGATAGACTGTAGGTAAGAGATAAACATTGAATTAAAATTCTCAGCTTCAAAAACAAGCATCAGAAAAAAGTTTACCTAATCCCTTAAAGGATCATATCCCACAACTCAGTACGTATTCCAGTAGAAGCAACAGAATTTCATCAGATCAAGGAGTAAGTCAAGGAGACCAAACCAGGAGGTTGTCCAAGACTGCTATTTCTGTTGATTTGGTTCCATTCCTTTCAATTTTCATAGAAATATCTGTAAAGACCTATTAGCTCCTCTCATTTTCTGTTCATTGTTTTTTTCCCAACTGGAGGTCAGTTACAGCTAGCAGCACATCAGTATGAAAGTTGTTTTGAGATTTAAGGAGAAAAATTCCGTGAGATGGTGAAACTGAGATGAGTATAATGAGCAAACAGCTCCAGCACAGAACAATTTAATATTTATTCTGAAAATATCGGACTAGTTAGGCACTTAGAAAACAACAAGTATGTCATTTTGCTTGGGGGTGAGGACTGGGGAACTCCATACTTTTCATGGATTGAAAGAAAGAAGAAACATTTGCATTTATAAAGTCATCTTTAGGTGCATTGTAGGAAAACCACCATCTGAGGCAAAATTTAAAAAAATAATAATAAAAATTAAACAAGTACTGAAGTGATCCAGTTCATCTTCTATTTGTTGTGATGGCACTGTGTGCCATTATTCACTTTAGATGTGTTTCCCGGTATGAAAGGCAAATTTTGTGTCAATGTAATTACATTATGTCACATTCTTATAGCAAGAAGAATTTTGTTTTTATCATTTGCCAGATCTTTTTTATATAATCATAGGGCAATTGTATTGTGAGAAAAAGTACTCCCAAGGAGCACTGAATTTTTGGTCTAAATGCAAAGATGATTCATTCAAAGATGGCTATGACCAGGGAGCCAACTGCTTTGAATACACTTCTGTACTACTGAAAGGTATTTGATTAAGTCTCTTTCATTTTAATAAACTATGTTATTCTGATTGCTCAATGAAGTATACAATGCTAAAGAAGCCTGTTAATCCTGCTGGTTTTTCCAAGTCTGATGAAAAATTTAGCCTTATATATCTAATTTTATAGCCTGTGACATTTGGATTTCCTAATTTTTGAACATAGCAATCATGTAAGCTAGATTTCTAAGCAGAGCCAACATAGTTTTCCCAGGAAAGCAATGTTGTTTTAAGGACAACATGTTTTCATAATTAATCTTATTTCACTCACTTCTTTCTCCCCTATTTTTTTTAATGCCATATTAAGAACTAAACCTTACCCAAATGTTTACCCAAAGACTTGTTTTTTCTCTAAAGAGAGAAAAATTAGAAAAGTGCTAAGATTTAAGAAGTTAAAATTAGTCATATAGAAAGTAATGTGTTCTAAAAATTATGGCAATTTGGAGACAAAAGCTAAGTATGAATTCTCTGTAATTCATTTAATAAAATCAGTGGAAGTAAATGAACAAAATTTTAAAACAAATAACCTAATACAAGACCTGCAACCTTCTGAATTTAACATCCATAGCATGTCCCAGTTAAATTAATACAATTATTTGAAATTATATTGGTCTCTTGAGCTGCAGTTGATTTTATTTTATTTTTTCTAAAGCTTTCAGATCACATTTGCATTTCTTCTCCAGTTCAGACTTTTAACTCACTGCAATCATTTTACCAGAAATTCCTGACCTTTCAGATAATGCATGAAGTGTAAGGGCATAAAAATGTCAACAAAAAGGATCTGCTTCTGAACCTTAATTGATGTTATGATGCAATTCATATTAATCAACACATTCAACCCCCATTACAGGCACACAGATTCTAAAAGTGCTCCAACTATCTTTAATAAGAACAGACTAAAGGTATAATGTCCCTTCTGATTTAGTATTAACATAATTGTAACTAGGACTTTCTAACATTGTTCAAGTAGTTTCCATAGTGACTAATTTTACAGCAGAATGTAAAACAACCTCTGTATCCACATTATTTTTGCTTTGGAGTTTAATATTAAGAGCACCAGGAAGAATATGAATGGCACTGAAGTTGTATCACAGGTATATACTTACTACTGCTGAGGATAACATTAAAATATATATATATATATATATATTCTCAATATTAAATCTTGCCTGAATTGAATATCTTTAAAAAAAGTGAACTTTAGAGTTCCCTATAGTTTTGCACTCAAGTTCCACGGGGATGCTGTTTGCTACAGTGTGACTGTTTTGCCTATAAGGTCTAGTCATTTCTTCCTGGTCAAGCCTTAGTGTGTTGTATGCAATGTTTCTCCTAGCTCATTCTATAAATATTATTGAAAACAATTTCTGTCTTGTCATTCTGTCTTTTCTGCACAGAACAGATACAGAACAGATATACAGTTCTGTTCTTTGTTCTCCAGTTTTTGAGTAGATGTCTTTTGGACAGGTCTTCTGGTCTCTGTGCTTACACAGTCCTTCCTTCACCTCATCTTTACACACCTGCCAAATTCAAAGCACATCCTTTCAGATTGTTTCAGATGTCATTTCTCAGCATACACATATCAAGAAACTTTGCTACACATTATTTGCTTCCCTGTATCTCCATCTTCATCTTCACTTCTTTAAGACATTTTTAATATAAAGCTGCTCCTTGAAAGATTTAATTAATGTAAAACTAAGAAATTTAAATGAAGATTACAGACCAGACACTTTGTGCTTCAAAATTAAGAATCTGTTGTTCTACATTAAAAGATCTTTACATGTGATAACCTGATTACAATGCTTTATCTCAGCCAAAACAAAAATCACCTTGAATTGTTGCCTGATCATGGAATCATGTTCCTATTCATAAAAAGCTTAGCTGATACTTGAAGCTTGTGTCCCCAAAGCATACTATTAGATTTTACGATCCAAAATATGTCACATAGGTCCCTATTGCCCCAAAGCTGCTATAGAAACAGAATGTTCTTGGACAGTTTAACAGGTCCCTCGTTAGACTGTTAGACATTTGCCAATGTTAATATCCCCTACACATTGAAAAGACACTAATTAGAAGATGTACCAAGTAAGATAATTCAGATGCACAGTATAAAGCATGTTTCAAGAAAAACATTAATCAAAATAAGGTTCTAGGTTAGACTGCATACAATATACCTAGCATGAATGAACTTAAACTTCTGTGAAAACAAATGTAAAGGTATTGCTTTCTCTTTTCTTTTCTTTTTTATTTTTTCTTTTCTTTTCTTTTCTTTTCTTTTCTTTTCTTTTCTTTTCTTTTCTTTTCTTTTCTTTTCTTTTCTTTTCTTTTCTTTTCTTTTCTTTTCTTTTCTTTTCTTTTCTTTTCTTTTCTTTTCTTTTCTTTTCTTTTCTTTTCTTTTCTTTTCTTTTCTTTTCTTTTCTTTTCTTTTCTTCTCCTCTCCTCTCCTCTCCTCTCCCCTCCCCTCCCCTCCCCTCCCCTCCCCTCCCCTCCCCTCCCCTCCCCTCCCCTCCCCTCCCCTCCCCTCCCCTCCCCTCCCCTCCCCTCCCCTCCCCTCCCCTCCCCTCCCCTCCCCTCCCCTCCCCTCCCCTCCCCTCCCCTCCCCTCCCCTCCCCTCCCCTCCCCTCCCCTTCCCTTCCCTTCCCTTCCCTTCCCTTCCCTTCCCTTCCCTTCCCTTCCCTTCCCTTCCCTTCCCTTCCCTTCCCTTCCCTTCCCTTCCCTTCCCTTCCCTTCCCTTCCCTTCCCTTCCCTTCCCTTCCCTTCCCTTCCCTTCCCTTCCCTTCCCTTCCCTTCCCTTCCCTTCCCTTCCCTTCTCTTCTCAGTTCTGAATAATAAGTATGCCTTTTGCTTCAGAACAGAGGAAAAAGTAAAACAGTACTAATAAAAAAGTAAAGTAGCTTTCTTTTCCTCTGATCTACACTCTCCTTCTTAGACTTTTTTCTTTTTAACGTTCTTCCTTCATGATTTTTTACAAGCTTTGTGTTATTAATCTATACCTTCATCTACTCCCTAAACTCCCTAAACTGGACATATAGAATATGTCCAGGACATATTCTATAAAAAGACTTAATTCTGTCTTTCTCTATCTTCTAAGGATATTATTTTTGCAATCTAACTTGTATTTAGAGTCCTACTTTAGGAAGTCATAAGTTTATGAATAAAACCTGATATTTCAATTTATTTCCTAGCTCTCTAGACAACATTTCCCAACAGAGCACATCCCTTCTCCCTTCTTATGTGTTAGAAATACTGTTAAATACATATAGATTATTTTATTATTATTTTTCCCCCAAAACTTATATACACTAAACACTTTAAATACTATGTTTAGTTATACAGAGAAACTAGTGGAGAACCAAGTCTGGAAAGACAATCCTAATAATTAAGCTGATTCTAATATTGAGACTGATCTTTCCATAAAGTGGAACTATGGTGTTAGAGGAAAGGGCTAGCCAGAAGAACAATTTTTGTTCAGAAGTATCTCTGTCTATTCATGTAACAGAAGCCTTTTAGCTTCTTCCATCTAGTAGTCATCTACAACTTTTTGCAGTATGCTCAAATAAGAAAGGACATTTATTTATTATTCTAATCATGAATATGTGAGGACATAAAAAGGTAGTTAAGGACTCAATTCTCTAATTCCACACCTCTCCACTGGAATTGGTGATTTCTTCTCTTTGGCAGCACCATCAATTTTATTCAGTAAAATGAAGAAATTCTGAAAAATGTGAAGGAGACAGGAAATAAAATGTAAAAATACCTTGTTGTCATGATGACATGCCTAGACATTCTCAGTTTAAGTATTGTGCTTAGAAACTTTCTGCTTGAAATTCCTAATGTATTCTGGCTCAGCCCAGAAAAGGTTGCCAGTTTCCTGCTCAGCTTGCTTATAATTCCACAAGTTGGACTAATGACTGTATAATACTGCAACTAAATCAGTATTCCTAAAAGGTGTTTGATGAAAGCGAAATTCCCCTCTAATTTCCTTCTACAATTAAGCAAAAGTTAACAGCCTCTACAGTGTCTGTTACAATCCCTTCCAAGCACTAAAAATAACACTTTTTCAGTATTAATTTGTGTCCTGGTTTCAGTTAGAACAGAATTAATTTTCTTCCTAGTAGCTGGTGGAATGCTGTGTTTTGGCTTAGGATGAGAAGAGTGCTGATAACACCCCGATGTTTTAATTGTTGCAGAGCAGTGCTTATACCAAGCCAAGGACATCTCAGCCTTTCACTCTGTCCTGCCAACAGGCAGGCTGGGGGTGCAGTAAGAGCTGGGAGGGGACAGACCCAGGACAGGTGACCCAAACTAGCCAAAGGGGTATTCCATACCATCTGACATCATGCTAAACAATATATAGGGGTGGCTAGCCGGGGGGAGGGGGCCGGACTGCTCGGGGTTAGGCTGGGCATCGGTCAGCGGGTGGTGAGCAATTGCATTGTGCATCACTTGTTTGTACATATTATTATTACTTTCCTATTATCACCATTGTATCATTATTATTATTATTATTATTATTATTATTTTGTTATTATTATTTTCCTGTCCTATTAAACTGTCTTTATCTCAACTCATGGGCTTCACTTTCCATTTCTCTCCCCCGTCCCAGAGAGGGAGGGGGGAGGGTGAGCAAATGGCTGCGTGGTGTTTAGCTGCCGGCCAGGTTAAACCATGACAATTTGTGAAATACATTTAAGTTTTTGTTAACTATATAATGTCCTTTAAAACAATAGGTTGTTCGTAATCTCAAAGCATTCTGCTGTATTAGAATCTGCCACCACGAGGAGTAGTTAAGGCTGTCAGGGCTGTACACTGTTGTAGTTCAAATTTTAAGTAGATAAGCTTTCAAGTTAAATCATAATCTACCACTCTCCAACTCAGCATCTTCTGATTGTAACTACTTCATGGAGGTATTTCTGAGCCATTATGACATGATTGACATTATTACTGTCATGTCAAAGTCATTTATTTCATAGCAATGTCTTGTCCATCATTGAAATAATTTATTTTGAATAGAGAATTTCCTCTTGTAATATTACTCTTATGAACTCAGGATTAAATTTCCAGACTAAAAGTTAGCAAAATATATGCTGTTCCAGCTAATGAAGACACTGTTTACTAAAGTAGTGTCAATAGAGCTTTATGTTTTCACTGTTTATTCACTAGGGAGACAGAGCACTATTTTTGATCCACAAATTCATATGTGGAAGGCTATTTAGGGGTCTGTGATTGTATGTCTTAATGCCAGCTACCTTCCAGAGGTACCTTGACAGGCTTGAGAGGTGGGCCTGTGAGAACCTCATGAAGTACAACAAGGCTAAATGAAAGTCCCTGCAGCTGACTCAGAGAAATCCTGAGCACAAATACAGACTGAGCAGAGAATGGACTGAAAGCAGCCTTGAGGAGAAGGGGGTGTTGGCTGACAAGAAGCTCAACATGAGCAATGGGTGCTTGCAGCCCAGAAAGCCAAATGCATTATGGGCTGCATCAAAAGAAGCATGGCGAGCAGGGTGAGGGAGGTGATTCTCCCTCTCTGCTCTCTTGAGACCCCACATGGAGCATTGTGTTCAGCTCTGGGGCCCGAGCAGAAGAAGGACATGAGGACATGGACCTGTTGGAGTGAGAACAGAGGGCCACAAGGATGATCACAGGGCTGGAGCAATGCTTGGATGCCCCATCTCTGGAAGTGTTCAAGGACAGGTCAGGTAGGGCTTTGAGCAACCTGGTCTAGTGGAAGGTGTCTGTGCTCATGACAGGGGAGTTGGAACTAGATGGTCTTTAAGATCTTTTCCAACCCAAGCCATTCTGTGATTCTATAGTTCTATAATTCATTGTGTTCTTTGCTTGTTTGTTTGTTTTTAATGAGAAAAATGAAAACATCAAATCATAAAAACGAGAAAGGAGCTGATCGTAAGATGTTACTTATTAATTTGGTAATCTTTGAAATTTTCAGGTCAGAACCAATTTCTGTTTCTAAACTTTCATCAAATACTCTACTCTATGGGTTTTAATGCTCATACCATTGCTTAAATTGCCTTTAAGTACCACAGGTAGAGAAACGGAGCCTGCCTGGTTCACCAAAGTTATGACTATATTATTTATCTCTTTTGAGTGAAATATTCTTAAAACTTGGAGACCAACAGCAATGATCCTTGTGACACATAAAAATAAATGGATACTTTGTAAGAAATGTTATAACCTGCAAAATAAGTAGCTGGGTAGTCTGCTTCATACATAGTACACAATTCAATGTTTATTGAAGTCAATAAAAGGTTTTCTGCTGACCTCCATTGTTCCAGGATAGAGTAAAAGTACTAAGTAAATACATAGAAGCAGATTTGATGGAGGACTGAAAGTTGTCATTACATTCCTATAACTTCTCCTGTAGAATTCACGAAAGTGGTTTACAGTATAACAGAAATAATCTATGAAAGCTTAAGTTCATGCATTGTTTTAAATGTGATGCAGCAAATATTCATAAAGTTTTAATTCTCAGGCAGGACTGGGAGAATACAAAAGGTCCAAAATCAAAAATTCACATTCTTTTGCTATTAAGCAAATTTAAAACATATGGACAATCAGTTCTGAAAACATGAAACATAGCTGTCTATGAAAATATCCTCTTTTCTACATTTCTTTTTACTTATCTCACAATTTTAATTTTTACACTTAGAAAAATCTTGTTGAAATTGTTGAACTTCTCTACTTTTTAAACTGACCCAGTAACAGATAGATTACCTCTGAAAAGAAACATGTAGTACTCATTTTGACAGTATATTTTAGAAATGGTGCTGAATAAAAAAGAGGTTCATGTAAGTTCTGTATCATAAAAGAAGAATCACTTTGAAGATTTATAAACTTTAATACAAATAGAACCTTATGGAAAATTTTTAATGCAAGTTTGAAGTTTAACCTGACAGACTGTTGCTTCTTTAATCATCATTTGTGTGCTGCTTCTCAGCGTGTGGAGATCCCACAGGTAGAGGATAATTTTATCTAACAACTTTCTAATGTTTGAAATATTATCTGTTTTGGGGAATGGATGTTCTATTTCAAATAAGAGCAAACCTCTTATTTCCAAGTTTTCATCCCTGTATTCTGTGTTTTCCCCTTATCTTTTACTTTTTCTTTTGGTTTTCCTCCTGGCACTCCTCTGCTTGTAATACCATTCTTTGTAATTTCTTGTTCATGCTCATTGTATTTAACCTTCTTTTATGTACAATGCATGTGACATGTAATTCATGTTTAATGAAGAATTCCTGAACTATTTTTACTTTACTAGACATAGAAGACAAACTCTATTGTAACATAAGACTTCACAACAGCTAGCATGACAGGGTATAATTTAGTCATTAGGAAAGAAAAGGTGACAGAGCAGGACTGAGTGAATCAGTAACTTTATTTTTAGTATCTGTATCAGTGTATTGTAAACAGTTTCTTAGCCTGTAAATTATATAAATATAAGACAGAGAAGCCAGGATTGCATTGTAAATGACTCCTGAGAAGTAATATTTATCTACAGCTAAAAATTAATTCCAAACCCAATCTGTACTACAGTACTCCAGTTTATGTCATTATCAAAATTACTTCCCCCACATGTAAGCAAATATTATGTGCAATAAAATCATAGCACTTTTTTTTTTTCTTTTTTTCTTTTTTTTCTTTTTTTTTTTTTTTCCTTGGGTACTCCCCTCTCTTTCAGAGGACAGATTTGATATTGTTAGTGAATCAAGCATTTGCAATTTTAACCAGTTTCTGTATGTCCATTTTAAAAGGCATAACCTTAGGCAGACCTCTGTACCAAATTATTTCTACTGCTGACCTAGCACCGTGATGTATTCAGACTAACAGCTGATCTGGAGCAAAATCCTAGTGATTCATACACCTGAATGGTAAGTGGTAAATACAAGTCCATTTCTCACAAGCCTTTTGGTGTCATACTGTATTTCCTTTATGTGGCAAGGTTTTGGTTGTGGGGGAGCTGCAGGAGTGGTCTTTATGAGAAGAGTCCAGAAGCTGCCCCATGTTAGATAACAAACAGTTCCTACTGGTTCCAAGAGAGACTAGCCAAAGCTGAGCCAATAAGTGACACTGGTTATGCCTCAGTGACTGCATATGTAAGAAAAGAGAAAAAAACTGCTACATAACAGCAGCTGGGAGAAAGAAGTGATAAAATGTGAAAGAAACAACCCTACAGACACCAAGGTTAGTGAAGAAGGAAGGGGAGGAGGTGCTCCAGGCACTAGAGCAGATGTTCCCCTGCAGCCTCTGGAGGGTACCATGCTGGAGTAGGCTGTCCCCCTGCAGTGCATGGTGTACCATGTTGGAGAAGATATTCACAGTCCATGAATGGCCCCATGCTGGAGAACGTGAATGTGCCCTGAAGGAGGCGGCAACCCATGGAAAGCCTGTGGTGGAGCCGGAGGTCTCGTAGGAGCTGCAGCCCCTTGGGGATCCATGCTGCTGGAGTCTGTCCCTGAAGGACTGCACCCTGTGGTATAGACCCATATTTGAACAATTCTTGAAGAACTGCAGTCTGTGGAAAGCCTGCATAGAATCTGTTCAGGAAGGACTGTGTTCTTCTGAGGAGAAGTGAGAGAAAGCTGTGGCAGTGCTTAAAACCAATATGCCCATTGGTTTTAAACCACCACACGTATTCACCTGACAAAATGGACTGATATTACCCTAGAGTGCCTTGGACCATGTCATTTTTGACAACCCACAGAAAGTCAAGTAAAAAATATTTGTCAAAACCAGCCCCTTTCTTTTATAGTAACACAATTTTTTATCTGTAGTGGATTTAACAGTGAAGAAGAGTCTTTGTACTATCAGGAGAAGAGTTAATCATGGTTTGCTAAAGGGTACGTATGTTCTGGACATGTTCAGCACACAAATTGCAGCACTCACTGTTTAATACACCTGGAAATGATGCTGGATGACTGGAAAACTCTCCAGTGAAATTTTCATACTATCCAGTAGCCTTATCTTTTATAAATTTTGCTTGGTTACTTGGCCAAGATTGTACTTGAGGAGCATTGCTTTCTACTCAGGGTATTTCTTTCCAAGGGTCTTTGTGAGGGTCTGCACTTTGTATCAGTGACAAACTGATACAAATGTATACTTATATACTGATCAGTTACAAACTGATCATGCAGTGTCCACATAGGAAATGAATTACTATTTCATAGATGTACACAGTATTACTGCTTGAATAAGAGCCAATTATCCTTCAGTGTATCTATATTTCCCAGACTGGTGGAAGCTATTAACTACTGCATAAAACAAAACCAAAACCAAACAACAACAACAACAACAACAAAACAAACAAATAAAAAAAATCAAGTTGGAGAGAACTGTATCAGCTGTCTGCTTGTTTAAAGAAATGCTCTATCAAAACGCCATATTGAAAAAACAATATAGGTTAGCAAAACTAACGATTCAATGTTAGGGAAAAAAAAAAAAAGCATAATGAAACAAGTATGAAATTTTCTGTGAATATTTGAATTTCTATTCACTAAAGAGTTTTCAAGTCTGCCAGAAGTTTTCACTTTGAATTGTGTAAAAAAAAAAAAAATATTCCAACAGAATAGAACATGCTGTTTGTCTTTGAGAAGTGTGACAGTCACAGAGACACAATGGCAATTAAACAGGAAAGAACTTTGAAGGAACATATTGCAGGGCAATGTAAAAGATAAAAGAATCAGTAATCACCTTCTCATAGCAACATTCTTCCTTGATAAAAATACACAGAAATTTGTGCCTTATCAACACAAAGGACGTAGAAGAGATCATTGCACTTCAGTAAAACTTGAAAAAACACCCTACAAGTATTAGTAGGAAAAAAAAAAAAAAGAAGAAGAAAAAAAAAAAAAGATTAATGTAAACAATAAGAGGTTATGGGGAACTTGTTTTGCAAGTGGAAAGTTATTTTTTCAGCTATTGCCTGTGTTGTAATTATTTTTTTTATTAACAATTTGGGCATAAAAATGGTGTCCTGATTATGTTTATTAAAAAAAGCTGGGAGACATCACCACTGTGAAATGCATTGAATTATCCTCCAGCTGCAGCTTAATAAGTAAAGCAATAAGTAAATACAATTGGATACATAAAATATATATACATCCAATATCCAATATATATACATCCAGATATTAATTAACTTGGGGCATGACATGGAAACTAAAAGAAAAGGGAATAATGAATGATTTTTTTTTTTTTAATCACATAGAATCTGGAGGATAAGGTGATTTTGCCACCAAAACTAAAAGTATAATCTCCTCATTTATCAGGCCATTTAATTCTATACAAAAGTAAACTACACATAGAATGTAAAGATGAAAATAAATACTCACAAGCACAGAGAAGGACAAT
Source organism: Aythya ferina (assembly GCF_964211825.1). Lineage (NCBI taxonomy): Eukaryota > Metazoa > Chordata > Aves > Anseriformes > Anatidae > Aythya > Aythya ferina. The sequence continues at coordinate 84,037,010 of NC_140297.1, forward strand.
TAAATTAGACAGGTTCTGTAATGGTCCAGAGAAGATCAGAAGAGGCTGAGAAAAAGTGTTTTCTCTCTATACTAATTAGTGAGTTGAAAAAACAAATTAAAGAAGAGGGATACTTGAGTGGAAATACACTATTTGCAACCAAACCAGTAAACTCAAGATGGCAAAATTCAGACTGAAAGCTGTGGTTTGAGCTGTCAGAAGAGAGAAATTTTCAAAAGAAATAGGAGGAACCCAATGCAGGCCTAACTAATGTAATAATAATGATAATAATATATATAATATATCATATATATATATATACATCTTGACAAGTTTCTGAGTCATTTTAGGCTGCACTCACCTCTATCAGCAGAGAAAAATAATAATAATAAATAATATAAAAAAAACAGGCTTTTTCTTCCAGACCTGTGTAAAAGTGTTTGTTCTTCGGACAGGTGAGAGAGAAAAAACTGCAACAAACTGGTACCTGCTATAGGGCCATATTTTCCTTGATGTTTCTACAGAAAACCTGGAGATAAGTGTGACAAAAGTCCTTCTGGACTTTTGGAACCATACAAGCAACATGGATACTTTTGATCTTTTTCCACTCCAGAACATTGGCCTTTATAGATAGCAGATTACCTGATTTCCTACTGAATGTTAACATTTCTGTATTTAGCAGCTGTAAGTTACCTTCTAGCACAGTTGAAATTTCAACAAAACAAGAAAAAAAAAAAAAGTCCCTTCCATCAATTTCTTAAAAAAAAAATAATCTAGAGGCAGTATGCAGCATTTACTTTTGTAACCTCTGTCTGAATCACTGGTATATGATGTATCTATGATAGATATAGATATGTCTGAAACATAGATAATCTGTTAAATAACAGATTTAAGATTCTAGAATTTCCCTACAATAAATATTAATGCAGAATAAATAAACTAAATACAGTTTTATTAAAGTAGTAACTTGCTTCGATCAAGTGATATTAGGAAAGCTAGGTAAAACAGAAGTGGCTTGTTGAAATACTCTTTTTGCTAGCTACATGAAAGCAAAATGACTAAACAGGGTAAAATTCAAATAGTCGTCAAATTACAAAAAAAAAAAAAAGAAAAAATATGGTTTTTTTTTTTTTGTCTTAAAATTTCAGAAGAATGCCATATGTCTTTCTTTTCCTTTAAAATACCACTACTATCAGGACAGAACGAACACTTATATTTCGGCAAGAACTTTCTTTTTCAAGCTTCCAATGTGGAAGCATGCATAGCAATTACACTATACCCTGACTGAATAGGCTGCAAATATTTTGAGTTGAATGATAGCATTGTTAATTTTCCATTTACCAGAATTTTGTTAACTGGGTTATACTGAAGAAATACCATTACATAATATAAAAAATTATGTACTATAATTAAATATAATATAATTTAATATAATTTAATAATATAATTTAATAATATAATAATTTTATAATTATAAAATAGTACTGACTACTGAAAACAAAACAAAACAAAACAAAACAAAAGATTCATTTATTGAAAACTGAAAAATTATAATGTTGTAATGAGAAATGGATTAACTTTTTTTATTTCCATGAGAAAATCATGGGATCACATTTATTTGGAGAGTGATTGAGGGAGGCATTTTAATTTATGATTACTTTTGTACTTTGATGTATTTATCTACAGCTTCATCATTGACAAAATCTTCTGATGGAAATCTAAGTAACTGCAAGCAAAGTTTCGGTATGTTTAACAGACAACCTGCACTGTATGCAAATTATACATGAAGAACCTACACTAAAAGAATATGATGACTGAAAAATGAAAATGCCTCTGAACTGCCTTAAATCATAGTTATATGAAGTACAACAAAAGATGAAATCATATTTCTTGCACATATATCCAAAGCATTACTGTCCTGATTAATGCATAGAAAGGAAGGTTTTTCAGTAATGGAAAAGGTTTGCACAATGAAGAAGGATATTCTTTTTTATACCTTTATCCAATAATTTTATCCATGTATTTCAAAATAACTTATAAGGGACATTGAGTATTATTATCTCTTATTTCATACCTGTGCAAACTGAACTATGAAAAAAAAGTCTACTCCTTAAACATCCGGGTGTCCCTCAGCTGTAACATTCATGATTAAAATATTTTACTTGTGTTTAGGGGATTATGTCTGATACAAAAATACAGAACATAGCAGTTTAGAGAAAACTGAATTTATGAGAACAATGCTAAAAAGAAACTCCCAGCCATACTGATGCCATAATCTCCCATTTCTTGTCAGTCAATAATATTTTAGCTGAAGTTGACATCTGTGTTTCAAAGACACTCACATGAGTCTTCTCCATATGAAATAATCTATTGAAGTTACTGAAGATGCTGTATTCAAAAGAATAAGTGACATAACTTTGCATCTCCTATGCATCTCCTATGCATCTCCTATGGAGTCTTGCTCCATTTTTAATGTTATTGACCAATAGAAAGTAGGAAAGCAGTACATCAAATTTTGCCAAGTTATTATTTTTTTCTAAACTATTCATGTTGAGAAACATGATTATTCCATTTTTAAGGTAATAATATAAGTTAGCTTCATACGCATTTTTACCTATGGTTTGCTGCATTTGCCAAGAGTATTCTAAGATTAAAAAATATATATTTTTTGGTTTGTTTTGTTTGGTTTGGTTTTGTTTTGTTTTCCTCAGTGAACATATCTTGCACATAATTGTAAAAGCAGGATGTAGGTCCAAGTTCTAATTGTTGATATGGGTGAGGAAAATGTTCTAGAGTGAAAGCTAACATATCAGTGTTTTTAAACATAAAGCAATTTAAAACAAAAACAAATACAAGAAAAATTTTCATTTTCAGTCCCTTGAAGTGGTTTACAGATTGCATAGACATCACAGTAAATAAAAACTAAATGGTAACATTCAACACCACTGAATCATAAATTAATATTCAGGTGAAATGTATTCAGTTGATATAGACCTATGAAACTTACAAATACAGTAAACATAAAACTATAAGCAACATACAGATTAAATAAAAATTTTAAGTAAAACTTAAGTCCAAATGGATATGGAATTTCTCATTACTGTATCAGAATTCCCCATAAAGAAATGCATTCATCTTGTCCTCCACCACAAAAAAGGAGAGTCCAAATCCCCAAATGATAAATAGGTGTCCAGAGTAAAAATTATTGGGACAGGATTTCCACAGCACTCATTTTGCTAGTACTTTCTTCCTTTAAAACCCAAGTACTGCACATATCATTTTTTTCTGCAGCAACACAGATGGTGCTACTGAAAGAACTGATCTCAGTGTAATTCCAGCTCATCCCCTACATGACAAGCCAGGGCATGATGAATTTAAGTAGGGTGAAGAACAAATGTAATCATCAAAGGAGCAAATTCCACTGAGAATAGTTTTTGACAATATTTGACAATCAATCCAAAACCTGTATTACCAACATATGACCTCTGATAAACTTCAAACTTTTCCTCTAATGTGAAGGTGTGTTTCTGAATGTGAAGATCCTTGAAAAAAAATTGTTATGTTTCAAAGAATTTGGAAACATAGTTTTTTTTGGTTTGTTTGTTTGCTTTTCCTCCACTTCTTCTTTACATATATTTAGGTCTCAGAAACAAACTGTATGATAGCTTGAGGGAGATAATTTTTAGTTCTAATGATAGCTTTTTGGGGAAAAAAATATTTTCCAGGGACTAAAACATAGGTATTTTAAAGGCATTTTACATAAAACCTTAAGGAAGCACTCCCAGTTCTATTTTGTATCTTATGTTGCTAGTTACATTTACTGAGCTTTTGCACATCCAATCTTCTGATACCTGTAACTATTCACTTCAGTCTGCCACAAAGAATTTTGTGCAGACATAAGTGTGACTCCAAGTTGTGAAGGAGACAGTAAAATATCTCTAATATCTTATGGCAAGAATCTACTTGAGGCACAAGGGAGCTTTTTTTGCTTGTACAGTGCTTGTAAAAGCATTTCCATATGTCAGGAATTCATATCATGCAGGCTCCCATTTTTACCATTGTAGTACCATGAGACCTAATCAAAATGCATGTCCAAGCAGAAATAGCATCATTAATTTTTACATGAAATTCTTTAGTTATTGCCACTTAAAGTCTAGGAAAACTTGCTGTTCTGGCTGAGGGAAGGAAAAAAGTTCTCACCAACAGGAAGAAGTTTCATGAGGAGTACCCAGTTCATTGTTCTATTATCATAAGAGTCAGTTTTGCTGCCCAGAAAAATATACAACTATAAAATAAATAAATGAAAAACATTAAACAGTTATGTAAACCACTTTTATGACATGGGACCCCAGGCTGATTAGCTCTGTTCATCAGTCTAAGTCTAAGAGAGCAGTCACAGAGACAGAACTGACCATTGAATTTAAGCTTGAGATGAATGCTGATTATAGAAGGCTATAGATTTCCAGGACACAAAATTCTTAGAACTATTCTAATATAATTAGATGCAATCCCTTTGCCCTACTATCACAACATGTACCATAGTAAGTCAGGGTTTTCTCTGCATAATTTTGCAGAAAATTCTAAACGTTGTGGGACTAGAGAAGAAAAAAAAAAAAAAAAGAGCACATCTATTGCTATATAGCACCTCTGCTAAGTTACTGCAACTGGTTATATTTAAGCAAAAATAGAAATTTATAACAGATAAGATTAATTCAACACCTGGTGTCAATAAGTAACCATTCTGAGAAAAGTGGTGGAGCCTATTGTTACTCTCCAAGTAATACAAAGTTTAACATTAATTTCTTGAAATGAGCGTATACCTGGGAGACTCTGCATATCCTGAGGTTTCTCATCCCAGCCTCTATCTTCTACATGCAAAAAAAAAAAACAAATGAAATAGATTTATAGTCTTCTGGTTATGGTGCATTTTGACAGGTAGCATTAATGATTGTTTTCTTGGAAGCTGAAAGTAACTGAAGCTGCTGTTCCCAATGGTTTCGCTTTTGAATCTTCATATCTTATAGCATAAGATCCATCACTACTTGAAAACATATCTTTCCCAAGCCTCTTCACATTGCATTGCTCATGAACTAGCTTCCAGTGGGGCTGCTTTTAGAACTGTGCAGTTTCTTAAAGGTTCAAAACTACTGGCAAGTAGATAAGTGGTTGGGAGCTACATGGGTTTGCAATTTGTGGCCATCAGAGTATTCACATCTGTAACTAATTATAGGATGGAATAGATAAATTTTCAGTTTTATCTGTGAACATTAGCAGAGCCTAGCACATATATTCTGGTATTGTTCAAATTAAATATCAAGCAACACCAGCAAAGATAAATGTGCAATAATTCCTCTAATATGTTCTTGCTATAGGTATCACTGCTGACACTGGCTTATAATATTATGTAGAAAATGAAAGACAACCTGGAACATGTTTTCCACTTGTGTAATTAATAGAATGTGCACAGAGCACATAAACACATAAAATTGAATATTTCAGCCAAATGATTTCTTGTTTTGTCACCTAAGTTAGAGGTAATTGACTGGGTGGAATTGTTGTTTGTTTTCACTGAAGTCTTTTTTGTTTAGTGTTTTGTTTTGTTTTGTTTGTTTTTGCCTACACTTCATCTGAAGATACGATTCAACACAATGTTACTATTTACAACTAAGAAAGGCAAAATTTAGAAGGTAAAATATGTAATCAATAACCTATTAACAAGATTTGTAGACACAGATAATGTGTTTTGTGGATGTGCACAAGAGCAAGCTTATCAAAGACACATATAATGATCTAATCTCTATATAAGCCATTCATACTAGATTTCTCTGTAAAATCATTGTGAGGCAACCTTCCAAAAATATATATTTCCTGTTTTTTAGAAATGTTATTGAAGTAACAGCTGAAAGTACTTTAAGCTTAAATATATTTAAAGTATTTTAAAGAAATAAGAAACAAGCACTATTTTCAAAAATGCATATGCACGCTATACTGGGTAACACATGCACTTCAACATATTTCCATACTCCTCTGTGGTCAAGGAGAATTAGTTGTTAGTTATTTAAATTAGTTATTTAAAGAAGATAAGTTTAATACTTAGAAATCTATGATTTTCTCAAGATGGCTTATGTTGCATTGTTTTGTATTGTGTTGTTTGGAGAACTGCCTTCAGTGCAACTGGAAGAGCCTGTTTCTCAGGGCTTCAAACTGGTCCTTCATAGCTCCTTCTACAGCTATAGGGTTTGGCAACAGCTCAAGGATGCCTCTATATTCTTTGGAAAGGTAATCTGCCTCTGTGCTTTCACTGCCCCTTTGAATGAGTATCATTAAGAGAGAACTTGGCAGCAAAGATCCTTAAGAATTAGTAATTTATAATTTAAAAACTTTAATGATTTGCAAACAATTAGAATTGTATGACCATTGCTTCCCAGTTGCAAGGACAGAATTTTTACATTATTTAAATGGTTGAAAAACAGCTGCACATCACATCTCAGAAAAGCTTTATGCCTGGTGTGATAATCCCTTTGCATTTGCAATTGAAGATTCTCTTTAGAATTACAGAATCATAGACTGTCCTCAATTGGAAGGGACCAACAAGGATCATTGAATCCAACTCCTAGCTCCACACTGGACCACCCAAAAATTAAACTACATGTCTGAGAGTGTTGTCCAAATGCTTCTTGAATTCTGTAAGGCTCAGTGCTGTGACCACTGCCCTGGGGAGCCAATTCCAGTGCCCGACCACCCTCTTGGTGTAAAACCTTTGCTTAACATCCAGATTGAACTTCCCCTGACACAGATTCATGCCTTTCCTTTGGGTCCTTTAGATAAAGGTGGCCACTGCTTACATTGAGAAGTGATGTTAGGAAAGTACATGTATGTATCCATGTTCATGTATTATTTTCTAATTCTTCGTAAAACAATTTATCATCCTGCTCTCTCCCTCCCCTATGTACTCTGCATTCACCTTTATATTATAAAGCTCTTTTCCTCCTGTGCCTCATCCTGTCTTCATCCTGGTTTAGCTTTAGTGGTTGTTGAGTATGGTGGTTGTTTTACTAGTCAGTGTCCCTATTTCCTTTCTTCCTTAGATGGCAATCTGTACTCTTTCCTTTTCCTGACTTATAACTCCCTCAACACTTTTTTCAGTGCAACTTTAGAACTGAAATAAAGAGAGAACTGCAGCTACTGGCTATATTTTCAGGTTGCTGTTAGCAAATGCTCCACAGATCATTATGGATTCACAGACAACAGCTTAACAACTGGTTAGCCATCACTACAACCTGCCCTATTTATTGTCAAGGGAAAGTAACTCTATGAAAATCAATTTAAAACATCCTTTAAAAAGACATGTACCCAACTAAGTGTGTACTATTTAAATGTAATGTAAAACGTGTTACTTCAAACAATTTAGAACTGGAAATTTTAGTTGATCACTCGCTTTATATTCTTCTAAGAAAAAGTTGCTTTTGCTTTCTGTATTCTGTGCCAAGTGCAGGTGGCCCAGTGTTTGCACTGGGGTGCTGCGGTGCTACTGTGTGGGGGGCTGCCCCATGCTGGCCCCACCACAGGGCAAGGCAAGATGGCAGTGTCCCAAGCATCCCACCTTGCAGATGCCCCAAGCTGGAGCAGGGACAGAGAGGGGCTGGAAGGGCTGGACCCAGCCCCAGCCCCAGGCCTCTGCCCTGCTCAGGGACAGGAGGGAGAGATGCAGGGAATGGAGGGGGGAAGTTGGGCCTGAGAAAAGGGGTATGAGTGTGGGGAGGTGTGTTTTAGTTTTAATCTTTATTTTTCAACATTCAAACCTGTTTTATTTTGCAATAAATTAGATTTCCCCACATTGAATCTATTTTGCATGTCATGGTAATTGGTAAGTAATCACCCTGTGTTTATACCAACCCATGAGCTTTTCCATCTTTTTTTCTCATCATCTCATTGAGGAGGGGAAGTAAGAGAGCAACTGGGTGGGGTCATGGCAGCAACTCTAGGTCAACCCGCCACAACTTTACTACACACATTTTTATTTGTAGTTGTGTATAAGCTATTATTTGAAAGATGCATTGTCTTCCAACTGTACTAACAGTAACTAATGTGTAACTCAATTATTTTCTTGCATTGTCCAAAGTTGGTAGGCATTTAATAACCTATTAAATAGGAACAATAGATCCTGTAAGTTTTAATCCTGTACTTCTGCTGTTACACTTGCATATTTTACCTCCTAGCACAGTCATTACACAGAGGCAAGACACTGTGGTTTTAGCTTTGTCTAAGTGAGGTGATGGCATTCTTTCCCTACCCCACTTCACAAAAGACATAATTAATGTGTTGTAAAATTATTTAATGTAAAATTAAACATTTGGCACAAAACATAAAGATATTACTGCATAGCTCATTTTATGAGTAATATTTTACCATGTCTAATTCCCATTTCATATTTTAAATTCCCCATTTATTACTGTCCATGATGATAAAGGGAATTAGTATTTCCATATTACTTGTGAGCAGCGAAGATGCGCACTTCAATGTGGGGTAAAATTGGATATTCATTAGTCACACTGTTGAAAGTTCCAAGTCTATTATACCCCTTAAAATATTTTCCCTTGGGAAAGTTCTTTTAATTCATTTTAATTTATTTTAATTCATAATGACTGTAGCTAAAATTGTTAACATTCTCGGTAGTAATGTATAACACATTAGGTTTCTTTCTTTCTTTGCTTTGTAAAGCATTGCTAAGAAGCAGCTGAGGTTATTTGAATGGTTACACTAGATGATCTTGGAGGTCTTTTCCAACCTTTATGATTCTGTGATTTGCTTTTTAGAATGATAAGCATGTTCTAAAAATAATTTTTTAATCTACGTTCATGTATTAAATATGGAGGTTGACCTATACAAAGGGTCAACTGTAACCATTAAGCAGTAAGTAGGACCAACATCTCAAATGTAAATAGAATATTGAAATAACATTTATGCAATATCACTAATAATAGTGATGTTTTATTGAAATAAGTAAAATATTGAAATAATTGGATCTAGTTGCAAGTTTCAGTTCTTTCTCAATTTTTATTGCAAACTGTCTACCATATAATCATACAATCATAGAATATCCTGAGTTGGAAGGGACCCACAAGGATCATTAAGCCCAACTTCTGGCTTTGCACAGGACCACCCAAAAATCAAGCCATATGCCTAAGAGTGTTGTCCAAACACTTCTTGGACTCTGGCAGGCTCTGTGCTTTGACCACTTTCCAGCGCCCAACCACCCACTTGTTGAAGAACCTTTTCCTGATATCCAACCTGAACCTCCCCTGATTCAACTTTATGCTGTTCCTTTGGGTCCTATCACTGGTCAGCAGAGAGCAGAGATCAGTCAGTGCCTGTCCCTCTGCTCCCCTCCTGAGGAAGCTGTAGGCTGCCATGAGGCCCTCCCTTCAGTCTCCTGTTCTCTAGGCTGAACAAACCATGTGAACTGCCATGTCTACTTTAATAAGTTTAGTTTAATTCAGACATTAGAATCTATATGTTAGGTGATAATAAGGTGATTCTCATGTGTTCAGCTACTTTAAAAATTAGCCAAAAACATTATTCCTAATTTCAGCTAGTTTGCAGTGAAAGCAAAATCACATTCCTAAAAGAACCCATCTTAATAGATGTATAATGAGCTGCTGTTTGGATTTAAAGAATTAAAACCACACTGTAAAATCATTTCAATGTAGCGTAAACCACATAAAGAATTAAACTAACGAAGGAGCTTATTATGTTATGTGAGACCTGAAGAATAAAGATGACTTCGTATAGTTTATAAAATGTCTGATGGGAACATCTACATATTCTCTGTCCTATCATGTCCATTCTTGATGATGCTTGACAAGAGCGGTGGCCTGGAATAAGAGATCAATTGCAAACTACTTTCCAGATTCTGATTCAACTACCAGGAGCCAGAAGAAAGGCAAACACTTATATGTAACACGTTACTTCACTACAACATAATTCGATGTGATAAGAAATTAACTATTAGAAAGACTAATAAAAAATAAAACCCTGGAATCCAAGGGCCAAACAACTCCTTGCATAAAGGTTTAACTGATTAACTAAAGGCTTCTTCACACATATGGAATACATACCACATTAATCAAAGCATACTGACCAGAATATTATTTGGGATCACAATTTATGAAAGACATTTCCTTACACAAATAAAGGCAGATTGATCTAGAACATCTTTCCATCGTGTTAATTTCATACTACCTAAAGTCCTGTCAAGGAATGTAAAGATGTTTGTATTAATGGATTTTGATCATTTAATTATGGTCCATAATGACATAATAAAAATGGAAAATGAAGATTTTACATGAACAAGCATCTATATCAGTAAGATCACAACAATACAGATGAACTGATGTCCATATATATGAACTTATAGCATAAATAGGATCATTGCCATAATATAAATAGTTTTAAGTAAGAGTTACTACAGATTAGATTTGTGGAAAGTCTTAATGAGATCCAGGCCGTATGAATAACTAATACAGGCAGCATAAAAAATGATTATGAAGCTCTTCCCCTCAGCAATTCTGATTGTGCAAGGAATTTACACGAAACAGACGTAAAAATACTGATTAGAATTAGATCTTCAGTGCAGGTGGGATCAGTGTTTCATTTTGATATACAGGATCTTAGATTTTTTATTTTTGTTTGTTTGTTTTAACCTTTCAGTCAATAGCACTCAAAAACTAACAGAGGGAACTTACCAAGAAGCACAGGATTTGCCTTCTGGAAGGCACATGACCAAACTACAGTCCTACCTGTAACAAACATACTTTAATAGTTAGGTTAACCAAAGAAAACCTATGAAAAAAAGCAATTTTTTTGATCTTTTTTTCCAAATTCAGACAAGACAGTACTCATTTCCTGTATACAGACAAGTATGGGCATGGAAAAGCTCATGTCCTCACTTACTGGAAGCCACAGTACATAGCCTATCACATAGTAGGGAAGCAAAGACCATCGTCTTCATGACAAGTGAAAATGCCAGAAGAGTGACTGACCACTGAACAGTCTTTTCTCTTTTTAGTTGGATACATTTTAGCAGACATTAATTTTCACTTGTAAATTCTCTACATGATTACTTATCATTTTGGTAAGTTATTAGGTGGGCTTTTATTTACTCCATTCATACAGTCAATCAGAAAGACTCACTCTTCACCAGGACATTGCAGTTTACATGACAAATATTAATCATTAGAATTCCACTCTGGTGAATGAATATTGTAAGTTAAATTATGGGGGAGTCTCTGGGTGAATTTTCATATGTCTCTAACATAATTCAACTTTATTAACCGTATATCAAATCATATAATGATAGAAAACACTTGTTAAATAAGAAAAGCTCTACTTGCCATCATAATTACAATTTAAATACTGTTCCGTTTAGCCATTCTGTGCTACAGATCAGTTTCTGAATAATGAAGAAGTGCTAGAATCAGCGTTTTTATTTTTTGTTTATTTGTTGGTCTTATTTTGGTCAAAGATCTTGCCAAATATTAGATATTATTAAAATTTAAAGTAAGCAAAGTATCTTGCTTTGTTGAAATATGTTTTTTAAGTCTGTTACTTAATTCAAAGTTGAAGAGGTTGTGATAAGCCTCTCAAGGCTTAGCAGATACTGACAGCTTAGTTCTGCCATTCTTTCTCACTGTCTATCTTATTCTGACAGTAACCATACTAATTTCAGCTAAAGTACTCAGAATACTTGCAAGTACTCAGCATGAGTACCAGAAGCAGAACCACCAGCTCCTGTTGGAGAGGAAACTTTCATAACAAGAGTTATGAACAATTTCCTGGCATTCAGGAATTTTCACTTTAAATATTTTATGAATGTGGAACATTTGTGAAACTGCTTTGCAAAATACTTTGTATTTTCCTAGGATAATTATGGATGGAAGGCATCTCAGAAAGGCTTTAGTCCAATCTTTTACTCAAAGGAGGTCAAGTGGATCTCAAAGGAGATCTGAGTGGATTTCAGAGGGCTTTAATCATTCAGGTCTTGAAAACCTTCAAGACACAACCTCAGTGTGCAGCATGTCTCTGGAGATTGCTTGACTGTTCTTGTGAGAAGTTTCTTCTTATATCCAGTCAGACTCTCTCTCCCCTGTGTTAATTGTCTCTCTTCCTCCCATGATACACTGTTCTGAAGTGCCTGTCTTTATCTTGAAAGATTTTTGTAGGTCCTGGCACACTGCTGCTATGGTCCCCTAAAGTCATCTCTTCCCCAGACCAAACAAGACCCAGTCCCTCAGCTTCTCCTTGTAGGACACATGCTCCCATCCCAGACCACCCTAGTGGCTTATGATAGTCAGGGACCAGATCAGGGACCTGTTGATAGCTTTCCTGTATTTGAGGGCTTATGATTGGATGCGATATGCTAGATGTGCTGGGTATAGGGGTATAACCCTTTCCCCTAGTCTCTTGGCTATGCATACAGCTCCCAGGATGCTGTTGGCCATCCCTGCAGTCAGGGCACACTGCTGGCTCACACTCTGCCTGTGAATGCCAAGGTCGCTTCAAGCAGAGCTGCTCCCAGTCAGGCAGTGACCAGTCTGTATAGCTGCACAGGGCGTTTCCAGCCTGAAGGACAGCCTGTCAGGAGGTGGCCTTTGTCCTTGTTGAAAATGAAGTTCCTTCTGGCCTGTTCCTCTAGACTGTACAGGTCCCTATGAAACATCCATGTTGGAAGGAAACCACAAGGATCGAGTCCAACTCCTGGTTCCACGCAGGACCACCCAAAAATCAAACCATGTCTGAGAACATTGTCCAAACCCTTCCTGAACTCCAGTAGGCTTGCTGTTGTGACCACTTCCCTGGGGAGCCTGTTCCAGTGCCTGACCACACTCTCACAGGGTCACAGTGAATGCCCCTCTGCTCCCCTGTGTGAGGAAGCTCACAAGCTGTGATGAGGCCTCCCCTCAGTCTCATCTTCTTTGGGTTTAACAAACCAAGTGACCTCAGCTGCTCCTCATACATCTTGCCCTCTAGACCCATCTCCATCTTTGTGTCCCTCCTTTGGACACTATCTAATACTTTTGTGTTCAATTGTCATGCCCAAAGCTGCATACAGTACTCAAGGTGAGGCTGCACCAGTGGGGAGCAGAGCAGGACAATCCTTTCCCTTGACTAGCTAGCCAATGTTGTGTCTGATGCATTATAAGAAAAGGCTGGGCCTTTTAGCTGCCAGGGCACACTGTTGAATCATGTTCAACTTACCATCAACTCTCTGATGATAAGAACTCAGAGAAAACTCTCTGATCCCTTTCTGCAGGGCTGCTCTCCAGCCTCTCATCCCCCAGTCTGTATGTACCTCAGGTGAGAAATCCAGCATTTTCTTTTGTTAAATTTCATATTATTGATGATAGTCTTGCCTTCTAATTTGTCAAGATTTCTCTGCAAGGCCTCTATACCCTTGAAGGAGTCAGTAGCAGCTTCTCCTAATTTAGAATTATCTGCGAACTTACTTAGTATGCATTTGAGTCCTGTGTCCAGATCATTTATAAAAAGATTGAAGAGGACTGGCCCTAAATGGAGCCCTGTGGAACTCCACTGACTGGCTACCAGCCTGATGTAACCCCATTTACTAAATCCCTTTAAACCTGACCCACCAGCCAATTGTTTACCCATCATATCGTGTACTTGTCTAGCTGTATGCTGGACATTTTGTCCATAAGGATACTGTGTGAGACAGTACTGAAAGCTTTGCTAAAATCTGAAAAGATTACATCTACTGGACTCTCTAAGGCAACATAATTACATTCCTCTGATAAATAAGGTATTTAGGCAGTAAATTAAAGAGGTGGCCAAAAAGCCATATCTTTCCACATATCTGATAAGTAGAATTCTCTCTCATGAAAGCACAAAACGACAGTAGGTGCTATTAAGTCAATTGGGAGTGCAACTCACTATGGACTAGCTGAAGCAGCAGGGGTTTTACTGTATCAAGAAGTATTTTTAGTCTCTGTCATGTGTATTCTTGGGTTATGGTTATAATACAAAATAGCTAGTGATAAACAACATCAGCCTTCTCATGGGTTTTATATTAGTCATCAGGAATTCTAGATGCTTACCAGACACACCACCAGATGATGCTTACATCACACACCAGATGTTGTCTGGAGTATTTTCTAGTATATAGCACTTCCACATGGAGTGTTAAATATGTCCATTGCACTCACTTTATGATTACTGGCCACTGCATCTAACAGAACACAATATATATGTGGGTGTTTATATATTTTTTGTCATTATGGAGAAAAATGTGCATATGTTAACTCCTTGCTATGACTCATGACTCATTATGGATCTTCCACACATTCTCTTCTTAGCTTTTTGGAAAACACTAGTCTGGTACAAGAAATTAGTAAAATAGGGATAGGAAAAAGATGGAATTAAAAATGCTTTGTCCTATCCAACAATAAACCATTTAAAAGCATTTTATTTCAGAAGTATTTTAGGCATTAATTTGAAATACAACATAAACATTAATCTGCTCAGATATAAACAAGAAACCATGTACCTGCTATCATTTTAAAGTAGGTAGGAATACTACAACATTCACTTTTGGTCTCTGAAATGTATTTTTACAGAGTACCAGTGACTGGTCTTCTTTACCGATATTTACTAAGGCTTTAAAAAGTTGTAAAAGCCACAGAGACTCATCGTCTTGCAACAGTTTTGATTTCATCAAATGAGTTTAGGGATGTTCATATCTTTGCCAGAAGATGCAACAATTTTATTTTGAAGAAATATTTTTAAACACTCCAATAAAAATTTTGGACACTGAGAAACTACCAGAACAAATTGAGATAACATGAGTTTCATTTCTGTATCAGTAATGTCATAATAAAATTACAATAAACAGCTTCTCACTGTTGGCTAGCTAATTTAGCACTAGAACTTTGACAGACACTTGTGGTCCAAAATTAAGGAGAAACAACAACAACAACAGAAACACCCCTCCAAAAAACAGTTTTTTAAACACTGGATGCAAAAGAACATCTTGCTTCAGCAGCAAGTAGATTTTGGACAACCAGCTGGATGATGAGTAAGATTTCCTCATGGTCCTGTCTTGAGGTCTATCTTAACAATTAAAACCATTTGCTTTCATTTTATTTATTTATTTTTTTTTGACAATGGTCTGGTGACAGGTGTGAGAATCTGCTTAGAAGGAACGAACAAGAGAATGAGGATGCCACAAAAATCTGCCAGGCCAGGCAGTCATTTTCCTCATCATTTTGCTCACATTTCTGTACACACCAAACATCAGTCTAAAAAAAGAAACAATATATTTTATATAAAAATAATTTTTGTTGCCCAGATTCTGAGAAAATGATCTATGACCAAATGTTGTCTGGATTTATTACCATCTGCCAGGCAACAACGAAAGAGTTGTCAGGATTAATACCATGTTAAGAAAGAAAACTACAGAGTTTTCTTGACCTTTCTATTGCCAACACTACACACACCACCTAGTGTTGTTATAACACTTTGCAACAGCACACATTTAAAAAAATAAGAACAAAGCCAATGACTAAGAGAGGAGAAGGACCTGGCCATATAAATCAGAAATTATAATATATAATATCATATAATATCAGAAATCAGAAATAGCTCCAGGTTATTATTTTGAAATAACCTCTGAGTTTTCAGTTATTTGATAAAATACAAGTTGAGCCTTCCAGTTCCAAAGTGTGATCCAACAAGGCCAAAAAAGCAAATTGGCAATATTCATCCTTGGATATGTCATGTCTAATTATTACTATTATTTTTTTCCCTATCAGAAAGTACATTTTTTCTCAAATCCCTCATTCATACACACAAACATACTAAGTCCAATTTGCATCTTATTTTTAAGCTGAAACATACTGATTATAACAATGTTCTCGACATCATCATCATCTTCCTCACGTTATTGGATAGGATCACGAGATTAATTCAGATTATTGCTATTGTCAGGTTATTGTTCAGATTATTATTATTGCTATTAGCAGATAGCAATAGTAGTAGATAGGTATTAGTAGATACCTTTACTGAACATTATTTTGAATAATTCAGCTTTCAAAAGCCTGCCTGTCTGCAGTTTCTCTGACATTAACAGGCAGTGAATAAAATACTACCAGATACAACTTCCAGAGAATTCAACTGAACCATAGTGCTCTTCCTGATGGTATTACTTGACTTTAAGAAATCTACTCTCACACGTACTTCTCCTTTCCATTGTGAATGCTGATGTTCAGCAGCAACGACAGCTAAAATACTACACAGTTTTTGCTGATGAAGGCAAGACCAGAGACATCTAGCTCGGAGAGGCAATTCGAAGGGATCTGTTAGAATGCACTTTTACTAGAATACGGCCCTTGAGGTACACTTATTGTTCAATGGGAAAAGTGCATATATATGAAAAATGCCCACAGTCCATGTTGTTTTTTAATGACCTCTTTTTATTGACCTCTTTGAACTTTCAAAGCAATAAAGGAAACAGACTGGATTAGATTTTGAAAGGTTTTCTAGTTCTTTATTTGAATTTATAATATGACAAAGTAAATGCCGAAAACTCACATTAACCTTAAACCCTCAAGCCTAGATTTTATTTTTTATTTAAGTAAATCTACAATTTGATGTAAACTGTAGACCTCATTTAATATTTGTACACATCAAATTGCAGGCTGAAATATACTTGAACCCTGAAGAGTCTCAAAACCGATATGAATAATAATATTTTCATTATAGGTGCAAAGAGAATGGAACCAGGATCTTATCAATGATGCCTAAAGACAGGACAAAAGACAATGGGCATAAAACAGAACACAGGAGGTTCTGTCTAAACATCAGGAAGTGCTTCTTTATTGTGCATATGATTGAGCAATGGCACAGATTGCCTAGAGAGGTTCTGGAGTTTCCCACACTGGAGATCTTCATAAGTCCTAGTCTGCATAAGTCTGCACATAATCCTAGGCAACTTGCTCTAGGTGTCTTTGCTTGAGCAGGAATCTTGGACAAGAAGACCTCCAGAGGTCTTCAGCAACCTCAACTATTCTGTGATTCTGTGAAATTGTTACATTGAATCCCATGTGAAAAGATGCACTTTCAAAGTTAAGGATTATGCTCAGGGGATAAAAGTTTTCACATCACTAATTAAGAGTTTTTGCTTAAAGCTGTTTGATATTCAGGTCTGACCTATGTCTGACCTCTGTGAAATGTTTTCATATGTACACAGGAAAAGATACGTTATACTAGATTTTTTTTTTGTTTGTTTTTGTTTTTCAATAGTATATTTTATATTTTCTGCTTCTGTTCTTCTGTGAGATGCTTATTAAATCTGAAGTGAAATGTTCCCATATCTCTAGGTACACTGCATGTTGTTCATGTCTTATTTTGTATGTTTGTTTGTTTGAATTTAATGCAGCTTTGAAAACTATATATTATGTCTTTGAAATTAATTACAGTAATTACTCGTACAAGCATTGGTGTCATTTGGTATACATATATCAAGTTAAATATATGTTTGTATTGCTTCTGCAAAGACTTTCAAATTCTGACTGTTGAATCCAGTTATTTTAAATGAGTTTAATTTCAAAACTCAAATTAATAGTTACCTGAAATGAGAGAATAGTTACCTGAAATAGAGAGAAGGATTTCTCATGACACTGGTAAATCTTCACACTGTGAAAAGTATTCATGAAATGCGATTTATCTAGATTAATTTATCTACCTCTACTTAGCTAGTACTTTCAAAGTAACTCTCCAAGAATTATCATTAGCTTGAATAACCAAAGAAAAGAAAAAAAAAAAAAAGATTTGAATAGGTAAATTAGAACTCTTCTGTAGTAAAAAAAAAAAAAAAAAAAAAAAAAAAAAAGTAATGTTTTAATGTACAGAATAAAGTCTTAGCAAAAGATAATACAAAAAAATAAAAATAAAATACTTAAGAACTCTTCACCAAAAACTAAGCCTAAACTTCTGTCTTGTTTTTGTCTTGTTTTTAGTATTACAGCTTGTTCCCTTATGGTCCATTTTGGCAGCAATTCCTAGCAAAATATACCACCAGTTTAAAAATTGATTAAAAATTCAACATTGTTTATTTACAGATGCTGAAACAGAGCATGCAAAGATATGTAATTATATAATAATAGCAACACAAGGTTTCTGGCTTTCAAGGCACTGTCAGATATCTGAGGCATTTTGCTAAATAATAGCTATAATATGTAAGTGTGCATGCACCTCTGTGTATAGCAGCTATAAATAATAGTTTCATGTGAGTTGGCAAAGAAAGAGAAGAATTATGCTAACATCAGGCATCTCACTTGGGGAAAACAAACAAGGAAACAAACAAAACCAACAAATCAATCAATCAAAAAAACCCACTATCAATAAAATAAATAAAATACAAGTAAAACAGTCAATGAGTTGTGGTTTTCATTTTTGTTTTGTTGTGTTTTGTCCTTTTTGTTTTTGAATAGATTTATTGAAAGTTGCCCAATCAAATTTATGGGAACGTATTATTTCTACAGTCATTTAGCCAGTGCACATATTCCCCTAATTGGAGTTTTTCACAGTATTGTTTTACTCTCTTATTAAAAACAAAACAAAGCAAAACAAAACAACAACAACAACACCTGTCTTTGGTGAATTCCACCAGAATTTACCAGAATTTTTATACATTCAAAAATAGCAAGTAACTACTAAAAGTACTTAATTATGAACCTGATTGTATTCTACTTTCTTATTTCATTTTAAGTTTAATGGGTCATTGTTTTGCACCAGAAGGTGATGGTTTGTTATGATCCCAGTAAGAAAGGCACTGAGTGTAAGAAAGTAAAAGTAGTGTTATGGTATTCCAGTTGCTAGGAACCCCAAGTTATGAAGCATTGAATGAGCCTCCGATCACAGCTTATCATGAAGATGCCTACCAGGAAGGGGCACCCTGTTTTGGTCATTCAAATGAGCTTTCTTAAAATCATCTCTGTTAAGCACTTCTACTGCCAAAGGCACAGGTCTGAAGACCCAAGCTGCACATGCAGTGCGGCACTGCACAGGCCCGTGCAGGCTGATAGATCACCGATTCCTCCATGTACAATGGCTTTCTAGCCAGGATCACTTCAGTCATGAACACCTTTAACCTTGATTACTGCTTTAATCAAGGGCAGCTTCAGATTATATCTCAGAAGACAGTCTGATAAATTCTCTGAGCTACTTTTCCACAACATTTTATGCTTCTCAGCGGCTTTTGCAAAACAATGCAGTATTTTCCTTCCATGTACCATTCAATATGTGCTTGCAATGAAGGATGGAATAATTACTTAAATGCAAGGTGTTAATACAAGATGCAACTCCTTTGTTGTGTTCCATTACTGGTTTTGATACTGACAGTTTAATTCTAGGGAAATAATTTCATGATATTCCCCACAAACCTCATATATAAATAAATATCAAGTTATCTGAATAAGATTCAACCAAGTTACTGTAATAAACACAAATCTTTCAACTTACCTATAAAGACTGTAGCTGGCACAGTAGTCTGAGCTGGATGGCCACTTACTGTAAGTTGTATAATTCAGTAGCACTCAGATAGCTGAATGAGTGTCTCACTTTAAAAGAAGAGATATTTGTTCAGAAAAAAAATAAGAATAAAAATCAATGATCAATGGTAAGTTTGAAAAATTTTCAAGCAGCAAACTTGTATTTGTAAATAGCAAAGATTTTTCTCTTTAGAACAAAAATATTCACTCAATTCATTGTGTATTGAAATTTGAATTTTTCAGGTAATATTTAATGAAGACAGAATGGCTTTATGGATGGAAATTCAGGACAGAAATAACATTAGAAAAAAAATCTTTTATCTTAATTTTAATTTTTGTGTTTAAACAGTGTGTTCCAAAAATAGAGAACACATGACCTTCATCATATGATTTTTGTTTCAATTAATTTCAATTGCTTTAATGGAGTAACTAATAACAATAATGAATTAAACAATCTGTTGCACACAAGTGGATCTCACTTGATTCATGCAGATCTACTAGGCTAAACCTTTGCCTTATTCTCTGTGGTATTTCTCTTATGTCTTATCTAAAAGCAAATAGAACAAAGATAGCAAGCTATCTAAAGCACCGTCATTTCCTACAGTGGTGGGAATCATGCAGTAATATGGATGACTCTTAAATATTATCTTATTACTTGAATAACTTTAACGTATGAAGATGAGAGGGAGTACAGTTGTATGTTATCACACTGTAGAAGCTGAACAGAGGGAAGTGAGGGAATTCCTGCAATTGTGTATAGCTGAACTATGTATATTTCATCTTAGACCACTATTATCAAGCAAAGCTTAGCAAACAGGTTGTAAGGGAACATATTAATTTTCAAATCAGAAATTTACATATTTTGACTGGTTAATTTTCTACAAGATTATATGTTAACAATGACTGTTTTTCAGAGTTATGCACTCCAGTGTAAATTTACAACCTCAAAAGCAGCACTAATACCAATCCACATTCTTATCTAGTTAATATTTCCACATTTTTTAATTTTATTTTTGGTAAGGAGATGTTTTCATAACTTCAAGAGAAAAAAGGTTTTTAATGAGGTGAGAATCAAACCATTACTTCTTCCAGTTTCTGATGAGAAATAAATATATAAAAACAAACAAACAAACAAACAATGTTTTTTCACAAAGGCCACAACGGAAGAAAAAGAGATAACATGACTTTTCTTCTGACACACCACTCACTCCATCATCCCCAAAAGTGTGTGTGTATACATATACACACACATTTGCTTAATCAAAACCAACTTTTCATTGGAAACAGAGAAGTAAATGAGAAATGTTTTGAAGCTGGGACTCTAGTCATTTGGAATTAAGATGACCCTTGATTCTTATAGACTGTGACATACACTTTGTATTAGAGAAATTGGCTGGGGAGAGTTGTTTTTGCCTGTTGGACCCTTCAAGAGGGAGAGACATCTGCTCAGCTCAGAGTACAATCTGTTTTTTACTTCCAGTGAAAAATGTCTTCATTGGAAGACACTAATGTTTACAAATTTATTATTGAAATCAGTATTTGGATTTTCATGGTGGGACATGTTAAGGAGTTTTATTGTACCCCTTAAGGCAAATTAAACTCATGATTGTGCTTAAGGAATATAAGAAGATTTAAGGAAGAATGAATTGAACTGAGTCTTACCATGACAAGTGGTTCCACAAGGGTTCTGCAAAGATGCATTATGAGTGTTGTCATGGCACACCTTAGCTCAGTGTTGGTTCATCCCAAGCACCAGCTCTGCTGTGGAGAGGTGGCCCTTGAGCCATTCTATCACTGCTTCAAGAATAAATTGTGGTATTTCTTATCAGCAAGGGAAACTTCACTCCCTTACATGAAGGCCTTCTGTGTCTGAAATTAATTAGTCAGTGATTATTTTGATTTCCACTTTTATTCCTTTTGCAGCTGTTCTGTTCCAGTCTCTGTTATACTAAGCCCACGTGATATTGCTCTAGTGATTAAGAGGTGAGATTTAGATTGCAAACATACTAATGATAATAGAAAAATAGTAAAATAGATTAAATTTTACAGATGCCTCATATCATCTTCATATGTCTTTTTACAATATATTTTAAGATATGTATCATTTTTTTTACTGTATTTTGGTAACAAAAATTATTTATTATGACAAACCTTAATTACAGAAACAATATTATCTTGTAACATGGAAAGAAACAATCACTTAAAAACAAGCCTGTTGAGAGAGTGAACAGAATTAATCCTATGAAAAGCATCAGTGCAAGCTATTTAAAGATAATGATGTAAACAACAGAGACACTTCAGCTTTTACACATAACAGGCAATGGGAAAACACATACAAATAATTGAACTGTAATTCTGGTTTGTCTTTTTCTTTGAGACTACTGCAAAGTCAAACCTATTTGCAAATGAAATCACATATCAGTCTTCTAAGGATCTCTAACCTACTTTTGTTTGGATATGAGACTAATGTTTTATTTCATAAAATTTTTAAGGACATCTTTTATTTTTCAGATTGCCATTTTCATTCTCCATTAAGGACTGACTCATTTTATTTACCCTCTATGTGAGTTAGCACAGGCAGGCAGCAGGAACAACTCTAGACCCACAGCTAACATGTGAAGAGTAGTTTTATTCTCGTTACCTTGTGGGATTTCTGAAGCAACACCTGAGCATTGACATTCAAGTGAAGACACAGGAACTGTTAAACTTGGTCCATGCTTGGTCCACTGGCTTGCTGTTTTCACCTGTTTTGTCAAAGGTTCAGAGTTGCTTACATGTTTTGCTTGTAGGAGTTGTCAATTGTTCAGGCAATTACAAGCATGTTTTAAATTCCCCCAAGTTCATTAAGATGCACTTCTGCAGTATTCTAGACCTGTTAAAAGTATTAGTGACAGAGCAATTCTGAAGCAGCCCAAACAGGAATGCAGCACAAACTACCATTCTGAGACAAATTTAGCTACCTGCCTGCATTTATTAGACACATTATATATATTATAACTCAAACTTCCATTTTTATCTTTCAGAGCAATTACTTGATATATGCATGCAGTGAAAATACTCTGAGGAGAAATGGCAGAATAAGTTACATTTTGGAATTCTCTCTTCAAAGACAGGTGGTATTTGGAAGCTGAGATATTTTGCGTCTGCAGCAATCTTCATTTCCATGATTCCCAAGTTTCAGCAGCTAGTCACAAAAACAGTTTGAGGCACCATGCAATGCAGAGGAACATGTCATATTAAAAAGCTATGACAGGCACACTAACAACTATGTTCAGGAATAGCAATTCAGAAAGATTTTGTTATGATGTTATCAACTGTACTTCTCTTTTTGTATTTCTTCTAAACGTAAGTACCTTGCATTCCCAAGTGCAATTTTAAGCATTCCAGACACTCAATAGCATTAATGGAACCAACTCCTGGCATGCTTCAGGTTTTTATTTTTTATTTTATTTTTCAATTTGATTTAAGTTTGAAATAAATACATTATCAACAGAGAAAGGAACTTTATGCTACACGTTTAAATCTGGGAGGAATGTTTCTAGAATCCAATTCCATTGGATTGAGATGCACATGAGATATATGCTGTTTAATTGTCTCTAATCCAAGGCTGATACACGTGTATAAATGAAAGAGCTTGCTTAGCACTGTTATTGCTTTGTCAATAGTATTTCTCCCCAGAAGTCTCATAAAACCCTCATCTCAGAAACATGCCTCATCTGTATGCTTCATCTCAGAAACAAAATATTAACTGCTTTTTACCTAGAAAGAAACTCACTATGTAATCCTTATGAAGAGACTCAGTTCATAGATTTACTACTCTTTTGGCATATAGAAGCATAATCTGTAGGTACATCCATCCTTGATGGATTATGTAACCAGTTTATGGATCATTTACTGAGCAATTTCCAACCTACATATTATATATACTGTCAACCCTTTTATTCTGAGACTGAGAATCTGCCTGAACCCTAATGTTCTACTGAAAAGCAGCAGGAATAGATTTAGTGCCCTACAGATTTTTCTGTGTTGCCTTTTGTAGTACACAGAACCTGCCTTCAAAGCAACCATCCAGAGTTCAGATCTCTGAAGATGTGGAGCCAGTGAACAAACTAAATGTAATTGTTTTCTGCTCTACACCTCCTGGTTTTATTGTGCAAACATTTACTTACCATTTTGACCTCTTGAAAGTGCTCTAGATTTGAGTTCTAGCAGGGCTTATACTGCAGTGACTTCTACCCTAAAAAAGTGATAGCTGTTTTTGTAGTCAAACTTGTCCAAGCGGGATATTTAAAGTAGGAACATTTATTAATCTCTGATTAGTTGATAATAATGATGAAAGATGAAAGGATGGATGAAAGAAAAAAAAAATGTTCAAAGTTGGGAAAGAAACATGTGAGCTAAGGAAAACTAAACCGACTTTCCCTATAACATTAATACACATTGATAGCTCTTATTACTAAACATAAGAACAGTAAGATTTTTCCAGAACAGCAAAATGATAAGATATGGTAATTCTGTAGTGTTTAGATGGTGATAAAAACCTAAGAAAACTTTTTTTTTTAGTCACTTTTCCTGATAAATACTTCCCTCTAAAACATACAAATATACAAATTACTGATGCAGTCAAGTATAAATCTGATGTGCTTTATGGTTATCACAATTATATCATTTTACAACATCTAAAGACTATTCTTTTTTTATACATATCAAATTACTTCAGCAAAAATAAGAAAAGTTTTAAACACATTTTGCTATGAAGTATAAAAATCAGAAGTCTGATGAAAGTTGAAGACAATATGGGATAGTAAAGAAAAAACTAGATTGTTCTAAAGTTAATGTACATGTTTTTACCCAGTTTTATTTCTAGGTTATGAGATTACAAGAAATATTTTTATTTACAAATATCTTATAATTGATGAGTGTGTTGTATTTTTTCAGTCCTTACTTTTCCTGGATTCCACCCAGCCTTCTACAACAAAGTTACTCAGTGACTTTTGTTTTTGATTCAGTATCTTTTTTCCTAGTCACATTGGAAAAATCTCAGCTGTTGATCTGTATTGCAAAACTATAATGAAATGTCCTCCATTTCTCCACATGAAACAACTGCTTCATTTCAGTAATTTAATCAAGTCAGAAAAGGGCAGATTTATTTATTTATTTTTCACAGTGAGTCAGAAAAAAATGTGATTAAAGAATACAAATATAAAACAAATGTTTTTGACTGATAGTTAACAATTGTAAATCACATTATCAATATGTATAATTTGTAACTCAATCACAGTTTAATAACTAGGTAAATCAAATTCAGAGATATATTTACTGAATAAAATACAAAGAGACACAGGTATCATTCATACTATCCCAAAAGATGTAAGGATTCATGTATCTACACTGTAAAAAAGAAACAAACAAACAACAGACAAACAAGAGAAGGTAAAAAGACTTTTAGCAAGGAAAACAAAAAGTACTAAAAAGAGAAAACAGATTATAAGATAAATTGCTCAAGGATACTGTATCAACTAGTTGCATCCATTCCCATGGTAAAAGGACTTTTTCATAAATGTCGTTTGAAAGACAGAACAAAAAATAAAGTTGAATAAAGAGTTCTTTTAATGAGTTTCAACATTTTTAGACTGTAAAATTCAGCAACAAATGTGACAATTAAGTAATGAATGATTATCTTGCTTGATTTCATATTTGCTGCTATTGGTTTTAAGAAACACTTTTTTTTTTTTCCCCTCAGTACATAGTTGAAATTCAGCCATTCTATGAGACTATTTTTTTTCCCTATTTCATAAATATTCTCATTTGTGTTTACCAAAAGCCTCTCATTTGGCATTATAGTTATCAACACAAAGGCAAAAAATGTAAAGAAAATTGGTGTAACAAGGAAATGTTCTTTTCTATTCTTTTTTTTTTTTTTTCCTCCATGTTTAAAACATAATCCTTATGTTGCACTGTTTTCTTTCTTTTCTTATTTTTTTTTGAATGTGAAAGAACAGCATATTTTTAATTCAAGAGAGAAGGAAGACTTACCACTTCCAAACTTTGTATATTTGTATAACTTTGTGATACTGCTTTAAAGCACTTACTACTGTTGCAGCTTATATTAATGAATGAAAAATATTTTAAGTAACTTTCATGCATAGGGGTATGTGGTGGTTTTACCGTGCTGGGCAGGTAAACCCCACAACCGCTCTCTCACTCCCCCTCTTTTTAGATGAGGAGGGGGAGAAGTAAAACAAAGAACAACCCACGGGTTGAAATAAGGATAATTTAATTAAAAGGAAATAATAATAATAATTAAATAAAGATTATTATGAACTAAACAATTTAACTAAAGTGAAATAAAAAGGGAAAGGGGAAAAGGGAGGGGGAAAGGGAAAATAAAAAGAAGGGAGGAAAACAAACAAACAAAATAAATGAAGGCTATGTGGAAGCGCAGAGGAAAGAAATTACTCTCTACTTCCCACAAATGAGCGATGATTGACCACATCCTTGAAGCAGGGCCTCAATGCACGTAGCCTGTGTTCAGGAGGAGGACTGACATCTTCACAATGAGAGCCCACCCCTCCCCTCTTCTTCCTGTTTCCACCTTTTATTGCTGAGTGTGACATCACATGGTATGGAATATCCCTTTGGTTGATTTAGGTCAGCTGCCCTAGTGATGTTTCTCTTCTCACTTTTTGCCCACCCCCTAGGAGGGTTAGAGAGAGTCCCGATGCTGTGCTAGTGCTGCTCAGCAGTAGACACAACACTGTGATAACACTGCTGTTCCAGCTACAAGTGCAGAGTACAGCATTGTATGGGCTGCTGCAGGGAAAGTTAACATTCCAGCCAGACCCATTACAGGGTAACATGCAGAAATATTAGCTTAAATATCTTTGACCAGCATTTAAATATAAATATTTAAAATATAAATATATTCAGGATTCTGGATCTCAGGTTTTCAGAAGATAGGTGTTACCTGCACAAAGACATTCATTTAGAAATGCAGGAATATTCTAATGATCAGTGTTGATAGCAACACAAAAATCTACAAGGTTATTTTTCACACATCATTTGGAAGGTGTTCATAATGAAAGCTAGCTCATAGGAGTAAGCTGGTATATTTTGTGGAACTTAATTCAGTTCAGATACTCAGTTTTATTTTATTTTATTTTATTTTATTTTATTTTATTTTATTTTATTTTATTTATTTTATTTTATTTATTTATTTATTTTGTATTGCGTTTTTACATTATTTGGTGCTTGCAAGGCAGCTGATAGCCTATGGACATTCCAGTCTCCTTAGTGGGCATACCAGTCCAGTCAGGGCTAAGAAATCCAGTACAAAGGCATGTGTCTTCCTAGCACTAACAATAAATAATTTTATAAACTTTTTCCTCTATGCAATTAATCCTATGGATAAAAAAAGCTAGCATCTTGTCATCCCCTTGAATTTGCTTTCAGAAATACTTGCTCATGATTAAAACTCTTCAAGGTCTGTCTTCCATATAAACATTTTCCAAAATTACACTGGAGGGTTCTCCCTTAAGCATCTGTAGAGCATATGGAATCTCTACAAAAGCTTCAGCATTTTGTAGAGAAATATCTTGAGATGACCACAGAAGACAGTGTAGAAATGACTCATCAAAAGACTTTGGATACCCAGCACCTATCTAGAACAGAAAAACAAACAAGCAAACAAACAAAAAACCTCCATGAACTACAGAAGAAGAAAAAAGAGGACCAGAAATTCAGACTGCGAAAGTCATAACATAAGATTCAAATCTCATAAAAAATGGGGTTTCAAAGCATGGTGTGTGTGTGAGATGACCACTAAGGTCAACAATCGCTGAGCACAGGGAAAAAAGAGAATTTTCATTTACAAAAAATGCCTTGTCATAGTTGGGATCAAAACTGCTAAAGGAAGAAAAGGAACACCTTATATATGCATAAAATCTAGTCTACTTAACAGAGAAACCAAGCCTACTCAGACACCATTTTTTACTATTTGCTATAAATGCACATTGGAAGGAAAAGCAGGAACAATGCACCACCTACTCTGAGTTTAATAATTTCATATTCAGGTTACTCATGAGGAAGATCAGCCTCTGATAGAACAAACCTGACAGGAGAAACAAGAGTCTTTTACCTCTCACCATCCTAGGAAACTGTCAGAAAAGAATCACTTTGGTCATGCCAGAACTACTGGAATTAAGTTCCCATCCTTATTTCTTAGACCTATTTTATATAGGCAGTGAAGCCAAAAATGAAGGATATAAATGTCTCTTTGACCAAATATCAATAGCTAATTAGCTAATAAATTTCCAATGTCAATATGTTCTCAGACAGAACCTACTTCTTGGCTCAGAGAGCTAACTGGTCCAGTCTTGGAAGGGAACAGCTAAAATGTTGGTCTGGATCTCTCTAATGGTTCTGATAAAGTTTTTGTTCAGATTATTTGCTAGTGAATGAAAAGAGGTATGGACATGGGTGATTGAGAAAAATATTATATGAAGCCTACCTTATAATCCTCAATGTTATCACTTCCTGACTAAAATGACTTTTCCTGCCTGTTTATGCAGTGCATTGTAATACAATGGTTTGTTGTAATTTCCATGTCCATAGCCTGCAAAGACAAAATGTTCACTTGTTCCAGACTATACAGAACTGCAGAATGCTAATGTGAAGTATTTTTTTGTCTGAACACAACACCAACTCCAGACAATCACACCTTTAAGAGCTACCTCCACCCTGATTGTCTCTGTCCATGGAGGACAGTGGAGGACAATCCTCTGATGGATGTCAATGTACTCTAAACATATAAATAAGGTTTCTTTAAAGACTGTTGACAAATCTAGTTAATTAAGGAAAGATGTAAAGACAAACTAACATTGTGAAGTCACAGATGGGGAAGCAACAAAGACTGTTTGGCATGAAGGATTACAGACTAAAATTTGCCATCACTGGACAGAATACGAAGCTCAATTGATAAAAGCTGCACCTCTAAATTACACTTTCCATTGTTCCTTCTGTGCACTGGAAAAATTACACCATGACTTCTCCTTTGTAAAGGATAGGATGTCATCTGCTGTTATGTCACGTTACTGTTTAATGACTTGTTAAAAGACCTGAAGTTGTTAAGAAAAATAGGGAAGCTAAGCATCTAAATATCAAAACCAAATATCTGAAAGCAAATCATTTTGCTCAGTATAGTCAATAAGTAACCTGTGAGTTACAATACAAACACTAATATGCTCACAAAATTGCAGCCATGGTGAGGGAAAGAAAGGAGATAAGAGATAAGACAAGCTGTTTGTAGCATCTCTAGGGAAACAGCTGTTTGCATAGAACACAGTAATATAATGGCTAAGATTGGTGTGAATGGAGAATAAATGGCTATGCCTTTTTTGGTGCTAAAACTTTTGGCAAAATATTTGCAGGAATACAATCCTAAAATTTCTGGGACTTACTCAAGTAATTTTTCTCCATTTTTCTCAAAATTTTCTGTTGCTTACAAAAACTGAACACAAAACAAACTTTGATAGCAAATGACTTTCTGTGTTAATGAAGATGGAGACATGGTTTTGTGATTGCAATTTTGAGTTAGAGTTACTCTCTTGGTCTTATGATGGGAGAAATTAGACTGTGCTGCAGTATTTTCATCAACGGAATTCTGAATTGCTTTCAAATGAGAATTTAAAGACTGATTTTAAATGGTGATTTATTTATTTATTTTTTAAGAAAGAACAGGAATTTGCAAATTTAAAATATTAGAGAATAATAAGTATCAGTAATTGATAAGAGGACCTAAAAAGTCATTGCTATTCTTTAATATCTCAAGCTGAAAATTTGGACGTGGTACTGGAGAATACTAACTTCTTCTGTCAGGCACTGAAATTCATTTTTCTTTAAGACAGAATTTTCTTTAGAGATTGAGCTGGTTTATTTTTCATAAAATAAAATAAAACAAACAAACAAACAAACAAACAAAAAAAAACCCTTTCCAGTTCTTAATTATTTCTTTTATAAATAATTTAGGTTATTTATGTTTGAAAAGCACTTTAGAAGGTCAATTTCAATATTTACGTACAAGATTCTTAAAAGAAAGTGAAAGGCTCTAAGTCAAAAATTTTTACCTCTTCTGTTTCAAAGTTGCATTATTCTGTAAAGTTAGCCAGATTCTCATGGTGTATTTTTCCATAATTCAGTTGGTTAGTCAATGTTAAGGAATCAGCAGATCAGGTGAAGTTGACTGAGTAAAGTAATTCATATAATCCCATCCTTACATAAATGAAAGTCAGAGATTATTTCCATGTTGTGGCTTCTAGATTTTTCAGAAAATGAAGGCCAGTTATAAAAGCTTTCTTCTGTTTTCCTTTTCTTTTTTTTTTTTTTTCTTTTTTCTTTTTTCTTTTTTTTGTTTGTTAGTCTTTATTTGCCCAAATCTTCCTTATTTGCCCTCTTTCTCATTCTGCTGCATGCAAGAGAATTCTACAATAATAAAAGCTAGCAGAACCCCATTGTTCAGATGTGCTTCTGTTTCAGAAAAGAATACTTGCTTACATTACATTGCTTTCATTATAATCCAAATCTAGCTACTATGAAGAACTATCTTTTGAATCTAAGAACTGTCATACTCCATTACAGCAATGGTCAGTGTAGCCTGCATTGCATCTCCAACTGTGCCAAAAGCAGATACTTATGAGAGATTAAAAGAACAAAGGAAGCACATAAATACTCCCTGAAATATACTTCCCATTTCCAACAATTTGCAGCTTAGCCTCAAGTATTTCATAGTACCCATGAATTTCTCTGTATAAGTTTTTATGGATTTCTTTTCCATGAATTTATATGAATACTTCTCAAGCCCTTCTAATAAAAAAACTATCCTCTGGTTGAAAGGAATTTGACTGCTTAATTACACATTAAGTTATTTTATTTGTTTTGTAACTGCTACTTGATAGGTTTATATGATCTCCCTTAATATTCTTTTACTGGAATAGAGAATGAAGAGCTAACGCCTTTTCTTTTCCTTCAGTATGTCTCCCTTTACCGATGTCTTGGTTAAAAAGCTTATTTAGCAATTTTTTTTTTATATAGTGAATTATTTCATACGTTTAAGTATTTTTCTGTTCTTTCAAGAACTTTTATAAATAAAATAAAATAAAATAAAATAAAATAAAATAAAATAAAATAAAATAAAATAAAATAAAATAAAATAAAATGTCCCATTTGGACATGTTAACTGAGATAAGGAACAGAAGTACCTCCAGAACTCTGCTGACATGTAATTTTCAGAAGACATGGATATCTCACTGAATCCTGTTAAATTTTTTAAACTCTGTGTTTTCAACAGCTACATTTTAGAAGACATCTGTTACTGTCTGTCTTGTTTCCTCTTTTCCATCTATTGAGATACGCAGAGCTCTGTCTCTATCCTTGACACATCTGGTAATATTACAGTGAGTAAGTCACATAAAGAATTATTAAACAATAAAAAAAAATAAATAAATATATAGATGCATCAATGCTGCGGATGCATTGTTTGTTATATCAATTTTTACCACTTAACCTGAAATCTGTTTGGAGCTTACGTGTAGAGGAAACCCCCTTGAACATCTAAGCATACAATTATTCACAGTTCCAAGAAAGCTGACTGTCAGAAGCTGATGAACTTAATAACAGTAGATAAACATCAGATATTCTACTTTCTGAATCTGTACATTACACTGCTGTCTGGTTTTGATCTCATTAATTGAGGTCAATTAATGAGAATTCTTGTCCTTAAAATCATGTTCTTATGAGCATGTTACATCCAGCATCTTTACCACAAGCACTTCTGGTCCTTGATGTTGCAGTAAAAATTCATAATAGAACTGACATTTAAATACCTACTCAGAAAAGTTAACAAAAGCCCAACAGTATTAGTAAATGATCCTTAACATATATTTAAGTCATCATTAGGAAAATTCTACCATCATTTCCTTTTCTAATCTCAAAACTCCTGATATTAACTCACTGTTTCAATGTGTCTCTTGTTCAACTCCAAACACCAGTTCAGTGACTTGTATGAACAGTTTAAACAAATGCAGAACAGATGATTTTTACCATGTTTCTTAACAGCAAACCTTTGGTGTGAGAAAACTCCTTAAGAAACTGGAGGAAAGGCAACAAGCTAACAATTTCATTAAAAATTATCAATGTAAACATTATATATGTTTTAGCTTACTGCTAATTTTATGATAGGTCACCTAATTTTTTTGATATGAGTTTTGCAATTTGGTTCAAGTCTCAATCCTCTTTCCAGGACAACTACTGTCTCATTTTCAAGGGCTGTTCTTCACTTTCTCAGAGGACAATGATTGTAATGACATCGTTTTAATTTTTTCATATGAATTCTAACCTCAAAAAAGCCTAGTTCTCCATTAAATGACAGTAGATTATATTTTCCCCTGTAGCTTGCTCACTTGTTTGATGAGGAACACAAGCTGTTGGCTCATACCTGGAAAACTGACAAAATTAAAACTTGTTATTATGTAATTTCATGACAAACATGTTCGTTTGTTTGTTTTCCTCCAGGAATTTCTCTGCAAGGAGATGCAGCTTGCTTCTTTTGAGGTCAGTATCTACACTGTTTTTAGCAAAGGTCTTGGGAAATGCATGAGTCTATGCAACTTCTGGACAAACATCTAGAAATAGATTGAATTCTGAACCACTATGCCACATTAAGCTTGATATAAAATTTTGCTGGATAGAATGATTTGCCCTGAGATGTCATGCAGGATCTTGTATAGTAACAATTCATTCCTTCTCTTCAGCTTTACAAACCAACACCAGGGCAAATAAAAGATTAATGGTGCCATACAATCACGGTTGCTGTGAGCTAATTCTATCAAAACTCTTCAAGCCTCCTGGATTAAAAAATTACAAAATAATCACAGTTTAATTTTTCACCAGGATCTGTAGTTTCCATCCAGCACTACAAAAGATGAATTTATTTTTTTTTTTTCAGGTTCAGTGCTGAATATCCTCTGTGAAGCTGTCATGGGTGCTAAGGATTACATCAACTCTTTGTTTTTGTCTTTGAGACTTCTTTTATCTTACCTGTGGATCAACTTTCCATCTTGTATGAGTAACTAAGCCACAAGATTTGACAGCCTTATTCCTTTGTTCCACAGGACAGTACTCCAGTTTACTAATTCAGGAGATGACTGTATAATACAGAGGACTGTTGAATCCATAAACGTAAAGTATACTAAACAGGGTACAATTAATATATGCCTTCTGTGAAGCCTAATAAGCAAAATGAAATTGTTTAACCAGTAACAATGCACAGCATTCTGTATAAAGTTAAGCAGAATTATAGGAGCAATATGTAATCACAAAAAGGTAAATGGAATCTTGTAGTATAACTTCGTAAACCAGGTACAGGAAAACACATGTGAGTGGGAAATTTACAAGGTAAGAACAAAATATGCAGAACAGCCCAGAAATATACCTTGGAAAACATGAATTAACCCATGGAATTAGTAAGAAAGATGTCTGTTGGAACAGAACAAGTTCTGGTCTTAAAATCAAAGTAAACTTCAAGGTAAGAGGATGGGGTAACTCTTTTATCTTTGTGGAAGGAGAATAATATAAAATATTAATGAGAAATGAAAAACGGTGGGAAATGAAGATGTTCACTTTGTTTCAGGCTTCTGTCACTGAAGAGATCTCAAGCCTGATTATCTTGACCTAAGTGACTAAGACCTTCAAGGGCCATAGACATCAGTGCTAAACTACACAGCACCACTTTTAAGGTATTGTACGTTTAAAATCATTGTGGGGTGTAATTGTTAAGAAATTACAATTGTTTAAAAATTTTATTATAATGACTTAAAATGGATAAGAAATAGCCATTGGATGTGTCTATTACTGATCAAATAAATCACATAAAGTTGGAAACTGTTGAAAAAGTTCGATCCATTTTGATTGGGGGTGGGGGGGGAAGAGAACTGCCCACTGTGCTTGAGGTACAGTCAAAAATTGGATTTGCAATGTGACAATGTTATTTAGATTTGTTCTAGAGAAAGTTCCCAGTAATTTCAAACACATATTTTTCCTTTTTAATTGGTGCCGATTGTTATCTGCATATGATAATACTCCTTTCTATTAAAGCCCGAAGATATCACTCTTGAGTGTTAATGATCAGCCCAGAGAAAATCATTTTATAGATGAGTTAAGAATGTCTTTCCCCCCATGCGCACCACTTGACATTTAGCTGCAGGGAATGTCATTTGCCATTTTACTGTCCAGTCACACAGTTTCATAAGGTCCTTTTGTAGTTCTTAGTCATTAACTCTTACCTTTACCACCTTAATTAGCATAATGTTAACAAAGTTGCTTCATTAATCACTTTTTTTTTCCTAAGAAATGTCTGAATATGTTGAACAAAACAGCTACAAAAGTTGTCATACAATATTCAAGGTGACCTTATTTGCAGCAAACCTTCTTGCTCCCTCTTAGTGAATGATAGCATATACTTCTTGGCCTTTAATTCCTTAAATACCATTCATCTAGCTGTCTTTAGCTAAGTATGACAGCCAAAAATTACTTATTTCGTTGAATTGGTAAAACACTTTTAAATTGCTTTTAGTATCATTTCTAATAGAGCAGTTACATGGACTAATCTAGTTATACAAGACTGAAGTGAGGAAATAGACCAAGAATATACTTACTGGGTTGTAAGAAAAACAAACAAACAAACAAAAAAAAAAAAACCAGTATTGTCTCATATGTCAGCTATCTGACAGAATTCAGTAATAAGTAAGATAATAGAACAGAAAAAATTGACATGGAGTGACAAAATGAAATTAAAAGATTAATTTTAGAGCCAATATTAAACTATCCAATGTCGAATTTTCATAGCATTTACAAGACCAGGGGTTATCCTATCTCAGATAATAGTCAACTAGTAACAGATCTTATCAAAAGATTAAAACTATTTCCACTGTCACATCAGTTCCAAGAGATGCTAAGTTTAGTGATGGGAATAGTTACAATATTGGAGGAAAAGCATGCGCTTGCCTATAAGTCCCACATCAGCTTTCTGTTGCCTCATCAGTTTTGTTAAAATAAGATTCTCTATGTGAGGAACTGTCTTCTAGCACAGGTGAGACTATAGTTCTTCTATAAAGACACTGGTAAGAAAACAGATTTGGAGACATTGGTAAATAGCCTAACTGACACAACTTATGCCTCTCATCACAGGCATAACTAGTGGTATCATAGAGGATACCTAATTAGTGTGTAAAGTTGTCATTGTAAAGCCATATGTTACAAAACAGGTGTAGCAACATTTCAAAAACACTGAATAAGAATGACTTGGAAGCAAACTCATGCACTGCTGAGTTTAATGTTTTATTATTAAATGTAGTCATGCAATATAATCTTATCCAATAAATTATTCTTAAGGCAAAAGAGTGTGGTGGTTTAACTGCAGTTTAACTGCTAAATTCCAGCTAAATTCCACCACAACTGCTTTTTCACTCCCCTTCCTCAAAGAAAAAGAGGGAGAAAATACGATGGAAAAGTTCTCAAGCTTTGAGATAAGGACAGGGAGATTGCTCACCAATTATTGTAACGGGCAAAACAGACTCAGCATAGGTAGATTAATATAATTTATTGCCTATCAGTAGCAGACTAGAGTAGTAAGAAACTAAAAAGAAACTGAAAATGCCTTCTCTCCCATCCACCCTCTCCTACCTCCTCCCCCCTGAGTGGTGCAGGGGAATGGGGAATGGGGGCTGCTGTCAATCCCTAACGCTTTGTCATCTTCTGTTCCTTCACAGTCACTCTCTTCTCCTGCTCCAGTGTGGGGTCCCTCCCATGGGAAGTCCAATCTTTTCTCTGCTATCTTCATAGACATTGGAACAGTAAACATAAATCTTTTAATACCATGCTGTGGGGAGAGTGTAGGGGGTCTGTGGGGATGTGTTCTTTGTCCTTCATGTTAGCCTACTTCATGATGTTCTTTCCAGCAACTGCTGTTTTTCACGTTGTCACCTACGTGAGTTTGCTTTTGTAGCCAGCTATCTTCTTACCTTGCATCACTCAAAGAACTATCACCATAGAACTCATAGGCAGAAACTAGTTACCAGTGATGCTGGACTTTTTTTTCCATTTGTTTCTTTTTATCTTACAGAAAAAAATAAAAGATTCTATAAAACAAATCGTGTACCAGTACTATAATACAGGGAATTGCAACCATGTTTCCATTTTCCCCCTTCTCTTTTACTAATATTTTTGCCTTCTTTTACTCTATTTTAAAACTTGATCTTAAAATGGTCTGCCAGAACTAAAGCCATATTTATGCAAGGCCCGAAAAGAGGATAACAGAACAGATGACCATGTTGAAACAAGCACAAAGATAATGAGAGTGAAGAGCAGGGTTCTTCAAAATGGTAAGACAGACAAACATTGATGACCTTCATGCAAACTGTCTCCAAAGTCAGTGCAGTTACACCAGAATGTTTATTTTGAATTTAGTTCTCTAATAATTCAGCAGCATTTTCCATCCACAAAAAAGTCATCACTATTTACCCAGC
The DNA here is from genome assembly GCF_964211825.1 of Aythya ferina. NCBI lineage: Eukaryota > Metazoa > Chordata > Aves > Anseriformes > Anatidae > Aythya > Aythya ferina. The sequence goes on from NC_140297.1 coordinate 84,073,128, forward strand.
TGTATTATTGTATTATTAAATGTATTATTATCATTTATAGAGTATCATAAATTTGTACAGTGTTTTACAACTGGTAATGTATCCTATACCTCTAAAAGATCAGGTAGAGAACACAAATCGTATACTGATAAAGCAGCACCTCACTTAACTGAGACAATCAGGAAATATTGCAACAGAAGGAACAAAATACATTTCCAGTGAATGATTTTTGAAAGAGGCTTAAAGAAAAGCAAGATCTATTTTTGTAGCTGACTGAAAAAGCTAGGTTATGTCAAGCCAAACTGGAGATACTTCCAAGTCCAACCAAATTATTACTTCAAAATAATCTGAAGCAAAAGATTTGGTTTCTCATTCAAGCTTATTAAATGTTCTCCTTGCCAGAACTGATTCCAAAATTCTGCTGTATATTACTCTGACAAACTCAGTGAAATAGTTTGAAAATAACTGCCTATGATTAAAGCTAAGCTTTTTCAATTTCATGATGAAAATGTCACAATCAAAATGCTTATCAGTTTAGTAATTTCTTGAAAGTTTTTGTTTGTTTGTTTCATTTTCTTGGATTGTGTTAGTGTTGTTATAATTTTATACTTAGTTATTTCTTTCTGTAACATTAATTTAATTCTATCATTTGGAAAGAAAATAAAACAGCTAAATAATAAATAATAAATAAATAATAAAGATTCTTTTCTTCATCTTGGGGATTAAAGGAGGTGTAAAACAGAGGTAAAAGGCAAAGGACAGAGTAATTTGGAGATTCTGTGATACAAATGGAATTTAGGGCAAGAATTCCCTTCCCTTCCCTTCCCTTCCCTTCCCTTCCCTTCCCTTCCCTTCCCTTCCCTTCCCTTCCCTTCCCTTCCCTTCCCTTCCCTTCCCTTCCCTTCCCTTCCCTTCCCTTCCCTTCCCTTCCCTTCCCTTCCCTTCCCTTCCCTTCCCTTCCCTTCCCTTCCCTTCCCTTCCCTTCCCTTCCCTTCCCTTCCCTTCCCAAGCTGTTTATTTTTAATCTAACAAAACAGTCACATACATGTATCTCAACAAATCAAACAAAATCATGTTGTGAACAGGCTTGTAAGTTATAGACATATATATATGTTTAACTCCCACATGAAAACTAAATTCTAAGACCAGAGGGCAGACTACATCCTCCAAGTGGTACAATCAGACAAATTTTAAAGGTGAATTTTATTTTCCTTGGTTTTACACAACTTTTCTTGCATTAGGGAAAGCAACACAAATGATTAAATCACATCCTTTTGTGTTTCTGTGGTGTTCACCAGAATCCTTTTACTTCTGCTACGACTTCATAGTCTAAATCAGAGTGTTATAAATAGTTGTCATTCTAATTTTAGTTTTTCAGATAAAATGACTATTTTTGAAGTTACATGTTTATGACCCAAACAATTCTGAGAGAAAAAGTTTGGCAGCTTAAGACAGATGTACTTTAATAGGTGAAATAAACTGGAATTGCACCAGAATAGGAATAGATTAAAATTATTTTTGAAATGTGTTTCTCTTACCTCTTCTCCATAATGGAATAAATATACTTGAAATAAATACTTGAAATAAGTATTCAGTTAAGCCAGAACTGCCATGTGTTTCTAAGGGATCAGAGGATCATGTAGCATATTGAAGCTAACCAAATTTCATAGCTAATAGGTCTGATTTTAAAAATTTCTGCTGGGACTGTGCACAGATGGAACCTAAATGTACTGATTTTTATATGTCCATACAAGAACATAATGGCTTCAACTAGTGAGTTGTAAAATATGTAAAAAAATAAAACTAAAAAATAAAAACTGATGCTTCTACTAATCATATTGCTTCCTAGGAAGATTGTTAATATGGATTTTAAGCTTGTTTTCTTTCCTTTTTTCAGTACATTAACTACTTAATCTGTGCTCACTAATTTGCAGCCTAGATATTGCTGAGTTTTAATTTCTCAATTTTGTTTTAATATTTATTTTTCAAAGCAAAACACTTTTTTAATATAATTTATATAATTTAAAATTTATTAATATAATTTATATTAGTTGAAATAGTTGAAATAACACTGAAGATATGCCTTTATGGCACCTTCTAGTCTTCCTTGATCAGAAAAAAATGCTTTTACCTCAGACTGAATAAATGTTAGTTGGTACCTACTGTACAGCTATAAAAGACTATAAAAAGACTATAAAGGCAAAGAAAAAAAAATAGAACTTACGCATTTTATCCAAAGAATGTTCTTTAAAGGCCTCACTGCTGTGGAAAGTGGTGCTCCTTCACCTTTTGAATTTGGCTCTGAAAATCAATAGAAAGGGAGGAAAATAAAAGTTTTAGAATCATAATCCTAAAGACAGTTTAGATATAGCCAAAATGTTATCTGACGTTTCTGTCCCTCTACCAGGCATAGAAAGAGTATTGCCTAGTTTGCTATGTAACTATTGCTCTGTAGACATAAAATCAGAACATCAGAGGAGACCCACATTGTAGCCATGCACATATACTGCATAGCAACATATTGTTCTGGAGTTTCAGTGAGGAATTGTCTTCCTACTTATGGAATCTAATTTCACAACAAGTAAGCCCTTATTTTTCTTCTAGTGAAGAAGCTTACTTTAGTGGTGGTAAAAGTTTTATAGCAGTCAGGAGACTACTTTCTTTCCTGCCTCAGCTGATGTGTGTGAACACCACATATAGTAAATATGCTCTACCTAGGTTGTCATTGCATAGCAAACAATGGGATGTTGTGTTAGTCAGGGCAGGCTATCACAAGACTTTCAAATTTTAGCTATACCTCAAAGAGAAGGAAGCCAACTAGATTAGATGTTGTAAAAAATAACCCCAAGTGAATGTGAGACTGAGAAAGAAGCTGTCATTGTGAACATCGCATGCCTCCAGTTGAAGGACTTAAGACAGTGATGGTTTATTGTAAACCCCCCTCCTGATTCTTAATGAGTAAGACTGATGCTGTCAAACTTAGGACCCAGAGGAACATTGGAAATATAAACATTGCACCAGAAAAAAAGGGTTGGATAATAAGAACTCTCTAAAACAATAGTACCTGTATAATTACTGAGGCTGTTCTGTATTAATATGGACTGTTATCATTATTTTACCTAGACAGGTAATAACTGCTGGTTGTATTGTGATAAGTCTGATAACATTTTTAACTGGACTAAGAGTAAATTATTGGTTCCACTTATAAGGTGTGGGGTTTCTATGCCCATAGCAGGATTTTGAGTGTAACAAAATGCAACTTCAGTTTGTAAGAATTGAAAGAATCCATTCATTTTCCAATGAAGCATAAAAAAATATTATTTTATTAGGCTGATACATTTCATATAGTAATTGAGGGTTATACAGAAGATCATGGAGTACCACATATGTAAAACAGTGCCTCTGCTTGCTGTAAACTAGTCAATATTCACAATTAAGTCTGCAGGAGTATTGAAACTCTTCAATAAAGATTTCTTAGGATAAGAAAGCTTGTTCTAGTATGGAAAAATATAAAAATAAAACCTATATATATATTAATTTTATGGTAATATGATAGATTGATAAATAATAAAATTATTTTGGCAGGTCTTACACAATGCAGACTGTGAAAAATAACTATCACCTCAAAAACACATAGTACGTGCTTCAGCTGTGGGAAACACCAAAGACCAAATGAAAGACCAAAATGGATGAAGAAAAGAATTGTTTATAACCTTAATACGACGTGGCAATAGTTAAAAATAAAAATAAAAAAGATCAATATCTTAAGGCCCTCTACAGAGCACTGTTATCATTTAGCATTTTCATCACTCTCACTATCAAAAACAAGACCTTGCATTTTCCAAGCTTACTTCAAGTTTAGTCCTGAGAATTTCAACACCTTACATTTGGAGAAACAGTGAAGTTTGCATTGCTACTTTGACCTTTTCAACATCCTCTGATTCAGATGGCCATCTCTGTTCTTCTTTAGAATTGCATCAACCTGGGAGAAAGAGCATAAATATAAAAAAGGTCAAGTCAGTATAGCGAAGTTCAGTTTGACAGAATAGGTTAGACATTTGAACCTAGATAAAATCTGTACCATACAAACATGAAAAGAAACTAACAACTACAAGTCACGTCACAATACATTCCCAGGGGTGTAGTGGTTGAAAACAAAGATCAAACACAAGTTAGTGATTCACATTTCCACAAAAAGCCTGTAGTGCTGACCTAGGTAGTGGAATCACAGCTAAGGGTCATGATTGCCTTTTCAAAACAGTCCTTTGCCCGCCAAGGCTTCATGCAAAATAAATGGGGAGAATAAATTATATGTGTGTATATATATATATATATATAAACAAAAAACAAAACAAAACAAAACACTAATATACTAACATATATTCTATGGAAATTAGCTTTTAAGATGGATTCATACCGTGCTAAGATCTAGGCATAGATTTTAAAGACGTGAGTTTTTTTTTTTTTGTTTTGTTTGTTTTTTGTCTTTGTTTTTGTTTTTCATATACCAAAAAATAATAAATTCTTAAATACTGAATTTTTTGGGTAGACCTGAACTGTAAATGAGGGCACACATATCAAGATTCTTATTATTCAGTTTTCATCTGATTACAGTACAGTACAGTGCAAATATACATTCAGTCCAGAAATAATATAGCTATTAATGCCAGTGAAATGTGAGGGTTGAGCAAATTTTATAAAAAAAAATAAATAACTTTCTTCAGCATTCATTTAAAATTTAACTATCAATGCTAGAAGTTAGGGCTGTAAAAGCCTCATGGACACAATCATCATTCTCACTTTAATATACCTACACAGATCTTATGTGTTCCAAAGACAAATCAGCTGCTACTTGGATTTATATGTGCTAAATAACCAGAGGCAGGAGAAATACAAATGGCATTAGAGTTGAAGAATGAGCCTAAACACTGTCTAAAGATGACTTTCCATGACAGGAGTCTTTCAAGTTACCTAGAAAATGTTCTGGGGGCCAAAATAAAGTTTGGTGAGAATGTGAAATCTTGACATGGAATATACATTTCTTCCTAGTTCCATCTTCAGAACAAATCAGAGGCAATTCTACCTGTTATCTAGATCAAGTCCCATAAATCTTTGGACAAGATTTCATTGGAAAAGACTTGTATGAAAGAACTCTTTTCCATGGTTGAATGAGAAAAACACTATGATAACTTCTTTTTCTGTGGTGTTGTGAGGAAAAGCACCAGAAAGAAATATAATTTATTCTTGTAGGATATTATTTCTTTCACAGAATCACAGAATGGATGATGTTGGAAGAGACTTCTGGAGGTGATCTGATCTAACCCCCCTGCTCAAGCAGGACAATGTCCAGATGGCTTTCAAAGATCTTCAATGAGGGAGTCTCAGCAAGCTCTTTGGGCAAACCATGCCAGAGCTCAGCACAGTAGTATTATAGATATATAGAATATCCTGAGTTAGAAAGGATCAACAAAGGATCATTAAATCCAACTGCTGTCTCCGCACAGGACTACTTAAAAATCAAACATTATATCTGAAAGCATTGTCCAAACACTTCCTTAACTCTGGCAGCCTTGGTGCGATGACCACGTCTCTGGGAGGCCAGTTCCAGTGCCTGAATTTGTGCAATGTAAAACTAAAATAAGTCTTTTCATCCAAGGTCAACAAGAGGTACATTATCTGAAAACGTTTTTTTATTAACTCTTCCAAACCAGTCATCTACTTCTTCAGAAAATGCTTCTAGTATTTATAACTTTGCATACCTCTCAGAAGAATTTAGAGCATTATCACCTATTCTACTCTGGTATTGCAGACAAAAACAGGTCTGTACATATGACAAAGAACAGGAAAACAAACAAACAAACATTCTTTCATTTAAGAATGTGTATGCACTGTTTGCAGTAAATAGTTATATAAATTTTCATTTTATCTCTTGGGCAGATGATAGAAATATGTCAGTTTCCTCCCGATAAAACACCCTGTTAGACATTGTTTTATTGTAGAATCATAGAACGGTTTGGATTGGAAGGGTCATTAAAGCTCCCTTTTCAAAGTTCCTTGTTTGAAACAAACAAACAAAAAAGATTTTCTCAGTAGAAAAGTGTTTCCTGATGCTTAGACAAAACCACTTATGTTCCAGTTTGTGCCCATTGGCTCTTGTCCAGCCTGTGTATGCCACTGAAAAGAGCCTGGCTCCATTCTCTTTGCACCCTTTCCTTTGTCAATGTGGAGCAAAATTATTATAGTGACAGTTGGTGCAAATGATTTAAGAGCAAACAAGCATTATTGCATGCTGCTGAAGTTTGGCAGTTACATAACTCAGGTCAGAAGAAGAGCGCCTGTTTTGGGAGAAATGCATCCCAGACTTTTGCTTTCATTACTGCTAGTATACTGGATCAGATATTGAAGAAACAGCCTGGACAGACCTTGATAATCTCACTTCAATCCCAGAGTTGTGGGTTAAAGGTAGGATTCACAGACTTTTTTTTTTTTTTTTTTTTTTTTATGACATATAAACTTATACATGTATATCAGCTACTCCAGGTTCTAGCTTAAACATCTGACTTTCATAGGATTCAGTAGGGAAGAAGCAATAGCTATATAAACTCAATCCAAGTATGTAATGTGCTTTCTAGAAAAAAACAACAGAACTTGAATCCCATGCTTTTGAGCAAAATAGTATTCAAGAGCAACTGATAACAATTGGCTAGACATGCATGCTGCCTCCCATAATAGAGAATAAAAAGGTAGGGAGCAAACAGTGATGACAACGAAAGGAGACATAAACTTGGGCCGTGCTTGACGATGAATTTCTGAAAAAGATATCAGCCCATTTGTGGAGAAATAAAGCTGACATTAGTATAATGAATTTTTGGAAATGATAAAGATAAACACACTTATAAAAGTAATCTGAGAAGAACTCATTATTCAGAAAAGTCTAAGGGAAAATATAATGAAAAAAGGCAAATAAGCAAACAAACAAAAACAGGACTGCTAAACAGGAATTTCTAATCAGCAAGCACATGGACCTCACATCAGATCCAAACATCAGATCCATACATATGAACTGAGGTGAGGCTAGGGAGGATGGAACATCTGTATATTCCCATATATATTGCAGCCCATATATATTGCCAAGGGAGAATCTGTACCTTTGGGATGACAGCATGCATGGAGAAGCTGCACTTGTGCTACTCTTAGAAGCCGAAATGTTAACTAGAAAGAAAAGTGATGTCTGAGTTTGCAGAAGCCAATAGAACAAACAACCTGCTGGTCAAGTAATCTTTCACATCCCACTAGATTTGCAATGCTGAAACCTGAACAATTACACAGTTCACTTAATTTTTATCCTTGTAGAAGTAAAATCAAGTGTAAAAATTTTGACTTGTAAAAAGCAAGCTCACCATCTTCTGATCTGTTAACAGGGATGGCAGTTAATAACCACAATAATCTTTATACTGAAGATAACGTATGAATAAATATGGTCCATTGCTAGTTGCGAAACAGTGGTATTACACAAAGCTCTGCAAGTAGATTATTTTGTTCTAAGAGTTAATATACTACAATATAATTTGTATAAATAAAATATAAATAAATATAAAATATAAATATATAAAAATGTTATATAAATAAAGCACTATAATTTGTTTTAGCTTGGGTTGTCAAACCAATATACATTTGATACAGAGGTTGTATCAATGCAGAGATGAGAATCTAACAAGTAAAAACTCTGCTCCCATTTGTGACAAAGTTGAGTGGCCTTTCTAGTGGGCAAGTTTTTTTCACATTAGTTTTTCTCATACTTCTTAAAGGCATCCTTATTAGATATTAATGCCCATGCACTCATGTTTGCCTGTTTGTCACTTACAGTACATCACAGAATCACAGAATCACAGAATCACAGAATTTCTAGGTTGGAAGAGACCTCAAGATCATTGAGTCCAACCTCTGACCTAACACTAACAAGTCCTTCACTAAACCAATTGAACATCTATTATATATCCTATTTTGTTAAAAATGTATGGCTAACCAACAGAGGGAAGAGCTACCTGTTTGATTTCTTGAAGTGTAAAGACCCATTTATGGGGAAGGGACAGTAACTTCTATATCAGGAAAGATACAAGGACACCTGGGAGAAGTTACTGGCAAGCACTGAGGAAGAAAAAGAAATAGAGAAGAGGGACAAAAAGAAGTTACTACTGCAACATGAGTGTACAGCAGGAAAAAGGAGCAGAGCTATGAGGCTGCCAGATGTCCAAGACCAAACTTCTAAAAACCCTCCTAAGGGCAAATACATTAAAGTTTATTTCTAATATTTCCAAGGTAGATAGCAGTTTTTTGCCATTGGTTACAGCATTAAGAAGGATAAATTCTAGTTTGGCAGAGGTTTTGGTCCTTGGTCCATGAAGAAGATAGAATCAACAGTGTTTCAAGATATTACACACTTAATATGTGTAATATTAGAATACAAGTCTAGGATTAAATTAAGGAATAAATAGTCTAGAAGACACATGAGGCACTTAATGATCTTCAGACTAGAAATAGGTCTCCTGTGACTTGGAAAGGATACCATATTGAACTGTCAGCCTCCAGGAGAGGAGAGAGGAAAAAAAAAAAAAAAAAAAAAGATAGAGTTCCTTATGCTTCCATTTTCCTTTGTGTAACAAAAACCATTTTACGTACTATCACCACCAAAGGTTTCCTACTGCAGGAGAAAAAGCAGAACATTGTATGGTCTGTGTCCACTGAAGAAGGTAGTCTAGTGAATAAGCTTGACACATAAAAATAGTGGACCAGAAGTAGTGGGTTTATGTGGCAAGTTTTTGGTAGTGGGCGGCTGAAGTGGTGTCTGTGAGAAGAGTCTTGAAGCTTGTTAGATCAGAGACAGCTCTGGCCAACTCCAAAAAGGACCTGCCACCGGCAAATAAGCAACGTTGGTTGCATCTCTGTGAAAGCAGATTTAAGAAACAAACAAACAAATGCTGTGTAAAAGCAGCTGGGAGAGTGAGGAGTGAAAAACAGCCCTGCAGACCCCAATGTCACTGCAGAAGAAGGGCAGAAGGTGCTCCAGGCACACAGCAGCAGTTCCCCTGTGGCCTATGGAGAGGCCCCTGGTGGAGCAGGCTGTCCCCCTGCAGCCCATGGGTCCCCCATGGAGCAGATCTCCACGCTGCAGCCCCCCTGTGGGTGGAGAAGCCCCCGGTGGAGCAGGTGGATGTGGCCTGGAGGAGGCTGCGGCCCATGGAGAGCCCCAACAGGAGCAGGTCCCAAGCTGGAGCTGCAGCCCGTGGAGAGGAGGCCACGCAGGAGCAGGGGGCCTGGGGGGAGCTGCAGCCCATGTGGGATCTGTGCTGGAGCAGTTTACTCCTGAAGGATGGACCTGATGGTATCGAGCCATGTAGGAGCAGTTTTTGAAGAGCTGCTTCCTGTGGGAAGTCAACACAGGATCAGTTTGGGAAGGATGGGAGGGACCCCACATGGAGCAGGGGCAGAGAGTAACCCTGGAGGAGCAGCTACAATGAAGTTTATGGACAGATCAGAACCCCCATTCCTCATCCCTCTGCTTTTAGTTTGCTTTTCATTTCTCACTGCTCTAGCTTGTTAGTAATAGCTAATAAATTGTATGAATCCCCCTATACTGAGTCTTTTTTGCCCAAGGCAATAATTGTTGAGTGATCACCCTGTCCTTATCACAACCCTTGAACCTTTTCAATCATATTTTTTCCCCCTTCCCTTTGATGAGAGGGAGTGAGAGAGTGGGTGTAGTGCAGCTCAGTTGCCCAGCTGGGCAAAATCACCTCACCAGACTTTTCACTTTACTGGGTTTTCGCCTCTCCCTTCAAGATGAAACAAACACTGAAATTTTCATTTAGAAACAGAAATAAAGACTGAATAAGTCTTCATAATAAGTCCTTCAATAGGAAAAGTCTATTACATTCTTCTGTTACACCTCTCTGACAGACCAACAAAAAATAAAGGAAACAATGAATTATTTTATTTTATTTTATTTTATTTTATTTTATTTTATTTTATTTTATTTTATTTTATTTTATTTTATTTTATTTTATTATTTTAATATATTTTCCCTCCTGCATGGAGTCTGATGGGTAAATTATCTGTGGAATGTGTCTGTCTGTACCATTTCTCCCTATAAATGCCGTTTATTTAGTATGCAACTGGACAACACAAGGGACCATCCTCTCTCCCCTGCCTTCTTGCTAGACTCTGCAGGAATATTAAGGCTGTTGGGCAGCATACTCTGGTTAATAGCAATCACATTTATTGGTCCATAAAGTCACACAATCTCCAGTTTTTGTTATTTACTTTCACACAATAACTTTTGTTATTGGACCTCATATCGGACCACAACAGCCAGGCTAACTGATTTTTTATTGGGAAGCAAAAGAACTCACTGTAAAGAGTAGCATACTAGCTTTTAAGCATTATCAATGTTTTAATCAAATATTGTTAACATCTCTTCAGAAGTTAAAAACAACAACAACAACCACAAACTAACAAAATGCAAGTTAATTTTTCTTTTAGTAGCCAGTGCTAATCCCTTGTAAAACGTCAGGTCATCTAAAAACAACAGCAAAAAACCTACTTACATTTTGATTCACTTGGGCGGTGGTGACACTCATCATGTAAAAACTAGATAAGTGAGTTATATTTCCCATTTTGCCTGCAGGTGCCTGGAAAGATGTACCCATACATGATTAGCCATCTTTTAAAAGCAGGTACATGAAGAAGTAGTTCTTTTGTGGTAATTGAAACAAAACTCTCTGTCTTAAAAAAATAAAATAAAAAATGTTCATTGTATATTTCCAGATGCATCTTCACTTTTATATTATACATGTAGTTGGCAAAAGCTTGTATAATTCAAGAGTCTTTCCTATAACTTAGAAGGGTTAAATTGCATGTACTTAGGAGTAACACTTGAAGCAATGCAGTATTTCATGATACCTGTTTCATATTTTAAAATATCTATTTTCTTTATTTTGTTTAAATTGTTCTACTGGCCTGAGCAGCATTAAAACTGTTATAAAGCTTTTCATCTTGTCACACTCACTGAAAAACTGCTTCTGTGCTAAGGAAAAGTACAGTATTAATCCTATATAGCTATTCTATAATGGCCTCCCAGCAGCACTTATATTTGTCAGCAACACAAATACTTGAATACTTAGTATTCAAGGCATATAGCATGTTAGAACCATGTTAGGTTAGAACTATGTAGTTCTAACCTTTGTTTTCTGTGTGGCATCTTCTTCAATTCATGGTCAAAACAACCACTTAGCTTGTAAATTAGATTTCTACAGTCCATGCGGTTCACATTATAGCTTATTAGTCAAGAAACAATTATGTCATCACATACACCACCGAGCTAGCACAAACAGCATTACTGATACCACTGGCTCAGAGCCAGCTAATTAAAAGCAATTGTGTGAATAACACAACTGTATTACAGATTCAGTGCTTCCTAAAGTGTTGGCCACCTACCATTGGCACCAAAGCAATGGAACACTACGTCGTGCTGTAAGAGATGCATGCTTTTAACAAGTACATGTTACTTGAGGTGATTTAAAACCATGCAGTGAGGGAGGGAAGAAGGGAATAAACTGTATTCTTTGTGCAGAAGGAAAATTCTTAGCCTAAAGTAACTCTGGTGTAAAGATGCAAATTAATTTTAATCCAGATCTTTATAAGTAAAAAATAGTGGAGATATTGAGAAACGTTGTGAAACTGTGAGCCTGGGTGGAAATAATATAGCAAAAAGCTGCCTTCCGTTACAGCCTTGAAGACCAATTTTTTTTCTTTTTATTATTATTATTTTTTTCTCTAGTACACATTTTTTAGAGTCCATTCATATCTGTATGGCATCTAATATTAGCTTATAACATATAAAATGATTTATTATGAAATATATATATTTTTTCTTTTAGGCTGATACCAAATAAAATATCTTTTTTTGAATATGGTGTTCTGTTCTCTTCAGCTGCAATGGAACAGAGTAGATCTTTGCATTTTTACTCTTTTTTTTTTTTTTTCTTGGATGACATCCTAAAAGATGGTCTCCTTTTGAATTTCTTTATTTTTTTTCTGTGTGTGCTCTGTCTTCTTTCAGCAGCACAAACTGAACAAGGGTCATTCAATGATGGAAGAGAGAAAGAGGGAAAAATGGAGAGGTTAAGTAGGTCAAGAGGTTAAGTAGGGTTGTCTACTTGAGTAGTCATTTGGGTTGTCTAGTCTGGAGAAAAGAAGGGTAATAGGTGGCCTCATTGTTCTCTACAACTTTCCAAGGAGAGGACATGGAGGGTTTCAGTATCCTCTTCTCCCTGGTCACTGATGTCAGGATGCATAGGAATGGCACAAAGCTGTGACAGGAGGTTCAGACTGAACAAGCATCTGACCCTGAGGATGGTCAAATTATGGAATAGTCTTCTAGCAAGGTGGTTAATGCCCCATGCTTGTCACTGTTCAAAAAGCATTTGGATAATGCCCTCCATAATGTACTTTAACTTTTGGTGAGTCCTGAAGAGGACAAGCATTTGGACTAGAAGATCTCTGAAGGTCCCTTCCAACTGAACTATTCCAGTTCTATGCTCAGTGTATCGAAGTCTACACAGATTAAAAACATGGGATACATTATGTTATAAAGAGGAAACACTCCTTAAACTTTTATATCAAAAACATGGCTAAACACTTCCCTGTCTTTAAGGGAAAAACAAGCAAAACAAAACAAACAAACAAACAAATCATCTACAAGGGAGAAATAACTTCAACAAATCATGAAAATTTACAATGGGGAGCCCCACCATTGACAGAGGAGATACATAGCCCAGTAAATTTATTCTTATGCCAGGCATCCCAAGACCTTGAGAGAATGACTCCTGTGTGGGTTTCTAAAGGACAGGCAAATTATTTTACTGACCGTAAGCTTGTAAATATAACAGTCTCTGGGCCTGGTGGAAAACATCCTAAGTGGTCAGGAGTCAACCCTGGTTGCAATCGATTGAATTTTCAAGAACTGCTTTCATAAGACACAATTCATTTTTATAACTTACATCACTATCCTATTTGAATGCCATAGTACACCTGTCTGATTGAGTGTCTCTAGCCATGATAGTAGCTGTTAATGTGAGACTCAGTGTTAAAGAATTTGTATGTACATTGAGCTGACACCCTGGATTTCACAGATTTATAGAATGGCTTGAGTTGGAAGGGATGTTAAAGATCATCTAGTTCCAATGTCCCTACACATGGCAGTGATCTTCTGTTAGACCAGGTTGCCCAAAGTCCTATCCAACCTGGCCTTGAATGTACGTTTGCTCACATACACTTTACATATACAGTTTGCCAGCTCAAAGAGTTCATTGGCTTCTTTATCAGCCATATTTCAGAGTTACCCAAAAAGTTTCACAATTAAATAAATTATTTAGCATTGTAGCATAAGATCTCTTGTGTTTGCTGGATTTTATATGATTGCTAAAATTAAATCATTTGGACTTTTCCTCCTAGATATTCTTCCGACTACCTTAACTTAGAAACTTATTGCACAATGTATTTAATCTTCTAGATGTTCTGCAGAATCAGGTGAAGAAAAACTGTCATTATGTACAACCTCAACAATACAAATCAGAGCCATAAACCCAAATTTTAAATGTGCATTGCATTATTTACATTTCAAACCCTCATCTCTTCCAGGAATTCTTTTGCTGAGATTCTTCAAAGGTTTTAAGAAATCAGAGTTTTGACCATTCCTTGAGAAGGAAATTCACCAACTCAATTCTCACACCTTGATCCATACAGTTCAGACAGTTTATGTTTCCAAACCTCTCCTGCTTCAACCAAACTTTGTCGAGTAGATTGAAAACAACACTATCAATGCATGAAGGTTAAGCTTAGTAGCAATGAAGCAAACAAAAAGGCCTTTGAGATATCTACTTGTTTACAGAAATTAGGTGCTAGAAGATTTTTTACCCTATAATGCTAAAGACAGTAAAAAGACATCAAAACTTTGCAATACAGTGATTTATATAGATACATAACAGTATACAAAATCTATATTAATGATACCCCACAAGAAAAATAGTGTTTTAAAAAACAGTGTAATGGGTAATGGTTTCGGAGCATTTCTTCACAATTATCAGTTTGGACTCACTCTGCAATAGAAATTCATGTATCTAACAACAACAACAACAACAACAAAAAACACCTTCAGAGGAGTGTGATTAACTAAATTTCAAACTAGACACTGGCTTTACTTCACAGTATTGGAAAGGACTGAAGGACTGTACAATAATGTCTTAAAGAGTTATTTATTATCTTTCAGAGAAGCATGAAATATTAAACACCTCACTTTGAGCTACATTCCTTTAAACCAGTGTTCTAGTATCAATATTATGCTCGGTATTTTATTTTATTTTATTTTATTTTATTTTATTTTATTTTAAGCACTTTTTTGTCCAGGATACCAAATTTAGAATCTAGATTCCATGGTATTAAGCTTTCAACTTCACTATAATTGTTTTCATAGATAGAGATACATGTGTACAGAAACCTTTCAGGTCCCATTTTTGTCTTCATCTCCAGAATTTCCATGCTAACTTTACATTTTGAAGATAGTGATATAATGTAATGATATAAATTGTTAATTTTATTTAAATCTCCTGGAGCTTTACAGACTTTCTTAGCTCATTAGACTTTTTTTCATTTAACACAATGATCTACAAGAAATACACAGCATATATTTATCAGTATCTTGTAGCAGAATGGTAGACATCATGGCCTTCCTCTCGGAAGAAAAATGAGCAACACAAAGGAAATAAACAAACAAAAAATAAGGGGGGGGGGGAGATTTTTGTTTGATTTATTGTTTATTTTGCTTGCTATTGCATAAATTGCTTAATAGCAGCTCCACAGAGAATGTAGGGCAGTTGATACAGGCACTTCTAAAATTTTCAACCTTGTAGACATTTTGAATATTTTTACCATTTTAAAGAGTAATGAAAATAATGTATAAGTAAGGAGTAAAGAAAGAGCAGCATTATAACTAAATGAGAATGCAACACAGGCAGCATAAATACTATCATTCACATATGTACTTGTTTGAATGCTTGTTTGAATAGTTGTATTATTTATTCTAGAACTGGTGTGATATGTTGCCTTGAATGCAATCATATTTCTTCAGTCAACACTGCAAACTATGCATATTGCCCAATGGCATATTCCACTCTAATAATTTGCTTCACAAAAGACATGTCATTTCCAGCAGTTGTTCAAATGTCTTTCAAGCAGTTTATGAACTTGAAGGGAAAATCTCTGGTTGGTAGATAGGCCAGTGTGAAGTCCTTCAAAGTCCTAGCCTACTGGCTCTTGGTGAGGCTTGGAAGGAGTCTTGATGCTTTGCCAGTAGTGCTTAGCAATATATAAAACACTGGTTTGATACCAATGCTGTTCCAGCTACAAGTACAGAGCACAGCACTATATGTGCCACTGCAGGGAAAGTTAACTCCAACCCAACCAGACCTAGTCCATGTTTATATTTCCAGTCCCAGCTGTACATGCAAATACAGCTTACCTTTTCAGCTATTCAAAGAATCATAGAAAGGCCTGGAAGGGAGCTGAAACATCATCTAGTTCCAACCCCCCTGCCATGACCCAACCCACCAGATCAGATTGACCAAGGCCCCAACCAACCTCGTCTTGAACACCTCCAGAGATGGGGCAACCACAGTTTCTCTGGGCAATCAGTCCCTCAGCACCCTCTGAGTAAAGAATTTCCTCCTAATATCTAATCTAAATCTACCCTCTTTTGGTTTTAAAACATTCCCCTTTGTTCTGTCACTACCTGCCCATGTAAAATGTCACTCTCCACCTTTTTTTATAAGCCTTCTTTAAGTACTGAAGGGCTGTAATAACATCTCCCCAGAGCCTTCTCTTCTCCAGGCTGAACATCCCCAGTTCTGTCAGCTTTTCTTCATAGGAGAGTTGCCCTCTGATCATTTTCACGGCCCTCCTCTGGATCTACTTTAACAGGTCTATATCTTTCTGGTGCAGGGGGCCCCAGATCTGCATGCAGTACTCCACCTGGGGCCTTATGAGAGCAGAGTAAAGGGGGACAATCACCTCCTTTGACATGCTGGTCATGCCTCTGTTGATGCAGCCCAGAATACAGTTAGACTTCTGCACTGCAAGCACACACTGCTGTCAAGATTTTCACTCACCAGAACTTCCAAGTCCTTCTCTTCAGGACTTCTCCCAACAGGTTCTTTTCCCAGTCTGTATACACATTGGGAATGCCCCAAACCAAATGAAGCACCTTGCACTTGGACTTGAACCTCATTATTTCATGTGGATCCATTTCTCAAGCTTGTCTTGAATGCCCTGGATGGTATTCTTTCCTTCTGTTGTATCAACTGCACCACTCAGCTTGGTGTTGCCTACAAACTTGCTGAGGATGAACTTGATCCCACTGTCTGTGTCATTTGTAAAGATATCAAAGAACACAAGTCCCAAGACTGACTCCTGGGGGACAGCACTTGTCACCAGCCTCCACCTGGACATAGGGACATTGATCGCAACTCTCTAACTCTGGCAATCCAGCCAATCCTTACCCACTCAATAGTCCATCCTTCAAATCTATCTCTCTGATTTAGAGATAAGGATAGTGAGGAATGTTTTAGCAATTCCTGTCAACAGAGAGCTTGAAGGGAAATGTATTTGTAGGCTTTTCCTTGAAGTCTCTGATATCTGGGGGGGGGGGGGGGGGGGGGGGCGGTTCAGAATAACTTCTGACTATTATGACTATTGTATGGGACACTATGCAAGTCTCTGATATGTGGTCAGAAGATTAAGGAGAAGAGGAAAGCTGAAGGATGGCTAAAAGACAAAGCTTGCAGGGGATGCTGGGCAAGCCTCCGGCATACAGCCAAGATGGCTGAGAAGGACAAGAAAAAAACCTGGGAGGAAGATGATGAGCCTTCAGCATGAGAGACCCCCAGAGACCCCCAGAGGGACCACCAGAGACTGATACACATGCTCCAGTAGGAGGGTTTGGATTCCAGAAACTAATTACAATAACCCTGTTTTTTCTAGAAGTTGTAATGAATTAGTCTAGGAGCATAAAAATCAGCATCTTGATGTAACATGTGTGCGTCTTTGTGGAGCAGAGAGTCCCAGCGCACCTAGCATTGTTTGCTTACCTCTATTCCTTTAATAAATTGTAAACTTTGATTATAATCCTATTTTGGGACTTATCCATTTATAACAGGATGCTGTGTTGGACCATGCCAAAAGCCATACAGAAGTCTAGGTAGATGACATCAGTCAGTCTTCCCTTGTTGGCTGATACAGTCACTCCATCATAGAAGGCTACCAGATTGTTCAGGCACAATTTTCCCTTGTTGAAATTGTGCTAGTTCTCTCAGATCACCTACTTGTCTTGCATGTGCCTTAGCATGTGTGTCCAGAAGGATCTATTTCATGATCTTCACAGGCACAGAGTTGAGGTTCACTGGTCTGTAGTTCCTTTTATTTTTTTTTAATTTTTTTTTACTTTTTTTTTTTTAAATGGGATCCTATTATACTAGGATTATTCACCATCATTGTTACAGTTTTTTATTGCTTCCATTGTCTGGAAGCTTCATTCACACCTAACATCTCTGTGGTAATTTTGTGTTTATTGGGAAAGCTTTAGTTTAAACATGATACACAGTCATAGTATTATTACTGCAGTAAGCCTCTTATCAATATTTCAGAGATTTTGGGTAGATGATTCAAGATGATATTCAAGTAGTTTGAAACATTTCTCTGGCCAGCAGGCTAAAAATTACATTTGCAAAACTACTAGTTTTATGCTTTCAACCTAATGAAGGCATGTTTCTTGAAGGGCATAGAAATGTTATGTTACAGGTAAGAATTGAATAAGAACTGAGGGACTGTAAAGCTGACTCAACACTTCAAGCTTTATCTTCGTCCTTTCCTTTCTTGCTTTGGACACTTCAAACACCTTCTATCACTAGTGAAGATGATAGCTAGATTGGGGATATTCTTTCATACTCCATTTATTAAGAAGCTGATTTTTCCAATGATTCCTGGTAGCACAAAACTTAAATTAATGTACTTATCATTCTTTGCACTGACATGATATTGACAGCTTATAAATAAAGTAAAAATTAATTTAAACAAGTGCTGATGGATAGAGACTGACTTTACAGCCCTTTGAAACATTCTTTATTGTAGGGAACACACTTCTTGCTTTCTCATTACAAAGTTATATCAAGAACAGGAAGAAGTGATCCATGACTAGCAGCCAGTTTCTAAAGCCATACTAAGCTGTGATGGTGCTCCTCATAGTGCCATATTAAAATAAGGAAATATGGTGTGACATCATTCAAGATTATCTTTATTTCTCCCTGAAGATTACAGGTGTCAAACTTTCATCATTGTAAACAGTGCACCAAGTGGTTTGTTTTTAAACTTGGAGGAATTTTCATTTACTCTTACTGTAACTTTTTATTTAAAAGCAATATGAAAGCATATTTAAAAGAAAAGTGGTTCTCATCCCACTGGAGTGACAGTTCTGGTCTTAGCTGACTTAGAATACTTATGAATAATTTAATTAAGTGTTCCTGGTCTTGGAATTAGGTTCATAGGTTCATATCTAAAGAAGTCTTTAGGTACCTCAGAGACTGTTATTTAAATACCAGAAGCTATTTTATTCTTAGTGACATGGGATTTGTTTGTTTGTTTGCTTTTCCTAGCACATAATAATAAAGCATAATACATAATTAGTAACAGCTAGCTTTTGTTAGATAGCATTAATTTCTGAAAATAGTAGCTCTAGAATTTTTTTACTGAATTGGTTATGCTCGTATCTAAGCGTTAAATTCAAGCTCATTATCCATCTTTAGCACATTTTAAATCTTTCTGAACAGCCATAGATTACTGTTAATATTTTGGGAAGCTTTGAAGAAAATCAGTGCTCTAGCACTTCAATGGAGCTTTGGTTGTTTCAGGTAAAATTGTCCATTACTTCAAGCATATCATTAGCAATTTCTCAACACCATGGTTAAGGCTTAACATCAGTCATACCTGGGAAGTTCTTTTTTTTGTTGTTGTTTGTTTGTGTTTTTGTTTGTTTGTTTTTGTTTTGTTTTTTAAAGTTTAAAAAGTTTATTGTGCTCTAGGGAAAATTTTTGTCTCTAGACCTGATGATCTTATCTTTCTTACCTCTTGTATACTTGTTGTGTATACTTCTTGCATTTCTGAATGCCCAACTACCTTTTATTCCCCTTCCTCCCCTCCAAAAAAGTTAAATATAGAAAAGCTGGTATGAGACATGCTAGAGATAGAAAATGATTGATCATGCTGAGATAATAGCTGTCTTGCTAATATATTTCCTTATATTTAAATCAATATATATATAAAAATAATAATCTAAGTCTTCATTCAAGGAATTAAATCATTGAAGATAATAATTATTGATTTTTCTGAGTTCATTCTAAAGCTGAATGTTGACAGAAAAGCTATTTGAGGAGAAAAAGTAATACATCTAGGAAATTGTCAGATGATTACATCTTTGAAATGCATTTACATATTAATATGTTTATATGAAAAAAAAATATATATATACAGAAAAAAATATTTAATTACAGGAAATCTTACTGTATTTTTGGACAAGCCAAAAAGACACATTGTTGACTATCCAATAGTTACTTTGAAAAAGTATGGTTGATTCCTTATAATAATTTTTAATATTTTGCTTTTATTTTAGTCTTTCTCTTTAATTGGAAATTGGGTTAAATTAAAAAATATATGTATTTTGAGACCTTGATTTGGAAGATTTATGTCAAGGCTCTGAGTGCACTCTTGACAGCCCCTGCCTAACTTCCCCTAGGGACCTTCCCCAACCCTGTCCAGACCCTCAGTCCCTGCCTCAGAGATCCTGTAGCAGTGACATTCTCCAGTCCTGTGTCTGGCTTATCATTTGGATTTCCTGTCTTGGAGCTGGCTTGATCCCTCTCTTTCACCTGGACTTCTGACAGGACCCACTTCTGGCCCTTTCACCCATCTCACACACCTGTTAGTTATGGCATTGGTTGACCATGTCTCTGCAACCATCAGCTCCCAGCTCACTGACCCTTAGAAAGCAGCCCTGCTCATTAATATTTTAGAAATTCATTGAGTAGTTTTTAATTAGACATAGACCAATAATCACCTGTCTAACTTCAGACATCTATAGGAATTTAAATACTTTCAAAGCAGTGTACATGGAATATGATTTCCAGTGCTCCCATGAGTGGAAATTCTTGATTTACATTATCGCAATGATTTATGATTTATTGATGTAATTTAATTTATTTAATGATTTAATTCATTTTCTATGGGTTATTTAAGTTATTTTTAGCTCACTTACTCAAGCAAGTCCTCTTTTGCCAATCAATAAAGTATATTCCTAAGTTCACAACCACTTTAAAGAAGGCAAATGAGATATTTTAGTTTGAATTTTAGTGTTATCCAAATCTAATATTCTGTTCAACAATTAGCACTGACCATTTAAATAATTGTACTCTACACAACTTTTATATGGAACCCAAAAAACATGGCCCAGACCAAGCTAAAAAAAAAAAAAAGGCATTTTTTATTAACAAGAATTTAAAAATTTGATTTCCAAATGATACATATATAAAAATTATTCATATTTTTAATCAGAGTAGCCAGAACTCATTAGCTGAGTTGCTAAGTCTGGAAAAGCCTGGAATAATTTTGTTGTGTCTTCACTTATACTTGTATCTATATAATTATAAATCTTTAGGTAGTTTGATAGATTTTAACAGGTGTGGCTGGGATGGTGTTAATTCTATTCATAGTGGCCCCCTGGTGCTGTGTTTTGGATTTGTGATGAAAACACTGTTGGTAACACACTCATGTTTTGGCTGTTGTGGAGCAGTGCTGTTGAGGCACCCAACCTTTCTGTTCTTCCTACTCTGCCTCCCACAGCAAGCAGGTCTGTGGGTGCACAGAAAGCATGGAGGTGACAGAGCTGACACAGCTGGCAGGAACTAACCAAAGGGATATTCCTTAGCATCTAATGTCATGCTCAGAGATAAAAGCTGGGGAAAAGAGGAGGCAGTGGGAATGTTTGTGGTTGCCTCTTGGAAGGAAGTACTGAATAAATGATTCTGCTCATATGCACAACTTTCCTTCATTTAATAAACTGTTTTATCTCAACCCACAAGTTTTCTAACTTCTGCTCTTCTGATTCTCTCTCCCATCCTTCTGAGGGCAGGGACAAAACAAGTGGATATGTGGGTGCTTGGATGCTGGCTATAGTCAACATATTTTTTTTTTTTTTTGGTTTGTATCATTTTGGTTTTTACTTTACAATAAGCTTCTCATATAAACATTTATCTGAGAACTTGATGGATGTCATGGGAATCATAACAGGAGTTCTCATTTAAGACATCCCAGCAGAGTTTCCAAGAGATGACATAAGTAGAAAAGAATTAAAATGAAGGTATTCAGATTTCAGATTGTAAGTTATCTGGCAGTGACACCTCTTACAAATTGCTTCAAGTTATTTGACCCTTGCTTAATGGTCTAATCACCTCCCTGCTGTAATTAAAGATACCTTCAATTAACAGTATCTAACTACCTGAAGAGTTTCAATTTTGTCAGTTAACAGAATTGCTTGAAGATATGCAAGACTTTCTATACAAAAAGGTGTTTGGGAAAGCAATTGAGTTTTCTACAAAATAGCTAAAGGACTTTTAACTACTGATTGTCCCAAGGCAATGGTGAAAAATTGATATATGCAGATGATCCCAGAAGTGCTGTATGGGCATATATTAAAAATATTCTTCTAGCTGTCCAAATTAAATAAGAGTGAAACAAAATCTGCTTTTGAGACTCCCAGAGAAGTCACAATAGTGCTTCAGAGAAACCTGAGGTAAGATAGATTATGTGAGAACAGAACACAAATCTTCTGCCTAGAAAAGATATATTTGGCATTTGGGTAATATATTTTACATTGAATCTGCTATATTGTAAAGTTAAATACATGGCAAAAATTAGATTAGGATGTATGCAATACACAATATATCTTTATATTCATAGAATAGAAATATATGTAGATTCTATATGGAAATATAGTGTCATCTACATTGGAAAGGACCTTTGAGATCATCAAGACAAAACATCAACCTGACTTACTGAGTACCATCATTAAACCATGTCCCTAATAACCGCATGTCCCTAATATCCCATGTCCCTAATAAACTTTTAAAATACCTCCAGGGACAGGGATTCCACCGTTTCCCTGGGCATCCCATTCCAGTGCTTAACCCCCTTCTTCATGAAGAAATTCTTCCTAATGTCCGACCTAAACATTCCCTGGTGCAACTTGAGACCTTTTCGTTGTCACTTGTCACCTGAGAAAAAAGACCAACAGCCTCCTAAAAGAGATCATCACTTTCCCGTTGAAACGTGGTGTTGTCATTGACATTGACATTGTCTAAAAGATACTGTATGTTTAAAAAATGATTAATATAAAGTAAAATATATTTTTGTTTGTTTAATAAGTGAAGTCAAGCTGATAAAGCTAATTTTCATTCTGAAAAGGAAAGTTTTCATATTTCCTTTATGTACCATCAACTTAAGGTCAGGTCCTTTGGTTAAATGCCTGTATATTCTGTGCAATTATTTTATACAACATCACTAATTTTGTGCTTTATTAGACTAAATTTGTTTTGAAATTGTGTTACTCCAGTACTGTTCCTCAATTTCTGTCCTTTGAGGTGGCATGCTATAAATACCAAGAGTAATTAAACAGAACTATGCTGCATATCCTGCACCGACACAGGCATTTTCCATACAATGTTCTCTTACTGTTTAAAATAATTGATTTTCTTTTTAAATCAGCACTCAGTGTGCTTTGGAAGAATGGGACATTCTGAGAATTACATGGGTAAAGATTCAACTGTTTGAATCCTTGCATTTAGTTTCAGTCTCAGTGAATTTCATTGCACAGAGTGATGGAATATATGTCTAGAGTTAATGATGTGCAAACCCTGTACCCAAGGAATGAAACATGACATATTTGGCTATGTCTTGCCTACCCTCAGCCTCAATACACAAATACCAACATGTTTAAGTCCCAGCTATCAGAAAGCAATATTTATATGATACAGAAGAAAAGGCATTTTTAGGTTCAGCATCACACGGGGGGAAGAATGAACCTTCCTTGTCTTAAGCTGTTGGCTTCAGAAAAGCAAATAGAATAAATGGCCAGAGGTAACATACTAGGCAGTAAAGAGAAAAAATAAAAAAATAAAAATCAGTTGTAGAAGTGCTGTTAACATTCACAAAAACACAGAATGGAAACACCTTCAACAGATACTCCTGGGACAACACAATCTGAGAAGCAACTTTATTAGAATATCTTGTTTGATAGAATATAATTGCACTGAGCTCAGAACTACCTCTGCAAAGGAATTACAGGACCCTCAGAATCACTGAAATTCTGTCAGATCAGGATATCATGCTTACAGGCAGACTGATGCTTTATCCTGAAACAAGGTTATGACACATCATTCTGACATGTAACTGCTAGATCTTTGAAAAAAAATGTGAATATAGATCAGAATGGATGAGCAGGTGGAATTGGGTTTCTAAGATAGCATAGCAAACTGACTTGTATTCTTTCTTGTCCTACCTCTTCTGCAACTCTCTTCATCATCAACCACATGCAAATATTTGGAGGGAAAATTTCCTCACTTCCTCCCATCTCCACACACATAAAGTTGTATTTTTAAATTGTTTTATCATGTTTGTGAGCCACTGTCTTCCAGTTCAAATCCAGTTACTAAGATAAATAACAGGCAGCTAGAAGGTCATATTGTTCTCACCCCTCTTTCTCTCCCCCAGTATATTGAAAGGAAAATCTTTAAATTATTATCTTAGATAAAATAAAAACAGACCTAGCAATATATGTATATTCATAAATATATTTTCTTAAATAGAAATCTGTGATATTGTTCTAAAGTCCCAAAGGATGATTACTTGGAGTTGGCAGGATTCCAGTCGCACAGCTGCAGACAGCTAGACCTGCAGTTGCAATGACTTCACCGAAGACTGCAGAACACGTTAACACAAGTAGCAAACTTCAGGTCTGCCATAAAGAACTGCACCTATAAATCTTAGAAAAAAAAAAGAAAAAAAGAAAAAAAAAAAAAAGAACCTGCAATCAAGAAAAAATCTCCCTCTTTATGCTGTGTTAGGGGACTTCATGTCTTCTTCAGTTGAGCAGCAAGAGTTCTAAAGGACAGTGTTGCAATAAAATTATGGGGCAAATTAACAGTCAGGAAACAGTAATGACATTTCCAGCCACTTTTCTGAAATTACAATAAATTTTCCCTGCTAAATACTGTAATCCCAGATTTTATATTCCAACTTTGAAATCCCTCCTGTCCTGTCAAAAATATCCTTCCCTAATAGGCAAACTACATCTTGAAATAACTTAAGCTATTCCCTTTTTTTATTTCATTAAGATAATCTTTTTAGATCATCTCACTTACAGGCTTATTTTCTCTTGAAATCTATGTGACCATTAAATTCACTCCTAGAATGAATCTTGAAGCTCAGGAAGGAATGTAGGGAGTCTTTTTTTCTGTCACCAGGGGAGTTTTACATTGGATGTTAGGAAGAACTTCTTTACCGAACGGGTTAGGCATTGGAACAGGCTGCCCAGGGAAGTGGTTGAGTCACCATCCCTGGAGGTCTTTAAAAGATGTTTAGAGGTAGAGCTTAGCAATATGGTTTAGTGGAGGACTTGTTAGTTAGGTCAGAGGTTGGACTCGATGATCTTGAGGTCTCTTCCAACCTAGAAATTCTGTGATTCTGTGATTCTGACTGACTGACCAATTGTTACAAAAAAAAATCTGCTTAACACAAGAGATAGTAGAAGGTGGCCTTTCTTCCAGATAAGTGGCTATATCAGCTGAGTGGATAAGATAGCTGTGCAACTGTTTCTCCTGAATTAATCAGAAGAGTGCAAATATCTTCCTGAGTTATCCAGACCAATGATGATGGGTAGAGGGTTCATATGTGGCTCAGAAAAATATACATTATGAAAACAAACTGACACAAAAAATAAGGATCTCTGAAGTGAGCCAGAGCTCTGAATATAATTCTACCCACATATTCTTTCCTGATAATTGTGAATGTACAGTGTTGTGTCAGTGAGTGTATTACTGTCATGGTTTTGTTTGGGTTAGAGTTGATTTTCTTTGTGGAGGCTTCTGTGATGCTGTGTTTCATATTTTTGAAGAAAATAGTGCTGAAAACACATCAATATTTTAGTTGTTGCAGAGCAGAGCTCACAGAGCCGAGGCCTGTTGTCCTGCCAGCGAGGAGTCTTCAGGTGCCCCAGGAGCTGGAAAGGGATAGAACCAGGACAGCTGGCCCAGTCTGGCCCCAGGGGATGTCATGTTCAGCAATAACAGCTGGGGGAAAGAAGGAGGAAAGGGGGAGCATTTGGAGAGATGACATTTGTCTTCCCAATAAACTGTACATGTGATGATCCCAGATTTCCTGAAAGTGGCATTACACCTGACTGCTGATGGGAAGTAGCAAACTAATTCCTTATTTTGCTTTGCTTGAATGTGTGGCTTTAACTTTACCCAGTAAACTGTCCTTATCTCCACCCATGAGTTCTCACACTTTTACCTTTCTGATTCTCTTACTCATCCTACCTGGGGTAAGTGAGTGAGTAGCTGTATGGTGCTGAGCTGCCTCCTGGGTCAAACCACAGCATTTATAGAGATAAGTAATAAAAAACAGTTATATTATGATTCAGCTGTATATTGTAATCACTAGACTCTTACACTAAGTGTGGTTTAGATGGATATTGTGATTTAAGAGAGGGAATGACATGAAGCTGAATCAGGGGAGACCCAGGGTGTATATTAAGAAGAGTTTCTTCACTGAGAGGGTGATCAGGCACTGGGACAGGCTCCCCAGAGAAGTGGTCATGACACTGGGCCTCCTGTAATTCATGAAACATTTGGACAATGCTCTCAGACATATGATCTGATTTTTGGGTGGTCCTGTGTGGCGATAGGAGTTGGACTCAATCTTTGTGGGTCCTTTCCAACTTGTGATACTCTATTATTTGATAAATCTGTGAATGAGACTTAAGTAGTGTATTATTCTACTCAATCAAAATCCCATACAATATCAAATAATTTCAAATAAATTATTATTATTATTGTTAAACAATAAACTCTTTATGTGTGGAATATCTAAAAGAACCTGGTCAACAACTCTTGGGCTCTGACAACCTTCTTCTATTGATTTCCACTGGGTAAAACCATTTCCTTTCACAT
The DNA here is from genome assembly GCF_964211825.1 of Aythya ferina. Taxonomy (NCBI): domain Eukaryota; kingdom Metazoa; phylum Chordata; class Aves; order Anseriformes; family Anatidae; genus Aythya; species Aythya ferina. The sequence goes on from NC_140297.1 coordinate 84,099,488, forward strand.
TTCAGTGGCTACATTATTTTTGCCCCTTATTGCTTCCTAACATAATTAAAGAGAGTCAATATCTTTCTCAGTCATTTTTGTGCTGAACTAGATATATTTTTTAAGTATATTTTCTTAATATACATGTTCCTTCCTAGTAACCAATTACTACACCTGTTGCAAGTTAATCTTAGAGCAGATAATCAGAACAACACAGCATACTAATTGAGATGTTTTCTGTCTTGTGTAATGGCACCTCTTTATCTGTTGCCCGTCTCTACTGCATATCCTTTGTCTGACTGATCTTAGCATCACTTTTCCCTTTTTTTGCTTATAATGATTCTATGACTGAAAAAATATACTCAGATCTTTCTCATTTCCTGTCAGCTCCAACTAATGATGTATTTCTTTATAGTAGAACTCCTTATTATTTCACCATTAGACCAGGACTTTTAAATTTTGTAGTAGAGAATTTCTTTTACTATTAGGAAGTATAGTCTAATTATTCTTGTAGCATTATTTCATTCCTCACTGAATCAGCAATACCTCCAAATTATAAACAATTATAAGCATGTCCTCCTTAAGGACATTAATGAGCTCAATTTACAGATTTAAGCAAAATTCATTTTTATACCCTCATTAAAAAGATCAAACAAATAAAAAATAATGCATTCACTGGAAACTGCCATCTTCCAGGAAGTACTTTAGTGTACTCTTGCAAGTGAGATTGGTTTCAATCCTAAATCTAGTCCATATTCAAACCCACCTAACCAATGACACCTCAAGTATCAAATGGGCATATATTAGCCAATAAATACATCCTGGTTTTTGTTATTGCTTATGTTATGTCGATTACCTTTACTTTCATGAACAATGAAAAGACTGAATTGTCTTCAGTCTACAGTCTTTTCTGAAGATACAGGGTTTCATATCTAGAAAATATAGACAATATTTCAACTCTGTCTAGATGATTTATAATGCCAGTATTATTGCTATAGTGTCTAAGGAGTTTTCAACTTCAGATTATTACTTTCAATTTCAGATTCTTTCAGTAAATTTAATATTTGTATTTTTAGGTCACTTTTGTTAAACACTTTTTTTTTTTTTTTTCCTATGAGCCCAGTATTTTACCACTTTAAAAAGTAAGTTTCAAATCTCATGTTCTAGACAATAGATGTAATATAGGGAGGACTGATGTTGTTAGCTTACCTTTTTTTTTCTAAAGTGTGTTGCATTTATTTATTTAATTATTTATTTATCTTTTAAATTTATTTTGAATAGAATGCTAATTTCATCACTAGCATGTAGGAATAGCTTGGTGTTGGTAATTCTGTGTGTGTGTGTGCCTTTTTCTTCAAAGTCTTATTTTTTAGTGCAAGGAGAATAAAAAAAAAAATAACAGTAAATAATATCTTAATTTATAATTAACTCTCCTCATAAATGGCACAATGCAAAAGTCATAATCATGCAGGTCTCAGTACTGCTATACAAGGAAATTTAGGTTCTGGTAAAGCACCGTTAATTATGATTAGTAAATAACACTACGGGAACTGGAAGTTCTAAAAACAACGCTCAAAATTTGTAAACTGCCCTACAACTTTAAAAAGACTTTTGATAAATTATAAACTCTGGCAGACCCACTCTGGCAGACCCACAGGGCTGAAATTCTCAACCCACTGTCTGGAGAATTTACTACTGGTTAAATTTTAAACTGTTCTCTGTCTGTTTCTGGTTGCTAAATTGAATTGAGACTGCAAAATACCTTTGAGCTAAAGCAGAACTCCCTACTTATTTCAAAGCAAGTCCTTTAAAGCATGAAAATCACACATTAAAAAAAAAAGAAAAAAAAAGCACTAAAAAAAAAAAGTACTGCTTGTCACTTTCTAAATGTTTATGAATTCATGAAGTTTTAACAAATTTAGCCTTTCCAACCATATTATTAAATTACAGTAACATATACTTTAAGTTGCACAAAGATTCAGCATTTAGTTACGATAAAAACCATGTTTATCTTGTTTACAAATCAGTATCATGTCTTTAAAAATAACCTCTTTTAATGAGGAAAGGTTGGGAGAAAATTATCAACTGTTGTGAGTTATATCATTAATCACCCCACCTCGTATTGAAATAACTCCTGTTAAACTTTTTATTAGTGTACTTCTACCATTCCTCTAAGTAACGTTAATATGTGACCACAACAACACTGGTTCTGCCACAAGGAAAAAGAAAATCTTATTCTGAAGTTCTCATACCTTTTCTTTCTTATAGCAATTTGAAAAATTGTACAGTTTAAAGTAGTAATAGTGTTGTGTAACCACCAGAAGGATATAAGCTCACAATGTAGTTTCTCCCCACAAACCTTACTATGGTTTTTTATTAATACATTTTTTTACTGTAGATTATTTTTCCTTAAAGATTTATTGTGCTTTTTTCTTGCACCGTAGAAAATTTGATTACTTAGCAAAGACTGGAGGGGGGAGAAAATCTGCTTGCTGCAGAAGCATCCAAGTCAGATGGTTCTAGCTCAGTGTGAACATGGCCAACATGTTTCTCTTACCATCTCCAGAAATACCATTATGAAACAGTCTTGTTCTTGAAATGTAACAAGAAAGGAAAAAAACCTTTCTCCCAGAAGTACATTTATACTACATCAAAAATACAGGTTTAGTCTGGTGATTCCAGTATGAATTAAACTGGGATTCAAATCAGAAGTTGAGATGCTACAGATGTGCTGTTAGCACTGTACAGAAAGCAAAATCTGGTATGTTTATTTGTGTACTGACCGGGTTTTAAGCACAAGTTAGATAGATGGAAACAATAGCAGATCACAAGCTTCGTTACTGGTTCTCTAAGAACCAAGTATTTATCTTTTCACTTCTCACTGCTGTAATTTGACCAACAGTTGATTTGTAGTTCAGTTTACATAGTTATTCCAGGATAAAATTACCAAAGAGTGTACCTGTGGTTTGTGTGAGATGGGAAAAGTATACCTGTACCTGAGGACTGTGGGAGATGGGAAATTAGTTTATATAAGAAATATTATCCTGAGATGTGTTAGTTTCATATATCAATAGAGAATATGTTCTATGCAGAGAAAAGCACATGTAGATCTTCATATTAAAGAAAAAATAATGATTTAAGAGGTACTAATATCACAGAATCACAGAATGTTTGAGGTTAGAAGGACCTCTGGAGATCATCTAGTCCAGTCCCACTGACAAGCAAGGTCATCTAGCTCACATTGCACAGGATTACATCCAGGCAGGTTTTGAATATCTCCAAATAAGGAGGCTCCACAACTTTATGGGGCAGCCTGTTCCATTGCTCTGTCAACCTCTCAGTAAAGAAATACTTTTTCAAATTCATCTGGTATTTCCTGTGTTTCAGTTTGTGCCTGTTGCTTCTTGTCCTGTCGCTGAGCACCACTGAAAAGAGTTCAGCCCCATCATCTTACACCTTCCTTTCAGGTATTTGTATACATGGATAAAAGCTTCTCTCAGTCTTCTAATATACAGTGTATAGCTAATATAGAGCAGTATTTATGATTTTTTCATTGAAGAAGCCAGAGTCCTAACTAGAAGATGCATTTTCAGATAAAATTGACTTATAATAAAGTATTTATTAGATTTAACTTAATTAGATTTGTTGGATTTAGGTAGTATTTATTAGATTTAACTTATTGAAGTTAAGGCTTGGAAGTAATACCACAAAGAGAATAGCAAGTGCTGTTGCTTGACGCTAGAGACAGTGGAAAAGATTTAGGGGTTTATCTTTCTAACAGGATTTAGAGAGCTTAGCACACTCTTGCTTATAGGTCTAATACAGGAACAGGTTTTTATACATAGGGATTTGACAAACAAACTTTATTTGATCTCTGTGAGGAGCTTGAATAAGACTCTAAGACAAGGTGAGGCAGAACTACCCTTTATAAAATAAGAAATGCTTGAAGTGGCACCATAATCACTGTCCAGGAACTCTCTATAGATTTTGGTCAGTTCAGTTATATTAACACTTTTTCTCTGTTGGATTTACACCATTTTCTCCTTTTAAGTACAACATTGTTTGAGGCTGTTAGGAAAAGCACACTGAATCATGAGTCAGGATTGGAGATATGGTCAGTCCCGCAGTGCTCTCACAGAAATTGTGTGATGGTGTTGAAGCCACAAGTGCAGCAAAACATGTCAGGGGGAATGTGTAACTCCCTAGAGCAGGCTGGGTACTAAACATCCCGCTGAAGATATTAGATATAATTCCTTGCCTATCACAATTATGCAGGTTGTTGAACAGCAGAAAGAATTTTCATCTCTTTTCAAAAACGAACCCCCCAAACCCTTGTTTGCATAGGATAAGAAAAATGGTGATATTCTTCTCTGTTACTTTGCTGTCAAGAACATTTCAATTCACTTTACTGGGGTTATTCTTGGTTTGGAACACAACTGAAAACAGAATCCTAGTAAATAACTTGCCTGACATTCTCTCCATTTTTGAATATTCTTAGTATATGTAACATTTACATTCATTTTCACATAAATCAATTTCTTAAAGGATGATATGAATGACTGGTACCAGCTCTTTAACTATGAAAACATTTTAACTATGTTCTATCTGTATAAAAAAATCTATATTTTATCAAAGTTAAATGAGATGGAATACCTGCCAGTTGCTCTTTCTAGTGGAGGGATGTTATTAGGTATTGTCTCTTGAAATGAACTTTGTTTCAGTTTATTACAAAATTACATACTTTGCAGCACAGAAATGAAAACAATTGCCTATAAATTCTATTTCAAATGTCTAGTTAAGAATAGTTACCTTGATTTTCATTCAAAAAATATATGATTTTCTGTTTTATTGGAAGGAGAACCAGGATTTTATAGACAAAGAGAAAAACAAGCTTACAATTACCTTAATCTGTTTAAGAGATACCTTCCTTTGTCCACATTTTTTTATTGAAAAATAATAAAAACTTAAAACAAAGACTCCAGTAAGGCTCTTACTCTGGGGCAATAACAATGTTTGAATGTTAAATTAAATTAGCATCTTCCCTGTTTCTGTGAATAAGATGCAAATGTCTGAAGTGCAGGATGATTTGACAGGATTTGACAGGATTCAGAAAATCAAAATACATCGAATGTGTATCGAAATTCCAAATACATCCTGTAATTTTCCAGTTAGTCCGATGTAACTGAATAATATCTGTAGGTTCTAGCTACTAGTAGCTTTTGGATGAAAATTGAGACTTAATCTAACATAGAAGCATGTATTTTGTCTAATCAGTTTATTTCCAAAATAATGAATATATGCAAAATTATTTACCATGCAATGATAATCAGACACTTACTTGAAAGTCTAGCTGTCTGAGAGTGATTATAACAGTCAGGACAAAAGCATTTAGCAATCAGCCTTATGCTAGGATGATTAAATAATTTGGAAGCACATGCTCAGGAAAAAAAAAAAAAAAAAAAAAAAAGGAAGAAAAAAAAAAGGTATGAATGTATGAATTTATGGTCTAATACAAGTTTACAATCTGATTACTAAGTCCACTTCCCTTCTGACATATACTATGTTATGCTGGTTACTTTTGAATCACTAACTGTTTGGGGAGTTGTAGTTTCATATGAGGGTTTTAATGACTTTAGGCAGAAGCCTTTTATTCTCTGGACTGATATTTCCACTACTTAAATGTAATTTAAAAGTTTGTTTGTTTGTTGTTTGCTTGTTAAACAACTTCAGGAATAGGTTATTTTAGGGAATGGCAAATAGGAGTTGCAGAACATACAGAAGAAAAAAACAAACCTGTTGACTTTTTTATGTTTCTGTGATCTAGCTGGTTATCTCTTTCACAAGTGGTTCAAAGCTAGTCAATTTCAAAAGGGATCTTCAGATAAGTGTAGGTAATCCTACTGCAACCTGGACTTTAAATAAAACATTGCATTGCCACTTCTCCAATCCTGCAGATAAAAATAATGTGTAACTGAAGATCTTTGCTGTACCTATAGATTAGTAGACACCTGTGATCACAGATGCACTTACTTCTGCAGGAGTGAGAACTACTTTTTATTTTTTATTTTTTTGTATATATGTATAGGCTTTCTTCTGATGCATCTGTTAATACTGTGAAAATAGGTTAAACTTTTGTACATTGCTCCCCTAGAAACTGTTTTCAGGGCTGAGGACTTCTAGCATTTTATAACAGAAACAAAGTCCTATTGTTTAAGGGAAATATATATACATGTGTATACATACACACACACATATATATATACATAAAATTGTCATTGGGCTAGATCAACTGTGATATTACTGTAGTTAAACTGAAGTACAAACTTCAGTTTATGTGTGTTAAGTGTGTTCTTTACATGCAACTACCAGGAAACTGAAGTTCTTTTCCTAAATAAGAACAAAATTAACATTTTGAAACAGATAAACCATAAATACATTTGACTTCCTGCAATATCATCATGCTGAAATGTGTAAAAATATACTATTAATAAATCACAAGGACACAAAGCTGTACTGTGAACACTTTACTGCAATTTTCTAGATATCCCATTAGGGTTTTATGTAACTAAATGATAAAATTGTTTTGCTGTCCATGGTGCTTAGACTCACTCATTCAATGACAGCAGATATGCCCAGTGATGGAGTCCCTGACAAAGAAGTTCCTGACTTCTTTCAGTCAACATTCACACTGAATGTTTTTGCCTGGAAAATAGCAATTGAAACGGCAATAATATATTATTGTATAGAGAGGGGGAATATGATGCGCATGAAATGGTCATGCATGAAATCAGGAACAGGCAAAAATAATATTTGCTAAGTAACTTCCAAAAAGTTGTAAGCCTAGACGCATTTGAAAAATCTCACAAGGCATCCTATCTGGAAGCTTAGACTTTTGAATGCTTTTAAAATCTGTCCTTTATCATTATGAAAAATAAATAAATAAATAAATAAAGTTGGTCATATGGTTGAATGGTAGCTCATGCCACTCAAATTCTTTAAATTGTGCTGCAGAGCAAAAGAAGCTGTCTCATTCCATATCATTGCAACTGTTTGCAAAAAAAAAAATAAAATAATAATAATAGTGAGAAATACAAAACTCTGAAAGCTCAAACCGCAGGGATTTCTGGGAAAATAGACAAGAAGGTTTAAAAAGAAAAAACACCATACGTACTTTGGAAGTTATTTACACAAAAATTTATGAGCAAACAGTGATGAATGTTTACTTTTAAACAACAGATTCAAATGTCAAAAGCAACTTTTCATGATATGAAAGCATACTTGTAAGTGGAAAAGAGAGCTAGGTATATTCAGTGTATATTATTTCTATTTTGTATTTGTTAGCCATTAATCTCACATTTAAAACATTCTTCCTCAGCAAACAGAAGCATTATTATGCAATTTATAAGGAAAATAACAAAATAAATAAAAAATACAAAAAAAAATTGGTTAAAATAATAATACAATATATTATTATAATTGAGTTTTCTCTTTGTTAGCTATAGTTAATTTTTGAGTAACATTAATCCAAGGGAGATTTTACATTTATCCCTTTAGAGAACTTTTTGCAGCTATATGTATTTTTTATGCGTCATTCTTTCATTCTTTGAATGAGAATATTCAGTAAGGAAGCAAAATATATTGAAATAAATAAAATATACATTTTTAATATATACTGAGACAAATGTGTAAGAATTACTGTATATACCAGCTTCCATCTCTAGATGTGCACTGTGCTATAAACAGTAATATAACATTTTAAGGAACAGTACCTATTTAAACAAACAAACAAAAAAACAAACAAACAAAACAAACAAACAAAAAAAAAACAACAAGCAAAACAAGCAAAAAAGAAAACCTATTAGATTCATGTCATTATTGCTCACGTCAAAGCTTTTTGTTTCTGCTTTCCCTGCTCAGTTTGTTGTGTCATAATTGTTGTATGCTAACCATACATAATTGGATTTTGCTTGTCATGTCTTCATTATTTTTCTGAGATGAGAAGCATCAAAGAAAACAGTTCCCAGTTTGCTCTTCCTTATCTTCACCACTTTTTTTTTTTTTTTTTTTTTTTTCTCCTCCTGCTCTGGAACTATGAAATATGAATCTCTTTAGAGCCTTTGGGACAGAACAGAAGGTAACAGTTGGGTCTCCTACTGTTTTTGCTATTAGTTGTCCTCCTGCTGGAGGTCTTTTAAGCGTTTGAAGGATTGTTCTCAGAGATCATGGAACAGCCCAGTCCTGATTATTAACGTCTCCTCTGTCCCTGAAATGCTTTTGCTTTCCTTGTCACTCTCACCGGGAAGAGTCTACTCCCAGAGCTACTGTAAATACCTGTGGTAAACATACCTGTCACCTGTCTGAATTTAAGCTAAAAAATAAAACAAATATGCATAGATGGAAAATGCAAATATGAAACATGATTTTTGACTACAGGATATTAGAGTGATCTTTTTAAAAATGCTGATTACAGCCTGGGAAGCTTCTAAACCTTTTTCTGAAGTACACTCAATTTATAGCTTCATAAAGGGCACACTTAAAGCCTGGACAATTACAATCCATCAATACCAGAAAACATTCTGACAGCATCATTAGAATTTTAAATAAAGGGAATGCCAAAAATATCCAAGTAAAAACGGATGAGTGCTTAAAATAGATTTTGAACTAACTGTAATTAATGATAATTACAGGCTAATTCATTAGGACTGAGTTGATCCTGATAGGAAAATGTGAGGTAGCATACAGAGTACCCTCCCTGGCTGGCAGTGAGAGCAATCAGCCTTCAGCTGGGGAAGCATCTGCTCATGGTTAGATGTGGGAGTTTAATAAAGTACCTGGAAAACTTTGAAGCTTTGAAACTTGTGGTTATTTCAGAATTTTGAAAGTAGGTATTTGATATACTTGAATATATCCATAGGAAGATAACAAGGCTGAAAAGGGGGCCAGAAAGCATATTGTATGAGTGGAGGCTGAGGGCTCTTAGTTTATCTAGTCTGGAAAAAGGAGGCTAAAAGGTGACTTCATTGCTCTCTACAGCTTTCTGAGGTGAGGAAGTAAAGAGGGGCCTTCTGGTCTCTTCTGCCTGGTTTGAATGATTGGGTGTGCAGGAATGGCACAAAGCTGTGCCAGAGGAGGTTCAGACTGGATATTAGGAAAAAATGTCTTTACAATGAGGGTGGTCAAACACTGGAAAAGGCTTCCTGGAGAAGTGGTCGATGTCTCAGTGTTCAAGAAGCATTTGGATAATGCCCTCAGTAATATGCTTTAATTTTTGATGAGCCCTGAAGTTGTCAAGCAGTTGGACTAGATGATCTTTGAAGGCCTCTTTCAACTGAACTATTATATCTACAAAAGAACTTGTAGATCCTTCTGACAGATGATACTGAGGAACAAGACTGATAAGAACTGATTGTTATTTTTGTTGATTACAAGGTTAGAACACAAGAGGAAAAGTTATTTTAATAGATAAAATAAAGCAGACTCCTCACACTTTTTAAGGATATTTCAAATTTATCTAGAGAAATATTTTTTCCCTTTTACTTTTCTTGTTTAGAAGCATTGCTAAGGGTATGTGGCCTGTGTTGCATGGTTATCAAATGAAATCACTTGCTGTTCTAGGATATTTTCACCTCCTTTCACTTCTTTGGATAAAGCAGTCTTCAGGGATCTGGGCAGGTTAGCAGGAGAGGTGTTTGGTTTAACCTATGGTTGTTGGTTAAACCAACACTTGGTTTAACTTATGATGTATAAGATATGTCTGAATGAATTAGTATTAGAAAGCAAACTTCCTAAAAAAAAAAGTAACTTCCTTTCTAAATATTAACTTGAGTTTTGTCTGATGTTTTATAAGATACTCTAAGACTTTTCAGTCTTTTTAAGGTGTCCCTTCTGGAACATATGTGTCTCTGTGATAAATGTATCTGTTCCATGGTCTTCTGGTCCTAATACACTTTCACCTGAGATGTATTTTAGTTGTAATGTGTAAGGAGTATAAGACAGGAAGAAGGCTTGTTTTTAGTGAGTTTTTAACTCACTAAAGTATATGTATATATATACAGCTGATGTACTTTTATTGTCTGTGTATGAAGGAAATACTGTATCTCTGCAGGGAGAATGAAACAGGTTTTATGGATTTTATCGTTTTATTTTATTATTATTATCAAAAAAAAAAATTCTCTCTGGTGTGCTTCTGAGAACTTCATTCTGTTTTGGAGAAAGTGCTGAGTCTTATGCATAGCAATAATTTTACATTTTTTCTGTCCTAAGCTTTTGGTTTGTTTTTGAACACAGAATATGTTGTTTTGAACTGTAAGTATGAAGACATAAGTAATTGGATTCATTTTGACTGACTTTCTAAAGGTACTAAGCTACAGGTGCCTGCTCCAGGAAGATCAACCTGGACTTTGAAGTTGACTGTGAACCAGGGGAGCCTATACGGGGAGAGTGCAAGAAGCTGCAGAGCTCTGCAAACCCAAACCCATGGGGGGTGTGCAGGGGGGAAAGGGAGCAGGAGGAACAGAAAGAGACACTAGGTAGAAAAGTGTTCACATGTAAAATGGGGTTGGACAGTATGCTTGTTTGGCCATACCTTGCACTTCATCACCACAGTCTGTCTTATTTTCTTATATTTTTACATATTTTTTTTTTCTTAACTCTCCCTCTACATATTTTCTTTCTCTCTCTCTGGTGTGTATATGTGCTGCTAGGCTTAAGTGCCAGCTTCTGGAGAGACGTGTGTTCACAAATCAAGATTGCTGTCAGCTACTGGAGTCAGGTGTCGGATGTAGGCCCACAGATTGTCATGCCAACTACTGAAGCAAGTGGGGGTCCTGGCATCAGCAACTGGGGGTGGACATGGCTCGCTGGGTCTAGAAGGAGTCCTAAAGACTTTGTGCCAGGAGTGCCAGCTACAGGAGGGCTGGTGTGAGTGGATTGGGTGCCAGCTACGGGAATTAGACCAGGGATGTGGGTGCCCCTGGCCTGTGGTGTCTACTGCTGGAGAAAAGTGGGGTCCTAGCAGTAGCAGCTACTGGTCTGAGCGGGGTTGTCTACTTCCAGCTACTGGGGCAGCAGTGGTCTGTCCTCCAGCTAACTATTGTGGAGGGGTAACTGGTGTGAGTGAGGTGAGTGTGGGGTTACACACTAGCAGTAGGAGTGGGGCTACAGGTCACAGCCTGTGTGTGGGGTGCCAACTGCTGGGGGCAGGGGGTAGTGGCAGTATCTTCTGCAACCTGGTGTGTCTGGAGTGTGTGTGTGTATTCACCAGCAAACTTCAAGCTGAACTAGCTGGTGAGTAGTGGGAGCTTCAGGTCTGGGCTGCAGTATCAGGTGCCCAAGGGTCTGTTTTGGTACGCCCAGGGGAAATTGTGAATGTGATGTGTATGAGGGATGCATGTGTGAGTGCTGCAAGTGCAGTTAACTTCAAGCTGGAGACCCATGTAGGAGGTACGAGAGCCTAGGATCTGTGCAGTCATGCTATAAGGACAAAGAGACCGTGCCAGTATTCAAGGGATCCACAAATGTGTGTGTGATTGTGAACCTGGGGAGAGCTCTTTATCTGCCTGTATTAGTGATCCATAATCTCTACCAGACAGAGATGAGAAAGGGGACTCAGCTGTCTGTGTTTTACATGAGTCCTGTGCATTGTGTTGTTGAAAGCAACCCTTGACTAGGGCTGCCTTTGTGAGTGATTGTGTCAATGTCTGTGTCTGTGTGCGTATATGTGTTTGGAATATGTGTTCAGCTTTGTCACCAGCTGAACCTATAAAGAGGAAAGTGGTAGCTGCATTCCCCAGTGTTTGCGGAGATCTTAAGTCCTCAGGCATTGGACTGGGTCCCAGTGGCCAAACAGGAATAGTCCACGGCTGAAGCAGCTGGTGGTCATGCCTGCACTTCCTTACACAATTTAAAATAAATTTGTGTGCGAGTATTTATTTCTTATTTTTATTTCTTAAGCTGTCACAACAACTTTGGACATTAATGATCACTCTGTAACTCTTAAGTCCCAGTTAAATCTAAGCTAATTAATTTGCTAATGTTTTAAACTGAAGCTTCATTTAAGTTCAACTGCATGAAAGACAAAACATTTCAGAGTGAATTTTATCACTCTCAAGTTTTCCTAAAACATATATTTTTACAACAGAAGATGCTGGTGAAGAAATCCTATTTAAGGTTTAACAACTGTATGAAAACCATGAACAAATATAAGGTTAATATCAGGCAAATTATATTTAAAAAAAAAAAAAAAAAAAGGCGCACCAAACCTGAGAAAGGAACCACTAGTATGGTTGCTCTGTTTTCTTGAAAAAAAAAAAAAAATATATATATATATATATATATATATTTTCTAACTTGAAGAATTACGGAATAAAACTGCCAGTTGATAAGAGAGGTATGTTAGGGAATGGGAAATATCTTAGCAATGTGTGGCATGATATTTAGAAGGATCTGTACCTGATTTAGAATCACTGCTAAATGAATCTTTGTGGCAACAATACTGAAAATAAAGGGAAATAAACATGGTTAGTGGTCTTGTATAGAAGTAGGGTTACATTTTAACATATTCATTCAAGTCCAATTGTAGCTGATAAATAAATAAATTTATAGAAATAAATTTATATAAATTTATATAAATTTGTAGAAATAAATCAACTTTACTCACAGCAAGCTGAAATCTGTCAAAAAACAGGAATATTTTCAGGAAGCTGAAATCTGTCAAAAAGCAGGAATATTATTCAGGCATGAAATTAACTGGATTCTGGATTCCCGATATCACTTAAAACAAGTCATTAGTACTTCTGTATAACTTCAGATTATGAATATAGAGTGTATTTTCTTGCTTTATGCAGAAAAGATAATATAGAGAAGAATATATGCAGGAAATAAAATATAGAGTGAATTTTCTTGCTTTATGAACATGTCTGCTTCAACAGCAGCAAACATGCTGGCAGCACAGTTCTGCCAAGAAAATGATCAGACTTTGGAAAATCTATGCTTTTGGCAGTCAATCCTTTTACATACATATTAAGAGAAATAGGATGGTGAAAGGAAGCTTTATAGAACACCTGGTAGAAAATATCATCTAGATATCATCTGTGTTATATTATTGCAAAGTATCTCACCTCCAGCTTCCATTTCTGAATTGCAAAACCTCCACAAATTTTCAGAATTTTTAGTATGGAAGAGTTTGGAATGTAGGAGATGTTTACCAGTACTCCAGATTAAAGTTTGTACATGCAGACTTCTGGATGCTTTTATACTTAATCGATATGGATTACTGAAATTTCCAAAGTATCTATGCTACAGAATTCAATAGAAGACAAAGTGTCCAATTCAATTATTGTTTACAATCAGTATCAAAACTCCTGCTGTTAAAGCAGGGTTTGACAATGAACTGCATTTGCATACAGTGACAGAGCAATGTCTTTTCTGTTAACTTTCATTACTGAAAGATCTCTTAATAATGTTTTGTGAGAGCCCTTCTGTTAATCACTTGTGTGGGCTTACGATAAGAAAAGTGGAAAAAGGACATAGATAGGAAGGACAAACTTACCTAAATAGTTTTGTGTGATTTCCTCTGAGTAGAAAGATTTGGGGTTATTGCTCTTGAATTAACTACCATAAGTAAAACTGCATTTATGGCAATCACTGAACTTGTCTGCACATTCATATCTCCTTTAAAGCCTAAAGCTTCTTTTTCTCCAAAAACACCAAGCAAGTCCATTCCAACACCTTGAAAAACAGGTGAACACTGAATGTGTACACCTTGGACAGGCACAGTTTTTAATTGTGTAAAGCACTGCTGAACTGAAAATTGAAACTTTGTGTAATCAGAGACACCACGTAAATTAAAGCCTTCTAATAAAGTGTAGAAAATTGTTCATCTAGGCAAATTTTATCCTCAGTGATACCTATAGCATATTTTTATACTTCTTCAGAAAGTTTGTGTGGGGAAAAAAAAAAAAAAGGAAGGGATTAATCACTTTCACTCAGTATTAGAAATTATATTTGGTCTAGAAGAAGACATGATCAGACCCATGTGTCCTTTAAAGTATCATCTACTACCTATTCCTTCAGGAAGAAATGTATAACTGGGAAGATAAAACCATGGAGAAACACCAGGGACATGAGTTGGGAAGCAACTTACAAGAGAGAAAGCAGCATAAAAACAAAACATCAGTTGTTTTCCTTCTCCTTCTAGGTAATTGTATTAAGGAACACATAGAAATAAAAGCACAAGGAACAAACAATTTTACTCATTCACATAAGAGAAATTAATACTTGTTTCTTTGCTTGTCTTTCCCTGAGCAGACATTGTATGGAGAATGCTTCCCATGCAGAATTTTTTGTTTGTTTCTTTCAGTTTCAAAGGCTTCCTTCACAAGGGTAATGCTCTCTTAGCAAGCAGAAGTCTCCCTTTCCTTCAGATAAGAAGGGTATTGTTCAGGCAATGAGAAATGGGAAGAATTTGACAGTTATTATTCCTTTGAGGTGTCATGCCAGTTTTCAAAGCGAAACTGAAAAGCAACAACTTGTCAGCATGTTCATGGAAAAATCTCTCCAGATCCCACTGAAGAATATTTGGATGTAAATGGCTGAATATCCTTCTATGTCACTGAAACCAATACAGCTGTTTGAAAATGTGGCCATTGCTAAACAAAAATCTGTATAATCAAAGTTATGAATGTTTGACTGTAAAGCAAATAACTTATGAGAGTTTTTCCTTTTGATGAGACAACTGGTAAAGGATCTTGAGCAAGAAGTTTATCTTCTAAAATTTATGTGAAATAGGAGTGCACCTTAGTGATGTAAGTCCTTACACTTCAGTGTCCTGAAGAGCCTTTGTGAGAACTGTGCTTAAGGTTGTTTAAATCTCACTTTTGTTCTGCTTTAAGTTTTCACTTCAGTGAAATTTGAAACAGGAAATCTACCTGAGTTTTCCTAAATACTAAGAACAATAAAAATATCTTCATGAAATCCAGGTTCACAGACATAATTAAGATGTTTTGTTAAGGCAACTTTCAAGTTTCTGCTGAAAGCAGACAATAATTGAATCTTTCTGTTGAACTGCAGGCTTGGCCTTAGCAGATAATTTTATCTTGTACAAGTGAAGACTTAGAATATGCACATAACTGTATTATTGATTTATAAACCCGATTAATTACAATTTAAATAATTATTAAGCAATTAATTGATAGTTCACAAATTTACGTTTGCTAAAATCTTGTTTTGTATGGTACGGAATTAATAGGAAATGGGAATCTTGCTATTGTGTGAAAAACCTTAATATGTTACCATAAAGCTCAGCTTGCATAGAAGAAAAAATAGTGACCAATATTTCTGCAGTCTTTTAAGTGTCAGCACTGCAAAAAGCTTGTGCAGTTGAAATGAACATATTTGTTTTATTAGTTCCTCGGAATGTTTTGTATGTCTTTATACAGTGAAAAACTAAGACAGAAATAGTCCTTTATGAAAGGACTATCATTTTGAATCTTTTTGTTTGGAAAACAATGCATTTACAGAATAAATACTTTCAAGCTTGGTTTCAAAAAGTCAGGGAAATGTTATATGCAATACGACTCCTTCTTTTTACATGTTTACCTGTTCATAAATTCTCAGTATTGTCTTGTTTTCCTTGAGCTGAGGAAGCTCAGAAAAAGAGCTGAAAGTAGTAGTCCATAGAACAAAAACAGTTGCTATATGGAGGTCTTTTTCCTCTAGAAGTTGAGGCTCGGGTGGCAGGTAGCCTTTGTACAATGTTAGCTTTAACAGCACCTTAGGGATATGAATTACATAGCACCCTCAGAGCTGCTAGCTCTGCTGCTGGAGGTAGTAACATGGGAACATAACTGCCTTTGGTCCATGGATTCACAACATCACATGTATGACTCAAAAGTCTCTAATAACAAAAGGAGCTGGAAGTCAATTGTTATACTTAGAGCATATCAGCTTCTGAAATGTCATCACAGTGATATATTTTGAAGTTACAAGAAAGACTAGGGTCCCATCAGGTTTGCTTTGCACTGTGCAACTGTAAGCTGTGGCACTTAAAAATACGCAGGATACAGTGAATCTCAGAAACAGTGGTCTTGGTGTATGTATATGTTCTCTGATTAATGAAACTAAGTGCTAGTATCTTGGATCATCTGTAAATCTAGCACCTGATCAGAATAAGTCCAAGTGTTTAATTACCTTATATTGTCCAAACTCAGTAGAGTGGCAATAGATTTGAAGCTTAATTTTGCTTAATAAGATTGTTCTGTACTCTAATTCAATAATCTTGTGAAAGTAAACTTTCGTATCAGCACGCTGAAGCAGGTCCTCAGATAATGAAACAAAATAATAAACAATGAAGTATCAATATTTTTGTGTTCTAGCATAATTTGGTTTTCCATTTTCTGTGGTGTATATTATGGAAAGCCAGTAAAGAAAGACACTACTTAGCCAGCCTGGCCAGCTACAAAACCCAGTTACTTTGGGAATAAGTGTAACTCACTCAAGTGACCTTCAGTCCTGAACCAAGTTTTTTTATTTCAACCTATTTTAATCTTATTCCTGTGAATAAGAATGTTTAGGATGACTTGTTTTCAAAATGACATGCTAATTTGTAGCTCTCAAAGAAATCGTATATAAATGGCTTTTTTTATATGTACTGCTAGAAAGTATTTGACCTTTCATTGTTCCAAGACCGAGTCTTTTTCTTAAAGATATTCTCTCAGTATATCTATGTTTTGTAGAAAAGGAACTTGTGAGAATAAGTTTCTGATAGCCATAGAAACAATTTTCTTGTTTCTATGAAAACATTCTCTTTTGTTAGAAATATTCTTCCTTCTGTTTTACAATGAAAAGATTTGATAAAACAACATCAGTGTGCAATGCAGATGTTCATGTATCTATTCCTTTGAGAGAGATTTTGCACAATTAGCTTTGGTAGAGATCTAGTGTTGAAGAAATATGTCTTAGCTACTAGAGATATTGAATAACAGAATGCTGTGGACCTCATAGGACAGTAGATAACTTCCATATTTTCACTCAAGCTCAAACAAAGAAGTAGTCTTTTGGCTACTTAGGAATGCAAAGCCAGAGAGGATACAGGTGTTGCCTCATCACCCAAGGCTCCTTTTTTTTCAGCCTGAAAACTTTCTTGAGTTTTCAATCCCCTTCCACCAAATTTCAAGTCTCAGTTTAGACCATGGTAAAAGATTTACTTATTTATTTAGTTTTCTGTCCTGACACTGTTCTTGTATAATACTAACATATGCATATCTAAAAGCTCTCATATGAAGTGCTGTTCAACATAACTGGCTAGTCCAGACACTACAGAGGAATTGTGTGGCTGGTGAAAAGCTGAGGGTAGAAGTAATTCCTAATAATATTCAAAGGCTACTTCTGAAAACATGAGGGTAGCTAAAATACAATACTTGAAGCAGTTTTTAAATCCTCTCACAAACCTGTGAATTAAACTAGTCAAGTAAATGTTTGTCATGCTGCATGCTTCTAAAAATCCCTGCTTATTTGTTTTCTATCTTGCTGCAAAGACTTCATAAATAGTCTTTATGTCTTATAGAACTATGAATGGCTGTAGAGCACTTCTATTGGAAAGGTGTCTTTTCAGAGACAGGCTGAATGTGAGCACAGCCTCAAAGTAGTGGCAGTGTTTTTTTATCTGACCTGGAAATAGCAAAAGAGACGAAGACATAAAACTGCACTCAAGGTAGGATACCACAGGTATGCTACAAATCTTCACAATAGGTCCTTTTCAGGTAAGAGTCAGCCTGAAGAGATAAACTTGCTGGTCTGCCTTCACTTTCTGAATCGTTGATAAGTTCTCTTACTGGTATCCAACATATTTAAGAGGAGCTCTCAAAAGGAGCAGTGGTCTTCAGCTTCTTTCTGTGGGACTCTGTTCTTGGCTGAGTACAGGAAGAATGTAATCTGATAGTCCTCTGTTTAGAGCTCACCTCACTGGGAGGAGGAATTTCTCAGATGTTACCAATGTTACATTTTATTTTTTTTTAATTTATTTTTTCCCAAAGTCAGTTTAAACGTGATGTTGAGTCCTCATTCACAGTTTAACTTTAAGACTAGGGCTTCAGAAACATCTTTTTACAAAATTTGTTACTGGTGCCATGGAATTCAGTAATGATTTCAAACAGTGGAAGTATTGTGCTGTAAAATGAAGCAAAGTTCTTGCAAATGGTACCTATCAGGAATTTAACTAGATATCATTCCTTAAGATCTTTATTTAGAAATGTTGAGTCAGCTTCTGTTGCAGGAAGAACAGCCAAAAACACAACAGACACTAATATTGTCAGATCATGCTCTCCCTTTATTACCTGAATAGCCTGACTTTTATAGCAAACTTAACAGGGGCGGATAGTGTCTCACACAAGATTATTGGTCAAAGGCACTCAGACAAACAACTGCAAGAAAACAACCACACCTGCAAGAAAACAACCCCCTTGTGATTAGCAGTCACGTAGATCCCGTCCTTGAAGCCAGCTGCTGGCAACAATATTTTTCTAAATTCCTCAATCAGGCGATGTGGGAACACTATCATGGGAACTTCTCATAGTCGTCTTGGTAGCTTGGTTTGCTCAGCTGCAGCAAGTCATGGCCTCCTTGCAGTTTCAAAAATCCCTCAACAAGCTTCCAAATACAAATGTGAATACAAAGATAATCATAAATGCATTTGTTGATTACAAGCCCAGAGCAATGCTAATTTGCTTGCAAGGTTTCAAAGATCAATGAACAAAATAAGTTTGCAATTCATTTTTAGTGTTCAGTACCTCATATAATCATAGATTGGGCCACTATCAACATACAGCATGAATAAGATGTTCTTTTATTAAGACATCTTATTGATGTCCTAATAAATGAATTTAAAATGAATTTAATTCTTATCTACTTCTTTTAATTTATAATGTAACAAATATAAGGTCACATAATATGACCTGTGCATAATTATTTCTTATGTCTTCATTGTTTTTTTGAGCTTAATTCTGTACAATCCCTTGTATTAAATGAAAATTATGCTATATACAGACAATAAGTGCTTTAATTACTGTACATTTATTTATCGTGTAGTGTATGCTATTGTCATTAACTTTCCCATGCTCTATGAAAACACATAGTGCTCAGAAACTGAAGAAAACTAATTATGAAAATGTGATTCACAGCTTATTCTAAAGTACATATTAGCTTAATTATACTCTGGTTCAGTAAACTTCAGTCTTCAGGTGAGATTTTACATAAGTAACACTGAAAACTCTGAGTCATGCCAATGATAGCTCATAATGCCTAGACTTCTTGTAGCTAAGCTGAGCAAAGAACAAATCTGAAGTATTGCTTGTCTTTGACTTGCACTAGTTCTAATAGCTTAATCAATTTATTGTGGATACCAAGCAGAACAGATTTACAGTGGAGAAGTACCAACTACAGGAAGGGGGAAAAATAAAGATATTGTTTTCTATAATTTAGGAAAAAAATATATATTCTATTTGTTAAACAGAAACTTTAGTTTGTTCTTGTTTACAATGGAATAGGAACATTAAAATTCTACTGCTCTGAGTCTTAAATCTAACCTAACAAATTATTGTGAATATCACTAATTTATAGCTACACTAAGAAGAGTAAATCTTATACTGCACTGTAATTTGATGACTTGAATCCAGAACTTTGTCTTGGTCTTTGAAAGACTAATCTATTTATCTATAAGTATATTTAATTATAATTCTTATTTAATGTAAAACCTAAATCTTCTGAGTTCTTGTTGACACAGTCTGGGGTAGGGAAGGTTAGCACTTAACATAAGTGCTCTGCGTTCTTTGCTGACAGAACTCTCACAAGGACTGTCATGGTACTGTAATTGTCATTCTTAGGGTTTGCCTGTGGCCATTTTTATATGTTTTCCTATCAGAGCCTGCCGCCTTCTTTCTGCTTAGCATGTAAAGTCTGGGAGCTGTGCACTGCCCTCTCTGTTACCCCAGCAGGGCTGTCTATCCTACAGTGACCACATGGGGGTGCCAGCTCCTTGCTCCAGGTGCTCCCAGACTGAAGCCAGTGCACGGTGGGCAGCAAGAACATGGCCACCAGGTCCATCAAGGCAAGGCAGGGCAAGATGCCTCCTGACACCCAGCACTGCCAGCTTTCTACCAGGTGTCTGGGTTTTGCTTGTGGATTCTCCCTTAGAGATCTTCTAAAGCTATCTGGACATGCTCTAGCTAGCCCTGCTTGAGCAACCTTGAGGGGGGTTGGACCAGATGATAACCAGAGATTCCTTCCAACTTCAGTCATTCTGTGATTCTATGAATGGCAACACAATTTCCTGGGCTACACTAGTACTTTACTTTTATCAATAGTGGGCTACCTAGACTGCTATTTATTCTACCACTAAAAATGTTCTGAAATGTTCCCTCCAACCCCCTTTTTTTTTTTAGATGGGGAGTAATAGAAATAATGGAAATGATGAACCTCCCTCTTCTGTCATCTAGGACCAACATTATTAAGAACGTGACTATTTGTCTTAGCATGACACATCATGTTGTTACATGCTTCTATAGGAAAAAAAAATAAATCTTGACAGCAGCTGGGAGTACCTTTGTAAGTACCTTTGGTACTTTCAAATCAAAGATTGGAAGAGAAATATACTTAAATGCATTTGTCAGTCTGTCCAGTAGAATACATTGCAAGTAGATGCAGGAAATCAGGGATATACAATTTCTGTCTTTCTTTTATGTCTTTCATTAACCATGCATAAACCAGCATTAACTGTGTTTTGTTTTTATTTTTTTCTTCTGCCTGCTGCACAGTAGTAGAAATTACTTCATCCAGTTTGATAACTGGCTCATCTAAACCCAAATCTTCTCCCTGTGCCTTACAAAACACTTCTGGCCTTCCTTTGAAACATTAAGCAGGATATTCAGGCTGGCATTTGGCTGTCTTAGAGTCCTTTGAATCAACCAAATCCTGTAGCTCAATTGTGTTTCAAACTTCTTAATTTCTATTGATGAACTAAAGTTTCTTCAAGACACTCAGTGTCCAAGCTGTATGGAACAACAGATCTATTGTAATGCCTTAGCTTTTTGTCCCTTCCAATGGTTATCACAGTGTGTTAATCCTTCACTCTATTTCAGTAAGTAGGTAAGCCACCTTACAAAAATGGTCACCAGAGAACAAGCTTAAGACAAACCACTCCAGGTTTTAAATGTTTCTTGAAGAACTAAAAATGATATGCTGGTAAAATCTGGATTATAGTCTAAAATAGTCAAATGAGGAAACTGTCATGGAACTTGTTTGTTTTATTCAGCATGCTGGAACAGGAATACTCTCCCTGAAACATAGCAAATGGATGATTTTTTCCTACCTTTCAGTCTTCAGATATCTACTTTCTTTTGTATACTGGAAAAAAAAAAAACAAACAAACCCTCATGACCTATATATCCTCATTAAATATTTTCATAAGTCTTCATTTCTTTAGATGAAATACAGAAACAGGCAGTCTTTCCTTTCTGCTACTTTACATTCCATATACAACTGCTTCTTTGCTTCTATTTTCTCTTATATTTGGTGAAAGGTGGTGTTGTACTACTGATTTAAAGGGTCACTGATTCTACTATAACTTAAATTAGGTAATCCCTCTGTTGATTCTGCAGACCAGGAAGTCATTTAAAACTAAAGCTGCAAGCTGTTAATATTTTCTCTTGTTTTAGCCTTTGTTGCTTAACCAATCAATAAGCCCAGAAGAATAAGAAATAGTAGACTCATTTTTGAAAACTGACACAGAAGTGACAGTTATCATAAAACTGCAACCTTTATGGCTCCAATTAGCAGTTAAAGCAAGAATTTTTAAATCTCAGTATCTCAGTTTAAGAACAAGGCAATAAATATTGAAAAGAATTAATGTTTCCTTTATATTGGAATGTTAACACATCTATTTAAAATCTTGTTTGCCTCTTCCAGTAATAGAAATTACAGGTAAAGTGTGTGTGTGGGGGGGGGGGGGGGGTTGGGAGGTGAGTGTCATTAAATGCTGCCCTTGTTCCTATAAAACTGTCATATGACAATTCCTCTGTCTAGAATACCACAGAACTGAAGTACTAGATCTTAATTACTAATGTAGGATTTCCCCAACTCTTTATCAACCAAATATGTTCACCTGTCAGACTTTTTAAATACATTTATTCTAATGGAGTGCATTATTCTGAAATTAATATATCTGGATCTTCACATTCATTTAAATGGTAAAAATGCACATTCAGAAGTATCTCAGTCAGTAGTTCAGCACACAATAAACTAACCAAAATTGTTCCACACAATTGCAATTAGACTTTAAGAAGTCTTTCTAATCTGGCAATCTAAAGTCTCAGAACTTCTGCATTTCAGTAGTCCCTTGCCTAAAGTCATAGAATCACAGAATGGCTTGGGTTGGAATAGACCTTCATCTAACTCCAACCCCTCTGCCATAGGCAGGGATACCACCCACCAGATCAGGTTGGCCAAGGCCCTCTCCAGCCTGGCTTTGAACACCTCCAGGGATGGGACATCCATAACTTCTCTAGGCAACCTGTTTCAGTGCCTTGCTACCCTTACAGTGAAGAATTTCATCCTAATGTCTAATCTAAATCTATCCTCATTTAGTTTAGGACCATTCTCCCTTGTCCTGTAATTATCCATTACCTACTGAGTAAAGAAAGATCCTGTTTAAATTATTGTCTTCCCTAGATGGCCTTCATTCGCTATTTTTTTTTTTTTTTTTTTTTAACCCAAACTAAAAAGCTCCAAGAAAGCAGTTTTGTGCAGTCACAGTGTAGACAGTGTTGGACATGTCTGTACTAACCAAAATACCCGTTACCTATTTTACAGACAGTTAAAGATAAGTAAAGAAACCGATACATTTGCATATACGCCAAGAAAAGTATGAACCTATCCATAGCATTGCTCTTGATCAGTGGATATCATTGGCTAAAATAAATTCATGTTCACCTGTTGCAGGACCATTATGTGTGAAAACTCAAAGCTGTAAGTCACAGATAGCAATTCTGTAGGTTCTTTTTCTTTTGCTTTTTCGACTAAGGAGTGCAAAGCACTGAACGTATTAAGAACATATGAACATTATAATTCTACATTTAAGTACAGATGTATGTAAGACTTGAGAGTTTACTACTTCTATAACTGCTTTCTCTTGATAAATTTAATCTATGAGATCCCAAACTGAACATTAAATATTTTTGTTGTACTATAAGAGTCTAGTCTTGCTATGTAATTTTGCAGTTGAATGCTGTCTGCAGCTGTTTTCCCTTTTTAGTGGGAGAAAGAGTAAGTTTTGAATTGTGGCCCAGTGGCTTATTTGTCCCATAGTCTTCATTAGAACTTGGTGTATTCTTTATTGTTATATTAAGTAAGATATCTTCCAGGATGTGCCTAAGCATTTGCATTAAACTAAATTCAAGGACTGAAAATGACAAAGATACAGCTGTAGTCAACTTGAAGTTCTGTGTGGATGGAGCAAGGAATCTTCCAAAAGGCCTGGTGGAACAGCCTAGGCAATCAAGAATGTAGACACTTTGGACTACAGAGTATTAATGTGGACTGTTCAGCTGTTTAAGGTATGAAGTTTTTTCTTAAAGTACTTTACTAAAGAACAAAGTAGCTGTCTCCTTAGGTGAAAGATAACAAATTAGAGAAAAATGAAAACACAGCTAATTCTCTAATCATTTCAGGGTAAAACTTAGTATTGCATACTGTGAGAAAAGGGATTTAGATGTTCCAAGGTGTTTCAACATTTATATTGTCTCCTAGTATATATCTTAAAACCTAGCAATACTGTATTCTCCTTTATAACCCTTTATAGCATGGTTTTTATAGAGAGGTGATATAAATTCTCCTTTCCCTAACAGGTGAATAAATGGAGGGGAGGCACATACCACAAACAATATTTTTTTTTTTTTTTGGACTGAGTTAAATTATACTCAGTTCATAAATTCTCTTTTCTTATGACAAATTTCAATATAATGTAGTTTTTATATTTTTAGATATCTTTAGCCTATTAGATTCAACTGGGTCTCAACAGTGTCTGAAATCCTGCCATTGTAGACAGCTTCCTTTGCATTTTAAAAGAAAACAATGTACATATGGCAAGTTAATTGGCAGTCAGAATGATTTGTAATTTTACATCTCAGAGAATAAGTGGAAGATAGATGATATGTCCTTGAAAGGAAATGGATGGTGTTCTCTGAACTGGAAAGCCTCAGTACCAAGAAAGCTGTTTTTTTTTTTTGTTGTTGTATTGATTTGTTTTGCTTTGTTTTCCAGTGACAAGTACTTGTTACTCATTGGATTTGGAAATTTTTATTTCCAGCATGTAACCTCCAAAACTGTAGCATAGTTAATTCTGATGTAATCAAAAAGCAATTATTTTAACACATTTCAACTGAAATTACATAACTAGAGAAACAAAAAGTAATATTAAGATTTGAAAGGCTTAGCATAATTTCATATTTTTAAATTTTAATTATTATTGCAAAATGTCAGAAATAGCTAACACTGTAAATAATATTATCAATATATCTGTTCATGAAAATTTGTGCAAAGCTACTTTAAGTAACACCTATCTTTAAGCACAAACGTTCATTTGCATCCAAGTGATGATTTTGGCTCTTCTGGAACCTAAACTAAAATTTAACTAGCAGTAAATACGCTTTATAGTGTGCTTGATGGCCAGCTTAAATATTATCAATGGTGTTGGTTGTCTTTAAAATGTCAGAGAAGATGTCCCTTCACAAACCTTTTTTCTTTTTTTATTTATTTATTTTCTAAATTATATAAGAATCTATAGTAATAGCTAATCTTAATTTCCTGTCAAAGTGGTCCAATCAAAGGTGTGGTATATTTTATACAGAAAATCAAACTGTAACTTTCATAGAATCATAGAATCATAGAATATCCTGAGTTGGAAGGGACCCTTAAGGATCATCAAGTCCAACTCTTGACACCGCACAGGTCTACCCAAAAGTTCAGACCATGTGACTAAGTGCACAGTCCAATCTCTTCTTAAATTCAGACAGGCTCGGTGCAGTGACTACTTCCCTGGGGAGCCTGTTCCAGTGTGCAACTACCCTCTCTGTGAAGAACCCCCTCCTGATGTCAAGCCTAAATTTCCCCTGCCTCAGCTTAACCCCGTTCCCGCGGGTCCTGTCACTGGTGAAACTTTGGAAAAAGGTGAAGTCTAAACCAGACAGATGCTTTGAAAACTCACTGAATAGGAAGAGTAATACAAATTGTATCTTCTTCTGCTTCTCCTAATGTTGATTTGGATACCAGATGCAACTTTTGATGTTGTTGACTTTATACCTGTGTGCTGGATGAGAGCTTTAAGCCTGAATAGTAGAATCAAGTCTTTAAATGATAAATGGAATAGAATTTCAAATAAAGACCATTTGCCATTTTAAATAAAATTTAATAATTTCAATAAAATACAATAAATAAATAGTTTTTTGTTTGTTTGTTTGCTTTTTCACCTAGTACCTTGATACCCTGTCTGATTCTCTATTCTTGGGTCTCAAGGAGCATTAACATGTCAAAATGTGGGCACTGAGCTGTTATTCTTGGACTTGTTGTTCCATGACTGTGACAAAATTTCTGGGTTCTGCTTTTCTACTTTTTTTCAACCATTTCACCTATATTATTATTATTATTATTATTGGTACATAAACTGCCAAGTAAATACAAAGTGCATATTTTGCTTCCAATAGAAGACTACGTGTCATTGTCACGTAATGGCAATCTTTAGTTTCCAGAAAATGGATGAAGAGATAATACATGTAGTCATTTTCCAGATGTTTGCTTTCCTCCCTGTGCAGATGTTTAATCTCAATGTATGTCATGACTTCTATTGGATTTCTGGCAGTTCAGCAGTTATGTAAATGTGGATCTGTTCACTCTCTGTACCCTGAGGAAAAATATATTCTTATTAACTTTGCGTGATCATTTCTAGGCATCACCTATTTTCCTGGAAATGTTTGGATAATCCTTTATGAAAGTACACTAACTTAGGAACATGATTAAGAAAATGTAGCAATTTTTAACGTGTGTAGTGCTTTTCCAATGTTCAAATGCTAGTTGTTACATAAGTAATTTATTTCACAGTTCTAATAGCTCTATACAAGTTGTTTAGTGCTATACATAAGAAAACCTGTTTTTAAACCCTTTCTGTACTTGTCTTTTATTTATTAAATTTATTTATTGAATTTAACAATTGTAGCTTGTTACTGATTTGTGTGTGTGTTAGTTTCTGAATGTCCCTATATTGTAATCTTTATCCTACTATTTGCTTCAACTTTGTGACTTCTCCTATGATGCTTGTTCCAATTTCTGGACTTAGATGACTACTTTCTAACAGAGAAATCTATGAAATGTAATCTGCATCAAGGGTAAATGTTTGTCTCTCTTGATTCTGTATTTTGATGAACAGCCAGTGCTTCAATGGATCCAACTCCTGTAAAATATTTTCTACAGTAACTAGCTCTTGTAAATTAGACTGAAGTAAATAAGTTAGCACACAGTTCTTAAATCAATTGTAGTTCACTTCATTGTTCTCTCTAACAAACACATGCACATACATAGCTACATATATCTATTCCATTAAAATGTTACGTTCCTTGCCTGAAATCTTGAGTGGCACATTAACAGACCTCAGCATATTTCTGATGCACGTATTTAAACAAACAAACAAAACAAATAAACAAACAAACAAAATATAATGAGGATCATGACAATGCTTAAAGTATATATTTAAAATGTCATTTCCTTTATGATAATGTCATTTGCCAGGGGAAAAATGTCTCTTAGGCATGTCTGCCTCTTATGTAGATTATGCTGTGTTGTGAGATGGTACAGGTTAAGATGGAAAGGAAAATAGAGTTAGTAATGCTGATGTGACAAGGTAGCAGAAAGGTTCTCTGTCCATACTCTGTAGTTTAGAATTACTGGGGAAAGTTAAATTAAAACAAAAACAAACAAACAACCACCACCAACAACAACAACAAAAGAAAAAAAAAAACAACACAACACCTGGAGTTTAAAGGAAAGTAAACAAAATTTTTACAATAAAAATGATTTTTTTTTTTTTTTAGATATTTGTCATGATCCTGAAAAATCTTATAGCAACTTAGATATTTTTTTTCCACTATTCTAAAAGAAACATTACTCTTCCAGAATCTGTTGTCAAAACAGGAGGAGCATTTTTTTTTTCCCTTTCTTCTTACTAACATGGGGTACACTGATATGCTATGTGCTAAGCATATAAACAATCACTGTTAATCGTCCTGGGGAAAGTAGGTCCATTTAAGTATGTGGACAAAATACATATAAAATACTTGATATTAAAGCATAGCAAGCATAACTGTAGCACCAGCAGAAGGAAAACACAACAGTCTGTAAGGTGCTAGGCTGACAAAAGAAGGTAGTTCCAGGGGAGCAGGTGATGTCTTGTCTTGTAAACATATTCTGCCATAGTTACAATAGCCACATGAGGAAACCTGAAGACAAATGTAGCAGGAATAATGATGCTAGACTTTATCTTGTTGACTTGGAAAAGGGTATGTCTCTAATTGAATACTTTGGTTAATGGAAACTGTTTCTTTCAATTTAGCATTTTGCTGAAGTATTTACATGATGAAAACTTGAGTTCACACATTGAAATAGCAATCTGTCTATCATACAATGCTGAACTTGAAATAGAAGCAGCAGCAGTTAACCTTTCAATGAAATTGAAATCCAAAACATTTTCTCTATCTTTTCTGCTTGAGAGCCGATTCATTCAGCTAGGTTGCTGCTGTTACAATGGTGGAGGCAGAGCATCTCCCATTGCAAAGTAGCGTAGTTGACAATATTGTAGAGAAGGGTACTATCCCTTACTTTCTGCAACAAAGTAGTGCATGCTTTAAAAAGTTTGCCATCCCTTCATAGAAACGCATTAGTATTTTTTCTGTTAGTTCGTAAGGACTGAAGTAAGAGCTGATCAGCCACAAGTTCATAAAATTTTATTCTCAGATGTATTGTAAAGCCTGTATATCACTATAAAGATCTTCTAGATATTTAAAAATATTACTGGAGTATTTCAGTATCTATGAAACTTGACCTTTTAAGAAAATGGCTCAATATTCATTCTCTCGTGACAGAGAGTAAGAAATGGGGAAATGATATTGAATTAATCTTATTACAGGTTGGATACTAGACTTTTCATTCTTATTACCTGATGTTTCCAGCTCTTTGTATTTACAGAGATTTTATTCATGTTAATTTAGCTTATATGAAGAAGAAACTGAGCATTTTTATTGTGTTAATACTTTTTTTTTTTTTTTTTTCCTGTAAGACCCTTAACTGTGAATAAAAATTAAGTAATCCTTTGGATGTACAGGTGGTGTCTAATGCCTTAATTCCCAGTGTTCATGATTCTGTTTTCTCGTTAATGTAAAAAATGCTAGATCTCAGCAGGAACGGATTCTCAGTGACAGATTGCATCTGTCCTTCCTGATCATTTGCCAACAAGGTGATACCACTCCTAACAAACAGGTGGGTGTTGCAATTCTTACTGTAGCAATAACTTGTACCTGCTCCTATAATTTTCAGCTTCTTTAATGGTAACAAATGCAGCCACAGTTGTATGATTTTCTTTGATTAAATTAGTATATTATTCTCTGAACCACCCCGGCACTTCCAAGAGTTTGGCAGATTCAACAGAAGAAAAATAATCCAGAAAAGGGCAGAGTCAGTCACTAATCCTCAGGTGTCAAATTTTCTGATCATATCAAATACCAAGCATAAATATTAAAATATGCAGAGTAAGTTATTATCAAGAGCACTTTTTCTATAATGAAATGTTAAATTACCTTCTATACAACACTGAGTATCTTTATGATTCTCCTTAACTCTCTGCTTGTTCCCTAAAGAAACAAGTTTCCTCATGTGTCTGAGTGTCAGAGCTCTTAGACCACTTCTGCCAAGTCAGATAAAAGAATAGCCATTTCCAAATGTTTACTTTATCTGGAAGTAGAAGTTTAAAACTAAAATTTGCAGGTATGCAACTAGAAGAAGCAAAGTAGTACTGGAAAAGCTAGGTCATGGTCAAACTAGAGCATGTGTATATAGAAAACCAGACCTTGGTAATCCCAGAGCTCACAGAATGATGACTAGTTGTGGAATTGCATTGGACCACTTCCTAAGTTTTGCCGCTGAAAAAGTCTTTGAAGAACCTGTATCTTGAGTACTATCTGCCACTTGAGGAATCTTTTTGTTATTTGTTATCATTCACACATCAGGCTTAATTTCTCTCTCCTTCTCATAAAGTCTCCTATCTACTCACATCCATGCCTACATAAATAAATAAATAAATAAATAGTCTCTAGTGTTTGGAAAGCTCCAAGCTTTCCTATAGGAATATTAAAACCAGTCCTTCTTCCTTATAGCATAGAAGGGTAATACAGTTGGTAAAGCTAGACGATACACATTGTTTGGGGGGACTGTAGGGAAAAATTGTCTGTCAGCCTGGAGCTACGATAGTGATTCTGCTAAGGCTTCCCAAGTTGCCTCTCAGTGTTTGAGGAATATCTCTATTTCCCTGCCTCTTGATGAGCAGTTGTTTCTTGGAGTTCTATGCTGAGTGTAAGGATGGCTCCCTTGGGAACCATCAAGTGTTCCTAACCTGTTTATTTCTTGAAATTGGATAATATGCTCTATCAATTTAGACATTCTTGCCTTTTTTAACCAGTTTAAATAAGTTTAAATAACCAGTTTAAATAAACCATAACTGGTTTAAATAAGACAATATGAACTGGCCTGTCTTAATGGAGTCTCTAATAGCTTAACATTAAATCTATGCTCCTGTTTGAATTACCAGCTCCACTTCCTGTAGAGAAAGGGAACACTATTCATCTAGATTAACTGTCAAGGATGGAGGTGAGTGTTGTTCCATATTGCTGCATGTGATTTCACAAGGACTTTTTCTGACTTGTATTTCTTACCTTGTCGCATATTTTCAGTAAGACCTATTTTCTTTTAGTGTCTGTATAAATTTGCATGCAACTAATATAAAAAATTTCCACAGGTAAGCCTTCAGTAACCAGCTTTGGCATTGCTGTCCGAATAATTTCTAACTGTCACACTGCTTTCTCATCATGTCTTTGTTGTTATTGCTATGTGTTTTTCTGAAAAGCAATAAATCTAATCTAGAAGTGACATTCTTCTCTGCATGATGGAGAGAGAAATAACTTTTGGGTATTTTTTTTTCTTTCATTAATAAGACAGTTTGCACTTCTATAATTTGCTTAAACAAATGAAAGAAATGTTAAGCAGTGAGTAACAGAGTAGTAGGTTCCCTAGGGAAGGTTTCCCTTCAACCTTCCTGAGTAAGAGAGAGGAAAAAAGTCCTTCATGTATGAATAGTATTCGGATGAAACACTATAATATTCCAGTCCATTTCACTTCATTGTGTGATGGTGACAAATACCCAAGCATAAAACTTGAAAAGATTAGTTTTCCTTCTGAAATTGGATTACACACAGTTCTTGAGTATATGAATGCATACGCAGGGAAGAAAAAAAAAAAAATGGGGGTTGATTTAAGGACTCAGTATTCATTTGTTTTGCCTGGGTTCAAGTGTTCAGAACCATCATTATCTTATCTACCAGCTTTCCACCTGTTGACAGCTGGCCTACCCAGAACTGTAAGGAAAAATATGGTAAAATCCTCCATGTGTATTTTAAATAAATAACTTGGATTTTTTTTTTTCCCAACAGTGTGTCTCTTCCTCACAATTCCATCAGTGGATAGCGTATATTAAGCATATATGTTTGACCCAATACTTAAAACTAAATGTCCTTTAGTTTCAGAGTTAGAGATGAGAATAATTAAGTCATATAAAAAAAAATTTTGAAATGCTAGATTTTTAGTGTTCACTTTAAGCCTAAATAAGATTAGATTTTATGATCGTGTAAGCATGACCATTTAAACTGACATTTCCAAAGGTGATTGCAGTTAATACACTGAGAACAAATTTCTTAAATAGGTACAGTAGATGGATTTTATTTATTTTCTTTCCTCTGTAGCAGAGATATCTAAGGACACATGCTCTGCCTGCTCTGAATGCCATCAAAATTTCCAGTTTACAGAAGAGCATGCAAGCATGTTATTATAACATAGTGATTTAATAATTGCCAGCTGACTAGTGGTAACTTGATTAGTGTTTCAATTCTAAATGAAGAAAAAAGAGCATTAACTTGAAAGGTTTTGTTAAGTGCATTGTTAATTTCCATAGACCAGCATTGCTATGCTTTCATTGGAGGAGATGGAAGGAGGTCCCATTCAGTACTGACTGCTGAAAGTTCTGAAAAATTGCAAACATAGATATTTTAGGGGTTTATTGGTTTAAAATAAAAATTTTTAACACAAAGTCAAATATTTTGATGCAGTAACTGTCTGGAGGCTATGTGTCACAAATGTTAATCACTTACACCTAAACAGTTTCATGAACCATTAGAAAACCACTGTGCCATTATAAGTAGAATGTTAAAGGCTTATGTGCAGGAGAAAGGTTTTGTTTTGTTTTGTTTTGTTTTCCTGTAAAATTACCTAACAATTATTCTTGGTTCTCTTCAAACTGCTGTTTGTGAAACAAGGCATTAACATGTAAAGGAACTATAAACTTATCATAGAAACACAGAATGGCTCAGATTGGAAGGGACCTTAAAGGTCATCTAGTTTCAATTCCCCTGCCATGGGCAGGGATGCCACCCACTAGATAGCCAGATATTTTTAAAGGGTTTGAAACTAAGCACTATGAGTATGCACTACAGAAAAGTGTTTGCTTTTGGAAGTTAACTCTAATGCATATTGCTGTCAGGAGTTCATCCTTTGTATGTTGACTGTAATTGCATTTGTTTAAGGCTCTCTTAGCTTAATTTTTACTGACGCTTGTGTGATTCAAACTTCATTAAAAGAAAGGAAAGCAGAAGTTCCACTGGATGGCAAAAGTGACTGTAATTCAGAAAGAAAGCATTATTTTTAAAATAAATTCCTGAAGGGAAGGAATTACATAGAATACACTGAAGTAATTTTTCAGTAATAAATCCCATCACACATGATAGAGTGCTGTCCTTGGTAATGGCAAATTCAGTGTTTCTGCTTCCTTATTTATTCAGACAGTATTAGCTGAACATTATTAATGTTCTATGCTAGTTAAATGAAAGCATTTCTGTTGTAGAAAAGGTTAAAAGGTTGAAGTCTAAGGAAGTGGAAAACAGTGACTGGAACATTCCCGTCATCATGCCTTCCTGTTTAGAAGTATTCAAGGAAGACATTTTTTGTTTGCTTATTTCTTTGTTTGAAGTTTGATGGTTTATTTTAAAAAAATATAGTGTGGTTTGGCCCAGTAGGCAGCTAAGCACCACAAAGATGTTTGCTCACTCCCCTTGCCCTTGCCCTTGCCCTTGCCCTTGCCCTTGCCCTTGCCCTTGCCCTTGCCCTTGCCCTTGCCCTTGCCCTTCCCTACC
Organism: Aythya ferina; assembly: GCF_964211825.1. Lineage (NCBI taxonomy): Eukaryota > Metazoa > Chordata > Aves > Anseriformes > Anatidae > Aythya > Aythya ferina. Next base: position 84,132,010 of record NC_140297.1, read on the forward strand.
CCTGTCCCCCCAGAGTTGGATGGGGAAGAGAATCAGGAAAAAAAAAAAAGGTAAAAGCTCATGGGTTGACATAAAGACAGTTCAATAAGACAAAAAAGGGAGGGATAATAATACAAAAGCAATAAAAATACAAAGCAATTTATGTGCAATGCAATTGCTCACCACCTGTTTATTGATGCCCAGCCACACCCCAAGCAGTGGGGGATCGGCTAGGGAGGTCCCTCCCTAGCCAATCCTTTCAGTTGTATTCATATTCATGACACCAAAGGGATATCCCTTTGGCCAGTTTGGGTCAGCTGTCCTGGTTCTGTCCCATCCCAGCTTTTGGTGCAACCACAGCTTCCTTGCTGACAGGACTGTAAGAGAAGTTGAAAAATCCTTAACTTTGTTTAAGCGCTGCTCAGCAACAACTAAAACATTGGTTTTAGCATTATTCTCATCCTAAATCGAAAACACAGCACCATACCAGTGGAAGAACACTAACACTATCCTAGCTGAAACTAGGATATATACCAAGTTAAAAAAATGGGAATAATCCTTCCACTGCCTCAGCTTCTTACCACAGTGCTGTGAATGGTTGGACAGGGCAGGGCTAGGAGGAGACTGCAAACAGAATTCTTTGGCTTTGGTAGGATGTTGACAGATGGGGCTACAAACAAAAGAAAAGGGGGATATGTGATACCACACACACAATACCAAATATGAGCTTTCCATGTCACAGAAGTCCCCTTCATTCATCAAGAAGATTCACATCTGCAGACAAAGAATGAAGCAACCTCCTGTCTGAGAGTGTCCTGGAGTATGAGGCAAACTCCAGTCATCCCACTGCTACCCAGAGATGTGTGAATAGGTTTATGGTGGAGAACTTCCCAGCACTCAGCAGTAATATTGCTATACTCATCTGCTGTCTTTGCCTCATCTTGGATTTCATCTGATAAACTTCTCTGAGCATGCAGCAATGGGCGGGAGGGAGGGATGAGCAAAAACATTCCCTGCTGATATCTCCCTTCCACTGCTGCTGGACAGCAACCTCTGCTACGAGATGTTGAGCTCTCAAGGTTTATTTGTATTATTCTGGTATTTCTTAACAAATATGAAAAGGACAAATGAGATTAAGAATTTATCCAAAGAAGGTATCCTGAGGGGTGCTGTATTCTCTAACTTCATAACTAAGTCCCTTTACATTTTAAAATTAATGGAATATACTAACTGTGTTAGCTAGAGTAAAATATATTAAATACTTCTTTTGTTATGTTATTTTGTTAGGATTGTATTCAGTAAGGATTTTTTTTTGTTTGTTTTTAAGGCTAAATTTGAAGAGAACTTTTGGCCATGTTCACTTTTGAAAATTATGGGCAATATAAGATGAATTCTTATAAAAAGAATCCTTCCAGATACTTACTTCACATACTTACAGATACTCACTGTAAGTCAGGTTTCAAGGAAATATTGAGAGAGCCATTTCAAATAATGTCTTTTGTATTTCTATTCTGACATTTTATCAGTATTTCATATTTTCCTTTTTCCTATGTTAATCTATTTTACATTAAATATGGGATGTATATGAGAACCCCCTTGAGTTTTTCTACTTGCTTACAAACTGAGAAAGTGAAATGTCACTGCTTTGTCAAGTACAGGTGAATGAAAATACAGGTCAGGAGCTATTTTCAGATAGTGGGATAGTGGGAGCAAAGACTAGCAGGGTATATATTTCCAAGATGGGGAACCGGGGGGGAGGGGGAGGGGGCAGAATAAGGAGTGAACTTGCTATTAAAATCATGGAATCCTCATTTAAAATGCTTACATTAACAATTTATTTCAACTCACTGTACATGAGGGTCCTTTACTATCTTCTTTTATAGCTGAGGAAATGATCACAAAGCTTTACAGAACCAAGTTTTGAATTTTGAACATATAAGTATGGAATCTTAAACATGTGGCTTGACAGAAAGAGCTTGTAAAATTCTTAATGATCTTTTCTGGTATCATTAAAACACTAATTTGGGATTATTTTTTTTTCCTGTGCATAATTTCACATAGCCAAGACTGAAGGGGGGAGTGAGGGGAAGAGGGGGAGGGAAACAAGAAACCTTGATCTGACTGTCTTTTCTTCCTATACTAAATTGTAAACTCCTGAAGTGCAATTGTCAACCTTTATCCCAAATCACAGTTAAATTTTATCCATATGATTAACACATAGGAAGTGCTTAAGCAAATGGTGCCAAACAGATACCTTGTATACCCTTCCTAGGTGAATCTGCTGGTGCTGACATTTTTATTTTTTTTTTATAGTATTAACAAAAGTAATTTATTAAACATTCTTTAACTGGTTTATGTTAAGTAAACTTTAACTAGCTTCGGTACTGATTCCATGTGAAAATAATAATAAAATGAAAATCAGAAGGTTGTCTAAGTTGTGCTAAATCACCTGAGCTTTTCTGGGATAGTAATTCAACAGATCTGAGATTTTTAGTCTTGGGTGCCCTGTATTTTAGAAACACTAAAAAATAACTTTCACTGTGTAATTAAAATTCTAAAAGAATTTCTCTCAGTGTTATTTCTTTCAGTTAGAAAGTCTCTAAATACTGCCTTGTGAAGAGGTCTGTTTTTGTTAATAGATACAGACAAATGGAACAAAAATGAATTGATGTCTTTCAAGTTAGACGAAATTAACATTAACTGATGAAGAAACTAAATCACTAATAAATTCAGTGAATTTGCCCCAATTAACACTTTTCAAACTGACCCCCAAATTAACACAAATTACTACAATAAAGTTATTTGCTGAAGATCCTAATGTAAGAGAATTAAAGTTGGTCATGTTGAGTTTGGAGATATCCGGGTGCTGCTGGAATTTCCTAATGACCAATAATAAAATTCTAGCTACATTTTTCTCTGATGATAAGTTGCAATGTCCTTTTGAAAGGCCATCTTGAATATCTGCATCCTGGTGCTCAGCTGTGATTTAATATAAAGCCATGTTTTGTTGTGAATCATAGAAACAGCGGGCATGATTCTGTCAGGAGATGACAAAGCTTTTCATTGTAAAGTTTTTGGTTTAAATGTTAATTCCTGTAGGTATTCCTCTCTGTGTAGCAAGTCCCATGCTGATTCCCATTAATCCATAGCTTACAGAAGCATAACGAAGTTGAAAGATGCTTTCAAGGTCTTTTAAAGTATAAGGTAGTCTGTCTAAGGTACTCTTGAATACAGTCTGAGTAAAAACAGTTGAGGTACTTCAGGTTTGAGGCTGCGCATTTGAAAGATATATGATTTTGTAGCATGCTTTTGTCATGAGCATAAGCACATCCCTGAATAAATAAAATCAGCATAGAAAAATAAGTTTATGTTCAGTGAGTGTGTATTATCTGTGGTGTGGCATGAAACAACATTGTTCTGGGAAATGAAACAGCATGCATGACAAATCTAAAGGACGAAGAGATAATCAATTGGACCAAGTTCAGGACTACAAGGAAAGCAACCACCAGCTAAACTGAAGTCCATGAATATACATGCAAAGATGTGCTGTGATGCATTCCCAGTCCTTCTCCCAACATGCTCAGAGAAGAAAAGCAAGTAGGAGAGCAGAAACTGGCAGAGCATTTATTTTTTCCTTTGTTGTGCCTCTGAAAGCCATATCAGACAGAATACCCCCTTTACTCTTAAGGCTGGATAAAAACAAGAGGCATTAGGCTGTCTTCCTTGGACTGAGCAAATAGAAAACAGAATGGAAAAGGAATACACTCTATTGGTGACTGCAGATATAGTTCAGACTTTGCCTCTACATTAATGACATTTTTGCTCCACCTACTGGTAGGAAGATTTGGAACCTTATTTGGAGCCTTGCTGTCGGGCACTTGCATTTCTTTCTGTAGCCAGTCCTCTTGTTCCAATTAGGAGATTAAATTTCCCTTTGCAGAAAGAGAGAAAAAAGTAAAATAAAATGTTCGTACCTGTTTCTAAAATTTGGAAGTGAGAGGACAATTATAATTTTAAAGGGGAAAGAATCATCATGGCTCAAAATGTAAAAACAGAGAAGGTTTTCTTGTATTGAGGGAGGCTGATGCTGATAAAATTTTATTTATTTATTTATTTATTAGGAGGGAGGAACAAACAAACAAAACAAGGGAAAAAACACAAGCAAAAACATTCTACAGATATATGCTTTCATTTTTAGCAATTATTGATTATTGTCTAAGCACAAAAGAGTTTATCATTATCTCATCTTCCCTTCCAACCTTATGACATAAGGTAGCTGACAGTCATTCTCAGAAGCTGGTTTGATATCAGTGAGCAAATCTTCATTCTGATGGTTCTTTTTGCCACGTTTCTTGATTGCTAGGAGCTGTCAAGTAAAATGGGACTTGTGAGTATATTTGCACAGCTGTTTGATTGGTTATGCTTGGTTTTAAGCCAAGAGGTTCTCAAAGGTTTACTCTGCTGTTTCTGAAGTTGTCAGCTTACTGCCTTTGTCTTCTTAGAATGACAGCCAAACACTGATTTGTTAGATGTATTGTTTCATTCTTGCTCACTGGACTGGAGTCAATGAATAAGTTTCTTTTAGAATTACTGATTCAACAGCTGTAGCTTTCTCTTCTGAGAAGGCTAAGGTCTTCATGAGGACACTGTGCAGTAATATCATAACAAATCTTTTACAAGGTTTATTTAGTGAGGTTCATATCTCTGTATTGATCAGATAGCAGTTTTTAAAATTGGAAAAAATATCATGAGTCCTCTTGTAGGTGAGGTTTCATTGACATTATGTAGATATTTCTAGTTCTTCTAGATACAATGTTTTCTCTGAATTGGCTAGGGTATTTGAATTCACATTAAAATGAAAAAAAATAGGCCCTTTAATCTTACACAGAATCACAGAACAGGTAAGGTATGTAGGGATGTCCAGAGGTCATCTAGACCAATATTCTTGCTGAAGTTGGGTTAACTAAAGCATGTAGCTCAGGGCTATATCCAGTTGAGCTTTGAATATCACCAAAGATGGAGTTTCCACATCATCTCTGGGCAACTTATTCCAGTGTTTAATCTCTTTCACCATAAAGCAGCATTTTGCACACATAAATTTGAACCCACGAGCTGTGGTGGTACTTCGCCATATGTGTATCATAGTGAGGTATGAAGTGCTTCTCTGTCCCCTGCAAGACAGGGTCATTATGATTAGACCATAAAGGAGAAATAAGCTTTTAACCATAAGGAGAAATAGGCTGCTTAGCACAGAACTGGAGATAGAATTCATGTCCCTGAGTCTGCAAATGAGATCAGAAAACCCATGTCACGCTTTTGTCCCTCTCTTATTTAGTGAAGAAACACTCCTAAATATAGGTACCTATTTCTTTTATTGCGTAGACTGCCTTAGTCTTCTGTTCACTGTTCCACAGTGAATTTTTGAACTATTTGGAAGCTAAACAAAGAATCAGCAAAACTACTATTCTCTAGATACAATAAAAAAGAAAAACAAGAGTGTATTTCAATTCTTTAATAGGTACCAACTCTTAAGTATAATCAAGTCTCTAGAAATGCCTTCCTGCAGCCTGAAGTTGTGTAAATTCCAGAAGACACATAGATTTCAGATGCTGCTGGAAAAAAATCCTGTTTTAGTTCTTGAGAACTATGAACTGACTAACACTGTCTGCTTTTGGCTCCTGTTGTATCGTGTCTTTTAAGATATATAGTGCATGTATCTAAGAACTAGGCACTATGTCCTTTCATGAAAGACTATGGGATAGAATGAATAATTACATAAATGCCAACTCTAATGCAACCAGAGAATTTTTAGGTTATTCACCAGAGAATGTGCAGCTTTCTGCATCAACTGTTCATTCTATTAAGTAGCTAGGTTACATCTGAGCTTATTCTGATTTGCTGTTGCAGTATCTGCCACTTTGTGTGACAAGTCTAGAGCAGGAAGCACATATATTACACATACACATTCATACATATACACACAGTAAACAAAAATGCACTCTGCATTTTAATGTTCTAATATGCTAATACAAGTTTTATAGTAGTAAGTAATTGCTGGGTTGCAAAAGGAAAATGTGATGAATGGTAAAACTACAAGTGCTGCTTTCTCTTTCAAAAGGAGAAGAAAGATTTGCTGATGCTTAAGTAGTGGTATTGATCAGGTTCAACTGGGGGACAGAATGCTGCAGAACTCTTTCTCTCTGTGTTCTGTCTTTGGTCTTTTTATTGTAGGAGTTGTGATGTTCTTATGTATTCTAATCTGTTGTGGCTCTAATTCTTCTAAAGCAGGTTTGAATCTCAAATGATAAGCAGAATTTACTTCCAGTTCTGTTGATACTTTTTGTTCTGGTGCTGGGCTTAGTACCAGCATGTCCACCATCTATGTTTAGAACAAGAAAGAAAAAATATTTTAATGCAGATTAAAGAGTTCTGCTGGGGATGGACACCATTGTCCTTATGGAAGCACTATTCCTGTTTCTGATCATGTCTTTTGTGTTTTCACTGTATAAGGATGTTTATGCATGTGGGATATGTTTTTTGCTCATTTCCTATTGCCCTAAAACAGTTCATCCCAGCTCATCCCAGCTCTTAAAAGTTCTCAAGGTTGCTTTTCTTTAATAATAATAACTATTTATTATTATTATTATTATTATTATTATTATTATTATTATTATTATTATTATTATTATTATTTTATGGCTGATGTTTTTACCCTTGATGTCTCTGGTACCATCTGTACTTCTCAAACCTTATCAATCATCTTGTTCTTGTACTCTTGAAGGCCACTACAAACGCTATCACTGTGATAATACCTATTAGGTCTACCAGTACTTGGAGAAGCAAAGGCTTATAAGAAACAGACAGCTGTCTTTTTTCTTTTTTCTTTTTTTTTTCTTTCTCCAGAATAAGCACCTGTTATGCTATCAGGTTCTTAACTACACACATTGAAGTATTCTCATAGAAACATCAACTTTTTCAGAATGCCAGAACCTTAACTTTGCAATTAAGACAATTTGGACTGACAAGAATATCACTGGTATTAGTAGACCTCAGGAGATTCTATGAAAGTGATAAAAAACACCATAAGTAGATTTCTATTCTTTTAACTGTTATGAAAACACTAGAATAAATCTTTAATGTGTGCCTAATCCCTGTTATACCTGTTTACCTGTTCCATTAAGATGATGTAACTTCTTTAGTAGAGAGTCCTACCTAACTATGAGAACATGCTTCACTGAAATGACCTGGGTATTCTTAAGGCTTTTTTTTTTTTTTCTTTTGAGAAGAAGAAGAATGGATCATTTAGATAACTAACTACATTATGTATTTGAAAATAAAGCAGGCATATAAAAATAATTAAAGGCTTGCTTGGCTTTGAAAAATTGGTGTTATTTGATGTCAGGAGAACAATTTCAGGAAAATAACAGATTTCTTCTACCAAGAGTTTTAACAAGATAACATCAAAAATGCCAAGACTGAATATCTATGGCTGGTATTAGATAGGAGAGCAATATTGATGTTGTAATGCATTCAGTTAACATTTTGGTTTTCTGAACACTAATCAAGATAAAACAACATGACATTTTAAAATCTAAGAACAGCAGTACTTAAGGAAATGGAAAAATTTGGGTTCCAAAAATTAAAAGACAATATAAAAGAACAAAGCGGGGATCAAGACAGAAACTTGATTAAAAAAAAAATAATAAAATGTTAAAGCTGGAAATGCAAGAGTAGAAGGTAGAAGAGAATTTATACATAAAGGTGCAGAAATATTAAACTCTTCTAGCGTGGATAGAGGTAGAGTGAATGTGCGTGGGAGTATGGATCCAGATATGCAGTGAAGGAAATCCGTACTTCTACAGGATATTTAATGTTAAGAATTGTATAATAAATATGAAATTCTTTAACCCTAATGTCCTTATTATGTAACTATATTCCATGTTCCAGTATGTTGCTACCTAACATAAAAAATGTGTTTTTTAAAGTCTGTATTTATTGAAATGAATTCTTATAAGAATTATATCACAAAGCTACAACCTTATAAGAGTTACAAATATCATGGTTAAGAATATTTTAAATAAACAGAATTCTGTCAGTTGCTAAGACCTGTAATAATTTCAAAAATTACTGAAAAATATCCTGCTCAGAACCGATACCTCTGATTCTTAAAGAATAAGGCTATTCTATCTCTTTTATTCCCACCTGAAAAAAAAAAAAAAAAAAAAAAAAAAAAAAAAAAAAAGCCTTGTTTGCTTCATTTTAGGACTAGAAATGCATCTTTAGCCTTGATATTTGTTCTTCTCTTCAAAGATAAACAGCTAATTTTCTGTTTCCTGTTTTCTTCTTGGTATTGCTAGGTACTGCTCAAAAACTCTTCCAAGGTAAACAGTTTGTGCACAATGAATTGCCTTATATTAGTTTTGATCACTTTACCCTGATGTAAAATCCCACTGAATTTAAAGAAACAGTATGAAAGCAATTGTGTAAGTAGGACTGGCAGGAAGAAGTAATGAATCTTATCCAAACTGTACCCATTCGGGTAAGAATTTTATCTTTTCAAGTAACTTTCAGGGAGAAGGAAGGCAAGTTCAAACCTTATGAAGTAGTATGTGTTAATCTTCTCCAGTTAAAAACCATTATGTTTTGATTGGCACATACCTTGGTGCTTACAACTTTTTATTTTTTTTTTTAATTATTTTTTTTTTCCCCTGCAGATGCTCTATTAAAAACCAATTAACTTTCAGTATAATCAGGTATTTAACTTATCAGTTATGCAGTGAAAAATGTTGGGGGTGATAGCAATGACAAACAGGCTTACCAACTAATCAACTGTCTAATTAATTTGAAAGTCTTTCATGTTTAATAAAAATCATGCATAATATCAACTATTTAGGGCCTGGTGGTAAATATACCTGTGGAAAAGCCTTTGAGAAGGTTTAGCTTGAAATATATTCAGAAGGCAGCTGAAAGATACAAGGATGCTATGATACAAAATATTCTGGCCCCCTGCTTCTTATTTAACCTTCTTCAGAAGTTAATAGAAAAATCTAGGAAGAAAAAATGATTTAATTTAGAGTTCATTAATAAAAAACCTTTTCAATGATGTCAGAAAAACTGGCATTCCAGAAGAGACCTGCACCTGTAACTGGTGAATATTTAATTTCCTGGTAATTCCAGAGTAGATCAATACTTGTCCATATTTATTTAAAAACATGATAGTCTTTTACCTGTTGCTTCCTAGGCAGCCAACTTTTGGGCATAACTGGCTAAGTAGCAGGAGGTGCAGGGTGTCTTCTATGGGAAAAGGTCAAGAACTAATAGTCACAGCCAGGTCCAGATGAGTTGGAAACAGACAGAAACAGCCAACTGCAGACCAAAACTTCAACCAGTCTAAGGACCATGTGGCACCACTTCGCAGACATCAGTGAGAAAGGTCAGTAGCTGCAGGATGTAGGAACCCTCACAGGAAATATGCAAGGTTTTGTTTGTTTGTTTGTTTGTTTTTTCCTCAGAAACGAAAGGAGGAAGTGCAGGAGACACATGGAAGGAGACATTGCTGGGAATAGAGCTGAAGATGTGCTCTTGGAAGATGTAGTACTACAAGAGGTCTGAGGGACTGTGGAGCCATAATACCCCTGCAGCCTGGCAGACTAAGGCAGAGCTGACTGCTGAAAACTGTGGGAATGGAGACTTTCTAGGGGAAAGAAAGGTATTGAACTGAAGTTGAGGCTGTAGAGGGGAGAGGAAAACTGTTATCTTAGGTGACTATAAGTTGTATGTCTATTTTTCCTCAGTACCCAATTCAGTAGTTAAAAGATTATGTTAACTGGCAATAAATCAAATAAAGTGAAATTCCCCAAGTCAAGGATGTTTTGTCCAGGACAGTAATGGAAATGGAAATGTAACCTATATATATTAAGTTCACTATCTTCTTTTGCATGTTGACTAAGCCATATTAAATTTGCAAAACGTCTTTAGATATATTTCTTCATTGTGGTATTCTCTAAACTGTTTGGACTGATGATGGTTTCTGGAAGTACTTTTTCTTTTTTCCTCTGGTTCGTAAAATGACCATGTAAGAATTTATAGAAGATATATGTATACAAATAGGTATGGTTAGTGGAACATTTGAACATGCTTTGCTGAACTTGAGTGTCTTTCACAGTCTAAAGACCAGAACTATAGCCTGTGTGCCTTGACTGCCTAAGTTCACTGGGAGCACAATGCTTGGACAGGCAAATGCAAGTCAGGGAACTGAAGCAGAAAACATTATCTTGAGCTGTCAATCCAGCCTGTCTTTAGGTTTCCTCTTTCAGAGGCTGAATGGATAGCTAACCTCTGTTAGCTGCTTCAAATTTCCCTTTAGAGTCCTGGTTATTAAAAGAAACTGTAGAGGATTTTTAGATTACCTTAGCAGAGACAGGGAGTAGTGACAATTAAGCTAGATGATAAATTTACCAGCCAGAAGGTGGCTGGTAAACCAGTGATATGTGGCTAACCAATTGCTGCTGAAAAACAACAGGTTCATGGGGAAAGAAAGGTAATTTAGAGATTAGCTGAGAGTAGTAGATGCTTTTCTTGTTACTTAAGCTAACTTGTGAGTTATTCTTCATTTCAGAAAAGGATCTTAAACAAACACTAAAGTACAGAGAAAGGTGCCTACAGCTAGCCACTGGGAAATGTAATTATGGCTTACTGAAAATTTTCCATCTGTTTTAGTTATAAAGAATGGTTTCAGATATCTGCTCTCCCAAAAAGTGCATCTGTCAAACTACTGAGAGAAATTAAATGATAGAGGTATCTATGCTTTGAAGCATTTTAAAGTATAGCTTATATCTCTTTCAAGGGGCTGTTGCTCAATCCATAATTTATAAAACATTTAAAGCTCACTGATGAGGACTGGAGCATGACTTTGTTAGGATACTCACATGAGAGAGAGGTCTTGACTTTGTTTTCTATTTCTAGGAATTTTTACACATCTCTCTGATTTTAAAGTACATAGAAGATAGCCAGAACAGAGAGCAGATCATAAAACTGTCTTAACTGAAGGTACCGGAACCATTTGATTTCCTTAGCTTATAAAGTATTTCAACCACTGAATTGTTACAGTCTTGATGGTATAAACGCTAGATACTGTGATTAGCAGGGAACTTAATGCTTTGATAGGCAGTTGCATTGGGTTTTGGTTGTTGTTGTGGGACCTCAACAGAAAATCCTGTATTAGTCTTAGACATGTCTGTGTACATACTTTGCACAGGCTTTGAATACAGTAGACATTAAAGAGTACCAATAAAATAAAATAAAAATGAAATAATAAATAAAAGAGTAAGAACAGTATAGCTTCTTCATCATAAACAATGACAAAAATATGTATTCACTCATTTTACTGCTCAGCCCAAGTTGCCACATGGCCTCAGAAGACCTGACAATAGCCTCTGAAGTACTCTCAAGGTTACTGCAAAGAACAATTTCATATGTATTGAAAGAACAAGCTAGAGAGATGAGGGAGCCCCTTTTTCACTGTTTGGAAAATACAAAGTCTGGGCACAGATTTAACATTTCATAACATATAACTTTTAATTCTAAATCTACCAATAAATAAACAAATAAAATAATAATGCAAGGATTGCTTATAGCGTAGCTACAACTATCCTCTTAATTATGATAGGTCAAGGTGTGTTTAGGTTTCATGTCTAAACATATCCAATACACACACATACATTACCTCTTCCATGGACAGTTTTTTCCTGTTTCTCTCCCAATACTGCTGTCATTTCTTGATTACTCATATGGTTACTCACAGGGATGTGTCTGTATGGCCCTGGAGAGGTTTGGTAGAAGCCGTGCAGCCCTGACACTCCCAGTGTTGCTTCTCATCCTCATCAGGGTCCTCTCTGTAACATTTTTGTTATTCCAAATACAAATAGGAACAATTTGTTTTATAGGCATGTTTCTAGGCAGAAACTTAGGTACTTCTACAATTTTTTTCTCTGTTTCTTGGTGATGTCTTCCCATTTTACCCAGGCAACTCTATCATTGCTGTGTTGAGCAAGCTACTATTCTATGCAAAAGAACAGGAACTTCTCCATATCCATCCTCAGGAATCTTCCATCTTTGCTTTTGCACCAATCTGAGCATCACAGCTCAGAGGAACTATACTCTAATGTGCAAGTGTCCAAGTGTTTCTAGGTTTAGACAGCACTTAGGGTTTTTTTAGAAAGGAGCTTTGAAATTGAGGACCTTAGTTAATCCTAAATCTTACATTAGCTATCTATCTGTAGATTATCTAGCTCTTAGTCTTTTTTTATGATCCTAATGACTAAGAAATTATTGGTATTCTTCATTTTCTGTAGCTTACAGATACATTGTAAAATAGCCCAGAATAATTTAGTCAGAATCAGCACGACAGATGGAATGTACCTTACTTACTAGAAACTTCTGATGAATTGCTGCAGGTATAGACAGCATCGTGTCTACTCCTAGTGTACTCCTATGCTGCTGGATGAAGCCAATTCTGTATATTTCCATGAATGTGAAGATGCATATTTTAAATTTATTCTAATATTCATAGTAGTATACTAAACATTCATTTCATTGAGTATAAATAGCTAACAAAAATGTGACACAAACTTTTTTTTGCAATAAGTAATGAGTCTATTTGTATGGATTTAGAGAACAAATTTTCATACTTGAGATTGACTTGAAGTGCTTCTGATTTGACAGAAGTCAGAATGTCACTTGGCAGAACACTGTAAAACTAGCATGTCTAGAAAAGGCATAAGAATAACAGGCAGCTTCCTGGTTTTGTTCTGGGGAAGCCCTGGTATATATGTAGGAATGAATTGCATACAATTTCTGGCAGAACTTACATACAAGTTATATAAGGATTTTTTTTGTAAGCTTCAGGAAAAGGTGCCCAAGAAACACAGAATTATTTGCTCTTGTTTAAAGGGAATTTAATTTAATATGAGAAACATATAAGAACATCTGAATACTTCTCAAACTGATTATATGTTCTAGGTCATGTGTTACACCCAAAATATTTCCAAGTCTGGCAATGCAAAGTTTAACTAACAAATTTCTCTTTTGCTGTCAATAATTTTGAAATGCCTCAGGCAAATATTTGATAATAATTAACTTAAATACTTAAAGAAGTTCCCATTAACAATATAATCTCTATTTTTTATTCAAGAGAAAGGAAATCATTTGGCATTTTTTAATCATAACAGGAACAAATTCAGCAGAGTATAATTTCCCTTTCCTACCACTAACATTTATCCTTAGTACTATATTAGGGAGAAGAATTTAAATCCATTTTCAATAAAGTTTCCAGATGTACTTCTTTCCTTTACTTTTTTTTTCTTTAGCCTTTTTGTCACCAAAAAAAAAAAAAAAAAAGGTTTTGTTAAGTAGATTTCTCTTATTGATATATTGAACTGGCATGAATCCTTCAGCTGTGCCTAAAAAGCACTGTTTTTCCACTTGGCTCCCCAGATTGTTTCCTTTCCTTGAGAAGTTCCTTTGAATCCACCAGGCCTTCGGTATGCAGATCAAAAATTCTCTTATACAGCTAATAAGCTAATACAGTGTTGGGGATGTGGTGGTGTTATGGACATTACTTGCTTCATTTTGGCATTATTTTTTTTTTCTTGATAGGCTACATAAGGAATACAGATGGTTATTTTTATAAGGTACAGTGACATACAAGTTAGTATATAACATTCAGGTACTCAATTACTCAAGTACTGCAATTGTAGAAATTTAACTTACATTAGTCTTAGAGAATTAGATATACTGTCAGAATTAGTCATTACATCTGACACTCATTTTTTCACAGAATCACAGAATAGCTTGGGTGGTAAGGGAGTTCTGGAGACCATCTAGTCCAATCCCCTCAACTCAGAGGTGAGTCAACTAGAGCAGAACTGCTCAGGAAATATTTGGACATTAAATTTCAGGTTTGAGTTGTGTATGTCTTTCCCTAGCTTCTCCAGACATATTTTAATTTTGTTTAAAAAAAATATGTTTTTGCTTAAGGAAGACTGCCCTGACAATCTGGGCATTTCTGCACAATAACTATGCTTCAGAATTATTCACTGTGCATATAGCTCTGTAGTACAGAGTATTGGTAACTCAGTATGATTAAATTTAAACAGTTTCATATTTGAGTACTCAATTTCTAATACGTCAAGAGAACATTTAATAGCAAAAGAACTGAAGTTGTTACTGCAGATTAAAATTATTTTAATTTTAAAGAGAACTGCATTACAACTTGCTGGAGTAGGGAAATACTGAAACTGGAAAAAATGTGTCATGTCAAGCATTTTTTACACTTAATTCTACTATAATGAAATTAACACTTAAATTTCTGTCATTAGTTTGTACATAATAGTGCTGAGATTAGGTCATGCTTCAACTACTGTTATTAATGTTGAATTGAAAAAGAAACATCTTGAATTTTTAGGCAAAGAGTGTACAATTGGTCTGCTTGGTCTTCCTTCACCACATTCAATAAAACTTCTGACTTTCAGCTTTATGCTCAGACCAATTATTGTTTCCCAGATCTTTGGTTTGGACAGGTGTCAGCAGAGAGATGGAAGAACAATAACTGTAATCAATGTAATATAATGACTTGCCTTCCTACAGGTTCTTGAGCACAATCCACATATTTTGAACCTCAATGAATGAAAAACAAACTACATTTCTTCACAAATTGGGTGCTCTGAAAGAAAAGGGTTACTCAGGTCCAGAGACTTAATGGTAGTATTATCATTGCAGTTGGGATGAAGTAGTGAAATAATGTCAGAAGATGATACTTTCTCACTTAATATGCTTAGTCTGTGCTTTTCTGAAGCATTATGGAGAGCTCTGCATTTATTTGTGGTATATGTTTTACAAAAAATTGTACTGAATAATTCTATGCTATAGAAGCAGAACGTGATTTATTTCCTAAGATGCTAGTAGGAAATATACAGCAAAAACAAATGTTACCCAGTGTGAATGTTTTCAAAATACCTGCCACCACTAATTGACAATTCCACTGCTTGCTCAGGGAAAATTGTATGAACATCTCAACCTGTTGATTAAAAAATCTGGAGGTCTCAGAAAGGCATCATGTGACTTAGATAGGAAGAAAAATTGACACAAAAGGAGATGGGAATAAATGGTCTGCCACACAGACTGACAAATTAAACTTAGTTCTCATTATCATCAAGAATAATGCATGTATGGTATCTAATACTTATTTGGCATACACACTGTTATTTAGTTATTGATCTTAGTGCTCAGTATCTGTTTGAATTACTCAGTATCAGACTTTAGAAAATAATCCTAAAGTCACCACTAAAAAGAAAAAAATCAAAGACACAAAAACAAATAAACAAAGCCCACCACCCTGCAAAATCTAATATATGCAACCTAATTTCGTTGATCAGAACAGGTTTAAAAGGTGTTCCGCCTGGTGTTCCTGAAAATGAAATATTTGGTTAAATCTGGTAGGCTCATTGTCATAGTTTTTTCAGTTATTCATGTCTTCAGATTCTATAGAAAAAGACAGGATGAATATAAAGTATATATAAATGAATATAATGAATATTTCTGTCACTGCTGTGTGACAGAAATAGGTATTTATATACCATAATATCTTTAAGCAGTACATGTGAAAAAAAGTGTTGGAATTGTTCATTTTAAAACAATGCCTTCTTGACAGTTTAACATAAGCTATATTTCTCCTATTAAGTGGTGATTGCACTTGCCCTGCCTTTGGCAAGTGAACAGGAACTGCGCAGAAGCAATTGCAGGCTTTGTGCACTTGGGCTGCTAGAGAATTCATTTATCTGAAAGGTGGCAAGTACTCAGATCAACAGTGACACTTGCTTCAAAGGCTATCACTTGTCAGCTACAGGAAGGATCCAGAGAGGGTGAGGGAAAAAAAAAAAAAAAAAAAAAAAAAAAGAAAGAAACACAAAGGAACACAAGGAGCTGAACTGTATTGTTTTATCCTTTCAGGCTCTGGTAGTTCTAGGCTACCTCCTTTTCAAAGCTAACTGAAAGATATAGTTCAATTTATTATGAAGACTGAACCAAAATAAAATATAAATTCATGTCAATGTGTGTCTTATGTATATGCGTACGCAAACCAAAGAGTTCCCTGTAACAAAGTATAAGTTTTGTTCTGGGAGACTTAGCTGCAGCCTGAAGAAAATCAAACATTGGACTAAATTCAGGTATTGTAGGATGTAAGGGAAAGCAATGAAGGAAACAAAGTGAAAACCATAAAATCACAAAATCATAAAATCACAAGTTGGAAGGTAAATTACTGAAGGTAATTTTGTCCTGCACTACTGCTCAAATAGAGTCACCCAGAGCAGGTTGCTTAGGTCTGTGTCCAGCTGGGTTTTGAGTATCTCAGGGGATGGAGACTATACTGCTTCTCTAGGTCGGATATTAGGAAGAACTTTGCTGAAAGAAGCTGAAAGGCATTGGAATGGGCTGCCCAGGAAAGTCTTCATGGCTCTTCTTTGGACTCTTTCCACCTCCATGTTCCTCTTGTTCTGGGGAAACCAGAACTGGACACACTAGTCCAGCCCTTCTTCATATAATAGATTTTTCAATCTCTTAACAATCTTTGTAGATAACAGCGCATAGCTGTCTGGATGAAAGTTCTGGAATTTGTGATGCTGTAGACTAAAAATGCCAATATGTCTTACTTGATTATATGAAAACAATTTCAAGGATTTAATCCAAATTTAACATAGAATTTGTAGATACTTGTAAAGGTACTAATTTCAAGGTCCCAACTTTTCTTTTGTTCTGACAAGTAAGAAAAGTGGAAGGGAAATTGACTAATATTGTGGAGTTGTTTGACATACTTGTTGTTGATTTCAAGAGCTTTTGGAAGCTGTATAATCCCTGTAGGCTTTTTCATGAAAAAGATAAGGACTGATATATTTTTCTCCTCAACAGGTAAGTTCAGAAAGAAAATTATATACAGCCTTAAAACACCTGTATATACCATCATCAAAGACTGGGATAAAAACTGGAAAGTGAGAAAGTACTGTAAAATAATTTAGATAGCTGTACTGCGTGCTTCAGAAAAGCTGTTTGGTTTTGGAGCAGTGACTTTAAGAAGTAGTGAGATGTTGAAGAGGGAATTTTATCATTATTATTGTTTACTTATTTATTTATTTATTTATTAAGGATATGAGAATTCTCTATTTATACCACCTATATAACATTCTTTAGACTGTGTTGTTTAATAATCACACCTCACTCATGATATCTAGTTACTCATGATGTCTTCCTAGAAGGACTTAAATCTCAATTTAATATTCCAATGCAGTAGGAGATCAAACGTTGGAATCCTTTACTGATTAATTTCATAATGATAACCAATATGGTTTCTATGATTAATAAATTAATAAATAATTGGTGATGTGATTGTACTAAACTTTCAGAATAATTTCCACATGAAAAGAAACTAAGAACAACAACAACAAAAAAAGCCCTACCAAAAACAAAACAACAACAACAAAATCAAAAATATTTTCATTTCTGAGTTATCTTTTCAAATATTCATATATTAGTAATTAAGACTTAAGATTTGTGGTGAAAAGTCCTTTATATCTCTACTCTGTCTGGCTAGAATGGAGTTAATTTTCATCATTGGAGACTGTATGATACTGTGTTTTGAATCTGTGACTAAAACAATGCTGATAATACAACAATATTTTCAGTATTGCTTACAGAAACAAGTTGTAGAAGAAACAAATAGTTGGTCACAGAGTAAGAATGGTTAAAGGATTATGATCCATAGGAACAATGTCATAGAATGAAGAAACATTGATTTTGGACAGCAACAAAAATAAAATCAAAATAGAGTAATAGTTCATTATAAAGGAGATGAAAACTTTGTATTTGGGAAATCACCCCTAGCTTCCACACCCCATCAAAGGAAATTGAGGTGATATTGTTGCAGACAAGAACGAAGGGTTGGGAGGAGAAAATTAATCTAGTTCAGCAGATATTCAAGAGACCTGGATAGGGGTCAGAGTGATCCTGCCAGAACTCAAAAGCTAAACATCTCTTCTCAAATTCTCAAATCCATACGGTGAAAAGGTTATGAAATTTTGATTCAGTCCTTCCAAAAAGAAAGTACACCATTCTTAATGTCTGTCTATTGTTTTAATGAGTTAAAACTTTTATTTACTTGCTACCATTTCATCATATGTTCGCACGTTGTTTCTTGTACACGTTACTGATATGGGTATACATACTTCTGAGGAATCAGAACCAGACATTTCTTTTTCATTGCTCATAGAGCTTCTCATGCCACATTAATGTGTAGAACATCTCAAGCAGGATGTGTGCAGGACCTTGTAATTTTTCTCAGCTATCCAGTTGAGCTTACATACATCGTTGAAAACATTCTGCTGTTACCGCATCTCTGTTTCAGCAGTTGTATACTGAAGTGACCTTTCATAATATGTAACATGAACATCTGAATTCCATTTTAGGCACCTGCATGCAAGAAGACTTTACTGCCTTGGAGGAATTTTTCTGATAGTTTTTCATCTACTGTTTTGTGGTTTAGCTGTTGTTATCTAACCTAGACTAGGAAGCTTAAAAGCTGCTTGAAAGGACAATGGAAACAACAAAAGCTTCAGGAGCCTGTGACAAGAGTTACAGAATTTAAGTTTGTAAGTGTGATAGAAAGATAAAAATTAATTTCTCGTATAGTTATAATTGTTGTGTTGCACCCAGAACACGTAGTCTTCAGTCCCCTGTATTGTGTGTAATTCAGCTATTATTCAGATAGATGAAACAATGGACTGTCTTTGAGCAAGGGGACTGACCGAAATTCTAACTGGTTTCATAGAAAAGCATTTGCTAACAGTTGCAGGAGTTATACAGGTTGAAATTTCAAACAACCGCAGAGGTTACCTCAGGCATCTCCTGCTATGCCCCAGTTTTGTTTGCTTCAATCTGTTGATCAACATCCAAGATTGACAATCTGACCATCCCTGGAGACACCTGCAGGAGAATTGACCAAGTAGTGTATAGGGAAGACATCTATAAGTATCTAGCAGAGATTTTTCCTGCAGATGCAGGAAGATGCATCTTTTGCACAAGTTAAGACATATTTTATACACAATTTAAGATGAGTGAATCTAATAGTGATAGATGGTGCATGTGCTGGCATGGTCCCAAAGGACCATGGGACAGTTGGTTATTAAAATTCAGAAGAATGGCTGTTTGGGGGAACTTATTCACCTGAAAATGCTGTTGCCAGGACACTTGCAAAGGAGACTTCATTTATTCATTTGCCATCTGGATAGTAACTAATCTTCTTATTAGAGAGATTTTATAACCTGTCTTGGTTTCATCAGGGATGGAGTTAATTTTCCTCCTAGTAGCTGGTATGGTGCTGTGTTTTGGATTTAGAGTGAGAATAATACTGATAAAACACCAGTGTTTTAGTCAAGGACTTTTCAGCTTCTAAAACAGCCCTATGAGTGAGGAAGCTGTGGATGCACAAGAAGCTGGGAAGGGACAGAAACAGGACAGGTTCCCAGACTGGCCAAAGGGATGTCCTATAATGTATGGTGTCATGCTGAACAATAAAGCTGGGAGGGCTGGTTGGGGGCAGGGTACCACTGCTTGGGGTCCAGATGGGCATCAATCAGTGGGTGGCGATCAATTAATTGCATTGTGCATCGCTTGTTTTGTCAATTGTTATTGTCACAGTTATTTAGTATTTTATGGCACTTGATTTTATTCCTAAACATATCTCCACCAGATTATTATTGAATCCTTTTGTAACTGTTATCCTACTCATGTCTGTAACTTTATAATCCCATCTGGTAGAGCAATAAGATAGAGAAATATCCTCTCTAGACAATTCTATATCTTGAGGATCTTGCCATGAAGTCAAAACAATGATGTAATCTTTATGATAGTGACAGTCACCTTCCTCATTTCATGACTACTAAATTCTTCATCTGTCTCTTTCAGTATAGTCTCCTTCCATCCAACTAATTTTCCTGAACTGCAGATGAATTAACAGTTTGCTATGTTTTTTCTGTGAAGGGACATAAGGCAGCTGTATTTATGCCACCCTCTGGAGATGCTTTCAAGATTTTTTTCTGGTTGTCTTTTCTTTCTTTTGGGCAAGATTTTCATATCTTCATTAAAACTTGTGTTTCCTTGCAATGACAATCTTACAAAGTATTTTTGACAAGATGAGGAAAAACTTAACATAATGAGAGATGGAAACAATGTTGTTATGGTAAACGTATAATTAATCTTTAATTATTCCTTTGTAACAAAATTGTTCTATCTACCCTCTCTGGAAACATTTTCATGTTAATGCATTAAAAAATATAATAATAATAGTTATCTGTTAACTTGCTTCTTCAGTTCTCCCATATGTCACCAAAACAGAGCACTGTTACTAAACCATAACTATGGGGTCAGCATTGTCTTGATAGGGTGTTTCAGAAATGCACTTAACTCTCTATAGGCTCACTTTGATTAGAAGTTAATAAAAAATGTGGATACTTTTTGCTCTGTAGTATTTCAGTGTTTCATTTGATGGAATAGACACTGCTGAAGTAGCCCTACCAAACAATATAAAAGAGGTTGGTAAGTCTATTTACTTGCATGAGTCAAGTTTGTCTAAATGCCTTGCATTGTACTACCTGATTCTATAATTCTATATCTTTATATCCTGCAGTGGGTTATCTGCCCAAACTCAAAATATTCAGATTCTCTGCTTAGCATTAGACCTGTTTTCAGCCCTGTCATCACACTACAGATCTGTGGGAGCTGCAGGGGTGAAATGGGCATCAACTTTAGTATTTCTGGAGGTCTGTTGTCCTCTCAGATCTAGAGCTTCAGTGGAAACTGTTCTGTTTTTTTCTGTAACTCCTTCATCCAGAAAAATGAAGATGTGTTAATTTCTTTCAGTCTCACAGAAAGCCTCAAGCTGTTAAGGTCATATATGCATTCACATATACACAGACAAGCATGCACACATACATATGCATGCATATACAATAACTGAGTATATAATAGATACATATATACATATAGATAGTAATAGATACATTACTATACAGTAGTATACAGTATTACAATAGATACAACTAGAAATATGTCTATAAGAAAGTATAAAGAATATAACAAATTTAACTATAACTTTATGTTTATATTTATAATTAGATGAATATATTTCTATTTGCTTAGACATAAAAAAGTTTATACATGCATTTTTATATATAAAAATGAGTGTCCTCATGCATTTTGACTACTGATATAAACTATCTTTCTTTTCCTGCTTAACAGAGTTGATGAAAAGAAGTTACATTCTTGCCCAGTAACATTTTATAATGTTGGGAAAAGGTGTTTCTCAAAATAACCTTTTTAAATAGACTTTTTCCCCCCTCTTTGAGTAAACTTTTAAATTAAAAAAAAAATAAATATATATATATATATATAAAATTTAAATTTTGCATCTTTGTCTTGTTATTTTTTCCTGAGCAGGGAATAATGTGATATTTCAAAATTTGCACCACATTCTCCCATTCCACTTCCTTTATTTTTCTTTATTTTTCCTTTATCCACTGCATAATTTAACATAATCTTTTCAGTATGTGAAAAGTTGTGAAAGGTAATATTTTGGATATGAAAAATACAGGGAAAAAAAGCTGAAAAGTTTAGTTCCATCATAGATGTCAGCAACTGTGGACCACAACATCACCTAGAAACTGAAAATGTGGTTATCTTAAAATTAAAAATAAAACTTAAGAATAGACTTCAGTATCTTATATCCTGAACCTGGAAATAGTTCTGCTTTCTAGCTCTAGTTTTAGCCCTTGTGTTTTGATCAATCAACTTTGGACACTTTTTTGCCTCCAGACATTTTCTGTGCCATTAGAATTAAAAAATAAATAAATAAAAATAAATAAATAAATAAATAAATAAATAAAAATCCCCACTTTCACTAAAATTGCTGAATAAGCAGCTGCTTCAGTGATACTAAATAAAGATCACTACAGCCAGATAGCTTATAGACAGCCTTAAATTTTTAATAGTAGAATCTCTCTTTCTCTCTTTCATTTGATTTATTTTTTTAGTTTGAAAGCTAAAACTGCATCCAGAATATTCCAATATGCAAGAAGTCTATTAGAAAATGCCAAATAATAATTGGTTTTAGTATTTCTCAGCTTTAAGGTTCAAAAAATCTTGTTTTTGTCCAATATGTAGGAATAGGGAAATCTTGCATCACATAAAAATAAATATACTTTTAATAAAATTATAAACATGGTTATATATATGTACATATTATATGGATTATAATTAAATATTATATTGATTCAATTTTAACTGAAATTGGAAATTAATTAATTAATTTTCTTTTCCTCTCTGTATAATAAAATATTATTTCTCCCTTTTTGCAGTTCTAACTTTTTGGCTAACTTGAAAAGAATCATAAAAAATAACCTCAAGATAGGTTGGTTTTAATTTGATTTTAAATTTGCTATATTCATGTTAGAATTTTCTATTTGAAAATATTTAATATGACTCAAGATAACTGCTAGTATTTTTTTTCTAGATATGACCCTATTAGGCTTTATCTAAAAATGTTTGTGGCCAGTACAAACAGATAACTAAGTGTTAAGATTACTGGCACATGAAGACATAGGCACAAAAATATTGGATAGGAATTTCATTAGAGATGCAGTCCTGCTGAATTTGGTTTATATTATCCATCAAGTCTACCAGCATTACCATAATAGGATGACAAATAAGAGCATGCTTTGTTTTTAGATGGCTTAACAAATAGCTTACTACTACTGGAAATCTTGTTGCTCAGTGCTCTATTATTATTATTATTATTATTATTATCATTATCATTATCATTATCATTATCACTATCATTATCATCATTATCATTACCATTATTACTGTAGATGCTGTAATCCATCTTTATTCTAAAACAATTGGAAAAGTAGGGAGAGGTTTTTTCTTCTCTGTCTGAAAATATACCAAACCTGGTATATTTTCTGTTATCATAAAAAGGAGCAGAACTTTATGCAAATTTGATGTAAGGAAGTAATCTCAGCACTTCTGAATTGGAGATGATGTATGGTTTAATTTGTTTGTTTCTTTGTTTAATCAAAAGACTCATGAAAGCCTTTTCATATCCAGGAAGAGTGGGAGTGAACAGAGTGATATGTAACTTCAGTGGTAATGCTAGAGTTAAAGGGTAGGTAGAGTCAAATGGTAGTTATGCTATGTCAAAATCACTGTGTATTTAGTCAAAAACCAGGAAAGCACTCTGGTGGCATTGTTGCTTGACAATATAACTATAGAAATACCAGTCTGGAATGTCTTTTTTTGCTGGAAACCCCTTGAAAAAAAAATAAAATAAAATAAAAATTGATATCTCATAAGACTTAGCATTCATTGAATGTGTTAAAACCCAATTTAAAATCCAAAGTTCCAGATGACCTGTAGTCTCACAGAATCTGTTCTAAATTGACTAAATTATCTTGGGTGGTGGTGGTGTATATTTTGATTTGTTGTCTTCTTTTTTTTATGTTCCCATGTTAAATTGACTAGCATTACATGTACTATACAACTCTGCTTTATATTAATATGCACTGTATAACACCACACTGTATTTTTTGGGGTAGAGTTAGAAATATTTATTAGGGAAGACATCTCAATGTGATGAACTTCTTTTAAACATCTGTGTATTTAAAGTAGTGAAGACTACTATCACTATGTGAACTTTTACAAATTACACCTCTGACATATAGCTTGTAAATGGATGACTTCACATGCAAACTCCAGTTTAAAAATAGTAATGTTGCAAGCGGTAATTGCTCTATTTCCAGTTCTACTTCCTGAATTAAAAACCCTTCTGATATCATTGAAACTACACAGAATACTTCCCCAAATAAAAAGCTATCTTGTTGTTGTTGGCAGTGGTGGTGGTGGATTTTTTTAACCAAGTTTATTTCCAGGGCCAAGTGAAATAGTAATTTTCCTAGATTGATAGAAATAGACTGTTCTTTTGTGTCATTTAAACCAGACACTGAACTTAAATAATCTTTGAATTTAGCAAAGTAAACAAATCTGAAAAAAAAATAAATCTATTTCTCTAACACTTCTAAACATTGTGCTAAATCATTTATTGCACACCAAGCCAATGCAGATCACAATGAGTTGCACTCTGTAATGAATGGCTTTTCTATTCCTGGCATTTCCTTTATTGAGTGGTTTTGCTCAGGAGGCAAATCCATTAAGTACTGAAGTAGAAATGTTTTCTCATGGTACTGTCATGGTGTCTCTATGGAGACAGTCAGCAGCAGCTTTGTCTTCATACATTTTGAAAGGCTGAGGGAGAAAAGAAAATGCTGCACCTGAGTAAAATAGCCATTAGATGCTACACATAAATAAGACTTTTTATGCCTTCATACCTTATTATAAAACAAAGCAACTAATGCTTTTGAATCAAATACTAGAAAATAGTTTAGCTAATAAACTGAATAGAAAGATTAGATCTGAAAAATGTTTCTGATATATAGTTTTAGACTTTTATCAAAATATTATAATAGAATGATAATGAAACTTTACTTTAGAAACATGGGTAAACAACATACCAAGTAGCATGTAGGAAAGGACAGAATTTACCATATCTGGGATCCACTTAGGTGGCCAATCTGACTGTAACTATCTGAATAGTTCAGGTTTTGTTTCCATGCTGTATTAATGCTACTTGGTATGACAGTGACTTTTGTTGATGCAGAGGTTGCAGATATATATGAACTTTATGGAATATAAAAGCAGATATATATGAAATTTATGGAATGCCATCTTTTTTTCTTGGTCCAGAGAAGTTTTCTGTGTGTTTCAAAGTTGTGTGGGTGGGTCAGCCCTGTCATACATCCAGTGAGGTAATGGGCCATTTATAAAACTGATTCAGTATGTTCTATATGAAAACACTATCTTGACACACCCTTGATGAAAAAGAGCATCGGTCTAAGGATACAGTTTGATAAACTACATACACATAATCTCATAGTTCACTGATGCTAAAGAAGCTGTTTCAGATAGTCTTTCCCTATCAATAGCCTATCAATATCAATTCTTGCTATATTCTGTGCCAGCTTCTTCATTTATTAGACAGTTTCATAACTGCTTTAATATATTGTTATATAGGGGGAAAATTAGGACCATTTTCTTTTTAGATGCTATTAAAGAAGCTTACAGAAGGGTCAAATTAGTGCAGAATAAGGTTCAAGGTGAGGGGGAGGAGAAAGAAGTGAGAACAAGACTTATTCATTTTGACATCTATGAGCTATTAGGCTGACTCAACTTCCCATAAAAAATAGGAAAAAAAAAGAGAGAGAGAGAAAAGAATGAAAAAAAACACCATGCTGTATTTGCTGTGTGACTTGGGTACAGTGTGGATTGCTTCACTCATTCCAATATAATTCCAGTATGAATGGAAATATAGCTAAATATTTGACTTTGATGTGTAATACTCAAAGGTGTTGCAGAAGAATAGCTTAGTACTTATGAAAAAGATCATAGGTGAAAATGTATAGTCCTTCAATTTTACTGTCAACTTGTGCAGGTAAGAAAGCAAAACAGATTTTAGTGCATTAATACCTGTAAATAAGAAATCATGGTGCTAAGAAGAGAAAGGTGAATCAGTGAAGAGCAAAATATTGTAAGCTTAAAAAGCTAGATATCTCATGGCATGGGCACGGTTATGAATCTGGAAAGAGATGATACTGGACATGAAAAAAAAGCAGAATAACAGTAGAAAGAAAGTAAAACAACATCAAATATAAAATAAAATCCCAGAATACACAGCCTCCAGTCACAGTCCTAGCTACTACAGGAGTTACTCCCTATCGAGAAGAAAGAACTGCATAAATAAAGAGTGAAGCAAAAATGAATAAAACATATAGCAGCCCCATTTTCTCTACTGGTAAAAGGGAAGAGATGGAAAGCAACAGCAAAAATGTTTTGATGCTCACAATGCCTCAGCTGGTGGGAGTTAAATGTATAAAACTATAAAAAGTAGCAGTGGAAGCTACTGTACAAGCAAGGCCAAGATTGCCACTGCCCTTTGCATATGCAGGAAGATCTGATGCTAGTGTAAATTTCTGGGCTGGTATGAATGAGGGAGCTTCACGACACCAAGTTAGGTGCATGTGTTGATCTGCTCGAGGGTAGGAAGGCTCTGCAGGAGGATCTGGATAGGCTGGACCGATGGGCTGAGGCCAACCATATGAAGTTCAACAAGACCAAGTGCCAGGTCCTGCACCTGGGACACAACAACCCCAAGCAGCGCTACAGGCTGGGAGATGAGTCGTTAGAAAGCTGCCTGGCAGAGAAGGACCTGGGAGTATTGGTTGATAGTGGGCTGAATATGAGCCAGCAGTGTGCTCAGGTGGCCAAGAAGGCCAATAGCATCCTGGCTTGTATAAGAAGCAGTGTGGCCAGCAGGGCTAGGGAGGTGATCGTCCCCCTGTACTCGGTTCTGGTGAGGCCGCACCGTGAGTACTGTGTTCAGTTTTGGGCCCCTCAATACAAGAAGGACATGGAGGTGCTCGAGCGAGTCCATAGAAGGGCGACGAAGCTGGTGAGGGGTCTGGAGAACAAGTCTTATGAGGAGAGGCTGGGGGAGTGAGCTTGTTCAGCCTGGAGAAGAGGAGGCTCAGGGGCAACCTTATTGCTCTCTACAGGTACCTTAAAGGAGACTGGGGGTTGGTCTATTCTCCCACATGCCTGGTGACAGGATGAGGGGGAATGGGCTGAAGTTGAACCAGGGGTGTTTTAGGCTGAATATTAGGAAGAACTTCTTTACTGAAAGGGTTGTTAGGCATTGGAATAGGCTGCCCAGGGAAGTGGTTGACTCACCATCCCTGGAGGTCTTAGAAGACATTTAGATTTAGAGCGTAGCGATATGGTTTAGTGGAGGACTTGTTAGTGTTAGGTCAGAGGTTGGACTAGGTGATCTCGGAGGCCTCTTACAACCTAGATGATTCTGTGACTCTATGCACATGGGGACAATAGAAATTATTGCATAAGTCAAAATCTCCATATGTGCATTGAAAACGCTCATTTAAGTTTGGACTAATTAAATGCTATCCAGAATGGATGACTGTTTTGTTAATATTATTCTGAAAGTTTATTTACTGTGGAAATCGCTGTCAGAACAGAAAATTTAGTCTACGTTCCTGTGAGATCTGTACTGTGTTTTCACCCTCATTTTTGTACTTCTTTTTTCAATGTTCATCTATTATATTTGTTTGAGGTCATCTGTTTTAAGAACTTCTTAAAGTGGCTCAAACTTGTTCTATTCACGTGAGTAGAAAGTAGATTGTTATTGAAAGATGCTATGGGGTAAGTAGGGTTGCAATTAGAAGCAGAGCCAAATTTTGAAACACTGTGTTAAATGGTCTCCATGCTTCTTAGAGGTCAAAATCTGCCACATTCACTCATTTTGGTTTTTGCTTGCTTTGTGAATGGTCTCATTAGATTAATATAATCTTCACGCAGAGTAACTCACTAGCTGCTATGAATAAGTATAATGAAATCTACCCCTAGGGAAATGAGTGACATAAACTGGTTCTATCCATAGAATGTTAGCATTTGGGTTAACAAACGTAAAAAAAAAAAAAAAAAAAAAAAAAAAAATCAGTGAAGTATTCACTTAAGAGAAGCATTTATTTTTTTAATAAGACAAGAAGACTAATAAAATTGGACTTGCTTTTTAAGTTTACTTGTAAGCATATTCTTATCTCCTTTTTTGTCCCATCTTTTGACTATTTTATTTCCTCTATCCTTTACCCAGATCACTGCTAATCTCCTTTACCCTGATCACTGTTGAATCTCAAATTCTTTTTCCAGTCCAAATGACGTGCATCTAGCACAGGTCAAACCAGGAAACTGGGAATTAAATCTCAAATCATAGAAAAAGCTGCTGTTAACTACTATGATATCCACAGTGATAGTGAATCCTTCTGTCATAGTTTTTCCTTGTGTTTTAAAACAACAAGTTTGATATTCTAACCTCATGACATGTATAGATATATATACATAGACATATAAAGAGAAGATATTATCTAGAAAATCTCTGAATGAAAATATTCTGTTTTCACTTGCCTGAAAAAAATTGTGTAATTTTTTGTGTGTTCTCTTTCAAGCAGTAGTAAAGAGATGACTGACTTTAAACTAATGTGACTACTCGTCTTTTTAAAAGACAATATCCATCGTGTAGTCTTTTTTATAACTTTCTGATAGGTCCAAGAGAAGTTTTGCCCATGAACAGTTGTCACAGAAAACAAATATCCTGCAACTGCAGCATTGTTTTATTATTTTCTCAGATAAACGTGATACATGATTCATGTATTATGTATCTTTTATTTTATTTTATTTTATTTTATTTTATTTTATTTTATTTTATTTTATTTTATTTTATTTTATTTTATTTTATTTTATTTTATTTTATTTTATTTTATTTTAATTTTTTACACCATGGCTCCTGCAAGCTTCAGAATTCAAGTATGCATTCCAGAGCATGTATCAGATTGTGACGGAAATTTATCCTCTTTTGGTGTACTTTCTTCTCATAATCTCAAAGAAGAGCCACAGTATCTTCCTTTTGAAATAGCAGGCAATACACCACAAATCTAAAATGCACAATAAGATTTTCTAGTTGTTTGACTGGCCATGTCATAGGCTTTGTTGTTAACAGCTAGTGCCCCACTTCATTTTCAACCAAGATAGAATCGTAAATTCATTAAGTCTGGAAAAGTGCTCTTTTGGCTTCAGCTTGTATGGGCTGCAGTTCTAGGGAGAGAAAATGTGTCCATATTTCACTGTACTTTGTTGCTCTTTTAGTATGCTTGAGCAAGAGTAATTTCCAAAGTTTTGCTGTTGCTGCTCAAGTTATTGCATTTTCTGTGGTGTCTCCCAGTATGTCATCTTACTGTGACTCTGAGAATTTGGTTCAGAGAAAGAACTAAATGTTTGGCTTCCAGTCCCTGAAGTTATTTTCCTCCCTCTCCCAAACCAGCTGTTCTGTTAGCAGAATTCTCCCTTGGAAGGCAGCTGTCAATGCTATTACTCAAGTGTTTTTTGCCATTGTGTGCTCTTACTGAAATATTGCCAATAAACTTCATGATACTTCCTGTTTGGATATCTGGGTCCTTTCAATGACACTGCACAGCAAATTGCCTTATGGCAGATTTTTTTATATATATATATTTTTTTTTTCACAGAGACTGTATGTAATATTCCAGACACGTAGAATGAATGGCAGAAGCTCTGCATGACTTTCCTGTTGTTCACTCTTTTTTTTTACGGCATAGAGTTTGGAGGGAGTTTCTTGATTCTGGTTTTCATGCATCATTTCTGTCTGCCACATTATCATCAAACATATGGACTTGCATATTTCTCATGTCTCTTTTAAAGAAAGAGCATTTCCTTCTTCTAAACTCTTGAATTCAGAAAATAACACGGAAGCATTAAGAAAGTTTTCAGTAGACAGAAAATGAGAACCAAATGGACAAATTATAAACTGTTGTAGATCTGGGATGATTGAAGTGATGAAGAGCTTTTGAATATGTTCTAGCCTTGTGCTAAGCTTGCCCTTTCTGTGCAGCACAGTGACAAAATATGAAGTAAAATCTCAGTCCTTTGCTCTCCACAACCAGTCTCCACAGGGACTGAGATGTCTTTTCATTGGGCATTCACCTGACAGAGAAGTGCCAGGGTCAAGATTTCTGATCCCAAGAAGCGTAAGCAATGTGTGTTGCATCCATGTAAAATACCATGTCCCTCTGTTGCTGAGCCTGATTCTTGAGAATGGACTGCATCTGTCTGCTAAAAAGTGAAAATCTTTTTGCAACCTGGTGTCCTCCACGGGCCTTTCTACATTGAGTTTGCCATCACTGGAAACTTCTGAGATTCCCATCTCTGGAATTTCTGTAACAACAAATTGCAGTAGTCACAGGGACTGGAAGTGCCCCCTGAGAAGCTCTCAATAAGTATGCTTTGCAGTTTAGTAAAATAAAGTATTTCCAGGAAGTTTGCACTTTATCCTTTTGTCAGAGATGATCTGTAACAGAATAAAACTTCTCAGTATTCTGTTTGAAATAGCCATTGTTGCTCCAAAGACCATCCCTTTATCAGTACCCCTTCTGTTCCCATTCAACCGGTATCTAGAAACTTCATTCCTTACAGAAAGATGTTTGGAGGCTCACTATCTTGCACAGGAGGAGATGAAAGTCTCTGAAGTCTTTATTGATTTAATGTAAGTGAGTCTGCATCTCATCTTAAAATGATTTAAGTAAGCTGTAAGTATCCAAAATAAAGATATAAGACATTGATATTTTCTAAATAAATGTATTTTCACTCTATAGACTGCATTCTTTTTCTAATTCTTGGATGTCAATATAGTAGATATTTCATTATTATAAACTTCTGCATGTGGATACTATGACTAAAATTCAAAAAAACCCCTGCATATACCTGCAATGTGTTCCATTGTTGATGACTGAGTCCAAAACAAACTAGATGTATTGCTTTTTTTTTTTTTTTTCTTAGAAAAGATTTGTTTGTTTCTTTTATAACAGAAAGTTATAGGAAGATGAGAATATTGATTCACCAATTCAAGTTTTCCTGTGCAGACTTAAACATGTTTTGTTTACAGCTCCTGCTAGAGTTACTCAAATGTTAATGAAATGCTGGTGAACATGATTCTAAAATATTTTTGACCTGTTGTTATAACCATTTAATAGAGAAAACAAGTATATTAGCAATAGTTAAAGTAATTCCTGGTGCATTTGTCATCTGGATAATTGCTGAATCCTCCCTTTCTCTTAATAATCATGACATTAGATTCAAGGATACTAAGAATACGGATTCTTTCCTTAGACTGAACATCGGGATGTTTAATGTGCTTAGTTTTAGCAAATCAAATTCCTTCTTTTGAGAACATATAATTCTGTAGCAACCTCACAATCATTTTGAAACAGAAGTATAGAAAATTTAAAAGACCTTCACAGATAAATTTATAATCTCTCATCTAGTTTACTTAAAGCTCCCACTCTAATGTTTTCTGCACAAATGCAACTTTTTCAGATAATCGAGAAAAACCTATTTGGCAACTTTCTTATTGAATTCTTATTCTCAAGCATGAACTTCTCCAGAGAAGAGCGTCACCTGTTATCTTCTGAGAGTTACTTTATTCCTGAACATACAGCACAATAAAAATCACTTCTGTCATCCCCAAAGGATGCCAAAGCAGACATTAAGGAGGCAGTGTCAGTGCCATTTCCTCAAGTATTTTCTACCATGTAGCTCATCACAGACCTTTCTTGTTAGTTTGTTTGTTTGTTTTGTTGTTTGTTTTTGTTTTCTGAGTCCTGTTGAACCACGTATACATGAGAAAACAGGTTAACAGGAGGGCTCACAAATTACTGTGCAGTATGACATGAAGAGTTTTGTGAGTTTCATGTATTTGTTTAAAGTTTTTTTTTTTTCTGTCTCTTAAATTTCTCAGGTTTTATAATGTCCAATGTCATACTGTAGACACAGTCTCTGGCAGTAACAATTCTGGGATCTTCAGTGTTAGAGAACTTCAGGCTGAGCATTCCTATATTTGGTGCAAGGAAGGTATATGGACTTGGTAACATCCTGATTCCAAAATCTATATCAGAAATCTAAATTCTTTCTCTTGGTAGCAGTTGCTTTTAGTCAGAGATTGTTACAGAGGAACAGAAACTTAGGCACTGTTCCAACTATCATTCAGTATCAGGCTCTAGCTTTTTTTTTTTTCCTCTCCTCTGTGCCTCTGTCAAAGGAGTAGAGTAAATCTTTTATGATGGAATAACTGTGACGGGTTGTAACATACGTGTATGATAGACGTTACAGCATGCAAATGTTCATGTTTGCTTTGAAAAAGACACATTTGGGACAAAGGCAGAAGTTTAAACTGTTCATATTACCATTTTAAAAATAAGGCAGTTATTGCAGGTATTTCCTCTACATTGTTTTCTTGTTCTGAATGAAAAAGTATTGCTTTTTACCAGCAGCAGGGCAGAGCACTATTGTGCTGTCACAAGAAGGGTCAAGAAATTAAAAAACAAACAAACAAGCAAGATTAAAAACACACTTCTAAATGCTGACTAAATAAAGATGTTTTTGAAGGGATGTTTAGATTAAGATCAATATTTAGTCACAAATGTGACCATCAGAAATCTCATCTGGATTGCTTCATCTCATCTGGATTCACGATTTTACAAAGAAATTGTAAAGCTTCTTCACTGAAGAATGTTGGAAAGGTTGGCTTTCTATGAGCTAGGATTGGTCATTAAGTAATATTCTGGCAAGAAGTTGTCATATCAAACCATAATATATGTAAGAAGTGAAGAAGGGACTTAATGGAAATTTAGTAACCAAAGACATCAATTTCTGATGCCTTACATTTATTTCCTGTCAGCTCATCTCTCTTTTCATCCTGGATTAACCCCAACAAAGCTGTAACAGTTAAGAAATAAAAACAAAATTGCATAAACTATGTGTCTAGTGAAATATGTAGACTATAGTTCAGTCATGTAACGATGGTTAATGTCTGAAATATGTATTCAGCTGTATAGCTATCTGTTTCTATGCTTTAAGATGGACTAAGTAAATTTATGAAAAAAAGTGTTTTTTTTTTTTTTTTTTTTTTTCTGGTAGAACCACCTAAGTGTACACAAAGTATTCACAGAAATCAATCAAAGTTTGGGATTAACATTAAAATGCAGGTAACCACAATGATTGTAAGAAGGACTTATATGATTTAATATATGAAATAAATGATTTTCCTTACACTGACATAAACAGTAACCATCTAAAATGGACAAGGCTGCTTGTGTAGATGACTGGGACAACAAAACTGAAGTTATAAATTCAGAAAATGAATTTAGTTTGATTCATGATAGTAAGGTTCTTTGTAATTGAGGTCACACAAGTAGAAGTCATTTTTAGAAATTGTGATACACTATGCTGAAGGTCATGGAATTCATTACCATTTCTTTAAGTTACTGTAAAGTAACTGTGTCAGTTACTGTGGTCTTGTTCTGAGGTTGATCAAATATT
The DNA here is from genome assembly GCF_964211825.1 of Aythya ferina. Taxonomy (NCBI): domain Eukaryota; kingdom Metazoa; phylum Chordata; class Aves; order Anseriformes; family Anatidae; genus Aythya; species Aythya ferina. Next base: position 84,165,163 of record NC_140297.1, read on the forward strand.
AAAGCTTATGCTGACATGACATAAATGCAGATTTTATTTTTTTTTTACCATTTATGAAAAATCCATGATAAGAAGTGTAAATTATGAAACACACTGTTTTAAAATTAAATTCAAGCTCTAGTACTGTATATGTTTTGTTTGTTAGTTTTTTTGTTTGTTTGTTTTTTTTTAAATTTAAATTCTGTTTTAAACCCTGAAATTCAATCTGTTTGAAGGTGAAATTAAGAATAACTTGTCTTCAGTCTAACGTCTTCCATAACAGGCATCCTGAAGTTGTGCATTTTTGTTTTGCAGTTGTCCAATATCAAAATGTCCATTCCACGAGCTTATTTTTAATCCTAAGAAATAGTAACATAAATGTAACCTGAATGAAATACTTCAATTTGAAATCAGTTTTGTAAGAGATTGTTCACAGTACATTATCTCAAGGATATATTATTGGCAATTACATGAACATAATTATATGAGCAATAGCAAAGTCAAAAATATGCTTATTTTTAGAAGAAATTTTATAGCTGTCCTGTAATGTTATGGAACTGACCACAGATCCTGATGTGAAAAATGCAGTCTTATTTTTTCATTGTGATACTCAAGAGAAATATACATATACTATACATGGCAAATTCGTGTAAATTTTATTATAACTTGGATAAGTGGAAATAGATATATCAAGTTCTGAAAAATAAATGTTTCCCTCTCTCTTCTAATTAGTTCCTAAATTTTATGTAGATTCAAGAGGTTTTGATTAGTATGTCAAGGCTTCTTGATAATTTTACTATGAGCGCATTGCTCATGGTAGTTTTTTTGTTTGTTCTTTTAAATATTTATAAAAAATAAAATATAATTTAAAAATTGCGTGGCTCCAAACCCTGTGATAATAACATCATTTTAGAACAAATCACATTTTGTCAAGCTCATCTCTGAGACACTTCAACATTACAATTTATTTATTTATTTGTTTGTTTGTTTGTTTTGTATATCAGAAATTTTAGTCATTGTAGTGGTTTTACCCAGATGGGCAGCTGAACTCCACCACAACCACTCTCTCACTCCCCCTCCTCAAAGGGAAGGGGGAAAAAATATGATTGAAAAGGTTCAAGGGTTGTGATAAGGACAGGGTGATCACTCAACAATTATTGTCTTGGGCAAAACAGACTCAGTATAGGGAGATTCATACAATTTATTAGCTAGTACTAACAAGCTAGAGCAGTGAGAAATGAAAAGCAAACTAAAAGCAGAGGGATGAGGAATGGGGATTATGATCTGTCCATACACTTCATTGTAGCCGCTCCTTCAGGGTTACTCTCTGCCCCTGATCCACATGGGGTCCTTCCCATCCTTCCCGAACTGATCCTGTGTGGACTTCCCACAGGAAGCAGCTCTTCAAAAACTGCTCCTACATGGCTCCATACCATGAGGTCCATCCTTCAGGAGCAAACTGCTCCAGCACAGGTCCCACACGGGCTGCAGCTCCCCCCAGGCCCCCTGCTCCTGCGTGGCCTCCTCTCCACGGGCTGCATCTCCAGCCTGGGGCCTGCTCTTGTGGGGGCTCTCCATGGACTGCAGCCTCCTCCAGGCCACGTCCACCTGCTCCACCGGGGGCTCCTCCACCCACAGGGGGGCTGCAGCGTGGAGATCTGCTCCATGGGCTGCAGGGGGACAGCCTGCTCCACCAGGGGCCTTTCCACAGGCTGCAGGGGAACTGCTCTGGCACCCACGGCCCTCCTGCACTGACCTTGGGGCTGGCAGGGCTGGTTCTCAATCCTCTCTTCCAGCTGCTGTAGCACAGCATTTTTATTTATTTATTTATTTTCCCTTTCTTCAATCTGCTCTCCCAGCAGCCCAACCAGCATCACCCCTTGGCTCAACTGTGGCCAGTAGCAGGTACCTTTTGGAGCTGGCTGAAACTGGCCCTTATCTAACATGGGTCAGCTTATGGATTCTTCTCACAGAGACCACCCCTGCAGCCCCCCAACCCCAAAAACCTTGCCATGTAAACCCAACCCCAACAAACTTTCCATGTAAAGCCAAAACAGTCACATAATTTTTCAGCTTAAAGATTCCATTAGCAGAAATCAATCATTTCATAGCAAGTATGGTGGTTTTTTTTTTTTTTTTTTTTTTTTTTTTTTTTTTTTTTTTTTTTCCCTCTCTATTTAAAAATGCTATACTGTTCACCCTTGTTCAGGGTCTGTCTGTCACAAAGGTAGGAAGGTAGTTTCTACACAAATAAGGACAGAAAAGTGATATAAACCTGTGAAGTATAGTCAACCTGTAAAATATGTTATCCCAAAGTAGCTTTTAATGCATGGAAGTCCCTGTTCTAATTTAAAAGGTGCAAATCCATCAGACCTCTTGTACATGTTAACAGAGTTCCTTAGACATCTTTCAATTCAGCATTTTGATCTTGATCGTATAAAATAACCTAATGTTTAAAGAAAATTGTCAAAATGAAGACTTTTTTGACTATCAGTGGTAGTTGCTGAGAAAAGCTACCTGTTTCCTCATTTTCTCATGTTTAAGGTCATAGAAAATATGAAAAAGATTGTCTTCTCATGCTCTAATAAACTCTCTACTCTCTGTTAGTGAGTGAAATCAATACCATGTTGTTGGATAGAAATATAATGTAAGGATGATGCATCATCCCTGCAATCCAGTTTTCTATGTGTTTCTTCAAACGGCAAGAGGTTGCAAACAGCTACACACAGAGCAGTAAATATCGTATGTTTTAAAGCCATTTATTAATTTGTTTTGCTTTGTTAAAGTTGTTATTGTTGTTTTTTGAGCAAGAAGACAGGTAGTCTCAGTATTGTTTCTACAGTATAGTATAATATGTACTTCATGTGAAAATAAAAATTATTTTCTATCCACTCTTGCAGTATATCACACACCTAATTTTACCTAAGTATATTGACTTTTCTTTAACATTTTTTTCTACTTTCAAGAAAATAGAATAATGTCATGGACTGGCAGTCAATTATTTATTTTATTTTATTTTATTTTATTTTATTTATTTTTATGTAGTGGTGATATCTGCAGTCTTTACTTCCTCTAAAGTCATGTAGTAGATAATAAAATTTGAAACTCATGCACCAAAACAGTAGTAATAATGTCCTTTCCTGTGGATTCTACAGTTTTATATTTACCTTTATTACTCCAGTTTCATAGTTATTTTTATTTCTATATGTGGTTGGATATAGAAAGGAATAGATAGAATGGAATTTAATAATGGTTCTAGGGGAAACTTTTTCCTGTTTTCCTTAAAAAAAAAAAAAAAAAAAAAGCTGAGTATGACTATGTTCATGCTTAACGTGACTGAGCTTGAATATAATCAAACTCTCTAAAAGTAATCTTTCCCCTTTTTCCAAAGTAAGTTTTAACTGTGGCTCATCAGTAGAAAGCAGTGAGAAAATAGGAAGTGGATAGATAAAGATGCTCTCATATCTCAGTAGAAACTGGCTGATATGGCATAATTTGCATCTTCTAGCTGCTGAATTTTTATGTGTTTATACTTGTGTATCATCTTATTTCTACACCATGCTGTCAGCTTTGTCACACAAAATGAAAATAAGATTAGCATCCATATTGTTTAGTCCCATGCAGAACAGTCTGTCATATTTAGCCTCATGTTGAAGCATGCTGAGGAAATGCAGGAGAAAAAAAAAAAAGATTGTTAAATTGTTGAAAAAAGACTCTATCTTTCAGAGTATTGCATATTCTATCTCTATTCTGCCTCAAGGCAGAAATACAGCAAATAAAAACAAAACAAAAGAAAGCAAATAACAAACAACAAAAACCATCAAGAATATGGGGACCTTGTATCCTAAAATGCATATATAGTCTTAATATATTTAAAATTAATTTATTACTTATTTGCAACAGGGTGGCTTGCTTCAAAGCTGTAAAATCTTCTGGGTTGGAATTTTATTTCCTATGTCTTTTACGTTATAACATTTCTAATACTGACAATTAACAGTAAGTGATATGACAAATAGCAATTACTCTTGCACCCTGGTTAGATAGATTTTTTCATAAGTATCTAATTCTTGTATTCCACAAATGTCTTGTATTCCACCAAAAATGAACAAGAAATCTCTTTCAAACTGTTCTTGTTTCATACTAAGGTGACTAGCACAATGTTTCCAAAAGCAGTCATAGCTTCAGTTATCCATTGCTTGAAGCACAGATGAACTAGGAGGCTGAGACTGAACAGCATCTTGCAACGAGAAAATCTTTCCCTCTTCAGCAAAAGGAGTAGTGATTAGTGATCACTGTTATACAAATGAGTATTCAGCTTTTGCAAAGTGTTACAAAAACTGCAACTGAGAAAAACTATTTTCATAAGGGCATCTGAAGGTACCTCTCCTGTATGTAAACTTTATGTATGTTTCCATACAAGATGGAAAGCTGGATTCAACTTACTGTCTGTTCCTTCAGCATTAAGATAAAAGGTTTTCTCCAAACATTTCTGAGTGGTTCATCTGGTGTCCTATTCAAAGTTTCATTGCTTACCTGCTTTTACATAGTGTCATATTGCCACGTTAAATTTACAAATAGGTTGTAAATTAAACCTTTGTGTTAGAAAACGTTCTGCAAGAACCTAAGACGACTTTCACCTACTTTCATCATTTTATAACTGAAACTTTGTTTTTTATATTTTTGCTATAGTTAATGCTACTGATAATTTCAATGCTTTTTGGAATAAGGCAAAATTTCCCATGCTTTTTTCTGATAATGATTTTCCTTAAATATATTACTGATTCCACAAACAGGTATTGCTTTAGAGGTATTTAGAAAGGACATGGTATTCTTTTACTCTTTTTACTTCTGCAGCATTTGAGCATTTATTACAAAAGAGTGCAACTCATTATTTTATTAAAGTGCAGTTGGACCGCAGTGCTTGCCATCAATGTATAGAGTTCTCCAAAGCTGTTGTGCACATCTTTTGAACTTTTATTTCTTTTTTGTTTCCAAGCTTGCAAAAAAATCTTTTTTTTTTTTTCTTTTTTTTTTTTTTTTTCAGATCTTTGAAATGGAATCAAAATGGGACCACACCCTTTGTTTCCTTATGTTCTCATAGACAGCCTCACAGATATAACATTTAATTTTCCAAAATATTGAGCTTTGCTTGTTTTTTAAATTGTCACCTTGTAATGTTTATCCAGGCACAAAAGGACACTTCTGAGAAACTAGAATCAAACTGTTTTTCTGTATTGCTTCCAGGTTGGAAGCTAAGAAATGCAGTTGGGAACTGTTATTCCTTACACCTTTTTTCGGTACTTTAATTTTCTGACAATGTTTTCTATCAATTACCTATAGGAACATTAACAGAATATAACTTGCTGTGTTTCCTCTGGTCTTCTTTAAAAAGAATAAATGTGTTAGGTTATTCATATCCTATGTTATCAATGCAGTTTGTTTCATTCTTTTTCTACTTACAATCTCTGCTTTAGACTACTAGTAGCCTATTTTTAGTAGTCTAAAGCAGAGATTGTAGGTAGAAACAAACTGAAAACTGTGGTGAAAACACAGGTATTTATAAACATTTTTTTTTTTTTCCTCTGGATGAGACTGCTCTCAAGAGAAATGATAATATCATGGTACTAATTGAAGTAGAACAGGGCTTACCCTGTATCCAAGGTAACCTTAATGACAATGTAGAAATATGATGAAGGTGGCAAAAAGGTACAAAGATCTAAGAGTAACAAAAGATGAGCATGAATGGGATGAAAGAAAGAACCAGTCTCCTGACTGAACATCTCCTCAATGATTCTGACCACTGCTTACAGGTTTGAGAAGCAGCTACAGCTTTTCAAATAAAAATGGTTCGTGTGCTATTTTGGATCATAGACCCATGGTGGAAAACAAAACAAAACAAAACAGAAAACAAGTAACTTGAGGGTTTTTAAGTAGTTATATCAATATATCAATCCAGGTGTTTCTTATTGCAGTTCATTGTTTTCTTTTCCTCCATTAAAATGTGTTTAGAGATCAAGCCTAACAGTGATGCACTAACTTCTTATTCTATGTCTTTCTTGGAATGGGATTTTTGTTTGTTTGTTTCAGTTTTCATTGATTCTTCATGAAATTATGCCATTTTCTTACCACTGCTTAATCTAGTGTACCATCATTTTATTAATTAGCTTTTGTTAAAGGAAACATTAATTATTACCACGGGCATCTTTGAAGTTAGAATTGTTATTGAATATCAGTGTTCTGCAGAAGGAGTACAATTTTTATATACAAAAGGCTCTTTCTTACCAGCTTTCAGAAAATTATTTAAAAATAGATCTACTGAGAAAAATTTTACTTAAAGGTGTTTTGAATGGTGCTAAGTTGAAGAGCACCCAGGGGTTCTTTGTGAAAAGTACTATAGGATTGTATTGTAGTGTTGCTTTAACTCAGCTGGACTTCTCAATATCCTTTGCAAGTCCCATTGAAGTATGAAATTATGATTGCTTTAATGTTAATTTCACACTTGTTTTTCTTTTTTTAAGTAATACTCAGACAATTCAGTTTACATTTGATCACAGACAGCAAGCTACTACATTTACTTACATAATAAAAGCAGGTAAATTTTGCATTTTTGTCGCCAATAAATTATGTCTGTAGAAGTGCCAAAACAGGTTTCATTTTAAAGCAAGGACAGAAAAGACTATATCAAAAAACAAAAACAAACAAACAAAAAAAAACCACCTTTAATCAAGTTTTTACTTTAAAAATGTCTGAAATCTAGTGTATATTTACCTTCTTCAAGCAGCTTTCTTAGGTAAAAATGCTCCCATATGCTGTTCTTAAAAAAAAATACAGTTTGCTTAATGTGTCCATCTGCTGTCTAAAATGTCACAGGTTTTGTGTTTTTATGCAGTTCAGATGTGTGCCTATCCACTTCCTGTATACAATTCACTAACAAACCAGAATCCCTTACCTTTCAATAATGGCTTCATTTTGAAAGGCGTGTTTACTTCTTGCAGCTTCTTGATGGCCATGTGATTTTTATTTTTATTTTTATTTTTATTTTTTCTAATCTTCCACAAATTATACTGAAATACAATCCTAAAGGACTGTTACTGTTAAAGTATATACATGTGTGGATATATATATTTATACACATACACATTTATATATATATGGCATATATGTATACTCTGAAGGGTTTCTATAATTGAACTTTGTGAAAAAGAAGAGGAATCTACAATGCTGGTTTATTTTGAAGGATATATCAGTGATCTGAGATAAAATCTGGGACATTGCAAACTTGACAGGAAGGTGTTTCCCATCTTAGTAATGATTAAGGATAGGAATTAGATTTAACAGCAATGGAACAAAGCAACAACATTTGATTTAAGGTAGTGAATAAGATCTCTTTCAGCTGAACTCAGAATTTTTGAAATTGTTCTTATCCCTGAGATATATTGCAACTATGAGCGTTACTCCTATAACAAAACTGAGCTTACTAAGTTTTGAAAAATATATTGCTTTCTGAGAAAAGAGAAGCTGTTGTGCCTTTCAAGTGGTATCTGGCTGGGACATATCACTTAATATCCATCACTCTAATGTCACTTCTCACAGCATGTTATCACTGCCATATTCTGGTATGTCATACCCAAGTAATTATAATTTTATAGCTAAAAGCTGATGCAAATAGAATACAAGGTGTCTATCTATTACACACAGGTGTTAATGTTTGCAGGAGCGTTGTTTTACCTTTTAATTTTACTGATTTCCTATTAATAGTACAAATTAAACCTGCATATTTAAATGATAGGTGGTACAGCAAAAGTATTTGCAAGAAATTCATCTGAGGAGTAATTAACAAAGGAAAGACCATTGTTTCCATGGTATGAACACTTGCTAGATGGGAAATTACTATGTGTCATCAGTGAAACTCAGCCAGAGGAGATTCTGAAATGTGAAGTTTACAAATAAGTTTTCTTCAGAAATAGATGCCTTTTTATTAATCTGACAATGTACGGAAACCTTGTCTCTGCAGGAACACAAAGCTATTTACATGTTATTTGTGCAATAATGTACAAAGACTGAGCAGAAAACTTTCAAATCTTTCAATATCCAATGTAGAATTTAAATATTTATATGTTCAACACCTTAGTTTCTCTTTCAGCACTAGAAGATCCTTTAAATTCTCATTCCAAATAAGTAACTTCACTATTTATACCACCCTGAAAGGTGTTATGTGTTTAGAAATTCCCTTAACATTTTTTTTTCTGATCTCCATTACCCATGTTTCCCTTGCCTCTGCATTTTCTGTCTCTTTTGAATGCCCTCTGCCCAGCAGGTTCAGCATTCAGCACTCTTAGCCTGCTGCTGCTCTCAGTGGTGCTTTTACTATGTAGAAGCCTATTCTTCCACCTGTGACTATGAAAACAGAAATGTTCTGGTGCAGTGGATGTCCTCTGGCTCCCTTTCTGGCTGCTTTTCTGTTCTCACTTACACAACAGATCAGCCTGTATTTTGATCCCATACACATCTGCCTTTATTTCCTGATATGATTAAATGTTTTTTTTTGTTTGTTTGTTTGTTTGTTTTTCCTAGGAAATAAAAACAAGATGGAAATGGCCAAATCTAGGCCATTCTGTTGAACCTTAATGGTTTGCATGATTTAACTACCTACTTGAAGATTCTCTCCAAAAGGGTGACCTTCAGAGTCCCCTAGGTAAGCTTAATAAAGAACTCTTAAGAATTGTTGGAAATCTTCCCAGTTTAAAATGCAGAGGTGAACATAATTTCCAGAGTAACCTTCCTGACCTGAGATTCTGACCTGAGATTTTTCAAAAGGGCTTGCAGGAGAATTTCAGTAAGATTTGAGTACCTGTCCATCACAGATACCTGAAGCACCACATTAACATCAGCAACACCCTTCCACATTGAAAAAATTTGGAACTACCCTTAAGAAGTGTATTTCAAAATTAATTTTGAATAAGGCTATATTTTAATACCCATCAAAAAGGTTTACTGAAATAATCTAGCATTGCAAATAGGCACTGACAATAAAAACACTTTTCTACCATTTATTTCCCTGTAGTAATGTTTATTCTCACATTATTTGATTTAATTTCTTAACTTAAAAAAAAAAAAAACAAAAAACAACAAAAAAAAAAACCTTAAACTTTTTACTAACTCAAAGCCCAGGGGGATACCTATACCTAGGAACCAGGTAAGATCTATTTGCAACATATTTTCCCAGGCAAATGTGGGAATCAGAATAGAAAAATCAGAATCACTTAACAGTTCTAGGATTTCAAAGTTACCTTGACTAAAAGCAACTACAGTTTACTGTGAATCAGTGTAAAAACCAATGAAAAATGTTTTATTAAGACAGACTACATCTAGGGTAGCACTACCAAAATGGGCAAGCTCTTAGGACTTTCTAGATGATAAAAATGATTGTCTTTCTGTCATGGGATGACTATTGCATGCCAACTACAACTATGTAAAATTTCTGACAGAAGACTCTTTTGTTCTGAAATAATTATTTTAATTCCCAGTAACTATTATGGTCTGACAAATTCAGTCAGCTTCATGATATTTTCAAACTCATTTTATAACCACTAAAGAGTTGATTCTTTCCAAAACTTGAAAAAGTTTCTAACAAAACCTGAAAAGTTTCAAACAAAAATATTGCAAGGATAATAATATAAGCTGTATAAATGATTTAGAATTTCATAAATTAGTCATCTACTGGATATGTTTAAAAATCTTTTAGAAAAGAGCCTATAAATATTATTTAATTACAGAATTATGTCTTTTGCCTAAGAGTTCTTTAATATGAGGTAACTGAGGGAAGGAGAGCACTTGCAAAGGACATTTCAGGCAAGCCTTAGAAACTGGCAAGGAAGAAAGCATGTGTTTGTGTTACGCCTCTCTGAAGAATAACTGCATGTATAATGTGGATGGGTTTGCATGGTCATATCTAGTTTATCAAATTTTCTACCTCATATCCTATACTAACTTTACTGTAGCATCATGCATCTAAGCCTGGAAGGTACATGACTGATACCATCTGATTCTGAGGTCTGTTGTCAGAAAGTGTGTGGAGCTATAAGCATCGTGAAATGACAAACAGCATCACAGTGTGCATGCTGAGAACATGAGTCAGGAGGCTCACTTTTGTATAAGCGCAATCACAGAGAAATTGCTTGTAAACCTTTAACACTGTGTGTAGCAGATGTAGATATTTTCTACATACGGAGGATCGGGACACTTCCTGATTTTCAATAGCAAATCAAAATTTCTTTTGTTAGGAACCTTTCTCTAAACTTTTTTTTTTTTTTTTTTTTTTTTTTGTTAGAAACCTTTCTCTGTGACCCTGAGGTGGTTGGGATCTCTTTTGACCATCTATGCTGTGTTTAATGCCCCCCAAAATGCAGTTTGCCCTCTTCATCAAAAACATCATCAAAAACCTTACTAAAATCCGAAAGGATTACATCTACCATCTTTCCTTCAACCACCAAATGTGTGACTTTATCATAGGAGATCAAATTACTGAAGCAGGTCTTTTCCTTAATGAACCCATGTTGAATATGCCTGACAATAGCTTTATTCTTTAAGTTCTTTTAAGTGCCACCCACAGGGGTTCTATTTAGGGGTCTTAATTTATTGTACAAAATAATCAAAAATAGTTTGGCAACAGAATAATTGGTCATAAGGTTTAATTTAAATTCCATGGTGCACAGATTTTATGTTTATTTCCAGATACGTACCTCCCTGCATAGGAAAAGAGTTTATTTCACTGGAACTGTAACTTGGTAATCTGACAAACAACATGTTGAGGGAGTTGTAGAAATGACTAATCTAGAAGGCAGCAGCTGGGCTTATTCAATCAGCACTAGCATCTTTCTTCTTATTCCTGACAATCCTTTTTCATCAAACAGAATTCCAGTGCTTTTTCTGTTGTCGAAAGTTTATTGTGAAATATTTGTACAGTTCTTAAACATCTTGATCTTAGTGCAAGAAAGCCTCGTGCCTTGTACTTCATTACCTGCAGATGGCATTTGAGTTGTTCCTTGTGATCAGATGTGTGCAATTTGTGCATGTGAGTTCTGTTCAATACCTAAATGGCCTCCTTTTTTTCTATGAGTAATATGGAAAATGATGTCCACCTGCAAATAAGGAATTCTGTCTTTGTTCTATTATTAACAAATGTAGAGTAACATAAATCTTTCACAAAATACCACTGGAACAATTATTTTTATTCAAATCTTTTGTTGCTGTTGTTTTGTTTTGTTTTTCTTCAAAATTCCATTTATCCTGTTCTTATAGATGATATGTATTAGAGTTCTCTGACTACTTCCCTTCTTCCTTTGCAGTCAGTATCAGTCGGGGTAGCAGAATGAGAACCTTTATTATCTATATTTCTCTCCATTGCCTGCTGTCTGATTACAGATGATAGGAGTAAACATCCACTTAATTAACTATATATTAATATTAATATATTAATTAACTAACTATAATTAATTAATTAACTATATATTAATAACTATATTAACTATATAGCAGCTAAAGCTGTCTGGTAACTATAGTTATAAATATATCCTACCATATCATTTCTTTCATTCTTATTCATGACCTCTTTTATTTGTTTGTAAATGAACATTTGGTTGAATTTCATTTTATTTGCAAGCATGTACAAATGCTGCATATGGGAACCCAAATAAATATTGGCAAGATATGAGACTTCACAAAGGAGCTTTCATGACCACTAAAGATTCATCTCTTTATCCTCAACCAACTTTGTTTTCTTTTTATGCTACAAACTACTGGTACTGAAGTAATCTAAATATCATTATGCACACATTTTTCCACTAGAAAAAGATTCTTTAAACCTGTTACTTCAGTTGTTTTCCTAATGCTAATTTTCCTTTCCCTATCCCCCTTACCTGGTCCAAACAACTCTAAGAAATTGTAGTTTGAACCTTTCAGATAGCAAAAACAAAGATCCGATTTAAACGAAGCATGCATTATTTTTTTCCAATCCAAAATCTAAATAGAATAGTCAGTTTAGTGCTATGCAACTAAAATTATGCAACTATAGTTTAGTCCTGTGCAACTAAAATATTTTTATATTCATAATCATAGGTGCAATTTCTCCAGAATCTTAGGTCATGAGAATATTGCAACCTGCATACATTTCTATTGAAAAATGAATACTCTAGTCTTTGTCTACCTGGCACAGTTTTTACTGCTGTAGTTACATTGCTCTAATTCTCCCAGTTGATTCTTATCTTAAAACAGGTACCATAAGACGGATCTATAAATACAGTGGTATTAGTTCCATTAGGGTTGTGGTTTGTTTGTTTGTTTGTTTGCTTGCTTGTTTTTCCATGGATTGTCCTTCTAGGTAAATCTTTGATGCAGCACATAATTTCCATACCCATTTCACAAAGACACAAAGGCGGTGATTTACCAGCATAAAACTAACACAGATGGGAAAAGAAACAAAGTCCTAGTTTAATCACCACTGTCTATTCATGTACTTAAGGGCTGCAGCTATACCAGTAAATTAAATTTCCATGGGAACATTTCTTATATGTAGAATGAATTGCAAATAAGTTGTTAGAAATCCTACCTGGGCTTGGCCCATGCTAACCACTGATTTTCCCAAACAATTCCCAGCTACAGTTCAGCAGTTAAAATTTCTCTGGTATCTGTTGCTGTCCTCCAACAGTGTGCAGGTAGGCTTTGTAACTCCTTTGTCCTGTTGTGCTGCCCTATTTTCACACTGGATGGGCACTTAAAATATCATAGTATGCATTTCCATTCTTGGTCTCACAGCAGGGAAAAGCAACCTGGGGTTCAAGGATAGCACAATGCAGTAGTAGTCTATGAGGAGACTGGCCATGACTGGATGGGATGCAGTTCTCTGTGGATCTCCCTTCCTTACCTATGTTGAGATTACCCCATATGTGAAGGTGGGATGCCATTCTCCTTCACCTAGCAGCCAAACAGATAAGATAAGCAGTAAGAGAAAGGGATAAGCAGTTCATTCTGGGCATCTCTCATGCTGTTCTAGCATGAACAAACTCTTCTAGCTTCCTGATTCCCCTCCTGCCTCTTCCTCTAGTCCATGATATTCCCTGAAATGTAGGCATGGAAAATTCCAGGTAATATAGCCCTCAAGCTTTCTTACCTCAGACAAACAAGCTTTAGTATTTTTATTAATTGGAACCGTTTTGCCTTTCCCCTTTCTAATTGTTGTTAAGGTTTCCTTTACCTGGTGAATAAAATGAAATATATAGTAGCAGTCTTATAAATGGATGAAGAGACTTAGGTGTCGTGATAGCATGTGTTGGGTTGCAGTGGCATGTTTTCAAGTAATAAAGTGGGGAGAGAAGGGAGTTACCTAGAGCCCTTGTAACACCGTAACAGGAAAGAAAACATTTTATGAAAATGTCTGTCTGTGTCATATAGATAGATATTGCAGAGAAATAGCAAAGATTAAGACAGCTAAGATAGAGGTGCAAGTAAAGTCTGACTCAGCATCTGCAAGCTCCTAGTGTACAGTACAGACAGCTCAAAACAGTGGGACCAAGAAACCATTCAGCTGGGTGTGGGTGGTAGGTACACAGGGCTCATCCAGAAAGTCTGTGCGTGAGAAGAGTGTGGAGGCCAACTCAAGAAAAGGGCTAGAACAGCTGGGAGTTGACTCTGATTTAGCAGAATGAAAGTTGCACTTCATCACTACTTACCAGATGGTCTGTGTTACAAGCAGATGGTGTGGCAATGGAGAAAGAGGCATCGTTAGAAGCAAATGGTCCATATTATATAATAAGGGCTAGAGGGAGTGCATGTTTTAAATTTTTGGGTTGCTTGGTTTATCTGTTTCTTCTGGATTTTTTTTTTTTTTTTAAGTGAAAACAACAGAGGTACAGCAGTATAATATGTTGGGGCCATGTGAAACATGGGAAGGAAACCAGACCTATTTTCAAAACTTGCCCTGGGGTATGACTGATGGAATGTTGCTGCAATGCTCATTAATATTTTGATGGAAAAGCCCTGAACTAGATAGGGACAGTGAGGTCAAACAAGATATATGGGAGCTAAAAAATCCAATCCTTCTGCGAATTCTGCTTTTAAAATAGTTTGCTTGCATTCTCATGCAACCTGTATAAGGTGCTCCAGGTGAAAGAAGTTTTGCACAGCACTAAACATGTTGGTACCTATCCCATCCCTCAGGATTTTCTATTTCAAAATATATTGGCCAAACACTCCAATGATATGCTACAGAAGTGCAGGTCCAGATCTATACACAGGCATTATAGTTGTTTTTTGAATGGCTGCAAGTTTCAGGCAGTACCAACCACAGTACCTGTGAATATTCCTTGACAGTGTACTTGACAGTATATTGTAGTGTCAGGGACTGGAAGTTCCTTCAGATGCTGCAGGAATTCTGCAGAGGCCTATGGCTACAAAGAGGAGATAAGAGTGACTATGTGTTTTCTGTGAGTTTACTGGTATGCCCATTTTCAAAATCCTGTGTGAAGTCTTCACACTAGGCCTACTTGGCCTTGCTGACATAATGGACACAGACCAACCATGGGTAGATCGTCTACACCATGATCTTTGTACCACCTGTTATAATTCTGCCTAGTATGAATTTTCTGCTCCCAAACTCTTGCATGTTGTCTGGGAAGAGTCACAGTAACCTTCCTGTCATTCTTATCATATAGATGTGGAATACCTGAAAAGACAAGTTCACACTTACTAGCAAAACTTCCAAAAAATTTCCAAAAGCAAAATCTAGCTTTGCAAAATGATCCTCTTGCTTGTGCAAGGGAAAAATTCTAATTGTCTAAACATTACAAATGTCAAAATGTTGAAGAATGGAAGAAGGAGGACAATTTTGAGACAGTACTAGAATAATGAACAGTCAGTTTAATGCATTAGGTAATTAGCAAAGTCATACACTGTAGCAATATTGCCCACAAAACTTACAGGCACACCAATTGCTGATGAAGCATTCTTTAGGCAATGGACAACTATGAGGAAGAAACAGTAGTGCATGAGTCAGTTCCCATCGTGGTCTGTTTTGGAAGCAGAACTCAGAAGCACCTGCTTTTCAGATGATAGAAACAAACTCTTCAGAGATCCTTTACAGACACTGTGCCTGAACACTTTCTGAGTAAGCACTTTATTTACTTATGTCAAAGCACAGTCTCATGTTTGAGGTGAGGTATGGGCCTTTCCCTCTCATCAATTACTATGCAAGTTTTGATTAGAATTTCTAATCAAAATGTTATTCTGCTCAACTTTGAACAGATGCTTTATCTTCTTTATCTACATGCAGCATATGTCAGGTGATAAATTAAGCGGTTAAAGGATAATATGAGGCAAACTTTGGAACTCAAAACTGGAACGTATTAGTTTTTATAGAAAAAAATGTAAGAAATGTATCATTATATTAGGTCTTATGAAGGATTAAAATATATTTTTTCTAATGTTGTTTATTCCTGGAAATAAATTGTAGATATCAAATATTTGAAAATGTTATTAATGTGACACCCTTTTTCAATAATAATAGGGAAAGAATTATTGATTAGTTTTACTGAAGAAGGAACTAACTTTGGCTGTTGACTTGTAGGTTTGTCTGTTCTATCTGAGATGTCACTGAAATGTCGTTATTCAGAATTGAGAAATATTGGAGACCTACTGCCTAAGGCAGTGAGGTAGAATGAAGGTTGTTTAATTGAACATGCTAAGAGTAAAGTTGACTATTCATATGAAACAGAGGTGCCTAATCAAAGGAGAAATTTCACTGGGAGAAATGTTTAATTCTCAGTCCTGGGAAGAATCTCCAGGTACAGTTATTATATATGCTCCACTTAAAACAATAAAAGAGCATTATTTTTGATTGAATGGAGAAAGTGAGCTATTCTGTACTGTGGAGCAATTTTCTGTTTGAAATTTCTGGAGAAAACAAACAAACAAACAAAAACACCTTTGATTCTTTCTGTTTTTAAAAGTAGCAGACCTTGGTGATGTTCAGTATCTTCTATCCATCCACTAACCAATGTGGCTTGTCAATATCTCAAAACTGTAGATGACACTGTGCAGACAAAGGAATTGCATCAAGTACAGGGAGCACTGTCAAGCAACAAACTGTGTCTAAAGGTTACCTGTCGAGTATATGGGAGAGATCACAACTATCAGTATATTTTAATGTGAATAATCTCACTCAGTGAACAATGCACAACCTCAGCACTGGATCACAAAGCAAGCAAAGGCTACAGAAGCAGTCTCAGCTCCTGCAAACTGGAAAGTGTTAAGGTAGGCTAGGAATGTGCCAGGAGATATAGGAGCCTCTTAAAATTCTCTTTAGTAGTGGCAGGCAGGTGGGTTACATGCAGACACTTTGCCTTTCCCTCTGAAAGGTTTTAACTCAGTGGCTGATTCTCATCATTTTCAGTCCATGTTAATTTACTTACAGCATCTCGGTATTGAGCCTTAGTGCAATGTGATGTACAATATACAGCAAAGTGTAAAATTTCAGTGTTAAATTTTAGCAGATTAGGTGAGTCTTCTATAAACTCTTGGAGACAGTGTTTTACAAAATGAAATGTAGTCAGTACTCAGCCATCTTGATGCACTGGCTGGACATTAATATTGTGGTTGTCATGGCAACAGCACAGTATTTAAAGTACAAATGCAACTCCAGAATGTGCATAGAAAATACCTTTAAAAATTTAAAAGGAACTGCTAGAATTTTCAGTAAGAACATGCAATAGAAGTACTTAATTAAATCTTTTAAATTTGTTACCATGCAAAATTTATGCAAGTCTCAAATACCACGTAATAAAAGACACATGCCCTTGAAAAGCTATAGGTGCTACTCAAAACCAAACAATTCTTTATTACAATAGTATGCAATAAAAACAGGAGAGCAGCTGGTAAGTGGTTCCCAATTTACCCCTGAAATATCAAAGTAACATTGAAAAGTAGACAATTAATTCAGAGCGAAATGGTCAAAACAAATATTCTTGATTCTCAGCTAGTAATCTTGGGGATTTTCAATCAAGCCCTTCTGGAAGTGATTATTCTTTATTAATCCATGCTACTAAATATATATATTTATTTTATTTTATTTTATTTTATTTTATTTTATTTTATTTTATTTTATTTTATTTTATTTTATTTTATTTTATTTTTTATTTTTATTTTTTTTTCTTTCCCTGGAGAAATATGAACTCCCCATATTAAAGTAATGAGGTGTAGTACATCCAACATAACTATCTACTCAGGTGCTTAGTTTACTGTTCTATAATTTTCATGGACAAGTTATCTTTTGGTTCTATAAAATTGCTCAGACATTTGTTTTTCAATAGGATAATGTAGACCATAAAAACAGCTCTGCTTTTCTAAAGGAGTCTCTTCTAGTAATATTAATTTTTCACTGAAGCTTGACCTTTTTATGTTAAGAATCTGAAAAGAGAAGGAGAGGAAAGTACAGAAAATTTTCTGTTGTTCAAATATAAAGCAGAGGGCAATAATGTTAATTTGTTTCCATTACAAGAATGTCACATATAATCACAGAATCATAGAATATCCCAAGTTGGAAGTGGCCCATAAGGATCATGGAGTCCAACTCCTGGCACCACACAAGTCTACACAAAAATTCAGAACATATGACTAACAGCACAGTCCAAATGCTTCCTAAACTCCTGCTTCAGGTCCTCTTCCATGATGGGTATCATCAGGGTACAGACACAGTTACTAACTTGTCCCCAAATAAGAAAGCGTTTGTTTTTTTTTATTATTATTTTTATTTTATTTATTTATTATTTTATTGCTATTTGTTGCCTGGTCTTGGAAGAGCTCCTAATGAAGCTCTTATTTATTCTTCTCTGCATGAACAGTAACGCTACACTCCAGCACTTCTTCCCGGCAGACCTGACGTCTTCTGCTTCTTCAGAGGAGCAGCTGTCTCCCTAACAGCTTTGGCTGATCTGCTGCTCTTCTTTGTGTTCTGCCATGGAAGGTGTGGCTTCCTCTTCAAGCAGCCATGGGGCTGCCTTCTTGTCCTCAGACAGAGACATCGCCGGGCTCCAGGTCCCAATGTCCACCGTGGCTCTCTGAGGGGTTCCTTCTGCCGCCCTGGTGCAGCATCCCAGAGGAAGCCAAGTCCCCTCTTGTCCACTCCTTGGGACTCCGTGCAGAAGAGATGACACCTCTGGATGAGGTGGGGGTAGGGGACGGAGGATGGGGGACAGGAAAAAGGCCACTCTGCAGGCAAGCCAGCAGGATGGCTGCAGATGGCCTTTCAGCTATTTTGAGGGGCGGAGGCCAGGCCGTGAATATGGAGCAGGTCTGGTGCTCCTGTGATGCCGCCGGTGGGACTTGATGGCAGGGAGCCCAGGCACGTTGTTATTGTGCCAGCTCAGCTGTGGTGGAGCATCCACCTCCATTGGTTCATCTGGAGGTGGATCTACCTCCATCAGGTCTTCATCCGGAGGCAGATCCACCTCCATGGGCTCCGCATCACGAGTCGCAGCACAGCGCACTGCTCCTACGGCACCGGTCCTCCGCCTCCTCATCACAAGCTGTGGCCGACTTCTTTTCGCTTTGAGGAATGCATCCTCTCTGGACCCATGCAAGCATGGGCAGCCTCCGCTCCAGGTCCTCTTCCTCCCATCCATGATGGCTGTAAGAGGGCCTGGAATCTCAGCGAGTGGCGGGCCCTGCGCAGGGGCCTTTTATAGGGCCCGGAACAATCCAGGGGGCAGATGCCACTGTGACATCAGGAAGCCTCTGTGACGGTGGCCAAGGCATGGCCAGACGTGGCTGTGTTGGGAGAGGTGTCGGTGTCCTGAAAGACGCCCTCACGAGGCAGGAGGAGGAGGGTTGGGGGCAGAGGGCCCCTCTCCTGGGGATGGCTCTCCCTGGCCATTTTGCCTGCCAGAGAGACAGGCTGCCCCTCGGGCACAGGACCTGCCCTCCAGCCCCCTCCTCAACCTGTGCCTGGGCTCCCTGTGCCACAAGATGGTGGCAGCAGTGTTTCTGAAGGGGCAGGGCCTCCACTACCCCCCTGCCACCAACCGGGCTCCCTGCAAGTGGCGCAGCCCCCCATGCTGACAGCATCTGAGAGGGGGCAAAGCACCCAGACATCCTGCAGATGGGCAAGGGAGGCACGGCCAGGTGGTGCCAGGTCTCCCAGCAGTCAATAAAAGCTCTGCTGACATTCAAGTGCTGCGGGAGCCCTTCTCAGGACCATCTCCTACATCTACCCCCTATCTAGCCCCTGGGGTACCAAGAGGTGTCATCGCTTGTCCAAACTGTGACTGTACATATATTTTGTTGTAATTCCATTAAACTTCTGAAACTCTTGATGCCATGCAGGGTAATTAAGTATTTAATCATCTAAGCAATTACAGATAATGCACGGTATACATAGCTTAAAATTTCTCAAATTAAGTCATAAAATTTTATTTGAAAACATATGAAACTATTACAAAAATATATAGTCTTATCGATAATGAAAAATTCTTGTGTGTGAATATCAAAAATTGACCTACTATTTAAAGTATCACATGATGAAGCTGTCTTACAAGTATATCTCAGATAAAATGAGACCTTGATTACACTAAATAGCTCTGTCTCATTAGATGATGTTGGCATGTGCTGAGAAGGCAAGTAAATCACAGCTAATTGTTAAGGGGTTGGGGGTTCCCTGTACCTCTGGATTACATCTGCTCTGCTGTAATGGCTTAGGTACAAATGGGGAAGAAAGCAACAAATCTTTGCATCCTTGTAACATGAGTGACCTGGGAAACTATGTTTAGTGGATCTAGATATAGTAAAATTCAGAGAGATTGGCCTTTGATAATATAACCAGTAAGGCTCATGTTACCATCCAAGTTAGAAAGCAAAGAA
The DNA here is from genome assembly GCF_964211825.1 of Aythya ferina. NCBI lineage: Eukaryota > Metazoa > Chordata > Aves > Anseriformes > Anatidae > Aythya > Aythya ferina. The sequence goes on from NC_140297.1 coordinate 84,185,047, forward strand.
CAATGAATACAATAGCCTCTCGGAGAGTATACATCCACAAACATCCAGTGTTGTGCAGAAGGCTGAGCCCAAGAGGGTAGTGCTATGTGTAGTGTCCAGGCCAACCACCAGGACTCGAGCACTTCAGCCAGCAGCAGCAAGTGTCCTCTTCCACTATGTCTGTGGTGCTGGTCACAGCTGAACCAAAGACCTAGACTCATGTGCATGTGTGACTCTGTACAGCATGGGGGGGGGGAGGGGTGTGTGTGCACGTGTGTGTGTGTTAAACTGCTATTCACCCACTCTACCCATCCCACTGACGAAATAAATCTTGTATGTTACTGAGTGGTATGGTGTCTACTTCATTTGTCTACTTCATGTCTACTTCTTGTGTCTACTTCATTTTAAATTCCACCATAAAGCCACAAAGTAAAGTTATCTAAACACTTCATAAATCCATAGAACATCAGAGAATCATGTGTGTATGCTGTGCTTTGTTAGAATGGGATTTGGATTTCACCATAGATGAGTAAAAGAAACAGGTGAATTTTACACATAATTTCATATAATTGTGACTTTTTTTTTTCCCCAAGACTTCAGAATGCTTAAAACCTTAAAGCCTTTAAAGGTCTTCTTATATGTACTCATATTTTTTACAAACCTCTATTTTTTGCAGTTCATGCGTGAAAACTTTGGTCAACAACAACAAAAACAACAAAGATTAAAAAAAAAAAAAAAACATAAACAAAACACAACAAATTTTGCTGAAAAGATGCCCCTTATGTCACGATCAATCTGTTTTCTCTGTGGATATCTAATAAGTTCCATGTCAGTATTTTTTTACGTGTTAACTTAAAACATTTTCAAGGCAGACCTTGAAAGAAGAGAAAATATTTGCTTTACGATAAGGTAATTAAGTGTTAGTCTCATGAGTTTTATTGGATTGTCTGAATCTATAAACTATTCACTACTTCTACTATCAGTGCCACTAGTAACATTATGAACCCAAACTTTCTTATTTTGCTTTGTTTGCTAAAATGCTCAATAATGGCTGCTGATTCTTTTAATAGTGATACAGCTTAACTATTAGGCCAAAAAAAATCAACAATGGCAGTGTATTTATATACATTTATACACATTTAATACCATCTGTATCAGTGGGGATAATAGAGATCAAAGAACAGAATGGTACAGAAATTCTCTCATTCTACGTGATCTTTCAGGACCAATTTGAAATTAGGATTGTGAATTGAAATATATATACTGTATAGCCCCAAATCAGATACAAATCTCATAAGGGCAAGCAACAAAGCAATGAGCATTAAATATGACCTACAGAGACCTCACAATATCAGTGAAAATAAAATAACATAATCAGAGCAGGAATTATATCCTTGTGATCTATCCTAGCATTCATGTACTTCTGGTTGTTTACTGCCACAATGTTTGAACCAACAGATAAAGGGGATCTTTGAAGACAAAACTAAAGAAAAAAAAGAGTGACAAGTCCCAGACCCAGCCATCTCTACCAGATCTTTGATTGTCTGAAAGCTATTAATGGGGCAGCATTCCATTCAAGTGGACAAATGTCTGTTTTTTTGAGTGTATGTGTGTTTATTTCTGAACCTTATATGGTTACCCATAATTTAAGTCCCTGTATAATTCATTCAATCTGTTATTCTTACATAGCATTATTAACAAGATTCTACCATTTATAGATAGTTTATTAAAAAAATATCTGTATGTCATATGAACTGTTTACCCTGTATAATGAAAACAAACAAACAAACAAATATTTGAAATTATTTGGAGGGTGGGTTTCTTTTTGTTGTTTTTTTTTCCTCTTTGAAAGTGTTACACCATGCTAAGAATAATTAACTATGTATTAAGAAAAGATTTGAAAAAATACCTGCCATAACATTAGCAGTGGATAATTCCATGAAATGCTAGAACTACATGCATATCTAGAGAAGCCCTCGGTGTCAATAAAATAGAGAAATAAGAAATACACTCATGGAATTATTATTCATATATCAGTTTTTGTGTGAATCCAAAAAGTTGCAAAATATATATATATAAATATCCTGTGAGGAATTTGTTGTTCTTAACTCATTCACACAGGGGCAACAGTGCTAGTTATAGAATAAAGGATAAGGAGGCCTTATGCCCTTTTTTAGCATAGGATGAACATTTGCATTTATTGCTTTGCACCAGAAAGTGACGGTTCCTTTTGGATTCCAACATGAAAGACAGACATTAATATTCTAGCAAAGTTGACAGCAAGTTATAAAATATTGCATCTCTAATGATGGAAATCTGGGATGATGCAACATCACACAGATGTGATGCAACATCACACAGAACATGACAGTGTGAAAATTCATTATGAAGTTAACTGCTATTGTGGTCTTTTCTTCAATAGAATCTTTACACTGAAATATGTTCCTTCATATCAAGACATGCCAGTGATGTTTTCACTTATGCCAGGTGGGAACTAGCTGTAGTCTCTTCTGGATCAATTTATCCTATACCAAAATATATGTATAGCACAACAGAATCACAGAATTGTCTAGGTTGGAAGAGACCTCAAGATCATCGAGTCCAACCTCTGACTTAACACTAACAAATCCTTCACTAAACCACATCACTAAGTTCAACATCTAAATGTCTTTTAAAGACCTCCAGGGATGGTGACTCCACCACTTCCCTGGGCAGCCTGTTCCAATGCCTAACAATGCCTAACCTTTCGGTAAAGAAGTTCTTCCTAACATCCAACCTAAAACTCCCCTGGCGCAACTTTAGCCCGTTCCCCCTTGTCACCAGGCATGTGTTTCTGTTTTTGTTTTTGTTTTTTTTTTTTAAAAAATCCCATCTCTCTTGTGCAAGTACAGAGGTCCTCATCTGGGAAGATATCTGTGCCTAATGAAAGTGTAGACCTTTTCATCTTGCTATAAGCAACACATTCCTCAGTGCTACCTTTCCTCAGGGCTCCTGGGAAGGGTGCCCTTCCCTTCTCAATACAAGCCACCTTTTTAAACCTTTTTCTGTTGTTCTTTCTGATTGCTTACACATGTACCTTTCATTCATTGTACATACATACAAACATCACTATTTCTGTTATAAATCTATGCAGCATGAATGTTCAAGTATTTACAGTATCTGAGAATTTGCTACTACAACATTTCAGAAGAAAATAGAAGTTTATGTCTGCAGTTTCCAACATTGTTACTGGATGGTATCTGTTAGTCCATTAAGAGCTCATCAAAGTTTGGATAGTGGCAAACAGGAAGAGCACTGCTATAAATCACCAATTTTGTGAACAAAAGGTTTCTTCAGCTTGAGTCTGCAGGTAGAACTTTGAGTTTTTGCTATGATTTCAGCTTCTCTGTTCTAATGAATTGGATTATTACTGCTCTAAGGAAAGGTTAGCATGAGATTCTTAGTACAAAAAATATAGTATCAAGTATATGCTTGACAAAAGCTAAGAGCACAACACTCTGCATGGTGCCAAAGGTCAATCTGTATATGACTTCTGAGTAGATGTTCTGCTATAATTTTTTAGTTTGAAGGAACATAATACAGGTTCTGGATACTATTATGTAATATAAGCATTCTGATTATTCATTCTATTGTCTTATTAATGTCTTATATATATTTCACACTGATAAAATTATAATCTTTAGAACCTGGAAAATATGATCTTCCCCTTTAATCTGTCAACACATATTCAATTTTTTTGATCATATGCGTTTTATTTCTTTCAGCAGTTCACAGGAAACTGGTCATAGCAAGCCACAGGGCATCTTAGAAGGAAGGTTTATTTTTAATTTCTTCTATATATTTACATATATAAATGTATTACAAATCTTGGCAATTCAACACCATTCAGCAATGACAGCAACAGTTACCTTACAGAAAAATAATGTGATCTCTGTAACACAATGTATTGCAACTTAATATATATATGAATGTGTATATCTATACTTATATACATACATTGAATTAATTATAAGTATCACAGTAGAGATCAGTATTGCTGTACCAGTACTCTAATTGACAGCCAAAGTTAGCTATTCAAATAGTACTGAAATCTAAGAGTCATAGTTATTGGCAGCCTATTGAAAAAATGTGTGGGATTATCTATTAATGTTGGTTTTAGCTGTTTTTTTTACAGGGAATATTCTACTACCTAGTGGCTGCTATGAGTATCTTTCTCACTGTCAACGAAACTATATAGTCAGATTATCTGCATAGTCAAATAACACATCTGAAATGTGAAAAGAAGAAGAAAATTATTACATGAAGATAAAGGCTCAGGGTTTCTTTAAGCCCATGTTTGGGCCATGGAATAAGCTCTTTCACTGAATTTAACCAATTTAACTATTATATTTGGAGAATATCTGGGAATTGATAGGTATTAAAACTCCTTCACTTTTCCCCCAGAGCCATCAGAAAACATCTTCAGGTAGCAACTTATGTGTGAACATCAGTATTGAAACCTGAATGTCACTTGGCTGTGGGGAAATTAAATGAAAAAAAAGGAGGTGTTTTACCAGGTACCACAGCAAAAAAACTTTTCTTTGTATTCTAGATTTAATAGGGTGTAGTTGAATGCATGGCAAAAACAAAATTCATGGCTAACAAATTTTTCATGGTGTCTGAACTGACTCAGCCAACCTAGAGAATTTACTTGAGATTTTACATGAAATGAAACAAGGCAAATCTCCTCGTGACTGTAAATTTTGAACAAAACTCTCTTCAATAAATCATGTTTACTTACATAGGCCTCAAGAAGCCTTTCAAAACTCTGTGTTTGTGTGATCTAACACCTGGATGTGGCTATTCACAGATACTGCTACTATTATAGGTGATTCTCTTCAGAGCAGGAAACTGATGTGTTGTTGGCTTCCAGACAGATTCTCAGTGATAACCAAGTTTCCAGCTTTGATATAGAAAACCTTCTGTAATTTGAGTCTGATATATGTTAGAAATTGAACATGTTTGTCTGAGATCAGAAGAAATGTTTTAGACCATAGTTAAAAGCACTGCAGTATGGAGAAAGGCTCTTGTAAGTAAACAGGCAGTGTTCTGCAGCTAGCGATTAAGCATGGAACTGGAAGGATTTTAGTTAGACTCAGGACTGTAGCAAAGACTTTGGGCAGACTGTCAATGGGTATAACTTAGCAGGAAGTGTCTTGGCAAGGAGTTGGGAGCTAACAACACTGAATGTCAAACCCAGTATCGCAGGACAAATTTTTCAGGGGACTTAGCTTCAAGGGGGACATGAGAAGTATTAGAACAAGCTGCCTTCTGAAAACTGAATTACCTGACAGTAAAACCATTAAGCTATGCTGGTTTAGGGAAGAATCAGCAGTAAATCAAGAGCTTACTAGACTTGTGATTAACACATCAGAGAGAAATAAGATGAAGAACTTGGTACACTTGCATACAATTTCTTTTTGTTATTACTTACCAGGAGGTTTAAATTAGGTGCCCACAGTGTAGGAACTTGCTGAGGGAGGGTGAGATTGACAGATTTATGATAGTGCCTGCATGACATACAGTTTCCCATCCCACCTTCTTCCAGCTTTGTCATTCTTTGTACTCACATGCAATACTGCTCTGTACACTACCTGAGTCCCTTCCCTTCAAATTATTCAGACTTCCTCCTTTTAAAAAAATTGGCTCTCCCTTTCAAAGAGCAGATGCATCATTCTATCATTCTGATAGAGTAGATGGAACAACAGATTTGACTGGATCATTTTGGAATAATCTGCCTACAATACTACTACTAATAAACACAGCTTTTTTTTTTTTCTCTAACTTTTGGTGGTGAATTTTTTGGTACTGTTATACATATGAAGTAAACATTAGTAAGCGGTTTTTAACCCAGCATTTTGATAAGCTAAATGGCAGCATTATCCAATTTGAAATGTGATTAAGTTTGGAAATCTCTTTTTAAAATATCAACCAGAATGTTATGGGTGTGTGCTGTGCTACAAATAAATAGTATATAAATCTACTCTGAGCTGATTAATATTGTTCTCTCTAATAAAGCTACTACAGAAATACTCTAAGATTTGGAATGTGCAGTCTTTCATCAAGCATTTTTCTGAAGCTTCTTTTTTTTTTTTTCACCATAGGCACAATTCATTATTAACATAATCTAAAACAAAAACAAAACAAAACAAAACAAAACAAAACAACAGGCTTTATCCAGTTAAATCTGACTTGAAATTTGTCTTATCTAAAGTATTTGAGTCACAAATACAATAAAAAAAAAATGGAGTATTTAATCATTCATTTAATAGATTTCAGATAATTTATACCAAAAGGGTACTGTTGAATTCTACTACCTAGGAGTTCCTAAACTGGATACCCTTAAAGTCAAATGAGATGTGATTTGTTTATTTTCATGGCCTAATACAAAAAGGCTTTTATTTTTTGTCTTCATTGTCATTTACAGTAGCTCCAAATCTTCCTTGAAACCGTTGAGCAGTACTTTACAAATATAACTCTTAGCATGCTAAAAGATTCAACCCTTTGTTACCATTAAATAGATTTCTGTGATCTGGAACTAACCTTGTTAGATATTATTTTCTATGCTTTATAATCATACACTTATGTAGCATGATCATTCAAAATATTATCGTATCTTTTAAGTTGCTAGACTGGAACGACTTAAACATGTTGTTGTAGCATTTCTTTATAAATAGATCCCTGACAACTAGGTCATCTGTGTATAACTCAAGTCTGCCACACTGGCATAAAATACATGATCTTTTTCCACTTTCATTAAATTTCATCATGATTTCATAACCTCCTGAGAAAGGTATGCAGACATGGACACTTACCAAGAGTACGTCGTGAGTGACATCCTCTACTTTGTAGCTCTGCCTTTTATTGAAATGTGAATAGCTGACATTTGTGGCTGCTCAAAGAACATTTATTTGGCTTCATCAGAAATAAGAGTAATGTAAATTATTTCTTAGTTGAGGCCGATTCAAAAATATTGAATCATAGAATGGTTTGGGTTGGAAGGGACCTTAAAGATCATCTAGTTCCAACACCTTTCTATGGACAGAGACAAATTCCACTAGAATTCCACTAGGTTGCTCAAAACCCCATCAAACCTGGCCTTGAACAAAGATGAAATATGCATAACTCTTCTGGGCAACCTGTTCCAGAGCTTCACCAGCCATATTTTAGCTTTGATTTCAAATGAAAACATAAAAAAAATATATATAATTTTTCAGTAATAATAATACTGTTTTATGTTACTTTGATTGTTCGTTTTTTGTAGGAAAACTGGAAGACCAACTGGCACAGTCTGAAAGAATAACGAAGACATGAATAATCATAAGTTCCTTAATGGCTAAAAAATGTAAAGTCCATTATTAGCAGCCTGTATCTTTATGGACTTACTGAAATGTCAAACCCAAGATGATTTTGCATTATTTAAACACCTTATTTATATAACTACATTTATATAAATTGTATATATTTAAAATTTATTTAATTTTTATATATTTTATATGCAGTATATATATATTATGCAAACGTTCACAATTTTGTTGCATACTGACACTATTTCATTCCAATTTTGAGTGAGCAACTTCTAATATTTTCTCTATTTGGCAAATGACTGTTCTACTTTTGGTGGGGATAGAGTTAATTTTCTTCATAGCAGCTCATGTGGTGCTGTGCTTTGAATTTTTCACCTAAACAGTGTTGCTAACACATGGATGTTTAAATTATTATTCAACAAAGCTTACACAGAATCAAGGACTTTTCTTCTTATACTGCCCTGCCAGACAGTAGGCTGAGTGTACAAGAAGCTGAGAGGGAACAGAACTAATACAGATGACACCAACTGACCAAAGGGATTTCCATACCATATGATGTCATGCTGAACAATAAAAGTTGGGCTAAAGAAGGAGGAAGGGGGACATTTGGAATTACAGTGTTTGTCATACATTCTTTCGTGTAATTCTCAAATAACCATTACACATACTGAGGCACAGCTTTCTAGGAATGGCTGAACATCTGCCTGCCCAATGAGGAAGAGTGAATGAATTCCTTATTTTGCTTTGCTTTCATGTGCAACTTTGCTTTACTTATATTGTCTTTATCTCAACATTCTTTTTTCTCATTTTTACATTTCTGATCCTTTCCCCTAACCCATCACAGGAGAGTGAGTGAGTACCTGTCTGGGGCTTAGCTGAATATTAAGGTTAAGCCACAACAGTAGCCCAATTTTATTCAATAGAATAAAAGAAATGAATAGTACTTTAATTTGTTACAAAAGATTTTGGCAGACATATTCACACTACAGTTCTAGCTATTCCTGATTCTTGCAGAGTTGACCGTCTCTCACTTTATTATCAGATATCCTTGAAATTGGAGACACATGGCTTTGATGGATGGACTACTCAAGTGGAATTGGCAGGATCTAGAAAGTTGCAGTCAATGGCTCAAAAAGTCTAAATGGAGATCAGTGATGAGCAGTGTTCCTGTGGGGTCCATATTGAGACTGTCCAGCAAGTTAGCAGACCACGCCAAACTCAGTGGTGCAGTTGATATGATAGACAGAAAGGATGGCATCCAGAGGGATCTGGACAGGCTTTAGAAGTGGCTGCACATGAACCTCATGAAGTTCAACAAAGACAAGTGCAAGGTGCTGCACAGGAGTAGGGGCAATCACTGGTACCAGTATAGACTTTGGTAAGAATGGACAGAGAACAGCCATGAGGAGAATGACCTAGGTGAATGAAAATTTGGACAGCCTAGAAAGACAATCATATCCTGGTCTGCTTCAAAAGAAGTGTGGCCAGCAGATCAAAGGAAGTGATTCTCCACCTCCATTCTAGTCTTGTGATACCCCACTGCATTCAGATCTGGGGTCCTCAACACAAGAAAGACTTGCTCCAAAATCTGTTGGAGCAGGTCCAGAAGAGGGCCACAAAAAAGATGGAACACCTCATCTGTAAAGAAAGGCTTAGAGACATGTTTTTTTTTCAGCCTAGAGAAGGATCTGGAGAGAGATTACTACAGCCTTTCTGTACTGAAGCTGGACTTATAAGAAAGATGGGAAAAGACTTTTTACTAGGACCTGTAGTGATAGGACAAGGGACAATGAATGTAAACAGTAAGAAGGTAGATTTAGACTGGATATAAGGAAAAAAAGATTCATGATGAGGGTGATGAGACACTGGAATAGGTTACCTACCCACAGAAGCTGTGGATGCCCCATCCCTGGAAATGCTCAAGGATGGATGGGACACTGAGCAACCCGATCTAGTGGAAAGTGTCCCTGGCCATGGCATGGGGGTTGGAACTGGATGCTCTATAAGGTCCCTTCAAACACCCAACCATTCTATAATTCTGTGATTCTATGATTCCTTTTTTTTTTTTCCTTCTTTTTTTCAAAAGCTCCAGTGAGCAGAATGTAGCTAAAAAATACTTGCTCTGTGTGTGTGTTATTTACTTCTTTCAGAAGTAATTCCAAATGGCTTTGTAACTTTTTTTTTTGTTTGTTTGTTTTGTTTTGTTTTGTTTTGTTTTGTTTTGTAAAAACTGAAATAAATAAATAAATTGAAGCACTGGTATAGCTATTGACATTTCAAATAAGATTAAAAAAAAAAAAAAAAAGAATAAAAGAACAGAGCATGACCTTATTAACTATCCCATGGCTATTTGTAAATCTAGAAGCTGAAAAAAAAAAAATGCAGTGATTCAAATGTGTATATGGTTGCTCTAACAACTCAAGCTTAAACCAACCTTCATATTCTCATGAGTTGGTCTTCTCTGGGATTTATTCTAATTGCTTTTTATCAATACATTTTTCTTTCATCTCATTATTCCTGTTATAATTCACAAAGGATATCGTACTCATTAATGAGAATTAGCAAGGCCTTATTAAGATCAAATGCCCTTTTCCCTTTTTGCCCTTTTGCTCAAGGGCAACTACTGTAGATCTTTCTGATATCCTGGGTAGAAGTTAAAGTAATTTATTTCATGGTAAATTATACTTCAGTGCCAGAATCCCAGTGTCACATGAGGCACTCAGTGACAATCCTGTTCACAATATTACCAAGAGCATTTAACAGTGCTGTTTTACTATTTTTTCTCTCCTGAAGGTTGAAACATGTCATTGCTAGAACAAGCACCACAGCTGGTGTATGAGATGAGAAAGATATCCCTACTCTCTGTCCTAAGGGCAATTAAATGCAGTCCTGAAGGACACAAGTAACTGAAAGTGGATTTTGATTTTTTATGTACAATTTCTGTCAAAACCAACAGGTGCTAATTCTGCATTACCAAGAGAAATATTTCAAAGGTAGCTTAGTGTGTTAATCTACTACTCTTTTCAAAGTACAAAAAAAGATGATTCTGCGGTTTTCACCCTTGCTAGAAAGTACTTTTTTCACTTTTTCATACTATTAAAAAGTATTTTCAAATAAAGTATAGAAAGAGATATTCATATAGATGCCAATTCAAATTAAAATAAATTCATTGTTTGATTTACAATATCAAAGGTGATAGTTTATAGAACATCCAAAAAATTGTTTCAGTATCAATATTGTTCAATCCAGTATGTTTTGTCATAACAGCTTCCCAAAAAGCAGGAGGCTATGCAGCCTCCCTGCTTTGGGGTTTATTTCTTTATATGTATGTGTGTGTGATACATGTATAGTTAATAAAAATATATATTATAATTATATGCAATTTTACATACCAAATACAATATATAAAAATATACATATCATATATATATAGCAATATAATATCTTTTATATAATATAATATAATATAATATAATATAATATAATATAATATAATATAATATTTATTTATTATTTATAAGCTTTAATTATATAATATATATTATATAATAAACTGTACAATTATATGTACAATTATATACAATTAAATAATAAATTCCATTGTATATCTTGTCATATTACATATATATATATATATATTTAGTCCTTCTATTCAAACTCTTTATAATTACATGGTACCAGCCTACAGTAGCCTTCCAAAGGTTTGAATGCACTTGGAATTCTGCTGTGTTCCTATAAGACCTGTAGATTTGTTCTAGACAAAATTAAAAGTCACAGTTTCAAGCAGTTTGCCACTTTCAGTTCACTTTTTCTGTACACTGACCATCACAGTATCATACCAATTTTGATGTAATGAGAGACATTGTCGGAGCATCAAGGGGTCATGTTAGGAAAACCAGAGACCTTTTAGAATTGTGTTTGGCCAGGGACATCAAAGGCAATAAGAAATGGTTCTATAGGTACTTCAGTAATGAAAGGATGACTAAAAAATTATGGGCCCTCTCCAGAAGGAAATACGAGACCTGGTCACCCCGGAGAAGGCTGGCATAGTTAATGACTATTTTTCCTCCGTTTTCACCGACAAGATCTCCAGCCACATGTCTCAGGTCCCAGAAAGCAACAACAGGAATTAGAAGAATGATGAATTTTCTAGTTTAGAAGATTAGGTTCAAGATCATCTAAGGATCCTGAAGGTGCACGAGTCCATGCGAGCTGATGAGATACATCTGTGGGTCCTGAGGGAACTGATGGAGGTAGTTGATAAGCCCCTATCCATCATATCTGAGAAGTCATAACAGACTGGTGAAGCTTGCACTGACTTGTTCTTGTGAGACCCCACCTGGAGTACTGTGTTCAGCTCTGGGGCCACCAGCACAAGAAGAGCAAAGAAGTGTTAGAACAAGTCCAGAGAAGGATCACAAAGATGATCAAGGGGCTGGGGCACCTCTCCTACAAAGACAGCCTGAGACAGTTGGGGTCTTCTCCCTGGAGAAGACTCTGGGGAGAACTTATAGCAGCCTTTAAGTACATAAAGGGGGACTACAGAGAAGCTGGGGAGGAACTCTATCAGGGATCATAGTGATAGGACAAGGAGTAATGTCTTTAAACTAAAAGAGGGTAGGTTTAGATTAGATATTAGGAAGAAATTATTTACTATAAATGTGGTGAGAGAGGTTGCCCAGAGAAGCTGTAGATACCCCATCCCTTGAAGTCAAGGCCAGATTGGATGGGACTTTGAGCAACCTGATATACAGGAAGGTGTCCCTGACAATGGCAGGGGATTGGAATCAGATGATCTTTAAGGTCCCTTCCAACCCAAACCATTCTATGATTATATGAAATATACTCTACAGATCTCTTTTAAATGCTTGTGTCATCTTATGAAATTTAAAGTTGGCATCATGCTATTTATTGTTCAGTTTAACATCACCTCATATAAAGTCATCTTTTTCTGAATTTGTAGGTATAGTTTTTTCTTCCATGGATCATTGAGCTCCATCAGCCATTAAGCTGTTAATGCCTCACATGTTACTATTTTGATTTAAAAGGATTTGCTAATATGACTTCATTTATAACATGCATTTATAATATGCATTTATAATATGAATGCATTTTCCATTAATGTAGACTGTCCTTATTGATGAGGGCTCAGTTATGCAGGACTATTCTGGCCAAATTGGTCAGTCAAAAACTACAACATGGAAATTTGTGTTGAGTCTCTTGGGGTTCCCATGGAGGCTTTTTAATTATTCAAATTTGGTTTAAAAAAAAAAATAAACCTGTGGCTTGTCTTAATTTTATTCATGTTTTGGACTGTTCAGATCAAATACTAATTCCATAAGAAAGATATATTACAGCAAAGACCTTTTTATCTGAAACTTGGAATTCTCTGAAAAGAATGAAATAATTTTACTGTAAAAGAGAACTAGGCTCATCATAGTATATCTGAATATAGTGGTAGGCCTATGGTTTCCAAGATGTACTTAAAGGAGTAAAGTGGTTGCTTTTTGTAGAATTTTAGCTTGTAAATTGGATGTCTGTGTGAAATAATTGCCTGAGGTGACTTGGAAATTAAACTGATATTCACATTTTAAAAAAAAGTACAGCATTGCAGGAACTTCCAGACTGGAGCGTAGCTGCACTGCATAGAGGCCTAGTTCCCTAGGTCTCCAACCTTAGATGTTAATCACATGGGGGAAGCCTGGTGTACTGACTCTAAGAGGAAATGTATGGATTGTGGAGAGGAGTGGAGACACTGTGGCTAGGCTCTGTGATAAGATTGTACTTGTATACATCAAAACTGATAAGCTGAACATTTACTACCTTGAGCCAATGGCCTGTCATGTTTTTGACAAAATGCTGTACTTTAGTGAACTTTTCTCATTATAATATCATTATAATAGTAAAATATCTTCATCCCAAAAGCTACCCACGTCCAAAGTGTGACCACCCCTCATGAGCATGAGCTGTGAATTTCTGTGAACCTATACCTTTAAACAAAAGCAAGACAAATTTGCACTAATCATAACCAAGATATGCATGACTACAGTCACTCAAGCCCCACCTAAAAGATAGAAAATAATATAATTTGGCTTAAGAGAGAGAGAATGTTAGGGAAAATACCAATGGGAAGGATACTTACTGACTACTGGGATCAGTTGACAGGCTGGACCTCTCTTCCTCCAGCTCATTGGGACACCTTTGGTTAAGATTTGAACACTTGGTTATATTAAATGCCTCCCTGGGAAACTTAGAAATCTCTATATATTGAGATATATATAGTGATATATAATATCACTTTATATTTTTTAATGCTCTTTTAGCCAGGCTGAGTTACTCATACTTTTGGTATTTGTATGTGTTTGTAGACAGAGAATTTATCACCAGAAATCTAAAGAACCTGTGTACCTGTTGCACTACTTATTAAATCTAGCTATGACAGTTCTCATTGAACTTGACCAAAATCTTTAAGTGTAGCTGTGGTACTTCATAGAATGGAACTAGGCTGAGGGTGTATTATGTTATCTGTTATCAGATAAATTAATTTAACCTTTAACTCAACAGTCTAAGTCACTGAAGCACTTTTAAAATGAAAGTATTTAAAATGATTACCATACACATAAGGTGTTTTATTTCTTTGTAATTGTGATCTTGAAGGTGTATTTATGAAGTCTCATGACAAATTAAAACATTTAATACAGAAAGCCCAAAAGGAGTGAAAGAAAGTGATACAGAGAAATCATCTGTAGGCTTTGAAACTATTTGTTTGTTTTCTTTCTTTCTTTGTTTTTTTTGTTTTTTTTTTTTTTTTTTTTCTAATTGCACTGTGTCTCCCACTGCATCATATTTAGTTAAAACAACAAGAAAAAGATCAAAAAGGTAATACAGATGAGATAGTGCTCGCTTAGAGATTCAGGGATTTTTCACTCCAGTTAATGCTAGGGTCTCTCAAAAAAGCAAGAAGTAAATGGTGCTGTCATAGCAAAAGAAAATGTTACTAGATTGTAATAATGAATTTTGCTGAAATAAAAAAGAGAGAGAAAGAAGGTTTTGCAGTGCACTGGGCATAAAGATATGAACTTTTAAATTATACAGCTGTCCTGGTCTTCTATCCTGTTTCTAAGGGGGATGAAAATATGACTATCAGCTACAAATTAAATTTTATTAAAGCTACATGTTGTCTTTTGTATGACTTATTTACAGGATTTTTTGTTGTTGTTGTACTCAGAAACGTGTTATTAATTAACTATATTTTCAGGCAACATTGCTTTAATAGATGACTGAGAACTCTGTGCAGTCCTACTCAGTTTCTGCTATTGTCCTCTAAGCTCTCATCTAATGTCATCAAACAATCTCCTTCCTCCTTGCAAAGGAGTGTCCTCTGAGGCTGTTGGGGGACATTAGAGGGGATCAGATATTTTCTCCTATCTCAGAATGATAATTCTGTTGGACTGGACAGGAGGTCCTTCTAGCACAGACTCCTAGCAAGAGATCCAGGTATCTTGCTCTAAAAGCTGTTACTCTAAGACATTACATGTTTGGGAGGAAACTCAAGAGATGTTCATGCTGAAATCGGGTAAAACACAAATACAAGGTTACAATATCTAACAATATTTCTCAACATATTTTAGGGTAATAAACTGAGCATGTCAGCTTCTGTATAACCTACCTTGTTCTCACTGTTAACTTAGGTTTTCAGTTATGTCCTGCACTCCTGAAAAGTGTTGAGCTAATAGACAACACATTGCCCTAAGCAATCACCAAATCTGTTGCTTTTAACCTTACATCTGCCCTTTAATCTTTATATCCAAATATTTAAATTAAGGTTCTGTGTTTTTGTTTGTTTGTTTGTTTGTTTATAGCAGGGGGAGGGAGGGAGGAATTACTACATAGGTTGAAACTTTTGTCAGTGTATCCTACATTTTATTTGCTGTTAAAATCTACCTGCTAGAATTCACCATCATTTCATTAATAAATAGATATGTTACATTTTATGTAAATGAAATACTTCTATTAGTGTGTTAATTTCTTGCTTTACTATAGGCAATATTAATTTATCTGATTGTTACTTCTAAGAGAAAATTTAGATTGTTTTCCATCATAGGAAAATAGATGTAGAAATATATTATGTGGTGCAATGTTCAGGGTAATGCCAACTTAGAAATTTTGAGGTCAAACAATTTTTGTCCATTCTGTATACTGTGAGATAATAAATAAATAAATAAATAAATAAATAAATAAATAAATAAATAAATAAAATCTTCAATATCCTTGAGAAAAAGTATTTCACTGGACACAGGATTTTGGAAACTGCTCTTCTTACCACACATTGATTTTTAAGTTAGTGCATGAAGTAAAATAATTTAGTAAGATTACCTAATATGTCTTCTGATCCAGTACACAGAAAGTACCAAATTAAAATTGCAAACTAAAAGGTTCAAAAGAAACAAAACATTGCACCCTAAAACAGGGTATTTAAACAGGAGAGTTGTGTCAATGGGATATGGCAGATACTGAAGTCTGCTGGACAGAATGATGAAGAGGAATACATCAGAACTGAATACAAAAAACATCACCTTTGAATGATCAGTCATGATCATTCTTAAATTCTTACTCTGCTTTCAAATAATTACTTCCATTAATATACATGTGCATTTTTTAAAAACTATTTCTGTCTCAGATTTCTGGTGTGAAAGAGTGATTTCTAATAGCTGTCTTCCTGCTAGCAGAGAATGCTGTGGGAGCTATGCATGAATTCCCATCTCACTGTTTTGGAGATTCTTTGCAAAGAATCTGCAGTTGCAGTAACACTGGAAGTGCTACTAAAGCTGTGAGACAAGCCTTTAAGATATTTTTAATCTTAATAGGAACTGCTCTACAGTAGGTCTGAGTGTCAGCTCCTTAAACTAGTTCAATCACATATCAGACACAACTAAATCATGAAGACAGCATACCAAGGTTACTAAGTCCCTCTAATTCAAGGTCTAATTATAATAGAGGTCTAATTCAAGGTCTAATTATAATAGTCTAATTCAAGGTTTTTAGCAGAGTTATAGAAAAAAAAGAGGCTACGCAGAAACTTCTGACTTTGTCAGCATGGGAGGAATGAAAAATCTGCAACATTTTCAGTATTTCCAATAAGAAGACACAATTCCAGTGCTCAGGATATGCTAGCAAGCATCTGTCAGGGTTTGAGAATACCAGTTGTCACAGAGCAGTGAGGCATATGGTTCATAAGACAGTGTGTTGATGTGCTGTGAAGAGCATCCTCTTGAGCACAGGAAGTAATGTCTCCCACCCTCACTCA
This sequence comes from Aythya ferina, assembly GCF_964211825.1. Classification (NCBI taxonomy): domain Eukaryota; kingdom Metazoa; phylum Chordata; class Aves; order Anseriformes; family Anatidae; genus Aythya; species Aythya ferina. The sequence continues at coordinate 84,201,679 of NC_140297.1, forward strand.
ATGCTGCTGTTAATTGCAGTCATGGCTGGGAAGGAAGTGCACTGGCAGATGACCTCTGCTTAGGTGCTTTGTCTGAAGCTCACTGCAGTACCTTGGGACAATCTGTAAATGACAAAGGGTGGAACAATCTTGTAATAAAACCAAAGAAAAAAAAAATGTTCTAACATAGCAGGTTGTGTTTGTATTGGTGATTAAAACAATGCAAATATCACTTGATAATGATTTCATTACACTGTGAACAAAGTTTACAAGCTTTAGACATCAGTATAAAACACTGAAAAGAGAAAAGGACACAAGCAAAGGAAATTTTCAGAAAAGTCGAACTTTGCTGTTATGCTCACATATAGTCTGTTGCTATAGCAAAGCTTAGCCGGTAATATGGATACCTAACATCCTTCTAAATGAGTATTAAGCTAACAGATGCTAAATCTCTGATCTAAGCATGCTGTCTTTTAAGAGCTGCAAGCATTCTTTATATGTGCATTAAGCACATCTCTTCCCTTCAGGCCATCCAACATTATCAGACATTTATAGAACAGTGAAAAAAAATAAAAATAAAAATTCTACCTAGAGAATTTGCCTAGGTGTGTCACAAACTGATATGGTAACATCTGCTTTAAAACTGTTAGAGGTTTTCTTGGTTCTTTCATCTAGGGGTACCAGTTACTAGCTTTAAAGTTGTTCAGAGCATAACAATGTCCAGTATTGTAACTAAGCATATTAACTGCAAGCTTTGATTTTATAATAAACCACAAATATGCAAAAACACAACTTAAAAGTAAACATAAACACATCTTTCTTCTCTGTCCACCCTCCAGAGAAACTATACAAATTAACAATAGGATTTATTCTATTGCTGGTTTTGGAAATCACTCCAGTTAGAAGATGCTGACTAAGCATGATAGTGGTATATGTATATCTACCTTAAAACAGAAAAGGAAAAGCAAAATATCCTTTGTGTTTCTCCTTTCAAGAAATCATTGGTTGGATTTATTTATTTATTTATTATTTTTTCTTATAACTTTATATCACTTGAAATAACTTGGATTATTCACCCATATCAGAATTCATAATATCTACTGTTTTATCTCTAACTAATCAGAATAAAAATAGGTTTTTTATACATGCTATTGAGTAAGCAAATTAGAAAATTAAACTGATCTTGTTTTAAACACATACATCAAGCTCACTTATTCTTAATTCTGCCTGAGATTACCAGATCCATAAAAGCAATATCTGACATGCCCAGTACTATATTCTACATTAAGAGAGAAAAGCAACAAAGCAGTTTGTGGTACTCAACAACACAAAATTAATAGTAATAGTAATAGTAATAGTAATAGTAATAGTAATAGTAATAATAAAGAAAAATGAATTTAGAAAATGGTGAACTGCCAAGAATTTATTACTCCATAGACAGTGCTGCTGTTTACCTTGTTTGGAGAAACTCTTCCAATAAAATGTTCAACTGTCTATTTATATTTTTGTTGCTCTGCCCTCTGTATACCACCTTAGCACAGGTGGATTCCAAATATTTAGCTAATAGATACAGAAGAATTTAACTGCCTGTGACTCTACTTTCTTGGTGGGGCTCTGAATGGTGTCTGCAGCAGAAGGAAGGAATGCCTACCAAAAGCCTCTCAACTTCCCTTAACAGATACTTGCTCTAGGGATTCAATTCCTCATTCTTCCACTTCTATTATTAGTTTCCAATTTCCTGCTGGTCAGTCTCTTGAGAGTAGATATAAATTGCTTGTTTTCTAGACATGGACGTATTTCTTTTTCCTTTTGTAGCTTGACAGAGACATATAGCTTTTCCTTAGTTTCCTTAGTTTGTCTTGTGCTTTAATCTCTTCTGCAGTCTTGCATCTCCAGTACTGGTTGCTGCTTGATGTCTTATATCAGGTACTGTCAAAGTTAAATACTTGATGGTCTAAATCATTATTTCAGGTCACAAATTAGTCAAAGGACTAATGTAGTGTCTATTAAGCATATATTTAATATATATTAAAAAACAAAAAAACAAAAAAAAAACAAAAAAAAAACAACTTCATAAGTCTGTTGTTACTCTTTAACCTTACTAGCTACAATTTCAGAGCTCTCTCACACTGACAAACCTATTAGCATTTTTTAGTTTTATTTAACGTAAAGTTACTATATGCTGAGATTCTCTTTCTCAAGTTCTTTCTCTCCTATACAGGTGTCAGAGCCTTACTTGAATACTCAGAAGACTCTACAACAATATAGTTATTCCAGCTCCTCAGGAATCCTATTTCTTCCCTCTGTCTCTCTGGGTAAAGATAAGAACACTGTTGCCTTTTCTGCAATCTTTCTCACTTGGAATACCAGTGAGTAGTATTTAGGTTCTCAAATAAAGAGCTTAACTGGATTCATAGCAACAAACAAATGTTGGACTTCTAAAACCTAAACTCTCATTGCTGACACACTGCTCCTAAGGGGTCAATGGATTTGTGTCCAGCAATTTTATGTGCACTATAAGGGAATATATATAATCTCACCATTATTTTACTAGTATACATTTATGGCCATCAGTGCCCTCTTAAGACCCAGCCTTCACAGTCAGTGGGAAGCTGGCTGGAAAATAGTTTCTTTATGCATAAACACCAAGTCAAAAAATAATGTTTGCTGCACTGAATCAAGGCTTTTATTTCTGCTACATGTAGCCTGACTGCCTAAGTCTTCCACAAATCTAAAAACAGCTGGATGTTTGTAGCTGTGCCCTAGCAGCTCATAGCCTACACAGTGGAAGGTGGTTAAGACAAAGTTAATTTTTTATTTATTTATTATTTTTCCCATGGTAAACAGATTAGTACAATATAGTGCATAAATGCTGAACTGAAAAAAAAACACCACCACCACCACCAACAAAAAACAATAATCTCATTTTATATGTCATGGAAAACAGTGTTGCTTGCATTTGTACAGTTATTTAGCAGCAGAAGCATTTGATAATTTCTGTGTTCTCATAGCAAAGTCTGAAGCTCAGTTGTTTTGGAAACTGATCTAGTTTGACCCCCTTTCTGTGTATTTTCTGTTTCTCTGTGTTTGCATCTTGGGCTTGTCTCAAGTGAGTTTAGGGTGCCTTTACAGTGAGTCTTACATCTCCTTGACAGAATGCATTTGCTTTATGAGCACTTAAAAATATTTGGCTGCCTCTTTTTCACAGTTTGGTTGTTTTGTAGAACTGCTTATGCAGAGATGCTGCTTCTGTCAGATGAAATATACAATCATATTACCTCATCTGACAGAAACAGTAAGCATCACGGATTTTCTGAGAAGAAACATCAATATGCAGCGTGTAAAGTTTCACATTTCCCAACACTACTAATTACATTATCACCTTAACATTGGCTTCTAATAATAGCTATTACTATAATGTGTACTGCTGTTTATCTTCTTTAGAGAGAATTCATCTGACAGACTGCACAGCTCTTTTATCTCAGTCATTGCCTTGAACTGACTCAGATGAACAGTTCCAGATGAACCAGTGCCAACCTACTTCAACTATGGGAAAGTTAGAACCTCAATGAAAGAAAAAAAATGTCTTCCTTGGTATGGTTTCAAATGTCTGTTATTATATGTATATAGGACAATAGCAGTTGATATTCTTGATTTTAAAAAGTGTTTTTTTTTTTTTTTAAATTTTATTTTATTTTGAGTTCAAAATTAGATATAACATGCAACCTGACTAAGGAGATAGGTAGGGCAACTGTCAGGAAAAGTGACAACTACTGAACCAAAAAGATTCCATGTTGTAGTTACTCTTAGTCATCAGATCCTTTTTCAAATTGTAGCTAATATATATCTTATTTGTTTCTGAGAAGGAAAGGATATAATACCTAAAGAGAAGGAGGCAGCTATATATGGTAGATGAAAAACGGAAACCATTCTGTGGATGAATATGAAAGAGAGCAAATTCATTCTCCTCACAAAGGTACATTATATATACAAATATATGAATATGCAAAACATATAAAGTATCAGAAGAAAAGACACTGGACTTGAGAAATGACCAAGGAAGCAGCACAACCAACAAGTGTACCACAATGTTCCTGGGAGTCTTTGAAGAGACTGAAAGTCCATGAACTATATACTTACAGTGATTCATAGCAAGTGACATGGGTGTTTAACAACAGCCTGAACAGCCTATGTGGAAGTCTGTGTGAGATCCCAAAGTATTATCAAGTAGGAATAAATAGAAAATGATAGGTGCCGAATGCATTGAGGAAGGACGTCAACTAAGACCAAACAGTGCATTAACATATGCAAAAATGTGAGGTTCATTGTTAAATTACCTGAAAAAGCAAAGAACTAAAGCTGTAGCAAATAGTTATATCTGCGTATAGCCAGAAACAACTGTAAATTTATGAGGAGAAGATGCTGGATATATGAAGGGCAGAGGTGTGGGGGGTGGGGCAGGGATTTCACTGGAAGCTGACCTAAAACATCAAAAGCAAATAAAATTCTGCATGGGTGGAATGAAGAGAAGGAAAATGTAAATTAAATTTTGGGATCTTGCTGAAGGAATATGGCAAACACTACTGAAGTAGGATTGAAGCAGCAGGAAAATCACTGGAGCACAAAACCGTGAAAGCCCAAAGAAGCAATGGATAAGGAGTAAACCATTTAGAGTGTTTGAAAACACTTCAGTGATCAAAATGGAAGGAGAGCAGAGAGAATATTTTGGGTATACCTAGCCCCAGCTTTTTAATGAACTCTTATTAGTGAACAGACTACTTATTTTCCCTGTCATTACAGAGAACGAGAGTGAAGAATATGAACTGAGAGCTTGGATGACAACTGTGAAGTGTACACAAACCAGGACTGTAATAAAGATGCTGAATTCAGTTAGCAGTCAATCATGTTTGGAAAGCCCTTAAACTTTGAAGTTCTGCACTAGATGCAGAACAAAATAATATAGTTTCTCATGCAGCTGTTCACTCACTTTTCTTCCCTTGAGTACCAACAGAGCTGACACCAAACTGCTGAATGTCCCTGAATGATCACTTCATATTACAGTTTGTTTTTCACTCAATACAGATCTTGTTAAATTACCAGTTGTTTCCTGGTAACTTCTTTGTGTTTAGCAAAAATTAGTTATTATGTTCTAATTCATTACAGTTTGCAAAATATGTAATGCTATTATGTACAAATTTACAAAATGTAAAAGTCTGCAGTATGAATGTTTCATAATTCTTCCAAAATAGGTATCTGTCATGACAAAAAGATCATTGTCTTTCAGTGTAACAATAATTCTAAAGCTCTGCTGCCTTCAGTTTCTCCTATTTGCCATCAGTGTATAATGACAGTTTCACATCCTCCGGTACATCATATGAATTGTCTTTACAAAATTCATATAGACTGTATTGATTTAGGCATGGCCATCTATATACATCATGTATAAAAAGATTAGAAATGTAATAACATTTCAGCTGTACTCTTGAAAAGGAGGGAGACCGAAGCTAACACTTTGTAATACATAAGCCTATTGCCTTAGCAAAAAATTTCTACAGAAATTTCTACAGAAAAAAATTCCTGTAGCTTCTCCATACAAAAATAACTCATCCATTAGTTATGCCATAGTTGTATTATTATGTTGTATGTCAAGTTTGTCCACAGCACATAATACTTCTTTATCTACAATACATATAGATATGTATGTGTCTTATAATACATACTGCAAATATTTAGGCTACAGAAAGATTTCTGAGAGGTTATTAGAATTTGTTAGTCTTGTTGGAAAACAAACAAGCTGAAACAATATCTTGAAATCAATTAAATATGAGTGTTATCTTTTTTTCCTACAACCAGTTTGTCAATACTGTAGTTTAAATGTCCTTATCTAATAGTTAAGGGTAGTTATCTAATAGTTAAGAGTCTACAAAAAATACTCTGTTTCAAATGAATGGATCAGTAGATATGATATCAGATATATCATAAAATATGTATGCCTTGTTGTCTACCCATCTTTCAGCAAAGTTATAAATTAAATACAGATGGAGGGACTAACATTTAGGGTAAACAAGGTTCAATTTATCAAAACAGCCAATAAGATCATCATATTTAAGTTTATCAACCCATTGAGGAAATAAGCAGCAGTTTCTTTGCTTAAGTGCTTTTGGTTTTATGTTTTTTTCCTTTGTTTTTTTTTCCTTTTTTTTTTTTTTTTTTTCCTAGAACTAAATCTTACAGTCAATGTTTTTTTGGTTTAGAAAGAAATAAAATATGTTAGAAACACTTGACTATAATAAGATAATTTTAGGTGCATAAACAAAATAATGAAGGTAAAACTCTTGAAATAATTTATTTTAAAAAATGCACCATTACAATAAAAATTTCATGTGGAGAAGGAGGGATTTAGATGATGGGTTTTCATAGGATTGGGAAGGAACATTTACATGAATGTCATTTGACCTGGCAGAACATAAAGTTGTTTAAATTACCAAGAGATAAACTGAGTATTTGAAGATTTTTATATGACCCTCAGTACTTATTTCTATGTAAATATTTTTTATAATGAGTATTTTTTTTTATTCAAGTTTACTCTATTCCAACCATAGACAGTCGTCTACTGTATTCCAACCATTTGCATGAAGACTGCCTAAATTTCCTAAGGCTTGCAGTTAGAGCTCTAAAGATTCAACAGTAGTGAATAATCTAGATTTTGATTTATATGATATAATTTAATAGGATTTTAATTTTCTTGTTGATGAATCCGAATTATTTGAATCTTTGCATTTGTTTATGTAAATAGATACTGGAGTCATAAAGTTGCTGCTTCTCTAGTAGCCATAACTTATTGCTAGTTATCAGTCTCCGGAGATTGACAATGTATGTCGCCTTATGCCTAAGATTGTTGTATTTTCATGATAGGAAAAAATACATATCTAACATATGGTATGCCTACCAATGCAATTTTTTAGTTGTAAAGTCAAGGAAAACTGTGGCAGTTTTAAAAGCAAAAGTGAGCATATTTTTCAACAGCTGTATAATTGTATACAATTATATATAGAGATTGTTTATAGATTATACAATTGTATAATCTATCTTGTACATCAACAATATGACTAATGAACCAAAATCACTTGAAGTTATTCTGTTTCTGATAAAACCATTAAATGACTCTCAGCCAAACAAAAGGCCCTACACAGTTTCAGGTGACATGAATCCATCAACATAATACACACGTATCTAACAGAAGTAACTATTCCATTTAAGGTTAAGGTATAGTACATTTTAAGTAACTGCAGATACTGTTTGCTCTTTCTTTTAAGATGTTGTTTGATCTTTCTTTTTAACAGACTGCTGTAAAAAACAAACAAACAAACAATTAAAAACCTTCTTTTCACTTAAATAGTCTTTTATACATGGATTCACAATTTGAAAAATAAGTATTTAGGCCTGCAAATATTCCTGTAATTTGCAAACATTTGGAAAAAGAGGGCTTTATTTATGGTTACTCAAAATTCAGTAAATTTCTATCGCAATTTCAGTAAATTTAAAGACATTTTGAATATGAAGTATGAACTGAGACAAATGAGAAAAAAAAATCAACAACAAAAGAGGAAAAAAAAAACTGAAAACACCACCAACAAGAAGGAAATAGCTCTATGTGGAGTAGAACTCCTTCACAAAGGGAAGGAAATTACAGAATCTATTAGCAATGGGAATACGTTGTGTGTGATGTAAAATTCAGACATGTACAGTTAAGAAAACGCTATCAGCTTTTTAGATGCAGGTGCAAATGTTGCCTTATTCCTTCCTTCTTATGTTTGCTATCCCTTTCAGAAAGAAATTCCAGAGGACAGATTTATGAGACCAGGAATATGCCAATAAACATCTTTTTTTTTTTTTTCTTCTTTTTCTTTCTCAGTTTTTTCTTTCTCCAATTTTTTCTTTCCTTTTTCTTTTTCTTTTTCTTTTTCTTTTTCTTTTTCTTTTTCTTTTTCTTTTTCTTTTTCTTTTTCTTTTTCTTTTTCTTTTTCTTTTTCTTTTTCTTTTTCTTTTTCTTTTTCTTTTTCTTTTTCTTTTTCTTTTCCTTTTTCTTTTCCTTTTTCTTTTTTCCTTTTTCTATTTTCTTTTTACGTTTTCTCTGTCTTTTTTTTTTTTCTCTTTCTCTCTCTCTTTTTTTTTTTCTTAAAAAAATCATCCTTCCATTGCGCTATAGTAAACTGTTGAATCATAACAGAACAGCTTCCTCATGAGGAAAATTTCTCATTTAAAGTATCAGATTATTTTCTTTCACTTGCAAGTATTCTGAGAGTGATAGTCAAACAAATAAAAATTCATTCCCTCCTTCTTTTTTCTTTTTTTCCTTACTTAAACATTGGTGCAGATGTCTCCAAATGAAGAAACAAAGTTAAATCTGCAGTTAAATATAATTGATGGTCAGTCACAAGTCATGTTCCTCAGGGACCAGTATTGGGGCCAGTTTTATTTAACATTTTTATTAGTTATCTTGATGAGGGGACTGAGTGCACCCTAAGATTTCAGAAAACACTACAGTGGGCTGGAGTATTGATCTGTTTGACGGTAGGAAGGCTTTTACAGAAGGATCTGGATAGGTTAGATTGTTGGCCATGTCCCACTGTATGGCATTCAGCAACGTTAAATGCCAGGTGCTATACATGGGTAACAAAAACCCAATGCAATGATATGGGCTTGGGGAAGAGTGGCTGGAAATTTGCCCAGCAGAAAAGGGCTTGGGGGTGCTGCTTGACAGCCAGTTGAACATGAGCCAGTAGTGTGCCCAGGTGGCCATTATTGTGGTTTAACCTGGCAGGCAACTAAGCACCAAACAGCCGTTTGCTCACTCTCCCTCCCCCACAGTAAGTTGGGCGAGAGAATCAGAAAAAAAGAAAGGTAAAAACTGTGGGTTGAGATAAAGACAGTTTAATATGGCACAAAAGGATGGGATAATAATAATAGATAAATAAATAAATAAAAATAATGAAAACCACAAATAATGCAAAAAGATTATACAGAGTGAGTGATGAACAATGTAACTGCTCACCACCCACTGACTTGTTCCTAGCCAGACCATGAGCAGCAGCTGCCTGCCCCATATGTTATGGGACACCCCTTTGGCCAGTCTGGGTCAGCTGTTCTGGTTCTGTCCCCTCCCAGCTCCTTTTGCAACCCACGCCTCCTCACTGGCAGGGCAGCACAAGAAGTTGAAAAGTCCTTGGTGCTGAGTAAGCACTGCTCTGCAACAACCAAAACACCAACTTGTTATCAGCCTTGTTCTCATCCTAAATCCAATACACAGCACCATACCAGCTAGTAGGAAGGAAATTATTCCAGATGAAACAAGGACAGACAGAAAGATCAACGGCATCCTGGCCTGCATCAGAAATAGTGTGGCCAGCAGGAGTAGGGAACAGCTGAAGGAACTGGGGTGCTTAATCTGGAGAAAAAGAGGTTGTAGGAGACCTCATTGCTCTCTACTATAATTGGAAAGGAGGAGGGCAGGTTTATTTTAGTTGTCAGGAAGAGTAACTTCACAGAAATAGTGGTTGGGCATTGGAATAGGCTGCACAGGTAAGTGGTAGTCACCATCCCTGGAAGTGTTTTAGAGATGTGTGGATTCACTTAGGGACAAGATTTAGTGGTGATCTTGGTAGTGTTAGTTGACATTCTTGAAGGTGTTTTCCATCTTAACAAATTATTTGATTCTATGATTCTATAAAAAGTTATCTCAGAAAAGGAACCTAGTCCAAGGGGAAAAAACAAAAGCTTCCGAACATTTTTCTTTTCTTTCTTAAAACTTTTCTTTCTCTCTAGGGAATTCTCAGTTCTTCTGCACTTAATTTATATATTTCCTAATTATATGAGCCTCTGTGTACAATAAAAATTACCCTAACAAAAGTGATCCACACTTACATAACTTTGGGAGTCTTTGGGAAATGGACTATCTACAGGTTTTAAATAATCTAGTTTAGAAATTTGAAGGGGGGGGGGGGATGGGGGATGGAGCAGGGGTTGTTTTTTTTCTTGTTTGTTTGTTTGTTTTGATCCTAAATACTGGGAGTATTAAACCACATCTGCATAAGATTCTAAAATGCTTGTAAGCCAAGTCCAGAATAACTGTTGAAATGGACTACTCACAGAAAAGGATGAGCACTTGGTATTACATCCTGAAAAAAAAATAATCTTTTGCTACTATTTTAAATTTACTTTAACAAGTTTATGTATTCTCTTTCACTCAAAAGCACTCTTGTAGCTACCTTCACTGTGCAACAAAAGGGTGTTTAACAGAGCAAAGGAATAAAGTGCAGCATGCAATGCTGATAAATTCTTATCTGTTTTAAATGATTTGAGTTAATGTGGTAAACCAAAAATTCTAAATATATGACAAGAAAGAATGAATGCTCTGAAAACCTATTCACTTCCAGAACAGTCTTGATATCTCATAAGAACCAGATAATTAATACTAAATCTTCTTGAAACTATTTTGTTTGTTACATGTATGTAGATTCAAGATATAGATACATTTGTTGTTGGAGGTTTCCTAATATTGATTTTCCTTCCAAAGGGCCTGGATATTTTTTTCATTTTTTTATTTTTTATTATAGGTAAAACATACTTTCAAATTATTTTTTTCTATCAAATTGTGTTTTTTTTTGTTTTTTGTTTTTTTTTTTGTTGTTGTTGTTTGTTTTTTTTTTTCTGCTTGGACTTGATGTGTGTTTTTTGTTTGTTTGGTTTTAGTTAATATTGTTTATTTATATATATATATATTATTTAAAACATATCTTCATTTTTATTACTAAAAGCAATCTACTAAGTAATGGAAGAAGATGTTCTTTTTCTGAGTCAGAGACCGGATGCAGTCTGTATGCAGTATCTGATTGTATATAAACTTGCAAAATTACATCTAAATACTTAGTAGAAGTTCCCATAAGAATAATTAGATGTGATTTGGTCATTTGTATTATCACAGATGTAAAAAATTAGAATGCAAATATTTTCCTTTGTACAGTTGGAATTTGTATTTTGGAAGTGTGAATTTAGGAACTTGACCAACCATAGCATTTTCTGATCCTTCAGAATGATACACTAACAGTCTTCATTTGGTCCATGAAGGATCATGATCAATCCCTAAAGAGCCAGGCAAAGCCTGAGGATATTCTTGTTTGTTTGAAGACTGAGCAGTATATAAGGAGGTAGAAGACAAAATGTTGTAACCTTCTCTTTTCCAGACCGGTAGACACTCTTGCCATGAATCTCCAGCCCTACAATTCTTTTCCTACCAATAGTCAGACTGAATTTTGGTTGCTCAAAGGCTGTATTTGTGATGTCACTATTGGGAATGTAGTGCTTTAGCTAGCTTTAGCTAAATAAATGTGTAGACTTCTGAGTTGACTTTTTTTTTTTTTTTTTTTTTTTTTTCTCACCACACTTTTTTATACTAAAATACAAGGTGCAGATTAGGTAAGTCTGAAGAAACTCGAAGAATGACTGGACCTTAGTAGAATATATGTTGACTGAAACACTTCTGATCTCATGAACCTTTACAGTTATTTTTCACAGGACGTGTGAATCTTGAATTTTGAACTCTGTTGGTGGTAGAAAGGGCTGTTTTAGGTTTTCTGTGAATGTCTGATGCTCTAAACAGACAACATAAATCCTGTTAGTTCTGTTAGTCCTGAGTTTCTGTTACAGAAAAATTCTGCTAAATATTCAATTTAACAATGGTTCTTTGCCCTAGAAATTTAGTAGGAGTCTTTGGCAACAGTGACTTTTCTGTATTCCACCTGTGTTACACTGGTGTGAGATGTCAGGGGGAGCTAGACCACACTGCTGAGAAAAATGATATATACTTAAGAAGTCACAGCTCATGACTTTTTTGTTGTCTTCATGCAGAAGCACATATTTTAAAATATCCAGATTTTAAGTTTAACTTTAATTTCAAGGCCTCCTTTTACTTTTTTAGTGACTTTAATGTAGAAATAACATTAATGTAAAGAACAATAGGGTGGACATGTTTTGCTGCATAATAATGAAGCAGGAATGTTTACTACAGAAATCCTATGAATACCTGACTGGTGCTCTGTTAACAACAATTTCTCATAATACCTTGAATTTGCTTTGAAGACTCCTATGCTTTTATTCATTCCCTATCTTCCAGAAATGTATGTTTCCTATGTTAGTGAGTGTCCACTGTATATCTATAAAAGGTAGTTTTTAATTTGAAAAGAATTTCTAAATTCTTTTCACTTATTTTGTAATTTATTTAATATTTTCAAGAGTCAAAATGAAGATGCATAGTGTTTTTATTCCATTTAAATAACAACAGCAACAATAATAATAATGAACTATTAGTAATTATTAATGAAGAATGATAAATATTATTTATTATTAATAAATAATAATGTAACTATATTGTGATTATTATTAATAATATTTGTTGTTGTTGTTGTTGTTGTTGTTGTTGTTGTTGTTGTTGTTGTGATTCACTCCCATGACGTTTTGGTGCTAGTTAGTTCTCTAGCTAGTTAGCTAGAGAAGGGTCCTCAAGCCTTGTAATTTCATCTCAGTACTTACAGCTTCATCTGAGTTTCTGTTATGTTTTTCCAATCCCAGATAAAAGTCTTTGAGAGACCTTTGCTTTGCTGTACAGTTTAACAGCAGTCAACTCAGTATAATATTGAAAGATTTTAAATAACTTTCTGTAGTCAGCATTTGTTCTTGTTCTTCAGAGGGTGTGATTTGGTCCAACAGATAGACATTTGTGGTATCTTGCACTTGTGCCTTTTGAGGTCCTAATTTATCACAATAATTCACTGAGAACTCTGTAGTTAAACAGGTGTAGCACCATAGTGACATAGTAATTAATTAGGTTTTTATTGTAGTTGTGCAGTTCAGTGCAGACAACTCCAGAGATTATAAAGTATATTGTTCTCGGAATTTAGAAATCAATTTAAAGTCTTGTCCTGTGTGCTTTAAAGTTCTTAATTTGACCAATTGTTTTGGAGTATTGATATTTTGCTGAGGTCACAAAATAATTCAGTCACAATTAACAGTTTAATCAACTTTGTTGTTGTTGTTGTTTAATTGGTTTTGGTAACTAAATACAGATTTCTCCAGAATGCTGCCACAACAGTGGTGATGGGCAGCTGCATGAAGCCAGTATATCCAGAGTGCTCGCCCAGGATAAAGAGGGGAGAAAAGAGAGAGAGAGAGTGAGCTATGTTACTGCTGCCTACTTGTCAGTTTTTAATTCTAACAAAGACAGAGGAGTACAAACTTCCTATAAGCACTGAAAGACAGATATATTAATCTTGCACAATGGATTTAGTGCCAGCTTGAATCTACACTTAGTGGCTTGCATTTACATCTATAGAGCAGGCTATAATTACAAAGTCTCTCAGTGCTATGCTGCTGCTGTAATTCATCTGTTTCCTTGGCAAAGGACAAATGGTACAGATTGCTTAAGAATGCCAGGCAGCATCACTGATGATCTGATAAAACTATTAAGATTATAACTATAATGAGCACAATTCATGCCAGTAATGGTGCAATTGATATTAAAAATGGAAATATTTATGATGGACTTATTATGGATTTACAATAAATATGCCTTGTTTTATCAAGAAGGAAGTGCATACAGAAACTTAGTTTATACATTTAAAGAGAACACAAGCTTTCTTTTAGCACCAGACATTTGATTTCAAAAATGAACTTTTCTTCCTCTCCTCCTTTGTCCATCATTTTCTACAGGAATGAGTAGGAAGAGATTAATAACAGCATTTTATCAAAGTATTGGAAAATCAGAGCTACATTCATAAGATTTTTTTTTCCCACTCAATAGGGAAAATATAACCTGTTTACTATATGCATATATGGAATGTGTCTGCCCAGAAAATAATGGTGGTGTAGAAGAATTTGGCATACCTGTGCTGGTCTAATAGAAATGGCATAAATAATAGCACTGCTTAGTGTGCATCATACTCCAGCAGTGCAGATTTACTAAGACTGAAGGAGTGTTGTCCATAACTCTAAGACTCTTTCTTCTTTGCCCTGTCACATTATCTGACACCAGAAAAGAACTCAAGTAATATACCAATATTCCTGTCAGAACTGCACCCATCCTTGTATTGCAAGATTACTTTTCCAAAACTTTGCATGAACTAGGAGTCTGGATACAAGAAAAGGTCTTCGGAACATTTCTGAAGTGAGTGGGAGGAAATAGCCCATTCTGGTAGTCCATTAGCATACCTACTTTTCAGTTTCCATAACCTGGGGTATAGTACTTTGTTATGCCTCTTGGACCATTAGAGAATTGCTGTATTTACAGACCTGAAGAAAGTTAATCTTTCAAGTTTGTTGTGATGCAAATGAAGGCACCAGTCTTTCTTCAAACACAGGGAAGCTGAAGGCTTTCCACTTTGTCTCATCATAAGGATATCTCTCATCATAGTGTTAACCACAGGACAAAATGAATTGAGTCAATAGACATTGGGCTTCAAAGAGTGTTTCATACAGCTGGAACAAGGAGGTATAGGTCTGTGGTTGTGCTGCATCTATCACCTGAGATTGTCTTTAAAATAGCCAATGATACACTCAAGAAGCGTAGACTATCCTTTACGTTTGTGAGAACATATACAAGGTGCAAAGAGATATACATACTGGAGATTTTTCTGTATCTGGAACAATTATTTTCTCTGTTCTATGTGAACAAGATGAAAAATGAATAAGCTGCTATTTATGATTTACCTAAAAACAAAACAAACAAGCAAAACAGCAGGAGGTTAATCTGCTTTGTGCTGTCAATCTGTAACCAACTCAGAAGTGACAGTTATAAAGGGAAAATTCTCTGTTTCCTTAGGATGATGACTGATTTCTGTTTGGGGTTGTGAGGATTCAACACTGCAGACAGGTAGTTAATGTTACCAGCTCCAAAAAGCATTTGCAAAGTTGTGCAAGCATGTGATTTGTTCTTGGTTCTAACTTCTAACCTAACATATATTTACTTTCTGGGGATATGGCCACTCAGTATGTGGGAGGCATAAGACATATAAGACATATGAAGAACAAAGGAGGATGTTTTTAGCAGTCCAAAGCTGAATTAAAGAGTTGTTCTGAGCTGCTCTAAGAAGACAAGGATCTTCTTCACTCATCTTTGTATTTCCTTTAAGTACCAGGATAGATTTTTATTTTTATTTTTTTTTTTAACAATAGTGTGTTTATGTTCTGCCCTCCTACTCCTTCTTTGTTCTTTACATATCATGAGTCTTGGTTCCATCTGGATAGGGAATAGGATAGATGTTTGCAGAGTTTCATACATGGCTCTTGTCAGGATCTTTTTACAGATCTTTTCTATAGTAAAAACCTCATAAAAGATGCTCTTGATCTGGAGCTCTGTTTCCACCAGAGCTCCACCCAAGTCTTATCTTTCCACCCATTTTGCTGCCATTTATTTTTTTTTGAATTTTGAATTTATTCAAAATTTATTATTGATTTTATTTTGAATTTTGCCTAGTTTTCTTCTGAAAACAAAAGCTTATTAAAAAAAAGCTTATGTTGTGTCTGTCTGATTGCATGTGTTTTAATAAAAGACTGCTGACTCATGCCTAGTGGTTTTCTCTTTTTAGTGCACACAAAATAATCAGCCCACAAATCTCTAGATCTGTAACTGCAATTTCCCTGGCAGTGTCACTCTCTTTCATGTCACATGTTTTTTGGGATAATGCAGGAGTTTGTACATGCACACAGTTGGTTATATAAATAAGAGTGATTAATATTCTTGATATTTTAAATAGAAAACCAAGCAAACTTTTTCCTCCATAAGAAAAATACTGTTACTGTACTATTATTTTAACTCTACCATAAATTATAAATTTATGGTACAACAGGAATTATAAACCACAGTGTTGACTAATTGTACAATTGCATTAAATATCAACATGAAAGTGTTCAGCTCATAGTAAAACGTTGTCATTTTTCATAGATCGTGATATTGACTTGTCCAAAATAAAATCTTTTTTTTATTTCCTTCTTTATTTTTTTTCCCTTCACTTTTTATTTATTTATTTATTTATTTATTTATTTATTTTGTCAGCTGTTGGTCTTACAGGGAAAAAAAAAAAAAAAGACTAGCTTAAATGCACTGACTGGAAGGAACAATTGAACTGATGCATATGGGAAAACACAAGGATAGCTATATACGTATAGTTATAAGGATAACTATAAATATATATATTTATTTATATAATATATATATATCATATATAAATATAATTATATATATTATTAATAATTATATATTATAAATATATATTTATTTATATTATATATAAATTATATATATAATATATATAATTTCCCCAGAAATGTGCTGTTTTGCATTTTGTTTTCATGAGGCAAGATTCAGATGTATGAGATTAGTCTTAGTAAAAGTTTTTCTTTATCAACCAAAAATTATTGATAAATATGCATTGCAACAGCTATGTTTTAAAACAGAAAAAAAAAAAAAAGTAGGTCAAATATTGAGGAAAAAAAATGTAAAATGCATTTATAAATAGTTCAGCAAAAAAAGAAGGTAATGTCTTCTACTGATATCTATAACTTTTTTAATATCTGAGTTTATAAATGCTCATCTAAATCTCTTTTTATTTACAAGAGTATTAGTTGTGAGGAAAAGTAAGAGATTACTTAAAAATTCATGTCATTTTCACCAGCTTTAGATTTTTTTAGATTATTATCTACACAATATATTGAAATATATATATAAAAGTACATATATTTGTTTGCCACTAGAGTGTGAGAATTCTTGTAAAGCACAAATTTTTGTTAAATTCATGTAATCAGTGACACAACAAATAGTTAACAGCAAACTAAAACAGCAAATATTCTCTAGCTGAAAAATGGGCCATGATATTAAACTTGCTGCAAAATGTACTGAAAATTGCAAAGACAAGAAAGAAAGCAAATAATTTAGAAGCAGATGAAAAATTCAACTTTGGAAATATTCACATCTTTGAGTATTTGAATACGTATTCTTGTGTTTGATTTCTGAATGTCTCTAAGTTATCAGAATTCCAAATTTACTACAGTGCATACCACACTGGGACTTCCACTGATGGCAGCTAACATCTGCTGGGACAAACTCTTCTTAACAATCTTTATTTTATTTTCTTCAAAAAATGAATGTCTCATGCCATAAATGTCCCTCACTTGTTTCAGAATGATGATATAACCTCTGTTAATGATAAAAAAAACAATCCCTAATTGAAGTTGATAGAAAGGCATAATTATTTAGAAATTTGTAGTAAGTATAAGAGCCTTCAGGTTACCTTTAATGCTGTTATAAAATATAAACCAGTTTATATTTTTATATATTTTTTTATATTTAAAGAATATAGGAATCTAAAATATTTATTGTTATGTGATTTTATGCAAAAGGTTTCTTGCTCTGTGAGAAACAGTGTTAAAAAATAGATTTGGTAATCTTGACATGTGGTATCTACATCTCTATATAAAATTCATTCAAAATTCAGTAAACACACTGAAGGCACAAGATAAGAGTTCAAACTTTCAGAAGAAATGTATTCAAATGAAATTTATACAGGCTACTGAACACAATAAATCAACGATATGGAAATTCTCAAGTATAAAAATAAACTCTTCAAGAATCCTGAATACAGGTAAGCTGTGTAATATATATATGTAATATAAAGATAATTGAATTGCATTGCAATCCAGATTAAAAAATAAATCTTGTAAATTCTTAAGAGTGATGTTATCCATTTCTCATTGGTCTTGGAAATGACACACCTACATTTCCAAATATCAGCTGAAAGAAACAGCAGCAGATTCAACAACATGGTGCAATAGGAAAGCTCCTTTTTATTTTTTTTTAACTGTTTTTCTTCCTGATGAAAAGTAAGGAGAAATTCATAGCCCATAGAGGAGGTAGAAAGGGCAGACATATTGTATGAAAGCTGAAAATATGCCTGGTCCATTTTTCTGTGGCCAAAACCAGACGCTTAAAGAAGATGATGAAACATTTTAAACATATATAGATGTATCCTCAGGATTTTACAGGCTTCGAAGATTTTACAGGCTGCGAAGATTAAAGTCTTGGAGATTTCATGTATCAAAAATTTTATCTTTGTCTTTACTTGTATAAATATTTGTGCTTTTTTTTTTTTTTTTTTTTTTTTTTTTTTTTTTTTTTTTACAGAGCAGTCTTGTTCCATGAACAATTAACTCAAAACATCTTGCAGCAAAATATTCCTCAGCTTAATTACAATGTGCCAGGGAACTCATCTCAGTCTGGTTGTTTTGAACCTGTCACCTCCTATCTTGAATTGATGTTGCCATTACCTGTACTTAAGATGAGTGAACACTTTTCCTAATTACCTTTTCATCCTGCTCATGATTTTAAAAATCTCTTTCCTCTCCTTCTTTCAACTCTCAAAAACAAAAGAAAACAAAATAAAATAAAACAAAAGCAAAACAAAAAAAGCAAACAAAAATAAAAACACAACAAAAACCCTGGATACAGAAGACGTATTTGATATGGAACTTATCCCACACATTTGATCATCCTTTGACTTCATCCGTGTGATTTCTGAGGAAGGAATACGAGGATTTCTCTTGGTCTTCAAGATGGGACAGCCATGGATATGCACAATGCTAAAATAATGATCTGATTTTCTCCTAATAAAGTGATTGGGTTTATGTAAAAAACAAGCAGAAAGCATAAATTGTTCTGAAGCTCATTATATCTTCCAAGTAACTTCTTGTGCCTGTTGTTAAATTACCCTATCATATTGAGTTGGTAATTACAAATTTATTGTAAAAGTGGAATCTTGTTCACTTTCTCCATATCATGGCTTTTATTCATATCAAGTCCAAATTGGCTTGCTTAAGCTGTACCTCTGCAAATTTCCCAGTCTAGGAGTTTATTCTCAGATAAATTTTTTCTGTGATCTCAAGTGATACAGATATTTCACAGTCTCAAAATGCAGCTTGTAGTAATAGGGCCAGTCACACATGGTACGAGATGTTTTCAACAGTTGGTACAAAATGATTTCAAAAATGACATGCTAAACACCAGATGAATGTTCATGGGTTCAGGAATACTTGAATATGCCACAGTAATTTAATTGGTAATTCCCCTTGATCACACTCAGAATGGCAGTCCATCACCCCTGAGAGTTAGGAAAGGACAAATTTTGCATTAACAGCTGTGCTTTGCAGAAAGCAGCAGACTTTGAGACTGAACTGCTGTTTGCTCAGTTGCACTACAAATGCATTATACATCCTTACCCTTAGAGAAGGTGCACAATCATCCTGAATGGGCAGCAGGGTAAAATAACCTAACTGGTATCTGGAATTACAGACATATTCCTTAAGGAGGGCTAGCTCTCTTTGAAAAATACTTTATACAGTATTAGATAAAAAGGAGTTTGTCATGTAATTTAAGTATATAACACATTCACAAGAGGCATAGCACTTATGGAAAACTTTTCTCTGTGTTACCTAAGTGGCACAGTTCTTAGCTTTACCATATTTGTCATATTTTTTGCCATTCATTCAAATGTACACAAACAAGTAGCACACCACAGTAATAATGTTTCCTGTTACTAAACAAACTCATGATTGGAAAGCATTTAGTCTAGAAACACAGGATTGCTACTACTCTACTATTATTATTTTCTTATTATTATTATTACTATTATTATTTATTTTATCCTGGAGACACAAAATGCACCGTCTTTTCATTTATCAGGTATCAAATTATATCAAATTATATACTCTTTTAGTTGGTACATGATTTATTTTAACTTTTATATTGCCAGATTTATTCACATTTAATCATGTTTTAATCCTGCAAACCTGCTTCATCAATTAATATTAATCTTCTTTCTCTGTTGTGTAAAGTCACATCCAAAGATGAACTGTTCTTAGGAGAATCTGTGACAGACTGTTTTAAAGGACAATTATTTACTACATTCATCATTTGTGTTCAGTCTGACTCACTGTAGGTATCTCAAGGGGCACTGACTGATGCACTGAAGACTGAAGTCACCTGCTTCATGGTTTTGCTGTCTGTACAAGTCTTTAAATCATAACTAAATATTTCATTACTTTTTTGCTTATGACTTACAGGTCTGTAGCACAGTCCTGTCTTGTTATTGTTCACATCTCAAAACGGTTATTTTCTGATTGTATTTTAAGTTTTAAAAAAGATTTAGATTTTTCTTCTATTTACAGTCTTTCTATAGGCTTCATAACCTAATAAACTGAAGGCAGCCATACTTTCTGTGCCAATGCATTATTTATAATCTAATAATGTTGTTTGTACATAGTAACAGATGGTGTGGCCTTTCTTGCCTAAAATTTAACATTTGCTTAGGTCTGTTTTCAACACAGTTTTATCACACAATTCCTGCAAGGGAGAGGACATTTTTGATTTTTTTTTCTTTTGGAGCTGAAAGGGGAAAATTTTAAGCTTTAAACACTTTTTTTTTTTTTTTATCACTTTCTATAGCACTCTTTTCACATCAGCCATCATGCCTCCTCCAAATTCTTTCTTTCTTTTCTCTCCTTCATTGCTTCAGAAGTGGGGCCCTCTCCCAAAGTCCCAGTTCTCAGTCCCACACATGTCCCATACTTTTCAACAGATCAGACAATTCAGAAAGCAGCAAAAAACCCTAAATCTTTGCAGTTGGTTCTACTGCAACTGATGCTGATTCCTCACTGCCACAACAAGCTCATGGAAATCCACCTATTAGATTGGGTTTTGCTTTTGTTGCTGCTGGATGTGTTTTTTTTACTGGCCTAGAAAGTCATGGATTTTTTTTCCCCGCCTAAGGAGCCTCCTATTGACTACTGCTTCAGGTCATAATAAATCAACTTGTTCCATTTGACACAGATCAAGCTCTTTTGGCACTGCACCTTGGTAGCTTATTGACTGTTGCTTAGGGAAAATGATCTGCTATATAATTGCTGTAGGATATTTCAGTTCTGTTACATTGCAATATCTTCAATTTCAACAATGCAGTAGTACTTGACATTTACCAAAATGTATTTTTTTTATCCTTTTTGAGTACCTTTGGTGTTTTCTTTCATCATATAAAGATATCAGTTAAGAATTCACTTGATTAACAATGTGGAAGATTTTTGTTTTAGTTTGTTACTCTTCTAATCTGTACCTTCACTCCAGTTCTGATCACTATCTTACAATGTGTTAGAGAAACCACTGATTTGTAGGTTAAGTTGTGCTTGTGAATTTATAGCATATGATATGTAAATAGTTGTAGTCTTAGGTTATTAACTACTCAGAAGACAGAGTTTTGAAAAATAGTTTTGTTGTTACTGCATATTAAGTGTAAGTCATTATGTTAATTATTTCCAGTATCAAATAAAAGTTTAGGGCTTTATGTAATTGAGATATATCTTCAGTTATGGATCAGCAACCACATAGTACCCTCTCAGTGTGATTAGAGGACACTAATATATTTAAGTATAACCCGGAAGAAATTTGGGTCTATTCACCTCACCACTGTGCTTTTCAATTTTATAGTCAAAATTACTAATAAAAAATTTTGAGTAGGAGACAGAGAAAAAAAAGAAAACCCTTTTGCTGTTCATTCAGGATATATCTTAGCTGTACTGTTTGATGTAACTAGCCATTTTGATGAGCTTTGGACAGTCAGTTGACCTTTTTCTCCTAATACCTCCCAGCATTTATGTACTTTAGAAATGATAGCTCTCTGCTTGCTTTAGCTATACTTATTCTTATGAACACACTGTTTATTATCCTTCTCACTGTAATGTCAAATTCAAAGGCAAACATTCAGAGTGTTATTGCCATCTCCTTTCAATATTTCAAAGGCTTAAACTATGAACTCTGTATAAGCTTAAGGCTCCTAAGCATATGAAGTGAAGTTGGGTATCCCTGTTCTTTGTCAAGATATACCAGAAGGCAGACAATAAGGTCACTTCAGGTAAGATCAGTATAATCAATCTTTCTTTATTGTTTTGGGTGACCTCGGTGGGGTCACTGAGGGAAAGAAACTGGGCTGGCCAGTGGCTGCTGTAACCTATGAGACAAGAAAAGTATTGTGGATCATGAGTGAAGTGATAACAGTTTTGTCTAGAAATGGAAATTCAATTCTCAACTTACAGTTAATGAGACCATTAATGTGTTCTCCATAGTTCTGACCACTTAGAGGCTGTTGTGCTGAATTCTAACTGATTTGTATCATTATGTTCTGTAAATGATGGAAATTAGCATAAATCGCCTGAAATGTGCCATTTGAAATGCAGTGCACAGTGATGTTGAGGATATTGTCTTTCCACTTTGCAAAGCATTAGTATATAATTACTTTGTATCCCTTGTGCTAATAGTCCATGTATGTAAATGTTAAATGCTGCCAACAAAAATTATAAAGTAGAAAAATTTGTTTGCTCTATGTTATATTCATCCTGGTAATGAGGGATAAATTATGGTGGGCAACAAAAACGATATTGGTTAAAAAGGCTCAAAATGTATCAATAGAAAGTACTGTTAATATAATTCTATATGATGGCTAAAGTGGCTCTAGTGAATTTAACAGTAAGACATTTTTCTAAGTGACGTACATGATGAAAAGGAATATAACCGAAATTTTTCGCTGGACTTCTGGTGTAACGCAGAGAATAATCATAAACTAACATACAGCTTATGAGCAACTGCTTGACGCTAAAGTTTCTCTTTGAGGTAATTTGAAAAAATCCTTGGGGAAAAAAAATAAATACATAGTATGACGAGTGGTCCACCTGCTTATTTGCTTTAACCAGATCAAACAGGAAAAAAATCAGACTATTTTCACATATGTTTAGACAATTGTAATGCTTAAAAAAATAGCTGAAGTGGACTGCATGCCCTGAAGAACAGTGATACTGAAGTTACTGTTGCTTCATAGGGTTGACTTAGATTTGGTGCTGGATAAAGCACAGAATGGTCGGTGAATCTTTTCATGAAAAAGTAAAGAAATTTGAAAGCTCCTTTGAAATTTTAGATTTTCTTTCATCAGCCTGCTAAGATCCCTTTCAAAATATTTCATTCGCCATAAACACTCCTTTATTTTAAGCTCCTTTACCTCATGCTCCCAACCGTCTCTTGTTTTCTCAAAATATTATGTAACAAAAATTCTTGCCTTCAAACTGCACATATAAGCTGACTGTTTATAGTTGAAACCTCAAGAAAAATGATATCAATTTCTGGATCAAAACATGGATAAAAAATATTCTCCCTTCTCCCTGCTGTTAACTTCCCTGCTAACATTAAACAAATGCACCCAATGCCATATATTACAAGACACTGAATTTACTAACATTGTGGGGAAAAAAAATAAATATATATACATATATATATGATTAGCATTAATGAAGAATCACATATTTTCATAGATTTCCATATTTCCTCTTTCCTTTCTTTATATTTGTTGTAGTATAAAATACTTCAGTACAAATCTGGTATACTTAATATGTATGGCTTTGACTGTCTAAAACTACAATTATCTTTTACTGATAAGTTAGTGTAATTTTTAATGCACCACTACATATTCAAAAAGAAACAGGAATGAATTTAACTATGGAACATCTACTGAAAGTTTAGTGTCCTCATATCCATTTGCAAAGCACAATATACCTAAAACTCTTTTTATGAAATCATTTAATCTGTTACTAATGATAGGATATGTTCTTGCTCTTTGTATTCTTTATTACATAGATAGCACCTTTCTTTGTACTCTTTACTATATGGATAGCACTTTTGAAGATTTGAGGTGAATGTTCAGGATGTAAAATCAAAAATACACAGAAGTATAAGAATATTTTTATAAGACTACACATTCCGTCCTCACAAAAATCTTGGGTAAGTGTCTTGGGTACATGGTTCATTTCACAGGTTCCTCTTTTGATTTATTTTATTTTTTTTTAATTCCTTAGCTCTTCTTACTATCTATTTAATCATAGTCTGGTAAACTCAAGAAGGTCTGAAACCTTTAGAAACAGACAAACATCAACAACAAATTTAGCCACTTAAAAATCAAAGTGAAGTAAAGTTTCTTTACTTTTTATCAGGCCATAACTTACCTTTCAGCAGCTAAAGGAAGAATATACTTTTGAAAATACTTTATAACTCACTATAAATCATAAGTTAATATAAGAGTGATACTCTGCATAGTCTCCCTAAACATTACATCTTTTTTTCAAACTTAATTCAGGAATTACTTTGGAGAAGTAAACAGGCATATGAATAAGAACAATCTCTTTAATATAGCCTACTTGAATTTACCATATTTTTTTTTTGCAGTGATTCTCACCAAAGGTTTTCAAGGACCCTTGATAGCTATGGCATGGGAAAGAATGAAAAATAGAATAGAAAAGAAAAAAAAATGGTTAGGTGATTAAGTCTAAGAATTAAAAGGAAGCAAAGGTCAGTTCCTATAATGAAGGAAATCCCTCAAGACACAGGTGTAGACACCTGTGCTATTAAACAAGAAAACTCATTGAAAAAAAAAAAAAAAAAAAAAGAAAAAAAGGAAGAAAAAAGGATGGAATAGTGAGATTATAAATTTTTGTTTGTTTGTTTGTTGGAAATACCAAGTTCTTCAAGACAGTAAAAAAAGGCAGACTGTCAAGTACTACAATAAGACTTTATAAGAATGAGCATTAAAATGAGAGGTGAAATTTACTGCATATAAATACAAAATGAGTCCTAATTTCACATATAAAACAATGGGTTCTAACTTAATGGCTATTACTGTAGTGGTCAGGCTGTGACAGATGGTTTCTTGAAAAGCCAGCTAAGTACTGGAACTTGTGGTCTGTTGATCAAAATTAGATTATGGTTATAAAAGAAAATCAAATTCTAAAAGTTAATAGGAAAGAAGCAGAGAAGAATACTACAAGTAATGTTATGTTATTGTATAAACCCACGGTCTACCTGCATTTCTGGGTGCCATGTTCAGTTTTCTCAACTGATTCCTTCATCTCAAAAATTAATATAAGAGTATAAGAACTGGAGAAGGCTCAGAGCAAATAAACAGCTAGGACTAAAGGGATGCATGTAAATAAGATTACAGAATCACAGAATCACAGAATTTCTAGATTGGAAGAGACCTCAAGATCATCGAGTCCAACCTCTGACCTAACGCTAGCAGTCCCCACTAAACCATATCCCTAAGCTCTACATCTAAACCTCTTTTGAAGACTTCCAGGGATGGTGACTCCACCACTTCCCTGGGCAGCCTGTTCCAATGCCTCACAACCCTTTCAGTAAGGAAGTTCTTCCTAACATCTAACCTAAAACTCCCCTGGTGCAACTTAAGCCCATTCCCCCTTGTCCTGTCCCCAGGCACGTGGGAGAACAGACCAACCCCCACCTCGCTACAGCCTCCCTTGAGGTACCTATAGAGAGCGATAAGGTTGCCCCTGAGCCTCCTCTTCTCCAGGCTGAACAAGCCCAGCTCCCTCAGCCGCTCCTCGTAGGACTTGTTCTCCAGGCCCCTCACCAGCTTCGTCGCCCTTCTCTGCACCCGCTCAAGTACCTCAATGTCCTTCTTGTAGCGAGGGGCCCAAAACTGAACACAGTACTCGAGGTGCGGCCTCACCAGAGCCGAGTACAGGGGGACGATCACCTCCCTAGCCCTGCTGGTCACACTGTTCCTGATACAAGCCAGGATGCTGTTGGCCTTCTTGGCCACCTGAGCACACTGCTGGCTCATATTCAGCCGACTATCCACCATCACTCCCAGGTCCTTCTCTGCCTGGCAGCTTTCCAACCATTCCTCTCCCAGCCTGTAGCTCTGCTTGGGGTTATTGCGCCCCAGGTGGAGGACCCGGCACTTGGCCTTGTTGAACTTCATGCAGTTGACCTCAGCCCATCGGTGCAGCCTATCCAGATCCTCCTGCAGAGCTTTCCTACCCTCAAGCAGATCGACACACGCACCTAACTTGGTGTCGTCTGCAAACTTACTGAGGGTGCACTCGATGCCCTCGTCCAGATCATCGATGAAGATATTAAAGAGGACCGGCCCCAGCACCGAGCCCTGGGGGACGCCACTAGTGACTGGCCTCCAACTGGACTTGGCTCCATTCACCACGACTCTTTGGGCCCGGCTATCCAGCCAGTTTCTAACCCAACGAAGCGTGCACCAGTCCAAGCCAAGAGCAGTCAGTTTCTTGAGAATGCTGTGGGAGACGGTGTCAAAAGCCTTGCTGAAGTCAAGGTAGACCACATCTACAGCCTTTCCCTTGTCCACCCAGCGCGTCACTTTGTCATAGAAGGAGATCAGGTTCGTCAAGCAGGATCTGCCTTTCATAAACCCATGATGACTGGGCCTGATCGCCTGCTTGCCCTGCAAGTGCTGCGTGATGACTCTCAGGAGGATCTGCTCCATGAGCTTCCCTGGCACTGAGGTCAAACTGACAGGCCTGTAGTTTCCCGGGTCTGCCCTCCGGCCCTTCTTGTAGATGGGCGTCACATTTGCTAGCTGCCAGTCAACTGGGACCTCCCCCAATAGCCAAGACTGCTGATAAATGATGGACAGTGGCTTGGCCAGCTCCTCTGCCAGTTCTCTCAGTACCCTTGGGTGGATCCCATCCGGCCCCATCGACTTGTGCACATCCAAGTGCCATAGCAGGTCACCAACCAGTTCTTCATGGATAGTGAGGGCCACATCCTGCTCCCCACCCCCTTCCACCAGCTCAGGGTACTGAGTATCCAGAGAACAACCGGTTATGCTGCTAAAGACTGAGGCAAAGAAGGCATTGAGCACCTCCGCCTTTTCCTCATCTCTTGTAACTAAGTTTCCCCCCGCATCCAGTAAAGGATGGAGATTCTCCTTAGTCCTCCTTTTTGTGTTGATGTATTTATAGAAACGTTTTTTGTTATCTTTAACGGCACTAGCCAGATTGAGCTCCAGCTGAGCTTTGGCCTTTCTAATTTTGTCCCTGCACAGCCTCGCTACATCCTTAAAGTCCTCCCTAGTGGCCTGCCCACTTTTCCAAAGCTTATAAACCCTCTTTTTTCTCCTAAGATCAAGCCACAACTCTCTGTTGAGCCAGGCTGGTCTTCTTCCCCGCCAGCTCGTCTTTGGACACACGATTATTCCACTTAATTGAGAATGATCTACACATCCAGTGATTAAAGGGACTAGAAAGTCATGGGTGAAGTAGAGAGCATGAATTGACTGTTTGGTGTTACAGGGAAAGCTCTGAACAGATACCAAATACTTTAAAGTAAGAAAGTATAAAACGATTGCATTCCTATTCCATTCATTATTAGAATTAAAAAGAAGATATATTGTATGATTAGCATCAATTCTTGTAATTTCTAGTACAGTATCCTAGTACAGAATCCTAGTACAGTGTATGTTTAAGTGTATGAACACAGGATAATAACTTCCTCATTTTGGAAGATCGTAATTTTCTGTGTGTATTTCAAGATGGCTCCATGTCACCACTATGCTAAAGGTTACAGGAAAATAGTAACCTTTATACTGTTTTTAACTTTTTATTTTATTTTATTCAAGATTTAAAAATAGTTTCCACAGTTTTGATTTCCTTTAATGTCTTGACTGATTTAAATAATATGTTTTAAAATTGTGAAATGCATGAAAATTATTGCTGAAATAGCAAGAATGATCGATTTCAATTGAAACTGTAGACATACTTATCCAGTAACTCTATGATGAGTTTTCAGTATTATACTGAATTCAGAACAATTATTAATTTAAATGTAGACAATTTATTCATTTGAAAGCTAGCTGTCTACATATGTTAGTTATACTGATACAACACCTGTTAGTGAGACAGTGATAATATACATATATATATATATATATATATACACTTATATAGAGAGAGAGAGTGAAAATACCTAGTGTTCTGGAATCTCTTTTGTCCTCACCCATGTTGTTGTACTTTAGCAAGTTTCAAGACATGCTTTAACGTATGTAATGTATGATAACAGACAAGCTACTGTCTTATGGTAGTGGTTTACAAGATCTGACCTAGTTTACTGTAGTCTTCTTTTATAATAGTACTAGAGCATACTAGAATCTGTTTCCTTCTTCAGGATTATAAATTAAGCAGAAATTAATCCAAAATTGCAGTTTAAGTGCTTTTCAAAATCAGAACTCATTTAAGCCAGCGCAGCCTGAGATATCCATTTATATACATCTAAGTGAATAATAAGCATGCAGACATCTTTTCATTCTCTTGCATGGTCTTTTCCTGCTTCAGATTAAAAATTACTTTTCAAAGTCACAAAATGTGACTTCAAAAATCATAAATCTGAAAAGTCAGTAGTCAGATCAAAAATCTGCTTTCACTCATTTCACTATCATACAGAACAAATCTACTAAAAACATTTGTTGTGGATCCCTTTAGATAACTGGAATATCAGCTTTAATTATTCTTTGCATTCCTGTTTTCTTCAAGAAGTGATATAGAGGGTTAAAAAGGGCATGGAAAATATTTGTTGTTGTTGTTTCAGAAAAAAAACAAAAACAAAAACAAAAAAACTAATCATGGCATTGGTTTATTTACATCAAATACATCTGAAATATATTACCCCTAAAATACTGGGATTTTGGAAGTTTAACTTGAAGGATTGCACCAGACCATCTGGGAAGCAAGAAAGAACAAAGTACCATCATTTCCACTACACATTTGTGTGTATTTGTTTTTATGCTTCTATTTAAATCTGCTGACATGAAAGCTAACTGTATAAAATAAAATATAAAATAAAATAAAATAAAATAAAATAAAATAAAATAAAATAAAAAATAAAATAAAATAAAATAAAATGAAGGTAAAATAAAATAAAATAAAATAAATAAAATAAAATAAAATAAAATAAAATAAATAAAATAAAATAAAATAAAATAAAATAAAATAAAATAAAATAAAATAAAATGGAGACAAAATAAAGCAATGAAAATTCTTCTTACAGACACAAAAAGTCTTCATAAGACCAGTTCATAAGACCAATTTTGCCACACATTCAGTTTATTAATTTAATAATTGGGAAAAAAAAAAAAAAAAAGTCACTTTGGATTATACAATGATGCTGAAGTGCATTTTCCTAAGAGACTGAGGCCTTACCACAGCAGTGTGTCCTATGAGTCGTACAAAATGCCAACCTAATGACCATAGTCAGACTCATTAGAAGTTAGCTCATGTCACCATTCCTATGGGCAACCCATCCTCATCGTGAAAATTTTCTTCCGTATATCCAATCTAAATCTACACTCTTACATCTATTGGCCCTTGTCCTATCACTACAGGTGACAGTAGTATCCTATCATTACCAGTAGTGTCCTATCACTACAGCCCTAAAAAGGCTCTTCCCATCTTCCTTATAGTATTTCCATGTCCTTAAGTATTGAAAGGCTGCAATAAGGTCTTCCCAGAGCCTTCTCTTCTCCATGCTGAACAACACTTACAAGAAAAACATCAGCCTCAAGAAAAACATCTCAGCCTCTCTTCATGGATGAGGTCTTCCAGCCCTCCAATCAGTTTTTTGGCCTTCTGGACCCGTTCCAACAGCTCCGTGTTTTTCTTTTACTGGGAACGCCAGAGCTGAATGCAGTACTGCAGTCTCATAAGAGTTGAGTAGAGCACAAGAATCACCTCCATCGTCATGCTAAATTCAGATAGAGCATGTTCTTTTATTTTAAATATTATTCAGAAATTCTGTTCTGTAATAAGCATGTTCTGTACTTTCCTATTTCTCACATAGCTATATACTTTTACAGGCACATCTTTAGAAAGCAAAGTCAAAATAACAGTAATGTCTAAAGAAAAAGTCCACTGAACCATAGATCAACTTGTTGTCAAGAGTATTTATTAATTTACGTTCTGTAAGCAAAAGTTATTTTATCACGTAGACTGAGAAATAAATTATATTCTTGTATGTATCTTTGTTCTGTATTCCCCTTCTAGTGTTTTCATTTCAAAAACAATGTTATAAACAAAGACATTGTTGCTTAACAACTGTAAATAGAATGCTTGTAGTTTGAAACGTAATGTAAGTTCAGCACATACTCTGTGTTATTGGAAAATAATTGGTTTCACTTTCTTATACTTTTTCTCAGAAACATGTTTTATGGGTTATTGTATATACCATTTGTATAGGGAACAGGAATTTGTCTAAACTGTATTCATGTGTAAAGATCTTGTTAAATAGACTGTTCATTATCCTACATAGTAAACAATTTTTTTTAAAGTAATTAACATTTTAGTAAAATTTATTTTCCTCAATGTATATAGAACAGGCTTAAATCAATAGATATCTGCAGTTTTAATGTACTCCTTGTGGAGTGATTCTAGGTTTTATCTTATCTAATGATAAGATAAACTCATCTATATTCGATGATATAACCTGTCTGTACAGTGTATTTACATTTTAAATATTTTTATATTTGTGTGTATAAAATAATAGGCTAGACTATTAATCATTTATCAGTACAGTGATAATGAAGTCAGGAGAAGTTGTTTTTGCCAGCTCCTAGAATTATTCTGTTACTAGGGGAATATATATATATAGGAATATATAAGGATTAAAACAAGTAGAGATATATGATTATTAATTTGAGTATCTTTCTTAATTAGAAGTTTCCTAAGTATATTCTGAAGTTTCTTAAAAAAAAAAAAAAGTTGAATGAGTGAATGAGTATAGATGTCATTTTTCAGCAATTAGAGGCTCGTTTGATTAATGTCTTGTACATGGGGTAAAACTTAAAATTTCACTATCCTTACCACTTATCTTTAAATCCTTCTTGTAAATATATTTAGGTAGCAAGATTCTAAAAGATAAACCTGAAGAAATGGACTCTTCCTCCCCACTAATAAGTCATATTTATAACAGTGCTTTTTGAAAGTTCTTTTGTACTTTTTTCTTAAGGGAGAAGGGTGACTGTGCATTGTGGTGGATTTGTAAGAAATTATTTTAATAATTAAAAAAAAAAAAAAAAAAAAAAAGACCTTCATTTAACTGCCTGGTAGCAAAGGTAGCAAGGCAAAATTTGGTATGTTATTCTTACTCAACACACAGTTAAGCCATGCACCATGACACTGATAACCCCAGAATTCTGTATTCCCCAGTGATCATATTCACTGATCATATTTTCACTGATCATAATCACTGATCATATTTTCTTGAAATTATTTTATTTATTTATTTTAAGTGAAGAGAGGGATAACTTTATTAATTTTTAATTAGATTTGGTAATTTTAACCAATATGCTTTTTCTTTCATTTCCTTCTGATTTTAAAGGCTCAAAGAATTTGTAAATAAAATAAGATAGAAGATGAACAGAGGTTGTTAGTCTTTTCTTTGGTCAGGCATGAAATAAACATGGATTGGGTGAAGGAGGAAATACTTTTTGTTTTAGTCATAATTTTCCTTTAAAAATTTAGTAACACTTGCTGCCTGACAGATGCACATTTCTGTGTGCATCCATCCATTTTTTACTGAAGAGAATAAAATTTTGGAAGCTAGCATTCTTGATTTATAATGTAGACTATCAGTTTGCAGAAAACTGAGCTGTGATATCCTCCATACCTAGTAAACATCAAAATGTTTTATTGGGCATGAGCCGATAAAATAGAATTTATTTATTTTAATTTCAGTATGTACAATGAACATCTCAAGTACATGCCTATTTCAAATCACAGTGTTTTCTGAGTTGATTAACATCTAGACTCAATCAAATTAAAATAATTTAACAAAGTATGATTAGTGATAACAGCTTGAATCGTTGCTAATGACAAATGTACAATGTACAAACATTTTGAAGCTTAGCCTATTTTAACTTGTCGTGTCTTTCAGAAACTTTCATAGAAACAGTAGTTTCTCTCTTCCATTTTTCCTGAGAAGGCAGTAGAAAATGAATAGTTATTGTGCAATACATTTGATTAATACCAAACTCTCCAATGTCTGATCCCTGTGTGCAATATAATTTAGATATTTTACATAGGTCAAGAAGAGATGCTTGCCTTGGAAATAAAGACAGCATGTGTTTTAGGAAATTTCAACAAGCAATGAGAATTAATCTTGCATCTATCACACACATCATAGCCCAGAATCCCTAGCAGCCTCTGTCATCCTTGTGGTTCTGCTTCACAATTTCACACAAACCTTGCATCCACGCATGCACCTTTCTCCAACAGGTTGCATCTTGCCCAGTCCATGCATTCTTCCTAGAGAATATTTGCCAACAAACAAACAAGCAAAAAAAAAAGAAAAATACATTCATTCCTACTCTTTAGCATTTTTTTTCCCCTCTTCAATCTAGAAAGAAAAACAGAGAACACAAAGATATATTACTGGAAAAGCAATGCAATCATAATGCAAGCAAACCTAAACTAGTATGAAGGTCACTTCATGCAATTTTTATTTATTTTTTTTTTCTCCAAGATGTTTTAAAAAAATAACACTTCTAAAGTTCTTATTTTTCTCTTTTTGCTGTTTTAAATGTAAAATTGATTAGAACACTTTCCAGAAATAGGTTGAAATCCAAAGCTCATGTTATGAGAGAAACAGGTTTTAGGAAAGAGTTGTGCTTTTTCCTGGTTGCTTTGGGTCTTTCTCCCCTCTCCACTCCCAACCTCTCTAACTTCTCCTTAGAAAATGTTGTATTTTGAAGGCTAAAATTACCTTTTTCTTTATGTTAAATATTTATTTTCAAAATGTTTGTTCACAAAACCTTTGAGATATTTTTAAATCACAATTTAGTTCAGGGATATTTTCAAAATCTGAAGTCTGCAATGTGACCAAAAAACACTGCATAAACAACTATTTCACAGCAATTAAGATAAAATGCTAGGGCAGAAAGCAGAAAAGCAGAAAGAAGGGAACATTTAATACACCGTGAAAATAAGATGTGATTGCAATTAATAGTGAATTTGAGGAAAAAAAAAAGATGTTCACTAGAAGTCACAGAAATTAAATATATGGAATCTTATGTATCTCTTTCCTTCAATGTGTGTGTATATATATATATATATATAGTTTTAATTTCTAGTGACAATAGCTTAATATTGCAAAAACAGAGAAACTGTAGCAAAAGAAAAGGTTAAGAGGACATGTGAAATAAATAATATACACTGCAGATGAGTGATCATTTGTGCTTACTCAGGTTGATCAAATGTTCAATAGATATTTACATTTGCCTATTAGAAGGGATTGAATACTTAACATGAGGTTCAGATTTCAAAATACTCACAGATAAAGAAGATGTAAATACGTTTTGTGTCTTCTGATGAATCAGAAAGAAAAAATGAACCTTTGCACATTAGCAATTAGTGAAAAAAAAAAAAGAATTTTTGAGAAAATGATTTCTATTGCTTTAGAACCAAACTTAAATTTGTTCATTTGAATGATTAAGTATTTTCTTAAAATATATTTATTTTCCCACAGCCATATTTTATTCTCAAAGAAAAGGCAAAGCCTATTCTAAAGTAAATTTGCTGTTCTATCTATTGTAGTTTATTTTTATTTTGATGTATGCTTTTAGATCTCTAGCTATTGAAAACCTTGGAAAATTGTTTTATGACTTCTGTAGTCTTCTGACTTTCCACTAATTCTGTGGTCTTCTGATTTTCTGACTAATTATTAATATTGGATGTAAAGTTGCTTGTCTTGAAAAGGGTGATAATTAAATACAGAACAGTTTCTCCAGTTCAATTCTGTTTTTCTTTTATTGAAGTCAACAGTTGTTCTATTAAACTATCTATATCATTTTAAAAAAGAAAAAAAGTATTTACTGTGCTTATTTATATGGTAAATTTCACATTCTTCATTCTTTGTGCCCCTCATCTCCAGACACCTTTTTTTTTTTTTTTTTTTTTTTTTTTCTCCTGTTTTGGCCCTCATTCACTTACAGTACCAAAATTAGTTTCAGTCACACGATGATTAAGAAGATTTTAGTAAAATGTGTTGTAGAAAGAAATGCTTTTCTTAATCAGGTCCATAGCATGAGACTTGTGATTTGAACTGTGCATCATCATTTATTATTGACCTTTAAAAACAGGAGTTATACACAAAAACTATGCCTTTAAATAAGATCTTTGGTCTTTTTACTGTAACTTCTTATCTGCCCTTAATAGTTAAATTACCTGCTCTAAATAGTTTAAAAAAGTACTTTTTTATTATTATTCTGTCCTTTTTTCTAAGTAGTTCTTACCTTTACTTTGTGGTCCTTAACTGACCACACTCAGGAATTTTCCTTGTTATGCACTCACAAAATCTCTGTCTTGTAATCCCCAATCACCCCTACAATATCAGCAGTGGTGGGGCTACCTCTCTCAAGATTTTAGTAAGTAAAGAAAAGAAGTTATAAGTCATATAATCAGTTATATGAATATCCATAGAAAGATTTGGTATAGATTATCTGCTATGACTTGGTCCATATATATGTGGGATTACTGTCTGGGATGGAGTCTTTAATGGATTGCAAAATGAGATTCGTAAAATTCAAAAACAAAAACAAAAACAAAGTAACAATTAAAGCATACCAATATTTTTTTTCCTTTTAACCAAAACATCAGTGACAATTTCTCCCATATGTCTTTTCTTGAGTTGACTAAGTATAAAAAAAAAACAACTGTGAAAACTCAATCAGAAACAGTTGTATATACAACAGTATAGTATGCAAAGTATCTCTCACTACATGGATAGCCTGGTCTTGAAAAAACTGCAGAGCTCTGAAGACAGCAGAGCTTTTGAAATTCATGTGTATTAAAAAAATCTTCTGGTTATTGAAAATTTCTCTTGAAAATTATTTGATGAAAGCCATTATTACTTATTCTTTGGCCCATACTTATGTTTGCTGGTTGTTTCTTTGGCAAAGTGATGGAAAATATTCCTTGGAGAAATCTTCTGCAGCTCCCATTAGAGTTCCAGGAACAAAATATTATCATCTTTCACTTCAATTATTAGATGAAATTGAGTTCATCTGTAGTTAACAATTCTGACAGATAAAATTCCTAAAGATTCCTAAAGTCTTTTCCATCTTTGTCACCTTCCCTAAAAGTTTCTAATTATTTTTTGGTTAGCAAAAGCTTTAGAAATGGACAAAGAGAAAATTGGTAATGCTGCAGACATTTTGTAGTCTCTGTTCTCATCTTTGTTTATTGTCATGCTCTAAAGAAAAAAAAAATCTTTCACTTCAAAATGAAACATTTTCTTATCAAAGTTAACAATATGTTGCAGAAATTTGATTTTTTTTTTTTTTTTCAAAATTAAAGACTGGTCTTGCAAGCTGTTTCATTTTATGACTAAAAATATCATTTAGAATAATAAAAATATATTTCTTAACATATCAATCTTCGTTTTATCCATTTTATCTTCCTTCACTGTCTCCACTTGTGAGATACATGTTCTGCCCTTCTTCCTGTAAGCTTCTTCCTACATATATATGGTAGAGTTCATGGGTGGTTTTTTTCACTCCTGTCTCCAATTCTTTCATAATTCCATCAATATGTCTATGAAACACTTTATATTCTTTTGAATTCTCAAAGGATAAATCCATAACTATTCTGCTTTCACTTTAGATTTCATTTTGTCAGGTGGTACTACATGTATAATCTGTGGAGTGTTAACTGTCACAGAAGATGTAAATTAATTGTTTTTCTTATCCATATATTTATCTTTCAGCCTTTTTTTTTTTTTTTTTTCCTTTTCATGAAAAAAACATACAGCTATTTCTTCCTGTTCATTCATCAAAGTTAGCTCATCATTCAGAGTAATCACAATTCCTAGAGGGGAAAAATACGTCATATGTTTTATGTAAAAGTAACCTCTTTGAGTTTAGATCCTTTTTGTTACAGCTGAAGGGAAAGATGTTTACCGTGAACAAAAAGGAAGAATAATGATGAAGTCTTTATGAGAAAATGAAACACCTACTGGGAATGAAATGACAGTCAGTAGAAAGGCTTCTGTAAAACTCTTATATCTGCTCCCAAGAGTCTGAAATTGTCTTATTTGGCTTCTAAGAGACACCGGGCAAAATTATTTCTACCATAAAAGAAAAATTCCCATTAATCTGAAATTATTTAATGTTGGATTTTACATACCCTCAATGATAAAAGCCAGAGCAATTCTTCCTGCAGGCAAACATAGTATGCAATTATAATTTCTGCATTGTTTTAAAAATGTGTGCATGTGTGTCTGTGTGTTTGTTTGTCTTTGTGGGACTGTGTGTCGAATAGAAAGAAAAGAAGTTATGATAAGCTATAGGCTCAGATTTTTAAGTTATGTTAGCTGTCATCATTCTATTGGTTTTATTTAATAGAAGATCTTATATTTTAGTATAATGTCATCTCTTCAAAGACAATAGGAAATTTTCTAGTTAAAAAAATAATAATGAAATTGGAAGCAATTTCAGTTGCTGAATTAAATGTTTTTCTAAGGCAATACCGTGAAAAAAAAAAAAATAATAATAATAAAAAATCCAAAAGCCCAGAATGCTTTCTTAATATGTAGCCTAGAAATTATGCAATTCTCCCCTTCCATCAGGTTTAAATAAACTATTTTTCTTTAAAACATAAAACATAAGGATTTGATATTCTACAATCCCTTCCTTTGAATGCATCCTTGATGATGCTTTAAATAGTATGGGTCCTGGCTACAGACTAGTCATCTGATACTAGTTGTCCTTCCGTATCATCTGTCCAGCGGATGACTGTCATGTGAGAGCAAGGTGGGGGTCAAGCTCTTCTCTCAAGCACCAAGTGACAAAATGAGGGGAAATGGTCTCAAGTTGTGCCAGGGGATGTTTACGTTGGATATAAGTAGAAATTTATTTACTGAAATTTCTTTACTGTCATGTTCTTAATATGAATTGGGAACAAACACCCACAAGACAATACCTAACATTTCTAAAGATATGAGGAGATAACATATCTAAAGGTATGAGGAGACAAGATATTCCTTTTTTCTTTCCATTAGTAGAGCTTCTACAAGAAAGGGTACAAGCCAACTGGCTCTGTTAGTAAGCTTGCAAGCTCTTTGGCTAGTTTGATGTTTCCCCAAAATTTGTCATCTTTGTACTGTTCACTCTAATGTCAATAAGGCTTACTACAAACATCATTTTTCTGCAGTTGTCAGTTCACTTTCTTTAAACTGAAAATTCATACATTTTCCTAATAATCAAAAAACAAGTGAATGGTGGTTGCAATAAACTGCATCTGATTCATCAAAACCAGGGAAGATTAGAAGTACTTTTTTTTTTTTTTTTTTTTTTTTTTTCCCATCTCAGATATATTTGCCATTTCAGACAGTTTCCATAATACATGGTATTATGTGCAGGTCTGCACAGCATTCAAAAGCAGTTAAATAAACTTGTACACAAGAGAATTTGACTCCTACAGTGCCACCATAAATCATGTGGAATTTCTTCTCTTGCCAGATTGCACGAAAATAACTTCTGTCTTCATATACACAATCACTTTGTTTTAAAATTTGCTACTTAATGAACATTTTTCTTAGTGAGAAGTAATGAACACAACAAAGCTATTTGTAATTTACATCTAAATTAACATGAAAGTAAAATATTATAGACAATATCTCCCAAGGCTACTGCTGAAATTTAAGTTAAAGAATTAGGAAAAAAAAAATAAATAAATAAAATTAAATTAAAAAAAAAACAATCAGCCTTTCAAAAGATGTGTGTAGGTATCTTGGAAGTATTTGGAAAATGGATAACCAATGAATAACTACCCTGTTTGTATCATTACAATAGTGTGTGACAAATCATTTTATTTCTGCTGTTTTTCTTGATGGAAAGCAAATATATCCATAAAACATAACACAATGTCAGATTTAGGAATGATTTCTTAAATTTGAATTGTCAAAAACAAACAAACAAACAAAAAAAACAAACAACAACAGAGAGATAGAGAAGAAAAAACATTTTTTTATTTCAAATTACAATCAGATTGCTGATTTTTTCTGGATTTCTTTCCTGGTTTTAGTAGTTTGATCATAACAACATAAAATGTCAATTTGCTGTCACCAAAGATTTGAAGATTTTGACTCCTTAGTCATAATAATAAAATTATTTAGGTTGTTAGGGACCTTGAGTGATCATCTACTCCATCCTCCTGTTGATATCTTTTATTTTACATTGTAGGGAAATAGTCCTTACTGATAACTGACTAATATTCAGGCAATTTTGAGATGGAAAATTTTCAGAACATTCAAATGAAATAAAAAATATTATCTTAAATTTGTATTAAAATGGTTAAAATCTTAAGAAGAGATGCAAAATATGAGGAAGTAAAGCAAAGGGTGCTTCATTTAGCCTAAAATATTAATCTTTGTAAGTATCTTAGAGAATCCTACTCATGAATCAGTACTTTAGTGTGATACATACTTTATAATGTAAATTATAATATTATCTCTGTCCACAAAATTATCTCTGTCCTAAAGGCTTTTTAAGCTGTACACTTTACATACAAAAAAGTCACACAATATTACATAAAACTCTAATAACCAACATGACTGATCCTTTCACACATTATTAAACTAATGATTATAATGGGTTTTATAAAAATAATATAAAGAAAAAATCCACACCAAAACAACATATGAACTAACATTTTTTTAAGAAGATGGATAGTGGTGAAGTTTGTAGATATTTATGTGGAAATTCTTTGCATGTTGACCTAGAGCTGCTGCCAGACCTCCACACAGCTGCTCTCTCACTCCCCCTCCTTAACATGATAGAGGGAGAAAAAAAAGATGGAAAAGCTTGTGAGTTAGGAAAAACACAAAGAGATCACATACTGATTGTCTTCACAGGCAAAACAGATTTGAGGTGTAAACATTTAATTTATTACAAACTAAAATAGATTTGAATAGTGAGAAATAAAGATAAAAACTAAAACACACGTCCTTCCTCCCACTTCCTTTTTTTTTTTTTTTTTTTTTTTTTTTAATAAAGACCTTTTATGATAGTGGCAGCTTGAGAAAGACTATGTTGTTTTAGCAGTCCAGACACAATAGACAAAATCTGTTAATTTTGACTAAAGGGCTTGAGGAAGGTATGACATTTTTTCTCTTCCAGAAGGTGACATCTTCATTGTCCTACATATTCTTCAGGAAAATTTCCTTACAAGGAAGATAATTTTTGCATTTTCACTGTCATAAATGTCTTGTGAATAGAAACTTTAGACGTTATTACAGTAAGGTTAAGACATATATTTTTAGTAATTTAGTGTTTGACAGAATTCCAGACCTCAGGTTACTTTTTAAAAGAAAAGAGAGCAAATATCTACAATAATATCAGCAGTCACCAAATTAAGAAAAATAAATAAATAAATAAATAAAAATAAACTAACTCTGTTTCTTAAGCAAGTAT
This sequence comes from Aythya ferina, assembly GCF_964211825.1. NCBI lineage: Eukaryota > Metazoa > Chordata > Aves > Anseriformes > Anatidae > Aythya > Aythya ferina. The sequence continues at coordinate 84,241,077 of NC_140297.1, forward strand.
TGTTTCAAATTTTTGCGGGTACAGAATGTTCTCCAAACAAATTAAGGGATCTTATTTTGCTCATTTGCATGAGAAAATTTCTAGAAAAGTTTAAAAGCCTATTGCACTGTAGGAGTGTATGACCCTTAATATTTTTTATGTTTCGTTTCTGAATCTCCAGCGTGTCTCCAAAGTGGTCGTATTTATATAGTTAATTCAATGCACATGGAAGAGTATTGACTGTGCAGTTGTTTCTGTTGTTTACATTCCAGATGCAGACTACGATGATTCTTGAGATTAATGTGTACAATTTATGAATAAAAATGTTTTATAATAAAGTTTTCTTATACACTTTCACTTCAGCAGTTTTATGACTGCTGCTGAAAAATAATATATTTTAACTATAGCACATTTTTTAAAAACAGTTTTTGTGAAATTGAGCTTATTTTTTAAATTTGCATTCATTAAAAATTATTCATAATTGACATAAGAAAAGAAAAAAACCTACAGCTGTGAACAGTACACCTAGAAGAGCCAAGAAATTTCTGGAGATGACTTTTTCCTGAATGATTAAAAAGAACTCAAGTATCAGTGGAAACTCCTTCCTTCATCACTGTGCAAAGTAAATACAGTAAAGTATATTAAATGTATTAAATTATCTATTAACACATGCCTAATCTAGAGGAAAAACACGTGCAGAAATGTGTTTTTTACGTGTAGGTATGAAAGGTGATATTTAGAAGGTCATAAGATCTTGTGATAAGTTTATTACTTGTCATACTGTAATAACCAGGAATGTCATTGCCAGAAGTAACCTGTGGTAAAAGAGATTTCTAGAAGGATTCAATTTACTTATTGGTAGGGAAATTAAAGATTTTCTTTTATGAGAGTGTTTACAGAAGTCATCATAGACCTGCATCAGAGGAGAAAATTAATAGAACTTACCTTATCAGAAATCTTATTCACCAGAAGGGTATACCAGAACACGTTATGCAGAAATGTTGTGGAATCTCTATCCTTTATTTTTGAGATACAGTAAGCCAAAGTCATGTGTGACCTGATGCAATGTAGATGTAGTCCCTTTTTGAAGTGGAGAATGGATTAGATGACCTCCAACATTCCCTTCAAGCCACCACTATTGTTTCTGTGACTTTATGAAAAAAATATATATATTAAAAAAAAAGAGAGAGAGAGAGAGAGAGAGAGAGAGAGAATGCGGATTATTTGAAAAGAGGATATATAATAGGACTTGGAGTTGTGTACACCGGGTGTATGCTAGAGTGTATACTATAGAAAGTATACACCAGAAATTTAAGATTTGCCTTCTCAATCCCCAAATCTTTAGCAAAATGAAATTGCCTTGATTCTAAGAGTGGTTAGAATCCTTTACCTCTTTACAGAACACATAAAAGCCTCATATTGTCATACACTCATATGACAATAACCAAACTTTTAAGCTTGTCAGAAAAAATCGATCAAAAAATGGGCTAAAAACAGCAAAAACTTATTCAGGAAAAAAAAAAAAAACGTTAAAGACAATAAAATATTTTTGGGTAGCTGAACATATGTCATTTCAATGCCACCAGAGTATGCCAAAGTATGCATTATTACAATACAAGTATGCCTAGCCAGAAGTTTCTGTTTGCTACAGAGCTGGGGTTTATAGCAAAGATTACTGTCTGGAAATAATTTAATTGTTATTTAATGTCCCCTTTATATCAATATTGGATACTGTGTCTCTTCTTGTGAAGAAAAACAAATGCAGTAAGGTTCACTACTGATTGGAAGGTGGTGGGCTAATTTTTACACTGTCACCCAACTAGACAGAAATGATTTGCAAGAACAGCACTGTAAAATACCATGTTTCTGTCCATTTTAAAGTGCATATTAAAACATCATGCAGTTTGTTGTTCAGCAAAAGCTCAGAATAAATGAAGATGGGTACTGACCTGTTATTTACAGCTTTAAAATAAAAATTATTTATATGGTATTCTGGAAGCACTAAAGTATGAATATCTAAAGTTAACCCACATTACTTTTTTGTTATTATTGGGAGTAATAACACTGGAATTGCCTCATAAAATTTTACTTTGGAGAAATAAATAAAATTAACCAAGACTGGTTTGGAAGATTCATTCAACTATATAATATAATATATAACATATAACATATAACATATAACATATATAACATATAACATATAACAAATAAAGTTATATTATATATTATATATTATATATTATATATTATATATTATATATTATATATTATATATTATATATTATATATTATATATTATATATTGTGTATTGTGTATTGTATAATATATAATTATATTGTGTATTATATTTTTATTATTATATTACTATTATAATATTAATGTTACATTATAATAATTATTATTGTATGTTATAATTGTTATATATATATAAATAGATAATATATAATATATATAATTAGAGAGATTAAAATACTTTAAGAAAATATTTGGGAAACTTAATTAAAAGGAATATGTTGATACCTCAATAGCTTTATTTAATTATCCTTAAAAAATTAAGGATAATTTATTAATCCTTAATTTAATTATCCTTAAGTTTTTAAGGTCAATTAAATAAAACATGTTAAATAAATATTTGTAAATGAACTTCAGAAACGTAGGATGATTATGTCTTCATCCTCTTGTACAGATATTTGAAACAAAACTTTCAAACTTAGGCTTGGAAAATAGCAAATAGTAGCCATTGTATATTTTTCTTCATATACAGCATAATGTATCCTTAACTATTGCGGAATGTATTTTGTTTGTTTGTTTGTGTTTTGTTGTTGTTGTTGTTTTGTTGTTTTAATGGGATATCTATAATCTGTCATCTGTTAGTTAAATTTAACTTCAAACCATGAACACTGAGAACAATTCTTTTTGGGCATGAAGCATATAATAAAAAGAAATAGAAATACAGAATACAGTATTCTATATTAGAGTATAACAGAGAGAATTAAATAGATTGTAATACAATGAAATATATTGGGGAAAAAAAAAAAAAAAGACACCAAAAGAAAGGAGGGAGATGTCATTATTACTTATTATGACATTATGAAATGTTGTTAAATTGTCAGATAACTTTTTCTTGTGTGAATGTGACAGAAAGAACAGAATTTACCAGCCTTTTATCTTCTTTTAAACTGAATTCCTTAAAGAATAATGATTAAGAAAGAATCTAAAGAAGAGGGATTAGAGATTTAGCAAATGCTATCTGTAACTGATGAAGGTTGTCTGTCAATATGTGAAAAATTGTTTAAAAGAACACGATAGTAGTTTATTACAATATTACAATATTGTAATAAAATATTATAATATTACAATGTCCTTGTATCTGCACACATACCAAGATATTTCAGAAAACTATGAAGAACAAAAACACCACATCAAACAGTATTCAGAGGATTTTTCAGAACAGATGAGACAAACATCTATGTAATGAATCCCAGCTTATCACAGTTTAGATAACCTTGAAGACTAAATAAGAAGTAGAATGTACTTTTATGAACTAATAATGTCTTATTTCTAAGCATTGTCAGTACCATTTGGTAGTGATTTCTTGTAGAAATTTAGTATTATTTCTTGTAGAATTTATTTATTTATTGAATTTAGTTAACAAGTGCAGTAAATCCCCATACTACTTTAAAGATGCTTTCTTTCTATCAAAGTAGCATTTATGTTTATGAACAAAGCTCATAAAGCAATAATTAAAAATATATGAATGTAAAATAACTGGTAAATTTCTTAAAGGTGTTCAACACTCCCTCTGAAAAACTTAGCAGTGCTCTTTGTGTGTATATGTGTGTGTATGACCCAAATTTAATCTGTGTGTTTTTACTCACTTTCAGACTGAAAAATTGTGATCAAAAAAATATTATGCAGATCATCTTCATATTCAGCCTTTTTTGTGCTGTGCATTTCTTTTTTTAAAGGTTCTCAAAAGGGTGATTGTTAGTTTGTTTACTTTTTTCTTCTCATTTTATGCAACTAAAGAATACTAGTCATTAAGCTTAGTTCTCAAGTGGCATGCTTCAGATTGTGATTTTCACAAATTGGATGGGGATGTTGGACACAATAGAATTTGAGAGTTATTCATTTTAAGGAAAAATTTTTAAAGTCCCATGGTTGACTTCCCTTATTAACATTTTGCTCAGAATTTAACTTTTACTAAAATATGTTTTGTTGTTGTTGTTGTTGTTGTTGTTTGTTTATTTGTTTGGTATTGGTAGTATCAGACAACACTAAAATGGGAAACACTTTTTCCTCACTGTACCATTAATTTAACAAGCAGATGAGCTTTGCTCTACTAATCGCTTTTCCATATGTTAAATAGCACTGTGACTTAAAAAAAAACAAAACAAAACAAAACAAAACAACAACAACAACAACAACAACAAAACTTTAAACAGTTTAAGAACAAAACTTTTCAGACTGTATTTGTCTCTTCTGCCATTAAGTTTATACAGAAGAATAAAGCTTCAGTATGTAACTGATAAATTATAACACTTAAAATAAAGTAAGACCAAAATCTGGGTATAAAAATGTATTTACATATTCAGTCATCAAGACAGTATGCCCAAACACATTCTTTAATGCGTATGATTTTATGAATAGTCACACTAAAACAACAAGTCCCCATTTCTTAATAACAAAATTAAAGCCTGAAATAATTGCCAGTGTCAGAATGTGGCAAAAATAATTCAAATTGCCAAATATGTATAAAGTCTATAAATTGTGTATATATCAACACATATAATCAGGATTTGCTTTTCTCTTTGATGTATGTATGGAACATCAGTGAGGTAATGAATGCTGTCTTGAGTAGATTTTCAAACTGTTTTGAGAACATCAGTTCTGGTTTGAAAATGGAGTTGCTTCAGAATACTTGTAGTAGAATGTGAAGAAATCAAGCCATTCCTGACATATCTTTATGGAGTAATGTTTTAAGTTCAAATTTAAAAGATACATCAGGATTAATAGTCATGACAGTGATCCATGGCACAAGCAAAAGAAAGCAGCGGGTATTAAAAGAGATCTTGCTGTATTTTGTTTGTAGTATGTAAATAAAAGCACTCACCTTTTACAGAAAGTGACCAAATAGACTTCAAAATATACCAGGTAAGTTTAGACACACACAGTAAATAAATAAATAAATAAATAAATAAATAAATAAATAAAATAAGAAATTGCTTATTTTAAAGTTAATCCATTATGTTAGTAAAGTGATTTATAATTTCTTACAGTATGAACTGCCTTCTTTAATAGTAACTACTTAATCCAAAGTGAATTACATGTATCTAATATATAACAAGGCAAAGTTTTTCTTGTTTAGTCAGTACAAACTAGTTAGGTAAAACTGCGTAACCTACAGTAAAGTCATGAACGGATTTTAACGTAGCCACTCCTATATATTGTATACAGGAGATACTGGAATTTTGGAAGTATTTCTCTTAATATGTTGCTTACTTAACAATATAGAAACCATCTCATTCTGGAAAATGAAGTTTTGAAGGAAAACAAGAAAACAAGCTTCCAAGCATTTTATATAGTCCTTAAAATAAAAATTGCATGAGTAGAAACTACTTGTAGCTACAGGTAGAAGCAGGTACATATAAATCCCATTTTAAAACAGAAAGGAGTAAAATACATCTACTGAAAGGAATTTTATAAAAAGTTGAGGTACTAGCCAATAATAATCTTATCAGTGTCTGCCTGGTGTATTTTTTTCTAAAACAAAAGAGAATGTCAATTTTTGACATTGCTTGTTTTGTTGGATACAGAAAGAAGTGTAGTATTGTAAGAAAATTCACATGATCTCTTTCATGTAATTTCATTGGCACTTAACATAGAATCTCATCAGTTAATCATAAATCTCTAATTTGCCAGTATATCTGTAACTACAAAGATATATTCCTTTCTATTCCTGATATAAATATTTCACATACACACAAAAAATATATATATATATATCATTAGGTAGTTCAGGTAACTGGTTGTAATTATGAAACCCCTTTGTTTATTTGTTTGTTATGAATTTTGATTTCACACGATCTGTATAGTACTTGGTGACTATACAGCAATTTAAATTAAGTTGGAAGCTATATTCCTGTTATTCATTTGACCTAATTAATGGTCATTAATTGCATGACCATTATTACAGATTCCTGTGATCAGAAATATTTGAATGACTATAAACTACATTTTTATTCCAATAAATAAGAGTTTCAAGAAAAAAAAAAAAAAAAAGCTGTTATCCAAACCACATTAAAAAAAATTGCATATGCTATCATAGAGGTGTATTCACAGTTTCACAGTTTGATGACAAGAGGAATGCAAGACAACATCAACCTACTAGAGAACAGAATGATTGGTTGGAAGTACATGCAGCCTGACTGGTTTGAGTGCAACTCTCATTCAATACAAGACCAACTGAAGAAAAATATTAGTTCTAGGTTTATGGAGTAAACTCTGCAGCTGCGGAGTTCACCTATTGAACTCATTCCACTTACTCAGTTATAAGCATGCAAGGATTGCTTGATCTGTTTTCTGAAAAACTCAGGATTCCAAGAAATTTCCTTTTAGGACTCCAGTGATGACTTCTGTCTACAGAGTATTGATTCTTTATAATTACTTAACATCTTACCATGTAGTCAATTTTTTATTCATGTGTCCTGGTTTCAGCTAGGATAGAGTTAATTTTCCTCCTAGTAAGGTGCTATGTTTTGGATTTAGGATGAGAAGAATGTTGATAACACACTGATGTTTTAATTGTTGCAGAGCAGTGCTTACACTAAGCCAAGGACTTTTCAGCTTCTCACTAGCCAGTGGGCAGGCTAGGGGTGCAGCAGGAGCTGGGAGGGGACAGACCCAGGACAGCTGACCCAAACTGGTCCATGGGGTATTCCATACCATCAGACTTCATGCCAAACAATATATAGGAGTGGCTAGCTGGGGTGGGGGCACCGTCTGCTTGGGGATAGGCTGGACATTGGTCAGCGGGTGGTGAGTAATTGCATTTCGAATCACTTGTTTCGTACACGTTATTATTACTATTACTATTATTATTATTATCATTATTATTATGCCCTAATAAACTGTCTCTATCTCAACCCACAGGCTTCATTTTCCTGATTCTCTCCCCCATCCCAGAGAGGAAGGGGGAGGGTAGCAAAAGGCTGTTTGGTGCTTAGCTGCCAGCCAGGTTAAACCACGACACCATGCAAGATCTTCTGACTTAATCTGTAGTTACCAAATTCTCTTAAGAGCCTTTGGCTCTCAAGAGCCTTAGAGAAGATCCTTTTTGGATTAGAAATCCAAGACTATATTAGCCAGATCACCCTTTCTCATGAACTTTCTGTCTCCATCAGAGTAGACCAGTAGCTTTGTGGAGCAGGACTTCTTTTTTTGGCAAAGCCATGCTTACCCTTCTTTTCGTCCAGTAAGTTCTATTTATCTAGGTGTCCGCTATTTTTTATTTTATAACTTCTAATTATACGGCCAGTGCTGGCTTGCAAGTATGTAGTTGCCAATATCTTCCTGGAAATAGTTTCCATTACTTTTGCCATATTTCAAGACAGTGGTATGGAAGAAGCCACATTCTTCATTAGCAATTTGACTATTTCACCCAATATTTTCCTTCAAACTCTTGGGTGAATACCACCAGTATTGGCAACATTTTCATCTTTTTACTCCATGCCTTCTTCTAATCACTCATTTCAGGTTCAAATAGATCATCTGTATGGATACTGATATTATAATCTCCACAACTTTTTTCACACTGAGCATCATTACTATGAATGAATTTAGCTTCTCTGCAATGCTTTTATTGTATATTGATTATCCTTTTATTCTGCAGACTGTCTGGTAACTTTTTTGATCTTTGTTGTGGTTGGAGGGGAATCTGTTATTTTTTATTCTTTTTGTTTAGACATTTCTCAAACTTTTAAACTTCATGTGTTTGTTTATTATGCCCCTTCTGCAAGACTTGAGCCCTGCTATGTTCTTCATTTGGAAACAATCTCATTTTTGGAGAATGCTTTCTTGTTTTCAGTAACTTCACTTAACCTTATTACTTAACTTTTTCATGTTCATTTCATCCTTTCTTATGCCTCTCCATTTGCAGACACTGGAGTCTTAATGGGCACTTGTAGATCTTTGACAATTTTATCATTTTTATGCAGTGAGCCTTTCTTTCAGATAGAATACATTTACATATATTACAATTACTGTTACAGTTGAGGAGCCATTCTGATATGTTAAAATACACCTTGCCTAGTCTACATGGAGTCAAGTCTCCCATGACTTGTATTTCCTGCCTCTGATCTCTGTAAGCAGATCATAATCAGTGTTTATGATTTGTTTGCACCCCATGTTATCAGGGATATAGATCCAAAAATTTATTCATCTTATGTGAAACCTGGAATTTCAGTCCATTCAGATTCTGTTAGCCACTGAAGTAAGTAGTTTCAGTTTGTCATATACACTGAACTTCAGTACTAGTTCTACATATCTACATACTCAATTTCATTCTCCCACTGATTAGAAAAGTATTGTCTGTGTTTATACCAATGTCCTTATTTTGTGCTAGACTAAAGAGATCATCCTTATAGTTTCTTAAACTTCCAACTTTCATACAGAAGCTGCTTGAAACACATAATGTATTGCTGTTTTGATTCTTGTCTTGACTTCCTGTATAAAAAGTACTCTGTTCCTGTTTTCTTTGCTTATAAAATGAGTGTGCATGTCTTTTTCTATAACAGAAGCATCATTCCAAACTGCAATATTCAGCTTTCACAAGACTTCCCCATTCTCCAGCTTAGAAAAATAATTATAATTTTGTTATTTATTTCAGGCACAAGAATCCTGGTTCCCTTATCACTGAGATAAAATCCATGACTTCTTTACAGAGGCGTTTTAATCCAGTTTCCCTGGTTTCTGATGAATCCAAGTTCTTGCAATTGCTGGCTTCTCTCCAGAAATCTGTAATGTGGTGATGTGGAACCAGATTCCTTTTGAGATCAGACACTTTGGTGCTTGACACACAAATCACCGTACAATATTCCTTGGATAAGAAGCTGTCAATTCTGTTGAAATAGCATCCTCTACCACTGAAGTCTGACTCTTTCTCCTAGCTTGGGTTTCTGTTCAAAGAAATGTCCTCAGTGCAAAAAGATAAATGACCATTTTGCAATGAAGACAGGAACACTGTTGTATGACACAGTAATTATTGACCTTCAGTGTCCTCTTCCCAGAAGATGGGACTGAAATCTTGAACCTGATTCTGCTGTGTGATATGCCCTCTTGCTGTTCTCAGCAAGGGAGAACAGTAGCAATTTGCATTGAGAAGAATCTGCTGAAAGATGTTCTTAAACTTACTGTGAGTGAACCTCACCAGTTCAACTTCTCTGCTCTCAAGGGCTAAAATATTCTCTGAGGACTACAGATGGTCTGTATTATACATATATGTATGCTACCTCTTCAGGAGATGCTCACAGTAAAATGGATAATCCCTGTTTGTTTGTTTGTTTGTTTTTGTTTGCTTTGTTGTTTTGTTTGTTTGTTTGTTTGTTTGTTTGTTTTTGTTTGTTTTCCTGTAGTTCTTAATTTCTTAGAAAAGACAGAGGGGTTTTTAAGTTGATTTTGGGTCTTGATGAGTAAGCTACTTGCATAGAGCAATTCATGAGCTACAATTTGGTTATTGTTTAGCTGCAGCATGCTAAGCATTCTCAAATTGATTACATAGATTGCTAGCGTATTAATACATTCATTCATACTAATCAATGTATGCAAGATACATTGGGTACTTGGTCTATTATTTGTTTATATCAACTGTGACTTGCAAATTATGTTTTCAATTAAGCTATTCCTTTTGACTCTCTGCAAATCCAACTAGGTTTGTGTAAATTGCAAACATTACTTTTCAATTTTACATCAATGACACCATTATTAACGTAATTTAAAATTATTGTTTGCTTTTATGCAAGTAAGTTGCACCTAAAGACTGCAAAAATGCATCTCTTCAGCTATAACTATGACACCTGCAGTTATTAGATTCATGTGCGTGTGTGTGTGTGTGTGTGTGTTCTTTTGGGGATCCATGAGTTGGAGTTATTGGACTAGATGATCCTTGTGGGTCCCTTCCAACTCATGATTCTATAATTTTATAATAATTCATAGTTTGATGAGTTTGAATTTGGTCAAATTTGCATTCATGATTTACTGAAAAACATAAATGAGTTATTGGGTTTGGTTGCTGGTGGACCAAATGTAGTCCCTAGAAGTGCAAGAATTTGTTTGTTTATGTTTTGTTTGTTTGTTTGTTTTCCCTTGTTGTCCCATCATTCCAATCTTTAGCTTTTATTTCTTTGGTCCCAAATGTTACCTATAATTATCCATTATCCATATTTAGTTCTAGCCTGCTTACAGCAATCTGGGAGTACTCATGATATTTTAGCATCTCACTCATCTTGGACAGGGAGGATGAGTTGCCTGGCAGCAGTTCTCATTCAAGTTAACAGGCCTATCCAAGGCTCCTTGCCAAGGTCAGTTCTCAATAAATAATGAAGGACAGAACAGTCTGCACAATACTTTCCTTCACTGGATGCAAGCCACCACTAACTTAGTTTTGCAGTAAATCATATAAATGCTAACTTAAATAAGTAATTAAAATGTATTGAAGAGAATTTTCAGAAAGCAACAACTGTCAAGCCAAGCCCATTATGATCAGTTCCTGATTTATTAGCTTTCAAGGAAGACTATCTTATAACCAAAGAATGTAGTTACTTCAGAGAATGTAGTTCAACAACAGAAAGTCTCTAACAAGGTAAATACATTCAGACACTATTCCAGCTGAAGCTTCCCAGAAAAAAAAATAAATAAATAATTAAATAAATAAAAATAGGAGTAATATAAGGCATCTGTAGATTCTAAACTCCCATAGAATGATTTAGTAAAGCCTTATAAAAAGAATTACTAAAAGACAGAGAATTCTGATGTCCTACTCTACTGTGAAATTTTCAGTGAAAGGAAAAATAAAAGAGACTTAGTAAAGGTGTATTTTCTTGTTTCACACGAAAAGCATCTAAGATAATAACATTTGAATATTTTCTTTTTCTAACAAAGTATGTTTTATCAGAACTAATTTCAACAGTGTGCATAAATGCAAAAATTAGTAATTTTTTTTCTGTGTGCAATTTTCTCTTAGAAAAAGCAAAATGTGTAAATAACTGTGTTGCATGGAACTGCACAAACACAGACCCTCTAAAAGGTAAAACAATTACCAATCCTTTATACTCCAAAGCTGAAAGTATCTTCATGTGACTGCTTTTCAAACTTCTATAACTCTGTTCACAGAACTAGCTTTTCTTTCTTTCACTGCACCCTAATTCAAGAGTCAACAAACTCATTTGAGTTTGTGATGAAAAAGAGTAGTACACATGCTGTTTCTTAGAGATGACTCCGTGTGATGGAAGGTATAACCACTCCATTTGAACATAAAGTTCAATAGGCAGTAATTTTTTATTTATTGGTAATATTAGTAGAAAAATATCTGCTTTACTGCAGGACATGAGTAAGCATAAAAACTGTTCTTTCTTGAGCTGAACAAGATTAAACCAGGAAGGCACAACTAGTTACCCAGACAAAAATACTGACTAGGAGGTTTGTTAGGTCCAAAACTGAGCTAATGCTCAAAGAAACATCCCACAGAGTCACAGCAGTTGGATGACCACCACTCACAAGACATGAAGAGGTGACTTTAATGAAAAATGAAAATTTTTCATTAGATTTAATTTTTCTTCTGTGTAATTTCAGTGTCACAGGAGTGAATACATGGCTGGACTGTACATTATGTCAGGAGTCACTTACATACAAATGAAACTGATTATTTCAGTTTTTGCCCTTTTAAAGAGAAAAAGATAGTTTGTCTTGAGAAATAAAACAGTTACTATTCTTCCTTTGACAGTGGAAAAAAACTTTATATATATTTTATTTCTTCAGTCTAGCAGTTACTAACTTAATGTTTAAGTGAGATTAGAGGAAACTCTTTCAGAAAAATAACCCAATGATCAAGGCTGGTGACATAAATTCTTTGTTTTTTGACTTTTTATATCATTATTGTGATGGTCTTCATTTAAAATTTCTTGCTATTATATCCATCAAAACTAAACTGAGTGCATCCTGGGACTTTTGTTGTTGTTGTTTTGGGTTTTTCGATTTGGTTTTGTTTTATTAGCAATAGTTTTATTTTCACCTGGAACAATATTTTTTCTGACAGAGATCGACATCTACTCAAATTTAAAGCAGTGAGACCCCCATTTCTACCAGAAATTAGGGCCACTCATCTTTTTTCAGGTTAAGTTTCAAACAAAATTTTGAGGCTCATTTTTTATATAAATACATACACATATATATAATTATTTTTTTAAAATGTATCAAACATCAGCTTGTGGTTCACCATTTCACATTCCTGGTATATTCTACTTTTCTAAATTCTTAAAAACCAGAATCATCAGCATACCAGAACATTATGGGTTTTGCTTACTTGTTTTTTTTTTTTTTTTTTTTTTTTTTTTTTTTTTAAGCACCTTAAAATAAATATAAGTTCCTTTAAGCTTGTTGCAACATGGAATCTGTTGGCATGATCCATGCCTCAGTTGCTCAGAGAGAATATGAGACAGAAAATTCAACAGTCTTGTTGCTAATGTTGATCATGAGACTGTATCTCATGATCTACCATTTTAGGTTACATTCTATAATTTGACGTTGATATTAAGTGTTTTTTAGCAGATCCTCTTTTACTGATATACAAAATTTACATGCAATTAATATTCATTTTATCTCAGTATGTTGGCTGCAATATAATAAGAATTTGAATGTTACTACAGGAAAAGAACCAAGAAGGTTTTGACAGAGCCTTTTTTTTCATATGATATGATATGACATGATATGATATAATTAATATAATTAATATAATATAATTAGAATGATATAGTATAGTATAGTATAGTATAGTATAGTATAGTATAATATAATATAATATAATATAATATAGTGTTCAGAGACTTCTTCCTGCAAGTCAGTAAACGATTTCTAAAATTGGTCAGGTTTCAACGTTCTAAGAACATCCAAGACTGCAAGCTTTCTCCAAATACATATATATATACATGTATATATATATATAAACGTATACATATACTAAAGACTTGCAAATCATGACAGGAGTTTCACTGATAGGACAAAACGCAATGCAACATTTAAAAGTATTGGAATATAGGTTCTTTGTAATTATCAAGGAGAACACAGAACTCTATACCACACAATGTGAAATGCATGTAAAAATATATTTTCTTGGGTTATGGAAAACAAACAATTCCAATTCGTTTGAGTTAGAATGCCAAATTATAACAGAAGGCAGCTGACTACAAAGGAGGGATTCATTTTCTGTCCTCCATCCCAGAGGATGTTGGCTTTTTTTTGTTTTTAATTTAAATAAAGAAAAAAGGAAAGCTGGAAGCTTTCCTTTTCTTTAGCAGCAGCAGCAGCAGGAGGTTTTGGAATATGGACAAAATTGTTCAGAATTATGAAAATTATTAAAATATATAATGTACTTTGAAGGGAAAATAATTTCTCATTGTCTGAACAAAGCCAAAAATATCTGTTCATAATACACAAACACATGTACACACACACCTTGTTTTACATATTATATTAATCTCTCAGGTTGCTTTTCCTAAATAGTGAGTGACAACATATTATATTTACACATGTAATATATTTCCAGGGAAGGTCTCTTTGTTTGTTTGTTTGTTTGTTTGTTTAAGTTCTGAAGTTCTGAAACCATTAGGCATTAGAAATACTGTAGAGACTTTCTACCATAGAATTTGCGGTTGATATAGCTGACCATCTGATTTACAATAGACTCATCTAAACCTACACAATGAAGGATGATACATTTGAATTTTGAAGTACCTGTAGATATTACCCTTAAAAAAACTATTGTAAATATTCCATGTTATATTCAAAATACAATATAAGGCAGTAGTTATGCTTTGATCCTGATCATCATTTCTCCAGTGTCATTTCACACACATACAAGAAGACATGCATAAACACAATTTCTGCTGTTAATTAATGTCCAATAATAGTATTTCTAGGGTATTTTTCTAACTCAATTGCTTTTTAAAAATTGTCTCTGCTGTCCCATGTACCAAAACAAGTTTCTTGTTTTATAAAAATATGTCCTCTTAGATTAACTACACAGAAACTATTCCTCTGGTGAAGAAGTGTTCTTTAGGCCAGTAGGATTCTATTAATGATTGTTCTTTCTACAATTGCAGAATTGTATTAATTATTGTTCCTTCTACAATTTAATCTTCTCTGAAAGATTATGGAAGAGATAGTGCTTTCTTAGTTACAATGATGAATTTTATATGAAAATATATTGCAATTTTGTTAAACTGATACTTATTGGGAAGATTTTGTTTGTTTGTTTGTTTGTTTTTACCACAAAAATTGTTTAACAAAGTTGGAACTCCTAGGAATATATAGATAATGCATAGATAATTCATACATTGTGTGAGTTTACTGCCAAATCTTCCAATACTAGTATCATAATAATGCTTTATTTTACCTGGAATTCATAGTGGATTTATGGGACACAGCATGAAATTTAGCTTTTATTTCATTTCTTCCAAATTCAATCTTTGTTTGTTTGTTTGTTTGTTTGTTGTTTGTTTGTTTTTTTGTTTGTTTGTTTTGTTTTGTTTTGTTTTGGGGGGAGAGGGAAGTGGAGCAAGAGGAATATGTTTAGTCTACAGATGTCAATGAGATAGTTGAGGTTATAAATCCATGTCAGGACTTTGACTTTTGGTTTTTGTCACTACTTTGAAGTGTAAGAACATGATGACCATGTAAAACTTTTATCATTGTGCACCAGTAAGCAGTTAGGTACCACACAGCCTCACACTCACTCCCCCACAGTGGATTGGGGGAGAGAATCAAAAAGGTAGAAGGGAGAAAATTTATGGGCTGAGATGAAGACAGTTTAGTAGGTAAAGCAAAAGTTGTGTGCACAGGTCAAGTAAAATTAGGAATTCATTCACTCCTTCTCATCAGGAGGCATCAGGAGTTCAGACACTTAGGGTTATTTGGGAAGACAAATGCCATCACTCTTAACATCCCCCAATTTCCTCCCCCTCTCCTTCCCCCCAGTTTCTCCCAGCTTTTACTGATGAGTACAGTATTCTTTGGTATGGGATATCCCTTTGGACAGCTGGGGTCTGTTGTCCTGGCTGTGTCCCCTTCCTAACTTCTTGTGAACTCCATTCTACTCCTTTGCAAAACAGTGTGAGAAACAGAAAAGTCCTTAATGCTGTGCAAGCACTGCTCAGCAAAAGCTAAAATATCATCATTACCGACTCTGTTTAGGTCACAAATCCAAAACACAGAACCATATGATCAGTTGTGAATAACTAACTAATTAACTAACTAACTAAATAAATAAATCCATCCCAGCCAGACCCAGAGCAATCTGTTTTGATGTGTTATAACATTGAAGCAAAACTTTCAAAGAAGTTAGTTCAAGTACTTCCTTCAGCGTTGCACAAAAATTATCTGAGCATACTTCTATCAGAAACACTTTAGACAGATTTACAGATTTTAAAGTTTATTGTAGCATTTCTGTTTCAATGTATTTTACAGTTTTTCTGGACGTATGAATTTGAAGTTCAAAATAATTTTCTTTCTTTTCTTTAGAAATGGTTACTTATGGAAGTATTCCAACTAGCAAATTAAGATGCTGGAATATTCTTTTGTAGTACTTCTGAAGAAATAATAATCTCAAATTATGTTTATATATGTTTATAAATATTTTCCTATTCACGGAAAATCTTGGTGGTGTTCATGCATTTGTAGAAATGCAGAAAAGCTATCTGGGCTGAACTAACTGATGCCTTGTTTCCTACAACAACCAGCATCAGACAACAAGGAAAAAAATAAAATAAAATAAAATAAAACTTTGCAAAATGCCAAATAGCAATTAAAAAGGCTTTTCTCAGGGAAAAGTCTGAATGCTTAACATCAAAGATTACCTTAAGCTAACACATGGAGGTTTAAAGCTTTTCATGTCACCATAGAATTACCAGCCTATTACACCTTAGTAGACCTGATTTGCAGCTCTTCCACTCATATGTGCATAGCTTCCTGTGATCCAGATCAGTGTCTCAGAGCCACATAAAGTAGAACATTATTTGGATAAGATGAAGATTCCCTACTTCACAGTACTGTGGTTCTTTGAGATGTGGTGCCTATACACATGACAAAAGACAATCTTTAATTTTGTGTTCTTTGCCCCTCCCTCCAAAACAAACAAACAAATACAAATTTGATGTTGGAGATGATCCTGTTCTTTTTGAATAGCTGCTATGATAATACTCAAAATGTTGACACAGTGTGAACTGGAACAGGAGAATAAGTAAAGTTCCTTTAAAATATGAGGCGTCAAAGTTCAAATAAAAAGCTGCACTGAGTATGGATTTCTTGAGGCTTGCACCTTCAAAAGGTAAGATTAAGAAGAGCTAGACTTGCACATGCAACAGGTGATGCCCTCTTCCATGTCCTTCATCATGATAATTAAAAATTGTGTTTACTACCTTGTCTCCTATGAATAAGCAGACACGATCTGGATGTGAGAAGGAGAGAGACATTTCTGTTACAACTTCATTAGGCAGTAAGTAATGACAATTATCAGCTGCCACAGATAGCAAAGCTTATCACAGAAAAGATTACAAACACATACCGTAATTCATATAACCATAGGGTCATTCAAGCTTGGAAGTAATCTCAGGAGGTCATCCAGTCTGACCTCTTACTCAAAGCAGGGTCAGCTGTGAGGTCAGGCCAAGTTGTTCAGCCAGATATTAAAAACCTCCAGGAGACTACACAACGTCTCTAAACAACCAGTTCAAGTGCTTGTCTGTCCTAAATTTGAACAAGTTTATCCTAGTATGAAAATAAACTGAAAATAAAGACATGTTTTTGTGCCAAAAACACTCACTTGGTCTACATCTTTCTACTGAGCCATAACAAAATACATTGTTTCCATCAAGATCAAACTGTATTTTTTAGATCATTTTGCTTTTCCGTATGTTTCTGTTTTCTTTATGTTTAAACTGAGAGCAGCCCTGAGGAGAAGGGCTTGGTGGTGTTGTTTGATGCTCAATATGAGCTGGCAACATGTGCTTGCAGCCCAGAAAGCCAACCCTATCATGGGCTGCATTAAAAGAAGCTTGGCTGACATGTTGAGGAATGTGATTCTTCCCCTACAGTCCTCTCTTGTGAGACCCCACCTGGAGTACTGTGTTCAGCTCTGGGGTCCCCAGAACAAGAAAGACATAGATTTGTTGGAGCAAGTTCAGAGGAGGACCAGGAGGATAATAAAAGAGGTGGAATACCTCTCCTATGAAGACAGGCTGAGGGAGCTGGGGTTGTTCAGCCTGGAGAAGAGAAGGCTATAGGAAGACCTGAAGGGGGCCTACCAGAAAACTGGTGAAGAAATCTTTGCCAAGGTGTGTAGTAATATGATAATAGGACAATTGGTAGCAGCTTTAAACTAAAAGAGGGTAGATTTATATTAGATACTAGGAAGAAATTCCTCACTCAGAGGGTGGTGAGACACTGGAACAGGTTGCCCAGATAAGTGGTGAATGCACCATCCCTGGAGGTGTTCAACGCCAGGTTGGATGGAGCTTTGCGCAACCTAATCTGGTGGGAGGTGTCCCTGCCTGTAGCAGGATCTGTATGGTCCCTTCCAACCTAATCTATTCTATGATTTTATTAAATATATAAACATATGAAAAAATCTGTAAAATTAATTTCACCATGTTATTGGATCCATTATTGTACAAAAAGAGTTTTTCAAATATGCCTGTTGTCTGGTACGTGTTGTCTAATTTCTTGTGCTTGGGGATTAGGTTTGCTTATTTGTGTCTCATTCTGTGCATTTTTTTTTCAGATGTCATAGGATTTCAGCATACCACAGCGCTGAACAATGTGCCCACTTGTCTTCTTTTTCAATAACAAAGTCAACAACTTGTTACAATATTTTAACTTTTAGAAAGTGGACAAATACAGAAAACCATTACTCATTTGGATTTCAAGTCATGCCTCAAGTCTTTCTAACTCTATTTTTAGCTGTTATTCATTCAGCTTATAGTGGGTTTTGGTTAAGAGAATAATGCAGCTAAAAAATCACTACTGTCCTTTTAAAAAGTGTGTTTTAATCATCATTTGCAACACATTTTAATACAGGCTTGTAGTTTTGTCATCTGAAGGTATCAGAATTCTTCATGGATAAATCACTGGCAATAGTCCTTCTGACCTCTGTCATTTAAGAAAACAAGAAACACAAAACTGAGATTTTATCTGTATGGTTTTTTTGTTTGTTTGTTTTAAAAAGATACTCTACTGCATTTGTCAGGTGATACTTTTAATCCCTAATTAACGATACTATATGTACTTTATTGTGCTGCAGTTTTAGAGAGGTTCAATAAGTTAGAAATTGCGTGCTATGACTGAAGTAATCACTGGTTATCACCTGTAGATGGATACAAGAATTCAGTAATATAGCTTAGATTTAATATCCTATTACTGCTAATTAGGTTTGCTTCACTTGGTTTGGTTTCTGTTGAATCCTTGTCCTATAACTTGTTATTTCTTGATAGATCAAGGTGTCTAGAGATGAAATATAGTCATTGCCAGATATACTCCTGCTTTCATCAAGCAAAAGTTCTTTAAATGTTTTATAGCTCATTCTTTGCCTCCTCTGCTGTACTGGCTGCTATATTAAAATGATACAGTAATGGTAATATCTGTTTAGGTACAGTATGTAATACATCAGCTTAGTAACTCCTTTGCTATCAAATAATGCTTATCTAGGACCATAAAGATAGAAGCTTTATTTTCTTCTACAAATGTGTGACCTCTCTACCAATTATCCCAGGCTCAAGATCAGCCAGGCAGCATGAGAAACAGCATGAGACAATGGCTCAGTGCTAAAGAGAAGCTTAAACATTTCCCCCCAAAAAACCAACAGGCTTCGTCTTTAAAAGGCAGGAGGTCAGTATCATCAGCAAAGGATGAATGGTTACCTACTGTGGGATAACCAGGGTTTCAGAAGCATGCAAAGCTTTTTTGCTGCTCCAAGCGCTTACCACTGTTTAACAGCTGTCACAAGAAGGCTAATGACCACAGGGTTGATGACCATCACATTTCCTGTCTCTGAGGTGGCAAAGTACGTATCTATCATTCTATATATAGATTGAAGGATTCACACATTCACTTGTGTTGCTTTTCACATCATTGATAGCAGTATTAAAAATGGGAAAAAAAAATCCAATTAGTATGATTTCAGAGAAAGAAGCATGATGTTAATGAATTACAGGCAATGAAAACCTAAATAACACAATCAGAGTTAAAAGATATCCCTAAAAAATACTTATTAAAAATGCAAATAATAGGGTTCACTTAAATCATTGAAAATCAGAATATAAATAATAATGGAAAGTATAAAACAAATTTGGTGTATCATTTTTTGTACTGTTGGCACACAAGCTTGTGCAGGTCTTGCTGCAATGGTGAACAAAGACCGTAAGTTGCAATGGGGTTTAAGCCAAGTGTACTTCAGCTTTAACTTTATTGCGCTTTTACTACATACATATAGAAAAAAGGAAAAATTCTCCATGCTTATGAAATTTATTTTGCAGTCTGTTCTTGTAGAATATAAATAGAATTGTAAATTGTACTCTTTCTTATACATAATGGAAAAATTTAGAGGATCTAATTAGTGTAGAGGAACATTTTTCAGAGTTGTATTTTTTTTTTTTTGGTATTTTTTTATCTTTAAAAAAAAAATTGCTTAGGCTCTTTGGGATGTGGGACACTTTGGCTGCTTCTATATTTAGGTAAATAAGGATGTGCTTTCTTAATTGCCCTTTTGCTTGTAGTTATGCAGGTAGGTTACAATATATATTTTTCCTTTTATTAGTTTCTTTGTTGGTTGGTTGTTTTTTTGTTGTTGTTGTTTTGTTTTTGTTTGTTTGTTTGTTTTTGGATGATAGTTTTATGTCCTTCTTATATTGTGGCATCCAAAACTGCACATAATACTCAAGGTTAAGCCAAACCAGCATAGAATAGAGCAGGATAATAACTTCCCCTGACAATGACTTCCCCTGAGCAATGCTGTACCTGATGCACCCCAGGATATGGTTGGCCCTTTTGCTGCCAGGGCACACTGCTGACTCATGTTCAACTTGCCATCAACCAGAACCCCCAGATCCCTTTCCACAGGGCTGCTCTCACCCCTTGGTCTGTACATATATATCCAGGGTTGCCCCATCTCAGATGCAAAATCTAGCACATACCCTTTTTCAACTTCAAGTAGTTAGTGATTGCCAAGCCCTCTAATTTGTCAAGATTCTTTGCAAGGCCTCTCTGCTCTTTAGGGAGTCAACAACTCCTCTTAATTTAATATCGCCAGCAAACTTACTTAGTCAATTCCTGCATCCAGAGCATTTATAAAAATATTAAAGAAGATTGGCTCTAAAATGGAGCCCTGTGAAACCCCACTAGAAACCCAGGCCACTGGCTGGATGTTACCCCATTTACTATAACCTTTTGAGCCCAACCCCTTATCCAACTGTTTACCTATCACATTAAGTATTTGTCTATCTGTATGCTGAACATTTTGTCCAGAAAGATACTGTGAGAAACAGTATAAAAGCTTTGTTCAAATCCAAAAAGATTACATCAGCTGGCTTCCTTTGCTCAACTAAGTGGGAAAGAGTGGAAGGGAGAAATAGAAATTCACTTTGTTGTGAATCAACTGTTTGCACTGGTGACCTATCAGATTGTTCCCTGAGCAAGTGCAAAAAATGCTTTATATCCCACACAATTTACTGGAGATCTGAGTGTAACATCTTTAAACCTATCTTTTCTGCACTGCAAGTTTCAAGTCATTAATTAGTGTCAGTTCAGACATTTGTTCTTCTGGGGTAAACAGAGTTGAATGGTCTAGCTAACAAGTGATAAAAAAATCCAAGTGTCGTCTTTCCCAATGGACAGTAAAGACAGATTTCCAAAACTCATCTCCTTCAGCTTGGGAGGTCTAGGCTTTATTTTCTGCATGTGAATATGAAGTATTTTTATTTTTATTTTTACTTTTAAAGTATTGTGAAAATAAATTCTAGAATGCTTACAAAAACATGGGTACTTCAAAAATGAGCAACACATAACCAATCACATAGGTGTGTGATTCTTTGGTCTTACTGGACTTTTTCCAATTTGAAAAAGTTGGTCTTGGAGTTTTTCCAATTTGAATTTATGAATGCTTCAAAAATTAGCAAAAGTTTCAGATTTTGGCAAACAAGTACTGCCTTCTTTCCCATTTCTTACAGGTTGTTGAATAGTGATAGTTTAGTTGCATACTCAGGACAGATTATTTCATAACATGCAATGATTTTTCAGTTTTCAAAAGTGTCTTAATAATGTTTATTCTTTCCTTTATGAAGAGCTGTGACTTCTAATTTTTCATGTAATTTTTCATGTTTCTTGTGTGCCTTTTAATTTTTTAATCTGTTGACCTCTTCCTTATATCTATTATTACTACAGCTTTATTTTAATGACAGATGTCCATCTGAAATCAAACTAAATATTTTGAAAACTTTCTAATATTTTATTGGCTTTCCATGATAAATTCAATAGTTAAAAAACAACAGACATGAAGAGAAATTCAAAACTAAAAAAGTTATTAGTTTCTCTAGGAAATGTTAAAGAAAATATTCCTGCTATTGTTATGATTACATGAAGAGTGGTTTTAGACAAAGGAATTGTGATTCTACTTCTATCGAGAAGGCATGAAGAAGGCATTAGACCTGTTTGCAGGGTGAAGAAAAAGTCATCCCTACATGATTATTTGTAGAAGGGATACAGCACAACAAAAATTTTTTGATTGCCATGGAGCAGACTGTGGCCATTGTGGGGAAGTAATGAGATTTAAAGTAGCTCCTTACTTTCTTTTGGTGACTGTGAAGTGACTAAAGTTAGATGGGGCAAGTTAAGGATTTTTAAGTCATGAAACTTTAGCGGAGCATGCAGTGCCTCAAATTAATAGTTTTTATTAACTAAGTTACACGACTGCCTTGTTACTGGGGAAAAACAAACAAACAAACAAACAAAAAACAAACAAACACAAACAAACACTACAAGATTGCAATCTACCCAGGACTCGATCCAAAGTCCTGATACCAGTATGATGTTGTGCATTCCCTCAAATGGGCTTTTGATTACAGTCAAGGTGTTCAAGTTAGAATTTTCAAGACAGTCTAAACATAAATAGGTAACCCAGGTAATATTGTGTTTCTAAGGAGATGGAAAATAATACAAAATGCTTTTCTTCCCTAGTTTTCTTTCCCCTTTTATATATATAAACTAAACATCTTAATATTGGAATTTTGAAATTCATGAACCCTAAATGAGGAAGAAACTGACAGAATAAAGAATGGAAGGTGGAAGAAAATGGAGGAATGGTAGGAGGAATCCTGCACACTAATAACAATATTTGTATGGCTTATGATGATTAGTCACATAAAGAACAGTTACTAATATTACATCTCTGAGTTCTGAAATACAAAATAACAGAGAAAGTCATCCTAAAATGACTATTTGAGATTTTTCTATAAAAATGTCATGGAGGATGGGTAATATATCCAATATTTGCCTTAAAAGTAACAAAAGCAACAAAAGAATCTAGTCAAGAGTATGGTAATCCTTTGAGATCTATGTCATGCAAACAACAAAGCGGAGTCAAGCTTATTCTAGACAGAAGATAATTTTGTAACCGAAAACAAATTAGGTAAGTAGTGGTTGATTGAAGCTGCTGGAAGAGCAGTTCATTTGGTTCCAAAGGTACCCTCTGGTGGAAGATATTGTTGCCACATGCCAAGAGTGTGAAACAAAGCAATGTGAAAGAGCAGTATTTTCCCCATTATGCCTTATTTTTGGCATTTCCTGCCTACTTCATACAATCGAAACAAGGAACAGAACCTGAAGGCAATGGAAACTCTTGTTGATGCTCCATGAGATTTGATGAATATGTCTCCGTGCTGTGAAAGAAACTTATAAAGTGAATTTTGATTACTACAGTGGCTGAAGCAGTTTCACCACCTTTCAGCCAGTGGAGAAGGACCTCCAAGGACTTTTGTTTAAAAAACTACAAGTCATATAAACCTCTCTTCAGGTGAAAACAGATTTTGAAATTTTGACAATAACATGTTGCAGCTTCATTTTTAAAATAAATAAATAAATAAATAAATAAATAAATAAATAAAAGACAAATTATTTTCACTTTACAACTAGAACTAGAGCTTCTAAACTTCTGTATATGGGACTGTATGCACGCATTACAATAAAAAAATCTATGCTCTATAAAAGTTAGAAGGGCCTTATCCTAGGGTGTAGATCAAGCAAATTAATTATATTAAATAAATTCAATCAGGTAATTTTGAGCTCAAACAGAAGACTATTACTTGTTTAATTCACCTTCATATTTAAAGTGAAAACAAATGCAAGAAATGAAATATTACTTAAAACATTCAGGACAACAGCATATGCTTCAAGAGATAAGACTTTCACGATTAGTTTAATTAGGACATGAAAAAGCTAGTTTCAAGTGTTATTTAGAGGTTCTTGACATATTCGTTAATGAATCATAGGAGGCTGTAAAGGTTATTCTACCCATTACAAAAGAACTACACAATAATTGTTTTTTAACCAACAAGTTGTCTTTGCAAAGTTGTCTTTGCAACCCTTCATGATGGGTTAATGTGCTTAAAATGGGAAAGATTCTTTTTTTTTTTTTTTTTTTTTTTTTACTGTTTCATCTATCTGTCTAGCTTCACATGTGAGAAGCTAGCTTCACATTACGATTGAGAGTACATGATTGGTACATTGGTATGTTCATTGTTATATATTAAGGTGTTAAGAATAATATCAGCACAGTTTTTATTACAACTTTAATGTATTTTTAGGAATATTGGAAACATTTGGCACATCTGCCAGCACACCAGATAATGAAGGACTTCCAAACTTCAATATGTTCTTTGCTTTAGTACAATCAATTTTATTTTTTCTGTATGTATATTTATTAACCTTATTGGTAATTTTTTACTTTTTTTTTACTTTTTTTTTCTTTTTTTTTTTTTTTTTTTTTTTTTTTCTCTAAGACCTTTTCTCAAGCACAACGCATTCTTTGTTCAGCATTTATTTGTTGCCTTATAAAATCTTTCAGGTAAAACAAAGTGAGAAACAACTCTTCAAATAAACTTTTTTTGATTGATAGAAATGATACTGCATCCTGCCTCTGATATAAAGGATGATAGGCAATATATTGCAGCATCTTCATTAGCATTATGATAGATTTTTAAGTAACAACTCTAAACATATATCATAATGTCTTGCTTCTCTTTTTCAGTCTTCTAAAGAACAGACATCAGCTTGCCTCAGTTATGGTTTTCTACAGAAGCATAGATTTTCAGATGCACTGCTTATAGTTCTTTTTATTTAGAGTATTGCTTAAATTAGATAGCCTACATTGCAGAACTTCTCCCTATGAGCAGAAAATCTAAGTGCACCAGAAGATTCTTCATTTTTCTGTTTGAAACATCTTTGTTGTTGTTGTTTTTTCCTTACCAATTATTTAATAAAGGAGAGGGAAGAGATAATTTTATAATAAAATATGCTTATAAACATTTAATTATCCATCTTAAAAATAAAAAAAAATATTATTTCTCTTCATATCACCAGTAATTAAATCTTAAAGTTTAATCTGGAAATATGACTGACTATACTGTGTGTTGAAGGGAGAAATAGTAATCTGAGCTATACACACTCAGTGGAAAGGAACAAAAGCTAACATTCAAAACCTACTTCAAGGATGACTGTGAATAGCAAATTAGATACAGCTTGTGGTAAAGTGCGTCTGGAAAAAGGCCATACCTCTCCCTGCTGAGATCCTTAGATACATTTCCATGCCTGTTTCAGTTTCCCTCCATTTTGTGCATGGAATCAGATTTATCAGTTGTCGGCAGCCAGCAAGTGTACAGAAAAAAATAACGGAGGGAATTATATTTCCCTCAGCATCAGTTGGTTTCTCTCTAGCAAGAGATTTTCTGAGGACCTTAAATAGGCCCATTTAATTTCCAGCCACTTCCTAAAATCTGTGTTTAGTTTTGGAGAAGACTATTTTCTTCAACTCTGCTACTCATTCTGATGCATTTGAATCAGATGATTCCCTGAAAATTTCAGTTGCAGTCAAACTGAATGGATTGTGTCTCGTTCCTACCCACCCCCATCTGCCTCTTCTGTAAGCTTGACCACATTAGGAGTTTGACCATATCTACAAGCCTCTCTGCTCCCTCCAGTGGAAACAGGTCAGTGAAGAGCTCCTTCCTCATGCCAAAAGAAGTCAATTATGATTGAAAAAGAAACAGTTTTATGAACTTTGAAGAAATGAAAATATCAGGTCTAAGATTTTTTTTAAAGCATTTTTGCCTTGTCCACTGTAGGAAAATGTGTTAAATAAACGTCAGGAAACAAAAAAATTTGGAGTCAATGTAAGAAATAGTAAGACTGCTTTGTAGGTCCAGAAAGCTGACACATTAAAAACATTCACATAAAATAAAAACATATGGTTCAAAGTATAAGCATGTCTTAGATAATGTTGGATTTTTTTTTTTCCTCATTAGTTGTCTCTTACATTCCTAGTTTAATTTTATGCAAATGGAGAAGTAGCAGAAAGGAAGGACTCAAGAGGACACAAATCAGAAAGTCATTAATAGTTCTCATTATGAGCATATGATTAACCATAAAAAGGAAAAACATGAGAGAAAAAAAAAAAAAAAAAAAAACTCTCTTGATTTCCCTGTTGTTCAGATGGCACTGTCCATTGTTTATAAATAATTGTGATCACATCTGAGATACTTGACTTCAATAATAATTTTTGTTTCTAACTGAAGTAAAGTATAGGACTCAAAGTTTTGACTAAAATTTAAGAGCAAAACCAATATTTACCTAAATGGAAAATAAGTTTTATTTGAAGTAAGTGAACAATAAATAAATAATATATAGAATCCTACTCTTTCACACAGGAGTATTGTCAACACCTTTCTGGTAGTCCTGCCTATGAATTCTGCATCTTTCACTCTATTATTTTGACAAATAATTAGAATCAAATATGTTCTTGAATCCCACAGCAAATGTAAAGAAAAACAAAATAAGCCAAGAAGGAGGATATGTAACTTCTTTCCCATATAATAGAATTTTACCATCTCTTGGGTACTTTTCATGACCACTGAAAAAGTAGACTTAAACCAGCAATTTGAATACTGCATAGGACTTTCTGAATAGAAAACTGTATTTTTCATGACAGATCTGGATTTTTCTCTAACCATTTACATTAAGAAATCAAATCTTTACCTGAATTTAAAATGAAAACCTAAATGAAGCTGTTATTGTTTTCTGGGTCCCAACAGAGCAAATAAGCTTACTTTGTTAGCTATTATAAAGTGTCTAATTTAAATACTTTGTAAAATGGGTGAAATGTTATGAATTCTTCAACAGTAAGTTTATTACAGGTATGTAAATATTAGTCTAGGGAAAAAAAATGTAAATCACAATAGTAGTGTTCTCAGAATGTTAAGGGAGAGATGTAGATCACTAAAAGTTTCCTTATGATATCAGTAATTAAAAGAGGCCATGAAAGTGTAGATCTAATCAGGTGAATCTCTGAGGCAATAGGCTCTGGGGCAGACACATTCTACAGCAGAGCATGTGATCATGATGTGTGAGGCATTTCCTGCATCGAGGCACCTTGAGGCGGCTGGCAGCCCTCGCAAGAGCAGATGATGAGGCTTGGGCGGATCCAGGAGCAGCCGCCGTTCCCCCCCTCATGTACAAAGGCAGCCCCCAGGGAGTGTGAGTGGGCCGGATTGCAGGCAAACAGGGTGTGGAGTGTCAGCCAGGGCATGGTGATGCAGTGTGTGTGGCAGTGCACACAGGTAGGGAGTGTAGAAGGGTAAGAGGTCACTACTCTGTTCCTGTAGTGACGAGGAGCAGGCTGATAATGAAGTAAAAATGATGTCTTCCCAACACACATGCCAGGCTGAAACCAAAACCCAGACGGAGGGTCCACAACCCTCCATGGCAAATGTCTACACACAGACAGAGCTCCTGAGGACTTAAAGTGCTTCCCAGACTCCCATTGCAGGGAACTGAAGAATCTGGAAGTCCCCCTAGGGCCCAAAGGCAGAAATGGGTGTTGTGGGTGCAAGCGTGCCCAGCTGGATGAGCTTTTTGAGCAAGTTGCTGTCTTGCAAGAGGAGCTCAACAGGCTGTGAAGCATCTGGGAATCCAAGCGAGAGGTTGATGCATGATATCAAGCGCTGGCACAGGCCAAACAGCCCTGCCTTAAGTCCTCACAAGGGACTGGTAAAGGAGCCTCTGACCCTGAATTGGTGCAGTTGATGGACTCGCAAGACAAGGGAAGCTGGACCCTCGTCTCTGCTCAGAGCAGGAGAAGGAATCTTCCCCTTGTCCCTGAAGTGTCCCTCTGCAGTAGATATGATGCTCTGGGGCTCAAAAAAGGAGAGGAAAATAGTAACAAAAATTGTAATGGTTAAGCCCCAGGAAAGGGCAACCATATAAAGGTGGACCAGCAAACCACATGTATAAGAACCAGTGCCACAAAAAAAAAAAAAAAAAAAAAAAAAAAAAAAAAAAACTGTTGGTAATTGGAGATTCTTCTCTGAGAGCCACCGAAGCACTCATTTGCCACACAGATAATCTGTCTCAAAGTTTGCTGCCTGCCTGGGGCACACATTCATGACATCACAGAGAGGCAACCAAGCTTTGTTAAAACACACTACTACCACCCATTCCTACTCTTTCATGCAGGAACAAATGAGATCACAACAAGGAAACTATGAAACATTAAAAGGGACTTTATGTCCGTTGGTAGATGTTGAAGGGATCAGGAGTGCAAGTAGTATCAATCCTCCCAGTTGGAGACTGGGACCCAAGGAGGAGGTAACATACAAATCAGGTGAATGATTGTTTGCATAGATGGTGCCCAGCTCAGGGTTTCGGGTTCTACAATCTTGGGCATTTTTCTGAGATACCAGACATGCTGACACAAATGGGGCACACCTAATGAAGTGGGGCAAGAGCATCCTGGGCAGCAAGCTGGCTGGACTCATTAGTAGGGCTCAGTGGGGAAAGGGGATGTACCTGTAAGAGACACAAAAGAACCAGTGAATGCCAATACTCTAGAAAATAGCAGGGAGACACCTGTGAATTGTTCCATAGGAACTGGGAATGACTTCTCTAAAAAGGTAATGTGGCCCATAGCCCAGGTTAAGTGTCTCTACACCAATGCACAGAGCATGGGGAATAAGCAGGAGTAGTTGGAAGCCATGGTGCAATTAGAAAACCATGATCTAATTGCTGTCATAGAGACGTGTTGGGACAAATCATACAACTGGAACACTGAAATGTGGGGCTACAAGTTTTACAGGAGAGAGAGGCAGGAAAGGAAGGGTAGAGGTGTTGCCTTCTATGTTAAGAAGATAGATTATGAAGAGTTGCTGCTGAGAAACAGCCATGAGAAATATTAAGGCACATGCAAGACCAGGAGGTGATCCAAGACAGCTAGCATGGCTTCACCAAGGACAAATCATGCCTGACCAGTCTGGTGGCCTTCAATGATGAAGTGACTTCTTCAGTGGACAAGGGAAGACTGACCGATGTCATCTACCTAGACTTCTGTAAGGCTTTTGACATGGTTCCACATGACATCCTGATTTCTAAATTTGAAGGGTGGACCATTCGGTGAACAAGTAATTGGCTTGATGGACACACCCAGAGAGCAGTGGTCAAGGGTTCTGTGTTCAGGTGGAGACTGGTGACAAGTGGTGTCCCTCAGGGATCTGCTTTGGGACCAGTGCTTTTCAATATCTTCATCAATAATATAGATGATGGGATTGAGTGAGTGCACCCTCAGCAAGTTTGCAGATGACACCAAGCTGAGTGGTGCACCAGAAGGAAGGGATGCCATCCAAAGGGACCTGGATAAGGTTAAGAAGTGGGCCCACGTGAACTGAATGAGATTCAACAAGTCCAAGTGCAGGGTGCTGCACCTGGGTCAGAGCAATCCCAGGCATGAGTACGGGCTGGGAGAAGAACTCATTGAGAGCAGCCCTGTGAAGAGGAATCTGGGAGTTCTGGTGGATGAGAAGGTCGACACGAGCCAGCAGTGTGTGCTTGCAGCCCAGAAGGCAAACTATGTCCTGGGCTGTTTCAAGAGAGGTGTAGCCAGCAGGTGGAGGGACTACTCTGCCCTTGTACTCCACTTGGAGTACTGCATCCAGGTCTGGGGCCACCAGCACAAGAAAGATGTGGACCTGTTAGAACGGGTCTAGAGGAGGGCCACAAAGGTGATCAGAGGGCTGGAGCAGCTCTCCTGTGAAGAAAGGCTGAGAGAGCTGGGGTTGTTCAGCCTGGAGAAGAGAAGGCTCCATAGAGATATCATTGCAGCCTTTCAATACTTGAAGGGTTCTTATAAAACAGATGGGTAGGGACTCTTTATTCATGTAAATAATGATAGGACAAGGGGCAATAGTTTTAAACTGAAAGAGGGAAGATTTAGATTAGATATTAGGAAGAAATTCTTTACTCGCATGGTGATGAGACACTGGAACAGGTTGCCCAGAGAGGTTGTGGATGCCCTTGAACACCTGGAGGTGTTCAAGGCCAGGCTGGATGGGGCCCTGGTAAACCTGATCTAGTATATGGCATCCCTGCCTATGGCAGGGGGGTTGGAACTAAGTGATCTTTAAGGTCCCTTCCAACCTAAGCCATTCTATGATTCATTCTATGATTCTATGATTCTTCACTTCAGGGAAGGATAATCTTTACTTATTTTGTCTTGTGTTCTTCTAATTATAGCACATAATTTTCACAATCATGGGAAAGCTAAGAAAGAATTTCTCTGGGATAATGCAACAGAAAAATCCGGAAAATACTGGCAGTGTAGCTATGACCACATGGAAATCTACTGGGCAACCCTTTTGCTTTTGAAGAGAAATTTTCATCATTTAATTTTAAGAAGTCACATTTTGTTTCTGGCAGAAGTCTTCCCTACACTTCTGAGTCCAGAGAAAGATAGAGGAAGCAATATAGGGAAAATAATAAAAAACTCTTTGTAAGCCATGAAGAAAATTAAAAAGTTATTTGTAATTTGTCCAGGGGCATGGGAGCTTCATAAATACCATTGGTAATAATGGGTCTTGGCCTGCAGTGTTCCAAAAATTGAAGGCTCAAAGTATCTTTTACAAAACCTTGTGATATGGTATGAAATAGTGTAAATTTTCTTTTGTGAGGCCAGCTAGATCTGCTTTGATTTTGGAAATGAAGTTAATATTAGAAACTAATATTCCTGATATATTTGACTAAAGATCTGCCACTGAGCGACATGTGAGTAGCTGTATCTTATCAATTTCTGTACTGTGTGTACTTAAAGTAGCTAAGAGTTTGTTTTTAGAGGCACACTAAAACCAAATTTATTCAAAGTTTAGCTTCAAAGTAGACTAGCTAAATGCATACATTTGCATAGCTTCATTCAGAAAGAAAGGGGAATGTTTCAGTTTATTTCAGACTGGAATTAAATGAATAAATTAAATGAAATTACAGACATTTTGGTCCTGAATAACTATTTCTCTGTAAGGGTTTGTCACTGCTTAAGTCATTTAAAAGTTGAACCAGGTCATTTTTCTTCAGTGTCACTACCTAGACAAGATTTAAATTGTTGGTTTTGGCAAGCATGTGATCACATGGTAAAACTTATGTTGTGATTAGTGTGGATATAGGCATTTATATTCTGCTGACAGCTTCAGACAAAAGAAAGATAAGTGCAGCTACTGTAATTGTAAAGTGACCTTTCCACTCTAGGGATGTTGACAACTATCCTCTTACTTCTGTGAAGTATGTTTACCACCATGATAATATTTTTTCTGTTAGTCTATTGTTGTTTTTTATATTTACAATGGAGTCTCTTGGAATGTTTGTAGTTTTCATCTGGTTTTCTCAAGGTAACTTTTACAATGTACATGGCAAAATATCAACAAGTAGTAGCACATGTTTTCTAAAAAGGATTATTTTTTTATTTAGTTTTAAGAAATATTTTCTTCATTTATATCCCTTTGGGATCCATCTTGTTAGAAATCAGAATAGACCAACTGGACAATTCATGTCCAAAATAAAAAGCCAGATTATCTTTTAAATAAAATACTGTATTTGCAACTCAGTTTCCACACAGTGCCTTAAAACTCAAGTTTGTAGAATGGAAACATGTATTTAGTGATTATTAAAATAAAGCTTATCTTATTGAAAGCTCATGGTGGGGGCTATTCCTCATTGTCTGTGACACATTGTGAAGAAAGACCAGATGGTAAGGATTAGACTTGAATTTGATTTGACACCCAGTCAGGAAACTGAGAAACCCCTATTATCTTTCTGTTGCTCAAATATGCATGAATAAATCTTTCTGCTAGCTACTCTTGCCTTAGATCGGATCTCTGGCAAGGTACTGGTGCTGGGTGTAGTTACGGCCTAACTTTCCATTTTCTTAGTCAGTACCACTGAATAAATGAATGTAAGGATTCTTCTGATTTGCTGCTACTGTAAGCTATCAGAAATGTACCATCCGTTTTTCCTCAGGGAAAGGAGGAATTTTGACTTAAGATTGGCTTAAGTAATAAACTCGACAATGCAACCCAGTAGCAGCCACGCTGATTCACCGCTGCCCAGAAATAAAGTTCAGCAAATAATTCACAGGGCTTGTCCTTCAATTTCTGAAATATCTTTGACTAACCTGCTGTTTCCAAGCTTTAAAAAGTTATTTGTGTGTTTGACAACTATCTTTTAAGTGACTGAGTCATTTTATACCCACACTACTCCTTTTTTATTATTTGAATTGTCCTCATAGACTCTGTTTGCTGTTATTGAATGTAGACAGAAAGAAAAATATAGATACATATGAAATCTTTATGGACAGTAGAGCGCACAGAGTAATCTTCATGAAATAATCCATACTTTAATGTGAAGAAATGACAATCAGCCCAAACTTTTTTCTTTCTTTCTTTCAAATGTTGGGAAGGAATGGAAGCAAATATGTGCATTTTTTTTTTTTTCATAAAAATTCCTTATTAGGGCAAGATTGATAGATAAAAGAACAGAAGATTGATCATATTATTGGCAAAGAGTATAATAATGCCCAGTTTAAACTCTCTCCAGGTACTTTAAAGTTTATCTTTTAAAGTTTATCTTTCCACTTAAAAAAAAAAAAAAAAGGCAAGCAACATGGATTTTTCTTCCATGTATTCCATACATAACTGTAATCTGGAGATGTATGCCAGGGAGATGGGCAAAATCATAAACCTTAGATCTAGATCTGGATGTCTGGATGGACACTTTAAAAACTGTAAGGATATGACACTAGTTATGTTCAACCCTTCCTTCAATTTCATATGCAATTTTAAAACTTTAAATACCTGCCTTTTACTGGGAGCAGACACAATTACTTTAGCATGACACTGTTAATGTATCACTGCCTGCAGTCAAAACCAAAGTATTTTATGCATAATATTATGAAATAAAATGTCATGTGCTCTGATATTTACTTTTGATACATGCATTTCTTCAAAGAGCCTGCCCTTAAATAGAGTAATTCCTCTCTCTATTCTTATGGTAGCAAAAGTCAGTAAGGAATGAAAAAGGAGTCTATAAGTTGCCTAAATGTCTCAGTTAACTTCCCTTTATATCCAAACTTTGGTGTTGTCAATGCTAAAAGCTATAATAAAATATATAACAGGAATGCAGAATAATTTTTTCCCCCCGATGCCAGTAATTTTAACAAAAGTGAGAGGACAACAGATTGATCTTTAAAGGTGGCATCTCAGTGATTGAAATGAGTGATATTCCTACACATCACTTAGCAGCAAGAGCCTTTCCTCTGTCTTTAATGGTGTATAAATCAGTGAGCCTCACAGAGACAGATTCACATTTTTTTCGCATGATTAGATCACTTATGTATAAATTCCTGCAAATACAAAATACATTCGGCAGTCTAGGGTTTTAGAACAGTCATTAAGAGTATTGCTTTGTCACCTGTTGTGACATAAACGTTAAAATACAAATTGGCCATTTCCCAGAAAACAAAACAAAACAAACAAACAAAAACCTTCTTCAACAACATGAAACTGAAAAACAACAATAATATTAAGCTCTAAATTACTGTCTGGAGACTCTACCACTGTGGAAAGAGTTCAGAAAATTACTTGTATATGGTTTTTCATTGGTTGGTTGTTTTGGGTTTGTTGTTTTGTTAGTTTGTTTTTTCTTGGAAAAGAATCAGATTTAGTGATATACAAACATTCTGAAAGATCACTCTGTTTTTGCCTGATGTAGTGAAATAGCTGCTAATAGTGCTCAAGTGACTAAGATAACAAGTAGAATCTATAAGGAAATAGTCTAGATTTTTTCTCTCTCAGAAGTCATCTTTGCAAAAACAGTCTCGAAATAGAAATTATATTTTATTGGGTTAAATGTTCTTCCATTCTGTGTTTTTGTTTGTTTGTTTGTTTGTTTGATTGATTGATTGATTATTTATTTATTTATTTATTTATTTATGTTTTGTTTGTATGAAAAGAAAATATTTTTTAGTCCCAGCAGCAGAATGAGTTTTTATGGTCCAGTCACCATATGAGATGTTTCTCTGAAGGTTTTAATTCCATGAAGAGCAATTCAGGCAAGCTGATAAAAAGATAGAAAACATATCACTGATCTACCATTGTAGGCAAGCAACCTGTCATTCTAAAAATAAATAAATAAATAAATCAGAAATATAACCGGGTAACTATGTCCCACAAGTATGTATGTCACGCAGCAAGACATGCCCAGTGAAACTTATTAGAAAAATATCTGCTAGATCAAGAAGCATCTAATAATAATAATAATAAATGTTATCTCAAACTACATATATAGAGACAGGAAAACAATTACAATTTTTTTGAATAGCTGGTGCTGGTGATCCTTTCTGTTTTTCAGACAGAAAAAGGCAAGATAACGAGTAATTAGACTTCCATGCTTGTGAACTGATACAGCCACAGATTTTTCAGTTTATTTAGCCTCTCATTTTTTGAAGCCTGATTGCAACAATCTTCCAAAGCATTGCTTAGGATCTTAAGCATTAAAAATTTGTCTACAGTTTTGTTCTTATTACTTTCTTCCTACTTTGTCTTCCTCACGTTCTTTGCTCTCCAGCAAGGATGAGACTGTACAGAGACTGTCCAGCAGTCTCAGTGGTTAAAAGAGGGAATTAATTCCTTACTATCCTGTAATTTGTCTTTTCATATTTGTCTTTGATCTCCATAGTCCCTATAGTCTCCATAGTGAAAGACAGATTTTTTTTTCTTTTAATGCACATGCTTTCTTAAGTACTAGATCTGTCAGATTGTCTTTTTTACTGTTGTGTTAATTAATGAGTTAATTTACTGTTGTGTTAATTAATATACCACTGATACTAAAATGATATTCACATTTCTGGCACAGACAATCTTTTCTTTTTCATTGGATCATTCATTTGAGGACTTTTACGTCTATTCTTTGAGGATTAGCTTTAACACTGACCATTTACTTATACAAAGCTTTAAGAAAACAGAAGGTCAA
This sequence comes from Aythya ferina, assembly GCF_964211825.1. Taxonomy (NCBI): domain Eukaryota; kingdom Metazoa; phylum Chordata; class Aves; order Anseriformes; family Anatidae; genus Aythya; species Aythya ferina. The sequence goes on from NC_140297.1 coordinate 84,275,923, forward strand.
AGAGAAGAAGAATTCACAAAGATGGAAACTAGGGAAACTAGTTGTAAGAGTTAGGGTAGGGCCTGTCTGTGTAAAGATGAGTTTCCTCTATAACAGTGCCTTTCCAAATTCTCCTTTCATTTTACTTTTCTGCCTTTGTCCTGACCCAAGCGTTCATCTCTTTTCCCCATTGACTCCATCGCTTTATCTCCTTGTTTCTCCATTAATCATTTGGCACCAGTAACATTCAATACTGCCAGAAATGCAAAATTTTTCCTGTGTTGTCTATGGTTCTTAGTCTTGTTGACAATTCTAAAATACAGCCTCTTGCACTCTATAAAGTTGAGAAGTGTAATGGTGTTTGAATAACAGTGCGATCAGGAGTTTGAGCTTTATCAGTTCAGATTGTAACTCAATGCTTCTCATTTTCCCATGTAAATGCAAATGAACACAGCAGCCCTTATGCAAGACTGGACATATTCAGCTACTCACTTCCATATCTGCTCTTACAAGCAGAAAATTGGCATGCACATGCTTATAAGAGGGTGAAAGCCTAATGTCAATTTGACTGTGTATTTTAGACTCAATTGTGTTTTGAAATCAGGAGTGAGAAACACAACACCAAAGTTCTTTAAAGAATCTTTTATTAGCCTCATTTTATTATTTTTATTATTTTTTTTCATTTTTTTAGGACAGATCAGAAATTGTGAGGCTACAATTCCAAAACTGCTAGACAGTTACACTGTCTCATTGTCTAAGCAAACTAGACTAAATTTTCAGAAATGTTTAAGAGGTCAAACTTTTCCCCATATTTAATGCTTGCACAGGAGTTGTTTAAAATAAATAAATAAATAAATAAATAAAATAATAATAAAATAATACATCAAGTATTGAACTTCTAAATGTATGCAGAACTGAGCTCTGGAAAATCTAGTCCCCTTGAAAATTTGATGTTAGGTGGGCGTAATGATGGGTGCATGGTAGAAGAAAGTAGCTACCCCTGTACCAGTGAACTCAAGCATGCACAGGAATGCCTGTGGACATGAATTCAGTCTGTGTTAACTACTGGCTTCCTAAACAATTCCCAAATACATTTTGATAATTAAAACATTATCACAAGATAAAACCACAGAATCATTCAGGTTAGAATGTGTCACATAATAATAATAATAATAATAATAATAATAATAATAATAATAATAATAATAATAATAATTTCATAATGTTTAAACCCAGATCAGGCTTTAAAAGGTATATTAGCTTGTTAATGACATGTAATAAACCAGCAATCAGAGAACTATACATACAGGATGAATATCATTAATATAACAGATAAAGCAGAACACTAGACATTTACAAAATGTTAATAAACCCATTCAAATTTCTAATTTTGAATTTAGAAATTTCATACAAATTTCTAAAGACCTCTCAGTAGCTAATCCCAAGAAATTCTAATCACACACATACATGCAGTGTTTCGCACACAATCCCTCTGTAGCAGCATGTGTGGGTTACAAGTACCCTCGTCCTGTCTGGCGATGTAGGTTCCCAAGTTTGTACACACCTCCTGTGAATGTTCTAGTCTTGTGGAGCCCCATGCTGCTTCCTGCAGCTGGTGAGGTAGCACCCACAAATTCACATGCATCCCCCAAGATATGGTTCCCCATTTGCAACAGCTCCTCCTGTCTCCTCTGCCCTCCCCTAGTTAAATACCACTGCCTCTTGTCCTCCAGCCATACCCCTCAGTAAGGAGCCTGGCTTTTTCTTCTCAGTTACCAAGAAGATTAAAAAACAAAACAAGACAAAACAAAAACAAAAACAACAAACAAACAAACAAACAAAACAAAAAAACTACTATTCTGTAGGAGGTTGAACAGCTTCTTCTCACAGAGCTCCAGCCCTCTGACCATCCTGAGGGCTCTCTAACGGATTCACACAAGTTTGCCCACATTTTTCTTGTACTGGAAAACCCCAAATTAGGTGGAACACTTAAGACATTGTCTTGTAAGAGATAAGTAAATGGGAACGATCACTTGCCAGAGACAATACTTTCCAACAATACAGCCCACAAGATGCTGTTAGATTTATTTGCTGCCAAACCTCTCTTTGCTGACTTGCATTTATCCTATCATCCACCAGGACACTGAGGGCCTTTTCATCTGACCTGATCCCTAGTCAGTCTATCACTATAGATATATATCACTATGTAGCAATGTAGAAAGTATGTCTGTTTCTAGTGTAGGACTGCATCAGTCTCTTAAATTGTAGGACTGCATCTGTATCTTAAATTTCACAATGTTCTTGTTGGTTCATTCCTTTATCCTGTCTAAGTTCATCTGAGTGGCAGTCTGGCCTTTGAGCATATTGACAGCATACCTAGTTTGCTCCATATTCTGGGGAACATTCCTGTTTCCTGCTATCCACATCCTTATTCTCCTCTGTCCTCCAACAGTGTCTTAAGAGGCAAGACAACTCCATATGCCCATCCAGTGTATTAAAGAGCCACCAGAGAGCAGCAGTTGTCTGAGCCACACAACAAGAAAGGATATGATTCCTATATAAGCTAAAAAAAAAAAAAAGATACTAAAATTCAGCTAGCTTGAACATAAACAGCAAAAGAAGGAAAAAAAACTTTCAGGAGATGCAGGGTCTCAAGGCACACTGGCAGCAATTGTGAACTGTGTTCTGAAATACAGAAAGCTCACTGGGGCAGCAGACCTAGAAGGGTGGAGGTGGGTGGTTTCTTAAGGAGCAGAAGGTAAGATGACTGCAGATAATGGGAGAAAATGGCAAGCATGTTGTGATAGACAGTTATGAACTGAACAATCAGTTCATATAATCAGTTCAATTATGCTGAACAATCACAAAAGCCTGTGGAATATGTTCTGTGTCAGCTAATTTTCAGTTTGATCAAGGTTGTCTTGTTTCAAGAAACAAGAAATTAACATAGCTTAGAAGGGTCTGTTCTATGCCAGTGGTATCAGAGCCAGAATATCTTCGTGAATGTGTTTACTCCCTAGTGTAAATACATACTGCTTGCTTTCTTTCACCTTCTTGCTTTTCCTGCAAACACATACTGTGACAACTCAAGACATGTTTTCTCAAGCATTCTCATAAATTGATTGTCAGTGAAGACTAAATTCTGACTTACATATATGGAAAGACATTGGGATCCAGTGGGAAAGTAGTCAAAAAGATAACACAATAACATTTTTTTTTTTGTTGGGAAATAAGTATAACTCATTTTATAGTATAAATAATGCAGGACTAGGGCTGCTTATTTCCTCAGAATACTTTGTTTAAACATTAACAGCAACTGACTTCAGTTTTATGTTTATTTTATGTGTATTATATGTGTATTTTATGTTTATAAAATACACACATAATATATAATATATAATTATATAAATATATGTATATATATATTATATATATACATATATATAATATATTATAAATACATACACACATATATATAATATATAATTTTATGTTTATAAAATACACAGTTTTCTTCCAAAGACTGACAGTTTCATGCAAATCCAGTGATCTAAAATTCCTGACAGAAAATAATTTTTTATTCTTTTTGTCTGGAAAAATGAGAAAAAAGCATTAGACATTCATCACCCACTCACAGTTCCTCTAGGGATATTTGGAGAAGCAGTCTAGCAATCAGAGGTGATGAACAGTGGATTTTCCACTTCACAGGAGAAGACAAAGTTTTGCATTTTATCCCTTTTTGAAATGGAAACTAGAATTTCATCCACAGTTTCAATTTGAAAATTTCTAGCTAGCTCTAGTAACTGCATAGGAATTTTAAGTCTAGGAGGATAATGGATGCCCAGAAAGGTTCAGTGAAGGAAAACGTTTCTGACTGAAGAGCTCATTTCTCAGCAGTCATGTTTCCATTCAAAAGGGATGGTGGCTCATTACTGCTCTCCCATGAGATACGTGTTGCTGCATGTTGCACAAATGATAAGATACAGTGCTGAGACAACTTTTCTGAGAGACATGACACAGAGGACACACTGTAAGAAATGACACAACTAAGCAATATATAGTGAATATCACAAAAGTAGCCTTACAGCAGAAACAAGGATCTTCAATGCAGGATCAAAAGACAGCAGACTCTGGTTAGTCCTTCTTCTATTCCTCCCAAAACAAACACTCAGTGTAACTTTATCACTAAAGTGGATCATATAATGATTCTTCCTGGAAAAACAAGAATCTGAAGGGCTCCTATTCAGGCTGCATCTCATTAAATGCACCTAAATGCACTTAAGCAATTTTCCTGATTATTGAGTTTGAGGCTTGCTTGCTTAGTTTTCATTATTTTGTATAATATTTCCTGTACTAATTAATATGACTGATATTTTTAAGAGCTGGGCAAAAAAGGAAACTGTAATTTGCAGTAACCATGTCTGCTAGTCAGTGAAGATTGCAACTGAACAGAATGTTTGACTATGTTAAAATGAAATATGCTAGTGCCTTTTTTTTGTCTGTGTATGTGTGGAGGGAACAGTCTACATTAATGTATTGTCTTGTTATTTTATGTTAGTGGAAAATTAGTGACAATGAGACATTAAGGAGGCACAGATAGAGCCAACATAATGTAGCACCAAAGAATGTTGGAGTACTGCAGTAATTTCCAAAGAAGACCTGCTCATGTCTGCTGTCTTATTTGCAGGAATTCCTACCACATCATAAAAACCTTTACCTACTCCATCTGTAACCTGTGACCTTCTCTGTTAAGCTCTGTGTTATATAAAGATAAGCCAACCTTTTAGATACTGTTTGGATGGTGACAGCCTTATAACAACTGGTGCTTTGTGTGAAATGATGAACTTAATTGAAATTAGAAAATGAAATCTGTGGACTGTTTCTGGAGGGAAATGAACCTTCCTTCCTTTAAGGATTGATAGTGGGAGCTAATTCCTGTTAAATGAAAAAAGACGGTGCCAATAACAAATGTGGATTTTATGCCTTCCTCCACATTATGGTTATTGATATCACTGTGCAGATGCTAAACCAGGGCAGGCAATGACTGTCTCAATCCAGTGAGCCTTGTCATCAGAGGTCAAATAGAAACCTGCAGCTGGGGAGGGTCAAGTTGGCAAATGAGAAGGGAAAGTTTTCTGAGACCATAATCCCTTCATTCATGTCAAAACAGATTTGAGCTATTGTTCAGCCTGTGGAACCTCTATTACCTTCAGAAGTCATTCTCTTTGAAAGCATTCAGAAGCCTATGGATGGGGAACTTGAAATGAGCACAGTTTAAAGGAATTCACCTGTGTCATTTCAAGGAGAGAATAGTCTGTGCCTTATAGTTATGAACATAAAACAGAGACACAGTGAAACTCCACTGTTTTGTGAGTTTTAGTGTTGGAATAATTACAATCATATGTTTTTGATTGATATTTCTAATAGTTATCTTTTAACATATTAACAAATTGTAATTACTTGCCTTAATCTTGGAATGAAGGCTAAAGTTCCTTTAGTTATTGATGGAAGCAGTACTTATAAATGAGGTATAAGCTGCCAAGCGTAACCGTAATGCACAGTTGAAAAGCCCTGCTAAGTGAGACAAGAAACCCAGAAGAAAATTAGAAAGCATTGCAGGATGAGTAAAACACACATAAAGGATTAATGAAAGACAAAAGATTGGAAAGTATCACTGTAGGCTGAAGAGAGCTCAAAAGCCAAATGGCAATAAGAAGGAATACAATACAGACAATGGCTGGCCGTGCCTGTGCTCATGACTTCCTGGAAGCTACATTAAAAAGCTCTGTAAATAGAGAAAAAGAAGGATAGTAGAGAACAAAGGGATTTTCAGGCCTAATCCTTCTTCTTTAGATTGAAGGCCAGTAAGGCCTCAGCAGGTTTTTTCATGCTCTCTGAAAGCACTGTCATATTGACAGAATATCAGCAGTCAGTATAAATTATTAGTAAGTACATGAGCATCAGTCAACATAGGGAAAGTAAAAACTGATGAAGTGATTTGACAGAAATCACAAAATGTCCAGATTACCGGTCATACAATAAAGGGGTATATTGGCCCTTTCCAATAATTGAAAGGAATGGTTTGCTTGACTTTAAGCATTTGTTTGACTTTACAAGAAAACTATGCACCTATGCTGGGTATCAAGCCATAATTCTCAGCTTATTTAAACTGCCTTATAGATGGAAGTAGAACAGAGGATAAGAGGCTTAATTGTTTTTTTTTGGTGGGAATGATCCTAGGAGGATCAATCACATAGAAGTTGATGGAGAAAAGCAACAGAACAAAGTTAAATTATTGGTTTTGTTCTTAAATGTGATGAATTGTGTCTGTTTACAGCTTGTTTGAAAATGAAAAAAAAAAATAAAAAAAAAAAATTGGTTGAGATTTTTATTGTGACACTGACTAGTTGCCAGGAAATGTTCTTGGTCTCCACCTCTCTTCTTTTACACTCTCTTTCTTTACACCCTCCCTCACCAACACTCTCCCAGCCTAAGAAAATAATACAAACCCAAACAAACAAAAAATAAGGGAAGGATCCACCATGAAAAAAAGCAAAAAGAAGAGGGAGATGAATTTCCCAAAGAGCCATTTTTTTCCCCAGTGTTAGTAAGAATAAATGGCACATCTGAAAGCCTTGTGGAACTTATATTCCTGGAATAGACTGATGAAAATTAAAGTAGAAAGTTTCTGCTGCCTTGGTGATAATACTTTCACATAAGGACCTCTCTGAGAGTATAATCATAGAATCACAGTATATCTCAAGTTGGAAGGGACCCACGAGGATTATCAAGTCTAACTCCTGAATCCACACAGGACCATCCAAAAATCAAACCATATTTCTGAGAACATTGTCCAAACACTTCTTGAACTCCAGCAGGCTTGATGCCATGATGACTTCCATGAACATGCCATGAACAGACTGGGGAGCCTGTTCCAGTGTCCAACCATCCTCTCTGTGAAGAATGTTTTTCTAATACCCAGCATCTGAACCTACCCTGATACAGTTACATGTCATTCCCTCGGGTCTTATTGCTGGTCACCAGAGAGAAGAGATCAGCATCTGCCCCTCTGCTGCCTGTCATGAGGAGGCTGTAGATCATGATGTCGCCCCTCAACTTTCTTTTCTCCGAGCTGAACAAACCAAGTTTTGTCAGCTGTTCTTCATACATCTTGCCTTCTAGACCTTTGTTGATCACCTTTGTTGATCTCCTTTGTACACTCTCTAATAACTTTATATCCTTCTTATATAGTGGTGAAATGTGTGTGAAAGACGGGATTCTTGGCTTGTGCTAAGCAAGAAAGGTTTAAATCACCTGTTAAGCACTGAAAATTTATATACTCCAGCCATAACCCCAAGATCAAGCTTCCTCACTGCTTTAGTGACATTACCATGTTGTTCCATGCAGCTATTAAAATAGTTTTGACTGCCTTTATTAGAGACTAATCAGGTCAAATGACAGTTCTTACAGATCAACTGTGGCAGTACATACAGATAAACAGTTACAGATTTGAACTTAATGTTAGAAGCCACTCATGAACCACTGAAATTTTCGGAGGGTCTTGTAGAAAACAAGAAGTACTTACATGTCAGCTTCTACAGAGGATCCTTAGAAAATTCTATTGTCAGAGATAATCTTGAGTGGAGGGAAGATTGATGTTGGCCTCTAAATAAATGCCCACATGATCCTGCATGATCCTGATTCATCTGCCATGATCCTGCCATGGCTTACACTGAGGTTCTGTTGTTTAGGTCATCACCTTTCCATGTGATGCTTTATTCAGTATCTAGAATTGAAAGTAATGTGGTTTTCTTGGAAACACTTCCTACAAAAAGAGATATATGCTGTCTGTCTGTCTGACTCTGTGTCAGTCTATCTGTCTGTCATTGAATTGGCACAACCTCAGTGGAAGGGCTAACAGAGTTGGAGGCATATGGTACAAACTTACATGACTAACAGAAACACATTTCTAATGCTGAATTACATTGAGGTCTACATTCTGCAATTGTAAACATATAGAATTAGAAAAAAACACCAGGTGCTGCATGGAACAAACAAGCAAAATGCTGTAGTTTTTGTTAGGGAAACTTCCATAAAACACATGTATTACAAAAATTGAGAAGGAGGAGAGGCAGAAGGGGAGAGAAATCATAACCTTAACTGAAACAAAATCATCTCAATTGTTCCTCTCAGTGGACAGACTAGCAATATCTTGCAGTGTTGAAAAAAAAAAATGCAGGCAAAGAATGATCAAAGCTGCCTTTTGAAACTTCAGATTTCAAAGGGCTCATGACCTCTATGACTGAGTTCAGATTAAACTGGACAGCTACCTGATCTTAGAAGAATTTAACTTCTATAAGTAACAGTCACAACTTTCACAAACAGATTTGAGACTTTGCTTGTGAACACTGGCATTCTTAATTCTCATCATAAGTATGAATATAGTATACGAATAAAAACATGCAATATTTTTGTGACACTTGGGTATTCCCAGAATCAGAACAAGAATTCAATTTCAAATAAGATGATTACAACTGAGATGTGTTTTTTTATGGATGAAATAACTATTCCAAGTACTTAAACAGTCTACAACTGTTAGGAAAGTGTAAGTTCAGGCAGGTTTCCCCCCAAAAAACAGTCCTGAACACAACAAGGATTGAGATCTGGAATTACCAGAAATTCTAATACCTCTCTAAGTAGCTGCAATGACTCAACTCAAGAAAACGTTCTTAAACTAATGGCAAAAGTTAAAGTACAGTTATCAGATACCTTAGTTTGGTGTAGAAAGGCAAGCAGCAATGTCAACCAATTGGTTTTGTAGAACAATGTGAAAGATTAGCTTTTTTAGAGAACAAGTCTTATGAGGAGCAGCTGAGGGAGCTGAGGTTGTTTAGCTTGGAGAAAAGGAGGTTCAGGGGAGACCTTACTGTACTTCACAACCTAAGGAGGTTATAGTGAGGGGATCAGGCTCTCCTCCCACACACCAACTTATAAAGAAAGCAGAAATGGCCTCAAGTTGCACCAGGGGAGGTTTAGGTTAGATATTTGGAAAAATTTCCTTACTGAAAGGGTTGTACAGCATTGGAATAGGCTGCCCAGGGAAGATGTTGAGTCACCATCCTTGAAGGTCTTCAAGAAGTGTGTAGATGTAAAACTTAGTAGCATGGTTTAGTGGTGGACTTTCTAGTACTAGGTTAAAGGTTGGACTAGATGATCTTAGAGGGTTTTTCGAACCTGCATGATTCTATGTTTCTATGAAGTAAATAAAGAAACACCTCAGCATTTAGCTGAGGAAACAGGTATTATTAAGGTAACAAAACCACAGCAAGGGACTGAAGTTGAAGTGAGAAGTCAGCTTATCATCAAATATTAAACAAAAAGTATCATTACTTCTTCCATCATGCAAAAAGATGTTATGTCTTCCACCTGCTGTGTATGCCCACCCGAAAAGTAGAAGGCATTTGAAGACGTTACCCCTTTCAGGACTTTTCTACCTGAAGCAATTCTTCCTATGAACAGTTGAAAAGTTAAAAAAAAAAAAAAAAATTCAAAAAGTTGATTTATTTTTTTTTCCTAAAGTAACCTTCCTTGCCACCCTGTGTTTTAAGGTACTGTTGTTGTTTAACCCAGCAGGCAACTCAGTACCACACAGCCACTTGCTCACTCTCTCCAGGTAGGGTGGGGGAGAGAATTAAGAAGGTAAAAGTGTGAAAACTCAGGGGTTGAGATGAAGAGAGTTTTCTAGGCAAAACAAAAGCAAAACAAGGAATTCATTTGCTGCTTCCCATAAGCAGATGGGTGTTCAGCCACTTCCAGGAAAACAGGGCTCATCACATGTAATGGTTTATTGGGAAGACAAATACCATCACTCTCAGTGTTCCTCTCCTTCCTCCTTCTTTACTCCAGCTTTTATTGCTGAGCATGACACTACATAGTTTCTTTGGCCAGCCTAGGCCAGTTGTCCTGCTATGTTTTCTGCCAGCTCCTGGTGCAGCCCCAGCCTCCTCGCTGGCAGGGCAGCATGAGAAGCTGACAAGTCCTTGGTTCAGTGTAAGCACTGCTCTGCAACAACTAAAACATTGTGCTATCACCACTATGTTCATCAGAAATCTTAAAAACAAACAAACAAACAAACTAAAAACAGCATCATAGAAGATATTGCAATGTATAAATTTCACTACAACAGATATGTTAGTTCCTATCTTCTAATTAATATGGCAATTAATTCCTGTAAGGTAATGACCTCTTGCCTAACAAGTAGGTCAAAAGTTCTCAGTAAAGTAATAAACAGGTGACTGTGCTTGAGATGTTGCAGTATACTAAACCAAATTACAGTGTTATTGCTAATCACTGACAAACATTATAAACTTCTGTGACTATTAGGAAATACTCATTTGGATTCAGGAACTGAAAAGCAGTCCTGGATTCCTTGGGCTTCACCAGCTAAAAACTTTGGTTCTGTCACCCAGTCCATATTTATTGGAGGACGAGAGCTAAAGCAAAGACTGATTTGAGCTTTATTCATCTAAAAGAAAAAACGCTATGTGGTATATTACATATTTCACTGTATAGTGAGACACAGAAATTTTTATAGAACTGTGCTCTTAATAAATAAATAAATAAATAAAAATATAAAATCTTGTTTTCTTACAGAGTACTCCCTGTTCAAAGACATTTGCTTTGAAGGTCTGTGGTACTTTTGTTAAGGGCGTAGAGTTAGCGTGTAGTTATATCACTCCAAGACAGTATTTTTTGTCATTTTATCTTACTGTTGCCAACTCTAAAACCCATTTGCTTTGATAAGAAACATCACAAAGGAATGTTCAGCAAATGAACACTGTCCAGACTCCTGCCATTTAATTATAAACTACTTTCCTCCATATCTCATGATGATAGACTGTCATCCATAAGATGAAGAATAGAGAAAACTGAGAGACATTTTTTATTTATCTGACAAAGATACATTACGCTGATAGCATCACTTTAAATCTAGAGGCATATTATTTCTCAGCCATGGAGAATGACAGCATGCTTTCCCCAGTTTCATTTATCAGTCTCAAGCTTTTTCATGGCCTTGGTGTCTGTCTTGTTGTGAAAGACAACTATATGTCTAATAGGACAACAGAACTGTGACTTTATTGTTCAATTAACTCCCACAAGAGTAAGACTTAACTGCAGTGTTTTAAGCATGTTCTGTTCGAGTATGGAGGCAAGAGTGGGAGTGTTCTGGCTGTTAAGATTTGGAAGGCTCTGAAGTTCTACCATAATAAGTGTACATCCCTTATCAACACAGTAACAAAAGAATCATATGAGTTCAGACATTACAAGACAAGGACCGTGAATATGTGCTACCCTGAGTTCTATTACAAGAGTGGAGTCCATAAAAGTCTGTAGAATAAAATAAAATAAATAAATAAATAAATAAATTAAATTAAAATTAAAATATAAAATAAAATAAAATAAATAAAATAAAATAAAATAAAATAAAATAAAATAAAATAAAATAAAATAAAATAAAATAAAATAAAATAAAATATAAATATCTGCAAAGTAAAAATGAAAAAGGGACCAATGTTGCACTCTCTGTTGGCTGAGGCTAACTGATGTCTGGTGATAATTAGCCAATTGTGGGTTTTGAATGTGTGATTACAGAAGTACAGAAAAATAACTGAGCTACATAACTGGCAGCTTTCTACCTCTCTATCATGTTGGTACTAGTAATGTTTTTCTTCGAGTAAAAAGGGCTTGAAATCAGGTTACAACTTGGAGGAAAACACAATAAAATCAGCCTGTATACTGTGGATTTTGAAAAAAAAAAAAAAAAAAAAAAAAAAAAAAAAGATTACAGTTTAGAAGCTTTTCTAGCAGTTAAAGCAAACTAAGAGTGCTAGAAGTTCATATGAGTTGGCTACAGAAGCATCTGAAGGTTTGCAAAAGGATCTTAAAAGCAATAAACAATCCAAAAGCACTTCTATACCTGTTTCTGTAACAACAGCTTACCAACATCATGATGATTTCAAAGAATGTAGACAATATAACAAAATACTTAAGTGATGCATGTTGCACACTCATCATGTTAACCAGTAAAAGACATTTTAACCCATTGTTGAAGCTAAATAATTTTTTTTAGCATGCTAATGTTAGATATATTAAAGCTGTTACATCCAATGATAACTCTGCTTCCCCCCTTTAAAAAGAAAACGAATTAAAATATCTCCTATCTTATTTATACAATAGCTGTGATGTTATGTTGGAGGTAGATGGGATTTTGCTCCTGATGCTGTCAGAAAAGAAACCTACAAATGCCTTCATTTTCATCCAGAGTGCATTTCTATTGTCAAATTTAGCTTGTATTCTTATCATTTATTTTTGCAACTCACAAACCACCTAAACCACAAAATATTAGAAAAACATTTTACATTTAAGGATACACTAAGATTACGTGCCATGTAAGGCAGGAGGAACTTTCTTCCCTATTATATGGAAGTTAAGACTGGAATGCGAGGGACCTTTCTTGGGCTGAGGCCACAGCTGAAAATGCATTCACTTATTTCAAATGGAATCCATGCTGTTGCAAGAGTGCCTGATTTTGAACCCAGAAAAAGGAAAAATAAAATGTAGAAGAGGAAATGTGGAAACAAAGTAGGAAATAAAAATAAAAATAATAATAAAATAATAATAATAATTAATAATAACAATAAATGAATGAATCTGAATCATTTTAAAGTATGTTAAAGTGAAGATTTTAAGCAAATGTGTGAGGCTGCTAAGAGAAGATAATGACCAATTCACAGCTTCAGCACAATGGAAATTATTTGAACCAAGTACTCTGAATCAGTCACTGCCCAGTGTTATGTGCCCAGCTGGTCATTTAGGGTGGCTAGAACAAATTTCAGATGGAATTCAGTTCGTGCATTCTTTTATGTAACTTTTCACTGACTTTTGCCCACACAGTATGCTGTTTAAACAGCAGTGTAAAATACAACCGCATGAATCATACACACAGTATTTTGAACTAGACTGTTAATATGAGAGTCACTTAAACATCTTATCAATATTAGGTACAAGTATAAGTCTGAGATTTAGAACTGGTTACTGTTTGATCGTCATGCAAATTGCCCTATGGAGGCAGGAAAGAAAACATACATAAGATACATATTCTAAAAAATAATAACAGAGCAGTGACATGGTTTTGTGCCAGGCCTGTCCTCACCTAAATCTTCCTGGCTAGACATGCAATGGCATGCAAGATGGAAGACAGCAGTGCTAGCATCACTCTGATGATCACCAGAAATCACTCTGATTTTTTTTTTCCAAAACAATAATGGATTAAGAATCATTCTTTATATTGAGCCTTTAAACTTCATACACAAGCAACTGTCCTGTGACTGAAACATGCCTTGTTTTCATTTCACAATAATTCATTTGTCATTAAAAAATAAAATCATGTTATTGGTTGTAAAGTGCAAGTTCACAGTTTAAATGTTGTTTTACAGATCACAAGAGAATTTCAGGGTGATGACCCAGAGAGAAAATATAACGTCAGCCTGCTCGGTATCTCCTTTGTGTATAGTTGTCACTCAGTATTACTCATTTATGTTTTTTCCATGTTTGTTCAGGTTAAAGAGCAAAAAGTCTATAAAAAGATTAATCTTACTCTTGAGTCCAGATTGTAATAAAGTGTTCCAAATGTTGACTGCTACACAAAATTCAGCTGCTTTTGCCATATTTCCTCTGAGGAGTTGAGTAGTCACTGCTCCTGTTGTTCTTTTCTGCTCTGCTGACTTCATACAGCCAGGAGTTTAGATCACGTTCATAGGGTAAAATCAAAGCTGATAGAAACAAAATTTTCCCTATATATTCGTATAGCAAATCTGTGGGGAATCCAGCCTCTGCTGCTGTGTCGAGTATGTACCTCCCTGGACTTCAGGGCAGCATAGTTCTTTCTTTCTTTGAATTCAAACCTGCAAGGTATCATGAATGAGCATCCTGCTCTTTCACAGACAAAAGAGAGGGAAAAGGAACACAAAAAAATTAGTTATTATCATGATCATCTGACAGTTTTTTTTTGTTTGTTTTTTGTTTTTTTAATCTCATTGTTTGTTTTTTTTTACAATCAATTCTTCCTTGGTCCTTTATCATTACCATATAGCAAACACTTATTTTCTTTTTTGAATTTTTATAATGGTTTGTTGAGGTGGAACTTCAAAAGAAATAATCAGTAATGGTCAGGTAACTCATAGTTTGGTGATTAAGAATGCTTTCTCTGTTTGCTTTTTTTGCCCTTGATGTTTGCTTTTGGATTTGCTGTTGTTGTTGTTGTCTGAGTCCTCCTTTCTTTTCCTTTTTCACTTAAAATATAGAAGACAAAGCAGGCACAAAAGAAATGTTATTTTACAGTTCTGAGTTTTCCCTTGTTTTCCAGATCTTTCCCCCCCTTTCCTTCTGTTCCCACAAAGGGAAAATATAAAAAGAAAACATAAATGAAGGAGAAGAGGGAAGATAAAACATAAACACCAAAACATTTTTAACTTTGCAATATAAAATAATTTGAGTACTTTGTCAGAATATAAAACAAAGTTAAAAATAAATAAACAAACAATAAATTGTGATTCTTGAACCAAGAAGGATAATGTTTTCTTAAACTAATGGTTTCCTAACCAAGATACGCAATTCTTCTTTAACAAGAAAATCTTCTGGATATAAACTGTTGTAATGCTTGAACACATCGTGGTAAGTTTTATTTGTAACAAAGGCCTAAAAGGGTATTAAAAGGTTTATAACTGGCATTATTGGTATTCTTTGGACCTCAGGTCCTATAAACACAGAAAGATGTTGTCATGTCACTTCATTCGTAGAAATTTAGTTCTTTGTTGTAATTTTTAATCTTGCATGCTACTCACTGATGGGAAATTTTAATATTTGATATAGGAACACCTATATATTAGATGTAATCCGTCTTTACCTGTGTTGTAAATGTCATATGACAAATTTCACAATCTGAAAGTACTCAAGTTGTATAAAAGTAAATTTAGTCTATTACTAAAGTAGTAATAGATTTCAAACATACTAGTAATATTTTTAATGTAAATGTTGGAGCATTAGGTTTCTGCTTTATTTCACCTCTATTTGCTAAAGAAATTTGGACCTGTGCATGGTAAGTTGATAGTAATATCAGGATACCACATAATATCAGGATATGAGATATTTGACAATTACACAACTTTGATTTGAAAAGACATTAATTTTCATTTTAGGAAGGTATTTTGGAGGTAATGAAAGAAATAGAACATTCTTGCTTGACATATGGTGGTAGCATGATGTGAAAAATCAAGGTTTCTGGTTCCCTAATAAGCCAATGGAGACTGGAACATGTCACTTTCTCATAGTTCAACCTCTCCCATTAATGCCTCTCCCATTAATGCTCCCCTGTAGGGAATAATCTCTCAGTTTCTGGACGTTGCTGAAGCTCTGAATGTGCAGAAACTGACACTATAATCTTATAAAATTGTTTCATTTTACTGATTTTTATGATTCAGGTAACAATTGCTAAAGTAGCAAAAAGCAAAGAGAATTTTGGAGAAAGTGCATGAAATTGAGAAAAAAACTCTAGTGGAAGTCAATCATAAGATTATACCTGTGTGCGTAGGAGTGCATCTTTTGGGAGGTTCAGGAAAGATTTCATTCTTTTGTGCTCAGCAACCCTATTATAAGTTTTCATTTATATAATGCAACCTTATTTAAAAGACAGTGAATGAAGTCCCTGACTATTTTTTTTCCAGAATTACTGCTGAAGTATCTTAGTGATGACTAACAGACTATTAAAAACATGCCCACAGATCAAATAATCTTATTAGTATCCAAGAGTCAAAGAAATTGACATGATACGCAAATTTTGCAATGACCCAAGTAAGACTGCAGTGACTACATAACTAAAATATGCAAATATTAATGATGTTAATATTAATGAATATTAATGGAAATATGCCACTTTTCAGTTTGCATGGTTTTAAGTACTTCTGGATAGCAAGGTGGTACTAAACTGACAGATTCTACTAGAGGTAAATAAAAAGATTTAAAAGTTTTGCTTTTTTTCATTTTTGCTTGCACTGCACCTAGACTTACACTCTTTTCCACCTCTCATTTATTTCTTTTAATTTTAACTTTTTAGTCTCAGCCAAGAAAGTGAATTATAAACTCAGTTGGCTAAAATCACAATAGTCATTACAACAGAAACATTCAACAGCAGGGAACAAATAGTATTTCATTATAATTCAGATTTGTCAATATTACAAATACAAATTTGATTAAAGTGCTGCTGTGTCCTAACCTTGTTGCAAGGTGATTCTAATTTGCAGCATAGACAGTTGGCCTTCTGTTATCTTTTTCCCTTTATAACTTTCTCCAATCCAGTAATGATAATGAGATCTGATTCTTTCCTTTTTATTTTGGTGAGGAGGTTGGAGGTGTACACTATGGAGAGATGCTGAATTACTGTCACATGATCAAACAAAATCAGCAATAATATAGTACAATAAATTTCATATGAATGAAAATTAATTTTCATTGCATTTTTCATATTAAAATTCATATTAAACTGCATAATTTTAATCCATAACATTACCGTCTCCAACCAGATAAAAATCTAGTTTATTATTAATTTCATTCCTTAATGTCAATGTTTACCTCCTTTTTATACATACTAGTACATACACTCTATTGTGTCTCCTCCTGTTCAACACAAGTTTTGTTAACGTCCTTTACTAGGTATGCCTATATTTATATTTTCATTTTCATGCTCTGCAGGTGCATGAAAAAAATATTTCCAATATTTTTTTTTCATTTTTTTTCCAGAAAAGAATAAATAAATAAATAAATAAAAGCCAGACCCTAGAGAAACACAACAGTTTGATTCTTTCTTAAATTATTTTAGAGCAGGACTAGTTTCTGA
Organism: Aythya ferina; assembly: GCF_964211825.1. Classification (NCBI taxonomy): domain Eukaryota; kingdom Metazoa; phylum Chordata; class Aves; order Anseriformes; family Anatidae; genus Aythya; species Aythya ferina. The sequence goes on from NC_140297.1 coordinate 84,292,853, forward strand.
TCACTGTGAGTATTCACACCCATCAAGACAGAGAGAATTTACAGTAAATCACTGTGACTGGGTATCTCAATAATTTTGGGACTACAGTGTCTGTGTTCATAAACCTTGATATCATGTTCCATTGAACCAGTTTATGGTTACAGCACTGTGAAAGAAAGCTAGTAAGAAGGAAGGATACTGAAATATTTTTATTCTTTATAAGTCCAGACCATCTAGAAAATGTTGGAATTCTATGGAATTTCTTGTTTAAAACTTTTTGTGTGCATTTGACATTCAGAGTGAAAGAAATTAAAGTAAATGAGGCAGATTCTAGGGAAACTGGGAAGAACTGAGTAAACAGGAAATACAATCAAGAGTAAAACTGCTGAGAAAAAAAAAAAAGAAACGTAGGGAAAAACATCAAAAACTTTAAAGCTTTAGGAAAAAATGCTTCAGGACATAACTAAACAAGAGCTAAAATGAAAAACAGTTTGAGCAACTATATATATATATATAATATATATATATTTTTTATTAGATTTATATTTAGATTTCCCTCCCTAAAATTGGAATTTTGACTGGGTTAAATGAAAATTCTGGGTCTTCATTTTGGTGAACACTTTGATGTTTTTTAAGGAACAGAAGTGAAGACAAATCTAAGTCCTATATATAAAATCAGCATCCCTGGGCATGTATGTGTGTTTGCTTACACGTGGATATATGTATATATAAATGAATTTATGGCAACACATAGAGAAAACAGATAATGAAATAAAATTAAAAAAAAAAAAAAAAAGAGAGAGTTGTATAAATTGTATCATTTGTATATGTAAGTTGTATAAAATAAGTTCTGTATTCTTACATATTTTCACTCAGAATAGAAGCAGTGCATGATCTGTTCTTTCGGGAGATTTCAAATTTGCTTTCACTTTGTATCTGAAACAATTGTATTTCAAAATAAGGAGAGGAGGGAGAGCACTAAGTAACACTGGGAGAACTTATAAAATTGAACATAAGCTTATGGAATAAAATATAAAGGTTTTGTAAATAGTTGCAGCTCATAGAAAGAAATTAATGTTTTTTGTTTGTTTTTTACTAACAGCAAAAAAAGGAACACAGCTAAGCATTATGAAATTATGAGTAGTCTGTATTTGGTCAAAACTGCAGAAATTGTGGAATCGTTTTTAGATGCACTCTACATACTACACTCTGAAGGTTCAAAGCAATCAAGTGAAAGAAGGTGAAAAGTATATTGTGTTACAAAGTAATCAAGGACAATTTTAGAATTAAATCATAAGCCTTTGGTAAAGGGGTTGTAATTTTTATCCTTGTTTTTGTTACAAATGTTTTGCTTTAAAAAAAAAAAAAAAAAAAAAAAAAGTAATGCAAGCCTACAACTGTCATGAGAACTCTATCAATACAACAGAGAGGAACTTCAAGACCCTTTTGTGATCCTAGGAAACTCAATTGACTTGTATGGATGAAATCCTGGCCTCACTCATTGAGGTCAAACAGCTGTTGAGTTTACAATTTCTTTTGCTGTGTCCAAATTCTGCATCTGTATGCTGGAGATAAAACTAATTCTCTACATCAAAGAGTTGGTAAGAAGCTTAATTCATTAATTGTTCTAAATTGCTTTGAGGTCTTCAGATAAATGCAGTGGAGTTGTTTTTAATTTATTCAGTTTATGAAAGCCAATAGTAACTGTTCACACCAGGTATAGCACAGTTACAAATTTAACATACTTAATTATCTGTCAGAGACCTATGTTATTCCCCACTTCTCCACTGGGTTTTAGCTGCCTGTGCTCAATGCCAGATCTGATCTGGTGTAACTGTGGGACTCAGGGAAAGAGTGCTGTGAAACAGCTCAGAGAGAAAGGGCTGTGAGAATCTTTTTGGCAATTTGCTTTTCTTTGCATGACAGGTGTTTTTAAGCCAAAATGTTTAGCCTTGTCTTTGCTAGAGCTATGTTTCAGCTCTGTCTGTGGTCAGCTATATGTCTTGCTGATCCTGACCTATGGACTTGACATTTCCAGCTTGAGCTTAGAAATGTCCTGTGGTTGTAAACCAACCTTGTGATTGGGACCATCAGATGAATTTTATCACTGGACATATTCCTTTTTTCTTGGGAATCATGGGACTATGTCCTTATCTTTGAGGACACTGCCCCTCCTGTCCTGCTGTCACTCCTGGCTTGCCTTACCTTCTAGAGCAACTAGCTCCTGTTGCTTCCTTACTGTACCTCTAAAAGTTGTAGCATATATAGAGACTACTCACTATTACCTCTGAAAATAAATACATACTCATCATGTGTGTTAACACAAAAAAATGCATTGTAGGGAATCTATTTTCATTTACTCACTTATTTTCCTAAATAATATCTACCAAGTTGGTATAAAATCTGGAGCAGAGGGAGTTCTCAAGGTAGTCATTACAGGAGCTGTCCCCTTCTTTTTTGCTAGCAAAATAGTTTTTTTTGCATATCCAGAAATAAAATGACAGTGGATCCATAGCAACTCTATCTTTGCATTGTACAGTTTGTTGATATGGTGATGGAGCCCTGATATCGATATCTCAGTGTGTTTTGGTTTGAATGCTTTAGAACACAGAAGTTTAAAACTATCCTTAGATCTAAGGAAAGGTGAAATTACAGAACATTTGAAACTCTATCCTGCTCTTGATTTTTAAAAGCATTATTTTCAGAGTTACAGCATGCAAGAGGTACTTCTACTGAACTTCAATATGTTAAATTTTTTTTATTTTATTTTATTATTCATTATAAAAGAAGAGAACTTTCAAACTATCGTGCTGCACTAAAATCCACCAGTTAATATTGTGGTTGTATGGAGGCTTGCTTGTGCTTCCTTGTTTGCTTAGTGACTGAAATTGAAAGAAACAGGAGGAGTTCAAGAGAATTTTTTACTTCAGAATAGTTGCCATATTATCTATAAAGATTTGTTTTACGTGACTGGAGGTGGAAGAAAGAGGAATTGACCAGATGGACCAGAACAGATGAAGAACAAAAAAAAAAAAAAATGCTTTCTGCAGAGTTGCCAGTGCCACTGTGATATAAGGTATATCCATGATATTGAGAGGACCAGATTTTCTAATGTACACAGAAGATTTTCTGCTATGTTGTCTTTTTGGGGGATCATACAGCCAGAAACCTGCTTTCCAAAAATGCCCAGAAAGACAACTCTGTAGTGATTGATTTGGAATGAGGGGCACATTAAACAAGAATGAAATTCAAGTGTAGTAAAATATACAAGAGCAATCCAGACTGTCAGCAAAATACAGTGTGGTAATTAAAAACAACTTCACACTTTCATCCTGTAATCCACATGAGCAGACAATACTTTTCTTTCTCGTAATAACCAAGTATATGAATTTGTATATAGAAAACTGATCTCAGACTGCTTTCCATTAATTCCACTAGATCAGCAGAAGGCCAACACATCAAAGTTCTTCATTAAAGACGGAACATCAACATGTCTGTGTTGTCTTCAGGTACCTGAATGTATCACAGCCCCCAAGTGTCTTGAAGCTTCTCATATTGCCAATACCTACAACGTAAAATTAACAGGTATTATCCCTTTCCCTAGTGATAGAAATCTGACCACATCAAAACTGTATTTATAGATTATAATAGTAATGACATTGAAATTCTGCCTGTTCTTTGAAGTAGTGAATAAAGCATGAGCTACACAGCCAGTGTTCACGTTTCCTAGCTCCTATGTGAACACAGCTACCTGTGACATACCTTGATCAAAGTGGCAATATGTTATTACTTTTATATATTCTCTAGAAAGTTTTTATCACAGTGCAGTTCAACCACTAAAATGTTACAGATATTAAGTTTCTTTATCACAATCTTCAACATTTAAACTGCATGAAGAACAATGCCATTCCAAGGTTAAGTTTTTATATTGTCCTCTTACTCCAGCGCTGCCCTGAAGACATAGAAGCAGCTGTAAACATCTGTAAGCTTTCTGCAGAATGTGACAAAGAATGCTCTTAGTATATTGATGAACTCACTGCAAAGGCATAGTGTCATAATGGCATAATTTAAAATGCTCCATGTGAATACAAAGCACCTGAAATTTATAACTTATGTGATAAATGGTCATAAAATAAGAAATCAAGGGGGCTTAAATATTTCAAATGTTCTTCAACTGCAACAGTATAGTGATTATTTAAACAGAAAGTATGAGTAAGATTCTATTTTTTGTTTGTTTCAAATTATCAAATTATTTTACAGGTTTTGACTAATTGTTGCAGGTGATAATTGCCAGAATATCAACATACACAAGAATACAGCTGAAATATTTGTAATATAATATCATATATATACTGAATTTTTCTCTTTGGGACACACCAACCATAATCCTTCTAAGCACTGAGCACCTCCTGAAGATGCAAAACAGATCCAAAACATCCTATCTTGCTTTTTCTTTGTCTCTCAGGCTTTTGTGGAAGAAGATGACACTTTAGAAGAATCAATCTTTGAACAACCAGGACTTTTTTTTTTTTTTTTTTTTTTTCTTCCTGAGGTATGCAAGCAGGAAACATTTCTTTCTTGCTTTGCTGCCAAACACACACTTTTTGTAGTTTTCTCAGTGAGGTGAGGTTTTTACTTTATAATCTGGAACTGATTTTTGTTTCTGTGTATTTTAGGTGCACCACTTGCCTGAATGCTACAATAAATCATATGAAATGTGAGTATTTTTGGAGATAAACACTTTTCTTATTAACAACCAGAGCAGATGCAGTACCTGAGCTGCTTACATGGAACAACCTTTTGCAGTGGTACGCACTGGCAATGATAGCAATGAGCTGATAAAATGATTGTTTTGTTTCTTCAACTTCATTTATCCATGTCATGTTCTAATACTGATCCTTCAATTGGTGGCTGTGCCAACTTCAAGGGTTGCCCTCATGCTGCACTTCTGTCTGATTTATTAATCCTTTACACTGAAACTGTCATCTAATGGCTGAAACACTACAGATGCAAGTCCAGTACTATCATGGCAACTGTGCCTTTCCCTTTAATTTCACCATATATATTAGGGCTTTATAGCTAGTTAGTGTTCTGTATGCTTTATACAACTCTAACTTCAAAGCCATATATTCAGTTTAGTTGATGATTTCTTTATTGACAACTCAGACAGAGATACTGAGTGGATGGTGAGGGTTTTTTGAGTTGAACAAGTAATGAGGGAATATTCTGGCAAAAAGTCAACTACTTCATAATCCATTAGGGAAGACAGAAAAATGTATCAGTCAGTTTCACATACTGTGCAATATATTTCATGCAGGTTTTAACATTATTATTTCTCATTCAGAAATGTGAAAATGGAGGTACAGAGGGCACCCTTCCCACTCCCCAGTTATTGACAGTTAAATTCAACAAAATCATTTAAATGGCACATCATGTAGGAAAAAGAATTGCTCCAATTAAGTAATTGTCAATGTCATGAAGTTATATCCACAGACAATTGTTTTTATTAGATAAATTTCCAGAATAATACCTGTAAAAATTATTCAAAGTATTTAAATGTTAAAAAGAATGTTATGTAATAAGACTGATTATATGAAAACTTTAATATAAATAGGACTATGGGAGTCCCACAGAGGAATGCATACACCACAGTAGATAAATTCTCATCATTAGGTTTCTCAGTCCATGTAAGAATGAGGTAAAATGCTTTCAATCTGCATAGCAGTAAATGTCATTCTTATACCAGTTCATATCAATCATACCAGCTGCATCATGTTAATAAAAAGAACTGATAGTCATATAAAAGAAATATGTTGTTATTTTAGTTTACAACACCATAACCTGCTATGAGCCAAATTCCCTTACCACAATTTTTGGCTGTCACAGGCAGGCTTATTTCCAAAAGTTCAGCAATTACTACATTTTTGATGAATTACAGTGCCAGAGTTGTTTTTCTCTTTTCTTTTCTTTTCTTTTCTTTTCTTTTCTTTTCTTTTCTTTTCTTTTCTTTTCTTTTCTTTTCTTTTCTTTTCTTTTCTTTTCTTTTCTTTTCTTTTCTTTTCTTTTCTTTTCTTTTCTCTTCTCTTCTCTTCTCTTCTCTTCTCTTCTCTTCTCTTCTCTTCTATACTCTTCTCTTCTATACTCTTCTCTTCTCTTCTATACTCTTCTATACTCTTCTCTTTTCTCTTTTCTCTTTTCTCTTCTTTTCTTTTTTTAAACTAACAATTTTGCAATTAATTTTTATAAATAACAATCATACTATTATAAGGAAATCCATGGAGAATACAGAACACCCCTTTTTGTAGTCTCTAAATTGTAGTTCGGGAACAGTATTGTGCAAATGCTTTTCCTATTAGGTTTTGAAAAAATCATGTACCATATTGAATGATTTTATTTCCAAATGTAATACTAGAAAATTTTGGAATAAATTTGCATCCAGTTGTAAATTTTGCTTCTGAATGCATACCTAGCATTACTTCTGCCTGATTTAATTGATTTCATTGAACTTTCTGAAAACAAATTTCCAGAATTTCATGCACACTTGAAAATTAGTAGCACACGCAGTTCAATTAAGTATTACTTTGCCTAATTTTGAATCCAGAATTGGTAATACTATTTTTTTGTTATTGTGGTTATTTTCCTCTAAAACAAGATTTTACCTTGCTTGTTGAAAAGTGTTAAAGAACATTAGCTGGTCCTGCCTGACATGAGTAGTGTTAATGAAAGTGCTAGACACAACATTTTGCCTTTAGATTTCCTTTTCAAGATCTGAGACTTTGTGAAAACATTTTTTCAGGATGTGCCCATGAACACAGTTTAGTGGAGAGGTGTGTCAGCAGTGGCTATTTTCTGTGCTGGTAGCAACTTGAAATGAGAATCTTCCTCAACCAGAGTAGATAATTCTCTATTCTGGCAAGAATCTTGTCATAACAATGGAAGGGCTGAGCTAACAGGAACAGTGGCTGCCTCTCCATCTGCCTGTATCACTGTAAAAACAATTGATATTATCTACGTAAGCTTTCCCAAAAGATCAGTATTTACTAAAAAGTGATTCCTCTGCTAGAAGAAAAAATAGTTCTTGCTAACTCTAAATGTTGCAAATTTTTGATATTTTTATAGATTTTTTTTTTTTCCTAGAACATGATGGGACATCAGTCAACAGATACGTTTGTCCGTTAAAGGAATAACAACGAAGATTATCTGTAATTTTATTGGTTTAGACATAGAGGAAAGCCAGAATTTAACTAACACAGAGTGAAACATAGAGGAGGAGGAGGTATTATTCAGATACAAGCTGGACATTTATGTCAGATTAGTACCTAGCCTCTTCAGTTGTTCAGATTAGATGAACCTTTCAGGCAGACAGAGAGGGTGCATGTGGTCTGCATGTTTTAGAGATTACATGGGCCTAATATATTAAGTATACTAAATATACTAATATACTAAAAAAGATTTTGATAGCAAGAAAATGAAAGAATACTATTTTGGAGTGCTGAAGTTAGAATATGTTGAGATTATTCAACCACAGGTTTCTTAACGTGTATCATGGACATAATTTCTGCCTACTTACTGCTGCTTACCAGTGAAACAGCTTATGGTAGCTACTGAGTGGCTAGAACCAGTCACCTGTATTTTGAAACTAAATCAGCAAAATGTTTAGGTGGGTATATAGTAAGAAGAGAAGTCAATGTCCAAATAATGGAAATCACAGCACCTTAGCTACAGTTTGTTAAAGCAGAATTTTTAAAAGTCCCCAGTTTTCTGGAAAGGAAAAGCCTGAAGTCATTTAAGACTTGTAATTACAAACCTCTTTTCAGCAAGAATGGAACAGAACAGCAAAGTCACTGGACCTGTCAGCAGAGTTTTACTGAGTGTATGAATTCTGTCCAATTTACGTAAAATGGTTTTCTCTCAGTGCTGGGGATTATTCTGGTTGGTAGTGCTTCCTACCAGATGATATAGATCTCTGCCTGAGGTTCTGTTAATCTGTAGTGAATACATTTCAAAGCTGAAAGAAGGCAATATTCTTCCACCACTTGTAAAATCATTAGTTGTGAGCGGAGTCATATCTCTCCACCCTGATACCACCAATTTAATGATATCATACTCTGTCCCTTTGAGGACCAATGGAAGAGTCTCAAAAGAAAGAGAAAGTTACTATTGATATGGGAAGATGAGCTTCAGGAGAAAGAAGGGATCACTCCAGAACAGATGGTCTGAGAGAAGAAACTGCCTGATGTAGGGGAAGTACATTGGCAATACCTTTTCTGACAAGAAGAGTTGGAAAAGGGAAAGATGAATAGTCAGAATCATTGTTAGAGAAAAGGAGGAGTGAAATTCTGAAAAAATACTCCAAGTTGAAGAAATACCATGTAGGAAAGGCAGAAATATAGGAATGGATTTGGTAAACTACATTGAAGAAGGAGTCAGATTTGATGATCCTTATGGGTCCCTTCCAACTTGGGATATTCTATGATTCTAAGAAGATCTCAGAGCTGTAACAGAGGAAAAGACAAAAGAAATCTTGGGAGAATAAATGGTATCTCAGACAAAGAACCAAGGAGGATATTGCTATGATCATGGATGTGATGAACTCCATGTTCTCAGCTGTGAGTTTCTGGAGAACTGGGTCAGAGGGAACCTCCTCAAGGAAAAGGAGGTTGCACCGTCATTGAGTAGCAGTTGAGTTTGTTCACTGGGAGAAAAATGCATATGGTCCAAAGCATGAATCAGGGAATGAAGAGAAGGATCCTTCTCAGAGAAACAGCAAGTAGCCTTCTAGTCCTCAGAGATGACAGAAGGAGAAAAGTCTTAATGACCAAGCTGGAACATGGTGAGTTTGCTACATCAAAAATTTATAGACTGACTGAAGCCACACTTAGGAGCAAAGATATCATGGACAGGGTTAGATATAAACCTTTCTTTATTTCTATTCAGTCTGATCTAATTTGAACTTTCTATGTATAAAAAGTTAATTCTTATTCTGTAATAAAATCAGGCTTTTCTGAGGTTTCTAGTCTTTATTGGGGGCTCACTGTAGGCTATCTATCTTAAAATTCTGGTGATTCAGGTTACAATATGTTTCTGAAACACAGTAGGTTTACAGGAGTAGAGGGCAAAATGTGGGAAAAGGTGAAATGGTCTGGAACAGAAATGGTGTGGTAGAACCACAATCTCATCTGGAGAATTTGTTTTAGATTATTTGTTGAATTCAAATAGCATGGATGTACATTGATTTTATTAAGTCCTCAATTGGATTATTATGGATTTACATTATTTTAACCTATTATTCAACCTGTAACTATGCAGAATTTATGTGAATGCAGTTTCCTTTCAGTTGGCTGTATCAAATGCAGTTGCCTAAGATAAAACTATTAATTTTGTACACTGGGGCTTGATCCCCTGGGTCATCTGTCAGCAGCGTCCATTACTGATACAGCAGTAGATAGCTATATATCACAGTGTCATCTTAGCTTTTTTCCTCTCCTTGGTCTCAGGGTTATTGTTATAACACTTCAGATAATTTTGTATATGGTGTTTTGCTTTTAAAAAATGACGGCTATTACAACTGAAACATTTATCCTAACATGTTTCCTCAGTTCACATATTTTTTATAACTAATGTAGCACAGGGAAAAATAATGTTTTTCTAACTATGGATTTATGACTAAAAATCCTTACAGTATTAATGGAAAAGATGTGCATAAATTCCCTGGTGAACTGATGGCATTATATTTCCCAGAATGTATGTGCACTGCATGTCGTTTGGTGCTTTGCTCAGCTAGAATCCTCCCAGCCATTTCGTCAATCCTCTGGAATCCAAGCCATTAAGGTACTATCACATGCACAGGGAGACATTTCTGGAAAACTTTCACATAGTTACTGTTGCTAGGTAAATCGCTCCCTTGACATCCACATGTTTAGATATGCTTCTCACTTTCTTTGTCTCAAAACTGACACAGTGACATGACTTTGGGGGCGGGAGTAAGGAGAGGCTCATGCAAGGCAAAGCAAGTGCTGAATTGCAGGAATAAAAGAAATAAAGTGCATTTCATTAAGGTATTTTAAATGCATTTCAATTATGCCTGGACAGCCATACAGTGATTGGATATCTAAGGTCAAAGGTAGAGAACAATTGTTACAGGAAAAAAAGATATTTAAGCATAAGTCAGTTCTATGGCAACTGAATTGTTGAGAAATTATATTCTCCTGACTGAACTTGTCTTTAAGTTTTTCAAGATTAATGTACTTCTAAACAATATTTGCATGTGTCTAATGTACCTATGCTTATGCACACATATTTAGGCCAGCTTAGGATAGTAAAAACAATGCAACAAATTATTTGTGTCCTGGAAATGAAAACACCAGTTTCAAAACTCAGAAGTGAGCATCAGTTTCTGACTGCTAGGATACATGGGATGAATACTAGGAAACGAGATAGACAAAATAGCATTTGTAAAATATGTGGCTGGGAAATGAGAGAGAGGAACCTCATTTTTATTAAGGAAATACTAGACTGAGTTGATTATTCTACAATAGTCATCCAGAAACTCTTGTCAAAGCCTTGGAATTAAACAAGCTTTTGGTAGCACATTAGTTCTAGCACTGACTTTCTGTACAGGGGTAAAAACCACCCTTTGTGAATGTTTGATGTACTTTTAGCCATACTGGTGATATCTTTAATGGTAAATTACCATTCATAGAAAGCAAGATGAGTCTGGCAATTTTTATGTAAATCTATTAGTCAATCTACTTCAAGAAGTACATGAAAACCTCAGGATCTGTCTTTTAGTTACATGACTGTTATGTAAAAAGTAGTGAAAAATATTTTCTGTAACTAATAGATAAAATAAAAGTAAAGTTCTAGACCAACTTTAAATAACATTTTAATGAAGGTGTTACAAGGCAATTCATGTGACATCTACCTTATTTTTTTCAGTTTTTACTCTGAACCATCCATTCAACTTATTGCTTTCCTAAAAGCAAAGAATATTAATTTCAGAAGCAAGAACACATGATCAGAAAACTGGGATTTTTGATTTGTTCAAAATTAGAGTTTCAGACTTAAAAATATTATTAGTATATATGATTCTTTATGTCACTGATTTCTTGCCTGTTAAATATTTGATTTCTCTCTGGCTAATATTGCATTTAGCAATGCTAAAATTTTACTTGCAGCAGTAATAGCATAATTAGTAGCAATACGTAATAATTATTATAATTATATATTTATATAATTACTTATAAAATATATAAAAAATCTAAAATATATAAAATATATAAATTTATATAAGTAATTATATAAATATATCATTATATGTTATATATAATATATAATATATAATATATTTATGTAATTATTTAAATATATAAATGTTTATATAATTATATAAATGTATAATTATGATTATATAATAACTATTTATATAATTATTTTTCCTCTTTGAGGTTTAGTTTCTCTGACAGAAGTAAGATCTCAGTTTGGGGATATTAATTTTTTTTTAGCCTTATAGATTAAAGATAATGTAAACTATCCAATCCATATCTCTTAATTTAGTGTTTTTATCCCTTACCAATAGAAAAGATTGATTTAAACTACAAAAAAAAAAAAAAAAAAAAAAAAAGGAACTGAATAGCTTAAATGTCCATTAATTTCAAAGTGGTTTTAAAAGTGCTACTGACTAACCTATATGGTACATAAAATATTTATTGATGTTTAAAAATAACTAGAAGACAAGATTTTCTAGAATTAACCCTTCCTGTAACAGATGGTATCATAATATGACAGCAGTCTTCTAAATAAGAATAGAAAAACTATAATAATAGTAATAATAATAATAATAATAAGTTCTTAACATACCACCCAAAGCTTGAGAATTTTTCTAGGGTCTTCAAACACCCACGAACTAATCAACAAGTATGTGTGATCTCTTTTCTCCCTGTCTCATGGCCTACCCTACCATTTTCTAAAAGCTTGATATTACTGAATGTCCATTCTGGATATGAATGGAGCTAGGGACAAGATCCCAATGATATCATAAATATTTAGGGACTAAAAGCCACTGGAAAGCTCCCCTGGGCTCCCTGACACCTCTGGGCTTGCTCAACACAGAGCAGGAGCCAGTTGTGCATGCTGCTTCTCTGTTGCATAAGAAAGCAAGGGGAAGTTGGCTTCCAGGCAGCAGTCCCAGATAATAGGCTACTGTGGACTAAGAGGAAGAAGTCAACAGCCATGAACACAAGAGGTGCTTGTTGTCACTATGTCTGAGCTCATCAGGAGCTAGCCCTAAGCTCCACCAGCTGGCCTGCTTCCACCATGTATGTTCTTAATGCAAAAGTAAAGCATGATAAAGTCCAGATATATTCTTCACTGAGGAATGACAATTGTGACATAAGGTAATTTGAGAACAGGTTGATATTCCTCAAGAGTGTGGATACTCTGTAAACCAATAAATGCTGTCACTTAATCCAACAAGCAATAAGAAGGCATTCCTCACCTTTGGCAAACATGAATCACAGAGAGGTCTTCAGAGTTTGAAAATCTTATGTTGCTATTTACATAGGGGGTTGAAAATGGTCCATAATTTAGAAAACGGGATACCAAATTATTTAATTTATTTGCTGAAAAGTTCCAGTTACTCTTAATAACAGCAAGCTGGAGAAAGAAATATAGTAGTATACAAGTAGTCCACTTAATACTTGTGGCTACTTAACAGACTTAATCAGGAGCACAATAATATCTCTATGCTGCTGCAAGCACAGTTCACTTGACATAATAAGGTATAGAATAGGAAATAGAATGGAATAGAAAATAGCCATGTCTGGAGAGACTGAATTCTCTATCATCTGAGACCTTTGGGAAGAGGTTATATATCAGTATATGTCAGGAATTTTGTAGGCATATTTGACCCTGCTTTAGGGTAAGGGAATGAACTACAAAACCTCATTTACACTGTGATTCAGCAAGCAGTCAGCTCTCAGGAGATTTTTCAACAGCACACTAGAAGCTATATGAAAAGCTAAAAGCTGTGTTAATTTGAATGACTTGTGCCAAGTGACAGGAGGTAACAGCATTTAGCTTTTAAAAAGTACTGTGGCATTTAGCCTTCATAATGTTTTTGAATTCATATAGCACCTTTTATCTCAAAGCACTTGCACGTTCGCTATATCATTGGACTAGAGTTCCTTTTCAGTTTGACCTGTGGCAAGGACAGCAAAAGTACCCATATACAAGTGAAACCTTGTGTTGCTCAACATATAATTTTTTTTTCAATATTATTATTTCAGAATTTTCCAACATGCAATGTCCCTAGATCTGAAAGTATCAACCTTACAGGTATGAAATAAATAAACACTATTTTTATATTAATTTTTGGAATCAAGGAAATTATTTAGTACTTTTTTTTTTTTTTTTTTTTTCCTATAGGAGTCATCATCACCTTCTTTTTTTTTTTTTTTTTTTTTTTTTTTTTCTTTTCAGCTATACTTTGGCATAAAAAATAAAAATTAAAAAATAATAATTCTTTAAACCATACATCATTTAAAATAAAAGTAGATAACATAAAGTAAAAAAGACATTCATGAATACTCTAAGAATGAGCAATCATGAAACACCAGTTGTGTGCCTCTTTGGAGTCTTTTTGTAGAATAAATGTATCTTAAGAATTGGCAGCCAAATTGGCTGTCCATTTATTTATGAGTTTACAAAAAGCTTGCCATAAACACTGGAACAGTATGTCATCAAAAGCAAAGGTAGTCCTTCAAAAAATAAGTCAAATTGGCAGTAAAGCTTCTGCATTGCTGAAATGTCAGTATCCTAGTAGTGTGCAAGAAAAGCTAGGTAGAACACGCTGTGGAAAGGAATGCAGAAAGTTTGTTTGACACATTTAACAATATTAGTCCGTATAATTTCTGCTTGACCAGGATAATTTTCATTTTATATAAAAAGTAATTTCTTGAAATTGGAAAAGGACAATGGCAGTGCAGAAGACAAGAACAGATGAAAATAGTCTCAACAAAACTGATTGTTGAAAAGAAGAATCAAGATTGAATTTTAGATACATTTTAAGGAAATAAAACTTTCTATCAGAAATCTCATTCTTTGTGGGCATGATTTCACTGCAACATTTTCACTGACCTTGATTTTTTTTGATCTGGTTCAGAACACTTTTTTTTTTTTTTTTCTTAAAAATTATGCATCTGATCATTTCTTTCAAATCCATTCTTGTGTAAGATCTACCCTACACATTGTATTTCTTCATAACTTTCAGTTTATTGACCCTAAGAAATTTCTTACTACTTTTTCAGTCTGTAATATCAACCTTGACTGCATTCTGAACAATATAGAACTTGGCTCCAGGAAAGAATAATGATTTTTACCATGTAAAATAGCGCTGCCATCAGCCACACTGAAAAAGAAAAGAATATTTGTGGAATCAAAGTACTGAAAGCCTAGTGAAAGGGATCACTGTTGGTCCTAGTGAAAGGGATCACTATTGGTCTTAGTTTTTTTTTTGTTGTTGTTGTTGTTGTTTTTTAGGGGAAGCAGTATTTTACTGGGAAATGTACTAAAATTATGTCTTTCCTTCATAGTTTTCTTTCAAAGCATTATCAAGTCAATTGATACTTATCCTTGCTTTTGTGCAAAAAGCTATTATTGTTATTCCTGGCTGACAGAAACTAGAAAAACAGTGAGTAATCAATAGATTTACTCCACTGACACTTTTTGTGTCTTTTTAAGTACAAGAGCAGTGACTTTGATTCTCTTCTAAAAGACCATTTTTGTAAAAATACAGCTTGTTTAGGTTGAATGAAAGACCTCTGTTGACCACAGCTGATTTTGTCATCAGACTGTATGTATGAAACAGAATCCAGTTTATTTCCATACAGGTACCGTTACTCCTCTGACTAAAACGGAAACACAGGGAACAGATAATGTATTTGTATCTGGACATAATGGCCATAGTCATATATACTCTCTTTGAAAGTTTGATTTGGGATTATGAATCTGATAATCTTGTATAATCTTATTTCTCAAAAGGGAATAAAAATAGTACTTTTGGCAGCAATTTCAGAGGATAGCTGTTGCTCTTTTTCTTCCAGCCTTCAATTTGAGACGTATATGAAGTTGTCTTTAGGCTTTTCTTTTTTTTTTCCTTAGATGCAGGACTTTGTTGGTTCTTGTTAGTTTGTTTGTTTTAAATTTTACCCACAAATACTATCCATCTCTTTATCTGCATCCATATCTTTCATTTGTATATATATTTTTAATAAAAAAGTCATATTAATTACTAGCAAGCTATTTCCCACTTGTGCCTCAGCAAAATTCCCAAGGAATATGTGGTTGTTTTTTTTTTTCTTGTATATTCTGAAGCATCTTTATTTATTTTTTTTTATTAGTCAACTGTCTTTTTACTCTTCTGTCTCCATACTCTTCTGATAAAAACTGTCTCAATGCACTTATAAAACCTTGGTAAACTCTTCAGTGCCATGTTGTGATCTGAATTTAAAACAAATGCCAACAAATGCTTGTCCATTGAAGAATATATCATAGGAATTATCATAGCAAATGTTACCATTCGCTAACTGTTTGGGTTTGTACCTCTTTTGTCTTACTATGTATAAAATGTATGTTCTTCCTGGGAGAACTGAGGGTTTTCTAAGGGACAGTATTAAAATGGTGCAGGACATATCACCTGACATTCCTTACACTGCAAAAATGTAGGCTATAGTGAGGACCTTGATATTTATCAGATGCTGCTTTTTTTTTTTTTTTACATGTCAAATTCAAGTAAGCTGGAAAATCTTCAAAATCTTTTTTTTTTTTTTTTTTTTTTTTTTTTTTTTTTTTCAAAAATTGCAAAATTCTGAAAACTGTGAAAAGATTTTAATACTGTATAACCCCGTCTTCTAGTCACTACTCTACTGGATTAAAGCTAATGTGTTTTGAGTGACCAAATCTTGTAAGAGACCCAGACCCCTCTGTTAACAAAAGATAGAAAAGAGACAAAAGTGTTTAATGACACAAACACTTTTGTGAAAACTCTACCGTCATTGTGTCCTTTAATGAAAAATACTCTCAATCAGCTCGCAGGCCTTTCGTAATCATACGTGAATTAGCAAAGCCAAATGCTCCCCTTGATTTGTGGGCTCTCAGTCAGAGTATGGCCACAGTCAGATCAGAATGTTTCCTCCATCAACCTTTTCTGGGGATGGAGGAGCTGAGCAATAACCTTATCCCTGTCTTTCAAAACAGTTGGGTAACTAAGGAAGAATACCTAAATATGTTTTCTGAAGTCTAACGTTTTAAGTTAAATCTGGTTAATTGTGAGTTAAATCTGGGTAAACCTCCTGAAGTAATTTTGCCTTGCTGACTACTGATAGGTAATCTGAGTATAAAGATTGCAGCCCCAATCTGGACGATCTGGAGATATGGAAACAGAACAGTCTTCTAGCACTCCTCATGTGTTACTCTGCAGAGTTGCCAGTGGACAAATGTTGTAAATTTGATAGTATTGGAATTCTTTCTCATCTGCTCTTCCTTGGGGTTCAGCATTATTCCATTCCATTACGAATATTTACATATGAGCTTAGAACCAAACGTGGGCTTAAAAGTTTCTGAAAGGCTAGTAATATAGTCCTTCAACAATCTCTGTTTTAGCAATCCACCAAAATAGCCACCCTCATTTTACTGTGCATCTGAAGTTTAGATAGGAGGCAAGGAAGCAAAACTAATGCCTGACAAGTCAAGGTGATGTTGGTTAGATGTGGAAAACAGTTACCAAATGAAGATAAAGATGTCATTATCCGCTCTAGCTTTTTTTTCCGTCATGCAGCACAGATGATTTGCAGTTTGCAAAGAGCCATTTTTAGCAGGAAACTGAACCCTGAACCTGTAGTAGTCAGCTTGATTACACCCATCAAAAGACCAGAACATATCAGAACATTCCACAGCCTCATATTTCCTTTTGCATCCAAAAAAAAAAAAAAAAAAAAGTACAGTCACAAAGCTGTCATAAAATAAGTGCTGCTATTGTATACATCCTTATCACAGGATGATACAGTTGAGGAAACTCAGCTTCCAGCACACCATTCTGTCAGTTTTAGCAATGTTCAGGGCTGCTGTAGATATGCTCTTGTGCTCTCTCATATGTTCTGTTATGTTATGAATCAGTTGTATAGATTGAACACAATCATTTTTGTTTATTTATGCTAATCAGCCTTACTTAAAGGCCTATTTAAAGCAGAATCGTTCAACCACATTCATAAAAGTATAGCTTTGCTGTTGGTTATTGCTGTCTCGTAAATTTTCTCTAAACTGGCTGTACTTTCTGACATGTATTCTCTGCAATGCTCATGTGACTGACACAGTATAATTTTGTTTTTAACATGTAGTAAAAAAATTACACTGTTATGTCTCATGATACTAACAAAACATCTTATCCCCCTGTACTCCCCCATGCCTACCTTAACGAAAGGCATAAATGAGCCCAATCCACTCTTCTCAGTTTTGTTTCTTTAGTGGAGAATCATTAAATATGCTCTCTGTGAAGAGCCTGGCCCAAGCTCCAATTCATAGAAGCATAGAATGGTTTGGGTTGGAAGGTGCCTTAAAGATCACCTCATTCCAACCCCCTGCCATGGGCAGAGACACCTCCCACCAGGCCAGGTTGCCCAAAGCCCCACCTAACTTGTCCTTGAACTCTTCCATGGAAGGGGCATCCACCACTTCCCTGAGGAACCTGTTCCAGTGCCTCACCACCCACATAGTAAAGAATTTCTTCCTTATATCTAATCTAAACCTACCATATTTTTAGTTTAAAGCTGTACTCCTTGATTCCGCAAAGTGTGAAACAATCTGCTTGCAGTACCTTGTGCTTCCATCATAACATGTTGATTATTATTTGGATACTTCCATCATTTTTCTGCATACATTTCATTAAAAAAGATATACTAATTTAAAAAATCACTGCTGTGAAATTTCACAGAATCACAGAATTTCTAGGTTGGAAGAGACCTCAAGATCATCGAGTCCAACCTCTGACCTATTTCAGAAATGTTTTTCTTTTCTTTTCTCAAAATGTTATTATTTTGGTAGTTATGGCTTTGAAAATAGTGACAACTCTGACAATCAATCACATCTATTGAATTGTTGCATCACTGTTTACAAAATAAAATCTTCCCAACAATATGTATAAACTTGAGCATGTAACTGATCATATTGAATTGACATCCTATTCAGAAGATTTGAATTAACTTGGAGGACTGTATGGACTGTCACTTAAAGACATTCTTGAAGACTGTGAGGATGTCCTAGTATTTAGTAGAGTCTATACCTAGTTTAAGAATTGTTAACATTTTTCATATTATTTTTTTTTTCACTGTACTATTGCCTTTGTCACTAGACATTGTTTTGTTTCCATATTAAAAGTACTAAAAGTTGTTTGTATTAGCCTGACTGACACAGCGATTCTTTTTGTCACCCCAGCTATCAGTAAAAAAAAAAAAAAAAAAAAAAAAAAAAAGTAAAAATATCTGAAAAAGTAAAGATTTAAAAAACAAACAAACCAACCAACAAACAAACAAACACCACTTTATATTTTTGGAAAGTTTTTTTTCAACATTGGGTTTTTTGGTTGGTTTGTTGGTTGTTGTTTTTTTTTTTGATCAGGAAAATGTCTGAAGCATTTAGAAGAGTTTTGTAAGTTTTAATTTAACAAATGTTCTCTTTGTATTCAAATTAAGCAATAATTCACTGGACATAGCAAGAAATGAAATTGTTACAAAACAAAAATACTCGTTTCAAGTTTAGAAGGCAAATATTACATTTATAAAACTAAGGTACATTATTCAAAATTTCTTCAAGATCAATCTGTAGAAAGACTGTTGTTTATTTACAAAATGCAGAGTCAGCAGGACAGTTCTATTTGTTTTAATTGATTTAGAATTCTTAAGCCTTTACACAGTAAACTGTCATTGTAAATAATTGTTGCCATACTTGGTTCTAGGTGTGTTAAGTCTTCTCTGGCTCAGTTAAAACAAGTTGGTTAGCTAATTTATGAAATAAACTTTATAATTAATTTGATAGATACTTAAATATACGTATATATATCGGTATGATATTATACAGCTTGTGAACTGTTTTCTACATAATTCTAAATTTCTTACATTTTATATACTTAAAAAATGTGAAGGCATTTAATCATTATGGATTTATGTTGAGCTTAGTAAGCATTCATACTCTAGATGACAGAGGTAGGTTAACTCTTTCATTTTTAGAGCTTGTAAAATTATGCATGTATGTTTACCTTTACAGAATGACCTTTAAAAAATGACCTTTGAAATAATCCCATTGAGATTAAGAATATGTTAGGGAGCACAGGAATAAGACAACTAATCATATATATAAAAGATTTTGGTTACACTAAAACTAGCTATATTAATTAACTGTATGTTTGCTATTTCTGATTGTTCCGAGGATTTTATTTTACCTTGAACCCCTTGAGATAAGTTATGAACTAAAGTGTGAATAAATACATGTAAAATATGTTGTGTAAACAGGACATTAACTTCAGAGTTTTGTTCAGGGTATTTAAACACATTAACTTCTATGTATTTAGCTTCCAGATCAGGTCACATAGAAATGAGAACTCTTACAATTTCAAGTTAGGTCATTACTTCTTCTAAAGTAATTAATTATTTGATTTTCTGGGTAAACTACTATTTCCCTAATTTTGTCAGAATCCCAGAAGCAGGTATATACACTGCTTTAACTCAGTCACATTCATGCAGTAATGGTGTGATTTTTATTTATTTTTATTTTTTTAAGTTGGTTGGTTGGTTGGTTTCTTTTGAGCAAGCCTTTCTCTGTAATTATGACAGCAGTGGAAAATAGCTCAGACAGGTGGATGTGAGAGAAGCAGTATGAGAAGGATACTGGGTCTTGTTCTCTTTGTGTCTGACTGATGAAATACTATATTGCAGAAAAGAAAACATTTTTATCATTGCAGTGAGAGCACTGTCAAAACAAGGGTAGCAATCAGCCTTTGCATTTTCTATCACCTGAAGAAGTGGAAACAGTACACAAAATATTGAGTGATTATTTTTATTTATTTATTTATTTATTTATTTATTTATTTGGAAACTGTGAGCGCTATGGGACAGTGTTTTTGTCAGGCAAAAATCCATTCACTGGACCAGATCCATATACAGAGATGAGTACCAAGTTGAATATATCAAACTCAAACTCTCTTCCTCCCTGACATATAACCTTCTAGTCAGACAAAAGTATGTTTATATTGTGCAGATCAGAGAACAAGCAAACATCAATCAGCTATCTCTGGCGTTGGAAGCAGTATGGCTTCATCAGCTTGGATTGAATTGATTTAAGAACACTACTTTGGCGCCTGAACTCCTTTCTCTATGCAGCCCTACACTGTGTAGATAAGCGAGAATCTGCTTTTTGATACTGCACGGCACTGGAGAAATGTACTTGAAATGTCATCAGAAAAAGTTTCTTTAGACAATGCTACGTGCCCTAAATGGCACCAAATACAATGTCATTTACTGCTGCCAAGCACTTTGTATATTGGGTTGTGCTTTGAGGTCCAGTCTCATGGAATTTCACTTGAGCTCTTCTTGTGAGGCAAGGCAACAGTTCTGAAGAAGCTTAAGCACTTAAGATATGTTACTTAAGCAACATATAGTCCTCAGCACACAGGAATGGATTTTACTCAATCTTCACAATTTTCTGAAGCTCCACATAAGTTAGAATGATGCATTCAGCTCCCACACAATTGGTTGTCAAGCCAGATTTGTTTAATGTATTTTTATTTCTCCATAACCATCTAGGACATTGATGTCTTCATTGTAAATTAGCTCAAACTTTCACCTTTATGTCATGTCCTGTTTCAGATGGCTTTGTTGACCATCTAAGTGGAACTTCCTTCTAGTAAGTTTGCAACATTGTGTTGCTTGACCTAATCCATATCTGTCCAGTTAACAGTGCTGATACAGAAATATTTGAAGTCACTTTCATCTGAATTATCCAGACTCAGAATATTAGTTCCAGTAATCTCAATTTACATCCTCAATCTGTATCTTCTTTCCATCTCCATCTTTCTCCTGCTGCAGCCCTGAAAATTATGTCCATCTGTTCTTTGCTATTATGACACTGCAGATTACAGTTCTACCTAAAGCTGGTTTGTTTATTTGATGCTTTGTTTCCCCTTGATGCCAAAATTTAACATTTAACATTTGAGACTATGGAAGAGGTAAAATAATTGCTACTTGCAGTGTTTAGTGTTTGAATGTTTCATCTAATCCATCAGGAAAAGTACCTGCTCTTATCTGCATGCTTAATTACAGTATAAAGATAATTTTAATTACCATAACCAGAAACTTAGTTTTTATTCTATGATCATGAGTCAATAACAACAAAATCCTATGTATTGCCCTGCTGCAGTATTAAAACCACTACCAGGCACTTTTCTGTCTGGAAACATACTAGATTCCCTAAACATCTGTTAACATTTAAAGGTTGCATCATTTCTCTGTCCAATTTAATCATTTTATACACACCTAATCTCCCTTTATTTACAGAGTTTTGATATTTTCACTTTTATGTTCTCCAGGAAATTTAGGAGAGGATGGCATCTTCTCTACCCCAACCCAAATAAGATCTCTATCTTTTTAAGTCAAGTGAAAGACATGAAGATATCTTACCTTAAATCAGATGTTATTACTTCTGTTATTCAGATGATTTCTGAATGATTCAGGCAGGGAACTAACATAAGTAATAATCTTTTTGTATTACTTTTTTAATGTGTTTAATATTTATTTATTCAGAAAAGGAATTTGATGACAAAAGCAGGTGACTACTATTCAGTCTGAAATTTCCCTTGTTACCAGATTTATTTTCTAACTTGTAGGACAAATTATGGTTTTTATTGTGTCTAATAGGCAGGTTGCAAATCTCTTGGCATGGTACTCTGCAATTTATTTTATTGTAAATAACTCCTAATATGATTTAACATAGAAATATAAAGTTACCTCTGTTCTCTCCTCTATTAAATTATTTTCTCACAACCTAAAAAATAGTGCACATGTCCAAAACAAAAACATTTTCTAAAATTTACTCTTTTATACATGCATCATGAATTACTATCTTTTTCTCTCATGTTAAGAGGCAGTGCGTTTACTTCACTGACATCAGCATACTCAACGTAAAAATATTTGCCTCAGTACTGTTTCACTAAAAATGACATCTTTTCTGTCTCAACCATATAATTGTCATAAGCATTCAAATGTTAATTACATTAGACATGTTGGTTTGAGCTTTGTCTTTTTATTAACATTTATAAGACACAAGCTAGTAATGATAACAGTACCATACAGGTTATTTTTTCATATTTATTCTCTAACATTATGATAAAATGAAAACTTTATTTAGCGCTGAATAAGCTGCACATAGCACAGATGCTTTGTGCTTCCATTTACTACCCATCTGCTTTTTGGCAATAGAGATATGAGCCATATATGGTGCATACTTAGAAGTGTGCTCTAAACAGAGTGCATTGAGAATTTTGATGCAACTTGCTGAAACTTGAATTGGAAATTACAGTTGGTTAGTTTCCTTCACTAAAACAAGATTGCTGTCTCGCATGAGGAGAAAAGTTTGCTGATTTTTGAAATTCAGGCATATTAGTCTACATTTCTTCTCAATTGAGAAGTTAGATTCAAAGGAAAGATTTACCACATATTTGTTCTGTCATCAGGAAATAAAAATGCTATATTTCTATTCGTTCTCTTTTTAATTTTGATGCCCCCCAAAAAATGTTACTTAGAATTGCATGCACACAATTGTCCTGGTGACTTCTACATGGTTCTTTTTGTTTGTTTTTTTTGTTTGTTTTAGCAGTAATCTGAGCTTTTGTAAGAGTCTATGTGCTCCAAATTTTGTTGGTCAGACTAAAACAATGTTAAAGAAAACAAATTAACTAATGTAACTAAACTTTAAGACAAAATTTTTATCCTTAGAATAAAAGGATAGACTAATAGATTAAGGGAAAACAGAAAGAATGTTTTCCATTAAAAAAAAAAAAAAAAAAAGCGGGAAAGCGGGCAGGGGGAGGCAGAGAGGACAAGCAGGAGGAGAGAGATATGGAAAAACAGGGACTTCCAGAGTTTAACAGATTGCCCTGAAAAGCAGAACGAGAGCTCACTGGAACAAAGAAATGCATCATTAATACATAGAAAAGACCAAAAACAGTAGATAGATATGGAAAAGAGAGTAAATTCTGGTTGTAAACATTGAAAGTGAGCTATAAGTGAAGGAGAAGGAGTTGCAGGAGAAGTGAGGCATGAAATGTCCAGATTATAAAATTATAAAATACTTTCTATTGTGTTATATGGCTGAAGAGAAGTCCTGAAAACATTGTTTAGGTGATGTTACAGAGTTGATGATCACAGTATTCCAACTGCACAGACCAAGAGTATTATCTAAAACCTGAATGGTATGGCATCCACTGTTTACATATTGTAGTTATCTGTTTAAAGAGCAGTTTAGACCTGCCAAGGAACCACAGACAACCTGCACAAAAGATTGAGTATATTGAACATTTTACTAATTAATAGCTAGTCTACAACTAGTTGAATGTGACTTTTGTGCACTTTAATTATGTATTTCAAGAAAATCTAGTATATTGAAATACAGAGGAGGTGTCTGAAGGACATAAATTAGTGAAACTGTTTATTTCTTGCCAAGCTTTCAGCTATGAGAGTTCCATTATCTTCTCTTCACTGGGTTGTACTGGAGTGATTTATTCATATTCATGAATATGACAATACCTTCAGACTGTATTTTGTTTCTGCTGTTATCTGATTACTTCAGGGTTATGTTTTTTTCAAGCTTTCCATCCACCAATGTTTAAGGGTAGCTAGTTGCATAATTGCTGTGGAAGATCTTTGAAATACCATTATAATGGATACTAAATACAGACTTTTTCAGATCAGGATTTTTCAGCACTGACTTCTTTGGAAAAGAGGTGAGCAGTCTAGGTCAGGTTGGCAGATACATTTAAATACAACAGTTCAAAGAATCAAACTGTGCTAACTGAAGATGCACAAGTTCTTTATCTCTTATGACACTCAAGATCAAAAGGAACCTATCGGTTTTCCTGCTCTTGCTTTCAGAAATGCAGAAGTAAAAGTTTGATTTGCTTTGGTTATTTAATGGTTGGGCAAGATTTGTGATCATACAAGCATTGTACATTTTGAGGAAACAAAAGAACATTTTGATTTTATATTCTGTCTTTTGTGCTTGGAAACGGTGAGTTGTCCCTTACTGACATCTATCTTTGATTATCACTCATCCCAATGCACAGATAACCTGTTGGAATTGTGCATTAATAGTACAGCATATACAGAAAGATGTCACCAGGGTTTTCACAGATAATAAGCTTTTTTACGTATCTGTCTGATTTCAGATATAAACCTGAAAAGATATTAATGACCTTGCTCCTAACCTAGAATAAAGTGAGATGTACATTTGTTGCAAATTGATACAGCTTCTTTGACTGTTTAGCACTAACCTGATTTACACATAAAAAGAGTCTGTGCCAGTGATAGTAAATGTATTTCCTGCACCATTTTAGCAGTTTGTTCTTGTTTCATCCCTAATCCTGTATTTGTATGACATAAAAAAGAGCTACAGAAATATTGTACTCATGATTAGGAGAAGGTTTGTTTACCTTGGCTTGCAGATTCCCTTCTCTCCCATGGGTGAATTATAACTCCCACTGAATTTTAACTCCCATTAAAGTCTTTGTAAAGAAAGGGCAGGATATCTTTCAGAATTTAGTTTCCAAATAAATGAAAGGTCTGCATTCTGGCAAAGGAATTAAAACACAGTTAATTCTGAAGAGATGCATTCTGCTTTTGTTCAAGTACAGCATTGTCTACCAACATACACACACAAAAAAAAAAAAAAAAAAAAAAAAAAAAAAAAAATCAAGTTTCTTGCTCATCATGTGTCAATGAAGAAGTTTGAAGGCTGCGTATTTTTTGTGTAATGGGCAAGCACCAAATGTCTGTGTTCCCTACTTTGAGGATCTGAGTCTGTACAATTAATAAAGTTAATTAACTACTAATATTACTAAATTAATATTTTGTTATAGTTACAACATTACTGTGCAGTTGTTACTATGAAAAGATCTGGACCATGCTCCTGTGAAGGTTGTATATTTTCAAGGCCTCCTGCAATTCAGCTGACTAAATGCAACAGTGAGCCTTGTAACAGCTGTTGCCTGGCCAGCAATAGGTGTTGCTATGAGAATACAAGAATGGCCATGAGGTAGCAAGTGTTTTTCTACAGCTCAGGAGTGAGCTGCACTTAGCAAGGATTGAAGTAATTATTTTCTATGTGTTTGAGTTTTTGTTTGTTTGTTTGTTTGTTTGTTATTCAAAATGGGTGAGGGAGGAAAGGAAAAAAGAGATGGTTAAAAAAAAAATCAAAAATGACAATTTCACATTTGGAGAAAGATGTGAGGAAAAAAAGGCATATTTAGGAAGGTGAAGCAACAGCCAAGGCTGCTAGTTTGGTTGTATATTGGCAATGAAACTGCCATTTTTTATTATTCTTCTTTTCAGCTGTGGCAAGAAAATAACATAGCATCAAGAAGGCCTGTTAACTCTGAAATGTGACAGTATGATCCAGGAGTTCCACACCAGTCGTGGTCTCCAGGCTGAAGAGTTTCCAACTTAGTGAAAGAACAGGAATGCTGTGAAGGAAGGTCAGTCTTTTCTAACCAGAATTGGATTCTCCCTTCTGCCACCTGTCTCTCCAACAAATGCTTTTCTTCCTCCCACAAATTCATCTAAAGAAAGGTGAACTCGCTCTTCTGAGATCAAGACATTATACTGGAAAAGTTCTTCTAATCAATTCTGTCCTTTCTTCTCTCTCACACATGAGCACTGTGATAAAAGGAAACATTGGGCAAAGCTTTCTGCAAAACCAGATTCTCTGTCCTTACCAGTCTCCATTTTGCTCTGTAAAGGAAGAGGCTCGTAAAGTTGGTTAAGTATAGAGAAAGAGTTGTTGTAAGCTCTTGGGAGAGTCCAAACAATCAAGAACAAGAATCAAGAATTACATAATAACTTCCCATTATTTGCCCATAATTTTATCTCCTTTCAGTATAAATTTATTAGTATTTAAATCTCTTCATCTTTGAACATAAGCATTACTAGGGCCCCCATCAGCATATAGACAGCAACTACTTGTGGGTGTTTCTCTGCAAAACTTCCCATCAATGAGGTGACTAATAATTAGAATGGTCTCCAGCTAATGTCACTGTGTTATGATTGTGATATTTTCTGTATGAACTTATGAAAGCTATAGACTGCACATGGTGGAGTGGTATATTTGTTTGTAATGAAAGGTGAACAAAGCTATGTGAATTTTCCTCCTGCTAGGACACTAATTCTTGCCTTACCTAATTCTAAACTGCAAAGTGTAACAGTGAGAGAGATTAAACATAGAAACAAAAGACCAAGCAACATAGTAGTTGTTTCATTGTTTTCAGTCAAAGTATTTCTCTGAAATATTTGCAGGAACTAGATCAGAAGTTAAGGGTTTGATAATGAAATTAGCAGACGAAATTCTGTTTCATGCAGGCTGCAGGTAGAGACTAGATTAATGGATCACAATGAGTGCTTCAGCTGTTAAAGGCTGTCAATTAAATAACTCATTTTTAATTTTGCAGGTATAGTCATGCTAAGTAATTAGAAGGAGTGAGAAGACTGTTACATCTCCAAGAATGTCTGGCAATTTACATTTATAGGTCATAGGATATCATTTGTCATGCTTACTAGATGCCAAAACAGATTTTAGTGGGAATACTGATTTTGCGTTTTGACATTTGTTTTGGAAGGCAGAAAGGGAAGAGGTCACTTTGATTTTATTTATTTGCAGCCACCCAGACAGATTGATTGAACTTGGCTCTGCTTCATGAAGGAGACTTCACTGCTGTCTCCTTGTGAAAAGACCCTGATTTGACCAATGTTTTAGATGGATCTGAGTAGACTCTTATCTTTAGACCAAAAGCTGTAAAAAATTTGTGTTGTATTTGAACGTAATAACAAAGAACAGAAATAACAACAACAACAAAAGTTCTGAAAATAGAATGAGTAGGAACAGGAATAAATTCCAAGTTCATAACAGACCAATTATTTTCTTTCAGGATTGCTCTTAGTTGAGAACATCTGCAATTTTTTGTATTCTTTTCTTATTTTTTTTTTTATAATCACATCTGTGATCTGTCTGTGTGTCTTCTGCTTTCTTCTCTCACCAGTCTCACTTGTGTTTCAGACACACAGCTTGCTGAGCACTCATCCTTGGCATGTCCCACCCTGCACTCAAGGAAGTTTTTTTTTTTTTCTTTTGTCTGAACATGCCCAATTGCAAGAGAAGGTGCAATCTCCTAAGAGGATCTGCACATTTGCCACCAATTTTGTCAATGCTTTCCTACTTCCTTTGTTTAAACTAAGTGAGAGTGCTGAACGATACTTAAATGTCAACTGTTCAGAAAAATACATTCTATCTAATTTATTTTTTTCCATTGACGTATTTCAAATCCCGGTGCCTAACTATTAGGTTTCTAAAAATCACATTTAGCTTTAAAAAAAAAAAAAAAGTATTCTTTGTCTTCAGGTTCCTAAATAAATTTCATGCCTTGACTTTAGTTTTCACATAACCATTACATTAAAATTCATTAAAATTCCAGTTTCAAATACAATAATAGTAAAAATAATAAACTATCTTTCCCAAACTAGAAAAAGCTAACAGACTATCTTATGGCCAATAACATTGTTAGCACTTAAGTAAATTCTCATGCAACTGTTCTTGCTGCTTTCATTATGTATTCATGTATGATTTTTTTCCCCAACCTTCCACACTTGAGACCAATAAAACCAGATATTTTGTCCCAAGCTATTTTCTTGCTATAACATAATGCTTTGGAATATTGTATATATGTTCTCTAATCAAAGCAAAGGACTATTCTACCCATGCAATAAAAGGACATCTCCTTGTAAGCTAAGTAAATAGAGTCAGACGTACATACACTAAGATAATGTAAAGAATGCTTAAATATATATTCTCACAAAAACCTAAATACTGAACTGTTGAAAGATTTGATTGTGTTTACGCCTGTTTATTACTACAATACATGACAGCCAAGTGGGAATTTTGGGGTCCATTCCTAGCTCTTTTACTTCAACTACCTGCTGTGATCTTCTGGGGTTTCTAGACAGAAATAGAGAATACAAAAATCTCATGATTTCATAAAGATTCGTGTAAAGCAAAGTGAACCTATTTGCTGGGAAATGGGAATACTAAACTTATTTAAACAGAGTTATCTGACACTTACATAGCTATACTAAGTATCTATGCACTAAGTACATCTCTGTGTAGTATGTTACTAACAGCTATATATAGACATAGTTATGGCTTCTAGTGAAACACTCCTTCAAAAGTAAGTTGTTATCACTGCACATAAAACAACTCACACTTCTGGAAAAGGGTAGGTATTTTTATGCTTGTTTTGTATTGAGTTCCATGGAATATATGGCTCTTAAAGATGGATTAACAGCTCATACATCTACTTGTTTTTACAAAGAAATCAATGTGCATTTCAAAGAATTTATGTTTAGACAGACAGATGAGGGAATATTAAGTTAAAAATCATCAAGGAAGCCATTAATACACAGACAAAGGTAAAAATTGATTCAGCTTTCTGATATTTCATCAAACACAGCATTCTGGAGTCAACAACTAAACACTAGTGATTCTGATTAGACAGTTATTTCTTCTGATTCTAAATCAGCTTTTGAAGGATTTCATAATCCTGTAAGGCCATTCTTTGTCTATTGAAACATTAATCTTCTAGATATTGTTAAGCTTGCCTATTCTTACTCTGCAACAAAAATGAAGGTAGCTTACACCTGCAGATGTGAATGTGGACACTTCATTTGGCACACTAATGGTCCCATATGCCAAGCACATTTTAATATAATTATAATATGCTTCCAACATAATAAATTAGTCATGAGCCAGTATGAGATACAGAGAAGGTTCAAACACAATACATCTTACATACAGAACTAATTTCTATTAGTTCTAATTGGGTTAGCTTTTCTCTCTTTAAAATGTAAGCCTTTTAGCACTAAAGGCATTGTTCCTATCTGTTATTGTACAGAACCTTTGCAATTTTTTATTAGATATACCTAACCCTGCAGACTGTGTTTAACTTTATCTGTGAGCAAGCACTACAGTGGGTATCAGGGTTGTGGTTATTCATCCATTCAATTACAAATCTTGCTTAAATGTGGTCCTCCTCTCCTCTGTTTCATTCTAAGGAGGGCAAGGGAAGAGGGGACTCACTTTGATATGGACCTACCCAGGAACCAAAACTCTTCAGGGTACTTGCAGTCAGAGGTACAATTCTGAATGTATCTTATGAAACTGTGATCATCCTGGAAGTGCTCTCTGCAGCTCTGTATTCACAAGACAACCTGTTTTTGTGGCATCACCTTACATGTACAGAACCAGCAAAACCTTATGCCATACAGAAAGACTTGGTACAGCTGTTGTATGTCTCTTGCCTAACACTTCCAATATGGAAATTCCCATATAGAAAAGTTTTTAGTGTATTTTTCAAACAAGCACTTTTCTTCAGATTAGGGGCCATGATTCTTTATAATTTGCATAGGGATTGTATCCAGAGATGCCTGTCAGAATCCTATTTTATTGGACACTGTACAGACATACCATAAGAGACGATCTGTTGCCTGCGTGTATGTAAAATATAAAAACACAGTATGGGTTGGCAAGAAGGAGTTATCAGTAAAAGCAAGTGAATTACATGCCATTACTGAAGTCTCAGCTTACTCTGCTTCAATATTGTCATTCTGAAGCATGCTGTGTGCTTTCTGTATTCTACTACACACAGCAGCTTGCAAGTGCAAATATCACTCCTATTCATAACTGGCATACACGCCAGGTTTTGCATCCCTTTTCAGAATTAGAACTGTTTTAGCATAAGAACAAAAAGAACAATACATTTATTTTTTGCAGTTTTTTTTTTTTTTGGGGGGGGGGGAGAGTAGGTTGTTTTTTGGTGGTGGTGGTGCTGGAGTTTTTTGTTTTTTTCTTGTGACTTGAAGTAGTGAGAATTCCAGTTTACATTAGATTCAGACTTTTCTCTTTAAAGTGTTTAAACTTTTCTAAATTAATCTAAAAAATAAAAACATCTATACCACTAGGGAAGCCCTGTCAGAGGCAACAGATGCTAGACTTGTGCGTATTCTTCAAAAGCAATCAGTCTACTTTCAAAAACCACTTCTAAGATCTTCTCTTATGGCCAAACTACTGTATATTTCCCCCAAAGAGCTCCTTACAAGCAGCTTTTCTTCTTTGAAGTGTAGTTTCCTGTTCACAGATTAAAAATGCACTATATTGATAACAAGTTACCAGTTCTTAGTCTCTTTTGTGGGTGGTGACCACAAGTTAATGCTTGTGATCTCAGTCCATTATCAATGAAATTTAACCTTTTCACATGAAAAATCAACAGTGTTGTCACCCCTCCAAGTAACTGCATTAGAGAAGTAAAGCTTTGACATTTTCAGAAAGAACTTAATCCTTCTGAGTGTTTTGATACCTTAGATCTCCCCTGTACCCTATGAAACATTTAAGAAAAATCTCATGAAAACATTTCAGCTGAAAACACCATCAAGTGCCAGCTTACAAAATATTTTGTTTATAAAAATTCTTTTTGCATAGAAACACTCTTACTATTTGTTTAACCAGATGAATCTTAAAACAGATTAAATAAATAAATAAATAAATAAATAAATAAAAGGTGCTTCATCTTTTCCCTTTCTGGAAAAGCCTCAAACCTTTTAGGAGCTTTCTCATTGTTTGTGTTACCCAAATGTGCTAAGCCTCACATATTTTCATATTAAAATATGAGCATAAGTTTGGATTCTGTATCTCAGTTTGGATCCTAAAAGATTCTACTACAGATTCTCAGGAAAGATGGAAAATGTAAAATACGATACAAGATCGTAGCATTTTACAACTGAAGCATCCAGTTGCTTTTTTTTTTTTTTTTTTTTTTTTTTTGTCACTGCTAATATACCATACTTACGCAAGAGAATGAAACTGCTCTATTGGGTTTATGTGGCAAAATTTTGGTAGCCAGGTGGCTGCAGGGGTAACCTCTCAGAAAAGAGTCCAGAAATTGCCCCGTGTTAAATAAGAGCCAGTTCCAGCCAGCTCCAAAATGGGACCCTCTGCTGGCCAGAGCTAAGCTAACAAGCAATGTGATTGTGCCTCTGTGAGAGTATAGGCAAGGAACAGAAAAAAAATCCAGTACAAGAGCCATTGAGAGAGGTGAGTAAGCAAATGTGCAAGAAACAATCCTACAGCCCCCCAGGTCAGTGCAGCAGGAGGGCAGGGTCGCTCCAGGCAGGCAGCAGCATTTCCCATGCGGGCTATGCAGGGAGAGGCCCCTGGCAGAGCAGGCTGTCCCCCTGCAGCCCATGGGTCCCCCATGGAGCAGATCTCCACGCTGCAGCCCCCCCCCCCGTGGGTGGAGGAACCCCCGGTGGAGCAGGTGGATGTGGCCTGGAGGAGGCTGCGGCCCATGGAGAGTCCCCGCAGGAGCAGGCCCCGGGCCGGAGCTACAGCCTGTTCATTGTTGGGGCCCGTCCTCTTTAATTCTTTATTGATGATTTGGATGAGGGAATTGAATGCACCCGCAGTAAGTTTGCAAATGACACCAAGGCTTAGGGCAGAGTGGCTGGAAAGCTGTGCAGAGGAAAAGGATCTGGGGGTGTTAATTGATGCTCACCTGAACATGAGCCAGCAGCGTACACAGGTGGCCAAGAAGGCCAACAGCATCCTGGCTTGTATCAGGAACAGCATAGCCAGCAGGACCAGGGAGGTGATCATCCCCCTGTACTCTGCTCTGGTGAGCCTGCACCTCGAATGCTGTGTTCAGCTTTGGGCCCCTCACTACAAGAAGGTCATCGAGGCTCTGGAGAGTGTAGCCACAGAAGGGCTGCAAAGCTGGTGAAGGGCCTGAAGGTCCTATGGGGAGTGGCTGAGGGAACTGGGGTTGGTTAGTCTGGAGAAGAGGAAGTTCAGGGAAGACCTTATTGCTCTCTACAACCACCTGAAAGGAAAGTGTGGGGAGCTGGGGGTCGGCCTCTTCTCACAGGTAACTAGTGATAGGACCAGAGGGAATGGCCTCAAGTTGCACCAGGGGAGATGTAGGCTGTACATTAGGAGACATTGCTTCTCAGAAAGATTAGTCAGGCATTGGAACAGGTTGTCCAGGGAAGTGGTGGAGTCTTTTTCCCTAGGAATGTTTAAGGAAAGGTTGAACATGGTACTCAGGGACATGGTTTAGTGGGTGATGTTGGTAGTAGGGTGATGGATGGACCAGATGATCTTTGAGGTCTTTTCCAACCTTCATGATTCTATGATTCTATAAGAGGAGTCCACGCAAGAGGATGTTGGTACAGCTTGCTCCTCACAGATGGACCCTGTGGTACAGAACCATGTCAGAGCAGTTCTCTGAAGAGCTGCAGCCTGTGGGAAGCCCATGCAGGATCAGTTTGGGAAGGATGGCATCCCATAGGAGGGACCAGGGGGAGAGAGTGAGGATGAAGGAGAGGCAGATGATGAAGCGTTATGGACTGATTGCAGCCCTCATTCCCTATTCCATTGAAGGGCTTCGGGGAAGGAGGTAGATGCATGTGGGTGGGGGTATGGTGGTTTTAGTTTGCTTTTAGCTTTCACTGCTATTGTTATTTTGTTATTCAGTGGTAATAAAGTAAGTTAATCTTCCCTAAGCCATGTTTGTTTTGCCGATGACAGTTACTGGTGAGTGGTGTCACTGTCCATAAGTTTTTCCATCTTATTTTCAATCCCTGATCCATTAAGGAGGGGGAGTGAGAAAGTGGCTGTGTGGGGATCTGGCAGCAAGCCAAGTCAACCCACCAGAACTGCTCAACATAAGAGCTGTTGGAATGCAGCTATGTATACATTATAGTAAATAATATTTTCATGCTAAACAAAGAGAATCAACTGGCTTTATGGTGACTACTTGTTGTCTTTTGGGGAAAACTGTTGCGTAAGGAATCTTAAAGGAAAAAAATGAATACTTGAGTTACATTGCTGAATTTTTTCTGTTCTTCCTATTTTTCAATTTTAGAAAATAATTACATTCACAATTTAGGGGCACTGACCAAGTAGCTCAGAATATCTTTTAAATCATTAGAGAGGAAAGAAAGAAAGAAAGAAAGAAAGAAAGAAAGAAAGAAAGAAAGAAAGAAAGAAAGAAAGAAAGAAAGAAAGAAAGAAAGAAAGAAAGAAAGAAAGAAAGAAAGAAAGAAAGAAAGAGAAAGAAAGAAAGAAAGAAAGAAAGAAAGAAAGAAAGAAAGAAAGAAAGAAAGAAAGAAAAAAGAAAGAAAGAAAGAAAGAAAGAAAGAAAGAAAGAAAGAAAGAAAGAAAGAAAGGCAGGCAAGATTATTATGCAACATCTTGATTTATTTACTTGGAACTCAAGATACATTAAAATACTGGTAAAAATAAGAACTGCAGTTCTTTACAGGTAATTTCATTGTATTTTTTTTCTAAGAAAAGGAATTTTTAGCTCCTTAAATCCAGCTTTTCTCTTTATGGTAACACAAAGTTTTGGAAAAGTAGAGCAAATAAAATGGAATTTCATGACACTTTAAGAGACTCATTCATATGGGATTCATATGGGGTCCAAATGCATAACCTTGATGCATTTTTCAATCTAATTTTATTTTCTTTAGAAGTCAAAGCATATAAAAACTACTGTAAAATTAATGGTTCTCTACTCCAAGCTACTAACCAGTTTTGTTTACATCTGTTTCAGTGAAGTTCAGCAAACTGTAGGCATCATTGTGAGCACTATGGAGATACAGACTGAAAGCTCAGGAGCTGCCCCTACAAGCTCTTCTGAATTGAAATAGATTCCGTCTGACTAAGTGTTAAGCATGTGAACTGTGACACTGTAGTCTGTAGGACTACTTGATGCAAGATTACTATTTGCATAGCACTTTTCAAGACTTTTACACTTTTCTAGAATCTACCAATATATCAGTAAAACAGTAACTGTTTCATTCCCTCTCTTCTGTAATACCAACAACTTATTCCAGGTGAGCAGCTGGCAAATACCAAAACCTATGATTTTCACTTTTGTGGAGGTATTTGTACATAACTAGGTATATATTAAAAAGCAAATTTGGTTTACTTTTCAGTGATTCTTTTAAATAAATATATCTTGGTGATGTATGTGTAGAGTCAACACAGTGCTATAAAGGAGCAGTAAAAAAACACTTCCTACTGGAATATTCAGAACAAACTGAAGGAAAATAATTATTCTTGAGCAGACTTGACAATGAAATGGCACATGTGGTTGATTGGTTGGTTTGGTTTGTTTTTCTCTCTTAAAATGAAGTAAATAAGGTTCCTTAGGTGTCTGTTGTGATGACAGTTTTTAAGATGACTTTGGAATATCATCTGCAACGTATTTTTATATTTTCAACTTTATAGCTTCTTCTGTATATAAAGACCTGGTCTCTGGAACTGAAGTTGGAATGGGTGGAGAAAAGGATTTGCACATGTCAATTGAATTAAAAAGGCTTTGTCAGTTTCACACAAAAATTCATGAACTAAATTGTATTTAATTAGTTAATTTTTAGTGCTCTGAAGTGAGAGCCCAATATCAGTTTTAAATTGTATTATTAAATCATATTATTAAAATATATGATCTCTCTATCTCTCTATTATACAGTTTGTGAATATTTATAAGTAATAAGTAAACCTTTTCAAACTTGACTCAGTGATGAGCAAATTTATGATATAGTAAGTATTTTAAGCATAAGCAGATTTTTTTTTTCTTTTCTTTCAAAGAGAAGAACGAATAACTTTGTATAAAATGCTAGCTTAATTTATTTTACAAATATGAGGCAGTAATACCTTGGATTAGTACTTGTTATTTAATCACTGTATTACTTCAAGGAAAAATAATCACTTCAACTAGCTATGAAAAGAAGAATATTATCATTACATGGTAATATGTAATGACAATACACATTATCAGTCTGATTCAAATCCTCTGTAATGCCAATCCTGCTTCCCTATGAAACCTTAAGTTAATTTAAAACTGATCATTATTTCTGTATTATTTTCTTACACTTTGGAAAATCCTATATTGTCTGATTTTTCTACATACAGTTAGCACTTTTCTTGTACCTGAGTGCTTGTTGTAAGGTGTTTACCTTTTTCCTTTAGTAAGTACCCTGATACATTTTGAAACTTGTCTGTGCTCATAGCTACTGACATTGTTTGGGCTTATTCATACCCAAGCACATTTTTAATTCTCTTCATCACATTTTCTTTTACATTCCTTTTTATTTAATTAATTTTTGCTATGGCTTAACTGCACGCAGCTTTTGAATTATTGGAGAAGGTGTAGAAGCAATCCTGATAAGGAAACTACTACATGACCTAATCCAAAAATCTTTATAAGGGAAACTGTTTGGTATCACCTTTATGTCTGAATACCACTACTACATCCTCTGGAGGAATACCTGTGTCTGAAAGTTATTCTTGCATAGTCAGCATCATACAGTGTTATATATTTTTTATATGTAGACTTGTGATGTGGTTTTCTTTTTTTTTGTCTCTTCTTTTTATTGAAAATTGATCTCTCCTTTTATAAAATTTGTGTGAGAACATATAAGACTATGACAGCAAACAGCAAAGTAAAAAAAATATAAAAAAAATAATCAGTAAATGGAAAAAAATCTACCACAACACAATCTGCAGTGAAGAAGTTGATCTGTGAAATGAACTTGAAAATAAGAAACTCCTTAAATTAGGTTTCTAGGCTCACTCACATATTTTAGACCTGCAGCACAGCAAAAAGATCTGAGTCTTGGATCAGTTCTAAAGTTTAGTTTCGTGCATAAGTTGGAGGTCAAATACTCACTTTTTTAGGAAGGCACAAAACCATTGGAAATCAATTAAAAGACTTCAATGAAGCTAAGAGCATTGGGTGCATCAGTTGGATTGTAGTGAGCTGTCATGCCAGCTGACTCTCAGTCTTTTTATCAGTATTTCATCTCAGCTTCTGCACAGTTGTTTTTTTTCTTGTTCTCTACACATAAGATTTGTCTCCCACTCTAAAAGAGTAACTTTTTTTTTTTTTTTCCTTCCCTTTGGTAATGCTGTAGGCATTTCTAGTGTTAAACAAATAAGTAAAAAGTATAATCCTGGAGCAAAATCATAAAAGGCCTTACTCTTTCTTCATCTGTCTTGGATAGCTTGTTTTGCAGATTGTCCCATATTGCGTCTCTGAGAAATATCAAAGAAAACTAAAGATGTTCAACACAAATGCACTTTATATGGAAAAATTGGAGGCTAACAATGAAGCTCATTGTGTCACTTGAAATTTCCGTACGTATGTTTTCAGCTCTTTTTCCTGCTTCCTCTGCCCTTTGGTTTGTTTAATGTTGTGAATTGCTCAATGTATATATTCAAACAAATTTCTTCTTTACAGAAACTGTTTGGTATCTGTTCGCCCTTGTAGCTTATCCCCCCTTGATTGCAGTGATGTAACTAAACACAGTCTGTTGCTATGGCAGTGATCATCCGTGTATAGCGTGAGCTGCTATGATTACAGGTCTGCACCGCTCGACTGTTTTTTTCCAGTCAGTTCACAGAGATATCTTTTGTTTCACAGTATATTCCAAGTTGTGTTATTAACATGCTTAACCAATTTGTGCCCATAAGAGTGCCTCTTGCTGTAGAAAATATATTCCCCAAAGGGCTTCCGATATACCCTTTGTGCACATGCAGACACAGTACTCCAGCTAGCATTTACGCCTTTGAGAGGCGTAAATTACATGTGTGGAGAAGGGCATACAGAAGGCTTGATTTCTGATGTGAAATGGCACTTAAAGCAATTCTTCTTCCTAGCTCTACAGGCAAACAGGCCCAAGCAGGAAGAATGGGGAAAGTTGTGAGCAGAGATTAGGTAAAAGGGAGAGCGCTGGGCCCCTGCCAGGGGCTTTCCCTTACCACACTGTCACAGTCCTTTTATTTTTCCCTTCATTTTCTTTTTAAGAACAAAGGTTGTGCTGCAATTTACAACCCATGTCCATGTTCTGAGAAGAACATGTCCATGTTCTGAGAATTTACTGACAGTATCTCTGCCTGTGGAAGAACTCTGATTCAGTTGCTAAGACCACACAGCACTGGCTCAGCCTTTCTCACATGATGTGTAGCAAACATTTTTTTCTCAGCTTATTTAGCTACAGTCTGCAGTTGGAGGCAGGTTGGACAGAAAAACTCATTCTGCTTAATTTTGGGGTCATTGATGTCTCATACTAAGATATAGCTCTGAGCTCTCATGCACAATTTATTAATATGACATAAGCTCAGCTAGCATTTATCTACAGTTTTGCATTGGGTTAGCAAATTCTTTTGTCAAATTGCTCCCAAATGCTCGCCAAGCACACTAATATATATATATGTATACATACATACATACATATATATATATATATTCTGCTTGTCAAGTACTTAAAACTAAACTTTATGGCGCTATTGTATGTACTATTTTTTGGAAAGTTGGGAAAAAATATGTCTATTTCTTGGCCTCCAAGTGCAGAACTGAATTTCCCTGCCTACCCCCAATACCCCCCCCCCCCCCAAATCCACATGAAAACTATGAAACAAAACCTGCAGGGATGTGAAACAAGATGAATGGGAAGAAGTATTCTGATTTTGGTACACCTTCTGTACTACAGTCTTTGGATAACACTAAACCATGCTTCATCATATGTTTTTCCCCTGCATTTAGATTACATACTTTATTTCTCTGTAAAATCAGTTTGCTTTGAGATCCCAGGACATTTTAAAGTATATAAGTATGTATATAAATATAAATTATTCTTGATTTCACCACTTTCTCTCATTCTCTTCCCCCGTCTTCTTTTACTTGATAACAGAACAGCCTCCCCATGAGGGAGCAGGGATCAATTTAAAAATAACTTTTTTTTTTTTTTTTTTAATAATGTATGCAAAAGGCATGAACTTTGCAAGCACTGGTATTTTGGTATTTTATTTTATCTTATTTTATATTATTTATTTATTTATTTTGGATAATGAAGGTGAACTAAGGTTGTTTATTTCCACTAATTCTCTGTGCTCCTGGGCATGGACAAATGCTGTCTGGCCCTGGAATGCAGCTGAAGGCTATTTTCTTTCATTTATTTCCATATTATTTATCCGTTGGTTTTTTTTTGGTTTTTGTTTTCCTAATTCTAGAAATATAAAAGAAAGACAAAAGAACATCCTTCTGTATTCTATAGTAGTGTCCTCTTTTTTCTGAATTTCTGTTCTTTCAGAGTGTCAACAGTATATAAATCTTGTGCTTACATTTAGAGAGAGAACAATAGTATGTGTGCATGAGTGTTAGTTATGAATTCATTTGGGATTTTGACATAAAATTGTAACTAGTTAAATATCAAAGAATGTTGATGCCCTAACACATTAATTAATTATACAATGGAATGAAATCATAGAACCATCACTGATTATTTCCCTGTCTAAATGATTGGCATTTAATCAATTAAGTGGAACTATACCAAAATCCAGTAACTGAAGTAAATTAGCCTAGTTCTTTCCACTGAATACACTTTTTTGATTTGTGGCTCTGGTTGTAATTTCTAGCACATACGCTGTGGACGTAAAACAGTTAATGTCTTACAGACCTTTGCAGGCCTCACTAGTTAAAAAATATTTACAATCTTGCAAGTCACAGCAAGATTTAACTAACAAAGAAGTGGATTTAAAAGAAAATAAATAAATAAATAAGTATTTACTGCCTAGAGCCTTATCTGAAAGATTTCAATCAATACTGTTGTCTATATGCCTGCCTACCTGACCCACTTTTGGTGAAGAAGGGGTTGCATACCGTAAATAAAGGTGCATGAACCTGTAACTGCCCCATCTGAGCAGAGTTCCTGTCATTCCACTGCTCTGTTACCTTCTGCAGCTGCAGGAATGAACCACTTCTGCTCTGACCTGGCTACATTGCATTCCCATTATTTTCCAAATAGCCCCTTGCCCCTAAAGAACCAAAATACTTCCCTCTGAGTGCAGGCTGCTGTTAAGTTGAACTAGTAGCAAGTGTTAGTTTCCAAGCTAGTAGTTTCTTTAGTGATGTGAGGATCTGGTAAATACTTGATGGCTATTGTGCACCTGTAGTGACACAAGAGCTCACAAGAGCACAGAGAAGGTATTTAGGCTATGCTCTTTTTCTTCATTCTCTTGATATCATTTCACCTGATTATCCACTGGAAAAAGAGCATCTAGGAAATTTTCCTTGTGTGTCTTGGTTGCAATTAGCTGGAGTTCTAATTCAGGTGCAAATTAGTATAGTCTACTAGCATAATTAATGCACAAGCAAAATATTTATTTATTTTAATGGGCATTTTATCAAAGAGGTTAAATGAACACACACATATATATCTTTTGTTGAGATGGCACCTTCCTCAGTTATAGCTGTGGCAAGACAGTTTTGCTGTTTGGGTTCTGATTAAGAAATAATATGGGTCTCTCCTGTTATGGAGAAACTCATTAGGTAAATACCACAGTGCTCTTAGGCCCTCCTAAATTCCACTTAAAATTTGCTGGCCTATATCATAGCAATACTGAAGTTTCTATGTGTTGTTACTATATCAAACCGTTGCTGTTGAGAGGTGGTGATATTGTGCTGATAGTTTAAAAGGTATTTCTTTCCATGTTAAAGGTAGCTGAAACCACAGGAGAAAAAGACTTGAAATGTATCATCAGTTCCTCTAACAATGATGCTTTATCTCTTTCAAATGAGGAAAAATGTTTAATGCAAATGACTGTCTGCATGAAAGATACTATCATACAGAACACTTGGGATTTCCTTAGAGACCAGTATGTTATAACTGGGTGCCTTAGGTGATGTTAACTTTTGACTAAAGTACTGAAATTTTCTCCTGAAGAACAAAGGGCACTTTTCAGCACATTTGTATATTTTACTGCTTTTTTTGATATTTAATATGTCAAGTTCACCTTTTTAACCAAAATATTTTGCTTTTTTTTTTTTTTTTTTTTTTTTTTTTTTTTTTGGTTTATATTTCATATCTAATTCTTTTTTACATTTTTTTTTCTATTTACAAAACCTGTCTTTCTCTCATATATCAGGTAAATCATAACTGCTAATGAACATTCCCTTTAAAAAGAAGTCATAGAATCATAGAATGCTTTGGGTTGGAAGGGATCTTAAAGATCATGTAGTTCCAACCCCCCTTCCATGGGCAGAGACACCTTCCAATAGACCAGTTT
Source organism: Aythya ferina (assembly GCF_964211825.1). Lineage (NCBI taxonomy): Eukaryota > Metazoa > Chordata > Aves > Anseriformes > Anatidae > Aythya > Aythya ferina. Next base: position 84,333,314 of record NC_140297.1, read on the forward strand.
GCTGAAAGTTTCCACCTTGTAATTAAAGCCAGTTTCCACCTTGGCTTTAAACACTTCCAGGGATGGGGCATCCATAGCTTCTCTGGGCAACCTGTTCCAGTGCCTAAAGAATTTCCTCCTTATGTCTAATCTAAATCTACCCTCTTTTCATTTAAAGCCATTCCCCCTTGTCCTATCACTACACTCCCTGACAAAGTGTCCCTCCCCAGCTTTCCTGTAGGCCCCCTTTAGGTACTGCCTATAAGATCTCCCCAGAGCCTTCTTTTCTCCAGACTGAACAACTCAAACTGCCTCAGCTTGTCCTCATAGGAGAGGTGCTCTAGTCCCTTAATCATTTTTGTGGCCCCCCTCTGGAGTTGTTCTAATACTTCCATGTCCTTCTTGCGCTTGGGACCCCAGAGCTGAATGCAGTACTCCAGGTGGAGTCTCATGAGAGCCAAGTAGAGGGGAAGAATCACCTCCCTCGACCTGCTGGCCATGCTTGTTTTGATGCAGACCAGGATACAACTGGCTTTCTGGTCTGCAAGTGCACATTCCTCGCTCATGTCAGGCTTACCATCAAACAACAAGTCATGAAGTAATATCTAATCTTGGTTGAATTGACAGAGGTAGAAAAAATAAAATTAAAATAAAATAAATAAAAATTTCTACTTTCAGGTATTTTGCCATATAATTTTATTTCATAGAACCACATCAGATAGTATTCAATAGTTACAAAAGTAACTGAAGACACACAACAACACAATAGATGCATAATTGCAATTATGATTCCTTATAAATAAACACGATTGCAAAACCAGGATCTTCTATCTATACTTTCACTTCAGGGTCCCTTTCAAGTCATTGTTATTTCTTACATTAGTTACAGTATTTCCAGTGTGTCTACCAAAACTAAAGCCATACTGCAGGTTGCACCAATGACCAAATAGTAAGCAATATCGGCTGTCTCTTTTTGTTTTGAAGTCTGTTCAGTAATTTTCCAACAAAATTATTATTTTTTTTATTTTAATTTTAATCTCATTCTGCAATGCACTAATCATTTTTAATTTGTTGAATGCACGTTCTTATCTCTAAGACTTTATGTGGGTTTTCCACCACCATGTATTAAGCAGACTTAGATTCTAATGCAAACAGAATTTAAGATGTAAGCTAGAATGGCGACTGTTTTCTCATGTTTTTAAGAAAACAATTCCTTGATCATTGGTTTAAATAATTGCAAATTCTTGGAAGGTTTCTGGGTTTTCGTCTTCCTCTTTTTTTTTTTTATTATTTTTTTATTATTTATTTTTTAGAACTCTCCATTCCCACCCAGGTGGTAAAGTATTTGTGACATTAGCATTTCCAGTTTACCTAAGATTTGAAATTTATACAACATTATTTATACAACAGTTCTGGATCCCACATTCAGCTATTCTCTGCTGAAGATTTAGTTCTGCTGCCTCATACCTCCTTCAGTCCTTTCCTGCCTGGGTTTAATCCCACATCTATCACATGATCCCAGTGTGACCTGTTCTGCCTCTCCTGACTTTGTTCCTTTCCTACTGTTCTTGACTCACTTCTGGTGGGAGCAGAAGAGAAGTTCAACAGTGTCCCTATCCCTCTGTGCAGTGCAGGGAGAGCAGGAGAAGCATCTCCATGGAGTGTGAGTGGAGAGAGCAGGAGAGCTGCTGGGCTCATTACAGACCCCTCTTAGTTTGTGAGAGCAATATTAGGCTGCTAAAAGACAGAGTTCATTCTTCTTGCTAAATAGCTCTGTTCAGTTGCCTCTACCCTGAGAGGCAGTAAACTGGGGCTGGAATTTAACATAAGGAGTTGCCTTACGCCTTCCTAATAATTATTAATGGTTTGATCACAGTTCCACCAAACATGCAGATTCCATTTTCAAGGTTTATTCATATGAACAGAAGATAACTTTCATTATACATGAGAAAACAGTGCATAGTTTTTCTAGGTGATACATCCTTTGGGTGATGTTCTGTTCCAAGAGAGTGGTGTTTAAAACAAATACCAGTTGCCTATTAAGACACAAGAATACAACAATCAGACAGAACTTAGTTTTTAATATTCGATGCTGATTGTATCACTATTCTCAATCTACATTTAAACAGTCATATTATATGAAGTGATCACTAAGTCAGAGAAATAAAATTTGTCTTGTAGTAAAATAATGAACTGTTTTCTATATATTTTTCACTCTTAACTGATGGCCACCATCAGTTGCCATTTTACAATTGAGATTGTAAAAGAGGTTGGGTGTAGGCTAGCTCTGTTACAGCAGTTTTTATTCCTGCTTAACTTCTGCCTTTTGCTATCTAAAGCTAAAAACCATAGATGCATGAGCTGAAGGCAGATCTGGAAATTTATTTGAAATTTAATAGCAACCATATGATTGAAATACTGAAAAAGAACTTTGGTATGCTTGAAAAGCATTAATAAAGGGCAAGTGAATTCAGAAAGCCAAGTAATAAAATGCTTTCATAACAGAAATTTGAGGAGCCATTTTTTAAAATAAAAATATAGAAATTGTATAAAATTCAGCAGGAATTTCAGCAATTTCAGCAATTCAGGAAGTTCAGCAGGAACTTAATCCTTTCACTGAAAGGGTGAAAAATAAGTGAACTTGTGGCTTGTCCCACTAGGAGAGGCAGTCAAAGAGGCCATCCTGGAGACATATCCACAACACGCTAATAATTAGCCATCAGTCAGAAGACAGAGTAACACTTCCTTCTTGTTAAAATAAATAGTTAAAAAATAAAAACCTCACAAATAAAAATAAAAGCAAAACCAAAAGGCAATGTTTCATTTTGCTATTTTATGTTAATGTTGCACTACTTCTTATGATTTCAGTTATTCTGAGAAAACTCAAACTCACAGGACTTTAAGGATTCAGACAAGGAAGCTTATTGAGGATTTCTGTCACAAAAAAAAAAAAAAAGAAAAAAAAAAAGAAAAAAAAAAGCACAGAAGTTATAAAATTAATTAGAAATGAATAAATGCTACAACTACAGCCAATGACTTCTCTTTTGAGACCAGACAGGCTTTATTTATCTCCCTTGATGCATAACTTGATTTTTGTATTTTTTCCTGTTGATTCTGAAGGATTAGAAATGTGATATGAAATTGGAAAGTGAGGCGATGACCTAGGACCCTAGAAAAATTAAAATCTATCACGTATTTTTTACTGTCTCTTGAGAAAATGTTTGGCGTCCCATCAACTCTACTGCTTGTTACCTTCCCACATACCAGGCTAGAAAATACTTCCTCTGATTCCTATGATATCAGTTCTCTGTAGAGTGAAATATAGCAAATATAACATAGAGTTTCTTCAGATACATGGAAGAGTGTGTTGAGGAGTGAAGCACTTGTAATGGTGCTCAAATGCCCTAGGTTTACTTACCATATCACTGAATGTCAAATGGTTTGATATTAGTCAGTAAGACTGAATATTAACTCTAAGTTATGTGCAAACTAAGGTAAAGTGTAAGTGATAGCATTAATTTAACACATCAAAAATACTCAGCAAATTCAGAAATATATATGTATTGTGTTTTTTTTGTGTTTTTTTTTGTTGTTGTTGTTGTTGTTGTTTTTTGTTGTTGTTGTTGTTGTTTGTTTTTGTTTTTGTTTTTTTTGCAGTTTTGATAGTGGGGCAGCTGTAGGGGTAACCTCGTGGAGAAGAGTCCAGAAGCTGCCCCATGTTAGATAAAGGCCATTTTCAACTGGCTCCAAAGGGACCCACTGATGGCCAGAGCTGAACAAGAGAGCCTCTGTGAGAGCAGGGAAAAAACGGCTGAGACACAGTAGCTGGGAGAGTGAGAAGTGAGAAGCAGCCCTGCAGACCCCCAGGTGAGTGCAGCAGGATGGCAGGAGGCAGCAGCAGTTCCCCTGCGGGCTGTGAAGGGAGAGACCCCTGGTGGAGCAGGCTGTCCCCCTGCAGCCCATGGGTCCCCCATGGAGCAGATCTCCATGCTGCAGCCCCCCTGTAGGTGGAGGAGCCCCTGGTGGAGCAGGTGGATGTGGCCTGGAGGAGGCTGCAGCCCATGGAGAGCCCCAACAGGAGCAGGTCCCAAGCTGGAGCTGCAGCCCGTGGAGAGGAGCCCATGCAGGAGCAGGGGGTCTGGCGGGAGCTGCCGCCCAGCCGTGGGGGACCCGTGCTGGAGCAGTTTGCTCCTGGGGGATGGATGGATGGACCCCGTGGGACGGAGCCGTGTGGGAGCAGTGCTTGAGGAGCTGCTGCCTGTGGGCAGCCCGTGTGGGATCAGCTGGGGAAGGACGGCATGCCGTGGGAGGGACCCCATGGGGAGCAGGGGCAAGGAGGGACCGAGAAGGAGCAGCGGAGACAAAGCTTCAGTGACTGACCGCAGCCCTCAGTCCCCTGTTTCCCTGCGCTGCTCAGGAGGAGGAGGTGGAAGAGGGCAGATGGGGAGAAGACGTTTTGGGTTTCTTTCCTTTGTTTCTCACGTGTCTAGTTTGTTGGTAGTAGGCAATAACTCTTACTATCTCCCTATGCTGAGTCTGCTTTGCCCGTCACGATAATTGTTGAGCTATCTCCCCATCCTTATCTCAGCCCTTGAGCCCTTTGCATCGTATTTTCTCCCCCTTTCCCTTTGAGGAGGGGGAGTGAGAGAGCGGCCGTGGTGGAACTCGGCTGCCCACCCGATTCAGACCACCGCAGTTGCCAAGGACTGGAAAAGTGTTCCGAAGAAACAAGATGTTTAACAAGGAAGTGCATAGTTTCCTTATTAAGGCTTCCTGGATAATTGGGGTTATTTCATATTCCCAGCTCGGAGGAAGAGAATTGTTGATTTCACCTTCTTTTTTCTTACACGGAAATAAAAGGTGAACTGCTCTACAAGTACGGGCAACGTATCAGAAACAAGCTCTTTTTGTCTGTAATCCCTTCTCAAGGAAAAGATTGATCACACACCTTCCACAGATGTAGGGGAGCAGGGAATAATGTTTGAACTACTCTAATTAAAGTCAGTTTGGGCATAGTGGTACTTCTCTAGCTGTTTCTGAGACATACGCATTAGCAACAGAGAGTGTTGTGCCGTCATTGTGAGGCGCCTGTGGTGATGACTTCAGAAACAGAACTGAATTATGTCACCACAGCACTTTGGGAGCAGCTGCCTCTGTGCACGTTTAGCTGGGAGGGAAGAGAAGGGTGCTGGATGTGATGAAACCATGTGAGGATTTGTGGATCTCACCTTGAGGTGCAAAGAGACGGCCCATGCCCTTCTGTAAGTGTTTTGATGCTTGCCTGAGGAAAACAATGCGGTTTTGTTGTGAATGCTTCATTTTAGTATTCTGTAGTTTGTGTCAAGTCCTTACAGAAGCATCAAGTTTGGTACTTTGCTCAATGATGGAGCTGCACAGAGCGAGAACAGACCCAATGTACGGGTGAGGGCCTCTGCACATTCTCTTCTTCCTACAGACGATCAACAAATAAGGGTAGACAGAGAAGAGTGTGCTGTGGTCCTCCCATAGACCGCAAGTACTAAAGCATAAACAAGAGGCTTAAGAGTACCCCTGTCACGTTAAAATTCAGGACAGCAATGGACTTCATCACAGGGGCTGGCCTGACGACTAGTGTCTCAGGCTGTGGTGTATGAAGATGCACTCCATCTGCTTTCAGGGTAGCAACCGCAGTGGGCAAGCTGCCTGACATTAACATTTTTCATTTCATTTTTCACCAGAGTTTTGCTGGTTTCCCACGATTCATTCTTGGTCTAGGAAAAAAAAAAAAAAAAAAAGTGAATTTGGATCAAAATAAAAGGATTTCCTTTCCATTAGTTACGTGTTCTTAACTTGACAGATTTGATTATCGACTTAGAAGGCAAATATCTGGCCAGACTGCAAGACCTGTGCTCGCAGCATGGGACAGCTCTCGTAAAGGTGATTCAGGGTAGCTTCTGGAAAACAAGACATCAGATCTCCAAAACAGCTTTCTTTGTGCTAATGTAGGAAGGGCGAGTAAGAGTAAAGGTAAGAGTCCAGATACCGTAAGAAGTGGAAGGTGTGAAGGAAACTTCCTTCTGGCTGATACAGCTCCATATCTAGTTGTCAAGTATGAAGAGAGCAGTGCTAAGTTTCTTGGGGAGAGGAAAACAAAGAGACTGGGAGATTGTACAAAGAAAAAAATGGGATTAGCTATTTCAGGAAATCATAGTAACTGGAAATAGAGATTGGAAGAGTGCTTTAAGCCAAGACAGAAACATTTTAAAACTAAAACCTAGCAGTTGGGTGAACCAAGAAATGAATACATTTTGATTATGCAGTTGTGTCCAGCGTTATCTTGGGAAATATGGTTTCCACATAAATGTATCTGGGGCTTGAAGTTTTCCTAACGCCCTTCTCTGTGTATTCCCTACTGTTTGGTAAGCGCTGAGGTCACACTGCAGACAGCAGCACGTCCTCTCCCCACTACTTAGCTGTCTGGTTTCACAACATGTCTAGGAACAGAATGGCTTGGACACAACTGCGCCTATGACCGAGTTCATTCAAGCTGGTGGACAAGGCAAAAGCTCTGGACAAGCGAAGGGGAGGGATGGATGGACATACAATATGATCACTTTAATCTCATTTCTCTAAGAATCCTTGCTGAGAAAACAAAACAAAACAGAATGGAACAGAACAGAACAAAACAGAACAAATGAAGCAAGCAGCTCGCTTGCTGGAGACATTGTCTGGGAAACAGTGAAAACACTTGCAGACAAAAAACATACCAAAGGACTAACTCTTTGAGCTTAATTCTACTCCAACAGCATAACCTCAAACTCCTGTTTCTGTTCGTAACAGGCTGGTACAGTAACATGTCACATTTGATGACTTTGCAGCATAGATGTCAGGAATGCAGCTTGGGATCACCTACTTCTACTTAGAGTTCAGTTTGAAGGGATGAGCAAGTAATTTTTCTTGGGTTGACGGAAATCTAAAGTCTGTTTTCTAACACTCTTACAGACACTTCTCTGTCCATCGGCCTGTCCTGCCAACTCTGGTGTGAGTGTGAAGTTGTGGCAAGAGGGATTTCCCAGTCCTATTTGACCTGGTGGACACCAGCTTTCCTAGGAAATTGCTGATGTTGCTGAGGAGGCAACAGTATCAAAGCCCTTGTTGATGAAGCTACAGCAAGCTGGGGAGGCTTTGGCATTTCTGCACAATGCTGCTCCCTGATTGTCACTCAAGACTCAGATTCTGAAAGAAGCAAAGCAAGCTAGAGGAAAACTGTAAGTCCTGGTAATTTTCTTTCTTTTTATTTTTTCATTCTTCATTGTAAGAAAATCTAAGTCTTTAAACCGTTTGTTTGAAAACACAGCTTAATGGAAATGCTCATGGGTGTGCTCCTTCACCTTGTTTGGAACCTGCTTAACCTCGCTTCAGCTATAGGACACCTATGCTCGAATTTATGCTTCCCATGATAAAGCGGTGTTCTTTTGGTATTCTCTTCTGTGATGGTTGCAGGTGAGGTTGAAAAGAGTTGTCAGTACGATTCTTCGTTTCCTTTGCAGTATCCAAAACTCCGTATTACAGCGGATCTTCTCCTCTGATCTGAAAAGCTTCACAGGCCAAAAGAGAATTGAGATGATGAAGGAAATAGAGAATGCTGACCAGTATTTCCAATTACCACCCGTAAGTTTTGTGAAAGAATCCGGTGCATTTCTGTAGTGGTAGAAAGTTAATAAAATCATGATCGTGCGCTTGAAGGCAAACAATGCTATAAAAATGAAGAATGCAAGGCCCTGGTTAAGGACAATCTTCAGGCTGCTTCTAGATCAACAGCTTATTTGGTTCTTCCACAACCTCATCTCCACTTGCTTAGAAGTTGTGAAGGTCGGAAGCACACTCCGTCTTTTTCATCCCCTCTGTGTATCTTTTCCCTGACAGCAACTTCTGTCTTGGCTCTTCACATCCAGCCAGAGCAGTTTCTTTGCCTCCGCAACCTGCAGGCTGTCCTCTCGTGTGTACCTGTGGTGGACTGAGGGTAATGCTTGTAACGCACACAGATGCTGTATTCACTAGGACTTTTAGAAAAGAGAGCAAGAAGCTAACCTGCGCAGCAGTTTCTTAGGTTTCTGTATATCTATCTATCTATCTCTCTGCGTATATATTTCATTACTTATTTACTTGTTTAAAGATCCTTTAAATACAGTAGATACTTTAAGAAAGCTTACTTGTCCTTCTCCTTTACTTGTTTTCAACGTTTACTTTTCTAACCAATCCTTAATGTTACAACATTGGATTTATTTAGTTCTCACTCCTTAGAAGTTCTCAAAGCACATCAGGGATTTCTCTATTTCTCAATCTTTCCATCTGCATTGAGACCTCTTATCTGAATTTAGGTATTAGGTGAAGAAGAACACTGAAACCAGCTGAAGCCGTATTGGACACATGCTTCTGCTAGGAAGTAATTCCGAGTCATTCCACGGTGTACTTTAGACAGGTTTGCTCTGGTCCTCTGGACTCAGCATCCCCAAGGGATATTTCAAAGCTCTCTGAAGGACCTGTCATTATCTCTGACACTGCAGCCTCCATTAGGAATGGCTACATATTCCTTGCCCTTGTGGAAAGGAACTACTCAGTTAGCTCTTTCTAACCCAAATCTCTTTGTTGTCTTCTATTGACAGATACCACCCGGCTAGCCAAGCTAAACCATTGAAAATGGAAGGAGTGGGACTACTTCAAAACCCTGCTGCTGCTTCTAAGCAGAACTGCGCTGTAGGTGGGGACACAGCAAGAGGACATGTCCAGGCCACGGTGGAACTGAAAGGCACCTGTCTGAGCCACAGAACGAAGTCAGCGATTCCCAGTTGGAGACTGTTGCTCGCCTCCTGACACAGCAGCTGGAGCGCTTCTGGTTGCTGCTGATGGGTTCCCGTGAATCAGCCAGGGATATGAGCTACGAGAACGGCTGAAGCAATCTGAAGTTACCTGAAAGAAAGAAGAAAGGAGAGAAGAAGACAAGAGGGGAGGGAAGGGGAGGGAATAAAAGGAAGGGAGGGGAGGGGAGGGGATTGGAGGGGAGGGGAGGGGAGGGGATTGTAGGGAGGGGAGGGGATTGTAGGGAGGGGAGGGGATTGGAGGGAGGGGAGGGGAGGGGATTGGAGGGAGGGGAGGGGATTGGAGGGGAGGGATTTGGAGGGGATTGGAGGGAGGGGAGGGGATTGGAGGGAGGGGAGGGGATTGGAGGGAGGGGAGGGGATTGGAGGGAGGGGAGGGGATTGGAGGGAGGGGAGGGGAGGGGATTGGAGGGAGGGGAGGGGATTGGAGGGGAGGGATTTGGAGGGGAGGGGAGGGGAGGGGAGGGCAGGGGAGGGGAGGGGAGGGCAGGGGCAGATAGTGTAGGGGAGGTTAGGGGAGGGTAGGGTAGGATAGGGTAGGGTAGGATAGGGTAGTGTAGCATAGCGTAGTGTAGCATAGCGTAGCGTAGCGTAGTGTGGCGTAGTAGAGGGGAGGGGAGCGTAGGAGAGTATAGGGTAGTGTAGGGGAGCAGAATTTAGGGGAGTGTAGGGTAGGATAGGGGAGGGGAGCGTACGGGAGCATAGGGGAGGGGAGCATAGGGTAATGTAGGGTAGTGTAGCGAAGGGGAGTGTAGGGTAGTATAGGGGAGGGGATTATAGGGGTGTGCAGGGTAGTATAGGGGAGGGGATTATAGGGGTGTGCAGGGTAGTATAGGGGAGGGGAGTGTAGGGGAGTGTAGGGTAGTATAGGGGAGGGGAGTGTAGGGGTGTGTAGGGTAGTATAGGGGAGGGGAGTGTAACAGAGTGTAGGGACAGGGAGCATAGGGGAGGGGAGCATAGGGTAATGTAGGGTAGTGTAGCGAAGGGGAGTGTAAGGTAGTATAGGGGAGGGGAGTGTAGGGGTGTGTAGGGTAGTATAGGGGAGGGGAGTGTAGGGGTGTGTAGGGTAGTATAGGGGAGGGGAGTGTAACAGAGTGTAGGGACAGGGAGCATAGGGGAGGGGAGTGGAGGGAAGGGAAAAGAGGGGATGGGAGGGGTGGGGAGTGCTACCATAAATAAAATTGCCAAATACATGACATTTTGGATCTGGAGCCAAATATTTGTGTTGCTGAAGGGACGCAAGACACAGACTCCTGATGGCTCTCGAACAGGAGGCGTTTATTGCCCTTTTTCACTACTACATGTCCTCTCCCCGTAGCCCCACGTGCTGTCCACGCGCCCAAATCACAGTTGGTCAGAGACCCTCAGACACGCGCCTGGAGCCAGCCAGCAATTGCCCACTGCCCAAAGGTCCTCTTTAACACTGTAGCTAATTCTTGATCTCAGCCTTGCTCAAGGTTTTGTTTCTACTGCTTGTTTCCTCATTACCTCTAATTCAGGGACCTGCGAAACAGCGCGAAGCCACCTGAAAATTCCCTCCCCACGTGTTGCCATTCATTCCACAACCTGATTTATCGCTGCCATCCACGCATTGCACAGTGCCATGAAAGGTTTGGCGTGCACAGAGGTGGCTGAGGATTTTCAGAAATAACTTTCCTTAAGAACTGCATCAAGACTTTTGCTGGAAGGCAAAAGATCGGGTGATTGATTAACATAGGGATGGTAGCTGAGCAAGGGAAGCATTTTCAAAACTTCCAAATATTTCCTGTCTACAGAACTACAACTCTGCTCTCTGGTTAGGAGTTTCTGTCACCTGCTTAGGAAGCAGAAGCAGTAAAATGGGATTTAGAGGATCCAGCTGAAGCGTCAGTGCAAGTTAGAGGAAACCATCAATGTACGGGGTTTGAAGAGAGTTTGACCGGTTTTCCAAGGAACATGTACTAGTGCTGCATATATATGTATATAAATATCTATACACCTGGCTTGTATCAGAAATAGAGTGGCCATCAGGACTAGGGAAGCGGTTGTCCCTCTGTGCTCGGCTCTGGTGAGGCCGCACCTCGAGCACTGTGTTCAGCGAAGACCTTGAGGTGCTGGAGCGTGTCCGGAGAAGGGCTCTGAAGCTTGTTAAGGGTTTAGAGAACAAGTCTGGTGAGGAGTGGCTGAGGGAGCTGGGGTCGTTCAGCCTGGAGAAAAGGAGGCTCAGGGGAGACCTTCCTGTGCTCTACAGTAAGCTTAAAGGAGGCTCCAGAGAGGTGGGGATCGTTCTCTTCTCCCAAGCCCCAAGTGACAAGACAAGAACAAAAACCCTTAAGTTGTACCAGGGGAGGTTTCGGTTGGTTATTACGAAAAATTTCTTCACCAAAAGACTTGCTCTGGTGGGTTTACGTGGCAAGGTTTTGGTAGCAGGGGGCTATAGGGGTGGCTTCTGTGAGAAGAATCTAGAAGCTGCCCCATGTTAGATAAGGGCTCCACTGCTGGCCAGAGCCAAGCCAAGAAACTATGTCGTTTGTTCCTCTGTGAGAGCATATTTAAGAAAGGAGAAAAAAAATAACAAAGAAAAGCTGCTTCACAGGGAGAAAGAGAGGAGAAGCAGCCTTGCAACCCCCCCCAGGTCAGTGCAGCAGGAGGGCAGGGTCGCTCCAGGCAGGCAGCAGCAGTTCCCCTGCGGGCTGTGCAGGGAGAGGCCCCCGGTGGAGCAGGCTGTCCCCCTGCAGCCCATGGGTCCCCCATGGAGCAGATCTCCACGCTGCAGCCCCCCCGTGGGTGGAGGAGCCCCCGGTGGAGCAGGTGGATGTGGCCTGGAGGAGGCTGCGGCCCATGGAGAGCCCCCGCAGGAGCAGGGGGTCTGGCGGGAGCTGCCGCCCAGCCGTGGGGGACCCGTGCTGGAGCAGTTTGCTCCTGGGGGATGGATGGATGGACCCCGTGGGACGGAGCCGTGTGGGAGCAGTTTTTGAAGAGCTGCTTGCTGGCTGTGGGCAGCCCGTGTGGGATCAGCTGGGGAAGAACGGCATGCCGTGGGAGGGACCCCACGTGGAGCAGGAGCAGAGACTGCCCTTGAAGCAGTGGCAGGCAGAGATGAAGCGTTAAGGACTGACCACAGCCCCCATTCACTGTTCCCCTGCACCACCTGGGAGAGGATGTGGAAGAGAGTGGATGGGGGGAGGTGGATTTAGTTGTTGTTGTTTTAGTTTCTCACTGCCCTACATTGTTAGTGATAGTTAATAAATTATATTAATCTCCCTGTGCTGAGTCTGTTTTGTCTGTGACACTAATTATTGAGTGATTGAGTGATCTCCTTGTCCTTATCACAGCCCTTGAGCCCTTTTCCATTATATTTTTTCCCTTTGAGGAAGGGGGGTGAGAGCAGTTGTGCTGGAACTCAGCTGCCCAGCTGGGTAAAACCACAACAATATAATAAGTCAAAAGTGAGGGTATTTTAATAATAATAATAATAATAAAACTCTTTATTCATATTAAACCAATGTTGTGTTTAGAATGTCTCTTTACTGACTCACAGGGATTTTCATTTCATCAGTGCTTGGTGCAGTGGGCTGTGCACCCCACAGCAAAGCATTCATTGCTGAAGCATGCTGGTTTTACAGACTCTTTCTTGGCTTCGTCTCAGGGTCATCAAGAGGTTCTACTCAAATTTGGCATTTAGCCATCAAAATTTACTCCAACAAGCAATAAAATCCTTCACCATCTTCCTTTGCTGATGGGGACTACAGTTTTACATCAGTAGCACACATCTTCATAACCATAATCTTCTCCAGCCAGTTATACAAACACACATGATACCACCTCTGATTTTTACTGGCTCTTGGTGGTTAAGACTGGACACAGCAAATGTATCTCCTTTAAAAGAGAGTAGTTCTGGGGTGGGGGTATTTGCTAAGGTAATCTTCAACCTTTGCTGTACTGTGGGAAACTGTATTCCCGACAATCTTGATGCTGTGATTTTATGATGTAGGTGCCCTTTTATGAGGCAGAAGATGAGCAGAAAGGATTTTTTTCATCAGTGTAGCTAGTATGCTTTCTAGCATTGTATAATAGTACTTACTAATATTGTCCTCCAACTTAACCCCTTGTTCCTAAACTTGCTGCTAATTTACTTCCTATTCTTAGAACTGTCAGACCCATCTGATTTTTTTTTATTATTATTATTATTTTGGGGGGGGGTATTTTTACCTACTGTTGTAATTCTTAAATGTGTTTTAATATAAGAAGCTGTTGTATACAGCTAGCTTTGCATGTGTTCCCATGAATGATACTTCTACACCGTTGTATAATTGAGAGTGGATTTGATGATCCAGAAGTTTAATTCCATTTCTTATAGAATGAAAAATAACATGTATGACCATAACTGAGGTTTGTAAGTGGAAGCCCTAGCAGGAAAGATGGGCAGCAGCTGTCATTTACTCTAGCAAATGGTTTGGGGCTGAAGTGAAGTGTATAATTTTTGCTGATAGTTGAGTATTTCCTTAGTATTTGCATAGCTTTATATTGTGTACAATACTATCAGTCTGAAAGTAGCTATTTGAAAATAGAGTTTGTGAAGTCTGTTGAGTATGGAGTAAAAATAAGCAAATGAGGAAAGGAAAAGATTCAGAATGCTTTAATTTGGACTGTGTATTTGTTTTAGAAAAATGTGGGAGGAATATATGTGTAATAAATTGTTTTACATACTATATCTTTCATTTATACAGGAGTGTATATGAATAGTTACTTAGCTTTTCACTAATAAAGAGATTATATGAGTGTGTGAACATGGAAGAATAACATTAAAAATGGAAGGCAAATGTGCAGTAGGACCTATCACTATAATATTGCATCTAATATTAACTCATTGACTCAGAATTTTAAAGTGTTCCAACTCATTTCAGCACAAGGGCTTCACACTTATTTAATCATGTATATGTATGCTGGCTGTTTTGAATAACAGCAAATTACAACCATATCATCTAACTACTCTTTTATGTTGAATTTATAGTTGCACAACTCCTGCAATAAATCTGAAAAGAAAATTAGACTATGAGGCAGAGGAATAGGAACCATATGTGGAAGGGTGTGGTACAGGGAAAGCATTGGATACTGATGCAGAGGCATATGACTGCATAAGGAGAAAGGAAGAGCTTATATTTACTGTATAAGGAGAGATGTGAATTTGGACTATACTTTCTTTAGTAAAAGTCTGCATGTGAAAATGTGTTATTAAGAAACAACATGAAGAATAGAAAAGAAACCAACTGAACTGAATAGACTGAAGACTCCTGTTTCCCAAATTTCAGTACTATCTTTAGCTGCCTCAGACATATCCAAAAATCTATAGGCAAGGAATATATCATTTCTTTCTACTATGGTAACAGTGATGTTAACATGCTCAGGAAGTAAAAGAGGCAGTGAGAAATGAATATTTAATTTACTTTTTTACAGTTTGGAGAAAGGTAACACTGAAGCGTGACACTAAGGCTTGTTTTAGTTACCCATCATGACTCTTTCATGAAGGAAGTGACTTCCAATTTGGTCTACACCATCACGTGGGACTTGCTCCAAAATCGTAAAGAGACATTCTGAAACAGTGACTGCAAAGTGCTCAAATTCAACCTCTCTCAAGGGGCAACAAAAAGAAATTCACCATATCCATACACAATTTTCAAAAGGGGAGCCACAAGAAAGTAAAAAGGCTAGCAGAAGAGGACGGTAAAAGGAAAAAAATGTTTGAAAGCAGCATGGAAACAAGTAGAATTTTAAAGCAAAAGCATCCCACCTGTCAATAAAGACTTGAGAAATGGCAAATGCAAATAGCTAAATAGCAATGCAATGGAAACTAATAAATTAAGAAGGGGTCCTTGAAAAAAAAAATGAATTTGTGTCCAAGAAATCATAAACTTCAGCAGGCACAGTATAAAAAGACAGTAAGGTGGATCAGTGGATCACAAAAAATGTCTGAAGAACAACTTGGAAAGGTGAAAAAACTGATACCACATACATGTATTTATTTCATATAGAACAGAAACAGGAGGCTTTGCAGATAATCTGCAAAAAGTAAAGAAAAAAAGTAAAGTAAAGAAATAATGTTTTAAGTAGATAAAGGTTATAACATGGGGGAGGGTTGTGGTTGGTTGGTTGTTTTTGTTGTTGCATTCTTTAAATTTTTATTTATTTATTTATTTTGCATCCATGTTAACTGTGGGACCGTTTGAATTGTAGAAGCAGGGATCTTTCTTTTCAACATATGTCAGAGGCTTTGTCTGAAATTAAATTATTGGCAGAAAAGGTTATGGATCAAGATGATATGAGCAATAACAAATCACCGGGACCAGATGGCTTCTGCCCCAGACTTCTGAGGGAATTCGAGTGTGAAATAGACAAACTGCAAACTGTGGTGTGTAGAAAACTGACTCAGTGTCAAAGAACTGGAAAGTGGTTAAAACGACACCATTTTATTTATTTATTTATTTATAGAAATACATGTAGCTCCAGGGGAACTATGGATGAGTAAAGACTGGAATTAAGTGACATATGGATAAATATGAGATGTCACAAACCTACTGGAGTTCTTTGAAGAGACTAACAAGCATTTAGGTAAAGGAAATCTGACTAACATTTCTTTGGATTTGCACATTGGTTTCACTAATACTTCACCAATGTTTTTTAAGAGTACTTTTGTTTGTTTTGTTTTTTCCTTCAGTTTTATGTTAAAGAGTAATTTCAGTACAGTTTCTCTTTCACAGTTAGTGGAGTTTTCCTCAATTTTGATAGGTAAGTATGTGCTTTGAAATGTTAATATAGATGTATTTATAATATAGATGTATTTATACATCTATATTATATATATCTATTATATTAAATATTAATATAAAATGTTAACATGTCCACATTTTTAATATAACTTACAAATGTATATTTGATATTTGCTTATTTATGTGCTTACACATAAGCTGTATTCACCTTCCATTATTATTTCTTATAATAATGTTGATAAATTGAAAAATCACTTAGTTTTTAATATGTTTTTATCTACCTAAAGTAATTTGCAATATGTTTCTGAAAACTGTCCTTTCTTGAGAAGTGATGTATCCTGTATAATGGTTTGAGAGAGACTCTGAATTGGCTACATAAAATTTATTCTGTGCTTCCTAAATGTTTTCCTTTAAACTACATTTGAATTTCACGTATGGAGGATCACCATGTTAAATCTATTGGTCAAAATAAAACTGTTAAACTTAAAAGTCTATTTTTATGACAAAAAGATGGAATCTGATACATAACAAAGGAAAGATGTCTGCAAGAAATGTCCTCTGTTTGCTGAGTCCACATAGCAACAGTGTGAAAATGAGCTTATTTCAAAGTTATTTTAATTTAATTGTTCCTTTCAGTGAAATGAAATTCCTAAAATAACGTGATGCATCTGTGAAAAAGGCAAATCCAATCCTAGGATGCCTCAGGCAAAACATTTCCAAGAAAAGTAGAGATGTATTAGTGCCATTTTATAAGGCTCCAGTCAGAACTCATCTGGAAAACTGTAAAGTTCTAGTCAATCACATTCAAGAAAAAATAACCAAAATGGATATGGCACATAGGAATGTAGTCCCAAACCGGGCAACAGAAGGGCAACAAGGAGCTTCAGGGGAATGCAGAATCCTTGAAGAGGATTCTGGTAGAAGAGCACAGCTGGATTTTATGAGCAACATAAATGTTGAAAAGGGTTACTCTCTGAATATTTTCAAATTTTGAAATGTTGAAAAGATTACTCTCTTTTAATACATCATAAGAGAAGCTATTAGAGGAGCTGATAGAGCTAAATATCATGGTTGGCAAAAGCACAAATGTGAATAGACTGGTTATAATTAAATTTAGCCCAGATATTACAGGACATCTGACCATCAAAAGAAAGTATTTCTGAAAAATCTCTCAGATCAGAGGAAGGGAGGCAAAAATCTATTTTAAGAGGGTGTATAATCTGTATTATCATCATAGAATGGCTTGGGTTGGAAGTGACCTTAACGATCAACTAGTTCCAACCCCCCTGCACCCACTAGATCTGGTCACCCATGGTCCTTTTAGCTACACTGATTTTGAATGATTCTCTTTTACTTACAACTGATGTACTTCATGCTGGTTTTGACTGAACAAATCTAAGAATGCTTTTCACTTTCTTTCATTTCCTTTTTTTTTTTTTTTTTTCTATATATATTGATGTACTACACCAGCTTTATTTTTTTATGCTATGGTAAACATTATTCTTTGAAAACTTGTTCTAGCTGTGTAAGATGTGTCAGTTTACCACTGCTTGATACTCCGTTTTTTTATTCCCTTTCACCAATGCCAAACCATATGCTAAATTAAAGGGGAGAAACAGATCAGCATTTCTGGAAAACTATGCTATGCTCACTCTAAATCTCAAATTTATTGCATATTAAAATCCGGAAGGTACATACCTTATCACTAAGCAGCAGCCGAAGGACAGGTTACTGAACAAATTATTACATTTTCAATATTGTTAAGTATCCATCATCTTACACTGAAGTCAGGATTATTTTTCATATACTGTCATTTTGCACTGAGTAGCTGCTGTTTCAATCTATATACTGAAAGACAAGCCATGTGAGGTTTGAGATGTTCTTGCAAGGTTTCCTCTATTGCCAACAGTTTTCCATTACATAATCAATTTATTAGTAAATTGGCAATGATCCATATGTGACAAATAGTGTTAAGATTTCGATTTTGAAGAATTGCCAGGGCACACTGTTCATTGACTAGTATAAGCCACTTTTCAAAGAGACACATAGATGAATTCACTCAGTTTTAAAATGAATATCATAATCCATGCAGTGGTGATCTTTAGAAATTTAGACTTGTATTATCAAATAGACTGAATGTGCCTGGTTTAAATGCAGTATAGTAGACTTTCACATGCACACCACCAGAACAGGAGTAGTGGGAGGTCAGCACTCTATTGTTTCTTTCTTGCTGTTCAGCATGTTGCAAAATGTCAAGGATAGAGAGCTTCAAGAAGCCAAACATACTGTTGATGTAGGTATCAGGTAAGGAAGCTCTGTCAGATACATTTTCAGCTCTTTCATGAAGCTCAGTGTTCAAGTTCAGTCAAATACTGTAGGAATGCTTCATTACACATAATCTCACTTTTGAAAAATAGTTGAGGCATGTTCTGAAACCTCAGCAGAGAGGCTACTGACTGAAATACAATACCATTAATAGTTTCTGAGAAGTGCAAAGGCACACAATAGGTAAAAGTCCATTTAAAGTTCCCTAAAATAAAGGATGCAATATAAATACTTCCACACAATTGGATTTTGTCTGATACTGGTCACTCATTTCTGAGTGAAAAGAAAACAGTGAGCCTATGCCACTCAACAGAAATCTGTTGGTCACAGCTTCACAGCCTACCATTATATCTTTCCCATACATCTTAAATGTCATTAGATTATATCTTAATTCAAAATGCTATATATAAAATATTAATGGCTATCTTTGAGCCACTGTGCATTTATGATCCATCAATAGTGTTGTGTCTTTCAACAGTGTTGACTGACTCATCTGCAGACTGGGCCCTTGGGATTACCTCAGTATCAGCATGCTTCTGCCAGGTAGTTTGTCTGTCAAAATGGAATAATTTTTGTCTGACCTACTTAAACATTTCCTATTCATGTCTATAAGGCACCATTGCTTGAAATTAATTCATTAATTCTATATATACATATCACATGGATATGCTAATACTTGTGATGAATGGAGATGTCCAAAGCATGGGTGAAATATATATATATATCAAAGTTCTCTTTAAGTATTATTTCTTACAACAAGAAATCAGGTAATCGGAAAGGTAGTGTCTGTTTCTCATAGCTCACAGCTGAGGTTTAAGTATGCAAATAGGACTTATACCATTATAGCAATTATCAAACTGTAAACTTGATAATGTGGTTATACACATATGTGTGTCTCTGTATATATGTATAAAATGTTGCTATTTTCAGGCAGCAATTCAACATAAAACAAAAACAAAAAAGAAAGTTCCCGATATCTAAATGGATCTTATAACTTTAAAAATCATGCCACTGTTTTTGCTTTGCATGGAGGTTGTCACTGTATGCAATTGTAGGGATAAGGTATTTTTTGAAAAAAGTTTCAGACAAAGTATCAATTTAGGTTACTTTCTGGAGACATTAATTTCTGAAAATGCTGACCATGGCTGGTAAAACAGTCTAGTTTTCAAAGCAGTAACTTTTGCATAGTGCAGCCTTTCATAAAAATGTCGGCAGATAGTCATGAACTGTTTGAGAAGAGGGCAAAAAGAATTACCAGTGAATTAAATGAAAATTAACTTTATGCTTTCTCAGTTATTTAGCAACAGAAATGTTTGGAATGTTCCACCAAATATTTTTGAACATCTATTCAAATGTGTGAACTTTTGGAAAGCTGGACTTCCTGAAATGAGAGCAGTTTTCCTTTAAGCTACATGAAAATGTCACTTCCCTCCTCTCCACATGCTGGAGAAATGCAATGAAATGTGGAAATGAGATCCAGGTCTAAAATAAAAATAAATAAATAAACAAACAAACAAATAAATAAATAAATGTTTTGTATCTGTGAGATTCTTGAAAACTGAATTAAGTGGCAAATACCTTGATGACAGGCAGCTTAGGAGGAGACGTGAGAAAATTTTAACTAACAAAGGTGAAATTTTTAAAAGGCAGCCTAAATTTGAAAGGCAAGTGACATGCGATAATTGTTTTGTTTAATAAACTTTTCTAGATTTTTTTTTTTTGAAATCGTTAAAAGCAAATTATACTCCTGTTTATTTTTTTCCTAAATCGATCTTTAAATGAGGCTCCACAATAATTTCTGTGATTAATTCTTAGAGAAGAAATAGCATGTACAATGGTCAATGACAAAAATTTGTTTACTTTAGGGAGGTCAGCATTACAAATTTATTTGCTGCTTTTTTATGAATATCTGCTAATTATGGTTCATGTGTTAGAGGAAATCTAGAGCAAATCTATTCCCTACTTCCTAGATGAGAGCTCATTTACCTGACAATTTGATTTTTCACTGACTGTCTTGTCTTTGTTTTGCTCTGAAATGTGGTTGGAGTCTAATTATATACTTTTAATGTATGAAGCAGAACACTCTTAGTACATCTTTATGATCTCAAACACCTTAATTTAATTCAATATTAATACATTTTTTCTGATACAAATACTAATAAAAATATGAAGAATTTATAATCCTGAAAATTAGCTGTACCGTTTGTTCTCACCTTAACAGGTAATAACTGTTTTTTTTCTGCCTAGTTTTCTAGTTTTTCAGCTTATCTCTAAGAAATTGTATATTACTGCAGTCTAAAAATAAATAGACTGGACTATTTACAGATATCATACAAAATTGAAAATAAAACCCTGCTACAATAGCACACTTACACCATTTCTTTACTATAATAGAAAGGAAAATTCTTTTTTGGCTGTAAGTTAATGAAAATATTTTATAAAGCTTTCCAATACTTACTTCATCATAATCTTGCTACATGAAAACAGCACTACAGCATGGTATTTACTGAAAACATTGAGAAGAGCCAGTTGGACAATTAGAGAAAAAAGTTGTCAATTTTTCAGTATAGAGAAAACAGTTTATTCAAGCCAGAATGTATAACACTGAAAATGCTAATAAGCCTTCTAAAATGTACAGGAAGGAAAAAAAAAAAAAAAAAAAATGCAAATGCTATTTCCACATAATTAATACTACTCTAAGGTTATTATTTTTTTCTTTTTCTAGCCATATAGTTTGAAATTGTTTTCTCTGGATATTCCCAAGAGAATCAAATCCTATCACTATAAAACTGGTTCAACTATAGGGATAGATACTGATTCCTCTGATTTTTACAATTTTTTCATTGCTGCCAGTGTAAAGTTAACTACCTACACTGTCTGCTAGATAAATGAAATCTTCTGTTCCCTTTGGGACCTGGATATTCATTTCTACATAGTCATGAAGGCTTGTTATGATCAAGACAAGCAATGGTCTATACTTAAAAAAATCATTACTGACCTGTCAGCCACATTGTAAGAATCCATGCAGAGATTAAAAATTTCAAGTTGAATTCAGCTGCTATGTATTTGTTATTCCAACTGATGCACAAAGTGAGCTGGCAGAAGCCTCATACTGCAAGAGGTAGGTATGATGACAGATGTACCTCTGTGGCACTCATTTACATTTCAGTTCACCATTACAGTAGTCTTAATTTTAAAATGCAAATAAATTTGTCCTTAAGAAGTGAAAAGGCATGGAAGGGATAGTGATGAGAGCATCAAACTGACATTTATTTATAATGAAACCAAAGGACTCGAAGGACTGAAGCTCACCATTCTTGAAATAAAAGATTAATCCATCCAATCCCTGCTTTACACTTATTGTTTGAATCAATATAGAGAGAACTTAAAGAATTAGATGAACCTAAGTCCATGAAATATGTTTAACATGATCTTAGAGAACAAAAGAAATACTTTCTGGCCTGTCATTTTTTGGCTGCAAATCTTGTTTAGCTCTTGTTGGTATAATAAGCTGCTGTTGTTTCTACTGCTTTTCCCACTGAGAAGTGTTCTCACCATCTGAGATGTGTTTCTGGGATTGCCTCAGGCTCTGTAATGAGTCCAAGTTATTTTTTCCGCTGTGTGGAAATTTTCTCATTCTATTGGAAATGTCCATCATATATAGACATGAGGATGAAGAAGAAATTGATGAGTGCTTCACTGTATATAACTAGCTTGTTCTACTGAGGTTTCATGGCACACTCTTTCCACTTCCCCGAAGAAAGTCACCAAGTGAAACTCAATACTGCTGGAGATGGCACTTATGCTCTAATGACTGGCAACTCCCTTTACTTTTGCACTGAACCCTTGCAGAGTCATAACTGTACTGGGCCAGCTGGCTGCAAGATCAGGAATCCTGCAGGTCTTGCCACATGCCAGTGCACTGGAAAAACATCGCACCCTTCAAGACTGTATGAACTGTGCATAGATGCTGCAGCTTTCTCTGCAGGATTGTGTCTCTGGCAAAGCTAAGCACAACCGCTCTCACATCTGCCCATGCATCACAATACCATACACAAAGCTCTATGTAGTCCTCTCAATCACTGTAGTATCTAAGTTGTCTGGACAAAATAAATAAATAAATGAATGAAATGAAATGAAATGAAATGAAATGAAATGAAATAAAATAAAATAAATAAAAGCAAATAACGAAAGAACAAGTAAACAAACAAACAACCTCATTTTCTCTCTACTTTTCTCTCCTTGCTTGGATAGAGTACCACTACTTGCTTCTTTCTATCTTCCATTCAGTCTTCTGGCACAGAACATGCCTTTTTCATACCTAGTTTACCCTTTCAAAAGCACTCTTCCCAGTGTCATGTTGTTTCCTGAATTTGTGTCTTTATCTTAGGGTACACACTATACAGAGTCCAGGAGCCTGGAACAAACCATGAATTCCTAGCCTAAAAGGAAGAATAAAATTTGCTGTTGATACCACTTTTCATTCAGAATGCCTTTTGGAGTTTGGATCCAGCCCCACCTGCCTTCTCAATAAAAATATTAACACTGGAACTATACGCTGGGCTTGATGGAATACACATCAATTTCACATTAGGGGAGAGAGAGAGAGAGAGCAGAGAGCAGAGACACCAAAACAACTTTTTCTTATAAAGGGGTATTGGGGCAAACACCTGCCACGGGACATGTCAATCCCAAAACCTTGCTTACATCTGAAACTACAACACTAAAAAATCCTATTTTCTAGATTAGTGTTCTTCCTGTGTATGTTTTTGGTAACAGTCTTGGACCAAGTAGATAAACACTACTCTACTGTAAAAAGTTCTCCCCTTGCTTCCTTTTCTCTCCAGCACAAAAGCTGTTAAACAGGGCGGGATACTTAGTCTGTATGTGGCTGATACTGATGACTTTTCACAGAATTTCACAGAATTTCACAGAATTTTCTAGGTTGGAAGAGACCTCAAGATCATCGAGTCCAACCTCTGACCTAACTCTAACAGTCCCCACTAAACCATTTCCCTAAGCTCTACTATTACAAAACAAGAAAGGGGATCATTGGATGCTTTTGAGAACAGGCATAAAAAAGGCTTGCTTTTCTTAATTAATATCTGGAAATGTAGAAGAGTGAATCCATTCCATCATCCACCTTTACCTCAGCTGTTCACATTGCAAAACCAAAGTTCACAAGCATATGAACTGATTTAGATTACACTCCTTCCCTTGAAATTTTGTGCTGCATTGAATATTCACTATTTATTCCTAATATATAGAGTGAATTTGTGATGACTTCATGTTGAGAAAAATAGTGATATGAAAGCCTGACACATCAATTCCTAATATGAAAGCAAGAGTTCATTGGGTTATCACTAAATAGCAAAGTCACTTCTTTTGAGTACATCTTTATGCTGAAGACCAGCTACTTTAATTTTGTCAGAGTAATGCTGATGAAGATGATTCCTTTATGCAGACTTGCCTCTCATCATCCTGACTAGCTTATGTGATTAGCCATGAAGATTTTATGTACTCACTATGCTTTGCTCAGTCTCAAGCTCAGCAATGAGTCCAACTGCTTCACCTTAGAGTCACAAAATAATGTTATTGATAAGTCTGGGGTGGCAGGAACATCATCTGGTCCCACTCAGCACTCAGAGCACAGCAACGATAAGGTTCCCAAGGGTGTTCAGGGGCCTTGTCCCACCTAATCTGGCACTCACTGGAGAGTCCAGAACTTGGTATTCACTCTCACTGATGGGGGGCTTTTGTTCATTATTTTTTTTAATAGTATTTTTTAAATTATCCTATGCTGAAAGTCTGAATGACATGGAGTTTCCTAGGTCCCTTTAAACAATATCTCAGGTACTCTGCATATGTGAAGAGAAAATAATGCCAAATTAATTTCAATTAAAGAAAAAAATTAACTGTATTTATTGGCATGAAATAGTATTTTGAATTTCTCTTGTATTTGTATTAAAAAATTAAACTGTATTTTTATCAAAATTCTTTTACAATAGCTATTATAAATGGTCAATTAGAAAAACTAATGAGAAAATGAGCTATCAGTTATCAAAGCAATGAGGACATCAATTGCAATATTAACTTTCAGATAACATTTAAATTTATTAAAACTTCTTTTATTCTGCTTGCCAAATTAGCTACTGGCTAAAAGCTCAAGTTATAGTCAAAAATAACTTTACATGACTGTACATAGATATTAGAAAGGAAAATAAAGTATACACAAATCACATGTCGAATAATTGGGGAAAACAGAATATGAAAATAAAATATCTTTTTACAAGTTACTTATTTTTTCACTTTATCAAGAAATTCTAACTCTGGATTGAAAAAAAAAAATCTGAATAAAAACATATTTATGGGTAGTAATTATTTTGTACATGTAATGTGTATTATGTAGAATATGTGTTCAATATGATAGGTATACGTGATATATAATATATATGTAGTGTATATCTTACATATATGCTATGTATGTCAAGTATGACATAATATATATGTACATATATACATATACATGCCCTGTGTATGTTTAAATATCACAGTCCTGAAGAGTATACATTTTTAACTGTCATTGTTTTAGAAATAATAATGTAGTTAGAAAAACGCAACTCATTATCATGTACTTTTGTTGCTACCCACTTAAAATCAGTTTTTTTTCTTGTAAATCAGTTTTACCTGTGGCACTTTGGATTGAAATGAAAGTGTCTTCATGGTCTCATCAAACATTTATTATCAGAAAAATTTCTGAAGTGATTTTATATGCAGAAAGGATGGGAGACATTTATTGTCTTGAATAGCAAATACATATACATTTTTAAAATCATAATCTGGGCTTTTATGTTGCACACTCTGATAATAGTATTTGTGCCCAAACACTTTAGGGCATGTAGACGAACCTTTTCAAATTTTCCATTCAGATCGAGCAATTAAAAGAAATAACTAATAGAGAAAACCTGATGAGATTATTTTTATTTATTTTGTTAAGAATATAGCATTTCAGAAAATGGCTGCAGAAACTGTTAGACTGAACAGAACTTCAGGATCAGGATCCCTGCAATACAAACCTAGCTAAACTTGACAGTGTTAGTTACTTAAACTTCGTTTCTTATTTGGACTCCACAATTTAGAATCCATGAAAACCATATTACAGCAGTTAAATCTCTGCCCTTCATAAGAAAATCAGAGAAAGGCTAGGTGATCTGCAAGAAACTAAGGCAGTTAATGGAATTTTAACCCATCCAGGAGTGCAAGACCATTGCCAGGGAGAACACAAACTACAAGGATGCAGACAATTTTTTTAGGATGCAGGCAATTTTACTGAGCCATTAATATGATCTACCATCTCTATTTTTACCATTTCAGACATATTTTTCACCATTAGCATCACTTCATCACTTTGCACAGAGAATATGACTGCAGCAGGTGAGAATCAGTAGAATAGAAAGCTCTTTAATGTGTATTGGTCAAAAAAAAAATAAGTATGTAAATCACCGTGACTTCTGTTCCTTCAAGGATAAAGCAGAACATAAGTTACCTGTTTTCCAATTTTGTATACCAGTAAGTTGATGTTTTGCTTTACTTAATTTATGATTTGCTTCTTGATTATAAATCTTTGAGAAAGGCTATGAATGTGTGTGAAACAAATGGATTATCTTGTAAAGAAGGAAGTATTTTGCTTTGCAGATGGGGAAAAAAAAATAAAAAAAGATTAAAAAAATAAAAAATAAAAATATGAATTGAGCTAGCTATGCAGTAGTTTGACATTTCAATGCCAGACATCTGAGTACCATGCACAGACTAAACCTGTTGCTCAAATACATCATTCCCACACCTTCTACTCACCTTTCTGTTTCGTTTTTACATAGGTGAAACCTACTGCACTTGTAACTGTGAAACTGTTCTGAGATTTCCTTTATTCTCCTCCCACATCCCTCTACCCCCCCTTCCCCCACCCACCCACACAAACACACACTGTACATAGGAACAAATGATGATCTTCTAGCCCCTGAATGTAAAATTGGTGGTTTGGTGGTTTGGTTTTGGTAGATGGTCATAGAGGTGTAATACTCATCCATGTTGTTGTTTTCTTCATCCCTTTACTATCTTTTAGCTGACGCTTCTGACCATCCTGTGGAGCCCTTCTCTAGAAGTTTCTGCTGTTGACAGTAAGAGTGGTTATAAAGTAATGCTCAGTGCTCATAAATACTTTCTAAGAGGCCTACAAGTGGCTTTTACACATAGCATCAATGTTACCAATGTAACATCTAAATACTTGTCAGTTCCGAAGCTTCTGGTCAGCTTAAATTAGGAACTGCAAGTTCCTTAATTTATGTTAAGAAACTATCAAGGCTTTGCAAAAATTTTAAGCTTTTACTGACAATTTTCAGTTTCTTGAGCCCACCAACATGTGTTCAAAATGAAGTTCTTTAAAACAATTAGAAATAGTTTAAAAGACAGAGAAGTCACCTCAAATAAGACTCAGAATTATTTTGTGTTATTTCAGGATTTAATCAACAAGATTTTCTGACTCAATCATATCAACCAAAAATAAATCCATCAAGTTTAGCTCCTATGAGATAACTATTAACCTCTGCTTACATGTGCACTGATTTGGGACTTAAGGTGGTGAACAGGAGTTACAAGTGATTGCTGTAAACATTAAAGAGGGAAATTTAGCAGTCATTTTCTAGCTTTTGAACAAGTAATTTCTGTTGTAAGTTCATTCAGTGCTAATTGTCGGAGCAGTTAGTCAGGTTTCAGTGACATGAAAATGAATGAAAGTGGTTTATGAAAGGTTGTGTTTAATTTATTTTGGAGCCAAATGGAAAAAATCAAACACCATAATTATTTAATTTTTAAAATTTGTTTGTTTGTTTGTTTTTAGTTTTGACAAGCCAGGTTTGGGTGAAGTAATTTTTTTGCCAGGATTATGATTCAGTGATCAATAATCATGCTGACACAAGCGGCTATAATTGATTTTTCTGGCCATGTTCACAACATGTAGCAAACATTAGTCTGGTAAACTTACATGTTCGGCATTACTTGTTTCTTAGTGTTTTGTTTGTTTGTTTGTTTTTGTTGTTGTTTTTTTTTTTTTTAGGATTTATGTTAACATTTCCCCTCTATTAAGATATTTTATTGTTATTTCCAGTTTGAGGTTTTATGAGCAAGAGGAAAAATAAAATATTATGTGTTTGTTTCCTTAAGTAAAATTTTTTGTGACCTACTTATTTAAGTTGCTAATTTAAATGTCAAATACAATTACACTATCATTTCCTGGAATAAGTAAAAGCGTGAAAGGATAATGATTGTGTTTGGAGTGTTTGTTTGGATGGACATTGAATGTCTGTGAAAAAAAAATAAAAAAAATAGCCTATTGTCATTCCAGTGAAAACTAGTAATGGAAATAGCAGGAAACTAGCAGGAAATAGTTAACCTGTAAAGACATTGAAACATGAAATTTTTAAAATGTGGTACTCCGCTCAGCAGTACAAGCAGGAGAGTGTTTTGTTGACAAAAGTTGTCCTGAAGTATCTACTCCATTTGAAATCAGAGCTGTGAATTGCTCTACTGGAAACACCATGAATTCCTTATGCAGACTGAAATAATTTACCAAGCATTTAACAAGAGCCTTGACTCAAGCAAACCAAACTGCTTAAGAATGAATGTCTAAATTTACTGAAAGCATTCCTAGTATAAATATTATCCCCAAAACTAGAGGGATCATCCCATTTAAACACTGTCATGGGCACTATGCCCCAAATGTTCTGTTTAAGAGAGTGCCAAAGAATGCAATTTGATGAACTGAAGGCTATATTTTATCAACAACAGTTTTCAATTGTTGTCTTCAGAAGCCCATGTACAAATTTTGTTGAATATCGTTTTACTCCACTGAAATTACTGTTGACTCCAGCCAGCTTTTGGATGTGATTAATTCAAAGTACTGGTGTTTCTGAGGTGATTGTGATCCATTTAGGAATCAGATGCCCTGTTTCCAGGAAGGAAAAGAACATTTCTTCCTGTAGCATGTTAGGCTTCAGAAAACAAGAAGATTAAATGTGTAGTCAGGAATTATTGCAGAGTGAGGAGAAAATCAGAATCTACCCAGATTTGATTCCTTTTGGACACTTTAGCTTTTTCTCTGAAAATTTCAGTGGTTCTAACTTTAGCTGAGATACAACTAACACAAGGTCTTTATGCAATACTTTCAGTTCTGGTTAAATAAAATAAAATAAAATTTAATTAAAAAAGAGTGCTCATTTTCCATAAATAAAAATAACAACAACAAACTAAACAATAAAAAAGTCTGCTTCAATGTTCAAGTCTAAACTTTTCCTCCTTATTTTCTAAGTATATATATGAAGATATCTGTAATGTCATTACTCATTATGGTTGACAGTTAGAACTGAAATGCCAAAAAGGTGACTTGCTCAATGGGTTTGTTTTCTTCTTGGTAAAATCTCATTTTCATGTCACATGACAGTGCTACATCACCTGAGATTATATCAGTAGCAACCTATTCAGAATGCAGATACCCAAAATGCATTTTAACTCCCTTCATTGACATTTTGAAGGTGATTAACCAAGGTGAATGACAAGTGGAATGGTGTTTCAACATTCCTTCAGATTCAAAGACATTGTGTACTGTAAGTTACTTTTTTTTTTTTTTTTTTTTTTTTTTTTAACCAACATAACATAAGTACTTGAATTTGGATGAATTTTGATGAAAAATTCAGAAGCTTAATTTTATCTTTCACATCACCATGTCCCAAGGGCAGGGTATACAGTTGTGTTTTTTTGTTTGTTTGTTTGTTTTGTTTTGTTTTGTTTATCACACTACTGCTAACACAAGACTTTTTCTTCTCCAACCAATTCAACAGTTTGGACTTTTCAGACTATGATTCACTAAAGCTCTAGAAGTATTTCTAAACTGATTTTACTAAATTATATACATCTTCAGTTATGTGTGTTACTGTCAGTTTTCTGCTAGGTATGAACAAATATATTTTGATAACAAGAGCATCTTTAAATCTAGAAAGATATTATAGAATTTATTTTGGAAAACAGAATCAACTCTGAGAGCTATTTCCTAAAACAGCAATGAGGAAAAATATTTTAAAATTAGACTGCTGAGCTTACAGTTGGTATTATTGGTCTGACACAGATAAAAGCCCCTGAGATTAATTATCTGCTGTAAAATATCACTATGTTCCTTTATGTGTATTTTACTCCTTAAATAACTGGACATAATATAAAGATATAGTAAGTGACCAGATTTTTTTCAGATACTCAGACAGTTCCAATTCTCCAGTTAATTTGGTAGCTTGTCTTTAGAAATCCACTTGTCAGTAGTTATTCTCTAAGACTACTGAAATGTACTATTTGATTAGCAGCTTGAAAACATAGATTCTCACCATGAGACAAATCACTATAATGGTATTATCTTCTTGTAGCATGAATCACCAAAGTATGTGCCATTCCTATGGGGTCTAAATTATTCTATGCCAAATTTGAAATATTTCAACTTCAGGTTAATGTATTTCATAAGATCTTTTGTATTCGTCTTTCTTGCTTATTTAATCTTCCCTCCATGTTTTTAAAAACCTATCAATTTTTGTAGTTACTAAGTTATTCTATATAAATTATTAATATGGTAATTTTGCTATGGAATTCAGACAAAGGGCATACCAGGAAACATAAAAAGCGTATATGGCTTTGGAAATTGACAAAGGGAATGGAAAACATTTCCTTGCTAAAATACTAATGTAAAATATGTGTCAGAGAAATGTTTTGATCCAGAATTGTCCTGGATGTGAAAGGTTTGTGAATATGTGGAAACCCTTATTTTCTTCAAAGTAATTCTGCCAAAGGACAAAACGCATTTTGTGGTTATATCTCTGAGATTAGGAGAGGCGGGAAAAAGAGGAGCGATACATTTTTTTGAGTCCTCCACTGAATGCTACTCAGCTGAACAGAGGCATACAGCACAACATCTCTTGTAACAACATGATAAAGTAATAAGCTTATTAAATAACTTAGAATACAGGACTATTAATATTTATTATTCCAAATAAATCTGGAGCTTTTTCTGCTGTATAAAGAGATTCTGCAGTATGAACAGATTATTCTTGCAATTCTTTGGTTCTACCTAGGAAAGAAATGTAGCAATCTCCTGGGGCTTTCTTGGGATTTAAAGAAAGCCCTTAGGTTTTCTTTGAAGGAGGATTTCTGGAGTCTGCAGAGCTGGTATTCAGCAAATTTCAGAGTGCAGAGTATGAACAGAGGCAGTCTTGTAAGGACGGGAGCTGTTAACTCAAATCCTTTCCCTGCATAGATCACAGTTAAGTAGATCAGTATGTCAGTATTTGAATGTTTTTACTTTAGATATTAAAACTGTAGTGAGGTACCCAGTTGGTACCAGCAGAGCATTTAATTAATTTCCATATGTGTTTAAGTTCTGCATTTTAATTCTATTAATTGACATTCATATTCTGATGGTAATTGTATTTGGGTTTCCTCTAAGATAACTTTAGCTCTGTGTTGAAAATACTGTTATCTCACTTAATCGCAGAATCACAAATTACAGAATAATCTAGGTTGGAAGAGACCTCAAGATCATCGAGTCCAACCTCTAACATAACACTAACAAGTCCTCCACTAAACCATATCACTAAGCTCTACATCTAAACATCTTTTAAAGACCTCCAGGGATGGTGACTCCACCACTTCCAATGCCTAACAACCCTATCAGTAAAGAAGTTTTCCCTAGTATCCAACCTAAACCTCCCCTGGTGCAACTTTAGCCCATTCCCCCTCATTCTGTCACCAGGCACATGGGAGAACAGACCAACCCCCACCTCGCTACAGCCTCCTTTAAGGTACCTGTAGAGAGCAATAAGGTCGCCCCTGAGCCTCCTCTTCTCCAGGCTGAACAAGCCCAGCTCCCTCAGCCGCTCCTCATAAGACTTGTTCTCCAGGCCCCTCACCAGCTCTGTTGCTCTTCTGTGGACTCACTCAGGCACCTCCATGTCCTTCTTGTGGTGAAGGGCCCAAAACTGAACACAGTACTCGAGGTGCGGCCTCACCAGAGCCGAGTACAGGGGGACGATCACCTCCCTAGCCCTGCTGGCCATACTGCTTCTTATACAAGCCAGGATGCCGTTGGCCTTCTTGGCCACCTGAGCACACTGCTGGCTCATATTCAGCCGACTATCAACCAATATCCCCTGGTCCTTCTCTGCCAGACAGTTTTCCAACCACTCATCTCCCAGCCTCTAGCTCTGCTTAGGGTTGTTGTGCCCCAGGTGCAGGACTCGGCACCTGGCCTTGTTGAAATTCATATGGTTGGTTTCAGCCCATCACTAGATGGAATCACTAGATAGACAGAATCACTAGACTGTGTCAGGTTATCAAAGAAAAATTATACTAAGTTGACTGCTTCATTATTGTGGTAGGTTAACCTTGGCTGGCTGCCCAATCAACCCAGACATTCCTTCACATCTCCTCCTCAACAGAACAGGGGGAGAAATAAGGTGAAAAATATTATGGATGGCAATAAGGACAGGGAGATCACCAATTATAATCATAAGCAAAGCAGATTTGACTTGGGGAAAAAATATTTAATTTATTGCAAATTAGAATAGATTTGGGGATGAAAATTGTTAATTACTATTGATTATTAATAATTATTATTGTTGTTTTATAATAATAACAATGATGATGATGATAACAATAATAACAATAAAAATAATAATAACAATAAAAATAATAATGATGATAATAATAAAGCAACACATTCCCCCACCCCTTCCTGTTCCTTCATCCTTGCTCAACTTCATCCCTTCATCCCCAACTCCTCTACCTCATCCCCCCGAGTGTTGCAAGGGGATTGGGAATGAGGGTTGGGGCCAGTCTAACAGCTCATCTTTGCTGCTCTTTCCTCCTCACACTTTTTGTCTTCTCCAGCCTGGTCCTTTCCATTGGCTGTAATCCTTTGAGATAAACTTGCTCCTAAGTTGGATCCACTCTACAGTCATGACTTCAGCTGATGACTTCATGACTTCATGATCCACTCCATTTGGATCCTGAACACAGCTTTCTTCAGGTTATATCTGCCTGAAGATCCTGGGAACCCCCACACCATACGATTATTTATTTTCAAAGTACCTAAGGTCAGAATTGTTTAAAAACATTCCTTACATTCTTTGCTTTGGATCAGGCAACATAACATATGTTTAAGATATGGACAGTTCTCTTAAAACTTTAAAGCTATGTTGTTTGTTTTGTTTTGTTTTGTTTTTAACCCAATGTAGAAATTTTCTATTTTTTTAAGACATTAGACTAAAAAATATTTCATATTGCTTTAAAAGTTCTCCCCTTTTTGCTTTCTCTGTCTTCTTTGCTAATTTGTCAACCCAAAATTTTTTAGCTTTTTGGCAACAGTGATCGTTACCTTAAAATATTGCCTCCCATCTTTATGATGTGTTCTAATCTCATGTTTTATTGAGCAATTACATCAATTAAACAATAATACCACAGCTTATTGCTCTCTATAGGTTATTCACAGAATGTCTTGTTTTGGAAGGGACCTTAAAGATTTTCTTGTTCCAGCCTTCCCACACCTTCCACTAGACCAGGTTGCTTTTACAACCTTTCTTCTCATTATTGATCACATTATGTTCTTGTGTTGGCATGGTAAAATGCAATTAATCTTTAAAATTATTTAAATTTAAAAACTCCTGAGTCCTAGCTTCTGCTGAAGTCATGACGAAATTTCTATAGATTTCTCTTAAACCACAATTTTATTCTATATATGTTCTTCAAAAATGTAACCAACTCTTGTTATTATTTTTTGATGACAAGTAGCACTACTTTTTTTTAGAACTTGGTAAAAAATCTGAAAATGCATATTAATGCAGAAGGCTTCACTAGAACTTATAACTTCCTCCCTCCAAAGTTTCATTTATTCTTTCAGACCAAAAGTGCTGAAATGCTGTCTAAATACTCAAGGACCAACCCCAAGTCAGAATATAAACTAAATCCTTCCAGTAATTATAAATATCAATGATATAAAGATTTCAGCAGCCTATATTTCTATATAAAGTCTCTGCTTATTTCAAGTAATAAGCCAATTAATATACTTAGATTTCCTTCTCACACAGAATAATGTATGAGAAGAAAAACTAGAAAGCATTACTGCATTTGAAGACCTTTCTGGCTCTCACCAAAGACCTTTTTTAAAGATCAGTTTTTGTACAACAGTATTTTTTTAGATCAAATACCACCATCAGCTACATAAGCTTTCCAGAAGGGCTAGGGCTGGTAAATTACCATAGTAAATGACTGTATCAAGAGCTGTTTGATGGAAATTCAACAACTTCTTTATGTTATGCAACACTGAGTTAAAGACACATTCTAACTGAATGCAAACTTGGACTCCAGTACTGGTGTTCAATCATAGTTTTTCATATTGTAATTTTTTTGTTTTATTTCTGAGAGTCTTAAGCGGCTGGCTTCAGGAAGATCAGGAACAGCTCAGTGCAGAGTTGATCTTGCATAGTATTTAGTACTGTCTCCCGTATTAAATTAGCATATTTCACAGACTATACCCCAGGAAAGAGTAACTTGAAAAATACAGGCTATGATTTCTTGTTTTACATATGTGCCACCCTTGTTACTTTTAGTTTCCTGTAAAATAAAATAATAATAATAATAGTATTTAAAAACATTAAAAAAAAAAAAAAAAAAAAAAAAAACAACTCTGGTAAGTAAATAGAAGATATGCTAAGACAAGAGGAAATGTAGTGGGTTTATGTGGCAAGGTTTTGGTAGCAGGGTGTTATAGGGGTGGCTTCTGTGAGAAGGATCTAGAAGCTGCCCCATGTTTGGTAAGGGCCCCACTGCTCACCAGAGCCAAGCCAATATATGATGTTGTTTGCGCCTCTGTGAGAGTATATTTAACACAGCGGGGAAATAAAAAAAAAAAAACAAAAAAAAAAAAAACGCTGCACCAAACAGCAGCTGGGAGAGTGAGACAACCTTGCAGGCACCAAGGTCAGTGAAGAATGAGGGGGAGAGGTGCTACAAGAGCCAGAGCAGAAGTCCCCTGCGGCCTGTGGTGAGGACCATGGTGAAGCAGGATGTCCCCCTGCAGCCCGTGGAAGAGACCATCGTGGAGCAGGTGGACCTGCACTGACGGAGGCTGTGGCCTGTGGAGGACCCCCACCAGAGCAGATTCCAGGCCAGAGCTGTAGCCCATGGAGAGGAGACCACACAGGAGCAGGTGACCTGGCAGGAGCTGCTGCCCGTGGGGGGCCCAGGTTGGAGCAGTTTGCTCCTGAGAGATGGACCCCATGGTACGGACCCATATCTGGAGCAGTTCTTGAAGAGCTTCTGCATGTGGGAAACCCACGTCGGATCTGCATCCCATGGGAGGGACCCCACAACACAGGGGATGAAAGTGACCAAGAAAAAGCAGCGGAGAAAAAACGTTATAGACTGACCATAACGCCTGTTCCCCCATTCCTCTGCACCGCTCAGGGGGAGGAGGTGAAAGAGGGTGGATGGGGGGAAGGTGCTTTTGTTTTTTTTCCATTGTTTCTCACTTCTCTAACTTGTTAGTAATAAGCAATAAATCTTACTATCTCCCTATGCTAAGTCTGTTTTGCCTGTCGCAATAATTACTGTACAATCTCCCTGTCCTTATCTCAACCCTTGAGCCCTTTTCATCGTATTTTCTCCCCGTTCCTCTTTGAGGAGGGGGAGTGAGAGAGCGATTGTGGTAGAGCTCAGCCACCCGCCTGAGTAAAACCATCACAGGCAAGAATAAGAACTGTTTTCATAATGTTCTAAGTTTACTTAAATGCATTTTTCTCTGAAATATTTTGAACATCCTGCAAACTGAATACTTTTATCCAGAGCTATTGTTTTTCCAACACACAGATTGCAATGTTTGTCATACAGCAAATAAAGACATTTTTGTCTGTGATCAGGCTTGATTTTCTCCAACTTTTCCTTGGAAAGGTAATAAAAAATTAATAGTTTGCTCCTTTTCACTGCTATAACTTATGTGGCTCTCATTTAGGACAGAGTTGTTTTGAGATTCCTGTACCACATTCAAACTCGGATGTTCTACTGAAGAACATCTGTGGAATTTCTACAGTTTTCTGATACTGTCACAAAAATTAGTTTAACTAAGATGGGGCTATGAACTACATGTATGTCACTGCAAGCACCAATAATCCTTAGAAAGAAAAGAAAAAAAAAATCAAACATTCAGGGACTTCTCTGAACTGATATAGAATTCAGATAGTATTAAATTAAAAGCTAAAGTCATTTGTTGATTCAGGGAAATTATAGACATGTGATTACTCCTTAGTATGTAGGGTCTCTGACTGTATCAGAGGCAACCATGTTTTTATCAATCAGCATCTTCTTGAAGGTAAAGTCTGAAAACACAGAATAATGCATGATGTAAGGGACGTCAGGAGGTCATATATTCCAAAACTAAGGACTATTTGAACAAAATTCTGTGCTGGGGTTTCACTATTTTTCTTGACATTTCAAGAGTTCCACATGAAATTTCAGGAAAACTCACAATTTAAAGTTACTTACTTTCTAATATCTAATTTTAGATTAGATATTATGAAGCAATTATCTACCGTGTGTAGTGAGGCACTGGAACAGGTTGCCCAGAGAAGTTGTGGATACCCCATCCCTGGAGGTGTTCAAGGCCAGAATGGACAAAGCCCTGGGCAACCCAATAAAGTAGGTGGCATCCCTGCCCATGGCAGGGGGTTTGGAACTAGATACCTTCCAACCTATACCATTCTATGATTCTTTTCTTCCATGCGGTCTGGTTTTCTTCCATGTGATCTTCCATGTGTCATATATAATGTTAACTTTTAAAAGTGTAAAATCAGCTGGATATTTCTTGCTGAAAAAAGGATGTTAAAAAATTCCAGTCTTTTGGGAAGTTTCTCATATATCTATGGTCATGCTCGATGAAATCTGATGTTTATTCACTAGATAGAAAATTAGAATGTAATTGTACTCTTTCATTTTTGTGCCCAGTGTTCTCCAATATTTGATGATTCTAGTAGCTGTTCATTTTTTAAAATTCATTTATATTTTCCTTGGAAGATCTTATTTCAAACTTTTAAATGTTTTTAATTCTTACAAATAATATGAAAGATGTACTCAGGAAAAAAAAAAAAAAAAAAAAAAAATTGACATTGCCTACTTTAAAAATAAATAATATTAAGGGAACTTTGCAGTACAGAGATCCACATATATACCTTACTAAAGGACAGCCACTGCTGAGAGCCTAAAAAAAATACAAAATTAATTTAGATGTATGGAAGTAACGTTGTGCAACTAACATTAATATTTGTTTTCATATACTCTTTTCATAATCAGTGATACTGCACAGCTTCTCCTTTGTTAATATATTGGTTATCCTTCAAACAGGGGAGCAACAGCTACTGAGTTACTTATAGAGTTTGTTCAACTTCCTTTTTCAGGTTTGCTTCTTTCAGTTCTAACCTAAGACAAACCGACAAACCTGGAGCTATTAAGAACCTTATTGTTGTTGTTTTTGTTGTTTTTGTTGTTTTGTTTTTTGTTTTTTTTTTTTTTCCTTTCTGTATCTACTCCCAAAGATCTTCTGGGGAAAAACTAAATAAATAATTAAATAAATGAATAAATAAATAAAATATGAGCTTCATAATAATGCCTAGGCCATAAAAGATGTCAAAGATTTCCTCAAACTCAGGTCTGGTGAGAAAGGGCAAGTTACATTCCCAAGTTAAATACAGGCAAGCTTCCAGAAGGATACAGTGTGAGCAAAAATTTATCTAAAGGAGGGATCAAAAGCATAGGAGAAGAGAAGATAATTTAAAATCTCAGGCTAACCTACTTCTTTACCTCTACTATTATTATCACCATGGAGCATCTCTGTAATGACTGAGATAAACATTTGATTGATATGTGTAGGATCCATAGGGTTTTGATGGCAAAATGACAGTAAGAAAAAAAAAAATGGAGTCTGATGGGCTGTGGGATTATTATTATTATTTTTTTTTAATATTAAATTACAGGATGGGTAGAGAAGGATTATGGGAAAGGAGCCCTGAGCTATGAGAATATTAGTGCACCAGACAGTGGCCTTGTACATCACTGTGCTCCATGTGAGCTAATAGACACTGAAGCTCCCCACAAAACATATTATTTTCCAGTGAAGATGTCTGGCAGCAGCACAGTTTGTCTCAGAGCTCAGTGATGTAATGACATAACAGTGATGAAGCAAGACAGTACAGCTTTGCACTGCTATTCTTCTCTTGGATAGTAAGAAGCAGTTGCAGACATATTTTGCAAACCAAGTCAGTAATCATCCACTGCTATTTCCACTTTGTTCTCCATTGTCAGACCCTTCTATAAGTGCTGTCTCACTTTGCAGACCCTTCAGCAAATGGCATCTAAAAAGTAACTCACATGTTGCTTTTTTACTTTTCCTGACTTATATGTACATTGCCAACCCAGTACAGAATGCCTTTTCCTAACATAAATATAAATTCAGAAGGAATCATATACACAAACATACAAAATAATCTGATTCATGCAGTCACTTCTTATTTATTAAAATAAGAAGTTATTTCAGTCTGTTTTACCATAATGACTGTAGCATTTTTATTGGCATTTGCATCCTGAGTTACCATAAATTTGGGTCACTTCTACAAACAACTAATAGGTTGTTCAGGTATTGTGTGAAAAAAAAAAATGCAAATTTTTGAATAAAACTTTCAAATCATTGTTTCACACAAAATTTCCTTGCTGTGGATTTAGAACTCGATGAAAATCTCTAGCTGAAATGCATAAAACTTTAGCTACATAATAACAGCTCTGAGTTCAAAAAATATGGAAGTCTTTTTGTGTGTTTGTTTTGTTGTTGTTGTTGTTTTGTAATAAGAAAAAGATAGGAGTTTCCCTTAGGAACTGAGGAAACGGCTGAAGGTAAGAAAATGAAACTTTGGTGGAAGAGGATCAGATAAGGGACTACATAAGCAAACCTGGCATATATAAATACATAAGCCCTGTTCTAATGCACTCACAAATGTTAAGGGAGCTGTCTGAAGTCTTTGAGAGGCCACTACTGGTAATCTTGAATGATCATTGCTACTGAGAGAAGAGCCTGAGGACTGGAGGAAAGCAAATGTCACTCCTGTTTTCAGGAAGGGTATGAAGGAGGACCCAGGAAAGTAGAGGCCAGTCAGCTTCACCTCGATCTCTGGCAATGTGATGGAGCAGCTAATCCCAGAAACTATTTTTCAAGCACACGAAGGACTACAAAGTCATTAGGAGGAGTGAGAATTTATTCATCAAGGGAAAGCAATGCATGACTAACTTGATAACCTTCTATGATGACATTACTGGCTTGGTAGATGAGCAGTGGATATCATCTATCTAGACAGTAAGGTTTTCAACAGTCTCCCATAAGATCCTCATAGAGAAGCTGATGAAATATGGGCTGGATCAGCAGAGGTAGGGTGAGAACTGGCTGCTTGGCCAGGTCGAGTGGGTGGTGATCAGTGGCATGAAGTTTAGTTGGAGACCACTAATTAGTGGTGTATCCTAGGGGTCTGATCCTGTTTAATATCTTTATTAATAATCTGGATGAAGGACAGACTGTACCCTCAGCAAGTCTGCAGGAATGGCTGATATACCAGTCAACACTATACCAGTGTTGACATTCAGAGGGGCCTTAACAGACTGGAGAGATGGGTTTGCAGGAACCTTGTGAAGTTCAACAAGGCAAAGGGCAGTCCTGCACCTGGAGAGAAACAACTACATGCTATGGGCCTTGCAGCTGGAAAGTGGCTTGGCAGAAAAGGACCTGGGGTTTCTGACAGACACTAAGTTTACCCTGAGCCATCAATGACCACTTGCAGCAAAGAGGGTTGATGGTATCCTGGGCTGCCATCAGGTCAAGGGAAGTGATCCTTTCCCTCTACTCATCATTGCTGAGGCCATACCTGGAGAGTTGTATCTTGTTCTAGGCTCCCTGTCACAAGAAGGTTATAATACTGCTGGAAAGAGTTCAGTAAAGAGACATAAAGATGATGAAGAGACTGGAGAACCTCTCTCATGAGGAAAGGCTGAGAGAGATGGGACTGTTCAGCCTGGACAAGAGAAGGCTCAGGGGAGATCTTATCAATGTATAGGGTGTAAAGAAGAGGGAATAAGGTTCTTTTCATTGGTGCACAGTGACAGGACAAGAGCCAATGGGTGCAAACTGAAACACAGGAAGTTAAGCCTGAATATCAGGAAACACTTTTACGTAAGGGTGACTGAAAAAAAGGCACAGCTTATCTAGAGAGGCTTTGGAGTCTCCCTCCTTGGAGTTATTGAAAAGTTTCCTGCTCTGGGTGGCATGGAGGTTTGACCACATATCTCCTAAGGTCTCTCCTGCCTTGGCCAATCCGTGATCCTTTGATTCTGTGACTGTTTTCTTGATTACATTCATTTAATTCCAATATTTTTCTTGGCATTCAATAGCAATTCTAGGAAGTAATAGATGCAGATAATCAAGTCAGAATATAGAGACTCCTTTTGTTACCTGAAACCTGTCCAAGGCTTTCTACATTAGGAGTGTCATTTCTAATGCATCTTGCTGCATGGCTCAATGGCACCTTGTAATCCTTTTTGTTTCAGGTCTGTGCCATCCATATGAGCATGTCATCTAATACAACCCCTGAAATTTGGATTGAATGAGTGCAATTCTGAATGGCACCTGCAATATTTATATGGAAGGTAGTTTTCGTGTTCTGTTTATTATCCTTTAACTTTTAGATTTTTAATTGCTTATTATCAACAAAATATGACAGCAATAACTGAAGACTTTAAAAGCTTTGAACAGGTATTTAAAAGTTCCATCTAGCATAATTTGCAACTGTTTTTAGAATTCTTAAAAATACTCTTAGTCTAGGGCAAGCCCAAGCAAGTTTGATTGACTTTGTAAGTTGTGTCTCATCTCAGACAATAAAAATCAGTATTAGTAATTTCAGTGTTCTGCTAACCTATCTGGCAGAAAGCAGAATTTCCATGTTTGAGTTCTCTAGAAGCAGTTATGACACTCTGCTATGATGCTGCTTGAGCAGAGGCGATGCATGAACTATAGCCATCAAAATGGATGAAATTAAGTTTATTTCTTTGCTGCTTTACTTTCTAATATATCTATGTATTTAAGTGGTATGCAAGGAAACAGATTCTCCTGATCCAAACACTGTTTTTAATGTTTTGTACATTACCAGAAAATTTCATTTCCCTACAGTGATAATTAGTACAAGTTACAGGGTAAACTTCATCTTATGTTGAGTAAACAATTCTTGGAGTAAACATCTGTTCATGCAATTATAAGTAAATGAGGTAGATGTTTGATACTGAGCTTTTCATTTTTTTGCTTTTTTTCCTCCTGATTCCAGAGATCATAGCAATTAGCAGTTAGGATCTTCCTTATGCTATTCCATTACTAAACAGTAATATTCTGGATGTACTAGAGGGAAATAAAGATTCAGAAATTAACTGGAAGACTGACTATTTACTTGAGGACAACTTTTTTTTTAACACTAAAACATGATTTATGCTGTTTCAAAAATACAAGGTTATTTTCTCCTATCAATTACAATCCTGAAAAATCCATCAGTGCGACAGTGGATGGTAAAGTTTATAATCTTTAAACCTGTTTTACCTTTTCAAGGCTTGTCAGTAAGTCACAGGGAACAGCTGTATGCCTCTAAACCTTTCCCATTCTATAATATTCTCACTCCTCAGGGACTCCCTGCTTCCATGCCAGATGTATATTTAGACCCATGAAAAGTCAGAGATGTAGAGAGGTTAACACAACAAAAGCAGGTATGGAGACCTGGAGAGAAACATGATTTCAGTCTGTGATGCAGCAGTGATTAACAGAAAATATTCCTTTCACAATGCAATGTTAGAATGAGAAATAGTTTGTCTTGACTGAAAATCCCCTTGAGAACACGTTATCTCTTTCCACCCCACCCTGAATACTTATGAAGTTTTCTGGATCTTCAGTGGTAGATATAATAGCTATATACTCCAATATAACCAACAGCAAAGTACTTCTTGGTATTCTAGCTGGGAATATATTTGAGAAATGGGTCTTGTCCTAGATGATTTATTTGTTTATTCATTTATTTTTAGATTGAGTGTGAAAGAGAAATATACCGTGCTAAATGTGTGAAATGTGTTCTATGGGGAGTATTTCAAGAAATGACCAAACTTACGGAAATTTAGAACTGAAAATATAGACTAGTGGTTCCTGAGCTTTGGCTTGGGGACAAAGTTGCTTACAACATCTTTTGATGTTGTTAAAAGCCATTGGAAATTAGGTTGAGGAATAGACTCTTTATGCTGTGAGATGTGTTTACACTTCAGTTCTCTTTTTTTGTTTTAAAGCAAGCCAGTGGGCTGACCTGGTCACTGGTAAATGGTGTACATTTCCACTCAAGTCAATGATGTTACAATCATATGGAATTTTCGTTATGTTGTTCAACCTCTGTGCGGTCATATACCTTGCTATGTCTTTGCACCAGGAGTTGCTATGGAAAATGGATATTATGGAAACTATCTTACAGTGGGTAACATGGGGAAATCATTTTGTCCATTGCTTCTTATTTCATTGATTCTGTTCTTGCTGTGTGAACTATGAGTCTACTCTGAAAGAGCACAAGACAAGACTGGGATATTAACATCTAGCTGCTTTTATGACTGAAGGTCAGATGTTTACCAGCCAACAGGAATACTAACAAGGTTGGCAGTTGGTACTCCCTGCTCAGTACCAGGACTATTGTGTGGCTTGTGGCTGAAATGAATCTCTATATTGAAATAGAGCTTTTTACACCAGAGCAATTAATTTTGGCTATTGCATTGCTCTCTGTACTGTGGAGGATAGGTGTGACCTGCCTTTCTAGCATGTCACTCCCCCTGTCAGCATCTTGTATTCCACCTGGCCTATTTTGGGTGTAGCACCATGAAGTCCACGAGATACCAGTGACAGTAAAATTCTGGGTTTCTGCATACATGGTTGAACACAGATTTCTTCTAAGGATTTTTTTTTTGTCTGTCTGTTTTCTTCAGATGCAATAATAGACTTTTTTGGGGCCAAGTTTGTTCCAAGTAATGAAAGAGTTGTGATGCACTACGTTGCTGTGATAAGTGCTGTCAAATAGCCAAGGAAGGAAGGTAAGAAAAATCAACACACCAACCCTGGAATGTGGTGTCTTGTTCAATTTATTTTCTTAGACACCTGGTTTCAATGTTAACCCAAAGTGCAGACTGTCATAATATTCCTCACAGTACCATTGTGGACCATGTGTTGTAAACTGACACTTTTTCAGATCAAGTTTTGGGTCAGCTCATTACAGTATCCCTACATCAGACAAACTTTTCCTGGCCATTGGTTGTTATCTTTGACCTTCATTCTACTAGCTTTAATTTCCTTTAAATGGCACTATCCTATGTGTCTGTCAGAAGTTACTCAACCATGTTTCTCCATGTGTTCCTACTGGGAAATTCTCCAGGCAACAACTCTTCTTCCAGCACAATCAGACCAGAAATTCATTTATTCCAGTCCCCAGGTTATCCTTCTGTGCTCCTAGGATTGGGATTACAACATCATTTTTTTCTTGAGTAGCAGCTGTAAGGAGTAATAAAATGCACTGCAGGACTAAATACCGGGAAGGTTGTTTCCCAGCATGCAAGACTTGAGTTTTTATAGCTGCTTAAAGCCTTGGGCTCACTAAGTTACAAGAAATTTTGGAAGAAAGCATTGCATGGCTCAGGTAGCAAAGGAATGTTGGAGTATGCAGGCTGTTTGTCGTTTATATTCTGTGGATAGTAGTGTAGAAACCAGTGTATCCTCTCATACATGATTATATTATTATATTTTTAATGTGCTAGGAAAGTGGGACGTTGTGTGATTTCCTTTCCTATCATGTGGTGCACACAATATGGGTCATCAGGTAATAACATACTCAGTAACTCAGGTACCATTCCTCAGTACACTTTCCAATGGCCCAGCTGACATTGGAAAATGCTTAACCAGCTAACCAATGTTGTTGTAAAATCACAGAAGAGATACAGGAAGATCAAAGAAGTGAAACAGAATTATCAACAGGAAAAGAGGGCATACTACACAGCACATGGTTTTAATAAGTTATGCTACATTTTTCAGCAACAAAGGTACAGATATTTCAGAGAACCATTGGGATTTCTCAAAAAGTATATATTATTATTTCAGTAAAACTTAGAATCATAGAATATTCCAAGTTGGAAGGGACACACAAAGGTCATTGAGTCCAACTCCTGTCTCCACACGGCACCACCCAAAAATCAAACCATATGTCTGATAGTTTTGTTCAAATGTTTCTTGAACTCCAGCGGGATTGGTGCCTGGGGAGTATGTTCCAGTGCCTGACCACCCTCTCAGTGAAGGACGTTTCCCTAATATACAGCCTGACCCTCCCCTGTCCCAGCTCCATGCCATTCACTTAGGTCCTATTGCTGGTCACCAAACAGCAGAGCTCAGCACTTGCCCCTCCTCTCCCCTCGTGAGGGAGCTGCAGGCCGCTATGAGGCTTCCCCTCAGCCTGCTCTGCTCAGGGCTGAACAAACCAAGGGACTTCAGCCATTCCTCATCTGTGTCCCCCTCTAGATACTTCACCATATTTGTAACCCTCCTCGAAAGTACACAAATGCCAAATGAGTTAATTGGTGCTGTAGTCTGTGGTAAATGGATTTCCCATACTACAAGATACAGTTAAAACATTATTAGGATTTTTATAAAATAGTAAAATGAGAAAGTATGACTGGCTAAATGGATTGTCTAAACAAAATTGTATTTAATGCAGAACATCATTCATTGAGCTTTACACATAAAGGTAGGCATAATCACTGATATCTGGTGGTCAATTTCAAAGAATGAATGAATCATAGTAGTCTGTGGAGACAGCATATGGGGGGTAATCTTTCTCCTGGAAAAGAAAGGTCACTACAACTCTTCAATGACAAAAGTAACAGAACAACACAGTGATGTGTGGCTGGAGGTGGTTTTAACTAGGTGATCTACAAGGTGACCAGCAAAACAACCTGAGGTAATGGCATGAAACTTCATCAGGGAAGGTTCACATTATGTATTAGGAAAAGGCTCTTCACCAAGAGGGTGATCAGGCACTGGAACAAGCTCCCTAGGGAAGTGGTCATGGCACCAAGCCTGTCAGAGTTCAGGAAGCATTTGGACAAAACTCTCAGAAATATGGTATGACTTTTGGGGGGTGCTGTGTAGAGCCGGGAGTGGGACTCGATGTTCCTTGTGGGTCCCTTCCAACTCGGGATATTCTATGATTCTACAATACAAGGTCTCCATGAAATCAAACACTCAGCAAGTATCTAGTGAGACAGGTAATATAAAACAATGACCCTTGCAAAAGTTGAGAGCAGAGCATGTTTTGGGGGGCTGCTTATATTATATATAATATAAGAGTGATAGTACTGGAATGACTTTAAAAAGGAAAAAAAATAAAATAAAATAAAAATAAAAATAAAAATAAACTAT
Organism: Aythya ferina; assembly: GCF_964211825.1. NCBI lineage: Eukaryota > Metazoa > Chordata > Aves > Anseriformes > Anatidae > Aythya > Aythya ferina. Next base: position 84,377,866 of record NC_140297.1, read on the forward strand.
TTGAAGCTATCATGCCTTCTAATCCAAAGTGTTTCATATTTGCTTAGAGTAAGGAAATATTGTAGTTGTTTTCCAACCTTGTTAAACATGCCAGCGTACAGAGATACACTGTAAATGCTAATGCTGGCAAGAAGCTCTGGCAGTAGCTTCAAGCCAATTTGGCACTACCTGTTTTGATGATGTTCAGCCTTCTGCATGCTTAATGTCTGCATAAATGTGTGAGAAGTACCCTCTTTAAGGAACCATGACTCCCTTGAGTCCCCCACATTCCCTAAGCATTCCCAACTGAGCTGTTTCATATCCATACAGCGGAGAAGCAGCTTTCTTTCAGATAAGACTGTAGAATATAACTGGAATTCTGGAAAGCGGACTCTTTCAACCTGGTGTAGACACTATCCCAGCTGTCAAACCAAAACAATGACGAAACAATACAGAATTTTGAAGAGTTCTGATGCTCATCCAGAAACCATGGCAGCTGGGTTATCAGTAAAACACAGCAACAGAATTACCTTATACAGTACTTCACTGTACTTGGTGTAAGGCCATGAATATCTGTTATGAAACAAACCCCATATTTTGCCAGTAGCAAATACCTTCTTTGAAGTTTCTGCAAAAATAGAGACTTAGTCTGACAACAGTTGGCAAGTTGCCGTCTTATCTCATAATACCTGCAGCTAAAATTAAGAGGATTGCAATTTCCAATTTTAGTGACATAGTGGACATTTTGGAGGGAAGGATAACTGTAGACTCTGGGAAACTCATCTAACATAAATAATAGTAAAATTGCTATGAAATTAGAAATACCTTAACACTTAAGTGACAATAATTGAGACAAATTCCTCTACACTCTGTATTTCCTCCAGACCACAGAAAAGCTAAATGGACAAAATTGAGAGGAATCCTAGTATATACACCTCTGTAAAGGGCGAATGAAAGTTCCTCATAATTTTTATTATTATTATTATCATCATCATCATCATCATCATCATCATTGTCATCATCATCATTATTTTAAACTTTGAAGCAGGAAAGTAAAGTTTCTTAAGTGCCAGATACACATGATTTTCTACAGGCCTTATTTGCTTTTACTCAAGCTCACTTCTCATGAATGAATGTGGCTTTGTCTGAAGGACAGCCACGAGATCCTCTGTTGAATGAATTTTCCTTAGTATTTTTCAAATCTTTGAAATCCAATAAAGCTGTTTGAAACACTACATGCATTGTCTGGACAGCCTTCATTTTTCTCCTTTTAGCAGTTGATTTTGTAGTAGATGACTTTATGCACTACTACCATTGATACATTTGTCAATGTATTTTGGCTGCAAGAAGCAGGAACCACTGTAAGTGAATAGCCAGTTCTACTTGAAAAAAACATAATATGCTCCATTACCCAAACTGATATATATTCCACTTCATGATCTGAGAGTATTTACTGGAATGGTGAAACTCTTCATCCCGCCTTCCTGTATAACTGAATTTTTGCATTTCAAATTTATTGCAATGAATGGTTATGAGAATTCTTTCCAGTGGCAGAAATATTTATCATACTTGCAAAACCTGAAAGTCTGTTGGAATTAAACAGTTTTCAGTAGAAGCTCTGGGATATTAATGAAGATGATTTTAAATCCAGTGCTCCCTTAAAAACATTAATTGCTTAGATTTCCATAATATCACAGACCTCAGATGGTTGTTGTTACAATACAGAATCATCTGGGCATTTAAATTATGTAACTTTTACTATACAGAAGAGTTTATTTTAACTATAGCAATCAGAAGAATGTTATATATAATGTGTTAAAAAATTCTGTGCAAGTCTCTCTCTTCCCCTGCAGCTGCATATTTTTGTCATTACAGTTGAATACAACCAAATTTGTAGAGCAAAGTATTAGCTCATGATCTTATTAGCTCATGATCTTACTGAAAAAAAAAAAAAAAAAAAAAAAACACCACCACAACAACAACAACAAAACACAGAACTACCTTATTATATGTTATCAGACAAAACAGTAGTTATTAGACATACTAGTTGGACAGAGAAAAAAAATAGATAAATAAATAAAGCCAGAGGTAACTAGAAGCACATAAGAATTGGATGAAATCTGTATGGATAGGAAATGAAAACTTTACTTTGAGTAAAAAAATTGACACTGGATGTTACAGATTGAAGTCGATCAACCATTTCACATGTTCTTTATGAACTGATATGGCCAGAAAGTGCAATAAAAAGGGTAAAAGCCTTTTGGGAATGTATTGAAATTTAACATTTTCATCCCAAGTAGCTTATTATGCCACTTTCAAAACTTAAGTCTTAGTTTTCTAAATTATTCAGAATAGTTACCTACTAACTTAACCATGTACTACGTGTTAATGTATGTTATATATATTAGCTTAAATTAAATATTAAGTAAATATAAACTATTGAACATATTAACTTAAATAATTTTTCAGTTATTATACAGTTACAGTATTATAAGTTAAAACAAGTGAAAAAAAAATACCATTTTCAGAATTCTTTCTTACAAGAACAAATCCATGTTTAAAAATTATGGAATTTATATCACAATAAAGTTTTTCTCTTCTTTCCTCTTTTCATTGAACTTTTTCTGAAATTATTTAATTACAGTGCTCTGCATAAGGTTTGACATGTCTCTATCATTTTCTTACCATTCAGGAAAATAAAATGTTCTGACAACAAACCATATATTCCTTAAGGGTCTATTTAAAATACATCCGATAGTCATGGAGAAATTCATATTAAATTTAAATCACTATTTTATGTACGCACTGTAAGAAATTTAATTTTAGAGATAATATTATGTTACTGAATTCCAAAATAAAATGCAACCAGCTTTGACAACAGTTGCGTAAGAGTCACTTCCAAGTTATATTGATTATGTGTGACCCTTTGTATTATTTATTGGACAATGCACGTGGGCAGACAGAAAAACTGAATATCTTTGAAGGCACCTTTACTTTTAGAGTTTTTTTAAGCCCCAGCAAGCTCTATTAAACTCCTCTGAATGGGGAGGATATTAGGGATATTTCTGAACCAAAGGACTTATTTTAAACATACCGTAATAGCATGCTGGAAGGCTTAGTTTCGAACAATTGTAATAGAGTTTGAAAGGTCTCCATGTCAGGTTTCTGCTTAGGAGAGTGTGCATACAATTCAGGTGATTTTGCAGTCTATCAAAGGATGCTGTAGAAGTTCCCGCTCTCACAAAATGACACCGGAATTACACAGCTTATCTCTTTTTGTTCTGAGTTCCTAAAAACACTGAAAAGTGCAACTAAAAGCTTTTTACAGTCTGCCTTTGTACCTCGTTGGGACATGTATCTATGTGTATGGCCCTTGCTGCTGATTCCTCTTAGACTCCAGTCTTTCTCTGTTAAGAATGGACATCACTATACTTCAGATCCATCAATGCAATCCAATATTCCAGTACCTTTTTTGGTCCATGGGACATAAAATATGACAGACAGCTGCACTAATTCTGTTGCTTTTTTGATCCTCTGGTTATTAAGAAGTACATTTTTCTCCCTTCTCTGTCACCATTACCCCTTCCCTAAGGTTCCCTACATACTTAGATTCTCAAAGAACAAACTGTCTACAAAGTAAGCAAGCAAGCTTGCTTGGAAAGGAATTTCTCAGTCAATAACGTTTGAGTTCTGAAGCAGTTATGAGGTTCCCATTAGGCTGCTTCTTATGAGAAGAGACACGGTTAGTGTCAATCTAGAGGAACTAAATACACGGCTGTAGCTTAGAAAGAGTAATTTCAGGGTTTGATGGTTTGAGGGTTTCATTCTTCTTTGTTCATAAAAGTACCCACTACTCAAAACAAAGGAATGTTCTCATTCAAAAATACAGCTTATGTCACAACACAAAAGTGGGCTGAAAATCAGAACTGGGTCTGAAATACATCACTTTGACCATACAGCAAATTTAGTTAACTGTTTGGTGCAACACAATCTTCATTCCATCTGCTCCTTCAAACTTGTAGATGTATTTCACATTCCCTGTTTAAATTGTAATTTTTAAAGATCATGGTATAGTCAGAGATGCTCAAAAATGAAAGACAGCTAAGTATTTTCCAAATAATAAACACAGGTCCTTGGTGACTAAGAGTGAGAAAACATTGTTTGAAAGGAATTGTTCTGTTATCAAATAGCCTATATTCTTAAAATTGTATGTTGCATATAAGATACAAGTCTTTGTAAAGATTATATTTTATTGATAAAGAATGCACTCTTTTCAGGCTAGAGATACTACTTAGATTTGATTTTAACATCAGAATAGGAATGTTTGTTGAAATATCATGTGAAACCCACTGGTGAAAAGTAGGTTTAACTATATATTTTAAATAATCTAGTATTAAAATGCTAAAACTCAGATTATCAATGCATTTTTTTCTTTCAAATTACTTATGTCACTTATTCATGTTAGTGCTGTATAAGTCATTTATATAATTTTGTGCTTAAACAAACAGCAGGTGATAAAGAAACACAAAATGGAAAGATTAAACCTCTTGCTGTCATCATTAAGTGCCGGTTTGCTTTCTACTTTTGGTGAATCATGAATATTTTCCTCACTAGCTGTGAGGACTACTAAAGGTGTGTTATGCAACTTGTTTCAAATTGTTCTTACAAAGTCTACAGCCCATAAACTCCAGAAACAGATGTCAGATTTAAATATACTTGGTTATTATCTTGAATGAAAACAAAAGCTTTACTGAGACATAGAAAACTTATTCATCTAGACATCAGTGGAACTTATGTTTACATTTTTGTCAGAATAAATATCTAACCAATAAGATGTGAGGGTAAATATTAGGTTGCTGTACATCATCACTGATCTTTGCATTCTCTTGGGGAAATGCTGAGCCCACTGAACGATTTAGTTGTTTATACTAACTTAATGCTAGCCCAAAATCTGACTTCAAAGATGCCCTGAAGGTGAATTCAATGTATGCAATGTGGAGGTTATTGTATATACTAAACATCACAGAATTCAACATACTTGATAATGGGTAAAGAATGAAATTTTAAGAAGTTTTCTTGATTTAGGATGCTCCATCAGTTTCAAATGCATTGGAAAAGTCCTCCAAGATCATCTGGTCCAACCATCTCATTACCACCAATATCACCCACTAAAACATGTCCCTAAGCACTATGTCCAACCTAATGTCCAACCTGAGGCCATTCCCTCTAGTAATCTGCTCCCCACACCTTCCTTTCAGGTAGTTGTAGAGAGCAATAAGGTCTCCCCTGAGCCTCCTCTTCTCCAGACTAAACAACCCCAGCTCCCTCAGCCACTCCTCATAAGACTTGCAAATATGTGTTATTTAGGAAAGTGTATGATGAAAAGCTTACTTAGGTAGGCATGTCAAAACCTTAGCTGAACAGAAGACAAAAATTCAAGCTCTTTAAAATTTTTAAAATCTTTAGAATTTAAAAGTTTTGACATGCTATACAACAGTTCTGTGACAACTTTGAATCAACGTATGGCAGTGCTGAACTAAAAGTGGTCTCACTCTCATCCCCCCTCCCTACTCCTTCATTTCTTTTCAGCTGCATGCTTTCTTCCTCTCTTTTGCTGGTGAAACTGTTTTTCAGCCAGCAACTTGCATCAGGGAATTTCTCCACTTCTGCTAAAGCTTTGCTATACTGCAGCAAAGAATCTCATTCACCTGGCCAGCAAGAGGTGAGAAGATTTGCTCATGAATGCTACATACCTTTCCTATTAAAGCACTCACACAGAGGGAGAGCCTGAGCTTTGCTCCCTCTTCCCAGGCACCTGATGTACTGGATCCAGTGAGTGGTTTAACTCATGTTTGCCAGAGACCTGGCAAAGTAAGAACACAATCTTACTTTGACTTAAGAAAATTCTCTTAATGAATCAATTTGTTAGTAGCAGTCTCTTATTTTATTCACAATTTGAGCCATTAGAGCTTTTGTTTTGAATATAAACCCAAACCATGAGACAGGACCTTTACTTTACCATAAGTTCAGCTAAAAACATGGTTAATGGTGTGGAATAAAATCTGAAACATGTTGTGTATTGAGAGAAAGAAAGAAAGAAAGAAAGAAAGAAAGAAAGAAAGAAAGAAAGAAAGAAAGAAAGAAAGAAAGAAAGAAAGAAAGAAAGAAAGAAAGAAAGAAAGAAAGAAAGAAAGAAAGAAAGAAAGAAAGAAAGAAAGAAAAAGATTCCTTCTTCTGTTATTTTAATAATACTTCAGCCCCAATAGATTTTTCTTAAATTTAAAAATAAGTTTATTTTCTATTTAGGTTAAAGCCAAATATTTTTAATATCTTTTGTGATGTGAATGTATTTATTACACTTTGTTGATGACTAAAGAAATAGAAAATAAATGGCCTACATACAATGGCCTACATTACAGAGGCCTACAAGTTCCCAACTTAACTGCAGCAGAACCTGAGAGAAATATGTACATTTGAATGTACATATTCAAATATGTATATTTGAAACTCTACAGCTTTTCTGGTAAACAAAATTAATGTTTCTGAGGTGCCCAGCTTCTTCAAGTAAGATTACTTGTACTGCATGTATTCTAAATAACCACAGAAGGTTAACACTTGTAGAATCCCTGAGTAAAGGCTTCCTTTGTGTTTTTGTTTTGTTTTGTTTGTTTGTTTGTTTTTTTACTTCAATTTTTAAATTAGATATTCAATTTAGTCATCTATTCATTAGTAGAGTATAATAGGTAATGGAAGATGCAAATCTTTTTTGGTGTTATGTAAATAATGAAAAAATGATTTCCCTGCCATTGGTATATTTTTGATGAGTAGACTAAGGTAGTTTTCTTTACATTAATGTTTATGTATTGATTTATTTATTTATTTTTAAGAAGGCATTGAATAAGAAGGCATATTTCAATGAGACTGCAAAAGGTGATATGGAAATCTAGTTTTGTTTCACCTCAGTAGCAAAAGATACCTTTGCAGTGACAAATGTAGTGCAGAAAGCAAAGCCAGGCATTGTGCCAGTTTTACAAGAAGTACACAAAAGGTTTGTTGTCCTGTTCCATCGGTTTTCACTCTAGGCAAAATTATTTTTGCTAAGCACTATACATTACAGTTGAGAAGGAAAACATAAACAAACAAAACAGGAGGCTAAAGAGTAAACTTTAACGTGATTTATTTTCTTTGTTATATAACTACAGCAAGTCTCTGAAGCATCTGAAGCATAACAGTCTCATTGAAATGACTGCACAAATAAGCAGGCTAGCAGAGAGAACATACGGGGTCCATATTGCTTTTTTTTCACTGAAATATCCCAAAAGGGGATCTCAAAATGAAGAAAGGATAAGACATCTAAGTTTTCTTTACAGTACTCTTCTCTTATCTTGATGTTGTATTTTACTACACAGTACTGACAGTAGGATACAGCACAACCCATCTAAAAAAAAAGATCCAGAATTTTTGCCAAGTCTTACATTTTTTAATGCTGTTTTTTATCCATGATAAGAGAGACATAGGCTCCCTGAGCTCTGTTGAAGGTAGTCTCTGTAGTTCACATAGCTGCAGTTAATGAGGACAGTCTCACTGGGCAACTGATTTCTTTCTATTCTTCATATTTTACAATGCTCTAAGGGGGTAAGATGACCCTTTCTCATCCCTGGTAGAACATAACTGTCTTTTCTCCCTGTCACTAGCTACACAGAACATAAAATTATTTATAAATAATGTTTAATTCCAGGAGCACTTCAGAATTACCTGTGTTATAATGTTTTGTTCCAGGAGCACTCCAAAATTACCTAGGCTTTAAGAAATGGACAAACATTTATCTCTTTGTTTGAATTTCTGATCCTTTCTAAAATGCCATATTCTTCAAATTCTTTCCATAATTGCTAGGTTTCTGTGAGTTTCCAGATCTGCTGCTCATTAGATTCTCACCACCAACACAAATGACAAAAATGTTTTTACTGCCACATGGAGGTTCTGTGGTATTTGCATTTTGTATCTACCTCAATTCAAGAAATCCCTCATTGTGTGTAACTGGCTGAGCTGTGGAAAACTCATATCCTAGGTTTAGTTATAAAAGATACAGCAATCACAGATATTGGTGCGCCTGTGCATGTATTACTGGAAGTATAACACCATTTCTGTTATCATTGCTTTTATGCAGAACTGATAAGAATTTAAACTGGATAGTACGGATGTGGTTTGACTGAGGGCAATGAAGGGTGTACTGCTAGTTTTTATTGTTGTTACTTCTTTGTTTTATATTGCCAAAACTAGGTAAATACTTTGGCTCAAAATAGTTGAGAATACATAAGTGCACATAGAATTTCCATATATTTTCCCAAACCTTCAGATTCTATGGAAGTCCTGTTATTTGGGAATCTTATGGGCGTTTCTCTTTGATTACTTTTTTCTTTCTTTCTTTCTTGAAGTAGCTGGTCAAGGCTCTGTTTTTCTGGAAAAAGTTAATGATGTATGTTGTCCATGAAACAAACTCCTATATTTTTCTGCCAACCCAACATGAGACCTGTAATGCAATAAGGTACCTGTTGAGTCCAATATGATCTCATGGATTTGTATGAAACTCATTTACCTGAAATATTAATTTCAAGAAACTTTTTGCTTCAGTCTAATGAGTTATTTTGTCCAAATCTTGTTTTACAGATGTAAAGGATATTTTGCATCCAAATGTTTATTTTAATAGTATTAACCTCCTAATGTGTCTGATTTTTCAGTGTTAGCCTATGCAAGTTGGTGGTCCCTGCTAAATGATATATTTTTATAACTGAATAAAATGGCTAGTGTATTCTTTCTCTGTTTCCTATTGATGCTATCTTTTTTTTTTTTTTTTTTTTTTCCTGCACAGAGAGCCAAATACACAGAAAAAATAAATTAAAATATATATATATATATATATCTGAGATAGCTGTTTAATGACTGACTACACAAAGTATATGATGGATTTCAAACCTTGATTTGAGATATTTTGTCACAGTATACCGAGAACACTTATTTTATTTGGATTAATGCTAGTTTAAGTTTAATGTGCTATTAACTTCTGTTTGTCCCTGGATACAGACAGACAAGCCAAGAAAAGGAGCACTTCTAAAATGAAGATGAAGCTGACTGTAGTAAGGCATATGAAAAGATCTGCAGTCAACAGTGTCTCTCTTTCAACCTCAACATTGAATGTAATGAGGAGCAGAGGGAGAGAAGAACAAAGTAGACACCTGCTGTTTCACTCAGCAGGCAGCAATGGGTAGGTGTCCAAGCTAGGTTTTAACCATTGAGAACTTAAAACTGTAGCCACAACAACCTCCATGGTGGCTAATTCTCCACTCTGAAGCAGACACTCTTTTTCCCATTGTAACACAGCAGATGGCTTAGGGAAGAAGTGAATAGTTGGTGATTCCCAGATTGAATTTGCTGACATTCACTTGGTATGCTTTGGTTAAAAATGGCACACAGGGCTGGTGATTAAAAGTGCCTCTTCTGAGTCATTCTTTCACATGGTACAATTTAAGTGAGCTAGGTAATGTATAAATAAATGCCTTGATGTTATCAAAAATTACATATGATCTTCTGCTCCACAATGGTTTGTTCTTTACGCAGTCTGTGTGCCCTGACCACAGGAGGCTATCTGAAAGCTACACTTGAAGGTAATATTTATGAAATTGATTTCTTTCCTGATTCCCACTAAGTAACCATATATAAAACTCAAGCAAAATTTGATTTACTTTTCAGTTTTTACAGAGACTTTGCTTAAGGTAAATTTCATTGTGATTTAACAACCCAAATACGTAAGTAGGAAATACATCTGGACCCAGAAATAACTGACTGAATTTCCTCTTCCCTGGTAGCAAAAATGTACTTTGAGAACTATGAAAGTAGTGTTACTTTGGAATAACAGCTAAGATATACATAGCTGAAGTAGATCCAGAGGACATTTGCCAGGAAAATACACATGCTTCTCAGTTTGTACATTTTGAGCACCTTAAGTACTTGGCAAAATGCTCATAAAACAGAGCAGACAACATTCCAGATCCAAAATAAGAACTTTAAAGACGACTGATTAATTTGTCATTCAAGCTTGTACTACATAATTGTATTTTCTCTTTACTATTTGATTAAAGAAATCAGTAAGCCATTTCAGCATTAGAATCATTAATAATACATGTATGTATGCTGTTTCTGGTGGAAACTTAATACTTCCTTCCATACAGACAGTGATACAATCACTTAGCTGATGGGAAATGACACTTTTCTCTTTTGACTCTGGTCTAAAGCAAAGCAACTTTGTCATGGACAGCTCACTGGGTGAAAGGGGCTGAGTCATCTCTGCAGATAGCCAGAAAAAAGAAGTCTCCTTCCACAAGTTCACTCCATTATGAAAGATTTATGCCACAGTTTTTTGCAGTCAACCGGAAAAAAATAAATAGGGGAAATAATTAATTCAAGACAAATAAGGAGATTTTAGCCAATGCAGAGGCCTATGACACCAATAAATTATAAATGGACTAATCAGGGTATAATTAGCATAAGCTTTACTATAATTATTAAGCTATTAAATACTATAATTAACAGCAGCATGCATTTATAACACTGAGATGGCATAGTCAGACACAATTTTTCTTAAGTGTGTGAATCACAAAATCACCAAAGAGGCAGAAAAAAGATAGGTTTATTTGCATATAAAAGGCATCCAGATAACTAAAGCTGCCCGACAAAGAGCAAGATAAGCACATGGGACTGTAAATGGGCAGGTCATCCTTCCACATAGACAAGAATGACTGGCAAGACAAAGAGAACAAGATACAATGTATGGGAGTGAAGGAAGGCTTTCCCAGTGCCTGCAATGGGAGGAGGTAGTAGCATAAAAATATCAAGCACAAGAGAGGAGAATTGGAGAACTGGAGGAAATGAAGGAAGATAAGCCCTCCTAATTTCTGACTTCTCTTTTTTTGATGAACTCTCAAGCCTAATCGCTGGGACTTCTGCAACTAAGAACCATGAAGGCCCACACTCTAGTTCTAACTATATTGCATTTGCTCCATGGTATTATACATTTACAGCTAATTTAGAATATGGCTGTTAAAGTCAAATATTTTTGCATGTGTTAATGAGGATTAATATTAAAATCTGGAGTACAGCAAGAGTGAACAATCCGAATAAATGTTTAGTTTTCTAGTGGCCTGATTTACCACTCCTCTAAACCATTGTTTCACAGTGATGTAATAACATATATATATGTATATATATCATACACATACACGTTTATATAATTCATATATACACATATGTTCAGTGGCAATGAGGTTTTGTACCATAATAATAATTTTCCATAATAAGATCATTTATGCTTAAGATACAGAGCTGTGTGTTAATATTTGATACAAATATAGCACCATTTGCAAAGAACTTCCAAGTTCTTGCTAAACTTGCAACATCTAATTTTTAAATTACACACTGATTTAAATAACACAGTGGAATTTAAACCACAAAAGTATTACAGCTCCTCACCTGGAAAATGTAACTGAACTGTACTAATAATATTTTCTGTAAGAGCACACAGAGAAGGCCTGATTGCCTCTGCCTATCCTTCACACCACTGTCAGAACACTCCCTTCTGCACCAGACAGGCTTCAAAGCAGGTATCTCATGGATCTCAGGAGCATTCCCCTAATTTACTTTCATTTTTATTCAGTAATTACTTAATGCAAATTGCAAAAGCAAGTTGCCTCATAATTACATTACAGACACAGGCTCTCATGACCTTTCTTATTCTGTCTGACACCATGAATCCTGAAAGGCCTTTCATACTCCTTCCTCAGTAGCAGAGCACCTACAATTATGAAGCAGGCAGACTATTCAGACCTCTCAGGAACCACAGGCAACATTTTGGAGAAGTGTGAGCTCAAACCCACTCAGACTTAGGTGAGAATAAGCCCTTTGGCAAGTGCTGTAGCCACTATGGTATTTTTTTTCCAGCAATGTTAAAGGAGTTGGTCCACATTTAGTGAGAGACCTACATGTATTTGTGGGTTTGTGACAAATGTATTCTGGTTCTATTCTTGGTCCAGGGCCTCGTTGGTCCACCATCTGCTGTCCCATGTGAAAAAGAGAGGACATTTCCTGTCAGGTGACAAACCATCCTCAGCAAGCAATGTGCAGAATGAGGAAAGTTAACACAGTGAAGTTTTAAGGCAAGCAGAAGCACAGCTGGGGACTGGTAGTTTTGGATATGGTATCTAAATCATGGTTTAGACATGTTTTATTTTAACTCTATCCAAGGTGATTTGTTAAATTGCTTTCACTATGGAGAAAGAGGGATGCATGCTTTGCCACAGGGTAGCCTAGGATTTACACTCCTTTATCAATCCTTCATCATGCAAATAGTTACACGTAAGATAAAGTGTTATTTACATGAGTAAAAATTTTTGAAAGTGAGACCTGAACAGAATCAGCTTGCAATGAATTATATTATTTACTGAGGTAAATTCATCTTGTAAGTTTTTGTTTGGTTGGTTGGTTTTGTATTAAAGAGCATGAAACACATAAAACCATCAAGATGTAAAAATAAATCATTATTCAGAGCAATCATAAAACTGAGTCTCTGCCCTACACAGACCTTAAACAAAACTTCATTGACTAACTACTGTTTTCTAGTATGCTAAAATATAGATGGATTTTACTTGCATTTCAATACAAGTATTTAAGGATTTGTCCATCTGGTTGAGGCATTCTAGTTTCTGTTTTGTTTCTATTCCATCATCAAGATTGCCACAGAAATGTTTTTAAGCTGCATAGCAATTAGACACAAAAAACATATCACTTCATTTAGATTTGGGGCATGAAGTAGTAGTTGCTAGGTTAAAGGTTGGACTAGATGATCTTAGAGGTCTTTTCCAATCTAAAAGGTTTTATGATTCTGTGATTCTATAAGTATCTTACAGGAATTTGAGAGATTAAAGCAGTTTTTAAAATTGCTATTTACAGTGCAGAGAATTTTAAATTTGGATCTAGGATTCTAGTGAAAAGCCTTCAGAAGTCAGGGATTTATAAATCTTATTTAGAGCTTCAATTGAGATGTGCACACACCTTGACTGCTTTCTATTACCAATAAAGCTTTCCAACTCATGTTTTATAAAAGCTTAATGATGTTGTAAAGCCTCCCAAAATAAACATAAAAAATAATAATAATTAAAAACCAACAACAACAAAAAAACTACATTCTATGAAATCACCAAAACAGAGAACTAAAATGATCAAATGATGTAGTGATTATTATCACTACAGTACCAATAGAGTGAAATGTGTCCTTAGCAGTAATCTTTTTAGTGAGAAGGTTAAGAGCACTCACAGATTTGTGATATCAGAATAAAAATTTCAGACAATCATTATATCATTTTTAAATAACCATATGATTATTTGCCTAACTTTAAAGTCAACAGTTCCTTGGAAACCTTAGATCCTGATCTTACAACCATCTTACAAATGCATCTTTCCTTAGAATTGCCATCAGATTGGATTTCATTGTATCTTAAAGGTTTGTCTTAAGCATATAAAGAAAGTACAGCAGACTGGGATCCATACTTATAAAGAGCAATACTCAGTGAAAGCATCAAAACTGCTTTAAAGAATGAACACACTAGACATGGCATTTAGGCTGAAGCCCAATCCTCCTTGATGTGCTGTCTGGAAAAATTACTAACAGGAAAATCAGATCTCTAGTGTTCTGATAGGAATCTGTCCTGCTTTTACTCATTAGCACAGGCTTGATTCAGAGATGTCTCACGTCTTGTCTGCATGCTTTGGCAGAAGCTGATTTTAATCACAACACCAATTTCATGGAGGTCTGTTCTCTCTCCTGTGTTGTCTTTGCTCTGGGAGTGCCCATAGCAGACGCCTGGGGGAAGAGTAGCCACTGTAGGGGGAACATAACTACTGGGGTACAAACATCTCCTGTCAACTGAGGGAAAAGTAGTATGTAGCTAACTAACTTTGCCTAGAGAGCAACGATAAGGAGGCAGGCTGTGGCAAGACAATATAGAAAAATAGCTCCTAGTGGGCCTTGAGGCTGAGGAGGAAGGGATACCCCCCATATACATTGTATGTCTCATGAAGAATTTGGGATGATGACTGCCTACTGTGTTACCCTTGGTCTTGCTCTTTCAGAAATGTGGTCACCTATTGATGATGTTAGTAACCACAAGGATATTCCAAGAGTTAGCATAACTCTTGGCAAATAAAAGCAAATAAAAGGATATTTGGAAGATTTTTTTTTTATGTAACAGTTTTAGGGATACTATTTTAAATGAGGTTTTACTGTATTAATTTGGCTTATACGTGTCAGTAGTATTGTAACTAGTTTAATGATAAATAACTGATATGTTTTCATTGGACTATCAAGATTTTAAGTAGACTTGCAATGAATCCTTGGCTTCATACTGGCCTGTTTCCCTTTGACAGCAAAATGATTTTGAGTATAATGAAAGTATTTCCATCATTTCTACTGCCTGAGTGAATACCATACTTAAATAAATTAATGTTGAACCTAATCAGATTTTAACAAACTAACCAACAGAAGAAATTTAGGTAGGACATTCTGCCTGGTTATAAAGGGTTTGCAATTGGATTCTCTCAGGAAACTAGACTGAGCTGTTGCAGTAGATCATGTCACTGGGAAGAATGGTAGTACTCAATGAATGGGCAGAAATGAGTAAACAAGATGGTAGAGATCAGTTGGCTTGAGAGTACTACGGTGAAACAATCAGATGTACAAGAACTTGCCTCATAACCCCATCTTCCTGGTGTTCCAAAACTATTATGCTCTTATGGGTCTGCAAAACAAAGGAATGCCTAAAAGTGAGAAATACCTAAAGCTAAGGTGTTCACAATCACCATCTAAAGACAGCAGTAGAAGTATACACTGCAAGTAGAAGTATATCACCCTGCCAGAGGAGAAGACAACCATCTGCCATCATGAAATACCACCCTTAAGAAGAAGGCGGCCTTCTGAGTGTGAACCTTCAAGAATGATGGCTTGGTCATTCCAAGTCTCCTAATGTTGCATCTCACCTTTAGTGACAATGCATCCTTATGGAGATCTGACTTATTACATGACACTGATATTTTGTTGAGGTATAAAGATGTTTTTTTCTATTATCTTTAAACCAAGAAGAGTCAGTTCAAACTCATATTTTACATATAACTTTAAAACAGCACAGGAACTGAAGAGAAAGGATCTGAAATCTTGCTGTACAACCAAAAAAACTTGGCTAATGAATGTCACAGAGAACTGGTGAAACAAATCAATAGAACTGGAAGGCTGGTAAAAAAGAAATAGTATATTCAGGAAGCATGAACAGGAAAAGAAAGAAAACCAATATTACACTGTAGATCAAGAACACTTTGAAGTCACTCTCTGAAACTGAGAAAGAGGTGAGGCAAATTTGTTGCATTTCTCTGGGTGAAGATAAAAGGAGAAAGAACAAAAGAAATGTCCTTATCAGAAAGTAGCAGTAGATGAAGTTTTTTGATCACACAACAGCAGCAACCAAAGGATGACAGCAATAAGACACTAAGTACCTAATTATTTGCTGGAAAACAGTATGTAGGGCACAGTCCTACAAAATGTATGGAGGGCAACTTTGGGTAGGGTAAGTTAGAGAGGTTCAGTTGTGCAGAGAATGTTAAAATTCATCCTGGTATACTAAGTATCATATCTAAAGATCATATCTAAACTCTCTGTAATCGTTAAGGAGATTTTTTTCAGGAAGTTTATCTTCCCAAAGGAAACTTTATCAATAGAAGAAGGAGTATATGAAGACATAGACTTATTGCTTTCACTTCTTTTTTTTTCCTTTTTTTTTCTTTTTTTTTTTTTTTCGAATCAAATAATCATTTTATAAGCAACTGAATGACAACAGCAGTAGAGAACACATATGATTTCTGATTGTTGCATTTGTTAAGAACAAACTATTTCCAAAAAATGCACTTTCTTTTTAACAAGATAACTGGCCTAGCAAATAAGCATAAAGCAGTACATGTGATATATTTTAACCTTAGTAAATTTTCTGTTACTGGCCTACCTGACATATATAACATTGGGAAGACCAGGTTAGATACTATGGCCATAAGCCAAATTCCTGACTCAGTGGAACTACTTTCAGTACTACTTCTACTATTTCTTTTCAATAATAATTATTCACTGATTAGCTGGGAAGATATTTCAGGTGGATAACTGCAGGGATCCAGCCTGGGTCAACTTCTAGTAAATATATTCATTAATGGCTTGAAAGAAGGAATCGAGAAGATATGCATAACACTATAGAAAATTCCAGTCTAAGAGGAATCACTAGCTTAGAGAACAAGATGAGAATTCAAAATGCATTCAATAAGAGGGGAAAAAAATGATATGATACTCACAAGATGCAAATAAATAAAAAGCAACAAGTGCTCTGCTAGTAAGTAGACATTAGACAATCCATCAGAGAGGTAATATTCTGCTCTGTGGCAGGCAGTGAGCTTTATGGATTTCTGCACACAAGGACCTCTGTAATGCAAACAGCAAGAACACGTCCCCCCTGCCAGTGAGGAGACAACCTTGCCAGTGCCCTCAGTGCCAATCCCAGCTGCAGTGACTGTGAAACCCTTAGCAAAATCAAATACAGGAAGTAAAAATTAAAAACTTTTTATTGATTTGGGTGTATTAAAAGATCACCTCTCCAGTAGAAGAAACTAGTAAGTTCATTTGGTAAATTTCTATGTGTTTTTGAGTTGTAAGGTCTCACTCTTCTTTTTCAGGGCTGGCTCCAACAGGGGGGGGGGGGGTCTTTAAATTCTAATAGAGTTCCTCTCACTCTGCAAGGACAATGTGTATTTTCTCTTATGGTGTGAGATCTTAAGGAGGACATATTTCAAGGCTGCTCTTTGGCTGAAAGAGTGTGTCTTTCAGTGTCACAGTAGAGCCATGTTTGGACTCTGGGGTCTGACTATAACTTTTGAATGCAAAACAGAAATACATGGATATATAATAGCATATTTGCAGCTTTCATACTTTTCCCCTGCAATGGACTGTTTGTTTTGTCTAACACCACTGTATAGGATTGCTCAGAGTTGAAACTCCATCCCTTTTATCTGAAAAGAAAGTCCCAAGCCTAAAACAATGACCCCCCAAAATCTCAAATCTTAGGAAATAGAGTATCTGTTCATTTCCCCTTCCATTAAAGTAAGTTACAAAGCCAACTCATTCACGTGGCTATCCTTCACTTTTTTTTTTTTTTTTTTTTTTTTTTTTTTGCTAGAGATAAAATAACTCTCTTCATTAACAAAGTGGTTAAGAATGTAGCATTTGACAGCTACCAAACCCAGACTCTCAGTACAGTAGAACGATGAGCAGAAAGTATGTGCCTGTTGCAGACACAAATGTTTCTCTTTATGTCTGCTCTTTACCACTTACAGAAAGGCATGGGCTGAAAAAAAATCAATAATTAAAAAATAATAATAATTAAAAAAAAAAGGCTATAGAGTAGTGGGAGGCTGGAGAAAGCCCCAAAAGACTGGAGTTTATGGGTATGAAATTCTTTTTCTCTTAAACACAGCCAAGTAAGATCCAAATTACTGGTTTGCTATTAGCTGTTTAGCTATTTAGCTAGTTAACTAAATATAGTTGTGACATCTCTTACACACATGCTCCTGTATTACTTCAGTGTCTGATCTGCACTGAAGAGAGTACACAGTAGCACAGTTGTATGCATCTTTCTGAAGAGACAATGAACAGAGCAACTGAAGTTTCTCACTTTTTCATTAACTGTTGCATAACACATTTTCTTGCTGATAAGACCTTGGCTGCCAAAGAAAATAGTCAATTTGACTTAAGACTAGAGCTGTGTAATTGCAGATTTGAGTTCACTGTTAATGATAACACACCACCAGAGTCTCCAGAGTACCCTTGGTCTCATAAAACAGACAGAAATACCAATTTAGATCCTTTAAATCCCAGATGCAATAGCTGGCCTGGGACAGGCCAGTGGGGAGATCACCATTAGATCACTGCTGGTTTTATTAATACCTATTAGCTCATATGGCCTGCTGATTGCCACAGACCTCTGCCTTGTGGTGTTAAAATTAAGTTTACAGTAAGAATCTTAAATTCTTTTTAGTGTGTCAGACATTTCCTTTTCCTTTCTTTCCTTCTCATTTCAATCCATTAGTATTCACACTAGATTATAAGAGATTAGTGAGGTCATTCCTACTAACAGGAAACCATATTTCTCTACAGAATTTAACGTGATACTCTACACAGTTGGATATTGTTCATTACTCTTTCTATCTGTGAAAACAGCTTTTTTGGAGGTGATTTCTTCTGTGAGGAAGTAAGAGATTCACATGGTCATAATCATTCCCTTACATCATTTCCTTTATGAATAAGATCCCTGTCACAATTTAGCACGGGTTCTACCTAAGGTGAAATAACTGACTTAGTACTAATCCAAGTCTGATGGAATTAGGACATTAAACTTCTTTTCATTTGCACTAGTTTTACCATTCCAAGATAAAGTCATTTATTTATTTATTTATTATTTATTCTGTATAGGCTCGATCTCCAGGCTCATTGCAATTTCTAAATTGTTTTCTGTGTATCTGATACTGAAAAGACTTGTACAAAAATTGGACTTATGTGCAGTGAGAAAGCAATATAGGTATTGTGTTTATTAGAACAGAAATAAGACACTTAAGATTTTCTCATTCTGCTTGGACTGGGTGATTATATAATTTATGTCCAATAAGTTCCATGAACTTAGCAGATAAGGTCAACAGGGCAAAACAAAGCTCGCTAAAGAGGTATGCACTGTAAAGGCATGTACATGCCTTGTAAAGAGGCATGGCATGTATCTGCCATGCAAGAAAGTTTTTTAAGTAAGGAACACAAGTAAAATTCTTTGGATTTGCCTAAAATGCAGTAATAAGCAACTGTAAGAAAAGAACCTGATGTAGTCAATAACTTCACAGTAAGCTGCTCTCTGTCAGTTGCACAAGTCTCTTTTATTTATTTATTTATTTATTTATTTATTTATTTATTTATTTATTTATTTTAAATCTAAACTTCTGCTTTGGCTAACAGTTTGTAGTCTAGTTTTCCTTTGTTGGTAAAAGGATAACACTTGATTAAGGGTATTAGATATCAAGCAGGAATAACCTCTAACTGAAAAAGGAGTTCATAGAATCATAGACTAGTTTAGGTTAAGGATCATTTAGTTCCAACACTCCTGCAATGGGCAGGGATGCCACCCATTAGATCAGGTTTCTCAGGGCCCCATCCGATGTGTCCTTGAACACCTGCAGGGATGGGGCATCCACAGCTTCTCTGGACAACCTGTTCTAGTGCCTCACTACCCTCTGAGTAAAGAATTTCTTCCCTATATCTAGGGAAGATTACACATTGGTAGGATTCACTCTATCTTAAATTCAAGGCAAGAAGTCTTGACTTTGAGCCATCAATTCTTAAATCCTGAAGTAAAGCTGCAGTTAGAAGCTTAACCATAATAACTCTGGAGTAGCGTATCTTTGAACTCAAGATTTATTATGACAGGCATGGTTTTATTATGTAATGAGCTCCTACAAAGAGGAACATAATGAAAATGGGAAGTGTTTCATAGTGTGAAGTGTTCTTTGCTTTTTCCATTATAATGACAGTTTTAAAAAATCTTAGTATTTTATACATGTCCGTATGAAGACAATATTAGTTTTTGTGAGTAGAGCTAAACTGAGTTTTAAATCAGAAATTTGTTCTGCTGATCTAGGAAAAAAGTTGAAAACCAAACTCCTTTCTGAGCACACTCCTTAACAATCTGGAAATCACAACTGTTGAAAACATTTGTATTTCAGTATAGCTTAGCTACTAGCTCATGCTTTGCATAATATGTGCAAGTTATACTCCTTTTTGAATTTCTGTTTCTCTGACTTCATTACATTCCTAGAAATATATTTGATTTCATAGTAAAGAACAGTTTTCTCACTACAAAAGATGCAGTACATCAAGATAATGACAGCTACAAGAATAAGTCATCACATTCTCTCAGCACATAATACATCCATCACAATGCGATTTTCATCTGTACAATTCTTTGTTTCTTCTCTAAAAAGCACAGGACAGAGTTGTAAACCCTACTTTCAGCTAGTGCTGATGGAGAAGTTGGTATGTGGAAGAAGTGGCAGGTTTGAACATTAAATAGTCTTGCTATTTTCTTTTTATATTTAAAAAGTTAAACCTGATTTAAATGTTTGATTTTTTTTCCAGTTTGCTACAGCTTAACTGTAGGAATATTTAATGAGCTTTTGCTGACTTTCTATCTTTTTTTGTTTGTTTGTTTGTTTACTTCTTTGATTACTTTCCTATTTCTTGTAAAACTTTCTTTTTTACTCATTATTTTCCACCATTCAATATTATGCATTTCACTTTGTCTTATTTTTTATTTGTCAGAAAATTTGAAAATATCAAGCTGTAGTTGAAAAGACTTGTATAAATAGGCGACCTAATGCTGCAGTTAAATAGAATGACTTCAACTGACTTCATTTGGAGTGAAATCAATCATTCTGACACCATGAAAATCCTCAGCTTTTCACATTTTTTTTTTCCAAAGATGTTCTTCTGTTTTCACAGCTGCTGTAATTGCGCTATTGCTTTCCATCACATCAAATTTCCTTCTTTACACGCGGATATAGCTACATTTTACCTTTATTCACACATTAGGTTTTCATTGATTCATGCCAAAATTTAACCTTCCTAGATTTTGTATTTATACCTGAATTTTTCTTTTTGAATTAATAACATGTTACTCTAACTTCTGACTTTTTAAGCTGTCTGTTGCCAAAACAAAAACTGTGCATTTGCTATAACAATTTATATGATGAGTATTTGATGTAACTGATGAAATTGATATTTGCATACACTTTATTCATATATTGTATTAGTATTCCATACACTGATGGCTGCCATTGTCCCCACAATTGTTTATAAATTTATAGTTTTCATAACATAAAACCAATCAGCAGCTTTATTATGCTTTGCAAATAAATTCCAAAGGAATAGTGTCCTCTGCTTTTTAGATGTTTGAATGCTTGAGGTCAGCCTTTGATTATATCCCATGTGCAAAAAGAATTTCAGGCCCACATATGAGAAAAACAGGGATGAAACACCTGCTATCAGATGCCCCCCTGCAATGTGTGCATTTAATAATTTAAAAAGCAGTTTAATAGTTACATAGTTTAGAAGTTAAATTCAACAGGACCCATTCTCCCTGCTAACAAAATTCCCTGAGTAACATAGTTTCAATGCCTGGTTACTCTATGCTCTCACTACCTTCAAACTTACATACTTAGTTAAAACCGAAGAAACCAGGAGAGGTCCTGAAGTGTAAACTGTTTTCTTTGCATCCCTAGCACATTCATTTCATAAACCATCAAACATAGGAAAGCTATCACAAAACAACGCTTTGCTATTGAGAAGAAGTATATAATATGTTTGGAAAGAGAAACAAACCATTCTGAATGGCATCGGTATTGGTCTGTAATTCCGTTCTGTGCCAGCCTTTGAAAACAGCAGTGAGAACTGGTAAGGCAAACTTTGTACTTTGCATGACTCAGTGTGTTGACTGTCCCAGAAAATACCTGTCAAAGCATTGTCCTTCCCAGTGTCCCTTAAAATAGACATATTCCTACAGACACAAAGAATTGAAACACTACACCATAATAATAAAGGTCCCATAAGTCAGTGATCAAGATAGGAAAGAGTATATTGTTAACCATTTAAGAAATACCAGATGGGAAGTTTAAATTCCTCATGCCTGTCTCAGAGTCTACCTAGAGCTCTCAGTCTTTTTGTCAAATGCACATATTAAAATCTCTCTTTGAAGCACAAAATGCTGAGAACATTTTATACAAAAAGAATTAACAGAATGTGGTAGAATGGTTTTGATAAATGATGTGTGTGAAAGCTAGGTGCCATAAAGCTGCTGGGAGCTTCAGTACTGATGCTACAAAGATGATGGTTCCCCTTTCTAAGATCCACTGATGTGATGGATTGGGGCCAGCTGACAGCCAAACACCCATCCAGCTGCTTGCTCACTCCCAGCAGGACTGGGGGAGAAAACGTGAAGAACAGGAATGAGAAACCTCACAGAATGAACTAAAGACAGGGAGACTACTTACCAACTGCTACTGCAGGCAGAATAGACTCACCTTGGAGAAAAGTAATTTATTGACAAAGAATTTAAATATTAGTAATTACTAATTGGGGTAGTAGGAAATAAAAAGATAAGCATTAAAATGGCACCTTTTCTTCCCCCTTTCCAACTGCCATCTTTCACACCCACCTCCTCCCCTCCCACCCTTCTTATCACCACAATTCACACCCAGTCCATTCAGTAAGGAAACGAACAAAGGTGTGGACTATGGTCAGTATGTGGTGCTTTCTTTCTGCTGCTCCCTTCTTCTCACACTTTTCCTCTGTTCCACATCGAGGATCTCTGCTCTCATGCCTGGAGCCACTCCTGCCCTCCTCCTCCTCAACCTGAGGTGCCAGATGGGGTTGTTTCTCCCCTTTTCTTTCTCCTGGCTGCTGGGCACCATTTTACCCTCCCTTCCCCAGGCTGTCCCTGAAGCGAGGCACCACCATCTTGGCTGCTGGGCCCAGCTGTGCCCTGCAGTGGGGCCGTTGAGGCCAGCTGGAACTATCTGGGGCCAGCAAGGGGCAGTTCCAGCATTGCTCCACGCAGCAACTATGCAGTGCCCCACTCCTAATGCCAAAACCTGCCACCTACACCTCATATAACCAGTAACAGATTGTTTTTCTCTTAGCATTTAACCTACTTAGGGGACAGTATTCTATTCTTCAGGTGAGAACCTAGAGTCTGTGCCTCTAGGCCTGATTTGTCTCAAGTCAAATTCTCAGATCAGTAAAATTCAAGATTTAAAATTCATGGTGTAATAGGAGAGAAAGAAAAACAACAACAACAACAAAAACACCTTATTTGGAAAAACAGCAGGGAATTTCTTATACCTACTTACAGACAATTTTCAGTTATGGATACCATATTGCAGTGCATCTGGGTAGAATACTGATGCTGAAAGACAATGTTGAGGGAACATCATTGAAGACATTCACATACCTTAACTGCTTACAGTTTCAGAACCCAGCTATGCAGCTTTATGTTCTAAGGCCAAACTGTGTTTGGGCTGCAACAAATTTATGTTGCTGTTATGTTGCAGTAAACCATAAGCCCCAACCTGCAAATACACCAGGAACATTTTAGCTTCACTTTCAACTTTCCACTGTGACTTCAGACTCTTCATTCAAATTATATCCATTTAAGGGACATACTATAAATCTGGGATTCTGCTTTTCCTATCTGTTATATCTGAATAATCTATTTGTCTTTCTTTGCATCAGTATAGATCTGCAGTAGCTTCATCTTCCTACAATTCTTCATGGCATATGGTTCTTATCAGAAAGGATCACTGAAAAGAGGAAACACTTAACAAAGACAAACCCTTTTGCTGTTGAATTATCTATTTCCAAGCTCAACTTAGATGTCCTAAGGGAAAACATTGAAGATCATGCAGCTCACTTGGTCCTCCTTTTTCTCACAACAAAGCTTCCTTTCTGTAAAATGGTTCTTGAAACTTCAAAGGGACTGTTTTATATACCTGTTTTGAAATATCAGAGGGGCAGCAGAGATGTCTGACACACTCCTACTCCATAACTCTTCATAGGTACAGGAGGGCTAAAGTACACATTAGCTTTGTCCTAAGTATCTCTTCATAATGTTGCATGTATGGTTAAGTAGAGTTAGATTTTTATCCATATTGTTTCCATTCTCTCTCTATATATATATTAATTTATTATTTTTTTTTTTTTTGGAACTGACACCTCCTTTACCTCACAAATTCAAATGTTTTATAAGATCTTCTAACCGTTCACAACAATCAAACACCTCTTGTTGAGTAGGGATTTCCTGGAAGCTGATCACTGGCTGAAGGAGTATTATTAGTGTTCCATATTTTCAATATGTGCTTGCCAATATTCTTATTTTCCTCTTAGTGCTTTCTCTCTACTCTTCTTTTTGTTTTGCTTTGTCAATTCCCTTTTTCTTCCTTACACTTTCACTTTATGGTCTGGCATCCTGCTGCTGACCTCTGCATTAGCCAAAGACATCCCTTCTTTCACAAAGTGCACAACAAAAGATTATTGGAGAAGGATATATAGATATATGATACATATGATACAATATATTGGAGAAAGATATATAGATATATAGAATATTTGGGATACATGTCCCTTGTGATGATAATAGATGAGTCTTGGAATGCTTATACTGATCATGTGCAGAGCCTGAATGAAAACTACTCAACTAGGCTACAAGATGGAACAAGATCAAGGCACCCATCACAGGATCATGCCTTATCTTCAACACTGTTCTGTACAGTAATACTTTTCTTCTACATCTTTTGCATTGCCATGTTTTTCTCCTAAATTTGTAACTTTCTGTTCAGCTTCTTCTCAAAATTCTTCTTAGCTCTGTCCTTTACTTGTTGTGTCCTGTCCTATGCTATTTCAATTTCTACCCAAATCTTTCATTTTTTGCTCCTAAATTCAAATTTAAGTCAGCTGTTTTTCACACCACGTCACAAACAGCAAAATAATCTTTTTTACTCACTAGTATGTGCTGCCAAAAATGTGAAGCTTTAATTTTAGAATACCTTATTTTATAATATTCCACTAGTAGTGATACTGTTGGGTGAATTGCATGGGTTCTTTTTAAGGTTTTGCCAATGGAAGGCTGTTTTAAACCACTTTATTTTTATAATAAAACCAGATAAGTGCAACATAATGTATTTTCTTTGTGAATGGACCTTAGTGAGTTTTTTTTTCTTTTTTTTTGTTTTCTTTTATCAGTGAGTCTCATGATCACATTCTGGATTGATTACTGGGTTCAGGAGCGGATAGGCTGTTATAGTACTTTGTGGGAGGGAAAAAAAAGTTTTGAATTCCTAAAATACAGGATTATTCTTTCCACATTACATATTTTTCCTCATACCCCTACCACCATCAGATTACTAAATTCATATAAATGTTAAAATTGGTTGCTAAACAACATGTAGGAATCAATTCTGAATGTGTGCAGGTGGCTCCTCAGGGGGCTTTTAGGAAGCAAAAGATCACTTTCACAGTCAATCAGTTAGAAGATGAAGAAAGTAGTCTTGCATGATTAATGTTTGATATTTTGTTAGGACAGCTTCAGTTGATGGGATGGTATTTAGTTTGGACCTAGCCTAGGTGAACTGACTTGTGAGGCCACACAGTACGACCAAAAAAAAAAAAAAAAGTAATATGAGTAATATATATACCGAAAGATTTATGAAAGATTTACTGTAATAGGAGAGGAAATCTTTAGAAAGATAGATATATATACTACAGGTCCCTTGTGCTAATACAGTTACAAAAATTGCACATATGAAAAGCAATCATATTGAAAAATACTGAAAATTCCAAGAGTAACAAGAAAAAAATATATATAGTATAGTTAAAGTGCTATAGAGTAACAATTCTGTAAAGTATTGCCATTGATATGACTAAATAGCTCCAAAATTAAGTAATGCAAGTAAGGAAATATTTATATGTTCTGAAGAATTCATTAGGAAACAAAAAAAAAAAAAAAAGCAGGAGGGATGTCTAGAGAAAGCTTTTAATTGAAATTTGATAATGAACATTAAAATTTGGATGCACGAACTAGAATGTGGGTGTATAAGGATGTATAAGGCAACATTAAAAAGCACAAGACAGACAGCGTTGAGATCTGATTTGTCACACCATCAAGCCTTAAAATTAAGGACAGACATTGTTGGTACTATATCATAGTCTATAACTTAGCAAAATCAATCACAATAGCAAGACACAGGATGTAGCACAGCAATTAATGTTTACTGGATGAGGTGTCTTTTAAGCTGCTCTTTCTTAGACCCCCTGTGTCTGCTGGGAGCAGTGTCGTTAGGTCAAAACAAGAGCAACATTTAGGCAGGACACGATGGACAGGAAGGGAGAAAGGTCAGTGTGCAGCTGTTATCACCTGCAGCTCACTGTCTCCTGCAGCCATTGTCTCCTGCATCCTTGCATGTTAATTGCCTGGCAGGTTCTTCAGAATCCACTAAATTATGAAAATGACATCGACCAAGCTTCCAAGCTGGAAGATATCAATTTACCCAAAAAGTTTTTGAAGTGGATCCAACAGTAGCAGGACAGTTGAGGCTTTCCTGTCTCCCTGTGTGGTTCAGGGGACATCTGCACTTTGACAGGCAAGGAAGGATGAGTGGTCTTGCCCTGGGCAAGGTAACTGCTTTGCTCACAGGCACAAGTTACAAGGTACAGAAGTTGTGAGTTAGACACTCATGAATTACTGAAGTGATGAGTTAGTGAAGTCACATTAGACTAGCCTATACAAAGGAGGCTGAACCCTTTTTTTGATGTTTGTTTTCTTTATTTATGAGCTCAGGGATTAAAGTTTAATTTAAAGAGTACATGTTCCTGTAAATTTGAGAGAATCAAACAGACCATGACACTTCCCCTAGCACTTATTGTACTTGCTACAGTCCCAGACCATTCATTTGAAAGAAGTATCTATTTTTCAGGCTATAACTGCCAATTTTAGAAATTTAAAGTCCTATTTTCTTTTTTGCCTCCCTGGCTAGGACTAACTGTTTAAAGTATTCCTGCTGGAGGAGATAAGATTTGGACAGTGTTGCTTTAAAATAATTTTCACTTGCATGGTTTCACCATAAGGATGTGCTTTTACTGGCTCCCAACATTTTCCAGGCTTTTAAGGAGTATTCTCTACTTCAGCAGTTTCCTTTTGGGCTTGTTGCTGACTGAATCCTCAGCTCTCTGTGTATCATTTATAGTACTAATTCAGTATGAAGTTTTTGGTATTATATGATCATAAAGCATCTGTCACAAGGGGTATTGATTTCTCAAACACAAGAAGATTAAAAAATGAGAATTTACTCAGGTTCCTTGTAAATTGTACCAACTCTATTATTCTGCATTTAAATAATGTATCAGTAAAGAAAGCTTCTGTATCGAAGTAGGCCATTCACCTCCTTTTACAAATTTCATTTTGCTAGCTTGTGTTAATGTTATCTTTCTGAATTCCTTTATTTATAAGTGAAATCACCTCTTGAAATTTTACAAAAGACAACAACAACAAAAAATGCATTTCTTGTAGCAGCCATTTCTGAACTAGCAGTTGGTTTCTCTTCTGTATGTAGGGATTGGGGTTTTATTTAGGCAGCAACAGTAAACCACAGCTAAAACTAGATAATTCTACTGTCAAATGCGTATTCAATGCTATTTCTGTTCTGTGATAATAAAATAAAATTGATAATAGCAAGTATTGCATCCTACTGAGGATACCTAAGAGATTTTTAAATAACTGCGAATTCAGCCACAATAATCCTGTAAGGTACTACACACTTAACAGAAGACAGTTCCAGCATGTCATAGTGCATATTTGAACCAGATCCAAATATGATAATTATTTTATAGCTGATGAATATGATTTCCTTCAATCTATAAAGTTTTTTTACTTGATTTTGTATTTCTCATTTAAGATCAGTTTAGAAACTTTTTCTTTTATTGTTTTGCTTTGTTTTGTTTGTTTGTTTCCCCTGGTAGTACTGTTGTAAATAACATTATCATAGAAAGGGTCACATACTTATTCTGACCTTAAGAGTTGATCAGACTATTATTTTTTTTCTATCAAATCATATAACTGTATAATTTTATCTCCATTTAATCAGTTAATATCAAAAATTTTACAGTCCATTACCTGCAAATAAATAACAGAAAGGTCTTTCAGAGAGTGAGGTAGCAAAAACTTGCCAAGCTCCCAAATTTTAAAAATAAATTGATAAGCACCTCCCTTCCTCTCTCTATCACAGCAACCTTTTCTTTTGTACTCACCAAAAATCCAAGCAATATTTTTTTTTTAATCTGAGCTTCAAATCTAGATTAAAATTAAATGCACTTAGCAATGAAAATTCATTCCCAGTTTGACCTCTAATACACAGAGTTCTATCAATGTTCAGTAATAATATAAGGAAAAAAGGATACCTGTGACAGTATCAGCAATATGATTAAATGACTGAACTGTCCTAATTTATGCTGTAAGCAATGCTTTCCCTGGAATAATTAATGTTCAAACAGAAGTAAAAACAAATGCAAAAACAAGGAAGTGTGTGTGACATGATTGCAAATGATATTTTTAGGAATTACTTTTCTGTTAGCATTTACTATATAAAGCAAAAGCTCAAGTAAATATCTAGGTCTGCTAGTTAACAAGACTGAGCTACAAATACAATAGCTGTCTAGCATCTTTGCTGTCTGCAGCTTTTCCTAAGCTCTCTTTTTTGTTTTTTTGATTGTTTGGTTGCTTTTGATTTTGGTTTGGTTTGTTTTTCCTTCTTTTAATAGTTCTGGATGAGACAAGCAAGAACAGAGCTTTTCTGTGGAATCCGTAGATACATGTAATTCACTAAGGTGCACAACCAAACAAAGGAATTTAGCCAAGACGTTGGCTGATAAGTGTGCTTTTCTATAAGTTGATTAGAATTTTATTAATTGTCATAGTTTAGAATCATGCTGGTTTATGTCTCACCTAATTATTTCTTAGAAGTTTTTGTTTGTTTGTTTGTTTTTGTTTTTTACTAGAAATGGTATTGAAGGATAAAGTATTCTCCCATACTTCGCATTTATTATTATAGTGGTATGTCACAGCCCATTCCAATGTACAGATTTCTGCTTCATCCACATCTTTGCCAGCAACAATACAACCAGTGGTGAATCTGCATGGTTATTTTTTTATTCTTATCTTTATTTTTATATTGTGTGTGACAAATAAACCAGTTTCCTTATTTTGTAAGAAATTGCAGGAGTTACACAATGGCAGTACAACATGATGGATTTATTAATGATGGATTATGTGCATCACTAGCTGAGAACATCAGCAGCGAATATGACATTACAGCCATGTTAGTGAGATGACAAAAGAATTTAGTTACCCATACTTGTCAATATGCAAGTCAAAAAAAAAAAAAAAATCAGATATTTTTTTCAAAGCGCTGTTGAGTTGTTGTAAATCTCAGGAAAAAGAAAATTTTTCATAGATATGTACCTGAATTCATAATTTGTATGTTCATTTGACACTTCAGAAACCTTTTCTCATAGAGGTTCCACAGTTAATGAACTACACTGTATGCATAGTGAAACACTTCAGGTATACATGGCTGAACAGCTCAGGATCTATATCATATTTAAGTATGAATGAATGACTAAATATGAAAGGGCAAATACATGAAAGCTAAGTAGTTCCTCATGCAGAAAATGGTGATAATGACTCCCTTTTCTAAGTGTAGAACAAAGACTAACAATTCATTTGTGTTTGGTCTCTGACCAAATAGACCTTGTATTAGCCATACAATGGCACAGATCCCATAAGATTGCTGTGGAAAATATCTCCAGAACCAGAGAACCAGAATAGCCATATACTTGCAGTACTCTTGTAGAAAATAAGTGTAGGCTTGTATTTTCACTTAGGGGAAATATTTGAATTTAAATAATCTGCATGCACATGAGTGGCATTAGTAACATTAGGGGAGGGGTGGGAAGGGAAGGGGCAAGAAGGGAAGGGGCGAGAAGGGACGGAAAGGGGAGAGGATGGGAGGGGAGGGGAGGGAAGGGGAGGGGAAGGGAGGGGAGGGGAGGGGAGGGGAGGGGAGGGGAGGGGAGGGGAGGGGGGGGGGGGGGAGGGCCAGGCCAGGCCAGGCCATCACTGGACTTAATGAAAGGAAGCAATCGGAAGGTGAGCCAAATACTTCTTCATTTGCAATAACAAATATGTCCACAGAGTAAGGTTGTTTCATGTCTTGCTGCCAGCTCAGCAATAAGAGTGGAATCAAATGTTGTCAATTCACTTAGTTTTTATGGTTTAATACTTGTCCATTATTGTCAACCACAACTCCCTGGCTAGTGCCAGAGTTATCCTTCTATATATGAAGAGACTGGTACATTATGTCCAACATAAATGTGGGCATGAGAGCTATCTTTTTCGTTTTTGATATATTTCAACTACTTTAGATATCTATTTGCCCTCATGTGAAAATGAGGTGAATTTAGCTTTCTGCTCTCTAGTTACTTCTATTTTTTTTTTTTTTTTTTTTTTTTCATTTGTGACTGGGGCATTAAAGCCCTGAATGGGCTCCTCATTTTATTTTTATGTAAGAATATAAATACTTACTGCACCTGGGTCTCCTGGATGCACTGTTCAATGAAATGTTCAAGTGTTGTATTTTTTATATGACATTCAATTTTGTAAGCTAAGCAGTAGTGTAAAGTGTTCTGAAGGTCTGCTTGTTTTCAAAGATAATTGTAAATGTTCCTGAGACTTTTAAGAATTTTAATTTATCACATTAACATCTTTACTGGGCAGTTTATATTTAAATTTATTAATGGAATATTCTGAGATAATGCAAATTATTGCTTGTGACAGAAGGATCATAAAGACAGCGTTAGTGTTTTGTGTTATGATGAAATGACAGCTTTCACTTCAGTGTATGTAGATTTCTACAAATATAGTGTCACCTTTGCTTTGCTGTCAAAGTTTTTCCATTTGAAAACATGTCCAGTTACCTCTGCAGCTCAGTAGAACAAGCATAATATTTTGGTTTCTGACAAAGGCAATAGGAAAATGCTATCTCAACTTGCCACTTAAACATCTTTCTTTTGCTTTGCTGACACTTGTACATATGGAAAACAAGCCAACTATCAAAGTGGAGAAGAAAAAAATGCAAAAGTATTTACAGAGGTTATCCAGTGTAGTCAGCATAAAACTAGTAAGACTACTCCAGAAGTGAGCAGGGTGGAAGCTAATTTAAGATTGGGTGGAGATTAATGGGATTCAAAATGGCAAAACAGATGAAGGGTCTAGCTGAGCTGAAAATGGCTGGGGAAATGTAGTCTCTATAGGGTTCCCAATATACTTTGCCTTTCTTCAATTCAAGTCTTCAGAAACAGTCTGTTAAAGAGAGAGCAGGGAAAGCAAAATGACTCAGGAACACCATGGCCTAATTCCAAGTTGCAGGGGAGACTTCAGTATGTTGTTTCTGTTTGTGTTAAGTCACTTTTCAGGTGATCGAATTCCTGGTTCTTCTGCCATGTTTCTGCTCAGACATCCCTGGAAAGTACAATAATATCTGTAAGTGAATCTCCTTGCAAAACTCTGAATTTTGCCTATAAAGATAATAAGCAATTTACTCATTTTGAGGAGGAAGCTCATATCTGATACTTTAATGAGGATATATGTTCAGTCATGTCAAGTGTTTCAAATGGTCAGTACAGAAGATGGAAGTTCTTTCTCACACCACAGACTGCTATTAAGACACAGTCTTTGTTTACTTTTATTTTTTTGTCTCCTGTATCTTGTGTGAACATGAAGTAATTCTATACCATGAAACAACATTGTCCCTGGGGACAGGGATGGGGACAGGCCAAGGACATGAGAGAAGTTAGATGGTAGGTCTGAAAGACCCACAGACTGGAAACACTCTTCCCAAGGAGAGGAGATGGAAGGGGGCAGCCATCAGCTGCAATGCCTCTGAGTCGGCCCCGAGCCCTGGCAGCCAAACCCAAAGGCAAAAGAATGTGCTCAGGGCCCTGACACTTAATACAGTGCTACACAGCATCATGGAAAAGGCAACAGGAGCTGGGTCCAGTTCTTCACTGTATCAAAACAATGTCAGCAAACTCCTACTGCTGCTGACAGTACTGCCTCTCTCCTTTAAAAAAAAAAAAGAATGAAGAATTTCATTTTGCTTTCTGGTTCTAGGAATCTTTATTTTTATTTATTTTTATTTTTATTTTGTTTTTCTTCTTATTTTTTGCTCGTTTGATTTCAAAATCCGTTTTATTGGTGCTTATTTAATTATGTATTTTTGTTTGCTACCCTTGCAATGAACTTCTGAATTTGTATCCACAAGTTGTATAATAGGCTGATGAATGTCTTTCATTTCCTTGGAATATTTTCAAACACTATTTTCTGTAAACTTTAATGCTGAGCTTCCTTGTTCTGTAAGTATATTTGCCAGACTGAAATAAAAAAAAAAAAATGTCTTGGATGATTGATATAATATTTTTAACCTCTAGAGCATTACAATCCTGATTCTCTATAAAGGAATGATTTTGACAGGTGGAGGGTGGAGAAAGAGGATGAGCTTTCCAACTCTGTTGTAAAAATCCTCTTTTATCTGTAAGAGGTATTCTTTCCCATAAAGGACTCTTTTCTTCATAGATTTTTAAACAAAGTGCATATCTGTCCTCTGTCAAAGCAGATATAAAATCATTAGAATATAAGGAAGGAGATTCTTCCACTTCATTATTAATATCACAGACTAAGTTGAAACATAACAATCATGAAGTTCAGTAACAAGTGTAGGGATATAGAACCTCAAAATAAATGAGTTGTGATTATGATAACAGCAATTTCATAATAAAATTGAGCTGGCCCAATATCTGTGTCTTTGGCAGCTCTAGAGGACAAAGTTTGCTTCTTCTTTAGCTTGGAATGCTTCTGACACATTGCTATAAATGCGATACTCCACTGGGTTTAAATGAATTTAGCTTCAGTTAGGGCTTCACTTTTTAATGTAATGGTACTCAAAGATCTGGTAAATCATTACCAAAACTTGCTACAAAATCTCTAACACAATGGTAAAGATGTCATGTTTGTTCTAGGTGGAAATATGTAAACCAAAACTATAGAAAAAAGAGATTGGATAAATGTGCTACAGGCTATTCATCATTTCTTGTATTAAGTCTGCAGTTAAAATAACACTATAATAAAAATAATGTTCTTTATTTATAACCAATGTGTTAAGGTAGCCATCAGTGGATAATAGTGTAGGTTGTCTAAGAAATAAATTATTGAAAAAATAATGTTTATTTGTACATAATATTTCTATTCTTATATGCTTTTAACTTTTACTTTTGTTGTTGTTGTTGTTGTTGTCTTTGCCCAGAAACCTGGTCTATGAAATTCTCTCCTCTCTGTTGTATGTATAAAGAAACAAAATGTTCTTTTCTTTGAACCCATTAATCTTCTTTTGGCCTAGACCACTTTTGTTATGGCCAATACAGGCTTTGAAACAAAAATTATAGGCAAGCTTTTAACCCTTGTTCTTGGCTTCTATTTTAGCTGCTTCTTTTATCATTCAAAAACATTTAAATGGATTTAATCTTATGCTTGTAGTTCCAGCATTTAATTTCCCATTTCCTATTTCCTTTTTTTTTTTTTTTTTTTTTTTTTTATGTCATTGTTTTGCCAATCGCTTTGCAGAAAAACTGGCTTATTGCTAGTTTCACTCCATCCCTACTTATACATTACAAAGAGACAGTTACTTACAAAGAACACCCACATCACAAGTGTCTTTGAAGATGGCTTAGAAAGAAGAGGAGAAGGTGTGAGAGAGGATATAAATGTGTATGTAGCTGTATAATTAAGAAGTCATAGGAGATTAGAAACTGATTAGGAAAGGCAAGGGAGAATACAGAGCAGTACAATTTGGATAAAATGTATTGTCTAGCTACTCCTCTCCTTATTTGTATTCAACATATGGAGGCCCAGAGAAAATATTATCACCTCTCTAATGAGCTGTTAACACTAGCTGGTATTACCAATGAATAGAAAATAACATCTCTGTAACATTCGGGGTGAATTACACTGCACTATGTGTTAACACATATATGCATGTATGTGTATATGTACATACATACGTATATGTATACATATTTATCTATATGTAGATAGACAGATAGACAGACATAAATATGTATTCATATACAAAGAAACGTGGCCAGCAGGTTGAGGGAGGTGATTCTCTCCCTCTACTCTGCTCTCGTGAGACCCCACCTTGAGCACTGCATTCAGCTCTGGGGCCCCCAGCACAAGAACATGGACCTGTTGGAGTGCATACAAAAGAGAGCCACATCAAGGGGCTGGAGTGCCCCTTGAAGACAGGTTGAGGGAGTTGGGGATGTTCAGCCTGGAGAAGAGAAGGCCTTCCAGGACCTTAAGGGGGTCCGCAGGAAAGCTGGGGAGGGACTCTTTTTCAGGAAGTATAATGATAGGATAAGGAGTAATGGCTTTAAACTGAAAAAGGGTAGATTTAGATTGGATACTAGGAAGAAATTATTTACTGTGAGGTTGTTGAGGCATTGGAACAGATTGCCCAGAGAAGCTGTAGATGCTCCATTCCTGGAAGTGTTTAAGGCCATGTTGGACAGGGTTTTGAGCAACCTGGTCTGGTGGCAGGTGTCCCTCCCAATGGGATGAGGGACAATAAAACTACAAGGCAATAAAACTACATGGAGGGGCACATAGAAATCAGTGTAGGAGAAGCTACAGGAGTATGTGGCCTTGTAAGAAGAAAAGTTGGAATTCAGACTTGCTCCTTGTAGTCAAGCAGTAGTACCACAGGGAGCTGGTTACAAGAACTGAAAGACAGAATTAGATGTGAGATAAGCAGGATATTGGCTAAATTTTTATGGGTTTAATAGCTGAATGAAATCTTTAAAATGCTTAATAGAGTTATGCACTTGTAGAGAAAAATATAATAGACAACTGGCATTCATGGGAGGAGAAGGTGGTAAGTGACCACATAAGTTGTAATGGCTGGAGGGAGGATTTCACAGAACTATTGGAATATTAAAAGTTCCCCACTGCATGCATGGCAAACTCAAAGACTTAGACACAGCCCTGACGTCAAAAATGCTGACAAAGAGTTTTTGCCAATTAATACATATTTAAACAACTTAGACAGGATTTTCAAATAAAGTTGTTTCTTTCATTCATTTTGGACTTGTACAGATCGGTTACTTGTATACCTGTGAATTGTATAAATGTGCAGGTAAGATTATACAAGTGTACAGGCCTGAAGAACCTATGAAAGTAATCTGGATAATTCATTTGAGTCTTTCAGAGACATGAACAAAGATTGTCATCCCAGTTTCTCAGCTACTCTGTAACTTTCAGCAGAAGTAAAACTCTTGCTTTTGAGATTATAAATGAAGTGAGTTTTAACTGTCTGTAAAGCCACAATTTCTGGCACAAAAGCTGTTAAGGTTTTAAGGAACGACACTCTGTGAAGCCATTTAAAAGAATCTTGGAATGTCACAGAATAATCAAACATCATGATAGAGCATACTGCCGTTGCTGTTTTTTAAAAGAAAATACTTTCAACTGAATTCCTAGCACCACTTCCTGGCACATCCTGCATGCTCTTTTGGGTCTCTGGTTCAATCAATTTTCTCCAGCGCAGTGAGGCTGGGAGGGCTTCAAGCTGGTATGATTATAGTTATGTGGCTAAGTCAATGAAGCAAATAAAAGTTCATGGAATTTCTGTCTTGTTTAAACAAAGCTTAATTTCATGAAAGAAGCAGATGGCCATGATTTACAGACAAAGTTGGAAAGACAGAGAGGGAAGAGGAATTAGACTGCATATAGACATAATTGTAATTGTCTAGCTTTGAAGGCCTCACAAATTATCTACTTGTTCTGTACTTCATTTGCAAAGAAAGGATTTACAAATCTACTTATTTATTTTAGGATTTATTGGGATGATTTGTAAGTTAATCACAGGAATTACATATAGGAGGTAAGATTTATAAACCTTGGGGAGGATTATAAAGTATGAAGTAGGATTAGTAAGTCTATTGTATGGTACGTAAATATATTTCCAGACTTCTAAAGCTATTACATATGTTAGCTGAATCATATATTTAAATTAATAAGGCCTAAATCAAAACTGGGTAAAATACCATTTTTTTAGCTAGTGGCAACATAAGTTGATACTAAGTCTAAAAAAGGAATAGTAAGAAATAAAATTTATAGAATTAAGACAATATGGAGTATATTTTAGCAGTATAAGTGTATGGAAGGAAGAAGAGGCA
Source organism: Aythya ferina (assembly GCF_964211825.1). Classification (NCBI taxonomy): domain Eukaryota; kingdom Metazoa; phylum Chordata; class Aves; order Anseriformes; family Anatidae; genus Aythya; species Aythya ferina. Next base: position 84,413,903 of record NC_140297.1, read on the forward strand.
GTACAACAGTAGGGACTTCCCAGAAGTAGTCACTGTCCAGCCAGAGAAAGCAGCAGTCTAAAAAATGTATTGAGTTGTCACAGACATGATGGCAAGAGAAAATATTAGATGATAACTGAATAGATCCAGGGAAGTATACATACAGTGTTTTGACTAAGTTGATTAGAATATCCAATTCTGGTGACAATTAAAAACAAAAAGGAAGTTACACTGCTAGTCTGAAAACAAACTTGCCTTCCTTCCTCTGTAACTTTTGTTAGGATCTCTTCCCTTTTTTTCCTCCTCCTTAAGTGTTAGAACATGGGAAGGTTGGCTTGGTGAGCAGCTGGCACCAAGCCATTTAAGCCTAAGGAACTGATTTCACCTTCCAGATGGGCAAAATAACCTGTAATGATAGCATGAACAATTTAAGATTTTTAGTAACACAGCTTTCTAGAAAGAAAAAAAAAAAAAAAAAAAGAAAAAAGAAAAAAGAAAAAACAAACAAAAAAAACAAACACACATACATTAACACAAAAGTGAGAGCTCTGTGGTAACTTGCAATCATTCTGTACAAGGTGCCACAACATAGCAGTTACACTCGGACTTAAAATTCAAAAGAAGAACAAGTGGCAGCATTATGAGAACAATCTGAGCTATTCGCATCTCACCATGAAAGTGTCTGAAATCTTCCTTGGCTGCCACTCAGATTGCATTTGCCAACTTGTAACAAGTTACTCAGTTTTGCTCTGTGTTTGTAAATACTCTACAGAAGTTATTTTTATTCCATTACAAAATGTATTTTTATTCTGTTTCTAAATAGCCACATTATGTGAAGTCAAAGCAAAACTGAGACAGAAAGACATTTAAAGGAAGAAAGCAGAGGAGGAGGGCCTTTCTTATGTAGAAAGCTTAATGGTATGACTTATAAACTCCATAATTAAATGAAAAGTATTGTCCATTTAGACTCCTACATGCAAAAAAGCTTAACCAAAGTTTTTGCATTAAACACATTAAACACATTATTTTGCATTAAACACATTAAAGTTACGTGTTCAGCTCCATCCATATTTCATTAATTCAAAAAGAAAAATCTCAGGAAGAAGTGAAATTTTCTTGTATTTTAATAATGACTTTTGCACCATTTCTGATTTTTCTAAATTACTGTTGTAGTTGTCTCTCTGACTAAACAGACTATGATCATCTTCTAATTCCTGATCGTACTTCTGTGACCAGAACAGGACACGTTTCTAATATTTTTTATTCCGTGCTAAAGCTTACTTGTTAAAATGTTAACTTTCACTCCAGAAGTCCCTAACTCACACTCTCAGCCTTCTATGATTTCTACTCTGAGGCTATGTGTTTGCATAATGTGTTCATAGTTTGCACTATGTGTTTATCTTGTTTTTATTTTATTTTATTTTTTTCCTTTGCCTCTGTTTTTGATGACTCTCGGAGACAGACTATTTGGCTAGACAGATGCTTGGTCTGACCTCAGATAGTTATTCTCATCTATTTTTTAAGATTCTCACTGTTGGCTGTTTGTTTGCATTAGCCCCGACAAGTGCTTTTCACCACTATAATACAGTGTGAAAAACAATGTGTAAAATTAATCGTTAGCCAGACTGACAGGTTTACCTCTATGTACCTCTATCTGTTGACTCTTTTTAACTCTTGAGGATGAGGTGTTATGAGATGAATACAGCTCCTTCCTTGCATTAAGGGAACAACTTAGTGAATTCAAGTAATGGACTCAATCACTTTTCTGCAAATCCATTCAATGGTCAGAGAGCAAATGGAGGAACAGTTCTTCCTTTAAATCACTTACAAGTTTTAAGATTCAAGGAAAAGTAGAAGTTGATCTTGAGGTTCCAAAATGAACTTGCAGAGTAAAAGATAGGGGGAAATATTGTTCCTAACTAACAAGTAATTTCTGACTCAAGATAATTGAAACTGAAGGCTTAAAATGCCAATTTTGTAATTAAATTTAATAATTATTTATTCTTAAAAAAAAAAAAAAAAAAAGTGCAAGCAAAACAGAAAGAATGAAGGAACAAAAAATGCTTGAAACCAAAAGCCAAGCTGAGCTAACTTTTAAGTATAAACTAGGATGAAAGGTTAAAATTGTGATTCCTGATAGATATTTGCCTTCCCTCACTTTCCTACATAGCTCTTTGTGTAGTGCAGAGTGATGTATCTGAGAAGTATCATGTGACCCCATCCCAGTAATCTGGAATATTAAATTCTGCTTCATATTGCCATTTCGCAATAAACCATCCTGCAGCTTCAATATTTTCCTGTAGATGCAAATACCTTAAATTATTTCCATCATGTATCTTGCAACTCTGAAGTCCAGGAAGACCATCAGCAACCTCCATCCAGCAATAACCAGGCCAAAGCTCTTCCACAGTAAAAGCCCCACCGCAAGGTGTTGATCTGATGGATGGGCCCACTTCTGCTCAAGTTTTTCTTCCTCACTGGCTGGGAAGACCTCACTAGTACCTATTCTTAAGTTGCAGATCTGGAGGTGAAACGGGAACTATTAGCCAAAAGCTGACAGCATTCTTTGTCTTGACAGGCTGCCTCTACGTCCACTGACCATGACTTCTGGTTCCTTTATTGCTTTGTATGGATCAGGCTCTCATCTCTGACAATTTTGTATCCAGTCAATCTCCTCCTGATGGTGTATGGCCTGTTTACCCCTTCCTTCAGGTTCATCACTGGGTGTCTTGGTGCCACAGTGTGTATCTTCTATAAGAGAGACCCTCAGCACCAGGGAAAGGCCCCAGACATTCCCCAAAGTCCCACAAGTAGGCAGTGGCATTCCTGTTGTGGAGCTCTGTTAGGGGTGAGACCCCCAAAGCACAAAGGAATTTGTACAGTACCTACAAAATATACCACTAAGCATTACAGCTAATTTTCCTATTTAAGCAGTTTTTGAGATGTCTGTCTTTGACACTCTTCTAACACAATCTAGAACTGACCAATTGTGGTTTAACCTGGCCGGCAGCTAAACACCACACAGCCGTTTGCTCACTCGCCCCCTCCTTCTCTGGGATGGGGGAGAGAAACAGGAAAGTGAAGCCTGTGAGCTGAGATAAATACAATTTATTAAGACAGGAAAATAATAATAATAATAACAATAATGATGATAATAGTATTGCTAATAATAATGTGTACGAAACAAGTGATGCACAATGCAATTGCTCACCACCTGCTGACCAATGCCCAGCCTATCCCCAAGCAGCCAGTCCCCCCATCCCAGCTAGCCACCCCTATCTATTGTTTAGCATGACGTCAGATGGTATAGAATACCCCTTTGGCCAGTTTGGGTCAGCTGTCCTGGGTCTGTCTCCTCCCAGCTCCTGCTGCACCCCCAGCCTACCTGCTGGCAGTACAGAGTAAGAAGCTGAAAAGTCCTTGGGTTGGTGTAAGCACTGCTCTGCAACAATTAAAACGTCAGCATGTTATCAGCACTCTTCTCATTCTAATCCAAAACATAGCACCCTACCAGCTACTAGGAGGAAAATTAACTCTGTCCTAACTGAAACCAGGACACCAATTTAAATAGCCATGTCTGTGCTATGCTCAACATTACTTCTGCCAACATACCACAGCAAAAAAAAAAAAAAAAAAAAAAAAAAAAAAAAAAAAAAGAAAACTGAGGTTCCAGACCTTAATTACTCACAATTGTATTTGTATTGATTTACTGAATACATTGTTCATGAACTCTTGTTGCAAGGATTACACTGTTTGTGATCTTTACCTTTTTCCTGACACTTACAAAGCAAACATTTGTCTGAAAATCAAGAATGCATGTTTACATTATGGTTGCAATCTTACAAAGTACACCTGTTATCCTCTCAATGGATCAGTTAAACCACTGATAGACTTTGGAAATTAGTCGCAAAAGGGAAATGGCTGTTATTTGAAGTAAAGTGAAACGTGAAATGTGGGAATGAAAACCTAAAAGTAAACAGCATGAAATATACTGTATGAACACGTGTCAAACTTATGCAGCTTTGTATTTGGATTAGCTAGTCTATTGATAGTAGTAAGCTATTTTTTTTTTCATGTCTTGTTTTCTTACCACCCAACAATGACAGTTCTTTCATCTGAACAATAAGGAGAGGCAGCCTTGTAAAGCACTAGCAGTAAAATCATAAACCATAACACAAGAATTGAAACTAAGAGGGTAAGAGAAAAGACCAAATGACCTAGGGTGAGAACAGCCATACCATCTCTTCTTAACAGATGCTTCTCCTTTCCTTTCTTAAAAATTCCTCACAACAGTCATTCCACACATTTCTCACAAAATTCACCAATGTCTTAACATGTTTAACTTCAGAGGTTTTCTTTAGATCTAATAAAAATCCTATTTCCTCCTGCAGTTAAAGGTCAGTGCTATTTTCTACATTTTCTTTACAGTGAAAAGGGGCAACATTTGGGGAATGTTGGGGAAACAAAGTTTGTTTCCTTCCTCTGTGTGGCAACAAAGTACATTCAAAAGACATCACTCTGTGCAGAACTGGAAAATAAAATGGAAAAGACTCCATGAAAATAAGAATTTCAGTGTTAGGTCCCTTTGTTACATTTCAAACAGTAAAATAAAGAAGTTTATTCCGTGGTACCTTTTATGCAAGTCATTTTTCAATTTTTTCAGTTGAGAAACACTTTTCAGTATGTTAAATTTATTTGCTTTACAGTAAGTTTACTAAACCATTTTTAAGTAGTTTTTTTGATAGTGACCCTTTTCCACAAAACTGTTTGCTGACTTTTCCCCCAAAGTATTGTTATTTATTATTGAATTAAAATTAATTTAGTAATAGCTATCTATTAAAACAGCCTGGTGGCTATTCTTCATGATTTTGTACTTACTGTTTTTAATGATTTCATTGGGTCTGGGAGAGATGGAGTTAATTTTATTCATACCAGTCCCCATTGTTCTGCATTTTGGATTTGTGATTAAAACATTGTTTATAACAAAACAGTGCTTTGGCTATTGCTGAGCACTGTTTGCACAGCATTGAGGTTATCTTTTTCCTATTCTGTCCCCCACAGTGAGTAGAAATTGAAAGAAAATTTAGCTGACCTAAACTAACCAAAAGAACATTCCTTACCATGTGACATCATGCTCAGCAATAACACCTTGAGGAAAACAGAAGAAGGGGTGACACATTCGTGGTTATGTCATTTGTCTTTCCAAGTAACCTTTACATATAATGAAGTCCTGTGTTTTTAGTAATATTGAATGGCATATTTTTATTTTTTGCTTTTTCCCATTATTCTTTCCCCCACACTTCAAGTGCTATTACTGGGCAATTTAGAAATAAAAGAAGTGACATAATATACTTCATTCAGTGTGCTAGGTTCCCTCATGGTAGCTAGTGAAACTAGGCAATCAATATGCACCAGAACAAATACACGCAATTAGTAGTAAAGACATGCACCTGCCATTGAAGGGACGCTTCTCAAAAATCACCCTATTGACTCACCAGCATGCTTATTATGGAAAAGCCTAGAAATCCATCTCCCTCTTTGAGATTCCTCTTCAAGGTCCTTCACTGGGGCTCCCAATATAAAAATGGGGAAATGGCCTCAAGTTCCACCAGGGGAAGTTTATCTTGGATGTTAGGAGAAATATCTGAATTTACTGAAAGAGTTATACAACATTGGAACTGGCTGCCCAGGGAAGTGTTTGAGTCACCATCCCTGGATGTATTCAGAAAAGGTGTAGATTTAGAATTTAGTATCATGGTTGAGTGGTGGACTTGTCAGTACCAGGTTAAAGGTTGGACTAGATGATCTTAGAGGTCTTTTCCAACCTGAATGATTCTATGATTCTGTAATTCTGTAACTTTCACTGAGGATCTTTAAACTTCCCTCTACCTTGGGAAGGAGGCATATGTCCATTCAGTGAGCAGTCAGCAAAGCCCATCATTTTAACCTCTCAGTTACATTATCACGCCACTTTCCTGATGTGCTTTCCTTTACAGTCATCTACACTGAATTTAGGCTGACATTGTATTGCCTCTCAATTTTCCTTCTGCAATTTTTTTCAGGAAAGCCTCACATTTCATATCTCAACTAACCTGGTACCATTAGCAGATGTTTTTTTCCTCTATTTTTACTCTCTTCATGGGTATGTGAGACTATGCTAACTAGCATAGTTCATAGAATCATAGAATCGTTAAGGTTGGAAAAGGCCTCAAAGATCATCTGGTCCAATCAATCCCTTACAATCAGTATCACCCAATAAACTATGTCCTTAAGCATGGTGTCCAACCTTTACTTAAACATTCCTAGGGACAAAGACTCCACTACCTCCCTGGACAACCTGTTTCAATGCCTATCCACTCTTTCTGAAAACTCTCCAGATTTCCAACCTAATACACACACACACACACCCCTCTATTTGAGGCCATTCCCTCTGGTCCTATCACTAGTTACCTGTGAGAAGAGGCCGACCCTCAGCTCTCCACACCTTCCTTTCAGGTAGTTGTAGAGAGCAATGAGGTCTCCCCTGAGCCTCCTCTTCTCCAGACTAAACAACCCCAGTTTCCTCAGACACTTCTCACAGGACTTGTGTCCAGGCCCTTTGCCAGCTTCATAGTCCTTCTCTGGACACACTCCAGGGCCTCAGTGGCCTTCTTGTACTGAGGGGACCAAAACTGAACACAGTACTCGAGTTGCAGCCTCACCAGAGCAGAGTACAGGGGAGAAGATCACCTCCCTTGTCCTGCTGGCTACACTATTCCTGATACAAGCCAGGATGCCATTGGCCTTCTTGGCCCTGTGGGCACACTGCTGGCTCATGTTCAGGCAAGTATTGACCAACACCCCCAGATCTTTTCCTTTGCACAGCTTTCCAGCCACTCTGCCCCAAGCCTGTAGCATTGCATGGGGTTGTTGTGACCAAAGTGCAGGACCCAACACTTAGCTATATTGAACCTCACCCCATTGGCCTCTGCCAACCCATCCTGTCCAGGTCATGCAGGGTCTTCCTACCCTCCGACAGGTCAAAACTTCTCCCCAACCTGGTGTCATCTGCAAACATATTGAGGGTGTACTTGATTCCATCATCCAAATTATCAACAAAGACAGTAAAGAGGATGGTCTCCAAAACCACTCATAACTGGTTGCCAGCTGGATTTAACTTCATTCACTACCACTTTTTGGACCCATCCATCCATCCAGTTTTTAACCCAGCAAAGGCTGTACCTGTTTAAGCCATGGGCTGCAGCTTCTCCAGAATACTGTGGGAGACCATGTCAAAGGCTTTGCTGAAGTCTGGGTAGACTACATCAACGTCCTTTCCCTCATCTACCAGACAGGTCACCTGGTCATAGAAGAAGATGAGGCTGGTCAGGCAGGACTTGCCTTTCATGAACCCATGCTGACTGGGCCTGATCCCCAGGTTGTCCCATACATGCTGTGTGATTACATTCAAGTTGACCTGTTCCATCACCTTTCCTGGCATGGAGGTCAGGCTGACAGGCAGAATTCCACTGCTGATTACTCTCCATTCTGAGAGCTGAATATTTCATTTAATTTCCTGTCTGCTGCTTTAGAAATAATTCTTGAACACACAAGTAGCTTTTCTCTTACTTCCTTCTTTCACATATTTACTTTCTTTGAAGGTCTTGCATGAAGGATTTTGCCAAAGCTTTTTTCTGAAAATTGTTTGAATTAAGACTCAAGGACTGTCTGGAGTATAGGCACCTAATAGTGTTCTTTCTACTATTAGTAGTTACATTATAAAATGAGAAAGCAGACTAGGATTTAAGACTAGCAACAATAAGTCACTGAAAAATACCAGTAATTAGGAACATATACTTGGCAGCCTGATGTAAAAACTTGCCCCTCAAGTACTAAGTTTCATAGTTCTACTGAATATCTAAAACCACAGATTCATTATAGATATTGGTTTTACAGCCTGTTGTAATCTTTTCCCCCTCCCCCACTTCTCTACATTGCAGAGACTAGAAACTACTTGTCTCTCTCCTTCCCTTAGGAGACTGATACCTTATCAGCTCTCAGAAATGGATTTTTTGAGAAATGGAAGTCACCTCCCAAAAATTCTTTCCACTTCACAGGTACCAGCTGCCTTATCTTTTGGAAATAGTCTAACTGATACATATCTAACTAAACTTCAATCACTTCTTCCAAATTTGCTTCTAGTTTTGGAGTTTGTTCCTTCTGTTCACTGACCTGAAGAAAGATTAGAGTGCCAGAAATCCTGTTTTTTTTTGTGTGTGTGCCTGAAACCTTGTCTGACTTTCTGTAGCTATGGCAGTGGATGTAATAAAAGAAATGTTACTGCCACTTGTAAACTTTGTCTAACCTGCATCCTTAGATTGTCATTGCTGTAGTAACACTACCATTATATACAGGTTATCAGTTTAATTTGTTCAGCCAGAAGAAAACAAAGCTATCTTGTTTCTCCTTTAACTCAGAGATCATATACAGGATTACACAATAGAAAATCTTTTTCCTGAGCTCATAAATTCTGGAAAACTCTATGTGAAGAAATTCACCTTTTTATCTTCCATTTCCTTTATTTTTGTACAGATTTGTAGTCCTGTAATGCAGGTCTTTGTTATCGTTTTGCATATTAAATCAATTAATGTAATAATAAACATATGAGAAAAAGAATTTTAAAAAGTCTTTTTTTTTTTTTTTTTTTTTTTTTTTTAACAAACCTTCAATAAAAAGCTCATTTTCTAGGTAAATATTAATACACCTTTTATATATATGTATATGCACTTTATATATTTATTTACATATATGTATATATAAAGTATATACACTTTATATTTTTTAATATTAATACACATTAATATTTTCCCTTTATTATGCCAGCAAAATAAATAATAATAATAGCAAAAATTAAAGCTCAATACTTTTAATAAACCTAAAATTCTCAGTGAAACCCATATGAGGTTCGGATAGCCAAGAACTGTAGGAAGACTAGAATCTGGCATTGTCAAAGGCATATGTCAGTGCATGGTGATCCTAATAAGTGTCACTGCTCTTGAGTTACATCTGCAACTCCCAATATACTGAATTGTAATTTCATTTTTAAAAAATCTCAAAAAAACAGTAATGGATTTTCAGCCGTTCCTTATGCTGTAGTTCTCACATATTCTGCATGATTAAAAAAGAATGGGAGACTCTCTTAATCTTTTTCATGACAGTAAGGTATGAGATGGACTCTGAATCTAATGAGCTAAGTTCTTATGGGATTATAAAATGTTTAATAATTGGTTTCACATTTATTTTGCAATAAGCTATTCTCTTTAGGAATGCCTATTTGCTCTACACAAGTTACTAAAAAAGACTTAGAACCTTGTCTGTATTTAAAACATTGTTGAGAGAGATAAAAAAAAAATACTAGGAAAAAAATACAGCTACATACAATCTAATACTTTATTTAGTATCCCATTAATATGGTGTTCATCAGAAATCAGCAGGAAGAATTCATCTCCAAAAACTGCAGCAAAATTACTGAATCTAATTACTGCACATAGCACACTGCCTGTCAGCTTTTACAGTGTACTCAGCTACCCCTTGGGGTAAAAGAGCTATAGCATAAAAAAGGAATAGCTCAAATCTCAAACGCTTATCTCTTGATAAATGCAAATGTTTTTTTCTATGGATGAATTGAGTATGAACACCAGATGCTTTTATGCACACATTTCCTACATTTTTAATTTTGAGGCAAAGTACAATATAAGACAAGAAATGCTTTGTTTCCAGCATGTTGAAATCTCACATCTGATTTTCAAAAAAATAGCAGTAAAATTTTTAGACAATTAAATATATTCAATTTTTCTAATAGAATCATAGAATCATTAAGGTTGGAAAAGACCTCAAAGATCATCTGGTCCAATCATCCCCTTACCATCAGTATCACCCAATAAACCATATCCTTAAGCACAACGTCCAACCTTTACTTAACCACCCCCAGGAACAGTGACTCGACTACCTCCCTGGAAAACCCATTCCAATGCATGACTACTCTTTCTGAAAAGAAATGTCTCCACTTTTCCAACCTAACACACATACAAACACACACACACGCACCGCTACTTGACCCAGCATTTAGCCATGTTGAGTCTCCTAATACTTAGGGAAAAAATAAAAATTAAAATTAAAAATAAATAAATAAATAAATAAAACACTAAGGCCAACATGACAGAATTTTCAAAATAACTTTAACACCTGACATTAATATTTTTTGCAATCTGGCTATTTCTTTGGACCCCTTCAACTGTTTTAAAAAGCTGCCCATTCATATATGCAATTTCTGTCTCTTGGGGGTTCAGAACCAAAGATAGGCCTGACTGAAATTTAGTACAGTTGAGCAGAATCTTAGTTGCTTCTGAACCAAGGTAATTCATCTCCAGCACTTTAGAGTTAACATCAGAATTTCATTCCCCTGTCAGAGGCAGGACTAATTTTCTCAAGATTTTGTGAGACATTAAGAGATACTAATTTTAGCTGATGTCGGATTCCTATTAATTTCTGACTTTCTAGGATAATGTTAAGACATTATTGACTCTGAAGAATTATTTGTCTGCATACCATGTTGTGTACTGCAGCACTTATTACATACAAGAGAATTTGAGGAGTAGTAATAGCCTGATATGTATAGGACCTCAAAATTAGTGACATCCTTGCACGGAATTAAAAACAGCATATTTGTCATATTACCCTAAGCCTCCATTGATATTTCCAAAATGATTTAAAAAATATAAAACCACCCAAGCAATAATTTTTAAATGCCTAGCTGTCTTGCTAATGTCTGCATTAAATTCACAGCAACAGATTTTACATTGTCTTCCATACTTAAACATTGCACATACAACCATTAAAACATAACTTTTCACCCATTTAAAATACACTCCAAAAATCTGTAAGACTTAACTGGAATTTAACATTTTCACTCTTCTTTATGATTACCATGTGTTTTCCTTATATTTCTACTTGTATGAGTGTTTATGTAAGGTGAGAAACCTTGAAATTTTAAGATTGTTATAATTACAAACTTTCAATAATATAACAGGATATAAGATAAAAGCCACTTGAAGCTCTTTATAGCCTGAGGGACTATGTTGATTCCTTTCTGCACTCATTTCTCAGAGTATTAAAAATGCATTATTGGGAGTGCTCAGATAACTGCTTGCATGTCTATTTATTCAACTCTAAAATTGTTTATGTTAGAATTATGGACTTGGTTTTCTATTCAGACAGTTAGTTAGTTTGTCTGCTTGCTGAGTCTTGAAGCTATTTTAGTTCAAATTATATTAGAGAATCACATACAAAAGGATTCTTTGTTCACAGCCTATCCTACAAAATTGAGAGGGTTTCAGAGGCATCCATAGCTCCAGGGCCCAGTAAATTAGGTCTTGACTAGAAAAATAAAAGTGATAAAAATCGTCATATGTAAGAGAGTGGATTGGATGTGCTGTATTCCACTAAGAGCAAGGAAAGAATATTCTAAGTTGAAAGTGTGTTTAATTTACATACTTTTTTTTCAAAACAAACAAACAAACAAAAATAACCACTAACTACAAAACACATGTTCTTAAATAATAGGATCAAAGATTTTAAAAGTCTGTTTTATACTTTTTCTGTGGCCTACTTTCCCATGACCAAAATGAGAGAAGGAGGAGAGAAGGAAGACAGACTAGAAATCTCCATAAAATTTACATTGTCCTGGTGGCTATCCATTTTTGTACAGATATGAAAAATGTTAAGGAGAGTGGCTCCAGAGCATCTAAATTTTGCAGCACCCTTAGCATTACTGATATATGCTTATTGTTGTACAGCAGTACATTCAGAAAACAGGATGCATTTGCAGAGAGTTTTCCAGAGTACAATGGTTTTTCTCTGTTCTTTCTCTGCTTCTATCCTTTTACAGAAGGCTGAAAATTAATTTCCAGTGAATATATCTGTTGAAGCAATCACTGAAAAATAACCTTAGATGGTCAGTGCCATGAAAATCCTGGTATCATCAAAATGTTACCTTTTGACCATTGTTTTTTAAAGCATCATAACTGATATCCTTTTAAATGTTATTTACAGAGTGGAACATATTTTGTTTGTTTCCTGTAGATGTCTTACTAGCTGTGTCATTTTCCCTAATACTTATATTTAGCTAGATGATGCATACAAAGAAAAATAAAGTAATAAAATTAGTTTTATATACAGTTTTGACAGTTTGTTTTACATGGAACATTACTCTTCTGTTTTAGTAGATGCTGTATACAGTGGATTGTTGTTAGCAAAAGTCATTAACCCTTAATATTGCAGTGAGAAATAGGATGTAGTTTTAGTCACATCTACGTAGTACTGTTTGTAAATTCTACATTGTTTTAGAGGTATCTCCTTCAGATTTGCATTTTACATTTGTTCAGAGTTAATTTGCATGTAGGAGACTGTAGACATACAATTTTTTTAATTCCAGTAAATAATGTTTAAATTTCTACTTTCTTCTATTCATTATTCCCACGGGTAAGAATCTATTTTAAGTTATATTTCAGGGCTCATTACAAAGGCATTCTGTTTAGAACACCTTGAAGTTCTTTAAAAGATCAGATCTCTGCATTTGATTTATATATTTGCAAAAAAGGAAGTAGGAATTAAGTCTTACTAGAAATATTGAAAAAATAATACTGTACTGAAAATATATCAGGTGCAGGCAGGATGAGAGAGGTGACTCTTCCCCGCCTGCTCTTGTGAGATACCACCTAGAGCACTGTATTCAGCTCTGGGGCCCTCAGCATGAGAAGGACATGGAAGTATTAAAGTCCAGTATATAAAGTCCAGTATATAAAGGCCATGAGGATGATCAAAGGGCTGGAGCACCTCTCTCCTAGGAAGAGAAGCTGAGGGAGTTGGGATTGTTTAGCCTGGAGAAAAGAAGGCTTCAGGGAGACTTACAGTGGCCTTCCAGTGCCTAAAGGGGGCCTAGAGGTAAGCTGTGGAGGCACTCTGTCAGGGTCCTAGTGATAGGACAAGGAGTAATGGTTTTAAACCAAAAGAGGGTAGATTTAAATTAGATATAAGGAAGAAAGTCTTTACTATGAATGTGATGAGGCACTGGAAAAGGTTGCCTGGAGAAGTTGCAGATGCTCCATCCATGTAAGTATTCAAAGCCAGATTGGACGAAGCATTGAGCTGCCTGGTCTAGTGGGAGGTGTCCCTGCCCATGGCAGAGGGGGTGGAATTAGATGATCTTTAAAGTCCCATTCAACACAAACTATTCCATAATTCTATGATTCTATGAGCTAGAGGCTGTAACACAGCACCCATATTTAAAACAAGGTAAATGAAAATGTGAATCTTAAACTATTTAGTTGTACTAGTTAAATGATTACAGTGTGCATATGTAAAGATGACAGTACAAGCATAAATTTACTGAGGCCCAATTTCCTTCTTTGCCAGAATAGAATAACTAGCTTATTGGGTGGAAGGAATGACAACTAGGAATATTCTTCATTTCAGTAATATTTTGATGGGATGCTATCATTTTAAATTCTTATATGTGATTAGAATTTTATTCTAATAATAGAGAAATATATTCTAGAAGAATCTGTGATGAAGTATATGAACTATTAGTTACAAAAATTGCTAAGTAATTATCAAGCATTCATTTTTGTTGTTTGGGCCATACGTATACCTAAAGGTTCTGAGTACCTTGACTAGCCTCATCTAGGATCTCCACCCAGGCAGCCTCTTACCAAGAGATGGATGTAAGCTCAGAACTTTTGCCTTGATCCTTGCCTGATCTCCAGAGTGTGAATGCTGTGCTCTACCACTTACCTTATTGTTTTGACTTGACTTTGGACCTGTCTTGTAACTGCAAACATGTCTAGTGGCTGCTGGACTGTGGTTGACTATAGTTACCTTCACTGGACCTGCTCTGTTCACCCTGCACCGGTACTGTGGGACTGTGCTCCATGTCAGTGAAGTCTCCCTTGTCCTCCCAAACTCATGCCATTTGCTCTCTGATGATCAAAAATAAAAATAAAACACTGAAAGAGGCTGCCCAGAGAAGCTGTGAAGTTTCCAGTGTTAAAAGTTGCCCAGACTGAACTGGAAAAAAAACAAAACAGAAACAGGTAGCCTGGTTTGATATCACAGCTAACCCTCCTTTGGGGGTTTAGACAAGAAGCATTGTGATGTCCTAACCAATCAGAGTTATACTATGAACATATGACCAGCAGCTTTACATATCATTAGTGTTGTGGTTTAACCCAGCTAAGCACCACACAGCCATTCACTGATTCTCTCTCCCTTCTCCCTCTCTGGTATGGGGAAGAGAATCAGAAAAATGAATCCTTTGGGTTGAGATAAAGACAGTTTATTAGGACAGAAAATAAATGAAAATAATAATAATGTTTATAGTACTACTAATAATAATGTGCACAGAACAAGCGATGCACAATGCTGACCTCCAGCTGACTAATGCCCAGCCTATCCCCAAGCAGCCAGTCCCACCATCCCAGCCAGCCACCCCATATTAATTATTCAGCATGATGTCAGATAGTATGGAATACCCCTTTGGCCAGTTTGGGATCTGTCTTTGATCTGTCTCCTCTCAGCTCCTGCTGCACCCCCAGCTTGCCCACTGGCAGGACGGAGCAAAAAGCTGAAGAGTCCCTGGCTTAGTGTAAACACTGCTCTGCAACAATTAAAACATCAACATGTTATCAACATTATTCTCATCCTAAATCCAAAACACAGCACCATATGAGTTACCAGGAGGACAATTAACTCTATCCTAGCTGACACCAGGACATTGTTTAGCTGAGTTACACTAAACCTGGTCAAGGATTCCCCCCTGTTATTAAAAAAAAAAAAAAAAAAAAAAGGACTTCAACACACTCTTCTGTTTGGGCTTTCTCATTCATACTCATGCTTTACTCTCTTCCTTTCTTTTTTGGTCACTGCTGCTAAGAAAAAACTTTCAAAAAGACTTTCTCTATCAAAAGTAAAAATAGACCATTATAGACCATTTCTTTATACAGCTGCTTAACCTGCTTTTGACTTAAATGGAATTTTGATCAAAAATAATATGTATTGGATATGTCTCACATCTGTTCAGAGGGGGAAATCATTTTGGTGGGAGAAGGATATAATTCATGTTTCTTTCCTCACACTAAGGAAGCCCTTACTAATATGATATAGTGAATTATCAGAGTTGCATTAAATAATATATTAGAAATGAATTGATGATAGACTCTTATGACTCTGCGATTCCACAGTTCCAGAGGTGATCTCTGTGGCATCATGAACTGGAAGTGCATGCAAACTATATACAGTGACTGTAACAAGTTAATTTATTATATGTTTCTCTAGGATGAAGGCCCATTCTGTGATGACCTCCTGGTCTGCTTCTCCAAAATGTCAGTGAATTGGATGATAAGAATTTAGAGAAAACATGTTGTAGTACTTCCATATTCCTTCTGTGTGTGGTGACAATTTGATCAAACCTGCCAAAAAATAAAACTTGACTTGGAAATATATGAGTTGTTTATGTTCCAGGCATAACTATTCAAATTTGGCCAATTCTATAATTGAAATGGTCTCATCTGATCAGAGAGAAAAAAAAATGCTCTAGCAAGGTGTAATTTTCCAGTTTTATTTCTCTTTTTACTATAATGTCTTATGCTTACATTTTGTGATCAAACTAATAATTGCAAGTAAATACAGGTAGCAATAAAAAAAAAAAAAAAAAAAAAAAAAGATAATAAGATATCAAATATATCTGTTTCCTCCTCAAAATTCATCCTTTCTCATTGAGAAAAATGAAGTTAAATTTAGCCTCATTTTCAGAAAAATGTCAGAATATTTTTAGTTGTTTAGAATTCTTCTCAGTAGAAGTTCGACTGTTACCAAAACAAATAGTGTTTTGTTTTGTTTTTTGTTTGTTTCTTGCTTAGATCTTATTTTTCAAAATAATTAAGTAATGTATCTATATCAATATGTACCTAATCCATATCTATATGATACTTCCTTAAGTAAGGCAGTAGATTTTCCTAAAATTTCCAACACCTAATGTTCTTGAAAAGCGAATCTCAAGGATGAAAAAAAGAAAGTTAAACAGTTCTAAATGTTTATACTGTGCATAATAATTTGTGCTGGGAATTGTAAATTAACTCTTGATAGAGTAGACGTGCAGAAAAGTATCATAATTCCATTTCTGACTCTTGTGAAAATTTGTCACTACTTGCTAGAATTGCCAATTTTTACTACCATCATGATTACATTGAAATAATCTCTCATTAGGCCTCCTGGCATTCATTATTCTCAGTGTATCATGTTCAAGTTGTGGCTCTCTAAGCTTTTGTCATGGCCATGACATAACTATTATGATTTAGAGGGTACAGACACTTCTGAATATAATGCTTGGTGGCTTTCACATGTTTTCATTACTAAATATTTGGAAGACTTTGATTGAACAAGATGGGTAAGTTTGACATGTTTATTGATACACATCAGATGTAATGATCTTGACCTTCAGATTCATAACTAAGATTTCTTTCAGATGCCAGATTTTTTCTTTATCAAACTTAGCTACTGTGACTGTGTGGATTTGCAGATGTTTCAATCCATTTGACCTTTTGATCAGAGAGGATAATTGTGCAGTAGAATGCTTCTATTTTAGTTTTTAAGGTACTGTAAAAAAAATATGCAAAAGATATATGACTTTCATGTATTTTAGGAACTTACAAAACTGAAGCTTCTAATTCTTCTCTTCCTAAAGACAGCTATTATAGCTAGTAGGTGTACAGTTCAAATTAAGGTGATCTTAATGCCATATATAACAATCTGCACAATATTTTCACATTTTCTATTACATTCAAAGATAAATACAATTCAAAGATAAATTCTTAAATGAATTATTTAAAAATATTTAAAGTAGCAAAAGCAATGAAAATCTATTATGAAATTGAAAAAACACTCAGGAAACTCAGGAAGCAGGTAACTAACAGTTAGTCAGTTAGTTAACAGTTAACAGTTAGTTAAATTGGGAGCTTAAAATTCTTCCCACAAAAATTTTTGATTGATTTTTTTCAGAAAAATTGAAATGTGGAATTAAATTGAGATGTGGTAAGATAGTCTTTGAAATGTCCAGACAGGTATCTAGTTGAAGGAACATTAAATAACATACAGTATAGAATAACATACAGTATAGAATACTATTATAGATTAATACATCATTATTTTGTTTCTTATAGTTGCCACCTATTACCTATATATCACAAAAATATTAAGAAACAGCACTGTTTTTAAGCAGTGAAAAGTTACTGGTCCTTAGAGGAATTCACTTAGAGGATCATAGTTCTCTTGTAATATGAAATTATCAGATATGTATAAATGTTTGGAAAGATTTTTCATTAGTTTAACAAACATGCCTGAAACTAACAAGTTATAATTAATTAATTTTTAATAAACTCATATAATTCTTAATAATAAATAAAAAAATTACAATGTACAGCAAAGCAACTGCTTTATAAAACTTAACAGATATGTGCATGCAATAAAGTGTTTTCAAAATCATGTGCAAAATCAACTGTGCCCGTTCTCTGTCACCTGCACAGAAGTGTTTCCTGATGTTAGAAGGAACCTCCTCTGTTCTAGTCTGTGCCCATTGCCTCCTGTCCTGGCACTGGGCACCACCATAAAGAGCTTGGCTCCATCCTCTTTGCATCCTCTCTTCAGGTATTTATATAAATGGATGAGATCCCACCTCAGCCTTCTCTTCTCCAGACTGAACAATCTCATTTCTCTCAGCCTTTCCTCATAGGAAAGATGCACCAGACACTTGATCATCTTTGTGGCCCTACATTGGACTCTCTCCAGTATGGAGACACAGAAACTGGAGACACTACTCCAGGTGCAGCCTCACCAAAGCTGAATAGACTATTAGTAAGTTATAAACAAATTAGTAATTATTACTAGTAATTATACTATACTAGTAATTATACTATAAATGCTATGTATATAAAGTATAAGTATAATAATAAAGTATAATAAGTATATAAATACTTACCTGGCACAGAAACACCATGATCAGGCAGGTGGTTTTCCTAGGGTAAGGATCATCCCCTGCATTCCGGGTGTGCTGAGCCCTGTGATTTTCCCAAATGCAGGAAACTCCACTGCATAATTTGTGTTAGCTGGGGACTGCATTAGGTTACAAAGCTGGTGAAGGGCCTGGAACACAAATCCTATAAGGAGTGGCTGAGGGAACTGGGATTGTTTAGCCTGGAGAAGAGGAGGCTCAGGGGAGACCTTATTGCTCTCTACAACCGCCTGAAAGGAAGGTGTGGGGAGCTGGGGGTCGGCCTCTTCTCACGGAAAACTAGTGACATGACTAGAGGGAATGGCCTCATATTGCATCAGGGGAGGTTTAGGTTGGAAATTAGGAGACATTTATTCTCAGAAGAGTAGGCATGCATTGGAACGCATTGTCCAGGGAGGGGGTAGAGTCACCATCCCTGGGGATGGTTGAGGACCTGGTGCTTAGGGACATGGTTTATTGGGTGACATTGGTGGTAGGGAGATGGTTGGACCAGATGATCTTTGAGATATTTTCCAACCTTAATAATTCTATGATTCTATTATTTATTAGTAAATTATATCCCTTTTTGTGTGTGTGATGCTCTCCACTGCATGCCTGAAATACTGTATCTAAATCTAGCTGTTCTGTAAGTGTAACATAAATATTACTTCAAATTAAAAAAAAAAAAAAAAAAAGTAAAATAAAAAAAATAAAGTTTATTTGTTTAGCTTATGTCTAAGTTGTATATGCACTTCAAAAGCACTGAAAATAAGTAACTGCTGGATCTCTTTTGAAAATACAAATATGCATGCTAATAATGATTGCAAGTTTCCTGCAAGAATCATGGAGTTTAGGATGTCTAAAAAAACTTTTAACTCCATAAAGTTAGCCTTACTGAGCACTGATCGATATAATGCCTTTTGATAGAAAGTCAAACATCAACATTTTTAAGAAAAAGTAAAACTTAAAAGAAATAGAAGCAAGATCATGCAATAAATTTAAAAAGAATTGCAAGTTAAAAATCCTTGCACAATTTTTACTTCTGCACTTTAGGGCACATACTATAATTTTCCACAGGATTATTATATGTATAGTCACATTTATGGATACAAAATTGCTAGAAAAGCTCATCATCCTGATGTGGTTGTATTTTTTGCTGCTGTGTTGACCAAGTTATTTTTATCATCATGCGTCATCTGTTTCCCAGGCTCATCAGAGCATATTCACCTCAAAAAAAGTTATCTGCCATTCTACTGACATGGGAATTGCTGATACACTTCATTGTTCATGCCCTCCTCCTCTTTTTGTGATATTTTACACTAAAGATCTTAATTTCTAAGGCATTGAAGCACTTTGTGATGCACTGTGTGTCAGTATGTCCCTTTCTAGATGAGATATTTATTAAATGGCTCACTGTAATCACAGCTGGATGGATCTGATGGGTCAGGAGATCTTTTTGAGTGCTATAGTCCTAAAAGTAAATGTAATTACATAAGGTGGGAAGTAGCAAAAGATATTTAATTACTAAATCACATAACCTATTATTCATGAAGACAGTGATGCATCATGAATAAGGCAGTGGAGCACATTGCTTTTATCCTCTCTTTTCAGTAAGCAAGGGCATCTGCATCATTCCTCTGTAGGCTGTTTATCCCGTCAATGGGGATTGCTCTCATGAATGTAGTACAAATGAGATTTTTACTTACTCTTCGGAACAAGACTGTGCTCTAAAATACATTGCCATACTTGTTGAAGCAAGCATTTACATTCTTCTTAAGCACTTTTTTTTTTCTGAAACTGATGTTTTAGGTTTATTAAAAGGCATCCTCTTCTGATGTTTTTTTGTTTGTTTGTTTGTTTGTTTGTTTTTGTTTTGTTTTGTTTTGTTTTGTTTTCATTCAGGCTATCTCCACTGTGCTGGGGTTACAGGCTGATGACTGTCTTGGCCTGGAGTTAAGCTAGTTCAATTGGACATGGAAAACTACTGGACCTGAGAAACTCCTGTACATAATAACATGGATGCACGAGAAACCAAAAAAATGTTACAGAAGTGCTATGAGGGATAGGTGGATTTCACAGGTGGTTCAGGTGCAGATATGCAAGAAACAGTCAGACTTCACAAAAGAAGAGTACAGAAGGCTTTTGGGAAGAAGCATCTTTCAAGGCTTAGGAAATCTTGGAAGTCATATCAGCAATACCATATGTGTTGAAATCACAGGCATAACAGTATCAGAAATATCAGAAATATCAAATTCAGGTACAGATGTACCAAAAAAGGACTGGGGAGGGGGAGGGGGCGAGAGGGTGTTTATTTGTTAGGGGATAGGCTAGTAGAAAGGAAATAAATAAATAAATAAATAAATAGGAGAGGAAAAGGGAATAGAAAGTATCAGCAGAGAATGTGATTGGAGCTATCTAGGTAGACTAGCCAGGCCATCTTGGTGCTTGATTACCATAGCTGGGCATGATGGCAAAGCAGAACCATTGTTCTTACCCCAGAAAATATTTTGAGCCTGCCTCTATCCTTAGGTGAACTTAGGTAGTCCAGCTGCCTTCACATACTATCAAGAGAATGCCCAGGATGGACAGATCAAGCCTCCTAGTGTGAACTTACCAGGACCCCTTCTGGGCCTCATGGTACCAGCACCTTCTCCACAGCTTCCCAGAACACTGCCAGCCTGACTGTAAGAGATACATGATTAAAAGCCTGGAACAAAATATGGGGGAGAAGTATTATCATGTGGCCTTAGAGTAGTTTCAGATGGGCACACTTTTGCAAGTAAGAAGATACTAACATTGGGTCAGCTCCTAGAGAGCCAGAATGGGAAGATGGGAAATCTACTTGATATTATGTATTTAAACCTGTCTTCAAATCCTTTCTGGTAGTTTGCAATCCAAGCACAATGAAAAATTTTCAGACTTCACAAAGAAGTTTCTAAACAATGTCACTGAGTTTCAGACTATCGATTCATTATTTTCAAGAAGGATTTATTGAAAGCACTAGTCTATTTTACAGTAGTCTATACATTGGACAGATCCACAGATTTGAGATGAGATCTTTTATTTCTTATTCCTTGCAGTCTCCTCTTCTGCCTAACAAAAGTATTAAAATGAGCATGAAGCTTTTCTCTCTTGATAGTCTGTTAAGGGTTTATCCAAATGTCAATGGTTCAGTAATGAATGAATGAATGAACATAATGAATGAAATGGTTCACTAGAGAAGACATACAGTAACAAACCATTAAAAAAAAAAAAAAAAAAAAAAAAAAAGATAGAAGGTGAAAATGTATTAAAATATCTTTTTTTTGAAGATGAAGTTAAAACAAACAAGAACTAATATTATGTAAGTGTATTGAAAATACAAGCTTACAAATTCTAAACATTATAAATGGTTCATTCCAGTAAACTATGGTTGAGGCAAATGCTTAAAAAGAATTGTCTCATCTGTCCACTAATGAAAGCAAACATCAAGGTAAATTAGATTTTTTTGTGTGTTTTCCAGTGTAATGGCCAAATGCAGCTGGGCTGCTTTTAATCTGACTGCTCTGAAAGCATTGCAAGTAACGTAGTTGGATGCAAGCAGGACTAATGTAGCTGGTGTCTAGCCTGAAGTCAGTGGAGCGTGTCTGTCCTTCTCCAGGGCCAGATGTCAAAACAGGAAAACATTTTGTGAACAGGTGAAGGTAAAATGCAATAATCTGTTCTCAGGGTAGCAGTATCAGGGACAGGGACATGGCATGATTTCTGAAGTGAGGAATATTTTTACTTAGATATCATACTCCGCTTTCCAGTGCCAACTCTAAGTATCTTTTTCCACGGAGTCCTTTATGGTTGCCTGAGTATGAAATGAATATAGTCATTTTTCAGCAGTCTCATTCGGTTTCATGATGATCTGGATAACACACCTAATTAATTAACTTCAGAAATAAGGTATAATTCTCTGAGTAATTATTTAATTTCTGCCCACACAAACTGACTTTAGCTAACATCGTACATGTTTTCCTACAAAGTTAGCTGTGCTTCAGATAAACAATATTCACTTATGCACTGCACGGCTTTTTTGTTTCCCTTCCTACACATATTGAAATAGAGTTTAAATAGTATTGGATCAATCTTCACAGAATACATCTGGTAGAACGGGCATGTAAGTACACAGCATATAAATAATATGGAGACAATTCTGTCAAATACAGGTTGATACCTTTGCTGCATATATTGGAGAAGATGATTACAGTGATTTAATTAATACATGAAATCATTTCTTTGCACCTATTCTGTTACATTTCCTTTTTTAACACTGACACTTAAAATTTATACTGTACATTTTAGCAGGGTTTCTTTGGAACAATAGGATGTAATAGAGCAGAACACGATGAAAACAACTGTGCTACCTCTACCATTTACAAACAGTGAAACCTTTACAAATGCTATTCTAATTACATGACCAAGGGACCTTTATGTATTTTCAATATTGCTGCCTGAATTGGAAAGCAATCATTCGTAGTAGTAATCAATCTGCTTCAATGCTTCCTTATGTTTCTAGCTTCTCATAACAAGAATCTTCTTCTTTTATAATGCGAGAAAAAATTAAACTTTTCTCTATTTGCTTTGTAAATACTGTCTTTACTTGGAACACAGGTACCAAATACTGATATTGATACCAATATCAGTGTTTGGAGATATATAAAAACTTCACTTATCATTTCTTATTCGGTTTTGTTTGGCTGCTTGCTGAGGAATGGATTGTCTTTTTTTCTTTTTTTCCCTGAGCCTATTTTTAAGAAACAAATTTATGTCGTCTTTTCAAAGGAAAAAACTTATGTCATGATCTCTCCCTGGACTGATGTGCTAACTCTTCTACTTGTGCTGGTAAACAAAACACATATACATGGAAATTTTTTTTTCCAATGTACTTTGGTTGTCCCAGTGAGAAGACTGTGAAATACATTTTTATCTTCTTCTTCCCTTTTCTTTCCAATTTATTTTGTCTCATAATATATATCAGTCTTTCAAAGACAGAACATTTTGCAAGGCAAAGATATGCCATCAGCAGATTAACAAGGATTATTATATATATATGAAAAAAAATTAAAAAGTGTGTATGTCTTACATGTAAATGCATGATTTATATCAAGAGTTACAGTAAAATTCTAGAGAGTCTATTACTTTACCTTTCACTGACGTGAGCATAACATAGTATTCAGCTCTTCACTGGGGTTTGTTTGTGAATAGAACTGTAGAATTTCAAGATTTTTTATTTACTGCTGAATGTTTGTTTTATTTGGTATTTTCCCACAAGTAAATAGTCTCCAGAAGTTAATCATACCTTGGGTTTCAGCTCTAATTAGGATAATTTAGAAAAATCTAAAGCATCAGTGTGCCCCACTGGAGTAAAAACATTCTTCCAGATGAACTTCTCCTAAAGGTTTTCTAGCAGAATACTAACAAGAGAGTATTAGGATATCTGGGGAGTATTTTCTCTGTGTCAGATGGAATAACGAGTCAGAAAAAAGGTTACTTTAGGGAAAAATGTGTCTCAACTTTTCACACAGCATGCTGTTGCCAATTAGCATTCCCATTCTTCTCCAGTATTGTCAAGAGATTTTTTCAAACCTACTGTCAGTAGGTTTTCAAATGTATTAGAAAAGTAGAATAAAACTTTCACATGTATATACTGAATTGATTTATTCAAAATTTTCACAATTTATCTGTTCTAATCTCCTTAATTATTTTGTCATCTCTTTTGAATTCTAAATTTATTTATGCAAAGTTTCATGATAAAATGTGTTAATCTATAAGTTTCCACTTTTTTTTTTTTTTTCTCTTTGATAAACCAATTTAATTCAGAGCATATATGCTTACAAAGCCCTAACTCCAGAATGGCGACACTAGCTAACATCTCGGAACTCGCAAGTTCTGTGTGCTAAGAAGCCTGAAACATCCCTTGTTTTGCCAACAGAAAATATGCTTGCACTAAACATTCCTGAAATAACTGAGAAAGGAGAGGACAGCAGTGGGAATAATTTTTTTTTTTTCAAAAATCAAGTTAATTACTTTTTTAAAACCTTCAAATTTTCAAATGAATTCAATAAACTTGATACCTTTTATTGGTTTTAACTATTGAAAATACAGGTAAAAGTGTATCTAAGTTTAATACTAACTGCATCTTAAATCACAAGTTTTCAACTTGACCATCCATAGGCATTTAGAAGAAAAAAAAATCCAGAAGGTGCCAGATGTTTTAAAGAGATCTTTATATTTAAAACAAATAAAAGTTTCTAAGCACAGCTTTGGTAACAAAAAGTCTGTACTTGTGTAAACATATATTTTTTTTGTTGATAAAACATTATATATTTCAATTGAGACAAAAAGATGGGGAACTGTACATGAAATTGTAAATCTAATTTCCCTTGTCCGTATTTAATGTTAAAAATATTTTTTTAAAAAATGTAGTTTTCTAAATACTTTAGCTAGGACAGGTTGAAAAGAACAATTAACAGAACAGCTTGCTTCTTGAATTAGATAAAGTCACTATGCTTTTGATACCTTCCTCCAGTCTAAGCCACTTCCATGAAGAACTGAAATAGAGAGAGCTAATGAATCTTGAAAAAAATAATTTTGATAATTATGTAAGATATGTTAATACAGTTCCTTAACATGTTGGATGATTACTCTCATAGGATTCTACTGGGATGCTGTGTTGCTTTGACCTCAAATATAGCAATTACCCTCTTTCTTACTTTTTTCTTTCTGGTAATTGATTAGATGAGAAAACGGATATTTCTTTGATTGCTATCAGCCATGGATCTCAGAACGTAATTCCAAACACAGGGGAATAAATGGAAGGTAGCATTATCATTTATTGGCCAAAGGGGACGAGGGGATGGGAGTGTAAATAAATAAATAAATAAATAAATGTTTATTTAGAATAAGGATATAAGATCTAAGATATAAAGATATAAACTCTAAGCTATTTCAGAAATAAATGAATAATTCAATCATTCTTTGGAGGTTTCTGCTTTGTTTCTGAGATGTAAAGGTAGTCTCAAGTACAAGGTTAATCTTGGTGCTTAAGTAAAGGTCAGTGAGATGGATCCAATTCTAAATCAGTGAATGTAAACCACTGATCCCAATGTTCTTTAGCTGGCTTCATTGCATTTGAAGTTGACAAACAGAACAGTATTTGTATACCACATTACAATTTTCTGATCATTATGGTTGCTATGGAAACTTAGCTCAATTTTTATCAATATGAACTCAAATAATTGAATTGTGGTTAAGCACAGTAGGAGACATAAGAGCTTACACCACATCCTTATATTTCAAAGCAAGCAACTATGCATGCCAGAACTGGACCTTAGGGTACACCCATTGCTTGCATCAAGGTACAGCTGAACAGGAGTAAAGGCTAAAAAGGTGATGAATCTCAGTTGGTACATGCTATCAGTGAAGTACTGTGATGCCTTCTTTTGCCCTCTGTGCTTCACTGCAGGGTGAAAATCATACTTCTGAAGCCTTGT
This sequence comes from Aythya ferina, assembly GCF_964211825.1. Classification (NCBI taxonomy): domain Eukaryota; kingdom Metazoa; phylum Chordata; class Aves; order Anseriformes; family Anatidae; genus Aythya; species Aythya ferina. The sequence goes on from NC_140297.1 coordinate 84,439,481, forward strand.
GATTTGCTGTAGGTACCCAGATACAGCTGCACTGTTAACCATTGTTCCATCTCAGTTACAGCCTTGCCCCTAAATGTAATGTTGACTGAATGTAATTTTGTGAGATTTAATTTACATAATTAGCTCTAATTATCAAATAAGTAAGTGCATAAATTCAATGTAAAAGAAATAAAAGAAATGTTAAACATTTCTAATATTTTGTATCTGTGAAAATGCACAACTTTTCAAGCTAGATGTAGAAGAATCCAGTGGAGTTAATTAATGATTTAGAACTGAATATAATCAGGAAAGAGTAATATCACTAACAATTAAAAAGCTTTTGGTTCTGCAGTAGTAGAATATGTTGTAAAGTTTCTCAAAGGAGCACAATAAAGACAAGAGATTATGATGTATTTGCCTTGGGATGATAATGTTTCCAGGTACAAAGGAATGAATACTTCAATACACAGCTCAGCTGTAGTACAGTGTTCAGTTATGGTCTTCTTACTTACAAAGGGAAACAACATATAAGGAGTAGACTCAGAAAGAGACAGTGTGAATCACTCAGTGATATCTCCCTACATTTATGAAGAGTAAAAATGTATCAGTTTCAAACACAACAATGGATACCAGAAAAAGAAAAAAAAAAAAAAAGAAAAAAAAAAAAAAAAGGAGAGAAGAAAAGTCAGAAAATGGTAAATTCCTTTATCTTTTTTTTTTTTTTTTTTTTTTTTTTTGGGAGGGGGGAGACCAAAAAGGTGCAGTTAATCTGGCACTACTGTATGTAATTCACTGGAATAATTCCTATAATTCCTTGCCACAGAATGGCTCTGGGACTAAGTTTTTTGTAGAAAGCGGTGATGTTTCCATGCTTGGTGAGTACTCATAATTAAATTTTAGGCAGAATTCTGAAGTTGAAAGTTTGCAAACTGACTCTTCAGGACCAAAGGTGCATTTATCAAATGCCAGTTTTTCCAGACTTTTTTTTCTATATATTTCACACTGGTCAATACCAAACACAGCTTTACTAGATTACAGTTGGTGGTATAGTTAATTAGTAATAGTTTACAACCACTTCTCTAATTAACTCCTTTACTATCATCTCAAATCACAAAAATCCCTATGGTACTGTAATTATGTATTAAATTAATCTTCAACGATCACATGAAGAAAATAGATAAAAGAACACAGACAACATGATAGCATAAAACCTTTATTCTTAGGAAACCAGGATAAAAATAAACTCACATTATTATAACACCCAATAGACCTTCAGAGTTGCTCACAAGAAAGCTTCCATAATTACAGTACTATATTCCTAGGGCTGTTTGAAGATATATAATGGTTGTAACTGTTATTCTTGTCTGACTACGGGTAAAATTGCTGCATGTCACTCATACCTAATGGCTGTTTACCAATTATTATTGTTAAATATATGCTACAAACTGACAGTCACTGGAAGAAAATGAAGGGCAAGACAAAGCAAAAATCTCAGTATTCATTTAGGGACGTCTTCACTGAGATCTGTTGGTACACAACTCCAGTTTATTCAGCTGGGAACACGATGAGCCCTTATAAACTGTATAGGTGCAGTTCGACCCAAAAGAACTGAACCCTTGCAGGAAAGCTCTCATAAGAAAAGTCACTTGAAAATATTTAATGACATGGTCTTTTGAGAATCAAGCAAATACTTGATTCTGAAGTACATCAGGAAAGCTGAACCCTTTCTGGTCATTTAATGGAATACGAAACGTCATTAAAATAAACTACACTGCTCAAATTAATTTATTTACAGTCTGAAGTTGCTTACTTCAATGACTTCAATTTTTAAAATTCATCTTTGCTGCATTCTAATTGTTATTTTCGGTAAACAGATTGGCACTTATATAAAGTCAAAATAACATTTTCCTGTAAAAATAACCCATTCCAGTGGCATTATCAAGGTTATAACGTATGCAGCATTCAACAGAGTGAGTCACCTTTCTGGAAAGTTCTACATACTTGATTTAATTGTTTGCTATGAGAGATGAAAGCCCTGAGACAGCTCACCCAAATATGGATTTGTCTAGTGTTCTTGTAAAGGAACAGAAACCTCTACTGGAAGTTCAAATCTAAACTGAGTTGATGCATCACTCTCATGAACATTACAATTTGGGTCCCCAAACATTAAAGTTTGCATTACTGTGTCTTAATCCTGAACTGTATGTTTTTGATTAAATACTGATTATTGATTATTGAGTTTTCAATCTCATATTTTCAGTAGGCATACCCATAACATACAAAAGCACCAGGTCCTGTTCTTCTTTATGTTTAACAAGAGACTCCTACTGTCATCAGGTGTACATGCCTGAGGTTTATGATCTGTTTTCTTTTGTCTTGCAATTGTCAAGCTTAGAAAAACTGAGCTGTGAGGACATTAGTGGAAAGAAAAAGAAGAAAAAAAAAAAAAAGAGGAGAGGAGAGGAGAGGAGAGGAGAGGAGAGGAGAGGAGAGGAGAGGAGAGGAGAGGAGAGGAGAGGAGAGGAGAGGAGAGGAGAGGAGAGGAGAGGAGAGGAGAGGAGAGGAGAGGAGAGGAGAGGAGAGGAGAGGAGAGGAGAGGAGAGGAGAGGAGAGGAGAATAAAAAGAAAGAAAAAGAAATAGTTAATCTAGTTAATCAAGTTCTCCATTTGCTTAAAATAGCATCAACCATTCTTATGTATTGATTTTATATTTTTTGCTGCTGTTGTTGTTTTTCATTCTTTTTAGTCCTGGAGCATGTCTGTTAGATTCAAAACTAAATTCTCTATCTTCTCTCAAAGAACCTGGTATATTGGCGTTGCAACCTTACCTCTGTATAATGTTCTGTCTGTATCATCATATAGTGCTTTAGTTTCTCGCATAACAAATGACCAACAAACCAAAATATAGAACAAAGTTCTTTTACATCAGTGAAGAAGCCTTATTGTACCATAATTGATCCTCTGGGCAAAATCTAAAAATGATACAATATAGTTCAGTTGAACTGACATTTGAAACCAGACTTTAAAATTTGTCATTACATTGGTGTGCCTGATTACAGAGGAATTATATGTATTCTTGCATCTCACAACAACTTACACAGTTCAGATAGACTTTCTGAATGAGACTACTACTGCGAGAAAACAAGAGAGGAGATGCCACACCAGAAGTGGAGCAATTTTTCATGACTGCTTGTTTATCTATTTATTTATTTTAAATCGTATTTATTGCTTGTATGCATCCATTTGCTTCAATGGCATCTCAATGTTTTGTTTCTCTTAAAAGACCTTGGAGGGGAGATTTTCTTTTTGATGAAAGGCTGTTGAGAGCTTAGTGTTTTCATATCTTAAACCATTCCATGCTGAAAATATATGCCCTTTCCATCGCATGCCAGAAAGACAATAAAACTGCCATAGTGAAATAGACTGCCAGGTAAGTAACTGTTTTCTAGTTCTTTAAGACAACTTGTAAAAAGAAAATGGGCAGTTTTTTATAACTGCAGTTGAAAGGCTTGATGTATTTATCTTGAAACCTGGAGGAATTTTTATATCATCAGTAAGTTCTGACCTATTGATCTGCCTTCCATCCGGTGACACCATTTATACTCATGCAGAGCACAATCAATGGTATAGAAAAACCATATTTTTCCCATATTACAGTGATATTTTAAGCGACAGCACAGTCAAGGGAGATGGCTTCGATAATAAAAAATAAAAATATGTATTTAAATAAGAAAAGTGTTTTGGGGTTTAATAGCCTGACCATATTGATTATTTACCAGGGTTATTTGCCATACTTTACTGTCAGAGGAGTTGTCATCTCATCTCTGCAAAAGCTCCCCCCACCCTTTTTTTCAATTAACTATTTTCAGTTGGATAAGCAAACAAGCATTCTTAGGGTTTAGTATGATTTTGTGAGTTACAGTTTCCTATCCCAGGGTTCTGGTAACTTTCTGCCCCATGTCCTCTGGCTTTTGGGGATCCGATAAGCTAAATGTTTTTCAAACATATGAAAAATTCCCATTTTTTTCCCCTAGTCTAAGTAGTATATACAATCATGTCCCAAACAAAAGACATTTCTAGACTCTGTGTTAGCCCCAGACTTGCAGAAAGCGTAAGGGAAAATAAGACACTCTTGTGTGATGCTCCAACAATGAATGGAAGCATTTTGAGAATGATAGGTTAAGATGTTGATCTCAGGCAACAACTTCTGCTCAGTGCTGCAGAGGAACATGAAAATAAATAAATAAATAAACAAAATAAAAAACCCAGTGTCTAAGCCAGTCTGAGCTGGAAGAAAATTCCTTATTCACTCCAAACCCAGCAATTAAAATTCCTCAGAGCATGTGTCATGGGGTAAAGTTTACCTGAAAGTACTGCTCAGATACATGAGATCTGACATATACACAGCTCTAACTGTCTAGATTAATCCAGTATACATTGGAAAACAAAAAAAGGACAGATAAACTTCAGTATTACGGTTGGCAATTTCACACCTTTGTAACCTGTTAGGGGGCAGGAGACTACACTGTGGTAGAAATACAGGTTAAAAATAAAAAATGCTAACTGATTTTCCATGTAAGGAAATTATTATTATTATTATTATTATTATTAATTATTATATTATATATTATATAATAATAATAATGATGATAATAATAATAATAATTAATTAATTAATTATTAAGAATAAGAATAAGAATAAGAATAAGAATAAGAATAAGAATAAGAATAAGAATAAGAATACGAATACGAATAAGAATAAGAATAAGAATATCAGCCTTACCTAATCTAATTTGGAAAGCAATACATAGTGAAAACAATAATCCCTTGGGGAGGAGCTGGGGGGCAAGGGGACAAAAGGAATGCTGTACATAGAAGTCTGACACTGTGAAGAAGACCAAGCCCAAGGTGGAACAGCTACACATTGGGGTCAGGCTACCAGCAAAGACTTGGACATGTTGATAAGTTAGAAGATCATGTTTACACAGATCTGTGGTGCAGGTCACAGCTGAACTGGAGGGCCCTGAAAATTGTGAGTGAGAAGGCTGAGGGCGCTGTAGAATAGAGATCTCGGAACAGAAATTATTAGACATCTGCTAGACCTTATTTATTAAAATTAAGTTTATATGTCACTGAATAGTGTGGCTCTACTCATGTCCACCCGATTCAAATTCCCTCCATAGCAGCATATGACATACCATTTGCTAATCACAGAATCACAGAACTATAGGGGTTGGAAGGGACCTCGGAAGATCATTGGGTGTGATCTTAATATGGTGCTGTCTCTTCTGGGGTTCTGTGGCTTCATAGATCTGTTACTTCAGAGGAAGAGGGGAGAAAAAATAAACAGATTTTTAAAAAGTCCTGTTTCTGCAGTTATTTTCTATTTTCACAGACACTCCCATCAAAATCTTGTGTGTTATTCCCCTAAAAAAGTATCTGTGTTTGTCATCAAATATCAAGAAATAATAATAAGCCTTGAATTGCCTGTGTAGATGACATGAATGCAGCAATTCTGTATTATTCTTCTAATTATAGCCCACAGTATACACGTGTGGTTTTAACCATTTGTTGATGGGAGTTTGCAGCTCTCTGCTGAGGCACAGTGACTTCAAGCAACTCCAGAGAGGTTGTGCCTGTCAACACAGTGCCCCATCTCTCTTATTTTCTCCACTTTAAGAGCAAAGTCAGAAAAACTGCCAAGGAGTTCATCTCACACAAAGTAGCTTGATTCCCTCTGGATCCTAAAGCAATCAGCATCAAGTGGTGAAATTCTGCACCCCCCCCCTTCCCCCCAGTAAAAAAAAAAAAAAAATTAAGATAACTCAGATACAAAATGTACACCTTAAAAGTCAGGAAGAAAGAGAAAAGGATTGTAATAGTATATCTGATATTGTTCTAGCAGTTGCTCTTTGGCAATTGTAAATTCCCTGTAAACTTCACAGAAAGAAGAGTTGAAAGACTATTCATCTGAAACCAGTGAATGAAGAAAAGCACAGCTGGAAGAGTGAAAAAGAAAAGCATTCACTGTACAGCATCAATAAATGTATTAACTCTTTGAAAGGAAAATAGCAGATGTTGTTGGTATTGTACTTCACACTGCACAAAGACAATTAAGGGAGGTGGGGCTGCTGAAAGCTTTGCAGAGGCCTAAATTAGGAAACAAAACTATTTTGGTTTTAATCGAAGGCCAGGCCAAGGCTTAAGCCACTGGGGACAATTCCTGCAAAAATGCACAAAAACAAGACACTCCTTATTCCAAAAGTGTTTGGTTTTATTTTGTGTTTCTAGGCTGGTTTTAGTCCTTTTGTCATTAAAAAAGAGTTGGAGCTATATGTAACAGCAAAATAAACATTTTTTGCCACAAAATAAACCTCATAAATAAGCACAATTTTATCTGGAAAAAAAAAAAAAAGGAAAAACAGTGATTTACCAGGTGTGATAAATATATTTAAATAACTGAAGAAAGCCTATGAATAATGTCTTGTGCATTACTGAATTGATCATTAAGCCAGAAACCTTCAGTGTCATCCAAATGAAAATGTCAGAATGTGTTTTCAGACTAATAAAGTGATTCTGACTTCTTTTGGATTAAAGAAAACAGGTACTAACATAGAGATCTTAATAATATTTACTTTAAAATGTATCTGGAAGAGTTTCCTAGAGTATGCATGGTCATGTTACCTTCTGCTGTGTGGGGAAAAAAATAAAAATAAATTAAAAAAAAAAAAGTGACAAAAATGTAAGGATCATTGGAATGCTTTGAAAATACCTGAAAAAAAAAATACAGATTTATTTAAGAAAGATACAAGTATCTTTCTTAAGATACAATTACTTACAATTTCTTAAGATACAATTACTTACAATTTTAAGTAAGAAAGCTTGAAATGGTTATGTCTTTTATCTCTCTGCATTTAAAAGCTCACCCTTTGGAAAGGTATTGGAACATTAATACTATGAAAATAGGAAGATGAGAATCACAGAATGGTTAAGGTTGGAAAGGACCTCTGGAGGTCATCTGATTGAACCCCCCTGCTCAAGCAGGGACGCCTACAGCAGGGACATGTCCAGACAGCTTTTGAAGACCTCTAAGGAGGAAGACTCCACAATGTCTCTGGACAACTGCTGTGGTTTAACCCATCCAGCAGCTAAGCACTACTCAGCCATTCACTCACCCTCCTCCCCTCCCACTATGGGATGGGGGAGAAAATCAGAAAAAAAAAATGAAAGCCTGTGGGTTGAAATAAAGACAGTTTATTAGGACAAAAAAGAAAGGATGATTAATAACAATAATAACAATAATAACAATAATAACAATAATAACAATAATAACAACAATAATAACAATAATAATATGTACGAAACAAGTGATGCAGAATGCAATTGCTGACCTCTGGTTGACCAATGCCCAGCCTATCCCTAAGCAGCCGGTCCCCCCACCCTGGAGAGCCACCCCAATTGTTCAGCATGATGTCAGATGGTATGGAATACTCCTTTGGCCAGTTTGGGTCAGCTGTCCTGGATCTGTCTGCTCCCAGCTCCTACAGCAACCCCAGCCTGCCCACTGGCCGGGCAGTGTGAGAAGCCAGAAAGTCACTGGCATAGTGTAAGCACTGCTCTGCAACAATTAAAACATCAGCATATCAACATTTTCCTCATCATAAATACCCAACACAGCACCCTACTAGATACTAGAAGGAAAATTAACGCTATCCTAGCTGAAACCAGGACAAAAACTGGTGCTGGTGCTCTATCACCTTCACAGAAGTGTTTCCTGATAATCAGAGGGAACTTCCTGTGTTCCAGTTTGTGGCCATTGCCTCCCGTCCTGGCACTGGGCACCACCATAAAGAGCCTTGCTCTGTCCTCTTTGCATTTTCTCTTCAGGTACATGTATATACATGGATGAGATCCCACCTGAGCCTTCTCTTCTCCAGACTGACTAGTCCCAGCTCTCTCATAAGAGAGATGCTCCAGGGCCTTGCTGATTTTGGTGGCTCTCCACTGGACTCCTTCCAGTATTTCTGCATGAACTACAGGAACTGTACATGACATGAGGCCCCAGAGTAAACCAGGAAGAGTTCTTCCATTATAATCAACGTTTAGATCCTGATATATTTTAAAATAGTACGATTTGGAGTAAACTAAGTAGCTCATAATGATCTAAGGTCTTTTAATTTCACACCCCAATTTTACTTTGCCATAAATTTAGGCTTACCAGCTTCAATATAATGATCAGAACTGAAGTAAACTTCAAAATTTCAATTCCTTTGTTTATTTTCAGAAATAAAATTGAGAATTTTAGTATACTTCAGCCATATATCCTAACTGATGCTAAGATCTATTATTTCTGTTTTAAAGACTTTTAATCCCTGGGATATAGTAGAACCTGAGTACAAGGAATCTATTATCATATTCTCAACTTTAGTGGAGATTTATTTGAATCTATTTTGGACTGAATTCACAATGACTGACTAAGTTTATACATTCTGTTGATAGATATAAATGGCAATTATCAAGGCTCAAATAGAAGCTTTTCCCTGTATAATGACAACATCTCTCACAATGCTGATTATCTTCTCAGAAGCAACAGTTCAGGGAAAGAGTTGGGGACAAGATGACTATATGATGAACACATTAGCCAATAACATGATCCCATTTCATTATCTTCCCTCTGGGTGATTGATAATTTCCTCTTGTTCTGGTTCAGTGTGAACTTAAGCAGAGCAGAGTAGCAGACAAGATGCAGTGTCTTTCCACATCTATTTTTTTTTTTTTTATAATTTTATAATTTTATTTTTTTTTTACAATTTTGGGACTGTTTTTTACCTCTGGCACTTGCATGTCATTGTCTTATGCTTGTTTGAAAAAAAAAAAAACAATACTTACTGTTTTTTTCATGAATAGTTTTCTTCAGTTTGGTTGTTGGATATTTTTTTTAATATTCCTATTAAATCAATGTGTTGTTCAGAATGTGCCAAACAATTTCATAATTGTCACAAAGTAGTATATAAAATAATGTCTTTTAATCTGCATCTGGTCATCTTTAAAAGGTTTTTGACCAGTGGTGTTTAGTTAGATCTCATCTAAACTGCATAGACAAGACAACTGAAAGACAAGTTAATTTACAACAACAGCTTTACTAAGCTAAACTTCAATAGCTGCTTCTAGTCCCCTTAATCCTTGCTCAGGAAGATAACTATGATTGTCCATATCCAAGAACTGGATGACGACTAGGTTTTAAGATTAACGTGATTATGTTCCAGACCCCTTGTCTGCTTGCTATGTTATGAAAATGTTGAAATTTAAAATGTGAATTAGACTCTTCTCCAATTAGCTATTTCAGGAAATTATAGTAACTGGAAATAGAGATTGGAAGAGTGCTTTAAGCCAAGACAGAAACATTTTAAAACTAAAAGTAGTTTAAAATTAAAAGGAGTTGGATGAACCAAGAAATGAATACATTTTGATTATGCAGTTGTGTCCAGCGTTATCTTGGGAAATATGGTTTCCACATAAATGTATCTGGGGCTTGAAGTTTTCCTAACGCCCTTCTCTGTGTATTCCCTACTGTTTGGTAAGCGCTGAGGTCACACTGCAGACAGCAGCACGTCCTCTCCCCACTACTTAGCTGTCTGGTTTCACAACATGTCTAGGAACAGAATGGCTTGGACACAACTGCGCCTATGACCGAGTTCATTCAAGCTGGTGGACAAGGCAAAAGCTCAGGACAAGCGAAGGGGAGGGATGGATGGACATACAATATGATCATTTTAATCTCATTTCTCTAAGAATCCTTGCTGAGAAAACAAAACAAAACAGAATGGAACAGAACAGAACAAATGAAGCAAGCAGCTCGCTTGCTGGAGACATTGTCTGGGAAAGAGTGAAAACACTTGCAGACAAAAAACGACAGAGAGCGGCCGTGGTGGAACTCGGCTGCCCACCCGATTCAGACCACCGCAGTTGCCAAGGACTGGAAAAGTGTTCCGAAGAAACAAGATGTTTAACAAGGAAGTGCATAGTTTCTTTATTAAGGCTTCCTGGATAATTGGGGTTATTTCATATTCCCAGCTCGGAGGAAGAGAATTGTTGATTTCACCTTCTTTTTTCTTACACGGAAATAAAAGGTGAACTGCTCTACAAGTACGGGCAACATATCAGAAACAAGCTCTTTTTGTCTGTAATCCCTTCTCAAGGAAAAGATTGATCACACACCTTCCACAGATGTAGGGGAGCAGGGAATAATGTTTGAACTACTCTAATTAAAGTCAGTTTGGGCATAGTGGTACTTCTCTAGCTGTTTCTGAGACATACGCATTAGCAACAGAGAGTGTTGTGCCGTCATTGTGAGGCGCCTGTGGTGATGACTTCAGAAACAGAACTGAATTATGTCACCACAGCACTTTGGGAGCAGCTGCCTCTGTGCACGTTTAGCTGGGAGGGAAGAGAAGGGTGCTGGATGTGATGAAACCATGTGAGGATTTGTGGATCTCACCTTGAGGTGCACAGAGACGGCCCATGCCCTTCTGTAAGTGTTTTGATGCTTGCCTGAGGAAAACAATGCGGTTTTGCTGTGAATGCTTCATTTTAGTATTCTGTAGTTTGTGTCAAGTCCTTACAGAAGCATCAAGTTTGGTACTTTGCTCAATGATGGAGCTGCACAGAGCGAGAACAGACCCAATGTACGGGTGAGGGCCTCTGCACGTTCTCTTCTTCCTACAGATGATCAACAAATAAGGGTAGACAGAGAAGAGTGTGCTGTGGTCCTCCCATAGACCGCAAGTACTAAAGCATAAACAAGAGGCTTAAGAGTACCCCTGTCACGTTAAAATTCAGGACAGCAATGGACTTCATCACAGGGGCTGGCCTGATGACTAGTGTCTCAGGCTGTGGTGTATGAAGATGCAGTCCATCTGCTTTCAGGGTAGCAATCGCAGTGGGCAAGCTGCCTGACATTAACATTTTTCATTTCATTTTTCACCAGAGTTTTGCTGGTTTCCCACGATTCATTCTTGGTCTAGGAAAAAAAAAAAAAAAAAAAAAAAAAAAGTGAATTCAGATCAAAATAAAAGGATTTCCTTTCCATTAGTTACGTGTTCTTAACTTTACAGATTTGATTATCGACTTAGAAGGCAAATATCTGGCCAGACTGCAAGACCTGTGCTCGCAGCATGGGACAGCTCTCGTAAAGGTGATTCAGGGTAGCTTCTGGAAAACAAGACATCAGATCTCCAAAACAGCTTTCTTTGTGCTAATGTAGGAAGGGCGAGTAAGAGTAAAGGTAAGAGTCCAGATACCGTAAGAAGTGGAAGGTGTGAAGGAAACTTCCTTCTGGCTGATACAGCTCCATATCTAGTTGTCAAGTATGAAGAGAGCAGTGCTAAGTTTCTTGGGGAGAGGAAAACAAAGAGACTGGGAGATTGTACAAAGAAAAAAATGGGATTAGCTATTTCAGGAAATCATAGTAACTGGAAATAGAGATTGGAAGAGTGCTTTAAGCCAAGACAGAAACATTTTAAAACTAAAACCTAGCAGTTGGGTGAACCAAGAAATGAATACATTTTGATTATGCAGTTGTGTCCAGCGTTATCTTGGGAAATATGGTTTCCACATAAATGTATCTGGGGCTTGAAGTTTTCCTAACGCCCTTCTCTGTGTATTCCCTACTGTTTGGTAAGCGCTGAGGTCACACTGCAGACAGCAGCACGTCCTCTCCCCACTACTTAGCTGTCTGGTTTCACAACATGTCTAGGAACAGAATGGCTTGGACACAACTGCGCCTATGACCGAGTTCATTCAAGCTGGTGGACAAGGCAAAAGCTCAGGACAAGCGAAGGGGAGGGATGGATGGACATACAATATGATCACTTTAATCTCATTTCTCTAAGAATCCTTGCTGAGAAAACAAAACAAAACAGAATGGAACAGAACAGAACAAAACAGAACAGAACAGAACAAATGAAGCAAGCAGCTCGCTTGCTGGAGACATTGTCTGGGAAACAGTGAAAACACTTGCAGACAAAAAACATACCAAAGGACTAACTCTTTGAGCTTAATTCTACTCCAACAGCATAACCTCAAACTCCTGTTTCTGTTCGTAACAGGCTGGTACAGTAACATGTCACATTTGATGACTTTGCAGCATAGATGTCAGGAATGCAGCTTGGGATCACCTACTTCTACTTAGAGTTCAGTTTGAAGGGATGAGCAAGTAATTTTTCTTGGGTTGACGGAAATCTAAAGTCTGTTTTCTAACACTCTTACAGACACTTCTCTGTCCATCGGCCTGTCCTGCCAACTCTGGTGTGAGTGTGAAGTTGTGGCAAGAGGGATTTCCCAGTCCTATTTGACCTGGTGGACACCAGCTTTCCTAGGAAATTGCTGATGTTGCTGAGGAGGCAGCAGTATCAAAGCCCTTGTTGATGAAGGTACAACAAGCTGGGGAGGCTTTGGCATTTCTGCACAATGCTGCTCCCTGATTGTCACTCAAGACTCAGATTCTGAAAGAAGCAAAGCAAGCTAGAGGAAAACTGTAAGTCCTGGTAATTTTCTTTCTTTTTATTTTTTCATTCTTCACTTGTAAGAAAATCTAAGTCTTTAAACCATTTGTTTGAAAACACAGCTTAATGGAAATGCTCATGGGTGTGCTCCTTCACCTTGTTTGGAACCTGCTTAACCTCGCTTCAGCTATAGGACACCTATGCTCGAATTTATGCTTCCCATGATAAAGCGGTGTTCTTTTGGTATTCTCTTCTGTGATGGTTGCAGGTGAGGTTGAAAAGAGTTGTCAGTACGATTCTTCGTTTCCTTTGCAGTATCCAAAACTCCGTATTACAGCGGATCTTCTCCTCTGATCTGAAAAGCTTCACAGGCCAAAAGAGAATTGAGATGATGAAGGAAATAGAGAATGCTGACCAGTATTTCCAATTACCACCCGTAAGTTTTGTGAAAGAATCCGGTGCATTTCTGTAGTGGTAGAAAGTTAATAAAATCATGATCGTGCACTTGAAGGCAAGAAATGCTATAAAAATGAAGAATGCAAGGCCCTGGTTAAGGACAATCTTCAGGCTGCTTCTAGATCAACAGCTTATTTGGTTCTTCCACAACCTCATCTCCACTTGCTTAGAAGTTGTGAAGGTCGGAAGCACACTCCGTCTTTTTCATCCCCTCTGTGTATCTTTTCCCTGACAGCAACTTCTGTCTTGGCTCTTCACATCCAGCCAGAGCAGTTTCTTTGCCTCCGCAACCTGCAGGCTGTCCTCTCGTGTGTACCTGTGGTGGACTGAGGGTAATGCTTGTAACGCACACAGATGCTGTATTCACTAGGACTTTTAGAAAAGAGAGCAAGAAGCTAACCTGCGCAGCAGTTTCTTAGGTTTCTGTATATCTATCTATCTATCTCTCTGCGTATATATTTCATTACTTATTTACTTGTTTAAAGATCCTTTAAATACAGTAGATACTTTAAGAAAGCTTACTTGTCCTTCTCCTTTACTTGTTTTCAACATTTACTTTTCTAACCAATCCTTAATGTTACAACATTGGATTTATTTAGTTCTCACTCCTTAGAAGTTCTCAAAGCACATCAGGGATTTCTCTATTTCTCAATCTTTCCATCTGCATTGAGACCTCTTATCTGAATTTAGGTATTAGGTGAAGAAGAACACTGAAACCAGCTGAAGCCGTATTGGACACATGCTTCTGCTAGGAAGTAATTCAGAGTGATTCCACGGTGTACTTTAGACAGGTTTGCTCTGGTCCTCTGGACTCAGCATCCCCAAGGGATATTTCAAAGCTCTCTGAAGGACCTGTCATTATCTCTGACACTGCAGCCTCCATTAGGAACGGCTAAATATTCCTTGCCCTTGTGGAAAGGAACTACTCAGTTAGCTCTTTCTAACCCAAATCTCTTTGTTGTCTTCTATTGACAGATACCACCCGGCTAGCCAAGCTAAACCATTGAAAATGGAAGGAGTGGGACTACTTCAAAACCCTGCTGCTGCTTCTAAGCAGAACTGCGCTGTAGGTGGGGACACAGCAAGAGGACATGTCCAGGCCACGGTGGAACTGAAAGGCACCTGTCTGAGCCACAGAACGAAGTCAGCGATTCCCAGTTGGAGACTGTTGCTCGCCTAGTGACACAGCAGCTGGAGCGCTTCTGGTTGCTGCTGATGGGTTCCCGTGAATCAGCCAGGGATAGGAGCTACGAGAACGGCTGAAGCAATCTGAAGTTACCTGAAAGAAAGAAGAGAGGAGAGAAGAAGACAAGAGGGGAGGGAAGGGGAGGGAATAAAGGGAAGGGAGGGGAGGGGAGGGGAGGGGAGGGGAGGGGAAGGGAGGGGAGGGGAGGGGAGGGGAGGGGAGGGGAGGGGAGGGGAGGGGAGGGGAGGGGAGGGGAGGGGAGGGGAGGGGAGGGGAGGGGAGGGGAGGGGAGGGGAGGGGAGGGGAGGGGAGGGGAGGGGAGGGGAGGGGAGGGGAGGGGAGGGGAGGGGAGGGGAGGGGAGGGGAGGGGAGGGGAGGGAGGGGAGGGGAGGGGATTGGAGGGAGGGGAGGGGATTGGAGGGGAGGGATTTGGAGGGGAGGGGAGGGGAGGGCAGGGGCAGATAGTGTAGGGGAGGTTAGGGGAGGGTAGGGTAGGATAGGGTAGTGTAGCATAGCGTAGTGTAGCGTAGCGTAGTAGAGGGGAGGGGAGCGTAGGAGAGTATAGGGTAGTGTAGGGGAGCAGAATTTAGGGGAGTGTAGGGTAGGATAGGGGAGGGGAGCGTACGGGAGCATAGGGGAGGGGAGCATAGGGTAATGTAGGGTAGTGTAGCGAAGGGGAGTGTAGGGTAGTATAGGGGAGGGGATTATAGGGGTGTGCAGGGTAGTATAGGGGAGTGTAGGGTAGTATAGGGGAGGGGATTATAGGGGTGTGCAGGGTAGTATAGGGGAGGGGAGTGTAGGGGTGTGTAGGGTAGTATAGGGGAGGGGAGTGTAGGGGTGTGTAGGGTAGTATAGGGGAGGGGAGTGTAACAGAGTGTAGGGACAGGGAGCATAGGGGAGGGGAGCATAGGGTAATGTAGGGTAGTGTAGCGAAGGGGAGTGTAAGGTAGTATAGGGGAGGGGATTATAGGGGTGTGTAGGGTAGTATAGGGGAGGGGAGTGTAGGGGAGTGTAGGGTAGTATAGGGGAGGGGAGTGTAACAGAATGTAGGGACAGGGAGCATAGGGGAGGGGAGTGGAGGGAAGGGAAAAGAGGGGATGGGAGGGGTGGGGAGTGCTACCATAAATAAAATTGCCAAATACATGACATTTTGGATCTGGAGCCAAATATTTGTGTTGCTGAAGGGACGCAAGACACAGACTCCTGATGGCTCTCGAACAGGAGGCGTTTATTGCCCTTTTTCACTACTACATGTCCTCTCCCCGTAGCCCCACGTGCTGTCCACACGCCCAAATCACAGTTGGTCAGAGACCCTCAGACACGCGCCTGGAGCCAGCCAGCAATTGCCCACTGCCCAAAGGTCCTCTTTAACACTGTAGCCAATTCTTGATCTCAGCCTTGCTCAAGGTTTTGTTTCTACTGCTTGTTTCCTCATTACCTCTAATTCAGGGACCTGCGAAACAGCGCGAAGCCACCTGAAAATTCCCTCCCCACGCGTTGCCATTCATTCCACAACCTGATTTATCGCTGCCATCCACGCATTGCACAGTGCCATGAAAGGTTTGGCGTGCACAGAGGTGGCTGAGGATTTTCAGAAATAACTTTCCTTAAGAACTGCATCAAGACTTTTGCTGGAAGGCAAAAGATCGGGTGATTGATTAACACAGGGATGGCAGCTGAGCAAGGGAAGCATTTTCAAAACTTCCAAATATTTCCTGTCTACAGAACTACAACTCCTCTGCTCTCTGGTTAGGAGTTTCTGTCACCTGCTTAGGAAGCAGAAGCAGTAAAATGGGATTTAGAGGATCCAGCTGAAGCGTCAGTGCAAGTTAGAGGAAACCATCAATGTACGGGGTTTGAAGAGAGTTTGACCGGTTTTCCAAGGAACATGTACTAGTGCTGCATATATATATATATAAATATCTCTACACCTGGCTTGTATCAGAAATAGAGTGGCCATCAGGACTAGGGAAGCGGTTGTTCCTCTGTGCTCGGCTCTGGTGAGGCCGCACCTCGAGCACTGTGTTCAGCGAAGACCTCGAGGTGCTGGAGCGTGTCCAGAGAAGGGCTCTGAAGCTTGTTAAGGGTTTAGAGAACAAGTCTGGTGAGGAGTGGCTGAGGGAGCTGGGGTCATTCAGCCTGGAGAAAAGGAGGCTCAGGGGAGACCTTCCTGTGCTCTACAGTAAGCTTAAAGGAGGCTCCAGAGAGGTAGGGATCGTTCTCTTCTCCCAAGCCCCAAGTGACAAGACAAGAACAAAAACCCTTAAGTTGTACCAGGGGAGGTTTTGGTTGGTTATTACGAAAAATTTCTTCACCAAAAGACTTGCTCTGGTGGGTTTACGTGGAAAGGTTTTGGTAGCAGGGGGACTGCAGGGATGGCCTCTGTGAGCAGAGCCCAGCAGCTGCCCCATGTTAGATAAGGGCTCCACTGCTGGCCAGAGCCAATAAAAAAATAACAAAGAAAAGCTGCTTCACAGGGAGAAAGAGAGGAGAAGCAGCCCTGCAGCCCCCCCAGGTGAGTGCAGCAGGAGGGCAGGGTCGCTCCAGGCAGGCAGCAGCAGTTCCCCTGCGGGCTGTGCAGGGAGAGGCCCCTGGTGGAGCAGGCTGTCCCCCATGGAGCAGATCTCCACGCTGCAGCCCCCCCGTGGGTGGAGGAGTCCCCGGTGGAGCAGGTGGATGTGGCCTGGAGGAGGCTGCGGTCCATGGAGAGCCCCCGCAGGAGCAGGCCCCGGGCCGGAGCTGCAGCCCATGGAGAGGAGCCCACGCAGGAGCAGGAGGTCTGGTGGGAGCTGCCGCCCAGCTATGGGGGGACCCGTGCTGGAGCAGTTTGCTCCTGGGGGATGGATGGATGGACCCCATGGGACGGAGCCGTGTGGGAGCAGTGCTTGAGGAGCTGCTGCCTGTGGGCAGCCCGTGTGGGATCAGGTGGGGAAGGACGGCATCCCGTGGGAGGGACCCCACGGGGAGCAGGGGCAGGGAGGGACCGTGAGGGAGCATCAGAGATGAAGCATCAAGGACTGACCACAGCCCCCATTCCTTGTTCCCCTGTGCCTCCTGGGGGGAGGACGTGGAGAAGGACGGATAGTGGGAAATTTTTTGCAGTTTATTTTCTTTGTTTCTCACTGCTCTAACTTGTCAGTAATAGGCAAGGAATTTTATTAATCTCCCAACACTGAGTGTGTTTTGCCCATCATGATAATTGTTGAGTGATCTCCCTGTCCTTATCTTATTACCCTTGAGCCCTTTTCATCATATTTTCTACCCCTTTTCCTTTGAGGAGGAGGAGTGAGAGAGTGGTTGTGGTGGAGCTTAGCCGCCCAGCTGAGTAAAGCCACCACACCTTCTTCTTTATGCTCTGTCAAAAGGATTTACCTCACTAGTGCAAGGCATAGGAAAAGGGTGAGCTGTAAGAAAGGTGGCCTCCCAAAGTTGGGCCACACCCATGCAAGCACACACACACATACACACACCACTATATCTAACAGGACATGAAGAAAGGAATCAGGAAGCATATGTTCTGTGCCCACTCACAATACAAGGCAATGGCCTTCTCCCATTACTTAAATGATGAGATAGGGGCCTGGAAATCCTTCCATCCATATCTGTCTTGAAAGGAAGAAGGAGGGAGGTAGTTCCAAAAATGCACCTCCATGAAGCAGGTTAAAAGTTTCTGGCCAGCTCCCCTTTTAGTTCCTGGAAAGAACATCTCCTCCACCTTTGGAGCCAGGGCTGCCCAGTCTCATCTAACGGCAGAGAGTAACTATAGCCAGAGAAAAAGAAGGAAGGAGTGTGACCAGCAGGGTTCAAAGGGGAACACAGAGCCTGCTAAAACTACTGAGGAGTACCCAGCAGAACAGGGCAACATCCCTGACATCTTAGAGTCTCAGACCAACCATGCCACATGGAAGATCTGTAAGGCAAGAGAAGGCTGTAATTGCAAGAAGGTAAATGTGCTAGGAATAGGTAGCAGAGGGGCTGGGATGGAAAATATGGGCCATATGTGCTCTGAATGCAAACAGTGCGGAGTATGTGGCCTGCACAACAGCTACCATCACCTGTGTTGAAGAGGCTTTTTTCCCTCTTGCCTGTCTGATTTTCAATGCTGTGGTAATACCTGTTTCTGATTGCACCAAAACAGACATTCTTATGTTGTAAGATACAGTTAGGCATTATTTTGGACAGCATTTGGCAGCTCCTGGAAAACAAACAAACAAACAAACAAACAAAAAAGGGTTTTAAACCTAGATACAAAATGAAGCTAGTTGTATTTTCAAAGGGAAAAATGCTGAAATGTTTTTCGTTTTATATTTGAAAAACATCTTATCAGAGTGTACCAGTGGTTAATTTTCCTAACATTTATGTCTGTAGCACAAAGGGATGATAAAAAATTGGGAAAGGTAAAAACAATCAAAGATTGTTAGATAGACCATATGGTGAGGGCAGACCTTGAAGAACAATAAAGTCATCATCTTCTGGCCTTTAATGTTTATTTGTTTTCCTGTTAGTTTGTAATGTGTCCTGTGGCAACATTATAAATCTTCTTTGTGTGTAATAACTCTTATTGCTTTTTTTCTTGCAATTACAAAAGGTGTTTTATGTTTATCAACCATTCCAGACAACACAAAACCTATCTATTATATATCTGTAGCAGTAAAAAGATTGAGTGTATCAGTGCCTCATATAGTGTGATACATAAAATCATACATTAATAAAGGCTTTTGACAATCTCCATCTGCTTGATCTTCACACTTCCCCCTCCGCTTTTTTAAGAGATAAAGTCTTGAAATATTTTAGCATTTCCCCTAACTCATCTAGTCCGCCAATTTTTGTGAAGATCGGAAAATCTCAGCTTATGAGTCACATAGTCCTATGACCAGAGCAGAGAACAGTGTTTTTGTTGGGGTCACGAGTGTTCCTTCTGTGTCTCTGGAAAACATGCTGAAAATATTCTGGAGGACTTCTGAATTTGAGGATGAGTTGCTGCAAAGAGTTGACTGCAGGGTCATGGAAAGCTGTGGAAAGTGTGATTACATGTACTGAGATGTAAAGCGAAAAAAGATTGAGAAGCTCTTGAATAGAATATCCAGTTATAAGGCTCCACTTGTGCTGAAAATAGAATTACCATTTCACTGCTACAAGCATAAAATATCAGGTCATTTTTTCTTGAGGTAGTTTGTTAATGTCCATCCTAGCAGTTAAAGCACAGCAATTCTCTCTTCACACTTGTAGCCTTTTTTAATATAAATAAGGTCAAAAAAAATTAAAAGAAAGTATCTAAATTGATATTTTTGTCACTATATTTAGAACCCTTATTTAGAAACCACATTTCCTAGTTACACTGTCCCCCAGTTCAGAATTAAAGTCAGAATTTACCACATTAAAAATAGAGAAAATGGGAAGTATGAATCCATAGGCTGAAAATGATTATGTTTTCCTGTGTTCTAACTCTTGTTTTTTTCTGCATATTATTTACTGCTCTCCTGTAAGCACAAGCATTAGGCTACAGTCTCATGCTCTCAGTGAGTTTAATGTAGAGGAAATATATTTAAGATTCATAGAGGCAAAAAAAATATTAAAACTATATATTTTGATATGTGATGAAATGGCATTGAGATTAAACATATCTCAAGAATTATCATGTAATACTGTAAGATACTTAAAACAATTCAACTCTTTTCTTGTACTTTTTTTTTTTTTTTTTCATTTGCTTAAAATAGCATTAATCTT
This sequence comes from Aythya ferina, assembly GCF_964211825.1. Taxonomy (NCBI): domain Eukaryota; kingdom Metazoa; phylum Chordata; class Aves; order Anseriformes; family Anatidae; genus Aythya; species Aythya ferina. The sequence goes on from NC_140297.1 coordinate 84,459,332, forward strand.
GTATTTGGAAAGATGAAAAAACAGTAACCTGAAGTGTTTCACATCAAGTCGTAAGCAACAATTTAGCCTAGTTCCAACTTTTCTTCTTCGTAAAGATGTAATCTCATCTTCCACACAGAAAAACAAAACAAAACAAAACAAAATAAAACAAAACAAAAACAACACTCCAATTATTATACACTACTCTGCTCTTATAGTTGATGCCATACATGTCAAAATTTTTATTAATTTTAATTTTTATAGATCCTAATTTTGACATATTTTAGAAAGGGGAAATGTATTTAAATGATTAATAATATAAGTCTTAGAAAGTAACTATCTGTAGAATAAATGTATTAGGAAGTTCTTCTCATTTACTCAAATTGAAATTTCACAATGTAACATGCCACTTCTTAAGAGTGTCAATGCTAAGTAGCACCAAACTAAGCATTTGTCCTCTATTTATGAAGGAAGATCAAGCAGAAAATTTTAATTTTGTTAATATCCAGAAGGAAGAACCATTACCCTAAAACTGTAACCTACAGTTGAGTCAACAAAGCAGCTTAACAAAACATTTACTAGCAGACTATGTGTTCATGTTAGAGTAAGAAGCATTTTTTTCCTAAAATGTAAGCTTTGGACAAAGCCCAAAGCAGTATGGTCTGTTAAATTCATTGAGAATGAATTTGGGACTACATGGTCTCCCAAAGTTCTTTCCTAACTGAATAATCCTGTGGGTCTATGACCTCAATCTGTTTTTTAAGATGTTTATTTACAACCAAAAATCTAGCCATGAGTGTGGTAAAGTATTGTGGATCAAAACCTAGGAGCCTATAGTATTAACTGCTTTTGTCATGTTAGCTGAGTCCAACAGCAGCTTCTGGACCAGATGTGACTTATGGGATGATTCTGGCTGACTGCTGCTTACCTGGAGAAGAGTGAGCAACAGTTCAAGAAATCAATGCTGTCTAAGCATCCAAACACCCTCATTTGTATTTCAGCTTTCCTTCTTCTGTATAGCAGTTTCTCTCTCTTTTAATATGATCTTGTAAGATTTCTTTTGTTCTCAGGCTGCGGATTGCTTCGACATATTCTGCTCGGTCAAATTTCATTTACATGTTCTTCTACTTCAGGCTCATTTAAATTCTTTTATTCTTTAATGACTGAAAAAAAAATAATCTTAAAAAATATAGATTCCTATAATGCTGAAATATGGATTTTCTGTGCTAAACTATTGGACTGTATTCTGCTAGTGAAGCTAACATCCATTTTCCATGTAATGGATGTTCATCACTGGGGATGATCAAACTGCATTTTTTTTTTTTTCTTAATTAATGTGTTCTACCACCTGTATTAAGCCACAAGAAATTTTCATGGTAGCATAATCATTTCACCAAAAGACAACCAAACCATCTAAGTGGCTCTCCCAACTGCTTTTGTTCATAATCCACCTGGATATTCCTCACGAATGAAAAGAAATAAAGAAAGACCTTGCATTGTTTTGGCAGGCTCTTCAGTGAGAGTAAATGGATGTGACAGCACATCAAAGGGACACTGCTTCTGTTGTCCTTGACACTTCTACCATCATGCACAGGGACTTTACTTTCCCAATGTGCTCATAATTATTCCTTTGCCTCTCATCTCTGCAGGTATCATTTTTCATTACCCTGAAAAAGGCCTCATACCCATATTTTTCCTTCCAGGCCTTTCCCAACAGATGGCATGGGATAACAGGTTGTTTTCCTTAGCCTCCTTCAGACAAAGCAAATTTGCCTCTCCAATGCTTTCCTCCCATTTTCTTGTAATTCCTAATTCCAGTGTTTAAGTGTTTATCAGAGGGTCCCATTTGTACTAGCATTCCTGAAAGAGCTTAGAGTATGAAGAAGAATACTGTTATAGGAGTATTCCTAATTTATCTGAAATTATTCACAGACTGATAAGCATATACAGATATGTGTGTGCGTGTTTCTGCATGCATACACCCTGTATATGTCTGTGTATTTTGCATGTAAAGAAAATAGAATTTCCTTTCTTGTAGGAACTGCAATACTTCAAACTTCTTGAAAGTGGAGAAAACAGAAATATAAACAATTTTCTGTTGATAATAAACAATATGTAACAAAATAAACAATACTTTTTAGTTTATGAATGTTACCTTTTGTTCAGAAGTCTTACATGCAACAAGACAGCCCCTGTCCTCCTAACTGCAAAACTCCTCTTCCTTATTGTTAAGCTATAACAAAGACAAGGAACAAAAACAGTAGCTATCACAGTAGAGTTTTTCTAGGTTGTTTCTGTCAGCTCCCTCTGTATGTTTTCCAGTCTAAGAAGGCCTCTGTAGCATATTTCTGAAGGTATAATTTGAAATGCTACAAACACAAACACTACATAAATCTCTTTTGTGTTTAATCAGTTTTACGTTCATCTGAACTGTCCATTATAACATTAATTTGAGCCAGAATGATAAGTATGAGGATTGCTATCCATGAATGAGTATATTCCTATAGTGCTGTCATGAGAGTGCACTGCTGAATCAAAGACCAGAATTCTTGTGGAAAATCAATATGTTGTTTAATATGAACTGAAATATCACCTTGTCTTCCATTTATGTGAACCTCAATGCTCTTTGGAGATTACTTTGCACAACTTTTATTTCAGAGTACGATGAAAAATTAATTCAAATTGGCTAAGCATTGTTAGGAGCCAAAATGTGGTTGAAGAATTTTATATATAGCAAGTAATAATGACAGGAAACTCATGGTATGAGAGTAGTTTGTCATACTGCAGACAATGATTTGACTTATTTTCAATTTACTTAAATCATTTAACTCGATCATAATTTGCAAGTACTGTGTACAGAACAATAGGGTAAAAATCAAACTTAGAGCTAACATGTGACACTGAATAAGGAGTTGGAGCTGTTTCTTGCTATTAAAGAATATAATACGGTTTGAACATTAGAGGCTGAAAACGTAAAAACTTTTTAGTTAAGTAATTTTCATGATGGTTTAACAACATTAAGAAATGAAACTTTCATGGCCAGTTTGTATTTGCATTTTACAGTAAGACATGATTTCAGGAATATGAAACCAAATTGCCTCATAACATGAGTTTCAGAATAGAAATGTATTAGCAACTAAATATATCAGTGTCAGATGGTAAGGAAATATTGCACCTCCAGATTGTTAAAGGTCCAATAATCAATAGATTCTATCAATATAATCAATCAATGCTATTTCACTGTGATGAATGACGATTAAACAACTGGCTAATGGGACCCAACTTCAACATAAAGCAATCTGTCAGAAAGCAGATATGTTTATTTAAATTCTGATTAACATAGGATATAAATAGTTTTGTCTCCTAAGGAGAAGACACACATAATATTCAATAAATAAAATATAGATACTACAATCAATGTATTAATATAAATTGATGTGCCATATTATACTGGGTGATTTTAAAAAAATAGACATGACATTTACGCAGTGATGAATCAGACTCAAAACTTTTAAACTTTAGCTGTGAAAATATAATTGAATACTTAAATTGTCATATGCCCTGGGATGAATTCTGTCCAAGTTAAAACCATAAGAATAAATGGTTCAATGGGGTAAGACTGTGACAAGAAATAGTGTAAAGACCTTGTCCTGAGAAGTGCATGATAATGCAAAAGAAAGGTGGGATAACTTCAATTATGCATTTAATAGGCAGTTGGGAGCGTGTCTAAGGAACAGAGGTTTGTAAATAATTCATGGAAAAATCACCTAAGCATTAACAAAATTATATAATTTCAGAATAATTTCACTTTAAGTTGTATTTATGCTGAGATCCCACTATAAAGTGAAGAGGCATTTTTGATATACCTTGGTAACCTTATCTAGTGAAAAACTGGGAAGCTCGATATCCTAAACTGTTATTTAAACAAGATTTGTAAAAGCCTTACTGTTTCATACTATTCGTATAAAGGTAGATCTACAATGTGTAGCTCTCCATAACTCATCCACCCCTATATCAAATTAAAATTTATCTGAAGCTGTTTTAGGGATATTTTTAGATAACATATTTCAGTTACATTCTCTATCACTAGTCATGAGGGAAGCCTAGTGTCTGTTGTTCACTGACACAGAAAAATGTGTTTATTCTGAGCAGCATTCATCAGTCATCAACAACTGTTTTGGCAAGGAAAACAAGGGCAAAAACCTTTTCAGAAATTGGCAAAAGTGGATTAGACAACAGCTGCTTGCAGTACGAATGCTGACCTTTGTCTCTGTGTAGTGGTCTGATGTCCTCTTATTTCTCACCTAAGACTCTGTTCTCTCCTCACTGCCACAGTCCATAAAGAGTGGTTTGTTCAGTGGCATGATTTAGCAGTTCTGAAGTCATATTGGATTTCTCAGTTATAAATGAGCTTCTGCACCACTACCTTTTATTCTAAAATGATAAATAAGCCTAATGAATTACCAACATTTATATTGCTATTCCATTATAACATTGTATCAGATGGGTTTTGGTAATGTTAATAGTAAATTGGTTTTAAGTAGCAATATCTCTACTTTCTTACAATTTCACGGAAACTAGGAAATACAAGTTAAAATAAGAAATATTGATTAAAAAATACCACCAACAATAAAAAACAAAAACAAAAAGCAAGAGTCAAATCTGGTTGCAAAACTGAAAACTATGGCTAAAAGCCATCAATGTCCTTTTTTTTTTTTTTTTAATGTAAGAATCTATTACTATGATCAGAGGGCTGGAGCACCTCTCCTATGAAGAAAGGTTGACGCAACTGGGCTTGTTTAGCATGGAGGAGAGAAGGCTATGGGGAGACCTCATTGCAGCCTTCTGGTACTTGAAGGGAGCGAATAAACAGGAGGGGGAACACGTGTTTACATGTGTTGGTAGTGATAGGACAAAGGGGAATGGTTCTAAACTAAAACAGGGGAGATTTAGTTTGGAAATTTGGAGAAAGTTTTTCACTCGGAAAGTGGTAAGGCACTGGAACGGGTTGCCCAGGGAGCTTGTGGATGACCCATCCCTGTAGGCATTCAAGGCCAGGCTTGATGCAACTCTGGGCAGCCTGCTCTAGTGGTTAGCAACCCTGCCCAGAGCAGGGGGGTTGAAAATAGATGACATTTAAGGTCCTTTTTAACCCAGGCCACTCTATGATTCTATGATTAATTAAAATCTAATGTTGTCATATGAACATATGTCATGGAGAAAAAAAAAATCTATTTCTGTCTTCAGTTCTTTGACAGGCAGTCATTCTCCTACTTTTTAAGAAAACAAAACCATACAGGGAAATAATGAAATCATAATGGTAGGAGAAGTATGATTTTTGGCTTGCTTTTTAGCATCCATGACTGGTGCTCAGTTATAGTAGGTTCTATCACCAAAGTCTTTCTTCTGGATTCTTGGAAGATAAGAGGGAAGAGGACAGCCTCACATTAATCAGGAAGGGGTCTTTGCTAACTTTATAATGCGCTAATTTAGTAATATTCTTGGAGAAGTAAAAAAAAAAAAAAATGTTAGTGGCCTTCTCTATGTTTGGATTCCGTGTCCACTTGTTCCTCTCAAACTGCCTTTTTAAAGACCATAAAAAAGGCAGAAATTAAGGGTATTGAACAGACTACATTTCCAACACACCAGTTTTGTTTCATTCATTTCTGTGATGCTTTTGTTTACCAAAGGTGGCTTCATTGCAGTCTTTTTATGGTGTCCATGGTCTGGTATTACTTGTTTTTAGATGTTTTCTCTCTCTTTTCTCTCTCGTTTGTACTTTTTCCCATCTGTTTAAGTTGTTAGGAGTTATGGAACACTTTATAAACTTTCACTGACTTTGCAGAACTTCAGCTAACAACTGGGATAGACCTCACGAACCTCAGTTATTACAGTTGTCAGAAATAGATCCGTTATTTTCTCAGTGTAAAGCTGATTCAATACTACTGTTAACAAAATTGAAAAAAATGAAAGCACTTGCTGCTACATCTCTGGGCTTGACATTTCTAAATAATCTTAGAGATTCCCTTGTCATTTCCACTGTTGCTCAAGGGCCCAGACTCTGGGAAGCTTAGTCAGGAAATTATTCCATTATGCAGGAGACTGAAATACTACAAGGGGTGAATAAGGGTCAAATCTGGACCAAAAGGAGCTTCTCATAAAAAGTGAAGATAGTTCATTGCATTTGTGGTATTGAATAAATATAAAACTTAATATTATATCTCATGAACCTAAACTTCTGTATTCGTTGATGACTAAACTCTTGAGTTAGAAATAGAACTTTAGGGAAACTCTAAAGTAATGCCTGACACTGTAAGTTTGTTAGGACTTAGCTAGATAATGGCCTCATCCCTTTTGGAAACAGAACTTCCTATGATTCATTGGCTTAGTCAGCATGTTGCTTAAGGGGAGAATCCCAGAGCACAAACAGGTTGTTTGAAAATACTTATTACAGTTTGTGTGAGAGTCAACCAAGATACAAAAGAGAGGAAACACAGTTGTAGTTTAAAAACTCATTAAGTCTTGCCTGACTAAGGCCTGTACAGTTAGCTCCATAATTGCTTAAATTGTCAGTTAAAGGAGACAACTAATTCTGAGATGTACTGCCTGACAAACAAGAGCTATGTAGAAGTAAAGAGACTTTTAGGGACTCTGTTCTGACAGAAATGGAGGCAGCCAGGGACAGGAATGTAAAAAAAAAAAAAAAAAAAAAAAAAAAAAAAAAAAGTAAGGTGAATTATGTCAAAGAGAGAACTGAAAACAGAATACTTGGGAAATAAATAAAAAACTCGTAGAAACATCACAAATCTGTGTAAGTTTTTGCTAGTGGGGACAGCTGTTAGAGAACTGACAATCCTGAAGCCAAAGCAGAACTGGAGAATGGAAAACAGACTGCCTGACAGACAGAAGAAGAATAAAATGTGGATATAAGGAAAAATAATCTGATGGGAACAAATTCATGTCTACTAATTGGTATTATCTACTAATTGGTATTATCAAGGACAAATATTGCCAGTGAAAGGGCTTAAGTATGACTGAGCTAGACATTAAAAGGAGCAGAGGTCCTAGATTAATTTACTAGTCAAATTAATTTTGTGGGAGAATTGAAAAAAAAATAGCACCTCTGCAGAAACACTTGAAATACTCTCTAGATTCCAAGAATTGTAGTTTGCAGTTCTTAGGATTATAAATAAGTATTTGTGTTTGTTTACTTACCAGTTTTTTAATTTCCTACATATACATGATAGAAAAATTGTTAGTTAGAATAGCAAAATCACTGATTTGAGGTATATAAAGGTATTTAGGGAGGTCAGACTGGAAAGATCTGTATATTGAAAGCTTCGTAAAGGAAACATACACAGGCTACTTTGTTTTTGTACAAGGAAAATCACAAGGAAATTTCTGTAGGGGAGGCTATAAATGCAGCTGGATAGCTAGGCAGCTCAAACAGGATACTAAGAAATATATGGAAACTTGTACGGTTAAAACAAACAAAAAACAAAACCAAAACAAACCAAACAACAACAAGAAGATACCTTGATCCTCAAGGAATCTTGTGAAAGAGATATTCCTTCTAATCTTCAGGGATGTATCTTTCCTAAGAAATACAATAATTAACCAAGTTCATCCTAATCAGTGAAGAAAGACTCAAATTTACTCTAGGTATAGTTCAAGCCTGAAGTAGTATTCTGCCTTTGTTTTCAGAAAGTCATTGGTGAATATGTGACAGGAATAAGAAGGCTCTGAGAATGTGGAAACTAACACATCTGAAATGACAGGAAAAACTGAGGATGTCTGTAATGGGTGGACTGTGTGATGGGATGGATTACCTCCAGTTTTCATCTTGCTTACTACAGAAATATGGGAAATCACAAATGAGTCTGGTAACAATGATTTCTTCTAAAAGTCCAGTGTTTGTATGCATGGAAACTTGTTCATGAAGTAGTAACTTTTCAGTAGGTAAAAGTTATCTAGACAGCTTCAGATAAATTACTTTGACCTCTGCAGTGTGCAAAACTTGGAATATATTGCCAAATAAAAAGTAATTAAGCCTAGAGAGGCAAATAGAAATTGATCTAAAATGAAAGGTCTTGCAACTAAGAACTTTCTTCTATAAATGAAAGTTTCATGAAAAAGAAATGACACTGGAGGAGAAAAGCTTGAGTTCATAAAGATGTATTCAATTATCAGTGTGATGTGACCAAGAGAAAGGAAATAAAACTGAGGATATCAGAAGAATTTGTAGAATCATTAATGCGGGACCCTAGAAAATTATCATGAGTACTACATATATAGTGATCATCCACTTTCTAGAAGACCAAATTAGTATGAGAAGGAATACAGAGACTGTTCAGAGAAAGGGTAGATTTTTCTGTGAACAGTGACTAACAGAATACATGTATGTAGTAGTCTAACTAGATACTGAAGGAGACACTTTTGATTTCTCTGGGAGAGACCTTCACTTCCCTCTCTACTTTTCTAGAGGAAAAACTGTAAAGATGAACTAAAGCTGAAAGATAATATTGGCACACACACACACACAAAATCTAGGTTAGAACTAAGAAGGTATTTTTAACAAAATGAGACTCTGAACCATACTTCCAGTAGGAACTAGGGTGAAAAAACTCAACAGTTTTCAAAGTAGAATTCGCCTACTTTATGAAAGTATTCAACCCAACTTCTTGGCAGAGTTGAGGACTCCTTTTTTTTTTTTTTTTTTTTTTTTTTTTTTTGATATTTTTATAACCTGCTTTTTTCCTTTACCAGCAAATCATCTTTTTGATTTACTATCCAATTGAAATGGTCAAATATGGTGAGGTATTGCTTGCAATATTCATCCTTTTCATCTTATCACTAGCATTAGTTTATTTATCACTACTACTTATTTAAAGTTTCTATCTGAAATGTGATACTGGACACTATTAGATCTAGGGTGCTGTTCTGTCTAGATAAATTTGAAATGTTTATTCCCATGCTTCTCTATTCTTATTTGTAGAAGAAGCCTTTTAAAACTTTAAAACACTAATTTGAACAATGGGAGAGGAACAAACCCTCTGATAGTCACAGGTATATGACCTTCATGAATGAATTCATAAATAACTTCAAATACCTATTTTTATTCCAGTTGTCAGATTGTAGTGAAAGTTCACCAAAGTATTAACTGAGTACATAAGTTTAAATAGGTCCCTGTTATATTTTAGAAAATGAAATGAGAAGGTACATAAATTGTTGAAGAGGTCATAATTTAGTGACAAGATGTAAATAACAAACATCTCTGGCAATATTAACATGTGTATATGACTACTATATATATGTATAAAATACTGACTGATATAAGTGTTTATAGGTATAGATATTAGCCTACTGACATGTATGCTAATTCTTTTGCTGAAGTGTGACATCAGGACTCACACATTTGTCTTAAAGATCCTTGTCTTAAAGATAGTCATAGAGAAAGGTCCATTCCAAGTTGGGATATTCTATGATTCTATGAAACTTCTTTTGGATCTAAGAATAAGAAAGGATTTCAAGGATCTTTTAGTCCAATGCCTGTCTCTGCATAGCACCACCCAAAAATCAAGCCATATGTCTGAGAGTTTTGTTCGAATGCTTCTTGAACTCCGTCAGGCTCGGTGCCATGACCTGAGAAGCCTGTTCCAGTGCCTGACCACCCTTTCAGGGAAGATCCTTTTCCTGATATCCAGCCTGAACCTCCCCAATGCAGCTTCTTAAGTCAGATGAGTTTTTAACCCAGGATACATTGAGATATGTATCTTTAGCTGCTCCAGGAGATAAATTCATGTAATGACAACCTTTAGGAAAGCTTTGAATATCTTTCAAGATGACTAAAGTACTAATGGAAACTTCCTGATCATACATGGAAACACAGTGCACTGCAAACAAGAAGAAGCACTTATAGAAACAGTTTTTGCACCATACAAGTGCCAGCATTTTATTTCATTTTATTTTATTTTATGTTATTTTATTTTATGTTATTTTATTTTATTTTATTTTATTTTATTTTATTTTATTTTATTTTATTTTATTTTATTTTATTTTATATTTTGGTGACTGTCCCTATCTGACTTAGATAGCTGGCTGGGATGTTTCATCTTTTATTAGGGAAAAATCTCTTTTAGTACCTTGAATAACCTCTCCATACAATCTCCACAGATGTGCCTTAATGATACCGTCTGGCTTGCAATAATTCAGTTTTCAAAGCCTCAATTTTGATTTAACAGTTGCTAATAATAGAATAGTCTCTATGCTATATTAAATACTTTTTCTACTGTTTGCCTTTTTTTACCGTGTTGCATACTGGGGTGGTAAATTTTAATTTAACACATTTATCCATAATGAAGTATGGCATAAAGCCCCCAAACAGAGAGACATATCTATAAACATTTAGATAATATTTGCAAAGTACTTTGAAATGTGTTTTGCTAACTCCATGCTACATATCATCAACCTGAAATAATTAAATCATAAATAACTGGTATTCTTGTAATACTGCTTCATATTATGTACCCTGGCAAATTGTCAAAGAACAAGGTTGATTTCAGCTCTTCACCAAAGCATGGCAACTACCATTCAGCAGGAAATTGTTATATTTTTCACCAACAGGTGGTACTCTGAATTTCTATATTCCTTAAAATATTTATACTGCAATATATGGCTGGTGGATCTTACTCTTAGGAAGTACTTTAAGTAGTTACTTAGGAATTCAGTTTTTTTGTTAGGAACCTTAAACGAATGTGTACTCTTTAGTGAAGAAAAATTGCCCATATATATAATGATTCTGAAAATTTAACTTATTTGTTAACATTTTGTGTTAGCCAAAATATTTTTTTTATATACTGTGAATTTCAGGTAGGTACTTTATCAGCAGCTAGCCATGATTAGGCATCAGTATATAATTTTTAATGTCTCCTCTTTTCCTCAGGCAATCACAACAATTCATTGTATATTTTGTGCCAGATTCATATAAATTCTGAGCCCTCCCTACTTTATTCAATTACAAAGTACCTACTGCCTGAAAATATCCAGATATTAAAAACTAAAAGAATATATTGTAGCTCAACTCAAAGCTCACAGTTCACACTCTTATTAAGTGCAACATACAGTGGGAAATAACAAGCAAAAAAGTAGGAGACAGAATATTGAGTAAAGGGTACAAGTAAGAATAAGCTGAATCTTAGTTTTGATATAAATTGACAGCAGAGAAAAAACATTCTGAATAATGATTTTCTGGAAAATGTCCGCTGTTTTATGTTACAAATTATGGAGGATTTGGAAATGCCAACAGTAATAAAATTATGCATGTACTGATAGTTTTATGCTGACAGATCAGTCATGAGTAAAAAACAAAACAAAACAACAACAAAAAAATTTAAATGGACCTTATCCAAAATAAAAAATCTTATAATTTGGGAAAGGAAATCATATTGTTTACTACATTTAAATTTAAAAGTTATTATGCTGCCTTGTTTCCATAGAATTGAGGATTAGAAAGTCAAATAGCTTGTTTATTGATTTCTGCTTCCACAGATTTTTGGAATTCAGGACCAGACAATCATTTATAGTCATAGAATGGTAAAGTTTACATATTTTTTCCAGTCCTTCAGGCCACAGAGCAGCTTTTGGCTGAAGGTACCTCATATTTTAGAAGTAAAAAGACCGGGATGGAGAGAAATGAAGGAAAAAATAAATCACACTTTCTAGCGTTACAGTTTTGGTTTATTGCTACATTTAAAGACTATACCATATTTTATAAGTCATCATGTCATTGAGTAAATGATCAAACATGACTCTCAGTAGTTTTCTGTTTGTGAGACTTATTTTACTTCAGAAAGTCTTGGTGATTCATGGATTCTATCATAAATTTTAATGTACAAAATATATTTGTGCAAGAAATTTCTTTTTTAAGATTATTATGGTCATAACACTCTTGTTGAGCTATGCAATAATTATGATGCAACCTACAGCTTCACCATTAGCTCAAGTAGAAGAGCTTTCTGCCTTTGAATTCACAGGTTGTGGGTTCTCTTTTCAATGTACGTGTACTCACTGGCACTTGAATGCTTGTGCCTAAGGTTGCACGACAATAATTATAATAAAAATGTTATAATTATAAATAAAAATGTTAATACTTCCTTTCACTTCTTTTATGTCAGAAAGGGAATTTAGTTAACGCTAGAGCTATATTAACCTTTCAGAGATTAAAAATTAGAGGTAGTTAAATGTTCTTTTGGGGGGGATTTTACTAAGTCAGGGAATCAGGCTATATCTGCTCTATGCTTTTGTTTATTGAAGAACTTAGCATAAGTTTGGGGCAATTTGTGGCAACTTTTTATGTTTCTAATGCAGTCATCATAAACTTAAACGTTAGACACTTTTACTACCTGAAGCATCTTCCCACAAAGCAGTTTAGGAAAGTGCAGTCTTGAAAAAAGGTCACTTTAAAATGTGTTTTATTTTGTTATCGAGCCATTCTTTTTCATGTTTGATTTTTTTTTTTTTTTTTTTTTTGGGGGGGGGGGGAATATGTTTGTATCTCTAAAAACAATAAGGAAACAACTGTAAAAAAATAAGCATGATATAACACAACATTGATACTTCAATGAGCAAGGGAAAATATTAGATCACCTTTCTCTCATTGTTTCCTCTGTCCAAAATTTCTTTTCCTTCAGCAGGGTAGAGAGCAAAAAAAAATTACAGCTAGGTGTAGTCTGGCTCATTGATCTGAAGACATAGAGGGAGAAGAAATGGGTATTATTAGAGTGTACCTCACTGATCACTACTTTTAGCCATACAAGGAGCATACAAGGTAGTTAACTTTCCGTAAATTAAATGACTGCTTAGAAACCCTTTAGTTCTTTTCAGCACAGCTACTATGTTTTCTGCTAACATGTACACATTTTTCAGAGTTGTATCTGTACTATGCTCCATATAACAGACTATCCACTTGGAAATCACATGGTTAGCTGAATTTTCCCCTTGTTTAAAGTTTCCTGTTGCTATCTGCATTGCCAGATTTCATGAAGATACTGCAATTTTCAAGCTATTACTTGGTTTCTGATCTCTCAGTCTAAGCTGGCAGGCATCTAGCTTAACTGATGTTGCACAGAGGGAGATTTTCAAAGACAAACAGTAGCTGGGAATCAAGATTCCTTGCAACAGCGAAACCATCATATCTAATTTCATGAATATCACGTGGAGGGCTTTAAAAAGAAAAGGAAAAGCACGCTTCAGTAGGGTGGTGACATCTAAATATCTCAGGTCCTGAATGAACTGGACAACAGAGGGTAAACTGAATCAGGGAAAGCACTGCTCTGATTATTTTTTCTTTTTCCCTTTTTCTTTTTCTCTTTCTTTTTCTTTTTCTCTTTCTCTTTCTCTTTCTTTCTTTTTCTTTTTCTTTTTCTTTTTCTTTTTCTTTTTCTTTTTCTTTTTCTTTTTCTTTTTCTTTTTCTTTTTCTTTTTCTTTTTCTTTTTCTCTTTCTCTTTCTCTTTCTCTTTCTCTTTCTCTTTCTCTTTCTCTTTCTTTTTCTTTTTCTTTTTCTTTTTCTTTTTCTTTTTCTTTTTCTTTCTCTTTCTCTTTCTCTTTCTCTTTCTCTTTCTCTTTCTCTTTCTCTTTCTCTTTCTCTTTCTTTCTCTTTCTCTTTCTCTTTCTCTTTCTCTTTCTCTTTCTCTTTTTTTTTTTTTTTTTTTTTTTTCTTGTGGTGGAACTACCCATCTAGTTTAGAACTTGTTGCTGAAATTACTTAATAGTTCCAATATTTTCCAGAAAATATGGAAAATTATCCATCAAAAAATACATGATAGCTTACTTCAATATTGGCTATGGTCTTTGAAAATATCTTAGATAGTTATAAGGGAAAAGAGGCAAATGTAATTATTGTAGTTATCAGCATGTTTGTACTAGATTGTCAGAATAATGTATCTTTAAAAAATAAATCACAGAATCACAGAATTTCTAGGTTGGAAGAGACCTCAAGATCATCGAGTCCAACCTCTGACCTAACACTAACAGTCCCCACTAAACCATATCCCTAAGCTCTACATCTAAACATCTTTTGAAGACTTCCAGGGATGGTGACTCCACCACTTCCCTGGGCAGCCTGTTCCAATGCCTAACAACCCTTTCAGTAAAGAAGTTCTTCCTAACATCTAACCTAAAACTCCCCTGGCTCAACTTAAGCCCATTCCCCCTCATCCTGTCACCAGGCACGTGGGAGAACAGACCAACCCCCACCTCGCTACAGCCTCCCTTGAGGTACCTATAGAGAGCGATAAGGTCGCCCCTGAGCCTCCTCTTCTCCAGGCTGAACAAGCCCAGCTCCCTCAGCCGCTCCTCGTAGGACTTGTTCTCCAGGCCCCTCACCAGCTTTGTCGCCCTTCTCTGCACCCGCTCAAGCACTTCAATGTCCTTCTTGTAGCGAGGGGCCCAAAACTGAACACAGTACTCGAGGTGCGGCCTCACCAGAGCTGAGTACAGGGGGACGATCACCTCCCTAGCCCTGCTGGTCACACTGTTTCTGATACAAATGATTTCTCATAGAAGAAATCTAATCCAGCGAATGTCATTGATCTAAGTTAAGCATACATGACTCCTATACAATTATAAAATAAGGTGGAAATTACAGAAATTGCCAGCCAATTGTGAAGCTGGTAAAAAAATGACTAAAGGAAGAGTTTAACATATGTCAGAAAGCAGGGTCTCTTGACAACACCATAGGAACTGTTCCTTTTTAATAGATGTAGTAATGCATCTATTAGAACACCAGGTAAGTAGTTAGCAGGTACTAAGCCACCAGGTAAGGAGTAGTTCATTTAATTGGGGAAAACAGGAAGCTGGAGCACTAAATGAGGAAGCAGCAGGAACAGAGTGATGTTAAACAATGAAAAGTCAGACACTGGAGGAGATTGAAACAACTGCTACAGACTTCTCAGTTGTCCAAATGGAAACCAAACAGGAGAAAAGGAATCTGTGGGTATGGTCAACTGGAGAAGGCCATTGAGCTGGCAGCACAATGTGTAAGAAGAGCTAATGGCAAAGCAGAGAAGCAGAGTTTGTCTGACAGACAGGCAGAGTTACCAGAACTGCTCTTTGAGACATTGGCAGGACTTCATCTCGAGTACCATATACAGCTTAGACTAGCCTTTGTACAGAAACAGAAATCTGAGCTGAAGACAGAAGGTAGTTCACAAAATAAATTAAGGGAGCAGAGTATCTGTCTTAAGAAGTGAGATTAAGTGATTCTCTTCTTTAGCTTAGGTAAACAGAGTATGAGGCAGATGTCAGCACAGGTACCTGAGCTTTGACAGTTCTCAGCCTCTTGCAGTCCTTGTGGTGGTTATAATTACAGATTTCCATCTTTTATTAGCAATTGTATGATTACTAGATTATTCATAGCTTTCTGCAGACTACTCTTTTCTGTGAAACTTTCTGAACCTAATTATTCTGTTGCATAGCTGCTATGTTATAAGGGGGCAGTTGACCACTGAGGTGGTTCTTTCCAAATTTGTTTAAAATGTCAGGCAGTGCTTAGATAGGTGACAAAGTTTTTGACACATCATGAATTTCTTGTAGTTCGTGAGTCACACTGATGAAATTGCACAGCTTTGTTTTATAATAGCAAAAGAGCTGGTGTTCTTATAAATTTTTCATTGATAACAGTGGGGAATCATTAGAAATATTTATTTTAAATGGCTTTTCAGTATCTTGTAAGAAAAGTTATGTGCCTAATACTCCAAAGACTTCCAGTATTACAGTTTTATGATATTATATGAATATGAAATACCTTTATTGTACAATGTGGATCACTTCTGTAATACAAAGTATAACACCAGAGAAAAATAACCAAGTCACTGGAAAAATTTTGAGCAACTACCAATAGAGTAAATGCAAAGTCCCACAAAAAAAAAAAAAAAAAAAAAAAAAAGTGGTGGTGGAATTATTTAAAGTTCTGTAGTATTTAGGTATTTATACCTGTAGTTTCACATCTCTGCTACTTCAGCTCCTTGTTTTGATACCCTGAACAATTTGGATTTTTTTTTTTCCATACCAGATATTCTTGTTTCCATTATACTATGGAAACAAGGATAAGCCAAAAAGGACTGTGGTGGTTTTACCATGCTGGGCAGCTAAACCCCACAACCGCTCTCTCACTCCCCCTCCTTTAGATAAGGAGGGGGAGAAGTAAAGCAAAGAACAACTCACGGGTTGAGATAAGGATAATTTAATTAAAGGGAAATAATTATAATAATTAAATAAAGACTACCATGAACTAAACAATTTAACTAAGGGGAAAATAAAAGGGAAAGGGGAAAAAGGGAGGAAAACAAACAAACAAAATAAATGAAAGCTATATGGAAGTGCAGAGGAAATTTTGAGCAACTACCAATAGAGTAAATGCAAAGTCCCACAAAAAAAAAAAAAAAAAAAAAAAAAGTGGTGGTGGAATTATTTAAAGTTCTGTAGTATTTAGGTATTTATACCTGTAGTTTCACATCTCTGCTACTTCAGCTCCTTGTTTTGATACCCTGAACAATTTGGATTTTTTTTTTCCATACCAGATATTCTTGTTTCCATTATACTATCCCCACCTTTCTTACTTGATTGCATTATCGTCTCTTAATATTTAGGTGTACTTCATTATTTTTCTCCTGAATTTCATGTCAGTCTGCAGTACACTGTTTTTACCCATTTTGTTAACTTCTCACTTTATGGCAAAAGAAAATGTGTCATTTTCTTTGTCTTTGCAAGATATAGGTCTAGCATAAGTTGTTGGTCTTTTTTAAATCTTTGAACTGCCAAGATGTAGTTCTATAATAACCATTTTTCTTTGTGCATGCTTTGTTGTTACTCCTATTCTTCATTTCTGTAACACTGTTTAATCATCCTAGGAAGTCTGTAGCCAGGCAGGGTTTTTTTGTTTGTTTGTGTTTGTTCCTCTCCCCTCCCCCCCCCCACAAAAAAAAAAAAAAAAAAAAAAAAAAAAAAAAAAAAAAAAGTACCAGGTTATGTCATTAACTGGGGCACAATGGAATTCTGCATCCTCTTCAAGTTCATGTTCCTTAACTCATCATCTTAGGAAACCTTGCTAGAAATTTTCCAGTATTTCTTACAGTTTATTTTTCTGAAAATCCAAATCCATTGAACTCCTGACTTACTAATAGGAAATTTCCTGTCACTTCATCAAGATTTTTTGTCACTAAAAATAAAAGTAGGATCAATTTTTTTTATAACTTCTATTACATAAAGGAATATGGTGTTTATTAACATAACAAGGAATATGGTATCTGGTGTATCCATTTTTCTAGGTTTGGGAAATTAAACTTATATAATAAAGTTATAATATAATCCTTCCATTTTCACTGCTAATTATTCGTCTTACAATCTTATAAATTATTCTAGTCATCTCAAGACTCAGTCCTCCTTATCAGACCCCACATGGTAATTTTCACCACTTTTTGAGTTTTGTTTCAACACTTTACAATCATCAATTTAACCAAACTGTCCTTCTGCCTTTAGTTTCATTTATGTCTTTACAGAATAGCTATGTCCTATATTTTAACCATGATTTGTGCCACTGATCACTCTATTCCTGTAACATCCTTCTTCATGTCTTGCATGGAAGTTTGTTCCTCCATTTTGCTACCCAGACTTTTGATTTTTCTGAATCAGAATTTAAAAAAAAAAAAAAAAAAAAGCAATATTAGTATTTACAGCTAAAAATCATCCTATTTATGCACTAGCTCATCCTTTCTCCAACATGTCTAATGTGTTTTCCTTTTTGTTTTGTTGCATCTTTATAAACTTTAGCGCTGCTCCTCTTTACATATATATATGGAGATTAGGCATAACTTTCAATTTTCTCACCTAATGCCCTAATCTCAAGCTTGTTTTGCTGTCATCTCAAGCTTGTTTTACTAGTCTCAACCCATCACCTGGGTTGAGACTGTATCTGAAGAGAAACAAGTCTGTGATAACTTCCAGGTAGTCAAACATACACAGCCTGATAGCATCACTTTGTGAACTACCTGCTAATCTTCAGAATCTTATTCTATTTCCATCCTACTTCTCTAGAGAGGAAGATCATCCCATTGAGGACTCAATTATTTGAAAAATCTCTTACCTCTTTTAATTTGATTGACTTGCTGAAGACCTCCACATCTCACAAAATGCTCCCATACATTTTATCAGTGGAAAGACCAATTGAATAAAGTAGGGTTCTATATAGGCATAGGATTTTGATATGCTGATGTGGAGATCTGCTGCCTGATCCTTTGTCCTGTCTTGGCTTGTTGAAGAACAGCAAACAACAAACAAGCAACAAACCTGGCAAGATCATGGAGCAGATCTTCCTGGAAACTATACTAAGGTGCATGGAAAATAAGGAGGTGATTGACAACAGCCAATATGGCTTCACTAAGGGTAGATTGTGCCTGACAAATCTGATGGCCGTCTGCAACAGCAATGGTGGATAGGAGAAGGGCAACTGACATCATGTATTTGTGCAAAGCATTTGACATGGTCCCACATGATATCCTTGTCTCTAAATCAGAGAGACAGAGATTTGACAAATGGACCGCTTAGTGGATAAGGAATTGTCTGGATAGTCACACTCAAAGAGCTGCAGTCAACTGCTCAATGTCCAAGTGGATATCAGTAACGAGCAGTGTTCCTCAGGGGTCGGTATTGGGACTGCCATTGCTAAACATCTTTGCTGGTGACATGGACAGTGAGACTGAGTGACACAGCAAGTTTGCCAATGACACCAAGCTGTGTGGTGCAGTTGATGTGCTGAAGGGAAGGAATGCCATCCAGAGGGACCTGGACATGGAAGTATTAGCGTAAGTCCAGAGAAGGGCCATGAGGATGATCCAAAGGACTTGTCTCCTATGAAGACATGTTGAAGGGAAGTGGGACTATTCATCCTGGAGAAGAGAAGGCTCCAGGGAGACTTTATAGCACCCTTCTAGTACCTAAATGGGGCCTACAGGAAAGCTGGGGAGGGACACTTTGTCAGGGAGTGTATTGATAGGACAAGGAATAATGGTTTTAAACCAAAAGAGGGTAGATTTAGATTAGATATAAGGAGGAAAGTCTTTACTATGAGTGGTGAGGCACTGGAACAGGTTGCCCAGAGAAGCTGTGGATGCCCCATCTCTGGAAGTGTTTAAGGCCAGGTTGAACACTCTGAGCAACCTGGTCTGGTGGGAGGTGTCCCTGTTCATGATATGGGGTGACCTTAGATGATTTTTAAGGTCACTGCCAACCCAAACCATTCAGCAATTCTATGATTCTAAGTACTTTTTTTCTCAACATTACTTATTTAGGACTATCATTGCAATGTAATGCAAGGTGCAAGCGCATGAAATAGACCACTCCTCATAAAGAGTGATATGAGACAAAAAAAAAAAAATGTAAACAAAACATTAAAAATCACATTATTTTTTCCTTATGTTGATTTCAATGTATTTATTTATTTATTTAATTTATTTATTTATTTATTATTATTATTTTACTTAGTTGAGGCTGTTTACCTATATGTTTATTAAAAATCAACCTCAAATTCTTACAAAGTCCTGATTTTGCAGTGGCCAAAGGTAACCTAATTTTTAATTTATTAAAATAATTAGTATCAATATGTACTCATTGATCTATCTAATCTGTCTGCCCTAACACTGAACTCAGGTCTCTTTCTCCCTACATTTGTATCTCCTTTGCCACTGCTTCATTCCAAAAATTCACTCCTCTCTGCTTCTTTCCATCTCCATCTCCTATCTGTTTCTGCTGCTGTTTATTCTCATATAAATCCATTGACTTATTTGACCCCTGCTTTTTTCCACCATCTCCAGTGTAGTCCCAACATGTTTTGCTCTTCCCTCATAAGCTCTCAGAATTCATCAGTTTTCAGTTTGCATCCAGAAGGAATCTAGTGCTCACAACAAACATCTGAAAGCATTAAAAAGGAAGGAACACTTCATTATTTTGCCACTCTCCAAATTAAAAACAGCTTGCAGTGTTATAATCACTGAAATTTTATAATTGACTCATCTAAGTAAGAGATGCTGAACTCTAATGTCATTCTCCTTTAGGATGCACATTCTGTGGTACATTAATCTTGTGGGTCCTTGAGAACTCCAGACTATACATAAGGAGGGGTAAAAGTTAATTATTCAGCAACCTAAAAATACTTTTAACAACTGAAGGATAGGAAAATAAATTTTATGTAATTCATTATAGTTTTCTTTAACAACAAAGATTTTGCCTGTATTAGAAAGACAGAAGAGAATTAAAGTGACAAGAAACTATCACCATATAATAATTTATATAACTAATAAATAAGTGTATGACTAAACAAAGATACAAGAGTAGAGA
The DNA here is from genome assembly GCF_964211825.1 of Aythya ferina. Classification (NCBI taxonomy): domain Eukaryota; kingdom Metazoa; phylum Chordata; class Aves; order Anseriformes; family Anatidae; genus Aythya; species Aythya ferina. Next base: position 84,479,700 of record NC_140297.1, read on the forward strand.
AGATCATAATAAACTGGAAAATGACATATTCTAAATAAAATGTACATGAAATCTAAAGCACATAGCATACATACAGTGAAAAAAAGAAAGCTAATAAAATTATCAGTTTACATAAAGCTAATATAAAGCAGGGAGTGAAATTGATGTTTTTATTAAAGGAATCCTATGCCAGCCAGTGAAGAAAAGAGATAAGATAGAAAATAAATTGTTCAATTTACTGGGAATATCATATAGAGGCAGAGGAATTGTGTAGTTTGATTTTCAGTTTCCTCCATTTTCAGTTGGGGTTTTCAGTTATTGAAAGAAGGTGCTGAAATCAGTTCAGTTTGTCAAACAAATTTTTGCATACTTAAGCCCCGTACGGTTTACATTTAAAAAAATCAACAACACAGGAACTATGTCTCCTTTAAAAGCTATATTCTGTTTGCGTATAGCTGCACATTCATTGATGATATTTATTATAAAACATTTTAAAATAGAGTTTGTCAATGACTCTTTAGTTATCTGTATTATTCCTGCATAACTACTATTTGAAAAGTAGAAGGAATTAAAAAGAAACTCCACATTTGGGAACTGAGTAAATTTTCCCTTCTTTTTCATTTTAAAAATAATATTTGTCACTATTTCTGCTGCTCTTCAACTGGGATTGCTGTAAACAATATGTGTGTCCTTGTAAGTGCACATACATCCACAGTTTGCTTAACATAAGATAGCTGTATAATTGAAAATACCAACATTGCCATTGAATCTAGAAATCTGAAGCCTTCTGTTCTGCGTATGCATATCCAGTCCTTGCCTTATATATACACATGAAAAAATGCAACAGGCACTCTGTGCTGAAACTTGCAACTCCTGATAGCCTGCTGTGTCTGTCACCTCCTGTCTCATTTCACAGCACTTCTCCCTAGAGTGTGTAAATTAAACATTTAAATAATTAAACAATTTTTTGTTCTGTTCTCCTATTTCCACAGAGGAAAAAGGGTTCTTGAAGCAGGACAAAGGCAGCAGAAAGAGTGCGAAGAATGAGCATCACAGATAAAAACAGGTGAAAAATTAAGTTCAAGAAATCACATCATTGTCTAGGGTGAGAAAACATGGAAAAAGGTGCAGTTAATCACAGTGCGTGACTGGTTACAAATAACCTGCAAGCAATTTAGAAGGAATCTGTTATCTTTTGCAGGTGATGTCTAACAGTCTGATGTGACAGCAGAGGCTAACCCGTTGAAGTATGGAGCAGACTTTCAGACAAAATTACAGATTACAAACTAATCTCTGTCCTTTCCATGAAAGATAATTTTGTGGCAGAATCCTGGCCATCACCTTGATGCACGTCCTTGATGCACATAAGGAGAATGAACTGGAATGGAGGAGGCAGGAGCTGGGACTGGCAAGCAAATGAGGAAGCCAGAGTGATGTGGTGGGGATGGAATGAAAATCCCAGACAGCCAAGTTCTTCCCAGGGCTTTCAGACAATGCACACTCCCTTCTCTCCCTCCCTTCAGCCTGACACCCACAGCTGCACCTGGCCAAACAAAATCACATGTTGTGCATTTGATGAGCCAGTCTTGGTGGCTACACTGTGAAGCAAGGAACACACAGCATATGTTCTATTATCTTAGGACTGGTGCCATGTTAAATCCTTAATGACTTTCTTTTTAAAGGCTCAAAATAATCACTTGGCATGTGATCAGTGCTGGTGCTCACAGCCAAAAGTTTTATAACTGGTATTTTATGTATTTAGGTTTATTGAATAGATTTTTTTTCACTCCTGTTTTCCCCTGAATCATAGAATTCTATGATTCTTCTGTAAGAAACAGGGAGTTATTTAGGTACCTGAATATAATAGGTTCCTGTGCTATTTTAGCACAGGGTGGCATGTTTAGCTTACCGTTGCTATTATAGAAGAAAATCAGACCCTGTTCTTATACCTGTCTGTCCCACGCATATACCTCAGGGCACAGTAAGCACACAATGTTTATACTCACTGTGTTTAAACATCTAGTTACCTATGTCTAGGATAGGCTAAGATCATCTGTTAAATCTCACAGTACTTTGTCAAACAAAATGTGGATTTATTCAATGTTAATTTTGCCTGTCAAGAAGCAGAATTTTGATGATTGGGTTTCTCCTAGAATGTAGAACCTACTGGTAATACAGTTCCTTTGCAAAAACGTATATATACACAAGTATACCCATTTCACCCAGAGGTGACATCCAACATGGTTAGTCTACTGTGAAATAAGGAAGACCAATATCCTTTACAGGTCATGTAAATGTCAGGCTCAGCAGTTCCTTCTGTAATGAAATATACTGGGATGGATTTACTGCTCCAGTGGGATACTTCTGCAACGCTCAACTAGTGCAAAATAATCTACTACCAGTGGTATATCTGCAGATAACCCAGAATGGGAGATGCTCAACTTGCCCAGTGCTGATATTGCAGGGTGCTTTCCCTCTTTTCTGTTCCAGAATTCATGTAAGAATACCTTAGGGTTTATAGAATTTAAAAAAAAAAAAAAAATCTGTCTCTTATGGAGCTGTGTCCCTTGTGCCTCTGCCATACAAGGCAGCATGGACCAAGTTTGTCCCTCTGCTGGGCAAGTCCCATATAATGCAGAGTATGCTTGTGCAGATTTTTTGACTATTTTTTGACTAGTCTGGGCATACTATACAAAGCAAAACAGTCCTCTGGTCCAACTAAAAACAGAACATGGAATAAGATGAGCAACTTGACTGCAGTTTTCTTTTGCTACTAGCTTTCATTTCTTAATGTGATTTTAATTTTCTAAAAAGTTTGATTTGCTTTCTCCCTAATATCTTTTCATTTTCAGAAAAGGAATCTTCTCCCTTCAAGAGTTGTATTTTTACAATTCTCTCTGCTTCTTTATTTTATAGATACTGCCCAATCTGGCTTTTAAGATGTTGATCAATGAAATAATTCAACTGAATTTTCTCATGTCAGCACTTGCTTTCTGGCATTTCATAATCTCTTCATTCAGAATGTCACAATCTAATCAGTGTGTTTGCTGTGCAGAAGTAATAAAAATGTCTGTCTCTTCAATTTTATTCTTGGAAGTACTGACTCAAAGTTGTTACCTTTTCCAAGTGACATCTCTTTGTTGAGTCCAAGCAGTTTCAAAGCATTATCTGAGAAGAGGAACATACATTTGATGGAATTACAAGTTGGTGGGAAGGAACGGGCAGGTAACAAATTAATGAGCAATACATATCCATTCTTACTGTGAAATGAAAAATATCCATGAGAGAGGGCTTCTAATCTCATTACCTTAGTTCAGCTCAAAAACTGCAATGCTGGGTTTTACTGTGAAATTTCAGACTCTGCAGATCACAATATTCTAGCTTCTGAAGCTTGTAAATATTAGTACAACATTTTCCATTTATTTAGTGGACATTGAATGAACCCAGAAGCATCAGTTTGACCATCCAATCTAGCACATGCTTCATTCTCTACAGTCCCAAAGAAAGTGGGTTGCCCAACATAGTAGGGGAATGTGGAGAATTTGCCCATGTTTCTGTATTTTACTACTAGAAAGCTGAGGTGTATTGAGCTGGCCACCATTGCTAGTCACCTAGCAAAGCTTCTTTTACTTCAGGAGCTACACAGCCATGGGATTTCCTCAGTGCTGGGTAGAAAATGTGAAGGCATTGATAATGCTGCTCAGACTCTATTTGCGCTCTGGGAGGTTTTCACCTGGGATGTACTATGCAGCATCTCATCTTTCAGCTTCAATCCTTCCCTATGCTGTTGTAATTCCTGCAGACTAGCTAAAGCCTGACACAGCTGTAAGTTGGTTGCAAGACTCATTTCCGTAGTTTTGCAGAGAATGAAACATAAATAGAGTTGCTATTGCTTCTCTTCCACATACCCCTGCCAAGTTTCACCAGTTTCAGCTTAACTTTGCCAAGAAAAGGATGAACTTAATCCTCTGTTTGTAAAATACAGCTAAATACAGCATTGGCAAAACAACTTGAAAACATGTACTTTTTGAAAGACCTTTTCTTCCATTAGGAGACATGCCATTTTGAACACTCTTTTGATGCAGCAGCTAAAGATAAGCAGGCCACAGGAAATGACTGAAAAGAGCTCATCACTGCATCTGCTAGTTCAAGAGAACACTGTACATAAAAGGGAGATGTGTATTGAAAGTTTTGGTGTAAAGCCGAATGGCTATTAGATTTCAGAAATAGTTTTGTAAGGCTCCCAAGCAGTATTATTATGTGAATTAATTACTTAAAGAGGAAAATTCATTAACATGATAGCATAAAGAGTGTTTGCAGGGCAAAACAAACAAATTTATTTGTTCTATGTCAAGAAAATTGTTGCTACCTGGTTACTGGGTCTAGGTATGCTCTCTTCAGAAAGTTTTTTTGAGGTCTGATAGTATATTATGGAACAGTGTTATAGATGTTAGATATTGAAATAACTATTCAGGCAGTGTAATGGGAACATGGATGACAGAACCTTATGGCAAGCTCTTATGGACCTTGATGTAGAATTGACTGGATCACATTTCAAAAATAACTTTTGAAGTATGTATTAATTTTTACCTTCCATTTTCTCTTCACTCAGGTTGTGATTGAAATAATTTCCTCAGTATATCTTCAAATGCTTTTATTTGCCATTTTTAGTAAATGTTCAATATTATAATTTCAAGATGGACTGAAATTTCCTTAATTTACTTTCCCAGTGTGTTCTGAGATAGACATTTAAAATCAGTGGTGGAGGCATTTTGAGGAAAATAATAATTTGTTGAATGTTTGTAAAGAATAGCCATAGTGTGATGTGAAAAGAGATCAGTTATCATTAAAAACAATGCTTGAAAGAGGATGCAAAAATGAGGATTAGGCAGTTATTTCCTCCTGCCCTTATTATAGGAACATATAACAAAGTTTTGATAAGTGTCGTTTTCTTCAGAGGCCAAATTACAATCTGATATCATAGACATCTTTGCTAATTTTTAAGTTATATGCTCTTTTCCATTGCTTAGAACGTCTGAAAACCTATGCTCTTTTTCTGAAGACATAACAATCATAATACATTATCTCTACTTATGTATTTTATGCTTAACACATTAAAGGGATATAATTTTGTGCCTTTCATTAGACTCATTCTACATGACTATGAATCTGAAATTAATTCTGCTATTTTATTCAGTTTGGACAAATACAACATAACCGTGACTCCACACATTACTTTTCAATCTTTTACTGTAATTCCTTTTAGATATCACCTTTATTTTTTTCTGCATCCACATATAAAAGGAGGAGGAATTGGTTAGTTGAGAAAACAAAAGATTAAAATACTGTTTAGTAAAAAAGTTTTTGCTTTGGAGACAGTGATGCTTTTATGTTCTAAAAAGGTCTTATAATGCAGACAAATATGTTGGGGTAAGGCTTTCTGCTATGTCACATGGGCTTAGCCATTTGACTTCAGACCTCTTCCATCAGAGATTCTCCTGTTTCTTCATGTTAACCTGGAACTCTAGGGCTAGGAATCCTAAAGCTGAGTTTTAACATGAATGAAAGATTCACATGGAGGATGAAGTAATGCCAAACTTCATGTAAGTCCTGAGAACCAATGTTGTTGATGTTGAAATTAGTGGTTAAGAGTACCATGCTTGCTTTTCATTGACTAATGAATAGCATGTATTATTTGACTTGGTTTTAAAACGTCTAAGTACATTCATAAAAACTCTACTCATTCTGATCCCGGAAGTTTTTTGTTTTGTTTTGTTTTTCTTTTTTTGTTCTTCTTTTTTTTTTTTTTTTTTTTTTCTAACAGATGTAGAAAACACCTGTGTATTTCCAACAGAGAGGATTAAAAGCAACTTCCTATCCAACATACTTAGATATATGGGAATATTAAGAAGGAAAAAGATACCTGGTTACTCTGGAGTGATCAGACAAGAGGAGCCATAGACAAAGGATCATAAGAGAAACAAACTTAGATGACAAGACTTTTTTTTTATTTTTTATTTTTCATAGACTCTCAAATGTGAGAATTACAGGACTCCCCAGTTACCAGTAGATTATTTATCAGTTCATTTTTTTTAATTTACCTATTCACTTTTGGGGGGTTCATTTTTCTTACAAATTTAATATATATATATATACACACGTTATATATATATATAATATAATATTTAATAACAATTATAATATATTAAAAATTATTAAAGATAATTTAAATATATTAAAATATATTGAAATTATTAAAATTATATATATTAAAATTATAGTGTGTTATTATAATATATTATATATATATATATATTGTGTGTATATATATATATATTTCTCTTTATATCTGTGTTCTCCATGCCCTTGTCTCATAAACACACAAAGGATCTACCTAAGTAGAAATACTGTTCACAGTTCTGCACTGATTATACCAGGGCATCTTTCCTTCTGCCCCTATTTATCTGTCGTCTTTGTGTTTTATTGTTTTGTAACAAGAATGTGTTTTGTCACATTCATGAATTGCAGATCAGTTTCTTATGAACTGGCAGGACTGATAGCAGTAGTTTTTCTTCTCAGCAGTCTATAATTCTACTTCTTTCTCATTGTTTGTCATTTATGTTTCTGCCTTATCTGTTTCTTTCTCCCCGTAGATGGGGAAAGCTGCCTGGAATACTAGTTGGCAATTACATTCTGCAGATGATTTCTGTAAATTGGTCTACTTTTCAAACACTTAAAAGCAAATTTATTTTAGCTGAGAGGAGATCAACTTAAGAAAAGGAAGAATAAAAGTATGCCTCATTTGCATGGTTGAATATACAGGCCCCAGATTAGACAGCATAAATACTATTTATATATATGCTAGATAATGCTCACCAGCTTTGTTCCTGAAAATTATTTTTTAACACTCCTATTCTTTCAAAGCATATTCTTTTAGATAATATATATATTTAAATATAGTTGTTGTCTATGTGTTTGATATGCACTTAGTAATCTCATTTTTCCTCAAATTTAGCCTCAGTATGATAATATATGTCAAGAACAACTGAACTTAGTCATTGATAAATCTGAGAAAGGTTAGGCAAAAATGAGCACTTTAGGAAGTATTATTTGGAATGGTACCCTGTGTTTCATCCTAAAGAAACAAAAAAGTGTTGTGTTACAAACTAATATAATCATCACTTTACAGATCACTGAAATATAGCCACAGATGAGTGGAGTAAAATTAGGAGGGAAATAAAAAGTATCTAATTGAAATGATAGTGATATTTTCAACAATCACTGTCACCAATACATGTGTTGGATACTTTGGATCTTTTGAGGGTAAAATTAAGAATTCTGTTTTAAGTCCATTGAGAAGCTAAAAACTCATCAACATAATGCATTAAAGATCCACATTCTTATATCTTTAGAAATTGCTACAACTGCTTCTTGGGTTTCAAAATGGTAACATGTCATTTTTCCCTTTGGTCAGAAGACTCATCCCTCATCCCTCTTGAGCAAGCCTCCCTCCTAGCTAGAAGAACTGATCCCTCAGCTGTACTGACTCAAGGATCAGACTCCACAATGCTCATCAGCTTTCATGACTGATCCATGGCAAAGATGACAGTCTGTTAGAATAGAAAGACTTTGATGGTCATCAAAATTAAAATGCTTATAATGTCAATGCCTTGGTTTGTAGATATTGCTGTTAGGTGTTGTTGTATCTTGCACAGGTTTCCTGCCTGCTTAGACACCAGTTGCTGTGAGGCAGCATATATTTCAGGAAGACTGAAATGGCACAGAGGTAAATCAGTGTTAGTTTAACCAATGCAGAGCACCATGGTGCCACAATTTAAACTCTTTCTGCAACCTGTCTGAAAAAGAGTTGAGCTCTTGAATGAGACACAAACACACAATGTGTGAAAGAAAATTTACTGTTGAACTTACAGAGTAGGGAGATTACACCCATGGGAGATAAAAGACTTCTGAACGTGTTTTTGTGTCAATATCTCTATCTAACTTCCTGACTTCTTGCCTTACAAATGCAAAAATGCCCAAGATCTCCATCCCTGATGCATACAGGAGTGAAGCAGTAAATGAGCATATTCATAACAAGACTAAAACGGAAAATTAAAAAAACTATGGGATGGAAAAGAAGAAAAAGATGAAGGACATATTACTTGGTTAACATATATTAAATTGGCAGGGAATTTGAATTCCCCAACACATATTGATCTTTGATCAGTGTCTTTATAACACTAAATCTTATACAAGATAATAAGTGTTCAATTTACGCAATGCTTTCTGGTCAAGTAACATTTTCTGAATATGTGAGACATCTTTCCGAATTTGAATCACAATATTACTCCTGGATTTTTTACTTTCTATAAATGCAAAGTCTTTATTACATATTTATTTTATTATTTTATGTTATTTTTTAAATTTAAGCAGTGAGACGATTGCTACTAGATACAAGAGTTGAGAGAAATGCTGTAAATCACTTTTCTCTGGTCATAGTGCAGGTTAGCAGCGGATTTGAAAAAAGACTGTTCTCCAAAGCCCATGCCTTTGCTCTTCTTTCACTCTGTCTACTCAGACAACTTGTACATTATGATGACAAGCACACCAGGTACTGACATACTGTAACATACATATTTGTTATTTTAAGTGTAATTATTCTCTCCTTTTAGAATTAAAATTTTGTAATATTCAGATATATTTGCTACATAAAATATCTAAAATAATGAGACATATTGAGACAGATATATTTGCTACATAAAATATCTAAAATAAAAAACATACTTCTAGAAACTCTAAGCAACTTAAATAAGCAGGCATTCAGCTTTTGCTAATAACAGTAGTCAACTGAAATAAATGTAAAGAGCATGAGCATCAGAGGAATTGCTCTTTGACATTGAAATTCCAAGCCAGGAAAAGGACTAGGGAACCCTTTATTTCTGAAACTATAATATCACTTAATAATTTTCCTTAATATCTGAGACTATCAAAAATTGTTCAATACATAATAACTTGTTTGGAAAAAAATACATTAAATGACTTAGAATGAACAATATCATATTCCTATAGCTTAAAATTTTTAATTTTAAAAGTTTTCCTTAGTTCAGCCTTTTGTATAGTGTATTCTGAATTTGATGGATTGTCTCGGTTGATTAAGCCATTACTCATATATATTGTCCTAAATAACTTAGTAAAGTTGACAAACTTTTTTACCTCACTGCTTAGCTAATGACAAGATTGCTAATGACAAAGTTAAAAATCACTGAGTCAAGTGCAAATCTCTAAGAGATTATTCTGGCAGTCTTCCTCCATTGTACAATTTCTATGACTTTTCTCTCTCTTAATGAGTAACTTATTTATCCATTTTAGTCCCCTTTTCCAAAGTCATCTTTATCTCTTTTAGGACCCTTGGTTGTAGACATTTTTCAATGCCTTTTCAAAATCAAGGTGCACAATATTGTTCTGATTGCTCTAGTCAGGAGGTTTGCTGACTACTTCAGAGAACTGTATATTTGTGAGAAGTGGTATCCACTTGCTAAGTCATGTCGCTCTTCCCTGATAGTTCGTATTTATTCAGGTGCACATTAATTCAAATGTTCAGAGAGTTTCAACTACTTAACTGCAGCTACAACTGCAGACATTGACAGGTCAGTCTTTGGATTCCCCTCAATACAGCATTCTGAAATAATGGTGCCACACTGGTCACGTGTCAGTCCTCTGCCTCTACAGTGTGACTGAGGGAGAGACCTGCCTCATCCTCAAGTCTTCCTAGAGTCCAAAGGGAAAATACCAATCAGATGTGCAGATTTACCTATCACTTCAATAACTTCTTCTTTTGCTGATGGTTGGATGTATCCTACTATGTGCCCACAGGGGAAAAAAAAAAAAAAAAGAAAAAAAAAAAAAAAAAAAGTTCAGCTCAAAAATACCTTAAGTTACACATGTTGAGCAGAGATATAAATGATTTACTTTTCTTCTCTGCTATGGCTTCCTCTCCTATGTATTCTCTTTTCATGCCTTGATTCATTTTATTATTTTTTTTGTTTTTTTTTTTTTTATATCTGCACCCTGTTTTGCAAACTCTTTCTTTGGTGCTGCCATTTTGCATTTTTACATATAACCAACACATTAGTGATTATTTTTCTTTCTAATATCCAAATTTCAACATAACTTAAGGTTCTTAATGAATTGCCTTGACTAATGATACCCCCTAGCTAACAGAATTTTCTCAAGTCTTTGCTGACAGGTTGTATTCCTTGGTGAAGCCATATGGTAGTATTAGATACTCGCTCTGCCACTGGGAATGATTAATCTCTTTAACCTTTTTCTAACAACTTTTCTCATTTATATGTGATTTCTTTTCTTAAATCAATCAGCGGTAGACCTTTTGATTTAGTAGCTTCAGGATTTTGGAATATAAGTGTCTTATGTTTATTCATTATGCAGTGACTTGTAATGACATCATTTAAACAAATTTCTGCACAATGGCCTGGGCCAAACCTTTAAGAGTCTAGATATTTAATCCTAGAATCATCAACAGATGTGATGTTTACCTAGACTACAAGGGAACAGAAGCTTCACATTACTATTGTGTCTTTTATATTTCCTTTCAAATTTCAAAATATCCTTTAGTATTGTGATGCCACTGTCAACGTCATAGTCAGTTGAAGTAATACAATCCCAAAAGTTTTCTTTTTTCTTTCTTTTTTTTTTTTTTTTTTAATTTGTTTTGCTTTGTTTCCTGATTGTGGTGGTTTCACCCTGATAGCCAAATAATATCAAGCAATACACTGCTCCTTCATTCCCCTTCCTCAAAAAAAAAAAAAAAAAAGAAAGAAAAAAGAAAAGTAAAAGGCCTGGGAGACAGGGAGATTGGTCACCAGTTACTATCACAGCCAAAACAAACTCACTGTAGGGAGAGTAACATAATTTATTCCCTGTTGCTATCAAACTAAGGAAGGGAGAAACTAAGAGCAAACAACAACAAAAAATAACCTTTCCTCCATCCATCCTTCCCCTGAGCAGTGGAGTAGAACAGGGAATGGGGGCTGCGGTCAGTCCCTGACGCTTCATCTCTGCTCTGCCTTCACAGTCACTCTCTGCCCCTGCTCCCCATGGGGTCCCTCCCATGGGATGCCGTCCTTCCCGAACTGAGCCTGCGGGGGCTGCCCACAGGCAGCAGCTCCTCAAGCACTGCTCCCACACGGCTCCGTCCCATGGGGTCCATCCATCCATCCCCCAGGAGCAAACTGCTCCAGCACGGGTCCCCCACAGCTGGGCGGCAGCTCCCACCAGACCTCCTGCTCCTGCGTGGGCTCCTCTCCACGGGCTGCAGCTCCGGCCTGGGGCCTGCTCCTGCGGGGGCTCTGCATGGGCTGCAGCCTCCTCCAGGCCACATCCACCTGCTCCACCGGGGGCTCCTCCACCCACGGGGGGGCTGCAGCGTGGAGATCTGCTCCATGGGGGACCCATGGGCTGCAGGGGGACAGCCTGCTCCACCGGGGGCCTCTCCCTGCACAGCCCGCAGGGGAACTGCTGCTGCCTGCCTGGAGCGACCCTGCCCTCCTGCTGCACTCACCTGGGGGGGGTTGCAAGGCTGCTTCTCCTCTCTTTCTCCCTGTGAAGCAGCTTTTCTTTGTTATTTTTTTTCTCCTTTCTTAAATATGCTCTCACAGAGGAACAAACGACCTAGTTTCTTGGCTTGGCTCTGGCAAGCAGTGGAGCCCTTATCTAACATGGGGCAGCTGCTGGGCTCTGCTCACAGAGGCCATCCCTGCAGTCCCCCTGCTACCAAAACCTTTCCACGTAAACCCACCAGAGCAAGTCTTTTGGTGAAGAAATTTTTCATAATAACCAACCGAAACCTCCCCTGGTACAACTTAAGGGTTTTTGTTCTTGTCTTGTCACTTGGGGCTTGGGAGAAGAGAACGATCCCCACCTCTCTGGAGCCTCCTTTAAGCTTACTGTAGAGCACAGGAAGGTCTCCCCTGAGCCTCCTTTTCTCCAGGCTGAACAACCCCAGCTCCCTCAGCCGCTCCTCACCAGACTTGTTCTCTAAACCCTTAACAAGCTTCAGAGCCCTTCTCCGGACACGCTCCAGCACCTCGAGGTCTTCGCTGAACACAGTGCTCGAGGTGCGGCCTCACCAGAGCCGAGCACAGAGGAACAACCGCTTCCCTAGTCCTGATGGCCACTCTATTTCTGATACAAGCCAGGTGTATAGATATTTATATACATATATATGCAGCACTAGTACATGTTCCTTGGAAAACCGGTCAAACTCTCTTCAAACCCCGTACATTGATGGTTTCCTCTAACTTGCACTGACGCTTCAGCTGGATCCTCTAAATCCCATTTTACTGCTTCTGCTTCCTAAGCAGGTGACAGAAACTCCTAACCAGAGAGCAGAGGAGTTGTAGTTCTGTAGACAGGAAATATTTGGAAGTTTTGAAAATGCTTCCCTTGCTCAGCTGCCATCCCTGTGTTAATCAATCACCCGATCTTTTGCCTTCCAGCAAAAGTCTTGATGCAGTTCTTAAGGAAAGTTATTTCTGAAAATCCTCAGCCACCTCTGTGCACGCCAAACCTTTCATGGCACTGTGCAATGCGTGGATGGCAGCGATAAATCAGGTTGTGGAATGAATGGCAACGCGTGGGGAGGGAATTTTCAGGTGGCTTCGCGCTGTTTCGCAGGTCCCTGAATTAGAGGTAATGAGGAAACAAGCAGTAGAAACAAAACCTTGAGCAAGGCTGAGATCAAGAATTGGCTACAGTGTTAAAGAGGACCTTTGGGCAGTGGGCAATTGCTGGCTGGCTCCAGGCGCGTGTCTGAGGGTCTCTGACCAACTGTGATTTGGGCGTGTGGACAGCACGTGGGGCTACGGGGAGAGGACATGTAGTAGTGAAAAAGGGCAATAAACGCCTCCTGTTCGAGAGCCATCAGGAGTCTGTGTCTTGCGTCCCTTCAGCAACACAAATATTTGGCTCCAGATCCAAAATGTCATGTATTTGGCAATTTTATTTATGGTAGCACTCCCCACCCCTCCCATCCCCTCTTTTCCCTTCCCTCCACTCCCCTCCCCTATGCTCCCTGTCCCTACATTCTGTTACACTCCCCTCCCCTATACTACCCTACACTCCCCTACACTCCCCTCCCCTATACTACCCTACACACCCCTATAATCCCCTCCCCTATACTACCTTACACTCCCCTTCGCTACACTACCCTACATTACCCTATGCTCCCCTCCCCTATGCTCCCTGTCCCTACACTCTGTTACACTCCCCTCCCCTATACTACCCTACACACCCCTACACTCCCCTCCCCTATACTACCCTACACTCCCCTACACTCCCCTCCCCTATACTACCCTGCACACCCCTATAATCCCCTCCCCTATACTACCCTACACTCCCCTATACTACCCTGCACACCCCTATAATCCCCTCCCCTATACTACCCTACACTCCCCTTCGCTACACTACCCTACATTACCCTATGCTCCCCTCCCCTATGCTCCCGTACGCTCCCCTCCCCTATCCTACCCTACACTCCCCTAAATTCTGCTCCCCTACACTACCCTATACTCTCCTACGCTCCCCTCCCCTCTACTACGCTACGCTACGCTACGCTACACTACCCTATCCTACCCTACCCTCCCCTACACTATCTGCCCCTGCCCTCCCCTCCCCTCCCCTCCAAATCCCTCCCCTCCAATCCCCTCCCCTCCCTCCAATCCCCTCCCCTCCCCTCCCTCCAATCCCCTCCCCTCCCTCCAATCCCCTCCCCTCCCCTCCCCTCCCCTCCAATCCCCTCCCCTCCCCTCCCTTCCCTTTATTCCCTCCCCTTCCCTCCCCTCTTGTCTTCTTCTCTCCTCTCTTCTTTCTTTCAGGTAACTTCAGATTGCTTCAGCCGTTCTCGTAGCTCATATCCCTGGCTGATTCACGGGAACCCATCAGCAGCAACCAGAAGCGCTCCAGCTGCTGTGTCACTAGGCGAGCAACAGTCTCCAACTGGGAATCGCTGACTTCGTTCTGTGGCTCAGACAGGTGCCTTTCAGTTCCACCGTGGCCTGGACATGTCCTCTTGCTGTGTCCCCACCTACAGCGCAGTTCTGCTTAGAAGCAGCAGCAGGGTTTTGAAGTAGTCCCACTCCTTCCATTTTCAATGGTTTAGCTTGGCTAGCCGGGTGGTATCTGTCAATAGAAGACAACAAAGAGATTTGGGTTAGAAAGAGCTAACTGAGTAGTTCCTTTCCACAAGGGCAAGGAATATTTAGCCGTTCCTAATGGAGGCTGCAGTGTCAGAGATAATGACAGGTCCTTCAGAGAGCTTTGAAATATCCCTTGGGGATGCTGAGTCCAGAGGACCAGAGCAAACCTGTCTAAAGTACACCGTGGAATCACTCTGAATTACTTCCTAGCAGAAGCATGTGTCCAATACGGCTTCAGCTGGTTTCAGTGTTCTTCTTCACCTAATACCTAAATTCAGATAAGAGGTCTCAATGCAGATGGAAAGATTGAGAAATAGAGAAATCCCTGATGTGCTTTGAGAACTTCTAAGGAGTGAGAACTAAATAAATCCAATGTTGTAACATTAAGGATTGGTTAGAAAAGTAAACGTTAAAAGCAAGTAAAGGAGAAGAACAAGTAAGCTTTCTTAAAGTATCTACTGTATTTAAAGGATCTTTAAACAAGTAAATAAGTAATGAAATATATACGCAGAGAGATAGATAGATAGATATACAGAAACCTAAGAAACTGCTGCGCAGGTTAGCTTCTTGCTCTCTTTTCTAAAAGTCCTAGTGAATACAGCATCTGTGTGCGTTACAAGCATTACCCTCAGTCCACCACAGGTACACACGAGAGGACAGCCTGCAGGTTGCGGAGGCAAAGAAACTGCTCTGGCTGGATGTGAAGAGCCAAGACAGAAGTTGCTGTCAGGGAAAAGATACACAGAGGGGATGAAAAAGACGGAGTGTGCTTCCGACCTTCACAACTTCTAAGCAAGTGGAGATGAGGTTGTGGAAGAACCAAATAAGCTGTTGATCTAGAAGCAGCCTGAAGATTGTCCTTAACCAGGGCCTTGCATTCTTCATTTTTATAGCATTTCTTGCCTTCAAGTGCACGATCATGATTTTATTAACTTTCTACCACTACAGAAATGCACCGGATTCTTTCACAAAACTTACGGGTGGTAATTGGAAATACTGGTCAGCATTCTCTATTTCCTTCATCATCTCAATTCTCTTTTGGCCTGTGAAGCTTTTCAGATCAGAGGAGAAGATCCGCTGTAATACGGAGTTTTGGATACTGCAAAGGAAACGAAGAATCGTACTGACAACTCTTTTCAACCTCACCTGCAACCATCACAGAAGAGAATACCAAAAGAACACCGCTTTATCATGGGAAGCATAAATTCGAGCATAGGTGTCCTATAGCTGAAGCGAGGTTAAGCAGGTTCCAAACAAGGTGAAGGAGCACACCCATGAGCATTTCCATTAAGCTGTGTTTTCAAACAAACGGTTTAAAGACTTAGATTTTCTTACAATGAAGAATGAAAAAATAAAAAGAAAGAAAATTACCAGGACTTACAGTTTTCCTCTAGCTTGCTTTGCTTCTTTCAGAATCTGAGTCTTGAGTGACAATCAGGGAGCAGCATTGTGCAGAAATGCCAAAGCCTCCCCAGCTTGTTGTACCTTCATCAACAAGGGCTTTGATACTGCTGCCTCCTCAGCAACATCAGCAATTTCCTAGGAAAGCTGGTGTCCACCAGGTCAAATAGGACTGGGAAATCCCTCTTGCCACAACTTCACACTCACACCAGAGTTGGCAGGACAGGCCGATGGACAGAGAAGTGTCTGTAAGAGTGTTAGAAAACAGACTTTAGATTTCCGTCAACCCAAGAAAAATTACTTGCTCATCCCTTCAAACTGAACTCTAAGTAGAAGTAGGTGATCCCAAGCTGCATTCCTGACATCTATGCTGCAAAGTCATCAAATGTGACATGTTACTGTACTAGCCTGTTACGAACAGAAACAGGAGTTTGAGGTTATGCTGTTGGAGTAGAATTAAGCTCAAAGAGTTAGTCCTTTGGTATGTTTTTTGTCTGCAAGTGTTTTCACTGTTTCCCAGACAATGTCTCCAGCAAGCGAGCTGCTTGCTTCATTTGTTCTGTTCTGTTCTGTTTTGTTCTGTTCTGTTCCATTCTGTTTTGTTTTGTTTTCTCAGCAAGGATTCTTAGAGAAATGAGATTAAAGTGATCATATTGTATGTCCATCCATCCCTCCCCTTCGCTTGTCCAGAGCTTTTGCCTTGTCCACCAGCTTGAATGAACTCGGTCATAGGCGCAGTTGTGTCCAAGCCATTCTGTTCCTAGACATGTTGTGAAACCAGACAGCTAAGTAGTGGGGAGAGGACGTGCTGCTGTCTGCAGTGTGACCTCAGCGCTTACCAAACAGTAGGGAATACACAGAGAAGGGCGTTAGGAAAACTTCAAGCCCCAGATACATTTATGTGGAAACCATATTTCCCAAGATAACGCTGGACACAACTGCATAATCAAAATGTATTCATTTCTTGGTTCACCCAACTGCTAGGTTTTAGTTTTAAAATGTTTCTGTCTTGGCTTAAAGCACTCTTCCAATCTCTATTTCCAGTTACTATGATTTCCTGAAATAGCTAATCCCATTTTTTTCTTTGTACAATCTCCCAGTCTCTTTGTTTTCCTCTCCCCAAGAAACTTAGCACTGCTCTCTTCATACTTGACAACTAGATATGGAGCTGTATCAGCCAGAAGGAAGTTTCCTTCACACCTTCCACTTCTTACGGTATCTGGACTCTTACCTTTACTCTTACTCGCCCTTCCTACATTAGCACAAAGAAAGCTGTTTTGGAGATCTGATGTCTTGTTTTCCAGAAGCTACCCTGAATCACCTTTACGAGAGCTGTCCCATGCTGCGAGCACAGGTCTTGCAGTCTGGCCAGATATTTGCCTTCTAAGTCGATAATCAAATCTGTAAAGTTAAGAACACGTAACTAATGGAAAGGAAATCCTTTTATTTTGATCTGAATTCACTTTTTTTTTTTTTTTTTTTTTTTTTCCTAGACCAAGAATGAATCGTGGGAAACCAGCAAAACTCTGGTGAAAAATGAAATGAAAAATGTTAATGTCAGGCAGCTTGCCCACTGCGGTTGCTACCCTGAAAGCAGATGGAGTGCATCTTCATACACCACAGCCTGAGACACTAGTCGTCAGGCCAGCCCCTGTGATGAAGTCCATTGCTGTCCTGAATTTTAACGTGACAGGGGTACTCTTAAGCCTCTTGTTTATGCTTTAGTACTTGCGGTCTATGGGAGGACCACAGCACACTCTTCTCTGTCTACTCTTATTTGTTGATCATCTGTAGGAAGAAGAGAACGTGCAGAGGCCCTCACCCGTACATTGGGTCTGTTCTCGCTCTGTGCAGCTCCATCATTGAGCAAAGTACCAAACTTGATGCTTCTGTAAGGACTTGACACAAACTACAGAATACTAAAATGAAGCATTCACAGCAAAACCGCATTGTTTTCCTCAGGCAAGCATCAAAACACTTACAGAAGGGCATGGGCCGTCTCTGTGCACCTCAAGGTGAGATCCACAAATCCTCACATGGTTTCGTCACATCCAGCACCCTTCTCTTCCCTCCCAGCTAAACGTGCACAGAGGCAGCTGCTCCCAAAGTGCTGTGGTGACATAATTCAGTTCTGTTTCTGAAGTCATCACCACAGGCGCCTCACAATGACGGCACAACACTCTCTGTTGCTAATGCGTATGTCTCAGAAACAGCTAGAGAAGTACCACTATGCCCAAACTGACTTTAATTAGAGTAGTTCAAACATTATTCCCTGCTCCCCTACATCTGTGGAAGGTGTGTGATCAATCTTTTCCTTGAGAAGGGATTACAGACAAAAAGAGCTTGATTCTGATACGTTGCCCGTACTTGTAGAGCAGTTCACCTTTTATTTCCGTGTAAGAAAAAAGAAGGTGAAATCAACAATTCTCTTCCTCCGAGCTGGGAATATGAAATAACCCCAATTATCCAGGAAGCCTTAATAAGGAAACTATGCACTTCCTTGTTAAACATCTTGTTTCTTCGGAACACTTTTCCAGTCCTTGGCAACTGCGGTGGTCTGAATCGGGTGGGCAGCCGAGTTCCACCACGGCCGCTCTCTCACTCCCCCTCCTCAAAGGGAAAGGGGGAGAAAATACGATGCAAAGGGCTCAAGGGCTGAGATAAGGATGGGGAGATAGCTCAACAATTATCGTGACGGGCAATGCAGACTCAGCATAGGGAGATAGTAAGAGTTATTGCCTACTACCAACAAACTAGACACGTGAGAAACAAAGGAAAGAAACCCAAAACGTCTTCTCCCCATCTGCCCTCTTCCACCTCCTCCTCCTGAGCAGCGCAGGGAAACAGGGGACTGAGGGCTGCGGTCAGTCACTGAAGCTTTGTCTCCGCTGCTCCTTCTCCGTCCCTCCCTGCCCCTGCTCCCCGTGGGGTCCCTCCCACGGGATGCCGTCCTTCCCCACCTGATCCCACACGGGCTGCCCACAGGCAGCAGCTCCTCAAGCACTGCTCCCACACGGCTCCGTCCCACGGGTTCCATCCATCCATCCCCCAGGAGCAAACTGCTCCAGCACGGGTCCCCCACGGCTGGGCGGTAGCTCCCACCAGACCCCCTGCTCCTGCATGGGCTCCTCTCCACGGGCTGCAGCTCCAGCTTGGGACCTGCTCCTGTTGGGGCTCTCCATGGGCTGCAGCCTCCTCCAGGCCACATCCACCTGCTCCACCGGGGGCTCCTCCACCCACGGGGGGGCTGCAGCATGGAGATCTGCTCCATGGGGGACCCATGGTCTGCAGGGGGACAGCCTGCTCCACCAGGGGCCTCTCCCTGCACAGCCCGCAGGGGAACTGCTGCTGCCTGCCTGGAGCGACCCTGCCCTCCTGCTGCACTCACCTGGGGGGGCTGCAGGGCTGATTCTCACTCCTCTCTCCCAGCATCTGTAGCATCGCAGATTTTTTTCCTTTCTTCTGTCTGCTCTCCCAGAAGCCCAGGCAGCATAGCTCCCTGACTAGGCCATGGCCAGTATCAGGTCCCTTTTGGAGCTGGCTGAAGCTGGCTCTGATCTGACATGGGGCAGCTGCTGGGCTCTGCTCTCAGAAACCACCCCTTTAGCCCCTTGCTACCAAAGCCTTGCCACATGAACCTAACAGAGACTGGAATACAATATGGCAGACAACATAGCCACTACAAAAACCCAGGAGCACCACTTCTGCTGAATTTCCTGAAGGCAGACCAGTGAGTAGCTAGTGGTTAGTTTTCTCTGCAAGTTCGAGTGTATAACTAAGAAACATTAGAAATTAAATCTGTCCTTTTTTACTCTTAGACAATGCTTCTGGATGCTATATAAAGCTAAGCTTTGCAAATTTGAAATACATATTAAAATTCCAGTAATATAAGGTTTCTTCGTGTTCTTCTGAGCATGAAGAAAGCTTCATGAAGAGTGGTCTGGAGCTTGATAGAGAGCTGCTTTTTGCACTGACATGTTCTCCTGAAACAGTAAGGAAGTTCACACAAATAACTCAGGTGAGGCCAACAGGACAAGAATGCTATTACAGACCTTGAGACTAAAGATATAGTAAAAAATTGTTGGATCTAACCAAATGGTGTAGTATTATTGCAATTTCAGCGTGGAGCTCAGGACAAGGAGGTATGAATCCTCTCACCTGACCACATCACAGAAAAAATGGGAGGTCATTTGTGTCCTGGAAGCCTTTCTTCTCAGATAAAATGTGTCAATTCTACACAACCTGAGACATGATCGAGACATGCCTTCATGCATGTAGGAAAGCATAAACTTAAGATCTTTCATTTCCCTTACCTTGTATGTTATTTCCTAGATTTTGTTGTTGTTTTGGTTTTGTGGAGGGAAAAGCAATATTTTTCCAAAATTAATAGAATATATTATAAATGACAAAGGCCCAAGATTCTGTGCCTTGCCAGATGTCATTTACTGTGTAAACACTGGGACTATTTAATACTTTCAGCATAGGGGAATCCACTGTTGTCCAGCAAAACTGAATTCTGCAATGTTAATTATAATAATTTGTATAGGCTGCAGTGACAGCTTCTAATAAGAGAACAGCTGATCTGCTGTAGATGCATCAGTTGCCAGACTGAGTCAACTTTCCAGCTATGATGAGCTGATGACTCCTGCTTGTGTGCATGTGTGTGTAAGTAACCAAAACAAAAACAGTCAGAAACACTTACAAATGGAAATGTCAGCATTGTTCGTATCTGCAAACTGCTGCTCATGTAGTGACTCTGTTGGTAATCTGTGAGGTGTTTCTAGGTCTTGTCAAATGCTAGCTAGTATAATTGACTAGTATTAGCACTGTTTGCAAAACAGAATTAATGAACTAGTTGTAGGGTTATAAAACAGCCTTTCTAAAAAGAGATAATAGACAAAAAATGGGTTAGCTCTCTCCTATACAAGTTTATTTTATTAATATTAAAATATTTAATTGATAAACCCAAAAAATTCTAGTGAATCTGCATGCTATGTAAATAAGATGTATGGCTGATTAAGAAAAAGCCAACTAACTCTATTTTAGTAGCTATGTGTATGCTTCTGATTTATTTATTTTTTAATCCATCTTTTGTACTTTTGTTTAGGTTCACCTATTCCAAAAGGATTTCAAATTACTCTGACTTTTAAGCCAGAGTCATATTTTCACACAGTCTTACGGTGTACTGAAGAGGAAGGATAAGAAGCAATTGATTCAACTAATGAATTCTTCAGTTACTTCAAATAAAAGAAGAATCCAGGAAGTGAAGACTGAATTAGATTGCTAAGGATGAATGCAGAATAACAAAGGCAAGGATGTGGAAACAAATGACCAAGGCATAAACCCCATGAAAATAAAGACATATTACAATAACAAATGCATAGCATGCTAGCAGAGTAGAAAAAATAGTAGCTTGTTATCTAAAAGAGGAGAAAATCACCATCATCTAAGAAAACCCATGTGCTTCTTGCCCTTTTTGAATCTTGCCTCCCGCAAATTCTCCATCCACTAGCATTGGACTAGCATGATAGATCAATTCACAATAGTGGGAAAAGATCTCAGCCTAGAGCAACAAGAAAACAAGTATGAATGTACATGTATGTAGACAAGGTAATTGTTTTGTGATCAGCTGCCCACAATAATTTTCCTTCTAAAAATACTTATGAAACTGGCTGAAATAAACACAGTCACTAGCACTTATTTTTGAAAATTCATAGAGAAAAGAGGCAGCCTAAATGCAGACTAACCCTAAGAATGATAAAGCACAAGAGCATGGGGATTTTGCACATTATTTGGCTTCATTGTGAACATATGAAGTAACATTGATACCAATAAATAAACCATTTTCAAGTAGTGAAGATACTGAAAGATTACAAGATTAATAGCAGCTAATGTGGATTTGTAAAAAAATTAAACATGTCAACTCAATATAATTTTATTCTGCAGAGAGGTAATGAGACTTGTGGATAGAATGGAAAAACAGGGACAGTAGAAACATATTTCATATCATGACACTAATATAACTTCTAATGATGTCCTGCATGATACTCTGATAAGCAGGTTAGGGAGATGTGATCTAAATGTAATTTATTATAGAACAATCTGGATAAAATCTCCAACAGTGTAGGTGTAAATCTTGTTGGAAAACCATTATCAGAAGGATAGCTATCAATGAATTAACTGCCCACAGTAGAAGAGGTCTGATCAGAATCCATTTTTACTTAAACCTTGTCATTAATGAATTTGATACTGATATAGAAAGCAAGCTTATTAAATGCACAGATGATGGAAAACCAGGTGAGGATGCTAGTATGTTGAAACATAACGTTACAATTCAAAATGACTTTGACAAATTGCAGAAATAACCTGACAAAACAACAAGTTTAGCAGTGAAAAATGCAGTGTGCAGTTGTGCAAGTAAAAGGTGAAAAGCAACCTGTTAGAAATGAGTCCTATGGGAAGAGATAAACAATGTGAGCATGAAAAGGCTACTCTCAGAGGATTGCTACTGAAAGACAGAACACTTCTAACCCATCCATGTGGCTATGATGTACACCTGCTATCTAGTACTGTTCTACATATACCAGGAAAGTCTGAGAAAATGCACTATCAACTGCAGGTTGAAACTGAATATTTTAAGCAAAATAAGACCTAATTTGCAATATTTACTTGAATTTAAACATGCAGGGAAAAGGATGAGATCTACTCTATGGAATAATGATCCCAGAAGGTGTCAGAATAGCTATCAGGACAATAATAATTAGCTGGATTTTGAAAATATGTGAGAGAAACATACATTCTAAAATGTTGTCTCCAGACTCAAGTAGACCTGATGGATATCTTGATCTTTCAAATTTTTAGCACTTTGAGCTCCAGTCCCCCAAAACCACGGTTCAATCAAAATTATGATTGCCTCACAGTAAGGGAACAGCTTAGGTCTGTGTCACACAAAGACACAAAGGAAAGAGCAAACTGATTCAGGGAAGGAATGGAACATCTTGACAAATAGTGACCTGACTTTCTAGAGCAGGTCAAAAATTTTCACTCAAGATTGAGACAAAATTGTTCTACTTTTTTTTTTTTTTTTTTTTTTTTTTTTCCCCTTCACATAATGGTGTGTGTTCATCAAGTATTCTCTTCTTGTAGAAAAAAAAAAAAAAAAAAAAGTGAAAACTGAGCTTTTCAATAATTTCAGTTTCACAGCTGAAGAACATGATGTGAAATGAAGTCTTATGTGCAACTTCTTCTCACATAAGGTACTACAGCAGTGAAATTGCCAAGAAACAGCTAAAGAAGATACTCTGGGAAACAGAGTGTTGCAGCTAAAATATTCTGGTTTTGATTTTTTTTTTTTCTTGAATACTCAGATCTCTGTGCAGAACACTCTTTACTCTCTTGGTTTCTATTGTAGAAAAGCTGCCAAAACAACTTCAAAGGCTTTAAAGATTATGGGGTATTTTAAAAGCACATAGTACTGATGTCTGTCTTGATTATTCATGTTAAGTTATGATATAATGCAAATGGCTAGTTATTTGTTGTTACCAGAGCTGTTTTTCTTTTAATATCAGTGCATGTCTTCTACCAGTAAAATACCATGTAAAAATCAAAATCTATTTCTGTAGTTGCTGCTCTCTTCAGAGTCTGCAAAATGTACATTGTATTGCTTAGAATACTGCATGTTGCTATCCTCAGAATCTTTTTAATAAATGTCCCAAAGAAAGAGGAGTGGCTTTATTTTCTGGTTATGGATCAATTTTCTTTAGCAGTTGAGCTCTAGTTGCCCAAACATTGGAGAATATTAATAAATACTGCAAGGATATGGAGAACATAAAAGCTATGTGAATTGTAGATACCTTACTGTAATGTAAGGATATTTCCTGAGAATATCTGGTTAATGGCTATCCTGCATAAAAACAAAAGGAGACAGAAAGTAATAAATCTCACCAAGGCACACAGACCCTAAGGGCAAGAGATAACAGAGACAATAGTAAAGATCAGATCTCCTGGGTTGATTATTAGTGAAACACAACTGAAAGAATCACTAAAGGTCTTGGAAAGGTTCACTCAGCTTTTCCTAACTGATAACAAGGGTTGGGGATGGTAAACAAAAGTATCATGGGTGTCAGGAAAGCAAACTTATTCTGAGTGTCTTGAAGGGGCTTATGGGAATGTGTGAAACTTAATACAGGATGTTTAGGAGAGGAACCAAGTCAGAAAAAGGCTTAAAACCCTTCTTGTCTGGCTGAGCTCTGCACATGATCATTGCAGTCCATACTACCTTCATGAGCCCTGTTCCTAACCCTTTTCTGTGTGACCTTGCTCTCTGTGTGAAGGTAGGTGGAAGTAACTCACTAGAAAACTTCAGGCTGGACTACACAGTAAATTGGAGGAGCTCAGAATCTGGAAAGACCTAAATCTGGAGCTGGGTTAAATGGGGCATGGTTTTGCACGTGGATCCTGGGCAGACCCATCTGATCTAGGGACTTGTGAATGTAGGAGCAACTATGAACAGTGAAGATATGTGAATGTCCACCAGCAAACTGATCATCTGGACAGTGGGAACAGGTCTGGACTGTGTTGTTCATTCCTGCATGAATACTTTCAGTGCTTATGCAGGTGCCAGCAAAGGCACTGCATGTTACATCCATCTGTGTGGCCAGGCATGTGTGTTCTGTGGCAGTGTGTATATTGGGAAGGCACAGCAAGCCTGGCTACTGAATGATCCTATGAACTGGAATCAAAAACAGACTGGGTAGGAGAAACCCCTTAAACTTCACTGGGCCTTAAACTTCACTGGATTTGGCAACCCTTCATACATACCCAGGAATCCCACAAGTAATAGCTGTATTATAACTTCTGTTCAAGTGTGATGAGGAGGAGTGGGAAGAAGCAACTCTTTCTAGTTCCCAGATGAATAATCTTGCATTCTCACCTTGTAATTACTTTTACAATTACAATTAATTTATCTTATTTCCATTAAGCCACTGTAGATTACTTACAGACAATGGACTGAATTATTGTCATGGGAGAAGAGAGCCAAGTCTAAATGTATTGCTAAGAAGTCATAGTTTGCAACATCTGCTTAAGGAAAATTGCAATGCTGGGATGCACAGAGGAGGAGAACAGAGTCCCTAAGAATAAACATGAAAGTCTTTGTAGTCTTTTAGGATAAAGGAGTCAGTAGGGTACTGGAAATGAAATTTGACCTAAAAGTAACAAGTCTATACAGAGGTCAGTAGCACAGACAAAAACAGTTTGAAGGATGACAAAGGCAGGTGAGGTAGACAGTAACAGTGAAAATGATGATGATGGATCTACACAGAGAGGAAGTCAAGAGTAAAGAAGGCACCTGTGATAAAGAGCCTTCTCTATTAGTTCTGTACGGCTAATAAAGCTCTACTCATCTGAAAGAGTAGTGAAGCTCTTGTAATGGTCATGAATATGACATTTTGGTCATTCTCCACAATAAAATATCTGCAAATTTCAGTATATGGTTGTGAATCTCTTCCTGTAACATCATGTTTCTTTCTAGTCACGCAAAAGAGGGAAGGCTGAGACCACCTGACAAAACAGTGGAAGAGAAGACTACCACAATGACAGCCATAGTCCGCGCAGTCTGCTTTTCATTGCATATCACATTGCGGTGGCTGTTTTACTTACCCACTCTGGAGTATGCTGTCTATATTAAGGCATTTTTTATTGTATCCTACATAATTATATGTTGCCCATTTTCCAAAGACCTCAATCTAGTCCACTAGTAAGTGTGATATCCCCATTTTTTAAAGTAAAAAGCAGAAAATGGTTGTACAGCAGTTAGCACGGACTCAGTGAACATCCATAACAGAGCATCCTGACCCTCAGTCATCTGTTCTAATGGCTGCATCATACATATATACAGCACAACATACTGATGGTCTGCTATCCCTACTGCTATAAAAATCTTGAAATTGTTAATAGATATATTAGAGTTACAGATAACATTTCTTGTAAAGGAGAGTAGCAATAAGATACCAAAAGAACAAATCACTAAACAGCTGATGAAATATCCTGTACATATTAAAATATTTTTCTTCACCATAATACAGTGACCATTACTTTTACACATGAAACAGAAGTGTTAAATAAAATTTATATATTGTTCAAATTATTATTTGCTATTCTTAATACTTATGAGCATATGTATTGTTTAAAGAGGAATTATTTTTTCTTTTGAGCTCTGGGTATGATAACAAAACCTGTAGCTTTTCAAAACTTTATTTTAGCCACTCATGTCACTAAAAGGACATGACAGAAAGATGATATCATTCACATTATGGACTTTTGTCTCAATAGATTTATTTATTTATTTCAAGAAATGGAGACACAGCTCCACAAACTGAAGGTCTATTTTAAACTTAAAATTCACAATTATGTATAAAGATGTATATATATGTATATATGTCTATACTGTGTCACACAATAGCTCAATGTAGTAGATTAAATTGGCAGCTCTCTTGTCACTGCAAAAAAATAAGAGGAACAAGAGTACAAAGATGAATAGTTGCTCACCAACACTTTTCTGCAGAAGATATTCCAACTTCCAAAAGCACAGTACTACTCTCTGCTGCTTTATATCAGCTGAAAAATCTGCCAGGCGTCACAAAATAACATAAACATAATCAAAGGTCACTAATATGATTTCCTGAATCAATGTCCTAGAGTGAAATAAATCAATAAAAATTGCCATCTGAACTCTGTGTCAATGGTAACTTATTTTAGGGTCCCAGTTGAGATGGGAAATGTCGAAGATTTTTTTGTACCTTGGTTAAAAGGTTTTACCAGTTTAAAGGTATTCTTGCTGTTGAGTTTATCAAAGCTGTCACAGCATACTTTTAACTTCTCTCCAAAAGGGCTGATTCTGGTACTGACCCTGTTTCTTTTGAAATCTACAGTTGCTTTGTGTGGTCATTGTAGAAGTAAGAAATCCAAAATCCAGACAAAAACAATGGCCAAATAAATTTAATGTAGATAAATTTTTAATAAGGCCTTGATTAAAAAAAAAAAAAAAAAAAAAAAAAAAAAAAAAAGAGAGAGAGAGAGAAATGTTACAGTAGGATCCAGCAACATCTTATTCTTTTGACTTTTTTTTTTTCTCTTCTTGCATGAAAGGTATCACAGAATCACAGAATCAGATAGGCTCTAAGAGACCTCCAAGATCACCAAGTCCAACATCTGACGTAACACTAACCAGTCCTCCACTAAACCATATCCCTAAGCTCTACATCTAAATGTCTTTTAAAGACCTC
This sequence comes from Aythya ferina, assembly GCF_964211825.1. Taxonomy (NCBI): domain Eukaryota; kingdom Metazoa; phylum Chordata; class Aves; order Anseriformes; family Anatidae; genus Aythya; species Aythya ferina. The sequence goes on from NC_140297.1 coordinate 84,506,578, forward strand.
CAGGGATGGTGACTCAACCACATCCCTGGGCAGCCCATTCCAATGCCTAACAACTCGTTTCAGTAAAGAAGTTTTTCTTAATATCCAACCTAAACCTCCCCTGGTGCAACTTTAGCCCATTCCCCCTCATCCTGTCACCAGGCACGTGGGAGAATAGACCAACCCCCACCTCACTACAAAATTAATCTTTTTCTTTTTAATTGAAGCAGTTGGTACTGATAAAGTATGTTTTTCTATTTTTCACTAGGTTGAAAATAACACAAGGTGGCCAGGTCTGCAGCAATATAGATTTAAATAACAGGATTAGACCAAAATAAGCAGTTACTTTTTCTGCTGAAAAAGCATAGGATAAGAAACTCATGTTTCCCTTCCCTTTCTCTTCCCTGAGATCAAAAGAGCAGAAGCAGAATAGAAGGAGGAAAAAAATCCTGCTCCATGTGCTCCCCTTGTTTTCTTGATGTATTTAAAAGTAGTGCTGAAAGCTATCTTCAATACAGGTAACAAGTTGGACAAATTATAACTTTTTAAATGTTATTTATTTCAACTTGTCATTATTTTAATTTTTACAACAATATTGTTAAAACCTAATTTCTCAGGTAGAAAATCATAATGCTGAAAACTCTCTTAAGGAAAATTCAGTGTTCTACTTTTCATCCATAAGCATGTAATTGCCTACTCATCCATTTTACTCTTTGGTAAATGGCCATTTAAACTGCAGCAATTAATGCTCCTTCCTTGCTAAAATAATTCTTTCTAAAAAAAGTTAGTTCATGGAAGTGAGATTAAGACTGAAAAATCTATGGGATGATGACAAACATATCTCTCCACTACAGATCACATACAATACTACAGACATCCAGTTATGCAGGAGAACCTGTAGCAAAAAGTGTAAGACTAGCTAACCTGCATGAAGAAGACAGTTTGACACACTCCAAAATTTTCCTGAGACAAATGAATACTGGGGTTTCACCAAAGGAATTCTCAGGTCAAAGCGGGAAAAAAAAGGCCTCTGTAGTGCATTCAGCTCTGGGGCCCCCAGCACAACAAGGACATAGGAGTATTAGAGCAAGTCCAGAGGAGGGCCACAAAGATGGTCAAAGGGCTGGAGCACCTCTCTTATGAAGACAGGATGAGGGAGTTGGGGTTGTTCAGCCTGAAGAAAAGAAGGCTCCAGGAAGAGCTCATTTCAGCCTTCCAGTAACTAAAGGGGCTCTACAGGAAAGCTGGAGAGGGACTGTCAGGGAAAGTCATGACAGGGCAAGGGGAAATTTCTTTAAATGAAAAGAGGATATGTTTAGATTAGATATAAGGAACAAATTCTTTACTACGAGGGTGGAGCACTGGCACAGGTTGCCCAGAGAACCTGTGGATGCCCCAGGCAAGGTTAGATGAGGCTTTGAGCACCTGGTCTAGTGGAGGTACCCCTCTGCCTATGGCAGGGGGGTTGGAATTAGGTGATCTTTAAGGTCTCTTCCAACCCAAACTATTCTATGATATGATTCTTTGATCTGTTTCAGAACTACAAAGTACAAAAGAGCTCAGCTGAGGAAAGAGATGAAAATAAGCACTTTTGTTTCTTGACACACTTGGCTGAAGCATCCTTTGTTCCAACAGGGAATATCTTCATTACTCACCAGTACAGTGCAAAGACTGGAAAACAGGTTGAGTTTTTTGACATCTGTTAAGGTTGCAGGACTCTATGCCTGCATTGCATCTACATCATCAATAAAGTCCACGGTAGTTGCTGGGCCTCAGTATGTATAGGGCATGTTAGAGCACCTCGGGTACATGTTGTAATCAGTGCCCTCCAGAATTACACATATCTGTGGGGCAACCACTTTGAATACATCAAGTGCATAAGTGAGAAACTCTGGTACAGACATAAATATTATCAAGAGTTCTCCTGTACACTAAAACAATAATGCGCACGTAATGTAAGAAGACTAAATGAAAAGCTGTGAGGAGCAAGGAAGTTCTTGCAAGAAGTACTTGCTAACCTGTAGACATTCAGTGGTTTGGTTTTTCACAAAGACTGCTAGTGTAACTACTAAATGAACTTGAGGGTATGGATCTGTACAGGCATCATATGAGATGTGAGTTTTCTGCACACCGGGAAAACAGATTAACAGTCTCTGGGAACATAAACCATGCTGGATGGAAAAAGCAGAAGTGTGTGACTTTTGGAGAGTGCTGTTCATGGAGTTAACAGACAATTAAATTTAGCTTCATCTTTCCTGCTACTGATTAAATACATTAGAGAATAAATTAGGAAATACACTACATAATCGCAAGATATGCCAAAACATTCACTTCTCTTCCAGGGTAAGTAATATCTCAGTCTTCACTGAAGTCTAAATAGTTGCTGAATCTACTGTTTCCTTGAACTGTGACAGTATTTCCCGTCATAGAAAAATATGAACTAAAACTCACACATAACTGGATTAAATAAAAGCAAAAGCAGTATAATGATATTTCAGTAACTGCTATTCAAATAGAATCTGAATCTGTGGCAAGATTTCTACTTGGCCTTTTGCAGGATAGTCTCTACTTTTGAGATGGACTTATTCAATGCACTATGTGAACAGGTACCGTGTAAAGGAAAAAAGAATCTGAGAGTTACAATGCAGTTTTTTAAGTGTTAAACCTTAATCCTAAATGCTTTTGCAGCTCTAAGTGTATTAAGGAATACATTCTGAGAATAGCTTGGCATTTTAATTGACACTAATAGGGATAAACATGTTTTGAACTATTAAAACTAGACTTTAATTTTCAGCTGAGTTGACATCGCACTGCTCGTAAAACTGGTTCGTGGGAAGATAGATTGAGATTACTTTCTTTCATGAGATTAGGGTTTAGAAATTGTTTCAGAACATTCAGGTATTTGTATAACCTGTGCTCGTATAGGATATGAATCTTTAACAGTGAACTTTGTTTTTACCAGAACCTGGAAACCACAACTGTTACGTTACACTGAATTTTGTTTGAACTTCTGGCCTTCCATCTTCTGAAGAACAACTTACCAACAGTTTTTTAAGATAATTATACATAAAATCCTCAAACTCTCTTTAATTCATGTGCTTAATTGATAGGAATAATCAGTCACAATTTCTCTTCTCCCCTTAAGTGTTTTTTTTTAGTATGTTTTTTCTTGGAGTTGTGTGAAATCCCAACTGTCCCATTAGTCAGGACTTCTTAGATAAAGTTTTGTTATTAAATAATTATTATTGAATAACATGGCTAATTATCTCTAACTGGGGCGGAAAACAGTGGTTTTTTAAACCTTTTTTATCATTTTACGTAAAGATCTGATATACTGAAAATGTCAAATTGCTTAGGTGATTAATGGAAGCTATTAGCTTCCATTAAGCTAATTCTTAAAATGATTTTTTAAAGTCCAGCAGATCCAAAAATAAAAATATAAAAAATACTTTAATCCATCTGTTTTAATAGAAATTTTGTTCATAACTGTCTATTTGATTATCCCTGGATGAAGCTGGGACTTCAGTCAGGTCTCAGGAAACTGAGAGCTGTCTTCAGTACATACAATCCAACTTTTCCAATGCAAATATAAGTTCCTTTATAAAATCTGCAGGTACCACAAAATCAATTGTATCTTCCTATTGCCAGTCAAGCTTAGCACTTCAACAGTAATTTACTCATAACCAGACTGAGTCAAAACCAGCTGTGTCTCAGAATAGAAAATACCCTGTAGCTCTTTCAAATACTACTGTTAAAAAATATTTCCATAGGATCAGGGCACAAGCTTATGCAAATGCAATCATGTAAACCTTCTCTTGTCGTCTTTTTGTTTTATAGGAAGCTATTCTCATTCCAGGATTTACATGTACTTTGCTGTCAAGTAAGCAATTGTGTATATAATACCACACAACAATTTAGGAAAAATGGAAAACACAAATAATGTTACCATAATCCACTGTTGACTTGACTTATTAAAGATAATATCATAGTCAAATAGGAGAGAAGAAATTTGAATCAGCTGTTTAAATTCACTCCCACTTTGTTTTCATTAGGACACCATACTATAAGTCTCGAAAAACACATTCTTTCTTATCTGAAATGTTTATTTCAATGGATGCTTTCCATTTCTTTAAATAATTCCACCTTTAAATGATTTTTAGAAAGTGATAAAACAGTGATAAAAATAACTTCTTTAAAGTGTTAGTCTTAACTTGAAAAACTAGTTATGCTTAGATGATTTTTCAGTTGATTAAAAAGGGCACACAAAAAAAAAAAAAAAAAACAGCAACATGTTTTCCTGATTTTATTCCACTCTTGCTAATGATTGCCTAATCTAGGTAACAGGTGAAAATAATCAATGACAGCTAGCTATAGTAACTCACAGCCTTTGAGACTAAGCTTAAACAATTTTTTTGTTGTTATTGTTCAGGTGGGAAACTGTCTGAAAAAAAAAATCTATTACTAGATTTAAATCTATTCATGTTACTACATTTTTTAAACTAAAAGTTTTACTTGCCATTATTTTAACCCAATAGAAACCCAAGGCCTCAAGGACCTTTGAAATTATTACAGGCATGTATAAATGACAAAGACTTTTTACAACGCCTGTGTATGAAAATCTTTTCTTTGATATGATCATCATTTCCTTTACTTTTTCCTTCTTTTTTTAAGGAAAAAAAAAAAAAAAAAAAAAAAAAAAAAAAAAAGTTAACCAAGAATTAGGTCATATACACCATTCCCAAGGCACAGACCAAGTAAGCCTGAGGCTTATTGCTTCCACCTGAGAAGGCTAGGATTGACCAAAAAAGCAAACAGCCTCCACCCGTCTGGGCTTTTGGCTTGTCCAAACAAGAGGCTTAGTCACTGAGTGAGAAGTAGGCAGACAGTAGCTACAATGGAGGGGGCTGTACCTTCTAAAAGTTGGTCCTACCCCTTTTAACCTTCATTATCTCCCTAGTGCTCTCCCTTACCCTTCCTCCACAGCAGACATAACTGGAGCAGCAATGCACTTCTGGAGATCTGGTTTGGTTACCTTGTCCAAGACCAAGTCCCTTCTCTGACCTCCCCATGGGGGATGAGGCATGGAAACCTTTAAAGGTGATGCAAGAAAACTCTGGGGAGGGAATCAGCAGGTGAAGGAGTAGCTCTGTGAATCCTGTTTTAAGGTGAGTGCTCTGTCATGGCAGATAGCGATGGGGAACCAGGCAATCTGAGAGAAAAGGGGGTGTCTTCAGACACCTCTCAGATTCTTCCAAAACCCTTCTGCCTCCAGCCTTCCCCTACAGACGGTCCTCATTGCTGTGTGTTTCTCCCCTCTCTTCTGTTCCTGTGGTGTATCCTTGATTAAATGAAAATAAGTGTACTTATTATGATGCCTGGTAAATGAGCTGACCTCAAGGCAGGAAGGCAGGGCGCACAAAAGCCTGGTTTTAATCCTTCTCCAGGTAAAAAGGCAATAGTAAAAAAAAAAATAATAATAAAGGGAAGTTATATAATGAAATAATAATAATACAGAAGGGAGAGTACGCGCAGAGAACGAGTATTTCTACCGCGGGACGCGGCACGAAGGGAACAAGGGGTCTTGTAGCCGCCTCGGGGGGACAACATCGCTCAGGGCCCAGCGAGGAGCAGGTTTTTGGCTGTCGGGCAGGGCTGGGGAGAGCTGTGGAGGCACCGGGCGGGAGGTGGCAGCAGGGAGTCGCTGTGCGAGCTGGCGGTGGCGCTCCTCGGCGCCTGCCTGCGGGATGCTCGGGCGGCCCCGCAGGTGTTAGCGCAGCCCCGGGGGTGCTGCAAAGGGCCTCCTGAAGCCATGGCGCTGTCACAACACTCCAGGTCTCCCCCCTGCCCCACCCAGAGGGCCCCTCACCCCCGGGGAAGATGATGTTTACAGCCTTGCCAAACCGGCCGCGGCTCCTGGGGCTGAACGGCAGAGGGTAGGCGTTGCCCCCCGACGTGTGTCCCCAAGCACAGCGGTCGCCCCGACGTGCAAGGTGATGGTGAGAGTCCCATAACAGCATCCCCGCCGCCTGCCTCGGGGGCTCCGCACGGTCGGGTAACGGGCCCGGTGGCACGGCAACTTGCAGGTGAAACCCCATTTCAGTAGCTTTTCCCGCAAGTTTCTCAGCAAAGGGTTAAGCGCCGGTGTGAGTAAACACGACTCCCACATCCCTGACCCTCTTCGCTCGCAAAGAGACTCCTGGTAGGTTTTTCTACCCGAGGATTCCTAAGGATGCAGAGCGAAAACTGAGGGAGAAACGAGCTGGGGCGTTTAAAAAAAAAAAATAAATAAATAAAAATCCTGCCTCCTCTCCGCTTTTACCCTTTGTGCCGGCGGGCCTCAAGTTTTACCCCCCCCACCCGGCCGGGTTGCAGTCTCCCACCCCACCTCCGTGCCCCTTGCCCAGCTCCAACAGCACCGGGGGGGCCCGGGCGCGGCCCCGCCCGCTCGGCCGCGCTCCTGCTGCCGGGGAGGGGAGCGGGGAAGGGGGGCGGGAGGGAGGGGCGAGGGCGGGAGCGAGCGGCGGCGGCAGATGCTGCGGCGGAGCCCGGCTCTCCTTCGGCCACAGCCCGCGGCCGGTGCGCCCGCCAGGCGCGCTGCGCTACGGCGCCGCCGCGCAGCCCTCGCCAGCCCCAGCAGCACCAGGAGAAGCAGCGGCAGCAGCAGCAGTACCAGGAGTAGCAGTACCAGCAGCAGCACCACCAGCAGTCCTGCGCCTCGCCCCGCGGGGCGGTGGGGGCCGAGCCCCGCCGCTGTCCTGCGGCGGAGCCCCCCGGAGCCGGCTGGGCGCGCTCACGGGGGCGCACCGGGGAGGGGGGGGATGAAGCCGAAGGTGCTGCAGCTGGGCAAGGTCAGGACCTTGCGGTGAAGACCGGGGCCGTCGCTCGCCCCCCCTCCCCCCCTTTTTTTTTCCTTTTCTATCCTTGGACTGAGGATTTGCTGTTGGGTTTTGGAGGCTGCTCGGGAGGAAGCAGGGGGAAGCGGCGCCGATCGGTGAGTACGGCAGGCACAGTAATGGTGCCAGGTCCCCCCCTCCTTCGTCTTCCTCCCTCTGCGCGGTTATTTCTTCTCGGTGCGGGCTCCTGCGCTGCTCCCCTCGGTGAGGCAGCCGGGCTGGGCTGGGCTGCGTTTGTGCCTTCAGCGGAGAGGTGACAAAGTGCCTTATTTCCCCTCGTTCCTCCCAGCCCTTTCCTCCCTTTCTTCATACGCTGCCCGTCGCTTATGTAGGGCATCCGCGGCACCGTGCCTCCCGACGCCCTGCACTAATGCACTCGTTACGGCAGCGGGCTGGGGGAGAGCGGCAGAAGCAGCAGCAGGAGGATGAGGAGGAGGAAGGCTGCCGGGGACCCGCGGGCGGGGGCAGCGCCCGGCCCTGCGCGGAGCCCGCTCGGGAGGTGCCGCCGCGATGGGCCTGGGGCGGCTGCGGGTGTCCGTGTGTCTGGCCGTCTGGGTGGCCGTGTGTCGCCTGAGCAGTGGTGGGGATGATGGAGAGGAGGGGGGTTCTCCTTTGAAGCCGGCGTGCCCGAAATCCTGCGCTCGAGGAGCGGGCGGAGGGGGTGGGGAAGGGAGCCGCGCTGTGCAGCGCGATGCTCCGTTGATCTATATTTAATGGCTGAAAGGAAAGGCGCTTTGCTTTTCTTTACCCTTACCTTACTCTTATTCTGGTGTGTAATGTGCTCGCATCGATCGGGCGAAGCGTGGCTTCAGCTGAATCAAGTCACCACAGAGGAGGTGCAGCAGCGGCGCAGGCAGTGCGTGTCGTACACAAATTCATCTGGCCGGGCATCTCAGAGAAAAAAAATATATGGAAAAACCCCGAGGAGAAATCATTTTAGAAACCATGTTAAATTTCCCCTGGAGGGACTCGAGGCATGGATATGTGAAAGACTAGAATACAGTGTCTTGTTGTGCTCAGACATTTTCTTTCTCACAGTTTAAGTGGTAGTGTGTGCTTTGTTCTGATTCAGGGTGGCACGATTAAGCATTATAGGGGAATAGCTGACACTTCTAGAAAAATAGGTTGAAATGCAGAGGCCCTTCATTAAACAGCCAGCTCTTAACTTTATTGGCTGCAGTGGCTGATATTTGTGCACCTAAAACTGTGTATGCCTGGTAATACCTACCGGTAGTAACACGATTAAAGTAAAAACTTCACCTTGCAGGCTTTTTCGCAGTCTGTATGTAGGTAGTCTGTATGTAAAGTGAAAATATGAAACCTCCCAAACTGTAGTTTGTAGCTCTGTGTGGAGATGTACAGCTGTACCTCAAGGTATTGGGAGGACTACCTGGGATTGCGTGGAGTTTATGTAAGTCTGTTGTGGGCTTTTGCTAAACCAAGAGAAGGAAGAATATCTGTGTCATCCTGTCTTTAAGGATGTGTTCATCCTGTCTTGAAAAATGAGCTGATAAAGTTATCTAACTCCCATAGGCCAGCCTGATGTTTTCCAAGCAGCTCAGTTAGTTGGTCAGCGTAGAAATGACGTGGCACGAAGGGAGCGAAGTGCGGGGCTGCAGGGAAAGCTGCTGCAGGCTCTACCTGTGGGCCTCAGACCCCAACAGCCCCAGAGCTTCTGTGAACCGCTTTGCATAACTTACTTGGATGCAACCCTGACCCTAAAACTAAACCACCAAGGAAGGGTGTGATAAATAAGCAGGGCTCGTGCGTTCTGTGATCAATCGCATCCCGATTGTGCTGTTCAGAGATGTTTTTTGCAGGCTGTTATATAAGAGAAGCTTTGAGGAGGGGGGGGAGGAAGAGTAGAGAACTGTGCTGTGTATACGCACCAAAGGAAATACCTCTCAAAGCTGCCAGTAGGAAGCAAAGTATTTATTTCTGAATGCCAATTGCATGGCTCTTTGTGGACTGCAAGAAAGATGCTTTTGGGAGGGAACTCCAGCTACTGTGCTTGAGTTCAGTTTGTCAGGTACATTAGCTCATGTTGAGCAGTGATAGATAGCTCATCAGTGGTACTAGCTTTTGACTTGTTATGTGTTGTTTTCTTTTAAGTATGCTCCCAAAATAATTTTGTCCTCACATAATGAACTCTGACAGACAGCTGCACAAAATAGAAATAGTATCAACTAAAAAAAAAGTGTTTGCATAATTCTTATTTGCATAATTTACCTTTGCTGATGGATGGTATCAATTTAATGGCTGTGATTTGGTGTAATGTGTTTGTTTCTCAAGATGTGTAAAATCAACTTATGCTACAAAGGAAGTGGTGGAACAGCTTATTTTAAGGGTTTTAAGAAATATGCTTTTAAGTAGGGCTGTAGATCGGCATGTAAATGGAGCAGATAACAAAATCAGCAGAACTCATGAGTGTTAAATTTTGCACTAAATTTCAGATACATTTTCTATTTCATGGTTCAGTGTGATACGATTTTTAGAGCCTATCACTTGTGAAAATTCCAGCATATCTTTGTTAGGATTTCAGACATACTTTTCAACAATTCCTAGAAGCAACTGTTTTCAAGACTGTCAGCAAGATAAGGAAAACACATTTATTATGGCACTATTTTCTTAAATAAGAACCTGTAGTTTTGATTCTTATTGATTGCACTTGTAGGTTGTGAAGTTTGCTATTTCTGGTTACAGCTTGCTTTGACAAAAATTAAGTGGATTGCTTCTCTCATTTTTGAAGATCTCAGTAAGATCTTAGCACAGGATGTGTTTTGGTTGATTATTTAACTGCACAATATTAAATTTAGTAGTTTGATTATGCACAACATTAGTAATTGTAAGAGAGGCAGGATTTTTAAATATAATGTGTTTATTTTTTTTTAATGACAGAATGACTCTCAAATAGCACTAAAATGCTTTTGCTTCTGAAAGAGAGGTTGACTTTTCTGACAAGTCAATATGCCTGCAAAAACATTGTTTTTCTGCCTTCTTTTTTAAGGGAGAATGTGATGGTAAAATGTTGAGCTTAGTGTATCTTATCTCAATATAAGTTCTCTGAGTAGGACAGCTATGCTCGTGTATTGCAAACCACGCAATCCTTTGGTTCGTGGCACTTCAGTAGTTAGGTTTACTTGGAAGGAGGCCTGAACGGAGAGTGACACTGAAATAATTTCTTATGTTATGTTCTTTGGGATGCGCTGACTTGGTGTTGTGAATGGGTTGTAAGAGCAGATTGCCTGACCAGATTCTCTGACAGTATTGTGGACATTATAAATATAAAGGAAATGTGGTATCTGTTTACATAGAAAATGATAGCTATGTTAACAGATTTTCTTTTTTCTTGTATGAGTTACTTGTTTGGTGTAAAACTAGGAAATGGGGAAACATTATCTATGACAGCAAGTATTTAATATTTGTTGAAATTGTTCTTGGCAAGAAAACTTCTAGTGCATCATACTGGCTCTTAATCTGCCTGTTCTGCTTTACAAAATTCAATTATAGTAATAAGCAATAACTTCAGGAGACATAAAGTGCAGAAGAGTATGTATTATCTTGTCCTTTAGTCACTCCCTGTTTTGCTTAAGTTTTTGTTTTGTTTTTTTTTTGGGGGGGGGGAGGGAGGGAAGTCTTCTAATGAAATTTTAAAACTTTATATTTCTCAAACCTACTAAGAATGTGGTAACCTCCTTAAAATCTCCATATATAATAACAATATTTGGTGTTACATTTGGTTGTTTTACTGCATTCACCATTATAGTTTCACAGTATAACAAACTATTATTTTTCACCTGTTTTCATTCATTTTTTGGGAGCCAGAAATATGCAGAGTCCACATCAAGTAGTAATATAAATTTAAAACATCTGAGAGCCAAAGGGGCTTTTCATCTAATGTTCTCTAGGGGAAGATTTTGCATTTTTTTTCTCTCCCCACCCCTTTTTTCTTACCAAGTTTGCAGTTGACTTCATCTCCTGAAATCTTCACAATACAGTACTTTTTGTCAACAGAACTTCTTTTGGAAACTGACAGTAAAACTTACTTTTGTCTGCTTAGTATATATGGACTCCCTTTTCAGCTGTAGGTACATTCTTCTGTCCTAACACAGTCAAGTATTGTTCAATTGAGCAACACCAGAATATACCTATAAGGCTGAATTCTTGAAGGGAACCAATGAAATTAGGCATGTAGCATAAACAGGAATTTTGACGAGCTTCTTAATACTTTTAAACATGCTGGATGAGACTTTTACATATTTGTTTATCTCATGTTAATTTCATTTAAATCACTAAAATGTTTGGGGAAATAATAGGAAATAAGTTTCAGTGTGGCAGTGGAGAATTGTTTTACCTTCTAGCACCACTAGAATTACTTAAATTTGTAATCTGTGTCCTAGAAGGGCATGTATTTCATATTAAAACCAGCAAGCAGTAAGGAAGATTGACTGGCAAGATTCTCGGGGGGTGGCTTGAGGCTCTATATGCTACATTTTGAGGAATGTATTATCTTTTAAATCCTGTTTCCCTATAGAGTGCTACTTCCACAATATTTGAAGATGGATATCTACAAAACACCGTACTGTGTGTTGAATATGGAACATGTGAACCTTACAACTTTTGTTTATATTTTTCCAACAAAATACTGGAACTTGAGAACGTACATGTTACTGGCTTGCTAGCAGACTTTTTGTCGGTGGTGTTGATTTCCTTTTATATACACTTAAATGATTTTATATTTATCTGAGTTTAACTCATACCAATGAGTGCTGGTCTCTGAAAACAATGTGCACAATCATAGAATCATAGCAAGGTCTGGCATTCTGGTATCTTCTCCTAATGTTGTACCTGTCTGGGCAGTCATCAGATTTCTTCATTCATGAACGTGCACTTTCTCAGAAAGTAGGTTGTCGTAAAAGTCAAACTTGCACATTTAAAAATAATCATCCTTCTTCCTAAGAGGTTGACTGTTACCTTACTTGTTTGGCATGGGGAAAGGCAAAAGCTTTTTTTTTTTTTTTTTTTTTTGCATGAAAAATGGCATGACATTGAATATGGAGATGTCTGAAAAAAAGACTGACCCAGAAGGCTGGGTCAGAGGACAGTTATCTAAGGAAACAACAGCTTAAATGTTTCAGCAATGTAAATGGCTCAAGGTTAGAGAAATACAGAAAGGAAAGCCTGTCTGGGCAAGCCTTGTTGCTGTCTTTATGCCAGAATTTTCAGAGAAATAGAGCTTTTTAAATAAGCAGATACCTGAAGGCATTTTTGAAATCATCTCTGTCTCACTTACATTTCTTACAACAGCTAAACTTCACTGCAGCTTTTGAACATGCTTAATGGCATCATCTTATTTCAGAATGGTTTGGTGCCTTTGAGAGGGAGATTGCATGGTCTGGAAGCTGAAGTTTCTTGAGGTGTGGGAATTGGACTCCTAAACAGTATAAGTGCTAGAATGGGTCCACAAAATTGATCATGTGGTGCATTCTTGCAAATCAGTCTGTCATTCTATGAGCGTTTTTAAAAATTGTCAAATATGATTAATCATTTTGTTAAATTGTCTGAATATTTCTGATGAAGTAACTGTTCAGGGTATCCTGACTTTCAGTTCAGTGTCTAATCTTGTCTGACCAACTCTGCTTGCAAAAGTAGTAAATAGAATGAACAAGCTTTGGATATTAAAAAAAAAATAAATAAATGGGGGGGGGGAAGCTTTTGCTGTAGTGAAGCAAGTTGACAGTAGTTGATGAATCATTATTCTTGCCATTCTTGCTGCAAATATTTCTGAAGCTTGAGTTACAAATAGCATGTGGCTTTATGTATGGATTTCTACTGCAATGCTGAAGTATGTTATCTGGCAGTGCATGGAAAAACTTGTATATGCGAAAGCATGTCTCTTCTGTGTCAGTGTCAATAATATAGAAGGCCAAAATACTTTCTCAGAATGATCATTATGAAGAAACAACTAAAGGTGCTTGACATTTGGTTTCTTTGTTTATGTCATTAAATAAGGTTTATGGCATTTAAGCTAAACAGAAAGATTTAGAGTAGCAGTGTTGGAAGCCTTGCTTAGGGATCACCAAATTAATTCCCAAGTGCTTCTCTGCTATGTCTCTTTTTTTCTTTTTCCTTTTTTAAAGTGAAGTTTGGTTTGCTCTGGGAAAAACAGCATTTGTAAAATGGCACACACCTCATTAAGGATTGACTAGTACACATGCTTTTATTTTACTAATGACATATAGCATGCTATAATTGAATGCTATTTTAGATATGTAGTGTCATTTCCTCTTTTTTTTACCTGCATAAATACAATGATCCTATAAAGATTTTTATGGGATCAGAAATATGTATTTTTGGATGAAAGTCTGACAAGCTTGGCAAGAACAAGTACGCTATTGCGCAAAGCCTCAAGGGTCTTGGTGGACTCTGACATCATCACTTCAAAGAAGGATGAGCAGGTTGAACATAATTAGAAACATGCATGTCTAATCGAAGAGTAAGTTTAGAATCGCAGATTTTTAAAAAGTGGCATTAGAAGCACTCATCATACAAAAAAATCTTTCATATAAATGGCAGCATTGAACAGAGGCCATCAAGTATTTAAGAAGTTTAGTGCACTATTCTATAAAGCAACTGTTTAATACACTGAGGTAAATAAGTGTTTAAAATGTGCCATTACATTTCATGCAGTAAAAACAAATACTGAAGCACGCATTTCTGGTCAAATTAGGGAAGTTCGTTAGCTCCTATGTGCTTCCTCTGGGATACTACCCACTTAATTCTCAGTGCTGACTGTTATAATGAGCTATCAGAGGATGGATAATACTCCTCATTTCAAAAAGAAACAAGTGCTTCCTTATATTCTCTGTCACTTCAGGCCTGCCTGGGTCTGTGCAGCAGCTACACTCTGTGGATGGAATGTGGGAGTATGATGTAAAAACAACACTTACATCTCTTTGCCTTTCTGAGATTGAGTTTTGATCAGTTGTCCTAAATGCTCCCTCTCTGTAAATACCTTTTAATTAGTTTATAGGATTAAATTCTTACTTTTCTCTCTCTGTCTGGGAGGTACAGTGTGTGTGTGTAAGTTTCACTGCTTTTTTGTCCCCAGACAATTTGAAGAGACATAAATTTTTGGTGGTAAATAATAAATATTTTTTTTTCTAGTTCTTTTGCATTAGTAAGTTCTTTTGCATTAGTATAAAAAGCTTTAAACTGAGAAGACTTAGAGTGGTAAAACCAAAATTCTATACTCTGATCATGTTTTATGCCTTTGTTTTAGTTTTGAATGGCTAAAGCTTTGCACAGTTAGATTAAGTAAGGCAATTTAACTTGATTTCCAGAGTAAGATTCATTTTATTATTTTTTTAATATTTTTTTTTACTCTTGGATAAGTGCAACATCAATGTTTGAGGAATATAGTATATCTGGCACTTAATACTAGCTAAATGCCAGATAATCTTGACCTTCTGTCAGAACTTTGGTACATTGTATATTTCAGATCTGGCATCTCTGACCTGAAGCTGCAGGTGCTATTGGAAAGTGTACTGGGCAAAGTCACATCAAAGAACCTGATTTTCCTTTTTGTGTGTGTAGAACTACCTATATTTTTGAAGGTGCTGTATAGTATAAGGGTGGAGGTCCCTTTATAGGGTCTTATGGCCAAAGGCAGACCCTGGTTGCTCTCTCAGCAGAAGGGCACTTAAACCAGAACCTTGTCTCAGCTGGCCTATGAGGAGCAGGGGTTTCCTCTACAGTGTTTCTCTGTGCACTGGAGTCTTCAGGCTGGCATGGCTGATGGATTGTTCTTTGAGGCTCTCTCAGCATTGTCTCCCCTCTAAAAATATCCAGCAGGGAGCTGCTTGGCTTTTGATCAGCAGTGATGACAATATTTCAGGTCCCCAAATGACAGATTGGTGGAGGTCTATTGACAGAGCAGACTGGGAGCAGTGGTGTTTGTCAAGTAGCCAAAGAATCTCTGCAATATAAATGGCTTTTGCATTTTTCCCTGTGTCACAAAAAAAGAAAAAAAAAATGGTGGGGGAAGGAAGGTGAGGACAGAGAGGCTGAAAGTCATGCTTGCTGTACTGTCAGTGAAGTAAAAAGATGATGATTCAGTCCTTTAACATAGATAGTTGAGCCAATCTGATGATTTCTAGTAAACATCTTTAGAAATGTTTTCCAGAGTGTTTATTCACAAAAATATACAAGTTATAACAGGACATTTGTGCAGATACTCCAAACCAAAACAGTTCAAACATGCTTAAGATCTGTGTGCATCAACACTACTTATATGCTATAAGCAAGTATGAAACTAGCTGCACCTGCGTCAAATATTGAAATTCCTTTTGCATCTTTATTACATATCATGTGTACTAAGCTCCAAAGCTGTGCAATTTTGTTTCTCCCCCAAGAAAAAAACAATAATATTCTTATTGAATTAGGTAACAGAATTTCAACAGATTCAATGGGAGATCTATGCTTTACAAGATGAAGCTCTGTCAGAAATATTTTTCCTTCTTTAATTTTTTCACCAACTTGACTCTTCCATAACTCTGTAATATCATGTTTGTGATGATGTAAGGGTTTTTGTTTGATTTAAAGAAAATCACAGGTATTTGCAGTGGCATCATAAAACAGGCAGAATGAGTAATCTCAGTACTAGTTCATAATTTTTCTTATAGTTCATTATTTATAAGTCTTGCCATACTGGGTCAAATGATCATCTTCCAACTTTGACTAATGTGTAAGAGTTCTAGGAGGGGGATGATGATGGAGGTGTGGGAAGGAGAAAGAAAGAAAAAATCATTGGTAGCTTGTTTAACTAATTCACTTGACAGAGATATTCTTCCCCACCTCCAGAACGGTCAGGTTCTGAAAGTGCAAGGCTTGTTTACCCAATGTTGTAGAGTGCTTGTCAATAAATTGTATTACTTTCTAGAAAGTAATACAAAGACCTTTAAAACAAGTAACTAAATATATGGAAATGTGTTCTTGTAGGGAATAGTTACATTTATTAATAGTGTTTAAATACCTACATTTTTCAAATACTTTTCAAATAAATCTTTATTTAAATATGGTCTTTTGGTTCTACTGTGGGTTTAATCACTACCATATATTGACAAGTAGCTGAAAACGATTTGCTTTTTTCACCTGGTTTTATTTGTCTAATTTGTCTGCTGTGCAGTAGTCATATTTTTGGTGAATAAATGAGAATGAGTGGCTGGTGTGAAAAGCCTGAGTTGACCATAAAGGATGGTACTAGTAGAAAAGTGAAGCTGTACTTGAAACTGGAGTAAGAGGGAGAATGGAAAGGAGTAGTGATTGCTCTTGAGGTTACAGAGTTAAAAGTGCAGATCTTTGACTAACTGTTCTACATACCTGTTGATCCCCTTTCTGAAATGCATTAGTCCTACACTGTGGATTGTAAGGGTACAGGTGAATCCTTACTATAGTCTCTTGAGCTGTTTCTCTGGAGATGTATGTGCTCTGTTTCTTCCCTGATGCACATTCAAGGTGATTTTAGTTTGTTCTTTTGGGTTCTACTCTTCTTTCATGCTTGCCTACCTATCCACCAAAACCATGTGCTAGTAAACTTGTTAATACAGGTTAGGATGTTGTCACCTTCCAAAGAACTTGTCAGTGTTTGCATTGAAAGTAGGATTAATGAGTTTCACACTTCAATGATGTGGTTTAGTCTTCAGATCTGGAATAAGCTATGATACAGGTTCAGCTTTTTTCTGTTCATCTGAAGATAGTACTGCAAGCTTTGGGTATTCAGAATACATTCAGAAATATTGAGTTTTTTGTATGTCTGTTGAATGCACTTATAAATGTGGAATATTGTTACTTGAATAAAGCTTTCAAATAAAAAGATGAGAGAAAATTGAACTCCTTAAATTTCCCTTCTTATCACTAGGAAGTGTGGTAACCATCTGCAACTCAGACTAGTAAGACCTGTTCATCTGCATAGAATGCCTATATAATTTTTCTGAGTCTGAATTGAGTGATGTTTTTAAAAACAACTCTGCTTCTATGTTTTTGTAGTTATTTTAAATTTGGTTGCCTTTGTTACCCTTTTCACAGGCATATTGTGTGAATTTCCCAGAGCAAGATCTAAAACTATAGAAATGTTTAAGCTGGATCTTACTTTCTAGAAATCAGAAAGTACCTGTGAAATGCCACTAAAATAGAAGGTCTTGTTTCTTTTGTTTTTCTGAATTTGGATGTTTTCTGAATCGTGCTTTCCAGAAGTCTTTATAAATTTTATCAACTTGCACTCAATCAAGTCTAGTAAGTAGCAAGAAGAGGTTATAAGCAAGCTTTTAATAAAGACACAGTAGCTGTCTCCATTCTCTCTTTGAGAGAGAGCCATACAAATTTGAGTGATTGCTGTCTGAGAATTAAAGTAACTTTTGTTTTTCATATAGATGTTCTTTAATTTTCTTTCTTTTTAAAGTGAAAATATCAGTTTTCTTACAGTGAAACAACTGAAAAAGGCTAAAACCTTATTGTATGTTGTGAATCAACTAAATTAATTAGGTAGTAGAAGAGAGGCAAATGAATAAAATCATATATCAAGGTGGTGGAATATATGTAAAGGCAGAATTGTCTATGTGGAACTGTTGTAGTATGGGCTTTCAGTGGCTGTTCTGATTCAGAAGGGAAATCAACCTCAGCAGCAGTGGAAGCTACAGCATCTCAGATGCCTGTGTAATACATCAAGAACCTTACCTGTTGGAATAGTGTGAGCTGAGACTCATTTTTGGTTTTGGATTGGCTAAAGGAGGTAATAGTGCAATAAATCCTCAACTACTTCAATGGAGTTTGAAGATGACTAAAATAATTCTAGTTTTGTATTCTATTTCCCTCAATGTGCAATTTACAGCAGCTTATGTGAAAGGGTTAGGCACTTGTGATTTATTTCACAATACCAGGTTCTAGATATAAAGTATTTTTCTGAAGCACAGCTATACATCTGCATTACACAAGAACAGTCAGAGAAAGGAAGGCCAGCACAAAGCCTTTTCTTCTTTGCACATAAATCACTTTATAGAGCTTCTTTCAAAATGTGGCTTACCCTGCTGAATGCATTTATAGGACATTACACGAAGTTTCTGATGTTTTAATCTTCGTCTCTTTTTTCATATACTTGTAGAGGAGAATAACAATAAGGGGCTTGTAATTTAAGGTCTGAGTATTTCTACATCCAAAAATTTTGAAGTTTGAACCTTTTTTTTTTTTAAATAGCATTTTTAATACTGCTTAAACAAGACATTCAAATATTAACCAAAACTTAACAAACGTATAAAGCAGTACTGCTTCTCTACTGAAAAGGTTGTTAGGCATTGGAGTAGGCTGCCCGAATTGGTTGAGACATCCCTGGAGGTCTTCAAAATACATTTAGATGTAGAGCTTAGTGATACGGTTCAGTGGAGGACTGGTTAGTGTTGGGTCAGAGGTTGGACTGGGTGATCTTGGATGTCTCTTCCAACCTAGATGATTCAGTGATTCTATAATTCTTTTTCTGTAATTCTTTTTATTTCAGATTTCCTCTTTTATATAAGACTTCTTGGTTGGTTGTCTTGAAAGAGTCATTAATGGCTTATATAAAATATTATGGAAGATCGTGTTGCCTTGTGAACTCATTGCATTTTTGCATTTCAGACATCTGGGATCGCTCCTGCTCTCAGGAGGATGTGAGCCCTACCATTGTTTAACAAATGTGTGTTATATATTAACAGTTCATCATACTACTTGGTAGAAGTAAGGTTTACAGCTGAAATTATTTTATGGTGCAAAAGGTGTTGTTAAGGGGGCTGAAGTCCCTAACTTTATATGTAGGCTAGCTTGTGGTAGGTGGCCTTGAAAATTCCTTCAGTCATCCTGCTCACAGTTCTCATTTCAAACATTTTTTTAACCATTTTACAGATGTGGAACCAAAATTTGAGTTGAAGTGTATTTACCTATTATGACTGGATTTCAGTGAGCTAAATTTTTTATGAAAACAGATCTGAAATAAACAGTTGTTGAAACTAGTTGTGAGTATCCCAGCATTTCTCACTTTGAGTGAGCTCAACAACTGAGTTAATCCCTGACTTTTTACAATCTATAACAAACAAGTCAGAAAGAAGCTTCAGCAGTATCTTTGTAGGCACAGTGGCACATAACCCATTCAGTCCAACCATGTGTTTGGAAAAATCACGTGCAGTAAATTTGTTAATGGTTCCATATATGAAGGACCATATGCAAGAATGCAGATGGAGTAACAGACTGCAATGCTAATTTATCAATCATCTAAGCAATCAAACATAGTGGTGGCTTTTTGTGTTGTACTACAGCAGTGTTTTGACAACTGAATTTAGATCACAACCCTGTTGAACTGGTGCTGTCCAAAACATTTTTACAGATGGTCCTTGTGCTGAAGAGTTCGAAAAACGTAGCTAACACAACTGCTGAAGGGAAAACATGTATAAAAAGGTTGAAAACAGGTCAGGTACAAGCATGAAAACAGGATCCTGGTTGCTTATGTACTGTCTCCCAGAACATGCATCTCTTTTAGTTTTGCTCAAGCAAAGACTTGTCTCTTGATATACTGCTAACAGTGCATGGATGGCATAAAACTAACTTTTGATTGACTTCATGTGAAATTTTCACAAGTAACATTTTATCATATCCAGGAGGCTTTTTTCCAAAACAAAATATCATTACTCAGCTTCCCCCTTCCCCCCAGAATGAATAGGGGGGTAGAGGAAAAGAGGAAGAATGTAAAATGTACTGATATTCTCTCATGAGAAGTTTAAAAAACTAAATGAGAACTTTCTAAGTGAGAACTTTCTTTTGTGAGAATAATGAAGCTATATAAAGCTCTCGTGCTGGTCTGTAACTGTAATGTTGTATTAATGTGGAGTGTGTAAGGAGCAGCATTAAACTCGTTTGTGAGCAAGGGTCTTATGCTATTGTTTCATCATGTGTTGAGAGAGAAGTGGAAAGACAACATCAGGTTAAGCCTTGCCTTGGTACCAGTAGTAATTTCCTTCCAATCCTCATTTCATTTTTTTAGTTTTAAGCAAAAAGAAGCAAGTGGTCTACATCAGAAAGATTGGGGCAAATGTTTGAGATTTCTATATCCTCTTTTTTTTTTTTTTTTTTTTTTTTTTTTTTTTCATCAAATGGAGGTCAAGCTGATGTTGAAGTAATTAAAGATTCCGTCAGCTAAATACTTGGTATAGGTAGACCTTAGAATATTTGGACAATCTCTCAGCTTTTTTTGCTTTTGCTCTAACAAAACATAAAATGCTATTCTTTGTGGGTTTTTTTTGTTTTGTTTTGTTTTGTTTTTTTTTGTTTGTTTGTTTGTTTTCTTAAATGCCTCCAAGGTTTTAAGATTTCCTGGAACTGTTCTTTTCTTAGATTTTCTTAGTATTTTTGTTTGTTTGTTTGTTTGTTTGTTTTTGTGTGTGTGTGTGTGAATATAAGGTTAAAACCACATAGCAGCCTGGGCTTGTTGTTTTAGCTCAGTGGATCGGAACGTAACCAGTGACTTATTTTTCCCCTTCATTAGGGTATGTCATGTGTCATGAAATACACCATCTTCTCAAAGAAATTTAAGCTAATATCAGCTTCAGTAAGGATCTGAGGTATGAGAAACCTTTTTTTTTTTTTTTTTTTTTTTTTCCCCTGCAACAATAACATACGGAAGGAAACTGAAAAGATTTTGGGGGAGGAAGAAAGAATATATTTCAAGGCTAACATGGTTACTCAAAATAACTGTTTCTCCAACAAGGTAAGACAACTTTTTAAAATCAGTGTCAGAATGTTATTACAAGACAATAAAATGTAGTTTGTGTATTAGGTAGCAGCTGACTTTATCATTTAAGGTGTTTAAAATGAAGTAAATGTCTCAACAAGTCTAGATTTGACTTTGCCAGGATTGTATAATCATGTTTTTGATATGGCTGGTGAACTATATTGTTCTGGAATAACTTAGTAACATAATACACAATTAAAAATCTATTTGATGTGGTATTCGTTTTTGAAAAATCAAACTTGTCAAACTTATGAAATCCATGGGGAAAAAAAAAAAAGTTCTGGTTTTGTAGCTGGTGCTATTTTGCCTTAAAAAAATAAAATAAGTCTTGCTGAACAAAACAGTTCTGTCTGGAGAAATTTAACCTTCACAACTAAGATACATTGATATACTTGTAGTCACCCTTTAAAGTATGCTCTGTTGGAATGTGTTCTGAGTTTTAGAACATCTGTCCTCTAATGTTTCTAAATGTCACTATTCTAAATACATCTTCCTAAGGTGATTAAGCTTGTATACATTTATATTCTGGATGTTGCTCAAAACATTTTTTTTCTATTCATTGTTCCTCTAGGTTGTCAGATCACAATTCACAAGATGTGTAGTTAATAAATGACTTACATTGCAAAAGGGTAAATATAATAAGAATGGTAATGGTATTGCCTAAAGATATAATCTGAAGTGAAATTTCAGTTTAAAAATCATAGTTTCCAGGTGATAAGTTTGCTTACCGATAGATGCAGATATTGCAGAGTGTTATCTCCTTTATCCATTCTATCCACTAATTATTTTCTGTGCTCAGAGGATGGATAGACTTTGATTCTTTTTTTTTCCACATTTTTTCTTCTTGTAGACTGTTGCACAGTTGTGCACCCTTCCCTGACATCACTCCATCTCCTGTTCTTACATATTTTGCTCCATAATTCAGTACTTCTGTATTTTCATTTACTAGCTCACTTATTTTGTATCCTGCTTTTTGCTGAGTTAGGGCTCAGGCTGCTCTAAGTCACAGAGAAACAGAATTTACTTCTCAAATTTATGGTAACTTGATATTTTGTGGTATCACATTATTGCTCTGGACATAGATAAAGCTATCTTGGGGAGGTTCTAGTAGGGCTTTTTCGTGTATCACAGCATGGACTTGGATCCATTCTTGCACTGTGACAGACCAAATGCTAATAGAGAGTTGGCTTCAGAATCAGCCTGTAGGCAACAGTGTATTTCTCTGTTGAGGAGTGGAGGAGTCACAGAATCACAGTTGCAGAATGGTTTAGGTTGGAAGGACAGAGATGAGCACAACTGAAAATTGCTTGGCTCTGTCTTCTTTGCACCCTCCCTTCAAATGTTTATGTTAAGCCCTCCTGAGCCTCCTCTTCTCCAGGCTGCAGTCCCAGATCTTTCAGCATCTCCTCACAGGAGGGGTGCTCCAGTCCCTTCATCATCTTGGTGGCCCTCTGTTGGACTCTTTCCAATGTGTCAGTGCTTTTCAGTATGTCCATTTGCAAAAAGACATGCAGTTAATGTACTTCATCATGTTATCTGTGCATTAAAATTTCTACTTTAGTACAAGCTTTAGGAGATTTAAAGTCTCTAATTATCTGTGAAAGGTCGTGATGATCAGGGAAGTCCCCGAGGACTTGGGGAAAACAAATGTCACTCCTGTCATCAAGAAGGGCAAGAAGGAAGATGTGGAGAACTACAGGCCAGCCAGCCTCACTTCAGACCACGGGAAAGTAATGGAGCAAATCCTCCTGTAAATCATTTCCAAACACATGAAGGGCGAAGAAGGTGATTGTAAGTAATCAGCATTGATTTGTGAAAGAGATAACATGGTTGACCAGACTTATAGTCTTCTACAATGAGATGACTGTGGTGGACAAGTGGAGAGCATTTATCTCAACTTTAGTAAGGCTTTTGACAGTATCACACATCATTGTGGTAGACAACCTTTTGAAGTATGGGTTAGATAAATTGACAGTAACGTGGACTGAAACCTGTCTGAATCACTGGGCTCAAAGAGTAATGGTAAGCAGCATGAAGTCCAGCAGGAGGCTGCTAATGGTGTACTCCAGGGATCAATACTGGATCCTTTATTGTCTAACGCTATTGTTAATAATCTGGGTTATGGAACACATACGCTGTCAGCAAGTTCCCAGATGATTCAAAACTGTGAAGACTGGTTTATATACCAGATAACTGTGCAGCTATTCAGAGAGGTGTTGACAAGATGGAGAAATGGGCTGACAGGAACCTCATGAAGTTCTAACAAAGGCAGAAAGCCAAGCTCTGCTTGTGGGTAGGAGTAACATCTTGAGCCTCCGTCTAGGACCCAGAGGTCCTAGTGGATAAGAAGTTGAACATGAGCCAGCAGTGTGCTCTTATGGCAAAGACAACCAACAGTCTCCTGGGTTGTATTAGGAAAAGCATCATTGGGATGTGGAGGGAAGTGGTTCTTCCCTCTGCTCAGTACTGATAGGGTCACATCTGGAGAGCTGTGCCCAGTTCTGATGCAATTTTAGGTAATCCTCAACTGTTCTTTAACTTCTTCTGCTTTGGTATCTGCCAAAGAGAAATTCAGGTATTAGTGGGCTGCAACATCTATTTAACTGTTACTTGATTTCAAATGAGGAACAAAGTTTTAAACTGGGAATAGAAGCTGTTTGGGGCTAGGGAAAGGGGATCGAGTATAGGCCTGATGTGTTCCATCAGATGCTTGCTTTTGACACAGTAGGCAATTCTCATTGCTCTGTGAACTTGAGTTCCAGTGTTAGTATTCAACACTGGATGCATTAATTGTCCCAAGGATGTCATATGCATTGGTTACTGTAGGCTGTCCTGTGTGCAGGAGAAATGTCTTGGTAGACAAATAGCAAAGCAGTGTTCCAATGCTACCTGAGAACTTGGATGTAACAGTTTGTAAAGGAGCTCAAAGCTTTGCATAGTTTCTAGTAGGGCCCAAATGCCAGCAGTAAGGCTGCCTGTGGGAGCATCATTCAGCCTTGCCTAAGACCAGCTCTTCTACGTTCAAGAACTAAATTCCTGAAATTCAAAATACACGATAGCTAGAGCTGGATCCCTGAGGAGCCATCATCAAGACATTTCAAGAATCTTATTACAGTTTTCTCTGAAGCAGATACTCTGATTTTATTAGTGATTGGTCTTCATTTGGTTTTACCTGTGACTGATAGGGCAGTCTGCTTTGAATAAAGTGATGTGTATGTCTCAAATTACTCTGATAGTGGAACTGGCAAAGTGTGTTTTGTACTCACTTTCTTCTGTTGCTGCTGTGATATTCTGAACACTAATCCAAGTGGTTTTGATTTGCTTTCCTAACAAAAGTAAGTATAAATATTTTTGGCAGAACATCAGTAGTGTGAGTTAGAAAGCTTTGCATTAATGGCTTGCAGTTTCAAACTATCCTAAAAATAAACACCTCACAGTTGGAACCTACATGTTTGTGGTATCACTGATGGTAGGAAATGTCTCTTTAATATTCAGATTTTTTTCCTTTTTTCTGTTCATAATGAAGCATCTTAAATGAGCTATTGTTTTCTTCTTTATTTTGAGGAAGTTGCTCAAAGCAGCATAACGAGTTGAAACACCCTGTATTTTCAGACTTGTAGGATAATAACAGAAAATTAATGCTTTGTTTGAACACATTTGTCTTGGACCCGGAGAGCATGATCCACCAAGATTCAAACAGACTGTTCATCAATATATGTTCTAAGAAGTTTCATCCTAGCATCAGTTTGATCAAAAACTCAGGAAGCATCAAGTAGATTTGTAGTAGAAAGTCCTTTTCCCCTTTGTATTTTGTATGGACAAGGTTTGGGAGGAAGTGGTGGGCAAAATGTCTGGATGAATGTAATAGCAGATTAAATGATTAATACTGTTTTTATTCAGAGAACATTCACAACATTTATATTACACCTTATAAGAAATAAAAATCCAACAAAATCTGTGTGATGCTAAAGGTATGGAATTTTATTTTAAAGCATTGCATAGATAGATGATCTGTTATTTTGTTCATTGTCTTTGGTTTCTTTTCTCATTACATAAGTTAAACTCTGTAGTATTAGAAACTTTCATGTGATGGAAAAGAGGTTCCTCTTGATTTCCAACAGAAGAGTAATAGTAGCAATGTGTCTTTCTAGTTTTTGATTATATAGACCCAGTAGACCTGGTCTAATTGAATGGGGCAAGCAATCTGATTACACAGATTGAAAACAGAGTTGTTCTTCTGGTGCATTGCTTTTTCACTCTAGAACAAACCTTTTCGTATCAGTCTGCATTTGTTTAAGGCTGCAGTTTTGGATCTTAAACTCCCAGATTCTATGAAAGTTAAGTTTCTTCTGAACTGTTCCTCTGTGGGAGCAAAACCTCTAGAGGGTGCCCCAAACCTGCTTTCGGTTAAAGAACTTCCTAGGTCCTCTGGTATTGATGTCAGAAGTGCATAATTGTAGGTCAGAGTTCAGTTCCTGAAAGGTCTTCCTGCTATACCAGTAATTCATGTGCCTTAAATGACTGTTCCTTTAATGTTGGTTCAGAAGTCTTTCTACTCTGTGATGATAGTCATTTTTGAGTGTGTTTTCTTTTTATAGTAGGCAATATCTGTATGGCTGACAGGTCCGGTTTTGGATTTTTTAAACATATTTAATTTTAGTTCATAATTTCTCCATACTGGAAGAGCACACGATGTTTCTAATGTTGCATAGATCACACATTAAGATACGGTTTATTTGACCAAGACTAGATGTCTACAAGTTATATATTTACCAATTCCTTTCTCACTTGTAATCTTGCCCTAGACTGTGAGCTTCATTGCCAGGTTTGTTTAAAAAAAAAAAAAAAAAAAAAAAAAAACAGGTACTTTTAACATTGTACCTGTTTAAATATAATTTTATATATGTATAAATGTGTATATATATATATATATATATAGGCTTTAATGGTAAAGACAAAAGCTTAAGGAACAGTTTCATTAAATACTTATTCCTAATTGATTTCTTGACATGAAAGCATATTTCAAGAGAAAGGAGACAAGATTTTTAAGAAACACTGCTTAATAGCTGTTAAACATATGAAATATGATGAAACCTCGCCAGCTGAACTGTGTATCAACAATGTCACTGCCAATCAGCTGCAGCTAGTGGTGAAGAGGGCACCATTAGAAGCACAGCTTTAGAGGGCTAGTAACTGTTCCTGCTGCACACTCTGAGGGGCTGAATTTTGCATTATTTTTTGTTGTCTCTTTCCTTAGATGCATACCAAAAATATCTGGATATGTTCATATATTTGTAGTTCAAAATAAATTCGCTAGACTTAAAATGGTTGTAGGCAGTAATGACATGTATTTAAAAGTAAGATGGTATATCAAAGATGGAGTCATCACATTAAGAACCTTCTTCTCCAGCTTTTAGGGGAGTTGTAGATATTTGGAAGCTTCTGCTGTGAAATATTCTTGTTTGGGGATTTTGTATATGACCTAGGAGTATTTCCTCTCCGTTCCAGTCTGAAGGTATGGGGAATCTTTGCATGCTGGTCAACATAATCAAATCCTGTTCATATTTACTCTCAAAATCCTGTTGACATCAGTGGGACTATTTACATGACTAAAAACCATTGGGATTTTTCCTGAACTGTATTATCTCCTAACTAATTTGGTAATTTATATGTATTAACACAGCATTTATAATGTTTATGATCTGAATTCATGTTTAGTCTACAGGAATTATACTGTATATACATTAATTACATGACACCCTAAAGAGGATTTCAAGAATACTGCATAAATAACCACCTGGAAAAAAAAAAATCATACTAAAAAGAGGAAAAGTCAGCATAGTCATAATTGGTGTTTCTCATTTTGAATAGAGTGCTGGGGAAAATGGTGAGAGAAGGCTAGGTAAATAAAAAGATTGTCCCAGTTAAGTATAGACTTAAGACATGTTAGCTAGCAAGTCTTAAGAATGCAGAGATTTGCTGTTCTTTCATCTTTTGAAGAAAGAACAAAAGATTGGAAATAAAAAAAAAAAAAAAATCTTTCCAATTGGATATACTGGATCCCATTGATATATTGGATTAAAATTAGTAAACTAGTTCTAAAATAGCTTGAAAATAACTTGATTTGAGTATCCTTACCCTTTACAGCAATTAGCTGAGACATTGCAAGTGTATTGAGAAGGGTCTTAAGGCTTATGATCTAGAAAATACCTGGGCAAGATGATGAAGCTTAAGTTATCCTTTTTTTCTTTTTCTCTGGGGAGGAAAGCGACTGCAGCCTGCTCCTGCCTCACTGGGAATTGATTTTGGATGGACTTTTTAATTCTGTAGCAAATAAAACAATGAGGTTTGGAGTTGGTGGTGAATATTAAACAGTTTTATTCTTTTATTTAAAAGTTAGTTTAGATTTTTTGTACTGGTTATAGTTCACCATGGAAATAAAACACTCCCAAAAGACAGCAGTCTTAGTATATTTCTTGAATGTATTTCAAATATATATGTTTATAATAATATGTTTATAGTATATTTATAATAATATGTTTAAGAATCTATCTGTAATCAGATTTGTAAACTATTGTAAATTTCAAGTTGTTTTATTTGTGGATTTCAAGTTGTTATGTGGCTTCATATACATGAATTCATTGCTAAACTGATCCATTCCAGAGAACACTTTGTTCTCAGTTGCTGACCAGTGTTCTTCAACGTACTTGTTGTATATTCTGTTTTTTTAATACGATCAGTAGAGTTTCAGCAAGTATTTTGATATTTAGCAATACCTGAATATCTAACATCTAAATACATGATACATCAAATGATATATTGTGCTTTGTTAAGAAACAAATATACTAAAAAATATATAAACAACTAGTGTTGCAAGGCTTAAGCTCCTCCATGTATCAACAAGGTATAGGCTTGGGTAACTGTATAGGATGCAAGTTTTGAACAGCCTTAAGGTGAGGTGACATAGAGCTTTGCAATTTAAGAGTAAGCATGTCACTTCTGAAAATATATCTGCTTATCTAACTGGTTCTTGTGATGCTTCTTGTGATGCTTTCAGGAATGCTAGTTAAACTAATTTAAATAGCTACTAATTTCACAAGGTTAAGATGCTAATAAGAGCATCTTAACCTTGTGAAAGCAAGGAAGGTTTTCATTGTTTTAAGGTGGTGGTGGGGAATAGGTAGTTTTTTATTCTCAAAATCCAAAAGAAATATGCATCACTTACTACAGTTGCAGTGAAAACTACAGACAGCATGTATAAAATCCAACTGTCATGGACTAGTGAGCTTTTGGTTTTGTAACAACCTGGTTAGACACCTAGAAATTAGACTTTCATTCTTGGATTTTAAGGCTTCACCTTTCCAAGCCTTATATGTCTCATATTATACCAGTAGACTTTTATTTTCTGTGGGTAGGGTATATCTAGGGTTATTTGTATCAATTTTGATGCACAGAGAGAAATGTATTAGCAATACAAAGTGAAAACTCTTGTGATTTTTTTTTTTTCTGCCATATCAATCTAGTGTTAAATCCTTATATCCTGTTAACAGGTCCTGCTGGTGCTGATTAAAATGTAATATTTATTTTTTATCTACCTAGTAGTCCATTTCCCAGTGATTTTATCTATTTGTGATTTTTCTTGTTGTCAAGAGTTAGTCTTGTTTTTTCTCTTTTTTTTTTTTGGGGGGGGGGGAGGGGTTTCAGGGGGTGACAGGTACTTAAACACCTGGTATTACCATCACATAACTGCATCATAATGTCACTTACATTTGTATGAGAATTTAACAAACCTCTACAAACAGCATTTAGATTGGCATTGGGATTCGAATCACAGACCCTGACTTATAGTAGTGAACTCTCATTTATACTCAGCCTTTGTGAAACATTAAAGATTGCTTATCATATGTATAATGTCACTTTGTGCAAAAGTGAGCTAATAGTTTTATTAATAATATGACAGTAAGATGTTTATGGAATAAGAAAATGTGTAAACAGTGTTGACAGTGTCTTAGAACAGTTAAGGTGAAGACATTTTAATTTTACTAATTTCCCACAAATGTTTCCTTTGGCAAGAAACCTTATTGGTATTTACTTTAGTAAATACTTTTCTAAAGGAAACATTGTTGGAATTTAGTAAGAACTCAATAGTTAGAAATGTTCCTTGGGAAATTATAGTACCCATAATGAATAATGGGGAGAGCCTTTCAAATGTAATTTTGTAGCTTGTAGTGTTGTTTTATTTCTTCCTAAATAGAGGAGTCACATGGTCCTTTTGAGTGCCTCTGTCCAGCTCATTCCAAGGCAGTGCACATTAGCCTTTTGATGCCTAGTTTTCTCAAAATATGGTGGCAAATACTGATTTTCATCATCTCTGAAGAGTAATGGCCAATGTAACCCAAACACCTTTAAATGATGTAGAAATTATATGTTATGTGATGATATTTGGTTTAGAGGAAGGTGATTCTTCAAAGTGTTTAATGACCAAATATATCATTTTCTGTGGTTTTAATCATTTATACTTGTAAATTGAAACGGATCAGATAATAATGAGGCTTCAGTATTTTTTTCCTGTTATAATAGTGTCATATCTCTTCAGTGATCTAGGAGTTCAGAAATAGCATATCTCATAACTGAGAAAGAAATGCACATGCAAGTAGATGATGATTCTTGTGCATATTTTTATACCTAGTTTTTTAATAGCTGCATATTTCAATGTGTGGCTAATCAGAAGACTGCATTGAAGGCAGTGCTGCTTCTGGGGTTCTAAAAAGTACATTGAGCTATTTATCAGAAGAATCAAGTTCTGAGTCACTTTTTCACTCTGGATATCTTCATCCATTCTATAAGTAGCATTCCAGTGTGTGAGTGCTCCACTTTTGCCTGGAGAGATGTGCCATTGTCTTCTGTTGCATTACAGTTACTCAGGTGCTTTTTTTGTAGGATTTTATTTTTTTTAATGGGATGCAAATACAGTCCACTCTATCTGGAGCGGAAAGGTATTGGTCTCTTAAAATAAGTTCTTTGTGGATATTTTTTGTATTATTTATGTGGGCGCACACACACACACACACACATCTCTCTCTATATATATATTTACATAGAACTTAAGGAACCCATAGTCATGGTCTCTTCTCTGTTGGCTCCAGTCAAAAGTGAAATCTCAAAGTCCAGAAGTAACTTTACCCAGGGAGGTTGTGGGATCTCCTTCTCTCGAGATATTCAAGGCCTGTCTGGACGCCAACATGCTCTGTGGAACCTGCTTTGGCAGGGGGATGGACCCAATGATCTCTGGAGGTCCCTTCCAACCCCTAGAATTCTGTGATTCTGTGAACTTCCACTGTTTTCTGAAGGGCTTGGTACTGTTGTACCTTGAACAGCTACCTGCTAGTCAAGAAGTCAAACTCCTGTTCTCTGTTACTTCTTGCACTATTTTCTGAGGTCTTTGGGTAAAGCATCAAAGCTTCTCTCTTAAGCAGTGGATAAATTGTGAAGCTATTTAAACAGTGTGTAGCTTTTCTTGAGCCAGTTTGTGCTGTGCCAGGAGAGATGTGGGTTTTGTGTTGCTGTTGAGCTGTATGGTCTGGCTAAGTTGTGTCTTCTGAATTGTGGAAGGACCAGCTTTGCATTGCAGTCTGGGTCTAGAACTGTCACTCTGAGGGAGAAGCCACTGTGTTGAAGATAAGGCTTTACGAAAGGGGAACTAAAGATGCTTTCTTGATTTATACAAATCATGCTTGCAAGAGCAATTGCAATGTCAGGTGAAATAAATAGCATTATGTAAGGGGTCTTGAAACAACCCCAAGCTGAAGTAATCAGGACAAGATTCAGTCCAGTTTGCTGACAGTTTGCATTCTGCATCCTTCCTTATGGTAAATCTACTAAAATTAACAGAGGAGTTAGTGGATTTAGCAATTAAATGCTGGTGTTATAAGATTAGCTTTACCTCAGATTGAAATGGTACTTTTAACAATTTTTTTTACAAATAAAACGTGTATCTTTCAAAAATACACTTGTGAGGGTATGAAATGTTAATCTGAGGTACAAAGATTTTGTTACAAAAAAATAATCTCAAGGAATAATGTAAACTTGTGAAATTTTGACTTACAGAAAAGATGAAATTGTTTTGTAGTTAGAAATAGTGACTGTTCAGCAACAAGCATATGAGGTACTATGAAAAATAGTTGAATTATGTTTGAGATTGTTTAATCCAATTTCTAGTTCTAAATAAACGTTAATTAATATAACATCAGTGATTTTCAGTGAAGTTCAGAAAGGCATTTTCTTGTTTTTTTTAGCTTTGTCTAAGGAAAAACTGTTTCTGTGTTCAGAATATTTAATACTTATGTCCTTGGTGCCCCAAGACACCTAATTGCACATAAGTAATTGCTGTGTACTGTTGCAAAATCATCGCATCTGATTTTTTTTTAAAGAGGTGCTAAACCTACCTCTTATTTGAATGGATTAAAAATAGGCAATATAACTCACACACAAAAAAAATGCTCAAGAGGGAATGGAAGAACAAAAATTCAAACATGATTTGAAATGATGTTAGAACTTTGATTTCACTTTTAGAATCTGGATTACAGAAACATGCTTTCATCTGTGCATTGATAGCCATTGACTTCAAGGGGGGGAAGCTTGATAAACATGGACAGAATCAGGTCCACAAGCAGTACCATCCTTTTTTCACTTACCAAAAAATACTGTCTCTCACGTGTTTCAAACATTTTTGTCATTTTTTTGAACCTGGTTTTGATGTGGATAATTAAGATTCATTGCTTACTTAGCAAATAGGGAAAAAAAATGTTTTGGTATTTTTATTGTGCATGGCCAGATGTCACATTATCATACTGCATTATTTTTCTTTGAGATTAATAGTGCTTTGTCTCCCAGATACATGCTGAACACCTGCCAGTTTAATATCTGTCTAGGTCACTGTTCTAGAGAGCCTCTTCATTATGTGTATGCTGTAAGAACATCTCCTGTAAAGTGCCTGTTTTCAATCTTATGTTGCTTCTGTTTGAGAGACACATACAGAGGGTATTGATCTGTGGAAGCACAGGAAAATTCCTTAGGTTTTCCTCTCCTTTTCTGGTAGTGAGAGGTCTTTCTGTATTTTTCAAGCCCACTTTTACAGTGGGTATGAGAGCAGAAGCCTTTTTCTGGCTTGGCCAAAACTTCTATGCCAGTGCAGATGTTGGGAGTGAGAGTAATAGATCTGTCTCTTTCACCTACCAGTCCTGTTAGAAGAACAGAGAGGTGCAAATTTCCATTGCCATCCCTTTACCCTCTATGTGGTGTTTCTGGCATTCATCTAGCTCATGAATAACTTCACTGCTTGCTTCTGATGCTCTTCACAGGGTCTTGCCAACAGCAGAGCTGTGAAGTGAGCATGGTTCGTGCTAGGTGCCATGGCTCCCCACTGGGCTCTCAGTGGCAGCACCGAGTGATAATAACACGCTCTTTTTGTTTTCACTCTGCCACCGTTTAACAAGCCTCTGTGTAACCAGGGAGATTAATTCAGCTTTCTGTCTGCTGACTTGGGACAGCATTACAGCACTCTGCATTAGGAAGCTTAGGTTTGCTGTTATGTGATGTGGTAGGATTTATTATTTTTAGGAATAATTTGGCACAGAAAAGCTGTTAGGCTTCTTAGCTTGTTTTGGGAGGCACTACCCCTTGACAAATAGCAAAGTAAAATATAAATTTAGGAACCTTTGTGCTCTGTAGTCTGATCTGTGTTAAGTGTTTTGTCTGACTTCTACCAAGAGAATGCTTGCTTTAGTGGTAGCACTGATGATAAACCCTACTCAGTTTGGGATTTAGTCAGGAAAAAGCTAGACCTGTAAATCAACCTCATTTTCTTAAACAAAGCAACATCCATTACAACATTTAAATTAAGTAGTGAGGGTGTGCTTGCTGCTGCTGGTCCGCAGGAAAAGAAAAAAGCCTGTGGTCTTTGTCTCTGTTTCCCTAGCTCTGTGCTCTCTACACAAGGCCACCAGCACTATTACTGCTGGTTTAGAGGAGGCTCTCCTTTCCCAGCTTCCCAGCCTCTTTCTAAGGTTTTCAGACACATTGTGGCCACATCCTCATCTCCTGGCATTGCAGTATATTCCCCTTCTCAGTGGGAGGAAGGGTACAAAAGAAAAAAAGACTACAGGACTTTTTTTACAGCTGTTAGTAGATGTCTTGCTGAATAGTGGCTTCATCACTTTTGCTGTGCCTTTGAAGTGCACTGTGCTGATTGACCAAAAATCGCTATTTTCTGATATTTTAAGATGTGATTTGTTTTACAACCTCTGCAGAAAATCTTCAGTTCTGTTTTTATTTTTTAATCTCTCACAAAACAGGATTCATTCAAACCAGTTCATCCATTCATCCATCTCATGTACTTGAACTATAGATGGCAAGAAAGTCTCATGAAGAGGATTTTGTTTCCCAGTGTGGCCTGTGTTTTAGTGCTGTAGTGCTTTTCTAACATTTCACTATTCCTGCTCCCATTCGGGGGCTTTAATCACAGTGTGCTCTCCTGCCATGAAAGCAGAAAATTCTCCTCTTTAGCATGAGGTTATGGAAGAAAATGCATAAAATGCTTATTCTGCAGCAGAAAATAAGATAGGATCTTACTTTCAGTGCTGTGAGATCTGCCGAGCTGTGATGCTCCTATAGGATTTAGTTCTGCTTTAGTGCTGTCAACTGAAGTCCAAAGCCCAGGTTACATGTCCTTGGAAAAAAATGAACATTTCACTGTGGTAGATGGAGAGGAAGATGCATGTGTAGATCTGAAATGTATGGATAGATCTGCTTATCTCCTTCCATAAAATGCTTTGGAAGTTGCTGTGGAAATGCAGTGTAAGAGAGAGATTTGCTCTAGCTGATGAAACCGGCATTTGTATTTGCTATGGTGGTGTTTATTGGGTTTGTTAATTAGTTTTAATATGTGATTGAGACTGCTTCTGGTACCTACAAGTAGATAGGGACTGAAGTTGCCAAAAATCAGTTGTCATTGCAGCTGCTTCCACTTTATGAAGATATGGAGTGTATTTTTCCAGTCTCGGATGAGAGTATCTGTGATACAGGAACAGCACTTATAGATGAAAGCCAACTATTTTTTCATTTGCATCCAGTTCAGACACTGCTCAGAAGTCAGTTAAAATTAGTCAAAATTAGTTCCTAAATGTTAAATTAAAATGTGTCCTTTCATCTAATGTCATATTTATATTGAAGCTTGAGGAAGAACATGAAGTTGTATGTTACTACAGAACTTTAGAAAGCTACTGCAGCTAATTCATGGGGGAAAAAAAATAAATCCATCTGCTTGCTGTTATTTAGAAGAGTATGATGCCTCAGGTGTCTGGGTGACAGAGCCAGGCTATTTTGGTGTACACAGTGTAAACTTGCAATGTTCAAATGTCAATGTGAATTTTCAAGTATACACTTAAATTCATTCATTCTTAGACTTCAACCTTTACTAAATTGAAATGATCTTTAACAGATATTAACTTATATTTTGGTAGGCTTGCGTATTACAAGTACTGAAAAGGAATTAAATTTTATTTTAGGGACAAACTTCTGAGATGTAGGGTTCCTAAAATTTTAACAAAGCATGTTAAACAAACCATTTTGTTCCAATAATAGATAAAATATAATGCTTCCATTATGATTTTTAACAAAAAATATATCTTTTGGAACTTTGCTCCATGCTATGTTTCTTTCTTGAACATATTTCACTGAGATCCAGATTTTCCCCTTTTCCTAAGAATTAAATTGTGTTAGTATTCTTGCGCATATATATATATATATATATATATATATATAGCCAAGCCTAACAGTTGTGCTGCAAACAACTTATAATATTTTTGGAAAGTTTTTAAGAAGGTTAAGAAAAGGTCTGTAAGGATTAATATTCATCAAAGCAGCAAGCCTATTACATGGTCCATCAATGCAGTTAGGAGACTAAGCTGAAGTCAGCAAGCAAAGGCTGGCTCTGCATTTCTGTGTTTTGCTGGGCTTTTTGCTGATGTGAGGAGCTTGGGTTTCTGCTGTAGGTGTGAAATATGCTCTTTTCATATGTTCAGCAGAAAGTCTATGGATCATACAAATCCTAACTTGATAGTATTTTGAAGGCTTATTTGAAGCACAGGCTCTGTGCTGGGCCTACTAGCTGAAGTGTATTATGCACTAACTATGCCAGGTGTCCTTATAGTAAGAAACTTTTTTTATGTCATATTGAAGGATACAGATATTCAGTGTGAACTGTATTCTTTGTTTTTATCTCATTACAAAAAAAATAGTACGTGCTTCAAAAGAAGAGAATGAGCCTTTTGTCTTTCTTGTTGGAAAAGCCCTGTTGGTCTGTACTCTCTTCAGATAAAGTCAGCTTTTCTCTGAGCTGGTGGTCTAATCTGTGGATCACACATCCTACTGTATTAGATTACAACCAGGTTTTAGAAGTACTTTGGCTTCTGTGACTGACTTCCCCTTGCATGTCCTGTTCTACCACAAATATTGCTGAAGTGTAAAGTGGAAGAATTTTGCCACTTGGTGGAATGAATGGCAAGTGTTTGCTGATGGTGGAAGCTATTTCTGCATTTAATTCTGTAACTCAGACACATACAATGTAAATCAGACCTGTTTTCGGTATGCTGCTGTCTGTGATGAATCCAGATGCCCTTGACTCACTCGTTATGCATAAAAGTAGGATGCAAAATGTGGAGTTGAAGGAATGTGACTGTGTTGACCATGTAGTTCTGAGCTGACAAGAACTTTGATCTACATTTCCCTACACCACCTTCTGTTATCTACAGAGAAGACTGGATGACTTTGACATTAAGAAAGCATCAAAT
This sequence comes from Aythya ferina, assembly GCF_964211825.1. Lineage (NCBI taxonomy): Eukaryota > Metazoa > Chordata > Aves > Anseriformes > Anatidae > Aythya > Aythya ferina. Next base: position 84,542,109 of record NC_140297.1, read on the forward strand.
TTTACTAGGAGGAAAGACACTTGGCTTAAAACTGTAAGTGAAGGGAGTAAGACAGGAATAAAAGAGAAAAAGGACAGTATATAAACTTTTTTTTTTTAATCCAGCTTTGTCCTGGCAGGGAAAATCCTTTTTGTCAAGTTTAGCTGTCATGGCAGCAAAATAAATAGTCCTATCTAATCTGGGGGAAACCTGCTGCAGTCTCTGAATCCTTCCACCAGATCAAGCTGCTTCTGTATCAAGTTATGAGCAAAATAAAAATTAAAATTCCAGAAGATACACACCTGTTGTAAGGATTGCCAGTATGGGGTAGTAATTGGTTATTACTACATGCTAATTAACAGTGTGAGTTAGCTCAGACAAGATAATAGGAGGTAAATAAGGATGAAACTTTTTGGATGTACTGCGAAATGTTATACTTAATTTTGATCTTGGTGTTTTAGCTATTTTTTTTCCTTTGTTTCACTCTTTTCAGCTTTAATGTATTGTATCTTTTTTCCTTGTTTGCAGTTGTTCATTTCTCCTTACAGCTTTGATGAACGAAGAGTGGCTGCTCATGATTCTTAGCATCTGTAAATATTCTTTCATTGTTTAAGTTAAAAAGAGATCTAATAGAGGAGTGACTGCATATATTGTCTAATGATCTCAAATACAAGTTTGATTATGGATGTTGCTATTTACTCTGTAAATATTTAAAAATCAGAAAAAATACATCATGAGGAAAAAGTACTCTGCATATTGATGCAATCACATTATGTTTGCTTTGAACATCCAAACATTAAAGTGACTTTGAAATGGTTGATGCAATGACCAGCTTCGTCAGCTAGTATGTACATTGATTATATTCTGTTTCCATTGTGAACTTAAGAAAAAATACTGTTTATTTGCCAATGATTTTCTTTGTGTGTTTCCAGTAGGTTCCCTTGGTCAATAAATCTATGAAACTCTGCAATATGGGTATCATCAAGACTTAAATTTACTCTAACTTTTTGGCATGCATTTAAATTGAAATTTATACCATCATGACTAAGGACATGTTTAACAAATGTTAAGGTATTTTAAGAGTAATTTTACTATGATCATGAGTCATAAAGCAAATACAGAATCCTTTGAACTAGTTTGTATGTTACATGATCTGTGTACAAAATATTTTCCCTTTACTCTTTTTTCTTCAAAAGGCAAACAAACAATAGCCAAGCACAAACCAAACAATTCCTTCATAGATGTCCAAAACCTCTTCTATATGGTTTTAGGCTATAGTGAAGTATTGTCTCTTGACTTCTATTATTGAGACAAGAGTGGAAAGATGAAATATGTTGTCTTTTTTTTTTTTTTTTTTTAATTTTAAATTAGTATTAAATGATAGTAAAATAGGAAGCCCTGCTCTCCACCCAACCTACCACTAAATCTACCTAATGAATGATACTGGAATGGCTGTAAAACCTGAACTCTGCTGAAAAATATAAGGTGAACTGTGATTTTTGAGGTGAGGAGTGGGAAGAAAAGGTATTATCAGTCAGGGTATTTCCCATCTAGTATGGGGGGAAAACCACATCATATAAAAGATGTTTGGCTGAAGATTTTCAAGATGTTTAAGCTTGATTTTTAAAAAACAGCAACAAACAAAACACTTGTTATTGCTTATGTATTGTAACACTTAAAGTCAAATTTATAGAACTAATGAATTCAGAGTGCTGCTTCCAGTTTTGTTTTGACTGGTTTTGTGTTGCCCTCTCTCTACTTTGAGCTATGGGCAGAATTAGCTAAGATTACAAAAATGAGTATAAAGTTTAGAATTGAAGTTCAGGTAGTTTATTTCTCTGAATCTGAACTAATAGTGTATGCAATTTTACGTGAGTGTTTGAATAGAACATGCCACACATCTGAGCTGATTTCTGGTCAGATCTGCGCACCTTTAGGGAAAAATCATGAGCTTGGTTATCCTGTCTCTCAAGTCTGTATGTGCTCCTTAAAGATAGGAGGGGGGGAAAAATGTTTACTTAGTAAACTATGGTATTTCTTGAGCATGTTGGGCTTTACTTTGTAATATTATTCATACTGTCACTATGCCTAGGGCTTTGCTAAAGCTAATGAATAAATGCATCAGCTAGCTGCACAAGGAACCAGTTCAGCTGGAAGGATGATTCTGAATTACATCAAGGAATGCTTGGAGAAGAACCAAGCTAACCAAAATACCTACATGGTTAGGCGTTGTAATTTGCAGATGGTGATAAAACACTTACTTAAGAAGCAGCAGCTTTATATTATAATGCATTGTCCTGCATTTGGCTCTTTATTCCTCTAATGTATGGTAAGAAACAAAAGCAGTTAAGAGACTGCAAGCAGTGAATGCAGCAGTAGCCAGTTTTGTGTGCAGGGGAGGAGATTGTGGAAGTGCAGCCTCTTTTTGTGCTTGGCTGATGTCTTTCTGGAATGAAATAATGGGCAATAAAATGTTGGTGAACTCTATCAGTCCTTTATCAGCCTTATAACAAAGGCTGATTAATTTATTTCTGAGCCATAAGTAATTGGTGATAAACTTGTATTTTAAAAAATAAAAAATAAAATTTGGAGGACAAAAAGGTTACCAGGCCTTAAAAACCTTTAAATACAAGAAAATGGGGCCTCAGACAGAATTAAAGGAAAAAATTTACTCTTATACATTCAGATACAAATCTAAATATAAAGGGATTTAAAATATAATCTGTTAAAGGCTATTTGTTGCATCCTCACCTAGAATGAGTATTATCTGGCCAAGAATGAGTATTATCTTTTTCCAAAAGATACTCTCCCATAGTCTACTGTCCAAGCCATGGACTTGGAAGAACCAATTCCATTAATTTAGTCAATGAAAATAAATGAATTTAGTCGGTGCATTTTAACTCCCCCTGCTCCCTCGTATGTCTAGAGAACTGCAATAGTAGTCTGAAAGTTGGTCTGAATGGGAATGTATTGGTGTTGAAGCCCCAGAAGGAATAACTTGCAACAAAGTGGCTCCAGGAATGAATGGGTCTAAAATGCAGCTTTTCTGGAGACCCAGGTCAAGAGGCAAACGGCTGATCAAGGCTTGAAGGCCTTCAGGGTGGAAAAAGCCTGATTGCTGGCAGCTCCTGAAGGCTGCAGGAAACAAACCCAGAGCCCCTCTCTGGGTGCTATCCAGAGAGGGGGAGTTACCTTCACCTATAAGATTACCTACAGTGATGCTGTGATAACGTAGCAGCATTTCCCACAGGCAGACCTGTTAATGTAAGGTTATTCTTTAACTTAGGTTGTTTCTTATTTACATATTTCAGGACATTCAGAGATGCTTTGCTTTGCCAAAATAAGCTGTAGTTGTTGCTTCACGCTGCAGAAGTTTCATAGTTTTGTACAGGAGTCATGATAGTGTTGTTCTACCTTTTCCTTAAGAAGCTGTTAAAGCTTTCCAGTCCTAGAATGATGAATTATACATTCCTTTCCGTCATGCATGGTCTCAGGTAAAAGATGTGGTAGATGCACTGTTCCCCAACACTGCTGAAGGATATGCAGTGGATGTACATGTTGGCGTAGTAAAGAAATCTGAGAGATTGCCTGGATGTTCCAAGTCAGTGATAGGATTAGACTGGAATGCTTGTTTAAGTTGCGTCTGCACATAGGCAGAACAGTTTTGCACCATAGATCAGTCTGGATGAGCAGAATTAAGTAACTAGCAGGAAAAAACAACAACAAAATTTATGTGAATTATGAGTTGATTTGATATAAAGAAAATCAACTTAAAAATTCAATTCCAGACAATTCTCCAGAAGTATTAAATGTATTTTCTCCAGTAGCAAACTGATCACTTGCTAGCCCGACTCTGGTCATCTGCTCTTCTAGCTGCAGGGTTGTTGACTTGACCTGTAGGAGTATTAGTAAATGAGATCATATATAAAACCATACCCTGGAATGGGGTGGGGGAGTTGTGGGGGGAAAACCATAAAAGCTCAATATTGGTTGTATGTACTTCTTGTTTGTTGTGGTTTTGTGCTTTTTTTGTTTTGTTTGCTTTACTTATTTAGAACCAATGAAGTTTTTTTTTTGTTTGTTTGTTTGTTTGTTTTTTTGGAAACTGGCCAACCTCCTGATGAAATTCAAAGATAGCACTGGATTGTCAATCTATTTCTTTGTTATAAAGGCTGAAATAAACATGGAAATATGTTTACTAAATGGATTTGATAACACCTAAATTAGTGAGTAGGAAACTAGTACAAAGTATAAGCATATTGTGGAAGTGGAGGAGGGATATGTTGCTTTGTGAGCACAGCTTTTTCTTCCTGAAGTGTTTTTCCTTTATTCTAAAAACGTTAATAATCATAAAATAATTTTGGAGAAATAATTCTCCAATAATTTTGGAGAAAACAAATACAATTCTTGTGCTTGCTTTGGTCAGACACTAACAGCTTTGGCCTTTTTAATTGGGGCAGAATTGTACATATGATTTAAAATAATTGTCTTTTTGATATTTAGAATATATAAACCCTTTCTACTTGTGACATTTATGTTTATGGACACACACATTGGCATCTTTAACTCTATCTTGCTTTTGATTCTTCCATACACTATCTTCTTTCTTTTGAACGCTCCAGGAAATCATTGCTGAAGTCTGAGTAGTAGTCACATGTTCCACAGGTACTGCCTTGATAATGCTGTCTGGTTTCTGTATCTGGAGCTGAGCTCATGGCTGCTGAGTTTGGGTATACCAGGTGGTTGTGGGGGCTGAATTGTTCTCATAGTTTATGTAGAATTCTTTGCTTCTTTGTTAATATTTTATCTTTCCTGTAAACTACCTGTTTTGTGTTAGGAAGGTCTGAATATGTGATCTGCCTGCAGAGGCAGAAAGCTACAGTAGCGTCTGTGTTGTTATGTGTTATCAGAATTCTTCCGTTTGTTCTCTAATTCCATGTTAGAAAACACTGAGCTCTGTTGGGGCTTTTTTTATTTTTTTATTTTTTTAATGCTATGAATGTTGAGAGCTTTAATAATCTCTCCAACCTTTTTTGCACATAATCTTTTTTTTTCCTAACACTACAAATCTGCCAAATTTTAGGTCACTTCATTCTAAAACAATCCAAATGTTTGTAAATTGCCTGAAACACAGTTGGTATTCAAAAAAAAAAAAAAAAAAAAGTAATTATCTTTTCCTTTTACTGTCTAAAATAAACAACAAATGCTAAGAATCCTCTTATTGTAATTCTTCCATTTGTCTGTTTTGAAATTATTGAAATGTCAATTTCAAGGTCTTAACTCTACAAAACTGATATCTGATGTTTAAAAATGGTGTGATATCCATGCCTTTCCATTCAAACATGTCTTTAAGAATGGTGTGTGCTCTGTGCAGCAGAATAGCAACACTGAAAAGCATGAAAATCATCTTATTTGATGCAAACTAATTGGTCATGTAGCCAGGCTTCAGTGGGGCTTTGAACTGAATCTTAAGTGGACATGGTGACCCAACTGCTGAGATGCTAACATACAGTATATCTGTATGGGTTGCTAGGTAATATTCTTGCCTAGTCTTAAAGAAATTTAAGATTCCTATCAAAACTTTATCCTATGTAGCAATCCTATTGCAGTAATGTGTAAGGTGTTTGAAACTTACTCTCCTTTTGAATTTTTAACTGATAATTTCCAGTTATGCAACCTCACTCTAACGTGGGAAATCTGGGAGACCAAGGCAGAAGAGATTATGCAGCCCTGATTATATTCCAAATTACAGGATTTAAATCCCCAGAACAGTCATCACAAATGGAGATGGAGAAGTGGTTGCTAGAGCTCTGTTAGGTCCCTGTTTGAACAGCTCAGAAGTTAAAACAAAAAGCACTGATGCTTAGGGAAACACATCCCTCACACTACAAATGATGTGCTAGGACCAGTTCTGTCTAAGCAGTCAAATGTCTCCTTGAGCTCTGCAGATGCTGAGCAGGAGGGAGTTTGCTGTTACCAACCAAGGCCGTTAATAAAATGGTATTGTTCTTGTCGAGTACCAGAATTTAGGATAGAGTAAAAAGATGTAGTATGACTGCAGTTAATAGCATGCAACATTGTGCTGGTGTTCAGTTGCTTCAAGAACAGTATTTTTAAAAGGGTGCATAATACTACTGTCACATATGGCATGCCTGTTCCCATGTTGCAGTCATTTAAACTTGATCACAGAGAATAGTATGGACTGACTATATGTACAATCAACATTTTCCTTAGTGGGAACCAGCGCTGGGTAAACCTGTTAAGCCTAGGAAGACAAGTCAGGCAGACTTCAAAGAACATCTCTGCACTGACTTTCTGCTAGAAACAATAAAATTAACTTCATATTTCTATCATGCAGTATAGGAAAATTGAGAGGGTATTGTACTGCTAATTCATGTCAAGGCTTTTGCGTGGTATGTTCTAATTTCTTGAATATGTGGTCGTAAAAGGCATCATTTTTGTACTTCCAAATACAACAGCAGCTTTAACACAAAATCTTTTCATTCATACTTAGAAAAGGCAGCTAAGGGTTATATTCCAATCTGTTAAAGAGAAATCTCATCTTAAATGCATGAGAGTTTCACTTCAGGTGGTTGTTTTTCTTGGTTTCTTTGTATGTTTTTAATCTCCTGTGCACATGTGGTATCCAAGCAGAACTTGCTTTGTAAATCTGTATTGTCCTCCTCCATTCAATCTGAGTACTGCTGCCACTGCCTGAAACCAAACTGCTAAGATGTCTTTATAATTTCCCATTCCCATAGAGCACATCAGCCTAGATAACCCCTGGGGAAAGCAAAATGAAGAAGACTAATAATTATGCGTAAGAGCATACTGTGTGTGACTTCTCAGTGTAGCTTGCTCTTTCACAAAATGGAAACCCCTAGAAATGTGAATTATTTTTCTTTATTTATTTTATATGCTGGAGTGTATAAATTATTTTAAATACAACTTGCACAACAGTACTGAATTGTGGGTTCCTGTGATAGAACAGAACTTCATTTGTGTAATTTCTTCCTCTCTTTTTTGAAGGTGGTTTCAGTAATTCCTTTCTGCTGGTGAATTGAAAAGTTTTGGTACTAAAAATGTAAGCCACTCTTCTCTCTGTAGGATTACTGAATAATTAGGTTATGTGGTAATTTTTTCTCTATATCAACATATGCTTTCCTATGTTATGTTAAAGAAAATCTCACAATATTTATTATTTACTATTTTTTTATATTTTTACAAAACTTATTTTGTAATTTTTCTTAGTGATACTTGTACTAGCTTCATACTTCCACCATATTATGGTAAAAATTAAAAAATATTTATGCTCTTCAAAGTCCTGAAATGGCAAATAAACCTTGTCATATCAGAAGTTCTTCCTCACACTTGAGTGTAACAAATGAATAGTAAGAATCTGTTGCAGTAGCGCTAGGATGATGCTGAGTCTGCCAGCTACAGGTTCCTTTTTTTTATTAATAGGTTTGTATCTGAACATTCAAACATGTCAGTAAATTACTTAGGAAGGGAAATGTATAGTAGAAATGAGATTTCTTTTAAAAGCCTAAAATTTTAATTTTCAATTAAATTTTTATACAATAAAGATTTAACAATGTAGTTTCAATAAACTGTATTTGTCACTACTTAAGGTATTGTTTTGTGTATTTCCCCTAGCTTAGGAAATTCCTGTGAATTTGTGCTGTATTCAGATTCTACCTACTGAAATTTGGTTTTACAAATTCTTTAATGAATATTTCTTTAAAATGGATAGAACTTTTTTCCTTTAGTCTGCTAGTTGTATTGATCTTAATCTTTGCAGTCTCTTTGCTGTATCTCGTACAATAGCTCCATAAAAAAACTGAAAAGCATGGGCACATCTGGTTGAGGGGGTTGAGTGGTTCACTCTTCGTTTGCAATGCTGTGTATGGGATGATGAAACCATGGTTCTCTACCTGCTCTTCCAGAGAGGCAGTCTTGTTTCTTAGGCTTTGGCTCCCTGCCTCTACCCCTCCAGAGGAAACCTTGCTCCTTAGACTGGTATCTGTAGGTCAGAGGTATTCATAGGTTAGATTGATCATGCCAACTATGAAAAGCTGATAACTGGAGTGTTAAGTTTATCATGGACAATGGTTTGAGTTCCCAACCTAGCAAGTAACTCCAGAAATGGTATTTTACATTTGCATAGTAGGATTTGCAAAACTTTCGCAACAAATGGGTGTTTTTCAGTCCCATGTAGCAGAGCTAAGAAATATACGTTGTTGTAATATAAGTGTGTATGGCTTTAAGCATATGTGAGATATATTAACCTTTTTTATGAGCTTTTTTGGAAGAGCGTGTGAACTAAGCAAGCAGGTATTTTCTCGATTTGTCTGTTGGAGTAGGTCCCTTATAAATGGGAAGATACTTCTGAAAGGAAGGCCTTGTGGGTGCCTCTGTGCTACTGTGTTGAAGAGCTGGGGGGATTAATAACATTAGTGAATCATAGTAGTTAGTAGCAGCTCATTAATGCCAGCCTCGAGAAGTAAGCTGCATCTAAAACTTTTTTTCCTGTGATGCGAATGATCTTAAAATATTTGGACACAATTTTGCTATAAAAACATTAACTTTTAACTGATACTATATAAAAGTGGCACACATTGCAATACAATTTTTTAAAATTAACCTTTTTTTTTTTTTTTTTAAATACTGGTGACATGATGTCAAGGTTTGTGTGAAAATATTTAATCACTTGATTTTTTTCAATTAAATACTTACATTTAAATTTGCTCTCATGATTTAAAAACTAACCTGATTGTAAATATTTAAATAACTTTAGAAAAAGCAAAATGAGTAACTTCTTAATTATGAATTTTAGCTTTCAGTGAAATGTGAGAAGTATATACACAGATGATGAATTTATCAATTGATTGCTATAAACTATCTATACTGGAGGATTCAGATGGAAAGGATTTCTTTAAATCTTTCAGGTATGTGAAAAAATGTCCTTGTTTATCTGTGGGTGCTAAGCTAATGTATTTCAGAGAAATAAAGCCTTTCACTTTTGTTTTCATTCTCTGCTGTTACAGAATTCTTGTTCGTTCTCTGTCATTGCCTTATTTCATCTGCCTGCTAAATGGTGGGTTGTGTTAGTGTTTGAGCCTTTGTATTTGGGTAAATAGTCATTTTGTTTTTGTAAATGGTAGAGAGATTGACAGTCGGTGTAGCTTATTTTCTGTTCTTAAAGAGAATGATATTTTGCAGTTGTTTGTGCCTGTGTTTTGGTACTGGTTTTCTTTCTGAAGGGTTAAATAGCTTGGGTCAATTAGTTCTCTACGTTCCTGCATGTCCATGAATGAGATTCTTCCTCTCTTTGGCCAGAATCCTCTTAATGTCATTATATTGATTTCTCATGGGAGAAACAGATTTAGTTCAGACTTTACTCAAAAAGTAGAACATGAAGGTTCTCACTTTCCTCCCTTCGTCTCTGCCGTCCCTCCACCCTCCCGTGTCTATCGAAGTACTTTATGTCTTTAGTTTGAGGAAAGTACCTGCATCCTTTCCTGATGTATGATGCATTCTGATGCAGGCAATAGCAAATTAAAAAAAAAAAAAAAAAAAAAAAAAAAAAAAAAAAACCTCTGCAAAATTACAATTTTTTTTATTGCACATGCTCTCGTGTGCTGGTCAGGTCTGGGAGGCAAGTGTCCTTCCAGAGAGATCTCCTTGAGTAAAATCCACATCTCTGCAGCTTTATTTGAATATGTCTTCTCAACTTTAGTAGGTTTGCAAATCTGTTACATAACTGTGTACACCTGTATTATGAAAAATTATGAATTCTCATTCATTTATGAAATTGAGTGAGAATTGGGCATCCAATATACTCTGTATTTAACAGACCCCCCCCACCCCCCTTCCATTTCATACCAGAAAACTGAGCAATTTCAAAGTAGAAGACTTGCTTGTCATTATGTGATGAAGATTTTTGCTGGAGCTGCAGAGCTATTTGAGTGTGTGCTGCAAAGTCTGAAATACTGCTGGCTGTACAGCTAGCACAAGCTGTGCTGTTTATGGGTGCTGTTCCAAGGTCTCTTCCTTCAGAAATGAGGGCACTGCCTTGGTCAAAAATCCCGTGGTTGCTACTGGTCTATTCAGTGTGCCAAGTTACAGTGCCATTACGCAATCCCAACAATGAGCATCCCAGCTAATGTTCTCCAGTTAGGTAGTAGCTGTCTGGCAGATGTGGCATGGGGGATGAGAGGTTAGGTGAGCGTCTCTGTCTGTGAGAAGAGAAAGACAGTGTTGCCTTTTCTCTGAGGGACTTGTTCATGACTCCGTTTCCCTTGCTTTTCCTTCCTTGAACTTTTTCAGCTAGCTGTAAATGGTAATTTGCTTACAGAAAAGATCCTGCTGATTGCAACTGCTTTGTGTTTTTGCTGAGACCTTGTAGTTTATAGTCAGCATTTCTACTATAGTGAAATTAATGTTTTATTGCTGCTTAATGTACAGGAAGTAAATTCTGTGTCAGAGTCGCTTGTTGCTTGCCACTTCTTAAAAATATTTTTTCTCTTCAACTTACTCTGTCATTCCCTGTAAAGAATGGTGTTTGTTCTCTGCTATTGTGAATTGTGAGACTCCCCATCCTGAACCATATTTCCTTCACATTTGTTTTGCAGCAAACGTTTTAGGTTGCCTGGCATGTTCCCCAGACCAATTAACATTAAAATCTGTCAAGAGCAGTTCAAGCAAAAGAACCTAGCCTCTAACGTGTCAGACTACAGTGAGCAATTGCATCTTTTTGACAAAATTTAAGACAAGCATCTTTGCTGTTTAAATTATTATTCTATTTAACTGTGATTTTCTTTTTCCACGCTGTTTACTGTCTGTCTGGCAAATATATTCCCTAAACAGGCAATTCTTGAGTACAATCTCTATCCCAAACACTTTAGAGCCTATAATATCCCCGATCAAATACCTATCAGAGCCAGAACCAAATTTCTATGATCTTATTTTCCTCATCACATGAACAGTAGAACTGCTCCTCCATCACTGTAGGAAAAACAAGAAGGTTTGTTCCATGGTGAGACAGGGGTTTTTATGCCTGTGATTTCTCCATCTGTCCCTAATCAACAAGTTCAGTTGTTCTCCACTGGTTCGGGCATGGTTATAGAAGGTGAACTGAGAAAGTGTTTCTCTCATATTCAAATGTTGTTTAGCCATGAAGGTAAGGAGAATTGTTCATTTGTCTTTACAATAGCAATTCCTACTGTGGTAGCACCTACAAAATCCAGTCAAGACAGTATTATAAACATGTAAGAAGTACCACCTCTCCCAAAGGAATGATGTGAAATTTCTCATCAGAGGTGGGCAAGAGACGAGGAAACTGTTTTTAAAGTTCAGTAGGCTTTTTAGCTTATGATCTTGCAGGTTACCCTGGCAGCAGTTGAGCCAACAGCATCCTGGGCTGTATTAGCATGTTGATGGAACGTTTAATTCCCCTCTCTCTCAGCACTCACTGCACTTGGATTATTGTGTCCAGGTACAGACACTCCCGATCCCCCTTGCCCAGTGCAAGAGAGACATCAGTTGACTCAGACGTTTTCAGTGGAGGGCCACCAAAGTAGTCGAAGGCTGGACTTATGTGTCCTCTAAGGAGAAGGTGAGGTAATGGGGCTTCTTCAGACTAGAGAAGAAGTTTCAATGTTGAGAGAACCTAACGACAACCTTCCAATACCTATGGGGATGTAATCAAGAAGCAGAGCCAGTCTGTTTACTGAAGTGCATGGCCAGAAGATGGGAAACAACGTACGTAAACCAAGAGGCTCTGACTTGAGGGAAAAATACCGCAAGAACAAAAACCATTCACTGTGAGGATAATTAAGCATTGGAAGAGAACTTGCCTAGACAATCTCTATCTTACGAGTTTTCAAGTACTGCCTGGCAAAGCCCTGGGCAACCTGTTCTTAATTCATTGTTGACCATGCTTGGAGCAGGAGGTGGAAGTAGGTGACCTCCTAAGGCCTTTGATACATGAATTATACTATGATTCTGTTAACCAAGGAAGACACAGAGAAGGAGTTGAAGTGAATGTCTTCAGTCAAAATTCATGGACTTCCTTGTAGGTGATCAAGCAAAAAAAAAAAAAATTTTTGTGAGCCAACATGTCAGATTGGAGAGATTCATCTGACCAATCACTAGAATTATGCAGTGACACAAAATTATTGTAGAGATTAAAAATGCGCACAGAATGGGAAGAATTTTCAGAGTATGGTGCAGCTTTTCTGAGGGGTGGTTGGGACCTACAGTCTAGAGAAGGGATAGCTATTATCTCTTCCATTTGCAGACAGGTGGTTATCAAATGAAGCAACCAAGGAAACGGGTTGAAAATGTGAGAGAATGGTTCTCCCCTAAAAAGGGGAGTTAAGTGATACTGCTTGTTGTGGCTGTCAATTTAAACAAAATAATAAAATAAGTATTAGTTACATTAAATCATTGTGTTAAAAAGCACATGGAAAAATAATGGAAGAAGAACGTCCATTGAGAGCTGTTAAACACAATTTTTCCACTAGAGTTGAGGAGAACATATGAGAGAACTGGTTTTGGCCACTACTGGAGACAGAAGATGAAATTCTGACTATTGAAACTACCATGTTTTGCCTCAAGAAGCAACCTATTACCTAAATGTGGGTTGTACTCAGGATTTGCCACCTTTTCAAACCTTAACTGTATGATGTCATAATCTGACAGCCTGTCAGTGATCAGTTGTTGATTGATTCATACTGATCATCTAAGACACTGAAATGATTATAAAGGCATGAAACAAACAAACAAAAAAATCTGCTTACTGGAAAAGGGCACAGGTGATTTCTATCTGGCTTCTGGTTTTGTTGATTTTCAGTGGTAGTTCAGCATTCAATTTGGCACTAAATTCCTTCATTATTGTTTCTTGCCTACGGAATTGGTATCCTGTTCTGAGCTTACTCTTCTCTCATAAACAAAATAGTCCTTCAAAGACACTCAATCTTCATGAAGATGAAAGCATATGAAGGCATATCATATATGCCTAGGTATTTAGTTCAGTAACTTCATAATGATACTTCTATGTAATAAGATCAGAAGGAAATGTTTCAGACTGAAAAAATTAGACTACTTTATACTTCAGATAAGTTGCCAAGTACGAGCAAGTGTCTGCATACAAAGTATTCAGTGTTTAATTAATTCAAACATATTCAAGATTCATCTCCTGCTGGACAACCTGAGTAGGTAACTGAAGTCCAAATGCCATTCAAATAATCATGTCAAGAAAGTGAGCTCCTTAAATTAGCAAACTTTTTTGTCCTGTGTGGTTGGTGGCAGTTTGTAATAGCCTGTAGAAAATATCCAGTACATAATTAATGGCATGTAATTTAACATAATGTGCTTTGAATGCAGCAAGTGAGCATAGGGTATGAGGATATTGTAACAAATTTATTCACTGTAACTTTTTTCAGTGTGTGTGGGATTTTTAATTATCACAACATGTTTCAAGAACTGCAGATAGAGAACAGCTATAACAGCTTCTTCATATTTGAATAAATTAATGCTAATAGCAAATATGTGATGACTGCAAGAGAGGTAGGAGCAGAACTCTAGAAATACTAATGAACTTACAGAGCTTTATGCACTTCTTTCCACTCCTGACTCAATGTATATTAAATCTGATCTGTGGGTATGGCATCCAGCAGACTTCTCTGGAAAGCATGTGGGTGGAATGAAGAGGACAATGAAAGGGATCTATAGACCTGACTGCATCTGCCAGAAACATTTTTATAAAACAAAAACTTGAAGCAGGGAATGTATTCCATAAAAAGCATTCCAAGTGAAGATAAGCTGCTTTGGCTTATTCTTTGTTGATGTTTGACACGTGCAGACCTGGATATACGTTCGTAATTAAACCTTGGATGTCCAAGTTGACTCACAAGCAAAATGTTAATATTTGAGCGATTACTTTACACCTGTGATGTTTGTACACCTTCATTTTGCTTCAGAAATGCCACATACATTCAACAACTGTATGGCACACACATGGGCAAACATACTCACATATGGCGTTCTCCTCTGAATATGCATCTAGAGGCTTTGTATGCTGATTATTTATGCACTGGTCATTTAAGAAAATGTCAGTGGATGCAAATCTGTACCATTTACTTCTGCTTTACCATTTATTTCACTCATATACACCAATGCCTTTTGACACCATTCTTGTGTACTTGCTCTGGTATTAGGAAGTGGCTTTGAATATGGAGTTACATACAGCTCAGGAGCCCTGTTACCAGAAGAATCGGCATGTGATTTCAGTCTCTTTCAGGAGCAGGTGAGGGGTCTGGAGAACAAGTCTTATGAGGAGTGGCTGAGGGAGCTGGGGTGGTTAGAAGAGGAGGCTCAGGGGCGACCTTAATTGCTCTCTAGAGGTACCTTAAAGGAGGCTGTAGTGAGGTGGGGGCTGGTCTATTCTCCCACGTTCCTTGGTGACAGGACGAGGGGAAATGGGCTAAAGTTGCGACAGGGGAGGTTTAGGTTGGATATTAGGAAAAACTTCTTTACCGAAAGGGTTGTTGGGCATTGGAATGGGCTGCCCAGAGAAGTGGTTGAGTCACCATCCCTGGCTGTCTTTAAAAGATGTTTAGGTGTAGAACTTAGTGATATGGTTTAGTGGAGGACTGGTTAGTGCTAGGTCAGAGGTTGGACTAGTTGATCTTGGAGGTCTCTTCCAACCTAGATGATTCCATGATTCCATGATTCCATGATTCCCATATTCCCTTCTGTTCTAAAACAAATGTTAGTAGTTACCATGTTTCGCCTGTGGCTGGAAGATGGTTGTCTCCCACTGTGTCCTTTGCATTGATATATATGAGAAGAAAGTGCACGATGGCTTTAAAAAGTGATGACTTTACATTTTGGTTGGTAGTCTTTGTCCAGTTAAATGCTCACAGACCATGTTAGAAAACACTTCGAAGTCTTATCAAGATATATATCCATATGAAACATACTTAATCAAAATTTCCAGGCTTCAGCATTAATATACTATTAACATATTTATACTGATAAATAAACAACAACATTTTTACAATCAAGGCTATTGTTAGTATTATCTTTACATGGTGTGGTGAAAAGCAATGTTAATATATTAAGCCAAACAAATAACACTTGAAAAAAACAAGAGCCCATGTATATGCTGTCAAGTCAAAGATGTGATGCAATTAAGCATGTACACTCCTTAGTTCAGCTGGCTTTGGTCTTAAATACTTACTTGCTCATTTAAAGGGGGGGAAAGGGAAGGTTTTTTTTTTTTTTTAAAAAAAAAAAAAGCTACAAAACTAGTCAATGACAGAGGACCATCTATCAATGGATCATAAGTATGATCCATTGTATGATCACAACCTAATGAAATCTGAGTTTTATATTCAGCTAAATACAGTTATTTCATTCTGTTCACCTTACACTTTCTCCTTGAAACACCTATAGTGAAAAAAAATGTTGAAGTTTATAACATACGTTGTACCAGGTTTTAAAAAAAGGGAAGAAATTTGTATAACCATGCTGTTTCCCAAAACAGAAAGCTAAGAAATTTGTGATCAACTGTGATTAATAAGTTAGTAAACACTGTACTCATTGCTAATTTTAGCATTCTTTATGCAACTGTATTATATAGAAAGCATTTAGACTTCTTTATGCCTATTTGTTGGAGGTCTCCATACCATACACAGTTATTGTTCTTTTGTCCGCTTCTGTGCAATAAACTTTTCTTGGTGGTCCCTTACATCTATGTGTAATGACATGTAGTTCAACTTAATGATCACTCTTATTTGTATGTGTTAGTTAGAATTGTTTTTATCAAAACGAGAGCAAAAATAAGAATTTAAGTCACTTGAAATGGTATTATGAGAATTTGTAGGAAGATTCTGA
Source organism: Aythya ferina (assembly GCF_964211825.1). Lineage (NCBI taxonomy): Eukaryota > Metazoa > Chordata > Aves > Anseriformes > Anatidae > Aythya > Aythya ferina. The sequence continues at coordinate 84,557,991 of NC_140297.1, forward strand.
AACCATTCAGAGAAAGAAAAGGATGTATTGTGAATAATGTAATGTTTTACATGCAAAGATTCTTCCTGTTCAATGATCAAATGCTTGTTTTAAAATACACTTGAAGATAACAAAATATTCTCACCAATGGAGTTTATGAGACAGGTTGATTTGACAGGTAGCTAACATCAAATTAAGATGTGCTTAGTGATAGTTCTTACTCTGTTCTAGAATACGGGAGAAAGCACACTGAAGCAATCACTTATGGAAGGTGATAAGTCAGTGTAATAATTCTGTATGTGCTGATTGTCAAAAGTGTGACAGGCTTCAATAATTTAGCTAAAGTCACAGTTTTGCCAGAAGAAAATCTTAATTTTTGGAGCCTGTGATGATTTTTTTAATATGTGTTTTTTGGAAAGGTGTCAGTAAAAGAAGATAAAACAGTATCTACTGGGGCACTCATTAAATACTTTCTGTTGTCCATTTAGAAATTACTTGCCAGAGGACTCTGAGGAAATCTGCTTGCATTCAAAGCTAATAGATATCAGTGAGCTTTTTTGAAGTCCTAAGATGGTGTTGGTTGCTTTTAGCAACATGGTATATGCCATTCACAAGAACATGAGGACCCTGGTTGCTACTCGCATGCCTCTGCCAGAACCTCAGCTGATTGTTGGATGTGTTTAGGGGTGTTTTGAAAGAGGAACTAACAGATTTGAAAATGGAGGTGGCGGGGTTTGAAAATCCTTTCTTTGTTACCCTTTCAATTGTTGTTTTAGGATACATACAACCACCAGCTCAAAAAAAAAAAAAAAAAAAAAAGTTGATTTAAAAAAAAAAAAAAACAGCTAGACATGATCATATCTCATTCTTTAACTTTCTGATACTTCAAACTTGTGCACAAGAAAATTTGTGGTTGACAGCAAGTGGAAGCTGCCATCATATCAGGGTTTCTATTTGTTCTTTGGCTTCCACCTTAATGTCAAATTTGACTGTGAAAGCAATGACTTAAGGAGACCATTGCACGCATATGGTTTGGGGAATGCTCACAGACTGCACAATCCTTCACTTGTCTTAACAATGGAAATGTTAATCTCCGTATTCTGTAGCTCTCATCTTGATCTTGGTGGTTACTTCTCTATTGCAGTGATAAGATGCATCCTGATACGACTAACCACTACTAAAAACTGGCATCCATCTAGCTCCCTAGCTATACCTCATGAAAGAATCTAGAAAATGTTACATTTATTTAGTTACTTTTGCTTCCATTGTAGCTTTATACAATGACTTTTCTTCATATCTTTTTTTTTTTTTTTTTTTTTTTTCCCCCAGGTGTTTCTTTGTTTCAAATTTCATTAAACCATGTTTGGAGAATTGATTTTATTAACTGAAAATCTGAAAAAAAATGTCATTGGAGTTAGCAGCATGAGAAAGACTTGCAGGAACATATCTTTTTAGTAGTACTATAAAGGAAAGTCTTGGAGATTCATATTTTGAAATCTAATTGGCTTCTTACTGTTGTGTACTTTTTCTTGCTAAGCACTAGGGAAAACTCTTGGTGTGTTTTTGTTTTGTTTTGTCAGTAAATACAGCTATTCTTCAGTGGTTTCTATTACCTGGATAATTATCATCATGTATTTTCTTGTCTGCGAAACAAGCTGCTGTGGGTCTTGTGTCTTAATTAGAAACTAGTATTTCTAAGCTGCCAGTTACCACGTAGGACAAGAACTGAGCTGTGGCTAAGTGATTTTTCATCTACTTGACAGATGACACACTTACAGAATAAACAGAGGGTGGGGGGTATAGTTAACAAAACAGATAAAATTTCAGAAATCCTTCAGTAATTACTGTTTTTGAGCTGAGTCAAACTTCTCAGAGTCCAAGAAAAGCTGCACAATGAGTAGGGGACTTCTGCTTTTGTTCTTTTAAAGACATTGCTGAGCTATTTTTTCTAGTAATACCAGTTTGTATAGCAGTTAAAAGAATTGTTTTCTCCACCTGGAAAATAATATTTTTTTTGTGAAAGAATGGAAGAGCTTAAATTTCATAGTTGGAAAGTGAATATATAATTAATACTTCCCCATTGCAACTATAATAGAAATTAAATGGTAAAACAGCACACTTTATCTGTGAAATGTAGTTGTAGAGAAAAATCTGTGCTGTAGGACTGGCAGGTTGAGCATTTATGAGAAATTTCATCCTGGTAGCCTGTTTAGTGAACAAGATGGGTATTGCTAATGAGACATAACAAGAAAAAAATAACAGTCCTAAATTCTTATAAAATATCTTAGTCCAATGAAGTTGAATTTCCCAAGAGTTTTGCTACTTACTCAAGCTTAGAGTAGGTTACATTTTTGAGAAAATGCAAAGATACATAATGTCTCTTTATCATTCTTCTGGTGGAGAATTTGTCCTAGGAGTGTCCCTTTCTTGTTTCTTGGTTCTGGGAGATGTTTTTCTTTAGCAGAGATGTGCACATAGAGACTGACAGAGTATTTTTGAGATGTACCATTGCAGCAGTGCTTGGCGTGTTTCTGCTATCTGGTGATATGTAATTGGGGTGAGGATAGGAGTCAGGATATCCTAGGAGATAGAAATGGAGACCTAAAGGGGTAACTGCTTGCTTCCCTTTCCAAGACCTGATGAAATGAAAGGAAAATTTTTTGAAAAACCTACTATGTGTGAGAGGCAGAGGGGAAAAAGGAACAGAAGGGGAGAGGAAATTTTATTTTATTAAAAAAGGCCACCAAGTTTATTAAATATGTTCTCAAATCCATGAGCCACTATGTGCTTCTGACCAAGTTGCTTGCTGATTGCAAATTGTGCCCTGTGAATGCACCTAAACCCCATGCTCCAATCTTAGCCTGTCTTTAGTATTAACCTTTACAGAATTATCCCATAGGTTTGAGAATAATTTTTATAAATGGGCAGAAGCCCATAATGACCAAGAAACAAGAGGTTGATCTGTCAGTAGAAGTAAGCATATTGCACTTTTCTGCATGTATCTGTTCTGAAGGGAGATGCACAACACTGGAAGTGCTCTACTTCATGGTTAAGACAGTATTATATGGAATGTGAGCTCCAGAGTTTTAGGTGTCTGTATTTACTTTCTCCATAGGAAAAAAATAAATAAATGATTGTCTTATATGCAAACATACTGCTTTCGTATGCGTAAATTTAATTTCTTTTTATTAAAAAAGATATTTTTGGAACTGTTATCACAGAGATAAAAATACATCATTCCTATATTTCTTTTACTATTTTAAGTACTCTATTTCTTCCTATGTTAAGACAGGAGGAAAAAAAAAAAAAAAAAACATCTCTAGGCAAGATCTGTTAATGTGGAGATCCATTGTTCAGGTCAGGGAATCCTCCAGTATGGTCCCAGCATGCCAGCCCACTGCAGTCCGCAGCTGCCTGCAGTAGGTTGAGCAGGAAGAAGCTATCTGCTGCAGACCTCACTGTCTTTTCAGCTTGATTTAACTCGATAAATATCCTCCATATGACTTTCAGGATCAGGGTTTCTTTCCTCTGTTTCTGTTCTGTTTTGTGAAATATGCACTTATTTATATTAAGGACTTCCTTACTTTAATTAAATTATTCAGTGTAGCATCTCTGATAATTGTCGCCTGGGTGAATTTGAGAGTAAGAATACTTACAGTATTACAGCAGGAATTAAGAAGTAGATACAAGTAGGAGTGAGGAAAGAGAGCAAACTCTGAAGTTAACAAATTTTTAATGCCACCACAATACTTAGAAAAGTTCAGTTGGAAGGGAAGATCATCTAGCCCAACTGCCTGACCTCTTCAGGGCTAACCAGAAGTTAAAGCATCTTATTGAGGGCATTGTCCAAATACCTCTTGAACACTGACAGGCACAGGGCATCAACCACCTCGCTAGGAAGCCTGTGCCAGTGTTTGACCACCCTCATGATAAGAGAGATTTTCCTCATGTCCTGCCTGACCCTCCCCTGGCACAGCTTTGCACTGTTCCCATTCTGCCATTGGTGACCAGGGAGCAGAGACCAGTGTGTCCATCTGCACTTACTTTCCCTCCTCAGGGACTTGCAGAGAGCCACAGGGTCACCTCTCAGCCTCCCCTTCTCTAGGTGAGACAACCAAAGTGTCCTCAGCCTCTTCTCACAGGACATGCCTTCCAGCCCTTTCACCAGCTTTTTTTTTTTCCTTCCTCTGGATGCTTTCAAGTACATTAGTATCCCTTTTATCTTGTGGAACTCAGAAGTATACACAATATTCAAGGTGAGGCCAGAACAACACTACATGTATCAGGAAAATCACCTCTTGTGACCATCTTGTTATGCTAAGTTTAATGCAGTCATCATTTTATGTTACTCCTTCCATAAATAATGAATTTATTCTGTGTGACCTTTGCCTGAAATAAAAATACAAAGGAGCATTGGGAACGTTAAATAGTCCTTAAATCCTAGAGTTTGCCCTTTCCCCTGGGATTTCCAGCAGCACGGCCAGGAGGCAACCGTTGTCACTATTCGTGTTATTCTCTTCAGTTCATTTACCAAGAAGGTATCAAGAGAGAGGGCTGTCACTACTGTTCTCCCCTAGCAATTTAGGGAGCGAGAGCAGCCTAGAGGAGAGATGGTACAGAGCCTGTCTCCTTCAGCCATTTCTGCAGCATGGCATTGAGGGCTGCTCAATCCATGCTGTAGTGCTAGATTTATGTTAAAGGATGATAATTTGCATTTAAGGGTTCATCTTGAAATAAATGTAAGAGGTACTTACCAGCCTGCCTCAAATTGTGTCTAAGGAAAAGGCTTTTTACTACTCTTGTAGGAAAAAATGTATTTTAAAAGAAATCCAAGCAGCTTTGAGCTTCAGTCAATTTCACCATATGCAATAGTATGTAATTATCTTCATATTGTTTCTTTGTTCTCTCACACAGGCTTGTTACTTGGTTGCAACAGTAAAGCAATATAAAGCTTGTAAATTAAATGGTGAGAAAATACAGGTTTCAGTCACAATTGTACAATACTATTTCAGAGGTTTGGGGGCCCAAAAAAGGACTCATTTTATAATGACTTGCTGTACTATTTACAATCAGTAGTATTTCTGCCTTTCTTTTATAGTAGAATAAATGGGAATCTGTGGCTGTGTTGACTGAATTAAGCTAATTATAAGATAATCCTTTTCCCAATGAACTTAATTTTATTACATCAGCGTAGTCAACTGAGATTTCAGGTGGAAAAATATCTGATGGAAACCTGACTCACCATGATGAGCAAGATCTTGTCCTGCTAATCACCTACACCTGGGAAGATACTTAGGCAGGTGGTAGAAAGCAGGGGAGGTGAAGTGAGAACTAGGGATAAAATACTTGACCTGTAACTAGGAGTCTGACTGTCTCATTCCCTTTATTTCTTGTGTTTCATTTCTTCTAGCAGAGAGGATGCTTGAGTATGGTCAGCGTTGCTACAAGCCTTCATACCATATGTAGAGTGCATTCAGTTCTCAGCTGCTCCTGGCAGTTCTTTTCATTATTTGAACTTGGTGTAGGTATGTATGTGGAGGAGGACAATTTTGAAAGTGCTTCAGGATTTGTCACCTCTTCCATAAGCCTCTACCTGTTTTGTGGATATACAAATTACTGTCTTGGGAAGATGGAATTTCATGTTGTGTACTCTTTGGCGTTGGTGTGATTTGGCTGCAAGCTGTATATAGGTTAACAATGGGTGAATTTGGAAGAACTCACTGTTGTTAGGGCAGGCATTCTGTTGCAGTATGTGAAAAAGAGTAGGTACATCTCCAGTTTAAAAACAATAAGAACTGGAAATGATTAGGGGTAGCATTCTCTGGTGTAGCAACTTGTTAAAATTTAGGTTATTTCTGAAATTCCAAGATAGATGATTCAGTTTTGGGGTTACTGCTTGATGCTATGCAAAATATTTCCCTGAACAAATACTGATTTTTAATTTGTGTTGCTGCTGTCTACAGAAGTGGGGGAGAGAAGGGGGAAATGACCTTGTCTTACACAGCTGTAAACTGAGCATTTTCCTTGATGATGATGATTTAAATTACCTGAGATAGAGCATGTTTTCTAGAACAGTCCTCTACTTTCACAATCAAAAATACTTTTCTTGAATTTTTTTGAAACTTCTCTTTATAGTTGTATTTAGATGACCATTCAGCAGATCAAGGAAGACCAGAATTTTAATACTTGCTACTCTTTTTTTCTATTTGTAGCTAAGACCAGAGTAATTTCAGTGTGTGAATGAACAGGCTGAATAAGCAGAAGTAAATTTAACTTATTTCAATGGTAATGTTAGGTAGTGGATATGCATGTTTTTGTTCGTTAAACAGATATGAGTGAAAGAAAATCATTAGTTCATACACAGAAGGATCGGTTTGTTCACATAAACTCAATCTGTGATGCAAAGGTCAAAAATGTTAATGGTTTCTGCAGTGAGAGATTTGATAGAGATTAAAAGTTACTTATTTGGCAGGCTGATCCCACTTATGTTACTGATTTCCTGCAATACAGGAAAGAATTAGTCTTCCTAAGCAAACATGATTTACTCGATCTCTTAAATTTTGTAATTCTATAAAGGAAACTTGAAAGGATGCAAGATAGAGTATTCTGTGAAAAAAAAATAAATATATATATATATGATACTGACATAAAGGTGATTTCTGAAAGTTAATTTTCAATGTTATCAGTTTTTGTTGTTCATTTCAGTATTTGTTCATTCAAAATTGTGAAAATTCATATTTTGAACTTAAGAATACTCAATAGTATACATGTACTTAAAATTGTTAATGTGCTTGAATTGTGGGCTCTGCTGTGGGTTCTTGTATGTTTGTAAACCCTATGTTCAGCAACTCTTTCTCTTCTAAATGGCTTGCCATGTAACTGCACAGGGACTGCTTATTTTACTTAGACCTTTATCACTTACGGTTAAAGCAAGTCTTTGCAGAGTCAGCATTAAGATGTAGCAAAGTAAGCTACTGCAAAGCTGTAGAAAATAGGTCACTGCAAAGTCAGTGTACAGCTATTGGAAATAACTCTCCTGACCCCTTCCTGACCCTTATTGATATTTGCAGTTACATCTAAAGCAGATGTATGATCGTATAAAGTGTGTTTTGGCCAGCCCTGAATCCAGAGTTGTGGTGCTGGCCATGGCCTGACGATAGCCTTCCTCTGGACAGCAGCTCTAGAGGGAGTCCAGAGGCACCCTGTAAGCCAGCTGCTGGCTGAGGAGAGGGTACTCTTAGGGAGAGGGCACTTAAGAGCAAATGCAAAGAAAATGGGCCTTCAAACTGGGGATGGATAACCCGCCAGAATATGTTATCTGGTGCTCCACATCCAGGCATATGGGGACTTCTCATTAGCCAAAGTTGCTTGGTGACAGCTCAGAAAGTCACTTCTTTGCCTTGAGGTGATGAACGGACCAGGCCAATTTGGGCATACAAAAGAAAGTCAAAATTTGAAGCACATGTTGCTGGTTTTGACATTTAAAATCTTTGATTGCACTCTAAACCTTTAACTTTAAAATGCCATTGATTTTCATTAGAAGGCTTTGTAATGTACTTCAGAATTACTCTTTCTCTCTCAAAAAAAAAAAAAAAAAAAAAAATCTGTTAAGGAATTATACCGATTTCCTATTTTGGACTCTTTCCAGTCTTATAAATTGGGATTTAATCTGGCTACTGGACTGAAATAGATATAGAAAGTAACAACTCATTAATAAGATCTTTTGCTTAAATATGTCTCTAACTGCAGCACTGTACAAATGTAACAGAAGAAAAATCTTGCTAATTTCTTAGTGCTCTGACTTAATATTGACAAATATTTTAATATTTCTTTTTTGAGAGAAATATATGGGGAACATTATTCTAAATTTCTGAAAGCTTGTAGAACTAAATTTGGATTTAAGCCTTATTTCCCTAAGCAAATGTAGGTTAGAGTAAGAGGATAGTCGAGCATTAATATTGTTTTTTTCCAAATATCTGTCAATGTATCCGCATGTAGTGAGTTTGATTCATCAGTTTTGAACTCTAAATTGTTTTTAGAATAATTTACTTCAAGAAATTTTCAGTTCTTGTTTTAAAAAAAAAAAAAAAAAAAGTGTTTCTTCCTTTATTTGTTCCTGGGAATCAAAAAGCTTGCCCAGCTGTAGCATGAAAATGAGACAGAATCCTCAATCAAACATTTCTTTAAAAACTAAGGTTACTCTAAGTAGACTGTGATATTTTTTTCATAATGTTGTAGTCACCTTTCTGCCTCCATATCTCATGGAAATACTGGGAAAAATATTTGTCTGATAACTTCTATTCAAGCTTTCTTTAAGAAGCCTGACATAAGTCTCTGTACCAGCTATTCTCTGTATGTTTTCAGATTTCATTTGGAAAGGGGCCAGTTGAAAACATTTTCCCCTCTCCGTTTTGACAAGTTTGAAAATGAGAGATTGAGACTAGTCATAGTATGTTGCTGCATAGTTGCCTGTTACAGTAATATATCTTTGGCTGATTAACATAAGCACTGCTCATTACTGTATAATCACTAATCCTTGTGTAATGAGGTGGCTGTGCTACTGTTGCTCCTATGCCTCTGTCCTCCCTGCAAAACTGTCTCTTCTTAATTTCATGGTTTTCAAGGAAGTGACCACATCATCTCTGTGGACAAGAGTTTTCTTCCTTTGCTGTAAGTCCAGGGCTCATTTGGGGGGCTCTTGAACTTAAAAATAGTGTTCAGAGTGGTTCCAGGTTTGAGACCAATAAAAGTGTTGTTTTTAATCCACTTGGACAGCCTTCACCAATCATCTTGAGAGTAAACTCTATTCTGAGGTGGACATATAGTTGACATGACATTCCTCAGGGAAATGCAGCATTTTATTGATTAAAAAGCCTATTCTTCTTTTGATGCGTCACTTCATGAGCACAGCAGTGATATGGCTTTCAGTGTTAGTCTTTGTCTGTGAGCAAAGATGTATCCCAGGACATCATGGTCAGTGCATTGATGCAGTCAGAAAGTAGAGAAGTAGCTCACTTAAGCCTGTGTTCACAATAGCTACTGTACCAGTTAGCTGTACCAGACAGCAGCAAGAGCTCCCAAAGCTTGCTTAGACAGTGGTGCTCCAGGCATGTGCTGCAGCAGCTATAGAGCTGTTGGTCATGAGCAATCAGTGCAAAATTCAGTGCCAGCTCTGGCCATGTCTTCCATGTGTTAGAAAGACTCATATGTAGATGATGATTAAATACAGAATGACCACATGGAATTTGGCTTCCTTCATCTATTTGGGCTTGATAGTCAATATGTGGGTATCTTTTCCATTGTAATTTTGCAGTTACTGTAAAAGGATCAAATATGTTACAGCAGGCATTTAGTTCATATGTTCTACAGCTCTTCCTCCTATTTTCTGACACACACACACACAACCAACCAAAAAAACAAGCAACAACAGAAAAAAGCTGGACTTTCTCCTTCTGAAGTAACAAGCGCAATTAAGATGCTCAACCTAATTAGCTCCCATCCTAGATGGCTTTATCATTCTGACTTGGAACTACTGTTCTTTGAAAGGAGGATAGAAGCTTTACTTAATTAGTTCACCATTTAACCACAAATTAGCCAGTAAATTTGTAAATGAATAACTTTAAATTCCAAATTACACTTATCGAAGGAGTATTTGCATTACTTTATGCAAGTGGAATAATTACCTTAGTTAACTAGCACTCAAAAGTTTTTCAGTTTATATAAATCTTTCAATTTAAACAAACAAAAAAACAGAGTGACAAAATCTTAAGTGTTCTTTAAACCTTTAATTTAAGGTCTCATGGTCTTAACTGAAATCTTCAGAATTCTTTGCATCTCCTCCCCACCCCCAGGGAAAGCAAAAATGTCTTTATAGTAAGTGAATAAGATCATCTCTTTTCCAAGAAAAAGTCGAGATTACCCTGATTTTTTCCAAGGGGTGTGTCCTCCTAGTCCATATGTTCTAACACTGAACCTATGTAAACCTTGTGAACATTAAGTGAAGAAAATAAATCTTGCTCTTAGGAGTAATTTTTTGGCTGCACATTGCAAGTGTAGCTAGAGAATATGTATTTACAACCAGTTACTTCTGCAGGGAGAGAAAAATAAAGGGTCAGTCATAGGTCAAAAATGATATTATTTTCCAGGGATTAAAACCCAGGTAAGGGTTGTTAGGGGGGTTGGGGACTATATGCTTCAATTAAAAGAAACGAGAGAAGACAAAGAAAAAACTTAAATGATGTGCTGATTGCGGGAGTTAATGGACATCTGTAAATGAGTTGGAAAATTTTATCTCAGTCAGAACCTCACAGTTGTCTTTATCAGGATAACTCTTTAAATGCTTTAAGAAACTCTGAATCTTTGCCTGCTTTGTATGTGCCTTTATCATGCATAAAGCTTCTACTTGACAGGTAAGTTTTGTGTGAATATGTTTTTCTTCAGCTTATTTTCCTATAGTATCAGACCCTTTGAGATCCCCAAACCATAACTGAATAATAATAATAAAAAAATGTTTTAACAAAACGTGTAATAGTTTAGGAATATGCACTATTGGTGTTATTTGTACAGTTTAATTCCCAATTTTCATCCTTTTTTCTTATTCCTCTGCATCTCCCCACCATGCTCCAAATCACAAGGCTGGAACAGGTTATCCATCATAAAATAAAACGTTTTTCCTATGTGATTGTCTCTGAAATTCACAGAATTTATGCAAATGAGAGACTGTTTAAAAATCAAGGCCCTGAATTTTATTTATGTTAGGAGGAAGGAAAAGAAAAGGCAAGGATATATATTACTGGCACAAAAGATATTCTGTATTTATTTTATGTATGGTGAAAACAAATTTATTTTTGGTGTGAGACAAACTCAAGGCAAAATGTTTCAATACAGCCATGCACCAAAAGTATTTGTGTGAGACCCTATCAAGGTTCAGTGGAAAGTATCAGAAGGTAGTACTTAGCCTTAGGCATGGCTTTCCTTCCTGTGGGAGCTTATTGAAATTGTTTTTATCAACCTTCCTTAATACTTCTTAACTGGTAGACAGAATCACAGAATCACAGAATTTTCTAGGCTGGAAGAGACCTCAAGGTCATCGAGTCCAACCTCCAACCCAACGCCAACAGCCCTCCACCAAACCATAGGTTTACATATTTATATCACAAGGGTCAGCGTGTTAGTTTTACTGAAATGTTTTTTACAAAGAGATGTTGAACAAGCTGTATATACTAGTACATTAAGAAGAAGAAGGTGGTTCTTTTTATGTATAGGGTTTCTAAGAGGCTTGAATCTAACTGTTGATACCTGTTTCTAAGTCCTGTGTTGTGACTTCGGAGCTCAAAAGGCTACCTGCTAAGGATATGCCTAAACTGTAAAAGGTTTGTGATGTTATGGTAGCAGTGGAATAGTGCTGGCAAATCTATAGACTGAAATTTAATTTCATATTCCTGTGTGGAATTAATTATGTTGGCAAAGTGGCAATTCTGCCAGTGTAACTGCTGCTGCAGTGGGGGGGGAGTTTGTTGATTGCAGCCTGTCAGTCAGTAGGAATAACTGTGGTGGTAAATGACATTAGCATAAACATACTCTGATTTGATTTAGGAACAGTTGACATATATTCTGGTAGTGAAACAGGGTTTGGTTTGGGGAAAAGAACCTGGTGTATATCCTCTGCTACTACAATGTATATCTGGTATGATATTCAGCTGAGGTTAGTGAGGAAGATGTCAGATTATTGACCTCCTCATGCATGCTTCTACTGAGACCTCACTTAAGCAAGTTGAATTTTTATCCCAAATAAAAAAATAAGTATTCTCCCTGCTCCAGCTTGGCCACTGGTCTGTTCCATTAATAGCCATAGTGATGGCAGACTCCATGAAGTCAAATTTCAAATGTTTTGGTGCTATCAGCACTGACCTGGAGACTGCACCTAAGAAGTTACTTCAGACAGTGAATGCAAGATTAATTTCCAGTACCACCCAGAGGAGAACTCTGTTACCTGTAGCAAGTTTATTACAGATTAAGAAAGCATATGAGTGTGGAATTTAATGATGAAGACAGTATTTTGAAGTGTTGTTAATCTGAAATCCTAAATTCTTTTGTGCTGATACTGCCTTTTAATGTGAAAAGTTGTATAATGTTTGACTGTATAGTTGTATAATGTTTGGGGTACTTAATTCTAAATTGTCTTTGCTAAAAGCTATTGAATATTGAATAACCCTGACATACATGTAAAATTGTAAACTCTGTAACGGGAAAAGATGCAAGAGGAATGAAACATGGAGGAAGCCAGAAAGTGACAAGTGAAGGCTGAGACTGATAGTTTGAACCAAACAGCAGAATAGAGAAGCAACTGAGAAGTTGCCCATGCACAGTGGTGAATTCTGTTTGGGCAAAACATGCCCTGTAGTTACTTCTGCAAACCAAGGCAGGGAGAGGAAGGCTGGCTGCCACTCTCCCTGAATATGAGTGCCTCTGAGGCCAAGAACTCCTGAAAGGGGTGGCAAGGAACAGTGAGGAAATGGCAGTGTTGCTTCTGTTACTCATCTGTATTGCGGGTGGGTTCAAGCCTTGCCTCAATTTGGAGTGGCCTTGCAGCTTGCTGCAGCTGCTTGCATTGATGGTTCCTTGATAGTTTTGCTGTTGCAGAGCCTCTGGAGTATGGTACGTGTGTTCTTGATGGCAGGAGCACTCCTGAAATCTTCGTGAAGGATGTGTAGGAGTGTGTAAAATTTGGCACGCGTGGTTCAGTAGAATCGGGCTTCTAAATTTTTCTTGGAATGTGTCATGTTGAATTACACTTTGCTGCAAAATGTAATGCTGCCTTGTCTGTGCTGTTTAGGCTGTAAGTAGTACAGACCCACTGAAACTAGAACAGTTTTGCTATGTAGAAGAGGTGTAAGACTTGGATAGGTAACCTGGACTCAACAGTTTAATGAAACCTGGCTACTGTAGACCAGAGTAAACAGCAACGTTGCATGTATTGATTCATTCTCCTCCGCCCCTGAAGTGTTTGAGACCTCAGGCCTCAAGTAACTTCTTAATCTGCAAAGTGCACAGCATCTCAAAAGCACTATTATTTGGTGTCTTTCCACTGCAGAGGCAAAATAGCTATCACTGCCTATCTGGTTATCAGTGCTGATTCTACTCGAGAGGTAGTCATTCCTTGAAACACACAATGTGATCCTCTCACACATACAAACAAGTGTTACTTGAGGTTTGAGTCACTCTGCCTCCAGAGGCAATTTTTGAAAATTCACCCTCAAGATGCTGTTTCCTAGAATATAGAGCCCATTCCTTTTCGCTGTTCCACCTTGTTTTTCTTTTTCATCCTTTTTGAATATGCTCACTTCTAGGGTATCTGATGTAATCAGGGCTGACAGCCAAACTGATAACAATGGTTTACGGAGATCGGGGTGGCTGTAAGGGGAAAAGGGAAGCAGATCAGTGATAGTGGGGAGTGGAATTTGCTGGAAATGTGATGGTCTGCTCTTTTTTTTTTTTTTTTTTATTATTATTATTATTATGAATATTTTGGGGAAAATGTAGTAGGAATGTAGGAGAAGCAAAAACTCAGTGTTTCAGAGCTGTAATTTTCCTGATCCTGTTGAACCCAGACTGAGCTACCTTGAGCACTAGACTGAAATGTAGTGTTTTGGAGTTTTTAATTGTATAATAAGCATGCTTTTCTGTATAATTCTGACAGATTAATCCATACATTTCTAGGATTGCGTAGGACTGAGCTTTCACACCAGACTTGTTGATTTCATACTGGCATAAGAATTTGACTACTTCAGTCAATTTACAATATCTGAGATTTGCATCAGCCAAAAAGAAAAAAATAAAATACTTCAACAGGCATTTAGATGTTATTTTACTCCACTGAGTTGCAAGTACTATACATGTAAATATTTTCAAAACTATAAAACCATATTGGGTTGATGTGAATGTGGAAAGGGTGTTCTTTAGTTTCCCTTGATTGTGTGCAAATGCTACTAGCTAATACATCATGGTGAAGAATACAGTGTATCATTTCTATGAAGACATGAATATTAGCTGTTACCCATTGCATTGTAATTTGGTTTGGTGTAACTTTTGTGTGTAATTCATAATTTACAAGATACACTGACTGTAAAACTTTTCAGTTTCTTCATGTAGAGATTAAATACTGATAAATAATTGTGGCTTAGCTGAAGGTGTTCTGAATTATTGAAAATGCTTTGATTTGACTAAGGAACATATCCTTCTTTCAAAATTCCCATGTCACAGAGGTTGAGTGTGAGAGGTTCCTGACAATCCCTTCACTTTTTTTTTTCCCTGTGCAGTCAAGTAGCTTGTTATCTCTTGGTGCAACTTCTAGTAGATAAAAGCATTTGCAAATGAGAGCTTTTGTAAACAAAGTAGATAGCAGAGGTGGGAAGGGACAAGTGCTGAACTGGAAATAACTCTTTATTTCTGTAATAGGCTAGGTATCAAGTTCTATGTTGATTACAGACATCTAAAAGGGTTGGACAGTGGGTGTTTACTACATAGCAAATACACCAAATAATTAAATGGATTTTTCAAAAACATATGATGGAAAAGGAAGGTAGTGATTTGACAACAAAAAAAAATATCAGCAGCAATGAGAATAATAAATACTGATATTAAATAGTAATCCCTCTTTATTTGGACACATTAACTATCACTACTTTGTGGGGGAAAATCACAGTGAAATAACACTGTTTAAAGCTAGTAAGTGCTCTCAAAGACTTTTTTTTTTTTTTTTGGTACTAGCCTCTTCAAATGTTGACTCTCGAAAACTGTCAGCTTGTTATTTGAATTAGCAGAACTTTTTTTTTTTTTTTTTTTTTTTTTTGTCTTGAATCTAAGGATTTTAGCTAATAAGCTGAAATGGTTCACAGTGGATTTGCTTATAGTGAAAAACAACAACAATTATATCAGGAAATACTGGGTGAGAGTGTCCTGAAACAGTTAAATCCTCGTTGTTTCCTTCTGGTTTTGAATTATCTTTTGATTATTTAAAATTTACCAGAATTAGTCTTTTAAAAATAGTGTCAGCCTTCCAAGACCTTATATGGTATGGTATCTTTCAAAACTGCTTGAAATAATTGAGAAAGGAAGGATAAAGTCCATCTTGCTTATCTCAAATGGTGAGAAATCCAATTGCACTGTATCCTGCTCTGCCAGCGAAAGTAGTTTGACTAAATTGAAGAGGGTCATAAAAAGTGAGGAATGTGACAGACTGATGAGTAGGTTGAAAATGTTTATCCTGTATATGTAGGCTTGGTCATGAAGACCATCATCAATCTATAAAGCAAATGAGATAACTTGAGAAAAATGTGAGCTGAATGTGGCATAATTTAGTCATAAGAAGTAATTTTTGAAGGGTTCTCATTTTTTTCCACAAAATCATAATGTTGGTGTTGGGTTGAATAAATGACTTTCATATTGTGTTGTCAAAGATGGTTGTTGTAAGCATTCACTATAAAAATGTGGCTCTTCTGTCCTCATTGTTTCTTTTCGCTGCCTGAATATTATTTTAGGGTACAATGAGCGATATTTTGTATGGAAATTTATCTGTTGTGAGTTTTCTCAAGAAGAGCTGGAAATGTGAGGTGGGAAGGGTGGGGACTGAGGTGGAAATGGGGACTATAAGCAGGTGGGAAAGGTTGTGCAGAACCAGAGGTGCAAACTCATAGTTATATTTTTTTTCTTTACTGCCTTCTGTTTCATGAGGATATCCCAGAATTGCCGAAGGAGACCAGCTTCCTTATTATTACAGACAATAGCTGTATACAACCCCAGATCAGAATTTAGCAGACTTGTCTGTCTGGGGGATGCACCCTTCCTCTTGCCTGGAGAGTTGGGGCGGGGTCTTCATAAGACAAACCTTTACCGTTAGTTCCTTGTATAGTGACTAGGGAAATAGCATCAGTTACTGTTAGCTTTTGTGGGAGACATGGCTCTATTAATTGTAGTTACTTGAACATTTATCTAAATCAGCTCTATCAGCTGAATGTAAGAAACTAATTTTAATTGACTGCATTTAATGCAGTGTTACCTGAAGGTGTCTACATTGCTAAATTTAAACATAAGCAAAATGACTTACATAGCCCAAGAGGAACTTCAGTGTGCTTCTTTTCTGCTCTGCTTAGCAATTACAGAGCAAATCTCTCAAGATTAGCCAGGTGCAATATGCTACTACTCACTTCTCTGTGTAGCATCAGGTATTGGCCAGTGCTGGAGGCTGCCTGCCAGATTTCAGGGAAGCAACGTGATCTGCTCTGACAAATCCTATAAGTTCTTTTGGAGTGGTATGCTCTGCTTTGAACAATGATGCATTCTCTACAGGTCGTGTTTGTAGGGTTAGTGGCAAGTCAATTTTTCTACATCCCGTTTCATAGTGATTGCATTTCCTGCCCAAAGTGTTGACTAAGAAAATTTGTTGTATGTTAACATGTAAGCATGAAGGCACTTAGAAGGATGTAAGTATTTTGCAAGAAAACAGCAAGTCTAACAAATGTGCATGTATATGGACATCCTATTTAATGGGTAAAAATCAACCAGGACTTGCTGAAAGGTGTTTGGTGTGTAGATGTGTTTGGTCTGTAGATGTGATAGTACAGGTGTCTCCTGGCTACATAACCCACTGGTGGGAAAGACTGGAAAAGATAATTGGGGACATCCTTCCATGCAGCCTGCTCCTGGGAGAGGACTGCTGTCTGTGACCAGAGCAGGGAGCCCTGCTCTGCTTGGCTGCATAATGGTTGTGACCAAGTGACTGAAACCTTGCTAGCAGTCCTAACTTCAACCTATCTTTCCTGATCTTTTTTCCTACTCAGACAATCAAAACTGGCAGCTCTGTGCACTGTTTTAGTTAGCCAGGGGTTTTGTTCTGCCTATACATCCCTTTCCCTTTATGGTGTCTGACTTCATAGGTGGCAGAAATGAGGCTGCCTTGTGATTCTCAGGGCCTGAATAAGATTGGAAAAGTCAATGAAGAGATATCTGTGCTCTTTTGCATCTTTATAAATAATAAATTTATGTACTTGCTCTTAGCGGTAGGTGTTCCGTCCATCATGACTGCTAGTTGGACTTCTCCTTTTGGCAGGTGATAAAATTCGAACATTGAACAACATGAAATGCTTAATACAATGGCTCTCCTCCCACGCTCATTTTAATTAAGTAGCCATAACTGGGATGGAAAAAAACACATTAATGCGTCTCAGAATAGTGAAAGATGTAGGTTAACGTAATAGGTGGTCTTACTGTGCAATCATTCTTAGCGCTTTCTGAAATGTTTGAACGAAGATGTTATTAAGTGACAGGCAAAAGTCTGAAGTATATTTTCTGTTGTATTTTACTGATATTTCCTTCTGCTTGGCCATATTCCAAAGCTGTATTGCCAGAGAAGGTTCTACATAGTATTTTTAATTTGTAACACATTTTGTGTAAGGATTATTTGTCTCTTTATGACCCCAGTGTTGTGGAATAATTAGTAAGTTCAGGAAAGATTTACACAGCTGCTATCACTTCTAATTTTTTGGGGGAAGGCAATATTTGGTTTTACCTGAGATACCCTTTTGCTTACACTTTTAAGCACTTCTATAAGTTTTACATTTCAGGTGACAAGATGGGCTTAGAGAGTACTCTAGTATTGTAATGTAAAAAGTTGTAACACAGCAACCTTGACTTAAATTCTGTTTTATTCATTCTTTTGCCTTTTCTTTTTTTAGTATGTTGGGGGCATAGTATTGTCTGCCATGGAACGTAAAACCAAGTAAAAAAAAAAAAAAAATGCAGTTATAATCTGGCCTTAGAAGGGAAAATGCAGAGAGGATGGAGCCAGCCTCTTTTTACTGGTGCCCATTGGCAGAACAAAAGGCAATGGGCACAAACAAAAGCACAGGAGGTTCTCTCTGAACATCAGGAAATGTTGTGCTGTGCAGTTGATGAAGCACTAGCACAGATTGCACAGAGATGTGGAGGCTCCCTCTTTGGAGATCTTCAGAAGTCATCTGAATATGGTCCTGGGCAAACAGTTCTCAGTGGCCCTGCTTGAGCAGAAGAGTTGGACAAAATTACTTCTAGAGGTCCCTACCAGCCTCAACTGATCTGATTCTTTTTCTATGTTAATCATACTTCTGAGTAGCTGAAAGTGAATCTAAACAATTGTTGTTGTTGTATTTGTTTTTATTTCGTTTGCTTATTTCTGGAGAACTGGTAGAATTAGCATCAGAACTACTACTTCATTAACTTTCTGAAACTCACTCATCTTGGGACTTTACTATGATAACAAAACCAATAAAATTATCACATCATAGTATCATAAGAAAATTGTGTTGTGTTTTATTTATGGAACAAAAATCTAATTTTTTTCCTTTTACAAAAAGGAGGGAGTAGACCAAATGGAACAGCAGCAAAGATGACAAAATGTTTGACAATCAGCCAAATTTCTAATGAATAATGAAAGGAAAAGAAGAGAAATGATATACAATGCAGTATTGAAGGCTATCTAACTCTGGAAAAAATGGAATAGGGACTCCAGTTTTGGGGAGGACTTTGAAAACCTTTCATTATGAATGTTTTCAGGGCAATGCTTCAATGTTTTCAGAACTCTATGCTCTTTCTTTCAAAGAGGATGTTAAAAGAATTGTGCATGGGGATGATGGAGATAGAAGTAAAGAATGAAATAATATAATGGCAATTCAAGGAACTTGGAAACATAAAGGCAGCCTGGAAGATAATTACAAGATAACAGGAATGATTCTGTATTAAAGATAAAACTTCCTTTTATGTGAGGAAGATTCAAATTCTAAGTGCTGGTTGCTGATATAGCCAGCATCATCTTGTACGATTTTCTTCCTTTTTTATATCTTCTACTGTTGCATTTGGAACCTTGTAGTTTCAAAACTTTTTTCCCCAACCAAATGAATGTTAAGTCAGATATCAATTTTTGGAGGCAAAAGGCTGCATTCCATATCTTGAATCATTGCCTCCATCAGTTGCTTGCAACAGTGGGTGAGTACTACTTATGCTTGCTCTAGTTTTGTTTCCAGAATTATATTCTCAAACTCAAATGCAAACAGCATAGGAGGTGGATTTTTTTTCCTTCTCATCTCTTTCTTGCCACACCCTACAATTGAAACCAATTGTGGTTGGCTCTACAAATAAAATAAGTTTAAGTTAGAAAAATAATTAATTCTTAATCATTATGTAATCATTACAAGTTGTCACACATGGGTGTTGGATACCTATTTTGGGTACTACCTCCAGTTTCACTGGGTCAGCACCATATTTATTTTTTTTTAAAGACAAGATATGTTGAATGTGAAAATGAAAATGTGTTGTTACCTCTTAAAGGATGATATGGAATGCAATAAGCATCAGAACAATGTCTGGGACTTTGTTATTCTTGCCTGAGGCTTAACACAGAACAATATGAAAGTCTCACACTTCTAATTAGTTATTAGAAAATAACAGGTGTCAGGGTTCATCCAGTAAAGACTGTATTGAGGTAAATGCTGAGGGACGGGGAGCAGGCCAAATTGATTTGTGGGTGTTATCACAGGCCTCTGTACTGGTTTCAGATGAGATGGTTAATTTTCTTCATAATCGCTGACATGGTGCTGTGTTTTGGATTTAGGATGAGAATAATGCTTATAATACACTGTTTCAGTTGTTGCAGAGCAGAGCTCACACAGCACCAAGGTCTTTTCAGCTTTTGGTGCTGCCCTGCCAGTGAGGAGGTGAGCCAGCCTGGCTCAATGGATTTCCCCACCATGTAGGGTCATGCTCAGCAATAACAGCTGGGGTCACTGGCTGGGACCCTGGGGCACTGTTCGGGGATGGGCTGGACATTAGTGAGCAGGTAGTGAGCAATTGCATTGTACATCACTTCTTTTGGGGTGTGTATGTATTTATAACGTATTATTATTCCTCCCTTTCTGTCTTATTAAACTGTCTTTATCTCAGCCCATGATTCCCCTTCCCCTGCCACGCACACACAAAGGGTGGGGTGAGCAAACAACTGGGTGGCACTGAGCTGCCTATGGGGTTACACCACAAAACTCCTAGAAATCCTTGGAGAAGTGTGTCAGGTTTTTGGGATTCTCCTATGTCTTTCTGAGTGCAGAAAGGTTCATGGAAGATTCCAGTTGACCAGCTTCTGCCATCTACTGTGCCCTGATAGCATCACAGAAATTAAGTGTTCATGGGGACGATTTAGAACTTTTCCATTTATTGGTTAAAACTAGGGAGTGAACTAGACTGCAAGCACAAATATCTTAACATGAATAGGATCTGTTTTAAATGTTCAGAATTACCCATGAATCAACAAGTTCAAGAAAAATGTAATGCTTTGTATTTCAGAGAAATTGTTGGGGTGTTGTCTGGCACCTTTCAGAGGGTTTGACTTAGAATTTATTGTGAAAAGAAACAAAAATGTTACTAGGTACTTCTTTTTTCCTTAAAACGCACCTAAATGTCAAAAAAAAAAAAAAAAAAAAAAAGGCAAATAACTACAAATTTCGGTGAAGAATATCTCTCTTTAAAATTTTTATAAATCATCTATATACATTTGAGGTTTTCCTGATTTTTTTCTCTAGCCTCCAAGATGGGCATTTATGGTTGTCAACGTATGTGGTTGAGTCCAACTAAGAGAACAGATAGCTAAAGTTGGTCAGAATCTGAATTGCAATACTGTTCAAAACCACATTCTAGATAAGTAAATTATCTGAAACACCTGGATTGAATGAGGGATCCATACTTAACAAAAAGTCCCAATACTGATTGAATAAATTTCCTTCTGTTTGATGTGTAGAAAGTGTCTTCATAATCTGCTCTCTCTGATGCAGGAATTATTTTAACGTATACTTGATTGGGTAAATAACACCAAAATACTTGTTTTCAGAGTAATGGATTGTTCTGTTCATTCAGGTGGTAGGTAAGGATGGAATCTGGAATGCATTTATTGTTGCTATTGTCTTTAGTCAGTATAGTCTCAGATATATTGAGGTATGCTTGTTTAAATAGATCTAAAAAAAAAAAAAAAAAAAGCCTAAATCTAGCAACAAGAAAGGCATTTTGGAGCTGCTTTTTAACCTCCCATTTATCCCTAATCTCCTGTAATCAGCAGCTCAGATCTCCTCTAGACCAGACCACTACAGAGCGTATTGCAAACGTGGAGGTAGAATAAAAATAGATTTAGATGTAATCATTTTTACTTTTTTTTCTTTCTTGTTTATTTTTAAAATTTCGGGATTTTTTTTCTACTTCTGTTGCTCAGCCATAATCAAAATAACCTGCAATCTTATAATTCTGATATTACTGCTTAGTACAAAAGAAGGGAACTATTTACTGTATTTTTCAATTTTTTTTTTTTTTTTTTTATATCTCAGGGGGGAAAACAAAATTGAGCTTGAGTAATAGTGTCACCCTTCACTAAGATGCATTTATTTTGCCCAAAAATAGAGAGACTTGCTTGAGCAGAGGTGGATACGTGCATTCTAGTTCCTGCAAGGGCACTGCAGACACCCTAATTGTTGTAGCTTTGGGCATAGCCTCACTTGGTCCTTGCATTGGGGCTTTTCCCATAATGCAAATTATTCTAAAAGTCTGTAAATGAAGCAGAAAGATTGGGATGCTCTGTAGCCTAGCTTTTTTTTTACTGTGTATTAAAAAAAAAAAAAAAAAGCTTTTTTTTACTGTGTAGTAATACCATAAATGCAATCTATACTGGAAAAACCTTTTGTGGGAGACAGTGTGTCTCCCACAAAGAGGGAACTCAGCACAGTTGATGTAGTTGTCCTTACCTGAAACATTCAGGAAAATTCTGACTTAGACAATATTAATACTTCAATGTGAGATGTTTCCTGCTGTACAAACATCCTTGTTTAGCTGCTGCTGCAGATGATTAGCCTCTTTGTTAAAAATTCAGAATGGATTCAAAGTAGCTATTTAGCTATTTTTGAGGTCCAGCTCTTAATCTATAAGATATTACAATTTCTATCCTATTTATCAGTTCCCATGTAGTTATACAGATCAAGATTTTCTATAACCTACTAGGTCATTGATTATTAACTTCGAAAGTAAGTCTCTGTACTCCTGTGTTCACTTTCAGTGCATCTTTTTACTATGGGTATCAGAAGTTAACACATTAACGTTGTGATTGGTATTGGATTATTAACTGTCTTTTTGTTCCTATTTCAGTTCATAGCTGCTACCTGTGTTCTTTCCCATAAATAGAAAATGCCACATCTGAATATACCTGTCAGTTCTATGTTCATTTAGTGTGTGCCACAGTGACTTTCTAGATCCATTTTCTTAGCATTTCAATGGACACGAAGGCCTGTGCCCATATAGAAGAACACCAACATAAGTATTACATTCAGGCAAGGAAAATTGTCCTTCTAGGTTTCATTCCTTACTTAATATAAAATGTTATCTTGATAGACACATAATTACTCTAATTATTTTATCAATAGAGCATTTACTGTGGGTATTCTTTTTATTCACTCTACTTAGTACCTTAAGAACAGTTCTCAGTAATTTCACTTGCATGGTAAAATTAAATCTATTCAGTGGAAAATGTTAAGTGGCATTGTACTCCATGCATATAAACTCATATGGCTGTTTATAGGTTTTCTTGATTGATGTATCATATAGAACAGGTATGCTGCACTGAGATTGCTTTGCATTAGAATTGCAGGTAGGAATTTAAATCTGCATTCAGGCTTACCTCAGGCAGCCTTCACTGTGAGAGTGTGACACTATTTGTCTTGTATTTCTGGGGTTTTAAGTTATATATTATTCTTCCCTTACTGCTAATTTTATTAATTTTTACATATGTAAATACTTATGTAAATCTGACATTATTCTATTTAATGTACCCTAAATCTGTGCATATTTAAGTTGAGTAATAAC
Organism: Aythya ferina; assembly: GCF_964211825.1. NCBI lineage: Eukaryota > Metazoa > Chordata > Aves > Anseriformes > Anatidae > Aythya > Aythya ferina. The sequence goes on from NC_140297.1 coordinate 84,580,890, forward strand.
ACTGTTTTAAAGAGACCATGTACTTTATTTCTGTATCCTGTTTTTCCTAAAAAACAAACAAACAAACAAAAAAAACCCTTTCTAAATCAAAGGAACTCCCATTTTGACAAATGATCACAGTAGAAAGAGATGGTATTAAGATCTCAGAAAATTTTACTGCATATTCCATTTTAATGGTCAGCCAAAGCAGTGGGTGCTGCACGTATTGTGAATTGATCTATTTTTCTATTTACTATATAGAAAAAATGGTGAGAGTATATGTTCCCATAACTTTACTCCCTTATGTTGTGTTTGAAATCACAGGTGACTTTAATCACATTGTTGACAGTATGTAGAGCAAAGGGAGATCTCTGCATGTCCCAAACAACCCAGGAACATCCTTTTGCCTTCACATTCTCAACTCCTGCTCCAAATGAATATCAGTATTTTCAGATGTTGGTCATTCATGCTTGACATTTTGTTTTGTTTTTAAGGCACTGGAAGGATTCTCAGAAGTTAGTTCATGTGAAGAGATCTCTAACACAGCCTGATAGTGATTTTCAGCCTCAGTAGAAAAAGATGAGGGAAGAGTGGTAACTGAGTGGTAACTGAAGTAATAAATGTTCGTAATGATAAGATGTATTTATTTATTTTACTAAGTGTAGTAGATTACCTAATGATTTTTTAAGGGGATTTAGGTCTTGATGTGTTTTCGTTTTTTTTTGTTTGTTTGTTTATTCACTTTTTCATCACGGTACACAGTTTAGCTTCTGGGGAAATGTATTTTTAGCAAAGTAGATGAGCTAATGTGTTTTTGGATCATTCAGATCTTGAGATGTGATTTTGTTCTCATATGTGACTGGCAGCAAGGAATCGTGCAGATAACACAACTGAAAAACAGCAGGACTCTGGTTGACTTCTTCTCAAACTGCATGCATAACTATGCAGTGTTTTTCTTGCAAGATAACTTCTAAAATGAATGTTTTCCAAGTGTTTCTTCTCTCGCCACACTTGTAGCAACTTCAGCTTTGACTGGTTGCTCTACTGGCTGTTCAGGCTGTTGGTGAAGAAGGTTCACAGTGAGTTGGACACAGCACTCACTTGTATGGGACTATCTAGCGCAGTGAAATCTCCCTGGCAAAGAATTGTCAATATGTACATCTGTCTTCCAAATTCCCTTATATGTGGCGCTTCTAAAACTTTCCATGAAGTAATCCTGTAATAGTGACTGATCAGTGTTTCAACAAGAACTTCTAAATGTGGCATTACTTTTGATCAACAAAAAGTGAGTAGCTTTTAGCTGAAGGCTAAAATGAGTATTATTTGAATCAACAAAATAATGCCAAAGAACTTGTATAAGGACAAATTAAAGATTCTTTTTTTTTTTTTTTTTTTTTTTTTTGTCTGAGAACAGTAACTATCATGGTACAAATATCACCACAAATAATGAATCTAGCATGGTGTAGGACTCTTTTCTGGAGAAGAAGAAATTAGCAGTGAGAACAGTCAGGCAGAGGCTGAGCAGCCTCCATCCCCAGGGGTTTGTTTTTGAGCCACAGATGGATAAATCCCTAAGCCACCTGGTGTGATCTTGTAGATGGTCCTGCTTTGGGCAGGAGGTTGGCCTGGATGACTTTGAGGTCCCTTCCAATCTCATTTAGCTCATGATTCTATGAAATTCAGACTAGACCACCGACTACTACTGAAAATGAAATAATGGTGGTGCAGTGCATATAGCTCTCTTTATCAGTTGGACCATCTACAAAACATAGAAACAGTAGTGGAACAGAAGGAAGAGGAACATGGAAAAGATTTTTAAAAAAACAAAACAAACAAAAAAAAAAAAAAACAAGGTGTGGTGCTTAGTGCATGAAATCTTTCATAATTGAACATTTGGATCTTTCCAGTTGCCTTGTGATATCAGGTAATTATGGCAGCCTCAAAATGTTGCTGTTGATCAGGCAACTGTGGGGAGGTTATTGGTGATTGTATTGTGAAAAAGATGTGTTAGCTGGTCAAAGGTCAAAGTGGGGCAGTGTTATGAACTTGATTTAGAAGTAGAAATTAATTAAATACTACCTTACTGTATAAACACCTAAGCTGGTAAATGTGTATTTTTGTTGGACTATCAATGTGTGAAAGACCAACTCTTAAAAGTATCTTTTAAGAACCTTTCTTCATCTCTTCATTGACTTACTTGGCCATTACTTAGTGTTTGTTTCTAACTGTGGTATGGGCAATAGTATATCCTCTTGGAAGTCTTGGTTTTAATGTAATTAATCTGCTTTTGCAAACATGGTTAGTACTCATCTACAAGAAATGTAAATACAATGCTTCTGTACTGGAAGTATAGTTTAGTATATTGTTCTCACCATGTGTAGGGGAGCTTACCACCAGAATACCTCAGTGGGGAACACTTTTTAAATATATAATTGTTTTTGTTTTGTGTTTTTAAGTTGCTTGAATTTAGCTAAGATGCTAAAATCCTCATAATATTATGCAGGCAATTGCAGCTTGTTTTTCATAACACTGCTTGTATATTATACGTGGTTCTTTTAACAGGTGCTTTTGTGCACCTGTTAGATTTAAAAGCAATGTGTATGTCTTTTTTTTTTAGTTAACACTTTTATCTCTAGGCAGTAGTTAACTACTGTCAGGATGGTATGACAAGGTTAATCTGTGGCTTCATAGTAGAGTATTAAAAACTGAGTAAGTGAGAGAATGAGGAAAAAAGCTGTTCAAGCTCCTACATTTTGCAGTCCTCTGAAAAACGTGTGCTGTACTTGAAACAAGGAGGAACTGAGATATATCCAGAGGAGGAAGGTAATACATCTCTAGATACTAAGAAGAGATATACTACATTCAGAGAACTTCCTGCAGAATGCTGTCCAGAAAACCAAAAGAGGAGGAAGGGCCTAGAAAATCAATAGATGCATTTTTCACTTGATATGCATAGGGTTTTCTTTACAAGATCTTCAAATACTTTTTCGTCTGTGTGCAACACTTATAGCTTACTTTTTATTAGCTATCCAATCTAACACCAAGCATTTCTCTTGTAAACAGAGAGCAGACCCAGGCTGTAGAATATTTAGAATAGTGTAAAATCTTATTTAATTCCCCTTGGCAAGAATGGCAATATGAATGAATTCTTGCAAACAAATGGTTTTCACTACTTAAATGCCTAAGGCCATCTGCATACACAATGAAGAGTTCCTAGAGTGGCTTTTTTTCTCCTTTTTTCTATTGTTGTTTTGTTTCTTTTGTTGATCACTGTTGCCATATTTTTAATGCAAATTGTTCCTAATCTTAGTATAGCATCTACAATACCCCTAGACTAGTAGAACGTAAAAGAGTGACAGGAGGCAAAAAGGACACCTTGGTTATTCCACAACCTCTAGGGGGGAACTAGGTGGTTTTTGTGAGTAAGAGGGGTGGCCTCTGAAAGACTCCCCATAGCCAGAAGGAGCTGTGCTGTTTTCTTGTCTCTTGACAGCATGGGAGATCTGCTACAGAGGTGTGGTGCATTGCATTGCCCCTTTGCCCACCTGTGCCCATGTGCTTTACTGTAGAGAGAGAGTAGTGGCAATCTGCGTACTCCCGATTTCCCTGGTGTTGTAGACTTTTATTGATCTCCTTGATATTGCATGAAATAAAGATGTCTGATTTGCAGGAGGGAAAAAAAAAAGTTTTTTTTTGTTTGCTAACAGATGATTTTGTATTTCTGAATAGATGAAACTACCACAGAAGCTGTTCATTATTACAGAATAAATAAAACCTGCTATAGACATCTTGACATCCACTCTGAGTCTTTGCTCAGGCTTCACTTGTATCAGTCAGTATTAGTTTGTGTTTGTACTTCTTAAGGACCTTTATATTTTTAGCACAATACTTACCTGCCAGAGGGTTTTCAGAATATTTTACCAGCTGAAACAGTGAGATCAATCAAGTAGGCTGAGATACTTATGCATCTGTGTGTTACACTTAGCCTCTGAAGATAAGGAGCTGCCTTTTCTGTTTGCTAAAAATATGTGGTATGATCTCTAACATGCTGTTCTTTCCAATAAATAAGAAAATAACTTCTTAAAACTTGCATCTTGAGGAAACCCTTTTCATTGATCAGGTGAGAAAATACTTGATGTTAGTGAGTTTTCTGGTGCCTATTTAAAAAAGTTAAAATGCCACTGCACTGAAAATGCAAAATGGTGCTTAAATTTGTTCTAAGATTTCTTTAAAATTATTGTTCTAAAAGCTGAATCTTTTCACATAGCATCTGAGAAGCTTTGGCTACAGCTCCCTAGCAGTTGTGGGAAAAGATTTTCAAGTTTCTCGCAAAACAAAAGAATGATTTCCTTGAAGCATATTAATAAAGGGGATTGACTTTCAGTTGGTTGCATTCCAAGTCATGTCATGAGCACTCTCTTTGGTGAGTTGAGATATATTGCAACTTTTTAAACACATCAGGTGTTTAAAGGCAAATGGGCAGAATTGTTGAATATAGGTGCTCAGGGAGGTTGGATGAGCAAACTCTGAAATTGGCTGCATCTGTGGATAGATACTGGATAGCGGCATAAAGATAGCTGTGCTCTTCTTCATGCCATTAAAATAATTCTTTGTGGGTTGTGACTGCAGCCATGAAATGTAAAGGTAATAAGCTACAGCTTAGCAGCTATCTCTTTTTTTTTTTTTGTCTTCCTTCTCATTTGTTTCTGAAACTATCGTGGGCCCCCATGCTTTAAAGCCCTGAAAGCAAGGGAAGATAGAGCAACACACGTTTCTCTGGATAATGCTATTATTATTGTTTCTTTTAACCTAGAGAAACCAAGTACATGGGAGCAACTAATACCTTTGGAATGCAAAAACCCTAGGTATCTGGCAAATCTGAACTAGGAAACTTGGAAAATAAAATTTTGATCCTGGATCAGATTGACTCAATGGAAGAAACAATAGATTAGATATTTATAAACTGTTAAATACAGAATAAAGGGCAACTGTTTCTTTAACCACCTACTTAGCTTTAAGTGATGAATAATTCACACTAATGAATTATACAACCTTAAAATATCTCCCAAGGTATGGGTTAGTAGGATTTGTCACTAAATTCTCTGCTCTCTCTACTCCTGCATTTCTAATTGGTTTATTTTCATGTTGTTTATTTCTGTATTTTCACATTATTTCCCTGATGTTCTGTTTCACTTGCAAACATGGTAAACAATATGAATGAACGCTTTTAGCTAATGACTCTACTTTTCAAAACTGTCAAGTTATATGAAAAAAGGCACGCGCATGGAGGATCACAGAAGCAGAAGGGCAGGTGGGGGAACCCTAATATCTCAGAGAAGGAGTCCCTTTCCTTACCCCTCTAAGGGTTGTCCCAGGAGGGACATCACCCCATGACCTGGGACTGAAACCCATCACCATGAGCTGGTGGGGACAGCTCTCTGGAGCACCCTTTGGAGCAGGTCTAGGATCACTGCCTGTGGTACGGGGCACACAATGCCTTTCATTGCTGCTGCCCCTTGTTCATTGTTGTGTGCTGAGTTCTCTCTTGTTCTGGAATCTGGCCGTTGACTGGCTTGCATCTGCTCCCATCCCTGTTTTTTTCCTCTCCACACCATACTGAATTATCTAATCCATACTAATCCCATTTTCATTGTGCTCCCACTCCATCGCACAATCCATAGGTTTAATAGCCTCAGCTGATCATCTAGGTGTTGGGAATAAATGCAGATCAGATTGTTGGGAATTCCACTCAAAATATCTTCTGCTTGTGATAGTTAATTCAGGATTGCTTTCCAAACAATTCAATATTTGTGGTGTGTGTGTTTTTTTTTTTCTTTCTCTTTTCTATGTATTTATCTAGAGCATATTTATATAGCTGATTTTCTAGTAATGTGAGATAATAGATGGATCATCCTGTTTTGATAGGGTGAGGGTCTTACAATGCCATTATGTGCCATTTTGATCTTCTGAGGTTGCTGTACTCTTCTGTTCTAAAGTACTGAGATTTTAAAACTCATTTAGTGAGCTCAGAATATGTGGTTTTGTCCTCAGTCCTCTCTTTCAGAAGTGCAGTGAAGAATTTGCACAAAAGGTTTCCATTCATATGAAAATTCAGGCAAATTGTCTATCAAGCAGAAGACCAGTTACTTAAAATGCAAAAATATCAGAAACATGTTTGTTTCTTGCCTGTTACGTGGAACATTAGAACCAAAGTTACTGGTTGTCACACTGAAGATAGTCAAGACAGCTGATTGTAATTGAAATCATACTTGTATTACATGGCAAATATGATCACTTTTAGTATACAAAAAGTATTCATTAGAAAAAAAAGTAATTCATTTCTTTCCAATTGAGTGCAATGGAAGTTTAATTTTCAGAACATTGCTTGGGGCAATGTTGTTGACATTTTCTTGAAGCTGATCTGATTAGTTCTCAGAGTTATGTTCAGAAACGCTGCTTACTATGGAAAATGTTTTTTTAAACAGTGAACCTCAAAAGAAAAAATATTTTTTCTTCTTGTGCGTTTTAGTGGTAAGGGCCACAGTTAGCTCTAATTGAGCTTGTTTTTATATGATTATGGAATCAATTCAGAATCTTAACAGAGAAGTGATATGGATTGAAACATGCTATTTTTGTGAAGGTGACCTTAAAGAATAAGTACAAAAACTTTTCAGTACAAAATTTCACTGCTCTTCTGTTGTAATTCTTATGACGTGAAGCTCAGAGTTGTCTGTGTAACATCTTCCATAAATGAAATGGCTTTTTCATCTATATTAAAATGCTAAGGATGCATTGTATAGACACAGGGCTTGAATTAGTGAATAAATATAATGAGTGACATAATATTATTTAAAGGGCTTGCTAACATAAGTATTTTGTGTGTACTTTCATTTGGTACTGGGAAGGTTTTAGTGGTCTTACTGGATGGTAAACATTATTTTGAAGTATGGTATTCGAAACAGTGTGGCAAAACAGCTGCTAAAATTCCCAGAGCTTAAAACAAAACTTTGATTTCCAAATTTCATATGGTAGAAAACTGGTTTCTGCTAAAAGCAACGTTTTAATATCTGAATCAGAAATTGTGTTTTTGTAGAGTAAACAGCAGAGCACATTGTCTGAAGGAAGGTAATTTTCATCACCGTAGTGATTTTAGTGAATGTCTAATAGTCCAAAATATTTTGCCTGCTTCTTTAAAAATATTAAAAAAAACAACAACAACAACAACAAAAACCTGCAGGTATTTTTAAAAACTTAAGACTGTTTATGAGAAATATTTGCATTTTCCCTTCTATCTTCATTTGTTTTTCTTATGAGAAAGTGGGGGATCTTGGACCACTTTTTTACAGTGGAAGATTTTTTACAGTGGAAGATTTGTACAGATTACAGTAGAATAGGTTACTGTCTGCTTTAATACAGATTACTTTCTAATTAGATGATATTTTTGTGCTGACAAAGTTAATGCATCTTGTTGCCTTCATCTGTCTGTATTTTTTTGTAAAGCATAACGTTTTCATTATAAGCAAAGCACTATTTTCAGGAGACTTCAGTCTGTCCATTAAAAAGAGAATAGAAAGCCTGTTGTTTTCTTCTCCCGGGTTGGGCAAAGTGTCATGTACACTTCCAATTAAAGACACTAAGTCTTCACGTTGCAGAATAATTCTTTGTGGGGAAAAGAAGTTGCACTTGACTGGAATACACAGTGCAGTTTGCAGCACAGAACACGATCTGTCAGGATTGAGGTAGAGCTCCTTTAAAATTACTAGAATGTCTTTGGACTTGCTCTGAGATACACTTAACCTTGCACTATGCTTACTGCTAACGTAGATCTAATTGCTCATATGTTAATGCATATGTAGTAGTTAAATGTGCAAAGGGATGGCTAAAAATCTATTCTGACCCATGAAATGTTTGCAGCTTTATCATATGAAAAAAAAAAATGTATTTTTAGCATTCAGACGCTTTGTGACAGAGGTCAGTATCTTCTTTTTTTGTCTCCTCTCTTCTGTATTTCCCAGGCTTATAATAGGGAAAGTGAGAGGAGAAGAGAGAGAATGAATCACCCGAGGTGAATTAAACAAAGCAGTGATAGGATCCAGGTCCCTTTAGTCCCTGTCATATGACCTTTCTTATTGCTTATTCCTAAGCAAATACCATTTCAAGCAATGTTATTTTTAATTAAATAACACTAGTCCTATCTCTAAGCTTCATTAAGGTGTCATTAAGAAACTAGGGAGATGAGAAAAGGATGTCAGAGTTCCTTCAGCAGGACTATAAGTTCTGTTTATGAACCATAATGTAATTTCATATTCCAGGTTATTTAATTGTCAAAGACACTGGTTCCTGTGGACCCTTCTGAAACATAAAAATGTTTCTGCAGAATGTCCTGCTCTAAAGGTGCTTCCCAAATAAAAAATAAATACATCAGACAAAACCTCAAAACATTCCTGGGATCTGAAAATAAGAAAAGTTTTAATCGTGGGGGAAAAGTTGCTGAAATAGCTCTTGATAGCTTGGGAAAATCATAACATTATGACCGAGGTGTAGCTAGATGGAAACTAGCACTTGAGAGAATTAGAAAATACTGTTTTCAGATGCTTCCTTTTAATCCTAAAATACCATTATGAAACTAAAGGACTGAAATTTGGTGTGATACTGTTCTTTTGTTTGGGGTTCTTTTTTAATTTGTTTCCTGTTCAGACATAATGAGGCTCATGGTTTCTCCTATCTGTGAGCAGAAGTCTAAGGCCAGTTCAGGGAACTGCATGCCTCTATGGAACATGTCTTTTACAGCAAGGGGAGGAGAAGCTGCAGTCTTGCGAGGCTGTTTAAAACCAAGCAGCTGGAAAACTGTTGACTTTTTCTTAGAAGTGAATCTGCAACACCATATGCGAGCATTTGAAAGTAGTCTTTTTAATTACATAGTGTTTTAAAAATTGCAACATATGCTTGTGTGTTAGGATGACTAATTGACGTCCACTAGGTTTTCATAACACTCACAGGAGGAGGAGCTGTGCTCCAGCATTGACTGTTTTTCCCCCCTCAAGTAATGCTAATGGAAAACTACAAGTGCTGGGAGGTAATGGCAAGGTGGGTATTAAGCAGAAATGTCAAGTTCCGTGCAGTCCCTGTGAAGTTTATAAAGGTACTAAAGCTAAAGTGTTCTCCTTAATTTCTTTTGAAATTACTTTTCCAGCTGACTTAATCATCTGTGAGGTAGAGGACAGAGGCTGTGCCCTGGAAGTGGATTGATTTGCTTTTCTTGTGCTTTGTTTCTCTCCAGAGACCAAGCACAGCAAGTGTTATCTTTGTCAGGCAGTTTTACCAATATGCCTTATCCCCGGTTGGTTTATTCCCTGTTCCTAGCGGGGACAAAACAGCTTTCATCTGCTGCTCTTCACCACATGGCCCCTCTGGAGAGACCCTTGTTCTGAGGCATTTCTCTTACATCTTTGATAACCTGGGGTCTGAGAGCTTGGCCTTGTTAGTTTCCAGCACAACTAAAATGAGCTAAGTGCCGAAGGAGAGCCTATCGGCTCAAATCCAAGCATTACCCTGGTAAACCTGATGACTTTCCAGGTACTGTTGCTTCATCCTTTAAAAAATCCAAAGCAAAACACCTCTTCTAACATTTGTTTCAGCACCGTGCTTTAGGAAGACATGACTCAAGGCACTGCACCTTCTTTTCTTCCCCTTCGCTACCCTTAGTTATGTTTGCTCAATTTCATAGTTAGCATTATCAAAGTGACATCTTGCCCTTTGTTATTTTATCATTCATTCCGAAGATATGATGCATGTTTGTTACCTATCCAGTAAAATGTAATGAAGTGATATGAAATGCGGGATGCAACAATTTCAACCCTCCCTAAAACCGATGCTTCCAAACCAAATGTGTTCTGAGTAACAAGCATCATCCATGCGTTGGGCAGACTTGAGCAGTGTTTGACCCAGAAGCTGTGTTGTGCTTCCTGGATGCAGTCACAGGGCTCTATTCTTCCAAAAATTAGAACTGTGTGGTTTTAAAAAAGTGCAAATATGTTTTTTATGCTTTCCATGGCTTTCAGAATTTTGGGGTATTTGGATTCAGTATTCTGTATGAGGCAAATTCACGTTAAGAGTTTCACACCACCAGAGTATGGGGTGTTGTTAATGCAGATAAAGGGTGAGCTCTAAGCCTTCCATGTGATTGTGCTGGAGCTTATTCTTTTAGCAAGAGATTTCAACAGTTCCACTGCTCTCTAGGAATAAGATAGGAATGTTTAGAGACCCAGTCTGCCATACTATGTTCATAATATGAAAGTCCCATCTTTCAGGAGCCTGAAATGCCAGATCTTTGTCTGAAAACTCTTCCAATCAACATGCCATTTATTCATGAGATAGTCTTAGAATCCAGCTCAAAATGTATGCCATGGGTGAGAAACTTTTTAGGTATGGGTCTTAACTATAGTTCACTGATCTTTTTGCTACTGAAAGATTTTTACTTTCCTTTGCTCTGCTGAGAAAACCACACTTGCAGTGTTCTTTGCTTCTTCTTGTGTCACTAGCAGTGATCTGATGCCCCAGTGCCTTTTTGACAACTTCCACTGCTCTTTCTTTCAAGACCAATCTCTAAGGTTTTCATAGTCTTTTGATCCTGACAGCACATGCAAGTGGAAAGTAAACCTGCAGGCATGTTGGTTCAAGGAGAGAGGTAGCATCCAATTAACATTCCCTCCCATCTGTTTTCCTGTGGACCTGCTTTTCTTGCTGAAGAATTCACGTGTGGGTTCCGCAGCTTTGCAAGAGCGAATGGCAGCCTGTCAAGACACTGGTGAAAATGGAAAGCCAATACTGCAGTTTCCCAGCCTGCTATCTTTTTAAGTTGTAGTTTCTCAGATCGGATGGCTCACTGAATCTCAAGTGAGGGGGACTCCTGGTAGTCCTTTCCTGCAGTCTCTTCCTTGCTGGGTAATGCAAAGATCTTTGCGCTTACTAAAATACGCACATTTGAATTTTTCTACTGCAGCAAGAAGCAGTCCTGCACCAAAGGATTCTCAGGATATGGATTAATTATGTAATGGGGGTTTAAAAATATATGTATATGTGTGTATATAATTATGCGTGCACATGTATGCATATATATGTGCATATATATATTTAATATGTAGAATGATTTAAATATACAAATGTATTTGTGCATTTTTGAAGCTAAAACCTTGCATGGTGAATACACATGCTTGCCTTTCTCTGGTTATCCGCCTTTTGTCTAGGTGATCCTCGTTTTGCAACTGTTAATGTATCCAGGAACAAGCTGTACATTACAACTACATAACTGAAGTAATGAAAAAGAAGAAATGATTTCTTATTACGTTGTTCCATGTTTGAATAGATGAAAATAACATTGCCATTGCTTTCTTCTTGTATGTTAGGTGTAATTTCCCCTTAGGGTTTTCTACCATCAGAAATTCAAATGTAAGAGTGATAGCCATGCACAGAAGACTGAGGCATTGACCTGCAGACCTATGGTGTCACAGTTTTCTCTTGTCTCACCTGCTGTTGATTTCACCTATAGTTATTTTCAGTCTAATTCTCTTAAAAGCAATACAAGATAGTGTTGCATGCATAAATATACGTGTTATAGTTATTAATAGTTATTTTTCATCTGTGGTGATGGTTTTGTTTCTCTGTCTTTAAGTATTTTCATTTCTGATGGGAAACTTGGTAACAAAGACAAGCAAATTATTTAGGATTTTAGGATTTCTTAATGCTTTGGCAGTTATAGACTTGTTATAAAATGTCTTCCACTGTTACAATGGCTTTGAAAATTAAATTTAGTATTTAATGTGAATATTTCTTCAAATATAAAAGTGAAAATCGGTTTGACCTTATACAAAAGTATAAAAAACATAATAAAGGATCTAATTTAGCTGACTGATTATACTGTCCTTATTCGTGCATGTAGTTTGATTGACTTCATTGGTGCTTCTCATATAAGTCCTTTCCAATTTTAGCTGAACAGCACCAGACAATTCATATTATTTGTTTCAAATCTTATGCCTAGGTGTTATTTAAAAACAAAACACACATGCACAAAAGCCCCACTTTTTTCTCCTTTACCATCTGAATTAATCATAAATATCAGTGTTTAAAGTAATCACAGTCCCTGTTTCAGAAAATAATAAACAGAAACTAAGGCACGAGCATTTTATCAACATAACGTTAGCTATTCAAACTGTATTTGAAAGCTGCTCTCTTGGGATCTATGCAAGAAACAAATAGTGTGCTGCAAGTATACAAATATATATTTTATTTTTATTTTACATTTCTATATAATTAAATATAAAAAGGAATGCAAATTGTGTTCCAAGAAGACTAATGTTGTATAATAAATTGAGCAAACTAATGCGCTGATGAATGGAAGTATTCTCATCTTATTTAATCATCTAAATGGGTATAGTTTACTGAAGAGTGGAAGTACAGTTACACTAATTATTTATATGCATGTGCTTAAATTAACGTACCATGTATAATAATTTACTTGTAGTATGAACCAGAGGGGGAAAAAATGCCTTAAGGTTTCTAAAACCTGACATTGAATATACTGATCATTTCAAGAAGTTCCATATAAAATTGCTTAGTCTTTTTGTCGTGTAGTTTCCATTTAAGTCAGTGGAAGCTGTGTAGCTAAAATCACACTGAATTCATCAAAAATCTAGGGCAAGCTTAAGGGGCACTTCATCTGAGCAAAGAAATCATTGCTTTGACTGTGGCTATGTTAAGTGAGAGATGGAAGTGAATAGCTTTTAGTTTATTGCTCATTTGAAAGCTGGAGGGTAAAATGTCCTTTGTCTACCTGCCAAGCTCTTCCCCTCCCCTGCTGAAACTTACTAAAAATGCTCATTTGAAATCTGGCAGCAGCTACCTTTTGATTTCTTTCAGTAGCTTTCCCACTTTACAGCATTACATTTTTTTTTCTTTTGTTTGTGTGATAAATTTGATCTATTTTTAAAACGTGCTAAGTAAAACTAACGCGTTTTGAAACAAGCATCAAAGAAAAAGTCACTTAATAATAACATGATACTTAATTCAAAATCTGATCACTCAGATGAACTCTTGAGTTGCTACGTCTTTCTCTGTTGATCACGTTAGGTTTCTTCCAGTGATTTTTTGAAGTCCTACCTTTCTGTATGTACAGTAATCACATCTTATTGCAGATGCGGTCTAAGTGTGTGTCATAATGTTGAAAAGCAGTAATTGCAGCTTGCAGCAAATTTGTGATCTGTAAGTCTGTGAATGTGACACCTTATTGTCATGTAATTAAATGAGGAAAATGAAATTATGAAGTCTACTGGTACCTTCAACAACAGTGCTTTTAGTGCATTAATTAGCTGTATACTTGCTCAGTGGCCAGCATAAAGAACAGAAAAATGTCTATTTGTTTGATAGGAGAGCATTAGACAGCACAAGTTTTTCTTAAGAAAGAAAATCATGTACTTATTGTGGTTTTGCATTTATTCTACTTTGTCTTCACACTTAATTGGGAATCTTTGAGCTCCTGACATCACTGGATGTCATGTAAGCGCTTCTTGGAGACCTTCTTGAGAGATTTCATGTTACAGAGGGAAAAAGGCAAAACAAAACGTCAAGAGTCCACTATCTTTTTCTTCAAAGCTGTGCACAAGTACTAAAGCACTTTCCGTATTCAGAAGTTCTAATGAAGTGTATAGCTAAACATAAAATCTTGCAAAGTCCTTTGACTCACTGTAATTGACAGTGCTTCCTGAGCAGCGTATAAGGTGCTGGTCTGATCTTCAGTGTCTTTCTAGGTGATGTGCTGAGCATCACCATTTATATTTTGCCCAGGAAAGTAAATGTTACTCCCATGAAGGTTAATTCAGTAGTTTTTAATAGGTTTTATGTTTGAGACAGTGACTGTTAAAGGAGTACAGTCAAGAAAGAGTTTTCCAAGAATAAGGAAGAAACTAGTTAAGTTTATTTCACTTTGTTACTGTTCTAACTAAATTCAGATATAGTTAGTGGCTGTGGAAATGAGAAGGAGGCATTGATGTTGATAAGTCCCTGTCTGGGGGAATAGACTTAAAAAGCTAGACTTTGTTTAGCAATGAGCAAATAAGCAATGAGCATTGCTTAGTGTTTGCTGTGCTGCTCTTACTTGCTTGATTTTGATAAAAATAAGGTAAAACATTCCTGGTATTTAAGGCCCTTTACTAAATTAGATATATTCTGATTACTGGACTGGTTAGATATTTAAAGCTGGCTATCTTTTGAAGTACTCTGCTTAATTTGCTTTCTTTTTATTTTCTGCAAAGCATAAGGCAGACCATTATTGTCATTTCAGCGTCCTTTTTGTCTTATTTTTTTTCCATACTCTTGTCTTTTTGTGTAGTAAAGAAATGCTAGAAAAATATGCTAGTGTAGGTAATGATGCTTCTAGATGTACTAGAGAATGAGACATTTTTGTAAATGTTGTGGTTTAACCTTGCAGGCAACTCAGCACCACCCTGCTGCTTGCTCACTCTCCCCATGTGAGGTGGGGGAGAGAATCAAGAAGGTAGAAGTGCAAGAGCTCATGGACTGAAATAAGGACAGCTCACTGGGCAGAGGAAAATCTGCACACACGAGCAAAGCAAACCAAGGAATTTGTTTGCTGCTTCCCATCAGGCAGGTGTTCAGCCACTCTGAGGAAAGCAGAACTTGTCACACACACCACCACTCTTAATATCCTCCTCCTCCTCCTCCTTTCCCTCAGCTGCTACTTCTGAGCATGGCTCCACATGGTGTGGGACATCCCTTGGGCCAGCCTGGGCCAGCTATCCTGGCTGCCTCCCCTCCCAGCTCCCAGGGCGCCACAAGCCTCCTTGCTGGCAGGGCAGCACCAGGAGCTGGAAAGGCCTTGGCTCTGTGTGAGCTCCGCTTGCTCTGCAACAGCTAAAACATCAGTGTGTTATCACCACTCTTTTTATCTAAAATCTAGCACACAGCAATGTGTGAGCCTCTACAAAGAAAACTAACTGTGTTCCAGCCAAAACCATGATGGAACAAATGTTGGGTCTTGCTTGACATTCATGTTGATCCAATAAATTATTTTTTTGTGAATGTGGCAGGTGCTTATTTTTGCAATACAGATAAGTGCTTTAAAATGATGGTTATTTAGGAGAGTTCATTTCTTGTTTTTCTTTTTTTTTTTTTTTTCTTCCTTCATGATTAAAGTTTTGTGGCTTCTAGACCCTGAAGTTCCCTTTCATATCTATCTCCGTGCAGTGCAAGCTTGTGTTCACAAGTCATGCATGATGGGAGGGTTTGGATTTGTGTGTAGGCTCAGAATCATGCTCAAAATGCAGTGTAAATGTAGCATAAAACTTAGCTATCGTTACAGCATGCATCTTCCATTAGTAATGACATACTTTGCTGGCAGCCAAGCCAGGAGGAAACCAGAAAGGTAGTGGATGATGAGCAGTTTTCATGAAGGCCAGACGTCTAGTTAAAAGCTGGTAGCTTGTGTTTTGTACATTTGTGTAAAGGTATTTCAGTTAATCTGCATTACAAATAAATAATAGTGATACAGAACTGAGGAAAAAAAATGGGTTAATTCCAGTAATTTCATAATCTGATAAACTCCAGTTAAGGTTGAAAAATCTTTCTTCATAATGTGACGTGTACTTCTAACTTCCATGTGAAAGATGAGACATTTTTCAGCAAAGAATGTCATCCTAGTGAACCAGTTTTTTTCATATTAGTTCACTTAAGTGTGTTCAGAGGTCTCCTTCATGAAGTGTCAAGGAGACAACAGCTTTAAGAGTTTTCCTAGCCATTATCTGTGAATGATGTGTGTACGAGGTATTTTACAGGAGTCTAGTTTACAGCATCATTGATCTGTTTCAAAGGAATTATGACTGACAAGGTACAGTACATATTTGATTTCCCTGAGCATAGCGTTTCTTGGATGACATGAAGGGTACCCAGAGCTTGGTTTTTAAATCAGTTTTTATCTAACACTTAAAAAAAAAAAAAAAAAAAAAAAAAAAAAAAAAAATCTTCGCATCTAGTTTAGCTAGTTTTCCATTTTCATTTCCCCCTAAATAGTCACTTCATATTCTTAAAAAAAAAAAAAAAAAAAAAAAGGTATGTGAGTGCGCATATATATATACATATATATATATTTATTTTTTTATTTATTTGTGGAGACATAATTTAACAAAACTAATTCTTTTGGAAGAGACCAGGCTTCTAATCCTTTTCAATTTATGATTATGAAAACTCTTAGTAGATAATTGGGTCTTTCTTGAAATCATTTGTGCCAGCTGCAAATCCCAAAGATACGTATCATTTGGCAAGAATTTCAGCAGCTGGCTGTTACTGAAAACACTGTGCTTGGAACCCACCAGATATTTTGTGTAGGGGTTGGAAAAGGATCTGTACTTGGTCTTTGCATTGGAGCAGCAGTGTTGCGTCGAGCTACTTATAGCTGTATAAACTGTCTGGCACTGGCCCTTGTATGTAGAAAGTGTGTTGCCAGGTGACACAGGGCAAAGGTAGAGAATGGAACGTGGGTTATATTTCTCATCTCAAATGTAACATCATTTGTAATCAGCTGATAGAGGTTTTAAAATGAAGTCCCAGGCCAGAGCATCACAAGTCATATTTTGCTGACTTTCGTGTGTGTTAAAAACAAAAAAGTCCTCCTCCCCAACTCATACGTATCATGTAGTCTTTTCACATTTTGTCATTAGAAAAAAAGTGTAGATCAGGACTGAACAAAATCATAATCCTGTCAGCATTTTACCATCCTAAACAACAAACAGCAGACCTCTGTCAGATATTCATATCAATCATGAATGCTGTGAAGTTTCAGGGTCCTTGAATAGTATCACCAGTGATGGAGAAGATGCTTGCTTTTTTCATCTCAAAGTAGTGGAGACAGAATTGGTTTTAGCAAGCAAGGCAAAGCAAAACACGTCAGGTATAAAAGCAGTACCTGGAAGCTTTCAAAAACAATCAGTGCTTTGATACTTCCTAAGCTTTTGTTTGGGCAATGCTTTTTACAGTAAATTTAGCTGCATTTCATCATTATTCAAAATGCTTTGTTAAACATTTAGGTATGTAATATTTTAGACATGAATATAATACAGAGTTACAGGTTTGGACTACTTTTCCTTTAGTACCCTTCATAGTAACAAAACTGTTTTTATGTTCAGAAGTGATAAGCAGATTTGCAAAGTTGACTTGAAATAGTGTTGCTGTTTCTTCATTTGTCATAGAAATGTTATCTTGTTGAACAGCACCTGAGTTATTTACTAAGCAGCAGATATTGTTTAGATTAAAAACAAACAAACAAACAAAAATCACACATCTGGTATTTCAACAGTTAAAGAGGCTGTGAATTTTGCACAGTAAGGGAAACTTAAATTCCTTTGCATTAAGATTAAGAAAAAAAAAAATCAGATCATTTTCACTGTTGTGCTCTTTAAGTAGACAGAGTTCATTTGCATCAGCTGGTTGAACTTCATCCTTTGTTCAGCTTAGACTGGCTTGAAAATGATGTTTTGTTTTGGTTTGTTTGTTTGTTTGTTTGTTTGCTATATGTTGCCCTACCCTTCTTTTGGTAAATCTTGCAAACTTTCCTCTATTTGTAATGAGTGCTTCTGTGCAGAACATAGTCAGATTTGTCTAGGTGAAAACATTACAATCTCAAAAGGAAATATCCGTGCTGTTGGGAGAGGTAAGGTTGTCTGCTGTGGAGCCTATCCTATAAGGTTTTGTCCTGCAGAAAATGGGACACTTCCTAGTGGAATATTACCCAGTTTGTGAGAGGAAAAGAGTCCTTGGCCTTGTAAGAAAACACAAATGCCAGGTGGATCTTGCTTTGAGGTTTGGTTTAGACACATCAGAGTATGTTGTTTTTTGGTGTTTATTTTTCTTCCCAAGCTAGCCTAGCAAGATAGCCCTCATCAAGTCATTCCTTGCCCATGAAGTGGTCACAGCACTGATCCTGCTGGAGTTCAAAAAGTGTTTGGACAATGCTCTTAGACACCTGGTCTGATATTTTTGGGTGGCCCTTTGATGACCCAGGAGTTGGACTCGATGATCCTTGTGGGTTCCTTCCAACTCGGGATATTCTATGATCTAAGCTTAGACTTCATTTCCCCAAACGCCAGCTTTGCTTTAGCTATGCCTTCAAAATAATTGTTACTTATGTTCATGTCTCTCTAAGTCAAGGTCTAGTGCATAATCTCAGTGCTTGGCAGGGTTGGTATTATTTTGGGTGCCTCACTACAAGATTTGGGCCCCTCACTGCAAAAAGGACATGGAGTTGCTTGAGTGCATACAGAGAAAAGTTAAAATAAATAAATAAATAAATAAAATAAAAAATAAAATAAAATAAAATAAAAATGGTGAATGGATGAGAAAATAGAAGTTACGAGGAGTGACTGAGGGAACTGGGGTCGTTTAGTCTCAAGAAGAGGAGACTGAGGGGAGACCACGTTGCTTTCTACAACTACCTGAAAGGAGGTCTCTTCTCAGCTGACAACCATTGCTTTTTGTGTGCGATTATTAATGTATGCTTGAAATAATTGTAAGGTGTTTCAATAGGCATCTATGTGAAGTATTATGTTTAAAGTATGTGTTAAAATGGACTTGTTCCTAATTTCTTTTACATATCAATAAGTAGTGCAAAACAGTAAAAACACAAACAGATCTTGTGTAATAATTTCACAAAATATGGAATTTAGGGGGTGCAGGACTTTTTTTTTTTTTTTCAATCTGTGTTCTTTATCTCTTAAGTTCTTCCTTTGTTAAAATGCAATGCAATTTGTTTTTAAGTGGGTTTTATTTTGGTTATTTGATTTGGGAATTTGTGGAACTCTGAGCATTTTCTACAGAGCTTTTGGAAAGCAATATAAGAAAAAAATCTATGCAGTACAAATCATGTATGGGGTTTTCTTTTTAAATTAAATGCATAAATTTGGAAAGATCCCTTGAGAATGAGAAAATTCAATTATCTTTTTTTTTCCAAGTATTTCTGTAACAGAAACAGCATTGTTTGCTTGGTCACAATCCCTATAAACTAACGCTATATCAATTGCGTATAAAAATACAGTAAAGGATGGTCAGGACTACGAAAGAAGTCTGAACAGGTGTTATGATAACGTACGTTGTCTGTCCCCACCTCCAACTCCTATCAACTTTTTTTAATGAAATAATATAATTAAGAAAAAAAAATCAAAACGTTTTATGTAGCATTAGCACTAAGAAAAAAGAAAAGATGTTGAGTATAGGATTAGCATGCTCAGAAAGACATCTCAAATAGCACATGTTTTTGATGAGGGGAAAGTCTTGAAGTTAGAAGTTTGACCTTTACACAGAAGTAGAAGTGAGACCCCTTAATCCATCTTCAGAATTGTCATACAAACTTCTGTAATTCTCTTATTATAAGGACTTCTGATTTCACATTTTTCACTTTATTTTACACCTACTACCTTCTGTGTGAAGGTGATCAATACGTTTGTTACTGAATTTACTTCCAGGATCACCAGACAAAACAACTTGTGCTATGAGAACTTTCTTTTTTTGGTAAGATATTAAAATACTATTGAACATGGTCAACTGGCATCTTTTATCTTGTATTTTAGCTGTTCATTTAATTTTATATGTATATTCCTACATATATATATATATGTATATATATATAATTCTAAAATATTCAGCTGTCTCATGTATGAAGAACTGCTTGTTTCCAGACAGGGAAAACAGTAATGTTTTTCCCAAAAATTCTGCTGTTCTCTTAATTGACTATCTTGAAAAGGGCTGGCAAAATTCAGTGTTTTCTCATGTGATTCAGCTCTGAATGCCTTCCTTTTCCTGCTATATAGGCTGAAAAGATCTAGTGTTATATATTTTCGAGTATAATTTTATTGCAAAGTGCCAGCTGGTGAACTACTGCTAACAGTCCTTCCTGTTTCTCTTTTGCATCTTCCTTTGTTTCACTCTCATATAAGGCATCTCAGAAAGAAAACCATTCTTACTCAGTTGTGTTTCTCATGGGCAATATTGCATACTCCTTTTTCTCTTTCAATTCTCTCTATTTTTCTGGCTCTGCTGTTTCACAATAGGCTGAGCCCAGACAGTCCTTTGAAGCAACTTCCATAATAGGTGTTGTGTTATTACTGATTTAAAAAAAAAAAAAAAAAAAAATTGTAGATTTTATTTGGTTATTTTTTTCATCATTGCTGTCTCCAAAAGTTGTTGTGCTGCAGATGGTAGCATTCTACAGCTGGCAGAATCTGAAATGATATGCTGGGCTGGTGATGAGTGTTTTTTCAGTCCATTGTCAATGTTTTTTGTTTATCTTCCTATCTTTAGTAGTTGTTTCATAATTGATAGCTACTTTTACATTGCCATTACATTTCCTGTGATGCAGAGAGAATGAGGTATGAAATGCTGTTAGTTATCATCTGTGTGTTTTTCACAGAACGTAGCAAGGCATGCAATTCTTTATGTGGGATTTTGTGTCAATAATCTGACCCTATTTTAGTTATCCATGGGAAAAACACTAGACCTTTAATGTGAACGATCTGTTTTTTGGAAAGGCAAGTAAACAAGGATTCATAAGTCCTATTCAGTACGGAAATCACCATTCTTGAACCGTTCACCTTTCCCCTTTTCCTTCCCTTTTATCTTAGAAAGTAACTGGGGGTGGGGGGTAAGACAGGTGGGACGGGGAGGAGGGTTACACTATCTTCTTTTAAAAACAACCACTCCCCTAAAACTTAAATATGTGAAGCAGATTTCCCTCAAATGTCCCCAGACTTGGTACCAGCAACATAAGATGCTCTCAAACCCCAAGCTGTCCCTCTAGATATATTGCATGCTTTTGTCTCTTTTGATTGCTTCCTGGAAAGCAATGCATTTTTTTCCCCTTTCTATTGTTACCTATTTATACATACATATTCTTTTTCCTTGTCAATTCAAGGGCTTATATAGGCATCAGATCAGGAAAGTCTTTGGTTTTGTGTTGATGCTTTCTTAGTGCTAGCCTGCAACTATACTGCTTAGCATGACATTTATTTTGCACTTCGTTCCAGATAGATGTAGCTCGTCTTAAAAGACTGCATTCTAGATTCAGTTTATTCCGAAGATGATGTACTTCCATTGGAGTAGTGGAAAGACCAAATGATGTGAGGTTGGAGAGGGCATTTACCAACAATTGCTAGATTTGTTATGTGATGAAGATCTTATCAGCTGCATAGATGCCGAGAAGAGCAGGAACAGCTGGTGCCATTCTACACCCCATCTTAACTGCAACACAAGAGCAGGAACAAGAGATGGTTTCAGAAAGTAGCTGTTTCCAAAGAATGGACTGTTTAATTTTCCACCTTAAGAAAAAATCTACTAGGGGGTTAAAGTTTGGAAGTGCTTGTCTGCTTCCTAGAGGTATTGATCCAACACAGAAATCAGCACAGGTTGAAGAGTACATTGAAGATGTTGTCTTGAATTTTACCCCTATTAAACACTAGAAAAGGGGGCAAAACTCAAGGGTATCCTCTTCTCTAAGAAGGCTCTCAGAATCAATGTTTAGAGAGCTAAAGTCAGAACTAATTAGGTTGTTAGAGATAGTCTGCACTTGATTGTGTCTGTGTATGTACGCATATGAGTTGATCAACTGTACCAAGTTTAATTTTTCCTTAGAAATGCTTATAGCTACAAAATATACAATCCTACATAATTTACATACACATCTAGTAAATTAACGAATTTTCTGTATATTTTTAGATTAAAAATGCACCTACTATATGATGAATTGGAGTAAAATCACTGGGAGATCTTTTTTAAAAGCAAAACAAAACAAACTAATTATTTGAAGTAAACACATATTTGTAAAGAACTGCAGAGCTAATTTAACTTTTTAATTTATATTATTAACAACAAAAACTGGCAAGATAAGACATACATAGTAGTGCACTGTAAATGTTTATTTTTTAAAAAGGCATTTAAACAAATTTTCTTTTAATCTATTGCTGTTATGAAGCATAACAGCTATTGCCATGATGAGAATGAAATCTGACTGAATCCATTGCCTTTGGAAAAGTGTAACAGGGTAAATACATTATATTCCAACTCAGAATAAAATCTCTTCCTCTTAGAAAGCCGTCCTTGTGGTATTGCTAGATGGAACCATGGAGTTTGGTAATCAAAGAATGAATGTTAGCAAAGTAATTAAAGAAGAAAAAAAAAAAAAAACACTTTGTACTAGGCTTCTGCTGTAGCAGCATTTATACAGCTGAGAACTTTTCTCTCTGTTCAGAAGACTATAGGAACAAAGAAAGTTTGAGACTTTCTTCTTTACTTCTAAGCAGTTATCAACAATAAGTACTGCAACCTTCCAAATACTTTTTTTCCCCCCAGACTTCCACAAACTCTGTGGAAGTAGTTATGAAGAAAGACGCCTGCTTCTTGTCAAACTGACTTGATTGGTTTAAATACTGTACATTTACTACATAACTGAAGTAGACTTGGGGGGAGATCACTGTCATTTTCTAATTGAACTTGGATCATAAACAGCCTGAAACAGTTTCCCTTATTTTTATACTTTTTTTTGTTTTTATGAATCAGTGATGTGTATGTGATTTCTTTCACCTCACTGTAATTCACTGGATATGCACACTTTAAACATCAGCTTAAGTGGCAAAGTCAGGGGAACAGTATGCTTGGTTCGTCACTTTATGGCACTGTATAGTGAGAAGAGAAATTGCATCTGCCCAGCTTGTTTATGCTTTTTGTGTTCTGTGAATGTGTGCTAGGTAAAAAACCAAAATCGTGCATCTTATTTAAGAGAATCCTCATTGAGATCTTGTTTCCTAAGATGCCTCCATTTATATTGAAGTGTATGTCCTACATCAGTTACTTTTTGTGCAAGCTTGAAAAATATATGATAATATTTAAAACAATAGGATATATGAATTTTAAAGAACATAGTCTGTTCAGATTACTTTTTTTTTTTTTTTTCCTTTTGAAAGGAATGAATATGCATGTTCTCTTCCGTATGCACTTCTGGTTCAGGGTTGGACCAAAAACTGAACATTCAAGCATTCAAGATCTGGACTTCAAATTCTGTTCTTCTGCCTTCGGTCATGTTGGTATATACCTGGAGCTCCTTCATTAGAAATGCTGATTGTTTACCTAGCACCCTGCCACAGAGCACTGCTTTTGATATCTCACTAGTCCTTATTGATTCATATACATGGAGTGAGTTTCAAAAATGCCCTGTGTTGCTAGCAATACGTTACACTACTCAGTTTACTTAGGTGATAGATGTTTTTCCCTCCTCCTCAGTCACTGATAGCAGTCCTCCTGTAACATCTCAATCACCTTCCTTCTACTTTGTCAACATGGAGAGGACTTTCTCCACATGTCTTAAGCCTGTCTATTAAAAGCAGATAAACTGGACAAATGTTAACTGCAGGTGAACCGTTGGTATGTCCACTGACCTTTGTTTGTTATTGGAATGAAATGCCTTTTTAAGGGTGTCCATGTAGTTCAGTGCATGACTTTATTTTAATAGCCTGCTGTGTGCCTATCTTGTGTGTGCTCTGGTCACAGAAGTTACTATCTGGCACAGCTCAACACAGCCTGAAAAATTGCTTTCCGTATGTCCTGAGAAAGGAAACCTGATTGCTGGGAGAGTTTTTGGGTTGCTTTTAAATGCTGCTCTAATGCTATTTTCTATTTTGGCAAATTTTCTTGGAGAAAACATGTCTGTGTGTTACACATTAGTATAATACCCAAGGAACAGATATCCTTGAGAACCCAGTATGGCTGCTCTTGTTGTAAGAATGATATGTGTGGCCAGTGTGTGTTTGTAGCTAATTCTCTCCTCTGGTGTAGTTATGTGAAACAAATTATTCTTAGGTGTCGTGGTTTAACCCAGCAGGCAGCTAAACACCACGCAGCCATTCGCTCACCCTCCCCCCTCCCTCTCTGGGATGGGGGAGAGAAATGGAAAGAGAAGCCCGTGGGTTGAGATAAAGACAGTTTAATAAGACAGGAAAATAATAGTAACAAAAATAATAATAACAATAATAATAATAATAATAATACAATGGTGATAATAGGAAAGTAATAATAATATGTACAAACAAGTGATGCACAATGCAATTGCTCACGACCCGCTGACCGATGCCCAGCCTAACCCCGAGCAGTCCGGCCCCCTCCCCCCGGCTAGCCACCCCTATATATTGTTTAGCATGATGTCAGATGGTATGGAATACCCCTTTGGCTAGTTTGGGTCACCTGTCCTGGGTCTGTCCCCTCCCAGCTCTTACTGCACCCCCAGCCTGCCCGTTGGCAGGACAGAGCAAGAAGCTGAGATGTCCTTGGCTTGGTATAAGCACTGTTCTGCAACAATTAAAACATCGGGATGTTATCAGCACTCTTCTCATCCCAAGCCAAAACACAGCATTTCACCAGCTACCAGGAAGAAAATTAACTCTGTTCTAACTGAAACCAGGACATTAGGTTATACTAAAAGGAGTGATTTCCCTGTCCTCATCTCAACCCTTGAGTCCTTTTTCATTGTATTTTCTTCCCTTAAGGACAGGGAGTGAGAGAGCAGTGTGCTGGATTTTATCTGCCCATTAGGGTGAAACCACCAGAGATGTATTCTGTTTGGGATTTTCAGTAGTTTCTTTTGTACTTTGGGCAGCAGTATTCAAGAACATCTTTCTTCATTTGTGCTTCATCACATAAATTTGAGCATATGTATCTTTTAATATTTATGATTTATATGACTACACTTACATCAACCCAGAGCTGCGGCAGAAGAAATGCACTAAAGTTTATTCTGCAAGTGAAGGGTAAGAAAACTGTACTCACTATAAGTGCTGTTTCATAGCAGTTTAAGAAAATTATTAGTGTGTCTGCCTAAAGTGTCACAACCTCGTGTTTGGAGGTGATCCTCACCGTGGCATTGTAGATGTAACAGCTTAACCAACATCCCAGTAATTTTCTTGACGTCAACATCTTCAACTTGGCAGAAGCCTGCCTTACTGTGCTCTGAGTTACAGCACTGGAAAACTTTTTTTTTGTAAATATGCGTAAATCAGCAGTCTAAGGCATCTGTAAAAATTGAAATAGATAGGTACCTGTTCTTTGGCAAAGGAGAACATGAGTCCACAGCTGTAAGCAAAAGCAGCAGAAGACTGTACCCTTCAGCTAAGAAAAAGGATTTATTATTTTAATTTGTACAAAATTTCAAAGTGAAATCTGACTCATTCTATTACTTCTGAGATTATGTCCAAAGGAAAACTTTGGTGTTTCTGAAAGGGAATATCGCTTGAGTTGTTGCCATTTAAATATTAAATTTGGGGACAATGTAGTTGAAACTGTTGCGGTAAAAGTCTAAATAGACTCAGATATCCCTATTGTGGAAAAAAAAAAAAATATGGAGGGAAGCTTGAGGTAAAAGCCCTTAAGAAGATTTGTTTTTCTCTGGGTTGAGTTTGAGATGGCTGTGACATACATCTGACAAACTCCTAATTAATTTGATTTGTTATAACTCTTTGTGTTAAGAACAACTCTGTACTCTAAATGTTTTTGTAATTTTAGTTGAGAAAAAATTATTGGATTTACAAAATGCAAACCTGAAAGTCAAGACAAGGGAGATCATAAAATGGACTCACGGAACTAACTAGGGACTGTAAGCCCCTAGGGTAAAAATGGACCTCTTCATGAAGCAAATTACCTGTTGTTTGCTTGTTACTGGTACAGTGAAATCACAAGAAAAAGTACAGATGTAGCTGCAGCTCAAAAATTCAAGTTTGTAAAAGACAACACAGAATCATGATGGAATAAGAAATGCACAATTAAAGATCAAAAGTAGGAAGGCATGCCTTTGTATGAGGAAAGGAGGAAGAAGAACCAACCAACCAAACAAGAAAAAAAAATAAACAAGTCAAACAAAATCACGAATACAATCCAAGAAATGACAATAGAGAAAAGAAGAAATTATTTTTGTGAAGTATAAAACAAAGAATTAGCAAATATTACTTCAGTCAAACTATAGGACACAAGTACAATTTTGTGGTAATTAAAGGCCAAAGAAGCAGAAAGTATCTCCCAGCCAAACTTGCTTACTATAGAGGTATATACAACTTTGGAAAATGCTGTTTAAATCATCTATATCCCCTCAGTATGGAAGAAAAAGGTGGATAAAGTATTTTCTTGAAATCAGTCTTAACAATAGAGGAAAGGCAACTAAATGAGCCAGAAACATGACTTGCTGTAGATTATTTGAAACATTAGTGTGTTTCACCAGATTTGCCATGCAACTCTGTGAAATTGTGAAGTGTTTCAAAAAGGTTAAATCAGGTTCAAAGCACTGCACTTAGCAGTTGTTAATTAATTTCATTGAGAAGATAGAAATTTAATATTCTTGGTAAATGAATGCATGAGAACTAGCATCAATATGTATTGTTAATAAAAGTAATGGAGGTACTCACTGAATAGTGAGTGGCAATGCTAGATGTCTACCAAACATGCCACATTCCTAAGCATTTCCTTAAGACTCAGCATAACAAGTACTTTGGAATCAAAGCAAATCCCAGAGCTTTTATGAAAGTGGATATATTCCACTGCAAGGGGGGCACAGACAAATCCCTCTTCTTCAGTGGTGTTCTGTGACATTAATGTGTGCGGATCCTTTGCACTAAAAATATGTAGGCCAGTGTGCCAAGGCCATTTCTGTGGCTTGCTGTTCCTTCTCTGATTTGTTTCTCAGTCTCTTGATTAACAGTCTAGGAAATGTTTTTCAGGTGCTGATTTTCTCAACAGCATCCTGCTTCAGATCTGACTTCAGTTGTAAGAAGCTACCTTTCAGGGCCTGTAGTTGTCACTTCTGGTGGAAATCTTCAGTTATTTATTTGTCTAATCATTCCTGCTGGCTGCCTGGCTTGGCTATTTGCTTTCAAAATGACTGGCTACTGTCATTAGTAATTTCATTATTTCTCTGTCTTGAGACAATTTGTTGACAGCACTAAGTCCAAGTCACCTCACAGCAGTAATAAGTACTGCATTACTTTAGTACGTGGTTTATTTGGTGTATGGTTTCCAAGTAGGCTTGACAAACTTCCCAGCTGGATTATTTTACAGTTCCATAATCTCTGTACTCTGTATTTAACAAAAATAAATAAAAAAATAAAAGACTTTGTAAGCACTTGCTTTCGGTTCCTGAAGTACAATTTGAGCATAAAGAAAGATATGGATTTATGTGCCATACTTTTTTTTTGTCTTGATATCTGAGGAAGAAACTAATTGTAACTGTCAACATTGTAGACTTCATTAGCTATTCTCCTGGTCTTTGCTAATTGATGTATTACACTGTATATTTCAAGTGAGCTATGCATTGTTTTCCTTGATCTCTAATAACACTGATTTCCTGACATGTTTCCCTTGGATCTAGTTGCTGTTATTTATGTAGGAGATTAGCCATTTTCTTACAGCTGTGAACGCCAATGTTTTCCGGATCATTATGTGCTATTAAATATAATGGACGGTTTAAAATCAGTGCAGAAATACAAGGTTTGAAGTTAAGATAATATATATACAAATCATAACTCTGCTTGTAACAGTCTTTTGTTACTTGGACTGGAAAAATTGTTGCTACATACAATCACATGTATACTGGTAAAGGGTGTATTTTAAAAATGTGTATGAATGGTTTTTAAATGCCTGTTTCATGCTTTGTCAGTTGATTGCAACAGAGAATTTGTCATAGTTCCTACCATTCACTGGTTAAAATAAAAGAGCATAATCATAAACTTTACAGTAAAATCTGATATCTGGGAAAGAATCTTTCTTTAGAAGAATTTTGCTCAACTTGCAATACTTTATGGTATCCATATTTTTTCTAAGATAACCTTTCCATATTAGTTTTGTGGTCGGTATTAGAGAAGACATTCTAAAGTCAGACATCTTTTTCTAATAAACCTTTTTTTTTTTCCTGTTTGTCCTGCTAAAATTCTCTTATCTATTCAGTGCAGTCTGCCCAACCAGCTGATCTCAAGGTTTGTAGTTGTTAAGGATAAGGAAGCTCTGCCAATACAAATAAGCAAATAACAAGCATGGTAAAATACTTTTTTTTTTCTTAATGATGTCACATACAAAAAAAAAACAAAACAACAAAAAAAAAAAACCCTAATACTACTGTTTATTTTTTACATTGCAAATTATATTCATTTAAGAAAAACATGATGTTACTTGTCTTTAAATGCATTACAGAGTCTTTACATAGGCTTTTGTAAAGCTTAGCCTTATTATAAGTCTCATTGCATTTACTCATCTTTATTACATATTATCTTTGATACGTGGCTTTTGGTTATACTTGTTTTCATGCTTCAAAATACTTCTGAGTGGTAAACTTAGTTCCAGAAGAGGGAATTCATACAGTACCAGTTCCATAACTGTGTAAATCTTTGCACTAGTGCCTCTTCAATAGATGATTTTTTCTTATATTGAGATGCTTGACATGTGGGCAGGAAAAGGATTTCATAGAAATGGAATAATTCAAAGCTCTGATAATAAAGCTTTTACTTTCAGTCCAGCAGATCTAGCTGAACATCATTTATTTGTTGGCAGATGCTGACAAATGTAAGTGCAGCACTGGTAGGGAGCAAGCAGCAGATTGTGCACTACTGTTGGCCCTTACGCACCTCTCTTACCACCTTGTTCTAGAGGTCAAAGGTTCACTGTATGTAGACAGAACTGTTTTCTTGCTCAATGAAAAAGGTTGCTTCCTTCATACTGGATAAGAGCTATTTCACAGGCAGAAGCTTTATAATGCAACTGCAGTGTTCAAGAGAAATGTGGAGGAGCCTGTTTTTCTGGAATCTGTTGTGTAAATTATGTGTACTGAATTATATTTGTGCTCGGGCAATTTGTTATTTTTAGTACAAATTTTCTTTGTGTAAATAGTCAAGCAAAAAACAAAAACAGACAAGGAGACACTTTGCTGAGGAAACCTTTGTCTTTACAACCATCACTTTAAATCTGTATTGTCAATAACATGCTATAATCTCTTTGTACTCCGTGCAAATAACTTTTACATTGCACATTCAGGGTAAGTAAAATGGAACTGCAAATGTTATGAATATTATTTACATTTATTTTTGCTGCATATTTCTTGTTTTGGGGCCTTAGTTTCAAGGCATCCACTCTTAATTTGGAAAATTTGCCCAGTAGATTTAAGTTGTATACATCATCCTGCAATATATGTCTCAAAAGCAATTGCACCTAAACACAAAAGTAAAATTTTCAAAGCAAAGTTATGTAAAGGATTTGTTGTACAGGAAGAGCTCAATTTATATCCATCAAGTCAAATAGAGCTCAACAATGTGTGATTGTTCCAGCTGGTATGTTTGTCTAATGCGACAGAATAATGGTATTTTGCCTCGTAACTCCTGAACCCCAATCCTTCTGAAGAAGGCAACTTTGATTAACTCAGCATGGCTGGGGCATATGCTCCATTGCTTCCTGCCAGTAATTCTGAGTAGTTTGCTGGCCGCTTGTGACATTCTTGGGGCAGAGTATTTGGGAATCTATTCAGCTTCCATTTAGACCCTTGCAACACCTAGTATTTGTTGGCAGATCATTAATCTACTCCTATATGTTGGTTATGTTGCATGCCTAAATAGGAAAGGGAAAAAAAAAATACTTTGTCTTAACAAAATGGTAGAGTGAAAATCCTCAGTGGTTCTTTTTAAGTTACAGAGGCTTAGTAAAATAATTTAGGAAATGAAGCACAATGTTGAAACACTATTGCCCAAGTTTTCTTGAATGTACAGACGTTCTTGTTTTAAGTAACAGAGTTTTGTATAAAAACAATTTTAAATTGGTAATCTAGTAAATAATATAACAGTGGGATCTTTCAGAAATGATATTTAAATTCACTGTCAGGCTCTTAAAGAAAGGAGGGATAGCAGCGTGTGAATTTATTTCTATAGAAATCATTTTGTCCTCTTGTTCACGATAGATCAATGTGTCAGTGGCATAGTCCTGAAGTCAACATGCTTGCCAGTATCAAGTTTACTTTTTCATTTTGTTCATAATAATGTAGCTCAATTTTTACTTCATGAACTCGTGGTTTTTGTCAATTTGGTTATCAAGATTTGATTTTGGATTTGGTTTTGAGCCTTTGCAGCTTTCAGTACTTCATTGTTTAAAACTCATGTAAACTTGGAACCACTGAGGAGTTGCAGTACTCCTTTTGTTATGCACAAAGTAATTCCATATCTCCTCAGCATGCAGTCAAAATAAGGGTCTTGTTTCCATAGCAAACTCTGCAATACATTTCCTCTGAATTAGGCATGTGCTGTGAAAACAAAATTTTTCTGTGAAAAATATGTATATATTCCCCTTACTAAGCTCTTCATATGGCATTTTTCTCATTTCACTGTGTTCTAGGAATAGAGGGCTTCAATTCAGCTACCTCGGCCTCGATGCCTAATGCCTTTTGAGACATCCCTGGTACCTGAGGTTTCTGCATGGCAGATATGATGCAAGACCTACAAGAGACTCCAGGAGTCTCTGCTTGGAGTGCAGACATGATACCCAAAGGCAGTACACACCTACGGTTAGCTTTAGTGTAGTTATCTTTGAATTAGTTATGTTGAGAAGCCAAAATAAAAAATTGTGAATGGCTGTATTGGATCAGTCTGAGGGTCCATTTAGCCCACTGTCTGGTTGATAAAAATGGCCCAAACCAAATCATCGGAAAGAAAGATCTGAACAAGGCAAGTGTACATTACATATCTTTTTAGCATAGTAGCAGTCTCAGAGACTTTTAAAGAATTGTGGTTCTGTGTGTTTTCCGTGTGTTTGTTTAGTAATGAGTCTTTTTTTTTTTTTTTTTTTTTTTTGAAAAGACTTCAACAGTTCTGTGAATAGACAAGCAACCTCTTCCTTTTGTTGGCTTAGAATTTACTGCTTCCTCACTTCATTTGCTCTTCCAGTTTATTCTTACCTGCTATTCACCCTGCCTGTGCTACCAAGCATTTTAGAAAGCTTTCTCACTCACCCTCTCAGCTCTGTCTTTTCTGGACCAAAGAGTTCTGGTATGCTTCATCGTTCCCTACACAGACGCAATTTCATGCCTTTGGTTGTTTTTATTGTCCTTCTCTGCCTTTCCGATTCTACTGTCCCCTTTTAATGAAGAGGAACCATAGCTGCCTTGTGGTATTCAAGAGGTAGTTCAACTACAGCTATTTTGTTGCTCAGTCATTCGGTCTTGTAAGGTGCTCTGTAGTTCTCCCTAATTATCTATTTTCAGTAATACTTTCAATTTAGTATCATTAGTAAATTTCATTGCTTCCTGCAGTCCAGAAAAAGGACTAATATGGATATACTAAACACCACAGACAGCAACACAGCTTTCCCTGAGAATTAGTCATTGTTTTTGCTCCATAGGAAAAGCTTACTCTCTCTCTACTTTAAGATAATATACCTCTTATGAAATTAGTTACTCATGGAGGGACCTTCCATCCTATGTGATACCTCTCCTGTTTACCCAAAAGCTTTAGAAGAGCTTTGACAGTGTGCTGCAATGTCCTTGTATCCAGGTTGACACTACACCACAGGTGAGTGGGCTACTGAATGCATGAAAAACTGGTTAGGTTATGAATCCAAGTACAAGTGCAGTCCTTTAGAGGGTCCGTCCTGGGCTCCTGTCTTGCTTAGTTCATGATCTGTGACTTAGAGTTGGAGATGCAAGGCATTCTCATCAAGTCTGTGGATGACAACCAATTGGAAGGTGCAGTTGAAGCACCCAGGAGACTGGCTGCCATCGAGAAGAGCCTGTACAGCCTAGAGGAGGGGGATGACAGCACCCTCATAAAACTCATAAGGACAAAAAATGTAGTCATGAGCCTGGGATGGACTGACTCAGGCCATCAGTACTGACTGGGCACAATGACTGGGGAGCAGCTCTGCTGCAGATGGCAACCTCAGTGTGAGCCAGCAGTGTGCTGTGGCAGCAAACGAGGCCAATGGCATCTTGGTGCATCTACAGGCGCACATCCAGTAGTCTGAGAGAGAAGTTTATTCAGTTCTATTCAACACTCATTAGACTGTATATTAGAATATTGTGCCCAGGACCGGGGGCACCCCAATGCAGGATAATTTTCTGAGAAAATGGGGCTTGTTCAGCCTGGAAAAGAGGATGCTTTAGGTGACCTGTCAGTAGCCTTCTCATATCTGTGATGAGGTTACCAAGAAGACTGAGGCAGGCTCTTTTGCTGAGGTGTAGAGCTGGAGGTTGACTCATTAAGTAAAAGAGGAGATATTTTGACTTAAGGGAGGAAAGAAATGTGCACTGGGAGTGTAATTAACCATTGCAATAAGTCATCTGGACAGGTTGTAGGATCTTCATTCTTGGAGTTGAGAATTCTTTGTCCAGAACCAACTGGACAAAAGCCTTAACTTTGTCTTAATTCAGTATTGATCTGCTTTGATCAGGAACATTGCTAACATAGCTTCCTGAGGTCTGTTCTTGCCTGAAAAATTATTCCATATTACTGATTTTCATGTTATACTTGCATATTTATTCATATCCAACCTCTTAGCTGAAAAACAAATGTTTTAAAAAAGAATTATATTGTGGAGAATAAATCTGTTCTTATTGCCATTTAGCACTCACTTGACTGAGTTCTTATATTTTAATACAGACATAGGTAAAGAACAGGTAAAAATATAATTTCTGTAAGAACTCCTTGTTAGGAATCAATTCTCTGCACTGGAGTTGTATTACATCATCATCTTCTCAAAAGGTAAAAAAAAAATAAAAATAAAAAAAAAATCAATCAACTTAATTATAAATGCAGTGTACTTAGCATAATTATTTTTGTACTGAATTTGCATGCACGTATATTTCTGTTGAAAATGTATGGGGAAAAAAATTTTCCCATGCTACTTAATTATATCTGTGAAACAGAAAAGGTATAAGAAAAACTTACGTATTTACATGTCGGGACAATTTCTAGCACTGGATATTTATACTCATCTCTCTAGAAGTTCTGAATAACCTCCTGATTAGCCATCACTTTCCTGATGAGCTTATTTGTTGGTATATTTATTCCTCATCTCAGTTGCAATTCATCTTACCTAATTTTAGCTACCTGAAAATGTAGTCATTGAGTTTAAAATAGTTGTCTAAGCACTCGCTACAGGTAATAGAGATGATTCCTCTTCTCCCTAAACATGAGTCATCTTGTCTGCCTTCGAGGTTTGTGTTGTGATAGAATTAATCACTCTGCATAAGCACTTGTTTTCCCCTATGAACTAGGAAGAGAATATAGGCAGTTAGCTCTTACAGGACAACTAGTTTTATGTAATTATTTTGAAAAGCTCAACATCCAGACTAATTCTGGACTGTGCTTCTCTTTACAGACATCACTAAGTCTTGGAGGAATAGAAACGAGCACATCTAAAAAAGATTAATCTTAAATTCCCTAAGCCCATTTTAGGGCTACTGGTAGATGATGCAAATTTGCATTTCTTCTTAGTAGTCTGGAATGTATTCCAGCTGGAGCCTGAAATGAAGATATGTACCTGATGCAATGCCTGTTTGGAAACATGAAGACAGTGACATAGTTGTCTATCTTTTTCTAGATGTACAGAGTGGATTGTTTGCAGAGGGGAGAGTCATTTTTTGTTTCTTTGTTTTTGGTATGTTTGTTAAACCACCCCTTCTCTGGAGATCTCTCAGAAATTCTTACTCCAGTACTGGAGTCTAGAGGCAACCTCAAAACTGTCAACAAAATACAGTGAAGCAACACTTTGTTTTCAGTAACAGGATTTTTACAGAACTTGAGAAAACACAGAAAATATTAATACTTCCATTAAATTTAACAAATTGATTTCCTTTTATGATAAGATTGCCCATCTAGTTGATCAAGGGAAACCAGCTGATGTGATCTTTTTGGACTTCAGCAAGGCTTTTGACACAGTTTCCCATAGGATTCTACTGGACAAAATGTCCAGCATACAACTAAACAAAACCATCATATGATGGGTGAACAATTGGCTGATGAGCAGGGCTCAAAGGGTTGTGGTATCCTTTGAGGGTATGGGGCCGCATCAGGTTGGAAGATGGTCATTACTGGGGTCTGCCAAGGTTCCATTATAGTGCCAGTCCTCTTCAATGTTTTTATAAATGATTTGGATGTAGGACTAGGTGTTTTGAGCAAATTTGCTGATGACGCCAAACTTGAAGGAGTTGTAGACTCAGCTGAGGGTGGAAAAGCCTTGCAGAGAGATCTGGACAGATTGGAGAGCTGGACAATCACCAACTGCATGAAGTTTAACAAGAGCAAGTGCCAGGTTCTGCACCTGGGACAGGGCAACCCTGGCTATATGTACAGACTGCGCGACGAGATACTGGAGAGCAGCTCTGCGGAGAGGGATCTTAGGTCTGTGGTTGACAGCAAGTTGAATATGAGCCAACAGTGTACCCTGGCAGCCAGGAGGGCCAACCGTATTCTGGGATGCATGAAGCATGGCATTGCTAGTCGGTCGAGGGAGGTGATTGTCCAGCTCTACTCTGCGCTGGTCTGGCCTTGCCTTGAGTACTGTGTGCAGTTCTGGGCACCACAGTGCAAAAAGGATGTGAAACTGTTGGAGAGTGTCCAGAGGATGGCTACAAAGATGGTGAAAGGCCTAGAGGGGAAGACGTATGAGGAATGGCTAAGGTCACTTGGCCTGCTCAGCCTGGAAAAGAGGAGGCTGAGGGTAGACCTCATTGCAGTCTACTGCTTCCTCACGAGGGGGAGTGGAGGCACAGGTGCTGACTTATTCTCCTTAATCACCAGTGATATGACCCATGGGAATGGTGTCAAGCTGAGGCAGGGGAGATTTAGGCTGGACAACAGGAAGAGGTTCTTCACTGAGAGGGTGGTCACACACTGGAACAGGCTCCCCAGTGAAGTAGTCACTTCACCAAGCCTGTCTGAATTTAAGAAGCATTTGGACTGTACACTTAGTCACATGATCTAAACTTTTGGGCAGACCTGTGCGGTGCTAGGAGTTGGACTTGATGATCCTTATGGGTCCCTTTGGGACAGGTCCGATACATGGGCATGCACCCACTTCAGATTAAATCAGATGAAATCTGAAGTATTATTTATTTCAAACAGTAATTGAAAGAAAAAATCTTTCATCTAGTAGAGGACTTGAGTATACTTCATTAAAAAAAAAAAAAAAAAAAAAAGAACAACTCCTGTCAATTCATAGGTACTTACAAGAGTCCAACTTGAACTCATAATAGTAAAAATGCTTATCTTTCAGCTTGGCACTGAACAATGAAAGTCATGTTGTATCGGCTCAATATATAGAATGTATTTGATTGAAGATACAGGACAGGAAACAACTGTGTTACTAAGATTTGTCATTGGAAGGCAACAGCACAATAAATATTACGTCAAGAGTATTAGAATAACTGTTCTTTGGGGGTTTTATATTCAAATGTTGCTAGCAAATTTTAACACCACTAATAAAGGAAATGGATAGTCATGAATACAGCAAATGAACATCTTTTTCTAGCCTTATACAGTCTTTGTGTCTGTGTTTTCATCTGTAAATCTTGCAGATGTTGGAGACATGCAAACAATGATTTGCTGCACATTTTTAAATGCTTTTAAAATTATTTTAGAGGGTTTTTTTTTTTGTTTGTTTGTTTGTTTGTTTGAGAGGGAAGGGCAAGGGGAAAAAATTCTTCGCCTTTAAGTGAACACAGAGGCTATTAACTCTAGATTGCTTCATATTTAAGTCTCTGTCAAGTGTAGGAGGGCACTTCAGAGCTATGAGTATCCACTTCTTCTCCTAGCCAGCTTTATTGCAGTTGAATTTATTTATTTTGTGCATGTTTGGACTAACCAGCTGCAAGTCTCTTCATAGTAACAAACAATTTATTCATAACATTTTTGAATAATTTATTTTGTAGTCAGAAAATAATCACATTAAATTTTGTGCTTGCTTATTTGAGAGTATGGAATTCAGTAGCAAGGTCTGAGTCTCTGTAATGTATCTCAGTATCTTATAATTGTGTATTTTGTTTTTATAATACTTTTACCTTGGAATATCTCTAAAAGACTAAATTAGCCATCAATTTTCCTTTTATTGATATTCTGCTCTATTTATGGGCTTGCTTATAGCTACTTACAGTTCCATGACAGTTCTCTATGTCTTGGACATTGTAATACATTATATATTATGTGTGTGCATGGAAGATACAAGGGTAAAACATGTGATCTTATTTGTAAGTATGTACAATATATGCATGCATGTAAATACCCTACCACATGTAGAATTGAGGAGGGAAAAGCAAATAATATTTCAGTAAATTGAATGATAGGAGGACTTAGTAAGGCAGGGTAAGATTATGTAGTATGGAAATAGAGAGTTCTAGACAAATCTTTAATCTCTTAAATGTTTACCAATTTTAGTGCCGTGTCTGCTAGTCTTCCTTTCTGTTTAGCATGTGAAGAATGAGTGCATACGATTTCTATTCTTCATGTGTTTTCTATCACTGTTCTCATTTATATGTCTCAAAGATTCCTGATTCACAAAGGCTACATTATCAATCTTAATCAAGTACTGAGGGATGATGCACAGTTGTGGTAAACTGATAAGCTACAGAGTAAGCAGCTCTGTAGGACACACCATCCTTCTTTTTTTTTAATGCACCCTTCTTCCAGAGTAGTGGGACTGGACTCCTGCACTGCTTTCCCCTCAGGACTCTACTTGAGAGCACATCTCAGGCTGTGTCTAACATAGGCTAAGAGCTTCCTCTGTGAGGCTTTCTCTAGGAGAGGCAACAGCAGAGTCTAGGGGTCATAGGGCTAGACTGGAATTCACATTTGGCCTTTTTTCCTGAGCAGTATTATCAATCTGCAATATCCTTATCCTAATCTTTAATAGACCACTTTCTCTGCGTACGTTTTCCCTGCCATTCTTTGTTTTACCCATCTAGGCTACAAGCTTTCCAGGGCTGAGCAATGTCTTCTCTTATTTTTTGCAGTCCTTAGAGCAGTGGATCTTCAGTTGCAGTTGAAGGCTCTAGATGCTCCTTATAATACAAATAAAAATTTGTTGCTATGCCTTGTAGAATATAAACATTTCCAAGGCTTCCACTTTTTTGAGAGAAAGAGACTTCATATATACATGTATGTGTGTGTATATATATATAAATGCAAACAGAAAAAGATACTTTCCAGAAATATAATTCTTGGAAATGCCTGAACTGTTTTGAGACTGAGGGGAAGAGGGGGGCTTAATTATGACACAGCTGCTTGGATGGAGTGTTTCAGCCCAAACAGTTAGCTTGTAAAAAGTGTAAGTGGCTCAAAATAGGATCTTAAACTGAGAAGTGTTAAGCACTGCTGGCTCTGCCTGTAAGTACAAGGGAAAGCTAGAAAGAAAATTGTGAAACTTCCTTAGCAGCTTTATATTTGTGAAATAAGTGGATTCCACCAAAGCTGTTTAAAAACTATTCTCAGCAGGCTTGACTCCCTGCTGCTGCTTTCCTGGAAGCTGCGACATCTCAGGTCTGCACTGCACACCTTTCCCTTCTGTGCTGGCCCTGGTTTGGGATGCGGGCCTTCTTACCTTGTTGGAGGGGTGGGAAGGGGAGAGGTGGCACTGGAGGGAGCGGCAGCTGCCTTCTTGGCTCCCTCCCATGTTCTTGGCCTCATCCCCAGGGTCTTTTGCTACATCTCCAGCAGTGCATGCCTAAATACAATGTGGGCTTAACTTGTGCAAGCTTCTAAGATGGAGAAACTGGATTATCTGCCGTGATGTGTAATTTCACAGGATGAGCTTGTAAATAAAATCATACGTACAATTTAGATTCTATAGATACAGTAATATCCTGTAAATAAGTGTACATGTAGCTGGTTAAAACTAGGCAATGTAGGCAGCCAGCACAGACACTGGTAAACACGTATAACTGAAAGCAATTGTGTGTGTGTGACTTCGCATGTGCAGTGAAATATATTGCTTGGGGTGGATGTTGCTACTGTTCCAGCAAGTTGATAGTCCAAAGGAACTCTGGCATCTTACATCAACCTCACAAATGAAAACAGAGGTCAGCATTGTTATACTGCTCTAGTTTAACCTGTATTACATGCAACAGCAGACAGCAAGGCAATTTTCAGTATTTAATCGTTGCATTAATTTGGCATTGATTCTGTTGAAAACTTGGATGATACTTCTTTTCAGATTATAATAAGAGCTAACAGTTAAAATAAGTGGATCTGCATGGAGACTGGGATAGACTAGTAGAGAAGTAGTCAGTCAAAGAAACAGAAGGAAAACAAAAAGTACTTTTGTAAGATTATAAGGCTTACAATAAATGGAAGAAGTAGGTGCTAGAGAATATGTACTGAACTAAACATTGATTCATTTTCTGTTATTGCTGATATATTTGATGTAGCAAAACAGATATAACACTGAATAGTAAAATTCTAGGGCTGATTCTAGGGCAGTTTTCACTTCTGTGCAACCATCTGGTTTAAACCTAACTTACTGAGGGGAGAGCTGAGTTGTTTCCTATGCCTTGTTGCTATGACTGCTTCATTATTGTTTCTGATACCTTAGTGTACCTTTTTATTATGAGTCTGGTTTAAGAATCAGATTCTGTACTGACATATGGTAATCAGTAAACATCCTTGGTAAGTCCTGTCAAAGAAAACAGGCCATTAGAGAAGACAGTGCTGATGCAATATTGTAAAAGCAGGCTCTGGTTCTAGTCTTTTTAAGGAAATTACTACAAATTCACTTGCCTTGGGATACTTGTAGGTGCAATAAAGAAGTAATCATTATTAAAGGCTAATGAAATGTTGCTATACTAGTTAAATTGTTTATTGTTACTGTGAATAGAGTCCCGTGTCTTCTTTTTAGAAAAGTTTGTGTCTTTTCAGGCAACACTGACATTGAAGTAAGAAATTTGTTGGGGTTCAGATAATGCTGTGGGACCATTCATTTACAGGAGTTGCTATGGCACTTAAGTGTTTTAAAAATCACCAAATTAGTCTGTTGATTCCAAGTGAGAGATCAATTGGAGACATTTAGCTTGTGGGTTTTCTAGGCAAAATGGCTGTGGATAAGCATGGCATGATTCACATTATTCAGAAATGCAATTCAAACTGTCAGTCTGAAACCCTCACACTTAGAGCCTGCGTGCACCTGAGTCCCTGTCACTATTTGGGATGCTATATGCTGTGTTCCACTTCTTGGTTTTGTGTACACTTTGTAGTATTTCTAAATATTATAATATACATAAGATTTTATTTTATACATACCAGATCAATGCATTTGTTAAATTAACAAAACTTTGAGGTCCCTAATCTGGGAGGATCAAGACACAAGGATGAGAAATTCCAACCTGTTGGTGAAGGAAGGCAGCAATAAAAACAAAAAACAAACAAACAAAAAAAAAACACTTTGGCTCTGAGGGAGTTATGCAAAGGTTTATGTTTGTCTGTATTTTTTCCCATTGATTTTTGCTATCATTTAATGTAACTGTCTTGATGTATTGAAAACAGGAAGAGGAAAGGCATAACACAGCCAGTCTAAGTCTTGCAAGTGACGTATTCCTAGCTGATATATTTTAAGAATGTGCTCAACATATATGTTTAAAGATAACACTGTAAATTGATACCCTTTTAGTGTGACAGACTGAAGACTGAAACTATTAGAATAATTGCAGTCTTAAATGTACACATTTTTATCCTTTTTCATCAATTACTTATATCCTGGATATCGTTTTGGCTAGAAAGAAACCAAAATAGAAGATACATACCATATAAGAATAGTTGCTCAACCAAGCACAGTGTGTGAAGGGATTAATAATTTCAGATAGCAGTCATTTCAATTTTTTTTGACTCTCTCTAAATCACAGGACACAATGTACAAGCAGACATATAACCCTGTACTTTATGTACTTTACTGTGAATTGCTCAGCTAATGCCACAAAATCTTGCTGTAAGTTTTCAACAAACCACATTTAAAGAAGTTGTCATCACACACTCATGATTATTGTTATTTGTTGTTTTAAGTGTACTTGAGTTGAATCTGAACTTTCAAACTCATTTTGTGTATGTAAAGTAGACTTTGCAAAAAAACATGTACTAAAATGAGGATTTCTACCTCTGCTTTATGTCAGGCAGAGATGGTTTTGTATTTTTTCAGGCTTTTTTAAATGGTGTTTTCAATTCGTGTTAATAGTTGATATGTCAGAAACAATTTCTTTCAGCGTTTATTTAAATGAAAATCCAGGTTCCGTGCTCAGGAACACACAATATTTCTCTGTATGCAATTTAGGGGGAAAAAAAAAAATTAGAATACTTGTCCTTTTTGTGTCTGCACCCAAAA
This sequence comes from Aythya ferina, assembly GCF_964211825.1. Taxonomy (NCBI): domain Eukaryota; kingdom Metazoa; phylum Chordata; class Aves; order Anseriformes; family Anatidae; genus Aythya; species Aythya ferina. Next base: position 84,621,279 of record NC_140297.1, read on the forward strand.
GTGTTATTTTCTTTTCTTAGGAATATTGGATAATACTTCTTACACTGTAAAATGATGAGGTGGATCACGTAAATTACTTAGGGAAAGTATTCTGACATCTTAGATGCACACAATCACAGGAATGCTATTGAATTCTCTGGAAAAACTAGTGTGATCCTCATGAATCATATTGATTGTGTATTCTTTGTTTTTTTTTTGGTAGTGGGAAAAGTATTTTTTTTTCATGTTTATTTAGCTGAGACATTATTTTATTCTTTGTCCTTCCGTAAACTTGACAATTCAGCTGTACATTTCCCTCCCTCATCTTGCTACTATTTTAGGTGTTATAGTTTTATGATCAGTTATTCACACAAAATTGTGGCATGGGTTCCAAGTCCATGTATATTCTAAAACATAATTGTGCAGATAACATGTTACTTTGTCTTGTCTCAAATTTCATAGCATTATACATACCGTTGTTTACATATAGACATTTCAGGTGTCATCTGACCTAGAAGTTGTATTTTTTTTTGGTAATAAAAGGAAATTTTATTTTTCTCATAGGCTTCAACTAAAACATCTTCACGCACCACTACTGAAATGTGACTATTAACCTGTTGATTTAGTGAGAGAGGAAGAGAAGTGGACCTACTATACCAAGTACAGCATACTGCAAAGGAGCAGTACAGCTATGATTTTATAGGCAGAATTTTGGGAACACTAAAACACTCAGCTTTAAAAATATGTACAATTAAAACCCATCATTAGGAAAGTAAATGCTAGCCCACCTGTTGTATTCTATTTTTTCCACCAAAGATGAAATTGGCAAAGTATCTACCATACTGAGCTCAATCCAAGGAACATGTGAAAAGAACAATTCTCAAGAAAGCTAAAAGTGGTCAGTTAAAAGACTAATTATTTGAAGGAGGCATAGAGATGACTTGAAGAACACAGTTTTTGAGTGATGAAAAACTGGATACAACAAAAAAGCAAAAAGAGAGCCGGTATGGGTATCCAGCAAAACCACGTATTGAGATGGAGTTCCAATGTAAGAAATAGGAAGGATTTTGCACTTTGGCAGAATAAATATAAAACTATAATAACCTAATTATAAAAAGTTTAAGAGATAACAAAAGGTATTAAAAAGTAATGAAAACTTCTTAATATCTGGAGCGAAAAGCTTGGCAGTGGGTGTGTAGGAGCTAATAGTTAATAGGACAGTTAGAGATCATTGCCATTTAAGACCAGATCACAGTATGGAGGCTAAATGGATTTGGATGCGAAAAGCTTTTGTCACACATCTATGGAATTGTAAAAATTTAGAAGTCTTCCCTCTTCTGTGAGATTCTGGTGCCCTGCCATGGGGTTCTCCTCTCTGCCTCTTTGGTGCTCTTGTTACTCATAGTATTAAGTATCCTTTGTTGTAGGATTGGTCAGGGAATACCTTATTGATGGTTTGTCGTTTCAAATTGTGATTTGTTGTTGCTCATGATCTGCTTGTTCCAGATGCTTCTGGATGTGTTTGCACTTTCTGATAATCAACAGGTTGATTATCTGTTTTCTTTAGCACATAAAACCTATTTTGTTTTTTGGAACAAGTGGTTGACTATATCTCATCTGCTTCTGCCACAGCAAAGAGTTGGTTAACACTTACAGGCTTATGCTAAGAGCTATCTGTCTAGGAGTAAGTCATGTTAACTGCTACAGATAGTGAAGAAAAACTAAGGTTTTTGAGGAACTCTCCATGTTGAAACCATTCTTTGTGGGGATGTCTGGGATTTCAAAATATTGTAACGAGGCTTTGAAGCCAGAAACCAAAATGAACAGGGATAAAATGCCAGGATAAGGTGATATTCACTTAAGAGTTCTAAGGTAACTCAAGAATCAAATCCCTGAATCTATAAGGGTGGTGCTGTGTAACCTCCCCTATGAGTGCTAGAGGATTTGAAAGTGCCCAGTCACACTGGAGAGATTTCAAAGGGCTGTCAGGGATGTTCATGAGCTAGAGACCACAAGTCAATGTTAGGCAATTTGTTGAAACTATGTAAAATATAATAATTAGTGGATAAATAAAAATGAAGTTCTGTGAAGCCTAGCTCTCGTGAAAGGGAAAACGTTCATCATAATTTTGCTGGAGTTCCTCAAAATTGCCTGTGTTTTCTGGTTGGTATTTACTGGATTTTCCTAAAGATTTTAATAATGTCACTTTCCTAGAGCTCTTAAAGAATCTAAGTCATGATCAGATAAGGGGAAAGCTCTTACGTGAAAAGCTGCTTAAAATATAAGAAAGAGACAATATTTGGAAGTGGTGAGTTTTCACTGTAGAGATAGCTCACCAAAGTGACATCCAGTAGTGGGTGTGTGTTGTTCAACACATCCATAAATGGCTTGGAAAAGGAAGTGAATAGTGAAAGGACATAGTTGTGAAAATGATAAACTATTCAAGATTTAAAAAAAAAAAAAAAAAAAAAGTGGGAAAAACTGCAGAAGGATCTTGCAAAGCTGAGCTCTTGCATGCTGAAAATTTATGTGGATTAACGTAAAATGAAGCACTTATGGGGAGGAAGCAGGGTAAAACATACCAGCTTCATGTGTTAAAATGATCTCAGAATCCGTTATTTTGTTAAACAGAAGCAAGGAGGTGGGGAACAGATTGGAAAGTCTGTGAGAGAATGGATGAAGCTGGGATCAAACCAGCTTCAGGAGGAATAGTGTGAGAAAACAAGAGTGGTGTGTAATTACAAGCTTGAAAGGAAAGGTTCAGGAAGGTATGTCAAACAGACAATGCACGACATTCACAGATCTTCAGAGAAGTCTAAGTGTGTGGTGTGTGTAGTATCTCCCCTGGGTAATGTGCTAAGTGTCATAGGTCCTGCAGTAACCTCTTTTAGAAAGCTCTTTCCCTCTAATTTGCATGGTGAAAAGCTCTGGTAACCTGAGGGAGGAATCTGATGCAAGTTTTGCTGTCCATCTAAAAAGAAGAGAGCAAACGACCAGCCACAGCTCCCATCAGGAATACTGCTCAGGACTGCCAGACCACCAGACAGCTCTACCAGTATCTTGACAGCAAGATACTGTATGTGGGGAGAGAAAAGCAAAGCAGTCACTTGCCTTGCAGACACACCTTGGCTCTTCAGGAAAATACTAAGGAACTGTTTGATTGTTGTGCTCATCTTAGGCATGGGGAGGTAGATCCAGCCATCTAAAAGAGAAGGCTTCCCTACCCCAGTAAGTTGCTAGTTCAGCATGTATTATGTGAGTGAGGATACTTTGTGCTCTTTCAGCAGCTCTCTGTTTAGGGGATGCAGCTGTGAAAGGAGTCCCAGAGGGACTGTGGCACCGGTTCCCTAGTGCAGTCCTGGCTGCTAGATGTCATTTGTGTCTCTGAAGGATCATCCACAGATGCACCGCACAATGCTGTATGGGGCCTGGAAGTACGCGTTCTGCTCTCTGGCTCTTATAAAAGACTGAGACGTGATGAGGTAAAGAGGATGTGTGCAATTTAGTATGATATATATAAGTAAGCTCCTTAACTGGAGGAATTAGTGCAGAAGTAGATTAGTCCTGAGATTACACCAGTAACAGAACTGTCTATCCTACTTCAGGTTCAAAGCCATGGGAAACATTAAGAGTAGTCAGCATGAATCAGCTTGCAATTTAAATTTAAGTAGGTGTAGTAAACAGTCTATTTTGGCACAAAACCTTAGTGAATGACTTGCCTTAGACTTAAAGAGCTGTGCTCTTGCCTTGCTATTTCCGTTCTTTGTAATAAATGTGCCCTCAGGTGTTGCTTCCACTGACCCCATCTCTTGAACTAGGAAATATGTTTTTCTCTCATTACTGCTGGTGATGCTGGGGGGAATTACTTACTAATGGTGTGCGGAGGACTGATCCCAGCTGGCAGCTAAGCCCTCACTCAGTCAGTTGCTCACCACCACCACCAGTGGGATGGGGGAGAGAATCAGATGGTTGAAAGTGAGAAGAAAAACCAGCGGATCAAGACAGTTTAATAAATGAAAGAAAGAAAAACAAGTGATGCAGAAGCAATCACTCACCACCAGCCAGTCCCCAAGCAACAGCTGCTTTGGAGAAACTTCCTCCAGTTTTATTGCTGTGGATGCTATTATACAGTAAGGTATATACCTTTGATCAGTTCATGTCAGCTGTCCCAGGTGCATCCTCCACCAGCCCTCTTGCCCACCCTTAGCCTCCCTGCTGTGGGGGGTAGTGCGACAAACAAAGAGGTCTAGATGCTGTGTAAGCACAGTTCAGCAGGAGCTAAAACAGTGTTTTTGTCACAAACCTAAAACATAACATCACCATATGAGCTGCTCTGAAGAAAATAAACTCTATCCCAACCAGACCAAGTACCAGGTGTCACTTAGAATCATAGAATCATTAAAGCTAGAAAACACCTCCAAGATCATCTGGTCCAACCATCGCCCTACTACCAATGTCACCCACTAAACCATGTCCCTAAGCACCATGTCCAACCTTTCCTTAAACGCCCCCAGGGATGGTGACTCCACCACCTCCCTGGGCAAACCATTCCAATGCATAACCACTCTATCTGAGGAGAAATTTCTAATTTCCAACTTGAAATTTCCAATAAATTTCCAATTTATTTCCAACTTACCGATTGGGGTGACCTGTGAATAAAAATGTTGACTGAAGAAATACAAAGTAAAAATTATATACTTGGTTAGTGTTATCTTCTATTATGATGTCTAGGTCATACAAAATTTTAAGAATTTGCTATAGGAGTGTTTCTAACATTTGTTTGTAGTTGTGTTTTGTTTTGAATGCTTGAGGATATTGGCATTGTCACTAAAATAAGAACTGTTGTTCCCTCGGTAACACCAGCAAACAATATCCTCTTACGGGGTTCCACAAATAAAACAATTTTGTTTGATTTATGAATAGACTTTTCAGCAAAACTGAAATCAATTATTGTATATCCTCATGCTGAGGCCTGTAGAATGTTGGCAGTAGTATGAATTTTTATGTCTGTTTTTCTTTGTGATCATGTTGCTGACTCCAACTGTGAAATATTTTCGTAAGAATTTTAGGAGGTCTTTCAGGTCTCAAATGGTGTATGCTAACTGGAAAGGGAAAATTCTTACAGATTAAGTAGGTGGTTTCAATACCAGTGATGTGGGAACATACTTCAAGCCAGCTTGTGTTTTATCTGTCCTAATTAATCACTTAGTTGCAATGATATATTGGTAGAGACGGGGGTTGGGAACAGTTAACTGACAGAGTACTTTGTCTTCATGGGTTGAGTCTGGTCTTTAAATCTTCACACAACCAGCACTGGTGCTTACTCAAGTTTAAAAAAAAAAAAAAAAAAAAAAAAAAAAGTGATGTACAATTGGACATCTTTCTCTCTTTTTTTTTTTTTTTTTTTCCCAAAGTGCTCTGGGCTAAATGCTAAGACTTTTCTCTCATGCACTTCTTTCAATTCTTTCAAGTTATTCTGCTATAATCACTGGGCATGTTTGTTTTAGGAATTTTTGTTTGATTTTAAGGAGGAAGGCTGAATAGTAATTCAGAGTACTTGAAATTCAAATTGTTGTAAGCAAAAAATCTTAGAGAATGGAGTCTCTGCTTTTTGGAAAGCCCCTGTGATGGGCTAGCTAGAATAGGAAGAGTGCTGACTTGATCCCTCATATCCCTGGCCCCTCGTTGAGCTTAAGCCTTTACAAAGGTCTTTAAGATATTATGTTTCCTTTAACTAGTCTGTTTTCCCATCTAGTAATTTCAACACAGCAGATACATGCTTTAGGATGTTGTGATAACTACTTAAGCAATCAGAAGAAATTTTCTTCTTTGAGGTATTTGACAGGGTCTGGAAGATTTTCTTATCTTCCCCTTGATTCATGGACTCAAGAGATTATCAACCTATTTTTAAGAACACTTACCCAGGCACAAATTGTATCAAACTGTCAGCAAAGATAGGACAAAATGAGCCCTCGGTAAAAGAAATCTACAGTTTCACTGACTCTGTGTGCAGAAGAAGGAAAGGCGTGTCTTTACGTGCTTCCTGTTTCCCTACCACACAGATAAAGGATTCAGTTTCATTACACGTATTATGTGACAATAAGTATTTGAACCACAATACTGAAAAGTTTGTTGCAGTGTTAGTAGATAACATATTCTGCTGCCTAGAGCCAGTGCTGTCTCAGTCTTCCATCACCTCTGTAGTTTGATATTACCAAAGGAGTGCAAGAGGGTGATCTCTCTGATGATGTTGATTCCTTGCATGTCTAAATTCTCAAGCAGTGCCACTTTCTATCTCCTCCAGTTGGGATTTTATTCTGAAAACTTACTGAAAACATCCTGGTTAGTCTAATAGTCGTGTGTATGTAATAACTAGACTAAACTAAGTCTCAAATGTTTGAATTGGCTTAACAAGTTATAATATTGGAAATGATTATTTTGTGTATTTTTTTCTATATCTGCACCAAACAAGACTTTTGGTGTATGAATTTTGATTAATTATATATAGGTAATAATCTGCAAGAACTGTCAGGGTTATTTTATTGTGTTGTTCTGGCTCCTAATTTATATCCATTGAATTCTTTCCTTGTCAGGATGCCTCAGTGAATGCCATGAAAGTGGGTTGTTTTCATGTTCATTGATACAGTTCCAAACTTGTTGCTTCTTTTGTTTACTATAGTTGTTGAAACCTAGTGTGTCAGAGCTTTTCACAATGGTAAGTTTACACACAACATATGTTGTTCATTCACGCAGAGAGAAATAGAGGTTTCCTATTGCAATCATGCAATTATTGTGTTGAAGAACATTGAAGTATTTAATATATTTGTTTTTAATTAAAATCAGCTAGCAACAGGATCGGCATTAGTCTTTGCTTCTGAAATCTTGATGTGAGTCACTGAAATTATAAACACTAAATTGAAGTATAGCCATAAACATACACTTTTTAGGTAAAATAAAAGTATTCAAATGTTTTCATTTTATGGTAAATCCCCATAATTTTGAAACAATAGGAAAAAAAGGCAAACTTTTATAGGAGTAATATAAATGCATATTATTAAATGGTTGTCACACTGTAATCTCTGTATACAGTATATTCCTGGTAGAGGAAAGGAAGCAAAAATTATTTCTAGATGCATAACTAGATATTGGATTCTTGTAAGTGATTGGTTCTTATCCAAGGCTACTTCAGTGTCATTTATGGTTCTCCAGATCACTTCTTTGAGCCAAATTTGATTGCTGTGCAGTAAGACAGCATGACTTACACTTTTATAATGAATACTCATACTGATTAATGATTCACCATACAGGGAAAACTCACTGGGGAGTACGTATTCCTTACTGCAATACCTTTTAATTAAGGAAACATATTTTAGATTTTCTTATTCCACTGATTTGATGCAGTTGCCAGTGTAGTGGGTAATTTGGCTTTTACCATGGATTTCCCAACACTGGAGCTTTTTTTTAAATGTATCTGTACTTTCTACCCGCAGAAGGGTGATGTAACAGTAGATTATGGAAACAAGATTAAGAAAGTGGCTTTTAAAGGAATGTCAGTCTAATATTTTAAAATATATCTTCTTTAAACAAGAATCGCTTCTTTAAACATAGTTCACAAAACAACATGAACCTATTAAAACAATTCAGTTTAAGTTGGAAAAGGAATTAAGAGATCAGTTCACAAATTATTATACTGCCTTTTCAGTTCTAGGGTGTTTCTTTCAGTATTCTACATGGATGTGCTGATTGCAGCATAGTATTTCTGTTGTGAAGGAGGAGAATAAGATCACTGAAAGGTAGATGTAGCTACACCACCTGACAGAGTGACAGCATGTCAGCAGTGAACTATGTCACCTAAGTGCTTTTACGAGCAATGTCTTCATGGTTGCTCCCAATGAGTTCCCTATTTAGCAAATCCATGCCCGGTATGATTAAAAATTGCATATAAGTACATGTACAAGATTAAGCTTTCAAATGAAACCATAGATCTGACAGTGACATTTCCATGAGCATTAATAAATAGAATAAATATTTTTTTGTTTTACCTAAGGTTTTATTTATACTATCAAATATACCTATGTACCTATTTATACCTATACAAATATGTCTACGTACCTGTGTGTACTCTGTGCCTGAGTTCAGCCTGAACAGGCTTTTGCAATTTGACCTTGGAGCGTGCAAAGTTGGGTGTATAACCTCTGAGGTGTGAAACCCTTCTATGAGGAATGGTGTCCACCATCTACCATCCATTGTCATCCCAAGGGTCACAGAAGGAATCTGGTCTTGCGATCTTTCATCTTCCAGTTCAAAACGTTATGTTACTATTGCTACTGGGCATTTGTGGAGCCCAGTCATAAAAAAAAAAAAAAAAAAAAAAAAAAAAAGTTGTTTCAATTTTTTTCCACATTGCTAAAATTTCCATGACGCAAACATAAGAAAGGACTTAGATGCACAAACCATCTCCTCATTTATTTTTTAATAGAATTTCATATGACTGAGAAAGGGCTACTACCAGCCCAAGAACTGTGTCCCAGAAGAATCTTAAAAACTCACTGGAAAAAGCTGTTACAGATGTTTAAAAGAAATACAAGAGAAATAATTAAAAAATAATTTTGAAATTTATATTCAGTGCTTAGTTTGAGTAAGTATTTAAAAGTTACTGAAACCTCTCTTTTCATGTGTATGTAGAAGGTAGATTTTAGAAAGATTTTTAACTCTGCTGGCTGAATTTATTCAATTTTGAAAAAGTAATTTAGAAAAAAAAAAAGTTGAAATCAGTTGCTATCCTAAAGGAGATGGATTCCTTGGCATTTAGTTACAGGTTATGGAAATGTAGTGGGTAGATACTGCAGAGTGAAGTGTTGCTGAAGTTACTGTGATGGGGGAGTTAAAGCAACCAATATATCTATGTAAGATGGGTAGTTTGTCTGATTCAGTTACACAATGAGCAGTATTTTTCTATCTGTATTCCAGACAATATAGTGGAATTCAATGACATACCTTGGTGCTATTTTTTGATGATTATCTGTTTTACCATAGTTGTTGTTTACTTCTACTTCTTATTTTGCTCAGTCCGTTTTTAATTTTTTATGCTCTCCATCACTGTACTTAATAGTGATTTAACGGGGATATTAACCTGCTGACATTTTATACAGCTGTCGTTAGGTCATGAGATGGTCACAATTGTAGCTGTTGATTGCAGGTTATATTCTTGTAGATTGTTTCCATGAGTCCAGGAAACCATGCTGTCACAAGATCAATAAATAATAAATAATCACAGAATCTCAGGATGTTTAAGTCTGGAAGAGACCTCTGAGGGTCATCTGGTCCAACCCCACTGCTCAGACAGGGACACCCAGAGCAGGTTGCCCAACACCATGTCCATCTGGCTTTTAAAGATCTCTGAGACTCCGAAGACTCTCTGGACAACCTTTTCCAGTGCTCCATCACCCACAAAGTAATGATGTGCTTCTTGGTGTTCAGATGGCACCTCTTGTGTTCCAGTTTGTGCCCATGGCCTCTTGTCCTATTACTGGGCACCACTGAAGTGTCTGGCCCCATCCTTTTCTGCACCCTCCCTTCAGGTGCTTATGTTAAGCTCTCCTCTTCTCCAGGCTAAATAGTCCCAACTCTCCTAGCCTCTCCTCAAAGAAGAGGTGCTCCAGTCTCTTGACTATCTTGGTAGCATTCATTGGACTCTTTCCAGTATGTCTAGGTCTCGTACTGGAAGCCCAGAACTGGACACTCTAGGTGCAGCCTCACCATTGCTGAGAGGAAGGATCATGCCTCTTGACCTGCTGGGGATACTTTGACTGGAATACTGTTAGCTAGTGTAGCAGCAAGGACACATTGCAGTCTCATGTTCAACTTGGTGTCCACCAGGACTCCTAGGTCTTCTTCTGCACAACTTCTTTCTAGCTAGGTGGCCCTCACCAAGTACCTGGCGTTGTTCCTCCCTTGGTGCGGGACTTAGTGTTTCTTGTGGAATTTAATCAATTTTGCTGTCTAATTTTCTTGCTCAAGTCAAAAAGGGTATGTGGGGTGTGGTAGGTTGATTTTGGGTGGCAGCTAGGCCACCACCCAGTCACTGTCTCAATCCCCTTCCTCAACAGGAAATTAGATGGAAAAGCCAGTGATGTCACCTCCATGGTGGAGAGATCTTACCAATTACCGTCATAAGCAAAACAGATTTGGCTTGGGGAAAATGAATTTAATGTATTGTCAAATAAGAGTAGGATGGTGAGAGACAAAAATCAGAATATGCTTCCCCTGGCCTTGATCAGGTGGGGCCATTGGAGCTAGCCAGAACAGGCTGGGTCCAGCATGGGGCAGCCCCGGCCTCCCCTCATGCAGCGGCCCTGTAGCCCCCTGCTGCTGCCTGGGTACCTGAAGCCCAATAGTGGGGATAAGATGTTTTTGTTTGGATGCATAGCTTTTTTTTTTTTCTTTTCCTCCATAAAAACAGAGGTGAAGTTTTCAGATAATCTTAGAAAGACAGTTCTCTGTGTGTTTATGTGTGTGTGTGTGTGTGTTCAAACTCCAAGTAGAATTTCAGCAGTGATATTAGGTACAGGAATACATGAATTATTTATGTCTGACTTCCAGTATGTTCCCAACAGGCTAGTAGTATTTTTCCTGTTCATCTATCTATGATCATCCAAGATTTAAATTTGATTCTCTCAGGAGCATGTATATGCTCTGACTTACAGAATCTCATTTGTTTTTCTGTGACACTGGTATGAAATAGTGCTGCTGTTGTGGAAATTAAATACAACAGATTTATTTTACATTGCGGTTATTCAGCTATGGTGTATTCTGTTAGGCTTCTTAATTTTTATTTTTCTTCTACTTGCTCTATTTTTCCATTTGTTTTTAATGCTAAGTGCCCTTGTATGTTGGTTAAAGGCTTATCATGAAACTTAATTTATGAGGAAAGATGAAAATTGGGGTGGGTTTTCTAAGAAAAGAGCCCAGAGCAGAAGGAAAGGTATGGTAGTCATCTTATATGCTAGTGATTTTTGAAGAGGACTGATGAAACAATTCAATTTGTGTCCATTATACATATGACAGGAAATATAGAACGTAAGTTGTACTAGAAAAAGCTCATAGTAAACAGTAAAGCAAGCTTTCTGTCTGAAAGGTGGGTGGAAACCTGAGACAGGCTGAGGAGGCCATGGCAGATTTCAGCAAGGGATGTTGTGAAGGACTGTTTTAAATATTCCAGATTATTTGGGCAGAAAAAAAAAAATCTACAGTGTTGAGGAGGTTTGGCTAGGGAACTTGGAGGTCCTTTTCAGCTGTGTCTGCTGTAATTCTTCATTACTATCAATTTTAAGTCCCATTGAGACCCAAGAATATCCAATTTCTTATACTGAAGACCAAGCTGAATTAAAATGTGTACCTAAACAGATCAGGTGGACTAGTGCAAATGCATGCCTTTGATCCATTAAGTGTTGAGCAATGCTATTGCTGCTGATTCATGTATGATTTTTTTGAACATAACTACCTTTAGTAAGTAGCTTCTCAGTTATTTTTGAAAACACATTCTCTGTTTTCTTTCTACACGGTGTTTCTCATATAAATTTGTGTAATACAAAAATGCTGAAGCACATAATATTTAAAACCTCAGCTGGATAAAGTCATGCTGAAGATTCAATGTCATTATCTAATTAAATGCAATTTGTTGCAATCTTTCCATCTCAAATACCTGTAGCAATAAACTGAACTAATGACATAGAAATTAAAAATTATTTTTTGTCCAAAAGAAGTGTGCACCCATTAAAACAACACATTACTTTTAACATCAGGCACATTGCTTGTGATTTCTCTGTTTCTAGCTAAACAGGATGTGACTTTTTTAAAATCATTTTTCAAACTCCAAATAAAAACAAACAAAATTAAACAAAAACAGAAATCCTGGAAACATGGAGTGGCTGTATATTAGCTACTGTTCAGTCCAGATGTTGAGCCTATTTGATCATTGCAATAAGCTGTACTTACAGTTTATTGTAACAGTTGGTTGTGTTACCAGATTTTTTCCCACTTAAATTGATTTTTGCAAAATTTCAAAAACTGCTTTAGCAACCTACAGTGTTCTTTGGTGGAAACAAAGTATTTACAAAAAAAAAAAATCTGCCTGAAAATTAAAATAATAATAAAAAGGTGGCATATGGTTTAAAAAAAAAAAAGTTCAGGATAGAAACACACAGTGTATCACACTGATGTAATCATTCTGAGCACAGAGAAAAGGCTGTTGTCTTCTCAGTAGTGTCTTTTAAGGTCACAGAGAAGCTTCCCCATTGATCTTTGCTGTCTCTCACATATAACTTTAAATATTTTGGAGTGCTTGTGCTAGGCAAGTATTTTGTGTTGCAGGTAAAGGTCTTCCAGCAAGTCATGCAGGCTCATTTTCCCTCACCTTCCTGAAAAGCTAACAGCAGTAGAAAACCACCAGTCCTTGGTCAGCCTCATTTGACATTGCTCTTGGAGAGCGTCACAGACCAAAACCAGTCCTGAGTCCAGGAATTTTTCTTAATTAGGTATATTGACAATTAACATAAGCTTCAAAGTATTGATTCTGGTATTGACAAGCAGAGAAGACAAAGAAGGTTAAAGGAAAATATGGAGAAGACACCTCTCTTACCCCCACCCTGGTGTCCCGTCCCAGTACTACCTGTTAAACTTGGTCTCTTAGGTGAGGTGATGGGTGAGCTCCTCCTACAGGGCTCATTCACCCTCTCCCTCCCCAAAAACCCTACTTATGTATCTGGAGCAATGATGTTACCAAAGCTAAAAATCAGTGTTTACCACTTTAGTTGATTTGCTTACAAAAAGAGAATAATACAGAAACATGTAGCTGTTTTAATTAAAAATAATGTCTTCTGAGTCTTCTGATATATAATCTCATGCTTCAATATGTAAACTATAATCTAGCCTGAGCTTTGCTCAAGAGAAAAAAAACTTAAGTGCATTTATAGTTTAAAATAAGTTATAAATTAATTATGCCTGTATTATACAACAGATGGATATATGTTCTACATTTTTCTTTAAATTAGTATTATTATTCTTAGGTGCATGTGATTTCTGCTATGTATATATATTGGCTTTCTTATAACAAAGTCATTGTTTTGTTTTTCCATAAATTGCAGAAACTATGCCTGTGCCAGACCAGCCCTCGTCTTCTGATAAGACAAGTTCTCTTAGTCCTGTGTTGAACACATCCAACGGCGATGGCTCGGAAACTGAGACGACCTCTGCCATTCTAGCTTCAGTTAAAGAACAGGTATGTAATTGCTGCATCTGCATACTGTAAGAGAATAATATGATTTAATGGTTTTACCAAGGTTCCATAGGTGGTATATGAATAATTTCATTAGCAAATGCAAATTGCAAAGAATTTGAAATATTTCTTCATGTCAGTATGCTTCCATGTACTGTCCTATGATAGATGCAATATAGTTGAACTGTTTATTTTATTCTGCACATTGACTCTTTGTGAATGGTGCTTTTGAAAAATGTCTGCTTTTCTTGTTGGCAGTCTGCAAGTAGAGTTCCAGTGTGTAGGCATGGCATACAAGAACTAACACTTATTTAAAGCTACTTGTTTGTTGGTATTATAGACTTTTTAGGTAAAAACTTACAGAATATGAAGATTATTAAATTTAACATATGCTTGTTAATATTTTTATTGTATGCAAAACTCGACATGTCATTATTGTAGGGCAAAATTGGGTATAGACAGACTTTTGGCCTTGGAAAGTTAAAACCAAAACTAGTAGAAATCTTTGAAGGAAAGACTTCTTGTGTGATGCTCTGCATGATTCTAGAAAGATGAATTTGGGCATTATGTCAATTTTAGTGGGCTGATTGCCTCAGATTTTGCTTAATGTCTCTGTATATGAGGAGATGGTTGGTATTCTAGTTCATGAAAACAACTGATCATGACTACTGCCTCGTTTGCCTCATCAGAAGCAGATAGCCTCAAGAGACACATGATGGTTGCTTTTAGTCAATTTTATCTTTCTATAAGTGTCTAAGTTGTTCCTCGCGTTCTGAAGTAATGAACTTACCTGGCTAAGACATACACTGTTACTTGCATGAAATTAATACGTGAATTCAGTTTATGATATCTAGCACCATTCCAGTCATTGACCTTTTTTTTTTAAAAAAAAAAAAAAAAAAAAAAAAAAGTGATCTTGCTCTTATTTTTTTCTTTTTGATATATATCAAGTATCTCTTTCAGGTGTTAGAGGTTATTTATATTTTCCGGTTTTTGTTTTAAAGGCAAGTGCAAGGAAGAATGGTTGCAAAGTGGAGTTTTGTCTTAGGATTTCTGGCATGCTGTTGTATTGGGTTTACTATGGTTTAAATGTTTTAATGCATGTTTTCTTCCAGGGCAGTAGTGTTACCTGTGCATGTGATTGTGTTTTAAAACCATGTAAGGCCAGTGTTTCAGCCTATGGTACTATGTTATTACCAAGAAAAGTATCTGCCTTGGGTATTGATTTTCTGATGCTGAAAGAATGTACATGGAAGTTACATGGGTAGAAGATAGACTGTGCCTGTCTGTTGGAATGTGAAACGCGGAATGGAACAGTGAGAAGTATTTTTCTGGTGATGATGCTGCTAGATTATGCCTAGTCATGTATTTTGCTACTGAACAACCAACAAATAAACAAAACAATCAGTGGGTGCTAGAGAGAATTGTCACCGAATCTACTGTCCAAAAAGGGTTTTAATTGGAAAAAAATTATCTAAGTTATTTCTGATTCCTGTGAACCACAGCAAAAAGGAGCCTGCAGGAAAGGAATTCTGCACTCCCTCATTTAAAACAGCCTGGACAGCTAACCTTAGGTACTACTGACTAACAAGATAATCTAGTGAAACGTTGTGGTACAGGGTATACCAGTTTGACAGGTGTTCTTTGAAGTGAACTTCCTTCTTGATAGGTGATATGTAGTCAGATCCATCTTGAAGCTGGAAGATTTTATATACTAAGCTAAAAAATGAGCCTTATTTTTTCAGGGATGTTAATTCATTCCTCAGAGTATATCGTTACTTCAGCAGTTTGACATGATTCTATGTTCAGCCACATTACTGGGAAGCCATATTACTCCAATACTATCTTTCCATGTTGTAGTAAAGGTTTGGAAAGAGCTAACTGTTTGTTTTCCATAATAGTTTATGTTTTGATAGGCTTCCATTAGTTAGTGTTTCATTGGAGGAATCCTAGGCCACTGTTCCCATGCTGCAGGCAGATGAAATGCATCATGTTAATTCAACATTAGGAGAGTTTATGAAGTCTCTAACTCCCTGCTCAGATGTCTATCCCTTGCTTTTTAGAAGAATGAATGAATGACTTGAGTGCCTGGTATATGATTTTGCTTTGGTTTTGACTGTAGCCAAAAATAGACCTTAAGTTTTAGAAATACAAACACAGGCAATTTTTCAAAATTGTTGCTAGTGAAGAAAAACAGTATTGAGTTCATAATTTTTATGGTTGTATGAATCAAATACAGAATATTTTCTTCTTTGCTGATTCTTAACTTTAAATAGTTACATTACTTCTTAAAATTATCTTGAAACACTTGTGGGCAACTTCATATGTTATTTCTCATGATATATCTGTGTTTTTGAGTGACTGCAATGGAGTAAGCTGTGGAATTTTTGATATTGATGACTGTAATGGGTTACTTCAGCACTTTGAAGTTACTTCAGTTACTTTGAAGAAGGCAGAATATGTAAAAGAAGGCGCAGAGAAGATGTCATAGGTGCTATATTTGCTTTACTGAAATTTCCTATGTGAAACAAATACTTTATTTGGAAAATCGGAAGTTTTGCTGTGCTCCTTACTTTGTTGTATAAGACATCTTTTTAGTGTTTTAACCCTGAACTAGCACACTGAATGACATTCAAGTTTCAGACTTTTAAGAAACAATTGAAAAGAAGTGATGGATAAACAGTATGAACCCAGGTTTTGTCCCATGTTTCTAACTTTTAAAAAGTCAACAGGCACTGCTGAAGGTGAGGTCAGAATAATACCCCATATTTTTAAGAAATCACAAGATGCTAGGCAGTGAACTTCAGCTTACGTCTTTTCAAGCTGTCCCCATAAATAAGAACTTTTGTGGGTTAAGAACATCTATGAAAGCTTTTTGTTTGTTTGTGGATATTTTTTTTTCTGTCAGAATACTGTCTTTTAAGGAGAAAGCATCCAGCACTCTTAAAATCACTAGACAATTTCAGTTTTCCATGCTGGATAAATTGTGGTCAAATATCTGTATGAAGAAAGACTTATTCTTTATTATGATATAGTGGCAAACACATTTGGCAAAATGTTTCACAGGCTATAGAAAACATTATTAGGCCATTTCTTTTTCTGCATTGCCATCTGCTTTTATATCTGTAAATATGAGAACAATTTTTCAACAGAATGAGATGTGATTTTATAATTTCTGATAATATAAATGATAGGTACAACTAGAAGAATTTTTCTTCTGCAAAAAGCATGGTATGTTTCTGGCTGGAAATTTTCATCTGTGCAAGAGACTTTTGACCCCACTTGGTGATAAAAGCTTGTGGGAAGAAAGCTGCCCCTAATGCTGTTTTGAATGTAGAAATAGCTGCTGGAGAACCTTTTGAGTAAATATGTAGTAAGGCTAATGCTTTTCGTCAAAGGCTGTGGTTGACAGTACTTCACTTCCTGGTGTACAGAAACAGTTCTCATGGAAGCTGAGGAAGAGTGTAGTGACAATGACCTAGTAGAGGCTTGTTATGGCAGATTTTTTTGTGTGTGTGTGAACATGCTTGAAGAACATGAGATAAAATAATTTCCTAAGAGCAAGAGAACTCTTGAAGAACTGACAAGAACTGACCCAGTGCAGAAATAGTATCATATATTTTCATTGTTTGTTTGTTTGTTTTTTTTTGTGACTTATATTTAGTTTCTTTCACCATCTTAGTAGTAGCCTGTTCCAGAGAACAGCTCCTTTACCTTTCAGAAAACTTGTGTGAAGAGCAACTCGTGTAACATTTCATCTTTCTTTTGAATTGCTTTCAAATCAATATTTTTTTTCAGATGTTTGTCTTCCCTTCCCCTTCCAAAAAAAGCTTAAGCTCTTACACTGTTGGAATGTTTCTCAGGCCATTAAAATAAATGATTGATTAATATGTTCTTTAAATCAAATATGCTTATTCCAGAGAAAACAGGTGTCTCTGGCTTTGTGATGGTTACTGATGGCTTTTTTGATGAAAACAAGGATGAAAGAGGTTAAACCTCTCCAAGCTTTGCAAGATTTAGATATTTTTTTCTAAAGTAACTTCTGATACTTTTAAATATTTACCAATATTATCGTTAGTAAACTACCTGTTTGTCAAGAAATTCTGACTGAAACTGACCTAAAACCAAACAAAAGGTAATAGTAACTTAGCCTTGTAATGCATGTCAGTATTAAATGAAGATATGTATGACTTATGTGAACTTGTTTATTTGGTATTAATACTTTTTGGAAATGGTTATATATGTTATGTACATTTTACGTATGTAAGTAAAACTACAGATAGAAAATGGCTCTAAAAGTTGAAAGATTTCCTTTTTTTTCTTGGTTCTGCCAGATTATTTATGCCACGTCTTTATATCATACAAGAAGTTTCAGAACAGAAATCATAAATTTAAGAGAGTGGTTGAATTCAGACTATTTTTTTCTAAGGTTTTAAGCACAAAAGAGTGTTAGGAAATCGTTTAGTCTGACCAGCAGGTCACTTCATTTCATACAGTCATCCAAGTACTGAGCTGCAAATCTGATCACAGAATGACTTTTGCAGCTGTTTATCCTATTATACTGAATGCCATATTGTAATGCATAATATTCCCCAAAATAAAATCTCATTATAGGAACCAATAATTAGTGTAATAACCTGAAGTATTCTGTAGCTTTTCTAAATAGCTTCAGTTATGATATATTCATGTCTTTCTTGCCCTCAAACATCAGACTCCATCTTTGTCTGTACAAGTTTTGGCATCTCTGTTTCAGACCCAGACTAATTATATTCAATTTATATATTTCTTTCACTATCTCTCCCAGTAGCACGTCAATGTATTCACATCCTTAGCTATAGAACTCACTTGTTTCCAATGGAGTTTTAAAATATTTCAGAGAGATTCCTCTTCCTTTTTGCTAACTTTTACTTTTCATTAATATATTGACTTTAGATGTTAATACAGTATAAAAGGAACTTAACTGTATGATACGTTTTGAATATCACAAGTATATATACAGTGGACACCATCTTTCTAAGGTGCTGGATGACCAACTTCCTATTGAAATTTGAAGCTGTGCGAGTACAGCTACTGCTTCCTAGATACCTCCTCAAATTGACAGCATGGCTTTTGAGATGTGCAGTTCCCACTACTGGAGTTGAGTGCAGAAGTTTTGAAGAGAGGCATCACAGTGGCTAGTGAAGAAGAAAATCATTTAATATACTTTATGCTCTGCTCTGTAGGATTCTTGAGTTCTTGATTTAATTTAGTTCTGTTTTCATAGAGCTCTGTGGATCAGCCAGATGTGTATTCATGTTGTGCTTCTTAGAAAATGGCAGTGTTACAAAAGTAAAGACGTAAACAAGTAAGTCACAGAATCACAGAATTTCTAGGTTGGAAGAGACCTCAAGATCGAGTCCAACCTCTGACCTAACGCTAACAGTCCCCACTAAACCATATCCTTAAGCTCTAAATCTAAACGTCTTTTAAAGACTTCCAGGGATGGTGACTCCACCACTTACTTCCCTGGGCAGCCTGTTCCAATGCCTAACAACCCTTTCGGTAAGGAAGTTCTTCCTAACATCCAACCTAAAACTCCCCTGGCGCAACTTAAGCCCATTCCCCCTCATCCTGTCACCAGGCACGTGGGAGAATAGACCAACCTCCACCTCGCTACAGCCTCCTTTAAGGTATCTGTAAAGAGCAATAAGGTCGCCCCTGAGCCTCCTCTTCTCCAGGCTGAACAAGCCCAGCTCCCTCAGCCGCTCCTCGTAGGACTTGTTCTCCAGGCCCCTCACCAGCTTCGTCGCCCTTCTCTGCACCCGCTCAAGCACCTCGATGTCCTTCTTGTAGCGAGGGGCCCAAAACTGAACACAGTACTCGAGGTGCGGCCTCACCAGAGCTGAGTACAGGGGGACGATCACCTCCCTAGCCCTGCTGGTCACACTGTTTCTGATACAAGCCAGGATGCCATTGGCCTTCTTGGCCACCTGAGCACACTGCTGGTTTATATTCAGCCGACTATCCACCATCACTCCCAGGTCCTTCTCTGCCTGGCAGCTCTCCAACCGCTCATCTCCCAGCCTGTAGCTCTGCTTGGGGTTATTGCGCCCCAGGTGCAGGACCCGGCACTTGGCCTTGTTGAACTTCATGCAGTTGACCTCAGCCCATCGGTGCAGCCTATCCAGATCCTCCTGCAGAGCCTTCCTACCCTCAAGCAGATCGACACACGTGCATAGCTTGGTGTCATCTGCAAACTTACTGAGGGTGCACTCAATGCCCTCGTCCAGATCATCGATGAAGATATTAAAGAGGACCGGCCCCAGCACTGAGCCCTGGGGAACACCACTAGTGACTGGCCTCCAACTGGACTTGGCTCCATTCACCACGACTCTTTGGGCCCGGCTATCCAGCCAGTTTCTAACCCAACGAAGCGTGCGCCAGTCCGAGCCAAGAGCAGCCAGTTTCTTGAGGAGAATGCTGTGGGAGACGGTGTCAAAAGCCTTGCTGAAGTCAAGGTAGACCACATCCACAGCCTTTCCCTCATCCACCCAGTGCGTCACTTTGTCATAGAAGGAGATCAGGTTTGTCAAGCAGGATCTGCCTTTCATAAACCCATGCTGACTGGGCCTGATCGCCTGCTTCCTTTTCAGAAGCCTGTATTCTGTAAGGCATCCCAAAGACACAGAAGCTGTACACAATGGAGTATAAAGAAACTAAAAATTACTTTACTGGAAAAAAGGATGGGGTGATAATCCAAAATATATATTTTGCAGATTGTTGGAGATGAGCTAGGAGTGGAAAGGCTTCTGTGAAGATTTAGTGTAATGAAGGATATTGAGATAATACAACCTCCCAGCAAGACCATCTTTGAGGAGAAGGAAGAAAACGCCAATTAGGAGAATAAAATTAGTTAAATATTATGCTATTTTAACTCAAAGTAGTGCTGAAAAATTAGTAATTCAAAGCCAAGAATTTCAGAGAAGCTGGGTAAAATACCACTTAGTGACAGCTCAGTCTAATGCTAATTTAAAGCAATATTAAAGGGCATTGTAAAGGCAAAATATTCTTTGTTATCATGCAGCCAGGATTTGAACACGCTTTTTCTGATCCCCAAGCACTTCTGCCTCAACTCATTTTTTGTCATTAGTAGAAGGATTTCAAACTTAGAATAAAGATACCCTAAGAAAGCAATATAATAATGAGCTCTGAATTGGAATTTTAATATATTACATTTGTAACAGTTTAACACTCCTGATCTTCTCTCTGATATCATTCATTGTTTTTTTTTTAATCTAAAATATTTTCACATCTAAGCTCAAGTATTTTAACCATGCTAGTGGCACAGATTCTCAATCTTACCTTGAAGTCATTGTGAAGACCCAGCTGAACTTGAAATGTTCAGGAGTGGCTACTGAACTTGTGCTGAATGAAGCATGTGGATTTATGCAGCCATGAGGGGAATGCTGTTGGGGAGCTAAATGACTTGAAAATAACTCTTCAGAAAGATTAGAAGGCAGCTTTGTGATAAGGAAGGTTGAGTTGTTTCGCCTCCTTTTTATTTATTTTTTTTTTTTTTTTGGAAGGGGGAATGGTGATTGGATCAGTTTACCTCTTTTTCAAGAGCTCAGCTTTTTAGCAAGGCTGCTGTAAAAATATACTTGAAACTGTGAGTTAACTTCTTTTTGCAGTGTTTAGAATGCTTCAGAAAGTCTAAAGTAACATCTCTGTTTAAATGTGCAAAATGTGCAGGGTAGCAGGAGATTTGGGTATTCCCCACCTCTGCCCCACTTCCTTGTCTGAAAGTTGTCAAAGTCATTGTTCTGTATCTTTGATGTTCCTCTGATTTATCTATTTTTGGTATTTTTCTCCTTCTGTACTTATCAAGCAAAATCAATCTACATCAATTTTTATTTGCATGAAAAATAAGGGTTTGTAAGGCTCCTGGCTTTCAAAGACAGCATACCTCTTCTACAGAGAAAAGAAAGTGCTGTTAAAAGACTAAACTGGGAACACTTCAGTTAGTGATTGTTTTAATTTCTTGTGTCTTCTCTGGAAATGAAGGAAAAAGAGTAAAAGCACTCTCTGGGTCCCCTGGTAACCCTTCTCCTTTAACTTACCTTGCTAGTACTTTTCAGGCTGCTTACTTTTACAACTTCAGCTTTGAAAAGATTTTTTGAAGGGGATTGAATTTTCATCATTGTTTTATTTTTTATTTTTTTGTTCCTTTTATGTCATTTTGAAAACTTGAATACTTCCATTGTGCTTTCCCATCTGTTTCTGTGTGTTCTGTCACATGATGGCATTTTTTTTACTCCTTGATGCATTTACTGCTAAATGGAACTCTATCTTTCTGTGGGTATTTTAAATCTTTTTTATTCTAAGAAAAATCAACTTTAACTGGTAGCTGAACACTACGCATATTACACTTCGAGAAAATATGTTACAATTCTGTTTATCCCCAAATGATAAAAACTAGAACCCAGCAAATGCTACGCTAAGTTTAAATGTAAAATAAATCTACACTTGAGAGTTAAGGTGCATTACTACCCAAATATGTTTTAACCTTGTCTTTTACTTATGTAGTTAAGATAATAAAACAGTTTAGAATCACATGATAAACTATTTTTAACAATGTGTAGTATGCACTTATCTTTTTTTCCTTCCTTTGTAGTGAAGATGAAGTGTATCTCTGAAATTTCTGGTGACAGAAACTTATTCTACAGTTGCCTCTGATCAGAACATTTCCTTTTGAAGGGATAAGAGGCCAGCAAAAGACTTTAACCTTTGCTAAGAATCTTCAAAGCTTTTAAAAGTTCTTAATTCTTAAGTTCTCTCCCTCAAGTTTAAATTGCAGTTTTGGTGGAAGGTCACTCGCTTTCTTTCAGAGGGAGGTTTTACTTGTACAGCCTATAGTGTGTAACAGTGGAGCCACACTGGTTTTGCATGGGTTTCCTGCTATTCTTTGTACATATATTTTCCTCTTTTGTGCAAACAGCAAATCCAAATTCTAAGGCCCAGGGCAGAGTTTTTTCAGCTGTTTTTATTTTTAAAGACTTTGCTGGAAGTTTTATTTATTTTTTATTTAGGGGACAGATGAGATGAGATTATGCGTACTTAAATGGGGAAACCTGTCTTCTGGGATATCTTTTTTGTTGGTGTTGAGACCTGTCACAAGTAATACTCTCTGACCACATTCGTTTGGATATTCCACATGCAGAGGGTTTAACATATAATATCAATCTTAATTAATTTGAAGTTACTTGCAGTTGCAGAGGATTTTGATTTAGCACAGTGACACAGCAGTGCACTGCAATTACAATTTAATTAGAAGTTGCACTTATCGGAGTATAGCAATTACAGTACAGATAACAATATAAATATGAATCTTGTTATCTAGAATATGCTCACCACCATGATGCTGAGCACCCACAGACATCAGGAAGGAGTATGTGGGTTTGAAGCAGCTGAAGCTCATAGCTCTTCTCAGAGCGCTTTGCTTGTCATTGTTTGATTTTGGTACCTTGCGTAGAGCTTAGATAAATGCTCCCAGTACTGGTCCGTTCACATTGTTACAGCTGTAAGGTCTCCAGTGCCAAACCAGTGGCCCACCTCTTATCACTTTCTGCCTGCATTACACTACTTTTTTTTTTTTTTTTTTTTTTTTTCCACTTCTGAGGCCACTGCTATCACATCAGGCCTGTCTCTTGTCATTGCAGTGGCATTAAATACCTTGCTGTACACAGAAGAACTGCTTAATACTGCGATCTATATATACTACGATCGTAACAAATTAGCCATTGGCACTTGCTCAATTACAAAAATTACAGCTACAGCTAAACCAAGTAAAACAAAGCAGCAGGCAGGCCAAGCAAAGTTCAGACAGAGAAAGCCTGACAAGGATCAGTCCTGAGCTCTTGTGAGCTTGGTGCCGCACCGAGCCATTTTGTTAACGTGGCTCATATGAAGCTGCCCAGCAAGCTCAGCAGTGGGGCACACATCCCTCTCTCTGAGCTCCAGGGAGAGCTGCTGTGTGAGGCCAGCAGCCACTGGGCAGTGAGGCTCTTGGGGCAGGTGGGGTGGGCTCAGCTCTGCTGGCCTGCCTCTCGTTTTGCTCTTCTGTTGCTGCTTTGTCAGCGACTAACTGTAGGTGGAATCACAGCAGGCAAAGTCACTTGCTGAGGGGTTGGCTGGGCTCTACAGCAAAGCACCTAACTGTGCTAAACACCCAGTTCTGCATTGCCGTGTTTTTGCATTGGTATGTGTTTCTGTATGTCAGGGACAAGGAGTTGTGCAAACAGTTGCAATACTTTGCTGGTGTAGCAGATTTGTCTAAAACAAAGGCACCCTACATTTCCTTCAGCTTTGAGCTGAGTTTAACTTCCTCTTCAATGGTTGTGGTCGATCACTTCATTATTCTCCCCAGGGGCTTAAGACCATGTAGCCTCTACTTATCGCTTCAGAGCACTTCTTTGCTGTGGATGTGGATTTGTGGGGGTATGTGTGGGGGGAATTCTCTGATCAGTCCCAGCCCTTTGTCCCCTTATCTTACCTATAGTGGTACAAAATCTTTCTTTCTTATACGCAGGAATTTACCTTTGTGGGTAATAATATCCTGTGACAGCAACTTCTGTCAGTGAAAAACTGCTACTGGTTATCTACTTGACAGCATACAAAGTAGTATTTCTATTTCCATTAGTATTCTCTCAATTTCTTTAGTCTGGATTGTCACGCAGTGCGTAGCTGCTTGGCTGTTTCAAAATGTGAGCTGTTCTTCTCAGGTTTCATCTGTGTTCGTTCAGTTTCCATAACTAGCTCTCCTAGAGTCCTCATAAGACTTTTTTTTTTTTTTAATGCATTTTTCACAGTTCCACGTATGTATAACTGGTACCTGTCTGCGTTGAGCCTCTCTTCCTCAGCTGTCCAGTACCCTCCAAAATAATTGCCAGGAATGACATTGTGCTGGTTAATGTGGTATTCTGTCACAATAAAACTGCGATTCATGTTGCAGTGTTATCCCTCCGTCACAAGTATCCATCCACCCCAACAGACAACAACACTGCAATTACATGTCTGGCTGTGTAATTAAGATTTAAATCAGGACTTTTGTGCAGGCTTTTTTCACGAGCCTCTTCATCTAGAAAGTCTCTTAGTTTTGGTTCACATTCATAAGCATTTTTCAACACATTTTTTCAGGGGTTAAAAAAAAAAAAAAAAGAATGGAAAAAATTCCTGCCTTTATCCATTCACTTCTATATATTCCATAGTCTTCATAGTTCTGCTGTTTATAGGCATACTTAAGAATGCTGTCTTGAAACTGGTAAATATCCTGCTTTCACCATTCATCTGATTCCAGCACAGCAATATATCTTGGTAAAATCCTATTTATGTTTTTAATGTATATTTACTGAAGTATATTTGTGCTTCAGATGTTACAACTGGTTCCCATGGAAAGTAGCGTTTTCCTTTTTCAAAGTAGTTTGTTGGTTTTTTTTGTTGTTTTTGTTAAATACTATCTCTCTTGTATGTAGTTATACCCATCTTTGTTCACTTCATTGTCAGTGTAGGTCATTATTTGAAGCTTTTGTTGACAGAGCACTTGAGGGTAACTGCATCTGATGCTATAAATGGGCCTGGTTCTTCATAGCAACTCAGCAGATTCACTTGAAAAGTCTCAGGTTCGTAAAATTTGATAAAATGGAAGGTTTACCTCTTTCTTTTGTCAACCAGTAGCATTACAGTTTCTAATGTATTGGAATATTCGAAACTTTGATATTCTAGAATTGAATCAGTCTGAATTATCATTTTGTTTGCAAGGGAAAAAATGGACCCTTCAAACTATTTTTTTTTAAACTTCTGTTTTTATTTCACAAAGCAATGCTTCTGTACAAGAACCTGCTCCAGCACAGTTTATGTTGTTCTCTTTGCTTCAGGTCACAGAAAATAAAAGGATGGTGTTCCTCTTTCTACAAGTTCTCAGTAGTGTGTGCTGTGAAAATACACGTTTCTTTCGATAAGGTTTTTTGTTTGTTTCTGACAAATTGTGGCAGGGACCAACCAAACACCCCGCATTCCTGCTGCAGTTTAAGGCAACCTTCCAATACAGCTCTAGCATACTGTTCTACTGGCTGAAGGTTGTCAGTCGTGAAGAAAAAATAATGTGATAGTTTGTACTTTCTGTATGGCTACAACTTCATGAAGGGATTTAGGTGTAGCTCTGGTGAACAAGCACCTTTCTCTCTGAAGCCTTTGACTGCTACGTATGCTTCTACACATATAAAATAACCAACTTCTGATTCCTGCTTTCAGGAACTCCTGCTGGTTCTGAAACCTTATTTAAATCATGTCTGAATTCTTAAGATTAAATTAATAATGTAGGTTCATCATGCTCTTTTTATGTTCACGAATGCATTGCAAAACCAGGTATAACACTAGTAAGTAATTCTGTTTCTGGAAGAGGGACTGGATGTACCGCAGTGATGCATATTGGGTTTGAAAAACATCATAAAAGGTGTACATAACTGTGATTTTTTCCCACTGCAGTCTGTAAAGATTTGTAAGCATCCCACAGTTTATTTTCAGCACCAACATCCTCTTTGGAGGTTTTTCATGCTGAGGCTGAATGATGGACTGTAGGAAAAGGACAGTTGTCCGTAATAAATTTGATAGCCACAGAGTGAGGTTTGACATGGTGCCTGTTTGCTGATACTGAATTGGCACTGCTACTTGTGCTGTACTTTAACCCGGCAGATTCACTCTCACACACAGAAATATAAATTCACTGATAGCATATGCCACAGCAATGCCAGTGTACATGCAGAAGAGCTAAGCTAATGACTCAAATTAGTACATTTATTTCTTTAGTAGCATGTGAGTATTTGGAGGCTGGTAAGTCCATTAGGAACTTGTCATTCACCTTCAGAAAATGAACTACAGTTTATTCTGTGAGTCTGTAAGTATACATACAAATGAAAAATACTTTTTGGCAGAGTGCGACATAGGTAATGTGCAGCTGTATTCCCTTACATGGCATGAGAAATTATCCAATACTTAATGTTTTGCTAGAATGTTTGAGAGAGAATACGAGAGAAAGAGAATTATTACTATCACTTTTTTTGATACGTTTTGCTGGTTTCTGAAGACCATATCTAGTCATGTTTTCCCGAATGCACTGGGAACAAATGGATTAAGAGGAATCTGTCTGGTTTTCTTCAGTTTCATCTGAACAGAAACCGATGTGTTCCCTTCCCCTTTTCAACCATAATAAGATTCAAGTGGAGCTTACCCTTCTGTTTTTTGTTTTTTGTTGTTTTTTTTTTTTTTTTTCTCACTAAAATTTAGCTCCTTATTTTCTTGCATTGACAACTGTATCTGCTCCCTCTCAGCTCATCTGTGGTCTTGCAAGGAATTATTTTATGATTTCTTTCTGTAAATTTGAATGATACATAATTAATGTCCCTTGAGAATTTTTGGTTGCCTTTTCTTTGACAAGATAGGCTGTTAGCATGTAGTTATAATGCAAGATTTATAGGCATAGGTAATATAGCTTTTGAGACCAACTATTAAAGGAAAAAGACATGCAAGCTTTTCTGCTGGTCTGACTTGTACACCTGGATGCTTGACCTTGTATTTTTTTTTTATTTTTTTATTTTTTTCACCATTAGGTTGTTCTAACAGCATGTATTTCATAATACAAGCCTTCCCTGATACGAAGACATCATATAATAAATGGTGTTAGTATTTTTCTGGCTCAGTATTTAAAATATATATATATTTTAGAAAAAAAAAAAAAGTTTATTGGATACTGCATTGGTAATATACTTAAATAATATTGCAATAACTGTACTGTTTGCAGTGTATGATGACGGCCAATGGCTCCTTCGGTATGTCAGTGCATCTGCATGCAGAGAAGGAAAGTATCTTAAAAGCACATTAATTTGCATCTTCTCTGTTCGGTATTTCAGATACTTTCTTAAACTTCCTATTTTGTCAGACTAAGGTTTCAATGTGTGTCTGTTGCTGCCTTTTTTTTTTTTTTTTTTTTTTTTTTTTTTTTTTTTTTTATGATCACTAAGCTGCTTTACCTCAAAAGAGAGAACTGTGGATAGAGGTTTTACCTCATCAGTAAGCTAGGGATGAATGGGCTGACTTAAGAAAACTGTGAAGCTTCAAGTTAACATTTGAAAGGATTGAATTGATGTTGACAAAGAAGCAGCAGTTACTGAAATAAAAATAATTCTTTTTAATTTGAATATTGTTGATATATTCCTTCTTAGTTGGGTATGTTTATTCTTAGCCTCTCTTTTCTCAGTATGTGCTTGAAAGAGTCATTAAATTATGGAGACAATGTATCCTTGAAGTTGTGCTCTAGCATTGTTTTTCTTTTTTCTGTAAGTTCAATATTTGGTTTAGATATATATAAATACTACGCTATTTTCAAAATACTTCTGCTCATTACTGAAGAGCATAGTATGAAACAAATTAATTCAGTCCCATTCATTTTAATAAGTGAATTAATAAGATCAACACCAGCTGTATTCTCTTTTTTAGTGGTGTATCAATTATTTTATAGTAAGGAAAAACTCATCAGCTTTTGTTCCGTTTTTTTTCTACAAAGCTTCCAGATACTTTTCAGAACTTTGGCATACACATTCCCTATGGGATGAAAGTTTCAATGTGCAGTGCTTTGTGACAGTGATTAACAAGCCTACACCTATTCACCTTGCCTGTTCTCTTTCAGAGAATATAGATTATGATATCTAACCTTACACACATGCTGATCTAGAGGTTGAGTGCAATTGTGCTGTAGTGTGCTTCATATGCTAACTTTAATTTCTAAGTTGTTTCTGAGGAAGGAAGACTGATAAAATCAAGAAGACCAATGGCTATTTGGAGCTGAATTTTGGGGCATAAAGTAAAAGTTCTGTAAAGGAAAGAATTCTGCAACTAGGTGAGTAGTGAAAGGAAACCCAAGGAAATGTATGTCCAGAGATGATCACTGGGAGCAATTTAATGATGGACAACATAAAAAAGACAGAAATTTCTCACGTTTTTAACTGTTTACAGACAAGAGAATACAACATGGAAAAGCCACACTTCGGAGGACTATTTAGAGAAAGTGGGTGTATTCGGCTTCTTAGGACTCTATGCCAAGATTAACAAGAGCTCTTCCAGGTGATATGATTGCAAGGCAGCTGTCATCTGAGAAAAAAAGAACATGACAATTGAGGAAAGTCCTGAGAATTAGGAGGAGGCTAACGCTATACCAGTGTTTACCAATGATAAAGAGAAGGATGGAGGGATCTATAGGCTGTGTCAGGTCAGTGTCAGTCCCCAGAAAGATTATAGCATGCTTCTGCTTGGCACCTGTTTCTGGACATGTGAAGAGCAAGAGGGTAAATGGAAAGAGTCAACACGGATTTCTTAAGTGCAATCAATATCTGGCTAACCTAGGCATTATCTTGCTTTCTAGGGCAATTTGAATGAGGGGGGAATAGGTGATATGCTGTAACTAGGACTTTATTAAGGCTTATGATATCTTTTCCCACATTTTTGTCAACAGTAAGCTGAGGAAGCATGGGCTGGGTATTAAGTGGGCTGAAAATTGGCTGGACTACTGGACTGAAAGGGTGTAGTAATCAATAGCTTGTCTACTTAGCAGACAGTAATAAGTGGGACTCTTAAAGGCTTGATTCTTGTGCTATTTGATTCATTAGTGACTTGGATGACAGAACTGAACAGACCATGCCCTCAGCAAATTTGTGAGTGATGCTAAATTAGGGTGATGCTTGGGAAGTTGAAGTACAGCTTCAATCTTAAAGCATCTTGAGACCCTAAGAAACCTGAGGACTGAGACAACAGGAAGCTTGTGGATTTTAAAATAAACAGATTAAAATTCTGCATCTGAGGTGGAATAACCCCATGCATCAGCCCGGGATGGGAAGCATCTGGCTGAGTAACAGTCCTGCTGAAAAATACCTTGGATCATTATGAATGTCAATCTGAATATGAGATGATATGCAATGGTGTTTTTTTAGTGCAGACAGGATTAACTGCATACTGGGCTACATTAGAAGGAAGGAGGAACATGACTCCTGGACTGAAGGAAGCTGTTACCCCTTTTGCTTGGAGCTGATAAAGCTGATTTGGGAGAGCTGTGTGTTGTTCTGGTAATCTGCAATACAAAGGAGATGGTGAGAATCTGGAAATAGTTCAGTCAGAGGATACCAAAATGGTGAGAGGCCTGGACCACATGATGTAAGAGCAGATGATAGGGAGCTGGGATTTTAGGGAGCTTGGCTGTCTGGTGAAGATGAGGCTGAGTGATGATCTTTATGTTAGCCCACAATAACTTCAAGTGGAATGACAAAGATAATGTCACCAAACTTCTCTCAGTGGTGACGTGCAGTTCAGCCAGTAGTGATAGCTATAAATGGCAGCTTGGGCAGGTCAGACTGCACACAGTAAAACTTTACTGTAGAGGCTACCATAGTATTCAAACAGGTGACCCAGAGAGGCTCTGAGCCTGAGCTTTCATGAATCAGTCACAATATGGTGTTGGAAATGATTGTATTTTTAGTGGAAGGTGAGACTAAGTAACTTACATCCAAAGTTTCTGTAGTTTTAAGATTATTAATTCAACCATAATGCACTTTTTTCCTTCAAATTCAAAAGGTACGCCTTTGTACCTAGAGTGTGGAAAATAAACTTTGAAGAAGGATAGTGTGGCTTAATAATTACACCCATTTGATTACTTTAGTTTTTAACACTTTTAAAAATAAGATTAGAGACAGAGGAAAGCTGATTATTGAAGAATAATCTCATTAATTTGTAATGTTTGTGTTAAGGGATAAGGACTTAAATAATAAATCAGCCAACAGGATTGGTGAAGGAGAAAGCTATTGAATGCAGAATGGGTTACTGGAAGATTTTGGTAAGATCTTTTTTTTTTCTGTTTCCTGTTCTCCCATCTTTGTTGTTCTATGAAGGTTTCACTTTCTAAGCAGGTTTTAAAGGCAAAGCTATTACTTCTCAAACTTGACCTAAATAGTTAAAGGACAACAACATGGAAAAAAAATATCCTAAAGTTAATAATACAATTAAAATGTAGCCTCACATTTAAATTTGATATCCTTTATCAAACTTTATGTAACAGATCCATTTTCTTCACAATCTCTTAGTTCTTTTTTTTTTTTTTTTTTCCCTTTGCGCTGGTAATATTAACTTCTTCCTAAATTTCAGACAGGTTGTTTGTATAAGTACATGAAGAGAACAGTATAGATCCCTTAGGGTAGGCAGTTCGGTTTCTGTCAGTTAACTGTATCAGATGAATAGTTGACAAAGAGTGAAATAGATACAAAAACTATGTTGTACACTTTAATGCGGTGAAGGTTACTATACCATGTCAGCTGAACACTCCCATCACGAGGATTCAGAACTCATTTGTAGATGCTCTGTATCTTCCTGTGTGACTTGAACCTCAGGTGACACAAAAAATGAAGGCAGGCAAATCAGTTATGCCTTCAGTAAGAAAATTAGTCTGTGTGTAGCATATGGGTGAATGGACTAGAAATTGGGGCAAGATATTCCTAATAAATGAAGCTGAATGACTGTTCGGGCCGCTGCTTAAGCTGGCTGCCTGAGCTGCTTGGTCTCAGCGGCACAGAGAAAGGCCAGACACTCCCTGAATGCGTGACCAGATCTGCAGGAGACAATTCTTTGCGTTAATCCTTGGCTTTAGCGAGGTATTTCCTGGTGTTTGTTCAGCTCTTTCTAGAGCTGTGGGAGAAATACAATGTAATATTTGCAGTAATGTACTTTAGGATATAGTACATTGATTGTTATCTCCATCATGCTTAAGTGGTTGCTATGAAAATAAAGATTGTTCATGTTGGAGATGGTTCTTGTTCATTTAGGGCTTATTTAGAGGAATTTTTAATGCCAGGTTAGGATTTCATGCAACACGAACAGGATTGTGACCTGTTTCTGTCTACCTTATTTGACTATTGGTAAAGTAGCTGTAAACCAATACTCGTTCCCTCCCCCCTCCATCCTACCAGGTCAAATCCTGAGAAATGCGTGGTCCTTTAAAGAAAATCCATACTTAACTGCCTTTGGTTGGCATTGTGTAGTTTACTGAGATGTTACTCACCCATACTCTTTTAGTTTTTGTGCTATTTTAATGGATTTTTTTTTTTTCAGTTCTGTTCTGTACCTTATTGGCTCCTGTGTATTAAAACAGTGCCCAAAAAGGGGATGTAATAATAAGTTTTCTGCAAAACCTGCTGCAGCTTACATTGTCTAATGTAATAGATGTCAGTGTTTTCTTAACAGTCTCTGTTTACCGTTAAAGTTTACTTGCCTAATTTCCTTCTGTTGCATCATTGCCAATAAAATTAAAGTGTGTTTTACATTTTCTTATGCTGGTCAAGCTGTACTGTCTTCAGAGATTTTTTTTTTTTTAAAAAAACAACTTAAAATATTTTTCCAATAGTTTTACTGGTTACATCAATGAATATGTTTCCTTCTTAGAAACTGTCTAGATTTGGATTAAAGATATCATCTGGCAGTGGGGTTTTTTGTTTTGTTTTTCTCAGTGGATTATGCAGTACTGAATACATTCTAAAATAGTTGAATAAAGACTTTGAGTTTATGAAAGCAAAGATTTCAAATCAGGATGAGATTTTTAAAGCTTGTTGGTTACTGTGTATTGGTCACTTATGCACTTTTTAATTTTAGTCATAATGTAGCAGAGCAAGAATTGTCATCCATTTACCATGTCCGTGTCTTAATTTTGTTTCTTAAATGAGGTCTGCTTTATTGAATTTTGTGGAAAGAACATGTGTGTTGTGTAGAGATCACTTTTCTTTATTAGCTTTTTCTGTTTGTTTGTTTTTGTTTTTTTTTTTCCCCAGCACAGCAGCATCCGTATCTATTGCTGGGACCTCTTCATGTTGTCATGCAATTTTTGAATTAGAATAATTTGATTTTCAGAATAAGCTTTAATAGACATTTATCACAATCTCTTGAAGTTGTTCTAAACAAGACTTTGTTACTTGTGTGTGCTGGGTAATGGATCGACTGGATTTTAGAGGTGTAGATTCCTCACTGGTTTAGCAGGCAGGCAGTGCCTGGGAAGGCTAATGCTCTTCTTGCACCAGTGTGCTTAGGGAGACCCGAGCTGGCTTTATGAGATCAGAGGAATTCACCATGTTTTCCAGCACTTAGTTTCAAAAGCAAAGAAACAAAAGAAATTTGTTGCTTCTAGAGCCCAGTAGGTGTGTAATGGCTTACAAAGATTGGCACTGTACCTGAATTAATAAAATTCAAAGACTCTTCTTGACCTCTCAATTTTTTGAAGTTCTATAGCTCCAAGAGTGTGTCTTGCTACCTTCTGGGATTGTTTTCTCCAAAACCTACCTTTTTTCCATGCTCTGAAGTTGCTACTGAGCATTTTTTCAACCAAGCTGTATTCAGCTTTCTGAGCTATGAAAGGTACTAAACATCTTCCAGCTACATAAATGTGTGAAGAGGAAATGGGACAAAAAGCAATACTATAAAAGGAATCATAAAGCATGTTAGTTGTCCAGTTATGGAAAATGGGAAATAATCTTATCTTTCTTTGGGTAGGAAAGTTAGTTGGAGCTCCCCACCATACCATTACAGATACTGCTGTATCTGAGAACCCCTTTCATATGCACTGTCTTGCCACAGAGCATGTGGAGAGCAGACAGACTCCTGTGGCTGTTGAACAAGCAGCTGTATTAATTTCAGTAGCCCAAAGTTCAATTTTCAACCTGTTTCTGTGTAAATATAATTGGGAAAAAGGTCTAGTTCTTGAGCATAACTAACTACACTCATGTGACTATCATATTACAACTAATAAAGTTATTTGTATGAGTTATTTGCAAGTCAGATGGCTTAGAGATTTGAGTCCTGGTTTTAATTCTGAAGATTCACCTTTGAAGACTTGGAACTAGATGAAGATAATTATAATAGTGAAACCATATATAAAAGTATAAAAGCAAATTTAACATAAATTTCCAAATGTAAATTATATGGTATCAAAATCCTATGACTTTTTACATTTTTCCGTTTTTCTTTTTCCTACATCTGGAAACTTATTTCTTGCATGAAAAGGAAGTAGGCCATTGAATTTACATAATTTTACAAATAACATACTTGTAAACATTTTTATTCATAATTCATGTTATACATTATGTAGCATAGTGTGTTTGGTTTACAGAGGGGTTTTGTCTAATTTTTCCACATTTTATACTTAAGATGGGTTTCAAGATTAAGATACCTGTATCTCTGTTAGACTTGCTGGGAATTTGAAATTACTTTTTTTGTTGTTGTTGTTTTTGTTTTTTGTTTTAATACTGTTGAAATTCTGTAGAATGTGAAAAGGCTGGTCTGCAGTTAAGAAAATCTAAAATGAGAAATTCTATCAATGGCAATGTTTTGAGAATGAGCATTTTTTACCTGTCTTTTGCTAAAGAAGCACTTTTGTTCTTCTGTCTTCATAAATACTACGAAGAATTATCTGGAAGAAAATGATCAGTTAAGCATCCAGATTAATAATTTAAAACGTTAGCACTATAAATTCTACTTTAGAGTGTTATTAGTAAAATACTTGTGTATCAATAGAAAGTTAGATTGCATGTGCTTGATGACAGAAAAAGGGGTGTAACATGTAGGACAAGCTAATGTTTTGAGAATTACTTGTAGCAGGGTTAGTTCTCCTCCCTTAAGATAAAATAAAAATAGGATTAAAATCTTCAATTTTAGGCTCAGTGTTGTGAGGTTCCTAAAAGAACTGTGCAAGAAAGAATGTGAGGTTGTTTTTGTTTCTGTTTTTGTTTGTTTGTTTATTTTGTTTTCAAACAAAATACCTTCCCCCCCCCCCCCCCCCCCAAGATGTTCAAGAAACACCTTGGCCTTAATGAAATGCTTCTCTGTTCCCTGCTGTACTCCAACCTTACAACTAAAATTGTCTTTCATGGTACCATCTTGCTCCTTGACTAATTTCCCCACAAGAAAATACTTTGATGGGATGTTCGAAAGCAGGTCATTCATTTAGATGAATGCTATAATTTTATTGCTATCTAGTCACTTTGAAGAAGGAATTCTAGACCACTTAACCAGACAATTCTGATATGATCAGAAAGTGTAATATATTTATAATGAGGATTGTAAATATTACCAACCTACTGATAGAGAAGAACTTTAGGTTGTTTATTTTGCATAAAGATTAAATTATTTTTAAGGATCATTAGATGCACTTAGTGAAAACTGCAAAGTTATTTTAGCCATGGTAGCACAATAATGTTGCCGAAGAAGGAGCAAAATGCCTTTTGTTCTCATGCATCTGCTGTCTGATCTTTCTCTGTGTTCTGAATGTTTGTATTCTGTCTTCACTACCTCCTTTACAAGCTCATTGAATTTTATTGGTTATCACTGCAAGACAAACAAAATAAAAGGAGATTCACAGCTGCAGGGGTATGAGTCTGTGTACTGCCTCATCATCCTTGCACTGATATGCAAAGAGGAAAAAAGTGGCTTGATTATAGATCTCAGGAGCTTTGCCAGAACTAATAAACAAGTGATTTTTTTCAAAACTGAAATGTGTTCAAGGTCTTAAAAACGGAAAGAAATAAAATAATAATTAAAGAAAAAAGCAAAGAATATTTTTTGTTCTAAACAGATGCTGAACATTCCTTTTCCTCTAAGGTCAATAAGTGTAGGCTCCCACCATCTTTTGACAATTGGACCAGCATACGGAAAGCTTCACTGATATTTCAGTTATCTTACTGAGCAGAAAGTCGGTTTCATAGTGTGTTTAAGATGGGCTTGTGTAATTGTGACAGAAATAGTTGTGGCTGAAAACTGATAATGGATATCAGAATAACACCATTTGGGTTTGTGTACATAGCGGCATATAACTTCAGCTCCAGAATGAATCTTTTTCTACTGTATGGCTAATTAATTCCAGGGTATGGCAGCAGGCGTGATGGGTGGGGTGAAGGGACATCATCTGCCCATCAGGGTTATACCTGTTGAACCGCAGCTTGCAGTTCATATTTAGTGTTTGAAACTACTGAAAATTATGTTTACATTTGCCTGGAGGAAAAAAAGAAATCCTGTTCATCTGAAATTGTTTGGGATGTGTTTGTAGTTGTTTTTTTGTTTTGTTTTGTTTTGTTTTTTCCATTTCCTGTTCATACGTTTACAAAAGTGATGCCTGAAAATTTCTGGCTGGATTGCTTTGAGCTTTTTAGCAGTGATGCAGACTAATTTAACAAGTGGCACTGATCAAGTAGTGCTGTAAACAGGTGGCAGTTGGCAGTCTTTGGAGAAAGGAATTACTTCTGAGAGCTCAAAAGACATTGCACCTTACGCATGTGCAGCATGTCTGTTCCGAGTTGCATCCCAGTCTTGTTACACTAGTGGAATCACATAAGCGGAGTGTAGGCTAGGCTTGGCAAATACCTAAAGGAGGCAGGAAAAGGCAAATATATTAAAGAAGGTCATGGAACTGGGTACTTGACAGTAGGTGCCTTCCGTTATGAGGCAGGAATGGCTGAATAGTCTGTATAGACACAAAAAGACATCAGGTACTTTTATTGCAGAGCCACCAGAGGTTGAAGGTAATAAAAGACTGTCTAGGAGCAGAACAGTTGAAAGGGATGCACTGCACTGTTCAATAAGTCGTATTTTGCCTCCATTCTAAAAAAGTTTTCAAATGTAGACTTTGTCAGAAGGACATTATGAAGACTTAAAAACTTAAAATTCATTATTTTAATATTTCCTGGGGTGTTGTGTCTCTATGCTATTAAGTAATACTTTTTTTTTTTTAATATATGCTAATTTCAGTTATAAATTTAATAATTTTCTTCCTTAGCTATATATTTCCCTGTGCTGCAAAAATGTAACTATTTAAAAAACTGCTTGTTGGGGTATGACAGTGTAATGTACATTAAAAATATATATGTTAATATGCACTGGTTATAATTCTACCAGCAGGACTCTTTTCCAGTTTTACTTTCATTAAAAAAAAAAAAAAAAAAAAAAAAGAAGTGCTTATTTTAATCTGATACCATGTAAAAACAGGAAAACAGTTTTATAGGCATACACAGGTATGCACAGTAACAAGCATTACCAAGCAAAATAATTGAAATGAGTGAGTTTCTGTGGCATACTTGTTTCAACACCATTTCTGCAGATTTTGGACAAAGTAGAATTAAATATACTTTTTGAGCATACCTTTCAAATATTTGTATTTAAGTCCCTGGAAGGCTACAAAAGATCGAATCCAATATGATCGGTTATAAACCTCCTTGTAAAGAAAGGAATTGGTAACAATTTATTATTTGCTCTTTGGTCTTTAATGGACAAGGTAATTACATTGATGTTTGTTTCTGTAGTACTTTTTTAAAACTTGAGCTGCTGGTTGTTGTTTATCCTTCCCCTTAATGTTTTCTGACAGTCTTTGAAACTAGAGGAGAGGACTGAAAAAAACTATATCTGTCATCCAAATCTTTTCAGTAATTTGTTATAAATTATTTTGGCTTTGTACATATTTATACCTTATCTGCCTAATACCAGCTTCAGTGAAACAAGCAAATATAGCAATAACAAAAGAGGCACTTCCAAATAACATCTAAATATTTTATCTTTGTTCTTAGTAAAACATGAAAATTCAAATTATATTTTCCTGATTTGGTTATTTTTTCTGTTCTTGCCTGATGTGCCTGCATACCCTCCAACTAAACCTGTCAACACCTTTAAAAATTCTTTCCCACCAGTCACATTTTAATGCAGTGAAAGCTTTCAGTTGCTAGAATCAATCTTTGTTTTTGTTAGATGAAGAAATTTCTCCACCGTAGGAGAAAAGGTTGCTTTGTTGTTCACTTTCTGCCTGTATGGGTATATAAATAAAAAATAGAAGTTTACTTAAACCTGAGAACAGCACATGCTTCACTGCTTTGTATGTGCTACCTGGGAGAAGGGAGCAAGACAGTAGGCAGGTGCTGCTGACTTGGTGTTAGACACAGCATTTCCTTCCCCCCTTTCTGCAACACAGTGCAGAGTGCTGTCTCCTCTAGCTGACCTGTCTGCCTGCTGAGATCAGTATGTCAATATGCAGCTAGGTCTCTGGAGGATAAGGAGCACTGAAATGTTTTGAGATGACTTAATAGCTGTTATATGCCACTGGGTCTCTCAGGCGTTTGCATAGTGTGTTTCAAAGTTCACACTAACTAACTAACTAGCTGAACATTTTCTGCCATGATTTATACGTGAAAAAAAGCTGATTTCATCTTTTATTGCAAGAAATAATTCTATGTCACTGTTATACTGCATCAAATGTTAATTGGAAGACTGGCAGTGTTTTCACAGACAGTGATAAGCTATATAGTGCTTTATAGAGAGAAGAGCTTTTACTTTGGACTCAGTGTTCAGTGAAGGAAAAAAAAAAGGCAAGAAGGCCTCCTGCCTTATGTCACAGTGGTAGTAGAAACAAGACTGAAGAGAGTCAAGAAACAAGACTGAAGAGAGTCATCTTCCCCCCAAAAGGATTTTTATTAAAAATGTAAATATTCTTGCATAGGCCAACAAAAATCTTGGTATTTTATTTTGGATCACATTTATTTAATATTTCAGATTTTGAACTGAGTCATTAACATTTTCATGCTTCTTCATAAGCACATGGCATGGATATGTCTTTTTTGAAAGAAAAATAAATAAATAAATATAATGAGATTTTCTTGGAACTACCAGAGAGAAAAAAGGTAAAGCTTTCAGGAAATGTGACACCAAATGACCCGAAGGCTGCCACTTTGACCTACCTTTTGCAGTAGGCAAGGATAAAGAACGTGGGAAATCTGTTGTGTCCCTGTACAAATTTTAACATTAGGATCTCTTGATATTCTCGTGAGTTCTTCAGAAAGTATTCTGATTTACAGAGGAAATCATTATTCAGGGTTAATTACAGAATCTTAAACTAGGAAATAGTCTAAGTTTAGCTCATTCTTCTCAATATTAAAAATTCTAGATTAACTGTCTGTATTTATGATTATTTGTATACTAAATGAGCAGGTATTGTTTATTCAGTTCATTAATGGTGTGTAACTTCATTAAAATTATCTCTTTGAAGTTCAGTTGAATTTTGTCGAGGTATAAATAAACCACTTGGAGGTTCATTTAAGAGCCACAATACAGATAGGTTGTACAGATGTAAATATAGTTAAAAGTATGACTTCTCTAGATTAAGCCCAAAGGGTAAAATTACCCCTTATTTCAGTTAACACTATGAGTAATGAATGAGGAAGTATTATTAAATCTGTCAGAAATAACACTTATTTTTCATCTTTGTAAAATAATTACAAATTCAAATAACTAAGCTCTGTATAAGAAATATTTCCTAGTCTAATTTCAAATAAATCTAAAAAAAACTTTATCTCAGTTAAAGAATTAAGCATTTTTGGTGCTAATTTTTAAAAAGTGTTTAAGTTGGCTTCAATCCTGCTTCCTATTATTTTTAATAAACATGATCTTCAGGATAGTGAGCAAA
Source organism: Aythya ferina (assembly GCF_964211825.1). Taxonomy (NCBI): domain Eukaryota; kingdom Metazoa; phylum Chordata; class Aves; order Anseriformes; family Anatidae; genus Aythya; species Aythya ferina. The sequence continues at coordinate 84,660,086 of NC_140297.1, forward strand.
ATAAAACTTTTATTTCATTTTTATCATTGATCTAATCATATCACCAGAACATTGGAAGTGGCACCAGTGCTTAAAAAAGATCATAACACCATCCATTATACTTCCAATAAAACTGATAACTCAGGCTTGTAAATTCTTGCAGTGCAGGAAGTTCGATGCGGAGTGTTGCACCCAGAAGCAGCAAGCAACGGTGCATATGTGATAGATGGCTTTGGCTTTTGGGGGGCATAAATGAGGCATTATTGCTTCCTCTTCTGTTACCATAGAATCTATTAATTTTGGAAATATTCCTTGTTTTACGGAAAGTTATATGTGTGTATTTTTTCTTCAAGCTTAATATTGGCCTAATAAATTAATATTTGGATGTGTAAATTAAGTCTAATATCCAAGTGTGGTGGGTCATATGAAACTAGCTATATTAATCATCTAGCAATCACTGAAAATCAGTAATTCATACTTGAATGTTTTAGGTAATCCAGTCTTTTTTAGTAGTAATAGTAGCAGTGTGTGGCAGCTGGGAGAACTGGATCAAACTCAAAAACGAACTCTCAAAAATTCTTTAAAATACTTAGGGGGTTACTTAAAATACAAAGGCAGTCTCCACCCATCTCTCAAATGTTGTTCCCACTCAATCCCTTTGTTTCTTTTAGAGTTTTAAAAAGTTATTTCTCATATCTGCATTTCCCAATCCAGTTTTCATAAGATTTTAAATTGGTATTTTTATAATGTGCAAAATTTCCTTTAAACTTATCTACAAATGAGTTCTTATTTCATTCCATCCTTTCCACTTTGAGTACAATTGCAAGAGAAGTCTTTTAAGACCCTTTTAGAAATAAATTAAACCATCACTCAATAGCAAACATTCATTGCTCCTACTAGAAAATTTGGTTTAGAATGTAATTTACAATTAAACTAATATTTAACTTGCTGTCAAAGCTAAATTTAAATAACAGTCTTATTAGAAATGCTGACAGGTTGGCACAGGTACAGTTTTTAATCTACTTTTCTGGATGCTGCTGAGCTTGTGTGGAAATCTCAAACGTTGAATACAGTGTCACGAATGGCAGAATTTTACTTGGGCAGAAAATAAAAATAGCACAACTGTTAAGTTAAGGGTAGAAAAGAATTTAAAAGCTGAAAGTGGGTACCAATAGTGTAGCCAAGACTACCAGTTTGCTTCAGTTTTGTTTTATGGGGAAATGATAGATGTGAACCTGTCCAAGTTTGAGAAGCACAATAAAGAGTAGGAGGCTTTTAGAGTGTCACTAAAATGAAAGGGCTTGAATTCTTTTTAAATGAAAGTCATCTCAAAAGTGATTTGTGCTGTGTTAGATGTTTCATGCCAGTGACCCAGGCACCTGGAGGGTGCTTGGTAGTAGCAGGTGGTATGGGATTCTTCCTGAGGTAAGGGTGTGCTTGAACAGTCTTGAATACTAACTACACTTGTGTTTAAGCATACTCCAGCTCAGCTCGAGTAAATGAATAAAAGCTGTCACCAGAAATGTCCTGCAGTACAGTCCTCCCTTGCTACTAGCATAGTCCTCTGAAGGGGCATATGTAATAACATTGAATGACCCTAATGTATCACTATGTTGCGAGGAAAGCTGAGCTTTGTATTTGAACTCCTGCTTAGTAAAACATGCGAAAGCATTAAGGAGCCTTGATTTTGCAGTAGTCCATGAAGCAGTAGAATATTTTGGAGTTTGATTCACCACAACATCACAGTCAACAAGAGTGAAATTTGCATTGAGACATAAAGACTTCCTTTGCAGAAACAAATTGTTACAGAAATAACTGAATATAAAATTTATGAGAGGCAGGAAACAGACTCATGAAAACAGACAGAAAATGTAACTTTTCTTAATAAAAAGAAAAAAGAAAAAAAAAGAGGTATTATTTTTGAGCCTCCCATCACTCAAAAAGTCTGAAATTGTCTGAAATTCTGAGGGCTAAGTGCATCCAGTTGCATAGGACTCTGTCTTAAGTTACTTAAGCACCAAATAAAAAAGCTGTCTGGCAAAAGCACTAGGTGTGTAAGAATGAGTAATTGAATGTTGTTTTTGACATATAGCATTTCTGATGACAGCATAACGAATAGTGAAAACTCTTTCCAGCTAATATCTATAGTCATGCCATAGTTAGAACTGATTGTAGAGAGCAGTTTACTTGCAACTCAACTTGCATATTTAATGTGAGTTGTATTACAAGAAAGCTACTTGCATTATATATGCACGTTGATATTTTGATTTGATGATTCAATTTGCAATTTTGGATTCTCCAGTCACAGTCAACTGCAGGTAACTGGAGCTCAGGGAATGCTCACCAGCACCTCATTCATAATTAATACTTCAATCCAGTGTGTACTAACCCCTGTTGAATAAACACTAAAAGTTCACAACAGATGTTTAATGCAGTTTTCCACTTAATTGATTCCCGCCTGAAAATTCATGTTATAGTAAATTTAAAATCAAATGTAATTTATTTAGTCTGGATCTTCACTCTGTAGTCCACCAAATCTCTGGAAAATCCTCATATTTTTCAGAGGCTGCCATTCTTGTTATGGAAAGTCTTTTTCAAATGGCCGTACTAACTGAATGAAATAGACATTTGGAAAAAAAAAAAAAAAAAAAAGCAATGTTTTCCAACACCTGTAGTTGTTCTTTATTAACACAGCTCATGGAGAGATTAATATATATATTTTTTCCCTCTGGCAATAAAGACATACACATTTAATGCTTTGATACCCCATCTTTAGTAAGGATATTTTGGAGCATGGGGTTTCCTGTAAAACAGTGAGCTTCTGGTTACCAGTGAGCTTCTGGTACCTCATGGGACCATCCCGTGAGGGGAACTGGTGTCAGTGTAGCTGCCCCAGACACCTCTGGTAGCAATGGTTTGTGCCCACGCTGCCTAGGGCAGCCCAAGTGTGGTGTGGTCTGTGCAGCATAAGTGGTTTGACTGGCTCAGAGGTGGCTCCTTCCTGGCATCTGTGCTAAGTGCTGCAGTGCCCTGAGAGACAGAAGAGCTTTTGGCTCAGATGTAGCATTTGACCCAAACTGGTCCTCTGCATGTTCAGCAAGACTGTTCTTATTAATCTCCATGAACTTCTTGGGTTCCTGGTTCAGACACCTAGTCTGCTAATTAGTGCTTTGGTATAAGGCACCTTGTTGACTTGGTTTCTCTGTTGACCTTACCTGAGCAGAGCTTGGCTTTGTGGAGGGACTCTCAAGAAAGTTGATGTCTTGCTCCTGGCTGCCAGCTTTCTGTTTAAAAATGATTACCTCCATGCTGCGTGCATGGATGGATTCAGTCAAACTTGCCTACAGGAAACTGAGCTGCTTACTCTCATTCTGGTTCTAACTGTAAAGCCTGTTCATACCTGCAGAAAGAATACAGCTGGGAATCTCACCCGTGTGTCTGGTTGTTCGTGATATACCGTTGTGAAGCAGAGGAAGATTTGCGTAGCTGTAATGTATAGACACAAAGCTCAGACAGTGCTTAAACAGTTTTTGAAGGATTGTGGAAGGCAGTGCTAATAAGGAAATGTCACGTTGAAATGCAGTTTTCATTATATAGCTCATAGATTTTTAAATGCTCGTAACTTCCTCATGTCCTTTTTAGGGGGGCTGAAATTATTCCAGGCTCAGTTTCAACTTGAGGTCATCAATTTTTTAGTTTTTTTTTTTTTTTTTTTTTTAAAAAAAAAAAAGCTCTTTATTTGAAATTACAGGAGAGATGCACGGTTTTAACCGCAGCACTAAAAATATAAAGCATTTGTTTAAACTTCCCTTGTTTCATAGACTGTTTAGACCTCTGAACAGTAATCATCACATAAAGAAAACTGATGCAATAACTCTGGGCTTTTCCTTGTAAAACACTATTTTATGAGATATTAGTTCTGTAACCATTACATTGATTTGTATATAAAGGAAAGATTGCTGGAATAGCTTTTGTGAAAGCAGGCAAACCTAAAATACCAGTACAAAGCTGAAGAGTTGTGGTTCCATTAAGTTTCACCCATTTCATTCAGAAGTACTTTGTTGTAAAGAATTTACACTCAAGCAGTTAGACTTGCAATGGATACAAAATAAATTTACTCATAAATACTGTGCTATTTTAGTCTTCCAGAAATGTGTGGTATAAAAGCAAAAGTTGTATTTATGAATAAAGCAATATTGAATATTTACAGTTGCTTCTCTAAACTATTGAAAGTTTGCTATGTATGATTGCCTTATCATAATTCTATGATATGTCTGACATACCAGAAGGCTTTCTGAATGAATTGAAGTCATCTCAGCTCTTACCTCTTTCAAGAATTTAAAAGAACAATCTACAGACACTCAAATTTTGGGTTAAATCTAGAAGAATTGAAATCTTTCCTTTGCTTGGTTTTACTTCATTTTAACAGTATTTCATGAAGGTTTCTTGCTAGGAGAATGCTATATGGATTTAAACTTTCTGGTATCTTAAAATAAAATAAAATTTAAAAAAAATAAATAAATTGCCAGAAGTTTTGTCCCAGGTCATATTTTACAGTTCAGATAACAGGCAGTCTTTTCCTTAGGGATCATTAGCAGCAAGGTGGGGCCATAAGTTTAATGCTGGGTAAGTGCAAGTACTGTGTTAGATAGCATCAGGTAAACAATGGGAGGCTTTGTGTAGGCTGAAAACAGTGTTCAGTGCAAACAGATTATTTTCTTTGTCTACAGCAAGTTGTTAACTCAATGTAATGGTCTTGTAATGAAAACATGTAGGGTTAGAAGCAGTCCTTTGAGAAGGGGAGTGGTTCAGCTTGACAAGTAACTTGAATGTCAGGTTTCTAAATATTTGAGTTTCATTGAACTTGGTTTGCAAAGACCATTGATAGCATTGGCCAAATTTATGTATACATTATCCTCATAGCTTGTCATTAATGTAAGATGTAATGGAAGTATTTCTTTTTAGTAGCCATGGTCATACAGCACACATATGAGACTTTCAGCCTGGGGTTGTTGACTTAGTTAGTGATAGTACATGATCACTGAGGGCTTCTCCCCATTCACTGCACTGCTGTGGGAATGGCCGAAGCTGGAATTTTGCAAGCCTAACTGCTTAATGGGATGGGTGAATGGAATCACAGTTCTGATTTCAGCCTTAACAGCTTTGGGTGCAGTAGGGAAAAGTACTTATAAGCATATAACTCCTAAATTTAATGTGATTAACTACCCTACTCTACACCCTACTCTAGCATCCCTTTCAACATATGGGTTATTACTTTTAACTTTTCAACCACTCCCCACCTTCTAAAGTCATTTTAGAAGCTAATAACACTTAAAACATTGACCTTTTTTCTTTTATTCCTCTTCTTGATGAGTATATTGCAAAACAGTATATTATGTGGACAGCATATAGTATGTCAATACCATTTAGCTCAGGTTATATGCTAAATAATGCTTTTCTATTTATCATGTCTTAAGCTATTTATCCATAGTAAAAACTTAGGGTTCGTGTATTCCTCTGACCATTTCTTTCACAGAGGATTGTGATTGTAATATGAAAAAAAAAAAAAAAAATAGAAAGGTCTAGAATAGGTGTTTAGTTATTATAACATAAGAGCTTTTACTTAAGTCTTCAAGCAAAACAAAACAAACCTCAAAACCCAGTAAATAAAACAATAAAGGGAAAACAAAACAACAAAAAAAAACAATCTGTTAACCATTTTCTCTCCTTCTCCAGTATCGAACTCAAATTTGACCCAAATGTTTTAGATATTAGTAAATATGCAAATTTAATAACACTTCTAAATTCTCTTTAAATTTAATCTTGATTCTTCTAAAGATATTGAGAGGCAGAAAGTGTTTTCACCTGATGTTGGATTTTTATTATTTTTTAATTGAATGATGAATACAAGAGGTCCAGAAGGTTCAAGAGCTTATTCATCTTAGTGATCTCACTCCTCCTTTCCCAGGTAACTGTCATGACTGTTTTTAGCTCTTCGTCCTGGTCCACACTCAGAGTGCATCTTAGGGGAGACCTTCCATGCTCCGCTCACAGAAGAGCATGGATGAGTCCCAGGGCCACTCATGTCCACACAGGGCTGTTTTTCCTCAAATGTGGAAGAACAAGGGGGAGACTTCACCTTTCCAGTACACTGACAAGGAATGTGTGCCTGAGAAGGAAACAGCTGGCAGATCCAGGTCCCTTAAAAAAGAAATGAAAAGGGTTCTACATTAGTATGTCTGAGACTCTCTTTTCCCCCACCCTCTCATGAACACAAATAAGAACTGTATGCATCCTTTTTCTTTATCATTAACTTGTAGTCCACTGTCCAGCTATCATTTTTCTGTATCTGGACATCAGGCAGCTCTCAGCATGCTTGGATGAAGCCCATCAGGTCTCATATGTGAGCTGAAATCTTGGGTGATTGTTGACTTGATCCTCATTCACTCCTTGTATTTCTTCTCCTTTCCAAATTCTTCCTCTGAGTACAGAGCCTCGGGAGACCTTGTTGGTGAGGACAAGCAGAGGAGGCACCAGGTACCTCAACATGTGCCTGTATTTGCTGTAATTGAATCACCTGCCCCAGTCACCCATGTTCCCACTTTTCACTTGTTCTTTTTTCTTTTTTTTTTTTACTAGTAATGTAGTTGTAGAAAGTCTTTTTGTAGTGCTCAGTGTCTGTTTGAAGTCTTATCTCTAGTTGAGTTTTGGCTTTTCCCAAGACAATCCCTACATGCCTAGGCAATGTTTTCTAACTCCCTCTTTTAGTAGCTTGTTTCTGCTTCCATCTCCTGACAGTGGAGAGAATTTTATTCCACTAATATTTAGCCTCAGTTATGTGAATGCTTACTGCATGTGTGTGAAAGCTGGCAAACTGGATATAAACTAGTAGCAGATGCAGCCTTTGGTTTTGCATGTACAAAGTAGACATTTGTATGGGGTTTCTTTCAACAGCTTCTACATAATAGGTATGATGTAAAAAGAAAAAACAGTATTAAATGCTCATGTACAGAAGATAAGATATGCATCATGTGAAACAGTCTCTGTCATCATTTACCCTTAGCATCACTAGATTGACTGGGATTTGGCCAAATTTATTTATAGATGCATTACAAAGTTGTGTTTGAAGAGTGCTTTTAGCACTCCAGCTGATAATAAAATTATTCAGAATCATAGTGTCTTTTGGAACTTACTGATGATAACTGTCTTGGAGAAAAATACATATATATATATATATATATATATATATTATTCTGCTTTCAGAACTGCTGATAAGAAGTTCTGTACATATGGGTTGTATGGATGCACAGGGAACTTTATGTCTTCAGGGTAAAAGGAATTTTTTTAATATTTTGTCAGCTAAAAAGATTATAGATGCTCAAAATGCTTCAGGTGTGACATAGATTTGAAAATTTAACAAAAACTATTTCAGAAGGATAGCTACATTAGCAAACCTATGTACAAAATGTTGGAGGCATGTTTTACTTTTTGCAACTATCTTACAAGAGTTGTATACACTCTATGATCATTGCATCTTAAATATACTAACTATATTAATTAGGAAAAACACTGAAAATATCAGTTTTAATTTATAGTTGTTTTATGTAGTAACTTCTTATATCCAGTGTCTTCAACTACTGTTGCAGTAACTCATTTTTCTTAAATAAACAACTTGTTTCTATTCTAAATATTTATAGTTAGAATCTTAGTGATGCTCAATTAATATCTTGTGATATTCAGTATAATTATAATCCATATGATGATCAAATGTTTTCTGTTAATAGTCTGACAACAGAGGCAATATGTTGTTTATTTGTTATGAAATACAGATGACAATAAGTAATACCGAATATTCCAGAAGCCCTAGTTTTAGGGGAATTCTGTAGTAATGTAGTAATTTAGAAGAGTTATTCAGTGAATCAAACCAAGACCATTACATATGGTAAGATTATGCCTTATTTAGATACATGAAGTTTCAGCTATTTCCGTCTTTTCTAAAATTAAGTCAGCCATATTGTGATGTGAAAATGCACAGTTAGGGCACCCATATAACCTTAACAGCCCTCTCACAACACCCACACAACCTTAACTACTTTATTGCAGCTGCTTTTCAAACTCACAGCTCTGTTTCACTGAAGTCTTCGAGGCAGAATGTATTTGAACACAGGAATAATTCTATTTTAGTATAGCAAAGCTTATGTCAGACTTAGACATTGGATGTTACATAACTGGAAACATTTCAGCAAGTCTCTGTCATCTATAGATCATAGAAAGGTATTCTGCTTTATGCTTTTAAAGACAGATTTTTAAACCTGAATGTTGTTCTTAATCTACAGATTGCAAGGGTAGGTATCTGAGAATGCAGTTAGTGGTGATTGGGTGTCAAAGCACCAATGCTCAGTCAAACTCAGTTCACAGAATGATAGTTAAAAACTTAGCTTAAAATGTTAAATGCATGTTATACAGAAATCACCCTGAATGCTGCCTGAAAGCTCTGATGCTACTTTCTGACCAGGCAGCAGCATCATGGGGTGATGGCTTCCAGCACTGTCTGGGACAGATGACAGGAGTACTGCAGAAATAAGACAGACGTTTAAATAGGATAGATGTTGTAAAATAAAGAGCAAAGAATTTGTCCAGATGTGCCTATCAAATGTCATAGAGGTGTTAATCCAAGTAAATGGAAGGCCTAAAGTGCAGCAGTATGGTCCTGAAAAGTTCCAAAATCCCAAATGTCACTTTTGACTCTCCTGAGCAGCCAAGTGGATGTGTCACGATCGGTCTTTATAAATAAAGACAGGTAACCTAACCCATAAACCACTACAGATAAGCAGAGATTAGCAGAAGATGAGTGTTTTGTGTGGAGATGACTTGGGAAAGTGGGCTCAAAAGTAAGGTATTTTGTAGGTATGACCTTGACATAAATATTCACTAAGGATTTGCATATCTTAGAGCTGCAGTGTGTATGCCAATATTTTTGAAGTGCACAAATCAGTTATATGTCAGACATAGAATACCTTAAAATCAGTTGATAATTGATTCATCCAAACTCTGTCATACTGTGGAGAAACTAGACCTGTTCATTCTGTGCTGTCAAGCTCTGTGCTGTTAAAAAGGCTGAAGAAACTCTTCCTATTTATGAAGCCAAAAATAATGCCAGCTTTATTTTCCTGGTGGATTTTAAAGTTTATTCATGTTGATTGATAATCCTTACATTGTGAGAATGCCGAGTGCAGGTCTGGTTTGACATCATTCCTTGTTAAATTGCTAGAGGTACATGAGAACAGAATTATATCCCACGCACATGCGCTGGGATTATCCATAAAAAGTTCTGTTCTGTCCTGCCTAAAGTGTATAATCATTTTTGATACAGGAAAGCCTATTCTATAGCAGCATGATTGTTTCAGCATGTGATATACAATCAGCTATATTGCTGATTGAAGTACAAGACTACTTTTGAAAATATTGAAAAACATGTTTGTATGACAGGTTATCTGAATATATGAAGTAAAATGTTGGCTTGTAAGTTTGGCACCTCTGTCTTAAGACACCCACATTCATATTTTAGATTCATTTTTACATGTTTCTGCTAAGACTTGTTTGGTCTACATGTAAGTGAGACTTGGACGAGAAGTTATTTGCTTTTATTTTGTAAGTTTTCTTTATGTGATTTGGCAATGAGGAAACAACTGTTATCCATAATAGTCATAAATATCCTGGATATTTAAGGATAATATAACTACATGAATAAAAGCAAAATGAAACATTCATGTAATGAAGAACATTGTTTTTCATAAACTGAAGAAAACATGGAATTTTCAAACTTGATTTCTAAAGGTCTGTGTCTCTATGCACTGGCATATTTGCATCACGAAGATGAAGTTAGTTTGGATTATTGAATTCTGTGATAGTGGGAACTGCAAGTGCTCTGTATTTTGAAATCAAGCTATGCACTTGGTGAATGAGTCAGGATCTACAAGTCTAAATTAAGGCATCAAGCTTTAAAAATTCTGGAAGATGATAATATTGATTCTTTTCATTTGTTGTGCTTGTTCTGTAGCTACAGGCATGTTTGGATAAAACCTACTCTTCAAATCCCTCACTTACCTCTGGTCTTCTCAGGTTCATTAGCTGTATGAATACCTCTTGTAGGATATTTATTTCCTAGCTCCTCTTACAGTTTCTGGCTCCCTGCCTTGTAGCAGAGTCTTCTTATAAAGGTTATCAGCTAATATTGAAAATACTGAAAGGGGTTATGACTATCCTTGATGTGTTGAATTTTCTAGTTTATGTATTGAAAAGTTGTAAAGAACTTACAAAAAACATGATTTATGAAAAAAAAAAAGTTTTTCTGTACAGTAATTACATACAGATTCCACTTTCTCTTATCAGAGAATCTCCATAGCAGTATTCTGCAAATCAGATGGGGAATAAACTACATAAAACCAGGAGACATCTTTGAAGGTATTCATAGATGAGCTAAGTATCTCATTAGAAAAAATATAGCAAAATTTTCTGTAGAAGTTGTTACATTTCATGTCTTAATCCATTCATTTAAATCGGGGGGGGGGGAACAAAAAGAAATTTCCTATCTAAGAAATGTAATATACTCCAATTCATGGAGTATGCTAAATGTTTCTGCTGTCTCATTCAGGATGATAGCTTGATCTGGGATCTTAGCAACTATGTTTTGACCCTCTGTGGGAAGAAAGAATATTAAAATATGCCATGGAGTGGTACTGAGTAATTGTTCGGAGTAAAATCGGATTAAAGAGTAAATCCTACCTCTATAGCACTGATTGACGGACTTCCTAGTGTGGCGAAGCAAGATAAGGGCTAAGGAAGGGAAAGTGTTGTTCTATATTGCTTTTCCTCAATGGACAAGTCTTTTTTGTTCGTTTGTTTTATATGGATTAATGTAACTCATTACATCACTCCTTTCACCAGAGATTATATAGTTTTGTGGACAGAAAGGAAGACCTGTGTTCTCGGCTGGAATGTTTAAATGACCCTTTAAATGACACTTTTAGAAGTGTTACTTCTAAAACATACTGTGTTTAAGGGCTGAGACTTTAGGATGCTGAGAGACAGAATGCTAATTCCCTTTGTTCATTTCACATGAAAAAAATCCTCCAGATAAAGAGCTTCAAATTGGAAGTTCTGTGATGTAAACAGTGGATATAATATGTGTGTAGATATAATATGTCCAATGGTGATAATATTAGATATTTTTATAGGGGATATTTTTCAAGAGAGCTGCTTTGCCCTTCTTTGTGTTAAAGATCTAAAATCGTTTCGCACAATCTGTTTTTCAGAAGTCTATGTACACATCTTAGTTGCAAGTAAAACTCCAGGGTTATTTAGCTTTTTGTTTGTTTAGTTGGTTGTTTTTTTCTTTATTTGTTTTTAGAAAGGGCATGAATTACTCCAGAAATAATGTATCTATATTGTCTTGTTTTCATTTTCGTTAGTCTTGTAATCCAATTGCTTTATTAATGAATTTGCTTGGAAGCCATACTCAATACCCACTGAGTATTCTTTATATTTCATTTTATGAACTTGTAATGCTATACTTAAGACCACACTATAGTTGATATTATTTTGTGTTTTGACCTCAAAGTGCAATGTAAACTACATAATTTTTATTACTGCTGTATATTTGCATTTTACTTTGCCATCTAGGAAAATTATTATTTTAAAATTATTTGTAGATGTCTGATTTAAAAAAAATACTTTGATCTGTTTTGTCATTCAGAAAAAATGTTCTTAAGTTAATTAACTGAAAACTAGATAAATAAAGTAGCTGGTCTATGGGGTGAGTGTAAAGGAAATGGGTAAATTATTTTGATTCAATTTGTAAACTTGTGAGGGTATTAATTAAAACTATCATGCCTTGGATCTTACTGAGTTTTAAGCTTAGAATAAGCAACAATTGAAATGCTTTAATTCATTTGCCAGTAAAGGTATGTCTTTTAGGACATGACTGTTAGTGACAAGGATTGAACAAAGGTGGCAGAATCAAAATTAAACCTGATTTTCAGAGAAGAAAATACATGGGTTTTAAAGATACAGTTACTTGCTTTATTATTTATGTTATAAATAACTGCTCTTGAAAGAATGGGGTTAAAAGTAAATTTAGTTATGAAACATTAATCTTATGTTAAAAAGTACTCATTTAAACTTTCTGTGAGGTATGTTAGTTTTCTATTGATATAAATTCAAACTAATTAAAAAGACAACATGAAGCCAATGAGCAACAGATTATGATTATTATATCTTTGAAAGCTGTTCGTTTTCTCGCATGACTTCTGACCAGTTTACAGTAAAGAGGTTGTAGAAACTATTTTCTGTCCTTCCAAGGTTCTAGCTGCTTTCTGTTGAATAAATTGAGAATATGTAGTGTTGTCTACAGTCTCCTGAACAAGAGATGTGAAAGAAGCTTTTGAACTGCTTTGTGGGTCTGCACCTCAGATTTCAAAGTAACGATTAAATTCATATCCTTATTACTTCTCTAAAGATTCAGAATTTCTAACAGCAAGCTTATATATGAATAGTTTTGAAGCTGGACTGAAAAATTAATTTCCATTGCTTAGTTCACATACATTAGAAATGTTTTCTCAGTGCCCTAGGTTTGAAAACACTTGATACTTTTAACTTTGGGAATTTGAAGAGTAGTGCCTTTCTTAATTCTCCACATTTTAACTAGTTAAATTGGAACCTCATTTTTTTTTTTCTCACTGTCTTCCTGGCAGTTTTCTTTTCTTTCTTTTTTCCCTGTGATAATGTAATTATTATGAATATTATTTTCCTGAGAGGCTCTTTAATTTAAGGAAGCATGCCAAAGACTTCAGCTTTTTGGCTTCCTAAGCAGATTCAGAAAATATCTCAATGATTTCAGAAAATTGTGTTCTCTTCCTTTATTTTGATAATTTTTGATGATTAAGATTATGATGGAGTCATACTTCAAGATAAAGTAACATAATTTGCTCAACTTAAATTGCAGTATCAGCCACAGAAAGAAATAGTAAACCTTCTGTAAATAATGACTGGCAGTTGCAGGCCCAAGAGAGTGGTATGACAAGTGAGAGATGGATATAGATTTACCACATGAGCTAAGGTGACTTTGCCTTTTATTGCACTGGTTGGTACAGCTGATGCTCTCACATCACATGGCAGTGACACATCCATTCAGCCATCCCCTCCTATAAACTGAGGCTGCAACCTCCCATGTGGGATGCTGGTACAGAAAACTGATATGCTTTTTTGTTCCTGTTTTCTCTCAGTTTAAATCCCATGCAATGGAGCTTAGTAGCTGTCAGTGGCTTCTCTCTCCTCTCTTGATACCCAAAGTTTGCAGAGTATAATTGCATGTCTGAAGTAGGAAGAGGCAATCTCTACTGTGCAAACTCCCTATATTACCAATTATTTCAACAATTAATCCTGATAACAGTTTTTCTTTCCGCTTTTGGATTATCTGTGTATCCCAAGAGGTTTTTTTTGTAATCTTCTGTTCTCTTCAGTTATAACATACTAAAAGGCAGTGAAAAAGAATGTTTTTGTCCCCAAAGCTTCCTGAAATCTTCCTTAGGTTTCACCTTCATTGTGTATCAGCGAAAAGTATACGTACATAAAAGCAACAGTTGCGTATATATTGGGCTGGCTGAATTGTAATATGAATTTACCTGTCAGAATATGAGCCGCATTTACTTATGCCACGACACAATTCATATGTCCAGAGCAGTTAATCATGAAAGGGCTCAAAGTGAGGACAGAATGCAGAATGTAACAAGATTAGCTTGGTTACTTACCAGCCAAAATCAATAAAAGAAAATCTAATTATCACTCGAACTCTGTCCTTGTCAAATCAGGTGTGAATTGAAAAGGCCAGTATCCTAAGGCACAGCATGATAAATAAAATAGCCTTAGAAACCTGTTTGAGGAAAGAAATACTACTTTTTGCATATTTGAATAACTAACGTGATGCATATCTCTGTGCGTTTTGTACCTTGTAAAATAATAAACCAAACTAAGCTACAAGTTAATCCTCAGTATCAAAGCATTGTGAATGTATAATTAAGCATATATATTTATTCTCACCTAATGATACTCAAAAAAAAAAAAAAAAAAAAAAGTAAGATAAAAAAAAAAAACAACCTGTGGAACTTGTATCTGGTTTTGGGGGACTTTTTTACATCTTTTTAAGTAGTTCCAGAACTACATGTACTTAAAAAGAATGCCTTATTTTCAATGGATGGCTTCTTCGTGCAAATAAATTTCTCTTTTATATTCCCATGCTGGATGGAAGATGACAAGCTTCAAACTGAAGTATAGAGGAAGCTTCTTGAGGGCAAGACACCTGAGTGGGATATAGGTATGGGTAATAATATTACCCATATTCAGTGTAACCTTGGCAATTTTTAAATTTTTTTTTGGCTGGATGCAACTGCTGGCTGTGTAGGGCTCTGTATTTTCTGTTACTCCCCAGGAGTAGTCCAATGAAACACTTTGTGAATGTAAAAGTTATGTAGTAACTTTTAATATTAAAAAAAAAAAAAGTCTGAACATATCTGAAGTCTTCCAATAGAGTAGCCTGCTGTAGTCTTCCTGTTTTGCATCCAATATTAATGGTGTTGTACTGAGGTGCTATGGAATAGACTGGTTTTGTTTATAATAGGCAGGTAAAGGAAAATGGAAACAAAGTGCCAACCATTATCCATAGAATTTGGAGTTAATAAATCAACAAATATTGATATTGAGAAATGTAACATTTGTCTGCCTTAAGCTTTATTTGTTCAATAATGGATACATTTTTTTTTAATATATATAATTTTACAACTGGATGGAGCCTGCAAAACTGTGGAAAAAAACAACCTTAAGAAGTCTGCTTAATCTGTTCCATTTAAATTAAAGCACTTAGTGTGAGGAAAAAGTGAGTGAACTTCTCAGGAGGCATTGTTTTTTAGCTTCTTTTCTTTTGAAAGGTATGTTGTAATTCTAACAATCCAGTGATATGATTTTATCCTATGAAATTTTCTTTTCAGAAAGATCACATTTTTCTCATAGAAATGTGAAGAATTACAGTTTTTAAGGCAGTATGAGATTTTTTTCAAGCTCCATGTGGCTAGAATTTGCTCAGATTTCTTGAGAATAAGGCATCTCTTATATTCTCTTGGCTATTTCCTATCTTGCTCTTCTTTAGGTAACTTGTTACATTCTTGGATTTTAGTTCTGTTTCTCATAGTCTTTGGCTTTCTTCCGGTCTTTTATAAGCATCAGCCAGTTTAGTTCTTGAAGGTGTTTGATAGAATGGTAGATAGAATGATAGAATCCAGGCCTGCTACTCATTGAATTCCTCCATTCTTCATCAGTATTACTTCTGATTGGGTGAATTAATACTCTGAACTTTGGCATCTGTGCCTCCTATTTTACACTTCTCTCATGTGTTCTGAGTACCTCAAACTCAGCATATATGTTTCTGAATCTCACTTCATTAAAATTCATTGTTAAGTGTTATCCTGAACTTTTCTGAACATCGGTTGACACATTTGTTCAAGGTGTTGTGATTTCTGTTCCTGTGTTAGGCTTGCATCATTTGCCTCAACTAATTGTCTTAGGTACTAATTATCTTCCTAAACACTTAGATAGCATTTAATATATACCCCTTGCAAGTATAAGTTCTTCAAATCAAATGCAGATTATGCACATTGAAATCAACCTGTCACTGTTAGCCTATAAACTACAATGGGAGTCATAAATAGGGACATTGTGAGAAGTTACCAAAGCCTTTTATGTGCAAAGATAATTGCAAAAACTGACACAGAAGCAGGGTGAGAAATGGGGTGTGTTAATTTTAATAAAGATACAAGGAACGTGTGGCATCTAAGAATGTTAACACATTCAGGAAAGAGATGAATACAATTGCAAATGATTAAGTAGAATGATAGAACAAGGTAACAAAAATGCTTCAAAAGAGAAAATCATAGCTTTTCAGATCAGCGCTAAGCAAGATGTCAAATCAAAGTGGGAGGCAAAATATCTCAAGTTCACAGATTCATTAAATTCTACTTAAATTATGTAATTTTGAAAATTTTAATTCTCTATACAAAAAAAAAAAAAAAAAAAGATTTGGTGGTTAACTTTCTAGCTGACTTAAATTTCAGCTGTAGGAGAGAAGGGCTTGTTAAAATGATTCAAAAATAGAAAACCTAATTCCAAGTCCCATATGGATAATCATAAAGTGCCTTGGATCCAGTATATGAAATCCAGAATTTCATGCAGAAATTCTGCATGAAAATGAGTGTCAATTCTTGATGTCATCTTAGCAAGGCTTCTATAAACTGCTGCCAATTGAGTCCTATAGTCAAAAAAAAAAAAAAGGGGGTGGGGGGAGAAAGGCACAAGTCAAGAGTAACTGGATTGTATATTCATTATGCCAGATTAAAAGGGAAAAATGTCTGGTTATATCTTACATTCCTGCTTCAGGGTCTTGTCACTTCTTAGCATTCTGCAGAATTGCTGGGAAGGTTTTTTATTTTATTTTTTTTTCCCTTTCCATGAGTCAATGTGGTAATAAATCAATAGGGGTTATTTAAATTGCATGTGGAGAATAAACAATAAATCCAAGAGCCTCCATCTTTATTACGTGTCCAAATCACAAGAGAAAATTGCTTTACTTATGATGCAATTCCTTTCACTCTGGTGAAGTACAAACCTGATTTGAAGTCTCAGAAATGTGTTCAGTACCAAGTTCAAATTGTTTATATAGTAAATTAAGATTAGGGGCATTAGCTCAACCAGCTCATGCATGTCCACAGCATCCCTAGCTTCCAGTTGGCTGTTCTATGACCCCAGGTGTCCGATCTGAACTACTTCTAAGTATCATTTTGGGGAAACTGTGCTACAAAATCTCAGGGTAGGAAAGGGATTGGTTCCTCACCTAATTCTGCAACAGTTTCTAACAGAGGCAGGCGGGCTCTGTCCTGTTGCTGCGTGTAACAGAGCTTCATCACGCCTCCACAGAGGTGTAAGCAGTGACGACTACTTCAGAGCCAAATAGGGTTTTTTGTCCTTCTGCCAGTCCTGAGCCAGGCCCCCCAGGAGTTACTGCCACCCTCTTCCTTCTGCTGAGCTTCTCTGCAGAAGCATACAATATAGACTGCTTGGGTTGGAAATCTGCTTGAGCTGGAGGTGAGTGTCAGAGCTTTTTTGTACCACTGACTTCCACCAGGCAAGGGCTGGTCTGAAATTGAATCGCTGGGGAGCACAGCTTCCCTTCTAGGAAGCTTCAGAGTCCTGGTGCTTTCTGTGGCCTCTACAAGAAGGTTTGAAGTCACTTTAATTCCTAATAATGCATGTACTCCAGAGCTTGGCATCCTTTTGCTTACTGCTTCTATTTAAAGAACTGCTGTGCGGCATCATTACCATTATGTCTCTTTCTCCTCCCCAGTTTTTGCCCCTTTCTAAAGAAGAGATGGAGCAACCTGTTATCACCTGTGTGGGTGCAAAATGTTGATGCGTGTAAGCAGATGCATGAGGAGAAGGAGGTGCTGGCTCTCTGTTGCCTGCTCCCCGTATGTTCCCTGGGGTTTTATACTTGGATTTGTTCTCCTGGCTAGATGATCCTGGAAATCTTTAGGTTATTTCTGTGGCATTGCCAATAAATGCATGTTTTCTGTTCCAGTGGTTGAAGCTCAAGCAACTGAGGCAGGTAGAAGTGCTGTTGTCTTTTACTGATCTCTAAAGTGCATGGGACAGAAGGTGGAGTATACTGGATGCACAAAATATGACTGAGTGTTCTGGGAAATTCACAGCATCTGGACATTTGCGGGGGGATTGACAGGATCATACAGGAGTTGTGAGCTCAGGAAGGGCCAAAATGATAAAGCAGAAGTTATGGGAGAGAGAAGTCTGGTGAATCATATGAAGAAAAAGCTATTCTCTGAGTTTGGCAAAGTGGAGTAAGATGCCTTTAGAATATTTTGAGCCTACAGCAATGTAGAAGCCATTAGTCTCTTGTTCTCTTAACAGGTTATATTCCACAGATATTAGTTCTCCTGTACTGTTATTATGGGAGGAGGAGCCAGAACTCTTCCATTTATTTTATTTTATTTTCCCAAGATTGGTATCTATAGAAATAAGATTTTCCGGTACTTTTAATTTGGTGGTTTAAATCTGGCATCTGTTACAAATATCAGGGCGGGGGGCTTCTTTGAGAACTTAAGCAGATGTCCATTTAAATATCTCTTGCAAGGACATCTCTGAAATTCTGGGTGGTATAGGAAAAAGTTCAATATCATCTTACTGCCATCTGTCTGTTAATAGTAAGTAGTAGTAGGGTTATGCAGATGCTTTCTGTGGTAAGATGTACTTTGTCTAAATAAGATTGGGTTAGATTATTTTATAAACCTTCCTGTAGTAGCCTAAGGAGCAGCTACTCAGACAGACACCCAGCAAGCTTTCTTAAATGCTTTGGTTATAGCATTTACGTCATGTCCACTACATAGCATGTAGATAGTTCAAGCGTTAGGATGCCAGCAGTGAGCTGCAGATGGTGTATTACTGAATTACAAAATAACAGTGTGAAGACAAGGACAATAATTGCGGTATTTACCTGCACAGGGGCTAGCAAGCTGTTCTTCAAAGCTAGTTGTGTGTGAGGGCAGCTTGACTGTTTTGCAAAATAAAGATTCATTTTTTGTTCACTTACTGGTAATCCAGAGGCAACTAAGAAAAATAAACCCTTTTCAGGATGGGTTAGCATGGACTAAGAGTCCAGTAAGCTGGCATAATTCCTACTTCTATACCTAGGATTACAGTGCAAGATGGTATATAAATAGTGCAGGCAAAATGAGCATCATACACAAAAAAATCATAGCCATGTATACAACATCTCAGCCTAAGATGTTAGCAGCTTTATACAGGGAAAAAAAATGTGCTTTGCTACAATTTAGTTCAGTATCTAACAGACCAAATACATTTTTTCCCTTTTTAGAAAAATGAAATGAGGATGTAGAAATATACAGATATTACAACAGAAGGTATAATTATTTGTACCCAATTTACAATTAAGTAGGAAAAGAAATATTTTTGACAAAAGATAACATCAAAGCAATTAGCTGAGAAGATAGTCTATCATATAATTTTAAAAGCATTTTGATGACTTTTTCTTATAATTTTAATCCTTTTTATCTTAAAGTTAGGTGGAAATGAATTATACAAACTCTCTTCTTAGCAGTCTATCTCTTTGAAAAATGTCTGTGGGAGAACAAACTCCCCAAGGTGCTTTTCAGGATGATGATCTATGTTAGAAAACAGTAGAAAGCCTGATCACTCTCTAGTTCTTATTTACTGCTTTTGCGGTTCTGTCTGTCTTGGTGGATGGGATTCTGCCTCAAATTCCCTCAAGTTTGCTTAAGTGACAAAATTATGCAGTCTCATTCAGTGTTAACAGGTGTACCCAAATTTTCTCTTTTTAAATAATTCATTGTGTATTGAAACTCTTTCTGTAAACAACATCTGACGGTACAGTATCCTTTCTGGTTTTTTGGTTAGAAATGTCACTCAGTCACACATTTGACTTCATAGTTTAAGCATGAATTTCATATTAAGCACATGCCCCAAATTCAGCCTTGTGCATAATGTGTTTAGCCAAGCAGATGTATATAGTATGTGCTTATGTATTGTATTTCATTGGAACCACAGTAACTAATATTTTACCCTGGATTAAAGTGTTTTGTTTTCATTTATTGTCTCAAAAATCACAATTTAAGGCATGAAGACTTGGAGAGGATGATCAATTGGATGGCATGTTAGCTGTAGCTAATGACTTTAAATGGAAGAAGCTAATTTTAAACAGTGGGAAATGAATGATGTAAAATAAAATATATTTTTCTCACTTTTTTTTTCTTGTAGTTGAAATGCTCCCCCCAAGCTACTGCAGATGGTTACAGTCTTTTTTAAAACTTTTTTTTTTTTTGTCTTGCATTTCCACAGCATTAGGCTTGGTTATTTCTGTTGAATTGCTTTAGGGAACCCGACATCAACACTCATTTGCAGTTTCCAAGTAAGATGATGCAGTATGATAGCTTGTTATCAAAAGAAGGTCATTATTTTTTCTTTAACTCTTCATGTAGGAGTTTGATAGTTAGACCTATTATCAATAAAGCCAGTACCTCATTATAGTAGGGGAAAGGCTACTGTTAGCAAAGGATTAATATTATAAGCTTTCACGGTTTATTTAGTTAGTATGTCTTTTTCTGTATTAACGTAATGCCATACAGTTTTACATACTGTTTTTCATTGTTCCTTTAAAGATTAATATAATCTGTCATTTCACATTGTTAGTTTGGTTTGTTTCATAGCATCATTAAAAACTGAGCTAGAAGAGACCTATGAGGTCATCTAGCTTTTGACTCCAAAGGCAGTATTAACTCTACAACTAAATTATTATTGCCATTAAGTAAAACATTGCTTTTGAACTCAAACTTACCCTGCCTTAAATGCTAGCTGAACAATGGATATGTGCTGCTTGAAGGGTTTGGGTTTATGTGTTGATTGAGGAAGGAATCTTCCTGAAGAGTGGAATGTTTTTTTTGCCTTGTCTGAGGTGGTAGTATCAGAGAAAACCCAAAAAGGTGAAGGAAGAACAAGTAGCATTGTTAGCAGAAGGATGAGGAACGAGCTGCTCAAATAATCTTTTTGTTTGTATTTTTATGCAGCCACTCTTCAAATGTTGTGTATAAGTGTTCACAGGAACCCTACAAACAATTAGGATAGTATACCTTGGATATCATAATTCAGGGAAGGGGTTTGAGGCTAACTGGATTTTTCCCCTCTTGTTTTTCCTTCTTTTGTTAATCACATTTTGTTTCAGACGTTTAGAGTCAGTGGTGCAAAGTCCCATCCTAGAGGCTGTTGTTACTGTATTTCAGCTGTCTGTATGCACATTAGTAGTGGCATACTGTCATATCACAGACACCAGAAGTCTTAAAGTTTCTTTATATCATCTTCATGCAAGTGCTCAGTGTTTCTATGGTATGGTCATCTGTTCTCTTCTGTGCTGAATTCTTGGTGTTTATCATATGTAATAATGAAGAAAATTTCAACTTGAAAAGTTTTCTTTGTGAGGAACAATATTTGATATTTGTAATACAAGAAGAAAAACAACTATTTTTTTTTTCCATCCTAAAATCTACATTTTTTCATAATACATTCATATCACTTGCCAGACTATACATATAACTGTGCAGTATCCCTTCAGACACAGTTTTTTCTAGCTGTGTTTTGGTTTGTCCAGTTTGCATAAACCAAATCAGTTTGCACATGAGGTTGTACTTGACATTTTATAAATTGTTGTCATTGATGCACTCTGCATGTTGTCTTCTATATTTAGACTTTTCTGTAATGTTAGGTTAGTCTGTGTCATGCTTCCATTACCTGCACATTTACTTCAGTGCCTTTTTTGCTTTCTTATACAGAAAACACATAAGTGGCATAAGTCTCTGTAAATTGTCCAGATGATATTAAGGTTGGATGGTACTTCATAAGGAGTTTACTACAATCTCCTACACAAACAGGTATTTGCCCACAATTTTCCCATGGGCTGAAGGAAGGCTGATTGGCTTTGCTTATGACATTTCTTTCAGAAACCTTGAATGCAGTTCAACAAGTCTGACAGACTTGCAAAAATAGAGTTCTCACAAGTAATCTCATACCTAGTCATCGTTCACTGCTGCTAATTCCTCTCCTCTTTGAGCCCTGCCTTTAAGTATGGAGGAGGCCCGGGAGCTTCCACCGTATCCACTGGCATTTCATTACCCACCCTGCTCAGCCATGGTACTATTTTCTATCTTCCTCTCATGTTAGTCTGCAGTCATAATTTGTCAACTGGGCGGTGTTATCACCAAGATAAGCTGCTGCCCAAGAAACTTGCAGCCCTCTTGGAGAGGGTGAGTCATAAGTATTATCATATTGTTGTGCCATCAAGTCACACTTCTGATTTTCCACCAGTGGGAAGAGAGAGCCATTTATTAATGTGACAGAAGAGAGTTAAAAGTAAAAAGAGATAAATTGCAGTAGGAAAAATAAAGTTTAGCAGAAGGAGATTGAAGTAGAAGGAAAGATAGGTAAAGAAGAGAAAGGATTTCAGACCAGGGATGTGTATGAGTGAAGAAGGAGCAGCAGAGTTGAAGAAAGTGTGCTCAGGTGGCCAAGAAGGCCAATGGCATCCTGGCTTGTATCAGAAACAGTGTGGCCAGCAGGGCTAGGGAGGTGATCGTCCCCCTGTACTCAGCTCTGGTGAGGCCGCACCTCGAGTACTGTGTTCAGTTTTGGGCCCCTCGCTACAAGAAGGACATCGAGGTGCTTGAGCGGGTGCAGAGAAGGGCGACGAAGCTGGTGAGGGGCCTGGAGAACAAGTCCTACGAGGAGCGGCTGAGGGAGCTGGGCTTGTTCAGCCTGGAGAAGAGGAGGCTCAGGGGCGACCTTATCGCTCTCTATAGGTACCTCAAGGGAGACTGTAGCGAGGTGGGGGTTGGTCTGTTCTCCCACGTGCCTGGTGACAGGATGAGGGGGAATGGGCTTAAGTTGAGCCAGGGGAGTTTTAGGTTAGATGTAGGAAGAACTTCTTTACTGAAAGGGTTGTTAGGCATTGGAACAGGCTGCCCAGGGAAGTGGTGGAGTCACCATCCCTGGAAGTCTTCAAAAGAGGTTTAGATGTAGAGCTTAAGGATATGGTTTAGTGGGGACTGTTAGCGTTAGGTCAGAGGTTGGACTCGATGATCTTGAGGTCTCTTCCAACCTAGAAATTCTGTGATTCTGTAAAGCTTTGAGGACTTGCTGTCATTGGCAGATAGGAAGACACACGGAATTTGTCACTTCATGTGGTGGAAGGAACCTCCTGATTTTTTGTGATGGTTTAAGAACCTTTTAGTGGTGATAGTGTTGTGCATGTATGTGGTGGTGTCAGCACCACCTGAGTTTAGACCCATTGGTACCCATAACAGTTGTACAGTGTTCTGGTGCAATACTTCTAGTTTAGTTTTCCTAAGTCTGATTTGTTCACAAAACTGCTCTGAGAGCTGAGCAATTACATCGGAAATTCAGTGAAGTGAATCAGAGTATTTGGCCTGGGAAATGCACTCTTGGTCCAAATGGAATTGCTAACATATTCACAGCCTGTTTTTTTTTTTTTTTTTTTTTTTTTAAAAAAAAAAAAGGCAGAATATTTTGCTTGTATTCCACCAGCAGAATGGGGAAATTACCTCTTGTAAACTAAGAAAACAACAACAAACCAGACTCATAACCCTCTCTGTTTAATTAAGTTTTGTAGATACTATTTTTGTTGAATGTATATTCAATTGTTTGATTCCAATGCCCTTGCATTGCCTTATTTCCTTTACTCTTGCATTGGCTGTATTGTTGCAAGTGAACTAAGCTGTTTAATGGGTTTACACAGCTTTAAATTACATTTGAATCACAGGCTCAGATCACAATATGCATGACTAAAAATCTACATTTACATAAATTTGTCATTATTTTTTTTCTTTACAGTTTGCTGTACAAACATGAAATATTTCTTTTCAGGCTTAAAAGGTTACTTCATTTACATCTGACATCTTTGTTCTGACATTTGAATTTCTCCACTTGTTTAATAAAACAAAGTGTCAGTTGTGTATAAGCGAGTCATCAAGAAAGAAAAACAGTGTTTTAAATGAGATAGTTCAAACTTGTTGAACCATGGCTTGTTCTCACTCCTTATAATCTTGACTTTCATTAGAATCAGGTAACTAATTTTGCTCTAAAATAAAGATTGAAGAAAAAATTGAATTAAATCAACATTCTAGCTTTCATAACTTTTCACAGTCAATGTAATTTGTTATTTTTTCTTTATACAGATTAATTCCTTCTTTGCAAAGTGTTTTCAGATAAGTACTAAATAAATACTTAATATTATAAGCATATACATATATTTGTAATTTACTCATTTAATTAACCTGTAATTTACTGCATTGACAATCAATTAAATCCTTTTTCAGCCTTTATTTATTTTCTTTTGTCCCATACCATGTGTTTTCTAACTATATTTTCATCTCAAATCCTTTTAGAAGATATGAATAAAATTAAGTTGCTCAAATATAGTATGGCTTCCCCTTCCTTTTCTGAAACTAGGCACAAAATTGGAAAATTTTACATAGTTTCAACTACAAAAGTTAAAAATAAGTACATTTATTCCAGGGCTGTACAGCTTAAAGAATAATGACCCTAATCAGTTGCAGTGAAATAAACCCGAATTGCAATATTTCATCACGATATTTGAGAAGAACACAAAAAACATCTCAGCTGGTTTGCTCTCAAGTGTTGCAAGTGAAATAGTCCTAATGATTTTTGTTCATCAGACAGGGAATAACTGGTACATAACCTATATCAGAAAATAATTTCTAAGGAATATTTTCATCTCTTCCATCTTAATTTATTTGCTTTTACTGCAGCACTCCTTAAAATTTCAGTTTTATAATATCTATCCTTAAAATTTCAGCTTTATAATATCTATCATGATGTTCTCAGCAAGACTGTAATGTAGTTTAATAGGATTGTTTTTGTTTAATTTTAACACAATATCATAGCGTTCATTTCATAGAGTTGTACAGGTGGTTTGCCATAATATTTTAAAACTCCTTCCTCTGATTCATCTTTCATATTGGTGTTTCAGACAACTTCTCATTTTCTAAAATGTGTTCTGCATTTGGTATTTGTGACCCTGCATATTACTCTTCAGGATAATTAACTTGCAGCTGAATTGGTTTGACTTTTAATGGTAGATGCCATTTGGAATGGGGATGTGTTTTCTATCAGCTATGTTTATTAAAACAGAGAGTTTCAATTATGCTGTGATATCCAGTACTTAGTATTGTAAATAATTCATAACAGTAAAAACATGTTACCTATATGGTGGGGTACATTCCTTATGAAATTGCACAAAAAGAATAGCATTTTATGCAGGTGACTAAGAGCAAAAATGGGAGACCTATCAAGATGAGTGAGAAACAAAAAAGAAATGCAAAAACTTGAATAAAAAGTGAGCAAGTTAGGTGTAAAGGTTTCTTTTCTCTGCAGTCATCTTCCAGAGTTACAAATAGGTCAGAAAACCACTATAAAAAAAAAAAAAAAAAAAAAAAAAAAAAAAAAAAAAAAAAAAAAAAAAACATAACATTAATTATTGACAGGTAAAAAATGGAAGCAAGTCTGTTCAGAGCCCTTGGATTGTAGGTGTGGAGAGGTTAGTTTTTGGGCTCTAATTCATGATTCAGAGATGCTTTCTGCATCTGATCTGGCTAATAAAGTGATCTGTATAAATTATTGGATTATTAATTATTGGTTTGAAATGGAATAAAATGCAAGTCAGTAGGAATGACTGGTGCTGCTTCTAAATAGCTGATTTCACAGCAGAGAAAACAATTATAAGGCACATTATCTGGAAGAAAGTATTTAAACTATAAAAAAGGAAATAATTAGTAAGCAATTAATTTTCATGATCACTGGGAAATAAGGCAGTTAATGGATAGAAAATATCAGGCAGCAAAATACAATATGAAGGCAGTTTAATAACATATATGTGTGTATTTATGCTTTCATAATATAGATAAAAATGTCAAGCTATTAAGTGTAAATATAATCAGAACCAATCAGAGAGATTTAGAGAATTTAGGAGGTAAGTCTGTAATTAGCAATGTTAAGATGACAAAAAATTGTTTTTTGAAGAATAATAGTTCATATTCTGCAACATTTGTAGTCAAAAAATTATTCCCATTAGGAGGACTCTTACTAGTGTTACTGCTATTAAAATATTAAAAGAGGAAATAGAATCACTATTTAGTCAGGATTTTTAGATGATTATACTTTTTCTTGTTTTGGTTAAATTCAAAATGCATTGACAAAAGGGACAGCAATGATAGGACAGACTTTCTTAAAATACTTAATTTGGTGTTACCTCTGTATTAAGAATTCAAAATGGCATGAATTACATAAATAAATAATTGGGTATTTGATTAATTTCAAAACTCCATTAGGGGAAAAAAAAAAAAACTGCCAAATTTATTGGTGTCTACTGAACATCAAAAAAACTTTGACTCTTCTTTTTGTAAGTTTTTTTTTTTTTTTTTTTTGGTAGTGTCCCAGATGGCAACATAAATTTACTGCTTAAGATATTTGCACAACGATTACTACAACTGAAAAGGATAAGTGTTGGTAAAGGAGCAGTCATAAATGGTAAATTTACAGACAGGTTAATCAGTGTTATCTCAGGAGAGACAAAGAAAAACTCAAATGTCATATTTATACGTATACATATATTTATGTATATATTTGTATATTGCATATACAAAGATTTCAGACCACATTTAAAAATCATCAATTCTTATGTGGAAATGGCAGAGAGTCATGATGCAAGAGTTCCTTGCTAAGAGTTCCTTTCCAAGTCACTTGGAAACCAACTGAGAATATTCGGTTGGAGACCAGTAGTCATTTTAGCAGTCTTTGTTTTTAATACAACTTTTACTGAAATATCCTCATTTTCGTTTGTCAGTAGCTCAAGAAAGATGCTGATAAATCTAGGATTATTTGGAGAATGAGAATGGCCAAAGGTATAGAAAACTTTTCCTGTGGTGAGAAATTCAGAAAACTTGATTTGATTAGCTTATCAAGGAGATGAGCAAATAGAGATATATCTACCCAGGAGAAACATATGTGATAAGAGAGTTAGAGGTAAATCATCCAAACTCTAGAAATGGAGTCTGTGAAAGTTCATACTCAAGTAATGAGTCATGAATCATTAATGGAAAAGTTCATAGTTGAATAAATTAATAAATTTAAGTTAAAGAGTTAAGTAGGTAGTAATAAATTAAATAAACTTTGGTAAGCTATTGTAAGAGTTATCATGCATATACCATTAAGATTATACTACTATGTGTACTGTATTTTAAAATGAAGTTACTTAGTTCAAAGAAACCTTACAGTTTCTTTTATATTGGAAACCAAACTAGATATAGTTACTTGTTACGAAATACATTTTCAAATTCAACAAACATGAGAAATAATACTAATCAAAACTCAAATGTCACTTCTCAAAATGATTTTGAGTACACAGTAATCCTTCATAATACAAAAGAATTATGTTGAATGGTGTACAGCAGTGTGCAGTTTGTACTTTATATAAGAACTATTATACGAAGCTGGGGCAAAGATCCAACTTGCTTAGTATCCAATCTTCAAAAAGAGTCATAGGCAAGTGTCTAAAAAAAAAATATAAGAAGGTAAACATGTACCACCACTTCCTCAGGATGCCTTTTCAGGATGCCCTTTACTTCCTGGACCAGAAATGGTGCTTCTGGATTTTCACCGAAAACCCATGTACATTTTCATCAGCCTACACAGCTTCACTGTGTTTTGTAAGAACCACTGTCTTACGTGGAAATAGTGACTTCTCTTCCTTTGGTGATTGCTTGGTCTTGTACTAGCAGAGAAATTCCTTATTTACTCCTTGTTAGTCATATTTTATTTTAGATATCTACTTCTATTCTACTTACTTGTTTTTCAAATAGTTGCTTACATTTTTGAGCATCCTCTTACTCATCTGATGTTATAGTCCCTCATTTTTGGTAAGATGAGGGGACCAGATCTGAATAGTAATCATGGTAACCAGGTGAGTTTTCTGACTGGTTGTCAGTGAGAAAAAACTTGGTCATCCTCTTAAAATTATTTTCTGAAAAGCTCTAATGAGGCTAAAACTTGTGACATGACCTATGGAGTTGTCTTACAGTGTGAGAACCTTTCTCTTTTGTAGAAAGGGATTCCTGCAGCCATAGTAATTTATCACAGCAACTGAAAGCTCAGAACCTCAGAAAACAAGTTTTGATGCATTCTACTCTGACATCAGGTAATTCTGATAAGGAAGATTTCATATAATTTCATTTTCAATATATATTTAGATCTTGACTAAATTCTTACCCAGTACAATGACATTATTGAAAGCACTGTGACACTGGATGACAAAAGGACTGTTACTAAAACCAATATAAGCGAAATATTTTTTTATTTGGATGCTAGCAGAAAAAAAAAAAAAAAGTTGTGTTTTTAAAGTGTGGATCCTGTTCTCTGTCATTTATCATTGTTGTCAGTGCACATGGCTGTATTATAAGAGAAGCACTCTATTACTCATTTTTTCCTGATTGGGACAACTTGTAAGGTTTCTCACTGTGGCAATATGGTCAGAGTAGAAAGGAAAAAAGCACTTACCACAATGATTTTGTAATGATTCAAATGAGGCTTCTAAGTTGTCGTGAGAAGTTTAGATGGAAAAAAATAAAGGAATATGTTGAAATTCCATGATAAATACAAAATACAATGTGTGCATTGAAAAGCGTGTTGAAAGTCTCATGTATATTCCAGCAGTCATGTTTGAGTCTGCTTGTCTACCTGACAGTATTATTTCTGTGCGTGGTTAAGATAATTAGAAGTGAAGAACACAAGCAAGGAAGGGTTTTGGTCATCTTTAAGTTTTATTAACAAGGACATAAGAGTGACAGTCTCCCTGAGTTCAAAGTGCCAGTCTTCTGCTAGGGTAGATGACCATGCTGTTACACAAAAGATGTTGAGACAAGTTCACAAGCTTGAAGATTTATTAGCAGGTATCT
This sequence comes from Aythya ferina, assembly GCF_964211825.1. Classification (NCBI taxonomy): domain Eukaryota; kingdom Metazoa; phylum Chordata; class Aves; order Anseriformes; family Anatidae; genus Aythya; species Aythya ferina. The sequence goes on from NC_140297.1 coordinate 84,688,753, forward strand.
GCATCTGATGACATATCCTGACTCTTAACAGTGAAAGCTACTTCTGGGGAAAAATGAGAAAAAGAAGAGAAGAGAGGCAAAGAGAGAGAAAGGGCAAACTCTCCCATTGATCAGCTGGGAAGAGAAGCATTCATGGGAACCCAGGCAGGCGTCCTTCCCTGTGTGTCCTCTCTAGGGCAGCAGGCAACTCCCCTTATAGCATTTTCCCTCCAGTTTTACTCAGGGCCGACTCCAACTCCCAGCTGCCTGCCTCTCATAGCACGCTTAGATCGAGGGCAGCAGTACTGCACACTGCTTGGCTGTTAACCTCGCTGCTTGCTTTTCTTGCCTCACCATATGTAAACAAAGAGCTACAGTGAAGGGCTAGGAAAAGAGGAGAAAGGAAGAGTGACTGGTGGTGGTGGTTTCCTCTGAGAACTGCTGTAACAACGCTGGTGCAGTTTGCAGGTGCAAGATCATAGGGATAATAGCATGAGAGCAATTACAGGGGAACAACAGGGCAAAATACATCCACGAAGACTTTGGGATATACTCCCCTGGCCTGGGGGTGAAAAGGTACAGAGCTGTAGATAGAAGACAAAAGGGAAGCCACCAAAAGGACTGTGCAAAAATGTCCCTTGCTGTTTGTCAGGAACAGATGAGTTCATAGTATCTGCAGTACCTCCAAACCTCTAGTTTGTGTTTCACATTTTACAGTCACTTGATGCATTTGTTGATACTTCTCATTGAGTAGCGTTGTTTATGTTAGCTGCGTTAGTCGTGGACATTATGCCAGCTCTTGACTTGAGTTTGATAAACTCTATGACTTTTTTTCTTTTTTCTTTTCAATTTGGATGCAGTCATTTCTGTTTCAATATCCTTATTTCATCCGACATTCTTCATCTTTCCTAAAAAGCTGTTCTTCCTAAAAATTAAGTGCACTACTAATCTGTTTTTTTGTTTGTTTGTTTGTTTTTTGTTTGTTTGTTTGTTTTAGGCCGTATCTTGATTGCCTTTAATTTAGTCTGCAACTTTACTATACAAAACCTTCTTTGTTCATTTCTGTATTTAGTCATTTTTAAGTGAAAATTAAATGTCTTTGTGGTTGCCCACTAAAGGAAGCCAACTCTTTTGAAGGATATAAAATAAACACAGAAAATGAGTTTTAAAACTAGTGACTTAATTTTATTTTGATTCAAATCAAAGAGCTGTGAACAAGAAGAAAAAGCATTCTTTGTATACCACAATCGATATTTATGCATAAAGGTGTTTGAAAGATGTAGAATGCCTAAGAGGGTACATAAAAAAAGGGCAATTTAAATAATTCTTCAGAACTTCAAATAAACATGAGTTTGGTTTTAGATTTTATAAGCTGAATTGACAATCTTGGCTAAGAGAAGTGAAAATTTTATCTTTTTATTCCACAGCAAATGGCAGAGAAGTGATAAGACTGATGTGAAAGGTTTTTGTTTTGTTTTGTGGGTGTGTAGATATCCACTACAGGGATATTTTTGTTTTTTGCATGCATAATTCACAAACCGCTGCAGGGATTCCACCAAATCCAAGCATGCCTGTAAAACAAGACAAATAAATAAACAAACACTTTTTGGTTTTGAGCCAGTGAGTACATTAAGAAGTTTACATTTCAAATGTGATAAATTGTAACAGGACCAATAAATCTTCTCAGGAATGACATTTTAACTCTGATTTTTACATAAAATTGTCTGACTACCAGAGTGGTTTTGCCCATTAAAAAAAAAAAAAAAAGAAAGAAAAAAGTGAAGTTTTAAAAATAAGACATATCAAAGATGTATTTTTTCCCTTTTGAAAATATTTGCTGTCTATTTGCAATCTTACCCCTTATATGATCCCCCAAAAAATGAAATTTGACAGAATCTGGACAATTTTTTTCATATTTATTAATATGTTTTATTGGTTTTTGTTTATTTTTTCTTTATGAATTCAGGTACTTTCAATTAGTAATAGATGAAATATAACAAGGAAGGGGATATAACCTGCATTTCAGATAGGGAGTTCTTTGTTTGTTTGTTTAACACTTTTAACACTTCCGCTGAGCTTAAGACTGATGTTTTTCACTGAAATTTGATTGCAGGTTGTTCCTTTTATCAGGTTCTCCCTGATGGATATCTGATTTTGTTTTTTTTTCCCTAGATCATGAACTCAGTGAAAACAGGTGTTTAGTTCCAACAAATCAGCCAGGAAAAAATATTTCAAGCAAACACTATACTGATGATAGTACGCCCGCTTCATCATAAAATGTTGGTAAAGAAGGTGTATCTAGTATTTTGGAGTTTGCTTCTGGAAAAAGACAATGCAAGGAATGCATTGCTGTAATAATTGCTTTCTAAAAAGGAAGATAAAGAATCATACCAAAGAGCCTTCTTGCTGTAAGCATACCACTTCATTATATTCAGGCTAGTTGCCCAAGACAGATTTATTTGATTTAGGTATTTAAATTTGGCTGGAAAAAAAAAATAATACTTCTATTCTTAAGGATTAGATACTATTATGAGGTTCTTGTTCATTTTTCATTATAAAATATGAGTATAATCATCAACAAATGTAACTGTAGGTGTTATAAAATAAGGCTTTAACCCATTTTGTATTTGCACTGTATGATGACATACACATTTAAACTAGTCCATTATACCTGTGTAGTAAAAAAAAAAAAAAAAAAAAAAAAAATCATTCAAGAAGATAATTATAGGAATAATCAGAAAAATCTGGCAGGAAGCAAAAGCAGAAAAAAGAGCAGTGGTTTCCAACACTGAACACTTGGCACAAAAAAAAAAAAAAAAATGTGGCAGTAAGACACAGATTAAGGACAAAGACAAGCAGCTTCTGTTCACCCTGTTCACACGAATGGTCTCCTAAGCACAACAGCTTAGCAGGAGCCTCTCAGTACACGCAGCAGGGTCTAGCTAGTGCCAAGAATATGCTGCCCCAGGAGCCGTGCAAGGGCACTGCCAGCCTCTTGAGTTTCTCTGTAGGATGTCCTGAGTGAACCTCGAGGCAGAACACTGAGTTACAGCATGCTGCAGTGCCGGACGCGATGTGGGAGAGCATCCTCTATCCTCTGGAGCAGAATGGCACAGACAGAAAGAGTGCTTTTGTTGTTGTTGTTTTAAATAAAAGGAAATAGAACATTTCGAGGCAGGAGTGCTCACAGAGAACAGTGCAACAAAAGCCATGTGAGGGTGGTAGAGAGAGATGTGGGGGAATAATATGTGAGGGGAGAATAAGCAAGCTTTGGTGTTTGGCCTAGGACTCAGCTCCAGTGATGCCAATGCATTACCCTTCCTGGCTCTGTACTAGTTCTGAAAGAAAATGGAAAGAGTGGAGGAAAACTCAGAAGCATCTGAGAAATGGACATTTGAAAAGGGATATTTAAAAGAGCTGAATAATCCATACTGGAAACCTAAAATATCTGAAAAAGGAACAGAAATCATTGGGGCTTAGTAGAAATAAGTACACAACGTAAACATTAAAATGCAGAGAAATAAGGGAAGTGGCTGACCACTATTATTTAGTATTAATATTATAGAAATAAGTATAAAGAATGAAATGGACAATGAATAAACTGACATAGCAACCATGAAAGATAGATTTTTCTAATTGGAAGTGGAGGCTGAGAAAAAGAAAATTTAGTCACCACATACAGAGGCCTAAATGCATATTATTAAGGTTGAGGATATGAGGTGGTTTGCTATTTATATAGGATAAGTATGGTTTTATTGCAAGTGTTTTGACAGAATATTGGTTTTGGTGAAGGGATAAAATCACACAAGAAAGAGTCACACAGTTGAGGAGAAAAGGTAAAATTGTAGTAGTTCATCATAGTGACCAAATCCGTTGCTGTGGTTTGACTTTCCGTGTGGGCTCTCTCTTCTAACCGTAAAGCTGGCAGTCTGGCTTCTGCCAGCTCCCACTTACTCTACCTTCCTTCGGTTTAATGATAGTGTGATCCTCCACATGTATATCAAGGTAGATTTCTTGACATAGCAATAGACAGTTAAAAGTTGTTAGCAGTCCTGTATAGTTTTAGTGAAATGCAGCTCAGGAGAAATGTAAAAATCTCAGGCACTGAGAGGTGGTCTGAGTATGGGTTCCTCTTATTTTCTCTTCCACTTTGACATTAACCCAGATAGTTATGAGTGCTTAAAAAGTGCATATAGCGAAAATGTGTCTGAGGATTTGAGCATCTATGGAGAACACGTGCAAACTTGCATATTTTGATAGCACTGTATAGTTTCAGGTAGCATGTAAGTAACAAGTACAGAAACTCTGTGCAGGGACCTGAGAGGCAGTACAATGAGAACAGATACAGCCTTAACAAAATATATACATAATCTACAAAGATTTGCAAATAAAATTCTGCTCAACTCTCACTTGATATTATAAAGATACTTGATATCATGCTTAAGATTTCTTACAAAATTATTTAAATGGAGAGGAAAAAAAAAACAAAACAGTATCCTAAGGCCCCTATTTTGAAAAAAACTTTGGAAATCTATTTTAAAAATGAAGTAGAATAACACCTAGTAAAACATTTTGATAAAGGATATCCAGCTTGAATTCAGGCAGAAGAGGTCATGCTGAACTAATCTGTTTGAGTTCTTTGAAGATATTAGTGGTAAGAAAGATAAGGAGAATTTAGAGGATGTAGCATCCTTACATTTCAAAAGAATTTGACAGGCTTTCACTCCAGAGATAAATGCCTACGGAAAGAACTCTGAAGTAGGAGGTAAATGAAGATGCCGGTAGAAAAGCATTTTAAAGCAAGGAAATGGGAATTTGTGATTTTCAGAGAAGATGAATGACATTCCCCTGATTTTTTATTTTTTTTTTTAAATGAAATTTGTACAATAGAACCATGTTGTTATTACTTTTGAAATGGTTGAAGAAAGAGAATAAAACTCAGGATTATTAAATCAGTTGCTCAAAGCTTGAGTCATTAGGATTAAGATGTGTAAGGAACCTATTTGTGTTCACATTCAGATAATCTCTTGTTATGTGATCACACCAGAGTTTTCCAGAGCATTTGCTTTATTTAATGTTAAGTGTTTAGTATTCACTTGTCTATTCAGTAATTTGCTTTACCTTCATTCAGCCTCAGGTCTTATTAATTAAAACCACTTGACTTCTGTGTTGAAATAGATTTTTCAATTTCCTCATTGGCTTTTCCAGGACGCTTTTCAATAGCATGCATTGTACGACAATGCAAAAATACATGTTTAGTTTTTCAGTGGTGGGAAACTGGAGCACAGAAAAATTGCTGTCAAAGGTGTGTATTTATTTTGCATTACCCGTCTGAGATGCCTAGAACATGACCTTTTGTTGTACTCCATTTATACAATGTTTTATATATTCAAAGCACAGCTCCCATTTTCTTAAGATAAAGAAATGTGAGGAACTCACAACCTGTGATGACTCACTCTGAAAAGCCTTACACTTATTTAAATTCAAGTTAATTTGTATAGTAGAGCACTGTAGTGCCTGAACTATCTAGCTATCCTGTCTATTCATGCATTAAGTCTAAAGCTAAGGAATGTAAATTGCAGCTTTCTTAACAAATTGTGAAGAAAATGGTCTTAGTGATTACAGAATGTTTCCAGGATATGCCCAACACATGCCTTGAAATAGGCAGATTTTTCTTGAACTTTTTTTTCTTTTTTTTTTTTCTTTTTTTTTTCTTTTTTTTTTTTTTTTGAGCGGGGGATATATGTCCTAGCTTTGAATGAGTTGCTTTGTAATCTTGATAATACCATGTTATGTAGCTTTCCTCTATTTATAGATAGGAAAATTTTCCAAAGGTAAATGAAAAAGCACTTTTTAACATGGGGCAACATGCTGAAAACCACAGAGCTTGAACTATCACATCTGTTGCATGGGCTTCTGTCAGTGAAGCTGAGGAGACAACTGATAGTAATTGTAATTTTATGCATAGATCAACACTAAGAACATAGTTATTTCTTAGGTGTTTCCTGACAGATGGATAAAATACCATTTTATCCTGTTATTCAGGAATGTATCAAGTTTTCAGGATCTAGAAGGCATTATGTGCTTAGTGTGCACGTTTGTTGTGCTACGTTCCCCAGAGACTTTATTTTTCCCTTATCGCAGTACCATTTTTTCTCAAAAGCTGCTCCTAGCTGAGTTTTCTAGCCAATGGATGTCAGATACGCATAACTATTCCTCAGCCAGTTTGTTTGGACTAACATTTGACAGGTATATAGCTTATTTCCCCTACTTCTATTTCCTGTTGAGTTCAATTCTAGGTCTGTTTCATTTTATCTGTCCAGCTGCAATTCTGCAGTCCACCTAAAGTATCAGGAATGATTTACAGTTATGAATATAATTAAATGAGGTAATGAAATTAAATGACTTGGGTTTTTCCTTATGTTAGCATTGTAAAACCCAAGAAATTGCAGTTGTAGACTTAGCATTTAGAGTTATTTGCTAAATACTATGACTGAAACTCCTGAGACTTGTTAGACATAGATCCCTCTCCTTGAAGGGTTACAGTTGCAGCAGGCTGACAAAATGAGCCATGATAAATACATTTTATTACAAGTAGTTCTTTTATGAACTTAAGTTTTGCACATTTGAAGGAAAAAAAAATGTGGAAGCAAACAAATAACTCTCAAGTAGATCCATTAAAGTCATTGATATTGTTTTGGTTCATCGCATTCTCCTGTTTAAGTCATTCTTTGAGAATCCTCTTTTTTGCTCCTTTTTCTTATAGTCATTATACATCCCATAAGCAGTGAAAGCATTTTTGTGCTGAGAATAAACAATACAGTCTTATTAAATTTACCATAAACGTTCTAGACACAAGCACATATTTTTGGTAACTTCGTACTATTATGTTTTGTTCACATTAATCAGACTCCACACATCTCACTGTGTAATTTTTACAGTTATTTTTCTGAGGAAAGTGAAAGAGTGAAGAACAACAAAATAACCATTAGTATCACAAAGATTTTATTTATTCATTTAAAGATAGGGAAGATCAGTTTATTTCATAATCTATATTGTGTTTCATTTTTTGTTGTCGTTTGTTTGTTTTTGGAAATACATGACATATGCTTTTGAAATTCATCATCTCCTACTAAATTAGATTGTTTTCTAGTGTTTAGAGAATGTAAAGAATTTAAGATGCCATACTTAACCATGCTTACAAATTATTTTTCCATTGCATACAGAAAAGTTGTTAGGATTTATGTCATTTTTGATTGCTCCCCCTAGAATGTGAAGACAGTGCCTTGCTTTGCTGGAGGACTATTGTCTTCTGGTATGAGGCAGACACAGTTCATAAGATGGATAAGATGTCTCATGCAGATTCTGGGAGCTGCTAAGTGAGATGCAGCACGACTTTCATCTTTGCACAGCCTTATGGCTTGCTGTCATCACTCCACTACTTCTCCTTAAAATATGTTTTAAAAAAAAAAAAAGTTTTTCTACTCGTAGCAGAGCCTATACAAGACAGAGTACATAGATAGTATATATATTATGTCTTTGCTGATGTCTCCTACTAATGTATTTCTCCTTCGTATTGCCAGTCACCATCTTTGGTCATTAGAAATTCTAAATATTAGAGCTTATTTGAATTGCCAGTTGAAGCATGCAGAAGAAAAATTCCATTAAAGACATTGTGACTAACATAATTTATGTAGTAGTGTTCCCTTTAAACCATTTTTTGAGCTGGTTTTCTCAAATTGAAGTTTGAAGAAAAAAAATCTTCAAATTGTTCAGAGGGAGGGTGTATCATACTTTGATCTCACAGGCTTAAAAGGAACCTTTTTGTTTCTTTCAGAGAGTTTTTTTTTTTTAATGTGTGATGTCTTTACCTGACAGGACTTAACTGAAGTTAGTTTTTCATTAAGCCATCCAGTTGTGTGGTATGGGGAGTGGGGTGTAGCTGGGCTTTAGTTTTCTTTTCCTTCATCTTGATAGACACACGTACATTATATATGAGGAAGGATAAGAGGTTTTCTTGGTAGGAATGGCCTAAGAGAAAACTACACAAGGCAGGAAAGTAGAATTAGGAAAGGCAGTGAGTACTTTTCTGGTTTCTCTGCCAGAAGGGTGAATAACTAGTATTATTCATGCTAATTGCTCTTGGTATCAGTGTAGTCCACTTGAGTAAGAAAGGTTTTTACTTGAGGAGGACAGAGATACACCACTCAGCTTTGATCACGTCGGAGTTTTCTGTGAGATTTCAGTTCATACTCAAATGAAGCCCATAAAGAGATTTGTAAAAAATTTCTCAAAAGTCTCTAAAATCTTGTTTTATTCATTCAGGTATCTCGTAGAGAGTGGACGAAAAAAAAAAAATAGATTAAAAGGACAGATTATTTTTCTTTCTGGAAAATTCTCCTTTAAAATAGCATTCTGTTAACCGTAGTTTTAGTATCTACTACTATGAATAAGCAGGAGTATTTCCTGATCATTTCTCCTATCAGAATTTTTCAAAATTGTTCCTTGAATGTAAATACGTAATTTTTATCTAATGCTATTATTTTGCAGGGAGGACTTTGCCTTTGTGTTGTGAGGGCGTTCAAACCAGAGATTTCCTTGGATTTTAAGATTCAATGAAAAACAGAAAAACAGATGTGGGGTCTTGCTCTTGTGAGGAAGCATTAGGAATTTGAAAGGCTTGAAGATGTTGAATCTACAAAATTGTTTGTGTTTACGTTTTGGGGTTACCTCAGATGAAAAATAAAATCATTATTCTTTTCTTTTATTATATAAAAAATAAAAGTTGTTCTTCCATTGGACATACGACCAGGTACTTAAAGCATTCTTTAAGGCTGAATATATTGGTTAAGTATTACAGGAGTTCCCTGGCTGGACTTCTCACAGTGTGTTTCAGGCTTAGCTGCCAAATGTCATTTGATTTTCCAGATGCTTCAATTGTGCATCTCATTCTTTTTGTTATGCTGCTGATGTTTAAGCTACACACATGAAACTCTCAATACAGCGAGTTGTAGTTGTATGGATGTTATTGGAGAACAGTGGTCAACAACAGTTCCATCAGCCTTTTCAGAAACTCCTAGTATTACTGGTTCTAAATTTATATAAAAAGCATAAGTATACATGTAGAATGTATACATATATAATCTGCACTTTTTTTTTTTTTTTTTTTACTGTGATTCTGTGATTTTCCTTAATACACTATTTTATTTTCTCTAGTACCTGGCTCAAGATTGCTCTTAAAGTTACTATTATTTTGTTCTGAAAAGTCATATCTTAGCAGTATTTGCAGCAAGACTTTGTTCCTGGGAACCATTTGTGCACCTATTTGATTCAAATGCTTTTCTTCTTGTCCTTGCTAACCAGGCTAACTTATGCAAGCATGCACATTCTTCAGGAAAAGGTGGGAGTGTATGATATAGCAATTTGTGTCTGTGGTCACTGGTTAGACCATTCTGAAAACTGCAGGTCTTAAATTAATCCAATGGTTTCAGTCTCCTAAAGTCACATCTATATTTAAATACCTCTTCCTTTGCCGCCTTGTGATTTGCTGTCATGTTAGTCAAGGGAACATTCTTGATGTTTGGTCATTCTGAATTATTGCTGCATTCAAAAGCAGAGAGAATTTCCGTAATGGGATTAACTAGATATTTGCTTAAAAATCTGGAATTAAACATATGAATTAAATTTCTGTGCATATTAAGTGTCTGAGTGTACAGAAAATACCATAGAAATTCCTTGGCAAAATTAAATCTTGGTAATTTTTTAATATTTTCATTCTCTCCATGTGTGGTATACATTATCATATATATTGGAACAGTCTTGCAAAATATTCATCTAAAAAAGCTTAAAGTGACAGTCATGTTTGGGTCCTTGAAGCTGTGTCATTAAGAGATGATCTTGAGAACTTAAGACAGTTTGCAACCTTTTTTTTGTTCTCCTTAATATTCAGTTCTGTGCTGTCACAAAGAAAAGTAGTATTTATGTTAAGTTATATAATTGTGTTAAAAGGAGTGAATGAACATTTTCAGTGACATCGCCATTTTGATGAGTCAGGCTTGACTGAAGGCTTTTTTAAGTGAGAAGATGGTGCTTTTAAGTATTTTTTTCTGTTGTACTCCTCCAGGTTGAGTCATTGCAAGCCTATTTATTTCAATAATGAACTATGTAACTGGTTTTAGAGGAGGGTTTGGGGGATTTGGTTTGTCTTGGGGAGAGAGAAGAGAGGAGAGAAACAATGAGAAGTCTTGTTGCAGTCATTGGACTTTGGTTACAATTCTGGAATGCTTTCATTTTGGATGGTATTTTATTTACTATTTCACACTTTCCGGATCTAAATATTGTTCTTTTTGCTGCACCAAAAAAAAAGAAAAAAAAAAAAAGAGAGAGAGTAAAAACCAACTGATCTTTCATTGTCATTTTTCTTCAATAAAAGCAGGAAGATATCTTTGCAGAATTCAGACTGCACCTCTGTGCATTGACTCATGTGAAATGAATGTCACATCCTATATTCATTCTGGTTTGTACTTCACAATTTATTCAGGTTGTTAAAGTTCTGGAATTCATTGCTAGTCCTCTGGTTCTTCATATTATCACAGGACAAAAGGAATGACCTCTATGGGTGATTTCATTTTATTGTTGTTTTCTACATGGGTTGATGATGGCAGCCCATGGGGCTGAGACACTAAAGCTTAAACAGTAAAGCTCTCTTCAAGGATGAAGCAGTAAAAAGTGAATGTTGGCTTTTTTTTTTTTTTTTCTTCTTCTTCTTTTTCTTTTCAAATAAGGAAAATGGTTAGACGATGAGTTTTAGCAATGAAACTGGTGAGCTGGAAACCTTCAGTCAGGTGAGAGAGCCTTCTTCTCCAGTCAGTTTTTGGAGGTTGCTTGATAGAATATGCCTGTTTAAATAGAAACTGAGAGAGCAGAAGGAAGATTTTATTGAGTATGTCATCTTTGTGTTATAAAAGAAACTCTTCCTGAGGTTGAAAAGACTATTTGCCTCCAGGGAGCCTTTGGATAATAAGAAGGGTTTTTTATTATTATTTTATTTTTTATTTTTTTAATAGAGAAAGTCGTTAGGAATACTAGAAAGGAAACTGACTTTTTTCAGCTGTCCCAGTTTTGATTTTACAAAATGATTAGCTCACTGATTGCCTGAAGCAGGAAATCAAATTATTTTTCTGTATTTCAGAAAAGCATAATGACAAAGCTTATTTCCAAATTCATTTTTAGGGAAGAATTTGATTGAATGTTATTACTTTCCCTGTGAAGGGGGAACTAAAACTAAGGTTGGTATGAACAGGCACAACAGATACTGACCCAAAGTTTAAAGAAAATTGAAAAACCTAAAAAGGCAAACTAGACAGTACTCGGTTGGCTTAAGCATCAATTCATGATAAAAGGGAAAGACTAACCAGATCTAAAAGTCAACTGAAAACAAACAAAACCAACCAACCTAACAAAAGACAACAGTTAATTCACTAAAAGCACAAAGTTGTCTTATTTTCATTGATAGAAAATAAAACATTTCAAGGCCATATGGCTGCCTTCCTCACCTTATGAATTAGCTGCTAAAATCTTCATTTGTATAGGATCCACAATCATATACCTTTGAGAGAGAAAGGGAATTGGACCTCTGGGCTAAGTGGGAGGCAGAGCGATGAGTGTGGCTTCAAAGTAAGGAGTTGTCCTGGACAACTTGTAGTTATTACAATTAGTGGACATTGATGCACTGTTCAAATGTGCAAGAAGTCATTCAGAAGTAAGAAGCAGAAACAGTTTTACAAGCTCACACACACATGGTGGTCAGCTGAATGGTAGTAGTCTGAATGGACATAAAACGCCTGGACTGTGTGTATTTCACCTTTTTCAATGATTGGTTCAAATGAAGTGCTCCTGCTCATAACCACTCACCAGCTGCATAGCAGAGGCCCTGGTCAGCTTCCCCAGTAAGTCAGAGGTTTAGTTCATTCCATGCTTATGGCACCCCATTGTTATTTCAGCATTAAAGAGAATTTCATTTGACAAATTCATCCGCCTGGTGGAGAAGGACCTGGGAGTATTGGTGGATAGTCGGCTGAATATGAGCCAGCAGTGTGCTCAGGTGGCCAAGAAGACCAACAGCATCCTGGCTTGTATAAAAAGCAGTGTGGCCAGCAGGGCTAGGGAAGTGATTGTCCCCCTGTGCTCTGGTGAGGCCACACCTTGAGTACTGTGTTCAGTTTTGGGCCCCTCACTACAAGAAGGACACTGAGGTGCTCGTGAAATGGTTTAGTGGAGGACTTGTTAGTGTTAGGTCAGGGGTTGGACTCGATGATCTCGAGGTCTCTTCCAACCTAGACAATTCTTTGATTCTGTGTGAAATTAATGTCTCTATAATCTTCTTTCCAGCTGCCAGCATTTAAGGAAGGATTTTTTTGTTTGTTTATTTCTGTTATTACTTATATTGCTCATGCATATGTTTAAATGACTGAGTTTTATTTTCATGGGAAAACTTTGCCAGCTGCTAAATACTGAGGTGACTGGAATCAATGTGTTTTTTGTTTGTTTGTTTGTTTGTTTGTTTTCCCACTAGTCAGGAAGAAAAGGTTTGTTGCAATTTTTCTTACTTTTTTTTTTTTTTTTGGAACCAATGCCAGTAGTCCAAAAGTTAGTCAAAATTTACCTAAGTTATTGCCTTGTCATAGGGCATGTGTGATGGGAACCAATTTAATGTGTTTTATTTTGGGAATGCTGATCTGTTTTTCCTTTTCTTTTTTTTCTTTTTTTTTTTTTTTTCCAGATCTATGCAGTTTATTGGCAAAAAGTGAGAAACATACAGGCAAGCCAGGGAACATGAGAGATTCCCTGCTGTGCTTAATATAAGAGCAGTTCTCACTCCACAGGGGCACTTCATTTTCTGCTAGCTAATGTCCACATGGTGGTGTGTTTTTTTGCTTTTTTTTTTTTTTCATTCAGTGCAGAAGATATTTTTAAAATCTGCTGCAGACCCCATTAACAATTGCAGTAAAGCGTTTGAGCTCATACTAAAAGTCAAATGTTTACTTAAGTGCTTTCTTGAATCTGAGCCTTACATGCTGACCCTGAAAATAGGGTTTCTAAATTTACACCTGCAGAAGCTAGTGTTGCAGATGGAGGTTACAATGATGTTTAGAAATAAGTGACTGATGTTACAAATAAGTCACGTGTTACAAGAATAACGAGCAAAAACACTGCTGCTTTGGCCTAATCCCTGCAATACTTGGTAATCTTACAAGGAAAGTCACTGCAACAGTCTTAAAATGGAGTAGTCTTGGATACTCCTGTAGCATTTCTGTGCCACTTCTCAGGTGAAGAACAGGCTGACTGCTTCTGCAGCGTGTCATTCCTTTTCATGCACAAAGAATCATCTCCTGGTCAGTAAGAACTTAAAACATTATGTAATAATATTTATTTTCCTGGGGAGTTTTTTGAACTGGAGTATCTTGTAAACCTGGAAAAGGGAATTTCTTCCTTAAAGACCTTTTTAAGTGCATTTAATGTTACATAATAACAGTTGTAAGGGTGCTAAAACTCTTTTAAAATAGTATTTTAAAACTCTATTATCATCCTTTGGTCTGGCTTCAAGACATAGACTTGACTAGACTTGACCCAAAATTGTATTCCCTTGTGGTTATTTTTAATTCCTTTTTAAAAATAAATATTTTTTTCTCTCTGTTTTCTTAAAAAGGTTTCTGGGTGGGGTGGGAGTAGTCATTCCTTCCTAGTAAGAGAATGCTGTCAATGCAAGGAAACTGAAAACTACCAACCTGTAGATTCCCTTCATATCTTTGTGTAAGAATTCTTTCACAAATCCCTTTTAGGTAGAATTCTCTCTTCTTTTACTTGTAATTATAATATATTTTTTTCAAACACAAATCTAGTGATTTTTCTCTTGCATGCTCCTAAATTGCAGGAGCACAGCAGTAATTAACTTCTGTGTGCGCAAAATTAGCGAATGGCGTTTTCAGTAACACCTTTTATAATTTGATTTAAGTAATAATTAATTATATCATAAAAGGTATTTCAGAAGCCTCTGGAAACCCTGCCACGTGTGTTGATTTCCTAGTACATATGATCCTACTCTTAAACGGATGGAGTGAAAATGTCATGCTTGAAATGTCTTCCTATTTGCTGTGAAGCAGTTTCTCAGCTTCTGACCAGCCACTCTATTGCCTGAAGTCCCTTTGGATTCCTGGTAATAGCAGCAGACAATATTCTTGGTCTGTTAATCATTGAGATGTCAATTCAGAATACAATTAGAAGCACTTTAGCATGCACTTAAATCCCAATAAAGTCAATTGAAACTAACTATGTGTTTAAATGCTTTGCTGCAATGAAGGCTAAAGGACTAGAGGCAGGCTGTCTGAATATTTACAGATTTTCTCTGAACTGAACAAGCCCTGCAAAAGCAGCTTCACTTCTTCCCATTTCTCCAGTTCCACTAGGAGGTTCAGCAATACAAATCTGAGTGCAAAAGCAATAAGCATTTACTTCCCTAGTAGCCTAGAACATGGAAGCTGGTATCATGGTGTCATCAGCTTGGAGTTTCCTTCTAACAAATGTATACCATGCCTCCTGGAATCTTCTAGCAAGGATAACTGATCACTTTCATGCTGCAAGAAATGATCAGAGTGTTTCTGGTCCAAGCAAGTTTTCCCTTCAGTGATGATGCAGCCTGTAATTTATAGCTAACTTCTGGATTTTTATGTGACAGTGTAGATACATTGGCTGAGTAACTGACCACAGCTGGGGAGAATGAAATCTGTGTAGGGGACTCCCATTAGGTTTTCAATTTTGGAGGAATTATGGTGCTCCAGCTGTGGCAAATGACCTGTTGAAATCATTTTTGTACATGTGTAAACATATACTGTTGTCTATTTTATTTCTCCTGATGGAAAGAATGAAATAATACACAACCTAACGTATAATGAAGGAAGCTAATACAGCAAGCTAAGATTTAGCATTTCCCAAGTTATTTAGGTCTTGTTACTTAACATGAAAATGCCAAAAGTAATACTTTATCACCTAATCTTTAATGAAGTATTTCCATGATTTAAGACTTTAATATCCCAAACTGCAACCTAACACTGAATCATAAACCTTTTAAAAGGAATCCCTTGTATATGATTTGATTATACATCAGAGGTAGTGAATATTACCTTTTTCTGAAGAATGAAGTAGAATGAATTTCATTGAAAAGAAATACTTAGTCAGTGCTGAAATCTAGCTAGATCCTTGCTTTTCTTTCTCAGCCTTGAAGATTATGCTAAAAGAGCAGAAATTATTTCCTCTGATGTTTGTTTTTTTTTTTTTCTTTTTATGCCCCTCCCTGGTTGCAATGCAACTTGACCTCCAATCAGAAGCTATCAGTTTAGCAGCAGCTCACTTGAGTAAGCACAGGGATGCCATCTCCTGAGGAGCTGGTATGATTTTCTGCAACATCAGGGGTTAATTTGAGCTAATATATTTGATGTAATTTTAGACTATCTGATCTGGTTGAAATACGGCACAAGTTAAACTTCTTTGCTTTCTGATCACTTGCAAGTTGAGTGCCCTTGCAGTTCTCCACCTGAATGCTTTTAATGTAATGGATGAATATTAATGAGAATTTCTAATGAATTCAGATCAGGGTATGTGTTTGATCATTAGATTACATCTTTGGAAAACTGAAGTTAAAACAATGAGAAAGAATTTTATGTTGAAATTGGTCCTAAATTTATGTATATTGGATTAATTTCATGCTATGTTAGGAAGTTCCACAAAACAAGTATTGTTATGCTGTAGAAATGTTTTTTTGTAAAGGATTCACTGAGATGTGTCAACAAAGTTCCTTTCTGCTTAAGTTAGTTTTATTGCAGTTGTTAATGTTCAGCTACAATTGCTTCTGGAAAGAAAAAAATAAATAAATAAAGTAACTGGATGAATTTGTAATCACATTAAAAAAGTGGATGGAAATTTGTATAGTAAACAAAATTTGGGTCCTTGCAGAAGGAAATGAAAACCTGACTTCGTATCAGTTCCTGACATATTTATTTGCTATGTCTTACACCTTATTCCACATTAAAACTCTAGTAGTGACTTGGACTACTTGGCTAGAAAAGCAGTTACCTATGGAAATGAAGATGACAGAGTCTGTTCTTAAATAAACGTGAATAATCCTTTCAGTGGTTCAGAAAGCTGAATATACAGATGCTGTCTTATCCTGGCATAAGTTTTCTTTGTTTGTGTGTGTATATACATACATAAATGATTTTATTTTATATTTTTATATATTATTTATATATATATATATAATACAATCATTCATCATTTCAAAGGATGAGATTAAGCTGCAGTTATTTTCATATTCCTTTTTCTTTATTCCTGGATTTAATTCATAGGTAATAGGTATTACAACAATTTAGGATAAACTTTCTAATTATTGCATGAAGGGATCAGTAAAATACTCTTTCCAAATAAGATAAGCCCTTGCAGTTACTGTTGCAATTAAAGTTTCATTAAATTTGCAAGACTTTTTTGGATACTTTTCAATGCAGACATTTTGTTCCACCAGGAAATAATATCTGTATTTGAAACAGTAAAAGAAACTAGGTAAGCCCACAATAGGATATATTCTAGGTGAAGTAACACTGTATGCATATCCCCTTTCTGTTTTGACAAAATTTGTCAGGCTTTTGTATCCTATTAAGTAGATTATTTTCATTGTCTTTCCTTGATTCATCTGTTGGTTTAACTATAAAGTTTTCATATTATGGTGAGGAGGGTCCAAAGCAAAATATTCATTCTTCCAAGTGCATGGTATGTTTTTAATTTCCGTTTTTTTATTAAATGAAAGGAAGATTAAATGGGAAGATCTCTGTCATGTGACACCCCACCACTACCTCACCGCCACCACCCTTTTTTTTTTTATTTCTGCACTACAACAAAGAAGAAACAACCCAGGTTTCCCCAAGCTTCATGAAGTATTATGTCTTTCCTCTGTATCACACTATATTGTCTTCAAGTAATAGGATTGTCCTACCTGAATTCACTTAGCCAAATTCCTGCTGGAACAATTTCTAAAACAGTCAATCAAACAAACAAGAAAATAAATAAAATTAATTTATTGTTAATTGAAACTGTGGCAGAGCCATACAGATTCCAAAGTTCTGCAAAAAGATGTCACAAACACAAGAAAGCAAGGATAAAGGTACAGCTTGCAATGTAAGAAATACTGCATATCTACAGATGTGCTGCCATGGTAAGGAAATATAATTCCCTAATCTTTTTAGGAAATATTGTGGGGGAAAGAGAAAAAAATGTAGTTTGCCAGGTGCCTTAAATCTTCAACTTGGTTTCTTCAGAGCTTAAGGTTTGCCGGGCACACATCTAAAATTCCCTGCCAGACATTATCTGGACTTTAGCTGTACCGTCTACACTGAGTATCTCTGCAAGGTTGTCCACACCTAGGAATATGACAGCATCACAAACCAGTGGGCAACCTTCCAGAACCACTTGGATCAATACTGTTTGAATTATAAGCTGTCATTCAGTTGTCAGTTTGGCCTGAAGTGAGCTCTGAGTTACAGTACAAGTCACGTAAGCGAGGCCAGGATGACTGACACCACAGCCAACAACTTCATGGAGTTGTGAATACCTAAACCTTAGGAGCGAGTACTTAAAGCTTTTTCACTGGGACTCTCACATTCATTGTCCATATGAACCAATGTCTCAACTTCTTTAGGAAACTACATTTCCAGGTAACTTGATTCCTGATCATTAAAAACAGGATAAAGTGCATGTAAATCTGTGTTAGAGCTTCATTAATATACATTTCTTCAGCATGAGTCTTCAAAAAATATTCTTCCTTGGTACTGGACCTTTATCGTTCCTGTCTCATCCTGCCTTGTCACGTGGATCCTATTTAAGATCCTTCTTTTCCATCCTGTTTTGTCTGCCCTTTATCCCTTTAGATGTAAAATGGGGTTTAATAAGGATCTCCACATCCTGTACAACAATATGAATGCTCAAGAAGTGTATCAAAGTGTATCAAAGTGTCATCAACCAGGGCCTAGGTGGCTTCTTCATGATGGAGAGTTGCCTCCCATGTGGCAACTGCAGTCTCCATCTTGAGCTGCATGATTCTGCTGAGAAAGGATGCTGACAGAGCCTGCTGTGAAGAGCTGCACATGCAGAAATGTGTCTTAAATCCAGGTGCAGGCAGCAGCGGGGGATGCAGACAGTGGCATCCAGCTGAGGTAGAGAAGGGCTGGTGCTAGAGCAGGTTCCTAACATGACCTGGTTTCACCTGACAGGACACCTTGGAACTAGAGAGCGATGAACTTCCAGTATGGGCTATGCGTGCCTCCATCCTCCCAGTTATATTGAACTGAATGCTGCAACCTGCCTTTCAGATGTGGTATTTTTGCCTTGGTGCTTTGGAATGTCATTTTTTGGATACATTAAAGATTGAAAACTATTTGCAATGTACTGAATGGCAGCATCCAAGCTGAATTTTGAACAGTAACAAAAAAATTCTACTACAGATTTTAAACAGTATGCCAATCTGTTGATTTGCAACAAAATGGATTTTAACTATACCACAAAACAGATCCAAAAGTTCTTGTTTTTCTCATAGATAGCAAATGTGATCTATTGTGTAATTCTTCTCCTAGCTTAGACCACAGAAAAGGCCCCAACTTTTGCTGTGTAAATTTTGCCTGAGCACTTATTTAGAAGCAAATTTGAGCTTTTTCTGATTGATGAAACTAGTTACTGAAGTTATTCCCATCATAGATATATCCCAATAGCTATCACGACCAGAACTCTTTATTTCTTTTCTCTCTCCTGTTTCTGCATTTGTTACTGTCTTCAGGGTAAGTTTCAATGATGAGTAGTTGCAGCTTTCCTAAGTTAAATCAGTTCCAGCAGGAATGAGATTTGGATGCCATCATTCGTGCAGCTGTTTGTTTCTTTTCTCAAGATATGGTTTCAAGTGACCTATATCACAGCTTGGTTAGCATGATGTGGTATATCATCTATTCAGGAGGAAACTGTGTTTCATTAACTTAGCATCTTTGTTGATTGTGAACTTCATTTACTATCTTAGTAATTATTTCCCAAGAGCTACTTCACTGTTGCATGGAATTTTTTTCTGAATTAATCTGCTGAAAAAAAATTGTTCTAATTGCTTTAACATTTCAACAATCTATGCAGTGGATCCACTTTAAAAGTTCATTCAAATTTATAATTACTACCACTTCAACCAATATTCCCTATTTGGTGCACTTACAATGAGGTGGTTCTGATAAGTGTTAACATTGGTTCTGGTAAGTGTTAACATTTGTAGCATAGTTGAACTGTAAGCAACTATATAGATTAAATATATATATATATATAATTTGTTACAGCATTTAACCTAAGATCATTTACTTGGATGCAGAATTTTTCCTTGAATTAAGATTTACCTGACAAATAATATAAACTTTTCATTTTTTTTAGTACAACAAAAATGGTTCACAGTATTTTTAAATTTTGGTTTCAGTAACCATACTTCCATGTATGTTCTACTATTTTCATTGACACAACTTTTAATTGGCTTAAACAGACTGCATTCCTTTCTGTGGCAAGAGCTCTTTTAAGAATATTCTTTGCTATTTTGTCATTCTGATACATTCCTTCAATTCCCACATATGCTGGTGGGGGCTCCGCTGTGATGGAATCATCAGAAGGCAGAATAGTCAATTCCAACATTTTGTAATTCTTTTTTGTTTGTTTCCTCATTTTTAGCAGCTAGCTTAGTTGTTATACACATAGATTGTTTTTAGTTATTAAGTTGATCCTCTCTCTCCAATCATGCAAGACTATTGCCTCAAAATCAGTCTTACAGTCCACCTTTGCAAACAGATTTTATTCATCCTTGCACTATGCCACTGTTGTGTAGTAAAATGCGCACTGACCTTTTTCATGATGTACATAGGGAATCTGATGTATGTAAGCCCCTTCCGAGACAAAGGCACGTTTATTGTGTGCTACAATAACACATATTTCAGCCAGGGAATACAAAGTAAGAAGAGAAATGTAAACCTTAATGTTGCTATGTTGACCACATAATACAAGAATATGATATTTAACAGTAAAAGTGAACATAATGTTTTATGTAAAGTTAGTTTATATAAATATGAAAAAATATTCATTCTATTACTAATTATAAGCAATTTTACTCAGTTTTAATCTTTTTCCCACAAAATGCTGGATGCCTACAATTCTGTCCACTAAAGTACAAGCAAATAAACAATTGGTCTTTACCATGAGAAAAATAAGAGAAATTACATTTCTTTTCGATCCCTCCATTCCCTAGCAACAGCTTCTTCGAGCTATATTTTGGCCATCCAAAAGCAAATGAACTGTTTCACTCTTGTCCAAGCCTAATTCAATTTCAGTCTTTCATTTGTTTGTTTATCTTCATTGATTTGTTGACAGTTTCAGCAGGCGCCACTATGTGTCTGTGTCCTGAAGATTCTCACTTTTAAAGAGATTTAGATTATTAGAGTGAGATATAGTCTTGCTGTTTTAGGCTTATTCAGTAATACGTTCTTCTGTAATTTTTCCTTTAAAAGAGAAACAGTAATTTTCAACATTGTTTTCAGACCTATCTTTATTATACAACACAAGTTAAGACTTTATTTCTCACTATTTTTATTATTTTTATAGCAATGATTGTTTCTGTGAATGTTTTGCAGATCAAAACTTGGATTGTTTCTCACACATTGTAATGTACAGCATTCACATAAGGATTAATGTCTGCTCCATTTAGCTGTTTTAGTGTGAGAAATAAAATCACATTTTGTACCTGGAAGGAAGATAAATAATAGTATATTTCTAAGAAATCGTCCTAGAAAATAGGTGTGAAACGAAATCTGGCTCGCTGAAATGAAATCTGGCTCCATTGGTTTTAAGGATTCTTGGCTGTAATAGGGAGTGGCTCTACTTATGGATGTTTCATCTTGTGCATATTTGGTGGCTGCGCAGGCATGACTTAAAAAGAAAATTCCTGGGATGTGAATGTGGCAGGCTTGATGTGGTGAGGAAAGTAAGGAGGCAGACACTGAAGAGCAAAAGTACTTTGTTTTAAAGAGTGTATTAAAGTTTTTTGGTTTGGTATGTTCTAATCAGTCATTTTTATACTCTTCTGCCATCATAAGAGCAACATATTCCACATATAATATCCCAGACAGAAGTTGTCTAAGTATTTTCAAAATGTTTCATTCCTAGATGGCATAGTTCAATTTTGGTGCCATCAAATCTGGCAAATGGTGCCTCATGAGTGCTGCTGCTAGATTTATTACTCAATACTTGAGGGACTTTGAACCATAGAACCATTCTTGCTTTCAAATTAAAAATCAAAGTGTTCTTAAATTATATCGTAAATTATTGCTTAGCAGTCACAAATATAGAGGGAGAAACTAGTAACAAAATAGTAAAATATATTATTGGAGAGGTGACTTTAGCTTCCAGAAAAAATGTTGCTGCTTGATATATATGCATTCAGGAATGACTCTTCATGCTTCATTCGCTCTAAATGCCTATACTTTAAACTTCCAATTTTGTGTACTTGCTGAAGTATTGCATGACAGAGGATCGGACACATGCAGTGTCTTTGCTAAACTTCAATATTTCAGTAATAAAATAACTTCAAAATTTCAATAATACTTTCTATACTCACAAATCGACTCAAAGCTCCCTTGATTGATTTAAAAAAAAAAATAAAAAATACTGTATCCTTGGGTTCTTGAAATACCTTCTACAGATAGATAGTAGTTAGTTTTGGGGAAACAACTTATTAAGAAAAACTGAAGCCATTGAAATGTCTCTTAAGAAAGATAAGCCCCAACATGTGTTGACTGCATCTAGTCTCGTCTGTTGAGAGCTTTTCATACATTTCCCTAACTATCCATCAGAACAGGCTGGGCAGAATTTTTCTGTGGTGTATCACTGTTATTTCTGCAGTCCACAATTATAATGGCAAATTTATATATCGAGGTAATCAAGAGCTCAAACTCTGCTGTCTGCTCATGGCTTGGACTGGCGTATGCTTTGTTGGGTTAAAAACTGGCTGGATAGCCGGGCCCAAAGAGTCGTGGTAAATGGAGTCAAATCTAGTTTGGAGGCCGGTCACTAGTGGCGTTCCCCAGGGCTCGGTACTGGGGCCGGTCCTCTTTAATATCTTTATCAGTGATCTGGATGAGGGCATTGAGTGCACCCTCAGTAAGTTCGCAGATGATACCAAGTTAGGTGTGTGTGTCGATCTGCTCGATGGTAGGAAAGCTCTGCAGGAGGATCTGGATAGGCTGGACCGATGGGCTGAGGCCAACTGCATGAAGTTCAACAAGGCCAAGTGCCGGGTCCTGCACCTGGGGTGCAATAACCCCAAGCAGAGCTAGAGGCTAGGAGATGAGTGGTTGGAGAGCTGCCAGGCAGAGAAGGACCTGGGAGTATTGGTGAATAGTTGGCTGAATATGAGCCAGCAGTGTGCTCAGGTGGCCAAGAAGGCCAACAACATCCTGGCTTGTATAAGAAACAGTGTGGCCAGCAGGGCTAGGGAAGTGATCGTCCCCCTGTACTCGGCTCTGGTGAGGCTGCACCTCAAGTACTGTGTTCAGTTTTGATCCCCTCACTACAAGAAGGACATCGAGGTGCTCAGAGAAGGGCGACGAAGCTGGTGAGGGGTCTGGAGAACAAGTCCTATGAGGAGCGGCTGAGGGAGCTGGGTTTGTTCAGCCTGGAGAAAAGGAGGCTCAGGGGTGACCTTATTGCTCTATACAGGTACCTTAAAGGAGGCTGTAGCGAGGTGGGGATTGGTCTATTCTCCCACGTGCCTGGTGACAGGATGAGGGGGAATGGGTTGAAGTTGCACCAGGGGTGTTTTAGGTTGGATGTTAGGAAGAACTTCCTTACCGAAAGGGTTGTTAGGCATTGGAACAGGCTGCCCAGGGAAGTGGTGGAGTCACCTTCCCTGGAGGTCTTTAAAAGACGTTTAGATGTTGAACTTAGCGATATGGTTTAGTGGAGGACCTGTTAATGTTAGGTCAGAGGTTGGACTCGATGATCTTGAGGTCTCTTCCAACCTAGACAATTCTGTGATTCTGTGATTCTGCAAAGGACCTGGAGGTCCTGGTGGAAACCAAATTGAATGTGAGCCAGTTGTGTACCCTATCAGCAAAGGAAGCTGATGGTATTCTGAGCTACTCAGGAATGTCACCAGCAGGGAGGGATGTGGCCCTTTCTCTCAGCACTGGTGAGGCCACACCTGAAGTGCTGGGTCCAGGTCTAAACTCCTCAGTACAAGAGAGACCTGGACATACTGGACAGAGTCCAGCGAAGGGCTGCAAAGATGATGAAGGGCCTGGAACATCTCTTCTAAGAGGAGAGGCTGAGAGAACCATGACTATTTAGCCTGAAGAAGAAGAGGCTCATGGGGGATCTGATCAATGTGTATAAATACCTGAAGGGAGGGTGTGAAGGGTACAGAGCTAGGCTCTTTTCCATGGTGCCCCATGACAGGACAAGAGGCAGTGGGGACAGACTGAAACACAGGAGGTTCCCTCTGAACATCAGGAAGCACTTCTGTGCTGGGCAGGTGACCAAGCACTGTCACAGGTTGCCTAGAGATATACCGCAAAGCCTCTATCATTGGAGATCTTCAAAAGCCGTCTAGATGTGGTCCTGGGCAAGTGGCTCTTGGTGGCCTTCCTTGAGAAGGTTTTTTTTTTCTTTTACTAGATGACCTCCAGAGGTCACTGCCAACCTCAAGCATTGTGGGATTCCATGAAGGTGTCTGTTGTGCATGATTAGGGCCTGTGTATGGTATAGCCAGGCAACTTAGGGATACTTGGGATAGATACTTAGTCTTTTTTTTATGATCAGCACAATTTAGGCAGCTTACATTCCAGGCGCATAAGCAAAATCGTAAAGCATACTGTGAGCTCACAGCCGTGATCTGTCATGAATTCCCAACAGAAAAAGAAGGATGACTGATGAAACTATTTGAAGTCAGCCCTTTCATTGGCTCACCTGTTCTGGCAGTGTCCTTTCACTGGAGGCAGAGTGATTTTCTTGTTATGAGGGGAATTGCTGTGAGACCTCAAGAGGTGTGCTTCCAGATAGCATGCTGTCTCGAGACAGCTTTTTTAGTCAACTGGTAGAGTGACATAATCAAAAGATTATGCAGTAACAGCAAGACTGTTGATGCATGTGCACTGCCACTACTTACTTTATTCTTTTGATAAACGATTGAGCAGCACAGGCCTATGGGGACAGTGTGTATGTGTAGCAGGATGCCCAGGTCTGGTGGTGTAGATTGAGGACAGTTTGTGAGATTGCACATCCACTGTTACATGCTGCTTTTTGCAGGTGTGGCTGTAGCTCCTCTTCTCCCAGTGGTAAAATAGAGTATTTTCTTCCCACAATCTTGTAAGGATTAATTAGTTGATATTTAGAAAAAGTTTCAAAGATGAAAGTTTACAGGACAGTTAAATCTAAGACATGAGGAAGAACAATCTATTTGTGTTTTTATCTGTGTAATCTCATTGAAGTCAGAGAGCCAAATTCCTTTTCTAATCTAGGAAGTGAAATCCTGGGAAGTGAGAAACCTCTGCAGCCTGCACTTGAAAATTTGATTTAAAATCTATCTGACCATAATTTCTGAACCGTGGCAGGATGAATTAAATCAAAGTAAGGCAGCTGAATATGTGACTTCATTTTCTGTTCTGAGTACTCAGCAGCTCTCACTGAAGTCAAGAGGAAATGTGCAAAGTTCTCTTTTTTCTTTTTCTTTTTTTTTTAATCAGGTCACTTAAACAGCTGCTTCAAGTATGGATTTAAGAAGCTAGCTTTAGTTATCTTGGCTTCTCAGAATATTAAAAAATTTAAGAAGGGCTTTCATTATATAGGGAAGTCATAATGTGCCTTCTGTGAAGACTTCATCCATAAATAAACTCTTGTAAGCAGGACTTAATATTAATATCAAATGAATAGAGTCTGCAACTACAGCAGGTGTTTTAAAGGCAGTGAGTGGCACCAAGCAGCTAAAAAATTACAGGCATAATTCAAAGTTCAGTGAAGTCAATGGAAGAAAAAGGTGTATCTCTTTATTAAGTTCTATATTTCAGCCAGAGCTTTGCAAGTGCATATATGCCTTGAATAATTTTTAAATGGATTATCTAACAACAACATTGAAGTACTTTTTAATTCTTGAAATATGATTCTGAAAAGTTGGATTTATAAATAAAATATAGATGAAAAGAGGATTTCATTAAAATGATTAAATTGCTTGGTGATGTAGGGCTTGACTGTGGTATCTATGCAAGGCTTGTGCAAATAACAGGAATCCCAGGGGTGGGACCCTGATGCTGCAAGAGGCATTTTGTCTTAAATGTTCATCAGCAGGAATCCCACGGAGGCAGGAGCTGTCTGTACAATGCTCGGGGCTTTTGTGACTGCAGAAGTAATGCACACCATGGTGCATACACAGTGGGGATTGCACAGGGAATGCTACATGGTGGTTTCTCAGCCCTTGTAGAGGCGGTCCGGAGAGGAGAGCCCTGCGCGTCTGGCTGCCAGGCCCCTCCATTAACCTCCAGATTGGTTCATTGCAGCTGTGCTGAAATGTATTCCATACACCAACTGTCAGCCTAATGTAACTTGAAATGGGCTGCTGTAATAAACCATTATCAAAGCACTTGAGGAGAATGTGAGCCTTGACCTTATCTGGATAATTATCTAATAGAGTGCACAGAGTGATCCCATTAATTGGTGTTGTCATCATCCTTTGCAGCCATGCAAGGATGTGCTGGCTTGGGCAGCTATCCATTCCTGGTTTGTCCTCGTCACATCAACATCTCTCTTACACTTCTCTACCTTTTGCTTTGGGTATGAATCCTCTAGAATTATTACATGAGTTTTTGGGAAGAGCATTTAAACATTGTGTTATTTAAATTGTTTGATAATTTGACTCCATTCAGGTCTTGCTGATTACTGAATTTTAGACTACTTTGTGTGGGAAATCCCTGAACACTGTAACAAGCTTAAGTGGTGGTCATCAGACTGTCAAAATGCCTGTCCACTTGGTCAAGACAAGTTTTATACCCCTTCAAGACCCACTATCAGCAGTGCGAGGCAAGAGATTCAGCTATTCCAGGACACAAAATCACACATTTTGCTTACAAAAGCAAATACTTTTGGCAATGCATTGATTAGCAGGGTTCAGCAGTACATCTATCACAATTTGTTTTCTCTGATTAGGTGAATGAGAGCCAAGAAAAGGACACAAACAATTTCTCATTGAGTAATTTGATTTAGCAGCTTTGAGCAACTTTTTTTTTTTTTTTCCTAACATGCAAAAAGGCATTTTATGCAGGAGGATCTATATGTGCAGATTAAGTCATTCTTAGCTCTGTTTTGTCTCTCTGCTGTTTTCCCTTTGCAAATTCACCTAGTGGGAAAGACACACTCCATCTTAAGTAGCAAAACACATTCACAGTCCCGCTGTGGGAACTCACATCTTCTGGGCTATAAAAAATCTCTGCCAGTGTTCATGTTTTGGTCATTGTAATATATTGAACTATAATTAAGGTAGAAAATAATTGAAACTTGATCACAAATGAAGTTTATTATCTCTGAAAGTATATCCCATAATCTGCATTGCCACAATATTTCTTTCAAAAAACACTCTCTACATACATGCTGTTTTCTGACAATATACTGGGCAATTTTTTTACAATCATAGTAATGAAATAATACTATTTTATTTTTTACCTTATCAAGGAGCCCTGTTCTAGCTTGTACTCTTGGATTTTTGGCTTTATATGCCTCTTATATTCAGGTGCCCAAAGAAAACTTCCCATTAAAGATGTTCTTTTTTTGTAATGCTCTAAGCAATTTTTTCGTAACCAATCTATTATAAAAATACTACAGTCATTTCCTTGTGCTGGCAGATTTATGTCAATTGAAGTTACTTTTAGTTGGTTACTATATTTTCCTAATGAATAATTTAATTCACTATATTAATACCCTGAAGTATTAGCTGTTTTTCACTTGCACCTAGTGAGAGAGAGATTTCAGCTGTGAATAGCAACTCGTATTTCAGACCGAGAATGAAAACTGAATGTGCTGCAAATTTTCAGAAATTTTTGTTGGTGACAAAGGCCTTTGTTTTTTTTTCCCACATGCATGCAAGTGAAAATACAATGCAAAGATTGTCAGTCTTTCAGCAAACTAAAATTTTAAAATAAAGCAAACAAGCCCATTGTGCTGAAGCTGTGAAAATAAACTAACTGTATGTGTGAGCACTGATATAGGTCAATTCAGCTCCTCTCCATATTCATTGTGACAGATATTGAAATAGCTGGAGGCGGAGTGGTTACTGATACACTATACTGTATTTAGACTTTTAGAAGCTACGGCGTCGACAACAAGACCATTTGGAGCACTTAAAAGGATGTTGGTGATACAGAGGCTGAATTTCATCCTGAGAAAAGAGAATGATTCTTATGGATCTTGGTGTTGAGACATTGTGGACAATGCAGTAGCAGATGCTTATATGATTTTCTTTTTGTTACTGTTGTTAGAACAATTTCTCTGTTGCCCAGTTCTCCACGCTTCCCTACTTAATGGGGTAGGTAAGGATAAATACATAAAAAGTGATTGGATACTGAGATATTGCTGTAGCAGAGGTCATTTAGCCCCACATAAACCATATTTCTATACTTAAAAGTTATATTTAGTAGATAATGAAATACGAACATTGCCATGCAATTGGCAAACAGAGCCTTTCCCCTTCAGAGGAGTTTCCCAGCCTGAGAAGCGTGGCAAGTACAAGCAAGTTGCATGAGGCTGCTTGTTTGGAGTAGGGAGAAGGAACTGAATGGAGATGAACACAGAGAGGGAGAAAGGCTAGACAATGAAAAGATAAAAGCATTGCGGGATACCTCATTTGGGAGGACACCTTTGTGTGGGGTACATGGAAGGAACAAGGAGGGAGTCAGGGCAGGTCTAGTCTGGCTACAAATGCACTTAACCACTTGGTTTGTTTGTTTGTTTTTCATGCATTTTTTTTCCAGGAGAAAAAGGGGTTGTGGTGGGGGGAGTTGTAAGAACTGTAGTTACTGCTACTAGACTGCATTTTTCTCTGATGGAGAATATTCATTTTTTAACGCAGCACTTACACAGGAATAAATTAATGTAAGAAAAGGACTCAATTCTTTAGTACAGGCCACTATTTTAGGAGTATTAAATAATATATGCCATTACCAGCAGAACTGGGATATTCTCAGAACTGCTTCTTGCGTGGAGATGAACACTGAAGCTTAGAAACAGATACACGGACCCCTGAAACCAGGGCAATTCTTTCGACTAAACATTGAGTCCTATACCTGGGCAGACAAATTTTGCACTGCTGTAGATTTGTATCTCCTTGATAAGTAATCCAGTGGGGTTGAAAGGCTGTTCAGGTGTGTTGTAAATAAAGGGCATGTAGCAAGACCTTTCAGTTCATGCTTGTAGTTAAAGGTGAGAAAAGGGTAGATTTCACGATGACTAATTAAGTTTGGAGTTGCACTATGCCTGCAACTTAATAGCAGTTACAAGCAGTAAAGATGGGTTATGAATTGTATAATTTATTAATATAATTTTAAAGGACCGCATTCTTGGCTGTAACTCTTTCTTTATGACTATTTTGTCTAAAAGATGCTTTCAGTTTTGCTGAAGTGAGGAAAAATATTTTGTATGTGCTGTCATGTAACTCAAATAGCCAAACAAATTTGGGTTGCAGCTTTACTAAGGTGTGTATTTCATCATCATGCCCTGGCATAGACAGCTGTACTAATGGAAACTGAAGCTTTATGTGCAAGGCCAATTTTGTGGTGCACAGAGTGCTGTACCCTGAAAGTAGAATCAAATACGTTTTTCTTGTACCCATTATTAGAAACACTGCTTTAATCTTGCAGGTATTATAATCTTCATTAGCATTCTGTTACAAAATAAAACCAAGATTTAATTTTGACATTGACTTGACTTTCAGATAACTCATTTTTAGCAGCAAGTAGGTAAAATTTTTAAATGCACTTGAATAAATTTGGTATTCTGTGCTAAGTCTTATTAGAGGATTAAACTATAAGCATTATACATTTATTTTTATAAAGTTATTTTTATCAAGTTATTATTAATTGACAAAAGAAAAAAAGTAGATAAACTCAAACTACAAGAAAACGCCACTATTCAGAAGCTTCCAACCAGGAAATTGTCTACTTGAATATTTAAAAAAAAAAAAAAAAAAAAAAAAAGGAACATACTTCAACTATTTGGGTCATTGCTTTCCATAATGTGAAGATTTTTAGTTTGAAGAGGTAAGGTGTTGTACTTCATTCCTCTTTCTTTTTATTTTCTTCTTTGTCAAGATAGTGGAGTTCACACTTCTGATCCTGGTTTATTTTCCAAACGGCAAAAATCTGGCTATGTGCAACAGGCAAATGAAGGGGCTGTTGAAGAATAAACCAGCAAAAGCACAGCACAGTGATTTAAAGATTAAATCATTGTTTTCCATATGCATCCGTGTGTATCCAAAGCTCACTGGATGCTTCATGGCAGTATTCTTTTCACTGTATGGAGTTGCAGAAGCTGTCATTTATTACCTTTTATGCTACTATGATAAAAATAACCTTCATTCCATATCTCATCTCATGTCTACTCACAGTGGTCAATGTACTGTCCTGGGAGGACAAAAAAGAAATAGTTTCCCTTCTGAAAAAAAAAAGAAGTATGACCTGACTAGCCACAGATAGCTCAGGATAAATAAACAGAGAAGTACAGGACAGAAAATTGTAGTGACCAAGTGACAAGAACACAACTGGAAGGCTCTGTGCTTGCTGGCAGGAGGCAAGACAGGGGAAGCAGTACTGGAGCTGAAAAAGCAAATTGTAACATAGAAAAAAAGACTGGGAAGGAAACTGATTTAGCAGGAACGGGAAACAACTTCAGATTCTTCAACATGCATTGGAGCATTTATGTGCACATGTCCTGTGAAGGAGAGTCTGATTGCTTTCTTCTCATACTACTGGATGCCATACCCAGTTGAATATTTTGTGGAGGGAGCAGCAAGCACCTCTTGCCAAACACCTGGTGTAGGTATGGGTATGGAAAATTGGGGCTGATCGGTGAGATAATTGTAACCTTGTTTAAAATTGATATAAAATTATAATAACTATTATAAATAATAACTTGCTATTGATTGCCACGTAGTTATTTTCCATTCAAAGTATATGGTTTATCCCTTTTTCTCTTTAGTCACACTTTCTTTTCTGTTCAAGCTTTAAATACTGTTAACAGGCTATATAAATCTATTGAGTTAGAAGATACTGTGTGCAACAATTTGTTTTAATTACAAAATATCACATGTTCTATTTAACGGTGTGTTTAATGAATGGCTATTTAATTAAGAGCTTTAAATCAGGTAATCAGTTTGCAGCATTGGGCAAAAAATAATCGGTTTATAACATGCAGTTGTACAATCAAAAGGAGCAATAGGTAAACCTTTTGCTGTTATTGTTTATTGGCTAATTAAATAATCTGGGCTCTAGGGTACATATAAAACAGGGAATACATGGTAGGTAGGAAGGATGCCAGAGGAGGGTACTCAACAGTGCTTGATGAAGCCATGAAAATGTTGGTAGAAGCTTGTCATGCAACTCACTGCGTACGCTATACCACATTTTGCTAAGTAAGAAAACAAAATGTCTTATACCCTTACCTATCTGTGGCAAATACAATACAACTCTAATAATGAGACATCCAAAATATTTATTATTGACTATGATATTAAAGAACATGTTAGTTAATATTTCCTTTTTGTGACAGTATTCAAATATTTTTTTTTTCTGTTTTGCTTTCTGTTTCTAGTCCTACTACATCTTCACTGATTCCTGGTTGAATGAAGTGGATTACACATTTCAGTGAGAAAGCTTCTCTTTACATCAATGCCTGTTGTTATTGTGCCCCTCTAGCACACAAGTAACTCTTATTCTTAGGTTGAGATACCTCCTCTGTGTTAGGAGAAGGAAAAAAGGCTTTTCTATTTGCTTAGTCCTTCTACTCACTTGTATTTATCTATCTTCAACTATCTTTATGTGGAGCCTTCAGTTGTCATCCATTCAGATTTTGATAGAAGAGACTTGAAGGATAAAGGGATCCATTCTGATAACCCAGGATGCATTTTGTGGGCATGAGATTTCAAGCATAAATCATGGTATCCATCTCAAAAGCTGTGGCTGCTCAGTTGAGTCATTTTAAGAAGTCAGTCAATCTAAAAATATGAAGTGATGCGTAATCCATTACAATTCTGGGAAGTGACTCTTATATTTTATTTCCTTTATTGTTAAAAGCTTACATCTTATTTCTCAACTTGTTTTGCTTTTCCTTCAGCTAGGCCAAATAAGCTGTCTGTCAACTAAAGAGCTTTTCCTTCTCATGTACACCCTATTTATACTCCGAAGCCAAAACACTTATTAATATTTCTTAAAAGAAATCATTTAAAGTGGGGTAATTCTTAAAGGATACGACTCGATAAAATGCTCCAGAAATGCTAGTGGTTTGTAAAAAGCATTCAAGTTCAGATGAGACACCAAACCACGCGTGGTCCTAAATTGAATATGAGGAGGTTTTATGGATTTGGCTATTAGCTTTACCTTTTAGGCTTTTAGATTCCATAAAGCAAACTGAAATGTGGCATACACCACATGCATACGCATCGTGTTTTTTTTTCTCCTGTTTAGGTGATGGCAAGTACAGCTTTTGCAATTAAACTTCAAGAACAAATTTCATAGAATCATAGAATTATGGAAATGTTTGAGTTGGAAAAAGATCACCCAGTTCCAACCCCCTGCCGTGGGCAGGGACACCTCCCACCAGACCAGGCTGCCCAAAGCCCCATCCAGCCTGTCCTTGAACACCTCCAGGGATGGGGCATCCACAGCTTCTCTGGGCAGCTTGTGCCAGTGCCTCACCATCCCACTGTCCATGTCAATGACAAAGATGTTAAACAGTGCCGGTCCCAATACTGACCCATGAGGAACACCACTCATTGTTGACCTCCACCCAGACACTGAGCTGTTGACTGCAAAAATCTGAGTGCGACCTTCCAGCCAATGCCTTACCTGCCAAGTGGTCCGTCCATCAAATCCATGTCTCCAATTTCGAGACAATAATTTCTCTTCTTCCCCATCGTAAAATAGTGAGGTTATCACAGTGAGGATACATGTGTCCAAGACTTATTCAACACGTGATACATTATAATAACATTACATATTTTAAAGTTGATTTATTTTTTTGCTGTGCTCCTCCATGGTGTAAGGGTTTTTTATTTTTTTTTCTGTTCTAGGAACAACTTCAAAGCATATTTCTTTATATCATCCTAGCAATGTCTGCACAAAATACTGCATTTTTACAGTATGCTGAGTGAAGAGATTGTTTTTCAACTTTCATAGAAGTTTTGGATTTGATTTTGTGTCTTGTCTTTCTGCTCAGATTGCAATTTAAATTTTAACACATTCAGTGACTACTTGAGTGAATAATAAAAATGGGAAGAAGTGAAGAGGAATTGAAGTCGTGGGTTTAGGTGAATATTGTGGTTTAACCTGGCAGGCGGGTCAGCATCACCCAGACACTCACTCATTTCCCCCAGGTTGGATGGGGAGAGAATCAGAAAAGTGCAAGAGCTCATGGACTGAGATAAGGACAGTTTACAAGGCAAGGCAAGAGCCACATGTGCAAACAAAGCAAAACAAGAAATTTGCTGCTTCCATCAGCAGGCAGGTGTTCAGCTACTTCCAGGACAGCAGGGCTCATAGTGTGTAATGGTTCCATGGGAAGACAAATGCCATCACTCTGAATGTCCACCTCTTTCTCCTCCTTTCCCCCAGCTGAGCACGACTCCTTTGGCTTATTTTTTCCTTTTCTAGCCTGTTCGTCTTTTGACAGGTCTGGAGAGTTTGCCTTCTCACAGCAGTCAAGTGACATCTTGAGGCCACACAACCCATATGTGTGTGGCTACAGAAGATACAGGGCTATAGCCTTGTCCTGGATGTTCTTCCTTTCCTCCAGCTGCATCCCAGTTCTCCTGCTGTGACAGCAAAACCTTTGAGAAAGGGATCCTCAGTTATGTCTGGAAAGGCCCTGGCACTAAAATGTCTCTTTATGGATTTTTTACCCTTACTCTGCACAATGTAATGCCAATACAATATCACCCTTTGAGGCAGTATGGCCTTTGGTGTCTGTGATTAGTACACACACCACTACTTCTATGCTGTCATACTTTTTGTCCAAATTGGCTCAACATGCCCACTGATAAAGCATGCAATGCCAATTGGAAGCATCAGCATCATTAACAATATTATGTAAATTTTCTATCTTCAACTGTGAAAATAATAACCAAACAAACCTATCATTTTGAACTGCCCAAAGGAATCTGTCCCAACGTTATTCACCTTCAGAATTCAAAGTGACATGAAATATATTTGACATAAAGAAAAGTCAGTCAGGCTGAGATTAGGGTAGGACTCCAGAGATTAGTGCAGAGTTGGTACGCCTGTGTCATAAGTTTTCCTGTAATGACCCATCTAAGGTGGAGAACAACACTATTAGGGCAATAGAATGTATGAAATAAAAGAAAACTAAAAATCACCAGGTAACCAGGGAGTAAATTTATTTTAATTTTTAAATTTATCTTCAAATAAATTGTGAAAAAATAGTTGTGAGTTGTGAAAAAATAGAGTATGACAGTACAAAAATAATTGGATGAAAACACTTTGAAAGTCTTAAAAAAAATTGAAGACCACTTTTAGGGAACCACTATAAAAATGAGATGATTTGCTTCGTATGAAGATTCAAATATATTCTGAAAGTAATTTTTTAGCTATCTTTATAAAAAAAGTGTGACTGAAGCTGTTATTCCATTGTGAATGTCAGTATTGCTAACTCACGTGTAGCACAGTGTAAAGCAAATGATGCATGAGGTACATAAGGAAATTATGTGCCCCCTCCCCTCTCCTTTTTTCTTTTTCTTTCAGAAGGATTAGTTTATTCATAATGTTTTTGGTGTGCAGTGAGCTGTTAACCATAGTACCATTCAGGTTGGAAAAGACCTCTAAGATCATATAGTCCAACCCTTAATCTAGTACTGAAGTCCACCGCTATACCATGCTCCTAAGTTCTACATCTACCTTGAAGACCTCCAGGGATGGTGACTCAACCACTTCCCTGGGCAGCCTATTCCAATGCCATGCGACCCCTTCAGTAAAGACCTTTTTCCTAATATCCAACATAAACCTCCCTCATGCAGCTTGAGGCCATTTCCCCTCGTCACTAGGTGCTTGGGAGAAAAGCCCAGTCCCCACCTTGCTACAGTTTCCTTTAAGGTAATTGTAAAGTACAAAAATGTCTCTCCTGATTCCTCTTTTCTCTCAAGCTAAATAACCCCATTTCCCTCAGCTGCTCCTCATAAGACCTGTTCTCTAGACCTTTCACCAGCCTTGTTGCCCTTCTTTGGACACACTCCAGGGCCTTGATTCAGCATCGTAGTTATCACCACTTCACCCATTCTTGTGAGGAAAAAAAAAAAAAGACGGGGTTTTATGCTATGTGAAGGAGGAAAATTTAGAAGTATGTGCTTGTGAAGATAATGCACAGAACATCCTTGCAGTTTCTTCCTACTTTCCTAAGACCTCAGTCTTTACTTTCATTCATAACTTGGAGGCAAAACAACATGAAAAACATTTAGAGTGGTGAATGGTCATTTGCCAGGGCTCTGGTATCTAGAGCTGACCTTCTCAAACAGTTCTGTGTCTGTAGATTGCCAACCAGAGGGTCTGAAGAGGTTTTAAAATCAAAAAAGAGAGCAAGATCGAGGTATAAATATTAAATTAACCTGCATGGCAATTTTTTTTGGCGTGGCACATCTACGGTAGTTTTCACAAGCACTTAATTTCTTCTAGCATCATTGATCCGATAAATACAGAGAAGCTGTACTTTTGTATTTGTTTTTGAGAGAGAGAAATTAATTTTTGAGGTCAGGCCATGAGAAGGATAGAAGATGGGAAGAAAGAAGGGCTTCACATTCTTCAGTTGATTTTGCCTTCAGAGTACATTATCTTGTGACATTGTTGGCCTGAATATTGTTTTTATTGTGATAAATTCTTTTTATTTATTTCATATATCTGGATTTCAAGTAACAAAGATTTATTTGGAAGAGAGAAGGATGTGGGTTTTAATTTGCCATACTTTTCCACCAAGACCAAGTCTGAAACATGTACTACTGGGTAATGTAATACTCTGAAGGCTTTTTTCATTTCTCCAACCAGCAGAGTTTCTGATTGTCTATTAAAAAAAAAAAAAAAAAAAAGTTCATAAAATACATTTAAAATGGACTGCACGGCAGTGCCATTTTGGTTGAATGCTGTTGCAAAACCTGTACTATGTAAGACTATTACACTGCTAAAGCCATGTAACTTTCTTTTCAAAATTAAATGTTTTTTCTCCAAACAGCCTGACAGGTTCTGTGTCACACCCTCACAGTACTATTCTTTGTCCCAGCCATTTTGAAAATAATAAATGTATCGTGCCATATTTTTTTTTCATATGGTTTAATGAAGTTTAAAACATAGCCTGCTACTTTGCTTCATTGCCTTTATTTATTTTTATTTTTTTAAACTCTCACTTAGTTTCATTCCAAATTCCTTCTCATTGAAAGACTGAAAGTGTTAATGGTTTCATGTAACTTAGGGGGATGTGTAAGTGTATCTAACCATGGCATCTAACTGTTGAACTATGCAGACACATGACTGGCAGTAGTAAAACTGCCTGAAGCACTGAAATGATGCCCATGTATGTTCATCTCCTAGTACTTATAGTAGGTATTGGCACCATGGGCATTTTGTGTTTCCAGAGTAAAGAATTGTTTTGGATAACAGAACAAAAATTGAATTCTATACAGAAACAGTTTAGTCCTTACTGCTCTCATATTGAAGTGGCTTTCCATAAAGTACTATATACTGTGTCTGTATTTTCACATATTTAAATACAAGTATATAAAATAATGACAGAATCAAAAGGAATTGTCATTGTTTAGGCACGTACTTCAAAATTTCTTCTGTATATCTTCTATATTCATTTGAATTATGCTCCAAGCTGATACACAATTCTTGTTATTGTTACTTTTATCTTCACATAATTTTAAAATGTTATATTCTGGTATTTTCATTAGCTCAGTAATGCATCTCTAATCTGTTTCAGGGTTCGATAAAAACTTATTTTTTAATATATAGGGGTGGTCTAGACTTTAAGAACTTTTTCCCCATTTAAAAAGTGTTGTATTG
This sequence comes from Aythya ferina, assembly GCF_964211825.1. NCBI lineage: Eukaryota > Metazoa > Chordata > Aves > Anseriformes > Anatidae > Aythya > Aythya ferina. Next base: position 84,725,151 of record NC_140297.1, read on the forward strand.
TTTCCCAGAAAAACAAACAAAAACCAACAGTATATTTTAATTTATAGTCAGATAAAAAATACTTATATATTTTATTTAAATCTACTTTTGCATGCATATATATATATAAATATATATATATACATATAAGGCCATAATACTGTCAGGTATTAAATAGAGCTCCTTACTTACACCTAATTGCTCAATATGGCTAGCATCTACTTTGTGAATTTAATTGAATTTAATTTAATTAAAAATCTCTTCATGTTAAGAAAAATATGACGTGCCTCACATATGGCACACTACTTCCTATTTTTTGTTTTTGTGTTTCTCCTGGATATTTGACTTAAGTAATTCAAATGTCTTTGTTGTAGAAGAAATTATGAAGGTATATGGGGTTTCTGCCTCCAGTGAAGTAGCAGCAGGTGACAAAACATTTAGGCTTATAAGCAAGATTCTTTGAATCTTTTATGCCATAGACATTTTTTTCTGTAATTAGGTACTCAGTAATATGCTAGGGGTTTCTTTGTTTTGTGCAAAATACTGAATTGAAAAACTACCTGGCATTTTTAAGTGCAATATAATTTATTAGATTTGTGAAGCAGCTGTCCTAATTAAAAAAGAGTATTGCATTGTAACTAGTCTTCCATGTGAACGTTATACTATTTTAAATTTAAAAGAAGGAATAGAATACTTGCCTTTAACTTAGGATGCAGGAAAATAATTAGAGGAACTCTAGAAAAAGTAAAAGCTGTGAGAGGCAGGGCAAAAAGACTGGAAAAGGCAGAATAACAAAAATAGCTTCTAAATGTTAGGTTGCAGAGAGTTGGAAAAAGCAAAACAAGCAAACACATTCTGCAGCTAGCCTTGTGTTCTGCTTTAAGTGCTGCCTACTGCTTTACCCAGCTTTTTGATGCATTAAGAGTAACAACTACCATGATGGGACAGAAAGGCCAGAAAATGCCTCACCCTTTCTGAATGACTTAGATTTAGTCATTCATGTTTTTCTCTATTACTACACAGTCCTTTGTGTCAGATCCCTAAGACGTTTCAAAGCCAACGATGGACTCCCCCAAATGAGAGTTGCTTGTGAATTGGTGAAGAGTTTAAGGAATAATTCTGACATCTAAGACGTCATTTGTAAGTCTTAGTCTTGTTCAGTGAAAGACTGCTTATGAGGCAAGGCAACAAGCCCTCCCCCCTGAGCTTTTGGTTGTGATTTCCTGAAGTAGCACTAATAGCTAATATCCCACATGTTATGTGAGCTGGTGAAAGAGCTTTGCTAGGCTCTATGCTCTCCTTACTGACTGCTTTCAATTATGTTCCCACAGGCTCAGTAATTTTTTTTTAGGCTTATGAAGTAGTGTGAATTAATCTCCATACTGACTTTATTCCAGTACTTACTGCTGTACAGCTGGCAAAAGATTTTTCTTTTAACTGAACCTTTCCTTGTTTTCTCATTGTCTTCATTAACGTGAAGAAGCAGAAACATAGATATGATTATCAATTATGACCATCACATATTTACATCTGCTTAAGATTCAAGGTGGCTGAGAAGGCAGTTTGTTTTATTCTGAATGAGAAAAAAAATCTTTTTCATAAAAAACACACAACTTTTTAATGGTTATAAGTCTTGCTGTATTACTACAGCTAGAAAGCTGAATCACCTACAGCTACAGGTAGTACAATGTACTGTAAATCCTAAGCAGGATTAATCCAAAAGTCAAGTATTTTAAAGATGTTTCAAGAGGCATGAGTTAAGGAAGATTATAGCCATTCTTTTTTGGAAATTTATACAGCCAGCAGAAGTACTTGTTAGGAGGCTTTGCTTTCTTTCTCTAGTAAGACATTCTGGGAAATGTGTTGCTGCCTTTCCTCGCCCACTCCCAGGTGATATTTTTAACATAGGTCAGTCCAAGCTCTTATGTGGATCAACATGCAACTTTGCATCTTCCAGTTTATAAAGATAACATGGTGTCAAGTATCTAAGTAAGTATTTAGACCAATCCCATTAGTTATTGTAGGTCGTTTCCACTAGTGTTTGCCATACAACGTATCATCAGCTTGAATCGGTAACAGCTACAAACATTTCACCACAAGTGCAGCTTCTCTAAAAGCCTGGATGCAGATTTTGACTTTAACACTCCCAGGCAAGGTGTAAAGGCTGACAGACAGCTCAGCATGGGTCAGGTCACATGCAGAAGCTCTTGCAAGATGTGTTGCCAAAACCAGAAAGGAGGCAACGAATTTATATCCCTGCATGGGAAGAGGCGACATGACCAAAATCTCTTGAAATTTGTGGAGTGGGTGAAGGAAGTAGAGTGGAGGAGTACCCTGTGCGCAGAAAAATTCTCATCCACTACGTCAATGTTACTCAGGGCTGGCGGGGCAAGTAGAGGTGGGGTGAAGGATATTTTATGCAGCGATGCGTATTGCCTATACACAATTTCTGCACCTTTCAGACACAGAAGAGGTGCAGTGGGGCTGCTGCCCTGCCCATGTCATGGGCACCTTTGTCTGCCCAAAGGCTGCTGCTCCCCAGGGAGGGCTGAAAACAGCGCTGCAGGCCCAGGCTGAGCCAAAATGGAGGCACTGGGCCTGTGGGCGCTGAGGCCATACGGTGTTGCAGCGGGCAGCGCTGTGTCTGGCTGCCAGGCCACCCTGCATTGGGGTGGTTGCGTGTAGGGAAGGGTCTAAGGGTTCTGTGGCACTGATTGCCCTGTGCTACATTTTGAAGTGTAAAGAGGTGGATAGGAAGCAAGTTAGACTGAAAGTGATGTATAGCTCTTGCTGCTGCTATTCATGCTTACCATGCTGTGAGCTACTTGCAACATAGACTCCGACAGCATAAACAGAAAGGGCTGTAGGTGTTTTTTCACTCCAAAATATTTTTAAGTTCATTTTAGGGGCGGGAAAAGAGATAGCACAGAAGTAGAAAGAAGGGTGTGCTTGCAGATGGTTGCTGGTATTTTTGTTTTGTTTCTTGGGGGAACTGGGCCTGGCCTGAAGAGAGAGGTGAGATGGGTGAAAGGGAAGGAAAAGGTAATGAAAGAGATATTGAGAGAGGAAAATGATGGACCTGCAGAGTGAAGCTGGTGGTGTGGGAAGGATATAATCTAAATATAGCACCTGTAAGTAAGTTATTAGACTGAATGTATGATTGACTGGAGGATGTTTGGAAAAGTTTAAGTCTTTTAGTCACTGGCCAAATTGCTTGCTTTCTCTTGAGCATACATAACAGGTTTTTTTGTTTTTGTTTTTGTTTGTTTGTTTGTTTTTTCTGTAAATAATTTTTAAATAGTAGTATTTGAGGCCTTGAATATCTGCTCTTAAATTATGTGAGTATATCTTCCTGTTCCACTAAGACATTATATCCTTAATAAAACTTGTGAACCAGGTGCACTTTGTGTTTTTCGGAGGAAATAACACCTCTACCTCTCTCTGATCAAAAGCCTGAACTAAAATCCCAGTAGCCAAGCAGTCGTGGTTTTCCCAAATAATTCTCTGAAATCGATTTATTTTGTACCTGATAGGATTGCTCACAAAGGTTAATGAGTCTGTCACCCCCAAGGGAACGGTGGGTTCAGTCATTAATGAGTGCTTTTCTCTCTTTTCTGTTGGTATCAATGGCACAAATAGCTTTCTGAACCTTGGATTCACTCCCTGCTTTTTACCTGTTCTCCTTTTCTTCCTTAGCCTCCATGACTCCTTCTGATCAGGTTAACTTATTTTCATTTGTAGCAATCATTCATCAATTTGTTCTGAGAACTTGCACAACCAATATAGAAATCCATTAAATTTGTATAACAGATTAATCTCAACTAATAATTACTCATTAATCTTGCTGGAAATACACATTTTCTTCAGCCCATTGCCAAGCCACAAGCATGGGGAAAAAAATATGAAGTATTTAATCTGTTTTGTAAAGTTTGTTAATGACAAATTCTGGATGACAGATTGGAAAATTAGGTCCTCTGTGTTGGGGTGCATTCAGTTTTAAAAAGTGATTAACTATATGCCAAGCTGTCAAAGAAATTTTGCATGAAAAAAGAGAAGTTGTTAACATTATGTCTGTGCCCAATGATTTCATAATGTACGTTTTAAATATACATGGGGAAAAAGAAAAAGAAAAAAAAAAAAAAGCAGTATATGGACATTTTCAAAAAGTAGAGTATTGAAGCTATCAAAAGAGAAGCCTGAAATGGCTTTTTTACTCCCTCACACCCTCCTCCTGTTTTTTCCCTCATCTTTGACCTTAAAAACACTTCCATTTTCCCTCTAAAATTTTAGTTACATCTGCTTGGTAATTGAACTGAACACAGAATTTGGCTTTCCTGTAGAGCTCCTACTTATTCTTGCCTTCCTACCAAGCTGCAGCTGCATCCTGGAAGGCTCTGTTTTCCAGAGCAGCAGGATTTACTGATACAGGTAGGCCAGAGTTTAGGACGATTTTGAATTCCCATGCTTGCTTAGTAATTCGACCTGTTTTAGGACTACTTGCTTAAAGTATTATTTCTGCAGAGCTGGTAAAGTTTCTGACTAAAGGTCAAATTGATTTCTCAGCTTCTCACTGCTGTACTTACTTCTGCTGCTTCTGCATGCTGCTATGTCTACGTCTTCACTTCTGATTGATTTTCTTAATTTAAAAATAGACACACAAAGTATTTTCTAATTAAAAGCATGTTTGTCAGTACTGTCCACCTCCATCATGGATTTCCGTTACGTTTTTGATTACTAGCTCCTCATCCGTATACGCTGAGGTTTACTTGAAAACCAAAATCTTTGTTCTCCATACAGAATTTCACCTTTGTTCTCGTCTCTTACATTGTACCATGTTCTTTGGCAAAAGGCATACCTTCATTTTCAAGATCCTTTTGGAGGCAAATAGCAGGCTCATGCCACCAGGCAAGTAGAATAGGTTTATATTCAGAAAGAAAAGGAAGATAACCTGTTGTGAGCAGCAAGTCTTTATTCCTGGTCAGAGATGAATTCCCAGATAAAAGGATGTATTTCTTCTTTGCCTTGTGACACAAAGTCAGACTTTAAAAGCTTTCTGCTTGTTTGGAGTGACTGAGAGACTGAAGAAGTGACTTTGTGCAAGACTGTTATGACACATGAAGCTACAGTGTGCTTGTTCTGCAGACTCAAAATGCCCCCTTGGCTCTTGAACTCATTTTAGTTTCATAGAAAGCCCATCACAACGTTTGACTATTACAAAGCTTCAGCATCACAGGTGTTGAACTATACCTGCCGTTTGTATACATCAAACAAGGAGTAGTAAGTGGAATTAGGTTACAGACATTGTTTTGTGTTGTGGTGATAAATTATTTGCCACTGATCATCACACTAGCCATGCAGTACACCACTGTAATAATACATTTTCACGTTCCATTTGTTAGTTCTAATATTGATTTTTTTTCAATATACCCTCTTTTTTCCCCCATAGAACTTATTTTACTATTACATAAAGTAACTTCGAAGTTTCCTTTATTTGAAGAATAACTTTTAACTTAAAAAAAAAAAAATAGTCCTGTATTTAATGGCTAAATAGCACACATCACCCAGTCCTCTAAGATTTTAACAGTGAAGCATATCCTCTCATTAATTTGGTTTTCCATGGCTCCATATTGCTACTGTGACAAATCTGTTGTTGAGGTGAGATGTATTATGAATGCACTTGTGAAAGAAGCACCTGTCTTTTATTTCCTGTGATTGTGCAAAATACTGGTCTCCTGGAACAGCACTTCTAACAAGGGGGCATCCTCTGCTAGTGTGTAAGATCATTCATTGTGGGTACTCCTGCACCCCTTCTTTGTCAATTGTTCAGCATAATACTGCTAGTCAGGGGAAAAGAAAGCCTTTCATTGTTTGTGATGTGATGTTTCTTTTTCCATTCTAGTATTTTGAGCTAGCAGTATGTGTCAGAAAGATATGAAATGAGGCCTTGAACTCTGAATCAGCACGGATAATTAGATTTTGGTTGATAAGAAAACCTTTACTAGCACCTTTTTGATGTGAAACTAAAGTGAACAGGTAGTTTTCTTATGCCAGTGCTTGGTATTCAGCATTGCTGGGTGGATTTTTTTGATGCAGTCAACAGGCTACCGAGTCATTCTTGGAGACTTAACCAGCAGTCGTGCCTGCTGGTATGCCGTTTTTCTTCTTTTTTAACTATGAGAGGAAATATTGTTGACAAATTTCAAACTACAAACTGGTCCTATTTGTGCTTATAGTAACACAACACAATTCTGTGAATTGTAGAAATAGAATGTGTGTGTGTGTGCAAGAGAAATCCAATGATATATGATTTCTCATTATAATAAATGTTGTATGTTCTACTGGTGCCTTAGCAGATTGCACAAATTTGATTGCATATCCTTACCTTTAACCATATGCATGAAATACAATTAAACTGTATAGCCATGAGAAATCCAGAAAGATCGTATGAAATTTTAGTTGTAAATCTTGTTTTTCAAACATTTTCTGAACAGCATATCCAGAAAACCTTTTTCTGTAACTTGCAGAAATCACCACTATCCCAGTTAGTCGGGGTTTGAGAACAGCACTTCCATAAGCGCTAGCTCTCCATAGTAACTCTGCCACCCATCTGTTACAACTGGAGTCAGACTGAGTTTTACTTCTGGGTACCAGCAAGTCATGGATGTGCCCAACCCTTTTCAAATTGTCTTGTTTTCTATTGGCTTGCTTCAATGTGGCTCCTATTCTGCAAAGTTTTTGTTGTCTGTGAAAGAACTTTCAGGAATGCTTAGCTGTTACAAAATGGTAGAGAATTTCTAGGTTTAGCAGAATATGTTCTAGTGCTTAGACATTTTCTCTTCTTTCTTAAAATCAGTGAAGTGATTGTTCCCACAGACAGTGTAACAGGGTAAGTTTTAAAGACTGCTTGCCCTATAGTATCTTTTTAAAATAATTCTGCTATTCATTAGTTTTGCAGTACATAAAGAGTGGAAGTTGGTGGAAATAAATGTTGTATATTACTTTCTATTCAGACCATGAAAAAGGCTTTCTTCTTTTTTAACGGAAGAACAAAATTCCCTATGTATACTGTTTGACTGAGCAGAGTATGCAATGCAATAGATATCGTAGGGGTCCACAGAGTCACCATACACAGTACAACACAACAACCTTGTTTGTTTTTGTTAACCTCAAATCAAAACATACATTTCAATAAAGCACCAGAAAAAATGGGACATAGGTCTGAGTCTTTGGAAAGCATCTGAAGTTTTGCAGTAATTGCAGTGTTGTTTCATGGTAGCTTTAATGTCACAAAACAGAAAATGGTAGTAGAGAGAGAGGAGTGATTCTGGAGTAGTCTCTGCCTACATATGCATAGACTGTCAAGCAGAAGAACAGCTAAATGTGCCCTAGAAAGGATTTAGTAGACAGGAAACAACAACAAAAAAAACAAAACAAAACAAAACAAAACAAAACAAAAAAACAGAACTCCATATGAAATTAGTTCAGTAAATATTTATGTGGTTTTAAGTGTAGTAATCTTATTTCTGCTTTGCACAGCAATTTTTTGCATGTATGCATCCTCTTGGCTTACTAGACACATAAAGGAAAAAGCGCAAGCTAACCTTTAACTCTGGCCTTAGTATTGCTCCCTTGAAATGTTTACAGATTTAACTCTTCTTAAAAAATGTAGATTTGAATATTGTTGTTTTCCATTCAAATTATAAAGAATGCATCTGGCTGCTACACTCTAGATGTCTGGAGATGTTGGAATTTATTCCTAAAGAATCAGTGTGAAGAAGATGGGCACGTGCATTTATGTTGATTTAAAATGAGTGTCAGTGAAGTGAATGTCAGTGTAATGATTTAGAAAGAACCATTCTTATGCTGCATAAGCAAGAGAAAAATCCTGCACACATATCTAAGCTCCAATCTCAGTATACCAACTTAAGGGCAGTGAGTATTAGTAGAAAGCCTAAAATACATTATAGAATTTCCTGCTATTTCTCCTTGTCCAAACTCTCAAAGTTTGCACATCTTCAGTCACACATCTTGAAGTCAAACATCAACAAAGCACTTAAGGATCCGACCAAATTAAACGAATTATTGTGATCCAGAAAAAAGTATGTATTCTAACAATGTGAAGGGCTTATATAGGTTTAGAATAAAAATTGCTTTCTTCCACTTTCATCAATCAGTTTTATATGAGATAGGATCCGGTTACATCAAGATTGCAATCTGTGCAAATTTCAGATATTTAACAGCCCTCTCATGATTCAGTGCCAATCCATTTTTACTCAAAATCGTTGACCTCTGCAACAAGAGTGAGATCCCTCTGTATTTGATAGTCATAATAAATTTCTCTAATAAATATACTGCTAGATTGCATGCTCTGTGTACTGCTGCAATAGATGCAATGACTTTTCAGTGCCCGTTGCATTCTTTTTCCAGCAGAGCTTTTCTGAGACAGTGATGCATATTAGCACATTGAAATGAAACAGGATGGCCATTCACAATGTTTCAATGAAACAGAACGTGCTCAGACTGCTGCATAATTAATTACCCCTTGGAGATATTATTTCATGTGGAGTAGATTTTCTTCTATTAAATTGCCATTTATTTGTGACCTTTAATTTATCATAAACAGTCTCCTTTCTACATCCTAGGCAGCAACAGAGAACAACAATAAATTGTTCCATTGTTCTCCTTAAGTGACACTTACAGCTTGGCAGAGTTACAAGGAAGCCAGTATGTTTGCAATTTGGGAGCTAAAATAAAGGGCTTTACAAGGTATTTTCCATCCATTGCTCCCAGCAACATTTTACATCCTCGGAATTTTAGAAATACAGTTAATTGTCGTGATTTCTCTTTCCAAAAGTTTCTGGGAGAAACAGCTGGTGGCATCCTGTTCCGTTAGTGCATTGGCCTCCTCGGGTGTTTAAAAGAAGTTCTTAATGCTAAGCCCAGGTGCCCATCTGAGCCTGCTTAGTCACTTTCCTTTCTTCCCTCTGACCCCTTTTTGGGGGGCTTGGGGAGCCCCTGTGCTCACCCCTGCCCCAGGGAGGGTGGATTTATCTGAGGGAAGGCTGGTAGAAACAGAGTCAGCGCTGGTTGTTTATTTTCTTCAGACCCTGAAATGTCGCTCTTCCTTCTCAAATGCATACCTGGTGTGCAATAGAATGAGGCAGAACTGACCTCAGCTCCACTGTGACATTTAGAGAGAAGACTACTGAAATGCACACTGAAATTTTATGACTCCCAGTCGCTAATGGTACAAGTTGTTGATTGATAGATGATGGTAGGCACTTGACCATCATGTTTCAGAAAAGGGGACTACTTTTCTACTTTGTAAGTAGAAAGTAGCTATTTCTTGAAAATCTGGATTGATTTTTTTCTTAATTATTTTTTAAGGCTAAAATGCAAGTAGTCTAATCCGTCAGCCTTTTAGCTAAACATTGCCAGCAAATAATGAAGAGTATGTACTGTGATTTTATTTTATTTTTTAAGTAAAATGAGTACATTTACTTTCATTAAAAGCATCATTAAGAGAAGTGCTCATTTTGGAGTCTAAGCTGATGCAGTTTTATTCAGATGAAATATTTGAATATGAAGCTCGTATTTCTGTGAAAGAAAGGGAAGGCTGTTTTTCATGAAAGAACCTTGTATACAAAATAATCAAATAGCTGTTATCCTCCAGCATTCAGATTGCGTAGATGTCGGCCAACTGAGATGTGCAGTGCGAAGAAGGCACTTGAGCAGGAAATCCTTGGGAGCAAGCTAAGCCTTTTCGACTTGAGCAGAATAATTGAATCGCTTACCCGCTCGCACCTCTCTCTCCAAAGACCCATAATAAGCTTTCCCAACCGCGACCGCATCCCCAGCGATCTGGCGGGAGTTTGTGGGAATCCGTCAACCATTTCTCTTGTGCCTTGGTGCCTTCTTCAGCATCTCCTGCTGCCGGGCGAGGCAGTGCAGGCCTGCAGGGATGGGTGTGAAGGGTCCCGCATGGGCAGCTGTCTCTGGGCTTGGGGCCGAGGGCAGGATGGAGGGGAGAGGCAGGTGGCCCTCGCCTTGTAGCCTCGTCTGTTGGGGTTGTGTGTGTGCTCATGAGGGTGTGGGCACGAGCGATGGCGAGTGCTGCTGGCTAAGTGTACAGTTAGTTGAGGGAAAATGCAGGTGATATAGTTCAGTTGAATTTTATGAATTTACAATATGATTGTATGATTTATGACTCATGTGTACTTTATGAACTATGCTACGACTCAATGATTTGAGAGAAAAGATTCATGGTTGCATGTGGGGAACTCCACCAAGTTGAAAAGCAGCAGCAAGCGCCCTGAACACGGCGTTTCACACGATGGGGACCACCCAGCCAAACCACCCAGCTTGTGGTGAACTCAGCTCCAGGCTGTGCCGCCTCGAGGGCCCGGAGGGGGCGAGCAGCACAAGGGGCACGCCGCCATTACGGGGCACGCCGCCATGATGGGGCGCGGGGCTGCCCGCAGAGGGGCGGTGGGCGTGGCTCAGCGGAGCGATGGGCGTGGCTCGGCGCTGTGATGGGCGTGGCTAAGCGGGCTGGAGGGCGGGGCTCAGCGGGGTGATGAAACGCTGCCTGCACGGCGCGGCGGGGGTACGCGCGCTGTTGCCATGGCGACCTTTGTGCCTGGCTGCGCTCGGCCCAGCCGGCGGGGCGGGCGGGCGCCTCGCTGCTCCTGCTCCTGCTGCTGCTGCTGCTGCTGCTGCTGCTGCCGCTGCCGCCCCGGGCATGCCCGGCCGTGCCCTCGCCGCGGTTCCGAGTTGGCGGCGGCGCCGTGCCCTGCAGGGTTGAAGCCGCTTCGGGCGGGCGGGCGCCGCAGGTAAGGGGCCGGGGGCGGCTTCCGGCCGGGGGGAGGCGGCGGTGGCGGGGCGGAGGGGGCGCGGGGCGTCCATTTTGGAGCCCGCTGGGGCTGGGGCTGTGCCTGTGCCGCGCTCGCCCTGCCTGTCCCGGCCGAGGGGCGCTGCCAAGTTGGGCGCTCTGGACCTGTTGCTGTGCGCTTCTACCCAATAAAAGCTGCTCAATAAACAGCGATGTGTCCAACGAGATTGATATCTCCTTCTTCTTTCTTGTCAGACTGTAATATTAAGTGGGAGTGAGTTGCGTTCCTCGTAGTTCTGTGTAACCTCGAAGTCCTGAGCGAGCTTTCCAGGCAGACCGAAGCGTAGAGGGGTCGGCTGACTCGAAACTCATTACAGATTAATGAAAGCGATGCGTGGTTATGACCTGCTCAGCTCACCTGGTGCTACTGAAGTCCCAGGGCGATGTGGCTGCCTGCTCCAGGAGCTAACTAATTTAATTTCACGTGCAAGTCAGTTGTGTGAAACACTTCGAGCAGCCTTTTCTGACACGGGTCTGCGTGTAAAGTAACAGGGCACTTACTGGCCTCACCTTCTGGCCGAGTTCAAGAGAAATACCTGAAATGCTTGAGAGATAAACGAATCCCCCGGTGCCTAATACTTACTACAAAAAAAAGTGCACATAGCAATAGATTGGTTCTAGGTATTGATTCGAGATACTGCAAAAGTATGTTGTGGATTAATACTGTTAATTAGGGGAGTGTGATTTTTGGCTTAAATGAATAAGCATGGACCCTCCAAAAGCTCTGAATCAAACATACATCTTTAATTCTCTTTTGCTATTGCTGTGGGGGTTAGATATTGTTAGAAACGAAAAGCTTTCTAGATTAAACTAGCCTTATTGCTCAGTCTTAAGGTAAGGACTGGTTTCTGCTCTCTCCCTGCCCTTCCCCTCTTTTTTTTTCTTTTTTTTAATAGTATATTCTGGAGCATATTTTAATCCCTTCAAGATGAGGGAATAATTTTATCTCAAAAAAGTTTGGTGAAACTAAATCAGCGTTTGACAGGCATTCAGTAGCGTAAATGCCCAGTTGTTCCAAGCTAGTTCCGAGTTCAGGTTGCATACAGCTTTTTGTACATGAGAAGCGTCCCATTCTCCTCTCCCTTGCTCTGAAAGGCAAAGTGTGGAGACTCCAGTCTGGTGGGATATGGGGTGGGCACTGAGGCAAACCAGCACTGGGTAGTGAGGGACTTTGCAGGGTGTGCTGACAGGAGTGAAGGACCTGACATTGCCTTAGGGTTTGGTTTCAGACTCCTTTTCTAAAATCCCCTGAGTCTGGTGTAGAAATCCAAATTGGGTGAAGTCCCTAATCGAGTGCACTCTCTGTGGAACCCAGTGCAGCTGATAAATATTTCAAGAAGCTGAAAGTTAGTGATACATTTTAAATGCATTGCTAAGCTGAGAGACTTCATGGTCCTTTGCATGCACATTTGCATTATTCATTTGTGCTTTGCAGGTAGATAATGGGTCAAATTTATCTTTAGTATTACTCCACCGATTTCTGAGTAACTGTACTAATTCAACCATATGTATATCTTGATTTTTTTTGGAAGTTCAAGGCAAAGCTGGACTTACTTCAGTGATTTTTATTATACAGGTGGAAGTTGTTTATGTAGAAACTAATAATGTATCAGTGGCTTAGGCACTCCTTCATTAAAGTAGTCATAAGCAGAAGGTATCATTTATATATATTTTTTTTTTACTTATTTTTATGGAAAAAAGAAAACAAACAAAAAAAATGTTCAGTCTTCTAGTTGCTGCTTTAGTCTTCTATTTGTTGGACCCAAAGATAACTGACAGATATGTGATAAAACTGCTGTCTGCCTGTGGGAAAAACTCATCCTAATAACCTACTAAATTAGAAGGTCTTGACACACTTTTTTTTTTTTTTGAGTATGATACTTTTTTACAGTAGAAACTTTTTCCCTATTTTACATAGCTTTTTGTGCAGTGGGTCCATGATACGCTTTCTACATTTGTGTGCGTGCATGTATGTATATAAATATGTGTGTAAGCTGAATGCTTGCCAGTATCCTAATTATATTAGGGACTTCTCTCTCTTAGATAGAAGTAACAGAAAATGGAATGGCGAGCCTTGATCAAACACAAGATGTAACATGCTGCTATCAGGTTGGGTGTTCGGATGGGGGAGTAAACAGTGCATCTGATGGACGCTGCTAGCCCTACATTTGAATCTGGTGTATGAAATTGGTCATTCTTTTATTAGAGTTTTCTTGAATTTTTTTTTTTTTATTTTTTTTTAGAGATCAGTACTGTAGGAAATAATTGGGAACATTTTAATGAGAAACTTCAAATATTTCTTTTTTGAGATTCAAAGAGGTCCTTTCAGAAGAGTGCTAGCAGCAGTTCACGCTGTTAGGAATAGCTTCTTCCAGAGGTCTCGACCTCTGGCATGAAGCTCTCAGTATGGCCATGCCATTAATCTGCCTGTGAAAAAGCTCGCCTGATACTTAAGGCGGGCACCTCATTTTCCCAGCTTTGAACATGTGCCCTGTGTGGCTGCAGAGCTGTGAATCTGTCTCAGTCCATAGCAAATGCTACCGAACTGTGTTTTGTCAGGATCTGGAAGAAAAAGCCCTGGGAAACACAGCTGGCTGCCAGTCAGGGTAAGGCTTTCCCTGCACACCCTGCACCTCACCCTCTAAATTTGCGGTGTGTGACCATGCTTCTCAGCTCAGGGCCCTGGTTGTACAGCAGAGGAGTGAAGCGGGGCAGATCAAAACTTTGGAGTGGATAGGAAAAAAGCATAAAGTATAGTTAGTATAGTGCCTGTGAATTATCCATGTTGTTTAAAACTTGTGCTTTGACCAATGCTAAAAGTTTCCTTCTTAGTGGATTGAAATACCCTGAAGCTGAACAACTTCCACAGCTGTAGAAGTTGTTGGATTGGATGCTTCTCCCTGTTGGGCTAAGAAACGCTGTAAGAGGATGAAATGAGCGTTCAGTGACAGCCACTGCTGAAGCCTTAGGCAGTGAAACAGATAATATTTGAAACAGTGAGATATAACATTAGATCCTTTGATGATGACCTGGCACTGAGGAAAATGTCACTGTGTATTGTCTTGCTGTGGCCTTCATTTCACTGATAGTGATGAATATTGATTTTTGTCTTCATTAAAAGGAGGCTTGCATTGTTTAAATAGCATCATCAGTGAGTGTGTGTGTGGCATGTGCCAAGATAATTTGATCATGTAATAAAGATTTATATTGACTATAACCATTCTCCTAGGGTTGTACAAGTGTTGTCTAAGGATATTTGTGCCTGGAGTGGTAGCAAATCGTTCATTTGGGAACTGCGGGCAGATGTCTTTGCTTTCTAGTACATAGTTTGCTTTCTAGCTCTATGCTGTGGTGAGAGAAAGGTAGGCTGCTTGTCCAGCCCACAGCGTGGCCCAGCAAACTGCACAGGAAACAACAGCATCCTCCTGCCAGCCTTGGTTGTGCAGGTGCTCATCTCGTACTCGTGAAACCTCTGCATCTTCATGTGTTTCAGTTTCCTTGTGGTAATTCTAAGGTAAAACACGGTTGAGTTAGCCTCTGTCTCTTGGTCCCCTCATTCTTTTGGTTTTGAGTGAATTTATTAGTATTATAGTTTCAGTATTTATAGGCAGTTCTATCTTGATTTCTTACCTTAGCTGACGTGGTTCCCTTTTCAATGTGTATAACTTCAACTTTTCTGAATTGCTGAAGATTACAAGCATGCTGAAGTGATGCCAAAATCTAACATTCTCTTGCATAGATATGAAAGTTCATCCATCATCAATAATATCAAAGGGGTACTTTTGGCTAAAATGTAAATAATAACATAAAAGTGAAGAGGCTATATTACATATATTTTTTTAATAATTATTATTATTTTAGTGGCTTATCTTAAGATGGGCCAATATTTTATCACTGGCCCCAGTGATAGCACAAACCTTGTAATGTTTTTCTTTTGGACTGTCAAAGCTGTTTGTTCTCACATTTTGGTCAACAAGCAAGAAACTTATAACTTGGAAAACTTTTAAGTTCTGCAAGAGATGATAAATTGTCAATGAGTACAGAAAAATAATTTTAAAAGATCTGATAGCAGAGGTTTAAAAAAAGATTTTTAAAGTTTTTTCTTCTGTCCTTCAAGGATGAAGTGTTATGCATCAGCGCTGCTCTGGTTTCAGAGCGGTTTTCCTTTGGCTCCACAGCTGACTCATCTGGTTTGGATGTGCTAAAAAATTCAGTGGCCACATTTCAGATGGAGTGTTGAGCATACAAATGGCTCAGTGTGAGTTTTCTAAGTTCTCTTCATGCTCGGGCTGTACTCCTTTTCTTCAGCTTGCACTGGCCAGCGACATATTTTTTTTTGTCTTTCCTAATGCTGGAAGCCATTATTTGTGCACAGCCAAATACTCCTAGGCTATGACAATTTTTAGAAAACTTTCCACATAACTGATGCTCAGACTTACCCTGTGAGTCCTTCAAAAAAGCTTCTATCAGTTTAGTCCCTGCCATTAGCTTGGGAGGGAACTGTCCCTTGGTTCTCATGTGAAATTCAGTGCTGTTAAGGAGGAAACCTGTGGCTGCTGGGTCAAAGAATATATTTTTAATTTGTTTCCAGTGCTTTCTTTTCTAACCAAATCAGTGACTTGCGATAAAAGCCAGAACAAGTTCTCAGATGGTTTTAAAAAAAGATAATGAGATCTACTGAAGTTAGTGCAGCTTAACTGACCTGGAGAAGGTAGGTCTGTGCTGGGTTGCTTTATGGTACGCTTCCAGCTGTGGAAGAAACTTACCTGAGCTTTCAGGGGTCATAGGTCTTCTAGTGTGACGTTGTTTCAGCAAATGCACAGCTGCTTTAAGTGACTTCGGGCATACTGAATGAAATCACATATTGGTATAACCTGTGGAGGAGGAAATATCACCAGCTTTATCTACAAAAATTGCTCAAAGCTGTTCATCTAGAAAGATGTGGTTAAAAGAACAAAAAATGTATTTTGTGTATAAACTGTTAAAAAACATTTTAACTAACTCTTTCAGCATCCTAATCAAGTTTGTTTCCTTCTAAACAGTAATGAGGTTAGACATCACAGTAGAAAAGCATGGGCTCAACATTTGTAATGCTTCAGAGACTGACTTGTTTTAGTTTAATTTTTACAAAGAACAGATACTTAAAAAATAATTCCCAATAAGTGATATGGTGGTGCTAGGATTAGATTAATAGTTGTTTTTTTTTTCTTCTAAATGATTAATTGAACAAGCATATAGAAAATAATATAGAGCAGTTTTATTCTAACTATTCACATCCTCGTATGTAGTATAAAACTTGTATCGAGTAGCCCTTGCATTAACCATATTTCCTTCTTTTGACTCCATTTACTTTAAGCCTGGATGCTCTGGTACTGTAATGCTAGTAATTTTCATCAGAAGTAATAGAGCTTCTGTAAGAGATGCTGTGCATTCACAATCAAAACATGAAATGTAGTGAAATTGTAGTTACAGGGGTAGGAAATTATTTTCAGTATAACATAATGGAGTATATAGATTTTTCATTCATTTTTGTCATAGGGCTTCAACTCTGGATGTTTCTCACATCCATTTTTAGAGCAGATCAGAATGCATCTCCAGTATCTCATTACCACAGATAGCTGCATTTACTGATGTGCAGACAATCCATGTTTTATTGTGGTGCTGGTTGTTTTGTTTTTGTTTTTCTTTTTTTAAAGACCATTGTTCTAATATTATTTCCAAGGTTAAATAGCTATTATTTTGTTAGCTTTTCAGCTATTATTTTGCTATTGCTCTAGGTACCCTATGCAATTTATTCTAATAAATAGTTAAACAAGAAAAACTTTCTCTTTTAAAGTGTACCCATAACAGGGCTTTTCAAGTGACAATGTCCCTCTTAAAGTTCTGCAGTTGTTTAAAAGCACATGCAGATTTATATACCGTGCAGATTTACATAAATGTAAACAATATCAAAATGAGCTCTGCATTTAAATAAGAATTTTACCTAGAACGTGCATGTAATGCTGTGTTCGTTCCACAAGTTGCCTTTGAAGACTAACATTTCACAAAACACTCTTCCTAACACTTTTGTTCACAGTACCTTTTACTTTGACAGTGTGTTATTTTCACAGTGCTTAACAGTAATTTAAAATTACATCGTTAATTTAATGTTAAATTATCATATGAACCTGTGCAGTGCGTAATAAATACTGTAGGAGCTGAATGTCATATATTGTCACTAAGTTCTGGTATGTGTAGGACTTTAACTCAGGCATGCTTTCCTCCGTTCTGAGGTGCTAAGTGCTCACTTCCAGGTGGCTGGCTGGGCCAGAAGTTAACTTGCTTTGTAGTTGCAGCTCTGTGCTGGACCTGAAGATAAGTCTAGACTTCAGGGAGGGCAAAGGAGGCTAAACAATATGCAGATCCTTTAAAAGGTTCTCGGGGTCTGTTTTTTGTTCAGACTTCCAGCTCAGAGATCAATCCTTCTAACTCCAAAGGAAAGGCTGCTGCTCTTTAACAGCATGCTAACAGGAGATCGATGGTCGGAAGGAAGGAAGCAAGCAGCAAGACTTACAAATCCATCACCATGTGTTGAGTGAGACCCAAAGCACCTTTCCGGTGTTCTTGTATGCATTTGGATATTAGGTTCCACTAAAGCAGGATGGATCAAGAGATTGGGAAGGAGTTCTTCTGTGCACTCAAAGAGTACGCTATCCAGAGGACTACCTGAAAACATTACCTGAAAGTTACAGGATTTCATTTCATGGATAAGCTGTTACAGCGCCTTCCTCAGACTTGCATGTTTAGGGCATCTTTGTTAGCCTGTTGTGTCAGGATCTTTAAATTTTGTCAGTTTCCCCATGTGTCAGGGAAGATTTGCATACAAACAACAGCACCTCTCCAGAGCATGTGTGCTATGTTTGTGAATTTCTCCCTTTGCAGAAAATGTCACCTGTACTGGGGTTCTGGAAACACCAATAGACCACTGAGTATGCGATTATGTATTTATACCCTCAGCATCTGAAATGACGTGGTACATCTCAGCCTTTGAGTTGCAGTGGAAATCATGCTTGGTGATATTTAAGAGAAACAAACAGGCAGGATAATTTTGCCTAAGGTTCAGTTTGTCAACCACCTTCCTGCAGGTGCATGCTCTTAAGTGCTAGTGTTTCACAGGATAAGATGCTAGCTGCTTGAATTAGTAGCCAAATCCCATATGTTTTGGACTGTGAACTATTGTTATTGTATATAAACAACAAAGTCATTGAACAGCCATGTAATTGTAGGTGATTACCATCTAGCCCATGTTTAGGTTCAGAAATACAGCACTGACAAGGAGACCGTCGCTTGTAATCACAACATGTGACAGCAAGTAAGGCGCGTGTGTCCAATACACCATACCAGCACAAACCTATCATCAGGACAGCTATCATAATTATATTGGGGTTGTTTTAGGTGTTCTCATATTTGAAGTGTTTGCATAGTTGATGAGACCATTGAGGAAGTCTTGAGCAGTTGGAAGGGTGTCTCGTCTGCCAGACTGCGTGGTGGTCTTACTTGTACTGGATCTCCTGACTGTGATAGTCATCTTCTCCAGCTTATACAACTTTCAGAAACAGCATTTTCTTTGACATTACTGTCTTTTTTTTTTTTTTTTTTTTTTTTTTTTTTTTAATTTTAACTAGGAATAAAGCATGTCACATCAGGAGTAACCAACTGTGTCAGTGATTCTGGCAGTGCTGCACCACTTCCTTTCCTCTGTTAGGCTTTTACTCGTGTTCGCTCCTGCCATCCTACCTTGTTATGAATGAGGCTTGCTAAGTTCCCGAAGGCTGCTCTGGCTTAGGGCTGTCCTTCTCTTGCCTGATGTTATGTATTGAAGCATATGGTATGTTTTTCAATGGGAATTGCATGAGTTCATCTAAAAGCAGAAGTTATTTTTTTTTAACTGAATTCTGTGTTCTTTTTTAGTTGTTGATGTGCTTAGAAATTGCACATATGGCTATAGTAAACTTGCTCCTAGGGATAAGTGAAGACTCGTTTGCTCATAAACAGAAATGCAAATGCAAAAATTACTTTTTTTTTTTTTTTGAGTGCAGCTTTATTTTTTCTGTAAATACATGCAGATTAAAGTGTGTCTTGTAGAGTAAACTTTTGAGTTTTCAAACATTTTTTCAAAGTAATTGAGATTTTTAAAACAAAAATTAATTCAGATATTGATCCCAACTATTAGTTTCTGGGTTGCTAGAAATAAATTCAGTATTTTGAATGTTCAAAATCTATGATATTGTTTAGACTGTCAATATCCCTTTATTCCATTTCTTTCCTGTAGTATGTTCAGAAACTTGGGGCTACTGCATTGCTTCAGCTCGGAGAGTCTGGCAGCAGTGATTATTACTGTTTCCTATTCTTACTTCTAGTTTTCAGCATCAGCATTATACTGCCCCAGAATGGAAATGAGCTTGGATAAACGTAGAGGCAAGGTGTCCAGACACTGGTTTCTGTAAATAACCTCCTTTTGTCAGTAAGTAGTACAACAGGGATGGCTGTGGCCTGCATGCAAGATAAGGCAGCCAAACAAATTGCCTGGTTGGATGTGACCTCCAAATAGACTCTGGATATATCTTTGGACAAACTCTGAATGGATTTGTTTTTAAGTCTTTTGTCCTGCCAGGGACTCCTGTCCTTACTTTTACGTTTGTATGACAGGAAACACACAGAATCTGTGTCCTAATTAATACTGGCTGTTGAAAAACAGAAATGCTGTCCATAAAATCAGTGCAACTTGTATTGGGACACAGGCATGTTACCCAAGCTGTTGCACAACCTGCTTGTGTAACTATTCTTCCTTTAAACTTTTATTTTCAGTGTTTTTGGAAAGCTTAACCAAATGGCTTTGTTTTTTATTATTTTGAAGAAATCAGCTGCAATTTTGAGATGGCACAGGGACTTGAAGTTGTCTCATTGATTTTTCCGAATGACAGAGTAAGTTTATTTAAGAAAAAATGCTATTCCCTTTAAAAATGAATAAGTCTCAGAAGGCAGTTTGGAAAAATGAAATCTGTACACTGAGGGAAATGAAAGTGCTTCTGCATGTGCTCTGATTTTTACGGGAACTTTTGGGCAATAGGTTGGCCTCCTTTCCAATGGGAGCTCAGTCACTATTGATGGTCTGCACTGCCCCTACTCTTTCCAGATGCCTTTCTGTCATGACATAAAAATACTGCTACGTGTTAGGGAATTACTGTTCATTACGTATTTTTGTTATCATCTCATGCTGGTCCCTGAGGATATTTTGAAGCATGCACTAAGAGGGAACTTATAGCTGTGAAGAGCACTGACTTTTACTCTGCATTTATATATATTTTTTGTGAAGTTGAAAATTGATTTCAAAAGATCAGTTTGGCCTAGTTTACCAAAACATCTGCTGAATTCATGAACAGCTTGTCTGAGCTCAACAGCAGGAGAAGCTGTAGTCGATCAGTTCTGCCCTCTTCAGCAGGTGTAATTTCAGTTGATGGAAATTGCAATACATGGTTTCAGGGGACGTGTGGATAATGTGTCCAGATGACAGCAGCATCAACAAAGTATAGAAAAAAAACATGGGCAGATGTTTGGGATATTCTGTCTACATGGATACATGTGCTTAAATTCACTCTAATGGAGTTTATCTACTGTCACGTTGTGGTTCGCTGTGTTACGGAGAAGGATTTTATGGTAGGCTGCTAATCTTACAAAACAGTCCACCTGTTGCAGCAGCCATGTAGTGAGCGTACTGTCTCAGTTGCTGATTTTCTTTAATATTTTTTTTCTTGTCTTTCTTGTTTTTTCCTTTCTTTCCAAACTTATTTAAACGTTAAGTTTGCTTTGTGGTTTTGGTATCTAGAAGGCTGTTGTTGTGAGAAAACAAGACTGGACACCTTGTACCTTCACAGAGAGAGAGAGAAGATAAATTACACACTTTTCAAACTTCATCCTTGGGGGAAAAAGAAAAGCCTGAAAGCCCATAGGTTTATTTAACTGAATTATTTTTGCCTTTGGTTTTCCGTTGTGTGTGTGCACCAGGAATGTAGTCAACTCTGAAATGAACAAAATAAAACTTTGGCCAAACCCAATCAATATAATATTAAAATCCTTAATTGTTTTTAATAAAATCCTTAGATCATTAAGTTATTAATCATTGTTCTTCAGGCCTGTTTAAGTATAAATTAAACTGGTGGTGAATCTAGGTGTCCTATAATCAAAAGGTCTTGTTGTCAGTCTGCAGGTATGAGTAGATTATCCTATGTCTTCCAGGCCCTTCTCTCTCCATTCCCACTACTAGAATTATAAAAATTATAAGTCATTGTGGCTTGCAAATTTAAATGCAATTTTTTTGTAAGGTTAATTCAAAATCGTATCAAACTGAGTTTTTTTTTTAAAGCAGATGTGAGCATTTAAAGGGGTTTTTATCTGTCGTTCGTTTAATGCAGCATGAAATTAACATCTGAATCGCACAGCAAAACTTCAGTAAATAAGATTCAGTATTTATTAGGAGACCTCATTATTCTACATACACTGTGATATTTTTTTAAAGTATATTTTTTTCTTCTTTCTAAACTGTTCAAGACGTTTCCTGCTGGTTTTCAACAAAGCATTTTGTGTTCATGTTTGTAATTAGATCATTTACATATGGTGGTTGTCATTTAAATTTGGCACTTTGAGTAGTTACAGTGTCTTGGATCTGATTATCTAAAGCTTTCCCAGCTCTAAATATTTGAATTTATGGTTCAGAACACATAGTTCTTGTCCTTTTAACCCAGTGTTATTTCTCCCATGACTGCTTCTAAAGTTTCTTTCACCATATGTAACTTTGTAGCCTCCGTTTTATTGGGAGTTAAACTATGGAGTATTTTTCTAGGTAAAATGTTGTGAATTATCTTGACTTAAGTTCTGTATTGAGAGCAATGGGTACTATATTGCTACAGAGATTCCTGCCATCCTCTTTTTGTGAGAAACGTAGTGATGAGAATGGTAGAAAATGTGCCCAGAGTAGTAACATGCATAAAACTGCCTGTAAACTCAATAGCAGGTAAACCAAAGCATGTTTTCCTGGATTGAGAGATGCTCTGCAAGTTTGCCAAATGAAACTAAAATTCTGTTCGTAAATAAATAATTGGTACCCACTTCAACAGCCTCCAGGAGGATTCTTCCCCAGATTCTGATAATAATGAGGTTGCCGAACTCCATAATAGAAAAAGGGTTAGTTTTTCGTAGTTCCTCTTGGATGTAGAGACTGCCTTATGCATCTGGGATGAGTGATTCTGAGGGCTCTGTACTACTTCCCTGTGTTGAGCACAAACTGGAAGAAGAGGGAGGAACTGTTCTGCTGTATGGGGATATGAAGCTGCTGAATGGGAAGGGATCTGATTTATAAGAGCTAGATTTTTTTCAAAATCCCTGAAGTAGTGTTACACTTGTAGAGGGTTTTGCTCTTGGGGGAGGGGAAGGGGGGTACATAAAGTAGCTGGAGATGCTTTATTTTCTGATGTAGCTGTCAAATGCATCCCAAAACACTGTTGCAAATGGGTCTCTGCCCACTTTTTTTGAATGTATTCAAGGGAGGGAAGGCTGTATTGCTTTCTCCCTTTCTCTCTCTTTATGACTTTGCTGTGCAATGGACATGAGCCAGATAAGTGTCTCTCTCAGTCAATGCAGCCTCTTGTTTGAGGAAATGAAGTAGAGTGGAGTGAGTACAGTCAGTGCATCCCATTAAATTATTTCTTTCATTCTAATGCAAGTGACTTTGCTTTTGGAAAACATATAGACTTTGCCAGCCATGTAATAAGAAAAATCAGTCTTTACTGAATAAAAATCAAGCTTTAGGAGTGGGAAACCAACACAATAATAATACAAGTTTTGGTAGAGATGAAATTTGGCTTAAAAACCTGACTTCAGTACACTAAATATTTAGGCTTCCTTTTTATGCCAAAGATTAAATCACTTCATAAATTCCCAGCACTTGCTAAGTAATCAGTCTGATTTCACATTTTCCTCCTCAAGTGGTTACATAATCTGATATATGCAAGGAATAGACAACAGAGCAGACCCAGCAAATTAAGCAGTCTTTCTTCTATTCTTACAGTTTAGCATTGCAAATGCCACTAGTACTTGTGTATTCTGGACTGCAGAGACTCCTCTGGAAAGGCTAGTCAATGTTTTCTGCTCCTGAGACGGTATTTCTCTTAGTAACCTTGGAAGGTCTCGTTGCAAAAACGGGGTGCGCCATTTAATCCCAGGCACCAGGACATGCTGGGGGCCAACCAGGTGGAAAACAGCTTTGCAGAAAAGGACCAGAGGGTCCTGGTGGGTGCCAAGTTGAACATGAGCCAACAGTGTGCCCTTGCAGCAAAAAAGCCTGACGGTCTCCAGGGCTGCATTAGGAGTGCTGCCAGCAGGCTGAGGGAGGTGATTCTTCCCTTCTGCTGAAGCTGTGGTGGGGCCACAGGGCTCCCTCTGACCATCAGAAAGTGTTTCTGCCCTTTGCAGGTGACTGGCACAGGTGGTTCAGACAGGTGGTGGAGTCTGCCACCCCCTTGGAGGTCTTCAGAAACCATGCCGGTGTGGTCCTGGGCTGCCTGCTGTAAGTGGCCCTTTCTGGGCATGGGAATAGGACCAGATGACCATCAGAGGTCCCTTCCAACCTCAACCCTTCTGTGATCCTGCAAAGATTTCTGTCATGTGTGTTCAGGGCCTAGTGTGGTGCTGAGATACTGCCTTGTGGTGTCCGAGCAGGTGGCTTGCAACTGGCCAGAGTCATCTCATGTCCTCGATAGGCTGTGCAAGCGTGCGCTGCCGTTCCAGGTTCACAGCTTAAGCTAGCCAAGATCATTCAGAAATGTCAGCCTTCATCTGTACGCGTGAAGTAAGAGCAAGGGCCCAGGCACGGCCTTGGTTCGTGGCAGGAGCGGTTTTCCTCGTGCTGCCATGGAGACGGTGCCTGTGTCTGTGGCACTCAGGCGCTGCCAGGTCTGGGGAGCAGGGAGCCTATGTTTCGCTGAGCCCCCGCTCCCACCGCGGTCAGGGGAGGCAGATTTAAGATGGGAGGTGACCATAGCTTGGAAACTGTGGCTGGAGATCAGTTCTTACACCCCCACACCCCTTCCTGCCATTGTATTAGCTTGAGGTGCTGAGTTTAAAATTCAGTGTGGTCTGGCTTGTTTTGTTTGTTTGTTTGTTTTGTTTTGTTTTTTACTTTGCCTTACTTCAGCAACTCTGATACCAAAAAACAGTCTGTTCTGAAAAGGGAGCACGAATTCCTATCTGCTTGCTCTGTGCTCATGCCCTGGGGCTGTAACGATACACATTATATGTACCTGGTCTTGCATGGAATAGTTGGAGGTAATGATGTTGCCAGAATAAGGCTTCTGCATTCATCACGCAGGGTTAGATCCAGTTTTGATTGTTGTCTTTTGCTATAATAATGACTTAAACTTCAGGTGACTTCTACAGCAATGTCAATGAAATACCCTGATTGCAGTTACGGAACAAGTTGATTCATTGATTTGAATTACTTTCTTCCCATTTTGATGATAAATACCAATGATTCCTATGGCATTCTTATTTTATAATTGTACTGTAGCTGTAAGGCTGGTTATCTCTGCTTGTAAGGAACATCCCTGTAGAGATGCTTCTGTCCATTTTCATCTACTGACGTTTCAGTGGCAGATGACTAGTGTTAGAACCAAGAGTCTGTAATCACTGTTGTTGTGAATGCAGCTTCACTGTTTTAGTGAGGACTGATACTTCTGGAAGTGTCATTTTTATGTCTGATCTCCCAGAATCATAGCCACAGATCCACTACAGTGCCTCAAATTCTTGTGTTCCATTTTCCATGGAACGAATGCTGCACGGCTTTTGTTTGGCTGTTTATTAAAAACATTGTGTTATACTGGAGGAATGGTCCAGATTCCAAGTCTGGATGTTTCGTGGATGAAAATTTATATATGAAAATATAAATATATATATACGTGATTGATTATGTTTTCTGGTTTCTGTTTTGTGGCAATAAATGCATGTTTCACTAATGAGAACAACTGTCCATGGTCAGACAATTTGACTTTGCCAATGACCGTATGCGGAAGGAAGAGTAAGAAGAGGGAAATACATGATACTGCGATGTAATAATAAAAACCTGCCTGTTTTCACATTTTGACAACCCAGTAAATTCATTGTGTGTTTAGTAAACATCAATAAACATGTCCTTTAGGTAAACAACCACCTTCTTTCACCTGTTTCCAAGTCTGCCTCTTATTCATTTTCTATGCCCTACTTTCTGGTTTGGAAGAGCTAATGAACATGCCATATAGGGTTTTGTAGACCTTGGTCATATTGTCCCTAAGTTGTTTCTTTTCCAGATGGAAACACCACATCTGTTTTTCCTGGCAGAAAATCCATTTCATACCTTTGATCATCATTGCAGCCCTTCTCTCTGTCTTTTCAGTTCTGCCACGTCATTTCTGACATGAAAAGAGCAGAACTTCCCTTGTTCAGTGGCATAACATTGTGGTAGTAAAGCTGGTGATCAAACAGTGGTGACATGATGCTGCTGACCATAGGGCTGTTCATATGATAACAGAGGCATTGACTAAGCCAGAGCTCCTGAGAGGGGGAATGCAGACACTTGGGTTAGTGGGAGCAGGGAGGGCCTGCTGCTCTTCACTGGGCTGGGGTCAGGATAGGGGCTTCACCTCTGGGGCACGTATCCTAGTGGACTGTGGAGCTGGCAGGCATATGAACTGCATGCAGTGCAGGTAAGTTATTTTTCAGTAGGGTGACTGAGCAGGAAATAAAGAAGATTTCAGCGATGTAGCAGGGGCAATATCTGAGGCCTCTGTGCAGAAAGCAGAAGATCAGAAGCAAACTTAAATAGTGGAAAGAATAGCAAAACAAGCCACCCTGGAAGCTTGAGACCTGTGGCAGCAAGGCAGCAGCTCCACTCTCATTTTTTAAAAAAAAAAAAAAAAAAAAAGCTTGAAGAACAGATGCAGAGTCTTGGCAATAGAATGGAAAGACGAATACATTCCTCTGGAAGAGATAACCAGGCCAAAAGCTTAACAGATCTAAACAGTCAGGGAGAAGAAACAGTATCAGCAGCAGGAGAGTCCTTTCTGTGGGAAACTGGTGTGCATCTGGTGACTTGACACACAGTCATGGGACGCTGGCTGCTTCCATCAAGAATCCTAACGACTCATCAAGCCCAAAGACTCACTGCCCTTCCATGTGGGAACCAATAATATTGTGAAGTGTGACCTGGAAAAAGTTAAGCAAGACTGCAGTGACCTTCAGGTTGAAGTCAAGGAGACAGGTTCTCGGATTTTCTAGTCAGTTTTGCCAGGGAAGAGTGCAGGCAGAAGTGGGCTTATTATTTAGGTCAACACCTACCTGTGTGGCAGGTGTCACTGACAGTATTTCAGCTTCCATAATCAAGTGACACTCTTCAACCACTGTGAGCTACATGGGGAGAAGAGATACACTTATCAAACAGGTGCTGGGACATCTTTTCCAATTCTCTCTGACAATAAATTGGACTTGAAGCTAGGGTTAAAGAATTGGAGACAAGCAAGGCCAGAGGGGACAGTATGAAAGCACGTATGGAGCAGAGTGAGAGGGGAGGCTATGATGCGCTCCTTGGAGGCAAGGAGCAGATGGGACATCATCTCAAGTGCCTGTGCACCAATCCTCACACTCTGGAGAACAAAACAGAAGAAATGGAGTTCCTTGTATGGTCTGAGTTGCAATGTCATTGGAATTACAGGAACACAGTGGGAAAGTTTAAGTGTCTGGAGTCTTGATTTTCTTCTACAGCTGCTTCTTGAAGCACAAGAGTAGGTCTAACCTCTTAAGAAGGAAAAGGAGAAGGCATAAAAAGAAATTAGCTGGAAAGAAGTGAGCTACAGAGAGCTCAGATGGAGAAAGAAGCACTAGAGCAGTGCAAAATGGAGCAGACTCCCAAAGGATCCCCTTCACCTTGAGGATCACCTTCTGTAACTGCATCTCCCATTTTGCTTTTCCAGACTGTGAAAAGATCTTTCTAAAACTTCATGTAATCAACCTTACTGTCATACATGCTTCTGTATCATTGGCAAACATGGTCACGCTCTTGTACCCTCCTTGTTTCAAGTCAGTTGTATGTGTATTAATCAATGTTGAAAGAGAACTTCACTGGTGGACACGTTCATCTGTGAGAGTTTACCCTTTATCTCCTTATCTCCTGTTTAGCTCTTTATCTCCTGTTTAAGAAAGTATTTTGCCATACAGAAGCCATCTGGATAAGTAGTTCATGTTTATCACGGTGTCCACTAATTCTGTTCCATGCAACAGGCCCTACTAATTGGCCTGGTACAAATCAAATCTCCCTGGAAACTGGCACCAAATTCAGTGTCTTTCAGTTCTCAGGTACTGCATGAGTTTTAAGGGATGCGTGTTTTTAGTTCCTTGAGAACTCCCGAGGAAATAAACTGGACGATGAGATGGCACTGTTTATTTGATCGCTGTGTTTCATGAACCTATTCTGAAGTCATTTCAATTTCTGATAGATTCTGTCATAAAAATCCCTCAGTGAGTTCTTACCACGGGAATTTCCCATGAATTAGCACAAACCTCTCTGAAGGAATCACTTAGTTTCTCTTCAGTGAACCCTTTTGTATCCTGATCACACAGTGGCCCTACAGAGTCCCCAGGCAGCTTTTTGCTCCTGATGCATTTGAAGGAGGATTTGCTGTTAGCTTTGATGCCTTTGGATATTTGCCCCTCAAAACCATATTGTCCTGTCTTGTGGTTTTATGTTCAACCTGTCAGTATTTATGGTCACTTAGGAGGAATACGATTTCAGCTTTCAGAAGGAGACTTTTTGTTTCCGTTGACTTCCTTTACCTTCCCGTTTCACTGTACTAACTTCTTGTTGTTGTGTCTTAAGCTTTTCTTGACTCCTGTGTTGGCCCTGCATGTGCTTCCAGTATGATGATATTAAGGATGCCATATCGCGCTACCTGTGAGGACTTAACTCTTAGCTAATGCTCGACTTTGTTTTTCTCTTTATGCGCCTTATAACTGGTCAGTTTTCTGGCTTTGGTAGGGAAGTTAGATCTGAGCACACAATGATCACTGCTAAAGAGCAACTTCTCAGTTGCAAGGTGTCAAATCATCTTTTGTGCACTGTTTGAGACTATGGCAAGAATTTGGTCTTTTCTTGTGGGCATCCTGAACACTCCCTACGCTGGGATCCAAAATCCAGTCTCTGTGTGATGTCTTGCTGTCACCCTTCCTGTGGACTGTACAAGCCATAGAGAGAGTAGAAGACTGCCAGAACTATTAATTTTGTACCCTCCTTGCTTCTCTAACCTCTTTCAAAATGTCTCTCTGTTACTAGACAGCCAGTACTGCAGATTCCATACTGTGTTTTTGTAGTGTCAACCCATACAAGTTATTTAAATTCAATTAGATAAAGACCTTACAGTCAAATTAAAGAAATTATCTTCGTCCACACTACAAGTGTTATTCTGAACTGTGTGTTCCTTTCCTTCTTGTTTTCAAACAGGTAATTTTTAGACTGTAATTTCATTATGAAAACCTTTTTACTTTGTTCAAATGATGAGCCTATTCATACCACATTAAGATCATAATGTTACCTTTTTAAAACTAACATTTTCGTTACTAATTGCTTTTCTCTTTCATAAGAAACAATATGAATCTGTTGGGAATTACCTTAATGCATGATATTTCTGCAGGGTAGCCAGAAAAGGAATGAATTGTCTAATTATTGTACTAGTTCTCTAGTACAACTCTATTACTCTCTATTACTTCTAGGCAGAAGTAATGAAAGAGGAAAAATTCAGAAGCATATTTTGGACTATCAAGTTTAACTGCTACTGCCATAGAATCATCTGTGAGAGAAAATGAGTAAATCTTGAGGGCTTGCAGTCCTTAAGCTCAACTTTTTAGCCAATGTTGTTTGAAAGACTCTTTCCTTTTTTCTTTACTACTTCAGAGTAGTAGATATATGTAATTTATTTGACTAATCAATGTACTCTCTGCTAGAATACTAGACTTTTGTTGTTGTTGTTTAAAAACATTATAAAATCAGATTCATTATAATTCTCTATTTGTTTGAAAGTCCAGCCACATTTAGTAAGTGTAGCAAACTTGAGTCCTGAAAGTATGCAGAAAATCAAGCTTCTGTGTTATTAGCTGGAAGAAAAGAAGAGCAAAATCTTGTAGACATTAGGTTACATACAGTAAGTTATCCTAAAAAATAACTAGCCTGTTTTGCTTTGCTATATAATTTCTGAATCTCTGACCAACATACTAATGACTAGTTCTTTAATAGCTACTCATGATAATATTCAGATCCACAATCCTGATTAATTCAAACATTCAATGATAATTGCAAATTACACAGTCTGTTCTTGGATGTACTACACTGACAGTCTATGTATTGATTGAGAAATCAGTCTCGTACAAGACAAGCGAAAACAAGAGAGAAGATTGTTCACCTGAATAATTTCTCCACTAGAAGCAGGAGAAGAGGAAGAGACCAGACATCTCTAATTCCTTAAGACCTTCCCAGATTCCTTAATCTGGGCAGGATTTATAGTGCTTACTCTTCATCTGCATGCAATGCCGAGGATGACATGTAACTTCAAAACTCTGGAAGGGAAGACTAGTAAGAGATGTGTAAATGGAGAACTGGAGAACCCCATGAGTGAGATGCTGGAGAAGACTTTGAATTTATAAACGCTGACAAAAAGATTGCATGCAAAGAGTTGTGTGGCTTTAGTATGCACATATGTTGGTGAGTATCCTGACACCTCTGTAGGTATCACTAGCATCTCGGCATAATGCACAGCAGACTATAGATCAGAGAAGAAAGAAAAGTGGAACCTGAGTGTGTTAGAATCAAAAAGTGTTCTCTCAGTGCTTTGCTGTCCACATCGTTTTTAGAAGTTTCACTTCATGAAACCACATTGTTTCACTTTCTTAGCTTTTCACGTCTTTAAACCATACAAATAATCTTTACATCATCATAAGCATCTTCCAGCTATAACAGGGCTATGTTGCTCTTTTCAGAACAGAAATGCCCTACAGATATGTATCAGAAGATCAAGGTAAAAGGCATCAGTCCTCAGTTCTGTCTGATGTACTAGATTTCCTGAACATGCAAAACTGGGCTCCAAAAACTGCCACCATAAAAGGATTTTTTAAAATGTTATTATTTTCAACATAGATTTAGTAAATCTTTGACAGCAGAGGAGTAAACCGGGATTACAATTTCAGGCCAATTTAATACTGAAGAGTCAGGATCTGTTACTTAACTCCAGCCATGTTTCTCTCGCTCTCCTTGGAGAATATCCAGTGTCTCAGAGGTTTTGTTTTGCTACCACCTTGAACTTTACAATTAATAAGCCCTAAAGCAAGTCAAAGTGAGTTAGAAAGTCAATTTATCTTACATCCTCTTTACATTGCTACTCCGAAAGGAGTAGTAGCCAACATATGAGATAAGAAAGCTCTTAGTAGTTCTAATCCTGTCCTAACAGTCCAAGGCTTTTGCTTACATTCCATTACTTTGGGGACTGAAGTAGTTTGCCTGAGAGGAAGTGGAATACCACAGCAATCATGGTGCATGATAAACCATTGTGTGTGTTGGCAAGGGATGCAAAAACTAGTGAGAAGGGGAAAAAAAGGGAGAGAGCTAAAAGATGGAAGCTGAATACAAAACAGGAGGAAAAATGGAATTAAAAGGGACTGGGTAATTTGTAACAAAAAAAAAAAATAATAATAATAATTTGAATAACTTTGGTGATTGTGATAGAGAAGAAATAATGTAATTTTGCTAGGAACAGAAGTCCAGGCAATTGGGCAGTATGCCTTCAGAGAGCCAGGCTTGCCTGTAACTCAAAGAGGAACCAGGGCAGTGTGCCTGGAGAGCTGAAACATGCAACTGAATGTAATTGTGACCTCATTTGTATCAGAATCCAAAAAATAGAAAATAAAATGGGGTCTGATTTCTGTAAAAGTTTTTAAAGGCATGAAAGGGATTTCTCTAAAGTAATCTTACATGAAAAGGAAGAAATAGTGTATATTTAAACATGATCATCTAAACTTGTTCTTGACTTCATAAATAATCCGTATGAAAACCAGCATAAATTGGGAATTGCTATGCTAGTCTCCTGTAGATAAGCATGTGATTGTAAAAGCTCTCGCATAGGGTGAGTGCATGAACTAGAAAAATGGAGGTTCTAGCTGATAAAATGCTAGCACTTGTGTCAACTCGTATGTATCTTTTGTAAGCAGGATGATGATCAGAGTTTGGTAGTCATCGATCTATTCTGGGCAGGTCTCTTCTTCTAATCCATAAAACAGATTGGCACATGTCTTGGAACAGTAATTCCCAGAACTTGTCAGTTCTAGAATCCTGGAAAGTCTCCGGAGACCATCAGAGGTCTACGCCAAGCAGGACTGGCTTCAGTGTTGGATCAGATGAGCAGTTGAAAACTACAAGAATGGAAATTTAAGATTTCACAACCTGCCTAGGCAACTGCAACCTCTTCCAGAGTTTAAGCACCCTTGATGTTTTTTATTTATTTTTTTTTCTGTCTTTTTGTTTTGCAAATTCTGACTGGATATAAGGCATTATTGCAACTTGTCACTGCTGCCTTTTGTCCATTCATTTGTTACGTAGCTCTAACTAGAGTCTGGTGCTGTCTTCCCTACTGTCCCCCATTAAGTAGTAAAAGTCTGTAATTAGGTCCTCAGGAGAACTTTTCTTCCCCAGCCTAAATAAATAAATAAATCATTCAGCTTCTCCTTTTTCAATATGTGCTTCAATCCTCTAACCATCTTGGTGGCCTTCTGAAGTTTTGTCTTTAAAATCTTGTGTTTCTTGTTCTTTTGGCCCCAAACCAGGGACTGTACTCAAGATGCAGCTTCAGGACTACAAAACAGAGAGGGATAATTATTTCCTTATCCTGCTGCCAGTTCTCTTGGTAGCACAGCAAAGTATATTGTTGGCCATCATCACCACAGCATTGCATTGCTGACTCGCAACTTCTTGTCCACTAGACTGCCACATCATTTTTGTGGAGATGCTGCCCTGATTATATGGGATTAGTCCAACCTTCATGCAGGACTTCTCATTTTTCTCTTTGGAACTTCGTGACATTCAGGACTTTATTTTTTTTTCTTTCTTGAACTTCATGATGTTCCTGTTGCTCTATTTCTGCAACTTCTCAAGGTTTGTCTGAATGGCAGTCCTGCCCTTCAATATATGAATTGCTTCCTCCAAATTGATGTCACCTGGAAACTTGAAGTTTCATATAGGTACATTCATAGCTATTAGCAAGACCTTTTTTTTTTTTTTTTTTTTAATCTTTTTATGCCTCCATTAAGATCCTGAGACGTGTTTACCACAGAGTTATTGGAATTTTCCACTGCCCTGTTCATCTAATTATTGCCTTGTTCTGGGCAGTTACCCACACCCTAATTTTATTAAATGGAGAAGAATGAAATGCTTCAGTGGAAAAGAGTAAGAACAGTACAAGTGAAAACACAGTCCAATAACAGAGAAAGAGAAGCTAGAATGACTGAATGGTAACTTCTAAAGCCCAATTTTGAAGCTTCTGAACAACATTCAGTGTCAGATCGATAGGGGCGTTGCTAGTGATGTTTTTAATCACGCTTGAAAGCATCAAGACTTCCTGTTTACCTTCTAAATGCAGGGTGGGCTGTCAGGTCTCGTTCATGTCTGAATGCTATTCCAGAACTTCCAACAAGTTAAGCTTTTCTAGATTTTACTGTTTTCCACAGGAAGTAGGTACCTTGCATGCAGCTGCTCATGTGTTTCCAGTATGATACGTTAGGAAGGTTTTGTTGCCGCCACAGTGCTAATAATGGCTTAATTGGGAGTGTAGAGATGTGCAGTGTATGGAAGTATGCATGGTGCCGTAGGATATGCATAGCAATATACACAGACGGCTTGTGACATTGAGGTACAACTTTTCTTGTTGAATAGATTAAAACAAGGTAGAGAGTGTTGTACATTTCCATGTCCTGTGTACCTTAGGAAGTTCTGTGTTTCCTAAGATATTTCTATAAGAGACTTCAGTCCACAAGAGCATTTCTTTTGTTTAGCTGTAACCAAGCATTCTCTATTCATCTCACCAGGGATTCTCAACCTTTCCTCAGTACTGTTATTTGTCTGTATTTGAAGATTTAAATGACTGTCAGTGCACCAGTGTGGTTTTATGTAGCATGTTTACAGTCAAAAATGAGACAATTTTTCTCTTTTAATGTTATGGAGCTAAGATTCTTAGGAATTCAATAAATTCATAAGTCTGGTCAGCCTAAATTTAGATCAAATTCGATTTAGATTAAAATTATTTTTTCAGCAGTTTTTTACCATCTCTGATAATTTTATTGTGCCTTTTGCTCAGCGTCATTACACATCTGTCTGTGAAAGGATTGAAGGATTACTTTTAAGATTGCAAAGGGCAGAGTAAGGCGGGATCAGCTTTAGGTATCAGTCAGATTTCTTTGGAGCTGTTTTACTGCTGCCGACATGCAAATGAGCCACTACAAGCCACTCAGCAGGTACAGATGAGAAACTTTGGGTCAGGCCTGTTCAGTTTTCTGGACCACTGCTAGACATGTAGTTTGCCTCAAGTCTTATTTACTGCTTGATGCTTTAGTGGCTGCAGAGGGTAGATGGAATAGAAGTCCCACACTGAAAAAGGAAACCTGTTTAGTTGCCCTTTATAGACTAATTAATATTTTTTCCCAGAAAATGTTGATATTGGACAATTACGACTTTTAAACACAAATTGCTTCATGCCCTAGCAGATAGGTACTCTTTTTAGCACTTCAGAAGAATTTGATAAAGTTGTCGTGAAGTTCCTCCCTTTCCAAGCTGCTCTCCTGCGTGATTTCTCTGGATTACTCCCATCATGATGTCTAATCTTTCTGTTGGCTTCACACTCCCACACTTTCTCTGTTGCTAGGTGCTAAGGACTGTCAGACTGGTCACTTCAGCTTTGCGTTGCCTTTGCATGTGCACTTTGCATTGGCATCATTGGCCTTTGCAGTCTATGAGGCTGTGTTTGATGTGGCCTTACTTAGATCAGTTTTCATGTTGCATTGTAGGTCCTGCAGTTCTTCATTCTGCGATTGTCTTGACAACAGATTTGCATGATCAGCGGGTAGGAATTTGTTTTTAAATTTGACATTCAGATTAGCTTGGTTCCGATGAATAATAGAAGGTTGTGATGATAACACAACATGGCATGAACTGGCGAAAATGACTGTAAACAGAACAAGCAAGACAAATGATGGAGTCAGGTTCAGTGGTTATTTTTATAAAATGTAAGCAAATACTGGTTCTAGTTTCTGTCTTCTTGCACTGTGACAGCTGCTTGAAATCTAAACATATGGATTTATTCAAATATTAGTCACTCTAACTGCTTCTCATACAAAGAGGAGGAAGCTTATTAATTTTTTTCTGACAGATTCTTGATGAAAAGGAATAGCAGATTCTCCCTACTCTTATTTGAGTCCTTTTCTTCTTTCGCTCCTGAGGCATTGCTGTGGACCTGCATGTTGGACATCACATGAGGGAATACTTAACACAGTTTTTTGTTATACTGAATGTTGAAAATAAGGAATGAGGATAGTTGTGTGGGTCTGCCCCCTCACACATCCTCAGTCCCCCCACCGTTGTCTCCTTCCTTCTCTTGGTAACTTCTGATGTCACCTGATAGAAGACGATGAAGTGAGAAATGGCAGACACTGAAGCAAGCTAGTTAGGAAATTACTGATTACCTGTTCCAGCCACTTTCATGCTCTAGAAACCCAAGGATATTTTTTTCCATAAGTGATCCAGTACCTCTCTGCTTCCTGTTTAAGAAGGGTTGTACGCACAACTGTCCTTTTCCATTCATCTCTGCAGGGCAGGACTTAAATAATGTGGACAGTGAAAGCAGAAAACATGGGTTTATACGTCTCAAGAAGAGAAGTGTTCCCTCAATAAGGGACTAATAGTTTAGAGAGAAAGCCTACCGAAACCTGTAATTTTAGGGAATTTTCTAAAATAGGAATTCGTATAGTAGGACTGAAGGAGATTAGTGGAGGGTGAGTCATGAAGTGTGCTAGGAAATGAGAGGGGGAATGCTGAAGAAAAGAGAAAGGAGTAGAAAAGAACGATAAATGATGGTCGTCAAATACAGAAAGGTGTATTTTGAAGAACAGATTCATGAATAATTTGTCTTCAGAACATTTTCTTTCTTGCAGCATAAAGGTTTTAGTTAGGAAGATACAGAAATGTCTGGAAAGTAGTCAGTGGAGTGATTAACTGAAGAATACGTAGCACATAAAATACATGGTATACCATGCAGATAGCAGAAAAGGAAAAGGTGTTACAGGTGAAAAAAAAAAAAGTGCCTTCTCTTAGGCCGTGGACAAGAACGTGTCTGGCCTACCCCAGCTGGGAAAGGAAGTGAAGGTGGACGGCTGAAGCCATTAAGCTAAGCTTCAAAGTCTGCAATGGTAGCATTGCCATGATAGAATAAAGTAACTTAAAAAGGCTGTGGAATAGACCAGCTGTTACAGCTTTTGTTTTGAAAGTAAACTATGTTATGTTTGGTTTTGTTTTATTTCATGCTATCAAAAATTCGCAGTGCTTATGTGCTTAGGTATAAGCATGCTCGTGTAGCAAATTCTATAGCACTTTGATTTTATGTTCTTCAAAACTTCAATAACATTTCTGTTACAATCCTTTCTGCAGTAAGTGTATTATTTCACCCAAATAAGGCCAGAATTTGAATAACAACTCTTGGAAAGTTGATCTACAGTCTCTTTTCAGACAAGTGATTTTATTAGGTGAGCAAGCAAACACTCTGTGTGAAGTAGGCGTATCTAAGCCAGATGATTTCTGTTAGGTGATTTTTAGTAGTGTTACCTATTAACAAAGAAAAAGACATTTTGGAGTACAACAAAAGCACATGCAGAGAATATTAACAACGATTCCTGATGCAGTATTAACATTCAGCGAGGAGTGTTAGGTCTTGGTTGCTCTTTACATCAATTTGACTCTTTTGATGGTGGTGTACCCTTGGTAGTCTTGCTTGGAGTAATGAATGCAGAATTAAGCTCTGTCAAATTAAAAAGTTAGTGGCCGCTTCAGTGTACACCAACTTTTTCTTGCTGTACATAATCTGTGTGATGGTTCCCCCTTATGTTTAGCGCAGGAGAGAAATCATTCTGTGCCAGTAACAATAGAGACAAAGGGGGGTGGCCCAGCTAAGTCAGATAGAACAGCCACCAGCCCTTCCCTTCTTCCATTTCAGCTACTGTTTCCCTACTTACAAATTTTATGGCTCCATATACTACTGGGTTCTTGGTCAAAGATTTTAGGTAGCAGAGAGGACAAAGACTTTTTGGATCCTTCCTTCTGCCCCTTTCTCCCACTTGCCAAGTTCCTCAGAGGCACGTAGTTGGGTCTAAGAGCTGAGCCCAGACCATTTTCTGTGTGCCCTCTTCCATACCTCTGCAGCACGGGAAGGTCTCTTTAGAAAGAAAAGGCTGAGAAACAGAGAATGAATACATTTGTGTGGACACAAGAATAGTTTAACAAGTGGATTCAGAAAATACATCTCTTTCAGCCCTCAACAAATGCACAGAGAGGCCAGAAAACTTCTTCCTTTTACATATGAGCGTGATTTTGTGTGACTATGACCAGAATGAAAGGGCAGCAAAGTCTGGCAAAATTAAAATAAACATAATTCCCTAAAAGCGTTTCTATTTTGTATTTGATAAAAGTACTGATACCATATTTAATACGGAAATACGGCTCTGTAGGGAATAGAAAGGATTTTACTTATTTTTTCTTGTTTTATTTATCAATTTATTTATTTATTTAAGAAAATAGTCTCTTGTGTATAAAAATGTAAATTTTTTAGAAATATATTTATGAGGTCTATGGATAAACCTTGCCTGGTGGGGCTAGTCTGGCTTCCATGACAGAGTAAATAAAATACATTCATTTAGTGACAGGATTTTTAATACGGCTTTTGTCCAAAACTTTGTGTTTCCCTTCTGCACATCATTAAATGCTGAAATTAAACCATGTTCAGTACGTAACAATATACCTTCAGTATAATTTATTTCAGTAGCCTGTACTATGATGACTGATTTTTTTTCATTTAGAAAAGCTTTAATTGCCATATGATCATCCGCAGAATTTTACATCTTTTTTTTTTTTTAACTAATAGAAATTTTCTTATGATAATATAGTTAGATCACCTTTTGAAAGACATTTTTATTCTAGTAAGAGATCTGCGTAGACTGTGAATGACTTTAATATGGCTTGAATTGTTTAAATTCCATTCCTGATAAACTATTGATTCTATGACACGTATCATTAAAGTGAATGAAGGAATGAGTAGGTGTTACCTCAAAAACTTGAATTGTGAATGTGTTAAAACAAAAAAGGTTTTCCTGTAAGATACTATACTAGCTTTTTTTTTTTTTTTTTTTTTTTTTGCATGATTATTGTTATGTGCTGAGATACCTTATTAATCTCGAGAGAAGTTAAAATGAATGGTTTCATTTATTTTTTTCCAGGAACTGCAATTTGAGAGACTGACTCGAGAACTTGAAGCTGAACGTCAGATTGTAGCTAGCCAACTGGAGAGATGTAAGCTTGGATCAGAAACTGGAAGCATGAGCAGCATTAGGTAATGTATAAATTACTAATTCCTATGTTTGGTAATGAATTTTGCTGCTGTTATGAATTGCCATTGAAAACAAATAGCATTGATCATCTTGTAAAAAAAATACGTATACATATATCAAGGAGCATGAGATTTTAGTCATTTGGAATTTTGCATTCTGATCCACATTTTTTTTTTAAAGTCCTAGAAGAGGATGAATTTTATGTAATTGTTATCTGCTTTGTCCAGTAACAAGATACTAGTCATATTTGGAATTCATCGACTTGCTGTAGTCTGAGTGGATTAATAGAAGAACTCCTGTTTCTGTTACCTTTTTGGTGGAATTCCTATTTCCAGCTATCATTTTCAGACAGAGATTTCTGAGAGCAGAGATGTGTTTATAAGTGTGTGAATCTGTTTTATCAAAACTTCATCACTGAAAGTGTTAAAAGCTTTAGAGAGATCCTTTTACCTGCATATGTAATTAAGTTACATAAAGCTGCCAACTTGACATCAAAATGTGATAATGTCACTTTAAAAATATGTTTTTAAACACTGGCTTTCGTAAATGAGATTATTCTGATAAATTGTTTGGATGATGGCAGTTGTACAAAAGCAGGTTGAGCTCTTGGTCAGTTTGGTGTGAGGAAAGATTTGGTAGCCTTGAGCTTCTTCATAGTAGTTTGTTCTCTCAGATGAAGTTAGTAAATGAAAGATGATAGCACTTTGGTTTTAAAGACCAGGAAAAATGCTGTATGGACATATCTCCCTTTTTAATTCGTGGAAATATTAAATGTGATATCTTCTGAATACATAAGATGAAGTACAATATGCCAAGCTTAGTATTAAGTTTTGTGTGATCCAAGTAGAAAAACATATGAAAATATCTGGAATTGGAAAAAATCTGTCACTATAGGAATAAATTCAGTTTAAGTAACTCAGACTGCACTTAAGTTAAATAAATTGTTTTCCATGTTAATTATGAAATAACTATTCAGTAGAATGCAACAGATGTAACAAAAATGCTATATGTAACAGTGCCGTTAACATGGCAAAATTCAGAAGAATCTTTCAGTAATTCAACAGAAGCTGTAGATGAAGTTCATTTAGGTACAAAAATTCTTAACAATAAATCAATAATTAACTCCCTAAGAGAAAAATTTATTCTAATCTATGTGTTCTTTTTTACCAGCTACACTTATATTAGCATTAGAGAATCTGTAGTACTTTGAATTTAAACACAGAGTAGGTAACATTTTGCGATGTAGTACCATACTATATTTGCACTTGAGGTGCATTCCCACAGTAATTTCATTTTTACATACGGCGTGACTGCATTTCAAAAAAGCTGCCTGAACTAAGTTTGAATAATGCTATTATCTTATGACTATTCCAGTTGGTGATACAGAGGCTGGGAAATTTCTTGTTTGGAAGGAAATGTTTTTTTGTGGTGGATTTCTTTCCTGTCAGTGAAGTTAGACTTTTTAGTCATCAGTGGTGTCAAGGTCATCCATCTGTTTCTTAAGGCTCTTCAGTTGTTCGAGAAATTTAATAGTTTGACTACTAATCTCTCTGTAGAACAAACCTGGAATAATTTAGGAGACTGCATGTTTTTTAAAAAAAAGAAAATAATAATAATAATAATTGCCCTTGAAATATTTTACATAGGAGAGTTTAAAATTTCTAGCATTTCAAGTAGTTCTTAAAATGTTTTTAGTTAAAATAACATTGAAAACTTACAATTAAATAGGATTTCGTAGACTTGACATGTGATTTAAAAAGGAAATTACTAACAGTCTAGTATCGTTTGTGTTGGGTCATTGTTTTTCCCTTACATACTACATGGCCTTTTTTGTTAGTTTTAAAATATTCAAAAATTATGGAAGGGTGTAGAACAAACAAAAATATTAAATGAAATTAAATATGAATCAGGCTGATATGCTGACTTTCCAGCTGACTGGAGTCTGTAGAGTTAGACTTGCTTCAAAATACTTATTTCATAGATATAAACACCTGTGAAGCTAAGCTTTTTAGGCAGACATACCGTAAAACTAGGTGGCTAATTTTATTGAAAGTTGTAAGCATTTAAAAAATTACTCTTTTACTGATACAGTATAATTTGAAGAATTTTATGTCTTTGTTATTCAGCCAAGAGAGCAAACCCAGGAACTCTGAAGCAGGCTACACTTCCCAGAATAACCATAAAAACAAATGTCATTCATTAAGTTGTTAAATCATTTAAATGCTAACATCTTTGCTACTGAACTGGAAGTGACAATATTACAAGTTTTTGAATCATTCATTAAGAGTTCCCTAGTAGATTCCCAGTTAATCCTGTCACTTCTGTAGCTATAATGATAATCTGCAGTTAACTTTTTTTTTTTTTTTACAAGAAAATAATCAGAATTAATTTTAAAATACTGCTTGTATTTAGTATTAAAGTAAATTGATGTAAGTTACTGAGTTTGGCAAAACTTGATAATTCCTTTGAGAATAAAGATTCAGGTTCAGCAGATATTGATTCTGTCCCATGACTTTTTGTAATTAATGTTCACATTAACATTTAAAGTTTATTCACTTTCCTACTTCAATCAATTTCTTTCAAGCTAAGGAGTTCAAGTGATGAGAATAGTTCCAAAAATGTAGATTAAATCCTGAACTTTCTTAAGAGGTTTCAGTATGTGTACAGGGGAAACTGGAGATATTTGAAGTTAAAAATAATTGTGTTTTCTTATTAACTTGATAGAAATTAAAAACCCTCACAAAGCAACATTTCATACTGGGAAGATTATTTATTGACCCCATCTCTGTATCTGAACATAGTGGCAGTCTTCCTTTGAGACTGATCTCTGCTTAGGAGAAAAAGGAAGAAGACTGGGCTGATCAGAAGAATAAGTTTGTGGCTAACAAATGAATTCTGAAAGAATTTGGGATTCCCTTAATCTTTTTTCAGCCTAGTATATGGGACATCTTCTGTCCTCTGAAGCAACAGTATGGATTTTAATATCTCTATCTGTCTTCTTAGCTTGTTATTATATGTAAATAGAGTGTACTTAAGGTTTCCATTACAGTCAGTATTATAGTGATAGCACAGTTTTGGGTCTCTGTTTATCTGTGTTTAGCTTTTGCTTTTCCAATTACAGAGCTGATTGAATGTGGAAGTGTCTTATTAGAGAAAGGGAAGAAGCCCCCTTCCTCCTTCCTAGAATTTTGTTATGGGAAGTCCTGCTTTTGAAGCTTCATTCTCCAGTCTTATGTTTGCTCTCCCTGAGTACAGCTTGTGTGATTCTGCCTAGTTCCATCCTTATACTGCTACACTTCTAAGGAAAAAGAAAAAAAAATAAATAAAAAGCAAACAAAAACCTTGGGGACAAAACTATAACCAAAGTTCTGGAAAAATAAAGCGTGCTTCAACCATGTAATTAAAATACATGTTGGGGTTTACTTTTATTATCTCTTTTCTTCTTCTGGTATTTTCACAACAGGTCAATAGCCAATTGCATTAGAGCACTTTTCACCCATGTGGAAAAAACTGTATAATCTTTGCTAGCAAGTATCAGTGGAGACCTACGGCTAATATAAAATCACAACAACAGCAATAAAACGCTAAGGACTGTACTTACGATGGGTACCACTTGCCCTATAGCAGTTTCAAATATACTGATGGAATAAGTGTGGGCCCATAACTATGGGAGACAGTAATACTGTTCCTGTCGTGGAGGAATTACTACGCCTCTAGTGGAGCGGAATGAGTGAACAGAAACTCCAGTGAAAACAGTGAGTGCAGTTTGCCCTTCACGTTTGTATAAGTAACAGAAAGCATCTCGAACGTGACAAAGCAGGATTTAAAATTAACAAAGGACTATTATTTCTGAAATTATACATGCTCAGCAGTACTGTGGAAGAAAGTAAGAAAAATCCCGCTCTGGATCCTTTTCTTGAAACAAGGGTTTTCATTGTTACTACTGAATAAATGAAGCCATTTTACTTTTCTGAATATGGGTTATAAAGATCCTCTTATTTTAATGTAGTTTATTCAAAAAAATAAATAAAATTAATTGATCTCTGAATGAAATGATGTGTCTGTTTTAAGCATGCTTTTTAGGCAGAACGTAAACTAAAACCAAAACTTAAAGCTCTTATTATTAAGCCTGTATAGGTAAAG
The DNA here is from genome assembly GCF_964211825.1 of Aythya ferina. Lineage (NCBI taxonomy): Eukaryota > Metazoa > Chordata > Aves > Anseriformes > Anatidae > Aythya > Aythya ferina. The sequence goes on from NC_140297.1 coordinate 84,766,903, forward strand.
ACATTCTTAAAACCATCTTTAAATAAGTTGCATTTACTTTAAATTCTGTCATTTAAAGTGAAATCCTACCTCTGAGTCTCCAGTAGAAGTGACCATACATCCTTCAGTGATGCCACCATCATCATTACAGAAGGCTGTGCTGCCATTCAGCGAGACCTGGACAGGCTGGAGAGCTGGGCAGGAAGAAACCAAATGAGGTTTAACAAGAGCAAGTGTAGAGTCCTGCACCTGGGAAGGAACAACCACATGTCTCAGTACAGACGGGGAGATGACCTGCTGGAGAGGAGCTCTAAGGAGAAGGACCTGGGGGTCCTGGTGGATGACAGGTTGGCCATGAGCCAGCACTGTGCCTTGGTGGCCAAGAAGGCCAATGGGATCCTGGCGTGCATAAAAAGGAGCATGGCCGGCAGGTCAAGGGAGGTGATCCTCCCCTCTATTCTGCCCTGGTCAGGCCTCACCTGGAGTACTGTGTCCAGTTCTGGGCTTTTCAGTACAAAAAAAGACAGGGATCTCCTGGAAAGAGTCCAGCGGAGGGCCACAAAGATTATACGGGGCCTGGAGCATCTTCCCTGTGAAGAAAGGCTGAGAGACCTGGGTCTGCTCAGCCTTGAGAAGAAAAGACTGAGAGAGGGTTTTGTCAATGTTTACAAATATCTTAAGTGTAGGAGACAGAGGGATTTGGCCAACCTCTTTTCAGTGGCTTGCAGGGACAGGACAAGGGGCAGTGGCCACAAAATAGAGCACAAGAAGTTCTGCACCAACATGTGAAAGAACTTCTTCATGGTAAGGGTGATGGAGCACTGGAACAGGCTGCCCAGGAAGGTTGTGGGGTCTCCTTCTCTGGAGATATTTAAGGCCCCTGCTGTAGGAAACTTGCTTTGGCAAGAGAGTTGGACCCAATGATCTCTGGAGGTCCCTTCCAACCCCTACAATTCTGTGATTCTGTGATCTGGTAGCATCTAGATTTATTATTCACATGCCTTTTCTTATCAGGGAATAATCAACCTGGACTGATTATAATCAGCATATTTTAATACGGTAAATTTAGATTTTTTTTAATCACCTTAAAATTCACTCAAAATACCAAAAAGGATTTTTTTCTTGTTAATATTTGTTACATAGGTGGTATCAGACACAAGTATCTAAATCTAGTATGTGCAGCAGCTATCTATATTTGCAATGGTAGTCCAGCTAAACCAGCTTTCAGTGTTGTTTACTGACATATCTTGAACTACAATCTTAAAAACAACTGCACATGCACATAGCAGAGAGGTATTTATAGTGCACTTCATAGTGGAGATACCAGGAAAATTGTTCTCAGTTTTACCTCCTTGGAACTGAAATTTTATGAAGTCTTCCTGTATGTCTTAAGATTGTGCCCTAGAAACCACATTTTTAGGAACATGCTATAAGCCTGTTATTTCTGGCTGCTTTTTTCTTTTTCTTTTTCTTTTTTTTTTTTTCTTTTCTGCACTTTTCTTGCACATCTAACACATGGCCCACAAGGAGCTGTGTATCCAGCTGTACTGTGAAGCTCCAGGTGGCTCAATTTTAGTCATTATAAACTTACAATATAACCTTTTTTTATCTTATCATAGATATCAGGATACAGAAAGTAATGCAAGGTAACTTTTAATACCTCAATGCAACTGCTTATAGGTATGCAGCATTGGAGTCATTGTGCAATACTGGGATATGGCTCCATACCTCAGATTGATCCTGCCTGGTGAGAAATGATTCTAGTTAGACAGGACAGATGGGTGGCATCAGTACTTTGGATATGGAGTGACTTAATGATTTAGGTCTTACTAATACTTCACTTTTTCTGAAGATTGTCTCAGCAAGTACTAGATTCTGGAAGTGCTAAATTTCATGGTCGTATGTCTTTATAGGGACCTTGCCAGAAATATAGACAAGTGAGATACAAATATGAGTAATGAAAAAAAAAAAAAGTCGCTAACTAAAATAGTTATTTGAGATACAATAGTTCATTTTCTCATACACCAAGGTGAAAACATACATGCTTTTTTTTCCTTTTGGTTACCGTTATTCTTACCGATGCCTTCAAAACTTCCCACAGTAAAATAAAAAAAAAAGACAGTGACAGGAAAACAATAGTTGTATAAAGCACATTATCAAAACTGTAAAGAGCATATGCTTATAAAAAACAGTTGCAAAATGAGATCTAGTAATGTTCAAATTTCTTATGATGTAACTGTTTTTCCAAGAAAACTAAAATGTATACTGCCACAATAACAGAGGTCTCTGTCTGCATGCATCTCTCTAAAGGTCTCCCATTTACCAAATGGTGTTTCAGGGTGGGTTGTTAGTCTCCAGCTATCTACTCACCTATCACAGAAATCTTTGGTGACTTTAGTGGTATCGAGTTGCTACTTGGTGGATGATGATCACTGTGCTAATGTGTTTCCTCTAGGTAAAGGCTGAAACCCAGCACTTCTGAAAGTCAGCCTACTGTTTTACATGCCTAAACACAGCATTTGGGCACTTCTGGAGTCTTTGTTTAGGAATAAGAATTTTGTGAAGTAGTGAAGTTGCCAAGAAGCAGAATGGACAGATTCTGCTTAATGTGACACGTATCACAACGCACCACGTCTGATTTCCTATGTGAATTTGACGTCAATAGTTGATGTTGCTGGCTTCATGTGTAGCACCACACTTAAGAGTGTGAAAGTCAGAGGATGTGGTTTAGAAGTAAGAAAAGTGGTTAGGGAAATACGGAGGTAAGTATTTTAAATACTCTTTCATTGTTTGTTTTGCCTTGTACTTGCTCTCTCTTGATCTTTTGGCTATGAGATAGCGAAAAGATAGACTTGAACAGTGATGGACACTGTATCCCAGTAGACATTCCAGACTTGGTGAATAAGTTAGTTTGAGACCATTATTAATACATCAGACTTATGCCTGGATCATTTAGAGCAACCTGATATAACATTTGATTTTCGTATAATCCTGAATCTAGTAAAACAATTCAGTGATGGGGGAAGGCTTCTAATCTGAAAACTTGTTATTCTGAAAAGAAATTTTCAATGAATAATTGTTTATAATTTTCTTAATTTTCGAATTTAAGATTTTAGCTTTGCATGTGCTGTAGTCATGAAGAAAAAGTACATGTAACTATTACATATTTAGATGACAACATTCTTTTTCCATTTATTTCTATTCTTCAGTGGGACTGCTATTTCTATTTAGAGGTATGTTAGATATATTTTCTATTTAGAAGTGTATTCATTTTTTAAAATCTCTACAGCTGATTCAAAAGACAAAATGAAAACAATTGCTGTATAGAATTTCTTTTAATACATGGCTAGCCAAAGTATATATAATAAAGGATGTATTATAAATACCCTGCTATGTGATTATGGTGGAGCTCTCATATTTGTCATAAGTATGAATTTGTCTGTACTCACTTTAAGGAAGTCCTGTATTTACTTCACTCAGAGGGTGATGAGGCCCTGGCACAGGCTGCCCAGAGAAACTGTGGATGCCCCATCCCTGGAAGTGTTCAAAGCCAAGGATGGGGCTTGGAACAACCTGGTCTGGTGGGAGGTGTCCCTGGTAGGGGGCTTGGAACTGGGTGATCTTTAAGGTCTCTTCCAACTCAAGACATTCTATGATTTAGGAAGCCAGTGGTTTTTTTTTTTTTTTTTTTTTTTTTTTTTTTTTTTTTTTTGTTTTGTTTGTTTGTTTGTTTTTAAATACAAAAAAAAAATCACAAAAAGTGAAAATTGTAAAACTTTTTGGTATTTCCATTAACTTAAATTTTTGCTTTGTACTAGTTCTCTACAATAAAGCACATTGAGAAAACAGATTCGTCCTGTTGATCTCCTACAGGGAACTAACTAGTTTCACGGATTTGTAGCAGTTAAGCTTCTGTTGCTGAAAGGCAAATTTCCAGCAAACGTCCAAGCAATTGAGTCTAGTGTGATTTTCTTTTTTTTTTACAATACCTCCATATCTTTTGCAATAGTATTATAGGTCGTATCATTTCTAGACATATCTCTGAAGGCACTAACTCCAACAAGACTTTGTAAAACACCCCCTCCACAGATGCTCTCTCCCTTCTCCTGCCTGCCAAGTACTCTCCTTTTCTGCCTGAGAAATCACCTCCATGAGAGCAGTAACACAGTAACATTCAGCATTGCCAAACTTGTAACGCTGGCATGTTTATGAAATTAAGGTATCAGGTTTTATTTTAATCTCATCCACACTACTTCAGAGAAGTTATGACAATAACGATATAGATATTTTTCTCTCTAGTGCCTTAAGAAATGGTCTTTTCAGCTAAAAGCCTTTATTTGGGGCTGCCAGTTGTCACTTTGCTTCTCTCTCAATTAGCTTGTCTTTCATTATTATTTTTTTTTGTTTCACTAATACCAGGACAATTAAAAACTCAAAAAAAGCATAATGAAGACAACAGAATAAAAACCTTTTATATTTTACATGTAATCATTTACTGATAAGTAAGCCAATGAAGACGGTTCAAGAATGTATTTTCCAACTCAGTGCATTGCTAGGATGATACTGAGATGTCTGAAAACTCTTAACAATTGTCACATTCACGTGTATGTCTTGTTGCAAGCCTGACACTTGAATATAGCACTAATTTGAAATATGCTTCCTAAGATCGATATTTTCATGTTTATCTTTATTGACGTAAATCTTAGTTATATCTTACAGAATCAGGATCTGTGTTTGGACCACTTATAACAAACCATTTTCTGAAAAATTTGAGCAATACCAGCTGCCATTAAGGACAGATAAGCACTGCAGTAGATTGCCTAAAGAGACTGTAAATACTATCATTTGAAGCTTAAACACATGTAGAATATCTGTCAAGAATGGCATATGGATGACACAACTATTTCTCTACAGCCCTTCGAGCTCTACTTTTTATGATAGTTTGTTGGGCTCTGCTTTAATAATTTGACAATATTCTTTTTGTCCCCATCCTTACTTATCAGATATTGAAATGTTTTTGGATAGGGCTGGAGGAAGACAAGACTGAGGATAATGCTGAGGGAAAGCACCTTGTTATTGTAAGGTTATTGAATTTAGAGTATTCTTAGGGAAGTTTGATTAAACTTGTCCAGGAAAGTTGGTTTTTAATGCTTACTGCCCGTAGACCAAACATACTAGATACTATTTTATTTCTGATATCTTAGAAGTAGGTGTTTTATGGCTGAGAACAAATTCTGTAATACGGTGACATTATTTAATGGCCATGGGCAATTGCAATCAGTCACTGTAACAGAAATAAGGAAGCCAAGGTGCCTCAAAGAGTCAGTGTTGACGACAGAGACTAACTATAAGCATTATCTATCACTAATGTTGTCTACTGTTTTGTATTAAACCAAGATTTCAGTTGTCCCTTGTTTTGTCAAGCTAAGCCTTTCAGGTTAAATATTTCCTTCTCAAGATGCACATTGAGAGGCATGTTGAGGTTCTCACAGGGATTTCAAGTAATCATCATCATAATCGCTGCTCTTAGTGTTGCTCTAGACTTGTGCCACCAGCCCTGATTCTCCTTGTGTCCCCTGCCCTGGGCCTTAACCCACCTTGCCCAGGCCTGGGCCCCCACAGCAGCCCCAGGGGCCACATCAGGGCCAGGCTCCTGCTCCCTCACCCCTGCCCATCCATGCTGGAGCTGGAAGGGCGGTCTATGTGGTGTTATCCTATCCATCCCCCAGAGTGGTCAGGGTGAGGAGGACTCTTTTCAAGCCCAATGTAAAGAAGTCAAGAAGCAGACCTCCAGGGGCCTGTGGGATCCCAGTTACTAGCGTGGGGGGGGGGAGGGAAGAGTATGCGAGGGGGAACACTTGTACATAAAGTAGGTGAGACATCTGGGAAAACCCAGATGCAGTCTAAAAAGTGAAGACTTAGATTTAATAGGCACACACATGAATCAGAGAGTCTGAGAAACGAAGAACGGGGCGGAGCTGGATGAGGAAAATGAGACTGGGGCAGAGTCTAGAGAGCAGGAGGACAAGGCAGAGATGTCATGTAACCATGTTGTGCCCTTCTTACTGTTGGAAAACCAAAGACAAAAGCTGAAAATTCCCATTCAAAACAGCTACTTGAGTTGAGATATGTGGGGTCTAATTGTTGAAAACAAATCTAATTTGCTGTTATGAGTAGTTATCACATCTGTATGTCAGTTCCTGAGATACTATCTTGTTATTAGGATCTCTGTATATCTGCAAGGCTGTACAGGGAAATGAGAAACAGCGAATACCTGACAACAATTCAAATGAATCTTTACAACGGAATTAGGCAGCAGAAGTTGATACAATAGCATTGGATTGCCTTCAGCTATTTTTACACGCAGGTAGATATTTTTCTCCATGATACACATCTTGCAGCTTATGAAACTCCATTGGTTCTGTAGACAACAGCATCCCTCCACACAATATGATTTATCCCCAAAGCAGTTTAGAAATGAAATGGTCATGAAACAGAAGTTGTATAGCAATGCATATATACCAGGGCTGAGCCAAATGCAGCCAGCTGAAAGCTTCCCAGAACTCCAAACATTTATTTTTTTGTTGTTCCACAGATGAAAACAAAGCCTATCTTGTCCCTATTCTTGAGGGAACAAATTCAATTTTGTTTCATTTCAAAGAAATATTGCAGTCAGGGACTATATTTTCTTTCCCTTCATCACCCTGACCTTCTGCTTCTCACTTTCTGAGCTTGTGTAGGTGACCTTGACTTGTCTTGACCATCCTCCTCTCCTTCTCCATTGCCGAAGTTTATATTCCACCCAGTTCACGAGCCTAAACACTGCAGTTTGCCAAAATAAAGCCTTGCACCTCCTTACTTTGACAAGTCCTGATTACCTTTCACTAATGTAGATATGGGAACAGATGCTAATAATTCCTGCCAAAAACTCTTCCAAGGTAGTTTATCTGTCCTTAGCAAATGACTACTTTTCCATTAAGCTAGGTTTATGTTTTTTTTTTTTTTTTTAAGCTTGGTCATGGTTTTATTTGGAGTTGTTTTTCAATACAATCTTTTCATAAAATGGAAATTTTCAATAAAAATGTATTGGTGGAAATTACATATTTCTCATTAGACATAGTTTTCAGAAATGCACTCATGTTTACACTAGCAATTTCTGTTGCCACATTGAAAGTGGATCCTGTATCCTATTGTTGTATTTAGCTGTAGTGTTTGCAGGAAATTTAAGACTTATAAATTCACTTTGAAAAGATTTGTCTTTGTGCATTGTTTTTGGTTTTTGTGTGTTGTTGTTTTTTTCTTTTTTTGTGTGGTGGTGATTTTTTTTCCCTCTTGCTTTAGAAATTAACATTGTTATTATTAATAATAGGTTTCTCCTTGTTCATATGAGATAATGTGCACAGGAATTGGTCCTGATATTATTTTCCTTTTTGTTGTCTCTGCTTTTTCTGAGGAATGAGATAAACATAGATAAACATCTCAGTGGTGCTGCTACAACCATGACTGTTCTGTAAGCAGAAACTGAACTTTGCATTCCTTGACACTCAAGTATATCAAATATCAAAAGCACATAGGAGGTATTAATATATTTAGCTGGATTCCAGGAAAGAGATGAATGAGCACAGTTCGTTTCCGCAGGCGTCTCACAATTTGATAGCAACATGCTTTGAATGGCTAATGTTATATGCTCTCTAGGCACATTGCCATTTCAGCAGTTAGCTGAAGATTTTATAGATTTTAATGTGTTAAACTTTAAGGGGCTTTTAAATCTCTCATGCTTTCAGCACATAGTAGATATAGTCTCAGTTACTACTAATTGTGAATAAATATTGTGCCTCCTTCTGGCTTTCCTCTACCCCTTTTATTTTTACCTCGTATCTCAACACTGCTCATCTGCCTGAACAAAGGTTTAATTAAAAATAATAGACTTTTGCACTTCAGCTCTCTACTTCCTCAATCTCTGTAGAGCACCCTACTCTCCAGGTGTAGAGACGGAAGATATAGTACAGCCTTTACATTTGTATCCTGTTATCTTGAAACAAGTAGATCAAGATTAAATTGTTGTATTTTGTTTTCAATTAAATCTTCATCACTTAGACTTCTGTGAATATAGCTGCAATAGGATAAGGATCAAATTGAGTAGAGCATGAAGTCTGCCTAATTCCAAATACCCTGTGAAAGGTGCCTTGAAGGTTTTCCACACAGCTACTGATTTTGTTGAAAATATTCATAAATGGGTCACAGGAGCCAGTGATTACCATGAAAGGAATGTCTTCGGCTTAGATAAACATATTATCTTCAAAATTTATCTGAAAAAAAAATAAGAAATCCTAGTCCTCAGATATTTGGTGGACATGTTAGGGCTTCAGTGAGGGCTTCATCCAGCTTCACTGGTTCCCTAAAGCAATGATGTTCCTAATGACATTCCTCCCCCCACAAAAACTGTCATTAGTTTCGAGACTGACTTCTGAGCAGCTTCTGTGGATTCTGATCAGTGTTCCTGCATCAGCCTCCCTGCTGAATTAGAGCAGTGGGTGCCAAACATATTGGTCATGCAGCCCTGGCAGTGTAACATCTTTAAGCAAGCACTCCCGCTACATGTATAGTTCTTTATTTATAGATTATGTGTACTATTGTACTAAGATATTTTGTACGTTACAAAGCACACCAAACTAGAAATTAGTAAAAGATGAGATAAAGATGAAGTAAACACTTTATTTAATAATCTGAAAAATACTTTCTTCTTGCACTCCAGTGGGTTGTCTTGCACATCCCTGGGGAGCACAAATCCCACTTGGGAGGTGACTGGGATAGAGAAGACTGCTCATCTCACAACGGTGATAACTGCTCTGCTGAGCTGCCTGGAACCTGAAATAAGCAACCCTGCTTTAGATCAGGCCCTGCAAGAGAGGAGCCAAAGACAGCAAGTACTGTTGGCAAGGTACCTCTGCTGGATGGAGGGTGATACGTTGATGGCAGGTGATAGGGTGATGGTTGGACCAGGTGATCTTGGAGGTCTTTTCCAACCCTAATGATTCTACGATTCTGCGATTCTGTGAAAGTAAGGCGGCTGTAGGGACTAGGGGGTAACACTGGCAGACAGGCAGTCCCTTCGTCGTGGTTGTCTGAAGGCTTGCAGTATTCTTTCACAGTACAGAAAATGCAGCATTAACACTTGCACAGAAGTTCTAGTTTTGGTCTTTTTCCCCATCTGACACCACTTCCTTTCCCTGATCTCCCAGTGTAAAAGAGACGTATTAATACTTAATTTTTGATTTATGGGTTCACTGAGTGATAAACACACTGTTGCCTTTACAGTATCTGTAGTGTTGCACTGGGGTTTATTTACATGTCATTGTGTGTGATCTTGCACTCCAAAGCCAAGTTGTTGCCAGTGCTGAAATACCTTCCTGTCCATAAATTGAGGTGTACGTGGTTGGAATAACATAATGCAGTTGATCATTCCTTTTTACTTTTATGTTAATCACAAAATTTGTTCATTCCAAAAAACAGTTTGTAAGTAGCGTTTTAATCTAAACCCACTTCAATCTAATACAGCTACAGCATTTAAAGAACATTAATGTGGAACCATCAGTCTATACTGAGTCACTTCTAGTCCAAATGCTAGGCTAGTATATGTTGAACATTGCAAGCAATTTCTTTATTACACTCACAGGACTGATCCAATTATAATCAGTGCTTTGTAGTTCAGCTATCCAATTTTCCCCTTCTAGTTGATTAACAGAAAGCTCTGGCAGATCTTTGGAAATTCATGGCCAAATAATTTGTCAATGAAATGTAGTGTATGTAAATTGATAAATGTAGTTGTTGGGAGGAAATAATCATTGCAAGTTGCTGACGAGAACAGAAGACCCTATTAATAAATTGAAGTAATCACTACCTCTGCTTTATATGCTAGTCTGCTAAATATATTACATTAGAATATATTGCAATTTCCTTCCTAGGAATATGTAAATGTCAGGATATAAGTGACTTCATATATGGAAAGCTTTCACAAAAAGCTTTCTGATTTCCTCTGTCCAGTCAGTATTAATCATGTAGAATAAAATGTGCAAAAGGGGTATAGCTTATGCAGTGTATTACAGAAGTCCACCTGAAAGAGCTTCTACAGCAGCATTTATATGTCCCAGATTTTTTTTTTCTGTTTTAAAAAAAATACTTAAAGTTGGGTGTTAAAAGAGTGGTGTGTTTATTATTGGATGTTCTCTCATCCATCTCTTCTCCATTCCTGTTCTCTAGACTTTCCTCCCTCAAGTGTTTTCAATTAGTGCTGTAATTAAGAAGACAATAGCGTTTTCATTTGAAGCTAAAGACTTGCAAGACATTCACCTTCCTCAAGTCTTTATTTTTGGCTCTAATCACAAGTTCTAGAAATAGCAAATGGTTATGTGTTACCCTCCCCACCACCCTGTTGTAGTATGGCTCAGTTTTGTTCTTATGCGTGTGCCAACTTTACTAATGTGAACTTAGTCTTAGTACCTAAGAAATGAGTAATTAACCAAAAATCTTACTCAGGCATTCTGCTTTAATTTTTACATAGGTTTCCACTTAAATCACCTTTAAGAATTATTATTATTCATAGATCCATTTTGCAGAGAAAATAACAAAATACCAATAATAAATAAATATCCAGTAATGCCTGTAAATATATTTACTTTAGTGGCCCAGGAATACACAACCATTGCAAGATTCAGCTCTGTTTCTGCAGCAAGGCACTGATAATGCCGTATTTTGTTCCTTAGCAATGAATTTAGATGACAGTTTATATTGAGCTAAACTCCCCCCAACAACAAAAAGGGATATTGACGCAGTTACAATAAATGCCCTTGTTCACATTATGAAGATAGTCTGTGACATGAACCCCCCTAATATTAGTGATTTAAAATAATCATGGTTTTTATTCCTTGATGAGTAAAAATTAAAGAAAGCCCTGTTAACTTGCATAATAAAACCCTTGTCAGGTTTTGATTATTTCAAGCATTTGCTGGAAATCTAGGCTATGGATGATTTTTCTTGTGTTTAAAAGAATGCTGGATATACACAGTGAAGAGATAGAATTGTGACTGGTCATTTAAAAATATATTATGGTAAATATACAGCTTTCTGCATTAGTGCTGACTTTCAGTGAAGAACAAAACCGGAGTTACCTGAGTATTTCAGCAGTAGCATGGTATTAGTTATGAGTGCAACCAGTCTGGGGTAAGTTTTTTGGATATACTATTCTTTCCCTTTATCCTGTTAGAATTTAAAGCTATATTAAGTGATGCTAAGAGGTAATATTGCTAAACAGTCTTAATCTAATCCAATGATTAAGGTAGGATTTTAAAGATTTATTTTGCCTTTTTATTTATGTTTTACATGAGTGTGTTGTTTTGATGTTACTGCTTTGTTGTTCCAAGTTCGGGTGGCTCAATTTTAGCTTGTGAAATACAATGGTTGGTATCTTTCATCAAACAAACTACGTGGAACATTTCTTGTGCGTTGCATGAAGTAAGATAGTTACACAAAGCAGACTGGTAGTGGGATGTAATGAGTTTTACTCATTACAGTAAAACAGGCAGTAAGTGAAACAGCGTTGGGAAGAGCAGGACCTTCCTGCCCCAGAGCTGCATGACAGTCACACTGACACCTTCGTGCATGACAGATCCCCAACAGGTATCCATGTGCTTTACTTCCGAGCTGCTAATTTGTTTCTTCTTCAGTGTAGTTGATGGTATAAACAAGGAGTAGTTGTAATTAGTCTGGTTTACACTTTTGTGGTATAAAACATGACTTGTTATTCTTAATATATATATTTTTGGCCTTCTTGCAATTTAATATTTTCTACTACTTCCATATATTTCTCAACATTTCATTTTTGATTTAGCTTCTTTTTATATTTATAGCTTTTTTGCTGTCCTGCCTTTTCTCTTTTACTAGTATTAGAAAAGTGTTGGTCTTTCGATGAGCAATGATCATTGCCTTGTGATTCAAGGATTTTGCCTTCCTGGAGTGTCTGATGAGGTAAATAATTTATTTCACCAGAATGATGTCATATGCTTGAATTTCAAGACCTAAGGTCTTGAAGTCTTAACAATTGTAATTCCTCACCAATTAGTCCTCTCTGAAAAATAAGATGTGTCTGAAAGGGCAGAGGTTTTCTTTTTCTGCTGAGTGTCTCTGGTTCTCAGCGCATCTAGGAATAGGTATGGGACTTTACAACATCCCTTCCTCACCCTCTCTTTGGTCTTTTGAAGGTCTCTGCCTCTTCGCTTCTACAGTAATGATCACTTCGTGTACTTACATTTTATCATCAATTAATGATGATGAAAAAAAGCACATAGTCTCCTATGTATGCTGCTAATAATATTCAGTAATGGTTCCCAGCTTGGAATTTGGGGCTCCAAGACAAGAGGTAATAAAGTTTGGAAAAAATGACAAAGCTTTCATAGATGCTTGCACTCAGAGTGAATAAAGTACTTCCACAAAGGTCTGTCAGAAATACTACATACTATATTTCTTGATAATAGCTATAAATAGAAGATTATATGCAGACACATGCACTTATTTCAGCTGACATTTCATCTGTTTCAGTGAAATGTGGTTGCCTTCCTCCCTTAGGCTTCTTTGAATAGCTCAGTCTGAAAGTACTGCACCAATGTTGCTAAAGTTTGTAAAGTAATCTATTCAAAAACTAAATCATTAAATCCATTTCAACTGATGTTTAATTTTAGTGCAGCCAAATCTCAAAGAGGAATACTATGCAATATGACTTGTAAGCAGGCAGGAACGCTTTTAATGGAAGATACAAGTCTGTCAGCTGGTTTTTAATTCAGTGACCTCTTATTAATTTCAAAGGTATTGCTTGACTAAAGAACTTAGAAAATGACCTTTGATTTTGCCTATTTAAATTGCTAGTGGAGCTGTTGCGTCATTCTTATGAAAAAGAGCTATGGTCGTATAAATAAAGATGTTAAATGCATGGTTAATTACATTCTGTAGATATGCTTCTATATTGATTTTCACAAGGTTGCCAATACCCTCTCTGACTTAGTCTGCCATGGTTAGAGGTTAACTTCAAAAAAAAAAAAAAAAAAAAAAAAAGACAAAAACTGGCATCACCAAAATCGTACAGCATTGGTTTGACATTGGCCTTTCTTAAAAGATGGAATTGCAAGAGAAGCCAGTATAATCACAGCTAAATTTAAACTATCTCTATGAGATTACAAGTTTTCTTTTTCGGAGGCTCAGCCTTTTGAAAATCTGTAGAAATAAGATTTTTGAGAATTTCAAGGCAGAAGTTCAAGGTCAGTTTCTAGTAGCAACCAGACCAATTTTATATCAAGAAGGTCAAATCTTAATTGCTTTCCATAATGCAGTTTGTACAGAGATAAATACTGAAGTTCTGCTTCTCTGTTGAGTTGTCATGCTTCATTTCTAAAAGGTTAGGACCTAGATGCTGTACCCTGTGGACGCAAGTTGATTTCTTTCTTTCAATTCTTTTGTGACATGGTCTCACATGCAGAGGAAGGAGAGGGAAAAACAAAAACAAAATACCCAACAGTTTATTTGCATGGAAGAAGGGATGATTTCAGGCTGAATGAAGCATTCAGTTCTGCCAAAGCCTCCATTCTCTCCTGTGGCATCAGCAGTCTGCCAAGATTGTCACACTGTGATACCTTCTTTATTTTAAGTTGGAGACTTTCTCAAGCTAGGATCTTTTCAGTCCATGGGTTTGTAATATGATAACATGAAGCCTGATGGGAAAGCTTCGCCAACTACTGCTTGGAAAAGCTTGGCTTTTTTTTGAACATAAAATTTGCAGTTAAAGAAATGGGGAGGGAGAGTAGGAGTAAATGAAGGTGCAGTAGAGTTTCTTTACTTATTTGAGAGGACGCTACAGTCAGCCTGACTCTTCTTATCTCTTCCACTGTCATCTTGATGGTTTTCTGGTAGCATCAGGAAGCAAGTTCCTCTTCAAGTTAGGAAAAAAGATTCAAATACACAAGAGCAAACTGACTTTTATGGGAAATGTAGCATCTAAAATGGCATTGCTTACTTTTAGAACTCAGGCCAAAATGCCTTTAAATGCCAATTTGGACTGCATGAGGTTTTCTAAAATAAAGATGATGTTTTAAAAAGAAATATGGGAAAAATCAGGGTTCAAACGAATTCACTACCTTATTAGAAGTTGTAGCAACATTAGCACTTTCAGAGTAATACTCTTACTCCTGAAATCCAATTTGTTCCAATATTGCAGCATATGAAGCTTCTCGTATTTCAGCCAAGTTCATAAGCTATAGAATAATATCAGAAATGCATTTTACATAAATAGTTGTTTGTTTTTTTTTTCTGTTTCCCCAAATCAAAATCATGCTTTTAATTAATGAAAGTAATAACAGGTGTTTCTTTAAAATGACATTGTGAGGCCTTCAGTGATTTCCACATTTCCTGTGAGACTGTAAACATAAAGTAATTAAAGCAAGCCAAAGATTCAATTGATCCAAATAATTGAGAATTATTAAAGATTGTTTTCAGTTATATTCAAAGTAATGATAATTTGCATACTACAAATTGCTCTACTTAATATGAAATGTTACAATTGAAGTGTCTTCTCGATTAAAAAATACAATCTAAGATTGTTTTATTAAAGGGGTTATAATAACAATGTCTTTCACGTGGAACTCTTTCATTACTAATACTTTGAGTTAGGACTTTTAGAAGACTCTCTTCTTGAAGTACTAGGCCATGTGGCGCTTAAGGGAAAAACCTGAGTTTCTGCTCTGGAGAGTCTGGACCTGCTGAGACTGGCTTTCTGCTGGTACAATGAGGAACAGAGCGGTCAGCCTCCTGCAGGTTTCTGTAGTCATTGCCCACGTTTACCCTGCAGGGTTGTTGTTCCCCATTGCCACTTGTCCTCCAGCTGTCCCGGCATGAAGTCCTGAGTGTCTGGGTGTAGCTCCGTTGCTTTCCATCTTGCCAAGTTTCTACCAAGTGGAAGCCAAGGTGGGCAGGGTCACGATGCACACTCATATCTCATTCTAGCATGTAGTCTGCTTGCAGTCAGTCTTGATGGTCAGGAAATACTCCTGGTCCGTTGTCTGGGGTAGATATACACCTTGTTTGTGGGATTTTGTGGGCCTCTACGTCTGCTCGTAAGTGTTAAACTAGCATTTATTACCCTGAAAATATTAAAATTTCTCCAAACTTCAAACTCTGTTAAGAACACAAACTGTTCTTTTTGTTCTTATTTCACTTATATTTGATAAATATTTGATAATTTCTTTAATCTACATTTTGCACTAGAAACCTTTAAGTTATGCTTATTCATAGAATCATGCAATGGATTGTTTTTTAATGATAAAAAAATAAAAAGAACAAAGAAAAACAGGGACAGTTACTATCCTGTATCAAGGTGCCAATCATTGGTCCCTTGCACACAGACAGGACAGCTGTGTTCTAAAGTGCAAGTCTTAGGGAAAGATGGCTTTTCAGTGGAAGCTGCTGACTGTAAATACATGGCCCTGACAGATATTTTTAGAAAGCACGTTTAAAGAAGTGTAAACCTATCAAATGAAACGTCTGGGAATTACTTAATGTGGACTATTTAAATGTTCTCTGAAAAAAAGCTTAACCAAAAAAGCCTTTCTGAATATATGCTAGTGCTTTACCTAAAGAAAATGAATATTGCCTCCTGGATAGGTGGCATTGTCAATTTTTACCAAGTGTAGCCGCCAAGTGACAATATGTTTGTTCTCTCTGAGCTTCGTACAAGATGACTGCACTTGCAGACTGACTGCCTGACTGTGAGAGTGACAAGGATACAGAACTTGCTTTTGAGTTTTCCTGTGTTGCTCTGTAAATGCATAGGCAGGTTGTGCTTGAAATGAGTGAGGTAACACATGATGGCATATGAATGCCTAATGAATGCTTGGTGTACCTGTGGAACAATATTTTCAGATGAGTTTCTTCCTGAAAAATCCAGTTTACACGCACTACAGCTATTCTGCTAACGAAACCAACATTTAATATGGTTATTAATTGGTGATGCACTTCAAATCCTACAACTGCTTCAGACTGAAACAGTAATGTAGATGCAGCCTTAGGACGTGATTTCATGTTATGCTTAGTTTGGTCTAACTAGACAGGAGCTGAAACGAGTAATAGCCCTCATTCTCACATCACTGTCTGTGCGCCGCTTCTGCCTCCTTTTCTGAGTTTGACGTGTCACTGTAACTCACCCCTGCTTGGAGGGAAAGCTAACTCATGGAAAATGGTGAGTTTTCCTCAGATCAGCAAACTGATCGTTGTCACTGTAGAATTGCACAGTTGCTAAATTTAACTCAAGGGAAGAAGCACAAAAGCGAGGGGGGAAAGCAGGTCCATCCCCTCTGGCCTCTGCCTGCTGTTAGATTGAATTAAGTATAATGTGAAACTACACCCTGAAGGAGAAGCATGTAAGTTTATTCAGAGATTATGACTGCTGGTTGAGAATGTGTACAGCTGAGATTTCACTGTTTAAAAATGGAGTGGAATTCCTCAAATCATTCGTTTTGTGTTTTGTTTTATTTTCAGGAGAGCTTTGTTTGCAGCCGCTAATGCATGCTTTTAGTTGTTTTATGGAAATCTTTCCTGACAAATGCAGAAACATTGGATTTGGATGTCCTTATTTTCTTTGTTGGCCTTCTCAAAAGAATGGAAGGATTTCAGAATGTAAGAGCAAACTGTTATATATCAGCATGAGGTTCATAGGCAGATAAAGTAGCAAATGCCCCATAAAACTTACTCTTCTAGTATCCAAAATCTTTGGGATCAGCTTTGGTATGAGGTCAATTCTCTTACAAATTTTATTTTTTGTCTACTCAGAAGAAGATAAAAATGGGAATTGTGCATTGTATTTTTCTACCTATGCCTGACACAACTCCCATTCTGTTTTCTTTCCAATCCATTTTTTCTCTAAGAAAAAAAAAAAAAAAAAAAAGAAAATTGCTTAAAATACTATATTAAAACACTGCTCAGTCTATGATGGAATCTGACTCTCATGGTGGAACTACTCTCACCTCGCTTTAGAATAAACATACCAAAAGGCAAGAAAGTATTCTACTCCCTAAATACAGATTTTGCTAGAAATAATGTTACTTAATTAGAGCATGTTAGTTTTGGAAATTGAAAGTCTCCGTGCTGGTATACAGGCAGAATGCAGTAGAAGTTCTGAAATCAAGTCTCCCTTTTACATTTGTGCACAGTAAGTTGATTCTTTCTGCTTGTACATTAGCAGCTTTCAGATATTTTTTCCTGGGTCGAATGAATTCTGTACAAGCCCTCTAGGCTCCTAAGGATTTGTTTTTTGTTTTCCCCCCCAGAGATTTCTCTGCAGTATGGTTGAGATCTGCTTTCTGCTCTGAGCAGGACTTCTCCCCTCTGTGCATTTCTCCATGTCTGCCTCATCCTAGGAGCCTTTCCTCCTCTCTCTGTATAGTCGTTCTAAATCCAGAGTGCAGCAGCCAGGAAAGATAGCTAAACATGCATGTTTTTAGTGAAAATAGCAGATAACATTCATGCATTGTGTTCGACAGTACGAAGCATCCAATACAGTGTGAGGAAAGAAGCAGATACTAAGCAAGATCCTTTGGCCTTACTTATATCCTGCAGTCATTGATACTGTGTTCTAGGACAATCCAAGTTTAGTATTGGGTTTGTGTCAAATGCATATAAATGTGTGGGGCAGTTAGCCTATGTTTTTAATGTACTTAGTGTTTGTTATATATCTATTATATTAAACATGCTTTGGGAAAGTGAAATCACTGATAAACATATCTGTCTTCTGAAACCTTGACTGATCTGATATTTCCATGGTTACTGTTCATGAAACTGAAATGATTTTTCCCTGAGGGAAAACACCCTTGTGAATATGTCCGGCAAGGTTGTGACAGGTTATATCAAAGTATATTAGTTTGTGTGATGGAGCTTTATGCAGGAATTACCAAGGCAGCACTTCTGAAGCATGTTTAAGGATTGTGCTAGAAAAAGCTTTAGAGTCGTCATATTTTTGGATTACAAACAAACAAATAAATAAATAAAATCCCCCTCTGTGGTCATTAGCATACACAGCATTTTATCACAAGCTAAATTTTGCTAACTTAAAGGATGACCCACGTCTATTTTCAGGACTTCTTTTGGTTGCGGTCATTAAAAAAAAAAAAAAAAAGAAAGAAAAGCAGCCTAATCATGATGAAACAAATCCAGAGTATTCCAAGAAGAAACCAACCCAAGACACGTCTCTGCTTTTATTTATTTATTTATTTTTTCTATTCTGAGAAGCGGGCAGCAAAATGTACCTGCTGTCACTGACCAGGCAAGGGATACCCACCACTACTTTCCCTACTTCCAAAATCAGGGCAATGAAACCTAGCTGGGCCTCTGAACCTTCATAGATGGTTTCCCTTTCTTCCTACCCCTGTGTGTAAATATATATATATATATAAATAAAATTGACACAGATTTTTTTTTTGGTCCCAAGACTGCTCCCTTTTCAGTCACAAATCTGCTATATACCTTTCTACAACTTGCTTTCAGAATATTTTCTATTCATTAAAATTGCTTCCCAAACCAGCTGAAAAAAGAACCAAGTCTGAAAAATGAAAACTGAGCCAGCTACCATTTTTATTTTCTTATTTTAGTCAGCATAGAATTACATGTGTCCCTGCAGCACAGTATAAATCAGTATCATCATTAACATTATCCTTAGGTAGGCAATTCCAGTGCTTTACCTGCTTCTCTTGAGTTGTTTTGTTCTGAGCTTCGGCTGCCCCTTGGTACAAAGCCATAGTTACAAGATCGTAGGGTTTCTTACATGCGTTGTAGAGAACATCACAGCTGAATGTGTATATGTAAATGTTAATGTAATGCATATAACCACTGCAGCTACATAATTATTTTGATTGAAGCCATTTTATCACAACATGAAAGAAAACAATTACTTTGTCAGTAATTCCAGGTATATTCCAGAATATACGTCAATGGCATAACCAAACAAAATATCTAATTAAATTATGCTGAGACTGCTGCCTCAGTTACAAAAATAAGGACATTCAAACCCTGACAGTTCCTATTTCTCATCATCCTAGCTAAGAATCACAGCAAAATAGCATGGTGTGTCAGAGGTTTGACAGCAATACTTAGATACCATATGCATCACTGAAGACGTGAATGTTATGTAAAAGGAGTGAGCCTAGTGGGAAGTGACAATATTTCTGTGATGTATGCAGTTCTGTTGATATATCTGTTACAGGGAAAACAACAGGGTCGTGGCCATTCCTGCAGTTGCAGGAGAAGTTTTGCTCAGAGGAGAAGTTTTTAAGACATTTCTCAGCCATACAGCATCATGGAAACTCTTTTGTGAAGAACTAAATGTAAGGTCACTAATGCCCAGCAGTCTTCTGGGGCTTGTGATGAAGACTTGTAGCCCAGGAATCCCATTCTTGATTTTCATGACTTCTAGACTCATATTTTCAAAAACTTCAACACTTTCTCTTATCTCTCATCAGAAGTCTCTTTCAGAGAAGAGTTTTTAAGTGGAGAACAACATTACCTGAAAGTGTGCTCTAAATTGTGTTAACTGTTCACTGCATTGTCTGTATTGTGCTGTTTTGTTTTGTTTTGTTTTGTTTTGTTTTCTGAGGACTGATGCACTAAAACCTGACATGCACAAGGAAGTACTGAAGTCTCAGGCCTCTTGGAGGGTCCTAAAGGAGCAAGGAGAAAAGGGGTAGTGATGCAGAGCTGTTAGCGCTCTGCAGACCTTTTCCAAAGAGAAAGAAGAGGAAGCCTGGATGTAGATCCACAAGGCTGCATCCTGGTCTTTTACTATAATGGCCAGTATAAATCAGTTTCAATGTAGTACTGAAAGTAATGACAGCCTTCTGTGTTCTTGAAGGCACATAAAAAATGCTTTGAGGGTTCCAAATCCTCTATTCTACATCTTTTCTCACTGCACAAAATTTGCTCCTGATATATATCCATTTTCTTTCTCCGCCATCATTTTTTTCCCCTTTAAAGTCGAGAAAAGAAAAATTACCAGTTTCTCAAACCTAGCTGCAGCTAGTGACTGCAGCACAGTGCAAGTGTAGAGTACGGCTTAGGTGGGAGAAAGGGGTGTGGATTAATTACACTTTAATTAACGAGAGCAGGTACTGTAAGAAAACCTGTTTAAAATATGAGTAAATGCCATCGTTGCACCCCCTTGATGAATACGGAGGGGGTGGATGCAGCTGCAGGAACCCTTTTTCTGGTTCTCAGAAGGTTCTGCTCTGTGTGGAAGTTGCAAGCTTCCAAACCTCTCCTTCTGTCTTCATCTGGTTCTTCTTGTGCTATTTTTTTGAGAAAAAGGGAAGCTAGGAACTGAACAGAGCAAAACTAGAAATGAGGAGGAGGCAGAGAAATGCAAATTGATGCCTAATGGTGGGAAGCTTGAGAGCGCAGTAAGGTAAGGAGGTCAAGTTA
This sequence comes from Aythya ferina, assembly GCF_964211825.1. Taxonomy (NCBI): domain Eukaryota; kingdom Metazoa; phylum Chordata; class Aves; order Anseriformes; family Anatidae; genus Aythya; species Aythya ferina. The sequence continues at coordinate 84,787,384 of NC_140297.1, forward strand.
AGAGCAGTAGAGGGTACATTGGGAATGGCTGGGCAGATGCAGGATGCCAGTAGTGTACTGAGGTCTTTGCTGGGTCAAGCACAGCAATCACGGTGGGGGGCTTCCCCTGGGGCTGTTTCCACAAGTTTTGCTGCCACAGTCTGCCTTCCCCTCCCTGCACCCTGGTAGCCACAGGCTGCCCCCACCCTGTCCCGCAGCGGGGATGTCTGTTCCCCATGGACTGCATGGGGGTGCCAGACCCTGCCCCACACCCTCCCATAGTGAAGCCAGGTCCGGGGAGGCAGCAGGCCCCTGCCCACCAGGCTATGGCTGCCTCTGCCATGACCCCCTGTTGCCAAGGAAGGGCCTGAGGCCTGCACTGCCATCTTCCTGCTGTGCCTCTGGCCTTGTGCTGGTCATGGAGAAAAGCACTTTCACTGGGGTGCAAGAGAAAGACTAAGAAGTTGAAGGAAAGGACAAAGATGCTGGGGTTATAATCAAGCTGAAATGAAATGTACTGTATATAGCAGAAGAGGTTGGGCTTGGAGAAAAGGCAGAGGAGCCTGGTGGAGTAGGAACAACCCGCCTTCCAGAGAGGGGGTGAAGTCCATATTGCCATAATGCCATATTTATGGAGTCAGTTGTGCAATAGATAGCTTCTGTTTTACACATTATACCAGGTAGCAGTGTTTTATGCTTTATAAGTTATGGTCCTTAATAGCACGGACATGTGCTATTTGTCTATAAACACTTGTGTCATTCTGTAAACAGGATGGATCAGGTCTGAGGATGGTTCTAAAATTATTATGCAATTTAAGGTATTAATAAATATAAAAATTAATAAATGGATAGTATTACGGCAGATCATCTCAAAAGTAACTTTCTAATCATTTTATACATGTCTGTACATTTCTGTTAAAACCTCCAGTAAGCTATGGTATAATGAAAAGTGATCTTTCATATCTGCTTTTGTTACATTTTGGATATATTTGAGAGAAGTCAGTTGAATTTGGTATTCAGTCTGTGACAATAGCCCCCTGTTACTTCCTGATTGCTTTGAAGGAGTTGAAGAATTTATCATCAAAAATAATGGATGAGGATAAAGCCAAAACATGTATTCATAGGGAGATAAGCAAGTTTTGTGTTGAGGCTAGACTGCAGGGATTGTGGTTTCATTGTACTAAATGATTGGTAAAAGTAATAATAATTTTGTTTCATATTGGTGCAGCAAAGCAAATACTTTATTTAGATGCTTGTTGACTGTCTTTCAGAAAAGATTCATTTCTCAATCCAGCCATCAACTTATCAGTGAACTAGTCTTAAAAAATATGACTAAATAACCGCAGACATTTTAGGTTCTGTGTGAAAATACCAAGTAATGTTAAGTGTCACTGACAGAGGGTTTTTTGTTTTTTGATTTTTTTTAAAGAACAAAGGTCATTGCTGTGCTTTTATAGAAGAAATCCTAGTGCATATACCACTTTCTTTTGATGGCTTGATTAATCTTGAGGATGCTTATTGTGGCAAAGTGATTCAGGGCTGAGTGCTCAAGCTCAATGCTTAACTCTCCAAAGAGGACACATACCTGGTACACACTGTCTCTTCCTCTATCCAGACCTTTTTGCTCTGGGTATGGAAAGCACAGCCAGGCTAGTTCAGCTCTGAACCTGCAGACAAAATGTTCTATTGTGCTGCAATTGAAATTCCAAGATCAGGGGGAATGGGCCAAGAAAGGTGAAGGGGAGGGGAGTTTAACTTTAAAAGAAACAGAATTTATTGTGGCAATGTTTGGAGACACTCCCGTTCAGTGACCTGCTGCCCAAGCTCTTGAATTGTTTGCATTTTGGAGCCGAGGGGCCACCTTTCCTGGGGGTCTGCTGCGTCTTTGTTTTCAGTCAGCTGAGTTTTCTCATTTCTTCCTTGACCATAGAAACACCAGTGTCAGTAAGGATTGGTTTCTCTGTGCTGTGTTTCACTGTAGTCACTGTTCTGTACAGTGGCAGTGGAGGAGCCACAGACTGTTCTGTGAGGGCAACACTAGAAGGAACCCTCAAAGCCATCTTAGCAGCTGCCTTCAGGGCTTTGCATCTGCCTCTGACTTGTTTTATGTATGTAGAAGAGGTGAAGAGATATATCAGATGGGTTCAAATAGCGTATTCTGGAGGAAGAGTATGAAGGACAAATAGTTGCCTTATATTTTCTCAGATTTCACTCTTCTTCCTTTGTCAAGCCATGGTCCTAAACATTTCTTCATTCCTACCATCACTGCAGGAAATACAAGTTTTGATGCCTGTTCCAAGTATCACGGTTTGATATATGCTAAGCTGAAAATGAACAGAAGAGAAAAAATATATTCTGTCTTGTATGGGACAACTTTAAAATTGGTAACTCACAAAGACTTCAGAAAATACAGATTTTTCAAATTGTTCGCTTGTCAAATGCCAGTGTCAAGATATGGGTTATATAATCTAAAGTAAATGTTAGATCCTGCAAGGCACTGAGTGTTCTCAGTTGAGGCTGAAGATCAGGATGCCTCTAGATGATTCTTTATCTGAAAAACCTGTTCCTCTACTAAGAATTAAAAGTGATCTCAATATTGCAATTTAATGGAACAGGATTTTGGACAGTCTCTTCATCTTTTTATAATATGTTATAGTATATATAATTTGTTTTTGTCAAAATTAGTGTGTTTTCTCAATATTGTTAAATTTCGCCCAGGATAGAGGAAGCCCTGTACAATTTTCACGTGCATGTGACTTCAGTTTTGATGTCATTTGGGTGGTGATACTGTAACTCATTGGTTATGTTCAAATTGCTGTTTAACTGGCCCAATAATAAAATTTGATCCCCAGAAGACTTTCTTTGTGATGAGGATAATCAGTGCATTGGCAGTCTGTTCCTGTCGTGCAGGATCATCCCACACCACAAACAGTTGCAGGGAGCTAAGGTTCTTTTTTGCTCAATGTCAAGCTGAAGGAGTATAAATTCTGCTTTTGAAATAAATGTTCAAGAGGTTTTACTTTGCTGCTCTGCCAGCATCCTCTACAAAGGCTGCAGTGTTTGAGTACAAAATAGTATTTCTTACCACTTAACAGGATGCTCTTGGATTCTCTTTCCAACTCAGCAGGGCTCTCACGCGGTGCCAGAGCTCCATTCTGTTCATATCCGGCTCCCAGTTCCAGGATTACTGTCAGGGCCCGTGAGGGACGGCTGCTCCCTGAGGAGTGGGGATTTGGGGACCAGGGGCACTCACAAAGCCTTCAAGGCAGGGGACTCGCCAGCCGGGGCCCCATCCTGCAGTTCCCAAGTAGGGCAGGTATGGAGATGGTAGCGAGCTTCAGTGAAGAGTTCAGAGCATGCAAGGTTCACTGAAGATGTTGGACAAGTTCTTGATGGTGAGGCTGGTCTGGGGTGAAGCTGGGAACAAGTCATGGAGTCGTGGCAAACATAGCTCTGGAGCTGGAGTCCAGAGACCACCAGGCAAGATCACAGTGATGAGATGGTTTACAAGTCAAGCTGGAAAGTTAGCCTGCAGGTCAGGGTCTGGATCTGGTTCAGTGGAGAACACGGCCAGGCACAGGCCCAGCTCAAATGAGTGTCCAGCACTCAGCTTAAAAAAGCCGCTCCTGCACAAAGGGTAGGGGAGCCACCGAGTCTTCTTCCAGCTTTTTGTTGAAAAGCTCTGCCAGGCTGCCCAGGGCTTCTCAGCTGGACTTCTGAGCAGAAAGCTAGACAGAAGGGCATTCAAGGCCCTGACAGTCACAGAAAAGTCTAATCTCTGTATCTCATATAATAATGACTGGAAAATATCTTCTTTTTATTTATTCTTTAACCACATTAACATTCAGGATACACCTCCAAAGACTACCTACTGGTTTATCTTCATTAACACATGAAATGGGCAAGAACTATTAAAAATAAATAAAACAACAACAACAACATAGGACAATTATTTTCATGCTTGTCCGTATTGTTTATCTGTGAATCTGTGGTATTTAATCTCTGCTCTGTACGATCTTGGAGACAGATGTTACTTGTCAACTAGCGACAACACAGGCATGAAACTGTTTCAGACTGTGCCATTTTCTTTCAAGTATTCTTTCAAGTTGTGGTAGGCAGAGCAGCTTATTCCTGCTACAGAGCAAATCTAAAGGAAATATTTTTTAAGATCTTCAGGCCCCTGGGTGTGCTTTTATCAGCAAAGGGATTCCTTTTCTTCTTACTGAAAATCACTGTCCACAGACCACCCCCCTCTTCTGTGATGTGGAAGGCAGTATGTAGGGAGGGCTAGAAAGCAAGACAGGTGATCTCTGTTGTACCTCTGTTAATCAGTTCCTTGACTCAAGTGGAGGTCGAGTCAGCACATGAAAGCTCAGTTTAAGGTAGGGACTTACCCCCCAACCCCCTTATTTACACTCCACATACCTCCAAAAAAGGGTTTCTGTAAACCATTAACAGGACGTCAAATAAGCACAAGACACACAGATACTGACCCTGGGATTAGCGCAGGTGACATCATCCGTTCATATGGTCTAAAGCAAAATACTGAAGGGAAAATTAAGGCTCCCCACAGCCCCAAAACCAAAGCATGGCACTGCAGAGCAGCCACCCACCTCACCCCCTTAACAGCCACTAAGGCAATAGTCAGCTTATGAAGCCACAAACAGAAGCCAAGCTCAGAAAACCCTCTTTAATTCTATTTGAACCTATTTGGGTTATAAATTAATATGGGGAACCCATCCTCAGGCAGCCATCCCAAACACTCAGAAGACCACTAGATGCACTCACAAATTTTCATTCCAAAAGAAAAATTTCTATCTAGTTTTATGAAGAGATGCTTAGAGGGTCTGCTCTGTCTCATTCTCTACCTAAAACATACATGCATACACACCAGAAAATGAAGGAAGACCAGCAACTTTCCTCCTCCTTCCTTCCCCATCCTTGCCTTCATCTGCTGAAGCACTTAGATCTAGAGATTTTTCCAAGAGCTGAAAATCAAAATCTGTTAGTTCTAGCCTGTAAATCCAATGCAGATAGTCACCTGTTCTCAGGTCTCTTAATGAAGATTTTGGGGGTTCTGGGCACCTTTGAACTGGCAGACTTCCCAAGGTGAAATGATATCTCTTCTAGCACTTACTGACAAGTGTGCCTTGCCTCCGGGACGTAATAGAATAGATATTTAGTGTCATGTTTGTGTAGACCTCATTACTCAAATCGAGGCAGTGCTTTTTACAGGGCCTGTGGAAAGCTTCCTGTGTATAATGGGGATATTCTCCAGGGAGTCTGTAGGAACTGCTGCTTTTTTTTCCACTTCAAAGTTCCTCAGCATTTACCCCAACTAAAAGAGCCAGCTGCTATTAAGGCTTGTTTATTTTCGCATTTTCTCTGCAATTAATTAATTACATTAGTGACAGATTTCCAGTTATTCTGATAATGTCTTGGGACACGATTGAACTTCTGTGATCAACAGGAACTCTGACAGGTGCTAGGATCTATTTACTGTAGCAGCAGCACTTAGGGATTTTCCAATATGCAAAAAGGTAACAAGAAATTGCAAAGAGTATTGCTGAGCAATGACACAGCACAAAACAGTTCAGTAAAAAGATGAAGACCTTTAAATCAAAACTGTTTATATGTACAGTGAAGACCTGAAGTGGGTGTCTCAGTAATTTGCATTTATGTATTTATTCATTCTTACCAAATTAACGATGCATTGGAAAACAGCAAGTAGGAAAAACTGGAGGTTATTTCACAGTAATAAAGGTAATTTGCAGTTATTTATATAGTACAACTTACTTTGATACTTAGTTTAATATGTACTTGTCAGAAATAAAAGTTGGATTTTATTTTTTTCCGGAGGCAGAAGAGGTCACGGAGAAACCCTGACCATAGCTGCAAAGTTGTTTTCTAGGCACTTGTTTAGAATGGTACATGGCTTGCATGTCAAGTTAAAACATTTTTGCTGCCTGATTCTTTAACCATTTCTCTTCGGTACATTTGGAAAGTTTTATATTGAAGTGCATTCAAGCAATGCTGCCAAATTCCCGGAATGTTACGGTTAATACAGGACATTTTGTTGACTTTAATTTGTTCAGTGTTTTAGCAGTTTAAGAGTTGTTAAGGGATACGCGGCCTGAATTCTTTTGTGAAAAACTCTGCAAAATCAGGAAGTGTTTGGACACCCAAATGATTCATAGCAGTAGTAGTTTGCTGTCAGGAATGACGGAACTGAAATGCATATGCAGGATAAAATCTTTCTGACAGGTCCTTTTTAAGCGACGACACCACCCCGGCACTCCATCTTCTGTTTCATCAGAACCTACCAACTCATCTTTGCTTTTGCAGCTTACTAGAGGAAAAGGCTTTGCGCCAAAAATTATGTGGCAGTTGGTCTGAAAACCATGCATCAGGAGAGAATCTGGGTGTTACTGAAGTTATCTTGCCGGTAGGAGATGTACATTGTAGGAGGCTGTGACAAGATCTTGAGTGAGATGAATAAGCCTAGTCTTCTTCCTTAAAATGAGCTCCCCAAAGGAGACAAGAAAGGCTTTTAAATGCTGAAGAAGAGGGGAAAACTGTCTTTTAAATACAGAAAATGCCAAGCAACCAGGAAAAAAACGGAACAGAAATGCAAAGTGGTTCCTCTGTGCCTTGGTACAGTGAGCGAGTCCTTCTCAACATCCCCCCACCGGCCTTGCTGCATTTCTGCTCCATCCACTCCATCAGCCTGGCTGCTCAGCGGCTCCTCAGGCTCCACCTTATGCCCAGACGCCTCACATCTCACTGAGACCACCTGCCCCACTGCCTGATCCTCCAGCATCAGCTGCTGGTGTCGGGCCTGGGTGTCCCGGCGTGGTGGCATAGCCTTCCCTCAGGGAGCTCTGCGCTCCCCACAGGCCTCCAGCCTCAGAAGGGCACCTGGTCATAGTTTCCCTCAGCGGCCACCAAAATCCTTGGCGTGGAGCTGCTTGGGGCTTTCCAGCAAACTGCTAAATCACGGTTCAGTCTGAGGCAAAACAAAGCTGCCCTTGACTTCAGGAATAACAGGCTACAGCCTTAATTATTCTTGGATTTAAAGGCTTACTGTTAGCACTAGACAATCAAGAAGGAGCACACTTTAATGCTACTCATGGTATGGGTTTGCTGGTAACTGGCACTTTGTAAAGCTATTCCTTCCTTTCAGCAGGCTACTCTTGTTTTGTGGTAATTTCACACTGCTTCTCTGTAAACGGGGGAGGAATTTTCTTAATTCCTAACAGAGGATTGAAAGGAGGGTTTCGTCAGCAGCTTGAAGCAACTCAGACCACTCTCCTTAGTGCATGCCCTCTTCGTGGTTTTGCACCAAGTTGCTGCTAGTAAGGGGCTGTACGACAAAAAACTTTCCAGTCCAGGCAAACAAGAAAAGGTGCCTTGGGCTAAGTGTTTGCTTGAGTGACTTTTCTGAATGTATCACCAGGCAGAAGGGGTTTGAAATGCTATAAGGATTGCACCTTGGTATTTTTTTTCACTAAAAAGTTGGAACTGATGTTACGTTTTGTATCTTTTGTGCTTCTTTACAAGTCGAGTAAGATGAATTTTGTCAAATACATACTCCAGTAAACATTTTGTAGAAATACCTAAAACTGCATATCCATCTAGTTCAGCTAGGGTTGGTTTGTTTCCTGTTACTTTGCAGTTTCCCTGTGAATGCTGTATCCCCATTTTGTCTGCAGATTTTCAAATTACTACCTTAGCAATATTCTTTTAGCTTGAGGAGTCCTTGAATGAATAGAGGAAAGCATTCTCTCTTGCTAGCAAAATTGATATTCTGATAGATTTTTTAAAATAAATAAATACAGGCCCTTCAATCCTGGAGTTTTTCCACTATTTTGCCTCTTGCCAATACTTCCCCTCCAACCCTCTCAAATCTTTGGAAAACAGAACTTAATAGAAAATACTTAAATGACTGTTTTGGATTCTGATGCAGAATGTTCTTTAAGTGTCACTGACTATCAAAAAATAAAGTATTGGTAAAATATTGAAGCAAATATATATGTACATATTTATCACAAATTAATTTTAAACATCTGTTTTTGAAATTGTTTTGTACACTTGGGATCTCTATATGTTTGCTTTGTTTCTATTATCACTCCCAGTCTGCAGGTCTATATTCTAACAGTGACTGAATTATCTGATCAGTTTTTATATATTCTGAACAAGAAATATATTTAGCTTCTTAAAATGGCTCTCTTTTGGATTGATATTTTGGACTGATATTTACAGAAAACATTTTTTCCCCTTAAAACTTAGCAAAATATATTGTGATTTCCATCAGTGGCATTTAAACTATAAAATCTCCAGAGCTACATGTGTTGCCATCACCCTTGATAACACCAGGAGACAAAGCCCCCCTCACCCTCCCCTCCAAAAAAAGCATAAGATTCATTTTCCATAAAAAGATGGGTCAAATGCTACAAGTACAGAAGAATGTGCAAAGAAATGAGAACAAAATCAAATAGAAAACTGCAAGAGAAGTCTATCCAAAAATGTATCTTTGAAATTTTTGTAATTTATTTTCTTTGCTAAAGTAAGGCATTGTGTGTAAAATTTTGAGCAAAAGAGTAGATTATAAGAAAAGAGTAAAAGTAAATGGCTACTTTTCACATTTAGTTTACAATGCCTTGCTGAAGATAAAAGAATTTCATGATTCTTACTCTGAGTTGAAGAGAAATCCTATATAGCTACATAGTTGAAATCAGTCTGGAAGTGATGAATTGAAAGGGGGTTTGCTTGTTTTTATTTTGTTGTTGTTTTGTATGTATGTTTTGTTTTTATTAACTATTTCATATTGTGTAAGGAACACTTCAAGTGCAAACAATTAACTATCAATTCTATGCTGTACCTAAATCATTTAAAGAGTGGCCAGATAGAAACTTAAGGTATCAGCCCATCCCCTACAGACATAAGTTGTATTTGTAAAAAAAATCAGCTTAGATTTTGTGGTTTCTGAAACTAGACCAAAAGAAAATGGGATACAAACGTACTAAGGAAATTAACCTTTCCACCACTGTACTCATAAGTTGTGAAGCCCTTGGGCCTTGAACTTAATATCCTTTACCCAGTTTTCTCTCCTTGTCCTGCTTTATTAACAAAGAAGGTGTGGGTTTGGTTTTTTGTTTTTCAAATAAAGGTCAACTTGCCTTGTAAGGTGACAGCATCCTCTGGTCCTCTGGAATAGATTAATACTTTTTAGTTAATTAATGCTTAGGCAAATACTTCTTGATTTGAATGCTTCTACCTCAGTGACAAAGGTTGGAAGGGTGTAACAAACTTATTTTCTGCCACTTTTATTTTAACAAATTATTATCCAGGATAATATCTTAAATACCAATTGTTAACTCTGTGTTAGGTTGCATAGTCTCGTACTTTCTCTTAAGGTTGTTGAAGGTTGTTTTCTCTTAAGGATGTTGAAGTCCATTATGGAAATTAAAACAATATTGAAATCGTAGTGCAGTATAAAAGAAAGAAGTTGAGGCATTTATATTTGTTACTTTTCTTGCAACACTTTTTACCTTTACCTTTTTTTTTGTATACCTTCTTTAACTTGATGATCAGAAAGAATTTTGTATTGATTTGGGAACTTGTTAATGCTGTTCCTTACAAAATGCACTTTTTAGTTGCTTTTGTGCTTAATCAACTAAGTCTATTTTATTAATACTTGTCTTTTCCTCAAGGAATGTCCACACAATATCCACGGTACATGAAGTCTAGTCTATACCGCCCATGCATAGTAGGGTCAAGGCTTTTCAGAAGCACACTGCATATGCTGTAGGTCCAAAGCTCTTGGGAAACATTAGATTTTTTTGAGTAACCATCTACTCTAAATATCCAGGAATCAAGCTGAATCATCAGCTTACCCTGGAACTCTGAACTCTCTTACAGAGATGTCTTTTTCATCAGTGTTTGCAGACATATAAAAACAGGAGAAGATGTCTATTAAAACTAACTAAAATGCAAGTATTTTGGCACCCTACACCAATAGTTCATAAAGTATGAGTCACTGTTTTAATTCTAGGGCTGTAGTATTCTTCCTTGCCAGGAGAGGTTCAGGGAGGTTGTCATGCATATAATTTGTAGCATTTCATCCTTATGAGGAGTGAAGATTTTATTTATTGAATCAGATTTGCTTGTGTTTTGCTACACCTTCAACAGATGACCATTTCATCTTGCCCTGTTTGTTGATATACCTTGGTCTTCACAGCAGGACGAGAACATACATATGCAGAAAAAGTATGAGGACCAAAACTTAAGAAGAAAAGAGAAAAAAAATAGAAGTTGTAGATAAAGAGATACAAAGGACATGCAAAAAGGAAAAAGTGATTCAAGTTGCTCATCTTTTAAAGAATTTTCATCAATATATATATATACATGTTAGTCTTGACATCAGGAGGGGGTTCTTCACAGAGAGGGTGGTTGCACACTGGAACAGGCTCCTCAGGGAAGTGGTCACTGCACCGAGCCTGTCTGAATTTAAGAAGAGATTGGACTGTGCACTTAGTCACATGGTCTGAACTTTTGGGTAGACCTGTGCGTTGTCAAGAGTTGGACTTGATGATCCTTAAGGGTCCCTTCCAACTCAGGATATTCTATGATTCTATGATTCTATATATATTTTATTGTCCCTTTAAGTCTGTGTAAATATCCACCTGTTTAATTTTGCCAGTAGTAATTGAAATCAGTTTGGACATTGTGAAAGTACACTTCCACAATGCTAGCTGACTGATGACAAAGGTTTCAATTATGCATATTGTAGATTATGCATATTATTTTTAGTAATTTAATGACTTCAGATAAAAAGAAGAGTTTATTAAAATGCCTACTTCTAAAGAGCAAGTATTGGGAGAGTAGTTTATTTCTGTATCTCAAGTTTGAACAAATAACTAATATTTATTGATGAGTACTCCAATTATATGTTGGGCGATGGCAGGAGAAAAGCTGAGAATGAAATGACTACATTGTAACAATATAAAAATATTAAATGGTGATTCGTGTAAGTGTTCCTTTCTTTGACATTGATATGGTAAAATGAGTATGGTAGCTTCCAAAGTCACACAACTTGAGATGAGGTGCTTCTACAAAGAAGGAAGAAAAGTAGGAATGAATACGTATGCAGAATGCCTTTAGTTATGACAAACTTTTCTTTCTGTAAAGATTAACTCTGTTCATTTTACTTTTATAACTAGTGATTGACAAGAGACATTTCAGAAGTAAAATGCAACTAAAGGAGATGAATTTGAGCCTTACTATAATTCAGCAGAGAAACAGCAAGGCCCCAATTCAAGTTGCTAATAGCTCTTGTTTCAAGTTAAGCATATCTTCAAGTGCAATTTCTGCATCAGAAAGTTCCTGGTTTAACCCTGCAATTACAATCAAAGAAAATAAACTTCGAAACTCCTTCGATCATTGCTCCTAAGGCTACTGCTGACAAGTCAAAATCATCATCTTCAGCCCACATGCCTCCAGGGCAATAGTCAATTTATTTGCCAGGACTGACTTCCAGAACTGTCAGGGACTTAAGGATGAGGATTTCTTAATCCTTTTTTTTGAGATAATAAAATGATCCACAACCACTTTCTACTGTGGGCTCTCGAGAGAGGGGCAGTGTGAAGCGTGAGTGTAAACTGAACTGGGAGCAGTGGGTTTACATTGAGGAGAAAAGGAAAACCTTACATTTCTGAGAAAATTAGCTGTAATAACCTTCATAGGTGACTATTTGACTTCAGCTTGTCATTATTTTCTGTACGCAGATGTTCCACTACCACAAGCAATGTTTATTTTTTGTGATGATATTTACTATATAATCCCATTTTGTGTTTTTACTGCCTCATAAATGTCATTAGCAGTTGATATTACAAAACCTGGTCATGTTTCAGCAGGCACTATGCCTGTTAAGGTGACAAATCAGCCACTGAAAATTACATGGAAATCTGTGGATTTCACCCAAGTTATGGCTATGTTCTCTGACAGCAGTGAATTTGGGACACTGTTCCAAAACACTGAAATATCGACATTAAATGTATCGATGTCAACTGAGTCTATAGTCTTCAAGTAAATCCCTCAGACAGGACTTGACCTCCTTAGGAGCCTAACCTGGATGAGTTAATCCAAACATCATCACTGATGTGTGTGTGCTCGGCATCAGACCCTGGACAGGCAGGAATTTATGTGAAAAACACACCTTGCAGCATAGCAAATGTTCTTCCTTTTGAGGATCTGAAGGACAGCCTACCAGTAACATGCGAAACTGGGTATCCAGTGTGGGCCCTCATCCTATCAAAATTTCACACCCTGTGAGGAGCACATGAAGAAAATGGTTGAAACTGTACATTATCTTATTAATTCATTAATATTTCCTCCCCATCATTTTGTCAGTATCTCGGTAGAAGTTCGGCTCTTCTTCTAGAGGACCTAAATGCATGAAACATAAATAAATAGTATGTATCATAATCTCAGCTGAGAATCTGCAATACCACGCTGTTATATCAGGGAGGAGAAGAAGGTATCCTGACAAGAAAAATGACAAAATTGTTTCAAACAATTTTGAATTCTTAAAAACTTAAATTGATGTTTGTCTGAGAAAGTCTTCTTCCATGCATCTGCTGTTACTGTGTGTGCTGAATGGAAGCAAGTCGAAACTACCTCAATCAAGAAAACTGTTAAGAACAACTCGGGAAACTTCATTTACTATCTTTTTAATGGTTCCAGAATGCGTGCAATTCCTTTCTCCGTACGTGATTGCTTGTGTTTACTGAAATGTGTTCCTTGTTTCCTAGTAAAATTCTAGATTGTACACAGCTGCTGTGCTGCGGGGCACACAAATATCAGAATACACACAAGTTGATTTATTCCTTCTATTAAAGTCAGAATTCTAGGCCATTCTAAAAATGTGATTTAGTAGCAGTTCCTGCTTTCCCAAATGTCAAATTTTATCCTGTTCTATCAATGAATTTAGTTGGTACTTGTGTGCAATACTTATATCTGAATGCAAAAATATGTGCTGCTTCAGTCTTAAGGTTGGCTATCTAAATTTGGTGTGAAAAATAGAAAGGGTCCAGTGCAGGGTTGTTTCACACCTTTCTGACTTGCTGAAACTCCATTGTAGAGGTCAAAGGGAGAAAAAAAAATAGTTCTAAAGCCTGTTTCAGCATAGAGACCAATGGCATTTAAACCTCTTAGTTAACTACACGATAGAGACAGAGGCTTCTCTATCCAGAGCTATGTGTAAGGTTTGTTGTATTTCAAGTCAGATCATCACATGTGAATAATTACACCTATATTTTACTAAAAGCACAAGACATTGATAGCAAACATTGAGCCTTACCTGACTGTGTTTTTGAAATATTTCAAATGTTGCAGGGAAATTTTTCCCAAGACAAGAAGGTAATATTGTAACAGCCACTCAGATTAAGTTTATGTGGTCTCTCATGTGTTGTGAATAGTTTACCTTGCAGATAAAAACTTCTGCTATGTACACTAATGTGCACTATACTGTGGGCATTGCCTGTCAGCTTTATTTAACATCAGTCTATAGGGATGCAAAAACTAGCAATAGAAAAAAAAATGCAATATTAATAGATTCAACAAAAAATTAACTGCAATGCTGATAGAGAGTAACTCAGACCAGGTCAGCTAGCAGGGCAAATGTCTAAAGGATGAGGGGGAGGCTCAGTGTAGGATGGGGAAAAATGCTTGAAGCATGGGTTTTTGCATCACTGATTTTACAAGTTGGAATGAGCTTTGCAATTTTACTTTGGTTTCACAGTTCTGAGTCTGTAGGTCAATATGGGCCTGGGTGAATACCTGTTTTTACTTTTATTTTTTTTCTTCTGAGGTGAGAGGGGGAGGTCTGTGGATGAAACATTTTGTCTTACACCAATAAAATAGTGGTCTAATAATTGCTGGGAAATTGTAAAAGGATAGAGGCTTAGTTTGTGATTTCATTTTGGGTGTGGCTGAGAGCAGTGAGCCAGAGAAATGCTTTTCTGAGGTATTCTAAAAGGCATGAGCATAGTCTTTGTCTCACTACAGCATCGATGTGTACAGAAGTTGCATCCACAATGGCCACCGTGCTTTGAGCCTAAATGAAATGGAAATACAGATCAAAAATAAAAATATGAGGAATAAGAAAAGATGTGCAATAGGAAATAGAGATGTAAAAATACTTGAAAAAAGATTGTGGTTAACATGAACAAGAACCAATTTTGAATATATGAAGTGTGTTAGGTAAATGAAAAAATTTTAAAAGAATGAAGAAAATCTTTTAGTTAAGACTTTCAAATAAATTAATATGTTGTTAGCAAATACTAAATATACATCTCTGAAACACACTTTGAACTTTATCATGAATTAGCCTAAATGAATATTAGCAAGTCTTCTGTTTAGCTGCAGGTTTATGAAATGGCACTCTCTTGCTGCTTTAAGTGTGGTGTTTCATAATAGAGTAGGTAATACTGAGACAAGTTTTATTCTATAATAAAATACACATTCTGATTTATGCCTGTATTTTCAAACACATCTTGTCAAATTTTCCATAATTTCACAAGTCGTACCCAGCTGTTTTCATTATAGCAAAACATAGTCTAGTCTTCTATGGCATATTTTTTCAGTAGTGAATTACTTCCACTTTCTTTATCTTTGGTAAAAAAACAAAACCTTAGTATGAGTGAGAATTACATATGACAGTTGGTATAGTGAAATATACTACAGAGTGTAACAGGATTGTACATAAGGTAACCATGTGGAAGGAGTACAGCACAATGTCCCTCCTCTGCTTTTTGTGTTTTCAATGGAAGCTTCTCCAGGAATTTTCTGTTGTACTTTTGAAATAGCTGCTGCAAAATGCACACGATACAAGGTGTTGGAGCTCATTTAAATACCAATCCATCGGTGAAGTTGCGTATCGTGTGTGACAGCATGGAATTTAGATAAATGCCTTTATCCACCATGCCTTAACAAATCCTTCAAAAGGCATGCTGCCTTGTTAATCAAATTGAGATACATTTCAGTAGGGATGGATAATGTTCTGCAGTCACACAGGATAAGAAGTTGACATCTTTAAAGTGGATGATTGTTGTTTAACTCAGGATGTACAAAACTATGAATACAGACCTAAGAAATAACATAAACTCAGTGTATGTTCCTGGAAATGTCTCAGAACTAAATAATTAAGTACAATGCCTTGAAAGTCCCTTATGTTTGCTAATTCTTCTTTGTATCAGCTTAGCTTCTCAGAAGAATTACATTACTTTATTAAGGTGTGTTTGTATTAAGAAAGTAGTATTCTGATATTTATACATTGGAAATGAAAGGTAAACATGCAGTGTGTAGGTCATTTGCAGTATCTTAATCTTTTTGTGAATGTTTTTCTGTCAGGGTATCATATGTGTATTTTGTTATATTTATTTTGGAAAAGGATATTCAGCCAAATGATGTGTATGTTAAAACTAAACAAAGTAGATAGCTATATAAAAGAGTGACCTATCTAACCTATTACTATCATTAATAATTAGGTAATTTAGCAAATGGATGCTGACTGCTGCAGTTTTCCATGCACCTTAGCCTGATGAGGGCAAAGGGAGGAAAAGAAGGGATGGATGAAATTAATTTCCATGTTGTGAATATCTATTGACAAACCTTTGTAGTGATCTCTGATCCTGACAGGTTGTAGAATGGAATGCAGATAAAACTTGTAACCCTGTGACCCCAGAGGTCATAGGATATATTAAAATACTCTATCAAGGAATTAATAAAACTTTTAATACCATATAATTACTCACCTATGTCAATTGGTGCCATACAACTACTTGATCTTTATTGAAGAAATATATCCCCAAACCATCTGTAATACGCCTAGAGGAAGCAAATGTTTGCAGCCATAATTTGTATTTGTCAATGTGGCATCCAAAGAAGTCAAGACACTGCACCGTCATTAAAAATGCAAATTCATTCTTATCTTTTCCAAACACTTGATAGTGGATGAGCTATGATAAGACTGGCTCTCTGCTACACAGTGCATAAATCTGCAAACCGTGTCAATGCGGGATGCCTGTTGTAGGATCATTTAGGCTGATGCAAGCGGTAATGCAATTCCCCAAACCTGGACCTCTATTAAGCTGTGTACGCTCTCTCATCAGAACTGTCTAGGTCTTTCACATATTGGTAAACATAATTTCATTCACTGAAATTATTTCTGAGGTGGGTGTTATCCCAAGGTCAACCGGTGTCAAAAAAACATCAGAAGCACCTCACATGATCCAGGATGATGCATAAGTAGTAAACGGTGCAGTTGCCACTCATGAATTTCAAAAGAGAAATGGTTTACTAGAAATTTAAGTGTTTTTAAAGAAAAAAATGTTCAGTTCAGGTCCACTACAGACAATTATTTATACACCCTTCAGAGTTTTAGAAAATTCGGAGTATTTGTATGATTACAATACCTCTGAGATAGATGCAGTTGTCATACCTCCTGGCACCTCCTAGTGTAGGATGATATAAATGAGGGTCTATTATGAGATCTTTACTCTGCATAAGTTAGTGCCTAGTAATGTTATGAACACAGTTTTAGCTGCATCTAGGAAACTGTACCTATCTGGAGATTCTTTTAATCCCTTCTGGTTAATGATTATTTCAGGAATTTATTTCTCCGTTGGCTATGTGGTCAGTCTGGTGATAGAGCTCACTTGTTGAATAGTCTTCGTTCACCTACTCCTTCTGGACTAAATGTGTAAATCTATTATTTCCTGTGTTTTTAATTACATAGTGGTTTAGGTCTTATCTTTCACCTAGTATTGCCTTGACAGAACAATCTCTTAAAGAAATGGTAGCTTCAGACTCTGCAGCTAGATCCTCAGCTTCTGCTTGTACAGCTTCTTGTTACAGGTTTCTTGATGTGAGTATATCTTTTCATTATTTTCAGAGATTGTGCTACACTCTCATGTACCTGAAACAAGTGGCCACCTCATTTTCCAGTTCCTCAGCTGAAAACAGCTTTTCTTGTGTTACCTTGACTCCCAATTAATTAAGGCTGTGGGTCTACATTGGACTTACGGAAAGTTCAAGTCATGAATAAACACAGGTTTTAAGCAGTAGACTGATTTTGTCAGAATCCTTACGCTGAGACTCTTCAACCTGTTCATATGATTGCGATGTGTTTTTTAATTGTCCTCTTTGCTTTTGGTAAATGGAAGTGTCACCTCCTTGTGGTGCCTTGAGGTCTTCCTGAATAGTCAGAGGGCTCTCCCTCTGCTTAAGGCCTTCTTTTTATCTGAGAAATAGTTCTTTTCTGTACAGGGCATAGCAGTAAGTTGAGATAAACATTATTGAAAACTACTAACACATCTCTGTTAATTAACATAAGTGCCTTTCTGCTCTCCAAGAAGGTGTAACAGGGAAGAGAAAACAGCCCTTTAGCAATTTTCACCCTTACTGAGGAGTGTTCCATCTTGATTTCAGAGGATCTGATCAGCTGGATGTAATTGTTGCACAGACACTTGTGGACAGCATGTTTGTTAAAAACGAGGCAGCTCAGAGAGAGTTTGGTCTGCTGGCTCAAACCACTCCAGGGTCTCAGTCGTGTTTGCCCAAGCCTGGCTGTTCTTGGGCCGCCCAGGGAACTGAGGACTAAAGCCTTGGGTGTGCACACCGGCAGAGCCCTGGTACCCACACTGCAGTCATCGTTTCTTCATTGTTTCACAGCTACAGTGTAAGCTTCACAGATCTGGACACGTATTTTCCTGAAAGCTCACATCCTACATTAGCACTGTAGGAAAGCAGTACTACACCTGTAGAACAAAAACATTGAAAATACATAGATATGTTAAATCATTGCTTCGTCTGTGACCAGCACTTCTTTCTCTGTCCAAGAGGATGAAGCTTCAGAGAAATGGACCTAATTCCTATTCCCTAAAATGTTTTCAGTTCCCTCCTTTGAGGTTTTCTTCTTTGGATTCCAGTTAAAAATCTTGCCTTGCTCAGATCTGCTTTTAAATGGGGCCTCAGGAGAAAATATGTCATGGGGCCAGTCTCAAAGAGGACTGTTACCTAGCTGGTAGAAAGGCTGCTTTTATCCTTATCGCAGCTGTGGATAACATAAGCTCTTAAACTTAAAGCTCATCTTTAAAGGTGGCGAGCCTGTGGAAACTTGTCTGCGAAAGGTTCCTAGCTGTGGAACATGCCTCCCGGGTATTCTAGGAAATTGAATTGACCTCAAATAGTACATTACAATGGGTTAACATGGAAAGTTAAAGAAATTTTCAATTTAGTCTTTTTTATAACAGACTCTTTCATCCTGGAATTTCTACGAGCACACTTTAATTTTCATCTTCATTGTAGTTGAAGGCCTCGCTCGTAAGAAATGCCAGAGAAGGGACCAGGGATAAACAGTACTAAATGTATCTTGTCTATTAGCCTTATAGAGGTGGTATGAAAGAAACTGTCAGAATTTTTATGGATTTTCCTTTTCAGTAGATGTCTCCACAGCAACTGATTTCTTTTTAAGGAAACTCTTGTAGTTAAGAGACAGTTAGGAAGAACAGCTACTACCTGGCGTCATTGAGTCATGACAATGGATGATGCAGATGCTCCAGACCGTGCATGTGGACATTGGGTTTACAGAATAGTGAAGAGGTGTGTTGAATGCTGCAGGGTGTGCTGGGTGTTTGAAATAGGTACTTTTTTGAATTTCAGGAGAGAAATGCACTGCACTAAGGAGGATTTCATGAGGATAGCGTTCTCTGTCTTCTTGCATAAGTATTAATCATTTCACTAGCTAAACCTTTATTTTTGGTCACTTAATGGATGATTAAAAAAAAAAAAAAAAGTGTTAGGAAGAGTGATATTCCCTCTAAATAGAAAAATTCCCAATAAGAAAACATTACAGAAAAATGAGCTTCGGTGAAATTATTAAGTAATGCTAACTATCATCTGCTCCCAGATTGCAGCTTTGGAAGCCTTTAGAGATCGTACAAAAAAAAATTGACAGGATCAGTTGACAGGTGAATGTTACATTACCCTTTGGCACATTATCCCACCCATAAAATGGGCCTCCATGAGTGAAGCTTCGAGAAACCTTTCTCTGAGTACTTCTAGGGCACATTTCAGTATTGCCTTAATTGTTTTGGGGGAAGGAGACCCTATTATCAGAAATGCATCATTAGGGCATTACATAGTTGTACCTGTTCACGTTTCTGGACTGGTGATGTCGGAATGTTTTCCTTACCAGTGTTTTATTTACAAGAAAAATATCTTTTTAGGAAATTATTATTATGAAGGTGCTATATATCAAAAGCTGTATGGGTAGTAAGCAACTGTGCAAATGGTACTATGTCTGGCATATTCTCTTATGAAAGAACAGAGCTATATGACAATAGTTCCTCGTTACATGCGCCAGTCACAATACTAAGAGTATATATTTGCACTGATGAGAATAGAGGCATCTGTTCAAAAAGTATCTAGAAAACTTGCTTCCACCTTCCTGCTGGATCTCAAATAAACTACAAGGATTAGGTATTGTAGCCTAACCAATACTTGCCAAAAGCATTGTGAAAGGCTGGAACTGTTATAAAAGTTCATAGTCAGAAAGATTATATACTAATGGAGTGTCAGTAGTACATAAGACACCGTAGTAACTACCATTCTTGGGCTTATAGTGTCAGAGAAGTGATTCATTTATGATACAAATGTTACTGAAACCAATAAAAATAATGCACTGAAAAACTAGAGAAGTAACAGTCATGCAGAAGTGATGCTTTAAAGCCTAGAGAATGTCTTCAAATATTTCAGCGGCTGCCTATTGTTATCAGCTTCCTGCTGTTAGTATAGAATGCTTACTTTTGGTTCTGTGATGATGATGCTTTATTTTATGCAAGTTATCTTTCTGCCGACTTTATATCTGGTGACTTTGTTACTACAAGGCTATGCCCTTTGGGTGCCA
This sequence comes from Aythya ferina, assembly GCF_964211825.1. Taxonomy (NCBI): domain Eukaryota; kingdom Metazoa; phylum Chordata; class Aves; order Anseriformes; family Anatidae; genus Aythya; species Aythya ferina. Next base: position 84,807,332 of record NC_140297.1, read on the forward strand.
CTTGTTAACTTAAAACCCTCATTTGCAAGGCAAATTGTTCTTGAATTTTATAGTAAAATATTGCAAAAGCATATGTCTTTAAAAGTATTTCTTGTTGTTTCTTTTTTATTTATTTTGATTATTTCTTCTAACCAACATTATTTATCTGAGTAGAAAAGCTGATTACGCTTTCCTCTTTGTGGTCATTTGGAAGTAAAATCTGTATGTGGCATCTTCCCGAGCTGATCTCTTGATACACTCTGTCATATTTATGCTTAGTCAAAATAATCTGAGCCAAGATCACTTATCATTATTATTATTATTATTGAATTTTAGGTTCGATAATATTTGAGCAGTAGGTTCAGAACGGTATGTCCCACTGAATAGTGTCCAAGGTATGTCACACTTTATCAATTCTGAAGACTGTGGATGTGTCAGTGACTCTTTTTTTTTAACATAATTTTTCTTTTCTGCTCATTCAGTTCTGTAGCAAGACACAAGACACTGGGCTAGTTGTTTTTTTGGAGTTGCATACAATACCAGGAAAAAACACAGTTCTTACTCACACCTCTGGCAGTTGCAACTTTATTTTATGCTTTTTGTTAGAAGCATCCACAAAGTGATGATTTGCTACCAAGACATGCCTTCCTTGTTCAAGCCAAGAGTTTGTAAATTATCAACTTTCTGGAGTCAGTCAGCTATTGAAACAAAAGACAGAACTGGCCTAGAGCATATTTTCTTTGTCATTCTCAATAAATAAGTTGTTTACTTTTAAAGGAAAACTATTGCTGAAACAGTTACATTTTGGGGGGTATCTAACTCTCCTTTAAGACTTCAGATCTTCTGTGAGGCAAATAAAGCAATGAAAATAAACCTGCATATCTGTACATAAGGCTTCTCCTTTACTGTGTAATTGTTTTGTCTTCAAACTCATGGCAACAGTGTGGGACTCCATAGTATATTTTTTACCACTTCATAAAATAAAGAATGGTTCTTGATTCAGTTGTAGCCTCTCAGGTTTTAAATGCTAAAGCATATTTTGTACCTAAAGATCCTTTTTTTTTTTTATTAGGACATATCAAGTCAAAAACCTCAGTTGAATAGGTGAGCGTAACCATTCAGCTTTGAGTATGAGATTCTTCACATGAAGGCGATCTTTGCATCCACATCTATAAATAAGCTAGGATCTTGAAAGGAAAAAAATAGCAATTAATGACTGACTTTGTGCACCCATTATATTGCTTGAATGTATTAATATTGATGTGATATAGGACTTCCCAACAGTGAGTTAAAGAATTCAATCAGCTACGTTTGGACTGTGTGTTAAAGTGTTTGGTTCTGTTTCCATTGCACTGGGTGCCAGAGCGTTTCTCTTCTACTTGTGTGGTACTGGGCAGTAATTGCTAGCCTACTTTTGCAACTATATCCAGAATGTTTTAATTTGATCAATGACAGGTTGTAAATTCTGCTCAGCATGGTTTCTCCCTTCTGTGATTTGGCTTCTCTTTTTTGTACTTTTCTTGCCCTACTATGTATAAAGGGGGTCCAGTACCAGAGTGCTTCCCTGTATCACATATACCCAAACTGTAAAGAAGCTGAAGAGTCTTGCATTACCAACATATAAAGCAGTAGTAAGCTGTGACAGAGTTGTGTTGTAATTTTAAATTGTAATTGCAAAAATCGGATGTCATACTGAATCAAAGATTTGATAAGCTGATATCTCTTCCATCCTGCACCCGCACCTAAGCTATAATGGACTGTACTGCCAAATAGCTGCTGTAAAAAAGCTAGATGTGGGTATTCAATGGAAAGAATAGGTTTCGTTATTACCTTTCCACACTGTACTCCATTTAATCACTTGTGACAATTGTCCTTCATGTCCTGTGTTTTTTCCCGTTTTGCATGCAGATTAAGTACTATATCTGAAATGGAATAACCCTGTGTGACAGAACAGGCTGGGGCTGCCTGGATGGAAAGCAGCTCTGGGGACCCTCTGGAGAGCAGGTGGAACTTGAGCCAGCAGTGGCAGAATGAAAGGCAATGGACAAAAATTGCCACATGTGCATTACTGATTAGAAACGAGGAGTTTTATTTTCACCACAGGAGTGGCTGAATATGGGATCAGGTGCACAGTTTGCTTGTGGAACCTCTGTCCATGGACACCGTGAATCCTTACATGACCACAGCCCTGAGCAACCTGATCTAATTGGACCTGCTCTGAGCAGAGGCCTGTTCCAACCTTAGTTTTTCTATAGTTCCTTGATAAACAAGGGTGAGTCCAGCTAAAGTAGCAGAAAATAGCTAATGAAGCACATTCATTATGTTGTTCAAGTTGAAATAACAAATACATTTTTCCTTTTCAGTAGATTATTTCAGTTAGCAACTTTTGCCTTTTGAATTCTATCAGAAGGGCAGGACCAACATCTGTGCAGTATGAAGCAAATTGATTTTTACTACTCCAGTGTAACAAGGCAACTATATATGCTGTAACATTCATGTATATATAAATAAATTTGCATATATATATATTTATACACACGTTTAAAGCACTTGTATATTCTCTTGAGCAAAAAATGCCTGAATCCTAGAAGAAATTTTCCCTGCAGAACTCGTTTACTTTTAGGCTTAGATTTTAATAGGTAACTTCCTAAGTGTTGAGACCATTCCCTTCTGTCTACTCTAAATGCGTTCTTCTTCAGGAAGTAAAATTACCCCAAAGGCAAGAAGAGAGAGAGGAGAAAAAAAAACACTACCATCTTTATAAATGTTTACTATGCAGCCAGCAGGGAAGCAAGAGCTTCATCTGCAGGAGTAGCCCCATTTACGAAAAATATAGAATGCAACCCTTTCATATCCTGGAGTTTGGATATTGCTGAACAGTGTCATATTGTTGCATTTCTTTCTTTTTTTCTTTATTATTATTATTTTTAATATGTACAAAGCACAGTACGTGTTTACTACAGCCAAATACAACCAAAAGATGGCAGCACTGCTTTTAATATTCTGTATGCACTATCTGTGCTAAGTGATATATCTGTCAATGATACTATTGAACCTTTCCATTCCTACATGGTCCACACTTCCACTGTTCAGTGAATAGTTCCTTCTTAATGGAAGAGCAATTAAAATTAGTAGTCTTGCTACTAGTGGAAATAGTCTTTTACCGCTGTAAATGTACATAATACTGTATCACCTCTGCAGCGGAGAAAACTCTCAGACATAGGAAACTCCAGTTAACATCTAAATGCCACATGGCTGCTTTGATTGCTGTGACTGAGAAATCTCACTTCATCATTTGCTATGCTGCCCTGCAATTATTTCTATGCCATTTTGACTCTAGAGAACAATTTTTCTCACCAGGCAAGGTTTTCTAGAAAACAGGACACTGAAATGTCCATGTCTAGTATTTTCTTTACCTTTCTTCTACCCTTCTGAAATGAACACTGATTACTTCACTTGAATCCAAAGAAACCCCCCAGGGGTACATAGCCATTAGAGAATTATTGACATTGTCAAGAGATTGTTAGCATTTATAGCATTCATCCATAGGCTGTATAGAATCACTGTTTCTGAAAGAGTAATGGGAATGTCATATCGTTATTCATGCACAAAAAAATGAATAATGCTTAGTTAACTAATTTTATTTTGTTACAGTATTTTTAAGCTTTTTTTTTTTTTTAATAAGGAGGAGACATCTGGAAAGGCTGACAGTAAAAATGAGATAATTGCAACTACAAATGAAGTGTTTGAATATTAAATAAAATAGGTTGTGATAGTGTGAGATTTGATAATCTGCATGTCAGTGTCAGCATTTTTTTTCATATTTTACAAAGTTGCTAATGAATATATAGCTGAAGTGTCAACATTTCCCATTAGGCAGTTGACCATGTTGAAAAGCAAGATAATGTAGTTGGACCATCCTAGAATTGACATCTATTTCTAGCAAACTGACTGTCAGATCACCTCTTGCTGACATATTTCAAGATAAATAAACAACCAGCGTGCTGCTTGATATTTGAGTTTGGGGAGTTATGGCTGATTTTTTGCAACTTTACTGTTGCAAAATGATTGATTGACTACGTACTAAAATGAATGATTGACTACGTAAAACTCAGTCTGAGTGACATTATGAGAACTGCATATCCATGTTCAGCTAAGCATTCAGAAAAAAAAAAAAAAAAAAAAAAAAAAGTTATTGGGCCTGACTTCGTTTTTTGACTTTATTTGGCAAAATACTATGTCCAGTCTGTGCCAAAAAATGGCAATGTCATGAGAAAATGTACCTATTTCTGGCATTACTTACATAGGTTGGTCTACAAGTGGTACTACACCAGTACTGCTGAGCGTAGTAAACCATCATTATTTGAAAATAAGCACTCGGGTTTTCAATTACACAGAAAATATATAATCTGAATGATTAACCATATTCAGGATGAGGGCTGTGGGGAGCTGGAGCCCATCCTTGTTTCAGCCTTCTTGGCCTGGGGCTGATAGCCCTGGGGCTAATATGAGGATCTGGGCCTGGGCCTGGGCCAGGGCAGGTCTGGGATATTGGTGCTCCTCTGGTCTTGATGTGTCTGAGCAGTTCATAAATTGACCAGCTGTGGTAACAGAAGACTTCATTAGAAGCATCTAGTTGGGGGGGGGGGGGAGGGGAGATGCAGGTGGTTATTACAAGCATTACAATGAAATGTTTGTGCACCTTAAATATATTTTGAAAACTGAAGCAGAAAGCTAAACAAGAACCTCTGTTTCTGCAATACTGAGAAGTGGGCAACACTACAGAAGGATTATTGTGATTTAACACTCCCTGGGTATGTATGGAGAGCCTAAGGGAGTAAAATCACAGGGTTGACAGTAGGGAGGCCAAATACGATCAACCCTTGTTTCCTTCTTGACTGCCACCTGAGTCTGCATTGAAAAAGAGAGGGCCAACATTTGCAGAAAGCTGCCGCTGCACTGGAGAGATGCTGTCTTTTACTTCAGTTTCCTCTTGATGTTTCCCTTCCCTTTTGTGAGTGTGAGGGTGCTGGCCATTAATGAAGTAACAGCCTCGGGAGGATTTGAACCTTTTGAAGGACTTCAAAGTCTAACAGGCTTTCACAGATGAAGACAACTGGGGGAACACTGAAAGTACAGAGAGGTGTTTACCTGAATGATGGTTAACAGGCCTATCTACAGGCTTGGCCAGAGACATTAATCCTGTCTGTGACTGCATTTGAGATGTGTTCAGGCCATACAGTAACAAGAGCTTTGTGACAGCAATACTGGATTTTAAATTCACCACGAAGCCTATAAGCTTTTCAGAGCTTCACTAACTTGAAAGTGGCATCTCGGTTTCTCCGTAACCTTCAGAGTTCAAAGCATTCCACTATGAATAATACAGATCTTGGTATAAACCAAAGCAGAGAAAATATAACAGTTAAGCAGAGAAAATAATAACAGTTAAGGCCTCAGTCATTATTTTAACACAGTATGTATTTATAACAGGTTTATCCACTATTGCTAACTATGCAGAAAATGTGGACACTTTTAGTAAATAAGGATGTATTTAAGCAACTTAATTGGCAAATGGCTTGAAAAAAAGGACCTGAAAGCACAAAATTGATCAAATAAAGATCAGTGAAAGGTACAACAAAATAGTTTGTGTTCACTGGTGGAAAAGTAACCAGTGAAACAACATCCTGAATAATCTTTAATGGGACCTGAAGTGTGTCCAACAAACCAATAAAATCCTTCACAACGGAGGTGTGCAGTCATGCAATAAAGGAATTTAAATAACATTTCAAAAAGTGTTCCAAATATAACAGTAAAAAGTAATCTTAACTTGGATTTGGATTAAAAAGAAACTATTCTTTGTTGACAGAGATTCTGCAAATTTAATTGCAGATGAAGAAAAAGCAAATTTTAGTAAGGGCACATTATAAATATGGCAGGACAAAGTGTGCTAAACGTTTTGGCCTCCTTATAGGTAGTAGGATTCAATTCTAATATCCATGCTTCCCCTCAAAGTTTATAAAACCTTGCAGAATTATATTTGAGCAAAATAGTTGTCTTTTGCATTTTTCTCTTACTGATATGAGATGAAGGAATGTCAAATACAGCATATGAAAGCAATTAGTCAAAACGAGAGATTTAAAGTGAGAACATTCTAGCCTTAAAAAAGAAGTGTTTTAATTTTCCTAAATATTCAGAGTAGTAGTTTGCAAATAAATGTTAAATATCGGTAAAATTAGAAGAAATAAGACCACTTTCTCTGCATGTGCAAAAAATAAGCCTAGAAGAAGAAAATATTGTATATAGTGGCAGTCTAACAGTCTTGAAGAAAACACTTGAAAACACATACAGTAGAGAACTTCTACATGGCATATCCTTCCGAAGAAAGAAGCAGTAGATTCAAGGGATGGCATTAAAAGCTGTTTCAGATGGGAACATCTTTAACCTAAAGAAATCTCTGGCAAGAAAGAATGGATCTTATCTTACTGACTGCAGAATTGGAATAAGTTGGGTCACTAGCACTTGCTGCTATGCTGTTTGAGAAGGACCTGCCTCTGTAACACTGCTAGTGCCTGGGGGCGTTTTATCTGACACCAGAGAATTTCTTGCCAAGGACGTCTATGCTTGAGAGACAGAATGACGGAGAGTTGTGAAACTTCGTCAGCGTGTCGCTGCGGGAGCTTCCCAAGTAGGATAGGATCAAATCTTGGATTCAGAGTGCTCACGACTCACAGACAGGCTGCACAATTAAATCGAGCAGTAGGCTTTAGGCAGGGTAAAAGGTAAAAAGACTTCAAGCTTTGAGTCTGTGTGTTTCATTTATTAATACATATTTGAATATAGTTACTGAATATAGTTGGCATCTTATAGGGTAGGAGTTGAGAAAGGGTTCTTAAAAGGGATCTTAAAAGGGCTAAGCAGTACAGTGTTTTGTATCCTTGTCATTAAGAAAAACTTAAGGCCTTTAGTTTGCAGAAACCCTTCCAAATTTGTACAATCTTTGTGAAACAGAAATCAAGATAAGGTATGTCTCACAATCAAACGGCAGGACCAAGTCCAGACTTAAGCAAGTCTTCATTTTAAAAATTGAAAATGAAGGCCTATCTTCCTAAGAAGTATATCTTCGTCAAAGCAAACATAATAAAACTGCAGCAAAATCAGTAATGCAAACCTTTCATGTACAAGTAAAAGAAATTGAATTCTAAATTAATGGCCCTTTCTCAGTGGTCTGAATCATAGGATGACGTATATGTACAAGAAAAAACTACTCTATTCAAATATTAGGCCACAACAAATCTGTGTTGTTTAGTTTCCATCTTAGAAAGCATATTTACCCAGATTATGTGGGCTGCATACAAAAAGTAGTTTCACAATAGGGAGCAAAAAACCTCCTTCGGGCTTTTTTTTATGTCAGTAACAATAACCTCAGGGCTGCAGTTGTCTAAGTGGCTACATTTATAATTTGTTATTTAAATTCTCTGGTTTTCTGTAGCTGGCTTAGCAGGTGACCTCAGATTTAAATTCTGTGGAGCAGGGACCATACATTTCTATGTGCATGAACAGTGGGGATTTGATCTTGGCTGGAGCTGCAGGGTATGACTGCGATGTAAATGTCAAATCATAATAGAGTAAGCTCAGGCAATTTCTCTCAGAAATAAAACTTGCTGCTCTCAAATGTCACCAGGCTAAAGAAACTTCAGCATAAACTGATACTGAAATCAGTGGAAAATACATTTATCCAAAATGTAACTTAAATATGAGTTCTTTAATTGTAGGGCATATTAAAATTGTATTAATCCAGTTATGCTGTATTCTTCAATCTAGCAGGAGTATGGCACTTGAGAGGAAGAAGCCTGATGGATGCTTACAGAATTACCATACTTTCCTTTTGTCTCTTGAGCCTTCTTTGCAATTTTTGGCCAGGCATATTTTGAAAATAAATTAAGTTTTAAAAATGTAAATGGATATATAAAAGAGTAACACCTCTGAACATAATCTTATGTGTTAAATGAACCGTATTGCACACTATCCTTTTAGAAATCAAGTTCTCAAAATTTGGCTTCCAAATCGTCAGTGTGATTTTTGATTCATTCGTCCTCCACTGCAAGTTCCAAAAAAAAGTGCATCACCTTTATGGAGAACAATAATAAGTTGGAAGGATTTCATCAGTTCTTTGAACTCTTTAGAGCTACTTACCCAGAATCGGTAATAGCTAAAAAACATAAATCTTAATAGTCTAATCTCAATGAGTGAATTGAAAGAACTCTATATGTAGGATCTTGGTTACTTTTCTTGCCGGCAGCCTTTTAGTCCTGGAGTACACCTTTCATTTGTAGGCAATTTAATTTGTTGCTGTAGTTGGAAGAAATCACCAACCTCTCTTATGAAGATCTAGGGCTTATTTTCAGAAAAATAAGAGTTTAAATGTGAATTATATTTGAGCTATGAAGGAAAAAATGCATACTATATAAAGAACATAAGTACTTGAGATGATGTAAGTTTATGTTCTTTTGTTTTCTGCAGTAATTTTACAGTTACTCTTCTCATATAGTGTCCCATAAATGGTTAATGTCTGAATTTAATAGCAAATACTTACATGAAAATTAGATACTGTGAATTTGGAATCACAGATACAAAGTCCACTTATCTCATTTAAATAGCTGCCATGCTTAAAGGGAAAGAATTGAAAGAAAAATATGGGTCACAAGGTCTTAACGAATGCAATCAGAAGAAGAAAAAAAAAAGTGTTACATGATCTTTATGTAAAGTATTGCATATTTTGAGAAGTTTTATCATTGACTTAACTGAAAGAAAGTTGAGGTCACTGGTACAGCTGAGACGTGGTGGTTTCAAGGGCTAAAAGTGTACACCACAAAAGATATTTTTCTCTATATATTTTATACCTCCTTTTCCTGGTCTTAAAGAGGGTGAAGTTGGTTGAGTAGGCACTTTTTTGGATTCACCAGTGGCAATACTTTGTGAGCGTTGCTGTTGCTCAGTAGAACCATAATCTCTGACCATGGACAAGCTGGATCAGGACTTGATTGGTTTGCCCCCATTGTATTTGCTCCATAAACCTTTGTGAGAAAAGGGAGAAGATAACAGCATGAAGCACATCTGATCAAAGTTAAAGCTACTATATAGTTCTGTCTACTTCTTTCTAGCTCAGAAGAAAATTTATTTCAGTAGATATGAGTTAACACTGTGTGGTGTGTAGTGTCTTATGTCTACCCTGAGTCAGGTGTAAAGCTATAGCAAAGAGAAAAAATAACTGAATGTTAGCATCTTTTTTTGTTATTACTGTTGCATCTAGCAATGTTTTCCTGGTATATTTATTACAGATTGTAGCGTGTAGAGTCATAATAGGAATGAAAAACATACAGGTACATATTTACATGCATTTATATTACTAAGATAAAAGCCAACAACAAGTTTTGAAGATCTCAGCTGTATAAAATACAAGAGATGCTTGTATAGCCATCACATATAATTCATCTCCTTATTATAGGGAAAAAAAGTGTAGACCACAGTGTAGGACATGTGTCCACAGCCAACTAATTCTGCAAAAATACTGTATTATTTTTGAATCTCAAACTCCTAAGCTATTTTTTATCCTCACCTGGCTTTCAAATTGACAAAGCAGCTGCCAGAGGTTCTCCTGCATTGCATTCATCTTCAGTTTCACTGAGGGATGCAGGAAATGCTGACCTGCATAAAGTTGTGTTTGTTCAATAAGTTATGTTTGTGGCTTGGAGTAATAGGAAGGTTCTGCGAGGAGAGCCTGGAACAAAGAGGCAATCCAAGGCAGAAATAAGGAGTCATAAAGGAGTAAATGACAGGCTAAAAATGCGTTTGCAACACAGTATGTCTATATAAAGATGCAAGCTATGTCTATGGCAGATAGAAGATGGATAACGAAACACTACAATCCATCTAAGGAATGAACTGGTCAAAGATTTGAGACCTTAGCTGAATCTGAAGGGCTCTGCATATTTTCCCAAACCTGTGAAAGTTGCAGCCTGTAACTACCCTTTAACTCTGAGAGCTTTCTCAGGCCATCTTACCAAATGAGTGGCCTTGCAGGTGCATGTACTAGTGTGACAATGCGAGGTATAACCCTGCTTGTGTTGCTGTACACAGCTTCCATTCCCTTGCTGCTCTGGAAAAATGACAAAAGGAAAAACAAAAACAAGCAAAAATCACATTATTTAACTTTGGCTGGTTTTAGGCTCTCAAAAGGAAATTTCTTTTTTGTCTCATATTGCTTTAGCTGAACTAGTTCTCTGATGTTACGATTTCCACTTCTTAATTTTACCTAATTAAGTGGAGGGAACAAGGGAGGTATGCTCAGAGAAGCATTATTGATCTGTATTGTTGATCTGCACTTAAGGACACTGGAGTCAAATCTTTCATCTGGTCACCAATACTAATGCTACCTGAAAGACTTATTAGTACCAGGGTTATCAGGTTGGTTAAAATGAAACAATGAAATAAAATGAAATAAAATGAAACAGTTAATTTTAAATAAATTTCAAGCTAGAAATTTATGTGAAGATGAGGAAAGAGAATCAGAAAGCTTACAGAAAGGGGAAAGATGCCTAGAAATTATTTAATTATTTAAGACAATTTTAAGAATTGAATTGATTAAGTAGATAATTGAGAAAATGAGTATCATTGTCTCTGTAATGGGACTATCAGGATATCCTGCAAGTTTCAATATCCACAATTTGTTATACAGTGGAAAAAGATGTTCTCTCCTTCCCATAATTTATATTCAAACAGGGAAAGAAACATTTTAAAACAACTTTTTGAAAAGGTGTGGGATACATGAGAAGTCCTATTGATTGTACTAGTTGGTGATACAAATAATATGTTGATTTGAGTGAAATAATTGTTAAACTCAATCAGTTTAATACTAGTAGAGTTGCTTACCGGATGGTCTAATTACTATTAGTGGTATGATTACTAGTCACTTCCTCAGAGTATTGTATTCCAGCATGTCCAAGCTATTTGTTAACTCAGTGACCAATGCGCTTTCTTTTTTTGATCCAGTACGTTTCTTTCAGTAGATGCAAAATCCTATGTGGAGGTAAGAGGTGATATTCAGATATTTTTTCCCTTTTGGCAAATATATCACAGCTTATAATAGTAGTAATCATGATCAGTGATGTATCAATCACTGATGATCAGTAATTGTAATTGTGGTTAGTGGTATACTTAGTTCCCAAAATAAAATGTTACTGTGTCAGAAAATTACAGACAAGTATTCTTACTGCAGTAAACAAGTGGAGTGTATTTACCCCCCTCTAGCTTCCCTCAAGATTAATGCATTTCATCCTCAAGCTACTTTAGTTCAGGGACTCAAACAATGTGCCATAAGTAATATTTTTTTTCCTTTGGCTTTTACGTATTTAAATGTGATGTAGTCTTAAATCTTGATTTACTTCCTAGCATCAGTACCTCTTCCCAATCAATTAACATGGGAACTCCTGCATTCCTAATCTGCATTTACTGTAAACAGTTTTCTGTTCAGTCTAAAAAGCTAATGAAAGATTTGAGGCTTTGGCCTGATTTATTTGCCTTAGAATTTTACTATTTAATTTCTATTCTAATGGCTGAAATGTTAAATAATGTCAAGCTCTCTGTTATATTTCTGTTCTGATGTGAAAGCTCCATCAGTGAAGTCATTCGATCAACAGTTAAAGTTCTCCTGGCAATTTTGACATTCATTTACTGGGAGTGCTGCCAGAAACATGGGAACTTCTGAAGAAGAGGTGGTGGTGCGGTGTAGGTGCCCAACAAAGGGGGTTGTGTGCCATCTGTAATGGCTGTTGTAATAAGTTACCTCTCCTCTTAAAGTGTGCCTTGCTTGAAATCAGAAAAAATAGGCATGGCACTAGTCTCTGGATGGTTTATAGCCTGAAGTTTATTGTCATAAGGTCCAGTCTCCTGCTGGTCTTACGTGTGAATCTTCATATCTCTTTTCTCCCCAAAGAAATGACTGCAAGCAATATTCACTCACTCTGGGTATGATGTCTTAGGCTTTCTGAAGTACTTCTGTTTTCTGTCCTCACTTACAGGGTACTTTTTACTTAGCCAGGTACATCATTTAAAATCATTTTCTTCTCACACCCAGTACTCTTCTGGCAGAGCTGTAGTCAGCAGGACTCGTAGGTAGCAGAATGCAGTATTCATCTCAGCAAGGCCTTAAAAAGGCTGTGGAACCTAAATGCTCTTTTTTTCCCCTCCCTCTGTAATTTTGAACACGTTTCAAATTGATGTCACCTTGTCTGGAGCTTAAACATGATCTGAATTTCACTGATTGTAAGCTGGCCCCCGCGGCTTCATGTTTCATACATGCGCTTCCAACAATTATTCTCCAAACCATGCTTCTTGCAGCTCTTTTGCATTCTCAGCTTGTGTTCCTTTCCTTACCATTATTTCCCAGGCTGTGACTCATGTTAATGCTATGATGGAAATGTCAGGCTAATTATCTGTGAGAATAAGTAATAGTTTGGAAAAGCAGAGGGGAAAACAGCTACACCATGGCAAAAGACCTTAATGGGGAAAGGTTTGCCAACTCTGCATTGCTGAAGTGAGTGGCATTCTGCCATGGTTTAAGGCAACCATTGAAGCATGTCGGTAAAATGTACAAAGGAAGGTGTTTGTGGCTCCTTGTTTTTGCTCCTAGAAGCAGCAGTATGCCTACAATCGGGATAGGAATCTCCACTCCAGGAACAATAAAACAGGTTGAGAGTGAGCACTGCATGTTCCTGTTCATGCCTGTAGATGTCCCTTGCGTTAATAGAAAAGACTGTAGCATAGCAAACGTTGCAAAATCTATTCTGCTAAATGATTTTCTGGTGGAAGGTTAATTTGCTTCTCTAACAAAAATACTGTGGTGGCTTAAGGTGTAGTTGTCACCTGCTTAAGGGAGCATCTTTGGGTAAGTCAAGAAATGAGAGGTTTAGATCTGCTGTGCGTGAATGCTGTCCCTTTAGAGCCAGAAGAGGCTCCATCAGCTCTAATTTTCTGCTTCTTCAGTCCTTTCAGCAGAAGATGACTGAATAAATACTGAAAGGAGTTCAGGAGAGCAGTGACTTTCCGGGAAAAGGAGGTACAAGAATAGTAGGTAACTCTCTTGTTAGAAGGGAGAGGAACAAAAGCATTGACAATAAATATTAACCCAACTTTCTGTCTGTGTTTTTTTTTGGACAGAAATAATAATTAGAAACTTTTTTTTTTTTTTTTTTTTTTTTTTATGTAAGCCTTTCATGTTTTTATTGTGATAAATTGTGAACTTGCTTATTGATATGAATCAAGTTGGCATTATTGGAATATTAATGCAAGTCAGGTTCAACAGTCTTGCCCCATGATACTAGAAATAGAGCTATAGCTACAAAATAGAAATAATTGGAGGAAAAATGCTTGTTTCTCAATTCACTGTAATAGTTAATTTTAACACCCAGAATATTTTATTATTAATTTATTGTGTAGGAAGGTACATTTTTCAGGTATTGACAATAGTGGAAGAAATCCCATCTCCCACATACAGTATAATATTCCAACATTCCCTTGCATCAGTCTGCTTTGTATGTCCATGAGAAGTAGGATGGCCCAGTTATATCCCATTACAATTAAAGTGTTTAAATGTAAAGCAAAGTGGTACAACTACTGCGTTTGTATTGTGGTTTTAATTCCTGGAAGATTTGGTACAGAAACTTCTTGTTGTCTGCAATTAGTTAAAAATAGTGCTAACGTACAGCTGGGCAATTACCAAAACAAAACAAAACAAAATATTTCTTCTTCCAAGTCTCTTGGAAATTACAGGTGTATTCCTATTGTATTTTGACTTCTCTGATTTTATTTTATTATTATTTTCTTTAAATTTCCATCTTTCACCACAGCCTTTGTATAAATTCATTTTAATACTTTCTGGGTATGCACAAGTTTATAATCTTAACTTTCCTACCTGTTTATCTGGAACGCATCTGTAGTAACTTTTAATTTTTATATAAAACATAGAAGAAGTGACAGCAGCATTAGTAATTGCTTTAACCATTGTATTATGTGAGATTGGGATAATATTGCAAAGCATCCTTTTGACAGAAATATTGTAACTTAGCATAAGGTGAATGTATAGTACAAAGCACTAAATGGGAATCAAATGTTGATTATATGCATTTAAACACCTGTAATTACAAATGCATTCAACAAGAGACTTGAAAATTCAGTGCGCTTTTTAAGCCTACTTTTCAAGTGCAGAGCCTTTGGATATTTGTATGCCAAGGACTGAAACCACAATACATCTTCTTTGTGCATTTATGCTTCAGGAAAAAAAAAAAATCTTGTTTGTCTACCAATGGTGAAAAAATTCTTTAGTCTTTTTTTGAATGGCAAAGTTTCTAAGGTTTTAAATATAAGTAGCATTGTTAATGCAGTAGAAAATGAAGTAAAAGTGACACAGCATCTGTCTGTAAAGAAATTTTAGATAGAAAAAGAATGTGTTATCCAAAATGAATGTAATAGTACTGAAATACTGATTCAAAATAATCAAGGCAAATGCATTGGTTCTCCCCAAAATTTCATTTAATATAACTAGATGACTTACTCTGATGTCTGAACATTGCAATCACATGCACTCACGTTAAAACAATAAGAAGCTGATGCAAGAGCTGTTGTCATGATGGAAAAATACACAGGTCTGAGACAAAACGTGTGCTTCCTAATTATGTAGTGGTCACAAACTTGGGTGCAATGTTGAATAAGTTCTAGTGTAAAGCAAAAGAAGTTTTGCCTCTTTTTCCATTTTGCTTCCAGAAATACTGCTAAGGGACGAACTGTTACTTTTGTTCTGTCTAGCTGTCATGGACTTACCTGTCTTGTTTTCCTGTGCTGGATAGTTGTGCATGCATCTCATTTGACATCTACTAGCTGATGATCAAATCCTACAACTTCAATAAAATCTTTGAGGATGAGTGGCATTTTAGCATAGTAAAGATGGAGTTTCAGCTTGAAGATTTGTCATCAAATGCTTGAATGATATTAAAACAGATTCTTTGTAATTTTCAATGACTAGAAACATAAGTCCAAGTTAGAATAAGTTGTTATACTGAGAACACGTAAACAAAAAAAAATAAGGCCATCATCACCATAAAAACGTCCTACCTTTTATACAACTGTGGACAGATTTGCAGCTTTTAGTGGCTTTACGTTTGTTTGCAACATGTTTTCATTGATAAAGATATGTGTATGTGAAGGTCCATAGCTCATCTCTGGCAATTTGTAGCTCGGACAAATAGA
Organism: Aythya ferina; assembly: GCF_964211825.1. Lineage (NCBI taxonomy): Eukaryota > Metazoa > Chordata > Aves > Anseriformes > Anatidae > Aythya > Aythya ferina. The sequence continues at coordinate 84,822,611 of NC_140297.1, forward strand.
GGCATAGTACAGTGGACTGAGGAGTTGTCCATCAGACATCTTGTGACCGTCCTTGGTTAAGTCTGGAGGTGTTCTTTAGTGTGCTGAGCCCCAAAGGGTATAACTGCTGGTTACTGTGGACACAACTTGTCTAATTTACTGTGACCATGAGGTTAAGAGTTTCTCAGTATTATCTGAAACAGTCAACATACTGAATAACTAAATTCACAGCATATTAGAATGCAGCTATAACCATCTAGCCATGTTTCAGGTCCCTCACTGCACGCTTCAGGAGATAATTCTGTATTCTTACAGTCCACTGGCCTGTATATATAACTGTGTATTAACAAAATGTATCAGATACTTTCTACCCATCTTCAAAAAGCCACCCGAAAAGGCTTTTGATGCTTGACATAGGGAATATCTAAGAACCAGATTCAAGTGTTTCCTCCCTCTGCTAGAAAAAATATTTTAATGACCAGTCATATGAATTATTTTACTGAGATTTACTTTTATACCTCCTGTTATGGCTGTTCTACTGTATACAGAACTGAAGATTCATTTGAGTGGAAAGAGGTCAAGGAACATTATTCTGACAGCTGGAGAGGTACCTGTATTCCCATCTGTGCTTCCAGGACTGTTCCTGTACTGTGTTTTCAAGGACTGTGACATCCACATCTAAAATGCAAACTTTTTTTTTTTTTTTCTTTATTGCCAACCCAGTGTTTGCTAAATGTGACATCTTATGTGGGTAAACAAATAAATTAATACAAATGAAAAGATGCTTTAATTATTGTTGCTCTGATCCTAGGGAAAAAAAAAAAAAAAAGAAAACAGTGGTTCCTTTGTTGTGGGGGGATGAGAATACAGTTTGTATATCTGAAGTTGCTGTTAGAGGCTGCTGCCTGTGTGAAGTTAGTTCAGTAAAAATGGTACATGGGGGAACATCCCCAGCCTCAGTGCAGGCTGGTTCAAGTAAAGGGAGATTACTCAGCTCACAATGATGCCTCTTATAGAATTTGAAGTTGTCTCACAGTGAAAAATACTTATCTTCTTAAAAGAGTTGTTAGGATTTTAATGTGGTTTAAAGTAACAGGCTTTCCCTTTGAAACCTTTGTTGTTGTTGTTGTTGTTTTTTAAATCAGCAGCCATGGAGCTGCAGGTGTGGTCTTTCAACACTGCTGGCATGCTGGAGGCAACACACAGACGTCAGACTTGAGTAGTTCTGCTTTCAGAATATTTTCTCAGTAGCAGTTGTTGCCCTTGGAAGAAGTAAAAAAAAAAAAAAAAAAAAAGCAATTATAACTTAGACAAACACTTCTAATGATGTCCGGAGCAGCACAGAACTGTGCCCATTACCCACAAGTGTACTGAGCTTTGCATAGGTTGTAAGAATAAATTAATCAAGACGGTATGTTAGTTGCTCAAGAGAGCTGGTATAGAGTGAGTGCAAGGCTTATGAGGAGGAATGTTAATTGCCTTTCCCCACCTATGCCATTTTTTCTAATCTGAAAAGAGGACAAAGCAGAAAGCTAGCAGCTACTCTCAGAGGAAGAACTTCACAGAGAAGAATGCTCATGTGACAGCACACAAATCTTGAGGATGAAAAAAAAAAAATCAAAGTTTTGAAATATTAAGCACTAGCACTGGAGCCAGATGTCATAAGATTAATTATCCTTATGAATCCTGTTTTTAAGGTTTTACAAGCTGTCTGCAGTTTTTGCACAGTTAACAGTTCTAGTTCACCGCCTTCAGTCAAGTGGTTGCATGGTGTTAGCCTGATCCTACAGAAGACAATCACACATTGCAAATAAAAGACCAAATGCCTTGAAGTAGATCACTTGGAGATAAACAGTATTAAAATGGAAGCACATCTGCCAAGTATCAGCTGTCAAAGCCCTGCAGCTTTCTGAGACCAGTCAAGTATTAGAATAATCCATTGTAGTGCACTTCATCTTTAAGTCTTTGTAATCATCCAGCCAATTCGATGAGCTACATGGAAGAGCATACATATGTGTTTGTTACTATAATAATGCTTTAAGAGAAATCTGAAATAGAGGACAGACACTTAATCCGCAGGTTTGAATTTTAGCACCTGATTTGATAGTTATTTCCTGATTTCCCATTATTTCATAATTTCCAGTGGCAGCTACAAACATTTATTCATTTTTTATCTAGCTGAGTATTAAGAAAACTTGATGGAAATAGTCAAAACCTCTTATGTAAGTACAGGAAAGATGTAAATGATTCCAACATACGTATTGTTGTACTTTTGTCCTTTAAAAATGTTTGCATAAGACTCTTTGTGGAGGGATAGGACTGAGCTGTTTGCTGAGGTCAAAAGTCTAATTTTCATCTAATCTAGTTGTCAGCTCAGATATATTCTGTATTTGTGTGAGAGCTGCAGAAGTCAGATGACTTTGATGACTTCCTTGTACTGTTCTGTGGTCACTGAATAAAACTGAAGAATTCTGTACTGACTACAGAAAAGGCTGATACCAAGAACTGGAAGACTGTCACATAAAACTGAAGGACAAGTGAGTTCTTAGTGCCCCTTTTATACCTTTCCCACCTCTTAACCTCCTCCTTCATCCATTTTCATATTATTTTGAGACTTTACAGGGCAGAAACTGACCTTTGTATACACCAGGTGTAGCTTGTTTGGGCATTCAATGAGTATCATATGCTATGCAAACTGTCTTTACATAAGCTACCCAAAGACCGTGTTTCAGGCTGTTGCATTTTAAAGAGGGACAAAGCTTTAGTATAGAGGTGCAGGAGAGAAGTTGAACGATGTCTAGGCCCAGTCTGTGAAAACATTATAGATGTTGAAGACCAAAAATTTATTTTGTAAATATCAGGGGTCAAATATGTATCTTACATTTGCCTGTTGTTTTCTGGTTTCCTTCTTAATCATTAAACCTTGCACATGGATAGGCAGTGTTTTCCCTGATATGCCAATATGCACTGGGTTCAGTATTTAAAGGCTTCATGGACAGAAATGACACTTAAAGAGCCTGGGTCTGACCTCTCACATCTCTAAAGCTGCTTCAATTCAGCCAGCTTGTATGGATTTGAGTAACGTGTGTTTACCTCTCCATAACTTTCAGAGAAGCATACACTCAAGGTGTACAAGCATTAGGGATGGAAAGTCTATCAGTGCACTTGGTAGTTTGTAGCCCTAGTGGTTAGCTACCTTTATGAATATTTATGCCAGATTTTCAGAAGAACAGTTTGCTGTTGTAGTGCACTCCTGTTATGCTTTCTGTACTGGAAGAAAATTCTAGTGCCTCAACTGGGAGAAATAGTGTCACATATATTGTAATCAGACAACCTCTCAATCTCCTTGATTAACTGATCAAGCTAAGCGTTTTTAATCAGACAGGTCATACAGAGGCATTTTCATCAGTTTAATTTGTATTATTCTTCACTTTTTTTCTCCAGCCCTTTTCAATGACCCCTTTTGAGTTTGATCTCTGTAAGCAATATTTAAATATCAAGAATTTTTCCCAAAGCCTTCTACCAAAACAGAATTTTCCCTAGTATTATTCATTCTCTTCTTGCATCCAAGGTTTGTATTAGCTCTTCTTGCTGCAGCATATCACCCTCACCTACCTAGATGTCAAACCATTTAACCCCTAAATCCCTCTGTCACTGTTTTTCCAAGAAACGTTATCTATTCTGTAGGAAAGATGAGGATTCCTTTAAAAAAAAAAATAAATAAAAAAAATTACTCATCTTTTGGCAGTTATGAAACACATTCTTACCTAGCAAAGTAATTGCAATCAATCTTTCTACTTGTTCCCTCATAACTAACAGTTTAGCCAATTCTACTCATCAGCAACCTTTATAAAGTGATTATAATGCTTAGTTCCAGCTCATCAATGAAAATGTTATATTTGCTAGCTATACAGAATCCCACAAACTGTCCCCATTTGCCACGAAAGATGCCAAACATTTCTCTTCATGTACTTTGATGCTGCCCAGGCCAATTTTCTGTCTGAAAATACAAAATCAAAATGGTAATGTGGAAACTGTATCCATTGTTACTTTTAAAAAATTAAGCTTTAGATCTCAGAAGGGAATTAAATTACCTTGGTAATACCTTTTCTCAGGAAAGTCTTGTTGACTGACGTTTGGGATCAGCTCTAGCCTGGCCATTGCAAGCAGACAATATCTTAATAGATCCATCAATAGCTTCAGCAAATGGAAGGATAACAAAGTGAAATGAGAAAAAAAATGGTAAAATTCTTTCAACTAGATTTGATCTGCCTGCTCTGTGTAAGGAGAGCACAGAAACAAGACTGCTGTTGTTTCTCCTCACTGTTGTGCGACTCCACAATATGATTCCAGCTGTACCAGTTGTTAATCGGGCATGATTTATTTCAGAACTTGTGCTTAGACTAGTATACTTCTTGGCTAGAATTTGCCAAAGCAGTTTTCAGTTTGAGCCAAGAGATGGTCTAATAACAAGAGAACAAGCAACGTACACAAAGCAGCCGCTGTGGTCTGAGGAGTGCTGTGATGAGCCAGGGAAAAACTCGTAACGCTTTCCTGAGTTGTACCTGACATTTGCTCTTCATTTTAGTTTCCAAGTACACATGGATGAAACATGAGTTGGGAATTTTTGTTGAAGTTGTGCTAAGTATTCATGCACTGATTATGTATGTAGTTTTTAAATGTCTTACCTAGATAAAGGTTCAAATATAAAGTACTAAGGAGACTGCATAGATTAAATTTTATTGTGAAACTGAACATTTTCTAAGTGTAAATCACATGAGAGATTAACCTTGAGCTTTTCGTGAAACCCATTGAATCAGTAGGCTTTGGCAATCAGCATTTGAGATCAAGGGTAAATAAACCTGTATATGAATTACTGGAACTGTGTTCACATGCTATAACTTCATAAAATTTTGCATTGTCTATCTACGGTAAATAATTCACCATCCTTTTTTAAAGATCCTGGAATACATTAACCTGTTAATTGAATAACAGCTTTCCTGTATTAATTTTTCCTGTTTCCATTAAAAAATCCAATCTTCTCTTTTTCATTATTCAAGTTATGAAATAGTTTGGACAGTATAATATATTAGATTCTCATGTCTTGAATCAGAGCACAGCACTGAGTTGGCTTTTCAGTTGGGACAGGGCTGTTTCTGTAGCTTGTAATATTCCTGCAGGAGTGCACGGTGTTCAACATGTTGGTGACAGTATCTGGTTCAGAGGGGAAAGGAGGCCACCTCTCCTTTTTTTTAGCCACCAGACGTAATATTAGGAAACCATACTTTCTATAACACGACGCCTTTCTCATGACACAGCAGTACATTCAGCAGTTCCTACAACCTGTAATATTGTTGTTCACTGGTCAACTGAGTTAACTCAGTTAAGGATCGAGTGTAAAGGAGTTACAGACACAAGCAGGTTCTCCTTACTTGACAGCCCTGCTCGGGAGTTCAGCTAAGGATGTCGTTGGTAAGAGCCATCTGGCTTGGATTACCCCGCCGTAAAAAATCTAGAGATGAGTGGGGACATAGACGTCTCCAGAAGGCTGCTGATGGGTTCCTCATCCCCCCCAAACAAACAGTTGTGTGGTTTTGCCCAGTCTGGCAAGTCATAGCATATTAGATATTGTCAGGAAGAGTTGATACACTAATCTAAACAAAGGACCACAATTATGTAAATAAAGCCAAGGTCTTTTCTGTTGTTGTTGTTGTTGTTGTTGTTGTTGTTGTTTTGTTTGTTTGTTTTTCTTCTTGTTGTTTTGTTTTGTTTTGTTTCATGGAAAGTCTTTCTTCCAGCATAAAAGTAAGCAGAATCTCAGTGTTGCCAGTTTAACAGGATGAGCTCCCATTCTTCTTGTTTAGGTGAAATTGTCCAAAATGCTTAAGGAATTGGGAGTGCTTAGGTAATGCTAGTGTCAGTGGTTCTGCTCTAGCAAAAATGCAGTATGAAGGTTAAGCTATTGTGAATGGATGGTACAGTAATCATTAACTCACCTTTCTTTCACTTTAAGGAAACACTTGTCAACGCTGGTAGAACTTGGCACATTCCCTTCAAAATTTTGATCCACCAGAGTATGTCTCATTACTTGTTCTAGGTGTTTGATTTCTCTGGCTGACAGAGAAATTCAAGACTCCCACCCTGTCCAAAGCTGTCTGTTGAAGCACTGTGAAGCAATGTGAATTCCGATACACATTTTTCATCTTAATCTTTTAATCCAGGAAGTGACACCCAATGAGAGCTGTGAGTTCCATGGAGGATATAAAATGTGATAGTTTCGTGTAATTAATATATTATATATTTTTGCAGTTGGAGCTCAAGAAACTCTAGATAGTTAATAGTGACATCCAAAAAAATATTCCACATTTTTTTCCTTTAAAATTCCTTCAAACTATGTATATTTATTCTCAACCTGATTATGCAGTTTGTATTTTTTAGCTAAAAATCTATTTGGCTTTCTTGGAAAAGCAAGCGTAGTATTTTATTTATTTATTTATTTATTTATTTATTTATTTTCCATCGTGTTAGGTCTAGGGGTACTCATTTCATCCCTACTGTGTTTTTTTTTTTTTCTTGCAAGACTCCTAAAATCCCTGCAGTGCCTTTCTCTGTGTTTGCATAGAGTATGAAAGATGAAATAGTTATAACAGAACTAAACTGTTAGCATTTTTCCTACCTTTTGTTGGTAGAATCGATGAATATATACTGTATTAATGCTCGGTGATAGCCAAGCTCATTGCTAAACATTTATGTGCAGCTATGTATACAATGTCATAATAACTTGACGATCTTTCTCAAGGGAGAGAAACTGAGTATTTGCACTTTGGTAGCTTTATTCTGACATCTGAGTGATGCTCCTTCTACCAGCCACACTCACTGTACGCCACTCACATTTCATCCTTTGTTATCTGATGTAGCTACAAAGCTGGAAATTTCCGTATACAGTATTTGCTCTAATTAATTCTGATTTTCTTAAATACAGTACAAATACACAGAAACAACAGAAGTATGTTGACTTCATAAAGAGGATATCAAGTATGGGAAAAGTTATAAAGGCTCTGAGTATACAGGTACTACTTGGTAGGCTTGCTTATTTCAGAAATATCTTCTAGGATGTCTTGCAACAGAGACAGAGAACATCTCCAGACCTGCCTTGTGCTGAGCTAAGACTGATAACCAAGGTATCTTTTAAACTATTATTATTTTTGTCTGCAGAGAAATTGAACTAAAACTATGCATTCAATTCTAACCCACAGACCAGCTAGCAGAGAAGTCAGACTTTCCATTTTGGTTTCCAATTTAGACAGTAAAATGAGATCCTTATCCCATCATCTGCCTGTGGCCTGCTGAGTACACTATAGCAACATGGCTATAAAAAATCATGTATTTTTAGGGAAGGAGCAATCAGGGTAGGTATTTATTCAGTTTTGAGATTCAGAACCTAATAATGGAATATTTTGATTGTTTTAAATAATAAGCCAATTAGTCTCATGGCTGTATTTTTTTTTTCTATTTTCTGTACTGGCATAACTCAGATGCAAAATAGATAATTTAGTAGCATCTACTGTTTCGAAGAGAGGGGAGTGTTGCTGCCACACTTCTTGTGAAAGAAAAGATTTCTAGTTGTACATACATCAGATAATGGTTATTTTAACTCAACCCAACATATGCAGAAAAAATCTACAATGTTTTTGTTTTCTGTGCATATCTCATTTGAACAGATTATTTTTTAATACTTCACCAAAATTTAGATTGTAAAAATAGTTTTTCTGTTTAGAGATTAGAATCAGCGTCATCATTTTTTTTTCTTTTTTACTTTTCAGAAAAGAAAATTGAGACCATCTGTCTATTAATTTTTCCCCAAGTTGCAACCATAACTATTTTGTAGTATCACATAGCTTCATGTTTTAAGCATTCTACTTGTATGTGTGTATTTTTGACACATCTCAAGGGTGTGCAAAAACATCTTTCCCAACTCCGTCTGGACTGAATATTAACCTATAGTTTGTGCCTTAAATCTTGTTCGTGCTTGGCCAAGGTACATCCTCAATTAAAGAAATCTTCCTAATCTGTTTTTTATACAAATCTCAATTTAAATATTTGCAGAATGCAGTTAGCACAAAATTGACATTTATCATGAGACTGTTCTTGAAATATAAGATTTACTGAGCAATTTAGATGTGGGAGGAACCCAGCTTTCATCCTGGATGCATGATGTTCTGAAAATAGAAATGGTATTTCCGATGCTTGCTTTTGATCCAGCTAAGTTGATATATGCTGGCAAGGGTTTTTGGGAGTTGCAAATGTCTCGTATTTTCAGGATGTCTTCTAAGCTTGAAATCCCAGCCCCTCTCTTCCAGCTGACCACTAGAGGATGGGGCGATCACCTTTTTGGGTTCTAAAATTTGAAAGAACCTGAGCTCCAGGACAGCATCTTTTTTTTTTTTTTTTTTTTTTTTTTTCTGGGTTCTTTTTTTTTTTTTTAATATTTGCTTTTTTTTTTTTTTTTGGCAAATGTGAACCTTACTTTCTGTGTTCTGAAAAATGTGTCTATGCTGTCTTCCAAATATTTTTAAATTGAAAACAAATGATACAAAGTCTCTTTAATTAGGTCTCTGATTGGGATGGCAAACAGCTAAGGAGCAGGAAGAAGGGATTGGACTTTACTGAGGAAAAAATTAGTAGCTAAGATGGAAAATGAGAAAATGCTTTTTTGTTTGTTTGTTTTTGTTTTAATATGTGGCTTTGCATAAATAAGACTAATTTAGTTGAGAGTGGCTTAACATTAAAGTAATAAAACAAATTTGTAACAACATATATGTATTAATAAAGGACTAGCAATTACTAAAATAACTTATTAATGATAATAATATTTTAAAACAAGATATACCATTGTATTTATAGCAAAGTTAGAGTTGTATTTCTGAAAGGCTTATAAGGATAACCCAAACGAAATTTTTCCTTGAATGCAACCTCAGTACTAGATCAAAACAGGGCTGTTTGCTGCTGAGCTGTCAGAGCATGCTGTACTTCTGCCAGTGGCATCCCTGTATCTAATGGCAGGTGTAGTTTTTAACAGAGTTTTTAACTGAGCTTTTCTCTCTGTAAGGAGTTAGTACACGTGTTGGCAGGGACCGAGAGCACTTCAGCTTCAGCCAGGGGAAAGTGTGACGGGTGGAAGTTGCAGACTTTGCAGTCAGGATCCTTGCTTCTTTGTGGCACGCTGCAGGGCACATGGGGGCATCAAAGAACTAAACCAGGGCCAGGCTCAATGCCCAAAGACCAATGTCAGCAGTTATGATACCAGTGCCTTTCATCTCCACCTCAGCTTTACTGTCAGTTCCTCTCCAGTGGAGAGCCGCAATGTAGGAAGTCACAGAAAGGACAAACATTCTTTATACTTAATTTTTACTTTTCGAGTCTGTTTTGTGCCCAGGTAGGTAATTTCAGGTTTCTTACAGTAGCTGCAGCGATTAAATGGAGAGTGTAAAGTTTCATACTTTGTGTTGTACACAACCATGAAGTCACACATGAAGGTTGAAGCCGGTGATGCCTCATGGGTTTTGTTAATTTATTTTATTTTTATTTTTTTTCACTTTGCAGCTGTAGCTGGGTTTTAATTCTCTTTCAGTATTTACCTGGTCTTGGTAACAATGTTTTAGGGCAATCAGGTAATCTAGAAACCTTTTGCTACTTCCTGTCTGTTCCTTTACAAAACAGGGCAGGCTATGAGACCCTTACAAAATCAGTTAGGGATCCCAGCATGCTCCATCTTTTTGGAATCCTGGCATAAAATCACGGAGTGGTTGAGGCTGGAAGGCAGCACCTCCAGAGGTGTCTAGTCCAACCTCCCTGCCCAAAGCAGGGTCAGAAAGAGCAGCTTGCTCAAGGCGCTGTCCAGTAGGGTTGGAGGATGGCAGCTCCCCAGTCTCTCTCAACCCATTCCAGTTTACTCACTCTAAAAAAGTTTTACCTTATGTTTAAATGGGAATTATTGTATTTTAATTCATGCTCATTGCCTGTTATCCTCTCACTTGCTACCACTGAAAAGAGTGTTGCTTTGCCTTCTTTATTGCCTCCCCTCAGGTATTTATACACATTGGTAAGATCCCCCTGAGCCTTCACTTCTCCAGGCTAAGCAGTCCCAGCTCTCAGTCTTTTCTCATACAGTAGAGGCTCAATTGCAAAGGTCATCTCAGTGATCCTTCACTGGGATCACTCTATTGAGTCCTGGCTCTTTTGTCCTGCGGAGCCCAGAACTGGACCTAGTACTCCCAACGTGTCTTGCCAGTGCTGAGCAGAGGGGAAGGATCACCTCCCACCGTTCATTGGTGATGCTTTTCCTAGTGCGACCCAGGATGCTGTTAGCCTTCTTTAGCACAAAGAGACATTGCTGGCTCCGTTTTCTCTTCTTGTCCAAAAGTATCTCCAGATCCTTCTCTGCAAAGCTGCTTTCCATCTGGTTAGGCCTATAGAAAGCCCACAGCCTGTGCCAATGCATGGGGTTATTCCTGCCCAGGTGCAGGACATGGCATTCCCCCTTGTTGAACTTCAGGAGGTATTCTATTTGTCAGGCTATTTCTTTAGTCTGTTGAAGTCCCTCTGAACAGCAGCACAGCCATCTGGTCTTTCAACCACTCCTTAGAATTTTGTATCATCTGCAAACTTGCTGAAGCCGCACTCTGTCCTGTCATCTACATAATGAAATTATCACAGTCAAAATGCTCAGCTTCAGACCAGTACTAATCCATGTGATATTTTCATCTAGGCACCTTTCACGTGAGATGATGAGGAGAGGGGATAGGTGTTAGGGCACCACGTGCTGCACACAAAGAGCTGAAGAGCACTTCTTAATTTCCTATACCCTGACAAGGGGTTCCAGAGCAGCAATTTGGATCTAAAGCATACTGGACTTGGAAAGTTAGGAAAGAATAATTATGGATAACATCCATTAATGTAGGATTTTCAGGTGCAAGGTCACATTGTGTCTTTGTTTTGAGCATCAGATTTGTTAGTTTTGAGTCTGTCTTAATGATAAGGAAATAACCTTAAGGAAAGGTTATAAGGTTAAATAACCTTAAGGAAAGGATAAGAAAATAACCTAAGGAAATAACCTGTTCCTCGTTTTCAGTATATGCCCCTTCAACTTCATACACATAAAGTTGTATGTGTACAACTCAATTTACTAGTATCTGAATTTGATTCTTAAGTGAAGTATGGAGCTAATTCTGTTCATTATTATTATTATTATTATTATTATGTGCATTTCTTTGGAGAAAGTTTAGGAAATACTAACATCTTGAAATTGTTGCTGAAGTGCTTAGAATGTATTCTACATATGTCTATTTGTAATAGTACATGATTCCAGACTTCATACTTAATGGATGATTAAAACCACTAAATAACTGTCTTCCTGGTGATGTGTTATTTTTGTCAAGAATGCTAATTTATTAGTTATTCACTTAAGTAGGCTATAGTTAAATGTTTCTATAGTTTGGTTCAAGCTACAAAGGTCTTGGCAATAATCGTACTGGCAGCTGTGGATCCGTTAATCCATTTGTATAAAAAAAAAAAAAAAGAATTACTCACAACCTTAAAGATATAAATTGATAAAATGGTAGAGTAGAATCTAGACCTGAAAGTCAGATGAATAGAAAAAAAAATTGTTTATGACAAGAATATTTAAAAGGTTAAATTAATTCTGAATATGATTCACTCTGTGAAGTCTGAAGTAATGGTAGCTTCATAAATAAATAAATAAATAATGATAATTTAAAACAAAACAAAACAAAAAAAAAAACACCACACCACCCTCTTGGCTAGTATTCTGATCTCATAGAATTACTGAAATGTTTTTCCTGCTGTAAATATGTGGAGGAGTCGCACATAGTTTTGATGAAGTCCTAGGGAAAATAGTTTTATTTTAGGTTTAGTAGCCCATGCCTTTTATTGCCAAAGTGTATGTCTGTCAGGTAGTCTGGCTGATGGTACATGTGGTGTGAATGGGATCAGCAAGGTATGCTGACTTATTTGCTCGGGAAGTAGAGAGGAGTTCCAGCTGCTAAGGCAGACAATATTATTCAACACCGTAATCAAGAGCATTTTACCCACATTCAGTTTGTCACTGAATGGGAAGGAGATGGAACTGGATTGAATTAGGTGCATTTCCAATAGTATCATGTCTTGCAGTTTCAATACAGATTATAAGGTACTCCTGAAGGCTAAAGTGGAAGTAATCCAACAGTGAAAAAGCCACTGTCAAAGAAGCCTGAGATGTCTTTCTTCTTTCTGGACACATGGTGTCCAATTACCCTGTTTCTGCATCTCAAGCACCGCCAGTCCTGTGTTGTAGGGGGCCTGTTTCACTTCCTCAATCCGGCCTTCTCTCCTGCATTGACCTATCTTTTAGATAGTTTCTAGGTCTTGTCCTGTGGGTGGAGTGTGGACAGTGCTGTCACCTCTCTCTGTCCCTGTCTCCTGCTGCTCCAGGTGGCTGTCAGGAGGGCCCCTGGAGCTGGCTGAGCTCCCTGCCTTGCCTGGGGCCTCTGGCGAAGCCCCTGAGCACCCTGCCCTGCTGCCACACAGCTCCGGGGCAGGCCAGTGCAGGCACGGCCTGTGCGGTGCTCACCCTTTGCTGAGGGAGCAGCCGGCTCTTGCAGCTCTGTCTCAGCTCTCTTCTGTGAGCTGTGACTGCATGCTGCCACAAGAAGCTATGACTCTTTCTGCTGGTGGGCACCAGGGACTTCTTCGTTTTGCTGATGGTGGCTTGTTAGAGCCTTGTGTTCCCCAGATGCACATCATTATCAGAGCATCAAAACAACTCTTGCGGTCTTGTCCTTTGATTCAAATTTACTTCTCGGTACAGTTGGCATATGTATAAACCCAAATTAGTCACATACTAATGTATATCTACAAAATGCTGTCAGCAAGGCCACCCAATAAAGCCATGTCATAATTAATTCCTTCTGATAAGTAGTGACTCTTTTCCCACATAAGACAAAGGTGGTTAGATGACAAGTAACAGTGTATGCTCAAAAAAAAAATATCTTTCTTTTGAAAGATGTTTGCATAATGTATGATTTTACTTTTGTTCTGATACAGTTACTTAAAGAAGTGAGAATTCAGGGCAGGTGCAATCTACATCATGGTAGGGCATGGCTTTCTACAGACTCATTTTCAAGTGGGTGATGCTTTCATAAAACATTGGGGCAGATGTTTTGAACTCATTTGTGTAAACAGATAAGCTTGAGCCTTGTGGAAAATAAGTGAAAACTACATAGTCAGCAGCCCCCATGAAGCTGAATTTGCCACACACAACAACTATGTCAAATGCCTTATAGCAACTGAATAGACTGAGAAGGAATGATTTGTATTTCCTTTTTATAACCAAAACATTAGGTTATTCTTTTCTCTAATATAAGCTTGGGGCTTGAAGAAAAAAGGGAAAGAAGTCCATCTGTTGTCAGACACTTCAGATAATGCCCTGTTTGTTCCTGGCAGGTTATTCTTCTGCAGCCGTGAGAAAGGTTGCCCTGTCTGTCACATGCATGCCTTGTGTCAGAGCTCTAACGAGTGAATTGCAGTGAAGGTAGCCTTGTTGTTGAGTTTCAGTTGCTTTTCAGAGGGTGCCACATATGTCTTTTTGCCCTCTGCTCAAGAGGAGATTGAAACAATCCTTTTGTTTGAAATACTTCACTGAAAATGCAGTTCAACGCTGAGAAGATGGTTTGGATTCTTCTTCTTCTGTTCCTGGGATTCCAGATTATATTTTCACAGTTTAGAAGTAAAAAAAATAAGGGTTACATTTCCCTTCTCTTTTTCCTAAGTGTGACCTTGAAGCTTCAGGCTGGACTATAAATGCAGCCAGGTATCTCACACATAATGTAGACACAGAAGTGTCCTGCTTAGCAGGACAGAATTGGTAATGCCAAGAACACTGTACAAGCCGGCCAAGACAGATGCTTTTTCCAGGTTGCACTGGGTCTTAGTCTACAGAAGTGAAATTTATGTGTTTAATGTAAGTATTGACATACTCAAAACATACCTGCTTCATATGTTTGGAACCAAGTCTCTTAAGAAATCATCAGTTTTAGCATCATAAGTGCCACCATACTTGCACAGTAATCTACCTTCACAGAGCCACAGAAAGGCTGAGGTTGGAAGGAGACTCTGAAGATTGTCTGGTCCAAACCCCCTGCCCAAGCAGGGTCACCCGGAGTCCTTTGACCAGGACCGTGTCCAGGCAGTTTTTGAAGATCTTCAAGGAGGGAGACTCCACAACCTCTCTGGGCAACCTGTGCCAGTGCTCTGTCACCCGCACAGCAAGAAAGTGCTTCCTGGTGTTCAGACAGAACTGCCTGTGTTTCAGTTTGCCTCTTGCCTTCTTCAGCTCCTACTGAGTTGGGTAAAATCTGAACTGCTTTGGAAGAAATTAAAAAACACATGAATAGTTGAATATAAATATGTTTATTCACGGGATAAATATTGTTTGTGATTCCAGGATGATTTTTTTTTTCAAGTTCCATTAATGCTTTTTCAAAAAATAAAAATAAAAAAAAACATAATGGGAAGAGGAGATAATTGTTCTAAAAAGCAAAGCAAAACAGATTGTTTTCTTAAAAGCCTTCATGCTAAAGGTTTCCAGGAAGATGCTGCTTCTAGTATACATGCAGTCACCAGCAAACTTGCAGTTCTATCAGAAGACTATTTTTTGGGTAGCAGAGGACAGGAACAAATAGGCAGTCAAGCCACCACCTTTACAAATGCCATCTGCTTTGGGAAAAATTTTCTCATGTAGATTTAGTGGGAAGATAAGAAGGGCAAGCTTAATCCTTCTCTCCCAATACTGACAGTGTGTTCGCCTGTGTGCTTGGGGGTTTCTGGATCCCCCAGTGCTGGGGTCAGCTCTCCCTGTTACAAGGCAGGTGATGGTGCTGGCAGTCACATGGAGGTCATTTCTTGTCACAGTGTACCCAACTCTGTGCCTTGCAGCTGCCTGGCACCTATCTGACACATAGCGTAGTCAGTCTGTGATGCAGCAGTACCTATGTTCCTGTGCAGGAGAATCATTTTTTAAATTATAAACTAATTCTTCAAAGTGCTTCTGCTATTGAAAAGCAGACTTCGTAGTGCACATGAGTTTAAGGAGACATTTTATTGTAATACAGAAACACGAAGGATGTTTGTGGCTCAGAGTGCTGCAGAAAAACAAGTTTTTGAATTTAAACTCTTAGTGAAACAATGACTTAAGGAAAAAAGAGGACTGAAAATGTTAATCATATATTAGTGTGCATCATCCGAACTTCACATGCCATTTGTCTACTAGCATTTGTTTTAGTACAAGTCTTTATAAAGAGCTGCAAGATATAAACATCGTGATAAATAGAAGATTAACTTTGGGAAATAAGTGTTAGGGAATCATTCAGATTCTTTTTAATGACTAAATTTTGTTTCAGACTTAAATATATGAAGTGGTAGATTTAATGTAAAGACAGACACAGATAAGATTCTATATGGGTCAATGCCACCTCTACGTATACATCTATGCATGTATACATATACATAGATATTCACATACACGTGTGTAAGTGAAGAGCTCTTCTTGATGATAGAGACTAGAGGCATTTCTTTTCCTTGAAGCCTGGAATGTGGAATTGAAACTAACTAGTATTTGTCATCTTGGAAGATGAAAATATGTTGTAATGTGCAGATGGAACACGTACATGTACTGTGGTGCTTATGGAAACAAATGTCTGTGTTTGAAACATAACTTTGTGGATATTCTTTCTTGGCTGTCCTGTGCTTTTCATCTTTTGAATTACAGGCAATGTTTCCATGCTGAATGAAAAATTAATGAGCATACTAGACAAAATAAAGTTTTGACTTATTGTTTTATGCATGTAGTAGTAATTACAGTAAACCTTTGTCTCCTCTTTGTCTTTCCATTTGTCTATCTGCATTATTGACGGTACATTTTGGAGTAGTTTACTAAAGACTTGTGAGTAATAGAAGTTGTATTGCTATGGTAAGTTTCATTTTGTAGATGACCATAAAGTATTTTCAGAATTCCTGTGATTTTTTCAACAACCTGTTTAAAATCCATTTCATCATGAAAAAAAAAAAAAAAAAAAAGAAAAAGAAAAAGAAAAAGTATTTGTCTAAGAAGAAGGAAGAAACTCATCTGAAATTAACCCAAGAAACAATAAGTCCAGTCTTATGTGCTATCAGAAGACTGGTTTAGTACAATTCAGGTACTGATCTTGCGTCATCTTCAAACTGGATGAGTTTGCCTTAAACACTCCTGGAGAAAAGTTCATTCCAAGATCAACCCCAAGACTGATATTTGAGTAATTCTGTGTCATTTCCCTGATGCTCGACTTCACCTTAACACTACTGGTTGTCTCATCTGTCCATTTTGATGCCTTCTGTTCAAATCTTGTAATGATTCCCACTTTATTTTTAAGCTATTAATTCAGCAATGTCATCAGATTCAGCAATGTCACCAGGGTTAAATGCCTGGTAGAATTCCAAATATATTAGACCTGTATTTCCTTTTTTTAATCTCATAAAATTTTACCACCTAATTTTACCATCTGCGTGAAGCCTTAGTATGCATGTATTTGTTTTCCTCATGGCCATTACAGTTCTAATTATTAGCAAATTATTAAACTTTAATAGTCAGACTAGACTTGGGTTGTGGTTGTTTTCTTTTCCCTTGTCTTAAACAGGCACAATGCTTTGTAATGTCTGTTTAGAACATGGAGGTTATGTAGTTCATCATGGAATGTAGAGTATACCGTGTTCTTTGAACTCCCTTTACCATGATGCTTCTGTAGAACACTGTTGAAGAGGCTAGACATAATTTTTGGCTCTATCTAATTGCCTTTTTTTCCAGTCCTATCTTAACTGACAAATTGCCCTGGTTGCAGTCATTTTGGGGTTGTACTGGATTTATTTTGTTGTATTTTTAATTTATTTAATTTGCTTAACCACTAGAAATTCTTAATGTTGTTTTTCATTGGTGGGTGTTTTATTTGTAAGTTTTATTTCTATTTATAAGGTGTTTTATTTATTTATTTATTTTCCATACACATTATAGGCTTTGAAATGCAAACACATTAGGATGTGGACACAATTTCTAGCAGTTGAAGAATGGCCATACCTCCAAATCAGTGCAAGTTAGCAGGACGTTGAATGAAATGATTGGGAGTAAAATTCTGTCTCAGCTTTCAACACTGACTGTCCTTATGCTAACTTTCAAAGACTGTCCTTCCTCAAAACGACTACAAAACGCATTGCTTTCTTAGTTGTTTTTGACTACTAGCTTTAGCACATACATACTGTGAGAAATTTTGTCAAGTCCAGAAGAGACTTTCTGTGTTTCTTATTCAGGGGAAAAAAATCTTTTTCCTTTTCCTTTTCTTTTTCTTTTTCTTTTCCTTTTCCTTTTCCTTTTCCTTTTCCTTTTCCTTTTCCTTTTCCTTTTCCTTTTCCTTTTCCTTTTCCTTTTCCTTTTCCTTTTCCTTTTCCTTTTCCTTTTCCTTTTCCTTTTCCTTTTCCTTTTCCTTTTCCTTTTCCTTTTCCTTTTCCTTTTCCTTTTCCTTTTTCTTTTTCCTTTTCCTTTTCCTTTTCCTTTTCCTTTTCCTTTTCCTTTTCCTTTTCCTTTTCCTTTTCCTTTTCCTTTTCTTTTTCTTTTTCTTTTTCTTTTTCTTTTTCTTTTTCTTTTTCTTTTTCTTTTTCTTTTTTCCTTTTCCTTTCTTTTCATATAAGCTCCGTTTTGCCTGTGGAAGCAGATTTTGCATTTGATTGGACTATTTCTGAGATGCACTGACTGAACAAGTAGAAAAATAAATACTTCTCAATTTTATGAGCAGCTTTTAAAGCTAGATTAAGATATTTAAAGGGAAAGGATTTGCATAGCTAAGATGATGGGATAGCACAGTAGCGAAACTCCAAAGATTCATTTTGGATAACTAGAAAAAAAGAAGGATAAATGCAAAGCTGGTTACTTCTATTTCATGTATGTATATTTTTGATGATAGAACATGTGGAGGGGCATAAGGATTGCTTAGCGGCATGAGCTGTATGAAACTTTGAAACTTGGACTCTGCCAGCCATGGGGAAGAAAGTGTTTTTTTAATGAATTGTTTTGAACAGGTATGTTAAGAAATCCGTAAGAGAGATTTGCCTACGTGGCCAAGAGTTTAATTTTACTGTTATCCAGGAATCACTTCACCAAAACAAAGGGCTTTTAAAAATTGAGTGTGATTCTCTATCTGCCAATGTAAAGCTCAGCTAGGTACTTGAGATCTGTGTTTCATTTCCCTTGTCTGCTTTTTCAGCAGAGTCAGCGGAGAAAATTAGTGCTTTTATTTAACCTACTAGAGTTAAACATTTTGCTGCATAATTATGCAGACTTTCCAGAAAGTACTAAGTGGCCCCTTGAGCAGAATGAAGATCAGTGCCCTGTCTTAACACTTCTAAGTGTTACCACATTTCTAATTTCAGATGCTTTCAGGATGCCGATAGGTAGAATTTGGTTTTATCAAACAAGCCATCTCAGCAGTTAAATTCTGCTATTGAGAACCTCTGAGATATGACCTCAGTTCTACTAGAGGTGATAGAATAACTGGTCTCTTAAATTTTTACAAGTGATAAAAGTGGCTTAGTGATAGCTAAGCCTCCTGGATTTTGGGGAGAACTCAACATGAGAACCTATAATATTCTTTATGCTACCTGTCTAGTAACCTAATGGTTACCAGACCTAATGTTATTAGGGCCAAATTTGCATTAGAAAAGTTTGTGGTAATTAGGTAACAAATAACTTTAGCCATTGGTCCCATTTACATAGGAAAAAATAATAAAAGATCAAAACCAAACTTACAGTGTAATATGAATTTCACAATTCCAGGTGTTTGTGGCAAGAAATATAGTCTTTTTGGCAGTTTAAAGGAACAATAATATGGAAATCCAGGGGTATGCTCTTGTTTTTCATGAATGAATGCCCAAAGCAGAAGGAAGAGAAACAAAGTTAGAAGTCTTAGGAAAACAAATTTGCCAGCTATTAAGCTGCTGCAAAATCAGCTGCATGGTTAGAGATGCAGACAAGTTTGGTACTTGTTTCACTATGAAGGCACTGAGCATTATAGGAAAGCCAGATGGAGGAAAGAAGTGATTAGCAGAACTTCAGGGATCAACTGAGCATTTGGCTTTTGATTTGATTGGATTTTGAATCTCATTGTTGTTACTAGTGCAGCCCTTCATCGTGTACCTGTCTGGCAGACCTTAAACTGCAAGTCAGTGAGCACAGTAGCAGAAAAGCACATCACTGAAGTTCTCTTGCTAAGTTTTAACTCAGTATTGAAATGTGTAGATTATGTACATACACCAGAATGAAAAGTTTCTATACTGAACCATACAATGAAACTTCATGTTCTGGGTCTAGAATATGTTTAAGTAGAAAGGTGGTTACATTCTTTTGTTAATGAAACAAAAAAATGGCAAAGAATTGCTCTTGTCAAATGGCAAGACAACATTACAACATTTTATGTTGTAATATTCTGCTAGGAATAAAGCCAATGCAAAATATTTTTGTTCTCAGTATTACTGGTGTGGTCTCTGGAAGATCATTTCTTCAAGCTGCTACAAGAACACCCTTTTACCCTTTAGGAATATTCTCTTTAATGCATACATAGTTAATAAAATAATATTATGTGTTTCTTACATCTGTCTTTACCAAATGTCTGCCTTATGAGTAGTATCACCTCTGTTTTATTTCTTTAGTCACTGGTAGGAAATTAATAACTGCATATTATTTTCGTAGGAAACATTCTTTTTCCCCCCTCTGAGCCTTAGGAGGGAAAAAAGCTCAGATAAAGAGACTGTATTTTTATCAGGCAAAACTACAGATCTGTCTGAAGGTTACATTTACTTTTTGTCAGCTTGCATTAATATAATTTTAGTCATTTTCAGTAATGAATGTGTGATTAAAGGTTATCCATATAGCTAAATAGCCATTATTACCATGTGCCATTTTGGATAATTTGTCGGCTTTGTATACCAGCAGACAGTTTACAAATAAGAATTTTCACTCCCATAGTTGAATTCATAAATCAATATCAATTGTTCACGGGTTGATTCAGCTGCTTAACATCCACCTAATAGTCTGAATTACCTTTACATCCATCCAACAGCTGAGGTTAGAAAGTAGTTTTCTGCTGCCTTTACATTCATCCCCTGAAATGTAAATTCAAGACCCATCATTCCTTGCGTATGTGGTTCTTGTACTGCCTGCTTCTCAAAAGGCTGTTTCTCCATTGCTCGGTGTTTCTGGTGATCTGAGGTATTAACTCGGGCAGTTGTGTGTGTACTAAGTCATGTAACAATCATCCAGCTGCCAGAATCACCATACAATCTGTTCAATCTCAAAATTCAGACCATATATTAAGAATATTTTTTTGTTAGTTACAAGGGACTTCCAGCCTGTATTTTGGCACAGGAGTTTGCTCCTGGCCCAAGGAGCTGATAACAGGCATAAGCTGTGGGAAAGGGAACAGCAAAATAACCAGCCAAGCAAAAAGAAACATCCTGCCTCTGTGTTTTCTTCTGTAGGAGGGGAGAAGGAATGGAAAGGAAAAGAGAGGGTTGTTTAACTGGGAAGAGGAGAAAGCAAAGGGGTAGGTTTCTTGGAAGCTAATATGAAGAGGCTGTAGGGAGAGGAACTGGGAAGGGCTGTGATGTGTGATTTCACAAAGTGACAGGCTATTTGTTTGTTGGGAGTGTTCTGCATGGAACGTGCTTTCTTCAAGGTAGAGGCTGTCTGGCTTCTGTCTGCAGCATTTCCCTGAGGAAGTGCTGAGCTCGAAATGAATCACCCCTCAAGAAACAGAGAAAACCACTTTCTTATTAGCTATCAAAGACAATACAAAACAAATAGTGTGGTTGAAATGGTCATAAAAAAAAAAAAAGAAAAAAAAAAGTGTAGTCATGCTTAAAATAATTTACTTAAAGCAATGGTCAGCATGAGGCTCTTGGCTCGATGTGCATGTTAAGGATTAAGCCTTGTGTAGAAGGGTATTTTTGTGCAGTTTGTCTGATAAGAAGAGGAACTTTGTGTTACTGTCTTGCACCCTTTTTCTGAAGACATTTTTCAAACATTGGTGCAAAGGAAGGGTAACTATGGTGACATCTTTTATAATGAGCTCCTTAAAAAAAATATTATTTTGCATATAGGATTGAGGTTTCATAGGAAAGATAGGGAATAGCTTCTCATGGTTGCACACAAATGAGGTATTGGCTTGAATTCTCACAGGTGAATAAAACCAAATCATATCTAGTTCTATCACATTGTACTTGAGTGCTCTGATACCTGAATGACTGGGTAAGAGGGAGGAGGGAAAGAAGGAACCAGACCTACTTTCTTCTTTCGGGTTGTTCACTTGCCTCAAGGTGAAGGTCATTCTACCTATCCACAATTGCATTTCTGTAATTTGCAGCTTCTGATTTATTTCTCAAACACTTTCTAATACTACTCCAGGAGGAACTGTTGACTCCCTCAGGGTGGAGAGACCTTGCAGAGAGATCTTGACAAATCAGAAGGCTGAGCAATCACCAGCAACTTGAAGTTTAAGAAGAGCAAGTGCTAGATTCTGCATCTGAGAAGGGACAACCCTGGCTATACATAAAACTGGGAACAAGAGGCTGAAGGATAGCCCCATAGAAAGGGACATGGGGGTTCTGGTTGACAGCAAGTTGAATATTAGTCAACAGTGTGCCCTGGCAGCCAGAATGGCCAACCGTATCCTCATTGCAGGGTGGGGAGGGTGCATCAGTTTGAAGGGGTGCTTCAGGCACAGCATGGCTGGCTGGTCAAGGGAAGGGATTGTCCCGCTCTGTTCTGCGCTGATGTGGCCTTACTTCAAGCACTGTGTACAGCTTGGGATGTAACAGTATAGGAAATACATAAAACTGTTAGAGAGTGTCCAAAGAAAGACTAAAAAGATGGTGAAGTGTTTAGAGGGTAAGACACAGGAGCAGCAGCTGAAGCCCCCTGGTTTGTTCAGCCCCGAGCAGAGCAGGCTGAGGGGAGGCCTCATGGCAGCCTGCAGCTCCCTCACGAGGGGAGCGGAGGGGCAGGCGCTGAGCTCTGCTCTCTGGGGACAGCGACAGGACCCGAGGGGATGGCATGGAGCTGGGACAGGGGAGGGTCAGGCTGGGGGTTAGGGAAAGGTTCTGCACCCAGAGGTGGTCGGGCACTGGGACAGGCTCCCCAGGGCAGTGGGCACAGCACTGAGCCTGATGGAGTTCAAGAAACATTTGGACAGTGCTCTCAGACATATGGTTTGATTTTTGGGTGGTGCTGTGTGGAGCCAGGAGTTGGATTCGATGATCCCCGTGGGTCCCTTCCAACTCCAGCTATTCTGTGATTCTGTGGTTTAGATGCTTGTTTGGATCAGATCCAAATACCTTCACTAGGGCTGAACAAATACAATAGTGTACCACTGTCTAAACTGATATCGTGTAGAGGCACGATAAATTTTTAATGTTCTCCTGTTCAGGTAGTGCAGTTTTGAAAGTGAGCTCCTTTCTTAAATAAAGATAGCCATTGAAGTAAACAGGAAGAACTAATACTATTATCTTAGCAGAAATACAGCCTTAAGCCAATTCCTACTACTTGTGTACCATCATCCTTTTTCATAATTAATTAATAAAGGGAAATTACACAAGTAATTTGATTTGATTTTAGTTTCTCTAAATAAGAACATGAGAATGGTTTTATTGATTCAGAATTAGGGTCCACCTAGCCTAGTACGTTATATCCCATACAGGCCATAAACAGACATGTAGGGAAGAATAGGGAATCATATAATACTTGTTTCCCTAATGCTGTCATTGCTTCCAAGTTTAAAATTAAGTAAAATATAACAAGTATTCACATGTATTGTCCTCTGAATTCTTCCCCTTTGAATAGCAGAGCTTCACAGGCTTCTTCTGTGAAAAAAAAATCTGTCTTCACTGTCACGCAAGTAACAAACTGCAAAACTGAAACAAAAGAAAGCTAAATGGCTTGGCAAGCTAAGTAGCATTTTGTTTCTAGGTGGCCACGTTCAATCAAAACTGCAGTAAATGTTTTTGAGGTGTGTTTTGGTATATGAGAAACGATTCCTGCAACTTAGAGGTCCAAAAATATATTGTAATTGATACTCTTATTGACCATTTCAGGAGTGAGGGTAAAAACTCCAGGGAAATGGTCTATATTACGCTCTCTCCATTCAATAGCAGCCTTGCTGCCTGCTTTGCAAATCCGTCAGCAGCACCCTGGGAAGAAAGCAAAAGTGCTTCTCCTGGCTTTCAGTGCATGCTCTGTAGTTAAATAGTGCTCTTCGAAATGCAGCACATTGAATGTTAAATCCCACTTAAGTAAGAAGAAATAGCACGTTATTTTTAAGCATAATCAGTATAGGAAAAGTGGGTATAAACAGGACTGGAGCAGTTAAAAAAAAAAAAAAGCTCTTAAAGGAAAGCATATCTGCACACTTCTGCAAGTGTTAAATGTAGAAGAACACATCAATCTTGGGACCTTACTGGAAATTTGTCTTTGAGTCTACTGGAAATTGGCTGTGAATATTTCACTTCATCATTGAAGCGAAGTACAAAACACTCATAGCAGAGCCACAAAGTTCTGCTATTGATTCTGTAAAACCTAGGGAATAACAAAAAGTTGTCTGAAAAAGAAAATGGACAATCCCCTCTCCCTGTAGGAATTTGTAGCAGTGTCTTTCGAATACAGATGCGGAAATAACCACCAGAACTGTTTTCTGGCATCTTAAGCTATACTTAAACTCCATAACAGTTTTAAAAGTCACTTTGAAATTCAGAGGGTAGAAAAGGGCAGTGATCATTAAAGTACTGGTACATTCAAGAGGTGGGGTTATTTGTTTATTTATTTATTTATTTATTTCCAGTTTCCATGGTCACTGTAGACAATTGGATTAGGTTTGTTGGACCATCAAAAGGACTTGTTGATCTGATAGCAAAGTTGATGCCGTATCTGGCTATGGATAGAGTGTGATTTAAAAGAGGTTACTGTGTCACATCTATAGAGGTGACTATTGCAGTTAGAAATTTTGACGTAATTTTATGCTGGGCAACCAAAAAAATAGCATACAGGGGTGACCTTTTCTATTGTAATTAGGGGGTTGGTACCTTTCCAGGGGATTATTTCATGTAAAACATTAAAATTTGCTCTTGTCTCTTTTCTTTTCCAGACAGTTGATGGTAAAGAC
Source organism: Aythya ferina (assembly GCF_964211825.1). Lineage (NCBI taxonomy): Eukaryota > Metazoa > Chordata > Aves > Anseriformes > Anatidae > Aythya > Aythya ferina. Next base: position 84,846,874 of record NC_140297.1, read on the forward strand.
TAAGTTATCTGCAAAATATTTAATAAAATGTACTGCTGATTTAAGAGCTGCTTTGCCTTTGCTTGAGATGGAGTATTAATGTTTTTCAACCTCTTTTCCTCTTGTGAAATACCTCTGAATATTTTTTTCTACCACCTTCCACAAATGAGAACATCCAGAATAGCAATTTAAAAATCAGTGAGACAGTATCTGCCTGTAAATTCTATACAGATATGTTTTGTGGCTCCATTGCTGAAATAATTGAAAAGATCATATGCTGATACAGCTCCTTGTAAAAATCCTTTCATAGCTGTTGTATAGTAGGGTTAGATATAATTTCATGAATTGTTTTAGGAAACAATAAAAAGAAATATTTTGCATAGCAGATAAACTGTAGCACTTTCTCAAAAACTGAATGACAACTGTAAACTGAATGACTTCACCACATAAAGAAGCACACAAACATTTCTTGGATAGTCAAAGGAATATAGCAGTGGGTGTTTGCCCTCCATGCATGTATGGGAGCTCCTTGATAAATCAAGAGATGTGCCAGAAAGAATGACTTCAGAGAAGACCTGCATCCCTTCCTACCAAGATTTAAATGTCCTTGCTACTGTGTGCTTTCGTGTGACTTGAACTGAAATCACATGTCCTGACTGAATCACATGCCCTAATGTGCATGTGACTGAGGAATTTTAGTGGGATAATGAAAGTGCATTTCCACAGCCTGCATTGTAAGTGCCATGTTAACAGTTGTGTGTGTAACCAGGGCTGCCTCTGGTCGCCGACTCAGGACCTGAACCTGACATGGATTAACTGGCTCAAGGTACTACCCCATCTCCTGGAGGTCACTGCCTTGCCATCACCTCCCAGCTCCTAGTCCTCATGAAATAGCTTGCCCTTGCTGTTCCCTGGCACCTGCATTGAAAGCAAATCCTTGGGTGTTTGCCCAGGCCTCATGGCAAAGCTGTCTGAGAATGTCTTTGGCAGTTTTTCTTCTGCCAAAGTGATCAACAGTATTCCTTACCCCTGGTTTGCCTCCCATGAGGGTTACTTTTACAAAAATATGTGAGCATGGTCCAGGAAAGTAATATTTTAGTGTCACTTCACATTCTCTTGCAAGCCACCAGAATGGCTTTTGACTCCTGTAAATTGTGGGGTAAGATGTTTGATGGTCACACATGGCTCACCTTGTTCTGAACTTTCTGTTGTTCAGAAAGTTCTGTTGGCAGTTCTGGGACAGGTCAGAGAGGTAATAATTATACTTCCTTGAATTCTCAGCTCATTAGTGTTTTATGCTATTGTTATCATAAACCATGTGAACGTACTACTAGTTAAAAACTCCCTCCTCCCTCCTCAAACTCAAAAAAAAAGTTTGGTTCACAACTTTGCAATAAAGTGCTTTGTTTTTCGCCTTCCTTGGTCCAAGCTGGTAGTTTACAAACTTACATAACGAGGGACAGGAATGTGCAGAAAAGTGGTTAATAGTGAACTTACGACCTTTCCTCTAGGAAAACTATAAAGCAGAAAGCTTTATTTTGCTGAATGTGCTGAAAAAAAAATAATTAAGGAGGGAATACTTCTGTTATTTTCGTTCTGTTTTGTTTCCTTGTATTTGATGTCAGTATGCAGTCAGTGGCACTGATCTCTTGTACAGCAGAAAAACACCTAAAAGAAAAGCACAGAAAAGGGATTTTACTCACTGGAGCTGATTTGGCATACCCATGCGACAGTCTAAAGATTCCCTGCAAGCCGTGCTTGGTTGCTTCAGGCAGGAATTCTTTTCAAGCCAAAAGCAGGAAACAGATTTAAAAAAAAAAAAAAAAAAAAAAAGTTAGGCTCAAAACCAAACCAAAAGCAAAGAAATACCAGGGTACCTAAATTTAAACTACATAAAATGCTAATAGGATTTTTTGAGGTAAACCTTCCATGTGTTTGTCTGCAGGACTTAGGCATTGGTTTGTAACCAGGAAGAGGTCCCATAATATGTAACTATAGGGGACTGTTTAAAAGCTCAAGAGCACAAATTTAACTAGAGTAAGCAGCACTCTTTTCATAACCTTATGTTGATATCCTTGTGGGAGCAGATAAATTTTTAATATGTTGAATCCAAAGTTAACATCAGGATGAAAAGTTTGTTGATCAATGTGTTACCTTCACTCTGTATGTTAGAGTATTTATTAAAAGACCATTGCAGTATCTGTGAGTAGGAACCCGACTAAAACTGGAAGAGCCAAAATATGGTTAAAATTAGTTGTAGTCCTTTTTTAGACCTTCTCATTTAGGTTTTCCTAAGATGAATACATTAAAAAGTTTCTGTGAAAATCAGACTGGTGACATTAACAATCACTACTGATCAGACACTAGTGATTCATTTAATGCTATCTGTACTGTGACGATAACAAACTTCCACATTTTATATGAATTTACTGCTTAAAAAGGGAATTGCTGAAAATGATAGCTCATTCTTCATGCACAGACTTCATTTGCTTTTCTCACTGACTTGGATGAGATGACGCAGTCTTCTACATCCCTGTGCTGTTGCCAGCAAGATTGAGTAGTTTGTTTTGCCAGCAAGAATGCCATCTAAGGTACTGAATTTTGTGGTGTCGTTTGGGGTGGTACCCATCACCACCTGGAATAGGGATTTTCTAGTGGGAAATAGCATATTGCTCGTTACGGATGGCCCTAATTCCAGAAAGGAAAAATGCTTTCAAGTCCCAGTGTGTCAGCTGAAGCTGTAGTTGTTCAATGATTTTGAAAACCAGGCAAAAGGAATTTCAAATTGGAAAAATTAATATTTCAAAAAGAGCCACTGTCCCTAGTCACCACGAAATGTAGTCAAGGCTACATTTGAAAAGGTAATTTAAATTAAAGTAATTTCTTCCAGTTCAGTGCCTTGCCATTATTATTTGCCTGAAGACTCTGGCTGTGTTTATCTTCAATATTATTAACTTCAATAGACTTGAATGCAAGCATTTTAGCTGAGTGTCTCATCGAAAGGATAGCTTCTTAATCTATGAATTCCCTCTCAAGTTCATCAAAATAAGCCACAGATGGTAGATATTTGGAAATTAATGATGATCTATAGATTTGAATTTGTCAGATTAACACTTCTGATGCCAGCTGGAAATTAAAATGTGCTTTTAGTACTATTTATATGTAAAGTAGGCAATTATCCTTTTTTTTTTTTTTTTTTGTAACTATCAAATTTGATTAATAATTAACCTAGGTTATTTTCCTGTAAAAAAAGGGCTCCAAAACCAAACATTTTATTTCATTTGCATTATTCTTTTTCATGGAAAATACTATGAGCTGTACTCACATATTCATAAGAGATCCAGCATCCGCTGGAAAAAGAGAAAACAATTTGAGATTTAAAATTCATTTGCTTATTAAAAAGAGCATTTATTCTCTACATCATAAATATTTTTTTAGTTTGAACAGTTAAAAATATTTTGTCGTGTTTTTGTTTTGTTTTTCTCTATTTTTTTAACCAATAGATGCAACAGGTGACTTTGTTCTCCTCTGTCAATATCTTGTAAAAATCTACAGAATAAATTTTAATCATAATTACAAAAGTCAGTTCACTGTTACTAAAAGAATGATTTTGGCTGAGTAACTTGAGACTTTTTTGTATATTTGGCACGTGAGAAAGATCTGTAGTGAAGGATAAGCAGATCATGCGTATGAGGAAAGTGTTCTCATTGCCTAATTGAATATATCCTTCATTTTATCTGCTATAGAAAAAAAATTACCTAACCTATCCTCTTGTATGCATCCTCATTGTTTTAAAATTAAGACCTTCCATAGCTTAAGTGCTTGTACGTGGAAGCACAAACGTATCTAAATTTACTCTCTTGTGTAGGCCAATTGAATTAACTTAGCTGCACATTTGAATAATAAAAATGCACATAATGATCAGTAGAACCAGGAATCATGCACATAAATTCATTTAGAAATCACATGTAACTGTTCACTTGAGAAAACAATTTGTAGCGTTCTCAAAAAAAAAGAAAAATCAGACAAATAGGATTCAAAAAAGTGCAAAATGTTAACATTTTTACTTTGAAATAGTGTAATTTGTATATTAAGACCAAGAGTGTGATTTCTACATGCATGTTTTAAATTATTTAGTTAAGAAGTGAAGACATTTCTGCCCTGCTGAATGAATGCTGTGCAAGTCATTCCAGAAAAAAAAGGAAAAAGTAAAATAGTACTGGATAAAATCCATTATTTATTCTTAAGTCAGTTTCTTGAGAACAGATTTAGAGCTGAATATCGGTGGCATACTACTGAATCATTTCATAAAAAAATAACACTTTTTCTTTCTTTACAGTTCAACAGAAGAGCAGTTTCACTGGCAAACACAAGGTAATGTACTTATCATTAGAGCACTACATGTATTTCCTACCAGAATGGTCATACTTCCCAAAGAAGGTAGAGAGGAAATCAGTGTGCATTTATGCAGGGGTGGTTTTTTTGTTTGTTTATTTTGTTTTTATTGCTAGCATGTGAAAAATACAGAAAAAAAAAAAAGGCAGAACTTGGCAAAAGCTGTTAGGGTTAGCAAAAAGGACACCCAAAATAGTGCAATCTTTCAAGAGGGGGCATTGCTAAACACCTTTAGCTTTTTCTTAAGACGAGACCTGAGCTTTCTCAATTAGCTTTTATTAATCCAAGGCCACACTTTCAAAAGATGGCATAATTTTCCTGGACAGATTCGACCAGCCTCCTCTGAACATGTAATCTTGGTGTGTTCTCCATTCCTTCATCAGCTGTAACTGTACATGATGGCATGTAACTGGTTTTACCTTTTCCTTTCTTTCACTTTCTTGTGTTGATGTTATTACAGATGGTCAGAAGGATATAGAAGATGAGCTCACTACTGGTCTGGAGCTGGTGGACTCCTGTATTAGATCACTGCAGGAATCAGGGATACTTGATCCACAGGACTATTCAGCCAGTGAAAGTAAGTTGCTAAAAATGTGCTGTTCAGAACCCAGAAGTATTTGGAGCATTTTATTCTTTAAAACTAAAAATTGGTACATTTTCTTATAATGTTTTTCTTGATTATTTTCCGATGCTGGCAAAAGACAATGTAGTTGTGAGCAGGAAAATTGCCTCCCAGAATTTGCAATTTAATTTTTGATTTTGTTTGTAATGGAGAGAATTTTATTGGAAGTTTGTGGGCAAAACCCCTGTGGCGTATATTTTAAGGAATATATTTTGTAGTTGCAGTATGGCTGTACTATACTATGAGGTCATGACACAAGACTTCAGTATCACCACTGCAAAAGTAACTTTCAAACAGCATAGTTTCAGTATGCAAAAATAATGTAATGGATTGTAGTGTGGCGTGTGAGTTTTTCTGATGTCACTTTTTAAACACAGCCATCAGGTAGCTGGTACACCTTAACGCTGTAATTTTCAAACTGGTAAACAGACAAAACTAGTTAGGTGAACTTCTTAAGGATGATGCAGAGAATGTCAGCCGTAGCAAGAAACCTGGAGCCTTTTCTCAAAGGTTGGTGTATTGGTCATGTCGCAGCTCTTCTGTTTGCAGAAGCGTGCAGTGAGTGGATAGATCTTTTGCTGGGATCAGCAATTTCAGGCTAACCAGTAGCAAAAGGGAGTGAGGGACGTGCCACTCAATGTATTAGCAGAGCAGACATTTACAAATGTTTGTGCTCATAAGTTGCATACACTGAGACAGTTTCCCAACAGGCTAACACCTCTGTTAGAAGATGTAACCCTAGACATTGAATAAGCAGATTAATTCCCTATTTTCCGTTACTTTTTTCAGTCTCCTATCTGATACATCGTTCCATTCTGCCACAAAGCATGTGCCCTTTCCATCACTCCTACTGATGCTCCAGGCATTACCTTGACCTTTCAATTTTCTCTAGTATTCCTCTATGTCCTTCTCTCTGCTCCCTTGAGCCTTTTTTTTTTTGTTTTGTTTTTTGTTTTGTTTTGTTTTTTTTTTCAGTCCCCTGCTGCCCAGTACTCTGTGACTGAGTCACATCTTTCAAGGTAGTTGCCCAAATTCAGCTTCCTCAAAATCAAAGGGGAAGATTTCTTCTTCCTTGGAAGGGCTAATGTGACAACCGCCTTCTGCACAGCCCCTCTAGCAATGGTGAATCGTCACCTGAAATGTCATCATCATTCCAAGTGAAAGCAAGGCATTGATTGCAAGGCAGAATTTTAACAAGTCAGAATATTTTTCAAAATTATTTTAAAAGAAGATTTGCAGTAAAATTCACAGCTGACAGTCCTGGGACGGTAGACAATTTTTCACTTTTGACATACACAAGATTTCTGGGTCAACAATGTCACCCACAGTTTCGGTAAGATGTTGTTTTATCTGAGCAAAATCTTCTGCTGAGAAATCATGATGTAACAATGTATGCCCTTATAATTTGCTCTGTTGTTTGTTTTATCCCCCTTTTTTTTATTCATTTGGGGGTGAGGAGAAACAGATTGAACGACTGACGTGATTAGGATTGTCTTCATACTGTGATTCTGTAGAAAAGTAAATCTGGGTGGATGGCAGGGAGGAGCTAGCATGGATGGGCATTTGGCAGAAACTGGATGAAGAGGTGAAAATTTAAGAAAAATGTTAGATTAGGATGAGGGCAGTAAATGGAAATAAATATGGGTAAGTGAAGAAAACTAGTACAAAAATTTCTGAGGAGTATCACCAAAAGATAAGACTCAAATAGGAATGTAGATAGGAAGGAGAATAAGGAATGTGGGCAAATGGAAAACACTGATGGAGAAGAGGAGCAATGGAGATGGACTGTGTGGGGAATGAGCAGGATAAGAACTGAGATTTGTTAAACCAGGAGGCCAGAGAGTTGGAAGCTGAATTTGGTTGGATGGTTTGTTCATGGGATCAGGAGATAGGTGCAAAGAGAGTGAACAACAGGGTGATGAGAATGACATTCAAGAAATGAAATGCTGATAGAGTTATGGACAGGACAGCAGCTGTCCCTAAGAAATACAGAGTTGGAGAGTACAGGCAGATGCATGTGCTCACAGGGGAGCAGGCTTCCCCACAGAGCTGCAAGCTTGATGATTTTCATTGTTAGGAAATATCTGTGAAGCTTTTGTCAGTGTCCAATATTCCTCTGTTCAGGCCTCCCTCATAATGAAACTACATCGCTATTTGCCATTTATGGTTGTAATTAAGAATCAGATATATATGCCAAAGCCAACAGTTGCAGCTCTGCTAATCACTCATAAATGCAATTAGGATGTCATATGCTGGAGTTCCTTTTTGGTTGGGTGGTCTTTACTCAATTTAGAATAAAACATCATGGACACATCAGACAGTTAAAATGTTACTGTGTTTGCAAAGTTAAAAGTAACAAAGTCAAGGATGTCTGTACAACATAATTTGTCTTTCTTGTGACTGCATTATACAACAGTTACTATCACGTCCTGTTTTGAACATTATCCGTCCATGCCTCATTTACCCCAAAGATAAGGTTCAGACTGCACAGCATACTGAAGGGGGATTTCATCTTGAACACTTCTAACTTTTCTAAGCAATGAGTAGAATGTATTTGCTATAAACGAAAACAAAAATCTCATATTTGGCAGTTCAACATCTTACTTAAAATTGACCTTTATCTCTTTTGCATCCCAAAGTTCTGATGTCATAGCTGTGAAATCATTCACATTATCTTTTCCTGATACCTACTTTTTTTCATTAGTGGATTGTTCACAGGTGTGTTGAGAACAAACATAACTAACTAACCTATGGAAGCAGTGTCTCAAACATATGAATATATGTTTGATAATATATATATATGAATATATATATATATAATATAATATAATATAATATAATATAATATAATATAAAGGGAAATTTAAAACTTACTCTGAGATATCTCATGATATTTGTATTTCATAGGCACTTTTTGTCTTAATTCCTTCCGTCTCCAAAGAGGAAGTGAGAAAAATGTCTCAGTTTACAAGTAGAAAACACATTGTTTGTGGTGCATTTGAACTAAATGTTGAATGTCACAGAGTAATCCACCAGGGCTCCATTTTTTTTCTCTGTGTTGGACAATATGCAAGGAAGGCCTGAGGTCATGCTGTGGAGAATGAGGCAACTGCACAACAAACACTGAATAGGTTTGCACTGTGTGCAAACACTGTGTACAAGGAGGGAGAGGAAGAACGATGGTTCATAAAAGGCATCTCAGTCATCTTCTAAATTTAGAGGCCTTGAACTTGCAATATTACTTTATTTTACTTCTGCATTTTGAATGCAAAGCTGTATTTTACATCACTAGGCTGACTCTGACGAAGCATTTCTAGCCAGCCACGGCAGTTCTAGACTAGTTGAGACAGATTTTTAAAATATTCATAAGAAAGCCTGCCCAGAGATGTGACCACAGCTTCTTTTTCTGAACTGTGTGCATCCAGTGTAACAAGTCAATCTATGAGTAGCTCTATCTTTGTAGGGGATTAGTGTGTCTGTAGCCAGAATCTTTATGATTCAGTTTTACGCACTCTGACTTTCTCAGAATTATTTATAAAAAGTGGTCACATAGCAGGCACAGGCAGTTGTTATAATTCTCTAAATCCCAAATATCACATCTGCTATTCCTTTACTAGCAAATAAAAGCTGTGGACATAGGCTAACAAGACACATCACATGAAAGTGGCTTACACAGGAGGTCTGTATATAGCTAGCGGTGCTTGCTAATTATCTTTGCTGAGTGTGAATCAGCAAATAGACAAATGTACAGGTACATACGCTACATAAAACTTTTATTAATATGGGCCAAAACAAGCAGAGTGATTAATGATTAATTTTTTGAAGTAATTATTGTCAGACAAAGACATGCGGATTTATGCCTGCTATATTCTCTCAAGTTTTCTGTGGTTGTCTGTGCCTGACACAAGGCTGTATGCATCTGAGGAGTGCTCCTGCACTGTTGCCTTTCTCTTTCTTCTGTCTCTACTCAGTATAAACTGGCTTCCCAGAAACACGTGTTTCTACTTACAAATAAATAGACAAAAAGTAAGGAAACTTCCAGAACTGCGAAGAAGGCTGCAGCTGAGTTAAGTCCTAAACCTGCCTATCCTTGTCCAGCTTCCTGTACTGCACCAAATCCTCTTTGTCTTTGCGTAGCTATAGATCAGTCATCGCTGTATCACTCCTGTTTACATCAAACAGGAGCTGACATGGTGTCTGACGGGAGTTCAGATCATCTTGAGTGCTTCTGGGGATGCCACCAGCAGAAGGCCAGCAGTCTACACATACCCTCCGTCCCTGAGGGTGGCAGGTATGGGCTGCTGCTAATGGCAGTAGCCATCAGCTACTGAATGTCCCAGGGACCAGCCAGGTCCCTTGGTGTGCTGTTGTGACACTGAATCCTTCCTCCTGGTTCTTAAGTAGCTGTAACACCCCGTGTGGCAGCCCCGGGCAGACAACAGAGCTGTCTGTTCCTCTCTGAAACTATTCCTCAATCCACCGTTGTCTCCCTCTGATGGGGCCCCAAAGTACTTCTTTTGCATGGATGAAGATAAATACCAGTCACTCTGAATAGGATTGGGGGAAAGACCAGAGATGTGGAAGCCAAGTTTGGTTATACAGAAGACTCTGGGAATGGGTCACAGGGAGGGACAGCAATCCATGGTAAGTGTAGGGACTGGAATCACTGGAGACAGAAACATGCAGGGGAGCAAGAGTTGGGCTGGGGAACAACATTCAGGAAAGAGCTAACACTAGGGATGTTTCAGTCAGACAGAAGGCACAGAAGCATTGAGTGGTGACTGTAGGTCACATTTTGTGACCTACATTTTGTGAGAACTGAGTATGCATTGTGGAGAGCATTCATTAATATTTTAGATTAGAAAGCTTGGAAAAATGGAAGGTGAGGGAAAAAAAAGGCACTTTAAACTCCCCATCACTGCCCCACTCAAATCAAGTAACTACTACAGGTCCGTTCCTTTTGCTACCTGTTCATTATGCCTCCATTTTTTTCCCTACTGTTACGTGTAAGAAGAATTGAAAAGCTGGAAAGGTTCATGGAAAGAAGGCGAGTAAACACAGATATACAACTGTGGGTGAAGAAGGCTGTTTGCTGGAGAACATTTTTCATTACTGCCTGATAAGGTCACAGTCTGGCCTGCAGATAGGTGGGAAAGGTCCTGATGAACTGTCTGAGGCACTGAAATGTCCATCCTCTGTGACACAGAGGACCTGGAGGCCTCTGAGCGATCATTACGGACCAAATTGCCTTTTCCTGCCCATGTTTGAAAGTTTGCATTTTAAAGATGGGTAGTGTGAGTAAGAGTGAGATCAATGTGGAATGAGAGGAAAATTTTGGTCTTGTATTTTATACTCTTCCTTCCCAGTAGCTGCCCTCTGCCCCTGCCTCTACGGTTTGTTAGCATGCCCCATCACGGACTGCCTGATACTGGCCTAAAAATTGGTTCTGAAATAATTAGCTGAGGCAGATGGAGTCCTTACAGACCTGTACAGGTTGCAGCAGTGAGGAGAGGCAATGGTTACTTGATCTGTCATGGCATTAGCAAAATGAGGGCTAGGCAGACTACTGAGATTATTGAGCAAATCCATTGGCACTTTCTTCCTAACTTAAACCACAAGCTCAAATGTCTCCTAATCCAAAAGTCTCTAATTTTAATTTAAGGTATCTATACTTTTATCTTTCATGCTATTTCCTTTGCTTCAGTCTCCACAAAATGAACCTTAGACAGGTCTTAAAAGGATTATGGAGTAAATTTATGGAGCTTTTGGTGTTTAAGTTTCTAACTGAAATGGAATCGTCTCACCAGTTATTTTTCACTTGCTTAATCACTTTATGTGGAAACCCTTCTTCTTTGCTCTCTAAATAGTTCCCGCAGACTGCAGCTACAGAGTATTTGTTGACATGAATCATAAAAATTCTTGGATCGGCTGCAATTGTCTGATATTTTTGAAATGCTACATTCTGAACTTCAGTTTATAAGTATTTGGTGTTAGAATTGCAGTTTTCCCCATCTGACACTGCCAGTACTCCAGACTTTTTTTTTTTCACAGTTTCTGAATATATTTTTGTTTACATCTGTGACCCTATTGCCCTATGCTCAAGATTAATTGCAGACTGATAAGGGAATAAATACAGTGTAGATTAAATAACACTCTCTTCTTGGCTATCACCGTTTTCAGAGTGCACTTGTTACATGTTAATAAAAATGCAGGCAGTTAGGGACATCTCAGCCCTTCTGGGAAAGAAAAACCATGGCTCACCATAGAGGACTTGGCCTCATGATATATGAACTCTTTTAGTCCCTTAAAACTATTTGCCCAAAATGCAGCCTGGATGAATAGTAGTACCATTTAGATGTCGCTTTTTTTTTCCCTCTGAAGAATAAAAGATGTTACATGAACAGATATTTTTTATCCCATGAAATTATGTATAACTGTTGTATTAAACAGATGTGGTTTTCACTTAACTAAGCTGCCTAATTCTGAGGCTAAAAAGATGAGCTAAGCTCTTATTTTATTGTCTTAATTCAGTTTTGTTTCAGCAATTTTTTACAATAACAGAGATCCTCCTTACTCAGTGTGAAAGCAGATGTCCCAGTTTGAAAGAGCACTCCTTGTTCAACCTTTATGATTTTCATCTTTTATCAGCTGCTTTATTCATAGATATTGAAAATGGATTGAAACAAAAAGGCTCTATTTACACAATGAATGTGTAAAAAGATGTGTGTTTATGTGTTTTCAATCCCATAGCTCTTGCTTTGTGAAATTGCCACCTGTCAGATGGCTGACATGCTGAATGAGATGAAATTTGGCATCAGTGGACCTCACAATTTGTTGATAGATGAAGTTATTTCCATTTCATTATCTACTCTGAGTGCCTGGGTGATCCAGCTGAGTCATTCTTTGTGCACACAAAGGAGGTGTTCTCATGGGATCTCCTGATAAACATACACACTAATAAAATCATGTGCTCTTTGAGTATGCTTCAGAAAAGAAAATCACCTTGGCAGTGTGCGTGCCCCTCTTTAATTTTTGGAATTGGATTTTTGGAGTAGCAGTGGCGTAAGTGTGCAACAAGGGTCACCTCACCTTTCCTCCTACTTCTCTTTCCTGTTGCATTAATGGAAACTGGGCAGTCGTCTGACTCAACAGTTCTTAGCTGCAGATAAATCAGGCCAAGTATGAGGCTTGAGGGAGTTCTGATTTATTGATAAAACATCTGACAGTATTTTAATACATTCAGAGTAAATACTTGCGGATGGACATTTTGGACGCCTCTCCTTATTCCATCCATCTCTTCTAATACAAGCCTTTTCAATATATTGGCTTCAAAACTGTGGGGTTCCCAAGTCATCTTTGCCCAATTTGTAATGAGGTATATCCTCTGAAAGGTGGACAAACACGAAAGTCTTTTGTTAAAGGGTGGTCTCACAGTTATTTGTGGCATGTTCTCACAGAAAAAGTTGCGCACAAATTGTCTGAACTGTGAATAAACTTATGTTTTTTGGAGCAGTTCTTAAATAATTAGATTTTTGAGTAACAGGGATAAGATGTTGCTTCCTTGATCCTTATCTGCCTTCCCTTTCTGGCCCTAGTCACCCTAAATAGGTGCATAAAATAATCATCCTGTCATTTAACATAGTAATAGCCACTGGCCAGCAGTGAAACCAGTGCCTACAACACTGAGACCTGGTCCCTGTGGCAGTCCTCAGAGGAAGCTTAACGTCATTACAGAAGAGCTGACCACATAAAGTTGCTGTGCATTCATTGCTAAACCCTGTTAAGACGTGAGGATCTGATATTATGGAGCAAGCCCTAGACTGACCCAAGAGCCAGCTTTTACATCTCAGAATCAATGTTTACAGACAGTGCTCCTCTGGAAATGCTCCATCAGCGACGAACATCCTTAGCTTGGACTTCATTTTTTTATCCTCTGTCAGAGGCTGAGTTCAAAGGTGTTGAGAGTAGCTCCAGATGAAAAGATGCAGTTCAAACACCATCATTACGTACTCTATATCTTCCTTTGGTCACCTTTGCTCCTTATCACTGGTATCAGCATGGTAAGATTTGGGTAAAACAAGCATGTCTTTGCTGCTAGCATACTGCATCCAATTAAATTCATATCGGTCTTCTCATTTCAAGAGTGCAAATGACTTTTTTTTTTTCCCTTTTCCTTAGTGATCACTTCCCTTATGCAGGCAGGAGAAGGCCACTGCAAAGAGTCAGACTTAGGAGCAGAGCCACATCAGGGGCTCTCACCACCAGCAATCCTGACAGCCTTTGGCATCTGTTTCATTGTCTGTGGTCTGCCATGACTTTCAGGTAGTGGGGTGTTATAGATTGTAACTCGGGTCCAGCTGATCTCACTCTGCCAAGACGCTCTGCCTGTCTTCAAGCTCACGTGTGACTGTTTCCCAGCAGGAGGCCTGGGGAAGCCTGAAGGAGCCAGCAGCATTCAGGGAAGCTGCTTCTGCTTTTGCTTGTTCCTCAGGGCTGGCACAGGGGTTGCTGTGGGCACCCTCCTGTGCATGACACCAGCTGCCTAAATTTTTCTGCAGACATTTTATAGACCAGTAGGGTATCCGGGTGGATTTGCAGGCTTCTCAGGGAGAGAGTGCTAGAAGGCACTGGCAGAACTCTCCAAAGCGTGACAGTCCAGTATGTTCCTGTCCTGTTGGATCTAAATGCTGACTCCATTTTAATCTCTCTTCTAGCCTTCTCCTTTCCTGTGCTCTCTCGTCCTTTGCTATCCCATCTTTCCATAAGCTACCCATTCCTGTCTTACCAAACCTGTATGCCTATTACTTCCCTTCTTGCTTCAGTTCCATCTTTTCTTTTCCAGTTCCTTTATCTTTCTTTTCACAAATCATGAAATAAAACCTCAGTGCCCTGCCCCCAAAACCTTATTCACCCTCAGAGAAAAAAAATAAAAATAAAAACATATTTTCTGCATAAAAGTGGCCTTGTAGTCCTCATTTTTTACACCTTTATCTAACTTTACGCTAATCCACATTGCTCATTGATGTGCCATGTTGCAAGTCCGAAGGTAATACTATGACAACATTACAACAGTCATTTGTAATTTCCCTCCACTTCAGTACAGCAACCTGTTGTCTGATTTTCTGTTTCAATGCACTGTCACCTAGAACATGTCTCTTAGGGTTCCCTTATCTCAGGTTATCCCTACGTGATGAAATGGACTTTTTATGTATCAATACCATACTGAGGGAATATGACTTCGTATTGCTTCACATCTGAGCTTGCTTGTCCTGAGATGAGTGTGACTTGAGTACGCAGTGTCATTTCATGCTGTGTAAGTGACTTACAACCCTTGCCTAAATAAAACAACCCTTTAAAATCTAGCTTTATTACTGTGCTTCGAAATGTGAAAGTTGAATTAACACAGGAGTAATAACAGCTGGTAAAGTATGTATGGAGGGGGAGAATGAAAATGTGGGAGCACTGAAACCAGGGAAGCAGGAGCAATTAGTAGTAGCTTCAGAGATGGAAAGGAGGTAATGATCAGCTTGTAATGATTAGCCTGTGGCAAACTGAAATCCTGCACAAGTAACCAGGTGTTCCCTCATCCACTGCAGGAAGCAGTTACTGAAACTCATTAGAAAGTGACAGTGACTTATGGTAGCATCTGTAGAAGCAGAACATGGAAAGATTTTTGGCAGCGCAGAAATACATCAGTAAATATTTTGTCTGTAGCATGGGCCAGGAAACAAGTGCACCCACATCCTCATGACAGACTGATAAAGCACTCGCCCTACTCGTGCCGTAGCGGTATGCCAGCGCCCGCGCTCTCAGCACGGTTAGAAGTGCCAAGAGCTGCACAGCTCTCTGAACTACCCACGCCAGCTCGTGAGCACGAAACCGGTCTGTAGATACAGCTGTGCAAAAGAGGTAATTGGCTTGTTGGCCTGTGTGAAATGTGCATGGAGTAGATCATCTTGGCAGGTATGGTTTTCGCCACGGAGAAGTTTTAGGCAGTATTTGTCTTCAACCCACATAGATCGGGGCATACCTTCTGTTTTATGGCTTGGGTGTTTCTGGCATATGAAAAAGTTTCTCATAAAATTTTGACCTAGTTGACTTACTTATTAGTAAACCGACTTCCAAGGCAGTGTTAAATACATTCTGAGCCAGTTCACCTCAGAAACCAAATAGCCATTTTCATTTGTGGACAGAAAAGATTCAAAATTTAAGACTATTAAAGGTCAGGGAAAAATAAAAAAAAAAGAGTTCTACTTTGCACGTCATAGGAGACCTATTCTGTGCTAGTAGCTATGTTCATAGAGCAAAATACAAGATGCAATGATACCTTTTGGTATCCGATCCAGATATCTGTGAATAGTTGTGTATGCTTTGTAGTCAGAAGCTTACGTTTGTTTGTTTTTATTTTTGCTAGCAGCATAGGTTAAGTCTACCAGAAGAGATTTGTCTGATTTTTTTGATTTCTGATAATGCACTCAGCTTTCATGTGAGTCACGCTTGTGTGATGTCTGTAACCATCTGATTTTATTTCCTAGAAATAAAAAGGGAACACTTTCGTTCAATATTATCAATAGCAGCCTTAAGCTGTGGTGGGCAGAGAGGGCGATTAGGAACACTTGAAATTGACAGTTGGTCTTTTAAGGTATAAAATGCTTCCAAAAATTATGATTTAATCATACAAAAGATGTTCTTAATTTATTTGGCTTTTTTTTTTTCCTGTAAACCAAGCACACACTCCATTTTAAAAGTGTATATCTCTTGCAAAATGGGAGGTAGATTGACTATGAAAACATAAATTTAAAAAATTACAATTATTTATGCCAAAATTCAGTGTTACCCAAATGGAAGCATGAGACTTCCTTCCGAGTCGGAGATTGCTGTCTGCATAGCTGCACATGCTGCATCCTCCTGCATGCAAGTTTCTTCTTGTGGTCACCTTCAGAAACATACCTAATCCCATCCCAAAAGCCCAGTTCAGCAACTGTTCTACTGTTCTTCCATAGTCTGATCTTTTAACACGTAGGAAACTTCTGTTACACAGAATACTGTGTGACTTCTGCCACTTCTAGTATTGCATGCCACCTGTAGAGTTTCACAGAAGTAACATCACCATCAACAAATCAGGTTGTTTGTGGAAAGAAGTGGTTTATATTCCTGGTGTAATTCACATCATGTCTACTTCAGGCCACTGACAAGGTTTTGTAGGCAGAGGCTCCTCATGAGGGTGTAACATGTGCCAGCAGAAATTTTCCTGCAAAAAGAGCTCCCGATCAACCTTAAACATCCCTAGACAGAAGGCTAGAGGATATTACTTTTCCTCTTTGTGTCCTCTGTAAATGCAATTGAGCTGTTATCCTGGCTGCCCATCTCTCACCCGGGCTCTTTCTATCCATTGCTCCTATAAAGCCCATCATCCTAATGGCTAATGATAAATTATGTCTTTCAGATAATATCTGATTTCAATATGTGCAGAGTTTAGCAAACGATTTCATAAAATATGATTAATCTTCCACAAAAGAAGTTGTTTAATCCTGAGGTCGGTTAAAAATTGCAGTAGTAGCTTATCCTTGATTTTAATCTAAATTTCAGGCAGTTTTTTTTCAATAAAAATCAAAGACAAGGGGAACTTCTGTATTCTGAGGTTAAATATGTTTAACCCTGTTATTGCTTGTTGCTTATCTTTAGGTCTTGATCTCTAACATCTCCAATAAATTCTCTCATCTGAAACAGAACTCCCAATTTTTTCTTACCATCAAACTTTACCAAGTATTGCTTATGAAAGAAGATTCATCTGTCTTGCATTTTGTACAAACATCTGGAGTAATACCATGTCTGGGTGGATATAGAAAGTAAAACATAATGCTTTATCTGAGTAAATAACACTGAACTTAGCTTATTATTTCAGGGTTGCTTTAGGCTTTGCTATGTTGCCCTGTTCTCTGAGTCTGGGATTTCATATTCGCCACATATGGTTCCTAACTTTCAAACAACTTTTATTTTATCTCACTGGAGGTTCTGTTGCATTCATAATGTACCAACTACAAATTTTTGCCATCCATGAAGAAATTCCTCCTCTTAAAACACTTCCTTACTCAGTTCAGCTATTTCTGGTTTTCTTCTTGTCCCTCCCAGGTGCACAGTTAGTGAATTTTAACCACCGGGCAGTATGGGTTTGCAGTAATGTGCTGGAGTCCCGATAGTCGGTGCTAGTGCTCATTTTCCAGCAGCCTTGATTGCAGAGCCGCTCCTGAGAGTCATTGACAGAGGAATTTCTAAATGGCTTTCTCACTTCAGGTCTTATAGTTTCCCACTACTTCTTGCGGATGGTTGTGGTGCTTTGCTGTCCCACGCAGCAGTGGTTTATTATTTCAAATCCTAACCAAAGCTTTCATTTTTTCTCTTACAATAATAGCTGAGTTTTTATCAGCATAAGCATATGATAACCAGAATGCAATGAAACCATTTTCTGTTCCCAGTTCACCTACTCTCAAAATAAAATGATCTTTGTCTTTTATTCTAGCAGTAATTAGGTTAGAAAGAGAGTTAGAAGGGATATCCTTGTATTGTTCCCTCACATAATAGTATCAGCCTAGTTTTTACATCTTTTCACCAGATACATATCACTTATAGGCTGCTTGGATGAAAATGAGCTTAGGCTACATTTCTGAACGTATTCCACCAAATTCTATTTTCCAGTACCTAAAAATATGTTCTGTAACAACACTACAACCCTTTTCTGTATCTGTAGGTAGAACATAGCCTTCTTAGTATTGGTAGAGCATAATATTGCATATAAATTACTTTCCATTTCTGTAAAACAAGTTCATTTTCAGTGTACTTGTTTGAGAATGCTGCCTCTCATCTCAGGAGATATGCTTGTTTCATAACAAGGGAGCTAATTTAATATAGAGTTTATAACTTATTCCTTCAGTTTAGGTATGTGTATGCTTTTTTTTTCCCCTTTCTTTAAGCTTTATGCATTACTAGGCCATGGAATGCCTGTGTTACATTGCAACATTGCAGCTGTGACATTCTTTATTGTAATATAGAGGTACTGACATCTGTAATATTTAGTATCTCCTAGAATATAGATCTTGAAATATTTTCCTAGTACTGTCCTGAGTGTATGAGTCAGACCTGAGATATGACTAACAGCTGTCTTTAAAGTCCTTCTTTTCCTCCAGAATGTTTGACCAATTGTCTTAACTGATACATTTAATTTTTTCCTCATTATTTTTTCTCATGACATCTTATGCATAGTAAGCCTCTGACTCAAGCCCATGTTGATGGCAGATTATCTTCTTCGAATTTTATATTTTCCTTTGGCCTAATTTTTCCTTTTTTTGCCTGTAATTAAGAAAACATCTTCTTTTTAGGATATCCAGAAAGGTCTCCCTTCTAGCTCCCATGGCTTTCCCTACATCTGACCACTGCCTCTGTTGCTTCCATCTACATTTGTTGCAACTTCCACAGAGACTAGGAAATGGGGAAGAGAAGTCTGAGCTTAGGTGGCTGCTCCTTGTCATCCTGAGCAATCCCCTGCAGGGTTTCCCTCACCGTTCCTCCACTCAATTCCTCAGCTTTCCAGCACTGTCCGAAATTATTCCAGCAACAGAGAGTTTATTCAAAGAATGTTTCTGATGATCTCGGAAATAAACCATGCTGCAGTGGAGGGTTTTAAAACAAACAAATGGTCATATATCTCTTTGCAAAACTGGGCAACAAATACAGCCAGGCTTTCGGAGTGGTTAGCAACTACTTTGCATAACTATACACACTTAAACAAAGAAAAGTAGGTTGTAGGGTAGGAATCAATATTTCACACTGAAACTAAATGACCTAAGAGGAAGAAGGAACAGTAAACAATGACTTTTGGTATTTGAAATCCTTAATTAGGCCTATATGAACACTTAGAAGATGACTCCTCCAGCTGGAATGTGAGGCACCTCAACCTATTAACTCTGTAAATGAATGTTTAAAGGACATTAAAGGAGTTTCGCTAGTGCTTTGTTTCAACTCTTACCCAAATGAGCAAAGCAGGTTGAAGAATGTGTGAAGTGATTAATTACACTAATTAAAAACACTTTATTTACACTTACTCTATAATTTATCATTACTACTTCTGTCAGTTGATCGAAGGTGAGTGAAGTGTTGTTTATAATTGGTATGTGAGCTAATTAAATGTTCGTTCTAGCATGCTTTGGTCTATTTCCTTTGTCAATTAGAACTGGCATTGCAATAGATGATTGACCAAATGGAAATGTATAACACAATAATTGTGCTCCAGTTTACTACTTAATTGGAGAGGAAATGTGCCTCAGTATTCCAACTGAGTTTAAATCTTAAGCAGAGAAAACATCCTGCTCTTTCCACTCACGTGCTAGTTTCACTGGAAACTTCACACGGAAAACTAAGTAACAAGCATGTAATTATCTCTCGGAGGCTGACTAGGTGTGTATTTCTGTAGTTTGTAGTTCAATTATTTTAGCCAATTCAAAAGTAATTATTACATACATTTAGACTACTGAAATAATCATGCCCTTATCTTGTATTAATATAGTACTGTATGTAACTTATCGTTATATGATAATTATTTGATCATTTAACAACTAACAGATAATGTATTATTGAATACTTATTACATGATAGCTTCTGCTCTGTAATACAAAATATTAGTCCTGTTTAATAATTTATTTTTTTTTCTGTTGAAGATTGACTGTACAATAGCTATATTGCATGAACTAAAAATATCTTGACTTGTCATGTACAGGGAAGCTACAATTTCTAAGAATTTCCTATGTGATGTATTCCATGAGATATTGCAGTCTACTTACTAGGAAATGATTAACTTTTCAGATGATTGACTGGCAGACAGTAGGGATAGGCTGTCATTAATACTACCACAAGGAATGATTTCTTTGGTTTCTTTTTGTGAGTTCCTCCTTCACAATAATCCCACATTCTAAATTTTGTCTATTTAGTTTTGTGAACCAGCAATGGCACTACAAGATAAGGTAAAAATATATATATATATTAAGTTATCTTAGTTTATAATAAAGTTAATCCACAGACTCCTACTACCTTACCTGGCTGTCCTGTAGATAAAAATATATCAGTACCAATACTGATTGTACCTAATTCTTATCAGCTTTTACATCACGTATGTGTTTCTAAATCCTCACTCAGGATATACTAATATTGCAAATAGCAAAATTTAATAGGCTGTGTTTCTTCCTTCCACCTCTAATCAGTGTAAAGGTAGCGCACCAGACTCTCAGCACTTCATGTCTTCTCAGCAATTACAACAGTTAACTGCTAGAAATGCTTAACTTCTGACACAGTTAAGCTCCTTGGACTCCAAATTCCTAGTGGGTTTCTTACATGAAATACTCTTTTGCTTATGACCACTATGGGATATGATCTGGAAATCACTGCTACTGCATATTCAGCAGACAGGGACCTTCTGAAAGAAGGGAAGAGAACACGTCATGACTCACCAGCTCTGATTCCCAACCAGCTCTGATTCTAACAGCTATTAGATTGCTGATGGCTACAGTGCTTGTTTTTTATCATCTCTCACCGAAGCTCCGGTAGGCATTAATGACTATCCACTGAATCAAAATTCAGTACTGTGCTGATTAACTCTGGTCAGTCTTTTTTTTTTTTTTTTTTAATTTAATTTAATTCTTTCATTGCTTAATTTGAGCATCCTTCCTCCTAGCCCAGGACTGTGGATTGTGGCAGGCAGCTGAGCATCCAGCTTCTCTCTGTGTTTGTTTCCAAGGGTGTGAGGAAATCTGCATTCAATTGTCTTTGAATTTGGCAATGTCAGGGAGAGTTAAATCCCTCTTTTTGCAGGAGGACCAGCAGAAAGAAGCATCCCTTTAAAATGTGGAGCATGCTGATGTAGTCAGTCTGCTGATGACATGAGGTAGCCCAAACTGGAGTGAATTACTGAGATTTGATTTATGTTCAAATGAGTCTACCCATACTGCTGATGTGAGGACAGGCTGCCTCTGTTAGTGACCTTCTGCCACCCTGCCACACCGTTCTGTGACCCACCAGGGAGTTGGTTTTCGGTGCTGCTACATTGCCCGCATGTTCTAGCCAAGTGGCTGCTGCCTCTGCCCAGTGCTTCTCTCTGCCCCAGGAAGGGCATCTCCGCTGCAGAAGTTACTGATTTGACATAGCTGTCAAGTCAACTGCTTTTCAGCTGAACTTCTCGCAGTCCCATGCAAAAGCTTACTTTTACAAATGGTATTCCTGATAGACTGAATCTCAACAGGAAAAAAAAAAATGTAAAAAATGACTAGGCATACAGCATTTCAAATAATATAGCTACTCTTTCCCAGCACTGGATTTTTTAATTGACTTTATACTGTACTTTCATTTGGTACATTTTCTCTGTAAGCACGCTTTACTTTCTTACACTTAAAATATCTTAAAAACTGGTTTGACTCCTACTGAAATTGCCAGGTGTACTTCAATGGATTTGAATATAGTAGCCTTAGCCCCTGAGGATTTCTGAGTATACAAAAATGGACATTTTGGACCTTCCTTCATTGTGTAAGTGGGATTGTTCTGATGAAATGTAGGTAAAAAGTCAGTTGCACAAGTTAAACAAATTTCTGTGCTGAGCAACATGATACTGTTTAAAAGCAAACTGCACTTTTTTTTTGAACAACAGAAAGCTTTTTTTATCTTGTTTTGAGTAGGCTGAAAAGTGTTGTTTGAAGAAAAGGAAACATAAGGTATGACCTAAACAGAAAAACATAGTAAAATAATTATACGGATAGAATTTTGTTGTTATGTTACCTTTTTTGTTTCCCTTACTGGTCTATAATATTTTGTTATTTCTTGGATAAGAAGTAGAATGAGAAGTTTATGTGTATTTGTTCTATGTTTTATGTGCATTTGTAACTATTTTTTTCATTGTCTTCAAATTCACTGGTAGAGCCAGAACAGTACCTGCAGGTACCGAGAAGTATCTTGTTATTCTGCTGTTCTGAAACAATTCTGTCTGTATGCAAACACACTGTATAAGAATTACTTATTTTAAAAAGAAATCAAAATGGAAGTTTTGGTTCTTGCTCTTTTTTTTTGTTACGTGGTTGGCTTGGATTTTTTGATTCTGAATGTTGGAAGATGGAAGAGGAGGTGGTCTGAAGAAAGCAGAATGGGCAGGCAGAAGATTTGAATTCCAAAGAAAATATTGCACTTAAAAATAAAAGGACAAATGTTTTCATAATTTCTTTTTTTTTTTTTTCTTTTTTTTTTTTTCTTTTTTTTTTTTTCCATTTTTGACACAGACTTAGATGATTACAATCAGGACTCTTTGTGTGACTTTGATTTCCTGTAACCAACTGTTACTATGATTTCACTGAATTAATAATAATCTTATCATTTAAGACCGCTCACTTCCTTGCTTTGGTTTTTAAATAGCTATGCTTCACCAGATTGCAGCATTGCACATTGTATTATCATCCAGAAAGAAGTACAATGGCTTGAGGTGAAATCCTGCCATGCAGCACCTTATCCTCTACAAGTAAAGGGCTCAGTAACAGCCCCAGCCGTGCCTGGTGAGGCTAATTCTGCAGCCCCACACTTATGCAAGCTCTGTGACCAACCCTTGCCAGAAGCAGCGAGGTGCTGCACCGCTTCTCTTTCGTCAGTGGTTTGTGATGGAGTCTATTAATCAGCAGCTTATATTTATGGCTGTATACACCATACTTAATGCCATAAATCAGCTTGTTCACAGTAATGCCAGACTGCTTATTTTCTGGAGCGTGTCCAGAGAAGGGCTACGAAGCTGGTGAAGGGCCTGGAACACAAGTCTTGTGAGGAGCAGCTGAGGGAGCCGGGGGTGTTTGGTCTGGAGAAGAGGAGGCTCAGGGGAGACCTTTACAACTGCCTGAAAGGAAGGTGTGGGGAGCTAGGGGTTGGCCTCCTCTCACAGGTAACTGTGGTAGGACCAGAGGGAATGGCCTCAAGTTGTGCCTGGGAAGGTTTAGGTTGGAAATTAGGAGAAAGAGTAATCAGGCATTGGAACGGGTTTCCCAGGGAAGTGGTGGCGTCACTGTCCCTGGGGGTGTTCAAGGAAAGGTTGGACGTGGTGCTTAGGGGCATGGGTTAGTGGGTGATAGTGGTGGTAGGGCGATGGTTGGACCAGATGATTTTGGAGTCTTTTCCAACCTTAATGATTCTGTGATTCTCAAGTACAGTGTGGCAGAAGGGCAAGTGTAGTCCTTGATGCTAATGTCCTCAGTGGTGGTACTCAAAGTAGGCTAGAGTCTTGCAGGGGATCTGCTCCCCTTCCCTGTTGACCTTGAAGTAAGTGTGCCAGGTACTAGCAGGTACTCCAAAGCTCTTAAACTATTAGGCTTTTAAAGTAGAAAAAATAATAACCTATAACACAACTGACTTTAAGAGCAGTGGGTAATACAAGCTAATGAAAAGGGCTTCCAAAGAAACTTTGGAAGTTTCCCTCACTCTCTGAATGGGTGACTTTTCATCTAACCCTGCCATGCCTTCTAGCACCTGGGTTTCCAGACTGTGAAGGAAATTCCATTTGCCTTCTCTGATTCCTGGAGAAGTCCTGTGCTCTCCTTCACCCCTGAGGTTTCCTTGTGGGTTGGCTCCCTGCAGTAGGAATGTCCTTCATCCTCTTCTGTTCCCTTCTTGCCTGGCCTTCTCCATGCTCCAGAAGCTTTCCCTGGCTTTAGTGCACTTTTGTTTCCCAAGCAAGGTGCACACCCAAGAGTTCCTCACTGAGCCCTGCTCCATCTTTAGAAGTTGGTCCACAGTGGTGCCTCCTGCGACGTGATGGCTCTGATTCAGTACAAATGTGAGAGGAAATTCAGGAAACCATTTTAGTGATAATACAGGAGGAAACTGACATCCACTGAATCAGTACAAGTTTGGTGCTATCCACCACAAATAACCCACCACTAATATTCTCCCACAAGAAGAACAGGTGTTTGATTTAATGGTGAAAAAACGTATGGGAAAACAGGTAGTTACGTCCTCCCAAGCAGCAACCACACAAAATGTAGTGCAAATATTTGAAGCAGTATTATAAATACTCAGTGTCTGTTAACCTGAACCTTATGAAGCTGGAGCTGTTTTCAAGCATGTTTTAAATTGAAGATTGATATTTAATTATGTAGCATTAAGGTAACAAATGAGATTGAATTATTCCAATAGCTAACTGCTGATTTAGAGTACCTGACTGAAAATAAAGAATTTCCAGTTGCTTTAATGCTTCCAAAAACAAATGGAAAATAATTGCATACACAATTCCTTGTACTAACACAATGGAGTTGAAATTGTTGCCGGGTAGAAAGAGTAGTTTTCTGTAAAGAGCCATCAGTAAGCCTTACCATTTATTTCTGTGTACAGCAGTACACAAACAAACCACTTCTTCTCTTCTGTGTGAGCTGCAGGCTCTTCAAAGGGTTTGTTTGTGCCTTCAGATTGAAATCTCAAGAATCCTGATGGGAGATGTGATCCATCTTTTCCCTATCAACAAGATGGGACTGCTTGTAGTCACTAAATCCTAAAAAAAGGAACTCATGTTTTTTTCAAGATCACTCTGATTTCAAATGTACCATGCAGTCTCTATGCTTGTTTTAGACTTAGTTATTTGCAGGTGAGCAGACTCAATCTTTTTCTACTTTTGGTTGAGAAATGAGGGTATGTTTGAAATTTAAATATGTCTGTTTCTCTCAAATGACTTTGTAATTACTTTACTCAAATACATGTAGGTTATAGTAGCTCATTACTGCTTGTTAAGGTACAAAATAAAAACTTTTACCTAATATTTAGTGAGTTCACAGCCATGTGCTTCAAACTTTCTAACTTTTTTTTTTTTCCTTTCGTTTTCCCCATTTTGGATATATTTCTTGAAGTGCATTGAAACTTTTAGGCTAAATGGTGCAGGGAGCCCTTGTATATGATCCTAGCTGGCTACGTGCATTCCCTAGTGAGCAATAGTAATATGAAAAGAACGCTTAAAAGCCAGATGCAATGAAAATTTAAACATATTGAGTTCATAGCATGTGATAGTTTAATCATTATTTAAGCTTTAGAAATGTCATAGCATAATTACTTTAAGAATGAGTTGAAACACTTTCATGTGCAAAAATTTCTTTCTTGCTTCAACTTTTTTCCCCTCCTGGGAAAGTTATGCTTTTGTGAATTTTGTGGACTTAATTATGGCAGTTGATCGTAGGCAAATTTTCAGTGAAAATTCAAAATCTGAAAGGTTAAAAGGTTAATATAACATCTAAAATATATATTTTAAAACTATGCCTATATTTTCTTTATGATCGTTAAAGAAAACTATGAAAATATTTTTTTTTATTAAACAACAAGATTTGCAACAAAAACAGTTAAATGGAAAATGCTTAGTAAGGGTTATCTGGGAATAGAAAGCTACCAGATACTGGCTTTTTAAGCATCCATGCAGGATTAATTCGACTTTCCTGTGCGTGTGATATTAATAACCTCTCAACATACATGAAGCCCTGCCTCCTTCTGTGCTTGTAAGGAAAATACAAGGCCCAGAACTTATTTTCTAAATTTGTCCTAGATCTGGAATATTCTGATGAATGAGATTGATTTGGCAATTGATAAACTGTCGATATGTAAAATAGCGTCATAATCACTGTCTGCACTCAGATGTGAGCGCTTCCACTATTACACAGCCTACTGCATTTTATTTTTTTTATATAATATGAGCCATTCAGGTTGGATTTGGGAAAATGTCAGTTATAATGAGTCTGCCATTTCTGAGAAACAAGCTGGGGAAAAAATATTTTCCATGTTAATTTTGGGGAGAAGGGGGGTTGTTTGCACATTTTTAAATGGAAATCTTTTTAATCATCCTCTTAGCAAAGACTTACAGGACACAAAATTTGGCATTTGTATTAGAGATGTATTGGGAGTTATTTCTGGTAAAATTCATTGAAATTTGACTGTCGTAAGTCTCTTTAAAATTTTTCCATGTGTGCTCCCGGAGCTAAACCAACATTATAATTTCACATCCCTTAAGGTTTGTGTCACCTGCTGTGCTCTCTTGAGCTTGTTTGTGCTAGCCAGCACGTGAAGGTATCGTCCCCGCGGAGCCACTGAAAATGCTGTGCATCGTAGCTGTTGGGGTGAAGCTAGACTGCCTTGTAACACGTGCAATGCCCCAGGCATAACCCTCGTCTTTTCTCTCCTCTTCTCTTTCGCTTGCTGGGCCCAGACACCACGGAAGAGTCAGCTAGTTCCTTGAAAACTAGGAGAGACTGCGATCAGAGATGGCATAGGGGAGGATTAGGTGGGTATTCTTTAGCGCAGCTCTTTGTGCATGGGGACAGGAGGAGGTCACCGGCAGCAGCGGTCCCGGGAAGTCCCGTCTCAGCCACGCAGACAGCGCGGTGCAGCCAGAGCCTTCCCCTGCCCCGTACACGCTCTCACAGCCAAAATCAGGAAACCTGCTGGGTGGATGTGATCAGCTCCACTGCTAGCAAACGAAACTAATGAATATGGGAGCATGTTCGAGTTTTGCAGAGCAGCTAAATGCCTGTTGAAGGTGTCACTGTTCATACTCCCAATGCTGCACGAACCTCTCGGTTTGGCAGCCCCAATCTGAGCTCTCTGCCTGTGCTGTGCTCTCCTACTGTGTGCTACTGTGATGGGAAAGACAAGATAGGCTGACAAAATAGTCATCAAAAATTCACCAAGATCAGGGTGAGCTCTACATGATGAGAGGAGCTATTAATATTTTAAAGGCTGCCATCCATCCCTACAGACACCAAAGTATTGCATCACCGTGTGTACACTGCAGAGGAGCAGCAGTCAATAGATCCGATGTGCTGGGGCCTGGGGAAGGACAAATTAGCATTTCCCATACTGACCGACTGGGTGTAATTAAGTGAAATAAACAGGCTTATCTGGGGAAAAAAAAAAAAAAGAAAAAAAAAAAGAAAAAAAAAAAGGAAACTCATAAAGTATTCTGAGCTGAATACTTCTTTATCAAATCATTTGGTTGGCTTTATTTAGGCTTGGAATTTCTTTCCCAGACAGTTTGTGACTCTTGAAGAAAGAGACATGCTCTGTAACTTGTATGGCATAACACTGCTGATTGAGGGGTAAAGAGACGTTTTAATTTAGGTGACTTTTATCACTGCAAAGCCAAAACGTGGCACGCGTTTGACGCCTCCGAGGGCCGCCCCCTGCACAGCGCCTGAGTGCTCTTTCCCTGAGACTTGCTGACGGCTCCATCCCTCTCCCCGCAGGGCCCAGCCTCCTGTCCCAGAGTGCTCTCCAGCTCAACGCCAAGCCCGAGGGCTCCTTCCAGTACTCGGCCAGCTACCACAGCAACCAGACCCTCGCCCTGGGCGAGACGGCAGCCGCCCCACTCCCGGCCCGCAGCGCCCAGGCCAGAGGTGCCATCCAGAGCTACAGCCAGGTAGGTTTCCTACAGCTGCCCTGTGCTCTCCCACCCGAAATCGTGCCGGGGAACAGCAAGGAAGGAGAGCTGCTCAGTGCTCACCAGCTCTCCGGTGCCTGCCTTTTTGCCTTGCTCGAAGCATCGTGCAGCGGGGTTGAGTTACTGCCTTGATTTCTGAATAATAAATCTGAAGCGGTTTGGCTTGCATAGTAGTAAAATAATCCTGATGAGAAAGATTTACACGCCGGTTTTACTTTCTTGCTTGCATATTTGGTGGTTGAATGTTTATCCATGTAAGTTTGAAAATTGTGCTGCTGGGGAGTCCCAGCGAAGGACTAGGACCTTGCTGTGTTGGTATCAGGTTATTTCAGAAAGCACTTAGGTGCCAGAGAATAAAAACAAAGTGACACTAGATGCAAAATCTGCTTGGGATGCCAAGCAGAGCCGTGTGCTGTTGCCCAAACTGATGTGTAAGAATCACTTTTTGCTTTTTCTTTGCCATTCTTTAAGTCAAAAACTTACCAGAGAGCCACATGTACAAATTTGTTTCAGATACTCATGAAAACTTTCTCAGTCTCTCTTCCTGTCTGAACGATTGCCTCCATTTCTGACACATAACCCTCTCACATTTTGTGCTTTCCAGCACGACATCGAAGCCTCTCACTGGGAAGTTAAGCTTCAGTTTAGACCAAAATTTCTCAAAGTATTTATGCTTCTGCATGTAAACCAAATCTGACTGGGTTTCACTGGTCAATTCAGGTTATTTTCTCTTTTTAGAACTTAACTGCCACTGTAAAGCAGACCATCTCAGTGTGACACTGGGACACGTTACAATTCAGGATTCTCTAGAAGTGAGCTGCATTTGAATTTCAAAGCCTTAAATTGCTAAGAGATTTCAAGTATTATATAGTCATCGCACAGCTTGCGGGATACCAAGAGACATACTATATTCCATTCACCCAATTTGCTCAGAAAAAAAAAAAAAAAAACAAAAAACAAAAAACAAAAAACTATTCTCCAAGCCTGAGAAACGAAATAAAACACGGTTAAATTTCATTTCAGATTGGATATGTATTTTTTTTTCTTCTGTCAAGGGTTTAAAATGAGCCCGTGCAGTGGCAAGGTCTCTGGGTTTTCCGGTGTTTACCAGAGGCCTTCCCTGATGCTCTTGGGGACTGGAGCCAGCGGGAGAGCAGGACTCCAGCAAGAAAGAAGGCAGAGGCTGTAATAACTGGTTGTAACCTGGGCAGATGTCATTAGGAGCTGTGCTTTGTGGAAAGTATTGTAGCTAAGGGTTAGCCTGAAAGGCTGGGGTGCATTCTTCAAGGAATCTAGAGAAAGGAGTGAGACAACGGGTAAGGAACAGGTTATAAGAGCAACAGAGCAGTTGAAACAAACCAAAACAGAAGAGATGAGAGAAGAAGAAAGAACCTAAAAATAATAATAAAAAACAGTGGAAGGAGGGGAAAGTGTAAACATGCAGTTGCCTAAGGTTTTGAAATATTCATATTCTTAATAAAAATTTTCTCATAATGATGGAAAAGGATGAATTTATGAAGAGGGAGAAGAACAATGATCTAGATTTTTTTTTCATTTAAATCACACTGAACAGCCATTGCTTAGTTCTAAAAAATTATCACGAATCACCTCATTCACACAGAACTGGTTACCTCCAGTAGGGTTACTAGTAAGTTAGTAAGGTAACCTTGCACATCTTTTATTTATTTATTTATTTATTTCCTTATTCTGTGTTCCTCCAGCTTATATGGTAGATGTTCCTGCAAAGAAATAACTCATGGAACATAATAAATATTAGTTCACACCATTATATTTCAAAGGATGTTTGGCAACTTCAGTTAAGTTAAAATATATGTTCAAAATATTAACAAACTGCCACATAAACTATGAATTAACACCATTTAAAAACAAAACAAAACAAAACAAAAAAAAAAAGCCAACAAAAAAAAAAAAACACCACATAATAAAGGATGTTTCAAAGGGTTATACAAGAAAGGGAAGAGTCAGTTAAAAAGTTCTGAATATGACCTGATCCCATTGCTGATCCCACAATTAAGGGGAAAAAAGTCGATCCTTGGAATTGTTTTGCTATCCCTATTATAATTAAAATAAGCCTCATGAGTCTTAACTGCTCAGATTGTGATAGTTTCCTTTTCTGCTTGTGCGCAAGGAGTACAGCTATCTCTGAACATGACTGATAGCCCGAATGTGTGGGAAAATATGTAAATAGTCCCAAGGCCAGCTGTGACAGCAAGAACAATTTCTGAAAATGCAATTGTATAAAAACCAGGAATTAATTAGTCTTGGGATTTCCTGTATAGCGCTGCAAAGTGCAATCTAACATTTTTGTCAATTTGGAGGACTATGTTATAGATCATAGAGTTTTTCCAGTGCTTTGAGTATACTTTAGAACAAAACTTTAATCTTCTAAGTGCCATGGGAATTGAATTTCTTAGCAATGACTGCTCCTGTGGCAGGAAATTATTCTGTTTCCCAGCTGAGAACAGCTTCTCAAACGTGGTGTCCAGATCCTGATACGTGCTATATTGATCAATTACCGTTATTTGCGAAGAGTCGGTAATGGCATGTGTTAGGAAAAGCAGCAGGTTTTGCAGATGAGTTACTCAAAGGTGAAGGCTCTGTTTGGACAACATGCAGCTTGTGAACAACTGATGGGGTTTACCGTCACAGTGAGAACAGTCAGCTTACACTGTAGATATATATAACGTATATCCTATAAAACATAGCATGTAATACAACC
The DNA here is from genome assembly GCF_964211825.1 of Aythya ferina. Classification (NCBI taxonomy): domain Eukaryota; kingdom Metazoa; phylum Chordata; class Aves; order Anseriformes; family Anatidae; genus Aythya; species Aythya ferina. Next base: position 84,877,087 of record NC_140297.1, read on the forward strand.
GGTGGGCACTGGTGTGCTCTGCCATGTGTTTGCAAGGGGAAGGGACAGGAAGTAAAACTAGTTAACATTTCTGGATGAAGATTTTTTTATCATGTATCATGATCATGTAACTTTCTCAGAGGCTAACCAGCAACCAACATAAATCACTACTGTGTTTTATCCAATGCTCCTAAAGCTTCTGGACTGAACGTGCTGGCACAGGACTTGAAAACCCCTAAAAACAAACAAAAAAAAAATTGAAAAATTATTTAACAGTTAATTTTCCAACTTGTTTTCTTCCTCCTATAGCCAAGTCGTTAAGCTTGTACTCATCAGACCACTGCGTCTCACTAGCCCTGTTTAGAGTATTTGCACATGGGCACCAGAAAGTGTTCAGTCGTCAAGAGAAAACTGTAAGTTGGCCCTTCTCAGTTAGAGTGTTTCCCCCTGCCACGAGTCAGGTGATGAGCTGCCTGTTGCTCTACCCAAACAAGATCTAAAATAAGGACTCCACTTCTGGTAGGATGTGGCAGATGATGAGCTGTTTAAAATGGGATTCTGAATATGAACGTGAGAAGTAGAGGAGGCAGATGAAATCTTGGGACAGATTACTCTTACTACTGCTACTCGCAGAGAGCAAGTCACCAGCAGAGTTTACGTTAGTGAAAAACGGGGCTGCAGGAGGCTGGTTTGATCCTACAGGAGGTAATGACTGCAGCTTGCGGCGCTGCTTTGCAACCAGAGCTTGACCATCTCTGAAGATCCTGAAATGACCTCACACAATGCTGTCTGTGTATGTGGAAGACGACGATGGCATTAGCTACATTCATCTACCTGTGACCTTTGAGATTAGGACCAGGTAGGCTGACAAGTTTTCCTAATAGTGTTGTGGTTTGTTTTGAAAACACAGTAGAGATGGCCTTGCACCAGTCATGACCTTTGTGTTGAAATTGGGAGAAATAAATAAAACACGCTACAGCTGAAGGATTCCCAGGTGTGGTCTGGCATCTGTTACCATATGAGTGCATTTGAACAACGGTAGCGTCTTCCTCGTAAGGTCAGGAACTTACAAATGACAGCGAAGAAGCCTGGCAAGGGAAAGACCCTTCCATAGGTGCTGCCCAAGGACGGAAGTCCGCATCATGAAGACAAGGGAGGGATTGTTAAGCATTTTCCATGCCCTATTCCACCCTTTGTAGAAGAGAATCAATAGAGGGTTTGGACCAAAGGAGGATGATACCTTGAGATAAGCCATATGGGAGTTTCTTTGAGTTGAAAAATAAAATAAAATAAAATAAAATAAAATAAAATAAAATAAAATAAAGTAAAATAAAATAAAATAAAATAAAATAAAATAAAATAAAATAAAATAAAATAAAATAAAATAAAAATCCCTCAATAGACTGGGAAGTCTTGCAATGATTGAAAGATCACAGAACATCATTAGGATTCTGAGAGTTGGATCCTTAAAAAACAACACGGGTCTCTCAAAACCCTTGTAAGGATGATCAAGTTTGCTGCCTAAAGCTGACAGCCACCACAGATGTTCAAGCCAGAGCAGCAGTGTTTGAGCAGCCCGGAGAGATGCCTTCCACGCAACTTGAATGTCCAGTTGGAAAGTCCTTCCTAGAATCAAGAGAAAGGTCTCCTCGTAGACAACAACGTGCTGTATACGATTGTCTTCACAGTCACCAGATGTGACCGTCTTTTGGGAACCTGCCCAGGAAGCTGGGAGAAGTCTCAAGGAGATGTGCTGGTGTGCTGGGGATTGAGATGTTAAGGGCCAAGCAATCCCTGAGAGCTCCAGAGAGCTAAATGGACTGAAAACTTGCTCAAAGGTAACCCAGCGTTTCAGTTTCTTCTGTTCTGTCAGGGCAGTACACAGGACATTGAGCACAACCTGCAGCTTCCTAAGGGTAACCGGTACCGTGCTGCAAATTTTCCAGTGTGTTCCTGGAAAATGTAATTTCATTTAATTCCCAAGAACTGGCTTTAAAGTCATTTTGCATCCTTATTGCTGAGACGCTGCCAGCTGCATTGACAGACGTTCTGTTCCTTCACACCTATGAAGCACAGAGGTACAGGCTCTACCAGTTTTCGCTTTTGCATTTTGGCATGCCTAGGAAAAAATTAATTTGAAGGGATTTTAGGTGATACACCAAACACATCTGCTGCACCTGCTAATACATCCATAACGGTCATTTTATTCTCTGAGACCTGGGCTGTTCAGGTTTTGCTGTTTTTACACATTGCTCTTCCCTTTGGGAGCAACCTCCAAGAATCAGCCCGCTGATGTTTCAGTAATTAGCAGCCCAAAGTTTTGCTTAAGCTGTCTAGCCATATAGGATTTTCTAGCTCCTTATCCATGAATAATTTTCAGCAGAATAAATAATGCAGCACGGTTATTTGCCCCTCTCAATACGACTTTATGAAACAGCAGTCTTGTCTAGCAAGGTCTTCCATTTGATCTTTTTCAGCTAAAGTTCTGATTTAAATTTTCAATTTAAATTGACTTCAATAAAAGCAGAGGCGCTGAAATTTGGTGCATTAAAAGTGTGAATAATGGCAGGCAGGCAGACATCGGTTAGGCTGTTCTCTCTACTCCACCATAACCTAACTGGACACCCTCAGTAATTTTATGTATAGAGCTCTGCAGATCTTGTTTTGCCAGGATCAGTAGGAAATGATATTTTAATAAGATTAAATAAGGAAAGAAAATATTTTTCATAGCTATATTAATGTTCTTGTGCTTTTTCACGCACTTCTGCTATTAAAAAGGATACGACAGAACCCACATATTGAATCCAAAGAAGCAAAACAGGATCCTTTTCTTTGGGATACTGGAAAAACTGAAATTTCTGAGTCTTAGAATAGATATTTACAGGGCTGGAGAAAGAAAATCCTTGATTTTTTTTTCATGTCTGTGAAGTAGATTGATGAAGGAGGATATAACAACTGGAAAGCAAATTTGCTCTCAATTTATTAGTTTAAACACGGTTTCATTATCAGGTTGACAACAATAATGGATAAATGGAAAAATGATGGAACAAATACCATTGTATTTCATTCCTCCATACAAAGTGTAATGTCACATCACACGATGAACAATGACGTATGGTTGTCCTAAGCAACAGACAAGGATAAACCCAGGGAGAATCTGAAATGCATTTTGCCTCTGAAAACACGAGTGGAAAATAAGAGCACACACTTGTTCCTCTGAAAAAAGTAAGAACCTCACAACAAATTTAAGACAGGTCTGAGATTAGTCACAACTCAGAAAATACTGCATGCTAACGTTGCGTTGCAATCTGTTCATCCAAAAGTTCTCTCCTTCACACGGAGCAAATGCTTGGCTTTCTACAAAGTGCTAAGCACTGTGTTTTTAATTAAGCATTTAATTCTCGTATCCTCTACTATATCTCCTTCCTTATAGCAGACCATCATAATGTGAGGGATTTTTTTTTTTTGCATTTTTTTTTTGAATTAGCGCTTGCAGAATGCTTACAGCTTTATAGAGTGAATATGGGATATTATTGGTTTACTTTAAATTAATTACTGTAAGTCCTTGACATATCAAGCAGCGTAAAAGTAGATTAGAAGAAGAAATTATGTATACATGATGACAGGGCTTGCCTAGAATCCTTAAAACCAGTGACAAACTTAAGTTACCAGGATGTTCGCTACACCTTGGTAATGGTCCAAAATACTGTATTTTGTAGCAATTTTGAGTATTGCAAAGTACACTATTATGCCAGTCCATTTTAACAGTTCAAAAGGTAAAATTTGTTAATGAGAAGCAATGGATAACGTAGCTGGTTCAAACAACCTTTTATCACGTGCAAACCTTGCTTTGTACGTGCTGTTTTAAATCTTGGCAGCCTGCTTTTGTTTTGTAGAAGGTTTTGCCACACGGTTGAAAATGAAAACTGTGCTCTTGTCAAGTGCGTTATTGGAAAACCAGCTGCAGATTAGACCTTCTCTTCTCTTTAGAGATGGTGAGAAGCTCGGAACGAAAGTAGCTTTTAAAAGTTCTCCCATATTCCCAGCGTTTGCCTTCTTCATTTTTGTAAAGTCTTTCAAATGAGCAGCTTGGAGCTGTCGGCCACGTACCAAGGCTTCAGGATGCACACACTGCGCTGTGGGACTCCTACCCCCTAGTTGCATGTCCAACCCAATGGTGGTCAGGCTCCTGGCACCTGCGGGCCCCCTGCCCGCTCAGGACTGAGGGCAAGGCTCACCTTAAATCTGTCTGTAGGGATATAGAGGGCTTGGCAGTGAGGGAAGCCTCCTGAAGCCACTCTTTGGGAGGTTTGGATCTGTCAGCACTCACCGGGGTGCCGGTGGCCTCCCTGCTGCTAACAGAGCGGCTCCTCCACAGCCTTGCCTCTTGTCCATGCCTAGGGAAATATTGGGTCTTCCCCCAGGAACACCAAGCCTTCAAGATGAGGGGCGGGGCTGCAAAAGTTAAATGCAGGAGGCGAGGGATTGAACATTTTGTAGTGGGAGGAGACTGGCAGAAGTACGCCTTTCTGGCATCTATGGACCTCCTACATGCTGCGCTCCCATCACCTGCCTTGTCCTCAGCTCCTGCCCCAAATCGCCTGCTGGGTGTCCCAGCGAGAATAAGCCAAGTTTCATTCCGGGAACTCGGTGCTTTTATTTATGTGTTTTGGTTGTTGTTTTTTGTTTTTCCTGTAGGGCGATTTTAATAAAAAAAAAGCCGCGTTTCTATTTAAACCTGAAGCAGCGCTGCTGTGGGCACCCACCGCAACTCTGAACCGAGTCGCGGAGCCCACGATTTGCATTTTAAAGGCTTTTCCGCCTCACCAAACACAGAGAGAGCTGCCTGTGTCTGAGCAAAGCACTGCTCAGGCCGATTTCAGCAGCACTGGGGGGGCTCGGAGGGAGCTGGGGTGCGGAGGAGCCAGCACCGTGCGCACCGCGAGGAGACAGACGTGAAGCCAGGCGGAATGAAGCGAGACGCGATGAAATTGAAACGGAACGATTAAAAAAAAAAAAAATAATAACAAATAATCGAAGAAGAGTGAAATAAATAAGAAGTAAAGTAAAGTAAAGAAGTATTATTTATTTAAAAAAATAAATAAATAATGAAAGGATGAAGTGAGGTGAGGCGAAGCTGTGAGCAGGTGAGGCTGTGACAGGAGCCCTGTGCCCGCCCTGTGCCCGGCGGCGGACCCCGGGCACCGTCGGGGCGCCTCCCGCTCGCCCCGCACCGGGCGCCCCCCGTGGCCCCCCCCCCGGTCCCTCTCCTCCGGGCGCCCCGCTCTGACTCCTGTCTCTGCCTTTTCCTTCCCGCAGCAGTGCCCGGGGGGCCGCGGCGCCCAGCCGGGCGGCCCGGAGCCGCCGCCGCCGCTGCCGCTGCCGCCGCCGGCCGCCGCCGCCGCCCCTGCGGCTCGGGAGCCCTTCGCGCCCAGCCTCGGCAGCGCCTTCCACCTGCCCGAGCCCCAGCACGCCGCCGCCGCCGCCGCCCGGCTCCACGCCAGCAGCGCCACGCTGCCGCCGGCGCAGCGGGTGAGCTCCCCGTGGGCCCCGCGGGCCGGCGGCTCCCCCGGCTGGCCGCCGCGGGCCGGCCCCGCTGCCGCCTCCGCTGCCGCCGCCGCTGCCGCTGCTGCTGCCGCTGCCGCTGCCGCCGCCGCCGAGGGCGCCGCCTCCGGCTCGGCGCAGCGCCTCTCCTCCTCCTCCTCCTCCTCCTCCTCCCCGCGGCAGGCCCCCCGCCGCCCGGCCGAGCCCTCCGGCGCCACCGGCTCGCCCCTCGACGCCGCCACCGCCGCCGCCGCTGCCGCCGCCGCCTCCTCCTCCGCGGCCGCACCGCCGGCGGCCGCCGTCCGAGCGAGCTCCCCGCCCGCCGCCCGCTCTAACGTTTCCTCCTCCTCTCCTATCCACCAGTTAAGCTCCGCCATCGGCACTTACGCCACTCTGTCGCCCACCAAGCGGCTGGTTCACGCCGCCGACCCGTACGCCAAGCACTCCCAGGAGCTCTTCGCCACCGCCACCCTGCAGAGACCCGGCTCCCTCGCAGGTAAGCGGGGGGCTGGGGGCGAGCGGGGGGCACGGCCCCTTTCCCCTTTTTCCCCCTTTTTCCCTCTTTTTTCCCCCTTTTCCCCTTTCCTTCCCCTCCCCGGCAGCGCTCCGGGCTCCCCTGGCTGCCACCACCCTCACCCCCCCCCCCGGGCACGGGTGGCATTTTGGGGACCCCCAAAATGAAGCTGCCCTCCCCCCGGGTTTGCTGCCACCACGCCGCGGAGTTTGAGCAGCTCCTGCAAGTGAGGGACCCTCTGCTCAACTGAGCATCCTCCGGCGGTGGTGGTGCTGTGTTTTCTTTTTATTATTATTCTTTCTTGCCTTTTTTTTTTTTTTTTTTTTTTTTGGGTTCGCAAAATTTCCAGTTTCATTGCTATAGTAACAGCTGCTATGCTCGCATGTTCCCTTCCCCGACATAAATAGACCGGGAGATAAATAGGATGCGCTGAGGGGGTCGGCTGCGTTTCGCAGGCAGGTACACACACAACTTTCTTGCCGGAGTTAAAGCCTCTGCTCATCCCCTTTCGCCCATCCTTTCCCCTGCTCCAGCACTCACAGAGCTCCCCTCTCAGATGCCTAAAAATACAGGTTCGAGTGACTGATAACCAAGCACACTCTTAATTTATGTCATCCGAAGAGCTACTGATTTTTATTTTTTTTTCCTATTTAAAAGGTGTGGAGCATGGGTTGGAAAACTTTCTGTTTTTAAAATCTAACACTGCTTTCAAAGTTCAGGACGTGTAAAAGGACAGCAGCACTGGGCGATGCCGCGACACAGTTTGGTCGCTCCTCTTGTCAAATATTCATTAAGCCCTTCTCAAATGACCACGTGTTGTATTTAGCAGCTATGTTAGTATAACTTCTTCGCCCCGCAGTCACAGAGAAGAGACGCTGTTGACCACAGCTGTTAAGTGCTGCCTTTGTAGAATAAAGCGAAAATGCACGATTCCCAAAGACTTTATATTTTGGGGAGTTTTGCAACAGCATGCTATAACACAGTTGTCTGAGTCTCAATAGGCGTGGGGGGAGCTCTCAGTGTCAATGTCATGAAATGTAAACTTTGTACACCTGTGGGTATCTACCACCAGCATTCCCCTGATTCTCCTTATCTTTGTTCTAGGGTAGATGTCTTTGCTCATGGAGGTTTCTGGCAGGCACAGTCCCTGTTTCCTTCTTTTTTTTTTTTTTAGCAGTGGAATTGTGTTGTACTGTTGTTTGTTTTTTTTCTTTTGGAGGCATCTTTTGTAGCATTGCACTGTTAACCCTGCAATGTTATTTGGAGGAAAATGTGTTCATTAGGGCTTAGGGCCCATCGTAACCACCCCAAAGTGCTTCAGTGGCAGAGCAGCTGTTTGTTCAACACTGGACCCAAGTCACAACATGGGCTTGGACCGTTTTAGGCTGTTTGGCCAATAGTTGTCCTACCTGGGGTTTGCTACTTCAGTTAAGAAACTGGCATTGATTCTCTTAGGCTGCTTTCGAATAAAAGCTTTTGATAGACTTCTGCGTCTTGCATGACGTCGGTACTTCCCTCCCTGCCTCTTTTTAGGATCTATCGTGAGGAGTTGCTCATGACTGATGCGTAAGGGCTGGGTGAAAGAAAAGCTGATGGATGCATGCTTTTAGGAAAAGGCTGGTGTATTTTGCGGGGATCTTAATATGAGGGGGGAATAATGATTGACTATCTGAACTTGATACTAAGTTTGCAAAACGACGCTTTTCTGAGTGTTGTGCCATTTTGAACAGACATAGCGAGCTTCCGAGTTACTGTGTCCCCTAGGGATTTGTGTTTAGCATATGCAAAATCTCAGTGTCTTATTTTATAACAAATGGAAAATCCTACAACTGAAGAGTTGGGTGATAGACATGCAGAAATAGTGTTGCCACTTAAATAAATAAATATGTGGAAGCAGCACTGTGTTAGTAAATACTGTTGTGTTTGTTTTTTTTTTTTTTTTTTTTTCTTCCCACAGTGGTGACATGCCTTTCAAGTAGTCCTTGCAAGGATCTCTATCACATGACCCATTCTTTTGCAAAAGTTCCCCTATTGTGTACCCGCTGCCATTATTTTCCATTAACATTCTGTAGCATGTTCATTGTGGCCTGCCAACCATTCAAGCAGTTATACATCTGCTAACAGTGTTAAGTGCTTGACTAATCTTCTGGACTTTTACTGGATTCACTGAAGTCAATGGACTACTTAGAGTCTTAAAATTAATGTATGCTTTAGAGTGAGCCTGGATCAGATGTTACAGATACTACTAAGGCAATCTGCGTTCCTGTATCGTCTTTTTTTTTTTTCTTTTTTTTCTATAAGCAATTTTGCTTGGAACAGGTTTTGTATGTGAGCTGTGGGTATTGCATATTGTTGCAGGAGTTTTCCAATCATTGCATTAAAAGTCAAACCCCTTGAGAGTGAGAGCAAGCAACTGTATGTTGAAAGGCTAATGTTCAATAAGTGGGATTTTTCCTGCTTGTTCGCTACATCCCAAGATAGTTTTTCTTTGAGGGAGGAGGAGGAGGAGGAGGAGTGGAGAATGGTTGCCACATTGCACTGATTAATGGTTTGCCTACTGTGATTAATGCAAGCTTGCATTGGTATGTATGTGTCATTGCAGGGATGATGTTACTCAAAGAAATATATATTTTTGAATCCACAGGAAGAAAAAATAAATATTTGTAGTCATTACTGGGAATACAAATAATGCATTTGTTTTATTATTATTTTTTTTGCATGATGTTAGAAATTCCTACAGGAGCTGTCTGGTTCATGAATGCCTCTGTGTCTCAAGATGCTAACAAACAGGATGGTGTCAGTGCCAGGGCTGGGTGTCTAACAGAAAGACCTTCAGATATAACTAACATTTCTTAACGTTGTAGCTGAAAATGTTCAATACTAACACATATTGCCCAAAACTGAAACTGTGTAAGATCTAATTGAAGAGATGGCATCATGTATAATGATCGCCTATAAACTAGGTTATAAAACAACTTGAAATTATCAAAATGGCAACTTATAGACTGCATCTTGAATTTGAAGTGAGGCATGCAAAAGCATGCAGTGACTCAGTTTTAACCAAGTAACCTTAGAAACGTCCTCGGAAAGGGGTTTCAGTCGAGTTACACTCAAGCTGTTGCCACTGCCAAATGTGCACGTGTATGCATAACATGTGTGCGTGTGTACGTAGGGGTTCGTGGGACTGCACAGTCTCTGTGCTTATTCTTGGTCTAGCTGCTTCACTGCTCTGAACTGCAATTGCAGTTTTTGGCAGTAGCTTTCTGATCTGTGCTGCTGCAAAGCTTGTTCTGCTGACAGTTCACTCAGTGATACGGATCACACAGGGCAGACAGTGACAGAAACACAGGGAAACTTTCAATAGGCACAGCACTGCACAGGTGCTGGCTCCTCTGAAGCATCTCCTGCTCGAAAGAATCAGATGCACGATCCAAAGAGGATCCCTCTGAGGACCAGAGGGAGAGGAGGCAACGAAAGGGTGTTGCTGAGGTAGTTTGTGCCTCAGGTTATGTGGTGGGGGTTGCAGAGCTGCCCCTGCCTTTTCATCCATCTAAAGGAAGATGAAGGGCACATAAGACAGTGGAAAGTGATGTTAAGCATTGCTTTATTGCAAGTTGCCCTTAAAAACTAGAAGGAAAAAAAAAGTCTAAAGGCTACATCATACTCTCTCAACTGTACTGAAAAGTGAGGTTTAAGAAATGCGTATTGATGTGCATCATTTTGCATAGTGTTAGGTAGTCAGAACACTATGTGGCCGCTCTGTGTGTGATTATCACCTGTTACAAACAAGAACTGAAGCATGCCTTAGACACTCCTGATGCCACTTATTAAAACTTCAGTGCTCAGCCTCACGTTGGCAAGCAGAATCTTCTTTCAGGTCTCTGTAAAATCAGAAAGAGAAGTATGTCTGTCCTTTCTGAAGGGGGACTGTGTGCATGTGTTGTATTAGTATTACAGTAACACCGGTTTATAAAAATGTGGCATGGGTTAATATAAAAATATACTTATTTACTCTTTATAGCACAAAGAGTTTTAAGTTTATCAGGGTCTAAACTGGTTCCTTCTGCTCCTTCATCTGTCTTGTCTCACTCTTCTCCCTATTTGCTGGGAACCTTCCTTTGCCCTTTCTCCTTCTGTATGCTTTTCATTGCATGTGACATGTTGAACCTGCTTCCCGCTGAGATGTATGGCAGGACTGCTATTTAATGGTGAGTGTTGACAAGTTTTAGCGTTTTGGTGTGTAATCATAGGGGCACAGAACAGATCAGCTTATGTGACTGCGTATGGGATAACTGACATTACCACTAGCCTGGATTTAGATTTCCCTTCAATTGTGTGAAAATATCAAATCATCTCGATATCATTGGCTCATCGCCATCTTAACAGAAAAATATCTAGTCAAGTGTTACAAATTCTCCAGTAAATCACACAGTAAATCATGCATTTCTGTTAGAAGGGCTGAGTTACTGCTTGTGAGCATACGTGCAGCCATCCCATTCTTTCCTACCTCTACCTGGGGAACAAAAAACTCTTTTAGCAGAGTTAGTGTTAGAAGCAATGTTAGACCTAACACGAGTCAAAATCAGCCTCTTCAAGGGCTTTAAACTATGTGCAAGTATTATTTTCTTTTAGAGTGCGTCAAAAGCAAATTCCCACCAACGTTTGCAAATGCAGGCAAGACTTCACCACGTGCATCATCATTCAGCTTTTGAGCAGAGCATTCATTATAAATAGCAAAGGCGCAAGCAAAGCGTTAACCCCAAGAGCTAAGCCAAAGTGGATCTAAAACCCCACAATTAGAAGTTCCTTGTGCTTTAAAATCACTATCTTAGGTATGGGGCTGAGCTAGTAACAGTCTTCTGTGGACAAGTAAGGAAGGAAAATCTTTGTTTTTTTTTGTCTTTAAGTTAAACAATGAGACAGGCTATCAGTATGATTGATGATAACAAAAAGGACACTCACTTGTTTCCCTCAACTATTTTTCTTTTATTTTTACAGGATCTTGTATTTCTTTTATAGGGAGAACAAAATTGCTTCATTAATTCTAATCAAAATAGTTTTCTATTGATTTTTTTTTCCTAGGTTCTGTTTGTTTTTATTAGCTGGAAAATTCCTACATCTGCCTGTCAGAGCCTTTACACACGACAGCACTGTTAATGCCCTTTTGTTCTGGGACAGACAGCACAGTCCCAGGATTTTTTCCCCTCCTTTTATTCTTGTTTTGAGACTTTCTTTCAGACAAAAAAGCAAAACAGAAAGGTCTGAGGCATCCAGTAATATTCCAGATACTAACCAGAATCTTATAATTTGATAACCCTGTGATCTTGTTGGTTTTTTTCCTCATTGTAACCTGGAGGTTAGAAGTGCTGATGCTAGACTCTCAACCGATACAAATACACATCTCAGTGTTCACTTTGCTTGTCCTTTTCTTTGCCTCTAGTTCTACTTCCACCTTTTCCTTCAGTAGTAATTACGTTATCAATCGTTTCAATTAAAACATTTAGCGTAGTGCTCAAGTCCCCCTTGAACAAGGTACCTGAAATGGAGAGTCTTCAGCAATAAAGCAGAAGGTGTAAGGTGGATGTCTTGGAAATATGTTGTTATTGCCACAGTTTTTGTTCCTGTGTCTTTCAAATCTAGTTTGCATGTAATTAAGAAGAGGCATAATTGACAGAACCAAGTAAAGAGGCTCCATTTACGTGGGTATGTCTTTGAGCTAAAGAACTTGAGCTTTGACTTCCTGTGTGAGTAAACACTATGGATATGTCTAAACTTGCATCCTGGCCATAACCTGTCCCTGTGCTTCCTTTTCTTCATACGGTAAATCATTTGGCTGATCTTCCTGATGGTCTTTCAGAGGGATAAGAAAATAAATAAGTGTTTCAAAATAACAAGCCCTTAGGCAAAGAAAACCAGTGTACGGTGCTGTTGAAAGGAGATCCAACCGATAGGAAATTACAACAGGTTAACTGAACGTGGGAAACTGAGTGTCAGTGGCTGTTGCTGGATTTTTAGGTGAATGCAACATCAAAGATGCTTCAGATCAGCACTGAGGCCTTCACTGTTGCTTGTAAGCACACAGCCTGGCATGCAGTTTCTGACCTCTGGTCTTGAACTTTTGCAGTTCACCCACAATGCTGGATTCAAGTGCTGTTTGTACGCTTGCAAGCCACCTGCAGGAATTTCTTAAGCATCAGAGCAGAATTTCAACAGCCTGTGCTTGTTTACCTGCTGAAAAGAAGTACGGGAAGGACTTGGCAAAAAGCTAGCAGAGAAGAGTCTGTGTCTGTAGCAGAGAGCCGCTTCATCCAAGGATGTGGAATCCTTTTGTCATTTTTTCTTGGCTACTGAAATCCCACAAAACTATATTAAGCTGAAGAGCAGCGTTTTAGAAACCCACCTTTATGGAACTTTTGTTTAGCAGTATGAAAACTTGTTGCCGGTGTTGATGCTAATTCATAGAGCCTTTTCTTGCTTATGTTCATCTGTATTATTTTTAGGTTTGAGCTTACAGGAAACAATTGGGGTCTCAGGGACTGTGATGGGCCCAGACCTCAGAGTCTTGAGGCCAAGCTGGTGGGGCTGAGTCTTGCCTGAGCCTGTCTGTGACTACTGCTTTGTCCTGTGGGCCTGGATGGTGTCCCTGCATTGTTGGCTGCCTCTGTAGTTGTCAGGTATGCAATTTGGGCCCTTCCAAACGTCTTTGGCCTTAGGTTCATTTGCTGAGAGTAGAAAGGAGTCCTGTTAACGGGGATAGGGAGCATTAGGCAAGGGGAAGGTCTCCTTGAGCTCCAATTTCTGGTACTCAGGCTTTTGGGGTATCAGTGCAAATACTTGCTTGTGTTGTGTGGTGTAAATCGGAGTAAGTGTTGGTCTTGCTTGTGCACTGGCCCAAGGGAGCACAGGCATGAGCTGTAGCCTCCTCATGGTCTGAAATCCCATTGCGAGGCATTACACCATAGCCTGGAAATGTTCCTTGTCAAAGTTTCAATAAATAGTATCAGAAATTTTTATTTAGGTGTTGAGGGGAAGGGAAGACACACACACACACCTTCATCATTATTGTAGTGGAAAACTTTATCATTTCTGGTTATTGTAGTGCACAAATTGTCTGCAGTAGACAGAGTAGGTGAGATCTGGAAAGTCAGCTCAGATCTAGTTAGTAGGGTAACCACTCCTTTGCTGGGATATCTATCAGCTTTTGGTTATCCTCTGCACACACCAGCTTTAAAGCAGTGCAGGTGCTTGTAATCAAAAATTAAAGTGGTTAATTATGGTAGCAAGATTGCAGGCTGGGGAAATGAGGAAGGTTCCCTTCACTTAAGGGCAAAACCTGAGTGGGAATGTGTCTGTGTTTGCCGGTGCTGAGGTGCAAAGTGTTTGCAGGGCTTGTGGGGAGTATTGTGGCTGCCAGAAGCTGCACTGGGCCAAATTCTCCCTGTGGGAGATAAGAGGCAATTTTGCTGTAATAGTGAGGTCGAACTTGAGGATCACCTGGGTATGGACTTGGAGCAGACAGAATACTTTTTGTTTTTAATAGGAGTGGTATTAGAGAGGGCAGAGGGAGATTGTCTAATGATAATGAATACGTGGAACTGTGCATTATTGTAAGTGGGTAGAAGCAAAAGTCAGAATTTAATATGCTGAAATCAGGAGGACCAAGTGATGACTAATCTTACAATTATAAGGCAAGGCATATGAAACTGCCAGTTGGGTGACAGGGATTTTAATAATAAGTACATCAAGTAGCAACTTGTAGTATATAAGCGAAGAATAGAGAAGTGCCATATTTTAATATGAGTAGCTAGGAATCTCAGGCAACCCTCATTTATCTGAGAAAATTTTGCAGACCCTTTTTCATATTTTCTCTCTCTCACACACTGTAGGTCTATAACTTGCCTTGTGGCCCCTTTCCCTCCCCCTCCAGCCCAGGTGTGAGCCTGTTCCTTTTATCGGATAGCCAGCTGTGCTGCTCTCAGGCAGTAAAACCTTTTGATCATAGGACTAAAGCTATCCTTGGGCTTAAACAGTATTGCCTGGGAGGAAAGCAAGGGTGGAGGAGGCCTGGCCCTCTGATGCTGGGACAGTTTCCTATGACTGGAGAGCAAAAGGAATCCTTCTTGCAGGGGCCTTCCCTGAGCCCCCCAGTTCAGCAGGGACGCAGATATATTTGAGTTTGCTCACCAGAAGGTGCCAGAAGCTCTTCAAAGGCTTTGTATTGAAGCCCTAGGAGTGTGATTTGCAGTGGAGGGTGAGTTGGATCTTTTCTGATGTTTCTGGGAGGAAGGGCAAGCAGAGAAGGTGGAGGGAGACAGCCCTGCATGTGCTGGGAGCGCAGGAGAAAGGGGGGATGAAATAAAAGAACAATTACAGACCCACTAATCGCAGTGCTTTGTTATACATTACAACAAAAGCTGATTCAAAGGATAATACAAGAGAAGAAGGTGAATGGTTAACGGGGTAATTTGCGACGTGAGTTCACCAAAGCCAGATTGTGTTAGAATAACCTGCTTCCTGACCCGTTCTTAGATTATATCTGATGTGGTTCTGTTTCCTACCAGAACTGTGAGTACGAATTTTCTGTAGTGCCACTTGGGAAACACTTAGTTAAGCTGGAGAAGATGGATATTCTGGCAAGAATGGAGCTGGGCGAGGACCAGGTCAAAGGAGAAGTGCCAGTGTGTCATTTTGAAAATAAAACTAGTGGAAAGGAAACATGCTACTAATAACCTTCTGCAAGAAGAACTCTTTGGGCCACTTTAAAAATATTTTTTTCAATTTTTTTATCTTGGCACAAAACCCAGGAATATGCAAAGGAAAACTCTGGATAATGTGGTCTTATAAAGCATTTTCTGAACAAAGGAAGATAAATCCTGCGTAGAAAGATTTTCTCAGATTGGGAGGAAAAAACAGACCTGGAGTTGAGCTGATAGCACAACTAATAGCGGGTTACAAATCAGTGATCTTTGGCTGAAAAGATGAGTGGGAAAGACCTGGGTGACCTGCTTGTCTGCAATATGTCCTAGCCACCTATCTTAGAAACACAACAGAATATTTCATGGCCTTATCATGTAACAAGCAAAATTTGGAAGTGTTAAGTATGGTAAGGACTTTATCTGGGGAACCGTGTACAACTGTGAGCCTCTCTGTTCAAGAAAGACTCTTTCCAGACCTCTTCTCTTCTGAACTAATTTGTCTGAATGCTCAAGAAATTAAGAAGCCTGACTTTGTGCCTTTCCTTTTCTTAAGAACGGCTGTTAGCTTGTATAGCTGCAATTAGTAAGCAGAGGCTGTACATCAAGACTAATTAATCCTGGTAAGAATTAGTAATTTCATGAAGGATTTGCCAGCCTTTTTGCAAAGATCAGTCAAGGCCCTGCTGGCATTTGGGGAAGTAGCAGCTGACCAAAGAGGGTGTGGAGGCACAAAGTAGCACATTAGTGGCGTGTTTTTGCACAGCAGGCTTTGCTGGCAGGGCTTTGACTAACCAGCCGTGATGCGTTTGGTTTGTATTCACAATCTTTGTGGTAGCTAATGTTCTTCAGGTTTCCCTTGAAGAGTTGAAAGTGGTAGCCACGTTGAAAATAGAGTGGCTCTCGATTGCACTTTTTGATGATTGCACTTTTTTCTGGTTTCTGACCAAGCTTCAAAGCTTATTCATAAAAACTTGGTATTTCTTTCCGTCTGAAGTTGGAATTCTTGTCTGTGTAGCACCTTGAGCTGCATTTGACAAGAATCTGAAGCTAATGCTGAAAGTAACTGAACAGTCTCATTCAAAGTGGTCTAATTTGTGTCCTGCCTGGCTTAATGTCCCATCCTGAGTATCCAGGAATTACGATTTTAGCCTCAAATCTCTGCTTCTCTGAAGTGTATAATGCAAGTCGCTGCTTTTCCCCCTCTTGCAGTAAGATTCAGTCTGCTTTTGTAAAATTAGGCCAAACTTCATGCAAATGTCTTCATTTGCCAGTTGTACGATCAGAGAAGTATTGGTTTCACAGGTAAAGAAGGCGTCCATTTGATATGCAAACAGTGTTGATTTGCATTTATGAATAATCAGGAGCTAACTGCAGGACAGTTCAAAATCCCTCAACTGTCTGTCACCTTTGGACTACAGTGCATCTTGGCATTCAAATGAAACCACTGTTAAAGTCCTCCTTGAAGCTGAATCCCTCCAATGGTTTGTCATGAACTATTGTAACTACTGTGAACAACTTCCTTCTTACCTTGTCTGCCTTCTTTTTGCTGGTGACTTGTCAGCATTTGTCCCTTGCAGCATTTGTCATGGCCGTTTCCTCTTAGCTTGGCCTTGGAGTTACAGGACTCTTGTAGGTTACTCCTTTCTTTTCTGTGCTTTTAGGGAAAATCTGAATCTGTGAAATTAATGACACGCTGCAAAGTCTTTTTTACTGTTTTTTTGTTGGGAGGTGAGGGAAAGGGGGGAGTGTGTCCTTTTGTCTCTTTGTTTTGAGTAAGTTCCTGGGGAAAAACAACAACAAAAATGTAACCATCCATTTCATTTTTCGTTTGCTGATTATTTTGGAAGGGTTCACAAATGATATTTTTTTCTGAGTTCTTGGAAGTTTGATTATTAAATGCTTCCTAATATTGTTTAAATGCTCTAATAATAAGCATAATGGATTAAAAGATAAATTTGAACTGTGCAGCAATTACTCCAGTTTAAACTTTGCTCAAGTCTTTAAGCCCCTCATGGTCTCAGTATCAACACTATTCCTTTTCTTCATCACTACATTCAGCATTTCTTTTATTCAGAGAAAATCTGTTAGAATTGCTGTAGATTATAATGATTTTAATAATAGGAGATTACTTGTAAGTGTTCTAACAGAGGTCTTGATATATATGTAATGGGAACAACCTGAAAACAGCTTGAATAATACTATAACAATCTGTTGAACAAAAAGCTGTAATTGTAAAAGTGGATAATCAGTGGGCTAAACTTCTTAGAAGCGTAAGTAAAGAATGTAGTTAGACTGTATTCAAATTGATTATTTGTACATTTAATAAAACCTTCATGTTTTCACTCTTGTATTTTAAATGCCGTGAGTCTCACACAGATGATTGAAAACTTGATGAGTACGCAGTGTATTACAGAATACCCAGAGATTTTCTCTTTCTTGAATGAAGCATTGAAAGAAAGACAGAGATAATAGCCCCTTTTCCCCTGGAATGTCACAGATCTACACCTGGGGTCTTAGTGAATTAGCAAATGCCTGCTGAGGACGAGAAGGCTACTGGGAGGAGAAAGTGTTTAATATTCTATCAAAGGTGACTTTATTTAAAAGAACAAATGCTATCTGATGTTTTTTTCCATTCTCTTGGTGAAATGCAAGTTTGTGTACAAAGTGTTACAGATCAAAATCTCCAGAAGTTGATATTGCTCGCACATCTAATAATATGCAATCTCATTGTAAAAGGAATTACAAAAGATAAGTTGCAAACACTTTTTTTTTTTTTTTTTTTTTTTCTGTGAGCAACCCCCAAGTGTGGTGTCTTGGATTGCAGCTGCGTGTAGCAGAGTCTGGAACGTAATGCTTGCCAAGAACTATGTGCAATATTCAACAGAGAACAGTATTTTTTAGAAGATGCATGCATGGTTGGGATTCATTGGAACGGTTTCTTTGCATTTTCACTGTTATCAGGAAGACTACCTGCTGAAACTGAACAAGCGGAAGTGCCAGTATGATTAGATCAGAAATTCAGCAAAGGCCAATGGAGGAGTATTGTGTAGTTGGACAGAGTGGACGCTTCATTACCCCAGGGAGTTTTGTCTTCTGGTGTTACCCTTACCAAAGAGTTACACTGTGACATTTGCTTTTCAGAATCAGTCCTTTGCAAAGTGCATTCCTTAATCAGCACATTTTATATGCCAGTTGGAGTCTTCCCTGTCTAGTTTGGTCTAAGCTCTGGGTGTCCGTCCCACTCGGTGTGTGGCGGGGAGCCAGCGCAGAAGCAGGCTCCCTGGTTTTCCTTGGTGGAGGCAGTTTTTTAGCACATCACACTGGATGCTGGAAGTGGTCTCTCACCCTACAGAGGTCTGTGAGTTTGGGGGTGTGCAGCCTGCACTGCTGTTGCTGGGATATCCGTGTCTGCCTCCAGAGGCCTGGAGCCTCAGGGAGGAAGGCAGGCCTCGCCTGGGGGTTACAGGCTCACTGTTCCTCCCCTTGGTTTGCAAAAAAATATATATTAACTGTTGTTAAATATCCCACAGAGTGTTTATTTCTGAATATTTATTCTGCATCTTACCAAGTACGCTGAATGTATTGCCCCAGCACCAGCCTTATCATAGAGCTCATGGAGTGCTGCAAGCTTTTACAGTTAAAAATATGGAATTTGTAAATTTTTGTTTCTAGTTGGTGCAGAAGTCAAGCAAAACTTCACAGATCTCTTCTGACACAGAGGCTTGGTGTTGGTTTCTGGTTGTCGTGAGGCAGTGGTGAGCTCCCCAAGCAGCACAAGCCAGGCATCGCCCTAACGCTTCATGTTGAAAATGGGGTTCTGGCTGTGGAGTGCTGCCTATGCCAGTGCTTCTTTCCCCTTTCCTATGAATTTGGCCGGGCTGAGGGGGAAGGGAAGAGGCAGAGCTTAACAGAAGGGAGGGAAGAAGCACCCAATGTGATCATGCAGTTAATAATTTAAAGGGGAAAAAAAGTATATGATCCTTGTCTTTCACTTTCTGCCTTGATGAAGGCAAACTGTTGCTGTATGGTATTGGTTGGTCTGGGGGACTTTTTGTTTTCTGTTTTCTTCAGTGACAGTTCTCTGTATCAGAAATGAAATGGGAATTATCTCCCTGAACTTGTCTGTCACATTTAATCTGCTGTTTCTTTCTGGCTATCTTTGCCTCTTATCTCTTTGCTCCCAGTCACGCTACTTTTTTTTTTTTCTTTCCCACTAACAATTTATTTTTGATAAAATGTTTTAAGCAGGTGAATGCTTTTCAACAGAATGAGGACAGTGGCAGGAAAAAGAAAATGCTTGTGAGGAAACATACGTGTTTTTGTTTTCACCTAGATTTATAGTAGTGTAGAATTTAAAGCAAATTTATAGTTATTGGCTTTTTATATGGCTATTGATAACAATAACTTGGCAGCAAAAGCACATTGCATGACTAAAAAGTAAGCATTAAAAATTAAGAAAATATTTGTTTATCTGTTAAATGCACTTTAAAATGTAATTAGCTTCAACATTTAGTTTAAAAACTAGTTTAAGTGGGATAAAAATTATGCTGAGATTTCTTATAAGACATAGTAAACATATCACATTACTTTATAGCTTATTTTACTACACTTAAAAGTATATTTTTTTTTTCTTGCTACCTTTCTTTATTTTTAGCAGTGATGGGAAAAGCACTAACCCTAGGTCACGGACTGGTTTTGCGGTGTCCTTTAAGCAGCCAAAGACAATCTCTCTTGAGGAGACTTTCCTAAGACCCTTAATCTGGATAATGGACAAATTGTGTCTGGGAAATTCCAGGGTGTGAACCATGCTGCTGAATGCGACAATATCCTGGCAGTGAAACTGCTAATAGGTTTGGTGGTGCAAAGATAGTTTACAAGAAGCACCTCAGACCATTCATCATATTACAGTTTAATCTTTTAAATAGAAAGCATGAGGAAAAGCAGTCTAAGAGACCAAAAAGTGAAGCAAGTATGTCTTTCAATTTTCATGGCTTTTGTGTTTTAGCACATGAGAGATCATCACACAAAAAAATAGTATGAGCTGTGGATGCAAGAGTAACACATCCATGTTATTTGTGGACACCCAGTGTTTGACGTGAATTGAAAGGCATCATATGTAATCGATCAATTCAGTGATGGTATTATTTCCTTCTTTATTTATATGAATATGCCTGAGTCATGAACAGAGTCATGTAAGGAGAATGGAAGAAGAGCGTAAGGACAAATATTAGTTTACTTCTGAACTTCTGCTCGTTAATCTTTATTTCAACATTTGGGTAAAAAACAACCAAACAAAAACTTGAGACCCAAATCAACATATAGAGAATGTGTGCATAATACCTAACCAGATGAGAGAAAGCTAAACTCAAATTAAAAGGAGCTCGCTCCAGAGTCTATTTTGGTTCTGGTTAGCGCAGATTATTGGTATGCCGGGGGCACAAACCGATGCACCCAAGGTATGCATTAGCTGGTTCTGCCATATGGCCTGTCCTGTCTTACTGGTTAATGTAACCATCTGTCACATCCTGATGATTTGTATTCACTTTCAGCACTTGGGTTAGATTAGTTTTCTTCTGTACCTTGCTTTTCGTCACTCAGTACTGGCATAGACCTGGTTTCTGAGTGTATTTCTTGATGTAGATACAGTAACGTTTGTTGTAAGCTGTACTATCCTTTTCCGATGGTATAAGGAGAAGATGCATGTTATCAGACAAGTGCTCTGGAGAGGTTTTTACATATGTTTCTGGAGGAAAAAGGTCAGTGTTTATAGCAAAATTCCAGTTACAAATGTTTGATTTCTTTCCTCTCCTATCCCCTCAGTTCTCTCTAATTTTGCACCTGGCTTCACATCAGCTTCTTTACGCGTAACCTAGACCAGTTTAGTGTCTATAAAATAGGTCTTCTTACTTATGAGTTCAGAGCAGAAATCTCTGTTTATATCCTCTTTCTCACATGTTGCTTTTTCTGAATGAAGCCATACCTCACTTCACTTCTTTCTGTCTTCTGCAAAGCATGTGGCATGCCAAAGCCACAAAAAATGCTGCGCTTCTTCTCCTGTAGTTTCTGTGCCTGCAGTCTCATTTCTATCTCAAGGATGAGCTCGTTGCAATGTTACCGTTGTATGGGTGATTTTATTGTGTATTTTTTCACTTGTAATCTAAGAAAAACTCATTGCAAATTAAATGAGCGATGTTGTCATTACATTTGAAATGAAAAATCTATACAGGCAATTGTGGATGGTCAATCCTCTTTGTTAAGAAATCAAATCTCCTGAGTGCTTTGCCTTGTAGTGTGTTCAAAATCCGAGTTTGGTACTCAGAGCCTGAAGTAGCCAGAGGGAAAATGTGTTGAAATGAGTGGGGTTGTAACCATGTTAGATTAAGTGATGTAAACACGTTGCTGATAAGTGTTCTTTCTTGTAATATAATGGATATTGAGCTTCACCCTCAGCTCATATCTCATTAGTGATGTTCCTGGATTACATGTATAAGGAAAGTGCTTAACACTACCATTGAAGACTGTTTTGGCAGATTTGAAAATGAGGGGCTGAATATTTTATCTTGTCAAATCTGGATGGTTTTCTTCAGGTTGAGCTGGTTGCTTGCATATTTCATAATTCTAAAGAGCTCTGAAAGCCTGGTGAGGAGGGCAGTGCTGTGTGCTTCGCTCTTGGAGATGTTCAGAGTATCACGAATGCATAGGGCTCCAGCAAGGCAGGGTGACTCGTTGTGCAGGCTGTCACAAGTGGCACAAATAAAAACTGTTCAGGGTTTATTAATGCATATATACATGTCTGTGTATCCATTAATTTGAATAGTTTTAATGGCCCTAGCTTATTAAAATGAAAAATGCTGCTAGTTTGGTGGTTTACTGTATTGACCTAAACTGTCAGATTAACAGTGTCATTTAAATGTGTCTATTGTATTTATTTCCATGACGGCTTGCACAGACTCTGAATAAGCAATTAGGGATTATTTTGTGTATCTCTCTCACGTTACACTTACCTGATTATAATATTTTCTTTTAGTGGAAAGTGAGATTTTTGTCAAAAAAAGAAAAAAAAATCCTGGAAAACAACCATATCCCCATATTACTGAACAACATGGCAATCTTCATCTAGTAGGGGTATTTTTATTTATTTATTTATTTTTTTAAAGGATAAAGGGTGGAAATTCTCTTTGGTCCAGTAGATAGGATTGCACTTCTCCTAGCTTCTTTCTATTGCCACCCTTGGAAGAGAGCAAAACTTCTGGGAATGTGATATCTTCATTCAGTAAAACTTGTGGAAAACACTAGAGGCATCCCACTTAGTGTCAGTCTTATTTTGAAGACTTCAGAAAGCAGAGAAGACTCTTTTCCATTCTCATGGTTAATCAATTTCTGTTTAAAAAAAATATATATATATGTATGTATATACCCTGTTTTGTTTTTTTTAAGACTTGTCTGCTTTGTTTCTGTTTTATCTTGCAGCTTTTCTTAGAGCCATTGAGTCTTCTCCATACTTTCCGTTGTGATGGATCTCCCGCATTGCAATTAAATATTTCCTCAGTCTTTTTTTTTTTTTTTTTTCAGACGAAAGATTGGACTATTTAAGGAATTAATTGTGTTTTATGCAGCCCTCAAGTAATAGTTTTCTTCTTCTCAGTGCTTCTATTTTGTTTTTTAATCTTGAAGGGAGGAAGCTAAAACACTTCAGAACCATGATCATAAGAATTGTGTCTACTCTCGTGCTAAATGCCTCATCTGTAATTAAAAGCTTGCAGAACTGTAGATGTAATAATGAGTTGTCTTTGGACTTGTACATAGACCTGTTTTGAACTGGCTCAGTGCCTTGTACCCTCCCGAGGGCAAAATGGTGTTGCTGTTTGGGGTGGGCTGGCCAGGGAGGGCGATGATTCTTGTGCATCATCTGCAGAGGTGCATGTGGGCTCGGTGAACATCTCTGCTTTGGTTTCAAGAAACCCAGAGTGGTGGGGTGAAAGGATGGTGCCTGGTGAAAGGAGGGTTTGGGCAAGCGCAGTTTGGGGTGAGCAATGCCTTGCTGACAGCTTTAGGTTTCGGGAAGCAACTTCTGACTGCGATGAGCCTCCTTGGACATGAGAATGCTAATGGGCCTTGGTAATCCAGTGTTTATTACTTCCTTGTAGTATATTGATTTCTGCTTTCCTATTCTGACCTTGTTGCTTTTCTGGACCTCTGTGAGCTGTAGACTACACAAATGCAAGATGTTTTGAAGCAAACTGTGCAGATCCACTCATAGCTTCAGGCAGTAAAGGATGTAGCCGTTTGCTACTAACCCAGGTGCTGGCAGGAGGCACGTTATGCCTGTCCCTTTCTCAGTGGCATCAATTCTCCAAGTTCACGGTCTTGGTTTTGATCGATTATCCTAACCATCTTTCCAATGCCCTCCATAGTAGCAGCAGGACATGGCAGAGAGGGGCTGACTGTAGGTAGGATGCAGCTGTCTGAAATCCATCTCACACACACTTTTTTTCTTTAATACAAAAAAAAAAAACAAGTCTTCTGTTGATTTCAATTGTAATTGCACGTTAGCTTTTCAGAAAGTTATCTATGTGATCTTTATCAGGTTTGATACAGCACCAGCAACAGACACAACTGTCTCCTCTCTCCCTATGGTTGTTGGTTAGTCATTTTAATATTTAAATAAATGTGCAATAAAATCTGTTGCTCCTAAGTTTAGACTTGAATAAATTAATGTGTAAGAATTGACAGAGCAAGAGAAAAGGCATTTTAATTGAAAGCAGAACTAGCTATTCCGGCTTTAGAAATAGCAAGTTAATAGAAACGTTTAAAATGATTGTGGTGTTCTATCTTTTTATATATTGCTTTAAACAAAATTTAAGAACTTTTAAGGGTGCTAGTATCTTGTGTTTAAGTACTGATGTCTGATTATTTGGAAATTGTGTATTAAAATTGCTTAGTGAGCCCTGTAGAAAAGTATCAGTTTCTGCCTGAAACTAATTGTGTTCAAGGGACTTGTTTTAAAAAGTGCTTATTTACTTAGAGTAGTTTTATTTTACCATTCCCTGTGAATTAACAAACGTTTAACACAAAAATTACTCAAAGAAACGTGCACAGTAAGTCGTATCAACTTCGAAGCTGCTAAGCTGGATGTCTAAGGAACAATCTCCAAGTTTGTGCGACAAGATGAAGTGTATTACAGGACCG
Source organism: Aythya ferina (assembly GCF_964211825.1). Taxonomy (NCBI): domain Eukaryota; kingdom Metazoa; phylum Chordata; class Aves; order Anseriformes; family Anatidae; genus Aythya; species Aythya ferina. The sequence continues at coordinate 84,901,009 of NC_140297.1, forward strand.
TTACTGAAACGGGTACAAAGAGAAGAATAGTGGTATGGCTCATGTTCTGATAGCCTTAATGTTGGAGATCTGAGTGTTTATGTTTCTGAAATGAAAGTATTTTAATTATCTGTTGAAATCTTTGTCTTCCTGAAATGTAATAGGGAGACTGTGCAAGTTACGTGGGTTTTCCTGTACTGTTTGTCCTTGTCTTGTTTGCTTGAACTGTAATGTGTTCTGGGCAAGAAGTGTCTCTGGTTATACATATGTTTACTGTTTAGTACAACGATGTTCTAGTCCTAGTAGTATGTGCAGTATGCAAATAAACTGCTGTGGTGGATTTTTAAATAGACCAGCATTTAGCAGTTGCAGATTTGGGACTGTCGGTGAGAGTATGGAAGAAGCTGAAATAAGCTCACCTCACCAGAGCTATAAACATAGCATAATGTGTGACAGCAAGTTAATATTTGGGTTATACTGCCACAAAAATCAATGGGAAAAAAATCTTTCAGTTTGCTGTAAGCAAGATTATAAGGAAACCTATTGCTTCAAAGAGATTTGTCCATTTAAAAATGGACAAAGTCGTACCTATAGAAGGAGGTATAATTATTCTGCAGCAAGCCTGGCTTGCTGATGCACTGTTGAACCTCTGAAATATTGCCCTCATTTTTTCCCTATATATTTTCCCTAAATACAGATTGAACCAAGTGCACAGTGAAAGCAGCTCATGCAAAAATTTGGGCGTTATGATAATTGGCTGTATTTTAGGGCACTCTGTGGGTTGCTAGACTTTGGCAGAGCTTTTCTGAGTATCGGTCACAAATGTGCAAGGGTTAAAGAACATTTGAAAATGTGGACCAGAGAGAATTTAATTCTTTAAGAATAATATCAACTTCCTGGATAATTGCAGTCGTTCTAGGTAAAATATGTTGTTCAGGTTCTTGGCAGGTTTTCCAGTAAGGGCAACAACAGAATTAGTTGCAGTAGCGTGCTAATGGCAACTCAGTCTGAAAAATGTTTGAAGGGAAAAATATGCAAATAAGATATTCCACTTAAAACATGCATCTATGTGGAAAACTTTGCAATAAATCCTGAATATGGCACATGCTGATTAGAGAGAAGGAAATAGAAGAAATTATTCTTTTCCTCCAGACAATTTATATTAAGGTTTAAATAATTTTGTGTGTCCTTCTCATTTCTATCCTGCGTTGACATCACTTTGCTTTGTGTTTTAGAAATATTTAGTGTTTATGTAATGAAACCGCTGTCAATGCAATGAATGTGGTAGAGACTTCCAGTAGGCATGCCTACATAACTTGTCTGTGAACAGCACAAGATGAGCTGGTAGAAGCCTGCATCCAGGATTTTAATCTCATAGGATTATCAGAAAGGGATGTGGTAGTTGTATCTCTAATTGCTTTTCTAAATATTTAAATAGCATGCTATACAAGTCTCTTTTTTAACGTCATGATAGAAAATACTATTTTTCAACTATTTCTAATAGTTGAAAAACAAAATATTTTAATTCAATTCCAGTCGATCTTGTTATTAGAGAGAGGGGGGAAAAAAAGGCATCATATCCTTGCAATATTTTTTCCATATGGTGTGTTTAGTTTATTCATCCTCAGAGGATTTAAGTTGTAGAGTCTTAGAAATACAATTGTTTTAAACAGTTGAGGACAGAATGCTGATAAGGCTCAACCATTTTATTGTACTTCCAGTGAATCAGCAAAAAGATCAGCCTTCATACAACTACATCAGCTCATTAGCTTTTATTTCATTTGTAGATATTGAGGTATGGACATAACACTCAAAGCTAGTTCCAACTCTTTCTCTTCTCCCCCATTCCTGATTCTTCTGTGGTTGCCTTTGGACTGAAACATTCATGGATTAGGAACAGCTCCTCCTGCCCATATAACTGTATAGGACTTTTTTAGCGGTCTTTCGTAATCCCTCTCTCTCTCTCCAATATCCATAGTTCCCTTGAAAAAAAATTAGGTTTTGGAGTAGATAACAGGCAGCTGGATGATGCGACTAAAGCAACCAGAGCTGCTGCTGCCATTGCACGCTGCTGCTTTGTATGTTGAAAACTTTTTTTTGGGGGGAAAAGGGAGTGGTGTTGTTTAATTGCTACCTTCAAGTAAAATTTTCATAAAGTCACATTCTGCATTTGCTACTTTTTTTTCCCCCTATCTCCTAAACATCTCTTAAATGTCTCTTGCAGCTGGGTCTCGGGCATCTTACAGCAGCCAGCACAGCCACCTTGGCTCCGAGTTAAGGGCACTACAGTCTCCAGAACATCATATAGATCCTATTTACGAAGACAGAGTTTATCAGAAGCCCCCTATGAGGAGTCTCAGCCAGAGTCAGGGGGACCCTCTGCAACCAGCACACACAGGCACATATCGCACTAGTACAGGTAGGTGAATGTAACTTGCATGATTGTCTTTTTATGAGTTCTGTCTTACTCTTTAGTACTATTTCTTCTCTTTCTGATGTGCTTAACAACATACATTGTGTGCATGCCAGTCAAACAAAATACTTTACGCAGATGCAGCTATCAGCAGAACCCTAAAGGTATACATGAAATGTAGAAATGCTTAATGCTGTTTTATGTATACAGTAGGTTAAGCTAATCTAGGGAGGGAGCTTACTTACAAGGAGAGTGTTTTTATTAATCTTGTGTACTTTATACAAGAGAAATCTGTCATCTCTGAAGAAAATGCTAGGATTTTATTTTTTTTTTTGCTTGCAAAGATACTCTGTGTGTTGTAAAGAGACTATGAAGTTCTTTCCTCATGAAACTGAAGGACTGTTTATTTGGATTTGAGATGAATAATATGTAAATGATCTTCTTCTCTCCTACAAAGGTACTCCTAGGTATAGGTACAGACACAAACTTGAACTATGTCACAGAGAAGAGCTGTTAGCATCACTTGATTTATCTGTAAATAGGAATGATTGTCCATGAAGTGCATTGGTGTACAAGTCCTCCTCACAGAATGTCCTCTCAACCAAGTGAAGTGCAGCTGTTTTGGAACCCGCAAATAGATCACAAATCAACAGGGATATTTCTGGTATTTAATGCACAAAATAATTAGAGTATATAAATTCAACAGCCAAAATAGCCTAAAACAGATGTGGAAAGAACTTGCCTTAGGAATTGCAAGTATTTCTGGTGTCTTATCTTTGCTGCATTGATCAAATAGGGAAGATTCTGTACATTTTCAAATTACTCTCGTTTTCAAGAAAAGGTTACATGTACTTTTTGAAGCAAGAGAGTTTATTTTCTTATAAAACTTAATTTTCTTTTTTAAAATCTTTCCTCCAAAGGAAAAGCTGGTAGTTTTGCATGGCTGAGATTTCTACTGCTTTATGAAAGTTTTGAGTGTTGAGTGTATAAGTGAAAATACTTAACTAAAAAAGATGTCACTCACAGAATTTAAATACCTGTAACAACTTCATACTTTTTGAAGAACACCACGTCCTTCCATTGGAAGAAACTAACATAGTGTATGTTTTGCATAGTCATTTTTGTATGTTTCTATGAAGAAAGGTGACTGTCCTTCCCGTGACTGGGATAAGACATCTGTCTAAATCACAGAGCAGCAGAGGCAGTGATAGTGAGTGAAGCAATGTTCATACTGAGCTTTGATCCTCACATTCCACATGTGACCTTCTATTTCTTATACTAAGCACGCTTTCCCAATCATGCCCTGAAGAGGGTTTCTTGTTTTGCTTGCAGAAGCCTGAAGTAACAGGCTGTCCTGTGGCTGTTATCTTCAGAGCACCTCCATAAGTAAGGAAACCCTATGAACATAAATCACAAATATAGGGAATGCAACTGGTACACAGGATGTTGTGGGTAATACGTGAAGATGGATTTTCAGAAGGAAAGGGGAAGAGTTGCACGAAGATGCTGATGTGGATAGCAGAAATGGGCCCTGTGAAGGTGATTTTCATTTTTGTTGTCTTTGGGATACAGACTTGAACATTACTCTTGGCTCATTCTGACAGACTGCTCCATCAGTCCAGCTCTGCATTGCACTGATCCTCCCTCACTTGTCCCCTCTGCCCCTATCATCAGGGCATCAAAGAAAGCTAGATACATGCCAAGCTATACGGTGTATTGCTTGGTGTAGATGGATGCTGTCAGTCTTTTTGCACAACCAGCTTGAAGAGCAGTCAATACTCAGAGGGAGTCTTGGGCTCCTTGTTGAGCTCTCAGTCTCCTGCCTCTACCACAAGTGCCTGTAGGAACATACTCCTTCTGCTTCATGCAGAAAAGAGAATGCAAAATTAGTTGAAAGACTTTGGACAATGTCTGATTTTTCTTCTCTTCAGCTGACATTACACATCAGAAATCAAAATTATGCTAATTATACTTGGAAGCCATCTACTTATGCTTCTTTTTTTTTTTTTTTTTTGAAAAGAGAGCTCCTACTGAATTTGAAGCTTTCACATTTCTGACTCAGAATGGAAATGCTTTTTTTTTTTTTTTTTTTTTTTTAAAAAAAAAAAAAAAAGACATCACCTCTCTTTTGTGAGCTCTGAAGTAGTTACTACATTCAGGAATGTTTACAGAACTAAGGATAAAGCCTTGATCAGTTTCTCATCCTCTAGGTGAAGCAACAATCAGTGAACAGAACTCTTAAGATTTCTCTGTGGGGTATATGAAATTCACTTTGTGCTATGTACTCACTGTATTTTTGCTTGTGTGTATACTTTTGTATTTTTCATGTATTTCACTAATGAATGAAATGCATAACCATAGTTCTGCAATAAAGGCTAAGTATTGAAGGAGGTATAATAATAATATAGTAATAATAATAAATAATAGGACCTTGCAGAACATCGTCTTTTCCAGCATAATTTCAGGTAGGGGCAGAATGACTTCTTCATCACTTTGAAGCTTAAATTATGACTGGGTGTGTTCCTGTCATGGTGTCTCAGCTAAAAATAATCCTTCAAATTTAACAGCAGTAGCTGCATAGGCTTCTTTGGTTCATAGCTTTTACTAAACAATCACTTTCGGTCTTCAAAGGGTAGTGACTTCTGTCTTATAAAATGTAAACAGCCTAAACTTCTGCACTAAAACTAGCAATAAATGTGAATTCTGGTTGTGAAACGTGAATCCACAAAAGATGTAATTGGAGGGACTACTCCAACATGTGAATATCAAAATAATTTACTTACTGAATAGGAACATAACTTGTATTTGCAACTCAGCCTAATAACACTAATAATTTATGTCAAGACAGGTATGTCACTTATTTTCCTTACAAATCTAAAGACCTTGCTTTACTCATTTAAACCATGAGCTAACAAGAAGTAGAGACAAGCTTATTTGATGGGATGCTTACATGAGCACCACTGGAATTTGAAGAGTGCTATTACTAATAGATAGATTTCCTTACAGTCAGAATGGGTCACAGAATAGGCATTCTTTTGCAAGTTTGCTTAGTTTGTCAAATCAGAAGTTAGGACAAGGGATTTAGTCCTATTTAACTCAATTATTGGAATTTAACTCAAGTTAAACATGAAACAAGTCTAAGCTTGTAAAATCATGCTGTCTTGCAAGTCTGGGGCTTCTGTAACTTCCTTGAAGAGAAAGCAATTTTCCTCAGGTTCTGGACTGTTGGTGTTGACCTACAGTACAGGAATGTGGCTATGACAGTGGTATATTTGTGAGGTCAGTTGCTGTCACCCTTTGGAAGCTGACAGCACTGTGCACGCTTATAGAGACACTTGCCTCTTTCATCAAGGGTCCAATGAAAACAAGCCTTCTTCTATAAAAGGGTGTGATTGCTGGATAAAATTATGAAAAGCTTTGGAAGAGAGGGGTTCCCAGTATACTGTGAGGGATTGGTTGTAATTGGGGGCATCTGTGCTTACTCCGGACCTTCCACAAATTGGGCTTGGAGCATTATCAGTTGAAAAAAGTGATTCTTGTTAAAAGCAAGGGAGGTACTGGTGAACTGTGGATGTGTAAGAGCTAAAAACTTGCACAGTGCTCAAGCTCTGAAGAGTGTTTCTTGGTTTTAGAGGCTATAGGTGAGTATCTTTGTCCTCAACCCCACTAAAGCAGGAAGGAAGGACCGACAATTACACTGGAGGAACGAACCTGTCCTCCTCAGCCCTGTGAAGGACATGCATCTCCCTGGTTCCCAGGAGCCTTGACACCCTTGAAGAAAGCTGAAGTACTGTCTCAGGGTGCACAGACTGTCTCTGCCCCTGGCCCCTGAGGGTCACTGTGGGGAATACCCAGTGGCCCAGCTCTCATCATGGGAAATCCAGCAGCTTTGAATGGTCCTGCAGTCAGCTGGTGTTAGTATTGAGTGCTGGGTGCTCAGACCAGAAGTACAGGTACCTCTCGAAAAAGACAGGGTGTGTAAGGCAGTTGGAGCACCAGTCTGTGCTTTTCAGGGAAGTGGGAGGAAATCGTGGGAGGAGAGAGTAGGCTCTGTGGTTGAACAGGTGCGGCATAGCTGAAGTTAAAAAGGGGACTGCAAAACAAAACATCTGTTGCAAATGAAGTCAAACAGTGGAAGGATAAGCAGTCAAAATTTGCATTGCCTTTGAAGAGTGGCTTGGCACAGGAAGTGAGGGATTTACCACGTGTGGTTTATCTGTCAGGGAGCGCGTGTGCGGCAGGGACACTCCTGCAGCACTTCTTGCTACTGCTTCTGAAGCTGCCTGTCCCTGTGTGCTCCGGCAGCTGCTAGGCTGCCCTACAGCTTCTCCTCTGGCCTCTTCTCCTTCAGATCAGGCCTTCCCGAGCTTGTTCATGCTGGATCTCAGTGCCTCTACCAGCCCGAAGCTGTCTTTTGTTAAAAGCTGTGGCTCCACAAGCTGTTCTGCCTCCTGGGTGCCGTGGTGGAGGATGCTGATCAAAGAGAAGAGGCCTGTGAAATTTGTGATAGCAAGTGCCAAACAGAAACGGGGCTCCTTGTCAGCTGGGTTTCTTGTGTAGAGGGAGGCTGCAGTCAGGAGAGCGCTGTGGTGTTGATGTGGCGAGTCGGAGGGGGTGCTTTTTGGAGGGAAGAGTTATCCGTGGTAGGCTGGTCCTGTGTCTGCTGACAGCGTGTAACGCTTCAGCAGTGGTGACTGGGCAAGCATGTACTTATTACAGATGCTTTCAGTGGTCAGTACACAAGGGACACATGCAGCACAGAGCCACTTTCCTAGCTAACGTTATCTTTTGTCCGTAGAACTATTGCTCTAGTGTTTGCTCTTGGAGTCCAGTCTTCTCTTCTGGTGACCTTCCAGAGTGAAGTGGGGCACAGACATGTGCCGGGGATCAGACATGCTGCTAGAGGCACAGCAAGAGGATCCATGCCGGTGCCTGCTGCTTCATACCTGGCTTTTGCTGTCCTGGAGGTCAGGCAGTAGCTGAGAGAAGGATTTACAAGCACGATTGGTGTTCCCTTTCTTGTCACTGAGCTGATGGCTTCCTTGCAACATGGCTGGGCTCTTTCTCTTTCTCCCTCCTTGTTCCATCTTACCAAGTATCTGTGGTGAAGATCAGGTCTGTTCAGGACCTAAAGGGAAGGCAGGAGAGGGAGAAGCAAAACCCCTTTTTTGCTGCCCCAGACAGGAACAGGCCTTCCAAAACTGATTGTACTACCTTTTTTGTGAGAGTGCAGCTCGTTTTGTTGCTTCTGAGTGTGCAAATGGCCTTGAGCTCTTCTCCTTGTTTGAGTTGCACAACCAAAGCAAGGCCATACAACCCCTTCTCTTCAGGGGAGTTGCCTCCCAAGTGTATGGTTTCCACCCACCTCCATCTCTTGGTGCCAGGTCCATGTGCCATTTGTCTCAAGCCCTTGGAGTTTGCCTTCCTATACAAAACATTGCTGCAGTCCCGATCCATTCAAACTTCTTACATACACCACTTGCTGTATGTTTCTTTTACACTTTTTTTTTTTAATGCTGGCACAGCTTAGGCTTTCTGTGATTCCCAAAATTTATCTGTTTCTTTTAGCTCCTCTATCTCTTTCAGAAGGAGCACAGCACTACAAAGGATGTATCACTTGACCAATTTCACAAGACTGTATCAATTTCACAAGACTAAATATTTATCTTCGTATGTAATAAAGTATAGGTTATATTTGATATTTTTAGAAATCAGCATTATTTCAAGGTGAAGATTCTTTCTAAAATTGCAAAGCAATTTTCTATTATTTGGAAAATTGTCCACATGAAGAAAGTTGATGTCTGTATCCTATAAAACAATGATTTATTCAACTTTTAAGAACAATTAAGCCTACTTTATAGTAATCTTATGGCATCACAAAGTGATAGCAATTTTTCTGCTGTCATAGATAAACTGTCCTTTAATCGTTTTAACTATAAACTTCTAATTTATTTTTATTGCTTATGAAATAGTTTGTAACAGTATTAAGATAATATCTAAAACAAATATAAGAATGTTTCTTAAACTTTGCTTTGAGAGGTGTCTTTGATCGCAATTCACAATACCGTATAGCAACCAGCCCCTTGTAAAGTTGTTGGTTTTAGCCATTTAAAACCACTGAAGTCATATAGTATTTAAATGTGCTGGAAGAAAACGTGGGAAACTAGCACAGAATTCTAATGTTGAAAGGGGACCATGTAAAAGTGACATTTTGGGAGTCCAATTTTAATGTCATGATGAATTCCACGTAGTGGGCTTGGTTCACAGAAAGTATTTCGACAGCTGCAAGGCCAGCAAACATAGCATCAGTTCTGGGAGTTGGACCTGGAGCTTCAGCCTTGCTCATCACCAGTGACAGGCTTCACAGAGCTGTTGATATCCCAGCCATCCCACAGCCATCTCATTCTTTTCCAGTTTGTGTTAGTATTGCTTCTCCTCATGGAATTGGATTTTAGTTAACAAGTTGTATGACTTAATTCTGTGGACTTCAGACTTGATGAGTAAAATGAATTTTTAGAGAATTAATAGAAGAACAATGTATTGTTCTTCTACAATACATGCAGTGAAGTGTCTTCAAAGTGTTACAGTGTCATTGCTATAGTTTCACTTCACTTTCAGAATAACATCTAGCTGTTAATGAGAAGCTACCTGTTGCATGCTAATTCCTGTGCTGCAAATATTTAATCTGGAAGTAACAAGGTAACTTTAGTTTCAAAGACATTTTTCTTAATTTGGGGCTTAAAGTTGTCACTTCAGCCAAAAAAGAGCAGTGACATCAGAAACAGTTTTGACTTAACCCATTTAGATTAAACCCTTTGTCTGTTATGCTGCTTCTCAAATCCGTTTTTTTTCTTTTCAGTCCTAAAGTACAACAGTTAGGTTATAAATATCAAACATCATTTACTTCTGCTTAGATTGTGTCTTTTTTCTGGCTGTGGGGCAGGTTTGTTTGTTTGGTTTGGTTTGTCTTTTGCTTTGTCACAAGATGAAGTGATATTCAGTGGCATACTGTGATGCCACAGCTGCGGATTAATTGAGAATCATGCTGGTAAATCACACTGCATGGAGATCTGGCTATAGGACATAATGTTTTCAGGGAAATTAAAAAAGAAAAATTACTCCTACCACTGCATCTCCATTAGTTTGGTAATGTTGTGATAATAGACATGCATTCCTAACTGACATCCACTTGATGACATTGGTTTGGGGGAGAGAATTATAGGAAACAGGTGGGGAACAAATCTTCAGTACGAAGTAAATTGAGCACAGTGATCTGCATAGAGGATAACAAATCACCTCAGAGCAATGGGAAGGTGTAATCCCATTTCATTTGACAGATCCTGGTTGTCTAATGTAGCCTTATCTGTGACTATATTCTTGTATATTTGTTCTAAGGCTTCTTTTCTTCCAGGTATGCTGTATGGTATCTTGTCTGAGAAAGGATTGTTTTTTGTGTTTTTTTTTTTTTTTTTAATTCCTATTTACAATTTGGAAGGACAATAATGAAAGACATTGCTTTGAATTTCAGTGGTCCCTGTAAAGCTGTGGACAACAGCAGTGGGAGAGGGAGCAAAGTGGCAGGAGATGAAAACTGCAGATCTACCTCTTTAATGTTAGCAATATCCCCCTTAGCGTGGAGAAGCTTTCCTCCAAATAAGGTGCTCATAGCTTTAAAGTATGAAGCCTGTGCTTAAGTTCCATTGAGGAATATCGTACCTATCTGAAGGTAGCCCAGACTTCACTGTTGCTCAGAATAGAAACTTGTTAAAATTGTTAGTATTCACAGCCTCCTTCCTCTGTCTCATAAACAGAGTACCTCCAGAGGTTTGTGGTATGCCCTACATATTTTCTAATTTTTCTGTTCTCTTTTTTTCAATAGTGGGATGACTTAAAGCATGTCTGAATGCATCTGAGATGTCCTTTAACTTTTGCCACCCATAGAGATAGAAGTGTGATTATAAAATTTTGGCCATGTTTTTGAATACAGGGTACGTGCTTCCCTGAGAAATCTCACCTGCCTCTATTGAGAAAATACAGTGGCTACTGTCTGTCAGAAATTGTATATTTATCACCTGTTTACGCTATAACTGTAGCTTCAGGTAGGTTAAAGCCTGGTCACACTAGACTTCAGGAATATATTATCTCTTATTTACTTCATTGTTGTGCAGGAATAGAAGGCTGTCCTTTATGAAATAAGAAATGATTCAAACACGTTCCATAAATCTCTTTGTAAATACTTGCTGAATGAAAACACAATGCTGTGCCTGAGGTAAATACCCAGTCATGTCTTCAAGAAGGCTAATGCTTTTGTTAAAGGATCATTCTTTCTGCAGCATTGTATTTAAAGCCACTCTTTTAAAAATCACCAGCCCATTATAATTTTTAACTAAAGCTGTATTTTTATTATTTTTGTTAAGACTACCTACTTTTATAGGTAATCTTTTCCTCTCATCGTATTTCAGCATCGTGCATGTAAGGGAGGAGTTTTTACAAGTAGATAAAGGATTCAAAGACAGTTTACACTCTAACGGGTCCATCAACTTTCTAACTATCATTTGCAGAACTTAGGTTAGTATTTTTAAGATGTACTAATTGTGTGGTCTGACACTGGAATACAACTGTGACTAATTTAATAATGAATTAACTCCATATTCCAGAGTCAAAAATGTTAATTAAAATAGCTGAAGTTCATTACTCTGTCCTAAAGAATAATGACTAATAACCATTTTATAACTTGGGATTATTGCATACTTATTAGGAAGAAGTCAAAATCTGAAGGAGAAGACAGGTTTCCACAATGCGTGGAAATTTTTAATCTGTTGATGTGTTACTGTCTTTTTTTCTTTTTTTCTTTTTTTTTTTTATTTTTTAACATTTTATGATAATAATTGTGACTTTGGTCCGTGCCTTTGTTTTATGCTGGCTGGCTGGAAAAGAAACTTGTAACAGAGATTTCAAGAGAAAGTGAATTTGGAGGGGAAGCAGAAATTTAGTTGCTTGTCTACACCTAGTGGCACTGTCTCTTTTTTGCTTTGATCAGGTTTTATGATGGTTATGGTCATTATATTCCATGTGCACAAGGTGAAAGAAACCATGTTGTACTACAGAGGGCTAAAGTGATGGATATGTCTTCTGTCGTGCCATTGCTCAGGGTTGAATTTTATCTCCAGTGAGAAAATGGGCGTGATGAATTTTAATATCTCAAAGTCTGAAAAGGCAATTGCTTTCAAGGGCATCAGTAGTTGATATTTTCTCTTTTTAGATGCTCATGTAACAAATGAATTAAACTGCATGTTCTCCCCAAATTGAGGGGTGCAATTCAGAGAGATGAGAAGCGATCTGAGGAAAGATCTTGGCGGAATACCTTTAGCAGCCAAATTGGCATCTGATTATGACATTTGTGTGGATGCACCTTTTTTTTTTTTTTGTGCAGAGAAGCATGTCGAAACATGCTAGAAATCTGAAAGTCTGAGAATGCAAGCTGCATGAGTTAGTGGAGATTAAAATCTGTCAGTCTTAAAATTCAGTCAGTTCCTGAAGGTGGAAAGGATTTTTTTTATATTGAAAACTTGAAAAGGTCATGGCTTCTGCCTTTCTTGATTGTAAAAAATAAAAATAAAATAAAATAAATTAATCTGCATAAATGGTGTCCCCTCAGCAAACTACATGGATCTCAAAATGATGCTTTAGCAATATGTGCTTTTGTGATGCAGATTATATTATTGTGATGGGCATCCCATAACTTTGGAACCTGATGGTGAAAGATGATTGAGGGGAAGGATACAGATTCTGCAAAGGTTTTGGGTGTGGGGATATGAGGTTAGGCACAGCAGTGAAGCCTTGTAACAGACCTGTCTGAGGAGGAGGCTGCATTCAAGTTTTGACTTTATCAGGTTTCAATGAAGCCTTAAAACATTGTTGCAAATAAAGATCTCATTTTTACGCACCATATTTATTAAATTGAAATACAGATCACTAAGGTACAAATTCCATTAGTATTGCTGTTACTTGAATTATTTTTGTGTCTATTTCTTCATTTTTTTGTTTAGAGGTACAAATATTCTTTCAGATGCCTTTATTCATAAAGTATGTATTCATTGCCATTGCAAACCCAAATGGAAATGGGTGATTTCAGATTGATACTCGTTGATCACATACTTGAAGCCACAAATAAAATGATTACTAATAAAGAAATGCCAAGTCTAAATTGGTGATCAAGAAAATTATTCCATATGCTAAGGGTAAAGCAGTATCAGTGTGCATCTTTCCCCAGTAGAAGGGGGAAGATTAAAAGGGGGAAAAAATAAGTATTTCAAAGGAAAAGTAAGCACAAAAGGGAAACTAAGACACAGTGTGAGAATGTTCAAACTGAAGTGCAACACTATAGACAAAAGAAGCTTTCAGAGCGACTACATATGAGTTGTTCTGTAAACTGAAGAGTAGCTCAGAAGCAGAGCACAATATTTTTTTTCCATAATACAGGAGGAATCAATGAGGAGGATCAGTTTCTAAGCAAAGGAACTTTCAGCCTTGTAACAGCTAATGTCAGATCTGAAAATGCTCTGAGAAAATAAAAATGAAAGGGTTCATCAGTGCAGTATCAGAAACGGCGTGGCCAGCAAGACCAGGGAGGTGATCATCCCTCTGTGCTGTTGAGGCCGCACCTCGAGTGCTGTGTTCAGCTTTGGGCCCCTCACAACAAGAAGGACATCGAGGCCCTGGAGCATGTCCAGAGAAGGGCTACAAAGCTGGTGCAGGGCCTGGAGCACAAGTCCTGTGAGGAGCAGCTGAGGGAGCTGGGGTTGTTTAGTCTGGAGAGGAGGAGGCTCAGGGGAGACCTTATTGCACTCTACAGCTACCTGAAAGGAAGTTGTAATGGAGTGGGGATCAGTCTCTTCTCCCAAACAGTACAACAAGAGGAAATTGCCTCATGTTGTGCCAGGGAAGGTTTAGGTTTGATATTAGGAAAAATTTCTTCACTGGAAAGGTTGTGAGGCATTGGAACAGGCTGCCCAGCGAAGTGGTTGAGTCACCATCCCTGGAGGTCTTCAAAAGACGTATAGATGTGGTGCTCAGGGATGTGGTTTGGTGGTAGGCTTGGCAGTGCTAGGTTAAAGGTTGGACTAGATGATCTTAGAGGTCTTTTCCAACCTAAATGGTTCAATGATTCTAGTAGCAATTTCACTTCTTCAGTCTTCAATGATTATAGACTTTTTTGCATTGAAACAGAATTTATTAAATATGACCATATGCAGAGCACAAATTCATTCCTTGTTTCCTTCACTGAAACCACATTCCTTGATTTTGAGGACGTAAGGAGTTGTTCTTCAGCAAAACAGTGGCATGTAAATACAGAGATGATAAGGAGATAATTTTAAGATTGTGAAATGATCACAATAGCAAATAGGTATTAATTCATCACTGGGACATACAATCACATTGAGTAGGTTTATGATACTTACTTGGCTTAGTAGTTGGCAGCTGCAAGGTTTTAACAAATTTAGTTCTTTTGGAAATATTCATTACATCTCTAATACTGTAGTGCCTAAATAGCTACCTCGGATTTTGAAGGCAGGATAGGAAACCATGAGCAAGTGAAGTTTCCTGTGATATCATCTGGAAGAGGCATGCACGTTACTTTGATAAAAAGCCTTCCTTCTTACCCTGTTGCTGAAAACATCAAATATATAAATAAAATAACCTGAATAGATACTTGCAACAGCACCTAGACACGCTAATTAAAAAAAAAAAAAAAAGTGCAAGCCAGGTATAGCAAGTACCTAAGGGAACTTTAATATGCTTGTGGGTACTTTTTGCAAACTACCATTCTGTCCAGTTTCTATTTCTTTGCTTTATTTTTATATTCCCTGTATTACATGTTATGTTCCCCTAAAAGGAAAGAGCTGGTAGAGCAGAGTATAGCTATTTGCCATGCCCTAGCTGTTGAAGGCACTGAGTTGAGAGTGTTGGAGCTGACTGGAGGGAAGAAGGTTGTTGTCTCCCTTGAGGTACACAGAATATGAGCATCTGGAGATGGTTGGAGCCAGCAGAAAGAATCAGGGAAATATGAATATCTGAGTCTAAAAACTGAATCACAGAATTTCTAGGTTGGAAGAGACCTCAAGATCATCGAGTCCAACCTCTGACCTAACGCTAGCAGTCCCCACTAAACCATATCCCTAAGCTCTACATCTAAACCTCTTTTGAAGACTTCCAGGGATGGTGACTCCACCACTTCCCTGGGCAGCCCGTTCCAATGCCTAACAACCCTTTCGGTAAAGAAGTTCCTCCTAACATCCAACCTAAAACTCCCCTGGCGCAAAGTGCTAAGAGAGGGACAAAAGGTGGAGGTGATAGAGGGAAAGAGGCTTTTGCAATTGGTTCTGTGGAGTTCAATGCAATCCTGGAAGTCCTAAAAGGATGATGTGCTGAGTTGGAGAAAAGAGACTCCTGTGAGGATGCAAGGGGAAAACTTAATTACAGATTCTAATTATTTCTTTTCTGGCTGCAAATAAATATGGAATTTGGAAACTGGAATTTTGATTGCAGGATCAGCAACTAAAGAAGACAACACAGAGAAGAGAGGGATAAGATAATGGAAAACAAAAAAATAAAAGTTGGAATAATTTGGACTGCCTTTCCTGATTAGAATACAAAATGTTACAAAGCTCCTAAGCTACAGAGGACCTCTGTGCTGTTGATATTTGTATAAGGTCCTGAGTATTTTAAATCTAAATTGGAGCTTTATATCCTGGAATCCTTTAATGCTTTTTTGGTCTTTTCTCATGTTTAAAGTATGAAATTCCTTGTGCAGTTATACTTCTCACAGAGGACATGATAGTGCTTTCATAAAATCTTAACTGTCTTAGAGGGTGTTACTAATATCGACTATAGTATTGTATTTTTTTTCCCTCTTTCTCCTGACTGTGTATATCTCTAAAATCTTAAGCTTCCCATGTGGAAAAGTGATTCTTTGTTTTAACTGCTAAGCAAATTTATAACGTATATTGTCATGCATATTGAACGGTGTTAAACTTGAGTACTTGGGATTGCTGACTTGCTTCTGTTTTGCTTGGAATATTATTATTTTTAAAATACTTTTTTTGGGGGAAGGGACACCAAAAATCACCTACACTCAGTTAACGTTTAGAGATAATTGTTTGTATCCCTCAAAGCTGATGAATTCTGTTTCCTAATTTATAGAGAATACACTGTGTTATTTTTACAGTGTATCAGATGGGAAAAGTACCTGCTTTATAAATCTTTCTGTACATTTGCTACCAACAAAAGGCACTGCAATTATATCCTTTTTGAACTCATAGAGGGAAGATGAACATACTTTGCACCAAAGAACGTGATACGGTGGTCCAATTTTTTGAAAAAAAAATCAGTGTTCACATGACAGTAAGCATCAGCATTAACTTCAGGTGCAAATTAGTTCCTAAACAAATAAATAATTCCAAAGTAAAGAATTCAAAATCTATATAAAAGGTGCAAGGAGAAGGTGAACATGTGAGCTGAGTACAGAGAAGAAAGTTTTACAAGGTGTTATTTATAAGTCAAACAGTAGCATCAGCCAAGTAATCTTCAGCAAGAAGGTGTAGTAAGATAAATCTCATAAACGAGTTTATCCTTTCTGAAGGTCTGATCCTATATATGTTAACTGAACGAAATTCCCTCTGACTTAGATAGTCTGAACTCCTTAACAGTTCTTACATATATTTGGTCTCCCTAAGATAGCACCACCTAAGGGTGCTGCAATACCCTTCTTGCCTAAATCAGCACATTCTTGATTTTCGGTTTTGCTTGCTTTCCTGAGATGTTACAGATTTGAAAATAACATACATAATCTATAAATGAAGTTCTGAGTTGAGTGTCTCATTAAGAGCCCATGAGAGCACCTAAATTTTCAATGTTAATATAATATGAAACTTGTATATTTTGATACTAAGCAAAAGCTGTAGGAAATGATACAGCACATAGAGGAGCCAGCCTATTTCTGCAGTTAAGAGAACTGTAATATATCAGGTCATCAGAGGATTTTTGCTATAGTTAACAAGGGCTTTTTATTGTCATGGGTGAAAATCTGTAAAAACATATTAAATATTTGTATGGTATCCTCAGTTCTCTGGGGTTATGATTTTCAGTGCTGCAGTAGCGAAGGCTGGAGACAATATGGTACTTCTAAGGCAGCAATGACTTGCCAAGCTAAAACAAAATATTAAAAGCAGTCTTTAGGTGACAAATTGAAATCTCTTTGCTGAGGCTGTAGCTCTGGGTTTGCACAGTTTGAAATGTTCACTTTGGAACTTGTTGGTGAAACCCCTTTTGCAACCCAAAATTCAAATTCTCTTCAAGCATTGTTCTTGTATTGAACTGAAGCTGAAAATAGGATGAATGCATAGGGTTTTACTGGCCTGCTTCTGAGCATGTCATTTATTGTACTCAGTGTCTGCTAATTGTGTGCGGAGCGTGGATGCTCTGGCCTTACTGTCCATGCCAGCTAGCCCCAGGTTTGTAGCATGCGGTGCCCATCCCTGCATGGAGGAGCTGTGCTTTGCAGCTGGGTCTCAGGAACCACTGGGCAAGTTACCTGAGAGTTTCTGAAACTTTTCTTTGTGTGTCATTTAACCACTGAATTTCCATGGAAGCTTTTAAAAAGTGTGGGCTGCAATAACTATTAAAAATGATGTATGGTGACTTAGGAAGAAGAAATAAGCAAGATGAAATAAGGCTTTGAGATTTTTTTTAATTTTTTTTTTTTATTCCTGATCTTCTGGGACAGTTGAAGACTGAAGAGTTCTCTCTAAAGAAAAGTTGAGATTGAAGGTGTCCACAGCTAGAGTCCTACCTCTTCACAGTCTGGTCACCACTTCTGGTTTTACCTTCAGAGGTATGCAGAGGCAGAATAGGCTCAGGGCAACAGCGTGGTTTGGCCACGTTCCTGCTTTGGCTGGGCCAGGTCCCAGGAAGGCTAGGCTGGCAGCTGGCACGTGTTTCCTGGGGCAGCACTTCTGCTACACCTCCTCTCTTCCCTCCCTTTCCTTGCTGGGGTGAAGCCCTGATCCTTGCCCAAGTAGCATTGCCTCTGGCCGGTGGTGAGCCAGGCCTGGTCCAGGTGTTGCTGTGTGGTTACAGCTGTATCTGACTTTGGTTTGGGATGAGACAAGTCAAATGCAAAAGTTAGGGGAACAGGTAAGTGCTTTCAATTTAAAAATATGTTAATAGGTTGCGTGATCATCTGCAAATGTAGCTGATATGTGAACGTTCTCCAGTCCACTGAATGTGTCTGCGGATTACCCTGTGCTCACTGAAGATTAAATGTCTCTGGGTAATGCAAAAGGACTTCAAAAGGACTTTGTTTTTTTGTTGTTGTTGGTTTTTTGTTTTTTTTTGATAGACATAATAGCTATGATTTTGCTGTTTAAATATCCTAAATCCAAGGGAATTCTCAATAAATGCAGTCTTTGTCGTAGACTGAAGAGCTGTGCTTTGAATAAATATGGCTGCTAAAAGAATTTACTTGAGCAACAGTAATTGCTTGGTAGCATCTTCAGTGCTACTTGAAACCGGTAGCTTTCTTCGGTTTTACTTGAAACTATTCATGTAAAAATGTCTACTAAAACCGAACTCTTTACAGTCTGTGACTCTAATCCAGTTAAATGTAGAAGCTATTCTTAAGTGAGTGATTTTTTTCTTTTCCAAATTGATCTACCATTGGCTAAACAAGCTGATATGTGGATGTGCAGCTAAATCATAGATTTGTTTCATTTTCATATTCTAACTCTGGTAGTTTTGTGTTCATTGTGATAAAATTCAAAAGGAAGTAAGTCTGTTAGGAAGATAATTTGAGAAATGAATCAGAGTGACTCAAAAAGCACGTAGGTGTTAGGGTGACAGCTAGTTTCGGTTCATATAAATACCTATTTTGATAAAAAGACAAACAAAATAGAAAAGTTTTTAAAGAAATTAAAAACAAACACGATTTTCATTGAACTGTCTTGCAAAGGAAAGGAAGGGAAGTAGGTTGGAATATTTCACAAAGCAATCTCCATTACAGTGAGTTCTTGTTTTCAGCATTGTTAGTGTTGGGGTTTTGTGCAATTCCCCATATGATGTTACATGTAACAGTTAACAGGATATTCTGCATATTGCTAAAACTTATAAGTATGCTGTGTCAGTGTACAATTCAGTTTTTGCTTTTTCACTTGAAATCATTTCCAGTATATTCTCTAACTTTTTTTCACTTTTTCTCATAAGGTACCAAACTTTGGGTTTGAATTGTGTATTTTCTGTTAAAAGGTGATGATGTTCTTACGTCTTCATAACATTGAGTTTGGAATGATTTGTGCATGAGATGTTTCAGTATGAATTTTCTTGAACTTGAAATGTGAAATGTTCTTGCATTTTAATTGACGCATTTTTACGAAAAGGTCTCTGTGTCTTTATTACTCATTTCTCGAGGAATTATATACTAGCAATTAAAAACAGTGCTTTTAAAATGTTGCTGAGTATTTATGTCAAGGTAATCCCTCTAATATATGTTTGTAACAAAATTTTAAGATCATACTTATTATCTTAAAGTGCTATACTTGAGAACCACAGGGAAAAAATGAAAAGGCAGAATTTGAATGTTTAATTTGTTTGAAAATTTAAGATGTTCAGGTGTTATAATTTCTGGTCTGTGCCAGCTCAGACAAAAGTGCAATAATTTTATTTTAAGCTCAATGTATTTCATCTGCTGACACTTCAAGATGAAATGCTTAAAGTCCCTTTTGTGGATATATAGTATACTGAAAAATATTTACCATCCTGAAGTGTCAATGTACTTCAGTAAGAAAGGATTGTACAATGTACTATTAATAAGAAAGGATTGGGAAATATTTTATGACAACTTGTCACTTGAATATGCAATTTTGCCTGTGCAGTTCTGTGTATGAATTTGACCCAGCTAAAACTAATCCTTAGCCAGGCCCACTCCTGCTTGCAAAAGTGCTCTTGTGGTCTTGGGCCAAGGGGAAGTGGGAGCTATGAAGAATTTATTTGCCACTTCAAGGAATCCAAGCCAGCTTTTAATTTGTATTTGTTTCCAGGCCAAAGATCACATGGGTGTTGCTCCTCTAGCACTTACAGTGCAAAGGCATTTGCCGTTAACCAGGCCTTGGTTGAAAAATATTGTGTATTTAATAAGAATCATAAAGGTGACCACATCCTTATTACGCTGTGGCATAACAGGAAGATAATGGGCTCCGAGGGAGATTAGTGAGATTTTTGAGTCGCAAAAGCATTAAGTCAGTGTAAATCTGTAAGTAAGCCGCTCAAACCTGCTAATACAATAATCTCGAACTCAGCGCACAACCATTGCTGGTATTAAGACATCTATGTGGTCACCTCGTACGTGGCTCTTTTTCAGACTCAGGTAGCAGTAGCAGTCCTCTAAGTCTTATTCATGAATTCATGGTGAAATATGAAGAAGGAAAGTATTAAAAAAAAAAAAAAAAAAAGTTACTGAAGTGTGCACAGTAAAAGCCAGGGCAGGCGTCTGGTTTTACCTGTTTCACCGATAGCAGGACTATCAATTTGAGCTGGCCGTGGCTGTCCATTTCCTCTGCCGTAGAGCTCTCCATGGCAATTTGGCCTCCTGAGCCTGATTTGATGTTCCTTCTGCTTCCATCCACCTCTCGAAGGACTAAAAGAGCCTCACTTGGTGGTGTTTGTAAATCCTAGTTTGACTAGTCCCATGCTTTTCTGCACTTGTTCTGTTCCAGGTTAGTGCAAGTAAAACCCCAAGTGAAAAGCACTGTTACGGTCTGTTTAGCTGATGTTAGAGTCCTTCTAGTGCAGGAGTGGCATGTCTTTTAGAAATTCATTTGACAGTTATTTACTTCAATGGTTTTGGAAATGACAATGTTCTTTGTTTGTTTTGTTTTGTTTTGTTTTTCTCATTCTTTTTGAACCCCTGTTTTATATGTGTGTGTTTTTTTTCCTCTGCCTAGACCTGGTTAACCATTTCTGTGAACAGGTCCTCAATTTTTTACTTTGTCCCTACTTTCCTGTCGTAGCCCCATCTTCCCCTGGTGTCGACTCCGTACCCTTACAGCGCACAGGCAGTCAACACGGCACACAGAACGCAACCGCGACCTTCCAGAGGGCCAGCTATGCTGCAGGCCCAGCCTCCAATTACGCAGACCCCTACCGACAGCTGCAGTATTGTCCTTCTGTTGAATCACCATACAGCAAATCTGGGCCAGCCATCCCACCTGAGGGGACCTTGGCTAGGTCACCTTCCATTGATAGCATTCAGAAAGATCCCAGGTGGGTGAAACCTTAATTGTCTACTATTTCTTGTTTGTGCAGAGGTTTGAAATTGCAGTTTGCTTTGTGTGTTTCCGCTACTGAATATCACCACCAAAAATACAACGAGAACAAAAAACGCCACAACCCGAAAACTGATCGTAAGTATAAAATTTTGTTTCTATACCAGTGCTGTTCTAATGCTTTGCCTTGGAAGGCTCTCATGAGCTCTTCTTTGAAATGAAGTGATAGGTGTTGTCTTGGATATGTATATTTAGCCTGCTTTCAAGTACTGGTGCTCCTCGAAGTCTTCTGAGAAGTATTTTATTTTTATTTTTTTCTGAAAATGAAAGCAGTGGTATGACTGTTTTGACTGACCATTTTGGATTGAAGTTTTAAGTCACTCCTTGGGCAGCAGTTGTTACAGTTGTTGGTTTTTCTGCTGTTAGTATTCCTAAAAGCTTCATAAAAGGATATTCTGGTACTAGGCAATGAGGCTGAGTGATGTGAAACAGCCAGTGGTCAGGTTTGTGCTTCACCCTGTGTCTTGTGCAGGCTTCTAATGCTAGTGAGTGGTAGCAGAATGTATGTGCATGTTCATTGAGATACATTCATGTGCCTAGGGAAGGTGCAAGAAGAAACTTTATAGTCTCTTCTGTAGTTTTATAGTTGGCATATGCCAAGCAGGCACACAGGTGGACAGGTTGTAGAGAGTTTTCTGTCAAATTCTTTGAATTCCATGGTAACAGTAATGAAAACGCTGACTACAATCCTTGATGCACTTGGTGATTTTCTTTAATTTTCAGATGGAAAAGAGAACAGGTATTTTTGGTAACTGAAGTTTAAGCCCATCATAAATGTTAATTTATACAAGTTTAGTTTTGTGGGTTTTTTCCCTGTGGCAGATGGTGTGAAGTATTTATTTATTGTTATATGTAATACATGACAAGAGAACCCAAAAATTTGCTCCAGCAAAAATGGTAGAGGTGTTTAACAATTTGTAAAGGCTTCTCTTGCTGCATTAAGAATCCAATATCCACAAACTGATCTCTCTACACGTTTAGCATCATAGAAGTTCTCTCTCCCTCCCCCAAAACCCCAGAGTAGATAAATATTAAGGCACATCAAAAGTATCACATCTCATGACATCCGCAGCTACTACAGAGTTCAACTTCTTTAGAAAACTTCCATCTTCAACATTTTTCATTAGCTTTTGATATTCCTCCAGAAATTTGAAAAAATATGAACCCAATTCCTCCCCATTTTCCCCTTGCCTCAGAACAAGCATTGGTAACCAGAGAGAAGTGGTCTTTTTCTGAAACCTGGATGTTCCAATACATTTGTGTTCCAGAAAATAAAAGCTCATGAAAGAGAAAAAGCTTTGCTTTGTGAATGTCTCATTTTCAAACTTAAAGAAAATTGTTTTAGGAGTGCACTAAACCAGAGGAAAAATTACTGTAATCCATATGAAATGTTCTTAAGAAATGCATGATGTTACTGAAGGCACTATTCCAAATAGACAAGAAAGACATATTTGCAGTATCTCTACAGGTGCTAGATATTATGTCTATTTAAAATAAAAGGTCACCTCTGTTTAGTTGCTTTGCTATCACTTTGAAACTGATAGTCAGTTACTGTCTATGAAATGTGCTCGTAAAAGAAGATTTTCTCCCGCAGATTTTTCATTTGGCAGCTTTTTACATTCTTTCTTGTATTGTGACCATTTGTGTGTTCATGAGTATTGATTTCTGTAGGTAAAGTAGCAGCAAGTAGACATCGAGGTATAAATTGAATTTGATAAAATCTTGGAGTCATTAAATACCCTTTTGTTATGATCACAATTAAATTAATTGGGATTTTTCACAATCATTTCTACAAAAGAGGTTTGTGTTACTCTATGGATCAAATGAATGAGATTGTGCATGGTGTCCATCACTTAATTTTGCTGCCCTGCTTGTAAGTGCAGAATAATTCTTACAAAGCACTGTCAGTAATATTACTGCTGATGTTGTATCTTAGTACCCAGAAGCTATAGTCCACCTAGGCAAGCTGCTTTGTGAAACTAGTTGTGGGCCAAAGCAGTTGCTGATATTTCAAAGATTGGAAAGATTGTAAAAAATTGGCAAGTGTGCAGAAAAGAAATGAAAGTGGTCAGAAGACTGTTAATGTTGATTTCTGTGGATAGAGTACAAAATCTTGGATAAATGACAAGCACGGAAAGGAGGGGACAGATGACTTTCCAGATGCTTGAAAAAAAATTGAAGGACAGAACTTTATATAGTAGCACTTAAGAGATACAATTATAGGTAGTGGTTTTAATAGGGAAAATGAGAATGTCTCAAATATAAGAACAACTTTCAGTAGCTGTGGCAAGTTTCACTGTATTGTTCAAAATGTTATCACTTACATCTTCAGGCAGAAAGAAACAAGAAACATGTTGGCCGGTAGATGGACTTGAGAAAATGATAAATCTTGAGCTTCTTTACAGAGCTGTTGCTGCCTTTGTGGTTGGTTGGTTGGTTTGTTCCTTTTAAAAAGGTCTTGTTTAGTTGTTGATGAGAGTAGCAAGCATAATTTTCAGACACGAAGCCTACCTGTCCAAACAAGGATTCACTGTCAGAGCAAAGTGCAAGACAAAAGCATATTAACTGCAGTTTTTTGAACAGCATTTGCTGTATGTCAGTCAGTTTAGGATTTAAAAAAAAAAAAAATGCCCAGAAGAGAATATACTTATCTTAACAAGCAATTATGGTTTCTAAAACTGAACGTTGTTTTCTAGACTTCAGTTCAGCTGGGATTTCCATCTGAAGTCCAAGAAAAATGGTTGGCAGGCACTGAAGTAATTGACAATTTTTTCCATTGTTTTCACTGTGTAGTTTGGATTACTAATACTGTCGTTTTACATACATGTTCTGAGCTGACATTTGGCGAATGAAATTTTAGCTCAACATCTGTTCTCCATCATCCAACTGTCATAAAATACAGTGTAATATTCATTAACTTAAACTTTAGGAAAAAACTTTCCAGAAAGTATCAGAATATTTATCAGGTTTGTGGTCGTGGATAATTTTTAAGTTAGGCAGACTGTTAGCTGGTATGAACTGACGTAGTGAAGATTACATGCATCTATACTGGCAGAGAGTCTGATGATTTGTGTTGTTTAAAAAGGAAATGAGCCCTCTTTTCTTACCACCTGTCAGAAATAAAACTTATGTGTATGGAAAAAGAGAAGTCAAATATCAAAGACAATGTACAGGTTGATTCTTCAGAGCATCCTTGTATATTTACTTCAGGTCAAAAAAGGAACGGAAATATGCAGTAGAGATGTGATATAAACTGTTTCATGCCATCATTTCCTATATGAAATGTGGCATAGAGAGGGGGTGAGAGCATAACATTTTCTAACTATTGTCTTGCTTTTGTTTCTTATTAAACTGTGAATGAGAGAAGGTGTGAGTATTTTAAAGTATTGGAAATATATGCTTGCTGTATTTTCTGCCCTACATTCATTTAAGAAGGATCAATCTGTCCCTTAGTACCAACAAATTATTTAAGGTTTGTCCATCCCTAGAATTTAGGGCAGCTGGGGAGCCCTAGAAATTCAAATGTTAGTATGCAATTGTCAGTCTATGTACCTTCCAATTTCTACTCAAAAATATGTGTAAATTAAATTGCTTAATTTCTGAGTTTTTGAATTATTACAAAACCATGCGTATGTACCATTCCTGATGAATCATACCAGCTTCATAAGAGGTGAAAAACACATAATTTTCTTATATTTCAGCTAAGTATATACCAATGACATTTTGTAGTAGCAGTAGTTTTGGTTTTGAACTCCATGTGTCTGTTTTGATGGGTTGAGTTGACATGTGTCTTTCACTGTTTTGTGACTCTTCTTTATTCTTACCTATTTTATTTACACTCATATATACACAAATATTTTTTTCCCCTCAGAGGCAAGATGCTGGGTTACAGGAATTTTGTGAAAAATGCTCTGTGAAGGCTATCAAAATGAATTTCAGTGTTCAGATGTTCATTTGCATTATATTGATCTACACTTAACAATATTCCTTCATGGGATCCTCTTTCCCAAGATATGTATTTCAGAGCCCTTAAAACTTTTTCTTCAGGAGAAATGGTCTCATTTGGTGAACGCAGCTGCGAAGTGCAGACTGCAACAATGATTGCATTTTTTGTGTTTAGGGAAAAAGAAAGGAAAGCTAATACCAACAGTAGCAGTGAAATCATGTTGCAACTGCAGAAGTAAAAAAAAAAAAAAAAAAAAAAAAAAAAAAAGTTAAATCCAACTTCTTCTCAGCAGCTCTTGCTTTAGAACTGTCTGGGCATAGGTCAACAAAGTAACGGAGCTTTCCAGGTATTGCATGATTGAGCTGTAATGCCCAGAGACGTTTCTGCTTCATTCTGTGCATTCAGAGCCCACATCCCATTCCATTACCTCTGCTGGCTGTAATTTTCCTTCTAAGCAGAAAATAGAGGTGCTGGCTGCCTATTTTCTAAACTTTAAAATTGGCTTTCTTTCCACTTATGAAAGGAAATAAATTAGATCAGAACATTCTGTATGGACTGTAAATTTCAAAACTTATCTTGTTGGTATATTTTTCTTTTTCAGTTTTCTTTTTTTCCCAAAAATGTGCTGTTTCCAAAATGCAAGCTAGAAAGCTTTCTTTTCTGTATAAGTGGTAGAAGTAAAATAAACTCTAGTTAACTTTTGTGTTCCAGTAAAAGTGCCTATGAGATCAGCACACACAGTTTGGAACGTGGCCTGTTAAAGGGTAAATGTTTCTGCAGGAGTCTTTACCATGTATTTAATCTTGCTTTGTTCCAAGGATTGTCTCAGTGTTAATGGTGTTAGTCTGCTGTAAACCTGAATAGCAGCCAGGCAGTAGAGCAGTGTAACAAGGTAAGAAAAGTGTAAACCCGCATGTGTGGGAGCTTGGGCATCTTTGTGAGAATTTATCTGGTAGCTCCTTCAGGAAGGGTTGTCACACACAGAAACAGACTTGGGCAGAGGGAGAAGGCCTTGCTGTGATCACTGTCCCCGGGGGTGTTCAAGGAAAGGTTGGATGTGGTGCTTAGGGATGTGGTTTAGTGGGTGACATTGGTGGTAGGGGGAATGGTTGGACCAGATGATCTTGGAGGTCTTTTCCAACCTTAATGGTTCTGTTATGATCACAAAATAGCACTTGGGCTGTCAAAGTCCAACAGGGTGTTGGTGGGTGTCTGTCCTTCCTGGTGGAATGCAGCTTGCAGTAGTTATTTATCCAAGCAAGGGTGGATCTACCCCATTCCAGGCTCAAGCCTTTACCACCAAACTATCACATCGATATCTCTGATACTGAATTAATTACATTAAAACAGTTTGGGGAGATAGAGTGTGTGTGCCTGTATTGAGAGGTGGGGTGGAGCTGGGGTACCAGGACATCTCTCTCATACCCGAGAGGTAGAAGACTGAAGGTGTATTCCTGGTGAGAATGAGACAAAACAGGGATTGCAGATGTACCTCTCCTATTCTATATATGCAATAGGCAAATCTCCTTTTCACTAAATAGTTTTCAAAGGTCTCTCTTGCCCTCCTCTGAAATTAGGAGTAAAGTGGAAGGGAAAGTCCTCCAAAGGTGGTGGTAGTGGGGAAGCCATGGGAAACATTTCTTGTGGATCTGAGCATGTGTATGTTTGGCAACATTGACTCAGTTCCAGAAAAACAATGCTTCAGCTTCTGTGGTCCTGCTAACACCCTGCTAAGAATGTTGTACAGCAAATTTGTATGGACCAAGACTTGTATTGGCAGAACCAAACAGATGCTTTTTGAGAGTGACTGTTTTGTAATGCTGTGGTTAAGTATATCTTTCCTTCAGAAAAGAAACATCTGGTTAATTTTCCCTGTGTGAAAATGGTACAGTCTCTCAGGATTTCGTGTATATTCCTCCGAGTATGAAAAAATGACCCTAAAGAGAAAATAAAATCTAAGAGTCTAAACAGGACAAAAATACACAATTCAAGACTAGCAAGTCCAGAGCGAATTGCAATTCTTCATACAGATCTTTTCTGTATAAATGGCATGAATTTTTAATTAGTCTGCAAAATGGCTTTGAGAAAAGGTGGAAGAGCTGGAAACTAAGCAGAGATCTTTCCCCTTTGTGCTTTCAGTAAATAAGGATGAAGCCTACTTATTTAAAGTAGTTGAGGTGGGGTTCATCGATTATTTTATCGTCTGTTAACTTGGAATTTCAGTAGACTGATTTGGCTGGAAACCTTGGCTGGAGAAGACTTGCATTAAAAATATTTAGTTCCAGCTTAGGCATGGCACAATTAACAAGGTGCTAAGTAATCCAGTGTGGGTCAACTTGTGGTGAAGTGGAGGAGTAGCACCCAGAACTTGTAAAAAACATTCCTCTGTATGCCAACAGTTTCTCTTTCCCCTGCTTACATGAGGGTAGTTTCAAAATGACTGGGGAATCACTGGACAGAGGTGGAGTCATTCCCCAGTGCACAATATGTGATTTGGTGTGCGTGGAAGCATCATCTGCAGCTGTTTTGTGTGTGTGTGTGTTTGTTTGTTTTGTTTTGTTTTTCAGTTGAGTTTGGCCCATACTTTTTAGCAACCTCCTTTCTCTGTTTCTCTTGGAAATCCTTAGGAGAGGAAAAAAAAAAGTGTACTCTATAAAAGTAGAGTGTACTCTACAAAAATAAAGTGTCTGTGTTTTTAGCCCATGAAGCACTAGTATCCACTTACTATTCTATATGGCTAGTACCAATTATTGACTGTGCAGGAGGTTACTCCGTTTTGTTGCCATCCTATCATCCTATTGTTTAAAATGAGATCTGATCTCATCACTAGCAAACCTGCCATACTGTAATCACAGAACATCACAATTTATGTATCACAGTAACGTGGATATTGCTGATCCATGTAGTTTGAGTAATGAGTGTGTCCTGAAGTGCTTAGAGTTCCTAACCATCATCAGAGAAGAGGTTATACGTAGCCATTTTATTTGGTAGGGTACTTACATGCTATACAAGGTATAATTTTGAGATAGAGATGATGTCTTAGTTCTTGTTTGATTTGAAAGTTTAGCTCTTACAATCTTCAACCTCCAACAGAAAGTAATTTGTTTACTTTGTGCTGGAGGGATAGAAGTGAAAGACCACTTATGTACTTATCAATGATACAGGGCATTCAGGAGGACAGTGTCAGGAGCTCCTTGTAGAGTTGATAAGTTCGGGGGAAAAAAACAATGGGAAAACAAAGACCAAGGTCTTCTCCTTTTGAGCCATTTTTTTCCCCTCAGTAATGTGTCTGCCAATTGATGAACAGCAACAAATAGCTTTTCCAGTTTCTTTCCTAATCTGTCATGTTTTAATATCTTAATTGATACAGAAAGAAGCAGGTGGACAGTGTACCTCATTCTCATACTGTCCATAGTCCATTTTTGGTTCTTGAATGGTATCACAGCTTCTAATGGTGAATCTATGTCTCAAAGCAGTTTCTGCCTTTGTTTGCCACGCATTTTGCTCAGTATCCTGTGGCTCATTTGCAAACTTTGACAGATGCAAAATCCGTGTGGTGCCTTTCTGTGATGACAGACTGTAACAGCCAGAAAATGTTGCAAGTATATTTTCCAACCAGACGTTAAAAACACGGGGAAGAACCATGCTTTCAGGTTTTACTGGGCTCATGTAAGCTGTTACAATCTCCTGGCAAGAATAAACCACATAAGCTTCTCAGTAGTAGCTCTTGGACATCTCATCAGCCAAATGGATAATAATGATCTTCTTCTGTACAGGGATGTTCAGAGTAAGTTAAATTTGTAAGGTGCTTTGAAGTTCAAAGGGTAATCTTGATCTTTCTTTGATGGGAAATGTGATGGGAGGGAGGGAAATGCATTAGGTGGAGAAGATAAATGGGCAAAATTTTCAAGAAGCTTGCTAAAATCAAAACACATGTTCTGAAATTTTCTCCAAAAGATAAAAATAAAAACTGAAAATCATTTTCTGACACACAAATTGCTGTGCAGAGGTTGTTAGTTTCTGAAGCTGGACCGCAGTGTGATGTTGTACAGCTATTATATAAGCAGGAAACAAAAGCCAACAGATTTTGTAGCAGTTGTACAAAATAGAGAAATCCTTCACTCTCTATGACATAAGAGAATACAACCAAAATGTTTGCTCGTTTCTAGTGTAGAGGTTAGCTAAAAATGATATATGGAAAGAATGATCAGGACCATCTCTTGGTCTCTCATAAAATCTTACAGCTGTTACAAATTAAGGGCCTGACTCTAACAACCTGTTCTGTATGTAGATTAAGGCCAATCTCTGCCAGCTCACTGAAGGTCAGAGCCTAATGTGAGGCCCTGCTCCTAGCCTTTCCTTCCCTGTTGTACTGCTGTTCCTGTGGTGATCTCCATCACATTCACTTAAATCTTCCCCTTTACCCCATTTCTACTGCCCCACTCTAGGATCTCATTGAATGAGTCAAGTTCAGAGATGCATCACAAGTCTTAGCATTAAGCTAGTGGTTTCCTAGGAACCAAGAGCCACCACTGATCCCATAGAAATCCTGCAGCCATTGTTGCCAGGGAAACTCCCAGTCTCTAGACTTACTCTGAAATATTTGTTTTTTACTCTTTTTTTTCTTGTTTGTTTGTTTGTTTTTAAGCCACTGCGGCATCAGCGGGATCATTTGCTGTTTAGCTTGCCTTCCACCTCTAATAATCTGGGAAAGGGAGTCATGTTTATCATGCAACAGAGTAGAGGGAACTGGGTAGCAGAAGACCTGGAAGGAAATTGAAAGTTTTTCTACTCCAGAGGAGCACAGAAGGGGATGTCTAGATTTCCTGATTATACTAAAGGTAAACTATGGAGGCAGAAGGCACTTGTGGAGGAAGGAGGTGCTGTGCAAATTCTGTTGCAGACTAAAACAAAACAAAGTCTCTTCAGGAAACGTGCAAAAGCTGTACGGGGATCATGCTCTTCTCCCAAGCACCAAGTAGTGAGGAAAAATGGCCTCAAGTTGCACAAGGGGAGGTTTCGGTTGGATATTAGGATAAGTTTCTTTTACCGAATGGATTGCGTGGCGTTGGGATAGGCTGCCCGGGGAAGTGGTTGAGTCACTATCCTTGTTGGTCTTCAAGAAGTGTGTAGAAGCAGAACTTAGCAGCATGGTTTAGTGGTGGACTTGTCAGTAGGAGGTTAAAGGTTGGGCTAGATGGCCTTAGAGGTCTTTTCCAACCTCAGTGGTTCTGTGATTCTATGTACAAACATACGCACAGGGACACAATATAGGGACTTTTAAGTAAGTTGAAAAATAAAGTATTTTAATTTAGCTTTCAACTTTTTAACAGTAATTTCAAGTTAGCTTGATTACCCTTTTGTTCCCTACCAGGACATAACGTATGTCATATATTACGTTTTTGGAGATGAGGACTGGCTTTTTTTCTTTATGCTGTTTGGTGCTATGTTTTTCCTTAATACCTATCAGAATTTGAGTGTCTCGAATGTAAGTCTGAAAGTTTGTCCATGATAGTTGATGTGGCTAAAGGAAAGTGATTGGGTTTCTGTAAGTGCAAGTGAGAGGAATGGATGCCAACAACACAGGTACAAGATAGTTTCTCAGTCAATGAGGCCCTTACCTACATGTTGGTCAGGATTGTGTTGCTCTTCTCTTGGAGAAACTGTGCTGATCAGTCAGCCTTGTCTGTGTCTGTTCCAGCTCTTTTTACTAGGATAAAAAGTTCTTGACTCCCTTTGAATCTTGGAAATACTCAGAAACTAAATGGCCTGTTTAGCTGTTTTTTTATGTACTTTCATTGTCCTTTGAAACACTCAGGCTCCATAACTTTTTTCAAAGCAATGCCAGCTAACGTAGTGTTTGCAGTTTGCAATGTCTTTACGGAAACACCAGTATGATTTCTGTCCAGGACTTTTATGTGCCTCCTAAAACCAACAAGGTTATTTCCACAATTTGGCAGTGTGGGGTTCTGCTCTGACCAAACCTCCTAAGGTTCAATTTAACTGTGTAACAGCCCCATGTCCAGTGATTATCTCATTGCAAGAGGGAGAAAATACTCATTTGGGCCAAGAGGAGCAACCTACAGGTTTTTACATTTCTTTGGAGTCGTTAGTTTCATACTGGCTCAATTGTATGACTGCTATCCCCTTTCCAGGTCAATACTTTCAGCTTAATATTTGTGAAACTTGAGTGCCCAGTTAATTATCCACTTACTGGTGTTATCCTGAGAGTCAAAATATCTCGGCCTACTTGCAACTGATACTTTCCTGTTAATGAAGTTCATTGTAGATGAAAGAATACAATGTTTAACTATTTTAGTCATAATTCTTGTCAAACGTTTCATGAATAAAAGCTGCTTCTTGTTCTGTGACATTATCCTGTAACCACATAGTTGTTTATATCGCAGTACTTAAGATTATGGTCTTAAAGGGGCATAAAATGGATGCTTTTTTTCCTTCCCTACAATAAGTTGGCCTTTGTGAGGGGTTACCCTTTTCGTGCCCATTTGAGTATTCTGTGTGGTTCTTTGATTTCTTCCAGTAGCTTCTAATAGGGACGACTTGACAGTTTTCTACATCAGAGTAGTTGCCAAATCTCTTGTAAAACTCTGACAGCACACAAATTGGCGCATAGAGGATTCGTTAGCTGTTTAGACATCAGATCTTTCAGGAAAAAGTGGGAAAAGGGGTTTAATTCCTCCTGTGCCTTTTCACATCGTAATGGAGAATGAAGTTTGTTGTGGGTATCCAAATTGTAAAATCTCCGTTTAGGCAAGCCTTCTGCAGCCATGTATATATAAATTATTTTAAATTCGCAAAATCCTCTCTGTGGGGTGACACCTTCATTGTCATACACTTAGTCTTCTCTAGTGGCTGTATTTTTTTTTATTTCTTTTTTTTTTTTTTGTCAGCAGCTACATTTATTTTAATGAAACTTTATCCTAAACTGTAAAGGTTTTATCTGCAGCCACTAAGGGATAACAGATCCTGTCAGCCACTGCATTTTCTGTGGCATGTCTCCAGCACCCATCTGTTATGTCTCAGCCTCTGCACTATTTACGCACCACAACCTTCTCCCCCCCCCAGCCAAACAAAGTGCTGCATAAAGGCTTCCTTCTAAAGGATATGTGATTATCTATAACTTATTTTGTGTGGGTCCGGTTTTTGGGCCTGATAACTGAAAATTCAGAGCAGTTTCTTCATGCCGTGTAGGAAGAAGGGGGCTGCTTTTCCACAGAGGGGCATCCTAAGTGAAATGTCCTCGTGCTGTCAGTGGGCAAGCCTCCACTCCTTATGCACTTCTTGAAGTCAGAACGGTAACAATGCTCTTCTTTTAATCAATTTATAGCATGTTGCACCGAGTTGTGTCATCTAGAGGGAGGCGAAGTTTGAGAGGAGAGTAGCACTGCATTCACGTTTGGCTGCCCTGCCAGGGTATAACAGTGTAGGAGCTGTTGATGACTGCATGCATGTGACAGAGTTTCACAGGGCAACTCAAGAGCTGGTTCTCAAAATGCACGCTGAATTCCTCTCCACATTTTCCTTTCCAATTATTGGTGCTTGCTGATTTGGTTTTGGAGTCAGCTAGGTGGAAATACTTTCCTTGAGGGCTCTGTTTATCACCCCCTATATGCTTGTAATCATATCAGTTGTGCACATGGGTACAGTGAAAGTGAGCCTAATAGTTTCTAATCCCCAGCAGGTTTATTACTAGGCTAGACTTGCCTCATAATAATACAGCTAACAGCTTTTCAGAATAATTTGAAATGGGAATGCAGAGGCCTTATTCCTGTCCTGTTACATATTCATTGACATAAAGATCAGTCTGTTACTGAACTTACATCTTTTTCTTCTACCATTTTAAAAGAAAATAAGGTTTTGGCATAGATTTTGCTTTTATGTCATGACTTAGTTTTTAGTGAAGTGTTTTGTGTTTTGTTGTTTTGTTGTTTTTGTTTTTTTTTTTAAATTAACACTATGCATAGAACTGGAGTCATCAGCTTCTGAACTGCTTTTCAAGAATCCATTATGAGGAAAACTGCTGCATTTCCACTGCTAAAAAGGAAAAAAAAAAAAAAAAGTGTTTTTGGAAGGGTGAAGGGAAGAACTGGTAGAGTGCTTTTTTGTTCAGAAAAATAATTACAGGGAAAAATTCAGGAAAGCAATCTATGCATCAATCTTTCTAAAATGTATTTCAGAGTATTATTTATATTGCTTCTGTACAATTAAAAATGGAATGGATGGCAGAGGAATGATAGAGCTGGTAGGTGACAGCTGATGCATTCAAAATAGTGAAGGTAGCCCGTCACGCTTGTGTTGACAATTTCAATATAGCCTGAAGGATAATGAAGTGCACGAAAGTTTCCAGAACCATTTTAAAATAAACTATTTATGAGCTCATTTCTCTATCATTTTAAACTTCTTTGGAAAATGGAGTTCTGTGCACATGGTATTGATTTATTTCCTTGGTATCACAGGCTTCTTGGGAAAGCTCAGCCCCACAGTGCTCCCAGTTCTGCTGAGCAGCAGTATGCCAGCAATATAAGCTAAATTTTGCAGCCTTTTCAAAGAGGAAATTCCATTTACTTCGGAATGCAACTTTGAATGGAGTAAATGCAGCAATGTAAAGGAATTTTGAAATGAAAAGTTTACAGTGGGCCTTGATCAGCAGTGGTTAAAGATGCAAATTGGGATTTTTAGAGCCCTGTTATCTTTGTAGATTTCTTAGGAAAAAAAGACTTGTATGACATTTTTGGATTAAGACAAAAACTGGTGAATTTCAGGAAATTGAGTGACAATAGCTTGCAATTATGCGTTTGCCCTCAGTACAGCCAAAGGATGGGGGTTTATCAATATATGCTCCTTGACTTTGTGCAACTTCCTCTGTAGGGGGGGAAATGTTACAAACGTCAAATTTGTGAAGTACATGTAATGAGAAATACATAGATAAAACTTTCTGGGCTATTTCCTCTAAAATGCCCTTGTAGTTTCCTTCTGCCGCTGTTTAATAGCAGATGGATAAGTCTCAGCCTCTTAACAACAGCCAGTAGTAGTTCAGTTTGGTGTTTTTTTTTTTTTTTTTTTGGTGGTGGTGGTCGTTTTGTTTTGTTTGTTTTGTTGTTCATTTTTTTTCTATATTTGGGCAGATAATGCTTGGGGGGGGGAATGTTTCATGGATAATAACTGTCTATGTGAGTAACTCACTCAAAAATGTTTAGATGTCAGTGTAACAAGAAATTTCTGCTGCCAACATCTTTAGCGTAAGGATTTCATTGTAATCTGGATGTCATGGATCCAGCTTTATATTTTTTAATTAAACCTATAGAGAAATATATTTCATGTTTTTCTATTAAGACTGAAGTTTGAATTCATCTCTCAGTGGTAAAAAAAAAAAAAAAAAAAGCAAATGGACTTTTAGTAGAGTGAGTAGTAGTTTTAATATGCTAGTGTTTGGTTTTGATTTCTAAGTTCAGAAAAATAATAATATTCTTTTGAAGTAGAAGCCAAAAATAGTATGAAAACTAACTGGAATAGATACAGGTGTTTTTGAGTTTTCTAGGAAGTCAGAGGCCTATTCATTCGGTGTTTAGAAATCTCAGAGGCAAGAGACCTGGCTGCTATCAGCTGAGCATTGTAGTACTACTAAAAAAATGTAATCCCTGACTTGAATTGTTTTACCTCAGGGAAATAAGTTTTTGGGAAAGAGAACATTGGCTTCCCCGTTCTCCCTAAACCCATGCAAACATTAAGCTTTGTAATACTGAATTCTCTTAGAATCCCAATGAAAACTAGACTGTTGTGACAATTTATGTATTCTTCTCAATATATGCAGGTGATAGTGGTAATGATGCAACTCTGGTGAGAACATGCATCTTAGATTGAAAGCTATGAAAAGTGCTAGGTGAATTACTCGCCTGTATTCCTTGTTAAGATGTAAAACAAGGGTAAATACATGGATTTGTGCTGTTTCTGTGCATCTCGGTAGCATTTAAATGGTCCAGTGGTTTCATTTCACTGTACATGATATGATTACATAAAAATGCACATCCTTGCATCAGAAAGCTTATGTTTGACTTGAAATGCAGGAAGATAGGATGAGCAAGAGAAGGTAGAAAGGAAGGCAGGGTTAAAAATAAGAACAGTTAAATTGTTTAATTACGTGCATAGATTTACCTCTATGAATCACTCAAAAGCTTTTATTCTTCTCAACAAATAATTACTAGTATCCCCAGACTGCTTTTAATATAGTGAACGTTTTGCTGCTTTTTTCATAAGCATGTCTCAGTAGAAAATGCAGGATTGAGAGAGAAAGGGGTATGTCAGCTGTGAAAGTCCGTAGGAAGGAGGCTGTGTGAAAATTGCAAAAATGTTTTTTGGAAGACGTGGACAAATATGTGCTCATGGTCGGCGTTACAAAATCATTTCCAAGAGTGCAGCAAAGGGCAGAAATGTGAAGGACCTTGGACATCTATGAAAATTCTGGAAAATGTAGCCAACTATATTCACCAGTCTCATGCTGTCATCTTGTAAAAATAAAAACTGCTATGAAAGCTGTGTTGCTAGAAAAACAACAACAAAAAAAGCATATCTTTGAAACAGGCCAGGAGCCTAAATGTTCAAGTATTAAGTCTAGTCAAGTAACTCAGGGGAAAAAAAAAAAAAGTGGTTTCTTTACCACTCCACACTTAGCACTTCCTAGGTTTTAGTCTATGTTCATATATATGCATATGTGTGTGTGTATTTATGTGTATCTATACATATAGTATTCAGGACTTCTAGGTCAAGCACATTTTTGGCCGTTGGATGTTTCAGAAAGTGGAAGCACAAAGCACAGAGGTTTTTTGTTTTGTTTTTGTTTTTTACAGTAACACACTAGTAGGAATTTAAGTTTTTTGTATATATTACAAAAGCAAGTATAAACACACACTTCTGGTGAATATATCTATATATTTATTACACAGACTTCATAATCCATGTATACATGGCATAGAGCTGTATGCCCTGTGTCTGTATGTAGGTGCGGATACAGAATATGCTCAGGAGCAGCGTGTGATTTTGGTTCAGAGGCACATCAGCATCATGTTAAAAGGATGTGCTCTTTCCAGAAAGGATTTGGTTGTTCTTTCTCTTTGCTTCAGGTAGAGATGTTGCCCACATCCTTGTGTGTTCTTTGTACTAGACAGTCCAAAGAGCCTTCTCTGTCTGCTCTGAAATGATGAGCTCAGAAGCTGCAAAGTTTACATACCCAAATTCAATTGCAGCAGTTATTTTTATTGGTGCCACTGGAACTTGCTTGTTTATAAGGTGTAAACTGCACTATCATTTTATTTTAGTTTTGTCTGTGGTATCTGTCAGTGACAGACATCTCAATGAAAGGACTTGTTAATTTTCAGTGTTTTAATAGCAGGTTGGTCACAGAGAACTTCATGTTTTCAAGTACAGAGAAAGTATGGATGCTTTTGTTAAAACAAAACAAACAAACAAACAAAAGTTTTACAACACTGTATACTACCATAAATCTGATTCAGTGGTTGTAAGGGTGGAGGCCACCCCTGTCAAGCAGACTGATGTGCTGCATCATACTTCTGCGTGTAAGTTATATGAAGAACCTAAATATGCGTTAAGGTAGTGCAGTTCTAAAGTGACAAGGATTGCTTAGACTCGGTTTACATCAGCTGGTGTGAAAAGAAAGCCTGGCATCTTACTAAGGGTGTGATATTTGGAAGCTCTACCCCAATAAAACCCATATGTAAAATTGAAGTTCCCATCTTTGTTTCATGAGTGGGTTTATGATAAAAAAAAAAAAAAAAAAAAAAAAGCAAGTAGGTTTTCAGTTTGAAGGAGGCAAGAGAATAAATAGGCTTTGGATTAGTTGTAGATGATTGGCTTCCTAGGAGATTCTGCTCTTCCTGGAAGACATACAAATGAGACCTGAACTTGCCCAAACTTTAAAGAGGAGGCTCTGTATTAATTAGTATTTTAGTCTCTGTCTGTGAGCAAATCTTTGCTTGGTAAAACAAGTTGGACATATAGAACAGCAAAGTTGGTCTTCAGATGAGATTTAATTGTTGACACATATGGTAGTTTTTTGGGATTGTTTTTATGTTTGAATTGAATGCAGCAATTTTTTAAGAACAATCATTCCTGATTATGGTTTTACTCTTACTGTTAAAGGCTCAAATCCCCCCTTACTGAGGAGTAGTGGAATAATTTTAAATGATGGCATGCTACATCACATTAGAAGATGCTTCCTTCTTTTGGGCAGGAAGCAGACTCCCATCAAGCTTAATGGAGAATTATATTTTGCAGACTTAGAGGATAACACTTTCCATGGAAGCTTGAGAAACGAGGGAAAGTAACGAAAGCCAGTTTTCTGGTTTTCCTGAGGAGTGCTGGAGAACGTCACCCTGCAATAATACAAGCCTAACAAGAATCAAGTGAAGAATCCCCCTGGTGTGAACCTCACCTGCACGCCAAAGAATTCAGTCCCCCTGGTTTTCAGAATAGATAATTTCCTCCTGTCATGTTCGCTTGTTTGACACTTTAACAAGATGTAGTTGAGTGATCTTTAACAAGTAACTAAAAATACGTAGTAGAGTGACAGATATAAAACCAGTATGAATTAAAATGGTCAGAAGATTGACATTGAAATGTTTCTTCTAAATTTGTCAAAGGGAAAAGAAGTAGAAAAACACTCGAGCTACGGTGAAGTAGATTTACATGTGAACTCCAAGAGCAGTGTTCCTAGTGGTACATTTGCTTCCTGCTGTTGTAATCCTTGTAATCCCCAGGGGTATTTCTAGCTCCTTGGCTTCTGAATTATTCTTATTTAAGTAAGACCTGTGGGATGCTAAAGTTTGCATTTAGCATTTGGTTAAACTGTGGCATGTATGTGTCCCTGCCAAATAACACTTCCTTGGAATGGAGATTGGTGTCTGCCCTTTATTTTCCCCTTTCTTATTACTTCTAGAGCCTCTAGCAATGTGCTGCATGCCCGGGTGTACAGCTTTCTCTTCAACTCAAAAGCATTTTCTGTGCTTAGGCTGGGGATTCTGTCCCATTCCTTCACACATAAAGCTTATTTTCCCTCACAAAACAGGATGCAAATTTAGTTTTCTTGGGATAACTGCTAACTTCTCTTGTGAAAGAGGAGAAATTTGGAGCAGAATTTCATTATGGCTGCACGGAGTTCTGTGAGAAGCCAGGGGGTGAAGCCGAACTCTTGCTCGCTTACATGTACGTACATCCCAGAGGCAGTGTGATGGCACCTCAGCCGCAGACCGTGAGTATGACTTCATTCCTCATCATTCAGAACAACTCATAAAGCAAATTGCAACCTAAATTTGGTAGTGGAAGAAACATGCATACTCCCTGAGGTGCGTATTCCCTGCTATACTGTGCACAGTGTGTTTCTGCTGCATCAGACTTTGGTCCCCATCTTGTTTATTATTTGACTGACTTTTCCTCACTGACAGTGTTGTAGCTGGCAGAGCCAGGAGATTTCTGGAGCAGGTCTAATGGAAAAAAAAATTATGTATTTGAGTTGGTAGATGAAGCTGTGAGTGTTGATAGTAAGCTGCTGCTTACAAATTGCTTATGGATTAGTTTAACAGTAGCAGCTTTCAGTATGTATCATGTTTCTGGGAAGCAATACTGAAAGAGATGCCTAAATTTTATTTTTCAACGTTACAGGTTGTATATCATGTAATTAAACAAAAACAAAAAACAAACACTCATCTTAGTGAACGTGGACATAGCATATTGTTGACTAAGAGGTACACAACCGCTGATTAGAAGATGGCTACTGTTTGTTTTGTAGATTAAAAAAATATATATATTTTTTTCACGTTGATTTACTTGGTTGCTTGAGTTACCTGTGGGGGGCCTAGGAGGTGATGCCTTTTTTGTCTTCCTCCCACCACTTCAAAAATTGTAATAAGAGCCAAATTCAGTCACAGATTTTACAGTATGCCATATGGAAAGCCATATGAAAAAAATAATGTTAAAAAGGTAGGTATCAGGAATCTTCTGTCATAGAAAGCTAGTGAATATTTTCAGAATTCAAGCTGACCTGAAAGCAGTGGCTTAATGTCCCATTTACTTGTTTTAGGATGTATCAAGCTCACTGTCTCCTTAACTTCGGAAGTCCTGCCAAAGGGTTCTGCACTTCAAAAATAATCAAAAACATGCAATCACGTCTGCCTTTCCCCACGGAAGGGCACTCACTGAGGGGTGTAAGGGTTCTCATTGGAAACAAATTAGTAAAGTTGTAGTTGATGCAAAAACGTGAATTATTTAAAATATGACATGTTCCATGTTTGCAGATTTCAAGTTATTTGAATGTGTTCTGAGATGAGTTGTCTCTGCATCTTCATTCTGAATTTATAAAACAATTTAAATATGCTAAATGATTTTGTTGTATCTGCTGATTGGAAAAAAATGAATTTGTTCTGTACTTTTTTTATTTTTTTATAGTCAAAGAATATTATAGATGTATTCAGTAAGAATGCATATGCATGAATGCACATATACGTATTCAGTTACAAATATACCCTTCTACAGCTTTTTGTGACTGAAAAAAAAGTTGTGCAATTGCATTTCAGTCTGCATTCTGGAACATTAAGCTGTACTTTTCAAGTACGTGAAAATTTTTTTTGTTTAATAGAATTTGAGCACAATACCTCAGCACTTTAATATACGAATTTAGAAAGTATAAAATGCTGAGAGTGGGAGGTTTCTCTGCGCTTTCACATAGGATGGCTTTCTTTTTCACAAGCTGATTTGTTCTATAATTTAAAATTTACTGTTTTGATGACAGTTTACATTTTTCAGTGAAATAGTAGCTACTAATTTGACAAGGTTTCATCTGCTGACTATTTGCCAAAGTTTTGTTTCCAGTATAATAAATAAAATGTAATAGGGAGAAGGGGGAAAACACCCAAATTGTAACTGTTTCTGGCAATCCAGTGTTCATTTCCACAGAGCCTGTCTGGGATGGGGGTGCAATAAGAAATCACTTTTAAGGTGAAGGAAAAGTTAACCCCTGCTTGCAGTCTTTTACATGGGTATTTCTTCTGATACCAAGTCAATCACACTAATGTAAAGGCTTTGTCAGTGCCATGAGTAGCAAAGCTAGGAATAAGCTACATAATCAAAATTAGATTCTTTTTGGTTTATATCAAAAAGATGCTGAAATGGATACTTTTGCTGGTAAGTCTCTGTCAGAGTAACCAATAATGGTTGGAAGTCACTTATTTTTCACGGTACAATCCTTTGCTTTTTTTAAATTGGTTCATACCAATGTATTTAAATGAGGTTAGTCTACCCAGCTTTTTTGAAGAAGACTAGACTGTATAAATGCATAAGTACTTCACCAGTCGTATAAGAAGAGGTCTATACATTCTACAGCCATGCAAAAATAATTGAAAATGCATGAAAATGCCTCCTCTTGTAAGTAAGAGGCGGATCAGGGAGAAAATTATTCATTTTTCAAAGTTTGTTGAATAATGCGTAAGAACACAAAGAAAATTTGGGAAGCATTTTCCCAAGGGCATAAGCCTCTTAAGAGGATGAATCCCTAAACATTTATCTTTTATGTTGGAATACTTCATTGTAACTCATCTGTGACAGGAAGTGTAATGTATGATTTACAATAAATGCTCTAAAATGTACTGGTCCACAGATATAAAACAGAATTGAAATTGCGTTCAACCTCTCTTTAAGTTCCTAGTGTGGAAGACGATGCCACTTTTCACTAAAGGTAAGCTTACAACACTGCTTCTGTTGGGCAGGCAGCATAAGTAATATAATACAAATCTGAGCTTAGCAGCCTGGGTTTTGATAACAATGTGCAGAACCAAAATTGTTCTGCAAAGTGATTTGAGGAAGGAGTCTATCAGTTTCTATCTCTATGGGTAGGTGAGGCAGTTTTAGCTGAAATATACTTTGAATTGTCAACATAAACTCTAGTTTATGCATACTGTTGAGATTACTGAATTCTCAAAATGATACTATTCTGTTAAGAAAATGTATTTGTTTTATGTGAAAGAAAGATATCTGTCTGTAAGACTTCCAGAGGATGGTATTTGAATGTATGACTGTGTTTACATAGCATATTATTCCTAGTGTGGATTGGCTCTAATTCTGCAAATTTTATCAATGTTACATTCCACTGTTGTCTTCAAAAGAAGACTGATAGCACTAAGGGAGTGATAAATATATATGCATACATCTATGTGCATGTATGCTCATCACAGAGACAGACTTAAACTAGAAATCCGAGAAAGAATGTGATGAAAGGACTTAGCAGTAGAACTTTGGAAAAGAAAGGGATGGGGGTCATGTGGCACCCCTCATCTTTCATTTGTACTGTCTAGTGCAGAGCTCAGCCTGCATCATGCCATAGGATGCCCATAGCACTGCTGTGCAATCCCAGCATCTGTAGATCTAGTTTGGCTTATAAAGCACAAAACCAAGTCATAATTTAGTATCTAACAGCTTTTGCCTAGGTATTTATGTTTAAACTTCACCCATGAAACAAAGCTTTGCTTTCCTGATTGCTATAAATACTAATTTTTGATACATATCACAGTCCTCTTTCCAGTACTTTGAGAGAAGTCAGATTTTTACACAGTCCCTTTCATGCATTCTTGATTGGTTTTTCTACAGACATCCTTGCATATCTGTGATCTACTTTTTTTTTTATCGTCACTGATTGCTTCAGGCCCAGTGATATTTACCTATTCCCTTAATCCCCTTATCTGTTAATTGGAAAATTCCTCTGAAATTTCTTTAGGTAGAATTAGACATAATTTATTGTAACAGGTAGGAAGTCGTATTACTTTATACTTCTAATTAGTAATTCTCTCTAGTAGAGAAATGCATCAAGAGGAACTCTTTCTGTAACTTTTCATACTGTTTTTGGAAGTGGGATAAGGGGTTGGCTTGCAGTATCTTGTTTGGGATTTATTTTAATTACTTGAAAGTACCTTCTTGAAGCCTTTTTTGTTCGTTTGTTCTTAATTTTTTAGATTGATTGACAGCATATAATTATAAACTCTCTCCTTGGCTTTTAAGGGTGCTTTACATCTCCTCGGAGGTTCAAGAACAGCGATTTTCTTATGTATGAATGAATGGGTAGTGGCTGGCCTTCCAAATTTCCATTGTTCAGCCATATGTTATTATAAGATCTACTGGTGAATAAACAACTGCACTGCATCTGAAAACTTGTTGCCCAGTTTTCACAGAAAACTGTTGGGTTTATGCTCTACATATGTTATTTTGACCACAGGTTAAAGGCAGAAATGTAGTATAAATCTAATGGTAAAAATGCTGAACACTGACTTGATTAAAAAATTGGCAGTTTTAATCGTGTTCCTGGTACAAGTTCTGATGCTAAGAAAGTTTACTATGCAGGATGGGAATGTCAGCTCATTTGAAAAGTAGAAACCATAATACTTAACACTAACTTGTCATATAGCACATTGGAAATTATCCATTATAGTTGTTGAATGCTCATTTTTTCTGATACCCATATCTCTGCATAGGTGGACAAAGATGAGCTAGACTTTGAAAAACAATTTTTTTGATCTATTTTTTATTATATTATTAAACTGAAAATCCTCTGGGATAGCAGAGTTTATCCTGAACAACTGCTCCTTGAAGGCCATCTGGGTTTTTAGGTGATAAAAACAATTTATTGAATTTTTTTCCTAACACTGATATTCAGGAGTACAATGCAAGATCTGTATTAAAATAAACTACCCTAGGGGGCTTCCCCATCATCTGTCTGTTTTGCACCCTCCAACCTCCATATCTTTTGTGCTCTGCTTACAGACTTTGCTTATATAAAATCCAGAATGGAAAATGGTTTATGCCGATACTGAGCATTTCTTACCTCATATGGGGTACGTTTGTTTATAAATTCCAAAACATTAATTATTTTCATTATACTATACAACATGGAATTAAATAAATCTTGCAAGTTTTTAGACTGGGAGCTTAGCAAGCTATTAGCTGTGTGGCTTCTTGTTTGTTTATTGCAAAATGTTGTTGAAAACTTCGTAAGATTACCTTAGTTTTTCTAACACACTGTTCCTCACAGAATTGTTTTCTAGATTGCCTATCTTGATTACATCATTGTTAAGTAGCAACATAACTCATCAAAAATATCCTAGCCACAGAACTATCCTTCCCTTGGAAGAAATAGTTAGCGCTACAGAATGACGGATTATTCTGACGTTATCAGAGGAGACAGTTGAGCGCTGATACAGGGAAGTGAAGCTGTGTATAAGTCATTGCCATCTGGTGTGTTTCTGTGATGACTGGGCAAGGTTCAGCTGGCCTGAGGTCTTTGGGCTACAGTAGTATGGTACCTCATCAGTAATTGCAATTGACATACATACCTGCTACACTGCCTGCTGTTCAGCTTTGACGTAATTATGTGACCTCCAAACTTGAATTTAAGTGCATAATGTGGAAATTGGGTGCCCCAACATCTCTTTGACTTTTTACCAAGGTTGTTCCTCAGTGAGAAAGAACAAGTGTATGTGTGTACAAATACTATTCACAAATGGAACAGATTCATCAGAGGCTCTGTGTGCTTTCTTTCCGCTGATGAGAAACATTTTAAGCATGTCTAAAGATTGGGGTGGGAGCGGGTTGGCCTAAAATGAAAGCATTATATGCTGGCTGGGTGTTTGGCGTAAACTGTGGTTATCCTTTTCTGGTGTGCTATTTCAAAGCTAAAATGCTTTATCGTTACTACTGTGAAGTATTTTCATTGAACTACTAAAAATGTAATAGTTGTCACTATGTTATGAGTCTAAAGTTTGTGTATGACCAAAAGCTGGGTGATTTTATGCCTTCCTACGCTTAAAAATTCTAGCAATAACTGCAATTTTTAGGTCACCGGGTGATATATTTTTTTTTTTTTGTAAAAGTTGGTAGGTGAGGTTGTTTATAAAAAATGAATCTTCTGCTGGACAGTATTCTAGTATTAACTGGCATTTCTGGAGAAACAAGTAAGCTGAGGAAGGCTAGAATTTTGGCTGCTTTTGTTACAGTCTGATATTACTTCTTTGAAAACAAGCAAGGACTTCGTAATCCATCCAGATCTGAGGATCAAGTGCAAAGTTAGTACAAGAAGAAAATTAAAAATGCTGACTTGTTTACAGGGTGGTGTTAGAGAAAGATGGAGCAGCCCAGTCCTATAAACTAACTCAGATCTGGTAGACCTGTATTAGCATAATACTGTGTAACACTGCTGATAGGTTCCTTCCTGGTAACTGGCTTTAAGACATGAAGTTTTGTCTGGCTAAGCCAAGATGTCCATAAATACAGGAAAGAATAGATGAAAACAAAGAAGGGCAAGAGAAAACAACCTGAGTAGACATCAGCAACTGATGTCTCTTTCAGGATAGCACACAAGAATTAGCAGCTGTCATCCATCACCTGCCCTTTGATTTAGCCTGCTTGAGATGCCTGTTGGAAACCAACCTAAGAGAAGGCCGTGAATTCCTCTGATTCTTGAGAGGTTATAGGTGGACCGTATGGTCTGTCTGATAGTCAGGCAACACTTGCTCTGCAGACTCAAAATGAGTCTACTCTTCTGTTAAAATAACGTAAGAAAGATTGCTTATTTAATTTTAACTTTTATCTTTCTTGTCTCATACCTTACTTACCAAATCTCCATTGAGCATGCCATTGATCTGTATTCATTACCATCCTTGGATTATTTTTGTTGCTTTGTAGAAAAGAATGCTTTCCTACGCGACCTATTGATAAATGTTTACTTTCTAGATGTTGAAATAGTTTAGCCTATAAGGCCCCGGTTGCCTGTTCTAAGCTACTATGACATGCTGAGGCCTCCTCTTACAAGACAGCCTCTCTTTCCTGCTTAACCAGTGGCAAGAGGATCAATCAGAAGAGGTGCTCTATGAGGGCTCAGGATTTGAAGCAGAGAAGCTTTGCATAATCACTCCTCAGCCTGTATACCCTCTTTCTTCTCATGGAAGATGTAGAGTCTTCATCATTACGTCGTTGTCATATCACCTACCCAAGACAGCTGCTATAGAGTCA
Source organism: Aythya ferina (assembly GCF_964211825.1). Classification (NCBI taxonomy): domain Eukaryota; kingdom Metazoa; phylum Chordata; class Aves; order Anseriformes; family Anatidae; genus Aythya; species Aythya ferina. Next base: position 84,945,803 of record NC_140297.1, read on the forward strand.
GTGTTTTTCAGCTTAGCAGAGTCATAACTGACCAATCATTTTCTCAAGCCAGAGTCAAAAAACCTACTCAAGATCAATTTTCAGGAGAGAAAAAAAAAAAAAAAAAAAAAGACTCCTAGCCAAAATTCATATGTAGGCAGTGACAGAGAAACAAAGAACATGGCATCTTTCTAGAAAATCTTTCTCTCAAGGGCCTTCAGGAAGGAATATTACTTTAAGTCTTCAGCCACTAGGAAAACTGTCAAGGCTCTAGTTCTTTTCCTTCCCTCATTTATGTGTGTGCATACACACACATAAGGAAAAGATGAGGAATGCCAAGCCTTCTAAATAGATTAATCAAAACTGAAGAAGAAGCTGTATGTCAAGACAATGGATTTAGCATCTCTCGCTGGAGCGGTGTCCTAAAGAGGTCAGCTGATGTGAGGGGTCTGATAGAATATTATCTGCATATCCACAGTGGTTTGCACCATTGGCAATTCCTTTGCTTTTCCTCTTAAGATTGCTTATAGATACTAAATATCAATATTCATAAGCTGTACCTTTTGCAGTTGCAGTTTAAGGATAACTTTCATAACTTCTTAAAGCAACGCTCGTAGGAGTCTTGCAAGAAGTTATTTTAAATCTTTTTTGCAAACTGTATCCTGAAGCTTATAATACATTGAAAAGAGACTATTACAGTATCCTCTTGCAAGAAAGATGTAAAATCCTCCTAAGAGAAGTCTTGACCATACAGCAGTTTTTAAGGATTTCGTACAGATGGATGTACTAATGGTATGTGTACAACTAGATGGAGAGGCGGTCTTGGCAGTTTTTTTTACACTTACAGGCACGTTGCTGTTGATACAAAGACAAAAAGGAAGGAACAGTCCTGAAGACAGCATAAGCTTGTATGGAGGGTGCTATTCTTGAGGTATTAACCCTGTTTCTCTACAGAAGGATTTGCTGATGTGCATCACTGTACTTAAGCTGTATTTGCTGTGTCTATTTCTGAAGTTTGTTTAGAATATAAGTTCTTCAGACTAGACCCTCAGTGAAACGAGAACAGAATATTTTCATACAACTTCCTTCCAGAATCTATTCTTTTCCCAGGCTTACCTCACTTTAGATAAGTTTCTGGAAATTTTTGATGTCCACTTCAAACCATTGGTAAAGAGAAGGCAGCTGAAAAAAACACTAGATTCTAGATGTTAGGAAATATGCTGTCCACTAAGATTGTGTGTTCCCACAGTAACTTAAGGAATAGCAAATAGTGTTGGATAAAGGAGATAAAGAAGATAAAGGAGGGGGGTGAGACGCAGCTTCGTGGTCAGAAGAGTAAGACTGAATTGCCTGAAGTGTTGGCAAGCAATTGTGTAAGTAAAATTACGGTGAAAATCCTTAGATAATTACTGTCATCACTGTTCCACAGAATGCAAGTAACCAGGTAACGAGTACGCTTTTATAAATGTCATCTTGCAGGCATTCGTTTGGACTGGCAGAACTTACAACTGCAGCCAAGGAAGAGCAGCATCGTGCTGTACGAGGCTTTACATTTACTAATGCCGATGCTATTAAAATCAGCTGCCACATAAGACCTGAGAGGGAAGTCAATTTAGAGAACCTTTTTAAGTCAGGAGACTGCTAATCAAACTTCACTTTAAAAGTGTGCAATTAAATATTACGCTAACTTCCCTCATTGTTTTCTGTTACAGATCTTTTATGCATCCTTTTTTTTTCTTTAATAAAGATTGCCTTTATTAGGTTTCAGATGCATATTCAAATGTGCACATACTGCATGATTTGTCTTTTATCATAGCATACAAGGGCAACTGAAATTATAAGAAAAACTACCGTGAAATAGCAGTACCCAAAGCAGTGCTGTTAAAGCAGATACATGTCCGCTGTCTACATTATGCTTTCTCTCTTTAATACTGCTGTTATGCATCCAGGAGAGTTTTGTATTTTCTTTCTCTCAGATTGCTGTTGACTTCTACCTGTGATTTTTAATGTGGTCCATCCACTTGTATCCTTCTGAAAGAGAAAGCAAAGTAACATTGGAATAACAATTCTGAGTCAGATCAAAGGGCTGTTCAGGCTGGTATTCCTTCTGTGACGGAGGCCAGTAATAAAACCCGTGGAGAAGAGGACAGAGCAAGCCTGTTGTTGTGTGGAATGTTCTTTCAGTCCCACTGCCAGGTATCATTAGCAAGGAACACAGCAGCTTTGCACTTGGTATTCCATTATGGAATTGTTATTCCTGCATTTATCTAGTTTCGCTTTGAATACAAGTGAGCTTCAGCATCCCATCATGTGGCACATTTCTGAGCATATATGTACCGCGTGTGAAGATTTCTGTGGAAACTTCTACTTGGTGGTTTCGTTAGGTGCTCCTTAGTTCTCATACTGGAAGCAATTGTAGACAGTATATCCATATTCCCCTTCTTCATGCCACTCATTATGGTATAGATGTCTACTGCAAATCCTGTAACTCAATTTTTTTTTCCAGGTTGAGGCATTCCCCAGGTATTTAGTAGCATCTACTGTGGAGGCCGTTTTATAAGTTTTAGTCCTCTGTGACAGGCTTCTCTTCCTTTTTTTTTTTTTTTTTTTTTTTGTGAGGTTTACTTCATTGCTTCTGTGAGAAGAAGATGAGAATTATGCATAAAATTCAAGTTACTGGCATATATGTTAGGAAAATGATAAAGCCATCTTTGTCTTAAATGATTTTCCTAATTGTTCAAATTCATGTTGATTTCATGGATGTTTCAGAGTACTAAGGTGATACTTTCTTAGAACTTCATTAAAATCCAAGACTTTGCTTTTCTGGAAAATAGTGTGCTCCTTCACATCTTCACAAGATTTCAGTGGTTTGTGTGGTTGCGTGTGTTCATTGATTCAGTTTTTTAGAATAGATTCTAAAATTTGACTAAGGTTTTACAGGTCTGTGGTTCCCATGCAACACTCCTCTTTTTTTTTTTTTTTTTTTTTTTTAATTAGCATTTCCTGCAGCATTGAATTTGAGACAGCTTTGTCAGTGAGGTCCCTACAAAGAGCTTGTTGAACTTTCCCACACTGAACATGGAAATAATGAATGTCTAGTTTCTGTGCTGTCACCTTCATCTTTAGGAATTTTTTTTTTGTACTGCATTTTGGACACCTGCTCTCAGGATTGTTTTTGACTCTTGATATATATTTGAAAAAGGATTAATCATTGACTTTTATACCTCTTTGAAAATTGTTCTTGAGCTATTGTTTTGGCCACTGTTTTGATCTGCTACACTTTCTGTGTTTAACATGTTAGTTCATGATATTTTCTTTACCTTGCTTAAACAATTCCAGGTTTTCTGAAGCCTTTCTTAACCTCTGATTCTGACCTTTCCCTGCTATTTATTTATTTTTTATTTTAAATTAGTTTGCATTAGACTTCAGTATAATGTCCTAAACAGTGTTAAACCTTGGAAGAGTATAGAAACTGTTAGCTGCTCTTCTTAACCTCTTTTTAGCAAACTGCTTCATTCTAATGTTACTCCTCTCCTTGAAGGCAAACACAGCAGTAGTGATGGGGGGTATGGGGAGGATGTGTCTACAAAGATATTTAATTTCTGTATAAATTATGAGTTTTGGTAGACTTTGTTTGAAATTATGGTCTAGACCTTTTACATAAGTGAGGACCAACATGGAAATTACATTCCCTACATGATTAGCAAGGACTAGCCCTTCCATGCACTAACATTGCCAATAGCTAAAAATTAACGCTGAGATCAACCTCCCCCTTTCACTGGTCTTTATTTATATCCTATTTGTATAAATAGTGCTTTTTGCTTCCACTCATCTCTGTTTTCTCTGTGCATGTCATAGCTGCTGTCACTGTTTTTGCTAGATGCCTGGTAGTACAGTCTTGACGTTGTACCTGTCCTATTTGGGCTTGGGCATACATCTGGTTCTTGTTTATAAAGTACATTACTTTTATGGAATAGTATTAATGACGTATGATGGAGTTCTTACATATTTAGTTTTCTGAAAGATAGGACTTGAGCTCTTAAATTAGAATAGTGCTTTTCAACTTTTTGCTGGTGATCACCACCGAGAAATGTACTTTGTAGGTAACAAAAGATCAATTTCCTTTAGAAGGTAGTAATTAACCTTTTAGGTTTTCATTGGTAAAGAGAAACGATGAAAATGCTAATAGTTCTAATAGTTTTTCATAACTGACCACTAATTGTTCCTCGAAAAGTTCCAGAAAAAGGATAGGGAGCAATGACATGGAAATGAGGAGACAATGTTCAGGTGCTCTTCCACTACCCTTACCCTGTTACAGGAGAGAGACTTGAGGCACAATCACGTAGTCTGTCTGAGATACCAGGCGAGACTCACTCAGGTACCACTGTGCAAGGAGGCTACATTAAAGCAAGACATCAGAGAAACGTAATTGTTACCACTACCGTAAATTTTACTTAAATTGTGTTTTTTTTTGGTCTTTTCCTAATTCATGCGGTAGCTAAGGTAAGCCGTTTCCCATGCCCTCTGGAAGAAGACAGTGAGCAAGGAGAAACTGCTTGATAGCAAAGGTGTCTGATTTGAATCATGGAGTCTATAGACTTTTTTACAGGGCAGTTAAGGGGGCTACATACTGTAAATTGTGGAGGCGTAACAGAAGATCTCAAAACCGATATAATGAGGAGCAGTTTAGCTATCTGTAAAACTTGTTTACAGTTGCCATCCTAACCATCTGTTCTCTTTCCTTGTGTTGTAGTCAATTGGGGTAGATGATATTCTGTAATAGGTGAAAGGTTTTTTTTTTAAAGTATGGTTTATGTCTTCGCATATACATTTATAGAGTGCATCTTATAACAAGGCTTAGATCCCATTGGTGCTATTTAGGGATGCTACTGTAGTAACAATGATATATTGCATATGCAGTCAATGCTGTGTTTACAAAGCATTTCCAGTTAGTCGTTATGGAAATGTAAGTTGTGTCCTTTTCCCATCTGGTTGTTTTTGTACAGGCTATGGCTTATTTTTGGTGAAATAATTGTTGCTGTATCTTTTAAAAGAGCTTATCTTTACTGTTGGTGGGTAGACTTCTGTCATAATGGATCATAATGTCTCTTGACAGGAATTGCCAGCATTGTGTGGACTTCAAGATACAGCTCTGTGCTCTACCACTCTAGCTGATAGGTATTCACAGCACCAGTCCTGTATTGTATGCACGCTTGCTGGTTAATGTATGAAGACCACTGTTTTTGACATCAAGGATCACAGCTGCTTTCTAGGTAGCAGACTAGTATTAGGAACCTAGAATAGGTGGTTAGTTCCAGGTGTGATATTGCAGCATGCTTCTTTGGAGTAATGAATGCATGGGAAACGTGTAAAGCTTGACTGGATCTGGTTTCTGAGCTGCCTTCTAATCTACAGACTTGATTCCCCAGGCCATGTATGAGAGACCTGTGACAGCCTTTTCCCCTCTGTCTTAGAGAGAGCTTCACCATGCAGGCCTGCTACTTTGACATCAGTTACGAAGACCACAGGATGACCAAAAAGGGTGAAAAATCTGATGTCATTTTTGAGAATGAAAGGTAAATTCCACTCATTGTAGGCATTAACATTAGCTGAAAAAAGCAAAGCTTTCATTTAGACCCACAGATGAAAGTTCTTCTAATATATTTTAATATATTAAATTTTAGATCTTAATATATTGCTATGAATGTCTTTACTTCCCTGCAGTATTTATTGGTATTTGTCACACTTGTATCTACCCAACACCAGTCTATCTGAGGGCCCATTCTGAGTGCAAACATAATAGTTTATGATAGTCATTTTACAACACAGTGTTCACTTAAGAGTAATTACATCTTCTACTTTTGTTTTTGCGAAGTATTAGGAGTTTAGCGTAACTCCTGTTAAAGAATGTGCGCAGTCTGGATACATAGGTCACAGCTTTCTCTGAATAGAAAGAATATGTCTGTAGAGCAAGTAATGATGATTCTGGGGTTGCATGGTCCCCTTTAAAAAAAAAAAGAAAAGAAAAAAACATTTCTGCCGACATAAATAACTATGTGCTGTAATGTTTAACATTGAAACTAACACAATAGTTTTTGGCATCCAGAATGAATTGTGTTTGATGCAAGACAACCCCAGCAGCTGTACTTTAAACAAAGACACAGTAAACCTTTCTGCAGTTACAACTAGCAATGTATTGCCTTCCTCTAGGATCGTAGTGTATTTTTCCCTGAGTAAAGGGCTTTTTAATTCTGTTTATAATTGCTTGACTACTATGCAAGCATAGTCTGATCATGGGAACAGATCACAGAAAGTTTCAGAAGGTGATATGTGCTACGGATGGATATATTCATGCTTGCCAAGGAGCTCAGAGTATTGACATCCTTTCACGAATGTTTAGTTTTATAATTTCTAGTTGTTACTTCTGAACTACTTGTTGTTTGAAAGGATTAAAAGAATAAAGCCTTTTTTTTTTTTTTTTTTAAGTAGTCTTTTGGCAACTAAATGTACAGGACTGCAAATCCTTAATTAAAGTATTTTATCTCTAAGGAGCAAACCTTAAAGGCAACACAGATAAGACACGTATTACAAGGTACATGGTATAGTAGCTAGCTGACAGATCCAGACCTGTTGGTCAGATATCAGCATTTCATAATTCATACCCTGTTCCACTACCATAGTAGTTTATGGTGAAGTGGGTCGCACAGTTCTGACAGAAAAAAAACTCTATTTGATTTAGGAAAACTATGTTGGATTCTTGCTTTCAGCATTGTTGCTGGCACAAGATGGGCAGAAGCTAGACAGAGAAAAGGTCGAGATTAACTTAGAGTACTATCATAATATTTTGTCATAATTGACGTGTTCAAAGCAATTTTAATTTCTGTTAACATGGAATGTATAAAACACCTCAGTACTTTATAAGGGAATAAATAGTTAAATGGTAAATATGCTAAAACATTTTTGCAGTCTTCCATTTTAGAAGACACTAGTTAAGGATAAATATAAATTACAACTTAGATCATTAGATACTCCTGTATCCACAGAGCCCATGTTATAGCCCCAGATGCTGAAAACCTGTAGGAATCCAAAGAAGTTTTTACTTAGAACATAGGTAGAGAAGCAGCTGAGCTTATGTGGTGGTCTGAGTTTTGAGGTACCTGCATCTACGTACATTATGTTCCAGTAGTAAATCACTTGTGTAAATACTTAAGGAGGTAAATGTTCTTAGAGAAACTTAAGCATCTTTTACATATCTTGTTTTTTGTTTTTTTTTTCTCTGTGCATGTGAGAAAAGGTAAATATTGATTACTGCTGAAATTATTTTTGTCAATAGGCCAAAGAAACATCAAGAGAAGAAGCACTTGTTATGACACGAAGATGTTTTAGGTTTCTTAATATCTTCATTTGCCACTCTAATCCCACTGAGCAAGTCACCTTAGTGCTGTGAGTGCTTGCAATTGCACAGAGCATCGGAGTAGCTTTAGTGTTTTATGTTGTGTAATATAATTGGGTTGTTTTAAAAACAATCTAAAAAGTAAAAAGAAATAAACCATGCAGTTTGTTCTGCTTTGCCCGTGGCTTAATTATAAGAACAAAATCGATGGAAGTTCTTTCCTGTTGTATCATCATCACATGAAACAATAAATGTACTTGTGAAGGTGAAACATTTGAGTTGGGAAGTACTTGGTCTCTTGGTCTTCCTTTCTCATGTTGGTAGTCCTTTCTTATGCAACTAGTCAATTTCATTTCAAGAAATTTGCTTCTGCAAAGACTGGTTAATGAGGATTTTGGGATTAGTCTGTAAATCTCTCTGAAATTAAAGGTAAATGAATATGTTTGATTAGTTTTACTTCTGTACCTGTGCTGGTCAAAAAAACAAATAAAATAGAAGCATACGAGTCATGTGGTTAGATAGGCCATCTATATTAAGGAAAATTTTAATTTTCTTTCTCTCAGAAAGAAAGAAAGGAAATAAATGGACTTAAAATTTAGTTATCTGCTCTATTAAATAGAAAAATAGCATTATTCTTACTATGTTTACTTTTAAAGGATGAACAGATGAGTGTGTTACTTGCATGTTGCTTTAGAAATTATGTACCACCATAGAGGAAAGAAATCAGTATTTTGTATCTTGTGGAGTAAACATTAAATTCAAAGAATCATTAAAACGGTAATAACCAATTCAGTAGAGTATTAATTATTCAGCAGTATACAAGCACCAAGACTTGATACCAATGCTTGATAATGTAATGTTAATTCTAACTAAGTGGAGAGACTTTATGTAGGCCAAAATTGAAGATGGTTATCCCAATAGTGGGTTTTGTTGTGCGTTTTTTTTGTCTCTTGTTTTGATTTTAATTACTAGCTTGGAGCTTTCTTAAAACGAGTGTCAGGTTAGAATTGTAAAATCATTCTACTTGGAAGAGGTTTCATGAGGTACTAATCCAACTGTCTTCTCAATGCCACATCAACATTGAATTTAGACCAGGTTGCCCAGGGCTTTGTCTAGGTGTTCCTTGAAAATCTCCAAGAACCTGATTCAGGGATTCTGAAGCCTGCCCTGAATAACCTCTTCTAGTGCTTAATTCCCCTCATACTGAACAATCTTTTCCTTAAATCTAGTTAGAGCCTCCCTTGTTTCAATTTACGACCACTGCATTTCCACCTTCAGCCACAGACCTCAGTGAAGGATCTACCTCATTCTTCTGGGTAACCTCCTCTTTGATGATGGAAGGCTGCTGTTAGGTTCAGCCCACACCCAACACCATCTCTTCTTCATGTTACAGAAGCTGATTTCAGTCAGCTGCCGTATAATTTTAAGCTTGTTAATGTTAAGCTACCATGTATAATTTTGATCTGTTCACTATTAAAACTTGAGGTTTATTTCAGTTTGTTGCATCACTGTCCTTTGACAAAAGCTGAGGATAAAGTGCTGACAATAAGTCAGTTGATTAGTCTTCATTCTCCTTGTTTAATTTTACAAGTGAATGAGTATTAGTAAGGACAAGTCTGGATTTTTCTCAGGAGCTTGAACCAGGTTTCCGGTGGTAACTGAATCTCGTACATGTTTTGTTTCTTTGTGTGAAATTCATGCTGTTGCACTGAAAAAATTGAAGACTATTTCAGTGATACTCTTCAAACTTGAGACAAATTAGAAAAATATGTCCTGTCTGGAAGAAATTAGAAGAGATATAACATAGTCTTTGCGTGTCTGTGCACCATTTGATTCTATCATGAATTCACAGTAGCTAAAATAAAAGCTCAAGCTTACAGGGAGAAAAATATAAATACTGTTTAAAGAACGTATATTAAAAAAAAAGCATACATAGCAATGTGGAGGTAGACAGCAAATCATATGGTGCCAGGAGCTTGATGCTGGGAACAGTTCCACTTTGTCTTCATTATTAATCTGGAAAGAGCACAAGCATATGCTAACTTTAATTTTCTGTTTCGTTTTGTTTCTTATAAATTGAAGAATATCGTAGTTACCCATCAGGACAGAGGACAAAGTGATTTGGCACAACTGGGGGGAGAGGGGAAGAAGGGAAGGGCAAAACAGTATTTCATTTGGAAATTACAAACTAATATAATTAGGGGGAAATGAACCAAATTTATTTATTTAAAGATGGGGACATTCACGTAGGAAATAGTAGTATTAAAAGCGACTCTTGGGACTCCTTGCTGGCTGCAGGATGGGAACATAAAGAGCTGAATTGCAGAGCCATCAGCTCACGGAGGAAGAGAGGAGTAATAGCTCTTTCCTACAAAGACATGTTGCTGCTTCTCAGAAGAGGGGGAAACAAGTCAGATTGCGACTTAAGGGAGGCTACTAGACTCCGTGACAGTTTTGAGGGGGCACAGGATTTTTGATTTTAGTTACTTGTGTTGTCAGTAATTTGTTCCTTGGGACTTAAAAGAAAAATAGTAATTAGAAAAATAATAATCAAACTTTAAGGACTGAGTTCAAATTTTGCAGGGAAAAAAAGGGGAAAAAATAAAAATAAACGCGTACGGTAGAATCTGTCACTGCTGAAAGGATGTTCCAGAAAGTTATGAGCATGGTTAATGAAGTACTTTGGACTCTAAAGTAGAGCAGTGACTACAGGCATCCTTTAAACTTGGCCATTTGGCAATCTGCAAATGGCATCTGAATCTGTTTAAAAATGTGAACAGCAGTTAACAGCAAAGCAAAAAGATAAGTCACACAGCAGCTGACCAGCATGAAGCTAGCTTGTGGTGTGACTGTAGATGGTTTCCAGCAGCCCAGGATGCCAAGTCTGCTTCGTGAACTGATGCTCTTTGAGGCATCAGGTACTTGCCAGCCAGCACTGTGATGACTGAACCTGGGGAACAGGCAGAGACCAGACTTTCCCATCTGTTTGGGAGGGGCTAGATTTCAGCAACAGGTATCTTTATAGCTAATAATGTGCATCTCTTCCTTACTGCTTCCATACTGTGTGGAATAGTGAATTGGGTTTTATCGTTCAAATAAATAAATAAATAAATAAATAGATGTGACCTAATAGAATAATTTCACAGCTTAAACTGTGATCTATCTTGCTCACCTGTATCTTCATCTTTTTCTTTTGATTTTTTTTCAAACTATTTATAGATATCAGAAATAGAATAATTAATGACATTTCTACTGCATTTGGATTGTACCTGAGCTTTGCTTGATATTATAGTATATACTGCTGTCTTTATTCCCTATAACATTTTGAAACTTTGCTTCTGCAGTGTATATATTGAACAAGTGCTTCTTAGAGCTTACCAACTAATGTTAACTTAATATCGTAATAAGTATGAATTCATTAAATGTTATATTGATAATAATAAGCACAGATTCAGTAAATGAAGATATAACAAAACTGTTGATACCAAATTGTTTTTTCTTTTAAACCAATCCTTCAGGGAAGTTCAGCAGCCATTGCATGCTGTGCTCCTGTTACAATTTGTTCTGAAGATTTTTTTTTTTAAGAAACAGTCACTGCATATTAAGCTGGACAACTATCTACGTAGCACATACGTAAATTTCTGAGTTACTTTCTAACTTTCCACAGTGTTTGCTGTAGAGTAATATGATCATACAGTTAAGAAATTAGCTTAATTCATGATGTGTACAATTACAGGTTCATGAGTGTAGTTACCTAGGAAAACACTTCTAGATTGCAGACGTTGTCATAAATTTCTTCTGTGATTTTATTGCCACTACATATGACTTCTGTATTGCTTAAAATCATGGAGCTGCTAGCACAGGTTGGACTTTTGCTTGGCATCTTAAAGCATGTTGCTCTGTATCTAAGTGGGGAAGAACAAACTGGAAAATGTGCTTGACTCAAAAAAAAAAAAAAAATTATAATGCACTATAACAGCAGGTAAATAATTACTGAAAAGGCAAGCTTCATAGCATTTATTAATGAGGGTAATCCTCTTTATTTCAAAAATATAATCCAGATAATCTTGGTATTTCTCTTGGTTGCTCTTTGAGTTTTTAAGGTTAAATTAAAAAAAATCTTTTTCTCCAGTCATATTAATAAACTTACCCTAGTGCTGATTTTCATCTTCGTATTTTGGCTTTTTCTATCAGCTCTTTGATTGTCTCTCAAATGCAATGATGCCTTAAGCCAAAACTGCTCAGTCACTCAGAAAATGTTAAAACATCTGTAAGATTTTTGCCTCTTAGGATAAAAAATCACAAGCAGTTCAAGGACTGTCAGGGACCCAGTGTTCTCTTCACTATTGTTCTGAATGAATTATTGTGTCTTGGTATTTCCCTGGAATAATCAAGTCTTCTCTCCAACCAGCCTGATTAAACAGGAAATGCATAACGAGAGTTCAAGCAATGACTATCCAAGTTAGAATTGTTTTTCAGATTTCTACATGCTGTGGTTTATTTAAAGGAAAAATAAAAACATGCTAACATACAAGATATATAGGAGACCTTGCAAATAAAGTAAATCTTAGATTTAGTTGTTTACATACTTTTAGTTTATGTCCGCATAATTATGTGAAATTAACAAAATAAAAAGAAAGTGTGACATCAAACAGGTCAAAATCATTTAAATCAGAGAGGCTTATGCAATTCTGAAACGTGTGCCAGATCAGTGCTGAGGGTTCCTGGTATTACCCAAGGTTAATTCAACTGCAGTACGTGAGTTTTCATGTCTGAAGATGGTAGTTAACGATATCAATCTCTTTTCTCTCACAGCCTATTAACTGAGATTGGGGAACATCATCTTAATAGAGGTAGGGTTGAGGCCCCAAATTCTTGGTTGCTGAATGTAATCATGAAAGTTTAGTAAGTTTTTCATTCATGAAGGGTTTGGGTCCTTTCTTAAAAGTTATAGGGAGAGCATTCAATTGGGATGAACATATATTCTGAGCATATTTTGGAAGCAAGTGTTTGGGTTTCATGAAATAGTGGATATGATTTCAATAACAAGTGGTTACTACAAGATTAAAAAAAGTAGCTACACTAATATGATTGTTTACAGTCACAGCATGATGGTCAGTGGAAATTCACTTCAGTCTGCCTTTTTCTCAATTCACTGTATCAATGATCACATTTTATGTTATGCAGTCAGTAGTTAGAACAAGTTCAGTAAAAGGTTTTAAGAAGTGTCTCACTCATTTTTTATACAGCCTCAGATGGATTTAGATACTGGCTCTGGCCATACAACTGCTGAGTATGAACGAGAGATACTTTGACTACAGAATTCTTTAGGGGTCATGCAAATCTCTAAAGGAAAAGTACCAAGAGACTGAACTCCTCAGCTAGCTTATTATCCGTACAGTTTTTCCCTATTCTTTTCCCTATTCTACCTATTCTACCCTTTGTCTGTTTCCCTTTGTTTTGTTTTGCAGCAGTACTTTTTGCAGACAGTATCATAATCTTCAGCTACTGTAAATGTTGTGTAAAATTTTGATTGCTGGTTTCATAGGAAATCAGGAAACATTAGTCACTGCCTAGAGTTCCTTACTGTTCTCTGTATATCTTTACAAAACAATTATTAGAAAATGGTTTTGCTAAACTGATCACCATTCTTAATGGGATTCTCACTGGTAGTATTGCTGTCTCCTCCTACTAGGTAAAGCTTCCATTTCTTCTGATTTCAACATTTTTTGCAAGGATGTGCCAGATGCATGTTCAGATAAAGCCTTTCTAGGAATGTTACTGGGAATGCAGCAGGTGAGAGTGTCTTTACCTTTTGAGTCATCTGCTGATTCAGAGCCCAGGATGACGGTAGGGGAGTGCCAGCAAAGACAGAAAATCTAAAGCCCTGACTGATGCTTTTTAGTCAGTAAGAGCTTATCTGGGTTTTTTCCCTCTTTTTCTGTTAGAATATTAGCTAGCCCAAAGTCTATTCACGTCTTACACTGACATGGATAATGATGTGCTCTTAATGAGTATTTGAAGGCAGTTATTAGGTAACTGTTCTAATTCAGCTGTGACTTCATTCTTAAACCATACCATTTTATACATCTTGGTAAGTTAATGTTTATAAAGTATTTTCAGCTCTCAAAATGAAATGAGAAATGCATAAAAATTTTTAAAGTTCTCCCTTAGATTTTTGTTGACTTAGCACACTTAGAATGATTTAAATACTACCCTGCTGGTATGCTTCACCTCTCTTCAAATTGTTCTTCCATTATTGAGTCATTTTATGGGTGTGATGCACTCTGTGCTTTAGGTGCCTTCTGAATTCCCCTCTGCTATACCATAGCTGGGACAGATGTTACTATTTTATCTCTCTTTAGGTGGAATCATATCGTCTCACTATGCCTATCTTGAGCTAATGATCTGAGCCCACTCTAGAATTCTCCTCATATTCCAGCTTCGCTAACCTCTGCACATTTTCAACAAACAGATTTCAAAGGATAATTTTCAAGATGTGCTTCTGAGGTCTTTCTCATCTTCTTAGGTCTTTTGTAGCTAGCTTTTCTCAAGCTCCTGATAGCAGTACTACAGGGCTTCCCTTTTGTTGTCCTAAGGGAGGATTCACACTGCCTTTGGAGATAAAATTGTATTTATTACCCTTTAAAGGCGTGGATTTTTATTTTAAGCAACCTTTCATTTTTTTATGTTGTCTCCTTCTCTGAAGTTGAGTGAGATTCTGGAGGACCTTTTTGCCTTCATTTTTTTACATAGGGGTGTTGAAATTAAGTCACTGTTATGGAATGGCTCTTCAGTTAAAAGAGTTCAAGCAAGCTTGCATGCCATCAAGATTCCACTTGCATGTTCTGTTATGGACTTCTGTTATGAACCGGTGGATGAAAAACTTAATATTAGCCAGCATTGTGTGCTTGCAACCCAGAAGACCAGCCTTATCCTGGGCTATATCAAAAAAAGCACAGCTAGCAGGTCAGTGTCTGCTCTTATTAGACCCCATCTGGAGAACTGCGTTCAGCTATAGGGTCTCCGGCATAAGAAAGATGTGGACCTGTTAGAGCAGCTCCAGAGGAAGACTGTGAACGTGATTTGAGGGCTGGAGTTCCTCTCCTGGGAAGGCTGGCTGAGAGAGTTGGGGTTACTTAGCATAGGAGAAGAGAAAGCTCAGGGGAGATCTTATATAGCAGCCTTGCAGTACCTAAAGGGGGCCTACAGGAAAGCTTGGGAGGGGTTCTTTGTCAGGGAGCGTAGTGATAGGACAAGGGGGAATAGCTTTAGATTAAAAGAGGGTAGACCTAGGTTAGAGATTTGGAAGAAATTCTTCACTCAGAGGGTGGTGAGGCACTGGCACAGGTTTCCCAGAGAAGCTGCAGATGCCCCATCTCTGGAGGTGTTGAAGGCCAGGCCGGATGGGGCTTTGGGCAACCTGGTCTGGTGGGAAGAGTCCCTGCACATGGCAGGAGGGTCGAAACCGGATAGTCCTTAAGGTCACTCCCAACCCAAATAATCCTATGATTCTAAGACTCCTTAAGCATTGGCTGCAACCAACGGTCACTGACAATACCTAATATCTCTGTCATGCCCTGATGTGATGTTCACCCACTCTACGTAGAGGTAAGTGACGTCACTTGTTACTGTATATTTTACTGAGTTTGCAGCTTCTCTGATCTCTTCTAACATGTCTCAGACTCAGGATAATGGTCAGGGAATCCTATGCTATATTCTTCCTTTGGAATCCTGCAAGGTCGGTCCCTACAGAGATTGAGGTGGTGAATTTGGTAATTTGGTGTAACGTTGAACAGAGCTCTATCATATATCACTGCTATAGGCTGTTGTACTATTCCTGTATATCCTGTATCTTCTTTCTACATTTCCCACCAATTTTTCCTTCAAGTTCCTAAGCATGTAGATCCTTGTTTGCTGCCTTTTAGGGCTAGGCGTTCTAGTTCATCTTAGTTCTTAGGCTTCCAGCATTTGTGTGGAAGCATGCGTATCACTGCTGGAATTCTGCCTCTATTTGTCTATCTGGATGTATAACAGTGGTTCTTTAAGATGGTTTATGTATCGCAGTGATTCATCTGACTGCCTAATTATCAGATGTTGCCAGATTCCCACTGGATCCAAACTTCCATTCATCTTCTCAGCTCACTTCCGTAGACTTTTCCAACAGCTCTCCTCACTCCATGCTGGGAACCACCTTGCTTCAGGAAGGGCTTCTTTCCCAGCTTCTAGTTTTGTATTTCTGGTTACATCTTCCTTCCCCCCCTCCTCCTTCTTCCCAGTGCTCTCCTGAGTGAGCTTTTGTCCTTGATCTTACAAGATTCAGAGATGAGACTGAATTTTGTTGATACAAGAGGGTCAAAAGAAAAACATGTAAATATTTAATGTTGCACAAAGTAATATATTCATGTAGCGTGTTTTAAAATACCAGGAAAAAATAGGACTCTACCTTTGAAAATAGCAAGAGCATTGAACAATATGCTGTACACAAAACAGAATTCATGACGATTTTAATTTCAATGTAAAGAAGCAATTTACTTGGGGTAATTTTACTAGGGGTGTTTTTTTTGTCTTTAATTATCAATTATAAACTAAAACCAAAACAAAACAAACAAACAAAAAAAACACCTCACAACTTCCCAACTATAAGGGAATCAGGCCAAAACCATCTTTGTCCTCTGAGAAATCAGGAATACTTGAGCGAGTCATGTTACAGCTTGAGGTTGTCTTGCTGCCCTTATCCACGACGTACACATTGATCTACAGTCACTCCATCTTTGAGGCTGTTCTCAGAGTTGGCAGGGCTTGGGTGGGTCCATTTTCTTTGGGCCATCTCCAAATTTGCTCCCCAGGCATTTCCTGTGATCTCTCCTCAGCTCTGAAACCAGGATGATTAAATAAGTTGTTATCAAGAGCACTGGACTGTTGGTTGGGCCATGCAGCCGTGTACCCGTCTGGCATTTCCTGGATTTTTCGCAGGGACAGTTCATGACTCTCAGAAACTGCACCCTTGGCCTCGCCAGAATAGCCTTAACCACGTGAGGACAATGAACTTTTGCCCCAGTGGTCCTAACACAAACAGGCAAAGTGCGTGTGCACTCTTACCCTCTCACATGATAAAGCTCCCAAATTTAATTAAGGGGAATTCTGTGGCTTAATTCCATGACTGGCTTGAAACATCCTAAACTGTGAATAGCTATTGTGTTTCTTCGGGAGCTCACAGCTGTTTCACAGAAACTCTTCCTGAGCTTTCACCCCCGTGTTTTGTTTTCCACTACTGTGAGTACACACTTGTTTGCTTTCAGTATAACAGTGCATTATTAGTTTTTCCTTTTGCTCAGAATATATTACTTGTGTTTTCAAAGATATTTTGTGTGAGGTTGAGTTTTGTATAAGAAAGGGTACATAGCTACTGAACACTGAAATATTCAGCAGCGTTCCAACAGAACAGACTTTGACATATAGATGTATAAATGACAAGAATTTTGCCAATACACAAGACATAAAGCACTGTTTCACTTACTTATCCCTATTTTATCTTGCTGTATTTATTCATTTGTAGTCTGGATGCTTTCCTAAAAAGACTATTTCAGACTTCATAAATTTCCAGCAATCATAAATCTTCTGTGACCGTTGTTTCAACGTAGTTGTCCTGATGTGTGTTTGTACTACAGAAAAACTGAACACAGATCTATAATTTTGGCATTTCTTGGCCTCCAAATTCTCTGTCTGGTAATTTAAATATTTTAGTAGTATGTTGGGGTTTTAACATATTTACGTGAAATCTGTTAGGATTTAGTTTTGCATTTCATACTGTGCCTCATGAAATGTGACTCAAATGATTTCGCATATTTTCAGTTTGAGGTTGTCATCTATTCAGAGAGCTTGTGAAAGGCATGATTATTAAAGCTGGTGTTTTAGGTTCTGGATTTTTATTTTTTATTTTTTAAATAATTTCTATATCTGATCATTCTAAATGACACATACTTCTTAACAAAGCAGAAGAGGGAACGAGGAAGCCTAGCAGTAAAAGCCATGCATAATTCTTGTTTAGAAGCCTTTTTCTTTGTATGTCGAGATAAAGACAAAAAAGAAAAAATAAAATAATAATAATAATAAAAAATATTTACTCATCTAGCTTTTGTGTATTACTTACTTGCAAATTGATAATATGTAGAAAAAGAACAACAAAAAGTAATTATGAAGAATGATAGTGGATGGCAAATCAGATATCTTAGAGATATGGTATTAGAGCTACTGTAGTTAAAGCTAAACAGGATAACATGAGAAAAATATTCTTCCGAATTAGTCTAAAGACAAATTTAACATGAAAAAGCAAATGCTAATGACATTTTTCTGTATGTATCGTGTTTGCAAGAACGTTGCTATTTCTTTGGGTATCCAAACTGTTACTGTTTTCCAGTTCATCTGAGAAACATTTGGCAAAAGAATGTAAATAATTGTGTTTATCTAAATCAAATTTTTACTCTTCAATGAAGAAGCAAATTGCAAAATCTGAAAATTATGGAGAAGCAGATCACAAAACTTTGTGGCTAGTAAAAAGAAATCTGAATTTTCTCTTTAACATAAGATTAATATTAAAATCTATAATTGCTAATGCTTTTATAACTTGACTTCTCATGATCCAGTTTGAGTTTTCCAATGAAATGACCAAAGCAGGAAAAACAAAGCCAAAGCTCAATATACTAGTAGTGAGCTGTTAGTGAACAGAGAAGTGCAGTACATCGGAAGTACATCAGTGTTTTGGAATTACACTCCAAAGCATTCCATGCTTGCACAGCTCAGTATTGACAGTGTAGCTTTTCTAAAAATCAAATACTCTTCTTCTCTCTTTTAATATTTAGTTTCAGAAACTCTTGTTGTGTTTAGTTTTTGTGCCTGTTTTTCTTTAGCTTACTCTTTTCATCATGTTATTAATATGAATTATGCATGCTGTCAGGAAAGAATAAGACAACAAGGTTTGCCAAGACGTATATGCAGGACGTGATCTGAATCTTCATAATTCCTGTAGGAGATGGAACTTGGAACGTTCAGAGCAGCTCAATCCAATTTACAAATGTTTTCCTTTCCCCTGTAATATTTATAGATTTTACGTGAAGAAGGATAGGACTAGTAAGAAGTTCTGATTCGCAGTATTTAGATTTAAAAGTTCTTCACTGACCAATCACTGGCTTAGTCTTAAGTTTTATTTCCAATTTTGCATTAAAAAAAAAAAAAAAAATAAAATTTTGAGTGACTGTGCTAAATTTGATCTTTTTTTTTCCTTTAACGTTTTCCTTAACATTTGCAAAGCTGTAAATGAAACCAGTGTTCTCAAATTTGGAGTTCAGTTCCCTAATCCCAGCCCATCATCCAGTAGAAATTAAGTATTTCTCAAATTATCAATGAAATTGAAAATTAGAGATGTCTCCTGATTTTGAATTTTCTTAAGGGATTTTTCTGCAACTCTAATAATTAGGCATTGAATTTTTAGAGATGGGAAGAACATGAATGCAGCATTTAAACATCATTAATCACCATGCGAATCTGTCTAGTGAATAGGTGCAAGACTGATTAATGGATCAAAGTGGTTTGACGAAGTGGTAATAAATTACAATTCTTATTTTTAAGACTTTTAAAATTCATAATAAATACAATTTTATGAATGCTAACTTGGAATTATGGCATAAATTCAAGTTCAAGCTTACGTTAAAATACTTTTTATTTGTTAAAAGCAATCAGGTTTTAGGCCTTGTCCACAACTTCATTAACTAAATGTACTAGATGCAGTGAGTATAATATAGTGTTTATATCATATCATCCGTAATAGAAGATAAACATTTTCAAACCTATTTACAGAAATGGGTCTTCATCCTTTTGGTTTGATCTTTTTTTTTTTTTTTTTTTTTTTTTTGTGATGAAGACTGAAAGGGAAATCTTGGCCTATAATGTTTTTGTGTTTCCCATTCTCATATGCTTGACTTTACAACAAAAATTTCCAGGTTTCCTTTGCTGTTTAAGAGATGACCTACCATTCGTGTATGTCACTGAGAGAAACACCAAGCTCTGTAAGTGGTAGCTGTTAACTTTGTTGCTGCCTTAAACTATACTGCTTGCAGTCTGATTCCTGCCTTTCTTGATGTCATAACGGTATGTGCCATTTCTCGGTCCATAGCTAGCTCTTGAACTGGGAAAATACCACTTGTGATCTCATCAGTAAAAACAATGTCATCTCTGGAACCAGACATCCTGAAATCAAGATAAGCTTAGAAATAACAGGAACTTATGTGGGATCGAGAAGAACATAATACAGCAGTTTGTTGAAAACGTCCTCAGTATCACATTGCTCAAGCAGAATTTGCCAACAGTCAATTCAACCTGTGAATCACAGTGTTTGTTGCACTAGAGGAGCATGCACTTCTTCCTGAATTTCTTTGCCAGCTGCACGATTTCCATCAAAACATTTGAAGATGATGTGAAAAGTTTTCATGTTCCCTCCTCCTTTTTGAGGGAAGAGGAAATGAACTTACTGTGGGATCCATCTCAAACTGTAGTATTGGTGGCAAAAGATATGGAACTACTAAATGAGGCATAACAAATTGCCAGGACTAGGTAATGTCCATCCAAAAATAACAGCCCAACTGTAGGCTATAGTACTGTGACTTTTTCTTTTTAGCTGCGGGGAGCTGTCTAATTGTTAAAATGGGTTGGGTTGGAAGCTTAAAGATCATCTAGTCCAACCTCTCTGCCATGGTCAGAGACATCTTTCACTAAATCAGGTTGTCCAAAGCCGTATCCAACCTGACTTCAAATGGTTCTGTGGATGGGATATCCACAACATGATGCCTGCTTTCTAAAAGGGCTTTAAAGTAGGTGTAGACAGCTCCTATCAGTATCCCATTTGTATCAAACTAATAGAAATAGTAATCAAGAATTACAGAATCATTTAGGTTAGAAAAGAGCTCCAAAATCATTGAGTCCAACCCTTAACCTAGCAAGAACGCAAATTATGACTTCAGGTGCTAAAATAATAAACTGAGATAGTAAATACACTTTTTAAAGAGAGAAAAAAAAATGATACTACACCAAAATCAGATGAAATCAAATTGGGTTAAGTATAAAGTAATATATGTAGAAAAAAAATCCGACCTTCACATACGCAGAGATGGGTTTTAACCTGATATGAGGCAAGGACAACAGCCTTATGAAGATAATAAGTAATTCCATTGTGGCTGTTTTGTTGTCAATAACAACCATAAAAAGGTGGTGGTACTTGAAAAGAGTGAGATGAGGCTTTTAACAACTTTGATTTGCTTAATGAGTTCTGCAGCATTTCAAATTGTGAGCCCAGAAGTACATCCTGAATTTGGCAATGCTATCTACTATGTCTTATTGCAGGTCTGTTTCTCTTCATCAAATCCTCCAGTATCTAGCTAAAAATTTCCAAGCAATATTCAGAGCCAGTGATGTTGGTTTTATTGAAATAACAGTGAGGTTCAGGCTGAAAAACTCGTGGACCATTTCATTATTCTGGACGTAATACAGGTTAACATTAATAGAATAAGCCATGGATTAATTTATGTATTCCATGTTCTTTTTGGATACAGAAGATAAGTCATGCATCAGGAGAATCTAGAAGTGCCTTTTCTTTCACTACTATTCTTGTCAAAACAATGGACCTTAATTGGTGATGCAGTAAAAGGCTCTAGTCTGTATGCAATAGTTCATAAAGCTGTATTAAAAACTAATCCACTAGTAAGCAGTATCTTCTTTCTAGAGAACTTTTTTCCACGCATAAAGCAAGACCTTTTTTGTTAGCCTTAATGGCCCAGATTTACCACATCCTGTCCTTTCTTCTGTGGAAATGTTGGTCCTTATATATGTCATCTGAGCTTTTGCTTTGCAATTCCTAGATGATGCTAACAAGTGTGCCCCAAGTAGCCTTTCAGATCACGACTGTGGTTCATCCTCTATCAACTTTCCTTTTTTATACTGTCCCAACAGCTTCAGGCTGACTTGAAACATCTAACTGATAAGTACAAGTGCATAATCCAGAGCAGTTTGACACTTAAAAATACAGAAGACTGAAGATTATAGAAAAATCTAATTCTCTAAATAAAATATACAGTTGTACAACAAAAAGAGTAGAAATACAACAAAAAAAAAAAATGCTAGAAAATCTGAATACTCATTCATGCTGTTTGTGGTAGAGATAAATTTTAATTCCTTCACACTCCAGAGCAGCAAAAAATCCATTAGCACGCAGATTCTCACAGTCATTGACTGTGTGGGAAGATACAGATGGTTTTTTTTTCTTCATTGCAACAATATCACTAACAGCAGGAGCCGAAACATACTATGTCATGTCAACCTGAAACAAATTAGGATTTAAGAATCTAATAAAGTTGGGATTGCTCAGTAGTGCAGTTTGCTAACAGAATATCATTGCACACAAATTGTATGTGTTCAGAGCTGGGTAGCTCTGGCTGTTAAGACATTTGCATTTCCCTGATGATCTAGGATGCCAGCAGCAACCCCACTGCAAATTTGAGTTTGATGTGCTGATCCCAAATTTTCGTTGGCGCTGGATGATAAAAAGAGCTTTATGGCCAAACAACTGAACCGAACTAAAGTTCTACTAAGAAAAATACCTGGAAGCCTGTCAAAAACCTAAAATACATCAAGTTCAAAGGTTATTATACTGTAAGTGACTGATGCTATCTATACTACACAGATTCATATAAAAGCATGTTAGTATATTCTGTGCACTACCTAGTGAAGACATATACATTTTTTATTAGTGTTATTTCATAAGGGACAACATATTTATTGTATAGTTTTTGTATATTGTTTCTGTTATAATGAAAAAGAAACCAAGAAATCTAATGGGCAGAACTCCTTATTATCAAAATTTTAAATGTTTGCATTTTTACTTCTTATATAGTCAGGGATAAGAAATACTGAAGAGTATACTTAGCTTCCTATGTAGCTATTTTATATTTGATTTGAAGCTTGTGGTCACAGCTGCATATATACAGTTTAAAAAAAAAAAAAAAAGATATAGAGATGTTAATGGTATATAATGACTCTCTTTAATTCATTAGTTTAGAAGAAAAAAATCACATAAGTGATTATCTTATCAATGGCAGATAGTTATATACTATATATAGTCTATACTACTCTTTAATAAACACTGAAAATGTAAGCCTATGTTATTTTTCCAAAATTGTCTGTCCTCAAATCAGTTAGTTGTTTTGTGAAGCAGGGCACGCAGCTATCTCATTCTGGCTTATAAATTGCACTTTAGGATGCTCGTGTACAAACATGGCTCTTCTGTGTAGCAGTAGTATCAGTTTGACCTCCTTCCTATTACAAAGATATTTTTTAACTGGTGTGTTTAAAAACATAAAGATTGTTATATATATTAGATGCTATCTTTTCATCCAGTGCAAAGACCTATCTGTTCTTGAATTGGCTTCGTAATATGAGGAATAGAACATATGCTGTATGTGAACTAAAATAAGTGTTTTTACAACTACCTTTCCAGTAAAATACAAAAGGTAAGTTAAATGTATCTTAGAAGAAAATGTAGATTACTAGCGTCCAGGTGAATGGTAGAGACAGCTTTTTCTTTTTGCTCTCATTTTGTTTAATGGTCAGTTTACAAGTTTGTGGTATTTTAAACAGGTTGATGATAAAACTGTGGTGATGATGTAGTTTTTCCCATTTCTCTGACATGGGAATTTACTAGACATTTGGAGATTATCTTTTAGTATACTGATAGGTCCACAGAATTTAGCATTACTAATTGCCAGTTTTGATGTATGTGCAAAGATTGTAGAAAGAAAAGAATAAAGTGTCTGTAACTCATAAGACTTTCTGTGTATGTACACAAGGTCAATAGCTATTTAAAGGAGAAAACTTGTCTCTGCTACTTTCTTTTCTGTCACTCGAATAAAAACAGTAGAAGAACTTCTATGTGGGAATTCTTTTATTTAAAGACAACGCATGCCATTTATTTTGAGACACCCTGATACTTGCAGGTCAGTTTGCTCTGAAACCAAGTCTTTACAGAAATCAAGTCATTATTTAATTTTTCTGGGCAGCCCTTTGACAAGTCCTTAGCTCCCAGCACTAGGAAATGAGTCACACATCTCACTGAGAATTCTAAGGTTTTTAGGATTTATCACTTTCATTGTCAATCACTTTTGTGGTGGATGGTCTTACACTCTTCTGACATTCCATCTGAATTTCAGCAGTAGTCAACGTTAAAAAAACAATTATGCAATATGGTTCAGAACATCACATAAAAATATTCATAATTCATGCATTGTTCTCTGTCTCCATTACAGCTGCAGAGGAGTTTGAATATTGATGGATTTCTAGTATCTGGAATTTTATTACAAACTTTAAAAAAGTGTCAAGATTTTTACAGGAGTCTTGAAAACCTCTACAAATGTCAGGATAGAGGGAGATGTGACATTCTGCAACTTTGGTGTTAGGTAGTGGTGGGTGCCATGTCTTTTATTTGTTTGTTTATTTTTAAGAGCAGTTTCATTTCCAAGCCAATATAGAAGTCTAATTCCCACTCAGGCTCTTTCTGGTTTTCATCATGCTGCTGTTTTCCCAAAGTGGGCATCCCTCCTCCCTTTGCTAAGCAGCTAAATGTGCGTTCCTATCTATGTTCCTGTCTTCCCCAAGCTCCCAGAAGAACAGATAAGAGTATGGGGCAATCAACCTGCCACTGAAGAGCTGCTAACTAAAGTAACAGAGATCTGCTCTGTCAGAAAAGAAGTATGAAATGCCAGCTTCTTCTGTAATGAAGTGCATGTACAACCTTGTAATGCTGTAGCATGCATGAAGTAAATTGAGATTGCTTACCTATATCTGAAAGAGCTGTGACAACCCACTTACAGTGCACTATGGAACAAAGGAAGCAGATGTGGAATGACCAGGTCCCTGAGGTCCAGAAGTGTTGCAGGGTCCTTAAAGCAGGCTCTATAACGCCAGTTACTTTCCTTATGACATCAGGTCAGGCAATGAAAGGCAAGAAAATCATCTTTCCTCCCCATCTTCACCTACAGAAATGGGGAGAGACCTCTTCTTACTGTAGTCCCTACTGAATGGAATGGACATCAGTCGTTTCAGTCTGACTTCACAGTCCAGTCCACTCGATATAGGGAAGAAGCGTGTGTATTTCAGTGATGAGAAAAATTGGTATACATCTTCCTGGAGTTAGTGAACTATAAGTTCAATCTGAGAGCAGAGAACTGAATGCATCAAAGGAGCTGTGCACTCACCTTTTGGTGTGATTTTGACGCTTTGGTGCCAGAAGAATAGTTTACACCTGATTTTTTTCGTATAATTAAGCTGAGAGGAAGTTTTTTAAAAAAATACCCTTAAATAAGTTTTATTTTGTTCCTGAGCAGCTTTTTGTGACAAGATTAAAGCTGTGTGGGTAGATGAGCTCTTCTCATTGTACAAAGTGAGATCAGATAAAACTGCTCAAGCCCTATCAGCAGCTACTTCATGTTCCAGACATGATCTTGGTCCTCTCCATGCATGTTTTCCTGCAGTCGGTGTGTCTCCCAAGTGCTGGAACAGCCCTGATGTAGTCATGATCTCAGTAGACAGATGCCACTTTCCTTCCAGAGGAATGTTCCCATCTTGGCAGGTTCCTGTCTGACTTCTCACCATCCTTGGGGTTGACATGGCATGAAGTAGGCACGGAGAATAATTGAGTTGAACATTGTCTCCACAGTTTTCAAATGGGGCTTTGGACTGTTCAGATTATGCTGAATCTTTGTAGTGAACTGTGGTGTAGTTCTTTGATTTAGCACTTCTGCGTGTTGAGAACTGCCTGTCAGTTAGTCCAGTCAAACCTGGAGATCTGGGGCACTTGCCTACCCTCCAAGGAAATGGGCAGTGGGTGTATTTTAAATGCTTACAGTTCATAACTTTACCTCACAGGAAACCTTTTCAAGTAGTTTTTCCCCAGAGCCCTTACTTGGATGGGGTTGGAACTGGGTGATCTTTAATACCCTTTCCAACCCAAGCCCTTCTATGATATGTAAGATAGAAGTGCCTTGCAAAGTATATAAAGTAAAAACTAACTGTTCAGGAAGATGAGTCTTCCTTTTGACATCTCTGTATTGATGAGTCATTCATTCTTTTATCACGTTAAAAATTGGGAGCAATTTTAACTTGCTAAAATAGTCCTGAAACTTCCCTAAGCATTCAGCTGTGAGAGGCATTCAAATATTTTATTGACAGCTTGGTGAAGGAACAGGTAGACTGTTGCCTTAAGATGTCATTTTAGTAAGTCCTGTCCTCTGTGAGTACTAGTGATTGACCACTCTTGCAGCTACATGTGCTAGGTTTATATTTAATAAGGTGTAGAAATGTTGAGGGTTTTTTAGGCACGTGAAACAATTTGCTTTTTACTAAGCTACTCTTATTTTCTTTCACCACAGCTCTTGTTTAACAAATTGTTGTCAATAATCTGCCTCCTGGTGCTGGTGTTTTGTTTTGTTTTTTTTGTCTTGGATTTTCACCCTCTTTAAAATCATCCAGGCCTCAGTGTCTGCTCTGCACCTCAATGGCAGCACTAGGTAATAATATTTTGACCTGGAGTTTAGTGATTTTTATGGAAAGCTCTCAAAATTCTTTCAGAAGAGCCTTTCAGAAGAGCCTTTTTTATAGGTAGCAGAACGGATGTATAGAGAGATGAAATGACACAGAAAAGATAACAATACAGTTATGCCTCCCATTTCCTTGTCCCTTGCTGTGCTTACTCTGCATGATCTCTGCCTGACCTACAGCGTTTTTTTTCTTAGTTTAATTCATTGAGTTTGTGGCTGTGAGTATATTGCTTTGCTTTTATCTCATGTCTTCAAGCCATAACTCTTTATCTTATGACTCAAAGCTGCAGGATCGAAGGCTGAAACTGAATTTCTTTCTTCTGTTCTTAGTGCTCTGATGCTCTGGAAAGAGAAGGCAAATAAAAATGGGCAGAGCTAAATAACTGTCAAAGAGAAAATACAGGGCTAACAGGAGACCAGGATTTTAAAAGTGGCAAGCAATTACATGTACACTAATTTTGGGTGCATAGTTTGACAAATAGCCAAGCCCATTTTTAGTGTAGCAGCCACAATCATTAGTAGCTATTGATAATCTCAGATAATCTATCTTTTTAGATAGCTAGATTCCAAACAGATAGCCAAAATGAAATAGTTTAGAAAAGGCAATTAAAGTCTGCAGAAGGTATGACTACTTTTATTGCTTGTGAATTCTGCTCTTAGCCGTTAAAAGAAATGTTAACCCAGAAATGCTTGTTACTTGGCTTCTGAAAAGCTAGTTCTTAATTTCTGATGTGTTTTGACTCCAGCTCAAACGGACGGCTTTAAGCAAAGGCTCAACTGCCGTTCGCTTTGTGTTGCAAACTGATGGGAGCTGCAAAACTTCAGCCACGAGCAGACCTGGCTTGTGCTGATTCAGAACAGGCAATGAGATGCATGTCCTGGGTGCATCCTCCTACACAGCCCGGGGCCCAAAGGCCAAACAGGTATTACAGGTGCAGAACTAGATAGGCATGGCCTCCCTGCCTCTCTCCCCATTCCTGCTAAAGCCAGGGCTGCCTCAAAATCAAATTGCATCACGCTGGGGTGAAGGCAGAATGAGCAGCAGAGAAGCTTCCTGGGGCAGCTTCAGCTTTCCTTGTGCTTTTGAAACATCTTGAACTGGCTGTGTTTCTGTAGTCTGGAGGCACAGGTTGATGTATCATTTATATGTCTGAATAAAAATAAAAAGTTGTTTTATAACCTCATTTATGATGGATTTCCTCATCTTAAATTCTAATCAAGCAGACTTTGCATAGTTGTTTGTGTTCATAGGAAAGCAATAAGGTGAAATAGGTATTGCTGATTTGTTTTTCTTCAATAACAGATTTCCTAGTTTCTGTTGCTCTGAATTCATGTTGAATTTTTAGGACATTCCCTCGCATGTTACATTTCAGCAGCAGGATTCAATGACTGATTAGTATGCTGCAATGGTTTTGGTCCTGGTCTTGCTTAATAGCACTAACCTCAAAAGAAAAAGTTAATTAGAGTGAGTAAAGTTATTAAAAGTGCCTATTTGATTTAAAAGCATAAGCCTACATTTTCAAGAGTCTTAGGCATTTTGGAAACCTTGTTAAATTAAAATCCTTTATGAGGATTTTGCCTTTAAATCACCTCGTTGATTTTGAAAATCTTAATCAGTGCCTTTCATTGTCTTACACAATAAATGATAATCCTCCACAGGTGAAAGTATCTTTTATACCATTTGTAATTATAGAAAAGTGCAAGGACACCATCACCAACAGCATACATTTAGTCAAAATCCTTCACAAAGCCCAAGAGCATTTCAGGTAACAGTTCATTTTAAGCTTCCAGTGTTTAGAAATAGATGAAGACACAAGCAAGGTTTTTAGTTTTTTATTTTCCTTTTAGCTAACTGCAAGGAGAGGTTCTTGGCTGTTTGTGTTACATAGAGGTTACATTTCATAGCTCAGAAGCATAAATCTTACATGCACTGACACCTGCCGCGTCACAGACCTGAGCAGGAGAAGAGCGAGATGACTCAGAGGGTTGCTAAGCATTGCTTCCAAAACTTCTTGTTCGCATCAAGCACAGCAGTACTTGGATACTGCTGCCCACATACTGCTCCTTGGCCCATAGAAAATCAGTTCGGTATTGTTATCCCAAGCACCAGGGAATGAAGTGTCCATAAGAGGCCCGGGTGCTCCCAGCTGGCAACCTGATTATTAAATCCTCACCGGGAGACCAAGGACTCAGTGAGCCTGGTGGCTGATGTGTCTTCACTTACAGTCACTCTCTTTGGTGGGAACTGACTGGCTACAATTAAGTTGGTGTAAATGATGTAAGATCATATTTTCCTTCACAGAGGCAATATCGAGAAAGCTCATATGCTGAATGGGATCAAAAGTAACCTGCCAGCAACCCTTGGTGAGAGGGATGAGATAGAGGGCAGGGCTGAAGGAGGCAGGCAGTGCTACCGCATCTAGCGAGGACATCTCAAGTCCTTGAGTGTTTTGCTTATCTTCTCTGAAAACATCTTCAGATGCTTGTTATAGTGCAGATAGCATTTAATTCATATTCTGTTTTACATGTGCTATCTTGTATGATATAATAGGTGTTTAATGCAGCTATGTCTGTCTGCCTTTTTCTAGTTGTCTAGAATATCCTTGGTATTTAAGACCAACCCTTATGTCAGCTTCTTTAATAAAGAATGTGCTGTGGAAATTATGCTAATTAAGCTGGAGTGTAATTATGGGCTAGAAAGATTATTTCACAGTCAGAATTGAATTGTTGTAGATAAATGTGCATTAACTTAATAGTGTGCAGCTAATTAGTTTTGCTATTTACTCATAGAAGTAAAAAAAAAAGATGTAATCAGTTACACAAAACCTTCAGAAATGAAAAAATTGCAGAGCCAATGAGAAGCATACTCTCGATATCTTTTTAATTATTGCTTTGGTGAAATTTTTCTTAGTTTTTCTATCCTGAAATGACAGTGGGCACAAGTAACTAATTAACACACTTAACTTTATTTCTGCTTAAAATATATAGTGTCTGAGTAAAACGTCTGGTTTCCAGTTTGACAGTTGCACATCTGTAATTCATGTGAAAACAATTATGACATAGTGGTCTCTTGTGCTCTCCACAAAAGGTAAAATATTCTAGATCTCATTATGCAGCAAGGCAAAGTGGAGACTTTATTTGCTGTGCATATCTAACATCAGTTTTTATGGTCTTTAGCAAGCTGAAATTTGTACTTGATATGCTTTAAAGGAAGAAAGTTCTAAGCACTTATACACTAGACGTTTATTCATTAAATACCACTTTTAATAATGCAGGTGCACAGTTGTGGTAGAATACTGAAAAGCAAAGATGCCCAACTACTTTATTTTCGGAGTTCTATCTGGACCCCTGTCTGAAAGGCTGAAAGCTTCCTGCAGTCTGCCAACAACCACATAATTTTATATATTCCAAAAATCCCCATGTTTGCTTTATTTCTCAGATATACATGATTGTGAAAAGAAGGCTGCAGAATATTCTCCTTAGTGTAAATTAGTATCAGCTTCTGAGAAAGTCTTAATATATTTATTTCCTTTGTGCATGTAAATTCACATGTAGAAATTCTTTAAAAGCCACCTCTGATCATATTTCTTGCATTGGATTCCTGAGTGAAAGAGACTCCAGTAATGTGGTGTAGTAAATTAAAGCAGTGGTCAAAAAACACCATCTCAAACTGAAGTGCGGTGTGCTTCATACTTCATTTGCAGTGTAGTCTACAGAGGTTTGCAGTATGATCACCTTTCTTTATGTTCAGGCAAAAAAAAAAAGTCAAAGAGGGAGATATTTTTATGAAACAGAAAAATCATTTCAATAGCCTATATAGTGATTTCTCCACTAATAAATAAATAATGCCAGATACAATATCCTCTATAATAGAACAGTTCCATAGCTTTTCCACACTGTGTTTTAATGAAACTGGATATGAGTTTCATTTTTATCAAGTTATATCAAGAACACAAAGTCCTGAGTGAATTCGTATTTGCCATTAGATGAAAACTTTTGAAGAGCAAGTATTGACATGGACCTAAAAAAATCTCAAACTTTTCCCACTCCCATCCTCCTCTTGTGCAATCTACACAGCTGAACGTTGCTGTGTCTGAACTTGATTTTGAAATTTGCAGCTTGCTATCTTTCAAAATGATTGTCCTGAGATGACTAAAACCATAAAATTAAGCTTGTGTAAGAAATGTATCATACCATTTTGTCATCAGCTTTTATTTTCCCTTGGTCTGGTTCCTTAAGTCCTTCTTCAATATGTTGAACCTGTCTGTTCAGTCTAATGAGTATCCCTCATTGGTTTTCAGCTCAATTTGATTTTTTTTCCTTTCCTTTTTCCCCTCTTGCCACCTGGCCAGAGGTGTCCTCACCTCAGATGCTTTACGTCATGGAATAGCATTTCTGTTTTATCTGTTTGCAGAGATCAGCAGCTGTTAAAAAGAAGAAGAAAAAAAAAAAAAGAAACGATCGCTTGACTGTCATATCTGTCTTGTGCAAGTGTGCATGTGTCTTCCATAAAGCAGGTGATGATGTCCAGCCCCTGGTCTGAGTGGGCCTCAGGAGGAGAGGGAAAGAAATCAGTGGCTGTCAAGAACGGGTTCAGTGCCTGCACAGGAGGGCAGGGGTTGTTACAGCTTTCATTAGTTCAGCATCTGAGCTCACTGTTCATTTATGGGAGTGTCTTAGAGTAAAATCTAATTTCTCAAATAACAATCTAGTCAAAATCGAGTAGATATGTATAGGTTACACATGCTACAGGAATTGCACATGCTGCAGAATCAATGCTTAAGTCTTTAACCACAGTTTAAGCTACTTTAAATTATAAACATGTCAGAAGACTATTTTAGAAATAACTATGGTATCAGTTGCTTAGTTGTACGTAACCATGGTCTGTGCATGGTCACTGAAGTCTGAGGCAATTCTTTACGATAGAGCTGTAGAATGTAAATGTCGGATGTTTTTATAGTTGGAGTCAGTGCTGTCACCTGAACACGAAGGGGACAGTTTCAGGGCAGAGGGAAAGGCAACGTCTTTTAAGTTCTAAGAAGGAAATGTGGGGGAAAAAGGTTACCCAAGGTCTGGGAAAATTAAAAAACAAAAAACAAAAAACAAAAACAACAACAACAACAACAACAAAAAAAACTCTGAAGTGAAAAGGGGAGGATGCAATTCACAGCCTGTACTTCTTGCAGCTGGCAGAATATATGGCAGGGTATCACAAACCACCTACCATCTTTGGACAGTTAAGGTAATGGGCACTTGAATTTGGTATATCAGATGATAAGTCCCACCTAGAGCATGCTGCATGGAAATAAGTACCCTGCAACTAACATGATCTCGTTATTTTTTGTAGGTAGCTGTACTTCCCCAGGCTGAGGAAACATTTCTGATAGATTGAGGCCCATATTATCCCTTAATAAATTCTAGTTTCAAAGATATCTTTACGATATTGATTCTGATTTCTAAATGACAGATCCTTGGCAGTATTTCTCCCATTCGTTAATAAGGGCAATTGCCCTGAATCAATAGCGTGATTATTTTGTGCGGAGGGTTTATTGGTGTTTCACGGCTCACCTAGAAGCATTTCTGCAGAACAGCCTGCGGTCTTGTTCTTCTGATAAAGGATGGAAAAGTCATGACCCAGTTGTAACCTGGTATGATGGCAACTAAAAGAGGAGCTGGTTTTGCTCATTCAAAGGATGTTTTTCTGTGAGTTGCATTTTACTGAAGTGAAGCTAACAAATGTATATATGAGCTGTCAAGCTGTCTATTTTAGGTTTACTTAAAATCTACAGCCTCCTTCTGTAATAAACTCTGTCATCCATGTAAAATCATTTTTTTCTGATTTGGCTTGTGTGGGGGGGAGGGGCTTTTTTTTTTTTTTTTTTTTTTTTAAGGTAAGACACTGTTCTTGGTCTGGTTTTGTTACTGGCAAATGGAGGGTTGTGAGATCCCCTGGTCTTCTAGGGCAGTGGTAGTCCTGTTAGCCTGGTTTGTCCATTGGTTAGCTCATTATTCTTCTGCTAGTTTTTGTACCGTTGTGGGGTGTCTCTGGGTTATCCTGTGGGCCAAACAGAGAACAAAAATGTTATCCTGCTAGATACCAAGCTAGGAACCATCCTTTCTCCTTCTACCTTCCCCTGCAAGTGAAACTTTGTTTTCTGATTTAGCAATCTGAAAAATGAGATACATACTACATTTGTTGGATGTGATTGGAACAGCTTGCTAGAAGAGGGTAAAAAAAAAAAAAAAACAAAAAAAAAACACAAAACTTCTTGGATATGTGTGATACTTATTTTTTTCATGTATAAACCTGTACTGTTGGTCAAAGGATTTTGAGATTGATTAAAATTTTCCTTTGTGAGTCTGTCTTTAGCTAGAGCAATGTGTGGTGCAGCATACGGGCCACGTAGCAGATTTGCAATCAGAAATTAGGTTTGATGACCCAGAAGGTTTCTTCTTGTCCTGCACTCCCTTGAAATGCTGTCCATATCGTCTGCATTTTTCTGTTGCTGTTGCAGTCAGCTAACAGTGAATCAGCGTATTCAGTTCAGAGAGCTGAAAACGTGCTGAGATTTTGCAGTTGCTCTTCTAGCTTCTGCTACTTTTTTCAGTTTTCCCCTGTGAGAGAGTCATGTAAGTGCTGTCTCTGTCTACCCATGTGTGACATGAGGTGATGATATCTATGTACTGCATTAGGAGAAGTCCCAAGAATCTCTATAGAGTTTTAAAATAGATGAAAGGCATGTGACAGGAGAAGTAGCAGTAGTATTAGAGTGTCAGTACCCAGCACTGGTGGGTATTTTTCCTTCTATCCATCAGCCTTACATTTGACTAGTTTTTAACAATTTATCTCTTCTGTTATTGATCCAATGAACTCCCTAGCTCATGAGTGTCAAGTGTATTTTGCATTATGGCATTGTTTTGGTGCTTTTATGTTGAGATATATCTAGTTAGCCTGCAGGAGATCATTTTTTTCGTGCTTAATGAAAACTGAAGTAAAAGCCGAAAAGAAAAGCCTGTATTTGCCTTTTACAGGAAAGCCAAATTCAGGTTCATTTACTGTGTTGCACACCTTGCAAATTTAATGAACAGAGTTAGTGCCTCTGCTTTTCAAAAAGATTGCATAGGAGTGTAATTGTAAAAAAGACAATGAGAATATTGTTGTTTTCTAATTCATTATTGTAAATTCACATGTGCTTTTCTCTTGGCGTTCCTGACTCCATGCTTGAGTATTTGAGGGAAAATTCTGGGGCTTATCAATTTGTATGATATTTTGAATCACCTTTACGTTTTTTTTTTGTTTGTTTGTTTAATACTCATCATTTGAGCATCAGAAGAATGTCTACTTTGAAGAGTTTAATGTGCTCAGAAAGACGGGGAGTGCTCTGAAGTGTTGGATAGATAAGAGTGATGCTTGGGTGTGTAGGCACAGAGAGCTGCTGCTTTGCAGTATCAAAGTAAGCCAGTAGTGCACTGGATGGAGTAACCAACCACTAGGGAAGGAGAGAACATGAAGTAGGGGTGAGCAGAGCCATGTACTGTCACATTGGGTATCATTTTGCGTAATAACTTGATGTTAAAAACAGGCTGAAGAGGTGTTGAGTGCCCCAGCACCTTTCGGGATCTGTTGGGGTGGTTATTTCAGACAAAAAGTGGATGCTCTGAGGCTTTGAGGGAGTGTGTGCTGCTTTCCTCTCCCACAGGTGGGCATGATGTCAACTGGTGCCATTGGTGCTGGTGGGTTAATGTGAAATTGTCCTGCTGCTGGTTTAGTAGGTACAGTGGTGAAGTGCCCTCATGCATGCAGGTATATAAAACAGCTGTCTTCCTCTCTGAAGTGCTTGTCCCACTTCCCTAAGAAAACAGGGCTTTTATCAAGAGACATTTGTTCTTTGGAAATCACACGTTTCTATGTGGTCAGGCAGAGGTGGGATCCCAAAAGCTTTCCGCCCGTGTCATGGAAATGTAGAAAGGTTTAAGAAACTCTGAATGGGAATGCTAGTTCTAGAAAAAGAGACAATTTTGGTTTAATGACCTACAAATACAGAATCTGTCACACCTCTGAGAAAGGCACTAAAGCAAATGACTGTCTTGCAAAGTCCATGACAGAGCCAAGGCCAGACACCCTTAGGTCTGCCGGCTGTTCTCATCTCCCGTCTACATTTCCATCCTCCTGATCTACGAGAAGAGCGTGCCCATGTCTGTAGCAGCAGTGCTGCTGCTGAGCAAAGTTTCACAGCCTGGTGAAATCTTCCCTGTGAAATGTGAGCTCCTGTGCACAGAGAGAAGCAGATGTAAGCGGGTCTCTCAGGGAAGGGTTAATGTGGCATATTTTCACAGCTGTGATGCATTAAGCTACCGTGAAACCCTTCTGTAGTAGGGGGTCAGGGAAATGTTATGCATTTCAGGGAGAAGGAAGATAAATTAGGCAGCCTAAAGACATCTTGATAGCTTACCTAATTTGCCTTTTATTTGCTGTTGAGGCAGTCCCTGTATATGCAAATACCTGCAGAGGAAGAGATGAAACAAGATTTTCAAGACTGTTTCAGCTCAACGGCCCCCAAAAGAATAATGCAACTCTTTCTGACAAAAATAAAATAAAATAATATAAAATAACACTACAGAAACAAACCAAACAAAAAGCAAATGGCAAAAATAAAGATATCCTAAAGTACTGAAGTACCTAATTTTTATTTGCTCTCCACCCCACAGTCTAGAGGAGAGATAACATTATATGAGCAACAGCAGGGTATGGCTACCTCGGGACAGCCATCATTTTTCTTAAAAGTTCCCTCACTGAGAGTAAGGGAATTAAATAAGTAAAGATCAGTATATCAATAGTGTGAAAGATTATTTCATAGCAGTTTGTAAATATATTTCAATTTAAAAATGAAGTCAGGGTGACCTTGAACAGATAAGACTCGTACCTTTAAGAGTGATCATGCTGTTTGCAGGCAGTACCACAGAGCAGTGAATAATGCCACGTGGGCCAGTGTCACTAGATAATCTTCTCTCAACTGTAGCATCTTAAAAACCTTTTCCTCTTGAGATGTTCAAAAAATCTACAGGCCATTCAGCTCCAGATCACTTTTGTTATGTTGAAGTAGTTCTCATCTTGCCTCTTCACAAGCTCACTTCTGAAGGTTTTCTTTTTTTAAAATTTAAATCACAGGCAGTAGTGTAAAAGCAGAAGAGGGATGCCTTAGAATCCTAGAATCATTAAGGTTGGAAGAGACCTCCAAGATCATCTGGTCCAACCATCACCCTACTACCAACGTTACCCACTAAACCATGTCCCTAAGCACCAGGTCCAACCTTAAAGAGAGCACGTAAAACATACAAAGACAGAACTGTTTTAGCAATGAGCAGTAGGGTGTGCTTGCCATTGTACAAGTCAGCTATAGCCCTTTGCAGTATAGGAGACCTGGTGTTTTGAAGTGGTGGGATCGCCCTGAGACCTCAAGCTTGCAGTTCTGTTAACGACCTGGGAGAAGTTGAGCATCTCTGTCGCTGCTCTGAAGGAATTCTGTGCACCTGCCATAGCACATCCTCATCCATATCCTCATTTGCAGACACAAACACATCGTGACACCAGTCCAAAAAATCAGTGAGGGAGCTGGGGAAGTACTTCTGGATAGTTCTTCCAGGTTTGGACACATGGAAGCGTAAGACGAGGAAAATGTCAAAACCCTAGAGAATGTCAAAACCCTAGAGCAGCATCTTGAAGGTTCTTTCTGCAGATTTTCAGCAGGATTGCCAAACGTTTGTACAGCTGTTTTATATTCAGCTGTGCTAAATCTGAAATCTGGAGAAGAGATAAGCCACACACTTAAAAAAAAAAAAAAGAAAAAAAAAAAAAAAGTATATTACTGAAGTGCAGTCAAATGTTGTTGACTGCTCATGCACGATGCACTTAATATTTAAGTGGCACATTGCCAGAATGCAAAATGTTGTTTATTTTTATTTCAGTGAAATTGTCGATCCAGTAAAGTGGGTCAAGGTATGGCTGATAGAATCCTAACACGGCGTATAGAAACAGGTCACAGTATGCCCGAGTAAGTAGATCCAGCGTGTTACTCGAGTGAAAATCAGTAACTGTTGAGCCGTGCATATCTTTATAATTTTTGCCCATTCAAGTGCTGGCAAGCTCTGAGATCAGCTTTTCCAAACGTAATGTGGGACTCTGCAGTGAAATGCTTGCTTCTCTTTCTGAACCCATCTGTACAAGTCTTACAGGCTTTGGGTTGTTTTTTTTGCCTGCAAATTTACAGTTGTGCACATATTTAAATAAAATAAAATAAATAAACAGGCAACCCCACAATGAAGAGGTTATTCCAGTCATTTTTCAGTGTTTCAAAGCCATTTGGCAAGCACACGGCTCGAACAGCAGCTCTCTCAAAAGTGTTAAGAACTCAGTTAATGGAAGAAACGAATGGTGAAATTTTGTGAGATTCAAGAATGGCAGGGTTGGTGAGATGTAAACATTTACTTGGATTGTGTGATATTGGACGCATTTGCTTCTGTCATGCAAAGCCCTGCAGTTGCTCTTCCATAACCTAAGCAGGTAGGTCCATCAACTGTAGTAGAGTCATTGTGCTTTTATTTATTTATAAAGACAGAATATAATTTCTGTTTTGTTCTCCTGCCTGTGTGCCACACAGACAGACATGGATGCACATAGGATGCAGTTTTCAGGTTGGGATAAACAATAACGTAAATGTATTTGTTTTATTAGAACTGACATTTTTATTCACAGAAGATACATCCATGCTGCCTTTTCCCTGTCCTTACTTCCATATTCAGTTTAAATTATGTCTTTTTTCTTTTCTAACTTTTTCAGTAGTTTTTGTGTGGTTTATCTTTCTTGAAAGACCGAACCAGCAGTACAGTTAGCTCTCTGCTGATACGTGTTCATTGCTGCCTTAGGGGGCTTAGGCCTAAACCTGGTGTTATTACATTTTGTGAATGTATGTTGTTCATATCAGCGTGGGGCTGAAGGGGAAGGTGATCAGTTGCTCGATGTTGCACACTCCTTCCTCCGAGTTAGACTAGAAGTCAGAGAAGGCAATATGATATGTTGAAGGGTTTTGTGCATTATCCAGGGCGAGTGGAATGGAGATTGACATCTTTTTATTCTATTCCTAGAATTGTGTCCTGAGTCTAACCAATTTTCATGCGTTACATTTTCAGAAATGCCAGTAGCAAATATAGTAGTTCTACCTCCTCTTAAATTGTAGCAGATGATTCAGACCAGGCTTACAACCTGCAATAATAAACTAAATAACTATGTGTATATGGGTGTGCTTAGATATGGAGAAGTATGCTTGAAAAAGGGAAGATATTTTAGGGAAATATTTCAAATACCATTCCCAATCAATGAAGTATAAGATGCTCGCTTTTGTTTTAGAATCAGAATTATAATAGTTCAGTGGGAAAGGGCCTACAGAGGTCATCTAGTCCATCTGCCTGACCACTTCAAGGCTAACCACAAGTTAAAGCATGTTATTATGGGTATTATCCAAATGCCTCTTGAACCAAGTGTAATACAATCCAACAGTTTGACCAACAGCCCTAGAATCACAGAGAAAAAAGAAGGAACGAGCTGTTAGATAGCTTCTTTGTGTTTCTATCACAATCCTTGTCTCTGGATGATCTTTATTATTATTATTATTATTATTATTATTATTATTTGTATTAGGTTTAACATCTTGTCGATCATGCTCTTTTTAAATGTACTATGAGAAAGTCCTTAATCTGAGAGCCCTATAGTATTGATATATTCTCTTCCAAATAGTTTTAATAGAAGTACATTTCTCCCCTTAAATGTGGGAGGTAGTTCCTTCTTTGATCTTCTTTTGACTCTTGATTAGTTTCTCTTTGTGTGTGATCCTAAACTATATATAATTTGTTTTTTCCTAGTACTACCAGAAACCTATTCTCAGAGCTCTCCTTTCGCAGATGAGCTGAAAGACATTTTCAGTCTTTATTTACTGAATTTTGTAGGGGGTTAAAAAAAAAAAAAAAAAAAAAAAAAAAAGTAAACAGAAGGTATATCTCTGTAGGCATAAAGTACAGCAAAAATCTTGTAGGCTGGCATTAGCAATGCCAGAAATCTAGGAAACATTATCTTTAGCACAGATTGAATTGTATTTGCCCTTGAGCACCACTTCATATATGATAACCTCTCCTTCACCAGTCTGTAAGACTGTCTCACACAAGCGTGCTTATTAAGATAGGTAGGTACCTACAGATAAGTCTGGTTTAAACATACAATTTTGTAATAAATGTATTTACAGACTGTGCATTCCCTTTCTTTGATAAGTGCTTGGTGGTAGTTCAGTCTTTGTCAAACATATGGCTCTTGGTGGCAGGCATCTTTACAGCACTGCCTTTGGGGAATGCTGCTGAGATTGGAATAGTTCTGGGTGTCAGGACTTGCCTATGCCAACTGCTTGATCAGATGTGAACGTTCTGCTCTAATAACGTAAATCAGAAATAAGAATCCAAGCTCTCATGAAATTTACTGTGACCAATGGGTAAAGAGTATACAGAGACATCACACCTGCTTCTCAAATTCTCTGTGAGGATTCTGATTGGTATCCTTAGTTACCAGCTGGACACCTATGTTATAAAAATTATTTTGTACTTTTTTGAAAACAGGTGCTCAGGTAGATGTATCAGTGCTTTTGGTGTTGCTTTTCTGTGTGTCATCAGAATTTGCAGTAGCAGAAGAAAAGAATTATTGCAAAATTGGAGCAAATATTCAGGTGCTGTACATACCCTATGCTCAACACAGCACCTTTCAGTGATCCCACATAGCCAGTGCAGTTAGCTGTGTTACTAACAATCTCACTTATGTTTGCAGTCTGCATCTCCTTTCCCTATGATGGCGGGAGCAGGAATTGGTTTCAGTGCAATAATTAGTGTCCTCATTCAGACTGGATTTCTTGGTATTGTTGTTTATACTGCTCCATTTCAGATTTATTTTATTTCGTGTCTAACTCTTAACTGATTCTCTTCAGTTGATCCCAGACAATATTCTCTAAGCAAACATACATGTAAAGCCAGCTTACATATAACTCAATGTTCCCCTTTGGGTCATCTTCCACCTCTTGACCGTAGCCTACCACAATCCGTGTCATTAGTCACCACTTCCAGCTAAAACCTTTTGAAGGATTCAAGATGAGATGGGTCTTACACTCCTAAAACACAATTTCTGTCAAAGAGACAAGGTGGAAGGAACACAGTGCCCTGGTTTGGTCAGTCCCCTCAGATAAGGGTGCTTCCTAGTAATAATGTACTTCTACAACCTGATGAACTATCTGGAGTGTATTGCAAATGCTGCTTTCCAGCCAAAGCTGCCAAGTTGTTGCACAGCTACAATTTCCTTGCGCAAAAGCCACACCAACACCAGAAGCCGTTAGCTGTCCTTAGCTGCGTAGTGTTGATATTCCCAGGGCAATGTAGGCAGTAGCAGAAGATCTTGAAAATGCATATGCTAGCTTACTGTTCATTTTTGGATCGATTGCACAGATAATTTGATAGGATTTGCAAAAATTGCATGCCATGCATCTCCTCAGATTTACTGCAACCTTCTGGCTCCTTTCATCATCCATGTGTATCGCCTCTCTCAGATTTCGTAAGCATGGGGATGTTAATAAATGACACACAGTGGTTGCTGAGGTTACCCAATAAATTTTCAAATTTTGCTTAATTCTACTATTATATTTTTACTAGGGATTGGAGCCTCTTTTGTTGCCAGCTTAACTCATTTGCATGTGGCACAATATCAGATGTTTCACGGAAATGGAGATAGATTTGATTTTCCTTATCCTTTTCCCTTCCTTTAATCAGACCCTAATCTTCATCAAGTACCAACTCTACTACTCTATCCAAACTCTTGACTTCTACAATCTACTTTCCTATCCCTTCCAGTTTTTCTCTTACTTTTTGTTTTACTCTCCATTTTAATAAGTATTTTTTGTCACGCAGATATGCCTCAAGGCCTCTGTCCAGTAGACTTCATTAAGTAGCCATCCTAACTATTCATAATTAACCTGAATTTTAAAATATGCATACTTATTTTTTGAAGTAAATTTTGTTAATAGAGCTGCAAGCTTGCTTTTCTAAAACGTAAAATCATCTTTCCCTACCTCATTTTTTTCCCACCTGTTAAAAACAACTGTTAAAAAACAACTGAAAAATATAAACTCCCAGAAACTAGTCCTCCCTGCCCTGAAGGCTGCTAAAATTATCGCAGTTATTCAAGCAACCTTAACTGTTGGCAGAAATTTTTGTTTGTTTTATATAGCTACCATATTTCATTCAGAAACTACTAAAAATATAACAATCTTAGAGACCATCTGCTTGAAATGATAGTGCTTACCGGAGCTAAATTTTTTTAAACTTTTCTGCTTTGTTCATTCGCTCTCCTAGAACTGGTTACATGACAGTATTCTGTGTTAAAAGTTGCTTTTTGGAATTAATTTTCTTCTTAAGCCCAAGGTACACACAAACATTGCCAAGAAGTATTTATCCATCACTTACTTGTCAGCTTGTCTTTTAGGAGATCAGAGGGGAAAAGTAAGCGCAGCCTTGTTTTTGTATGTAAATACCATATTAAGACTTCAGGTTCAGTAGGACAATTAAGTGTGCCTTTGATTAAGGGACCTTTTCCTTTTGCCCTTTGATTGCCTCTTTTCTCCTGGATTCCAAGATAAGACAACAAAGAATCTGAGCTGGTTATCATAGTACATGGTATACTATTGCACATAATGCTGTTTGGTTTTGTGTGTGTGTATTTCTTTATTTGGTTGAGTAATACACATATTAAGGAAAAAATTTCCTTTGGGAGGCTATTTGGTGTTAGAAATTCCAACACTTTGAAGTATAGTTATTTGGTTTAAAACAACACCTTTCAAATGTTCCCACTCGTTGTCTGGTCATACAAGCTGTTTTCTTCTGGTATTTTATATCCTCTCCAAAATACCAACACCTGCACTAGGGATCTAGGAATGAGAATAAATTATACGAGGAGCTCAAATAATGAATTGCTCATCAGTAAGAGGTTTTGTTTTGTTTCATTTTTTCTTTTTATGTATAAATATTTTCTGGATGATTTCTGGTTGGTTGAGAGCCATGTATATAGGAGAGAAGTCTAGCATAGTTGAACTCCCTGTTAACATTTGTAACTACCTAGGTATCATAACTGTGAGAAAGTAAGTACAAGAAGAAGCAAACACATCAGATAACGTTGTTTGTCACTGCCCTGTGTCAATTTATGATTTGTTAATGAGTTTGTTCAGCCCATTGTTGAACAGAAATAAGTGCTTAACCAAATAACTTAACCTGTAGAGTTATAGTGAGCTAGCATATGCAGCAGATATGGTGTTTGTCATGCCATCATCTTCAGCTGCAATCCCTGATCTTATTAAGGGCTGGACATTAGCTAGTTTTCCTCTGAGAGGAACTATCTAGCAAAGTATTTGGTGCTCAGCCTGTAAACCACAGGGTTCTCTGAATCCTTCTAAGCACCAGCTCAGTTTCTGAGTCTGTTTGGTGAAGGCTACTCAAGTCTCCCAACATTGTGAGGCTGTATTTCTGTAAGAAGTGTTTTGTTCTCCTCAAGAAGATACTCATTTTAAATTAGGTATTCTTCTGTGTCATTTCTGTGAACTATTTAAATCTTGTTTGTTTAATCCATAGTTATTGTCCTTATCCTACAGATGAAACTGCTTCTAACATCATTAGCTGCTTAATGTCCCAGTTTGTTCCTAACAGCTGCCAAAGTTTCTAGCCTTCCCTAATACCTCTTCACTGTTCCACATTACCAAAATATCAGTTCAGTGTTAAAGTCTTTCAGATCTATGGTCTAAAAGTCTCCCTTAGAAGCTTTCTAACAGTCTGTGTTGTCCCAAGGATTCACTGGAATAGTCCGCACGCGATTTATTATTACACTTCTGTTTTCTTTGTATTAAACACTTGATGTGAAATGTAATATTTATGTCTTACCATCTAATTTGTCAGAGCAGAAGTAGCAGATGAAATTCTGGGTTTATTTTTCTACATCTATTTATATTCTAGATCTTTACATAAAGATACGACTGTAACAATAACTCAATCTGGCAAATGTTCTGGGTGAGAAAAGAACAAACAAAAGAACAAACAATACTTTCATAGTAATCCATTATTATTGTAAAGTGAGTCCTGTTTCAATTAAATGTCTTGGAGAGCTGTCATATTTGAGGCATGAGATGCCTGATTTACTTGAGACTGCAGAGCTACTGTAAGCTTTATTCAAACACAGGTGGGGGACTCAATACAAGTTCGGGGAGTCAACTCCTTCCACTTGTTTTAGCTACCTAACTTACACACCTAAATTGGGTTTGTAGTCATAATGGCTGCTCCACTGAAGAGAAAAAAAACAAATGGAAATTCAGTGCTGCTTGCTCTGAATTATCCCCTGGTGTGGCTCTTGTGTGCCTCCAATGAAGACGTGAGGGGTTTGGCTTCCCAGGTGCCCCATGCAGGGATCCCAGCTGAATGCTGAGGATGAGGTGGTGTCAAATCTCCTGTTGCCTCCTACAGGGCAAGTGGGATGAATGTGGCCAAGGCCAGAGAGCCCTATTCCTGTATTACCTTCTATGTGCAGCACTAGATGGAAGATGTTGAAAACTATTCATATGGCACAAAAATTAGCCCTTAGGAAGAAGGCATGTGGGAGCTGAAGCATCTCGTGCAGAGTGGCTGCATGCATGTCTGGCTTTCGGGACACAAAGCCCAAAGCCATTTTCATGACTCCTTATACCCAGAGATACAGAGGGGACAAATTACCTGCAGAGACAGGCTGATGTTAAGTTCGGCTCTGGAAGCTGCAGAATGCCTGCTGGGGCTTGTTCAGCACACTTGGGTTCGGTTGTTTCATTTGATGCTAATGGCATGTCATGCTTTGTAGGATTAAAGGACACTGCAAACACTGAGTCATTGTAGTTGCCTATCTGCTCTAGGTTGGGTAGTATTAATGAAGACTTAAAAGTAATCAATTGTGTAACTGTGTATTGTATAACTGTAATGTTTGTAAAATTATATAACAGTATATATAATATATAATACAAATTTTATAATATAACTTTAAGCATGGACCATATCTGGCAACAATAAACTGAAACACAAAATAGGTAATGACTTCCTATATGAGAGCATTTTTTTATTAAATAAAGATTGCAGTATGTAAAAAAGACTTTTTGACAAAATAACATTTCTTAGCAAACCATTTAAGAGTTCTGATTCTAGCATTCCATATTTGAATTTTAATAGAGACAGTATAATGGTGTAAGCATGGATCTTTCTGTTCTTATATTAAATTTTATATAGCCTTTTTTATTTAAGGAAGTTTAGCGCTTAGAGATGTAATTCCATGAAGTTATTTATTCTATAAATATTCTATTTATATCTTTACTCTAGCTATTCTAGCTTTAACTTTTTTTTTTTTTTTGGTAGTGCAGTTTAGAATGAAAAAATAGCTTAATATTTGATTGAATCTTCACTTCGTAGCAGAAAATATCAAGATTTTACCTAGACATGTATTTTGTCTTTCTGGCCAAACTGTTGCCACATTTATCCTCTAACAGCAGAATTTTTGCTGAATCTTTCATGTTTGTTTTCACACAGAGAGTTTGGATGGCGAGATCCAGAGCTTCCAGAAGTTATACAGATGTTACAGCATCAATTTCCCTCAGTACAGTCCAATGCTGCAGCCTACTTACAACACCTCTGTTTTGGAGACAATAAAATAAAAGCAGAGGTAAGATCTGTAATTCTTTTATTTTCAACTGTGATGCTGTCTGCCATTTATCCCCACCATTATTTATATGTATTTTTAAAAGAGTTACAACAGAAATCTTGTATATGTGTCTGGACCAATTTTTTCAAGGTTTCACTTAAGTCACTTGTTACTGTTAGAGAAAGGAAGATTGCAGAAAACATTATCATCACTCATTTGGATGGCTTTTTTGGTTTTGGTTATGAGTATTTTGATTGATTGCATACTATTTAAACACTATCAGTAGTTGTTTCTAAACAGCTAGTGGTATAGTCTTGATCCCACTGAAGCATTTCGTTAGGATTTTCACAGACAAAAGATTGGACCCTAAATATAAACGCACACAAAATGAGAAATAAACAAACTTACCCTGAATCAAAGCCTGCTTTAATGTACAATTGTGTGACTAGAGATTAATTTCACTGGGTTTGTAGCTTGAACTGTGATAGTTGTTCTATGATCTTGAAATTCAGTGCAGATTGTACCTAAAATGTAATTCAAAAGGCAACACAGACTTTGTTGTGTACCTGTAGCTGATCTGTACATCTTACTTGCTTGTTCCCCGTGGTTGATGGGACGAATTCAGCTTTTGGCACAAGTTAAAACAGAAAGAAGGCAGCACTGAGGGATCTGACAAACACACAGGAGTCAATTAAAATTGAATGAGTGAAGCTGTTACCAGCCCCAGCTGCCTCCCTGGCCCTCTCAAAAATACTGCTAATCAGGGACACGTGGAGTGCACATAAATCCATGCCTGTACTGGCATCCCTTAGCCTGGTATATAGAGGTGAACTGAGATCAAGATCTGCTATTACTTGTTTGTCTGAGCTGTGAAGTGATGCTGGCTTGCTAGCCCTCATTACCCTCACACTCAACACACTGCACACCACAGCAGCTTTCCCTTTGGGGCTTTTTCATGCCAGGGAAATTCCCAAGTGAGTAGGTAAGCATACTGTCTGTTGGCATTGGCAGAGCTGCACTGTGTGCATACATCACCCCAAGCATCTCAGAAATAATAACAATAATAATAAAAAGTTAAAGAGAAGAAAAGAGAGCTCTGTTACAGGTACAGCTGAAAGTTTCATTACAC
Organism: Aythya ferina; assembly: GCF_964211825.1. NCBI lineage: Eukaryota > Metazoa > Chordata > Aves > Anseriformes > Anatidae > Aythya > Aythya ferina. Next base: position 84,990,721 of record NC_140297.1, read on the forward strand.
ACTCTCTACTCTTTTCTCCATCCTTAGTTCACTAATTAGCTTCTCAGTAAAGGAATTGATCAGTCACAGAGAAAAGGCAGTTAAATGATTAGAGCAATTTGTTCATTGTACAATCTGTGCTTCCTCCTGTTAGCCATAGATTGAGAGCTCTTAGGTAGCTATCACATTTGAGGGAAGAAAATGGTTTGATTTTTCTTGCTAACTATTAAGGGAAAAATCGCCTATAAGACTAGCTGTTGTCAATGTGACCCATGCTGTTAGGACATCAGCCTTTGTAAGCTTTGGACTCATGACCTGGGAGGGTGAGAGTTGTCCTGGGTCTGGCTGGGATGGAGTTAACTTTCCCTGCAGCAGCCCACACAGTGCTGTGCAGCTAGAGCAGCAGTGGTATCACACCAGTGTTGTGTCTGCTGCTGAGCAGTGCTGGCACAGCGTCAGGACTCCCTCTAACGCCCTCCAGAGCCACCAGGCTGGGGGTGGGCAAGACGTGGGGAGGGGACATCACCAGGGCAGCTGACCTAAACCAACCAAAGGGATATTCTATACCATGTGGTGTCACACTTAGCAATAAAAGGTTTCCTTTCCCCTTTAGTTAAATTATTTTGTTTTCCATTAATAATAATTTTACCTTATTAATTTATTCTCCTTTAGTTAAATTATCCTTATCTCAACCAGTGAGTTGCTTTTTTTTTCTTTTCTTCTTCCCCTCCTTTTCTGAGGAGGGGGAGTGAGAGAGTGGCTGTGGTGGAGTTCAGCTTCCTAGCAAGGTAAAACCACCACAGAATATAGCAACATCAAACAGGCTAACACAAGGCAGCTCTCTGCAGTGCTTCTCTGAAAAAGGACAGCAGATGAGATGAGGATTTCCCACTTTATTTGCTATTATTCAGGGCTTTGATGTACTCTTCTCACTATAATAGGTAAACTGTCTTTGGAAACAAGCCAAAATCCATATTTTTTTCAACAGCTCACTGGAGAATAAATATTCATTCAAACTTCTAGTACTGTGAATTTTTTTAAGAAGACAAAAAAAATATGTATCATCGTATTTTCTAATGCTTTATGAAACTTTTTAAACTATAGCATGGAATGCTACCAAGCTATTTTATCTGTATCTATCTATCTCCCTATAGCTTTTAACCAGAAGTATATTTTGTGTTTATGCCATGATTCAGCCAAACACCTAAACATTTTGGGTGTGCTTCTTGGGATCAGGAGCTTCCCCAGGGGATAGATAGCATGCCTAAGGTCTACTTAGGTTCTCCACTGAAAAATAATTTTTTGAGGAGCCTTTTCTGTGAGGAGATCAAAATTCTGTCAATAACGGGAATGTTATACCAGATCTCAACCCCAAAGTTGGCCAAATTCGTACTAGGCTTTTGCCCAGCCAGAACTTGAGTGGTTCTGCTAAACCTAATGGACAAAGCACGTGCTAACTCTTAAGGATGTGTCTGAATTATACAAGCTGAAAGAAGATGCTAAGTAATAGTTGTAGTTGTAGCTCTAGTTGTGCCACCCATGATGACAGGGAAATGCACCAGCTTGAATGCCAGGTGGATAGAAAAGAAGCCCCAGGACTAATTTTTATTTTCCTTGCAACCTATTTTCAAATTAGTAATTAAGAAATTGTGAAGTCCAAATGTGAGTTTGGGATTACACAGCTGAAAAATTCCTATTCTTTTGAAGCATAGAAAACTCTTTTCTTTCACCGAATACCAACATAGCAAATAACTTGGACTAAAGAAAGAAAACTGCCTTGGTGGCCTTTCAAACTCTGGAGAAAGGCCAAACATAGGAACATGTAAATTAAGAAAACTGCTGGTGTTTCATAATCCTGACAGTCAGTGAGGGAAAGCAAATTGGCTGAATTCAGTAGTTTATATAAGTGTTAATGTGTAACATAGCCTTGAACGTCATCATGCACACGCAGAGAATTAATATTACTATGCAACAATTTAGACCGTGGTAGTGTGAAATTTGAAATGCAATGTAGTTGTTAAAGTTTCAACTCTGCAAGTTACCTGACAAAAAAGTAGCATTTGTTTACTTATCGCTAATGAACATCAAATTGTCACTCTTTCACTCTGTAATGAAAGTCTATTTTGTCATGTAGTTCTGGAAATAACCATTTTGAAATAAATTCACTATTATTTTAAGCATGATTTATGCTATATTGTCTACCAAAAAGGTGATTAATGATTTTTCATCAGAACTTGACCATTCTTTCATTCTTCCAGTTTTGTGTTTGTGTAGTGATAAATTTGTCCTACTCTTAGGAGCGTTTAGTGATATGTTATAAAATTCATCCAGATGTACATGGGAGGTCTGAAGCCTTTATATTCCTTCTGAGTAGCATAGCATCAACTAAAATTTAGGCAAATAGGAATGGAAAACAGCAGCTGAGACTATATGCATTTCTGATATGCTAACACCTTTTAGGGTTTTACTAACATGTTTTTCTGTTCTAAAATATTTTAATTTCTGGCGCTGAAGTGTGGAAAACTACCCCTTGCTCCTCTCTGTCATCGCCAAGAAAAGGAAGTAGAAATGCTCTATAGAAGACAACCTTAAAAAAGAAGTTCTGTCCAAAACACCAAGTACGGCTAGGGAAAAGAACTTTTTCATCTAATCTTGATTGTGTTCTTTATGTTAGGTGTTATTTCTAACCCACATGTTGATCTCAGGATTTCTTTTAAATTTGATGATATCACTCTAATTGCATCTTTATTTCTGCATAAGTGTAAAAGCCCTGCTCGTTCTTTTATGCAGCAGCTCTTTCAGACCAATGAGATCTGCAAAAGCCCTACTTTAACTCAAAAGACTTTCAGACAAAGTTGGTAACTGTTCATGTGAAGATGCTCCAGGCTGGCTACAGAGCTGTTGGAAGTAATTTATTTTTTCAGGCAGACTCACACACAAAATAATAATAATAAAATAAATAAACTTTCTGGAAACTTCTGGAGTGAAATAGGTTTTAGATTTCTATTAGAATTTTCGTTTTTCTCCTTCCAGCCCTGAACATGCTAGTACTATGTAAATGTGATAAGCAGTGACACTTGGTAAATATGGTGTTGTTACTGCTTGAAGATGCTGCTGCTTTATTCAGCTCAAAACAGTTGAGTCTTTATTTAAAAGTATGATTGCAGCTGCTGGTCTCACCTGGAAGTTTTCCTCACATGCCACTTCTGAATCTCCTTAAGTATTGCTGGCTGTAAGACGATCACTACAGCTGTTGTCAGTAGCATTTCTAATTCTCTACTGGTATGCCCTGTGCTTGGTGCTTAAGTGGTGCAACAGACTAGTATTAGAGCAGAGTTGAATAACATTGATTATTTTTGCTAATATCTGATAGTTTTTCTTTTTTCAGAATAAAACAACAATCCTAGCTGAAGATCTCGCATACGTGAAAGGGAACATAGGTAGGGAGAACGCTAAAGATTGTAAATATTCTGAGGCATCCCATTATAGATAGGCATCATAATTCTGAAAGGCAGAATTTCAGAATGCTTTAGAGATTTATCACGTAAATTAGGCTTTCATTGATAACAGTGAAGAATGCGACTAGAATGCAAAAGGAAAGGAGGAAAGGGGTTTAAATCAGATATTTGAAGGCAAATGCAAAGCTATCAGGCAAAAGAGCACAAGAAGGGTCTTTCAGATTACATTTTGTCCTTAGGAGAGGGCTTTTACACCAACAATAGTGAGATTGTGTGCAGAGCCAGAGTAGTTAGCCCTGGATGCCAGAAAGGAACAAACATGGGATATAGGAAAAGAGCAGCATTTTAGATTAGTCAGCAGAGAACATTTCTTTAAAAGAGCACATTCTATTAAACACAGGATTCATTCTTCTACAGCAATTTTTCTTCCTGTAATGACAGCTTACTCCTTTGTATGAGGTCGCCATATAAAAGGATTGAGTTGTGCAGTTTCACACGCCAACACCATTTCACTCTCATGGAACATGGCAACCTGCCATCAGCTGCAAAGGTGTAACAGGTCACTTGGGGTTTTTGGCACCAATGACTCCCTTCTGCAAGCTAGGAAATTAATTTTAGCTATCAAAGCCATAGCACGTGGACATCCTTATCTCAGGAAAACTGTGCAAAGATGCCAAGAACACTAACTGCTGAACTGTCCTGCCTGCAGCCTTCCCTTGCATCCCTAATAAACCCTGATGCATTGGAGAGTTTCCTGTTTATCTTGTATAGTCACTTCACAGTCTTAGAAGAAAAGTACCAGTCCAGACATTACTGCATGGAGTTCAAAAAATGAGTGATTGTATGCCTAAAGTGTTCATTTTCTCTTGCTCAAAACCATGATTCACGTTCATTTTGTCATTAACTTTAAAACTGTTTCTGCATCTTCTCCTATGAGTTCTTCAGAATATGCCTAGAACCTTTTCAACAAGGTCCCACTGTTCTTTCATATGTCATTCAGTGTGCATAGGCTATGAGTTTAGTAACTCATTTATCCTCATTATTTTTATAATGTTGCTGTTGATGTCATTTGTGAGAGCTTGATAAATATATGTTTTTCTTTCTCATTCGCTACTCAGGTAAGTGCACAGTAGCCCATTTGATTGAAATGGAAGATGAATCACAGAATCACTGAATGGTTTGGGCTGGAAGGGACCTTAAAGATCACCCAGTTCCAACCCCCTTCCATGGGCAGGGACACCTCCCACTAGACCAGGCTGCCCAAAGCCCCATCCAGCCTGGCCTTGAACACCTCCAGGGATGGGGCATCCACAGCTTCTCTGGGCAACCTGTTCCCTCACCACCCTGATGAACATAAACAGTGTAAGAAAAACATCTTGTTGTATAATGTAAGTTAGTTCGTCATCTTCCAGGATATATTTTATTCTCTCCTGTATATCTTTTACTTCGGTAGTTCATGTAATTGCATTGTTGTACTAACTTTGATATCACCCATAGTGCCACCAGACCCATGATGGTCAAGGATACTTACGTGCCTTTCTCTAGAAGGGCTTTGTCCCAGGGAGTACACAACATGTGGTTTTGGGTGATGGACAAACGGTTCATGTGGTGTGACTTCTAGGTCTGCTAGCAAACACTGTCAGAATTCATTAGTCCTTAGTATATGAAGGATCCTGTGGAGAGGTCGGAGGTACTCTCATCATCCTTGCCTTCCAATAATCTTCTTCTCCTGTCTTTCCTTTAATATCTCTTTAACTAAAGGCTGGAATTTGGCTTGTCCAGTTGTAATACTGTCAGGCTTCTATTAGAGACACAATATAAACTCCTTTAATCTCTTCCTGAAAGATGATACAGAGACAGCATTTAATTTAAATGGAAGAAGTATCTCATAGGTTATACTGAAAAGTAATGAGAAATTGCAGAGACTCTAAAACATTTGCTACAAGTGCATACTTTTTCTACATGTTTCCTTGTAGACAGAGATAGAAGAGAAAGATAGGGAGAATATGAGAAAATGTCATAAATGAGATACAGATGAGGTAATCATGTATACCGGAGTATATCTGAAATAAATCAGCTTATAGTGAAAGCATATGACTGAAGTTCAAGCCCTAGGTTCATTTTTAGCTGTGTATTACCATGGGCTCTCCTGTAAAATGAGGATGGTAATTTTATTCTACTTATTTTATTTTACTATTCTCAAGGGTGATAAGTTGGCAGCAACAACCTGTCGATAAGACAACTGTGCAGTTTCAGGTTGAAAAGTTTTGTGAGGGTTTTCCCACTTGGCTTGCTTTCAAGGTACTTTTGTGAAATACCCAAATGGTGCTGAAATGCCAGATCCTTCTCTTTGATACGGACGCCTGTGAGAGCAGAGGAGTTCCCTAGCTGAGCAGCGAGTGTGTGAAAGGCTTATCCCATGCCTCTGTTTCAGTGCTTAGGTATGTCCTTCATGCATGGCAGCTTCAGGAGGTGGAAAGTTGCCCAAAGGAGGCGTCAGAGGTTTGCACTCAGTGTGGCTGGGCACAAAATCCTGGATCCTTACTGGCAGCAGGCTCTTGCATAGGGCCAAAATCCCTTTTGTTTCCCTTTCACACGGGCTGGAGGGAAGGGTGCAAGGCTGCAGCCCAGTGATCCTGATCTGTCCTGTTTGCCTGGCCCAGTGGCTCCTGTGCCATTCTCTGAGTCACATTAATTTAGAGTGGGATGTAGGGACTGAAGACATATTTACCTCCATCTTACTGGAAGACTGATAAAGCACAAGTCTGGAACATGTTGCAGCCAACTCCTCTGTTTTGTTAGGTTTTTAGAAATTACACATTTTTTTCTTCCTATGATCAAGATCTCATCACTCAGATATAGAAACTATGACTTGTCTCACCTATTTCCTTCTTTCCATATGAGAAGTTTACTTAAAAGCAGCCTTTGCTTTTTGCTGTTGGTGGTTCTTGTTTTTTGTTAATTAGCCCCGTTTGATCCTTTCTGCAGAACTACATAACCTCTCACAAACTCTCTGCTCCCTTCCATTTTATTTATTCCAGTAGTCAGTGGTTTAAGATGTATTTCTGTGTTAAGGAAGGCAGATGTAATCGGTCTGTTTCTCCAGAGTATAACAATGATTTCTGTACTTCAAGCCCATCTCTATTGATATATGTACAGGAGAGTACAGTTTATAGCATTTTAGTGACTTTAGCACTAGTTTTAGGTGTCTGCTTTGGATGTCCCTTTGTGCTGTCTCCCTGATACCCTCATTCCTCTTTTAGTTGAACTGTGTGGATAAAAAAGAAGCACTAACTCACCCTCTGTATCACAGCCCTCTGACTGACCATTTTCCCTCTTTAATACAAAACTGAAACAGATGAGGCAGAAGTGGCTTTATTGGTCTAAACACAGTAGTCTGTGTTATCATTGTTCTTAAGACTGCTTATACTGATAATGGGCTTAAAATATTATTATTTAGAGTAATGATAATAAAGAATATACTTCCATTCACGAGCATTAAAGTGTTATAATTAAGTCTCTTCTAATCTAAAGTGCAATGCTGAGTTCGCATTAGTTACTAAATAATGCTTATCAGAATATATCAATCTGTTCTTCTTGCTAATAAATTCCAGAAACATGGTTCACTGTAAAATGACAGGCCTTTTCACTCTAAGTTTTTAAAAAAGCATGAGCCCACCTTTTAGGAGGAGGGAATTAAACTGGTCATCTTACTTTCAAAAGCATTTATGAATGCATTTCTCTGATCAGTTTCACAAGTTAGTTTATGCAATAATGCTTTGTGACATTTATCCCTTCTGACAACAGAGTGCATGTCTTTGCTTTGTGCACAGTCTTTACATGCAATTAGACCAAGTATTAATGAATGTCACTGAGTGCTGTACTGCGTGTACACAACCTGTACTTTCTGTACAGAGTGGCATTTTACACTCTAGGGTCCCTCAGTGGTCATTTAACCATGGTTACTCTCAATTTCATTGTCAGGATATTGTGCCGGAATTATAATAATAATTTACCATGTGCCTGGCATATTTCACTTGATACAACTGGGAAAATATTACAGTTGTTAAATAAACAAGTTAATGACACGCCCCACCAGAGTACCATTTGGTTAAAACAGAAAATAGAAGAGCTAGGATGCAGACTGAAGGCTGCTCTGCAAAACAGTAGCAGATCAGCAAGGATCAGTTCTCATCTTTGTTCTCCTCTGCACTGCTAAGGACCTTGATTAATGCTTTGGCTTTGCTTTGTTCACATTTTGAAATTATTCCTTTTGCAAATCAGCCTCAACTGGGAGTAAAGCATCAGTCCTGTGAAGTGACATGGTTTCAGAAATAAATAAAAGTATACGATTTCATAAATGTAATTGAAAATCTAATTGTAGTTAATTGCAGTTATTTTTTGAGTTATTGCTAGATAAGCAAAATTTAGGCACTTTGCATACTTTCTGTTTTCAGTTATTTTGCACAGTTGCATTGTTTTCATCTCTCAAAGAGGCTCGATCAAATGACTTTACAAAGTGACTGAAAACATTATTATTTTGCAAAATGATGGGCTTAATATTGAGAACATGTATCAGGATTTTTACCACTCACCCCACTTTATACTACTTTCCTGTTTCTCCCCCAACGCCACCCCATTATTCCCTCTCCAGATGAGAGTTTTGCCAGTTTTGCCCACTCTTCCCAGAAGTACCTCTGAGATATGTTTTTCTATGATGCTATTAAGTAGTCAGTTTGCCTCTGAATAAGCAACCTTGTATAAAAGAATTTTAGGCAATAAATTCAATTAGCCAGAAAATTCAGATGTGAACATCTGGTGACAATGCTTTTCATGCCATTAGGAGGAAAGAAAAAAAAACGGTATTGTGTGCAGAAGATGAATGCCTTCATGCTACGTCTTACGGCTTGCAGCAGGTGCAGGAAGAACATTGCGGTGTTCCTTAAACCTCTCTCATCGGCCTGGGAAAACTGTCCTGGTTGCATTGAAACATTTGTAAAAGCTTTATCTTTTGTATTTGAAAATACTAGGCTGTAGGAAGGAAAAGTAATGCACATTGAAAGGCAGCATCATCTGACATAAGTAATATGGTGTTCCCACATTGTGAATGGGCACTAAATACATCTGCAGCTTTTTGAAAAAGCATAATGTTCTAGTGTACATTCCAGGGATTTTTGTCCATACATAACCCTTCTGCCAATTGCCTCTCTGATTTATGAGGCCAGTGTATGGATGGAGGAGATTACTTTCCTGTTATAGAGCATACTTTTTTATTACTGTTCTCATCACGCAACAAGCCAAGGTAAGACTTCATACACACTGTATATAAATAAAGGAGATCAATATCAATATCTGTAATTTGATGCTTTCTCAAGATACCTATAGTAAAAAGGTTGGCAGCAAAATGATTTCAATAAGGTCAATGTTAGTCCTGATAGAAAAGCTACATCAAATGAAGCATCTAATGGAAAGACCATCAGATGATCATCAAAATGTTTTTAAAAATACAGAGGTGGCTGTCACTTAACTATTGAGAGCAGTTGCAGCAGAAAGCACCAGTTTCTAGAGTCACGAGGATGCCTAAGGCTCTGAGATTAAAATTACTACCTATCTATCCAGCCACTGAAAAAAAATGTTTGAAGGTATTTGAACCAAAGAGTCTAAGTAATCTTGAAGTAAACTTAAATGCTGAAGTTGGTCCTGCTGTTCTAGATTCACACAGGCATCGCTCAGAGAAGAGTTTGTCTCATGCCGCAAAGAAAATAAAAACGTAACCAAGAGAAATAAAAGCAAGGTATAAAAATCATCCATTCAGAGGTTTGACGCATGACAGTGCATTTTGTACTGATCATGGGCCTGATTCTTCCCTTCTCCTCATCCCAGAAAAGTACTGTTTGAACAATAAAAGGCTGCTGTTTTTAAGGCCGGTGTCTTGTACAGGCCTCGGTTCAGGCAGAAGAGGAAATACATTAGATCTGTGAGCCGTGGTTTGACAGGTTATTTGGAATATAGTAACTTTCTTAGTTTCACAAAGAAGTTTGATTTGTTCCTGCATACTTACCTGTATAAAAATTAAGGATTTATAAATCTGGATAAAAACTAAGGATTGTAATACCCATTCTGAACCTTCTTTAACAGGTCTGAGTCAGACCATTACATCTGAGCTGTTGCTGCCACTGTAGTTGCTGAAGAGCAGATGGGAAATACTGCTCACCAGTGTCACCAGCACTGCTGGATCTGGCTGGGTACTTCCCCAGACATATTGCAGATACATGGTTAACCAAGCAAGGAACTAAAGAAAGGGACATAATTTGTACTCCAGACACAAGTGTTACAGGTTTGGGGTTGTTTTCTTGTTGTTTGAAATTGCTATTTTGCTATTCTTATGTCCAAGACAACTGAAAAATTGCCACAATTCACAATGTTGTTTCCAAAGCCATATCATAGCAGAAACACTGAGGTAGTCTACCATAAATGAAAGTAATGCCTAATACTGTGGTACATGGGGCATCAGAAGAAAGTTGTGAGACATAGAAGAGAAAAGGAACTTGACCAAGGCAAAGGAAAAAAAAAAAATCAAACCCATACAAGCATGTGTTTATGTATACCTAAAATTTTGTATATTGAACTGTGAGCATTATGAAGTCTATAAGATGAGAAAGAGACAGATGCTTGTGCTGATTTTCACTCTGTTTGTAATAGCAGTGTAAGTGGGGAAGTGTAAGAAAGGTTATGTAGTGCAGCTTTGTATTAGAACTCTTGAATTACACATTATAGTCGTAGTTGTGCCATAGCCTTCCTTTGTGACCTCAGGCAAATAATGTAATTTTACTTGCCCAAGTTTCTATATATCAGGAGTATTAGCAAACCTTTCTTACAAAGGGACATGTTGTGAGAATACATTAACTAGGTTTTGAGACAGTAACTATCCCCCAAATATCTTAGATAAGACAGAAAATTCTCATGTGACTGAGAGATTATTTGGAAGATAAATGTATCAGTTAAGATAATACTTTTTGTTTAAATTGCAGTAGAAAATGTCATGGGAGCAGAGGTCATCAGGTGGCAGTATGATACTTGATCTAATAACTGTTTGTAAATGTATTTTTAATCTGAGAAGTAATGGTCTGTTGTTTATTCTGTGAGGCAAACTGCCTGAGATGGATACAGCATGTCTCAAATATGTACCTTTTTCAATTTTCAATTAGAGTTGAAATGTCAGATGTTTGTCCTTAAACACAAAAAAAAAAAAGGAATTGTCTGTGGTCTTACTTGTGACCGCTGTTCCATGATCGTATTTGTGTTTATGTTGAATAAATCCCACTAGTAATATGCTGAACTGAATTTAATTGTGAAGTTAATTGCCACTTCACAAATTTTCATCTGACATTATGGTTATGTTCTCTGGTACTGTTTGTTAGAGTATTTGAACTACTGACCTACTTCATTTGTCTAAAGAATCTAATTTTTTTTTTTGCAAGGAAAGTGTTGAGTTTTCTGTATCATATTTATCTTCACAAGGAATCTGGCCATAGGAGTTAACGGGATGTTCTTAGGTGAAGTATATATGTTGATTTATTTTTCCCAAGAATAAATGTAATCCTTCATACTCAAAGAGATGCTTAATTCTTTTTTAATACCAGAAAGTAAATGATCCAAACCCTTGGCATTAATCATCATTTTTCATTTAATTTCAGACAGTGGTAGATCACCGCCTGAGTAATGTCTGTGACTTTTGCATCCTAAATTAATATTGCTGTCGCATTATCTATTGAATGCATGCTGCTGAACCTTCTTTAATATCGTCTTTTTCAACTGTTTCAAAACAGAGAGACCACAAATTTAAAGCAATTAATTTCAATACTTTCTGGGGGCTTTGGCTTGTTTGTATCTTGCCTAATATGTGTGTGTTTGAGTCACACACCCCCAGTGATTCAAAAGCTGAAAAGCCTGGTTAATGCAAGTCATTATTGATCTGTTCATTTTAGGAGATGCTGCTTTGGAGAGGGGGCTTGAAAATTGTCTTCCTGATACCTTCACATTCAGGCTTGGACTTTAGGTCAGCCCTGTGCCTGCAGATAGGAGTGTTGTTTGGATAATCCTATTAATACTGTATGTTTAGTTTTAGGATAGGATTCTTGCATGGGCCTACAAATTACTATTTGCAATGAGTATTAAGGTAAACTGCTTTACTGTAGGTAACTTGTACCTAGCCATAGAGTTTTCTTAGTTGTAAAAAACAAAATCATGCTAAAAGCTTGATTTTATAATAGGCATAGCCTTCCTACTGAGGGTGAAAAACAAACTGCATCACAGTATAGAATACATTAAGGCTTACTGACTGAGGAGGCAGCACTTTTTCAGGGCAATTTTAGAACATAATTTTGAGTCTCCTTCTGTTGGAACACGTTTTTGTGTCTGTGTTGACCCCACATATAGATCCCAGGATCTAAAGAGGTCACTTAAGAGAAACACAGGGAAAAACAAATGTATATTTGGTAACAGAAATAAATATCCACTCCCAGATGGAAAACTTCTGAGTATTGGCCCTGTGCTTTGAGTCATGTGTCACATAACCATTTCCCCAAATAACAACGTGATTTCTTCAAACACAGGAAAGAAGTTCCCCTCTTTTTCCACATGCTGCAGTTTAGCATGTGGAGAACAGTTCTTATTCAACTTAAAGCACAACATTGTATATGTACCAGTGGTTGAATTTAGTTAAATTATGCCTGTTGGCAGCTTTATGTCACCTTGGTGTCTGATCTAACTAGTCCTTAATGACAGTTCTACAAAACCATTCTTAAATGGGACCAAGATCCAAACCTTGATTTAGACTCCTTAAACAAATTAGACTTCTGAGCTAATGCAGCAATTTGCATAACATTCCACTCTATTTTAAGCTGAAATTGCTCAGCACTTTTTAAAACCTGTAGCAAATTGCTTTGCTAACGAGACTAAATCACTCTATGATGTTGCAGGTAAATTGGTCTGTAATAAATCTCATGTGTGTTTGCAATGTAAGGACTTTGCATTGTCTACCTGCTGCTCCATAGGCATTTCAAAAGAAATAGTGAAGAGGAATTATAGTTCGAACCAATAATTTTATCTTAAGAGAATTATTGTCCTGAATATTATTCCCTTATCCTATTTTGATGAAGATTTTTCTCCCATTCAAACACATTCTAATTTTTAAGAATCGGCTTTTGGAGGGGTCTTAACAGTTACCAGTGAGGCTGCACACTTACCAAACCCTTCTCCAAAAAAAAAAAAAAAAAGTGAAAAAAAGTGTTTTTCTTCTTAGATGAAAGCTGTTTTTTAATAAGGTAAACAAATAGTAAGTAATGGGAAGTTCTCGTGGAAAGGATTTCGGATTGAAATACAAAAAATAGATATGTAATAATGTTATGGATACTATATACAACTGGACAGTGTGACCAAGCTGCTGTGTGGGCATTGGCCTCTTGGACTGGCCTGTAGCACTGGTCTGTAAGGAGGTACCAGTGTGCTAAACTGGTTATATGTAGTCAAGAAATATCTCATAAATACTGCACTGCCTGTCATTGTCAAAATGCCTTTGGCATTTGGTTCTGCCTTTCCTCATCCATGGAGCAGAATTGCTGGGAATCCATTTGTGTGTGAAATCATAAGCACTCATTTTGTTAGTTGGAAAACCACTCCCAGCATCTATATACATTAAAACCAATGATCACTATAAATTTCAACAACCAGTCTTCAAATGAATTGTGCTTTTAATTTGGGGTCTATTGGATATATACCATTATCAGTGCTAACAGTCAATTATTTTCCAATTGCTGCATACGTAACACAGTGGCATTGGAAATAATTGTACACGTTTAAACACTTACACTTTGACATGCTTTCTTAATAATGGAAATGTCACTGAATAAGTGGTGGATGATGTGTGTTATGTCAATTAAGCTGACAATTAATATATGTGAAGTCTTAAAAGGCTTGACTGTTAGATTATTATTTTTTTTAACTTCCTTTGGATGAAGAGTTATTCAAAAGTAATTGTTAAAAAGAATATTGAAAGTGAATATTTAGCCATGAATTAATCTTTGCGTTAAGACTGTGGTGTTCATAATGGCTGAGCACTTACAATCTCCTGTTCCCAACAAGATATTATTTTAGAAACACACTTCTTTTTTTTTTTTGGTCACCTATTCTTAATCCACCTCTGTTTCCATTATATTTTACTTTGTGAAGCATGGTAGTTAGAATTCAATACAGAAGAGGATGTTCAAGTTATATCTACTGGCAGCATTTGAACAATATCTCAGATGCCCACTTGCTAAGTATAAATAGAAGAGGAAGGGTGTTTTGATTTCTACCACAGCAATATTTTTAGGCTGTTGGAATGCTTCATTATCTAACAGTCTTTGGCTAAACTGGTTAAAATTTGAAGTTTTACTTTTCTTTTTATGTCTCTAGCTCTGATTTTTACAGCTTTTTAATGGATGGAAGAGGCAATTTCCATTATGCAACAATTGAAAGAGAGTCTTTTCTTTCTCTTCTTTACTGCTGGGAGGAATAGAATATTTTTTATTTCAGCATTCATTGGAGTTCAGAACAGTAGTAATAGTGAAAACACCTAATTCCTATTTGCTTTGACTTTGCTTCTGCCATAAGCAACAGCCAAATGTGAGGGCTGTTTTTCTGATACTTTGATACATGGAAAGATGACTCACCTTTATTGTGCTCACATTTGAAAAGTTATCTCTCCTTTTAAGTAGGAGAAATAATACTTTTGATCGTAAGTCAAAGCAGGCATTCTGCTCGAGCTGACAGTCCTGGTTATCCTCGCTTTTAGGGCAAACCTTCCTCTTCCCCAGGGAAGCAAGCCAGTAGAGTTTTCACATCCAATTGTTAGACTTTAAATAGAGAGCCTGGAGGAACAGCATGGCTTCTGTGCTGAATCAGTGACAGGTAGCATGTTTTGTCAATTAAGGTCATGGACTGTAATGCTGTTACTGCTTACACTTGACAATAATTCAGTTTCAAGCTGTGTTACGATTTGTACAAGCTTCAGCATGTATTTATCATGAAAAATAACAGGGAAATTAAGAAGGCTGCAAAATATCCTACAATACTTACGCTTTTTTTTTATGCTTTTCCCTTGGGGGTCTCATGTTCATAAATTGTCCTTCTGACAGCTTTTAGAGCACAGAAAGTATTCTTTGACTAGAGCACTCTCAAAAAGAGTAAAGGCAATATTTAACCAGTGTAAAACAGAGCAAGAAGATACCGAAAGCTGTAGATCCAGTCATCTTTCCCAAAGGGAGCTAAATATACCCAGGGAGAGGTCCCTCGGTATTTTTTGAATGTGGCTCTGTATTTGATCCACAGACTTCAGTATTTCTGTTGGATTCGAGTAGTGCTTGAGTGCCACATAACTACCTCCTGGCTGTAGTAGTGTTCCAAGTCATTGGGACCAAACTCCACCTGCTGCTTGGAAACGGAGCAGGACATGTTATGGCATTGCATCAAAAGGTAGACGCTTCTCCTTTAGACTAGGTTAAGGAGCCAGCTGGTGATTCCTCTTGTCAGCAAACATGTAAGGCTGAACATGTAACCCAGTTAAAATTTCAGGCATAGTGCAGTATATACTAACCTCAGTTATATACTTACCATTTAGAAAGCTCTGGTCGAACCTCTGTCGAGCCTTTGAGTGGTTTCTTTGGTCATCAGCCAGTGACCTTAGACCTGGTCTTTGGTACTGTCTCCTGTTTGCAGGGTTTGCAAATGAGAGCATGGTTTATTACCACTCCCATCTCACCTCTGTTTTTATGCTGGACAACCATTAACCAGAAGTTCTCACAAAACAGGTGTCTTTGCATTCCAAGTATCTGCATATCCTTCATGTCCTACTATTCTTTTCTTTCCACAAATCCATGTAATCTTTTATATCAAATTAGAAAAACAAGCTATCAAATAATTCATATGCTAAAATCATACAGTAATCAAGTATATCAGCATTGATTCTGACATATTGTAGTACTTTGGACATATTGTAGATCTGACATATTGTCTGATCCTCTTGTCGGGTTAAAAAAGGGACAATATATTCAAGGGGGAATGAACTTTTATATGAGTGGCTGAGCTTAGATGTGCTGCAGAAGCAGACAGTAATTCTTCTGAATTCAGAAGTGACTGTTCAGGAATTGACCTGTGTGAGAACAGAGTTTGTCTTCTGTATTCCTTGATAACTTGGTACTATGCTGATTATGTGGTCATAGAAGGTAAGTAGGCTTTGTTATATTCTGTTTTCCTTTCCTCCAGATGTAGCAAGGCTGTAGCTACTAATGTGTCCATAAGTACTGCAGTAAGAAACCTTCTATCTGTATAGTCAGGAGAGAGGCAAAAGTACCTATCAAAATTCTCTGGAGGAGTGGGATTTGATGCCCCAGTGGTGTAAATTGCTGCTTATCCACCCATCCGAGTATTCTTGGCAAAGACATCTGGCAGTAGCTCTGTTGAGCTCACAGGAGCCATGACAACTTAGCTCTGCAGAGAATCTGCCCAAAGAGACTCAGTAGGTCAGAATTATTCTCCTCCAGACCGCAGCTGTAACTCCATAAAGGACCTGAAGAAATAATTTATTTTTTTTCTTTGCCTCAGTTTCTGTAAGTGTGAACAGGTTCTGGTAACGTTCATCGCAGTCTCATGATTTGTGAGTAGTAGTTAAACATGCTGGAGAATATAGTATTAATCAGCTATATCATATGTGATGGAAATACAAACATGTGGTGGGACTTCTAGGAAATAATTGGCTGTTGGAAAAGCAAAAACAAAGTAACAGAGTAGTCCAGGTAGAGAACAGCATCAATAACTGAGTTCCCAGTGGTGAGGAATGAGCTCCCTTGCTGCATGCATGACATAGCTACTTTGCCAAGTATCTGAGCTTGGAAATTCAAGGGAAGTTTGCAAGATAAAGCTTGTCTTTCCCAGGTACCAGTAGGTTCCTTCTACAGTAGAATTTAAGAAAATTTGTCAGGTTAGGTGAAGTGTTATATATTATCAGTTTCATTTCTGTTGTATTACGTTTTTTTTTCAAGACAGAAATGCATTTTAGATGAATATTTAATTCCCTTGCTTTTAAGAAACTATCTTTGAATCACTTCAGTCCACTGACAACTTCAGGTTTAGTCAAAGTATGAGTTGCATGAGATAAACACAACTGGGCTGTGCGTTACCATGGCTGAAAAGGGATGGTACAACTCAGAAATAGCATCTAAATGTGGCAGAAGCAGGCGTTTTCACTTTGAAAGGAGCAGAGGACAACAAAACCTGTCACTTGGCTGGTCACTAGGAGATGTAAAACGGCTTTCACCTTGGGACCAGGGCAGGGACCAGGCTCTGGTGTCCTCTGTGTCCAAGAGGAAGAGTGGGAAAACAGCACAGGCACAGCTTGCTGCCGAGCAGTGGCTGAGCCCTTTCCTGCTTCAGATACGTTATGACTCTTTGCTCTGTGGTTAGTATTTTTTCTCATTCCTATCATCATACATAATCTTTTTTTTTTTTTTTTTTTTCAACCATGAAGCAGTTAAAACATTCATTCAACATATTGTGCTTTAAAAATATAAAACACAAAGATCAGCAGGCGGGTTTTCATTCTGTCGTTCCTGATATTACTCATCATACCAGAACAACTTGTGTTTTTTTCAATGGCATTTTTCTTCCATCAGATCTTGTCTCTTTTCAGAGGTATAAGTGTGAAGCTCAGTGGTTGGTTCACCTTTTGTAGTACTGATGCATAAATTTTTGTTTCTAGTCTGTTTCAGTAAATGTCATCTATTTTATCATGTAGGTGGCTCTTCATGTGGTTTGCTTGGTTTTGAAAATCTGGTTAAGCAAGGAAGCAAATGTATTTTAATCCAAAGATTAAATGTTGGTAAATTCTAAAAGGAAGGAAACAAACAACACCCCAGTTCCCGCTGCCCCCATCCAAACTCCTCCCAGATAGATGTGGTTATTAATGCCTGGCTTGGACAGGAGCAACTGATTGCAATGCACTATTAACAGTGGTAAAGGTGTGATCTGTGCCACAGCACATGTTCTCTTTGATCTATTTTCCTGGTTTCTGAACTGCAGGGTGTCACCATTTCTCTGAGCAGGGGAAACACAGGCTCCTAAATAGATCAGTGCAGTGTTATGCCTGCAGCTGATAGACCGTACCGATGTCCATTCCCAGCGCTGCACTCCCCGTGTGACGCTGGCTGCCACAGCCTGTCAAGTGACCGGAGTACTGCTCGGAAGGCTGGACATGATAGAGTGACTACGTAAGGGAAGATGTTTTAGTTCATCTTTAAATAGTAGCTATCGCTTTGGTGATTAGCCCAAAGCTGTATTGTAAACGTATACACGTTATAACAATTTAATATGGTAACATCTCAGTATATCTGCTTTTTAAGTGTGAAACTGCTCTGTTACTGGGTCTTTCTATTATTTATTATAGAAATAGGAATATGCCAGATAAGCTGGTAGAAGAAAAGAGAGAGCTTCTATTTGATCAGTGGGTAGCTTTGTATAGCTCAATTTTGGAATCTCAAAGTCTGAATCGTTTTTCCATTTATATTTGCAGTGAAGTTTGTGTTAGGTGTATGAAATGCCATATATCAGTTATACTTCAATATTTTGAAGTTAGCAGATAGAGTATGAATTTCTAATAAATTTTAATGTGGTTTGTTTAACCTTTTCCTTCTCTCAAGCCTCACCCTTGCAGACAAGCCCAAGAACAGTTACACAGCCAAGAACAACTACACAAAAATTTCCAAACTTTGTCATCATAAACTTTGATTCTAAAAAAGTCTCACCTTTCTCTGCAGTTTTGAAAATACTCTATAGCTGCCTCCTCTATGTTGTCTTAGGCAGAATATTAGTAGAGGTAGTAAAATGGCCAGGTAAAGTGCCTGGCTTGCTTTGAGCTTTCAACAACAACCCACGCAGTGAGAAAATTTTTGACAGATGTCTTTCTAACTCACTTGAACTTAGTACTCCTTGGATCTTAGCTACAAGTCAGTCTGGTTTCTTAAAACTAGATCCAGGTTTGATTATTGTTTTTAGAGCAGGTAGTACCAGAGTACCCTCAAGCTGGATTTGCTGCAAAATATTTTGTAATAAGTTGTTCTTGAAATTCTTGACATCCTTGATCATCTGCTTCAAATATTTTTGTTCTTCCTGTAGAATGATATTTTATATGAGGTATTACATTAGAAACTTACTTCGTAGGCCACCTTAGGAATGAATAAAACTTCTCTCCTACATCACGTAAGGGTAACCCTCAAACTTAATAAAATGAACTTTCCATGATTTGTCCATCATCCTTGTCTTTCTGTTTCTGCAGTCTTCCTCATTTTTGACTTTCAACTTCACTTGTAAGACTTTTTTTCCCAGTTTTGTTGGTACAATATCCTTACAGGTACTATAGTAGCTGCACACATTCCAACTAATTAAATGCAAAAGGAGGGACTCCTAATAACGTTATTGAATTGAGATTTTTTGTTTGTTTGTTTGTTTGTTTTTAATTTGCAGTAGTCTTGTGGTCTTTTCCTACAGTGCGTATTATCTTTAACTTGTGACGTGTTGCACTCTGAAGCAGATGATGTTGCTCCAGCACAAGAGAAACCCTTGCCAAGGCAAACCTTGCTGGACCATGAGAAATCTTGCTGAAGCAACACTTTTGGCTGTTTTTTTCAGAGGTTTAAATTTGTCATTGTATGGTTAAATTGCCTCTGAAAAAATGATACTAGGATTCAAATGGGTGTAACAGAGCAGCTTTGCAAGGCTGCCATCATACCTTTACTGGAGCATAGCTTGCATAAACCACACCTTAAGTAAATGGGGGTAACATATGTAATGCTGGTCTTTATTCCCTAATGTTATGGTTATCACTTTGGCCTGTTTCAGATAAGAAGACAAGGCGGAATACAATTACTGGTGGACCTATTGGACCATCGGATGACAGAAGTCCACCGTAGTGCCTGTGGAGCTTTGAGAAACTTGGTATATGGGAAGGCAAATGATGACAACAAAATTGCTCTGAAAAACTGTGGTGGTATCCCAGCATTAGTACGGTTACTCCGCAAGACTACAGATTTGGAAATCAGAGAACTGGTCACAGGTTTGCATCTTTTGATATTTTTTGTTCAAACTCTATGCAGGCCTTACAAGCACAGGTCTGTGGTGTGTGTCAGTAGCTTCATCAGTAACTTCTTGTTTCATTACCATCTTCCTTGCTGTAACAAAACACTTCAAAGACTCCTGGATGTGTGTAATGTATGAATAGCTTTATTCGATATTATGTAGTCTGTTCTCTGGGGCAGGCATGGTTTCCTGTTACAGTTCCTGATGATTTTACTCTCAGCCATGAATGCTCTTGCAGGAAATGCTCCGTGTACAGATGTGAAATTGTAGGGCAGAATCCTACCATCAGCTGCGCTCTGTTCTCCATCCAGTCTAGTGTAGGGCTGCCCATGAAGAAGTCAGAATTTACTGAATTTTCTTAGACACTGTTAATGATTTCTTTTGTATTTCATGTAGTGAGAAGGATGGTTTTGTTGTTGTTGCTTTCAAATTTTCTTGAGGCTTCGAAAGGAAAGTGGAAAAGCATGCTGGAGAGATAGACAGCATCCTCTTCTGAAGCTTTTTTTTTTTTTTTTTTCTGAAATTTGATATCATGCTATGTGATGTATGTTAGATGTAGGATGTTCAGGTAGTGGTAAATTTTTTTGCTCACTAGAGTAAAATCCAGTATTTTTAAGGTTGTTCAAGCTTTTTCCCTTATGAAATTCAGGTTTGTTTTTTACAGAAATACAGAAATGCTTTCAAACAGTACCAATCTGGAACATTTGGAGATTCCTTCCCCTTAAACTATCCTATTTAATATGCTAAAGAGAAGATGGATGGCTTTTTTGATTTTTTTCAATTTCTGATTTCATTCTATTTGATTGCTAATTTCAATGTGGTAATTAATGCTACAAATAAAAAATCTTAACATCTTTTCATCATCCCATTTTACAATGCCTGAATTTCCATTATGATTTTCCTACTACAGTATGTGAAAAAAGTTCTCGTTTCTGTCATAGAAGTGTCAGAGTACACAGCATCACCTGTGCTTCTGCAGAAATTATTTAACCTGGTGGGTCAGGCCTCATTTAGGACACAATTGATAAGATTTCCATCCTTCGGTTGGCTCCCGATTCCGTCCTTGAGGGTGTCTGAATAAACTCCACGGTGCTTATTAAATGTAGATTTTTATATTTGATTTTGTTTCTTGGTTACAACACCTATCACCTTGTACTCGTTAGGCAGGATTAATGGTGCAGAGATGCTGGGTTGCACAAGCTCTGATGGTGCCTCCTGCAGAGTGACAGAATTACTGACAGATCTAATAAAGTGTAACCACTGCTTCAGATTCAACATACTTGTTTGTCTCTTGGTTATGTTGTCTATGCCCCGGCTCTAGGGAACATTCTGTTCTTTTACTCTGAGAAATAAGTGGCAAACTGCTAATGAACATCAGCAGTACACTTCAGCAGTTTCAGTAGCAGCTTCCATGTTGTCTGTAGACAGAATACATAATGTCATCGGGTCATTCAAAGAAAAGATAATAAGCTACAGTTTACATTCCTTCCATTGCACAGTATGGTGTTAAATTTTTCTGAATTCCCACAGAAAGGATGTGTGTGCTGCGTGCCCTTAAGCTGTTACTGCTGAGAAGTTTAGGTGCCGACCGTCAGTGGTAGGAGCCAGCCTGTGTGGTTAGATGCAGCTAACGGGGACAGTAAGCATCAGGAGAGCTGGACGTCCATGGAAGGCACGCAGAGAGAGGTGACTGTGAGGAATGGAATGAGAGTTGTGGGTAGCTCAGGATTTCATTCCTGGGCCAGCTTTTGTTTTGTTTTTATTTGTTTGTTTTGTTTTAATTAGTCAGTACATCCCAGAAGGCCACCGTTTCCCCTGGCTGCGTCTGTGCCTTTCAGAATGCAGATCAGTAGCACTGGCTTTGAAAATGAAATCCTGATAGTGGTGGTGTTCTGCAAAGCTCCTTTCCAAAGCCATGCTCATAACTGTACCTCTCATCCTCCGTCTCTTAGAAAACAGGCTGGAACTGTGCATCATAATCAGTTCTCCTTTGCTTTTTTGTGAAGTGTTACCGTGTGACAGCTGCCCCAGTTAGATTCCTTCCCTCTGTCTTTTCTGGGGAAGGAAGGATAACTCCTGCAGCAGCTGCCTCAGTAATAAAAAATATTTAACTTGGTGGTGGGCATGAGGGAAAACAAAAATTTCTCCTGCTTCCTGTCAGCTTTCTTGATTTGAGGTGGCAGGAAGATAATTATTTCAGTAGTGCCACCATAGCCTGAAGGAAGTACTGGGAAAATAATAGCAAATGGGTATTTTAGAAGTAAACATAATACCTTGAGCCTTTCAATCCCACGTTCATTGTGCATCCTGTCTACATAAAGCTGTTCTCGTTTGTTAGTTCTGGAGAGGGCACAAAGTTCCTGCCTTAAGATGTCATATGGACTCTGCCAGCACAGCCTCTAAGTATTCCTCATGCATCTGTCCTCGGAGTGTTTCTCTTGGGTGGAGAAGTATCATTATCTCAGTTTTGCAGATGGGGAGCTGAGCCTATCAGGTCTAAATGACCTGTCCAGAAATCTGGCAAGATGAAGGTGTGAATCACTTTGAGTAGGCACTTAGCAGCGAGGGAAGAAATATGGGCAGGAAATGTTTCTAGCAGCTCAATTTATCTGAACAGTAGCGAAGCATTCACTGCCTGCTTCAAGTACCGTGAAGCACATGCCCACCAAGGTGAAAGTTATGATATTAGTTCTTCCCTCAAACATGTACATTTTCTTGCTTCTTGTTGCTTCTCCCCAAGGAGCTTAGAATTTCAATTTCCAGCTATCTCAAGACTGGTTTTGCAAGGGTACTTAAACCTGCAAACCAGCTTTCTATCCTAGTAGCTCCTTGCTTTTCAACATTGCCCTTAGCACCATGTATGGCTTCTCCCATATTTTTTTTCAGAAATTTCTTTCTGCCATAATCCCCCCCAACACTTTTCACTTCTTCATTTATCTCATTGTTCTCCTTGGTAGCAGAGGGCTTGGACAAATATTGAAAAACTTTACTAAGCTCAAATTTTTGAATTTGGCAAACTGAACCTTATTGCAGTGATACGTTTTCAAGACTTCAATTACACAGAGCAAATGGTTTCAGTACAGGCTCCCAGCTCAAAGGTTTGAGAGAACTGGGCTGCCCAACTGTGATGAAATTAAATGGTGTTAATACCCATCCAGTACTTCTTGAAATACTGAAAGGTTCCTCTTTGAGAAACGCTTCCATAGCAACTGTTTTTTTACTAGAAGAACCTGGGTAAAGTAACTGAGGTATAACAAAAAAAAAAATGGAAATGCTATGAGGAAGTGAAATACACTGATAAAAACAGGGTTTTCATAAGGGCCTGCAGTGAGGAATCTGCAACCTCTGTCAATCTCCAGAGACTCAAGGAGAATCTGAATTGCAATGCCTTGTTTTGAGTACATCTGTAAATGAAAATCTATGTAATCTGAATGCATCACGCTTAATTTAGCTGTTTTTTCACCCAAGCCCTGTGCTTCTATATTCCACAATATCTCCTGTTCATGGGAAAAAATAAAAGCCTTTTATTTTTAAGTAATTGTATGTTAACACTTTCCTAATAAATATAAATAGACAAGAACACAGTACAAAATTAGCACAGATTCTGCAGATGGTAGAAAAATGTTATCACTTCTTAATAATGACAATGCGTAGCTGATTGTGACTAAGCTTTTCTTTCCTGAGTTAATGTTAATTATGAACACTTTCATAAAATTCTATTTTAGCATTCTTCCTATTTGGTTTACTATTAGGGAAAAAAATTAAAAAAATAAAAGAATAAAACAGAAAATAAAAATAAAATAAAAAAGTAAGATGTGGTAGCAATAATAATGCAGGAATCTGGTAACTGGTTAGCTATTTCAGATGCAATGATGTGAACTCCTATTCTCTTAATTCTGACAAACAAAAATCCATCACCAGTGGAAGAGCTGTTTCTGCTTCATGAACATTAAGCTAGCTAAATTAGAAATAGCTCCTTTTAAACAGGACTCCTCTATGGCTATATCAAAAGTTTTGGAACAGTATATACCATATTTGATTGAAAGATAAAAGTGGATGATCCACTTTTAGAAAGCACATGATGATAAAGAAATAAAGCTATAAATAATGATAGGGGAAATTATTTCTTACTTGTACTGGCAGCCAGCCTGCCGCTTATTTGGTTGACGTTAAGGTGTCAGAGATTTAACTATTGTCTAATGAAAATTAAAAAAATATGAAAATCATAATTTCACCCCTCAAAATTAAATAAGCACAAACTATGTAACACTATAAATACATACTGTATAGAAAGACACATGTAGTCCCAGTATATTTCATTCACATTTATATTCATTGAATTGAAAAACATACATTCTGTTCCTGCCAAAAATAAATATATAAAAACTTTTGTACATTATATTTCTTTCAAAGAATTACTAGTTCCCCAAGTGTTGGCATATAGTAGGGTTGGACATGAAAAATTTTCATCTACTTCATGGGTTTTGGTTTCTATTGTGTGTTTATGTTGTCTCTAATTTCAGCTCTGGACAATTTGCTTTTTGGCTTGGTTTGTCACCCCATATTATGCAACATTATTATGTAGTTGTTTTATGCTGTATGTTGCATTTTTAGCATTTGCCAGATGTTTCAAATGAGGTGTTTATAAACTTACTGATACTCTGTCAGTGTTACTGAAAGCTATTATATGTTATCCTGCTTGTAACTACCTGGTTTGAGGTAACCAGTGCAGTTTAAACTTCTTTGTGATTGCATACTGCTTATTAATAGGTGCATAAATTATCAGCAGGTTGGTCAGGAAACTCTGCAAGGTCTCTTTGAGGTTTGTATGTGTCTGTGCTAATCAGTGCAATAGCAAGTTAGTACCTGCAGTGATGTGTAAAGCAAGTTTAAGGGAATATTCTGTTTAAATTGACCCTTTGGCTTATCTCAGTGGAAGCTTTATTGTGATTTTTATTTTCATCTTTTAGGCAATTGTGGACTATTCTTTGGCATTTTCAACTTAATTGTACAATGTCAATTCTTCTGTTAGCAGTTCCCAAAGTCAAAGTAACACAATAGTGGCTGTTTCTTATCTGTGATGTTATTTTCTAATCAGACTTTTTGACATATTAGGCTTTTGATTTCATATATGGTAAATAATATTTAACAATATTATGGCAAAGGACTGAGTATTTAGTACTTAGGATCTTGAAGGAGTTTATCAATTTAATAATTCTCTGAAAAAGTTCCCTTGACATTAGCTCAGTTACTGGAGTGTGTAAACACAGATGTGACATATTATTGTGATGTAAACTTTCACTTAGAGGTGGCAACTATTTGTAGTCCTGTTGTACCTGGGAGATTTGATCTCAAGATGAATAAAAGGTGTTCTTTTTCACTCCCAGGAGATATTCCCACTGACTTGAGTAAAGAAAAACCAAACCCTTCTATTAGTTGTGTTGTTATAATGTTTCTCACAGAATCACAGAATCACAGAATTTCTAGGTTGGAAGAGACCTCAAGATCATTGAGTCCAACCTCTGACCTAACGCTAGCAGTCCCCACTAAACCATATCCCTAAGCTCTACATCTAAACCTCTTTTGAAGACTTCCAGGGATGGTGACTCCACCACTTCCCTGGGCAGCCTGTTCCAATGCCTAACAACCCTTTCAGTAAAGAAGTTCTTCCTAACATCTAACCTAATATATCTCCTTGATATATTTCTAAAAATCTATTATTTCCTTTTTTGTTGTTGTTCAGGTTTATACTAGATGTGCTCTTCCAGTGTCTAATGTATTAAGTGTCCCATTTATTAATTATATTTAAATGTTGTAGTGAAGCAATGAAAGTATAAGGAAGCCTGGCCAGTGAGAGGTCTAAATAATTATCATCTCTTCATGTTTAATGTAAAAAGATAAGTAGGAAGGTATATATGTATAAGGTAGCTTTCAGAACCAAACAGAAGCTTTCAGCTTTACAGTAACTGAAAATCAGATCATGAAGATATAATATGTTTTAGGTTCACATATGTATGCTGGTTATCACAAACAGACAATTTGAAAAGTCATGCATGTGCTTAAATTGTCGTGCTGGTATAACCATGATAATACCATTGCTAGAAGGTTGACATAAATTTGGTTCACTATATGCCTAGCTAAGTTAATAAGACTGCCGAAAATAATTTTGGGCACGTAACTCTATGTAGTTAAAGAAAATGGAATCAATGAAGAAAGTTTACAAATGCCTTTTAAGATGCAGCTCTGTGAATTAGCTGCTTCTGCACCTCCAACATCCAATCACATTGTCCTGTCAATCATGGAAATTAGAAAGGGGATGTGTGGAAATAGATAACCGCTAGCATAAAACACAACTTTCAGAAGCATTTGTTTTGATTTGGGCAATAAAAGGCATTAATTCATTTCTTGTTTAGCTTCTCCTCTGCAGATATGCAAATTCCCTGTAATAACTTTAAAGAAGTTCTTAGAAGAACTTACCAAGCACAGAAGCAGGTGACTTACAAACTCTGTTTACCTTTCTTAAACTCAACAACTGCAAAGATTGTGGAAGAGAAAAATGAAATCAAAAAAACTTCTAAAATTTTCTTAAGGGTACTTTTAAATTTATTTTTTTTTTAATATTAGGTTTACGAAAAAAATCACAGTTTTCAAATCTACTTGCTTAGCCACTTAAATTTGCTTTTATGTTTAAAAGTTAAATGCATTTTCTTCAAAAGGGAGATATGACAGGTACTATCTCTAATCTTTCCTGCTGTTTCATTAAATGGATGTAATTGTAAGTACAGTTTCCTAGCAAAATCAATTTTAAAAGTTGATTAAATCTTTTTGTACTAATTTACCTCTGATTTGGAGTTTTAAATGATATATGTTTTCAACATTAATAAAATTATTTCTGGGCTGAAAATTCATATCTGTTTATGTTGGATCAAAGCCAATGGCTGAATGAGGAATTACACAGTATAGTTTTACTCATATTTCTTTTCTTTGAGCACAGAAGCCTTTCTAGTTCACAAAGTTACCTAAATAATTTGACTCTCATTGTTTGAGACAGTTGTATACAAGATATTCTTCAACCTCCTTCTTCCCTGAGCTCTGTGAGTCAGTAAGAATTTCATATAAAATGCCAAACTCCTCCAAATCTGCAAATTTTGGGTTGCAGTAAAAGCATGAATTTCAACCCATAGCAGAAACTTTACGTATTATACTTTATGGCTCTTTCTGTTACATTTAAAAAGATACTATGAGGTGAAAGGGAAGCCAAGGATTTGTTGTATGCAGAAAAGTAATTGCTGCTACTATTTTAATAAAATTTGTATGTAACACAATTATGCAGAAGTAAAACCAATAAAGGCCTAGATACCTGGCCTGCAGAAGTGGTGAAATGGAGAAATGATATTGTACATTACAGTACAATTCTACAGTCTGATGATGCTTAAATTTTGGATTTTTTGTCACCTACAGAAAACATTGTATTTCTAGAAATGCTGGAGAGATTTCCAAACAAATACAGGGAAGGAATTAGTGGGCACCAGTTACTGTGGCACAAAGTCCTTGTCCTGACAAGCCGTCACACACCAGGGAAGGAGAAGGCAGCGCTGCTCATATTTGTAAGTTGTTGGGAAGCTGATTTCCAGCCTGTGGGCTACAGCATCACCAACAAATTGCAGCACCGCTCAAAACACATTCCGTTTGTAGCTCATCTGTAATGGCAAATCTAAAAGTAATTTAATAAATTGCGTAATTTTGCCTCAGAAATGATGCTGTCTGATCAAATAATACTTATGCAAACAATATTGACAGTTTCAGTGGAATAATTTTCTACAAAATCTATTACAATTTGCTGTCTAATTATAAAACAGCTTTTCCCCCCTTTCTCAATAAGCTGTCACTATTTTGGCCCTGAAAATGGCGAAACCCACTGATAGGATTTGTTGTTTTCATGAAGAGTCATTCTCAACTTTTTCTGAACGATCAGATGAACTCATTCACCCCTGCTGTTACCGATTAAATATGGAAAGGGTTTTAAACAGATGCTGTCCAAAATCTTCCGCTCTGCTTTCTTAGTGACAGGCCAGGGCACTGATCTGGTGTGTCAGTTACACTCCGTGTGTCGCTGTGGGCACGGATGGAGCTGTGACACAAAACCTTCCTCAAGCTGACGGTGTCAGTCTTCTTCAAGACAAATGGGGGGAGTCACGATGACTCCACGGCTTCCTGAGGTCTCGGCTGACAGCACTGCGACATCCACAGTGGGCAAGTCCCTCACTGCTCTGCCTCAGGGTGTGCTTGGGGCTGCTTCCACAGCTCAAGGCCCTCCTGGAGCAAAGTCAGCATCAGGAAGGCAGCAGGCCCCTGCCCACGTGGCCATGGCTGCCACTGCTGTGACCTGCACCATGGCACAGCCTGAGGCCCTGCGCCACCAGCTCCCTGCTATGCTTACTCAGTTGTCCTGAATTTACCACACCTGGTCCTAGCCCACAGCCCAAGGTGGTCGCTCATTGCCTGCCTTTCCTCTCTAGAATTGGAATAACTCAAATATGAACCAAACCGAACTTTCAAGGCACAATTGGAAATAATCATCTCTTCCTTGTTCAATCAGGGAGACGCATCTTCTATGCAATTTCTTCTGTGAAACTCATTCAGGTTATTCATATGGCAATGAAAGGGATGGAATTCATAATTTGCTTGCTAATATACTACAAGAAGCGTTTTTGTATTTACTTTTTTTTTAATTTGGTCAAATCTAAGTTTAAGATGAAATATCAAACAAGACAATCTGGAGTGATAAATAGAGGACATCTGTTGCAGCATATGGCTTGACGTAACAGCTGCATTGAACTTCTTCAGCAAGTAGTAATCCTTCGGAAAAAATCAGCTTGGCGTATAATTTTGATGCCCCTGCCTGAATGATGGAGTTTTAAAACACTTGCAGTTCAAAAGGACTCTGTAGTTTGAAATGTTTGTGTTTGCAACACAGAAAGCTTACATTTTCTTTTTAAAATATTTTGAGATAGACAAACAAACAAGGAAAAAAGTTAACTAAATTGAGGATAAGCTGAAACATTTTATTTTGTGATGGAATTGCTTTTTTCATTGTGGCCAAGCAAAGTTTATTTTTTATTTTAGGCCAATTTCCCTTCAATAATCTGTATTTCAATCCTGTCTCATCTTGTATATCAATTTTAAGATATGGCTTGTGTTTTTTTTGAATAAGTGTACACTGAGCTTTCCATTTTGCATGTAGCTATGACTTTATAGATAGGTCTTACTTCCTAAATGGTTCTTATGAGAAAGGACTTTAGTACCTAGAGCTTTAACTTGATGTTCATTTTCAAGTATAACACTTCTGTCTTAGTGTCTGTTACAAAACATATATTTGAATTGCGGGTATTCTAAAAAAATCTTCTGTAAAATACATGTTTAAACACTGGGAAAAAAATCTACCCATCCATTTATGTATGCTTGTTTGATTTCCTTGTTTTCTAACAGGGGATTTGGTTGAGAATGGTATTGTCATTATGCATTAGGGTGAAATTTTGTTTGAACACGGTCTATTTTTCTGTGTTTCTCTCGTTTAGAATTAAGTGCTTTTGATTTGGTTTCTGTGTTTTATGGCAGTAATATGGGACCAGTTCAATTCCATCAGTTAGGGAAATAAATAAAAAAGCTAGAATCAGTGGTCTTTCCATAGTAAATAAATTCAACTCTTCTAGTAATTCCTCTGCTATCTGACATTAAAGCTAATACCTGTCTAACTTTGTTGTCCAATAATTCTTCCCTTACAAAGTTGGATGTCATTTTAAAGTGTACAGCAGAGAGAAGTAATGCTAGGTCAAAGTTCAGTCCTGTGACAAGTATACAGACTTCTTCAGTTAATGCAATAGCATTTGGACAGAATTTGTTCAGCAAAGTGTGTGTAAACAATAATAAAATCAGTCCTTCAGGTTTTAGTAGAAACCCATATTTAATTTTGGAATGAAAAGAGCAGTAATCAAGAAGGACAGAGGAAAAGAGCTTTTCAGAGTAAATGCTTATAATTACTGTTCAGTTAAGATCAAGCTTGTATTTGTTTGTAAATTAAAAAAAAAAAAAAAATCTTTATACTCTGTCCAGGAAAGTTTTTGCTTTGTAAGGCTGTGAATGGCTGCAGAAGGAAAAGAACTGAACTGCCTGCAGCTTCACTTTCTGTTCCATGGACTTGTGACTGCTTATGACTTTCGCCGAAACCCATTCTTTCTCAATTTGCACTTTTCATGGGCCATCTGATGCACAGGTACATAGAAAACCACCTTTGTGCATTTACATGCATGTACTGAATTACATGAAGGTCCTCATAAGGTAGTCATAAATTAACCAGTTAAAATACTATTTCAAGAAAATTGGTGAAGCTTCCTTCTCTGTCATGCCAATTTTGATTATTCATTTATTTATTTATTATGAAGTGCTCTTGTAAGGAGCTATGTTACGAGCTCTGAATTATTCAGGTGACAGAGTTCAAGTGGCCATTTATGTTGTTTTTTTTTCACCCGTCAAAAGTCTGTTACTTATCAATTCCTGATGGTTGAGCTAGCTGTGTAGTATTCTTGCACTTAGCATAAAGAAATGATGCAGTGGTCAATGTTTGACATCTTTTACGTACATCAGTTAAGTTTTCCTGAAGTGTAGGGTGGCTCCTGTGCTTCTTAAACACCAGTTGCATTTAAAGAGATATGCATTTCTCAGTAGGATAAATGATTTCTTCTCTGCCCTGAACTCAACAGAACTGATGTAATGCATACAGAGCCCACACCCTGCTGCCATGGAGCTGATCGGCTCTGCTGAGCAACATTACAATTACAAGGGGCTCTTGAGCATCAAAGCTGCAGTAAGAGCCAGTAAGTGACTTTTCTAGCACTTGAGAGCTTGGGGTAGAAGATGCTTTTCCTAAGGGCACCAGCAAAAGATCCCTTGCGCTTAGCTTCTCAGCAGGGTATTTGGCTCTCAGATTTCAATCTGGTTTGTTATATGCGTAACTCCCTGAAGTACCAGCACGCCTTCAGCTTATAAACAAACAGCCTGCCAAAGCTGTACTCACTGTGAGGCAGGCAGGGTCTCAACTCTACCAAATCAGACCCTGCATCAGACCATGACCAAACTATTAAACTAAGATGGAAAGAAAAGCCTGGATGAGTTGGAAGACTTAGATTTTTATTTTTCACAAAGAATATTCAATAAGCCAAGTCTTAAGTATAAGTTTAAGGCTGCCTTAAACATACCAAATAGAGAAAAATCAAAGGTCTTTTTTTTCCCAATAATACTTGTTTACTTACAGTCCTTGTAATGATTTGGTGACATACTTCTCCTACAGCAGTCAGAAATAAAATCTGTAGTGGCAGTGTGGGACGGACAGTAGTTTTGGTAAAAGCTGACTTTTCCAGTTTCTTGGTTTCCATATAAGTAGTCTAAGTTGTTGTATGGGCTTTTTATACATATAAAAGTCATAATTTGAGGTGGCATTAGAGCATACATGGAATAAGTGTTTAGATTTTCCTGATTTTGCACATAGTCTCTTGCTAGGGTGATATTTTTGCATGGAATTATATTATCTCTATTTTCTTAACTTTGAGTGGAATAAGGATAGTACCTGTCTAATCAGGTCATTTTTTATATCCGTGTCTATAGATCAATATTTATGAGTACCAGTTCTGAGTAAAACACTGCCTGAAAAATCTGTTGAAGATTTTAGTCAGGTTGAGTTTGAGCTCCCCATCTAAAGACAGTGTTTTTTTTATGTTCAGACTGCTCCATTAAATTGTCTTAAAATTTTAAAAAATATTTTGCTTTGCTCCTTTCAGTTAAATGATGTTCTATATTTTGCAGTAGCTTAAATTAATTTGATTTATGCTGAAAGCAGTGCTGTTTCTAAGCTGAAGGCATAGTGGATATACACTGTCTGCTTAGCAGCAGTAATATCCCATCGGATATTACTGGACTGTATTTCTAAAAGTGTTGGTCTTGTCTTCAGTCTAGACTTTGACTTTGACTTCAATCTAGACTTCAGCTAAGAGAAAGATAAATCAAAGCTTTCCCTGGGTCTCTGTTCTCAGTTCCCTCTTCCAATGGCAACAAATTTAAATCACTTTAATTAAGATCTGTGTGTAGTTTTCCATATGAACTGTATCTGTACAGTCAAAAGATCCCAGGGGGACATACATGTTAAGGTATATATTGAATTCAATCATCTTTAAGGTCCTTTCCAACCCAAACCATTCTGTGATTCTGTGCTATATTTCTGATTTGCCGGCATACATAATTCTGCAAAGGATGGCAACAAAACAAAACTGGTAATAGGAACCCATATGATTTTGTTCTAGTGGAAGAACTAAGAATTATACTAATTTGTAACTTAAGATGAAGTTCTTCAGCTATGCATAATTTAAAAGAATTAGGGCATGATTGGTGTGACCACATTAAAGAGAGAATGAAAAAACCTGCGTAGTGGCCACTGATGCCAGTAATTGAGTTTAAACCCTTTTAGCTGTTTGTAGCAAGTTGTAAAATAGCTTTTAAAAATGTTGGTTACAACATTTTTCAAAATTTTTAAAATTTGATTGTTGTCGTCTGTGAAAGGCCTTCTTAGGAAAGATTATTTCTCTCAAGTGTGTTAAACAACCTGTTGAACCTAGTAAAAGCACGTCCTTTGATAGGCTCTTCCAGAAGATTTATCTTGGTACAGCAAGATCTCCATAGCAAGCATTCCAGTAGACTCTTTTGAAGAGTCCTTCATCTGATGTCTGCAGACTGGTAATTGGTACTCAGACCCCAAATCCATCTTCCAGCTGGATTGCTTTCAGTACAAGTTTCTCATGTTTAAACTCAAAATGAGATTGCAAGATACTTTTTCTGTGGTCTTCAATTCTTTTTATGTAAGGATGAAAGCTTCAACCTTCAAATAAACATGATCAGTCTGGTGTGGCTATTTTTCACTTTCTGTGCAGCATTCAGCAGAAACTGAAGTGGCTTGCAAACAAACAGGGAGACAAAATACCTCCTTTCAATGTATTACAACCTTAAACGCAAGGAGGAGATAAGGTATGACAAACACAAGTGATGGAGTAAAGAGATGTTCAGCATTGATCTGACCAGTTCCTTATTTCCTCTCCCCTCACAAAAGTCATTCTACAGATGGTAAGCTATATTGAGTTAAATGATTAGGTTGGATTAACAACTCTTCCAATCCATATTCAGCAGGGTAGGTTCCACTATTCTCGGTGAGTCGTTGATACTCCGAGTTCAGTCCCTTCTCCTCCTATGAGCAGCTGATAGCATACAAATATTTAGGGGGCAGTCAAGGCACCTCGAGTGCTATTTCAGACTTGCTTATTGTGCTTGGAAAGCCAATTTAGTCAGGGCTTTTAGTCAGAGCAAAGTGGCAAATGATCTCTATGATTAACTTCTTACTGTTGTCTTAAAAGGGAATGTAATGCATATGGGCTGTGTTCAGTCATATGGACCAGAGATAGGTCCACATTGGGAGATGCCTCAGGTAAAAGATGTTCATGTTTTCTTCCTGCCTCTTGGAAAGTCTGGGGAAGGGATTATCTTCTTTGTCTCCACATGAATCAACTCCAGGTTCTTCTGAGCAAAAGTAATGGGAAATGAATTCCCAATTCCCTTTATAACTGTAAAGCCTTTAATTAAGGAAGGGTACAAGGAGGCACTTAAAATGCCAACCTCAGCAAGCAGCAGAGTCCACCAGCTGAGAAAATAAAATATAACTTGTCAGAATTAAATTGTTTCATCATTAATGTAGTTGGTAGCATTCAAAAACTTAAAATTAGGTAAAAGGCATTGTTGCAGCACAGAAGATTATCTTATAGTTTTAAACTGTGTGTGAGGTTCAACAACTTTGAAGACTGTCAGGCTTACCAGGCAGTGCTGTTTTGTTTAACTCTACCTTATGTTGTAATCATTTAGGAGAGCACAGAACAGCTGAATCAAGTCCGGTGATCCCTTCATTCTGTTACTGTGAAGGTTTTATTTCCAGTTAGTGAAATCAGACCCTATTTTCTGGCTCTTGAATGAACGAGTAGGTTTTTATTTGGAGCTGGCCAGTTCCTATGGAAATTTATTGAGCAAAAGCTCTTGTGTGCAGTATCAAGAGTATTTAAAGTAGAAAACATGGGAATAAAGATTAAGTTTACGTGAGTTTACTTCTGATTAGTAAGAACCTAGTGAGTAACAGATAGTACGTACATAAACATTCTTAAGCATTTTGCTAGAAAGAGCTCTTATTTTTGATTCTTCTGTATATTTTTTTTCTGCTTCTCCAGTTTATGACTAGTTCTTGAAGCCCAAAGTGCTGTTTTGTTACCATCAAAGAACTCTTCTCTGCTTCAGATCTGAAACAGGACTTCTTCACAAAGAAGGAACACATTGCCTTGCATAAGTATTAAATCAGACCTTGGAGAGGGAAGGATTTGCATACCATTTACACCTATCTAGATAAATGTAAAATTAAAAAAAAAAAAATAAAACAAACAAACAAACAAACATGACAACTATATTGTTTTTTATACTGAATAAACCCACAGAATACTAGGTATTTCAGGAACAGTAGATGTGCCAATGAAGCTTACCAAGAACAGGTTATAGATAAGTGAATCTCAATATCATTCTGAATGCTTTTATTCCTTTTAATACTGTATTTCTTTTCATAAAGGCATTCATAGCAGAAATCAAACAAAGATTCTTTTCCTTTTAAAGTAACGAGCGGAAAAAAAAAAGAGCAGTATTCTTATTTCTGTTTGTGTTTTTTTTTTTGTTTTATCTAGCTAAAATCTGACAGTTTCGGTCTGTTTACCATATACAGATGATTTTAAGTTGGACTTTTATTGGTATGCTAAGCAAAATTTTTTATTAAAATGCAAAACTGTCTTTATATACAGTTCTGTATAAAATAATTAAAACATGAAGTTGTATAACTGAAACAGTCTTCCTGCAGAAGTAATTAATTTTAAAGGGAAACCAAAAAAAGTAGGTTGATTCCTGTTAATTATACTTCTCCTTCAACACAGAGAATGCTAAAGAAAGCCTGGAGCAAGTAGTGTTCTTGCTGCTTATATTTATAAATGTTTGAGCCCACATTCTCAGGTCTTTAGCAGTTTCCACCCACCATCACTCCCTTTGCTTTTTCATAGTGTAATTTAATGTTCATATTTGCAACCTTGGTGATTATGTATGTATGGTGATTATAATATTTTGCATTGTTGGTTCAAGACATGAAAGTGATACAGGCAAAACTGAATTTTGTCCCTCAAGGCTAGCTGTCAAGCCAGGCTACTGTTTCCATGGGAAGGAAAGTAAGAATGAGCTGAGGCCTAGCTCTGAGAAATTTCCAGTGGTTCTGTGACAATTTGTGTATTCAAGGCTGTATTCCTATCGTGAAAGTGTTCAGGTATCATTCAACCCCATTTACGATGCAGATTTTTTTTTTCTTTTGACAAGAACAGCTTCATTATGAGCACCAATAATGTGGTTTGGTTTTGCTATTTGTTTTTGAATCTAAAACTATTAAATCTTTTTTTTTTTTTTTTTTAAATATGTTAATTATTAGTCATTTGGTTTTTTGTTTGTTTGTTTTTTGGTTTTTTTTTCAGGAGTTCTCTGGAATCTATCCTCCTGTGATGCACTGAAAATGCCAATCATCCAGGATGCCCTTGCAGTGTTGACCAATGCAGTGATCATCCCTCACTCTGGATGGGAAAACTCTCCGCTCCAGGATGATCATAAAATACAACTTCATTCATCACAGGTGCTGCGCAATGCCACTGGGTGCCTAAGGTGAGTACAGCAAAACATTTGCTTTGCCTGAATCATACTGCTTTATCTTGAATTGTTTCCCATTCTTAGGCACCTGTAAAATACATAATTTTTCCATCAGCAATGAAGATGACTTTCAGTGCAGTAAACTTCAAGTCTGAAATTAATTAGAATACAAGCTTCAGGCCATTCTAAAACAATCTCTAGAAATTTGCCATTTTTCTTTTCTTAATGGCTTTGACCAATCTTCTCATCAAAGTTTGTATATTACAGATGTTTTTTTCTTTGTAGATTTTTCCTATTCCCCCAGTTGCTTAAGTGAAGCCAGTATGTTGTCACTATTACATCCAATTTAATTAAAACAAAAAGTAATTAAGATGCTTAAAAAAAGTAACATGCCTTAAAAGTTCCCGATGCCATTGGTAAAGTTCTGACAAATACATCAAGTACATTTTTTCTGCTCTGTGAAGATGAAAGTTGGAGTGGAATAAGAGATGAACCAGTTTAACATCGTGCAACCAACATACCTAAATAGATCCTTAGAAAATATGGTATGTATTTATATTTATATACCAAATGCGTATATGCAACACCAAATTACACTTACATAAACATATGCAACGTGACCTATCTATTCCTAAAAGTCACTGTAGAGACTTAAAATAGGATGAATAAGAAGAGTTTCAGTTGTGACAAAACCTTACAAAAGGATTGACTCATAGGAATTTCTGAATTCCAATCCATATTAGTGCATTTATATGCTTTAACTTATGAGACAAGTTCTCTAAGTGTTGTGTTTTTCTTTTTTTTCTACATGTATAATAGAGATTCTGTAATCTATCTCAGAGACATGTTATGAAGATTAAGTAGTTAATATTTTTATATACATCACAGGAAATTTGTTAGGTGAGTAGTATTTATCAGTGATACAATATGTGTTGTATGTTGCATATAAATCAGAAACCCATCAGATAAAGGTTAATCAAAAAAACTTTATTTGATTAGGAGGCAAATAAAATATCAGTGTTTTATTATGTAAGTATGTCAAGCACCTTTTTCTCCTTGTGCTTTTCATCAAATGAACTATCTTCCTTTCAGAAATGAAATATGAAAAGTTTAAGGGAAAAACTAATAACTATTACTATTGATTGTTTATATGTAATCAGAAGATAATGAAATACAGAGGGTAATAATTTATTGAAAATATACTTGTATTTGACTTAAATACAGGTATGTATATGCATATATCAGCTATAACAGGTTGTGTGTTTGTAGCTAGGTATTTGTATCTGAGTTGTATTAATTTTGAAGAGTTTTGAAAAGAGTTTTGTTTGAAAAGAGTATAATTCTATACAAAACATTCAAGTCCCTAGAAAAAAAAGGTTGCTCATATCACTGTGGCAGAAGTCATTCCATAAGGACTAGTCCCATGTAATACTTTTCACACTTCTGATGTTTAATCTGTCTCAGTTAACAAGCTGCCTCTGTAAGAAATGTCCTTTATAAATTTGGGCCTTCACTGTGCCCCCTCCCTAAACATGCATGTTCAGTGTTGGTCTCCCGACGCCACGATCTGTCTTCCTGTTAACTTTTCCCAACTGCTTCTCCCATCCTTGTTCCTGCAAACCTCAGTTCTTCCCACCTGGTAGTTGTTGGATTCATTGCACATTGGTCTTGAAATCTTTCTTTCTTTCTTTCTTTCTTTTCTTTTTGTGAGTGTATGTGCACGCCCATTTGCAAACTGATGTGAGCTTACTGTAGCCTGCACTCTGGGTCAGCCTGAGGACTTGTGGCCACACGAGAATGGTACGTTTGCCTGACACAGTATATTTACACTGCTTTGCAGCAAGGCTTACTACCAAGTGCTTGATGGTATGCTGTCATAGCAGAATGGCTTCTGGTCATCTCGTGCGAAATAAGCTCATATCTGCCTGCAAAAGACTGTGCATATTATACCTCCTGAATCCTTCCCAGATAGCTGCAATAATTCAAATGCCTGTCCTGAGCTGGCTGGTCTTCTTTCCTTCTAAAACCAGGCTTTTTAATACCTTTCTTATCTCAAACCCTCCTTATTTCTTAGATGCATCTTTCTCCCCTCTGTATCTGCTTCGGATATTTATTTGGCCTTCATCCATCTTCTTTAGATAATTTCATCCCACTTAGTCTGTGTGGATGCTCTTTGGCAAAGCCAGAACATTTGGAGACAGTTGAATTTGCTTTTGCTTCACACTAGTAAGAACTTTCTTGTTTACCTTTCCTCAGTTGCTGTTGAAAATCTTTCTCTCTGAATAGAATGTAAAATTTGAGGCTGTGCAAGGGACAAAAGTATTAGTTGACCTCTGAGAGGGTGCCTGGACTTCTGTGTTGTATTCATCTAAGGTAATGGGGTCATTATCTGGAGGAAACGGTGAATGTCAGAAAGAAAAGATGAGAAAGCTCAGTGTTTTACAGGAGCTGGTGAGTGTAGTGCATACTCTGTGCTGCTAGTATGCTAATTAACATTCCTTAAATACATGCCACCCCCAATAAGCTTTCACACTTGCCACTGATGACTGGATACAAGCTTCAGATTTCCATTTCAAGATACCACTGGATGGGGAAATAGTGTAAGGCAAGAAGATGTAATGGGGTTGCTGGCTGAAACATCGTGGTGTGTACGTGGTAAAGTTCATTGCTGTTTTCCATGGGAGGGTTTGTTCTAAGACTCTCATTTGGTTGTCCTCCACGATTTTTTTTTTCTCTTTTTGTTTGAGCTGGTCTGTGAAGGGATGTTGGTTAATAGCAGTTGCATCAGGATTTTCAGTGGTGGTGCTCAGTATATCATAGTAGAATGATCTTCAAACTATTTGTCAAATGTTCCTAAATCTCTAATGCTGACAGACTTTAGAGACATCAGGATGTATTTTATAAGTTTTAATGCTACCAAATATGCCAGGACTCATTTTGTTTAATCTGTGCATTTGATTTTCTGATGCATTCACTTTTGAAAGCTTAAAATAACAATTCAGAGGTGCTATAATACAAACCTTCCTATATGCAATGCCAATAAACAGTTCACAGTGCTTACAATATAGAAGACAGGTCTTTGATTTGTGTATTTCTTATTTTTATTTTTTGCTATATTAGATGAGTTATTCTTTCTACTGATTTTCCCGTTTCTCAATTTCTTGTTGAGATATATTCTTAGCTTTTTCAATTACAGAGTAGCTTATTACCTACAATTTTAGTACTCTTACCTGATTATTCATTATCATTTTAAAGCAAGTTTTTAATATGTTTTTAAAAATACTATGTAGGAACACTCCTGTCGCGCAGTGATCCAGCTGAAATCAGTATGAAATCATATGAAGACAGCAGCAAAATCAGACCTTTTTTAATGTTATTTTCTTCTTCCCTGAAAGAGGTTATTTACAAACTGCACTCTTGCATACTTTCATGATTTGATAAAAGAATAGCTTTAATACAATATTGTGATAGTTAATTTCATGTCAAATATTTTGAAATTGTTTAGATAATTCAAAGCTCTAAATACCATTTTATACCTATCTCTTGTGAACTTATTCTTAATATTCATCTTTCCAAAACTGCCAGGCCTCAATGTGACATGTATTAGAGTAATCACCCAATTTACTTGCCACCCCACTGAGATACTAGTACCTTACCTCATTAAGCTCTGTGAAAGCCTGACTTCTTTTTCCTTTTCAGGTTTCAGCTATGACTCATTTATTTGTGTTTGTGAAATACTATATCTTTGTTTTGTCGTTTCTGAGTCATTTATTTGTTCTACAGAAAATCAAGTGAAAAATGAATTTTGAGTCCCCGTTGTTTATAGGAGGTTTTATAATTCCTAATCTGAAATTTACTAATAACAGGAGACACATTGTACAATACTGTTTTAACCTGACATGTCAAGTTTACTTATTAGTAGATCCCTGTGCAAAGACCATCTGAAAAAATCTCAGAGAATATCTTTTCAAGAGTCTTCATCCTGATGTGCAATCTGGAGCCTGGAGATATTGGGGTGTTTTGTTTTGTTTTGTTTTGTTTTTTTCTCATGAATTGGAAATAAATGTAAGGCAATAGAATGTAATCTGAGCTTTTTAAGGAGCTTTAAGAAAGTATTGCTTTAAAATTCTAATCCTATTTCAAGATTCAAAATCATAAAATGCTGACTTTTTCTTTCTTCCATGTTCTATTTAATTTTTCATCATACATCAAAGGTATTGGGCTGAATGTGAAAATCAGCAATATGTTAAAATAGATATCTCCCCCCATGTTAGTAAATTTGAAATTCTATAGGAGAATAACTCCAGTAGTTTTTCTTCATAAAGCCCCATACTTTTCAAATTTTACTACTTCATATTTTCAAACTTTTCAAATCTTTCAGAAAATATGTAGAATTATCTCTTTCAAATGAAAAAAAAAAAGGTAGCAAGTTCTCAGAGTAGAAAAGCAAAGGGATAAACTGATTTTAAAATATGTATTGAATGTAACAGACTTAGTAGTATTTTCTAGACAGGTCAACTTTTAGAAGGAACAAATTACCTTTTTACAACAATTTGTGTTAACTGTGTAGCCCGAAAGCAACTCTTTTTATCTGTTTTGCAGATGAACGATTTGTTTCCCAGACATTTACAGCCATTGCATTTATCCCACAGCCTTATTTCTCCTCTTGTTCTTCTCTAAGCATCCAGAGACTCTTGATTCATATTATTAGGAAATTCTATAATCTCTTTTGAAAACAACATTCTGCTGCATACTGATGAAGGAAAATGTGGGAACAGCATAAAATAAATAGCATGGACAGTATTATTTACCATATGTTCTGATACATATATATATAAAGAAACATATATATGAAACTTATTAGGATACTAAACTGATATAGTTTGTATGCACATATGTATATATGTGTATATATATATGCATATAAAAGGGCTGATTGTTGAAGCTAAAATGTGTATCTGTCTTTACTGACCAGTGCAAAGTCTGAGTATCTTCAGTTGCATATAAATGGAGCTAGCTTCTAGTAGTAGGACCAGGACCTTTGCTGATGATTTTTTTTTTCTTTTTGATTCTCCTCCTATCAACGGCATGCAGAGGTTTTCCATCATTGTATGCTGTCATGAGTATAGAGATGTTGGACTTTCCAACCCATCCAGCATCTCTCATTACTTTTTCTAAAGTCTAGGAGCTCTTCTCAAGCTGACCTTGCAGTCTTAGCATCAAGTAACAGAAAGTGCATGCTCTATTAAGAAACCTGTCAGAATCCAGGGTTAGGTTATAGTGCACAAAACTCCTCTTGACTGTGTGTTGCTATTAGCAGCCTAATCGAGGGAGGGGCTTTTACTACAGACAGATCTGGAGAAGAGTCATGGGAAAATGACAGCTACCTGGAGGCATAATGAGGCAGGGTTACATAGAGAGGTAGCTCTGCAAATCCACTCCCTTGAGTTTTCCTCCTCCTAGCCTCTTGGAGGCCTCTCTTACCCTTGAGAAGGGTATAAGCATCACTGTTCTTGTCTTTTTAATACAAAGCTAGTGTAATTAAAATCCAAGCATCATCAGATCAGCAGTTTCGATGCTAATTATCTGGCTACAAGATATTCTATATAAACATACATATTATATATATATATATACATGTATATATATATATTCTATTCTGTATGTATAGTTATTCTGTAAATGTATTGCAGTGAAACATGTATTTTACACAGTCCATAGAGCTGCACACCATGTGTTTTAAGCCTCATTTGGTCACTGTTAGGATGTTGAATCAAGAGAATTCCTAAACATCCATTGTTAAACAGATGTGTTCTCCTGATATTTCTCTTCAGCTTGGGAGTTTTGCTATGACTTGGACTTAGAAGTAAGTGCAGATAAAAGTCTCCTCAAGAAGCTAAGGAGAAGCTTAGCTTTCGAGCCTATAATGTCCGGGCCAATGTAGTTCAATCCCTTTTCATTAAAACCTAAATTCTCATTAATCTTATATTATTTATTTGCCTGTGTCCCAGTAACAGACTAACAACAGACTGTGGAGGAACTGAAGGATTAATGTCAACTCTTTGGTATTTTGAAGAGACCAAGGATTCCTGATATATATTGTATAAATGACTACCAGATAATTTCCAATTCAATAAATACATTTAATATAAATGAAGGTACCTTGATCATGACTTCTACATATTGTATTTCTGTCCAGGATAAAGCTCAGTAGCATATTCATATGCTAAAATAGAAGTTAAAATAATGACTGTCTTGCTTACTTTTAAATTTATTAGCTTAGAGGTTCCGTATTACTTGTACACAATGAATTTTGAAAAACTGTCTTTAATAAGCTTGATAATACTTTCCAAAGTATCATAGTGGAGCATAGTTCACTGCATGGAATATGGACTGAACTTCTTTTTCTTGCCTTTAAAACAAGATAGAAAGGAGCAAACTCTAAGTTGCACTTACCTAGTGGCAGGCATTTTAATCAGTGAGTAGGCTCTCAATAAAAGCCTACGTTTTAGAGGCTTTGAGTATTTCTAGACTATCACTGACTCAGCTCTGAAAATCATTTGCCATTTTGATGTTGTTGATAGTTAACTATGAATTTAAGTGTCTAACTTCAGGCACCTCAGTGTAAAAACTTGCAGACAGGCTGCTTTCATGGACTTGAAATATGCAAAGTGTATTTTTAAAAAGGCCTAAAACTTTCACTAACTCATGTATAAATGTTCGCTGCCATATTCTTCACCTTGAAAGCACAAGCCAAAACTGGAAAAGTCATAGGAAATGAATAAAGATTCAATCTAATGTGGTCCTTATAATGTGGGTGATGTTTCACCTTTTCAAGAAGGTGAAAGGCCCAATCTAGGAAAAAGTCACAAACCAATTGGAGAGGCTACAATGATGGGTGCATCCCACTTACACACAAATTTTAGGAGGTAAATTTATGCAGGGTATGAGGGAGATTATGCCTTACTGAAATCTGTGATGATTCAGAAATGTAGCTGAAATAAAAACCTTATAATTTGGGGCAGAAGAAGATTTTAGTTTCAATAGATCAGTGTCCTCTGATTACTGCTGTAATATTTTTATTCAGCAAAATACTCAAGGGAAAATTATGAACAGAATTAAATGTGTTAAATGTGTAGCTGTGTCAGATCCTTAAGCACCCCTCTTTTTCATAATGGTGCAGTTACTTGCATTCTACATATTCATGAACAAACTTATAAGGTTTATACAAGGTCATACTGTATTAATTATAGCACTGGTATTCAAATAGCACTCTGAAGTTCAATGCTGTTTCAGCATTTCTGGTAAAAGCTTTGCTTCAACCAATGAAACTGATGTTACAAGTTCCACGTGCATCTGGAAGTTCATTTTGGGCTCAAGTTTTATCAAAATCTCAACCAGAAATTTTATTTTTAAACTGTTGTGGAGTACCTTTTGTATTCTTCTTTGGTCTGAAAAACAGCACATCATAGTTTTTTTGAGACACTTTTTGCTCTGCTATATGCTTAGAAACACGTAACAGCCTATGGCAGGGTGCCTTCTTCCTCCATCATTTTATCGGGTAAGAGAACCTGGACTACTCTGACTAAATCTGCCAAATGCAGAAGGAACTCCCAATGTAATGATTTTGCACCAAGACAGCAAAAAGCGATGGTGAACCTCCATCTTCTGAGTATTATTCAAGTAATTTCTGAGCAAACAAGGAAACTCATACATTTCAATGGGACTTCATGTTTGTATACAAATTAAAAATATTGGACATATTCGTCAAAGTCTGATAATTTAGTACATAACTGAAATTTAGTTCCTGTCATTCAACTGAGATCTTTTCCAATACTCATGATGTGAGCTTTTTTAGGAAAAAAAAACAAAAACACACACTAGGTGTCATACAGTTGCAAGTATTTACATGTTCCTATGACAGGAGTATGTTCTTCCTGTAATTTACTAATACACTTGCTGGAAATTATACACGCACATCTCAAAAGAATGAATATGCCTCAGTTCTGTCGCTTTCATTTTACGATATTCTTAAGTTCAATGATGATGACAAAACTATTGACTGCTTTTTCTTATGCTAAATCATTTATGATGTGCCCTAGCCTTGGATGAGGGATGTCGTGAATATCTCAAGTATGTTTTGAATGACTGACTATTTTCCCAGTTTTTGATCGTTTTAATTCACTTCAGGCTGAGTGCCTGCTGTTCACTAAAGCCTAATGTGAAAATTACACGTCTGCTCACATTTACCTGGTTAGGTGGTGTTAATTTACATTTCATTCTGTCACCATTTTAACCAGTGAAGATGTCAATGTTCAGAAGAAAGTGAAGTTGTTTGCTTTGTGAAAAGGGTTAGATTGTACAGTGGAGCAAGGTTTTTGTGTTTTTTTGTTGTCGTTTTTTTGTTTGTTTGTTTTGGTTTGGTTTGGTTTGTTTTCCATTTCAGAACAGTATTTATTTGTGTAGTAGTGAGTGTTAAGCTTGGCAGTTTTCAGGAACCCATAATAAATTATGATCTGAATTTTGGTGGCCTGCTGACTGAATTTGAGCTGAATCCAAGTCCAGCTGACTGTAAGGGGTGTCCTCCTCTCCCCTATGGCCAGCTGCACAGCTGAGTACCACAGTGACCCAGCCATTTTCTTTTCACGAAGTCTTCAAGCCAGAGTGGCTCTGCCTGTATTG
Organism: Aythya ferina; assembly: GCF_964211825.1. Classification (NCBI taxonomy): domain Eukaryota; kingdom Metazoa; phylum Chordata; class Aves; order Anseriformes; family Anatidae; genus Aythya; species Aythya ferina. Next base: position 85,034,814 of record NC_140297.1, read on the forward strand.
TAGAACATGTCTCCGGGCAGTCACTACAGGCAAACAGAGCTGAATAGACAGAGCTGTGCCTCAACTGTCTTGGCCAGTTGGCCAGAAACAATTTGGTTGAGAAAGAATCACAAGGCAGCAGGAGGGGCAGCAGGCCTCTGGTGTCTGCTGGAGCCACCATGTACCTCACTTGTTGCTTTGCTGACTGCTCAAAATTGCAGATGGTCCTTTTTGAATGGTTACTTTGTAAAGCTGATTTGGTCTGGCTGGCCCAGTAGAAAATACTATTTGTCTCAGCATGACAGAAAAACTGATTGTGATAATTCTCTAGCACCACTTGTGGTCATGATGACTGATTGTAGAGGATGGTGTTTCATTTACCCAAGGAAAATGAGAAACACAAGCATCCCGAGTTTATGTGCCTAGTCACAAAGAGGGTTGAGGTTCTTTGTCCCTCATCATTTGATTTCTTTATTAACCAGCCTTTCTCTTGCAGTGCTAGAGGACTTTTGAAAACACATGGCTCCGCAGAGTGAAGGAAAGGCAGGGCATATTGTGCAGCTTTCCCTCGTTATTGTATGAGAGACTGCTTCAAATATGAACAAACTTCCCTTAGGGATGAGAAGATCATCTGGTCTCTTTGGTCGGTCTGAGGATTTTCAGTAGAGATATCTGTTTGAAGTGTGCTGAGCTTGTTTCATCCTTCTGGGTAAGCCAGCCAGCATCGCAAAGTAAACATTTTATCACCCTGTTTCAGAACGTATTGAGCATGTGAACTGTCTCACTTCAAGCACCAGAGTAATTAATGCCAGCAGCTCAAGTTGAGCCAGTGCTCAAGTCTTTTGCTGCAAGGCTTTCATAGCATTCCAAATTTCTGCTAGTTGGTGAGCTACTGAGAGCTCATGAGAAATATGTCACAGTAATATCCTTAGTACTAAAGCCCTAAGACCTGCAGTCTCCACTAGCCAAACTTGTAAACTTTGTTGCTGTTATGTGTTCTGGAAATATTTTCCCACAAAACCTCACGATGAAGTAAGTAAATAGAAAATAAATAAAAATAGAGCTCTTGGGAGTGTGATGAAATAGACTGCCGAGCCTGCTTAGCATACAGTCAGTCCACTCATGATGTCTGAGCTGAAGACTGAAAAGCAGAAGACCATTTCTGGATGTCATCTTTTGTGAAACTTCGCCTGGTGAGCACTGAGCTTGTATTCTTATGGACACTCCTACATCTGCATGTAAGAGTTTTAGCTCTTGATAAGATTTTTCCCTTGAGTAGAGAGGACGATCTAATAAGAACACTTTGACAAAGAAAGATGAAGTCCATTACTTGCAATTTCCCGCTTTCTGAGAGGATTTGCAAAGGGGACAATTAATTTGGAGTAAATTGAGACTTTCATAAAGATCACAGTAAAAAGCGTGTGATGCCTGTCACTAGTTCAGTTTCATCAATTGTATCAAATTTGAATATTTCTCTGGCCATGCTAAAAACTACCACGCATGTGAAGTAACAGGGCAAGTCAGGGCAAGCTGCAAGGTGATGCTGGTTCCAGCTCACTGATAAGCCCAAAGCCTTGCAGACACTGCTTGGCTTAGCAAGAGCCTTGGTCCCAGTGCAACAACAGAATGGGACAAGAGTTCTATCATGTCTTTCTTCAGCAGAGTCTGTGATAAGATTCAGGGTAATGTGGCAGGCAGAGTGGAAGACTTAGTTCTTTAAAAAGGAGTTAAACAAAGATCTTAAAGGTTTGAGAGGTTTGGTTGTGTTTGTTTGTTTGTTTGTTTTCCTTCCAATTGCATTCCTTAAATTAGTTTCATATTGCATTTTCAAGGTCAATATTGCTGTTGAGAAAGTTTCTTTTGGAAAGAATGTAAGCATTTTATTTTATTTTTAATAATAATTATTATCCTGTAATTTAACTAAATCTGCATTAACTATATAAAAATATTTAACATCTATTGGATAGTATTTTTAGCTAGGATTGCACACTACCTACAGAGGATTACTGTGACAAAGTAGTTCTGAAGTATTCATCCTAGGGTAGCTTTTTTACTTTCACAGCTCATTTCTTTTTGTCAGGTACTCATTTATTATAGTTAGTTGGTTACAGCTTCAGCGTTTTCTCTTGAAGGACAGTAGTGTTGTGAAATACCTCCTCCTCTTCCCCTGCTGTCAGTCATCCATCTTTATGTCCGATTTACTATGCACAAAAGTGCTATAATTGAAAAGTGTTTCCAGAGAGGTAGTCATGAAAGGGCACGGTGTGAGTATAGTGCATACACAAATATAGGATTTTTTTTAATCCACTAACAAAGTAAAAATACATAATAAATAAGAAAATTAAAGAAAAAATACATTGAAATATGTGTTTAATTCCTTAGATTCAATTTATATAATTAATTTGTATTGACCTAATTATTCAGTGGACCAGTCAGCTTGATTGATTTTGATTTATATCTACTATCATTCATTGTCAGACTTCACACTAAGAAGGAGTGTCTTCTACTCTATACAAATATGAGAAAATATGCAATGTTGTATGTATTTTTGGTATAACTCATGTTATAGTTGTACAGGGGCTTGTGCTCACAACCTAGATGCATTCTGGACTGCTCATGTGAGTGTTTGCAGTCAATGGGTAGATCTAAGTCTGCCTGGCTGTGGACACATCTTGTGATCTCAGAAATATTTTTTCTGTTTTGTTACCCCACAGAAACAAGAGAGATCTCATATTTAGTTAACAAACTGGGTGAGTGTGATTGAGCATTCTTCTTATAGCTTCTGTGATGAAGAGGGCACAGCAGAGACTAATGTTTCTGCTTACCTTCACCTACAGCAGGACCAAGCAGAAACAAACATTTATGAGGTTGTACAAATACTTGCTGTGCACAAGAGAATGTTCAGCTCCTGGGACAAATTTAAGAAGGAAGACCCAGCTTTATTAACTTTCCAATAAGGTCAGAGATGTAACTAAGATGATGTCTTCTATGCTAGGCAAAAACAATGGAGCTTTTCTTATCCTACTCCCTGACACAATCACGTCAGACTTTTTCGTCAGCAGGCTACAGAGATTACCAAGAAGAGTAACTAAGCCACACAAAGGTAAAGGATCCACCAGTAAAAGAAATTGGAGGGTGGCTGCCACTGGGATAGCCTATGCTGGAAAGGGAAATTCACATGAAGGATATATTTTCCAAACTGAAATTTTACAAGATTTACAGGAATTATACATTTTTTTATTTGTTTTTAAATGTTTGAGGTATATGGTTATTATATTTTTTTAAATTTGTTTAGACTTTACTTCTAAGAGGTCTGGAAATTTTGATTAGGGAAATACCCTTCAATTACATTGTAGACAAAGTGGACTAAAAGAGTCTTCAGGCACTGAAAGAACCTCAGATTCCCCAGAATGCTGTTTTTTGTTGTTTTTGTTTTTGTATAGTTGTGTTTTTTTGGAGGAGGAGAGGGGAATAGCGAGTTGTTGTTGTTTTTTATTTTAGATTTGATTAAGAAACCTGAAAAGCTGAAGGTTAAGTAGGCAGTGTTTCCATCTGGGAGGACTTAAGGGAAATCAATCACCTTCCTTTGATTATGAAAGCAATTTCTGGCTTGTTTTATGTTGGTTGTTTAACTAGATACCAGAATTTAGTGCTGATTGTATAGAGGCATCCTACTTCAGTGTGTCAGGTTTATTTATACACAGATGACCTTTTACAAATAAGCAGCTTGTTTTAACATTTGCTTCTCTGAACCTACGGGTACGTTAAAGACTTTGATATTATTGTTACACAGAATGAAGGTAGAATCACAGAATCATAGAATGGTTCAGGTTGTAAGGGATCTTAAAGATCACCATGCTATGTGAAGAGACACCTTTCACTAGGTCCGGTTGCTCAAAATCAAATCCGTATATATTATCATTAATTGCTAATAAAAAGATGGAGGGGCTCACCAAGCCAGTTTCCATCATTTTTCAGCAGTCCTGGCTATCAGGGGAAGTCCAAGTTGACTGGTAGCTAGAAAATGGGATGCCCATTTACAAGATGGGCTGGAAGGAGGACTCAGGGAACTACAGGCCTGTCAGTCTGACCTTGGGTGCCAGGGAAGGTGATGGAGAAGATCATCTTGAGTGCCATCACTCAGAACGTACAGGGCAACCAGGTGATCAGGCCCAGTCAACATGAATTTATGAAAGGCAGGTCCTGCTTGACTAACCTCATCTCCTTCTGTGATAAGGTGACATTTAGTGGATGAGGGAAAGGCTGTGGATGTTGCCAATTTAGACTTCAGTAAAATTTTTGACTCCATTTCCCACAGCATTCTTCTGAAGAAACTAACTATGCATGGCTTGGACAGACATACACTTCGTTGGAAAAAGAAAGGGTTGGGTGGCCTGACCTAAAGAGTTGTTGCAAATGGAGTTAAATCCACCTGGAGACCAGTCACAAATGGTGTCCCCCAGGACACAGTACTGGGGCCAGTTCTCTTCAATGTCTTTGTCAATGATCTGGACAAGGGGATCGAGTGTACCCTCATAAGTTTGCTGAAAACACCAAGTTGGGCACAAGTGCTGATCTGCTCAAGGGTAGGAGAGCTCTGCAGAGGGATCTGGATAGGCTGTACTGATGGGCCAAGGCCAACTGTATGAGGTTCAGCAAGGCTAAGTGCTGGGTCCTGCACTTGGGGCACAACAACTCCGTGCAGTGCTACAGGCTGGAGGTTGAGTGGCTGGAAAGCTGCCCAGTGGAAAGGGACCTGGCGGTATTGGTCAGTATCGATCAAGAGCTGGTTGAATATGAGCTAGCAATGTGCTCAGGTAGCCAAGAAGGCTGACAGCAACCTGACTTGTATCAATGTGGCCAACAGGACTAGGAAAGTTATTGTCCCCCTGTACTCAGCTCTGGTGAGGCCGCACCTTGAACACTGTGTTCAGTTTTGGGACCTTCACTACAAGAGGGACATCAAAGTGCTGGAGCAAGTCCAAAGGGCAATGAAGCTGGTGAAAAGTCTAGAGAACAAGTTTTATGAGGATCAGTTGAGGAAATTGGGGTTATTTAGCCTAGAGAAGAGGAGGCTAGGGTGACCATGTCACTCTCTACAACTACCTCAAAGGAGGTTGTAGCAGTGTGGGGCTTGGTCTCATGACCGGGCTTTTGCCAGGTTGAATAACCTGGTCTAGTGGAAGGTGCCCATGGCAGGGGGGCTGAAATTAGATTATCTTGGGTCCCTTCCAGCCCAAACCACTCAGTGATTCTGTGATTCTTCTCTCCCAAGCAACAAGTGATAGGACAAGAGGAAATGGCCTCAACTTGTGTCAGGGGAGGTTTAGGTGGGATACTAGGAAATATTTCTTCACTGTAAAGGTTACTAGGCATTGGAACAGGCTGCCCAGGGAAGTGGTTTAGTCACTATCCCTAGAGGTATTCAAAAGATGTATAGATGTGGTGCTTAGGGACATGGTTTAGTGGTAGACTTGGCAGTGCTAGGTTAATGGTTGGACTTGATGATTTTAGAGGTCTTTTCCAACCTGAATGATTTTGAGATTCTTTGTGTGGGTTTGTATGTGTTTATATAACTATATACTTCCTTTTATTGTAGCTGTCGTTGGACTGAATAAAAGCAGTTGGCAATATTTCTTTTAAGAAAATGGAAAGAGACTTCATTAGAACAAACATTTTATTCTAGAATCGTGGCTGCACATATCATGAAACACATGGAAGGCATTAACTGATTAATTATCCTCCATAATTCTCCATCATAGTTCTGTCTAGACTATATAATGCATGCAGTGTTGCTTCTGCCAGGGTTACATTTTGCTTGACCTTATTGTAGGCATACAGTATAATTACTAAATGGGGGGTAATTTATGTAAACAAATGTTAGTTTTTCATAGCATGAGCCCTATCATTATGTTTTATTGCTAGTGGATGTGTTATATAGTCAGCCATTTTTCAAGGGTTTGAGTAGATCATTATTGTAAATTATACTTGAAACTCCAAGAATTTAGAGTTTACAAAGTGAAAGTATTATAATTCCTACATATCATTATTGTTTCCTCTCCTCCGAGTTTGTCTGAACTTTAAGCTCTCGCTTTAGCGAAGCAAATATATCTTACCTTGTAAGTAAGACACACTTCAAATTATTTTCCGGTTAGTACACAGAGAATGTGGGAGATGTTACTACAAACCAGATCCTATAGTAGGTAAAAACAAGTATGTGGGAATATCTTTAATACTTTGGTAACTGTAATGTACTGGCCTTCCTCACTTAGAAGTAGTTGCCACAAACTAAAATTGACTCCTTTTCTTCTTAAAAGCCAAGTTAAACTAAGGGCTCCCATTGTTAAATCAAGTGTGGGAATGTGTTATGAAGGTAACAGTGAAACTATCCACCAGTTTCCTTCTTGGTTTCCAAAAATACCAATAATCTTTCTTTTTTTTTTCTCCTTTTTTCTTTTTTTTTTTTCTTTTTTCTTTTTTTTTTTTTTTTCAATAAGAAAGACATCAATATAGTTTACAATGATATTTGAGTAGCTGGAGTTTTCCTTGGTGTAGACATGCAGTGGTTTTTGGAATGTGACTCCTGGCAAGAATCTAAGCTTATTCATTCCTTTCCTGCTTAGTCATTCATTTCACACTTATTCCTCTCTGTTGGAGGTCTGTCCTTGTGCTGTTTATTTTTGTGAAGCTCTTGTGTACAGTAAAATATAAATGCTTTTGCTATATTACCAATAATAAATATTTGTTCATGCTCAAAATGTGCAGTAAGAAGAAGAGTGGTTTCCAGCAGATGCTAGTCTGGAGTTCGCTCTGCTCTTTTAATAGTTGGTGTGAAATGATTTTAGTGGCCTTGGCACAATTCCTGCTCCTGTCTCACTAAAAGCACTACTACTATCGTCAGTCTTTGATACCCAGGCAGGGAACAGAAATTACATTGGCAGTGCAACTGAAAGGTTAGCTTGCAGCACTGGGTAGGTGTAGCTGCAGCAACTACACATCACCTTGTTCAGTCAACAGTACAGAACATTGCATTTCCTATATGCCTCCCATTGGCCCAGACTATAAATTCAGATTGCAATTCTCACCTGTAATAGCAAACTTTCCTGTTTAACTTTGGTTGCTAACCATACCTACATATGCTTTGACCATTCTTCCTGACAACATCACCAATATCTCCATGACAGTCACAAATTCAGTGGATTTTGAAGAACTGCTTTGCTGTTGCAGGTTGTGTTTACCCAGAAAGTGTGATCTGTTCTGCTGGAGAAAGTTTTGCACCTTTTCTGTAGGGGAACACAGGATTATGGCCATCAGCACTGTTAGCATTAAAAAAAAAAAAAAAAAAAAGCTATATAGGTTGGATGAATCTCAGAGTAGGAAAGAGGAAATGGAGAGAGCAATGAGGGATATTAGGAGATGATGGAAGTAAGAGATGTGGCTTTGCCACTGGAACTGGAACACAGTGTAAGGAGAAGGAGAGGTTTGGTACAGAAGAACATCAGTAACTGCTTTGTGGAACCAATGTAGCAGATGGTCTGAGAGAGCAGAATGGACTAGAATGAGCATCCTAAGGAGCACATACTGAGACTTGAGTCTGAAGAAAATTGGGGGAAATCCTAACTTGTGAGAAAACCAGGATAAAACAGGCTGTAGAAATATGGCAGAGGAGATCAAGAGGAAATAGAAAGAAGAGTCTAAAGATGGACCCTAAGAATCCAGTTACTACCATTCCTTGCTATCAGTAGCTGAGAGGCCACAGTCTATGTGGATCATTATAAGACACTTTATCTATTCCAGGCATGAGTTTGTTTTAATGTCAGTTCCTGTTGGGAATGTCTGACACCTCTGCAGACCAGAGCTTTCTCTAAGGTTGCCAGGCAGAAACCTCTCTGGAGCTGTTTCATAGGAGAAGGGTGTTCACTGAGTTAATTAAATAAATAAATAAATTGGTGAGAACTTGGGAACAAACCTCCTTACAAGAAGACTGGAAATTCTGACAGAAGGCTCACTGGAATAAACAAAAAGATTCATACTGAAGCAACAAGATGCAAACTGAAGCACAAAAAGAGCATGAAGTGGAAACCAGAAAAAACAGTCAAGTTCCAGCACTTGAGGATGAAACAAGGAAGATCAAAGCCCAGCTAGATAGAGCAAACTAGGGTCACAGCAGAAGTTTTTACAGGTTTATCTATCCTAAAAGCACAAAGAAAGTGAGAGGAATGTGAGTCCACTGTTGCATGGGGAAGCAATGGACAAAAGGCAGAAGACTGAAGAACGCAACACCTTTTTTCACCTCAATCTTAACAAGTAAATTCTTTACTCAGTACTGGAGTGGCTGCATCTGCAATACTGTGTCCAGCTTCGGGTCCACTCAGTTCAACAAAGATGTTCAGAAACTGGACTTAGTGTAGGGAAGAGGCCACAAGTTTCAGATTGGGAGGTTCAAACTGGACGTTATGCTTCACCAAGAAGGCATTGCAGCACTGGAACAGAGAGGTGGTGGGATGTCTGTCTTGGATGTCTTCAAGGCTCCCTGTGCAAAGTCACTGACTTTATTTCATGTTGGTGATAGTGCTGCTTCAAGTACAGGGTGGACTGGTTATCTCCCAGCATATCTGAGGTTCTCTGAGTGATTCCAGAGTTTCTAGTCAAGCCCTCAGAAAACAAGGAAAACAGAAATTGAAAGCTCTGGAAAACAGAAATTGAAAAATCTGGAAGAGTACAAAATTCCCTTACCTCCTTTACCCGTACAGGCCATTATTTCGCTTTCTGCAGTGCTCATACTAATTTCTGACAGAGGCAAGCAGACTAACAGAAAACAATGTTCTCTGCAATGTATCTCTGATTTACACCAAATAAGGCCCTCTTGTGCAGTGCACGAGGTATGTAGTCCTATGGGGATGAAAAGTGACAGTGTAGAGAGCGTACCTTGATCATTTTGTAAAAAACAGGCAAAGGTAAGTTGCAGGAGCAAACTTAAATTTGGTGATTACTTAAGTTTTCATCAGTGCTTGACTTTGTAACCTTACTGCTCTATAAAATATTTTATAATTCATAATGATGAACTGATTAGCAATTGCAGGTATAATTACTTTCAAACGTCAGCTGAACAGCTAAAGAAAGATTTGTGTTTGGAACATCTTTTTTTAATTGCAGTTGTGTAGATTAATGAGTGTTCATTTGGTGTTTCTCTTAATTTTTGTTAAGATCAATTTTAAATCATAGAATAGTTTATGAAGTAAATAAAGTTTTGTGAATTAGTAAGTAGTGTTTTGATGGCATTTTAAATTGAAATGTGTAGTTATGCCATTGGACACATGTATAAGATGTTTATGTAAATAGACTGTTCCACACACTGCAGCATTAAGTAATCACCATGACTTTAAACACTAAGCAGATAGTTTGAACACAAGGCATGTAAGTGGAATTTAGTTCTCAAAATAAGAATCCCTCACAGAAATACAGTAACAGGAGTTCTACTTGCTGCTCTTTGCGTAAATATCATTGTGTAAATGCAGTGGCATCACTCCAGAAAACTTGTTTTTAATGAAACTAACTGTGAAATGACTGAAAACTCTGAAAATGAATTTTGAAGTGTACTGTTTGTATATTATAGCAGCATTAAGAAACACGCCAGATGTACCTGCTACTTGAGTTCAATGGCAAAACTGTCTACTCTGTGGTATTAAGTGCCCTGCTAAAGAGGGGTTTCTTGCTGCCAAGCTCCCCAGGAAGACCTCCCTCACTGATGGCACAGGAGTGGTGCCAGCCTGCACATGGAACTGGCTGCTCTTCTCCTCAGGAGGCTGGACACTGTGATGCTATCTGTCTTTGAGGAAGGACACTGGCAGCTTATTTAGGAGGCAGCATACTGTTTTAGTTTAATGAACTACTCGTTCCCATATGTATTTTTCTTCTAATTAAATTTCATTCTTCACTAGTTTTTGCACAATGGAAAGCAAAAATACTGTGTGACAATAAAAGAGAGAGAAATGGGATTAAAAAACAATGATCAGAAAAACATTGATAAAGCAAACTTTTTGGAAGAAAAAAAGATGAATTCTTTTTTATCAGTAACTACCACTTTTTCAAATATGTATTTATAATGAAAAGAGCACAGGTAATCTTGAATTGCTGCTACAAGCTGCTGTTTATAATTTTGACATCAAGATGAAATTGTAGTCAGAACAAAAGTATTGACCATTACATGCACAGTGTCTAAAATGACATTTGCAAGTCTCTAAAATCAATTAGATCTCCCACATTGAGATCTAACTTCAAAATTCAATACAAAACTTTAATGCTATCTTTTTTTTTTTTTTTTTTTTGAAAGAAGAGAGGTAGGAGAAGTTCAGTGGATTTTTAATTAGCTTATTTTCCTAATTAATGTGACTTTGGAACATACAGGTATTATTTTTCAATTTATCTCACCAATACCTCCAAAACAAACATGATGATTGCACTTTATCTTTGAAGTAGTTTCAGATTTTATGCTTCTTATGGCTGTTCTTCCTGCCTGTTCTAGCAGCCAACTCCTCTGGCACCACATTTTTTTTAATTTTTCATTTTTTTTTGCTGTCATGCTTCAGTCGGTTAACAGGGTAGATTTCTAAAGCAAGTTTAGTGTGACAGGCTGCCTGAATCTTCTGGGGCAGATAGTGCCACTCTCCAGATGGACTTTAGGTTATAAATGTGTGCACTGAAGAAGACCTAAGTGTTGTAAAGCATTTTTATATGGAGAAAGGGGAAGAGACGCATACTAGATGTCATGAGAAGATTACTGTTAAGAGGCTATATCAAAGAGCAAATGCAAATGTATGAGGTTTTGCCTCCTGATTTATAAATGTTAAACAGTTCAATGTAACTAGGCATGTTCTGACAGAAGATTTCATTGTACAGGTTCAAATTCCAGCATTCATCTACGTGAATTGCTGCAGTAGTCACAGCAGTACTGCTGGCTGGCGGAAGCGTTAGTTGGAGCAGCTCCGCACAGCAACAAAAAGTGTGGGTAAGCATTGGCAGATGAGCACAAATTCCTTGTTTTTCAACTGCCAGAATGTGTAAGAGGTGCTGCTTCAATGGAGATCCTCAGAGAGCTGGCAACATTCATGGCAATGGTGTCTCATGGCTTAGTAACATGATGCTGAGGGCAACGTTTGAGGTAAAACGTTCAGACAAGAATGCAGATATAGTTGGTGAGAAGCAGGCTTAAGGCTTCAGTTGAACCCAGGTATAGGTTACTTCTGCTTATTGTGGCTGGGCTAAACCCATATTTTAGCCAAGAGAAGTCATTAAGTTTTGTCGTAGGAACTTGCCTACACAGTGGAAGAGCAGAGAGCAAAGAGCTGCGGAATAGCTATTTCTCAGTAATTCTCCCTGTGAATACTGTCAGAATAGAGCATGCTCCGTCATGGTCTGATCCTGATAACAGAGTGGGTAAGGAAGAGGGGTTGAGTCTTAGCTGAGGACTCTGATTCCTGTACCCCATGTGGCAGGGGAGGGTGTAGGGCTGCCAGCAGTGTAGCATCCTGCAGATCCCCTCCACAGGAAGAAGAGGAAAATGCAGGACTGATCTGATCCTCCAGTCTGTGTATGTATAGAGCTATAAGAACAACTGAATTTAAAAATTATATGGGTACGGCCTTGGGTTTATGGGGAAGCTGAGATTCAGAGGATCTCAGATTTAGACCAAATGCTTTGCGCTTGTGGAGGCCAATAAATTTCAGGCTAGTCCATTGAACTATGCAGGTCCTAGGGCATTCAGAATAATAGACCTTTAACCAAAAGCACTGCTCAGTCTTGAGTGGCTGTAGGAGTTGAAAGAGAAGGAAACTCATGATCAGAATAACAGATTTGAGAGGGTCAGTTTTGTACTGAATTGTTATGGGGGACAGCAGGAGCAGAGCTGCTCCTCAGCTGTTGGTGAACCGGTTGTGACATGACGGGCAATGTCCTCACCAAAAGGCACCTCGAGCAGCACAGGAACTTCTCAGGAGGATCCAGGAAGCATCAGGAGAAAGCAAAGGATCAGTCAGTCTCTAAGGATGAGTCAAGAAATCCAAAAGGAAAGCCAGAAACAGGGCTGGGGAGCAGCACTGCTACAGTGTCACTGGGGCAGGGACTGATGACCAGGCCTGGGCTGAAATGGTGTCCTGAGCCATGGGCACAGCTGTGTGAACCTGGGAGGGTAGCGTGTGTGTATAATAAATGTGGTAAATTAAATAATATAGAGGTGATATATATAAAGGTGACTGTGATCATAGTAATTCCGCCATTGTGTGTTCAGCATCTGTACGTGCATCATCTCACACAAAGGAGATGGGCAGTATCCTTTGAGGTTACATGGGCCTTCTTCTGGTCTGGGCACAGAGATAATTCAAGCACAGGAAGCTGGAACGTGGAGATGCTTTATGCATGTAGCTATTGTCTTGATGGGTTGTCATTTTGCCACAGCCACCTGCTCAGTAAGGAAAACAAAAAAAAAATAAAAAAAAAAAATCCACTAGTATTGCAGAATTTTGGGATTAGCATATTTAGTTCAGAAAGCTTTGGCAGTAGAAATCAGATAAGCTCATAGCTTGATAAAGTTGTATTAAATAATTTGTACTCTTGTACCTAATGTAGGAAATTTTACTGTAATTCTGGGAATTGTGTTTGCGCTTACCGGAGAAAGCTGTGTTGTTGAGTAACTGACAATTAACTGAGAATGTTAAAATAATAATTACGAAATTAGAATGAGTGTTTATTCATAAAAGAACAGACACCTCTATAAGCTGTAATTATCTTTTTGCTAATTTGGTCTCTGACTGGCACACAAAGCATACAAAGGATTAAACTCTTCCCAGGCATAACAGCACCACAGGCAAAGCATTGTACGAGAGATGAGGTTTTGTGCACTGGGTGTGTTGAAAAGCAGGTCATACGGGAGCAAGTCTGATGGTGCTGAGTGTTTGTCACTCATTGTATGCTTATCTGTCAACTAAAGAATAACCACAGCTACAGAAATCCCTCATTGTAGGAATGATTACAGAGAGTTTTTGGCTCAACATTGCCACAGCATCAGCAACTTTCTATTTGAAAACAACTCTCAACTTTGCTTGTTTAGTTGTTTGGTTTGCATAATTACCTCTGCCCCTCAGCCCCCAGTTATTTTTGTTGTTGATTAATCATGGGATTTTAGAAGACAAATATGCTGTGCTCCTTGGCCCAAAGAATGCAAAGTAAAGCCCCAGCGTCAGTGACGCTTGATGGAACCAGGAAGCACAAAAGTGATCCCAAGGACAGAACATAATGATTCTGCTCTGTAAGATGCACGCAGCTCTGGCAAAGTCCATTGTTTTGGAGAATGGGGTTTTGGTCATGTCTTTTTTTGTTGTTGTTGTTGTTGTTTGGTTTGGTTTGGTTTGGTTTTGGTCCTCTTCTTTGACTCCATGCAGGCAATTTCGTTCAATTTATAGGAAGAACCAGGATGAGGCAAATATGGTAACATGCTAAATGAATACATACTATACATACTACTTGCAGATGAGAAAGTGGAAGAAGAGAGCCTGCTATTCATGCAAGAGTTTCATGAGCATCTTGAGGCACTGATGGGAAGTTTGAAGTTGGTGTTTAGTTTAACAGAGACCAGTGAATTGACTCAAAGAGTGTGTGATAAAATGAAAGGGGAAAAATGAAATCCCTAGTGCCAGTCCCCCAATTGATCATTATGACATACAACAAAGTTGGACATTGAGACAGAGCAGTGTAGGGTTTTGAAAGAGGTTTGTTTTGGCAAAAGAGCTAAGTTGTCAGACATCATCCCTAGGGTATAAGCCAAAGGGGCAGAGAGCATTGAAAACAGTGCTAGTAGTAAAGAGTGTTCATTGTTTTGTATGGCATGGACTAGATGGGGCTAAGTAGGGTTATGGTAGAGTGATTCCCTTCTTTTTTTACAGGTTATTTCAAGCAGCAATGATGCACAATGACTCATTAGGCTGAAGGGCACGCTAGAGGGTCAGTTCTTTCATCATCTCTCAGTATGCACATAAAGCCCTTTGGAGATATGATGAAGTGACATAATCTGAGGTAGGATACACACTCTGGCAATTTCAGGTTAACTGTCGTGAAAATAGGACATAAGCGTACATACTTATTTCTTATTCTGAAGGCAAATTTAGCCCAAGTATGAGAATTATGATATATTATGCATCACATTTTATTTTTTTACAATTAGGCAATTTATTATATTGACTTTTTTTTTTACAGGTATTTAGCATAAAAAATCATAACACTGTGAGAGATGTTGTTAGTAGAAAGCAGCATAGATACCTTGATGTTTTTAATGGAGTTAAAGCATAAAAATAAGAAAATTGAGGGGAGAGATTATTCTGGAATAATAAAATGCAATTTCACAAAAACAGTATCATAAAAATGAATGATATGAGTAGAAAGAAATAATACGAGCGAATAATAAATGAATTTTGAGATGCCTAACTGAGTATTGTGAAGGAAATGCTGGTAATATAGAGTGAGTGGATAATAACAGTAAAATAAAAGGTAGAATTAATGAGTAGTAACTAGTCTAAACTAGGAACTAATATTAGAGAGCGTTTATAAGAATTTTTAGTTTGGTAGAGCAGAAAGATCCCTCTCATGTTTGGAGAAATGCTCCAGCCTGAAAAATATCAGTCAAATCAGTCATAGCAGTTGATTCGCTGAGAGCATCAGTATACACACAGATGAAAAACATTTGACTTCTACTTTTCTATGCTGTGTGGTAACTTAATTTGTTTCATTCCAAAGTGTTTCATACTTTCTAATATTCTAATGAGCGTTCTGCTTGTGACAACTTCTTATCCTCTATATTAAAATTCCTAAGTAGCTGATCAGAACAAGATGAACCTAATAATCTAATGAACTGACTGGTATTGTAATTAATTGTGCTTATCTGATTAGTCAACAACCAAAGCTGATTTACCATCCTTTCTTCTCAAGGCTCTGCACTGATAATGTTTTTTCAAGACTGTAAGGAAGATGCAGGAAGGCACTTGAAACTCAGATTTGACAGAGAGTTTGCTTTGTAGGTTAGGGTGAATCATCTTACTTAAGCAATCATGATCCTATTTGTTTGTTCCTGCAGGTTGATAGGATTGCTTATTGCAAGTCATTTATTTTTTTCTGCACATAATCTTTATTCATAGGATTTTCAAACTGTTAACTCTGCTAAATATATTTACATTGTTTATGATCTGATTTTGGTGATTATCTTTCTCACTTGATTCTAAAACCAAAGCAAAAGGACTGTATTACTTTCCAATATTTTGATTTATAAGACCTGAGAAGAAGCATATTAACAGTAATGCTTTTAGATGTTTCAAACCCAAGGGCACGTGCACACAAACTTTCTGAGCTTAGGTGCTATGGAGGTATTTGAAAGGAATATGCAATATTTGGTTCAGTGACAACAGTGTCAATTTAAAAGTCAGCATAGCATATGGAAAAGTAAGCATTAGAACACAAAGAATACAATCATTTGTCAAAATAGGAACCAGAATGCACCTGTTCAGATTTGTACGACTGCAAAGTCACATCTGAATTGTCATCTAGCCCAAGGAGAATGTTAGTCTAACACAGAGTGAAAAAGTCCCATGAGATCCTGCCCCAAGATTGCCCTTGTACGTATGCTGTCGTAAGTTAATGTGTATATAATAAGCAAGCTCGCTGGTTTTGTTCGTTTGTTTGTTTGTTTTGTTTGTTTCATTTGTTTCATTTTTTTATTGTGGCTTTCATGTTTGCATAGACACACATTGATGTCAGTAGATCATCAAACTAGGAGATTTCATTTTTGCTTTCCACTGTTTTGAAATATCCATTTGTCTGGAAATGTAATTGTCTGACCAGCTGACCATAAAGTCACTAGTTTTATCCTTTATCACAGCTTTGTCTGTTAACTGTCTTGTCTTATAGAAGGAATTTGATAGCTGTGGCATGGGGGTTTTAACTGTACAAGTTTGGTTGCCTTCAACTGAATTTGTGTGACTAAAACTTTAGGAGGTCCTTCAGGCCAATGGGTTCATGTGGCATAAGGACCTTCTTGCACTTACCAGGCTATTTATTCACTGGATAGTCAGGTTGCCTTTTCTGTCTGGGAGGATGACTGACTTTGGTGTTTCATTTGTACATGTGAACAAAAAAGGAGGCTAAAGTAATAATATCAGCAAGATGAAGTTCTGTATTCTAGTAATTAAAACACTATTTGTCTTTTATAACAGACAATTAAGAGAATGTATAGGCAACAATTGAAATTTGCTTGAATACAAGACCCACAAATGGCTGACAAATTATAAATATATATAGAAGACTTCAAATCACTTTTTTTTTTTTTTTTTTGCTTCTGTGGGGTAACATAACTGTATTCTTTTAGAGAAGACCTCTTAAGTGCATGCAGCAGACCATGTTCTAAGTGTCTTTTTAAAATGGATCAGGTGATGACTCCAAAGAGAACAAACTCTCAGGACTTCTTGGGTTCATAATTCCTTGACAGAGAAAAAGAACAGGCAAGTAAACCAGTTGATTAAGAAAGAAAGTAAGGTATTCACCAAAAAAAAAATAAATCAAAAAGACATAACTCAAAATTTTTTTACAGATTTTTTGATGTGGAAGTTTTATTCAGCAAACTGCTCTGTCTGGAAATGTGTCATGCTTACTTTTAACTGTTTATTTTGTGTGATGGTCTGGCCCTTTCGTATTATTCTAGATATGAACATGACTTCTGTAGCTTGGACACTCTTGCTAGCACTGAACAATTTAGGGTAAAACCTGGCAGCAGGTCAGGAATACATTTTGGCCCCATGTTAGATTCTGAAGTTATACTTTGATCATAATCAAATCAGGCATTCCAAATATTTCTCAGAGTACAGAGAAGAGGTTTGCGTGTATCCCTGAAAATCACATGAGCTGCACTGGGAATAAGCCATGGGGAAAGAACTGTCAAAACCAAAAATTTTTGTTTTCATTTGTTAGTATTAGTTGTTCTAAAGCTAAAACAAGGTCAAATACATCACAGGATTGTGAGGAATTTCACACACCATGTGGAGATGACTAAATTTCTTTCCTCAGGTTTCGGGTAAGGAAGAAAATCTCTTTTCCCAGCTGTTGTATATGTTAAAGTTTTGGCTGAAGGAGAAGGATTTTTTTTTTTTTCTGTAAAAATATTACAAAATTAAAATTGTGTTAGAGTAGTAATATTTAAATGATTTTACAAAATGATCTCAGCAGTGTAAGAAGTGCTGATAAATAAACACAGTAAGAATAATAGTTTTAAACACAGTAAATCACTGTCGTTGCAGAAAGAAGTGTATTTTTATGCTTATTCTGTACTCTAAAGCATTTTGCCTGCTTCTTTCCAATTACTCTTATGAATGCAGCTGTAATGCCAAATTTTTACTGAGAATATATGAAAAATAAAAAGGGGATATTTTTCTTGTCATGGAATTATTTTTTATGGTTATTCTTGCAACTCATGCAAGACAGACTTTCCCACAGGATTAAACAAAATAAATACAGACTTCATATTTAAGTGGGGAAGAGAAGTAGACATAGAAATGATGACGAAATAACCTGAATTTAAATACTTCAGAAATTGCTTGAACAATTAATGTAGAGGAAGGCAATTAAGAACATCAAAACAGGCCAACTTTTAAGCATTTGAAGAAAATAATCTAGAAAATAATAGGTAGAATGAGGTTAATTGAAAACCATTTATGTCTGATTAGTGCTTTTGTTCAGAATAAGATACCAAGCTGTATAGGAAAATGAAAAAAACAGGAAAGACTACTTTGCAACACTGAAGCATCTGACACAGTATTTTTGAGTTTCACAGTGAATAGAGTGGGTGGCCAAGGAAGAAGAAATTAGACCAGTATGCTTCCCCCAGCCATGTAGACATTTATCTGGGAGCTGTCGTGGAGAGCGATGCCTGTGTTTAGCAGCCTTGGTGGCTTTCTTCCCTATGAATATGTTCAGTTGCTCTTGGGTTCATGCAAAAATGAAAACCTCCAGTATCTTCTGGCAAGAAATTCCAACAAAAGCACCTCACCTAATTCTGGAACAGATAGATCACATGCAAGGAACAATGCTGCTGTACTAGCATTTGTGCTGTTCTTCTGTGTCTTGTAGGAACACCTTCATTGCTTCTAATACACACAGTGGCAGACCAGAAACCCCTCCAGACTGTCCACATCCTTTCTTCCTCCGCACTCAGCTGTGTTTATTGCTATACATGATAATATCACTTAACACAGGTTAGGAAGTGCATGGCTCTCACACCACCAGCTCCAAGCACTATTTAGAAGCTATTGCTGAAATGCTGTACACCTCCCCTTTCTTCTCCTGCTGTTGGATGGTTATTCGAATTGTCTGTTTTCTCTGGGAAACAGAATGACTCCATGGGGTTTCTTTTGCACCTAAGAGCAAGAGACCCAAATCCAGGGTTAAATTCAGGATTCTGGATTCACGAGGCCAGTGCCATTTCAGGTTCACTTCTCCTACTTAACTTCTTTGCTCTTCAAACCTCTTTCTGGCTTCCAGTCTTCCTGTAACAGATGTGATTTCTTTGGTTTTAATAACTCTTAACTAGAATTCTCTTCCATGAACTTCACTCACTTTGAGCCCATATGTACTTTTGTCAGCCGTGACTTCTTTAGGGAAGGATGTCTACAGCTCAATTTCACTCGGCTACCATTTGTTTTTTGTTTTAAACCTGCCTTGTCTGGTGCCATCTGGTGACACACAGTTTTCCAGTTGGAGTGAAAAGTTGGTTTCTATCCACCTTCTCCATGACCATAATGACTTCATAAATTTCTGTCATATTCTCCCCGACCTGTTATCTGTCTGTCTTTCAAACCAATGAGTTCTGGCTTACTAAGTTGCTCCTAATGGAGAAATATGTAGCCTTCCTTTGAATCTTTTCCAGTTCTGCCGTATCATTTTGAGTTGAGGGGATCAGAGTTGCATACCATAGTAAGGATGATGCTCATGGTGGTACAGTGCTGTTCTCTTCTAGTTTATGTAGCTTGCCATACATCCTTACAGCCCATTTGGCTTGTTTGCCTGCTCTTGAGTGTTGTACTATCTTTTGATGGGGTTATCTGTTATAATCCCAAGGTTTTAGTGGTCAGTTCTGAGACCAGCATATTGTAAGCGAAATCAGGAATGTTTTAATTCATTTTATCTCATATACATCACTTTACATTTATCTATTTTAAATTTAAAGTCGTTCTGCAGCACTTCCTTGTTATCACTCATCTTATTACGCTGAATAGTAACTTAGTATCTTTATCAAATTTTCATTTCATTGTTCATCTCCTGTTCCTGATAGCTTATGAATAAATCACTCCACTGGTGACCACCTTCCATTGTGAGGACTGACCATTCATTTCCTATATTTTAACGATTATCTGTCCGTTATCTTTCAATGCCTGCTTAGTTTCATTGCAGTCCTTTTGTTAGAGATCTTGTCAAAAGTCTTTTGAAAAGTGAAATAAATATTATCAATCCATCTGTCCCTTATCTAACATGCTTATTGCCTCTGTATTGTATCTTCAGAGTTCAAAGGTGGAATTGTGAATCAGCCCCCTTTATTCCTCCTAGGACATCTTATTTATTTCTGTGCCCCTAGTTCTGTATTTGCTTATAGTTTGCTGTAGTTTACAGCATTTTTCAAAACGCTGTTGTATTTACATCTTTCCAGTGCTGAAATACCAAGGTGGCTTAAAGTGAGAGGCTGTACACCGTGGTTATGGCACAGGCAGGTGACAGTAAAGACTGTGCTTCATCATTAGGGATTCAAAGGATGACCTCCCTAAGATTTTCAAAGTGCAACTGCAGTGTATGTTCAAGCAGAAACAAAAGCTGAATTCTACCCAATACATTCTCATTTTAATTTATACAACATTGTGCTTTTCAGTGGATGAGGCAGCCATTCTAAATTCTCAGGACTGACTAGTTTATTGTGCTTCCTCATACTTAGAGGAAACAGAAAAGACTTCACTGGAAATAGAAGTCCCCTTTTTTTCATCTCTGGATTTACTGCAGTGGCCTTTACGAATTTCCACTCTCATATCCGGGTGTGAGTGAGTGACAGAGTGGTGCTTAGCTGCTGGCCAGGGCCAGCCACCACACCACACTTCTGTGCAAAAGGTCTCTGACACATTTAGAGCTCCGTTTAGAGAGTTTGCTCTTTAAAGCATCTTATTAAATTCTGGGAAAGAGTCAGGTTTGAAATGTTACAGTTCAAAATTGAGAAAAATATCTTCACATTGGCATCCTTAAACTGTTCCTGTTGTGACCTTCAGAGTCTGCACCACAGCAGCTTCTTCCCAAGGGCAGTAAGTGACACTATATTTCAGCTCTTACCAGCTGAGTGAACACCGTGGTCAAACTGAATTTCACCTCGTGCAGGTAGTGCCTTAAAAGTGGTTAAACAGCTAAGCATTAAGTGCAGTTAACCTTACGCAGTCAGATTTATGTCCAAGAAAATAAATACCAAATCTGAAATTTGCTGCAGTTTCTTTTTTTTTTTTCATTCTATAATTTAAAATATTTGCTGAACAAATTGTATGCAATTCCATCTATGGTGTTTAAATAGAAGTTACACTTCAAATGGCAACACATAGCAAAATGTGGGCAGGCAGTTTAGAAACATTTTTTGTTTATTTCAGATGTCGTTCACTGTAGCATGAACTTTTACAGAAAATATTGTATGACATAATTTTATTGTTTTGTTTTTATAGAGAAAATTCTTTTAAGATGTTTATGGCAGTGTAAGTTCTTTTTCTAGCAGGTATCTCTTCAAAACATATCAAAATAGCAAAAAAATGATGTTAGATGTCAGTTGTTTCACAGATCACACACACTGGTCATAAAAAAGAGTACATTTAGCCTAAGGAATAGACAGACAGGCAGAAGCACAGCAATAAAAGGTACCTGTTGAGTGCTTGACTTGGTAGGCTAATTGCTCTGATGTTTTGAAAATGAAAGGTATGGCTGAATAATCAAAGCTAAATCACATTGTCATAGCATTTGATAGAAAGGTTAATAACCAAGACTGTATCCACATTAAACTGTCAGATGTTTGTCTAATTGCAAAGTATGCTTTAAAGTGAAATTAATACCTAAGAGATAAAGATCTGAAGCCAATTTTTTTGTTGATATAAATTGTTCCTGCTTCATTAATTACAGTTGAGCTATGCTAATTAGTAGTAGAGAATTTGCCTCAAAACCTGCGTTATTTCTATCCACGTGCAGGATAGATAAATGATTACTAGTCTGTAAACCAACTTTATTTATAAGAAGGCTATAATTGGTACTGAGAACATTTAACAAGAAGAATTTTTCATGGTGATACTATTGCATGTCATAGTTGGATTTAGTGCAGTGGTAAAATGTCCTGCATTTTCCTGTTCTTTTCAAATGATACTGCATTGAACTGTCATTCAAATCAGGCAAAACTGCAAAGTAGATCTAAGGCAGTTACTGAAAAATCTATTTTCATTTACTAGTACGTCCAAACAATAAGCTGGTTTTGTAGTCACTAAAAGCCTACCAGTTAGAAAGTCATAATAATGAAGATGAACCATCTTCTGTCTTTGACTTATTGGCTAGTTTAAATTTGTATGTTATCTGAGAAATAGCTGTTCTCATCAGCTAGTTTAGTTTTCGGCAGTAAGGAACTATTAAATAAATTCTTAGTGTACAAATCATGATTAAAAAAATATATAATTTGTCTATAGGAAAACTCCTTTTAATCTCTCTACTGCATGTCCAAAGGCTGCACTGAATACTTACAGATAAGTCAATGCAACTCAAGATCTACTCCATTATAAAAAGCCCTTAAAATTTCATAGTTGTCAGTGGACTGCTGCTGATTGTGAGCATACTTGACTGATGTCCTGATTGCATGGCATTGGTTGCTTCTTTTTGCTGTAAATGTTAATACATTAGACTCTAGCAACAACGAGTCTGAATGCATATAGAAACAGCTGAAAGTAAGCAGAAAAGCAGTAGCTCTTATGGAATCATCTGTGACATTGCAGACCAACATAAATAATTGTAACTGCTCGCTGCAGCTTATGATAGGACTGGGGATGCCAGCTTGCCACCAGGCCAAGGCTCTGTTACTGAAGGAGAATGCTTAGCCAGTTGGACAGAAATAAAACTAGACAGCATATAAGAGAGCACATGCAGAGGAGGCCATTATGAGGGTTGGTTGTTTTTATTATTATTGTTATTATTTTATTTTAGTATGTTTTTAAATGAATACTTTGTACATTCCAAGAAACTGAGTAGCTGAGAGAGCTGGGAGTGTTTAGAGAAGTCTCAGGGAGGATGTGAGCCATGTATATAAATACCCTACAGGAGGGTGTATAAAAGACATGGCTAGAATCTCAGTGCTAGTGAGAAATAAGCCAAAAGGCCATGAGCAAATGGATCTGGACGGGCTTGGGAGGTGGGTCTGTGCAAAGCTCATGAAGTGCAACAAGGCCAAATGCAAGGTCCTGCATCTGGCTTGGAGCAATCCCAAACACAAGTACAGCTGGATGGAGAATGGACTGAGAGCAGCTCTGAGGAGAAGGACTTGGAGGTGTTAGTTGATGAGCAGCTCAGCAGTGTGTGCTCTCAGCCCAGAAAGCCACCCATATCTTGGACTGCATCAAAAGAAGCGTGGCCAGCAGGGTAAGGGAGGTGATTCTCCCCCTCTGATCTGCTCTCATGAGACCCACGTAGAGCCCTGTGTTCAGCTCTGGGACCCCAACACAAGAAGGACAGGGACATATTGGAGCTAGTCCAGAGGAGGGCCACAAATATGATCAAAGAGCTGGAGCACCTCTCCTCTGAAGACAGGCTGAGGGAGTTGGGGTTGTTCAGTCTGGAGAAGAGAAGGCTATGAAGAAAGACCTTAGAGCAGCCTTACGATGCCTAAAGCAGGCCTACAAGAAAGCTGGGGAGGGACTTTATCAGAGAGTATAAGGATAGGACATGGACTAATGACTTCAAACTAAAAGAGGGTAGATCTAAATTAGGTATTCAGAAGAAATTCTTCGCTCAGAGGGTGGTGAGGCTCTGGCACAGGTTGCCCAGAGAAGCTGTGGATGCCCCATCCCTGGAGGTGCTCAAGGCCAGGCTGGATGGG
Organism: Aythya ferina; assembly: GCF_964211825.1. Lineage (NCBI taxonomy): Eukaryota > Metazoa > Chordata > Aves > Anseriformes > Anatidae > Aythya > Aythya ferina. Next base: position 85,057,966 of record NC_140297.1, read on the forward strand.
GCTTTGGGCAACCTGTTCTTGTGGGAGGTGTCCCTGCCCATGGCAGGGGGATTGGAACCAGGTGATCCTTAAGGTCCCTTTCAACCCAGACCATTCTGTGATCCTATGATTGTGAAACATTCAAATACACAAAATGCCACTTAAACCTAAGAAAAATATATTTTATCATGAGGGTGGTCAAACACAGGAACAAGTTGCCCAGAGAGGTTCCAAAGTGCAACAGGTTGATTGGAGCCACCTGCCGTAGCTGACCCTGTGTTTAGCAGGGACCATAGACTAAACAATTGCTGTGAGTGCCTCCCAATCTCAGTTATTCTGTGATTTTCATGTTCAAATTGTTTATGCTCAAATTCAGACACAGGAGGTAATCGGTGACAACTTGACGACATATGGCATGGTGCTTTTGGTATATTGCTGGAGCACAAAAGTTTACTTTGCTCTTCTACTTGTCTTGTTCGTGCATATTCATAGTCATATGTAAATACACTTTCTTTTTCTTTTAGTGTTAGCAATAACTCTAGAAGCGTGTCATCCCTCATGCTCCACACACACAAGAATAGCAGCAGGGCAGGAGCAAAGCCTGCCCCACAGTCACAGTTCCTCTTAACAACTTGGCTGCACTGGAGTCTGCTTTCATGACATACTCTGAGCAGCAGGCTGAGCACTATCTCAACCGTGGCATATTGCATCACTGATGGCTGTTCTCATGGTATTTCAACTAGATGTCTCATCCCAAAGCAATGCATAATATCCTTTGGTCCTATAGCTAGATACATTGAGGCAGCTTGTTTCTCCTGACTGCAGATGTGTCATTCTCTATGTGCTTATCCAACAGGCATCTAATGTCAGTGTCCATGTCATGTTCTGGTATGCTTTGAGTTGTCAGTGATGATGGCACGACTGGCCAAATGTTTCAGTGGGACTGCTCCTTTCAGAGTGAGCCTCTGAGCAAAACCCATGTGAAGAAGTGCTTTGAGGGTGAGCTTTAGATGTCACAAGGTCTCAGTTCTGCCAAAGAGACTTGGTGGCCAACCATCGTGTTGCAGATGGAGTATGGAACCAAGCTGTAGTATGCACTACACATTAAGCTGTGTGATAGTTTGAGGCCCTGGACAACGCCCTGGGTCATGCAACATAAAAAAGTCCCAGGTCTGCTGCCTTTGGTGGGAAGCAGTGATCACTGGGAGTGGTATCATAAAACATAGCCATTGACAGACTACTTTATAGAATAGTTGCATGCTTTAAAGGGCTATCCAAGTTGAAACAGTGAGTTCATGAGCAGGAAGTTAAGAACCCATTTCATGAATTTACCAGTGCTGACTCCATCTATGTGTCAGTTTCTGTGCCTCAGGAGAACCCACCACAGGATCAGACAACTTCCGTGATTCTTTCATAGGCATTTCTAACTCTCCAGCTCTCCCCGCTCAGCCTTTCTCTCATTCCACTGAGCCCCATGTTTCTTACGCACATGACACACAGCATGTTAGCAGGGCAATTTTCAGTACTTAAAGGTGATTGAGGCAGTCCTGCTTTCTAGCTTCCTCATTTCAGAGCAGGTCCCTTTGTGATCTTCAGTACATAGCAGAGTTCATACAGAGCACCTCACAGAGAGAGTTTCATGCAAACCTGACATCCTTGTAGTCTACTGCATGATGGCTTTTAGGACTAAAGCTCCTCCTGCAGTGCAGCAGCCTTGATAATAACAGGAATTTATGCACCAAGTACGTGTTTACAGCTGAACAGATTAGACATTCAGTGTAATATGTAGATGGGTCAGCCTGAAAAGGCTCTTCTGGGTATGATACTGAGGATGAAATTGTGCATGTGAGGGGGAGTTATTTTGGATGTTAAAATATGGGGCTTTCTAGCAGCTCAATGAATATGTGCTGAATAGCAAAATCTGCCTGCTGCCTCACTCAAAATTATTCTCAGGCATTTTTTTTCACTCAGTTGCAACTTGGTTATTCAGTATTCTCCTGAGGGGTTTTCCCGTGCTAGTATCCTCAGTGAAACATAAACTTAGTTCCTATGATATTAATGGCATTTTTTTGAGTTCTTGGTTTATATAAACTTTCCCCCCTCTCTGGGAAAACTCTCCTTTTTTTTGGCTATTATTTCGAGTAGAAGGATGGAAAAGATTGAAGCTGTTATCTTTAGTCCTTCTTACTCAAAACTTTTTGGAATGAAGCTATACTTTGGATTCATCTTAAGTTTCATACCAAAGATAACTTCAGAGTTACTCCTAAATTAGTTTATTGCCCTTTCTGTGTCTGTCCTTTCTTATGTCACATTAGTTTACAGGAAAAAATTACATATACTGAATATTAAACATGCTTTTTCTTTTTAGCAAGGGGCCATAAGAAGGACCAATTTCATCTTTGCTAAACACAGATAATTTTTTCTCAATTATTATCGTACATGACTGCAGTCAGATCCGCAGTCTGTGGAACTGTTGCTGGTACAGAAAAGGTCGAACTACTTGATGAGATCTGAGCCTGCTGAAGGAACACAGATGCCTCTGTAAAAGCTGTCTTTGCAATTTCTAGAACTACTACTGGGAGTAAGTTCAAAGTTTGCTAAGTGATCCCATATCCAGAGAGGATGACTCTCAGCACAGTGGCTTTGCAGGTGATCCTTCCATAGAACTCCATGTCCCTCTCTGGAGAGGACACGCAGGAGGGAAGGGATGCCATACAGAGGGATCTGGACAGGCTTGAGAGGTGGGCCTGTACGGACCTCATGGAGTTCGACAACGCCACGTGCAACGCCCTGCACTTGGCTTTGAGCAATCCCGAGCACAAATACAGCTGGGTGGAGAACAGACTGAGAGCAGCCCTGAGAAAGACTCGGAGGTGTTGGCTGATGAGCAGCTCAGCTTGAGCCAGCAATGCGTGCTTGCAGCCCAGAAGCCGACCGTATCCTGGGCTGCATCAAAAGCACTGTGGCCAGCAGGGCGAGGGAGGTGATTGTTCCCCTCTGCTCTGCTCTCAGGAGACCCCACTTGTACTGTGTTCAGCTCCGAGGCCCCCAGCACAAGAAGGTCATGGATCTGTTGGAGTGAGTCCAGAGGAGGGCCACAGGGATGATCAGAGGGCTGGAGCACCTCTCCTGTGAAGACAGGAGTTGGGGTCCTTCAGCCTGGAGAAGAGAAGGCTCTGGGGAGACCTCATAGTGGCCTTCCAGTGCCTAACGGGGGCCTACAGGAAAGCTGGGGAGGGACTCTGTGTCAGGGGGTGCAGTGATAGGACAAGGGGGAATGGCTTTAAGCTAAAAGAAGGTAGATTTAGATTGAATGTTTGGAACAATTTATTTACTAATAAATTAGTAAATACATTTACTAATTAGTAAATGTATTTACTAATTTATTTATTGGAGGCACTGGCACATGTTGCCCGGAGAAGCTGTGGATGCCCCATACCTGGAGGTGTTCAAGGCCAGGCTGGATGGGGCTTTGGGCAACCTGTTCTGGTGGGAGGTGTCCCTGCCCATGGCAGGGGCGATGGAATTTGATCTTTTAGGTCCTTTCCAACCCAAACTGTTCTATTCAATGCCTTAGTTGTCTTACAGTCATCAGGATATTGTATGGAAAAGACTCTAAAGGAGAGAGAAATTGCTTAGCACCACCCATCTTCCACCACCTCAAATCTCACCAAATTCACTGAATAACTAAGGTAAGCACCAGGACTGACAGGAATCAGGTATGTGTTGTGCAGTGAATACCTCTGTACCACCCAGTTTGTATGCGTAGACCATTGGATTGACATCCCCATTGAGTATGTCTGGAGGGTCATACCTTCTGTTAGTTATCAGGCGATGACATGATAACTGTGATGCATCTTCCCATAAAACTGAAGCTGGATTATTGTAGTTCTCTTTCTATCTGCAGATTATTTGCAGAATTGCTCTGCCACTATTCAGAAAGTAGCAGAGTGATGAGCCATGGGTCTGAGCTCTTGTTCAGACTCTCTGTTCTTGGTGTTCTTCTCTTGAGAACAAGCTGTTTACATTAGCTGGTCTTTGGAGGTCTGAGTGAGACTTTCTGATTAACCTGAGAGTTACTCTTCAGTACTTTGTATTCTTGGTATTCCTGTGTGGGTGAATTCAATTTGAGATTAATTTGACTAGTTTATGGATGTCTAAAGTGCTCCTTGTCCTAGATTCAAAATGTCAGCTTGCACCCGATAAATCTTTTCTCACATAAACCCTGTGAACAGAGCTTCCACACAGAAAGAAAATATACCAGGCAATCCAGATTTTGCTGGGCTGTCTTTGTGATGGAAAACTGTTTTTTTCCTGAAAACTTGTGCATTGTATCTCCATATCCTTTTAAAATCCAGAAAACATAGTTTCGCCTTTAAAGCTATTTGGAGACTGATACTGGAAAAATATGTGTTTAGTTAGTGGGACATGTTACTGCTGGTAGACAGTACTAATGCTCCATTTGATGGTTTGCACAGTGACCTGTAAATTCACCAGTGGCAAAGCATGTCTTACTCCCTGCTACACTGCCAGCTATGGCTTGTTTGAGTTAACAACTAGAAATAAGAAAATTAAGATGGCAGAGGGCTTTCTTTGTCAGGTTGAGTAACCTGGAACTTGTTTCTCTTGCACAGAACTTCATAGCCCAAATGTGGTCATGGTTATGTTAGTGCCCTTCTGTGAAAGATCTCAGTTAGCAATGATTTGCAAGGTTGTTTCCTTCAACAGAGGTGAAATGGGAATAATTAGATAATACAATATATTTTTTAAATAATCAAATAATTATTTATACCTAAGTGTTCATATCAAGTTTGGATTTGTCTTGTTTTTTAAGCTATTTCAAATCTAAATAAATATGCTAGATCTTGAGAGCTGCAGTAGCTGTAAGCTGTATTCAAGAGATGGTACTGAATCTACATGGAGACTTTTAAAAAAAGGAGAAGCAGTCATGGGAATTCAGCATATCCACCTTATGATTACAGAACCAGCTGGAGCATAATGAGGAAGGATGATAAACTGTAAAAGTGAACCTGACAGCTCCTCCATACAGGGTGAAGAAGTGCATTTTCTGTGCAAGATGTGCCCCTAGTGTGTCTGTATAAAGGCTTCATATTCCTTGCTTAGCTAGAAGTGAATGAGGCAGACAGCTCGCAGCTCAGGGACTAGAAGGTTGTCTGTATCTGTATTGCTGGCTTGTTGGGGGGTTTCTGGTGAGCTTGGAGAGGAGCTGAGAGGCTTCCAGTCCAGGCAGGCTCTGGTGACATGCATTTGGCCATGCTAGAGAGAAGGAGAAATCACCTCAGTGAAAAGACCAGGGAGAATGTATCTCTCTGTTTCAACTGGCCTGTGGTTCTGAAAGCTTGCACTCAGCATATGTAACTTAAGAAAATGAAAAAGCCTGGACATGCAACAGTAATAAAAAATGCTACATCTAGTGCTGTTTAAAGGGATTCGGTAATATTTTATTTTTTTTTAATGATACTTCCTCAGTATCCTCTTATTTTAATTTGTACAGTTACTCCATTTGCAGTATTCTTTCAGGGCTGGATACAGCTTTCTTTCTCTTCCTGTTTTTCTTTATCTTGCCAGAGGGTAGTAGAGTAGAATTTTAGATAAAAGAAGTCCACTAATCCCCTCTTCTCCTCACCACCCACCCTCCACCCCCAGTGGACTTTTCAGATCCACAGCTCTGCTTGTCCTACTTTTGCTTCCCTTCAGGAATTTCAGGCAGAGCTGCTGAAAGGGGACATTCTACTCAAAATGTACCTAAGCTAGAGTCTCCAGTACTGCAAAAGCATAGGCACTGTTTGGGGAAAGCCATACACTATAATTTTTATCTTCTGATTTCTGTCACCCAAAGGGGGAGTCAGAAGATTTCCATCACTCAAAACAGAGAGCTAATGAAAGATTTTTTCTAGCTGATGCTTTCTGGATGACAGAAGAGAGTTTCCTCCTGAGTTAGAAGAAAACTCATCTACTGCTTCTGTAGCAGAAGAAGGGAAGAGTTGTTGGGTTCAGGGATCAGAAGAACAAGATGACATAAAACTTGCCAGAACACAGAACTTGCAAGCCATTACTGAGGGCACATTTCTGATGTGTGATGCAGGGAGAATTGTGGAGTCTCTAGAAGAATGGAAAGCATGAATTTGTGTCCTGGCAAGATAAAGGAATCAATTCTGGTTACAGCTCCTGGACTGTATGTTTTACATGGGACTGTCTGCATACATGAAGGGAACAGTATTGAATTAATTGAGGCAGTTTGTGCGGGGGAGAGCAGGGCTGATTAGGACAGTGTGGGGTGGCAAGAGTAGCTTGAAAATCACATGTGCTTAGGGAGTAGAATCAATTAGGAACCTGCATTGAAGTGTTTGAGGGATGGTCTAGTTATGAGAGTACTTGATTAGGAAAAATCTTTGGTGCTTTGTTGGAATGGTAATGCTCTTTTTTTGGATGATAAGGAGGCAGAACAGAAGTAGATAGAGCAAAGAACTGAAAGGAAACTTTAAGTTCTCTCACCTTCCTCCACCTAAAATTTATTCCCTTCTTCCAGGATTCTTATCTTCTTTCTGCCTTTGATACAAAGGCAATTTAAAGTAGAGTAAAAGAAAGAAAGTGCTTTCTTTTTTCCCAAATCAAATGGCCAATGTCCTCTTTTCCATTTCTGTACATGCAGTATTGAGTACCTAGGGCTAGTGTGAGTGCCTATCTGTTCTTGCTTTGTATAAACTTCAGGAGTGGGGAGAGGAGAGCTATGGATGAGCACCTCAGATGTCTACCCTTACTGATGGAAACCATCTGAAAAGTTTTACCCCATCCCTGAGACTGCTACTTTACCCATTTCCAATCAGAACCGCTGCACAAATTTGAATACAAGTTTTCTCAGTTTTTCTTGATGTTAACAAGTACAGATTCTATTTATATATGCACATTGATACAGAATTGTCTTTTTATATCAATATTTTGAACTTTATAACACATATTATTCAGTAAAATTTGTTTCAGTTGTGTTTCTATAAAGACGTTCAGAAAGCCCTGTGGCCCTTTCTGAGAAACACAATTATTATAAGATGAGGTTTTGAATTTTGCAATGTAAAACAACTTGCAAATTATGATGTAAAGAGAAGATTTTGGCATCCGTGTTCTCTCAGAAAGAGAGAAAAGGAAACACTCAAGTAAAATGAGAAACAAGCAATACCAGGTGTTTTATGTTATGCTTTGATAATCTTTTTCTCACAGGTTAAGAGCCCCAACTACTGGGCTCTTCAAATCCTAAGAGATGTCTTTGGCAAAACCTGTAGACTTTTCAAAGCTTGATTTATATGTACATATGCACATTTTGAAGACACTTTTTCATAAATATAAAACCATTCTTTACAAAAAAAAAAAAAAAAGAAGAAGAAAAAGATAAATGATCAGCTCTTCTACAAATTATAGTAAGATGAGTCTCAGCTCAGGTAGGCGCATGCTGCTTGGCCTCTTAGCCCTTTCTTGTGGAGGACCTGATGACTTCCATTTGCTCCCCTCTGTGTTACATTTCCGGAACTCATTCACAGCTGTCTTCATTATTCACAGCTCTGAACTGATGAAAGGAGAAGAAACAAATGTTTTATCTGTATGTTAATTGCAAAAATGTTTGAGGAGGGGCAGTGGGCATGGGAGCTGTGCAGGTGGTGACCTTTGCTGTTGCCTTGCAGGAATGTCAGCTCTGCTGGAGAGGAGGCCCGCAGAAGGATGAGGGAGTGCGATGGCCTGACGGATGCATTGCTGTACGTGATCCAGTCTGCTCTGGGGAGCAGTGAAATTGATAGTAAGGTTTGTCATCTTTGTCTTTTCAGAAGCAAGAAATATAGATATTCAGGGTACCTCAGGACTATATAGTGACAGTTTTAAAAAAAATGCATCACAAGGGGTGGCTTAGCAAAGAGTAGTTTAGTCCATCTTTTTCTTTTCCTTCTGTTGAGCTGTGTATTTCTGTGTGCTAAATATTGGATTTGTGTCTAGCTATGTAGCGTGTGCAGGTAATCATGTCTTCCTTTCACTTGGATTATTAACAGAAAAAATGTAATAACTGCTTTAAGAGCAAATGTCATACTCCAAGTAAATGTCCTTATATTACTCTGCCAGGGTTACTTTAAAATTGATTTCCAATACCTAGTATGAGACAGACCTAATAATAGTGTGATAGGCTTAAAAGGCAAATGAAAAAAAAAAAAAAAAAAAAAAAAAGTGGACAATTAATAGGCAATTTCACAGTGGTACCAACGTGATTTCTTCTTTAAAGAGGATCAATGAATGCTTTCAGTAACTCTTTTAAGATGTATTTTTACGTCAACTTCACTTCTTTGAAAGTACTAGGATATGGACATGATTCTCCAAAGGTGAAAGGCACTGCTTAATTAAAAGGACATCAAGAACTTACAAACTGAAGGGCTGTAGTATATCAAATACATTAAAGTATTCCAGAGAAGAAGGAAAAGGCTAGCTTCAAATACTTTTTGCATTCAGTATATGGTGCTAAAGTAATTCTAATTGTTGCTTTAGGACAACCTTGGTCAAATTGCCAATCCTTAAGAATCAGAGTAGTGTGTCCTTTTACTTAGCAAAGCTTTAAAGCCTCCTGGCTTTGTATTTCTGAATGACCTTTCACAGAGTTGTCTATGAACCTCTGGTATTTTGTAGACTGGAGAGGGAAAAACCCCAGAACTTTCTGTTTGTTAGCTAAACCGAATAGGTGAAACTTGCTCAGACATCCAGGGGACAGAGGAAGGAATAACGAAAGGTTTGTAGAACGCAGTGCAGGTCTGGCAGCAAATACCCCAAACCCACCACAACTGAGTAGTCTAGGGTAGGCTTTCCATTAGCAAACCTTTAGTAGAGTAGTAATGACCGAATGAGGCTCGCCCACAAAGTAGGCACCACACTTTCAACAGTGCCCTGAGCAAACCCAGCAGCCACCTTCCTGCCCCTTAGTGCCACCTCCTGCAGAGCAGCCCAGAAATGTGGGGGTGATTTTTGCTTCATTAGCTTTGGAAAAGCTGAACTGGGAGTTGTTTCAAAGCTCTCTGATTCAGTTTGTCTATTAGAAAGAAGTTTGGGGGGCATCAGTGGAGCAGACCAGGAGGTAGATTGAGGAGTAGGGAAGAAAGCAGGTTGCTCACCATCCCACGGCTTAGCTGCTGCTCTTTCAACAGTTTCTTTGTAGGTGACCAGGCTGATTTCAAGATTGTTATACTATTAAAGGGACTAAATAAGGAGCACAGTAAGCTCCCTGTTTTGCCTCTTATCACTAATATGCAATGCTCCCTTTATGCCCTCATTTGTAACTGTTGTGGACTTGGTAAAAACTGTAGGCTAAATCATACTGAGGAAAAAATGAGGACATGAGACAAAAATTATTCTCCCTGGCTTAGTAGTTTTAACCTCTCGTCCAGCAGGTTTTCAACTCTACGATGTAAAGCACTTGTGCAGTTAAAGAAAAAAACACCATACTGTTGCCTCTTGTCTTGCATCCTTTTCACAAAGTAGAAAGTGGTTTTAATTAAACTTAATAATTTAATAACTGGCTCTAAATCATTTTGTAATCTAGTTTCAAAAATGCTGCTGCTATAACAATTTTATAGTTCCTTTTTTTTTTTTTTTGAATTATAAATGTCATTTTCCAAATGCCATGACAACTGTGCTACTAGATAATTTTATAGTAGCGTTATTGACAAAGAACCGAATGCTGAAAAACAGGTCCCTGCTCTTGCAGACTCCAAAAGAGGGCGTGGGACTTGTAAGCACAGGCAGAATTGATAAACGATTCATGCAGGTGCAGTTAAGAGTGCATAAATCTTATCAACATTATGAACATCTTGGCAGTGGTATCTTCTAGTAAGAAAAAGCTATGATACTTAATGATGTTAAAAGTGAGTGAGTTAGGTGTGGTTACGTGACAAAGCTACTGTTCTTAATTTAATTTGATCTATTAAAGAAGAAAGGCTGCCAAACTTGTATTTCAGCCCTTTTTGATGAAGCTGAAGACTGTAGGAATGAGGAATGCAAGGTCCTTTGAAAGTTCAGAGCTATAAATCAGAAAGAAGTGAGGTCTGTCCAGCAACATGAGTAAACCAGCTTTCTTGTCTTGTATTAGTTTACCCAAATGACAAAGGTATCGGTTGCCTTCGAGGCCATGTCAGTTTCTGTTGTGAGGTAAAATTGTCCTCATGGTGGACTCAGCAAGCTGTTTTTTGGCAGAATGAGAATATGAAGAGTGAAAACTACTATTAGTAAGAATGGGAAATAAAATATCAATCCATAATCAACAAACACAAAGCTGCAATTTCAGCAAGTTACGGCTGGACAGGTGTAACTATTAACAACAGTGAATAAAATTCAAATATGGAAGTATTAAAGAAGAGTAAGAGGCAACAAACTTTTTTAAAATTTATGGTCACTATAAGGTCATAGCTTCCAGGTTGGAAGGTACTAGGAGGTTTTACATTTTTATATATATATATATATATTTTTTTTTTGTATATATATATTTTTTTTATACGTGTTTATGTGTTTGACTGGGGATTTCAAATCAGTGCAAGTGTAATGTGAAGTTTCATTTACTCAGAAAATGATAATAATCCTGTCTGGAGAAGTCTCTTCAATACCATCTCAGAACCAATGTCATCTCAAAAACTGTGTGCCAAATGCATACCTGGCATAAGCTCATACAATACATAGAAGTAAATGAAGCTCCATCTGCTTGCCTTGCTGGTGAACGTGGCAGAGTAGGATATAGCTGAAAACTCATATTCATTCTGTTCTGGGTTAATGGAGCATCAGAGCTGGGCTGTAGTGACTATCACTTTTTTTTTTTTTTTTTTTTTTTAATCTCCACAGAGCATTAGGAACTGTTGAAACAGATAAAGATAGATTTTCTTTTTTTGAAAACCATGCTCTCCCTGCCCTCAGAAATTAAGCAAGATTCTTCTTACAATGATAGTCAAAACAAATTGAACCAGGTAAATGAGTAGGCTTCAAGGAAGTCTAAAATTGAACTTGTTTTAGACTTGCAGAAATTCTGCTGAATTATCAGTGCCATCCTTTTCCTCCACTGAGTCTCAGTCCGTTTCTGGATCTTCAGCAATATCTTTTGCACAAGGCCCAATCTATTTGGGGGACAAATGAATGAAAGGCTGTTCAGAAATCATTTGCAGCCTAACTAAAAGCGAGTCCTGAAATTCGTAGTCTTACTTCTCAGCCTTGGGAAACATGATTGTTAATGCTACAAATACTTCTGAAACAGTACTCAGATCCATTTTTTTCTGGTAATTTTCATAGAATTGATGGCAGAAATAAATGTTATTTCTGGATTAAAAGCAAACACGTACAAAACTGTTGACACTTTCTGTGTAGTATTTTCTGTTCACCAAAGTGGGAATTCACTGGATTTCTCTGTGCATTCACATTCTCTTGATCACTTTTTACCTTGGCTTCTGTTTTACATAAGGCTCCAGCATGAAGTTTTGAAAGACAATAAAAAAATCATGGGAAAAATATTGCCCATATTGCTGTTTTCTCTCTTTCTCTCCATAAAAAGAGGGTGTGAGATAGTGCCAATTTTTTTTATATCTCTTAAGTAGTGGTTACTCAGGAGTAAGTTTATGAACAGATAAAAATTGTGCTAGGAAAATGTATGTGCAGAGATTAGTGATATTTTGTCTGCTTTGTATACAGAGTAAGCAAGGGAAGGATTTTAATTTTTTCTGTTTCTCTTTGTTGTATTTTTTTTTTCTTTTTGTCACACTTTTCAGACCGTTGAAAACTGTGTGTGCATTTTGAGGAACCTCTCATACAGGCTAGCTGCAGAAACATCTCAGGGACAGCAGATGGGAACAGATGAACTTGATGGATTACTCTGTGGCGATGCCAATGGAAAAGACACGGAGAGTTCAGGGTGCTGGGGGAAGAAGAAGAAGAAAAAGAAATCACAAGATCAGGTAATGAAAGTTACTTGCGATTGCATTGCAAGTAGCTGAAATGCCTGTCATGAAAATATTAATAATTTATGCACTGTATTAGAAATAAAGTACATAGGGCATAATATGCAAAACTGTTGCCTTTGTTAATTAGCTGAGAGCTCACAGCAGAGTATGGTTCTGCAGTAATGAAAATAAATATATTTGCTTAACAGAGCTCCGTGTTACATGTTGGCACCTGGAAACTGTAGTCATGTGTATACTGTGCATGGAATAAGTACTGTAAACTTCTCAGTCAATTAAAGGAAACTATTAATGATTAAAAGTTAGTCTTAACATTCAGATGTAATCTGCATCCATAGCCATGTGTGTAGAGTCCTTGGTACAGACAAACATCTGGCTTATAATTAGAATTATAGAATCAGAAATCATCTAAGTTGAAAAAGACCTTCAAGATCAAGTCTAATCATCAACCTGACCTCACTAAAACATGTCCCTTCAAGCCATGTCTACACATTTCTTGAACACCTCTAGGGGACTCCACCACCCCCCGGGCAGCCCATTCCAGTGCTTGACCAATTCAGATATATGTATTTGTTTCAAAGTTAGTCTCATACTCTGCCTTTGCATTTTAAGAGGAAACTATACAGGACTGAATCAAGTGATGTGAGTGAATGTTGTACATGTTTTGACATAATTAATGTTGTTAGTGAAGATTGAGAATTATGGTCTTTAATTTTCTCAAGTTATTTGAGGTACAGTGGGTTTTTGGTTTAGGTGCATTGAAAGTGTGTTTATTTCATTACTTTCCCATTCTGATGGAAAAACTGGGGAATGCTGGCAATGATATTACAGACCTTGTTTTATCACACTAAATAGCAATGAGAATGGCTGCTGATTTGTGAAATTTTTCCAGTGACCTGTGATGGCAGCAGGTAGTTCTCCATCTCTTACTAGACCTACTCCTTTCCGTTACTACTTATTTCTCGTTCAGATTGCTCAAAGGCAATATTCATTTGAGCAAGCAATTAGGCAAACAGGGTACTTGAATAAATGATATAAACAATTATTGAAAATATTCCAGATTTCATAAAGGCAAAATCTATTAATGTGGAAGAGTTGTAGGAACATTAACAAGCTAAGATTCAGGTGCTGAAAAATGCAGTGGCCATGACTAGTAAGATTTTAATTTCACCTGTTCTTGTAGTTAAACACTGCAGTCATTAGATAGCCGTCATTTATTATGGCCTTTTGGGGGAATTCCTGTGTTAGGCTGCAATGAAATTAGAGTGCCAAATCAAACTAAGTTCATCCCATAAACCAGTCATCATCCCTGTTCCTGAATTAAGAGTTCCCACAAACTACACTTGCAGTTATCTAAAGTGCAGAAAGAAAAATAGCATGTCTGGATATGAATGGGTCGTACTGTAACACACCTGTCTTTCTTTTGTCACTTAACTTCAGATTTCTGCTCTTTACAGCACTGGCCAGTGCATCTCTTGGACAACAGTTTCCCAAAGAGATTGTTGGACTGACATGCCTAGGGACAGCTGGCATAGACTTCCACAGTCACTAGGATATGCAGGATGAGAAATCATTGTCCTGTTTGTTTAAAAGTCTTTGGAATTTCAAAAAATGCTTTTGGTGAGGACTGTTAAATTGCTGATACAAATTTTTATTTTATTTTTTTTAATGCGGATACAAAGAGCATAGCTACAGCATTATAAGAGTATCTTAAATGCCTAGGATCACTGGAGAAAGTTTTTAGACATTAATGGATTTTGTTTGGTTGTGGTTCGTTTTTTTTTGCCCTAGATATTCTTGTTTTAATAGTCATATTTTGTATAGGAAAATGTCTATGTTTAATAAATGAAAATGAAATCACTTGTTTTGTTATCAGAGGTAAAAGACATTTATATTTTGATACTCTTTAATAACACCTCCTAATTTGCATTTTTAGTGGGGAAAAAATAGAGAACACTGAACTCTTACAGAGTTGAAACCTTTCCAGTTATTCAGTATAATCCTGCGATAAACATTTTTTTTATTAAAAGAGAAATAATGTGATAGATAATCGGTTGTGTGGCACGGAGAAGCACCTCAGTGAGTGATCTTTTGCTCCTCTCAAAGTTCCTTAGTAATGTGAAAACTTGAAAAACTTATTAGAGTACTCTTACTCTCAAAAGTCTTGAAGTTCTTAAAGATTTTTATATTCAGCTTTTTCTTCTTCTTGACTTTCATCTCTTCTTTGCACCAGTTTCAGGAAATGAGAGATTCGTATCTTATCCACATAACGAACAGTTTGTCAGCTTCAGCCACAATATATGTGGGTAATTTCAGCTGAAGCAGGGAAGCCTGGAAAGAATACTTGTTTATGACTTGCTTCCTCCTTAGCATAAGCTAGGAAGAGTAATTGAATATAGTTGTCTTCTTTTTCAGAGATGCCTACTACATCCATAGCCTATCTCAAATAGACCTTATTGATCATTCCTGATGGTCTGCAACAACACAGTAACTGTCCCAGTAATTCACTGGTTAGAGTCATTTAACACACTGCTTCGGCTCATTAATATTGAGCAAGGTGAACTACAGAGCAAATTCTGCCACGTCTTAGCCACTGTTTGAGAAAATGTATTGTTATATCGTTTTGGGGAAATTGCCTTTTTTGACTTGGGAAGTTGATGTTTATATCTATAGAAAAGAAAATAAATGGGTGAAGATCAGGAGAATTTCTTTAGCGGTAACTTCTTTTCTGACCTGTGTTAGTCCCACATGCCTCGTGTCTCAGGTGAGGCGTTGGTCTCATCTAGGAGGAAGATGCCAGAAGCCATTAAGCCCTTCCGTGAGTTTAGATGAGATCACACATGCAGGAGGAAAGAGCTAAGCGTGGAAATAGGGAGAGCATGAAAGGTCACGGATGTTTTTGCCCTCTGCCTCCCAGAAAGGATCAGAACCTGGCTACAGGAGCATCTTTTTTTGTGACCCTTTGTTGCATGACCTTTAAGAGGCTACCACAGGCGCAGTACGTATGCTGTGCATGATTAGCAGTTAACCCCTGCCTGTGCATGCCACTCAGCTGCTACTGGCACACACATACCAAGTCTGAAGAACAGTGCAGGAGGCTTAAGCAGTGCTTCACCGCCTTTACTACACCCTTGCCACATGTGCATGTGAGGTACCAAACCCTTCGTCACCCCTCCAGTGACTCTGAGGCATCACAGAGTTGAGAAAAGGTCTCCCACAGACATTTTCCTTCGTAGTTGGTGATAAATTTATGTGATTATGCACTAAAAGTGAGTAGCAAGAACAGCAGGGAAATGCAGTAATCTGTCACACATTTTTTAAAAATACTTTCTCATTACTGGGAAGAATGGCAAAACCGTGTTAAATATTAATTTATCTGCAATTATGATTCCTAGTGCGTTATATGTACCAATACAGCGTGACCACATATACAGCTCTATTCACATCAGCTGATTTTCACTGATTTTCAGCAGTCCTTGGGATTGTATGAGTGTAAATACTTGAGTTTGTTGTGTTTTTTTTTTTTAATTATATCCCCACATGTGCACAAAAAATATATTGGATAGATCTGATACATTTGATACATGATAGGTACTTTGTCCCTGAAATTGTATAATAATCACCCTGTGCAAACTGTGTTCAGTTGTATAATGCATCTGTGATACATGCAAATTGGAATGAGATGGATGAAGACCTGAACTTGTGCCCTCAGACATCGCAAGTCAATCATTAGTGGACTTACTAAGCCCAGATTTGGTGTGAAGTCAGATTTGATCTCGAAGACATGTTTTTCATTTGTTTTCCAAAAAGTTCTGACAGTGCAAATGATTGAACTCCAAGAGTTAAAATAAGAAGCAGGTTTTTATATATTTTTTATGAGCTGGCAAGAGGACGTTTCTGGCAAGAATGGTGATTTATGTGGACTAAATTGGAGAACAGTGTCATATACAGTGAAATGAACCTATTGGTTTAAAGGCAGAAATGAATTGAAAAAAAATCTTAGAACAGCCCTATAACACCATTTTTTTAAAGTGACTTTTTTGTTCCAGAAGGCAGTTTTCCTCTTGTTTCCCAGCCACAGCTGGGTATTGCTGTGCCAATTCTCTTAAACTATCGTAACTTTTGGCCAGTGCAGTGAATTTTATATCAGAGCAACTTTCTGGTTTTGAGTAATAGCTCGTGTGTTAAACAGTCCCACTAGCTTTCCATTTTGGTGTTTGTTTTACTTTAATTCAGAAAAAAAATAAAAAAGTATTCTTGATTCTCAGAAGTAATCTAGCAAAATCTTGTTGCGATTGATTAAGATATGTTAACTGTTACTGGATAAGGC
This sequence comes from Aythya ferina, assembly GCF_964211825.1. NCBI lineage: Eukaryota > Metazoa > Chordata > Aves > Anseriformes > Anatidae > Aythya > Aythya ferina. Next base: position 85,074,253 of record NC_140297.1, read on the forward strand.
TTCATTGTCCTTTAGATTATACATAGATTTCTAAAATTAGCTTAAATAAAATTATAGTTTATACTTCTTGAAAATGAGAGAATCTAGGTCTTTCCCAGTGTGAGTACTGTTGTTGTTATGAATCACAACTGATTAAATCAACTAGGAAAATTAACAGTTGCAAATCGACACGAGAAATTAATTTGCCTGTGCTAACTTTGTATGTCTAGTAGATATTTAATGTTCTGATACATATTTTTTATCTACATAATCACAGTGGGCATTAAAAGCTTTATTTTGTACCACAACATGAAATCTGTACATGTCAGAGGTGCTATAAAAAAGACTGTATTAAAAAGTCAAGGCTTGGTTTTAGTAGGGGTATTAAGACTGTAAATTTTCTAAATCCATTTATCAGTGCAAAGCAAAGTAAAATACACATTTACTGCATACGTAGATAAAAATCATGTATTTAAAATATCATTAAAAATGTATTCCACAAATTACTTTTGTTTAGAAAAATAAAAATGGTCCTTGAATTTCCTTCTTTTAAGATGTTTCATGCTTAAGTGCAAGTTTTGTGCATTCCAGTAGAAAGGTAAATCAGTGTTCTTCTAGAATAAGGTTTCTCTTTCCAGTAGGAGTAGCTTTTATGCAATATCCAGCTTGTTGTCCAGGTTTTAATATCGACTATTTTGGATATCAGGCTAGGATCATTTTCATGACAAAACACTGTATTTGGTGGGAGGAAGAGTGTATTTATGTGAGAGTTGGTCCTACCAAACAAATCAGAATCTAAAACCTGAAGGGTTGCCTGATGCTATGGCCAAATGCACGCAGAACACATGCAGGCATTCAGAAGTTACATGGCTGGGGAAGATTTACACCTCAGCCATGCTTGGGCCTGTCAAGGGATGGCATGCTCATGCCCTTGAATGATTTAGTTTTCTAGAGTTGTTAGTTTTTCCCTCTCATGAAAAGAGAGATTGCAGAGAACTGATCCGATCTCTTCCTGTGCAAGTTCTAGATTTACCTCTTAATACACTTATGTTCAGTCGTTTTCTGTTCCCAACCAAACAAATAAATGTCAGCTAGCTATGTCACTGTGATTTTTGCCAATGCTACAGCTCTTCTGTAAAGAGTGTTCTGTAGGAAATTTCGTTTCCCTATGAAGAACCATCACATGAAATGCTAAAATTGAGAGTGTTTGCTTGTGTGCGTGCAGATGCCTACATGCACACACATACAAGGTGTTATAGCTTCAACTGAGACAGTTCTCAAGTATGTCATTGTTTCTTGCTGACAATCTGATTTTTATTTTCCCACAGTGGGATGGAGTAGGACCTCTCCCAGACTGTGCAGAACCACCCAAAGGAATCCAGATGCTGTGGCACCCTTCAATAGTCAAACCCTACCTCACACTTCTTTCTGAGTGCTCAAATCCAGACACGCTGGAGGGGGCAGCAGGGGCACTGCAGAACTTGGCTGCTGGGAGTTGGAAGGTAGGAATATTGACCTGATAAGTTTTTCTTTTTAATTCAGAACTTTCTACAAATGACAGCAAATTGTTGGTATAAGTTTATCTGAGTGCTCCTGATAGTGGAATAACTCTCTGTTTTCACAGAACTATCTGCAGTCAAAGCTGAGATAGTATTTTAAGTCTTCTGAATTGATACAGATAATCATATCATAGGAAAAGTCAGCACACAGCAGTGAAAATCACATTGGTCAAGTATGAAAAATTGCTGCTGAAAAACAATATCCAAATGTGGAGATGCAACATCTTTATGAATCTGTAGTGGCAGAACCATGAAAAATGAGTCAAAAATATCACCAGTGACAATCAGATGAAACCATATTGTTTTGTCACTGCAGAAACTGGTTGACATTTTGTTTCCTATGAGAAAGTAGGCAGGAACATAACAAGATATAAATTAAATGATGCCAACACAAATAATTTCATCATCTACTTTTTTAAAATATTAAGAAATTATTAACATATGCCAACAGAATGAGTAAACGTGTACAATTAGCAAGAAAATGCTTAGTCAAAGCACTATGTTCCAGCGAATTCTACTCTTCAGTTGTAATCTAATGATCCATTTTTCCCTCTCCAATTATTTCTGGTGTACTGAGGAAAAAAAATAAGAATTCATTTACTAGATTTAGAAAATATTCCTGGATTTAAAATAAATTGGTAAAATCAGAGATAACAGATGAGCTTGTGTCGTGGTTTAACCCGGCCGGCAGCTAAACACCACGCAGCCGTTCGCTCACCCTCCCCCTCCATCTCTGGGACAGCTTGATTTACTTTTTAGGGCAATTTCTTCATCCCTTTTCTGATGTCAAACTGATTTGATTGGGTGAAAGTACTATCTATCTAATCCTGTTGTATAAAGGTAATGCATTGGTTTACTCTCCATGGGAAGTTTTCATATTTACAATGAACATATACATGTATGTATAGGGAAATGCAGTTACGAAAGTTAGGTCTTAGAAGATGTCCTGTTTGGTTTTAAGCATGTGGTCATTCGTATGTGAAGTGTGTATAAGTACCAATTTCAGTAAGTATTAATTTCGAAATATTAGACCTGAGGCTAATGAATGTCATTTTTTTTCCCATACAATTTTATTGGAAGCTGAGTTGGCACATTCAGCAGATCTTTAGAGGCTGATTGTGTTTTTTTTGAGTACTGCATTCCAGCAAACTTATAAAATTCATTTGACTGTTGCATTCTATGACATGATGAAGTGAGTGAAAAGTCTCTGTCCAGTGGTTTTGCCCTACGAAGTGCTATGTATACACTGTGCCTGAAAATCATTATAATTTTATTATTCTCATATTGTAGACCACATCAGATGATTGTGTAATTCTGGCACAGAAAAGTGATAAATGTGTTTTATTCATCCGGGAATGGGTGTAGCCCCAGTCCAAATGAGAAAACAATGCATTCATATTTGCCAGCACTAATAGGAGTGCTAAAATCCAAGCAGTGCCCTCTCTCCCATTTCTAATAAATCTGTATCTGTCGTCCTTTAGTTCACAGATGTGTACAGTGAACTAGAGAGGAAGAAGAGCTCCGCAGAGCTCTTGGACAAGTGATATGGTGGAATAACTGATTTGAACTTTTAATACTATTCATGCTGATACCATGGAAAAAGCTTGGTTGTTCTCTTGTTGCTCTATTTTTCTAAAGATTCACCAATTTCATTATAAGTGATGTGCAGACACAGAATGAATATCCTTAATTTCACATGTCATACCAGCCATTTTTGTGAGGGGAATAATCCTCTTTGGGGATTACATAAGCATTGATGTTTCCACCTTTTGACCTCTCTTTTCCACTGCTGCAGTCTTCTGGATATAAAATGACTGGAATAAAAGATAGAAAAATCTTAAGAGGTTATTCCTAAGGGAGATTTTCTTTCTTCTTTTCTTTTTCTTTTTGTTGAGCTCCTGCAAGAAATTATGTTTGTATAAAGAATGGGAAAATGGGAACTGATTTTTTTTTCTTGAACTTTATCAAGAAGTACTTTCTAATAAAGCAAAAGAGGAAAAGAGCAAACTGTATTATAACAGATGAAGTTGCAATTAATAATAAATAGCAATTGTGGTGGTATTTTCCCCCCCCAAATAACATAATCTTAATGCCAGAAGAATTCCAGAGTATATGAGGTAGCCAGTGCACCAGGCACTCATACACTTCCAAAGATACAGTCTGGTCTGGAAAAAAAAAATCCAGTGCAGTTCATATACATGTATTTGTATGGTTCTTTTCTAGCAGTTCCACCCTTCTTGTTCCTGTGGTATAAAGCTGACTAAATCCCCTTTGGTAACAGAGAGGTAACACTTTTAACACAGGCAGTGCTTAATCAATGTCATTATGAAGGGAAAGTGAGCAGATAAAAGGAAGCCTCAAATAATTACAAAAAAAAAAAAAAAAAGTCTAAGGGATTTAGATAAATGTCTTCCACCAGAATTAACAGATGATGTGTGTCTAAATCCCCTAGACTACTTTTCAAAGTTTCAGACACAGAAGCAGCAGTACATAGCTCTAAGGATTAACAGATGAAAAGGGCTGAAAGTGTTTTTATTTCGGGGAATACAGTTTTTCATTGATCCATACACGTAAAATTAACATATGCACATAATAAATCTTAATCTCTAGTACATTTTTAGCACTGTTTCACTTGCAGGAATTCCTTCTAAAGCCAAGCACTATAAAAAAAAAAAAAAAGTGCTAAATAAATGTATTTGCATAAGACTATTCTGTGTGAAGATAAAACACTTTGGGCCAATGTTTTGCTATAATATTACCCGAAGTTCTGCCATGTATTGCCCACTTGTAGAGTAAATTTGATTTTTTTGATATGACTAATACAATATTTGGTCCCTACAGTTATTATCAGAACCCAAGCAATCTGTAATGAATCAAAAAAGGAGCATAATGGTGACAAATACATTAAGCAGTCGAAATGTAAGTTTACCAATAAAACATGATTCTGACCTGAGGTGAGAGAAAGGATATTTTCAGTGCAAGAATTTAACTTGGGAAAGATGATGTCTGTATATCTTGATTTTGACACATATTCTGGTTCTGAAGAATAGATTGACAGTTTACACAGAAAGCAGGATTTTGGAGTAGAGGCTGTTTCAGGTGAATATGGAAGTTCCTTCATGTTGCTTTACTGCACCGGGCATAATTACACAGGCAGGACACAGGTATTTGAATCTGGTGGAAAGAAATCCATTACTTCCACGGAAAATGACATGCATATGCTGTATGATGATAATGGTGGATTTCTGGAGACTCATTGCTTTCCAAAAAGTTCTCCCCCATCAAATCATAACCAGGGTAATCTCACAGTATCCTGAACTTCCTGCAGGCACAAGGAATGGCGCATTAAAAGGAGAGGCATTGATTTTAGTTGTTTTCTTTCATTTCCACTGTTACTTTTTTTTTCCAGAAGTAGACTTTATCTAATTGTATTTATTACACTTCCAATTATACTTAATTTGAACTTGTATTCTAAGGCTGCTTACAACAGTGAAATAATAAAAACCTAAGCAAATACATTTCTCATCAAACTTAGTGACAGTTTTCCCTGAGCAAATAAGGTTTGGGGTAGCCTTTTGAAGTGGTGGAGACTCTTTACCTCCTATTAGGTATCCACTTCGATTGGGAGCTCTGTTAGCTTTCCTTACCGTTTAATTAGGGTGTTGTCAAGTTTGTGGTGTATCCACAAATAGAAACAGGAGGTTCACTGACTCACCCTGCTACATTCCAAAGACACCTGTCTACTCATTAAGAAATTTCTGTCACTGTAACACTTCAGACTTGAAGTCCTTTCTGCAACCTAATATCATTTATTTTAATACTTTGGATATCAAAAAATTATGAGGTATAACATTACAAGACTTATCCTGTAAAAGGAAATCTCCAGTTATTTTTATGTACAGTCTGGCATCAGTACGTTTCCTTGGATGGTGGGAATAAAAGAAGAGGCAAGTTCTTGTTAGTTTTCACCTTGGTCAATAGGCTATTAATGCATTCTATCTACTGAGCATGTAAAAAGTTATGTTCAAAATGTCCTGCAGTTAACAATGTCAAGAATCCAAGGTTATGTCCTTTCTGAACAACATTTTGCTCTCAGAAAGAAAGGAGAGATATTGAGATATCTGTATATTTTTATGTTTATCTATATATGTCTGACAGCTAAATTTAGGCTGCTGTCAGTTTATCTGCCAGAGAAATTTTTGTTGCTGTGAACTCGTCACCTGCAATGTTATTTGCTCTCTTACTTACAATTAAAAATACAGTGTTGTCACCACAAGTATAATGTCCTTAGTTTTGGTAAACCCCTAAAACCTCATTTCTTCATTCACATGACCCTGTTTTGTTTTAATGTGCTACTATAACTTGTAAAGGTAATGCATAAACACTTCCTGCATCTGCTTTAATGGCAGGATGGCTGGCTTCATTTTCCTAAGCAACCATTAGTCTCTTGAGCTCTGTAACACTAGGAACAAGTGCTTCTCTGTTTAAGTCTTGCAAGAGTATGAAGACAGAACATTCCTCGGGTTCTTTCTGCCTCCTGTAGTGCTCTTTGTTTAGATAACAGAATGTCCCTGCCTTTGATCCCCAACAGGTACAAAACCCATGTGAATGGGGTTTCTGGGTCGACGGCCTGATCTCTTGAGATAGCTAGATGAGATACCAGTCTTTGTTCCTTAGGCAAACAACTACATTTATTTTCTTAATTCCATCCTGGAGAAATCTGAGTCTCCAGGGAGTAAGAGCTCTATTAAGTAAATTATTAGATAAAGAAACTGAAAACATAAAAGGGACTGATTCAGTCAGAAGGTCAGTGCAGCGACTTCAAAGAGTAGAAAGAAAAGAGTTTGGAGCGCCTTGCCATCCAAACACTTGCAGATAATGAATAATTATTGTCTAAAATAGCAGACATCAAGGTTATCAATCTTCCTCTTATCAGGCAAGGCCATATTGTGGGTTTCTTGCCAGGCTTTTCTGGTGACTAATTATTTACATGTTAATCCTTCAGAGTTTCATCAGGCTGTGCCAGGAGGATATTTTTTGGATTCCAGTGAAAAGACTTTCTTTTCTTTTCTGCAAAATATTAGTATTATGAACTCTTATATGACCGGATGGAGAAGACCACTTACAACACACCAGCAAATCCACAAAGACAAAGTTTTTAAGGAATCAATGCATTAATCTAGCAGGAATTCTTACCTGGCTGGAATCTCCTGCATAGATTAGGCTGCAGGAATTAGTACAGAGAAGCCTATTAGCCCTGTAGGAAAGATAATGATATTGAAGGGCCAAGAAGATATTCAAGAAACAAGACCTGCTGCTGGAAACAGCAGTATCATAGACATCGTGGGGAGATCAACATGGGTATCAGTTTGTTGAATGGGAGCACAGCCTAGTAATGCGAGTGCAGTATATAAGTATACGCAGTCAATTTTCTTCCCATGATATGCATCACTTTTGTCCTGAAGCCTTTCTTTTATAATGATAGTAGGTGCGACACTTAGAAAAGTCATTGTAATTGCTCTTAGATCATTTTGAATACAAATTACCCACTTGTACTGCAGAATCAAGAAAGACAAGGTGCAAAGACAGCTCCTTCTGAACTTCATCTTTCTCAAACACTTGAGAAAGATGTCTTGAAGACATTGAAGATGTCTTCTGTTAACAGCATTTAAGTTTTCCTTTATTTATTTATTTGTGTATTTTTACCCACCCTATTATACATTTCTCTCTAAGGTCGAAGGTCCTGGAGCAAGAGGAAAGTAACCAGTTAATACATCACAGCAAATTCTGTCTCTAATCTTCCTGGTTCTGTTGGTAATTTGGTTTGCTCCATCACACCTACTGCCCTGATTTGGCTTTCATTTTGTGTTTTTTGTCTCTCCAGTTCCCCTTAACACTTAGTATCTCTACAGAGTCTCTGCATCACAGTGTTGACCTGTAGCAATACAATGCTGATTCTAGTCAAAACTGGAGTATATGATGTTGAAATGTTCTGAAGGTATTCAGATAATGCTGATGTCAGTGGCAGGAAAGTGAATCCATCCAAAATATCAAGTCTATTCAATTGTTGGCATTCCTTGGGGGTTTTTGTTTGTTTGTTTGACTGGTTTGGTTTGGTTTCTTTTTTTGTTTTCATTTTGTGCTAGGCATTTGTTCACTTTAGTTTGTTCTCCTCTGTCAGTGATTTACAGGAGAATATAGAAAACTATGTAAAACACTAGAAGGAGTTAACTTGTTAAATGCTTTCAAAATTTTCTTTAAAAGAGAAATAAGTTTGATACAGATGAATTACTCTTTTGTTGAATTTTAACCTGATGTAATCTTAATCCCTACAGGCATTCAGCTTTGGAAAGAGTCCTTTATAATAATAACAGTGGCAAACTAAGAAATAATTTTCCAGATTACTGTATTTTTCTTCTTAATTACCATGACAAAAATAAAAGAGAAACTACTAATGAAAGTAGACGTAGCGGAGCACTAGATTCCTTCAAAGTGATGTATAGTAGTTATGCTGTCCGAATTCAATTATCAGTAAAGACTATTCGTGCACAGATTGTGGCTCCTGTGCTTGTCTCTGATAATTTAGCTGCAATCTGATGCAGCGATAATGATTTTGTTTGTTTCCTTGTTCCATCTGAAGTGTGCGCCGTTCCCATAGGAGTTCTTTCTCTTTACAAACTGAACAGTTATTTGATCATTGACACCGCTGCTGATTTGTGGAGTAACAGGATGATTAAGTATATTGGCAGAGTGCCTCACTTACCAATAGGCAACAAACCCTTTGTCTCTTTTCTTTTTTATGATTTTTCATCTCTTTCTTTTATACTCCACTGAGCTCATATTAGCAGCTGACCTGCAATGTGGAAATGTAGGAATGTTCATGATGGCTTTAGGCAAACAAAAGAATTATCACTATACGCAAGAGTGAATCAATTTTTCCATTCTCTGAGAGAATAAAATAGCAGTTTTGAGGCATCTCAATTTGAGTATTCCTGAAATACACAGAGCACAGCATAATTGCTTGCAGAGACTTGTCCTAATTGGCAGTTTAAGGAAAGAGACACAGACAGTTCCTACCACTTGCGAAATGGAAAGTTCTCCGGAGACTGTTGAAACAATTAATAGACATTTCTGACTTTCTGCCTAAGGTGCTTCACTTGAAACAGAGCCAAAATGATAGCGATTTGCCATGAGGAGCCTGTGAACTTTTCCAAAGCAGATGGCATTCTCACCACTCTTTTCCACTTTCAGAAAAGGGAGCTGGGGGGGGAAGAGGAATGTGTAGGGGAGAGGAGTGATTTCACGCATTCTTTTCTGTCTTTCGCCTATTGTTTTATTTATGTGTTTGCATATGTGCATCTGTAAAACATTATAGCTGGAACTTTCCCCGTATGAAAACTTGGAAGCCGTATTATTGACTTTTATGATCAAATTAATTGGTACATTACATATACTGAAGACTTGGATGTCATTTATTCAGTGAAGTGATATATATATTCTTTTTTTTTTTCATACTGAATTATTTCAGTGTTATTCCTACAACATCTTTTGCTCTCTCCGAGGTTAAAGAATATATATTCTTAATTTATTTCCTAACTCCACCTGTTTCTTTTAGATTTTTGTTTTGAAATAGATAATGAAAATGCAACAACCAAGAAGTCTGTTGTAAGCCTGTCTTTCATAAAACAAGTGCCTGTGTTTTCCCTTGGTAGCTAAAAAGTTCAAAGGAAAGCATTCACAGAGGTTTTAATATGGAAGTTATAATACAGTGAAAGTTCAATAAAATCATTTTAGATCCTCTCTGGTATGGAGCAGACATAAATAATTAAAAACAAACAAACAAACCAACAAAAAACAACAAACCACCCCACTGATTCCTCATGTAATCCACTGAAAACTCTAAATCTGGGATGTACTTCTACAATGAACAGCAGCATCTCTCAATATGCTGCCTGCTAGCTTGAACTCACTCCTCAACCAGACAGGCTTACTATATTCTCAAGACAACTTCACTGCAAGCTTGAACTCTCACGCTGGCAGTCCTCATATAATCGCAGCAGATACACTGGCAACCTTCCCTGGGAGAAGCATAGAAAACACAGGGATGGGAGTTTTTAAGTGCAAAGAGTTATTGCTTTGGGTACACCCAGCTGCAGGTGACAGCATATTTAACTGGCAGGTATATGCATGGTTACTAAAAAAGGAAACTCAAAAAGATTACTTTGGGTAAAAGAAAGATATTTTTCTTTCAGCAGATACTTTAAATTAAAATCACTGATCCTTAAGATTTTGTTTTGTTTTATATCTCATGATCCCATACACTGGTTCTGGAGAAGTTGGTGCAGAAGCATAGATAGAATAAGATCAGTCCAGAATCCTGCTACCATTTGTTTATATTCTCTTACCTTAGAGCTATTCTTTGCTTTGCTGCAGAAAATGATGGCACATTTACATTTTAGACGTATTACATTATTGTGCTCAATGATGTTGAGAATCCTACATCCCATTTACCTGACTTGAAAGCTTATTGTAACCATTATCCCTGTTGTCTACAGCAAAGTCCAGCCAGATAGTTTTTGGTATGCATCTTTACTACAGAGGAGAAATAATAAAATAATATTCTTTAAATGCTGTTTTCTTATCCTTTTTCCCAATTTCCCCCGAGTCACATTACCTGAAATGAATTTGTACTCCAAATATCGCAACATTACAGCTTTTGCCTGTCCCTATTTCTGCCGTTGTTATCATAAATTCATTTTGTTTTGCTGCTCAGGGGCACCTGTCTATAGTATAAACAGATACGAGCTTTTTAAAATGAGCACCTGAACTGTGATAAGTAGAAGCCATATACAGAGGTTATGCATGATGTGCTGGTAGTGAGCGTGCTTTCCTTTTTCTAATACTTCATGTCATGGAATTGTTTTTTACTTTTTCTGTTTCTGGAAGAACACTACTGTGATCTAAATGTTCATTAAGGTGCGAGGTAACTGTTCTTTAAGGTTTTGTCAAAAGAGAAAGGTCACCATTATCTGAAAATGCTAAGGCATCTGAGTTTCTGAAGTATTTGAAACATTTCAAAGTCCAAGGGGTTCCAGAACTTTGCCTTCACCTTCCCAGTGTGAAGGCATGATAAGCATCCATGCCATAAAATGCTGAAAGGAGGAAAAAGCTCTGCTTCAGTAAATTCCTTCCAAATATCAGTACAAGGAATGTGAATTAGGACTGTATAAAAAATCAAGAGAAGAGTTCAAAATACTGGAAGTAGTGCATGCCTGGTAGATGGCCCGTTTCAAAGTAGACTGTGCTAGGTCAACCTGCACATCCTGTAGGTGTCAGATTTGGCAATAACCATGGATTTTAAAAACACAACATCACAGTTTTCATCATGTTTGCATTTTTCTAGCTTCTGGAGCTAACAGTAGAATGAAGAAGTGGATAGTATAGCTAATGTTTCGTTCCTTCAGATGCTGGGAACCCCAGGTTGTACAGCCATGAATGGACCTCCTGTTCAGTGCATGGCACACTGTGCAGACCCCATCCACGAAGAGGTTCACTGGCATGATAGTATTTAGAGCTCTTAGGGGATTTTCATAGAAGTAAACAACTCTGTCCATCACTTCCACTGTCAAAAAAAAAAAAAAGGGTGGGGTGGGTATTCATGTAAGAACATGTTGCTTCACTTTAAGATAAAAACAAAGACATGTCAGTGGTGTCATCGGGTGCCACGTGGAAGGTGCATACAAGTTCCTCTGTTATGACTAGCTGCTGAGTTTATCCTATAGGCAAGTGGTGTGTGCAGCATGGCACTGCACTGGCCTGCACCTGCTCAGGTCAACTGGTATGTGAATTACTAACTCCTTGATGTACAGTGCTGTTCCAGTTAGGTGGAAGGTGTCAAAAATCAAATGTATAGTTGTCTCTTTTTTTTTTTTTCTTGAACAAGTTGGCAATCACAAGAGAAATTATAAAATCATTTTCCAGATTTTTTAACTGATTAATTCTTATGATCACAGCAATGAAATTCTCATACATCTTGAACTTATTTAGTAGTATATATTTTGTAATACAAATGTTGTTGTTTTAGCAGCGAACAAACAACATTAGATGTTGTATAGCAAATGCTGATGCAAAGCAAGTTTTCCAAAGGCTTGGGCTGTAAAATGTAACCAGGTGTGCTAGAATTCAAGTCAATTCATCAATTAATTTCTCTGCCACCATGAAAAATTAGTGTGGATTTCCAAATCAAGTATTTGCCTGGCATCATAAACGCAATTATTTCCTCTCTTTTGAGTTTACATCCACATGCTTCTGTTACGCCTTACTCTGTAACCTCAGATGCCTTGCTATCTTGGATGCATTTCTCACTTTCTTCTTCATGTTCTCCCATGTGTCTTTACAGTGGTCAGTGTATATCCGTGCTGCTGTCCGCAAAGAAAAAGGACTGCCAATCCTGGTAGAACTGCTTCGAATAGACAATGACCGGGTGGTGTGTGCAGTAGCTACAGCTTTACGAAACATGGCCTTAGATGTCAGAAATAAGGAGTTAATAGGTATGTTCTTTCCAATCTGTCTCTATTTTCTGTACTTTTTTTTTTTTTTTTTTTTTTTTTTAACCTTACGGCAGGATAAGCAAAATGAAAGCAATTATTCTCACATTTCTAACATAATTTCTTTAATTCTTTTTCTAATGTGTTATATTCACATTTTATGTGACAGCTTAATGCTATATTGCAAGGAATTGTTAAATTAATTAAACATCATGCAACACTTTATGATTTGTCATACTGTAATCTCCAGAAGAAGAATAATGGCTTTGTTCTGCTTTAGCACTTCATTCATAGGCTGACAGTAGCACTTGCAATTTCCAGATCAAGAATATGAGCAGAGCAGCCACCCCGATCCTCAGATTCTCTATTGCAAGTAATATTATGAATCATGGACTTTAAAGATGTTTCCAGGAATTTACTGGGCATATTAGTATCTCCAGCAAGAGAACTGGGAGATACTTAATTTTCAAACATGTGCAGTATAGGAAGAAAACAATTTACATATTTACATAAATCATTGCTGTTTCTGAATTCTGATAGTATGGTAAGCAGTCTTCTTGAGTTTTCTGGTATCTTTATCATTATTATTTTTATTATTATTAATATTATTATTTTGTTTATCTGTGTTGTTGTTGTTTTGGCTTAGTTTTAGCTGAAATTCATTCAAATGCTATGAATCATCGAAATTCTATTTTCATGTTCGGTCTTTGAAAAATAATCACTTTATTGGGCTTGAATTACTTCAACAGTTCGTGACAAAATTATTTCTACTTCCACTGTACATTAAGGGTATATTTTTCTTCATTTTTGCTAGCTACTTAATTTGTTATCATTACAGCATACTTATCCTCCTCTGCCTTTAATTACAGAATTCCACAAATAGAAACTTTGATCATAATGCTTTATTATTTATATTCAGTGCTATCTCAGGGTTAGTGCTTCATTACAGCAGTGCTCTGCAACTTGTTAAAACAAGGCAATCACTCTCCTGACATATTTTACAAACTAGTGACAACTTCACTGACAAAATGTTGTAAAGCAAATAGAGGTAGAGACTGGTGAATAGTGTAAACCTGCTAGGCTTACCCAGGAATTGAACTCAAGACTGATGCTTTCTTCGCATGCCAGAGCACCGTACTTGGTCAGCTTTTGCTCATGTTACAGTTGATAAAATTGGCATGAAATTAGAGTTGTTTGATGTATTGTTTTCAGCCTTCAGGAAGCAAGATACTGCAAGTGTGGGTGTTTGCTTTTTTTTGTGTGTGTGTGTGTGTTTGTTTTTTTCTGTTGTTTTTTTTTTTTAGAAATTTTAAAGTAGAAATCATTGCTGAAGCCAGTATATCAGTCCATCTAATCTGGGTGAATAACTGATGATCTTTTTATTTTGTCTCATGATCCCACCTCCACTTTCAGTCTTCAGCATGTCATAGTCTATTCAACATCTTAGTCCTTTTCTTATGGGACTTTCTCTATAGGGTTCACAAACCACATTCACATTTTTTTTTTCTGTAATCTCTTATTTACTTATTGACAATGCACAAAATATTTAATAGTCAAATTTACTGAGTGTAAACATGGTTTGTAATGCTATGAATTAGGCTTTGGTTAGCTTTCCTATACTGTGATTTTCATTTTATAATTGAATTTTTTTTTATTTCCTTTCTGAATATTCAAATTTCATTTAGGAATGTAAAGCTAAGCATGTGAAAATAGAGCTGCCTTTTAATATGACATGCCATACAAAATACTCGTCAAATTATGGATAATAAGATTGCATAGCTTCCGAATGTTAATGTTTTATGGAATATTCAGAGAACATGTGATGTAAACAAAGAAGAATTTTAAAAAGACAGAAAAAGTCTGTTGACAATAATCACCTAATAGTTTTATTTATCTTGCCAGATGGTTATGACTGCAGTGCTGCTCAGAGTTAAATTATTTGTGGGGTGATTCTGGGGAATTGTACTTTATAATTACAAAACACATTTGTTGCAGTTTAGAAAAAAGTGCAAACATGCCAATACAATAGGGAAGGTATGACTATAGTTCCTGAACCATTTGAGCTATGATCTTTGTATGTTTATTTCTTTGGCTTTTTTCACTGCACTTCAAAGTAACAGTAATAATGGTCACTATTTCTCTTGTTCACGATTATTTTATAGTGAATTGGTCACATCATAGATCTGATTTTCATAAATGCTGAACATCTGCAGTTGTCAAGGATTTCAACTCATTGTAAGCAGTCTGGTTCTGTGAATATTGAAATTCCACATGTTCTGAGATACCTTCACTGTTGCTATGGAAAGGAGGGCTCAAGGAACGCTTGTTAGCGTTCATCACATGAGCTCTTTCTAACTAAGTAGAATCAGCATCCTGTTTATCGTGCCTCTTTGAAGTTTCAGTTTGTGCATCATATTCTTGTGGTGACAAACTCTACCTCACAGACTGTGATTTTCACCTTAGGATAACCTTTTTTAAAGGTTAATTGTCCATCTGTATACACAGTAAAGATTCTGTAGGTATAATCGCATTTCTTTTCAGTGGTGCTGTGGTTCCATTCCCAGCTGACAAAATTTTACTGATATAGGCCACAAAATGTGATATTTCTTTCTGCTGCTGCCAAGCAGCCCATAAATCAGTGTTGAGGCATCTGGCAAACATATCAGAAAGATTGCTAAAATTCAGACTCACCTGTACCAAACTACAAAACAAACAAAACGACCACAAATTTCTTTCTAGACTTTGTAGAATTTACCAATCTATTTTGGTTTTGTCACAAATCTATCAGGTGTGTTGTTATATTGAGAAAGTTTGGGGCCAGCTTTCTCTTAAACTTTTTCTCAGCCATCCCCATATAGCATTTTGTTGTTGTTTGTTTGTTTGTTTGTTTTATAGTGATTTTTTCTTCCTGGGTTTCATTTAGGACCTGCTCTCTGTCCTTAAAACGACCCTCATTTTTCTCCTTCTCCATCAGTTCTACATTGTGCCATGTGCTCTCTAGTTGAAGGTTCAGACAGTGGGCAAATTCATCTTTCTCCTCACCAAAATTAAACCACACTGAGATGAAGACATAGTAAGCTCAGCCTATCTTGTACTGATACTAGGTAATCCAGCACCTGTTTTTCCCTCCTTGGGCATACTGCCCAGTCATTTTCAGGTCATATTCATTTTCCACTTGCATTTCAGGACCATCATCTGTACAAAATAGCAGCTGTTCTATGTTGCTTCTCAAAAGTGTGCCCCATGGGAAGGCTCATCAATGTTGTCTCTCTCCCAGCAGTGCCACGGCTGAGGGAAGTAGTGCTGTGGGCCTTGGGGATGTATGACAGTTGATATTGCCTGTTGTATTCTTTCAGTGCACGGTTTTGTGCTTCAGGTCTTTCTGTCAGCTTGTCCTTATCCTGACAGTGATTTCCAATGTGATTCTGGGCCAATGGTGATTGAGAGAAATATCGTACTATTATTTCAACAGCCCCACTCATGCAATTTCTGTGGCCACTTGGGCTATATTTTTGTGGTTAAATAAAAGATATTTTAAGAAACCAAAAGTATTTTGATCACTCACCCTTGAAAAAAAAGGAGGACAATTCCACCTAATGCTTTTTGTTGACTTACTGACCTATGCAGGAGCTATATATCCTTATATATCTCTTCATTTACAGTATGTGGAGAAGCCATGTATCTGTTCAGGTCTCTAGATTCTAGTGAGGGGATAAATTAAAGTGCTGCAGTAATTAAGACATCACTTTTGTGGATATCATTGCAAAAGCATTATTCAACCAAGTCTTGAGACAGGGCATGCAAAGGAGGGTTATTTTTTAATAATTGTTCCAGGCTATAAGGTGTCAGTACTGAATTATTCTCAATTCCCACTCATCTGTTGGTGATACAGTTAGTTATAAAGATAGTGTATCAATTAAATTGTTGCTCAGCTTGTGTTGGAACCTGCTTAGTCTTGCTAGGTGTCTAAAAGTTTTGTATCCCATGTAATATACATGAAATAGATTCCCTTACAGTTGGCAGACAAAGAGAAACTCTCAGAAAGTGATTGAACTAATATGATAAAATGGATCTCACCCTGTATTACTGCCCCGCCACTGTGAGAAATTAAAAAAAAAGGGGAATGTGTAAATTGCCGCTGAGCCATCTCATGAGCAGTGTATATGTATTTGAGTGTCTGAAGAAGACAGTGTTTGGTAGAAAGTTTTATTGCTAAATCAGAGAAAGTTTGGTTGAAATATGTATCAAGAGTTCACAACTCTAATGAATTGTTAGACTCATAGAATAATTCAGGTTAGAAGGAACTTCAGGAGGTCATCCAGCCCAGCCTCGTACTCAGAGCAGGGTCAGGTATGTTATTTCAAAGTGTGATATTGATTCACATTTGGAAAGATTTGCTTTCAGCTGCTGGCTGAAAACATGTCAAAAACAAGCATTTGCATTCTAACAGCAGAATGTGACTTGTGGAGCATAAATAGCTATGTGGGTTCCTACTATCCTAGAACATGGCCACTTTTCAATACCATAACTTTGTTTCTGTCTCAGTAATAAATCCAAGTGGAGATGGTATTTACTTTTTTAGTTACAAGAACCAAAGCTATAAAAATTCTAAGTGCTAGTAATGTATATTGATAGAGAATACAGTGATGGACTGGAAGGTGATTATATAAAATATGCGGTTTTCATCTCACTTAGAGTGTATACACACAGCTTTCTTTCCTTTTTAAATGTGAACACTTTTGAATTTGTCACATATACATCTGCAAGAATCTGAGTCACTGATTTTTTATTGAATTTTTAATTGACTTATAAAGCAGCTTAGTCACTGAAATGTTAAATTGACGTAAATTCACAATGCATAAGATGCCAGAAGATGTTAATCACAAACCGTAGACATTTTTTCAGAAGTTGAAGAAAGAATATATACCGCTATTTGTTCAATGTGTGTTCTTCTTTATTGCACTTCATTTTCTATGTTTAGTAGTTGAGCTGTGCAAAACATATATTACAATAAACAGATACCTGAATTAAAAGATGTTGTCGTCAAGAAGTTGATTTAGCAAATGGAAAAGATGGTCATGCATTAATAGCTCATGTTCCTTACTTTGTATCAATGAAGAGAAGAATATTATTAAACACATAATTTAGCTTTGTAGTTTTATAACACCTCTATGGCAAAGTTTAGACTCCCTGTTTTCTAACGTTGTATACATAAGTTAGCTGAGAACTTAAACTGACAGAAGTTTAAATGTTAAATATTTTTCCATTACAGTGTAAAAGCTTTCTGTCAAGGAGATTTTGACATTTCATGTGCCTTCAGCCACTTGTGCATTGCCGTTTGCTCTGTTTTATCTCAAATATATTTCTGGCAAGCAGACCAGAAGGTTATAGAGGATAGGAAAGGTTTCCTTCCTCAGTCATTTCTTATTAAACAGCATTCTCAAGTGAAGAGATTTAGGGAGAAAAACAGGGTTGGTAAAAATGAATTCTCATTTTTAAGATCAAAGTCACAATCAGGCATTTTTAAGACTACATTAAGTCTCCTTTACATCTGAACATCCCTATAGCATAAGTATGGCAGTATGGATTTGGATCAGTTTCCCTCTACCATGAACCATATAAAAATGTGCTGTTTAAGCTAGTTAGGTAGGTTTCTGCTATAGACTGCAGAGAGAAAACAGCACATCTAGGTGTTCGCCCCAGTCACCTTTGTCACCATGAGTCTTGGATCTTAGGGTGAAGCGAATCCTGGGTGAGAACCTAGAGCAGTAGCCAGGGACTTGATGACTAGCGTTTGGGAGACTGAAGATGAGCAGGTAGAATCTTAAGAAATTCTTTTGATAAGCAGAATAAGTTGTTTTGCTTGCCTTTAATTAGCTTAGGTTTTACAAGGACAATTAGTGAAAAAGCACTGCAATTTTTCATTACCACTCAAAGCAACAGAAAGAACTGAATACAGGCTCAGGTCTAGCATATCAGAGAATACCACTTTCAGAGATGGGGTTTTTATTGTAATCGCATAGTCAAAGAAACACACAGCATTTCTTCTCTATAAAATAAGATCAAGATGCTTCACAATACTAACCATATAACACAGCCCCAGGTCAGCCTTTCTTTCCTCATAGTAGAATACACTGCAGAAATGCCTAGAAAATATATTGGCATCTATATTTGGCATTTATATCTTAAATGCCAAAGTCTCAAGAGAGTCATCTGCAATATTGCAATAGGAAAACCTAGATTCAGTTTGACTGCCAAAAGAAAAACAACAAAAACAAACATAAAAACTAACTAAATAAATAAGCAGACAACTGATGTACCTTCTCACCTCTCTGATGTGCATTTCACACATAAGAAAGTGCCCCAACCTGTACGTTACGTTTTGAGATGATAAACAATTTCAGTTTGGTTCTGGTTTTCTGCACACGGTATAAAGCAATTAAATTGAACTGTATACACTTCTCACTCAGAAAATTGACATTTCAAACAATTCAGTATTAATTTTCATGTCTGTTTCTCAGTGTGTTCGTGCTGAGAAGTGCTACTTATCTTTTGGAAATTCAGAGTTCTGATCTAAAAAGTGCATGTAGTTCAGTTGCATATTGCATTAAACATGCAACAGTAGAAATGCAAATGTCTTAAACTGCCAAAGTAATTTTAAAAGTACCTTTAAATCCACAAGGAATTACTCCATATCTGCAAAGCAGTTTTAAAAATTGAAGTTTTGTGGCAGATGTACATTAACAGGTAAGTGTATCAAAACAGATGTTTCCAGCCTGTTGTGTATCATCTTCAATTCATGGAACAGTAAGTTAATTTTATTCTACATAAGATGCAAAATACCTTTCTCTCCTGGAATTGTTATCAATTTAAGCCATTTTCAAATGATAAAAATTACATACATGTCATTTTTTACTAAAAGCACATTTCCTTGAAGAAACTAGAACTCTTATCCTTCCCATGACACATCAATGAAAGAGTAAAATACAGCAAATTATCATTTGATAGAGTAAATTTAAAATTCTTCTTGCATGTGAAGACTTTAGGAATGGGTCTAGGGCACTGTAGTTTCAAAGAATGTTGAACATGGAGCTGAGAAAGGAAAAAAGCTAGCACGGGTGTAAAATACCTGTGGGTATGCAACAAAGATGTTCGTTATCATCTGGTAGCTAAACATTTGGACCATAAAATGTCTGATTTTCCAAGGGCAATATGACAAAGATAAAAGAATCAGAGAGTAGTTTTTCAAGGAATGCCAGATTAGGAAGTAGTGCTGATATCTGCATTCTTATAGC
This sequence comes from Aythya ferina, assembly GCF_964211825.1. Taxonomy (NCBI): domain Eukaryota; kingdom Metazoa; phylum Chordata; class Aves; order Anseriformes; family Anatidae; genus Aythya; species Aythya ferina. The sequence continues at coordinate 85,093,633 of NC_140297.1, forward strand.
TGGTGTTTTATCCGAATCTCAATGTAGTTAAACTGAATTTAGTTTTTCTTTTCCATTCCTGACCATTAACGTTCCTAGTTGTTATTAGTAGCCCCAGGCTACAAAGAATGTGACTGGATTTCTCTGATGGGTTATATGTATTCCTTCCCAAAATATGAGAGCTCCTTGTGCTCGTTTACTCTGTGACGGTTGTAAAGAGTCAGCTTAGTCTCATACTTGTTGGTTTCTGCATGGCATCTTCAGATGACACTGTTTTGCTTACAGAATAATTGTTTTTCATGAAGTACTTTGATGTAGGATTTGGGTGCTTGTAAAAACTGAGGCATAGACCAGTTGTTTACATCATTTATTCTGTGTTGTGTTTTTTTGTTTTTTTTTGTGTGTTTTTTTTTTTTTTACTGTTAAAGGCTCTTGTTTCAGATATTATTATTAAAACTTCAAATATCCTTCTGATTACAGAAAGCAGAACAATAGTCTATAGCAGCAGCTTTTGCAAATAAATTCTTGCATATCTTACCTACCTTTATAGTGTACCTTTGTAGGTGTGCGTAGTATCTCTGAACATGCTGTCCTGGATGGCTGGAAGTAGCGCCAGTGTGTTAGCTTTCTGCTCCTTTTGGGGTTCTTCTGTTGAATACTAGTTGAATAGGTCTCAGATTAATCAGCTGGAAACCCTACTTCACAAGCAATTAAAAAAAAATAATAATCCAAGTCTGTTGTTTCATGCATATAACTGCTGGGATGGAATAGCAACAGTTTTGTAATACACAGTGACAAAATACTAAAAGGGTAACAAATCCTAATCATCTGATATAAGTGAGGAAATAATCAATTTGCTGAGGGGCCTTATTATCATAATTCCATAAGGTAAGGCTGTGATTCTGGTACTTAATATCTAGATGGGCTCAATTAAACAAAATAAAGAAATTTAGTTTTCCTCCCAAGGAAAGCCTAGAGAACCCTCAGAATCATCTTCAAAGCCCCATTGATCTCTGCATGGCATCTCTATGAAATTATTTGAAATCTGGTATTACTGATATCATCTTTAGTATTACGTTTTTCATTTTCCTTTTGCTTCCTCTTGTGGCTGCATTATGCAAGAGATTGTGCAAACATTAAAAAGATACAATGACTACCCCCTAGAGTTAGCAATTTTTATATATATAATGTATAATACTTTATAATGATAGATTAGACTTCAGCAATTGATCTAAGAAAGCATTACTATTTAAATCCATGCTTTTGGTGTAGAAATATAGTATGCATAATGCAATTTGAAGGATTGCATTATGACAAAAGAATACAGCACTTTGTTAAAGCTTATAATTGAAGTCTTTTTTTTTTTTTTTTTAAGAAACCAAATAATTGAATATTTTAGATGTGATCCCTCCAGTACTCCAGATTGAAAACTTTGAACAAGCTTGACACAGAACCACCTCCAAAGAGACCAATTTGAGAATTTTCAGGAGAAAATGGAGACCTGCCCTATAGAAAGAAAAGGAAATAAAATCTGCCTTGTCACTGGTAGGGCTGTTTTGTAAACCCTGATGAATGTGCAGGGAAGGCATCAACAATGAAGGTCAAAATTTACATTTCTTTATAGGCAGCCTTACCTACTAACAGGCTGGGTTAAATATACCGAGAAATTTGTGTGGATACTAGCTGAAATGATTTGAGTAAGCAAATTCTGCTTGCAGTTATATTTCATGAAATTAAGGAAAATGTTTTAAAATACACTCTTTATATTGGTTGAAAGAGTCATAAAACTTCAAGATGAACCTCTTCTTTACACTATCCCATTAAGTAGTTGCAGTAAGTAAGATCTCTCCTTAACCTTCATAGTGCCAGCAAATGCTGTTCTTGCATGCCATGTGTTCCAGCCCCTTGAGTATCTTTGTTGTGCTCCACTAGACTTGCTCCACTGTTGCAGTGTTTACCACATACAGGGGAGACCAAAACTGGGTGCAATACTTTTCATGCAAGCTAGAGGAAGAATCATCTGAGTCTAGATGAAGAATCATTTTTGTGGCTAAACTCCACCACATACAGCCTAGGATGTGGTCAGCCTTTGCTGCCAGGGCATATTTTTGACTCATATTCAAATATGAATTCATATTCAAATATGAATATGAGTCAAAAATCCACTAGCATCCACTAGCACCCCTAGGTTTTGGGTTTCTTTTGAAAACCTGCACTCCAACCAGTTGTCCCACAACCTGTACTGATGCGTGTGGTTATTTCCTCCCACGTGCAGGACTTGCCTGTTAACTCTGAGGTTGTTCAGCTGAGTAGCAGCCCTGTCCTCTGGTATTTTGTCTGTTCCAGTATATTGACTATTCCTCGCAACATTTTTTTGTCCACAGGCTTTCTGAGAATGCTTTCTATTCTATCATTCAGGTTGTTAGTGAGGATGTTAAACAGTATTGCCCCCACTATCAACACCTGTGGGACACCACTAGTAACCACCTGCCAGTTGGATTTTTCACTGCTGATCACCACCTTTTGAGGCCAGCAGTCAAGCCAGTTTTCCACCCACCATACCATCCACTTATCTGATCAAAGTGTCACCAGTTTGGCTGTAAGGATACTATAGTGAGTAAGAAGTGGGTAAGCTGATGTGTTGATTACTTCAAGCCATGCAGAGTAAACTCTGTAATTCCAAAATTAGAAGTGGATAAACACAATTTCAATGTGTTTAACCTCAGTGACATCATTGCATATATTTAAATTACTTCAGTGTCACCAAATTTCAAACCACAATTTCAGTGGCACAAAATATGAGGACCATGGTCAGATCATATTATTCCTGTTGTGGAATTAAGGCAGTAATAGGATAATTGTCATTAAATCCACTTAAACGCAGGAGTTTGCTTCCTTTACGAGAGAGGGAATTATAGTTCAAAATGTTGTGGTTTTAGTGAGGCACTACCTTGCTAATTTAAAAAGGCAAATACTGTGGAATGTTTAACGTTGTCTTTTGGTTATTTTAAAACCAATAGAAATAAATGTAGTTGCGTTAATGTTCAGTAGTAGTAATCTCTTCAGTAGTAATTAGTCTTAGTAATCACGTGTAGTCTAATAGATTCTGACCTGATCTGATAAATAGCTCAATTGTGTAACAATAACATGAATTTAAAATTGTTGCAGATAAATTGGAAAAAATGGTGGTTGTAGGCAATGTGGTCACAAACACTAATACGTACAAAGGCATTTTCATTCTCTTCTCTCCTTTATTGTAATTTTCTTCAACTTCAGCAGTGTATATCATCTGCAAAATTACCCCCATATTAAATGGCATAGAGTACCTTTAAATTAATTGTTATATAAATGAATACATACACACAAAATTATGTTTGTAAGAATGTATGTAGTTCTACCTGCACCAAAGAGGAAGGGACAGTGTGCTGCGGGGTACACATGCATATGGAAAGGTATTCCATTTATCTTTAAAAAACGCATATTATGTCACGTGATTGCAACAACCAAACTAAAATCTTGTAGCTGTCAGCTTAATATTCTTCTTGTGGAAGCTAAAAGGAATTTTTCATTCGTGACAAACAGGATTCAACTCACAGTAACAAAGCAGCATTATTGAGAAGTGAGTAGGTCTGAAAGGGTGCTAATTATCATAACATTTTAAAGCAATGCTGAGACCTACTGTAAATCCAGAGTTAAGTATGAGAGCAGGAGAAGTAAAAGTACAACTTAGTTTTACAGTGTAGAGTTTTTAGGTGCATGGTGGTGCATTAAGAACTGAATTTCAATTTTCAGTCATGACATAGGCTCTAAGCGGACTATTGTAAAGGGACTAATAGTCAATTTTGGAAAATGGAGTTGGATGCCAGTTAAGTCATTTTTGTTCCTTTGAAAATGTTGCACTTTCGTCACTAAGCAAAGCTAATAGGAAAATAAAATTATATTAAACTATTACATAAAGAGAGTTCCTTTTTTAATAGTGGAATTTCCGTTCTCACTCTAAAGTTATAGGTTCTTAGATGATTGAGTTAGCATGTTTAGAAAATTTATTTCCCAAATCTGAGACACCATAACTCACCCTGAGGCAGTCCATGGCAGAAGGTATTCCTGCTCCTAGCCTCCCTCCAGCCTCTCATTAACACATCGTGTCTACACTCAAACTACTTGTGTTAGTCAGTGCTGCCTGACTTATTGGTCAAAATGAGCTGAGTGAGCAAAAAATGACTTTTCTTTTGCAGACAAACTCTTCTTAAACAGAACAAAGTCAAACAACTCACAAGAGTAGCTGACAGGAGGGTTGGAAAACTCTGCTTGGCCCAGTTGCGCTTGTGAGGCTCAAAATGGGGTCATTATCTGATATACTTTCCACTTGCACACTGGATGTCCCCCCACACCCTGAAGGTTGCTTTAATTTGTTAGAATGCAACCACTATGAGCCTTACCATAGTATTGCTGCACCAGTGTAAACAGTTATGTGGCTAAAAAAAAAATAAATGTTTTGGTAATTCCCTTCTGTTTTTTCTTAAAAATTACAATAAAAAAACAGATAAGCTGCATGCAACAGCCAGACAAAACCAGACTGCTTTGGAATACAATGATATCAGATAGGTTGACATGGCTACATGTATAATTTCCCTATGTAGGTATTAAATCTTCAGGAGTTAAAGGTGTTATCCCCTCTTGTACAATACTATACTGCCAATGTCTAAATCAAGCCCCGAAGAAAAGGGCATGTCTCCTTCTCTCCTGTGAGCCACTAACAATCTGAAATAGGGAGTTCATCATGAGCAAAGCCTCTGAGATGAGGGTTCTGAGGATGGATTTTTGTGCATTATCCACTGTAGTTAAATCCATTCTTCTGCCTTGAGATTGAATATGTATGTGCCTTACATGGAAGAGCTCAGCCTCTTCGTAGGAATACTGAAATTCATCTCATTCGCTTGTAGCCCTATTTAAGCATCTTTCATTCTCAGGGACTTCTCTGATAAGCTACCCTCAGCTTACAGAAACTTCAAAGCCGAAGCAAAGTTATTAAAAAGAGAAAGAAAAAAGAACTGCACCTTTAGTTAAAGCTTCAAACAAGGCAAAAAATGATTAAGTGTCAGAGTTTAGCTTATTTGTAACCCTTCCCACATTCTTACAGAAATCAAATGTCTCTTTCTTCACCCTTATTTATTATAAAATGTACTTTAAAGTATAAGACATCAGTAGCTATTAGCCTGGCAGTATTAATAAGACTGCAATTAGGAGCCCTATGGCTAGAGATTTGTTGTATATTTGCCACTGAAGTAAACAAACTAAGAGAATTAAATGGTTTAGAAGGCAAATGTTGCAAAATCAATCATGTCTGGTAGTTGGAAGTGTTAATTTGTTCTCTAGGTTTGTTCAGTTATTCCTGAGCAAAGGAACTGTTACGTTTTAGATGGCTTCTTGATAGCTCAGGTCACTGGCCTGAGTTGTATTCGTTTCCTTAACTGTGAATGAATAATCACAAGTCTGTCATTGTCAGGGATGGTAAAGTGCAGAAAGTGTCTAGAGATCATCAGCTAAAAGGCATTCTAAAACAGCAAGTCATAACTACAAACGGATGGGAGTACTTGCAAACATGGTGGTGCTAATCTGTAAACTAGGACACCATGAACAACACAGAATATTCTTTAGTACCAGTCTTGGCGTATAGCCTAGATTAAATTGCAGAGTGAGCCCAGGAGAAAGCATCCAAGGTGAGCTACTCACACACTAATCTTGCTGCAAAGGGCAGTGCCCTGTGTATTGTGCCCCTTGGAGTGTACATAACTCTTGCAGGGTAGGCAGGCGAGTCAGAGCAGGCCCTTCTGTCAGGGACCTGGAAGCCAGGTTTGTCCAGTCACTTGAAGGCTGTGATCAAAGAGGAAGGATATTGTCTGGATTATGAAGAGTACTGGAAGGAGATAAGATGTCCATGCTTTCTGCTTCTCCTCATCCTGAAGGAAAGGAAGCAGACAACATGAGGGGGTAAGGAAAGAAAGATGGTGATAAAATGAACTTGGGGAATTGTGGGGTTTGAAAATGTAGCGAAAACTGAGATTCAAAGACCTGGATCATGTGCCTTAGGTTGTTGAACCTGCCATGTCTCTTATCTCACTTGCTTCTCTTCTTGGACCTCTGAGTGGTTTATTCCTTTTGCAAACAAGGTAGTGGACCCATTCACTTGGCTTCCAGATAACTGCTCAATTTTCTCCCTGAACTGTCTCTGTCCACCATCACCAGCTACAATGTCTTCACATCAGTCCCCACATTTTGCTTTTTTTTTTTTTTTTCCTAGTCTGGCCCAAATTCTTCCTGTTTTTCCTTTGACACTGCGATCACATGGCACTTCATGTCTTTTCCACTGCATCTCTCTTCTCTGCTTATCTTGTACCTAAGAATGTCTGCTTAAACTGGGTTGCTTCCAAGACTCCAGCTACTGGACCTAAGAGGTCCCATACTTCATCTGAATATTTTTAAAGGCCAGAAAATGGAAGCTTGCAAGTGTAGTTCAGAAACCACAAAAAGTACAAACTGAACCATTTATTTAAAATCTTTTGATTTGGATACGGTGCACAATTCTCTCTCTTCAAGTTCTTTAAGTAGACCATTTGAAGACCCAATTCAGAACATAGAATGGGGTCGTATATTTGGGGACTCGGCTTCTTCTGTCTTCTCTTGATGATCTGCGGCCTCCAGTGGAAACCTCTGCCATATGTCTATTCATTCATGAAGACAGTCAGTAAGGGTGATGCAACTTACATTACCTTTTTTACAGATTGACGAGGTAGAGTAGCTGAATGTATTATTTAATCTAAGATACCAGCAGTTAATTTGGTCTGTATTCCTAGACATTCTTCTTGCTTTCATTTGGACTTACTCATGTGGGTCTGTATCTTCCCAGAAGTTCAGCATTCACACTGGTTGTGGTACTCCTCCACAGGGCTCTGCACAAAGGAAAATGTTACCTATATGTTCTGCCAGCTGTAGCTGTTCATAGACTCCTGCATAGCTGTCTTTCACAGCAACTGATGTTACAATGCCTGCCTGTCTATCTTGTGATCCTTTCAGAGTTCCTGATCCTTTCCACAGAATTATTTCTCAATAGGTTATGCTTTGTTCTGTATTTCTGCAGATAATCATCTCCTGTGTTTAATATTCTCCATTTGCCTTTAAAGAATTCTGTCTTCCTAAATCAAAATAACTGAATTCTAAACCAGTCCTCAAACATTTTTTCCAGCCCCTGTCCTCTCTTTCACCATCTATACTGCTGACTGTGATACTGGATAGATATAGGCCCAGGATAGAAGATGGTCTGCAGAGTTTTTCATACATTTTTGACAGAATCCATTTGCTACATGCTTCTATTTTAATGACAAACAACTGATAACTCTTCTGAGTAGCAGGATCCAAACATTTTTCATCTCATTTGCAGCAATTGCTGTTAGCTTTCTCATGAGAATGTGATGTGACACTACTCTTGTAGGTGCTACTAGTGTCAACAGAAGTGAAATCCACAGGCTGTCCTCCATGAGGCTTTCTGCTATAGAATATGTCTCTTACCTACGAAATGCACAAACATACTGTATTTTTCTGCTGCTTTTACATTTCAATAGGTGCAAAGCACCAGCAGTTTAAAAAATAAATAAAAAATTATAAGGCACATCATGTTACTGCTGTTGTGATTTTGAATAGTCTGTTCTTTGTTTCTGAGTTTTTTTGTTTGTTTGTTTGTTTTTTCTTCATTCCTGCAGGCTGTACACCTGCAAGAATAACTTCATGAGAGTAAACTGCAGCTGCTCTAGCACTGTGTTCCTTCCAGGGACGTTATGCCCACTTTTCTCCCAGATTACAAAATGTTTGATAGTTAGCATCAAATTTCAACTGCTATGACAGGAGAAAATAAGCATAGGGTTTTTTGGACTAGCTAAAACACTGAATAATTTAAAATCTTAATGTACTAGTGGTTTCTGCTGAAGAAAGATTTAGGTCTAATGGACACTTGTGACTCCACAGTAGTATGTGTGTTTATCAATACATAGAAACCATTCTTACTTTCCACCACAGTTCTATAAATAAATACATACTTTCTGGTTTGTATTAGCTAATCTTTCCACTCACACTCACTTTATTCATTCATTTCCCAGAATATGTTTACATCAGAAAGAATTCAGTCCATTGTGTCTTTATGTATGAAAAATTCTCCTTAAATGTTGTACTGGAAGAAGAGACTAAACATACATGTGCACACATGAAGAGAGGTATTCATCATATGTAAATATTTATTTCATTAGGAATATTAGCCTTTTCAGAAGGAGAGCAACAAAAGGACATCCGGTCCTTTTGCTATGTCCTATGTCAATTATATCAGATAAAATACGTGTTTTACTTTAACAGTCTCCACCTATTAATATGCAGCTTTGTGTTTTATGTTTTTGCATTACATTGGTTTGAACAAGGGAGCCAGACTACACAATCTCCAGGTGTCCTTTCCAACCTCAATTATTCTGATTCTAGATATAATCATGAAATGTACTTGATATTAATATAAACATTTTTTCAGGTGTTTGGGGATCTAAAACCAAATACTTCCATGAATTACAAGGAGAGCATTATTTAACTCAATCTCTGAAAGGAAAGATAATTCCAGGACAAAGAGAACTTGAACATAAGTGACAGATTTATCTACTTTAATTTGTTTTCAGAAGAGGATTTCATAGCTTAGAAGCGGGACGGGTTCCAAGATAGTCTCAGGGATGTTTACTTTTAATATTTGAAATAAATATGTACTGAGGACGTATTTCAAACATTTTCAAAGATAAGAATATGCATGTCAATGAATCCGAAAGCTAAGAAATATCCAATGTAATTGGTAAGAGTGTGCTTTATATTAATGATTTTAAAAGATAATCTGTTCGGCGTAGTTTTTCTGCTATGAATTTGATACAACATTATAGCAAATATTTTTGTATTGCTGATTATATCTGATAAGGAGCTCATATTTAAAGGAATGCATGGCTGCATAATATTGCTGTTACTGCATTTCACTCAAAAGCTGATAGTATTTTTGCCATGTATATGGTCATGTTATGCCAATAAAAACATTCTTTCCTTTCCTCTTTTTTTTTTTTTTTTTTTGTTTTTGTTTTACAAAATTGTCATTTATCTGAGTGGAATTTTTAGAAGCCATTTTTTAATGGCTCTTATGATATTTAAGAGACATTGAGTTTAGTGATGCCGTTTAAATATTTAGCATAATTGTCAAATGGAAGGCCAGTGCCTTGCATCAGATCCATCACTATCCTTCAGCTGCTTTACACTGGATTTAGTTCGTAAGCAGGAATTTTTGTTGAGTATTTCAGCTAAGTCAAGTAATCTGGGAACCAGATTGTACCACAGAAATAACATGGCTAACAGGAGCAAAAACTTCAATTTTCTTACACAGTGAAAACTAATGTTTGAGACAGTGATAAATGAAGCCTCACCTCACTGCTCCTGCTCAGCTTTAGGAGAGCAAGATCATGCCAAAAAAAGTATGACGTATTTTTGGCAATTATCAACACTTCTTGTGGCAATTAATTTTCTTCTTCTACCACATTTTTCATTATTGTGTTTTTGTTATGGGTTTGGACTTAAGCTTTGTGGTATTGCAGTCAGGGAACAGAATTGGGGTATAAGGTAGGAGTAGGGCTAAGAGTTGTAAATTAGTCTTGGGGTTAGTGGTGAGGGTTAGGATACTAACAAATGTGGTCTCACAGTCACTATTGTGACTACACTGCCGTCACCTTAACTGCCAAGAAAAATCTGAATAAATCTATGACTCAGCCATGAGCCCCAACATGAAAAAAGGCCAACAGCCTCCTGGGCTGCATGAGAAGCGTTGCCAGCAGGTGGAAGGAGGTGATCCTTCCCCTCTACTCAACACTGGTGAGGCCACACCTGGAGTGCAGGGTCCAGGCCCGCATCCCCCAGAACAAGAGAGACATGGACATACTGGAGAGTCCAACAAGGAGCTGTGGAGATGAAGGGCCTGGAACATCTCTCCTGTGAGGAAGAGCTGAGACATGGGACTGTTCAACTTGGAAAAAAAGAGATTCGGGGGGATCTCATCAATGTATATAGTACACCTGATGGGAGGGTGTAAAATGGGCAAAGCCAAACACTTTTTTGTGATGCCCACTGACAGGACAAGCGGTCATAGGTACAACTTCAAATACAGCAAATTCCATCAGAATATAAAAAAAATGCCAACCTGACCTTGCTCTGAGTAGAGGAATTGGACTAGATAGCCTCCAGGGACCCTGCCAACCTTTAAGTGTTCTGTGATTCCAGGGTTTGTATGGAAATGATTTTCACTGAGTTTTGTTTCATTTTTCTACCAGAAGCATCAGTGTCCACAGCCAAGTATGACTAAGCTAGGCACCTCATTCATGCACCTCTGTTTTATAGACTTAGCCCTTTGGGGAACAGCAACGGAGTTGGACTAGTCTTTCTGACATAAGGAACGTAGTCATTTAATTAATCAGTGAATGACGCTGGTAATTTATAGCTGTCCTTGCATGTTATTCAAGATACAGGCTCTGAATTTCCTTTTCTGCTCAAAATCTTGAGAAATCTTCAGCAATCCCAAGAAGGAGAATAACCTCCTAGACCAAGTTTGCAGATTTTGCAGTATAAGGCAGTAATTCAGCTCAGTGTACCAAAAGAATGTATAGGGTTATCACTCAGAGTTCACTCATTCTTTGATGTAACGTGAGAAAAATAAATCGCCTCATGACTTATTCCTCTTAGGAGAAAAGTTACAGGACCTGTTAGATTGTGTGCTACTCACGGTGCTCTTAGAGCAATATGTTTTATACATTATTTGGATTTCATAACTCAGGGTTATTCTAGCAAATAATCAGAGTGCTAATTTTAATTAGAAGAAAATGCATATGATTAGCATGAGTATATGCAAAGTCATATATTTGTGTGCAAAATTTCTGAAGGTGACACTGCTTGAGGGTTGCTCTCACAGAAGGAACATTATATTATGCAATTGTAATTCATCATTTGCAGTGGAGCAGTCTATCAAGAAGAAATAGTTTGCCTTTGGGAATGTTGCCCTCTGAATCTCCACTGGTTAGGAGGTCTGCATTGCATCTGAATTCTCGCCTGTTCTAACTGAAAGCATTTATTTTTCTTCTGAGTTCTTCTATTTGTTGTTATTGTTTAGTCTTTTCTAGCTCCTCAAACCTGAACTCCCATCCTTTCCCTGCAGTATGGATTGTAGTTTATATTCAGCCATCTGTCACTGGAGAGGCTGCTGAGTACATGTAAATCTTTCACTCTGACTCCACTGATGTCTTTCAGAGCACTCTGATTGTTTTGGATAGGGCGCATGGAGTTAGGGAGCCAGATGGTCTCTGGCAAATTCTTCTTTTCCCCCAAGTCTGGAAAGAGGACACAACTACTTTTGGAAGACTTGCCTAATTGCCCTCTTCTTTTTGGAAGAAGCAGAAATCAGCCAAGGTTGCAGAGGTTTGGGAGGATAACTTGGAGGATATAAGTGGTTGTGGGCTTTGCCTTAAGCAGATCTCCATCCAGCTTGATCTCCAAGAATGCACAGATGGAAGGTAAGGTATGGCCTTGCCCTGTAGGCAGCTGCATCTCTTCCTTCCATGTGTTACTCAAATGAAAGTGAGCAGCTGTGACTCAGGTTAAAAAGAGCAGTAACTTAGTGACATCGAGCAGACTCACAGGATGTCTGGAGCTGAGGTTTCTCCAGGGGCCACAAGAGAAAATACTTGATCACCAGCTCACCTGAAGGAGCCATCTGAAGCTGTTACCTTGAAACAAACAGCAGTAGCACAGCCCACAGACAAGTAAGATTGTCACCCCTCTGGCTCCTGCCTCCTGAGGAAGCACAAGCAGGACTGTGCTCTGGTAGAGCTGTACTCCAGCAGAGGAGTCTGGCCTGGGATTCATTTGTCACAAGTTCTTCAAACACAGCTATTAATGACCTGCACAACTAGGAAGAGCTGAGGATGCTTTTTTTTCCCTTTTTTTTTTCTTTTATTTTTTCTTTTTTTCCCATGTGAAATGTAGAAATTGGTCCTGTCATAGTCCAAACAAAATATAATATAATATGAACTAGATAAGGAAGGCTATCAGATTCATTTTCGTCCTTACCATGAGAACACAGAGTTTAATTCTACAGCATTCTTTCTTGCGTATCGGCTGTATTGAGTCTTTAACATGTAGTAGTTTCAAGTGAATTAACATATAAAACTACAATATAATTTACAGTTTTCAAATTGCTGAGTTCTAAAGAACACAAAGCAGCCTGTCAAGAACAGGATTACACTGAGTCAGAACATTATTATTATCTGCAAATTGAGTTGACCTCTACAAAATACCTAGCAAAAGCGAATACCTGTCCACTTTCTACATGACCCCATTTCTAATAAATGTATCTGTAACTTTATTACTATGGCAGACCTTTCTATGGTCTGCTTTAGTTACATTAAGTAGCAGTTCAACACACAAACAATGTGGCTACATGAAGTCTTTGCTAACAATTTTAAAATTGCAAAACAAAAGCAAATACTTCAGTAGATCGTACTCTTTCGTGGATATAAATTATGTTTGAAGCTTTTTAAAATATTTTTTAAACAGTTAGGACTTCTCCTCTTGACAGTTTTTACGTGTTCTTTTTCTTTTCCTTTCTGCCCTTCTCCCAGACATTTACATCTGTGAAGGTAGCATTAACTAGGGTTTTCTCATTAAGTAAAAATTATTGTATTGTGCACACTAAAGTAATATGAAATATTGATATGTATTCTAGGTGTTGTTATTTTGCCTCCATACAGATTAATTATCTTAACTGCTCCAGGTAGAATTTTCTTTGTGATTATTTAAGAAGTGTTTGAACATTGCAGTAATTAAGGAATATATGGACATTGCGATATGACCTGGAGTGGTTTTGTTATTTGTTTGAAGAATTATTTTCAAAAAACACTATCATTTTACAAAGATATATATATTTATTGAGCTAACATGTTTTCATCTACACGTTGTATTTAATTTTTAATGCCAGAATATATCACGAGGTTTCATTTTGTTTTTATTTCTGTTACTGTTTTCACATAAATCTCTAAACAGTGGAAGAATTTCTGTACATATCACCATGACATATAGTATCTGCATATAAAGGCACGCAAAAGTAATATAAATGTAATGTAATGTAAAAAGTCTTTCAGACTTTTTGGACAGATTTTTTCATGAGTTCCAGGTAATATTCTAGAACAAGTGAAGAAGAAGAAAAATAGCAGCAAATACTATTATAGCTGTTCCTGCATGAAATGTTAAAGCAGAGCAAAATCTAGGTGAAATTCACCCTGGTTACATTGGTCTCCTGTCAGAATCTTTGTCTGTTTTGTGCACAAAGTAAAAACGAAAGTAGAAAAGCTGCTGCTTTATGAATCCAGTTTAATAACTTCTGACATTGGTAGACAGGCTCATTAATTTCAATGGGTGGTGGATCAGGGCATAGATCTTGAAACCTAAACTTATTTTTCCAAAAATAGATTACATTCTTACTTCTTCATTATGGCCTAATTTAAAGTCCCCTGAAACAGACTATTAACAAAGTATTATCCTATCTCAGAAAATAATACAGATAAAACTGAAATTCCACTCAACACTCACATGGCACTTTTCCTCTTCAAAGGACTAGAAATACTGATTAATCATAACATTAATTAAACAACTACTTTTTTACTTTTTTTTTTTTTTTCAAATTCAGCCTTTCAAAAGCTGTATTCTCAGCAGGGAGCAGGGAAGAGGATAGCAAGGGGCTAAAACCAGCTCAAGTAATCAGAAAACTTAGCCTGCAGCAATTAACTGAAGAATCACTCCTCTGCAGAATCTTTTTTAACTTGGGCTAGTGGAAAGATGAAAAGAAAGATGACAGTGCAATCTAAACAAGAGAAATAAATCTGTTGGTGTGTAAAGGAGCAAATTAATTATCTATATTTGCCCTACCTGGTCAAAAGGTTGGCAAACAACTCCTTGCCTTGCCTTTTTGAGTTTGCAGGCCTGACAAGAAATGCAAACAAAATGAATTAAGACAAATTACTTGAGTGATTGTCCACATGGACTCCATTCATTCAGGATATAAAAGTCCAGCATACCCAAGCAATGAAATTCCTTGCATCCAAGAACAATGAATTCCGTGTCTGTCATTTCTGTTCCTATTCAACTGGTAAAGCTAAGACTGTAAGGAAGATGGCCAAAGCTACATGCAAATCTTTTCTTTTTCTTTTTTTTTTTTTTGTGTCCAGGAGAGGGGGAACAACAACAAAAGCAGCAATATCTGTGAGTTTGTGACAGTTTACCGTAAATAACGCTGTTTCCTTTGCTGCTTAAGTTAACAAATAGAAGCTTCTTGGTGGAGATTTTTTCTCCTTCTGTAGTTGTTTGACATATCAGGTCAACATGTAATTAAGCAGGACAAGCTAGACTTGAACTGACTCATTTTTATAGTCTCGGTGTGGGTGAGACAGTCAACAAATTACCCTACACATCTTCCCAAATTCATCTTCCAAAACCAGGCTGCAAGTCAGAGAACACACCTAGAGCTGGAATGCCTGTGTATGATGGTTTGTTTGCTGGTAAGGTCACCTCTCCAGCACAAGGGTGAGGAGAGACAGGCTGCTTAGCTGTCTTTCACAACACCAAAGAGTAGCAGGTAAAGGAAGGTATTGGGCATGAAAAAAAATAATCAGGATATAGCTCAGCATCAAGCTGGAGGTGGTTTAAACCAATATGAGGAGAGAATGGAAAAGCCTGGCAGACAGGGTAGATGCAGAGATATACACTTAAATATCAACTATGCAAGAGACAGCAAAGGAACAGGAAAGCTTAGTGGTTAAGAACCAAAGGGCTGAGGAGTACAGTTCAAGTAAGAAAAATATCAGTCATGTAATAGAGGGGAGAAGGGGCAGCCCTGAAAAGGTGAGTTGAAAGCAAGAAAAATGATCAGCCAGAGGGAGGCAAGAAATACATGAAATAGAAAAGTTAGGTTTCTGGTAACAGGGAAGCTAAAGGAGAAAGGTGGCTGGGTTAAAATGCTGCAACATGAAAGAAAATCTATCAAGGATCATGGATCTAAGAAAGCAATTTGTTGAAAAGCTGTGATTGCATTGCACCCCGTTGTGATTTCCCATGGCATGTTCAGGGTGAAATTACCACAATGCCTCTCTTTTTTCTTTGTCCAGTGCTACTGGCTTCTATACATACTTCTCTTCCATCCTTCTTATGGCTGTGCTCTTTGTCATTCCTAGTTCTCTTCATGCCATACCTTTCCCTTGGAAAAGGTAGAACCAGCATCGCTAATCTTTTTTTAAAAAAAAGATAAAAGCTTCTATATTGGTTACTCTGTTAGGTATTTGATTCTTTTACAAGCAAATCTCAATTGCCATTGCCAACACAGATATTGGTGGTTCATGTGCTTTCATCACTCTATGACAGTTTGAGGGTTTCTTGCCTGAAACTATCAAAGATTAATGTTCCTGCTCCCTGTAGGGCTTTATATGCTATACTACCTATGGCTGAATTTATTCTTGATGAAAAGACACTAAAAAAAGAAAACCAATGAATGGTACAATGCGTCAGGAAGGGTATTGTTCCTCTTTGTTGTGGGCCATCCTGAATATGTCTTATATCTTGAAATCTTGCCGCCTGTCATCAGAAGTGGTGGAAAAGTGAAAAGTGTGTATCATGCTTCTGAGGGGAAGAGAGAATCTGAGACCTCCACCTGATCTTTTGTTCCGTCTCAGCAGCCGTGAGCAAAGTGCACCTGGGTTCTTGGTGGCACAGGAGGAGGGTGTGTGTGTGTGTAATGTTTTTTATTCTTTCTGTCTTCCCCAAAAATAATTTATTTCCACAGAGTTTTGAAATAACTTCAGATAAACATGCAAGGAGGTGAAATTCAGCATTGTACTCTAGCTCAAAGCACCTTTTATCCCAACTTAATTGGCAGGCCAAGCTTAATATGAAGCAGCTAAAGCAGTGGCTCTGGCCCATGCATGTCTGGGGTGCTCACTCAAACCATTCTAAGTGCCTGATCCTGTAGCACTTAAATCATCACTACGTCCTTTAAAAATGATGGAACAAAGATTTTATTTATTTTTGTTTTTGTTTTTGTTTTTTGTTTTGTTTTGTTTTCTTGATAGGGATAATTGCAGTACTATAATCAATTAGCTTTAAGAAGTTAAATGCCTTAATATGCATTTGCTCTGGAGTGCCAGAGATTACAAATACTTGTGTGCATTCCTAACATAAGATGGTAGGACTTGAGTACCTAAAAAGCATTTCTGACCAAGCATTAGGAGTGAGATTCGAGAGAGCCTAAAGATAAGCATTAAACATTAAAGACAGTAGAGTATCCTACCTTGTCTCTAGCTGCCCTTCCAGAAGGCTGTTAATCTTCTGTAGGTCTACTCATTCTGTGCAGACATCTCAGGTGTCCAGGGGCACCTGAAATCACATTAGCTCTCTGTATTTGGACTCATAAATTTCCCCCAGCTTGCCTGAAGATGGTTTTAGCTTTCCTTTTATGCCTTAGTCCAAAAACGATCCAAATACCTCAGTTCTCTGACACTTGCTAGAAGTGATGGGGCCCATGCTTTTTGGGTTCATGCTTTTCAGTCTCGCTGCTCAGGACTTTTTCCACTTCCCTCATCCAATAGCACTTCATGCACAGCAGTAATAGGAAGAAGAATTACCCTTCATCTTCAGGATTTGCTTCCTCTTCTGTCCCACAAATTACTACATATGTTTGGCCCTAAGGCCCCCTCTGCCAGCATTTCTTATCTCTTAACTTAGCTTGCCTTTAGAGTCTTGATATTTTTCCCCTAAATGTTTCCCTGGCAGTAGAAAATCTGCCTATGAAAACCAATAAACCTTTGTCCTCTTAAATCATGTGTGATTTCACTGCTGCTCTGGTGCCTACAAAATCCCTTTTACTGGCAATCTGAGCCCAGAGTTTGCTACACATCGTACTGACCATCATCATTTCTGTGTGGGCTCTTCCTGCCTGCTTGGTTTGCGACACCTCCCTCTTGCACCTCACTATATTCGAGATCTCCACTGTTCAGGACAGGGACAAGATTCATCTGGAACTCTAGGCACTTTCAGGGCTACACTAATTCAGGTAATGACAGTATCTGACAAGAGAAAGCATAGTATGCAGATGAACTATTTATCAAACACAGTAGTGGTATTTTTGCCACTGCTATCATGTGATGGATACACTCTAATTTATTAGAATGTCAGTCGAATACACAGATTCATGATCAGAATTTGTTCCATAATAATTAAATAGACTGTTTGGGCACATTTATTAAATATTGATTGAAAGTAACAATAAAACCTCTCCCAATAATCTTTCCAAAAAGGCTGTGAAATACCGAGCCTGAATAATCTTAAAAATGGATGTGGATGATGAAAATGCACAAAAGCATGAATATCTGGAAATTTAAATAGTGTACATGTTAGAACTGAGAGAACAAAATTTTCTATATTGCAGCATTCCAATACTGTCGTTCTGGGATAGGGTATGTGTAGCATTGCAGTGCTACAATTAACTGCAATTAAAGGTTGGACTAGATGATCTTAGAGGTATTTTCCAACCTGAATGATTCTATGATTCAATAAAATATGGTGCCATTTTGCTGAGTTTTATTATCTAGCTACAGGGTGTGAATTCATGGGAAACTTTGAGGGGGGAAAAATCATGATGTATTACTTATATTAGAGCAGGCTCTACCTCTACGACAGGGTTCTTAGTTTGAATTAATATGTTTGAGGTTTCTTGTGTTTTCAATATATTAATTTTCCTAGTCTCGTTCTCTCAAACCAGGAACCATGCCACAACTATATAAGGAATACGCCAATGTGTCAAAGTCATTTTGCAGAGATGAGTGAAATGGAAATGAAGTCAGTGGGGTTACATCAGCAGTGAATTTGTCTCAAGGAGCAGTAGGGAAATAGTTCCAGAAGTGGAACCTTTTCTACAATAATTTTGCTCTTGTTAAACATCTACCAGAAGAATAGTTACTTCTACTGATTTTCTCTGTAGGCAAAATCCTTCTCAGGACAGCTATCAGTCTGATCATATGAAGAGAAAATTTCCTGAATTAAGAAATAGATGCATGTACTAAGGTGCTAATGAGACCTTATATGCAAAGGAAGTACGTTAAATCTGTATTGCTGGTGTGTTTAGTAAGCAAACGTTACCATTTTACATCGCAGTATATGCTCCAGAAAGAATCCTGCTCTCCATATAAAACAGTGACTGGAGTTTTATCTTAGAAAAATAACTTGAAAGTTTGTAGTGTCAGATAAACGCTCTCCCAAACTCCTATGAAGCAATCCCTTTCCTGTGGCAGTGCCCTCAAATTATGTCTGTTTAATATTTTCTTTCTTTCTTTTACAAGTGAAATGGAACAAATAAGCATGATTTCTTTTTCCCTTGTCAAGCTAGTGATTAAGTTTAATCATGTTATGCAAATCCTCTTTAAAAGTACTGAATCTATTTTGGGTCTTATAATGTGTAATGTTGCTCAAATTAAAAAAAAAAAAATCAATTTATTTGTAGAGCAAAGCCATTCTATATGAATCCTGACAAAAATTAACAATGCCATTTGTTTTTAATACCATTCTCACACACATCTTCCTCTCTTCCCCAGGACCGTCATGAGTTCCCACTCCTTCAGCTCAGGGAAGTTTCTTGAGCCACAGGTTGAATTCCCCAGTCCTCCTCCTGGTAGAGCTAGACAAAACTTTGCAGACATTATAAGGCTAGTGTCCATCACACATTTAAGTTGGGTTTCAAAAACTGTTCTTAGTGTTGAAAAAGAATTCCAAATTCAAGCACTGCAGATGTAATGTGCAGTAATGCCAAAGTCAAGGCTTACAGTTGTTGTCAGCTGTGTTGGGCTGATATAGCTGTAGCTTTGCTTTCATTAGCTTTGCTCAACATTTGCACCACTCTAAACTAGCATAGGATTTCTTTTATAGGTAATGCTAAAAAACTTGAGTTTGCTACAAGCCTCTTTTAAAGCAGCAGGAACATAACTGAAATAAAAAAAAGTAACTGATAAATGGAGAAAAAAAAAATATGTGAATGTTGCACAGTAATTTTTTAATTAACTAGATCTATAGTTTTAGAAAACACACTTGAAATGCAACAAGTTACTGTGGAATATTTTCTACAGTGTTAAGTCCTTAACTTTCACTTTACACGATGTAACTGTATTAGAGCAAAGGTGCTGCTTTTTCAATATAAGTTCAGAGGCTTTGAATTAAATTTACTTAATTACATGTTTTGTATGGCTAAGGCTTTTTTTTTTGTCCCACGTATTTTCAAACAGTTAACAGTTACACTTGTTAATAGATTTTAAGACCATGTGAATAGTGCCTTTATAGATCGACCTTAAAACACAGCCACTTCCCTGACCTTCTATCTGTTTTGCCACCATTTTCTGGTGAGTGTATGGAAGGACAGTTTGAGCAGTGATTTCTGTTCTTGAAGTCAGTTGCTTTACCTGGACATGCGAGCAGCTCTGTTGGAGATGGAAACACTAGAGCTGCTCAGAATAAGGGACGCTGTACTGTCCCACTGTCACACATTAACTACAGAAAGCCTGGTCTGCTGGTTTGATGTAGCTAATACTGATTTGGTCTTCTCAGGGCAAAGTTAATTGTGCGCATGGCAGAAATATTAGAGCTGTTGAGCAGTAACACGTCCAGAATGTTTATACCATGTTTGATTGTTTATTTTAGATTTCCTACTGATTTTTTCCTGACAGCTTCAAAGCCTTAATTTATTGTAAGGAGAAACTTGTGTGTCTAGGCATGTGTACCGGTATGAATGTTGCTGTCTGGGATACAAGGCCAGTTCCAGGGAGAAATCTTCTTGCAGCAACCATCCAGCTTTTCTTATACCCAGTGCTAAGGGACACAGTTGTTGGCTGCTAATGGGATTACTGTGCAGTTCTGCCAGGGGACTCAGGCTGCAATATACTCCTGCACTTTACAGGAGAAAGGAAGATGGGTCCCTTCTGGGAAGGTATAACTGTGTAAAGCAGGGAGTCTCACTGATGTACTGGCCGGGGGTAGACTCTGCATTTAAAAGAGTAACAGCTACAATAAATCATAGTTTCGGTTTGTTGTGGGGTTTTTGAATGTTTATTTGGTTTTGTTTGTTTATTTTTATATGCAAGCTTGATTTAATATATGTTGCAGACTGAAGTAATCACCAAGAGCAATAAACAACTATTAATGTATTCATGCTACATACAACAAACAGATGCAGATGTAAATAGCATTACAGGCTGTTCTTGAACAGTATTTCTTATATTTGTAGGGCAAAAAAAGAATTGCAGTTTGCTCAAACAAACTATTCCTGAAAGAGAAATTGGTGTTAAGACCTGTACTGCATCTGATACTAACATAGTATTCCTGAAAAGCTAATAGTGCAAACGACTGATTAAGTACTAAATGCAAAGAAATAAAAATATCTGAGAACAAGATTTGTATCTGAATTGCAGCACACTCACTGGTAAGATTCAAATCCCACTGCACACATTTTGTTGGTGATGTTATGATTTTATAATGCTTTTGCATGATATAAAGTGAGTAGTTTCTAAGATCTCACATTACCACAGAAATCAACTTGATAGCCTCTAAGTTTAACATTACAGTACAAGGATTTTGGTTTTCATCTCTACTATGAATATCGTTTGAAATGACTAGCTATATTTCTTCTACAGCAGGCAAAATTGTGAGAAAATAAAAATATTATAGTATTTGACAGGTAAAAGATGTGATTTACCTCTTACCTCTGTTTTCAAATATGGACACACAATGGAATTCATGACTTCAGAATTAAGTACTCATATATACTAATTTATCAGAACTTTTAAAAGTTATCCAAAAAATCTGATTAAATTATCATATTATATACAATAATCATACCTGATTATGTCGTTCATAAAACATGATGTAGATTAGATTACTAATTACATTTATTTTTCCCAATTTTCCTGTCTTTTCCATCCTGAATGATGTACTCTTATGATGATTGCTATATGCAAATTCCTAGCACAGCTGCACTGAAGGTGACTCAGAGTTGTTTCACTGACCTCAGCTGCAACTTCATCAGGCTCTCACCCTCTCTGTTCTTGTTTTCAACACGATGAAAGACTGAGCTGCCATTTTCCCACAACAGTAACATCCTAGCAGTGCATGAGGCACTTCATAAAGCTGTGCTGGAGCGTTCTGCTGCCAGTGTCAACCCTGCCCTACCTTCATACATCCATATAAATAAATCCTCAGAAGCTTCTCATCTGTCATTTTCTCAAGCACTATATGACTTTCAGGTGCAATTTTAAGAAAATAATCTGTGTTCATTTAAACATGAAGAAGTTGGAGTAATCAGCAGTATTTCTTTTCTGTGTCTTCAGTTTAGCATGACCATCTTAAAAATGTATTGCTCCTTTCATTTTGGAATTTTAAGTTCTGGAAGCTAGTGTCACATAAAATAGCTCCTTACTAAATATCAGACAGGAATATGTGTCAGGAAGGCACCCTTTGTGATCAGTACCATGCATGCAACTAAGGACGTGTGAAAACCAGTGTCATCTCTGCACTATGGTTGGTGCAGTGTGGCATTGTATAACTGGTAAAGTCATAGGAACACCAATAAACATAGTTAAATTGCTGCACATAGTATAGAATTGACCTTGTACAGTGAAACTGGCCCTTCAGAGAAGGCTTCTTCTCAAACAACAATTTCATTGGCTTTGCATTCACTGTAGCATTTTTAAGAACTGATGCACATTTTATTTATAATTAGTTGTGTGATGAGTGCTGTGGTGGGAGATGAGGACTTGACAAGCTCTGTAAGTTACGGTGTTCAGGTTGTCTTTATACATATACTTAGTCTTTATTATCGTTGTTTCATTCTCATAAGGACATGATGTAGCCCATATCTGAAGTCTCCAACTCATGCAATATGGAAATATTAACAGAGGCCCTAAGGTGTGAAATGCTTGAACATGCAATTGTAAAAATGTGGCTTGCTCCAAAACAGTATCAGTAGCCAATTAGATTACATGCAATGATGAAAATGGTGCTAATACAGTCTTGCATGTTTTCCCTGTACCGTCACCCTTTTTTACTGTATCTACTGAATTCTCCCTTCGTTTTCTTTCAACAAAGGCAAGTATGCCATGAGGGATCTGGTCCACCGACTGCCAGGCGCTAACAACAGCAACAGCTCAGCAAGCAAGGCCATGTCTGATGACACCGTTACTGCCATTTGCTGCACTCTGCATGAAGTCATCACTAAAAACATGGAGAATGCCAAGGCCTTACGAGACGCAGGCGGCATTGAGAAACTGGTTGGCATATCTAAGAGTAAAGGAGACAAGTATGTTTTGCAAATCATCTTGCACCTTTTCTAACATCTCCAGTAGTTCTAACTAGTCCTTAATGTGTTTGCCTCCTCTGTGCAATCGTGAGTTGAATACTTTAGTTTCATCAAAAATCATGTACCCAGTGTGAAGGGTGACAAGAAACAATGACAACAGCAAAAGTCTCTGCTGTGGTTTATTTTTGATGTACCATCAGCAGGTATGTGCAGTGTAAGGAGGACTAATTATCTCCAGTAACTGCTACCTCAAAGCACTTCCAGAAGATCCTGCTAAATATTAGGGACCAGAGCTGTCAGACTGTGCTCTGCAGAAGGGGTGACATGCAGGTAGAGGGATCCTGTGAAAGGAAGGGACATCACCATAGTTCTCTTACTGCTCCTCTTGCTCTGAGCCTGAAGACTATATAGTCACTGTCCCTCTTCACAGCATCCTTTTCCCAGCCACCACCAGCTTGCTGGTTGGGTGGGCTGTAGTAGAAAAATAGATCCATGGATTTTGTCAACACCTTGCTTCTGAGAGAGCATTAGGATAACTAACTGCAGGCTACTTGGCGAGGCACCAAAACATGCAAAGTCTTACACGACTGTGACATTGTCAGAGCAGCTATGGTTTCATCTTGTCTGTTTTCCTATGTACGCACTCTTCATGAAGATTTCACTCTTTATCCTTCTTTTGCCTAAAACAGATAGCCTGGTTCTCATATTTGTCAACCCGCAGAAGTATAGTGCAATGGGACTATGGCAGTTTGAAAACAAAAAGCCTTCACTGTAGTGTACAAAACCTCCCATCAGTCCAGTCCACCTGCTCGAAGCTGTCATCACACAGCCTACTGCAGCATCAGAGCTCTAAAAGAGCCCCACAAAGCCAGGCCACAACCTGAAGGAAAGATTTATGCACCCTACATTTGGTATGAGAACTTATGCTCGCCTATGTGATCAGAGCATTGCCAATATAATCACATTTCTTTTCCTCTATTGTCACTCTTTCTTTTCATACCAAATTCATTACTGAAACATTCTCACATGCTAATTGTAAAAGGTAAAAAGCAGTAGCATAACAAAGTATTTGATTCAAGTTGTGGGAGCTCCCCATGCTCTGCTAATCTATTTACATTTGCATTATTTATTATTACTATATCTATTTAGATTTTTGATTTATTTTTGACAGATCAAGTGTATAGATTGCAAGCAGGTTCATATCCATTTCTCTTAAGTTGAATGTGTCTCTCCTCAAAATAATACATTTGTCTACCTGTTCATTATCTGGTATAGATTATTAATACCTGTTAAGTCTGGGATTTTCGAAGTATCATGGGCAGTTTTAGGAGGATCTAATGGTATAGTTCTCTGTTAAGTATCACTCATACCTTTGAAAGACATGTCTATGTTGACTGAAAGCCCAGGTAGTTTTGAATAATTCTAAAATGCCCTCCAAAATTGTGATATTTATCCCTCATTTAAAGTACTTTGAGTTGCATTATTACTGTTACATGTTACACAGTTACAGAACAAGAAAGCCTGTCAACTCACAGCTATAATCATGCTCATCTTAAGTGAAAGTTTCATTTTTTCAGCTTTCAGAAATGTTTGGTATTTTGCACCATTGCTTTAGTTTGCTTTCTTACAGGTAACTCATTGTTTAAAAAACAGAATTGCTAGTTGTTGGACTGGTAGCAAATTCTGGTATCCTCAGTTTAATACAGTAAAACACTTCAGCATGGATTTTTCTTGTCTAGGATGAAGAACCTGTACCTGCAAGTGCAGGATACTGGTATGGCCATGCATCCTGGTGGCATTGTAGGACACAAATGTACAAGTGCCAGAAGTGCTGGACTGGCCCCATTAGCCTTTGGAATACACCCAGGGCTTTAGTATGCTCCCAGCATGAGACAGCATGAGCAGACCGGTGTTCATAAGGTCATATTGGCCAAACTCAGGTCTTCACCTAGCTCCTGTTTCTCCTCAGTACTTGCAGTATGGTTGGCACATTTATTTTCCTGGCTACTCCATGCTACCAGCACCCCACTAGCCAGTACAGCTGGGAGTATAATAAAAACAATTATGCTTGAAAGTGTTTATCAAATTCCTATTTATTCACCAATTACCCATATATTGCTGTACTCTGGGTGGGAAATGGGGCGGGGAGGAAATCCACCAAATAAGCATTGTGTTACCAGCTTTACTGTCAGCCTCCCATTGTCCCATCTCAAGGGTCACAGTGCACCAGAGCCTCACCCTTAAGAAGGCTTGCTGCCCAAACCAGTAACAAATGCTGCACGTTTTCAGGTTTTCTCTTTGGTTTTGCAGTCCTTTTACCTTTTCTGAGGAAAATATGAATCTCCTCAACGTCAGCCCCAAACCCCATCAATCTTCACTTCAGAATTTGGCCTTTGCAAGGTTTTCTAGCTGCCTTATATGTACTAGTGGTACAGCAAGAGAGCTTAAGTACACAGTGTATGCTCCCTGCATGGGCTGTATTATCCTCCTGGTCCCCTTCTTTGCAACCCTTCTTCACTGAGCTGAGTACACTCAAATGTTGCTGTTGTTTCCTTTTTTTTTTTTTTTTTAAATTACACATCCCAAGAAGAGTATATGACTCTAATGATTCTAAGTGATTCAAACAGTAGCTTAGAGCCTCTTTTAAAACCTTTTTGAAGAGGAAGATCGCATGAAGTTATGCATGGTTTTTAACATGACATACATTAGATTTCCCTCATGAATAGCATGGTGTGTGCAAGATACAAATCCTAACTGGGAATCCTGATGAAATTTGCCATAACTTTTTATAAACAGTTGCATTTCTGCATCTTGACTGCTCTGCAGCTTCAAACGCGGTGCTCATCACCCATCTAGTGTTTTTTCTGGCCGCTGCTGAGAGATGCTTAATGCTTTGGGCACAGTGTCATGACTTAAGTTTGGCCATTTATAGAAGAAAAAACTCTGGCTCTAAATTCTTCTCCTCTGTACCAAAATTGTAACCAGGACATCTTAGATGTATATAATGCCAGTTGGTTCCTCAACAGTTTTCATGTTGCTACCTCTCCCATTCCTCTAATTATGCTCTCAGCATGAATCCTTGTTCTCAGTGTGCTGATCAACACACATTTTCCTCCTCACTGAATAATTAGTACTGTAGAAATAATGTGTATTGCCCTTGCTTAAAAACACATTGCTCTCCAAGATACCAACATAAGATCTTAGGGTACACTGATAACACAACTTTAATTGTGGGTTTAAATCCATAGCAATGCACTTGAAAATTTGGATAAATGGAGTCTGGCACTTAACAGTCTCTTTCTCACCCTTTTTCTCTCTCTCTCTCTTTCTTTTTAATATATGTATGTAACAGGCATTCGCCAAAAGTGGTGAAAGCAGCATCTCAGGTCCTCAATAGTATGTGGCAGTACAGAGACCTGAGAAGTCTCTACAAGAAGGTAAGGCTTGGGTTTGTGTTTTTTTCCAGACTTGTCATCTTTCACATGGTTACCTGAATCTGGGGGCTGAGAGACTTTAGACCAAAACTTTTATATGAACTGGAAATTCACCTAGAGTTTAAAATTCCAGAGACTTGGAGATGTGTTTTTTTTCCCCGTTTTTAATTTTAACATAGAAATGCCTTTAAAAAAAATGTGTGGTGGTGAAAAGAAGCTGAGAATTTGATTTTCAAAGAATTCATGCAGAAAATGCTGGATCCGGCAGCTCTGGAGAGCGAAGTCCTCTGCATGCTGAACAAACCTGTGCAAGCTCTCCTGCTGTATCTTTCCTTGTTACACCTCCCCACAGTGCCCTGAGGAGGTTACCAGATTTCCAGCCCTTCGGCTCCCAAATTTCCTCATGAGATTGCCAACAAGAGTATCTGAAGGAGTGGTGCTTAGGTACTTACGGAGCTTGACTGAAACTTGGTGGCTTCATCACTTCCAGTCAGCTGGTAGACAGTAGCACCATATACTTAGTTTTCAGACAGCCTGTAGAGAGCACCATATGATTCCCACCAGCCCGCTAACCTTTTAAAAATGGATTGCAATGCTGGTGATGATCCTTTGAAACAATTTCTTGTAGCTTTTTTTTTTTTTTTTTAAGTGTCTGCTTAGTAAATGACAAAAGTATGGTTACAGTGTGACTATATTGACAGTGCAACTATCAGCCTGCAGACTTAGTTCTCAAAAGTCTTCTTACTATGTGGATTTTCACGCCTGATCTAACTGATACTTGTAATCTCAGCAAAGAGAGCTAAGGCTTCATCTGGAAGAAAAGTTCAGGTCCTGGTTAAGACTCAGATGTAAGTGAGGGAAGGTTCACGGAGGTGTAGTCCACGCTATGTATGTTTTGCACAAGGAAATCACTTAGCTATGTGAAATTTATGCACCAAATCTCAAACTGGCTGATGCTGATCTTCTGCTTGAAATGCTGTTTGTCTGCATGCCTCATCTCTGACTTGTGTCAGTCTGGGGAGCACGGAAGACACTTACTGAGTCACTCCCACTGTTCACTTCCATTAGTTTCAGTCACCCTTGGTGCCCCAGGGATACCATATGTGATGGCATTTCAAGTAATGACTGGTACTCAGTTGTCCCATTGAGAGGTGGAAGTAAACATGAGCTAAAGTAGGCTTTTCTTGAGGTAAAGCAGTCACACACTTGAGGTGTGCATAGCCTGACTTCTGGGCATGTGGGTGGCTGCATTGTAGAGGATGAACTTTACCACACCATAATCTCTTAGAGGTTTGTATGATGTCTGGCTCATTTTTTGCCTTCTGGCTTTATGCTGTGTATGTAAAAGCACTTTCGGGGGTTGCTCCATGCATGAGATAATCTATATGCTGTATGGCCTTAGAGTATACTGCTACCTGAAGGACATTCTGTTGGCTGCCAATGCGAATTTGCCAAGTAATGTACTTATATGCCAGGCATGCTTGGGTACTAAATACCTTGCATGCTTAGAAGAACATTTTCTGAGGCCATAAGTATAAACTTGTGGTGTGGAAAATAGGGTAGGCTAGCCTTTGAGGTAGGTTACAGGATATTCTTAGCATAAAGTCCGACTGTATATACTTTCAGGAAGTAATTTAAAAATTACTGGATTAGCTAATTTCTATAGACTTAACAAAATCTTGAAGTTCAGTCTCTGCAATATTCCTATTTGTTAATAAGTCCTTACATATGCTGTCAAGCATTATATAAATAGTTTCTTGTATTCAAAGTGTTCAGATAGTTAATTTAAGATTCTTCTGTGTGTTGAAAGATGTGCTAATCTTTACAAAGTCATAATATTTATTAAATTTGCCTATAGTAGGCCGATTGTTTTGCTGGATGTCTGTGTGTCATGACTGTTGGGAAAATAGTGTTTTTGTAACTGGAAAATTACAAAAGTTTACATTGTACTAGGAATCAGCTAGTTATGCAATATAAGCATAGCTGGTCAATAGAATCTTTATTTTGTCCTACTAAAATACTTACGCTAGTAAAAATGAGTGACCATACAGCTGGCAGCATATGATCAGCACTTTGCCGTATCTTGCAGTTGCACAGCCTTTTTGAAGTGCAGGAAAATCCCAGTGCCTAATCATCAGCAATTTCTTCCTATGTGTTGAAGTATCTATACAATTACTTTCAAAGAATTGGTGGCATATAGAGGCACAATTTAGTACTGTGATAGAAGCAAATTACAACTATCACATCGCATGTAAGAAAAAGCAACAGCACTTACCGTACTGTTTGAGAAACAGTGTAGCCAAATAGTTTGAATTGTGGTATGTTTTTGAGCTATATGTTTACAGTAGAGTAAATTAGGAGAGGTAGAAAGAATAAGAGCATTATCTTTTGTATTAATGGAGAAAGAAGGTGATGTATGTTTACTGCTAATACAGTAGTAGTTGATAGATTTAGTCCAACTATATGACTGCATCAGTAAAAACATCAAAACACCAAGCCCCACCCCATTGTGGGTAAGCAGCTTCTACCAAGATGACATTGTATGCCTGTATGGTGAAATCTGAATTGAACAGCCTCTAAGGAAGCTGTCAAGTTTGGCTGTTGCATACAAAATAGACAAAATTGACAGATTTCAGGGTGCCAGCTTCAGTTATATTGCTGAAAAGCATACTTGTGTGCACAGATTTTATTGTGCTGCTCGGTGTCTGACCAAATTGCCTGTTTCTCTGGGCAATTCAAAGCCAAAAACTGCAAAACTTGCAGCAACTGCAGTGACTCAATTAACTTTATTGACCAAATCAAACAATATGCCCTGTCTCAAGGTGCTAGTGTATTTGGCTCAGAATACAAAGAATATCTTTAGAGAAGATACTCTAGGTTTTTTACCCTGAAAAATGCAAAACGCTTCCACAAATCAGTGAGACAGAAGGCATAGAATATTAAAACTGGTAAACCAAGTTAAGCAAGGGATTTAAGTGTTTCTGGAAAGAGTTTCAGGCTAGTTCCTATGCTGTGTTCGAACAGAAAGGCAAAGCAGGTGGACAGACAAACCCTGCCAGTAACACAACTTCTATCATCGAGAGCTCAGAGATCTGGCACCCAGGAACTCCTCTGCAGTGGGCTGATCCTGCACTCAATGAAAGCAATGAGAAGCCCCTATTCATTTCCTAGGAAATTTCCTAAGGCCTCAAAAGCAAGATCTGGAACTTTTGCAGCTAACTGAACCTCCCTGGGGCGACAGCTTAACTAGTCTGCAGCACCCATTGTGTTCTGGGCTTCCCAAGATTTTGTAAAACAAGGACTGAAGGTGTGTGGGTTGCTTTTGTTCAGCTGTTTGCCGGATCAGGAACATCGTGTCCATTTATTAATTGCTAATGTAAGAGGAGTTGCACTTCTCTTTAAACTGTTGTCTTCTTTTCTCAAATAGCTCTTTGTTCACTAAAAAGCTTGCTCAGGTGGAAGCTGTAGCTTTTCTGGATCAGGAGAGTGATGGGTAGATTTCCCACAGCTGGAGCTGCGGTCTCAGTTTCTACTAGGAAAGCTCTAAGTCACCATAACTTACGCACCGTGTTTGCAGAGCTGTGTCATGCTGACAGCTTCTATCCAGTGCACTAGGATTTCCAGTTAATACCTATGGATTGGCTTTAATGGGACGCATAGACTTATTAGGCTGGGCTGGCACGGAGAAGATACAAAAGGTAAATAGTCAGCATTCAGATCTGTGAGAGAGGACGCAGTGTTCACCATCCAGCGTCGGCTTGCGCTTTGGGAAAAAAAGAGAGTATCACTCTCTAGTATAGTTAATTTGGCACTAACTTAAGATAGTCCAAAAAGAAAAAGTTGTAAAAAGTGTAAGTGTTTTCAGTCCTGAAAAGACAGAACAAGAGGAAGCAATGAATTCAGTCTTGAAGTGAAGGAGGTGCCAGATGTCTTGCAGGTGCTTCATCATGGTGGAGTTCTCAAGAAATAGTTTAGTTTGCTGAGCAGCAGCTGAAACAGAAATCTAATCTGAAAACTTCCCATGTAGAGGAAAGCATGGTTCAATCCCAAGTAAGCAGTATTTAGATGATTCAGTGTGGTTAATTTCTAAATACCACAGAAGCTTAGCAAGTAACAAAGAAGTGATCATTGCAGTTTTTCATCAGTAGATGAAATATTTTCTTCCAAAGAGTGACTTTAATGTCATGTCATTTTCAAACTTTGTTCTCTACAAGCAAGACTTAACATTTTCCTAATTGATCATTTATTTAATCTGTGTCTGTTTTTAGGGGTCCATCCCTTAACATTTAAAATCTGGTTTTCAAAAGTTCTTAATGGTCACACAGCCCACAGCTAGAGTGGATCAATGTCTCAGCACTTAATGTAAGATGGGTGGGGTAGCTGCCCCTTGGGACACCCCTCTTCTTGAATTATCTGGGTAGCCTGTACAGTCAGTGAGAGAAGTAAGCACAGCTTGGTCTCTTGAGAGAGGTCCTGAACCACTTATGGCTGGGCACCCAAGCAAGGCAAAAGGAGCAACTGTGGTGATTCTTTAAAGGCCCCTATTTCCAAGTGAGGAACACCAGACCTTGCTCCAATCTTTAGTGTGCTTAGCTGGCTGAAGATGTGGGGATGCGCTGGAAAACCCAGATGTGACTATAGAAGAGCAGATTTCCATTAGCTGCGGACGGTAGACTATTTATCTCAATATTCAAGAAAATAACCAACTATTCTTAAACACAGATAGCTTGTTAAATTGCATGAGGAAATTTGAGCAAAAGGGTTGTGCAAAAAGGGAAACTAAATGAGTTTAACATGAAAGAAAATTTATTAGCCTAAAACAAGCTTCAATTAGCATTAAATGTGTGTAATATTAAAAAGCTGAAGGAACTGTCAGGAAGAATATGTTTTCTATTAATTGGTTTGCTTTGCCTAACCACTTAGGCTTGAACAAAATATCTGTTTACATTCTTTCATTATATTTACATTTACTCTGTCTTCCAAAATTTAAGCAGAGATCACAAAGACTTTGTAGAAATGATTTTTCTTTTCCATTTATTATCATAGGTTTCTGTTCTGCATGGAATAATAGAAATGCTTGTCCTATTCAGCTACTATATGAAAAAAATACATCCAATTACTTGAAACTAGGAGGCTGTTAAAGGTGGTTGTCCTTCAGTGTGTACTATGCCATTTACAGCAGGAAGAGTATTGTGATAGGCATTTAATGAAGTCAGAGTAATCACTCTGAAGATGGCCTTGTCTGTCATTGGCTGGAAAAGATATTTAGAATTGCCTGAAGCCTTAAAAGCTGTTAAGCCAGTCCGGATCTAGAAGACACTCTTTTCATGTGACTTTCAGAATAATAAACCGATGACTCTGTGAGAAGGTCCTTTATTGCTAAATGTTCCATGAAAATTGCCAGCAATAAACTTCAAAACTCTAGGCAAGGGGTTTTAAAAACTAAAGTCCTTTATTAAAATACACCTATTCACCCTTTAAAAGTATTAATTGCATCATGCTATCTTGTAGACTTGGAACACTTCATTTAGATTTTCTTCTGGCAAGGTTATCACCAGTCAGACATCCCCACAAAAGATGCTGTCTTTAGGCAAAATTTGTCTGGTGAAAAGGTCTGTGCAGAACTTAAACCCTACATTAAGGTCTAAGTTTCAAATCCAGAACATCAAAGTTCCTCAAAAGAGTGGCTTGACTTGAAGGAACTAACTGTTGGTGTTCTCAAATTGTTCATGTGCATATGTATTTTCCTGTACTGATCTTTCAGTGGGACTTAATGTATTTCTATAAAATCAAGAAGGCCTTTTCCAGATGAGTGTATCACCCTTTTAGGGGAAGGGTGGATTAACTAAAGGTAAATCCCCACACACACTGTAATATAAAACTGGATTATCTTTACAGAGAAGGCATTGTCTAGAGCCCATTTTTATATTAACTATGAAATGCAAGTACCTGATTAATAAATGATTGACTGATTGATTGATTTATGGCAGTGGGCGGCCCCAAGCTTCACTGTGGCTGAGGACAGAGGATTTTCACCAACCCACCACTCTGGGTCATGGCACGCTCAGCATACTCTCTCCCAGAGCCGAGAAACCAGAATCTATTCCCCAACCCAGGTATTCCGGCTGTCAGCTGACCAGTGTTGAATTGTTATGTTTAATGCATACTGAGATTTGTACCCAAAAGCATTCTACAGACGATGTTTGAATCAAAAGTAGAAAAACCTACTAGAGAATACATTTTTAAATTATACATTTTAATATAATGAACTCTGTAGTTTCTAGACTGAAAACTGCTCACTTCACTGAAGGAGCAATCTGATTCATTTCAGCAGTGTGTCTAAGATAGGCAGAGTTTTGCTTTCAGGACAACATATACCAGAGAGGAACAAGTGGAGTCCATTCAGTTTCGTTTCAGTCATCCAATCATTTATGTAACTAATTTTTTGTCAGAACCTTTCAAACAGAAAGGCAGATATTGATAACCATTGCGTTGCAATAGCAGATTAAATTTATCAAAAACTTTGCTTTCTTTTTTTCTGGCCTGATGGCATCTTTAAGAGAAAAGCAGTAGCTAGGTATTTCAGTAAGAGGATTCTAGGTGAACTAGTATAGCTACTGGGAAATCAGTGTATCCAATAGCCAATGAAATTCTTAAAGTACTAATTTTCAAATTCTCTGTTAATAAAGAAAAAGGAAGAGTTCCTTCAGCCTAAAGTGCAATGAGAATTAGCACAACTGGGCATTTTTAGTAGTGGTATTATTTAAGTTAGATACTAAAATTCCATTTCCTTAATCCAGTATAGCCTTTTCTTTTTCTCCCAATATTTTTTTGCATGAAGTATGATTATGTGGCATTACTTCAAGAACAAAATAGTATCTTATATATATGTGTGACATTTAAGTAAATCTATGTAGAAACCTATGTATATATATGTATATATTACTTCTAATAAAATATTTAGAGAAAATAGGAATTTGCATGTTTTTGCTGGTAACACAGGACACAGTGGTTATGCTATTTCTTTTGGTTTATTTTTCCTCTACTAAATTTACCTGGAAGAGAGAAGACATCAGAGAAGATCTCATTGTAATACCTCAGGCATAAATATCTATCAAGGTTAGGGTAAATCCTTTAATCTCTATGTTACAGGAATACGATTTTTTAAAATGCCCAGCATTTCATCATGCTGTGTGACATCCCTTTATTATGTTGATCAGGAATTAAGCAAATTCCTAAATTGATATTAAATAAAGGAAATGTGAAACATTCATGTGGAATTAACTTATTCATGCATTTTAAAAGCATCATCTGAGTAATTCTGGGAAATACAGACCCTATAAATAATATAGCAAAAGAAATTATAGTCTTCAAATACATATTTCCTATTTCAGTCTGTCTTACATAAAAAGATGTTACTTTTAAATGAACATTTTAAATGTGGCTTTTTATCAAATGACAATTCAGTTAAATAATTATGAAATTGTCATTGGTTTGAATACCAGAGAAAAATTGGTATTATTGATTTTTGTGTTTGTGATTTGAATTATTATTAATTCTACATTTCATGCTGTATATTAGCCTCCAGTGTTCATGTAAGGTAGGTTTTCCCTTCCCAACACATGTGCAAATATGAAGTATTTCTTCATTAAAGTGAAGATACATTTCCTATTTCACAGACAATAGCAAGTAGTAGCTGCAGGCCAAAGAATTACCTGTTAATCTTTTCAGTCTTTCTTAGAGACAAAAGACACTTTAGTGGAATGGTATGTTAGTCTGGAATTTTCTTTTTCTTTTTAGCTTGATACAATTTTTTTTCGCCATGATTAGAACTAGGCTGCATCACCACACCTTATAAACTTAACGTTTGACTTAACTCCTCTTTTGATTGCATATGCCTTCCCAGGGATTGATTTTCTAAGAGTCATTCAAAACTGTCAAGTAAATTTTAGCATTTGTGTATTTTTCATTGCTGATTTCCTGCTTAAGTAATATATCGTTTGTCTCTACAATAGCAGTTTACAAAATTTCTAAAATTTAGCAAGATCGTTCAGTCTAAAGGGGAAATTGTTCAGATAAATTGAGCTGAGCTATACAAGTAAAAACTTAGGGATATGCAAAAGTATTCACTTGTAAAAATGGTATATAAACTGGTCTTGTATTGGGGAAAAAAAAAAGAGAGAGAAAAGGAAGGAGATTCTCAGCATCTAGCATAACAGAAATATAGTAAGTCTTTTCACCTAGCTGTTTTATCATGATTTGGCAAATTTTTAAGAACAGTTTAGAAAAAAAGATGGCATGTATGTAGCTGAAGTATTATAAGATGTGAAGTCAAACTGAATATTATTCAGATTTTATTTTAATGCCAAGAATTGTCATTTCACTTATGCAGTCAAGCAGATAATTTTTGATTTTGATAATATTTGATTTTCCTGACTTAGCCAACGTATCAAGTAATATTTTTCTGAGTTCTTTTTACCCCTTTGGAATTCTTAACAATACCAGAAAAAAGAGAAGGGACTGCTATTACACTGTTACAATTTTTTTTTGTATTTTACATGGCCTAAAGTTACTGTTACCTTTGACAATATATGAAATACCCCATTTATTAGTATATAGGTAAAGAGTACTGTGACTAGGACAAAGCTCAGCATTAGCTGAATAACAAAAGGGAAACATATTCTAGCCTAGTTCTGTGCTGAATTCTACTTCCAGCCTTTACATACTTACAAAGAGGGCAAAAAGTCTTTCAGAATCCAAAATGCTAACAGTATTACATATACGATGATGACAACACATGATGGAGTATCAAAACTTGTGTTTCTATTTCAGTCTTTAGAGGTATATATTTTCAAATGTCTTATGCTTCTGAATTCCATCATATTTACTGTATAATAGACTTCATTTATTTTTATAATTTTGTATTTGTTAAATTCTCTGTGATATTCCTCTCAAATGTTTGTTTCCAATGCATTATCATGTACCATTGCTTTAGTCGTGTTTCACTTATTTCAGTATTTGTTTCTTTGTAAAGCATTTTACATTTACTACTGTATTTTAAAAGTTAGCAATGAGATACAGTCTATACTCAATTGAATATTCAATACTGATGATAGTATTTTCATGAAAACCATCCTGCGTAGCTAAAGCCAAACTTTGCCTGTCCTTATATTGTTTTGGTAGAGGCTCTTTTACTAAATGGTATTCAGAAAAATTAAATGTGATTACTAAGATCAGTTAAAGCAAAGTTAATCATCCCACTCCTCGCAAATACACAGGTATCTGTGCAACTACATATCTGATATGTGCTGGTAAATATCTGTATGTGCATATATCTGTGTACTTGAACATGTGTACATGTATGTAAAATGTACTCACAACACAGCATGGACTTAGAAGATGCTGCCTTTAAGCATGATGTTTGAACAGAGAGACTGGGAATTCCTAAAAGAATAAACCTTGATGGTTTGAGCTGTGAACTTAGAAAATACCTGCAGCTGTGCTTGACTGTGGCTTTTCCCAGGAGGGCCTTAAAGGCACGTTAGTGCTTTCCTTTAACATTAGCATTGTAACAAGTCTGCTTCAAAAAGCAGATTCAGAAGTGGCTGCACTAAATTATCAGTAAGAGGTGTGTAGAAGCTGACAGCATTCTCATCCCAAACCTGCTGGTCTCAAGAGGTGCTAAACAAATCAGGAAAGAATCAAAGTTTTTCCAAACCATTCACTAGATTGAACCATACATGTATGTGATGCCAAAGCATTCTCAGCACTGATAGTGTATCTCTTGGTAAGCTCTAGCTTACTTTTGTGGGAACCACTAGGCATTTTTCACTTGAAAACCCAATTCCATTTTTAGATGACTAAGTATAGATTTTAAAGACAGAAATTTAAACTTATGGTTGTGTAAAGTCTGTCTCTCTAAGGTACTCCACCTTTTGAACTTTGCTGAAGTAAAGAACATTTAAAATGCAACCCAGGAGTGAGTATGTTTGACTTAGAGCCTTCTTTCTGAAGGGAATTATATAACTGAAGTTTCTTAAATATCCTTAGGGTAAGGGAGTCTGAAGAGGTATGCAGAAGTGGAAGCTCACAGCTACAGAATTTTTCCCCTCAAAAGCACAGTTTCTCAGAATAAGACTAGGTTTTAATACTTGAATACAAAACAAGAAAATTATATGCATATCCTTTTGGACTGGGAACATTCCCACTCCACTTAAATAATGTATTAAAATTTTAAATATATATTTAAATAATACCAGTTAGTGGCAAACAAAACTAAGCTCAGTTCAGATGTTCAGTACTGGAAAGTCCTTTCTGTAGTTAAAAACATTGTCTTGTAATGATATATGCTAGGGTAAACCATTTTTATTCATGTCAATCTTTATCCCAAAAACTCACTCAAGGAACACTTCTACCTTTCACAGTTAAATATCATCCTTAATTTACTTAATTTAGTCAATTTTTGCATATCTAGGTTCAGACAGAGATAAAAGCACATGCATGCAATTATGGGCAATAAATTCAGTTTTTCCCAGAAAACTTGAACCAATACGTCAGAGAGCTGCTTATAGTTTTGCAAAGGAATCAAATCAGCAGAGCTTTTCCTGATAATGGAATATGCAAGCACAAGAGAGGGGATGGAAATTAAATTGCATTCATTATTATGGTTCTCAAAGAGTATTTTCTTTTCATAGGTAAACAGTCAATCTGTGATGGTATGACACGTAGCACTGGTCATCTTTTGCTGGTGCTCCTGTGTGATGCTGTACTTATGCTATCAAAATCCTAGTTCTTATGGGTTCTGTAAGAGATTAAAAGTGTTTGTTTAATGTGGCTAGAACATGTAAATTCAATCAGAGTTTGATGAAATTTTAAGCTCAGAGTTTGATGAAATATTAAGCTGGTAGGGTGATATCCTATTCTCAATTCTCTTATTTTCTGACCTAATAATGAGTGGTGAAAAAATAGCTGGAAGTCCTTCCTGTTTATTTCCTCTTATCTTCCTAAAATGGCTAACAGAATACCAAAATGACCAAAACATGTCTGCCAATATAGACTCTGAGAAAGAACCCTTGTATTTTGAAAGGTGTCTCTTTTCTAGTACCCGTGCTTTGTTCTGAGCTGTTTTACTTTATTTACTAGATGATATAGTTCATCTTGATAAAAGAGCTATAGCTTCTTCTTCCCACAAGAAGGAGAAATGAAAAGTCTCACTGACAGTTTCTAAATGGTTTTTATTACTTGCAGTTTTACAAAGTGCTTATAAAGTTGTGTTTCCTCCATAGAGATACAGGCTTTGGTGCGATAGTATATTCTGATTTGATGTAACAGTACTAAAGGTCTTATTTACTGAACGGAAAACTCTTAGTGGTATTTCAGTAAAATAGAAATGCAGGTCTCTTTCTTAATGTCTGTGTATGTTCGTTAACTGCATGTTTGAAGATGAATGTCCTTAAAACTGAGGCAGCTTAATAACAGTCACTCAGATCTCTAACTCTCTAATTTAAGCATATTTTTGCAAGATCTTTTGAAAGGAAACCAAGGACATCAGGGGTTTATCTAGTGATTTTATCTGAAGGGTCACCGATTCCTTGTTTGTCAGACAGCTACACTTTTGAACAAAGTGATTCCCAGTGCTGCTCCTTAGGAGGCACAAAACCCTAAGGGGTCTTGGTCACAATCATTGTAGGTAATCCTACCATTTTCATAAGAACCAGCTGTGCAAATTTTGTTCTGATGATGATTTTATCATGGTTTGTGTTCACAGGTATAACAGGAAGGTTGTATTTGGTTGATCTATGATTTGATACATACAAAATAAGTAAGGTGTGTTGGATGTTTTTTTGGTTGGGTTGTCCCTGGCAAAACCTAGAGATTGCATTTATAGGGCATAAGCATGTTAAGAGAGCTTAACATTACTGGGATTAAAATAACAAAACAAGTCAAAAATTATTGTAAACACTTTCTTGGACAGTTTTCTTTGTGCATATGAGATAGAAGCAAAAACAGTTCTTTGTGATTTTTATAATTTAAATTGTAGAACATGCCTGATGCAGGGCAAAATAGAAAAGGAGCAGAAGTTCTAGCTGAAGGGCCAGATACTGCATCATTTCCTGTGAAATATATTTGAATAATTTTATTTCTGTATAAGAGGCAAAGTGATACTTTGAAAAATGAATTTATTTCATTTTATTGCAGTGTTTTGAAAGGTTTATTATTTGGCTGCATATAAGCTGAGCGAAATGAATAATGAACTCTGCTGTATCTGAAATCTTGTCCTTGATGCTTTGCCTCACGTACAGTTCCCTTTTCTTACAGCTATTTTATTCATCAGATTAGGTCTTGTCATCTTTGCAACTCACAAAACAGGAAATCAATAATTAATTATGGATAGGTAAAGCAATGCCTCAGTGACTTCCTGAACCCCCCAGAGCTGCGCTGTATAAAACAACCAGGGATAGTTATCTAGCTGTTTTTCACTTGGCTAGATTTGGCAAGCAATTAACATATCTCTCCCTTATAGTTTGGCTCTCCACTGCTAAAATCAAGGGATGAGATCTAACGTTACGGTAGGAGATGTGATTAGAAGATGATAATGCTACCAACAAAACATTTGGGGAAAAAAAAATAAACTGGACAAGGCTATCTAAGGTACTTTAAAAGAAAAAATGGGTGGTGCTCTCCAAAGTACCTCAGGCTTTGCAATGACAAGTGAAAATCAGGGAGAGAAAATGTTGTAGATGAGTTTGGTGTGGAAGGCTGACAATCGGGGAAAAATGGCTCTGCTCGCAGGGCCGCTGAGGTGGCAGCTGGGAGGTTTGTGTCTCGTGTAGCAAAGGAGTCTAACTGCTGATTGTGAAAATGGCACTTTAAAGACCCTACAGAAAACTTAATAATCCTCATTCAGCGCCAGGCAGTTCTGTTGTGGTAAATGATTGTCTGGCTGGGAGCTTTTTTAGCCTCATGCTGCCCTGAATGGATATTCCTCTTACAACTTCATAAGAAATTGAAGTTTCTCTGTGTCTGCAATGCAGATGTTGTCATGTATAAGTAAAACACATTTGTACATTTAAATTTGGAGTAAAAAGGAAAGAAATCCTGAAGTCGAGCCCACTGCATATGGTAAGAGGGGACTGATGTGGTGTGCGTCCTAAGCACAGCCACACAGACCTGGCCAGGGAGTCCCTCAGTGAGTAGGCATCGAGGGCTGAAAGCCACCAGGAGGAGTGGCCGATCTGCTGGCAGCTCTGCCACCCAGCTGGCTTGCTCCTTCACCTCCCAGCTCAGCCACCCTTGCTCTTCGTATTCACTCGAGGGATTGCACTGCTCCTGAAATGCCCTCAGTGGGATCCCTGCCCACTTCCCTCAGTTACGCTGGGACAAGAGAGGGTTGGGAGGCCTTCATCCCAAGCTCAAGCAGCTTCAGGTGTCTTCCTCCCAGCATAACGTGTTGTCAGCAAGTCAGCATAGCACCATCATCAGAAGGCATGGAAAGCAAACTCTATTGTCCTTTGACCACTTCCAGTTATTACAACTATATGGTACAAGTGGTTGTACTGTGAGCAACTTTATCCAAATAATTATAATATTGTTAGCTCCACCAAACCTGTGTAATATCTCTGTTTTAAGTAACTTTCTGGCTTTCATAAGCTGTGTTATTAAGACTATATACACAAATACTAAAACCCTCAAATTAATGTGAGCTTGGATAATCCATGTCTTTATTTCATGTATTTGTGGATTTTGAGGGCATGGCTCATAACTATTTGGGAGAGGAGGGGAAACAGGAGAACTAGAGTCAGCAGTCCTATGTCTGTTGAAGTTAGTGAAATTACTCCAGATTTCCACCTGCAGGCTTAATGCAGAATCAGTTTGAAGGATCTAACTCAGAAGCACGCAACTAGTGTGTAAACTGGGACAATGCCAGGATCTTCCAGGCACAATCCCTACCCATCTGTTCAACAACATATCTTATGTTGTTATCTTATATCATCTTAACATGTCTTGAGTTCCCATTTTGGAAGTAAAAGACGAAACCCTTGGAGTATAAATGTCAAATTCCTCTTTATAAGTGTTTGTAACTTAGCTGATGGCATTAATAAATAAATAAATAAATAGTCAAATAAATAGATTAATTCAGAATACATTATGAAGCAGATCAGTGGCCAGGAATTCCCTACTGTTTTTGAGTTTTCCCTGAAAAAAAAAAAAAAAAAGTAAATCTAGAAAGGACAATCTTCTCAAGAATTGTGTACTGGTAGTAGGAATTGGCATTGTAAATTTAAACCCCAGAATTGAACACCTTTATTTTTTAACATATATGGTCTATCTAGAATTAGTTGGTTGGTTTGTTTGTTTGTTTCAGGAGTGTTTCCAGCATCAGGGACATTTTTAATTCTGTTGAAATCCCTCTTTCAAAGTAAACACACTTCGAGTACAAAGGCAGGGGCCTTTGTAGAGAACAGCCATCTCTCCTGTCCTTCAGCCGCTGACATTTCCTTGCCAGCCACTTCACTAGCACACACAGTGCAGTCCTGCTAGGGAGCTGAAAATTCATGTGTGTTCGCGGTGGTGGTTTGGGTCTGCTGGAGTGGTGCCAGTGGGGAGAGAGAAGCCAGACTCGCTGTCTCAGTAGCAATACTGATGGAGCAGCCTCCTGAGGAGCCCTGGGAAATGTATTCGTTCTTCTTTCTGCCCCCTCTATTGGAACAAAACTATGTGATCCCAGGTTGTAAAGCCTAATGATAAATTTGATGGTTGCTAAACATTTATACTTATGTCAAAAATCCCATTCAGGAGCTTAGTTAGATACATGTGTGGATCACCCCAGCCTTGTTATCATTTCCCATTTCTCACCACAGTCAAGTGACGCACATAACTTTCATATGTCGAGGTACATAGATAATTTGATACAGTTCTGATTTCAGTTACGTCTTAGTGTCGTGACAACACATTCCAGTGAAGAATTGCCCAAACCTGTGTAAGTCTGATGTGCCTTGACTTAGTTCACATCAGATTTATCTTTTACTGTAGACAGTGTCATGCTGGAGCACACCAGTCAGAAAGTTTCATGTAACCTGACAGCAGGGCCTGAGCTCGTGAAAAAGGCAACACCAGCAGCTCCTGCAGCAATTTCTGGATGAGTCTCAAAGCAAGTTCATACAATGTTATGTATTTTCTTACAGACACCTTGCCTTATTGCACTATCGTCCACTTGTGGTGGGTCTAGTTACTGTTTCCTGCAAGTGGTTGCCTCTTAAACTTTTACATTTCTACAGCTTATTACCACAAGCAATTATTATTACAATTAATATACTGGAACCAGTAAAATGCCAGCTTACAGGTAGGAAGAAGGACAAAACAGGTCTGGTCCTGTATGCTCTAAGTCAATGGGCTGTTAAATCAAACGTGAGCAGGATCAGGCCTGAGGCAAGAAGTAGCATGGTGGGGAGTTGGCAAACTGAAAAGGGGGAGGGACACATCTTCTGTAGTTTCTAGGAGTTTGGCTGTTTCATTATCAGAGTTGTTGCATCATTTTTGTTTCTTTTCCCTAGTGAGATTTTTCTGCTTCTGAGGACCTGCCAAGGATGTTAGGACCTCGGTGGTTAGGAGTCACTCAGGGCAGAAAATGCTCTTCAGAATGGAAGGGTATTTCTCTGTTTGCAGCCATAGTAGTTTTTCTACACCACTGGTTACTTTCAAGTCAGTGTCATCATACCAGCCGATCAGCATAATCCACCAGAGGGTAGGGTTTCTTTTATTTTTTCTGCATGGCAGTTTGCATCTGAGCTGATGTAGGATTTCTTTCTGAGCAGATGCCACGAGGTCATCCATGCTGGCCGTGTCTGTCCCCAGCCACTCCATTTTTTGTCCCTTAGCCACACCATTTTGTCTTACCCCCTCTCACCTCCCGGGTCTGTGAATTCTTCAGGCAGGAGCTCTTTCCCTGTTGTGTCGCTGTGTGTCACTTCCAATCAGGTTTTAATTTCATTCAGTCCTCTTGGTGTTACTGTACTACAAATGAGAGAAATAGCGTGTATGGTATCACCCACCTCAGGAGGACACCACCTGAAGTCAAGGACTCTGCTACCACAGAGCTATGGAAATTTGAACACATTTGGAAATTGTGTTCACACAAAAAATTTGAGCACAATATGGAAATTTCAAACAGAATAGAAAACTACTCTCTCTTTTCTCTTACATTTTAAACATGAAAAAGAATAATGGAGAAAACCCAAATTATCTTTTTATAAGATAAAATACCTAGGTAATAATAGGTATTTGGCACAGTAAGCTTAGTCACCCTGACTAAATCATTATTTCATATGGGCCTGAAGAAAATTATTTTCAAAATGAGTCTGAGTTGAGCAGGGAGACCAAGGACCTGTTGACTCCTTAAGCCCAGTAAGAGGTGTTCAGTGAGACTACAATATCACACTTATTTCCTGCAGTGATCCAACCTCCACCCCAATTCCTACATTATAATCCCTACAGCTTTCCAAGGAGCATGTGATCAGAAACACATCATCGCAGATTGAGCTTTAACACATACCCTTTAACATCTGACTTAACAGAGTGCAATTGAGGGAAAATGCATATATTCGTTATAGCCAAAATATAGAGAAAAGCCCAACAGAAGATATTTTGGAAGAGATGGTAGGAACACAGGATGATATTTCTGTGCTCTGGTTGTTCTGTGCCTTCCTGTAGTGTGCAGTTGCTACCTATTAATTAATTGCTGCCAGTTAACAAATGCCATCCATTCTGTAACAGAACTACATTGAATTTCTTTTCAATCTGTCAGGTCCTTTTGTCTCCCTCTTCCTCTCCTAGATCATGTTTGTGGCTGGTAAATTGGCTTCTGAAATGCAGTCTCACACACTTGGCTGTTGAGTTAGCTTTTGTCTCTGCAGGACACTTATATACTGTACCTTTAAGTACCCAAATCAATTTAATTAAATTTCATTACAGGCACTAGAGCTGAAACAAACTAATGAAAGCAGCCATCACGTCAGGTGGTATTTATCTCGGCATTAAATTGAAAATACTCCCTTTAGGCTCTTAAAAATTAGTTTCAATATTTAACACTAATAGCTTTTGGAATTGTTGATGGGGATAGTTTTAATGAATTTGTTACAAACTGTTTACCTTTCCAAAGAAAGGAACTTTTTTTTTCTAACAGAGGAGAGCTAAAGACAGATCACTTAAAATTATTAACGTTTTGAAATACTATGGCATCTGTGAGCTGGCCATAATGCTCTTGAGAAACACCATGAAGTTGTTCATACAGTGACAGTAATATGCCTTGTTTAGTCAAAAGCAATGCCAAGTCACAGCAATATTCATGCTAAAGTTCACTCTTGGCCCAACTTATTGAGTTGATCATGCTTGCAAACTTG
Source organism: Aythya ferina (assembly GCF_964211825.1). Taxonomy (NCBI): domain Eukaryota; kingdom Metazoa; phylum Chordata; class Aves; order Anseriformes; family Anatidae; genus Aythya; species Aythya ferina. Next base: position 85,136,928 of record NC_140297.1, read on the forward strand.
AAAGTTATATAGCACATTTTATTTGAAGACTTTACAACACACGTTACCCTCAGCAAAGAGAAAAGTTAAGATTTGCAGGGAGAAGAGGGGCAAAAAGTCTGCCACAGAGAAGAATGCCATTGCTAGCATCCTAGCTGCAGCTGGATTTCATTCCCTAATGGGTGAGGTACCTTGCAATGCTCTTGGTGAGGAAGCAATGCTGACAAAGTATCTGTTAATACTCCACGGAACAGAACTGGTGCCACACACAGTTTCTCTGCAGTCTGTAGGACCATGCACATTACAGGGATTTCATCCACTTCCCATCAGAATAGTGGGTCTAGATATTAATGTGAACAATACAGAGAGAGGAGGGAGTAGGGAATGGGAGAAAATTTAGACTTAGGGGAAGGTTTGGGTCACCATTTTTCTGAATTAAAATAAAAATAAACTATTTAAGCTACTCACATGCTAAGTTCACACTGTAAGTTTGTAGAAGTTTATGTCAATTCATGGAGCACAATCATGCCTCCTACATTCATTTTCTAACTGTAGTTGTCACAGCTTGTACAATTCCAGTTTCTAATGTGGACAGGATCTAGAAAATCCAAACTTGCACTCTAGCTTTAATAATTCGTAATTCATAGCGTTACTAAGCATTCATCTTCTAATGGATAATTTGAAAAAAGATTTATCTGGAAAAGATGGAAGATGGTAACAAGGGCTTTGTACACCTCCTTTCACCAGGGGCTGACCTTTCTGTAAAGAGTTTTTCCTGAATTTCTTGATGGTTCCCTTTGCAAACAATCCCAGAGTCTCACTGAAGCAGCTCAGGCTTTGCTGAGGTACTGGAACAGGTACAAAATCTCCAGCACACTCCGCAGGCTCAGTCCCTTGATCGTCTCGATCAAAGGATGCATCAGGGAGTGCTATGCCTCTGCTGTGACCCACATGCCAGGGAGTTATTTGTGGGAAACAAAAGTGCAAAAGGACAGTGTGCATGGCCATGTGTGCATCCAGATACATGGAGCTGGAAGCATTTCAGAGTTGCACTGCCTCAGCATGGCAGGTATCTCCTTCTCTTGCAGGTAGATGGGAATAAATAGCCTTTTCCTTCTTCTTTTATCAGATCTAGAGTCTGGTCCTCTTGGTATTTTCTGTTTCAGCAAAGGAGTCTGCTTAAAAGAAATAAATGGTTAGCAAAATGTAACACAGTGAATTATAGAGGTCACCTTTCTTAAAAGAACTTCAGGACCTGGAGAATGAGAAAGAGGGGAACCATTTTTCCTCAGCAGGATAAAGGCACAGGCTTCTTATGTTTGTGGCTTCATTTTTAGAGTAGAAAAAAAAACATGGAAGTTAAATAACACAAAAGTATTTTACTTACAGTTTTGATGCTTGGATGATTAGATGTAAGCTGTTAATTATAAGCTATCAGTTCTTTTTAAAAACCTATATGCATGTATTGAGAGGTTTCTAATAATTTCCAATTTGATTCAGCATTAAGTAGTTAGGGGGTTACAGATGTTTTTGTTAGCGCTCTTGTCCTCCCTCCAGGTTGGAGGACAATGCTCGTGTAAAAGTGGCTTGTTGGAAATGAAAGATTAGAAATAGAAATTTTTGGCTTAAGCAGTATTAAAGATTGGCTGTTTCTTTTTCAAGAATTCTTACTATCTTATATTGATTAACCAGTTTTCTTCCTCATAGTTTCTTACATGACTGTCATGAAATACAAGATGCAGTTCATTAACATGACTGACCCCCGTGGACATATGCTCACTACCTATTTTAGGGAAAATAATGATCCCACTAGAAAAGTCATGGCCCATATCTCCCTCCTCCATTTTTTTCTGTTAAACTCATGACTGAGATATACCCGTGTTTACACAAATGCATTATGTAAGGAGTACAGACGTTCAGAATCTGTAGCTAGGTGTCAAGTCTGTCTCTCCTAATATACTTACAACATTTCCCTCTGCACCAAATGTAAGTGCCTTCTTTCTTCCTGCTGTTTTCAAAAGAGAAGCCTGTTACACTCTTGCTGAGTTCCATTTCATAGAAGTTTAGTGGAAAGGAAGCATTGAAGCCATCCCCTACTGCAGCTCAGAGAGCCTGGTGCCTGTGGAAGGCACAAAGCTGGAGAGATGGCTTGTGCCGAGGCAGAGGTGGGAGAGGGTGGGCGTCACAGCTGGGTGTCAGGAGCAGCCTATGGTGGAAATATCCTTTTCAGCCCCAAAGCAGAGTTGTTTTTCTGTAAGCAAGAGTGAAATTCCAGCTTTTTTTTTGTTTTTGTTGTTGGCAATATTATATAATGTTTTTGGTTTTTATCCAGCACAGTATTTCACTGCAACTTTTTGTTTAGTGCCATGCCAGGTGCTTGCCTCAATTTCCACTGAGCACAACAGAAAGTAGGCATTTTTAGACTGTATCTTGAGTGTTAGACTGGGCAAACTCAATTTGTTTTACAGAGTTAGATTTAATATTAAACAGTGATGAAGGTGGTTAAAATCTGTAAATACTTTAAGACATCTGGAATATTGTGGTTTCTAAGGGCACTAGCTAAAGTCAATTTATGTTCTCACAATACTTTCAAAATATTATTTTTAGTTTCCATTTTAAAATGTAAAGTTCATAATTATTGGGTGTGACGTTGTATACAAGAACGAAATGTGAAACTCCCTTTTTATTTTGAAACTGGCAGTTTCTAACATTTTTATTACTTTGTTTCTTTTCTTAAAATGCATCACTATTACCACAGTCTTAAATACAAGACATACAATTTCTTTCTGTGCATCTTGGAGAAAAATGCAATGAGGAAAATGAATAGATTCTTTTTCACTCAGTTTGAACAAATAGGCACTTAATGTACTTTACTAGACTGCAGATACCCAAGTAGTTACATTAATTTTGATAATCCTGCAGCTTCACCATCTACTTCCTCCATTTCCTAATAAGACAGAAATGATTTAAAGCAAAACCTTGTGAAAACAGGCAGTTTCATGACTTGGAATATTTTCAGATCATTTAGAATGTGAAACTAGAGGCAAGGAAAAAGACAGAACTATTAAACAAATAACTTAAAACATTGTTCAGTGTTTTCATAATATGAATCTTTCCGAAATATGTTACTTTACAGAACTTTCTGCATTTTGATTGTTCTGGTGTTTCAGTACAGCCAGCAAATCAAATCCTGCACCAGTAAGAGTATTTGCCACCCAGTGGCAGGAAAAAGATAGTAATCTACTTGTATATAAGTAGTTTAAAAAAAAAAAAAAAGTAGAGGAAAATACTCTCTACTTAATGCCAAGAACTGTATGGCGAATTTGCTGACTGCTGTCACAATGTTTGATGTTGCAGGACGGATGGTCACAGTATCACTTTGTAGCCTCATCTTCAACAATAGAAAGGGATCGGCAAAGACCATACTCTTCATCACGCACGCCCTCCATCTCTCCCGTGCGCATGTCTCCTAACAACCGCTCAGGTAAGTGCAGGCTTCCAGGGCTGAAGTAAAGACAGAAATAATCCATCACTGTCATTTTTCTCTATTAAGCAATGTCACTGGCATGCAGATCTGTTAAGAATGATGAAAGCGCACAAAATGCATTATTTACTCTTACCTGAACTATCCATTCAAAGCAGGAATGATTTTTATTTTTTTTCTTGCATGACAATGTGCCAAGTTCTACAGCAGAAAGAATATTACTTAACTTTTTCTTATGAATTACTATGCAGTGTTTTCCTGATTGAGATTAATCTCAGGTTGAGTATTGTTAGCATGAGGAAACTCTGCTACTCTATTTGCTAGTCATGACAACCATTAAGCTGTTTATGACTGCTCTGTACACTTGGCAGAATTTGAAAGATCCACATGATTTATGTCAGCTTTTATTCTGATTATATGTGAATGTGTGTATGTGTATATAAGTGTACATACACATGCATATGCAAGCTTAATAAAAGGTTGACTACAGGTCTTCATGTAATATTGATGACAAATTTAGACCAGCTATCATTAATTCTGTACAATCCCTGCAAGGAATTAATGTAAGTATGGCAACTTACACCTCCATGTTAATTCACTTTTCTGTTCAGAAATACGAGCATTTTTTCATCATCTTATTCTAAGGTAAAACGTATCTTGGTTAGATAAAATCATTTGCAATGAAATTCCTTTAAGGTAAACAGAGTAAAACAATTTTACTACTTGCTCAATCAAATGCTGCCATTCCATAGGTATACTAAGAATTTAGAATTAAAATAGGCCAAACCAATTATTGCCATTAGCATCATGCAGTAGATGTTTTTTTTAAGAAAATAGTTTTAAGTATCTATCGGTGGTGTCTTAGTCCTGCAGAGCAACCACTGAGGAAATTTGAAGTGTCCAGAAGTACAGCCCCGTGAGAGCTGCTATTGACTGTCATTACACAAGTCGGTCTGCAAGGAATTCCTTTTTTTTTTTTTCTTCTTTGCCTTTTTTGTTCAAAATCTCATTTTGACAAGTGCAAGGCACTTGAAATGTCTGGCCCTGAGACCTTAGTTCTATCTCTGCCCAGGACTATCTCCTCACTTCTGATGCTTATAGAACACACTTCAAAAAATATTTCTTATGAATCTTACTGCTCTGAGGAGTCATCTGAAGGCTAGCAAAGGACAAACATAGTGGCTGTTTCTGAAGGAAGAGGAGCCCATGCGATTACAGAGCAGTCAGCTCAGATTCATGTTCTAGAAAACTGTTGGAGAAAGTAATCACAATCTGAACACCTCAGAGACTATAGGAACATAAATGCTGCTTAGGAGTATCTACTTCTATGTTGTAGTACAAGTTACTGTCTGGTAGTACCCATATCAAATCCAAGCATTGATTCAATAGGATTTCTTCTTATAATTCCACCTGAATTTCTTCCACAGCATAGTCACAAGGCTTTGTGGAAAGGAATAGCCAGTAAATGAAATCTACAGTAATCAGTGAAACTACTTCACGTGTGATTTTTATAGGCAAGCTAGGTCAAGTTTGCAAACAGTCCAGAAAACATGGCAACACAAAACAGACTGAAAACTGTTCTTAAAGAATAGGTGTGATGCTTTGCTAAATGGAAGTGTGCTTTCTTTGGAGGTTTGTCTTGAGTCCAGGACTCTGCAATGTTTTTAGTAATGACCCTGGTAATACACAAAGGGTGCCAGTTAACTTGGCAGGTGACGTAAACCTGGGAAAGGGTCACCTACCCTGGAGGGCATCGTTAGAATTCAGAGTTGTCCTGAGACATTGGAGATAACTGCCCAAAGGGAAACAAAGATCCAATCATTTACAAATAAGTTCTAAGGGGAATATCTAGCTAGATGAAAGTGCATTAGAAATGATTTAGGGGGTTTTGTCAGTTGCAAACATAAATCAGGAAATGGAGAAATTGGGATATGAGGACACACTGAATGGGCTGTAATTGTTTAACTCAAAGAACAGAGACGAGATGAGGGCAGCGAGAAGAGGTACACACCAAGTCTTCAAACGTGTAACAGGCAGCTGCAAAGAGGCATGGTGTGAACTTTCTCTACTTTCATAGCAGACGAATTAAAATAATGAGAAGCAAGGAGTCAGGTTAGCCAGACATCGAACATTTTCTAATGGTAGGAAAACAAAACACTGTAATAAACTGCTTGGAGCAGTTATGTGGTCTCTGTCATCAGAGATCTGTAGTTGTAGACAAAAGTCTGTCAATAATTATTTTGGTATAGTGTATCCTACCTTGGGGTAAATGTTTGAAGTAAATGAACCCATAATGTCCCATCCATCTCGAGGACTTGGTGATACAGTACTTGTAAGTAGTGTAGAAAGCTCTGTCTATTTTTTGTACTTTAAGAATAAGAGGAGAAAGTCTTGATGTTACTTCTCAATATGTCGACTACTCGATATATCTCTGCTTCCAATAAAAACTCTGGAGGAAGGCAATTCTGGATTTTAACACTTGCCAAAAGGCAATTGTTCTAACATGAGAGGAAAGGTATAATTTCTACAGGGAACAGAGAGAGATGGTTTTGTTCTTATCAGTCAGTTGTATTCAAAACACTGGAATACTTCAAAGTGTTACCAGAGTACGTGAAACAAAATGCATCCAAGTGTTAGTTACCTTTTCAAGGTATGCATTCTGTTTTGTCCCCTGTGGGAGTCAAGTCTCCATTAGATGATATGGTAACTTAATGTCACGTTTCTTCATATCTTCATGTTTGCTGCCTTTATCATCTTTAGAATTACATCAGTATTGACAAGCAACTTAAAAGCAATCCCCAGTTTTAATACCTCCATAATAAAAGCTATCTGTCCCATATTTGCTCTGCAAATTCAGAGGCTAGGGCCAGCAGAACCAATTTGAACAGAATTCAGCATCACTGTGCAAGGAAGGCTTCCCTGCTCCTTAACTAAAAATTATAACATTGTTTAGAGATGCTGGAAGACATTTCTTATTTATTTATGTACGTATGTATTCATTTATTTATTTATTTTTAAATGACATTGCTATTGCTTTGGAGACTATTTTAACATATATTGAATGTCTGGGTGGCAGCTGGGGAAGGTGTGGAAATACGCACCAGCAGTCTATCTATTTTTCTACCACTATGCCTTTACTAGGCTCTGGGATGCTCACCTTGTACTCCCTCCCCTCCCATTCCCTCCACAACAGGGAAACCACATGGTATCTCCCAACACCTAAATCAGTGAAGTCAGTTCACTTGCAATCCATTATTTTTGTCCCTGCTTTTTTCCCCTTTTCCTGTCTAAGCATCACAAGCTGTGAGTCTTTGTGATCAGCGCCACCCTCACATTCTCCAGTGCATTAAAATCACATACAAACCTGGCACTACAAGTCACCTGGCACTTCCCTGCTTTTAGCTGTAGCAAGAGTTTCAGTTAGCCTCTTTCTTACTGACTGACAGTCAGTCTTATTCACTCAGAGTCAATTGCGGAACAATCGTATGAGCCAATTTTTTCCATAACATTCCCCCCCAACCTCCTTCTTTCAGCAGTCTCAGCTTCTAAACACTTGCAGAGTTTCCCAGCACATGATGAAAGAAATAGTGTTTTAATGTCAACTGTTCCTACATAGATAGTGACAGAGAAATTATTAGACTTACCTTTAAGTGTTAGGGATTCTTTCCTACATGTTTTCTATGAAAAAAAATATCTTTCTTTTCTTCCCATTCCCTTTAGAACTATTTCATGGGCTTGTTTATCTTCAACAGAGAAGGGAGGAATCCATTTTATAAGGGCTTTTCTCCTTTTATATTTTTTTTCTACTCAGTTGAAAGTTAATTAATTGACCATTTTGAGAAGAAAAGCAAAAGTACATATACCAGAAAGTTTTGACACATTAGAGTCTGAAAAGCTAAAAGGGAAAAAAAAAAACTATTATTACTGTACTTTTTCTTAATGATCACCTTAGATGATGGGTGTAAGTAAAAAAAAAAGGTGAAAATGATATTTGGAGTTAATAATCGTATTAAAACATTTGTAGTGTATTTGAAATAACAGCACGTTTTCTTTTCTTTCATAACATGGAGGTGTTTCTTCAAACAGCTTGACATTAATCTGCTAGCAAATACATACGTTACTAAAATGTTTACTTTAAACAGTACATTCAGTGATATGTGGCGAGAAAAAATAAATCCATTTTTATGATCTAGCAAGTGCCCCAGCCTCACCCCGGGAAATGATCAGCCTAAAAGAAAGGAAAACAGACTATGAATCAACTGGAACAAACGCCACTTACCATGGAAATAAGGGAGAACACACTTCTAGGAAAGACACCATGACAGGTGAGATTATAATTACATAGCATATGTAAAAATCAGCTGTGATAGACGGCTGCTTTTATAGGGTTGTCTGAGTTTATTGTAATGTAGAACAGAGTTAACCTGCTTTGGCTGATTCCAAAGTTCTAGCAACCTTGAGAAATACAACTGAAGAAGTATTTGATCTTAATGATACAATGCTTTGCAAAAATGACTTGTGAAGACCGTGATTTTTTATAACAGAAAAGGCTTTAAAAACACTTGTACACTTCTTTTTAATTGTGTTTTCTTTTCAGAAGGAAGTGGGTAAATCCACCTTATATTAATTAGTGCTGTTTCTGTAAGCATGACAATGGTTTAGCACTTGTGGTGATCCCTAATGTCTGTCTTTTGCTGGGATTGGCTTTCTGGGACCAGTTAGATGTTTTTACATGTCACCTATTCCTAGGAGATTCAGCAGCAGTTTGTAAAGTCTGTCCCTGTTTCTTTCCTAGCTAGGGTGATTTAAATGCACAAAATGTTCGTGGTGTGTGTTACGGCATCTATTGCAGGTTTTAGTGAAGGCCTTTCTCTCCTAGTGAGCTCATTAACTTGTTAGCATTTCAGTAATTACAAAATGTTGACTCTTGTCTAGTACAGCATCTCTTCTTTAATTCTCTGCAAAATCACTGTTGCACAGACTTCCATAACCTTTGTTGTTGAGCATTTTACTATATTTACACAGCGATGAGCATCATGGTGTCTTCTCCACCAAATGTTACCTTGGTGCAAGTAAAAAATTCCAGCGAGGAGTTATTCTGCACTTTCTGCCTGTTAAATTTTCCCCCTCCCCCTGCATAGGTTTTGCTCAGAGAATGCCAGAATGGGTGGTCCTAAGCTCACAGGGACACAAGTACTGTGCTGATTAGTGTCAAGCCCTCCATGCTACAGTGTCTGCTTTCAAGACATGATATGACTCATACAGCTTCTTCTTTGCTACACACCGTTGTGTAATCAAAATCTAAAGGCCAGGCTTTGAACTTGTGTCAAAATGCAAAACAGAACATTAATTAGCAAGACAGTAAAAGTCAGAGGAAGAGAAATGACAGTCAAGAACATACGGAAACCACAGAAACGATGAGTGTCTTGAATCGCCTCTGCAGGATACTACATGGAATTGCAGAAAGTTCTGTCAAGGTACTGTATTTAATGTATCTATAACATTTTGTGTGTTTCGTAGTTACTACACAAAACACTACTATAAACACGTCAGTGGTCATTACTTGTGTAATTGTGAGGACAAGACTTAATTTTTTTTTCATTGCTTTTTCAAGGATCCGGGTAGAGGGTAGAGGGAATCTAAGGAGTAAGAACAGCAGCTGAAAAGGCAGAAGCATTAGTATTTCATTTTAGCTCTGTCTGCAAATTAGATAACCAGATTATATTAGAATGTTTTCAAGAAAGGGTTTTTGCATGGAAATTCTGTGCTTCCTTGCAGATAGTAACTTATTCTTTCATGTCTCTTCCTACTTCAAAACATTATTGATTTCTTTTTCCCCAACCCTTTTCATTTTGTCCTTTACTGTAGTACTTACGTTCTCCTTTATTTCCTTTCTCTTTCTATATAATTTTAGGAGCCTGAGGTCTGTACTTCCCCAGCAACCTTTGCTCTACTTTGATTTTTGCATCCTGTTTTCCTTTAATATGTGTTTGTATTTTATCTGTTCTTATTGATCTTTTGGGTTGGCTCTTAATAAGAAAACTCAAGGCTCTCAGCATCATGCTCGACTATCCATTATTTTTCAGTTACTGAGCTCAGTGAGGAGTATCAAAAACAAATTGAAAAGTTCTATAATATTTCAAAATCTTGTATAGACATTGTATGAATGGATATGGAATTAACAAATCACTTGCTCTCTCTTTCAGATAGATCACCAAATCTCTGCTTGTTTGGTCTGGGCTCAAATTAAGCACTATTTTAAGAACAGAAGAAAATAACAGAAGGAGACCTGCTTTTCAACATTGGACATGAAATTTGTATAATGTATCTGTAGTTAATTAAACAATAAATATTTCATTAAAGAACAATATAAAATACAGTATTTGTGGTTTTAATTGTGAGGCATTTTGGCTTTACTTCTCTAGTCTAATGCAAGTTCATGTAGCAAGTTTATTCTAATGCCTGTATTTCATTTTGTGCATCAAATAATGCACTGCAGCTCATACATCCACAGAGCCTATGGGACTTAGATAAATGTTTTTTCAAGTTCCACCTGGCGTATACATATTTTGAGCTGCTCCTGTGTTTTGTGCCAAGCTGATGTATTACACAAAGCTTTCCTTGACTTATGGATTTACAGAGAGTGTAGAGCTACAGATGTAGTCCCAATTTATCCACACCTGTCTCCATGCTCTTCTCCAAAGCTCTTCTCAGTTTATAGTTCAAAAATTTTATGACCTCTTGGCTGGGACTGAACTGAAGGTTTTTTGATGGATTTTTGAAGTAGAAATGTTGGCTTCTTGCCATTGTGGAGAGTTGTCAGGAAACCTCTGGGAAAAAATGGAGAATCTATGAAGTAAACAGTTTGGCTGAAAATGATAACTTATATTGATTTCACAAGGACAGCTAAAAAATAGAGGAACAATATCAAAGTTCTCATTGCCCTCTTCACTTTGCAGGTTTATGATGCCTTGTATATTTACAATCCATCTTCTCTTTTCTGTAGAAAATAATAACCAATAATAAAATTTTATCACCTAAAGTATATTTTTAAGACAAAAACTATTATAGTCCTTTAAAAAAAACACAGGAACTGTAAATGAAGGTGATAACGTTATTTATGCCTTGGTGCTCTCCTTTAGAACAAAGAAGATAAGCTTACTGTATACTATCATGGGACTCTACTGCAAAGTTTCTTTCACTTTATTAAATCCCTTACTGAACTAATATGTGCATCACAGTCTGCCTCCTGTATCTTCACTTCCACCAGCAGAAACTCCTGATTAGTTTATTCTTTTGCTTATCAGTAATCTATCATCTGTACTTTTCTCATTTCAGCTTACTTATAAGTCCCTGCACTGTCTAAACACAAACAGCCACAGTCTGTTATAGTAGATAGAGATGCTTGGGTTACTTGAAGTTATTACTACTTTAAGAAACCACAGTACACTGTAATCTTTGTCGTGCCCTTTCACCACACGAGAAGGTGGTGGTGGTAATGACAGGCAATGATCTCTGTTAGATGATATTTGTGAGGCACAGAAGCATTTGCCTTTACTGTCTTGAAATAAATTTTAGAAAATGGGGTCCTGCTGATGGCAGTAAAAAAAGCAGGCTATGCAATCCTGGCAGAGGATAACTAGCTGCCCAGTTGATCTTTCCTTTCTTACTATCAGTCTGTGTTTGTGAGTGTAAAAGGTTAGTACCTTATTATTTGAAAGTGTCTGTAAATCTGTTCTGAATGAATACTTTTAGGAACTGAAAGTTGAATGTTAAACCATGAGCCAAGTGACTGAGATATACGGGGAGGGCTTTGGTCAATGATAACTTTGTCACATAAACCATTGACTGACGTAATTTTCAAAGTTGTCATCAGCTGTGAAGACTTCTGTGGGAAGCTATTTTTTTTAAATCAATATCACCTTTAAAACTGAATGAAGAAAATTAAAAAATAAGGCATTTTTCTCTGTTTTTTATACAACGCAACCACCGAGTGCTGCAGGTTGATCATAGTACTCACTTTAGAACCATCACAATTTTTTCCAGTAAGATGTACCTCTCAGTACTATCTTGTACTGATGTTTATATGGCGCTGATGTTTATATGCTACATAAAATACACACGCCCACACTCATCAATTCTGGAATCATTTCATCTGCAGTGAAGATTCTTACATCTCTGTAAGGAAGCATGGCTGCTGGAAAATCTCCATCTCCTGCTCCTTGTACCCCTTTCCCTTCTCCTGCCACATTTTAAAAAATAAGATTGTTCCATTAATTCTCTCTGATAATTTTTCCGTGATGACACCCATCCATGTAACATCAATTATCAGTTACTAATCACCCCAATACCTGGCTCATTCTCTCCCTTCTTTCTTTTATATTTGCCCCCTTCTTTTGGACAGCAAGAGTCAGCTGCTCACTGAGGCATGGCAGAGGGGGAATGGAGTTCCCAGGAGTGCTGCCTGCGTGCTCAGAAGCAGGTACTGGAGCGGGGTGGCATGCGTTACTGGCAGCTACATTGCTCGACTTACATATCCTCCAGAAACAGAATTATCTCAGCCTCGCAGCTAGACAAAGCCAAGATTTCTTGTCTGTGAACTCTTGGCATTCATTTCCAAGCATTTAATGTGTCATTGTATTCCCTTTTATCGCATTACAAAAAGAATACCACAATTTGCTTGCATTTTGAATTTGTGGATTTGCATTCATGTGACTGCAGTGAAATCAGTAGTGCAGACCTTGCAGCTATTTTTATACACAGACTACCCATTTTTTTCCATCGCAGAATCTGTGATCTGTGAGACTGCAAGTCTTCAATCTAGCATGTGACAAATACAACATATTTCACAGTACTGTGTTGGACAGATATGCACCAACTCTGAACTGTTTCTGTTTTTTAATAATCATAGCTGTTAGGGGCATACAGGATCCTAGTGCCCTTTTATTTACCTTTAAAAAGATGGAACGGTCATGATACTCCTTGAAGTCTTTCTGATTGCCTGTGGGAATACTATGTAAACTAGCATGTTACCAATCTACTATTTTTCATCAGATTCTCCATAAAACCCTCAGGTGTTGCGCCTCTTCTTTTCCTGACAGCAAACAATTATGAATAGTATTGTCCTCTCCAGATCAAATATTTTCAGTCCTGCCTGCCTGAAAACTTGCATGCATGAAGCTTAAGTCTTGCTTGAGATTTATCTGCATGAAACGAAAATGGTTACAAGAAGCCCTTCCCTGTTAATGAGAGTCCAACACACTGAGTATCGCTTCCATTTTGTTCAAGCCAGCTTCTTGTAGCACTCCATGGAGCAAGCAAAGAATTCATAAAGCCAGCATAAAAAAAACTGGTATCACAGAAGGGTCTGGCACTGGCACTGCTGAGAGCCACGCAGGCATAAGGAGCACCGTAGACAGTAATGCTGATGCAGGCTCCTCTAATACCAAACGCTGTCTTCAGGAGGGCGAGTTTCAAACACTAGAGCAGAGGATGCAGCTGTAATTCATAAAAAACACCAAAATAACTGTCAAGTCTCACACATCAATCAAGCTTGGTGACAAAATGCAGCCTGAACAGAGAGAACCTTTGTAGATCAACCCTTCAGTGCTAACATCTATGGCAATAAGATAAACTACTCAAGCAGGCATCACTACCATCTGTTACCACCTGATGGCACACATGCAAAATTGAGAGTACCTCCCACCAAAAAGACCAACCGTTGTCTGTTACCAGAGCTCATTTACTTCCCACTTTCACAGAAAGGATCCCTTTGCACTACTCAGAGACCTGTGGGGCTCTGCAACATTTCCTACACAGAACTGTCATCTGTCTTAGAAACTGCATCCAGCACATGAAGAACCAAGAGGTTTTTTCACCCCTATTAGCTCATGGTCATCAAGTGAAAAAAAATGTGTTGTTTTTCTTCCCCCTAGTTGTTAAATCTCATCACCTGACTATATAAGCCCTGTCTTCATCCCGTTTCAAGACCATAGTGGAGAACTTCAAGAGCACCACCTGAGATCTGTAAAGTGACAACAGGAGACTGTGCATCAAGCTCTGTCAAAAATTGTACCTTCAGCACGATACCTGTGGCAGATGTGAAGATCAGAATTGGCATTTCACAGTCGACTTTGATGATCAACCATTCCATTCTTTCTTTTTTCCACAGAGGGTGTAGTAGCTGGGGGAAGAAGGATGGAGGCAGTTCTGCCTGCTGGGGTCCATGCTAGCAGGTTGCAAAGGGAAGAAGGAGTGGTTACTTCTTCAGTAACGGTGGCTCTTAGTGACGTGACTAGCATGGGTCCCACAGCCAGCTTTCAGCTCTGCTGCTCAGTCCTTGCCCTCAAAGTTTTGAGTTGCAAAGGTACTAAAAGCATCTTTTGGTGCCTCCGGGCTTTATACCATTGCACAGAGACCTGAGAGAAGTTGAATGGGCAACGTGTTTCAGTTCCTGTGGGGACTGATTCACAGCTACTTCTAAAATTCTCTTTCAGGCACATGCTTTTATAATGAGAGTCATGATTATATCATCAAAACATTGGTTCAAATATCTGGGAAGTTAATAACACGAATCCAGTAAGAATATTGTGCAGCAGCCACACATCTTTCCTTCGTATTATTCATATTATTTCAAATAAGAGAAATGCATGCAATGCTTCTGGTTCTACCAGCAGGCTGAGCTTCAGCCAGATACCCAAATCAGGATCATCAGTTCATCAGTAAAGGTTAAAGCCTTGAAGGAAAAACCCTTGCCTTTTTCTTTTTTTTTTTTTTTTTGGGGGGGGGGGGGTGAGTGGGAGCAGGATGGGCAATATATTTTTTGCAAAGCAGTATGATGATGTTGTCTTTTTCCTTAGAGTTACTTCTGATTTCAAACTCTTAGCTCAATTTTGTCCATGTGTTTTAGTAGTAGGACATCTGAAAAGAAAGTGACAGCAGTTTATGGATTTGAGACTATCTTGGCCAGATCTCTTTGGTGTAACTGCTTATTACATTTTTGCATAACTCATTTTTTCAGTTGTATTTAGTCAGTTTTCCCAAGAATGAGTTCACAATATAGCAAAAGCACTGTAGGATAAGATTTGGTATAACATCATTCAACTGACCTGAAAGGAGATAAATATTTCTTAATTTCATTACTTGCAACTGCTACCTGTTTAGCCTATGTGTGATACAAAATCATATGTATAATCTGGAATATATTACTGAATGCTAGCTGTATATGAAATTATTTTGTTGATTTTTGTGTGAAGTGCAGAAGACTGGTATGAACATGACATAGTGCCAGTAACCATTAATAAGTGTACACCATGTACATGCATGTACTACAAATCAAAGATTAAGACTATTTAGTGAGAGGGAGAGAAAATGGAAGATTGCAAACACTTTTAAAAATGTTTGTGCATGCGAAATGGGCACTATGTAAGTATTAAATAAAGCCTTAACAACTCATTTTGAGACCAAAGAGGTATGTTTGGTAAAACTGCTTTTCCTTCCTCTTTTCTCTCTCCAGCTCAGAGCACTGGCATCTCAACTTTGTACAGGAATTCTTACGGTGCACCTGCTGAAGATATCAAACATAACCAGGTAAGCGGGGAGACTAAAATGTTACTGTTCTAGACGGCAAGACACCAATGTCACATTTTCAAATGGAAACTACCAAAAATATCACAAGGATAAAAAAAATCTAGATAGAATAAATGAATCATCTGCTTGACCAACTGCTAGCAATTCCACTGGCTGCAGGCAAATTATATCCTTTATGCTAATGCAAAATTTCAGCCCAAGTTTCAAAAATGGGTTTCCAATGGGTTATGACAGCATATGCGCAAAATTAGCTAAGGTATTAAGGCTGGTAACTCTTAATGAAATCAAGACAGGCTTGAGACCTGAATGCCTTTAAAGTTCTGGGTTTGTGATGCATAGTCTAAAAGCCAAACTAACATAATGGGCACTTCTGCTTTGTCAAATACCTCGTGATGTCCCATGCCAGTGAACTTGGCATCTCATTACTTGGGTGTATCCATCATGACGTTCAGCATTACTGCTGGCACCGCATGAGTCAGAGGCTTAGTCGTTCTGGAAGAAACTCAAGTATTGAACAGGCTTGGAAAAGGCACTTTCCTCTATCTCTTAGAGAGGCATATGCACTGTAATTATGTGTATACACTTATGTACTTACGTGTGTACTTATGCCCTCAGGTTTGTCATTTTGCCACTCCACAACTAATGTGTATACATCCAAACCATTCAGTCAGGAACGTTGAGCTTCTAAAATGCCCTGTCCCTGAAAACCAGAAAGCAAAAAGTATGTCTGGAAAAGTAGGGCATTTGAAAAGCGTAACTGGCAGCATGGGTGCCAAGCTAACACAACCTCACAGAAAGAGAAAAAGAGCTGTCACAATATTGACATGTATTTCATTCATATGGCCATATATTTCCAGTACAGTATTTCCTCAGTCCCTAGAAAACATTTTCTGCAGTCATAGGCTTTTGTTTCATTTTTATACCTAATGCTACTTTACACTTAATTACCACAATTCCTTAATGTTTTCATAGCTTCCTTATGCAATGTGCAAAAGTTGCAGCATTTTTCAAATAGAGATATAAGGCCAAAAAACATTTCAGACAAGCATTTTAAATGATTGCTAACATCAGACAAGTAAAGGAATATTTAGTAGAATTGATAAAAAAAAGTTTCCCCGAAAATTTTTACTAGATTACCTGAAATTTCAGTTTCAATGAATGATATTTCAGTTTCAATCCACAAACTTATAGTGAGGAGAGTTTCTGATATTCTGTGCCCCCATTTTCCCTTTATTGGTTTTGCTCCTAAGACAGGATTTCGTGCGGTGTACCATATCCTTTGTTTGTGTGAGCCACTTTAGTGCATGGAGGTGTTTCTGCTTTTATTGCCTTTAAAAAGATAAAGCCCTTCTAACCAACACAGTACTTAGAGGAAGTAAGGGTATATTTTAACAGCTGCTGCAATGTAGCTTCAGTCATGAATGAACTAATCTGATTTTTGGAGTGAGAGCCCAAAAAAGGGTGCTTTTCCACCTTTTCCCACTTGGCTGTCTCAATGAAATGTCAAGTTTACAATTGACCCATCAGAAATAATGTGTTTAACCAGCAAAATTAAAAAGTACTAACTCAGTCCACTATTTTCTACTCAAAAAATCAACCAGCTCTATCTTTTTGGCTTATGAATACATTATTTAGTATAGAATTTTTCTTCTGTGTCCAAAATGAAGCACCTTTGTTTGAACATGTGGAGTGAGATGAAATAGAAATCTTCAGGAGGTTGTTATGCTTCCTGTTGCCATTCTAATATTGTGCCCAGTGTTGTAAGATCACTTGAGGGACTGTTAAAGGCAGTGGACACTGACTGCCTTTTGCATTCTGTGCATAGAGTCCAATACAGACACTTTCAAAGAATATTGTAGAATCATGGTATCCAGCAGTGCCACTGTTCCTCTCTTCTTGAAGGAGCTTTACGAGCTTGTGCATAGTCAGCAGGTTCTGCAGAAACTCTTCTAACACTGATGTTGGAGCATCGATATTCCCAGTGGTGGCTCATTGGAAAAGACACCATCTGAAGACTGGAAGTCTGTGTCATTTTGCTGTCACAAAGACACTTAGTAAATGCTTATAAACTTCAGATTTTCATTAAGCCCCAAGTATAAAAGCAGAGTCTCACTAGGGCTGTCTGAAAAAAACTTTATGGCTTACTTAGGTTAGAGGACTGCATGAGATTTTTTTTTCTGTGTATCATAAATACTTCAACCTCAAGGCAACTTGCTGGAACATTGCAACAACACAAGATTGTCAACGTGAAGCGCTGAGGCAGTGGTAAGAAATTGGTTCAACTTAACAGCAGCAGAAGAACACATTTCAGGGCACTTAGTTTGAAATGTTCTCATGTCAGTGCCCCAAAGACTATTACTTGGTTCTTAACAATATGCTGCTACTCAATCTCACCTGTGGCACAGGAAGCTGCAAAATGTTTAACATCTTTGGAGTGTGTATCGCTTCCAGTCAGATTCTTCAAGGCTGAGTTTTGGCCAACAATGTTTGCATTGTAGAGCTGTGAAGTAGTCAGAAAGCCATATATACAGATTATATTTACTAAAGTTACTGTGAGCTACACTGCTCAGATACAGATCTGAATTACTTTTGAAATAAAGCAGCAGCATCTGTTAGCAGCAGTAATATAAAATAATAAATGAAAATGTAAAGAATGTACTGACAAGGCAGAGCTGTGGAATTAATTGACTACCAAGCACTGCTTTGGGGCAGAGGTTAAGACAATGCACAACTTTCTATTTCCAGCATGACAAACAGAATGAGATTTGCTCCTTCTTCCCTCTTGTTGCCTACAACAACATCTTGCATCTAACAACCTGCGGGCGTTGCTATCTTTCAGGTTTCAACACAGCCAGTTCCACAGGAGCCCAGCAGAAAAGATTACGAACCATATCAGCCGTTTCAGAATTCAACCAGAAACTATGATGAGTCCTTCTTTGAGGACCAAGTGCATCATCGCCCACCTGCAAGTGAATACAACATGCACCTGGGACTAAAGTCAACTGGCAACTACGTCGACTTCTATTCAGCTGCTCGTCCCTATAGTGAACTTAACTATGAAACAAGCCACTATCCAGCCTCTCCCGACTCCTGGGTTTGAGACTTGGGCAGATACAAAAGCTCCAGGAACTGTGCATGTGCATGCATACCACAAGACATTTTTTTTCCTGCAAATTTAGTTTGTTAAAGCCTGTTCCGTAGGAAGGCCCAGATAACCAGTAAGGAAAAAAAATAAGAGATTTTTTTTAGAAGGCTAAAAGAAATGAAAGCTAAACCTGGGAGTAATTAGAAAGAAATATATATATATATACACATATATATATTTTACGTGTGGGACAACTTTACTGTTGGCCTGTAGAGTCTAAAGTTCGGTGCTGTGTGTTGAATGTGGCTGAAGGAAGTAGGGAGAACATGACAGTGGATGTGGGTTAAGAGTTAAGCACAAGTAACTGAGCAGCGTACATACTTTATGGGGAACAGCTTCTCACACTTTGTTTAATATCCTCATTCATTGTGAATCTAGGCTTCAAGTTGCATTTGGGGTTTCCTCTGTACAGCAAGATGTTTCTTGCCTTTTGTTAATGCATTGTTGTAAAGTATTTGATGTACATTACAGATAAAAAAAACAAGTGCATTGTGTATATTACACCAATGCCACAGTGTTTCTTCATCTATGGTTCTAAATATTGCTTCAATTTCAAATTTTGAAAGATGTATGAATTTCCAGTTTTTTGTTTTCTTCTCCCCGGTGCGTTTTAACAAAAAAAAAGAAAAAAGAAAAAAAAGAAAAAAAAAAAAAGGAATATTTAGCAGTATTGTTCGTTCTGATATGTGAATTTGTTTGTGGCAACTAAAAAAAAAGGCATTCAGCAGTTTCTGACAATTAACATTCATCATTCCACACTCCTTGTCAACAAAGTGCTTTTTCACTGCCTAAAATTTTAGATGTAGATATTTGAAATAGATTTTTTTCATTTATACCAGTTTTCTTTATGATGATACAGTGTTAAAAGAAAATAAATTACAATTGATCTGTCATCCATATTTGCTAAGAATGTCTATTTCCAGGAATCTATCATACAAATATACATTCTTACTCGTGTGTGTCCACGTATGCATAGTATTCTGTGTGTGTGTGTGTATGTGTTTGAGCGTGTGCGTTTGTGTGGTGTAAGACCTATTTTCATCCAATGTTTTCCTTGTTCAAATTTCAGTTTTTGTTTGATTTTTTTTTTTTTTTTTTTTTAACAGTGGAAACTCCAGTATGTGCTTTCTCTTACTCACTTTATTAACCATTGATAGTAATTCAAAATTGTTAGGCCACATACTCACAAAGGAAGGGGTTGTAGGATGTTTTTCAATGAGTCCTTCACCCTTAGGTGCCATTTCCTTTAAAATAGCATCTCTTGATCTTTTCTTGGGGAAAGAAATTTCATTACTCTCCAGCCACCAACCAGCAAGCACTCAAGGAAGAGAGTTTGATCTTGCCATCTCCCTGAGGGAATGGAAAACAAAGACCCAACAGACTAAAGTCTGGAGTCTCCTAACTCTTCAGGCTACAGAAGGGTCCAACTCCTGAACCATTTGGACAATCATTTATTTTAACCCATACCAAAAAGAAAACCCAACACCCAAAATGCATTCCTCAAATATGAAAGATACTGGCCATTTCTGTGCATTTAAAATAAAACCCTAAAAAATATAAAATTTAAAAAAAAAAAAAAAAAAAGAAAAAAAAAGTAAGCAACAGAATTAAAAAACAAACAAACAAACAAACAAACAAAAGGAAAGGAAACTAGGCTAAGAGACCAGAAGAGCTAGCATACTAATCTTAGCTCTTGGGAACTTAAAAATAAATAATCATCATCTAGCATTTCTTTGATTCAGCCAAGAGTTTGGCATACAGTTTCCACAGAATAAGATCCAACACAAAAGGAGTAGTTGTAAATTGCTTAAATTACAATTAAGGAATTTGTTTTAGGTTGCAAACATTTCTGTGATTAGTCATTGTAATAGTCTCAACATCACCTGGCACACTTCTGGCTGTGTGCGGGGGAAGAAGTCTCTTGCAAATCATTGCCTGCTCTGTAGGATGCAGACCGAGTAGTTCATGCAGGCAGGTGTTGTGATGTAGAATTGGTTTTTGGTAATCTAGGACTATAGTTTAATCTTTTTTGGCAGCTTTTCCCGGTGTACGATATGTAACCTTATCTGCTCTTTGTAGTAAACAGGGGGAAAAAATCGCATGCAAAAAAATTTTTAAATCGTTTAAAAAAGGGTGGGTGGGAGGGGCACAGTGGGCCAGATGTATAGTGAGGTAGATGAAAATATTATTCATAGTTTTGGACACAGGTTGTTTATATTTTATTTATTACATTGATTTTAATAAGTGACATTTGCAGTGCTCTTTTGAACAAAGCACATTTTCAGTATAAAAACTTTTTTTTAATAAAGAATGTCACTCGCAACTTGAAGTTCTTCTTGCCTGCCTAATAACCACCAGATTTGTGCAGTTCTTCAGATGCAGGATTGCAAAAAGGCCGAAGGGACCCATGGTTCTGTTTAAAGTCCTTTAGACAGAACGTTACTGTAAACTGGATTATATTTCCATTCTTCAAACTACTTAAATGCCATATTGCCCCCTTGCAGCTCCTCTTAGAAATTAGTTAGAGTCAAACGTTGACCATTGCTCAAGTGAGACGTTTTGGACTGATGAAGTGGCATAAAATACCTTTTGTCTATAGTTTGTGTTCTTTCGTTTCCATTCTTCTGTAGTGGCAAGTGCTCCAACTAATAATGTTCACTCTTGCTGTACTGAGTTTTGAGAAGTGTGGAATTACCTGGCTTCTTTTCCAGGCTTGAAAATCCAACACTGCTGCCATACTGAATGGGATACTTATGATGCATTCTTTTTAATACTGAGGAAAGTATCATTGCCTATTGCTGTTCCCTTCATTCTTGTACTAGATCACACACAGAAATAGAGGAGAAACAAAACTGTTTCAAAAAATGTATAAAATGCAATTGATGTACTGTAAAATGTCGGATTTTTCTTTTTCTTTTCCTTTTTTTTTTTCTTTTTAACAAGCTTCGCATTAGAATCTTGATCAGTTGTGTAGACCTATATAAATCTCACTGTTTTATTAAATGCTGTTTATGGTCTGGAAGGAATGGTTAACCTATCTCAAGATTAACAAATTTGCACTAACATGAGCAATATTGATTTGAAAAAAAAAAAAAAAAAAAAAAAAAAGTGAATTCAATATTTAAAAGATAAACTATGATTTTAAAGGTATATTAACACTGAAAGTACATTTTGACAAATAACATATTTAAGCCCAAAATATAAATGGTTATGTCAAATAACACAAAAAGAGCTATAACAATATAGATTGAGAAAAAATGTGTTTCACTGTACATGTTGCTAACATGTACAAAGACAAACTCATATTGACATATTTTCTATTAATAAATCCTACTGTATTGTGGAGAATTGTTGGTCATAGTGCAATATGTTTAAACTCAGAAGTGGACTCCATAGGTTGATTCCTAGCTTCACACAGCCAACAACCCCCTGCAGTTCCCTTATTTTAACTGTTAATTGGATATTAATCATCTCTCAAGTCATTCCTGCCCCTTTACCCCCAATCAGGTTTATGAGCACAACTTTAAACAGCAAGGGAAGGGGAAATGTATTTTTGAGAACAGTACCAACACCCAATTCACCCCTAAGTAAGGCTGAAAGAAGAGCTGAAAAGCCTCAAGGCTGGTGTCACTGGATGGTAGCACACTAAAAATTGCACCAATGTTAAGTAGACTATGGCCAAGGAACTCAGAGAAAGCCAGTAATTTATTTCAGCATGTTTGAGGAGCTTGGCTCCTCCACATGTAGCAGCTCAGGAGTGTTTACGGGGACTAGGTTGCCTAAGACTTGCAGAAGTGTCCTGCCAGGGAGACTTACAACTAAAATTAGGAATGCTGACTATTTTCTTCTACCTTGGCACAGCGTAGTCTGCTGTTAAACGTGTTGCAGGAGAGGCTTTCTCGACTCCTTTGCCTTTATTACCCCCTCCTGCCAACGAGCAGAAAAAAGTCTGAGCTTAGTGCTACTGCTTGTATCGTGGGGAGTGGGAGGTGTGAAGGGAGCAACCTGGATTGGAGTGGGAAAAAAAGGGGGCATAAGGGCATAAACATACAGAAACAGAGGACTTGTACACGCCCCTAATGACCAACAGTGGAATGGGGCCTGGCAGTATGTTGTGCACTGAGATCGTCAAATATTACTGACAGGCTGATGCACTGAGGCGTTCATAGCAGCGACATGCTGCACGCAAAGCTTTGCACTAGCCAAGCGAGAGGGGACAGCAGAGGGAAGTCACAGGTCACTGCTGGGCACTTCCAGCTCTGTCCTGCGAGGCAGCAAGCCAAGCGCTGAGCACAATCGGCACAAGGGCAGCGACCCGACTGCTGGCTGCTATGAAGGACAGAGGAGGGGGATTATTCCTGATCAGAGGCTTTAAGTGAAAACAGAGGCTCGACAGCTAAAACAGAGGCAGCTCTCTGCAAATCCCTCCCCCACCACACATCCTCCATGGCAGTGCTGTCTGCCCAGCAGGTACGGGGACACTGTGCACACAGGGCACAATTCCTTCAAGGACCCAGCTGGCACAAGGCCTTTACTATCCACACATGTGGGTCTGAACCCAAGCTAGCTGAGAAGTGGCTCCAGCCACTGGGGACTCCATTGTTTTCTCTTGAGGCAAGGTAGGATCAACATCTCCTAAAGAGCTGTGCTGTGCCACCTCTTTTTTTTCCAGAGGGCTCACCAGTTTTTAAATAGTGGCCTGAGGCCATTTTCAGACATTTGTTCTGAAAGTGGGAGATGTGAGTTTCCTGTCTGCCCCAGTCTAATAGGGCACACAGCACACAGCAGCCATTGACTTGCAGGGGGGCATCACCACTGCCAAGGATGTTCAGAAGAGACCAGGAGACAAGCAGTGACTGTCACCTTTGGTGATACACCTGCGTTAGGAGCACTTCCAGGATTAAGTCTGCTGAGGCCCAGGCCTGTGACTCCAGCTAGCACAAGCACTTCAGGTTCTTTCTCCCCAGCACTCCCCCAGTTTTTGTTTTTTTTTTTTTACATGATCGTGACAGGGCCACGTCATTCAGACCTGCACACCACGGCCTGCTGCAAGGCCTGCACATGAGGCCTGGTGTTGGCCAGACATGGCCCGCTAGCAAGACACCATGCCTAAACATTACCCTTAAAACTGATTCCCAATCAAGCCAACTTTTAGCGCTTTTAATGCAATTTTAAAAGCAGCTTCCTTCCCGTGTGGGCATTGGTATTGGTTTCCAAGAAGACAGCACATGCTAAACTGTTACAAAGCTTAAACCTTTAGCTCACTTATTAAAGCCAACAGATGTCCCTGGAAAGACTTCCAGTAACTTCAGGGAGGAATGGGCCAGGCCCAAAGACAGAAGTGTCAAAGACTTTTGGTGCAAACATCTCACAGGATGAAAGCATCAAGGACATCCCAGCCACCATGCTGAAGGTTGCAGTGCACTAGTAGACAGCAGAAGAAAAAGGCCAGTTATTTCTTAGGACTTGTCTCTCAAAATTTACTGTATAGCCTTCAGCTCTCTCTAATTTTATTTTCATGGTTTTAAGAAATTGGATAAAAAGTGACTGATTGTTGCAGTTAATTTTGGTAGCCTGATGAGTACTTTCAGAAACTGAAATACTTTATTTTTCAGACAGGAGATATGTCAAACCTAGCACTAAATCTAAGAAAGCAAAATCACAGCTGTTTGCTGATTCACCGTTTTTCACAAATTCAATTAAAGTATTAATTGATATAAAGCTTTTCATTTATATATAACCCTTATGAGAGTTGCTTTTTAAATAATTTAGTTACTGTACATGAAAGTTATGTAGGCAGAAAATGTTAATAACTAAACATATCGAGGCTGAAGAGTAAATGTGTGACAGAGAACTCAGGCTGCTGTACACAGACACGATTGATTTTTACCTCTTCTTGACATCAACCAAGAAAGAAAAAAAAAATAAAGATCATGTACTATAGGAAGCTTAACATGTCACATAGCAAATATGTCACTTTGGAAAAAAAAGATTTACAACCTTTAAAAAACAACCCTTTTCTTCTAAGCTACCGTGGGTTTGAGTTTTTCTTGGGGTGGTGAGAAGAAAGGAGAATTAAAAAGCCACTTGTTTAGTAGGTAAGGATAACGATCTGCCCTGAACAAAATCTGCATGATAGCCAATTTTTTAAATAAAAACCTGGATACTTCAAATGTACATAGTCTGATAGCACGTTAAATCATGCACATTAGGCCATGCCCATGGCCTAGGCTCTCCCTCAGGGAGCACATGGGGTGTGATAAAATATTTCACATTAGTCAGAAGGGAATTTCAAGTTGAAAGCCAGACACCAGGTGAATTAAAGCTGCAGTCATTAACACAGGGGAAAAGTGTGGGTTCCCTTCCCACAGCTAAGGGATGTGGTTTGTGTTTTTGTTGTTACTGTTTTTTTATTTTCATAATTAGGGTTTAGGGCAATAAAAATGTTGATGTAGCAATCTGTGGAATGTGTTGTGAGTTAAGTAAAAGGAAAAGTTATGTTAATACTTATAATTGAAAAAGACAGATTGAGACAAACTGTTATGACTTCCTAAAATTAGATGTATAAGTGTAGGTTAAGATAAAATCTGATTTAACAGCACCGTGATTTAAATACAAATAATGTAATAAGGTAGACTATGAAGTTCCATATCTATCAGGGTAGCTGTATGTACCTTATCTAGCTAATGGTGTACATACCTACATACAAGTTTAAGGTTAAAAAAGTGCTACAAGACAGGAAATTATAACATTTTACTGCATTTCCAATAGCACATCCAGCAATCGTGAGTTATCCCAGAAAGACTGGGGCTCTTCACTCCAAGGGATTTCCTCTCTGTGCTCACTGGTGGTCCTCGCTGCCCATCGCAAGGACGCTTACAAAAGCACCACCTGAGCCCTGCAGCACGGCCAACAATATTTTTATCAGCTCTCAGCACATGGGTCTGAGTTTGGGAAGCCAAACAGGAGGTGAGCACCTTGCCGTGCTGACAGAAAAACAAGATGAAATAGGGTGGTGGGGTCAGACTGTCCTGCAGAGTAGCCCTCGTCACAGCCACCCAGCAAAACGCAGAAAACCCACCTTCGCCCTGGGATTAGGGGCATACAAAACTGTTTAAAGGTGTTTTAGCTATTGTTTTATTGGTGTGTGGCTTCTGATATAGTTTCAATACATAATCTTAGCTAAAAGGATATAGAAGATTTTTTATTTTTTTTTACAAAAGAAACAGATTGGGGCAATTTCAGCATAGGCAAATCACTGGAAACATCAGGTAATTCAGGCGCTATTAACAAAGAAATGCCAGGTGCTACTCACTCTTCTGTGCCATATGGATAGATCTAGTGACTGACGAATAAAAGCGATTCTACCTGCAAAGATATCCAGAGGGGAGAAGTTGCTACAAAGGGAGATGTGCTCTATGAACATGCAGGGGAGAGAAGGAGAGACAACTGGAATGGCGAGGCCTGTAACAGGTACAGCTTGCATTAGTCATTTCATTGTGTTTGGGAGGCATTTTTGCCAAAAAAAAAAAAAAAAAAAAAAAAAAAAAAAATTAAACAAAGAAGTTTTTGTAACTGTATGTGTGTAGATGACTGAGCCAATTAGGTGCCTGGGGCAAGAAACTGCTTTACTACAATGCAATAGCAACCAGTCCCGGGATGCAAAAGTTATACTCTAAAAATAACAACAACAACAACAACAAAACACTTGTTTGTGATCTTTAGAGCCAACTCTAAAGTGAAGAGGCTGTTCTAGGAGTCTCCCATGTGTAAAGAACTTTGTAGGCCCTAAGTGAGATAGGACTTTGTGGCAAGGCGAAATCACAGGAATTTTTTGTAGACCTGACTTGCAAAGCAAGGAACAACATGGGGCACAACTGGACGCTGCCTTTACCTCCTTGTTAGGTCTTTATTTTTCTCCCTTCCGCTGCTGTACTGTGGTCAGCAAGCAAGTTAAGAAATACTGCCACCAGGAACTGGAGGCAGATGAGGCCTACTGAAGGCAAACCGGTTTGATGCAATTGAAGAGACTTGCAACACAAAGGTCCTGGGGCCATTTGCAGTGCCGTGTGTTGAAAGATCTCCCCTAACCCTGGAAAGGGATGTGGGGCACCAGGCTACAGGGGAAGCCAAGGCACAAGAGCTAAGGAGAGCCACAGAGGAGCCAGCGCTTCCCCAGACTCAGGCACTGCCACTGAGATAGGCCTAGGCTGAGGTCGGGAAGGCTGTCAACCAGTAATGGTATTAATGAAAATGATGATTTTTTATTAATAGCAACTTTTAAACGTTCTGACAATAACAGACTGTATTAAGCCTCAGGCCTTGTCTGGATTTGTCTGGTCTTTAACCTATTTTAGCAGTATTTGCAAAAATCGTCCTAAAAACTTCTGTAGCAGCAAATCTGTTATCCATTTTTCTGAAGCTGTCTTAGCATTTATCAGTCTTAGCTGGGGTTTTTGCTGAGTCTTGCACAACTGCCTGGTGTCAGCAGTAAGTGAGAGCAAAAGTATTCATCCAGACACAGGAGGGAGAAAGTATAACCAATTGAACAGCTGTAGACTGAGGCCTGGGCAGCAGCATCCAAGGCCAGCCAAACTGGTAAGCATTGCAGAGTGTGGCTGTGCCCACAAACCAATGAACCAGCCAGGAAGAGGATGGAAGGAGAAGAAAACCTGGTTAGCAGCAAATGTGTAAGGAAGATTACGTTTCCCCCACTGGAGGGATACCAGAAGAGGATGCTCTCTGCATGCAAGGAGCTCCAGTTCAATATTTCCCAGGCCTGGAAAGCTTAGGGAAGGAAAATTAGCTCAGTTTCAAATGTGTGTCTGTTCTTCACAAGTGTAAGATGTGCTAAAATTACATCAAGAATCAAGAGGTATTGTCAAATGGTTTGCTGTGTAGCACAGACAGGACCAAGACCTGCAAAACAGCGCGGTGTCTGTGCCCATTCCAGAACGAAAATCCACCAGAAGGTGAGTTGCTTCTTCGCCCTACCATGCCTGCAACAGTGAATTTATAGGTGAGGACTTCAAATTTTAATCATTTTAATGAGGTATTGTTTCAGTCAGCTCTCAGCCGTCAAAACCACAGATGTGCTCAACTTTGGGTTTGGCTTACTTTGCTGAAAATGAAAAAATCCTTCAGCACGTGTTAATTTGGGGTCAGATCTAATAAAACAGAGAGCTTTCAGGAGGGGAGAATGCCACATGTCATTCCTTCCTGCTGGAGGATGACAGAAAAAGACTCAGTGCTCTGTGGAGCAAAAGTTTAAGGCAAGCTCAGGCGGCAGGGATCTCCAGGTGACAATAAAAGTATTGCGCTTCAGCAGGAAGTGATTTTGCTATCTTCAACCTTTCCTCTTGACCTCCATTTTCTAAAAGCAGACCTATAGGATCAATTGGCTGTGTCTGGCTGAATCTGATGCAGATTAGACAGGTGCTTTAAAATGTAGATAGAATTCACTGTGGACAGACAAGACCATATACTATTTTTCTTCTTTGTTCTCTTTATGCTGTTGTCATTATCCCCTGAAAGGATGATTGCCTCTATTTTTATGTGTTTGATAACTTATTTGCAATATTTACTTATTTAATTTCCTTCATTATTATAGAGCTATGTAGCAAAATATGGATTCTATTGATTTTTTTTTCTGGAAACAAAATATTTGTCTGCAATTTCTGTTAATTCACTGAAGATGTTTATGCCTTACAGCAATAATCAAATAGTGCATAACTGGCTTTCTATTGCTTTTCAGAAACATCAGGTGTGACGTGTGATCAATTCATATAGCCCAATAGATTCTGGAGCTGTGCGTATTGTAAAACTGTCATAATTGTCTTCACAAAAGTAAAAATGAGATGCTAAAACTGGATTTACATCAGAGGGTGCCTAAGGATCTTCATCCTGGTTAAAACTTGGTTTCAGAACTACTTTGTTCTTCTGATCAATCAAAGTCAGTAAACATCTTGTGTTGCAGGGAGCATCTCTTGTCTAGGACTTTCCAGACATGCAGGAGGCATTTAAGCATCCACTTTAAAATAAATTAAATTGAGCTTCTTTTTTTTTTCTTGCTTTTTTTTTTTTTTTTTTTTTTTTTTTTTTTTTTTAATGTTTAGAAACATAAATGTAACCTAGAGTTTTTCATAAAAGCCTTTTCTTCCTTCAGGGGCACTCTGACTAAATTCAACTTTACTTCTGAGATTTGTTCATTAAGGAATAGTTTCTTCTCACAAAAAAACAGTGTGAGCACAGTCCATGGCTTTTGATGCCAACTGTAAGCTAGCCTAACACAGAGAAAATAATTACAGAGACCAAAATAATATATAACTTATTACAGAACTAACAAGGCAGTAGCTAGTCACTGGGTTAATAGACACATAGAAGCACAGAATGGTCTGGGTTGGAAGGGACCTTAAGGATCACCCAGTTCCAAATCTCCTGCCATGGGCAGGGACACCTCCCACTAGAGCAGGTTGCTCAAAGCCCCATCCAACCTGGCCTTAACTGCTTGAAGAGAGCATTCTGTTTAAAAGGCTTTTATCTTCCAACAGATATCTGTAAAACAACATCATTATGAGAATACATGACATGTTCTGTATCTGTAGAGCTGAGCTGGAAGAACATGGATTACTCTAAATCACTCAAAACCACAACACACAAAAAATAAGCATCACAAAGCCAATATTTGTTGGCAGTATACAGAACAAGTCAAGGACTGAATAAGAGATGTGGACTCTTCAAATGAAAAGTCCAACTGCTAGACCTAGATTTAACCTCCTTAGTCTATAAGTAAAAGTGGTAGAAAGAGCAATATGACATCTGTCTTATGAAGGATTTAACATGCTGCCTGACTGATGGCTATAATCACATCCATGTAGTCATAAACTTGAGCGCTGAAGGTGTTAGAATAAAGCCCTTTGCTTCAAAAGGTGAGGTGGGAGAACCAAAGATATGCTCTAGTGTCTATCTATATATATGCTTTACATACATAGTCATACATTTCCTGTGAAAAGATGTAGAAATCTGAACATACGTACAATATAGGTTATTTGCTTATGTTTGAGTAGGTGTCTAATAAGTTATCTCTGTTTTTATTCTCAAATGCCATAGTACTTTTTTTTGTACTTTTTTTTTTTTTTTTTTTTTTTTTTTTAATAATGACAGACATTTCAGAGAAGAGACTAAAGTTATGAACGTTCTTTCTTTGCAGTTTTCCTTGGATGGGGTTACTGACATCTGGAGGTTACTTTACCATATCTGTAGAGAAGCATCTCTTGCAAATTTACTTCCTGGTAAATCTTGTCTGAATGTAAGGTCTATAATCCCTCCTACAACTGTAACTTCACTGTAGTATTAGAACTAACCTACTAATACTGTCCTGAGTTGCTTATATGCCCCACTAGCAAAGCTCAGCCTTTTTTTCCCCAGCATGACTTTGATTGTAACAACCTGCGCTAAAATGCCCTATTCATTCCTTATAGCCTTTCATATAGCAGCTAACCATTTGAAGATGGCTAACCAAAGTAGATTGAATTTTACATTTCATCAATTGAATTTCCAGAAATTGAGGCATACTGATTTCCCACACTGTGACTAACCAAGACTCTTGAAAGAAGAGAGTCACACCACAGACCTGAGGTGCAATAAAAAAGCAAGAAGAAAGATATTAGAATTTAGTCAGCATGCCCTTGAAAGAAGGAAAGGCTTTTATTATTAGCTTCCTCTAAGGTCTTGTCCTCTGTTTCCTCTGAGGAGGATACCTTTCACCACCTACTGAGGCTTCAGTCTTACCAACAATCATTCTAACTCCTGCTTAAGTAAGAAAATGTTACCATTGACAACATTTACCAAATATGATATCACAAGCTGTTGCACATCTCATTAAATGACATCATATCCTATGGTAGTACCCTTCATATTTTCTCACTTTTGAGTACCTTTTTTTTTGCCAGAGACAGCATACACAAATTCTCCAAACCAGCTTGCTCATTCTTATTACATGTCTGTGTGCCTTTTCTATTTGTACAAAGACCATTCCAGTAGCTACCTTTTTTATTTAAATTTCCAAGAAAATACATTCAGCAAGCTTTCCATTAACTCCATTCTTTCCTACCGTGAAACTGTCTAACACCTCTAAATTTCAGTCTCTCCAGATGCTTTCAGTAATCTATGCCAAGGCTTCATATTCTACAGCACCATTTCACTGGGTAATTTGTGCTGAGCTTAATACTTCTCCACATTTAAATATAAGCTCTGCAAAGCTTTTACAACACTTGTTTAGTACTTTCTCTGACTTAGGAAAGCAATCAAACATGCCTTCCATAACAAGTCACTTCAGCAAATGTATTGGCACTTCATCAAGATACTTTCCTCATTTTCATTTCCCTACCTGCTTTTATGACTTGCTCCTTCTAAATACAACCAATCTCATCCCAGTTGGATTTACATGATTTAATTCCTCTCTTGCGTTCTCTTCATGTTGCACTCTTGCAAAATAATCGCTCCAAGCACTGCTAATTAATTCAGCATTCATTTCCAATATACCTTATTTACCTCTAACGTAAGCAAGACTGTTTGTATCCCTTACCATTTGTTCTCGTGCCTGGATGAGCTTGCAAGTGATTTTTTTCTATCTCTTGAGTCCTCCCTTCTCTGGAGAGTTATAAAATTCACAGCTAACTCTACTTTGAGCTGACACTGCTTCTTTGGCTTCCTTTTTCTCTTGTCATTTTTTCACTGTTCATGTGATTGTACTGTCTTTCCAACTAAACAGGTTCTTTTACTTGAGTTTTTCATAAATAAGTCTACTTTATTATACAATTAAGCTCCACTATTAGTACAGGTGACTTTTCACACAATTTTCAGAAATCTTTCTATATTTATTACCGTGTTCCCTTTACCTTAATTGTATTAAACACATCTCTGTTCTGCTGTTAAAATCACATGTAAAGCAGGCATTGCATGTATGCACTAGGATGTAGTTTTATCCATTTTGTGTGTTTGTCTCAGTGATTTTTCCAAGGTGACTTGAAAGCATAAATTCCCTTTCAAATTACACATGCTTAGGAGATGAGAGGCTTTATTTTTTGCGAAGCCATCCAAAACCTCAGTCACTACTTTCTGAGCATTCTACATGTACGTAGCAATAGCTTCCTTTGCTCCAAACATCCGTAGGAATCAACACACTGCTATATGGATGAAGAATCAAGATACTACAATGCACACAGGTAAACTTACCAATCATATAACAAATCTTGTAAAATATTCAGCACTTTAAAGTTTCTAATAAAAATTTCATGGTCAGATATTTTTTTCAAAGATCTCACGTGACTTTGACAAATATG
Organism: Aythya ferina; assembly: GCF_964211825.1. Taxonomy (NCBI): domain Eukaryota; kingdom Metazoa; phylum Chordata; class Aves; order Anseriformes; family Anatidae; genus Aythya; species Aythya ferina. Next base: position 85,168,468 of record NC_140297.1, read on the forward strand.
ACTTTGACAATATTTTTTTTAATGTCTTCAATCAAGCAGCTGATGTCTGCAGAGTGTGTCTGTAGTAAAAACAGAGAAACTGGGTACCATGTCCTGCCTTGCTGTCCTGTGGTTTTGCTACCCAAGATGTTCTGTCTGGCTACTATACATAAAATTCAACAAGAAAGCAGATAAAAAATGGTTCACTGAAGACTAGAGGAAAAGGTATTAATGTTTAAAAAGACTCAGCATTGCAATGAAATTTCAGTGGGACATCAGAAAGCATGTGTGCAACAGCCACTTGCAGAAAAGAGAAATGGGCTAACCTCTAACCAGGACATCTAAAGCTCTGTCATTTCACTTGAGTGTTAATTTAATTCTGTGACAAGGTTACCTTAATTAGTTGGCAGATGATACGAAGAAACCTGACAGGTAAGCATAACCTGACAGGTCTTGAATCGCTGCTGTCCCCTCTGCTTTTTTATTTTGATGTGAATTTTGGGCTAAAATATGCATTGCCATGAGGATAAAAGTTGGCATGGTAGTTCCTTCACCAGATGTTAATTTAACTTTTAGGAGATTTTGGAGGTGTACTTGGAATATTTTAACAACAAAAACAACAACAGAAGTGCATAAAAGATTAATTTTTAAAGGACCAAAGTCAGGGTTGACATTTTCCAGTTTTAATCAGCAAACAGAAACTGTTCAAGCCCTCACAATTTGAGAACAGTTATTTCTCTCCAAGAGGACATAGAGGTCTGGCAAAATATGAAAATGAAACAGCTTACAGGGGCAGTGAGGTGGAAATGAAATAAGAGATATTTTGGAAAAGAAAAAGATAAAAATGTTGTTTAGACCTGTTTTTACTTTTATTGTGATTTAGAGAATTACAGGGTGGTAGATAACCACATTCACTGTATTATTAGGACAGCAGTACTGCTCAGTTTCAACTTGTCTTCTGGTGATTAGAACTAGGCCTTAGAAACACGACTTCTCTGATCGTTTGGGCCTGATCCTGAAGGCATTTCTGTATATGAGTACCACTGCCTATGTTCAGAGACCCACAGCTCAGTGTGGCCGTTCACAGATGCTCAGGTGCACAGGGCTGTGAACTATTTCCAGGATCAGAGCCCTAACTTCTGGCTCTGTTATCGAGTTGCATAACATGCCTCCATACCCTGAAGGTAGTACAGAGTTTCTCCAGTTTCTTCTCCCTCAGCACTGCCAGGTAAATCAGTGGAGTTTCCAGTCATAACATTTCTTCTCCCCTGAAAGTGATATTATTCACTTCCCAGAGCCTGAATGACAGACATAATATTTAGCCTCAAAAACTGTTGTATGACATCCTTGTTTCATAATGTTCTAACCTAATAGAGGGTGCAAAAAGACTGTGGAGATCTGGCCTGGAACAAGTCAGTGCACCACAGCTCTGCTGGGTGTATATCAATGTGGTGACATTTTCCTTTGTTGCTTTTATGCCGCCTTAGTTGTAATATTGGACACTGCTCAGTAAAGCAACTTGTAATTTCTCTGTTGTGAATTTTACAGCTTTCAGACTGACCAAGCAGTACTTTCTCTGACATCTGAAGTATATTATACTGAGAACAGGTAGCATCTTGATGCAAGTAGTTATTGTCTGACATTTTGAACATATTTGACCATAGAATGGAAATTTTTAATGTTGAGACCAATAAAAGATTTTGCTTCAAATTACACAAAGAATCACAGAATGTGAAGGATTGGAAGGGACCTTGAACGATCATCTAGTACAATCCCCCTGCCGGAACAGGAACACCTAAATTATGTCATTCAAGAACACATCCAGGCAGGTTTTGAATGTCACTAGAGAAGGAGACTCCACAGCTCCCCTGGGCAGCCTGTTCCAGTGCTATAATGAACAACACTAGTCCCAGTACCAACCCTTGAGTAATCCCACTGGATACAGGACTCCAACTCGACTCTGTCCCATTGACCACAACCCTCTGGCTTCTTCCCTTCAGACAGCTAACAGTCCATCTCACTACCCAATTGTCCAGACCACACTGCCTCAGTTTAGCTGTGAGGATGCTGTGGGATACGGTGTCAAAGGCTTTACTGAAATCAAGATACACCACATCCACTGCCTTTCCATCATCTATCCACCCGGTTATATCCTCATAAAAAGCTATCGGGTTGGTGACAAGCACAACTTTCCCTTGGTGAAGCCATGTTGACTGCCCCTAATGACCCTCTCATCCTTGATATGACTAGAGACAACACCAAGGAGAAGTTGTTCCATCACCTTACCAGGGATGGAGGTGAGGCTAACCAGTATATCGTTAACCGGGTCCTCCTTCTTGCCCTCTTTGAAGACCAGAGTGACATTTGCTTTCCTCCAGTCCTCAGACACCTCTCCCATTCCCCACGACTTACCAAAGACGATGGAGAGTGGCCTAGCAATGACTTCTGCCAACTCCCTCAGCACCTGTGGGTGCACCCCCTCAGGACCCATGGACTTATGGATGTCCAGCTTGCTTTATCAGTCCTTAACCCAGCCCTCATCAACCAAGGCAAACTCCTTTATTCTGACTTCCTCTGGGGCCACAGGGGCACAAGTCTCTTCAGGACAGCCTCTGGCATTACAGACAGGGACAAAGAAGGCATTCAGTAACTCTGCCTTCTCTTTATCTTCTGTCACCAGGGCACCCACCTTATTCATTAGTGGGCCTACATTGCCTCTACTGTTAGTTTTATCTGCAGTGTATTTGAAGAAGCTCTTCCTGTTGTCCTTGACCCCTCTCACAAGGTTCTTGACCCCTCTAAGGAGGCCTTAGCTTTCGTAGTTGCCTCCCTACATCCTCTGACAACAGCCTTATATTCCTCCCAAGTGGCTAGCCCCTCTTTCCATGATGCGTAGCCTCTCCTCTTCCACTTGAGTTTGCCCATAGTTCCCTGTTTAACCATGCAGGTCTCCTGGCTCTCTTTCCTGACTTCCTACCTGTTGGGATGCTCTGTTCTTAGGCTTGGAAGAAGCAGTCCTTGAACGCTAACCAGCTATCTTGGGCCCCTTTTCTTTCCTTTGTCCCATGGGATTGCCCCTAGCAACAAGCTTAAAAAGGCCAAAGTCAGCCCTACTGAAGTCCAGGGTTGCAGATCTGCTTGTGTTGTGGTTCCGCTCGAGTGGGCAGCCGAGCTCCACAACAGCCGCTCTCTCACGCCCCCTCCTCAAATTGGAATGGGGAGAAAATATGATGAAAAGGGCCCAAAGGTTGAGATAAGGACAAGCAGATCACGCAGTAATTATTGTAATGGGCAAAACAGACTCGGCATAGGGAGATAGTAAGATTTATTGCTTATTACTAACAAGCTAGAGAAGTGAGAAACAAAGGAAAGAAACCAAAAGCACCTTCCCCCCCCCATCCTTAATGCTGACCCAAGGAGTTCCCTCAGCCTGCCCTTGTACGCCGTGTGCCCCGGGCCCACCCTGTCTTGAATGCCCTGGGCTGGGCACACTACACTACACACACTGCTCACACATCAGTATCTTTCCTCTACTGGGAACACCAGAAGGGGACGCAGCAGTACAGACGCAGTCACTAAATTGTCCCCAAAGAAGAAAGTGGCTCTCTGTTATTTTTTATCACTTTTTTATTTTATTTTTTATTGCTGTTTATTGCCCGGTCTTGGAAGAGCTCCTAATGAAGCTCTTATTTGTTCTTCTCTGAATAAACAGTGATGCTGCGCTCCAGCACTTCTTCCCAGCAGACGTGAAGTCTTCTGCTTCTTCAGAGGAGCAGCTGTCTCCCTAACAGCTTTGGCTGATCTGCAGCTCTTCTTTGTGCATTGCCATGGAAAGTGCGGCTTCCTCTTCAAGCAGCCATGGGGCAGCCTTCTTGTCCTCAGACAGAGACATCGCCGGGCTCCAGGTCCCAAGGTCCACCGTGGCTCTCTGAAGGGGTTCCTTCTGCCGCCCTGGTGCAGCATCCCAGAGGAAGCCAAGTCCCCTCTCGTTCACTCCTTGAGACTCCGTGCAGAAGAGATGACACCTCTGGATGAGGTGGGGGTGGGGGATAGAGGATGGGGGACAGGAAAGGGAAGGGAAGGATGGCCGTGCTATGAGGCACGGCGGCCGGGCCGTGCATACGGAGCTGGTTGGCTGCTCCTGCGGTGCCGCCGATGGATCTTGGCGGCAGGGAGCCCAGGCACGTCGACCTCCATTGCCTCATCTGGAGGTGGATCCACCTCCATCAGGTCTTCATCCGGAGGTGGATCCACCTCCATGGGCTCCACAGTGCAGGGCACCGCTCCTATGCCATGGGCACCGGTCTTCATCAGAAGCATTCTCTTTGCTTTGAGGAATGAATCCTCCTGGGACCCACGCAAGCGTGGGCAGCATTTGCTCCAGGTCCTCTTTCTCCCATCCATGATGGCTGTAAGAGGGCCTGGAAGCTCAGCGAGTGGCGGGCCCTGCGCAGGGGCCTTTTATAGGGCCCGGAACAATCCGGGGGGCAGATGCCACTGTGACATCAGGAAGCCTCTGTGACGGTGGCCAAGGCATGGCCAGACGTGGCTGTGTTGGGAGAGGTGTCGGTGGCCTGAAAGACACCCTCACGAGGCAGGAGGAGGAGGGTCAGGGGGCAGAGGGCCCCTCTCCTGGGGATGGCTCTCCCTGGCCATTTTGCCTGCCAGAGAGACAGGCTGCCCCTCGGGCACAGGGCCTGCCCTCCAGCCCCCTCCTCATCCTGTGCCTGGGCTCCCCGTGCCACAAGACGGTGGCAGCAGTGTTTCTGGAGGGGCAGGGCCTCCACTACCCCGCTGCCACCGACCGGGCTCCCTGTGAGTGGTGCAGCCCACCATGCTGACAGCATCTGAGAGGGGGCAAAGCACCCAGACACCCTGCAGATGGGCAAGGGAGGCAGCGCCAGGTCAATAAAAGCTCTGCTGATGCTCAATTGCTGTGGGAGCCCTTCTCAGGGGCCATCTCCCACACCTACCCCTGCCCCCAGAGCATGAAGAGGTGCCATCGCTTGTGCCCCAAGGCATGGGGGAGGATTGGTCCTAATCTCTTCACTGCTGTGCCGCCACAACACGGGCAGTCTGTGGGAGGGCTGCCAAGGTCCTCGGGGCCTGGAGGTGGTGGGGTGGTGGGGGTCAGTCTGAGGTTCACCCTTGCTCTCTTCGCTAGTGTTCAGGAGAAACCTTCTGAACGTTTTTGTGGCTTCTCTGCTTCCTTGTTCAGAGGAAGAGCTCTCCTGTCTGGCTGGAAGAATCACAAGTAGCTCCTGACTGGGAGCCTCCTGGGGAATTTCCAGGGGGAAGCTCCTGCCTGCCTAAGACACCCAGTGCACACCCTAAGACACCTAGAGGAGGGGGTCTGGGGCACTGCCGCCCGTGGGGGACCTGTGCTGGAGCAGTTTGCTCCTGGGGGATGGACCCCATGGTACGGAGCCATGTTGGAGCAGTTCTTGAAGAGAACAAACAAACAAAAGACACCGAAATCTTTAAAATTTAGTTTCTCATTCTTCGAGAACAGTATCTGCTCTCTCAAATTTTATTTGCATTTTTTATCATAGCATCTTGATATCTACTTACAGCACCTGGCTTGGAATCTATAAATAATAATCTCAGTTAAAATGCAAAATTGCCTTTTTAAGGGAAAAAAAAAAAATTTCTCAACATTATAACATAGTTTTTGTTGTTGTTGTTTTTGTTTTAAATAAAACAGCCAAAAGATTTGAGCCATAACTTTGACTGTGAAGGTTAAAGATGAAATTCATGAAGACTGAGTGAAAGTAAAATTAATTAAGTGCAGACTCTTTTAAGAATTTGAGTGCAATTACGTAATCACGTCTTGTCGTTTGTGCGTGTTATATTATATACATATAGTCATAGTTTTTGTGTGTGAGCATGTATTAGCATATTTGGCATTGAAGTATTTATCTCAGCTGCTGGCTTAGCACAATTGTGGTGTAGTTAGTGATCCAATCCAATTGGACCTTTATGCGTGTTATCTCCAGATTCATAATGATGTCACAGATGGAGATTTGGTCCATCAAGATTGCAAAGATCAATACTAAAACCAGGAAATGATAGTCACAGCACCCAGACTAACCTAACATACTTGTGGTATGCCCCCATCCTGCTCCCTGGGGTCCATCGCTGTTTCATAGGAAGAAGATGCTTCCACATCCTAGTTCCCTTCCAAAACAAGAACCATGCACAGAGTCAGGGGCAAATCCACAATGAGTTTCTAAACAACAGCTAATGGGAGCAATAACAAGAGCTGAGAAGATGGACACCGCAGCACACCCCATAGCCTCTGCTTGGCAATGTAGACCGTCTTAGTTTCTCATGCTTATTTATACTCCATAATTTAAAAATCTCGATTATGGCAAGATATGTCATTTAGACCAGAGACACCACCATCTGTAAGTCTGAGCCTACTCACAACTGTTCAAACACTCCTCAACATCAATTAAGTCAATGAAGTTCTGGAGGCTCCGATATAATTGTGAGAAGACAGAAGCTTGTGCTTTCTTTTGTAGTTTTTTTTTTTTTTTTTTTTTTTTTTTCTACAACACTTTGCAAAAGTCTCACATCATTTGCACAGAAATAGATTTTACTAAACTTTCTGAACATATGCTTTGAAGAATTAACTACTGTGTTAATGAGAACAATTTTTATTTCTGGAAAAATAAATAAAAAAAAACCACCTTTTTTTTTAATTGAAAGATCCATGTGAACTGTTAACTGGTTGTCTCTTAATACAATCGTGTGGGAGAACTGGGGGAAGTCATTCACCATTCAACCTTACTGAATCGACCACTTCAAATGATGGAGCTTTTCCTCTTCTCATTGGAGAAGGGAAGAGTTCGGGCATTGCCATTGCTCCTCACACAAGCTCCAACAGGTCAGCTGAGCTATTGTTATTGAGCTTGTTCCTTGCTCCTCCCAGTACAGAAGCAGGAGTCCATAGGTTCATGCAGGTTTTACTCAGATTTTATGATCAATTTGTCCAAGACAAGTTTATCTCACATAAAACAATGCATAAAATATTGCCCAAATGTTCACTAATTCTGTTCCAAAGCATATGAAAAACTTCTCCAGGGCATTTTTCTTTCTTGGAAGGAGGATTATGGGATGTCTAACAAAGCTAATTAACTAAAAGACTATATTGCCACCACCACACTAATAGTGCTGGTCAATAAAATGCTTTTGAAATGCTGTTTCAAGGCTCATCACCCCATTTCAAAATATTAAATACATTGCTACACAAGTGGTTTCACAGTAGTGTTGTATAGATAGGGCAGTGATACACTGATGGTAGGACCACCAAGAGAAATCCGAGTCCTGACAAAATGTTTTTCAAATCATCTGTGGAGCTGCACCAGAATGGGAGAGGAGAGGCCAGGTCTAAGGCAGCCACGAGGGAAGCAGCCTGTGCACGCTGCTAGGAGGCAGTTGCAATTGCATCACTTCATCATTGCTCTTAATGAACACCTAACTTCATTTTAAGAATTGACTCCCTGTCTACAGGGCAAATTCATCATTCTGCCCAAGATAAACTGAGTGAGATCCATGGTGCAGAGGGGAATGTGACCAATGTGTGTAGAGGGTGGAGAAGAATTTAAAACTGCAAAGTAGCTGCATTATAGGGTGCAGGTCTGCCAGGAATGCAGAATTTCCAGGGAAAAATAATAATAATTTTGAAGTAGATATCTATATTGAAGAAGGAAATTGAGATTCTTCTTTGAGAAAGAACATGGAATAGAAAATAAAGAAGATAAATTTTGTCTTTGTCTGGCAAAATAATGTGACTAGGAGAGGTTCAGACAGGAAATTGCATGCCTATTTAAAACAAATAAATAGAAGGAAATATTAGTATTGAAATCAGTTATAACTCTCCAAAAGTGTTGTCTGGTTAATTTTTATTTTTATTTTGGAGATCTAGAATCTGCATGCATAGGTTCTTCTGCATGCATATGCACACAAACACACAGATTTATATGTAAGTGTGCATGTATAAGTGTATATAAACGTATAACTACACATCTTCAGACCTACACATAGCTGATGTCCCACTGCCAGCTCCAGAACCACTGCTTGTTTTGAGTACCAGTTGCTCTCTGCTTTAAGAATGAGGTGGGATATTGAACAGGAGATTAAGCAATTAGATCCATTATTCCAAGTAAAATGTAAATTATGTTAAACATTTAGTCAAGCCATGCTTATTGTTCCCTTTTATCTGCAGAGTATAGCAACGAATCTGACCATCAGACTTAATGATTTTTCCTTTTAACAAAAGAACAATGAGGTGAACAAAGGATACCTTAAACAGTAATTGTAATGTATTTGCTTTGCTTCCAAAATGTTCCATTTCAGATATACCTTATCAGACAGAACAATTATGAAAAAAGAAACTCTTTATTCCGGCTATATGATAAATTTCTCAGTCTTCCAAACATTGAATATAATCCAAAGTGATGAAGTCCTTTATTTTCATTCTATTTCCAGGTTTTATTCCACTCAATCATGGAGACTGTAAACTGGAAAGTAGCTTTAGAATGAATCACTGCAGAGGAGCTCACAATATACTGCCCCAAAATTTTATCACATAAATGATTGAACCTCACTACCCTTTTACAATATCTGTGTATCACTTTTACTATCTTTTTTTATCAACACTTTGTTGAGATAGAAAACGTTTTTGAAAAGGCTACCATGATGCTAACTATGTGATTACCAAGTCAAAATCACAAGAAAAGCCTCACAATCACCTTATGGCTTCTCTGTTGGCTTGAGAGACATAAAAAAATGGTGAAGGCAGCAGAAAAAGTGTTGCACACAAATGTACTTTTAATTACTTTCTCTTCTGTTTTAAAATAAAAAACAAAGTATGCAAGTATAGTAAGAATACAGGAGGCAATGGAACACGGAAAATTTCTTATTTCTGAAATCCATTTCCATTTCAAAATCCATTTTCACTTTTATATTTTCTTTTTTCTATCATGAAATTGGACAATTAAAATCATCGTCACTGCACATAATCAACACATTATCCTCATTATGCTGTATTATGTTGTTTTTCAGTCCCCTTGCTAACCAGCCAGTTCCCTTTAAGAGCTTTAGTTGAAAACTTGCATCTTGCATAAACATGGAACACTTGACACAGCCGTGCCTCTACAGGGCAAGGTTTTACCACAGCTTGTGTATAATAGATTATCCAGTCTGTGAATAAGCTATGAAATCTGTAGCTCAGACTTCAACAGTCGCAGAAAGCTGTGGCTGGAGTCTGTGCTGTAACGCTGAGGTGACAAGTTGAGGACGGTAGTTTCACAGGGCTTTATCAAGAGCCAAACTTCAAACGTACTAATGCAAATGCTTTTGAGCATCTGGACAAAAGAACCCCGTCTCTTGCAGCTGATTCGCAGTGCTGCAATGCTCTTGGTAGACTTCAGACCAAGGCTTTATTTAAAAATTACAACTGTTCAATGAATTATTTGCGTACATGATTGTTGCCAAATCAGTAGAGAAAAACATCATTGCAAATTTGAATGAATATTCATATGGCACAAATAAACAGTGAATACTCATCATGGCAAGCTGACAAAAATTATATGCAAGAAATGTGTTGAAAATTGTTTTGGAACAAACTCAAAATTCATAGCCTGTTGGCAAATAATTTGCTAGCAGAAAAAGAGCTACAATTGTCGTAAAATTATTTGCAGAAAATTATTTGAATACTTCACTGTTGCACTGAGTTATTTTATTTAGCCATAAGGACTTTCAGGTCTGAAATAAATTCATATGCGAAATAAACAGGTTTTAGAAAATACACTGATAAATTGTCTTTGGCTCCCACCATTTACCCTCTTACCAAGATAAATGAACAAGTCTGGTGTACAGACTCTCTTATTTAAACACCGTCACATAGCCTTGGATATCATTACTGGAAATTAAAACATATTAATTTTGAATTCATGTTCCAATACTGAATCCAAGCTGATCTTTCATCATCTTTCTTCTCACATCATCAGATGTGTAAGGTGGAAGTTAGGCAGGCAGCCATCCCTATCCTGGCCCAAATTTTTCACACCTTTTTGGTTCAAAAGTCATTTCAGTCACTGGAGCACATTAACACCTGGTATATTTCTAAGTCAGACTCTAACTCATGCACCAATTGTTTGGCTTTCCCATCAGCTGGCTTTTATTGCTAACATGTCCACCTTTCTTTTGTTATTGTACCTATTCCAGCACCAGTTTATTACCTACTTTATCAAAATATTTCACTCTAAATAGTCTATGCAGACAGCTGCTTTGGCAGATGCCTGCCTTGCCCGGAAAGGATTTACCTCTCTGAGACTGCACTTTTCAAAGGAGGGAGCTGAGGACATTGTTTCTGAAGACCTTTAAGTTTGTGCTTTAATTAATAACACTGATTTGTTGCTTATGTTTTTGAAATCTATAACTTTTTTTTTTTTTTTTCATAGAATCATAGCATCACAGAATGGTATTGGGTTGGAAGGGACCTTAAAGATCATCTAATTTCAACCCTGTCAAAGGCAGGGACACCTCCCACTGGAACAGGTTGCTCAAATCCCCATCCAACCTGGCCTTGCACAATTCCAGGGAGGGGGCATCCATAAGTTTTCTGAATCAGTGCTAAGTAGAATAGAGTAGGCAATTCCTGAATTCCTTTTTAAAAAATAAATAAATAAATAAAAAGAAATGTGAACCCACAAAAAGTGGTAACAAGATGCAAATATATGAGGTTAGCCACAGCTGGAGACTCATAACTAAATTGGTGACAGTGTGTGCTTTATTATTTAAGCTACTTGCGACCATCTCCCTGAACTTCCTACCCACAGTGTCACAATGCTCCTCAAATAAGGGACTGTACTGTACACTTAACTAAGAAAAGAATTTGGAGATGTTTTTTCAAGTATCTACAGCCATCGCCTTGTCAAAATCTCTTTCTTTTATCAAGCCAATAATCTTGCAAATAAAAGCAATAGGCTGAAACACTAAACTCTGTTATAATGACTTTACTCACAAGATTTCCACAAACTCAGCAATGCTCCAGCTAATTACCACAGCCTTGCAACATGAAGATGAAGACATTGTGAGGCTGCTCAGAGAAAGATCTCTTTAGAAAGGCAGTGTGGAAGGAACGAAGGAATTGAAAACCAGTCATGCAACCAACATTTTGAGCTTAATTAAAACAAGAAACTTTTCTCTAAAAAAAATAAACAAAACCCAGTTATTGAGACATTAAGAACTACTTGGGGAAATATTTCCAGCTCCTAAACTAATAGCAGTTGAAATCTTATAGTTATGTGAAGAAACGGCACAGCATGGACTGCATGCTTCCTGACTTCTGCAGAATGTAGACCCTTCTGTGGATCCCCTTTTCCACCCTCTTTCTGGGTTGCAACCCCAGTACCTTTGTGCTTTCTCCATTCACAAGTGTAAGCAGTGTAGTTTGCGTTGCAATGAACCTAGGCTTTTCTGAGTTTAAAAGCTGCCTGGGGAATTGACTGCAGGAAAAGGTCCAGGCAAATCCCCTTCACATTTGCACACCATCTGGAGTCCTGTCACATGCAGTTTGGAGCATGAGCTGGTAAATGCTGAAGGGCCTGTGTCCCATTAGGCTTCAATTTACATGTCCTTGCTCCATAGGTGTCTTGGAAGCAGCACTGCTTCCCCCCCAAAAAAACATACCTGGAGGTCTCCAGCCTTTCTTTTGGACATGTACAGCTCATCCTCCATCCCTTTGCCCTGTGCTCTTGCTGAATGGTAACCGAGAGATACGCTTGCTCTCTTTCAAAGCAGTGAACCCAGATCAAGAGCATTCCCAAAACTCAGTGACCTCTTCCAAGTTGCTCCTGACAAAGCCTTCTCCTTTTCTCTCAGAAGCAAATCCAACAGTAGCAGGTAAGATTAAAAAAATTGTCATCCCATAAACTTCAAGTCCTTACACTTTGCGTTGCCTGGAGGCTCATGTCTAGTCTGTGCAGCAGCCTCTGGTGAGCTGCAAAGTCACTGCTCTGACATCAGTGGGTCCTGGGCTTCGGATTTCATAACTGCTACTGTCAATAAGATCTTTTCAAGCAAAACCAACCACCTTTTTTTTTTTTTTTTTTTTTTTTTTTTTGTCTTCTGGAATTTGGAGGTGGCGTTACCTCTGACTTTGAAGAATGGGTTTGTCTGGTGTGACAGTCTCATCTGCATGTGGACTGAAGCCCTAAAACACAGGTGGTGATACCTGTATGCTCTCTTGCTTTTCGTGTAGAGATAGCCCCTGCTTGTCCACCTGGATTCTGCACAGGAGCCTACAGTGGCTGATGCCTGAAAACATAGAAAAGCCTCTCCTGCCGACATCTGATGGAGAGAAGGGATTAATAAAACAGATCCATGGAGCACAGCTTCTTTTAATATATGTGGGAATGCTTCCACTAAAGGAAAGAGCCATAAAGTTAAATAAACATTATAACTGCAATAATAAAAGCCTGAACTACGTGTTCCTGAGGTGGTAAGTGGTCACATCAGGTAAGCTAAGGCAGTTTGCAGCAGGATGGTGCAAAGCAGAAGGTTGCAGAAACAGGGTGGCCTGCCAAGGACATGTATTTCTGCTGAGAGGCAGGAGTGCCTGAGGATGGAAGCTGAGAGCCAGGCTGTGAGCAGAGCAGCTCAACTGGGGTGTGTCGTGGGGCTTTGGAGGACACGAGTGCTGCAGGGGCTCTCCTGCTGGACCTGGCACAGAGCCCAGGGGCTTCACAGCCCCAAAGTGTGGGCAAGAGTTTGCTGCAGGAGATGGGAAGCAACTGCTTCATGGGGCACTGCAGTGAACTGTAAATAGCTGTGGATACACTTTAGGGAATGAATATTTAGTTAATATACATCTACATCTAAATGCAATGTTTCCCATTACATTTTTCTTGCTCTTCCTTTACGCTCTGCTCTTTGTTCTAAGCCAGCTAATTCATTGCTCGCAAGTGAGGAAGATTAGGTCATTGAGCAAGTGCCAGTTTAATTTAATTTCCCCTAGCCTTTGCAAGCCAACGTTTTGTTAGGGACTTCTAAAACCTGAAGTGGGCCCTTGTTGCTGTCAGTCAAGTCCTGGCACAAGGGCTGAACACAGATACCATGAAATGAGAATGCTGCAGATGCCGTACATCCTGTGATACCAGGCACCTGCATTTACGAAACACCGCGAGGACATGGGGATTGTCTTCTTGTATTATCTAGGTATGAGCAAGTTGGATTGCACTTTGGATGCTGACTGGGGTAAGAGAGTAGGTTTACAAGATAAAGCATTTAAAGTTTAGAAATTTCTGTAATGCGTTTTCCCCGAGCAGAACAAAAGAGAGTTTCTGAAACTGCTCGGTTTTGTTCAAACTGCTCAAATTTTGCAGAAGCAGTCCTCGTTTGTTGAGGCTACAGGGAAAACAATTACTTGTCTCCCAGAAAAGTCAGTAACAATTAAAGTCTCTCTAAATCAGAGTTCCAGCAAAACATTCTTTATAGCTGTAACTTCACATGGAAGTAATATTGTAGGTGAGTTTTCAGTCATTTCCTTTTAATTTAGAGATTCAGCACTCAGAATAGCTCCTGGCAACATTACTGTGCTGTAACTTCTAAAGCCCCACATCAGAGTCTCTCATAGTACAATATCCATGTTTAATAAGAGGGTCATGGAGAGGAAGAAAACCAGAACAGCAAAACATGCCTAAATCTTCAAGGCTTTATTAAGCTAGAAAGTTAAAGTTATTATTATTATTTTTTCTTTAAATCTCTTTTGTGCAGTGGCTTAACTTATCTTGTTAAATACTAGCATAAAGGCAACCTAGAATTAGAAAGAAAATAACGATAACGTCCTAAAACTTCCATTAATCTGGCTGTTGAAAACCTGGGTTTTCTGTCAGGGTGAAAAGTTGTAAAAATAGAGTTCATACAAAATCATGCACATTGTCACAAACTGGGGTTTCATTCCTGCTTTGTAATTATAAAATGTTTTCCAACTGTTAGATTTAGGGCTTCCCTTGTGCTACTGGAGATATTTCTCATTAGCACAGCGCTCAACTCTGGCAGCACAGGTCCTCAAGCTGTTCTGAAATAAAAATAAAAAATAATAATTAAAAAATCAAAGTCAACAACAACAATGAGAAATAAAAACCCACTCCATCCATTGACAGAAAATAAAAAGAAACAGCAAAAGTTGGCAGACATGACCATCGGAGAGGTATGGACTTGAGAAAATTTGTTCAAAATAATCTGTGCAGAGAAAAACTGAACACAGCAACCTATCCTGAATTCATGATTGCCACAGTTAAGAGAGCAAGAGTAAACGTATTTTCATTTATGGAAGTTACTACTTACTTTTTAACACTTGCTCTTTAAGTTTTTGCCTTTGCAGAAAGTGACAGCAATACACTGTGAATTAATTCCCTTCTTCCACATGGACAATAGAATAATTGTGCCAGAAGACAAACAAACCAACCCGAATCATACTGTGATTAACAGATTATGCACAAAAAGAATCTCTTCCTGTCTTCGGGGATTAATAGACAAACATTTCTCTTGCTGTTACCCTATCTGGTGGGTAGGCTCAAGTATGGGCTGAATGACCTACTTAACTCCACGTCATTCACAATCATTTCCATGAATTTGGAACATGTGAAACAACTTCATTATTATTTTGTTTGTTTGTTTGCACTTGATTGATTATGGAATAAACCAAGTGTCCACTTGCTTACATTTTATAGACCGGTATTAATAAGGGATCCCTGTTATCCTTTACTGCACTTTTTATTAAGAATGTATGAAATGCCCAGAGGGTTCAGAATTAGGGTCCATTTCTTACAGAGAGCACATGACTGCCAGTTTCTGTACTGGGCACCCTGCGTGTTCTTACCAATATGTTTTCTAGAGAAGCAGAGGGTTTTGTTGGCTTTTCTGGATGCTCTTGCACGTTGAGTCAATGGTTTTGGAGAACTTTCAGCAATGTCTCCAATATCTCTTTCTTGAGTTGCAGCTCTCTGTCCTGAGCTGAAGCAATATTTCATGGCCTCTTATCGTATCTTTTCTTAATATTCTTTCCAGCAATGGCAATTTTTACTCCACTCACACAGCCTCTCCAGCTCTCATATCTCCTGTGGCCCTTCACAAGCCAATCCCTTTTATTTCACTTTTGAAATTTTATTTTCCTTTTGAAACTAAGTAATAAAGTCTGACCAGGCTACTCAAGGCAAGGACAGCAAGGCATATGACATTTCTGAATTTTTTTTTTTTTTTTTTATATTGCAGTCTTGTCTTTTTCTTTGTATAGCCTGACTTCATAATCACAACTTATATTTGTTGTATAAAATATATTTTGTTGACACACAAAGGGTATCTTAAGCAGCTTTGTCATTTTGTAGTTCAAAGAGATTCACAGTTTTTGAAGAAATTTCAGCATACACAAGCTATGAGGTACTGTGTTCCTTGGGGGTTACCAAATAATAAGATTTTTGTAAGGCTTTTTGGAGTTCTTCACAAGCTTTTCTAAAATATGGAGCAACATACTGGGCTCACTTTTCTTTTCCATTCCTCTTTCAAACAAATCAAGACCTCCACCAGACCTCCAAGGACTAGCTGCAGATGGGTACATGAATTTCTACCTCTTTCTTTATTTGTAGAATTGTTTCTGTACATGCTAGCGCTTCTTGCAAACACTATACCACTTACCACAACACACTCTTTTAAGCACTCAGGTGCTCTGGAACCGGTGCATGAAGGCTATGAGTGTTTCAATAAATACTGCCCCACAGAAGATCCAGCTTGGCCTAGCTACACTACGTATAGCAAGAGAGACTAGGAATATGCAAAAGAGAATAGAAAAAAAATGTAAAGTGTGCCTAGCTTAGCATCACTTTTTGATCTAAACAAGTAAAACACATATTTAAGGGCCATGGAGCCATAGTAGTTTTTGGAAGTAAAAATAGGGTTAAAAATTGTACAGAATATTGCCAAGAGACAGAGGGAGAGAAGAATTCATTTGAGTATTAGAAATCATGGTCTGCAGTGAACTTCAATTATTTTTTTCCAAGGAAGGCTGAAAGCAATAAAAGAACTGATAAAAGATAACTCGAAAATCGTATCAAAGATGTTTGAGTTTCTTTCTTTCTTTCTTTCTTTCTTTCTTTCTTTCTTTCTTTCTTTCTTTCTTTCTTTCTTTCTTTCTTTCTTTCTTTCTTTCTTTCTTATACCTTATAAAAGTAAAGCTTTATAATTTTAGTTATATAGGTATATTGTATATTACCTGTTTGTACACTGCATATTGTATATTATGTATTTACATATTTATTATTCGGTATCCATATATATGATTGTAAATATTTATAACATGTATTTTGTAAAAAATTAAATATATATTCAAAGTTTTTCTTGAGATCCCAGTCTTACAAGATGTTCTAAGCAAGAGAGATTTTCTACCTACTTCAGGAGACAAAGTTTTGAGGAGATCAGCTCAACCATGTACACAGCTGAATATATGATTTCAGTCAAGAGAATCAGGTTCATGATCCACACATCAAATATAGCCAAATATGGTCCTGAAAATATTTAGGACTATGGTCAGCCCTCATACTCTTGCAGACTCTTGCCTGTACTCAACTAGCATGCAGAACATCACATAACTTCTAACTCGAGTTGTGTCACAAATCTCAGTGAGGAAAATCCTTCCTCTTCTAGTCTTTCCCCCATCACAAGATTTTTCTCCAAACTTGGCTTCATCTCCTCAGCTACTCTTTTGGATGATGAAGGAGTCTCCTATACTCCCTCACTGAGGATTGGTCTTAAGCTCCACTACCTACTAAAGGAAAAAGTAATGCCTACCTATTACAGGGACAAAAGTTACTTTCATTGATATTTTAGATGAATTTAGGAAGCATGCATTTTTAAATCAAATTTTCTGATGAAGAAGCAAACCATGATCTGCATTTCTGAGTGAAACACAGGCCTCTTAGACCAACCACCCAGATGCACAAATCAACACTCTCAGAAGCTACGTGAATGCATGTAACTGCATCTCCTATTCACTTCCAAGTGAAAAAAGCAGAGTAAATGCTCTCAAATCCTTGAGAGTCCTCGGTTTCTGTGTCTCAGTGCTCTTCTACACATTTATCACATCTTAATTCTCAGCAAATAAATCAAGGCACTGCATATAATGTTTGTTGTCAGTGCTACAGCTCCTGTATTATTAGCTGCTTTGTAATAGCTTGTCTTGGCTAGCTTCCGGGCTGTGGACGCTCCATCATTTGTCTGGATACTGACGGGCTTCAAGGAAAGCCTTTTAGTTTGTAAGGCCTCAGACTACCATTCCCCATTTTCCTGTCACCTGGAGCAGCTCAGTAACTCTGTGAGCAGCCTCATTGGGATGTCACCTATGGGGGATGATGGAGTGGCTGACACAGGTGAAGGAATTTCAGAAGGCAGAGCATAGCCCCAGCTGTGACAGATGTCTCAAGGCACAAAATATGCCACCTTCTCTGGAGACACGTCTTTGCTGTAGATTTGGACATATGGCGCAACAGATTGGTGGACAGGGAAGATGGTTAAGTTAGTCTCTGAGTTTACTGACATTAAGACTAATCATTCTTCTTGAATGATGACTAACATATTTGCAATTGAAAGGGTACAGTTCCAGGTCTGCTTTCAAGTGAAGGGTCATTGTTTTGTGATCTCTGGACAGATTGTTATAGGGGTACGTTATTGCAGGTTGCCAGTAAGCTAATGTCATTAGTGTTAAGCATGCAGCCTGGGTGATGTTTAGCATACTCTCTCTTCATCTTGCTCTCTGGTTGTAGGCCTACTTATTAGAAAGATGTCACCTTTCTGTGCTCCTGAGAAAAACAAATGAATAAAAACTAGTAAATTTTTTGAAAGTAGTGTAAATAATATTTAGGCTCTGTGTTGAAGGAAAGCTCTGAAGAATACTAAGGCCAAGAACAAGATTTAGCAATATAGATGCCAGGACATCAAGATGTGGCTGATATGTCTCTCAATTATCTCTTATTTTGCTTGTTAATAGCTTACAGTCTTATTCATGGTAAATTTTAAGACTACAGTAGTCTGGACTACGTCCAGCTATTAACAGCATCAAATGTACAGTTAAACCCAATAAGCAACATTGAACTCTTTCTTAATAATCCCAGTTTTGTGAGAACATACCTATATTTTACCACTAATACAAAACAGAAATTAATGGAACACAAGCAGTCATTAATCAACAAACAAGCAAACTAACAAAAATGAACAAAACGACAACAACAAATAGCCCCATCTCCCAGGATTCTTTACATATTTATTTATTTATTTGTCTGTTTGTTTGTTTCTCTCTGGGATACTGTCTTCTATATCTGCCTACAGAATGATCTTCTTGCTTAGAAATCAAAATCAAAAACTGCCCGCATATACTGTAGTATAGCAGTCACGACCAAGCAAAAACCCTGGCTTATGAGGAAGAGAAATTAGACACAATCTAAAAAATGCTATGAGGTACTGCCTCATGCACATATGGAATCAGACCAGCTCTGTGCCACACAGTAAGTTATACACTTCTGTAAATCTAAAGGTTATTCTCCTCATGTTAGCATCATAAAATCATAGAATGGTCTGGGTTGGAAGGGACCTTAAAGATCATCCATCTCCAACCCCCAAAGTTCATGTGGGAGTCCAGTGTGTTTGCAAAAGTGGGAGCACTTCTCCCACTGCTGCTGTGAAGTGGCTCCTACTTGCAACAGCAGCAGGCATAAAGCTATGGGTAGTTACAGGTTTATGACTAATATCATGCTGGACTCGCGAACACCAGATGGTACTTGGACGTTTTCTGATTACAGTGATTTACTAGGAGCTATGCACACATAGTACATGCAAATTGTAGATTTGAAAGGAGTGAGGGAAAAAGTGAATAAAATGTATTTATGTATTTATACAATTTGGTGCATGTTTGCTGCCATGCACGAGGGACAGAGATAAGCTGTGCACAAGTACTATAGCAGGCAGAATCCAAATGGTTCAGTGGGTTTGTAAGGCCAAATTATAGCAGCAATTTTCTTTTATCTCAACTCATGAGTACTGACTCTAGCGATCAGGTATCTGGGCTCTCACTGAAAAATTAAAAGCTACCTTTCAATATGGTGCATTGGAAACCAGAGAGCAGTGTAGAATCATTTTTTCCCAGTGTGATTGGGTATTTGAAATTGTTATGAAATGCATTTGCAGATGCAGAAGGGAATAACTGTGGAGTGTTTAGAAACAATCTAAGTCTTTAAAATACTGATCAAAGAAATGAAATAGAAGAAATACTGGAAGAGCATCCAGAGATACAGCAGTTTTTGTTATTGGGCTATTACCATTCATATACAGGAAGTATCCTACCCAGGTCCTTGGTGGATCTTGGAAAGACAGTAAGCAGGAGAACTGTCCAAACCCTCTGAACTCCCAGCAGCTCTGATTTATCAAGATCTGATTCTCTTCATACAGCCCATAAGCAGCTGACAGAGAACTCCTTAAACTGTATGGGACAGGAAAAAATGTGCCTACAGTCAGGATTTCTCCATGGATCCACATAGCAGAGAGAATGTGCGCAGTATAATATCCAGCAGTAAATGGTATATCTATTTTTCCTAATGATTAGCGACTACCTCTATAAGCTGCTGTTGGAATAACATGTTTCAAATTTGAAACTGCCTGATTAGGTTATGAATAGGCCCCATGTGGCATACTATTTGGATATCTTCATATATGCTTCTTAAAATGAAGAAGGGAGGCTTGGTGAGATTATGCTGCGCTGCCAGTAGTTTGCCCTTTGGTAGACATTACAGGGAATAATTTGCAGAGTCCACGGAGACCACATATTGCACAGTGCATGAAACAAGGAAATGGATACTTGTTAAAACAATGAGGAGAAATGTAGAGAGCTGATCTGAAAATAACAGGGATTTATTTTGCCTCAGCACTACCTATTCCAAACTGTAGGGAAGAGAAGAAGCAAAATGAAAACATTGAGGAATTAAATAACTGGGTGGGGTATGTGATGAAAAAGGGTGAAAAGCTTTGTAAAATTAAAGTCTCAGTATTATTTATAAGCCATTGGTGTTCAAACCTATATATTTGGTGTAATGACTAGAGAAAAGGGTAAGTTTAATTAACACCACTTCCCAGGATTATTAGTGATATAGGAGGAAAATATTTTTTGGTGGTATTAACAGGGCTGACTTTAGAGACAGGAGACACCAGATGACGGACTGATGTCCTCCTTGGTGGGGGCACCAGGCTGTGAGGGTGAGGGAGCCTGTTGGGAGGTTGTCTTTTCAGACACCCTGACATCAGACCAGCAGGACAGAGCAGTATACAGAAAGCCACAGTGGCCCTTCACAGCAAGTGTGGTTTTCAGAGAACCTCTCTAGTGTATTTGGGAGGGTTCAGGCTCACATGCCCAAGAGCCAGGATGGAAATGTATTCAGAGCTTTTTCCTTTCCGGTTGAACTCTGCTGATGTTCCTGGAGAAGGCTTTGTGAAAAACAAAGAACTAAATACAGACACTTAGTTCATCCTCTGTGTGTAGTCTGGCCTAGCTCTCAATCCCAAAGCACTAATTCCTGGGGGCTGCTGCAGTCAAATATGTCTATGTCACCATCCTCTGTACCATTGCAAGATGCAGTAACTAAATAAACCAGAGAAGGAACACTTAAAGAAAAAAATTCCCCCTTAGATATTTTATGCTCTCCAGTAAAAGGCATCCATCTATTGTTGCAGACAACCAGGTAAAACCAACTGGCAGAAAATGTAAAGACAGTTTGGGATGGATGGGAGGATTTACCCATTAAGTGTGAGGCAGGTATGTGCCTGCTGTCTTGATAGCCTCACCGAGCTTCCAGCAGGAATCTTGGCTGGAGTAATGGGTTACTGTTGTCTCCATACAAAAAGGACTTGAATAGCTACCTGAAGTTAGTGTCAAAAAGCACTTCCATTCACGCCTGTGAGTGAAAGAGCTAGGGTGAGGCATCAAGTGGCCCACTGTGATGAAGTGATTGCAGCCTGGAAAGAACAAATGGGATGCTCTGCAGGAGCATGCTGCAGTTCTGCAGAGAGGTGATTTGGCTGCTTGGAGACCAGATATAAATGTGGAATTAGTTTGAAGGACTATGTTCTGTGTGCTGTGTTGAGAATATAGTCATTTATGAATAAAGAATGACAAAACACTTCAGTTAAAAGCTTGTCTCAACATAAAGAAACATCAGAATAAAAAGTTCTAGCCACATGATGACCCTGGTGGCCCACTGGCAGGACTACTTGTGTTGATTTTCTCATGCTGAGGCTTGCTTTTGAAGAACTATAAGCAATTGTGCAAGAAATGCATTAATAGGGAGCATATTATAAAAGCTGCAAGGTCACATTATCAAGTTAGCAAGAGCCAGAGTGCCCTGGCACCTTAGCTTGTACCAATGTGTCTATGCATTTAACTACATGTGCAAATGCCTGGGAACCCAGTTTTCCTTTATGTGGGAAATTGCATCATTTCACACACACACACAAAAAAAAATATATATATATATATGTATATAATGCTCTTCTGCACTGGATTGAAAACAATAAAAGTTGCTCTCCCTGGAACAGAGAAGCACCAGTGAACCACCCTGTGTTGTCTGCACCAGTTATTGGTGTTCCTTTTGGATGTGATGGGATACCGTGCAGACACTGGGATAGTAAGAGTGCTGAGATAATAAGCTTCAGACACAACATCAGTCTGGCCACATGATGTCATCATACATTATTGAACTTCTGGGTTTCTCTCAGTGCGCTGAGATTTTGTCTTTCTCAAGATTCAGCATAAGTACGCTCTCACCCTTTCTATCCATGCTTAATCATTCTGAACAAAACATTTTCCTTCAACTGACTAAAAAGACAAAAGCAATCTTTTGCATTAGGATCACTGAAACATTTGAATAGAGTATGACAAAAATGAGGGAGTATCCTGAAATTGTTGTGGCAAGTTTTCCTTGTTGCATTCAAGGCTGCCCAACCATATTAAGTCTGTAACTGGAAATGTGGCTAGGAACTTTATTTGTAATCCAAAGGCAGTGATGATTATCTCCTATACAACACCATGAGTTTTTCAGGAGGTTACCTTTAATTGACCAGCATCAAGGAAGCTCTCTACACTATGAGTTTTATATTTATACCTTTATATTAATATTTTGGGTTGTTACATCTCACCTTTAAAGTTTTTTTCATGGTGCATGTGATAGAAAGGGACAGGATTCAGCACAGGTAGTTCTTTAAGTCCTGTGTGCCTATATACACTGAAGAAAAAATACAAACAGGAAAGAAAATGTAAAAAAAAAGAAAAGGGGGGGGGGGGAACAAAAAAGGACAGGCAAAAAAAAAAAAAAAAAAAAAAAAAAAGAGGGGAAAAAGAACAGAAAAAAAAAGCACTTGCTTAAAGGCAGCACTTGTGCTAGCTTCAAACTCAGTAGATTCTCCTTTCTTTAGAAAGTGTGACTGTCAGTAACAGCCTGCTGTTGACACTGGACAGTGGTAAAAAGCTGAAACATAGAGCTAGAATGCTGTAGCAAATAGTGCTTCTATGTTCACATCAGCAAGCAGAGCATGTAGCTGGCCTCCTTTCCTTGCCAGAGACTAGGCAATAAATGAAATTTCAAGGGTCTGATGAAAAAAAATCCCAAGGTCATTCAGCCTGAGTAAGATAAATGATAATATGCTTCACTATAAATAGCAATTCAGTGACCTGTTGTTGTAATTCTGGGTGAGTTATCAGGGATGAATTTTCAAGTATTCCCCATTAAGGATATTATCCAGCATGCTGAATTTCAGTCTGTAGTGGGTGCAGCTTTTTTTTATTCCTCAGTATTTACAGAGAGGTAGAGACGTGTCCCACCACACTGCAGCCACTTACGAGGCACCTAGTTTAACCTAGTTTCATAGGCTTCCTCTGAAAGAAGGACTCATCTTACTATTGGAGGAATGACTTCTGGAAGTGCTTATTTTATTTTCTATGAAGGGAGCTAACATGATCATCTTTAAACCAATGATCTGTCTTTTATGAAGATAGAACATAATTCCCGTGAAAGGGGATTATGTTTAGTATATCCACTGTCAGTATAGTCCCTAGTCATGACCTCCCATCCCACCCTTCAGGGTTAATTTAAAAAAGAGAGAATACTTATGCTAAATATAGACATTTAAAACACAAACATTGCTAAATTCATGTGGGGAAGGAAAGGACAAGATGGTGGCAAACACCTGCCAAACAAGAAGGCGTTCAAGTGACCTTTGAAAGAATCAGTGAGTGGAGACAGCAGCGTGAGCTGGTTCTCCTTTCCTGCATCAGGAAGGTTGCAGTTGTATGAGTGGTTGTTTACAGTGTTAACTAGAAATTCAGGGAGCATTCAAGTGAAAAAAAAAAAAAAAAAACAGGCAATCTCTGGTGACCAGCAGTCTCCAAGATTTTTAAAATGTTTAAAAGAAGAAAGATAAAATCCTAGAGTAGGATCATGATTCCAGGAGCTAAGACTTTAAAATAAAGCTTCTGAAAAACAAAACTAACAACACCTCCTCCACTCCTCCTTGTCCCCCACAACCTATCAATAGGACAGATGACAACCTTATCAGCTGTCTTTCCATAATATAAGGGATGTCATGGCCTGACTCTTCTCTCATGATAATATACCACTATGTAATTCCACTGCAGTTGATTTTCTTTCTTCAAAAATAGGAGGGTGACTGCATTGTCGGGAATGTGGGCCTTCCTCTTCTATAGATGTCAAATTTTGCATCTCAGCTACTACAATTAATTCAGTGTGAATATTCCTATCTTTTTACAATATAATCAAGAAGAAACTGATAAACTTGGTGATTTGTTCTTTTTAGTCAGAAACTATTTGTGTAAGGCATATTCTCAATGGGGTTCTCAGTGATATTGTATGAACATGAACTTGCATTGTTTAATACTAATTTGCTGCTAAACAAAGCCTCTTCTGACTTCAGTGTGACTCATGAATTGCAAATTAATCAAATTTGGAGCTGTTTGTTTGGTCTTTAAAATGATTTAATCTAACATATCTCAATTAGAAAGTAATTTAATAACAGAGGTAAAATAACAGTTAACGCAGAAAGAGTCATGCTCCAGCGTGAAGCAGGTTGTTTAGATCAATTGGCTTATGAAGGCAACATGCAGTCTATAAAAATGCAGTCCTACCACCCTACTCTTTCTGGATCAATAGATTCAATAAGTTCCTAATAACATGTTTCAAAAAGGCATATTGCAAAACAGTATTGACAGACATTTCTAATAATTCTGACTTGTGAAAATAAATGTTGGAATTCAATACACAATTTTAATACACAATGTATCAAAAAGTCAGTATGTGTTAAATTAATACTAATAAATATTAAAATCTGAATCACTGATGCTGGTGGAGCTACTCCAGTTTATTCCAGTTATGGCTGTATCCCTAGAAATATGAATACATTGCAGAATATGAAAAGTACTTTACAGCATGAAAATCATTCTCTGTGGAGAAGAGACTTGATAAGCAAAGTCACAAGTAATCACTTGTCTGTGCCCTAGCTCCATAAGGAAAGGGCTGCACCTGTTTAAGGAATGGGATGAAGAGGCCCTGCCACTACTGTAATGTTGGCACTGGAAGAGAAAGGAGACAAATTATAAGTTTTGGGTTTACCAGCAAGAATTGCCGGCACCTTCTAAAATGTGTGCTTTAAGTGTGTACTACAATTAGTATAGGAAAGGTAAAAATAGGAAATTTTGTAACTCGTATGTCCATATTGTAATGATTCATGCGGCTATACAAAAACCTTTAAGGTTCAGCAGGCATAACGTAGGTGTCAGTGGGTAGTCAATATAACTACTTTTTCAAGTTGTAATTTTTCATTTCTTTATTACAGAATTTGGGGTTTGCATTTATCTTTCTTCAGCTGAGAGATATAAACTTTTCTCTTTTGGTGTCCAGACAGGAACAGTTTGATGAGTCAGTCAGGCATATATCAAAGACTTCAGCAGAACATGTAGCAGATCTCTTGATATAAGACTACATTTACATAGGAAATAATCATCATCTCACCTTTATCATATCCCCTACCCACCAATCCTGGGCTATCCTCACTCTCCCTGAGTGTGAATAGTTTCTGAGCAGCAAACTGCCATTACTCAAGGGACTTCCTAGAGCAGAATTGATGTTGTCAGATTAAAAGCTGTGAGCAGGGTGTCACTACCATGATTTTGTGTAGTCACTTTTTACACACATACAGATCACCTCTTTTGTAGTGAACAAGGACTTTGAGGCACATGCATTGTGTAAATCTGCTCTGGTTTACAAAAAATGGAAAATCCCCATACTCCCATTAAGCTTTGCAGAAACTTCTCTGTAATTGTGAAGATGTATGAGAATACGTAACTGTGCATATTATTACAGTATCCATACCAACACCTCCCTAGTGTCTAAAAAGCTTTATCTGTGCTGCTCTCCAGCTGTGCAAGATGCTTGATTTTGCTTTTGTAATGTACCCACTACAGGCAGCTGAAGTGCACTCACTAAAGCTCCTTGCTATGCGGCACGTTACTTTGCAGAAATGCAGAAATGCTGAGGATTAAATAGCTTCTGGAATTCCTGAAGAGGGAAATAATATGTGGCACGTCTGGCTTTGGCATTCACCCTTGGTTTATCAAAACCACAGAACAGCACACCAGAAGTCTGTCAGATCTGCTAAACCCCAAAACCAAACCAGCTCAAGACCCACTGGGGACTCTGTCCTGTGTTTGTACATGTATGCTGCCAGCTGCAGCTTTAAATCCACAGGTCTGTTTGAGGCTGTTGTTTTTTCCCCATTGTAAGTGAGTCAGGCATGACTCTTCTGCTAGAATATCCAAACCTGAATTATGATTTCAGTAATTTGCTGCTGAATTGTTCCTCTGCCCTGGGCAACATGCATATGCTCTCAAAGGCAGTGAATGAAATAAAACCATCACCAGAAGTTGTCTGCAGTCTCCCAGCTCTTCCATCTTTCCTTGAAGTAGCCGTGGGCGTCTGTTACATGGTCCTTTATTTTCCTCTCCTCTGGACTACACAAGGCCATCTTTCCCTAACTGTAGGCCCCTGGTCATGCCAGGTAGCCATCTGCTGGACTCTTCCCTGCCTCTCAGCATCCTTCTTGAAAAGGAGGAGATATGTCCTGGACATAATACTCCAAGCCCTACCAGTGTGAGCAGAGGGGAATAAAAATCTTCCTCGGCCTGCTTGCTATGCTTCTCCTAATGTGGCTTCCTAATGTAGAACACCATTTGCTTTATTTTTAAAGCAATTTTTTTTACACACCTTATTTTTAAAGGGAGCTTACTGGTAGCTCTTACTCAGCTTGGTGTCCACCTCTGCATTTCTCCTTACTGAGCTTCAGATTTCTGATGACTGTTCACAAACTGTTAGATATCCCTTTGAATTGAAGCTCTACCATTCAGAGTAAGTACCCCCCCCCCCAACACACACCAATTTAGTATTGTCCAGAAAGCTCCCAAGGGTACAAACTGATGGTGGAAAATCTTCAAAAAGTTCTGCTAGCACTTGTTCAAAACCTCGCAGTGAAAGGCTGTCAGTACCACAGTTTTATTTGACTCTCCTAAATTCATGAAAAGGCCTCCTGCTGAAATATAGTTATGAGAAAATAAAATAATAACAAAAAAAAAAAAAAAAATCGTGAGTTTTTATGCTTTCATGGAATAACCTCTATCACAGAAAATCATATGGATATAGTCATTCTTATATGGACATCACATTATGTTGAACTTCAATCTTTAGAACAAACTGCACAGTCAAACATCTTCACAGTACTGTCTCCTGTAATAACTCAAACTGCAGTTTGCATTTTAATGTTTTTGGTAGTATTGAGACAGTGCAACAATTGCTATCTGCATATTAAGTGCAACAAGCAAATCTCTGCCTAGCACAGCAGTACAGCTATACATTATACAGGATTTGGCAGCCACACAATATATATCAAAAGACATATTTGTATGCGGGCAACCAACCACATAATATAGGTTAAGAAAGTGATAGGCTCCCAAGGATCTGTGGGATAATGGATTCAAATATGTACAGAAATGTCTGAGTCGAGTCCAGCATTGATTTAGTGTTCTGGAGCCATCCTGATAGACCCGAACAGTACTGGTTCTACTCACGCTGAGCACAAGCTCATCTTCTACAGGAACTTCACTTTCGGTTGGACTCTGTGGTAAACCTCAGCACAACTTCTGCTGTTTCTTCAGTCTCTCTCTCTCTCTCTCTTTCCTTCTTTTTCAGGGCAACATGCAGTAATTGACAGTATACTGCAGCTGTAAAACTATTTTACTTACGTGTTTTTGATTTGCTGTCTCGCAGCTCCACATGAGTTGGCTTTGTAAATTTTCACAGGTTGCCCTCTGAGCTGTGTGTCTGTCACATTTATTCTGAGATGTTCTCACAGCATCTACTCCATTTGCAGACAGGCACATGATGGTTAGCTCGCTGGAAAAAGCTACCTTCTGTTCTTTTCCTGTCTGACCTACGTCTGGGGTGGTTAAAGGTATGCAATTAGATAAACCATTTGGTTTTGACCTTTAACATCATGGCAGCAATGTGATGTTTTTGTGCCTAAAGAGAAACATGTAGAATACAAGCTGTTTTACTGCTCCAAGGCAGTGCTTAAGCAATGCATGCTTTCATGCTCCAGAAGGCACTCTGTCATTAACTACCAGCGTATCATATCAAACATGCTGGTCCATACAATCAAGGGAACTGAATGGATGGTGAAGCTAGACTGAAGTCTTGAGTTGCTTCATTTTCCATGTCTGGGAGGGGTAGAAAATACAGCTTTCTTTTTAAGGATTGGTGAATGTGTATAAAGTAAACACAAGCCATCACTAAGGAGAAAGAAAAAAAAAAAAAAAGTAACATTTAATAGTCTTTCTGTTCACAAAGACACTGTTGAAACCAAGAAATATTTTGCTGTCTGTGGAACCTCTTCAACTTCTGATATGGAGGAAATACCCTGGGACATCAAAAATGCTTCCTAGTGCTTTCATCTTTTTTGAAAATTTCTGATGAAAAAGTGGAGGAAGGTTGAGAGATGAGGTTTCATAGTCCCTGTGTGAAGAATTCTTACTGAAGTTGTGCACTTTCACTAGCAGGGAAAAGGAAGTGGAGAGAACCTGTTAAATGACGTTAAAGTGTTGGAGGGGGGTAGATTTGTATTGTAAGTCTTTTGAATTTTGTTTTCAGCTGCAGAAATTTATCTGCTGTTCAAAACAAGAATATAATTTCCTCTGGTCTCAGTGAAATCCAGAAATGATGGCAACCTGCTGTCTGCTGCTGATTTACTTCAATGGTAACTTCTAACAGCAACTCCCTTTCAGGAAAGCTACCTTTTATCTCTGAGAGGGGGAGGAAATAAGCTCATTAGCACATTTTCTTTGTACAGTAGGAATGTTCCTGTGTGTCAGTCCAGGGTGTGGGGAGACACACTGTACGGTTGCTGGGACCTCACAGTTGTCCACTTTCATTTTTCTTTCCCTTGTGATTGGGAAATAGTCTTAAAAGTGAGGCTGCAAGAGGCTCAAAAGGGCAAAATGACAGAACTAGGGCTTTGTATTCAACCTCTCAGAGTTTTATTGCATAAAAGACTTGGAGACTATTTGCTTGCTATTAGTTTGTCTTTGCTTTGCTTCTGTTCATGACATTTCCTTCAGCCTGATATCTTAATGTTCATTACCAGGCCATTTTTCTCTGAGATACACTACCAAGTTAAACAGCCTGTATTAAAAAAGAACACTGATGTTAGTGGTGGTCTAGTTAGGTGGACAGAAAGTATTCCCTAAAGGAATAAAAAAAAAGGGCATGAGAAAGAGGGCTTCATAAAAATGGAGACTTCTGCATTTTTAATGTATGAATGTGTTCCTAAGATGGGAAAAAAAGTTGTGTTTTAGTTTAGTTACATTCCCCACCCCCCAATAACCTGAGCAGGCCTGGCCTTGTGGCTTCCTTGAACTGGTGTCACGGTCGTCTTAGCCCTTTCCTAGGCAATGAAGCATCAGAGTGCTTACTTTCTTTTCTCACAACGGGGTTTGTTGGGAGCTCTTTCTAACTCCATAAAGATTCTCTAGTCTGGCTGTAATTCAGTGAATTATTGGCTAAGGGGAAAATTATTAGAGCTCATCGTGACAACATTGTTCATCACATTAAACAGTGTTGCTGAGGGGGAAAAGCCATAAACTTCCAAGACAATGCACCTGTGTAGAATTAGCCAGTAAATGAATAATAGACACACGGCTAAAAACGTTAATGGGAAAACATATTTTTAAGAAGAACTTGATGGGTTTTTTGTTGCTATTGGTTGGGTTTTGTTTGGTTGTTTTGTTGTTTTTTTTGCAGTAAGCTATATATACATCCTATGTGTGATCCTTGCAGTTAAAATCTTTGGCAGTTCAAATGCAATGCTATGTTTTGTGCTACAGGAAGCAAATGGCTCATTTTTTTCCTCTTGCATGTTGTTTGATGGTTCTCCTCCCAGTCATTTTGCCACTGACATTAGCACTACCCTAAGAAATCCTTGTGGCTGGTGATTCTTTTGTATTCCCACACAAAAAGTGGGAGCAATGTAACTACGTGCCCCAAAGGAGCTACCACCTGTGCTATTTATACGTCCTTTCGTGAAGTATAAACTATACCCTGCAAGTTTATAATGATTAATTTATATTTATACTAACGTAGCAGTAAAAGATATCAATATGTTACTGCAAGACCCTCAGAAATATTATGTTTGCCTTGCCACGTCTTCTGAAGTGAGAGCAGGCTGTGTGCAGATGGAAGAGGCAATCAAGCATCAAACTACATGGTTTCCTACATGTATGGCACCCTCGATTCTTATATTGCAGATTTTAGGAAGTATGTGGTAAGTAAAGAAGGAGACTGCAGGAAGAAAAAGAAGAGACGAGACAGTAGAATGGTGCCATGGAGAAATGTGCTTTATTCTCCAACCTCCTACTGCAGGATTCCTTCATTACTAAACTTTTCAGGGTAATTAGTTCCTTGGTACCCAAAAGCAAGCAGGGCCAGGTCTGCAGAAGTGTTGATCTCTCAGAACAGTGACTGAGAAACATTGAGACTGTGCAATGAACTGCTGTGAGAAAGTAAGGAAGCACAGGCACTTGTTATATCCTTTGTGAGAAAATAAGGAAGAAGAAAGTGATGAAACACTTTCCTCATAGGTTTCACAGTCACTCCTGAAAGTAGAAGAATGTAAACAGAGAACTTTGTGGAAATGTCTGGAAAACAGCTGGTCTGGAAGTATCTAGGAGAAAACGGATCTTTCTGACCATCTTTCTGTCTATACCCCAGACCTCTCATGGGATCTAGTTAAGACTGAGACTTCTGTGCTGGGTGTCTCATTTCTCATCCCCATCCCCATCCTATTATATTCTGGGTGCATCCTCACTTTCTTTCACCACCCTAATTTATTTCCCATTGCTTCCTCTTGCATACTGCCTCCAATTTTCCTTTCATCTTTCTTCTGCAATGTTATTTACACTGGATTCCACACTTTTCCTCTCTCTACATCACAACTTGTATAATTTTCCTTTCATTCCTTCATTCCTCAATAGAGTAACATCTAATTCAGTAATTGTCAGATAAGTTCTGATCATTCTCTGAGTGCCCATTACATGCAGTCCCCTTACTGAGACAAATCAACCTCAATTGAGTTAAATTTTCTATTTGTTGTGTGAAAAATAGTATGCCTGATACCCAGATGTCTAACCTGAATCTTTCCTCCTGAGTTTAAACCTATTACTTTAACCCCTGCCTATTACAGACATACAGAAGAGCTTATTCACTTCCTTTCTGCAGCAACATCTCTACACATCTGAAGACTGTTACCACACATCTTTCTTGACATTATCCTCTCTAGATTAAATTACCTCAACTGACTAACTTTTCTCTGTAGGTAATGTTTGCCAGCACTCATTGTCTCTGCAGTGCTTTTTTTTTCTTTTTTTTTCATATCCTTTTCAAAGCATGCGACCAAAACTCCTGCTGAGTCCTTAGCAATGTTGGTTGCAGCAGAATCCAGTCTTCTGAGCTATAATGCCTTCATTCTCTACCTGTATATAGATACATAAGAATATAAAATAGTTCCCAATATAGTAGGCTTAGTATTTTTTTTTTAGCAATAACATGGTAACATGACGTGACAGACATGTTATTCGTGATGAAGCTTTTTTTTTTTTTTTTCCTGCAGAATTACTACCCTGCATGTTCTTGCCCCTCCATTTATATAAAAGATTGTTCCTGCCCAAGCATATTACTGATTATGACAGAATGGTACCCTGTCTCCTTTGCAGAATATTCCTCCAATTTGACAAGATTATCAGGAATCCTAAAGTTGTTCTGTAAGGTCCTTCATAGTTTGACACCAAATGCAGATTCAGTAGTCCTACTTTCCCTTCCATTGCTTCCACTGTCCCATTTTCTATTCTCAGACTTCCTGATCCAGATCATTCATTAAAATATTAAAAAAAAACTCTGATTACAGATCAACCCTTGTTGGAAACCTGCTTGACATATTTTCTCCTATTTTGACAGTGAATTGTTGTTATGATACTGTCTCTTTTTCTAGAGTTTCCACCCTGTGTAAAAGTAATTCTTGTAGTAGTCTGTGCTTCTCCGACTCACTTAGAGACTGGGTAATATCTTTCTGAAGTCAAGATATATGAAATTTGTTGCTGCCTCCATATGCACAAGGCCTGTAATGCTGCCATAAAATAAAAGCAAATTAGGAAGTCCATGTTGGATATGCCACCTCACCTCATTATCTTCTAGGTGCTTATGAATAGTTTGCATGCTTATTTATTCTGCTGTTTTTCTGCAAGTGAAGTCTCTGTTACACATGTGTTAGTAGAGGTGTTTATTATATCCTTGGTAAAAGTCAGGATGTTTACTTGTATCATTAGGATATTTACACTGCAAGATCAGTGGAAACAACATTTCTGAAAGACTCTGTTAGCATTAATGCATGCTATTTCTTGCACACAGACCCACAAACACAGTGGAGAGACAACCGAAGGAAGTGGGCAGCTTTGGCAGTTGACATCTGCAGTGTCTGTGGTTTTCTGTGTGATATCCATTGCCCTATTTCAGAGCCTTGTCCTGGTTGCTGCAGCCTGTGTCAGGAGAAATCCTTGGGTGGAGCAGAAGATAGTTCTTGCTTTCCCTGGGATCCACTGAGCAAGGGCAGGGAAAGTGTCAGCTCAGGGTGGGGCTGGGTGAGGAGTGGCAGGGAGCAGGTGTTCAGCAAGCGAGGAAATGGCTGAGCAAAGCAAGAAGTGGATGGACATGAAACAGCGAGAGGATGTTTGCCTGGAGAGCCAGAGGAGGTGATGTAAGTCATGTCACAACCAGGAAAGCCCTGACCAGAAGGACAGGTCTGATAGTGCCATCTCAGTGCTCCAGGTAACATCAGGCCTCACTGTCATAGCCACAAAACCTCAGCTGATAATTTTTCATCATGCCAAACCAACCTGCTCCCTCTACGTAAATTGGGCAAAATGCTCATTTCCAGTGTTCCTTGCCTGATTTTTCCAATTCACAACAGCACCTGATGACTGGCATCTGAGTATGTAATGCTGTGAGTTTGGCTAAGGAAGCTCTGGAAAGCTTCCAGTGCTTAGCAAGCTGAAGTTCCCTTTGGATTGCTCTGATCGCAGGAAGATGCACATCTGTGGCTGAAGAGGATTATGGTATGCACTACAGGTGATGTAATATTTCAATTTCCTTTGAGCTTGTGTCATGCAATCTAAACTACTTCACAGAGGAATAGAAGATCTGTATAGATAATATTTTATTTATGAATTAGGTACCTTTCCAAATTCTAAATTATCCCTTATCTTCAGGCTCCAGCTGTGACACAGATAAGCAGAACTGACTAAAGGCATAGGAAACAAGCAAAATCAAATTTTTCTCAGCCAAGGATGACAGACCAATGCCAATCTTTTGTCATTAGAAAAGAGTCCTGCTGAGTTGGGCTCACTACTCAGGGAACTGCCAGGGAGCAGAAAGCAGGGAGGTGGTAGCCGTGACTGCTTGGAGGAGCCAGGGTCCCCATCTCCATCTCACAAGTGGAGAACCTAATACCTCTTGGATTGCAGCAATGACCAGCTTTTAGGACTGATTGTAGGCACAATCAGCAATAACCTCCTTCTCCTCCTTTCTCTTCTCCTCTACTCCCACTTTTACTTCCCCAAGTCTTTAACCAGAAGGCAGATATCTACTTTGCCTAGGGCCACACCAATTGTGGGTCTTTATCTAGTTGTGGTTGATTTTACAGCATCTCCATGAAGCAAGGATTTGTATAACAAGGCGAAATTCCAGGGAGCTCAGCGAGGGTGACAAAGTATGGGCCTTCAGCAATGAGCATAAAATTAAAACCTCAGTATGTCAGCAAAGAGTAGTAGATCTTTCTGATACTAATCATATATTTCCCTTCAGCGGCAGCTGAGCAAAGCTTCACTCCTGAAAAAAAAAGAAAAAAAAGAAAAAAAAAGTATATATATACATGCCAGGACGACCCTGTGCTGTGCAGAACCTCCCCAGATACTGTAGCTTCTGAAATCACAAGGTAGTTCTTCAATTATTATCACGGAGAATTTACTATTTAAAAAGGCATTTTTAAATAGGCATTTCCATTTTGAAACCTTTGGAAAATACAGCAAATTGACCAAAAAACTCCATGGAAAATTATTGCTTTCTAAGCCTTATATTTAAGAAGACGTGCTCACTGATATTCTGGAATATTTTACATTTTAGGGTCATAGCATCTGAGACCATCTGTCACTATCACTTACAGCCGTGATAACTATTACATTATAGAGGATTTAGAGTTTTAAAAGGAAGGATTTAGTTCTCTCAAGAAGAAACATGGATAATGGCCCTCAAAGCAAAAAGTCTAGCAAGTTGCTAAATTCTCTTAATACGGATTTTCTGTAGGAGAAAATTTGTGTGTTGGCCTTAAGTTGCCTCGGATGTGCAGTTCTGGTCCCTGGCACTCTGTATCAGAAACAGGGCAGTGGAGAGTGAAGAAGATGATCACATTTTGGTTGCAGATTAGCTTGAAACAAGATTTGCCTAAGTCATGGGTGCTAGAGGGTTTCTCTGGGTTACTGCAGTCATGACTTCTGTGTATACTGCAGGATGTAGATTGTTCTACGTGTGCTCCCAGGCATTAGCTAGGCTACAGGAAGTAATCTTTTTGGCAGCAGCAGCCTTTGTTGATTGCAAAAAACTGCAAATGCTATGGGCTACTCCAACCAAATAGCATATTTCACCCTTTGGAGTCCTGAGAGTGCAGGAGTGCAGGCAGAGCTGGTCAGGTCTCTGTGACTTATTTAATCTCAAATAAGTCAGCTCTGGTGCTATTGAACAAGCCATTATCTCCTATGCTGAACTACTCAAACACAAGAATTCACAATATGAGAGAAAAAAAAAAAATCTCATTGTAAGATAATACTTTCTTCTAGCTTATGGAGCTTTTCGGCTTTTCCTTTTTATAATTTTGATGCTTGTGAATTACTCCAGAAACATGTAATATCTGATTTGTTCTTCTAACATAAGCCTGTCTTCATGTTCAACTTCATGGCATATACAATGTGTTAAATATCTAAATTAATGTTATCTTGCAAGATAATGTAGTGAATTATCAAACATTGCAAGAAAATATAACAAATGCATTAACAAATTATCAAATATCTACTGGACTTTCTTAACAAATAATCAAGGCTTAAACCAAAACTCATTTAGATTCTGAAGGCAAAACAATTTAGTGATTACTCTGTAGTACCTTCTCTGGTAAGACACGTCACATTTTACATTAATCATGGGTGTTGTTACTAGGACAACACATACTTACTATAAGGACTTGGTTATATCATGGGCATTGCTAGCCTGTGTGAAACACATCAACGTATGATGTTATTTTCATTTTATTTTCAGGCCTAACCTGAGAAGACTAAGTCCAGTAAATAAGGAAACAGTTTAAACTTCAAACTTGTAGAGTGCTTCAGCACCTTTTTTTTTTTAACACATTGGCACAATGAGGTTTTCACTGCATTTCGCAAAGCACAGTTTATATTAATGCAATAATTAGAGATTAGATAAAAAATATGCCATCATATTAGCTCCACTAAATCGCTGAGGAACAGAATGGGAAGACATTCTTCATCATTAAGTCAACTGAGGAAGAAAAGAGGATTTCACAACTGTTTTGTTCTACCTGTACAGTTTTCATCTCTTTTTTTTTTTTCTTAGCCTGTGTTAATTCAGAAACCTGTTTCATAGCTGGAGTCTTCAGCACAAATGGAGGCACTTAAAGTTCCTTAAAATCACACATACACACACAGATACATATGCACAGGAGAAGAGTAGGGTTGAAAGTGAAATAACTAAAAAATATATATATTAATAAATAAATAATCTCAGTCCTTGTAGCATTAATAAGTTAATAAGTGGTATGTCACCAGCACGTTGGCCTTTGCGTGTCAGGGGAGATCACGCTACATTATTGGCAGACCAAGCCTGTCATGAGA
Organism: Aythya ferina; assembly: GCF_964211825.1. Classification (NCBI taxonomy): domain Eukaryota; kingdom Metazoa; phylum Chordata; class Aves; order Anseriformes; family Anatidae; genus Aythya; species Aythya ferina. The sequence continues at coordinate 85,204,109 of NC_140297.1, forward strand.
TAGAAGCAGACTGACTTCCCAGATTCAAGAACCAAGTCATGCAGCAGTGACTCAGAGCTGAATACAAACAAACACAGAAGGTGAGGGGGACTCTGAGGAATCTGTCACTTCACAATATCATTGTTGAAGTCTTCTCAGCATTCAGATACACCTTCTACTGCTAAGCTGGTCAACAGTTTGCAGGTCCATCACAAGAAGATCTACTAACCAGGGAACGCCTGTCTCTGTTTAGATATTTATACCCTGTTTACCGTCATGGCAGAAATTGGCATACTGTGAAATCCCTTACCTGCATCATGAATAGACCAGAAGTAAAACCTGCTTCTTTTAGAGGCCTGAATTTTTTGTTATATCCTGACTTCAGTGAATCTAACCACAGTATATGGTGATAATACAAGCAGCAGAACAGTTCTCAAATTCAGCAGGTTTCCTTAGACGATAGAAACAGAATTTATTCTACTTATTTACAATATTCTCTATTCTTTTCCATGTATATATACTGCATTTTTTAGGTTGAAAGTTTTACTCATAATAAAAGATAATTTCTATTCTTGTTCATCAGATTACCTCATTTAAACAATTCTGTCACTGTTATTTTTTGGACAGTTAGCTTTGCTCTAAGTGAGAACTGGAAATCTAAATCACATTTCTCAAGACAGTCAGATTAGCAGGGAATTCTGAGAATCCTTCCTGAAATTTTTCTTCTAGTAGGTCTGTAACAGGGAGTTCAAACCTTAAGAATTTAGGGAATCTATATAAAATTTGTGAAATCCAGCTGGGACATTTTGCCTGAAAGTGTGGCTGTGACTTCCAAGTTGTTCCCCAAAAGCTTCAAAGCTCCTGTTTCATAGTTCTTTCCTTTCTTTACTTTGTGTGCCTAGAAGCTGCCAGGTCTCTACACTGTATCATTCTTATGTGTTTCTCTTCTGTACCCCTTTATTATCCTCTGATTTGAGCACTGAAGGATAAGCTTTACCGAGACTTGAATGTCTGGAGTTAAGTCTTTAAATAAGGAGCTTGACTTTCAAAGGCACTGGACACTTTCAGCTTCCACTGGAGTCAGTGGAGCTGCTCTGGAATTACTTCACTGTCATTCTCTAAGAAGAGTGTGGTGGCATGCACCTTGAATGCAAATTATAATGGGGTGGATGGGAAAAGAGCAAACCATCCTGCATGTTTGTGAGGTACTGACAGCAAAATGGTCTCACAAAAAAAAAAAAAATCTAGAACATTTAGATTTCAGCCAATTAGCATAAGTAAGATGCTTGGATAGGAATTATGTTATACTTCATAAAAAATAAGTAATAATGCAAAGTTAATCTGGTCCTAAGGCTGCAGTGGGTGTATCCTGAGTCCTGATAAAGATTCTGGCAAACAAAGGCTGAATTTCTGGGGGACAGGCCAAGTTTTGAACAAAGTTAACTTGAGCCTCAGCTAATCTCAGGCTGATGCTCAGGCAAGTCTTGGCTGATGCAGAAATTCTTTTCATGACACAAAAAAGCACAGCAATGATTCTCTCTCTGACAGAAAGGGCATAGCCTTTCATTTTTTGGAAAGACTTCACTCCTCTGGACCAAAGCAGCTACTTAGACTAGGTTGGAAAAAAATCCTGAACATGGGGTCTTTTCCTACATGAGAAAAGGTGAAAACCCAGACACAACCTGCTTAATGAAATCCTCATCAATTTTTGACAAAGCGAAACAAGCATCTGGATGACCGGAGAAGAAAAGAGGAACAGAAAGGAAGAGTGGAGAGTCAGGAGAGAGCTCCTCAAATGCAATAAATGAATAAGGGATGGAAAATAAAACTACATCTAGATCTTCTTTGCATTGCTATGGGACAGCTCATGAATCTCAGCTCCTGCTTGGTTTGTAATGCTCCTTGAGTCTCCTCCTTTCTGGCACAGCCTGCAAACCCTGGGTGAAAAGAAAAACTTTCATGTTAGAAAACTGGATGTGTCCCACCCATTAGTTCAGAACTTAATGCCCCCATTTAAAAGTTAGAGTGATTTTTGAAGAAGAACTTCCAGCTGAGTTTCCTCGAAGTAGATCTACTTTTGTGCGCCTAAGTCACGCTGAGAAATTACCAAAAGGTGGTAAATGGAAATAGGATTTGCCTCAAAACTGCACTACTGCACCAAAGGATTTCTTAAGAAATCAGCCTTTTGATCCAAAACACACCAGATAAATGCATTGACTAAGAGACCCAGTGATTTCCACATGAGGCTCCGCAAAGGAGAAAGGTGTCCTCCCAGAGTGAGCTGAAAGTCTTTTTCCTCAAGTTTCTGATGAGATAAAAATGTCTGATTTCCCCCTAAAGTGGTAGAACACAACTGATGGTAGCTGTCATTAAAGCAGAGTAATAAGGCACGTGCTAACTATAGCAAAGAAGGGTTGGAAACAGATTTGGCAATTAAGCAGCAGTGTGCAAGAGGGATACAGGCCTGTTCCCTGAAATACTGAAGCAAAATTTTGCTTTCTGCTTTTGTTTCCTGCTTTTGTTGAGCACCAAATGTTATAATGCAAAGAATGTCAACTCATGGAAACTAAAATTCAAATTAGACAGTGTTCACCTTTTCCTAGAAACCACTCATGGAAATCAAAAACAACTCTAATTTAGAACTGTCTGTGTAATGGTGCAGACAGCAAAGGGCACTTGTAGCTACAAACTGCCCATGTCCTAAAATGATCTCACATTCAGAAGACAGGCTTACCTGTAAAGACGAAAATGCAATATACAAAGGTTTTAAGAATGTGTATGAAGGGGAGATGCAAAAATGTGTGAAAAATAACATAGTGAAATCTTTTGTGTTTAGTCTGCAGAGTAGTCTTGCACATCTCAAGACACAGTCAAATTACTTTCTGTTTGTCTTTTTATGTAGTGAGGTCTTTAATACCCTCCTCTGCAGCTTGGCTACTCATTGATAGGCTTTTTAGTGCTAAAAACATGAAAATATTTTATTCATTAACTCCAGCCATTGCAGAATAGTGTCAATCCCTGCCTGCAGTCTAGACTATAGGAAAGATGTTACATCAGATCAATCATTTGGGCTTTTACCTCAAAATGTTGGGCTAAATGGGATTACTCATGGGATTACTCACAAATAAGACTATTAAAAAAAAAAAAAATCAAAACGTTGTCTGCATGCTAGTTTGGGAACAAAACTAAACCCACAAATTTTGAATAATGTGTAGTCCTCAGTATTCTGTCTTTGCTCTGGCAATAGACTCAAAGTTATTCACTTTTTTATTTCAGCTTTTCACACATCATTTCAACTATATTGTTAGTAATCTTACCTTTGATGCTCTTTTTAGCTGCTTACCAGCTTCAACAGCCATCTTCTGGGAATTCTGAGAGCTATCTGCAAATTATAATGCTACAGGCAGACTATTCAGAAAGAAAGCATGGTCAACAAATGTGGCATTACATTTTCTTGAAGGGGATTTTTCAATAGGTTTTGACTTAGGTTGGGCTAAACATTTCACTCTTTCCTTGTCTGGAGCCAACATTTTTATGATGAGATGCCTTAAGGAGCTGTGCTACACTGGGAAAAATATGCATGGTTCTTTGATGCAGTGAAAAAAAAAAAAAATGTCATGTTGACTGAGACTCATTAATAGTTCTACTTTTCAATTTTTAATAACTTTGCTGTGTGTTCTGGGAAGATGGGACGTGGGAAAGGAAAGCATCAAGGCAAAGCTAGTGGCATTGTGTTCAGCCTCTGCTTTTTCGACTAACAAGTTTGTTGTGATAAAACAATGAGAAGTTTGTACTGGGATCAGAACATCTTGGCCTCTAGTCATCTGAACACTGATGCACTAAAAATGTGTATTGAATTTACAGACTAGGTAGATAGGTACTAAAAGTATAAGGCAGATTGAAAAATATAATAAAGATGTGCTCTGATCTCAAATGGAGTTTCACTCATGCTGCAAGATTTCCAGCTAGATTTATGTGGGCAAGAGTCGCCATTAAACAAAAGCCTTATATGATCTTGACCATCAACAGGCAGAAATTTTTAAACTAGGCTACACTCCTTTTTATATGAGGACCTTCCAGTAGAGCGTGAAACAATTTGACTAACATCTGTCACAACCTTTTCTTCTCATACTCTTAAATCTTGCACAGGAGTGTCATGGAACCATCAACGAGGTAGAATACAGATTTTTTTTCAGGCTTAGGCTCTCTATATAATACATGGAGACAGAGGGATAGATGCCTAAGGGATCCATACAAGCCAGTTGGCTGGCTCTTCTAGGCGGATAGCTTACCTAACCAAAAATAAAAATAGAAAAATCTGAGATGTCTGTCTTACATTTTGTCCTCTTTAAGAGCCTGTTTGCCTTGTCCTAACATAGAGGAAGGTGCGTGGCTCCCTTCAGGCTTCTGCATCCTCTCTGCATCCTCTCCCAGGGTCAAGTGCCAAAAGCAATGTCTTACAAAATGAAGAGGACAGAAATAGATTGTATATGACAGCTCAGTTACTGAAGTGGGAGCTTCTGGTTCATCTCTCTCCTGATATAATTCTTCTGAAGCATGTTTTGACCATCAGGCTCCAGAACTCCCAAAAGCAGAAGAGGCCCTAACAAAGAGAAGCATATTGCACGGCATTGGAGATGAAAGCTGTGTAAAAGGATGTATTTTGTTACAGTAACCATCTCCTACCTTATTCGTGGGAAGAATCTGGGACATTCGTGTTCATTGTGTTGTGATAAGTTAGAAACCAACAGGCTACAGCACTCTGATGTAAAAGACTGGGGGGTAGACATCATTTCTTCTCTTACACTAGTTCCACCTCTTGTGAAACTACAAAAGAAAGAATGAACATGCCCCTAGCCTACTGATTTGGATATCTGAGGAGAAAGAAACTGCAGGTCACTATCCACATTACAAGGAAGCAGCTGAAACTGTTATTTCTGAGTCGTGGTTGAGTGCTCCACTGAACACCTTTCCTACTTGTCCAATATTTTAAATAGTTCTTATCTCCTGTTATTAAATCCTGCACGTTGCTGCTCTTAGATAACATTCACACTCCTTTCTCTAACAAGGCTCTTTTACTAGCCTCCTGCAAACCTCTCTTTTTCTTGTAATGCTAATAGACCTTCTTTCAAACATCTGTTCCAGCTTGAATTCATCTTCCTCTAGTGTGAGAAACCAGAAGTAAAACACTATCAACACAAACTTCTTCTCTTGCTGGAAACATTCTGAGATTTATTTATTTATTTTTATGATAGACAGTTGGGGTCTTGTATGTTTTTAAGTCCAAGTAAGACTACAACAGATACTGCAACATGCTGCATTTATAGACTTGGATGTCTTTTATCTTGGGGATCTCCAGTCATCTGTTTTATTCCTCAGTGGGTAAAGCTGCAGTGTGGCTGTGATTTGTTTCATGTATCTGCCAAGACCCTGCAAAATAAAAATATGAATTATGTTAGAGGAAGGCCAAGTATTTGTAGCAACTTTTGATAAACTCATAGTAGAAATATGCCTTTCATTAATAACTTTTTATTTCTGCTAGTTTTAACATTTTCCATAGGTTATATCTGTTATTTTTCAATTAAATTGGAAACAAAAACCAACCATCTTGCTTCTCACAGATGTTTTCTGTTACCATGTGCTTACATGTTCTGCCTGTCTTCCCCGTGTCTGCATTGATCTTTACACTTATCCTTGGCTCTTACCTTAGCTTAGTCCAGTCCTTGAAGCACTCCTCCATTTGTTTGACATTAGGGCCCTGCCAAAGTAGATACATAAATCCAACTAGAAATATTTTTAGGATACAGGAGATACATGTGCTTCATAAACCTTCCCACAAGATAGAGCCTCATTCTAACATACTTGCATATGATTGCAAAATAAATCATTTAATAAGCAACCTCAAAAGAAGAAAAAAATCTTGCTGTTTCTTGATGTAAGAACTTTTTTTCTGAGTTATCTCAGAAGAGTGCCTGGTATAAGTGGCTGGTTCTTACCATGTTGAATGGGCAGAACAAGAAATTTCACTGATTATGGACTTACTCTAAAAAAAGTTGTATGCAGATGCACTGGAAATGAGGAATGGATTTTGGACATTAATATTTATATAAACAAACAAACAAACAAGAAAATGGTTTTCAACAAAAATATAAAGAAAGAAGTAAAGATACATAGCCTTCAGCAAGCAGTAAAAAGAAATGCATGTATTTGCCATTTCTGAACATTAAGGAAGATGTTGATTCCACAGAGATGTATCAAACATCTCCTTAAACCAAACACTACACTTCAGCACAAAACTAACCAGACAAGAGGTGTTCCTTGCTATTGCCACTTGTCAACATTTAAGGCACTTGGAATAGTAGTAGCTGTAGTAAGAGTATTCCTGTGTCTTGTAGTTACTGAAATGCAGAACATGGACTTGTTAGAGTGCTATTGTGCCAAATTTACATATTAAATGTACAGAGAAATATAAAGATCATTTGAAATTGCATTTTCATTTGTCGACATCCTTTACGAGCTAGGAAATTATCCTGACAGAGCAAAGAGTTTTGCTGTTACTGAAATTCACTGCTGAGCTGCTCTCGGTATCAGTAAATATAGGGCAAAATTTCAATCACTAAAGCAGTTCTTTGTCCATTTTTCTGCCCATGCTGTGTGCTGACATGGAAAGATGTGTGCTGGAAAAGGGAACGGGAAGGGAAGGGAAAAAGGAAAGAGGAAAAAAGAAAAAGGAAGGAGGAAAAAAGAAGAAAGAAAAAAAAGAAGAAAAAAAAAAAGAAAAAAGAAAAAAGAAAAAAGAAAAAAAAGAAATTTTCTGTTGTGAGAACTGATGAAGATTACCTAAATGCGTATTATAAGCTAGCTCTTGCATTTAAAATCAGATCCCATGTACACTGGGTTAAAAGGGTGCTGCAGTTAAGATCTTTCAGAAATATTTCAACTACCTATAAATACTTTATAATACTATATACTTTAATACTATAAATACCTATAAAAGTGATGGAGAAAAAGTATCATTCTGAAAATAAATTCTGTTTATATGAACTTTTATTTTATTTTCCCTTAGTGAAGCATAAAAGTTCACTTGATGTTGTCAGATGCGATTATTGATCTGGGTATGACAGTATAACTTTAGCCAAACAGCTTAAGTATAACTAAAAAGTTGAGTCTTTCCTTTTCTTGCTCTTAATTTATATTTGATTTTGATGAAGGTTAGCATAGAATGGAGAATAATGTAGCGACACACTGTGAGTAAAGCACATTATCAAAGCCGAATAAAATTTTTAATGATTCCGAAGCCAGTGAGCCCTCCTACAGCAGCAGTGAACATGTGGCCATTGATCTCTCTGTACCTGGGGGGGTGGATGCATTGTGCAGATCAAGTAGAGAGTAAAAGACAAAAGATGCTAAAATTGGAGTGCTACCAATATTGAATGAAATCTGACAGGAGCATCTTTCAGAATGATTGGATAACTTGCCCTGCACACTGGAGGAGACTGACCTCCCTGGTCTTTCTTCTCTACTTTTGTCAGTTCTTGAACAATCAAAATCATATGTTCTGAAAGTTTTATCAGTGAAATTGTGTACCTTGGTTTAGTGGTAGGCTGTGGTCTTGTCTGATGTATGGCCCACTGTGGTAGAGAAAACATTCCTGCAAGTGTACCGTAAAGAAAAGAGACCCAGCTTTTTCAAAAGCATTGTGAATGTCCTGGAGGATTATTTATTAATAGATATTTTTATTGCAGCTATTGAAAAGTTCAAAACTTTTTCTACATTTATTTCACAAGGAATTTGCTTGAGTAAAATACATGATGAAGGTTAAATAAAGATACGATGTGATTTTCATATGTGTAACCTGAAGCAGAGCTGGCTCAAGGCTTTGCATAAGTACAGTATATAATGCATGCTTGAATTTTTCTGTCTGAAGAGGACACCAAAATCCATTTTGCTGTCATTATGAGGTAACAAAATATTTTTTCTACAGGAAAACTACCTTTTTGGCAAGAACATAAGAGACTCAAGAATGACTGGAAGTGATTTGTGGAATATCTGCTGTCTAAGAAAGGAAGAAGAGAAAGATTGAGCGTGAATTTTGGAGTCTAATTCCATCTTCATTATTTCTGCCCTCAGCTACTCAGCCCTAAGCAGGAGAAGAGGGAGTCTGGCATTGGAAATTAAGTGCAGCCATACTAGGTTGATCCAGAAGTCCAACAATCTGTATCTTACTTGTGACAATGACCAAAACTAGAGAAAAAAAAAATGACCAAAATGTAAGAAAGGGGGCAAGCAGGTTGCAGCCAAGTGAATACAGTTACTGCTGTTGCTTGCAGAAGGCCAGAGGCACGTTAGGAAGATGGCAGCACAAGGCCTCAGGCCGTGCCTGGCCCTGCCTTGGTGGCAGGGGATCATGGCAGTAGCAGCTGTGGCCCGGTGGGCAGGGGCCTTCTCCTAGCACTCCACAGTTTATGATTCAGGAGCTACCTGAGCTAGATCTGGTGGCTTGATTATCTAATCTCTTTCAATTAATTCATTTTCTTCCTGCCCGGTTATCCTTAACTCACATAAGCTCCCAGCAGGTGCATCATGTCATGGAAGGGAGTTTGGAAAGCCAGCCAGAAGATGCATGAGGAATTGCCTCCACGTACTTCCTACCAGCTCACCTCATCTGATGCCCTCACAGGTCAGTAGTGGTCCTTCTTTGTCTGCCACCAGCTGACTTCTTTCCCATATCCTCCAGGAGCTTTTGGCCAACATCACATCTCTCCCAGCCACCCTCTTTTAGGGCCTGCCAACTCCCTCCTGGCTTCCTTTTTCATCCTTGCAGAGAGGACTGACACAGCTGGGATCCCTCTTGCTATTTTTAGCCAGGAGCCCAAGGCTTGAGTTGTCATGGAGAATGACCTTCCCAGGTGAAACAGCATTTGCAGATCAGTGTAGTGAAGTGGGAATAATACCTGCGTTCAGGGAACCTGTGCTGAGGACAGAAACCTTGGGGCTTCTGGATGCATAAAATCCCAAACAAGATATCATAAACACTGTAAAAAGTTTGCCATTTTTCCAGGATGATGTTCTCAATTCATTCCATAAATTGGATGGTGTTTTTAAGAAGCTTCTAATACAAAGGAGCAAATAATTTCACTCATGTCTTGCCAAAGCAGGATTCCAAAAATCAACTCCTGCAAAGCAGGCGGTGCAGTCACTTAGCAAAAGCAGAGACTTGATTCAGGTTTCCTGAGCCAGTGCACGGGACTGTAGAGGTGCTGTGAGCAAAAGTGAGTGGAAATCAAGAGGAATGGCAGCCACTGCTGCAGTTCGAGCAGAGCCAGACATTAAATGCACTTAGGCAGTGCCTGTTGACAGAGGCCCTCTGGCAAAATAGGTGGAGAAGTACCTGCCTAATGGCTGCTAACAGGGTTTATGCATGAGTAGGTTTTGAGACGCTCTGCCCTGTCAAAACTGAGATTTCTAAGCTTCCTCACAAATGGAAGTGCAAGTGTGATACAAATGGACAGTGAAAAATAGAAAAGAAGAAAAAAAAAAAGGGTAACTTTGAGGGAGCTTTGAGAAGTTAAGAGTGAGCAGAGCACAGGTTTTTGAGGACTGCAATGCTGGCCTAAGAATCTATCGAAATATTATCCAAATGATTCTGTGGGTCTACTTGTACATATCCTTTCCCAGCTTTCTTGAATAGAAGGAAAAAAGATAAATCATACTGCTGTGTAATAATGAAGACTAATTATGTATTCCTAATAGAAGTGAAGAAATAAGGGTTGCTTTTTAAGGATACAAAGACTTCAGGAAGGACATTGTGCTTTAGTAGCTGCATTAGGAAATAAAATTGTATTATTCAATTATCAGTCACATTTGTAGCCATTAGTTCCCTTGGAAACTTGTCAAAGCTTTAGAGTACAGCTGTCAGGGCAAAAACCTCAGAAAAGGAATACTTTAAAAACAATTTGCCGTTGACCTTTAAATGCTATTTTCATCAATGAAACTAGCAATGTGGAAGACTTCTCAGAATAAATTCTGTTATGTGTTACTAAAATTATATAGTATTCTGTTTTTGTTTTACTTGATACACCTAAATATATACATATATATATACATACCTTATATACATACATATGTATTACATTGGGTACTTCTTTTACCAGCAGTAGGTTTCAAGAAAGTCACATTGGATTAAATTAGGGCACAAATGTTGGAAACATGGGCATTCATGTCTCTTGCTCTTGATCTAGTAAGGGTCTTTGTAAGGGTCAGATCTTACAAAGATCCGGATCTTTGTAAGGAATACTTTAAGGAATACTTACAAAGTATTATACTTAATATAAATACTGTAAGGAATACTTACAAAGATCCAGATCTTTGTAAGGGTCAAGATGAAATTTCTCCCCTAGATATTTAGTATTACATGATTGGATAGACAAATTATAGGTTTTGTTTTGTTTTGTTTTTTGCTGCCCTCATCTGATGCACCAAGGACTGGCCACTGCCAGAGGCAGGATTTCAGACTTGAAGTGAAATATACTTCATATAATTTTTCAAATTCTTGATTCCTTGGCAGCAAAACCACGGTAACAGAAGAGTGAATAATCTAATCTAGTCTAATCTATCTAGTTTTACTATGCTCGCTTAAATGAATTTCATACATGGAGGAAAGATTGTCTACTAAGTTCCTTATCCAGGTTTTATATAGCACGCATATAATGCAAATATGTTTTTTATAAAGATAAATAATGATAAGTAAAACAATGTGGATTTTTTGTTTGTTTGTTTGTTTTCCTACTTCAACAAGCAAATGAGAAACTAGATATTTTGCTGGTATTGACTCTTAATTAAAATTATTTTGTAAATTTTTATAGATTAATGTAACATGAGAGTGAGACACATTCATTGAGAGCTGTTATTTTATAACCCTAAGGAGGTTCAGTATTGTCGGGGAATCTGTATTGTCCTTAAATTTGTTCTGCTGCAGTGGCTTTAATATTGATGATGTCCTTAGGACTTCTTTCCCAACTTGTCTTACTTTCATGCGTTTTAACAGAAAAAAATACACAAAACTTTTCCAAATATATCTTTACATAAATACTAAGAAGAAAGTTTTGGTGTTTTGTACTTTAACGTAATAATCTGAATTGCCTGTTAGAACATTTATTTCAGCTTCAGTCCGAAGTATAGCTATGACTTGTCAGTTAAAGAAGAAAAAAAGTTTATTAACACTCTCTTCTAAATAGAGAATAATAGTTGCATTTTTTATAGCATCATCATTTAGTTTTGATTCTTCTATCAGTCTAATTGATACAGTGGTATTCTTCTAACCTCTGTGTAGGTGGCTTAGATATATTTAAATACATGCCATGAGGGGCACACACTGGGTAACACTGCAATGAACACAGGTTGTTCAACTCTGCTGGTATATGTGGCAAAGAGTGTTTTACGATTCACGTTTCAAAACATCCAGTAAAACATAATAAAAGTAAGGACAATAAAAGCGTAGGCACATGATGTTACCAATTTAATGACATTCATTCCTTTTATTAGTAGTAATCCCACAGATGCCTGAGGAAACACATTTGCCTATGTTAAAACAAATCCAATCTACAAACTGTTCTGACATCCATCATTAAACCATTTTATGTGAGCAGTTTATCTTACTGTATTATTAAACCATTCATTAATGTGGTAGATAAAAACTCCGTTGCACTGAGAATCTGCCATGGCATCACAGAAATCATAGAACCATAGCCTCATCAGGACAGGATTCAGAAACATGTTCAAGCACTCAGTGGTTGTCTTACACTATTCTTGCTGCCATGTGAAGTTTGCATGCTCCTTAGCATGTGTCTCTCCCACGCCTACCAGCAACCTCTGAAACAGCTGAACCAAAGATGAAGACCACTAGGGAGCACTGGCAAGACCATACTAAATCCGTTTGGCTGGGAGCTGTACTGGGTTTGCTTGGTAGCAGGAGGGCTACAGGGTTGCTGTACAGGCTCTCAGTAGGCAGCTGTAGGCAGCAGTCGGGTCCACCCCTGAGCCTTCTCTCCTTAATGCTGACCCAAGGAGTTCCCTCAGCCTGCCCTTGTATGCCGTGTGCCCCGGGCCCACGCTGTCTTGAATGCCCTGGGCTGGGCACACTACACTACACACACTGCACACACATCAGTATCTTTCCTCTACTGGGAACACCAGAAGGGGATGCAGCAGTACAGACGCAGTCACTAAATTGTCCCCAAAGAAGAAAGTGGCTCTCTGTTATTTTTTATCACTTTTTAATTTTATTTTTTATTGCTGTTTATTGAATTATTATTATTCCTAATGAAGCCCTTATTTCTTCTTCTCTGAATGAACAGTGACGCTGCGCTCCAGCACTTCTTCCCAGCAGACGTGAAGTCTTCTGCTTCTTCAGAGGAGCAGCTGTCTCCCTAACAGCTTTGATCTGCAGCTCTTCTTTGTGTTCTGCCATGGAAGGTGTGGCTTCCTCTTCAAGCAGCCATGGGGCAGCCTTCTTGTCCTCAGACAGAGACATTGCCGGGCTCCAGGTCCCAAGGTCCACCGTGGCTCTCTGAGGGGTTCCTTCTGCCGCCCTGGTGTAGCATCCCAGAGGAAGCCAAGTCCCCTCTCGTCCACTCCTTGAGACTCCGTGCAGAAGAGATGACACCTCTGGATGAGGTGGGGGTGGGGGATGGAGGATGGGAGACAGGAAAGAAGGCCACCCTGCTGGCGAGCCAGCAGGATGGCCGTCTATAGCTTCTCAGCTACTTTGAGGATCGGAGGCCAGGCCGTGCATATGGAGATGGTCGAGTGCTCCTGCGGTGCCGCCGATGGATTTTGGCGGCAGGGAGCCCGGGCATGTCAACCTCCATTGCCTCATCTGGAGGTGGATCTACCTCCATCAGGTCTTCATCCTGAGGCAGATCCACCTCCATGGGCTCCACAGCACTAGCTACAGTGCAGGGCACTGCTCCTCTGCCGCGGGCACCACTACTCTTCCATCTCCTTATCACAGGCACTGGCCTCCTCCTCTTTGGCTTGAGGAATGCGTCCTCTCCGCACCCACGCAAGGGTGGGCAGCTTCCACTCCAGGCCCTCTTCCTCCCATCCATGATGGCTGTCGTCAGAGGACCTGGAATCTCAGCGAGTGGCGGGCCCTGCGCAGGGGCCTTTTATAGGGCCTGGAACAATCCGGGGGGCAGATGCCACTGTGACATCAGGAAGCCTCTGTGACGGTGGCCAAGGCATGGCCAGACGTGGCTGTGTTGGGAGAGGTGTCGGTGTCCTGAAAGACGCCCTCACGAGGCAGGAGGAGGAGGGTCGGGGGGCAGAGGGCCCCTCTCCTGGGGATGGCTCTCCCTGGCCATTTTGCCTGCCAGAGAGACAGGCTGCCCCTCGGGCACAGGGCCTGCCCTCCAGCCCCTTCCTCATCCTGTGCCTGGGCTCCCTGTGCCACAAGATGGTGGCAGCAGTGTTTCTGGAGGGGCAGGGCCTCCACTACCCCCTGCCACCGACCGGGCTCCCTGCGAGTGGTGCAGCCCCCCATGCTGACAGCATCTGAGAGGGGGCAAAGCCCCCAGACATCCTGCAGATGGGCAAGGGAGGCACGGCCAGGTGGTGCCAGGTCTCCCAGCAGTCAATAAAAGCTCTGCTGACGCTCAAGTGCTGCAGGAGCCCTTACTGTATTATTAAACCATTCATTAATGTGGTAGATAAAAACTCCGTTGCACTGAGAATCTGCCGTGGCATCACAGAAATCATAGAACCATAGCCTCATTTAGGTTGGAAAAGACTCTTAAGATCATCAAGTCCAACCATCCACCTAACTATCAAGTCTACTACTAACCAATGTGCCTGTGCGCCACATCTGCACATTTCTTAAATCCTACAGGGATGGCAACTCCACTGCTTCCCTGGGCAAGCCGTCCCAATGCCTTACCACCCTTTTCTTGAAGAAATTCATCCTTATACCCATCTAAAACTCCCCCGGGGCAACTTGAGGCTGCTTCCTCACGTCCTGCCATTTGTCACCTGAGAAAAGAGACTGATACCATACTCGTTTCAACCTCCTTCCAGGCCATTGTAGGGAGTGGTGAAGTCTCCCTTCAGCCTCCTTCTCTCCAATGTACCCTGCTTGGAAATGATGCAGATATGCCATGACATGAAAACAATAATGTGATGTAACGTAGCATTAGGCTTTTCAACTTGTGGAATATTTCTGTTGTGCTGTTTAGAACATGTACCACAGTCAATTTCCGCTTTAAAAAAATCTTTTTTTACCAAAATTGAATCTTGGCAGTGCAGTCTATGAAATGATTACTAAAACATGACAGAACACAAAGATGAAAAACTCTTAGTGTAGCATTCACTGCACTGACTCCGTGTCATTTTAAGTTCCTGATACAGTTTTTAAATGTGCCTGGACAGCTTGAACTGTATCTCTGGTACTCAGCAAATAGCAAATGACTGTACTTAAAACACCTGAAACTGCACCAGCTTACATACAGAGTTCAGTGAGCAATGCACTTAGGCATGAAGGAGGCTGTCACCAGCCTTTTATTTCTTCAATATAATGCAGGAAAAACCTATATTTTCAAAGCTAGGCTTTACAGCTAATTTCTTATACTACTATTGCAGTGTTTAAGCACCTCCCAGCCTTCACCTCCTCTTGTAGTGTCTCTGTAAGATAGAAGAAGACACCTTGGACACTGAGATAAAACAGAATCACAGAACCAGAGCATTACTGAGTCTGGAAGGGACCTCTGAATATCATCTCGTCCAAATTCCCTGCTCAAAACAGGGTCAACTAGAGCAGTTTGCTCAAGGTCATGTCCAGTCAAGTTTTGAATATGTCCATAGATGGAGACTCTACAACTGCTCTGGGCAAACTGCTCCAATGCTCACTCACCCTCACAGTAAAAAAAAAATACATATACATATTGACAAGATCCCTCTGATCCTTCTCTAAACTGAATAATCCCAGCTCTCTCAGCCTTCATCATATGAGAGACGCTCCTGTCCCTTTATAATCTTTATTACTTTCCACTTCACTCTTGCTTCAGTAAGTCCATGTCCTTCTTGTAGTGCAGACCGGGGGAGGACCCAGTGCTCCAGGTGGGGCCTCACCACTGCTAAGTAGAGGGAACATCACCTCCCTTGACCTGCTGGCAACACTGTTCCTGATGTAGCCCAGGGTCCTGATGGCTTTCTTTTTTTTCAAAGGCACATTACTGGCTTGTGTTCAACTTGGTGTCCACCAGGACCCCCAGGTCCTCCTCTGCCAAGCTGCTTTCCAACCAGTGCTGGTGCGTGGGGTTATTCCTCTCCAGGTACAGAACATAGTATTTTCCTTTGCTGGGCTACTACTCTAAGAAACTTCCAGGTCCGAGGAACTGGGATATTTTCATGAGTAAACAATGGATTAGCAGAGCTTTGAGAAGTCAGCGTTGGGCTTTGCACCTTAGTGCCCACGGGCATGCAAGATGCAACAAAGCCTGTGGTAGCATTTTGTTCTGCCCAGGCTAATTGGATTTGCTTGTCACTTCAAGTTGTGCCGTAGCAGAAGACAAGACTACCTGTTATATGACAAGGAAATACTGGAGGAAAACCAACTTGTTTCTTTGTTCTTTCCAAAACATTAAATATAAGGTGTAAAATTAAGCCACACTGTGTATATATGAGTGTGACCATATACAGAGGGGACATACTTGACAAGCAGAGGTATTGTGGTACCAGTACTCTGAAAACTTCTGATGCAAACCTTGGAAACATTTAGTTGGGATAATATATCACTTATTTACTGCTTTTTTTAGTTATTCAAGAAATTTAACAAACTAAAGCTCTGCTCCTCCCTATCTAGGAAAAAAAAAAAAAAAGTAAAAAAAAAAAAAAAAAAAGTAAAGGCTAAGTATATTTCAAAAAAAAAATGTTTTAAAAGCAGAAACACAATTGAGTAGTACCTGAAGAGAACAAAACCAAGGGTCTGGGGTGGTTGTTGGCTTCTGTCAAACATTTATAACTATTCCATAAAGACGCAGTCTTAAACTGCAGAAAGATTATGTAGGATCTAATATTTGTCATATTATAGTATTTGACCTATAATAATCTTAAAATTTAAACAATCCACAGTATTTATTTAAATTGATTTTTATCTTCATTACTACTTGCAGAATCCTTGGGGAACATCTCACATTTTCATTGAAAACACTGAAAATAACATCGACACATCACAGGCAACTGATTTATCACCGTCTGAGGGATAATAGTTGCAATAGTTATTGGAGGATTATTGAGTTTATCACCAGGCAGACTCGAAAGAGAAAGTTAAAGCACATCTGTAATACGACATAGAATTGTAGAGAACAATACGCGGCTTCTTATCACATCATGTGTATACTGATGTTAAAGTTAACAAATCTAATTATATTCACTTTTCTCTCTGTTTGCAAAATGTAGGGCACGCACACTATTAAAAACATATCGTCACTGTAGCAGAATTTCGCTTCTGGCAATATCATAACTCCATTTAATATCCTTAATTTAGTATTTTATGTTTAACACGCAGCTCTCTCTGGGTTAAACAGATCTTCAGGTAGACTTATTAAAATTTTGAAACTCTGCATCTGAAATGGGCTCAGATACTATAACATAAATAAGTTATTGTGCTCCATACATGCTATTACTCTGCTAATACTATCTGCAAAAACAAAGATACTTCTGTGCTTATATTTTATTTGGACTTCCTGAATTTCCACAGAGTAATGCAATAAAACATGAATAACCATAAAATATATAGTAATACAAACTGAAATTTTAAATTTATATATGTTTTGTATTTTGCTAAGTCATTTTAAGTTATCTCCAACATATCAAAATTGTCTTGAACTGTAATAGCTGTGTCACCCAGTTTAATGGCAGAAAAGTAGCAGCTGCTATGGTTTTGGTTAGTAGAATTGTTAATCTTAAATCTCAGAAGAAAAAATACCACAGATTATTTATTTATTTATTTATTTATTCATTCATTCATTCATTTATTTATTTATTTTACCCAGAGGGATTGCTGAGGGACTGAAATTTGATTAAATTGTCTCTGAGTACAAAGAAGTTTTGCTCGCATTTGAAAAAAGCAATAAAGATGAACTTGGTGTCAGGTAGCTTTGACTTCTGGTAGACTTAGTCCACTGACAACTAACCATCAGCTGTCTAACTAGATGGTTAGACTGAAGCTAGTCCTTTAACTGCAGGAGAGGGAGGAAAGTGGAACATTAAAAGTTGACCTCACAAATGACAGCTGTTGAAGCTCACATTGCAGGGGGCAGGTTCCCAGAGTTTCCTTTCTCCTGTTACATCAATTCCTACATCTAACAAAGGTAAAGCAGTCAGGAGCTGCAGTGAATCCTCCCACTGCCATGGGCCTCCTGGGGCTCCCTGCTCTCTGCGACACATTAGGTCATGCCCTGGGGCTGCACTGATGTGAGCATAGAGGTTCAGAGGGGTGTGTGGGCCACACAGCAGGGAGATAGGCTCCTTGTCGACCAAGTTGGGCTACAGGGCACTCCCCAGTGCTGCCAGGTCTTTTCCTTGTCTGGAAATCAACTGGTAAGATCCAGTTCAACTCTAATTTGTATGTGTGGGCCAGAAGTGAGACCAGATGAGATGAAGGACAGACATGGCCCTTACCACAGCACCAAAATACTGTCCACTAAAGTGCAGTAATGCCATGGATGCTTCCTCACTTAACCCCATTGCCTAAATCCCCTCTGCTCTGTCCCAGGGAGCAAATACCATGGAAGGACTGGCATGCATACAGTTGAACCCTTCCTTCAAAAAACAGTGTGGCCTGACCCATCATGATGACCCATAATGGCGAATAGTTTATGATCCTTGCTAACTCTATACTGTGTCCTGGCACTTTCTCAAAGAGTACCAGCCAGTGCTAGCAGAAACTCTGGACATTCACCAGGCAACATCCTGTGAAGCTGTGTCCTTCCCCCATTTCACTTCTTAGCCAGGGTGCAGCCCCATTTCCTGCTAATCTGGGCAGGTTCACTTTGCTGAGGAGCTCTGGGTGCCTGCAGCATCAGGCTTCCAGCACAGGCTGCGTCCTTGTAGCATTTCTCCATGAAGCTGCAAAGCTGCTGGAGTGCTTAGGTTTGAGGGAGCTTTAGGCAGAGCAGAGTGGAGGATGTCTTACTCCAAGACTGGCTCAGCACCATCAAGGCACGCTAAGCAGCATGTTAAACCACCTTCCATGCTCATGGAGGTGGGTCAGCATGAGTCTGAAGGACATGATCTGTTCCTGACTTTACCTCACAGAGATAAACTCCTTCTTTCCTTATATACCAAACAGTTAGTTCATACAAAAGTTTAACAATTTATATATAGAAATGTTTTGGAATATATAATTATATGCATGTAAATCTATATTCATTTTACAAGCATGAGGACTTGATTTTTACAAAGTACTTTTACAAATGAAGTAAATTAAACATCACCTTGGAAATGAGCATGTAGCTACCAAAATGAGAGATCCTGTTTCTCTACTACCGAGTACACACAACCTGATTCAAACACTAATGAACACTAATGTTGTTAATCCTATTGCTACCTCACAAAGCTCCCAGTTACCCCAAGCAAAGGCTTTCATGTCTCCAACCTGAAGTGTTACTATGTTATGTACTTGGGCAAAAGTCCAAGTTCCCCTATTGTGTGTCCTTCAAAGGGAATAGTGGTTGGATGCAGTAATATACTACAGGAGCAGCACCAAAGTCTAAAGGAGATGGGCTCAATAAGTCTCAGAAAATTTAAAACCACTCCAAAAGCAACACACCAGGAGACATCTGAAATATTTTCTCTGGTCGACAGAGGCAAAAATAACTCATTGGGATTTCTGGCAGCATTTAACAGCAATGAAATGCTGGCATCAGATGGACTGCTATCCAGCATACAATAAGATGAGCTAGGCCTGTCCTGGGAAGAGACCAACACATTACTCTGCACCGAACCTCCAGTTTCAGGAGGTTGAAGGAAGTTCCATTTTCATAGTGTTGTCACATAACTTGTAGTGGGAGAGGGAGAGGGCCTGGCCTGCCTGGGAGCCCTGAAGCTAATGTGCTATACTTGGAAGACTTTGTTAAATAATATGGGTATTTCAGATAAGAGGAAGCAGGATAATTATATGTAATATTTTTTGGTATCTTTATCAACAGTCATATCAGAAGAACAAGGTTTGGGCACTTCAGTTGCCATCCAAATGGTGACACAGATACCTGGAACTGGAAAATTTCAACACAGCACTACAGTCAATTTACAATATTGCAGTTAATTGTACCTGACAGAGCTGAAATAGTCTATAACTCTGAAGGACAGTACTGTGCTCAGACTGCATTATTCTAATTGGCAAACTACTTAAAGTCCCCATTTGGCCCTTGTTATTCTTTTTATTTGAAACCTGTAAAATCGCTATGTTATTCATCCTCACAACACTGAGTAGAGGGGTATCTAATTCTAAATTCTTAACAACTCCTTTCCATCTAATGAGCTTTTTCTGTTTCTAGAAATCAAGCTACTTAGATGTTTAAAGTTGTACTATTGTACACGGACTAATCCTTTCTTGGGAGCACACATGCACTTTACTAGGACAGGATTCAGAAACATGTTCAAGCACTCAGTGGTTGTCTTACACTATTCTTGCTGCCATGTGAAGTTTGCATGCTCCTTAGCATGTGTCTCTCCCACGCCTACCAGCAACCTCTGAAACAGCTGAACCAAAGATGAAGACCACTAGGGAGCACTGGCAAGACCATACTAAATCAGTTTGGCTGGGAGCTGTACTGGGTTTGCTTGGTAGCAGGAGGGCTACAGGGTTGCTGTACAGGCTCTCAGTAGGCAGCTGTAGGCAGCAGTCGGGTCCACCCCTGAGCCTTCTCTCCTTAATGCTGACCCAAGGAGTTCCCTCAGCCTGCCCTTGTATGCCGTGTGCCCCGGGCCCACGCTGTCTTGAATGCCCTGGGCTGGGCACACTACACTACACACACTGCACACACATCAGTATCTTTCCTCTACTGGGAACACCAGAAGGGGATGCAGCAGTACAGACGCAGTCACTAAATTGTCCCCAAAGAAGAAAGTGGCTCTCTGTTATCTTTATCACTTTTTTATTTTATTTTTTATTGCTGTTTATTGAATTATTATTATTCCTAATGAAGCCCTTATTTCTTCTTCTCTGTGATGCTGCGCTCCAGCACTTCTTCCCGGCAGACGTGAAGTCTTCTGCTTCTTCAGAGGAGCAGCTGTCTCCCTAACAGCTTTGATCTGCAGCTCTTCTTGTGTTCTGCCATGGAAGGTGCGGCTTCCTCTTCAAGCAGCCATGGGGCAGCCTTCTTGTCCTCAGACAGAGACATTGCCGGGCTCCAGGTCCCAAGGTCCACCGTGGCTCTCTGAGGGGTTCCTTCTGCCGCCCTGGTGCAGCATCCCAGAGGAAGCCAAGTCCCCTCTCGTCCACTCCTTGAGACTCCGTGCAGAAGAGATGACACCTCTGGACGAGGTGGGGGTGGGGGATGGTGGATGGGGGAAAGGAAAGGGAAGGGAAGGATGGCCATGCTATGAGGCACGGCGGCCGGGCCGTGCATACGGAGCTGGTTGGCTGCTCCTGCGGTGCCGCCGATGGATCTTGGCGGCAGGGAGCCCAGGCACGTCGATCTCCATTGCCTCATCTGAAGGTGGATCCACCTCCATCAGGTCTTCATCCGGAGGCAGATCCACCTCCATGGGCTCCACAGCATTTGCTGCACCACAGGGCACTGCTCCTCTGCGACCGGCGCCGGCCCTCTTCCACTTCCTCACCAGAGGCAGTGGCCTCATTCTCTTCGAGTTCGGGACTGAGTCCTCTTTCGACCCACTTAAGGGTGGGCAGCCTCCACTCCAGGTCCTCTTTCTTCCATCCATGATGGCTGTCAGAGGGCCTGGAAGCTCAGCGAGTGGCGGGCCCTGCGCAGGGGCCTTTTATAGGGCCCGGAACAATCCGGGGGGCAGATGCCACTGTGACATCAGGAAGCCTCTGTGACGGTGGCCAAGGCATGGCCAGACGTGGCTGTGTTGGGAGAGGTGTCGGTGGCCTGAAAGACGCCCTCACGAGGCAGGAGGAGGAGGGTCGGGGGGCAGAGGGCCCCTCTCCTGGGGATGGCTCTCCCTGGCCATTTTGCCTGCCAGAGAGACAGGCTGCCCCTTGGGCACAGGGCCTGCCCTCCAGCTCCCCTCCTGTGCCCTGGCCTCCATCTCCCTCCTCATCCTGTGCCTGGGCTCACTGTGCCACAAGATCACACAGACACACAGAATTTCTAGGTTGGAAGAGACCTCAAGATCATCAAGTCCAACCTCTGACCTAACGCTAACAGTCCCCACTAAACCATATCCCTAAGCTCTACATCTAAACGTCTTTTAAAGACCTTCAGGGATGGTGACTCCACCACTTCCCTGGGCAGCCTGTTCCAATGCCTCACAACCCTTTCGGTAAAGAAGTTCTTCCTAACATCCAACCTAAAACTCCCCTGTCACAACTTTAGCCCATTCCCCCTCGTCCTGTCACCAGGCACGTGGGAGAATAGACCAACCCCCACCTTGCTACAGCCTCCTTTAAGGTATCTGTAGAGAGTGATAAGGTCGCCCCTGAGCCTCCTCTTCTCCAGGCTGAACAAGCCCAGCTCCCTCAGCCGCTCCTCATAGGACTTGTTCTCCAGGCCCCTCACCAGCTTTGTCGCCCTTCTCTGGACCCGCTCAAGCACCTCGATGTCCTTCTTGTAGCGAGGGGCCCAAAACTGAACACAGTACTCGAGGTGCGGCCTCACCAGAGCCGAGTACAGGGGGACGATCACCTCCCTAGCCCTGCTGGTCACACTGTTTCTTATGCAAGCCAGGATGCTGTTGGCCTTCTTGGCCACCTGAGCACACTGCTGGCTCGTATTCAGCCAACTATCAACCATCACTCCCAGGTCCTTCTCTGCCTGGCAGCTCTCCAACCACTCATCTCCCAGCCTCTAGCTCTGCTTGGGGTTATTGCACCCCAGGTGGAGGACCCAGCACTTGGCCTTGTTAAACTTCATGCAGTTGACCTCAGCCCATCGGTGCAGCCTATCCAGATCCTCCTGCAGAGCCAGATGGTGGCAGCAGTGATTCCTAATCTCTTCACTGCTGTGCCGCCACAACACGGGCAGTCTGTGGGAGGGCTGCCGAGGTCCTCAGGGCCTGGAGGTGGAGGGGTAGGGGCGGTCAGTCTGAGGTTCACCCTTGCTCTCTTCCCTAGTGTTCAGGAGAAACCTTCTCAACATTTTTGTGGCTTCTCTGCTTCCTTGTTCAGAGGAAGAGCTCTCCTGTCTGGCTGGAAGAATCACAAGTAGCTCCTGACTGGGAGCCTTCAGGGGCATTTCCAGGGGGAAGCTCCTGCCTGCCTAAGATACCCAGTGCACACCCTAAGACATCTAGAGGAGGGGGTCTGGAGCACTGCTGCCCGTGGGGGACCTGTGCTGGAGCAGTTTGCTCCTGGGGGATGGACCCCGTGGTACGGAGCCATGTTGGAGCAGTTCTTGAAGAGCTGCTGCCTGTGAATCTGTTTGGGAAGGATGCCATCCCATGGGAGGGACCCCACATGGAGCAGGGGCAGAGAGTGACCACGAAGGAGCAGCAGAGACAAAGCGTCAGAGACAGACCGCAGCCTCCATTCTCCGTTCCACTGTGCTGCTCGGGAAGAGGATGCAGAAGAGGATGGATGGGGGGAAGGTGCTTTAAGTTTCCTTTTAGCTTCCCACTGTGCTAGTCTGCTAGTGATAGACAATAAATTATATTAATCTCCCTACACTGAGTCTGTTTTGTTCATGATAATAATTGGTGGTGATCTTCCAGTCCTTATCTAAACGCTTGAGCCCTTTCCATTGCATTTTTTCTCCCTTTTTTACTTTGAGGAGGGGGTATGAGTGAAGTAGTTGTGGTGAAGTTCAGACGCATAGCAGGTAAAAACACCACACCTGCACTGTCCTTCAATGCTATTGCAGGCAACCATGCAATCTCAAACCTTTTTATATGCTGTTGTGCCATACCGTAATGCATGCAGCACGTACCTTCTATTTCATTTCATTTCATTTCATTTCATTTCATTTCATTTCATTTCATTTCATTTCATTTCATTTCAGGCTGTATTAAAGCTCCCTCATTGTTTCAGACACTATGAGATGAAAGATTCAGAAACACCCCATGGAGGAGCCTTAAGGTTAGTTGCTATGTAGTGGATGCACTCAGTACAAGCTGGGCCAGGCCAGTTCTGGTCTACAGAGTTCAGGGCCACAGAATACTCTTTAGTGTTATTTAGCTTACTGGTACAGATGTAGTCATTGCAGCTGAGTAGTCAGACATATCTCTAAAAATATAATACAGATCCTTAGGTTAGGCATGCTTCGGCCAGTACAGCCAAGAGGCATGTCCCTGAAGGAACAATCTCTCTTGCTCCCTTCCACTGGGATATCTAACTGTTTAATGTTGAGAATATACTTCTAGAAAAAACAAACAAACAAACAAAACCCACATTGATGTGCATTTGAACCTTTCTCAAGCATAGGAGAAAGTGGGAACTTTGGTTTCCATTTCCTAATGAGAGCTCCCACTCAGGTGACCAGGTGACCTCAAACGTAAGAGCTATTACATCAGGCATTATGGTGCATGCACAATTCTCTTCAGAGAATTACTCTTAAGTGACTTGCTTAAGGCCATCTCAGATACCATCTTGCAGAGACCTGACTCCTAGGTACATATGCTATCTATCTGGCTGCTATTCTTTCTAATATTTTGGAATTTGTCATGCAGTATGTATCAAACTTGTACTCAAATTCTACTCTGTTCTATTTCTCATTCATTAATTTTCAATAAAGTATGAAGAGTCTGTCTCACTAAGACCAAGTGCTTTATGACAGGAATAATGGTTTCAGGACCCATCCTAAAGCCTGTCACCCATTAAAATCTTTTTTTTTTTTTAAGAAAGACATATTATTTGTATCACCTAAGGACTAGTGCCATCGAAACCTAAGTCATGCCACTTGAAACTTCTGCTCAATTCACCAGATATATGACCCAAGTATCAGGACACATATATAGTAGGAAATGTCATGACAGCAAGAAAAATATGTTTGGCAAGATGTGAAGACAAAGACAGAGTATTTAGTGCAGCTTGGAATCAGGTAAGGCAATTACTATTAAGAATTTCCTGAAGTAAAATGTACTAACTAAATAACTACTTTGCTAGATAATAACTACTTAGCAAAGCAATTCAAGACCAAAAGGCCCATTTAAATTTTCACAATTTAAGTTAATTGGATACTTAATTAAGTACTGTAAAACTGGAACTATGCTAAAAATGCAGACAGTCAATGCTTTCTCTGAAGATAGGGAAGTCCCTGAAGTGCTGTAAATGTTAGTTACTGAGGGGTGATTAAGTAAGACAATTAAATATTTAAGAAAAGAAACCCTAAATAAATCAAATGTCAAAGGCATAATGAGAAATTATACAAACTAATTTTTATTGTGAAGGCTGATTTCTTGGTAAATATCACAAACTGATGAAGCTATGCATAGTAGGGATGTGTATCTTGGCTTGACCACAAGCTACTACTTATTATGACAGCCAGAAGCTATCATCAACATGGCGCCACATCCAAATAAACTTTTAGACTCAGGCAAACATGCACTATCGAGCCTGTACTTCACTTCCCAGGATGAAAGTTAAAACTGCTATCATGTCAAACCTCTGGGCAGCTTCTGCCCAGACATTCTAGTCACACAGTGAATCCTGCTGCTCTGGATACTCTTCCTGACCCTCCTAATAAAACTAACTTTTGAAAAGACTTCATGATACGCGAGGGGATGGTACATTCATTGGAACATACAGGGACTTGAATGGCAGTTTGGTTTGATCTGAATGTACATGCAGCACTTCATGAAAGAAATGTCACAGGATCAACAGTAAAACATAGTGAGGGAAAAGACTGACTGCTCACCGCAGCTCCTGTCATCCTGGCTGTGCTAGTGAGACAACATGGAAAACACAACTGTACTTGCAGAGCTGGAAAGTTTTGTGGCCTTCTAGCTCAGAAAGGCAATCACTGTCAATCATTTTCAGAGGGGCGTTGAGCCAGATAAATTACCAATGGGCATCCTCAATCAAACCTGGTCACCAGCACAGGAGCCTCAGCCCTCCCAGAGGGAAACCAGCAGTCCCAGCCCAGAGAGCAATGGGTGACATTGGCCTGCTTATTGATGGGACATAGAAAACTGCAAACAACTAATTCAGGCAAATGAGGATAGCCAACTGTTAGATTGGACGTGAGTGACCAACACAACACCACAATGTTCCAACAAAACATACAGTCAGCTACACATAGTAAAGTGAAAAATAGTGAAATTCACATAAAAGTGCAAAACTTGATGGCAAAGACTTTAGAAAAATGATAAAATACAAGGTAAGACTATAGTGTTTAATGTAACTACTTGTGCAACACCTCTGTAATATTTTTGGTGTTGTTCTACTCCCTTCGACAGAGCATCCTTGTCCTTCCAGCCAGAGCACCTGGAAGTTCTGCTCTCACTCAGCAAGACAAGTCATGATTTCAGTGATGCTGTGAGATATTTGGACTGCTTTAGGCACCTCTCATCGGCCTGTTGTAGGTTCAGATGGTAGGTCACATGAAGGTTTCTGAGGTAGGAAGTACACAGGAAGCAGTTCTGTGAATTCCAGTTAGAGCCTTTGCTTTGCAGCCCACACTCCACACATTTGGAAAATGACTTTGTCACACCAGCTTAAGTACCTGTTTTTCAGATACGGAAGACAGATGTTTAGATATTACATTTCAGGTAATTGCTTTTCAGGTCCTTTCCTTGGAAAGTCTGCTACCAAAATCCTTGTGTGTCTTTGATGCACTTACAGATTTTCTCTGACTTACAATGGAACAGTTGCATTTAAATCAATTTAAATATTTAGCATCTGTCTTTCACAGAATGAATAGTGATGTCCCCCATACTTTCTTACGATGTACCTGCAGGAGTGCTTTTTAAGTCTCCCCTGTTGCTGTCAGTTAAACCTGAAAAAGGTGGATTATTGGTAGACAGAGTGAGGCTTTCCTCCTGATTTGTGAACTTCAGACATAATTCTTTGGTGCATGCTGCTGTACCTGACCTCTTCCTTCTTCTAAATGATATTGAAACTATTATCACTGTCTCTGTCTCCCCTTCCCTATTGTTCCCTTTTTCACAAGCTCTTTATTTTTCCTGACACTTCAATTTTCTGAGTTTCTCCTGTATATTTTCAATCCTCCCTGTGGTTCATTTCTTCTAGAGTTTTCTTAAAAGGTCTTAAGGTCCTTCCTCACAGGTTCTTCCTGCTGTAATAGAGAGAGCTCCCATGGCTCATCTAATTAGTATGGGTTGCATAAGTTTGTAGCAATATAGCCAAAATGAATGAAAATTTGTGTCAAATTACCAGAGCTCAGGGACCTTCTGACTCTTTATTAGGGTAACTGACAGTCTGAAGAAACAGCATAAATGTCTCAGTGTTGCTCACTGCACAATGCTACTTTAATCTTCAGACTTTAATCTATGCACAAGATGTCTTTTGCATTTCCATTCTGCTTTTATCCTGCAATCTCAAAGCATTTTGCAAATATTCGCTAATTTTTTGTCACTGTGTTTCTGAGAGATGAGTAAACACACACATGCATGTAGTAAAGCTGATTTACCTGAGGTGCTGAGATGGAAAGTGAAACAGCTCTGTAACAGATCCATACCAACTGTCATAGTCACGCTGCTAAGATGAATGGACCGCCAAGTGCATCTTAAAATTTTGCTAATGAGGTGTAACACTATTAGAGAAACTATTAGAAACTACTAGAAGCTATTAGAAACTGCTACTTGAAACTATCAGAGGATGTCCAAAGGAGAGCTGCAAAGATAGTGAAGGACCTGGAGGGCAAGACATAGGAGCAGCAGCTGAGGTCCCTTCGTTTGTTCAGCCCAGAGCAGAGCAGGCTGAGGGGAGGCCTCATGGCAGCCTGCAGCTCCCTCACGAGGGGAGCGGAGGGGCAGGCGCTGAGCTCTGCTCTCTGGGGACAGCGACAGGACCCGAGAGGACGGCATGGAGCTGGGACAGGGGAGGGTCAGGCTGGGGGTTAGGAAAAGGGTCTGCACACAGAGGGTGGTCGGGCACTGGGACAGGCTCCCCAGGGCAGGGGTCATGGCACTGAGCCTTACAGAGTTCAAGAAGCATTTGGACAACACTCTCTGTGGGACATGATGGACACTAACTGGTAAGGAAGATCCTCCTGGCACACATCAGCTACCTCCTACTATTTTGATAATGAACAGTATTCTGTGTTGCTTATGCAGCTGAAGACAGTTTCTTTGCTTTATGCTCCCCCTCTGGCCAGCACAAGATTTACTGGGACCTGATCAGACTTTCCAGGAACCATGTAATGAAATCAGAGCAGTCAGGATTAACAGCTGTGAGTCCCAGTTTCCACTAGGTGTACTATCAGTATATGAAAACCAGATACAAAAGACTGGCTTGGGCTTTTTTTTTCCCCTCCCTCTTAATCTGGAACGTATTCAGACCTCAGAGGAATTGTTAACTTTGATATTAGCTGTTTCCCATCTGTTTCTGCTTAGGAAAACCTTGTAAAACCTGGACTGTGCCTTCTAAGGCATCTAAGTAAGAGCTTGAAATTCCACAGCAGTGAAGGAAATGCAAAATACTTGTTGAGCCACTGGAGCTCTGCAACCAGATCTAGTAGGTTTTCACAAAACAAAGGTCTGTTTCAAGCAAGGAAGTGTTATGTTACTCGAGTCAGTGGCAGAATAAGAAAACCTACCTGACTGGCTAAGATATGCATCCCCAGTCACCATCCTACATTTCTTTTTGACGGGGAAAAAAGAAAAAAAGAAAAAAGTGAGAAAAGAAAATGTAAAAATAAATAAATAAAAGAGCTGCTAAAGCAGCAAAGAATATTTCAGACATATGATCCTCTGAGCTCTCCCCAACACCATCATCTTAGGTAATGGCTTATCACGTAACATTCGCTTTATTTTCTCTTGAACGGTAGGGTATTTCCAAACTTGTGCATCCCATCTGTATCCATTTTCGCAATGACTGAACAAATGCAATTAGTCTGCAGTCAGCCATGTAATGGTCTCCTACCACTACCACTAGGTATTTTTAGTTCATGGACTCTCTTATTTATCAGCTATGCCTTTTTCCTTTCCTAGCTTACATTTATTATCAGAGTTGCTTTTATTCCTTTGCTGCCATTCTGTGTTACTGAATCGCATATGCTTGAGCCTTCCATATTTCTCTCATGGTTACCTCCATTAGTACACACAGATTGTTGAAAATGAGAACATTTTCCTGGGAAATTATTGCAAATTTTGTCCTTTATTTCTCCTCAAGTTCTGAAATTCTTAAAATTTCCTAGATCTGTAGGAAATATGTAGGCAGATGTAGACACGAAGGCAGATGTACAGTCTGCCTTCTACCCAGACTGCCTTCCACTGATTGCTGTATTTTTACAAAGATGTATGACTGCTGGAGAAGAGAAAACCCCCACATCACCCTAAACCAAGGAGTTGCATTTCCTCTCCCCACAACAGACTGTCAACGGCCCACCTACCTCGCAGCAGGAAGTTACATGGATTTTTCTAAAAAAGTGAATGGATTTCACTTATGTGCTGAGCAGAGCAGGGATAAACGTGACTTTATCCATGCTCTTCTTTGCCTATGAGTTGGCAACTCAGCAGCCTTTCAGATTTTGATTCAATCCATTAAAAACAATAACATGTCACTGAATCTTTCTTCATCTTTCAAAGTGTTAAACATGACATAGTTTAAGTTCTCTGAACTGGTCATTAGGTTTCTTCGTTACGCTAAATGCTATGTATTTCTCTGCCTGTATCAATGCTCTTGGCTTGCTTTAATGCTGCTTGTTAAATTGCACTTTCTATCTTTTGTTCCTGATTTTGTGGTCTGATTTCATGCTATGTATGTAGAATTTCCTGCTTGTTTGTTTTCCATTAAGCGGTCAGGTTTTCTTAATTCTTGCTTCTTTCCTGAAGTATTTATCTGAAAAAATAATGAATTCTCAGTTGTACCTTCTTGGCAGTGAAGTACTTTGTGACTCTTGTATCAAGTTTGTCTCTAGTGTGGACAGTGAACATACTTAAAGCCTTCTTTGAAACAGAAAAATGTCCTGATTTAATTTAAACCAGGCTTAAAAACAATTCTATTTAACTAAAGCAAATTCTTGTGTAGACTGTCTTACTTGGTATATAGCATATGTAAGTCTTTCATTGTCCTGAATTTAGGGGAAAAAGGGGGAAGAGAAGGGAAGGGAAGGGAAGGGAAGGGAAGGGAAGGGAAGGGAAGGGAAGGGAAGGGAAGGGAAGGGAAGGGAAGGGAAGGGAAGGGAAGGGAAGGGAAGGGAAGGGAAGGGAAGGGAAGGGAAGGGAAGGGAAGGGAAGGGAAGAGCT
Organism: Aythya ferina; assembly: GCF_964211825.1. Taxonomy (NCBI): domain Eukaryota; kingdom Metazoa; phylum Chordata; class Aves; order Anseriformes; family Anatidae; genus Aythya; species Aythya ferina. The sequence goes on from NC_140297.1 coordinate 85,233,635, forward strand.
AAAGCTTAAACAGAAATATCTGGGATATTTATTTAAAACTGCATACCTAAATAGCCTGGTGCAACTTGCTTATAGAGAAGTCTTTGAACTACACACAGTAAGATAAAAAAGTATATACAGTCCCCCAGAGCATTTTTGCTCTGTGCTGCCAGTTCCCCATCTTTTCCACACTTCCATCTCTGATCGCAAGTACAGTTTTTTAGCTGTTTCCAAAACAGAAACATGCATAAATTTCATTGCAGCTGCTGGGGACCTTACTAATCTCCAAACATTTTCTTGTGCTTACACTTGCTATTCACCAGTGCCTGTTTTCCTTTTCACCCTGTGGTTTTTTGTGTTTTTTTTTTTCTTTTCTTTTCTTTTTTTTTTTTTCTCCACACTGTCTCTGTGGACTGCACTGTCTCTAGCACATTTTTGAACATTTAGTCTACAGTATCTACCTGCAAAAATGTGGCCAAGCTTCCAGCTGGTTCAAATTTATAGGAATATCTTCAGAATATATATATATATACACACACATACATAAAAGTTGAGAAAGAACCATTAAAAGAAATATTCTGACAATGAATCGAAAATGAAATGGATTTCTACCTCTAGATTTGCCTAAGTTATATTCAGAGGCAGAATATACTGTAGAAGTTACAGAAATACAACAAGCCTGAATCTTTCATTACCTTAGAGAATAGCCAAGCTTAGCAGCAGTGATTTCATCTCCTAAGTCCAAAATCTTCAGCTGGAAATACTTCCTCTGCTTCCTTTTGAACAGGCTCAGAAATCTTTTCTGCCTTTATCTCACTTCTTTTACCAGAAATATATATATATATATAAATTACTCTGGTTTCTCAGTCAGCCTATTTCCATTAAGCATTTCAGTTTGCACCCTCAGCTCAGGTTCATGTGTGTGAAGCACTTATGCACACCTGGTTGGATGTTACTATTGTCTTTTTTTTCCCCTATGCATAGGTATATTTGCCTTTACAATTTCTTCCCTTTGATATCAGATTAGTGAGGCTACATTAATTATTCATTCCTCTAGGTGACAAAGGCTCTCTGTTCAGCAGTTGACTGGCCTGGTCCTTTAAGCTCAATAGAGGTGTTAGTTTTAGCTGTTCCGGGGAGGACAAAGGAGAAAAGATACCTCAGCAAGAGTTCAAATATTTATAACAGATCATCTTCCTACTGCTTCTCACAGTGCTGCATGCCTTTCATTTTATGAAAGTCGACATTTAAAAAATCCTTTCAGTCAGTGTGCGGCAATATTCTCGCACCCAAAGTGGCATAATTCGTAGGTTAAACATTCTAACCCCCATTCTGCTGCTTCCCTCACTCGCACCAGAAAATGTTTCTTCCACTTAGACCCCTGTCTTACAGGCTCCAGAAAGGAAAAATGCATTGTGAAACTGGGCATTGCAAGAATATTCCAGGAAATTAGTTCTAAGAATAGCTGCACCTATGGGATTAAGTCATTACCTATTTACCACAAAATCATCCTTGATTCAAGCCAGCCACCATTAAAAGGAAGAAGAATGTTGGTCTGTGGGATTTAAAATAGGTGGCTGCAAAATTATCTAATGTCAAGCTGCAAATAGGAAATGGAAAACATATGCAGATCTTTGGTCATTATTTATGTTGCCTCTAAAGTTTCTTCTTACCCATTACGATGCAGCTGAGAGACTGTCAGAAATTCACACTCTCTTGGCTGACGATCCAGACTTCAAATGGATCTTGGCTGAGAGAAGAATGTTACCCTTTGTGCTACATTCCTTTAAAATATGTTTTAAGAATGCACTCAAAATCAAATTTCTTTTCTCACATAATTTTGAACCTTCACCTCGTAAGTGAAAGGTGATCCTTCACTTTGGATCTTTGTCTTGACTATTAATTGCCCTTGCCTCTTTGAAAATGATGGTTTCTCTTTGGCAGCCTAGACATAGCCAAACCATTGGTTTGAGTATTAGCAGACAGTGAATCAGCTAATTGATATGCTTTTCCTACCTGAATAAAGCCAAAATACTTCTGAAAATCAGTGTGAAGTAGTGCTTTAATCAGAAGCTTTTATTTCCTATCAGGCTTCACCCACGTTTTACACAGACATAGCAATGGACTATGCCACACCTGGCTATCAGACACAATTACAGACATGCAACCGAGCCCATGTCTGCTCCTGTCATGCTGATGTCTTCAGAGCATCCCTAGCTGATGGCTACATTTGTAGCATGGGGTTTGGATCATTTTCAGCTCACGATCCAGCTACTTGGGTTCAGTGCAGTGTGCAAATTCTCACCCAGCACCTCTCAGACATTGCAGCAGTGCCCCAGGGCCACTGGAACAGAGGTGCTCTCCAGGCACTGGCTCCCTTGGCTGGAGTTCCAGCATTTGCTGAGGAAATGCCCAAGGTAAAGCCCCATATAGCTGAGAGGACGGCAGAGATGCCCAGATGGGGTAAGAGGTATCAGCAGTAGGCCACAAAAAACACACCAACAGATGGAACAGAAGCTCTTGGGGACTACATGAGACTGCTTGGGATTTTTCTTTTTATATTTTTTATTTTTTTCCCTTGGAGGACTTGGAAGTCCTGAGATATGAGAAAAGGTAAAAGGCAGCTAGATTGTTTTCATATAAATTTCAGTTGCTGAGGGCAAGCTTGATGCTGCAAGATTGTCTTCCAAAGGACTGTCTCCAAAGGACAAACAGAGGATTATGTGAACAGAAGGCAGGCAAAACAACAGGTATTTATCTGATGTATTGGACTGAGCAGAGCAAAGAAATGGGGCATTCTTTCCTGAACAATCTGCTGGTGGAGGGATTTCCATCACAAGCTCAGAGCTGGTAGCAATACAGAGGACTGGCTAATCTAGAAAGACAACATTTGGAACGGGAATATATGGAGGTATTTTCATTGCTGCATTGGGAAAAGATAGCAGTAGAGCAGAGGAAGGAGAAAACAGATAGCAGCAAGCACTACAGAAACAGAGGCAGGGCAAATAGCATCTTTTGAAGGATGGGCTTTTAACCTGTGATTGAGTTTAGACAGGAATTAATGGCTGACCAGGGGACAGCAGAGTGAAGTGTGGCTTGTGGCTCTTGATAATGACAGCCAGAGTGACAGATCAGCAGGTTCCAGACAATAGGTCTGCACTGACAAGTAGTGGAGAGAGGGAGAGAGGAAAGGGAAGGAGGATTTTTTCCCCAGCTTCTTAATGAAGTTCAGATTTGACGCAGAACACTGACTTTCTGACAGCTTGTAAACTTTCATGCTGCTGTGCTAGATGTAGGTTTGGAAACTAAGGCTTGGTTTGTGCCAGGGAAAAGGGCACGAAGAACAATAAGGACTAGATGAAAAGGGCAAGGAAGGAGCACTAATCCTTGTGCAGAAGGAGAAGGGAGTTTAGGGAGCCAAAAGTTTTCCACTTAATCTTTATGAACTTGTGTCGTGGTTCCGCTCGAGTGGGCAGCCGAGCTCTACCCATGTAAACCCACTACATTCCACCCCTCGCCTCTGTTAAAAGCATATTTAAGACTACTCACAACATACTCTCACTTTACAATTATCACAACAACCTTCACAAACTTCACTTACATCAAAAAGAAAAAGAATTCACCACACCAAAATAAACATAACATCATCACAGCACCGACAAGGTGGACATTTTACACACACACCACCCCTCGTCCCTTCACCACACTAACATCTCACAGTTACTGCTTTCTTAAATTCTTCACAACTTGTACATTCCTAACAATCATCCTGCACATATTTTTGCCCGTTACTTCTACTAACTATCATCCTTATCTCAAATTCCTTGAGCCCCACGTTGGGCGCCAAAAAAGACTGTCGTGGTTCCGCTCGAGTGGGCAGCCGAGCTCCACCACAGCCGCTCTCTCACTCCCCCTCCTCAAAGAGGAATGGGGAGAAAATATGTGAAAAGGGCTCAAGGATTGAGATAAGGACGAGAAAATCACGCAATAATTATTGTAACGGGCAAAACAGACTCGGCATAAGGAGATAGTAAGATTTATTGCCTACAACTAACAAGCGAGAGAAGTGAGAAAACAAAGGAAAAAAAACCAAAAGCACCTTCCCCCCCCATCCACCCTCTTCCACCTCCTCCCCCCGAGCGGCGCAGGGGAACGGGGAATGGGGGTTATGGTCAGTCTACAGCACTTCTTCTCTGCCGCTCCTTCTCGGTCACTCTCGTCCCCTGTGCTGTGGGGTCCCACCCACGGGATGCAGTCCTTGATGAACTGATCCAGCGTGGGCTTCCCACAGGCAGCAGCTCTTCCAGAACTGCTCCAGATATGGGTCCGTACCACGGGGTCCATCCCTCAGGAGAAAACTGCTCCAACCTGGCTCCCCTACGGGCAGCAGCTCCTGCCAGATCACCTGCTCCTGCGTGGGCTCCTCTCCACGGGCTACAGGTCCGGCCCGGAATCTGCTCCGGCAGGGGTCTTCCACAGGCGGCAGCCTCCGTCAGTGCAGGGCCACCTGCTCCATCGTGGTCTCCTCCACGGGCTGCAGCGTGGAACCCTGCTCCACCGTGGTACTCCATGGGCTGCAGGGGGACATCCTGCTTCACCATGGTCCTCACCACAGGCCGCAGGGGACTTCTGCTCCAGCGCCTGGAGCACCTCTCCCCCTCCTTCTACACTGACCTTGGTGCAAGGCTGTTCTCTCATTCCCTTGACTCTCCCGGCTGCTGCGTGGCGCAGCGTTTTTTCCCTGTCTTAAATATGCTCTCACAGAGGCGCAAAACAACATCGCTTATTGGCTCGGATCTGGAAAACAATGGGGCCCTTCCCAAACATGGGGCAGCTTCTAGATCTTTCTCACAGAAACCACCCCTATGGCTCCATGCTACCAAAACCTTGCCACGTAAACCCACTACAACTTGAGGCTCAGTTTAAGGATGACCCATAAGAGACAATATTTCTAGCAGAGTTGTCCTTGAGGGGGAATCGGGAGTACTGTAGCAGCCAAGAATTTAAAGTCAGTGAAGGGCTGGAACGAAATGGCCTATCAAAAAATAATAAATGAGGTGGCTGCAAGGAGGATATGGGTCCCTTTACTCCTCTAGGACAGGTATTGACAAAAGGATGCGATGAATTCACAATGATCCATTCACCACCACCACCCTCCCATCCTCAGGGTGTCCATAAATGATGGTGGTGACCCTCAATTAGTTCTTTGACATACATTTTCCTTGGCCCAACAGCATCAGTCATTCTTTCCTACTGCCTTGTAACACAACTTGCAAATTGTGACACAAAATTGGAATTTCAGCCATTACCCCTTCACCATCATGATTTCAATTTGCTGGGATTCAAGATCCAGGGACAGTGTTTCTTCAAGAAAGCAATGTCAATAGGTGTCTCTGTGGCCAGTGCAGCTTCTGGTAGTTCATCAAAATGCAATATAGGCAGTGAAATGGGAAGTGGGATTTCTCTGATAGCTTACTGTCCTGAGCACTTTGATGGAAAAAGACAGTAGTACGCAACCATGTGGTGGCAGGCTGTGGTGGCAGGGAGGCAAGGAGTCCCTATGGGCTTGTGAGAGGGCAGAGGGTTTCTTTGTAGAAGCTGCCATGAAAAGGTAAACATGGCAGAAACCCACAAAAGAGCAACCTCTGCCCCAGGAGGAGCAGATGGAAATCAGAACGAGAAGGGGGACAAGAAGGATTATTCAAACAGCTGGAGGTGTTGCTGAGGGACACTTAGATCTTAGCTTGGAAGGGGCCTGTGGTGCACTGCTGATGGTATTGCATCTTACTCCAAATGAGGATATAGTGGGGCTGAGTAAATGTACCTGAGACAATTCATTTCAAATTCAGGACAACGGGTTGTTTTGGGAAACTAGCTCCCCAGACAGTGAAATGCTCAGGGCATTGCCTTTGCATTATGGATCCTGAATAAGGATCCATAAGGTCAAGGGAGGCAAATCTATTTTGCACCGAAGACACTGAGAGCCTACAAAAGCACATTCTGAAGAGTTTTCTAAGGTTCTTGAGGAAAGTAAATTTGGAGAAAAATGACCTCTGTGATGCTTGCAGGTTGCATGATATGGATTTCCTCATTGAGCAGGACCTGGCAACATCCCCTAGAGGTCAGTCAGTAGTTGTTCTCTGAGTACAGGGCTGATGGCTTTTATGGAAATGTGCAGGAGTCCCACCTCCATCTGGGACGGAGAGATGGTCAAACTTAGATTTCTTGGAAAAAAGCTGAGGATGCATGCCCCCTACTTATGGATGATAGAGTTTCAATCATTAGTCTACACAGACTTCTGCCTTCACACATGGCTATTAGTTATGCAGTAGGTGATGCACACTGAAGTGTGCCTTACCTTTCTTTTGGTGTTTTGAGAAGAGAAGAAAATGAAATGATTCCTGATATGACATTCCAACTGGTCTATCAATACCTGCTATAAATGCAACAAATATACCTCTACATATCCTATTTTTATTTTTTAATATATAAACGTGTTTACACACAGTATGATGACAGATATCAGTCATCACACTATACGTCAGACTCTGCATTTAGCAGTTTACAGAATTTTCTATCAGTTTGCCACCAGATTAAACAAAAACTTTATGGAGAATTTCCTTTCAGAGGAAGCCATAATCCCAAACACCTCCCCTTCCTCTTCTCCTGAACCTTTATTGCTGATCAGAACATCATTTGGCACAGGATATCCCTTTGGTCTGTTCAGGTCAGCTGTCCCAGCTGTGTCCCCTCACAACCTCTTGCCCACCCCCAGCCTACTTGCTGTGGGGGAAAGAGTGAAAAAAAAAAAAAAAAAAAAAAAAGAGAAAGCCTCCATGCTCTGCAAGCACTGCTCAGCAACAGGCAACACTGCTGTGTTAGCAACAAAGTTTTGGTCACAAATCCAAAACTGCACCATAGGGGCTGTTAGGAAGAGAACTAACACCGTCCCAGCCAGACCCAGTACAAGCATGAAACAGTAAAAACCTTCTGTTTATATTTTGATAAATGCACCACATGGGACAATTGCTAACCATAAAACTAGACTTCCATGAATAGTATAGAAAATGTAATGCTAGCAACTAAATTAAATTAAATTATGTAGTCTGGACAATTGCAAAAAAAAAAAAAAAAAAAAAGAGAGAAATAATGAAAAAATGAATTTTTGTGCAAAGAAAAATAAAATATAGATGCATACTTCAAGCATGTCTTATAACTTTTAGCTCTCAGCCAACAAATATTTTGAAAATATACTCATTTAAACTGACACAATTCTGGAATACAACTGAAAAATAAAATAACCCTTCCAACATTGTTCAAACATTGCGGTTTCCTGCAGAGAGGTCATAAGACATCCCAAACCTAAAGAACTGTGATACTTTGCATTCTTTTCATGTAAGAAGAAAGAGGACGAGAGAGATAACAGGAGAAAGAATGTGTTAGCCTTATACCCTTGAGCTGTGATGAAATACCAGTCTACTTACATTTAATTATGTTCATTTTATAACAAAGCATTCAGCAGAAAACATCAATAAGAATGTTGACACACTCAGACTCCTTCTAACAAGAAGGAGGTACAATTATGGATGGAAATCTGGCAGCTAGGATTCAGCTGAAAAGGGAATTTTTGCTGTTTATCAATTTGTTCTCTCTATAAGGTAGTGTTTCTAAAGGAAAATTATTGGCTAGATTTACAGCTGAGCTATGTGCTATGGCCTGTTCCAAGATTAAAAAACACTACATTACACCAGACAAAGACACATTTCGACTAAATATATACCACAAGATATAATTTGTTGTTGTCTATTACTTAATGTTCTCTGGAAGGAACATAAATAAATATTGCATGGAGTAAATACCCAAACTTTGCAATTGATAAATTTTCTGCAGAGTTAACAGAAACCTTAGGTTGACTAACAGAGATCTGAAACTAAGGCTACTCCAGGAGATAAAGTTGGGTTTTTGTTTGTTTGTTTGTTTGTTTGTTTTTAAATAGGATTATCTCATGGATGAATGAAGTGGGGTTAGATAAAGCAGGTCCTGTTACTGTGGGAAGCTGAACACCAACTTCAATCATGTCGCTTAGGAGTAGTTGCTTGTGCTTTAGCACCAACTTGTGCTTTAGTACCACATCAGGTACTAAAAGGTTGAACAGGGTTTAGGATCCTACAGTCTTAAATGGCTTCTAAGATGTGAGGTCCAGCAACCCACACTTGGATCCACACAAAATTCCCTCTGACACCAAAAACAATTTCCATGAAGGAACTGAAAGAATCTTAGGACACTAAAATTGATGAAGTTTGGTGTTATGTACCTTGGATGTGGCAGTAGTTCACAGGAGCAATCACAGTCCCCATTTCCACTGGTAGTAGTGCCTCCATGTGACCCAGAAAACCAAGAGATTGTGCACACTCACAGTTGTGCAAAAAGAAGCCTTGTCATCTACAGAGCTGGAGAAGCAAGACCCTCTAACTAGGCAACACTAATGTATCCATTATCTGTAATGATAATATATTGTAATTTTCTTTAAAAGGTCCAAGACTAATGAGACTTAATGGAGAGAACTGTGCCCCAAGAGGCCTGGAGTCCATTTTCATCTCTCCCGATAGTCTGAAGTTTCCTGTCCTTCCTTCCTTCCTCCCTCCTTTCCTTCCCTTCTCCCTTGCTCTCCTCCCTCCTTCTGCCCTTCCTTCCTTTGAATCTATAAGCTGCTATATCACTCTTACATATCAGCATACTTCTGTAGTATTATCACTGTTAAATAGTGTCCTAAAGTAGAATTGAATCGCACTGCATTGGAGCAAGCGTGAACAGTGCCATTTTATAGCACAAGGTCTATGGAAACTTACAGACATTTATTCGCTTTATTTTTCTTTATTTTCCTTCCAGCATTTCATAGTAGACACATTTATAAAAATTTCATTGGAAAGCACTACCTTTTAGCTTAACATGAGGCTATATTGTGATAATGGTTTCCATTTGGGTTTTCTGTAAAGGCAGAATTCTCCCATGAAGTCTAAACCAATTTCTGCTTCAGCCATACAGCACAAAAAACCCTGAAACTGGTCTTGAAAGAAAAGACACCTAGCATCAAATTATGTCACTTTAGCATGCACTGTGCCAAAAACTTAGCAGCTAGAATAATATTGTAAACAACAATGGGGAGAAGCAAATGTAAAAAAATAATACTTACATCTAAGAAAACTACTTACAGAAAAAAATAGGATTCTTATGTGAAAAAGGTATACAGGACAACTTCCTAGCTTGCTAGGAACCTCCTGAATGTGACTGGCATCTCAGGAGTAATCCATCACACCAAGAAATTGCTTTTTGTGCTGATTTTACGTTTGATAACAGTGCAGAAGCCTGAACTTTATGACAATATAATGAAAGAGTGACGATATAAGGTTGCAACATTTCTTTATGAAAATATCATTCCACATTTCTGTTGAGATAGACCTGTTGCACACACTTTAGCAGAAACATTTCCAAGAAAATTTAATAAAACACTAAGACGAAAGAGGGTTTGAGTTTTACAATCACATTATGATTCAGTTCAGTAACTTTTAACACTCACAGATTTATGTGTTTGCCCCAATGGAAACCTACTCTAGCTCCAAAGGAAAAAAAAAAAATGAATTATATAGGTTTTCCTGGAAAACTGAATTAGTAAATCCAGCTAGCAAATAAATTTGTGTTTCTTGTCAGAATAACAGTGCAGTTGGAGTAACAACATGGAATCAATCATACCATCCAGATATGGAGAAACCAGCAAACAGTGGCAAGCCAAGTGACTTAATCATTAAGACAATATAACAAAAGTCGGTATGGGAAGAGTGGAAAAATGTGTTACTCGTTGCCCCAGATTTGTTTGCTTGTTTTTTCTTTTACATAAATTGTTTCCCAGATCTGTACATTATAACAAAATCTCCTTTTTGGATGGCACGAAATCTCTGAAGAGTTCCTAGCAAACCATAGTCTTAAAAACGCACCCTTTTCTTAATGCAGAGTAGCAGTGGACAGACCTGAAATGACCATTATGGGGCTTTTGATAAAGGATTTATTTATTTCTACAGAGGAGGAAAAGTGGGAAATTTTCCCATGCTGTGACTGTATCACATTGTGAAATCATTGTTTTATTAGTGGGTGGTGACACATACAAGTGAAAATCTACAAACACAAAAGGTCAAAGTGAAGGATAAAATTCCCCCCTAAAAAATCCCTTTGTTTTATCTGCTGTTTCTTAGAAATGCTATCCTGAAAATGTCACGAAGGATTAGAACTATGTGGAGAACTGATAAAAATCATTTAGTTTCCCCGTGTTTTTTAATCTTTTAAAAATACCCAAATCTTAAAACACTGAAACAAAACAGCCCAATTTTCAAAACAAACAAACAAACAAAAAATAATAATAATAATAATTAAAAAAACCCACAACTTTTCAGGTGAAATTGTTTTATATGCATATCAAAATCAGCTAGTTGTTTTCATTGACTTTATGCTCATCTATAAATTTGACACAAGCCTATTCTCTGAATGAGTCTTGCCCAACCCTTGGCTAAATATAGAGCAATTTATCATGCTCCCCAAGGTTTGCAGCATACATGTGCTTGCGTGTTCTGGAGATGATGGTAGAATTTGGGGGTTGTAGCAAAGTATTTAGCTGCCTTTCAAGTGCTCAATGACCCTAGATTGCATTACTGTAATTTCTCCCTGCCTTGAACCAAGAAAAGGCTTTTCTACATGTTTTAATATTTTCAGAAAGAACATAAAGCTTTGCTGCAGGCCCAAGAGGAAGCACAAAAAAAAATTGTAGCCATCTGTTAAGGACCGTGGACTAGTTTCAAAATAGACATAAATGGTGTCCTAATCATAGTTCAACAGACTGCCTATTTTTAAAACATACTGCTTACTGAACATACGTTGGGCTATCGAGCACAAAAATAAGAGCCTAGTATTATTGTCAAAAGTCTCGTGAACGGCCAAGTGCAACTGAAAATAGTTTCTATTGGCATGCTTTTGCATGCTTTCCTATCTAATCTCTTCATGTGGATTTTTTTTCTGTAAAGGGCTTTTTCTTATTTTCTTTTTCTTTATTTATTTTTTCCTTTAACTGTGGGATGGGAAGGAACATGGAAAGCTGGGTTTTTGCCTCCACCATTGCCACAAAACACATAGCTACTTTCTGCTTGTTATTTTAGCTAAAATTAATAGTGGCTGGAGAGTGTTCTTTCCTGGTTGTCCCGGTTAGCACTGTCGATGCTTGAGATGCCTGTTAGGAGCTCTTAACCGTGAACTGAAGAGCTGTGCTGTGGAACCTTTCACAAGAGTGCTCTTATTCTAAAATAAACAATCGTCTTCAAAACAGGTTAAAGCAGGAAATAAAAATATTCTAAGCAGCCTGACTTATGTACTCTTCCCTCACCATGCTTCTGCATTTTGATGCCCTGTCCTGTGAAGCTCTTGTTTACTGCTTTTCCAGTAGAAACTTGCCTTTGCTACAACCCCTGAGACACGGGTGTCAGCACCAGGTGTGGCTGGCGTGGCAGTGGAAGTTGGGCCAACTTTTTGTAAATGCTCTGCCTGTTTTCCTCACAAGTTTCCCACAGTTGTTATCCTTCGTGCCTCCTGGTAGAAATAACAGGACTGTTAGAAATGTCAGTGACTGACAGCTCCTGGCATTTTAATGTCTACCACCCACCTCTGTACTTCTTGCTTGTTGGCATCATTGGGAAGGACATTACTGCAATGCCTCGAGCAGGAGGAATGCCTGTAGCCTTAGATCTGCCAAGAAACCAAGTGCTCTGTTGCACAAAAATGAAATTTCTCTTAGAACCTTTATGTCATTTTCTCATTTGTTTGATTTTCCAAACCTCAATATATTATATATGTATGTATGTATTTATTTATTTATTTATTTTTAATTTGGATTTTTGCTTCTCTTGAAACACTTCAAATACACTAAAAAATTTAATAACTCAAAATGAAATTTTATCCTATGGCATACTGAAACCTATATAGCTCTTTTGCCAGCACAGAGACAGCTTTTGCACAGGCCCATTACTTATGCAAATGAGTAATTATACGTACACGTAAGTACAACACCACCCAAGAATCTTCAGGCTCTGGAAGGCAGCAAAGATCCTTTCCTCTCCCTTTCGGCAGCTTGATCCTTTGGGTGTTGCTCCTGCCTGACCTACCTTTGGCCTTTCCTCTCTCCCTCTGGGCTTCCCATCCTAGCCACATCCAGCCAGCCAGCTTCCCTTCACTGCACAACAAGAGGTGATTCTGCTGTCCCACCCTGGTACTCTCCCTGCTGCCACAATTCTCATTTCACCTCTCAGCCGCCTCCAACTCAACTCTTTCTCGTCACCTCCTTGTCCACCCAGGCCAAGTCCTCCTGCACCTTGGCATCTCTGTTTCTTATCTCTATTCCCCCATGCCAGTTCTTGCACCAGGATGATTTGCTTGGCAATCCCTGCTCCCAAATCTGACGCACAGCTGCGTTTGCAGGAAATGCCCTGTTCCAGCCCTGCATTTCTGACACGTACTCAGGGTGGATGTTACGTTTTAGGAGTGAAGCCGCAGCAAGCCTTTATACAAGGACTTGTATTAACGGCAACATCCAAGTGTTGGAGCGTTATGAAATGTTGGCAGCTTTCCCAACAACAGCCAAGTACAACTTTGATGCAATGCTTCCTTGCAGCGCACCCCCACACATCAAATCCTTGCACTGAAATATGAAAGTATTACTGATTCTCGGAGGAAAAAAAAATTAATGTCATAAAGCACATTTTCTTGAATTTCACTTCTATAATGTTATCCTGGTTTAAATAAAACCTGCAACAGCAAAAAATCATACTGACTGCCATAACCAGCAGAGGGAATTCCAAGCCAAGCATACCTGGGAAAACCAAGAACAACCAAACACGTAATCTTTTCATTCAAATCAAGAGGAAAGTAGACAGGGAAACATTATAATCTCCATTTAGGAGATAATTCTGTCCTAGAAAAAGAATTATAATCTGAACAGACTTTGACAGAGACTGGAAGGGGAATTGGAGTAATTTGTGTTAGGCTACAGAGAAGGTGACAACTGAAAATATAATCTGAGACTTCAAAGTGCCGTATGTGTAAGGAAATTAAATTACCCGGCAGCAAAATGCAACAACTAAGTTACAGTATTTTGATAACATTTGTTCATGCAGACTGCTAAGGATACTATGATGTGATTATACTTTGGTCTGTTGCCAAAAATCCCCTCATGCCATTACCCATTACTTATATTTTGGCAAGGGTAATATAGTAATTGCAAAAAAAGACCTGCACCACATGGCTACATTAATTTCCCTGTGGTACACCTGGAAGGCAGTATGACTGCAGCGCTTTTGGGGGGTTCAACTTGCAGCCATTACCCGCTCAGCTTTTGGGGGCTAGATTTCCTTACGGCAAGTTGTACGAGAAAACCCAAACAGCTTGTATGGTTTACGCTTTGCTGATAATATAATTGATTTCGGCACTGTGCTCAATACCTTTCTGTGTTGTTTTGATAGTGTAACCAAAGTGTTTGGAAAAAAAAAAAGAAATCTTGTATGGGTGTGAATCAGCAGGGTGATTTTAAAGGAAAAGGTAGGGAGATCTGAGGTGCAAGATGAGCGCTGTACACGCCACTTCACACGTGTGTGGTTGGCAGAAGAAGGTGAAGGTGAAGGCCTGAGCTGCCGATGAGTCGCTGAGGAGACATTTCTTTTCAGAAAGGGTGGTCGGGCATTGAACGGGTTGCCCAGGGAGGCGGTGGGGTCACCGTCCCTGGGGGTGTTCAAGGCAAGGTTGGACGTGGTGCTTGGGGACACGGTTCAGTGGGTGACATTGGTGGTAGGGGGGTGGTTGGACCAGGTGATCTTGGAGGTCTCTTCCAACCTTAATGATGAAATAGAAAGGCGTACTGCCCTCTAAAGCAGCAGGCGCTACCCAAACGCGGTTTTCAGAGGCAGGAACCGGCTGCACAAACCGCGCGCGCAAAAAAAAAAAATAAAAAATAATAAAAAAAATAAAATGAAACCAGCAAGGCGGCGGCTTCACAGCGCTCACTTCACGGCGCAGAGGAAGCGCTGAGCCCCGGGCCCTGCCAACACCGAGAGCCTCCAGCCCCGGGCGGGGGGTCTGGGGGCTGGGGGCTGGGTCCGGGCTCCCCCCGCTCCGTGCCCGGGGAGGCCTCGCAGGGCCGGGCCGGGCCCGGTGCCGCCCCCACGGTGCCTGGGCGCGGCCTGGCGGAGCCCCGGGGCGGCCACGTTGACAGGGGGCGGGGAGCGGGGTCGGGGCGCTGCCAGCACCGCCACCAGCAGCACCAGCACCGCCACCACAATGTCTTCGCCCCCCAAGGAGAAAGCCGAGACGCGGGCCGGACACCCTCCTGCCGGTACTGCCGCCGCCGCCCCGCTCCTTGCTGCGCTGCGCTGCTCGCCTCCGGGGACGGGGACGGGGCTGGGAGGGGGGGGACGCAGCGGGGCTGGGCGGGCAGGGGCTGCTCCGGCAAAGCCCGAGGTGGGCAGGGGGGAGGCGAGCTGCCAGACCCTGCCCCTGCCTCTGCCCCTGCCCAGCCCGGCCGTGCTGGGCAGTGCTCGGGCATGGGGAGCAGCCGGGCCTGCCTCTGGGGGGGCGGCCAGCCGCAGCTCCGCAGCACGGTGTGGCCGGGCTGTGCCTTGCTGCTGCTTGGTTTTCTTCCTCTTCATCCCTGCTTTATGAAAAGGGGAACCTCAGTCCCCTGCACCGGCAGCTTTTTCCTAGCTTGCAACGTTGCCTGTTACACAGCAGTCCTCGTACCCGAACTGAATTCTGCTTCCTTCCTATAGCGACCTGAAATTCCTTTAAATAGATTTTAAAAAAGCGAGAGGTAATCGCTTTCCTGTGCGTGGCAAACACAATTCAGCAGCCGAGTTAAACTGATCCCCTGCTTGAGCAGAGTTGTCCCCCTTCTGCAGCCTGCCCTGTCCCAGCCTTAGCCCGTGCCTGCCCTGCTGGTGAGCTGGTTCAGGTAATTAAGGCAAATTAATTTGCCAGATGTCGATGGTTTTTGCTGCTGTAGCTCCTCAATTTCACTCACTTTCAGGTCAGTTTCGGTGTGAAGAAATTATTGAGATGTTAGAGTGGTGCAGCCAGAGGACACAGCTAAACCATCGGCTGACAGGGAGGAAGGATGAATGGCATCTATATCTAGTTAGTTGCTTTGGGACCATGTTATTTATTTTGTTGTATGTTTTCAAGTTTTGTTTCAAAACCTGTGTTTTTTAAACAGGGGGAATTTCTTTTTTTAAAGGCCTAGTTCAGCCTTCACAAGCCACCTTTAGAAACAACCAATGCACAGTGCTCAGTTGTAATTGCAGTACAATACAGGTTTTCATTGCTGCCAGAGCATTTTAGTATTTTCTTTTCCCTATTAAGACTTGCATCCACATACAAGCTGAAGACCTTTGTACCTCTTAAGGTCTGTAGCAACCCTGAGGGTATTCTGTGGGTATGCACCAATTCCGCTTTGGAAGGGGATCACCAGCCCTGTCTTTGAGGCCAGAGACAACCCATGTTTTGCAGTATCCTCAAGGCATTCCTGCAGGAGGGTGGTTTTGAACTGGTTGGCAGAAGAAAGTCCCTCTGACGTGTTGTCCTTTTAACACTTTGAGAATCCACAATAAACGTGCTGACTAATGGCAGTTCATACTTACTGCACAGGCTGAAGCTGGGTTTTAATCCTCTATCCCAAGCCGTTTTAGATCCTCGAATGATAACGTAAAGCCATATGGCAGTTTGCACAGAAGTTTTAATAAAATAGAAGTAAGGAATTCTTGAGAACAACAACAAAAAATGACTGCTTGTATACAGCTGGAATAGCACTCATAAATAAAAAGGCTAATTCCTAGCAAGGCGAAGATGCAAATGGGGGAACTCTTGACTAATGGCTCGACAGCTCTGTTTTTGCTGCATATGGTTGTTTTTGTAATTAGGGATGTATTACCCCACTGAGTATGAATCGCGTGCATAAAAGTTAGGAAAGATTTGGATCGTGAAATTGAAGCTGAATTGACAAACTCATAGTATTTCACATGTGCTGTTAGCCTTCGCTTACTGACTGCATGCAGTCTGTTAGCTTCCTCTCCACATTGATCTTTCCCATGGGGGGTGAGGGGGAAAGACAAGAAAAACACTTGAAAATAGAAAGGATAATGAAATGGAAGGAAACCTTAAGACCCCAGGTTGGCAACAGGGTACACGAAGCGACTTTGAACTCCGTTCTGAAACTTAATAAAGCTTAAGTTGGGACCCATATATATATATTTCCATCTGTCAGTAAGATCAATGCGTCCATAATACCATGCTGACTAGGTTTGTATGGCTTGCAGTCACTCTGCAAAGGGCTGTGTAATTACGCTTTCAGCTGTTCATTTCTTCTAATAGCTACTGTGGATGAATAAAGCAAGGTGATTGTATTAATAGTTTATTTATGAAGCTTTACAATAGATTCATGGAAATGGTTATGTGCTTTTGTTCTACATTTAAAAAAATAGCTCTAAGCCAGGATTTCTATGAAATAGTGGCATATAATAACTCTTACTTCTATTCTTGTTTTGTCAGACACTAATGTATGTTCCCTTAAGCGTGTGGAAGGGCTTGTTTAAAGTTTCCCTCAATATTAGCTTTTCATGCATCTTATAATAACAGATTCCATTATATTGATATGGTTCATGAGAAATAAATTCTGTATTAATATTTAACACTACGCTGAAGGAAAACAGGGAGGTGCTAAAGGTCTTGGTTGTACTGTTGATTTCTAGCACAGTGGGTGACTTCTCTTGCACCAGGAGGTTTGCCCAGAAGGGGCTGCCTCAGGCCATGACACTGAACATCACCTACCTAAATGAGCAGCGGCCAGGCAGCGGTGGTTCTGCAGGTACCTGGTGCTGTCTCTGACTTATTTCAGGAGTAAGTCTTGGAAACTAGGAGGAAGGAAGGGGTAAGTAAAATGAGAATGATTACTGATTCCAGAGCGTCTTAAATATTAATCGATTGACGTGGTTGCTTAATGCATTTCCAATAGGGTGTCTGGCAGAGGTGTACCCTTTAGAGGAACACAGGCTGCCAGTCACAGAATAAACAAGACGCTCCTGTCTGCCCCTCAAAGCAAACAAGGCAAGCGATAGCTAATAACCAAAGCTAAGCTGTCATCCAGCAACTAGGCAAACAGACTTCTGCTGTTGCTGGTAGCTGATCCCCTCTTTATTCCTCACCTTAGGAGCTGGTGGCTTCTCGTCAGCTCCCCACACCACCTGCAGCTGCTCCCTGGGCTCCTGCCCTTGCCGGGATCCCCCTCAGTAACTGCAGCCTGAGGCCCGTGAGTTCCCATCTTCAGTGCGGGAACTGGCGTCTTCCCACCCCCAGTCCAACTGTTGACACGTTCCTGTTTTGGGCATTTATTTTTGGCAGTGTTTTGGAAGGTGATTTCTCAGTTATTTAAATCCTTTTTCCGCTCCGTGAAGGATTTGCTGTAGGAAAATCTGAGCTCATGTTCTCTTAAGAATAACGTTTAAGCAACAAAATGACTGTAGTAAGCATCTGTGAAGCTATAAGGTAAAAACCAGGCAAATAAGAAATAGATGAATCCTCTTAATCCAAGAAAATCTCACAAATGGAGCATTTTTTACTTTAGGTTGGTGCATATAATCATTTCTTCTCTGCCCAACACTGGCACGTAGCTGGGTTGAAATCTGTTGAAAACAGAAGTGCTTTATGTGGCAAAGAGATGCTTTCTCTGCCAAGGCGGAGTCTTTTGAAACCAGATTGGGTATGGCTGTATTGTATCTTGGGTGGCATAGATGCACCTCAGCTCCACGTACAGGATGTTTATATAAATATTTCACTTTTGTTCTCAGGCATTCAGATTATTACTGTACTTGTTAGCTGGATTCTTCTTTTAGTTTCCAGATTTGCACAGTAACCCTGGGTTACTGAAGATCATTCAATTATGCACCAATGTGCTTCTAGATGACTATGTCAGTAGATATTAGTGAGGGGGAAAAAGACCCAAACCTGTTGCACTGGTCACTTGCTATCATGCCTTTTAATCGTCTGCTTATTTGTTTTTTAATCCTTCGTAACTCTATCTGCAGAAAAATCTGATGGTGTTAGCTGGATGTCCTTGCGAGTGACAAATAGCAAAAACAAGGGGTTGGTGGCCTGATGATAGATTATGTAGGCAGGGAGGGATTTTGGCCAGCTAAGTTAGTGCTAAGTCCTTGGGTGTTGTTTCCCTTAGTTCTCTGTTAGATGGTGAAAAGCTGCAGAGTGGGAGAGTGCAGGTGTTGTCTGGAAATGCTGTTTTGTGACCTGGCAGATGGGCAATAGCATCTTCCACAAAAAAAGTGATTTTAAATTGAGCTAAGAGGAAGTGATTGTGCAATGCTTTGAGTCTATAAACTACTGCTAATAAAAAAATATTGAAGGTAAAGTAAAACAAGTGCTGCAAGTAAGGATTTTAGGATTTTTTTTTGCAGATTGATGCTGTCCCATCAGATTGTAGATTAAAAATAAATCATTTCTATAGCCTTGTACTCTTTTTAGTTCAATTGATAGGTTTTCTACAGACTGCAGATGAATACTTGGATTTGTAAAAGCATAAGTGTTTAGATGTAGTTTATTTCTGTCTCAGATGTGGCATACAGTGTCAGCTATTTAGCTGATCAGTCTTGCTCTTATTCTAGCTTGTGGATGTATCAAGCACTTTGATTAAGTTAAATGGAGGCATTAGAACAGGACAGCACTCGACAGAATTCAGTGTTTGCTTTTATGAGCCAACTTGAATGCATAAGGACTTTGCATCAGGAAAAAATAATAGGGATTTTTATTTTTGTGCCATCTCTGAAGTTACGTTTATTTGATACCTCATCTTTCTGCCTTTCCCTGTGCCATGTCAACCATTTCACAAATTTAAGTACTGTAGATTTTATGCTGGAGAGAATACAAAAGCGGTTAATACGTTGCGTGTTTGTTTTGTTTTGTGTTTTTTTTTTTTTTTTTTTTTTTTTTTTCAATGCATGATAATGCCATAATTTTTATGGTCTACAGAAGTTGTGTTTTTTTCCCCTCTGTTAATTGCTTGTCTTTAAGGTCCTTTATCAAATCAGAATTCTGTCTTTCACATATCACAAAGCTTAAAAATATCTTTAACAAATCCAGGGACCAAACGTGTGGTTCTTCTTGGGGCAGGTCACTTTCCCTTTGTTTCCTTCCCTGAAGCAGGCTGCGAAACCTGTGCCCGGGAGTGTCTGCTCGTCCCAGCTCTGAAAAACTAAGTTAAAAACTAAGAACTTCACCTGCTCCTAGGCTTCAGAGATTGGTATTGAGTGAGGTGCCTTAATCTCTCTGTGGCTGGGTACAAAAGGGCTGTCAGAGGTCCCAGCCTCCCCTAACCACACACAGGCAAGCTGCTTCAGCTCCTTTTCAGTCACCCACTTCTGTGCTGTGGCAGTGTGTGATGCCCGTGGCCTTTCCAGCACAAACCAGCACATCTGTAGGTGTTCTCATTGACTTTTGGCTGCCCGAGGGGTTTTCTGGCTGGTTACTCGTTGCAGTGTTGTAACTAATCCAGTTAGCTACCAAGATGCCTCATACATCCCGTGTTTCACTGTAAGCACCTATAGCAATAGCTGAAGCACACAAAACCCTGCAGTATTAAAACAGAAAGCAGGTCAAAACCATCCTGCCTGTTGCTCCACTTTGTAGCTGCAGTGTTAAAGTCTGGGTTTAGCTCCTATTTCAAATTTAAGCATCACTGTGGATAGATGACGAACATCAGTGGATTTGCTTTCGCTTCTTGTTTTGTGTCTCAGAGAGATTCTTTTGTGTTTGCATCATTTCTAAAACTAAATCATGACAAGGATCTGAAATGTGGTAATTGTTCTGCAAAATTAAAAGCTCTGTTCTAAATGCAAGTTAGCAGGCCTCCTAAGCTTTGCTTTTTACTGTGCTGTTTACAAAATATGACTATATTATAGCTGTAGTTTGTAACTTGAAATGACAAATGAGATTCCTCAGCCCTTCTTGTTTTATGAGAGTATTTAATTTTCGAGTTTGTGGACTTTTGTGTAGTGTTATGCAAGCCATCACCTTGGTTTCTTCTGATGGCTACAAGTTAACAGAGGTGGGGGGAAGAGTTAAAACAGAGTTGAGTTTTCTAAAACTGTTGAAAGTGGGTGATAAAACAAGCTTCTGCCTCTCAGGATGAGTGGAGATGGCAGATGCAGGCCTGAAGTAGCTGCTCCTTAGATTTGCCACTTCTAAACAGCTTGGGCCCCTTTCTCAAACTGTGATTATTATTAAATTACTGTGCAAAATACAGTGTGTATGAGGGGGATGTGTCACCCTTAAAAGTGTTGTTCTTTGCATACACTGGTTTGACTGAGACTTGTTGTGTCTTTCTCCATTATTTTTTTTCCAGTGAAAGCAGGGGGGATGCGGATTGTGCAGAAACACCCACACAATTCTGATGCCAAAGAAGAAAAAGATAAGGATGACCAAGACTGGGAAACCAGCAGGTGAGCATTTTGTTTTCGTGCATATGCTGCAGCTAATTTCCATCACCTTGAACGTTATCAGCAGTTTTTCCTTGCAGATAGTAAACAAATGGTACGGATGGCTGGTATCAAAATCGATTTCAAGCAGTAGCAAGTTGTATGTTCTTTTGAGATATTTGGGGAATTTAAGTATTTTTCCCTTGTCAAGCCTCCTTTATATGATTCTGTCAGGTAAGAGAAGGATAGAGGGGAAAAAAATGCAGTTAAAGAAAGACATCAACTTTCCTAAAAATCTCTGAACATCATTTCAGACTGTGCAGAAACAGTCTGGGTTCATTTGGACACAAGCATTAGACCGTCAGCCTACATATCCCACACGTGAAGTCTTCTTGCCATGTGCTAGTTGATTCCTTCTGCTGTTCAGTTCATAATCCCTCTTCTGAGTGGTATTTGATAATATGGCAGTCAAAGACAAGTAAAAATCAAGTCATTAATATTAGCCACTTTTATTTATATGGTAATTACACTTTTGGTGCTGGAGGATACCAAGAGAGACAGCTGCTACACGGCAAATCTAAGTAGAAATGAAGGCAGGAAAGGTTCGACAAAGTAAGCTATGTGTTTATACAAAAGCTTTCTTTTTTTTTTTTTTCTGTTTTCCTTGGCTTATTGTTTTTCTTTGTAGCCAATAATATATTTACCCCAAATCCTTATGTACTAGCATTGCTTTGTCCTTGCAATTTGCTCAAGGCAAAAAAAAAAAAAAAAAAGCATAGCTATTCTTGTACTTTGGTAAGTAGGCAGACTTACATAATGCTTATTTAACATCTAGAACAATGGTAAGAAAATACAGGCGTTGTGAAAATGTCTGTGAATAAAACTAATTTATTTACTACATCAGAATGTGAATAGGAAAGAAGTGACATGTTTATGTGAAAGAGAAAGTAACTTTAATTTATATATTTAAATGCAAACTAAACTTTAACCAAATTAGTCATCTTGTAATTCTGCTTAGTGGAACTTAAGTTGCAACAGAGTTTGTATTGCACTTGAGTTTTGTCCAAAGGAAGAGATTGTATTTTGTAGTTAAATTTGGGAATGCATGCTTTTAATTACGGTATGTTTTATACCTGCCATTTCTTCCTTTTTCTTGGCATGCCGGTGTTGTGTTGAGGCAATCTCATTAGGATCCAAATGAGAGGACTTTTTGTGGCTGCTCGCAGATCTAAACCTGTGGTACAGCATAGCTATCTGCTTTATTCATTTCTTCAAACAAGTTTATCACTTTCGTCTCTCAGTCAAACAGTGTAGGGAAAAGTTAAAGTTTTACCTTGATATATTTGGCTGTGCCTGGTCGGGCAAGTACTGTGGCACAGTAAAAGCAAATCTACAGAGGGAAAAGATGTACAGAAAGAAACAGTGCTGGGAACTTAATGTTCACACACATGTGTTCTGGAGATTAGTTAGCCTGGTTCTCTGCTCCGGATGCCCAATAATAGCTGGCACGTATGAGGTGTGTCCTTGGAGTTCAGCTTTCTCTGCAGCAAGTCCAGGTCAGGTGCCCCGAGATCAATCCATGATGCAAAACAGAGCACAGCCAACAGAATGATTAGGAGGGGAAGTCCATGGTCTTAAATAAAAGGTTGGCAAATACATGCCCCCTATTAATACCATAAAGCTGGTCCAGGAGCAATTTTTGTGCCTAAAGGAGAGTAGAAAGTTGAATGATTTCCGGAGCTACTTCATTAACTAGGGTATAGTTAGCTGTTGCACCTCAAAATCCATTGCTTTAGCCATCCGATCGATTCATTGTCAAAATACACGCTTACACGCTTTTTACTTTGGTTTTCTTGTAGATAATCCTTTATCTGTCCCTTAGGCACTCATATGCATACAATTATTCTTGAGCATGTGTTTTAATACAAACAGCTTTGGTCTGAATTTCCTTTCTTTGATTTAAATCAAAGCTATAGGCAGAAAAAGCAAATTCCATGGGCCATAGTACATAAAGCAGTTGGCCAATTTTAAATTACGTGGTTGCAGTGTGCCCTCTGCTTTCATTCTGGGAGGTGCAGTCCCTTAGAGTTTCTCTGACTGCTCATGGCGATCCATGGTGATGTTCTAAAACATTTGTATTTCTGATGCCAATGGAGAGAGGTTTATCAGCAGGGGTAGAAGAAGCCACTAGCCGCCTGTTCTGGTTTCTCTGGCATCAGTGTAGCTTTTGGTCACTGCTAGCTGGTCTTTTATGTCTCCTTGCTAAGCAGAGGAGGAGAGGAGATGTTTAACTTTCTCCTGTTACATTTTCAGTCTGCCATTTTAAGACAACAATTTTAAGGTAGTATTTTTGATATGATGCAATCTGTGCTCCCTGTTGCATTCAAAGTCAAAAGAAACAGTAGACCTTCAAGCAGTTCTTACTAGGTGATACTGTCAGCTGACAACAAAAAATAATAAAACACAGTAACAATTTGTGCATGTTAAGAGGGAGGCTAAGATTGACCTAGTGATTATTTTAATCTCACTGTAGGCTTAGTTAAGGACAAAATAGTGGAAATGGCAATAAATTGCAGCAGCAGATTTCAAATTCTTTCAAAATTCCCTGGGAACTCTGAGAATGTGTCCTGTCTGAGGTTGCACATCAGCATGGGAATCTAAATAGTTGCTGAGTGAAAAAGCTTTCTCAGCTAGAGCTCATAAAAGTACCTGTTGCTTTTGAGACAGAGAACATTGTTTTTGCAGTGTTTTTGCAGAATAAGGCATTGGGTTCGTGTTCCTAGCATTGATATAAGCAAAGCTGAGACAGGTAGCTGAAGTAACTAACAGTGCAGTGACAAAGACGCCTTTAAAATAACATTCACCATGTAGATCTTAAATAATTCTTTCTTAGTTACTTAACACCTTGCAATCCAGTTACTGTAATTTACTTTGCAAAGTATTCTATTCGGTCTTGGTTTCTAAAATAAAAATGTTATGACAACCTGCCGTTTTATGGTAGGTTGACTTGTCATCGTGGCGGTTTGTGATTCCTTAAAACAATATGTGGTAAGACGATCTTATACTAATTTTAAATTCTTCCTACAAGACAATTCTCAGCCTTGAATGGTAATGGAAGTATTTTTATATGTCTTTATATGTCTGCTATAAATAAAGTTCTACTTAGAGGAATCGCTGGATCTGATTATATGGAGAAGAGCACAGTGAAGGAAGGGAAGAGGTGCATTGCTGGATTTAGGTAAACTAAAAATCATGTGTTCATGGCATCCAAAACCAGTGGCACCACTGTGGTCAGGATGTCAGCAGTGAACTTGAATGTGAGGGTGAGTGAGGTCTGTGGCCCACATGTTCTTTAGGACAACAGTGATTTTTGATCACTGTTTGATCAGCTTGGTTGGAGATAGTGTACTGTCTGGATGAACTTTGGTGTGATCATGTATTGTTTTTCTTGTGTTTCTGTAATTGCTTAAGACTTGCATTGACTCTTTTTTAAAAAAAAAAACAAAAAAACAAAAAAAAAACAAACAAAAACTGCACCAGATATGGCTGCAGTTTTGATTGACAGTCATACTGATTACATACTGCTGGAAAGTTTTGTGCTACTGGATGAAGGTGAAACAATTAGCAGTAGGGTTATGAGTAGAAACCGTCATTTTTCAGGACTGTTTGTCATTTGGAACAAATAGGCTGCTCGTAATTCAGGACTTTATTAGAATGCATGTTTAACTGAGATTTGTAACGTCGTGCTCAGTCCTGTGCCAAAATCTGCCTGTAGCCATAATAAATACTGAAAAGCAGATAACTTGACGTAAGAATTACTCGTTCAGTTTTCGCACAACAACTTCATTTAACTGTCACTCCAGGACCTCAGGAAGAAGAAACTATAATCATATATTGGTATCTGGATGGTTTCAGAAAAAGTAAAGCAAATCTGGCTCATTTTATTCTGTAACAAACAGGATAAACTGCAAAGCCATTCATGACTAAAGAGTGTTTCCTTTTCTTTTGTTGTATTTCTAATACAAACCGGGGTAATTACAGGGATCTAATTACTGAATATAAATGCAGTAGTGGTATTTCAGTATACATACGTAAATTGTATGTGGTTTGTATCTTCAGCTTACCTGGAAATTGTGAATCTAGCATAACGTCTGACTTTCCCCTGAACTATGGAAAGAATAAATTATGCAGCCTGGATTTTAATTCAGTTTAGGATCTGGGTATTGGCCTTGGCTGTATTTATTGTGCAATAGAACAAGAAAAATTGAAGAGGATAATCTAGAACGTGGGGACTCAAAAGCAAAACCATGCTAATGAAGCATATGGGTGACCATATGTCAGAGAGCCTGTCTCTGTTCTTACTCAGTTTCACAGTGAGAGAGGAATTGTTGAAGGTCCCTGTCATTCTTCAGGTATCTCTGTTATTTAAGCCTGAATATTCTAGTTAAGCTACACATGCTTTTTTTTCTTCCAGAAGTGCAGTGGAAATCTTTTAAGTCTAGGCTGTGGCTTTATACTTTCATTCAGAAATCAATTTGTTTTTCCTTTCCCTTGCTTAGCCTTCTTGTAACTGACAAGAAGTAAGCTGTAGGCAATATTTCCATTTTTCATTTGCCACTGAAGAGTCTGCTGTCACTGAAATATTTATTTTTTTGCCATGTAGTGTCCCTTGTTATGCAAACTTCTGACAGAAAAAAAAAAAAAATGATACAACTAAGCCATTAGAGCAGATGTGTATACTTCTTTACACCCTAAATATGGGAAGGCTGGAAATTATTTCTGTTCCTTGTTACTTCACCCTTTTCTGCTTATTTTAACTGGGGCAGGAGCTGTAGAGTTTAAGTCTTGACCCTTCAGTTTTGAAGCAGCTGCCATTCACTGTAGCCAGGAACTGGAAATGACATCTGGTGTTCAGTTCACTTGCACTGGCTTGTAGGAGGTAATTAACATCATGGGTGAAGATGTTTCAGTCCAATTTGTGCTAATATTGTCTGTGTTAGAGACAGAGATGCTTGACAGAAGGAAACCTTGAAAGTTCTAACTAAAAACAAAAGAGAGAGAGAGAATTTACAGCTTGTTAAGCACAGAAACCAGAGCCCTGTGAACGTGTAGCATTGCTGCACATGCTCAGAATGAATAGCGCATTAGTGTTTGTCTCATTTAGTTCACCAACATACACTTGAACAAACTCTATGTTCCTATATCTATAAAAACAAAACACTGGAAAAATGGGCATTGATTTAGCGTAGTGAATATTCAAAACAAATTTTTTTTTTTAAGAGTTGGAGTAGGACAGGCTCTATCATCTGCTTTAATTTTTTGAGAGGAAAATCTCTGGGTAGGTCGAGGATTGACTGGGACTCCTTTTCTGGCAACAGTGCCACCTTGTTGCCTTAAGAGGGCCCCTTGTGCTACTGTGCTAGTGGAGGCAGCTCTGAAGGAGTAAATTGATAGTATGTACAAGCATTAGTCATCTACATGCAGTTTCTTTTCTTTGACAGTATTCACATTTCTTTTACCACTCTTTTTCCTGATCTTTTGGGGGCCTCATTCTGTTACCTCTGCAAGCTAGGTTGGCTTGATACAAAGTTTATGTACAAAGAGTGAGTTTTCACATGGTCAAGCAAAAAAACAAAAAACTGTTTAAATTAACTGTATGGGTACAGTGGATATGACTCCTGAGGATTTTATTCATGTCTTCGGTCTTTTAGCTCTGATTACTTAGGTATGGAATTTGGAGGCAGTTAGCCTTAGAGAATGAAATGTCTGGGGATAATGCAATGGAAAACGCAACCTGGCTGCAAATGCCATGCCTGCAGTTTCTGGAAAAGATGCAAGCTTCAGCAAACGTTGGGCATTATCTCCTTTTCATAAAAGAATTTGCTGTGACTTGAACTTTTTCTTTACTTGGTTAAATATTCCAAAGAGTAGAAGGAAGTTCTGCTGCAAAAAGGCTGCAAAAATCTGCAACTATAATTTTGTGATACTATTAAGCAGAGAATAGAACATCTTAGCACAGTGAGGGAAAGTAGCTTTCAACTTCTCAAAGACATCTTTCTTTTCACAAAAGATGGTACTTTATGTTGTTTTGTTTTGATCCCCCCATCCTCTTCATCTCTACTTCAGTCTTAAATTTGCTTCACAGTAAAGAGAACAGCTTCTTACACATCACATTCTTCTCCTCTCCATAAGTGGTACTGCTCTCAACATATTTTCCCACCTCCTTCTTCATTTTCATGTCTTAATCTTTTGCATAGTGCTTATGATTAACTTTATTAGGCTTGAGCATCTGTTAATCCATGCATAATTTGTTTAATTATGAAAACAAAAACAGTATTAGCAATGTTCATGCAATTGTTTCAGGACAATACCTTCTCCAGATGACAAGTCACTAGGAGAAGTAGCAAAATAATTACCATGACCTGTGTTGAACCTTATCAAGTGCATGTATGGTTATAGATTCAACTATAAATACAAAAATAGCATACATAATACTGATTTTTAAATGCAGAACTTTCGTAAAGCAAGAAAAGAGTTTGTGAATATCTCTGATTCAGTGAAAACATCTGTGCATGTTGGGAATGGAAGAGAAGCTAAACGAGATTGTGAATGAAGCATTCTCTTACAGAAAGATATGAGTTTACTGAAACACTGTTGCGTGCTTCCAGTATTTCTTGATGCTTGAAGCAGTAAGTTGATAAATCCATCAATGTAAGTGCTAGTTATGGTATTATATGGATAGCTCTTTGCATATTCACCAAGTACTGTGTGCATGTGTGAAAAGAACTAAGAAAAGATCTGATGTTTCCCCCCCTCAAAGTGAATAAGAAGATACACCATCCATCTCAGTGAGAGCAGGGTTCAGTCCCAAAGAAACATATGTTGTCTTATGAAATTAGCTAGAAAGCTGAGTTGAATTGTCAGCCAAGCTGGTATAAGAAAATTATTTTAGAAGAATGAAAGCCTGTGATTTGTATTCTGTGTGATGAAGAAAGTGAGAAAAGCTTAGTCATATGCGGGAGTAAAATGATCTGAAGGGAAGTAGTGCCTTGAGTGACATAGCTTATTTAGCACGACACTGTGTCTGTACAAAAAGTAAAATACCTTAAGCCAATAACTTTAGCAGTTATTTTGCATTGTGCTTTTCTCTTGGTTTCTTTCCAAAGTAGTGCAATACATGGAATGAAGGTCACTCTGCTAATTTGAATGCAGAAAACAATGTTGAAAGAGGTATTACATAGGCATTATAACACACAGGAATCTCCAAACCCAACAGTATAATCAAATGTTTTTCATTATGCCAACTAAGCCCAAATTGTTGTTATTTAAATACTCGGCAACTCTGGGGGCCTTTCTGAAGCTAAAGGTATGAATTTATATGAAGAAAAAGCTGCCAAAGGACCAGATGCTATTCATTTATTTAGAATCAAAAACCTATGTTTGAACTGAAATTGCCATGAGCTAAAAATGAGTAGGAGGTGTGACTGACACTATGTGTGCCAAGGGGGGCTCTAGTTTTTCAAGTAGCACCTTCCTCTCCCTTGTTAAGTTTCTTCTGCCTCAACTGTGTCAGGCACTGAATGCTGAAGCAGTTGAGCATTAAAATAAACTTAAGATTTATATTTAAAAAAAAAAAAAAAACGGAAAAAAAAAGCTGTCATTGGGCAAAACAGAAAGGAATTTCACTCAGCTGCTTCCAGGACACTGGTACCAGAAGCCAGAAAGGCATGAGAGAATTAAAGAAAACATTGAAAACACTTGCTGTATCATCAGAGTTTTATTTAGTCTGCTGTTGCAGTTGATAGAGCTAGCTGTTCCATTGCAGCAGATTACTTGCCAGGAAGGCGTTTGCTGCAGTAGACTTGCTGCCTTCTGACTTTATTGTAATATTTATACGATTGCAGTTTGGTCAGAGGCATCCTGTTAAACTGCAACTAGCAAAAAATACTTAAGCAAGATTCACATAAATCTTAATTCTAATGAGTTCGAGTTTCTTTGGGACTCATTCCTTAGCATGTATGCAGTACTGTAAACCTAGGACTGCTAATGCATTGAAAGAGGAGATGCTTTCGTTGCTGTGGAGTATGACCAAATTCCAAGACATAGTCTCTAGGTTTAGATGCTGTGAGTTTTCTTTAATACAAAACAATATACAAGTTTTTTTTTTTTCTTCTTCTTAAACTTTAGGTTTGATTGCCGGTGAGTTCTTCCTTGACTTCGGTTTTGGCACATCAATACGTGGGTCAGCACCTTAACTCATCTAGGCTTTATTTAGATTTGTTTCCATTATCTTTAATCTGCAGCATAAATTTAATATTAATTCTTTCCTTCTTTTTTCAGACTACAGTCACATGCATAAGTACAGACTGAGCTTTTGTATCAGAAAAGAGAGAAGAATGAAAATGATCATTAAAGCAAAGGGAATAGGAGCCTCAATTTATACAATTTCGTTTGATTTCTTCTTTTTTAAGATAAAGGGAGGTATGAGTTGCAGTGTTGGTTGATGATTCATGATCTGCCAAACACAGCTTGATTAAAAAGAGAACAAAAAAAACCCTAACATCACGTTTTAGCTTTCAAAATATGGAAAAGGAAGGAAATGTTAGAGTAGCTGAAAAAAAAAAATTAAAAATCTGGCAGAGGTTTTGTACAGATTTGTCTGTTTTTTCAGTTGAAGACTGAGACAACCTGATAAATATAGATGAGAAACTTAAGTATCATGTTAGTCTAACTAGCATAGTCTCTGCAAATAAATCCTGCAGTGAAGCTAGTCGGTCTTTGGATAGATGGCAAGGCATGGATGTTTTTGATCTAGAAGTTTAATTTGGTTCTGTACTCCTTCGTGTACTTTGATTTCCGTAAAGTAAACTGTTGGAATAGATGAAATGCCAGTGTATGTGAAGAAACCTTAAAAATATGCATGTGGAATACAGTTGCTGTAATTCAGTGTTTGGTACTTGATGTTCATGACTTGCTACTTGGTAATGAGCTTCTCTGCGTGTCCTCCTTACTGCACTCCTGGTGTGATAATTCTCATTTAGGGTGCAAGTCTCTGGTGCATCTGTTGCAAGGCATTTTGAAATAATTTGGAAATGATGTTTTGGAGACAGTGTCCTCAAAGTGTTCCTATTTGATTGGCAGAGTAAACACTGACTTCTGTGGTAGCACTCGTGAACTAGTAATTACAGACAATCTTATAACTTTTCAGAACTGATGTCCGTCACTTACTCACATAGTAGTTGGGACCAGAGACACTTCTCCAACATCGTTAGAAAGTAAATCCTTTTAAGCTAGGGCAATAGAAGCATTTCCTGAGGCAAGAATTGCATTCTGAAGACGTTTGGCCTCTTACCTCTGGGAGTGCTAGCCAAGCAAGTGCTGGAAGCCTGCTTGTTATGTGGCTCGTACTGCGTGCTGGGAACCAAGCCAAAACCTCCCAGTTCAAAGTGCATACCTGGCCTGGAGCTGCCACGGTGCAGCAAGGCAGTGCCCCCAGTCCCACAGCAGGGACAGGGGGTCCTGGGGCAGCTCCCATCGCAGCCAGGTGAGGTGGTGGGTCAGGGCTGGGGTCTGCCTGGGAGCAGAGGTCAGCGAGCTGGGCCTCATGGCAGCCTGCAGCTCCCTCACGAGGGGAGCGGAGGGGCAGGCGCTGAGCTCTGCTCTCTGGGGACAGTGACAGGACCCGAGGGAATGGCATGGAGCTGGGACAGGGGAGGGTCAGGCTGGGGGTTGGGGAAAGGGTCTGCATCCAGAGGGTGATCAGGAACTAGAACAGGCTGCCCAGGGCAGTGGTCACAGCACTGAGCCTGCTGGAGTTCAAGAAACATTTGGACAGTGCTCTCAGACACATGGTCTGATTTTTGGGTGGTCTGTGTGGAGCCAGGAATTGGACTCTATGATCCTTGTAGGTCCCTTCCAACTTGGGATATTCTGTGATTATACTCAAAAATTTCACTAACAAAGGTTGTAAAAACAAAACAAACAAAAAAGTTGGTTGAAACAAATTGGTATCTTGTACCAATATTTTCAAAGTGCATTTGAAACAGCCTTCATGGGCAAAGGCTCTCCCTTTTAGAGAGCCTGATCACTGCATTATCTGTTAAGTAAACAGCTTAATGAGTGATTGTAGAGAAGATGGGGGTGGATTTTTCCCAGCAGTCCACAGTGAGAGGCAAGGATTGCAAATGGCAGCAAAGGAGAATCTGACTAGGTATTAGAGGGGGGAAAAAGATAATCTGTAATGATGATGGTGTCCAGGCCCCGAAGATGTCTGGAGATTTTCAGAATCCTTCTTGAAGGTATGCAAAAATTGACAGGTCAAGTCACAGTAATGTTGCAGCACTTGGAAGTGACCAGCCCAACCTTCTGCTGCAAGTTCCTTGCAGTCTATCCTGTAATACTATGAAATAAGAAGGACCTAACAGAAGTAGCAGTAAATCAGGTCGAGAGGTGATGTGCGATGCTTTTATTTGCCCTCTTCCATAACACAAGACAAATATCCAGTGAACATAAAAATATTGAACATGTGTCCATTCTCAGATAAGCTAGAAAGAAATGACTGAAGTTTTTTTGGTAGGTCTCCTAGCAAACTGATCTATGTGTAGAGAATTTTTTATGATCATGCATCACAGCAATGTGAGAAGCTGATAAAGATTCCTTCAAGTGCACTGTAGTCTCTGTATTGCCTCACACATGGTAACACTTCTGAGATGCTTGCAGTCTGATTACTGTCTGAAATGTTCATGTGGTACCTTGCCATCTTTGCTAGATTCCTGTCTCTGGTATGGTAGTAGGAAAAGAAAGAAAGATGGAGTTAGAAATAGTGTGCTGTGAGCAGGGTAAGACAACTGATAAAATACTTGAATCTCTCTGTTCTGTAGCAAGAGCTCTGCTTTTGTTAGAAGCTTTAACCTTTGAGCCCTAATCATGGGCTAACACAATTTTGTGCTAGTTAACAGATAAAATTACTCAAATCTAGGCTGCAGCCAGAAAGCGAATCATCCTCTTCCCCTTGCATCCACCTGCAAGGAAGAGTTTCAGTGCAGAAAGATGCAGAAGTTGACTTTGTCAATAAGTTTAACAGTAGTCTGTGCAGATGTGTTGGTTCTTACTTAAGTTAATGAAGCAAATGTGGCGTTTTGGTTTTGTCTGTAAATCCTAAATAGTTTTATTCTTCAGTACCTGGCATGCAATAAATATTGCTGCTGAACTTGATATTTTTCAATGCATTGTGCTGTAAGAGTGCTCTGAGGAGGTCGTAAAAATCTGACATACTCCAAATCTGTTAAAGAGACAGATCAGCTTTGTAAGATACTCTGGAACTTCCTGTCTAAGAGAGTGTAAGGACTGAGTTGAGACAGATTATATCTACAGTTAGTACTTTAATTATGTTGTTTCCTAGTTTGGTGAAATGTCAGATGACTGGGTAGCTTTTAACTGTATTTTTAGATGTCCAAGCAAAAAAATGACAGAAGCATGTTTGAGAAATGTGATGTCATTGCAAGTGAGAGCTTTGCAGGGTTTAAAAAGACTTAAAATAGCAATATTTATAGTATCATTTATGTATCAACTGTCCTAAAAGAAAAAACAAAAACAACTTACATGTGATATAGAAGGAATACATTTCCTTATCAGATTCTTACATAATTTGCTAACTGCTGTGTGTCTGACACTTTTTCCTGAGGCAAGATGAGCCTGTGAATGAAAGGGAACACTGGCTGATGCTAAATGAAAAAGAGGAAATCTTTAAGGCTAATTTTGCTAGTATTTCTCTAAGTGTTTCTTTTCATTTAGATATGGGAAGACAGCTGTCCTTCAGTGTCCTTAATTTCTGGTAGCTAAGTGGCCACTGTCCTCATTGTGTTACTTTGGTTCTTGTTGCTCTCTCTCCTGGAGCAGCTTTGTAGATCTCAGCTGCAAAAGCATTGAGGGCATTGATAATTGCCTTCAATGAATCTGGCTGAGGATAAACAATGAAGTATAGAGGACACTGTGTTTGTTAAGCATCAGCTCCTCAGAGTATAGTGTCATCCTCCCTTAGTAGACTAATGTAGAAGTTCTCTCTGTCATTCTATTTTTATAAATTATTAGCTGCTACACTAGTGAATTATGGGGAGCCATAAGTCCAGATTTTATGTCCCTTTCTTTAGGGACGGAGGAAGGGAAGTCTTCATTTTGTATACCACCTAAGGGTAAGTTAGAGCTTTGCTGTGTTCACGGTAAGAATTTGTGGGATGACAGGAAGAACAAAGTCACCTAGTAGGAAGAGGCTATTGCAAAAGCTGTGTGCTTGGTGAAGGAGGTATTTCGAAAGAGAAGAGATGTTTTAGTTAATTTAACACATGTTCTTTCATCAAGGAACTGCCTGTCAGGTTTAATTTGAAATGAAACTAATTGTTAGGCTGACAGCTTGATGTGCTGGGAAACTCAATACATGGGTACCAAAATTGTTTTCAGCTGTATTATCTAACTGTTGTTTGACTTAATGAGAAAGGAAGAGCTGAAACATGCATGTTTTCAGGAATGAGTGCCTATAAATTGCACTTCTGTAGAAATAATGTAAGTTTTCGTACTCTTTTCATCAAAGGCTTTAAAAACTGTTTTGTTTTGTAATCTTTGCTAACTAGCGCAAGCATAAAAATACTGCTAGTTCTGGTGACATATTGGTATGTTTAGCCCTATGTTTTTGGTCTTGTTCGTGTTTCCTTTCCTTTGGTGTATCTGGGACAGAGAACAATCTGAATTCCCTAAACTATCAAGATGTAGAACTATCAAGATGTAGAATGCATTAATTTGCATTTTTGGTCATAAGAGATTTCATTAGAATCACTTGAACTTTAAAGAACTAATTGCAAGCTTATTTTACAGTTGGAATTAAAAGGACAACAAAGTCGTTTTCTCTGATCAAACCAGAGACTGAAAAGAACTGCTTGGCAACTGGTATAGGTAAGCTTGGAACCAGCTGAATGAGTAATCAGTTTTACTGCGATCTCTTCATACGAGTGCTATTAGGCATTACCTTTTAGGCAGTCACGGAACGCACTTGGTTCTCTCCAAAATGAAAAGAATCTTGCAAAACAGTTCTGCGAGACCAACTTTGAAGTTAGAAGCACAGTGTTTTCTCAGCAAAGTAAGACTTCAGGCACCAACCTGGATTAAGTGCTGTCTTTGAAGACAGCTGCCTTTACCTTTACCACTAGTTTCTTATCTTTGCTTTGTTCCACCAGTTATTTAGTTTTCCTGAAGAAGTAATGTACATTGATCAGCTCTTGCTTTGTGATAGTGGCCACATCTGCACAACAGTACCAGAAAGATTTTAGCACAGGTTGTCAAGTTAAATTGACATTTAAATAAATATATGTAGGCATTTGTTTCTTCCTGAAGAATTATTTTTTTTTTCTTCTTCTTTGCAATCTGTTAAATTTTCAGTTTAGGAGTGTTACTGGTTATTGGCAGCAGAGAAATGTGCCACTTCCTGAATTTCCACTTTGCTTCTGCAACAAGATGTAAATCAGCAGAGGATCCTGGCTGTAGAAATATGCAGGGCCTAATGTCTCCAAGCAGCGATTTATCAGAGCTCGTTAATAAGGAGAAGAATTAAAGGTCCTGAGGGGATGAGTGTCTTTCTAGGACGAAAGCAAGATTCAGGGCACTTGGAAGAAGAGATTGTAATTGTCTGAAAAGATAATGGGAAGGTGAAGCTGTTCAAGTACGAGACCTGAACTGTACTCAATAGTGCAGAGGGCCCACTAGTGAGTGAGAAGCCTGCTGAAATTTATATGGAGCTAGGTAGGAAGGGGGAAAGGAAGGAGGAGACTGAAATCAATATTCAAAGTGGAATGGCAGAAGAGATTAAACTTGAAGAACAGAAAGGAGTGCAGAGAAGCTTATTTGCTTCTAATTTTGCTACTACTATGTGGCCAGGAATTAGATGCAAAGTACTAGCAGTGTCCTTACCTCATGCAGTGCTGGCCAGTGCAGAGGATGACAGCTCATTGCTGCTATCATTTACTCGTCTGGCTGAAGTGAGAAATACTTACAGTGAATATAAGAAACTGCAGATGTTCATTGTTGTGATGGTCATTATGGTGATGTGTGATAAAACCTGTTCTCAGATTTCTCCAGTTTGTTTTTTAAAAGCACGCAGACCCCATGCAGACTTAACATCTGATGATCTGTGTGCAGTCCTTCAACCCTTGAAAAGTGATCTTCAGAAGAACAAAAGCCATCCTCCTTTTACTCACCCTGCTGCTGCAAGAGGGATTTCAGGTAGCCTGAATAATATTACTAGGTGAAACTAAGCTTAATACAAATAAATCTGTTTAACCTTCATTGAGCTTTGATTTAGCAATTTTCTTATAAAAACAGCAGGAGCTGTGAAAGACCTGTCTATTTTTTTTCAGACTATTGTTAAATGGAAGCATAAGTTGCATTTTGGAGCTGATTACAGGTGTGTGCTGACAGCAAAGGCAATGGCGAGACTTCAAAAAATCTCTCAACTGCGGATTGCCAAGCTGGAGGGGAACAGATGAAGGCAAATAGCTGTTGATGAGATAAATAGCAGGGAACTGATTACAGTATGCTTTCATTAGCTATTATCAGCTTTGTTAAAGGTTTGTTGTTGATCACTGGAACCAAATTGCCTGGTGTAGGTTGGTTTAGGGTACTATGCTTCTAAATTTCTTGTGAACTACAGTGTGTTACTACCATGCTCCAGGCTATGGACTATAGGATAATTCATGTTCAAGAGGACCTCAAGTCTGGACTGAAATCAGAGTCAGCTATGAAATCAGACCAGGATACTCAGGGCTATATCCAGTGTGGTCTTGAAAAGACGGAGCCCACAGAATCCCCCTGAGCAACCTGTTTCACTGCTCGACTGTCCTCAGAGCAAGTTCCTTCTTACAGCCCATGTGGACCTCTCGTTTCAGTTTATGCCCATTGCCTGTTATCCTGCTACCATGCACTGCTGTTTAGAGCATGGCTCCATTTTCTTGATAGCCTCCTTGTAGGCATTGGCAGGCTATTGTTAGGTTTCCCCCAAAGCAGCTGAACAAACCCAGTTCGTTGTGCCTTTCCTCACAGGCTGAGTGGTCCAATGCCCTGGTAATCTAGGTGGCTCTACGGAGCTCACTCTACTATACTGATGTGTTACATATTTGAAGCCCAAAACTGTATACAGTATTCCAGATGTGGTCCAGTGAGTACTCAGCAGAAGGAGATAATCTCCAACGCAATCTCCCCATATTCCTCTCTGCTGGCAGGGAACACTGCTGGCGTGTTCAGTTTGCTGTTCACCAGGACAAGAAAAACACAGTATTAGATGTAAAACTTTCTGATCTCTTCTTTGGCCTTGTCACCTACAGCCTGTATTTTATCACTTAGCACTCTGTGTTAGGTTTCTCTCTGGTTTAGCTTCAGGTGTCTCTTCCTCTCTTCTGCAAATCCCAATCTGTCTTTTTTTTTTTTTTTTTTTTTGTATTCATCTGTTCCGGCTTTTCCTGTGAAGCTCATATTTTCTGCACTTAGACCTCTTGGGATTTGTCTGTGTAAGGGTATATAATAGGGACAACACAGAAGCAATGATAATAAAGATTAGATGGTGTTTTATGTGTTGTTCTTGGTAGATATTGCAGTCTGCTGAAATTGCAGGAAGTCCCATTTGACCTATGAAGCTTTGAGGAATCTTGTACAGGGTGAGCTGTATTCACTGTACCTGAGCACAGGCCTAGTAAATAATTGCAAGCACAAATATTTTCAAAGCATAACTTACAAACACAGATGAAATACCTCATTAGGCCATTGGAAATTTAGATAAGCTTTTGGGCTTGTGTGCTTTTTTTTTATATTTCAAATATGAAGACTTCTGTTTCACACCTGAAAGTACATACACATCTTGCCTTGCCCGTGTTCTTATGCCATTGTGTGATGAATGCTATCTGCTGTCACCTCAAGGACCCCTTATATTTTTTTTTTGCCCACCTCTCACAAATGCTGGAGGAAACATTCCTGACAAGGACGCATCAGTTGAGGCTCTCCTCTAAGCTGTGATAATACTACTGCTTCTTAAAGTTCCAGTTTTCATGTGGCAGAACAACTTACCTTCCCATTGAAGCTAGTTATTCAAACAGCTGGGCTACACCCCCTTTTTTTTTTTTTTTCTCCCGTGAGAAGAATTCTACCTGCAGAGGGTAAGTAGCCTCTTTGCTGTGTGGGAAGTCAAGTCCCGGTGGGATCTGTCTGAGTTCCGCTGTCAGTCATACATGAATATTTCAAGAAGCATCAGGTTGAATTTTTTTAAAAGTTGAGTAGTAATATGCTCTGACTTCTGTATAGCTAGAGGTGTTCCAGTGAATCACGTTATGTGAATCCAACCCTTCTGAAGTCACCTCATGTGACTTTTGGTGTGCACCTTTTTTTTTTTAACCTTCCCTTACTTGATAAATTACAAGAATTATCTATTTCTGGAAAACAATTCTTAGCCAATCTGTATGGTGTTCTTAAACTACCTTTTTTTTTTTTTTTTTTCTCTCAGATACCTTGTCCTGTGTGTCATTTCTCAATTTGTAGAATACATAATGCAGAGCATGTGGGATTATCGTTGCTCTGTTGCAAGTACTTTAGTGCCTCAGAACAGTTCCTGCAATGGATAAGGATTCATTTTCACTGGGACAGACATCTTGGATGAAGTTCCTAAAACTAGAGAAAGTGAGGAGTAATGCATGAAGTTACGCTGCCAGAGTACAGAACAGGAATACACAGGAAAGTTGGATCAGGTGAATCGAGGCTGGGCCCTAGAAGGTACTTTGCTTTGTTAGGATTGGCAACTTACCTTCTTGCACTGACACGCAGCCTCGTCAGTTGTGAGAAACAAGAAATGAAATGACCTCTCAGGGCTGCCCTGTCTGTACGGTATGCTTCCCAATGTTTCCTCTGCATCCCAGTAGGAAGCAGTTTAAAACATTGCTGGGCAGAGGGTGTGTGATTTACAGGTTTGATTACTGGCACTTAGGATTGCAGAATGCCATTGGCTTCCAGTTCTTGGTAGCACAGGTGAGCATCCCATCCAGCTGTTAGCACGATCAGAAATGATTCTTGATTGAAGTGGCTAATAATTGTAGACCTTATGAAGAAGTACCTTCATAGATTTTATTGTACAGTCTGTCATTTGACCTTCTTAGAGTCTGGAGACTCATCTCAAGATTGCTGATGATTTTGAAAGTTTTCTTTGTGTTCCTTCTTGGTTTAACTTTCAGTTCTTGTGATGTTCTTTCCTCACCCTGACAGAATATCCTTCAACAAGTAGATACTGGCAGTGTTCAGTCCTGGGCTGAACCCTAGCTGTTCATCAGACTAGTGCTGGTCAATCTACGAAACATAACAAAAACACGTCTTTTAAGGCAGTCAATCCATTAAGTATCTGTGTAAAAGTATCCTAATTACACACTCCTATACTTCAGTGTGCCCCTATGTGCTTATAGCTCCTCTAAGCAAAGCAGGCTAGGATATTAGAATGCTTGAATTCTTTTAGCAGAAGCTAAGTTCATGAATGCCAGGAAAGAGAAAATTGAATGCTGTTGTGCAGATAGTGCTATGTAAAAACTGTTTTATCTAGGTAGTAATTTTAAAACCTTGTGTAAATCCCAAACGTTTGGGGGGATGCAAGTGTTCTACTGCTGAAACTTCCTATTCTGCTTTTTGTAGAGGAATGTGTATGTGCATAGTTGATTGTAAACCACAGGGAAAAGTAAATGTGTATATTATAATTTATTTGTAGTTCATTGGTTATGTTTGGTATTTATTGCAGAATAATACTATGTAATCTTGTATATGTCTCAACTTCAAAAATTCTAATTGCTCTACATGGAGCTATCTTTGGCACTTAAAAGTTTCACTTAAGTGAAAAGCTGTGAGCCAAATTCATCAAACTACATGAAAATAAAATGTTTTGAAGAAAAGATCTTATTTGTATGTACCAGTAAAGTCCATTAATCTTCAAAAAAATTTTGTTTGTAACTGGCATATCAATCCCACCCTTGCAGTTGAATTTTTGTTTTCATGAAGTACACAAGATAAACTTGCAATACAGTAAGAATTGTACTTGACTCAGAGTTGATTAAGGGTCTGGAGCACCTCTCTGATGAGGAAAGGCTGAGAGAGCCAGGACTGTTCAGGCTTGAGAAGAGAAGGCTAAAATACCTAAAGGGGGGTGTAAGAAGATGGAGCCAGGCTCTTTTCAGTGGTGCCCAGTGCCAGGATGAGAGGCAGTGGGCACAAACTGGAAGGCAAGAGAGATTCTTTCTGTCTAAACACCAAGAAGGCCTTCTTTACTGTGCCATGATGGAGCACTGGCACAGGTTGCCCAGAGGGTTTGTCTTCCTCTTTGGAGATCTTCAGTAGCCACCTGGACGTGGTTTGAAACAGATGACTCCAGAGGTCCCCTGCAATTATCAGCCCTTCTGTAATTCTGTAATGGACTGCTCCGTAATTACAGCTCTGCGATTTTTTATTATTTGTGGTGTTTGTCTTCCAGATTTAGTGGTTCTTGTAGTTCTTAAAAGTCAGGGGAATCACTGAAGACAGTTTTACTTTATGAATTGTGTAAACAGTAAGTACGGTGAATAGGTTAGGAATTATTTTTTTCCGGTACTGTGAGCAGCCTTAAGAGACGTGTATCATTTTAAAGGAGTAATATAATCCAAGACAGCAATTTTAAATCAATCCAAAGTGCAGTGACCTTTAGTGAGAGTTGTCTGGGAGGAAGCACTTTCCTTTGTGCCACTGTCTAGGAGGAGCCAACTAAGCAGCAAATGCTGGAGTCTGGATGATCTAGCAGAGTCACTTAGCTTTTTCAGGGTGAAGCTTTGTGTAGGTATTCCCGGATGTTACTAATTGTGGGTGGAGTAACTGTGGTTACTGATTCCGGTGGGACAACTGAAAGCTACTTCTTGGTTATCTCTACAAGCCCACTGGTCCAAACTGTCTGATTTGATTTCTGACCAACAGAGTGCCAGTGTGAGATAACTGTGTCTGCAAAAAATGCTCGTATGCAGTGACACACTGTATAAAATATAATCAAATATAACAGTGACATACAAAGGAAGAAAAACCCAGTGGTCTTCCAAGTGGAACATGCTGCAAATTGCCATGGGCATTTGAATCTCCAGAGATATTCTGCCCTGAGCACTGAGCAAGTGCAACAGTGTAGTGATGAGCCTGTTATCTGTAGCCTAGTGCCTGTTGGCATGGCCAGCAGAGCCTGAGCTAACAGTCAAGAAAACCACCAGGGAAGATCACGAAGTGCAGGTCAGGAACAAGGTCACGATAGCAATGGTGTTTGAGGTTTGCCTCTGATTTCTTTGTCTCTTCTGTACTTTGAAGGACTGAGCTCTCTTGGCTGTCAAGTCTGCGTTTTGCACAATGTTGCATTTCCTTATCGCAGCCAAATTGTTCATAGGAGAATATTGGTTAGATACAGAAAACCAGCTTACATAGACTAGAAGAAGCAAGACCAAGCTGTGGACAACAGGCTCTCTTGCTTTGTCCGCTTTAATCAGCGCATTCGCTCTCAACTTCTGTTGGCATTTTATCCAAGGATTATGTCAGATGTTTGCCTTTTGCTGTGCTTCTCTGACAGCGGTCATTCAGGCTACGTTCTACTGAAAATTCAGAAGCGGTTTCTTGAGTGCAAGTACCCTGCTTGAGACTCTTCACAGTTTTCAGAGATACAGTATTCCTATTTACATCAGATGGAATTGTGAACGCCTAATCTGTGTGAAAACTAGGGCAGGTTATATTCATGTAAATACCCACATTTCAAGTCAGCCTGGTTTAGATTTTTAATTGATTTTTTCCTCAAGATTACAGTACCTAAAAGAAATAGTAGTAACAGGTGATCAAGTTGCTTCCTGTGCCAAGAATGTCAGTGAGACCATTAAGTGAAATCAATATGAGAATTTTTGAGCACTTGATGAGTTGATGGGAAGGTTATGTGAGACTGCTTGCCGGTGTGTGAGGTGCAGCTTTGCAGAGGCAGCTGGATAGGCTAGATCAGTGGGCTGAGTCCAATTGCGTGATATTCAGCAAGGTTAAATGCAGGATCCTGCTCTTGGGGCATAACAACCCGATGCAGTAGTATAGCAACTGGGAAACTTGCCCAGCTGAGAAGGAGCAGGGGTACTGTTTGACAGCTGGCTGAATGTGAGCTAGCAATGTACCCAGGTGGCCCAGAAGGTGAATGGCATCCTGCTCTGTGTCAGAAATAGTGTGGCCAAGACTAGGGAAGTGATTGTCCCCTTGTGTGTGGCACTGGTGAGACTGCACCTCAAATACTGTGTTCAGTTTTGGGTCCCCATGAAGGCTACTGAGTTGCTTGAGTGTGGAAAAGAGCAATAAAGCTGGTGAAGGGAATAGAAAACACGGCTTCTGAGGAGCAGCTGAGGGAAGTGGGGTTGTTTCTTCTGGAGAAGAGGAGGCTCAGGGGAGACGTCATTGCCCTCTACAACTACCTGAAAGGAAGTTGTATTGAGGTGAGTGTCAGTTTCTCTTCTCAGGTGACAAGTGCTAGGACTAGAGGAAATGGCCTCAAGATGTGTCAAGGGAGGTTCAGGTTGTATGTGAGGAAGAGTTTCTTCGTGGAGAGGATGGTGAAGCATTGTAGCTGGAGGTGTTTAAGAGATGTGTGGATGTGGCATGAAGGGACAAGGTTTAGTGATGGCACTTGATAGGTCAGGTTGATGATCTTGAAGGTCTTTTCCAGCATAGATGATTATGATTCTGTGATTCTGTCTAAAGAAGGACGGGAATTACACAGAGGTGTGCTTTCTTAATAATGAATGGGTCCAACTAATGTTTTCATGTAGAATTTAATGTAGAGTTTCCATTCTGCCTTGGCACCCTACTATTACTTGAAGCTTTGCAAAGCAAATGCAGATGCAAATCAGCATGACTTCTTTTACTTCTGATAATGATCACAGCTCGCTCCCCCTTTAGCACAGGCTGGGAATATCCTTCATGTCATGCATCGTGATCGCGCTGTGCCAGAACAGAACAGATTCCAAGGCTGGGTGATTGCCTGCTGTTGACACTTGCTGGCTTCCTATTTGCAAGTGCATCTTTTGGTGCTCTCTTTTGGCAGAATGAGAGTGCTCGTTGTCCCTGCATAGACTACAAAACACTTGGATCACTTCTTCGTGTGACATGAATAAAATACGTGTTTGAGGGGGAAACACGTGGAAAAGGGGGAAGAAAGTGCACAAAAATTCTAATGTTTGCTCCCTTTGTACGCTTAATAAGGTTGTAGCTGAGTTCTTTGTTTGGACCAGGCAGTAAGCCCATGGCAATATACCCATTAGTGATGCCCTGCAACATCTACAACAAAGGTTTTCATGGACAAATCAATGGCATTTTTGCAACGTATTTTCATAATCTTTCTCTACTGTTTGTATTATCTACAAAACAAGGTACATTTATGGCTAATAATTCTAAGTGGCTTTGATTAGGCAGGATTTGCATTTAGAAAGGTTAACAAAAGTTAGCAAATTTAATACCATTTTAGCAGAAAGATCAGAAGCTAAGGTGTCTTTTCAGTTTATCAGTGTTCCCTGTAGTTTGTTGCTCCTATCAGGTGCCTGAAGCCATGAGAAGTTTTGATGCTGAAATTTGCAGGAGTTCAAGCAACAAACTTTGGATATATAGAACAGCCAGAGAGGTTTTTTTAGATTAGTGTTTAAAAATGTGTTGTGAATATAAAATGAAGGATCAGAATGTGTCAAAGCTGTGTATTTTTTAAGGCCATAGTGCTTTTGCAGTAAGTAAAGAAACGTGGTTGTTTAACTTGCAGCAAAAGGCTGTATTTTCCAAATGACTGAGGCTAAAGGTAGGTTGAACTTTCAGACTTCTGGCAGATAGCATTGAGCATGTGTTTATTTCCTTGTATAAAGAGGTATACTGTGCTGGATATTTACTGGGCTATGTGTGCCTGGCTGTGAGGTAGGGGTTGGCTTCCCTTCCTGCATCCTTATTAACAGCTTTTGTTATTTGAACGAATCTCATTTTTGCTTCAGTCCTCCATTATCCTTGTAAGAGATCTTCACTACCAATCTGGAGGTAAGGCAGATTAATTGTTACCTTGCTCTAACTGTAGTTGCAAGGTGGTTTAATTGTATCTCACTAGGATGTTAGTTCTCGCTTCTGATATTCTGGATTTTATTCAGTGCCCTGTTAGAGAACTCACCAGTCCTCTTGCTGTACTTCAGTGATCCTGTTGCAAAGAACTGAGCTCTGCAATACCTGCCTGTTAACTGCCTCCCTGGTTATTTTTTAATGGAAGCACATCTGAGCCTGCAGGTTTCAGCCCTAGTTCTCGTAACAAGAAGTGCTTCTCTTGATGTCTCTTACTGCCCTGTTATTTAGGCCTGTCACAGGAACTTCACCTTCCACCATGTTTTAGGAAATCCTTTTCCCCATCCTTTCCCTCTTCTTGCCCCTACAGTTTACTGTTCTGTACTTACATGCCTCTTATTTAAAAAATAACAAGCAAAAATTGAGCTATCCGTTCCTTGGGAAGAATGGGCCCTCTCTTCTTACTTCTACCCACAGCACGAGTAGCGTGCTTCCTTTGTGATTTCTCTGAACAGTGGGTTGTGCTAGTATATATGTGTTGCACTGGGAAATGTTGCTGCTCTTTGTAGCAGAGCTTCATAAAAAAAAAAAAAAAAGAATTCTTTTATTGCTTGAAGCTCCTTTACACTCTTTTACTTTCTACTTCCCTTGATATGTACAGCAACGTGCGAGAATTGCTGCTGTAAAATTTGTGGAAATTTCCTTCATTGCGACTGGAAGTATCTAGACAAGATCCCTCTGATAGACAAAAAAGAAATTAAACTTCAGTTTGCAGCTGGCCATTATGTTGCAGCAATAGCATTGCTGTCATCTGGGTGCCTAGGGTATGTCCCGACGGACTTCTTCTCTATAAAGATTTTAAATAAATATGACAGGAGCCCAATACCCTTCTGTCAATTTTAATGTCATAGCAGCAAGAATTCAGAGCGAGTATACTCAAGAGGTCTGTCTTCTCTTCTGAACATGCAGGTTCATAATAGGAATGCCACACTGGTTAATACAAAATTTTGCCATAAAATAGAGGATGAAAATTAGAAAATGGTTTGGCCTTTTGATAAATTAAAGGTGTTCTCTTTACAGCTGGTCATTCTGCTTTCTTAGTGGTGATAAAACTCAAAATGAATGGGTAGGTATTTGGTATGAAAAATCTGCAAACTTTTTTTTGCCGGTTGAAGGTTTATATGTATCAATTTATAAAACAATCTCAGGAAAGACTGTGAAAGGAGGAT
This sequence comes from Aythya ferina, assembly GCF_964211825.1. Lineage (NCBI taxonomy): Eukaryota > Metazoa > Chordata > Aves > Anseriformes > Anatidae > Aythya > Aythya ferina. Next base: position 85,277,523 of record NC_140297.1, read on the forward strand.
TACAAATGAATACAAAAACAAGCAGTAAAAGTGTCCGGAGTTGTTATGGCTTTTTGTTCTTTGGGTTCATAAACATAACTATCATGTTTTGACCAAAAACCTGTAGTACTTCCCCTGACTGTTTTTTTAATCCTCCATCAGAGACTTAATTTTCACTGGACCCCAGCATGTTTCTGGGGGCAGAGTCCTGCCTCACCACTTGATTTGCACCTGCCATATGGAAGGGAATCACTACAAGACCGAGAATATGTGGCCACGGACCACATATTGCAGAGGTTTTGAGCTATTTATAAGATCACATGAATTCAGAAGAGTTTACCTGAATCAGGCAGTGCATCATCTTATGCTCCAGACTGCAGCAAAATTTGGTTGCTACAAATTCCCAATCTTTTTATTTACATGTGAAGTGATTGTGCAGTAAGTTAGAGGTGTGTTTTAGGAAAGCAGCAGGTTTGGAGCAGTGTTACCCGTAGTCCTCACTCCTCTGAAAATAAACAATTTGATGATTAATTTGCCATTGTGCACAGTTAATGTGTTACCATTAAAAACAAACAAAAAGCTATTGATTTGAGAGCTAGTCTTTGGGAGCTAAGAGACAGAGGCAGCTAGAGGTTGGGGGAATAGAGAGGATGGGATCATTGCCTTCCTTGTACCCTCTACCAAAAAGTACCATTAAAAATTTCCTCTTGGTTCCTGCTCCTGCAGATGTTGATCTCCCTCTAACCACTTGCTTTTGTAGTTAAACCTAAACGGAGCTGTTTTGTACTGAATTCTTAAAATAGTCAGCATTATGCAGTAATGCTGTAAGTCCCAGGAGCCTGGAGAGTCTTAGTAGTGGGAAGGGACATAAGGAAATGTTATAGAAGCATGAACTGAAAAACAAACAAAAATATATATATATTTTTTTTTGCAATTGAAATGTCTCATATTTACAAAATATTTCTTCAAAATGTGAACATTGAAAAGAATAAGCCATCAGTCACACTGCTTTATGAACTGTCCTGCACTATAGTGTTACAAATGCACACACCTGGCTGTGTGTGTGTGATGGAAGGTGCACTTACTTCAGTAATTGCTATTTCCATTTTTTTAATTGTTTGAAAACCTCATTCCGGTATCATATGTTATCCATTAATTTTCAGTGATTTACTGGGACTCCATTGCTCTGTTCACATCTGCAGAGTAAAAATGACCTACCGAATTGGTAGAGTTCTCCACCTTTAGATGTTGATGGATTTCTAGAAAAGCTATGTCCTATCTCATTAGGAAATTATTAATTGAAATGTTTGTATGTCCCAATGCACACAGGATGACAGAAATGGCTCTTTGAAGTGTACAGGAGAATCAAGGGTTCTTCTAAAATTTATTTATTTTTTGCTAATTTAACTTGGATTGATGCTTAGGTGCAATTTATTTTTAAAATAAATGTGCTTTACTTATGTCTGTTGTCCCTGATTTCAAAGGTAAGGAAGGTGATAACATATTAAGTCAACTCCCGTTATTATATTGTCTATTTTAATAATATCCAGACAGTAGCCAGAGGTACTACCACTATGCAGATGTTTTGGAGAAGCCGTGTTCTTGCTGAGGACACCCCATAGCTACAATTACAGAAACATAACTTCAGACAGCGCTCTAGCAAGAAATGCGCCACCAGGTAGTGGATACGGTAAAATGAGTCATTTTTACAGTCTTTTTATTTCTGTTGTCATCTGCATGGAAACGACCAGTGTAAAATACCATTGCAAACGACTGGTATGAAGTACCAACAGTATTACCGCTGTTTAATGAATTTAAATTCAGCTGAGACTCTGGATGCTTGTTTTAATTCCTCAGACCGATCTGTTTGTCCTCTAAAAGCAAAGCGAAGAAGCAGAGCTATGTATGTGTCACAGAGAAAGGTGTAATCTAAACATGTTATACTAAGTGTTTGGTAATGAATGGTAGAAACCAGTGTAGGCAAGTGGTTAGCTGCCCTCTTGCAGGTGCTATAATACTTGATTAAGGAACAGAAGCTCTGTAGCTGTTATTAATACATGCCATTCAAACAAATGTACCAGGATGTGACAGATCTAACAGACCAAACTAGAAAATTAGCAGTTGTTTTTGTTAGATTAACAGAAAAATTGCTAAAGGTATTGACATTCAGGGGTTTTTAGTTGCTTGAAGACTCCTATATCCCATTTAAATGAATGGCTACTATTACAGAACTATATTCAGATTTAACAGCACATTGATCCGTTATCCATTTGAATTGCCACAGATTTTATTATCACTTAAAAATCTGGACATTTGTTTCACAGTGAGTGAAAGTTTAACATCCAAGAACTCCTCTTGAAATCCTCAGACTGTAATGCTTTAAATCCCATTGCTATTGATTTCTTCAGGGTCATTTTGTGTGTGTTTCCTCAGTATGAAGTTCCAGTCCCATTGACATTAGTGGAAGTTCTGCAGTTGATTTTAGTAATATCAAATGTTGACCTTCTGGATTAAACCCTTAAGATAAATAAGAAGGGAAGAAACCATCTGTTCTGACTGTTCAGGTAGCTGGATGCTTCTAGACGAAAAAGGAAGATTCTGGCTGTCCTAGCACCACGGATCAGCAGCATGGGGGTAGCAATGGTAGCAGAGGAATTAAGTGGTTGCTTCCTGGCAGGTCAATGGAGGTTGTTTTCTCTGTGGAGAAATTCAGTTTCTCAAAGTTCACTTAAACAAATAGCATATAGCAATCAAATAGCAAATAAATTAAATATATTTGTTTAAATAGCATATTAAACAAATAGCATATTTGTTTAAGTGAACTTTGAGAAACTGAATCTCTTTTTGAGAGCTTTGTTCTGTGCCTTCTGTTGTATTAAAAACCTAGCTGGGCTAAGTTCATTAGTGACTAGGGTTTTTTGTTGCTTACTCTTTAATATTAGAAATAAGCTGTTAAATTGAAAACATTTTTTAAACTCTGTCTTCTGTTGCTTCTTTATGAGCTCTAAATACAAGAATACAGCAAGCATGATTCCTTTGCTTCCTGCGTCTGAATTAAGAGGATGTTTTTGTTCAAAGATTTGCTAGTCTCTTATTCCTATGACAAGATTCATTCCCCTTGAAATTGCACTTGCCATTGGATGGTAAGGAGGATTGTGTCAATAATGTTGGAAAGGTTTGAACTAAAGCATGTTCCTGGCCAGGCGACTTGCACAATCTTCAGCCTGGGATCTGACAGTGCAAGACATAACCTTCCAAAGCACCCTTGGTTGTGCTTGGAGCCTTCCCAGGTGTGGCATTTTGAAATGGGCAAGAATTTTGTCACGATCTCTTCTGCTGCAGGGGGAGTTGTGAACATCCACAGGAGTAACAAAAAAGCTGATTTTTGTCTGTGTTGGCATTGGAGAGACTCATGCAACAGTAAGGCGCTACTGCAGCACGGAAACTGCGCCGCATGTGTAGTGCAGAATTGGGTTAAGGAGGCTTCTTGTAATAGTGCTGTGGATGTGGGAGATGGTGTAGTATTTACATACATGAATATGCATACGTGTCTCTCTGTGTCTAGAGTGTCGTTTGGAGTAATAAGGAAAGATAATGCAATTGTTGAAAGCGATAGAGTGAAATGTGCACGTCTGCTGAATTAGTTAATGGCTTGAGGCGTGTGAAGGCGAGGGTGAGGTATGGCTTCTAACAGCTGTGATTGGGACGTTCTGGGCCACTGCTGCGTGTCTCTGAGATGAAGAAATTCACCAGGACAGGAGTGAGAAGCCTTCAGCCTTCTCATTAGCTTCTAACTTCTGCATCCCCTTCGTCGCACTCACATCACACATTCCTAGTGCAGTGTCAATGGCATTTTTCAAATTCTACTCCATCTTCCATCTGCTACAGATGTTGGAGGACCTGCAACAGTGCTGCAACTGAATAATGTATCTCTGATGCTGAGATGATGTAGTGCAGGCCCATAGTTGTCATATTCTCAGTGTGAAAGCGTGTTACCATCATGGGAACATATTCTGAAATGCACTTAACTGTGTGACTAGAGTGAAAAACTTGGTCCTCTCTTCCCTTGGCACCATGGTCTTTGCTGGCCAACCATTTTGCAAATGCTTGAAGTCTGCCCTTCTTAATTCCTTATTTTAGAGTTTCCTTTGAGTTACCAGCATTTAATTATTACTTGCTTTATGTCAGTTTTCGTAGCTCTCATTTTTCTTTTTAAGGGGCTACAAACGCTATGTGGGCTAATGCTGCAGTTAGACGAGGTTGAACCCTGATACACAAACCAACTGTGGACTGTTTCTAAATCCTCTGAGCCTATAGAAAAGGTGAAATACTTAAGTCTTTGTTCTGTGATCAGAAGAAGGCAAGAAAGAAATTTACTCTCTGTATAGCTTGTACAACAATGTAGATGACAGATTGTGGATAGCAATCTCTCTTTCTTAAATAATTTTCTCCGTGGCTAAAACATGCACTAAACCCAAAGATGAATGAGATTGATCTGGTGAGATTAATCAGGCCATATGCTGCGGCTAGTTGATGGTGATTGTAAGAACAATGAATGTCAATCGGTTGCTATCAAATGTAATGGGCAGTGATTTACCATCTCATTAAAAGATCAGGACACACAATTTGCTTGTGTATGAATAGCCAAGCAAATAGTCATTACAATGTCCTGCTAGGGCTTTAGGCTCTTCCTATGCAGACAAATGCAAGCTTTCAGGAAGAAAAGGGTTGAGCAGAGTGGAACCTAGCTTATGGGATATATTGGGACACAAACTAAACACGTGGAGACAAGAAAATTGTTCTCTAAAAGTAGCGTGTGGCTGTGTGTGCATGTATGTGTATGCCTGGGTATCCATATATATATAAATATATATGAACACATACATATACACACACTTCAGTTCATCGAGAGGAAACATTTCTTTTCCTTGTTTTAGTGTCTGCCACAACACCTGGATTTTTTCGAGGGTGTATACTTACTGTACAGAAAACTCAGAGGTTCAACAGTGCCATCCTGTGGGTGATCTTAAAGGTTTGAAAGTTATGGCAGATAAATAAATGACCTCAACAGGATAAATTAACATGGAATATCAGATACTGTACGTCCCTGCGCAATCAACTAGCATATTTCCCTCTGGTAGTCAGTCAGGCTAATTATTACTTTTCTGTCCAGAAAATTAATAACCTAAATGCATTACAGCCAATTGGAAAGTATTTCAGGCAAGCTGATGAGCAGTGTGCTTGTTAGTCTTTCTCTATTGCTGAGAAATGTGCTTTTAATCATCTCAGTGTGTTTTTAATCATCTCAGAATTTATTTTTGCAGACAATGCCAAAATTAAAAGCAACCACGTAAATTCAAATAAGCACCGCTAGAAAGTAGTATCTGGACATCTTTAAAAAGGAATTAAACTAGGAATAGTTAGCTTTAATGTTTCATAACCAGAATATATGAATTTCCAAGTAACCTTGAAGATTAAGCCGGGTGGTTTGAACAACTTGCCAAAACGGTTTTAATTCTAGAAAGCCAAGGGCGAGATTAAAGTCAGAAGTTTTGTTGACTGAAGTTGGATTTCCGACTAGAGTATTTTGAGGACTTTTTGTTCATAGAGCGACTGTTTTGGTAGGCACAAGGTATAAAACCTGCTCTAATTAGGGAACAGTTGGGGGATCAAGGGGTGATTGAACATACTACTTAATGTTATTCACTTTGCTTGCCTAAGCAACTTGTTAAGGAGGCTGCATGGTGTGTTTACTTGGAAAATGAGCAAAGAAATAGAGGGCGAGCTGGTCAATAGAAGGTTATTCTCCCTTTTCAAGTCCTTGCTATATTGGGGTGTTCGAGGGGCGAGGTGCTGTCTGCATGCTGCCTTTGCCCAGCAGTGCGGGTGCGTCTCCAGTTGGCAGCAGGTCTCTGGCATTGCTCCTTCACACTCCATAGTCAGGGAGGCCAGCTACAGGTCAGTGCATGCCACTGGGTGGCTTGAGAGAGGCAAGGAAACACAAAAAATTCACCATCGCTTTTTGATAGTTAAAAATTGTGACATGGTTTGTGGTTCCTAAGTCTCTGAAAAACATGTCATGCCATTATTTCATGCATCTGTTTGCCAGGCCCCTGTAACAGCAGATGATGACGACTGGTAAGAGGACAAATAATTATTTCCCACAAAGAGGAAAAGACAAATATGAGCTACACACGTTTAGAAGATAATGCAGTTTAATGTAGTTTTAAAGCAATTACCATTTTTGTACCTATTTAAAAAAAATAATTCTAGCCTAGCAAAAAAATGGTGTGTGTTCAGTTCTATCCTTTTTAAAGCAGGCTAGCCTGTTTAAATATTTCCATACTGGGAATCCTGAGTCTGTGCTTATACCCTGATCTACAGTACTGAAATGAATTCTGGATGAATCAGATGTATCAGGAAAATAATCTCTTGTGATATCTAATCGAAGACGGAGAAGATAATGAAATTTCAAAGTTTAACCTCTGCACGGGTGTCTCTTTGTAGTCCTTGTAATTTCAAGGTTAACTTGAGCCCCAGAATACCAGCACTTTTACAACTTTTTCATGTTTCTATACTGATGTGAATGTGTTTAAGCTGTATAAATGTCTAATTCTGGTTTTGAATCTCCTTAAACTCTTGGTCTTAATGTTACTTTATTTTCAGGAGGTTCTGCATTTAATTCTCTGGTATTTTAAAGGTGTCTGCTATTACTAGTTTTAAATGCATGTCTTTAACTTTCTGCAAGTGTTATTTTTCTATGTATACTATTTTCTATGTATACTATAAAGAAGATAAATGGGAACAATATTCTCCAGCCTTGCGTATACAGAGCGCAAATAGGTCTTAGCTCTTTACTCACGTAGAAGGTTCTGCATGCCCTCTTGGTTATTTTTTCCATCTTTATTTCTGCTCTGATTCTTTTGTTATGGTGTTTCTGGACTGAATACAATATTTTATACGACATATATTGTGAGGTACTATGTTTACCATTGCTTTTTCCTGTTCTTTATTTGTTTTAGTGTGTTTTCATTTTTCCAATTGCCAGTGATTATTGAGTGCTAGCTTTGATCCATGGTTCTATTTCCTAGTTAGTTATCTCTAAACGCAGTCTTTTATTCTGAATCATGCTTTGAGTAATGCTTACCATCTTTTATCCAGATCAGGACTGCCACTCAACCAGCCACTGGAAACTGGCATCAGATCCACCCTGTCAAGTAACACGGTGCTAGGCAATCAAGGTGCTGCAAACAGGGCAGAGGCTGGGCTCCTTCCTGTGCTTTGGACCACTCTTAAAAAGTTGTGTGGTCTGTATATGTACGTAGCCTGTGCGTGTGTGTGCATACACTGCGCAGATTCAGTTAATGACTATAACAATCACTATTTACTTGGAAAACTGATTAGTTCAGTTTCTATATTTCAAATGGAATGGGATAAATAACCACCTCTGCATGTTTTCCGTGGGCTGTAGGAGATTCCACAGTAATGCCTTTGTGTTTGTCTTTGCAATATTTCTGTCAGACTTGAGCTCAACCAGTCCCTCTGAGGTGAAGACGTAAGATTTTAGTGTTATTAATGCCTCATTTCATCTAGTTAATGATCTTTTCAAGTATTCCATTTACTTGCAATGTCAGATAAAGACCTTATTTAAGCTAAGTATTATGAAATAATGGAAATCTTTATTTTATGTGAATACAATCAGGATAAATGAATCTAGTGGAGATTCGGAAGTTAAATAGGTGCCGTTCTTAGCAGCGTCGCACATGTAAAATCAGGGTAAGTTCTTTGAGCACTGAAATCTTGACAGATGCGTTCTCTTCCTCTGTTATAATAAAACAAGTGTTCGCTCTGAAAATATTGACACACAATAAGCAGTCTGGGAAAATACACTGTTGTATTCCTGCACAACATCAGCTAAGGCTATCATTTAATGATAAACAAATGTGTGCATTAAACAGCTTTAAAACATATATTTGTAAACAAGTACAATTTTTGTAAGAAAGTAATTTTTTTTTGCTTTCTTGCTTACTGATGCCTAAACAAAGGAATGCTGCATCTTCAAAACAACATCTGTCAAACCAATTTTCATCAGATTAAGTATATCCTCAAAGCAACCACCACGGCTTACAAAATAATAGAAATGTAGGTTGTGCTTTACATAAAACACCAATAGAATTTAAAGCACTTGACAGTGTTTTACAAATGTAGCAACAATAGCCTATGCATAGTCTCTAGTTTTGTGTCTATTTTTGGTAAGCTCTTTGGAAGGATAGCGAATGATGTTGGAATACCACAACTGCACTAGATGTCCTGGAGTGTGATTATGAAATTACGGGCCTGGCAGCTAATCTGTATCTGACAAAGCCAATGGTTTGAGAGTCTGGCAGTGGAGATTTGATTCATGCTTTAATTTCATTTTTAATGAGAGAAATCTTTTTGCAGATGATCTTCTTCACAATAAATTCAGTGAGTGATTATCCAGGTCTTTCTCTGATCAGTTGAATTCCTCATTAGTATAGGTGTATGATTATAGATGCTCCGGGCTGATTCTGGTTCAATAGATCATCTGAGATAATTGATAATATTAAAGTTTTAAAGATTTTTTCTGGGACAATGTGATCTAGTAGAAATTAGGAAAAAGATGGTGGCTCTAAGGTAGAATCATAAGGATACAGGTGCATTCAATCATTCACATTTCTGGCCAGCCTTCTGGCTTTTTCCCTGCTAAAGAATAATTAACTTATGTAAATGAGCTCAGTGGTCGGCTGGTGTTACTTCCACTGGAGTGAAGTGTTCACTTGTTGGCTTTTGTAATCAGTTAACTACAGAGGTGAAGCTTCATTGCGGCATTTATTGAGTGCAGTTGCTCAGGTCAGCCAGAAGTGAATGCAGGGTTTTCTGAGGAAAAAAAGAAAAAACAACAAAAGGCCTTTTGGATAGTAGAAGTGCTTGAGCTGGAAGTCAGGTCAGCATTCTCATTAGTTCCCATTGGCTGGAAATCTAGCACAAAGCAAGAGGAGTTCAATCAAAAAACCACAAGGAGGGCAAACAAGGGTGAAAATTGATGTCAAATCCTTTCCAAGTATGGCTGGATGTAGGTAAGTTTTTACAACTCTGGTTTCCATGTAGGTTGTTCCCCTTGTGTTCTGTGCCATCCTAAAATGTTCTGCGTTAACTTTAGGCAAGTTGGCATAAGGCATTCTGGTGACTACCCCACCTGTGAGTCCTGATTACTCTCTTATTCTTAAGATAGTGCTGCTAATGACAGTCCCAGAATAAGCTGTACACAAACAAGGCTAAATACATTATTTCATGATAGAGTTCAAGGTATAGTCTTCATATACAAAGGATATAGTTCTTACCAGGAAAATGGTATTACTGATTTCTTTTCATCTCTACAGGGAGATGTCAACTACATCTGTGTTACTACCTGAAATGTAGAATTCTGACTGGCTTTTAGCATAACTTTTTATGAAAATGATCCCTATATGATCTTCAGCCTAATTCCTGAGACAAAAGAACAGACAACTAAATGAAAAATAAGTACAGAAACGTACGGTATTTTCTATCTCTGTCCAACTTTGTTGTGTACCCAGGGAACTTAGCACTTGTGAGCTCAGGCTCCTTGAATATTAACAGCATTACATTCCTAAACAGGATACCAGAATTTCTGAGAAGACTTAAAATATACAGTGGAAAAAGCTCAATTTGAAACAACCATTATGCTAGAGGTTCCTTCTGGTTTTCAATTTTGGCCAAAACAATGAAACATTTGTTTTTAAAGCAAGAAGTATGGCATGGTGGTGGTTAGACAAGCCATAGCACGTTCAGCAAATATAGGCTCTTTTCAGGAAATGTTGATTTGAATTTCGTGCATCACCCAAGCATAGTGAACACTCAAAGGTCATAGTAAGAATATAAGAAAAAAATCAATCTGATTTGAATTTCTCACAATCTAATATTGTTAATAGGGAAAGAGCAATTTGTTTGATATTGCACTGAGTATGATTAAAGCCAGATCCCATGTGTAATTAAAGAACTTGCTATGTCTTTTTTCTGTTTTTGCCATTCATTTCCTTTATACTGTCGTGGTGTTAGTTTATGAATGGAGCTGTCAGCCACCACAGTACATCTGTGTTTTCTCAGAGTTATTTCTTTGAGTTTGTTGGTCGCCATACAAGATACCTTATCTAGACTGTAATGTACTAATTGGCTCAGTACAATCAGGGTAAAATGAAAGTATTTTGCTGTTGATCTTTGCTTGATATTAGTTTATATTAACAGAAAATAAGATTGAAGAGGTGCTAATTCAGCTAACAAAATACTCTTTCTCATTGCAGGAAATATTACTGGTACTTTGAAATGGAACTATTATAAAGCAAAACTTTTTTTCCCCCTTTTTCTAATCCTTCTACTCTTTATCACTTTTTAAAATTTCTAGGGTTGGTGAGTTTTCTTAAACATCTGGAGTGTTCAGAGACTCTAGCAATACCATGACTTAATCAGGGCTCAGGTGATATTTATTAGACCATTATATCAAGGTCTCATAGTGCGCTGCTTATCACCTTAACTTCGCATAGCATCATACCAAAAATCTTTACAAGCTTTCTATGACAGAGATTTTGTGAAGCTGCTGCTCTTGATCCTGTTGCAGACCTCCACGCGGGTGTATGGTTTTACCATATGCCACCAAAGTTGCTGAGCATATGAAATGTAGGTGCTATGGCAATGCTCACCACCATATGTGCTGGCCTGTCTGCAGTTTGGTCTTCTTGTAAAGGTTGTCAGTTCAGTAGGTCAGTGGTCCAGGGAATCTGATTCCTTGTGTTGACCAAGTGTGAGTTGAATTCTACTGTTGAGTCTGTTCCTATTGATGTGAATGGAAGTCTGCAAATCAAAAAGTGGAGCAGAGTTTGCTTTATGTTTTTTAGCATTTGTTTTATTGTGGACATAGTTCTCCTGTGTAATAGAGTAGATAAATATCTGCTTTAAAGTCTGTGATTTAAAGTATTAGGTCTTGTTTTTTCTAAGACTCGGAATCGTAATTCATTTGACTGACTTATATAAAGTTGGATTTTATTTTATTTTCCATAACAGCAGTAAGTTTAGTCTCATTGCAGTTTCCATTTTTTCTTGCAATACAAATATACTAAGCCCAAAGCATACTGGAGGCAGCTCATATATAAAATTGGACGATTAATAAACCAATGGAAACAAACCAAGACTCTCAGCTTTAAGTAACAAACTAAGCTTTCAGACTAGCCTTTCACTGCTGTCTCTCAATTAACATGAAGTAAGAGCAGTCAAAACATACAGGTCTGTATCAGTGTTCTTGGCTGTAATAAGGCAAAAGTCATTGGAAGAGGAAATTTTTCTTATTTGAAACATTAATTGCCAAAAATGCCACTTTTTTTTTTTCATTGTATGTGTGACATGCTTTTGATTTTTACCTTCTAAATATTTGGTGAAAGTAATCCCTTTTTTTTTTTTTTTCCAGCCCACCTAAGCCAACAGTGTTCATCTCTGGTGTCATTGCTCGGGTAAGATTATCATTAAATTTCTTTCAGCCATAGGAAAATGATTGTAGGCTTTTCAGAATTATTACTGATCAGAACAAAATTAATCTTTTTCATTCCCCTTTCTCTTTTATTATAAAGAGCTTTATGGTTTCTACATTTGTTTCAGTCCCTTTGAGCATTCTGTCTGGGTTTTGTGTGAAATTGAAATTATTGAAATGGCTTCCACTGTTTTAATTTCAGCACTTAAAGTTTATTGGATCTTCTTTTCATATCTAAGGCAGATATTACTGCATTCCTGTCTTTAAAGGCAATTGCATGTAAACCTGCTGCTACAGTTTGACCTGTGATGTGGAGCAGCACTTCTGCCTGTGGTGGCACATGTTTGAAGACACGGAGCTACCCTATGTGCCTTGGGGTACAGGGAGTTCTAGGTGTTTGTTCCCTGACCTTTAACAACAAGCAAGACCTGGAAATCCATAAGCTTAATCATCAGTATTAACAAGCCATTAATTATCTGGTCAGTAATTCGTGCCTTGTGCATAGGGTTTTTACCTTGGCTTTACATGATGGTTATCGCTAGGGTGTGTAAGGTGGTTTACATGTCTACAAACAAGTCAGAGAAGAGCTGCACTTGCATCTTCTGTTTGAGACAACAGGGTGTGAGGGGTCAGAGAGGTATGGAAAAGGCAGAACAGCATAAAGGGGAAAGAATGTAGAAAATGTTAATTCTGAGAAGAGGTGTTTGAAAATTAGAAGCAGCTTGGAGCAGAGAACAAAGTAGAAAAAATATAAAAAGCTAACCTCGTGATCAAGATAAAAATAAAATGCTGGCAGAGTAGAAGTGAAGAATTTGGAGTAGGTTGGAATGGGGTCAGGTGTGAACCAGGCAATCTGAGGTGTCTGCTTTATACAAAATATTTCTGTGTAACACTGTCACCCCATGAACCCATGGAATACAGACTGTTTTTGCCTGTGTTTGTCCCATTTTCCAAACAGAATTTGCAGTGCTGTTCTCTCCCTGTCACTGAGGACTGAGAGAAGTTGTTTCCCACTGCTTTTTGAAAACTTCATGGGACTGACCCTAGAAAAGAAAGTTCTAAGTTGGTGACATGAGGATTACATGTGAACTGATACTGTAGAACAGTAGCAAGTGAGAACTAAGACTAACAGACCTTGTTAGAAGAGCAAGTTAAACTTAAAAGCTAGGGAGCTCCAAGATTTGAGTCAAAAGTAGTTTTAGATCCTGCCTTTCTTCCTACAGAACTAGCATTTCTACAGTTGGTTTTCCTGTGCAGGTCATTTCTCAAGCTGCCTTAGATTATTTGTGAAATAGTTCCTCTTTCTTGCTGTGTTGTGAAAACCAAGTACATTGAATAGATCTGACTCTACGGAGACAGTGAAGAGTGACTTAGCACAAGCATCTATTAAATGCTGAAGTTAAAACATTGTTTTTTTTTTTTTCCCATTGGATTGCTTTAAGATACTGTGTTCTTAGGTGCTATGTATAATTGGAAGAAGCTAAATCTGTGCAGGTGAAATTTTGAACTTGTCTGAAAGAATAGCAAGATACTACGTGTACAGGGGACTTAGAGGAATATGTTGCACTGTTTTGCATCTGCTCTTTACGTTAAAAAAAAAAAAAAAAAAAAAACTTATATCCACTTGAAACGGAACACAGGGATCTAAGGTGTCTTAAATTTTTCCTGATGTGTTCTTCAAACAGGGTGATAAGGACTTCCCTCCAGCTGCAGCTCAGGTGGCTCATCAGAAACCACATCCTTCTGTGGAAAAGCTTCCTCACCCTCAACACGTCAAGCAGCATATTCACCAACCTCGCAAGTGAGCTCTCCATCAAAATCTCAGCCAAACTGCCATCAGTGAACATGTTTGAGAGAAGACAATGACACTTAACGATTTACACTATCAAATCTGTAATATTGACCCCTAAAATTATATTCTGTTTCTTCTACTTTAATTCCAAAGGGCTAATAAGAACGAAGACATTCAGTTGATATACTAGATGGAGAATTTTCCCCTTCTCTGTTTAGTATTTGCGGATCAAGGGTGGGATTTTTTGATAAGACTCTCTTACTGCCAAGACAAAACTTTAGTATGAATATGATTAATGAGCTTAAAGCTTGTACTTTTAGTTCTGGCATTACAATAGCAGATAATTATGTAGTTTTTATGCTAAATCAGTACGGAACAACCCTTTTGTACTGGTACTTTTATTATCTGGAGGGAGTTTGTGTGTGAGACAGACAGATTCCATAGATAGCTTCCTAAAATGTTAGGTGTCAGTGGCTGTGCCCTCTGATTTGAACTAGTGAAATGATAAAAGGGTCCAAATATATTCTCAATTGGACAGAAATCCAGTTGAATCCTCTTTCTACCCCTTCGCACTCGTAGTCTTGCTGAAATTCTTCAGTGCAGGCTCTGCACGTATGGAGGTCTGTGGAATGGAGAGGAAGAAGCAGTCAGAGTTACAAGTACGCTGCTGCTGTAGATGACCGATCTGTGATCTCATGGGTCCCACTGCGGCCTGTATTTTTATGAGGTGGTAATTTCTCAGTTCTAATAACAAGTTGAAGCAGTTCAGGACCTTCCAGAACTGAACTTAAAATAAACTGAAGAAAAATCTGGTTTCTTTTTTAAATTACACTTTGAGATCGCTGTTGGAAGATAAGTGGTAACATCATTAAATGTGTTTAGGTTTATGACCCAACCTCTGTTGTGCATCCTTTCTTTATTGTAAGGACAATAATGGTACAAGGGAATAAAAGTTACCTTTCAGATAAAGCAATTTGATTAGGTTAGGCCACATAATCACATCTTTTCATTACACAGTTCAAAAAGAAAAAAATCACAAGCTCTATCATCTTCCTTCTACAACTCATCTCTATAAAACCCAGGAAAAATATTTTTTTAAACATTCCACCTACATTTTTAAAGTGTACTTCTGTTTTTAACTGACTATAAATACAGTGCAGGTTTTAATGCCGTGTAGGTTCATAAAACTTCTAACATCCTCAAAAACTGGGTACAGGAGCTAGCTCTGCAATCATTTACCTGCCAGCTTAGTTAAAGTTTGTCATCACTTGGTGCTTTACTAGTTCATTTATGTTTAAAAGCAAATACTAGGAAAAACAGTGAACGGGGGTTTTCAAAACAATTTTCTTTAAGATTTTCCTTAAATATCTGCAGTTTCAATAATTATTCTTTGAATAACTGATTTAAAACAACAATTCTGTGAAATACGGCCCATTTCACAAGCAAAATAACTCGCTTCATGTAGGTAAAAGGGACCTGATACGTCCATCTATTTGTAGGCTTGAAATGGAAAAGGTGTTCTACAAAGGATAGGCATGCATGCATATATTTATTCTGCACCCAGGGAGGGATGTACAATCCATGTATGCAGTCCTTATTTTCAATTTAATTAGATGACTACTTGTCTTAGAGAATGAGAACATTGGTTTTAAGAATTATTCTGTATTAGAATATGCATAATTTTTAAATATGCTTTGTTTCTGATGTCGGTACTTCTGAGGCCTTGTTCATTGCCACTCATGAGTGTCCAAGTGATTCACAAATGAGTAATTTATTCATAAAGGTAGAATTGTTGAACCTTGTGGAATATTTATGTGAGCTAATGCACTGGCAGGAACATTTGGAAGATTCAGGACAGCAAGGGGTGGCATCTCATTGGTAGTGCATGGGACTATTGATTGCACTATAGTGCATGGACCATGATTGGGAATGATGTGGATGGGATTCAGCTCTAGTTTTGTGTCTACATCTAAAGTAGTGTCTACACTCAAACTGTAGACAATAATGTAGTCAAAACAGTCAGTGTGCGTATGACGTGACCAACATTTTCAAGACAACCTAAATCACTCTCAACTCTATTAACTGTAGTGGAAAACTAAATTTACTTTGGTATAGTTGCACAGAATTTTGTGGGGCTGGATACCTCTACTCTGTGTCTAGTAACAGCAGGTACAAATGTGTGTTTCTACCTTTTGCAAGCAACACCATATTTCTAGCCTTTTATTAAAAATTGCGAATACAGGTGCTTTTGACTTACAAACTGCTCCTGGTTGTTAATGCAATATATATATACAGCATATATAGACAGTATCTGAATTTTGTCTGTGATTACTTAGATGGATATATATACGTTTGTACAATGGAGTATGACTCCCAAGATAGCTTTAGTGCCTTTTAGAGTGCAGGAATTCCTATACAGTTAGAAAATGTCTCTGTATGAAAGCATATTCTGTATTGTTGGAAGGTATCCATGTTGATGCATAGGTTGCCTTACCAAAGTGTTACCTTGCTGAGAATAAAGAATCATAACTGGTGATCTGGATTGTCTACTGGTGATTATTATACTGGTGTTTATTATACTTTCTAAGTAAGTAAGTATGTCACAATAACATATTGCACAGCAGGTGTTCAGATATTAATATTAAATGATTGCAAAAGAAATTTTCTGGGACTGTCAAAGTGACAATAATGCAACAATAAAGCATGAGATTGTATATTGGGCTCATTTTTCTATAAGCACAGTGCAAATCAGGGTGGAGTTTTGTGGGTTTTATGGAATTTTAGTACAGAATGCCACAAGACTAATCAACATTTTATAGTTATTGAAAATTATTAGGAGGTTTTATGACATAGTGGATGAACTGTTTTTGAATTCTTCCAACTAGAAGGCAAGTTGCTGTCTTCCACTATGAAACTGGAGTTTCCCCACTAGGTCTTTGCCAAGGTATAGAATCTTAGACTGGTAATAAATCAGTATGGTAAAGGAAATGAGATTTAACATTTTCTGCTACTTTTCAAGTCCTAGTCTTCTTTCAGAAACGAAAATTTTATAACCAGAAGAGTTGGCAGGCTTCCTGTAATACTAGTGGTAACATTGCATTGTACGTGCCATTACACAAGTGATTCACATAAGACTTTGGATAAGTGACCACAGGGTTTTTGGAAGCTTTCTGATATTTTTGGCATCCTATATTTAGTATATGGTTAGTGTGTATATAATAAACATAAAGGATACCTCACAGTACAAATATGATAGACTTGCTTTCTTGAGACTATTACAATATTAGCTCCTTAGCCTCAGCAGTCATGTACTACATTGTTCAAAAACTGTCTTCTTTCATTAAATTTTGGAAAAATACTTGGGCGTGACATCTGGCATGCTTGTTGATTGAGTTGTCCATAATTATTCCAAGTACCATGGCCCTGTTTTCAGCAGTTAGTAGTAATTAGAGTTTATTTACTTCTAATTTTAACAGCATGGCTTAACATTTTCTCACTGGATAGACTGAAACGGGAGTCTTAGACTCTTATCATGGTAGTATAATTATTACGTGCTCCTTGACTCTTTAATGAAAATGTTCCTAACAATCTCTTTCATACAGAGGTGAAAGGGATGGTTTGCACATATGTTTTTGTAACTTTAGAACATTATTCTGAATGCTTACAGTCTTCATAGAGGAGGAGGGTATGGATAGTATAAACCACTTGCCATGTCCCCTTCAGATTTTGGTATATCAAGTTTAAATGAGGTTGAAGTCTAGGTCAATGCTTTGACCTTTACGATTAGGATATATTCATTGCATTTGGGAAAATGTGGGTCTGTCAGTAAGGGTGCAGTTAATGTTAGAGCAGAAGGAGATGTAGCTCATTAGATGCTACGATCATGTAAAGGAGAAATCTGTGTGGGTTTTTTTGTGCACAAACCTCCATGCTCATAAGGTTGAAATGTCTTCATTGAAATGTCTTCAACACACTAGTGGTTACAGATAACATCTGCTTTATCAGTAAAAGTGGAATCCAGATTATATTGACTGTAAGAGCCTAGAGAAGAAACTGAGTCAAGCCTACAGTGGTGAATCTTCAAACTTCCTCAACAGATGGTTATAAATAACGTACATTGTCGGTGTAGCATTGGTAAGTGTTGTGCAGGATTGTATTATGTATAATTAGTAAAGGTACTTAACTTACTATTCTATGGAATTCCTTTTTTTTTCCTGAGAATTTCTCTGACACCTCTGGCACATACAGGTTTTTCTTAAGAAGGCAGAGTCTTGTAGTTTGCTTGTTGCTGTATTCTTGGGTCGCCTTTAAGAACACATTTATTGGTTTTCCTCATCTTGCATCAGAAAAGAGACTGCATCTGATGTATATTATTTCTGCGAATCTTCTCATAAAATGTTAACACGGGTGTGTAGATAGGAAGCCCCAGAGGAGAGGTGGAATGTGTTATATTTTACAAAGCACTCCATGGATGAAGTATGTTACAAAGACTGTTCCCTTTACTTTGAGGATGCTGATTTCAGGTGAGAACAGAATACAATCTTAAATATAATTTTATATTACTTGGAGCTGACAGGCACACATGGATGCTGCTGACTTTTTTTTTTTTCCCCCCCAAAATTCACTCCCAACCCTGCCAGGTTGGGATAACACTGAAACACAGGCGTTAAAGCCATTGCAAGCATAAATCTTGCAAGTGACCTTGAAAGGACCCCCTGTAATATAATCTCTGCCGCCCAGCTTGTATTGAAGGTATTTTTAGAAAACTCAAGTGGCTAGGGTTCTGTAGGTCACTCCCAGCTTTAAAAAAGAAAAGCATTTGTAATCCACAGTGATTTTAAGGATTATAAAAATCGTTTAGCTGTTAACGAGCTGTGAGCTCTCTCCAGCCAAGAGCAGGACACATGGATTACCTTTGTTATATTCTCACATTGTTGTGCCTAAAGCTGGTTCAGCAAAATGTGTTTTATCCTTCAGTTTGGCTGACAAGCATCAGGTTATGAAAGGGAGTAAAGTAACTTCTTACCAGTCACTTTTGGTAGATGTGTCAGGTGTCAGTGGATGTCTGAAACCATGTTCAGAAAGATACTGACGTCGCTTTTGTACACACGGAGAAGCAAATGCATTAAAAAACACAACAACTAACCTGGCTTTGGGTCTAGTAGTTAATTCAGTAGTGTTCTGTGAAAGTGCTCTTAGAAGATCACAAGAGAAAAAAAACTGAGCTTTCATCATGTTTCAGGACCAGACACTGACCATTTCCTATAGTACACAACAACCACAGTTTGCACTGCTTAATTTTGTACTAAGCATACAATTCATTGATCCATAAATCTACATGGCCTTGAATCTTTTTGCATGGGAGAGAACTTTGGATGAGGAAAATCTACAAATGCAAACAAATTTTATCAACCTTACGGTTCTTTTAACCCAAAAGATTTAAAGAAATGCGTTCTCTTTGCTGCAAGAGCCAGCACTGGGTGTACACACATGTAGGCTGTGGGATTGAGATGTATTTCAGTTGAAGTGAGACCTAATTAATATTGTAGTGTGTGTGTGTATACCTACAAAGAAAGAAAGTAGTCAGATTTAGAACCTAAGATCTAATATTTTATTCATCCCAGGTGCATTCAACAAAATGAGATCAGATTTCTAGGAACGCATAGCTTGGATGAACACCTTTGACATCCTTCTTGCAGGTACCTTTTCACTGCTTTAAATCCGAGTTGCTAATAAAAAATACATTAGAAGCAGATTCCCCACCTAATCCCTACTTGCTGGGTAAAATATAATGAATAGCAAATGCAAGAGTTCTTTTTTAGGGCCTGATTTATCATCCAGAACAGAATAAACATCAGCCCACTGCTGCTGATATGACAATTGTGACAGCTGGAGGGGTCGGGAATGAAAGGCTGAAACCTTAAATAAGCCTTTCAATTCAGCCTATTATGAGGACGTTTGTTAAACACACAGCCTTGCTTTTCACCGTGCCAAATAGCTCCTAAACCGTACACACTGGAAACCTATACTTTGTAGTGTAAGAGCTCTGCTTTACATGCTAATAGCTGGTTCACCATTAGCCAATTGTTTCTAAGATAAATATTTATGGAAAGTATAGAGCGTGATCTGACTATTTATCGTGACTCCGAATGCGCCTCTCTCTTAGGTTCATGGCATTTGGTTAGTTTATAGACAGCCTTTTTCCTGGCTGTCACTGTGCACGGCGAGTGTCACCCACGGATGGTTGGCCCCGTGTAAAAGGAGTGACTTTGTTCATCCGGGAGCAGGTTAAAAGGCAGAATCCTCTGCCAGCCCCAAGGTCGATGCACAACATGTTAACACCAGATCTATCTTGAGAGGATTGATGATTCTTACAGATTCAGGTTTCTGTAATGCAAAATAGTATTTTTGTATCCTGTGAAGGCTACTGGTTTTTCAGAGAGGATTTTTACTTTGTATTTAGGGAGTCCTGCTTACATCAGTGATACTCTCCAAGGCCTAAAGCTAACTTCAGGTTTGTTTTGCAGGACTGGAGTGTCAAGCTAGATCTTACACGAACTAAAATATGGACCTCCAAATGTCTCTCTTTTCAGACCTCGTAAGCCTATCAACCTGAAAAATGGTGGAAGAGAAATCTTGAGGGCAGACCTTTTGCTTTATGTGCATTACTCTTGTGGAGCTCTGCAGAGGGATGTCAGTATTAGACAACTTTATTTGCTTCAGTTCTGGGGCTTGGTGGCTACTAAACCACTGCACTAATGTTGGCTTCTTGCTGACTCCCAGATGTGTTGTAAAGCCCTGGTTTCAGGGAGTGAAACAAAATTTGTCATGTAAAATAGAAGCCCAGTGTCTCATTGCCTAGGTCTCAGGATTTTGAAAACAGAGGATGGGAACTAACAGAGCTCCTTGGAGTCAGGAGCAACTGTCTATGCAATGATCCTTGCTGGAATAGCAACTTCAGAAAAAAAGATGTTTCTAATGGGAAAAAAAAAAAAAAAAAAAGTTATTTTGGAAAAGATTGAACAACATAGTGTGGAGTAAATTAGCTTACTAGACAGGAAGCAAAATAATCACTCATATAATATGTAGGTGTATATATATTTATGTATACATTATATAATTCGGCATTACCTGATTTTAATAATTAGGGAAAATTTCCCTGATTTTTCTATTCCTAATAAATAAGTATATGGTATATCTAAGCAGAAATGTAAGTCTTACCACAGTCATTTTTCTGGGGTATGGTAAGAAACCCAAGTTAATCTACAAAAGCAGTCCCAGGTTTATTGTTCTTCAGTTTCTTTTAACTTCAGGCTTCACTTTTTGCTTATCCTATGACCAAGCAAGACTGCAAAGCAATTGGCAAAGTACCTGCTCAGCCCAGAAATAGGTACTATTGAAAGGCTTTTAATAGTCAGAATCAAGCGGGAACTTCACTCCTGATTTATTGTCCTTTATGTTCTGAAAATAAGAATATTTCTGTGGCTGTCCATAAGGAGCTGAGATTATGGAGTGAAAAGATTAAAGCACAGCACTTCAGGAATAAGAGGCGCACCAATTACCCTGAGAAGCAATTCTAAACAGCATTAGTGACCTGGCACTAGTGCGCTGAAAGGTGTCTAAAGATGGCACTTTTGTGTTCATTATGGGCCACTGCTTTTTGCTAGCTTATGATATGCACTCATGGTAAAATGCTAGTGCTGATGTAAATAGAGAATATTACTTCGATAGCATTATAGTTCTAATGGGTAATATAAGCTCCAAGCAATGAATATGAGCCCTGTGTATTTTCAGCTATGTTTGCTGGCATTAATACCAGTGCGGCTGAAGACTTTTTGCTTTCCATCAGCTGTGCAGCAAAACCTGTTCAAGTGTAAAAGGAGAGGCAGGCTTGTTTTCACCATGCATGCTTAACAGAAATGCTTCTTGAGAAGAAATCCTCTGTCCCCATGCAGCTTGCTGGCAGCATTTGCTGGAGTTGGCTGTGGCATCACTTCCATCTGATCAGTGCTGATTTGGGTGAGGCTTTCTTTTGCTTCACAGACTTTTCCAATAGTAACAAGGGAGAAAAATATTTTGAAAAACCACCAGCTAAGGGATAGGAAGAGGGACTTAACTTGTGAGCCAAGCCTGTTGAGCCTGGAGTCCCTGGGAGGCAGCAGCATGTAACGCTAGGCCTGTCCCACCTGCTGGCATCTCTCAGGGACAGGCTGCCATGCCATGCCTTGGCCTGGCTCCCACACCTGCCTTGCAAATGGTATAGCAGCTGTGGCTGCTTGGTGCTGGGCTAGGTTTCTTTGAGGGGAGAGCTTGTCCAGGGTGTCTAAAGGCAGTGGCTGGAAGAGCACCCAGAGAGACCTCACGCTGAGCACACGTCTTTTCTGCTCCCTGAAATCACTACTGACCACTGGAGCCAGATAGGCATTTTCTGTGGATTTGATGAGGGACGGTTTGGCAGATGGACAAAATCTGAGGAGGATATTACCAAAAGATTGTGGAAGCAAACTGAGCTGACTTAATTGTGAATTTGTGAGAGGGAAATGTTACAGGCGGCATTCTTGGAAATGCACCTGGTCCTGTTGAGGTTGGAGCTGGGAGGAGCAGACATGAGACCTCTTAAGGAAGGTGCAGTTCAGAAAAGAGTGTATACAGCTCCCATAATATTTCAGGATTACATTTTCTAAGGCACTCAGAATAAGCAAATCATGACGTAATGTGTAAGAGGGAGAAATACATGTGTGATGGACTAGCAGCTTTTACCTGTCTGGCCTCATCATTCCTGTAGGCACAGATCCCCTTTTTTTTTTTTTTTTTTTTTTTCTTCACCTTTCCCATCAGCTCTTGCAGAAAAGGTGGCTGTTCTGTGGTCTTCTAGGGACCCCGTCCCAAACTCTCCTGTCCTACTTGCCTGAAATTGATCCTCACTGGAGCTGCCCTGCTGGAGGCAACTATACTGCTGAAATCCCAGCTGACAGCAAGGGGATAAACAGTAATGCTGAAAAGGTGCCTTTGGCTTCCACAGAATTTCCTCAGCTGCACAGGGAGAGTCCAGGCATGACAGAAATTTGTACAGCAGAGAAAAGAGCAAATAGATACTCGAAGAAAAGGATTTTCAATGCTGTCTTTGATCATCTGAACAATCAGCAGCAACAAAGCCTAAAAGATCTTCTGAAGTACCCAAAAGTGTTTGTGAGTCTTCTCAAAAGCTTCTGCCATTAGAAATGAGTCACCGTGTGTTGGTCTCTTCCAGTCAGCTGTAGGAATGATGTGATGTACAGCCCTTGGTCTTAACCAGAACGTGATCTCTGCATCCGTTCTTGGTGAGGCTCTCTGAGGTTTACACCCAAATGCCATTGATGTAGGAGCCTGGGGGGGGGGGGCGCTGCTCTGGGCAACATCTTGCATGGCCTGTGAGGCTCAGGCAGCTCTGACAGCCCCAGCACATGGGGTGTTCCTGATGTCCAGCAGCATCCAGCCCTGCAGACACTGTGAAGGCTTGCTACTGGTGAGCTGCTGGCAGGAGGGGGGGGGGACACAAGTGTTCGCCTCCAAACCACAGTATATGTTTAGAGTTTGCACCACACACAAAATGCATGGGTTTACCCACCACGTATGGCAATGTCTTTTGGTGATGCTTAATAAAAGCATGCACAAGTCCCTCAGTAAGTGATTAAGGAGGTATTGGGGAGGCATTGGGGAGGCATTGGGGAGGCAAGGACAATCCCCAGACATGGACTGTATATCTCGAAACAAGACACTGAAACTCATGATAAGGAAGCGGCAGACGGACAGAGAAACAAACGTAAGGACTATAAATCTCAAAACTGGACATTGGAATTCATTATAAAGATACAACAAACGGAAGAATTGGCAACAACCAGCTCTCGCAATTAAGAAACATGCCAATTCAGCAGATTCCTGACCAAAGGTGAAAAGTACACTGTGAGGAAGACTCGGGGTCTTCCTCCCAAAGACCCCTGCCCACGTCCCAAAGACCCCTGCCCACAATTCTTGGAAGGCTCTACGCAGGCGCAAGGTGCCAAAAGGCTAATTAGCATGAGAAGCGAGGGAAGGCGGGGATAGGTAATGCATATGTATAGGTGCTTGTAGAATATTGATAGATTGATTGTATAAATTCAAGACTGCTTTCCGCTTTAGGTATGCACGATAGGTGGAGAGATCCCCCGTGCATCCAGCGCTGCAATAAAGAATATACCACTTAAAGGAATTTCGGCTTCGATCTTTGAATCATAAGCAGCGTTTACAGCAATGCCTGGAGCGTGGTACTCAGAATATGGACTCAGATTTTAAGGGA
The DNA here is from genome assembly GCF_964211825.1 of Aythya ferina. NCBI lineage: Eukaryota > Metazoa > Chordata > Aves > Anseriformes > Anatidae > Aythya > Aythya ferina. Next base: position 85,301,166 of record NC_140297.1, read on the forward strand.
TCTGAATTTCTAGCCCATTTCTGTAGAGGCTTTTGTTATCTTTCATCAAAATTGATTGCTTAACAGTAAAATGCATGTGGTCATTGTTACAATTTGATAGCGTTTGCCTGTGAAAACAGATGTGTAAAGGCCTTTAAATAGCTCCATGCCCTGCCAGCATCCCAGCATTCACTGCCTAACTCAGCAGATATTTTCTCAAGGGAAAAATGTCTGTATAATTAATGTTAGCAACAGTGCTTTTCAAGGAACCCTAGGAAAGGTGTGAGCCTCTCCTGAAAGATTGCACAGGTATAGACCTTGCTGCAGAGGTGTAGGTGCAGCTTGGTAAGCAAGAATTGCAGCTGCCCCTCCTTTCCACCATGAGGCTTTTCATGATGTTATCTTGAAATTGTGAACGGTGTCACTAGCACATTGATAAAGGAGTTTGCAGGCCACCTGAAACACCATTTCTGAGAAACAAGAGACTCCTCATGCATCTTAATGGCATTGTTGACTCTGAAAGCTGAAGCTGACAATTGGCAGCATCATTAAAATTGAAGCTGAAGGCAGGGTAAGACATACTCCATATCAAAATAAGATGTCTGATTCCTGTACTGACTGTAGCATTTCTTTTTATATTTAATTCAATAACTCCGTTTAAAGCAGATGAAAAACTGCTGCATGTCCTGCATCTTGTGACAGGGGATGGGCTCAGCTGGTTGTAGTGTCCCTGGGGCCATGCTCCCCATCTCTTGCTTCATCCTCGCGCACGATTCTCCCCCACTGCACAGGAAGTTTTTACAACCCCATCCAAACATCATCTGCCTCAGCTATATTTATGAAAAATCTCAAAGGAGCTGAGGAAAGATGATGCTGGAATACTGCATGGCTTTTAAAAAGTGATCTTGCCCAGGCTGAAGTAATGAAATATCTCAATCTAAAGCATGTATCAATTCATCCTCAGAGCATCTTTTACTTGTTCCACAAGCTGTATTATCAGCTAGTCAGGTTGGTTTTGGTAATTATGGCAAGATAAATATCCCTGCCCTGGTGGGATGTGGGGGGCATTCGGGCTATATGAGAGAAGGCAATGCTACTTAATGAGCTCCACTCTGGACCTAGAAATACGAAGGTTATTGGGGTGGGTGCAAACCCACAATTGCCTGGGAAGATTCAAAGTTCACGTCCACACATTAATGTGATTTTTAAATAACCCTGGTGGAAGACAATTGCTGTTAAATTAGAATTTGGCTTCATCTCATGTGTTGCTGCAGCTGGATTGCTGCCTCCATCTGTCCCCCTCTTGTCTCCGTGCATTCTGTCACTCTACCCCCAATTGACTTAAATCCCTTCTAAGTGTCATCTCTGATGTGTCTTCTGGGCTGCCATGAGGATTGCAGAAGAGTCTAGCTAATGGGAAATGGCAACACAGGGATTTAATGTCATTTAGACTGCACAGACCTGGCTTTTGCTTTCATGACTTCATAAATCTCTTAAATAGCTCACTGGAATCCCCAGAAGTTGGAGGTATTCAAAAACGTGGTGTGTGGTGGTGGCATATGAGGCAAAAATTTTTAGCCTTGTATTTCTAAGCAAAGCTTTCAGTATCTCATTTATCTGAGGAAGGCAGTTAGCGGGAAGATCAGGCCAAAGATGTTGTCAGCTTACTGTTTTTCTGGGGAAAGCATGTGCATTTTTTATCTCATGGGTCTGAAGAAGCATGACCAATGTAGCACATGTTCCGTATCCTGGGGCGATGGGCTGAGGAAGGGAAGAGACAGAGCTTTCCTACTGCATTTATAGATTTTCACCATTTCTTTTTCATGCAGGTAGGACACATCCTGAACCTGAGACATGTTTTTTAGTGGCTAAAAATAACTGCTGCTGTCGCTCTGCTTGCAGCATACATTTACATAAAGAACTGATCGATGGTTCTGAGTAAGCTCTAAGCTTGGTGGCTCAGAGGGCAGCTGCTTGTCTGTAGGACATGTTTAAACCCCATGGCTGACTTCCCTACAAGCTGTGCTTTGTAGGAGAAGGCAGCCTTGGGAAGACCTGCAAACAGGGAATTACTATAATCGAGCCTGGATGTCACAAAAGCATGGATTAATATTTCATCATCTGCCTCCGATTGCTGTCAGGCCCACTTTGTTCCTGAGCTGGGGCTGTGATCCTCTAAAGACAGCCTTGAATTAAAGATGAAGCCAGTGTCTTACCTGATGGAAGAAGAGCAGCTATCTGAGCAGGACTGTAGCAGTGTGGCTCCTCACCCTGCACTGCAGTACTTTAAAGTCACCCAAACAATAATGCAAAGCCATAGCATGCTGCTGAGGAAGTTGCAAGCAGAAGTTGTGATCCGTGTTAATGAAAGGGAGACTGCTAATTGTCTGAGGGTAAGTAAGAGGCAATGAGCTGCAGCTGGAGGTGCCATTGACTCTGCTGTGTAGCAAAGAGCTCATGGGCTGTGGATGAGAAGCAAGGACTTTGCTGTCTTGCTGGAAAAATGAAAGCTACAAGAAAAACCCATCCCAGCTCAAGAAAGATGTAGACCTGTTAGAATATGTCCAGAGGAGGGCCACAAATTGATCAGAGGGCTGGAGCGCCTCTCCTATGGAGAAAGGCTGAGAGAGCTGGGGATGTTCAGCCTGGAGAAGAGAAGGCTCCAGGGAGATCTTAATCCACCTTTTCCATACTTAAATGGGGCTTATAAAAAAGATGGAGAGCAACTTTTTGCTTGGGAAGATAATGACAGAACAAGGGGAGATGGCTTTAAACTAAAAGAGGGGAGATTTAGATTACAGATTAGGAGGAAATTCTTCACTCAGAGGGTGGTGAGGCACAGGCACAGGCTGCCCAGAGAAGCTGTGGATGCCCCATCCCTGGAGGTGTTCAAGGCCAGGCTGGATGGGGCTCTGGGCAACCTGGTCTGGTGGGAGGTGTCCCTGCCCATGGCAGGGGGCCAGAACTGGGTGGTCTTTAAGGTCCCTTCCAGCCCAGGCTGTTCTGTGGTTCTATGAAAATGAAATGGATGGGCCCAGGGCTCAAGCCAGAGCTCAAGCAGGAAAGGAGGGTAAAGCCCTCTGCCCATGGAAGGGTAGCACTCCCTATTAAAAAAAAAAAAAAAAAAAAAAAAAAAGTAACACCAATGATTTATTTAAGAAGTAACTACCACTCTATCCAGAAACTGTATGTGTAAGCCAAGTGAGTATTAGCCTGATTTAAACCAACATAAGAGAGTGAGTGTTGCTTGTTGTACCTATTTGTTCAACTCAGCTCTTCACTTACACAAGTTCAGCTGCTATTTATTTATTTTAAATACAGACATGACCTTACTGAGGTAGCTGGTTATGTCTTTTTTGGAGAGCTGACTTGCAGTTGAAGTCCAGCATGTTAGCCTTGTTTTTGTCTGAGCACAGCAGCTAGGTCAGTCATGAAAGCCTTATGACAGCTCAATTTAAGGTTCATAAATACTCGTAGCACCACTGGTGCAGAAAGCCCCAGGGAAGCCCAGAAAGGCTCTCAGAGAGGGATGCCTCATGATGGCTGGGAAACCACATGCAAATGCTGCTCGTTGTGACCATGGATGTATTTAAAAAAAAAAAAAAAAAAAATGTAGGCTAATCCAATCCTTCATATACAGAATAAAAAATAGTTTGCAGAAACTACAAGCAAAAAACTGATCAAGTCAAACATCCACAGAGTACTTCTTTGAATGAGTTTCTTAGCAGAAGTCGAGTTTGCAAAACAAACTTTCAAGGAAAAAAAAAAAGCCTAAATTAATCTAGCACGGTTAGTCTGTTCAGTTCCGTTGCTCAGCAAAAGTGAGTTTCATTTCAGTTATAATGATACATTTGGGGAGCCTGAGATTATACCAGGTGGTCAAAGCGATCACTTCTAAGGCCATGGAAACTGGTCAAATCCTGAGCAGCAGCTATTTCACTGCACTTTCCTGGGAAAGCAGCCAAGCTGGTAATAAAACATGTCTATTTTCAACACAACTGCATTTGTATATTCTTTTGAAATGCTGTTTCACCTTGTGTTGGAATAGGGCTTTTAGTGGGGCAATTACTTAACTGAACCACGTATTGATTTGTGTCACATAATGAAGCAGATCATCCCAACATGACCAGCCTCTAAAAGAAACTGGCTTCAATACGGCAGCAGCAAGCATGGGGAAACCTTAGATCCGGTTGCCAGATGCAGTTGGGATGTAAATATTTTATCACCTTGAGTACAGATCCTCAGAAACACCTCAGGTGCTAACACTGCCCTGAGCAGGTCTTGGTTACTACAGCCCTGATAAAAATACCTTATGTGCACACACTGGGCAGAGAAGCTGGAGCATCTCTTGATCCACAATTACTCGTGCTCACAGTTCAATTGGTGCCTAAATGCATCCAGGATGGAGCCTTCTGGTGTGGGTTCTCCACATTTGTCTCTTCAGGGCTTGCATTCATTTTTTATTTTTCTGGGAGGAGGGCTTGTGCAAACAAACTACCACTCATGTAGGAAGCTGCTGTGGTGAGAGGGGGGAAAGGAGCCACCTGAAACCATTTCCCCAGCCTCTCCTGCTTTCCTAAGAGCAGCCCAAACCAGAAGCATTTGGCCTGCTAAATATCCACAAGCCTCTGTGTGGTTTTGTAACCACGAAAGAATGCTAACAACATTGTGAATTCAAACATGCAGAGAGAAGTGCCAAATTTTAACCTGACTAGGCAAAATTAATATGCATAAAAACTTTAATTACCCAATGAAGTATAATTTTTTCACAGAACCCCCTGCCTTTTTCCATGCAAGAGCTCCACAGTGTTCAGTGAAAAGGCAGCTGGTCTATTTTCTCTCTGTAGCCTCTGTATTATAGCCTGAATGAAAGGCTATTACAGAACAATTATTTACTGCTGGCTTTCCTACAGCGGTCACCATTAACATATTGGAGCACTCTACATCATCGCTGGGAGGTGAGAGGCCTTTTGTATGTGTATATTTTAAAAAAATTGTAAATACATATGAATATATAAATGCTAAGTATATAATTCTACTACTATATGTATTAATAATGTATGACTGTGTTACCTACAGATATTTTTATGGGTATGGTTTAATTTAATACCATGCATAATTAATATAATTTAATTACAAGGCAGGGAATTAAGGTGTTCCCTGGCATTCAGTTCACCACATTTGGGATGTCCTTATTCAGAATATTTAACATTATAAAGCATGTCTTGGTCTAAGTGTGGCTCTGGCTGATGAAATTTATGCTTAGTGGTCAGCAGCTCTACACCCAAGGCAGAGGGAGTGCACAGCTTATAAGGTTTTCCTTAAATGCTGCATTTAACTGTACTCAGGAATTCTCCAGGCAGAAGAAAATCCCTGTTCTCCAGAGCAATACGAGTTGGCCCTTCTCAACTACCAGGTGATGCTCTGTGTAACCCAGGCCTCTTTTCTAGCACTGTGACACCCTGCCGTACCTTTGGAGTTATCTATGAATGTTACATGTTTTGCTTACTTGGATGACTCAAGAGCTGTGGTCAGAAACACTGCAAACATTATATCCTAATGCAATTTCCCAGTCCTTCGTGGGCTTTCCAAAATGATTTTCCCTGGAAATATTTCTCCCTTGGCCTTCTGCAAGCAGAGGAAGTGGTTTGAGAGAAACATTATGTGGGGATGATGAGCATTTTTTTTAAATACCAGTTAAAATGAGCATTGCAATTATCATCATCATCATCATTATTACTATTATCCAACTCAGGATATTCTATCATTCTATTATTATTGTTGTTATTATTGTTATTATGATTTGGGTTGTGGGGGGAGACCCTAGAGAAACAGTGCTCCCAGGAAGATCAGATAAAAAGCCTGTAGAGCTCCCATGGAAAACCTGGTAGGACTGAGCTGATACAGGACTGTGTGAGTTATTCAGCTGAAGAGCTTTATTTATCAGGAACCTGTTGCCTCACAAACTATTTAAAGTTGGTTTGTGTTCATCACCTTCGGCCTCTCTATTAACATAAAGGAACGATTTTGGACTTTAAGGAGGAGCAATAGCAGAAATGTGTCTATACAGTTACTGGATGTCTCCTGCTCTGAATGAGCTGTTTTCAAGCTTTCACTGTTTGATCTGTGCAGGCCCTACAAACAGCCTCTCATGGCTCTGCAGGCTGCTCCTTGCCTCCTGCTCCTCTTCTTTCTCCAAAGGGCAGGCCTGGTAGCCTTGAACATCTTTAGTCCATGGAAGGACCTAAGTGTTGTTGCTCGTGAATCAAAAAGTACTGCTTGCTTGCCTCTTCGTGGTGGATGGGCAGTGTGGTAACAACACAGGCAAGCAGTGCTGGCCACGCTGAGGTGACAACTCTTGGAACAGCAGGTGGGTTGTTAGTTTGAGTTTGTACTCATCTGAACAGATTACATTTTGGTAGACTGGATGCTCTACATTTTAACAAGGGTCCCTGATGGCCAGCCTGTTTATTTGACTCTCTTCGTTTCAAGACATTGTCAAAGGCATTTTCCCCAGTCTCAGATCAAGTCTTTCATAACTCTGCGTCCAAAGGCATTGCTGGATAAAAAGCTCCAAAAGAACATCCTGGGACATAGCAGACCCCATTCAGGCTATCAACTCATTTGTTTCTAGCATAAATAAGAACAAGATAAATTTGTCTTGTAAAAATTTAATGTACATGTTACCAAAGGAAGAGATAGCTACTGGACACGGTGGTAATTGGGTACGTTATCCATTCAATAAGCTCTTTTTTTCATATTACTTCTAATCTATTTATTTTCTTTTCTCCACCCCATGTTCTGTGGGATATATACTGCAGCTACATTACATCAGAGCAACTGATAACAACTGATAACTGAGGGGCTGGGGGCTTGGGTTGAGGTTTTGCTTTTTTTTTTTTTTTTTTTTTTTGTAGCAGTAACTTTTGCCTCCTAATGATTGCAGTGACATATTACTGGGTATTCATTGCCTAAATAAAAAGGAAGCTTAAAACATTTCAATATCTATACCATTGCCTCTAAGAAAGTATATCAATGTATTTGCCTATGCTGTACAAACCAATTACTCTGTGCTCAGGAAGGTGTGAAGAGGTGCTGAAAAAGGTTACTTGAAACAAGTAGAAAAGCCAGCCCTGAGAAACTTTGGAGATACTGAAGGAGGCCCATGCTGAATCCCATTTTCTTTGAGTAATATACTTCTTGGTGGACCACAGCAAACCTTTATGACTGCTTTTAACTCTTGTCTGCACAATAGCCAGAAATGGCTGGGTCAAAAAGCCAGTCTCGGTTTAGATCAGAGGAATCACAGCATCGTCAATGCATTTTCTTCCCCCTTCATTGCCTCCACTACCTCTTGTCCACTCTCCTCTCTGCCCGGGGATTACCTCTGCTGGTTGTTATCTCTAATAATGTTAGCTTAGCACTTTTCATTAGTGACTGGGAATTCGGAGGTTTAATTGCACAATTTACTGTACAGAGAGTCTGCAGAACTGTCAATCCAGCTCAGCTTGCCTGGAGAGGACTGCTGGCTGCCTCTTCGGCCGCTGTCTCTGCTGAATACACTCTCCTGGTGAGTAATTAACTAAGTAATGAACAGCCTCTCTAAATGACCCAGATGGCTGCACTGGTTTGTAACTCTACCTGTGATGATCTAAAAGGAGGAAAAATGTGAGGATAATTCCCGTTTCTTGCAGATCTTTTTGCCCTACTTTACAGCTGGCACCCCTGAGCAGCTCTGCTGCTGGTGCTCGTTGGGTCTGGCAACAGCAGGCTCAGAAGCAGCGTGAGGGGACAGGCTGGGGCCTTCCTGAGCATTCAAAAAACTGCCCAGGCTCCTTTCTTTGGGGCTTTGAAGAAACACAGACACCTGTCAGAGGGTGTCACCTCTGCGTTTCACCCAATGAGATGTCATTTGGAGCTGCCAAGCTCGTGCCAGGGACCTCTCTCTCCTCCTCCACCACCTGGTAGCTGTGCCCCTGCCCCTCCCTGCTCCCCTGCACCAAGGAGTGGCAGGCGACTTCCCCACTGCTCTCTGAAGAATAAGGTCAACAGATAAGTTCAACAGCTTGTGCCTCTTTTAATGGAAACACCACGTATTTATACACATTTACACAGTGAAGTACAAAGGGTTAGAAAACAGGCTTCATTTTCAGCCCCTGTATCTAACACACCGTATGGTAATCCCTGAGAGCACCTGGTAAGTGCGTGTCCCCTGCAAGTGGTCCTGAGAGTGCAAATTCCCCTGCAGCACAGGTTGCTTTCCGACACTGAATCCGAATGCTAACTCTTAAGTACACTGGACTGGCAGTAAGCAGAAATTAGTAGTTAAACCACTCAACATGGTGTACCACATCAAAATCCATCCTGACATCTCTGCCACCGATGGCTAAAAGGGCATCTTCTTACCCTCCAGAGAAATGACTTCAGCTTCTACCTTATATTCCGGTCACAGAAAACCCATTACAACATTAGTGCCTGTGAATTACACAGACCTGATGCAGTTGCAGACCAAAATCCTCTTTATATTCATAGTGCTGGAGAGGTTTATTAGCAGAATGCTTATTCCATCAGCTCTGGGCTGGAGGGCTATCTGGTAAAGCAGACTAGCCTGCACAGCTATTCCAGCAAGATGTACAAAGAACAGGATCTGTGGAAAATCCTTGTTTCACGAGTCTGCTGTAACCTCTGTGGAGACCTGACCCCAGCCCTGCTAGCTGGCAATACCTGCCTGGGCACCAGTTTGCAATCGATTGAATTTATTTCTGCCATGATACGTACAGTTTCTTTACACATTCATTGAGACTCTGGCCAGCCTTTGTGCTGTGGGAGTGAAGGGTGTAAATGTTTTCTCTGTATTTAATTGTTGGAAGAAGCTGGTCAGAGCAGCAGCTGTGGTCAGCCTGGGCTCCAGCAGAGCAACCCCATGAGGAGAGCACACCACAGCCCATTTCTTATCAAACAGGAGCAAAGCCTGAGCAAAAATATGGCCATTTACTGTAGCATCTGCTTTTTGCTTTTGAACTCCACCGTTATGAATGTGCTTTATTTATTTATTTATTTATTTATTTATTTATTTATTTAATTTTATTTTTAACTAAGCAGCAAGTTTAGACGATGTGTTTCCATAAGCACAATGTGCTGTTCTGGCCAACCCAACAATTTAGATCACATCTGGGTATGGGAGAATGGCTTTCACAGTCTTGAGGACAGTGTGTCCCCACATATCCAGTGGGCTTCAGGGTCTGGGACAGGATGTCTGATGTGGCAGTCTTTTACTGTGGACCGTCATGGTCCATTCCTGCTTTACCTTCAGTGCCAGGAAGTGTTTTCTTCCAGTGTTGAGAAAGGGGAGTAGTGTCCTGCCCTCTGGGGGCACCCAGGTGCATAATATCAAAGCTCACAATGAATCCGGCCATGGTTTCCAAACATCAGTGGCTGAGCTGCCTGATACTGACTGGATTTTCATAGCATATGGCTAGATTTGATAGCTCGGAAAATTGCTTGAATTTCCAGAAGGTGCATGATTATTCTGTCCTGGCTATAATGCAAAAAGGTCCTAAAGTAGACACTCACAATAAGCCTGGTGGTTTTGTTTTATTTTTAAAATAGGAATTTAAATATAAAGAAAAAAATAGCCCACCTGTGGTTCACCATCTCCCTCATTTCACAGTTAAATGCAAAGACAAAGAAATCCCTGAGACTGAAGAGGAGACAACAGATGGCGGATTCAGGGAAACTTAATGGGGGAGGCAAATGTTAGGTGACTGTGACATACAAAAATTAGTTCAGCTTCTCTGTTGCTCCAAAGAAATCAGTCCTTGCCCCTGATTTATATCTGCAGAGGATGCGAATACCTCAACTATAGAAATATTTCACATACAGCCCTTTTTTAAACTCAACAAAACAATATCATTAAGAATTGTATCCATACAGACCATATAGGACTGTACAGTTTAATACCTATACTGTCTTAAACTTTGATTACTGTATTAATATAATATAAAGTGCTTGGTATATTCAAAACAATTATAGGATTGCATTTTCACTGCCCACTGAGACTCTGTGGTGTATTTTAAACTCTTCCTTATTACTATAAAACTTTGAAATACATCTACCTATACAAGGAGAGGAAAAACATCTAGTGTCAAAAGCACAACTCCTTAATTTTGTCCATTGCAAAATGAACAAACACAAAATATGATCCTTTCATACGTGTTGTTTTTCAAGGTGCTCCTCTGTCATTCACCTGGAACTGGAAAAAAGGAAACCATAAAAGGACGGCACCTCTTAAGCTTCCTATCAGGAGCAGACAGGTAAACTTTTCTGTCTCCCACCCCAAAGTACCTTCACGTCCATGATCAGACAAGCCGAGGCATAGCCCTTGCCCTGTTTATGCACTGTAAAGGCCATCGCTCAGTATTCCAGCTCCAGCAACAGCAGGCATGCATGATGGCACGCAGTCTGCTATCTTGCTCAGATAACAAGACTAATGGCTCTCAAACCTTCCTCACTGCCATTAAATCAGGTCCTGGATCTGGCAGGAGACACCTGCCTCTGTTTTTGAGCCTCTTCGGCTCTTTTCTTCTCCAGTTCCTCTGCTTTCTTCCGCTCCTCTTTTAGCTCCTTGTACCTCCATTTAGGAATCTGCAAATAGGGGTCGTCCTTAGCACTGCTCCTCCTTCTTGCCTTTTCTGGCTGGAAGGTGGGTGGAGGAGCCTTGCTGATACGGACTTTAGGGATGACAAATCCTGGTCTCACGCTGCTCCGTCTGAGCAGGTGGAGCGGCAAGAGGCTTGTTTTCCTGGTGGCTATAGTGTTCACTTGAGACACTGCAAGGCTGACGGGCTGCAGGCTGGCTCGCCGGTCCTTCTTCTTGGGGATCAATGTGATTTTGGAGTTCTGAAATAATTTCTCATAGCTGCTAACATGGTCTTTGTCCAGGGATCGGATCTCCTCGGCTCTCTGCTTCCTAAGGATTTCCTGCACAGCCAGTCTGCGTTTTCCCACAGCAGGTGGGCTTCCTGGGCACACAGTCCTGCATGACAGAGCAATGAATGGGCTGCCTAAGCTTGTGGTCACCTTCACCATGTGATCAAGGACCCCATCTTCTTCTGGACCATGGAAAACCCGAAATGAGACAGCCGATCTCATGCACTCAGAAATCCTCTGCAAACAGGTCTTTGGCTCCGCAGCCTTGGCAAGGAGTTCCTTCATCTTTGGCCATTCTGGTTTGTATTGATCACATAACTGTTCTGGGCATGGTCTATCCATCAGCTTTTGCATGATGAAGGCAGATTCTGACCTTCCCGTAAAACAAGCCCATTCCCACGAAGTCAGCCCACGGCTTGGGTCAGTTGAGTGAACATTGGCCCCTCAAGGAAAAGAAAAACAAATACTGTTAATTAATGAAACTTCCCATACTTCTGAGCACTTTCATATTCAATTTTTGTTTATATGTATCACTGGCAATGTAGATACCTTGAGTATATTGAAAAAGGTTTAAGCTAAAATATGAATGGGCTACAACTTTTGGCTTCTTGATGGGCTTCTCTGCCAGCTGAAGCACCATTCTCAAACAGCCAACACATAACTGACCTACACAGATCTTGGCATGAAAGAAAAGACATTCTGTCACATTGCTTTGGGAGACAGAAGTGTACAGAGACAGAAATATCATGATAAACTATTTTTCTCAGATTGGGCTGTGGATAGAAGGCGGCACCCTAAGCAAATAAGTTGATCTTGATTTAAATGTAGTTTAAGCGAAGTTTAAAATGACTGCTACAAGAGAAAGCACTTCAAAGAGTCAAGTCTGACCCAGTCTGGAAGGAGGCAAAGAAGAGAAAGATGTAATCAAGTCAGAGAGTTCATTAGCTGTAGAGACAAGAAAGGATTATGAGAGCTCAAAGGCAGCTGGGTTTGAAGACATTCACTACAGCAGAAGCAACAGACAAACCAATGAGGGGAGAATGGAAAAAGGTACACAAAAACATGTCCTTCCACTTCACTAGCCTGTTTTTGAACCCACCCTACCCAAATTTCCTATTCCTGACTCTCTCCTTTCAGGCTAGCCACTTTTCCTGTCCCCTTCTTAACACTTGCCCGTGTCTGCACTCCTTCCCACTAGAGCTGACTGGAAACATGGCAAACTATGTGGAAGATGTTTCCTTGTTGTACACATAACAGGCATGGATTTACTGAAGGAAAAGTAGTAGCTAAAGGAACTGGGTCCAAATATATGTTTCAAGGAACAGTATGCTCTTGTTGTAAACAGGCAAGAGGTGAAGACAGCTGTTTACCATTATCTTCAAGAAAAATAAGTGCCAGCTCTGATATGCTGCAGCTGTGGCACCCTGGATGAGTCCCAAACAAAAACAAGCTGTGTGAGAAAGTGCTGTGAGAAGTATCACTGGGGGCTCCCTGTCTTTGCTTGGTGGCAGCATTCAAGCTCGGACTCTCAGCTCTTGCCTGAGCTGTGTTGCAGCTGTCTCTGGTCTTGTGCCTTGCTGGTCTGGCCCCTGACTTGCAGGCTTGGATCCTGGTCTGATCTCAGGCTTTGACCCTATGGACTTGCCTCATCACCACAGGCCTGCCTGGCAGTCACAGCAGTACAGGCTGACCGTGGTTGTTGCCACCAGACCCACCCAATTTCTTAAAGAAGCACCTTTGTTGGTGAAGCTAGAGCCTCCTCTGTGTGCCTTGCCGTCACCCTTGGCTCACCTTCCTTTGAGGTGAGGCCCACACTTGCTGATCCCTGACAGATGCGTCCCCAGGTGTTTTGGAAACTTTATGTAGGGAAACAATAGTACAGAGTATGGAAATCCTGATCTTTCAACAAAAATCAATGCTGACTTTGTAACTTGTATCACGAAATCTCTCTAAGGCGTGATTTACTACAGTGGTATTGATTTTCTGTACAAATCCAGAGGTGTTTCTAAACAAAGGTGTCACTCAACAGAACGTGTCACCTGCACAAGACATGAATAGTCTTGTCCCTTTTTAAATATTAACTAGACAGCTACAGTTTCAGCTCTCCATCTCAGACCCCCCATCAGATCCTAGTGTGTTTCCTGACGGGCAGCCAGGCCCCTTTTGCTTGGCCTTGCTGTGCCAAAGGGTCCAGGGAAAGGGAGAACTTAAAGATCAGCTCTGCGATTCCCTTCAGACAACACTCAGTGTGATTGTGGGGGCTTGAGTCCCCCTTGGTTCCCTCTGAAAGGATTGCGGTGGGCCTGGAAATGTCAAACACCACTGCATGTGCTTAAGAAGCATTGCTGGGCTTGCTCAGCAGGACAGGGGTAGAGCGGAGCAGGGCCTTTTCGGCACAGAGGCTCACACATGGTAACTCAGAAGACCTGCAAGAAGCAGGGCTTTGGGTTAGGGAGCTCTTAGCTCCAGAATATTCCTCGGACTCGGGTCCCAAGACAGCACATGGCTTAGGAATAGGCATCAGACCAAAAAGAAGAAAGCAAAACCATAGGACAGCTTTCCCAGGCGGGAGCGGAGTTTAATGACAGGGAGCGGGAGAGCTCAGAAAGACAGGCATCTGTCACCGAGCTGTTTCACACACAGTATTTAAAGCCCAGTCGCTAGATCCACTTCCACTCCAGTGGTGTTACTAAAGCAGCACTCAGTGTACACTGGAGATCGCGATGGGTCTCGTGTGGTGAGTTATGGCTGGCATTTCTGCGCTCCTGCCCGGGCTCTCTGGCTGGCTGCTGGCAGCGCTGCGGCCCTGGCCGTGCAGCAGCCTGTGACAAACTGCCCGCGAGTGAGCGGCTCGGGTCCTCTCTTACTCGCTTTGCATTCCGAAACAGCAAATCCACGTATTTCAACGATTTGCTTTGAAAGAGCAGACATTATGGCCAAGTGTCTCAGCACACCTTCGTCGTGTAGTGATTGACCTTGGCTACCCTCCAGGAGCACAAGTTTTGGGAAGAGCAGTCACTTTGAAAATTCAGCTCCAGCCATCTGTCACACTCTGCTGCTGCCTCTGCTCTGTCTGACTGTTAAATCCTACTTAGGCAGCTGGAAAGGTGAGTTATTTTTCTTCACTGACCTCCTGCATGGCCCTAAGTAGGTGCCAGAAAACAGAGGTTTTACCCAAGCCATTAAGCAGATACTGGGGTTAAAAACTGCCTGGCTCTAACTCTTTTTTTTTCAAGACACACACCTGTTTTTGTGGCTGTACAACAGGCATAGGTTCTGCAAGAGGCCCATGGCTAATTACAGGTGTTTTCCCCCTATATTTCCAACTATTCTTACCTTTTAACATAGAATTTAACTAGAACCTGAGGGGTTGTTTTATTTGTGAAACTGATTTTTCCCCAAATCTTTCATTAATGATTTATTTCACCTTTTTCAGCAACCTAGCACTTCATTGCTGGCAGTCACTCAGTTCCCTTCAGCCCCCAACTCTGTCTAAATCCATTCTGAATAAGCTGCTCCCTCCCTACATCTCTCCAGACTATACAATGCTAGACAGTAATCGGATATTAAAAGGGGTGCAGGCAATTTGCCATATTTCCTTTGTGGCCCCAATTTTAAGCTGAAAATGTATGAACCCACAAAATACTCACTTAAACATGTAAGTAAACTGCACTATAGAAATTTGGAGTATATTAATCCTTTACTCTTTAGCCAATGTATCTATCCTCACTGTTCCTAATGAACAAACAGCCCAATATAACTTTCTCTAGGTAAACCTGATAGGAGGCTAACAAACCTATTTTCTGGCTGGCTGAAAGTTTGTTCTTCCCACTCTTCTGTTTGCTTAAGTAACATGAAAAAGAGAAGGTGGCTATCCAGATGACAGAGTCAGCAACCATATATTCAACTTTGATATTGATACTTTTTGTACAAGAAATCTAATAACTGGGACTCAGTTCTATAAAAAATTGAAAGGTTGTAAAATAGCTTCTAGTGACCAAAACAGAAGGAACAAGTTTCCATCAGATCTCCAGTGATAGTAATAGAAAGCCATGACACTGTCAGGTCAATTTGATAAATTTTAAGGTCTGGTGACTGAAGTTTCATTTTAAGTGATAACTTATAGCAGCCACTGGAAAATTCTGAACTAGCATCTGCACAAAGCAGATATTAGTCCAGAAACTGCATCTGTGTCTAGCAGTGCTCTAGCTCTAAAAGTAATTTTATAACTTTTATTCATAAAAATTCAACTCCAAAGTGACTGATCTGACTCCAAAACTTTGATTCCAGTGTAAGAAGCTAGAGGATCTTGCAGAAAATAATGTCAGTTACCATATCATTCAAGCATTTTCTGTGCCATATCAACATCTATAAACAGGATATTTTGAAAATGGATGAAAGTAATACCACTATGCTTGACAAATGCCTTCTACTTAAAACACTCAAATTATGAAGGGTTAGACTTCTGTGACAGCAAAACAGCTGAAATAAACCACCCATTCAACATCTCAGTCTACAATGAAATCGACCTGTAGGATTTTTGGTCTAAATAGCAACGATGTTCATATGTTATCTATTATCATGTCCATAAAATCAGATTTGTGCCAAATGCCTGCAATTGTAATAAAATAAAGTATACCAAAACACTTTCATACTCATGAACTAATAATTTATATATTAATAACACAACAAAAGCATCCAATATTGTGGCTAAAGGGTACTGTACAGCCCTGCCAGGGGTCTGGTACTGCTCCTGTAGGGGGTGTTGCCCCAATGTCTCTCACCCTTCCAGGTTTCCTCTCCAAGAGCTCTTCACTTCACCCTGACTACCGCTGGAAATTCAGCTGCAAAGTCCGGGGCCAATGACAAGAAACGTATTTCCTGTTCCCAGATGCAAAGAGGCAAGTGGGCAGAGATGGACCTCCTCACTCTCTGTGCTGTGGTTCCTTACCTGCAGCTGGTACAGACTTGCTGGTACCATTCCTCATAAAACTTGAGACCCAACTCAGATCTGTAGAGGGGCTAGAAAGAGAAGTTTCTCCCTGTATTGCCAAATTTCCCAATTTTTTCCCATCCCTGGTGGGGTATGAACCCTGCACCCAAATCTCCCTACTCCACAGCTGGAGGGAGAGGTATAGGTCTGGCCACGAGGCCCCCTGGTGACACTACCATCACCCACCTGTGCACCATCACACCCACAGCAGCTGGCAGCAAGAGATCTGCATGTCTTTCCCAGGTGTGTCACAAATTTCATTAGCTCACCATCTACAAATCTCAGCGATCACATTCCCTGACCTGTCCTGGAGACAATAAATCTGGCACCGAGAGCACCTGGAGAGTTCACGGATGAGGGTTCACAGACAAGCAGAGCTCTCTTCCACCTGCAGCATGTGGCTTCACCTCCTGGTCTACAGTTTCATTAAAGTCTGCATCCCTTTCCAGGAAAGGCTGCACCACACCTCTCAGAAAAACACATCAAGAGGCAATTTTTGTTGTTGCTTGTGTGTGACTGTCTAGTATTTACAGGTAGATGATGAAGAAGAAGCAGCAAAGTGCTTTGCATACCTGCCAACATCAAGGCTTTCACACATTCCGTTCGTCCCTGCATTGCAGATTTCATCAGTGCTGTGAATCCGAACACGTTCCTCTTCTCAATGTCAAGCCCGGGAAAATAGTTCAGCAAGTAGTTTGTAATGGTTATGTGCCCTTTAAAGAAATGAAAAATAACAGAGAAAATCCACCACAGAATTAAGAGGCAGTCTCAAGGCAAAACCAAAAATCGATCCTGCAGGTTTGGAAACTTTAAAAATTAAGGCAATTAATGAGATCTGTTTTCCTCGTGTCCTTTTCTGATCATTGCAGTCACTAGCTTTAGCATTAGATGGCACTGTCTTGTGGCAAGAGTGTTGGGATAGGAGCGTAGAAACCTGGGCTCCCACCTTCCCTCAAATTGCTCTCAGTGGGGGGTCCTCTCTGCAAATCATTCTGAGGTAAGGGAATGATTAAAGGCCAGAAGAGATTGCAAGGGATCTCCGTTTCTTGAATCAATGGGTAGTACTGCCCGTCCCCTGGGAAAGTGGTTGCAAAGATTCAGCATTTTCACTCCTCTGGCAAATTTGAGCCTTTCCTTCACAGTGCTCCATTAAGACGCAATCACTTGTGGCGGTTCCTGCCAATACTACTAACAAACCACTACGGGCCTGGTATTAGACAAAGAAATACGTTGCTTTGTATCCCACACATTTTTTTTTGTCATGTGCCTCATGAGCCCAGATAACTGGTGTCAGCAAGGGTGTAGCAAGTAGTTGTAGGTGTCTCTAGCTAGATGGTGGGAAGACCAATTAAAACATCAAGCCGTTATAATTGGACTATCAGAACAGGAAAAAATATCTAGTGCCATTATGAGTCATCCAAACCAGCTTTTCCCTCACTTGTCATTCATTTTATGATGCTTTGATGCTTTATAAAATAACGCAGGCTGTCAGGCAGCTGCAACAATCACAATTTAATTACTAGGAGCTGTAAAAATATTCTCTCATCTCACTCTGCAGTCCAGCTGAATATTCTGTGATGCATGTCACTCAAATTCATCTACAAATGTAACTGAAGCAGATTATAATTCATACAGGATGAATTTTAAAGTCTGTGGTATCACACCTGGTGCAGAATTCATCAGCCATTGCTTTGTTCCAACACAGTCCTGCACTCTGGAAAGCAAGTTAAGAAAACCTTTACCAATTAATTTATTTCCTAGTTGTTGCTCTTGGTCACCTAGAATTTGCTGGACTCTGCTACCTTGCTGCATAGCTGGAAACTGCTGAAACTTGAGCACGTGTGGAGATAGCACAGATCAGTTTAACAATGCCAGAGTCAGGGAAAATCAGGTGAAGAGCTCCCAGTTTGATGCAAATGAAACATAAAGGTACAGCAAACTGAGCAAAGCAAAAGTGATCTGGGTTCATGGCAGGATCAAGTGACCCAGTCCTGCTTACTCAACACAGAGGCTTCAGCTTCACTGACTTTATGGCGTGAGACCAAATCCTGACAGGATATCAGTTACTACCAGGAGAATCTTTATTCCCGCACCGTTTTGCAGGACATGCTGTATTTTGTCCACGGACAGCGTGCTTCAGGATGGTTTTGGAACAGCTGAAATAATGTTTTTCAACCACAAAAATCAGAGACAGGAACTGAAACAAGGAGAAATAATAAAAAAAGGAAGATTTTTCAGCACTTATTACATTATTAAAGATGTTCTTCCCTTTGCCAAAACCATAGTTGCATTAAGAGATGTTTTGCAAATCTAGGGTGATCCCTGAGAGTCAATCCTCAGAGGCCTTGTTCATCCAAAACTCTCCAGGGGACTACAGATGGCCTCGTATGATATGGAGAGAATAAAAAACAAAACCCAGCAATAAAATACCAAAAAAAAAAAAAAAAAAAAAAAAAGAGAGAGAGAGAGAGAGAGAGAAAGAGAAATGGAAAGGGAAAGGGAAAAAAGAGGTTTGTGATTCTCAGAAGTTTCATGTCATGAGGGTTCCTGAAAACCGTTTCAGTTTCAATCTGCAGAAATCTCTGTCCTCTGAGGTTTGCTTCAAATTTCAAGTTCAAACAAATATCAAATTCAAAGCAAAACTCAGAGCTGCCAAGTTCTTGTTCAAACTGTGTCATATGCTTTTGATTTAAGGCCACAACGTTTGCTTCAGTTCTCCTGCATTTGCAGGAACCAAAAGCGCGTATCTAAATCGTAAACCAGGTGAGCCTTCAATGATTTAAAGCCTGCTCTGAAAGCTGTTTGCAGCTCTAAAATAAATGAGCGTGGCCTCAGCCAGTCTGGTCGTACTGAATTCGGATCAGGCTCCTGCTGTCTGCCAGCCTCATCTACCCCATGGCAGAACCGGCATGCTAAGGGCACAGTTCTTTG
The DNA here is from genome assembly GCF_964211825.1 of Aythya ferina. Classification (NCBI taxonomy): domain Eukaryota; kingdom Metazoa; phylum Chordata; class Aves; order Anseriformes; family Anatidae; genus Aythya; species Aythya ferina. The sequence continues at coordinate 85,319,998 of NC_140297.1, forward strand.
CCCTGCGAGACACATTTAGGGATCAGCACAGATGTCTGTAATAGCTTAATTGCTGCCACAAAAGAAATGCATATAATGAATACAATGCTACCTAATAATCTGTGTAATACAGGCAGAAGGATAATCTGCATAGTGAGGAAGATGCTCTGTCACAGACTGTGTGTGGTCTCTGAGCAGTGAATGCTTTCTGGGGGATAGAGGGAACCCAACCTTTTATGATCTGTGTGCTTTAGGTGGTTGTGTTCTCATGTCTTCGTTAATGAAAAGAGATTGGGTTACTTTGTGATTTTGTGTTTGAAGAGCTGCAGCCTGCCCCAAACTGGTTCTTGTATCATATAACATCTATAGTTTAAAAGGGAGCAAATAAACCCCTCTCTGTAAATACCAGTACATACCAATTATCATAGGTTGCCACTGATGTAACTACGTCCTCATGAACAGAGACTGAGAATCAGCAGATTCTAATTAATGTAATTTCCCTTCCTTTATCCTTTTTTTTTTTTTTTTTTTTTTTTTTTTTTGTGACCACTTCCCTTCCTTCCTCTCTTTCCACTTCTTGTTATTCCATTCACTCATTTTCATCAATCTCCCATTTTTTCCATGCTGCCCTCGTATTGCCACGAGGTGACTTTGCGTCTGCTTTAGCACCCATTTCTGGGCACCATCCCCTGCAGGCTGCAACAAACTTTCAGCTTTGAAGGGCAAGCTCCCTTTGAGAAAGCATCCCATGTCTGTAAGAAATACTAAGGGCAAGCAAGCAGACTAAGTTTCTAAAATGGAATTGACATGTGAAGTTAAGTGCTTTGTTTGTGGTTATTTTTCTGTACTAATCAGCTTATTAAGAACCTACTGCTTTCCACTGATCCCTCCAGACTACTTTTTTTCAGGTCAGCCCATGCAGAAGACCTTCAGTTTCAGATTGGTTCTTTGAAATATGTGAATCTGAAGTCATCAAAAGCAGATGGGTATAAGGAGCTGAATTCAATTATCTTCTGAGACTTCAGCTGGTCTTTAAAATAATTCTGTTTGCTTCAATCTGCCATCTAGGTTGGAGCAGCATGTCTAGGCAGCCATGAACCTGCATAAGCAAGTGTGGATTTTAAACTCCTCTGGCGAAAGTAAAGAGGTTTCCCTGCTGTCTCCCCACTACCTGTGCCCTCTTGTGCAGATGCAGCCCCTGAAGCCCACAGAAGAATCCCACAGGACCGTGGCCTCTTCCCACCCCAAAGCTGCTTTCTGGGGTCAGACCGTCAGTGATGGGCCAGCTGAGAAGAGCATCATAACAAAACCAGAAGTGCTCTCTGAAAACATCTGATATCATCTTGCAATTAACTGAAAGAAAGTGGGTTTGCTACTAGACTTTTCACAAGAAAAACAAACAAACAAACAAACAAACAAACAAAACAAAACAAAAAAACAGTATTTTTGTCACAAATAGCAGTGATCTCTGTGAATAATTTATTTTGCAGAAATATTAGTATTTCCATGGCCTATAGTAAAAATTGAATAAACCCACCACTAAAGGACAGATTGTACAGACTTTGCCGTCGGTTCTTTACAATACACTGCTCGGTGTTAATACTTAAGGCTCAGCAGTAATTAAGCGACATCTAGCACGCTGCAGCTCCTCTGATTGCAACGTTAACCACATGGTAATCTGTACTAATGCTACAGCAGTATCTTGTGATAATGAATGAAATAACTGGTGTCAACGCCAGAGCTGGGGATTATTGCAGGCGGGGGAAAACATCCCAGTTGTTAGGAGTTTGCCTAAGCTTCTGCTGACTGCAGTTGTTTCCAGTTGCGTTGGGAATCAATAGCAAGTGCTGGCAGACAGAGTCAGGTCAATGTCAGCCCCCCGGATTAATTCTGAGCTTATTAGCATGAGTTATAAGGGTCAGGAAGGAGTCGGTATTAATGTTAAACCTTTTATAGTCCAGATTCATGTTAGGCAGCCAAATAGAAGTAGACGAGAGTTTTGGAGACTTCTCTGCTTTATTTAGAGAACTGCTATACCCATGGCTTTGCCAGAAACGTGACAACTCTGGTTGCTATTATTTCCTCCAGTGTTTAAGACCTGTCTCATAGTGACATCTTCAGCACTGTTCACTTTTTGGTACAACACAGAGCAAAGTTTAGTTGCTAAGTGGAAATTCTTAGTGGCAATATTACTGAGTTAAAATCAAACCCTAAGCTCTCCAATCTTGTAATGTCCACTGGCGCTGTCTGACAGAAATTTGTTTCCTCCTTCCAGCCAGAGAAGAACAGGCAGGCTCTGGGAGGGAATGCTATTTCCAATGATCTCCCAAATTCTTCATCTGTGAGAAGAAATGGTAAAACTCGGTGTGCAGTCCTTACAAAGTGCCTTTGAGGAGCACACTTGAGTGAAGGAAAGGAACCCATGGACACAGATCCAGGCAGGCCCAGGGGATAGCTTTCAGACTACAAAGGGATAGCCCCCGCGCTCAGATTTTTCCTAATCCATATGCTTCAGCGTTTTGTTACCACTTGGAAAAGAAAGCTAGAGCTTTGCTGAAAGGCTTAACATTCATTGTCGCAGTTTTAACAGAGATAATCGGCAGATTGCTTTGTGTATGTGCACTTAGAGCCGGTGCTGCTTTAGGGAGCACCCCCTGCACGTATGTGATCTGTTACACTTGCTGACAGAATATCACCACGCTGGGTGGGATAAAAGACAGCCTGGAGACAAGCTCTGCTCTCACTCCAGTCTGCATCAGGATTAACACGGCTGATGTCAATACAGCCGGTCTGTGATAGAATCAGCACTGGTCAACGCTGAGTCCTGCTGAGGCTGTATAAGAAGGGCTTTTTGCTTTTTACTATGGACTAGTTGAAGAGAAAAAAATACTGGAAATAATAGTCACATCACACGTTTCTCCTAAGACCCTGTACAAGAGGCGAGGCAAAGAACCTTACCTGCCTGTGCAGCTGTGATGAGGGCCGTGTTCCCCTCGTTGTCCTGCCAGTTCACATCAAGGTGAGGGCATTGTGATAAGGCTATTACAATATCCACATACCCCTGGTAACAGGCAACGATAAGACCATTCTGTAAGCAAAGCATAAAGAGAGAGATAGGTTTACTGGACTCAGAAAAGTTCATTGAGAAATCAGAATAGTAGTCTTAGTAGTCTGCTTTTTTTTTTTTTTTTTTTTTTTTTGGCTGAAGAACTGAACAGGTATCAGCATAACTAGTCATCAGCTCCAGGCGCAATGTTCAGATCCAAAACACTGCTTTTTATCTCTTCCCTTTGGCAAGTGACACTTGTCATTCCTCAGAAATACCTCCGAGAGTAGGTGTTATATTGTACCACTTGGAAAGTAACTGTTTGTAAGTGTCGCATGCTCATACGGCTATATACTCCGTATCCAAATGAGAATAAATCAGATTTTATTGTATAATAAAATGAACCAGACAGGTAAGATGAATTCTACCCTACCTGAATATTAATCCTCTGAAAAACAAATGCTTGTTCTCTGAAGGGAAAGTGATAGGGAGGAGCCATGTGTTCGTGCTACCTGTTGCTGTCCTTAAATGTTTGGGATTTCCCATTAGAACCTGACATTTTTGATGAACACAAATAACATAAAATTGCGGTTAGAGTTCCTGTTTCATGTGCTTTATGACACCTGTAAAACTTCCAGGAGAAGCCAAGCCAGGAAGTGAGCCTTATAACTCAGCGCGGTACCTTGCTCAGCTAGCATTTCACTCCGAGGCAATGAACTGAGAGCTTCTCTAAAATGTATCAAGACACACTCGTCATTAATTACATGGAACTACAGTACGTAATCCTGATTCCTTGCTTGACCACAGGGATTAAATCCATTATCCCCAGTCGTCAGGATGACTCAGTAGCCCAGCATTTGCTTGCCTGGGGCTGATGGGTGCGGAGACGGGTGCTTGCAGATGCACCAAAGCTTCCTGCAGTCCCTCTGCATGGCCAACACGTGGCTCAGTTCTCTCCAGATCAGCACCAGCATCTGGCTATTGAAAGGACAGGAGAAGTGACACACATCTCAGCCTCTCTGGTGACCCTGCCTGCCAAAAACGCACTCATGCAGACTCACTACCAATTCACAATCACAAATGAGCAGCAGGAAATAGAATTTGATGAAAAAGAAAAGAAATGCAACAAAACAAAAACCACTAAAACCTTTATAAGTGTAAAATACTGCATGGTCCAGCTTGACTCCCTCACACTTTTTCTAAGTTGCTCTTGCCTCAATGCTCTTTTTCTTTCTTTTCCCTGTGGACACTGCTGAGGCAGAGACATTCACCAAATGACCACAACTGCGGCTTCTGATCTATTACCATGATAACCAGGTATTAATATTTCAGTGTCCTGCCTCATTGTTATTCTGGATGGTCTTTTTGGTTCAGTTGGCGATCGGCTTCATTAAGATACAGAGGCAATGCCAGGTCTTTGGGATACTCACGGGCTATGTATGATATTTTGCAATTGCATCATTGGGTAAGATCATTACTTTAAAAGATTTCTTTTGTTGGGGACTGTTCAGATTCATCCAAGTTTTGCTACAATGTAATCACTCACAGCTTTAAAGAAAGAAAACTGTGTCGGTGACAACTTGGTAAGGACTAGAACATTATTTTAGTTTCTAGTAATTTAATTTTTCACCTAATGTTTGGGATATAGGTCTTTACAAGTCCAAAAACTCTGCAGATATGAAACACCATTCAATCATTCAGAAAAATGACAATGACCAGTGTATCAGAAAACTCAGCATACAATAATTTGGAGACCTAAAATTCTTGACAATAAAAGGCCTAAAATTCTTGACAATAATGTTTAATGAAAAATTCTTGAAGAGACTGGTATTTACAGCAAAGTCATGTGAATTATTTAGAGTAGATATGTAGATGTTGTCTCTAAGGGAATAATGTGTTTCATGCAGTGTCTGAGATGTATTTTCACAAATATTTTAACAGAATTTTGTGTTCCAAAATTATTTACCAGATGCTAAGGAAAAAATAAAAGGCTCATTTATTGTTCTTTTAAAAAGTGAAGCAAGCAGCAAGACAAGAAAAAAATGACGAGCATTAGTTCTTTTTTCAAGCAAGCTTTGGCATTACAGTATGTAGGGACCATTTGCTGACTTTCGGTGGGCATTTCCAACAAACGGAGCATTAACGACATGCCCAATACATCCCAACATTCTGATTTCAGGAGATATGAGGCACAAATTATCTCAGAATAAATCAGTCTCATTCGCCATTTGCATTTACAAAATGAGGAGATTAGTTAGATATCAACATTTTCTAAACTCAGTTTTCCAAAGATGCTGTCAAAGACTGTCTGCTTAAGGAAAAGGATAGACAACAGAGAGCGGAGCTTGCTGGGGGATGATATGGTGCAGCAACATGGAAAATCACTTCTCAGGCACAATCGTGAGAAATCTGAAGTGGCTCGGGTAGGAATACAACAACCCAGCATTTGACAGTGAATGACCCATGTCCTCTGGCTGAGCAGCAAGACAAGCAGTTGCCTGAGACCCTAAAACTCATTTACAGTGCCACATGCTTCCTGACACTGTCCAGGGCTGTAAAGCTGATGTGAGTTCCCCCCTGGGTCATGGCACAGTGGAGAGATGGTGTGCTGCAGGACTGCCCTCCTTGGCCTAGCACTCAGGAATGCCTTAGTTATGAAGGGAGTCACAGGAGGCTGCAGCTTTAGAATGAAATCTGTAATAAACCCTCGTATTCGCTGTTATTTCCCCAAACCTGCTTCAATAACACCATGACAACTTGTGGTTTCAGGTTGTTCTTTTTCCCCCTTTTTTCCTCCCTGCACCCATTTCTTGCCCTGCCTGCACTGTGCTTGCTGAAAGTTACTAATACAGATTAGCCAGCACACACAATCATTGCATCACATTTTTAACTTCCTCTACCAAATATCCACCACCTTAATATGTTTTAAGCTCATTCAAAAAATCTCAATTAATAGTTATGACTGATATGACACTGTCTTCAGCAAATGGCTTTTTGAAGCAGTCAGTAAAGCAGTAGCCTGTATCTTAGCAGACTGCAATAAAATGCGGCTGAGTGCTCAATGTTTTTCAGAAGATAAACATAAAGCAGTATAAACTAATTTTATCTAGAAAATTCTGAGCCTGAGTCATCTGCTTATCCTCACAAAAGATATGACACTTCACCTCATTAATATTCTACCAAGGCATCAATTATTCTGCTCCACATATGAATGGTCTTAGGGCAGCTGTGAAATGGTCAGTGTGTGTGCTTTGCGAGAAGAAAGATTGATAATACCTAGGACATGGTTTAGTGGGTGACGCTGGTAGTAGAGTGATGGTTGGACCAGATGATCTTGGAGGTTTTTTCCAACCTTAATAATTCTATGACTCTGTGATAATAATAATGAATGACTTGAAGGAATAGCTATGGTGTGTCACACCATGCAAGCACAGTATTCCTGCTTTCCAAGGGCTGTTTTTTTTGCTGAGACCTCTTCTCTCCTGTTCAGCAGCCAGGGTTGCTGCCTGTCATTCCCCAAGACCAATGAAACATGACAGGCAAAAAATCTGCTTCAATTCTCTGTGCAGAAGAAGAGCTGAGGAGACCATAAATGCGAAAAAGCATTGCTGCCTCTGGACTGTAAGAAAGGTGATTTCTTCATTAGAGGAGACTGGGGCTGCTGGCTTCCCTGGGCTGTGCAAGAGATACTATTTCATCTTCAGATATCACATGCAGACTCCATGTGACAAACAAGAAAGTATGAGCCATCCATCACATCAACTATGTTAAAATTTACTGCAGATTGTTTCACAGAAAGTGTGTGTGTGTGTGTGTGTGTGTGTGTGTGACATTGAGCTCAGTAAGAGTTTGGTGGTGTGTTTTTTTGTTTGTTTGTTTGTTTTTTTTTGTTTTGTTTTGTTTTTGTTTTTCCCAGCTACAAATGATACTGCCAGGTGTGGAGGGCTCTGTATTTCTTCTGTGGAATATGTAGCACTACACAGAGCTGCCCCACAGTTTTTCTATACTTTATGACATATTTATTTTTATTTAACAAACATTTTTGTTTTGAAGTGACAGAGCAAAATTAACAGTATTTTATTTAAAATGTATAGCGAAGTAGTCAACCTGAGATAAATGACCATTTTTCCATATATTCTGCATAAAGTATTGCTAGGTTGATACTTAAATGGACAATTTCAGGCATGAGGCTACCTAAAGTTAACCAGATGTTGCAACATCTTCCTCAAGCCATGTTCAAGAAGATTCGCAATGTTGTTCTGTAACTGGAATAAATGTATTCTATAAAAATTTTCCATAGAAGCATAAACTTGAAATAGAACAAAATAGTCTTGGGAAACTTGTGATTCCTCTTAAACTGACATTTCTTCATGTGCCTTTGATTTCATGTAAGGCTTGAATAATGCTGCCACTACAAAAACAGTCTGTTTTGCTCTGTTGGCTAACGATACAGGAATGTGTCTGATTAAGTGAGACCGTGGATATCTCAGGAGACAATTTTATAAATCATATTTTATGACAAAATTACAGATGTAATGCTATTTGTAAACTAGATAATTATGGATAATAGAGATTAAAAAAAAAAAAAAAAGTACTAGAGGATCAATAAAGAACTCAAGCTGAGTATCAGAGCAAATCACATACCACACACAATTATTTTACCTTTTAAAAAAATCTCTTCAGGCAACGTATTTTCCACCAAGATGTTGAAAATGAGAACAGATTATTATAGCTTTTTGCTTATTATCCCAAACAGAAATTTAGTCTGGCAGAAGATTCATTTGACACTACTCTCATCTTTTTATAAACATCGGGATAAACAACTGTCCACTTTGCTTTGCATACAGTCTGTATGGTATTAATGACAATTCTGCAAGGTTGGTTTAACAGCAATGATTAAACCAGCCTGTAATTCAATTAAATGAGATAATGATTCACTGCAATCCATAATCATATGCAGGGAGAACTATAAAAATTATGTCTAAGTTAAAAGCATATTAGACAAACTATATGGTGAGTAACAGAAAAGGAAGATCAATAAAACATAAAGGAATAAAAAGCTGTTTTTAATTTTTTTTCTTATTAATTTCTGAAAATAAAAATAATTCATAAATCTAATATTTCATGTTACACATAACCTTAAAGTGTATCTCTTTTTAATTAGATAAAGCAAAACAATCAGTCTAAGAAAGAAATCTCCCAAAATTATCTGAGAGAAATTTGGATCTCCGTTAAATACTCTGCAACTGTTTGGAGCTTGAGTTAACAGGGAAACTACACGTTTACATACTAGCGAAGAGTAAAATTTAGTGCTGAGCATCACTATTGGCTATATACTAATTTGTGTACAATGCATGAAAACTTCCCGTCCATATAAAACAACCTGAGAAACTTTTGTAAGTTGAGCTTGTAGTGTAATTGGTTTAGTTGATTATGTCAGTGGTGACTGAGATGAGGTAATTATTCAGGTCATCAGTCCCATGACAAGTGGTGTTTATGTGCTACAGAAATCCATCAGGCGCATAAGCTTCAACATTATCTGCACAAAATAATTCAGGCTGACCTTTGAGGGAAAGAACTGTTACAGCTTAGTCATATACACATTTATATTTGGAAACTGGAGGAAAAAAATCAGGAATTTCAATGATTTTTGTCCAACCGTTGTTTGGACAAAACCCCAGACACCTGGCCTGGGGAGATGTTGTTTCCACAGAGGAAAGCAATGAGACAAAAGCAGGGAGAGTATTCCTGCATGAAGTGATGCAGCGGCATGCAAAACCCCATGATCTGCAGAGGAACACAGCAGCCTACAGCAGCACTTTGTACCCAAAAGCAAACTTGAAGGACCCTATCCATTCCAGCAGCTGAACATGAAAGGCACAAAAATGCCACCTTTGCTTCAGGGCATTACAAACAGATTCACTGCAAATCCTACTCCAGGAGAAACAAACACAGGCTGGTCTTCAGACAGGAAGATGACGAACCACAGTTTTCCCCCTCCATTTTGTGGGATATGTTTTATGTCACTTATGCAATAACCCCCCCTTGTATCAGTCACGTTACATGTCTTTAAGTAAACGTATAGTTTAGTGTACGTATCATCTCTGCAAAGGTCTTTACTTAACCTTGTCTAATCTAAATCTCGGTAATCGCCTCTAAGAATAGTTTCAGGAAAGTTCATTTTTGAATGAACTTGCAAAAGCTTGCATTACACAACCAATAAAACCACTTGTGTAATGAATCAAGTAAAAAGAGTGGGCAATTAAAGCCGTGTGACGTCTCTTTTTCAACAACATGTACAGTTTGAACTGGTCTCGGTGTTACTAGCAATACCAGCAGCTGGCAGAAGCCTTGGGAAGCTGCTTCTTGAGGATCTAAGGGGCATACAAGAAAAATGAACTCAATGAGATGAAAACAGGACTGCTACACAGAAAGTAGCAATCCTTTTTCCTTCTCACTCCTGCAGGAAGTTCTCGTGACCTTCCCTTGAGGCAAGCTGGTTGCACAGGAGCCCTTCACCACACTTCATCTCCTAAGCGAGGCTCAGACACAGAGGGCCACTTCTTCTCTCAGTCTGCAAAGCACTCCTTTATCCTTGCCATCTTCTGCATGCACTTTCCCCAAATCATGCTGTGTGTAAAGGACTGGAGAGCTGCTGCAGTACAGAAGGCATTTTTTGGTTGTATAACCTGACCAACAGCCAGTGCTTGCTAGTACCTCGCCATCCTGACTGCTGTAGTGCGTGGAGCAGAAGCAGGGCCATTTTTATCCCTTTCATCCTTTTTATCATCCTCTTTGCTGCAGAAGGCCAAGAGCAGAGTGCATTCAGGAGTAGAAACAGCCCTGCATAAATAAAAAGATCTGAGGGGCACAGCTGAGTTGCAGGGGAAGTGGATCGCATTGCTAGATGTTTTGTTGTGGGGTCAGATGACACTTGATGATTATTCTTAAAACAGAAGCAATCAGAATCATGTTACTGCATGAAAAATATTTTCTTGTAGTTTCTTCTCTGAACTCTAGCTTGAAGTAAAGAACTGAAGACCTGAACACACAGATAAGAGCAAGTTGCAGGTACCACAAACTCAGGAATACTTTAACTTTTGGGCACCTGAGTTAGGAATTTTAATGTGCTTCCCTTGAAATATATACAAGTTTATCTATATATATATATGTAGATAATTTATTTGTTCAAGATGTTAGCAGGTATACACACTCATGATAAATAAAAAAATGTTGTGAAATCAATATACAATTTTACAGTGACAGCTGGTGAGACTATATTAGAAATGTACTGATCAGCCATAAGTTCCATCAGGTAGGAGAAATGCCACTGCTGGTGACTGTAGGCTTGTGGAGCAGAACCTATAAAGATCATAAAGAAATTTATGTGGAAAGAGAGGGAACTGGGATCATTGTTATACAACTGAAAACAAAAGTTACTTTCAATGTATTAAGATCAATGCAAAATTAAGCAATGTATGTGACACGTTCACAGCAGAAGTAAACAAGGTGCAATTTTAGAAAAGGAATATGTAAGGAAACTTTAGGGAAATGGTGTTTAATAAAAATGAAATGTACTTAAAATTAATGGACAGTCCATCTAGCAGTTGCCTTAGGCTAGTTTTTTTCCATTAGCCATACATTAATAGGAAGCTATCTCTGGGTTCAATACCACTGAAAACAGACCAGGATTCTGCTTCTGGGGAAAAGTTCTGCCTTCTGCTTTCGAGGGCCTGGCTGTAAAGGACAAAATATACTGTGGGGAGATGGCGGGGGAAGTAACACTATTTTGATCAGGTTACATTTCACATTTTCAGTTTATTTTGACCATTATGTTAGGTACAACTACTAAGAAGTGATGATCCCTGACAAATAATGCAACCTTACTAATCCCAGCTTTACTGTTTTATAGCACATAGTAATCAGTGTTAATACTGTCAAATTTTAGTGCTATGTTTGGTGGTGTTGACAGTAATAATGCAGGATACATGGCAGCCAAATTTGTACGTTCCTCCTTGCTATGTCTGCTTTTCAGTGCTTGTGCTAGACACAGATCAGTCTTCTCCAGCAGTAAAGTAAGGGAAGAGAGATTTATAAGGCAGAAGCAAGAGGTCTGACTTCAGAAAACAATGTAAATGATGGACTTCATTTTAACAGGGATCCTGCCCCAGTGAATGGTGAGCTGATCTCAATTTCACATCTTTGTCTTTCACCTTCTTCCTATGCAATGTTTAGCAAGGCTTCCAAGGGCTGTAAACAGTCCTGTAAACAAGGATAAAGTATTTCTGGTTCCTAAAATGAACGGCAGGTTAGGAAGCCTTGCTCAGAACTGTTGTTTCCAACGAGTGATGGATTTAAGACAGGGCAGCACTGAACACTTCCCCCCATGAATAAGTTTGGCTGGGAGCTTTGACTGCTCCTGCCGATGCTGTGCAAAGCTGCAGGGAGCCTGGGAACCACTGAAAGTAAAACAAGATTGTCATAAGCATCAGACTTTCTATGGAAATAAGTGCATAGAAACCATTTTGGGGGATCTCTCAATTTTCAGTGACTTCAAAATATAGAGTTATAATAATTATCTTCCTATCAATTACACTATTGAAGCATTTTTTTCCCCTAAAAAGGCAAAAGACCTAAGATCTAAACAAAATGAAAGACAGATCATCTAACACCATAACCCAGACCTGATGTGACTTCAGTCCAGTGTCCTCTCTCAGCACAGTAAATTTAGGAATGTACAGAAATCAGTTTAGATCTGAACTCCATGTCTTGGGCCTTATGAATGCTACTGTTCGTTTCTCTTCTGGCCTCTAAACACACACACACACATATACACACACACATCCGTTCATCCATTCACACGCATTTAAAATTAAAAAGAAGAGTTTGCACCATTTTATAAATATAATATTCATATTATATTATTATCATATTATCGTATTATCAATATGCATATTCAGAAGCAATGTGAAACATATTTTGTGCACTAACATAACTGTCACAAAATACTTCCCTTGTCTTTAAGGCTTATCATTCAGCTCTTCTTCTATGTGTTCAATAGATGCATTTTTCTTGCTGTTATGTTCTTTCAGACACACGCTGCCTCTAACCTAGATCTGTTGCAGGAGGCTACACAGTGTTTGAATGCATAGGATGTTGTTTTTTTGGGGGAGAGGGGGAGATCTCTCCAAAAATAATGATTCATAAAATCTTTGTCTGAAAACAATAACTTTAAATTTGACACTGGGTGATAAATAAATGCACAACTTTCTCCTCCCTCATAATCTATCATTGTTTCTAATCTCCCTCTCCTATAAAAAACATTTTGAAGGCCCTAGTGCAGTGCATTTTCATTGTGGAGCTCTCTGAAGAGACGCTGCCAGTGATGAGTTTGCAAGCACCCTCTTGTGGCAGTGAGCTCCTGTAGTCATATTGGGAAAGACTTCCCATGAAATTTCAATTCCTTTCCTCCAACTTCTGTAAATTCATTTGGCCTATATTTCTCTGAACCATCTCGTAGTGGAATCACACCAGACCCAAACCTTGTTAAGAAAGAGCTTGATATAAATCAGGATGATATAAATCAGGCTTGTCAGCTCTCAGCTGTCTTGCACCTTACTTGTCTTGCATGCCAGCTCCCACACAGTGTGGCTGTGGGATGCACATGTGTGTCTCAAATCAAACTTCACATAGAGGCACAGACCAATCTCCATAACGAAAACGCTTTGATGGAGGGCAAAGAAAATTGTGCTCTTGTGATTTACACTATCAAGCACTGACAACTCTGTAACATTCATGACTGGTTAGAGAGCAAGAACTCCCGCTATTAAACCATCCAGCTACTGTTCTGCTATTTAATAAATACAGTAACTGATGCATACAGCCACTGGAGTGGAAACCCAGTAAGGAACCTGTAGGTTCGGCACCACCCTAGGAGAAATGCATCTGCTTTAACAAAAGGCAGGATGGTATTTTTGAAAAATCAGAGACAAGTACTTGGCTAGATCAAGAGCACTGTTGCTACTGGCTTTCAAGCCCTAGCAAGTAGCCTTACATTTGTTTAGCACTGTGCTTAGGGAACAGGCTGGTCCACAATTATGCTGACCTGCAAGAAGCTTGGCTTGACTTTTTATTTGAGCAAACATGCGCCATGACATCGAATTCAGAGGGGACATTTTTACCTCTAGTAGCTGGCCATTTTTTGTAGATTCAATTTATTTATTTATTTTAATCTCGAAGAGGATGGCTTTTAGGCAGCTTTTCATTTATTTGTTTGTTTATTAATATACAGTCCAATTTTAAATTTCTCAGTATCTCAATAGGTTGCGTAAGGATTCATCATTCACTGCAACTGTAATCAGTATCAATACATGAGCAAACAGCTCCATTAAGGGGAAAATTGTATTTATAGTATCCAAGTGAGACACTAGCATGAAGACCTTACCTGTCTTAAGTCAACTACAGTACTGCAGCTGGAGTTGAATAAGCCAAAGCATTACACATTTGAACTGTATGTCACTACTTAGCGTCAAGAGCTGAGTGAAGTTCTACCTGCCATTTGTGCAGTTCTTCCTCTTATCAAAGCCTGTGGCCACGCCATCCATCTCAGCTGAGTGTCTAGTTTCATGCCATAAAGGCAGGAAAGTGTCTTCTGCCTCTGTGTCTGGACCTGAGGCTCTCATCATGTTATGAGTACACCTCATTTACCTATATAATAAAGACATGTAGGGAGGGAACTGATCATTGATACATTGTTGGATTTGAAAAAAGAAGACAGAATTAACTACAAAAAAAAAAAAAAAAAAGACGGAGGAGTAATTTCATATTTATATTCAAATACCTAGAATTACTAAAGATGACCTGCCTATATAAAGGACTGCTAAATCATTAATAGAGTATATCCACTTTATGGAATACTCTTTCAGTCAAACAATCCAGAAACTGTTTTTCTTCTGCTCTATAAAACTGGAAAATATTTGGGTCAGGACTCCAGGAATTCATATAAGCAACCTACCTCTTAAGGACTTGTGCCTATAAGAGAAATAGTAAACATTTAAAACACAGTATTCCAAAGAAAATTACACCTCTTGCTGAAAAGAAACCTGCTACCAAATAAATAAATAAATAAACAGATAAATAAAGCAGTATACATCAAACATATCTGACAGAGTTTTTCAGAGCTGTTTGCAGTGAGCTTGACACAACAACTGAAGAATTACACCGGAGTGACACAGGGTCTTTGGGTACTTCAGGGCAGTGTTGGTATTTTTCCTGCTAGTGGCTCACTAATGAGAGCAGTATCTAGACACACTAAGGGTCTTTTGAATGATGCTCCAGGTCCTTGGAGAAAAGATTTCTGTCTTACAGAGAATTTTCAATACGCAGTCAGAAACTACACACTAAAAACAAAACAAAGCCAAAACAAACAAATAAAACCAAGCAAACAAAAGAAAAATAGTTTTGCCTAGCTGGCTTCAAAGCAGCACAGAGCTTTCAAAAGAAAATAAACATAGTTTTATCCCCATGACTCACCACAAAAGCTTTCCAATCTCTCAATCTGAAGATCAGCAAATGAATACCTTTATATAAAATAACAGGATACAGAAAAATATTGGCTGGCTACCCGATGCACTCCATCTCAGTTTGTGTTAGCTATTACTGTTCACAAGAACAGTACGTTCGTCTTATTAAATCTTATAACAACGCGTTATTACATTCAGTGTTTGCCAAACATCATAGCAATTATTGGGCTCGCACTTTCATCTAACTACACATTTGGCTGCAGCCATAACTGTTCATGTCTTGAAAAAATTAGAGATTAACAAATGGGCCTGCACATCCATCAGCTCTGTGCGCTGCTTCCCAGGATTTGTACAGCAGAAGGATAGTTCCCATCGGCTCAGTACTGCATCGAGGTCGCACAGGCTGTCAGGGCTGATCTGTTGCTGTTAGAGAGCTCCATCTTAGCAAAACGGCTGGCAAGCGCAGAAAACTGGAAGTGTTTTTCTGCTAAAGGTATAAACAAAGGTATACCCACAACTGCTGAGATCCTGATATGGTAAATGAGGACCTCTGGTGGAAATGGATTTGGTTGCTTGGAGACGCTAGGCCATTAAACCAGTGCAGAGATGGCCTGGAAACACAATTTTCTTCATTTTTGTGGTGCCCAACTCCACAGCGCTGGACTAGGAAATGGGAACAAAGAAACACATTTTCCTTGAAGAAATATTGTAAAAATGATTCCATTAACATCTGGGCGATTTTTCTATTTCATAAAGATGGAGAGTGTGATAAAGAAACTCTCCAACAATTGGATGCCCATAGGAGGGTTAGCAGTAAACAGGAATAGTGAGAATAAAACAGTGGGATGAAGAGGTATTTCTGCGTCTGAAAGGAAGATAACATATAGAGGTGAGACTAAATATTATAGGGTGTTGGAACTAGATGATATTTAAGGTCTCTCCCAAGCCATTCTATGATTCTATTCTTATAAATTTGGCATTTAGTTAGAAGTGACGCATGACATTCCTAATGTAAATTTTCAGTCCTGCAGCCTAATTATATACATTATTCTGAAGATAACAACAAAAAACAAGCAACCTAACTGACATTTCTACACTATAAATGAATAACAGTCATTTTTATAAAGTTAGCCCTCATCCTTTTAGCAATTACTCAAAGGTCACACTTGTGGACAAAGCAAATAATTTTGCAGTAGGCTGAATAAAACCAGAAGAGTGGCATTTCCAGGTTTGCTTGATGATTAAATATACCACAAGAAAGATGCTAAATGGTAAATATTTTGTTCTGCACCTGTTTAGCACTTGGCTCCTTGTCACATTGCCATAACTGAGTGTGTGGACCATTTACCATCCTCCTTCCACAGCAGACCCTTCTGAGCATCCTTGAAATGCTCTGTGTAAATCCAGCCTCCCTGATCTCCCCACAGAGCTGAGCCGGGGCACACCAACAGCACAAGGCATTGCCCCCAAGCTTGCTGTTCTGTTGGACCTCAGGACCCGTGGGAGCCACAAGCACTGTCCTTCACTGCCACCAAATCCACATATATGCTGTTTCTTCAACCATAATCTCTGAATTTAATGCATTAAGGTCTGCATTTTCTGTTGCTTTTGTTTTTGGTGGTGATGTTTTCTGTTTCTTTTTAATTATTATTTTTCTAAAGTGTGTTTTATCATCTGATGCCAAATGTCTCATTTCCTAGGACTGACTTTCCCACTTCTTTTCCAAAGAAAATAAATGTACAGCTAACACTTTCAGTCCTGAAAAGGTAAGAAGGGACGTGTACACTTTGTAGCCTTCTAAACCTCCAGACCCTGCATTTGACAGAGAACTTAAAACTCCCCACAGAAGTCCATCACTCTCATGCCAGCACTACTGAATGAGACCCAAAAGCCCCTTCCACACCTCAGGAAGTACATGAGAGGGTATCAGCCACACAATGGCAATGACTCATACAGGAGCAGTAAACAGAAGGCAGTGTGCACCTTGCTGATTCCAAAGAAAGCACTGTTTGCAGGATATGATTGTTTCTATTTTTAAGTCAGACATGTTTTGTTGTTGTTGTTTGTTTTTCTGTTAAAAATTGTGTGCTAACTCATTATACTCAGCTGGATTACAAAGCTCGGGGAGGAAATATCAAGGTCATGCCTCTGTCAGAAAACTGACAACTTACAATTTCCTTCTCTTTTTTAAGCTCATGAACAAGTAGAATAGTTTTCACAGCTAGATTTAAAAATTACTGATTTAATAGCATTTTACCTTCCATATATCTTCATTGGTTCATAGTAAATTGTTTGTGGCACGAGGAACTTTATCAGCATGTGGCTTTCTGCATCAGAAGTCTCTGGCCTAAACAATCACTTAAGAACGAAAACACCAGTAAACTTACAGAGATTTAAAATCTTTTCAGAGACTTTATAATTAAATATCTAAGTCATTTCTAGTTCCCCTATCAAGTCTACTAAAATTTTCATTACTCTTTAGAAACATTTTGATATGGAGATAGGCTGTGAAGCTCAGTTTCCACTGGCTTTTATTTTTAATTCAACAGGAATTAAGGTGACTTAGGTCTGTGCAGCAAAACTGCACTGTGGTAAAAACAAAAGGAAAGCTTGTTCAGATCTTCCTTCACTTTCACAGATGAGAAAGGCTATTTTTTACAGAAATGAAATGAAATAGAAACAAAAAAATATGAACAAGTATGGCCGTGTGGTCAAGCTTCCACCTGCAGCTCATCAGGCAAAGCATCTTTGTCACAATTTCAGAAGCTACATGTTGTTGTATTTTTTTTTCTTTTCTTTCTTTGATGAATAAAAGCTAATTTACTTAGATGGTTTACAGTTGCTAACTGAATGTTGCAGTTTCTTGTTTCAGACCTCATCTAAGGTCAGGTCATTTGGGAGTTTTATGGACAGCAAGAACAAAGTGCTAGACCTGACATATGAGAAGTAGAGAAGCAGCATCACCTTGCTAGAAACCTCCAGGCAAATTTTTCCTTTCTTATTTGAATTCAAATCCTTGGAGGGAGATCTGTTCACTGAATGCATGCAGTCCATGAAACGTACTGCAACAATCTCAAAGCTGCACATGAAAACAGCGCTGATCCTTGGGCACCCACCTGTAGGCAGTCCTGCTGGGAGGCTCCTTGCACAGGGAGCTCTGCTCATAAATCAGCTGCACTGCCTGCCATAAGCATAAACTGGGTCAATCTAAAAGTGCTTGCAGAAGATAAAACGGCAATAGCAAGTGAAAGACATTTCACAATCCTGCATCTCAGAGAAGAACAATTTGGGTGATAAATTCTAAGAGAAAGGCTGACGTTCATTCACCATGTCTCCCTCCTTCATTCATTGTTTTCCTCCTTTTTGTTCCTGGAAACCTCATATGCCTTACTACTTCTAAAGTGTCTCTGTTTAGCATTAAATATTTCAATTTGATTCACATCCTATCACTAACAGGATGATTGGGAGGTAATGTATGGCAGTAAAGGCCTGCGGTATCTGCTTGTATTTTTAAAATTCAAAAGCAACTTTTTCAAAGTCTCCAGGCAGCTACATTTCTTGTAACAGGTATGACTGGTGAGGCAGCTCTTGTCTGTCACATCAAATTACCTCGCTTTCTCAGGGAGTTTTTCACATTTATGTCATGGATCCAGTGCACTTCAAGGGAACTTGTGTGGAGATGAGTGTTGTAAACACATTGAGACACCTGAATTCAGCCAGCTGCACACAGGTTATTTTAGCTCAGGTAAGGCGCTAACACGATTATGAAGTACCTAGTTCTCAATTAGGGGTCCTATGCCACAAGCAATTATGCTCAGGAATACCTTTGCACATGGCTAACCCTGTTGTACCTTCATGAGGAAGAATATTTCTGGCTGAGAAATGCCCGCAGCCCATGTGGCAGCAGGAGAAAACACTACCAATGCCAGAAGCAGCAAAACAAAGCAAAGCAAAACTGGTAGCAGCATCCTTCCCGTACAGGAGAGGCAGATGGCCAGGAAGATTCAGCCCTCCCCTAAGTCAGCGGCCAGAGGACAGCAGCTCAACATGGGCTGGTGCTGGTTTTGCTTTGCTTTTCTTCCATCCATGCCTAAAGGCACTTTTATGAGTACATGGCTGGTCTTCCCGTTTCCCCAGCAAATGGCATGCCAAGATTTTTTTGCAGGAGCTACAAATAGCAAGATACCTACTAGGTTTTCTAGAAAAATGCCAAAGACCTCCTTTTATTTTTTTCAAGCATAATGAATGTATTCAATTACTTGCCACTTTTCCTCTTCATAAAACTAATAACAACAGCTCACGTGCCAGCCTGCCCCTCTAGTAGCAATACTGACCAAACTTCCCTCCAGGGCCTCATTTTGGGCAGTGGCGGTGGCTGGCAGGTCTCAGCATCAGTGCTTGCCTACTTAAGGGCTGTTTCAAAGACAGGCCCTCATGTACAGAGAGGCAAAAGACAAAGAAACAAAAACAAAAGCAAAAACCTAGCACATATGTGAGAGGGTTTTAACATATCACCAGATCAGCCACCCAAGTATTACGGGGTCAGGCTCGAAACATTATACATCCGAAATGCATGAAGCAACAAAAGCCTGACAGTGAGTCATTCCCATTTTGAATCAGCTTGCTTTCAAATTACTCCCCATGGAATTTAACAGACATAATAGAAAATAATAGAATTGAAAAATGGGAACTATTTCCACATTGTGGGTTTTTCCCATAGTGGCTGCGATTTGAATTGCTAATTTGCTGCCAGATGTGCAACTACAGACTCTGTGACAACCATTCCCTTCATATGGTACTTAATTATTTCTTATTGTAATATTCTGGGCATGAAACAAAATTATACTTAGCCCAGGTTGGAGGGATTTTGGTTTTGTTTTTAATGGCGGAACCCTTCGAGATGAGTAAATCCATATCTATGTGGCATAGCATTTTAAATAATTTAATAATATAACCTTCTGAGAGCAGCCTTATTTATGAAAGCATTAAAGGACAACTCCTGTCTCCAATAAAGCCAGTAAGAGTTCCTCATGGCTTGCACATACTCCAGAGATTTTGATTTCTATTTTAAAAACTACCAGCAGTTTTTAGTAAGTGGCATTTGTGCAGCTATATTTGACTCCACAGTACAACAGGAAGAGCGCACAGAAAAATAGTTAGCCGTTTGTTGAAAAGCCTGAAATAAATGACAAACTAGGAGAACCACTTGGGTCTCGTCCAAGTGCTAAATGTGTGGACACTGTTGGCCCGTTCCAGAGGGGCTGACCCTGGGCAAGGTGGACGTGAGCTGGGCTGGACACATCCTCCAGTGCCAGAGACCATCTCCTTTGGCCACGATCACACAGCCTGTGCTTATGGAATGTGTCCCTCTACATTAAAATGCTGCCAACTCTTTCCAAATCAATCTTTATTGCAAAATTAGCAGTGATTTTTACTTAATGATCACATATCACTTTTCTGTAGAGGAAGAAAATTGTGTTTTAATGAAATGTAATTTAAAATAAACCTGATATGCATTAAGCTTATCTGGCTCTAAGCAACCAACACCTGTAAAGTAATGCAAGAGTTACTATTGAATCTCTCTGAAAATGAAGTCCTACTCACATAGGACAGTACTGTGATAAATTACCTGATTTTTGCTGGTCTCTGTTACACAGTAGTTATTACCACTATGTATAACAGGGCTTTGGTTTTTTATCTTCCAGCATACGACTTCTTGAACAGTAGGACAGATTTTGAATGTAATAGTACCTGCTGAAATGTCTGAATAGATACAAATAGGTATTTTGATTGTATTCCTTGTTCAACATTTTTCAGTATTTATTTTCACAGTTTATATTATTCCCAAGCACATACAGAAGATCACATGACTAAAATTATTATGGGAAAAAAAAAAAAAAAAAGCAATTCCTGTGCCACTTGCAAAAGAGGCACATACATATTTCAAAACCATTTTGAAATGGCCCCTGAAACCCAGAGATAAGCCAGACTGAGTGGAAAACAAACACATCTCACATCTCTGAGAAGTGTACTAGCGGAAGGAAAAGCAGTAAGAGCCTCCTGCTGGGAGGGATGCCCAGCTCTTCCCTTCAACATGGCAGTGGTGACAGTGGTCCTTCAGAAGCCAAAACCCAAATCACTACTTCCAATACTACTGGGAGCAATGGACATGAAGATAACTCAAAACTAAACTCTCAGTGACTCTGAAAGATGTGGAATGAGAAACTGTTGTTACCCTCAGCCTTTACCTATATCCATTGCTCCCATGCTGTTTCATTTAGCAGAAAACTCTGAATCCAATGCCTGAGATGGAAGCATTTATTTTTCCTCTTTAGATGTCATGCCTCAAGACCAAAAACCTTAGTGTACAAGGACCCACTGGTACTTAGCTCAAAGTTAAATTCTGGAATTTTTGGACTCTTGTATCCACTTCCTTTCCCAGTGTACTTGAAGCTCCTATAGCCTACTGAAACCCAACAGGACCCAGTTTTTCGGAATGAGTAGATGCTTCTTAACAGTGACATCTTGTTTAACTTCCACTTTTTTTTTTTTTTTTTTTTTAATGAAAGATGGTATTGCCATGCACTTTGTTTCAGGTCAGGCTTGAGGTCTGAAAAGTGAGGAGGAGCACTCCTTGTCCAAAGATCTGAAATACCCTTATGGTCAAGCATTTGTGCTATCTTAGACACATAGAGAAGTGTTACTGAAAACTAAAAACTCTTATAATCTACATTAGATATCTTAGTCATTGAGGAAGGCAGAGGAATGTAGAAGAACAACATTGCTCAGAGACAAATCACTTCCACTAGTTTACATTTTAGTATGCCAGGTATCAGTAGAGTTGCTGGAATCAAAACAAGGGGATTCTCCATACAGTCACACATTCTTTAGATATGTCAGTGCTCACTGAAACTGAATGAATGGCTCAAAAATGAATGTTTTAATGCCACTACAAAACAGTACAGACCTCCAGCTTCATTTCATGTTGGTCTTATCCTCTTTGAAAAAAAAAAAAAAATCTATTAATGAAAATACACATGGCACAGAAAACCTAAGGCAGCAAGAACAGCAACCGAATGCTTTGGGGAATGTGAATTTTTGTATAGTTTTGTACTAGTGGAAGATGCCTCCTACTTCTGAACTTTTGATGCTGAATTTGCAGCAGCCACACTGTCTATATCCCACATGCAAGTTCTTTAAAACACTCCTCTTAAACATCTTCATATAGTTCTTGAGCTTCAAGTTTTTTGGTTGTTTTATTCCTAGAGGTGAATCATTACTGAAAGTTGATGGCCATCCCTCGAAAAACTTCCTGCCTTTTTGCTCTTTGAGAAGGACTGAACATCTCTGACATGTTTCAGGACACACAAACTCTGTCACAGATTTGATTTTATGCTGGAAGCATTAAGAAAATTTGATGCTTCCTCTGAGGTTTCTCAGTCCAAAGCGAAGTCCCTTTTAAGGCACCTTTGACACTACTAATGATCTGTGCAAGACTTTCTATGGAGCTGAAAAACAGAACTACAATACTTAAATTGAAAGGAGGCAAAACAGAACCAGGAAGAAATTATTAAGAATTGTTCGTTTCCTGCTACAAGACGATATATGACAGCT
This sequence comes from Aythya ferina, assembly GCF_964211825.1. NCBI lineage: Eukaryota > Metazoa > Chordata > Aves > Anseriformes > Anatidae > Aythya > Aythya ferina. The sequence goes on from NC_140297.1 coordinate 85,342,159, forward strand.
AGGATAGACAGCCAAAAGGAAAAATAACCTTCTATTTCATGTCCCAGGATGCTTCTATAGATTTCTTGTCCTTTATCAGGCTTCAGTTAAAAATCTAAGTCTTTTGTGTTGGAGTCTTTAGCCCCACCATAAGCAAGGAGGAGAGCAATATCACTACCTTTTTCCATATCCTTTATTATAGGATTTAAAACAGAATTTTCTAAAGACAATTGTTCTTAATGGATTTTTCTGAGCTCCTTTTTCCCTTTGCCTCTTTCTTTCTGCCTGTTCTTTTAGACCTACTTTTTTTTTTTTTTTTTTTTTTTTTTTTTTTTTTACAGTTTCAGCAACAAAAGGAACTTTTGTCTGAAGTTGCATAGATATCTATAATACCTATGCATTCCTTCCAAATAGCACTTTTATAATAGCAAATAGCAAACTACAAGAACTTGACATTTATCTAAATCCTGAAATTTGGAGAGCAGTTTATGCCTCAACAAAATTTCAGGGAAAGGAACTTAGGAGCATGTAAGTGAAAAAATTAGTGTCAGTATTCTTTCTAGAGTAATTCCTCCATAGTCCCCCGTCAAGAATATGAACTTGCATTTCCTAAAGGATGAGGAAATTAACAGTGTCACGTTGTGCACAGTAAAATAAACCTGAAAGGCTGTACTGGAGAAATGCAGTAAGGCTTAGTAAGGTTACATTTCTTATCCGTGTTACAGACATGTTCTACTGAAAACATTATTATAAATCTGTCATAATTATTAATGACAAATCTCCCAGAAATCAGTCTCATTAGAATACCATTACACTCTTAATGTAGCTATACTTTATTACATCTGGAGTAAACCTGTGCTCAGCTGGGTAACCAGGATCGTCACTGAGGAGCTCTGCAAGTCCAAATACTTAAGACACTGATGTGAAATACCACTTATATTGGAACAAAGGATTTTTATGACCTTTACTTCTGGGCTACTGCCCGGCTGAAATCCTCTCTCCTGTTCAATCCACTTTACAAGAAACAATTTGTCAAAATTCTTCAAGGAAACTGCTCTTCATCTGTTTTCTTTAATAGCTGCATTGCTTGAAACCAGATTAAACTTGTACAAGTTTCTCATGTTGATGACATCTTCAAATCTGAATCGATCAATTCCACTAAGTTGCTTCTGTTAGCGAATGCTGCTTTTGACACTAAGTACGAATCATGCCTTACTACCTGCTTAATGAGTGGAGGATGCAGCGGGTCTCATTATGCATTTACAGTGGTCTGACAAAGGGTTTCCATTTATTTCTAAGCACCCTCATAATCCTTATTAACTGTTCTCTTGACTCCACAGAAATAATGTTCCATGTATATATCTCTTCTACGTTATTTTAAAGGATATGCGTCTGTGCCAGATTTAGAAAGGCATTAGTCACCTAACAAGGGCAGGCAGTCATCTAACCTGCCTACACTATCCTGATGATGCCTCCAAGTGCCCATTTGTATCAGGCTGGTCCATGCTGTGATTGGTTCAACAAATTCCCTCTTAGCCTATGACTTCATATTTTCCATGGTCTATCCACTCTTTTTTGATGGCTTTGCTTGAGCTGCAAATACAATATTTGAAGGGTTCACAATTCACTTTGAGCTGTTTCTGTATTTTGCCATCTACTATTCCTTGCTTTGTTTTGCTCGCTCACTTCCTTTTTAAATATGTAAATATCCCCAGGGACTTTTTTTGGTGTATTTGGATATTTCTGTACTATTTTGAAGGATTAAATTACAGTACTTTTGCCTTTAGGGTCTCTTTAAAACTAATTCCACCCTAAAAAATTCCCTTTTATGGTTTAATGTCATGATGTTAAGTTTCAATGCAATCCCTCCCATGAGAATACCTTTCATGAGAGAACACGAGGGAACTGAAACTGCCTATGGAAATATGAAAAATTTCCCACAAGCGTAGCAGATGACATATTTTTTTTATTTTTCTGACATGGGATGACTTAGACACCATGTGCCACAACAGCTGAAAGTAGTATGCGACAGAGAACTTTATCTCCCACCGCAAAATACTGCAGTCCTAATTTCTCATTTCTACAAGTTCACGTCATGTAGACAGAACAAACAACAAACAACCACGTTACATATTACACAAGTTCTGGCACTTTTAGTGATACATGATTTTCTGGAACAGCCTTATCAAGCCCAGTACCCTCTTGCCCAGGAACTGGGAACCACTAGCTCCATGTCCCCCTCAGCCAGTCACAGTTCTAGAAGTACAGCCTTTTGGCAAAGGTAAATTCAGGTGTCATCTCCATGGAGTACTAACCGTGCATAACTCTGTGAAGGGTAACAGTACCTAAACTAGCTTGGAAACCTGAGGCAGTCTAGCTGTGGTGGCACAAAAGTCTGTGGGCTATTTTGCCTTGCTGAGGAGCAGTCGGCAGTGCAAGGCAGGGAGAAAAATAAATGTTTTATGTCTTGAATGCTGTTACAAGTCCACCGAGGAGACTAGGTGAGCAATGCCATTCTGAAACATCCTTTTACAGCCAGAAACTCGCAACCAAATCTAGGTTGCATTCTGTGAAACATCTCCATTCGATTCAGGGGGTCAGTCTCTGGTTCCCTCCTATGCACCCTATCTGCTTCAGGAGGTGTTCACAGTGCCCAGACAAGGAGGGCAATCTCCGTAAACTCTCTCAAAAGCCAGCAGAGAGAGGCTCTTCAGCAGTGGCTTGAGGGGACAACAAACAGAGCACAAGCATAACAGACCCTTGAAACACCCCCTGGAGAAATCCACAGCTCTCTGCAGAGCAGAGAAGGAATGAGCAGAAACCTTCTTCCTAGTTCATGCACTGCACCATGGTGCAGACCCCCAGTGGGAAACTTCTCTCCTGCTCCTACTTCACTGGACTTATTGCCATGGCTGGCACAACCCCACATTCTCACAATCTTTTTAGGTAGGTGTCTAGACAGTACATTGCTACCTTGTTTTGCTTATTGAGTACAGCAACTTCCAGGCTTTTGAAGCATTGTTGTCTCTCCCCAGGTGTTTATTCTTTTTTTTTTTTTTTTTTTTTTTTCTACTTAACATCAGTTGCTAATGAGAGGGGAAATCAAAAGAAACTTAGATTGTAAAGAATAACAACAACCTTGGAAACTGTTTTCTTCCTTCAAAAGAAAAAGGAGATAAATGCCAAACAAACAGATTCAAGCCTGTTTGATGACAGAGCTACAGAACTATCATGCCTCAAAGCACAACCTGCTACAGAGCAGTACAGACTAACAGCATCCTTTATGAAGCATTTATGAGAAAAATTAGCTGTGCTCCTAGATGGGTTTAAGAATATTTTCGAAAGGAGAAGTAAGAGCTCAAAAGCTGAGCCACCTATATTATTTTGTTTCACACCTTTTAAAGGGGAGCAACTAAGATCACAAATATGCAATCTCCACTGTATAATGGTGTACTTACAACATTAAGGTGTTTAATTCCAATTGGTTTTCAAGTAGTGGTTCCTGGTTATGTGTGGAGCTGGGTGAAAGACCCCTTGAATACTGACATAAAAATGAAAAGCTGAAGACTACAACAGAACATTTTTACACATATATCAGCTCTAAAATATGGACCTTCAGCATACATAATAAAATACATTATACAACTTTGGTAGCTGACACAAAACCTTTCTGAGGATAAGCAACAGTGATTATTTTAAATCTGTCATGGGGATGTTCTTTGCCTTCTTTTCCTCCCTTCCTTGATTGACTTCTCTGTTGTCATGGCTCTCATTTGTGGTTAGGTAATACCAAATTTTGAAATTCTTTTTTTCTGAGTATACATAATCCTTGTCTCCAGACAGGATTTAATATTATGATAAACTTATGAAATGGAAATACCTGAAATCCTGAAAATGTAGCCAGTAAGGAGAAGTCCCCACACCACCTGGTGAAAAGTCTGTCACCAGACTGTCATTATCTGGATGGTGTTTTGGTCCCACTCAGGTCAAGAGATTTCACTGGAACCAAGATTTTATCTTCTCATATATATTTGCAGAGCCCTCAATGCTGCCAGTGTGAGGCAGGTAAACACAGTAAATACTGCCAATGTGAAGCAGGTAAACACATTAAGGAATGAGAGGCAATCCTGCCTGATCTGCAATTAGTATATTATATGTTGTCATAATTGTTTTCCAAATATTTTGGTATGAGACCTGCCAAGGCGAGGAAAGAGGCACCATCAAGGAGGCCTTTCAGGACTCCCCACTCAGGCAGCAGAGGATGCAGGGATGAAGCATTTCGGGAACATACACAGACAATGGTACAAACTGCTGTTCTCTTCATGGCAATGAAAATGAGACAGTCTTCAGGCTACATGTGGTGACTAATAAATTGGGTGTAGCGAAGTCTGTTTTACTGCAGGAAGGTGAATTTAATGAAAGCCTGTGCCTGACAGGTGGTTCCTGTGCGGGAGATCCTGCAGCTCAAAAACCCAGCATGGGAAAAGTCAGCTCCTGCAGAAACCCTGCAAAAAGTCACTGTTTAGACTTGGAAAATAGACTCAAAACAGACAATTGGTGTATTTCAATAAAAGGATCAAGAAAAAATATGTAAGAAGTAAGGTTACCTCTGGATCTTAGCATTTTTGGAAATAATTTCTTCCAAATCTTAAATTTACACATGGAATCACTTCAGGGTTGGGGTCAAAAATTAAAAACAAAACAATGCCAAAACTCCAGATGTTTGCTCCCAAATTCATTTTAAGATTTTAACCATTAGGAAGTTTCTTCCTCATGTTATATTTTGAGATTTAGGTTTAATTACTTTGGGAATCAAAATATGGCCTTGTCTTACTACAGTTACTTATTACACTTTTTTTTTTTATTATTTTGAAAAAAATAAATGTGAAAATGCAACTGCACACTACAAACATTACAGAAGTTATCAGATCAGAGATGTGAAAATAGTCACTTTACTCAGTTGGACAGCCTTCCCTTCACCACCTCAATTCTCAAGTTTTCTTTCTCATGCCTCACACAGAAAAGAAACAACATTTCAGAAGAAATGAAAGCTCACCTTATTTGTTCCCAGTGTAAAAAAACAACAACAACAACAAAAAAAACAACCAACAACGTTAAAGGTGCTTTCCAATAAATGTAAGATGTAAGATAGCATTGTAAACAAACAGCATCCTGGCCAAAAAGAAGACTCTGCAAGCTAATATTGAAAATATGAGCAATTAAAAAAAAAAAAAAAAAGGATCCAGCACAAGCAGAATATGCAGAATATGATATGTAGCTTCTTAAGTTACTTTTTGGCAGTACAAATAAGTTTTGTTTATGTGTAACGTGCGATGATTTTATATAACTTGCAAATTTAAGAGAAGCAAAAATTCCACGGGAAAAAGAAATTGCTGAGAGAAACTTAACTTTTGTCAGGTAAAATTCCCCAAGAAATGTGGCTTTTCTTTTGCAAAATAATATATATTTGCCCTGATTTTCTGAGCAGCAGTGGCTGGGGAAAGTACTGGCAGTAGATGCACAAAATCGGAAGAGAAATCTGTTTTCTTGTACATTTTATTTAAACCCAATGGAGAATGCACTGTGGTTTAACCAGGCTGCCAGCTCATGGACTGACTCCACACACGGCCTGAAAGAGGGTCCAGGAGTCCTGCCGTGGGGCCAACAGCTTCTAGCATCCCATTTTCATTAGTCCAAAGAGTCATACTGCCATGCTCTGCATTGCTGTCTTTAGGTTACTTCTGTGTGGGGTCCTATCCCCTCAGGCAGAGGGAGGATTGAATTCACATTCCCCATGTCACCAGTGAGGCTTCCAGAAGTCGCTGAATTCCAGAATTTATTTTACTTATTGGTTTTGTTGATTTTTTTTCCCCACCAAAAGTGTCCCCGAAGGGACAGCTCCAGGCATTTTGTGCCAGAACTGTCCCTACTGCCACACATTTGTCAGGCCTTGATGAACGCATGCCGATGGAGGTCAGTGGCCATGGGTGGGGCTCAGGCCCAGGCCAGCACCACATGCACAGGCCTGAGCCTCATGCATGGGATGGAGGGACCTGAGCAGGGCTTTCACGACCTGCTCCAACATAGGCTTGGATCTCACGTGATACCAGCAAGGAGTGTACCTGCACTATACCTTGCCTTTGGCAGAAAAGTAGATCTAAAGCATTTCTACACTCTGCAGCTCCTTCCCGACCCCATGGCATAGTTGGCTGCCCCTTGCATGTGTTAATACAACTTGTTGCATTGGTAGCTTTTGTAGAAATAGACTGAATTGGATCGCTGAAACAGTTGTTTGAGGGAACAAAAGATTCTTTGTAGGAAAAATCCTACAGGTAAATACAATTAAGACCAAAGAAAAGTCCATCTCTGAACAGGTCCCAAGCCAAATTATTGTCTTATTTGCCATGCAAAGACCTCTTAAGTTGCCAAAACCTGCAAGTCACTTGCCCAATTAAAATCACTCAGGCTTTCCTTCAAAATCTTCCTGTTACAGAGTAGTCACAGATATTTTTTGGAGATTCTTCATGCAAACAGCAAGTAAATTATGCAAATTACAAATAAAAATTACTTAGTTTCATTAGTTTCAATATAAACGGTAGAAAAACAAGTGATTGGAGTTGCTCTTGCTAATTTTCTGTGTAACTCAAGTGTCCCAGCTGCACATTCCCATAAAAGTTTTCACTTTCTGACTTAGTGAAACACCCTTCCAGCCCTGCAGTTAGCTAACTAACAGCCAAAAACCAAATCACAGAGATTGCAATGACACAAGATCCAAAAATAGGCTACAAAGCGAATAGGAGGTGAATTCCACCAAGTCTGACTGTAGAGCAGGAATTCCCCAAACTCTGCCCCCGGCGTCCTGGGAACCGAGAGCAAGCTGAAAGTTTTAGGAGAGCTGAAGAGAAATAAACACAAAGCAGAAAGGGGAAGGCAGGCTTGGAGCAGTTTTCCAGATTCTCGATGTGACAAGGGGAGGGACGGGATGGCGAAGGGGAAGCTTTGGTCCTAAAGCAGAGATCCCTAAGGGGCAGCCTTGCCCCCCAGCGGGCTGCCCACCCTGGCGGTGCGGGATTTCGGCTCCCCCACACCTCATCGTTACCCCACGGGGCTGCGGACCCAAAACCCGAGCGGCTCCCCCCCCGTGCCCCCCAAATCCCGTCCCCGGGCCGTGCCGGGCTGCTCACCCGGCGGTTGCGGTCGGTCTCCCGCACCTCCTCCTCCTCGGGGCCCTGCCGGATGAGTGCCCGGAGCACCACGGCGTTGTTGGTGCAGCAGGCTCGGAAGAGGCTCAGCGCCTCGGGGCTGCCGCCGTCGCCTTGCTCCAGGGACCAGCTGTCCTCCGCCTCGTCCTCCAGCCCCCCCGGCGGGTAGAAGGAGTCGTCCGAGGCGATGCTGCAGGTGTCGGGCAGCTCGGAGAAATCCTCGTACTCCTCGCAGTCCTCTTCTTCTTCCTCTTCCTCCTCCTCCTCCTCGTCGCCCTGCCCCTGGCCGGCAGCCCCCTCCTCCCCCTGCTCGGGGCCGCTTTCCGCCTCGGGCAGCTCCTTGCCGGAGCCCGGAGCGGGGCAGACCCGCTCCCCGGCCAGCTGCCCCCCGGCCCCCGACAGCAGCACCATGTCGACAGCCCTGTCACCGACAGCCCTGTCGCCGACACCCCTGACACCGGCACCCCGGCACGCCGTCTAGGCGTCCCGGAGCCTGGGGGGGGTCTCGTCGCCCCCTGCTCGCCGGCCGCCCCCGGGCCGGGCCATGCCGCTGAGGGGATCCCTCTGGGTCCGGGAGGGAGGGGAGAGGGGTTTGGGAGGCAGGTCTGGGGTTTAGGAAGGGCGGCGAGCAAACTCCCGGCCCGTAAGCCGATCAGCATCTCTCGGAGCAGATTGGGGCTTGGGCTTAGCGCGCTGACATCAGGGACACGTCTGGAAAGCGATTTGCTCCGGGGAGGCGCAGCAAAAAGACGGGGAGAGCCTCGGAGGAGAGGGAGCGGCGGGACCCCAGCCCCTGGGGCCGGAGGGACCCCCAGAGGCAGCCCCCGAGAGCCCCCGAGCCCGGGATGGGCTCGTCGAGGGGGGAGAGAGGCGCCCGGAGCCTGCCTCTGGCCGAGGGGCTGCCGGCCGAGGGGGGGAGGAGGGCAGTTTGCAGAGCTCTGGGTCGGAAGGGAGAGCTCACTTTACTGTGAGCAGTTCATGAACAGAGAAAGCACAGCACCGACAGCTGAACACGTGCAGGCAGATGCCAGGCACATAGTTTCTGTGCAAGGCATCGAGAGATTACTTGGGGAGCAATCGTGCGTGCGTACACCGAGATGTCACAGTGCCACGGTTCCTCTGTAGCCTTTCTCCCTTTTCAAGCTCCTTATCAGCACAACTCTCTGGCAGCGAGAAGGTAGGAGAAAGCCCACGAGCCAACCAAACAGGGCGTTTGGTTTCTCCCACAGCAATTTGAAGTGAGCCTGGGGTATATGAGAAGCTTTAGCTGGTCCAGGGACCAAGTTCCTGCCTGTCTGAAAGGAGAGAAGCAAGTTTTCTGTGTGAGGTGAGACAGAGCATGAGACACGTCTCTAAAATTAAGAGTATGAATTGAAGGGAAAGCAAAGGTACGTGTAAAGGTGTCTGAGCAGTGAGTGCTTGTAATCTTGCAAGAAAACCTTGTGCAAAGCAGATGTCTCCATTGATACCAAACCCAGCAGCTTCTTGCCGATGCCCGGCTGGGGGGTTTAGCCCAGCATCTAGCAGATGGATATCTGTAATCAGAATTAGCAATAAATAGCTCCCCGATTGGCTGCCTCTGCAAAGAGGCTAAACCAGGAAGAAATGAGATTAAACTGTTTGCTCACCTCCAGACACCTCTGAGATCAGGGCTGACGTTCATTCCCAGCGATGGGCGTGCTGACGCTGCCTGTTCCCATTTAGTTCTGTGAACAGCAAGGGCCCTGCTCCCCAACACCATCACTTCTGGCTGCTCCCCAGTCACACACTTCAAACATGGCTTTAATTGCAGCACGACAGCGCTGTGGGACTGACTTTTTACTCCTGTTGCCTACCGGTTTGTGGAGTTTAAGGGCTCTGTTCAGTGAACTTTTTGTTCCCTGCTCACTTAGTGTGGCCGTCGGTCTGGCCAACACAATGTGATTTCTTAGAGCACCACTTGTGTTTTGGAAGGGCTTCAATTTTCCTTGAGACCCTGCTGCTGACAGGGAACGTTTGCATTGTTCCCAGCCAGAACTTATCATAAAAGCTCGGTGCTCAGAAAGACTTCTGCCTGTAGTAACTCTGAATAGCAGAAAGGTTAAAAGAATGAATATAACAAAATGGGAACAAAAAGGTTTTGGTGAAAATTCGGCTCATCTGTAGGAACCAATTCATCAAATGTATTTGCTTTGAGTTTTATGAAATAAATGCACAAGAATAAAGGCTTTTTTTTTTTTTTTTAACTAAGTATATATCATCTAATTATAATAAATATGTTAATGAAGATGCAGGCAGTAAAAACTTCAAAGAGAAAAAAAAAAAAAAAAAAAAGCACCCTGATTCCACCTAGAGGGATACAGAAATTATTTCAATTTAGGAAAAAAAAAAAAGTTTGATTCTGAAAATTTGTGGATTTTTTCCTATGTTCAGAATCTAGCTTATCTGCTGATTAGTGGAGGAGAAACGACTCAGTCCATTCCCACAGCTGTAGAGACACTGTGCAGGGACCTCAGGTGAAAACATTTCTCTCATCCAAGCTCAACACTTTCACCCTTTCTCTCAAAGAGCAGTGCTATATTCCTTGAGTTCTCAAAGCAAGGAGTCAGGCTAATACTCCTAATAAAGAGAAGTGACCATGTTTCCCATTTAATTCCATTGCTTTTACAAGTGCTGTCGAGCCCGTAGTTCACATTAGTTAATCTCTGTGCAGCCTGACAGTGAGCAGCGAGCTACCACAGAAGGGTGCAGGTAATTGGACATAAACCCTTGTGCAGGTCCCTGAGGTGATGCTGCAGCCATTTGTCTGCCAGCACAGAGGCTCCCACCAATGCTGGTCTGCTTGGGCATGGTTGTATATTTAAACCAGATTATGCTCAGTTTGTAAATTCCTCCAGCTTGTGCATGGCAAATGGGGTTTCTTGTCATTTGTGCTTCAGTGTGCAAATTGCATTAGAACAATGTGAAGAAAGGCCAAAAATGCCTGCACATGTTTTCAAATTATCAAAAAAGCTGTTCCTGTGGCTTTTGTAGGAGGACAGCCTCAAACATTTCATCTAGAAGAGGTACCAGTTAATGTCTATTAAGTTAAATACTGTATTTAGAAATTTTGTAGTAAAAACAAAAAAGCAAAGAAAATTAAAGATTATCTTGAAGCAATTAGCCCAATATTATCATCATTATCATCAACATCTGATCAAATTTTATTGATGGGAATTAACAAGTCAGGAGATTAAAATATCCAGAGCAGATCCCACTTGCTAGAGAGGCAGAATTTGTTTTAGTATTCACCCGACTGTGGGAAGTGTGAGGAGGAGCCTTTATAAATGTGAACCTAACAGCACTTGCTATGACCACACCATTTATAAAGTCCACCCCATTTAGAAGGAGCAGTATTGGAGCTTCAGTTTTCTTAAGTTCTGGCCAATATTTGATGAGAAATCCTGCCTGATCTGAGAAGTGACATCTGCTGAAGAGATACAGGTGGAAATTGCAAGATGTTTCCTAGAAACCAAAGCCTTGAGCTGAGTGATGAGAGTGGAGCCAGAGAATAGGAAATATTAGCAATCATCTTGCTAAATGTTAGTGTTTTCTCAGTTGCTGTTATTTTCCAGCTGGAGCTCAGTCAGAGGAAATGGTGCTTAAAGTATCTGTGGTACCAGCCTGTTGGTGTCTCTGTCCAGTTAATATAATAGAGGGGCCCAAGTGCAAAAATGTGATATTGGTTCTTTTCAATTCATTTACTAGCTATGATTGATCATAACTGGTGTTCTGCTTTTAATATGAACCTGTATTTTGTTTCTACTTGAAATCTAACACATGACTTATTCTAGAAAAAAAAAAAAAAAAGCTTATTTCCTTAAGGAATGGTACTGGATCTATCTGCTCTCAGCTTAGCTTGTATGGAACCTTGAAAGCCATGCCCATACTGAGCTCCCCGAGGAGCTCAAACTGTTGCAGCATGCTCCTGCTAAGGCACGTTGAATATATTGTGCTGTTATGTGTTGTTCTGATGTTTTTGAAGGTGTTGGGTGGTGAAGGAGCAAGTGCAAGAGAAGGGGGGGGGATAGAGATGGATGGAGGTTCCACTCCAGCTGCTCTTTTCTAATATATGCTACTGTAGACTATGTTAATGATGAAGAAGGCCCTTGAAGCTTCCAGTAATTCTCCAGTGTGCAACTTCTATTTTCATATTTCTCGTTGCTTCTGTCTCATTGCTTCATCAGAAAACTGATGAAGAAGTATTTTTTGGGTTCGTATGTTGTTTTATCAAAATATTGAGGGAAAACAGAAGTTTGTATTGTATCTCTGTCCATGGCTCTGCCACCTCAGGGGAGTGGATTAGAAAAATCTCTGCTTTAAAGTTGTTGTTGTTGTTGTTGTTGTTGTGGTTGTTGTTTTCTTTTTAGTTTGCATAGTCTTTCTTAAAATATTACACATTTGCACATAATGGCATTGCAACAGTCATTGTTTGATACGTCAGTTGCTGTCTTTTCTGTTGGACAACGGCTAAGGAATATTGACAGTAGAAGAGCAAAGTGTTTCTCAAATGATAAGCTTAATTTATCTTTTAATAAAATAATACTATACAATAAATAAATAAATGTATAAAAAGGACTAGGGAAAAATCCCATGTACATTCTATTCTAAGACTATAATTACTGGTTCATTTGTTGGTGTTTTTTGTTGTTGTTTTTAACTGGATTGTTAAGATTGATTGTTTGTAACTGGATTGTTGTTGTTTTAACTGGATGTAAGAGAATGTATTTGCAAACTGTTATTTTATTTTTGAAATTTGTGTAGCAGAGGACTCCCCACATATATGTGAAAACATATTACTGAATTGGGATCTAAAATTAATAAGCAATGTTATCTTTACACCGTAATCTTTTGTTCCTCCCTAGTAGGATTTCTTTCCACATACAGAGAGTAAGCTATGTAGTTGCTTCACAAGTTCCTAAAATAATTCCTCTGACTTTATTGTCAAATTATGCAACCAAAAATAGGTTGTGTTGATACTGGTATGAATAAGCCTGATGATGCCACTCCATATGGACGAAATGTGTAGCACATCTACCCTTGCACTTCTAAAATTTAAGATCCGTTCACTCCTCTTCTGCAGATTTCCTGCATGACTGTGGGGGCTTAGAGCCTACCCATCCCTCAGTTTTATCTCATGAGTGACAATAATGATACATCTCTGTACTTTTGGGATGTTCAGGACACGGCATTACAGTTTGGAAGAGGTGTTTGACTTCAAGCCATGGGTACCAAGTACCAGCCAGGTACCACACATATATGCCCTTCTGTCCTCACCGTTTTCTCCAGCATCAGTAAACTGTACAGAAGTCAGTACTGAATTCATTCTAATTCTGATTTTTTTCCAGCAAACTCCTGAGAAAACCTTAATATGTGACCTAGTTTCTGTTTCATAATATTTTCTGGAATATTATGTTTTTAATCCTCTTTTTTATTTCAGTTTTGTCTAATACAAATTGAGAGCTGGAGATTGCTATCTAATGCAATGCAGAACTGGAAAAACATTGACACAAAAACAGAAAAAGAAATGATTTCACAAAGTAAAGAAATTAAAGGCAAGATCTAGAAGTTTTGCTGCCCAACTTTTTTTGTATGTACCAACTCATCTTATCAGGCACCCTCTTGTGAGAATTTGGAGTGCTTTAACATATACCTTGCATCGGGTGGCACGTTTCAGCACAGAATCTGATTTCACGTTGTGAAAGTTAATATCATTCTCATTTGGTAGGTGCTGAAATTGAATTAGAGAGTATTCAGATGCAGCAGAGCAATGCAAAATATAACTTTAAACATGCAGATGTCTTATTTTGGCACCGCTCAACTGCTTTAAATGACTCATGGTTTAAATGTCTTGTCCAAAATCATACAGCTGGGAGGATGGAAATGGCTAGAGAAATCCATCGAAATACCTAGTGTGTACCTCCACCAAGGCAACAAGTCATCATCTTGAAGCTATTTCTCCTATCAGAATGTAACAAATGCCATCCAGTAAACACTGTAAAAGGCTCTTTGTGACATCTAAGTCAAACACAGTTATTATATTCAGTGTACTGCATTGTTCTCAGACTCTTTCTTCTAGATAGTTAAATCTAAACCAGAGCACTGATAAACAAAGTTGTCTCCAGCAAGGCTGCTTGGATACAAGACTACTTTGTTGCTTCAAATTTTACTTCAGAGTCTGCACTTATAAGGTATCAAAATAATAATACCTTATATCAGAAAATGTGATTTCCTTATATGTGCCAGGAATCATGCCTCAGAGGATTTATTTTTTTTTTCTCTCTCCCACCTCTTCCTGAGATAATTGGTCTTTCTGGCATTAACTGGTGTTTCACCAGACTATGCAATCACACAATTAACTAGTGGTTTGAACTGAAAGACAGATATGCTTAAATATTCTGGCAATGTTTTATGCATGTATTTTATCAATTTAGTGAATTAGTGCCGTGGTGAAGATATGTGTGCTTTGAAAACATTTTAGAAACTCATATAATGACTGTGAGGCTATTGTTATTTTCCTATTGTACATGTATCTGTTAGCTTTTATTGTCTCTAACAGGAAAATACTCATTTTCATCTTTACAGAGATGTGTTCTTCAATGAGATTATTTATTTAACATTTTCCTGGAATCGTTTAAATTGTCATACTGCCAGGTTAAAATAAATAGACATTTGTCTCATCTGAAAGTTCCCTTGTTTCTTGCTGTTTTCATAATGCAATTTTCACAAATCAAAAATATAATGGGAGTTGTTCAGGAGACGCTCAAGTAAAAGCTGAATATTATACCTATAGTGTACCTCCTTAGAAGCCATAACTCCCATGTGATCATCAATTATGCAATTTGAAGTACCTTTCTTACTCCGTTGTATCTCTTTTTGTCAGCACCCTTTAGCAAGAAAATACCAAACGTATTTTCATTTGCTACAGAAGAAATTAGAGAGGTAGGTCAGTAAATAACATTGACTCAGTTTCTGTGGCAAACTATGCAGTTCTGCTGGTTTCATCTCTGTTGCCTTGCGCAGCTCTCTTCCACATGGATATAGTCTATGAAAATGAAGAGCTGTTTACAGTTCAAAGCATAGTATGGGTCTTACTGGCCCTCAATACCAGGCTAGTTAACAAGTAACACCAAACTGAGCCTATGATATCTCCTTCCTGTGTTGTTCTTGTTCCTTTAAAGATAAAAAAAAATACAAAAAAAATAAATAAATAAATCTGTGACTGATTCAGTAAAAGAAATATATGCTTCCGCGTGGTTGTGTTTTCTTTGGACACATCCTACGAGTCCTGTGTGTTTTCCTTTTGATTGCTTCTTGCACATCCAGCAACAAGAAAGTCTTTAACTTCCTCTGTAAGAAGGCAGCGTTGAGGGATGAAATTTCCACTGTCAAGCTGCTTCACAAACAGCAATTAATAATCAGAAGACACTGAGATAGGTAAATATTGTTATCTCTGCCTTTCAGTTGGTGAAGCTGAAATAAAGAGGTCAAGGTCAATGTCTTCCAATTTAAAATATATGGTTGTACTTCAACAGCTAAATGAGTGAAATGAATTGCAAATTTTTAAATCCTATGAAGTCAAAAGGACTGTGCATTCTTGGGAATCATGAAAATCTGAACTCATGTATATGCCGACAGTGGTGTAACCAAGTTAAACATTCTTGCTTTAATGATTAGGGCAATGTTAGGTCAGAGTCAAAGATACCCTGAGTCTCCCTAGTTTCTGGGGTTCTGTCTTATGTTCAGCAGAAGATATCTGCACTTAAATTACCCCCTCTATTTATTTATACTTGTGTTGTACCAAGATCTTAGGAGGAGTTTTTCCTTTAAAATCTCAGTTGCTCTTGAAGCTATGTTGCACTTAGCTTTCCTCTAGTTTCCCTCACTACAGCCTGTCTCATGCTAATGAAGGAACTTGCACTCTTGCTCAAGGAAAAATGTATCATCCGTCCTGTGGGTGGCTGTGGAAAAGATGAACACACGTACTTTCCTTATGACGAGAGAAGAGGGAAGAGAGAGCATCTTGTTTTCCCAGAAGGGAGTAGCAGGGACGGGACGTGGTTGGTCAAGGCATCTTTTCAGGACAGGATTGGCAGTCAATTCTCTTTTGCATCCAAAAAACCCAGTCTGAAAAGGAGCCCAGAGTATGGTGGCAAGCAGTGATACAGACCTAGAGCAGTACGGCCGATGTGTTCTTTTTGCTTACGAGCAATTTTTTAGTAAAGTCCTGACCATCTGGCACTCAAAATGCATAGCAAGAATGCATGGATTTTGTAGAACTCTTAAAGGTGTGAGGTTTACTTAACTGTAAAACACAATTGCTTTGGACTGCTTGGCCCTTTTAGCCCCCTCTCTCATGTTATGTATGTGGCCAAAACCAAGTTTTTCCCATTTTCAGCAGACATGACAGGAGTGCATTAGTATAGAAGATACAACTCAAAACAAGAGGTCTTAGCTCATCCTTCACATGCTTTCAACCACCCTCACTGTGCATTTCTCTCCCCCTAGAAGATGTGAGAGTCAAGTCAGGCTTTCCTTTTCTCCTTACCACCCAGCAATGGCATGGCCTGCCTGGGGGCACAGAGCATCCTGGGCATGCTCTGCCCAACACAAGGCCAGCTAAAAAGGGGACTTATTAGCAATACAAGCAACATAATGAAGCGTAATTGGTACAAGGGCTCAGTGCGAACTAAGTGATCTGCAAAAAGTGCCATTTCAGAATGCAAGCAGGAAGCATAAACCTTAACATTTCCTAGAAATTTCCAGGAGGGATTTTACTGAAAAAATAGTCAGAGAGAATTTGGAACTTGCTAGCAAACTGACTTTTATTTTTTTGTTGACTGGTTTATAAAACCGTTATGTTGTTTATCACCTCGCAATGTGGTTTACCAGCAGGGACTTGTATATTGAGCTGTGTTTGATTGCAAACACTGCTGAAAATGCTGTTTTGGGAACAATGGGTTACAACACAATTGAGAAAAAGAAAGACTGTTGCTAATTTTTGTTGTAAAGGTAAAAATCTTCTAATAATATTACTGAGATAGGGAAACACATTCTTGCTGTAACAAATCTGTCAGTACCACTCTAAGATTTTTCATTGTGCCACGCTGTACTGCGTGCTCTGAAGTTAAACCATAAGAGATAAGCTTTTAACAGGTTTCCCTGGGATTTCGAAACACTTATCTGATCGATTGAGAAGGACAGTTTGCCAGTTAAGAATGAAATGGCCTTTAACTTTAAAAAAAAACTCCTCCCATACCTCTCTTTTGTTCTTGACTAAATTAATTTTTTTTTAAATAATAATAATTAAAAAGAAACCTAATAATTTAACAATTTAGGCTTTTGCTTACCCATTTATATCTAACTCTGTAATTGTGTTACTGGGATTTAGGTTTCCTTCTAGTGGCATACGCCATGCTCTTCACCCAACTTTTGTTTACCTCTGAGTAACGAATCCCTTGACAGCTAAGGCAAATGCATTTGCAATGCTTCGAAACACCACAGAATTGAAAGAGATGAAGATCTGAGTGCTGTGAGACACACATTCAATTCACACACAGTTTCCCTATTTGAATGTTTTGCAGTGAGTTGTTTTGGACTGCAGATGCTAGGGCGGCACGAGTGCTGCCATAGGTGGTGTTCCTCCCCCTGCACGGTGGTGGGGCCACACAGCACAGGTGCTGCCGCTCCCTGCCATCCACCTCCCCTCGTTAGCGCCATGAGTGGGTTCACTTTTGGTGTGGAGGAAGGAGGACTGAGGATCTTTCTGCATGCCAATTCTGATATGTGCCCCACCTGAAGACTCTGAAATAGGGATTACCTGCCAGGTCCAGGTGGTGAGGGAGGCTGCTGACACAGCTAAAGGGTCCCGGGTGAGGTTTTACTGAAGGATACTTTAAAGTGCTTTGAAAAGCTTTGGGATCCATTGGTAGTACTTTGAGAATGAGATATCAGCTAGTGGGGAAGCTCCCTGTGAGCAATAGGAGTAGGCTGTGGTCCCGGGTAACCAACTTTTTCAGTTTTTAGATGTCTCATGATAATCTCTCTTTTTTTTTTTTTTTTTTTTCCTTTTCCACCAGAAGTCAGAGCTTCTGAAATTGCCAGCTTATCTGTAATGGCATTTTTAAACTAGAAAAGTAAGTAAAAGGAATAATAAGTCTGCTATTTTAAATACCTGGTGATTTTGAAGATTATGTGGTTAACTCTGTTGTTGAGTACAAGATCTTTGAAAGCTTGCATGTGGCAGTGCTTGAAACCTGTGACCTACCGTAATACATTTCCTACAAAATGATGTACAGACTGTGAGTAGCCCCCAAATTTGTGATTTGTCTGAACTAATTCTGTTGAGACTGAGATGCAGCTTCCACTCTCTGAATGCTTGCTGATGTGAGGCAGCATCTCAATGCCTTCACAGGTTAGTCATTAATTAGTAAAAACTCTGCATAACTTAGCTGTTAGGAATCAGTGGTTTAGAAGTATACCTGGCTGATGGTTCTGATGAAGAAGATACAGGCTAGTGGTAGCTGGGTGCTCCCTCACCATATTGCCTGGCTAGAGAGCTCCCCCCTTAGAAATAATTGGCAGTCCAGCATCTACAACCCACCAAGTTCTTGGCTACTTTTCTGTGTCAGCCTTTAATTTCTGTTCCTTCACTGTATACTTCTTTGTGTGGCCTCAGGACATTGTAAAGTCAATTCACATGACCCACCTCCGTTAGTGGGGGGCAAGTTTCATTAGCTATAGATCCGTGCTGGACCTCCAAAGAGAAGTTCCTGATCGATACCAAGCCTTCCATAACAAGGTTTAGCCTCTCGGGTCCTTCTATGCTTAAGGCAGCTTAACACTTTCCCATTGCAAGGAATCCTTAAAACTTTGAGTTTCAAATGCTCAGGCAAAAATTATTGTTTTTTAGGAAGTCTGCTTTTATAAATTTGGTGGTTTTTTTGTTTGTTTGCTTTTAACCCTAATTTGTTTTGCTCTTTTCAAGGAAAAAATTGTATTCTGGCATATTTTTAGGAACAACAAAAAGCACTTTTTTTTTTTTTTTTAAATCAGATTTCCATAAAATTTTTAATGAAACCTTTTTCCTAAAGATACTTTCTTTCAGCCCATTACACCAAGCTTTCTAGTGGTCACTAGCTGTATGTTCCTTGTTTTCAGAGGATCTTGATTCTTTCCTTTCAAAGCTCTTGATCTGTTTTTTTGAAAGTATGGAACGTTCACTGCTGCAAATGAAACATACACATGTTATAGAGAAACAGTGAAATATAGGTGCTGTATAGTTCTTGAGGGAAAGATAGAAGCAATTAGGCATGTGTTAGGTATCCAAATATGTTTCTTTACCCTACATGCACTGAAAAAATCTGTCCTAAGCACCTCCAGCAGCAGCGTACTGTAAATCAGTGGACGTTTATGACCCATTTTTATGCTTTACCTTCTTTGAAAAAGCTTTTTTTGTATGTGACAAAACTTATTTCACAGTGAACCATTCTCTTTAAGAAGTAAGGCTTTACTTCACTTCTATTCCTTTTTTCCTCTCTCTTTTTTTTTTTTTTTTAACAATGAAATATAAAAGTTAAGGGGAGATGGGGACTATAATAGTTTGTGCACTACCTTAGAAGAACGGAAATGTAAGAAAAAACAAATTTCTGCCAGACTCTCTCCATTTTCAGCAAACTCCTCCTTTTACTCTACCCCCTTAAAAAATGCAACTCAACCTGTTTCTAATCCCAACTCTGCATACCTAGGTTGTGCTGTGGTCCCTGTGTGAGGACATGTGTGGGGCTCTGATGCATCAAGATGCACTGAGCAGGCTCCTACCCTCTGTACAAAGCAGCTTCTCTGGGAGGAGACCCCGTGGGTGCCTCACCCCACCAGCCCATTACACAAGCCCTCAGGAGATATCTGCGGATTAGTGGTGTGAGTTGGGTTTACGTAAGGTACCCGGCTCCCAGGCAGCATCCATCCGTCCCTTGTTGGGGGTATTGTGCTGCTCTGCAAAAGGAGGTTGGTGTGGCCATCCTCAGCTTGCATCTTCAGCACCCTGGCTGGGAAAAAATAGTGTTTTCTTGTGGTCAGAGGCAGGACAGCTGGTGCAAAGATTCACAACGGTTGAGCTCTAAAGCAGTGTGCCTGAGTGGATGAGGATTGCCTGCATCCTAGCCTGACATAAGCCTGAATTACCTCTCTCTGCAAACTTTCAGTCATAAAATTGAACACTACTAATCACCAGGCTGTCTGACCTCTTCATATTTCAGGCCGCAGAGCTAGCAGTGCCTATAACTCGCTTTGCTCAAGTTTCCATAGGAAGACTTTGCTTTCAGTTGTATGCAGTTTGTGTGAGCGCACCCAGCTGCTCAGGCTGGGGTTGTCAGAGATCTCTAAAGGCCTTTTAGAAAAAGTGCTTCTGCAAAAACAAGTTGGCATAAATTCAGGTCAGGGGAAACTATCCCTGCATATATCACAGAGGGGTTTTGGCCTCACCCTGCCACTGGGTGCGGGCTTTAATGTTGCTGTTATTTAAGTGTCTGCACACCTCATGCCCTGTTCCCACAAGGCGTCTGCTTTTATTGCACAACTGTAAAATAAAATAGCAGTGCTGTCTTCTTGCAGTTTTTCCTCTGCTTTGTCTGTTTTGCCTCTGAGCTCTTTAGACCGGTCTCTCTTTCTTATAAACCCTGTCTGGCTTGTCTGGACCCTGGTGTTACCCCAGGAACTTGCTGTACCTTCACTTCAAAACATGTACTAATACAACATAATTGTTGGCTCTTTGATTTCACTGCTGGGCAGCATGTGAAAAGAAAAACACGTTTAGGAAGAGGAGCGCATCTCCTAGGAATGATCATTTGTTTGACCTTAATCTGTCATTGGCAAAGCTTCCAGGCTGCACTGCATTAGCAGACGGATAATCGGCTCCAGCTGAAATTACTTGCACAGTTAAGTAGTTTATTTTCTCATTTTCCTACAGTGAGAGTCTCTAAGAACAGGGCTGGTGTATCAGCACCTACGTATGTGGCTGTATAAATGCATTGGGCTTGTGTGTTGGAATGCATGGGCATGGAGCAGAAGTGTTACCTGCTATTTTCCACCTTTTTGTGCAAGGAACAGAAGCTGGAGCCCAGACCTTTGTGGGTGGACAGTCTGGCAGCACTCTGTTCTGCCCTTTAGGGCCCTTTCCAAAAGACACAAGAAGGGAGGCTTTTCACAGCCTTCACTGGATCTTGGACCATCTTTTTTTTTTTTTTTTTTTTTTTCCCCTTAGAATAGCTTGCAAAACTTCTCTACATTGGGCTTTTCAATTACGTTTTTGTGCCATGTAGAGAGAAAGTAATTAAAAGAGAAAATTTACCATAGCAGTAAACCTAATTAGAAAATCATAAGATTCGGAGGAAATAGGATTTAGCTGACAAAATCAGAAAACTGTAGTTTTGCATGTATACAATCTTATTGCGTATTACTTCTGCTAGCAGGTTAAGGAGAGCTCTTAACAAGAACTCTATAAAAGTGTAAATAACCCCCCCCCCAAAAAAAAAAAGTCCACAAAAATTATCAATGCTAATTGATAATTTAAATTATCAGAAGCTAAATACATAGCTTCTGATGAGTTTGATGTCTCTGGAAGGGAATTCCACATGCCACAACTGGATCAGATTTGCATGCCTTTTTTATCAAGGTGACCACTCCCTTAAACAATTAAAATGCTGCTAGAGCAGAATGAAGTGATGTGCAATTCCTGTCTGTATCCCCATCTGAATACAAGGCAGAGGGCTATTTGTTATAAATTAACAAGTAGTATTAGCAAGTTGTGCATAAACTAAGTGGCATATCCAATAATTTTTTTAGGGAAGAACGCATTTATTTACTCAGAAGTTACAAACAAAAATTTGCATCTGACAAATAATAATATATCTGCTCAGCAGTGTAATTACAGAACTAGTATGTTTGTGGTTTGGTGGAAAACTGACATTTGGAGCTGGGTTCTCTCCTTGACATGTAGACCTGGCATCACTGTTACCAATGACACGGGGGTATTTCTAATGAAATATAATTAAAAGGCAGGTTGGGTTTGTAACTCCCATATCAAATATATTAATTCTGCTTATATTAACACCATGCAAAAGAAATGTATTTAATTATGCTTGATTCCTAACAGAATCATGGGTAAATGGCATTCAAAAGAAACTGGGAAAAAAAAAAAAAAAAAGAAAGAAGAGACATTCCTCTGCCTAAAGCTTCAGGAGCTGGATAAAGAGCAATATGGTCAGATATATATCCTCTGGAGAGGTGCATGGTATTAATTTAAAAACAAACCAGAAACAAACAAACAATCCCTCCACCCCACCCCACAAAAAAAGTTTTTAATCTTCTGTCAACTTTGTAGTGCAAAGTCCATTATTCCAGTGTAATAATTATATTCTTATAATTATTCTTCTGTGTCTGAATCAAGTAATAAATCAAGATTTGTTTTTGTTCTTTTTAGGGCAAAGAGGGGAATGACAAAAAATACTCGCAGAAACAATATGAAACCATATTTTTGCTGGACTTAAAATTCACAGGCAACATTTTCTCTTGTTCTGAGGAGTCCCTGGACTTTGCATAAATCAGCAAGCAGTGGCATTTTCCTAATGTCTCTAATGACATTTTGACCAAGAGAGTCTCAGCTGACTTCACTGCAGAACTGTGTGTGGCATATCCCGAGGGGAATTATTGCATCGCTGTGTTTGCTTGCATTACTCTTAGGCTGCCATGGCCAATAGGTGTAATTTGTTGTCCAGTGAAACAAGATCTTTCATTACCCTCTTTCTTAATGCTTAATCAAGGAATAATTCTCTGGGATATTTGCTTTATGTGGAGTAAATAAAACGTTTCCTCCTTAGCGTGGTGAAGAAACTTACCGCTGTCAAATGGAGAATGATGAAAGACGTGGTTTACACAAAGGCACTGTTCTGGGGGGGGATAAATAAGGGAAAATGGACACTGATCTGCTTCAGTGTTGTAGAGGCTATTATATGACAAAATGAGTGAAGAACATATTATTCCAGGCTTGTACAGAATTATGTCAGCCAAGGGGCCAGCTAAGATTGTAAAAGTCTCTTACCAGGGGAAGAAAAACACACCGAATGTTTGGTAATAACTGTGCTGTTACTCAAGCGTCGGTGATGGATTAGTCCCTGGTTAAAGTAACTGAGCTGAACCCACAGATGCCGAATTACACGGGAGGGAGGTCTGATATCCACCCCGCTGCGCTCCAGAGAGCAGCCAGTGAGTGCTTACTCTAACTCTTGTACGTCTCTGCCACAGCACCTGGGCAGATTGTGCTCTTGGGGGATAATGAGGGAGGAAACTGGCCCAACAGAGCGAGGGCAGTTGTATAAATGTGCCTACATCACTTACGGATCATTAGGACTTGTGCATCTGAACCACCTCAAGACTTCTGTGGGTCTGTGCCCAGGATATCCAGCCAGCAGGGCAGCTGTGCCAGGGCTCTGGATGTGAGCAGGGTTACCCAGTGCTGTGTTTTAAAATACCCCACTTTAATTATCATTATTAATATGTTCAATGTCTGTGTATGGCCATCTTTCTTCTGAAAAGGTCAGTCTATGCCTAAATGGAGGTAAACATTGTAGGGGCATGCTGTTACACGTTGTGTGGTGTTGTTTGGCACACCATGCCTCTAAGGCTGTGACATCTCATTTCTTCACTGCGTTAGGGCAGGGCTGTGTTAGTGCTAATATCCCAGATCAGCTTTAGTAGAGGGCTCAGCATAATGAGGTGCACCAAGGGCTGAGGGAGGTGTGTGTTTATTTTATTTTTCATTAAATAAATAAAAAGGCTTCAGTGCACAGGGCCTATGCTTTCCACACTCTGCAGAGGTTAATTATATTTTGGGGAAAAGGGAAAAATAATGTCTCTGAGTGGCATGTCCCCCAGGAGGTTAAAATATTCTCTCATTAAATTGGGTGACTGATTCCCTTGCCATTAATAGCTATTGGACCAGTTTTAGTTGGGCAATAAGGCAGTGAAAGAGGTGCTGGAACAGCTCATTAGTCCGGGGACCATGACCTATTGCTCACCTTTGCTGGCCAGAGAAGGTGGGGGAGCTGGTGAGAACGAGGGGGTGGGCTGGGAGGAACGGGAAGGCCATCCTGGCATTTCTATCAAAATCAAGGTGGCAAACCAAGTTGTCACCTGTGCTATGTTCGATTAATAAAAGATAAAGCCTTGCTGATGTTTGGGGGGCAAAGGAGCAAGTTTTTTTATTTGATCAAAAAGAACGCTATCGAAGAACAAGTATGAAAAAACATGGATTTCATCAGGCTGACACCAGTGCAAAGAGAGAGAGCAAGTTTGCACTAGATTCTGATGCAGGCAGGTTGGGCCAGTGAGGGAATAAAGTACAGCACTCATTGCACCTCCTGTAAAATGTTCTTCCCTTCTTGTTTAAACCCAGCTGCCCAATTTCATTTTGAATTACACTGTCAAACAGCTCTACAGCAGCTAGTTCATAGGAAAGACAAGTCATCCCCTTGCTTGAACTGCTCATCTCTCATGGCAGAACCTATTGCATAAAAAGGTGCAGTCTGCTCTAAAGCACTTAGCACATACTGAGGATAGCTGGCCTTGAGTTGTGCCCCAAACAGAAGTAAAGCAATTCTGGACTGCTGGAATAAAGTGTTCTTCCTTCCTTCTGATAAGGCAGAAGGAAGATGGACGGCTTTTGGGGAAAGCTAAGTTTCCAGTAAGTGTCCCAAAACTTGGTTAGATTTTTCTGTAAATGCAGAATCACAAAAAAATGAGATTGGACAGGTAGAACTGAAAGCATTTGGCTTACAAGATCTTAATCACTGGTGATTTGAACTGGGGGAAGTTTTTCAAAAGGCCTGTTTCCAACTAAAAAATGAAAAGTTATGTTAGATGTTTTGTAAAGTATATTTAATCACATGTTACATGTAACTAAATCTACTTGGTGACTTTCATTATCTCAGAAAAATATTTCAATAATGCTCAAAAATATTATTGAATTTATTTTAACATTATCTTTTCCTCCAACAATACCATTTTACTATATTCCTTTTTGGCTTGTATATGGTATTAAAATGTATTATTTTTAATTATTTTTCATGTATTAAATTGCAATATAAAAATACAGCTTAAAATGCCAGAATTTAGGTGTGAAACAGGAGTCCTGTTTGTTGAATAATAACTTTAGTAAGGCGTTGTCATCTGAAGATGATAGCTTGGGCTTTCAGCTGCAGGAGTAAGGTTGTAGGCCTGGCCAGCAGCGAGTGGGGGTGTTCCAACAGATGATTTAACATCTTACCTTTGGACACTGGAGAAAATGGCTGCTGTGCTGTGCAGACCTCTCCTGTGGCTACAGAGCGGTCGCTTTCTCTAGGCCTCATTCCTCTAGCTATAGGCACGACAATAAAAGCAATTCACAGGTGTGTTATGGGAGGACTGCATGAATGAACGCTGAAGTAGCTTTCCATGTACATGAAGTATCTCTGGGGGTGGAAAGCAAGAAGATCTCATGGACAAGTGACTAAATTGCAAGAGAAAGTGGAAAACCTATAATCGTGTTTCTACCAACACTGTTTTTTAGAATTGGATCATTTTATTTTAATTTTAACCTCATCATCAAACCTCCCATGATAGCCAAGAGTTTAATTGCTGCTTTAATGGACAAGCAACAACTGTTTTTTGTCAAATCCTCGTCGTATTATCTTGAAATACTATATGGGGGGAAAATAAGATATATATCCAGTAATGGTCCTTCATTTCTTGGCAGAATACCTGGAATATAAGCAGAAACAGCTTTTATAATAGAAGAACATGCCATGGGATAAGTCTTTTCCAAGCAATTACCTTCTTTCACAGAAATGCTTTCATGAGAAATAATCTGATGAAATTCTTTTGGTCAGGAGCCTATTTTTAATTAAATACCCTAAGGACAGCTCTACAAGATAAAAACATTTAGCTCGCTTGGTTTTAATGGTTGTCAGTAAACCCTCAATGATTCATGTGGTCAAAGAAGCTGAATTTGTGAAAAAAAATCCTCATTCATTCCAGCCTGAACCTGTTATTGGGCAGAGGGGCTACAAAGCAAGTTAAAGGGACTCTCTCTGCTGTACAGACCTCTGGAGGGTGCCCAGAGAGAATACCCACTTGCCTTTCCCTATTGACATCTGGTTTGGGGCACTTTCAGGTAGACAACTGCTTTGATGCCATGCAGCTAGTCCTAAATTGCTGTGTCGAAACTCCCTAAAGCTTGATCTTTTCCATAGCTCTGCAGTCAAAAGAAGTCTTTTGTGCCCCAAACGTAATGAGAGTTCAAGCATGCTCTCAGGAAAAGTTGGTATATTATCTCTGATCATTAGCAGGTGAGCATACTGGGGAGGGCAATCGATGGATTGATGCCTACAGCTCAAATAGAAAGGGGTCCTGAAAGCATGTGTGTATTACACAGGCACATATATAATTCCCTTTATATTTATGTGTGGAGCTTATCCCCACAGGCTGAATGTGCAGTTGAGCCAAGACACACAGCTCATTGAGGTCCCTAGGAATGAGGGTCTGGGGATTTCTGTAAGACATTCTTCCTACGACTGCCACAGGGCTTCCTGACGGCAGGAACAGAAGTGTGTTAAGCCATACTGTGCCATTTTATATTTTCATTTCATTTCAGCATTTTGAACACATCAGAAAAGTAAATTTGCTGAACGATACCTTGAGATAATACTCTAATGAGAACACGCTCGTTACAGGGGCAGCTGTCTGAGCCCATTAGCTGTACAGAGAGGAGAGTGCCTGAAAAACACTCCTCAGAGCATATTAAAACCTTTGGATGATTATGGCTCCAGCTGATGGACTACCACGGAGGTGTAACCTCAGACATGATGTGCCACAGACAGGCACAGCACCAAACGGACATCGGTGGCTCGGCCTCTGCTGGAAAAGTGATGGGCTCCATCTTACAGTGTTATTTGTGATATTTTAATGAGCTCAGCAGCTGGAAGGGAGGTTTGCATTATGTGTGGCTAGCTCAGCTCGCTGGCTGCATGCGTAAATCCTAAAAATAGAGGTAGCCATGTTGTCAGTGGTACAGTGAATGTATTTCAGTTTGGGGCTGACTCGTGGGCCCAGCAGCAGCAAACGGGGCCAAGTCAGGAAAATATACCTCACCCAGAAGCAAAATTGCAAGATTTATTTTGTTTTAAGTTTTGTTTCATAGCATTATGCTCCAAGAAATTTCTACAGAGAAAAGAAATAGCACGTGTGCCCTACTTTTCATTGAATATTTCTGTTGCTTACAAGTATTGATGGAATAATTTCCACTGTACATAGGAGTAATGTATTCAGTCTCTCTGAGGAAACTCAAGGAACCAACAGTATGAGCTCCTCTAGATAACACAAAGTATTAATGCTCCATTTAGAAACACAGGTAAGACCTTTACACTAGCTATGAGCCCTCCTTTCCTGAAAGCTCCTTGAAAAAATGATGTCTGGATTAGGAGCCAAGAAATTCTTTATTGCACAGAAGCAAAGTTTGCAGGGCAGAAGCAGACAAACTTTGAGTGATGCTAACAAGCAATCAGCAAATCTCCACCTCTCCTTATCTTTGATATATTAAAACTATTGATATGAAGCTTCTGATTAAAGTGAGTGTTCCAGCAAGGTACTCATTAATCAAGTCAATTTGTCTTTTACTGAGCTGGAACAAATGCTCTCATCATCTGCAGTTAACACGCTTTTATTTAAAAACAGTCTGCAAGCCTTAACTTGGGCTTCAGATGAAAATATAACTAAATCCTGTAAAGGTCTGTCATAAAACCTTGTGAGTAAGGTTTTATTTCCACTATTCAGGTACGATATTTCTTTACGGGCAACCAATATTAGAGTGACTGGGATGTACCCTACAGTACTGAGATGAAAACTGCGAGTCATTATGACCAGCCACGTCCTGCAAATGGTCAGCACCAGCAGGATGGGCATCGGACCGGCTGCTTTGCTGAGCCACTGCAGCACGGCCGTGTGGCTAATGATGGATTTCCACAGCACTGAGCGTTCTTGCTGGTGCTGTTAATTTTTCCCTTGGCTCTTTCATGGGACTCTGGTTGTCTTTTAGGCCTAATGCTGCCTTGCTAAAGTATGCTTAATGGTCTATAATTGCCATTTAAAGCACTTTTTTTTTTTTTTTCTTTTCCGTAATTTTTACAATATGTGCTGGAGTAGAATACAGGGCATTGGCTTAGAAAATATGTTTACGACCAGCTCAGAAATTAATTTCTCCTGAGGGGCCTCAACACTGACCTGCTTGAAACCACAGGTTTCTCTAGAAATTAAAAGGCAGTGCTTTGCCCAGTCAGCCCTCTCACTCCGTGTTGGACACAAACACCAGTGCTCACAGAGCCAGCAGCAAGGCACTTGCTCTAAACATTCGGAAAATGGTCTTTTCCCAGCAAAGTCACTTGATAGGGATCTGCTGTGGCTGATCAAGAAAGATTTATGAAAGAGGTGTTTGCTAAGGTAGAAAATGCTGTGGGATCTTCAAGCATTTTAAAACCAGAGCAGGTTCTGGAGGGCTGGGATGAGGCAGAGGCCAGCATGTGGGATGTAGAGCTGCAATTCAACCAAGAGAGTCCATGCCCCAGGAAGGAGGTTCCTGCTACACGCAAGTGTATTTTCTTGGCCGCATGTCCCCGCAGCAAGGGCTGTTGGTGGTAGATACAGGTGGGAAATGTGCAGCCATGGCAGCCTACAGCTGTGCTGTGAGGAGCCTCCTTCAGCTGCCTTTGGCAGGAGTGGCAGCATCATGCCCACCAGGCACCGCCTGGCATCCTCACAGCACGGGCAGCATCGGGGCAGCCAGCCTCGGAAGACCAGGCAAAGTGGGTTAAGGAGGTGAATCAAACAGCTCGTTAAATAATTAACCTCCCCCTAAGAAAGTGCCTTTTAATGAGAGAAGGAAGGAAGCCTGAGCTGTGCATTTTTTTTACAGGGATTTAGCGTTACCTATTCATGCCACAAGGCAGGATAGCGGAGGGAAACTTTTTAGTGCCTTCTGCCATCCAGCTGCTTCCTGGAGAAGTCTTGGCATAAAGACAATTGTTACTAACACCGTAACATGATCATCAGTAATAATGAGTAGACGTGGTAGGCTGTTACTGTGCTAGGCACAGGGCTATTATTATGTACTCTGTATAACCCCAGCTAAAAGAGGTCTCCTGTCCTAAGGGATTTAAAGCCTCAGGCGCTAGCCCTGTAAATTACAGAACACAAGTGCCGTGCCAGCGCAGTCGGTTGCAGGGGAGCAGTCAGTCACAGCACTACAGCCCTCCTGGAGCCGAGCTGGAAATTGCCTGGGAGGACCCAGAGCTTGTTTGTGGACCCAGCTACTATGCTTGATCTTCTCGTAGAGCAGAGGCTGCTTTTGGTTGAGAAAGCATAATGCAGCACAGGATGACTCCGATAACTCACTGTGATCACCCAGTGAATATTGTCACGGTGAGCCTCTGCTGGTCACTGAAGGACTCCTGGATGTGCTGTCGCTTTCCTGTGGATTGGAAGTGGTTACAGCCACAAAGAAATGAACAACTCACCTAAGGCGCTGTAGTTGCTACCCTCTGGACAGACGGAAGCTCCTAAATCCACAGTCTAACTGTGAGCCTAAACATTGTCATTAGCAAATAATGACCATAATTTAGCCATGCCAACTCTACCACAGGAGAAATGTCTAGGAAAAGTCATGAATTTTAGTCATTCATAGCGGCTGGTGTCGATGAAGGCACGTGAATTTGTGTTTTTTTTAAGCTAACAGGTAAATGGCAGTGAAAGAGGAACTTTGCTGTGTCAGTTTTGCCATGACTCTCCGGACTGTCACCACAGTTTGCAGCAGTCAAGCGAGGGCTCACTCGGAGGGGACGTGGCGTCCTGTTGGGGGTGTGCTCTGCAGGGCTCTGAACTGCAGGCAGAAATAAAGCCCCAGTGCAATAGCAGTACATTTATGGCCCAGCCCGGTGGTCCAGCCCCTCGCTTCGCTGCCTGCACAGTGACTGCACAGCCAAGCCCCATATGCACCATGAACATTTTATTGTATGTTTTGGAATACGGAGCACATATGTGGAAGAGACTCACTTGCTTTTCCAGCTGCATAGTCAAACTGTGTCTGAAGTGGAAGATCAGAAAAAAAGAAAAGAAAACAAAAAACAAAACAAACAAACAAATAGTGTTGTTTTTTTTTTTTTTTGTTTGTTTGTTTGTTTATTGCTGTTGCTGTAGATAGCACCAGTGAAGATGCTCCTTGTGAATCCTTGGGTCTCATCACTCAGAAGTCCACTCTGACTTCTTTTCTCAGATGTCTAAACGAGTGTGCTTGGATGGACTTCCTTCTTCAGCCCCTTCAAAAAACTTGACTGGAGTACTTGGTATTTCTGTGCTGTCAATGTCTGATGAATTCCTCCTTCCAAAACCCAAAGGAAAATTAGCAGAGTGGGTTTCCCAATTAGTTCTGAATATGCATAGATCAAGACAGAAGAAGAAAAGGAAACATGAGGAGGGAAAACAGTTAAAAAGTCTTCATTTGGGGTAGATTTTTATTTTTTTTTAATCTATTATGTATTGTAGGGGGAGTTACTGCTTTAAAGTGGGGTTAGAAGTAGCAATGCATCTCAGAAGTCTTTACTTCATTTCTCTTAACACTGGGTATCATAAGATTTCTTTAAAAATGAGCTGCTTCCAGCTAACCTAAATTGGGGCTGTGCTTTGAGGAAAGCAATTCCCCAGCAAGTGTGGGTGAAGCCTGTTGGGGGATGGCAGTTCTTCCTCCCTGTCCATCTGCCAGCTGCCTCAGCCCACAGTCTGCTCTATTCCCAGCTGGGAAATAATGAGCTTCAAAAAAAAAGATAGCAAAATAGTCAAACATATTTTGAAATAGCAGAACCATTGAAACTACATTTTAGAAAAAGCCATCATATTGGCTAATGCAGCTTAACAAGAGCAAAAAATCTTTGCATTAACCTTTGCACCGCTTACAGATGGGGTAATCTATTATTCTAGGGCAGGTTTACCTTCTAACACAAACAGTGAAATGTGAAAAGCAATACATGCAGCAGTTTAAAAACATTCCTTAAAAGAAGAGGAATAAAGTATTAAGAGGAGTATGATAAGCAGTTTACCCTCTGTAGTCTTTTCAATGCAAGTGTAGGTATTATGAGACCAATCTCTGAAAATATACGTCAGTTTACTTTGTATTACATGGTGATCTATTGCTTCTCAAATTATTTCTATGCATTTTTATAAATATGCATAAGAAAATACTTTTCCTCACACCAGTACTTAGCAGCAATTTGTACTGCTGTGAATATAGAAGACAGGCTCTCATGCTGAGAGCAATATTTTTCTTTCCCCTATGTTCACCCTTCTCCTTAACCCCAGTTCAGCCTGGTGAGTGTGATGGCACCAAGCCTTGCCAAGTGTCATTTTTCTACCAAAATATTTCCTTTTCAGTGGGAGATAGCTGAGAGCTGCTGAGCACGTGGCTGCGTAGGAGAAGTAGACATTCGCAGCAGTGTAACTCAATAAATAACGTTGAATCTTACTCATCTGGGACAGTGGCATGAATATGCTGGTAGTGATAAAGGAGAGGAAGAACTGGAAGGAAAAAAAAAACTAAACATGCTTGCTTTATGGGCAGTTTGGGTGTTTTTATTCACAGCTGCAAGGGGAAGTACAGCCTGCCTGCTCCTGAAGCCCTGCCCAGCAGGGCGATCCCAGCTGGGTGAGGCTGAGCTCACGTCCTGGCTGTGCTGCCCCATCTCACTGCTGCTTTCAGCGAGCCCTCCTGCCTTTCTGGCTCCCTTCTCTGTTTGTCACGTGAGATTAATTGCAATCAGATTTGCCTTCCTGCTAGCGAGATTAGAAGGGTAAAGCCAAGCAAGTCTGTGAGGGACTCAGGAGGCACGCTTTTAGGAAACTGGCTGGTTGGTTTTGTGGATGTTCCTCTTCAGCAATGTGCAGTTGGGCAGGATCTGATCTCCCTGGACACCATTAGCCAGATCCTTCTCCACTGGGGAAGCCAAGAGCACAGCCTCATTTCCTAGTCTGTGCTGCTGCACCTTTGCATTTTTCTTACATGGTATTTTTTGGGGGTGCAGTGAAACCTTTGTGGCACTGGAACACGTGAAACACCACTGCCATCAACGCCTTTGCAGAGGAGCAGCACGGATATCTTCCTTACTGTCTGCAAAGCCTGAAGTGTGAAATAGAGAAAGGAGAACAGACAGGGGCTTGCTATAGCTGGCTTTTTCTATCTAAAGGCTATTAATGTATTAAAAATATATTTAAGCTGTAAACAAACACATAAATAAACATGGACAGGTGATTCTAGTCATTGATTTCTTTTCATGTATAACTCTTACTGCTCCAAAGTTTCTATAGGGAGATTGGAGATCTTTGGTGACTACACCTTTTTTCTCTCTCTTGGGGTTTTTCTCCTGCAGCTAGGGGTTCTCTGACCCCCTTAACATGTTCACTTATTTCACAGCACCCTCTCATGGGTCTGTTCAGTTTATGACCCACTGCAGTCCCCAGAACCTGTTCTCCAACACTTCCTAACTATTTGGTCCCAATTTGTACTCGGGAAATTGATTATTCCTGCTCAAGTGTAATGCTTTGCACTTGTCTTTACAGATTTCCATCTTATTATTTTTGCAGTCTGTTTCTCCAGTTTGTCAATTTTAAATTCAAATCCTGCCTCTGGCACATTTGAGGTAGGGAAGTAGAGCAGCGATGTGCAGTGCCGGTCACATTGCCCCTACATCGTTAGGAAACTGGAAAAAAAGCGACAACGAGAAGAATTTGAGACTTCTCATGTTGTGTTGTCTCTTCTACAGCTGCAGCGGAAGGGGATCTTCATCCAACATCTGGAAGTGGAGCCTCCTGCACCATCAGGCGTAGCTGAGTCCTGTTCCTGCCCCAGTGCTCTCTGGAGGGAGATGAACACAGTGGTCAGAAACACAGAACTGTGCAGGCTGTACCCCGAAGCACTCGAATCCAGCAAAGCACTTGAGCATGGAGTGCCAGCACGTGCCTGTTCCCATTGCTGGGAAGTTACTGGAACTATAAATCGAGGCCTGCTCGAAGCTAAGCGTGCATTTGTGTGCTTTGTTGGGTCAGGGCCCCAATCAATCTTTAGATGAGGGGTGAACAGGGGAATAAAAGTAAGATTAACTGCAACTGCTTTTTTCCTACCTCCTGGTAAGACTGGAAGAGTAAGGCCATGCACGTCTTGCCTTCGGACCTATATTGGGCTGACAGGAGAAAGAGAAGCAAGGGATGAAAGTTCATTATTGGCACTTAAACAGCAATACCCACTTCTAATAACAGCAGTCACCACAAATATGCAGGATGAGGAGGTTGTACTTTTAACAGTCTTGCTTTCAGTAGAAACGTTGTCTCGTTTACAGGCAGATTGGTGTGTTTGATAATGACTCCGGCATTTAGCAGTGGCTATTTTGGCCTGTTTGCTGGGAGCCTCTAACAGCTTAGTGTGGTTGAGCTCATTTCAGAGCTTCCCTTAGCTCTGGGACCATCTGTTAACCAGATCTTTTTTTTTTTTTTTTTTAATTTATTTCCTTGATTGGTTTCACACAGGCCATTTAGTTTGTTTTAAATTAGGCTTGTTTGGGGAAAATTATACTCTAATTTTCAGTTGCTTTTCCCCCCCAGTAAGTCGATGGAAAGCACCCCATGATAAAGTGCCCTGTTGAATTCCCCAGGCTGAGTGGAAAAAGAGTGTGTGAGGGGATTTTCTCTGAGGCTACAAGGCACTGCAGGTGAGCCTACAGACCTGCAGAACAGGGTGATGATTGCCACCAGCCTTCGCTGCCGTCCTAGGTGACCCCCAGTGTCTCTCAAATTAAACAGAAGAGCTAGAAATACCAACTTGTTTTTCTTATTCATGCTGTTGACCTTTTATGTACAATCTTGTATGCATCCATACATATGTGCGTGTACGTAAATATACACCGTTGACCTTTTAAACATAAATATAAATGGTATATGTAATTCATCAATATGCATTAGATATCTGTGTACATATTAGAAGAACAGCTGCCTCATTTCCCTGGGGGTTTTCTACCTTAATTTAAAAATCTCCAGCTTCCAGCTTGTCCGGGTCACAAGTGAGGCTGGAGAAGCACAGGGGAGACAAAGCGATATTAGAGAACTGCTCAGAGCCTCTTGAAAAAATACCTCCAGATGAACTGAGAGGCTCATCTTATTTCTGGAAATTGTTGCTGTTGTTTTTTAAATTTTGCACTCTGAGCAAGAGGCAGGGAAGGCTGAAGCGAAGGGTTGCCACTGCGGGGAAGGTTTAGAAGTGCCAGGCTGGAGGAACCTTGCCTCACTCCCATCGTGATCGTGTCATAGCAAACAGAGCCCTCCAAAATCCGCTGGGCTTACACCACTGACACTTCACACTGAAGAGAAAATAAAGATGAAAGAGTCACTGACAGGTTCTGGTGTCCTCTGTGCGGTCTGAGACGCTGTTGCAGCGGGCTAAGCTGCTGACAAGCACGGAAGTGCTCTTAAATTGAGCTGCTAATTTTCAGCAGCTTCAAGAGGAGAGGGACAGAGACAGAGAAGGAGATGGGGAAGGGGATGGGGAAGTTTTTCGGGGGGTCCTTGTGAAGTCGGGAAAGAAAACCCCCAAATAAAACAGGAAAAGGCCGTGTGAAAGACATGCTCAAGGTTTATGCTGGGAGGATCTTTACATGATGTAAAGATGCCAGACCCCTCCAGAAGCTACGGGAAGGGGTTGGTGTAACTGATTCACTACTAAAATATCTCTGGGTCTGTGCTGCTATGCAGAGGGACCCAGGCCTGATTTCTCCCACCGCTGCCTGCACCAGGCAGGAGCGGGGAGAGGGCGAGCCGGGCAGGGTGTGCGCTGAAGGGCAGCGCCTCGGTGAGCTGCGGGGCTTCGCTGTCGCTTGTGCAGCTCCACCTGGCGTCAGGCCGCGACAACGAGCCCAGGATCGGATCCACGGCGTGGTTTGGGTCGGAAGGGACCTTAAATACAATATAAATATAAATACAATATAAATCCAGCCCCCTGCCATGGGCAGGGACTCCTCCCCCCAGACCAGGCTGCCCAAAGCCCCATCCGGCCTGGCCTTGAGCACCTCTGGGCAGGGGGTTCCCGGCTCTTCGTGGTCCCAAACGCCACGCTGCTGGGGTGCAGCTCTTGTGCTGAGAGCACCTGAGAGTACGCCAGCCTCCTTCAAGGGCATCCGTAATCCACGGGGCTAATCCTCCTGCAAGGGGGGGATGCTGGTAGGAGTGCCTGCAAATCCACACCCAGCGCACAAGGCTTGTTATAAAACCCGCCCGGCGCTGTGCCTGCTGCTGGCTCCTTTTTCCACAAAACTGCTGTGGGTGAGTGGAGTTTCTCCTTCTGGAGCGCTTCCTTTGAAGCGTTGCTTCAGCTTAAAAATCACTTCGCTTGCTTCGCACACCCTTCTGGAAAGAAATGGCAAAGGAAAACACCCAGGGGCAGCTACCACTGCTCACTGAGAGAATAACAGGAGGCCGCGTTTTCAGGGCGACCTCTGCAGCTGCACAAGCCTGTGGTGGCAGCAGAAGCAAGCGGCTCTGCCTGCGTGTGCCTGGCCACTGAGCATTTGCTGGAGGGTGGAAGGGCTCCAGCTGGCCGTGGAGCATGGCCGGGACCCAGCTGGCTCACCTCGCGGCTCCAGGTGCTTCACAGGTCGCAGGTGGCATGAAGGGAGGGATGCTCTCCCCCACAGAAAGCACTTCCCTGTGCCCTGCTAATAAAGGGCAGTGCAGGCGGCAAGGGGACCACGGGCTCCAGCTGATCTTTGGCAGGTGATCAGCTGGGCCAGCTCCCTGTGCTCAGGAAATAAAATAAAATCCTACCAACGCACGCCAGGCATGGGCAGCAGCGACCCAGGGACAAAGGCCTGGTGTCAAGCCGTGACAGCAGCGCTCAGAGCAGCAGCAGCAGCCTGTGGCTGCAGCCCCAGGTACATGCTCAGAGGGAGGGAAATGCACCACACTTGGGCAACACCTTTCGGGCCAAGTAACAAATTAACAAATATTTCATCCATTAGCCCTTGCTGCTGTTACTGTGGGAAATGAAGCGGAGAGGCAGTGACACGCATTTTCAGAGGTGGTTGTGTGTTGTCTGCTCTCCCCTGCCTGACTGGATGCTCAGCTCTTGCTTTTTGGGGGCGTTGAGGGCTCTTGGCCCATGTTCACCAGCAGGGAGCTGCCCCCAGGGCTGACACCTCTGCTCGGCAGAGACCGAGCTCCTGGTGGGGTGTGCTACAAAGCCTCACCTCCAGCTCCGGCTGTAAAGCCACCCCAGGAAGACTGGTGTGTGGAAATGGCAAGCAGATGGGCAAATTGTTGGGTCTCACCTCTGTGGGAGAAAAAAATCAATTAGACCTCATTTGTGTGGTTTTGGAAAGACTGCATGCCCTTCCCTCCTATCCAGCAGTGAGGACAAGCAACCCTGTGCCACAAGGGTCGCCACACCGAGAGCGTGTAGGGCACGATGCTTTATCATCGAGGGCATTAACCGAATTAACGTGCTGGAAGCAAAATTCAGGAGAAGGAGGCAGGTGAGCAACCTCGGCATTGAGCAGGCAGCAGGCATTGCCTGGCTGGAGAGCTCCTTGCAAAGCAGGAGTAGAGAAAGGGCCAAAGATCGCAGTGCAGCAGCCATGAAGGTGCGAGGGCTTATGTGGAAAAGTCCACACAGGAGCAAACCCACCCACATTAAAGCTTCAGCATGCAAAAGGAGGTTGGATTTGCTTCCACCTGCTTTCAGTGAGTTTCCAGGTCCACCATGCGAGGCTGTTTTCTGGCAGTACTCCTGCAGCAATACCTCTCGTTGTCGTGTGCAAGCACAGGTTGGCATGCAGGCTCCGTGCAAATCTGACATGCGGGGGCAACTCCAAGCTTTCAGATTCTTTATCTTTAAAGATAAGGGTCATGCCAATCTGATCCGCCGATCTAAATCTGCTGCCTCCACCGGAGATCACAGGAGACACAAAAAGAGGAATCAATAAGGCATTAGCGAGTGCTAGAGCTACCACCTGTAAATCAATTTTGGAGTGTCCAGCATAGTGCAGTTTGTAACATACACCTTGGGCTGTAATTGTGAACGGGGCTAAGGTAAAAAACAGCAAGCAGTACGATGCAGGAGCCAAGGACCCATAGCAGGCTCTGGGTGATACACAGCTGAATGAATAAACCAGCTGGGCTCCCTTGGCAGAGGAAATAATGAGGCCTGAGAGCAATCTCCGACTTCTCTGCTTACCATTAGCACCTGCTCTGCCCCACATCAGGGCTGGGGGTGACCTGGAAGGGCAGCAAAGCTGGAACTCAGACAGCAAATGATGGAAATTAATCTCTGGTAACAAATCTGGCATGGGGAATTTTGAGGAGTCTGCTTATGCCGTGAAGAATATTTCTCTAATTTGATTCACGCCTGCTAGAGAAGCTCACCTCATGTCCCTGCAGATAACAAGGTTGATCCAGCTGAGCCTGTGCTACGGATTTGGAGCGTGGCATCTTAGCTGAAGTCTAGGAGAGCAGGGAGCAATAGCTGCACTGACCAAAAAATAAAATTCAAGTGCCTGTGTGCTTTCTCCTGACAAAATCTCTGTCTAGTTCAGTAGTTTGCTGAGTGAACCCTGGGTTATCAACCCGGGCACCACATCTTCCCTGGAGAAAATGAGTTTTATGCCCTGGTGGAGCACACCCCAGCTTCAGGACATGTTGGTGGCTGCCAGGAGAAGGCTGCTCACTCCAGGCCCTGTGCTAGCTTGCAGCTTCGCCAGATACCTTGGGGTGGGGCCCAGCACTAATCTATTCTAGTTGCAGGTCAAAAGCTGTCTTCTACCTGCCAAGCCAGCATGGGCTGCCTGGAGCTATAAGCCAGGCTGTTTCCATTTTGGCCTTTGAGTAGTCCCAAGAAGCATCTTTTCATCTTTCAGCTTGCTTTCCCTTGCTCCCTGGACCTTTCTCTTTCCAGAAACATGCAAGTACGCCATGGCAAGGCCTGAAAAGCGTGTTAAAATGCTTATTTAAATTCTCTTTGCCAGAAACATGTTAAAAAGAATGAATAGTTTGAGATTTCATAGTTTTTTTTGGTGGTGGTGTTTTGTGGGTTTTGTTTGTTTGTTTGTTTTTTCCAGAAGGAACTTTTAACACAATACACCTCTAAGAATGAATCTAAGCAATAGAGGGAATGTTAAATATGAAAAGCGTGTTCTCTGCTACACTGGAAACAAATCATTTTGTTCAAGAAGCCAATATGCTTCTAAATACATCTTTAAAAGGCTGCAGAGTGCCTGCAAGGTTTTGTTATCAGCGAATTAATAAAAATGCAAGCCATGGGTGAAGGATGCTCCTCCCTGTGTGATCTGTGTGAGGAAGGGTTTTGTCCCTCAGAATGAGACTCCCACCCCTGGTGCATGATCATCAGAAAGGTTTGGCCTGTATGAGCAGTATTAGAGGGTATCAGATGTGTAAGCAGCTGGATTTTCTAGCAGTATAAATTGTATCTGGAGGAGGAGGAGAGGTGGTACACTTATGGAGTTCCCCAGGAGTGCTGTACAGCCTTTATGCTGCCATAATGTATGCGCTATTTCCCTGTTGTGCCTTCTGCATATCCTGCAGTTTCAGATTGTTCTGCTGCACTGTGAGGGTATTTGGGGCCGGTTCCTGCAGTGACTTCCTCAGGAGATCAATATTGCTCAGAAAGAGCACCAGATTCCCAGCATACTCAGCACTGCAGCACTGCAAGGGGGGCAGGCTGTGTTCACGTACCCCCTTCTGGGAGGCTGTTCTGCGTGGGGAAATGCAGCTGTGTTGTTTCCTCTCTCCTCCTCAGAAGGGACCGCGGAGGCAGATATGTGTTAAACTCAATGGTGTGTTATCAGCCGTGTCGTTCAACCACAGGCTCACAAAGCTGCTGGCCTGCAGCCAGCATGGTCCTAACGTGCAGGGGAGGGTATGCCACAGGCTGGAATCAGCCACAAAAGGCTATGTAGCTGAACGTCTGTGGTGATCTCACCTCCCATTTGATGGGAAACCAATGTAAGTGTGCTGTTGCCTGTAAGGGAAAGCAGTGCTGTGAATTTTTGTGAGCTGAGAAAGTGGCTCATGGAAGCACCTTATCCCCTCATGCCCCAAAGTGACAAACGCAGCAAGAGCCACAGCAGCTTTCACAGCTGCCCTGAGGGCATCCCTGGGATGCACTCTGACTACAGCCACTTCTCAAGGCACTGCTGAACCTAAAATCTTGTCCTCCAGTTTTTGGGAGCCCTACCCAAGGACCAGCTGGAGCATCTCCTCCCAGAGCGTTGTCACCACTTCAGCTGGCACAGGGGTGCGGGGCACTCGGTGCTGCCGCAGAGGATCCCCGTGAGGCTGCACACTGACTTGCTGTGTCGTGGAGCTGCTTCACAGTATCCCGATGGACTTTTTAAAGGCCTTGGCTCACCTTTTGTCCTTGATTTTCTTGTAAACCTATTTCAGAGGCTTAATCTTAGCCCAGGCCCCACTGTGGTCTGTGCACTAGCGGCCTCGTAACTGGATTTACTGTATCACAGGAATGAAGCTTCTCTGGACTTTTTCTCCCAGAGCTCTAGAAAGGAGAACACTCACCCCGGTGGTTTGTTGCTCAGCCATTTCATCAAATCCATACAGGCCAGAGGAAAAATGATCACAGGAGCTGTTATTTTAGGGGGGGGAAAAAGCACCCAAGGATTATTTTGAATCACACAAAATGTTCTGGTTTAACAGAGCAAATTATCTATACTGATCTCGATTTTTAAATATCATCTTATTTTGATATTATATTTTTTACTTATAAATTTAGTTTAATTCTATCAATATTTAAAAAAAAAAAAACTGCTTTGATATTTTGTTGAACTTGACTTTTGTAATTTTGAAGAAACAGCATTTTCCAGTGGAGATGAGATGGTCAGCACCATTTTGCCCAGCTGTTCTCATTACTCTTATGACAAAATGTGCTAATGTTAGCTAGCACACCCTGCTACAGCATAGATGAAACGGCAAGGGCAGATGGGAAGTCTTCAGCTCCAAGTATTCTTTATTGTGTGAAGTCAAAGATCCTCAGGCAAACATAGCAAGAGCCAGCAAATCTCCCAG
Organism: Aythya ferina; assembly: GCF_964211825.1. Lineage (NCBI taxonomy): Eukaryota > Metazoa > Chordata > Aves > Anseriformes > Anatidae > Aythya > Aythya ferina. Next base: position 85,381,563 of record NC_140297.1, read on the forward strand.
AGGGCTAAAATCCCAGCTGAGTCTCAAATTCACAGTGCAGGAGAGAAATGGCTGTAATCTGCTAAGGAAAGCAGATGTACAAGAGTCATTCTGGCAGCTACATCTGTCGTGCTTCCTCCACCCCACCCCGCCTTGTTACACTGACTCGTCTTTCGAGTCATATGCGCTTTTCTCACAGATGACAGAAATAGGCGAGCAAAAACTGTCAATCACACTAAATTTATTTCTTAGGATAGTTGTTCTTCCCTTGTTTTATGTTCCAGTTTTATTGAGTCCTAATGGTCCCTCAGCATCTAAGGGAAGGCTTGTGTAATTTGGTCAAACAGCAGACAGGATTCCTGGGGGCATGTGCCAGCTCTGTGGCTCTCTCCCACGCTGTCCCTTGGGCTGTGCATGTGTGGGGATGGTGCCAAGACGAAACGCACATCCACTCCCTCTCTGTGCCATGCAGCACCACCCTTTGGTACCCCCGCCCCCCGGCGGGGCAGGCTGAGGAGGAGCCGGGGCGGAGCGGATCGGCGCCTCCCTCGGCCCCTTCCCTCCCTCCCTGCCCTCAGCAGCCGGGCTGAAGCCGCCTCACAAAATGGCGCCGCCCCATCTCGGGGTGCGCCCGGAGTAAAGATGGCGGCGGCGGCGTCTCCTTCCCTCCTCTTCCTTGTGGCGCTCGGTGGCGATGGCGGCCGGCAGCGCCGTGTGGCTGGGCGACCTGGTAACGGCAAGAGGGCGGCGGTGGTGTTGGCGGTGGCGGTGGGCTCCTCGGGGGTGCGGGAGCTTGGGGTGTCCGTGGGCGCTGACCTGTGTTTGGCCGGCAGGTGGAGCGGGTGGTGTGCCCCTACGACAGCCATCACCGGGTGCCCCGGGCGTCGCTGGAGAGGCATGCGGCGTCCTGCCGCCTCCGCAAGATGGGATACTCCGACCAGGAGCAGGTGCGATGCTGTTTACGGAGGGTCCTGCGTTGTGGGAGGAATTGGGGGGGGGGGGGGGGGGGGTGGTAATAGGGGCTTTTATGGTGCTGCAAGTAGCCCCCATGCACGGATCCCCCCGGGGACCCCAAGTGAGGGCTGTGGGTTGGGGACGCCACGGGTGGCTCAATGAGGTAGGGCTGCTGTGCTGTGACCGAGCTGTTGTGTCCTGCAGGCTGAGATGTACGACTCCAGCTTCTTCTACGAAAACCTGAAGGTGCCTGGCGTTGCGATGGGTAAGCGGGTGGGTGGGTGTGGGGGCGCTTTGCAGCAGGGCTGAGGTCAGAAGGGGATGCTGGAGGTCGCCTGGTCCAGCGCCGTGCTCAAGCAGGGCCACCTAGAGCTGCGTGCCCAGCACAGTGTCCAAACGGCTTTTGAGCCTCTCCAAGGTGAGAGAGCCACCACAACCTCTCTGGGCAACCTGTTAACACCATCCTTGCTCCTGTGGGGTGGCCTGTGTGGAGCACCTCAGGTGTGGTGAAGCCTGTGTCCTCACACCAGTGCACTACACTACCTTGCCCATAAACTCTCCAAGACATCTTAGAAAAACTGAGTGTTTCCATCACATAGATTTATTTTGTCTTGTCACTGTGCTTTGCCTTACTTTACCTTATTCATTTAACCTCTTTCATTGTGTAATTCTGCTCTGTAGGTCCCTGGGCCATTTTAATAGTAAAACAGAATCGTTTTTCTTCTTTGGTAATTTATCTAGGTTCTTCTGTACATCAAGTGCAGAAAGTGCATTAAAAAGCACTTTAATAAGGCAGAAAAACTGGCCCTAGAGTTTGGACATACAGTAACGATACAGGAGAGAGTTCCAATGTACATACACGTCTTTCCATATCCCTGTAACCCAGAAATCCTTTCCTTTTTTACCCCTCCTCCCCATAGTTCAAGTATGGGATAGAATAAAACACTTTTAGTTTAGACTCCCTTATGCATCAATAAAACTACAATGTTCTGTAAAATACCATAAATCTCATAATAGAGGTTGGGGAATAAAGACTGGCCCTACCAACAACTTGATGTAAAAGTTCTTCTCTATCTGCAGATAAAGATCTCCAGTTTCGTATTGTTCAGCAAGCTAAAGCTCAAAGTGTGAAAGAAGGCATAGGCTACAGTGAAGGTAAGTAGAATGCAGGTATGGAGATGATTTCTTTAGCTCTCTTGTGGAATTGCTGTGAAGGATCTTTTAAAGTCAATTTTTAATATTCCTTCTTGTCTTTATTTTGGGGCGTAACAACTTTCTTTATTCAGGTCAACCAGGTAAAAGAATTTGAGTCTGTTGTACTCAGACTTCTAGTTCTCTTCAGATGCAAAACTCAAGAGTTTTCGGAAGCACTAGTCCTTTCCTTCCCATCCCATTATATACACTTAGTTTTCTGCCTGTATTTTCTGGTACTGTGTTCTGCCCTGTGTGGCCCCAGCTCTTCACAAGCAGCCTCCAGACTTCTTGTTCATGGAATGGATGAGGAGGAAAGGAGAAAGGAGGACTGTGTTTTTAATTTTGTTTAAGGATTAGTTGCTAAACATTAGTTGATAAACATTGTCCAACACTTCGTAGATCAAAAACTGAGTGATGTTCACATTAGTATTATGTTGGATCGTTTCAAGGCTCTACATAGTTGTATAATAGATACACATCTACAAATATAATAATGTCCTTTGCCGATGCTCTCAGCTCATTAGTTTATCTCATTTTTCAGTGGGTTTTGTGACTAGTCTGTAGAGTAGGTTGACTGTGACCTATGCTTCTCCTGAAGAGTTGAGGCTAAGAGTAGAAAAGTAGGGCCACCTATAGGAGCCAGTGTAAAGCTGCAGCATGTAGTTTGGAAGTTACTGCAACACCTAAAAGATGCAGCATTTTGTGCCTGTACACTTTTGGTTTGGCTAGCACATGTGCAGAAGGAAAAGTGCACTTGTACTTTTCCTGACCTGACAAATAGAGCAGCGCTTGCTCAGGCATAGATTTCCGCGTCGTTCTTCTTTCTCTGGCTTGGCAAAGCCTTCATCTGATTGGCACTGTGTTTTTTGGAGTGCGTCGAGTGTATTTTGCTCTGGAGAGAAGTGGTAACTCAATTTGACACGTGTATATCCAAGTAGAGAAAATAAGCCTTTTGTCACCTGGTGCACCACAAAGATATGTCAGTGAGCCACTAGATGCCAGTGTTTGCTGTGCAGTTTTCACTCCAAGTTTGCACTTCTGTGAAGATCTCACTAAAACTATACAGAGTGATTTTTATTGTGGTGTCTTGGCCTATTCTAAGATTTACTGACTTGAGATTGCTTGTTTAATTGGAAGTCTTTGTCAACAAAGACAAATGGGGAAAAAAAAAAAGTAGCTGTATAATAGGACAGGAAGGCTGTTATTGATCATAAGCTGTAGGATTCTTGTAAAATCATGAGCACATAACTGTTAGGGTGCTTTTATGGGCTTCTGTGACCCTGTAAGAACAGTGCATTCTAAAAATAAAATTCCTGTGTTACCCTTTCAAGTGAAGAAGGACTTAACTCCTTACAGATGTATAAGGGGAGGATGAACATAGCATGCATGTTTATGGCATTGCTGACCTTTTCCTTTTTTTCCCTGTATAATTATGCTGTCTTACTAATAACAGTTCTCTGTTCAACTTCCAGGATCTTATTCATCACTGCCTGTAGAAGTTCCTCAAAATCATAAGCGTTACACTTGTGACCTGACTCAAGCTGACCGCCTTGCTCTTTATGATTATGTTGTTGAGGAAACAAAGAAACAGAGGTCGAAGTCACAAATCACAGAAAATGACAGCGATCTCTTTGTGGATTTAGCAGCAAAGATCACCCAAGGTTTGGAAGATGGCCTACTGCTGTTTTATTGCTCGGAGCTTTTATGTCATATAGGTAGATGACTTTTGGTGAAAGCCAACATGAATTTTGCTACTTTTATTGAGGAAAAACATACTGTTCTTCAAAGCCACAATGACAATCTGGCATCAGAAAATACTGGTCTGGTAGTCTTTGTGCTGACAGCTCTGAGAAAGCCGTGGTGTTCTTTCCTTGGCATAGATGTTATGTATATTTAATGGATAGATCTTCTGTCATAGCAACTGACTTCAGGTGTCTTAATACTGACAATTACTTGTGAAGTTTGGAACAGTATTTACTATAAGAGATGGCAAGATTAAAGATCATTTAAAATTAAAAAAAGCCTAACAAGGCAGGTTGGTGCAGTCATTCAGTTGAATTCTTGAGCATCATAGCAAGGGATATAGTGGACAAGGCCTCCTACCACTATTGAGACGTGCTGCTGTGTAACTGTACCACGTGAAACTTGGTGTTATTCTGTGTTATTCTGTGACCCTGTTGTGCTTAGCAGATAGTGTTTGTTATCTATACAGGTAACTGTTCAACAGAACTTGGCTTTCTCAATCATTGTTTCTTACAGTAATACCAGCTTTGGATACATGGCTTGTGTTTTGTAGCATTTTGACCAAACTGCAACCCTGTATGTTGATTTGGGTCACTGCTGGGAGACAGATCACATAGTAACATCTGCGTGGTGTTTTTCTAGCCTTGTATAAACAGTAAGAAAGTTGGAAAGGAAGCTTGTGTTAAGTCCATAATTGCTACTAAGTATTGGAGAAACTTCAGAAACAATACAGTGTATTTTGTTTCAGACTCCTTTTACTAAATCCAGCAGACTTGCTTACCCACAGGTGCTAATGTTGTGCTAATGGCCATTTGTTTTACTTCTAATTTTTTGCTAGATGACAGTCAGAAAGGTCCAAAGTCCCATCTTGAAATTCTGGCTGAAATGCGAGACTACAAACGGCGACGGCAATCGTACAGGGCTAAGAACGTTCACATCACAAAGAAGTCTTACACTGAGGTGAGTGTCTTAAGACAAAGATATGAGTTGTTGGGTTTTTTTGTATACTTTATATTGGTATAAACAATACACCCATTGAGAGAAGACATCTATTCTGCTTCTTGTGCTCTGCCTTAAGAATTGCAAACTATAGAGAAATCTTCTTGTTTTGGTTAGTTGAAGCAAATTACAAATAACTGAAGCATTTCTGACATTAGTAAATTTTGAATGTGAAAATGCCAACCAGATACACCAGACTGTTGTGAAATGGTGCTATTAAATTTATGCTGAAATGTTGTGGGTTTTTTTTGTTTGTTTTTAAGATATATAGTATGTCATAGGCAACTACCATGGCATGCTGCTTTTCTGTTGTTTAAAATCTTTCTTTAATCTGCAGGTGATTCGGGATGTGATTGGTGTACATATGGAAGAACTCAGCAGTCAGTGGCAGGAAGAGAATAGGCTAGATAATGCAGAGATGTGTGAAGGAGGAAAGACAAAATCTTCAGGAAGGTATGTCACAGATAGCAAATTTCTCATGAATGCTAAAATGTCCTTTCTGCGTGGACAGAGCAGCCTGACAGCCTGTAGTGTTATCCTGTACTGCTTTCTATATAGCACATACTACCTTCAGCTAAGACACATGCAGTTTATTGTATGCCAATTCTGTTAAGCTGTTGCTTGAGCAGCTCTGACTACATAAAGGACGGAGAAAAAAGAATTAATACTTTTCTTTCAGGGATGAGAAGATGAGCTGAAAGTGATCCACATGGATAGATAGTTTCTGATGTAGCTGGGGAACAAGCACTGCTTCCCTGTGTCCAAACATACACATAATAGCTGGGAACAGAAAGATACTTGAAAATACAAGTGCAGGATTTCTTCTTATTCTGTAGCATATTCTGTCATGTGGTACAGTAAAATATAATGCCTCAAAGAAAAGGCTTTCCAAGTTTACTAAATATTTGGACCTTCTTGAGTTCTTAACACAATGCATTTGTCAGTGGAATTATTACCTGGTCTACTTACGCTTCTTCACTGAGATGAAACAAACTGAAAGGTGACACTTTAGGTGTTTGTTTTCAGCACTAAAGTAAAGGTGAATAAAGGAATTAGGTCAAGCTTGCAGGCTCCTCTAATGGGAGGTAGCAGCTCAGGGCAGGTGGTTAAAGACTTGGGGATTTAAAGCAAAACAGAATGAATCCCTTCCACATTCTCCTGTTTCTTAAGTAGAGATAAGACTGCAATATTAGAGCAGCTTTGAGGAGCAAGGTTTGTAAGAAATGATAATTGGATTAGTTAGTTTGCTGAAATGGGTGCATGTAAGGGTATTGACCCAGGACCTCTTTTGGGGGGGGTATTGCATTTTGGGGGGAGATGGAGAAGACTCATTAAGCCTCTTGTTATTAGGCAGTATATTGCAAAAGTGATACTGAAAACAATAGTGATTGCAAAGCTTCTTATTGAATAATATCAGTACCAATCAATAACTGTTCTTCAGAAGGGAAGACAGACGGTCAGCTTCAGTGGACTCGCGGCAGTCTGGAGGAAGCTCTAAGGACACTGAACGCACCAGACACAGGAGAGAGACCAGCAGGAGTCCAAGTAAAAGAAAAAGGAGTCGTGAACGAGGCAAAGACAGAGAGTCGCGGAGAAAAAGAGAGAGGTGAGCTTAAATGGTGTCAGCTGACTCCTGCTTCCGAGTCAGGCAGCTGTAGCCCTTGTGTGTAAGAATTTAGTACAGAGAATAAGGTATCAGTCTAACAGCATGCACACTTCTCTTTTTTCCTTTCAGGGAAGAAGACAAATATCACAGCCATAAAAGAAGGAAGTAGGACCAAGAACATAATGATTTTGTTTGCCAGCTGTTCAAAGAATTACTTGCACAGAACATACTGCTACTTGTGTTGTGCCAGGGCCAGTAATTCTGTGAACATAATACTGGTGTTGCTTCACAGCTGTGTTCGGAGACAAAATGAAATAGTGTTCAGGGGTTGTCAGGATGGAAGCAGTGTATGCCAGAAAATGTGTAAATGTGTAAGACTAATGTATCTATTAATAAATTATGTTGATCTCTTGTCTATTTGAGTTTAGTACAGCCTCTCTCAGATTTTATTCATCTCTGTCAGACTAATTTGCAGACAAGGTAGTCAAAAGACAACCTACACCAGTTAAAAATAAAAAAATAAAATCAGTGCTGTACAGAAGGATAATGAGAAATGCACCACTTGTCACTGTCCAGTCTTCTCTACACGTAGTTTTGTCTTTATGAAGTACAGATAGAAAGATTCATTAAAAATACATTTCACTGTGTATAAACAAATGAGTCAAAGTACCACTCTCAGGGTGCCTGCATCTATTTGAGAGGCAGGAAATCAATATAACCACATATTCAATTAACATCTGATAAAGGGTAATTTCAGAAAAACAAAAAAAAATCCTGGAAAAAAGAATCTTCTTGTATGCTACTTAATCCTGTTTATTTTTTCCACCCTCACCTGGTCCAGAAGGGTAGGCTTGATCAAAACAGTGTTGAAGGCTGGCTCAGAAAGTTTCTGAGCTGTACCATGCCATCTTGTTGGTCACTGGAAAGGAATAAAAACCAGATGTCTTAGAAAAGCACATATGGTAAATCCTAGCATGCAAGGCAAGATACAACTGAGGCCTATATTAACTGCAAGCAGAAGTGATTTTTACTTAGAACCATGTTTTAATAATAGCAATCTGGTATCTAATGACAAAAGTTCAGTTCATGTGTGTGCCTGTGCATTTTTGGATTCTTATGCGTGAAGTTGGTTCTGTCTTGACCGCAAAGACCCATTCCAAAAAGACTAACTCGGTATGAAAACCAAAACAGGATGAATTCAGGTGGGACTATGCACAGTCTGTCTTTTATACTCACTGAAGGCAACCAATGCCAAGACCATTCCAAGAAGGACAATTTACCATAGCTAATACTACAAAAATCGCATAGCCAAACTCTTTAAGGCCAGCTATACGTTAAATATTCCCCCCTTGAAGTACCAGGGAGAAGTAATATGGGAGAAACACAATAGAAACTTCACAGACTTCAAGTGGGAGCTCCTATTTTCTCTCTGATTTATGATCTCAACCACCACAAGAGCAGCCCATAAGACACGATAGTTCCACTACCATTAACACACAGATGATACAAAGCAGTGTGTAACTGCTTCCTAAGGGGAAAGCCACATCACCAGGCAGTAACTTCAATATTTCAGAAGTGGAAAAATAAAAATTTATCATTTAACAGCTCAAACCCTCAAGGCTGACCACTCAGAGAAAATAACTATTGACACTTTTGATCTAACCTTAGTCAGCTTTTACTCATGTAAGTATGGCTACACCCAAGAGAAGCTAGACTAAGCATCTACAATTAAAGGCTTGCAGAGAGCCCAGAAGTGATGCTTATATTAAAATTGATGGCTGAATTGAATACTTACGCTTGTTCTTTAATTCCATTGAGGAACTCCTGAATTTTCTCATCCGGTATCTCTCCATCGATACTGGCCAAATAGGAGTAAAGGTAGGAGAACGTTTCGAAGGGAACGCGAGCCGCTCCACCTTCTGGGTCCTCTGTTAAAATTTCGCAGGCATGCTTCATCGAACTCAGCAAAGACTGTAGGGGGGACAGTCAAGATACGAGAGAAGAAGTATCAGAGCCATGAACATCCTTTGTACATCATGACAAAACACAGACCGTAAGCCACTGAAAATCAGTGCAGATGAAATGAAGACTTTATCATCATTACCTAGCTTTCATTATCAAATTTACAAACCAGTACAAGTTGTGAGGTGAAAACAATACTAAAGTTCAAGTAACAGACAGAAATAAAAAAATACCATAATGCTGTAATGCTTAAAGATCACACAGGGTACTCAGAGCCATACCTCCAATATGGCCAAATTGCTCTATTCTGCTACTGCAAAAACTCAGACCTTGATATACCCATCTATACACACACATTATCTCAACGGGTCTAAATGAATTTGTAGCAGCAGTTAAGACAGACAAATCCACCAAAAAAAAAAAAAAAAAAAAAAAGATTTTATTATATTATCAGTATATTATTATTTATTTTTTTTTTAGGAATGATGGAATTCACTGTTTTCTTACTTGTATGCAAGTTCCATTTTAATAGTTAATAGAAAAAACACTGAGACCAAAAACACTTCAAGAATGTTTCAGTTAATCAAAGCCAAAAAAGGTTCAAGTTCTCTGAGCAACAAAAAACGTGCCTCAAAGTGTTAGTTCAAAGTATGCTTAAAAAAATGCTTTATTCCATACAACGTCTATCATCCACTGCCCTATCCATACTGAGCTATATGGGGAAGTGTGGAAAAATTTGCCATGGCATTGCATTGAGTGAGAGACTGGTTTGACACTACTAAAACAAACAAACAGGGTTTTGTTAACCCAGGAAGTCATATTTTTGTTATAACTTTTTCAAAATTTACCTTTACCTTTTCATTAATAAGCCAGCAACAACTTTGTATATATATAAAAAAAAATCCCTAATAGTCAAAAAAAAAAAAAAAAAAGCAAAATAAATGCAATGTCTATTCAACAATCTAGAATACCTGCCGGAGAAGTCCTGTTTTTATAATCCCTTAACAGTTGAAGCAGTAGCAGCTTCAGTAAAACCTCTTCCTGAAGTTTTTACTTAATGTAGCTCCTCCTACAGGAGGTCTCTCTGGGGACAGAGAAACAGCTGCTTACACGATGTGAATCTCTGCATGGCCTTCTAGCCTCAGCACTTTGCTACCACTTTATCACCATTCCTCCTCCTCCCATGCCAAGCTGCTACTCATTTCCTCACTTAACGCAGTAGATTTATTCCCACTCAATTTCCGACCTTTTAAAGGCATCTTAACAGGCTACTCGTGGTTATTTCTCAACAGGTAAGACTCAAAATACAGATCAGTTTTACAGAAAAATACTTCGGTTGACTGGTGTTATGAAGAAGTTCACACGCTTCTAGGTTAGGACTCTACTTGTCTAGTCTTGTATCTTAACTGTGACCCTACTCCAATAGGGATGCTATTTACAACTGGAGGAAATGAATCTAACAGTTTGTGAGCTTCTTCCTTTCAGGTTTAGGAAACTGAAGTTTAAGTTTTGTTATGTAGAGCCAAAATCTAATCAGTCTCTTAATATCTGAAAGGATGGACAAAGGAAGTAAATCTAGGCTGCACAGCTTCATCAGAATAATGCTCCTGTGACTGCATTTTTTTATGTTGCTTTTTTTATTGTTATTTATTTTCATTTTGTTTTTTAACAAGGGGAAGAATGCAAAATTATTCATTTTCAAAAATGAAAAAGGGAGGAGCTGGAATCAAGAAATATACAGTTCAAGTGGAGAACTAGGACTTCTGGATATCTCAACATTCAAAAATATTTTCCTCCTAGTAGCCCTTATTCCCTATTGCAGAAGCCTTTAAATATTATCCTTCAGAAGAACATCAGCTTAGTGTAAGTACTTTATAATCTATCATTCTGTTAAAATGCTCTGCTGAGATTGCATTACTGACATTAAAAGAATTAAATGCAGATTTAGTAACATTAACTGCTTCTGTGAAAATGTAATTAGCTACACAATTAGAAACTGATGTTTTAATTTCTCCCTCCAGCTCTGCTCTGTGAACTTCTGCACCGAAGCCATGAGCACCATGCCTCCATCGTCCTGTCTCTCATGAGCTAAGCTCCCCACAGCCATGCCTGCTGTTCTACTGCCACCCTGTGAAGTGAGGACACAGCCTGCCCTTTCTGGGTTAAAAAAAGCTGTCAGAGAGCAGAAGTAAACACAGGAGCCATTTAGCCAGGTGCAGCTTGCAGATGCACACCAAGTGACACAAAAGCACCTTTACACAACCTAACCCCAAGGTCCCTTTGCATTACTTATACTCATACGTGACCATTAGGTGCTGGTCCTGAAGGTTCTCATTGCGAACATACCTCACCAAGCACGCTGCACCCCAGTGCCAGGATCTTCATCCACTCCACCTCTCCTTCATCATGGACGTCCAACTGCAGGAGAGCTTCCAGCTGCTCCTCGGGCAAGCACAGGTTTTTCCATTTTTCCTTCAGTTCTTCAACGCTAACCATGCCCTTAGGAGAAAGCTGTGAACAAAACCATTCCACCACACTAAGAACGCTGAAAACCAGAGTGAAACTAAGACCACAAGTCCCTCCCCAAAATACATCAAGTATTTGACAGTCTCCCCAGCTGTCTACAACATTTTTTTTTGTCTCAGAAAACCACATTAGCATTTGTCACAATTGCCAAAGGCCGGTTTGTACCTGTTTATGCAAGACTTTAAGGAGCCCTGGGGTCAAACCAGCGTCTTCTTTCTGTTTCGCTAAAGGCATTTCCACCCTCTCCTTCACAGGAGGGGCTTCTCCTTTTGCCAGCGCTGTAAAGTACCTACATGAATGGGAACAGCAACATACCTTAATGCGTAGGATGATTAAAAGCTACACAGAAGTAAGCGGTCTTACAGTTCTATAAACGAATCTCCACGGTCCCACACATAGGCAGCAGCGCTCAGTGAGCTCTTTGCATGCAGGATTGCTATTCTCCCCTGCCCAGGGGGTAATTCCACTGTTTCTTTTGGTGGAAACCACACTCTTAAGACTTTACATGGTCCTTTTTATAATACTCTAATAATTCTTGAGTAACTTAACCTATTTTATGCACAATACACTCAGCCCTGCTTGGCAACGGCGGACAGCAAGTTCTTAACTTCAGAATGTGCTTGCACAACCTCACACAGACTTTTCCTATTATACCGATGAGCATCTTACTGCTGATTTAATGAACATTCCCCCCACACGCTACCCAAAAACCCCTGGCAACGCTGTTAGCACTGCAGCATTCACATAAGCATTGGTGCTATTTCTGTCCACTCTGAAATAAAATTTAGGGATAGAGCGAAAAGAGAATGAGATGCACATCCTTTTAATTATAAGGCTACCACAGCCTTTAGAGCTACCATCTCTGCCATAAAGTAGCCAACAATCTAAACTGGGAAAACAAAACAAAACAAAACAAAACAAAACAAAACAAAACAGTTTTCATTCAGGCAGTCGTGGGTCTAACTCGAGCATTTCTTCATTCTTCCTCATTCATATGTGCTGGTCATTCATGTCCATGCCATGGCTACCCCATGCTGTGCAAATACTTGCCAAAAAAGCACAGCAAACAGCACTGCAGAACCACACTCACTTAACCAAACAGAAATAAATACATTGCATGTATGTTGGTGTAACAGCTGGGCTATTTTTCGGCTGGATCAGTTTTCCCATCTGACTATTCCTATGGACAAACACTACAACACAAGGTGACACAAAGTTCCTCAAGCAATGCTGGCACCACGTATGAAACTATGGCCTGCCTCTACTTCATTTGGTTCCCAAATCCGGGCATTATTCCATCTCAGGTGCTCTCACATAAGAACGTATTCCAGAAAAAAGGGTGCACACCAGAGCTGCTGGGGGCTCCTCAGCAGCTCTGACCAAGCTGCTTCAATGTTTAACCAAGGTGTCCCACAGCCCGAGCATGGAAAGCAGCACAGCCAGGGTAGTGCGGTGCTGCCCCTGCTCAAATCAGACCCGTATTTCAGTCTCCCTAAGCAACCTGGCAGTAGCTGTTTCTGCTGATTTCTGTTTTAGCATGTTCCCTACCCATCCCTCATGAGGAGGTACACCATGCACCATGAGTATCATATTCCCGTGGTATAAAACAAGGCACTAACAGTGCACTGTTAAGATGTTCCCACTGTCTTCCTCCAACGCTGCAGTTGTAGCAATTTGGCTGCACTTCTTTTATGGACTAGCTAGACTCAAACCTAGCTTCGTTAACAGCTTTTCCTCCCTCATGGACACAGGTACAGACAGTTTTCAGTTTCTCACAATTTAGACATTCTCACAAATACCATTCGGAGCACTTCTCCACACAAGCTGTAGGACAGTGCCATAGTTTTGGCTGGGACAATTTCTTTTCTTCACAGAGCTCACACAATGCTGTTTTGATTTTAGATGAAAAGTGGTGATAACACGCTGATGGTTTAGTTGTCACAGAGCAGAGCTCACACAAAGCCATACCCTTTCCAGCTCCTGGTGCTGCCCTGCCAGCGAGGAGACTGGGGGTGATCCAGGAGCTGGGAGGGGACACAGCCAGGACAGCTGGCCCAGGCTGGCCCAAGGGATGCCCCACACTGTGTGGGGCCATGCTCAGCAATAGCAGCTGGGGGAAAGGAGGATGATGAGGAGGGGGATGTTCAGAGTGATGCTCTTTGTCTTCCCAAGGAGCCATTAGGTGTGATGAGCCCTGCTTTATTCAGAGTGGCTGAACACCTGCCTTAATGGAAAGCAGAGAACAAATTCCTTGGTTTGCTTCGCTCGTGTGCACGGCTTTAGCTTTACCCAGTGAACTGTCCTTATCTCAGCCCATGAGCTCTCACACTTTTACCTTTCTGAGTCTCTCCCCAACTCCACCTGGGGAAAGGGAGTGAGAAGATGGATGATGCTGAGCTGACCACCAGGTTAAACCACAACAACAAGACAAAATGATAGTGAGCAGTTGAGGTCAAAGAAAAATAGAACTTAAAGAAGCAGAAACATCTTAAACATCTTCAACTTCACAGTGAGAAATTTATTATACGGACTAGCACCTGTAAGTCACAACTTTGTAGGACCTTTTCCTTTTTTATTAATGTTTAAGGAGATTTTTTCCTGGAAATAAACAAAAAAGTAATCTAAGCAAGTTTAAGAATTAAATGGCTATTTCTACATGTCCTTTATATTCTGAGAATTAAGTCTCATGTGAGAGAAAAAAAATAGTTTGGTCTTCAGGATAGCAATTAACAACAACAAAAAAGAGTCATTTATCTCTAATGAAAATCAAGCTATTCCACAGATATGCCAGTCCTAAATGTCAGTGAAGCAGAAAATACATCGAGTACTATACTATTTTTGAAAGGCTAACAGGTTCCATTAATACACAGAAGCATGTATGCAATACATGTTGTTTAATGTACAATTCAGCTCCCTTGTACAATAAAAAGGACCATCAAGACTTTGTGGTTCCGTATTCATAACACTACATCATTACGAGAACACCATACTTACGCAGCTGACCACTGCAAAAGATCACGAGGTTGAGTCCTGATAGCAGCTTTGGTAAATTGCTTCAGAATATCTGGCAGCTCGGGGGGGATTTTGATCTGCTCAGCACAAAACATGGTTTCTGGAAGAGGCATGGTCTTTTCAAATTCAGTTACCAGGACCTGAAAGAAATAACAACAAAACAGTAGGTCACATATGCAGGATGAAAATAAAACACTGTCTGCATGCATGGGGGGAAAAGTATTACTACCAAAACTGCCTCCTTTCTTATTGGGGCTGCTAGAGGACATAACCTTGTTAGGGTAAACAGACAAACAATGGGAAGTCTCTACAAACCTTAATCTCGATGGTAACACCAAGCAAAAAACTGGAGCTAGGTCTCCAACCATAGCTCCAGGCAAAGAGAACTACAACTTTTAACACCTATCTTTAGATAACTCATTTTCCTCCTCACACTTACCACCGTATGCACTTGTAGAACAATGAGTTCAGACAAATCAAACCATACACAAGTGTGAAAAACACCTGTGTTGACAACTGAATACCGCTTGTCATTTCAGTACAGATTAACTTCTTAACTTAGCGTGTATAAATTTGCTTCAGTCTTCACAGCCCGCAGGAATCCCTGGTTCTGGAGACAACAGAGAAGGTCTGGAGAAAGGAGGCTTTCCCTCGGTTGAGGAGGATCGGGCTAGATACCATTTAGGCAGACGTGATACCTAGACATCCATGGGTCTGGGTGGGATGCACCCATGAGTGCTGGGGGAGCTGTAGGATGTGGCTAAGCCACTCTGCATCACCTCTGAGAGGTTGTGGAGAGGAGGGGAGGTGCCCGAGGACTGGAAGAAAGCCGAGAGGGGTACAGGGTGCAGGGTACAGCCTCTTCGTCATTCTGGCACAGCAAGTTTGCATCAGGGGCAGACTTTTAAATACTACATTGGTCACACGCTTTCGTTTTGAGGATAAGATAGAGACTTAGCAGGAAAACCTTCAGGAAGGAATACCTGTGTGTGCTGATGTGTCCTCGGGAACCGGCCAAGGAGAAGAATCCGAATTTAATCAAAGAAAAAGCAGTTTAAAAAAAAAAATAAATAAATAAACAAGAGCGTGACCCTCTCTGCTGTAACACGCCGTTAACGCCCAAGGGTGGCAGGGCCCGCTGGGGGCCGCCAGGTCTACCCGGCTCCAGCAGGGCGCCCCACGCAGCGCTCTCCCGCGTCCTGCCTGCCCGAGGTCTCCGCGGAGGGGACGGCCCCGGGGCCGGGGGGGGCTCCGCAGCTTCACCGGCCCGGCTCAGCTCGGCCGAGGCTGCCCGGGCAACGCGGCCGGTCGGCAGGGAGGGGCCGGGGCTGGCTCCGGGCAGCAGGCGGGCCCGGAGCCGAAGGGGAGGTGCTGGGGTGGCTGCCCGGGCCGGGGGCGCCTTGCCCGGCTCCCGCCTGGGTGGGCGTCCAGCTGCTGGACGATGAAGGGCACGCGGGATCAGGATAAAGCACTCACTAGTCTCTGGGAAACAAAGAGCACGCTTTTTATTGCCTGTGTAGTCTTTTGATAAAACCTGGGTATGCTGCAGAGGCTGCTGTGGTGCTTGTACCTTGTTGGGCAGCTGAACGCTCCCGCTCCCTCCTACTCAACGGGAACAGGGGAGAAATATGGTGGGGAGGGCTCTAGGGATAAGGAGAAGGAGATTGCACACCAAGTGTCGTTATGGGCAAACCAGACTCGGCATAGGGAGATTAATGCAATGTATTGCCTGTCACTAGCACACCAGAACACCAGAGAATATGAAAGTGAAGCAAACTAAAACGACCTTCCCCCCCATTCATCCCTCCCAAGCAGCGCAGGGGTAAGGACAATGTGGGCTGTGGTCAACCCATGACACTTTGTCTCCACTGCTCCCTCACGGTCCCTCCCTGCCCCTGCTCCCCGTGGGGTCCCTCCCATGGGATGCCGTCCTTCCCGAACTGAGCCTGTGGGGGCTGCCCGCAGGTAGCAGCTCTTCAAGACCTGCTCCTACACGGCTCTGTGCCACAGGGTCCATCCATCCATCCCCCAGGAGCAAACTGCTCCAGCACGGGTCCCCCACGGGCGGCAGTGCCCCAGACCCCCTCCTCTAGGTGTCTTAGGGTGTGCACTGGGTGTCTTAGGCAGGCAGGAGCTTCCCCCTGGAAATGCCCCTGAAGGCTCCCAGTCAGGAGCTACTTGTGATTCTTCCAGCCAGACAGGAGAGCTCTTCCTCTGAACGAGAAAGCAGAGAAGCCACAAAAACGTTGAGAAGGTTTCACCTGAACACTAGCGAAGAGAGCAAGGGTGAACCTCAGACTGACCCCCACCACCCCTCCACCTCCAGGCCCCGAGGACCTCGGCAGCCCTCCCATAGACTGCCCGTGTTGTGGCGGCACAGCAGCGCAGAGACCAGGCGCTCTCCTCCCCCATGCCTTGGGGCACAAGCAATAGCACCTCTTCATGCTCTGGGGGCAGGGGTAGGTGTGGGAGATGGCCCCTGAGAAGGGCTCCCGCAGCACTTGTGCGTCAGCAGAGATTTTATTGACTGCTGGGAGACCTGGCACCACCTGGCCGTGCCTCCCTTGCCCATCTGCAGGATGTGTGGGTGCTTTGCCCCCTCTCAGATGCTGTCAGCATGGGGGGCTGCACCACTCGCAGGGAGCCCGGTCGGTGGCAGGGGGTAGTGGAGGCCCTGCCCCTCCAGAAACACTGCTGCCACCATCTTGTGGCACAGGGAGCCCAGGCACAGGATGAGGAGGGGGCTGGAGGCCAGGGCACAGGAGGGGGCTGGAGGCCAGGGCACAGGAGGGGGCTGGAGGGCAGGCCCTGTGCCCGAGGGGCAGCCTGTCTCTCTGGCAGGCAAAATGGCCAGGGAGAGCCATCCCCAGGAGAGGGGCCCTCTGCCCCCCGACCCTCCTCCTCCTGCCTCGTGAGGGCGTCTTTCAGGACACCGACACCTCTCCCAACACAGCCACGTCTGGCCATGCCTTGGCCACCGTCACAGAGGCTTCCTGATGTCACAGTGGCATCTGCCCCCCGGATTGTTCCGGGCCCTATAAAAGGCCCCTGCGCAGGGCCCGCCACTCGCTGAGCTTCCAGGCCCTCTGACGACAGCCATCATGGATGGAAGGAAGAGGACCTGGAGCGGAGGCTGCCCACCCTTAAGTGGGTCGAAAGAGGACTCAGTCCTGAAATCGAAGAGAATGAGGCCACTGCCTCTGGTGAGGAAGTGGAAGAGGGCCGGCGCCGGTCGCAAAGGAGCAGTGCCCTGCGGTGCAGCAAATGCTGTGGAGCCCATGGAGGTGGATCTGCCTCCGGATGAAGACCTGATGGAGGTGGATCCACCTCCAGATGAGGCAATGGAGATCGACGTGCCTGGGCTCCCTGCCGCCAAGATCCATCGGCGGCACCGCAGGAGCAGCCAACCAGCTCCATATGCACGGCCCGGCCGCCGTGCCTCATAGCACGGCCATCCTTCCCTTCCCTTTCCTGTCCCCCATCCTCCATCCCCCACCCCCACCTCGTCCAGAGGTGTCATCTCTTCTGCACGGAGTCTCAAGGAGTGGACGAGAGGGGACTTGGCTTCCTCTGGGATGCTGCACCAGGGTGGCAGAAGGAACCCCTCAGAGAGCCACGGTGGACCTTGGGACCTGGAGCCCGGCGATGTCTCTGTCTGAGGACAAGAAGGCTGCCCCATGGCTGCTTGAAGAGGAAGCCGCACCTTCCATGGCAGAACACAAAGAAGAGCTGCAGATCAAAGCTGTTAGGGAGACAGCTGCTCCTCTGAAGAAGCAGAAGACTTCACGTCTGCCGGGAAGAAGTGCTGGAGCGCAGCATCACAGAGAAGAAGAAATAAGGGCTTCATTAGGAATAATAATAATTCAATAAACAGCAATAAAAAATAAAATAAAAAAGTGATAAAGATAACAGAGAGCCATTTTCTTCTTTGGGGACAATTTAGTGACTGCGTCTGTACTGCTGCATCCCCTTCTGGTGTTCCCAGTAGAGGAAAGATACTGATGTGTGTGCAGTGTGTGTAGTGTAGTGTGCCCAGCCCAGGGCATTCAAGACAGCGTGGGCCCGGGGCACACGGCATACAAGGGCAGGCTGAGGGAACTCCTTGGGTCAGCATTAAGGAGAGAAGGCTCAGGGGTGGACCCGACTGCTGCCTACAGCTGCCTACTGAGAGCCTGTACAGCAACCCTGTAGCCCTCCTGCTACCAAGCAAACCCAGTACAGCTCCCAGCCAAACGGATTTAGTATGGTCTTGCCAGTGCTCCTAGTGGTCTTCATCTTTGGTTCAGCTGTTTCAGAGGTTGCTGGTAGGCGTGGGAGAGACACATGCTAAGGAGCATGCAAACTTCACATGGCAGCAAGAATAGTGTAAGACAACCACTGAGTGCTTGAACGTGTTTCTGAATCCTGTCCTAGTAAAGTGCATGTGTGCTCCCAAGAAAGGATTAGTCCGTGTACAATAGTACAACTTTAAACATCTAAGTAGCTTGATTTCTAGAAACAGAAAAAGCTCATTAGATGGAAAGGAGTTGTTAAGAATTTAGAATTAGATACCCCTCTACTCAGTGTTGTGAGGATGAATAACATAGCGATTTTACAGGTTTCAAATAAAAAGAATAACAAGGGCCAAATGGGGACTTTAAGTAGTTTGCCAATTAGAATAATGCAGTCTGAGCACAGTACTGTCCTTCAGAGTTATAGACTATTTCAGCTCTGTCAGGTACAATTAACTGCAATATTGTAAATTGACTGTAGTGCTGTGTTGAAATTTTCCAGTTCCAGGTATCTGTGTCACCATTTGGATGGCAACTGAAGTGCCCAAACCTTGTTCTTCTGATATGACTGTTGATAAAGATACCAAAAAATATTACATATAATTATCCTGCTTCCTCTTATCTGAAATACCCATATTATTTAACAAAGTCTTCCAAGTATAGCACATTAGCTTCAGGGCTCCCAGGCAGGCCAGGCCCTCTCCCTCTCCCACTACAAGTTATGTGACAACACTATGAAAATGGAACTTCCTTCAACCTCCTGAAACTGGAGGTTCGGTGCAGAGTAATGTGTTGGTCTCTTCCCAGGACAGGCCTAGCTCATCTTATTGTATGCTGGATAGCAGTCCATCTGATGCCTGCATTTCATTGCTGTTAAATGCTGCCAGAAATCCCAATGAGTTATTTTTGCCTCTGTCGACCAGAGAAAATATTTCAGATGTCTCCTGGTGTGTTGCTTTTGGAGTGGTTTTAAATTTATCTGAGACTTTTGGAGCCCATCTCCTTTAGACTTTGGTGCTGCTCCTGTAGTATATTACTGCGTCCAACCACTATTCCCTTTGAAGGACACACAACAGGGGAACTTGGACTTTTGCCCAAGTACATAACATAGTAACACTTCAGGTTGGAGACATGAAAACCTTTGCTTGGGGTAACTGGGAGCTTTGTGAGGTAGCAATAGGATTAACAACATTAGTGTTCATTAGTGTTTGAATCAGGTTGTGTGTACTCGGTAGTAGAGAAACAGGATCTCTCATTTTGGTAGCTACATGCTCATTTCCAAGGTGATGTTTAATTTACTTCATTTGTAAAAGTACTTTGTAAAAATCAAGTCCTCATGCTTGTAAAATGAATATAGATTTACATGCATATAATTATATATTCCAAAACATTTCTATATATAAATTTTTAAACTTTTGTATGAACTAACTGTTTGGTATATAAGGAAAGAAAGAGTTTATCTCTGTGAGGTAAAGTCAGGAACAGATCATGTCCTTCAGACTCATGCTGACCCATCTCCATGAGCATGGAAGGTGGTTTAACATGCTGCTTAGCGTGCCTTGATGGTGCTGAGCCAGTCTTGGAGTAAGACATCCTCCACTCTGCTCTGCCTAAAGCTCCCTCAAACCTAAGCACTCCAGCAGCTTTGCAGCTTCATGGAGAAATGCTACAAGGACGCAGCCTGTGCTGGAAGCCTGATGCTGCAGGCACCCAGAGCTCCTCAGCAAAGTGAACCTGCCCAGATTAGCAGGAAATGGGGCTGCACCCTGGCTAAGAAGTGAAATGGGGGAAGGACACAGCTTCACAGGATGTTGCCTGGTGAATGTCCAGAGTTTCTGCTAGCACTGGCTGGTACTCTTTGAGAAAGTGCCAGGACACAGTATAGAGTTAGCAAGGATCATAAACTATTCGCCATTATGGGTCATCATGATGGGTCAGGCCACACTGTTTTTTGAAGGAAGGGTTCAACTGTATGCATGCCAGTCCTTCCATGGTATTTGCTCCCCGGGACAGAGCAGAGGGGATTTAGGCAATGGGGTTAAGTGAGGAAGCATCCATGGCATTACTGTACTACTGCATGGCATTACTGCAAAATACTGTGGACAGTATTTTGGTGCTGTGGTGAGGGCCATGTCTGTCCTTCATCTCATCTGGTCTCACTTCTGGCCCACACATGCAAATTAGAGTTGAACTGGATCTTACCAGTTGATTTCCAGACAAGAAAAAGACCTGGCAGCACTGGGGAGTGCCCTGTAGCCCAACTTGGTCGACAAGGAGCCTATCTCCCTGCTGTGTGGCCCACACACCCCTCTGAACCTCTATGCTCACATCAGTGCAGCCCCAGGGCATGACCTAATGTGTCGCAGAGAGCAGGGAGCCCCAGGAGACCCATGGCAGTGGGAGGATTCGCTGCAGCTCCTGACTGCTTTACCTTTGTTAGATGTAGGAATTGATGTAACAGGAGAAAGGAAACTCTGGGAACCTGCCCCCTGCAATGTGAGCTTCAACAGCTGTCATTTGTGAGGTCAACTTTTAATGTTCCACTTTCCTCCCTCTCCTGCAGTTAAAGGACTAGCTTCAGTCTAACCATCTAGTTAGACAGCTGATGGTTAGTTGTCAGTGGACTAAGTCTACCAGAAGTCAAAGCTACCTGACACCAAGTTCATCTTTATTGCTTTTTTCAAATGCGAGCAAAACTTCTTTGTACTCAGAGACAATTTAATCAAATTTCAGTCCCTCAGCAATCCCTCTGGGTAAAATAAATAAATAAATGAATGAATGAATAAATAAATAAATAAATAAATAAATAAATAACCTGTGGTATTTTTTCTTCTGAGATTTAAGATTAACAATTCTACTAACCAAAACCACAGCAGCTGCTACTTTTCTGCCATTAAACTGGGTGACACAGCTATTACAGTTCAAGACAATTTTGATATGTTGGAGATAACTTGAAATGACTTAGCAAAATACAAAACATATATAAATTTAAAATTTCAGTTTGTATTACTATATATTTTATGGTTATTCATGTTTTATTGCATTACTCTGTGGAAATTCAGGAAGTCCAAATAAAATATAAGCACAGAAGTATCTTTGTTTTTGCAGATAGTATTAGCAGAGTAATAGCATGTATGGAGCACAATAACTTATTTATGTTATAGTATCTGAGCCCATTTCAGATGCAGAGTTTCAAAATTTTAATAAGTCTACCTGAAGATCTTTTTAAGCCAGAGAGAGCTGCGTGTTAAACATAAAATACTAAATTAAGGATATTAAATGGAGTTATGATATTGCCAGAAGCGAAATTCTGCTACAGTGACGATATGTTTTTAATAGTGTGTGTGCCCTACATTTTGCAAACAGAGAGAAAAGTGAATATAATTAGATTTGTTAACTTTAACATCAGTATACACATGATGTGATAAGAAGCCGCGTATTGTTCTCTACAATTCTATGTCGTATTACATATGTGCTTTAACTTTCTCTTTCGAGTCTGCCTGGTGATAAACTCAATAATCCTCCAGTAACTATTGCAACTATTATCCCTCAAACGGTGATAAATCAGTTGCCTGTGATGTGTCAATGTTATTTTCAGTGTTTTCAATGAAAATGTGAGATGTTCCCCAAGGATTCTGCAAGTAGTAATGCAGATAAAAATCAATTTAAATAAATACTGTGGATTGTTTAAATTTTAAGATTATTATAGCTCAAATACTATAATATGACAAATATTAGATCCTACATAATCTTTCTGCAGTTTAAGACTGCGTCTTTATGGAATAGTTATAAATGTTTGACAGAAGCCGACAACCACCCCAGACCCTTGGTTTTGTTCTCTTCAGGTACTACTCAATTGTGTTTCTGCTTTTAAAACATTTTTTTTAAATATACTTAGCCTTTACTTTTTTTTTTTTTTTTTACTTTTTTTTTTTTTTTTTCCTAGATAGGGAGGAGCAGAGCTTTAGTTTGTTAAATTTCTTGAATAACTAAAAAAGGCAGTAAATAAGTGATATATTATCCCAACTAAATGTTTCCAAGGTTTGCATCAGAAGTTTTCAGAGTACTGGTACCACAATACCTCTGCTTGTCAAGTATGTCCCCTCTGTATATGGTCACACTCATATATACACAGTGTGGCTTAATTTTACACCTTATATTTAATGTTTTGGAAAGAACAAAGAAACAAGTTGGTTTTCCTCCAGTATTTCCTTGTCATATAACAGGTAGTCTTGTCTTCTGCTACGGCACAACTTGAAGTGACAAGCAAATCCAATTAGCCTGGGCAGAACAAAATGCTACCACAGGCTTTGTTGCATCTTGCATGCCCGTGGGCACTAAGGTGCAAAGCCCAACGCTGACTTCTCAAAGCTCTGCTAATCCATTGTTTACTCATGAAAATATCCCAGTTCCTCGGACCTGGAAGTTTCTTAGAGTAGTAGCCCAGCAAAGGAAAATACTATGTTCTGTACCTGGAGAGGAATAACCCCACGCACCAGCACTGGTTGGAAAGCAGCTTGGCAGAGGAGGACCTGGGGGTCCTGGTGGACACCAAGTTGAACACAAGCCAGTAATGTGCCTTTGAAAAAAAAGAAAGCCATCAGGACCCTGGGCTACATCAGGAACAGTGTTGCCAGCAGGTCAAGGGAGGTGATGTTCCCTCTACTTAGCAGTGGTGAGGCCCCACCTGGAGCACTGGGTCCTCCCCCAGTCTGCACTACAAGAAGGACATGGACTTACTGAAGCAAGAGTGAAGTGGAAAGTAATAAAGATTATAAAGGGACAGGAGCGTCTCTCATATGATGAAGGCTGAGAGAGCTGGGATTATTCAGTTTAGAGAAGGATCAGAGGGATCTTGTCAATATGTATATGTATTTTTTTTTTACTGTGAGGGTGAGCGAGCATTGGAGCAGTTTGCCCAGAGCAGTTGTAGAGTCTCCATCTATGGACATATTCAAAACTTGACTGGACATGACCTTGAGCAAACTGCTCTAGTTGACCCTGTTTTGAGCAGGGAATTTGGACGAGATGATATTCAGAGGTCCCTTCCAGACTCAGTAATGCTCTGGTTCTGTGATTCTGTTTTATCTCAGTGTCCAAGGTGTCTTCTTCTATCTTACAGAGACACTACAAGAGGAGGTGAAGGCTGGGAGGTGCTTAAACACTGCAATAGTAGTATAAGAAATTAGCTATAAAGCCTAGCTTTGAAAATATAGGTTTTTCCTGCATTATATTGAAGAAATAAAAGGCTGGTGACAGCCTCCTTCATGCCTAAGTGCATTGCTCACTGAACTCTGTATGTAAGCTGGTGCAGTTTCAGGTGTTTTAAGTACAGTCATTTGCTATTTGCTGAGTACCAGAGATACAGTTCAAGCTGTCCAGGCACATTTAAAAACTGTATCAGGAACTTAAAATGACACGGAGTCAGTGCAGTGAATGCTACACTAAGAGTTTTTCATCTTTGTGTTCTGTCATGTTTTAGTAATCATTTCATAGACTGCACTGCCAAGATTCAATTTTGGTAAAAAAGGATTTTTTTAAAGCGGAAATTGACTGTGGTACATATTCTAAACAGTACAACAGAAATATTCCACAAGTTGAAAAGCCCAATGCTACGTTACATCGCATTATTGTTTTCATGTCATGGCATATCTGCATCATTTCCAAGCAGGGTACATTGGAGAGGAGGAGGCTGAAGGGAGACTTCACCACTCCCTACAATGGCCTGGAAGGAGGTTGAAACAAGTATGGTATCAGTCTCTTTTCTCAGGTGACAAATGGTAGGACGTGAGGAAGCAGCCTCAAGTTGCCCCGGGGGAGTTTTAGATGGGTATAAGGATGAATTTCTTCAAGAAAAGGGTGGTAAGGCATTGGGACGGCTTGCCCAGGGAAGCAGTGGAGTTGCCATCCCTGTAGGATTTAAGAAATGTGCAGATGTGGCGCACAGGCACATTGGTTAGTAGTAGACTTGATAGTTAGGTGGATGGTTGGACTTGATGATCTTAAGAGTCTTTTCCAACCTAAATGAGGCTATGGTTCTATGATTTCTGTGATGCCACGGCAGATTCTCAGTGCAACGGAGTTTTTATCTACCACATTAATGAATGGTTTAATAATACAGTAAGGGCTCCCGCAGCACTTGAGCGTCAGCAGAGCTTTTATTGACTGCTGGGAGACCTGGCACCACCTGGCCGTGCCTCCCTTGCCCATCTGCAGGATGTCTGGGGGCTTTGCCCCCTCTCAGATGCTGTCAGCATGGGGGGCTGCACCACTCGCAGGGAGCCCGGTTGGTGGCCGGGGGGTAGTGGAGGCCCTGCCCCTTCAGAAACACTGCTGCCACCATCTTGTGGCACAGGGAGCCCAGGCACAGGATGAGGAGGGGGCTGGAGGGCAGGCCCTGTGCCCGAGGGGCAGCCTGTCTCTCTGGCAGGCAAAATGGCCAGGGAGAGCCATCCCCAGGAGAGGGGCCCTCTGCCCCCCGACCCTCCTCCTCCTGCCTCGTGAGGGCGTCTTTCAGGACACCGACACCTCTCCCAACACAGCCACGTCTGGCCATGCCTTGGCCACCGTCACAGAGGCTTCCTGATGTCACAGTGGCATCTGCCCCCCGGATTGTTCCGGGCCCTATAAAAGGCCCCTGCGCAGGGCCCGCCACTCGCTGAGATTCCAGGCCCTCTGACGACAGCCATCATGGATGGGAGGAAGAGGGCCTGGAGTGGAGGCTGCCCACGCTTGCGTGGGTGTGGAGAGGACTCGGTCCTCAAGCCAAAGAGGAGGAGGCCAGTGCCTGTGATAAGGAGATGGAAGAGTAGTGGTGCCCGCGGCAGAGGAGCAGTGCCCTGCACTGTAGCTAGTGCTGTGGAGCCCATGGAGGTGGATCTGCCTCCGGATGAAGACCTGATGGAGGTAGATCCACCTCCAGATGAGGCAATGGAGGTTGACATGCCCGGGCTCCCTGCCGCCAAAATCCATCGGCGGCACTGCAGGCGCACTCGACCATCTCCATATGCACGGCCTGGCCTCCGATCCTCAAAGTAGCTGAGAAGCTATCGACGGCCATCCTGCTGGCTCGCCAGCAGGGTGGCCTTCTTTCCTGTCCCCCATCCTCCATCCCCCACCCCCACCTCGTCCAGAGGTGTCATCTCTTCTGCACGGAGTCTCAAGGAGTGGACGAGAGGGGACTTGGCTTCCTCTGGGATGCTGCACCAGGGCGGCAGAAGGAACCCCTCAGAGAGCCACGGTGGACCTTGGGACCTGGAGCCCGGCGATGTCTCTGTCTGAGGACAAGAAGGCTGCCCCATGGCTGCTTGAAGAGGAAGCCGCACCTTCCATGGCAAAGCACAAAGAAGAGCTGCAGATCAAAGCTGTTAGGGAGACAGCTGCTCCTCTGAAGAAGCAGAAGACTTCACGTCTGCCGGGAAGAAGTGCTGGAGCACAGCGTCACAGAGAAGAAGAAATAAGGGCTTCATTAGGAATAATAATAATTCAATAAACAGCAATAAAAAATAAAATAAAAAAGTGATAAAAATAACAGAGAGCCACTTTCTTCTTTGGGGACAATTTAGTGATTGCGTCTGTACTGCTGCATCCCCTTCTGGTGTTCCCAGTAGAGGAAAGATACTGATGTGCGTGCAGTGTGTGTAGTGTAGTGTGCCCAGCCCAGGGCATTCAAGACAGCGTGGGCCCGGGGCACACGGCATACAAGGGCAGGCTGAGGGAACTCCTTGGGTCAGCATTAAGGAGAGAAGGCTCAGGGGTGGACCCGACTGCTGCCTACAGCTGCCTACTGGGAGAGTGTAGAGAAGATGAAGCCTGAGACTTCTCAGTGGAAAGGCAAACACCCCCATGGCCATGCTTGCCGATGGAGACATCCCCATGGATAAAAGGAAAAGTTTGTCCCCACAAGGGTGCTCAGATAGAAGAGGTGTCCAGATAGGCAGCACAGTCTCTGTCCTGGGGGACACCTGAACTTGACTGAACAAGGTTGGATGTTCCCAGAGGTCACCTTGCCCTTGGTGTGCCACTCAGGGATCTTCAGGCAGATGTAGCCCCTAGGCTTCCCAGATAAGGAGGGGAGGCTGGTCAGCTTGTTGCTTCTTGGACCCTCTGATTTGCCTGTCCTGAAGATGGTCCCAATGCTTGCCTCTTTCTCAGCAATCTTCTGGGGTCATCCTGACCTCTCAGAGATACATGTATAAGAAAGCAGTCACTTCTGAAATAGTGAGTAAAATTAGGTTCAACAGGTAAGTAAGGGAGTGAGGCTTCAGCTTCATGGAGTCATGGTGTGATGACAGCTGCCAATGAAACAGGTCAATGTTAGGTTGTTTAAGGAAACTGAGGATTACAGAGTTTAGTCATTTGGCTGGTAGGTAAAAAAACCCTTTTGGTGAAGAAGGAAAGAGATCACAAAGACACATTATGAGGGACAGTCATACAACATTTTGAGAATCTTGGCCCTAAGTTTTAAAGGCAATTTTGGGAACAAAATAAAGCTGATAAAACCGTTATAACACAGGGTATAAATATGCCCAAGTGTAGCTTCAAGTGAAGGAAGTACTTCAAATTCTTGCCTTAGACACTGAGCACTTTTACCCCTGCACTTTACCAATTACTAAATGATTTTTACAAGGAAGGGAAGTGTATCTATGGACATACTTGGTTTATAGCAGGATCACCTGATTTTATCTTCTAAATTCTTCAGCTTCTTCCTGCTTCCACCACTCCTAATCACAACTAGCCAAAGTATTCTCTATTAAAACTCCACTTCAATGCAGCAGCATGTTTAAGTTCAGCCCATTCATACTGAACTTAACTGAGACCTTTAACCAATTTTGCACATTCTTAACATGTAATGCCAGATATTCACTATCAAGACTCCAATACAAATTCTATTCAACATAAACAAGTCTCAAGTTTTGCAGTGTTGTATTTTTGTAAGCAACAAGGAAGCTCTTCCCTCCTGGTAAAACATATTTTCCAAGAGCAGGACCCATACTTAAGACCAAGTGAGCTAATATTCATCCTGTTAGTAAGGTTAACTCCCACCTTCCAACCTGATGTCAGACAACTCCAAATATGTTTAACTTCTTGTACAGAAGGAAAACAAAATAAAGCCTATGCAGCTTTGGCACTGGACAGCAGTCAACAAGCATCAACAGCAAGCATCTAGGCATCAAAACCGATGTGTACAGCTGTGAAGTCTTGTTGCTGCTCCATCCCCCTATTATTATTGGGGGATTTCCAAGCATTGTTTATTTTGGAAAAATATTTGACCTTTGGAAATATCTTCTGAATATACCCATTATTAAGAAACTTTGATTTCAGCATCTCATTTCCCAATTGATGTTGACTTCTAAACAAAGAAATTAAAAGCACAAGCATAGCTTGTCACTGGAATAATCCCAGACTTAATACAATTCTTGTAACTTTGCAATTCTTCAGTTCCAGTTGATCTAATTAATAACTGAGATATCAGAGGAAAAGAGAGCTAACTTACCTTGACACTGTAAAAATTAATTTATCTGCTTCTGAAGACAGCTTCTATTCCTGCATCCTAAACTTTGTTGTATTATCAAGGCTCAGTTCCCTGTTTAATGCTTTTATTACAAATTCTGCCAAGAACCCCTGTCATTGCTCGGATGATACAAAGAATTTACAACCTAGATACCAACAAATGGACAGACAGCGAAGTACAGGGCAGCAACACTATCAGCCCGCTGGACAGTGGAATCAAGAAGCTACTGTCAGCTGTAAACACAAGGTAAAGGTGTTTTTTTTTTTTATTTTTTTCTGTTTCTTTTTCCCCAGAATTCTCTGAAGAGTAACAGGGCTGCTGTGAACATTTTTATGAAGACCTTTGCTCACACACAGGGGGAAGCAAGGGACGAATGCACTCAACTGAAAAATGATGCAAGCGCTGCAATCTCTGCTGGAGCCTGCACCTCGCCGAGGAGGCAGCCGACGGAAAATAGTTACAGGTTCCAGAGGGCCCTCAGAAATGTAAACAAGTAACTTAGGCTTTACCCAGTGGAGAAGGGGTAGTCAAGAGAAAAGATGCAGAGTTCTCACTGTTTTTAATCAATATAAAACATCCTGTATAAAAACAGTCAAAGCCATGCTGCAATTAACTTCTTCGTTACGCAAGAGATGGCTATAAAGCCATCCGACAAGTTGCGGATAAAGGCTTGTAGACCTACTAACAGCATTAGACACTCAAAACCACAGAGGGGACACAATTAAGCCAGTACACATCTCCAGCCCCCCCCTTCCAGACCCAAGGTCAGCACAAATTGTGATGAAATCGCACAGTTTCTCCCCCACTGCACGCTGTGTCACTAGCACAGATGGAAGCCACTGGTACAGAGCCTGTCAGCTGTCCTAGCAACAGCCAGTTCACTTGCATGCTTGCTATCAAGTTTCTATCCCAGAAGAGTACACAGCACAGTAAGGCAAACTATTAAAATTTAAAACAATAAAAAAAAGTTATGTCACATTTAGCTCTTGTTCTATACAGCTTTCTTCCCCCAAACACACTTAATGTAAGGAGACAGATGAGATTGTTCTTTGGAATCTTACAAGGGACAGTTTCAGAAATTTCACTCCACACCCATCATCTATAATGCAGTGCAAAACCAAACAACAGTTTCATTTGAAACCAGCTCTCATTAACAAAGAGCAAGTACAGATAACATAAACCACCACAAAATAGCTACAAGTTCACATTACAAGACTGGACCAAGTAATTATTTCTCATGCCATGACTTGTAAAATCAACAGCAATAAGGAACAGCACAAAGGCTTTTTCTTAATAAATTTTAATGTTAAGACCAGTTTGGATAAAAACACAATGTTACAAGAACTGAAAATTCCGCATGATGCACAGTAGTGCTGGCAATATTTGAGTGATAAGATCTGTTTGGAACTGTTTACAAAAGATTTGTCAAGGACAGAATTGTGGCATAACTAAGGATGGATGTTACCAGTGAATGCAATCTTGTGAAAAATACTTGTCCCACAACGTACGCCACTGTAAATATTCAAACGCAACATTTATGCACATCAAAAATATTCGGGGGTAAATACTCAATTTAGCCTTTAGGCAGCAAAGGTGAATTAGAGAGAAATATTGTGGCTATTTTTCCATTACTTCATTTCACTGGAAAAAATCCTAATAAATCACTCCAAAAGCTAGTATTTATGGGTTCAAAGCTTTCAGGAAAATAATAGTTCTGTATAACAGTAGTTTCTGTCCTTATGACCGTGACAGCCCCATCCTCCTGACACTAGGTGCTGATGCTTTCGGCTGGTGTGCTCACTGCCTTACAACAGGACAGCCCGCACACTGGGAAATGCACCACCACCACCAGAGCCTGGACCAAATTAGCGCAGAACACATCAGATCAGAGATGCAACGTTAATAAAAGGAGATGACACGCTCCAAGCACCTGCCAGATTCTCAAGTATTAATTAGATACACATACAGTTAAGTGCAGAATACTGAAGGACAACGTACCAAGTAGCAAATTTAATCATTCCATCGATTTTCAGATTACTGCAATGGATACTTGCATTTCCCCATTTAATCTAAGAAAAGTATTGCAACCTTAGCACTAGATTTGATGGTACTTAAAGCCTTGTGATACTGGTATGTATTTTCTTCAAAACATCTACATTAAAAATTACTGCAAAAGAACTCTATCTCTATATAGAAATAACACAAACTTGTTTTGGTGGCTCGTTTGTGTCCTTGCAAAGAAACCTAACTTTTCTTTGCCTGTTTAATAGCATATATAATAACATATATTCCCCTGCCCCAGAGGCAATCAATGGCATGTGATGCATGACTTCCTCAGGGTTACTCCCATAAAAAATTCATGCTGACCAATTCTGAAAGAATATATATATTTTTAAATGTAATTGTATAATATAAAATTCACACTGTAATTTGCAACTTAGGTAACTCACAGGAAAGAAGGAACAAAAAAAAAAAAAAAAAAGATTTCCAACTCTTTAATTAAAGACCAGGTCAGAATGTTGCTTATACTATGCTCTTTGTTTCTGTGCAAACACATCAGATAAGGTTCATCCCTTCTCTTGAGGTCTTGAAAAATTCTACTACTGGTAAGTGGTAAACCTATCTAATTTTTCTTGGTACCTTTAAATGCTTCCATCACCTAGCTTCAGTAAGTTTTTACTTACTGCTTCAATTCAGGAAATCCTGATTCCCAAAGCCCCAGAAAACCCCCAAACAAACAGAAAACCCAGCTGAGCCTCAACAAGTACATCTGAATTCTCAGAAAAGGACATCTTTTCTTGATTTAACAGTAACTGTACAATATTACAAACTCAGACACATGAAAAACAATCAGGCAATAGAAAATGTACAACAGCTTTGGTGTTATACAAAATAATAATAAAAAAAAAAGACTTGACCGCAAGAGACATAGTTCATTATGTTCTCACCACAGCCACTTCACTGCTGACTGTAAGACAGCTATTTACTTCTGATATTCTCTGTGTGGCCTTTCCATCCATGAAAAATCATACGATCTTACTACAATAAGAACTGTTATGAACACCATAAAGTAAGCTCCAAATTTTATAAAAACATCTTGCCTCTTTGCACTATTGCTTTGTGGCACATTGTTTGTCAACAGAACAACAGTCCAAAATAAAGTGACAACTAGATTTAATAAATTAATATACTTTTTTTCTTTTTAAAGATGTACAATGCACATTCTTTTTAATCCAAGGTTTTAGGGTGTCAGGATACTTCTATTTACACATATACAGACCTCAGACAGCATTGATAACACCAGAACACACAGATAAGGAACAGTGCCTTAACTGCTATCTGGATGCTACAAACAGAAGCCAAAACACTGCTGAGAGTATTATTGGGAGAGATATCCAAAAACTGAAGAAAAGTCTATGAAAAAAGGACATGTAAAGGCAAAGGGAAGGTCAAGATGTTTAATATGACCATCTATTCTTGTGAAGACTGAGGTGGAGTTGTTGACGTGCCTTGTTTACCAGACTTCCGTTCGTAATTCACAAGTCGTTGTCCAACAAGGTATCTGAAATTATAATAAAAACAGCAATAATTGAACAGAAGTTACTACAATTCTGTACCATAAATCCACTCTATCTCCTTTGTTGCAGAAGGAGCTTTCTCATGTCAGTAGAAGTTATTCTACACATGACTCCCCACCCCAACAATTGCCTTCAACAGTCTTCATCTTTGCATCTTTTTTTCCTCAACTTTCAGGTATTTCACAATGGAATATATACCTATTATGGGGTTGTGTTTAGAGCCTTAACTTTGGGAGTCATACGTATCAGAAATACACAACTCAAATAAGATTTGAAATATATATAAAAGGAACGTGTTTAGTATTATTTGTAAAGCCAGTCCCTTTTGCTAAATGATACTTTTATGAACACTTTTGCAGTGTTCACCCAGATGAACAAAACATCTGTAACAACAACTCAATACAAAACCAAATGAGTGTTAATGAGGTTCTAACTCCAGTAAAGAATCTGGCACAATGCAGAACATGCATCATACGAGTACAAGAGGCTCAGCTCATATATCCAATGAAAACAGACCTTTGTTGGAAAAAAAAAAGTAAGTATCGTAAATGAAGATCTTTTACCATGGCTCAGTCCTTCTTAAAGGGAGAGAAAATATTCTCATGCTATTTCATGTCAGGGTTGGGCCTAAGGGCTGTACGATTACTTTATTAAATTCCGTTTCCACATCACATTGCCTCATCAGCTTAGCAGATTTCATCTTTCACATTATTCCTTACCTCCTCTATATCATTTCATACATCTACTTTTTGCCATATAAATTCTTTTATGTGCTTCCTATTTGTCTGTTGGTTCTATGTGTAAAAGAACCATATGCTCCCATGAATTTGCCAACTGAAACTTACTATTTCCTTTAGCACCTTTTCCCACTTCAACATAATCAAACCATGACATATTGTTTGCACGTTGGAGAACGTCACAAAATTTGTATATTCTTTTGAAATTTGTTATGTAAAAGACGTAATTAAGCATATTTCTAGACTATAAATCTCTACAGGTTAGCATGACTATGCCTGCTTTGCGTACTGTAATCATAATCAGATCATTAACTTATGTTACACAACCTTCTTGTCTACAAGGGTGGCTACAATACTTTCCTTGATAAGTTCATTTAATATCAAAGTAATTTACACTTAGATATTTTCACAGGTTTGTAGGCTGCAAGAAAGAAACTTGCAATATTAATTCAAGTTGCAATTCAATGAGTTCTGCCTAAAATATATTAACATTTAGCTGAGAGCACATTTGTAAAAAAAATATATATATACATGCACAAATAAAGGCATATTGGGAACAAAGATTTAAAATGCATGATAAAATTCAAGGTACTAAAATATACATTGAGCAGCCTAGGGTTTAATTTTAGTAAA
This sequence comes from Aythya ferina, assembly GCF_964211825.1. Lineage (NCBI taxonomy): Eukaryota > Metazoa > Chordata > Aves > Anseriformes > Anatidae > Aythya > Aythya ferina. The sequence goes on from NC_140297.1 coordinate 85,414,271, forward strand.
AACTCTTCTAATATTTATAGATTTTATTAATTGTACATTTACACCACACACTTTTAAAGCATCAGTAACTTCAGAACGTTTAAGGTTCAAATAAGTTCATTTTAGATTTGACTCTTTTTGTAGACAGTGGAAGGCAGATCTGTTGTATGGCAACTCAGGACATGAACATGTAACACATTTATTCCTTTTTTATACAAAAAAAAAGAGCAAAACAAAACTAAGAAAGCTAGTTGCTGGGGTTTAAAACTATTTTTCCAAATAACCCCCAAAGCAGTGGAACTGCACACTGCACTAATTAGGAAGGGACATAAAATAAAATGTCTTAAGGAAAAGGCCCTAGGAAGTATGTACTTGTATGCACGAGAAACATGATGGAAACAAAAGTTCTAGTACTCAACAGTTAAAAGTGAGAAAACAACATGCCTGCTGAAAAAAAAAAAAGGGACATTTAATTTCTTGTTGCTTTCAACTTCAGAAAAATGTTAAGATAAGATGCATAAAAATGTAATGTAGAAACAGAGAATGGAGTAGGTTAGTAACTTAAAAATGGAATTGTCTAGAATAGAAAAAAGTTACAGAATAATTTGATCAGTTAGTTGCACTCAAATCTAAAAAACTAAATCATACTTATACCAAAATGCTTTGGAACAGATCCTTTGTAACACCTGATGCATTACTGATCAACTTTGAGAAGGGCATGTTTTTAAATGACTGGAGAACAACAAGCATTTTAAACATGGGTAATAAGGATAACAACAAAAGCTTAGAAACTATTCAGGCTAACCAGAAAAACAATGGGAAAATAATAGTTTTTATCATGCATCTGAGTAATGCAGAGTAATAATTAGTAAAATCATCATAGAAGTGTGCAAAATTTGGTAAAGACAAACTATCCATTCACCTGAACTTTAACAGGTTAATTGGACTAACAATTAGAAAGAATAAGAAAAAACATTATGCAGAAAACGTTGAAGAAACCGTTTTATAAGCAGCAGATGGATGTAAGATTTTACTTCCAAATATGTAATAAGTTTTTACACTCACTTGCCCTTCAAGGCTTAGAGAGGAGACAGACAAGCAACCAGCATCATATGGGGTAAAAAAAAAAACAAACAACAAACCTTCAAGTTAGACATAGGGGAGTATCTTCCATTTATAAAGAGAGTTTGTTCCTTTGCTTGTCTGCCTGAAGAACAGGTAAAACACTTGCCAAGAACACTTTACTGTTAAATCTGCCTTGGAAAGTCACTTGTCTAAAAAACTTCTTAAAATCGCTTTTAGCCCTAAGACTCTAAATTCAATCTAAGGTTATCATTAAAGTGGATAAATTAAAAACCCCTAACAAAAACATACTATATACTCACTTGTCATTTTTAATATGTTCATAAAGGCGCTTGAACTGGCGGACTTGGAAGGAGAGGATTCCCATCAAAACCACCACCATGAGCAGAAAAGGGTAAATTCGACGCTGAACTAGGTTTTGCATTTCAGCAGTAACTCCTACAAAAGAAAATACAACCCTCACATAATCTGGCACTGCTGAAGGTAACATGTATTCCTGCTTCGGCTTTTTGTTATACTGTAACTTCAGTGGTAGGGCAGTGAAGTAACATGTCCACATATCCCAGATACCCAACATGACAACTGTCTGTCCTGGTCATCGTAAGCATTACAGCAGAAAGCTTTCCATTAATACAGTGAAAATCCCCAGCAAACAGTGGCCCTCATCAGCTTTTCTTCCTTATTGACTTTTTTGTACCTCGTATCAACAACAAGTTGACACTGTAGAAGCATGCATGCAAATGAGAGACTGAAGAGTAACACAGGACTTCTTGAATATCCCGTTATCATCAAAACTAACCAACAACAACAACAAAAAAGCAGCCAGTTGATGAAAAAGCACATCTTTCTTCTAATACAACTTATTTCATTCAAGTATAAGGGGATAAGAAAGTCTGGAAAAAAAAAAAAAAAAATCCATATTTACACTTAAAAAAAGGAAACACCTTAATACTGAATGGAAGTCTCAAACCAAAACCAGTATTTTCACTTTTCTAACCTTCCTTCAAAATGTGACAAGTCAGAAAAGATGTCCTCAGCTCAGTTATAGCTCTTAGAGAAAGAATAAAATTTAAGGTTGACTGTCAAAGGAAACTAATAAAACATCCCTTTCCCAAGCCAGCTAGATACCTACATTTCTGCAGTTAGATATTATTTAATCCCATACTTTTGATGTATTCTGCGTGTTAGGAAGCCAGTCAGAATAACATACTGAATTTCTTAAACAAACAAAAAAGCTGCCAGACTTAAGATGACAGAAACCCTTAAGCATTTACATTTGCTGGCAGAATAGTGTTGGCTCTTTTGTTTGTTTAAATAACCTAGAGCTTGCTGTTTTATTTCCACGGATATGTTTACCTTGCCCTACAGCATCAGAGGATAATCAGGTATTCACGATGTATACATACCTAACAAAGGTACCACCCCAGAAGCTATGATGTATGGTACACACAGGGAAAGTAACAGAACAGAGATCGCGGGTGCTGCCAGTTTACAGATTATGAATTGCAAATCAATGTTGCGAATCCCATTTGCATATACCTAAGAAGAACAAGATAGAAACAGAACGGATCAGTCAAGACAGCCACACCTTGTGGTTAAAGTAGTAAGGTTTTACACAACTTTCCTCATGAGATGCAAACGATATTCCCAACGTGAAGAAAACCATGACAGTCAGAGTTGAAGAAAAAAAAATGCCAATCTACACCATGAGTGTCTCAGGAAATCATTTGAATAGCTCCCTGGAGAATAACAATCTGAAATAATGTTGGGATTTGGTTGCAGCAGTGTAAAAGACTACCCAAAAGATTATTAAACAGAGCTGTGGAATGGCGGTTTTGTCTGTGACCTGGGATTGCTTTGTGCTGTTAACTGTGCTGAAAGATCCTGTGGCTGCTAGTAAAGCAAACCTATTATATTTGGCAATGGAGGCCAAAAATAAGAGGTTCTAAAATATTCTTGGATGTATGTACTCAGTTGGGCAGACCAGAGCCTCTGCTTGTGAAGACAGCACCTCCCCAACTCCTGGGTTTCTGTAATTATGACTAGAAGCTGATGTCTGAACGTGACTAATCATGGGACACGATCATTTTCAAACAGCTACCACACAGAGCTAGACAAGGGCCTCTGTCCCACAGCTTGGGTGTAATTATTTCTAAGGATGACTCAGAAGAGCACATGTATAACAAACAGGCCCAAAAAAAGCATTTGAAATGAAAGGAGCTGTGCCATGAAGCAAGAGGTACTCAGAAAATTAAGGCTACATTTCTACAGTGTGACACCTAAAATGATCAGCAAGTGGTTCAACAACTGGGACTCTGGGCTACATCTAATGAAGACAGGAACCTTTTGTACAGAGGTCAAGACTTGCACCATGGCCATTACATTTGATGCAGGGCTGAAAAGTTATTTTCCAAGAAACAAGTGAGATACATTATTGAGGCAAGTGTAGAACTTAAAGGTTGCACTCAAGGAAAAATTACTTGTGCCAAAAAGCGCAACAAGCTGTGCAACTCGTAACCACTCATACCAACTTAATCAAAGGGGAAAGGCAATACTATCTTTCAGATCTTTGTGTATGCATGAGGGAATCTCTACAGCTCCAGTGACCGCAGAGATTTTGTTTTTGAGCAGTGAACATTATGTATATCCCCAATATGAACACATGTGAATTCATCTGAAGAACTGTATCTCACTTTAACAAAAACCTGATAAACTGCATATACATACACACAGCATTTCTTGATTTTCAGTTTCTGAGGTTTATTTTTATTCTTACGTGTACCATAATGGACTTGGATTTGCAACTTAAAGGAGTTCTACAAGACTAGTTGAGTTTTACTCAGTTATTCAAATTACTCAGTTGCTACAACAGTGATTTTAATTTTCTGACTCACACATTCAAAAAAACATCTGTCAAAACATACTCTACAGGTAATTCACATTGACATTTTTTTCTTACCTGTTCAATAACAGTTTTCAGCCACCACTGAGGACCCATCAGAGTTATGGCTGCAATTATTTTGGCATGCAGAACTCCAAGAGCCCAGTCCTAATTTCATAAAAATGGGTTAGTTAGCATTAATAACTTTTTAAATACCTTGATGACTGAAAAGTTTTAGAGTAACTTCTTAATATTACTTGGAAATGAAAAAATTACTTTCTATTTACAGAGGAATTTGTTTGAAAGAGGCATCATCTTTTGCCATTTCCTAAGAAAGACAGGACACTCACCCTCACTTAACATCTATAAAATACTCAACTCCCTGGAACTGGGAAGATCAGCTTCTGCTAGTAATTAGAAAATTAAAGCCTTACACTTACAGCAACAGACTAACATTAATCTGAAGTAAAGAAATGGATCAATAGCAGCAGAAGAATGAGAGCAACTGACCTGCCAGGGATAGAAGAGAGGCGTTTGATCCAAAGGAACTCTCAAAGGTGCGACAATGACCAGTTCAAACAGAAGACCAAGCAAAAGTGGAACCACACCTGCTAGCAGTATAGCCACTATTAACGTCTTCATTATCTAAAACATCCAAGACATGCAATTAGTATGTTTGTCATGATTTGTTATTTTTAAATCTTCAAAACGTAACCTGAACTACAAAACCAGATAAAACTGGAGAAAAAAAAAAAACACTACAGACTTCTAATTCACATATACATAGACACCCATAAAAGCAATTATAAACATAAAATATCTGCAACAAAAATTTTCAGGACCAGGTCCTATTCTAAGCCCTCTCCAGAAAAAGACATGACTGTACCTATTACTATCCATATTGTTTTAAACCACAGACTTGCATTTTATCAGTAAGGAATACCATCCAATGGCATTATTATGTTGAACTTTTCTAAAACATTTACAAGAATGTAGAGGAACGTACATATTTTCCAAGCATTTAGAAGAATCTTTCCAAAACTACAGATTTTTCTCCAGTTAAAACCAAATCTTACAAGTTCATCCATAATGGAATATATCTAACTTAAGCAAAAGAATTACTAACAATAACATGCCTGAATATTTCTTCATTCTAGAATTCTCTCTTAATTTACGTATGTCACCCAAAAATCAGATACAAAACTAGTATGACCTAATTAAGACGTTCAGATTAAGGAACAGGTAGAATATTACACAAGAACTGTATTACACAAGAACTCCTGAAAATAAAAGGATTTTTTCTATAAAATTCTTAATCTGAACAATACTCTGGAAGATCAGACAGATTATAAAGATCTTTCTGAAAACATGCACCAAGTTACTTTTCAGAGACATATTCATTATCTGTTATTTTACTGTTTTGTTTTGTTTGTTTGACAACATTGAGTTACTAATGAAGTAACGGTTGATCTTTCAGGTGCATGTGAAAATGTCGATATATTTGAGGACGCATCACATATGGGATAATATGCAACATACTCACCTTTACAGGAACAAAAAAAGACGTGAACAAACATATATGCAAATCATGTACACTGCTTAACATTTCCAAAAGTTAGCCCATGCAATGGGAATGTAACCTGCACAAGCTTCAAAAAGGAAAACATAGTACATTACAGGGCAAAATTGGCAAGGAAAATTTGAACAATTATGTAATCTACTTTATTTTTTTTTCCCCTTGATACTTCAGTAGAAATATTTCATAAGACTCACCATGAGAGACCACTCTTTGACCTTCTGAAAAATGACTCTACGGCCCTGTGGCATCCAGGCTACCAGCACAGTCACTGCTCGGATGGTAAGCCAGCAGACATAAAGACCACAAGCAGCTGTGTACAGTTCGTGGATTTTGGCGGTGCCCGTCCAAAATGACATTAACCATCGCCCAGCAAATACTGAAAACACAAACACTTAAGTACTTTTGATATATTAAGGAAGGATGCCTATAACAATACTTACCAAATTCATTGCTAATTATCAATCCACAAATAGTTTTTAGCATTAAATGGTGTTTTGGTACTATACCCATAAAGCATGAACATGCAAAGCCCTACAGAAATAACCATGTAGATGATGCCGAATACATACATACGATATTTTCTTCTAAAATTTCATTACCCCAATGATGTCACCTGACCTAGCACAAAACAAAGCACTGAATGTTGTGCTATTCAGAGCCTAAATAGCAATCTTCAGAACTTCAAAGGCAATAATGGATCACTGCATAAGCTTGAACTGAAATCTTATGGGTGATGTTTAGGCTATTTCACTGCCTCACGTTATTTGTTTATTTTTAAGGTTTACTATCAGGTTTTCTGAAGCACTCTAATGAAATGGCAAGGCACATTTGCTGTTTCATTTTTTAAATAGGGTTTCTATTCACTAATACTACCACGGAATTACTTTTATGTAATGTTATTCAAACCACTACAAAATTTAGAACTCACACCTCAATATAGTATTGACTTTAGGATCACTAATAAAAGGAGGTAAAAGTGACATGGTACTACGGTAGCCAGATTTAAGAGAATTCCAACAAATTTACATGTCTTAAGTTGTTCCGAATTATTTATAACAACTCTGAAATACTTTTGACTTGGTTAAAACTGCTTCTTCATACACATTTGGAAGCAGCACATATATTATTTAAAAGTCTCCTAGTGACCTGTCATGGCAACACTTTCAGAAATATTTAATTAAGATACTGTAGGAATCCAGGTAACAGCCTGTTTATTTTCCTTTTCTAAATGGCAAAGCAAACGCAAGGGGTATCAATTTTCTCACAATTTTACTATAAAGAGTCTCAACACTTGGAGCTCTCCCTTAAAAAATACAAAACAAAAAACGTAACTAAGTAAAGTAAATATTGATCTCTTCTCTACTGAGTTGTCATTTATGTAAAGGTACTAACTCTATCATTCAAATTCTAGGCTTCTACAATTTTATGGTGTACCTTTCAAAACGAGATATCGTTTCTCCATATTTTCTTCTTTAACTTTATGGTGTGATTTGGAAACACCTGTTATTATTGAGCATTAGTCTGCATTTTTCATCACAGTTTTACAATAACGAACTTACCTGGTAAGGTAAGGCAGATAAGACTAGCAATCAGTAACGTTATGCACATGAAAACGATCAAAAGAAATATCTGAAAGAAGAAAGAGAAAAACTATTTATAAGAAAGGAGTCTGCGAAGAACAACTTAAAATGTTAGACACAGAAAAGTACACCAGATGAACAGAAAATCTTTGGCAGCTGAACAAGTAACTGCTTAGTTATCATCATCAGTTCAACGTCAGCATCCCAAATTACTGAAAACTTATACTATGCAATGATTTAAAAGGGCGATGATTTCAGCCCATATCCTTATCCAGAAGCATCCACAAAAACAAAGCAAAACAAACAAGCAACAACAAAAAAATACAAAGGCACTTAGAGAAAGGTGGACTTTCCAAGCCTCTGGTTTAACACACCTGTTCCCCTTGAAAGTAGCATATCCACACTACAGCTGCTGTGTATTAGCAGGTCACAAAAGATATGACTGCCCTCTAATTGCCTCCTTAGCAGCCAAACTAAATTCAATTAACCTGTCCATCATCCCGGCAACTTTGTATGAACTTGACTCAAACTCAAAATGTTACAAGCAACATAGTTTCTTTAAAAATAACACCATAATCTTATCTGAATCTTCAAATGTGTCTAACCAACACCTTGTGTGTATGCATCCATTTTCATCTGGACCACTTTACTGATCAGCATATCAAGAAGGGAAGAAAGGAGCACTTGCCGTAGAAGTAAGACTGGGACCACTCCTTTCAGTAAGAACAACGTATTTATGCTAGGTTAAATTGGTCTGAGTCAAAAGCATGCCTTGACTTCCTGGTAGGACTAAACAGGTATAGCAGCATCTCCTATGTGGGGGGCAAATTCATTCTGTTTCCCTAGTCCTTTCATCCCTGAGTTACTGCCTCCCACTGTTCTTTCTGCAACAGTGGGAACTGTTGTAGCTCATGCTCTCCTGCAGAGAGATATTTCAAAGAGTAAAAATAGCTGTGGAGGGAATTAAAAAAAAAAAGCCCCGACTTAGAACAGGCACAGACTTAACTGTTGTTAAGTCCTGAAATCCTTCCAGATTTGCTTTCAGTTCTACTTAGTTGAGTCTTACAGAAAAACAAACAAACAAAAAACCCCTTTCCTTTGTACACTGTTGTGAGATTTCTTTTAGCTTAAGCATTTTAAGGAAACTTCAGAGGCCAACAGTACACTGCTCTAACTTCAGCCACTATTCCCACCCTTGAGCTGTATCTGAAGCCACGGTAAATGAGCTCTCCTAAAATTTACATTTGATTAACTCAGTCAGAGATCTGGTACAACCAAAACAATTTATCTAGTTTGACTTGCATATTATTTTTGACTGTTAAGTATTTGCCAAGAAGCATCTCCTTTCTAATAGCAGACATTTAGAACTTTAAAGTAATTTAACACCTTTCTGTGTAATACAGACACAACAGAAGTTTTCCATTTAACTTTACAACAAAGGAAAGGAGTTTAGAACACGCTTCAGCTATGAGACTGGAGTACCCCCTCTCGAAAGCTATGCCTTGTTACAGATTTTCCTGAGGCACCTGTTTGCTGGAGTTTATTACACCATTACTAATCATGAGGAAAATAAGACATGAAGTTCAATAAAATACACAATAGTAAGTGTAGCATCTATAAATAAAATAGTAATTGAAGGTCACATTATAAAGCTGAAAAAAGCTGCACGTGAGAATATAATGAAAAATCTAAAACTCAAGAAGTTGCAAACTGTACAGAACACAAAACATGATCTGCCACTTGACTTCTGAGAAGGTGTGGGCCAAATCTTTAAAAAAATTAAAATCCACAGCTATTTTTCAAATGCCCTTCTACTAATCTGTTAGATATACCTACCCTGAGTGGGAATTTTAAAGGCCTGCGATAAGGCTGGAAACCCACGGGTCCTCCTTGCTGAAGTATGGCTTGATGGGCTGCATGAAGACCCTCTCCCACAACCGGAATGGCATTGTTATTGCGAGCATGCTGGTTGTTTGGCTGCTGGTTCGCATTGTTTTCATTCTCTTCTTGGTCACCAAGTAGGTAAGAATGGAGGTCTCTGCAACAACCAAAATCTTAGTTTTGTCCTGTTTGATATGAATGAAAATCTTACAGATGCATAAATGCCATAATATATACTCTGAATGAGTACAAAACTTATAGAGGAATACCGGCAGAATCTTGAAAAAGTAAAATAAACCATTTTCTGATGAACTACTCCATGTCTTCTTAAACACAGACTGTGGAAGGAAAATGCCAGTGCAGATGCAGATTAGAACAGTGGAAATACAGTCAAAGATCACTCATGTTTACTTTAAAACATAACCTGGCATTAAAGTTGTGCATATAAAAGGGAAATTGCATCAATATTCCCATTCACGTAAGCAGACAGTTCAACTAAGATTTTATTTTGCTGCTACTAAGCTCTACTGGAAACAATTGCCTTCAAACCTCAACAGCACAGGGACAATACTGCTTTACCATAGACACGTTTACACTATCTTTCAAGAAGATTCCAAACCATTCAAAACCCGTTCACAACTTTTTAAGAACATCAGCCCCAGAACCAGTTTATCTATTTAAAACACATTCTATTCATATTCCCTGCATACCTCGTTAGCAAATAGATCTTGAATGTTTAGAAGTTAACTTTCCTCAGCTGCAGCAGAATTTTTATAGCAGTGAGATGCATGCAGATATTCTAATACCAGACAATGAAAGCATTTTCACAACACTGCTTGCTTTTCAATAAAACCCAAGTAAAGAATTTTAATCTTTGCTCAACTGTAATTGCTACAGAAATATTTTGCAGTTGTTCTTAGCAACTGTGATAGTGAAGAAAGCAAACCCATTTCTATCATATCTGCATTTCTCTTCTTCTGTCACGTTTAAATACTATAAAAACACTGATAAATGCATTCCAAGAGTAACTCTCCAAAATACAAACTAAGAATGTGGTGGTGACAGTTTCAGGTCCTTATGAGAAGTTGAAAAAATACACTGGACTACAATGGAGTAAAAAGTCTCTCTCATTCATTTTCTTAGAGTCTCAGACAGCTTAGACTTGGTAAGAGAATGCCAATCTACTCTGAAGTTAAATTAAAAAAAATATAGCAACAAAATCAACTTTTTCTTTCTTGACTACAACATGAATTCAAAAATCATTTCAGGTACATTAAGTCTGGCTTGCAGTCAAAATTAAAGAACCTCATTTTGTGCATTTACTCCTTTACTTCGCGTTACAAAGACACACTTATAGTTGTCTTTTGAGAGAGTGATATCTACCTTTAAAACACCTAATTTTAAGGTATCAGCGTCTTCAGCTTAATATTTAACATATTTAACAGAGTTAACAACCTGTTAGTCAGACTTTTATAATTTTACTAAGCAAGTGCTCTAATAACGTACCAAAAAATTACTGGACTAGTCCTGAGGTACAACACAGAAGGAAGTACCTACACAGGAACTTACTATACTTTTTTTTGTTGTTGTTTGTTTGTTTTTAAATCAGATATCTATCTATAAAACAACTGTTAAAGCTACTTGTTGGGATATTTCTCTTGAAAGCATGCTGCCTTCATTTGAAAAAGGGCTAAGATGGACACAAGGCTTGGAGCTGATTTTGGCTTTCTGCACTTACAGCAAATATCCAGCAGTAACAGTCCATGCTCGTACGAGGCCTTTCAACCATTGTCTTGTGTGCCCTTGCTCTAGCAAAGCTGGGAGCACCACCTGAAGTAAAAGGAGCTCTAGGGAAAGTTCACTTACTGGAGCATCACTAGAAACAACAGGAAGAGCAGGAAATCAAACACAGGCAACATTCTGTTAGTAATCTGTTACACTGAATTATACTAACAATAATATAACGATAACCTTGTCATTAAAAATAAATGCAGTTACAGCCATTCTTTTATTCATAATCAGGTATGAACATGAAAAACAAACACACTAACCTCCCTGTGAAAAAGTTTAAGAGAAAGCTGTTTTGGAGGAATACAGAAAGTAAACAGTTATCATTATGGAGATAACCCCAAATGCCTGCTGTTTTTCTTAACAGCTTTTTGACAAGTTATACTGTGTATCCACACGGTTTGACATTTTACTTTTCTAGAACAGTTTGGTTTAGCTGTGAAAACATGTCACATTAATGCTCAAAGAGCTCAAATACATTTTTCTTCTAGTTACATGGACATTGAGAAAACATCTTTCTGAAACGAAATACGTACCTGTAGAGCATAACATTATATGGAAGAAAGTTAGGCAGAAGATACTTAATAATGCGTATAGGAAGCCAGAGCATGAGCAGTACAATTGATCCAAAGACAATCTGCAACAAGGAAGGTAACCAGTTAGTTTGAGTAGCAGATTCAACCAACCCTCTGCTGCCCACCCTGGGCTAACTGCCCATCATCCACCCAGCTGCTAGTTCATTCCCCTCTCCTGCTGGATGGGGAGAAAACAGAAGGAAGGAAAGAAGGCTCGTGGATTGAGATAACCACAATAATAGAGAGAGCAGAAGCTGCATGTGCAAGTGAAATAAAAAGAAGAATCCATTCACCGCTGCCCATCAGCAGGCATATGTTTAGCCACCTCCTGGAAAGCAGGGCACATGCTCAGGAAGACAAATGCCGTAACCATGAACTCTGCCTTTCTTCCTCCTTTCCCTGCGCTTTTATTACGGAGCATAAGCCATACAGCATGGAATCTCATCCCTTTGTCAGTGTGGGTCAGCTGTTCCAGGTTTATCTCCTGCTCCTAAAACCCTACCCACACTCAGCTTACTTGCTGGAAGGTTGAGGGAACAGGGCAGAAAGGAAAGGGAAAACCCCGATTCTGTGCAAGCAGTGTTCAAGTATAGCCACGAACACTGGTGTATTATAACACTTTCAGCCACAAATCCAAACTGCAGGAGGACGTGGACTGCTCTGAAGAAACATCAACTCCACCCCAGGCAGACCAAATACACTGCATTTTGTGGTGAACACCTTCGAGCACCGAACAGGATTTTGGCTCAATAAGCACTGACAGAATAATGTTGAACAGTTCTAGTTTCTTTCCCCTTCAACACCAGGAGTATGAATTTTGGATTTCTCTCTTTTCCTAGCAGCTGGGTTTTCAAGCAACTTGTAAAAAATCAAAACTCTTTTTGAGGTTTCATTTCGTCAACTAGATGAAAGATCAAAGCATGGGGGGGGAAGAGGGAAGTATGGAAACCACACACTTTTATAAATTCCACTTCCTTAAGGAACCAAATTAAAAATTAATTATTTTTAAATACATTCTTACACAGTATACAAAAATGCCACTAGAGAATAAAAATTCAGCAAGTATTGCATACCTAATATGCAAGGAAGAAATCAAATCCTGTTTTTGGACTTAATAGTTCATGTTCTACACAAAAACCTCCTTAAAAACATTGAAAAAGAAACAACTTGGAAGGTCTGATATTTTTTGAAATGGCAACCTGTAAACCATCACCATCCTGAGCCTCGTATTCCAGCATGAGGCCAGCAAAAGTTCTTGAATTAATTAGCTAAGCAAACCGTAAGCTGAAGTTCAAGTAACAGCCAGTTCCAATGCAGTCACAGAACGTATGTTTAAGACCTCTGGGAACAAGCAGATGCCTGCCAATATTTGTGCCACTTGCTGTTACACAATGTTTAATGGAACTAGAATATTGTGGTTATCTACAAAGGAAATACTTTTAAAGGCAAACAGGTCAACTCCTCTAATGTTCTGACAGGCTCTCTAATAGAGAGTGCTAAGATCTCTCTATGAGCTTTCACTGCTCACAGCACTTCAGGTGCATGTAATGCTGTGTGTTAAATAACTTTCCAGTACACCGGTTTTCACAGTTCGCAGGACCTTATTTTAAAGATAGCCTGAGACACTTCCCTCTATTGCCCTGCTAAGCAGACTTTACACAAACGAATTTAAAGGAAATCACAAAAAAGTTCATTGATTCCAGTATCATGGAATGGTATCTGGAAACAGACACCACTGGCTACATCAGTGCAATTCAACACAAAACTTAACCAGAAAGTTACTCTACCTTTTCTGCACTGCTTTAGCTGAATCAGACCAAAAATGTTTACTGCAATTACTGGGAGCATCATGAAGCAGTTAAGTGATTTACAATACCCATAATAATAAACACTTGTTGGCTGAATACACAAACATTTGCTGCAATTTTGTGTAAAGGGAAGATATTCAAGAATAATTTGTTTTGGAAGGAACCTCTAAAGCAAACTAGTCTGACCCTCTACTCAGAGCAAACCCAATTGCATCAAGATTCTCAGATCCTTATCCAGTTGAGTTTTCGTTATTTCAAAAGCTGCAAATTCTGTTGGCAACCAGTTTGAGTTTGATCACCTTCATGGTGAAAATGTTTTTCCTTAAATATGTAGTATTGTATATGGGAGTTAAAAGTAGCAGATGAAGTTTTCTTTCCAAGTACAGAAGTTTGTAAGAAAAGTCCTTACCACTGATAATATAAACCTCCTGAGATGTCTATAAATGGGCAAGTGAATCATTTCCTGCACAGGATTAAAGTCCGGATCATTCAAATTCCTGAGAAACCATAAGACACCAGGTCTCAATACCTAAAGTGGGAAATAGAAAACAATCATCAAGGGAAAATTATCTTTGTATTTCATATCATTCATGTTACATTCTATGTAACTCTGCTACACAATAAAAAAATAACAGGTGTATAAATATAACATGGTTCAACAAAATGATATAGAAAAAGAATAAGGAAAGCATTTTCATAGAGGACTAGAGAAGCAATAATTCTCTAAATTATTAACAAGCTTCGCCTTCAAGTGTTAATATTTAACAATTGAAATTTTTGAAGACTCTGTAATCTGAAAACGTTGAATACTCTGTCATAATTTTCCAGTGCAGTAGGAACCACTGCTGCCATTTTCAAACAAAACTGAAATCCACAGAGAACACAATAGCAGCAATACCCAGTTGCAAAAGATCTAACAGCTCAACATGCTAGCTTCTCTAACTAATGTTGCCTAACAATTTTGTCCTTATAGACTTACCTCTCTCAGTAAAAGAATGAAGGATGCAAAATAGAAGACGTAAACCATTCCAACTAACCAGTGCAGGAACATCGTGGTACCGGGTGCAGACTGAAAGCTCAATTCTCTGTCTTTCAGGGTGGCATCAAACATTTCCTAAAAGGTAAGTAATAAACAAATATAGATAAAATTTGGCGAACTTCTACAATTACTTATTTTGTTTATCCTAGTGCATACACACTATTTGACATTTAAATTAGATGTCTGAGTCATGCATCCATAAATAATTATAGCATTTAAATAAAAAGAATACTTATGAACATTAAGTAAATACATTAAGAACAGCAAGTGAAGATCAATTTCTGATCCATGACATACAGAGAGAAGAAAAAAGCCAACTCAAGCATTTATATACACTGCATACGTTATAAATCAGTTCCAACAGCGTAGCACTGTGATGGAATAAAACAAGTAAAATTACAGTTCTATGAAGGGTAGAAGAAATTAATTTTCTCTGTTTAGAATTAATCTTTTCTGGAAAATCTTTTCAAATTTTACTAAGCTGTCCTTTTTAATTCAAAGGAAACACAGCAAGAATCTTTTTAAAAGAGATCATGTAACTATTATACCATGAAGTCATTAGCATCTCGTGCAAGACAGCTACCATAAATATTCAGTGCACCAATTTGCCTGTAAATTTATTATCACAGTGGTCTTGTAAATGCAGTAAAAATGGTTACAATCTTATTAGCTTAGTTCTACTAGGTTAACTTATGTTAGTATTATGAGTCACATAAAGGCAAACAAAATTACGTGCCTACAAGAAACCCAACCTTCTCACCCTAGAAACATTATGTTTACAAAAACAGTAAATGTGTCATCCAACTCGTATCAACAATTCTCATTAGAACTTTCTTCCTTTAAATATAAACACTTAAAAAAAATAAATTATCCCATATTTCTATACCTACCAAAGAGCATATATCCAACCACCAGCCGCAGATGAGAGGAAACACACCAATTTCTACCACCACTAACAAGGAAACCTTAGGGGTGGAAAAAAAAAAAAGTAAAGAACAACTCAGATTGACAGAAATTAAGAAAATTATAACATAACTTTAAATGCAAAAAAGGTGTTTTATTTGTTTTGCTACACAAAAAAAGGGATTACCTTGACAACAATGTAGCAAACTCCTAACAAACGACGTGATCGCTGGAACTTAACAAGCGCTGCCAAACCCTAAATGGTTCTGTCAAGAAAATACTGAAAAGCACTTTATAACAAGCCCAGCATTTCTTAATTTAATATAAAATATTATGTTATGTGGCTTTTACCAAAGGGGAGTGGAGGGGGGGAAGGCTTCTTCACTAGCCTTCTTGGATAGACCTTCAAAATTTACCCAGAGGCATTCAAGTATGCTTTTAACCCCCCATAATATCCTAGGATTTTGTTTCATGAAAGACGTAGAGCGGTTCTGAAGAATGCAGTTCCACTCACAACTTGAAAAAGGTCCAGGAAAACTGAAAGCTTTTCTTCTAATTTCACAGAAAAAGCAGGGCAAAATGGTGAATCAGTTGCATCTGCAACACCTCTGAACATCCCCAAAATATCTCCAGAAAGATGACTCATGTAAAACCTGAATCAGGTAACTAACGGCAAAAGGATACATGACAAACAATTAGAGTCACTGCCAGCAGAACATATCCAACTATAGTTGTAATCAGCCCTTCAAAATGAGATGCTTGAACCTGGAGGGGGAAAAAAAAAAGGGAAGATTTATCAGTCTCTTAGAAGATTACATCTCTATTTTACACAATTAAGACAGAGTCCAAATCTCAACTCTTCAAGAAGAATGACAAGTTAATTTAGTTTTTACATATTTTAATTTGCTACTTTTTTGGTAGCTCCATCGAGAGTAGAAAGCGTTCCATTTACTGGAAAAGCCACATAACACTTTTCTTCACTCGTGTAACAACCTTTTTGCTGTCCCAATTTTCAAGAAGGGCAGAAAGAAGACCACAGTAATTAGAGGCCTGTCAGTCTCACTGGTAAATTTTACCAGTGCCTGGTAAACTTATGGAGAAGATTATTCTAGGAGTTACTGAAAAACACCAGGAAGACAACTATTCATTGGTAACAACCAATACAGATTCAGAAGGGGAAAGTCCTGTTTAACAAACTTAATCTCCTTTTGTAACAACGTTACCCAACTAGTTTACTAAGGGAAGGCACTTGATGGGATCTTTTTGGGTTTCAGGAAAGCTTCTGATACTGTTTCTCACAGTATCCTTCTGGACAAAAGGTCCAGCATACATCTAGACAAACACCTAATACAATGGGTGAACCATTTGCTGACAGGTCAGACTCAAAGGCTTTTAGTAAATGGGCTTACATGAAGCTGGCAGCCACTCACTAGTGCGGTTCCTCAAGGCTCCATTTTAGGGCCATATCTCTTATGTTTTTATAAGAGAGATCCTGACAAATTAGAGAGCTGGGCAATCACCAACATGAAGTGTAATGAGAGCAAGTGCTGAATTCTGCACCAGGGAAGGGACAACCATGGATATACTGGGGGACAAGTGGCTGAAGAGCAGCCCTGTGGAAAGGGATCTGGGAGTTCCAGTTGACAGCAAGTTGAATATGAGCCAGCAGTGTGCCCTGGCAGCCAGAAGGGCCAGCCGTGTCCAGGGTTGCATCAAACACAGCATTGCCAGCTAGTCAAGGAAAAGGGATTGTCCTGCACTGGTCTGTGCTGCTGCAGCCTCACCTTGACCACTGTGTGCAATTTGGGGCGCCATGGTATGAAAAAGACAAAAAACTGCTAGAAAGTATTTAAAGGAGGGCAATGAAGATGGTGAAGGGTCTGGAGGGCAAGATGTATGAGGAGCTGCTGAGGTCCCTTGGTTTGCTCAGCCCCAAGCAGAGCAGGCTGAGGGGAGGCCTCATGGCAGCCTGCAGCTCCCTCACGAGGGGAGCGGAGGGGCAGGTGCTGAGCTCTGATCTCAGGGGACAGCGACAGGACCCGAGGGGATGGCATGGAGCTGGGACAGGGGAGGGTCAGGCTGGGGGTTAGGGAAAGGGTCTGCACCCAGAGGGTGGTCAGGCACTGGGACAGGCCTGCCAGGGCAGTGGTCACAGCACCGAGCCCGACAGAGTTTGAGAAGCATTTGAAAAACGCTCTCAGACACATGGTTGGATTTTTGTGTGGTCCTGTGTGGAGCCAGGAGTTGGACTCTGTGATCCCTGTGGATCACTTCAACTCCGTATATTCTACCATTAGACTCCATATATGAAACAAAGCATTATCTTACACCTCCTCCTAGCCTTCACTAACTACCACCACCAAATGTAAAAGTTACCCACTACACACTAAAAATGTACATGAACAAGATGCTGTTAACAAAACCACAAAGACCATACATGCATTTTTTGTAAAAGGAAGAAACCTCACTTAAAAGTTAAATAATAGAACAAGTGTGAAAGAGTGAGAGAACATTTTTAAACATAGATTACAAGAAGTTGTAGACTTTCCAGGTTACAATTCGTATCACAAATAAAAGTGTAAAGATCCTACAAAAATACTGTGATTATACGAACAGTGGCAGCTTTTACATTTTGAAAGTATAAAATAGCACTTACATATTCCTCAAAGCCCAGGCCAACAATGGAGAAGTGACCAATGTGGTATGGACAAAATGCTGCATAATGTAAGCAAAAAGGAAAAAAAAAAAAAAAAGGTCATGAGAACTGCTAATCAGAGTCTTATCTGCAGGATGTATGGTAATTATTCCTCTGGTAATTATTCCACATTATATCAACATGGTAATTATTCCAATTCTCATCAATTTTGATAAAAAACCTCAAATAACTACACAAATATTTGTGCTATACTTCAACTATTTTATGATGTCAGGTTAGAACTCACACTGGAAGACTACAAACAATATAAACCTGCACAAACTAAGATGACAGTCTTCTTAGCTCATATTGCAGAGTGTAAATTAATTCCCTTTCCCAGTCTTACATACTAGATTGTATCATTCTCATACATACACTGCTATAGGAACCTGTACGAATATTTACTTTCCCACGCTTCCGATTCACTTTTACTGCTTTCAGTTTTAGGATTATGAAAAACGAAAGCTCTGAAGATGACAAGGAGAAACAACAGTCCAGCGAAGGGATACAGAGAAACTGAGCATCTCAGGCTTTTACTTCTACCCTGAATTACTGTATTAAGAACTATCACCATTCCTGAGAACTCGCTCTTGCCAGTTTTGAGGTCTCAGAAGGAACGAATTCAAACACACAGTACTTTCACTGCTTCCAGACATCTCTGCATTTGTAACAAGATCAAACAATCATTTTAGCTCACTCTGTGGTCTAACTAAGCTCCAAAGGACTCAAGAGTTCAAAGCTGACTTTCCTATGGGATTAGAGGGATGTAACAAGAAAGTAAAAGAGAAGCAATAACTGCATTTTTTGGCTATTTTGCATTCATTTTTGTCTATAACCTTCTTTTTTGCCTTCTGCCTTCAATGGTGACCTCAGATGTCTTTTCCAACCTAAGTGATTCTATGATAACCCACTCTGTGTACTACTGTAGACCAAACATATCCCTAAACGAAAAGCATAATGATTTTCTCTCTTCTCCTCGTTTCTATACAAACCAACATATTAAAAAACTGCAAAAAGATTTATCAGGACATGCACTACCTTCAACAACAATCAGAAACTGTTAATCTAAGGCCCTTTCAAAAAAATAAAAAAAGACTCATCAGTTACTGGGAAGGGCAAAAATGTGAAAGATAGGCAGAGGCCTCAAATTCTTCAGTGAGAACAGGAGAAAAGTCAGATGAAAAAACATAACTACAACTCCTACATACAGGAAATTCATGACTTTGAAGCCATGTGTTTTTTATTTTGAATGTTTTATGAGATTACAGTACACAGTTTATCATGTTTTCTAAAATAACTTTCTTTAAAAGAGAAGTTTTAATAGCCCCTTTTTAATAGGAAACATGAAGGAATCCCTCTGAGTACTGTAATGAGCTACAGCACTTAAGAATTAACTCAAAACATAATCAACTTGAAGAGAACAACACAGGAGAACTTTTGGACCAGTAACGTTCTTTCCAAAGATCCAAATTCTTTCCCTCTGTTTTATCTACTAGTAAGTACTTCCTGTGACACTTAACTCACCACGACTGTGAAAACTAACAACTAAAGATTTGGCAATTCCAAGTTAGGCAGCATTACTTAGCGAGGAAGATACTAGAAATAGGTTTGAGACACAAATTAAATTCCCAGATCTCCGTCTCACTTGCTCTGGAAAGTCATTCACCTTCTATTCTGTTAGTCTCCAATCTGAAAAACACATTCCAAGCTACTGAAAAACCATCTATATGACAACTTTGGTGATTATTCTTATTATTCAGCTGTTCTTAAATTTAAATAAAAGATGTAGGTATTTCAGAGTTATCAGCTATGAAAAAGCCTAAATTTCATAGCAAATAAAAGCTTGCCAATTAATAATTAATTTTAATCTGTAGTTGTCAGAACGAAAGAACTCAAGTGTATTCCTACATTCTTGTTAGAAAAGTTATAGTTTATAGTGAATTAAAATTTATATTATGATTCTTTTTACTTTATTTTGATCTCATTTGTTTCAGTAACTTAATGCTCAAATCACTGGTTTGGTATTGTGAGCTTTACTTTAAAGGGAAAATATCCTATCTACAGTATGGCTTCAGTTTTTAAAGCTCTATGTCTTTTGCCAAGAAAGACCACTTAAAAAAAAAAAAAAAAAGGCATCATAACCAACCTACTTTTATGATGGTAATTAAGAGCAAATGAAATTTTGCTTCCAGTATCTCTTCAAGACTATAAAATGACCTACCCTGCATGTAAAATAATGCTGCTTCTATACAAACTTGTGTCAAATTAACAGCACAAATGAGCCTGACCATTGTATTCAGAAAGACAGTAGCAGAGG
This sequence comes from Aythya ferina, assembly GCF_964211825.1. Taxonomy (NCBI): domain Eukaryota; kingdom Metazoa; phylum Chordata; class Aves; order Anseriformes; family Anatidae; genus Aythya; species Aythya ferina. The sequence goes on from NC_140297.1 coordinate 85,434,379, forward strand.
TGAATCAGGCAAAATTAAGGCACAGCGAAGGACTGTTATTCTCCAATGTCACTTGAGGTACAACATACAAACAGAACTGAAGCTGAACCACAGTCTAATGCCTCTCAGGAGGATCTCAAAAAATACACATTTCTAAATTTGTTAGCACCACCTGCCTAAAAAAAAAAGTCAGACTAATTTAGTTGTATGAACTAAGTAAAGCTGTTCAGTATTTGTCTAGGACACAAAATGGAATTATATTTGACAACTTTACAGAGCCAGCTACATTCTTCCTGCCTTCTCCTTTCAGTTTCGAGCTCCAAAAATGGATTCTTGATCTAAAAAGTGATGTGCCTGTATCTAAGGAAAACTATAAAAAGAAACGTACCCAACTCTTTCCTAATTGCTCACAAATGAAATTCCATGAGGTTCCTCCTCTAATTTACCAGTATTCCAAAAATGCTATTTCCTTTGATCTAGCTGACATCATTAAATTTTTGCTAGATTTCCTATTTCAAACTAAACACTTAAAGGAATTAAATGATAATGCTAAAAGCAATGAAGATTTATTATTTGTATTCTGAGTGCATTTGTGGTTCTATTTTTAAAAGTCACGACATCTGTTTAGCTTTAAAATTAGGCTGAATTATTACTTTACAAAGAAATAACTTTTTTTAAACTAAGAGCAAATGATACTTACCAAACACAAGTATGAACAATGTATTTAAAGATACCACCCAAAAGACATGTTCCTGCAAGGAGTATGGGGGAGGAAGGGAAGAAGAAAACAGTACATAAATGTCAGTCATTTTAAAAAAAGCGACTTCACTTTCTTGTTTTTATCTAAACATATTTTAACTCTCTCTTATTACCAGAACTTGCACATCTCATGTTAGGGCAGATTATGAAAACATCTGTTTTTTTCATGGACACATACCTGGATAAGAACATTAGCATTTGGCTTTAACATTTTTATTTTTACAGAAAAAACTTTAATTTTAAAATCAATATAAATTGTTCCCTTTAAAAGCAGTTACACAAAATGTATGTGAATATTTGTTTTATAAATAAGAAAAGTTTCTTTTGAGTTTTAACAATTAGTTTGTAAAAAGAAACCTATCAACAAAACTGACAACATTAACTCTAGAACTGATAGCACTATTAGAACTTTTAGCTAAGATGTGAACTCAGCTGTAAGTACACCGGAATTTTAATTATTACTGAGATCAATTACTAATCACGTAAGCTACTTTATTTCAAACATGAGATGTTTATTCACTAAATTATGTAGTAAATAGATTAATATTTAAGAATTCTATTTATTTCGCGCACAAAATAAAGCAAAAATTACACCGCTGGAAGACAGCAAAACTTGTTGTTCCCTTTAAAATATAAAAGGCTTCTGTTTTTAAAATAGAGATCTATCAGATGATACCTGACGAATGTAACTGTGATTAGTTAAAGTTTGTTGCCATTGACTCTGCACTCCCTTCCCTCTGAACTCAACGTTTGGTATCCCCAGCAAGCAGGTGGGATGGGCAGCAGAGACAATCTTAGAAGTAAACTGTAAGAAACTGCCCACTAGATGATATGCATTGTACCTAAGAGTTTGTCAAGGAGATAATCAACATGGGCTCACCAACAGACAAGTGTTAAAAAGCCAATTTTAAAGGAATGCTTTGCTCAATTTTCTTAACCAGAAAAAAAAATTGAATCAATTCAAAAGATATAATTTTCATTATGCTAATTACTGTGAAGATCTTAAACAAGATTTAATACTGATATCAATTAAAATAACATGCAACAGGGAAAAAAATCTAGGGGGTAAGAAAAAAAAGCCAACGAAGTCAAGAAACAGAACTAAATATTTTACATTTTAAAATCTGGTGTATACCAAAAAAAATAAATCACTGATGCTATTTTGTTGGTATTAAAGCAAACTAGAGAAGGCAAAATGAGGGCACTACTTCACTACTTCAATAATAACAAAGTGAAACTCCTAAAAATATACAATTTGCTTGGTCATGATATTACATGAAGATCTCCTTAAAGAATCTACATTAAATGAAAATGAGGACTTCAAATATAATTTTTTTTTTTTTTTTTTTTTTTTTTAAGACAAGCTTGTTATAGAAATTCTTGAAATGCAAGATTTCACTTACTAAAAAAACCAGGGATCCGTCAAGCCCAAGCATCTGTGAAGATAAGAAAGTTATCTTTATACATCAGAAAAATGCAAGTAACATGTCTAATATTGGCATCACAGAAGCCTTTTACACTCTAATTTTAATGTCCAATAGTCAAGAGTTTTTCTATTGCTCACTCAACAAAATCCAGAGACAAATTCTTAATGATGAAGGTAGAAACTAATTTCTCATTAAATACAGTATACTTAGCTGATGAAAGGCAGTGATAACCATATAGACTATCTTAATATATATGTACCTATATATGACAAACCACCCACGTAACCACCTAATTTATAAGGCTACTTCTATCCAAGACATTATAAATACAAAAGTCTTTGTTAAATTCTGTAAGAAATTTTAGTGTTTGAACTATTTAAAAATCACCTAAACAATAAGGTATTAAAACAAGAAACAACTTTATTTTGCTTCCTAGTTTCAAAATATGACCTTATGTTTCACTGAGCGAAGTGGAAGAGTATTATTTTAACCTTCGATGCAAAAAGTAACTAGTAACTGGATAATGTTGCTATTCTGTATGCTACTAAATTTAGAACAGAATTGGTTTACAGCTAGGGAAGACAGGAAACAAATCCACCATCATTCTGCACAGCTCTTAGAGGAAGCATCCACAGAACTGCCAAAAATAGGAAGTCTATTTCTCCACACTTCAAGGGTTTTTTTACTATTTTAGTCCTGACACTCATATGATTACTGCTATAAGGTTCCAGGCTCAAAGCTAACTTGTTCCAGGGTTTTGTGCTACAAGTTGTACATACTGTACCAAGTAAACAAAGATGCAGAGAGACTTTTGAAAATTCAGAAAGCTTGCATGTTATTTTCACAAGATGAAACAGCAGAGAAGCCTTCCCCCGCTTTTGATCTTAAATGTTAGAGATCTATTGCCTATGCCAGCAATAGGATTAGAAATGGTTCCGCAACTTTCCTAAAATGTATTTATATATTCGTGGAGACATCAAAATATTTTCCATTAGGAATATATCAACATTTCCTAGAACATAAGTTAAGTTCAAAATTAAGACTTTCCTCTTGACGTACGCAATAAAGGGCTTCAGAAACCTGAGTGTATGTATGCTCTTTTTCATTGAATACCTCTCCAAACAAGCTAAGCATCTTTCCATTAGATATATGCAAAGATCACAACCTGTCCCTGACATGACTTTGACTGGGATAGAATTAATTTTCTTCATACAGGCTTATACGATGCTGTATTTTGGATTTTTGATGAAAGTAGTGGTGATAGCAAGCTGATGGTTTTAGTTGATGCAGAGCAGTGCTTACGGAGTCAAAGAATTTTCTGCTTCTTGTGCTGCCCTGCCAGCAAGGAGGCTGGGGGTGCACATGAAGCTGGAAGGGGATGCAACCAGCACAGCTGACTCAAACTCATCAAACAGATAAATCCAGACCATACGTCATGCTCAGCAATAACAGCCAACTGGAAAAAGGTGGAAGGTGGGGACATTCAGAATGATGATTGTCTTCTCAAGAAGACATCATGCATTAATGATGAGCCTTCCTTTCCTGGGAGTGGTTGAACACCTGCCTGCTGATGGGAAACAGCAACAAATTCCTTGGTTTGCTCTGCTTGTCTGCATGGCTTTTGCTTTACCTAGTAAGCTGTCTTTATCTCAGCCCATCAGTTCGTGCACTTTCCCTATTCTCCCCCCCACTCCACCTGGGGGTTGTGAGTGAGTGGCTGTTTGGTACTTAGCTGCTTGTCCCTCATGATGTAACTTGAATTTCTTGACCTTGTTCAAGGCAACAACTGTAACAAACAACTGTCTGCCTTGGGCACTAGTGGTAATGGTAAACGAAATGAAGCCGTTTCATCTATCTTCAGGTAGATTTTGTTGTGTGCAGTGAGCTTTGAGCTCAGATATTGATCTAAGCCACTTAGATCAATATCTGATCTAATTCTTGAGCCTCTACACTGCTGCCTGATTACAGCGTACATCTCATGTCTAACTATGGGACCTCTGATCCATAAACAAAAGAGAAGCAGTATTATATTAAAATGCTCCATCATTTTTTATGAAGTATATCTGTGTTTTTCAAATACATAAAGTACCTAACCAAAATTTCAGGTTTCTTTACTAGTTTTGATGTTATCGATACTTTCATGAATATAGAAGTATTAAACTATAATCAACAACACAACGCACTGTTCATTTGACCTAGCATCTTTAATCCGAACTGTAATTGATTTCTAAACCTCACCAAATTGAAGACTTCAGAAAGGTCTCTGCTAATAGATTTTAAGCTGTTACTGAACTACACATCAATGAAATGACTTTTTGATGTTTAAGGGTATAGTTATATTTTATTTCTAATACAATGACCTTTTCAGGTTTGTAGAGGACTCTTACTACCAGTTTTCACACTAGAGAACAGTATCCAAATATATCCCTGATGGATTTTATTACAGAAATACTGCAAATCATTTCAAGTATAAATCAGAGAGAAATATGTAGAAATAAGTCACGGAAGTTATTCTTACTCACTCGCTCCCAAGTAAGCTCTTCTGCTGCTCGATCCCATTCCAAAGCGTTCCAGTTCATGTCATCTGAGGAGACAAGAAACATTTTTACAGCTGCCACTCACCCCAAACCAGATTCAACTACTCCATGCTATGCTTTAAATGAACAAAAGGGCTTATGTGCGTAATGTTCAACTCACGAATGCTGATAGCTTTTCAGCAAGCAAATGCTTTAATACTCAAAAGAAATATATGAAATTTGCAAAACCAAAAGGTAAATAATAAGAAGTGGGAAGTTATACAATTAGCTTCCTTGAGTTACGACAGCTTGATTTTTCAAGTTTCATTTATATTAAAAAAAATTAGAACATTACTGTTTTGAGTCACCTGTTACCTTGTGCTCCATTGTTTGCATCTGCTGCATCTTCTACTACAGCATCTTCTTCATCTTCATTATCCTCCTCTTCTTCATCTACTTGTTCTTCTTGAATTTCAGGGTTCTCGCCTACAACTGCATTCTCAGCAGCTGGGTTAGCAGGTTGATCAAGCACGGCATTTTCAACACCACCATTTGCAACAGCCTGAGCCTGCAGAAACAGGTGACTAGCACTCAGGTAAATTGATCATACTCTCTATACTTTATTTTGTATCCAGGAAAAACAAAAAGTGTAACAAATAGTATTTAGTTATTTAGGTAAGCATTGAGAAGCAACAATTTATCTCTTTAAAAAAAAAAAAAAAAAAAGAGAGACATTCAAGACTTCTTCACAGAAGAGCTGAGGTTGGGAGTAGCCTCTAGAGGTCATCTAGTCATCCCACCTACTTAAATCAGCTACAGCAGGTTGCTCAGTGCTGTTTACATATGGTTTTTGGTAACTCCATCACCTCTTCTAGGCAGCCTGTTTCAGCAGCAGATTGCCCTTACAGTAAAAAAGGCGTTATGTAATTCCTATTTTGATTTGTGCCTATTAGTTTTTGTTCTGTCACTCAATACTACAAGATGAATCTGCCTCCATATTCTACACCCTCTGATCAAGGACCTATACAAATGAACAAGGCCCAGCCTGAGTGTTTTTTATTCACATCAACATATTTCCTGAATTTATTATGAACTACTGGGCAGTTAAGTTTTACCTCATTTTGTTGACCAACACCATTGAGTGGCTGCTGCTGATTTTGTTCCAACCACTGTGGTGCTCCTCCATGGACAATCTGTTCACGTAACCAAACAAGGCTGATAAATGCACACAGAGTGCATGTCACCACAAAACAACCTTGCAGACAGTCAGCCAGTAAGTTCTCCCTGATAAAGAGAGAAAAGCAAAATAAATTTATAATTAATGTTTATTAAGACTGCACTTAGTCATTGTTAACTAACACAGATATTCCTAGTTCAAATCAACAAAAGCATACATTTGTGTGAAAAGTTGGTTTTATTAGTTTATCGAGGTAAAGAAACCATGTAGATGTAATTTTATTTAGTTTTTAAAAATCTGTTCAAAGGAGGTTTCATTTAGGAAGGTTCTAAGTACCTGTATAAAAATGATCTTAAGCGCCAAGACAAACACTGATTTGAAAAACGTTGTATTTCCCTCTAGTTTGGCTTTCAAAATTAAATTACTGTTTAAACAGAAATATTCCTCAGAAACAAGTGGTGACACAAGATGAAGAGAAGCTTCAAGTGTAGCTCAGGAAAAACTATTTCCAAGGTATGCAAATGAAATACAATTGTCACTAAGTAAGCTAAATCGCTATATCAAAGTTATTCCTTCTAGATATAGAATCTGGATTCAATACAATAAAAGATCTGTCTAAATGGCAAGATGCATAATTTCATCCACTGAAACATTTTATCTGCTGAGCTATCCTAACCAAACAAATGGAACTGTTGGGTTTGCCTTTGACTCTACTTTTCAGGTAGTCTTTTACACCAGACATTTACTGTTCCACAATGCACTTTAAAAATCCTAATCTATCAAGTCGTATCTAACTGTAAAGCAGGAGCAAAACAAAGTTCAGTTAGCTAGCTGAAACTAGGCTCCAAATAATGCAATAGGTACTTAAATTAACTTAAATAACCCTCATGCCTATTCAGGGTATCCCTTCCCAATTATTTCCACCCTTGCATTACTCTTTAGCCACAGTGAATTTGCTCAGGGAACAGCCTGATGACACTAATTCATTTAAAATAAGGAAGAAATATGCTATCACTGTACTTTGCCATTCCCCTGTGAAGTATCAGCCTGACTCTCCACGCAGCCACACAAACACTTTTGCCTGCACGACACGGTTAATACCACAGGGACCAGAAATGAAAAGATGACATGAGATGCTATGGAAATAGACTCTGTCAAAGAAATATGTGTCAAATCTTAATAGCGTGTGAAACTTTGAATCCTTTATTCTCTCCCTAAATATAGATTCCATAGGCTGTAAGAGACATGCTCAAGTGAGCATCTCTCCCGACTATCAAAAATTAATGAAATGTAACACGCCCCAGTGCCTAAAAATCAAATAGCTCAACTGCAGGTAACTTAAACAAAAAAATGAGATGAATTATCTAAACAAGACAGGACATTCATTCAGCATCTGCTGAACTAGCAAGTGATTCTAATCAAACCGAGTTTCACTTCCTCAGGTTTAAGAGAATGAAAAAAAACAGATCTAAGAAAAAAACTGAAATTCTGTTGTATTGATAATTTAGTAGTTCTTTAAATTATATTGATTTAAAAAAGACAAAAGGGGACAATACTCAACAATGTATGGTGACTGAAACATTAAAATATAAATGCTAACTAAAATGCAAACAGATAAAAAAACTCTATTACATGAGAAATTCAGAATAGATAAAATTCAGAATATAAAAATGGAGCAAAGCAAACAGTATACCACTGTTATACATAGTAATATATACTAACATTCTACTATGTAGCATTGGGTTTATACTGTTATAAAATCTTGTAGAAGTACTTAAAGGAGATTATTATTATTATTATTATTTTTAATAATTAAACAATTTTGCCACGTAAGTTTTCTTAACATCACATATAGATCTTCAAGCCACTAACCAGGACCCATTTTATAAACCCAGCTTTCCATCTCCAAAGCTATCGAGTAACAGAACTTCAAATTGAAATGATTTGTGCTGTAAAGCAGAGTGCCAAACATCCCATTATGCAAAGGGAAATGGACAGTTCCTAGTGTAAGACAATGGAAGATAAAAAGCTGGAAGAGAAGGACACTGAGGGACCATTTTCACCATTATCTGATGAGGAAGGCAATTTGTAACAAACTGGTGAAGTACTCACGTTGACAGAATATCTAATGGCAGTGTCAGTAGTGAGCTCACAGAGCCAGTAAACAAGCACTTGTAGATACGACCTGCAAAACAGAAACACAAGCATGGTATGAAGTTGTTTCTGGTTATGACCTCATTTGGGAAGGATCACAGGTACCTTCTTTTCACCTGACTTTCTAAATAACTTGTAGCACAAGCAAAAATCTTAACTTCCGGTGTGTCAGCTGAACTCAAGACCACATACGACACATGGAACAAAGCTGTACTTGATGAGGTGACATTAAAAGAACTGCCGTGCTGTAAGACCCAATATTCAATTAGACCTGTCTCCAACACTGGTCACATCAACAAACGCCTAAGGAAGAGTATGGAAACAGGTTAAAGGTACTTGCTCAGTATACTTCCTCAGTACATTCTCCCATGTTTCACTGCCAAAATACCTGTGCTAATTAATCCTTGTTGGATTTCTTTCCTATTGATTTGTTCAATCATATTTTGAACCTGCATACGCATTTTGTATCACGATAATGAAATGGTGAAACTCTTGGCTAGGTGTTTCAGATCACTGCTTTGTCACTTAATACTAGTTAATGTTAGCTTTTTACTGCCATTTTTCAGTCACAATCTTAAAACGAGTTTACCCATATGTATAGCCTACTTCAGAATCAGCCATGGAAAGACTTGAAAATATTTTTTGCTTTGGTCTAGGGCAGTTTGTAATCTTGTTTACTCCATGTCCAGAGAAGTTCTTTCTCTTGCACAGAAAGGACAGGCTGCAGAAACAGGATCACCTTTTTACAGCTGACCTTGCTACTGTGCTACTTTCGAACTAAGCCAGCATCAGCTACTACTAAAAGCACAGAACATACTGAGAAACTGTCTAGGGAGGTTCATTTACCGGCTTCCTGCTCTTTTGTTCAAGGGGTACTCTGTTTGTCGAGATGCCTTTCCAATCATTTCCTTCACTGAACACTGTATTCCTTTTCCCTTCTTTTTCATCCTCTTGGTATTTCTACCTTGTTGAAATGTTTGTATTTGAAAAGTAAATTTCAAACTAGATATTGCAGCAACTTAAACTTCCTCCCTTTTTCTGCCAAATTCTTTTACTATCTATAGGCCTTTAGTTAATTTTTCTATGCAGTTTCACTGCTCACTTTATTTACGACTATAAAGAATTATAATGTTCATACCAACAGAAAATTTGCACTTTCATTTTTAATTGTTAGAAAAAAAAGACAGTTCTTCTTCTAGCTAAATGTTAATAAAGAGTATCAAATTAAAACTTCCATGCAGATTTAAGAGATGATAATTGAAGATGCATTTTAGGGAAACAAAAGTTTAAAAGCCCCTTTATGCATTTTGTCCTATCTCAACACCTTAAATGCATTGCAGGGCTGGCTCAAGAGTCAAATAGCTAGAATTTCTGAGTGAAAGTAAGTTGGATATGTCTTTGAACTATTTGTTGTGGTTTTTTTTTTGGCCACACAAAATATTTCTGCAGCAAGCAACACGTTCTTCTGTATATAAGAGTGTTACAAGGCAAAAAATTTATACTTACATGCAGTAAGAGGTACTACTCCCAACCATGCAAAGGCCACAAGTGTATAATGAAACCAGTATCGTATTGCTGTGCCAATACTTGTAACCAGTCCAGCAAAGATGTCTTGGATTGGAAGCCGTGAAGGCATATCTGGGGAATAAACTGCGTAGAAAAGGCACTTATGAAACAGCTTTTCCTTTAAAGAAGCATTTATGTAAAAGTCCTGCCAACTACAAAATGTTTGTACTTGACAAAAAGCCTACTGTAAGAAAAAGCATATTCTATAGATTCCCAACAGATCACTGCAAACAAATAACAAAAAACTTCATGACACATTTGTTACACTGTGTACTGAGTTCAACAGGAAAATTAATAGGTTCCATGCTAGCTTTTAACTAAGAGTTTTCTTAGTAGCTTTATTACATCAATGGCAGAGTCTAATTATCTCAAAATAAGCTCATGCCTGCATGAAAAAGCAGATGCTGAATTCAGTAGTCCTCCAACTCAATATTACCTGAAAGAGATCTCTGTTAATTACAAATCTAGTTCAACAAAAGAGCACATGGAACAAGATAAATTACAAATTTTGCATTCTGTCAATTTATTTGTGCTAGATAATTTAGATTCCACTTGCCAACCAACAGCACAAAATCTAGCAAAGTGAAAGCACAGAAAAAAAAAAAAAAAAAAAAACAGGAAAAAATGAAGGCAACCAATTAACTACAGATGTTGAAATTTATGTAGAAAGGCTTTTACTTTCAATGGATATAAATTTCTAGTAAGGAACATGAGGCAAGTCTCTCAGTCTACACAGACACTTAAAATAGTAAATTTTCTCAACTTTTAAGTCAACACATATGTATTACATAAATTCCACCATATTCAAAAGCCAAGAAAAAGGGTGACAAGGTTTTTTCTTTTGCTTTCACTTTTATTACCACAGTCAGTACATAAAATGCTGCCTGATAGGTCATTAACCTTGAGCATATCTTCACTTTTATCAAATTACCTCTGATATCTCTACATGTAACCTATCCTTCCCCACATGCTATGAAAATATGAAATCATATTTTTCAGATTACAGACACTGATTACCTGAAGTTTTCATTATGCGTTAAACAATTAGAAGAAATCTACTTCTAATAACTTCATTACATTTAAATAGCTTCTACACACTAATATGGATGCCAAGAAGTCTTAATGTACAGTATCAATATTGGACTTGAACGAAGAAGATAAACTACAGTTAAGTGTACAGACACTGCTGCCTGGATGTTTAAAGGTTATGTTAAGAACAGCTGAACTTGGAGACTTCAATATATTTAGCCACTAAACTTTTTTTTAATTAAAAAAAAACTTCACATACTTTTAACCACATAAACAATGTCATTTTTTAAGAACTATAAGGGATTTTTTCCTTTCCTTCTCATACAATCCTTTGACTTAAAAGTCTGAGAAACACTGCTTCATGAAATCTACCTGCATCCCCCTTTTCTCTAATGAATATCCCTTCTACCTGCATTCTCAATCACCCTTTTACTAATCTCAGAGAGAAAGCCCCTACGTGAACAGACCTTTTTTCTCTCCAGGGATATTTCCCTGAGTTGCTGTATTGTAAAGAGAAGAAGAGAACACAGCAGAGCAGTATCAATATACCAAAGAATGTGGAGTTTGGTGCATTCCAACAATATGTGGATTGTATCTGACTGAAGTAACAGCAAAACAGTAAGACAAACAGTAACTGGTTTTAAATTTCAAAGAAAAAGAAGAGGACTAAAATATAATATGCTAGGGAAGCACAGGTGTGAGAACACAGAATAGCAATTCAAAAGTAGGGCACGTGTTTTGATGTCTGCCAATTTACAATTTGGTAGTACCATAGAAAATACTAGTTAAAAGACTTGCTAGCAAACACTCAGCTCATACTGAACTAACATTCTTGATAATTTAAAAAGTAGATGAGCAGACGTTTGTTAGAGATACTGAAAGAGCAGTTACCTGATGTGCACGTGTCACAGATTTATTATGTCACTCAGACAAAACTGAACTCAGCAGATACTCTGAAGCTTACTTTTTTTCATTTTTCAAAAAACATATTTTGATCAATTCTTTGGAACTCCAAAAGAGGCCACAACAACATATTAACTAAGCATTAATGATGTAATTGTTAGGGAGAAGTTAGAATGGCTAAACAACAAAAACAAAAAATGTGTTTTAGGAATTACTCCAAACTCATACATGACAGTCCCCTCTGTGAGTGAAGATGCCCATCCTCAGTAAAGTTCAGTAAAGCTGCAGTGGCTATAAGTGCTAGTAATTCTACAAACCAATTTTTCTAAAGGCTTTAGGATTATTACTCAGCATTCAGATAAATGCTGAATTTAGCTCCTACTCAGAGGAGACAAGCTACATTTCCCCAAATCTTAACAGTTTGGTGATTCTCGATGATGCCAGGAGCTGGGTAGGTGGGTGCAGAGAGCAGGGTTGTGTTTCTCTGCTTTGCCACACCTCAGAATATGTAAAGCTTCTACTGCTATTTCTAGCTCATTTCAACTTCTCTTCCCCTCTGAGCCATCCAAACAGAAAGGTACAACAAACAGTAGTCCAGGAAGCTAACAAACTAAATGGTGCTTAGTCACCTCCCTATTTCCATACACGTTTGTTGAAATTATCCCTATCTAGTATTTTCATTCCTGTTTTACTGAGGGCTCTCCAAATCATGTCCACCTAATAAAGCCAGAGAAAAAGCCTACTTTCATTACTGCCTCCTAGTATCAACTTCTGCAATTCAAAAGTTTCCCAATTTTGTACCTCATGTTTGGGGTGTGTGTGTGCGTGTAAATCTCAGATGGATTTGTGTTAATCCTGATTCACAGAGCAAACAAAAAAAGAATGTGGGCAGCTGCTGAGTGACTACCACCCCAAATTCCACTACTTCAAAAGGACTCAAGAACCATGCTGAGAAGATAGAACTCTTCCTGCACCATTCAGGTAGGTGTAAAAATGTAAAAAATTCCTAGCACTACAGGAACCCCTGGTGTGCAAACATCTGCAGCACTGAAGTTTTCTACCAATGATTTTCACAGGCAATCACCCCTGCTTGTGTCTGTCACTTGTATGTTTTTCTCTCCACATTCCACTTCCCACCACCAGTATAAGGCCCAAGACTTTGCCCTATTTACATCCTTCATTTATCTCCTTCTCATACTTGTCCTCCCATTCCTTCCTCCATCCCTTAATTCCCATCCCAATATCTTTCCTAGAACAGTTTGAGAAGTCAATCTCCTGAGTTATTTTACCACAGTTCCTCCAGATAAAGATTTCTCTCCTGGAGGACAATTGAAGCAGTATTTTTTTCTATTACAGTTCTAGCTTGCAATTCAGATTTTGGCTGAGCATGAGTTTTCACAGCTTTAGCTCAGCTTTTTTCAGCTGTCAATGCCATGGGAGAACAACCAGAAGCTTCTTGGACTCTTAGGTCACAACTGTGCACTCTAACAGCTATTTTACTTGCAGAGCTTGCAGCTATTTTACTTGCAGAGCACTAATTTTTTTTTTCCTCCCTGCAATTCTAACATTTTCAGTAATACGAATATTAATTTTCCTTCTCCAAAACAAACAGCTCATGCCACTAATCTTATAATGGGTACTACACTGACACCAATAAAGTCGGAAAAATACAGGGCAGGCTTTAGAAATTTTCCTTCTCCTAGAAAAAAAAAAAAAGTAGGAAGGCAGACAACGATTAGACAATGACTTTTCAGGGAAGCAAGCTATCAATAAATTTCAGCTGGCAAAAAATCCACAACAGAAAAGTGGAAAAGAATTCCCAACGCTCTAGCTTACCAAAGTGACTGATACTTTCAGAATTATTGCAGGAAGCATTCTTAGCATTCCCAATTTCCTCTGAGGCTATTTAGCAGAAGCACCACACAACTGTGTTTTGACAAACACAATAGGGGTAATCTGCTGAATCTGAGTAATTCCCAGTAAACTTACCAAGAAATAAAACAAACTAACACTTTCCATTTAACCTCTCCTTCCCAGCCTGTTCCAAGTACCAGAAGTTAATCCAAAAGAAAAACTACACTGCACACACAATTTTCCTTCCAAGGAGATACAGAAATTATTAGCCCTGATGATGTGGGCAGTACAGAAAGAAGCTCTTATCAGAGCAATGCCTAAGCAATCAAAACATATACAGGTATTCAAAAAAGACTGTTATGATGACATAAAGCGTAACAATATTATAAAAACAGTTAACCTCAGACTTCACATTTATTACTTGTATTACAAAAAAAAAAAAAAAAGAAAAAAGGCCGTGGGAAGCAGCAGCAGTACAATCCCTCCACAATCCTACTTCCACAAAGAATCATCAGCAATTCTCAACTGATACCAAAGTGACTGTCCAAGAATCTCCCTGTGTCCTAAGGGCTTACTCCCAGTGAATTAGAACAGGTTGTGCAGGTTTAAGCAAGCTACAAGCTTGTTCACCTCCCCCACTTATGGCTAGTTCTGACACAAGGTAGTAAGTGGCTGATTTGTGAAGCATGCAAACAGTTGCAGAGAACTCAGATATACGATCATAACAAGCTAATAAAGTACAACGGAGAGTTATCTGTGGTTTTCATGCTGTTGGCCAGCAGCATTCTGAAAATGCAAATCTTTCCCTAGAAGGAATTAATGATCCTGAATGTCTTTTTTTTTTTTTTTTTGCCAGTTTATATTATACCTACGGATTTCATGCCTCCTACGAGTTTCTTCCTACTACACATCATCTTACTGTTCACTGAGGGAAGCAGAGCTGCATAAAGAAAAGCAACAATCTTCAGACATATGCTGTATCCAAAAAAAAATAATAAATCACTATTTATTACGACGGCTCAAATGGTTTTAACAGTTTTATTTTTCCTCACAGCTGTCACAATGCAATTGTATCCCATTTCATTTCTCACTCTTTTCCCATCTGAGTCTGCCTATTTATCTGCCCATAACTTAAACAGATGCGTGCCCAGCATGGAAAAAAGCAGAACATCTTACTTTGCTTAGATAAAACTGTCACTTAGCATACTTCATAGAATCTCCACACTTCAACGGTCCCCTTATGCACAGATTTCCCCATCTACCCTTACTTTTGCAAGTCATTTATATACCACCTCAATCATCCTTGTGCCCTGACCATGACAGTCTATATACATCAGAATAAAAACAGGTACGTTTTACATTCTTGAGATATACACACAGACTTTGCTCCAGACTCCCAATGCAAAATGAGAAAAACGTCACCCCTTCTCATGCAAGCCACAGCCCTAACACAATGTCTGAAATTAACAATCTCATGAGTTTCAACTGCATGTTCTTTGTGCACCCTGCAGCTGTCAGCAGATAAATCCGATACCCACGTGTAGTATTTTGTGTTTCAGAAGTTTGTTTTTCCAAACTAGAGTATCTAGATAGGTTGAGGATATGGGCTACTGTGTTAGTCTGTCCAAATGACCAGGCAAAAGAATTGTTCCATTATATCCTTCCATGAAATCTTAATTACTGTAGATAACGAGCCCAAGAAAACAGGTCACTCACTTTAGTATAATCATGTAACATTTCACAGATCATTTTGTATAAAGCTAAAGATCCAGCAGTTTAGAGCTTAATAAATGAAGTACTACAACAAACAACATGCAATTACTAAGCCATGCTCTTGCATAAGCTACTTAAGAACATGAATATACAATTACATTTTAACAATTTTGCAGAGATACCTATTTTTCTTTGTCATAGTCTATGAACCTTGAATTCTTCCACATTACGCTAGACATGTTAGTCACATCCAGAAGGTTTTAAGAGAATCTAAAGAAGTATAAAGGTTAATGGATTAATTAGAAAAACAAGCAAACAACCTTACATATTCAGTGTGGAGAATCTCAGTCTGCTACAGGACCACTCAGGAGCTCATTCTATATGATTCACAGGAATAAATAGTTCCTGAGACAGCAAACTTTGATACTAACAGTTACATGTGCTTGCAACTGTTTTCTGTTTAAATGGCTTTAAAATGGCTTTTTTTTTTTTTTTTTTAGTTTAAGTGATTTTAAACTAAAAGAGGGTAGAATTAGATTAGATACAGGTAGAAGTTCTTTACAATGAGGGTGGTGATGCCCTGGAACAGACTGCCCAGGGAAGCTGTGGATGCCCCATCCCTGGAGGTGCTCAAGGCCAGGCTGGATGGGGCTTTGGGTAACCTGGTTTGGTGGGAGGTGTCCCTGCCCATGGCAGGGGGTCGGAACTGGGTGGTCTTTAAGGTCCCTGCCAACCCAGACCATCCTGTGATTCTCACATGTGAACAAAAGAGGGAAGCAAGAAAGAGAAAGAACAGTAACAAATTAGGATTACAACAATACAAACAAAAAACTCCAAGTGTATGCAAACCTTGAATTAGTAGCTTTCCATGCATAAATCAAAAGCTTATTTCAGATTATGATTTATAAACTGAAGAACACCTTCCCCACACAGCTTCCTTCCATTTTACCACCTTTGTATTTACTAAGCTTAAAGTGTCACATCCACCACTTATCAGCAATGCAGCTGCTTAGAAAGCAAAGGGATCAACCCATCCACATCTGTAGCTGAGTATCAGACTAGTCTACCTCTGTATTTGCATTTCTGAAGATATTTATGTTAATGTTATGTTCTACAGAAAAGAAACTGCCTCCTCATGGGAAATAGAGCTTCATTTTTCATGGATCAGTGCTTATGTATATTTAGTGTGACATCAAGAAAAGTACATCTCAGCACATCACAAAGAGGAAAGTACGTATGTGGGGAGGAAAAGAATATAAAATAGCTGCTTTTCAAAATCTCAGGAAGAAAATGTACAAGTTAAAAACAAACAAACCCCTTGGCATCATTCAAAAATACAACTATTAAAAAAATAGCTTTGGATGAACTCATAATTTGAAGAACAGCAAAAAATGAATGAATTTTAAAATATATAAACTTAAGCTTCAAAGCGTGCATTTGAAAATCAGGCCACTTGCCTACATGGCCAGACACTTTAGAGAATGACGCTATTATTCAAAAGAAAAATCAGTTCTTTGTGCCCCTTCCAAGATGCGGGCTGAACCTCCTACTCTCGTCTTCCTTCCCTTACGAAGGCTAACAAACCCAGACAAGTCCCAAGATGTTATAGAATGTAAAGATAGTGAAGGACTTAAAGAATACACACACCGGGAATATTTTTTGAATACTCCACACACTCTCTTACACTAGCAAAGGATCATTTTTGCCAGAATGACAGCGACAGCCTCAATAAGCAAATCAAGCTGAACTAAAAGAGGACTGGTTGGTATTACTGCACAATTACATTTCCTCAACTTAGTGCCTGCCAGTTGAAGCATGGATACTGATTACACATGTGCTTATTCCACCACATGCCACGGTAAATTAACTGCTAAGTGTTTTAAACCTGGCATGGTTATAGGTCAGATCCATCTTCATTTTGGATGACAGGCATATACATCAACCACAACTCCAATTCCCTCTCTGCCTTGCCATTCTCCCTCCAGCATCTGTGACTATTTCCCAGATCCCACAAGCAGATCCAGTTTCCAAACTGCACATCCAGATTATCCTCCAAATGCAGAGGGATAACAGAGACTAAGGAAAGTGTCATTGCATGCATTTTATGTGTGAGGGAAATGATGAAACAAGACATGCTGTGTAGAGGAGCAGAGAAGTCTATGCTAGGTACCTGACATTGCACACGGTGGTAGCATGTCTAGTAGGAAAAAAAAAGCTTTTTTGTTTGTTTGTTTCTAATTTGTGCAATGTGGGAAGCCAAGAAGAAAACCACTGAGGGTGCTAAGTCTGGGGAGCAACCAGTGTGTGACACAGGAAGATAAACAAACCCTTGCTAAAGGCTAAACAGGGAGGATCCTTTTAACTGGGACCAGCTGCACTGAAAGGGAGCTTTTATTTTGACCATACCAAACACCTAAAATACTCAAACCTCAGTATCTTTCCCGACTCAAGACTGCTTTTACAGTGCAGATACTGATCAGTCAAAAAAAAATAATTATACATTTTGCACTGTGAAGAGCCAAGTTCAGCAGTTGTGAAGAATAAAATGGCACAAATGAGCTTAATGAGAAAAATATGTAGCATACACAAGAATCACTTTATCCGTTCAACAGTTAATAAGTTGGCAATACTAAATAATGAGCCTAGCCTGTCACAAGGCTAAAGGGCCCCGCTGAGTTCTACTACTGTTGGTCAAAATATAATTAAGAATCCTATTGGGAACTATTTAGAGATGTAGTCATTTTGATGACTAAGGTATTCAGCCGAATCTAACATAACAGGTGATGTAACACTGGGTAAACACTGTACCTTGAGTGCAATGCAAGTGGAGTAATTATTGTTTACATTATCTGTCAAAACCATTTGAAGTGAAACTGACAGAAGTCACGAAGCAGTGTTGCAGGCAGGCAGTTCAAAGGTAATGGAAAGCTGTGTTTCAAACTGGAATTTTGCTGTGATTTCACCTCAACGTTCAGAGGTCCAAATGCTCAAATTTATCAATAAAGTGAAAACATACCATCCACTGTAATGCTGACTACAGAAGAATGGGTCTGAGGCAGTTAGGAAATGTATGAAAAAAGACTTCTATTACGGCTCGCATAACATTATGAAAGCATTGTATTACTTAACCAGTCTGCAATAATAAGAGCTGCAATTCAAACAAGAATTCAGAAATTAAACAATTACTTTGGGTCTAGCATGCTGAATGAAAAGACTTCACAAATACTAAGAGAAAAAGAAATGAAGTTCTGAAGAAACAGAACCAGTGAAACATACTTACTTGGTGTGAAAGCAAATCTGTGCTTACATAATTCACAGTACTCTTTTCTGCTGTGTTTAAGCCACTGAACTAAGCTGCAACAAAAAGTCATCCCATTAATACACGCTATTGCATCTCTCTCCCCTTTTCCCTCCATTACAAAACCCACACCAATTCTCTACCCTCAAACATAAAGAATATTGGTATTAGCAAGGAGGACTTAAACTAGCATGCTTATTATGTTCATTTCGGCCACAGAAGTTTCAAAAGTGAAAAAGATGAGCTGACTATGAGTAACAATGACATGTCTTCTATTACTTAACTTACACAAAGAATGTACATCGTCAGTAATGTAAGTCACCGAAAAGGCCAACACCTCAGAGCATGTATCCTCACAGACACCAATCCTTGAAATATTTCAAGATATGACACACATGCACACAATGAAGATTTAAAACCACTGTATTCATGAAAGAATGACTATTAAAATACAATCAAAAAGAGCGTGTGCATATGTGCGTGTGTTACAGACCAGAATTAGTTTTCATTTTAGCATTTCCCTAACAGACCACATACCTCAAAATTTTGTTCATTTTGTTTTTTTGGTATGAGGTCAGGTATTCATTTTCATTCAGAATTATAAGCAGATAGAAAAAAATCTGCATACTGATTTGGCTGCTTATAGTTTCCTGCAGATGTGTGAGCAAAACTGTAGTCTGAAACACATAACTATTAGTACTTCCTTTTTGTATATAATAACTAAATTCTTTGTGAACTATAATGAGCCATCGTGTTAAAAAATAACTAACCAATCAACCCACTCTTTAAAACTAATGTGCTGCCTCTGAATTTGCTTTTCTTACTTGTTAACATGAAGGCTTAGGAGGTACCATTTTTAGAAATATGCTAATATATTTAATTTAAAAAATGAAAAAAAAAAAAAAAAAAAAAAAAAAGACAGAACTTACCATTCCTGATGAATAAATTTAATACTGCCAGTACACACACATGGATGATACAGGGGTTTCTCCGGAGTTCCTTCAGACCGACAGACTCTGCATATATCTGCTGAGCAGGACATAAAGCTTATTACTCTTCTGCTTAAAGAACTCACGTTTACCAAACAAATTATACACTACAGAAACTTTGCCGTGTAGCAAGATGAAGCCAAAGTAACTTAAAGTGAAAAAGTCTGGGAGATAGATTTCATCTGGTGGAAGACACGAAGACTCAGAGACAACCGGAAGAAAAAAAAAAAAACAACCAACCAACCAACCAAACAAAAAAACAAAAACACAACAGAACATTATCTCCCTATTCATCTCATTCAAAACAAAACAAACAAACAAACAAAAAAACCCACTGTCTTATTATATATTTAAGATTTCTAGCATATACACACCAATATGTAGGGGTACTCTGCATAAAAACATAAATTAATACTAGTAATATATCTGAAACACCATCTAGATTGTTAAGGATAGTCCCCCTGCATGTGGCTAGAAACTTCAAAACGGAGTAATTTTATCCGAGTTTTGAACAAGTTAAACAGAGGCTGAGCAGAAGGGATTTACCAATGATTAACAATTACTGAAGACATTTACCACTACCGAACCTTACACGCATGTTCCTTTGTGCTCTTTGATGACAGGAAAAGCAAACCAAAATACAACAAATGTGAATAGGTACTTTGTAAGCTTGCTACTTCAGTTGAGTGAGGCCACCAGAAGCACATTCAGCACCACATCGGTGCTGCTACAAGCATGCACAAGGAGTACTTCCACCAGAGCTGTACTAAGCAACATCATGCTGCTGCAAACACCACAAGCCCCTGGTTTTCCCCAAGAAGCAAAGGATTCCTTTTTCTCGCAGAGGGTTCCTGCGGGTGACTGCCCACGGCAGCTCTCTCCAGCTTACAGCCAGGGTAGAGCCTCAAGCTGCTGCAGCCCCACCTTCCTCCAGCACTCCTAACAGGGCTACTTCCCCATGGCAGGTTGACAACCTGACAGGCTAGAGCAGCCTTGCAAAGGGTCTGGCCAGCACTAGGGCCAGCACCAAACATACGGGGCAGAAGGAAAACGTGGGAACCAGCAGCTACACTGGCTTAAGCTGGCGTGACATTGCCGCCTTAAGGATGCTCTTTGACACCACAGAAAGCAATTTAAAGCATATTCCCTGGCAGACCCCCAGAGCTCTCTCAACCAACCCACTCATTAATGGTCCATTGGCTTTCTCAGCAGAAACTGCTGGGAAGAACGGTGCATTCTTTACTGAAAATAGATTAATTCTGTATTAGGGAAAGGATTTCCTTCCTCTGTTAGCTTACTGAAGTAAGTTATGCCTAAACTTTACGTTTTCAAAGGATACGAGAACTTCTAGATATTCCCACTTGTTCCATAAACCCGAATAAACACAAAACAAGTAACAATCTGGACTGTTAAGCAACACAACTTCAAATCAACAAACCCTGCTGAGGGTCAGCATGTCAAACTATTCACCTTAAAACCCATATACTGTCACTTTCAGGGAGATTTCCAGTGTGTAACAGACACTGCTTTTCTACTTGCACACACACTTGGCATCCTGTTAGTCATGTATGCGTTCAGGAAATAATGACCTTGGGTAATACAGTTCTTTCTTGGGAACATTCCTCTGCCCATCACATTTCTCTAATGAAACGCTCACCACTGTAACATCCAAAACTGAAGATCAGGCTATTTAGCAAAAAAATGATTTAGCACGGGCACCTGTCATCAGCAGACACTGCTATCTGGTGCTGTCAGGCGCTACAGAGGAGCAGCTTCCACATCAGGTCCAAGGCAAAGAAGCTGCCCCTTAGGGCTGCCCATTACTGCCCTTAACTGCCTCTCTTTTCTGAACTCTTACCATCCACTGAGTTTTCTGCTAACTCTACAACACAGCTCAGTCAACCACCAATCCTACCAGAAACCAAGTGCCATCATCAATGAGCCAATATCATCGTTAACAGGTTACCAACAGTCACAAAAAGTCCATTGGAAACATACAGCAGAAGCTGGGGCTCTGCCACACGATAAAGAGCCCGGCTTTCCTTTTCCTTAAGGCACAAAGTCTTTTCAGCTGCTAGTGTTTAAAGCTTTCTAATCTTGGGAAGTCTCTTTGGTTCATTGGCAAGTGCTATGAAATTCTAATAGTGGGAACTGAAGTTTGAAACCCCAGCAGAAGGCACCATGTCCCAGCAGTATTTATGGACAGTGACTGTGAAGCCTACGTACTTTCAATACTATTTTTGAGCTTTTGAGGGTAACATTGACAAGAGCATAATACTAAATGTAAGGTGTTGTATACAGTAATAATAAATGCACATACTAAATATATATATTAAAAAAAAAACACACACAAAAACACATAAAAGTCTAAACTCCAAAACTCCAAGTGCAGGGCACAGCACTAAGGTTTAATTAATGAAGACAATGCCCTAAAATGTAACTAACAACCCTGCTTTGTTCTCTCTTCCTGGTCTTGCCACCGCTCACCAGATCATGTTTTGTAGAAGCACACGCGACCAAAGGCTACCAGGTTTAACAGCCTACTACAAATGATCAACTACATTTTTTGGCTTAAGTCCACCAAGATGCATTTACCAACTACTGGAACAGTGGGAACTCAATTTATCCTTGCTGAGAATCGACTTCACAGTCTGCTATAAATCAGGTTTTCTGGACGACTAGATGCCAAATACACAAAATCTCAACAGTCACTTTGTTAATTTAACCAATACATGCAATAGTGGGACTACAGAGGCTCAGGAGTTGCAGCAGTTGTAGAAGTTGATAGATTTTAAGCACACAAATATTTTGATAAACCACCGGTTTCCACAAGTACCCAGTTTGTTTACAGCATGACCCAATGGACGCTCTGCAAAGACACTGACTTATTTTGACCACTGTTTCCCTTTCAGTTCTCTCAAGTTGGGAAATAAGTGACAGCAGATAAACAGCTCCGCTGAAAATGGTGCCTCATCAGCAGACGCCAAGACGCTATTTATTCCTTGGAACTACCCGGCTACCACAACGCGTATTTGTAGGTATTGCTTGGGATGGCAAGCAGCGCTCCTGTGCTGCCGAGAAGCACCGCGCAGCTCCTTTATTTGTTTGGGTTTATGATGAAGGGTCTGCGCTGCCAGCTCGAGCCGCACAGCAATGTAACGCTTGGCTTCAAGCCACGCAGTACCCCCAAACGGGAACTACGCGTTACAAACACGTCGCTGCAATCTTTCGGACAACTTTTTCAACGTGAGGTACTCATCTCTTGTAAAAGACAGAGGGAAGCACCTGGGCTCCTGCACCGCTTTATATTTTGGGTATTCCGAGCAGGCTGTAGAGCAGCTAAGCGCAGCGTTACCCCTGGCAGAAGGGAGCACTCGAGGCATCGAGGCAGGGCAGCGGGGGCCGGGGGCAGCGCCTCGCACACCCGCCAGGCTGCGGGGCCAGCCCCAGCGGGTCTCCCGGGCTCATCCCGTACCCGGCGGCCCCTCAGGGCCCCGCTGCCGATCCGGGCCGATCCCACAGCGCCCCTCGGCCCCACACGGGCGGTGAGGGCGGCGGTTACCGCTACGGTGACGGTTACATAAGGGCAGCACCCCCCCCTCCCTCCCCCCCCCTCCGCCCGCCGCCATTTCGCGTCGCGCCCCCCGCAGCCACCGGGCACGGGCACGGAGCCGGAAAGGGGGGGGGGGGGAGCCCCGTCAGCTCCACCCCCCCCCCCCCCCCCACTCGCTCGCTGCCGGTCCCGGTCCCGCTCCGCTCGCCCTCCTCCCGATCCCCTTCACCCCCTCCCGGCCGTGCCCGGCTGTCGGTGAGGGCGGCGAGGAGCGCTGCGGCGGAGGCGGCGGGGATCGCTGTACCTTCCTCGGCGGTCTCCATCTTGTGCGGCTGACGCAGCGCCGGCCGGCCGGGTGGCGTGACCCGCGGCGGGCGGGGCGGGGCGGGGCGGGGCGGTGAGGGGAGAGCGCCCCGCTCAGCCGCCGCGGAGGGCTGGAGGACTCGGAAGGCCTGCGCTGAGCACAAAAATTCGCAGAAATAGCCCCAGATTCACCACAAATTCAAGGAAATGGGAAGGAGAGGGGTGGCTCTCCGGCAGCGTGTAGCTAAAGCGCTTCAGTACAACGCACGTACGCAGTGGAGGTCTTCCTCCTGTCCGCCCTCCGGAAAAGGCAGGGGGGAAAAACTCCCACTCAAAACTGAAAATCACTTTATTTAAAAGCTTATTTTCATCTTCTCCCATTT
Source organism: Aythya ferina (assembly GCF_964211825.1). Lineage (NCBI taxonomy): Eukaryota > Metazoa > Chordata > Aves > Anseriformes > Anatidae > Aythya > Aythya ferina. Next base: position 85,457,982 of record NC_140297.1, read on the forward strand.
ATGACTGAAAATCACTTTATTTTAAAAGCTCATTTTCATCCCAACAATTTATCCCGGCATATTAAAAAAGCACCACTGTGGTACTGTAGAAACGGCAGCGTATTCAAGTTGTCTGTGCAAGAACACTTGAAGAAGAAAAAAACACAGAAAAACCCAAACCAAACCACACCAAGACACAGGGCAGTCCAGTTTCCACCTTCACTTGTAGCTCCAACTCTATGGCTTCCAAACGTGCAAGCTTTGTTGTTGCTCACTTGGCAATAAATACAAATTAAATGTCATCTACAGGTCCCTGAATTACCATTTGCATTTAAAGACCATGGCAAAATGAGCGTGTGTAATTCTCCATAATTAACGCATGTAATTCTCCATAATTAATGTACGCAATTCTCCCAGTTTCAGGCTTTTAAGGTAGAGTGTTTTAAAATCAGAAAAAAACTTTTGAAATGAGTTGCTACATGCTGCCAGGGAATAATCTTATTCCTGCCTTTATCTATCTATTCCACCATTTAAACTACCTAACATTACACTTATACCATCTGCTCAGCAGTTAGAAAGAATTAATCCCCCAAATTTGTTCTTACCCAGTGGTTCAGTATGGGCGACACAATAGTTTACTAGTAAACATGAGTTGAAGGCAGCCCATTATAATTTAAACAGGACAGAAAAAAATATTTTGTTGTAAATTAAATTAAATCTCTCTGAGCCTTCTGTGTGTTTTTGATGAACATATTATTAATACATGTCTATCCAGTAATATGTTGCCTGTTATTCACCTGAGCAATACATACAGGTTATCTAAATTTTAACTTTTCGTACAGAGGAAGATGTTAGGAGACTGTTATTTGCTTCTGACTGTGATCAAGGTCAAGAACTAGTGTCAACAGGCTCTGAACAAACATACCGAAAAAAAAAATCTCTGCTTCAAATAAGTTATAACCTGAGTAACAGAGGAAACGGGGAAATTTTATAGGTGGGAACCTAAGATAGTGATAGATGTAATCCCAAATCACAGAAGGTCATGGCAAAAGGAAAGACATCTTTAGAATGAGTGGGAGGAGTGGAAAAAGAATTATTTTGAACGTGGTCCTATTTTGGCAAAACACTTATGTTTTGTGACATTTAAATGCTTAGAAAATATCTTGTCTATTTTCAAATGTTCTCTGAAGAAAATATGAAATGAAAATTGAAAAATTGAAACCATGCAGCATTTGTACCATAACATTTCCATATTTTCTCCAGTATTAAAATAACTTCATAGAAATGTGTCCCTTACGTTTTTAGAGTTGTTTTAAAGTTTGCAGTATTGAAAAAGCCAAACAGCAAAAGCTAATGCTTTTCAGTTTGCTTCAGCTGAACATTTCAGAACACATTTATTTTCTTAATCAGCTTAAAAAAAAAAAAAAAAAAAAAAAAAAAAAAAAAAAAAAAAAAAAGGAACTATGTCCACTATTTCTGTTTTAAATTACATTTCATTTGGAGGTGGCAGCAGCTTAACTTCCAATGTGCTGTCCTAGTTCTTTTCCTTAGCTGTCCACCTGACTCATCACAAAAATGGGTCAGGGGGTTATAAGCAGCAAGTTACAGAAATGTGGAAAACATGATGGATTATCTTAAAGAAAACCAAGTGGATTCTAGTTTATATTAATAAATCATCTGGAGCGAATAGGTATCTGGTTCCTGAGCAACTTACCAACCACTGTGAGGGAAATCTAGAAAGAGTCCCCATGGCAGAGGAGGTGCTGTTAAGTTAAAAGTAGATTAAGCACTCTGATATACAGCATAAAGTACATCCTACAGAAAGTTAGCATGACAAAATCAGAGATTAAAAAGTTCTGTGAACTACTAAGACACTGGGTAAAAACCATTGTCACCACGGATCTTCCTGGTGCGCTGCAGAGTCTTTTGAAGGACACATGTCCTGATGACTGGCCATTTGGCCACAATAACTCATAAAACTGCATTTACTCAGCAGGTATCTGCTGTGCCAGAGGATTCCTGACATGGAAATGGAGGAAAGTAGTCTTAGATATACTGTACATACAAAAATGTTTACAGCTACATTAGGAGGATTTGCTCAGGCTGTTGCATTAGTGCTTGATGCTGACTTTGGAGCCTCTGTATGAACCGGTTTGCTTCCTTTCAGCTGGTGTTTGCATTGTGCTGAGCCCAGGCTATAAGTAGTAGCTACCTAAAGTATCAAAATTCCTGCATGAAAATGTGACTTTTGTTTCATATTTTGCATGTATTCTATAAGATACATAGCAGTAATGCACCCAATATAAATTTAGGGATGGACGTAGTGGCCTAGCACCATCAGACACAGCAGTTATGTAGGCTCCAGATCTGCTTATTTTAGAAAATATTTCTGAGGGGACGCTTGGCTATGAGATTTGTTTTATGGATTATTAAAAACACAACCAAGAAAGAAATGATGCTCACTACTCCTTTCAGTGAGAGATGATGATTTTCTATCAAGTAAAAAAAATTACCTAAAATGATGTTACGGGATAAATCTCTGTTGAACAGATCTGACTGAGAGAAAACGCAAGGCTGTTTATCTGTGTCTGGATTTCAAGGAGCTAGATAATACTTGGATGACTGACAGATACCCATTTCCACATATTAAAGAGGTATTTGCAGAACTTGGTTCTTCTGAAAATCTGCAGAATGCACATCAGCAAATTGCACTGCTGAAGTGCAGAAGAGATCTTTTCACATGTATTTGTTACAGTGGATTTTCCATGTAATACAGGCCCTATCAACTTGCTTGTGATCTCCCTGTGTGGAGCTTATTACCTTGTGTGGCTTAGTGTGGAGCCGATGGCTGTTATTAACCTGCCTAGGATTCAGAGTTCTGCAGGTGCTGTTGTTCTTCAAAAGACTCTCAGCTTCAAAAAATGGCCTGTGTTTGTCTTCCAGAATACCCCATTCCTACCAAAGGGAGTATCATTTAAGGCATGTGCTTCTGTACCTTAAACACTCCCATCAGCCTTTTGTGAAATTCTTAGATAGTTTGATATTTGTGTCATTAGATTAGAACGATGATTTTTATATTTTTGTATAGTTCTCCTTGTTCCCCTTGATAATAGGGGGTGTTGTGTGAAATGTGTTACATGTCAAGTGACTGCTTAAAAGTCCTTCTGAGAATGTTGGTTTTCCTATCTTTAAAAATCTTTGAAGATACCATTACAGATGACATCAGGTAGGGTTTATCCTTAGCATTTAGCAGGAGCAATCTTATTTTGCCAGAAACCTCTTTCTTGACCTTCTGGTGTGGATGTTGTTGGAGGTTAGGCCTACCAGCCAACTTAAATTGAAGTTAAAACCACATTTAAAACTGTGAGCATTGCCAAAATAAGAATTTGTCTATTGTGGAGAACGACCTTCGTTCTACCCACATAGTCACTATAGATAGCTTTTACAAAGACACCTGTGTTACTGCCTCTGCTTCTCCTGCACCGAGTAGGAGGGAAATATGGAAGGGCTTAGATTTCTAATGACTTGTCATTACTTTTTCTCAAACATATGTAGCAACAGGAAACGGGGTGAGGGTTGTCTTGGCCAGGGAAAAGGGAGCTGTAGTCCAAAGGTCAGACTTATTACAGGTTGATTAGTCAATGGCCTCTGTTTTATGAGGTCGTCTGATTTCTGTAGAAGCTTTCCTTTCACTGTAGTTTCCACACTGAGAATGTGACATAATAGCTAGCTTTGGTTTCTTTCCTTACGGCAATAACACATTTACTGTATATATTGCCTTTCCTGTAGGATTGGCAAACACAGTGAAGAAACCTCTTAATGCTTTTGATGTCTAAACAGGAGAACAAAGTGCTTGTCTCAGTGAGGTAGATTTTCATTTGGATGACTGATATGGAAAATCAAACATTCAAAACTAAATTTTCTTGGCTCTTTGTGGATCAATTAAATATTTTGATTTACGAGTTTTTGAATGCAGTCATGATGTTAATGAGCCTCTGCCAGGACCTTAGCCTAAAGGAGGAGTCATCTTACAAAGATGCTGATACACACAGGAATGGCAGTGCTTGGTATTTCTTTCTCACAGACTTGTCCTCAGATGATCTGACGAATTGAGCAGTTCAGCCCAGCATCCTTGTTCAGCTCCTGAGAACGAGCTTATTTGGAAACTATCATTTTCAAAACAGGAAAACTCCCTACTTTAGTGTCTACTTTATTCCTACATCAGAAGTAGGAGTCTTTTCAAAGTCTGTTTTTTTTTTTTTTTTTTTTTTTTTTTTTTTTTTTTTCATTGTTAGCTGAGGCCTGAGTACACAAATTGCTGTCAGAAACCTGTACAAGATTTTTCTAGTCGACATTCTTATATTCAGGGTGGATATGGGGTTTTCCTTCTCTTTCATCTCTTTCCTGGATCCTCAAGATCAATTCCCTTCCCTCATTTTCTCTATTACTGATCTTCTTCCAGGAAGGAAGAAGACATACCAGGGTCCTACAATGCAGCAGTGTGGGAACAGTCAGCAGCTATAGAGATGCAAAATATGGTAGAAAGGATTACAGTGAAGAGCATGGCCAAGAGGAGTGTAGAGAGTGGGGAGATGTGTGTATACAGGGAACTGGGAGATGAGAGGCTAGGAGAGGGTCTGGAAGAAGTCCGGAACTGGTTTTAGGGGGAAGTCCTTGATGAAAAGAAAAAGGCAAGTGTCATAGCCATCTTCAAGGCCAAGTAGAGTTGAGGGAACTGCAGGTCAGTCAGCCTAACCTCAGTCCACAGTAAGGTCATGAAACAAATTTCCCTGCAAACTACTTCCAAGTCTTTGAATGACAAGACATTATTTGAGCCAGTGTGGATTTATGAAGGGTAAATCAAGTTTGACCACCCCAATTCCTTCTGTAATGAGATAACTGGACAATTTGCTTGGGGACGCGCAGGGCCCAGCCCACTGCGAAGCCAGCACAACGCAAATGGCTCCTGAGAAGATGATAGTCTGGTCATATGCTCTGCTGTTGACCTTGGTATGGTGAAAATGTGGTGAAAGCCTCATGGCTGCTGGGGCCTGCAGCACAAGGGCAGCAGGATGGTGAGGGTGCTGTGTGGGTGCCACAAGAGGGCACCTCCGTGTCAGCCCATGGAGGTGGCTTAGGGACTTGGAGTAGAAGCTGACCAGGGAGATGCCTGCAATGGGCCAACCAGGCGTGGAGCCTGGGAGCACGGTGATATGAACCAGAAAGACCTGAGGAGTCAGGGCTTCCTCCAGGAGCACCTGGGCTGAGGCCTCCACCTCTGCTCAGCTGTGGGAAGTGTCCCTTGTCACTCTGCTCTGGGTGACGTGGGGACAACCTGCCTGGAGTTTCTAGCCTTGCCCAAGGTTTCTAACCTTGGTGAGGGCTCAGGTAGGAGTGAGTCACTGTCATGCCAGTGCCAGATTTTCCACTTCACAGTGGATTTCAGGTTTAAATCTAGGAATTTCCATGCAAAATGCTACCTGGTGAAATGCTGTCTCAGCAGTGTCAAGCAGTCAAAAGTCAGGGGGAAGACTTTTGCTGCCCATAGGCAAAGAAGCACAGGACAGAGACGGGCAAGTGCAGGCACTCCAGCACTGACACAGCAAATGCTTTCATGCCAAGAGCTTGTTGTGTGGATCTGGTCGTAATGAATGAGCTCTTGTCTGGCAGCACGTCCGCACAGTCCTACTTTTCAGCATGCATGTGTGGACTGATGTGTCCTCACTAGCAGCCTTTACCTTGCAGTTACAGGAGGAAATCCAAGTAGGTCATGGGAGAAGGGATCCAGAGCTATCTATTTTGTCTGAGCAAAGACGATCTCTAAGTGTAGCTGAATTGGAAGTCTGTGCAGCAAAGAGAGCTTGCAGTTGGCTTTCTGCTTTAGATTTTGTCATTGTAGTCAAAATATGGATTTTAATAATGTATGCTTGTGTTACGTATGTTGAAGTATTTATGTTAATATATCTTCCATGATTTGATATGATTTGATATGAAATAAATGATTTTGGACCTGCAGTATACTTTGGATTGGCTTGTAAATTTTGGATGTAAGATCAATACTAGGTCATTCATCATGACCAAAATAGGGTTGAATTTACTTTGTCACTGAAAGAAACAAGAAGAAAGACTTCAAAGAAATCTTTCTGGTTTTGAAAACCCATATTTATAATATGCAGAACAACAAACCATTTCCTAAAACATAACTACAGGTCAGCGACTTTTCAATCTATTTTTCCATCACAGTTCCCCTGTGTACTATATTCCAATTGCTATATTAATCTCGGTCAACTTCTCAGAGGTATTTACTAATCTTCTGCACTTTAATATCACATGCAGTCACAGACGCTCTGTAAGATTCTTTGCCTACTCATTCTCAGTTAATTAACATGACCATACTTTAATGAAAGTTGGAAGCTGACACTTGCATGTCCATCCTAAACACTGTGTACTTACAAAATTGCCATATGTATTTATTGTTGTGCTCCATAGACAAATCAAACTCCTCCATGGAGCCCAGGGCATAAAAGTGAGCTGGGCCTCAAGAAAGTGCAGTGCATTGTAAGATGTGGGCAAAAACCGGCTTGTCTCTTCAGAGCTTCGTTTGAGCTTGGCTTCTTCTTCAGCATCTCAGTCATGTTCTTTTTAAAATCTGGATACAAGCTGAAAAACAAAACAAACCAACAACCAAAACAACAACAACAACAACTTTTTTATTTGTTTCCAAATTATCTCTGAAAAAAAAAGTATTTTTTCCTCTTTTAAAATTAGCATTTAATTTAAATGGAGAGGCATTTAGTACAAGAGAAAAGAAAGGTATGGTTGTGGTGAGGAGATTAGAATTGTTGGCTTTCATTTGCTCTTGGCAGATCACAAAAAGAAGAGTTCCTCAAAAAGATACCCTATCTAAAGAATATAAAGAATTCCTAACAGCCTTTGAAGCATGCAGATTCTCTGGGAGGTTTCCAGGAGTAAGCAGCAGGACTGCCAATAGTTCAGCTGACTGGAAAATGAACATAAACACATACAAAATTACTCTGAACTGTACCCAGGTGAAATGTGCAGCATCTAGTTTGCGTTTAGGGAAACCAGTGGTTTCTCAGACTTGACAAAACCTTTTTACCCCATCAAAGCAGAAAACTTAAAACAGGCTTTTTAACAAACATGTTATAAGAGCATCTTGTGTGCTAATGAAGAGTCTTAATTACAAATGCCAAGGCAGGATGCTTGTTTAATTTCTGACTTTCTATTTGCATAATTCACAAGTTCACTGAGGAATGCGCAGTTTCATTGCTGTTCTTCTGAGTCATGCCATGCTTACTGTTTGCTCTCAGCTCACATAATTTGTAGTTGTGCCTGGGAGTTTGTTTAGGTCTCAGAGCTCCTAAGTTTGAAAATACAGGCATTTATGTCTTTTCCTAGAGGAAGGAACTCATGATTTTCGCATAATATATAGAAATGGTTGTGGTAGCTAAACTATATGTTGTTGTTGTTGTTGTTTTTGATGCTGACGAGTAGAAATGAGCTGCCTATAATCTTTTTTTTTTTTTTAGGATAAATGTATATTGTCATAAGAATCCACATGACCAAAATTCAGTTTTGATGCCACTTTTGATGAAATTTTCAGGGAAGAGATCAGCAGCAGACACTGATTTCTGCTTAAAACCATAGAGGGAGTGTTGGAATAGCTAATAGTATACCTACATCTGACTGAAACAAAAGGAATGAGGCTTCTGGTTCCCACTCACATGAATATATATATATATGTATATATAAATGTGTGTATATATATATATGTATAGGGAAGATCTCCCAGAGAAGAAAGAGGGTAACAAATAGCCGTGTGGGTATGGCAGTCCACACATGAATGAACATAGAAGAAAGAGTAGCTTAAACAAGAATTTCTGACTTAGTATATTTATGTAAATCTTCAGGGCCAGATTATGAGCATATGTCTTGTATAGAAAGTCCTGGGTCCTTCTTTCAGGACCTACACAAGACTTCCTCCCACAAAGTTATTCCTGTCTCCTTTATATCCAAGTTTCATTTCTTGAATGGACATTCAGGAAAATGCTATCTCATTAATGTTAATCTATTTCTCTCTCATGAGAGAGAGTACATGATGGCAGGGACACACAAGGAATTCCTTTTGGGGAGAAAATAGCTAATTTCCCTTTTTTCCCTCCCCCTATTTATGTAGTTAGCTAGCCCAGAGATCGTCCACACCCTGGAGAACTCATTCATTGTTTATATCCAGGCTGGTGGGAAGGTTTGCACCAGCACGAGAAGAAAGCCACTGTGGTCTGTGGCAAGCTGTGATTTCACTTGAAAACATGTATCTCAGCTCCCCAGGCAAGCCTCCAAGCAAGCCAAGAGATCAGGGGAAGCTAATATGTTGTGATGCAGACTGTTGGTCTCTTTGAAGGCAAGCAGGTGATTGGAAATTTTATGCCAGCTTGGTGGGGATGGGTTTCAGGTTGCTTTTTCTTCTCCTACTGAGCCAGGAGAACAGGCTGTAATGAACAGATGAGCTTGGCCTGATGTCTGAACCGCAGCACAAGACCAGGCTCTGGAAGGGGCCTGACGTATTGTAGCTGCTCTGTCAGGTACAGGCAAGCCACTGTGGGAAGTGGAGGAAAATCAAAAGGCCTGAGACAGGAATCTTGCAAAGGATTAAGGTGGACTTAAGCATTTTGCTTCTCAGCTTTCTGAAATCTCTTCACAGGTCTATCAGGCACCTGAGGTCCTTTTGTTTTGATCCTTTATGCCAAAGTATGGTGGCATAAAGCATGTGGTGGGCTGGCTCCTCCACTGCCTGGGACCTTTCTTCTGAGACCTTCCATTCAGTATTTACTTCAGCATATGCTAAAGGAATTTTAGAAATTTATTACATTGAACTTGCATAGACTGTCAAACAGGCCCACTCTCCGCACAAACTCAACAATTTACAGGCCTGCACTGAAACGTAATTTTTTAATACTAGCCCAAAGTTCATTATTTTGCTTAAAAAGAAAAAAAAAAAGTAAGAACAGGTGCTCTCTGCAAATGTATTTATTAAAGTACCTTGGTTGCTCTGAATTGATTTATGTATGGTAATTATCTTGTAATGTAATTAGAAGGCCTCATACTTGCTTTCCTTTAACTTGCTGCTTTGATGTTGCATATGGGCGTCTATATTGCTCTGTGGGATACAGTCCAAAGCTGTTTGGATTATGGCCAAATTACTAATGTGGAGACAAGTTTGGAAAACAGAAGTTTTAAAGACAAGCAGTCACAGGAAGGTTTTTTTTCCTGTCATTCTGTTTTAATGTTGAAGTTTAAAACACTGATTAGTATAGTAGTTTTTTTGCCAGAATTTACCAATAACCAGTGATGGTAGCAAACTTTTACCCTTTTTTGAGCTAGGAAAAAAACCTCTGAATGTTCATCTAGAAGAAAGATGGTTTATGGGGGGTCATATGTAAGCAGAAATTTTGGGAACCTCTATGTTTCGAAAAGGATCTCCTGGAAAATCTCTCTCAATCCAATCAAACTGTTCAAGTGCACAATGGGAGTTTACAGAAAAGCCAGATTTCTACTCATGATATTTCCTTCTTCTGAAAAGTGCAGTAAAATCTACAGGCACAAGGTCCAGCTTTTAATCCAAGACATTTTGTTTATATTGAAGACCAAAATTGTGTATGTATCTCAGTGCAAACACAGCCACAATTATAGGCGAACAAAATGACCTGCTTACAGCTGATTAATCCCAGAAAGTTCCTGAAATATAAAATGAACAGTAGATGAGCTGTGCTTAAGGAGAGAACTTGTACTAAGAAAATTTAAAAAGGAGAAGGAGAAGGAGAAGGAGAAGGAGACGGAGACGGAGAAGGAGAAGGAGAAGGAGAAGGAGAAGGAGAAGGAGAAGGAGAAGGAGAAGGAGAAGGAGAAGGAAAAGGAAAAGGAAAAGGAAAAGGAAAAGGAAAAGGAAAAGGAAAAGGAAAAGGAAAAGGAAAAGGAAAAGGAAAAGGAAAAGGTCTCATTCCCTGGACCAAACTAGACCAAATACAAGTATTTTTAAATCATTGTTTGTGGGGATGATTCTACACACAAAATCCAGCTTTCAGTAATTAAATATGTGGCATTAATTCACCGTTGAAGATAATAGTCCTAAAGATGAATAACTGAAAGAAAAAGAACTTCTCAGCCATCTCTGGATTTCGAATTTTAGTAGTTTTAGAGAAGAAGACAAAATGTTTGGTAAGAAAAAATAATGGACATATTGCATAAAACAAATGTGTAGGTTTTAGAGAGGGAAATGATCCTGTAATCCATTCAATTATCCATGTAATCTTAATTCTCTTGTCTTGCTCATGCATTCCTTGCAATAATGCTTCTCTGATCGTCAGTAGGAATTTTGGAGTAATTGCTTCAAAATTTACTATTTTTCCTATATATATCTGTTAATATTCATAATTATGAATATTTAGAATTATGTGCCTTGTACTGAAATTCCATTAGAAGTGCTTTTTAATAAAATGATGAGCCATTGAATAACCTAGAAACACCTGGACAGCATTAGGTAATTTTGATATGCCTCTGTGCATATCATCCACAACATTAAAATAGTTTTCATTTTATTGCAAAATTAAACTTAACACTCCGCATTTTTTCTGTAAAGCTCACAAAATACACCCTCTGAGATCCCACAAGCTCTTTCCTCAAAAGGTAAATATTCACCATTTATGTATCTGCAGCACGGAGCCCTTCTGAGCCCTACCCCTCCATCCCTCTCAGCTCTCCCTTCCTCCAAGCCTCTCCACCAGCTCCTCTGTTTGGCAGCTCCCACAAGGTGCCCTCAGCAGCAGCAACCCCACCACGAGCCCCGCCATCCCCCTTCCCTTGCCTGCAGCTTCTGCGGGCTGAAGTTGCGAGCAGAACATCACTCGTTGCAGGTGCTTTGAACAGGGCTTTCACATCGTAAATATAGTGTTTGTGATGATTTCAGCTTTCTGACAACTCTGTTGCTACCAGCAGCACTCCAAACGCTGTACCAGGTGAAGGTAAGTGAGGCATGTTTAAGCCTGTACATTGGCCTCTCCATTGGACTCTTTCACTTCTGCACTAGATGCCAGCAGAGTACTTGCCTTTCTGGGTTTTTATGTATCACTAGTTATCTGTGAGAGCGTATCTGTCTATTTTGCCTCGGGACAGCAGGCTTGCATGTCCTAGGATCTTGTCTCTTATGTTAACACACAGGTAAAAATGCAGCTGACAGCTGTGAGGTTTTGCTTTGGGGTTTTATTCCACACCCCATTCTGTAAAACCAGGAGTATTGGTGCAAACCTTCAGGGTAAAACCAAACCAAACCAAACCAAACCAAACCAAACCAAACCAAACCAAACCAACAAAACAAGCAGCAAAAGAAGATACGCATTGTGTGCTTCAGGTGAAGGAGAAATTTGACCACTCCAACCCTCAAATATCCTTTTTTTTTTTTTTTTTTTTTTTTTTTTTCTTTTCTGTAAATTCCTAAAAACAGAGTTATTTACAGAACGATTAAAAAATAAATTTATAAGTTTCTTGAGACTATAGGAAATGCATGTGTACAGTGAACTCCACAACCCTGAGCCCATTACAGATATGATTCCATCCTGTGGGGAAAGAGGTGGTTTCTGCAAGTCTGGGAGATCTGAATGACGTAGGGTTTGCAGGTCAAACAATCACAGCGTGCAGGCAAAGGCATGCATTACAGCAGAGCTAGCCCTTTGCTCTCCTTTCAGCCTAGCCACCCTCAAAGAGATGCTGGGCAGAAAGACAGGATTTACAATTGCTGCAATGCTTGTTGGATCAGACGCCTGGTACTGCTGGTCTATTCCTTGCACAGGGGGCTACAGCTCAGTTGGACCCAAATCCAGGGGGACCAAAGTAGAAAGACAGTGCTTGAGTCTTGTGGATCAGACTACAGGATGCCTACCCAGCTGGGGTTAGACAAACTCAAGCCAGATGTCATTAATATCAACATACAAACCAGATCTTTTCAGTGAAGTCTCCCCACTCCCTCCCTTGCAACACAAGCAATCTTTTTAATCGTTTCTTAAACAATCTTGATGTGCAAAGCTAATGACAGGTATGACAGGACAGAGAAAAACACCCTCTCTCTGGTCGTGACAAACCCTAATTTTGAGTTGCATGTGGCTCCCACAGCACACAGAGGTGGGACTCGCCTTGCCTGACTGGCGATGTTCACAGCGCAGCAACCTACACCTGCAGTAGGCCATTAAACTTGGTGACAATCAGATCAGCACATCTGGCGACATCTTGGGGGCCATCTACCTCATTCTAAAGACACCCATAGGGTGTGAATCATACCCTAGGTCGCAACGGCATCTGTGGGGGTGTAGACACCTTGCTGACATGGCCATCCTAATTGCAGATGTCTGAAGTTTGGGTGAACTGAACCCAACCACCACCACTTCTCAGATTACCCTGTGGTCACGACCACACAGAGTACAGCCCAGGATCTACAGAGCAATCGTGGGACTTGTTTGTCCCACAGTTTATCGCACACTTGGGATCAAAATTTGTTTATTGACCTTTATATGGTCATTTTCATTTAGCTCTTTTGTCTCTTTCATTTCTCTCCCCTACCCCAACACGCTCGCACACATAAATCACGTGCACACACAGAGAAAATTAAACCTACAGTAGACATCAGCCCGAGGGCTGAACTAATGTTCCTTGCATACATAGCCATTATGGAAATCGGAACGGAAAATTTCAGCGAGTCACCATCAATAACAACCGGTTCAGACTCAAATGTTTTTGACTTGTTGAAAGCAAGTCCGATCAAAAATAACCTGGAACACTTTTAGACTTGTTGAGAATACTTGTGGGTGTGGTCGTAATATGTTTCGTCTGTGTGCTGGGGAGCCTTCCATTAGTTTTTATGCTGTAAGTTTGCCAGGACATACTCGGCTTCATTCAGCACAAATTCCATTAAAGGCGTTTATCGTGGACAACAAAAGTGCGTGAATATGCTATAAGAAAATGCATCTTTGAACTTAACAGAGCCTTAGCGGATGCGCCACTAGGTGCTAGATGTGTCAATTAAAAATGCTGAGGTCCAAAGGTTCTGCAGTCTTAAATGGCCGCACCATTACGTTGCTTCATACCATTTTTGCACATACCAGTTGCTTTGTAGTGTACAGGTCTGGAAGGGAAATCTTACTGGAAAACTGAAGTCTGTTAGTAAGAAGATTCACTAGTCCTTCTTTCAACCTCTCCATGCTATTGTGTTAGGAATTACACGTCTTTAGAGATGATGAAAAAATAAGTGCAGTTTAGCATCGGTGTGCACCTTGCTTTCTAAACTCCTTAAATAATAAAAATAAATAAAAGGTGGAGTAAAAGGCAATTGATTTGGAGCCTACTGAATCCACCAAACCCTGCCTCTCTGTATGATCTGTCTCCACCCCTTCCGGTCAGGATGATTTGTGTGCTGAGCGTCTCCTCCTCGTCTCCCAATCCCCAGGGCTGCAGAAGAGTTGAAAAGCACCTGGAAACTGGATGGGCAGCAGAAGCAGCAGCTGGAGCAAAACTGCCAGCAGAACGGGTTTTCTTCTTGCCGTGTTTAGGGAAGCCTAGCTGGTATCTCACCGAGCAGAGGAACCGAGCTGGGATAACGCAGGATCCTGTACTCCAGGTATGTCATGGCAAACTGGTCCACGAAGACTGAGCTGGCAGCAGAGGGAGGCTAACTGCTTGTAACTGTGTTGAGTGGGAGAAATCTGAAATTGCTAAGCAGTCAGAAACAGCTCTTTGAAAAATATGCAAAACATTCAGCAAAAACCACTCCTTTAAAGAAAGACTTTTATTTTGACTTCATTAAAAAAAAAAAAAAAAGGTAAAAAAAAAAAAAAAAAACAACTGCACAAAGACAAGTATTAAGGAGCAGATAAGGTAAAGATAGAGGATATCAACTTAGGGAAAAATTAGATTTTGAGTGTCTGCAGCTGTGGCATAGCAATAGGTCTGAGGACAACCCAAACGCTTTTCCCTCTAAATGTCATCATACATTGGCACAAATAGGTAAGGGAGGTAGTACGTTCACTTGAAGCTTTAACTCTAGACTGCCTGACTTTGTGGGAGGCATCCTACTTCAGTCACAGTCTGAGGGCTTTCTGTAGGAATTACTGGCCATTATTTTATAGCCAGCAGAAGCAAGATCATGCTACAGGACCACAATCTCTTTTGCCCTTATGGTAATGAATTCCCATTCTTTCCCTTGTTTGGTCCACTGGAGCATTTAGCATTGAAATTAATTACCCATGGTGTTTAAAATGTTATCCCTGGACCCAGGAAAAAGGCAGACATGTCACATCTTGGCAGCATTAGTGCTAGGTCCTGGCAAAAAGCAAAGCAATATGAGATCATGTGCTCCTATCCACTTTACGAGAAGTGGGGATTATCCTTAGGAATATCTTTTCCTCAGTTTTATCTGATTGTTTTTGAAAGAATATTAGCCTCACCTCTCAATTATGTTTTTTGTTTGTTTGTTTTTTAATGAAAACTAAGACTTGACAGGTTATAATCATGTTATTTGCTGCTCCCTACAAATGAATTAGTTTGGGTCTGTCCTGCCATCCAAGGGAGCCCACCTTTGCCTTGTGATAACACTGAATGATTCTCCTCAGTTTTTTTTTATTACTTGCACAAAAGCTGGGTGGCACTGAGGAACTCAGTAAACCAAGGAAGTGAGACAAAGAAGCTATAAGGAGGCTTTCTCTAAACCAGCAAAAGGATGCCCTGGAACTCATGGATGTCTCTGCTTGTTCCCTGGTAGCAGTAGTTTCCCCTGCTCCTTGCTTTGTGCTAGTGCCTGTGTCTCATCCATGCTAGAGCTCAGTGATGAGAAGCAGGCTGTAGAGGTGAGGTTCTGCTTGCCTGGAACCAGGCCGTGGGGAAAGCAGGAAGAGGAAAAGTGCAATGGATGAAATCGGTGGCAAGAGGGAATGAGGTGAGACAGGACAGGTAGGAAATATCCTGGGTCGTTGCTTCACTACACCGTGTTGCACAGATCAAAGCGGGAGGGAACAAAGCTTCTGACTAAACAGGATCCCATCAAAGACTTCTAAGCAGTTCAGGTGTGGCTGGCTATTTACTAAGGTCTTCGCAGCCGGGTTCCTGGAGAAGAGCCAGCTGGCTGGGAATCAATCAAGATAGGCCAAAGAAATGATTTCTGGGAAGCTACCGAAAGATAGACAGTAGGCTTTTTCACAACTATTGCAAAACTTAATGCCTCCTAAACACTATTTCCTTGAAGGGGACACCATAGGTTGTGCCCTTCTGAACTAAAGGTGCTAATGGGTTAAGACCATGGCTGCCATCTCAGAAGCCAGTGGTGTTAGCTGACTTTGGGGATACCTGTCAGTTCTTCAAGAAGACTCTTGCACTCATTCATCTTAGGTTAAAAAAAAAAAAAAAAAAAAAAAAAAAAAAAAGATAGGAAGTACTTTTGCAAAAACAGACATCATTCAAGCATTTTCAGTCCTGTTATGGGGAACATGAGCTAGGAGACACTCTTCCACATGTTACAACATCTACTTGCATGTAATGCCAAAGCAATGGAGGTTTTAGTCCTGAAGATCAGGATAATTCATGCTTCCTAATACCAACCCAGGCATTCAGATGTTGAAAATGTGGGAGAACAATTAACAAGTGTAATCAGCTCTCAGTTATCAGCAGAGGGAATTACTCACTGTGTAAGATCACCCATCTCATGGCTATCTGTGAAGCAGCTTGATTCTGGCAGTAATGTCACATCCATCCAGTTCCTACAGCTCTGCAGCACACTTTAACATCCAGGAGCTGCTGTGGTGATAAAGCATATTTAGTCAAAGTCAGTGCTCTACCTGTCAGACCTGATGACTCCATCCCCAGGGTTAGGAGTGTATCATCTAGGTACACCGTTCTTCCACTAGAAGAACGGTGTACCTAGATGATACATGTACTTTGGGAAGGCCGATTATCTTGGGCATAAAGCAGCCTAAATGCATTAAAAAAAAAAAAAAAAAAAAAAAAAAAAAAAAAGTGATGCTATCATTGAACCTGTTTTAATTTAGCAAGCTGCTCCTGAAGACCTAATTGGATTTATTGTACAGATGGATTATAGTACTACTTTTAATTAAAAGATAAGATTATACAGATTATACTTTTTGCACAGAGTCCATTCCATGCGCCAGACACAGTCAGAACAACTTCTGACTTTAACTTCTCTGGCATTTGCTTGCTTTCTTGCAATCCCTTTCAAAGCCGTATGGGCCCAAGGCCTTGCAACCTAGTTTGGAAACCAGCACTGCAGCCAGTTGCCAGCTGTGCCCAATAGACTGGGTGCCATGGGCTGCAAGAAGCACTGGATGCTATCCTTTTCTGTAGCAGCTGAGTGCTGTGCCTACCCTCACATAATTCAGAGAAAACAGTTTGTGATTCCAGCTGAAGACACATGTGACTGCTGCAAATGGTCACTTTCTCCTACATCTGGGGAGAGTACAACATCTGAAGCTGTACCGCTTCATGCCAGTGCTGAAGAGTTGCATGGGAGCAAAACAAAAGTGACATGAGACTTAGGACATTCATGAACATATTATTTGTCATTTTGTAACTTTCTGTCCCTCTTTGCAGCTTAATTAGTTATAGACTAAGAACCATTCTGCACAGGAACATTGCTTTTGCATTATTCTACTTTCTCCTTTCAGACAAGGATGTCAATATTATTTTCAAAAAAATATTGAATTACTTTCTGCAGGTTGCATTTGCCCTTATTTGTCTTAATCTTGTATTAGCAAATTAGACTTCTCACTCTTCTTTTTTCATTTCCCCTTCCAGGTTTCCAAATGGCGGATCCTTTCCTGTATAACACTGGAGAAAGATCTGGATATGGGTGCCTTGGACACGAAGTACAAGTTGAGCACATCAAGGCATATGTCTGTAGACCATCTTTTTTCACAGACAAAGCTGTGATTGTGATTCATGATATATTTGGATGGCAGTTCCCAGACATTAGATATATAGTTGATTTGATTGCAGGTCATGGATACATGTAAGCACCCATCTTTACCATTTTTCTGTTAAGAAATACACTGATAGATCACCAGGCCCAAAGCTAAGCATGGTATACGTTTTCCACACACATAGGGCAGCCAGACCATTTTACTTGGTGTGAACAGAAATGTTCCCGTGGCCACCAAAGCTACTGAAACTGACCAAACAGAAATGTCTCCCTGAGCAAAAAGCTAGAAGGAGGGTCATGAAGTGCCAGTGTTTGTGCTTATGTGGCAGTGCAGGTGATTAAAAGATAAGCAATAACAATGTTGGTATGCACTTTTAAGTTGTGTAAGTTTGCCATACCAGGCCTTTTGGAGTCCAAACAACAATAAGGGTTGCTTTAGCTTTTACTAGCAAAGAGCTAAATATTTGTTCATATATAATCAGGAGGGTTGCTCTATCCCTTTACTATTGTATTGTGTCTTTTTTTTTTTTTTTTTTTTAATTTCCATTGCAAGACATATACTTTTAGCTCTGCCGATTGCCAGAACAGGATGAGTAGAATATGATTCAGATGATAACCATGTAGGTGTGTACTCTGGAGTAGAAAAAACATAAGAAAACATTTAGACATCCACAGATTCACCCCACCTGGATGTGAAAGTTGACTTGTTTCCATGTCTCACACAGAACCATCTGCCCAGACTTTTTCAAGGGGAAAGACCCCTGGAAAACTACTGATCACTGGCATGACTTTGCTGACTGGATGAAAGAACATGATCCTGTGAAAGTAGATAGGTAAGATGCATATTTGTGCTTGAATTTAAAAAGCATTCAGCAAACAAGGGGAATTTATATGTGTCTGAAGTGTTTAAAGTGGCACTTGACAGTGAGGCAAGATGGCTGCATGCACACAGTCATTTATTCTGGGTGGTTCTTCTGTGGTCCTCAGCACTGCCTTTAGATTTGGAACAGATCATCTGCTCCATCCATCACTCTACTTACTGTCCCCATCTCGTTTCCATGGACCCTTTTCTAACTATGTCATGCTGCCTGCACAGGCCTGTAACTGGTGTTTCACAGCCCTTCCGCTCACCAGTGCTGAGACTGCCTAAGCTCCTCAGGATAAGGAGGAAAACTCTTCCACAAGTGCTAAAGCTATCTGCCACTTGTCACTTGCTCACCTTGCTTTCTGCCTTGTAAATGATAGTAGGTGAGATAATCTCCTGAGCAGCACTAGATCAAAATTTGCAAGACTGACCCAAATCTATGAGACATATGATCAATTGCACTGGTTTTCTCTATTTGTGAAGTACAGGAACTACTTCCTGTAGATCCAAGCAGTGCCTGTAACAAAGCTTCCCTGTTTCTTCAGCATCTATTACCACAGCCTAAAACTTGAGATAATAATAGTGAGACAGTGACACCCTATTACTCAGCTATCATCTTGTACAGCACAAAGTGTTTTTCTGGCCCCTTCAAGAGGTTCCAGTGCTCGCACCCTAACTTCAATATCCCTCAGCATAGATTTTGACAGTAGAGTTGCAGAAGCTGAGACTGAATTTTTGGAAAAAACAAATGACTAATACCTATAAAAATTAATCCGACATACCCGTAACTTTCCTTGTGCCATTTCAAATAAACTAGCTCTGAAAGAGCCCATCCATTCACAGTGTGCTCCTCCTGCAGGCCTAGAACATGATCTTCTGATCATATCACTCTCATACTGCTTTCTTGTCAGCCTAAGCAAACCTGTGATGACCATACTAATATGCCTAATACTTGAAAATATAGTTATTAGTATATGTGGTCTGCATTTAAAATTAATTTAAAATTCTTTAGATAATCAGAAATATAAACTATTGACACTTACGAAGTTAGTAATAAAAAATTAATTGAAAATGTGACCTGCTCTGGTCTACACTAAAAACAATTTTTATACTTTATGCATTGTATACAATACCTCACACAGTATCTTTATTTTTTATTTTTTTATTTTTTTAAACATTATAGCTGCTGACAGTTTAATTTGGAGTAGTCGCTAATTTGATATAGAATTTTTGCATGTAGGCTTGGTAAGATATTATTAATATTAACTCATGCAACAGGCATGACACACTTAAGATAAAACTTTATCTAAATAGGTGAACCCTGTAGAGATAGCACAGTGAAGCTTATCTGTTCCCACATTCCATAAAGTAAGGTGCTGTTCTTCTTGCAGATATGTCTTGGTTTTTGTTCTGTACTAAACAAAGTGATTCAATTAAAAAAAATGCTTCTTTTGAAAACAAAGGAGTGGGTCACAATTCAGGTAAGTATTTTAGTACCTACAACTGTTTATGGCTACTAAACTAGGACCACAGATGTTAACTCTCATTCAAGAATAGAAACTACTGCTTTGGTTTGCAATTTGCCTTTTTTTTTTTTTTTTCTTAATGTATTCTCTGTTTTAAATAATTGGGGGGTGCCGATGGAAAAAAAAAAAAGTATCTCTTTTAATTTACTTCTTAAATTGTCAAATATTGATTCTGCTATAGATTCCTTAGTTCCCTTTTGTTTATATGTCTTAGGGAAGCTGATGTTGTCTTGAAGTATCTAAAGGAACAATGCGGTGCAAAGAAGATTGGTATCGTTGGGTTTTCCTGGGGTGGAATGGCAGTACACCACTTGATGCTGAGAAATCCTCAATTAGACGCTGGGGTGTCCCTCTATGGTAGTGTAGAATACATGAAAACTTACATGGGCTGACACCACTATATGTAGTTTCTAAGTCTAGTTATTGCTTTGTAATGATTTCTGTAAATACTAAACTCAAAGGTGAGTTGCAGATTTTAATTACGGTTATTTCAGCAGTATGCTATATTGATATCAATATTTAAGAATGGTGTAAAATTAAAAAAAAAAAAAAAGTATTTCCTTTGGCACATAAATTTTCTAAGTATTTTTTTAGTGTTTAGAGAGTTGGAACAATATTTTCCTTTTTTTTTTTTTCATCCATCAGAATAGAAGCTGTCCTGAAGTAAAAAATGTATTTAACAAGTAAACCTAAATAGAAATTTTGTCTTTGAATTTTTCTTTCATCTTGCAAGAACGTTAACCTCACTGACAGACTGTTTCTCAAACACATTACAGGAATAATTAGGGACTCTGAAGAAAGATACAACTTACTAAATCCCACATTTTTCATTTTTGGTGAGAAAGACCACACTATTTCTCATGACCAGGTAAGCTGTAAATGATTTTTATTTTTCCTTTGTTCTTCTATCCTACACAGAAACCATAGCTTGTTAGAAACTATTTTCAGATACAAAAAAACAGACAGACTAGATTGTTTTGCTTCTATTTCAACTCCCCACATATCTTGCTTAGGTTCTTCAAAACTTCCTTTTGGGGCTGAAAAATGCAGTGAAGACCAGTGATTGGTCTCAGTGGCTGGATAGAGTGTGAAATTGAGCAGGGAGATCCAACTGGTATGAATCAAACACCTTAAAGACATGGATATTACTGCCATGGATGGGAGAATGGGTAGTAAACCTAATGAACTTGGACCCAGAATGGGAAAAAACAAACAAACAAACAAACAAAAAACAGCACTCAGAAACAGAACTTTCAGATGATGTGGATCAGTGATTAATTGCTTTTGGTACAACAAGGCAAAATGAACTCTGTCAAAAGAGTGGTTGTGAATTTATAAAAAAACAAGCTCACAACTTGTGGATCCTGTTTTGAATCCTGGATGCCAACTATATTCCTAAATAACCCCTATCATAAGCTCATCTGAAAGGTTGGATAAATACATGGATAGAAACTGGAGCACTCTTCTGTGCATACATTTTTTCTCTTTAGTGACAATGATAACATACTACCTCTGGTGTAATTACAAATTCTTCATTCACCATCCGTTTTTCTGGTTAAAGTCATCCTTCCCCTCCCCCATGGAACACAGTTTTCATGAATACACACATTACACCTTGAAACCATACCTTTTCCTCCTGAGATTTTCTCTCTCAGAGTTACCTGTGCAGTTTTTTATGAAAAAATCCTGAGTTTAATAAAAAACGTCCTCAAATGGATTGTTTTCTGCACTAAGTAATAAAGGGTTGTGTGAACAAAGAAACATAAACAAGAAATATATTACATGAGGTGAAACACACAATAGGTAGAATTAAGCTTGCGGGGGTGAACATTCTTTTTATATTCTGAGTTTCTCATGGGAATAAGCACAAAAATATGTATATATATGTATGCAGGAAAATAATCATTAACACTGTATGTATACTTAACATCTGAAGATTGCACAAGAGCAATGCCTTTTTGTTGTAAACTAAAAATAAGTAACAGTTTTTTCTTAACTATCAAAATATTTTAGACTGAGAATCATTGGGATTTAGAGAATATGTTCTCTCAAGATCAGAGTTTAAAATCAGGTTACAAGCCATATTAAGTCTCTGAATATAATTGCACCTGTTCATTTACAGCAACGAGATTTGCCAACTCTTCGCAGTCACTGTTGAGGGTTCTTAGATGTACCCATACTTTTGAAAACCATTTCAGTCTTACATTCCACAGAAGGGTTTTCTCATCTATTGATCAACAAAAACCTGCTTCAAACATAACAGTGGAGAAAAGGCAAAGATGTAGGAACATGAGTAATGGCAAGTTTGGCAAACGTACAAAACCACAAGCTAACAGAAAAATGCTTTCTTTTACAGATTACCTTACTGGAGGAGAAGTTGAAACAGTACTGTAAAGTTGCATATAAAATTAAAGTTTATCCTGGACAGGTTCATGGGTTTGCACAACTGAAGCCAGAAGACATGAAACCTGATGATAAACCTTATATTGAAGAAGCTAGAAAGGACATGATTGACTGGATCAAAATGTTTATTTGACAAAAACCATGAAGTAACACTAGGCTTCACAATTAGAGATCAATTTAATTAAATTATAGAGAAGAAATCAGTCAGTTGGAAGATATTTTATTTTGAAAACTAGGAACATTTTAACTTATAGTTCTTTATTTTTTACAAGACTCACAGAAGATTGTGAGCTCAAAGTTGGACTAAAGGACTTTTAGACATTAAAAAGTTGCTTGAATTTATCTTGCTTCGTATTTGCTTCATTATTCTGCATTATGACATCAATAGTAATGAAACTGCTTATCCATTCTTCTGTCCTTGTGGGTATGACTTTTTATTTTGGCATTACTTGAGTTACAGTTTTTATTTCGGTATGAGGATTCATAGGTGCTATCATGAAAACACCCTGTTTTTGCATGCATGAAGACAGTACTTTTATTATCTGAAACATATTTGTTTCAAATATACATGTATTGCTGTACTGAACAGAATTTCCCATGCATTTTCCCATTTCCCATGCATTTTCCCACCATTTCTCTGCAAACCTCAGAGGGCTGAGTGTGTCCAACAACACTAATGCAAGGCGAACACCGTGCTCAGCCCCAACCCAGAGCAGCTCTGGGGCCCTTCCTGGCCTCCCCACCCCAGATACCTGCAGCCATACCAAGTCACCAGCTTTGTCTTGTTCAGCCGAACATCTTGGCCCTGGTCCTGCAGCATTCACACTTCCCGGGGGAGAGCTCTGGGCTTTGGTGCTGCTGTCACCGTGTTCTTAGGTAGCCTCAGAAAAATCCTCCAAATATTGCAGGCTGGTGAAGACAGTGCCACACGTTAACATGGTTTTCGTAGTAATTGAGTGTGTGTGTGAGCATGATAAGACTTTTTGCTTATCAAGAAAATAAAAAACCTGAGGGAGTTGGGAAAGCAAAATACACATTCTGTGGGGAGCCCCCTCAGTTGGAGCTGATGAGCCGGGTTTTGCAGCTGTGGCATAGCACGTGTGAGACAGAGCTGCAGGTTGTGCGAGCAGCTTTTACAGAAGAGATGTAGAAACCTCCCAGTACTTTTCCCCAAACATGCTCTGTCTGAGCCATTGTGGCCAGCCCAGGGCTTCTCAAGCCCTGCTGGGGAGCCAGGCTCTCCTGCCATTCACAGCCCACAGCTGTGGATGCTGTGGCTTCTGGTGCCTGGGCTAAATTGTTACCAGGCTTGGTTGGTCCACCTTGGTGGTGATGGGTGCCTTGATTTCATTCCTGTTCATTCCTATCTGCCTGCATCTACCTTTCCCCAGTGCATGAGTACGGAGCTTGCAGGCAGTGTGTAAACTCTTCTCCAGGTCTTTGAAACCCTTAATTTGGGCAGGGTTCCCCACACCTGCAGAAAAGAGAGGATGGTTTGCCTCGAGAGAAAGGAGGAGCTTTCTTCTCATAAATTCTAGCTATCCAGCCCAGACGTAAATCTCTATTTTAGGCAAGATCTGATGCTGATCCTTATCAGAGCTAGCTTTTCAGCACTGCATTACAACCGCTGTGGTTAGCAGCTGTCACAGCCCTACTCACTCCAGGAAATGTCCACAAGATGGGGCCCTGCTCCTTCATTGTCATCGAGAGAAGTTGGTGGAGGTTCGGCTTCAACCACAGTAATAAGGCTCTGAATGGTCCCTGCCAAACACTGCAGTAATGGTGTACTACTCCCAGAGGAAACCTGGCTTACTGGTCAGCAGAAAGCTGCTGCATATTGTCTCTGTATGCAGCAAGGCACTGTAGCCTGATGGATTTTGATAAAACGTGGAATTTCACCTCCTTAGGACTCTCCAGTTTATAAGAGGGAGCTCTGGTTGTGATACACTATCTTTACACCTTGTGTTTTATTTTGCACGACTGAATGTTTATTATTTGAAAGATCATTTGAAAGATCAGCTTATCATTACACAGCAAAATCAGGTTGTCTTGGAGTATCATAAAAGCCTGATAAGCCGATGAGCTGTAAGAAGCATGATTTAAGTTGTACTCTGAGTGTGCTCTTTTTATGCTTGCTCATCGTGAGTATGATCTTTCTTCTTGTACAAACAAATGTAAATAAGAGATATGCTGGGCTTCTCAGGGAGATTTTAATCATGACAAACAGTACTAGTTCCCTCTGATAGGTTAATCTTGTAATTCTCTGTTATTTAAACTTGCTTGGCCAAATAGCTCAGTCACACTAAGATGACCCAGCAAACTGAAACACAACTGAAGGAGGACAAACCTTAGGCAACCTACATATATATTTGATGAAATAGCATCCAAAGAACAGCAGCTAGTAG
Organism: Aythya ferina; assembly: GCF_964211825.1. NCBI lineage: Eukaryota > Metazoa > Chordata > Aves > Anseriformes > Anatidae > Aythya > Aythya ferina. The sequence goes on from NC_140297.1 coordinate 85,482,147, forward strand.
GTCTGAACCTCTGCCATACAAGCACCACCAGTGCTCTGAAAGGCAGGAGTAACCCCTGCTATAGCAGACTCCTATGGAGACCACTTTTTTCCAGTTTTGTCTCTGGCACGTTTAGCACTAGAGGGCCAGGGCTTGCTGGATGAGAAGATGGGGAGTTGCCACCTTGGTAGCATGCCAAAGAGGAAGTAGCAAAAGGGCTGACAAGGTGTTTTCGAGCAGTGGCAAAAACAAAGTGAGGGATGAGGGAGAAGGCACGGAGGTGTTTAAAACTAGAGCTGATTTTAGTCTATTTCTGTATTGATACTGGAGCTCCAGTCTCCCCTCTGTGGGTGGGATAGCAGCACAGATGCTGTTGTGCCATGACCTCAAAATTCGCAGATCAGACATAGCCAAAACTAGGTCTTATGAAAATCATGTTATTGTTTGGTTTTATTTTTATAGGAGGCCTAAATGCATCTGATTTCTTAGGTGGAGATCAAGTCTGAGTACTTCATATGTAAAGAAGTGTTCACGTGTCTGAGGCTTTAGACACATTTGATCCGTGTTTCATGCGCAGTTTCACGATGAACTGATCTCAACTACAAGTACAAGCAGCTGATCTAAACTGCAAAAGCAGTCCGATCCCTAAACCAACAAACTCCTTCTCATTAACTTTGTGGTGGTTGAATTACACATGGGTGGAAATTATAATTCAATTAATAAACAACTTCAATAATCCTGTTTTCCTCCAATTTTTATTTAATCATGTTTTTCTTAACAGTACCAGATAAATTCTACATTGAGAGTGGGTTGAGGAATCTGTTTTTTTTTTTTTTTTTGGTCGTTTTTTTTTTTTTTTTTTGTCGTTGTTTTTTTTTTTTTTGTGTTTTTTTTTTTTTTTCATTGTCTAACCAACATCTCTACTAATCCCTTTTGTGAACTATTTTATGTAGCTTTTATAATCTACATCTATGTCAGTTTAATTAATATTTTATAGCAGGCATTCACTGCTGTTCACAGGTTATGCAGTGAACTCTGGCATGTTTCTGGCAGCAACCTCAGCAGTACAAGATGATTTTCTCCTTTCTATACATAACTCATCAGCATTCTTCAAGTCATTACATGACTAAAATCATACTTATCAATACAGCATATTTCTTTTGTTTACTAGCCTTGGAAATGCCATTATTTTTGTTTAAACACAGCTTGTATTTTGACATGTAATATTAGGGTACTTTTAAAAGAAACGGGACTTCTACTTAAATATAAATGGATTTTTGCCAGCTTACTGCTCAGATGAACTGAGCAAAGTGAGGGAAAACAGTAATCACAGTGGTAGGGGAGTTGTTCTAGGTCTGATCAGTTGTACAGCGTGCATTTGAAATCTCTTCCCATTGCTTTGTCTGAGGTTTGGGAAAGGTGCTGGAAAAGCTGCAGTTAGTCTAGTTAAACTGCACTGCATCTTCTGGAGAGTTTTTTCAGGTTGATTTGGAAGCTCTGTTCACAAACAGCACTGTGGCGAGCCGTCCCTAAGAGGGCCAGTTCTTGGTGCTGGGAACCTCTGCATGTGTCACCCCACAGCATGTTGCCCTGTGAAGACAGCACAACTGATGTAAAGAGGCAGGATTTGGGGTAATTTGTGGTGCTGTTCACTGTGCTTTCCTGTTTTGGTTTTAATACCATTTACCATGTTATTTATGTATATTTGTAGTAGAGGAATTGAAGAGGGGAGAGAATACTGGAGATATATTGTGGGTCTTTGCTGACATCTGCTAGAATTAATTAGAAAATCCAGAAGGGTATAAATGGTTAAGATACATTCCTAGCAAGCATATCTAATCATTGAAAAGCGCATTTGAATTTTATTGCCAGCATGCTGGATTTCACTTTAGCAGTGACACCAGCCAGATCAAGGAATATTATTCCAGTGGATTCATTTACATGGGAAGAGAGACTGTCCCTTGTTAATAAGCAAACATTGCCATTTTGATTTGTCAAGAGTGGCAACTGTATCAGGTTAAACAGCTTCCCAATATGGGCCCAAAAAAAAAAAAAAAAAGCTGTGTATGACCACCTACTGCATGGTGGAAGGGGGAGAGCAGAGGGCACCAGAAGTTAACTGGGTTTTTTAAACACAAGGTCCTACAGTGGCCTATCTCCTGTTGAAAGGAACAAGACATTAAAATGAGCTTGAGGGATTCTTCCGAGAAAATCTCTGAGGCTATAAACTGTTTGGAAACCTTTCTTCACTTGAGGAGAAATAAAGTAGCTTCTAGTTTGTCCTTTAAAATGTACAACTCTAGAAATTTAGGTATCTGTGATGTACTCGTAAACAACCCTGGTGTACATCCCTACATTCTTTTTACCATTCTAGTTCAGATTACAGAGTGTGCAGAGAAACCCCTGCTGATTTACCTTCTCTGAGCTGATTTATGGGAACTTTTAGAGATGCCAGTTAACGATGAGTTCCCTGGGAAAGGGCTGTACTCAACAGGTGATACTGGGGGACCAGCAAAGTGCCTGTAAGCAACAGCAGCTTTGGATTCCCCATAAAGGAATAGAAAGGGGACACTCACAGTGAAAACTACAAGGGAAAAGTAGTCAGAAGAGCGGCTTGCTGGCAGTGGAGTCTCACAGGAGTAACAGCAAAAGACAACCAGGTGCCAGACCATGAGGAGGAGGTGGGAGACCACAAGAGAGGCATGGTTTGTTGGGAGTTCACATGGAAATGTAGCTAGCACAAGTTGGATTGCTCCAAGCAGAAAGCTAGGAATGATGGATTGATGTGGATTGACATGAGCCCTTCTTCTGAGCTTATTGCACACTATGGTTATGCTGACTGACTGGAATTCATGAATGGCAACCAAAGAGGGCCAGCGCCAGGAGCTGCTTTACAAGCTGCCTAGAGCTTTACTTCTAACCTTGTGGTACAAAGTTCATTTTACTAGGGGTATGTGGGGACTGCATGAAGATTAAGACCTATAAGCATAGTTACTGATGCAAATAAATGACATTACTGTTTGTCCTGCTTGCTTTCCTGCAGATTTACAGATGGCTAATGAATCGAGGCTTTTCCCATGTGATATTAGAGACAGATTTGACTATGAGTGTTGTGGGCAAGAAATACAAGTTGAGCACATCAAGGCATATGTCTGCAAACCACTTGCCAGCACAGTCAAAGCTGTGATTGTGATTCAAAACAAATTTGGATGGCAACTCCCAAACATGAGATACATGGCTGATATGGTCGCAGCTAATGGACACAGGTAAGAAATGTTTTCTGCAAGAAATCCCACTCTTTGTTTTCTACCATTAGAAGATAAAGGAGACAAAGGCATTTAATAAATGAAAGATAACTGTTTCCCAGGGATCCCATTGCTGCCCTGTGGGCTGTGCTGGGGAGAGCACACAGCAACATCTAAGGGTGACCTAAAGACGGCATCCTCAAGAGTCCCTGTTTGTTTCTTTCTAGTGAATGCATCACCTCTTCTGCTGGTCATGCAGCACATCTCAGGTCATCCTGAGCCAGGGTTTAGCTACTCTTGTGATGCAGGAGCTCTTTTCAGTACTGAGCAGGATCTTACTCTATGTCTCTTTTTTCAGTCACCAAATGATGTCTGCAGTAAAGCAGTCAGTCCATCCTTTTTTTTTTTTTTTCTTTTTTTTTTTTTTTTTCCCTAGCTCATAAGCAAGCCCCATCATGTGCTCTGTAGTAAATAACTATTTCTTGTAGCTGCCTTTGTTTATTTTGAATGCTTTAATGGTGGATTTATGTTAAGTGGTATAATGCTGTATGCAAAATCTAAAATTGTAATCAGGACCCTCTTTGATCATTTCTCATTGAAACATTGAAAAAAGCATATATATATACTTAGAAATGTTTTGTAAAGTATATAGGCATTTCTGTAGAGTAGTTAACAATGGTATTTAAAAACATGACTTTCTTGAGGAAAAGAAATAAAAACAATATTTTGCTTGGGTAGAAGCTTTTTGTTGTATGAAGGGCCACAACAAGACAACCCTTAGACAAAAAGTCTAAGGGTCGATGAATTTATTTAATTTTGATTTTGTTTATGTGTGTCTGCGTGCACAGAGCCATCTGCCCAGACTTTTTTTGCAGGAAAAGAAGCGTGGAAGCCTTCTGATCCAGGCTTGATGGTTGGCTGAAAACTCAAGATCCCAGAAAAATAAACAAGTAAGGTGTCAGGGAACCGCATATCACATTGACTAAAATCTTTAAACCTTTAAACTCAAGGAGGGATAGTATGGATAGTACCCCACAGCCATTTGGCTGTTCTTATGACAGACAACTCTCATGTCACTTCCATGAGGAAACTGGGACCACCGTGAAACAGAAGCTAGTGCTTAACACCTGCAGCAGTCCTCAAGGAACACCACTTAAACAGTGATCTGTGATCTACCCTGGTTTCCAGTTAGCCTGGAATTAACCTGGTGTATGATTTTAACTTGTTAATATTAGGGTGTAAAGTGTGCTGCCCCTGAAGAGATCATGTCTGTTACTTGCACATGTGCAACGCTGCTCAAGCATTTATCATCGAAGACCTTCTGTCTCTAGCAAAGGTGCTCTGCTGCCTTAATAACAGAAGGCAACTGCTGGCAAGACAGTACTGTGAAGGGGCCAGACTAATTAGAAATCAAACTAATTAACTTACTGGGAGAGCAAATCTCTTTCTTGGTCTGTGGGGAGTAGCTACATTGAAGGTTGCTGGGCTTAGGTATTTGGTGAGAAGGTTATGGGAGGCATAATTGAATCACATCCAGATAGCTCCTGTCTCAGAGGGGTCAGTTGTTGTGGAAACTTCTTAGTTTGGAATCTGTCCTCTCTCTGCTGGAATGGGAAGGAAGGGTTGGGCTCTGCCTGGCATTTCTTACAGGCAATTTACATGTTTTAAATGTCAGCTATGGTGAAGAAAAATTTTTGGCACTTCATTTGTATATGTATATGTGGTGGTGGTGGGACAACAGATTAGGTAGTATTTGTGAGGCTGAAAATATAGTCTTGAGGTGATATAAAACAATTAACTGTTACCTCTCTCCCTCTGATACTTTACTGCCTCTGCATGGTGACAGGGGCCTTCGGGGTACTTCAGGGGTAAATGGATGCTTCCAGAATACAGCATCTGGGCCAGATGTATTTCAACTGACACTATAAATCCTCAAAACATCTTCCATGTTTGTCATGTTGACTTTCCTGCAGCAAGCATCTCCGAGCTGAACTTACAGTTATTGTCAACATATTGACTGTCTAATGAATAGTGTTCTCTGGAGAGGTTGTTATTACTTTTTGTGCCTACATTTACAAAACAAAAAATCATCCAACTTTTCAGAGAGTTTTAAGCATTTTTACCTCTAAGGTAGGTGTTTAAAAAAATCAGCTGTTTTCCATCCGTGTAGCTTTCCTTTGATGTATGTTATCCATGTTGTGTTTTTATTTAATTCCATTAGTTTTTTTATCTCTTTGATGATTTCAGATTAGCAAGCCATAATATTTGCCTGAAATAATAGTTTATTTAATGTGTATGAAAAAGATATAATAGCAACACGGTAGAGGGACACATGCATATTTATATTTACTTTTCAAATTTTACAATGTTGATTTTACGATGGGTGCTTAATTTGCATTTGTTTATATGTTCCAGAGAAGCTGATGCTGTCCTGAAATACCTAAATGACCAGTGTGGTGTTAAGAAATTAAGGGTCATCGTTTTTTGCTGGGGTGGTGTTGCTGCACATCACATGATGCTGACATATCCCAAATTAAGGGCTGGTGTACCTCTCTATTCAAGGATGTAATACAAGCAGGTACACATGAGTATGTGTACTGTATAGCTGAGGTACTTGATCTAGCATTGTTTCTTCAAATTAGATTTTCAGTTGATGACATATTTTGAGCAAAGTAGGAAGGATATTATGCAAGGAAGATGGTGGTGAGGACATTTGTTTCTAGTTTCATAATGAATCGTAGGATCTGCGTCTTTGCTTCAGGTTTAGACAGACATACATGTCCTTGGGTCACCTTCCCAATTCAGTTCCCTTTTCCTGTTTACTACTGCTTTGCAACGGCATGCTGCAGGGCTAGGACTTTACTCACATACAGGAAGTGTTGTTTTTGATTTAGCTACTCCGTGTAGTTAGACAGTGGTTATTTTAGCGTCAGTTGTCCTTTTATGCTCTGCTCAAGAAGCTGGGGTAGCTAAACTGTTCTTAGAATGTAGATTTGGGGCTACTTATTAAAACATTGACTTCCCCCATCAGTTCAGAGTAACTCAACGTTGTATGCACAGAAAACATCTTTCAAGTCCTATGAATTCAGATATTTAATCTGTAGCTCAAGAAACTAACTAAAATAAAGTTTTAATCTAGAAGGGTGTTCTTCTAGAAGCCATGCTTACAGTAGCTTGTTAAAAAGCTCCTGACATAATGACATTTACGGGTACATGTTGCATAAGACAGGAAAACTTTTCACTGCATAAACAGAGTGCTGAATCTGAATTTCAACTTAAAAGTCAATTGACATTTTTTTTTTTAATGTTTTCTAGGTCTAATCAAGGATTCTGATGATGTGTCCTATCTGATGAACCCTACATTTTTAATTTTTGCTGAAAAGATGACTTCATACCCCTTCATGAAGTACGCGAATAACATCTGTCTTCTTTCATTTCTGTGTTTAATTTTTCCTCCTGAATTACAAGCCAGAACTCATCCTTATTAAAAAAAATAAGCAGAAAAATGGAGGCAGACTTAGAAGGAATTGCATAACTTAGAAAAAGAATTAAAACTATATATATATATATATATATATATTTTTTTTTTTCCTGAAATCTCTTTCTTTTTTGAAAGTATTTCCAGTAACCCAGGTGAAAAAGTTTTATAAAAATCCTCTTGCAGTTTTGGACTATTCAGGGAGCAATCCTTTGCTGTATGCTTTTTTTTTTTTTTTTTTTTTTCTTTTTTCCTATTGATTCTGGGTAATCTAGACATGATAATTTTATCAGACTTCACAGTGAAGAAAAATGTAAAAGAAAAACTTTTACATAAAAGTGTAAAGTTAGTGGATTAAATAAAGTCAAGGATATGATGAGGAACAGTGATTTAGAAGACTGTTTCTTCTTTTTATCTGCATTTGATAATTTTTTTTAAGTTAGTATAAAGCAAATGGAACAAGGTAAGCCCATGAGCAATTACCTTCGGTATAAAAGGTACACTTAAACTGCACAGAAAAACACCTGTATTGAGAATTACTATTTTTTATTTCACTTACAACATAAGCTCTTCTCCCTTGTGTGCAAATATATGTGCCTAAATGCAATTTTTGATAAAATGATCAATTTTTCTTGCTGCACACTCTACTCTAGCCAATATGCTAGGGAGATCATACTTATGAAATTGAAAAAATGTTCAATATTAATTAATTTTCTAGTACTGCAATGAAGGAGATTTTTTAATGCGATTCTTTGTCTCATACAGCTTTCACAAATTCTGTTCACTTTACAAATTTTCTTAGTCAAATTTGTGTGCTAAATAGAAAGATGAACTTTAAAATGATAAAATACCCACACCCTAGAAGTAACATTAAGAAATATAACACAAAGGATAGAATTAGGTCAGCTGAGGAAACATTCAGTCTGGGATTTACGAGCACTTGGTCATTCCACTCCCCAACATTACTGGCAACTACTTGCTGTGAAGCCTTAATGAGTGTCTGCACTGTGATAGTTAATAAGCCTTACGTGTGGATGTCTCCATGTATCCTGTGAAGTGAGGCCATCATGCAGGATGATGTGCTTGTTCCCATGCGTACATGTTCATAAAAGGATATCTCACATTACCTACACAAGTCCAAGTTCATAACTGGAGATCTGGTCTACAGGAATTTCCACTTGGATTTTTCACACTTGCACACATAGTCTGATGTAGAGAAGAAAGATTTGTTAGGTAAACTGTCATGCTCATGATTGATTAGCCATAAAATAAAACACATTTAAATAAGTCTTAGTGAGATGAAAGAACACATGGTTTTCAAAGTGCTAACTGAAGTCATCAGTGACACAGAAATGGGTAGGAATAAAGAAGATGGAGGCAGACTTTTTTCATTGGTATTCAGTGAAAGGAGAAGAGGCAATGGGGACAAAGTGAAACAGGAAATTCCACTTAAACATAAGAAAAAAAATAATACTCTGAGGGTGCTTTAATATTTGAATCTGAGAGAGGTTGTGAAGTTTTCATTCTTGGAGGTATTAAAAACCCAGCTGGACAAGGCCCTGAGCTGTAGCTGACAGTAAGGGTTAGACTACATATTCCCCAAAGGTCCCTGAAAATTTGGTGTTTATATAACATTTGGAAGTGACACTAAAGTGACATGAGTTCCTAAAACTTGAAAAAAGAGATATCTTGCCCTCATTTATGTCATTCTAAACAATACATACAAATGTTTTTCAAGCTTTCCAGGCACATACACTCATAAACCACATATGATAAGCCAAATTGCATCCATTGGTGTCTGATTGAGGCTTGTTATTGAGTTTTAGTTTATTTAGTATTTTCATATGTTGTGTATGTAGGAAGTACTTTTATTGTATCCATATCTTTGTAAGTTGTTGTACCTACCTTTATATTCTAACAGATTTTCTAGACCCTTATTGCAATGGTGTTTTTTCTTTATATAATTTTACTTTTTTTTTTTTTTTTTTTTTTTTTTTTCCATAGGGAGCTTGATTATTAGTGTCTAGCCTGCATGATAAATCAGGGAGTTGAATGATGAATAAACTAAGGACTGGCAGCATGGAATATATCTATATTAATGTAACTGTGACTCTGCTCTATATTACAGGTCACCCTACTGGAGTAGAAGCTAAAGCAAAATTGTGAAGTTGATTATCAGGTTAAAATTTATCCTGGACAAACTCATGGTTTTGTACATCACAGAAGAGGAGATGGATAAGCCTTATATTGAGGAAGGAAGAAAAGATATGATCAACTGGCTGGATAAATATATTTAATAGAAAAGCAATCAATTAATTTATAACATAATCATGTAACATATTGTGGAGATTTTTGATAGCACATTTTAGAAAATTAGGAGGGAGAGCTTGTTGAAATTAAAGAAAAAAGGAAACAATATTTTATTTTTTTTGGTCAGTAGATTCTAACTCATAATTCCATGCTATATTCTTTTGAGGTGGTTTCAGATGTCACTTAACAGTGTCGTGTCTTAATATGCTGTGAAATGGTTTACAATTCTTTGGGTTTTAGTGTAATACTTGAAATAAGTTGTACTAGTAGTAGAATAATGTTTATATGTTGTGGCCACTGTTCACCTAAGTACCACTTAAATCACAGGCCCAAAATTTAGGGACACAAATGGATTGTCTGGTGGAACTCCTTCTGAGACACTAGGTTTCTTTGACTGGTACCCTGGTGGCAGGTATTTATTTAACAAGTGACTTTATTGTGCATGTCTTTTTTCAAAATTTGGAGTCTGAGGTTATTCAAATGGGGTACTGCTTTCTCACATTACCTTTGGTCCTGTGATACTGTATAGACAGTTTCCCGACAGTTTCAGAAATCAAAAGTATAATACAAATGGCAAACGGCATTATTTTGTGGATTACAAACCATGGTTACTGCTTAAAGAAGAAATATTAAATGTTTTTGCGCAATGTATCTTGTTACGTAATTTTTCCATTGATGATACAGCAAAAATCTCTATGTTGCATCATCTCAAGATTGCATCTACCTCAACACCCAGCCTTCATTGGTGGCCATCAGTGGCTGCTTAGGGAATTTTCCTCTTACTCCACATCCTGGCAAGCAGCGGTTTTGGGTCTTTCTGTGCTGGATGTGCCTGTTGGGGCAATGTGTTGAATAGCCACTGATGGACCTACCTTCTGTGAATTTGCCAGGAGAACTCTAATTCTGGCCTGTGGCTGCTGCTGAAGTGTTGCTTTTGATAAGATACTGTCTATACCTAATGTATTAATCTACCTGTTGCCTAGGTGATACAGCTCTTGTAACAATTTTTTTTTTTTTTTCCCAGGAGAAGATTGTTAGAGGTCTGGAAGTCTGGTGTGTCTTAATTACCTCAGTGTAAAACCTAGGTAATCCTAAATTCAGTCGAGCTCCCTTAGCATTACAAGGTAAGCTGTTGTGTAAGAGGATGATCAGGTCATATATTTAGAGAACGGCTGTCATTCATAAATGTTTAAATGGCATGTGTACTGTAAAACTAATACTGTGACTAAGCAAAAGGAAAAAAAAAACAACTGAGATGCTGCATTTGTTAGAAGTTGAAAGGGTAAATACAAGTTACTACAAGTGTGGTCAAGTCTTCACGATAAAACTGTAACTCACTGTGTAAGATCTAGCATTGTGAGTTTATAGTACAAAGTACAATCAACTGCGCATACGGAAAGTGTGAATGTTTTGAATTAAATTTTGACTTCTAATTAAAAGTTATAAGGGGAAAATCTGAATGGATTGTCAGGGAACACAGAATCAACAAGAGATTAAATTAAAACCCGTTTAATTTATAAAGTTTAATGTTAATATTAAGGTCATGGAAAATAGTCTTATATAAAGGAAAGTTTCCACAGGCACAGTACAGTCACTCAAGGAAGTGAGCATGGGGCGAAGCAATCCCAGTGAAGAGAAGTTTCTGGAAGAATTGCTGCAATTGTAATTGGAATTGTAAGCAAGTCATAGTGATAAAATTATTTAGAATATGGGCAAACAGTTTATATGTGAGGACTAAATTGCAAAACGCGTCACTTTGTCAACATGGGACAAAAGTGCATTTAGTGCTATTTTTCAGATGTACCTGTGAAGAAACAGTGAACTTTCACTGCTATTTTTACATAAAGCTCTTTAAAGAATAAAACCGATTATGCAACAAAAAGAAGATCAGAAAGCCAAATGGGAGGGATACAAGGATCAGGCAGTCACTTTAATTCAAAAGGGAAAAAATATATAACATGTTCTGATAGGATAAAAATATATCAGCATTTAAAATAATTATTATAATTATATGTAGAGCAATCTACACAACTGCTGCCTTTTCAGATTTTATTTGTTCTCATGCTGAAAGAGAAAATATTTTTCCTGTGCTATGCTCTGTCTTGTATAGGGCTTTGAAACAATGTCTCTATGTCACTACCTCGCCGTGCTGATGACTTCAGATTTCTCTATTACCAATGGATAAATAGTCTAAAGAAATAAAAACACGAGCATAATGTTTGAAAGTGATACTACCCCAACCTTCAAAAACAAAGGAACACCCTTAAAAAAAAAAAAAAAAAAAAAAAAGATTAAATGAATTGCTCAGCTAAGTAAACATGTTTCGTAAGAGTTAAGAAGAACTACCAATATCAATACCATTTTGTATAAGCTACAGGGAACGTTTTGTATCCCCATACAGCATGACTTGTCACAGTAGCACACCCTGCTTATACTCAGAAGAAAATTAAAGGCTTAAAAAAAAAGTGAAATTCTAGCTTTGTGACTCTGTGATATGCACAGATAAAGTCAGTAAATTACGCAACTCTTATTTGAAGAAACTTGATCCTTGCACTCACCCCTTCCATTTTATGAGTTAGCACTTTCTTCGTGATCCCATTCAGTGCTCGCTGTCCTTGCTACACTCTTGTGGCTTGGCTCTGCTGTCTCACACATTGGCTGTGCTACAGGTATGTGTGTTTATTTGTTTGCTTGTTTTTGGTTTTGGTTTTAACTTTCACAGCTTTTCCTCGTGAGAAACATAAAGCAAGTGCCTGCTGAGTCTGAACTCGGTGCGTCTGGAGGACTTGCACATTATCTACATGCATTTTTGAAGAGTCCATGGTCATTTAAATGGTACCAGAGTGCTACTTTCTTCCCAAATTATTCCAGGTGGCAGTTTGGAAATCTGTTGGTTTCCTTCTCAAGATGGGGAAGACATCTCAGGAGGAGACTCAGGAGAACCTCTTGAAAGTGAAAGAGCCACAGAGCATATCTTTATATTTTTCTAGTTGTAGATTCAGGTTGCTGAAAGCTAAAGTTATTGTTTGGCCTTCAAATGCTCAAGCGCTTGCAGGTGGAGATGATAGAACAGAGAGAGTGCAGTGATGGATGTGGGCTTACAGCTCCTCCTAGAACACTATTTATTGTATATAAGGGAGGGAAAGATAAATTTTTAAGGAATAGTTCAGTAGAATCTCAGAAATTGGAAATAGTACTTGTTTCTTTAATATTCAATTGATCTTGTTATATTTTCTGATTTTAGTTAACTTTTTTTTTTTTTTTTTTTTTTTTTTTTTTTTTTTTTAAGGAAAAGCAGTTATCTACTCTTTTTGATTATGCATTTAAACTAAATTTGGGCTTAAATTCTGTTGATTAATTCATTTTTCCTAGTAGACTTATTTTAAATTATGAGTCCTTTATATGAGACTACAGCATATGAAAAACACATAGGTGAGTGTGGCTTATTAAAAAAAAAAAAGCAACTTGGAGGATTTGTATATATGTGTGCCTACAGTTAATACAGCTTTCAAATAAGATACGGCTTGTCTTGAAATTTTCATCTGTGAAAACCTAGCTTTGCTAACTCTTCTTGGGATATTCTGAAATGTAAATTATGTAAATACAGGACATCTTTGTTCCTGGAAATCTGTGCAAATCTCCCGTCAGTAAGGTTGATTGTTGGTTGGTTTTCCTGCAGCTGTCCCTTTAGGGCTGCAGCTATTTAAGTCATGCCAGTTCAGGGACTGTTTGGTACCTGCTCTTCCTGTTTCTCTCTGTGAGCACATTTGGTGCAGTCAATACTGAACATCCTTGCTTCTGTACTAAGCAAAGTTTTCTTAGACAGTGCTCACAGACCTTTGCACTTTGTCTGGAGGAAGTTTAGGCGAAGCTTTACCTAAATTCTCTCCACATTCTTGAATAACTTGGAGGTTCCCTGTGCATATTCAGGTAAGTTATTTAAGTCTTTTTGCAGTAATATGAAGTCAGACCACCCAGTTGGTTAATCTAAGGTCAGTGGTATAAAATCATTAACCTGAGAGTGTAAGGATCTACACCAACCTGTGTTAGCCTCTGTTGGTGGTTTTTGACCTTTGTGAATAACTTGTTTATTTTCACCTAAGCAATAGTTTGTAATAATTTAACCATACTGTTACCTTGTTCGTAAAATGTTTGGCTTAACTCGCGGATTTTTCCTTACATTCATTTCCCTTGTTTTTCTATCTTGGAGATTGAATGTATTCCTTCTCTCTCTCTCTCTCTTTTTTTTTTTTTTTTTAATATTAAAAATTTTATATTCCAACTTCCACTGATCAGTACATTTTTCTGACGCATTTTTTAAACATCCTCTTTCAAAATCTGCTATATCTGAGGCTAATGCTGGTTTAGAAAAGGGATTTCTTGACTCTGAATATGTTTGCTAAAGGAAGTTTAAACGTCCAGGAAAATACCACAATTAATCAAGGTGTAATTATGTCTTTCTACACAAGTGTTGTTGTTGTTGTTGTTGTTTATTTATTTATTATTATTAGTGTATGTATATATATATATATATTTTTTTTTTTTCCCAAAATGCAAGGTCCTGTATTAAGCCTTTACTGTCTATAACAAAGAACGCATTCCTGGCAGGGACACATGCATGATGTAGATTAAAAGAGCTAGCTTCATCACTATGTAATTAATTTATGACAGTTGCCTGGCTGGTTGTTCTTTACTTTTCCTGTATTATTGTAGGGCACACAAGCCCTAGTTATGTGCCAGGTCCCTGCAGAAGAGTTTATAAGATAAGCAATTTTATAAGATAATAGTTTATAAGACAACCAACAAGATTGTTACTTATAAAAAAATCCCGATATGCTGATTGACTGATGTTGCATTTTTGATCTATCAATGATTGGTAAGTGTAGTGATTCAAAAATTCAACAGTCTATGACACCTCTGTGTTTTGGTCTGTTTCAGCGTGGTGTGCTGTGATATTCACACCTGAATGTTTTCTGTTCTTCCCAGGGTGATATCACACATGGCTAACGAATTGAGGCCCTGCCCATGTGACATTGGAGACAAGTTTGACTACGGCGGCCGTGGGCAGGAAGTACAAATTGAGCACATCAGGGCTTATGTTTCCAAACCCTCTGCCAGCACAGACAAAGCTGTGATCGTGATTCATGATATATTTGGATGGCAACTCCCAAACACGAGATACATGGCTGATATGCTAACAGCCAATGGATACATGTAAGAAATCCTACTCTTTTGCAAATGCCTTCCATTTTTTTTTTTTAATTTATTTTATTTTTGAAACCATACAAACATGGACAATTTCGTAGGCTTCATTTCCAGGCTTCTGTAAAGAATTTCCTGTTAAAGCATCATTGTTGAGCAATCCCACCATAACGAGGTAATAGACAAATAAAGAAGGAAAGGAGGAAATGGAAAAAGTCTTATTTTGCATCTTTAGTTGGGGTACTGGAATGGCTCTGTGAACATGAAACAGCTGCATCCTCCTCCCTTACATAGCACGTTCGCAAGTTCACTGCTATGGCAAAAATTCCAGGCAAGCTGAAAGTAATTCTGTGAAAGTGAACTGTACCAGCTTGTGCCAGAGAAAGAAATAAGGTCTCAGATACGTGAAAAGAGTATTGTATATCCACTTCCCTGTATTACTGGGTTAGCATTCCTTCTTGCCCAAATGTATCGACTGTGTAAATTGTAGATTTTCTTTTATTTCTAATTTAGTAGGAAACCACTAAGGTTTTTCAATTGCAGTTAAAGAGAGAAAAAAAAGACAGATTAATTAATGAATTTTAAAAAGAAAACAAATATCTGGAAGTTATGCTAACTGTATTTATCAGACAGAAAAATAATGAGGGTTGCATGTAAAATGCTTTGATGGAGATTACATTCTATGTGTACTCAACAAAATGAATTTTTTGTAATACACACAGACTTCCCTTCGATCCTTTCTCAGTGTTATTTCATGGGCATAAAATGTTTTTATTTTTCTTGCAGAGCCATCTGCCCGGATTTTTTTGTGGGACAAGAAGGGTGGAAACCTTCGAATGACTGGGCTTCTTTCGATGATTGGCTGAAAACTCGACAGGCCAGCAAAATAGACAAGTACAACTGTTGTTCATGGTCCAGCTTGTGGACGTGCTTCTTTAGTAGGAATTTTTGCATCAGTAAAGATGCAGGATTAGGTCCTAAATTATTAATGGATCAAATACAGATGGATGTCCAGAAACAAAAATTCTGTGCAGTTCAAGTGTTAAGCTTGAAGGCTGTGTGAGGAATGCTTTTTGGAGAAAAGCAGATCTTTGAACAAGAATAGAAGTGACCACTATTTACTCGTGCAGAGAGTAAAAGGGGGATCAATGACTCAAAAGAAAAGAATCAACAAAGGCTAGGGGATACAGCAAGCTTCTTCCATTTTGTTTTGATTCAATTCCTATGGGCAGGCACATCTTCTATGAGTTTCTGTTAAGGTGCAAACACAGTCACCGAATGGGATTTAACTGGGGAACATTTGTCCTGCTCCCCATCAGATCCCAGCAACTTTAAATAATACTGTTTTGCTATTTTTCTAGCTGCTATTTTTCTAGCTGTATTTTTAACCATTTTTATCTGACCTGGCTTAATTACATAATACTGCTGTTGATTTTTAATCAACAATTTGAAACTTGCTGTCACAATTCCATGAAGTATTTGTGTCCCCTGGTAATACTTTACCTCTAGTCACATTTGTGATAATAGGATGTTCTTGACTGGATGTGTCTCTTTTAAACATTTTTTTTTTTTTCCCTAATGTAAGCCTATAGGACATATTGCCACTGGTGAATTTTGTTGCTGTTTATAAAATCACTTTAGGTTCTAACTACAGCGATGTGGGAAGAGTGACTTCACATGCTTTCTCCTGTCTTCTGACCTGTGGTTTGTCCTATAATTTACATGTAGAAATGAGTAATTGTAAGCAAGTGTTGTGGGTTGACCCCAGCCAGCAGCCAAGCACACACACAGCCACTCTCTGACTCCCTGCAAGCAGGACAAGGAGAGAACAGGAGGAATAAAAGGGAGAAAACTTGTGGATTGAGATAGAGACAATTTAATAAGTGAAGGAAAGAGAAAAAACAGAAATGATGCAAAAGTTCTCTACCTTCCACAAGCAGACCAATGCCCAATCAGCCTCTGAGTCGCAGCCACTGTGGAACCAGGCTCCAGCTTTAACTCACTTTTATTTATATTTTTTAGAGAAGTTGATGTTGTCCTGAAGTATCTAAAGGAGCAGTGTGGCGTGAAGGATATTGGTGCCATTGGGTTCTGCTGGGGTGGAGCAGCAGTACAACATCTGATGCTGAAAAATCCTCATTTAAAGACGGGGGTGTCCCTCTATGGTAAGTGTCAAAGGTTTGTTATGTTGTGAGAGAACATGACCAGAGCAGGAGCTATCCTAGAGGAACATTACTGTAACGAAACTTAACGTGACATCTTATGGGGGAAGGTGATATGATTTCAGAAAATCTTTACACAATTTGTCTTTATGCACCCACATTCTTGCACAGAAACAATCCTAAACATCAGGGTTTGAGTGGCACAGCCAGGATGGCTTCTGTGCACCATAGAGTACAAGGGACACCAAGGGCCTCACCATGTCTCAGATTCCTCTTGACTGGTGACAACGAAATAGTTTTTGTACAAATCTTTCATAACTGTTAGGATCCAGCAGCTATTGTGAGGTGGGTCTTTGCCTAAGGATCTCACCTACCTCCATTTCCATAAGTCTTCAGGCAGGATGCTGCCCACTGTCTGGTTTTCAATATTTGGAAAATCTTTTTGAAATATGTGTCTGTACTCTATTCTGCTGTTAGGCTCACAGGAAAAGACATGGCAATAGTGATATTCTGCAATGTTTTGCTATCCTTCTGTCAGAGTGCAGGGACCTTCACTAAGTCAGCTGTGTTGGGGTCTGCACAGGCAGCAGGCCACCAGGTCATGGCATTCATTGTGATTGTTTATCTTTAATAGTGGTTTAACCGCTTTAACTAACACGAATCATTTCATATGTCTTTGCTTTTTCCATAGGAGTGATCAGGTTCTTTGACGAGAGATCCACTTTGCTTCACCCCACCTTCTTCATTTTTGCTGAAAATGATCATATCATCCCACTAGAGCAAGTGAGTTTCCCATCAAAGATATTTATCTTTGTATGCTTTCCATCCTTGTTTTGTAATCTGGTATATTTACTTAGGAGAAAACAGAAAATGAATTTTCTTCCTCTTTACTGTAGTTCTATGTAAATTTGTGTTGTTTATCCCCAAAGTTTTACAGTGACACTAAAAAATGTTTTCTGTTTCTGTTGCAAAATACAGTTGTTTTATACGTGGGAGTTGCTAGGAGGAAAGAGGCAAGAGGGGAAAAAAAAAAAAAAAGGTTGATTTGAGGTCTGTAAATACATAACATGCTAATTCAGTATGCAGCCAAGATGATATGTTCTGTTACAGGTCACCGAGCTGGAGCAGAAGCTGAAACAAAACTGTAAAGTTGATTATAAAGTTAAAATTTACCCTGGACAGACTCATGGTTTTGTACACCGTAAAAGAGAAGATATCAATCCTCAGGATAAACCTTATATTGAGGAAGGAAGAAAGGATATGATCAACTGGCTGAATAAATACATGTAGAAGACATAAAATGTCCATAAAGTAAATTATATTTTAAGGAAATAATAAAATAATAAAGATTATATTGATTAAAATGTACTTAAACCCAAAATATTTTGTAAAACCCTTTTGCAATAACACTACTTACATACACTTATTTTCCAAGGAGATGCATAAAAATTTTCAATCACAGAAAGCCTTAATTGTAAAAAAGATCTTTAAATTTGCACTCCCAGGCCCTGTAACTGGGCTGGGTTCATGTTGCTCCCCTGTGATGTAAGGGCAGAGGGAAGGGCTGGACAGACATTTCTGTGCTTCCTGACAGTCCTGACATGGTCCTGGACTCAGCACGTATAGAACCACTGAATGGTTTGGGTTGGAAGGGACCTTAAAGGTCACCCAGTTCCACCTGCTGCCATGGGCAGGGACGCCTCCCACCAGACCAGGTTGCTCCAAGCCCCATCCAGCCTGGCATTGAGAACCTCCAGGGATGGGGCATCCACAGCTTCTCTGGGCAGCCTGTGCCAGTGCCTCACCACCCTTTGAGTGAAGAATTTCCTCCTTATATCTAATATAAACCTACCCTCTTTTAGTTTAAAGCCATTCCCCCTGGTCCTGTCACTACACTCCCTGGCACAGAGTCCTTCCCCAGCTTTTCTGTAGGGCTCCTTTAGTTACTGGGAGGCCACTGTGAGGTCTCCCTGGGGCCTTCTCTTCTCCAGGCTGAACAACCCTAACTCCCTCAGCCTACCTTCATAGTAGAGGTGCTCTAGCCCCTTCATCATCTTTGTGGCCCTGCTCTGGACTCACTCTAATACATGTATATCCATGTCCTTTCTCCTGTCCACGTACAGGAGAAACTGGTGCACGGGAGAGACATGCAGACACCTTTGCTCACTGGCGCATCCATGTCCCATGTGTGTGTCTATGTAGCTCCGCTGCAACGCGAGGGTTGCAATGTGTAAACCTTCCCAGAAGGCAGCAACTTGGGTATGTGGCTCAGAAAGCCACATGTGAAGTGTGAATTTAGTTCCTAGATGTGGATTCCTACCCAATTTGCCAGGGTTACTATGAGAACAGACAGAGGTGATGAAATGAAACACCCTACAACTATTGCCTCACATGGATTTTACATAAAAGGATCTTGATGTCTTTCCTTAATGCTCACCACTTTGCTTCATGGGAGACAACCAGTAATATCTTGGCCGGCAAGCCTTTCCAGATTGGACAGATTGGAGTTATGTTTCTTGTTATTTATTTATTTATTTATTTAAATGTGAACAGACAGATGTCTCCGGGAACTGAGCTAAGCTTTTCTAAATTTTTTCTGAGACAAGGGAATAGTGAAGCTGTGAATAGTATTGTGAGTAGTATTTTGTCAAAATTAATCATCCTTGGAGAATTCAGAGTGGCTTGCTATAGGGCAGGTGTTGCATTTCATCATTTATTCATATTTGCCATCACTGGGACCATAGAAATATGGGACCTGACATGGAAAATTCAGAATTTTGCCAGTGTTAACATTTTCTTTACTAAAAATCACACACACATTAACAAAACTGGCACCTGAGAATGTTATTTGTGTCTAGAAAGCACTGACATATAGGTTACAGAAATCCTTCTGCCAGCAAGGTACGTTTACAGGTCTATCCAATTCAAACAGTCTGTGCCTTTCCAATTTAATCATCTTTGGGAGGGATTCCCTGTTGGCACTGTGTATTATGTGAAAGATGAAATGTTAATCTGCTGTAATTTTTTTTCAAA
Organism: Aythya ferina; assembly: GCF_964211825.1. Taxonomy (NCBI): domain Eukaryota; kingdom Metazoa; phylum Chordata; class Aves; order Anseriformes; family Anatidae; genus Aythya; species Aythya ferina. Next base: position 85,501,556 of record NC_140297.1, read on the forward strand.
ACACCTCATATGCATTTCTACCTTCTGAGACTGCAGCATGTGACAAGAAATTTGAATAGCCATGCTGCCAGCTCGTGCTTCCCTTGGGAGAGGGCAACCCAGGAACCTCAGAAGGTTTTTGCTTTCTGTAAATAATATGGTAGGCAAAGCTGTTTGTTAACAGCCTTGAATAACCAATATAACAGGAAAACTTGCCAAACTCTTCCTTGAGGGGAACCTGTAGTTATTGTTTTTTAACTTTGCAGGAAGAGAGAACCTAGAAGAATCCTACTCACACCTTTTCCAGGGTGAGTAGGATTTTGGCCACTGAGAAAGTGTTAAACTAAGGAAGGAAACTGTATAGGCTAAAGTGAAAGAAATCTTCTGGTGGAAAACCACAGGGATTGGGAAAAGATAGGAAAACAGAACATAGTGGATGGACACCAGCATTGTGAAGAGCAAGAACACTTATCATGCACACTGCTGATCATCTCCTGATCTCCAGAAGGTTGAAGTCGTTTACGTTAAAGAAAATATTAAAACACAACTTGAATCTGATTCACTGGATCTTCTGCCTTCTTGGAAGTTGAATTATGTGTCCTTGTTTCTGCTCTCTGACACAAATATTTTGATAGCATCTGATCTTTATAATCAATTTTATGTTACCCAGACTTTACTACTAGTTCTTCATTTGCTTCTGCTTTTACATACTGAGCGGTAACTCTTTTATGGATTTTTGGTATAATCTTTATAGCAACAATTTCTAATCAGCTTGATGACTCTTCCTTCAACCCTTTTATATTTTCTGTATTCCTCTCTATTAAGCTAGCCTTTACTGTTTCTTTTTACTGTGGTACCTAAAACGGATAGTCAATATTTTATCTTAACAACTATTCTCAGCTTCTTTGGCTTCCAGGTTCTAAACAGCGGTGGGCTTTCAGTGTGCAGGTTGAATTCAGATAGGACAAAGAAATGCACTCCCCCAACACATGCACACACACAGCAGTGCCAAAACTCCCATAAAATAATGTGTGCTTACTTAGTATAAAAAAAGTACATAGAATCATAGAATATCCTGAGTTGGAAGGGACCCTTAAGGATCATCAAGTCCAACTCTTGACACCGCACAGGTCTACCCAAAAGTTCAGACCATGAACTGTTCAGACATCTTCTGGCCTTCTGGCTCTCCTTCCCCAGGCTGTATCTGCATTACTCAGCAGCAACATCTAGCTCTAGGGTACTCTGCTGCTGGGTCTCTAAGGGTTTTTTTTTTGGCTTTGCTTTCTTCAGAGTAGGCCCTAAGGAAGAAGCTCAGTGATTGCTGTGCTGGATTAGAGGGGTTTCAGCGCTGTGAGGAGCAACCAGAAGTTGAATGTGATGGAACATGAGGAATTGATGGAAGAAGTAGCAGAGGTGACCACACCAGTAGATTTAGCTCCAGCCCATCTGAGGACCTCATTGTAATTCATTTTGGCCACATCCACAGGCATACTAAGCTTCTTATTTAGGACCGTAGTTGCCTATCTAGCATAGCTTTTAATCAAACCATACTTTGCTCCTTTAACTATTGACTTTTCAATGTGTTTCATGGCAGGCAGTGAGTGGTAGCTTAGCCTCTAGTAATTTGTAGAAAGGAGACCATTTTTCAGGGAAGTATGCTTGTCACAGGGACACAAAACAATCTGGCTTAATTTCATTTAAGGTAAGGAAAAATAAAGGTAGACCCACAGAGAGTACTTTGTTGAAGAGCTACCTGAGAAGAGTGATGGGAGTCTGGTGCCTGTCTCCTGTTTATGCCCCTAGAAATCTCCCTCGGCACACTTCGCTTATTTGCCTGTTTCTGGTCTTTGGCACTGAAGTATATCAAAGCCCAGCAAATATTAGAGCATGTAACTTCAGAAAGCAGGGAGTGGAATGGGCTAATAAAGCTCCAAAACAAAGTTCTTCTTTCAGACCATGGAGCAGATGGTGACACCTGTGGCAATATGTTTCCTTTCCTTCCTGCCACAGCTAGATCGAGAGCTGATGAGGAAATTTTGCATCTGGGCTGGTAGTTTGCCATGAATTTTAGCAGAGCTATGATAATGTTATTTGTTAAGGGGATTGGAAATTATTCCAACTGTGCTATTAAACTGTTCTTTATTTTTTATTATTATTATTTTATTTTTATTTATTACCAGGTGTTGTGCTTACAAATTGTTGAAGATTTCTTTAATGTTCATTCTTTTTTTCCAGAATCTTTAGAAAAATTAGAGAATTACCAAAATACCTCAGCTGGGTGCCTGCCAACCACAACTAAGAAAATTGCTTTCATTAAGATAAAATAAAATAAAATAAAATAAAATAAAATAAAATAAAATAAAATAAAATAAAATAAAATAAAATAAAATAAAATATAAAATAAAATAAAAAGAGCTGAGACAAAACATTGTAGCTTCTTCTGACTCTTTTGAGGAGGGAAAGGGGAAAGAGATGCAAGGGGAAAGATGCAGGGGGGATGGGTAGTTCATATGTTGTTTATACTTGCAAACACTGTACTTTGCAGCACTCTATGATGCTGCTTTAGAGAGTCGTGAGTGGTTACAGATCTCCATGTGACTGTGACTGTCACTGTCCATGATGGTAGTGTGTAGCACTCAGCAGCCCAGGGTGGGTTAGCAGCTTCTGCTGGTTTCAGCAGAACGAGTGCTTGCTGTTGTCCCAGGTTGTCTCTGTTTTGCTCACACAGCTGGCTCAGCTCTGCCCTCACTCAGATTTTTATTTCCTGAGAGACACAGACAACCTGGATTGAAATTAAAGGAATGGACTTGTTTCTGTTGTACGCCACAGCTGAAATCTCCACAAAGCAAGGTTAGGCAGAGATCAGTTCTTGTCCAGGCGTATTCCTGTACAAAGGTCTTCTCTGTAAGTCAGGGTACTTTAAGAGCCCGAGTCTGGTTTTGCACCCTTGTGGTGAGCAAATGCAGAAATTGCTGCCAAGAGGACACAGGAGCTTCATGAGTCTTGAGACAGACATGCTGTGGCCTCAGCAGCTCTACCTGGCTGCAGACTTCTTCAGCTACCTACAGGGGCAGACCATGGAGAGGAAAAGCTGAGGGGCAGCAAACAAGAGCTGCAGCATGGGAAACTCTGAGTGGTTATAAGGGAATTAATTTTCACTTTGAGAGCAGCCAGCAATGGAACAGGTGCCCAGGGAGGTGGTGGGGGTGTCCAAGGCTCACCCAGATGAGGCGCTGAGGAAGCAGTAATGTTAGCGGTGCTTTGAGTGGGGGCTTGGGTCCAGCTTTTTATTCTGTGATTCTACAAATTGCCGGGGGGGGATTCAGCATCTAGGAGGTGAGATGAAAGCTTTTCTATGGTGGTTTCTGTACTTTATAGGTTGTATCTGCTTGTGTCTGTAGCACAAAAATCTAGGATGTTGAAACTAAAGGGGTCAAGGTCATCTGAGGGTACTTAAAAGGACTCTAAAAATATTTCTCTGCAATAATTGAAAGCCTGCCAAGGAGAAAATAACTGTTAGTGGGGTTCCTAGCATGTCCTGGTGTAAGGACCAGTGCAAGGTGGACCTTCTGGTCCCATTTTTGTCTGTGCCAGTACTCTACTGTGTGACTTAAGCAAAGGTCTGTTATCTTTATCTGTTACTGGCTTTTCTCTCCATCACAAAGTACTTGGAGGTCACATCACGACCTGCTAAAGAACTAAAGATTATATTGAACTTGACTATGGGAAAATGGGATGATTTCATTGCTACCCTGTATATTTTCAGATATGATAAATAGATTTATAGCGGAATATAATAAATGGTAGAATAAACATAAAACATGATAGGGGCACCCTCTGAGCTAATGCAGCTATAAATTCACGTCATTAAAATCAGTCGAGGCCAGAAGAATGAAAGTAGCAATGCCCTGCAGCAATGTTATTTCTTGCTCCTCATTCCAGCCCACGCGTGCTGGTGTCGCTTTGCTACATAACATCGAGGCAGAGAGCAACATGTTGTGTTTGGCTTTGTCAAGGCTGTTGCAAGCAGCCATGAACTTGTTACCCTTGTAGCCCGAGCCAGGCTAAAGCTGTGCAGCCTTGTTAGCAGGGAGCTTTACTAAGAAGGTTATGTCAGCTCAAAATCATTATTCATAGCCAAAGGGCTTCCAGGTAGGACTGGGCTTGTACTACAGGGGCTGGCAACATGGCTAGAGCTGACTTAATCCTGTTTCTTGACTCTACAAAATACTGCTGAGGCCCATCCCTAGTTATCTCTCTGTACCTCACTCTCTCATTTTTCTATTTTTGCAGGCTAAATGTCTGCAAGCAACTACCTGTGGCAGGTGGCTGCAGGTGGAGCAGCAGAGGCCAGAGAGCAAAAGCAGAGATGGCACAGCTTCAGGCTCTTTCTGGTAGGACAAGGAAGAAGAAGGCAGGAGGATTCTTATGAAACTGAAACAGGCAGGGAGTGAGGAACTACCAGGTGGGACAAAGGGAGCACATGGCTGCCTAGGAAAGAGAATGGTGTGGGGGTCAGGCACTGAAGAGATCAGAGTGGTGTTGGCTGCTGAAAATCAGAGTTATGCAGAATTGAGAGGGTTTGTGCATCTCTGACAGAAGGAAGGAGCAAGGTAGGAGCACAGGAGGTAGAAGAGGAACATGTTACGATGTTTTGAAAAAAAAGACAAGGATATGGAAAATAATTCAAAGGAAAAATAATAATTCAAAGAAAAAAAAATGAAAAGAAAAAACATGAAAGAATGAAGTGGAACACATTTTGAATGTTAATTTCTCTCTCCCAAGCAAGCAGGTAGGTTTGAAGGAAGGAACAGACATGAGAGAGAAAGGAGAAGAAATATGTGTGCACTGTATCATGCCATGCTGCTAGGAGGAAGGAGGGGAAGGTCTGGCAGAGACCCCTGCAGGCTGGTGTGGTGGGGAGAAGACCTTCCATGTCTTGTTTTCCAGCTGGCTTACTGTAAACTGGTGACTACTATTCCCATGATATTTTTGATATAATGTCTGAAGTACTAATGATGAGAAGCTCAATTCACCACTCGAGAGAGGGATTAGGACTTGCATCACCATTCCAGCTTGTCACTCACCAAGTAATTAAAATCTTCTTTGAATGTAGAATTTACGGACCCCATGGGAGAGCCTCCGGCTAAGGAAATGATGCTTTGAACATGAGATCACTGAAAGAAAATAATGCATTAGCTACAGAGCTTTCAGCTTTCCAAGCTGTGGCAGAAAGCCACTGAGCAACATTACACAGAGGCACCTAATTTGTGCTCCAGCCAGATCATAATAAATACCCTAGCTGTTTCTTCTTCTGAAGAAATAGTGAAGTGTAATTCAGAGACTCCAAGAGACGGATAGTTTTTAAAGAGATTGTATGTTTAGCATGGAAGAGGTTTTGCCATACATCTTTCCTAATGGAGGAAAATATCTACTTAATGTCCTGGTTTTATCACCGACAGCTGGTCGTGTTGACCAGTCTGGAACAGTGGCTATGGAGAAAAACACCTGGAGCCTCATCTGAGCAAATGGCTAATGCTGCTAGCAATGACGTAAGTGAACTTTTGGGAAATAAGTGAAGACTTGTTTGGAAATGGCCACGTGCCCACATGGGAAGACCAGCTTTCTACAGTGCTGGTCCATGATCTCTGCTAGCTCAGCCACACTGCAAGGTTTTCAGCAGGAGTTGGCTGGTGCTGGACTAGACATGCACTACAGCAAGAAGCAGCAATGTCACTTCTCCCAGGAAACCAGATGCTTGGGCAATAACAAAAGCAGTTGCTTTCGTTACTCTGTTTTCCTCCAGTAATTTGGGCATTTTTGTTTTTAGAATGAATAAAAATAATTAAATTAATTAAATATTAAAAAAATAAAAATAATTAAATGTCTCTAGAAGATTCCAGGAAATAAAATGCTTTTAAAAATGAACCGTGAATTCCAGCCCTAACTACATTTTTTAAAAAATGTAATTTTATTTAATATTCTTTATTTTATTAAATAAATTACATTTATTTAAAATGTAATTTTATTTCTAAGCTTATCTTCTATCTATCTGTCTAGCTAGCTTTGGAATATTAGAGTTATTTGAGCCAAAGTGTGCTGCAGAATGAAGAGAGTATATTGTAGCTGGTCGAGTTACACTGGATCTATGGAGGTGCAAAAGAATACAATGTGAAACAGGGCCAAAAAGTCTTTTTAGCTTCCCTTTTTATATGGTTTAGATTATATATTTTGGCTTAGCATCTTAGTATGTCCACTCCTACTAGCCAAGCCTACTCAGGAGTTTTCCAAACCTGTTAGGTACATCCATTCACAGCTGTGTGTTTGCATTGCCATATGTCAGAAATACAAATATGTTACATGTACTTGTTTCACATGACAGCTTTGGTGTTCAGACCTGTACATACAAAACCAGTTTGGGGGTTCAACTAGAAACAACCAGAGCCTGAATCACTAAGAAGTTTTGAGCACTGTTTGCTGTCTTCACTACTAGTGCTGGCAGCTTTGATGCTTGGTTCTGGGCTGTCCAACACAAGGAGACAAAACTACACATTTATTTGAAAAGTTAATCTTAATATCTGAACTTCCTCATAAGTAAGGGAAAAATCTTGCAGAAGAACCTTCCATTGCATGGTAACACCAACAAGATGACGACCTGCACATTTCAGGCCACAATAGGACAGATATGTTTATCCTGGACATGTCCTTTCTGCCTGATTCTGTGATTAGAAACTGAGGCTTAGAAGATAAAAGCCTCTCCACAAAGCGTGGGAATATTTTACCAGGTATGTGAAATTGCTGAGAGCTGTTGGAGTCACCAGTTGTGACAGGGTATAAGCAGGAGGTAAGTCAGGGTTATCCTGGAGGACTGGTTCTTTCCACCTCTGGAACAATTCCTGCTGACTTCTCCGCAGCAGCAGTTTTCTCTAGCTCACTCAAGAGGGAGGACACTGAGCCTCCCAGGAGCGAAGCATCCATTTTCACATGGCCACAGAGGCTGAGGAAATCTCCTCCCTGGAAGGCTCAAATTAAATCTGAGTTTCCCAAGGGTTGGAGCACCACTGGGCATCCTATAGCTTGTGTTATGCCTTCAGATTGTTCCTCAGAGGGCAATTCCCTGGATGCACCATGCAAACTGGTACATCTCCAGGCACCGCAGTAGTAGACAGTGACTACATGAAGGCAAACCTCCAGGTTATCAGGAATGAGGTGCTGATGAAAATGGCCAAGACTCTTTTGCCTCATTTTTCTGTGGAGACAGACGAATTGTGGTAGCAAGGTTGCTGAAGTTGAGTTCCCTACCCTTACATGCTATCCATCCAATGACATCTCACCAGGACAAGGAATTTTTTCTGTCTCTTTTGATTCTGCTTGCATGTTTGCATGTCTTTTCCCTATTCACTTTTGTTGCAGGTCTTCAGCCATCCATGTATCTAGGTATTTGTGTCATCTCATACCAGAGATGGATCACTGGACCACAGTGACAATGAAAACTGAGATTTGTGCCCTGGGAGGTCACCAGTTCAGAAAAAATGAATACTTGAAGGGTTTAGATGTAACATTTCACATTTGTGGCAATGTCAAAGCAGCTAAGTGAATCCATATAGCTAATGAACTTTTCCATAGTTTAATATCACCCTCTAGAGTCACATGGGTCCAGTTTCCACATATTATATTTTTCCATACTAATCTTGGTTTCTTGCCTCTAGCTCTTAATAGTATGACCTTGCAGATGCAGCAGCAGCCACGCTAGCTGTCATGCTTCTGGGAAAGAGACATGAGAAGCCAGCTTTTGAGAAGTGGATTTGCCAAGACATCAGGCTTCGAATACTTCTCCCAGGAAGTTTAGGAAACTTTCACCCTCCTTCCTTTTATGCATGTCTGGGTGAGAAGTCTTGGAATACAGTTGCTTCTTTCACCCATGAGCAGGAAGTGCCATGTTTGTTGGGGAGATTTCCACTCCTGATGCTGTATTTGCAGTAGATTGGTCAGAACAGACAGCTTATTTTGAAGTAAGACCAGATAGATACTTTGAATGTTAATAAGTCACCAGGACTGGATGACATTTGCTTGAAAGTCCTGAAGGAATTCAAATGTGAAATTGCAGACTGCTGGCCAAGCTGTATAAACTGTCTTTAATGTCTCTATGCCAGAGCCCTGATGGATTGCCAGTGTAACCCCCACAATAAAATATGACCAGTGAGTCTGACGTCCATCTGTGACAAGACAGTGGTGTCTAAAAGTAAGTTTGATGAGTATGTGAAAAACAGTCTGTTGAGAGAGTCAGTATGACTTCTGTAAAGGGGAATTCTGCATTACTGCCATGCTGGGTTCTGGAAGGGAGTTGATAAGCATGTGGATACTGGGGATCCAGGAGAAATAATACACTTGGACTTCCAGAAAGTCCTTGACAAGTTTCCTCATCAAAAGTCATTAAAGGAACTAAGTTGCTACAGGGTTGGACAAAAGGTCTTTTTATGGAATGAAAGATGAGCAAAGGACAAGAAGCAAAGCGTAGGGCTCACTGGCACTTTCCTGGATGGAGAAGAATGAGCAGAGAGGATAGCCCAAGGGTTGCTGCCGGGACTAGTTTTATTCAGCATCTTCAAGGATGATTTAGACAAGGGACTAAACAGTAAAGTCAAGTCTGAGGATGATACTAACTTTGTTTGGGTGGTGAAATACTGTTCTAATGGCAAGGAACTTTAGAAGGTGCCCACAAAACAGAGAGGTTTGGCAGTAAACCCTCAGATGACCTTCATTATAGATAGATGTAAGGTTTAGAGAAAATAATTCAGAGAAAATAATCTAACCCATGCCTACATGATGCCAATACTCAGAACTCAAATCTACAGTTGCAAATTGTGAAGAAGATCTCAGACCTGTCATTTATTACCCTCTAAAATTGGCTCATGCAGCAGCAGCCAAAAGAAATGCTGGGCAATGTTGGTAATTAGAATTAGACAGAGGGTGCCATTTTAGTGCTGGATAAAACCTCCATGCATCCCGATCTTGAGCAGTGTGGGCTGTTCTGGTCTCCTTCAAGAAAGATGATGGAGTTAGAAAAGGTAAAGAGAAGGGCAACTACAGAGATCACGGGGATGGAATACTTGTCTGGTGAGGAATCACTGGAGAGTCTGCAGCTTGTCAGTTTGGAGTTGGTAAGGCTGAGAGAAGATATGACTGAGGTTTATAAAATCATAAAGATGGTGAATAAAGTGAATGCGGATCTGTCCTTCATGAAATTTTGCAACATGATAACTAGATGGTACACAGGGAAGTTAGTATAAGAGGAATTAAAACAAACAAGAAAAAGAATTTCTTCATACAGCACTGAGTACACTTGTGCAACTTGATGTCACAGAAGGTTGTAGAGGCCAAAGAGATCAGTGGGTTCAAAAAAGGATGAAACACATTTATGATACTACAAGAATTGGGCAGGGTTGCACCCTCTAGCTTCCATAACACAAGACTTCTAGATGCTGGATCAGGGAAACAGACTGCAGAAAGTGGCTAGGCCTGTGCTCTTAGGCATCATCTTTTACTCCTGCTATTGGTGGTAAAACACTGGGTTAGGTGGACCTTTGGTCTAATAAGGCATTTCTTACATTCTTAATTACTTTCAAGCCTGAGATATCCAAGGTTGATTCACTGTGGCTACAGTTCTTGGGAGATAATTTCCTCTTAAGACAGCAAGGTGGACCAGACTGTCTTTGTCAGAGAAGTAATCCCTTTCCCTCAACAGATTCAGAAAAGTTGGAGAAATTCCTGTTTCCCTCGGTTACTGAAGAATTGTTTTCTGAAAGACTGGCTTGCTGCCCACTGCTCTGACACCATCCTGCAGACAAAGCATTCCCAGGTGTCTCTTTACAAGAAACATCAAACAAAACAGGATGTTCCAGTTTAGGGCTAGTCTCCTTTCCATCTCCGGACACCTGTCCTGTAAGATCTCTTATCCACCTAGCAGACAAGCTCCCTCCTATCTCACCTCCTTGACCCTTCTGAAAGCTCACTCACCAGCTAATTGAATAGGAGGTATGGGAATTTTGGGGGATAAATGGTTGTGGAGTGGGGCCACAGAACTTATTGCCTTGCTAGTTTTGCCCAAGGGGTGCTGCAGCATATTAATGTCACCAAAGCATTTCATTAGTGGAATGAATGAGAACAGCTGAGACAGATCAGAATAAAAGACCCTTTAATTCTATAGCCTGGCTGTGAGACTATCCAGTGGCAAATTCCTTGTGGGAGATATAAGAGCATGGAAGTATGTAGTAAATCCCTCAAATATTCTCCTAGCCTCCAGCAGTCTGAGACAGATGTTGAATCTCTGTATTTAATAGTGCTTTTCCTCTGCAGCGTCTCTGTCCAGTTATTTTATGAAACCACATAAATGTTTATTACCCACCCTCTCCTGAGGCAAGGTGTCCACAGCTGAAGGCATGCTGCCTGGGTGGGGAAGCCTTGTGCTTGTTTTGGTCCTGCCTCTAGTGCTTGTATCTTGTCCTTTGAAGAGGCAGTAAGCAGTATTATCCTTTCATCTTATTTATTCCTTAAGGAATAACCGCAAAGTTTTATTATACCTATTTATTATATCTATTACAGTTTCTCTCCCCTGTCATCTTTTCTCCAGAGAAGAAGGCGCTGTTACAGGCAATCAGGAGCCTGTGCCACTTGATGTCTTTCAGAGCAAATTGAACAAAAATGAAGCAGGCCAGCATGGGCACTGGGAAGCATCAACTGGCCTCGAGAGGGACCTCTCCACACTATGATGCCGTGTTGCTCCAGCCAGCACCAGAGGCCAGCTGATGTGTGTCACAAATGCGCAGCTGTGAGTGCTCCCCATGCCCCTGCCACCCAAATAGAAAGCAAGTGCTCACTGCTGACACCCCACGGGGGCCATCTCTGTCTTTCTCTCCTGATATTGACGACAACCTCAGAAGAAGCCCAGGCAGTTGCTTGGCATTAGATGAGACACTGACACCAGGGATGGTGTCCCAGCAGCAGTGGTCTCCAAGGGGTGGCAGATGGTTTGCTGCTCCATGCAGATGAAGGTATAGAAATGGGGTGATGTGGCACAGCAAGGATGAGCCTTCCTCAGGGAGACACAGCATCTGTTGCTTTGCAGCCATGGCTAAAGGCAGATATGAGACCATTGCAAATTTGAAAGGCAGGCAGGCACCGTCATTTTCCCTTTCTTCAAAAGTGTCAGTGCCCTCAGGGTGCTAATGGGCATGGGTGGCCCTGCCCAGCCTCACCTGGGGCTCAGCTCACACCCTCACCATGTGGGACCAGGTGCTCCAGGTAAGCTCAGGTCTTGGCTTTTAGTCCCTGCCTGATCTCAGCTCTGCCTGGCAGTCACCAGGTTGTATCTTACATGGGTTACCAGCACTGGGACTGTCCCTGACTTGTAGATCAGCTTCTCAGCTGGACCTCGGACCTGCTTATCACCACAAATTTGCCTGAGTTCTTGCCTCAGCAGAACTTGGCTTCCATCTCTGGGCCTGTCCCACATGCCTTGCAGAGGCACTGTGGTGGGACAGCCCCTGTCCTGCCAGCCTTGGTATCTCACTCATCTCCTGGCTTCATGATGTTTAGGGACCAGCTGCCCCCTCTCTGTGCCCTGACAGAAGGTAGCTTTCCCAGCAAAGCATGGTGTCTCTGCACCACTGTCCAAGTCCCACTCTTCCCCTGCAGGCCCAGTCATTTCTCCTGTGAAGCCCCACCACAACCTTTCCTTTCCAATGATATCCTCAAGCTGACCAGACCCCGCCAACTCATCCTGCTGCGATGGTACTGTCTCACCAGGTAGGGGTGGGTGCTGTGCACTGAGCTGCCACCGGGACAGTCCCTAGGCCTGTACCTATGGTGACAGATAAGTCACTGAACCTCAGGGAGAATGTTGATATGCACCCTGGTTGCCGGATATTGTATATTATTTTAAGCCCTGGAGGAGTGACTGGGAGACATCCTAATGAAAAAGGTTAAAATACACCTTTTGTGAGTCCTCATCCCTGCACTGAGGTTGAACAGCACCGCCTGAGCACTGCCCTGCCCCAACACTGCACTGAGGCCTTGGGGTCAGCGATCACCGAAGGGAGCAGCACTGCCTCTTGCAACCACCCTGCACCCAATGCACCCAACAGTGCAGTCCCCATGCTTTGTAGCCCTGAGTGTAGTGCTGTTTCTGAGGGGAATGTGTCTGCTGGTGGACTATCTTTCTTCCCTCCTCTGTGTGTGAATGCAGGCGAGGTGGGACATTGCACCGCGCTGCCAGGAAGGCGGCCAGCAGATTCCTCAGCGATGGGGTAGCGCTGAATGACCTCAGAGCACAAGTGGTCTGTGCAGCTGGTGGACTCCTCCGAGCACCCTGCCTGTGCTGAGGAGAGCTCAGGGCCCCAGCTCCCTGTCCAGGAGGCAGCCCCCACCTTGTAGCACCCTGCAGATTGTTTTGCCTGCCTGCCTGCTGGGGCTGGAGGGGATGCAAGTGTTTGTAGTTCACAAATTTATTAATAGAAGAAGATGTGGGTAGGCAATGGGGAAAATCAAAGAGCTATTCTCACCCCAGCATCAGGCACTAAGCTGGTTCTGAAAGGTCTGAACAAAACTCAAGTACTGGTATCCTCAAGTTCATAGCTGGGACAAACTTTCAGAAAGACAAAGGCAATCTTGGTTATATTATATTTGCAGCTCTGCCTCTGTTGACTTTGTCCAATATCTTGGTGGCCAGTGGGATAAAATGTGTGCAGCATAGGTGAGATAGGTGTAGGTGTTAAACTAACGGAGGTCCTGAAATGCCCAAGTACAGGCTTAATTAGTAAGATAGCAAGCCCTACGACCTCCAACAGCTGCTCTGTGCACAGAATAAATAAATAAAGGAAATCTATTTGCTTAAATAAAAAAAAAAAAAAAAAAAAAAAACCCACAACCAACCAACCAAAAACAAACAAACAAACAAACAACAACAACAACAAAAAAAAACAGCTGGAAAATGAGGAAGACTGCTGTATTTAGTTCCTAGATCTGGAAGCAGGTCTGAATCAGTGACTGGAGTGAGGGAGAGAGGGACTGTGGAGTCAGGGCACTTGGGTTCTTTTCCCAGTGTTGCCCTGTAACTGTGACTTCAAGCAAGTCCTCAGGGACCCTTCTCAGTTCAACTGCTGAGTTGTGTACTCTCACCCATTCTGACCCCACACAGCCAGAAGCCATGTTCCTGGGGAGCTATGGTTACACCATACCATTTATCCCGGAGCTGATTCCTTGGATATTGGATAGGTTTCTCCTATACACTCCCACCAGCCCAACCGTAATGTTCTGCAGTAGGAGCTTTGCACGCTGAAGGCCTTTCCCAATCACCGGGGCATCCTTCAAGCACAAGTGTGAAGGGGCAGCCTTGAATGGCATGAGACCTTTAGGTCATCAGCACCACAACCTCATTCCCCACCTTCTTATCCAGAAGCACGGGGACAGCTGAAAGCCTGACTATGCTACTGCTCTTGCCCTCTATTTTCTTGCACCATCTCTGGGTGGCAGCAGACTTGCTGTTCACAGGTCTGTGATGGCAGCCCAGTGCATCTCACCTTGCTGCCCCTGTGCTGGCCAGAGCCCTGAGAGACAAGCCCTTGGGGAAACCCCTCCACCTTCAGAGAGCAGGCAGTAAGGTTCAGTCCTGTGCTGGTGACCCAGAGTACCTATGCTTATAGGTGCTGTACTGCTGTCCCATGTTAGACTGTCTTTCACCTCTGCCCCCGTGACATGACTTTGAGCCAGTTACAGTTTGCACCTAGTCTCTGATGCTCACTGGAAGAAGCAATTGAAACCAAAATGTCTCTGTCCCCTTGGTGGCCAAGAGAAAGTGCTGGTAGCGCACAGTGGCCCTCAGCCCTACAGTCACAGCCATACTCTGACTTAGCACATGGCCCCAGAGCAAGGACCATGCACCAAACGGAGGAACAGCTTTGCTCCCTCATCTGCAGGGATAGCCCAAGCTGTAGGGATGGTCTGGAAAGGGTGGATCTGCTGAAGGACCCCTGGGGCTCATGATGGCCCGGCTAGAGCAGAAACAACAACTCCACCCCGATCCCTGCGACACTTCCCCCTCCACGAAGGGGGCTGATGGATGACCCCCTTCTTTCCCCTGGGCCCCTTTTTTCCTCTCCCCAGCGGTCACCTTCAGCCCCGGGGCAGTGTGCCCCCTGGACCAGAGGCTGGGGAAGGGGCGGAGCGTCACGCTCAGCCCTGTAATGCCTGGCAGCCCCTCCGGCTGCTCGGCACAGCCCAGAGGCAGCGGAGGCGGCAGAGGAGAGGCTGTCCACGGCTGTCTGTCCTGCGCCGCTGGAGAAGGTGAGAGGCTTGGGACGGACGGAGAGGGTGTGTGGGAAGAGAGGGTGCAGTCGTGGCAGGATGACACTGACTGGGTGGGCAGGTGAAGGGGCTCAGCCAAGCACCCCTCACCAACTAGCCTCCGGCTTCGTGTGCCGGCACAATGTGGAGTGCCCCAATTCCCCATGTTTGGTGCCCAGCATGGTCTTGGTGGTGGTGAGCTCCTTGGGTGTCTCTGCCCCAAAACACTGCTCTACGTATGGGGGATCGCTCAGTGGTTGTGCCTGGTGGGACACTGCAGCGGTACCGGCGTGTTGGCTGGGAGGAGAGCATGATGTGGCTTGCTCCCAGAGAGATGGCTGCTGATTTTTGACCATGGCTCTGGTTTACTGCTTCCTGGGAGACACTCATGGGGCTGTCCGTGGGGAGCCTGGTGGGTGTTTCTGCCTGAGAAGAGCACTGCGCGGTGCTGAGGAGGAGATAGCCAGGCTGTTCTCCTCGGTGAGATTAAGCACTAACTTGCGGACCTGTTATAGAAAGCAGCTCGTAAATCTATCAGTAAAAAGGCCAGAAACAGACACTGTGCTAATATGCTCTGGTCTCTTGCCTGTACTAAACATGGTCTGCGCTAGAGTGTACCTTATAGGGAAAAAAAATTCACATTCTTGGGTTAAAAGCTCCAAAGATGGAGGAATATTCTTCTATACCATTTGATGAGCTTCTTAGGGGTAAATATCCTTCTTCATAAAATTTGCATCACATCTGAGGTCTGAAATTGCCTCATTTCAGCTTTCAGGATTTGTTATAATGACTTAGTGGGAGAGCCTCTTCAACAAATTTCTAGTACCTATGAAGGTATGTGCAGATCATAAAATCATCGAGTCACTTTCTCACTATCTATATAATAAGTGAAAAAAAAAGACTGCTGCCCTGGAAATTTCCTGTCAGCTCTTTTAGCATAATCATGGTTCTTTTCGTGGTTCTTCTCCGGTCTTTTTTTCAGTCAAACTGTGCACACCAGTGCTAGTCTGCTGAACTGTGGTCTCACCAGTTCCATTAAAAAGATAGCAAGCATCCGATAGCTAACTCTGTTGATCCTCAGACATCAGCTTGCCTTCCAAAATGGTTGAGGAAATTTACCCTAGAGAAACCAGGCTTTCACATTAGTAGATTTCTGACATTCCAAAGATATTAAAAAAAAAAAAAAGAAACAAAAAGCACACCATAAAAAGTGGATAAATAATAATGCAAGGCAGAGCAAACCAAAGGAATGCATTTCTAATGAAAACACAAAGGCCATTGGTGCACAATATTCTCAGTTCCAGTGCAGAAGTCATTAGCAGGTGGCCAGCTCTGTAGAAATACAGCTTTCCTAACTCAGCTGATTTTCAGAGATTAAGTTTCACGCTGTCTCAAGGCATCTGTGTGTAGAAAACTCTCCAGAAACTAAAGTTCAGTGCAAGAGGCATATTGTCTCACAACAGGTATCTTCTTTTATTGTAACTAATAGAAATCTAGCTACCTTCTATTGTAACTAATACGAGTAAGGCTGAATGGCTGTATCTGTTTTGCTGTTGGTGGTGGTTTTGTTTGTTTGCTTGTTTTGTTCTTTTTTGGTTTAGAGTGAAGCTTATTTTTCAATTTAACATCTGTAAAATTCTCGTTTGTCTCTTGTGGCTGATGTTTCGTGCATCTGATTGTTTGTGGATGTTCTCCTTATCAGAGTGAATGCAAAGGTTGAATCTTCAGCATTAGTAACTCTCATACATTATTCTCTTGGACTTGTGTCTGTGTCATTGAGATGTGTATCTGTATCACTGCTGTCGATTTCTAATACAATTCTACATCTTCCAACACATTAAGGCCTACAAAGGAAGTAAGGGTATACCAGATCTATATTTCTGGGTTTACACAGCACCCATTCTATTTACAGAAATGCAGGAAGAATTTAGATCATTCTGATTACCATGACATTTAACTTTTTTCTTCCCCCAATGCCGGACTAAACTTCTGTCTTTTCTGTTCATTTATAATGATTTTTTATATGTGTGTTTGCATGTACTAGTTTTGTCAAGCAATGTATTGATTACCTGGTCCCATTTTTGTGTCATGTGCAAGCATTTTCTCATGACTTCAGTGCTTTCTTCTAGATCATTGATAAAGGTAAATGTCCTAGAACAGAGCTGGGATTTAATGAAATTAATCGTGTAGCATGAGGACATCACTAAAACATGACAATTTCCACTATACTGAGTCTTTCAAGTTTGCTTGTTCTTAAATCCATTACAAACTATGTGATTTACTGATTTTGATTAATGCCAGAATGTATTTGTACAGATTTTTTTTAGAGAATGTTCACTGGATGGGATGTTTCCAGTAGGTGCTGTATAAACAAATATGAGGCTGAGAATGGTTCAGAACCTCCACCAAAGATTTAGTTGTTCATGAAAAAATCCCTGCAGGTCAGGTCCTTACACAGCCTTGAAACAGAAATATGGTGTTTTGATAACAACAGAGTCCCTGAGTGATCTGAATTACTGGATATGCTAAGTCTATTCAAGTAAAATGTGCTGCATTAAGGGCAGTGGAAAAGTATTGAGGTAGAAACAAGGCAGGCAGCACTCTGAAAGAGATATGTTGGACAGAAGGTCTTGGTTTGAGAATTAGACAGAAGGTTATTGGAAGATGTTAAACCAATAAGAAGACTTACAGGTATCTTGATCTGACAGCATGAAGATGTTTATTAAAAACTCAAAATGTGACTACAATTTCTGGAAACATCCTACCTCTTTTTAAACTAGCTGATGTGGATATTACAGAAGCGCAGTGTGCGAGATGGTTTGGAAAGACCAAGCAAGGTGTTGGTTAAATACAGATGCTGAGTATCAGGCTGCACCCTGCTAATTTTACTCAATCTAAGTAGATTAAATATGTCTTTATAGGCTCTAGTCATACCTCTGACCATGATGCCTATAAACCCTGCAACAGTCAGAAGAAACTTATAGAGCACTAGAAAAGTCTTTTCTCTAGATGAACAGCAGCAGGGAGGTAAACTGATATTGGGATATCACATAAATACATAAAACTAACACTGGCTTTTATAGCTGACCACAGTTTATCTTTGTATCAAGCCTGCATGATTTTTGGTAAGAGGTGCCCCAAATGCTGTTGTTGGTTATTTGGTTTGGGTTAATACTCCATAGAAGGTCAGACTAAAAAATAGTCCCTATATGCTGTATGCTCAAAGATGTTTTTAATGGAGCATCTGTGATATGAGGAGATGCTGAGAAAGCTGAGGCTCTTCAGTGTGGAATAGAGATGTCTCAGAGGGGATCTTATTAATGGGCATAAATACCTTATGGGAGGCAGTGATGAAGATGGATCCAGACCCTTCTCATTAGAGCCCATTTATAGGACAAGAGACAGTGTGCACAAATTAAAACACAAGGAATTCAATCTAAACAAACTAAAATGGCTGTGGTGTTTGTGGTTTTTGTTTTGTCTTGTTTTGCTGTGAGGGTGATCAAATACAAAGGGACACCTTCATAGAAAACTTGCCCCAGATGCCCCTGCTTGAGCAAGGGAATTGGACTAGATGATTTCAAGAGGTCCCTTCCAGCCTAAACAATTCTGTGACTCTGTGATCACAGTGCTGTTTCTGTTATAGTGAGATTACTTTGGCTCTTGACATGTATGAAGTGCTTTTCTGGGCAAAATATAGTAATCATTTTGGCTGAAGAAGCAGAGTAACATTACCTAGACTTAGACACTGTATCTCCATAGGCTAGCTCCTCCTCAGCTCCTCAGGAGTTTGGGTAGCATCTCCTGATGGTGGAAAGGGTGTGAATTTCTTTCTGCTGGAATTACACACTCTTTGTGGACTTAGGATTTCTCACACACTGACAGCTTGGAATCAGGATCTCAAGCAGGGAAGGATAGTGGAGGAAAGAACAGTTTTGAAAAGGACCCTGCCTACTGCCTTCAATACAGCACAGCCAAACAAAGGTGAGTGCATCTTGGCCAGGGCCCTGAAGGCGTCCTTCCCAATGCTGGTCACTCTGCAAAGGGCAAATGGCACTCCAGAAGGTAACAAAGGTTGCCTAGACACACAGACACACTCTGCTCAGTGGTAGCCCAAATGTAGCCCTCACTTAACTTTCTAGCTAAATGTTAACTTCATATCAGTGCTCAGGGACAGCAAGGGCCAAATCCTGCAAACTGTTCTGGAGTGGCTGCAGCTTAGGCTTCCTTTGTATGGAGTCCTGGTCAGATAGACAGGATTGTCATTGTCTCTCAAGACACTCTACACATATTCTCTGGCTGATCTATTTTTCCAAGATGTCTATTTCACTTTGATTCTCTTCTCTGTACCTGGACAATCTTCAATTCCATGCCAGTGAACCATGTAAGGTAAGGATCCTTGCCATTTATATTGCAGTTCATCTGAAAAGTGAGAGGGAAAGACACAAGAGATTTTTGGTTATTTTTCTTGCAAAAGTTAATGGACTGAAACAAGTTGGCTCCAGCTGAGCTGGAGTGAGAACCAATATACAGAGAAGAATATCTTCCCACTCACAAAAGCAAGTTTTCACACAGTAAATAGGAGACAATTAATGAATCATGTAATATATAGAATAGATTAATCATATATTAAATAATTCAATACTAATAAAAGCAGATTAGTGAATATATAGGTGCTTGAAAATTATATCTCCATTGAATGATTCATTAGGTGGATGCAATGATAAGATTCCAGCCTTTGGGTTAGATGGCACTAACAGGTGGCCAGCCTACAAGGAAAGAAATTTTATCTAAGTCAAGTTGGAGAAATTAAGTTATCTGAGAACATCGTGAGCCATTTGCTGACAAGAAGTTGTATAAGACCATGAATTTGATATAGGAGAATTACTGTCTTACAGGTCTTCTTTTTATATTTTGTTACAAATATAAATCTAACATATCTGGCACAAGGCAAGCTGACATCTTTCCTTTTGTTCCCTAGTTAGCATGACTTTAGCCTATCTAATATCATGGGGAGGTCTGTTTTTCAAAGGTCTATTACAGTTCAAGTTGTTCTCCATATTCCTAGATAGGACTCTTTAAAAGGCTGTTTCAGATATTCTGTTTAATGCCTAAATACCACAACAGCAGTTTGCAAATGTCAGTGTCAAAGCAGACCCATACATAGGTTCTGCAGTGCCCTTGCTGTGTGCAGTTTTGCAGGCTGTTGTGTTTGAACAGTAAACAGGAGGACATCAAAGCAAATTCTCTAAAATACTTTCCAGACTGACTTTCACTGTATCTCCCCACCCTTCATTTGTCTGCTCCCAAGCACACATTTGTTCAATGCTGAATTCCCTATGGACTGTGCTAACTTTGGCTGCTGCTGGCTCTCACACCAAGCCAATGCCTTTTCAGAAAACCAGGGCCAGTTACTTGGTACTTCTGAACTGGATAAGTTTAGCAATACAATCTAGACAAGAAGGGAAGAGAAAAGAAGGAGAGCTCTCCCACAAGCAGCCCTACGCTCCTATAAAAATCCAGCATATTTGCAGTTTTCCTAGATTTGAATAATTCTTTTGTGACATTACTGCATTGTACAGAATGACCAGCTTTAGCAGCAGTGGGGGCCGTAAGGTGAAGGAATTGCAATAATATCAGGTAGAGCAATGTAAAACCTAAGGGAAATGGCTTCTTTCTTTCTGCTCCCACTCATATTCCCAGGATGCCATCTGCCTTATAGCAACCTGAGGTCCTGTTCCCTCCCGTAACGGCATCATGTCAGTCAGAATGTTACATGGGAAGAGATTTTGAGTTCGTAATTGCTGAAGTGAGCACTAATTTTACACCACAGCTCTGTCTTACTGTACACCAAGAGGCCCAAGAATGCTACAGCCCTCAGGCTCTTGAGTTGCACCCTGGGCTACATTAGGCAAAGTGATGTCAACAGCTCAAGAGAGGTGATCCTTCCCCTTTGCACAGCACTGGTGAGGCCACATCAGCAGTGCTAGGTCCAGTTCTGGGCTCCCCAGCAAACAAGTGATGTGGACATACTGAAGAGAGTCTGTTAAGGGCCACAAAAGTGATTAAGGAACCAGACCATCATATGAAGAGACCCACAGAGAACTGGGACTGTTTAGCCTTGAAGGAATTACCATATCAATGTATATAATGTATAAATACCTGATGGGAGGGCGTAAAAAAGATGCAGCCAGAGTCTTCTCAGTGGTATTAAGTGACAGGACAAGTGGCAGTGGGCACAAATTGAATTTCTATTTAAGCCTAAGGAAAATCTTTTTAACCATAAAGGTGATTGAACACTGGAACAAGTAGTGGTGTCTCCATCCTTGGAGATATTCAAAACCCACCTGGACACAGTCCTGATCAACCTGCCCTGAGCAGGAGGTTGCTCTTGGTGCTCCCCAGAGGTCTCTTCTGTCCTCAGCCGTCCTGCGTTTCTGTGGTTCTGTCATCCAGGCCCAGGAAGACTGAGCATCTGTGTTCATAGCACAGGGGGATAGCAGAAGAAGCAGAGGGAAAGAGTCCTGTCACAGATGCTTTGAAATGCTGCTTTGTATTAGGCTAGGAAGACCAAAAAAAGAATTTCTCTGAAATGGGTCTGAAGCAGCTGGGTCTAGCACAAAATGCCACTGACAGAATCACACAGAATCACAGAATTTCTAGGTTGGAAGAGACCTCAAGATCATCGAGTCCAACCTCTGACCTAACGCTAGCAGTCCCCACTAAACCATATCCTTAAGCTCTACATCTAAACCTCTTTTGAAGACTTCCAGGGATGGTGACTCCACCACTTCCCTGGGCAGCCTGTTCCAATGCCTAACAACCCTTTCAGTAAAGAAGTTCTTCCTAACATCTAACCTAAACCTCCCCTTCCTTCCTGCCTAAGTTTCTTGGCCACGCAGATGGGTGACTTTGGGTCAGAAAGGGCAGCATAGGAGGTACTGAGCTCCCTTTGGCCTGCTTAGTGCACACCATACTCTGACTGGTAATCCCCCTTTTGTCATGCACTAGCTGTGCCTCTGCCTAAGGGTGAGTATGTCCATGCTGCTACCTTAAAGACTTCCTTCAGTAAGTGCTAGGGACAGGTTTCTCTGGAGACATGGCCTCTCTGTGGTAGGCTAAGAAGGGCAATACAGCTGGGTCACGTGTCGCAGTCTGGGACACTGTTCATGTTTTGCTTGTTGCTGAACACCATTGAACGTAGATTAAGAAGAGGCCTGGAAGGCTAAGCTTTAATACAGACATAGACACATCTGGGTCTTTGAAAGGAGGGGTTCCAGGGCCTATAATTAGGGAGAGATGAACACCTAGCTGGAGGCCAGGAAGGATTAGGGGGCTAAACAAGAAAAGCTTCCCTTCAGGGACAAGGACCTTGGATATAAAGAGGGGCTTTGCCAAGAAGTACACTGTATAAAAGCACAGACTCAACCCCAGCACAGATGATGCTCCAATGCATCCCTGGCCATGGCATGGTTTGTGGCATGTCTGATCTGTTTTTGCTCTGTGCATGGTGTGCTGTTCCTGACCTAGGCTGTGGTGTTTCTGCAGCGTTCAGCAATGGCCGAGAGCTCAGCTGCACCAGCAACAGTGACGGCAGCACCAACCGTGCTAGATGAGCTCCTGGAGATCACGGCTCAGAGCCTGGTGCGCACCGAGGTGGCTGAGCACTATGAGGTTATTCGGGAGCTGGGCAGGGGCAAGTATGGCCATGTGGTGCTAGTGACCCACAGGCAGAGAGGTAAGGAACTGACTGCACCCTATGAGCTGTTGTGCTTCGTCTCCTTTCCACTTGCCAGGACACCGTGTAGGCTAGTGGCTCCCTGGGGCTGAGTGCCAGGAGTGGCAGGGGGTGCTCAGAGGAACCAGCAGGGCAGGGGCCTTCCAGCCAGGGACCATCCCATTGACCCCAACCAGGGAGTAGGTCAAGACAGGAGGGCAGCCCAGAGCAACAGGCAAGATTGAGGTGATGAGGTAGGTCCAAAGTCAAGCTGGGATGTCAATCCACCAGTCAAGATCAACAGCATTCATGGACATGCACAGGCATGGATATCATATAGCTGGAACCAGCAATCCTACAGCACAGTGTAGACAAGGATTGAAGCCTTGGGCTTGAGCTTAAATGGGGCCTCTGGGACCATGGACAGGGATGGGGATGGATGTCCAAGGTAGAGCTGGTCAAGGTCATTAAGGCATATATGTGCTCTCAGGACCCCGATGGTGCCTTCTCCAGCAGTCTCAGGTCAGACTGATGAGTCTGTGTAGCTTGAATTTCCCCTCCTCTACTCAGTGTTCCCATGGCACTCACTGACTAGCTCAAAACTCACACAAGTAGCAGTGTCTGTTTTCATATCTGGTATCAGTATGACATACCTCCATACAAAACTTTGGGCCAGAGACCTCCCTGTGGCTGTGAGTTTCCACAGCCATGGCTGCCCCGTGCTCTCTCTGTCTGGTCTTGGTGTGAGTGACTTTCAGCAGGGTCTAACCCATTCTTCCCATTCCTAGGGACTCCGATGGCTCTCAAATTGCTGCCCAAAGCCAGTACCAAGCTGCACACCTTCCTCTATGAGTACTGCGTGGCACTCTCCCTTGCCACCCACCCTGCTATCATTAGCATGTTTGGAATTGCAATTGAATCCAGCCAGTACTATGGTTTCCTCTATGAACCAGCGCTGCACAAAGACCTCATCTCTATCATCAAACCCCGGGTGAGTGCTGCTACAAAGGTGTGGGGATTGGGACTATAGTGTTTGGCCTCTGTGCAGACTGGATGGGTCAGAGGGAGAGAGGAGTCAATGGCATATGGGTCTCCCACCTCTGGGGTCTATAGCTTTGAACAAGATTCAAGCTTACAAGACCAGAAACTCAAAGACTCCCTAATGCAGAGTAAAGATGAGAGCCCACCACCTTAGTAGGGCTGCCAAAATGCCATGAGGGCACATTATTGCCTATCTCTCTCCCCATGCAGGATGGGATCCCTGAACCGGCTGCCAAGCAGTGTGCCAAGCAGCTTGTGAGTGCGCTGGAGTTCATCCACAGCCGGGGCCTCGTGTACCGTGACGTCAAGCCGGAGAACGTGCTGCTCTTTGATCCGGAGTGCCGGCGCATCAAACTGACTGACTTCGGGCTCACACGGCCCAAGGGTACCAAGCTCAAGCTGGTGGCTGGGGTAATCCCCTACACTGCCCCCGAGCTGAGCAACACCGCTGATACCCAAGGGGTGCCCATCGACACCAGCTTGGATGCCTGGGCTTTTGGCGTGCTGCTGTTCTGCCTGCTGACTGGCTACTTCCCCTGGGAGCAAAGCCTGCCTGATGACCCTTTCTTTGAGGACTTCATGCTCTGGCAGGAGACGGGCTTGGAGGAGAACCTGCCTCGCCACTGGAAACGCCTGACAGCAGAGGCTGCCCTCATGTTGCGGAGCCTGCTGGCCCTAGATCCTGCCAAGCGTGGCCCTGTTGGCGGGGCTCTGCGCTATGTCGATTGCCCCTGGCGGCTGGAGGACGGGTGCAGTGAGGGGGCTGCTGTGAAGCCCTAAAGACTGCTCTCCATGGGGGACGGAAGGCAAGTCTCATCTTGCAAGGAGCTTCAGGGTTGGAGGCATCAAGGTGGGCCTCCAGCAGAGCAGCTGAGAGACCATGGTAACCCCAAGAGAAACTTCTCCACAGCACTGTCCGTGCCACCATGGAGCCATGGTCCTCACCACCACTGCTCAGTGCCACCTCCTTGTACTTCCTTGGGGCTTGAAAATATCTCCTTTCTCTTGCAAGTGGTGATCTTTGTGTGAAGCACCCACTTTCTTCCTCTCAGGGGTGGTTTCTAGAGGCTGCAGTGCCTGTCTTGTCCTTGAAATAGAGTAAGATATTTATTTATCCTTGTGTGTCTGTATGTGGCTCATCTTCTATCATAATAAAATGGGGGCTGTTTACTGTGGGAGAGCACGGGCATGACAAAGCCTCTGGCCATCTCAAAGCAGGGGCCTCCCTATGCTGCCTGGGTCCCTGAATGGGTGGCTTCATAGAGGTGGGATGGAGGTGCTGGGAGCCCCCAGCATGTCACTGTGGGCAGTAGCTGGGGACTCATAATGGTGCTGTGAAGGTGGTGGAAGTCATTGAGGTGGGGTTTCGGAGGAGCAACTGAGGGACCTCAGCCTCAACTTGGTAGCAGCAAGTGGATATGGCAGGGTGTTCACAGGGTGCTGTGAGGAAATAAGCACAGGAAAAGGGTGGAGGGGAGCCAGGTGTGTGTGAGGACTGTGGCAATGTTGATCAGTGCCTTGCCTCTGGAGCTCTAAAACATATCTAGCTCTGGTTTGGCTTCATCTTTGCCACTCATGTTCCCTCTGCACAGCTGTTAGCATACAGGTAGCTATCATGGGTTCTTGCACAAACCATTTGAGGATTTTCCTGTCAGCAGTTAGACATAAGGCTTATCTCTAACATAAGGATGTCTTTGCTGCCCACTCCCCTCACTGTCTCTGAAGTTTGTCCTGTTTAGTCTACAGTGACCGCAACTTCTTGGGCTTCTCTTCATATACTTTCTTTTCTTCCTGAAATGATACTTAATGCCAACCACATAGATTGCTCAGTAGGAGTTTCCTTCTGAAAGCCTCCCTCGTCAAAGGGACAGAGCCACAGGGAGCCACAGGTCACGCATTTCTTCACATTTGCTTATATTGCAGACCAGATGAGAGGTGGGCTTTTCTGGATGATGGGCAGTTAATAGCAGGTGTCCCAGTGTCAGTTCAGTTTCTCTCTAGCTCCTTTAACTCAGGAAAATGGCCTTTTGCAAACACCATCATCCTCAATAAAGCACAACTCACCTCTCTCTCTCAAGTGGCCTAAGTGCAACTAGAAAGGTGACTTCACTGCCGTGAACATCTACATATATGATTCAGCTGAGAAGACAGTGCTGTGAGGATGGTTGGCATGGGCATCACTATGAAAGGCTAACAGAGAGCTGTAACCACAGGCCACTTTATCCATATTAAATATCCATATTAATATCCCTATTAACCCCAGCTATATTCCCCTGGTGATTCTCCTAGCAGTCCTACACTGTTGCCTTGCTCTCACTCCTAATCCTCCCTCAGACTGACCACTCCTAATCCCCTCACAGAGCCAGCCCCTCTCTGTACCAGCCTCCACTACCACTTCTTCCCTCTTCCTATCCTGAATCCTTCAGTCCCAAGGAACCATTTCCAAAACTATCCAGTTCCAACCAAGCACATTTCCCTTGTACTGCCTTCAGGACCTAAAGCAATGTCCTCTATGTGCTTTTAGATGCCTGCATAACACTGTAAAAGACCTTCCTTATCCCATTTCTCATCACTACTGTAATCCCTCCCCTCCCTCCAGCAACACTCCTTGCCTAATCTCCAAATATCCTTCTAGGCATACATTTTAATCCTGGAAAAGGATAGCAAGGGAAGAATTAGGGATTAGAAGCTCTTCTTACATTCCTACATCTTTCCAGTCCTCAGGCAATTACAGTTGGTAATCTCTTCCAGCTCTCAGCACAGTGCCATTGCCAGAAACATCCCCAGCTCAGTTTCCATTCTCAGTGACTCTGTAAATTCCAAAAAATGAATTGTTCCAGCACCACACTTTCTACCATCTCAGTTTTTCTTTCGCCTCAGGTCCCTTTCTCCACATGCTCTTCTGTAATTCCCAACCACCGGCTCTCTTTTTCCAGCTTCTTCTCACTCACTGGAATTTTACTCCTACTTAGCTTCCACACTAACATTCCTTTTCTACCACTCATTACCTGATGAACCCATTTTTCGTTTCTCTCTCATCAACATCACCATCATACTGTTTTGTCCTTTTCCTGCTCCCTACGTTACTCATTCCTTGTGTCTTCCTTCCAACTCCCAGCCCTACATTATCAATCAGCACAGTGCTCACTTTCAAGATACAGTTTTCTTCTGTCTGCTTCCATTTCTGAGTCTTTCATTATCCCAGAACATAATAAATGATACTCAACTCTGGCCCACAGAGATTTGTCTCTAATTACTCTTTGATTTCCGTAGGAATAGCATAAGAGTGTAGAAGTACCAGTGGATTTCCTGTATTTAAAAAGGAGATGCACTGAGACCAAGGGATCTATAGGCCAAGTATAGGTTAACTATTTCCAGTGAAAAACAACAGAAAATCCAATACAGGTGCTTATTAATAGAGAATTAATGAACAAGAATATGGCTTTGTGCGATGTGACCCTCGGTGTTCTATTTGATAATTGTGCTTGATGAAATCATGATTGATCAAGTAAATTCATAGTCTTCTGGTATATTTTTTTTGTGAGGCATGACCTATTGATATAAATAAAATTATAGTACATTGTATTGAGTAAGAAGGTTCACTATGCAAAGTCAATAAAGCATATATTAAGTGAATTGAGAGCTTGCAACGGACAGAAGAAATGATTGTCAGTTGGGAATGCTGTTTGATTATTTTGGTTGGTTTCTGTAGGGATCAATAGCAGAATAAAAACTGATCAATATTTCCATCAATGACTTGAAGGTATATACAAAACCACCAGAGACAAAAACTTTCAGATGGCAGAAACATGAATAGGCTGATAAACAGCAACAGAAACAGGCCTTCCAAAGAGGTCTGGATAAATTAATAGGGTGGGTGTATTCAAACAAGATGCATTATCTTAGAGGTAGATGGAATGTGTTCCAGCACAAGCACATAGGAATAAAAAACATTCTTATAGAAGGACACCTTTGTGTTTATGAACATTTATTGATGCTTATAAATGTCCAGTGGGAGGGTGCAAAAAAATCATGGTCAGAGTCTTATTGGGTACTGGGACAAGAAGCAATAAACACAAATTGAAATATGGGAAAATTTGTTTAAACGTGAGAAAAAAATGGATTTATAGTGAGGGTGGTTAAGCACTGAGACAGAGAGATTGTGGTGTCTCCATCTCTGGAGACATTCAAAACATGATTGGACAAGGTCCTGGTCAACCTGCTCTAGCCGACCCTATTCTGAGCAGGAAGATGGACTAGGCAATCTCCAGAGACCCTGTCCACCATCAGTTGTTCTGCTATTCTGCAACATTTTTCATTTCAAAGACATTCAGTGTTGCACTTAGAGATGTGCAGGACTCCCAGTATCTTTGCTTTGGACCTGCTCGGTATTGCAGGCAGTGGTCTCTGCAGAGCTGGGCACAAGGTGCAAAACTGGCTTGAGGAAAAAGGATGAGCCAGGTATTAGAGTTGATTACACATTAAAGCAAGCCTAAACTGGTGAAACACTGACATCTTTGGGCAACAAGTCAAGCTGTCCAATTCCATCAGTACCAAGGCTGTTTGTTGCAGGAGCCAATCATACAGATGAGGATCAAGGTGAGGTGACAAAGGTGATGTGGCAGATGCTGTTTTGCAGTGACCAGTGGCGATGACCAGGACTGTTTGCCTGTCTCCTTTGTCACAGTCTTGAAACATTTGTGGAAGGGGTCTCAGCTGCCAGAAAGCTGTGCAGTGTACAGCTTAGTGATGAAATCCACAGTGTGCCTGCACCATGCACTTGATGGTGGTGTGGGCAGGATTACAATGAGCACAGCAGCGAGCACAGCAAAGTGCCCAGCTCCTTTTCTCAGTGGCTTACCCATAATTGCATCTGGATTTCTTAAATCAATGAACAAACAGACCTGTTGAAGCCTACCCCCAGGGGGTCTGAAAGAAGATCTGCTGGCCCCATCACCCCCGCAGCAGCTGCTGGGAGAGGCTGAATGGAAGGGAGCTGCGTGCAGACATGCCGGCCCTCTGCACGCTCTGCTGCTCACAGCAGCAAGGCTGGCCAGGCGCCCATAGCGTAAAGGGCAACGCTTCAGCTCATGTAGGCACAAGGTATGGGGTGGATCTGGTGTCGTCCCCAAAGAGGCATCAGGTGGCTGCAAAAGGGGAGGGAAAGACCTGGTACCTCACTCCTCTCCGGGATGGAATGAAGAGATAAATTGGGCAATTACGGAGCTCACTGCGCTATGTGGGCTCTGGCTGCGGTGACTGTGGGACAAGAAGTGTGAACCCAGGCCCTAGTGCCCCCGTGCATGCATCCCAAGGCTCTCAGTAGGACTCATGGTCTGCATTTCCTGATCTCCTTGTGCACCTCATGAGGCATTCTGCCCCCTCTCCTCCACCACTGCACACTCTGTATGGCTCATGAATAGCCATGCTCAGGAGCAGCCTGAGCAAAAGCCTACATGGTGCAGGAAAGGCCAGTTACAGCACCTTTGTGTTGTGTTGCAAGGGCAGGATGATGGATTGAGCCTGGACCCTTAACCCTTGGTCACAGCAATCCTTCTGGTTAGAAAGTGTTGGCAGGAAGCAGTGGAAGCTGTTCACTAGGCCAGACCAGAGATGTGAAAGCAAAGGCACGCATAAGAATGAGGACCTCAGGTCTTAATAGTGGTTGAACAGGGTCACAGACACATCATCTGGGAATTAAAATGCTGAGTCTTCAAGGGAGTGCTTTAGAAAAGTACCTGGACTAACCACAGGTCAGAGCTGCCCCCAGAAAACAGTGTGTGTTGTGATGCTGGCTGGACTCAGGACATGAAATGGAGGACAGGACCAGGCTGGATGGTGGTGTCAGTGCCATCTCCCCCTTCTAGGAAGACTAATGAAAGCCACCCTATTAGACTGGCTGACCCAGCAGCAAAAGGCAGAGCACAGGTCCAACCTTCAAGCCCTCTCCAGTTAAACTTCTGGTCTCATTTCTGGAAGCTTGCAGCATATAATCTTTCTTCTGCCTTCTGCCACCTGCCATGTCAACTCCAACATTCACTTCCATCTCCTCCCACCTAAATCCTGCTAAGTGCCATTGCTAGGATTGTGACTGAAGTTTCTTAGGAAGGTTAGTGAAGGACCAGTCCTCTGCAAGCTCAGGCCAGAGAATATGATAGGGCAGATGAAAGACTGTATAAGTGCCTGTTGCTGCATCCTCCCACGCTGCTTTTTCTTGAGTTTTGGCTTTCACTTCAAAGACAAAGCAGGCCAGAGCCTTGATAAAACAAGCACACAAACAAACAAAGCACAAAATATGACCCTGCTCTGAACAAGTGTCCCTCTGAGCACAGGAATAGAAAGAGGCAGTGGCTGGGGGATACAGATGGTGGGAATTTGTTACCTTTCATCCTTACTGACATAGGGGCAGGCTGGCCGTGACTGCAGCCCAGCTGCTTGCTCCTAGAGCTCCTAGAGCTGGTCCTTGATGGGAAAACACGCAATGGCTCATGGAGTTTCAGTCATCACCCTTTATTTACTGCATCTGGCATCCCTGAGTGGAGGTGTGTGAACCAGAGAAAAGTGCCTTAGGCACAGAGATCATAAGAACCGGTTCAATAATTTCCACACCTTGTAGCTTGGGTTGCAGAGTACCTTGCTACCCATAATATATTTTTAAGTCTCCTTGAGCTGTGTTGGACTGTCAGTGCTGGTGTTGACCGCAAGATGAGAACTGACCACCACTAAATCCTGTAACTGTTCTCCAGTGTCCTGGATTTCCCTGCTCACACCCCATCCAAGGTCTGTCTGACAGCCAGCCATGCCTGCCAATGGTCTGGGCTTGCCCATATACAGGGCTGCCCGTTGCTGTGGATGTGTTTGTGTTTTTCCCTCGGGCTGATGGGCAGCTGGGCATGTTTATAGGCCCTGTGCCTTGGCCCAGCTTTGTGCAAGAGAAGGAGGAAGGGGAATTTGGCCCGGCCCAGGGTGGTGACAGAAGGTGGTCACAGTTGTCACGCAGACTAATTGCACTTCTAACCCCTCTGCGCTGTTTACAAGCTGCCCCACACCGAGGACTCGTGTCTCTGGCTGACCCCCGTGTCTCAGGGTGGAGCAGCACGGTGTTCCTGCCCGCACACAGGGCTCTGGTAGCACCTTTCGGGTTTTAACCCAGACTGACTTGTCCCCAGGCCCTTGTCCCCAGCCCTGCTCTGTGCCTGCCTCAGCCAGTTATGCCGGAGGGGGAGATGGAGGCCCAGCAAGGGCAGGCCGAACTCCTATCTCCTGACACTCCTTTTTGCAGAGCCGCTCTCTGCTTTACCATGCACCTCTCTCTGAAGCTACTGAATAGCTCCTGGCTGCTCAGCCCGCTATTTCAGGAGGAACTGAAACACATTTAATGGCTTGCACCTTTATGATGTGCTAAGCCCCGTGTCAACTACAGGTCAATTCCCTGCAGCTCATGGATCTGGGCAAGTGATGCAGAGATGGGGCTGAAGGAGAGAGAAGGGTGGAGCACAGAGCAAGAAAGAGAAGGAAAAGAAACAGCAGCACACAAGGAAGATCCCCAAAAGTGCCTCAGGACCTGAAGGAGGGAAGAATCCCTTGGTTAGTGCCCTTCTTCAGCGTGAGGGATATTAGTCCATAGCAGCAATGTTGCACAAGCCCCATGTACTTGGGGCCATTCTTGGCACCCAGTTTGGTTAATCCAGACCCTTAAGCATAGCACAGCTATGATGGCCATGCCTCCCAAATACATGGGTGCCTATACACAATAATGTTATGAACTCTGTGCTGGGACAGTCTCGTGTCTTTCCATGGCTGGATCCATCACATAAACCAGCAGTACAGCATGCAATTCTTGTGTTCAATCCCTATTGACTGCTCCAAAGGCACGGAAGTTCACCACCTGCCCATGTCGTTCAGTTTCGGGCATTTGGGCCGGGCTCCCCTCCCTCGTTCTCATAGTGCTCATAGTGCTTCAGAGAAGACTGCAGCACCTTTATCCCACCAGGGTGGCTTATCACTCAGCTAGAAGCTCATGAGAGCGCTCACGTGAGGAGCAGCTGCTGGCCGGGCACTGCTGGGAGCAGTAGGATGGGCACTTCTATTCCCAGCGCTGGAGGAGGTTGGGGCAGGGGGAAGCTGGGCCTCCTGGTGGCTCTCTGCGTGTCTTTGAAGGTAGCCACTGACAATCTCTGTTTGAGTTTGCTGTTGCTGGGCTACCCACAGGGACTGCCGAAATTGTTGGCCTCTTCTGGATAATGGAAATCTGGGGATTATGAGGGAGCCGCGGTAGGCAGCAGTTCTGATGGCCCTGAGCAGCCTGCCACCCTCCCACAGGAACCTGGCTGCACAAGGGCACCTCAGGAATTGGATAGGGCTGGCAGAGACCTGGCTGTAACAGGATGCCCCTGTCCTTTCCTTTCCTTCCATCACTCATCTTATGGCACGTGGTATGTGGGGGCTGCCAGGTGCCAGCAGCTATAGGAATGATGGGACCTCAGGATGGGGAGGTATTGTTGCTGGAGTGAGGTAGTTTACATTTTTTTTTTTCATCTCACCTGTCTAGTTGGATGTCATTGTCCACATTTTAGCACTTGCATGACTGGCCACCCACCACCAACTGTTCCAGCATGTACATAGTCCATTGCTACTAATTATCTTAAACTACATACCAAACATCTCCTGAGTACCTGAACTATCTACAAAAGATTGTCCTGTGCATCCATTTCTACATCTGCAGGAACACTTTTTTTCTAAGTATCTCATCTACATACAGCTTGATCAGGGTTGCATCTGATGCCCCCTGAGAGTCTCTGGGATGGGCAGATTCTCTACCCAGGACGTTAATCTGCACACTGACACACATCAGTTGGTCTGGGCACAGCAGGAGCTGCCTGGGGGATTCTCCATGGCAGCCCAAAATTCCCATCTGAAGACTCCTGCAGCAATTAGTCAAATGCTTAATTGTGAAGGTGGCTACGAGCTCAGTCAATTGGTTGATCTCATTCAGCAGCCCCCTGCCTCAGATCAGTCCATTGCCTCATCCATGGAGATGAACAGCCTCGGAGTTCCTGGAGAGCCAAGGAAATTAATGGCGACTAAGTGCACAACCCTACCACCCAGCTACGTGATAGTTATAACTATAGGACAAACCTGAGTTTGACACTTGTGACTTAAATTACACAGCTCTTGCCACACAGCAAATACAGGAAGAATGACACAAAAGTCTGTGATGGTCTCATTTTAAAACAAAATCATTTTGCTGTAGCTGAAGAAAGGTTTGTGGGCTGGTAACTCGTGAAGTCTGGCACAGATATATCTTTACACAACCCCACACGTAATTCCCACAGAAGCAAAATGTTTGGGGCATTTCTATTGCTGGGGTTGGGTTCCATATGAAAGGCTTTGAAAACAACATCTCTCTGCTTAGTCAAAGCAATTTCCTCTGACCAGCTTTAGCAGTTCCTTTCCAGGTCACTTAATGATTCATTTAATTCATCTTGTTTAAAATAGAGCTGTCTATAGTCATGCTGTTTGGATCTTATATCAGCTGTGTTAAGCACATACCTCCCCAAGAGCCATATAGGCTGTGAATTCCTGATGCTGGGGAAAGCAGAAGGAGCAGTGCCTGTGTGGACTCAGGTCCTGTTTCCTGTGTTCTCATTTTCTTTTTTCTGGCATGGGTACTCATTTTTCCAAGTTCTGATATGGATTTTGTTTCTCTTTGGTGGCTCTTTTGGCTATTTTCAGCTTGCTATCTGGGGGATGGCTGGGACTGTTGCAGGAACATTTGTATGTTAAAATTGTGGAGGGGAGAGTAGCAGATCAGGACAAATGCTCAAGACTAGATTGGATTTCACACCCCTGCCTTTAAACCTGCAGCTTGCTCTTAAGGTCTGAGGACAATGGCATGGGGAAACTATTTTCACATGGGTGATCTTAATCAGATGATAATGAAAAAGGAAGAAATGGGAAACTCTTTGCTAGAGGTACAGAACCTTTGCAGACACCATTTTCAAGACAGGCTCACTTTAGGGAGGATATTTTTCAGCTCCCTTTTCTGGCTCTTCCATTTACTCCAGGATCTTCTAGGATGCTGGCAGAAATGTTTACACTGATTCAAAGAAAGATTGCTTTGCAACTCTCCCTTGTTAGCCTTAGCTTCATTGTCTTTATTTGTGTGTGTATGATATTTGAACATGTTTTTGCTTCAGACAAAAATCTGCTTATTGTTTCCTTGCCAGATCATTTTGTTGCAGCAAGGAACCAAGGTTACTACCTGTCAGCCTGCAGACAAGGCAAGAGCTTATGTAAAGATATATTGCTAAGATTAAAAGACTGAAAATCACATTTCAGTGTAGCTTGTCAGGCAAGAACTACCATGCCAGTCATGTCTGGGCCATTACTGAAAATAAGGATTTCTTGCCTGTGTCCAGGGGCTGAGAAGGAAGTTTTTTAAGAACATGTCTGGAGACAGACTTCACAGCCTCTCAGATGAGGAATAAACTGTATTTCTTCACCTCCCCGCATTTTCTTTCTTTATAGAGCTGCTGAGTAGGCCAACAGTTATGGAAGTGTTGAATGAATGAATGGCTTCCTGAAAAAGGTCTTCAAAGCCTTCTCAAACCTACTTTTTTGGGACTGCAGCTTTGCCTCGAAATTCAGTTATATTAGTATGCAGAGAGGATAAACATACACATTTTTTGTCAGTGAGTAAACTGTACACAGAATGAACTCACCATGCATGGATCAGGTCTCTGATCTGGACAACTGAGACACCAGAGCTGCTAAATTATTTATTCTGTGGGTTTGACCTCTGCTGTCTCATCTGTGGCACCATGTAAACCCTCACAGGAGGTAAGCCATCCCCATCACGCCCATCAACAGAGCAACTCCTTCTCCCCGCTTAGCTTCAAAGTGGGATTTTTTTTTTGGGTTGGGGGGGAGGGTTACATACTTTTCGCATTAGCAAAAGAGGAGAAATTGCTGTGAGCTTTCTTTGTCAAGGAAGAGAGGACAAGGCAGCTCTGCTCTGTCCCTCTCCTGACAGAGATCCTGAGGAGCCCGGAATGGCGCTCCTATGGGATTTGTCGCAGTAGCTTTTCTTAGGGACTGAGTCAACATAGCTGAAAAGCACAACCACCATTAAGATGATGTTCCACTGCAATGCTGTGCCAAAGTTACTCAGCAGAGGATCTTTCCTAAGCAGGTTTTCCGTCCCTTCAGATACTGCTGCTTCCCCTGCCCTCTCCACACATTACCTCTCATCCCGCCAAGCTGTGTTCCTGGCCACTATAACTCACAATCTCTTAAAATTTAATTACCAGTGCTGCCCTTAACACAAAGGCACTGCTGGAAACTTGCCTTTCCTGGCCTGTGGCCTTCTTCCAATTACAAGCGACGTGTTAATGAGAAGACCACGGATCTAATCACCAAGTCACGGCATTTGCAAAATGCCAGCCAGCACAGTAGCTGGATGCAAAAAATAGGAAACCAGCTAACGTCAGCTAAGACCGCTGGTTACAGGGTCCTTGGAGAAGCATTACGTTTGCTGGAAGCCCGGCTGAGCATGAGGGCCATCAGCTCCTGCCACCGGGTTACGGAGACGGGTCTGGCAGCAGAGGAGCTGGCGGTGTACACGTGGGGGAAAGGTCAGGAGATTGCTGAGGGCTTTTCACTTGTGGGCTGGGTGATGGGAATGGCCAGTGAGTGACGAGTACGAGCAGCTGGCAGAGAAGTTCATCCCAAGACAGTCCAGTTAGAGTGCGGGCACACGGCAGCTTTAATGCTGGACGGGTTTTTTACGATGCACGGAGAACTAGGTGGCATAAGGCACATAAATCAACGTAGCTTCTTGAAACTGAGACAGTCTGAGGCCCTGATGCCCCGCGGCCAGAGCAGCTGAGGTGACACAAGATATTCCCCTCTGTACACGGGCCCTGCTTGTGCCAGCAGGGAGACTGCTGCCTCCTGACCCGGAGGGAAGGAATAAATGTCGTGTTTGAGGAACCAGCTTGGTTATGTATAAATTTTATGGAAACTGACAGTGTTCTCTGCATGGTATAAAAAGGTGCTATGCTGTATCAGAGAGCATGAAACCCTAAAGTGCAAACCAAACCTTTAAATATTTGGTTTATATTTATTTTGGGGTTTATTATTAACCTTGGACATTGGCTCATTATTATTATTGGATTATATTTGCTCATTCACCTCCATCTGCTTTGGTTTTCTCTATTTCTTATCTCCTTATCTAGTTTCTCTATTCAGTCTGCTCACCTCAGAGAAAGAGAGCATGAAAGTGTCTGTCTACTCCCGTGTCTCTCCTCGAATCATTTGAGACTCATGATCCCTTTCAACCTCTGTCACTCCAAACTTGTCTTTGGCGTTAAGGCTTCATTCCCTCGCAAGAGACATCAGGCAGAGTGAGTACTGATCGCGGGCTTGATGTGGGGCCGTTGTCAGGAAGCAGCAGGAGCAGGCTGAGAGAGAAAGCTCCTGAGAGGAAGGAGGAGGGCATCTCCCAGGGCTTCTCCCAGCTCTTCCTCACCCCTTGCCCTTTTCCCAGCAGCCTACCTCAAGGTGGCAGAGCTGTGCCTTGACACAAGCAGCCAAAGCTCTGGGAGGGAAGCAAGGGGAGGTCCATCAGGGCCCTGAGAGCAGCGTCCCACCTTCAGAGAGGAGTTAGGCACCGGGCGGCTGGCAGAGAGCTGTTCCTTTCAGTGTCCCCGCTGCGCACCAGGAGCCTCACCAGAGCACAGAGACCACTCCTGAATACCCTCGGGAGAAGCTTCATGGAGATGCAGACTCTAGCACATGTCCCAGGCTCAGTGTCTTGCAGAGCACACGCTAGAGCTTTACCCTCCAATCATTTGTGTTCAGCAAACGTCTCTCTTGTATCACAGAGAGGACTTGTTTACAAAGCAAACACTGTCAGTCCATTTAATTGGCTCTTTAACATGGCGAGAAATGTTCCCTGGCAGAGAGCTCCTGGGAAACCCTCCAAGCTGTGAAATGGAGAGGTGCTTCTACGCAGAGAGGACAAACGAGGCTAGTTCCTCACAACTGAATCATCCCTCTTTGGGTGATGGTGAGGGTTCAGGCAGGGGTTGTCACAGCCACAGCCACTACAACAGCAATTTTTAACAGCGCGTGGCACAGCAGCGACAAAGGAGGGAAGTTTACCTGACTTGTTCTGTACAGCAAAATTGATTAAGCCATGATCTGCTTAGCAAGACTGCTGGACTGGCTCCATTTAGGATCCTGGTTGTGGTTGCTTGCCTGTTCGTCAGGTGGGATTGCTGAGACTGGAACTGCTCATGTCATAACCTGCCTTCCCTGCGCAGAACGGTCAGAAAAGGGCAACTTGAAAGACAGCAATTTTTTTTCTTAAGTGTAGGAAAAATATGTTTGTACTAGAAAGCAACAGTTTGCAGAAAACCAAGAATGTTGTTTCACAGCTCTGCATAACCTTGTTCCTGGAAAAAATCTTCTCAGCCCCAGTTAAGCTGAATCACCAGGACGCACCCAAAGCCCGAGGCCTGGCCCTGGACCAACAGCAGGCAGCGGCTGCCATGGGCTGGGTGTGACTGAGGGATGGGGGAACCTGCGGGCAGGGCTTCGGGCAACCTCACCTCGTGCACCTGCCAACACGAGCAGAGAGGGGAGGAGGGAAGGAGCTCAGGCCCTCAGGAGCACAGCAGGAGGCTGAGAAGTGAGGCTGGAGGAAGGCAGTTGGCAGCACAACTACTGCCAAAGCAAGGGGCTGGGGTGAGGGCCCTAGGACAATGTGGAAAACTGGATCTAAGAGGGCACGTGGAACGTGTATGAAATCAGTCAAAGCAACTGAGCCCCTGACAAAGATTCAGCTCTTGCTGCTGACAAATGCATGCCATGTGGGTGATGCTGGCAGAGCTGCTCGGCTCCTTCAGCTGGCTTTTAACCATGTCTGCAGTCCCTTCAACACGGGTGTGCATTCATCGCCCTCCAGTGGCGAACCTCGTGTTTTCCCTGGTGTAAAGCAGCAGTAGGACCTGAAGGGAATGTGGGGTGCTTGTGGTCCTCAGCCCCAAATGCACACACCACTAGGCAAGGCTTTCATTTCCCAGAAGTACTAATGTTTAGAGACACAACACGCTTAATTTAAACCTCTGTGTTTGTCTGCCACAGCTTTGTCATCACTCAGATGTCTCCTCCACTCTATGTGACTAGGGCAGACCACCGCACAAACTCACAATACTACTACTCCCACATCCCTGTTAAGGCACAAATCCATTTACATCAGCCCCGAGCGCGTACCAGTTTGAGCTGCATCAGTTCCATTAATCTGGATTAATGTTTTCAGTTGAATGTTGCTTTTCTTCCAATTAACTGCCTATGCAACAGTAACAACTAAATATATGTTAAACAACTAACACGTTAAATTCAAGTAACTAATGTATGTTAAATAACAATGTAGCTAATACTACTAAATGTTGAAAATCAAAGTCTCTAATAAAAGACTAATTCTTCATTTTTAGATTTTTTTTCCAGCATTCCACCACTGAACTTCAAACTTTCAATACTGAGGTGTGACTGAAGGTTAATATTTATATACAGAGCACAAAGTCTTATTTCCTTAAGTCAGATTAACAAAAAGATGTGATCTTGCAATTCTGGTACTCTTTTCCCTGCTGTTCTAGAGACTTCTCAATTAGGCAGTTTGCTACAAACAAAATATGTTCCCAGGAATGATAGAAAATATTAAAAACCACTACATAAATTTGACCAGATTTCAATTCATGTATCATTAGAAACTACCAGCATAACATGCTGCAGATCTTTTTGATAGCGAGAACAATTTGGTGTACACATAAACTGTAGGCTCCAAGCTGCTGTGAACCAATTCCATATACAACGTGTGGAGCATCGCCACAGCTTTCTCCCCTCTAGTGGCAGTGCTGCTTGCAGAGCCTGCCCTCCCTCACATCTCCTGGTCAGAATACCAAACTCAGAACAAGAGAAGCAGTGTCCAGCACTGCCTTTCTTCTGGGCATCTCCCATTTTAAATAGGTCACATCATCTACACCATGCCAAAAGACAATATAACTGAAAGAAGTGAAGCTTTTGAATAATTTGGTCATGGAATTCACTGTTACAGACTTGAAGGGAAAAACTAATGAAACACAAACAACAAACCATTTTCTCACTTCCTTTCCATCTTATGTACAATCCCACCAGTACAATTAAACTACTCCTTGGAAGTCCGAGCTATAGCCACGTTCATTCGGAGCTATTAAGCAAAGTAAGAGCTGGCTCTACATGAGCCAATGGATTTATGGGATTTTAGTCACAATTACAGCCATGAATCAATTCCAAGTACCAGACTTCAGCTGCAGTAAAACTGTGCAACTGTTCTGTTCATTGATCTGCATGTAAATAAACCTATTTTGGAAGAGAACAATGATGAACAGAAGTTACGGTAGTCAGTTTCTAACTAATTAAAATAAAGCTTTGCGGGATTCCTTCTTAAATAGTTATGGAAATACACTTTTATCATAACCAGCACTGGAACTTTCACACCATAAAAATCAGACTTCTCTAACCTTCCTCTACTGACACTCACTGAAGGATTTTGTTTCACTCAAGTGGTAATCGTAACACAACTAAAACAGAACATGCTAGCTAACAGAGGCAAGAGAAGTAGCTTCCTCTGTACTACTATGAAAAAACAAACAACAACAAAAAAAACAGAACACCTAACAGAACCCCACAACAAAAACCTACATGTTATTTCTGGTTTGCTACTTGCTTCTTACTAGGAATTATACATGCAAAGATGCAAGGCAGCTTACAGGTAAATTTTACTCCTCCTTTTTAAAATCATTTTTGGGACATATGAAGTACGTACATTTATTCTCGGTAGCATAGGTAAGTTCTGGGAAGAAAAAAAAAAGAACCAAACGCATGGCTGAATGCATATCCCTGTAAAAAAACTCCTCCCTGCACATCAACCAGGAATACACTAAATGTGAGTGGTAACAGGCCCAATGAAAGTTAAAGTATTCAGAGAATTGGTTTGAAGATTCTGCAAGGATCCAAATAATCTTTTTTCCTAAACCCTTTCCTAAAACCTTGTTTTTTAGGGTTTCCTAAACCCTGAACTTCTAAGATGGTCATATTTGGTGCAGAACTGGTTATGTAGCTTGTTTCTTGTAATGTGATATTCGTACATGCCACTGTTCAAATGGCTCTAACACTGTAATTACTCAATGGCTGTCAAAACCCAGGAATGCAACAAGCACAGGTTGCCTTGATATAAAAAAACCTCATACTCAGTACCACAAGTGAGAACTGGAAGCATGTAATCCGAATATTTTTCATTGCCAAATTTAAAATTCATACTTGAGATATTTAAGAATTACCAGAGGCTACAATAATTTTCTGCTTACTTCACTGAAGAGGGACAGAAGACCTCTTAAAATGAAAATCTGCAGACTTAGCTCACAGGCAGATAAAGGAATTAGCTGCAGGAGCAATGGAAAAAGGACCTACAAAATTCTATTAATGCATTATCCATGCTTTTTTTTTTTCCTTCCCCATACATTCAAGAATTTTTCCCTAAGAACATTCACACCCCTCTAAGAAAAAATGCAATGAGGCTTCCAAAACTAGTACTGAAACCATCAGTGCTAAATTGTGTTTTATTTCCAACAATTAGCCATTACAGTATCTGAAACAGTGTCCAAAATAAATAGCTGAAGATGAAGCATCAGAGTACTACCGTCTTCGCTACTGCTGTGGCCCCCTTAATGTTTCTTGCTTTTCAACCTTTACTCTTCAGATTCTCCAGGCCTACGGATATCATCAATCTTCAAAATCATTCTAACGACCTGAGTCGCCAGAGAAATCTGTTGTTTCTTACCAATCAAGGTTTCTATAACATGTTGCTGTTTCATATCTGTAAAAGACATGTGAAAGAATTAGATGGCTTCCTCAAACCTGAATGTAATGTTTAACCCAGACAGTTATTTACTATATAATTTTAAAGATACTAAATTACTCTTGCCCACCATAGTTAATGAATACTTTGCATAAACTATAGCTTTAAGTCTGGGTTCTTCCCAAAGACCATAGAACATTAAGATCAAACTCTTTTCCCCAATTAAGCCTTCCTCAATCATAACTTCACCTTCCTGTACTTCTATATACAAATATTAGAAGCATCCTAGGGGTAGAATGACCACTGAAAGCTGACGTGCCATAATGCAGAGACATCTAATCAAGGAAGGGCTATGCATTACACAAACACAAGGCTTTATGCTGTGTTCCAAAATGTACTGCCTTTTTTTTTTTCCTGAAAGGAACATGAAAATAAGAATTTGAACAGTGTAAATTCAGATGAAAACGTATTTTCATACGCTGATTTTGTAGCCTTCACTTGCTTGTTATAGGTCTATACATGTGCATGTAGCAGTGTGAACAAGACTACCTAAAGACATTTCCAACCTTTTGCTTTCTTCTTCGCAAGCTGTTTCTCAAAACAACTGTTGGTTGGTAGGACTGCACTGTAAAATGGATCACTAAAAATACAGTACTAAGAACACATCCCATTTTTGCCTCTTAGTGAATAGTTTTTATTCCTGTCCCACCAGGTCAGCAGGATCTACAACTAATCTTGTCACTTTTGGTTCAAGCAGTTACGCGTTTTCTTCCTATCAGACATCATGTGTCTCTCCCACTCCCATTTATCAGGACAAGGGAAAAAAGTTCATAATTGAAGTGACAGACATCTTAAAAAAAAAAAAAAAAAAATTAAAAGAAAAAAGGGGCTGGGGGACAAAATATAACCTTTTTCATTTTTTGAGGAAGAAAACCCTGTTATGCTTCTCTCCTTCTCCCCATTACACATCTTACCATTTGTTCCTTTCTGCAAGCAATCAATGCCGAGAGCAGGATTATTTTCTTTCACTTGTCTAGCCCGTACTTCAGTCATAGTGTGTATTGGATTCATTCCACTGTTCTCCGACAGGGCCATGGGGATTACCTCCAGGGCATCTGCAAAAGCTCTCATGGCATACTGTTCCAAAGATGGGCACTAGGAAAAAACATAAAAAGGCACTTGCAACAACTTTACAAAGAGGGGAAGCAAAACTTTAATGCTGGTTATCAGAGAATGTCAGGAAGTTCTGTAATATGCATTTTTCTGGAAGCTCTTTGAAGCTTTTTGGAAACTCTTAAAATGGTCTTAATCCTTTTTTTCTCCATGGGAAATTAAAGAGAGTTGTAGAATGTTTCTTCCTTACCTTATCTGCTGCTTCACTGACTGCCAAGGCACAAGAAATTTCAGCAGCACCACCACCATACACAATACGATTATCACGGACAAGATTCCGGATCACACATAATGCATCATGAAGAGATCGCTTTGCTTCTTCAATGATCTGGAATTAGAACATGGCACATACTTTACAGCACACAACTGACTGATATGAAGATGAATTTCCGAGTATAGAAACAAAAACTGCACATGAACTAGAGGATCTCTTCACTGCTCTACTGCTGCTATACTATACTACTTCAGAAGTGTTGGCTTCCTAGTAGTAGAGAAGGAATGAAAAATACATACCAAGACAAAAGCCACAAATGTAAATGCCAACATTATTTTCAGACTGCAATTTGTGTCAACTCCAACAGATGTAGAAGGATTTAACAAGCTATGCTAACCTTTCATGAAGCATTTTTGTTTTCTGAAAGAACTCTTTAGACTGGCACTTAAAATTCTTTTTTTTCCCATTTTTCACCCAAAGTAGAATTTGACCTATACTAAATGTAATTCCACACTAACAGTTCAGTCAATGACTAGATTAAGTAGAGAAGCATTAAAAATGGTCTCATTCTGTTCTTTTAAACTGTTATAAATTAGAAATGACATACAGAAGCACAGAAAACCTGATCTCGCAAAAATACTAATATATCTTTACTCATAAAAATGACCTTTCCATGAGGAAAAAAAAAGCACCCACAAATAAAATTATTTCTCTATTTACAAACAATATGGTCTAATAGTGAGAAACATAACGTTTTCATTCAAAAATATGGGATATGAATTTAACATGACTTAACAGTCACTGTTGCCTACAGCCCCACTTCCCCCAAATTCTTCCACAGTGCAGAGTAAAATTTAGATAAAAATAATTGAAGAGTTAACATGCTCTTAATATGAAAGAAACTACACATTCAACAACTGAGGCATCAAACATTAGTAATGAACTGCTGTGATCCAACCTGGTAGGCAGCTAAACAGCACACAGCCACTTGCTAACTGCAAGCGAGCATCAGTGCATTATCACCATTATTCTCATCCTCAATCCGAGCACAGCATCACACCAGCTACTAGGACGAAGACCAATTCTATCCCAGCCAAAACGAGGACACAAACTAAGCACCTTACCATTTTATTTCCTCCTCTAATGAAAATGGTTACAGCTCTAGAATTCTGACACTGTTCAATGACGAGCATCCTGTCCTTTGTTGTTCCAAAGGAGATCTCTCGGACGATACCAGCAAACCCCAGCTTCTCTGGTGTGAGTTCACAGAAGCGAGGAACAATGCGCCCTCCAGTTGCAATGGCAATTAACTAAAATTAAACAACCATCAATTATTTTGAGAAGACTTTTCCATAGTGCTTAAATAGCATAAGCTAATAGAAACGAATCTATCAAATGCCTCCAAAGTTACATTCTCATTGCTTCAGTCAAAGGGCAGATTTCAGGCAATGCCTTGTTTCTACAAACACTAAGACTGAAAGGAGAAGCAATTCCAGCCACATAAAATCTGCAACAGGCAATACGCACGGACACCAATAATAGACTGTAACCCCAATAATCCTCGTTTCTTCCCCTAGATCTTCCCAGTGATTTTGCTCCAATATTTACCAATATCACACCTCATTATGCAGTTCTACCTAAAAAGCCCACACTTAATTGGTACAGCACTACACAACAAGCTGGTTGTATAATATGGCTGTATAACAGGAGGACTGGTGCGAATCCTGGTTTCTGAAGATTTTACTTACTTCTATTTCAGGTCCACCAACCCAACGAACAGCAGGCAGCTCGTTCTGGAGCAGCAAGTGGTTTGCCTCATCATCAAAACCCCACTGGCAAATAGCAAGGTTTGCACCAGTGTCTTTTATCTGAAATCAACACACAACAATCTACAGATAAGCACTAAACCAGAAAGGAAGACAAGTTTCTTAACAGTTTTAATTGCACTTTTCTCAAAACAGAACTCTCTGAAGAAGGCATGTATCTGTATAAGTGGCACATATAGAATTGAAAGTACATTTCAAACTAGAGTGTTATCTATTACTTCCATAAACTTAACTTTCACTCACAGCCTTACAATTCCTTGTATGCTGCCTCTTATCTGGATTAGTAGCTCATTTGCAGGAATAAATCAATGCATTATGCTGTTTTGTGTAAAGGCTATGAAAAATTACAAAACAGAGAAGTAACGTTGAACACTCCACCTGCTTCACCATTTCTTCAAACTTCTCCTTCTCGTATTTCTGCAGTGCCTTGTAATCTTCCACAGATGTGACATCAAGCTTATGCTTGGTTTTGGGCTTAGGTGGTTCAAATGGACAAGTAAGGATTGCAATTTTAGCATCTTTGAGCTCCTGTACATTAACATAAAATAAAATAAAATGAAAAGGTTGCATTTTAATCACAGTAACACCTCTTTCTTGTATTTGCACAATGTACAGACGTTGTTAAAAAGGTAGAGACAGAAAGAACCTTGAAGATCACTTGACTCTTTCTGAAGTTTTAACTAACAGCCACACACTTCTATCAAAAATTGAACTAATTCAAAAGAAATTCCACAGCTTCTAGACACCGTTTAAGCACTCAATCTTTACCAGTTATTTTAAGTATTAAATTAATAAAAAAAAAAAAAAACAACAAAAAACTCCTACCTACTGTTACCATTGAAAATACTACTTCTATGGTGTTCCAAACAGGACAACACTCCAACTCAGAGTGTAACAGTACAAGTTTTGTGATACTGAGTTGCATTAAAAATCAGTACACTGACATTTGGTTCTCAATTCTAACACAGTTCTTCGCATTACTCTCTACCAATGACTTGCACTTTATGCTTGTTCTCACTTAGTTGTGCAGTAATCATCTCCCCAATCATTTCTCAAGATTCTTGTGACTTCTAAGTTGGTCCTATCCAACAAAGAATTTAACATTCCTCTTCCCTTCCTCTGTTGATACATGAGTGAAGCAACAAGCCAAACCACAGCGGTGTTTAAATGCTTCAATGCTAGAACAGCATTTTTGGTCTATTTCTATGCAGAATCATTTAAACTGTTACAGATGACAACCAGAGTGTTCGCTTACTTTAGGCATCTGCGGATGACTGAAATCTTTATCCACAATCACTCCTTTAACCAGCTGCGTATCTTCCAGTCTACCTCCCACTTTGCCTTGCACTTTGATCAGCTCAAAATCAACATCTTTACGTTCCATATCTGCTACTGTCAGTACAGCATTCACGGCAATTTCTGCCATTTGTCTGTGACAGCGGTTAACACTAAATAAA
Source organism: Aythya ferina (assembly GCF_964211825.1). Classification (NCBI taxonomy): domain Eukaryota; kingdom Metazoa; phylum Chordata; class Aves; order Anseriformes; family Anatidae; genus Aythya; species Aythya ferina. The sequence continues at coordinate 85,546,206 of NC_140297.1, forward strand.
AGAGAATACAAGGAAGATGTGTTACATGTATACAGTTCAGAAGAAAGAAATTGACTCTGTCAATATGAAACATAATATATGCGTGTATATATATGTATGTGCAGATACATATATATATACATGTTAGTATTACTAATAGCTTGTTTGCTGTATGAAGAGAGGGTGTCCTGCTCACTGGTTCACCTGAACATGCCAAACATGACAGAAACCAGAACACATGTCTTCATGAACACAGTTGCAAGACGCAGATTTGAAGCAAGCAAGGAGAACTAACTACTCAAAATACTCTAGTCCCAGAAACCAACATTAAGACAGGTCTGCATAGGAAGCTCTTACAATGTGTCAAAAGATACTGCAATCATAAACTGCACTTTGCAAAAACAGGCCCACAGTAATTAAAAATGAGAGACATCCCTCTCTGTACTTTTCTGTTTTAACTCTCTCTCATGCGTTTCCTATAATTTTAGGTATTAACTCCACAATATCTTAGAAAGCTAGTGCCCAAAGAGGGACAGACAAAAACTGTCCCAAGAAATAAAACTGGGAAATGACACTGATGCTCATTTACTCCATACTATATAGCAAATAAACGTTACAGTACAAATGGAAAGCTCACTTTTACCCCCAAGATCTTAATTTAGATTTGTGTATTTTTAATAAAAATGCACTTATGGAACCAGTAACTAACACTACATGTCTTTTTGGGTAAAAAAAAAAAAAAAAAAAAAAAAGAGAACTAACAGGTAGCTACTTTTACAAAGTTTGCACTTGCTATGATGCACAAACACAGAATAAAATAGGTAGAACGGAATTGATTGTGCAGCTGTTTAACTTCATGGACTTGCCCCTTTAGAGAACAAGGGTTTCACAGTTTCTTATCCAGAGATAAGAGTCCATTGAGAAAGCAGCCAAAATCAAAGAAACATTAAAGAGCAGCAACTCTAGTAATAACTTAATAATTCATCAAAGCATCAAGGATTTCTCCTTTCAACTTAAGTGGAAAATATAAGTATTTGTAAATTTTCATGTACGTATGGAAAATATAAACATTTGTCAATATTCTTGAAGGTTTTGTGAACTTACACTTTAGAGCCTAGCGTTGTCTTGGCTGTCTGGATCAGAGGCTCTGTGTTCTGTGGGTCAACTGGGAAGCTGTCACTGATTTTGTCGAGATGCTCAATAGCAATGCGAGCTGCCTGCTCGTAACCATCTGCTATTCTGATGGGGTGAATACCACGGTCCAGCAACTGCTCAGCCTGTTCCAACAGTGCTCCAGCCAAAACTGTAAAACAAAATTTTTAAATAATGTTCACTCTCCCACAGATGGAGGCATCCTGTATTATACATTATCAAAAGCTTAAGAAGTATACCTTTGGATTTATTCTGCAGTATCAGTTTGAGGTTTATTAGGTAATAATATTGGTAATAATAATGCCATCAATGCCCTACTTACTGAGAAAGAAGACTGCATTGAGACTGTAAAAGCACAGGAGACAGTAAGATCATTATGGAAGAAAATTATGCAAAGAGTTCTGAAAGTACAAAGAGGCCTTCCAACACTAACTTCAAATGCTGCCATACTTTAAGAGAGACACAAAAGCATCTTTTGGATTAAAAAACCTCCTAACAGATGAACTAAAAAGAATAGCGATGCAATAAATACTCTAAAAACGTGCTTCAGAAAAGCCTCTGTCACTCCATAAGTGATTTCTTAAAATAGTTTAAGAAACTTGGCTTTAAAACTAGAAATCCCAAACTAAATGTAAAATCTTTTCTTACCAACGACTCCTGTAGTTCCATCCCCAATCTCATCATCTTGAGATTTAGACAGCTCCACCATGAGCTTGGCAATCTGGTGGTCCACATCCATCATATTCAGGATGGTAGCGCCATCGTTGGTTACTGTCACCTCACCATCTTTGTCCACCATCATTTTATCCAAGCCTGAAAAAGACAGAACGTGAGGACAAACCTAGAAACCCCTGAAAAAAAAAACAATTAGTAAGTAGAAATAATTAAAGTGATTTATTACCGTTGGGCCCGAGGGATGTTTTCAGGGTATTTGCCACTGCCTTTGCTGCCATTATGTGAGACTATAAAAGAACGGAAAAGTTAAATCAGTATTTTGCGTCCACAAATAGCAGTATTAAACTAAGAAATATTGAGAAAAACTATTATATTGTGGTAGTTAAGTATGGCAAATGTTATATTTTAAGTAGCAACAGAGAAGTATGACTGGAAAAAGACCTACACATGCACATGGCTTTTAGGCTAGGTATTTCACAAGCCTTTTTGTCACACGTGGAGGCAAGGCTTATAGAAGAACAACTCACTCGCACGTTTAAGGCTCACAGAGGAAAACCGAGCGCACGGCTCCCCCCGGCCGCGTGTGGCGGCCATCCCCGGCAGGGCCCCGCCGCCGCCTGCCGGGCCCCCCCCCCGCTCACCTTGAGCGCCTCCAGCCCCATGAGGCGCGTCTTGCGCTCCTGGTCCTTGAGGATGAGGAAGGGCCGCCCATACTCATCAAACGCCAGCGTCCCCATGGCCGACATGGCTGCGGCGGCTCCCAACGGCCCCCAACCGCTCCCAACGGCCACCCGAGCACGAGCCGCGCCCGCCCTGCACGCCGCGCCGTGACGCAACGCGCTCGCCCGCCGGCGGCACCGCGCCTGCGCAAAGGGCCGCCCCGCGACATATTTCGCGGGGGGAACTTATGTGGCGCCCGCGGCGGAGCTTTCTGGAAGCGGCCGGGGGCTCCGGGCGCTGCGCGGCGCTCGCGGCTCCGTCCACTAGCGCGGCGCGGGGGGGGTGGGGAATGCGATTAGGCGCAATTCGGGCGCCAGGCGGGCCGCAGCGAGGTGACGGGAAGAGAATAAGGAAGGACAGCCCCGCTGCCGAAGGGAGCCGTGCGGATCTTCTCTTCAGCGTGTGCAGAAAGGTGCTCGCTCTCCTCCCTTATCTCCCCCGCCGTAGAGGGGTGGTAGGGTCCTCCTCCATAAATACGGCTGCCGGCGGGGGGGTCCCTCATTGTGGGGTGTGGGGCGGGGGGTCGGGGGAGTAGGGCAAGGTGTCTTTTCTTCTTTTTCTTCATGAGCAATAAACCTAGTACCTCAGCCTCTTATATGCAATAATTTGACTTTATATTTAACTTTTTTTTTAAGATCTAGGAATCAACTGAAGTGTTTAAGCACCCCTATTGTGTGACACGTGTCACATCATGATGTTTTGCCTGTTAATCCCTCAGTTAGTGAAGCCATCCCCCTGTTAATCTTTGTCCACAGGCATGATGTCCAAAGCACTGGTGGCCGAGAGCCCCGCTCCACTCGCACAAGGAAGCCCTGAGGAGCCCTCCAGAAGAAGGCAGTGGGGGCTGCTGGCCACGGGCGCAGTTGGCGGGGTGCTGGTGGCCCTGTACGCCGTGGTCACCCCCTTCCTGGCGCCGGCCCTCAGGAAGGTGTGCCTGCCCTTCGTCCCCGCCACCTCAGCGCAGATCCAGAATGTCCTGAAAATGTTGCAGGGCAGAAGCGGCTCTCTAGCTGACATTGGCAGCGGGGATGGCCGCGTTGTAAGTTACAGACGTCTCCTTCCTTCTCTACCTCAGAAAAGTGACAAATACTCCCCCACTGGCCTCTGCTTTGTCATATTTACAAATGTTTTCCTTCACACCCATTGTATTTTACCAAGCTTTATGCAAAGCCTGAGAATGGTTTACGTTTAGTTTAGGTGAACAATCGATAGTTTTGTTCCAGCCTTACTCTCAGCTTGACAAAGTAGCATCCCAAATCATAACCTCATCTTGTTGCTTGGGAGGCATTGCACTGCGTTCACATAAAAAGATGTAATTAAAGTATTGGCACTGTGTTTTCCTGGAGAGCTGTATTCCACATAGGTTTATAGCTGCAGCATGTGAGGCTGTGAGCTTAAATAACCCTCTGCTTTTGGAGATGCAGCTCTGTGATTACTGCATAAAAGTGACAGAAGAACAAAAAGATGAGAAAGGAATGATGGATTACAAAAATAAATATCATGGTATCATTAAAACTGTAGTCTTAATGCCATTGTACACTGCTGGCTGCCCCATTTCAACACGAATGTGGTAAACCAGAGCCACTGCAAAGCTGAATGGTAGGAAACAACTGTGGAAAGGCTTCTCTGCTCTCAGCAGACTTTCAGTACAGACGCTAGTTCAAGGCTTTTTCTGTATGGAAATTAGGATATAGGACAGGCAATTTTACTGGCTTCAAATGTTTTTAGTATTGTAATACCCATTTTTCAGTGTCAGTTTCTGGTCTTTATCATTATGTGGCAAAGTTAGGATTCATCCAACCCACTGCAAAATTATTTTAAGATTGAGCTCAACAGCTTGCTGTGGAGTTTTGGGGCAGAAATAGATGCAAAAAGAAGTTAGGGAGGTCTGGGGGAAAATTTTTGGGTAGCCAAAGTGATGCTGTGCTTTCAGGGCATTGCCCAGACCTTCCATTTGTCAAAAGTGGTGGTGAGGGAGAGCACTGCAGAGAATAGTATTTATTTTTTTGTAGTTGTGGCATTTTGGGTACTATTTTTAAAGCACCTACATAACAGGATGGTGCATTAAGTGGGTTGTTGATGGAAACAAGGAAGATCTTTCTTGAATACTGCTTTTGTCCATAGTTCATGTGAATGATTTGACCATCTGTCCATACTGCAGTTGTATTTGGACATCCAAATCTGTGAACGAATTGCACCTAAGTAAGGCCTAGGGAAAAGTACGTAGGTACAAGAGAACTGCAGTTTCTGATGTCCTCTCTACTCAGCATTCTGACTTTTGACCCTTATCCGAGACACCTAATTTGACTAGCTACTGTGTATTTTATTCCAATTCCATATATATCTACATATGTAGGCACCTATATATATACATATATATAAATATACATGTGTATATATGCACATTAGTGCCTAAATGGAGACTGAAGGCTGCTTGGAGAGCCAGGTGCCCCAGATTGGATGATCAGTGTTGCCTTAATGCATCTGTACTGAAAAAAGTTGAGCTTCTGTTCATGTTTGTAAATATTTAGCACTTACATGGTGTATTCTGTGAACAAATATGAACATATTTTATTTTCAAGCATGGTGAAAATGTCAGATTCTTTTACTATATTTGAAAATTTGGTGTGTGTGATGCAAGTGGCGTTATTTTAATACTGTGCAGCACATTGTGTGATACTGCTGTTTGAGATGTTGTATTAAAAAATTTGTACTTCTTCCTGATTCTACCTTGCCTGCAATTCATAGCTGATAAGGCTTTTCCTGATTAAAGCTTGGCAGTAACCTTTTAAATTATGGCTCAGTCCTAGATTTTAATATTTCTAAAAATTAGTGTGCTGTTTTAGTTTGAAGTTTCCTTAAAAAAAAAAAAAAAAAAAAAGCTTTGATTTAGTTAGAAGACATTTGCTATACAGCGTAATGATTCTGAATATTAAGGTCTGATTTGAGGGAGTATACTTGATACATTTTGTTAACTGAGTTACCTTTTGCCTTTTCAAAATTATGTGTGAAGTTTAACATTAGATAAAAGATACACTTTGAGGTTTGCTCTGTGATTTTTTTTTTCTTTAATTTTTATTTTTATGGATGTCAACAGATTGGTTTCACAGACTTTCCATTGATAGGTCATTTTGGCTTTGATGCAGGGATCTTTCAAGTGCCTTACCCTTCACTGCTTCTCAACTAGGTTGAATGCTCTAATTCTGAGCGTATCTGCTTATGTGTTTTACTGTCTCCAGGGTCAGTTTTGGTACTCTTGAATTCTAAGATAGTGCCATGAATATGTTAAATTAAACTTTTATGTGAGCTGTAGACATAGTACAAGCTTACAGTTTTGTCCTGTGAATGTTTAAGTGGTTAATTTTGTTTGTGTGAATATCAGTTTCAACAGAACTAATCATAATAGCAAAATATAATCTGAATTTTTGTATGCTATACTACCATTCTCTTAGGAATTAAAATCTTATTACTTCCAAATGTGCGTTCCTTTGACGTGGAAATAAAATTCTGTCCTTTCTCCTGTTTGGATGAATATACCTTTTAGCACTCTCTCTGTTTTTAAGTGAAGATTTCTTCTCTTCCGTGTAGGTGATAGCAGCTGCCAAAATGGGATTCAAAGCTGTTGGTTATGAGTTAAATCCCTGGCTAGTCTGGTACTCCAGATACCGTGCCTGGAGAGATGGGGTACATCACAACACCAAATTCTATATCTCAGACTTGTGGAAGGTAGGTGCTGGAGTACCTAAGAATGAATGGGAGATTTCCATAGTTCAGAGATACTTTCTTGGAAGAATTGTATTTGTCTGGCCACAAGATGCTGTATTGGGCTTTGAGAAGAGTGCTTTCAGCATAGAAACAAGGCTCACTGCACGTTTACAATGCTCTGCTGGTTTTGTGCTGTAGTGACTTGCTGTGCTTTTCCAGTACAGATTTTCTGAGCATACTACATCGTACTTTTGCCAGTTGAATGATGTGGGCTACTGTAATGTCAGGCTTTGCTGAGAGCTGCTTTTGTGGAGTTGGTAACAAGGCTCTTGTTACCTAATGTGCAAGAACTCTGTCTTGTGGTATTGCATTAGATGTGTGTTCTTCTGTAGCTGTGCAGTATGTTACCTGATTCTTAGTGTTGCTTCAAGCTGTTTTTTTCAACGTGCATTCATTTGAATGAAAATTGAGACTTTAATGAGACTTAGTTTTTGCTATATTTATGTTTGTCTCCCCCCAGCTATTCCCATCAGTCTTTTTTCTTTAAGTAGCATTTTGTAAAGAGTAAAGTAGATACAAGGAATCGGTAAAAAGTGTAAATATACTCTTTTTTTCTCTTTATTCAGAAGAGGTGTATTGGAAAACTGGGCACTGTCTAGAAGAACCCAGCCATTGCAATGGGAAGCTCCAACAACTAACATTTAACAAGATGGGGCAAACTTAAAACATATCTTATGTTAACATATATAGGAGTTGTGGGAAAACATAACAGTGAATAAAATCATACAGTGTTTTCTAAATTGATTTTCTTCGTGCTCCTGAAATTGGAGCCATATCCTTGACCAGGCAGTAGTTTTCTGCTACTCAGCAGAATAAAGTTGTCTGTATGTGGAAGTTTGTGTGATGAATACTTGATATTGGATCTCCTTTCTTATTTTTGGTCTAAATCCCTGTTCAAAGGAGTGTATTTAGAAGGTTCAGGAGAGAATGGTGAGAACTTCTCCAATTAGAGTGCTCATTTCTTTAAGGCTCTTTTTTTTTTTTCAGGTTTCTTTTTCCCATTATACAAATGTTGTTATTTTTGGGGTACCTCAAATGGTAAGTTTTATTATTTTTGCACAGTTATTTTAATATCAAGGTACTCATCTGCAAAATAAATCAATTTATAAAATGTCAAAGGTAGTACTAATAATATTTAGGTATTTCATCGTTGGTTATTAATGTCCATGATAAAACCTGGTAAAACTTGTGATGGTGTGCAGACTGGAGCTCTAAAAGCATTCCTGGATGGCAGCAGTGGTAGCGTTGTATTTACCATCAATTAGTGAAGTTCAGAATCAAAATGAAAACTGACGTACTTAAGTTGCCTTGAGAAGGTGATAGATCAATTCTTGAAAATTTCAGGTTTTCATACTGGGAAAAAAAAGTAATGTTTGCAGGGAGAGGAGGGAGTAAGAAACTGGCTACAGCTGCTTTTCTGTGAACTTGTCAGTGGAAGTTACTGAACTTTTGTTAGATTATCTAAAAATGGGATGACCTCAAATTAGGCTAGTAGCTAGTATTCTGAAATAATTCCTTGCTCATTTTAGACTGTGAGGGTTTTAGGAAGAAAGACAAATACTTCAAGTGTAATTGCTAGAGAACAAGTGTACAAATTTCTTTGCTTTTTAGGAGGGCCTTGTAGCTCATGTTCATCGTGTCCCATGGGTTCTTCAAAATTGCTGTAGATATTACTGCATAGAGACTATTTTGGTATATTAGATAAATTCAGTCAGGACTTTTACTTTGACTTTCGGCTTTATCTAGTTTTTCTTTTTTACTACAGAAGAGAAAAATTACATTTTCTATATTTATCATTAGAAACTTCTATATATGTTGAATGCGTATGGAGAAGTGAAATGGAAATATATAAATGCTTCCGTACTGCTGCTTTTTTTATTTTTTTGTGCTAGGGCAGATGTGGGATGAAGTGGAGTGAAGAGCTTTACGTGATGCTATGCTGTGCAATATGCATTGGTGTGGTAGTAACAGGAAGACACAACAAGAAGCATAATGATGTTTCCTTACTCTCTGATTTTTCCTTTAGCAGCATGGGAATTAAAATACCTACTTCAGATTCACGTTGTAACTCGTGGTGAGAACTGAAGTGAAAATGCGTTTTTTTCCTACTTTTCTGGTGGCGTATTAGCGAGAGCTGTTGCAGTGCTCGTGCTGCAGATGTTCCCAGGTTTGAATGCTGCGTGTTCTCTGGCCTGAATTCCAGGAGGGGGCAGTATAAAGATTTGAATCTGCAGTCACAAAGTCTGCAGTTGCACCAAGAGCACAAGTGCAAGTGAAGAAAGATATTTCAGTAAACTAAACAAATGCCATAGGAGAATGTGAGCGTGATTAGTTGAAATACTGGCTGAATTTTAAAATTAGCTAATTTACCCCATTTTTATACTACTGTGATAGAAAGAGTACCCTTTAGTCTCAGAATAACTTCAGTAAATTCAGCAAATATTAGTCTTAATTCTTCCAATAAAATACTGTCATAAATGTAACAGACCCTAACGTAGGAACTACAGTGTGTCCTGAGAATTAATTTGCTCATAATGTTCTTTAAATTTACTTTCTCTGTTGTGAATGCTTAGTCTCCTGAATGACTAAATTGATTTTCTAGAAACTCTTAATGCATTTTCTCTCTCTCTTTTTTTTTTTTTTTTTGACTGAGGGCAATAAATGTCTTTAGCTTTTATAGTAATAGTGGTCTGGTTTGATGTTGTCACACTGTGCTTTTATTTCACATCCAAGATTAGCTAACAGAACTGGGATGTATTGATCTTTAGTGAAGACTCTGAGACCTCTCTGTTCTTGCAAGCATCTGGGGGAAGATGTGTTTATCAATGAGTCATTGCAGAGAGACTTTTACTTGCTCGGGGTGGGATGACAGAATTTTTACCAGGTGTTCATGTTCACAACTGCAGTTGAATTTTAACTAAATATGTCCTGTACAAAAGTTTTTTACTAAGCTATTTATCTATATAGATGTAACAAATAAAATCTGAATGATATAAAATACAGTATGGTTATAACGCTTAATGTTACTGAGAGATTTAGCTTAAAACTACTTTGAGTTTGGTTCAAGAATGCAATTGCTTTTGGCTGAGCTGTTAATGAAATCTTCTAATTTGAGACATGAGATACCACTGTTTTTCATAATTACTCAGTAAAGATTAGGCTAGGACCATGTTTGTGGACTGTATTAATTGCTATAACAACCTAGTCCTGTCTCTTCTGGTGTATTAGTTCAGTTTGAGATATGAAATTGGGCTTATTTTTCTCATTTATTTAAGCAAAAATGTTTAAAAGCATTTGCTGTATGGAATAAATCAGAGCACAGAATACTTAAAGGCATTCATAGATCTAATATACCCATGAGTAACCTCTGAACAATTTTCCTAAAATATCCCATTGTAAGCTTAAATTTAGCTATAGTGGGATGGAGCATCAAAGGTAGGCCCTGCGTGTATGTGAGAGTTGAAGTTAGCTTTAGCCTTTGAAAACGTTTTTGAAAGCCAGTCGTGTTTTCTAATGTGTTCTGTATTTTTTGGTTTGAAATTTTTGTTTATCTTGTGTCCTTCCTGACTTAAATTGAACTGTATTTGTAGATAATTACTATCCTTTCAACCTTTTAATAGTTAAATGCTCTGCCACAATATCAAAGTAAAAATATTTTAATTTTGTAGCTCGCTGCTATAATTACTCGCTGAGATAGATATCATTTGTCAGAAGGAATTCCAAATGGATGTGCAGTGATCTACTTAAGCATAACACCCGATTTTTGCAAAGGACAGAAATGGATAGATCTATGCAGCGTCCTCCCAGCCCCCAATATAACAGCAAGCTGGGGGTTGGAAAGAAAATAGATGTGTTAATTCATTTCTCACTTAATCCATAGAGGCATTTTTGGCATACTTATGGGAGATAAAGTACCTGGGCAGAGTGTTGCTCAGTTCTGGAGGGGCAATGATATTTCCTGTAGCAAAAATTGAGCTGATACAAAAGCCAATGGAGGAAAGTTGTACGGAGCAGGTCTTCAACCAAGGCAAGCTGCAGGGTGGTATGTGCTGTTTCACATAGTGCTGTGCAGGGACTTAGGTGTTCGTTTTTGTTAATAGTCTGGAGCCAACAAAGCACAGTTTCAGTGCTGTGTACCACACCAATACTTTTCCATACAGTGAGAGCAGAATGCTTGCTTTGGTCTGCTGACCAGACGTGGGGTTTTGAGCCTCCCAAGATATATCTTGGCGTTAGACTGGAAATCATGAAAAGCATCGGCCTTTGAGTATCACGCAACTTGAGGTGTTATAAATTGTATAATTTTCGGATGCTAAACTCTAATTGTCTGCAGGGAAGAATCTCACTGAAGAAAATAATGAATTAGAAAATGCAAAGTCTTGCCTTAATGTGGTTGTGTGTGTGTATTTGTTTTTGTTTTTTAAACTAAAGGTTCATCTACTGTAATTTAATTTTAAAGACTTAGTTACAGTTGCAGTGATCTCACTGGTCAGGGCAAATAACCATTTTCTAGTTTTAGATACTCTTTGTCAATGCATCAAACCAGAACGTATCAGGAATACTTCCTATTTTTTTCAAATATTCCTCAAACCTTGGACTTGTCTTTGACACTTAGATTAGAGAATGTTTCTGTTTTGTACTGTTCCTGAAAGTTTTTTGTTGCTGCCTCACAGATGCCACAGTTGGAGAAGAAGCTCAAAGAAGAACTTGAATCTAATGCCAGAATCATCGCCTGTCGTTTTCCTTTCCCTTGCTGGATCCCAGATCATACTACAGGAGAAGGAATAGACACCGTTTGGGCCTATGATTTGAAGCGCCCTAGAGGAAGCGAAAGTAAAAGTTTAGAAACAACACCAGCAACAGAATCTTAAACATCTAATGTACGAATGTACTGAATTTTTCATCTTTGACTTCACCAGTTGGAAGATGAGATTAACATGAAATGGAGACCAGGATTTTGAGGTGTATATTCTCTAAAATAACTGAAGTACATTGGTTATCTGAAAACACAGAAAGGTTTAGTTAAAGGACTTGGTGTGTTTAGTAAAAAGTATTGGAAAGTGTTACAGAATCAGAAAACTTTAGTATAGAAAACAGGATAAAACAGGGTTCAGTACTGTTATGGGAAGCATGTGTGAGTTCAAATGCTCAAATTGGCTAGCCTAAAACCAGAGGTCATTCGATCCAAGCCCCCTGCTCAGGCAGGGCCACCTGAAGCCAGTTGCCCAGGTCTGTGTCAGACAGCTTCTGAGTATCTCCAAGGAGAAAGCCTTTGCTGCACAGTGACTGTGTAAGTTTGTCAGACCTCTGCACAAGTGCTGTCTGGAGATCTAAGCTTGAACAAGTTAGGGAGTTGCCACCTGACTGCTAGGCGGTTGTTACCATACCTAAAATTAGCTCAGGCCAAGAGAAGCAGAGAAATGCTGCTCTTGGGTCAACACAAACCCTGTGACATTTCATTAGCAGTTACAAAAACATGTTTCTTGAGTTTAAGGTATCTGACTTGAAGAGAAGCTGGTTGTTATTTGGGATGTGTAGCTACAGGTATACTTGTCCTCAAGCTTTTTCGTGTGTGTGTGGGGGAGGGGAGGAGGAAGGAGAATGTGAAATAAAATCCTCACTGAGGAGATGAAATGACGCAGTAGATTTTTTTTTCTCCTTATACTGTATACAAAACAGGAGAAGAAAGGGGCAGATGTATCCTCAGGAGTCTGCGAAAGGAGAGATTATTTCAGCCTCACATATGGCAAGGCACAGCTGTGAGCACTGGGGCTGTATGTCCTGAAGAACACTGATTACTAGTAAACCATCTTTTACAGCATTTCACTGCCGTGTAGCATAGTGGGTCTTGTAAAACTACGCTAAACTCTTTCCACCACGATCTAAGAGCTATAAATACTACACAATGATAGGACTGAACTACAGTGGCTTATCTGAATGTCTGCACTTACTTTAATATCCCAAGGCCATACAGCTGGAATCTTGGACAAAGGAAGTCTGAAAATATTTCCACCAAAAAGATGGTACAAAGGGGATGTTGGGTAACTAAGCCAAGAGTCCTTCCCTGAATGTTTATAAAGGAGAAGAGGCAAAAGATTTTGGTAAATTGTGACTCATCTGCCATGCAGTGCTTTCGGCCAAGTTTCTACTGCTTGCTTTCACCAGTGGTCACTAAAGTTAGTTTGCAAGGAATGAAGTAGATATTTGTTTTCCTTTTTGTTTGGCTATATATTTGTCTATTGCATTATCAGTTATTTGTCTTTTAAAAAGTAAATCTGAATTTCTGAATTCTACATGTAAAGACTTTGGAGCGGGCTTCTTAGTCACCACCTATGGCTCCAGAAATACCTGTTAAGGAGGGCGAGATAAGGAATTAATGACTTGATGGCCTGAGCTTTAGGAACTAAAGTACACTAAGTACACTAAGTACAGTTCTCAAGGCAAAGAGAAATTTATGATGGCTCTTAAAGTGAAGCAGAGGGCTGTTTCTTACTCTGGACATTTACCTTTTGTTAAGTGTCTCTGCTGAAGTATACAGTGGTCCATAGGTTTTTTTTATTCCTTATTACATAGAGGAATGCAGTGCATTTCCTGCTTCTGTGGCTGAAGTGTAAAGCAGAAAGCAAGCTCCTCTGCTTTACACAGGAGGATTGGGAAAGCGCTTTTTGTCATGTCATCCTCAATTTTCATGATCACTCGTGTTGGTATTTAATCAAGTAAACTATCAGAGGAGCACAACTGTGGCTTCAGTTATCACTGTATAGATTATTATGTTGATACATTTCCAATTGCTCAGGTGATTATGATTTCATTGATGTGCTGCTTCGAAGTACACATTTGTTACTTATGGAAACCAAGAAAGCCATAGAGAACTGGCTTAATTAAATTACAGCACAAGTCTGAAGCCACAAGAAGGAAACCCCCAAGCTACACTGCTGTTCAATACCGAAGTAATTCAGATACGCAGGAAAAAAACAAAACAACAGTAGTTTATCTTTGTTTACATCTTCTAGTAGAACGACTTGACTTTTGGGAGCCACTTGTTTCATCCTTTCCTTGTGCTGCCAGATCTTAGCAAAAAAACTGCTACATTTCTGAAAGAGTAATGCTTTCCAGAAATCCTGTAGAATTTGATCTGTTTGAAAACAAAATGGATTGGAGTTCTTTTGGACTCGGACTTTCAAATTATTTTTTATTTATTCTTTGAGGCACGTCGTGTCCCCACGGGCTTCGTAGTGCAAGATCAGTCGCACCAATGCTCCTATTACATAATCTTGTAGTTTTCTATTTGACACGAATTGACTTTCTAGAGAGAAGGACGGTGGTATGGTTTCAAGAGAGCCATCGTATATGCAGGTCGCTCAGTATGTACTGCACAGTCAGTATAACTACATAAGTCTCAGCTAAGCTTGCCCAGAATTGTTTGTGAAATGTGCACATATTTTATGAGCTTTGGGCATTTCTGTGTTAGTAGGTGTATTGAAGTTCTTGACTTACCCTCTGGAGTCTGATTATATGCTGTCATATAATCTAACACTACTCCAAGGAAGCTAAGCCTCTGTCTCTGTGCTGCTGTTTGTTTGTGACTCATGAGCTGTAGACAGGTAGGAAAATAAGGAATCAAATTTAAAATACACTACCACATTCCACAAGGCCACTTGAATGAGTATGGTTGGTGTGAAAACACTTCGAGAGCTCAGGCTTAGGGAAAGCCTTTAATGAAGGACACATCTCATAAGGTGATAGAGATCTCCCAAATTCTGTGTGTTTTTTGTTTGTTTGTTTGTTTTTTGTTTGTTTGTTTGCTTGTTTTGTTTTGTTTTTGTGTTAACATAGACTTTTCTCATGCATGTAAGCTTTAACAAATATTGCCACCACAATACCATTCTGAGATCCAAGAAGGAAGTAAGCAGAGGCAGCATCTTGTTCATCTTCTATGTTTTGAAGTATGGGGAGAAAAGAAGGGTGCCTCACAGCCCATGTATGGCAGTCTGAACTATTTCAAAAGCACTTTGACAGACTCGCATCTTAGCTGTGTGCATTTCTCAGTGGATGGGTGCATCTTTAGTAAGAACAGGGTGTGATGAAATGGGAGTTAGAAATGAGTTAGCTGGATACCACGGTGCTTGAATGAACACTAACTCTTCACAGATCACCTCAGGCTTCTCTAGATTGTTTTTATGTTGGTTTGCAAATACTGAAGCATTGTTCAAGTGGTCCGTACCACGAATCCTTTGGGTTCACGATCAAAGAGAGCAGCCTAACATCAGATTTAATGACAAGAAATTCTGATTGGAGGTTTTTTTTTTCCTTTACTCGTCCAAAATTAGCATATCTCCAGTTTTGTAAAGTAACCACAATTTGTTTTTTTGAAGTAACATGTTTCTGCCAGAATAGTTCTTGAAATCTTGATTAGAAAATGTGGCCTCTGTGTTTAACAGTTAAAAATCACCCCAAGTGTGAAAGCTGCAAAATAAGTATTTTCAGTATTTTTCTTCCTATGATAATCTTTCTACTCATCCTTGTGTGCTTTACCAAGGAAGGCTTTTACATGGTTAGTTAACAGTGTTTTCTGCATTCTGTTTTTCTGCTATCTTCCTCTTATTTCAGCGTTTGTTTTTATTTTTCATACTGTCTTTAACAGTTTTGACTATTTGTCTTCATAAATTCATCAGGGCTTCCCATTTCCTTTCATTTTCTGTAAACTGGTTGCCTTTTTCCAGCAAACCTTGCAGAAATACTAAATATATTGCAGGAATGTCCTCTTTCTCTGAAACATTTTTTAACGTGTATTTAACTAACCCACTTGATTTATTTAGCTGCCTGTATGCTGACATAGCATGATTTTTGTTTCCAGTAAATGAAAGAAAAACACATCCATCCATATGGTATTAGACTGAAAAACAGCCTAGGTCTACAATGGTTCTGGACATTTAGTAGTTTTAAGTACTTAATTGAGCATTTTTATTATATTTCATCACTTGGGAAATGAATACAGGCTTTTTATCCATTCAGTAGTCCTTTTCACTTGGGTTATTTGTTCAGGTGGGATTTTTGCTGATTTCTTTTTGTTAGTGTAATGTTGGGTATTCTATTAGAGGCTTTGGCTGAAATGTTGAACTGGTGTTTTTGCTGTGAATTGCTGCGTAGTCCTTGAAAAATCACTGTAATACAATCCAGTGAACTGCTAGGATTGGTTTAAAAAAAAAATGTAAATAAAAAAGTAAAAACTGCTTACCAGTAAATGTGAAGGGATACTTCTGCGCTTACTGTATGTTGATTTTTTTTTTTTTTTTTTTTTTTTTTTTTAGATGAAGTAAGTTTTGGAAGTCCCATGTAAAGCCTGTGGGATGAGGTTTTGAGGTCATCAGAGGTCTTTGCAAGGTCAGAAGCAGTAAATTAATGGCTTTCAACCTGAGGTCTGTGGGCTGCTTCTGGGGAGTGCAGATGTAATTTAATAGGCAGGTCTACTGTCAGTAGGTTTGTATTTGATACTGTAGTCTTGTCTTTCCATTGGAAAATTTTACTGTGTCTTAAACAAACATCCGAGAGTTACTGAACTAAAAAGTACTGGTTTAGGTATGACATTATGGGCCAATGGGAATGAGTTTATCAAAGGAATGGATTTTTCTTGTCTTTCTCTTGTCCCTTGCATTGGGCTGCTGAGCCTTGAACCTTTGCATTATACCAATGTATGAATCTCTGCCTCTTCTTGTAAGCACACAACTTCGTATCTCCCTGTGAGGGCAGGTGCATTCTAATCAATTCTAGCTTTGAAAATGGAAATGTGAGGAGAGCACAAGGAATGAAAAACAAAAACACTTGAGCATGAAGTGTAAGTTCTGGGAGAGAAATGTGTGGTGTGGGGTATAATCAAAATGCACGGGGCCTTCCCTGTCACCATTCCTCTAGCCACCTAAAATTTTACGTCTTTTTTTTTTTTTGTCCCCTGGCACTACATAGCTCTTTTTGTAAGTGTACCTTTTATTTCCCATGTTTTTTCCCCAAGCTTTTCAGAGTGCACACACAATTTGAAATAATTTATATGTACAAATGTGCCATTCTTTAAATTGTCTACAGGGCTCCTCATCTGTGTTCCTGTATATTTCATTGCTTCTTCCTTTTCTTCTGCACATGTAGAAGCCAGATTTATACTCTGACTACCTGCATGCTTAATTCATAACTGTTTACCAATCAAACACCAATTAAGGTTATTTGCAAACACAGATCTCACACTGAAGCAATTTTACAAAGATTCTGAGCATGAACAGAACAAGTAACGTTCATGATGCGTGAATACCAATGCTATTTATGATGGGGATGGTAGGATCTCGTGTTGAAATACAAATAAACCCAACCCCTTCCAAGTGAGGAGATTACCAACTCAAAAGGAAACTGTATTTATCACCCTGAGAAGCTGAAGAAATAGTTTCTAATATGAACACAGTTGCTGGCTTCAGCAGCTGGCTCACCATGAGTTAAGTATAGCGTAGGTCAGATCCATATTGATTTAACAAATGGTTTAAGTTTCTTAGAAGTGCTCCCTCTTTTCTTGTAAGCCTCCTGGACAAACTGTCTAAATCAGGTTGTTTGCTCATTCTAATAAAAATCCTGATCAAACAGCACACTTCTGAGGTTTATTTGTCTGCTGCATGAAAATTAGATAGTCTCGAGCACTCTTCCAGGAAACAGGAGACTTGGATACTGGATCTTTAATGAGGATTTGTCTGATCTTATACATTGTGTAGCAAGTCTTGTGCAGTTCCCACATGCTCTTCCCCTGCATTACATAATGAAGGACACTCCAGCTGCTGCTCCCTGTGCCTCGTGGTGATGGGAATCCCACTGACCCTGCCTGTAGGGTTCCTGCCTGCCGTGGTGCCTCTGGGCCCTTTGGCAGGGTGCTGGGATGGGAGTGGGCAGGGGGTTATTTGGGCTGTGCCCATTGCCATTCTGTGCTCCTCTGTGGGTGTGCGGGTGATCTTTTGCCACATAACCTAACATAACCTAAGTTTTGGTCCTTACAGCACAATTTCTATCATAAAAAATATCACAATATATTGACATAATGAAAATGTAAGTATAATCACTGATACTCTGGCAATAGACAAAGCCAAAGGTTACTGAATGGAAGTTTCTAGGTTGGAGAAAGAGACACAAGTGCCTTCTCCCTTTGGTAAGCGTGCATTGTTCCTATTAACTGTGAGGGAAATTGTATGCATTTAAAAAGATCAAAAAGAAAAATAAGGTCGTTGGAAAGCATTGCATTCACCCCTGCTGTAAAACGTGATGCTAACACAGCAGTATTCAATTTCAAACTGCTACTGAATAGTAAATTTCACAATGCTTTGTAGGGTTGGCTGGTATTGCCTTCACCCTATACAACTGCAATAACTGAAGCAAAGAGCTGAATTGTTCAAGACCATGGTGAAGACTTCTAAGTCTGCAATGGTATGTCTGCATCTCCACATCTTCAGCTAAAATAATCCTTTTTTTGGCTGAATGGTTGCAGTACCTGTGCATTTTGACAACTAATGTAGCCAGAGATACAAAGGTCAGATGATCACACCTGCCATTTGGTGCTGCCTTCTTACTGATGACCATAAGACATGGCACCTGCAGTGGTTGTGTCTGTCATGTTCCTGATTTTGATTTTACATTCCTCAATGTTATGTTTTTTTATATCCTTTGCTACATCAAATAGCTCTTATGATTTGATGTCTCTTGGTTACTACCTTTTAACTGCATTTGGATCCTTCTGTTACTGTTTATAGATGCAACTTCATAATAAAACTTCTAATTTATTTTTTTAAGTGTATGGCTTGACCAAGATGTAATACATAATGTATATTGTCTCACATAACTTATGAGATTCAGTCTGGTTCTTCTGTATATTGATCATTGCCATTTTTTATGACAGAAAAGTTCAAACCACCATTGTTAACTATGCTGTATTGCAGACAATTTGTATTTATTGTGACCTTCTTATTGTATTGTTTTACTTACCTTATTTATTTATTTTAGCCTTTGTGAATTGTCTGTGTGTTAATGCCTTGTTGACATGTCACTAAATCAGCATAAGTAAGATTTTTCTCTTCAGAAACTCATTGGATTGACCCATCATGGTCTGCATTTGTAAACTCACATGTTCTCATTTCAAACTCTTATTTTTTGTTTGTAATTATTCATAGATAAAAATGAGATGAACTCAAAGAACTGTTTTTCTTAGGCCTCAATGACTTTCTTTTATCAAAATGTCACGTAAAACAGAATTAAAAACTTTTCTGTTCACAAGAATTGGCTGCAGCTCTTGCTGTTATAACTCACTGTCTTTGGAAGCCCAAGCTCATTTCACCCTGAGATTACCAGTGGTTTAAAGTACAGCTACTGTCTTGATCTTTTATTTCAGAACCTATTTGACAGTGATAAGCTTAACCAACTCAAACCCAGCAATGTTATGTGCTCTATTTGTTTGGAAAACAGACTGCTGAAATTTCTGGTGTCTTCCTAGGCTAGTTGCTTTGGCCAACTTTTCTAAAGTAAGAGTCAAAACTTGACGTTTATCCTCTCTAAACACGAACAACCCCAAGACAAAATACTGCTTTCTCTACCATATACAGGAAAATCCACATTGAATGATGCATGAACAAATACACTACTTTCACCATGGTAATCAAAGCTCTTTATCTACCAGTTAAGTAAATATAATTAAAGGTTATTAGTCCAGCAGCAAAACAGTAAACACCATTGCTGATTTCTGTCTCTTATCACCAAATCACGAAAAGCAATCACGAAATCAGACCAGTCTTGCAAAATCAAAAAACAGCTCAGAATGAGTATACAGAAAAGGCTGCTTGAGACAGTTTTATGCACAGCAACTGTTTTCTGCAACCTAAATTATTGAAAGATCAGTGACAGCCCTTCCCCAGCCCCCAAATGGAAAGACTTTTCCCTGCACCACCTTATGCAGAAGGCTACTTTGCTCCAACATGTTGATACACGTTATTCAGACCACTAGAGTTAAAACAAACAAACAAAAGCTGCTAGGGAAAATAGTGGATTTGCTGCTCAGTCCCACTGATTAGATAATGTTACTCAGCCATAGTAAGGCTTGGATGTTCAGCATTCACTTCTGTCATGCTATATTGATGGTACAGCAAGAGCCATAAGATCAGATAAAAATCAATACACTTTTTCAGCAAAGGCAGAGAAGAGAATGAACAACCCAGAAAGACCAACTGAATTGAAAAACAATTAAATCTGCCTCTGAGAAGGAAGAAGCCTATGCTACCTGCTTTCAAAATGCTTATTGGAAAGTAATAGAGAAGAAATGTGCAGCCCTTGATTTAAATTGTTTTCCTTATTATGGAGTTGTTAAGCCATCTATTATATCCATAGGCATTAGGGAGTATCTGTTCACTAGACAGCTTTAATAGTAACAGATTATGCTGATAAAAACTATTTGAAAAATCACTTGTCCTGCAGTTTGCATTAAAAAGAAAGATGAGATCCCTTCATTAAGGGTGAAAATAATGTAGGAAATTGATTTAAACAAGAACAACAACAAAAAACAAGCAAATAAAACACTGCCTACCGTCATGTAGTTTTGCTCTAAAGAAAGCTGTTGTTTTTCTGAGTGATTGTGTAACAGAGCTTTAATTTTCAATGATCAAATGTCTGTGCTGCAAATGCCAGCTTTTTAATATGTTTGTATGGATAGTCTGCTAGAATAGATTACAATCCATATCTCTTAGGTTTGTTTATCCCACAGAGCACTGTGAATTTATACCAGTCTCAGTAAAAATGTGCTTCCTCCTGTGTTGTGGGCCAGGTGTGTTATTGGTGCGTGGTGCCATTAGACACCAAAGATTTCAGAAACAGATTTCAGCTCATATATTTCGTAATGCAGAAGGTACTGAGATGTAAAAAACTATAGCACAAATGTACTTGCACTTTAAGAAAAACTTTATACCATCTGATTTTAAAATAAAACGTTTCATATCCTGAACATGTTCCATGAGTAATCTGTTGATGTTTGGTTGATATATTTACAGGGGACTTGTAAGTTGCACAACCTGCAAAGACCATAATCCTTGTTCTACTTCTTTCAGATTGTTCTTGCTATTTTCAATTGCCTTCCACTCTCTGGATCAAATTCTGTTACTTGCTCTCCAGACAGAAGTCAAACCTTCACCTGTATATCAGTGCTGTCCTGTCTACCACTGGCCTATCTGCAACGCCCACCCACCCACCTACCTTCCCTCCCCACCCTTTCTAGGTGGTAGGTTTATGGAGTTTTAGTTAAACTAGTAGAGTCTTGAGATATTATTTCTATGTTAGAAATGTTTACTTAAATCATAGTCTGGAAGATATAAATAGGAGGATTTACTTTGGTGCCTTCACCAAATATATTAATTTATATTTTAAAGAAGACATTCCTGAATAGAGAATTTTATTTTTTATTTTTTCAAAGTGCAAGATTGAAGAGAACAAACAAAAACCTGCAAAAGGAGATTGTATCTTCCAGAGACAACGTTAGAAAGACCTCTCAATGCCTACTGGAATGAATATTGCAAATACAGCCCAGGCTGCAGATGCTGGTTGCCTCAACTAAAGAATGGGGAGGAGGAAAGGGGGGAAAGTAGAGTCTGAAAAATGAGAGGATGGGTATCCTGAATGTTACTAAACCAGATGTCCATCAGAAATATGCAGAAAAGAAGGAAATGTTCAATATACAAGCTTCAGTGAGTGTTATTCATGTTAGCACTGCTTTTTCTTACAGTCTTGCTCTCCTGAGTATGTAGATTGAATAGGAGCCATCTGCCAAAGTTCTGGCAAGGTGGAGTTTGTCCCTTTGCCAGAGGTCTGAGCTGTACCTGTGTGTTGGCAGAGCCCCAGCTGGAACAGCTGAAAGCCTCAGTTCAATGCACAGCTGGCAAGTGAGGAGAACCTGGAGGCTCACCCAGGGGAGTTTTCATGTGGGCTTCTGTCTCTACTGGAAGGATCAGGTTCTTTTAATTGCTGTCTCCTGGTATTTTCTGGAACAAACTGGGTAAGTGCATGCCAGCAGGCCAAATCCCAATGTGAGAGCTAGTTACAAGGGTTGAAATATTACTAGGCATGAAGAGAAGGTGTATCCTCTGAAGTAAATGCTGCAGAGGCTGCTAACAATGACACATAAAAGAAAAGTGAGATAATTTTCTTGCTGTTGGCAAGACATTAATAGCTGGTAGTGCTCTTGTGACTTACAAAGGAGAATTAACTTTCTATCTCCTAAAAAAAAGTCTAGATGGAGTGAGTAAAGATATTAATTAGCCTTTGCTAGCGATAAATCTCTCTGAAGTGTAATTGGTCTGCACCTACTACACTTTTATACTTGCTGGCTCTTGGCTGATTGAATGGTTCCTTGGCCTTTGGCCTATGGAAAATGAAGCTGATTGCAGTGCCAAGGCTGCAGACAGCTTCTGCAGGTGGAGATTTATATGATCATAGACAATTATGCTGAATCCTACACTTGGAATGTCTCAAATTACTCTTGCAGAATTTGATGAAACTGTAGCAAAAACAAGACCTAAATTACAAAACAAAACCCTGGTCAATATTTTGTCTACTGTTTACATGCATTTAGATAATTCAGAATCTTCATTCTGTTTGTCTGGTTCCTGAGTTTGATG
This sequence comes from Aythya ferina, assembly GCF_964211825.1. Classification (NCBI taxonomy): domain Eukaryota; kingdom Metazoa; phylum Chordata; class Aves; order Anseriformes; family Anatidae; genus Aythya; species Aythya ferina. The sequence continues at coordinate 85,568,171 of NC_140297.1, forward strand.
TTATTCACACATTCTCCTTTATTAGTATTCATTCAGTATGGATAATATAAAAATAAAAGAGTAAATACCTTTTTCAACAGGTTGCAGCCCTCATTTTGTACATGAATGTTAGCGGAGGTCACTAAGAAATCGTACCATTTGAAGCTGTTGGAAAGAAAATTGAAACTGTAACTGAGATGCAGACTTCTAAATCAATAGTAAGCCTTGTATCTAGAACACTGTCTTTTTACTCCTGTTCAATTAAACAGCATCAACGTAGTCCTCAGCCTTTTGCTGGTTGGTATTGCATGTCACAATATTTGTAGTGCAACATATGTTTGAAGTACAGGATAATCCTTCTGGAGCGTGTTCAGTTTGCTGCATCTAAGCCTTTCTGGATGTAGTTCAATCTCTCTTCCTAGGCCAATTGTTAATGGTAAGGTATCCAAACAACTATTTTCTTGTAGCGCACAATTCTGTCTCATTAAACAGAGAACTCCAACAGAGCTGCTGAATGTTAACTTTATTCTGTCATTGTACTAAATCTGCCTGACCCCCATACTGAAACGATAATAGCATAAAAGGTTAGATGGGGAAAATGGCTAAAAATAAATACTTGTGTATGATAAATCCTCATGATATCAACAGTGAAGGGACAACATTATTTTATTGTTTGTATTTACTGCTTGATGTAACCTTTCATTTTCCAGAGAAAGCTTTTATGATGAGATCACAAGACAATATGATGTGGTAGTTTTTGTTTAAAAGAGGCAACCTCAGCATTCAGTCCTGTTTGCCCACTTCCTGGCACTAGCTCACTCTATAGGCAAAGAAAAAAAAAAAAAAATGCCTGAGATGTTGAAAGAAATGGAATACAAGGCAGATGTAAGATTTATTCTATCACAGATTTCTCTAGATAAATGCCCTTACTTTTATAACTTGCATTCAGGAACAATTGTAAGCCTGAAATGTGACTGAATCCTGTTGTACTTTGCCCCAAACCACATGTGAAAAGACTTTGTTGGCATAATTAATTTGGATGTAACTGTTTGCCAGTGGTAGGAAGCACAGAGGACCTCAGTGCCCTTTGGAAACTTATTTTCAGTGAAAAGTCATGATTTGCTCAGTGAACTTCCCCGCATAATCTTTTGTGCTATAGTAGGCTTCTAATCATGTCCCAAAATGTTTGAAGGCAAATTCAGAGTCCTCCTTAACCAACCAGTACTGAGAAGGGGACAGAGACTCAGCAGCCACAGGTTTGTCAGCTGTTTCTCATCCTGACCCACACCAGAAAGCCTGAGTGTAGCAGGCTGGAAATGGGGCTGTGGGCCTGCTTGGTGCTTTTATTTCAGTCGTTCTGTAAGTGAGAGGCTTCTTGATTATGGATGCACTCCATGGTTGTTCCCAGGTCTGCTTCCCATGACCTGGCTCCTGATGTTGCCTAGTGTAGGGCCTGGTTCTTAGCCCAGTATCTGTTTATTACCAGCCTGCCTGAGTTTGCTCCTCTCCTGGCCTGACCTCTGACAGCACTGGGTGGTTAATGAGAAGTCAAAAGTTTATTCTGCTTACTGACACTTGGTCTTTTGGCCTTCTTTGTTTTTACAAGCTATCAATTTCTCAGGTGTAGCAAGAGTTAATGATGAGGCGCACAGCGCTATATGGCTCTGAGCAAGATTGTACACATTTCATTAGTTTGAACCATCGAACCATCTAAGGCATTATTCTCTTTGGAAAGAAATTAAAAAAAAAAAAAAAAAAAAAAAAAAAGCATGCAAATTTAGTGTGTTCTGCAAAAGATTTAAATGCCAGAACTCTGTTTTGTTTAGATACTATTTCTATGTGTTGGTTTGTCGATATGTTTTCACACATTTGGGTACATTGTCTACTCTGTCCCTCATAGTAATTAGGCAGGTTAAGAATTTTTTTCTTTTGTGCTTGAAACTCGGGCCACAATTTGTCTGTTTAGTATTGCAAAATACCAGTAGTATGTTAACGTATTTAACTCTGAAGCCATTATTCCAGTGCAGTTATCTCTACAAACCCTTGTACAATTATTCCCTTTATATTTTAGATGGGATGCTATGTTCTTTCTGCTTTTGTGATAAACTACTTTCCCTTTTTCCTATTCAATGTGCAGCTTTGTGTTTCATTGTTTTTGATACTCAGAACGTGAAGGATAGTAGCATAACAAGCTTGATACTGCTATTTTATTAGCTTAATTAAGATTAAACAATGGAGACATCAATGCATATTGTAGCACTGCTCATACACAAGTACAGTGACTGACTTCCTGATATCTTCACAGCCTGCACTTCTGCAGTGTTTGCTCCTTCTACCCCTACCTGGTAGATTTGATATTAGAACTAGTGCTTGTCTTACATTGGCTTCAACTATTTTTCTTGAAATATATTTAATAATTTTTGTTACTTTAGTTATAACAAGTCTGTGAAAGACAGAATTATTCATGATATATGTGTTCTTCTCATGTTAAGTGTTTAACTCATGCCTCATTTTGTATAGAATTAGTTTTGTTCACAGGGCATGGAAGCTAACACTGACATACTAGGACCTGATCTGGAAGAAATGCTAAAATAAGTGTTTTGCTTCCTGTGAATGTATTTTAATGACATTTAGAGCCATTAAGACAATATGCCTCTGAAATGATTCTTGTTTGCTGAAGACATTTTTAAAGGTGAATTTGGGACACAGGTATTTATTTTGCTCTTTCAGAACGTATGTAAAGGAGAGGAATTATATTGATGCAATGACATCTAAATCTTTGATAAAGGCCAAGTGTAATGAAGGCCATGAAAATGGCAGACCAAAAATCATTGTATATAGCAAAATGAACAGAGTGTAGATATTCAAAGAATAGTTCGTATACTTGGCTTGCCTGTAAACAAAATGTTCTTGGATTTTAACTTTTTGAAGGAAAATGTTGAAGGAAAACATTCTGATTTCTGTATTTATCTATTTTTCTCAGTTAAAGCTATTCACTAAACTGTGACCTAATGTACAAATAGCTTTGACCCTGGAATTGTATTTTCTAAAAGTAAATGAGACTTGATAAATATTGCACAGGTTTCTATGCAACATACCATACAATGCTGTATATAGATAATTCAGCTCTAGCTGCAATCTTTTCATTTTCAAAGTGTGAGTGACAATCCTAGCTTTACAAAAGCTGAGGACAACTCATATATTATAGCCCTTTCCCCCTAGATTATATATTATTTCAGAGAGCACTATTTGATGTAATAGTAGAAGAATGGGAATAAAAATATCTCATCTATATAAATATCAGATCTTTATTATATTGCATTGTTTTCTGATTTGTTGATACAAATGTTTGGTTTTATACTGGATATAACTGAATTGAATGAAACTGGAATATTCTTCCTTACTGAAATTAAGTATTCAGAAGTCTTCTGTTTTTCAATGGAAAATATTACAGTTGCCTGTGTTATAAACCTTTCTCTGCCTGAGAGAATTTAAAGTCTGTGCCCCTATAGTGCCGGGGCACAGAGCTGTTACATTCGCTATGAATAATTAAGCAACTCCTGCTACAGGGGTTGCAAGCTGGAAGTCCCACATCCCAGTAACTGGTGCTGAAGGAGAGCCTTGTCATCGGGATCCTGGCTGCTGACAGAGCAGACCCTTTGCCACCAGAGGAAAACAACAAGCAGCAGCTCTTAAACCTCTCTTAACTCTCGTGTTCACCTTATTTTCAGCAAATCAATGGTATCTGTGCATTATCATGGTGTGGAAGTGACGTGGAAACTTCCAGCTCTCTCCTAGGGAGGCTTTGCCCCACCTTTTTCCCCTAGAAAGACCTGTTGTCTGCTCTGCTGTCTCCTCCTTCACCCAAAAGAGTCGGGGAGTGCATGAAATGGTTACTGCCACCCTTGGGTGTATTTCTCCTTGCTTCATTGATGCCATTGGTCAGGAGAACAAACCTGCTCATTTTCTATCCATAAACATTTTTTGGCAACACGAATACTCCTCTTTTTATCTTACAGCCCTTTCTTTTCTGTCATCATAAATCTTTTTTAGACTTAAACGACAAACGAGACAGGTACCTGTACTACTATTCAGTCAAATGCCACTCTGGGTCGTGCCCTAAGTCCTCAACTCTGACTAACAATTACATGGTAAGTTTAAACTGAAAAGGCTGTCATGGTTTCCTGATCTTATGATATGCTTAAACCTACTGATGTGAAAACTTGCATATGGAGTATAATTAACACCTTAATGTGCAGGCCTTTATAATACGTTTTATTTTATATTCTCTTGCAATCCATAATTCAGCATAGCATTCCATTGTAGCACAGTCAAAACAGAAATGTACAGTATCATGTTAATAGGGTTATCGTAGTCTGCTGTCTTTTAAAGATGGATTTTTTTCTCTCCCTCCTGAATTACTTTATTTTTTAGCATACTATGTGAAGACAGAAACATAAAACCCAAGCAAAGGTTTTTACTACTGTGTTGCAATGAAAACATTATAATTCATGATAATTAACTATAAAACTTCTGTTTATTTATCTTTATAATGAATTTCATATATTAGCAGATTCTTAAACCAGTCTCTTTAAGACAAGAGCGACATATTTAACTAGAGAACATTTGGTCAGTAGATGGAACTAGGGTTCCTGTTTTGTTATTTACACAATTTAGTGTCTTACACTCATGTTGAGAAGGTAAATAAGGTATTTCGTCGTTCATGTATTTTACTTGGAAAACTTTCATCTGTCAGTCATGAGTTCCCTTCCACAAACTGAATTCCAAATAAAGCAAGAACTGTACATATTTTATTCTCAATGAAAATAGTCTGTGTAGTAGATCTGAGTGGTAGGCTGAAGGAAGGTGTTTGTTTGTTTTGGTATTCTTTATTGTTGTTGTTCTGTTGTATTGACTTAAATTTTGACAATTTGCCTATGAATGCTGAAGTACAAGGCAATGCATAGTAACTTAAAGTCACTATGTACATTACATGCTTAGGTAAGAAAACAGAGCTAATTGTGACACATTTTCATGTTAATAATTACCAGTAAGAACAGATAATGCTTGATATATTTTGTGCAAAAATTTTGCTGAGTATGACCTAAGTATCTGTGGCAAGATCAATAGTGGTAATATTCTATCTGATGCTGGCAACCTGTGATTGAATGACACTCAAACCTATAATGTTACTTTTTGAAGATGGATGTTATTTGGAAATAAATAGAGACAGATGTTAAAGAGAAGAAGAAGAAAAAAATGAGGTAAAAGATGAAAGAAAAGTAGCCGTGGAAAGTATGTGAAGATTTTAAATGATAGTTCTTGTAGCAATGAAATGAATTGTAAAGCAAACAGAATTTCAGAGTGTGGTATATCTGGTAGGTAAGATAAATGATAAGGAAACAGGAGTGGAATAACACCAAGTCTGTATCATTTGAAAGTAAATCTTGCAGCTCAGTGCCTATATGCTGTAGTACATGCTTTTTACCATTAAGGGATCCTATATAAATCCATTTGTAGCATATCTATTTTTGTGTCACTGTCTCAACCTGACAAACACTTCCCATTGAAGTATTTGAGTATCATAAAAAGAAATGATGGATTGTTTACAGAGACATAGTTATTCTGTAATTATTGATAATTCTGTAGCTGGAAGGTCTTCAAGCAGTTAATGTTCTTGGATTGCTTTTCTTTAAATGTGAGATCAGTAATTGTGAAGGTGTTTCTAAAATCAGAGGTTTTGATGTAGTATATCACCTCATGCTTTAGTCTTATGGTAAACGGCTTATTGGAGAAATGAGCTGCTTAGGAAACCTTGGCATTAACAACAATGACCTGAGGCTATGCATACACATATTTGCAAAAAATCTATTTCAACCGTGTTCCAAGTTCTTGCCTACTTATCTATGTTTTTAGCAATTGATTTCCCATGAAGAAGTGAAAGCACATTGACATTGAACAAAATCATATTTTACCAACTGTGGTCTAATCTATTATATAACAAAAAGTCTCTGTTTTGATGTCGTTACAGTTAAGCAGAGGATTTTGCTGGCTAGAATTAAGTTGTCATGTAAACACAACAATTGGAAGAAAATTGTTGACTTCCTTGCTGCAGAAAAATCAATGAATATATTTTAAAATGTATTGAAGATTAAATATCAGGTCTCACACTAGATTTCTTTAAATTTTGTCAAGTTTAAATTTGTACTTTTTCAAAAAGTATGTCAAGCCTTGGGAAAATTGAGTGGGATAGTCTTTGTACAGAATATGGTTCACATTATTATGAAGGTGGGAAAAAAAAGACCCATATTTTTTCCCCCCTAATATGATGGAAACTTTTCACAGTATCTTCTAAATAATGCAAATTCTGCAGTAGTTGTTTTCTTAATGTTTGAAGATTAACTTTGTTGTAACCAGATTTTTTTTTTTCTTTTAGTAGTATTTTGGGACATGAGTTTTTACAGTGAGAAATGGCATCTGTTTTGCAGAAAACTGGATGTCTGAAGACAATCATATCTGCATTAATATTCTGTATTTTCAAGCAATCATCAGAAAGCTGGAAGCATGTTTAATCTTTGCATGGAAAAATGCCTATAGGTAAATAAAGACCTAACTGTATGAGTTTATTGGAAAAGTGAATAGAGGTCATTATCCGAGTTCAGTAATCTGCCCATAATGTGTATGAATATTGAATATGTTCAATGTATTTCAAAAGTTTGAGATTAAAGGTTACTTTTTGGTACTTCAGGCAGGTGAATGCAATTCAAAAAAGCCTTTATAAGTATTCAGATGATTACCGAGATATTGCTATGTCTAGTAATTTGTCATTTGAGAGAAGAGTAATGAGTTCTTAATTTAAAAAATAATTACTATTCATGCATCTTGAATTTAATTGTGTAAGTAGAGAAGATATACTGAAATTCTTATGCTGAAATTTCAAGTATGGGAAGGGAAAATATTTAAATACTTCCATCATTTATTTATTTATTTATTTATTTATTTATTTATTTTCAGAATTTGTCCTAGAAATAGTTCAATAAAAATAACAGTGTTTCTTATGCATTCACAGTTGTTTTTACCTGTCCTTGAGAGTTGGCAGTTCTTTGGGCATTGTAAACTCTAGACGTACTTGCAGAAAAATGTCTGAAGAACAGGGAAGTGCCCAAGAAGTGTCTGAAGTGCAGGGAAGTGTCCTTCTGTAGATGTCAGCATCCAAGGAGATTTTACAGTAGCTGTAAATCTTTCATTTTTTTTTCTGACCACTGTAAGAAATCTGAGTAGCATATCCAACACAACTTACATTTATTAGCAGTTATTTCTTTGGCACATATTGGTACATAATGTGTTTGTGGTGCTGGTCCTGTCAGTATTCTCTGTGGAAACCTCTTTGGTCAATTTTAAATCTGCTTGCAGTTTCTGCTGGGTACTCTTTAATATCACCTTGTTACTACCAGATTTGAGAACAGGAGCACTGTGGGATACTGGGCTTATGTGTAGCATTAAATGCTCTCTTGCTTATGTTTAGACAAGCATCTTTCCAAGTTCATTTTGGTATATGTTAAATGTGCTTCACTTAATCTCACATACTCCCTTAAGCTTTATACTTTGTCAAGGGCTTAGAAAAGACAGAATTACTCCTCACCTGAGAATTGTATTTGAACAGCTTTGGGGTGATGAGAATACCCCAGGTCCCACTGATTTCAGCTGAAACAGTAAAAAAAAAAAAAAAAAAAAAAAAAAAAAAAACAAAACTCAGGCTTAAATCTGACGTATTATACAAATTTTAAATTCCTATTGGAATCTGGGTCAGGGTTAATTCGAGTAGTAAAGGGAGACCAACTGTCTTAGCAGACAAACCTTCAAGCCTAATAAAAACATTCAGGGGTATCTGAAAAACTTTCATTTATGAAAACAAAACCTGTTCCTTCAATTTAAGACTGTTCCATGAAATGTACAAGAGGCAAACTTTGATCAGTTATGAGCAAGTTGTGATGATGGAAGTCTTTCAGTGGGTTATGTATTTGCAATTTTATTTATTTATTTATTTATTTTTTGTTAAGATGGATTTTCTAACCATCATTTCACATGTGTTTTATTAAATTCCAGGTATTTGGAATTCAACTGCAAAGTTTCTGACCTTCCTTTCTTATATGTTTCTTCACTGTTTTACTAGTTGTTTCTCTTATGTTACAGATTTTGCCTTTTATTAAGAGGAATCTATCTTTGCCAGTCAGTAACTGAGAAGCCAGTTGTAGCCAGAGGGCAGTGTCTGTTTGCCAGAACTTGAAGTCACTGATAAGACTCTGCTGTGACCAGCACTGAATTTGAGTGAGTCAGCCCTGAAGATTACCATAAGTCTTTATATATTTTTTCTAGTTTCATTGCTCTTTGGTGTATTGTCTTGTGTTAAGCAAAGTGATTCAGATGTTAGCAGGAGCTCTACCCCAACTCAGCTAGTGCTCTTTCTTCTGAGGATTTTCATGGAGAAGGGAAAGGTTCTTGAAATGCTTTGCAGTTGAAAGTTTGCTGTTGAAATACTGCTAGGCTTTCGTTTTAAACTTAAAGTGCTCTTGTTGTGTTGTCTTTGTTAAAGGTCTGCAGAAGTATTTACCAGTGATTGTTGCCATGAGACAAATCAGATACACTCAGCTCTCTGAACTACAGTTAACTGTTTAGGATTGGAGAGTGACAGGATCCTTGCTGGCATCACTGAATCTCTGAGCTTATCTGTTTCATGGTAATTAATACAACACTTTCCATTTAGTTTCCTGTCAGTGCAGTTCCATTGCCTCAGGCTTCTTTGCCTTGCTGCTCGGTGTTGAAAGCAGTTGCAGCCCAGCCCACAGCTTTCTCCCTGGACTTTTCTGATCACTATGAGTTTGTAGGAGAGGAAGGGGACTGCAGAAAATTCAGTATTCCTGAACTGGTGAAAAGAGGTTAAATTTGTACCTGGGGTGGAAGCTCATTTGTTTCATTTACCTTCTGTATTTCCCATATTCTCATTTTGCTTACAAGCAGCATTTTTTTGAAGGAACAGGGCCTCGTTCCTTTCTTCATACATTGCCCTTCCTAGTGCCCTTTTAATCCTACCGATTCTTTATAGCATATGGCTGTGTCCCAGTGATTTCTGTTCCTACCTATTTTTGTACTCTTTACTTTGGTTCTAAATCTTGGACTTTCAAAATTCCGTATTGGTTTCTGCAAAGCATTTATATTTTCATCTAAAAATCTCCCTCAAATATTTTCCACACCTACTACTGTGTCTGTGGAGACCATTAAATGGTTCCCTCAGGTGTCTGTAGAGCTCACATTTCTTGGTCATGTTTCCTTCAAGGGAGATTATGAAACAGATAGGAATTTGTTTCTCAAGTCCCTGTATATTTCAAAATCATACCATCAGATATACTACTCTGACATCCACTCTTGCAAGCTACATCAGGAGCTGCCATTGTCACTGACACCATGAACTAGATTCTGAGAAACATGTTAACATACTGGGGCTGCAGGTATAAACTATAAGGTTACATGAAGAGAATGTAACTTAAAATCTTCTAAATTTCTCTAGAGGTTATGTCTGTTCTGACATTTATCATATGTGGTTTCAGACTGGTATTATGTTTCTTCTAAAGTTTCACAAAAGGTTTTTCATCTTTCTTTTCCCAAAATAGCCCTGTGAATATGGAGATATGGGAAGACCTAGACAAGGTAAGACATTCCTGAAGTTTTTACTCTTAGAGAATTTAAAAGCAGAGAATCACTGAATGGTTTGGGTTGGAAGGGGCCTTAAAGATCATTCAGTTCCACCTCCCTGCCATAGGCAGGGACACCTCCCACCAGACCAGGTTGTCCAAAACCCCATCCAGCCTGGCCTTGAACACCTCCAGGGATGGGGCAGCCTGTGCCAGTGCCTCACCACCCTCTGAGTGAAGAATTTCCTCCTTATATCTAAAATAAATCTCCCTTCTTTTAGTTAACACCATTCCCCCTTGTCCTGTCACTACACTCCCTGACACAAGAGTCCTTCCCCAGCTTTCCTGTAGCCCCCTATAAGATCTCCCCAGGGCCTTCTCTTCTCCAGGCTGAACAACCCCAACTCTCTCAGCCTGTCTTTGCAGGAAAGGTGCTCCAGCCCCTTGATCAACCTTGTGACCCTCCTCTGGACTAGTTCTAATACATCCATGTCCTTCTTGTGCTGCGTGCCCCAGAGCTGAATGCAGTGCTCCAGGCAGGGTCTCACAAGTGCAGACCAGAGGGGGAGAATCACCTCCCTTGCCCTTCTGGCCACACTTCTTTTTATGTAGCCCAGGATATGGTTGGCTTTCTGGGCTGCGAGCACACATTGCTGGCTCACATTGAGCTTCTCATCAAACAACACCCTTACGCTTCTCCTCAGGGCTGCTCTCAATCCACCCGTCCTCTATTTGTCCTTGGGATTGCCCCGACCCAGATGTGGCACTTTGCTCTTGGATTTGTTTGAAAAGATAAGCTTTTGACTTGAGCAGTGAAAGATTGGATCATTGTACCACCACATTGCACACTGTGAAAACAATGTCTTTCAGTAAGTGCTAATAGCTCTTACGCAATAATTTACTAGTGGCATAATATAAAGGCAGCATGCATAGCTTTTCACTTAAATTAACAAATAGAATCCCTTTTTTTTTTTTTTATCATATTTTTGCATTATTTTAAAAATGTCCATTATTTAAACCTTGTACTACGTTCCAGATTTCCTATAGTTCTTCCATTTCTGAAGAGACAGTGCTAAGCTAGGTTATGTAAGTATATGAATTTGATTGTATGCTGTATAATTACTCTGCCTACTTGAATATGATTCTTATCTGAGTTCAGTGTTATCTTTCTGTTGTTTGTCTCTGTATTGGTTTGAACTTAGTGTGTATTAGGTCAAGCTAGATAAATCGATATGTGAAAGGCATACAATTAATTGTTTTCCACAACAGTCTTGACGTGGAACATGGCCTCTGTATTGAGCAGCACGTTCTGCCAGCTAATAGATCAGAGGAATTGCTATCAGCCATCATGCAGGTATCAGAATACAATCCACTACCTTCGACGAATGTGTTTTCTGGCATCTGCTGTTTTTTTTGGTTTGTTTATAGTAGATTTGATTGGCTTATGCTTCACAACAGTAGTTAACTTTATAAAAAGAAAGTTCTTATATAAGACAATCTGACAGTTCTGAAGACTGAAGAAAATTAAATTTTTGAAACAACAACAAAAAACTTTCCCAAATCACAGTTAACCCCCATGGGCAAATATTGGGTTTCTGTTACTGTCCCTGTGGTGACAGTGTGATCACAACCTGCAGTATTTCACCTTAGTTTCTTTAGAAACCCCTGTTAGCTCTGCCAGGATATCCTCAAACAGCCCTGAAATTATGAAAGTGCTTTCTCTAACACCAGGCACAGTGCACTCTCCAGGAAGTCTGTACACACGCAGACCGACTGCCTGCTCAAAACTGCAGCAGTTCAGGTCTCCGGGTGCAGGGAGTGCCTGAGCCTGTTGCTACTGCCTGTGGGGGCCAGAGAGACTGCCTGCGTGAGGTGCGAGCAGGTGGACGACCTGGTCTGCCTGGTGGCAGAACTCAAGAAGGAGGTCAAGACCTTGAGGGATATCAGGGAGTGTGAGCGAGAGATAGACTTGTGGAGTGACTCCCTGTGTGGCCTGAAGGACAGGCACCGGGGTGAGACACCCCAAATGGGGGTGGACCCCCTGCCCTGTTGCTGTCGGGCAGAGGCAGGGGACCTAGGAGTTGAGGAGGAATGGAGACAGGTCCCTGCTTGACATCGCAGGCGATGCCGCCCGCCTTCCCAGGTGCCCTTACACAACAGGTTTGAGGCCCCCGAGCTTGAGAGACCGGTAGCTGAGGAAGAGGTAGCAAGTGTACCCAGGAGGATGCCTAGGGCGGGGAGGTCAACTCCACGCCTCAGGACTGCCTCCACCAGGACAGAAAGAAGGGTGATTGTTGTGGGCGACTCCCTTCTCAGGGGAACAGAGGCCCTATTTGTCGGCCTGACCCTACCCGTAGGGAAGTCTGCTGCCTCCCTGGGGCCAGGGTCAGGGACATTGCCAGGAAGCTTCCCAACCTGGTTCGCCCCTCTGACTATTGTCCTCTTTTAATAGTCCAGGCTGGCAGTGATGACATTGAAGAGAGAAGCCTAAAGACCATCAAATGGGACTTTAGGGGACTGGGACGGTTAGTGGATGGAGTGGGAATACAGGTGGTGTTTTCGTCTATCCCTACGGTGGCAGGGAGGGGTACAGAGAGGACACGGAAAGCCCACACAATAAACATGTGGCTCAGAGGCTGGTGCCAGCACAGAAATTTTGTTTTTTTTTGACCATGGGGCGCTTTACTCGGCACCCGGCCTGATGGCCACAGACGGGTCCCTATCTCTAAGGGGAAAACGGATCCTGGGCCAGGAGCTGGTGGGGCTCATTGAGAGGGCTTTAAACTAGGTAAGAAGGGGGACGGGGCTGAAACAAGGCTTGTTAGAGCTGTGCCAGGGGTAACAATGGCAAGGCTGGGAGAGAAGGCAATGGCCCAACTGAAATGCATCTACACCAATGCACGCAGCATGGGTAACAAACAGGAGGAGCTGGAAGCCATCATGCGGCAGGCAGGCTCCGGCTTGGTTGCCATCACGGAGACGTGGTGGGACCACTCTCATGACTGGAGTGCTGCAATGCCTGGCTATAAGCTCTTCAGAAGGGACAGGCAGCACAGAAGGGGTGGTGGTGTGGCTCTCTATATTAGAGAATCTTTCGATGTTGTGGCACTCAAGGCTGGGAATGACAAGGTTGAGTCCCTGTGGGTTAGGATCAGCAGAAAGGCCAATGAGGGAAGCATCCTGGTGGGGTCTGTTATAGACCACAGAACCAGGATGAGGAGACGGATGAGAAATTCTACAGGCAGCTGACAAAAGTTGCGAAATCGTCAGCGGTTGTTCTTGTGAGGGACTTCAACTTCCCATATATATCCTGGAAGCACAACACAGCCCAGAGAAATCAGTCTATGAGGTTTATGGAGAGCATGGAAGATAGCTTCCAGACGCAGCTGGTTAGTGAGCCTACCAGGGGAGGTGCCCTGCTAGACCTTCTCTTCACAAACAGAGAAGGACTGGTGGGAGATGTGGTGGTCAGAAGCTGACCAGGGCAGAGTGACCACGAAATTGTAGAGTTCTCCATCCTTGGAGAAGCCAGGAAGGGGACCAGTAAAACCGCTGTATTGGACTTCTGGAGGGCTGACTTTGAGCTGCTCAGGACACTGGTTGGTAGAGTCCCTTGGGAGGCGGTTCTGAAGGGCAGAGGGGTCCAGGAAGGCTGGGCGCTCTTCAAGAAGGAAATCTTAATGGCGCAGGAGTGGTCTGTCCCCACGTGCCCAAAGATGAGCCGGCGGGGAAGAAGACCAGCCTGGCTCAACAGAGGGTTTCAGCTTGAGCTTAGGAGGAAAAAGAGGGTTTACAATCTTTGGAAAAGAGGGCGGGCCACACGGGAGGACTATAAGGATGTTGCGAGGCAGTGCAGGGACAAAACCAGAAAGGCCAAAGCTCATCTGGAGCTCAATCTGGCTACTGCCATCAAAGACAACAAAAAACGTTTTTACAAATACATTAATGCAAAACGGAGGACTAAGGAGAATCTCCAGCCTTTACTGGATGCGGGGGGGAACTTAGTTACAAAAGATGAGGAAAAGGCAGAGGTGCTTAATGCCTTCTTTGCCTCAGTCTTTGGTGGCAAAACCAGTCGCTCTCTGGATACCCAGTACCCTGAGCTGTTGGAAGGGGATGGGGAGCAGGATGTGGCCCTCACTATCCATGAGGAAAAGGTTGGTGACCTGGTACGGCACTTGGATGTACGCAAGTCGATGGGGCCGGATGGGATCCACCCGAGGATACTGAGAGAACTGGCAGAGGAGCTGGCCAAGCCACTGTCCATCATTTATCAGCAGTCCTGGCTATCTTCGGAGGTCCCAGTCGACTGGCGGCTAGCAAACGTGACGCCCATCTACAAGAAGGGCCAGAGGGCAGACCCGGGAAACTATAGGCCTGTCTGACCTCAGTGCCAGGGAAGCTCATGGAGCAGATCCTCCTGAGAGTCATCACGCAGCACTTGCAGGGCAAGCAGGCGATCAGGCCCAGTCAGCATGGGTTTATGAAAAGCAGATCCTGCTTGACGAACCTGATCTCCTTCTATGACAAAGTGACGCGCTGGGTGGATGAGGGAAAGGCTGTGGATGTGGTCTACCTTGACTTCAGCAAGGCTTTTGACACCATCTCCCACAGCATTCTCCTCAAGAAACTGACTGCTCTTGGCTTGGACTGGCGTACGCTTTGTTGGGTTAAAAACTGGCTGGATAGCCGGGCCCAAAGAGTCGTGGTGAATGGAGCCAAGTCCAGTTGGAGGCCAGTCACTAGTGGCGTTCCCCAGGGCTCGGTACTGGGGCCGGTCCTCTTTAATATCGTCATCAATGATCTGGATGAGGAGATCGAGTGCACCCTCAGTAAGTCTGCAGATGACACCACTTGCATTCTCAAGGTCAGTTAGGGCTTTTGGCATGTGCAATGCCCTTTTACATTTTTCTTGGGAATTAACATAGAGGTGTTTTATGACATCAGGTGACTCTGAACTCAGTTTTATATTCTGTACATTTCTAAGTGCATCTGCTTGCCTGTTCTGCTATTGGGTAACAAAACAAGTGTCTGTGTTAGTTGTTTGTGCTGAATTATCAACTATAAATTTGATAGCACTAAATAACACCATTGGTGCTGTAAAATTAGCACTAGAATATAGAATTAATGCCAAATTCTTTGTTGAGAACATGGCTATTTAAATCATATGTTGTCCACATTCTCCCATGTATTTGCAAGCTCCCATTCTTTTATGTTCGGTGCTACATTTGCAAGGTTATATATGCAATAATTTACCTGAAACCTTTAGTTTAGATTGCCACTTATAATGGCACAAACAATGACCAGTGACCAGACTAATACTAGTTGTGATTGTGCTATGTGACTGTAGTGATTCTGTGTGATTACTGCTTTACTTTCAGCAAGTTGTCATGTATTTCATATAGATCAATATTATTTTATTGTGGATTACTACTCAAGTGTGTCAATTTTTTAAAAAACTGATACAAAGATAAATACTCTCACAGCTCAAATAGTATTCCAATCCAATTACTGTCCTGAATACAAATATCAGAAAGAAATCGTGCTTTATGCAGCAAAGGGAACAGAAAACCTGGTATGTTAGATGTGAAACATAATGTGGCACAATGATACCTGTAAAGTGGAGATCTTTGCCACCGTTAGTTTATTCAATGAAATGTTTCCTCCACTTCTGAGCTATCTCAAGAGATCATAAAACTAATGAGCAATCCAGGGCACTTATTAACATGCTGACATGAAAGATGGAGAATATGGTGGAAAGGGAAGATCAAGGTCTATGTAGAACCTCATAAGCTTTCAGGAGATTTTATTTAGTCTGTTGCTACAGAACTTCACAGAATCACAGAATCACAGAATTTCCTAGGTTGGAAGAGACCTCAAGGTCATCGAGTCCAACCTCCAACCTAACGCTAACAGCCCTCCACTAAACCATATCCCTAAGCTCTACATCTAAGCGTCTTTTGAAGACTTCCAGGGATGATGACTCCACCACTTCCCTGGGCAGCCTGTTCCAGTGCCTCACAACCCTTTCAGTGAAGAAGTTCTTCCTAACATCTAACCTAAAACTCCCCTGGCTCAACTTAAACCCATTCCCCCTCGTCCTGTCACCAGGCACGTGGGAGAACAGGCCAACCCCCACCTCGCTACAGCCTCCCTTGAGGTACCTAAAAAGAGCGATAAGGTCACCCCTGAGCCTCCTCTTCTCCAGGCTGAACAAGCCCAGCTCCCTCAGCCGCTCCTCGTAGGACTTGTTCTCCAGGCCCCTCACCAGCTTCGTCGCCCTTCTCTGCACCCGCTCAAGCACCTCGATGTCCTTCTTTTAGCGAGGGGCCCAAAACTGAACACAGTACTCGAGGTGCGGCCTCACCAGAGCTGAGTACAGGGGGACGATCACCTCCCTAGCCCTGCTGGTCACGCTGTTCCTAATACAAGCCAGGATGCCGTTGGCCTTCTTGGCCACCTGAGCACACTGCTGGCTCATATTCAGCCAACTATCAACCATCACTCCCAGGTCCTTCTCTGCCTGGCAGCTTTCCAACCATTCCTCTCCCAGCCTGTAGCTCTGCTTGGGGTTATTGCGCCCCAGGTGCAGGACCCGGCACTTGGCCTTGTTAAACTTCATGCAGTTGAGCTCAGCCCATCGGTGCAGCCTATCCAGATCCTCCTGCAGAGCTTTCCTACCCTCAAGCAGATCGACACACGCACCTAACTTGGTGTCATCTGCGAACTTACTGAGGGTGCACTCGATGCCCTCGTCCAGATCATCGATGAAGATATTAAAGAGGACCGGCCCCAGCACCAAGCCCTGGGGGACGCCACTAGTGACTGGCCTCCAACTGGACTTGGCTCCATTCACCACGACTCTTTGGGCCCGGCTATCCAGCCAGTTTCTAACCCAACGAAGCGTGCGCCAGTCCAAGCCAAGAGCAGCCAGTTTCTTGAGGAGAATGCTGTGGGAAACAGTGTCAAAAGCCTTGCTGAAGTCAAGGTAGACCACATCCACAGCCTTTCCCTCATCCACCCAGCGCGTCACTCTGTCATAGAAGGAGATCAGGTTCGTCAGGCATGACCTGCCTTTCATAAATCCATGCTGACTGGGCCTGATCGCCTGCTTCCCCTTCAAGTGCTGCATGATGACTCTCAGGAGGATCTGCTCCATGAGCTTTCCTGGCACTGAGGTCAAACTGACAGGCCTGTAGTTTCCCGGGTCTGCCCTCCGGCCCTTCTTGTAGATGGGCGTCACGTTTGCTAGCCGCCAGTCGATTGGGACCTCCCCCGATAGCCAGGTCTGTTGATAAATGATGGACAGTGGCTTGGCCAGCTCCTCTGCCAGTTCCCTCAGTACCCTTGGGTGGATCCCATCCGGCCCCATCGACTTGTGCACATCTAAGTGCCGTAGCAGGTCACCAACCAGTTCTTCATGGATAATGGATAACTTGCTGTGTAGTAGTCCAAAGAAACAGCTTGTATCTGGAAATCTTTAATGGCAGCATTAGCTTTACCTTCCAGCTATGGGGAAAAAATGTATTCATAATTATTACAAGATGATAATGCATTTTGACCTTTCTTAGTGTATTCACTCTCCAGCAGAAGACATCAGATTCATTTTGATGAAAATAATTTCTTCAAAATAGATAGGACATATAAATAATAGCAAAAAGCAAAAAAAAAAAAAAAAAAAAAGGCAAAAAAAAAAAAAGCAGTAAAGAGAATTTATTTATATACATTCACTTCTTGCTTGTCTCTATTTACCTGTAATGACATGTTTTCAAATACCAGACATGCTGTTGGCAGTGAATAAGTTAAAAGGTGTTTGTCCATCTATCTGTAGTTAAGAGGTTCTAGAAATAGCGCAAAGGATTTTTTTTTTTTTTTTTTGTGCTATTCCAGGAGAGAAAACAGGACATATGTTCTTTCAGAGGTTTGACTGACTCAAAGGACTGATGATTCTTTTTATATAGAGAAAACCAGGAAATGGCATGGATTTGTTGATCCATAGCTGAAACCTCCACTCCTCAAATAGGAAAAGCATTGATTTTCTGTTACGCTAGTATTAAGGTCTCTTTATTTTCTGAGTTTAAAAACCTTAACCAAATCACATCCATGTAATTGTGAGAATGGATGTGTTTTATTCAATTAATTTATTTGCTTGATGTATGCTACCAATCATTTTCATGTTACCAGGAACACAGAAATGCCATTTGGTTTTGAGAAAGGAAAACAAGTGAAGAGGAACTACCTTATCTCCAAACTCAACATATAAGTCTTGAAGAAACTTCTTATGGGAAAAGGATTTAGGGTGTTACTTTATTTTTGTTTGATCACTGAACTGAGTGAGAGAAGAAAACTCACCCTGTAGGATTTTTCTTTGGATGTCTCAGTCCCACCTTGGGATCTGAATTCTAGCTACAATATCTAATTACAGTATTACCCCCCACTTTCCTTTGACTCCCTGTTTCTCATTTGTTCAAAAATGTTACAGTTCTGTTAATTTGTAAATTGCAGCTGAAATGGAAGTTCGGTTTGAGATGTATTGATCAAACTGCATAGGGGAAATACTCATTTTTTTTCCTCTGCACCCTGCTGTTTTTGCATGCAGTGGTTAAACACTGACTAAATTCCTCTGAGGCTGCAGGAATCCCAAATGCTTCTCTTCTCTGAATGGAGATTCAAGACAAGCCTACATCCTTTCTATCAAGCTGCTCAGTCCAACTTTTAAAAGCTTTGGGTATCTGAATAAAGTACAAGAAACAGCTGGAGACTGCAGAATAAAAAGAGGTGTCTGGTATGGAGCAAGATATTTAGATCTAATCTATACAGTTTTTACCAGCAAAGTCTACTGGCTGTAGACACAGCTCACATTTGCCAAAAGATACTTTTTCCATATCGTTCAAGCGACTAAGTTGCTTGCCTAAATAGACCATAAAGAAGTGGCTGGCTATACCGAAAAGCAGGGGAACTTTGAAGTGCTCCTCTTCCTTGCCAATTTCTTTGGATCCATGTGATTTATTTCCTTCCCTTAAATCTTTCAGCGGAGAAGAAAGGGCCAGATATGTATATTCAGGTCTTAGCCTGACATGGAATTAAGGACTATATAAATAAATATACAGAGAAACACACATGCACACATATATGCGTTTTACATGGGTACCTATGTGTCAGTGTGTATTGGATTTACATGGCAAAGGCTTGATAGCAGGGGGGCTGCAGGGGTGGCCTCTGGGAGCAGAGCCCAGCAGCTGCCCCATGTCAGATCAGAGCCAGCTCCCGCCGGCTCCAAAAGGGACCTGCTGCTGGCTGGAGCTGAGACAGGGAGAGATCCCATTGGGCCTCTGGAAGAGCAGATTTAAGAGATGGGGAAAAAAAAACGTTGTGTGACAACAGCTGGGAGAGAGAAGAGTGAGAAGCAGCCCTGCAGCCCCCAAGGTCACTGCAGCAGGAGGGCAGGAGGTGCTCCAGGCAGGCAGCAGCAGTTCCCCTGCGGGCTGTGCAGGGAGAGGCCCCCGGTGGAGCAGGCTGTCCCCCTGCAGCCCATGGGTCCCCCATGGAGCAGATCTCCACGCTGCAGCCCCCCCGTGGGTGGAGGAGCCCCCGGTGGAGCAGGTGGATGTGGCCTGGAGGAGGCTGCGGCCCGTGGAGAGGCCCCGCAGGAGCAGGCCCCGGGCCAGAGCTGCAGCCCATGGAGAGGAGCCCCCGCAGGAGCAGGGGGTCTGGGGGGAGCTGCCGCCCAGCCGTGGGGGACCCGTGCTGGAGCAGTTTGCTCCTGGGGAATGGATGGATGGACCCCGTGGGACGGAGCCATGTGGGAGCAGTTCATGAAGAGCTGCTGCCTGTGGGCAGCCCCTGCAGACTCAGTTTGGGAAGGACGGCATCACAGAATCACAGAATGTGAGGGATTGGAAGGGGCCTTGAAAGACCATCTAGTCCAGTCTCCCTACCAGAGCAGGAACACCTAAAATCATGTCACATAGGAACACATCCAGGTGGGTTTTGAATGTCTCCAGAGAAGGAGACTCCACAGCTGCCCTGGGCAGCCTGTTCCAGTGCTCTGTCACCCTCACCATAAAAAAGTTTTGTGTCATGGTTAAGCAGAACCTCCTATGTTCCAGCTTGCACTCATTGCCCCTTGTCCTGTCACTGGATGTCACCAAGAAGAGCCTGGCTTCATCCTCCTGACACTCAGCCTTTACATATTTATAAACATTAATAAGGTCACCCCTCAGTCTCCTCTTCTCCAAGCTAGAGACCCAGATCCCTCAGCCTTTCCTCGTAAGGGAGATGCTCCACTCCCTTAATCAGCCTCGTGGCTCTGCACTGGACTCTCTCAAGCAGTTCCCTGTCTTCTTGAACTGAGGGGCCCAGAACTGGACGCAATATTCTAGCTGTGGTCTCACCAGGGCAGAGCAGAGGGGGAGGAGAACCTCTCTCAGCCTACTAAGCACACCCCTTCTGATACACCCCAGGATGCCATTGGCCTTCTTGGCCACAAGGGCACCCTGCTGGCTCACGGACATCCGACTGTCCACCAGGACCCCCAGGTCCCTCTCCCCTTCACTGCTCTTCAGCAGGACAGTCCCCAACTTTTACTGGTGTCTGGGGTTGTTCTTGCCTAGATGCAGGACTCTACTCTTGCCCTTGTTATATTTCATTAAGTTTCTCCCTGCCCAATTCTCCAACCTGTCGAGGTCCTGCTGGATGGCAGCACAGCCTTCGGGCATGTCAGCCACTCCTCCCAGCTGAGTGTCATCAGCAAACTTGCTGATGGTGCACTCCATTCCCTCATCCAAGTTATCTATGAATATAGTGAACAACACTGGTCCCAGTACTGACCCTTGAGGGACTCCACTAGATAAAGGACTCCAACTCCACTCCGTCCCATTGACCACAACCCTCTGGCTTCTTCCCTTCAGACAGCTAACAGTCCATCTCACTACCCGATTGTCCAGACCACACTGCCCCAGTTTAGCTGTGAGGATGCTGTGGGAGATGGTGTCAAAGGCTTTACTGAAATCAAGATACACCACGTCCACTGCCTTTGCATCATCTATCCACCTGGTTACATGCTCATAAAAGGCTATCAGGTTGGTGTCAAGCATGACTTTCCCTTGGTGAAGCCATGCTGACTGCCCTTAATGACCCTCTCATCCTTGATATGACTAGAGGCAACACCAAGGAGAAATTGTTCCATCACCTTACCAGGGATGGAGGTGAGGCTAACCAGTATGTAGTTAACCGGGTCCTCCTTCTTGCCCTCTTTGAAGACCAGAATGACATTTGCTTTCCTCCAGTCCTCAGGCACCTCTCCCATTCCCCACGACTTACCAAAGACGATGGAGAGTGGCCTAGCAATGACTTCTGCCAGCTCCCTCAGAACCCGTGGATGCATCCCATCAAGACCCATGGACTTACGGATGTCCAGCTTGCTTTATCAGTCCTTAACCCAGCCCTCATCAACCAAGGCAAACTCCTCCTTTATTCTGACTTCCTCTGGGGCCACAGGGGCACAAGTCTCTTCAGGACAGCCTCTGGCATTACAGACAGGGACAAAGAAGGCATTCAGTAACTCTGCCTTCTCTTTATCTTCTGTCACCAGGGCACCCACCTTATTCATTAGTGGGCCTACATTGCCTCTACTGTTAGTTTTATCTGCAGTGTATTTGAAGAAGCCCTTCCTGTTGTCCTTGACCCTTCTATGGAGGCCTTAGCTTTCGTAGTTGCCTCCCTACATCCTCTGACAACAGCCTTATATGATGTGTAGCCTCTCCTCTTCCACTTGAGTTTGCCCAGTAGTTCCCTGTTTAACCATCCAGGTCTCCTGGCTCTCTTTCCTGATTTCCTACCTGTTGGGATGCTCTGTTCTTAGGCTCAGAAGAAGCAGTCCTTGAATGCTAACCAGCTATCTTGGGCCCCTTTTCCTTCCTTTGTCCCATGGGATTTCCCCTAGCAAATAGCTTGAAAAGGCCAAAGTCAGCCCTACTGAAGTCCAGGGTTGCAGATCTGCTTGGTACTCTGTTCCTGCCACATGAGAGCCTAAAGTCCACCATCTTGCGTGCGCTGCAACCAAGGCTGCCCTCAACCTTCACCGCTTCAGCCAGCCCCTCCTTGTTAGTGAGGACAAGATCCAGCAGCACTCCTCTCCTAGTTGGCACATCCACCAGTTGCATCAGGAAGTTATCATGAATACACTGAAGGAACCTCCTGGACTGTGAATGGCTGGCTGAGTAGGCCTTCCAGAAAATGTCAGGGTAGTTGAAATCCCCACAACAACCAGGGCCTGTGATCGCGAGGCTGCTGTCAGCTGCCTGTAAAAGGCCTCGTCAACTTCCTCGTCTGGATCTGGCGGCCTGTAATAGACACCCACAACAGTATTCCCCATGCCAGCCTGCTCCTTAATCCTCACCCACAGACTCTCAACTCGCTCCTCATCCACCCCAGACAGTACTCAATACAACGTAGTCGCTCTTTCATGTAAAGAGCAACTCTGCCACCTCGCCCTGCTGGCCTCTCTTTCCTGAGAAGGACATACCCATCCACGACCACATTCCAGTCGTGAGGTGTCCCACCATGTCTCTGTAATTGCCACTGGATCGTAGTCTCCCGACTGAACATGGATTTCTAACTCCTCCTGCTTACTCCCCATGCTCCCTGCATTGGTGTACAGGCACTTCAGGGAGCAAGCTGATGTCACCCTAGGGGGTGGGAGGTCTCCCAGTCTTCATCACTGCTAGGTCAGTGATGCAGAGATGTAGCGGTGCAAGCCCAGCTACAACCATGTCCCCCTTTGGATCTAGTTGAAAGCTTTCTTAATGAGCCCTGCTAGTTCCTGTCCCAGAATCTTTTTGCTCCTGTGAGATAAACCTCTCCTGCATCTTACTGTCAGGCCTGGTGTCTTATAAAATCAGCCATTTCCCAAGAACCCAAAGCCCTGCCTGTAGCACCAGTCACAGAGCCATTTATGGACTGGATCCTTCTATTCCATCTCACGTCATCACCCCATAATGGAAAGAGCAAAGAGAAAATGATTTGTGCCCCAGACTCTCATCAACTGTCCCAAGGCCTTGAAATCTTTCTTCATTCCCCTCAGACTACGGGAAGCAGCGTCCTCCCCATCTATCTGGAAGATCAGTAGAGAGCATCCTGTGGGAGGGACCTCACGTGGAGCAGGGGCAGGTTTCTGAGCACTAGAAAGAGGCAAGCATTGGGACCATCTTCAGGACAGGTAAATCAGAGGGTCCAAGAAGCAACAAGCTGACCAGCCTCCCCTCCTTATCTGGGAAGCCTAGGGGCTACATCTGCCTGAAGATCCCTGAGTGGCATACCAAGGGCAAGGTGACCTCTGGGAACATCCAACCTTGTTCAGTCAAGTTCAGGTGTCCCCCAGGACAGAGACTGTGCTGCCTATCTGGACACCTCTTCTATCTGAGCACCCTTGTGGGGACAATCTTTTTCTTTTATCCATGGGGATGTCTCCATCGGCAAGTGTGGCCATGGGGGTGTTTGCCTTTCCACTGAGAAGTCTCAGGCTTCATCTTCTCTACACTCTCCCAGTAGGCAGCTGTAGGCAGCAGTCGGGTCCACCCCTGAGCCTTCTCTCCTTAATGCTGACCCAAGGAGCTCCCTCAGCCTGCCCTTGTACGCCGTGTGCCCCGGGCCCAGGCTGTCTTGAATGCCCTGGGCTGGGCACACTACACTACACACACTGCACGCACATCAGTATCTTTCCTCTACTGGGAACACCAGAAGGGGATGTGGGAGTCCAGACACAGTCACTAAATTGTCCCCAAAGAAGAGAGGAAACTGGTTTTCTGTTATTTTTATTACTATATATATATATATTTATTGCTATTTATTGCCCGGTCTTGGAAGACCTACTAATGAAGCTCTTATTCATTCTTCTCTGAATGAACAGTGACGCTGCGCTCCAGCACTTCTTCCCGGCAGACGTGAAGTCTTCTGCTTCTTCAGAGGAGCAGCTGTCTCCCTAACAGCTTTGATCTGCAGCTCTTCTTTGTGTTCTGCCATGGAAGGTGTGGCTTCCTCTTCAAGCAGCCATGGGGCAGCCTTCTTGTCCTCAGACAGAGACATCGCCGGGCTCCAGGTCCCAAGGTCCACCGTGGCTCTCTGAGGGGTTCCTTCTGCCGCCCTGGTGCAGCATCCCAGAGGAAGCCAAGTCCCCTCTCGTCCACTCCTTGAGACTCTGTGCAGAAGAGATGACACCTCTGGACGAGGTGGGGGTGGGGGATGGAGGATGGGGGACAGGAAAGGGAAGGGAAGGATGGCCGTGCTATGAGGCACGGCAGCCGGGCCGTGCATATGGAGCTGGTTGGCTGCTCCTGCGGTGCCGCCGATGGATCTTGGCGGCAGGGAGCCCAGGCACGTCGACCTCCATTGCCTCATCTGGAGGTGGATCCACCTCCATCAGGTCTTCATCCGGAGGCAGATCCACCTCCATGGGCTCCGCAGCATTAGCTGTAGCGCAGGGCACCGCTCCTTTGCCACGAGCGCTGGTTCTCCTCCACTTCCTCATTGCAGGCAGTGGCCTTCTTCTCTTTGCTTTGAGGACCAAATCCTCTCCTGACCCACGCAAGCGTGGGCAGCTTTCGCTCCAGGCCCTCTTTCTCCCATCCATGATGGCTGTAAGAGGGTCTGGAAGCTCAGCGAGTGGCGGGCCCTGCGCAGGGGCCTTTTATAGGGCCCGGAACAATCCGGGGGGCAGATGCCACTGTGACATCAGGAAGCCTCTGTGACGGTGGCCAAGGCATGGCCAGACGTGGCTGTGTTGGGAGAGGTGTCGGTGGCCTGAAAGACGCCCTCACGAGGCAGGAGGAGGAGGGTCGGGGGGCAGAGGGCCCCTCTCCTGGGGATGGCTCTCCCTGGCCATTTTGCCTGCCAGAGAGACAGGCTGCCCCTGGGGCACAGGGCCTGCCCTCCAGCCCCCTCCTGTGCCCTGCCCTCCAGCCCCCTCCTCATCCTGTGCCTGGGCTCCCTGTGCCACAAGATGGTGGCAGCAGTGTTTCTGGAGGGGCAGGGCCTGCACTACCCCCCTGCCACTGACTGGGCTCCCTGCAAGTGGTGCAGCCCCCCGTGCTGACAGCATCTGAGAGGGGGCAAAGCACCCAGACACCCTGCAGATGGGCAAGGGAGGCACGACCAGGTGGCGCCAGGTCAATAAAAGCTCTGCTGATGCTCAAGTCCTGCGGGAGCCCTTCTCAGGGGCCATCTCCCACACGTACCCCTGCCCCCAGAGCATGAAGAGGTGCCATCGCTTGTGCCCCAAGGCATGGGGGAGGAGAGCGCCTGGTCTCTGCGCTGCTGTGCCGCCACAACACGGGCAGTCTGTGGGAGGGCTGCCGAGGTCCTCGGGGCCTGGAGGTGGAGGGGTGGGGGGGGGTCAGTCTGAGGTTCACCCTTGCTCTCTTCGCTAGTGTTCAGGTGAAACCTTCTCAACGTTTTTGTGGCTTCTCTGCTTTCTCGTTCAGAGGAAGAGCTCTCCTGTCTGGCTGGAAGAATCACAAGTAGCTCCCGACTGGGAGCCTTCAGGCACATTTCCAGGGGGAAGCTCCTGCCTGCCTAAGACACCCAGCGCACCCCTTCCTGCTCAGGCAGGGTCACCTACTGCACCTAGCCCAGGACTATGTTCAGGCAGGTTTTAAGTATCTCCACAGAAGGAGACTCCACAGTCTTTCTGGTCAACTTATTCCAGGGCTCTGTCCCCCTCACAGTAAAGCTTTTCTTCATGTTCAGATGGAACTTCCTTTGTTTCGCTTTGTGCCTGCTGCTTCTCATCCTGTATCTGGGCTCTACTGAAAAGAGTGTGGACCCCATGCTCTGGACACCTTCTCCTAACATATCTATATACACTGATAAAATCCCCTCTCAGCCTTCTCCAGGTTCTACAGACCTAGCCTGTTATGCCTAGGCACCTTTGCAAAACTCTACTGAGAAATTAATTAAATTCCATTCCTATTTGTAAACCCCTGAAGGATGTTTGCTAAGGGTATCATTCGCTATAGTTTTTGTTATTGTGTTGAAGCGTCACCCATTAAAAGGACAGCTATGTTGTGACCCAAAATGTTGTTTTCATGTAATTGCAAGGATCTGCAGGGTGTTCAGAGGCAAGGTCCTTGGCATGTACCTGAATTAGGTTTATGTGGCAAAGGCTTGGTAGCAGGGGGGCTGCAGGGGTGGCCTCTGGAAGCAGAGCCCAGCAGCTGCCCCATGTCAGATCAGAGCCAGCTCCCGCCGGCTCCAAAAGGGAGCTGATGCTGGCTGGAGCTGAGCCAAGGAGCGAGGCTGGTTGGGCCTCTGGAAGAGCAGATTTAAGAGATGGGGAAAAAAGTCTGCTGTGTGACAACAGCTACTGGGAGAATGAGGAGTGAGAAGCAGCCCTGCAGCCCCCCCAGGTGAGTGCAGCAGGAGGGCAGGAGACAGCAGCAGTTCCCCTGCGGGCTGTGCAGGGAGAGGCCCCTGGTGGAGCAGGCTGTCCCCCTGCAGCCCATGGGTCCCCCATGGAGCAGATCTCCACGCTGCAGCCCCCCCGTGGGTGGAGGAGCCCCCGGTGGAGCAGGTGGATGTGGCCTGGAGGAGGCTGCGGCCCATGGAGAGCCCCCACAGGAGCAGGGGGTCTGGGGGGAGCTGCCGCCCACCCGTGGGGGACCCATGCTGGAGCAGTTTGCTCCTGGGGGATGGATGGATGGACCCCGTGGGACGGAGCCATGTGGGAGCAGTGCTTGAGGAGCTGCTGCCTGTGGGCAGCCCGTGTGGGATCAGCTGGGGAAGGACGGCATCCCGTGGGAGGGACCCCACGGGGAGCAGGGTCAGGGAGGGACCCTGAGGGAGCAGTGGAGAAAAGTGTCATGGATTGACCACAGCCCCTATTCCTCATTCCCTTGTGCCATTTGGGGAAAGTTGCTAGAAGAGGGTGAATGGGGAAGGTATTAGTTTTGCTCATCAGGTCTGCTATTGATAGGCAATAAATTTTATTACTCTCCCTACGCTTCGTCTGTTTTGCCCTTGATGTTAATTTGTGAACGATCTCCCTGTCCTTATCTCAATCCTTGAGCCCTTTTTCACTGTATTCTTTCCCCCTTTTCCTTTGAGGAGGGGAAATGACTGATTGGTTGTGGTAGATTTCAATTGCCCATTAGGGTGAAAACCCTGGAGTAGGTGGGTAAAATTTGAGTATTTTTGCTATATCAAAACATTCACTAGCATGTTAAATGTATTTTTAAAAGTCCTGAGAATGCAGGTGGGTAACTGATACTTTATGGGTATGTGAGGAAACAGCAAGAGTGGAAAAGTCTAGTTGGACCAATTGCTGTGTTTTTTCAGAGTCTGTTATGGAGCCAGGGTCATGCAGTAATGTCAATATAGTAATGCAAGGTGGTAGCAAAGAACAACTGCCAAATTCAGTATTTTCCTAACTCTTAAAATTTAACTTTTGGAGAAAAAATATACTCAGAAAAGTATATACTCATACTCTTATATGTGTATGCCTTTATTATTATAATTTCAGTGGTGCCTCCTTTAAACTATGATCACGAGCTGATTACTAAAATTTCACGAGCATCATCAAAATAGCCTGGAATTTTAAAGTGGATGCATTTGAGCTGTCCTCTATAGGTATTACTGCCACTTAACTTTCCTGGTGTACTCTTTACACATGCACCTTATGAAGGTAGAATCTATACTGAAACCATGAGCAGCTTTGCTGAGTAAGTAAACCGAGGGTGTAGGTCAGAAAATTCCTATTTGAATAATAAGATAAAAACATGCCTGAGGTGCACTTTCTTGGGTGAGTGTATTTTATTCTCTTCTGGTACCTCTATAGTGAAAAAACACAACAAAGCATTGTTTATCCAGGACATTCATTTCTAAATGTTTAAAGAGTGGTTTTCCTGAAGAGGTTGCATGAATACTTCTAATCTTCTAGGGCTTCATTTTATCCTGGAGACTCTCCTGGAGAGTCAGATTTAATCCTTTGATTTCTCCTCTTTGCTTAAGTGTTCCAGTCATTATTATAATTTGAGTTTTGCCAAAGTGGATGAAAGGTTTATATTTCAGATGTACTATACAGCTAGCTGCTTAAGATCTGACTGACTTAACCTAAAAAACCCTCACCAAAAAAAAAAAAAAAAAAAAAAAAAAAAAATACCCTGCAGCAAAACAGAGTGGAATCAGTAAGAGATGGATTTCAAATCTTTCAAATTGTTTAGTATTGCAAATAAGACAGAAAAAATGTTCACTGCTGAGCACTGGATCCTCTATGGGAAGCAAACAGGTTCAAGTGAATTTATCAGTATGATCACAGGAATTGCTATCCTTGTAGTATTCCCTTCTATTTCCCTTTACACATTAATTCCTTGTTCCCTGCCATGGCTTTTGGTGATGAGTTTTCATACTTAGTTTTGTTGTTAATGAATTTTTTAGAAAACTTTAAACAAACTGAATATTCTTTAAGGTTTTCAGCTACTGGAATATATAAGATTTTTCAGGTGAACACACAATTTTCTATTTATCTTTCCTTAACTCACACAATTTGTATTTAGCAGGCCGTGTTTTTCATAGCCTCTGTTTTATCAGAGCAAGTACATCTGTCTTGTTGGAACATACTTTCATCTTTAGATTTAAAAACTTTGCTATATTTCCACACAGTATTTTCATGGCATTGGATCCAATCCTTCCTCTTCAGTCAAAAGTGCTTTTATCGTAGTTGTCACTAGCAACAGAAACCAGGGTCTTTAATCAATCCTTCCAGCACTGCTGTGTGGTAAGTAGCTGGAACCAGCATATGATTTAGAGATGAGTAACTCAAGCAAACATGATAAATGAACTGCTGATCTCTTAATCTTTATTGGCAAACGTACAAATTTTAATTGGGGAAGGATGAGCTGGAGCACATCAAATGTGAATTACTGAGAAAGTTTGATCTGAACTTGAAACCACACTCAGTAATTTTTAATATTCCACAAATATTCCTTGTTTCTATGCCCTTTAATATATATTTCTTCTTGTGATATAAAGCTTGGTGATCTTTCGGACAGCAGAGCGGCAGCATAAGCAGAGTACCTAGAAACTGGGAAATATTGAAATGAAGATTAGTTCAGCATTAGGATAGTGCTTAAATACAAATCACAGAGTTCAGCAAACAGAATAGCAAAGCAATTTGTAGTAAATGAATCCCCTCCATACTTACCCCAATACCTTATTTAATGAATGATTTAAATTTTCTCCTGAAAATTGAAAACACTTTTTTTAATATAAATTTTCTACTGAGGATGATAGTTTTACAAGTATCACAGAGGTGCTGTGAAAGGAATATGCTAAGAAAGCAATAATTTGTCTTCATTTTACAGAGAAAATAATGAGGTACAAAGAGTCTTAAAGCTGAAATTGTCACACGTTCTTGAGTTTTATATGCACTTTTAAAAGACCAGGCATGGCATTATATATATATATATATATATATAAATGAAAATAGACTTCCCAGGGTCTTCAGATGTATCTTTTCACATGATCAGCATTTTCAGCATTTCATCTGGAGCCTCAGCAGATAGACACGCAGAACATTTGGTGATCAGCTGTGAGAAGTTTAGTTTGCTTAAGACTGAGAGCTTCAGGTCTGAGGAGGTGAAGATCAAATCAGGCCTCCCAGGAAGGTATTAAATTGCCTTAATCATATGACCATCCTTCTGTCTCCTGCAGTCCCATGACTCATTTGGTGCAGACCTTTCCAGGTCCCGTAACAAAGGATGCAAGTGTCCCACAGATTGAAGACTACAGTGAGTGACTCCCAGGAGAGGCATCTTCTCCCCTTGTACAGGCAAAAAGTCAGGCTTTGTTTGGCATGACAGGGGGTGCAGAAACATCAAATGATACTAAATTAGGGTTGCATGCAAGAGTGGAGAAAGGAGAAGTTGCAAGAGGTTGAAGCAGAGATGCAGCATGGAAGTAGATTGTTTAAAGTCTGGCAACGTTTTTATTAAAGTGAAAGGGGTGTTTCAGACAGTAAAGTATAGCAACCTTAACTATAAGCAATCCTGCCAGCTGTATTTATCATAATTCTTGCTGTTTATCTTCTAATCTTAGCTCTCAGAAGCAGACAAGTAATTTTGGTTTTGCTCTACAGAAATCTGAAATGATTCTTCAAAGTTCATGTGGTGAATTTAGGTGTCCTGAATCAGTGCAGAGCTCTGTCTGGTGGATCACAGCTGGGATCCCAGATCCCTAGAGTGGTTGCCTGTCTACTAAACAGTCTTTGGGCAGGTTGCTGAATTGTCTCATGAGGTTTAGTTGTAAAAGCCATACTGCAGCCCAGTAATATTGTGCTGTTATTCCAGGCTTAATTATCAATTTGATATCATGCTAGTAAGTGTCTGTAAACTTTAAAAAAGTTAGAGTTTTTACTACATAGTACATTCTGCTTTCTCTGTAAGCTAATTAAGAGCAAATTATAAAACAGACAGTTATCTGGTGTACATGGACAGTTCTAGATCACAATTAATGTACAGTCTCACATATGCTTTTTGAGTAGCAATTAAGCTGAGATCCTGAAATGAGTAAGGAGGCATTTTCTTTTCAAAACTCAGATGAAGAGAGAGATTAGCACTGTCATTTGCTTCATTAGTGCTGTCATTTTTTTGACTTTCAACATCAAAATGTAATAGTGTGTTGCAAAGGAAATAGTGCAATGTAGTCACTCTCTTTGCTGTGCCTAACTTTATGCAGTCATACATATGTTAGCTAAGGAGTTCTGCAGTGTAATTCAATCATTATAAATTGGTATGAATTCATTGTTTCCTTTTATTGCCAGCCCTTTCAAAATTGATGCTAAAACATTTTGGCAAGAGTTTCCACAGTAATTGGTGTATTGTGTTTCTGTTAAAGTACATTCTAGTAAAGTATTCCTCTGAAGAAAACATCTTCAATCTGGTCTGATGTGTGCATGAATTTATTTGAGTGCACATTAAGAAATATTCCTGTCAGCCTGCTGTATGTGAGTGTCATGATGTGCTTTGAGTTCACAATGTCTGTGTTGAAAAAATCCTGCTTTGTTTTGCATTTTCATTGTACTTGATTCCACATGTAGTACCTATACAAATAGCCTGAACTCCCCTTTACCAAGTCATTGGGTGCATAACCTTATGGCACTACGCTTATTTAAATGAAGAAACATTTGCTAGCACAACCCATCCCCATGAATTTCTTGAATTTTCTGATTGGAAACACTACACCTAGTTTTGGTGCCACAATGAAACTTTGCTTCATTCCTATGTAAGACTGAAATGCTACTACCAAAGAATTATCTTGAATTTATTCTGAACATTCCTGTATAATTCTATGTTCCTTATTTCTGAATTACTGGAATAAACACCAGCAAATTTAAAAGTGAAATGCAGCATGTACTTTTGAAAATGGGCAGAACAGTGGTATTTTTTAGCAAGAGATCACACTACAGAAGTGCAGCTTTATGACTAAAATGTAAATCTAACAATAACATGATGTTATTTCAGCAGAAAAACATTATTGAAATTGCAAGGATCTACCATCTTTTACAGATAGCTTTTCTCTCGCTGTTTCATCAGCAAGACCTCCTGTTTTTATTTCTGTGAGGGATTCTGCTCATCTTCCCAATATTCTGCAGTCCTTAATATTATTCCTAAATCTGCAAGGCTGATGGAAGATTTATTCCATATCAGGATATGGAATTCCATATCAGTCCCAGTTGTTCTAGCCTGGATCTGTTGTCTTGATGGGAGCTCTTCTTACATAGTGGCTTAGTGGAACATTGTAACAGATTGTTTGGTTCCTTCTGCTTTTTGTTTCTTCCTCAGCAGTTTCTTGTATCTACTATTGGTTAGCAGATACTATTGTTTAGTTTGCAGTCTGGACAACTGTCCCTCTCCTCATTCTTTAATAGTAAGAAGGGCTATTTTAAAAGGGGGATGCAAAACATGCAGAAATAATTGCCTGTGATTTGTAGTTTAAACAGATTTTGTTCCGTTCCTCTATTTCATCTATTAATGGGTCTGAATAGCATCACAGAGCCATCATGCATGTGTAATTGAAGTATAACTCAGTCAGAGTGCTATTAAGCTTTGCATTCCACTCAAATTTTGGAAAGAGCATAGCAATAGTAAAATCATAGTTTAAAAGTCTGAATGGAGTACTCTAATAATCCATTTTGTATATTGCAACATAGAGACAGAGTAAGAATCCGTGGTTACAGTTCTGCTTTCATTTTCATTAGCTGTCATATGAGATCGCTTTCATGTTGACCAAATGTTACTCTATTCTCTCCTATTTGGAACAGCTCTTGGAATTATTCTGTGTTGGGGGGAGAGATTATTTCTTACCACTCTAATTCACATCTTCTTAAAGACCCTGTCTGCAGCAGATGCTAAATTGTTATCACTACAGGTAGTGTTATAAAATGAACTGTATGACTAAAATAGTCACATATCCATTTGTGCTGTTTCCCAGGCATTTTAAAAGTCCAGTTTATTCTGAATTGTCTGTTCATCGATCCTAAGCATTCATCTCTCAGTCCTCCATTTGCACACTCGTCCGGTAGCCAGACAGGTTAAAAAAATTAAATGTTCCTATCATAATGTGAAATTATTCTGCTATTATCATTTTTGTTACAGGTATATTGTGGTTTCACTCCTTCCTGAACTTATTTTTCCAGAATGACTTAATGTACTACTTAGTATAAAGGCAAGAGGGCCATTCAGTTAACAAATGTGATCTTTCTGACTGTGGGTTTAGAAAATGAATAAGGTTTGAAATGAATAGGACACTCAAATGTCCAATCCAAAAGTCAGTCTCCTGTTAAAGGCTGTCTGTATTTTCTTAACAAGTAGTATTGGAATGATACAGTATTTAGCTCCAGTGTTTTAGTCCCAGAACAATTTCTGTATGTACACACAGTGATTAAGTCTTTAAGAGAGGAACTGCAGAGCATATTGAACACCATAACCACTTAAGCTTCAGTAGCAGTTGTATTTTAGGGAAAAAATACCCCTCATACTTAATTCAGAATGATGTTGAGAGCTAATTTTTACAACAGTTGATTAAGAATTTCATCCTGGATGAATATCCTGCAGTCATGACTCAGATTTCAGATCCTTAATGCCCGTGAGTTAGAAATAAAATATGGAGGTTCTTTTTGTTTTAGAAGCTGTTATTTGTATTCCTCTATGTGTTTCTACCAAGAAATTATCTTGAATTTATTCTGAACGCTCCTGTGTAATTCTATGTTCTTTACTTCTGAATTACTGGAATAAACACCAGTAAATTTAAAAGTGAAATGTAGCATGTACTTTCGAAAATGGGCAGAGCAGTAGTATTTTTTAGCAAGAGATCACACTACAGAAGTGCAGCTTTGTGACTAAAATGTAAATCTACCAATTATGGTTTTATCTCAAATGAATGTTTACTTCACATTTCATCCACCCGACTTTCTGATTGACTGACGGGAATGAATGATGTATCTAGCATATTGATGAGCGTTATGTTTTAGAAAAGTGAGGTTACTCTGGTTACATGGCTGAAGTTTGATTAAAATGCTAGAACAGTATTTTAGAAATTGCAAAATAAGTTTTTTAAAGATTTCCACTAGGGTAAAGTTACAGGTTATAGATATTTATTCAAAGATGGCTTAGAAAGTTTCAGTGACATATTTTGTACTTAATGAGGTACTAAGCGGTGAAAATTTTGCAGGGAAAATTGAATATTTTCCTGTGTGTTTTCTTGCTGTAAATTCTGCACCAGTTGCCCTGTTAGATTGATTTATTGGACATCATTGTTGCTATCATTAACAAAAGACTTTGTTTTCTACACAAGCACTAGGAAGATCAATTTTTATACAAAAAATTAACCCTTTTGTTCTTTGTCCTTTTTAGATTCCTCTTTCCTCAGACGTTTCTTCCCTACAGCTTTCATATGCCATATTGCAATTTAATATATTTATTATCTTCATAAACTTAACGAGGCAGAAGGATTTAATATGATGGAGCTCCACTGTCCTTCCCCTTCCCCTTTTTTTAGTGCTACAACTGGCCTGCCTTACTATTGAAAAGTGCTACCCGCAGCAATCTTTAGACACATGGTGCTGAAGATGCCAGATAGCTGCCTTTCACCGCAAGGTGGATAAAGCTGTCTTAATCAGTGCACAGGACTTAGCCTCTACAGAATTCTTCAGCAGCAATTTTAGTTTTGCACTGTTAAGCATTTTTGTTGTTGTTGCTGTTGTTTGTCATACTGAATGATGGTGGTGTTTCTTTTCTTTTGAAAATGGGTGGAACAGTAGTAGGGGAAAAAAAAAGTGCCTTGTGCTACCTTGTTTGCTCACTTTCAGAGGCAGTGGCATCCAGTTAAGTCTGCCATGGAGATATGCTGAACTCATTCTTCTTTCCTGCTGCATCTGGAGCACAAAAGAAAATGGCAGAAAGAACTGAGCAGTCTGCAGAATCCTTGTAGCTAGTGAGTAGCACAGTTTCTCTACTCTTTCCTTCTTTTACATTTAGTGTAGGCAGGGGACTTGGGGTACTGCTAAGGCCTGTCATGACCTGGGACATCAGGGTGAACAGTACTTGGAGAAGAAATGAGGCTGAGGTTCAGTCAGAACTGAATACCTGAAGTCTGGGATGAAAAACATCAGAGAAGTTGGGGTAGACACAAGGCAGGTGTGCAGATTAGAGCTTAGAAAGGATTTATATCATGATTACATCAGAGAATGCCTATGTGAATGATATCTGGAAGTTGTTATCCAAGAGGAATTAGATGCTAGTTTATGTTTTTTCCCTATTCTTAAAAAAGTTTGGATTTACCAAACAACTTCAACACCATTCTCTGGTCCCATCTCAGCATTCAGAAGGCTTTTTCTTCAAGTTAAGTGAAGGCAAAAGAAGCCAAGAGAGAAGGATTCTCCCCAGTGTCTCCTCAGCATGGTTTTCACTGTCCATATACCTGTATATTCCAGGTGAAGAAGATTAATGAATGGTTTGAAAGGCCCGGCAATGGCACCTGGGGACTCCTTTGCTTCTGGTTTTATGTTGTACTGGTACTTTTACATCAGTGTTCCAGCAACCGATACCATTGTACTCCTTTTGAGGCTGAGAAAAAGTGGAATGCAAAGGTCTAGGTAAAACAAACTAGTTTTCCATTTTGTATCCCCATGGGAAAAATCCTGTTCTCAACACTTCCATTTGCAGCGGACTGACTGAACATAGTGACTGAATTCTCTTTTCACCTGGTGAACTATTTTTTACTGTTCCTTGGACTGTGGAGACAATGTAGCTGAATCTCTTATCTAGCTTTGTGGTGGTTTGATTTTTGGTTGCTTATTGCCAATAAGCATGCCACCCTCAGAAATGGTGCTCTGCCCACAGACAAGTCTCTCTTCAATGTCCTCTGCTATGAATTTCAGGCGGCGTGGAACCTGCAAAACATGGTGTAGCCTAGCAACTAGAATGCTGCTATTTAGCAGCCGGCTGGTGAACTTCAGAGAGATCAGAAATGCCTTTTCTTCTTGTTTCTTGAATGCATCCAATGGGTAAAAAAAATAAAAAGTTTGAGATGAGATGAAGATTCAAACTCTCATTTTGGCATTCTTAGTGTATTGCCACTTTCTTTCCAAACCTTAATAACACAATTTGAATTATTTTTATAAATATTCAGATATGAGAAGAACAAATATGATCTTGATGTCATGAAAATGTCATGTTTTTCTAGGTCTTTTTAATGTGCTTGATGCTCGCAATATATTTCTGCCTCTTTTCAATACATACAGGTTACATACATAATAGAAATTCTAAAATCTAGAAAGAAGTTTCTTAAAGCACAGCAAAAGCACTCAGCTGAATTCAGTTTTAATGGACATCACTGGAATTCCTTTATACTTCTTATTCCTTTATACATTATCTTATAATGCCACCTGGTTTACATGTCTTTTGTCTATTACAAAAACAAGAGCAAAATAACAGAACGCTTCCTGTAGAGTCACCTAAAAATTGTAGTAGTTTTGGAGTTCTCATCTCATGACCACCGCCATGGTTCTCACAACATCCTGCAGATGTTAGCTGGATTCTCCCTCTGAACTGTGGTAGTTCCTAAAAGGAAAGAAAGGGATGTTACAGTTCTGAAGGAGTGAGTCTGTTTCTAAGAATAGCAGAAGGGAAACCTTGAGAGGTTTTTTATTCTCGTAGCTCTTTCATTTTGCTGATCTTTTTAAAACAATTTTTTTTTGGGGGGAACAAGTACTGGTCTGCTTACAAAGAGAGGAAGCAATTGGGAAGAAGAGGATCAATTGGGAAGGAGAGGATCAGGCTAAGTATTTTTGGACCATTTGAATACTGAAAATTTATGTTAGGTGGTCATTTAATTAAAAGCCTGATCCATAGCCCACTGAAGTGAAGACATCCTCTATAGGAGGTCAGGAGATAGAAGGGGAAAAAAAAGAAGATTTGGAAACTCCATATTTAGTATATGCTTCCATGTTTGGAGTGGAAATATTCTTTAAGATTGTTAGGAAGTGGTGCCCAAATAAATTAAGTCTTGATTACATTTCAGGCATATAGTGTTCTCTACCCTGCGAGAGGATAATGCTCAATTTCGTTTTTCCCCTGATCTTTCTTAGAGCTAACAGGCCTTTTGGCATGTACATGCTGGAAGACTCATATAATAATTATTTTTAGATGCATCTAGGGCTTTAATTTATTGCAAGCACATCTTTCTTTGTGTTTTTACTCTTTGTGCAGGGACACTATTACAGGGTAAAATAAAATACTGTTTTTTTTTCTGTAAATGTGTCTCTTTTACTCTTTGTGCAGGGGCACAAAGAGTGTGCCCCTTTTTTTAAAAAGAGACACATTTACAGAAAAAAAACAGTATTTTATTTTACCCTGTAATAGTGATACCTATTTAATAATATTTATGTTCATACAGAGTATTGTTCATGTGCATGCGGCTCTTAGGGATTGCAATGCACTATCTCACTGATGAAGGATTTGAACTTTTGAAATGGATTTAGTTTATCTTACACAAATTTCTTCCTTTAATAGTTCTGAATCATATTCATTTTTAATTACTTGGGTGCTACAGATAGTCTTGAATTTAAAAAAAAGACTTTTACTCAGGGCCTATCATAAGTTTTTTGTTTTTTTTTTTTTTGTGGTTAAATTCATATTCGAAATCTTCATATGATTTATTCTTGTGAAGTACATAATTCTATATCTTGTTAGGTATAATTTTGATGAAACACCATAAAATATAATAATTTTTATGCTTTAGATATTACTCCTGTTTCTTTCCATTTTTATTCAAGTCTTAGTGTAAGATATTTCATAATAATTAAATTGCAGCTATAAGAAGTGCGTTATTCTAGATATAATTCCTGTGCTTTTGTCATACCGCATTACCTTTCTTTTTATAGTTAGGGTTTTCTTAAATTGCATTTTCTCTTTATTTCTTTTAACAACAAATCTTATCCCGTAGTGCTGAGTAATCCTCCATTGCTTTTCTGTGGTGTAAATTTTCAAATCAAGCTCTTCTTCGAGAAGGTTATTAAAAGCTTAGGCCTGGTTTTACTGATTCCAAGTCTCTTTCTGAGGAGAAAGAGTAAAAGTCTGATTCTGATGTCAGTCACATTGGTCTGAATGAGGAGCCCTTTCTGCCCATTCCACCACAAAATGTAAAGAGAGATCTGCTTTCATAAATGAAAATACCATCAAGCCATAGGCTTACTCTTGTCATGGGGCAAGAGTCCCCATGGTTAGTTTATGAGTAGATAGCTGTGGTTTGTATAAGAGATGCAATTAAAGAAAACTAGAATTAATGAGGTGAAATGAAAAACTATATTTTCAGTTTCTCTAAAGAAGATAGAATTCCTTGCTAAAATTTAGGTAGCATACTGCCAGAGATTACTGTTGACTTGTGGTGATTTTGGACAAGTGAGATATGGGATAGAATTCATGTGGATTTGGGGCAGTGCTTTCCTTAAGCTACAGGATTCCTGCACAGGGTTCTGGTTAGACTGTCTGAGGATTTGACTTGGTACTGCCCAGCCAGGGCACTGGCTTGTTCTTTGATCTCAGTGCTCCTTGTCACTATTCAGTGTTCTCTGCACTGCATGATCTGTAACCATCACAGTTACTCTTCTCTAAGCTTTAAGCTGGAGTGAAGATTTCTGTGATGCCCGTGCTCATCTTCTTTATTGATGCTTATGTGAAAGTAGTTGATTAACTGTATTTGATAATTGTGAATAGTAATATTACTGTAGCTAGTGAATGTATTGAACACTGCTGTCAATGCTGAACCCTAATGTAGACATGTAGATTCACTTTGTTGTTCATTAAAATGCACAATTACCTTAGATGGAGTTGCAGAATTCTGCAGCACCTGTTAATGAACAATGTTAGGTGTTGTTTCTTTCCATCATTGAGAAACCAATACTTGAAGCTCTACATTGAAAAAAGAATTGATTGTCAATAATTTTATAGATGAAGTTGCTACTGAAGTAAATTAGCAGAGAGAGTACCTTTTTAGAAGGTGTTTGCACATTTCTTAGTAGTGGCTTCCCGTCCGTGCTCTAGCTATAGTTATGGTAAGTGGTGTTTAAGAAGATCGACACAGTCAGATGACTGTAAGACATATTTGCTGCATTAAGCAAGAGAAATCATTCTTGTAAGCAAGAAAACACTGAGATCACTCAAAAGACAATGTATAGACTCAGAGGTAAATCTTGGAAGATGCTTAAGACCATTTGCTGACATCCATTCTTTACTGTTAAGACTGCATAGTTTGATCTTTGGCTGTGCTTTAAACATAGCCAAAGTAAGTCTTAAACTTGGTATAAGGATTGCTTCCTGCAATGGAAAACATTTGGGTAACACAGTTACTGTAGTAATTCTTGTGCCCTTTCTTCTAGATACTGTCCAGATTAAGGGTGTCCAGTGGGAGCACTGATGTATGAACATTATGCCAGCCACTTAGGTGATGATGAATTACATTGTGTGAAAGTAATTTCCTCACAGTCACAAAATCTATTTTAAAATTTAATTTAAAATGGTGGCTTCCTATGTTTTCTTGCACCCAGATTGCTATATGTGTAGTCAGTGCACGCCTTCTAAGTAATAAATGCAGAGCAGGAAACCCTGCCTTTTGTGCTTTTGTTTTTGTACATTGTTCTTTTCTTTATCAGAGGCAATCTCAGTGGTTGCTTTCATGGCTGCTACTGTCATAATGCAAATCTGTGTTGTATTTTCTGGCTAGTTATAGTCACCTCAGAGCCCATCATTCTGTATGTGAAACTCTTTTTCCATATGCATTGCTTTACATTTATCAGCTGTGTATTTCATCTGCCACATAACTATCTGATCTTGTAAGACACTTGCGTGAAAATAAAAAATACACAATGCTGAAGTGCTTGCCCTTTACAGGGATTGTTGGGGGGGGAGGGGGCAATTTCACAAACATTATATTGTAGAATACCCCTTCCCCTAAGGCTTAAATGCTATTTTTTAGGAAACCACCCTCTTGAGGCTCACTCTCCAATTTTCTAACTTCAGTTCTAGATAATTAGTTTTGGAAGGCTGAGCAGAAAATAAAAGTAAATTAATAGATGCATTTGAATAGTAGCTTTGTGCAATTTCTCTTCTGCAATTAGAAAATTGTCTGAAGTGCTGGTCTTCCAAAGGTGATTATAAGCAAAAGGTTCAGTTCTCTTTTTTTTTTTTTTTTTTAATGAGTTCAGCCTGATGCTGAGAAGAAAATCAAGTCTGGTGCAGAATATTTTCAGTAGTGCTAATTAAACAGTTCCTCCTGCTTATTCTTAGTCAAATTAGTTTGATCCAATTGAGAAACTAATGTTTTACTAGGGCAACTGTTCAAGCATTAACAAAATAGTTTAATGTCAGCTCAAGTAAGATGTTTTTTTCACTGAGTGAAATGTAGCTTCATATATA
Organism: Aythya ferina; assembly: GCF_964211825.1. Lineage (NCBI taxonomy): Eukaryota > Metazoa > Chordata > Aves > Anseriformes > Anatidae > Aythya > Aythya ferina. The sequence continues at coordinate 85,607,802 of NC_140297.1, forward strand.
CATACGCACTGAGTTGTGTACAGCTTACTGAATTCTATCTGTTTGATGGGACTATACAGCACGAAGTACTTTCCTGTTGTTTTTAGGGAAACACTAATTTGTTCCACTGACACTAGAGCGGAACATTTACATCCATATTCTGGGCAACATTTGCCATGACCATGTTGCTACTACTGGGATCTGTCCAGACGCTGTCCAGATTCAGGAATGGGTACAACAATGCTTTTTAAGGAACACCATCCTGTTTTGGAAGACCTATCTGTGAAGTAGCTGAGGAAAGCCATGCACATCAGAATAGAAATACTCAAAACTGTAGCTGAGTACACAGCCCATTAAGCTAGAGAGTGCGAAATGCTAAGGAAGTGCTGAACTCGTGGCCAGAGAGTGGCATTTGTCTCCACTCGGGATTGTCAGTCAGGAACCTCTCAACCTGTCAACACTTAGGAAGGAGCGGAGAAAAAGCTGTCTCCTAGAGAGTTCATCCAGGAGCTGGAGTACGACTGCCAAACACACACACAAGCACCTAGAAAGGGCGGAGGCTGGTGATGTGCTTTGGGGTGGCATTCAGTGCCTTTCTTGCTGAGGCTGTGCAACTGCATGTGTACACATTTAAAACTAGTTTACCTCTGCCTGATGTGACTAAACCCTCTGGTTTGGTAGAGGGGGGGATCTTACCCTTATCTGCTTGTGGGGCTGCCCCCTGGGGTGTGCTCGGTGTCTGGGTACAGGCCGGGCCCAGGGGTGGCAGTGGGGCTCTCTGACAGTCCCGCTGGGGCCTGCGCTTCACCTCAGTCTCTGTTCTCTGCCTGCTCCTGGGAGCTCCAACCAGCACCGGGCTGGTCAGCAGCTGAGGGATGCTTCTGGAGATGGCTATGGCTGCCGAGTGCCGGACTTGTGGTATGGCTGTGTTACAGCAGCTGCGGTTCGGGTGAGCCAGTTTGAGCAAGCTAGAAGCTGCTTAGCTCAGGTACTGTCAGCATTACAGCTGCAGTGGAAAGCTGGTTAAAAACTACCCACTGGCCTGAGCATGCGTCTTGCTGTGGCTGCATCGTCAGCAGTATCCAGCCTCTGTGCTTTGGGTTTATCATGAATGTCTACGTGAGCTGTGGTTACAGTAGTGAATGCCAGACATACCCTTTGCTCCTTGAAAGAGCAGTTAAGTGCTGTAGTGGATATATGCTGAAGTATAAAGAGCAGTGGAGAACTGATTTTGGAGTCAGACAGTGTGCATTGATACCAACTGATACTGCCTGGGATTTTGCTGTCAGTTCTGATCCTGGGGTACAGGAGAATGTGGTCCTGTGCTAATGCTTTTTTTTTTTTTTTGTGGAGGTATGATGTGGATACTACCAATTAATGCAGTTTACAAATACAATTCTACTTTTCAATTATTTGGAATCACTAGTCAATAATCAGCATAGACCATTTATGCATTTGGCATAACACTAGAATATGTATGTATTAATATGTGTGTATATTAATATGTATGTATTAAATAATGTGCATAGTAGGAGGCAGGATTTTTAAAAGACAACTTGGCAGGGTAGGCATCATATCCAGGGGTTTCCTTCATAGTCAGGAAGAAGCCAAATTCAGTGGTATATGTTTATTACTTGTCAGTGGGAATGCAACACTGTGCCATACTTACACTGAAAAACATGAATGAAATTCATTATGTCATTACTTTCTTGCAGATTTAAATTCACTTTTTTAATTTATAGTTTATTAGTTTCAAGTCTGTGTGTGTGTGTAGCTATTTCCAGTCCTGTTTAAAAGAAGCAAAACAATATTTGTATGGGAGAGCTGCCAAGAAGTTGAGGTATAATGTTTATGATTCTTTTCCCTAAGCAAATACTAGAAGCTTTTGGCACTTTTGTGATGAAGGTGCCATGTTTATTAAAAAAAAAAAAAAAAAAAAAAAAAGTTTGATACATTTAAGTATGTAGAAAAGGGAGTGACATTTGAAGCTGTTTTCTAGAAGCAAGTCTAAACTACATTCGGCCTATGAAATTGCCTTTCAGTGTTAATTAGTAATTCAGTAAATACGTCCAGTTCCTAAGTAGGTGAAGTACTGTCCTAAACCATTATCATTGTTTATTTTTATAGGTAGCGTAAAGGGAGATCCATCTGTTTTGGATTAGTCCTTTTGCAAATATGGTTGCGTTTATGCAGGATGCTTCATGAACAAGAGGCATATACCATAATCCTTCTAAGCATTACTGTGAAAAGCAAGTTACATTGGCCAATGTCATTTTTCTCACACATTTTCACAGAATCATAAAAATGTTTGGAAGTTACCTCTGAAGGCCATCTAGTCCATTTTCCTGCTTGAAGCAGGACTGTTATATATTCCAAATCAAGTCAGCTGTATTTTTTTCTAGCCAGTCTTGAAAACCTCTAAGGATGGATTCCACCTATGTGAATAACATATTTCAGTGCTAAACTATCTTTCTAGTGAAGATTTTTTTCCTGATGTCCATAAGTCTTCCAAAGTGCAACTACTCCCTGTTGCTCTTGGTTTGCCAAGTATGATCTACTGTAAGAGTTTGGCTCCATTGTCACTGTAACTACCTTTCAAGTAGCTGTAGTAGTCTGTTATTAGACCTACCTTTGTATAACCCTCTTTGCCAGACTAAACAAGCCCAATTCCCTCAACCTCTCCTCATGGGTCAAGTGCTGACCATCTACTGGAGAGTCTTCTACTGGACTGTCTTCCACTTCTCAGCATCCTTCATGGGTTGCAGAGCCTCAAACTGCACACAGCTTACCAGCTGTGGCCTCTTCAATGTGATAGCTCCCTTGACCTGATATTCACTGCTCTCCCATTGTCTGTACAGATAGTTGCTTCATCATAGAAAGCAATCAGGTTGGTCAAACACAACTTGGCCTAGGTAAATCCTTGCTAACTATTCCTGATGAACTTGTCACTTCGTGTTCTTAAATATTGATTCCCTTTTGTCTTAACATGAGTTGTAGAGAAAAGATATATTCTCATTGAGACAAGGCCACATAAATGCAATGCACTACTGGCAGCAGCAGAGGCATTTCATCTCTGGAGGGGAGAAGCAGGAATAACCTGCTTTACTGGTATAGATAACTTCCATCCTGATGAAGAAGGAAAGAAACTCTGCATAAAGCTAAAGGTTTGCCTTTGGCTAAGGTATGATTTTTCCAGGAATATGGTGACATTTTAGGAAACACAGCTACCTGGGAAGAGGGTCCTAGAAATGTTATATTTGTAAGTCACTTACAAAACTTTATATTGCACAGTAGAATTCACTGATGTATTAATTATATATTTTTTTGCCCCTATGTTATGAAAATGAACTAATAAACCTTCAGATATTAAAAAAAAAAAGTGATACTTTTCTCTATTTTGGATGAAATATCGACTAGTAATTGTGAAATTAAAAGTTAATCGGTTCATAAATAAATTATTGTGCACTCGAGGTGAGAAAGTGTAACTTCTTGTGGGGAAGAAATAACTCTTGGTTGAATAATTTCATTCTCTAATATATTTAAAATTCACCTTCCCAGATGAGTTTGGGAAAGCTCGTTAGCCCTGCCCTCGTATTGTTCAATTCATTACTTTCCTATTTTCTCCAATGCCTATGTTAAGATGAACAAAAAATATAATTCAGTCCTAGGTAATATTTCAGTTTGAACAAAGGCATGATCTGCTTTGCTACTCTAGCATTTGACAATTCTTAATTAGGGATCCATAGCACTACTTTTGGTTGATCTGTGAAGGATTTGGCTCTTAACTGTAGTTGTGTGTCCAGGTTTCAATGAGTTGAAAGAAAGTAACCCCCCAAAAGTTCGTTTGGACATTTAAAATCAGATCTTTGAGAGACCATAACCATTCTGTTTTCCTAAGAATTATCTGTCTTTGTTTCACTCATCTTCTGCCAGATTTGCACAGCTCTAGTACTTCACCAACTTTATGCTAGCAGTGCTTAATATATTCTTGTTACTGTTTAGAGGAGAGAAGACAGATTAGCTTGCTCACATCCAGATGAGGAGGTGCCATGTTGTTTTTCTTCTTTAAACAAAGGTTTCCAGAAAGGCAGGAACTTTTCTTTAATAGGAGAGTGAATAAAAAATTCCTCTGCATATGTTGTTTTTCCTTGGTGGCCTCATCTATCTGATCAAACTTGGGCAGGGGCAGGTGGCTTGGATTAGGCATCGTGAGAGGACCCTTCCAATATCAACAGTTCTGTGATTTTGTGATTCAGCTGTGATTTCCTTTTTTTACTTGTCTGTCAAAGGGTTATATAATCTAGAATGTTCTGGAAAAGAACAGTATTACTGTCATGACAGCACTTGCAAAAAGTCCACACCTTGATCTAGAGAAATTTTGAGACCTTCTATACTATAAGACAGTATAATTACAACAAGTGCTCCAGACTCCTGACCTCTTGGTAGCACTGCACTGAACTCTGCTGGGCTTGGTTCAGTTCATCAATGTCTTCTTTGTATGGAAGGGAGCAAAACTGGATGCAATATGTGAGATGTGTTCTAATAAGGGCTTTTATCTGCAACCTATGCTCCTGATAACACAACCCAGGAGTCCATGACTTTGAGTCCATGACTTTTTTTTTTTTTTTTACTGTCAGGGTGTACTGCTGGCTGTCTGCCTTTTTAGTAGAGCTGTTCACCAGCCTTCCTAGGTGCAGGACTTCGAATTTATCCGTGTTAAATTTCATAAGGCTCCTGCTGGCCTATTCAGTCCCTTTTGACAACAGTCCTGCTCTTAAGCATCTCAGCTGTTTCTCCTGATTTGGTGTCATCTGCAAAGTTGCTGAGAATGCATGCCATCACTTTTCTCAAGGTCACTGAGTGTGATGGGCTAATTGGTGTCTTCTGAGCCTGATCATCCAAGCAGCTTTTTACCCATCTATCTGCCTACCAACCCAGTTCTTAACATCCTAATTTGGATGCAAGAATAGTGTGGGAGACAGTCAACCATATTTCTAAAGCTGAAGGTAGATAATATCCACTGTTCTTTCTTCATCTATGAATGTAATCCTTTATCCTAGATGACAATATGTGCTCGGTAAATCTGTACTGACTGTTCGCAGTCACCTTCAACTACTTCATGTGCCCAGAAACATGCTTGAAGAGGACTTGCTCTGTGATTTTTCCAGCAAAGCGGGGCTTGGAGTTCCCTCAGTTTACTTCCTGGCTTTTTCTGAAGATGGATACAATATTCGCCCTTCTCCAGTTGTCAAGTACCACCTGATATCCATGAGCTTTCTAAGAAAATACAGAGTAACCTTGCAAGGACATTGTCCAGCTCTTTCCGTACTCTTGGATGCTGCCTGTTGGATCCCATGGACTAGCATGAGTTGAATTATCTGAAGTAATCCCTAGCTGAGTCCACACAGGTTGCTGGTAGATCTTCATGACTCCTTTCACTAATCACAGGGGTGTGGGATACCATGGTGAAGACTGAGGCAAAGTAGACATTAGATACCTTGGCCTTATCTGTGTTTGGTGTTGCTAAATCACCTGCCTCATTCAGCAGCAGGCCCATATATTCCTTGCTCAGCTTTACAGGTGTTTTTCTACTTTTAGTCTCCAATGAGACATTCCCTTTCTGTGAAGCCACTGTAAATCCATGCACTTCTTATACTGGAAAACAAATAAATGTGAAGACCTTTAACTGGATGTTGTGGGGTTTACAAGCAGCAGGTAAAATTTTATTAGGTGACTGTGAAACTTTTATGATTTTAGACAAAACTTTCATGTGCTCTGCTTTCCAGCTCTTGCTGATGGTGTTGTGCAAGTTGTCGTGGCTCTGGGGGCACAGTTAGCCTTGACTGTGCATGACCACCCCCTAGAGCTGCCTGTCCCATAGATGCTGCACAAGGCTGGCCTCCAGCATGCCTGGCCATGGGCCTGGCCTTGGCCCATCCCTAGGATACCCTAGGATGGGGCCTGGCTGCCAGGCCCTGCTGGCTTCCCATCCCAAAGGGAGGCACTCGCCCTTGCTGCTCCCTGACCCACGTTGTCTTTCCAGCAGGGCCTTTTGGAGATCTGCTCTTTTTTTCCTGTAAAAGCAACCAATATCAGCATTTTTGTAAGAAGCTCTCTTCAGTCATGGAATGAGGGCTAATTTAAATATTCAATATTAAACTGTAATTGATTAGGCATTTCACATAAGATATTAATACATTGCTTCAGAATACTCTCATGTGTACTTCTAAATGCATTTGTTCTGCATAATAATCTTATCTATAAAGTCTGACGTGGGAAAATATGAGACATTGCTGAAGTTAATCAGGGACAAAGGACTGGTATGACAAGGACACTGATGCAGAAGAGTGGTAATGAGCCACTGGGTTTAACTATCTGGGATTTTTTTGTTTGTTTGTTCTAAGAGGCTCTTGAGAAAAAATGAAATAGCAGGAATGGATGGACAAAGGGAAATTGGATGTCAAGAAACAAAAGATGAAAGTAGATAGCGTTCAAGTTCTAATGTGTTAAAATTCAAAGCTACAAAGATTTCAAATGCACTGTCCTCTGCATATATCCTAATACACTGGAATGTGGAGTAGTATTTTGCACATCAGGGCCTACTGATTTAAAATATAGGAGGAAAAAGTAACTTTTTAGAAGCAGTAAGCTGAAACTTTGTGTATATTCTGGATATTTCATGTCAAATAGTGTTCCTTATCCGCATTGGTATTGTAGGTTTATTGGACTACTCTTGTATGATTTGTTGAATATTTTCATAAACATTGAATATGTTTATTTCCTATCTTCCGTTGTGTGCAGTATGCATAAGGTAGGTGGAGTGTTGTGCCATTTCAACTACTCTTTATTTCCTCCTGAGACACTATTTGCAGATAATGCAAATTAACTTTCAATTAACTATCCCATGGCTGCCTATATCTTCAGGACTTCTTGAACTTATTGCCAGGTTCTGCATCTTCTGTCTCAGCAGAGTATCTCTTTGGTTTTGTTTGACAGCCACATCCCACTGCCTGAGCCAGGGAGTTGCTCGTGTTGTCCACTGAATTTTGTGTTGCTACTTCTCACTTAAGCCCCATGCCAGGAAAAGGATGGAATCCAAACCCAGGAGAACTTGCTGAAAGATCAGGGTAATCTCTTTATATTTTACACCTCCCTCTTGATGCATTCATGTTCTTTGATGTAATGTTTTGCAGTGCTATCTGCAATTCTTGTACTCTAAAACAAAGGTCTTTCCTTAAAGAATTGCCTATAGCTGCACAGCTTGGCCTTTTGACCCCTGTGCTATGACCACTATGAACCACTCAACTCCTTCTGATAGCAATGCTTTACAAGAGAGAGAATAAAGACAAGCTTTAAAATTCCCTTGATAGGACATCTTCATTACATCAACTTCGAATGCCAAATGCTCCACACTTAACTTAGCTAGGCAAATGCGTGCAACACACAAACATAGATAAAAGAAGGATTTTTCTCATGGGCACCCCAGCTGGGCCTGTTCATTTGCAATGTTCAGTTATGTGTTGCTCTTAGAATACATTGTTGATTGTGGACCTGTTGCCCTTGTGCACAAAGAGATTCAAGGGTACTTCTGAACTCTGCTGACCTTCTTGAAAGGTCTTCTTTTTTCCTTCTGACCATGCCCTGGGACTTAGCCTGTCTGACACAGTGTGCCTGATCTTGTCCTCCAGAAATGAATCTAAACTGAAAAAACTTCACCAGTACTGAAAACTTCGTATGCAGCTCTAGAATCAACCTTTCTATAATTAGGCTCCTGAAGAAGGATAAACTGTTTCTCAAAGTCACAATATCCCTGCAGTTCCTATTGATTTCAGTCACAGTTGTTAGTGCTCAGCAGTTCTGTTCTGCTTGCTGACTGTACGGACAAGGGCTCATTCACACAGCTGCATAATGAGACAAGCTATAGAAAACAAAAACAAAACTCCTTCTCTTACCGTCAGATCCTCTATCAAATGCAGGTGGTGAGAGGCCTGAATTAATTACTGAAGAAGCTGCAGAATACCCAAGAGCACATCTTGATTCATTTGTTTTAGAGCAATTACATGTAGCACAACTCATGGAAAATGACACTCAAGCAAACAACTTTTAGGTAGCTAATACTATTTTTTTTCACTAGGTATTCAAAATTATGCACGTTTGTTTTGTATTTTTCACTGTATCCAGTGCTGTGGAGCAGTTCCACACTTCAATATGAGGGTTGCAAAATCCTCTGTAGTGCCTCTTCTGTTTTTATTCATTAGTGTCTGCCACTCCTAGCAAACAGTGCAATGTTTTTCAAGACTTTTTGTTTTTCTTCTGTGCATGGCATGCCTTCTGGGCTCCTTCCCCACCCCTTATTGATTTAGCTATAGAAATTATGAAGTCCAGAAACCTGATAACTGCCTTATTCCTGGGGCAGAAAAAGCCATTATGAATGTTTCTGCAAAGAACTGTGAGGTGGGGTCTCTGCTCTCACTGTGCTATCATTTTTGTAGCTTGGGCCTGAATAAAGATGTGCTTGAACGTATGATGCACATGCATCAGCTATGCATGAGAACCCCAAACTGTGCATAAGTACAAGCTGTTGAGTGCTTAGCATTTGGTGTTGTTTTTTTATAAGAATAAACTCAACAGAGTGACAAGTTTCTGAGGTTCCGTTCTGATTTCTCCTGGAAGATTCTCATTCTGTGATGTTAATTGTTCCTGCAGTGGAAAAGAAAGTGGTGGCCAAAGTATGAAATATGGTATAGGTGACTAGTAGATTAATCTATTAGGGTGCTCATGGAACAGTTTCCTTCCTGAGGCCCTCTAGCAGTGGCCATAAGTTTCCTCGAAAGAAACTTTCTTCCAGTCCAAAAGTGAAGGGATATTCCTCCATTTTCTTGAGAATATGAAATCATTTACATTTTTTTCTTACATTGTTTCCTCTGATCTTTCTCCTTTTCCCTCTCAGTATGTTAATATTCAGTAAAAGACCTCTCCTTACAGTAGGTGTTTCTAACATTCTCTGCACTTAGTTCTAATTTTCTGTCTGTTGCTAATGAATTTTCTTAATAGTTAGAACTGCCTGGCAGCAACCACTCAGATGTTCTCTCCTTAAGCCTTTATCAAAGTTCATGAATTTGATGCATGACACTGAGAATCTGTTTATTTTTATTTTTATTTTTTTAATTTTTTTTTTCCTGTTATTTTGCACTACCAACTAACTTTATCACTCTAGACTACTCTTCCGAATATAACAGCTGGGAACTAAAATCACATATGTCTGCTTTGGCTCTGTATATGTAGCAGAATCTAATTATTGCATTCATTTTGTTTTATGTGCTAGGTTGAGCCTGACTGGCAGGTAAGCACTCACCCAGTTGCTTCCTCACTACCTCCAGCAGGTAGGCAGAGAGAATCAGAAGGGGAAAAGTGAGAAAAGTCATTGGTCAAGTCAAAGGGACTTTAATAGGTGAAGCAGAGCTGTATACACAAGCAAAGCAAAATAAGGAACTTTATCCTCACTTGCCATTGGCAGGCAGATCTCCAGCCCCTTCCTGGAAAGCAGAGTCTCAGCACGAGTAATGGTTATTTGGGAAGACAAATGTAACCCTACATATTATACTCCCTGCCTTCTCCTAGCTTCTATTGCTGAGCATGACATTGTGTGGTATGGAGCATCCCCTTAGTCAGTTCAGGTCAGCTGTCATGGCTGTGTCCCATCTCAGCTTCTTTCTCACCTACAGCCCACTTCCCTGGAGGGACAGAGTGGGGAGAAAAGAAGTGAGGGAAAAAAAAAAAAAAAAAGAAAAAACAACCTTGAAAACTTCCATGCTGTGCAAGCACTGTTCAGCAGTAGCCAAAATGCTGGTGTGTTATCAACACTGTTTTAGTCACAAATTCACAAATCTAAAACTCAACACCCTGTATGGTGCTGTGAAGAAAATTAACTCCATCCCAGTCAGGCACAGCATATGTTATTAAACTCTTGAGTAAAACTCAGTATCTGCAGACTGATTTAATTAAGTTATTCTTTGTCTGACCCATAAACATTGAGAATTTAAATTAAAACCCCACTCTATTTCCTTTTATGAAGTGTATTTTATTTTGCAGTGCTTGGTTGATACATGGTGTTTTTATTGGCTCTGTGTTTCAAAAGTACCAGGAAACAAACATGTATTAGTTTTCCCTGCTTCATTTACTGAGCTGTGTTTAGCTCTGATAGAGGCCTTCTTTTCCTGAGCTGGGACTGAAACTGTTGGCCCTCCAGGCTGCCAGGGCACACTGCTGTCTCCTATTCAACTTGCTGCCACTCAAACCTCCCAGATCCCTTTCCATGGGACTGCTCTCCAGCCCCTCATCCCCCGGTCTGTACATACAGCCAGGGTTACCCCATTGTAGCTGCAGAATCTGGCACATGCTCTTGTTAAACTTCATGCAGCTGGTGATTACCCAGCCCTTTAATTTGTCAAGATCTCTCTGCAAGGCCTCTCCACCCTCAACGGAATCAACAGCTTCACCCAATTTAGTATCATCTGTAAACTTACTCAAAGCAACTTCTAGTCCTACATCTAAGTTATTTATAAAAACATTGAAAAGAACTGGCCCCAGAGTGAAACACTAGGGATCCCCACTAGTGACTGACTGCAAGCCTGTTTGTAACCCCATTTACTAAACTCCTTTGAGCCTAACCCATCTGCCAATTGTTCACCCATCATATTACGTTTTTATCTAGCTGTATGCTGAAACTTTTTTCCAGAAGGATACTGTGAGAAATAGTATCAAAAGCTTTCCTGAAATCCAAAACGATTGCATCAACTGGCTTCTCTTGGTCAACTAGATGGGTGACCTTGTCATAAGAAGAAATCAAATTTACTGAGCAGGATCTTCCCCATGTGAACTCGTGTTGGCTATGACCAATGACCACATTGTCCTTCAGGTGTTTTTCAGTAACTTCCAGAATAATTTTCTCCACAATTTTACAATTTTTAGGCACTGAAGTGAGACTGACAGATCTGTAATTACCCGGGTCTTCTATCTTGTCCTTCTTTAAAGTTGGAATGATGTTTGTGAGCTTCCCATCAACTGGGACCACTCCACTCCCATGACTGTTGAAAGAAAATTGAAAGAGGTCTCATGATGGCATCAGCCAGCTCTCTGAGTACCCTGGAACGAATCCCATCAGACTTCATAGACTTATATGTGTTCAGGTGGAGCTGCAAATCCCACACAAGTTTAGGATTGGCTGGGAGTTTATAATTCCCCCCACAGTCATGGTCCTCCAACTCAGGGCATCTGGGGTCCCAGAGCCCATTATCAGTGTCGAAGACAAAGGCAAAGAAGGCATTAAACATCTCTGCTTTGTCTATGTCCTCGTTTGTGAGGTGACCATCCTCATCAAGTATTGGACCAATGTTGCTTCTGGTCCTCCTTTTGCTGTTGACATTAAAAAACCAACCAACCAAACAAACAACAACAAAAAAGTGCTTATTGTTCCCCACAGTAGTGGCCAGCTTCAGCTATAATTGAGCTTTGTCCACACAAATTTTTTCCCTACAAAGGCAAACAGCGTCCCTGTATTCCTCCAATTTCACCTGACCTTGCTTCCAGCAGCTATACACTTTCTTTTTCCACCTAAGCTCTAGAAGAAGATCCATATTCCACCACACTTGCCTTCTGCCCTGCCTGATTGACTTTGGACAATTTGGAATTGCCTGTTCCTGTGCTATTAGGAGATGGTCTTAGAAATTTACCCGCACTGATGGACCTTGATATCTTCAAAACCAGTTTCCCAGGAGACCTTACTAACTAGTTCCCTGAGCAGCTTGAATCTGCTTTCCCTATACACAGGATTGAAGTTTTGGTGGCAGTTTTTCTGCCACCAAAGGATTTTCTACCACCGAGGATTTTAAATTTGCCTGCTTCATGGTCACTATGGCTAAAATGGCCACCACTTGCCACTTCACCCACAAGACTTTCTTGGCACAAAATTCCTTTTCACTTATGAGAAGGGTGCATCCCATCAGGTGCCGTTAGACCTGGTGTCATGTAGACCTTCCCATGATCAAGAAACCCCAAATTCTGCCAGTGGCACCACCCTTGGAGTCATGTATAATTAACTTATTCGACCTATTCCTTTCAATATCGTTCCTTGCTATTGTAACGATAGAGGAAAATGATACCTGTGCACCTGATTCTTTAACCAATTGTCCCAAAGCCCTGAAGTCCCTTTTGATTGTCCTTGGACTTCTCTTTGCTACTTCATCACAGCCAACATGAAAAAAACAATAATAGGTAATAATCAGAGGGCCATATCAGGTGACTTTTATAGTGATTTCACTTACCCTAGCCCCAGAGAGGTGACAGAATTTCCCTGTGGGTTGGGTCTGGCCCTCTGTTCCCCTCAGAAAGGAGTACCCTATGACAATAACCCCATTTTTCTTGATGGTGGTTGTTGTGATACAGTCAGCTTAAGCCAATTGTGAAGGTCTAAGTGATCGTAACTCAGTTTTCATTGTATGAAAGCCTAGTCCACTGTGGGTTTGGTTTTTGCATCTCAGCTAAGTGTTTATTAACTGCTTGGAGAATTAGAAGCCATCTTATAGTACCAGCTTCTAAGGAACATAACCAAGATAGCCTAGTGCTCAGAGGGCAATTTGTAAATATTATGGACTTAATACATGGACGTCTACAAGTGGTATTTTCTTTTTTTTTTTTTTTTCCTTTCAATAAGGAAAGAAAAATAAAATTCATGATTTATGATTTTGTGCTTTGTTATCAGAAGAACCCCAAAGATACAATCTTAGCTTCCTAGTTTGATGATTGGGCTGGCATTTGAATTTGATGATTTTCCTTTCCTATTGTTGCTGTTTTTCAGAACATTTTGTAATGAGATGGATATGGACCTTTTTGCTGCTAGTTCTACATAGTTATTCTTCCTTAAAAAGGAAGTTGCTTACTTTTCATGAGCTGGTAGCACCTTTTTTTTTTTTTTTTTTTACACTGAAGTGTTTTTCTCTTGATGGTTGAATATAAATTTGAATTCCCAGTATCTCCAAGCCTTTACAATTGTTGTGCTTTTATTGCTAGAATTTAAAACACATTCTGAACTTTTCTTAAACCTTGGAAGAGTTGTTGTATACAGTGAGGGAACTCTTTCATGAGAATTCTATAAATTTGCAGCGAAATGTCCAAAATTTTCATTGATAATACACTCACAGTTCCTGGTTACCTGTAAATGAGAACTTTTGAAATCTCCTGACGTTTGCTCTATCTAGTAAAAATCCCAGCATTTCCAGTTCTCCATTTTGAGTGGTCAAGTAACTATTTGTGGAGCGTATTGGAGGAGCTGAAGTATACTATAGAAAAACTATGAAGCAAATGAGAAAATTTAAAATCTTCTACTGCCACAATTAAAAATATAGCTATAAAAAGTCATGCAAATTAAAAAATCTAAAGGTTTCCATAGTAATAATTACTTGGCTGTGGTGAGTGATTTATATTATCTAACATTATTGTTAGTAGCAGCACATGCAATCAATTATATGTAAAGTGTCATCAGTATGGTTAAATAATATTGCTCTGAGAACCATAGCTTTTGATTTTCCTGACCTCTGCATATTTAAATGTTTGCCCTTAATGCTGCATTAATTCAGTTTTAATTTTCTTGGATTTTCAAAAAATAAAAATTAAAATGCGAAGGAGGTGAGGCACAGGAGGAGAGCAGAGAAACACACCTAAGCTAGTGACACAGTGACCCTAACAGAAATAAAAGTAAGCCAGGCTTTAATGCTGTTGGTTGTGTTTTATGTTGGTATTATCACTTTGCACTTTGTGGGTCCTGTCAAGGAACCGTGTTGCACCTAAATGCGTTCTCCAGCAAAAACCATATGCAACTGGTCAACAATAAACTTTTTGAAATGCTTATTTTATAGGTGATGGGTGTAGCATATCTCTTGGAATCCCATCATTTCAAACTGTATTGTTACAAATGTCTGTTTTCATTGATATGTAACCTGAATTACTGAACTGGATATGGGATCTCTAAGAGTGGAGGGAAACAAAGTTTGAATGGATTTGCTTTCAGCTTTCTAGTTGCGATTCACATAGATTTTCATTAAGTTTTACGCTTTTCTGACATAACCAAAATTGTGTCTGTCCTGTTGTATTTCTTTCTGTGTAAGAAAGAAGGAAGTTAAACAGGAAGTAATGATTCTGCATCGAGTGAAAAAAAAAATCAAATAATATAATTTATGCAGATAGCTCCCTATGCATTGCAGTTTTCCTTTCCTAATAGTTAATTTCATAATAGCTAATTCCAGGAAGCTTAAATGTATTGCTTTTATGCACTGAGTATAGTGTCTTACCATTGACCCAAATGGGGCTATTTGTGGAGTAAAGTACTTCTCAACCTGAAAAATAGCACAGAGTGGTGCTCTGAGCTGATGGGTGAACATCGTTCCTTAGTGTCACATTTGTTGGTACAAGTTAAATAATATTTTCCTTTGTATCTCCTAGTACAAGAGCAAGATACAATTAAATACTCTACTGAATTTTTGAAAGAAGAATCTCAGAGTACAGGCATTTAAATATTGATATGAAATAGAGTGGTCCCACTGGGATACGTGCAACTATTTGGTTTGTAGATCAAAAGAAGATTGACAGTGTTAGTGTGTTTTTGAAGCAAAGCCTAAAAATTTGTGGTAGCTCTCTTGTGGTAGTACGGCTTAATAAACAATTTGACTTTATTCATACAGCCTCTGGCAAAGCTGGTCTCTAGTCTGGCTGAGGACTTCAGAAGGTGCTACAAAACAAATAAGAAATTACAAAAAAACTTGAGGGGGCTATCTTCATGGTATTTGTTAACCTGGTTAAATTAACTCACCATCAAAAAATATGCTTTAAGAGGAGACAGACTGAATATGTTTGACTGCTGAATGTTAAAAATTCTGCCATTTATAGCTGAGGGATTTGAAGTGTTCAATAAAGAAGTAACCTATTGTAGTCATAATTGTGGACAGCACGCTGAATAATGGTAGAGTGATAGTTCACCTAAGGCCAAAATTGCCAGTGATACATAACTTGGGGCAGTTCTAGCAGTGGAATAGTTTTTATGGGCTCATTAACGTTACCAGGTACAGGAGTAGCCCCAAAGTACCAACACTGAGGATAGTATGCTCTTCATAAAACATATGAAGGAGCAAAGGGAGGGGGACAGAGGTAGAAAAGGATCATTAGCTGTGCTAGACTGTTGGCAGAAAAGCTATACTGATAGATGCATATGGCTCTCCTTTGCTCCAATGCAGGGAGTAATCAGTAGAATGCACTTTCTGGAAGCGTGCTTCTGTAGTGATAAGTCTGTTAGCTTGAAGAAAAAACAGCCAGAAGAGAGCTATGCTTCAAAATACTTTGCTGTTGATGTCCATTCTCTCCCAGAAGCACCATCTTCAACATCACTGCCTCTTTGTTCATGAGGCTATTAAACAAAGGAAAAATCAATACATAATTTATCTTCTTACATATGGCAGAGTTCAGGAAAGTGAAAGAAAGTGGTAACAGCCAAAGGAGAAATGCAATGCTTTTAGTATTGTGCTGGTAACGAAAATCGTTTTTTAGAGGAGAAGCCTTAATGTGCTTTTGCACATGTTGCTTGCATGGAGCCTTATGTGATAACTCGATTTATGCTTGGTACTACTTTGAGAGGCTTCAGGAAAAAATGCAGAAACAAATACTTGCTACTAGGAATGGGAGGTGATAACAGTAATATTCTTCTAATCGAGAGCACAAGCCTCAGAATATTGATCCAGAATGTGAAAAGTGTAAATTCAGGTCTTTCTCTGTCTGAAGGGGCTTTAAAACTCATGTTTCATTTTCCAAGAGAAAATGAATTAACTAGTCTCCAGAGAGGCAAGACTGTAAAATGTTTTCAAATTCTATTGACATTATTTTAGTACGTGTAAATATTTCCTGGGAATGTAACCAGAGTCCAAGTTCTCTTTTTTTTTTTTTTTTTTTTTTTTTTTTTTTTTTTTTTTTTTTAAGTGAGCATTTTGGCTACTAGCTTTAGAAAGTCATTCCTCTTCACTATCTCCTTCTGATACCATTTAAATATTTATACAAAGCAGATCTTCTTCACCAGGAAAAGCTGATGAACAGCCATCTGAAAACAACCAGCAGGTTGGTAAACGAAGCACTCTTTGGGAAGCCATAGCACAAACCATACACAGCTTCTGCTTTTTCCTCTTTTTTTTTTTTTTTTTTTTTTTCTTCTGTGAAGTGTGGTCTGTGCAAGCTGGAATGAACTGCTTGACATTTGTACTGCTGAGTTGTAAGTGGTCACGACTCTTTCTCAGACTCCCCACCTGGCTCTGCAGACTCTGCATTCATACCTTGACCTGTTTGCTAAGGTCTTTCATCTGTGCTCCCTACCCTGAAGTCCACTGATTTATCCGAGTTGCTGTGCAGCAGAGCAGGCTGCATGCAAAGGGCTTGTAACCTGGACTTCTTACCTGAGAGCCAGAACTTCAGCCAGACAGGAAGGACTAGTAATAGATTAATGCTGAAGGAAAAAGAAGATTTCAAAGATAGAACACTCTTTTTTTTTTTTTTCTTTTTTTATTTCCCTTGCTGCTTCAGAGTCTTGACACTTTTTTTTTTTTTTTTTTTTTTTTTTTTAATCTTTCAGTGAGAAGCTCTGTGTGTATAACAGTGTGTGCAGGTTTGTTTTTGCACAGCAGTATATATTCATCATGGATTACACTATTATCCTTGCAGGAAGCTATCATGAAAGCATGATGAATTGCATCTGTCTAACATCTACAGTAATGGTTTTAGATATAAAGTAGGGAGCAGAATGAATTCACTGATACAGTACATTGATTTACAGTCATCCCCTGGTATCATTACAACTCTTTGCACTTAGAATCATAGGGTTGGCTTAGATTTGGAAGGAAACCCTGGAGATTATCTCATCCAGCCCCCTGCTCAAAGCAGGTACCTTCAAAGTTAGGGTTTTATACAGGTAAATTTTGAAATCTTCAAGGAATGGAGATTTCACAGCTTTTCCAGACAACCTGTTCAAGCTGTTACCCACACTCATCATAAATTTTCTTTTTCCTTATCTGTAGTCAGAATCTCCCTTACTACAACCTGTGGCCATGACATTTTGTCCTTTTGCTGTGCACTCCTACATGGAGTTTGGCTCCGTCTTCTTTGTCCCCTCTCCTGCTTCCCTCTATAGATGACTAGAGTGATGAAATCAGCCTGAAGCCTTTGTTTCTTGTCTGAATAAACCCGTCCCCTCAGTCTTTTGTCCTGCCCCATGTGCTCTAGTCCCCAGCTGTTTTAGTGGCCTCTGCTTGTCTCCTTCTGGTTTGTCAATGTTTCTCTTACACTGGGGGGCCCCAAACTTGACTTCCTGTCTCGAAAAACACACAAACATTTCCAGATGTCTTTTAGCCTTTGATAGACTCTAACTGCTGGTAAGATCTGTGTGGTCTTTCAGAGTGACTACAGGCTGAATAGTGCAATTCATTTATTTAATGAATAAATACACATTTTTGTACGGTCAGAAAGCTTTCTGCTTTGCAGGGTAGTATTGACTTTGCTGAAAACTCTAATAATAAAGGCTGCTGTTTGTATTTGCTTACTCTTCTGAGAAATACTTTTTTATTCTTTTATAAAGTTTATTTCTTTTCCAAGCTATGGGGGAGTAGCCTAGTTCCAACATTTTCTTTTGTTTTCCTTTCAAGACCCCACCCCCAAAATTCTGATTTGTAATATCAGCTTTCAGTGACCTGGCAGAGCCATAAGAAGCAACACATCACTACTACACACCACACTGGGATAAGTGGACAGAAGAAGAATGAGAATGAGAAGGGGCTTGGCATTGCCAGACCCAAAGCAGTGACGCCAAAGAACAGTTAGGTGTGAAAGAATATGACTGCTGGGCCTCTATTGAAAAGCGAGGCAGGAAGGCTATAAGTAGTTGCAATTCTGTCTGTCTGTGTGTGCAAATGTGTTAGTTAAAACCATTTGGCCTTTGTATATTCAATGTCTTTAACAAACCATAATTTTCTATTTGTATATCTACTACACTAGTTTTGCAGTGACTGTTGCAAGAAGACGCTTTTTTCTCCCGCTCTTCAGAAAAAGGAAACAAAATCGATGGGGTTCCTTCTGATACTAGCAGATGCTATTCCACTGATGTGGATTTAATAGTATCATTTTATTTCAACAGGGAATTTTGTTATGGAAATATGAAATTTGGTTAAGATAATATATAACACCTTCAGCTGTCTTGATTCCTACTGTTTGTCATGTTAGTTAATTTGTCTTTCCATTTCCTTTCCTTTTTCCTTTTTTTTTTTTTATTTTTTTTATTTTTTTATTTTTTTTTTTTTTATTTGCCTTATATCTATACTGTGGCAGATTCACCTCCAGGAGTTTGACATGACAGCTTAAGTGTATGATAAATATCCATGAGAAAATTCTGCATGCAGGAATTATCTTCTAGGAAAGGACAGCCTCAGCTAGGAGGCTTTTTCTTTTTTTGGAGCCAGTTCCAGATTTATGGAGCTTATGGGAGCTTATTTGGAAACAGGTGGGTTGTCAACTCCTCTGTCTTTCAGTTCCTTTTTGTCATTGTTAAAGGAAGGGCATCCTCATAGTTATTTGCTGTCTGATAAGGACTTTGCCTGATGATCAATTATTCCTGTAACTGAGGCTATTGCAAATAATTGTTTCAGTAACACCTACAAAGGATTTAGAAATATATGGTTTGTGCAAAACGTGCTGTGAGAGTAGTTGGCTAGAGTCAAAATGGGGATGGTTTGTATTTTGCTTTATGCAACAGAAATGTTTATCTGCTGTTACACTACTGAGAAAAATCCGACCATCACTGCACATCTGCAAGGGCATGGAAGACTCATGTCCAGTGTGTCTTCGAGTTTCTGATAAACTGGGGGAGCTGGCCTCAGGAAAGAGGTGTTCCAGGGATCAGTTTTTCTGGCAGTCAACTGTGATAGGAAATCCTGAAGGGTACAATGACATATATTTAGATATATTCTTAATTGCTCTGTGTGATCTCACTGTAATTGTTACTCTCAAACACAGTGCCTTGACTATGAACGTTCATCATTTTCTTGCAAACACAGTGTAAACTGTGAAGTGTGAGAATTGTTCTTAACTAGTTCCCTTCGCTGGTATATTAAATCAAGATAAACAAATTAATCAGACTGGCAAGCTGATGTTTTCAAACAGGTCAAATGTATGGGATTTCTGCTCTATTTTTCTTTATTCCAGGCCCTTGTTATTACCATATTTAAGTTCTGTGATTGGTCTTTGCTGCTGTGGGTTTTGCAGGTGGTTTGAAAACACCTGAAGGTATTTTAAGGACAAGATATCTAGATCTGGAAATTGCTGGATAGATAATGAATATATCAGTGCCTATACTTGATCGTGCAGCCTTGAACTCTTCCACTGAGAGAAGAGTTTCTTGCATTTCTCATATTTCCATTCAAGGATGTTTTCAGCTTAAAATTCAGAGTGACATTATGCCAGCAGCTGACTCATATTTGTAGTTTTGCTTTAACAATAACAAGATTGCGGTTCAGTGCATGTAGGGTTTTCTATTTGGGATACGCAAATGATTTGCAGTCTCACTACTGAATTAATTTTAACTTTCCAAGTAGGCTTCATTTCCAGAGGTGAGATCTGTATTTACGTAATTTAGGGTTGTTTTGATTGAGTCCACTTAAATAATGTATGATGGAGAGATCTTCCTGTATTCAGTCACGATTAGAAGACTGTAGCACTTCCTTTTGCAATTAGGGAATTTATTGCCATGAACTTATCAAATTGGAGTTAATTGTTTAGGGAGTGCATCATCATGTACCACTCTCAAACATTTATATTGTATTTCCTTTGTTATTAGGTATCAACATTTTGAGTAAACAGTAGCTGAATATTGATCTCAATCTCTGGGGCTGTGTGTACATTAGCAGCCTGGTTTTGAGCAGTAATGCGTTTCTGAAGCAACCCCCCTGAATGTCTCCACTTACTGCACGTGGACTCAGTTTTCAGGGTGGTCGTGCTGTATGTGAACGGGATTTCTTTCAGGGAAAACTAATCCAGAAGAACTCTGGAGCCCATTTGGAACAACTGTAAGGGTCTGAACCAACAACGTGCCACCTCACCATGCAGTACTTAACACACAGAAGGATGTTCTTGAATCATTGAGAACTCCTGTGCTATATTGAAGCATTTCTTGCACTGTATCAAGGACTAAATGTCATATGCATCCTCATTTTGCCATCCTTTGCTGTCTCTCAGTGCTTCATTTTGACTGCTGCTCCTTCCTTATACATCTACAGTTTTCCTGGTATATAACCTCTTTCTTTTTCTCCGTATTTTATCTTTTGTTGCCATAGTCCTTTGCAGGATCTCTCCCCCCCCGCCACACCCTGCATCACCTAGCCAGGTGTTGGTTTATATCTCTGTCTCCTAGAACTGTGTCGTGGTTTAACCCGGCTGGCAGCTAAACACCACGCAGCCGTTCGCTCACCCTCCCCCCTCCTTCTCTGGGACGGGGGAGAGAAATGGAAAGTGAAGCCCGTGAGTTGAGATAAAGACAGTTTAATAAGACAGGAAAATAATAATAATAATAATAATACAATGATGATAATAGTACTACTAATAATAATATGTACAAACAAGTGATGCACAATGCAATTGCTCACCACCCGCTGACCGATGCCCAGCCTAACCCCGAGCAGTCCGGCCCCCTCCCCCAGCTAGCCACCCCTATATATTGTTTAGCATGACGTCAGATGGTATGGAATACCCCTTTGGCTAGTTTGGGTCACCTGTCCTGGGTCTGTCCCCTCCCAGCTCTTACTGCACCCCCAGCCTGCCTGTTGGCAGGACAGAGCAAAAGTCTGAGGTGTCCTTGGCTTGGTATAAGCACTGCTCTGCAACAATTAAAACATCGGGGTGTTATCAGCACTCTTCTCATCCTAAGCCAAAACACAGCATTCCACCAGCTACTAGGAAGAAAATTAATTCTGTTCTAACTGAAACCAGGACAAACTGTCATGTAGGAGAGAGTCTGAAAGAGGTGCTTTGGGATTCATGTCTCAAGATCCCTCACAAGCATAACACATCCAGGGATACTTTTCTGATGTGCATTAACAATGACCTCTTGCTTCCAGCACTCCTGTCTTCACCCTGATTGAGTTTTCTGACCCTGTCTGACTGCGAGGGATCCTGTGCCCTATAAAAGCAGCTCCCTGGAGTAAGTGAGCCATGACTGTGAAACACCTATGTCAGAAACTGATTCCCTTGCTGCTGTTCTAGATGAGGTCAATACTGGTGACCAAGTCAGTGGTGCACATAACTGTTCTGACACTGCCATGCTCCTGTCTTTCCATACAGAGACCCTGCCACACAGCACCTTCTGCTCCTCAAACGCACCAGTTAGAGGCTGAGGCCATTGTGGTGGCACTGTACACTACAACATTTTCAACCTCTGTCCTGTCCTGCAGACAGTATGAAGAGGCAGGGAGTCCTGTTTATTTGGCTTGCAAGTTGGTTAGCTGCTGAAGCAGCTGTTGCTTGACACGATGTTTTCCCTGCACCCACATGTACACCCTATGACAAACAGTGACACACAATCATGAGTCCACAGGCAGCCTCTGATGGTTTCCCTTACCATGCATGTGGCTCGGTGCAGAGACACTGAGCTCCCTACACTGCTGTGAGAAGCCGCTTCAGTCTGAGGAACTGGGGCTTCATGGGGAGGGTGCAAGTGATGGAACTGCAGATCTGTGGGAGAAACTCTCCCATGCAGCTTGGCTCTTTAATCTAGAAGAGGAATAGCTGTTTAGCTATGTGTGTGACTGACAGAGCAATTAACAGTTGAGAGTGACGATTTTTATCACCATTGAAAGTCTTTCAGTCCAGACTTACTGTTCTGAAAGATACAGGCCAGACACAATGGCCTTTGTAACACAGGAAGTGAAAGCAGGTTGTGATCTCTTCCAGTGATATGCCCTACCCTGATTCTGACAGATATTTTAATCTGATCTCTCTCTCTCTATTTTTTTCCAACAGAGAAGGAATGTTGCATCAGGGAAGCCTGTTGATTGCTTACCCTGTGTGGACATATGCAATGTGGTTAAATGGACATGTTGGAATCAGGTGTGTATCCATTCTACTTACATGCAAGAGAGCAGCAGGACTAGAGGCCCTTCTGCATTTGTTTTTTTTTTTATCCTAAAAAAGCCACAGACAGCCTTTTCGTTTGATTAAATCATCAGTGAAACCCCAGTGTTTCATGGTCCTACATAAGACGCAGCAGCGATGTGCTTCATTGTAGTGGAACCTCCCCTCTCCGCCCTTGCCCCCCCTAAAAAAAAAAAAAAAAAAAGAAAAAGAACAAAAAAAAAAATAAGAAGAAAAACTAAATACAGTCCATAGGTCCCTATCTGCATAGGTCACATTCTTCTGCGTTTTGAAACTTCAGGCTTATTAATAAAACCTAAGTAAGAAATGAGTGGTGGTAGAACGGTTGATAGCTCGTAGCTGACATGGTTGGAGTAAAAGCTGTAACAAGGGTATTTTCACATGTAGAGGGGAAAATTGGGTTGTAAAGGCTTTGTCTTTCAACAAAATAGTGCATCCTACTTAATTGTTTCTAAAGTTGCATGCTTTTGGATTTTTTGTATGCCATCTTTTTAGCCCTTCAATTTTGTACTTTAACATGTACCACTCACAGAGACACAGACAGACACTGAGAGTGGCTGGGAAGCATCATTGCAGAGGCAAAGTTTAATCAGCTCTGCTAAGCCTGTTAAATGAAGTATTGTCTGTACTCATACAACAGTTTGGTACATGTAAATGAAGTTTGAAGCTTTTGGTGTCTCAGGCATGCCGTTTTAAGGTCTGTTTTTCAAGTTGATGTTCCTATTCCAAGCTGTCATAATGTAGTGTAGAGAAGAATAAATGCAGTTAAGAAGAAAATTTCACAACAGTGAGTTGTAGAGTTGTATTTTCATAAGGCAGCTACACTCATCAGAAAACGTTATGGAGCTTGCCTGTGCTGCTGAAGTGCATCATAGAGTAGCTTACACTGCAATGGGCACAACAGGGGCAGGAATGGGAATTGCTTGTGAATTGTGCTGAGGATGTAATGTGGCTCTGTGGTCTTGGGGTCACAAGCAAGAATGACTCCATCAGCAGTGGGTTCTGGTGTGCCAAGCTCTGACATTACCACATTGAAAAGCCAATAAACATTTCATTTTATTCCTGTAAGGCAATACTGTAACTGTTGATTATATGACTGTTGTAAGGAAAAAAAAAATAAAAATAAAAAAACACCATAGTGAAAGTCTTAAGTACTTGGAGATTGGAAACTAATATAGGTAGTAGTGGTTTTGAAGGCACTTAGAGGTTTTTGAACCTTATCTTTCTGTCAAACTGCAAATTCTTCTAGCACATTCCTGAATTTTCTATTTACCCTTTAAAGTTAAGGCATGTTGTGGGACAAAGTAATAAAAAACAGTACAGTTGTTCCTTCAGGCAACATAAAGAGACAAATGTTCCTGAACAGTGTAGGCTGTGGTTGTTATGTACAAGAGAATATCAGCATGCTGCTTCTTTGCCATACCTAAACAGAGACACCAGCATCTATACACACATAGGTAGTATCTGTACTCCAGGTTTGCTCCTGAGAGCACTGTGCTGCAGAGAATTCAAAAGGAACCAGGTTGTCTGCTCAGTGCTGGGAAGTCAGAAGCATCTCCTGTTGCTTCATTCTTGTAAGAAACTCGGCAGCCCCCTTTACTCCCAAAATACAGCTGGAAGAAATCTGAGGTGCTGAACTTTTGCACATCTGCTCTGATAGCTGTCTTACTCTGTACTGACTTTTTGGGGGCCACTTGCTCTCAACTGTTAAAAGTTGTGATATACAAAGTGTTATTAGCACTCAAAGGAACCACTAAGAAAAGCATGTGATGTTACTGTCTGAGTAGGGCATGGTGCTTCTCTTACAACATCATACTTTTCTCCTGTTTTTTTTTTTTTTTTTTTTTTTTTTTTCTTTTTTCTTTTTTCTTTTTTCTTTTTTTTTTTTTTTTTTTCCCCCTTAGGTGTACTAGGGTTCTTTACGTATCAATAAGAAAAATGGTCCAAATGTTTTTTATACATCAACATAAAAAGGGTTTATAAAAGACAGATGAAATAAGAGAATAATGCCATTCTTTAAAAGAATAAACCTTTATTTTGAAAAACAAAATAGAACTGCATTAATCCATTTATAAATGGAAATAATTGACCTTTAAATATGCAACACTCATTTATGTACTTAATCATAATCACTCTGCCACAGGGTAGAGAATTATGTTTTACAGTTCCCTACCTAATTTTATGGATCCATAATATAAAAAGTAAAAAGCACAGAACAGTATAAATGATAAATGCTTATGTAACAGCCTTTCATATTTTGACTGCTTTTAAAATACAGTAATGTTTCGAACTTGAGTTGAATAGTTTGTTTCTGCATTATTTATGCTTTCTTTCCCACTAAATGAAGAAGAGTTTGATGATTGCTGTGAAAGCTGTATTATTCCACTCTGCATCCTATATTGGTGACAAAATATGAACTTTGTTAATATTTAAACAAGTGAAAAACCTCAAACCTATATAAAAATGATGGATCACCTGGTCTTTATTGGGTAGACTAACCTTATCTTTTTTATCCTAATTTTGGGCATCTCTATAATATTCATTTTTATTTTCACATTTTATCTTCTTTTCACTCATTTCTCTAGTTATTTTACATTTTCAGGTCAAATGTTGATCTACTTCTGTGTTTTAAGTGTTTTCCACACCTTTTTGGAATTGTTGACTAAAACTACATACCAGTTTGGGAAGTTCTCAGTAGTAAATTCATTTTATTTTCTTAGTATATTTGATACATTAGTGTTTAGAGGTGGTTTCTACTGCTGGAGCTATGTCCCATAAAACTAGTTTTTAAATTAGCATATTGCAAATACTAATGCCAGGTTTTTGCTTTCATTTGGTTGTTTTATCAGTTTCTCAGTACGTCGACTAAGAATTTTAACATGACTATGCCATTCAACCTGATGTAACCTATATATTTTTGTATACTCCAGTGAGTATCATCGGTGTGCTTAAATTAAATCTGAAGAGTGAATGCTTATACAAATCCTGATCATTTATGCATAATCAACATAGACAGTTTTAACATGCAATTTTATTTTGTTTTTAACTCTGCAGCAGGTCCTAGCTCATTCTGTTCACTACTTCTCCCAATGCTTTTTGAAAAAGTATCATTAATGTTGTAGAGTATGTCAACATACATAGGTTGTGACTAGGCCAAGGCATAAATGGGACTTGAACTGGGCGTGGTAGTACTCATCCTTGTGTATACATATTCTTATATGGGAAATACAAAGGAATTTGCAGTTAGACAGCCAAAGCAAACCAGCTTTGGAGAAATGGATTACCACTGAAAACAGATCAAGTGAGGCTAGGAAGAGTTTTTTGTGATCAAGACATGACATTATCAACGCTGAAAAAAATCAGAAAGAATGAAGACACAGTCTTCAAACAATTCCTCCAACAAAATTTACTATCTTGTCTAACAGGAAAAATAGTGATATTCTAGAAAGTCACACAAACTCACAACAAAATGTAGGTCTAAGGACTTTCTATGTTAATCAGCATCATTTTCCCTTAAGTAGACAGAAGAAAGAACAGATAGAGTGGACATTGCACTACTTGTCTCCATGGGCCATGGCTTAGGCATGTCATGCTGCTTGCTGTATGAGGAAAGAAGATGCCTAAACCTGGGGTTCAACAGAACTTCACCATCAGAATAGGAAACAGAGAGAATGACAGGATGTGGTTTAGACTACGACAGATGTCTCTTCTTCCAGATTAAGGCAGCTGAATTGTTTAAAATACCTCTCTCTGAGTAGGTGTGGGAAATTATCCCTAAATATCTCTTTAGTTCTGGAATGCTTCAACAGAAAAGGCTAACATCTAGGTTGCATCCTGTAGTGTACATTGGACAGCAGGGATAGACATACCATGACTTTAGTGCTATTAAATTTGTTGCCAAAGATCTTCTGGTGTTTCCACAACTATACCAGGATTTTCACTGAAATAAGTGTGATGATGCTCTGAATTAATCCTGCATTGTACTTACCCATCTGTCTCTTCAGGGACCAAAATAGTCATCTTTTCTCTTTCAAAACCATGTAACGTTGGTAATAAATATAGATAATTTGAGTTTAAAAGTATTGTTGAGGACCCCAAGCTGCCCATCAGTTGAGATCAGAATCTGCAGAGACTTAGGTCTAACATATGATCCATTTTGTCTCTTGCAACCTTGTGCCCATGGGAACTGTGTTTGGCAGAAAGGATTGATGCAAAACAGGCTAAGTTAGCAGAGACTAAATAGCAGGTTTAGACCCAGGATGCTTAGGGCAGTCAGATCTCCAAGTAATAGAAAGGAATGTATTTTTGTAAAAACAAGTTGCACTTTTTTTGCTTTACAATGTAAATCATATTAATGTTACTTTATAAAATATATCTATTAATCTTAGAACACTTCATTCTTTATGCCTCAGTGAAGAAACTTATGCCCAGAATGCTGATGATGACTTTAGGGGAGAATATTCTCATATCAGGTTTAAAAAACTGATTATAATGAATGTCAGTTAAAAGTTAGACTTGTAAATACTTATATGGTCAGGGTGATTTTTATTTTTTTTTTCCTGAGGTACATCTCAGATAGATAGTGATACTTTGTTCATGAGGATGGACAGTTAGTTGGTAAATTATGCATGGTGTCATTAGAGAGGATTTTGTGGCTTAAGAAACAGAGCTGATTAGAATTATTTATTTTAACTACTTGAGTTGTGGAGAATAAAAAGTTACATTTCCTGCTATATCAGAATTCCCAAAAGACATACAAGGCTTTGGTCACTGTCCAGAGCCACATGAATTATTTAAGAATAGTTTATCACAGGGTTAGATTTTTCCAATTCCTGCTGCAAGTTCTGTGTATGTTTGACAAACACAAATTGTCCCAAGAAGAGGTCTCAAGGGAGCTAAACCAGCTTTTTCTGTGTTGTTCATAGAACCTCACCTCTGAAATCACTACTGCTGGAAAACATACACTATTGAGCTCGGAATTTGTCACAGAAATAAAGCATTCCTAAGATTCATTGTAGCAAGGCTTTCCTTAAGAACTATTTCCTCAATCATGGGGATAAAGATAGGGTGAGAACAGAGATCTGGAGGCCAGCTAATGGATTCCCCCCGTTCAATATTACCCCTGCAAGTAGAGCTCAGCTGTATTTTTGATGTTAACAGATTGTCTGATCTGCTCTTGGGTACTGGAGATTTTATGGCAAGATTCAAGTGCCTGAATATCCTTTCTGTTTTTCTAATGCCCTGCCTAACTCTTCCTTGCTGTAGTTTTATTATTTTAGTGTCTGCCAAGGACATAAAGAACAGTTTATTCAATGTGATGTTAAGACACACACATATATATATGTATAAATGAACACATATGGTTTAGTCTTTCATCTGATTATTTTTGCTTTTCTCCAGGAAGTCTTATTTAGTGGGAATTTTCCTTTATTTTCCTTTATTTATCTTCATGGATGTCCACACTTGGTATGTGACTATATGTGAGTATTGCTGAAGAAGTTTTCCCTGGGAACACCCATGAGACAAATCCCTACCCCATCTCTGAGAGGTGCTATCCATGAATCATCTCAAAGAGGGAAAGAGTAAATAGCCTCTCAGAGTTCACCTCAGCTTTTTCACTGAGTAAGAACAAATTTTTCATCCTCTCAGATCTTGACCTGCATCTTACTTCAGTTGTACAGACTTTTTTCCCTGCTAGCTCTTGAGTTTTTAGAAAAAAATGTTCCCCTTTTTCTTTTCTTAAGTTCATCTTTAAAGATCACCTTAAAAATCATCTAATTCTGACCCCTGTGCCATGGGCAGGGACGCCTCCCACTAGAACAGGTTGCCCAAAGCCCTATCCAACCTGGCTTTAAATGGCTACTGCCTGTCCTGTTAGCTTTGGACATTGTGTTGCCTATGGATTATTGACATGGTTGCAACTCCTCCTGCCTTGGTATGAAGCATATTATGACTACATGACCACTTCAGACATGAGTTAAGACTATTTGTGGTACCTGAGGCATCTTGTATGTAAGCCCACAAAGTCTTCTGCCAGTCTAGGACAGTGAAAACTAGTCCTACATGTACAAGTCATTATTCAAAAGAAGAAGAGATGGTGTCCTATAATCAGATGTATTTATCATCAGTACAACACTCCTGGGAAATCAGTTTCTCCCTCTTTCTACTGTATCAGCAAATTGTCCTTTAGAATTACATTTCAGTAATCACTGGATGTCACTAGTGATACTGTTGCCACTTATGTGGTGTCAGAAGTTTCAGGAGACCTCAAGTTTTTCAGAAGACCTCCACATTTCAGAAGACAGTACTTGATCAGAAAAAACGACTTGTTCAGTATTTGCTCTTCTGAGGTGCTGCACTTCATGCACATATACACCTGTTAAGAAGTTTCTTCTGAGATTTTTTGAAATCTTCCAGATAACTTCTCAACAGGAGATTGACCTTTTGGCTCCTATCCATTGCCTTCCAAATTTCAGTATTATTCTGTAACACCATATTCATTTTTATATGAAATATATACAAAATAACATACTATTCAGGATCCTCAGAGACAGATAATATAGATTTTCTGCAAGGTCACAATGCCAACATAGCTACTTTGCCTGCAGTACCCAATTCAGCTGATTCAAGAGCTATGTTGCCATACTCACACAAAGCACCAGTTTGTGCTTTTTAAACACTAACATATTGCTATAAAACAAGGATGAGATTATAGCTGTCTTGTGTGAGATTACCAAGGTAGGTGATGCCTGTGAGTCCTGATCTCCAGGACTGCATTGCTGTTGTACCTCACATGCATGAACTTCATGAACTCTTTTTTTTTTTTTTTTTTTTTTTTTGTGCAAGTCTAGAAGTCTAGTGGTGGTGGTGAAGATTGGCAGAGGAAGTCATGGTGCTGTACCCCTGGTGCTGATTAACCAGGACATATGGTAGAATGTTCAAACAGGATACTTGTGACACACATTGCATGCTCACTTGTGTCTGGGCTGGCTAATGTGTCTTTAGATTAAAATAAACAAACAAACAAACAAACAAATAAATAAATAAGAAGGTACTGAAAAGAAGGCCACTGAAAAAAAGGAAAAAAAATACGTCGTCTCCCACACTCCTGTATGTGCAGCCTAATCACAAGGCTGGAGATTGTTGCTCACCCTCCTGCCTCCCTCTGTTGTCTCAGTGAATCATTTATTTCTGTATGCAAAATAGGCAACAGTGACAGCGATCTTTTCCCTTGTGACTCTCTAGCTGAGTCTTTCTTGGAATATGCTGATTTTTTTATTTTCCCTCTCCTTCACCACAAGCAAGGCTGAACTTAAATTTCTAATGTTGGAGTGAGATTTAGAGGAGAGGAAGAGTTCTGGCCTCATTGAAATAAAGTAATAATCCTTGTTGTACAACTTGATAAGTTTTTTCTTGCCACCTTTTCTATTCTTAAAGAGTGTGTTCAGGGAGCACATCCCACTGTAAATATCCTCTTTCCCACAATATAGGTGTTTACAAGGATAACTATGGCTACCTTACAGTTGAATGCCTAATATTGTAAATCAAGAGAAAAAATAAATGTGAACAGTTTCAGATGATTTTTTTTTTGTGATTAAAACATAGGTCATCTTTTTGCTGGTCCACACTTCACCTGAAGAAAGTATAATAATGCTCTTAAAGGACATACAGTCCAGAGTGCATAGAGAATTTCTGATAAAATTTATATATATTTTTTCATAAAACAGTGTCTTTTAGATATTTTTTCATCTTCTGATTCACCAGAATCTTGTCCTCCTCTTCTTGCAAGCTGTAATGATGGAACCTGTTAAAGGACAGACTGAGTAATCATAAATTTACACCCTTAACCTTATTCTAAATAGATGGTCTTGAATGCAGATGGATACGTACATGTATATATGCAAATACATGTATTTATATGTACATTCAGTCTTCAAACTCTACCAGATAACTTCTGTGCTGCCTGTTAGTTTGAGGTAGTTTCTAGGGAACAAGATGTGGCAATTTTAGAAGAATATTCTTCAGTATGCTAAGTGATGTTGCTTCTGCCTTTGTCTTAGTAAAAATACACTAAATAAAACTTATAAGAGGAAAGATGAGTTTCTCTCCCCCTACTTTCTTCTTATTGGAATTTTTATTTTGAGAATCTGAAAAGATATATATATATATAATTATATAAATTAGTCTGCCTTTTTGGTTATGTTGACTCTTGTTTATCACTTATTCTATATGTTATAATTTAAGTGGAGAAAAGCTTGTTCAAATACATAGGTTTCTCAAAATTTAATTGAAATGCAATGAATGTTCTCAGGCTCACCAGAAAGTCCTTTTAAATGGATAATCATCAAATTTGACATTGCTGATATTTTATTTATAGAAAAAGCACATCTCTCCTAACACATGCACATGACCCTTCTTTGTTTCCTATCTGAAACTTTAAAATAAAAAAGTTGAAATCTATGTTTTATTTTGTATACCTTCTTTCAAATTAGAGGGGAAAGAATCAATAGATTGTCCACTTCCCGAGATCTTCATTCTGCAAGTCCACTTACACTCATCAGGAGCCAATGCTTGTTGCAATCTGAGGATAAATATGCATGCGTGACCAGTGTGAGTAAAGTTTGTATTAGAATATTGACAGCAAATCAATGAATTGTCTAGCCGTTAACAAAGGCAGTCTAGGATTTAAAGGGTAGCATCCAAAAGAGCAGGAGATAAGTCCTGATGTGAAAGTAAAAGGGTAACCTTTTTGCTAAGGACAGAAAGAGGATGGATCTTGGTTGCCTCTATAAGCATGCCTAAAGAGAAAGCCTTCCTGTTTAAATGTATTTGATCAGGACAGCTCCATCTCTTCTCTCATGTTTTCATTCCTTTGGTTCTCAGCTGAATCATTTGAACACTGATTTCATGTTTGTATAAGTAAATGGAGTCCTATTCCACGAACTCAACCGGAAAGAAATTCTCTTTGTTCATACTCACATCATGAGTGAGTATGGATGAAAATCTTGTGTAAATGTGTTTAGGCTTTTTTATACTTGAAGCTGAGCATAAAACATACACAAAAATCAAATCGTGTAAATATTCCACGTGGAAGCATGGAAACTTGCTCAATTTCAAACAAAAAGTTTCACTTTTGCCTGTCTGATTTCCAAACCTACATATTGTTTCCCCAGTGGTTATACTGGTTTTATGGCAATGATATGATGTCAAATACCATAACAACAATCCCTAAGCAATTATAAAATTCCTTCCAAGGTTTCTCCTGTGTTTTGGCCTTAAAAAAATATCCCATTAGTTGTAATTAAGTTACTAAAGATATGTGTAATATTTAGAGCATGCTGCTTTTGCATCATTATCACAGTATGAGAAAATCTTTAGTGTCTGACTGTACTATTGACTTGCTGGCATTACTCTTTTCTTCATCAAAATGGATTTCAGATATCTGTTTACAAATAGTTCTTTTCAACATTAGATACTTATCTTCTGTCTGAATGCTTTCTTCTTTAAAGCCCTTTTTACTTGCTGCCATTATTTTTAAAAGTTCCCTGTTCTTTAAAGCACCCCCACTCCTTCTGTCACAAATGTAACATTGCATGGTTTTGCTTTAAAATCTTTATGCCATTAAGCTATGCTGCATTATTTTTGAGGTCCTACTTTTCAGTATTTCATAAAAAAGGTTAAAGTTACATATTAAATTAGACAATGGGAAGCAACTATTGGTAAAATCTTTCATTTTCTCTCTACCAGACTCCCCACTTTGCCATATTTAATCTTTCTTTTTCTTCTTTTGGAAAAGCTAATCTCAGCAGTCTTGCTGGTTTTCTTTTCGCTTTTCTTCTTTTTTAAAGATTTTTTTTTTTTTTTTTTCATCAGAGGCATTCTGCCCAGCAAATTTCGTATATATAAGAGGTGAGGAACATATTCTGTCTATGCTATAGTCACAACGAGAGTAATGATAATACTGAGAATAAATGGAAAAGATATCTCATTTAAACCATAGAGATAAAAAAGAAGAGAGATCTGTTTTCACATTTTTGTGTATTACTACTAGTCATTTTGACCACTTTAAAAAAATTTTACTGCATTTAGATTGCAGAATAAACAGTAAGTAACTTTAATTTGATTTTACTGTTTTACCTGAGAATATTCCCAAATCAACTCTATCAACATGCAAGATATAATCTGTTTTTCCACCCAGATCTAATATATGACATAGTCTGCAGTAGTCTGCAAATTATTCATATTCTTTGGTATGCCTTAGCAAAACCACAAACCTTTTCTTTATCTGCCTCCATCAAAACCCTTATTTTCTTTGATGGCAAGGAAAAGGGCTGCTGCTGCTATTTGGCTTTAGTGCTCACCAGAACTTCGAACACCTGTTTCATCGTGTTCCTGAATTACTCCTTTACATTTGTTGATCTTTATAAACCTTTCACTATCTGAGATAAGGACTCCTTTTTCTTCCATTTGGATCATGTCTGTCAATGCAGGGTCATGTTATGATCAGTTATTATTGATAATGAACAACAGTCATCAAATTAATGGTAAGTTTGGATCCCAGCAGCAGTGGCATGTACCTAGTGGTGGTTTATTGTTGTCACTTCAAGGTGAGTTCATTACTTTTCAGATCCACATGACAACTGTTGGTTTCTCCCACCAATCTCCAGCATGGCAGTGAAGCACTCTGTTCTTTAACACCTCTGCACATATCACCTTTGGGTTTTGTACGTGTTGTGCTAAGAGTAAGATTGTGTAGGACAACATGACAAGTCTTATTTGTTTTTGTTGTTACCTTCTCTTAAAATGTCAAGTAATCTCTTGCTGTTTTTCACCTGTTTAAATATAAGAGATTTTTTTTTTCCAAATTTCTGCTGAAAATCTTAGGTAGTTCTATTGTGTTAGTCTTTTCCCAAGCAGAAGTTGTCAAACTGAAGTGGCTAAAACCCACTTTTAAGAGAATGCCTCCTGAGAAGCTGAACTCTTCTCGGTGAATGGATGCTATCAGCTAATGCTTTGGCACCAAACAGATAGTCCTGCAGCAGTATGTCAGATATGTTGCACATCTCTGATAACAGCATTTGTCATTGAAATTACTTCTGAATGCATTAGTGTGAAGAGTGCATTTTATATCCTGGTGTAAGTATGGCATTGTAAAAACTGATGCTGAATCAAGGGAAAAGAATGATGTTTGGGGTGTAAATTGAATTCCATTCACAGAACAGACATTAAGTTTTGCAGCAGGTCAGAAATGTTACGGGACTTCCTTGCTGGTTTGGAAGGAAAGGGCAGTAAAAGATCAGACAATAGCTCTAGGCAATGTGGGTGTGTGGATAACCATTTCAGAGGAGTGACCTCCTGACCTGCTGATTTGTGACATAAACCACGGTGTGGCAATCCTCCACACCTGACTGCAGAACAGAGATACGAAGAATTTCTGCCCTGAAAAGTCACTTATGCTTTTGCGATACAAAGAGTAAAAATTTTGGCTGAGCATATCATAGCTGCCAAAAAGAAAACGACAAACTATTGTAAATAAAAAGTACAGTAAACCTATTAAAAATATATGTATGTACTATATACATTATATTCTTGAAGTGGTAAATGTGGCAGTGCAGGGAAAAGATCAGTTCAGATATTGCATATTTGTACTGACTCATAGACTGATGCATTCAAACAACTTTATAAGGACTACATTTGTCAGAGCTGCCTGTAAATCGGTTCTCATTTCCCAGAATTATAATTGCATTTCCAGAGCTGCAATGGATTCCCTTCCTATCACCTCTTTCATATTCTTTCTGTGTTGACTGATGCAACATGATAGCATGCAACAGCACCTCGAGTACTGTAACAGCACCTCGAGTACTGTAACAGCACCTCGAGTACTGTAACATGATGCAACAGCACCTCGAGTACTGTGTTGCACCTCGAGTACTGTGTTCAGTTTTGGGCCCCTCGCTACAAGAAGGACATCGAGGTGCTTGAGTGGGTGCAGAGAAGGGCGACGAAGCT
This sequence comes from Aythya ferina, assembly GCF_964211825.1. Taxonomy (NCBI): domain Eukaryota; kingdom Metazoa; phylum Chordata; class Aves; order Anseriformes; family Anatidae; genus Aythya; species Aythya ferina. The sequence continues at coordinate 85,642,011 of NC_140297.1, forward strand.
GGTGAGGGGCCTGGAGAACAAGTCCTACGAGGAGCGGCTGAGGGAGCTGGGCTTGTTCAGCCTGGAGAAGAGGAGGCTCAGGGGTGACCTTATTGCTCTTTACAGATACCTTAAAGGAGGCTGTAGAGAGGTGGGGGTTGGCCTGTTCTCCCACGTGCCTGGTGACAGGACGAGGGGGAATGGGCTTAAGTTGAGCCAGGGGAGTTTTAGGTTAGATGTTAGGAAGAACTTCTTTACAGAAAGGGTTGTGAGGCATTGGAACAGGCTGCCCAGGGAAGTGGTGGAGTCACCATCCCTGGAAGTCTTCAAAAGACGCTTAGATGTAGAGCTTAGGGATATGGTTTAGTGGAGGGCTGTTAGCGTTAGGTTGGAGGTTGGACTCGATGACCTTGAGGTCTCTTCCAACCTAGAAAATTCTGTGATTCTGTGATTCTGTGATAATCTGCTTTGGCCAAAAAAGGTCATATTGCTTCTTCATTCTCAGTATGTCTCCACTTTTCTTGCTGGAACCTTGATTATTTTGAGTCGGTGATTCTTTTGAGGTTGCTGTCACAGTCTTTCTGCAAAAGAGTTGGCCAAATATTGCAATCAATCCTTAGGTAGTTTGTTTTTTAAAATGGGCTTTTTAGTTCAATTATTCTCCAGGATTAAGTATAACTGATCCATCTGAATTTGTAGATTTGCTGAAAATTATGGAGGTGAATTCATGTAAACGAGGATTGTTATTGTGCCACTATTCACATTCCTGTTTTGCATTTGAATTTATCATTACGTATGAAGTAGTGCTCTGATTTAGTTCATGGGTAACTGTAAGAGTATCAGAGTAAGTGGCCTTTTAGGAACTCAAACTGAGTGTAATGACTACCAGAAAACTGCTTTTGTCACTTAGTGTTCATAGATGAGCAGCCTGAATAAATTCTCTCTCAGGTTTTTCTCTCTGATGTTTAGCTTACCTCTTTCATAATATTTAAAGAATGATAATTCTGAGCTCTAACTTGGGCTTCTTAATTTTAGGCATCTTTTCTTACTTATAGATTTATCATTTCATGTGGGAATAAGCTTCTAGAAGGTCTTGATGTCTGTAAAAGAAAAAAGAAAGGTCTCTAAACTTGTACTGGAAATTTGCTGAGATCAAATAAAGTGTGAATATCTGCTTTGAAAAAATGAGTATTTTCATTATTATTATTATTTTTTTTCTGAGACCTCAGAGTTCCATTTATGGTTTCAGAAAGGTCAAGTAGGCAGAAGAGGGATATGAGAGACATTTGAAATATTAATTTGATTTTTCAGGGCAGGTTTTTTTTTTTTTCCTTAAAGCCATTTTCTTTCATAATATTCATTTTTTTATTTACTTTATTATTATTATTATTATTACTATTATTATTATTATTATTATTATTATTATTATTTATCTGTCTTAAAAGAAAGGCAGACTTTATTTGTAACTCTTTCACAATAGCACTGGATTCTAATTATAAGCTATTTGTTCTGTGGACATTTCAGAGGGAAGTCATGCTGATAGAAAGACTTCCAGCGACATGTATGCACTTCTGTCTGGGCTTCAGTGTCCTGAAAGAAAATCTTTCTGCCCTACTGACAGTTTATGATGGCTATCAGTTTACAGTATTTAAGCTGCAGAACTTATTTTGTAAAACAAGAAAAAAAGCATTTGGGGCACCATATATATATATATAACATAAATATATGTATACGTCAATGCAAGTAGGTTACTGATTTAGTAGTGCTACTGAAGCATGCTGTAGTAAATGAACAAATTGACGTTCAGGAGTCAAAATTGTCAATAGTCATCTTTTACAGCAAATCTTTTACTGTTTTTTTGTTTTGTTTTGTTTTGTTTTGTTTTGTTTTGTTTTTGTTTTTGTTTTTTTTCTTATTTTTTTCCTCCAGTAAAATACTTTAAAAAAGAACCAAAAGGTATAGTAAAATTTTCATTTTCCCAAGCTGTCTTTCTTAAGATGTACTCAATTTTTGTGAATGTATGTATATTCAGTATTTCTGAGAGATTCAGTGTGAAGATAACATGATACAGAATTCTTGTAGGCAATGAGGTAAGAAATAGAGGTTTAGATGTCTCAACCAAGTTCTTAAGGAAATTTGTCACAAAGGGCACTGATTGACAGCAGAGATAACAGGACTTCCTGAATCAAGCCTCTTTTGGACTTGCAAGTCGATTCTTTCTAGGCCATCTGGAAGCAAACCTGAGCAATATGTCACCTTTGTGAGCCATGATATTGTCTGGGCCCTGAGATGGCTGGGTTTGCCACATGGCTGTTGCCAGACAACTGTTAAACAGGCACAGAGACAAAACTGCATTCTTACCCTGCAGCTGTCATTGCTATGTATTTATTTATTTATTTTAAACTTTTGCTCTTGACTGATTCTCACTAAGAACTGCCAGCCTCATGCTAGTGCTCCCAAGAGTACTGGAGATCCATTTCCTGTCCCTCCAAAACATTCGCAGTATGAACTGGTAGGTTAGGCGTTGAGTAATGAACAGCAGCCAGTTGTACTCGTCAATGTGAAGGTATTTTCCTTACTAAGCATAATTGGCACAGGTGTCTGAAACGGTCCATTTTTCTCCATCACCTCTTGTTCTCTGGTTACAGAAAATCTCACCTACTGATATCAGGGTTATCAGTGCTACAGATAAGATTTTCTTTGAGCATTTTTGCTGAAGTGGGTTCCTTATACTCAGATTTTGAATGGAGCTATGGTGTGATTATGGAGCAAACGTGGCATAATTTTCACCAAATTGGGAGAGCTATTCCTGATAAACAGACTGTTAGTCTGCTTTAAATTTGTGTCTCATCTGCCTCCATCCCTTGTGGCTCTTAGGAGGAGAAAAGTGACTTTAAAGAAAAAGAAAAAATAGCAGACATTGCCAGGGTTTTGCCCACAGAGATAGACCTGATAAACATTCCTTGCCAAAATCAATAAATTCATGAAGCACCAAGTTTCACAACAATCAGGGGCTGAACACTTCCAATCTGCCCCTGAAACTGGATTTTAGTTCAGCACGCTCTTCTTTGCCAGTTGGGTAGTTATTTGTGAGCATTGTTTTGCTGTGCATAAAGCCTGCCGTCTTCAAGTTGTTTTGAGAATTGTGCTGATGACCTACATTGGAAGGCAACGTTTAATTCCAGATTTTCAAATGAGGCTTGCAATTTATAAAATTTCTGAATAATATTACCTTCTGGATCAATGTGAAGAAGGAGATCAGTAAAGCTGCCATTTATCTCTTCCAACACATCCCCCAGAAAAGCGAGAATTAAAGAAGTTCAAAAGCCTGAGATTTATTTTCTGTGCCAATCGAAGGCTGTCTTCGTGTTCTGTGTACAAAAGGCCATTTGGTTGTTACTGAAATTGCTGACTAAAATACCCAGAGCTGACATATTTGTCAGAAGACTGACAAGCAGCTGACTCAATAAAGGTTTTCAGCCTTTTGTTTGACATTTTGGTGGTTGGTTATCATTGTGAAGGGGATTGTTAGTGCATTATTTTCATCTTGTAGCTCATGCAGATATAACATATTTTGTAGCTCTGCAACCCTTAAAACCTGAGACAACATTTTTCTCCCTTCCATGCACTTAAGAGAACTTTGTTTTTAACAATACCACTGCTGTGAGATAAAATTTATTTATTTATTTATTTTTAAAAAAAGCCAGTGCACTCTCACCATAGCAGAGCACCATCACTGCAGGCAGAGAGCCAAATCTATGGGTCATTTCCTATGATTTCCTTTTTATTGCTTTCAAGCGGCAGGGCAAGTACTTCATCTTCCTGACAGAATACATGTGACAACAAAAAAAGTTTAAGCATCATGTAAATATTCTTCCTTCTGTGGTAGGAAGCTAATCTTTGAGGTCCAAATAGCATGGTCATTTTTAAGTTATTACCTAGATAAACATTTGCTAAATCACATATTTTTAATGTTTGATATAATATAGCAAGTATGCTGGGGATTGTAATGTGGTATATTTGTCTTCTCCTTATAAAAGAACAGGTATGGATTAAGAGCATTATTGCAATGTGTTCTGAACTATGTATTTTGAACTGTTAAATTAAGCCAGAAAGAAAAAAAATCTGGCTTCTTAGGTTATTATGTTGCATTATATGATCTACATGTTATTTCTTGACAATTGTTTACTTCATGAAGAATGCAGAAAGGGCAGGGTGGAGAGCATAGGAAACATCTCTCTTGACTTGTACAGCAGCCTGTACTGATAACCTCAATAATACAAACCATTATTCTGCCTCCGAGTGTGGCCCCAGTTTTGATTTTGAACCACAGCCTTCCTTAATTTATGTTAAAGCTCAGTATTTCTGTCTCAGAGGAGAAGATAGAAACAACCATTCATGAATTACCACACACAATGGTCACATTCAGTTTTCTCTGCCGTGTGCTAGAAAATTATGTCTTTCGGAGAGTGAAACTAAATTTCCTAATGGACTAAGATGATACTTGACAAGAATCATCCAGAACCTTCTTGCCTGTAACTGAAGCCATTCTGAAGCTGGCCATGTTCCACATCTTCTTTCCCCTGACCAGAAAGACAAATACGGGGAGAAAAAAAAAAAAAAAAAAAAAAAAAAGATGCTCTTTATTTCTGCTGCTAAATTTCAAGATAGCAGCTACTTCAGAGAGAAAATAACAAGGAAGATAAATTTATAGATTATTGCTGCGGGTGTTTGGAGACTCTGGGTAACAGTATTAGCTTCGTGTCCCTCTAGTTTGTCTAGGCAACTACCAGGACCATCTTCTGCTTACTGTGAATGTAAGACCCTTGATGGCCTGATGGCCTCTGCTTCTATATTCTGGCAAACAGATCAGCTGGGCTCCAGCTTTCACAGCTTTCATTGAGGAGCCTCTGCTAAATGTACGATGCTTCTTAACTCTATTAGTTTAATTGCATGAGGGATATACATTCCTAAGTTAATGATTTACTCTTTAGAATCACAATGTGAAGATTTATGGTATCTTTTGTTACTTGAAAAGGGCATGGTGATTTTGTGGTGTGCCTTTGTCTCCATATAATTGCCCGTTTTCGTAGGTGCAAAACTCATAGTTTCCAGTGCCAACCTAACCTCAGGAAAGGTGTTTGAGATTCCATCACTCGAGGCTTCTTCTGGCAGTTAATCCTCAGCTGAGCTTTTGTTGCCTTGCCAACATCTAAGAGTTATCACCCATGTCTTCCTTTACTGCTACTGTCACCACCTCCTGGTTGACTTGTTATTTTCCTCTTAATTTGGTGACATATTAATCCAGGTAGGAAGTGTTGTTCTCCATCCTCTCATAACAGAAAAGAAAGATCATAATCTATCCTTGGCTTAAGGAAGTAAAACTGACATATCTGTAAATTTAAGAATGTCAATGTTTTATTCTCTGATAGCTGTTCACGGTGGACTGATCATAGACTTGTTCAGCTTAACCTCTGTTCCCCTGCCTCTGGGTAGGAGTGACACATGGAGAAGTTATGAACTTCAATGAATCAAGGACATTCCATTCAAAGGTTTTATGTTCAGGATCTATTTAACTCTGATTTTTTTTTCAACTTCCTGTCTGTCATAGTAGCATTTTGTTTTGTCTGAAATTAGCTGTTGTTACTATACTTAGACATTTGTTCAAATAATAGGTTCTTTATTGTCTTCAGAACACACTCAGCACCTCAGAATTGTCTCCAAGTTCAGACACAGAATCCTACATGTTTTACATTTCAATGAGATGGTACTGGATATTGTGTCAAAGAAAGCCTTTCTGCCTTAAACTTGTTTCCTTAAATTAGCATTACAAGCTGTTTTATGATTTAGTCATCTCTCTGTCTCCGCGTGCTTTCAAGAAAATACACACATATAAGATATCTAAGTGTCACTCTGCCTCCAGATTCTAGACTATTTGGCTAAGGACCATGCATTCTTCAAGCAAACATCCTGTCTATCCAGAACAGCAGTTCTCCCGGTAATGTACTTTTTGGGTTTTTGGATAGTTCAAGCCAGGGTCTGTAAGCAGGTGCCCTTCCTAGCTTCTCCCACAGCCCAGCTTTGATGTGACAGACCTCATACCTCCTGTTTGTGTGCCCTATTTAGGCAGCCATAAAAAGGACACTGATTCTGAGGAGACTGGAAACCCCATGTGAATATGCAATTTCAGAGCTTGTAAAACATTTTGGATCTGCTTCTGAGCTACTGGTGACAAAACTGTTATGTAGTGTTAACTGTTAAACTGTTTTCTTGAGGTCCAGGAGGACATCTTTTGATGAAATAGTAGTTTAAAATGAGTAACCTAGAAATTGGAACCCCTCTGTGATAAATACCAAGAAAAAGGATTAGGTTTTCAGGTCCTTAATCAGATGGTGTCAAAAGCACACCTGAGATGTGTTTCTGACCAAGTCTGTGCCTTTCTTCCTCATTTGTCTGTTCAGGAGCAACTTCAGAGCCTGCCCCAAGTCTGGATCCACTCACTCAACTTCCTTGTGCAAGCACCTTTACTTCATGGCATGAATACTGAGTATCCCTCATCACTAGAACACTGCTGCTCTTCCTGGGCAAAGGGAGTTTACTAACAAAATAATCCAGATTTAATGCATTCCTATGTACCCTTGCAAATTTCTTGCAAAGATAACTTCCAAGTTTCACCTCAATACAATTTTCTTGACTAAATTCAGTTCCTCTAAGGCTTAACTCACACCTCAAACCTCTGTTTTTGAAAGAACCCTGTCTTCTTACATTTACAGCCCTCCTTCTGATATTGGAGGGACTATTTGAATTAATAGCTACAGGTCTAAAGGAAAATCCGTTTCCACATAGTTAAAACTTTTTCTGCATAAATAGTATACTCTGTTACAGCTCAAGGTATATCTGGGACCTCACAGAAAAATGTTTTACATCTTAACATTTGCTTAGTAGTCTGAATCCCAGACTTAAGTTTTCCTTTATTGCAGAGGAATTCACTGTGGGCATGTCTTGTTAATACAATCCTTCAGCTAATGCCTGAATGAAGGGCACCAAGACACTGGTAATTGAGCATGGAGTTCATTTGAAGTAACCTTCCCATGGAAATGGATGTGGGCAGTCACTGGAAGAAAGATGTAGGTTATGTTCTACTAACTACATTTTGTGCATAAATCAAATGCACATATATAAATGTTTAGAAGAACATGTTTTTGAAGAAAATGTTTTGAAGGAAACAAAAGTTCTACTTACAGTGTCTTATAAGTTTCAAAAAATTTTCAAAGAAATTTTGAAAATGTCAAAGTTGTTTCAAGGTTAATTTGTAGTGTGAATATTTACATTTTAAAACTGTATTATAAAATTTAAATGAATATTAGACTTATTTTGCTATAAATTGCAAAGAAAGTTCTCTGGTTTCAAGGGCCCAATGATGAGTTTTTCATTCCTAATCAGCATGGTTTAGTATCAAAATGCCTTACAATTTTTACAATTAGCTAGAAATTTTGAAGAGTGTTTAGTGACTAATTTGTGGCAGAGTTAAAGCAGTTATATTGTATGGCAGGTTTACTTTTGTCATTCTGTCACTCACCAGACTACAAAATTAAAGTTGGAACAAGGATTAATTTTGAATTAAATTTTTAAGGTGGCTTTTGAGCCCATCTGACGCAAAGGCAGAGGAAGGTTTCACTGTCTTTTGATCTATGACTACGTGGAGAAAAATATGTCCTTGGGCATGTGTAAAACCTTTCTACCCAGTCAGTTTTCCTCAGGCCTGCAACAGGTCCCCAGAAAACAGGAAATGGTGAGAGAAAATTACAATTCAAATTTTAAGAAAGTGTCCTTAATATGAATCTTTCTTGCTTCAGGAAATATTGGCAGGTATACAGTTGTCTTTAAAACTAAAAAGCTCTGAGCACTGCATATGTATATTTACAGTTCTGCATGTGAGTGTTAAGCCTGTTGTGTTTGATTTTGAATGTATCATAGACTGGTTGCTGTCAAAAGCCCCCTTAAGATAGTACTGAACAGGGTAAGTATAGTTAATGTATGGCTTGCTGAGACTGAAAAATGAAAGAAAATCTACTGGAAGTGCTATATACTAGAAACTCTAGGGGAACTTGCAACAGTGGTCTTGATTTGTGATGGAGTTCATTTTGTAGACTCAGTCCTTGAGGTGTTGCTTAGCTTTTGCACCCTTTATGTGCTGTTATAGTCACCACACACTTTTGCTTATAGCAGGTATGGATGAAAATCCATATACAAAACTTGAAGCAGACACTTAGATTTATGCCCATCTGTTTGGCTGACCAGATACCCTTTGAGAAGTGTGACTTCAACATGCATTTTAAATGGATGTATTTGCTAGTCGAAGTCTGACTTCGAAGTCTGACTGTGTGAAAACAGCACCAGTCTGGGACAATGACACAATTAATTGCATCTGTCAGTGGGATGTGACTGTGCCAAAGACACTGTCTTTTTGATGTGTCGTTTTTATGGTTTTATTTCTGAATTTGGGATGGAGTTCATAATGAGACCAAGATATAGAGAACAACTCTGGCCTCCTATGAAGACACTGGAAGGTTTGCTAATGAATGTTTCTGTTTTTGGAGACCAGAATACTGTCTTGCTGTATGTCCTGTCCTGCTGGAAAATAAAACAGTTTCTCTTTCTGGATCCTCTCTTGCTTGTCCTTGGGAGGAAAAGAGTTGCTTTTGTCTTGGAAAAAGTTAACATCCATCTCAAGAATCTAGGTCCCAAAAAGGTTTCCTCTTCTATCACCTGAGATGGGACTTTAGTGTCTGTTGAAGCGATGGAATTATATTCATCTCAAATCTTTTTTTTTTTTTTTTTTTTTTTTTTTTTACTATTTATTTCTAAATGCCTTCTCAGGATGTCTTTGACCTTTGCCTGTGTCAAGCAACTTGGGCTCTTGTGATATCTGACTCCTTCTAGAAGATACTGTGGTCTTTGTTATCTTGAATTAACCTGGATTCTAGCTCCCTATAAATTCCCCACTCAGAACTTGTTGGTCTCCACTGATTTAGTCTCTTATTTCTTTGTGTTTGTAAGTTAACCACTAAGAAAAGAAGCCTCCAAAGCCTGTAGACTTGAATCCCACATTCATATTACAAGGAATAACCTACAAAGTTTTGGAAGACTTGGCTTTCCAGGAATTCTGAAAGCATTTTTATGATTTTGGGGATTTGGATCTAATATTGACATTTACAGATATTAAACTATTTATAGAAAAGTCTAACCCTGAAGGTGCATTTTTTCTCTCCAGTGAAGAAATGCACCAGAAGTAGAAGCACTGTAAAAATATCGTAGAATGCTTAGTCTTGTCTTTTCACTGCAATTTTGTTCTGCTGACCCAAATGCTAAGCAACCAGCTAAACAATGTCAATCACAATGCTGTCATCCTGGAATGAGACAAAATGAATTTCTTTCATTTGCTCTGATATATGCTGAATGGTTGGCATCAATTATTTGTCTTTCTTTCTCCATCATTTTCTGGCTTTATGTGGTGTTACAAAAGGCAGATTTACATAGCTACTGAACAACAACAGATTTGTGAATCTGCCTGCATCTCAAAATATTAGGAAGAAAGTTAGATTTATACTAATTCTAGAATGTCTTACACAGAAAAAAATGTTTTGTTTGAATCAAATATGAGTGAGTGATAGCTGGGACATACACTTGCTTTGGTTATTTCTCTCTTAGCCCTTTTTTTCTGTTATACTTCTGGTGCTAATGCTACTCCTGCTGCTATTGTTAGCTACACAGTTCTCACAGAGCTAGGTCTTGCCATGATTTTTAGCTGGGGATAAATAATATTATGTCTTTTGAATACAAGGCATGAGTGACAGGATTCTAACTTAAAAAAATACCTATTTTAAATTGAGTTAGTGTATAGGATTACTGTGTGAGGAGAGTGACATAATTTCCATCTTATTTAAATATACATGATTTAAAAAAAATTGTATAAATATTAAAGGAATGTTCATTAATAGACAATCTTGAAAGAGAAGAGATTATACATTAATTTTATTGATATTGTCTTTTTTATAATCAATTTTGTACCATTTAAAAATTTTTCTTTATTAACATTTTGCTAATCAAGAATGTTAGTGTACTTCATTTAGAAACAGTGAGCTTCATACTCTCTGTTTTTCATAGTATAAGCCTGTACCAATACTTGAGTGAATACATTGAAATCTTGGAGGTTTTGTTGTTAGGTTCTTTGCTCTTCTTTTGCTTTCTTTGTAAAATTAGTGAATCACAGGGATTTTCTATGGAAAACATATAATTTTATATTGTGGTTTCACACACTTTCCTAAAGATGTATATTTGTATCCCATATCCCTGTAAAATCCAGCATTTGTGGTTTGAGATTTCGACTTTTACTGGGCTAAGATATGAAAATATGTAAGAAGCATTCATTCAAGGGTATAAAATTGTTGATATTGACATTATGAGTTTTGTTTGGAAAATAGTCATATTCTCCATTTTTACTACTACTGTTTTGTGGGCAAAATGATTTCAGATGTGATTTTCTGTAATGATATAATCTGAGTACAAAGTTCCTCATTTAGTCATCTGTCTAGATAGGCATATTATGACGTTAAATATCTAAGTGATAATATTGTGTGTGCCTCCACATAACTGTAGGCACCTGTAGTATATGAGTGCCAAAGCAAAGGCAAAGATTTAAAAAATAAATAAATCTGTAGTTCTTTTTATCACTCATTAAAAAGGCTGGAAACCAATGTACTCTCTCATTTTGGAAAATGCATACTGTGCAAGAGAATTTATATTCTTAGTAAGAAATACCTCTCACCACATGAACTTCCAGGCTAATAGCCTCAGCAAAATGCGTATAAAATTTTTTCCTTTAATAGTAATAACATTTGCAGAGATTAAATTGTCAAGATAGCTATTAATACCCCCAAATTAAATCTCACTTATAATCTTCATCATGCTGAAGATAGTTCTTGATATATCCTTCAGGAAATCCATACAAAGGATTTAGCCTTGTTTATGTCTGCCCAATTGCAGCAAAGGTGCACACTTCTTTCTCTGCCTCACCTTAGCTAGTCTTTGGCAGTTGGAAATTTTTGATAACACTATGAAAAAAAAATTGTAATGCACATCTCAAGCTAATGCAATGACATCCTGACTGAGTTTTATTCATATGTGTTAATTAGAAAGGCCCAGTTCAGTACATTTATTTGTGAGTGTCTGCCGAAGAGACATTGCAGCAACTGGTAAGTTTAATGTTGGAAAAAGAGAAATGGATTCAGTGAATTTATGGCTAGACACATATTAGACAGGAAAACCTGAGTTCTGTTTTTTATTTTTTATTCTTTCTTTCTTTATTTTTCCCCTCCAATTAGTATGTGGGTTTTAAAGAATAGCAAACTGAAGCCATCTGTAAGCAAACTCAGTGACACTAATTACTGACTAATAAACGACCTGAATTTTAACTGATACACGTGTCTATTTAGCATGTAGAGGTTTAGATGTCTGCAAAGCTCAACAGTGACTAAAAGGTTCTAAAATATTTTTGGAGTTTAGGAGAGTACTAGGGACCTAGTTCCCCTCCATATATCTAGGTTGAAAATTCCTGTAAAAATTTTCAACACTGACTTTGGTGAGACTTTTCATGCACTGAAGGACTGTGCTAATGCAATGGGGAGGAGGAATTAAACCTCTGTAGCAGTATGTTTCTTGACTGCCTTCTGTCTGATGTAAACAATTAAGCAGCTATAATTTTTGATAACTCTTGTCATCTGTCCATCTCTCTCATGTACTGGAGAGGGTCTGGGTGGTTCTGATAACATAAGAGCTAGTTTAAATCATTATTTGAACCTCAAGACAAATGTTAATCGGTGTTTGAATACTTTTGATTTAATTATTTTGTGTTCCACTTTGAAAGAAAACCTTTCTTTCTTGGAATCACGTCTCTTTGCAAGCCTACATTTTATACACTTCTAAAAGAGCATGAAAACTGGGTGGAAGTTCATGAGGTTTTTGGTGTAATATAGAAGAATAAATATTTAATGGTTGGAAGGGAACAATATACATATAATACAACTTAAATGGTGTTGGCATTCAGCATTAGTTTATAGTTTCAATACTGAATCTCATGAATTCTAGAAGTGGGTATGTGTGTGTGCATTTAGTGGTATGCCCGGGCCTAAAAATTTGCAGAAACAGGTCCTTTAACATTACAAGAATCTGAAGACATAAATCAGATAAAATTACACATTTCCAGACTGTGTTAATGAAAATGATAAATAATTCACAGGAATTTCTTTGCATAGAGAATACTTAAAATAGGTTTTGTGAAATTTATTTTCAGTTTTGTAATATGGCTGCTCCCATTTTTGAAAATTGTAATTTAAAATGTATAATTCAGTAATGCTTGTAGGAGTTATTACCCTGGATTAATACTTTGGCATTTTGCAATATTCTGTGTAAAACTTTAATGCCCCTGTTTTTATTAAAGTCATTGCAGCAAAAAATCAGTCCTGTTGTTTGAGAGGTCTTGAAATCTTACTAAACTAAGTCAAAGAGGTAAATGAATATGATGCAAAAAATTGCGGTATTTTACCTTTTCTCATCAAAAAGTAAATGATTATTTAAGTCATTATGTGGCAATGCCTTAACAGTGTGAAAAGTAATAGAAGTTTCAAAAGTCTTACCACTTTTATAACTGGGCATATTGTCAAGGGCTTGGAGGTAGTGAGGGATAACTACCAATATGTACTGCATTTGTTACTGTTAATTTATTTTCTACTTCACAACTGTTAAAACCTAACCCTCATTTACCATAATGTAAGTAACAAGTAATTCTATTGACAGTGGTTTAATTGCTGAAACGCTCTCATGCCAATTTGTGTCCACAGAGCTGGAGGAAAGCTGCGCGAGTTAAATCTGCACATCTCTTGGGTATAAACAAGGCCCCAGGTGTAAGTATGCATAGTAACTGAACCAATTCCTGCTGTCTGTGTTTAAACAACTGACAATCCATGTAAATAGTCTTATTTCAGTTTTGAATGGCTTGTATTAATTTCCTGTGAAGTATAGATTCGAGATAGAATTAATTAAAACAAAAAGGCCACCCAGATTAAAGCATCAAAGGCCAACAGCTTCTTGAGTTCTATTAGCAAGAATATAGCCAGCAGCTCCAGGGATGTGGTTGCAGCTTCAGGGAAATGATCTCTTCTCTCTGGCATTTGTGAGGCCGCATCTGGAGTATGGTGTCCTGTTCTGGGTTCCCCAATACAGGGCACTGATGTATGGGAATGAGCCCATTCCCATTCCCATGAGGCCATCAAGATCATCAGGGGAGTGGAGCACTTGACATACAAGGACAGAACTGGGTTTGTTCAGCCTGAAAAAGAGAAAGCTTAGGGGAAATCTTATTGCTGTCTATGCTGGCTTATTGGAGTATGCAGAGAAGATGGAGCCATATTCCTCTTGGTACAGAGTGGTAGGATGATATGCAAAGGACAGAAGTCGGGACATGGAGAAAAATGATTAAACAAGGAAATAAGTTTTGCCATGATCAAATACAGGAACAGGTTACCTAGGAAGACTGTGGAATTTCCACCTTTGGAGGGGTTTAAGACTTGACTGCTCATGGCCTGAATGACCTCATCTAATAAGCCTATATTATTCTGTGAGTCTGTGAAAACATGCTACTTGGAAAACAAATAAGCCTCCATCCTCTGCTCTGCTTTGGCTTCACAAATCTATCTTAATACCATTGTAAGTGTACTTTATGAGTAGATGGGGTCTTTGTTGAAGCTTTTTTTTTTTTTTTTTAATATATCAAGCTTGGAGATAACAAGAAGGTACTTGCAATTTAGCTTGCACGAACAGAAACTGGGAGGGCTTCCTCAGTCTAGAAAGTCATGCTCAAATACTGTTCTTGATTCAGTAATTGTGAATGCAGAACCTTCCCAAACTGATAAAAGATAACAGAGAGGGAAGTAATTTAGGAAAAAAAAAAAAGAGTATGAAGTTTTATTTAACAGAGCACATGTGGCTTCTATGAAAAACTGAGTAAGGCTGGACACTGTCCTGGTGTCCTGGTACAGTCCTCAATATCCTGTTCATGTTCCTTGAACTTTGGACTTCATTATTCTCCAAACATGAGTAGGAATTTCCAGCTTATATTCTTTTGTTGGATGGCCAACGCTTGTTCCAAGATTTCTTTACAGAGGGGGTCTGGATCACTGTAGATGATCCCTCAGCTTCATCCCGTAGAAGGAAAAAACACATAGAGTATCAATATGTGACCTGGAACTCCTTGCACATCAAGGAGGATATCACTAATCGTGGAACAGAAAGCAAACCCTTCATTTTCTGCAGATCATGTTTCAATTTCCTGGGGTAGACTTGAGTAAGCATCTTCTCATTTGAACTGTACACAGATGTACATGAGATATTATTTCACTGGTCACTTCTGTCGAGGTGCAATGCAATGACTTATTTTTAGCAATAAATATGTGTATACATACGTACATACATTAAAAAGTTTTGGAAGTACTTAAGTTTCTCTTAATTAATTGTTTAAAATATTTTGCCAATAAACCGTATTTTGACTGTATTTTTTTTTCTCTCCAGTCTTTCCCAAAAGTGCTAAAACACACTGAAACTTTGTTTGAGGTAAAATGACATTTAATTAAAATGTTAAGGCTAGGCAGCACCGAACTCAGAGAAGGAAGGCTGAGTCTCCCTGGCTGTTCACATAACAGACAAGAGCCTCAGCTTTTAGCCCTAAGCACCGATTCGTAGTGCCAGGTGGGGAACTAGTTCTTCAGCCAGGGACCGTTTCAGCATTTTTAAAGCTACAGAAAGGCTTGAAGGCTCTGTGGAATCATGTTCCTGGCGCAAAAATCTGGGGACCAGGACTGGGCAAGTGGGGCGCAAGTGTGTTGGGGAGCAAGCTCTCTGGGCTGATTACCAGGGCTTTAAACTAGGTGTGATGGGGGAAGGGAGGGGAGCTAAAGGGGACAGAGAAGGGCTGGGGGAAGTCCTCACTACTGTTATAAATGGCTCCGTCTTCAAAATAGGACTATAATCAAAGTTTACAATTTACTAAAGGAATAGAGGTAAGCAAACAGCACTGGGTGCACTGGGAGTCTCTGCTCCACCAAGACACACTCCAGTTACATCAAGCAGCTGATTTTTATGCTCCTAGGCTAATACATATTACTGCTTCTAAAGCAACCAGGGTTATTATAATTAGTTTCCAGAATCCAAACCCTCCTACTGGAGCATGCGTATCAGTCTCTGGTTGTCCCTCTGGGGGTCTCTCGTGCTGAAGGCTCATAGTCTTCCTCCCTTTTGTCCTTCTCCTTTGTCCAACTTGGCTGTACGGCAGAGACTTGTGCAGCGCCCCCTGCAAGCTTTGTCTTTTAGTCGTTCTTCAGCTTTCCCTCTCTCCTTAGTCTCCTGGCCAGATATCAGAGACTTGCATGGTGTCCCATGCAATAGTCATACTAGTTAGCAGCTATTCTGACTCCCCCCCCCCCCCCCCCAGATATCAGAGACATCAAGGAAAAGCCTACAAATACATCCAGTACCTTCTTCTTGCATGACCCTGGGGTAACCGTACCTGCTGCTTCCCTAAAGTGCCTGTACACCAGTACACGGAGCATGGGAAATAAACAGGACGAGCTCAAGATCTGTGTTTGGTTGTGGGGCCACGATCTCATTGCGATCACTGAGACGTGGTGGGACAGCTCACATGAGTGGAACGCAGTCATGGAGGGCTACGTCCTCTTCAGGAGAGACAGGCTTGGGAAGTGAGGGGGTGGGGTTGCCCTTTATGTGAGGGAGCAATTAGAGTGTAGCCAGCTCCAGCTGGGCGAGGGTGATGGACAGGTGGAGAGCTTCTGAATAAGAATTAAGGGGTGGACTGGTATGGGAGACACACTGGTGGGGTTCTACTACAAAGCTACTAGATCCATGTGTGCTAAGGGAGCTGTCAGATGTGATTGGTGAAATTTTCTCTATAATCTTGGAAAGGTCCTGGAGAACAGGTGAGGTGCCTGAAGACAGGAGGAAAGCCAGTGCCATTCAGATCTTCAAGAAGGGCAGGAGGAAGAATCTGGGAAACTACAGGTCAGTAAGTCTCACCTCTGTCCCTGGAAAGAAATTGGAGCAGCTTGATTGTGATGCCAAAATGGACCAGGACTGGGGACCAGCTCCCCAACCCAACCCCATTCAAATTAGGAATAAAATTTTTGCCTTATTTTGAATCCGAAGTCAAAGGGTCCCTCTTGCATGCTTTGGACTAGAGCCATTATATGATCACAGCCCAGTTTCTGAACCAGCTAACTGAACCTTTCTCTGAGATGTTGTCAGCTATAAGCTGGCGTCCCCCAGGGCTCGGTGCTGGGGCCGGTCCTCTTTAATATCTTTAATATCTTCATCGATGATCTGGATGAGGGCATCGAGTGCACCCTCAGTAAGTTCGCAGATGACACCAAGTTAGGTGCGTGTGTCGATCTGCTTGAGGGTAGGAAAGCTCTGCAGGAGGATCTGGATAGGCTGCACCGATGGGCTGAGGTCAACTGCATGAAGTTTAACAAGGCCAAGTGCCGGGTCCTGCACCTGGGGCGCAATAACCCCAAGCAGAGCTACAGGCTGGGAGAGGAATGGTTGGAAAGCTGCCAGGCAGAGAAGGACCTGGGAGTGATGGTGGACAGTCGGCTGAATATGAGCCAGCAGTGTGCTCAGGTGGCCAAGAAGGCCAACGGCATCCTGGCTTGTATTAGGAACAGCGTGACCAGCAGGGCTAGGGAGGTGATCGTCCCCCTGTACTCAGCTCTGGTGAGGCCGCACCTCGAGTACTGTGTTCAGTTTTGGGCCCCTCGCTACAAGAAGGACATCGAGGTGCTTGAGCGGGTGCAGAGAAGGGCGACGAAGCTGGTGAGGGGCCTGGAGAACAAGTCCTACGAGGAGCGGCTAAGGGAGCTGGGCTTGTTCAGCCTGGAGAAGAGGAGGCTCAGGGGTGACCTTATCGCTCTTTTTAGGTACCTCAAGGGAGGCTGTAGAGAGGTGGGGGTTGGCCTGTTCTCCCACGTGCCTGGTGACAGGACGAGGGGGAATGGGCTTAAGTTGAGCCAGGGGAGTTTTAGGTTAGATGTTAGGAAGAACTTCTTTACAGAAAGGGTTGTGAGGCATTGGAACAGGCTGCCCAGGGAAGTGGTGGAGTCACCATCCCTGGAAGTCTTCAAAAGAAGCTTAGATGTAGAGCTTAGGGATATGGTTTAGTGGAGGGCTGTTAGCGTTAGGTTGGAGGTTGGACTCGATGACCTTGAGGTCTCTTCCAACCTAGAAAATTCTGTGATTCTGTAAAGTTTAGCACCTATTCCTTGCTGAACTCACTGTTTTTCTTTCTTAAAGAACAGCTCCAAGACAATTTTATAAGAGAATTAATGTTTACTTTGTACTTCATTCTCTAACTAAACAGTGAATAAAGTAGAAAAAGTTTGTGAGTTTAGGAATTCCATTAATTAATACAGCTTTCAAAGGTCCACTCAGACCTTTGAAGTAATGGAAAAATGCTTCTCTCCCCATCCTGCAATGAAGATACATTACTGTAGAGGTACAAATGTTTGTATTACAAAGGGAAAATTGGAACAGTATTCTAAAGATGGAATCTGTGTGTGACTATGGCTTTGATTTTCATGTTTCTAGTATTCTCAAAATGCTTCATTTCATGATGAAGAAACCTACTGAGAAGGGGGTGCTGTAAAGGGCCTAAGCTTCACAGGCAAACACTGAATTACTAAGGGTTTGATCTTGCAGTTATTAGAGCAGAAGAATAATGTTGCTTGTATGGAGTTCTGCTATCTCTGAGATGTACTAAACTGACAAAAATTGCATGTATGCATGGATATGTGCAAAGGTGAATCAAATTAGTGCTGAATCATTCTAATAGAAAGTGTGCACATTGACTAGGTTGTCCAGGTATAGTATAACAATTCCAATTCTTTAGATACTTTTTTTCCCCTACTTTCCTTTTAACTACCCAGTCTCAATGTAGAGCACACTAAGAAAAATGATAGCTTACTAGGCAGCAAAAGGTCTAGTTAGTCCAGCTGTTTTTTATCATAACCATTTTTTTATCATAACATTTTTTTTTTCATTGAAAGAGTGCACAGATAATGACAAATAGTCTCTTGCTCAGATATATAGGCAAATTTTTCTTCTCTCCTTTCTATGATTTATGTCTGGACAACTGTTGTATGTCCTCCATCTTCCTGGGAAGATTGTTATTTTTATCATTCTTTGGGAAGACTGAATTTTGTGCACAGAGCAATTTCAGCACTACTTTGAATTCCTCTAGTCTTGTATTTGGAAACTAGGTGTGATGATTGATTAACTGTATGGATCAGAAAGCAACAGAATAGTTGGTGTGGAATTTTAAAACTAGACCAATTCTTTGTGCAATGTTGTCATTATTATTATTATTGTGGTTGTTGTTGTTGTTATTATTTACAATATTATCAGCACTGCACTACAGACCAAATATATAATCCATGGAAGAGCTCGGAAGAGCTCTTATCATGCTCTTGCATTATATCCTTTTCTCTAAATTGGAGAGACAGATTTGACAGATGAACTGCTCAGTGGGTAAGGAATTGGCTGGATGGTTGCACTCAAATAATTGTGGTCAATGACTCAATGTCCTACTGGAAATCAGTAATGAGTGGTGTTCCTCAGGGGTCTGTATTGGGACAGGCACTGTTTAACATCTTTGTCAGTGAAATGGACAGTGGGATCAATTGCACCCACAGCAAATTTCCAATGACACCAAGCTGTGTAGCGCAGCTGACATGCTGGAGGGAAGGGATGCTATCCAGAGGGACCTGGAGAGGCTTGAGAGAAGGACCTGTGTGAACTTCATGAAGTTCAACAAGGCCAAGTGCAAGGTCCTGCACCTGTGTCCCACCTTGCAATCCCAAGCACACACAGGCATGGTGGAGAATGGATTGAGAGCAGCTCTGAGAAGGGCCTGGGGGTGTTGGTTGATGAAAAGCTCGGCATGAGCCAGCAATGTATGCTTGCATCCCAGAAAGTCAGCTGTATCATGGGCTGCATCAAAGGCAGCATGGCCAGCACATTGAGGGAGGTGATTCTCTCCCTCTGCTCTGCTCTTGTAAAACCACACCTGGAGCACAGCATTCAGCTCTGAGGCCTCCAGCGCAAGAAAGTCATGGACCTATTAGAGCAAGTCCAGAGGAGGGCCATGACGAAGATTAGAGAGCACTTCTGCTATGAAGAGAGGCTGAGGAAGTTGGGGTTACTCGGTCTAGTGAAGAGAAGGCTTCAGGGAGACTTTACAAGGGCCTTTCATTACATAAAGGAGGCCTGCAAGAAATCTGGGGAGGGACACTTTATCAGGGTCAAGGTGGTAACAGTTTTCAAATTAAAAAAGATAGATTTAGATTAGATATAAGAAGAAAATCTTTACTTTGAGGGTGGTGAGGCACTGAAAGGTGTTGCCCAGAGAACCTGTGGATGCCCCATCCCTGGAAACGCTTAAGGCCAGGCCGGATGGGGCTTGGAGCAACCTGGTCTGGTGGGAGGTGTCCCTGCCCATAGCAGGGGGATTGGACCTGGACAGTCTTTAAGGTCCCTTTCAATCCAAGTCATTCTGGGATTCTATTTCAACCGCTGTGCATCAGAGGTCAAACCTTGGCCAGTTAGGAATCCAGTACATACGCTTTCCAAGGATGATGTCTTGGAAGTATGTCTCTTTGTGTTTATCATCAGAAAAGAGGGGAATAAACCAGTTCTTTTTGAATCATTTTCTCCTCAGTCACTCAAAATTTCCCCTTTCCCCATGTATTCTATCAACATAGACAGGACATTAACAGGACACTGTGAGATAAGTAGATTTTGTCTTTCCCTGAGTGCAACAAGTGCTGACCTTGGGTTTCTATCTGCTTTTCAGAAATTCATGCCTCTGAGAAGAATAGGCCACTCAGAATTATGGTAGGAAAAAAAAATATTAGGCTGAAATGTCCATAAATAAAATATTTTGTTAGAAAAAATGAGGGAAAAAAATTAAATCAGACAGAAGTGGTCTAAAAGTAAAGCCTTCCGGGAAGGTCAACACCTCTACTGTCAGAGAAGAAATATGCAGTAGTCAGAGCTGAAGATATGCTGCCCCCATATTGCACAGCTCCAGCTTGCCATTCTCAGAAACCCACTCCTGGCTGTCTCAAGGGTTATTCTAGTACATCCTCAGCTTATTTCAGTGTGACCTGATGTGAATACGTACTTGCATCTTTGTCATGTCCTGTAGTGAGTTTAGGGGAAGAGAAAATTTGTTAAAAGTCTATCTTAAAAAAATTAACTGCTCTATGTGGCAGTTGGAATTATTTCACTGAATATTCCATATCACAAGAACAGTAAGGGCTTCTTTATTTCCTCATTTGAAAACTAATACTGCTTTTTGAAACCATGTAATGTAGTATGCTGCTGTATGCATGTTCTGCCAGATAAAGTTCATGATCCTCTACAAAGCTGTTCAGTTTTCCTTTAAAATCAGACAAGATGCTGTGAAGCTTCATTCATAGCACTATATTTCATTGGGCTGTCATTAATTCCTGAATTCTCAGTAATATCAAAGGGTAATATTTTGTGTGTTACATAACTACAGTTGACATCGGTTCTTCAACACATGAAAGAAACAGGAGAAAAGATGGTGTGGTGCGTTTAATTTTCTCTCTGTTACCACTGTTGTGGGTTTTTGGAATTCAATGAGAACTGGAAGTAGCTGTTAGATAAATGGGAGAGATATACGCACAATTAATCCCTGAAATTCTAGAGGACTGTCTTGTCTCATCTGCCTATGAGGAGGGTTGTTTTTTGCAGCCACTGATATTCCCCCAAATTCCCATTTGGCAGAACTAGCCCAGCTTGCCTCTGGGTATACAGTGTTAAGCTGCATTTGAAAGTGGTTGTTGGTTGTATTATCAGTAGACAATGGGTATGACTCAGGAAGATACCTCTCTGAAGAACAGGTGGCAGCCATTGCATCATTCTGATCACCCTAAGATGCTGTTGAACAATTTGATCATGCATTTTAATTATAAAATATAAATTCTTCCAAGTTGGTAATGAAAATCATGAAGCAATATGTCTCCACTGAAAATGTGAGCTGTACAGGAACAACGCAAGGAGAATCGCCCCCTTCCCCCCCTTTCTTTTTTTCTTCACACCCTGTGCTCCAAAACTTGTGTGAGTGAATTTTAGTACCACTGAAATCAAAGGCAAAACCCCTGCTGATGTTTCCGGGCCAGAGTTTGAGCAGTCCTAACCAAGTTACAAAGAGCCACAGGAATGTTCCCTCTTTTTAACCATCTGACAGAAATTGTGAGCCATGGTGGAAAGGGAACACATGGGGAAATCTATCCAAAAGCAGCACGGAAGTTAATGTCTCTAATCGGAGGAACCTCAGAAAGCTTAGAAGGTAGGAGGTCAGCTACTTGCTTTGGAAAAATACAAGCTCAGAGTTATTAAGGCCTGTTTATGACTCTTTATAACCTTCATACATCAACTTCAGCCTACCTGGCAACCGAAATGTAGACTGAAGCATGCAACCTGAGGTTCTCATTGATTTTGTGATAACCTAGTTAGAAAGACAGAACTGTGGCACCATTATGATGTTTTTCTGACAGCACATACAATTCAGAATATCTGCTTAAATACTGAAGACAAGACTGTGCTCCTCTAATTTGAGATATGTGTGTGAGTACTTGTGCAATCTCCATTAAGGTCAATGGAGAGAAGGATTCCGAGGTATGATCAACTGTGTATGCTAGGATATGATAGCTGTACCTTGATGTGCCTGCTTCTGTTTACTGACTGCAAAGGAGCTGTAGGCAGATCTATATCTAGGCATCCATCTTAGATGTGGATGTCTGCTAGGTCATCTTGTAAGGATTAATAAGAATGAACAAGATTCTTAAAATTGACTTATATGCATTTCTAAATGCTTACTGTAACTTTTTAGTTCTGTTTTATCCTATTTTTTGCTGATTGTATGTTACAGCAAAGCACGAGTGCCTTCCACACTAACTTTGGAAGCAGGCTGAAGTACAACATAAATCTTCCATATTTTCATAGTACAATAGTTTTCTTTTTCCATTGTCATATGAGTGAAACAGAAACTAATGTGACTTTTATCTTTTCAGTTTCTAATTAGACTGTTGTAATACTCTAAATATGTTTAAGATTAGCATAGTAAGGATGCTTATACTGAGGATTACTGTCCCAGGAACTGCACTGCATGACTGGGTATTAATAACTACCACTCAGTGATATCTTGAGATCCTTCTGAGTTCATTCTTTCTTACTACCCAACTTGCTGACGTCTTTTAATAGTAACAATAGATGTTCTGCTGCATTATTCAGATGATTAATGAAAATATCTAGCAGTACCATGCAGACCAGTGTGAAGACCTGTTAACTACATAGCAGTACTTATAATTATTAGTTTTGCAACTTCTGTAGCTTTTGACCTTGGTTTCCTAGCTTCCTTACAAAAATGGTACATGAGATCATGCCAAAATCTTTATAACTTATTGATTTTACTGCCTTTACATTATTCACAGGACATGCAATTCTGCCAAAGATGCACATTACATTAGCTTAATATGATTTATTCATAAAGAATCAGCCTTAGCTGTTATTTATGTTTCGTGTGTGTTACCTTTGTGCTTACAATTCTGCTTTTACTTTTCTATGAATCGATGTTGATTGAAAACTCCCCTGATTTTTTTCTCCACCTACTTAAAGATATGGCCTATGCTTCTTTTTCTAGTCATTTGATATTTTGTTTTTCTTTGAGGTCCTACAGATAGCAATTTAATTGCTGTGAGGCCAGTTCAGTCTTTAACCATGTTTGCATGAAATTCAGGCAAACTGTGCAGTCTGAGAATATTTAATTTAGCTGAGAATATTTAGTTCCTTCTCCTTTAGGCTGAATTCCTATGCTGTTAATACAATCTTAGAATAAATTGGGTGAATACCATAGTTAGTCTTTTTATTCCTTACACTTTACTGAACCTTTCTGCTTTCCAGCGTTCCATGTCAATAGTTTTCTCTCTGTCTTTAGTAGTGGAACCATGCTATAATTCTTTTTCTTCCCTTACTACTAACAAAGTTTTATCTTGTTACACTTGGTATCCTCTGTTTTGTGTATTAGTCTATTTTTTTGTTTGTTTGTTTTGTTTTTTGTTGTTGTATGGTGGTGTGCTTTTTTTTTTTGGGGGGGGGGAGGGGCAGGGAGAGGAAGAGGGTAACACTTCATCTCACCCAGATCCCTTTCTCACTCAGTTTTTCCCTCTTCACAGAGTCACAACATAGTTGAGATTAGATGAGGTCTTCTGGAGTTTGTCTTGTCCAATCCCCCACTTAAGCAGGGACATCTAGGGCAGGTTGCCCAGGACCATGTCCAGATGGCTTTTGAAGATCTCCAAGGAGGAAGACTCCACAACCTCTCTGGGCAACCTGTGCCAGTGCTCAGTCACCTGCGTGGTGAAAAACATTCAGAGGGAACCAGTTGTTCCATTTTATGCCCATTGCCTCTTGTTCTGGCACTGGGCACCACTGAAAAGAGCCAGGCTCCATCCTCTTTGCATCCTCCCTTCAGGTATTTACACACATTTATACACATGGATGAGATCCCCCTGGAGCCTTCTCTTCTGATGCCTAACAGTCCCATCTCTCTCAGCCTCTCCTCAAAGGAGAAATGCTGTAGTCCCTTCATAATTTTCATGTACCTTTGTAGGACTCTGTCCAATATTTCCATGTCTCTTGTACTGGGAAGCCCAGAACTAGGTGCAGTCCTCCACGTGTGGCCTCAGCAGTGCTGAGCAGAGGGGAAGGATCACGTCCCACAACCTGCTGGCTGTACTTGGCCTAATGCAGCCCATGATACCATTAGCCTTCTTTGCAGCAAGGGCACACTGATGGCTTTCTTGACTGGAAGCTAATCTGTAAGGATTTTCTAGTTGTTTTCTTCCTGTTTGTGTATTTAACAAACCTAGAACTTACTAGGTGCTTCGTGCACTGATCTATTCCCTTTCCAACTGATTTTAAAGCTTCCCATTTCCACCACATACAATATTTTCCTCACAGCACACTTCTGTTGGTTTCCTTCTGTAATTATCACTCAGTTTCTGAGCTTAAAATCCCAGACTTGAATTCAAATGTATATACCTGAAAATGTATTCTCCTTTGTTCCTCTCTACTTTTCCTGAACACACTGGAGGAATAAGGATGAGAAGTAAAAATGCAAGTTTTTTCTCTCAGGCAATAGTAGTAAGATGTACAAATACAGAAGGGGGAAATTATGATAGTTCTGCAGATAATGTTCTGGAGATTTCAGGAGATCAAAGCCTGAACTGATGATGTGCTGTCGTTTGCAAGAGAGGTAAATGCCATACTGAGGTGTGTGAATGGGAACACAGCTCCAAGACATATGAAGAAATCTCTTTTGTTCTAAGCAATGCTTTTGGTTTTACTCCAGGATTTTATTCCATGGCTTTACTGGGGTAATGCACACACATTTGGGAAAGCATCACCTTACTGGGAAAAGTACAAGGAATAAGTGAGAATCAAAGGTCTGGAAAACATATTCTATCATGAGAGGAAATAAACAAGGATGTTTATTGAAAACAAAACTGAAGATATTAGAATCATAATATAATCATAGAATATAGAACATAGAATCACGGAACATGTCAACAGCAATTTACTTAAAATTCAGGTCATTGCATTAATGAAATTTGACCAAGCCTAAGTTATTTGAGAATCACTTTATAATATCTTCTCTGCCTTTAGTGACTGGCATTGTTGAGTTAACAACTATGCCAACACATCTTCTGTTATGAATAAAAAATCTGATATGCTTTTGTCAGCTTCAAAGAGCAGAACTAGATAAGGAAGACTAAAACTGAGAAGGCAAGAACTGGCATATGGGAACCTTATCTCTCGTGTAAAATAAGGAATTGCCATGACAGTACAACTATTTTTGTGTTAGCTTTCATGACTTCTGCTAATCTTCTTCTGCTAATGGAGTATTTTTTCACAGACATTAACACTTCAGAAATTAATGGAATTGCTCTCATAAGAATCTGTCAGTTTTACTAAGTATCACATCATATTTTTTTAATATTAAATCTCTTAAGGGGAATATTTGGGTGAATGAGAGCCTTTGTGTTGATAAAATTTAAATATTAATACATACTATAAAATCTTTAACTAAAACTTGCATGGAGTAGAAAAAGGAAAGCTGAGTTAATATTTGTCAGTTTAAAGTATGTTCTTACAATTTAACATTCACATGTTTCTGAGGTGTCCCCTGATATCAAAATAATAGCTCACTATTTTGTGCTCTCAAGTGTGATGTAATTGTTGCTTAGGCCTTTAAAAAGGGCAGAAGCTCTTCTTGCCTTTGAATAGACATGCATATCTTTATAATTGTTATGGGGAGAAGGACACAAGGAGCAATGAATAATGATTTTGATTATATGCAAGTCATCTGCATTTTTTGGCATGTAAATAAAATCTAGTACTACTGACTTTTTTTAAAAGCTATTTAATCGGTGGATTAATGGTGGCAAGCCATGCCAACCTTTTTGAAAAAAAAAAATCAGTGTAGATATTGTCTGTTTTGTTAGTAATGTTAGTTAATTAATTATTCTCAATCACCAGCTATCATCATGACTTTGTATCTCTTTGTTCTGTAGATACACTATAATTTTTTTTCCACAGCAAAAATACGGATACCAATCAACACAATCAACAGAATATCTTAGTATTGTGCAGTTTGCAGCCTAAAAGTATCTCTGAAGAATCTCAGGTCTGATACTGAATTCAGTTTGAGAACCAGCTCAGATTTGTTGTGACTCCTCAGTTCTCCATGAACTCAGTCCAGACCACTCTATCTGTGCAATACGGAATTGTGGAACAGCAGTTATGCAGGAATCTGAAAAACAAAATCCATAAATCAGTAAGTACTTTAGAAGTTGAGGTCTCAAAGTGATATCATTGCTATCTTACAGGCAAGCAGAAAAATACTAAACCATAGTTCATAAACATTAAGTGTTATATAAGAGCTTTCAGGTTAAATTTGGTTAATTCCCTTTACACATGCAATATGTGTCAGGGCTCTGAGGGCACTAATAGGCCTTAATGGCCCCAATCAGGTTCACCTGGCTCTACCTTGCATCCTTTGCCCATGGGCCCAGGAGCTGCATTTTGGCCTCTGTTGTTGGTAAGTCTATGTCTAGGTCAGTCTTCTATTATTCCTAAATTATCATTTGGATTTCCCAGACTGACCTCAGACCTGATATTTTTTTCTGCCTTTGCATCATCTGGTGACCGTGGGCTGCTTGGTGCTCTCACCAACCCAGCTCCATTTGCCTGTGGTGAGACTATGCTGTGGTGAGTGGGAATCCTGCTTGTGCTATGTTCACTCTTAGCTTTCAGCTGGTCCTCCCTCGTGGATTAGCTGCATAACTCCTGCATGACCTCCGGATCTTGCAGGGAGCTATGGTGAGTATACAGAAGTAGCATGTACCCCCTTCAGCCTTTTTGAACATCCTCGGCACCCAGAATAACCCCTGCTCCTTCAGCTGAGCTGGGATGAGAGTGTGGAGATCTATCAGTCACGTGCAGCTGACCTTTAGTGTCTTCCCAGTGCCCAACCTAACAGATATAAGCTGATCAACAGAAACAATTTCCCAGCTCTTAATGGCCCTAGACTTAGTTGTCCTCTGCATGCGGCTGCTCAGTGTCCCCTTGCTCCAGATATCTGATGTCTTGGTCAACATTTTGGAGCAGCTTTTGGGGGACAGTATTCATGCAACTGTGGCTAAGGCTATCTTCCTGAGGCTTTATCAAGGGAGTCAGTTGGCTGCTGACTACGCAAGTCAATTAAAGAAGCTGGCTGTGGAAACAGAATTTCTGCAGTTGTTGGAAGCTGCTGATTTCCACCACGTGCACTCATTCTTTGTTTTGGTGCAGACATCTTCATGGTAAGGGGGAGTCATATTTTTGCTAAGGCTGATAGTATCATTGTGCACATAAAGGTCACTTTTTGTTTCCCTAAAACAGTCTGCTCCTTTCTCACTAATGGTGCATCTGATTTAAAAATTCAACTGTAAAGCAGAAGGATAATTATCTTTACTTCTCTTCGTTCATGGTTGATGTTATTCATAAACTTTGTAACTTCTGTTCTTAACATAATGAACTTGTCCCTAGCATAAAATCAAGCTCTCTGTTTTTGAAATGTCATGGTACAAATAAAGTTGTACAGCCATTAAGTTTTCCCAGATATTGTTAGCTTTAAACACAGCAAGCAAAGTTGCTCGAGCTGTAACTGTGTGATCTTTACTTTTATGATCATTCATTAATTTACGTGAGTAATAAAGCATCTCTCCATTGTCAAAAAAAAAAAAAAAAAAATCATTATGATTTGTGTCTTCATTGATCTATGAATCCACTTTGCCAACTGCTTTCCATGTTTCTTTGAACTTTCCATAAACAGATTTGCCAAAATGAGGGAAAAGTAAGCTCTGTATCACACAAAAATTGTAAAGTGGTCAAACTTGAATTTATTCACTTTGGGAGTACAGGGCAGTGTTTTGTAAGCTAAACTTGATATCCTGCATGGAGACTTCATTGGGATTTCCAAGGAAGCAGTATCTCAATGTTATGATCAACTTCTGTTGCCATGTCACATCACAGTTTGCATTTATTTTAGCTGAGTAGGAACATATGGACACTGTTACTTATCCAACAGAGTTTTTAAGGGCTTTCTGTAGTTGGCCACTGGATGTTGATACAGCAGAAAGAAGGGATCCAAAGACACCTGGACAAGATTGAGAGGTGGGCCCATGTGAACCTGATGAAGCGCAACAAGTCCAACTACAAGATGCTGCACCTGGATCAGGGCAATCCCAGACATGAGCACAGACTGGGAGAACACCTCATTGAGAGCAGCCCTGCAGAGAAGGACTTGGGGGTTCTAGTTGACAAAAAGCTCGATGTGAGCCAGCAGTGTATGCTTGCAGTCCAGGGCTGCATCAACAGAGGTGAGGCCAGCAGGTGGAGGGAAGAGATTATACTTTGCTCTGCCTCTTGTGAGGCCCCACCTGGAGTGCTAGGGCCCCCAGCAAAACAAAGATGTGGGGCTGTTAGAGCAGGACCAGAGGAGGTCCATGAAGTTGATCAGAGAGCTGGAGCTCTGGGGTTGTTCAGCCTGGAGAAGAGGGGGCTTTGGGGAGACCTTTTACTACTTAAAGGGGACTTATAAAACCAGGGAGAGTGACTTTTTACACGGGCAGATAGTGATAGGACAAGGGGGAATGGTTTTTATATTAAAAGAGGGGAGATTTAGATTATTTAGGTATTTAGATTATTTAGGTATAAGGAGGAAATTCCTTATTCAGAGGGTGGTGAGACACTGGCACAGGTTGCCCAGAGAGGTTGTGGATGCCCCATCCTTGGAGGTGTTCAAGGCCAGGCTGGATGAGGCTCTGGGCAACCTGGTCTGGTGGGAGGTGTCCCTGCCCATGGCAGGGGGATTGGAACCAGCTGATCTTTAAGGTTCCTTCCAACCCAAACCATTCTATGTGACGTTATGTTGGTCATAAAGCTGATCAGAAATTATGGTTCAAAATGAACTGCTTCAAATCTAAAAAGATACTGGCTCATCATTTTTATACTGCACTTTTGTGTAGTTGTTAAGTTTATTAATGTTCAGAAAAGCTACATTCAGAGTGGAGTTTTATTCGTATGAAAATCAAAGTTAATATTCTTCTGTAAGTTCACCTTGCCCCAGTGAATATGTATGTTGGAAGATTCCTCATAATGTGAGTGTACAAAACTAATGGGATGTGCTCTTAGATCATAAAGGAATGGTATGAAGGTATAACACTAGCCAAATGTTTGTGATGTATTTTATTAATATTGTTGTGTCTAACTTCAGGCTTCCTTTCCATATTGCAATCCAGTCAGAGATTTTAAAAATGCTAAGTTGTATATTCTTGGACTAATGCTGAATGTTTACATTTTTTTTTTTTGGTCTGTTTTCTAATGATAACAATAATTTGTTATTTTCTATGTAAGACTTTTCTTTCTCCATGATTTTCTTTCCTAATGCTGGAAGTTATTTATTGCTTCTGGTCCAGGACACAGGGTGATCGCCTGCAGCAATGAGGAAGGAACCGACTGTAAGTGCATTGCAGTTCTACATAAGTAGCTACATTTCAGCTGTCACTGAAAAAATTATGCCTCTGAAAGTTCTGAAAAGTTGGAATATGTCTGTTTATAGGATACAGTACTAGAATCTTGTTTGGCATGGCAAGCAATACACTGTGGTTTTCTGGTTTGAAAATAATGGTCCTTAAGTAGCCCTATAGCCATCCTGTTCCATCTCCCCCCTCTTACCCAACTGATCTCCACATTTATTCCCCTTGCTGCAAGACAAACATTATGCACGTGGTATTTTTTGTTTCTTGTCTCAGGCTACGGAACTGAGTGTGTATATATATATGTGTGTGTGTGCGTGCATCTGTATCTGAAATATTCTGCTTTGGAAATAAGGATGCATTGCATTTCTATAAAAACTTTGGATTGAGAAGGGTCAAAAAAGCTTTGTGTTTGCTGCCTGAACTATTTTTCTCTTTCACTAGGATGCATTAAGGGCAATGTATACTGTAGCAAAGGTAATGATCTCCTCAGACTGTTAAATTTGTCCATTAATAGCAGAAGCAAAGGATGGCACAGGTGCTACATGTCTGAATGCTATTCTCTGTATTTCTTGCTAAACCTCCTTCAGAACAAAATTTGGGTATAATTTGGTATTTCTTTTGATAGGATTTTGCATATCAAAGTGAGAGCCAAAGCCATTTTCCTAACTCTACATCTCTAGATTTATCCACATTGGACGAATACGGTGCACTTTGTGACCACTCTGTCTATGAATTCAGGAACAGGATGTCGAGGAGTACTGTTTTGCCTTCAGCCCTAAAATGACCTTGGCTTTTATTAGTCTATTATATATTGTAACATGGGCATATAATTTTCTTTGCCATTCACTAAAATACCGTACATCTCGGTAAGTTTCAAAGCCGAAACAGCTCAGTAATGGGGAAGCATACTCAAGCATATTAATGTTAGATGGGAAGTAATGATGAACAACTGAGTTACCTTTCTGCCTTGAACTGACCTTTCTGCTCTTGGGATGTATGACTTCTCTTTTACCTAGATATTTCCATAAGTATTGTAGGAAGTAGTTGAATATTCTTCAGCTGGAAATATGTCAAGTTAATATTATTATATGGGTGCAGTTGCAATACAGGAAAAAAAAAAAAAAAAGATGACAGAAAAGACATTATAACTGAATTGTGCAAAGCAGCTTTGTGAGTAAGCTAGGTCCACTAAGTGTTAGGTACCTAAATGGGAGTGCGGTACTAAATATTTTTATATCCTACCTTGAGCCATCCCATAAAAAAGAATGGGAAGACGTAATTGTGTAGAGAGCTACTTCACTCTCAGGCATGGTCTCTCCTCTTGGGAGTGTGCCTGGGATTTGCAGCCCTGTTGTAGGAGGGAGAGTTGTTATAGAGTCTGTGCTCTATCTAATAATGTAGCTGGGGACAAACCAGACTTCCTTTGGGAGAATGATTGAATGCGTCTAGCACATTTTTCATAACATAGTGGGAATACTTTTTCAGGATGGGGAAAATTCAGTGCTGGCTGCCTTTCTCAGCTGAGAGATCATACTTTTATATCTCATCTTATAAAGCATGCTTGTTGCCGTACTAGGCTTGGATAAGGATGTTCCCCTTTCCTCTAGTTTTATCTCCACTAGTGCACAACAAGGAAGGTGGACTTTGCTGATACTGAATGCAGTATTAATGCAGGAGCAAGTGATCTATAATAGGATTTATGTTACCTAACCTTAGGTGCCAGCAAGTTAAGCGCTAATTTTATTTAGGCTGGTGTCAAAGCTCTATCATAATCCGTGATGGAGTCAGCTGGTCAGCATTGATTCATCTCACCAATGCATCTGCTGTAGGATGTTAGTTGCTATCTGGTCTCCTCTGGCTGCATTGGTTAGCCCTCTCTTGACTGTAGAGGGAGCTTAGACACCTGCACTAGGAGAAGAATTTCATGCTTGGTGTTCAGCTAGGAACGTACGGTTATCCCGGACCTTGTCCTTTCTTCCAGGTCAGCTTGTGTATTTTATCCAACACCTGCTTAATGCAAAATTCAGTATAAAAATCCCAAAGCCCGGGAGAGAGATACAGCTGCATTTGCAGAATTGTGATTTTGTTAGTGTTCTCAGATGGCTACCACACTAGTGCTTCAGCAAACTTGTGTAGGGGAACTCCCAGTTCCTGAATCCCATTCAGGCTGTGCCTGGAGAGGGTACACGGAGGCACTTCTGAGCATACAGTTACTGTTTGTGGACTTCAGATCAGAGACTGAAGTGTGTGTAGTGTTTGGATGCCTTTAACATTCCTGAGTGTCAACTAGAGAAGGGGATTGCAGTCTGGGGTCTGCTTGCTTTCAGTTTTGCCTTTGTGTCATATAGCACCTAACTCACCTAACATTTATTTATTTTTTTTAATCTGACCTTTAGAAATACAGTGTGAAAGTAGTTTTTGTCAGTAAGCAGATTTGTTTTTAACACTTCAGTTAATTTCAACACCTTTCGGCATTCTTCAGCATTTTCTTTTCTCCTGTGAATAACTTTGCTTTATTTATTTATTTATTTAAAGTAAAGGTTATGTTAAATGGCTGTTTAAGGAAATATCCCTTCTGAGCATATTAAGACAATAGTAAACAAGTAATGTTTATATTGACTTCTTTCATCTCAATTTGATAGAGCCAGGTGCACTTTTACTTTCAATTCTCCTGTTTTCACCTTTATTCTTTTATGTTTTTTGCTTTCCTTGTGATGTTGTCACACTCCGAATACTCTATTTCTTTTTTTATATATTTCTTATTTTTTTGGCTATGACTTTCTTTTTGAAGCTTTTCTTTAATTAAGATTCCACTGTTGTTCTGCTTCTATAATAATAATAATTATTATTTTCTGTGAGGAACTGTTACCAAATTACTGTCAATTTCTTACAGTGTTTTTTATTTTTTTTTTTTTTTTTGAGGTAAGTCTTCTTCAAAAAAACAAATGTATGTGTTTGCATACATTATTATTCACATTATTCATTCTTTTGGGGATTATCACTGTTAGCTATTGATTAAATAATTTTTGTAAGTAATTCATCTGGATATATTCAATAGGATGAGAGACTCCCTAATTACGATGCAGAGTTTGATCCTTAATAGTGCTTGTTCTGTTCAGGGGACTTCAATCATGTTATTTTTAACCAATTAATTAAATCACCATCAGCATGCCATCAGCAAATTTTGCTACTTTGCTGTTAAGTGTCGCTTTTTGTAGATCAATAATATATCTGTAAGCACTAAATCAGCTAGTGAGATGGTAGATGGGCACAAGATCCAAGAAAATCTTCACCCTAGGGGAAACAGATTTTTTTTCCCCCCCCCCTGGTTTTCTGTTTGTGTGTGTCTGTGGGTATTTTTTGTTTGTGTACTTTCTTTTCCCTAGGGGATGTAACTGGTTATGCAATGGGGATAAGTATTTTGCTCTGGGCCAGTTTTAGTTTTGGTCCAGGAATCGAATTAGTGTGTGTTCCCAGGCAGAAGGGCTTCTGCTTGACAGTAACTGGCAGCCTGGTAATAAATTCTAGCTCCCTTCTGAAGGCTTGCCTTTTTGTGGAGAAGAGGCTGAGAACACGGTAGTTCTGAATGTATGACTTGCGTGATAAACACACATTTAGTTTAGCTTTACAGAAATACATTTGGATATGTAAATGAGGGCTGTCTGGAGCCAAGTCTAAGCTGCTTTCTGGATGTTATGCAAGGTTTACTGCAGTGATTACTGAGCATTTCCACAGTAGGGTAGCAATTTCCACTGCAACCCTTACATTGCAGGGACACATACGCAAATACAGAAATACTGGAAGAGAAAAATAAACCTAGTCTGAACAACCATGGATTATTATTATTATTAAAACTTATCTCCTCAATAAAACATGAGGGAATCAGTGAAAATGAGGTGCTGGATCTTTAACCTAGAGAACTTCCAGTGTCCACTTGATGAGTAGATGAGGGTGGCTGTGGAAAGGAAGAGGTATCTGTAATCCTGTGGTGTAAAATAAAACACATCTCATCTGTTAGGCTGTGCCTGCTGTGTACTGGCTCCTCTGTGCAGTCTGTGTGCCTTCCCTTTCCTTAGGCTCTACGTCTTTAGCAGAGCAGTGCATAGCTCCTGATAAGAGTTACAACTGAAAAATTATGGGGTGAAGGAAAGAGCTGATCACCTGCACCCTTGTTATTCCCTAACATTCTTAGTCTTAAGAACTGGGAAGGAAGGAAATGGGGAAAACAAGGGTGGAACAGATTTTTTATTTTATTTTTTTTTATATATTTCTTTCTGAGCTGGACTATCTAGATTTTAAGCCCATCTTCTTGATGAATACAAAGGGAACACTTGATCTGTGTATGCCAACAGCCTTTTAAGGAAAGGATAAAGAGAGGTTTAAACTGGAAGCAGGAGGATACTTTGATCCAAGTGAGCAGGAGGAAGAAGGGCTATGTATTTATGGGGCACAAAAGCAATTCTTTTGTGCACAAGCACCTAAGATGAGTTTATTGCACTGTCTTACATAGCAGCTGTACTTTTTTCAATGTACTGCAGAACATGTTTTATTCCTCATAATGGTTACTATTTTGTTATTTTGTCTTGTTCCCAGATATATTCTTGAAGATCACTGCTATGCTTTTTTCACGTTTTTCTATGAACTTCAAAGAAACAATTATTTTCTAGTGATGTTGGGGACAGGAAAATAGAGGAGCATTTGGG
Source organism: Aythya ferina (assembly GCF_964211825.1). Classification (NCBI taxonomy): domain Eukaryota; kingdom Metazoa; phylum Chordata; class Aves; order Anseriformes; family Anatidae; genus Aythya; species Aythya ferina. The sequence continues at coordinate 85,675,984 of NC_140297.1, forward strand.
CATTTCCACTTATTTTCCTTTTTTTTTTTTTTTTTTTTTTTTTTAAAGCTTTAATGACAAATAAGTTTTGGCTTAGGGACTGATGCAGACCTTCTAGATTTCAGTAGCACAGGCTGCAGGAGTGTGTGTATAAGAGAAGAAGAAGGAGAGAGGATAAAAGAGAAGCAAAGAGAGGGGGGGTTGGAACTCAGAAGTTGAGAGATGTTGATATAATCAACCAAACACTAAAGATGTCACCACTTCTGATGCTGTTTTTCCTGAGTGTTCGTGCTCCAAAAAGTATAGGGAGACATGGGAAATGCACTGGAACTCTAGAGTCACTGGATTCTATTCAGATTCTAATCTCCCATGCAAAATCTACTTTATTTTAAACTTACAAACTAGCCATTTTATATTTATTTTTTTCAGTTTCTTTATATATGCACTTTCATATTTTATTTTGTGCTATAGCAACCTTTGTTTTTCTTCCCTCTCTATACAAAAAATATTTAATCTTCTGAGAGCTGTAATCTCTCCTATCCAATATAATTTAAGAGAATGGATTTTTTTTTTTTTTTTCTGGTAAAGTCATCCTATGTTGTTCTGTAAATGTAAAAAGTGAATCTGCATAGTAGATTATCATTGTATGCTTATAATTTTATGTATTATAAAGCAAACAGTTATTATCTTGAGCATACTAGTAACAGTCATATAAAATACTACAGATGGGTTTTGACAGTTCAGCATCACAGATATTTTATGAAGTCAGAGATTAATAATTGTTAGCTAGGACAGAGCACGACTGACAGGAGAAATATATTCTCACACAGTGCTTGAGGAGAGACTGCACCAGCACAGAGTACAGCAGGACAATCCTTCCCCTCAGCTGCCTAGAAATGCCATGCTTGATGCATCCCTAGGTATGGCTGACCTTCCTGGCTGCCAGGGCACACTGCTGACTCATATTCAGCTTGCTGTTGAACAACCCCCCCCTTCTGTAGGGCTGTTCTCCAGCCTCTTATCCCCAGTCTGTATGTATAGCTAGGGTTGCCCCATCCCTGGTGCAGAATCTGGTGCTTGCTCTTGTTAAACTTTATGTAGTTGGTGATTGCTGAGCTCTCTAATTTGTCAGGATCATTCTGCCTTCAAGGGAGTCAACAGCTCCTCCCAGTTTAGTGTCATCTACAAACTTACTATAACTTTGAATTCTTTGTCCAAGTCATTTATGAAAGCATGAAAGAGAACTGGTTTTTAAATGGAGCCCTGGGGAACCCCATTAATGACTGGCTGCCAAATCAAACAAACAAAAAAATCGTTTCTAAATTTCCTCTATTTTTTTCCTAAATCAGGATTCCATATATGACAATTGATTTGTCATCTCTGTTAGCCACTGATTTTCTTTACCTTTTTGAGTTACACTTACAGAAAGCTGGGGAGAAATTCATAACAGAAGATTGGATTTCAGTGGTATGGCCTTCCTTAAGAGGTAAAATGCACTTAGAAATTATATATGATTGAGGCTATAATTTTGTGATGTTAGTAGCCTGGATGCTTAGGCTTCAGCAGTAAGTCTTCTTTTTTCCTTTCAGGAAGAAAACAAACAAAAAAACACCACCACCAACAAAAAAAAATCAAATTCTGAGCTATTTTTACTGACTGACATTATTTTTTCAATATAAATTGCATTATTTTATTTTAAGCACTCTTATATAAGACAGCGAAGGCCTTGGATACAAATGTATCAGGTGAGCCAATTAAAATACAAGGATGATCAGAAGGTATGGACAATTAAGCACCCGGACAAGGTAAGCGTTATCAGCTCATCCAAGGCCCATACTCATCTGACCGCAAGATCTTATTCATATTCACTGAGCAAATCAATGTAGCTGCACGTGTAAAGGTACTGCTGTATCAGGTTTGCTATCTCCAAACTTGCCAACCCCTACGCAGATTTGTTAAAACGTGCACAGCCTATATAGGTTTAGCTCATAGCCTGATGAATTCACACAAACCACACCTTCAGCAGTGGTTTAAGTTGATGTACTGCACTGTGAACTAGAGTGACCAACTCATGCATTCCTGTCTGTTGGGATGTGATAGCCTCCAGAGAGGGATGATGTGGAGAGTTAGGGGTGGTAATAGATTAAACCATTCCTGCTAGATTTGTCAAAGTTCATCTGTCAAGAGACTAAATTCATGGGTCTAAAGGATGTGATCTGTCTCCTCTTCATCTGGGTAGTTCTGAAGTAATTGCAACAAAGATCTTGGACTGAAATCTGTGTTGGCTTGGTGTAGCTGAGAGTAGAAGTCAGATTACAATAGGGAGTATCTGCTTTTATAAGATACCTTCAAGCCAGATACCATTGTTTAAAAGAAAAAAGCATTTGTTTACAAATTTGTTACAATTTTGCATCTTGCTGCATGAATCTTTGTGCTGTTGTCTGCTCATACACGTAACACTGGATATATCTGAATCATGATATATTCTCTGATGTACAAGCTGGGCAAGAAAAAAAATATTAAAAAAAAAAAAAAAGTGTTTTAAATGGAGCTTGTTATATTATGAAAGTGTTTATATTATGTGGTATGCAGAAAAAGCATGGTAGTGGATGTAATGACCCAAAACTGCTTCTGATGTTGGTTTGGAAGAATTGGCGTCACTTTATGGTCAGTTCTGGTTCATTTATACAGTTAAGTTGCCTGCTTACATGTGTAGGTCTTTGGGTCACAAATGTTTATTTTATTTTGATTCTTTTCCCCCTTCAAATGTTATTTTGTTAAGAATTAACACTGCACACAGTTTCTTTCTTTCTTTCTTTTTTTGTAAATAAAATATTTTCCATATGCGTTTTAATATTCCTGAGCTGCTCTCTTTCAATATGCTGTCCCAAATCTTCCTGTTTTCTCAGGTGTAGTCTAGCTTTCCTTTCACATTTCAAAACTCTACAGCAGCTCCTTCTCATTTTCCATTGAAAAATGTAGCCAGAAACATTAGATGGTTCCCAGAGTTTTTTCAACAGAAACATAAATTCCATAGCTGCTGTAGCTCTAGAAAGAATGAATCAAGAAATTCATATTCACAGTGCTGCTTCAGAGAGAGGGGGGGAGAGAGGTTTTTGAAGTGTGCTATGTCAGTAGCCAGGGCTTCCTATCCCCCTCAGCCTGGATGCAGCTGGATCAGCTATTTGTTTTACATTTCTTTAGGATATAGCCCTCCCTCGCTCTTGGAGCTAAGCAGCAGCTTGAACGTTTCATGAGAAATGTGAGCCAAATGCTCACTTAAACTGAAAAAAAGCATCTGAGAAAGTCTGTGGCACCCAAGGAGACTGCCCACCCTCTTTTCCTCTGGCTTCAGTGAAGCTCGCTCGCATGTGCTGAATCACGCAAGCAAGAGCTGCTTAATGCTACTGAGTGAACTTTTCCATTAGAAACAGGAAGATCAGCTGAGTAGAATATGTGCAACAGGCAGGGAAAGAGAATGTAAAGCAAAGACAACAAGGAGGCAGGAGAAACAAAATTCAAGCAGTGTGTCAAGTAGCTCTCTTGAGGTGCTGGCAATTTTGTATTTTTTTTTTTTTCTGTCTCTGAGAGCATTTGCAGGGACACAAAATGTTTTGTAGCTTATTTCAAGGTAAGAACTGTACTCAATGACCAACTTATTCACTGTGACTCACTTTAACCATGTCTAACCAAGGTTTTCCAGAGATCATTTTTGTATTTTCTTTGAAGTAAGATTTTGACGTTGACATAATCATTTTCAACAATGTCATGATAAGGGTGTCCGGTCATCCTGCCTCGAAATTAAAGGCCATTATTTGCTTTCTCGTGTCTGTGAGTTTAATATTTAAAGCACTGCAATTCTTGTAACAGTGGGACACACAGCCTCGAAGAAAAGAAAAATGACCCTAAATCTCATTTTCTTGTTAAGTAGTTATATTTTTCTTCAAAAACTTCTGCCAACAAAAGCTAAAACCTGATGTCTACACAGATTTTCCCTTTTCTTCGGGTTAGGGACCATAACCTCTACTTTGTTAAAGTAGTGATTAATTCATGAGTACTGAGTTGTTTGAAGCATGGGTGTCATGGGTTAAAAAGACTGGAAACCATTCTTTATTGTGTGATACTCTAAAAGAGCCTGCATTAATTAAATTCATTGTAGATATCAAAGTACCTTGGCTGTAAAAACCTTTACGGCTGTGTTTAGACAGAGTTAAAATAATATAGGCTGGCTGTGCTGTACCTCATTGTAATTTGACCAGCTAGTAAAACTGGAAGTATGTTATTAGAAATGTGCCAGCAGTACTGCATAACTTCTCTAGACACGCCCAAGAAAAATTTTCTTTCATAAGATGCTGCATTAGCTTTTCTTTTTTAAAACAAAAATCCCCTACCTTCTCTTGAGTCTCTATTTTAGAAGATATGTCTTTATCTGGTTGGATATGGATAGTTCTTGCCTCCCTTTTTTATTTTGCTTTTACCCCTCTGTAAATAGGATACTCCTGAAGACATTTAGCCTCCCCAAACACTTTGTAACCTGCCATGTATTGAAAAGTGCAGAATTATGTAAAACAGGTGTCTTATATGGTACAACTCCTGTAGAAACCTATTGTAGCTCTATAGGCTGGTCTGTGCTTGTCAGCTGCTCCATTCTGAGGACAGAGAAACTATTGTGCTGTTGTGATTCAACCATTTTCACAAAGATTTACTAGTTGAGATTTATGAAAGATAAGCAGTTTAAGTCTGAAAACGTATGGATGATAATTATGTATGCATGCAACTCTTAGGTGCATTTCTTTTTTGTTCCCCATTTGCCTCCCATCAATTTGGCCTTGTGGCTAGTTCATTCATCTGCAGAATCAGAAAGCAAGTCATTTTCAGGAAGTGCAGTTTCCATTTCATGGCAAGTAAAGTCTAATGAAATTGAAAAATACAAATTAATATTAATTAAAGAAACATTTATATGTGTTTCCTTTGTGGCAGCCTGTAGATTAAGGACAGCTTGTTGAGTTTGTATTTGTTATTGAAATAAATAAATTCATTATACAATTTGTTGTTGTAAGGGCAACAACAAAAAAGGTAGACTTTGATAGCTGAAGCAAAATACTCCCAAGTAAGAGAAATGTAATTGGGAAAAAGTTATTTGTTTCTGAAGCTGTTTATACAAATGAAAGGTTTTTACAGTACTCCTAATGTGAAGATTTTCCAGGTTGTGTTGCTGTGAAACTAAACAATGCACAGCCATAGGCAAATAAATAAAGTGAACATTTTAAACAGGTATGGACTGTATATTCATACTGATATATAAAACTATAGAAGGCAAAAAAAAAATCGTGCTTCTGAGTTCTTTGACTAAGGCAGAAGTTTATCTAGAATCACAGCGTGTGAAAATATTGAGGGTCAGCACTGATCAGCTTTTCTTATATGAGATTTCTTAATTAATAACTTCTATTTAAACTAGAGATTGAAATAGATCCACTGGGTATTCTTGTTAATAAAACTTAGAAGCAAGCCCCTCGAGACTAAGAACTAGGAACACACTGCCATATTGGACATCAGAGAAAAGATGATGTTTGAGACATACTTGTTGACAGACTACTTTTTTTTTTTTTTTTTTTTTAAGAGTTGCCTAGAATTTCACAAAAGCAATAACAGCAAGTAGTGACATTTTAAAGTTTAAATGCAGTTGTCTGCTGTGGCTGGTGACTCATAACCTATCACACTCTTATTTTAAACTTAAATACAGTTGTTCTTACAACTGTTGTAACTTATTGTAATGCTATTTTATCTAACCAGGTAAGAAGGTATAACTTCATGATCTCAAAGATGTGTCCTTATCAGCTTGTCCCTTTGTTTTAGCAATTTCTTATCTTTCTGCAAAAGCTTTGTTTTTTTCTCCATTTGTCACTTCCAGATTTTCTTGGAAAAGGTTTTCTGTGACAGGGTAAAGACCATTTCTGATCATATATTATGAAATGACAAGATAAAGGTAAAATGCAGAGAGATTTGAGAAATTATATTACAAAGAACATACAAATGTCACAGGCCTTAACAATGATATTTTCCCTGAATGGTACTAATTCTATTCCACTCCCCCAGAGGCATCTTTCCTATAGCACAATGAGAAAAAATGTTACATTTCTATTGCTTTCCTAAGAAAGGTGGAAAGAACTGCTCCGTTCTTAGCTCAACATTAGAGAGTGAAGATATTAATCCATGTTTTGCTCCATGGGTTGGATTCATATTAATTTATAGTTCTGGAATGGGCTCATATGAGAGTAAGCTCTTGAACTGATCCAGCAGTGCAATCGTGCAAGAATCAGGACGACAATACAAGATTATCCTTCTGGTCTCCTTTTTTTTTTTTTTTTGTATATATATGTAGTTTGTACTTCAAAATAACATATGTTCCATTACTACACCCTGTGTAAGATTTGTAGCAAGCACAGTATGGAGCTGGCAGATTGCAGTACCCTGCCTATGCTATTGCTTGTGTGTTTCTTACCCTCAGACGTTTCCAAGAGAGACTGAGGTTGGTATGACTGCAAGGAAAGTTTTTCCAGTAGTGGGGTTATTCCTAAGTATTCTGATGGTTTTCTGTAATCCATCTGCAGTGAAATGTGCCCTCTGTGCCCCCGAGCTGCTCTTTTGTATTTGGTGAATTCACCCAAGGAAACTGATAAATTTTAATGGGATTGTTGCTTTTAACAAGCGTTCAGCAGCATGAGTAAGGATTGCATTTTCGAGACTTAAAATTTATGCTGCTTCCATTAGTAAAGATGCACCTTAAAATTCCTCCTCCCAGTACAATATTAATCATTTGTAAAGGGAAGAGATGTAAAACTTTCCAGATTATTACCAGGAAATATGTCCTGGGCAGAAGGAAAACAAACAAACAAACCAAATAGAACAACAAAACATTGCCACTAGCTCTAATTACTAGTAAAATATTGTTGCTGGTAAAGCCTAATTTGAAATTCTGGGTACAGTAGAATTGTCTTGTTTTAGTGAAAAAGAAACAAAGTATGTCTATAAAATCCAACTGCAAATGTTTTCCTGTGCTGCCTCATTGATTCACAATGTCTTGCTGTGCATCCTTTATGATTAGAGGTTTACGAACCATGCAGGTCACAGCATTATTTCCAGTTTTGGTTAATTCCTCTCTGCTGAGGGACCTGGGTGTGCTTGGTAGCAAAATCCTTGGGCCCTTCAACAGTGACAGATTTCTACAGCAGCTTTGTGTGTTCATTTTATCATCTTAAACTGAAACGTAACTGGCATATTTGCTGGGAAATTTGTTTTTACTTTTCAGTGTGCTTCCATTATGTTTTGAAAAGTTCAACCTCACCACGGGAAAAAAAAAAAAAAAAGCTAGATGAAGGGTAGCCGAAGACATTAACAGCTGTTTAGATTTCTCTTCAATCTTTCTACCAATAAGGGTGTTGGAGGTAGTAGGATGTTACTAGTAAAATCATCAGCAATAAAGAGGCCAAATTCACAACAAAGGTACAGTTAACAGATCATTAAAGTCAATAGAAGCCATATTTATTCCTCTTGGATCTGCTGTTTCAGGCTGTTTACAAAATCCAAATGAATGACACCCTGAGATGATTGAGGCTGTTGTTGTAGAGAACTAATTTAAATTGTAGCCTCTCACTTTCCAGATCCTTTCCTCTTCCCCTTTCTTCCTTCCTCCACTCCCCAGCATATAGACCATTACTGTCACCATGTGATGCAGTTGCTCTGTGAGTTCCGCTATTATTAATATTATTTTATTTTATTTTTTGGTGACTTCTCTCTCCGAACTGTTCTGGAATTAAATTATTTTTAAAATCATAAAGCAAGCAGCCAAACTTCAATCTCCCTTTTTGGGGGACAGACTGGTTATTCTGTTCTGTTTACTGCTGAATCCATGCTAACCATTTCTTCCTTTTCTGTGTGTCTGAATGGAAGAGATTCCTTCTAAGAAGTAGTGCAGATCCAGACAATAGCATGCTATTTCTTCTGTTATATGTAATACAAGTCTTCTGTCAGGGGATGCATGCAGACTGAAGGTCCATACTGTCCTCCATCAGGGATTTTTATGTAATACTGAACATGACCTTTGTGGATGCTGCAGTATTCTAGCTCCTTTTTTTTTTTTTTTTTTTTTTTTTTTTTTTTTTTTTTCTAAATGCTGAAGTTAAGCATCTGTATATCATTTAGTTTGAAATATCAGATCATGTTGGTATAGTGTTAGTACAGTGGCACTAATACAGATCATTCCAGGTATCAGTTTCTCTAAAAGAAGAGGAAAGCTGTTGTATTTTGATAAGTTGTCTGTTTTCCCATTTGCATTGCATCATCCGGTGCAGGTTGTTTCTCCTCGTATGAGGCTGCTGCCTACATACATAAAGCTCTAATTTAGGATCTTTATTGAAATTATCAGGGGAAAACTTTGAATTTGAAAAATATAGTCCTAAGTGAACTAAGAGCTTTGATGGCAAGTGTACAGAAAAAGGAGTTTCTTTGAAGAGGGGGATATCTGATTTTGATTAAAAATGTAGAAGGTTACCAAACTTTATAGTGTGTCAAGTTGTTAGAACTGTAATGTGTTTTGAGCAGATAGAAAAAAAAGAAGAAATTATGCTTAGAACTGATAATATATTTCAAAAGCCAACTGTAGTGGGTTTCAAAATGTGCTTTCCATTTGCTAAGGTTATGTTAGGACAATGTAATTTTATGTCTTTATCACAAGATATGTTTAAATTTTTTCATGGCTTGGTTTTAGTTTATGTGTAGTACATAGATCTCTATAAAAATATGCATTTTATACAGTTAATACATAGTACTATCTGTTAATCAATGTGTTAATTAGCAGAGAATGGCTCTTCCCAAGGAAAAACTCCAGCACTTGTTTGTGTTTGAGAATATCAAAGCTGCAACTACAAGAAAGTTTTGGGTTTTAGAACTGTATTTGATTTTAGCAGTAGAGAGAACTGGTTTTCCTTGTTTTTCTGTGCAAAAGTCAGATTCCTACAATAATTTGGTAGCTCTCACCCATGTTCCCCCAACAAATTTAACAAACATTGCATTTAACAAATGAATTAGAACTTAACTAAATTGATTCTAGCTAACAGTAGCCATGCAAGTGCACACATGCACAAAAATCTGTATTTTTTTGTTCACTTTTTTCAATTTTTGGCATACTAACTTTCATTTCTAGCTATACTTGGGGAAAAATATTTTGAATGGGAATTCCAGAAGGAAGAGAATAGAAATTCTTGCTCAAAAGATAACTCTTACCACATTTGCTCCAACTCAGGATATTCTATGATTTTATGATCTTGTTTGTCACTGTTATTTGATGCTTTACCAGTTATGGTCTATTCTCAAATAACTTTTGGTCTGTACCTGGTGGTGGTGTGTTTTGGCTGTTTGCTTTTTATTTTATTATCTATTTATTTATTGACAGAGTTTTGCTGTTCAGCTCAAAGTGTGATTTTGTGATCTTTTAAAAGTTGATGAAAGGGAAGAAGGGAGACCACCAGCTGTATTCAGAATGGCAAATTAGAAGTCTTGCTTACTGGTTGAAAAAGTTGTAAAGAAAGCTGGAGAAGGGCAATCTGTTGAGAGGTTGATGGCAGCTTTCAAAGGGAATTTAAAGTGGGGACGAGACAAAGAATTGACTCTTCTTTCTTGTGAACCACAAGTTTTAGAGCTCCTAGGCAGTATCAGTCCACACTCTTGGAGAGCTAAGTAACTTGCTTATGCTGAGATGTCACTGGGTTTCTGTTTAAGCCTATAGCAGACACAGGACTGAGCACACACAGACATGGCCAGTGATGAGCAAAGGGCCTAATCTGGGAGACTAGTCAAAAGGAGGAAAAGGTGGTGAGAGACAGGACACGAGGTGAGCTACAGCATGTCTGTAGGGTCCATACAGGAGAAAAGACACCTGCAGCATAGGTCTGACTAGGAGACATGGCCAAAGACTTGTCCAAATGCAGCACACCTGAAGGCAGGATTGCAGGGAAGGCCTAGGTGAGGCTGGTCAGGGCCATTTAGGTCTCTTGATATCCTGAGTCCTTAGCACTCAGGCAGGAGATTTTGGAGTGTGGTTGGGCCTACAGTGACTTCCAGATAAAGCTGGCGAGACACTGGATAACTAATTATTTAACTGGTTTTATGTATTGTCATCTCTCTGTTAAGTTCGATTCCCTGTCTCTGGGGAGACACAATATGGTGTGGCAAGGAGGAGACACTGGCTCCCATGGGGCACAGCAGTCCCTGCCTCTCCTAGAAGTCCTACAGCAAAGCCAAATCATTCACCATGGACCAGGGGCTGCTTCCTCAGCCACTGGCAGGGGTTTGCTCTTACAGGAGATGAGCTGTCACCTCCTTGCTGCTAAAGTTCCCAGCTAAAGCCTGGTCATTGCATGGGACAATCCCCCCGCTCTTGATCTTGTCCACCAAAACTGACTGCCAGCCTCTGTTCTGCGGTTAGTTGTGATTGTGTTCTACAAGTGTGGGTTTTGGTGCAGTAATAAGAAGTTGCTATTTTACACTTTTCTTCATTTTCTTCCTCTGTACTGGTCTGTGGGATGCTAGTCACACTGCTAATTAGAAAATTTTATCCAGGAGTATCTTCAAGCCAGAACAGAGGGACTGTTGGCAACTCCAGCTGAGGCTGCAGCTGGCCCAGGTTCCCCTCCTGCTATGAAACTGTTTAAGTGGTTTCCTGTGAGTCATTACCTGAAGAAAATCAATATGTACTACTATGAGTGTTAGAATTAATGAAGACTGGTCTCTGATGGATTAGTATCTTATGATTACATTCTCTGATGTCTACTGAAGTACAAACTCCAAATTAAACTTTTTGTACAATTGAGGAATCGAAAATTTCTTTCTGTGCAGGTTTTCTGTTAAGGATGACTGCATGTTATATCTGTTTCTTCAGCACAGGCACTGACTGGGATCTCTTTTCTTGCCAGTTTCCTGTTTCAGTTAAATTTCCTCTATTGAATGTGTTTGAAATTGGCTGACAAGTTCAAAGGTAACTGGGGAAATAGAATGGCAAATTATCACATGTAGACATAGTGCAATTGCATGAGATATGCTTCTTCAAGAAGCCAGGTTAAAAAGAGGTGGGAACAAGTCCCCTGCAGAAAAGTGGTCTATAATGTGGGACTAGAGGGGTGGAGAACAAGACTGCAATCTATATTCTATTTGTAAATGGAACTTAAGCTTAAATAAGCAAGTATGCTATAACATTGCATAACCCAAATTTTGTTTGCAGAGTAGATTTGGAAAGGCAGTGACTTATTCCTAAAGCTTTATTCACTAGATAAGAACACTCTGAATGTAGTATTTAATATATTCCTAACTGGCAGTTACAACTCAAGAAAGAGATCTTGGAGTTGTCATAAATGTTGCCCTGACGGTTCTCTGAAATCCATTAGCTCAGTTTGCAGAAGCCGACAGAAAAATGTTAGAAGTCAAAAGTCAAAAAATAAATAAATCTTGATCACTATCAGGAAGGATTTTAAAGACAAAATGGAGTGCATTATTTTACTGTTCTGTAAAATCCTTGTGCACTTACATCTTGTGCAGCATGTAGTTTTGTCCTCCTGACTTGAAAGAGGATGTAATATCATTGAGGAAGGGATATACAGAGTGGCAGTGCTAAAATAATAAAGTGGGTGAAGCAGCCTTTGAAGAGGGTCTTAAAAGATTTAAGTTTCTTCAGTTTGGAGAAAAGGCCAAATGGTGACATGACTGAAGTTTGCAAAGTCATGAAGGGAACAGGTAGGGGTTGTTAGAACTGCTGTTCATCAGTTCCAAAATGTAAGAATGGAGGGGCATTATGGAAAAATTACAGCAGAGAAATTTAAAGCAGTCAAAAGCGAGAACGTTATGTTGCAGGTTGTGAGCTTTTGGCATTTGCTGCTGCAGGAAGCTGTGGAGACATAGTATCAGCAGGTTCAAAAGTTAGCACTCGGCTTGATGGACCATTGATCTGATCCACTGGGACATTCCTTAGCTTCTCGTGTGCCTTATAGTATCCTGAGTCCACATGTAAGGTGAAAACAAGAGTGTGGACTGGAAGTAATGATGCATAAAGACACCAGATAGCTTCCCTAGTTTCATCTGGTTGGGGACAAAGCAATAAGCAGTTGCTCCCAAATATTATTTGGGTACAATTATAAAACCAAGAGGCAATGGATGGAAACAGTTTAAGTTTACTGCTTGGAGAATACATTATAGATTTTCTTAGTCTACCTTCAGGCAGAATTCTGATCCACATGTTTAACCATGGCTAGTGATGGAAGTAAGTGCAGGAGATAAATGTTAGTGACAATTTATAGTAAAACTTGTGAATTTGCTTAAAGGTACGCTGTTAACCAGATTTTCTTCTTCAACAACAAAACGCCTCCTACTTTAGCAATGTGCTATACGTCTATTCACTTAAATGATGAAACATAGAATAAAGGGACTGATTTGAGAAAAACTAGAATTCTGTTCATATGCTGGCAACCAGAAGTAGCATAATACATTTTGTGTGTGATCACAACACCCTAACTTCAAAGTGAAGATATTTGATAGTCTGAGGGTTGTAAGCACTTTCTGAAGCAATTATTGAAGTATTTTATAAATGATTTTGCAAGAGGTAACATCAAATTAAGAGCTCATTTCTAAGTCAGGTACTAATTTTTTTTTTTTGAAAGATTGGCCTTATACTGTGGTGGCTCTTCAGGTGGTATTCTTTTCTTAAAGATAAGAATAATAACAGATTTATATATCTATAAACGTTATACATTATAAGGGTATTTCTTTGACTCTGTCTTACACATTGTGCATAATCTTCTTTTTTTTTTTTTTTTTTTTTTTCCCCATTAAATTCAATCACAATCATAAGCTAAAATAACATAAGAACATAAATGGCTTTGGGAAGTCCAGTAAGTAAGTTTGTAAATATTTGTTTAATATTTTCAAAGTGGTTTAGGCACAAGAGAAACCTTTAGTCTTTTTATAGAACTAGATAACTTATAAGAAAGCCTCTTATATTTGTTCTAATCAGTGAAACTTTTCATGGATAAATTAAGCCTTGGAGAAACATATTCTTTCAAAACTAGCTATGCTTTCTGAAAATGTTAGTCCTTCAACTGTTCCTTGCTAACAGCCCATTTTAGGGCTACGGTAAACTAGCTTCATGCTCAGTGGTTCTTAACACCATGAATTCTTCATTATAATGGGGTTGTTGCTGATGTAAATAAAGATACAGATCAGAAAGGAAGCATATGGTCTTTTTTTTTTTTTTTTTTTTTTTTTTTTTGTGTGTGTGTGTCTCCTGGAAGAAGTAAGGTAAAGAATATGAATGAGAAGAGTTTTAGATATGGAAATAAGAGAGAGACTTTAATAAAAATGCCTAGGAAAATAACTGGGGGGTGGGGTGGAAGAGAAAAATAACTGAATAATGAGAAGGGATTTTTGAACATTTCTTGTTAAAGAACCTGCAAACTTAGAGACATCTTGGAGAGCAAAAAATAAGTGATTAATCTTGCCTCTGAGATGACATAAAACAGCATAGGACATAAAGACAAGAGAAAAGGAGAGGGCCAAGAAGATTAAGGAGTGGACTGTGACTGAGAAGGCTTCAGCTACAGCAGAGAGAGTGCCAAGCACTAGTTATTATTTCTAGCCCAGCCAGAAAGTCTGCAAGGAGCTCTGTCCTTTCCTTGAGATGCCAGGGCCATGCCAGATCCTATTATACCTGTTACCTTGATTTCCCTTCAATCTGTGTGTTTTTCATCAGATAAAGCCTACAGATCTTCTCCAAAGTGAGCAGAGATGGCCAGTGTGGCCAGAGGAGGCAGAGACTGACCTTGATCCAGCTGTGAGAGTTGTGATGAGAGGTAAAGTTGAAGCGCTGCCCCAAAGCAGCAAGTCAGGACAGAACGGTTAGTTAACCACCGCATTATTTCTGCCAAGAGAAATATGTTTACTGTCTAGGCAGCTCTTTTGCTCCCCATGTGCACATTGATAGTGTGAATAAATCTGCTCTATTGACAGTCTTGTGTGACTACTACAAGGGCTGTCTCCCTGTCCCTCTCCTGTTGCAGTGTAGATGGCCACATAGAGCTGAGGGCCTCCGTGGCCTGTTCTAAACATGCCGTAAGGTTTTGAGGAGCCTGTCCTTATGTTGAGGGGCCGAGGAAGCTGCAGCCACTCATGAAGTGCTGGTTTGTGAGAGAAATGTGGGTTGGCTGGGCCTATTTCTGACAGGTGGATGTTGGATTGCCAAGCAGTCTGTGAAGACCCAGGACAGGGTGCTGCATGGACAACTTTGTCTTAAGGTTTGCCTGCCCTTAGTGCCCTGACTGGATATTCCCAAATGTGATTTGGTTTTGTCACACTGGGAAACTAACGCAGAGGACAGGATACAATGGGTGAAGAGGGGTGGCAGCAGGGAAAGGAAATCATGTTCTCTGACTATAGCTGACTCTAGAAAGAGTTGATATCACTGATACTCATGCTGGTAGGCACCAAGCAGAACTTTAGCTTGGGTCCCCTAGGAGGTGATGAGTGGGGGGAAAGAGACTACAGAAGCAGCAGGCAGTAAGGCAAATGAAGAGCCATACTGGGACACTGCCCTAGCTGTTTATGGGGATTAGTAGGAAAATACATACAGTCAGTTGCCACAGAAAGATGTGAAATGGGTGGGAACTGAGCAGAGACAAGGAGGCTAGGAAACACTAAGGCCAATTTTGGCTGAATGGTTTTACTGCATACCATTTTAGAGTGCTCAACTGGTGATAAGAAGCAGAACAAACAGATTCTGAAATTTTAAAAGCTCTGCCTTTCCAGTTCTGCAAGGAAGCAGGGAGACAGATGCAGATAGAGACATGGGTAGTGCTCATAGGGGGCTGAATTAAGAACGGTAGAGCATGCTTCTAAAATGACTAAAGGAAAAGAATGGGAGCATTAGACAGTAACAGTGAGAACAGGGAGATGAGGATAATAGAGCAGCTTGACTACTGTGGTGGGCTGACCTTGCCTGGCTGCCGGGCACCCACCCAGCCACTCTTTCAATCCCTCTTCTCAGCAAGACAGGATAAAATAAAATGAAAGAACTCGTGTTGTGATAAGGATGGAGATTGTTCATAAGTTACTGTAATGGGCAAAACAGACTCAGCTTGGGGAAAATTACCTTATTTTACTGACAGTAAAAGAACAGGATAGTGAGAAATTAAAATAAAACTAAAAATACCTTCCTCCCGCATTGTCTTTCCAGGCTCAAATTCTCTCCTGACCCTTCTACATCCTCCCAACCCAAGCAGCACAGGGTGGTAGGGAATGGGGTTGTGCTGTGCTTCAGCAGTGCTGTTCCTTCTTCCTCACACTATTCCCCTGCTCCACATGGGGTCCCTCCCATGGGATGGAGTCCATGGGCTGCTCCAGTGTGGGTCCTTCCCATGGGCTGCAGTTCAGGAACTGTTCCCACACGGCTCTGTACCATGGGGTCCATCTCCCAGGAGCAAACTGCCCCAGCACGGGTCCCCCACGGGTGGCAGCTCCCTCCAGATCCCCTGTTCCTGCATAGGCTTCTCTCCTGCATAGGCTGTAGCTCCGGCCTGAGGCCTGCTCCTGCAGGGGCTCTCCATGGGCTGCAGACTCCTCCAGGCCACATCCACCTGCTCCACCGGGCTGCAGCGTGGAGATCTGCTCCATGTGGGACCCATGGGCTGCAGGGGGACAGCCTGCTCCACCAGGGGCCTCTCCGCAGGCCACAGGGGAACTTCTGTGCTGTGCCTGGAGCACCTCCTGCCCTCCTGCTGCACTCACCTTGGAGCAGGGCTGCTTCTCACTCCTCATTCTCCCAGCAGCTGTTGTCACACAGCAGTTTTTGAAGTTATCATAGAGGCACTACCAGCACTGATGATGGGCTCAGCTTTGGCCAGCAGTGTGTCTATTTTGGGGCTAGCTGGAACTGGCGCTGTCTGACATGGCGCAGCTGTTGGGCTCTGTTCACAGAGGCCACCCTGGCAGCCTCCTCCTTTCTACCAAAACCTTACAATGTTAACCTAATACAACTGTGCAAAGCGGTTGGAATAGATGAGTTGGATTAGAAATGACAATGTTATAATTGAGGAAGACTCGTGCAGTCACTAATGTTTCTCATTCAAATTTCTGATAGATTTAATTATTATGCTCTTTACCAATACCTAGTATTTGTAAGTATTTAGTTTGCCTTTGATGCTGCATTAACATATGTCAAGTGGCAGAAAAAGTGAAAATGGTATCTGTCTGAAAGTTAAAATTCCATTTCATTTATATGTTTTTCCTGTGATTGCTGTTCATTTTCTGTCTCCAGTCTTAGCAGTCTTAAAACAATGAGATTTCTATTCAGACGTTCCTTCATCACTTCACTGTGAAGTTCTGCAAACTGCCATGTATGTTTCTGCTACAGAGAACAGTCTTCTGTTTGTATATGTGCTTAGGTTCCTGCCAAACCGGAAATCTCAGATATGCAAAGTATGACTTCAGAGTTTCTCACTACAGTCCTAGTAATTCTCTAGGCAAGATTTTTATCACAGAAATAATATAGATTACTACGTAGGTATTTTTACAATGTAAAACTTTTTGTTGTTGTTTTGTTTTTATTTAAACCAATCAAATTAAAAGTCAAGATGATGCATTCCCTTTTGCAGATAGAAATATGAAACAATTTCGCTGTGAATCAGTACATCTAGGCAGCCAGAAGAACTAAAGGTCTAATCCAAACTCCATTGAATCTGCAGGCTCTTCAATGCTATTGAATTTAGTTGGCTATACATCAAAGTCTAAAAAAAAAAAACACAAAAACAAACAAACAAACAAACAAAAAAAAAAAAAAACAAAACACAAAAAAAAAACAAAGATTAAAATCAGTCCTCATCATGATCAATTTTCTGTTGAATATTAATCATGGTGTTGCTTTGTTCAGCATTGCATTAACTTTGTGGGGCAGACACGAAGAAGTATTATTTTTGTTTAGATTCATCTTATGGCTACAACCAAAGTTTTTCCAAATGTTCCAGTCTTTTGGCATCAATTTTCAAGGCTTTGGAGCCAACCTGAATACTGATGTTTTAGTATAGTAACAATCCGCATTTTGCAGAAGTCTGGTATGTCTGATGTGTATTTATCACAGATGCATTCATTTGGGCATAGTCATAAGATGAAGGTTTCACGAATATGAAAATGCATAGAGATTAATTTTTCATTCCAAAGATCAATGACAGGTTTTAGGCAGGCAAGTGAGCAAGAACTGTTACAGGAACCTATTCCCCTGTGAGTCTTTGAGCATCCATGGCACTGATACGGACAACATTTATCATTGTGTCCTGTATAGCATGAGCACATTGGTGATATTTATCAAAGATGCATCTGAAGAATCATAATTTCTACATCCATTATTGGATGAAATCCAAAAACAGAACATTAAAATGATGAAATCATAGCTGTTATCATGATTCTTTCAAAGTTTGAAAAATGTTTAGTTTATTAGAGGTTTGAGATAGCATAAATTGTACCCGAGTTATTCTCTCTGCTCACAAAATCAGCTCAGCACGGGAGGCAGGGAAAAGAAAAAAGCTGGAAAGGCTACAGAAGTAAAACATGATGTGAATGTCAGAGTTAATACTGACTATTGAAATGCTCTTTATTTTTGGCAATCTTTTCTTTTGGGGCTTGGACTTTAAAACTTAAAGTATAATCAGCATACATTTTAGTCTTAATATTTGCAGAGAGTGTGGGAAGTTAAGTACAGAAAGAAGGCCATGAGCTGTATACCTTTTTCTGTAGAAGAAATCAAATAAGGAGATAAACCAGATAGGACAGACAAACAGTAACCCTAACCTAGTGCATTGCATGTACCTCCTCAGTTTGCCTGTCAAGCAGCCAGATAGATGCATTTCCTTTCATGGTGGCAGGGAAAAACAAGACTACATAAGCTCTGCTGCCATCACTGTTCAGCTGAAGGCATCAGGAGCAGGACTGTCATATACATGGCCACAGCAGGAACTGCTGGATGTATTTCTTCCTTTTCTCTTTCTCTGATCTTTGCTCAACCAAAAGAAGAATTTTCAAATCACTGTAATTGAGTTCAATTTACAAGTCACTGAGTGTGTTGCTAAATGGAGCTTCTGGAAAGAGTATTGTTTCTCACAGCTGACAGTAGATGTGATCACTATGAAGGATACAAGACAGAATCCAGGAAGGGCAATGGTAGCATATTTCTAGAGTCAACTGTAAAATAAATATTACATTTATCCAACTATGAGATACATTTAATGGGTACTATTTTAGGGGCTGACTAAGGAAGCACGTAATGCAGGAGGAAGTATTGTGGAACTCTTGTCACAGTAGTGCTATGATGTAGTATTGGCTTTCTCTAAGTGGCCATAAAACCCAGGAGAAAATATCCACTGTCAAAGAAGTGCTTTGCACTGAGTCTCACCACTTTTGAAGTCATAGTGGTAAGCTTAAGACAGTTATTTGTACAAACAGATTTAATTAGAAGGGTACCCAAGTAAACTTTCAGAACTGAGCCTACATATTTGAATACAATTTCTTAAGAGTCTACAAGAATCATAGTTCATAGTTTGTATTTCTTAAAGTTGCTTTACTGAGAACATTTTCAGCAATTTTGTGACTGAGAGAGAAAGCACATAGTATGCCTTAAGAAGAATTGCTTTTGTTAGGATGTCTTGCCTCGGCTTATTTCCAGCAGGAAGAAAACATGCTATGATATAATTACATTACTGTTTTTGAATTTCTCTTCTCTGAATCCTCTAGGCCAGAAGCAGGATATTTTATGTGGCTCTGGATTATTATTTTAATAATCCTTTATTCCCCAGAAACATGGCTTTATTCAACCAAAAATACTTCAATTTCAATCTGAATTTAACAATTACATCAGTGGAAACTTTTCTGAAAGCCTTCTAGATAATGAAACCTGAAAGGAAAGAGCATATTTCTCTATGCTCCTTTTATTCAGCGGTTAGGTTATTCACCTGGGGTGTGGAAGGACCGCCTGAAGTGATCTGCAGTTATGTTGGAGTGCACCAGTTAGTGTTTTCAGCAGTCTGCCTTGGTTAAACAATCTAAAATCAGTGCTTTATATGGGTCTGTCAAGCAAGTGGAAATATGGTTTGGAGCTGAGCAGAGATTCGGAACCCAGGTTTCTAGCAGGTTATTAAGGTGCATCAAGGCATTCTGAAATTGGTTCTTTGTAAAGACTAGGAACCAGCAATCCTGTCTCTCAGCATGCAGTTTTTGGTTAGAGGCAATGGCACCAACCTGGTAGTGCCAGTGACTTTAGAGCTCAGCAGGCTTTCCTCCACAGGTTTTAGAGGTAAGACAGTTTTGACAGGCAGTCTGAGGCTGAGTGCATGTGAAGCAAAACAATTCGCTGTTGTTTTCAGGATTTGTCAAGGATGTCATCCAGTTTTTCAGTTTGAAATTAACTGTACTGAGGTTTATAAGAGTTCTTTGCAGGTTAGTTCTTGTTGACGCATTGCATCAGTTTAATCAGATCAACTTTAGCCTCTCACCTAATCTCACGGATGAGTGTTGTGCCACAGACTCCAAGCTGGTACTTGCTGCTTGCTGATGAGTCACCCAGTGCAGACCTTTACTGCCAGGTTTAGAGCCCAGATATGTTTGTCCTTGACTTTACAGCCCATTTTCCCGTACCTTTTGGAAGTGAGCTGGCTCACGTAGAGCTGACTTGAGTGTAGTCATTTTCCTTTTCAAGGTGAATTCTTGTAATGCAGAAGTGTCTTTAAGGTGTGGGAGACTTTTGTTTGTTTTGTCTTGCCTTTTATTTTCTCCTCCTCCCCCCATTTTTTTCCCCTAAAAAAGGCTTTGCATTCTTTTGTAGGTCTAGGTCCTAAATTAGGTGGTACTATGAAACTATTTATAAACAAAGAACTTTTTAGACCTAGTCACTTCTTTGGTAATTTCTGCTTTACAATATTATTTATCTGTACACTTACCCTTGGTGAATATTTAGAATAAAAAAGTGTTCATGGTTTTGTAGCCAGGTTCATTTCTTCTTACTGTATTTCAGAAAGAATGTAAACAAAGCCCAGCCTTACACTTATGACTCCTCTGTTTGGGTGTGAGTGAGAGGAATCCTGCAAAAATTGTTAATGCCATGAATGTCTTCATTTAGAGGTACAAAGCCTGCACGATATGAAAATAGATACATTTTTGCTCTATGATGAATTTTTGGCTCATATGGGTCAATTTTCCCATTAAAACTCCATAAATAACTAACTCGAGTTATAAATACTAAAATCAAGTGAGTACATTTCCGTATGATGTTAGTTGCTTTTTGTCATTAAGCAGCTGTGCGGATTAAAAAATAAGTGCTTGTACTATGCTTTTCTCTGATTTTTCTCGCCAAGTTTTCATGTGTTTTTTAAGCGAAACCAGCAAACTAATAATTTTGCTTTAAGCATGTGTGCTTCGCGAAGGGATTTAAAAAAACAAAATGTCTCTGTTTTGCAGCAGTAGTATGTAAAATGATTGAAAGCCCACTGCAGTTGAAGGAAAGACTTTCACAGGCTTCAGCAGGCTTTTGGCAAAGCCCTTGTTGTTGATGGTTAAGGTGTGCAAGAATGCAAAGGATAAAATGATTATTTCCTGAATATACACAAAATGAGAAGTGAACATTAAAATGCATGGTATTATACCAGTAAGTCTGTACCCAGGGGTCACATGCACTTCTTTCTCAATAAACAAATGTGACACATGATGTGACATTGAAATGGTGCCATGCAACCTTAAACAGTACCCAGGACTGTATTTCCTGTTCCTCATTATATTTTAATTAAATATTGAGGGACAGTTTGTTTACATCAGGCTTTTATTCTGTTAAAATTTATGCTGGCTTATTATTATTGTTAGTGAAATAGTTGGAGCAGCAAGTTGGTGATTAGTGTCAATTTCTCTTGTGACCCAAGAAAGTTAATATAAATAACACTATTAATTTACAATTGTCAGATGAACAGTTTTGCTGACCTGGAATATACTTAATTTTCTTAAGCAAGATCCAGATGAATAAACCGAAAGCATTTTAATATATGCACCTTATGTTCTTATGGACCTTATGTGTGCTGTAATGGGATATGTGAACTGTGCTATATAGACAGTGCATAATACTAATAAAAATCTGCAAACATTATACAACACTTATTTTTATGTATAAGTCTGGGGCCAGGAACAGTGCTTTTTATGTTGCCTTAATTGCCCTCCTTTCTCCTTGTTATGCTGCATGTTTTCTTCTTCTCTGACCAGCTAACACATTTCTAACTTTCAAGAACTTTTGTATCTCATTTATTAAATTACTGAAAGGACAGAATGAAAAATAAATAAATAAGTTCCAGAAAGTACAGTTGTACTAGCAATTGGAACTGCCTGTCTTATATTTTTGTCATACCTCTCTCTCCTCATTATCTTTCAGGAAATAAATCCTGATCTCAATATAATGATTTAAGTGTTAGCACTGAGTAACATGAAATGTGTGAAAAACACAAACCCCAAATCAAACCAGAAGAAACTCTAAAACCATATCATTATTTAATGTAAGAAGCATTTGTATTAGGCAGATGGAAGCAGTGTTAGAGCTGAGGATGAGTACTTTATAATACAAAGTATCTTTCAAATCCTTTGGATGACATTATAGACATAGGTATATTTGAAAGTATATGTATTGACCATGTGCTAGGCTAATTAAACTTCTTTTTCAGTGTTACAAAATGCACAGTTGGCAATGAGGAAAGGAAGATGAATTTTGAGAGAGAAACACCACTTTCAGCTCTGATGAAAAATTATTTTCCCAGCTAGGAAAAGAAATTGTGCCTCATGCCATAAATCTCATAGTCATCAGTAAAGTTACTTAAAAAAGAAACAGTTGCCTCTCCTTCTGAGAAGCTAAGTCACCTTTACAGTTTAGTTTTATCTCTCAAGTAACGACCTAATTCCTAGGGAGCTGCCAGAGATATGTTGTTAGCAAGTATGCTAGGGAACAGGGCATTTCTAGCCACCTGTTCTGAAGAAAAAGAAAAATTCTTTGATATAGAAAGGTGTTTTGAGGCTTCTTGAAAGAAGGAAAGGAAAAATAAGAATATGGGACAGTTTTATTCAGTTTGGTTCTGGAAGGTAAAAAAAAAAAAAAAAAAAAAAAAAAAAGTAAATGGAAGAAGAGTTAAGCATTTCTTAAAAAGAAAGGGTGTGTTTTGGAGAAATGGAAAGGAAGATATCAAGAACTTGGTATCGTTTTGTAGAATCATAGGCTGATATTAACCGGAAGGGAGCTGTGAAGATCACATGGTCCAACCCTCACTCAAAGAAGCAAAATCGAAGGTGAGGTTGCTCACAGCAGCCTTGTCTAGTCAAGGTTTGAGGGATGGATATTCCACAGCTTCTGGGCAACTTTGCTCATGTGTCTTCACCATAAGGTTAGTTACATTTCCTACCATCTGATCAATTCTTTCAAGCTCTCTTCAAAGAGTCCATCTATTGGACTTGATTCAGTATTTCAGTGTATTTCTTTCCCTGGGGAAGCAAAAACTGCCCATGGTGCTCCAAGTATGGTCTCACATGTGTTGAACAGAAGGGAGCAGCCCCTTCCCTTTACCTGTTGGCTGCTCAGCTGCAAACACAGCTCGGTCTCTTTGCCTCTGTTCACCACAAGGGCAAACTGCTAACGCATGTGAACTGCTAACTTGTGAACGTCACTTTTCTGCAGAGCTTTTCCCTCACCAGTGGATGTCCAGCTGAGGTTATTTTCTCCCATATATAGGATTTTTTTTGTCTTGCTGTTGATTTATTGCCACTAAACTTCTTGAGGTTCCTGTCAGGCATCTTCTCTAGCCTCAAGGTCTGCCTGAGCAGCAGCCCTGCCCTCCAGGCTATTTATCACTCCTCTAAGCTTAGGATCATTGATGAATAAATCCATTGATAAATACAGTTGATGCCTTGTGCTTACCTGGATGCTCAGTTGCTTCTCCTGCCTTAGCCCTTTGGCCTTGGGCCATGCATATTAGAAATGTTTCATTGTTCTGCTCTGAGTGATGAGCTCAAAATAATAATAATAAAATCTTTGTTCTTAGTGTTCTGCATTCAGCTTCATCATTGGAAACCTGCTATTCATTCCTCCAGGTGTCTTTTTTCTTGCCCTTAGCTGCTCATCAAAGTAGGGATGTTGGACCTAGAAGAAATGATGGTTAGTAGTTAGGAAACTGGCTGTTGTATAAAGGATTACAAGACTAGCATGATAATGTTGTGAATTTTAAATTAAAAACAAGAAATAAAATCCCAGAACTTTTCACCTTGGGATTCACTGTGTCCCTGTCCACAACATCCTAGCTAAGGGGTCAGAGCTGAGAAACAAGCTGGTAGATATCCTGAGCCCTGCCTACAACATGAAGTTTGTGCACATGAGACATCATTTGAAAAAAAAATGTTCAAAAAAAAACTTCATGCATGTTTTATGTATCAGTGAGCATTCTCAATAAATTCCTAGGACTGTCTGCACGCCTTCCAGTCATACTCTTCTTCAGAAGTCTTGTTTGCTTTGGTTGGCTTATGCCCTTTGGGGACTGTCATCAGGACTCTGTGCTGGCCTCTTCCAGGTTCTTTGGTTTGTTTAGGAGAGAAGGAACGGGATCATTTATTTTCAGTGAAATGTAAAGATCTTGACCATCTGATACTGCTTTTCCTTCTCTGTCCTGAGAGCCATTTGCTTCAAGTGAATTAAACTGGGTTACCTCCCACCACTTTTTCAAACAGCACATGCTAATCTGCCTGACTGCCTGCAGCTGGTTAGAGGGTGCCCACAGGAGCTGCGCTGCTGCCAGCGGTGTGGTCTGGCTGACACTGGTCTCGATGTCATGAAAAAAATGGGTCCCTGCTGCCCAGACACAAACAGGTGCTCACTTCTCTTTTAGGGCCGTGCCTGCAGTGCTCATGTGCTGCTTATGTGGTCGGCAACTATGCCTCTCTTGCTGCAGCCATTAGTATATGAACTAGTAAAATTAAATTAGGTGTAGCAGCATATATTCGGCAGTCACCATTCTTTCTGCAGTACAGATACTCCTTCCAGGTGGGATACAATATCCACACAGGGAGTCCATATGCAAAAACTGGAGTGTGTTACTCTACTCATAGTTTATTTTCAACAGCCTTCTGATTTGGGTAAAATGAAGGACTCTGCACATGTGGGCATATTTAGCAACATCAATTACAACTGGGTTATCTGCAGCTAGCACAGCAGCCAAAATAGCACAAAGCTTTGGCCTTCTTTGCAAAGAGTTAGTGCAGATTGGGAATGGGTGTTGCATTAAATTTGGTACCCCTGACTTAGCTCCTGCTGTGGCATACGCCTCTTCCACAGTAAGAGTGCCTTATTTCAAATTACTCTAATACGTTTTTGAAGAAAGGTCAGCTACTTCTGAAAAGGCGTGATTAATTTGCAATAGATGAGTCCTACTGGGAATTGGTCAAATGCACAGCAATTCCAAAATAAACCTCTGTGGAAAGGGTCCTGTCTTTATTTCAAATACTGCACTCAAGTGAATTGGTGAGGTGTCTGTGCTGTGCACCTTCTGAACTGAGCCCCAAACAACCTGATTTGTAAATGTTCATTTTTCTCCCAGCTTCACGGGAAGAGGTAACTTTTCAGCCAGCCTTCTCCTTGTCCCATTTGAATCATGTTCTAGCAAGACAGCTGGATATTTGTGTTGCATTGAATATTGTTTAAGTGGTGCACAAGAGGTGACATGGTAATCATCATGCATGAGGAAGAAGCTAGTGCTGGAGCATTTGTACTTGAGTAATCCTGCACTGGTAAATCTGATTTATGTTAATGTGGAGACCAGTGAGCTTTAAGGTTGAGAGTTTTTTCCCCTTGCAGTTTGAAGTACAGCTAAGAAAGGACTGAGCCCTTCTAAAGTGCATGAACTGATGAGGGATGTGAAGGATGCTCAAAACTACGTACACAGTAATGTGTTACACTAGGACTTATCTCCACTTGTTCATTTATGCTTCCGTTTGTGTTGACATGTCTTGCTGTGGAACTAATGATGCCTATATGTTATCATACTGTTGTCTTTGTAAGGGTTATGGTTAGGAGTGAAACACAAACACATAAAAAATAAATCTATTGCATCCTCACCTAGTAAACATAATAATACCTGAGTCAAGAGGGAGTTGAATAGATGTGTGTTTCCTGTTCCACCCAATAAGACAGATGTGATATCAGTTAGCAGGGAGTCAGGATTATAGGAAAAGATGATCTCCTTCACCATTTAATGTGCCTGAGCACAGACTTCTCCCCAAACTGATTTGAGATACTCACGTCTTACTCAGATTTCCTATTTTTCTTAAAGGGTATGGAAAGTCAAAATGTAATTTGAATCTAGCTGTAATTTATAATCCAATCCTCTCCGTTCAGGTGAGTTATGCCTTGGATTCCTAATGATCACAGCAGGCAGAGTCCCTTCAGTGTGTCTATTTCAAAACTTGTGGTCTCAGTCCTGAAATTTATTTTTATTGCAACTAGTGCTAATCATCACTAGCTTACAAAATACAACGTTAACTGGGAAAAAAAAAATACTTTAAAATATTTTTCTTCACAGAATTTATACCTAAAAAGAGCTAAAATCCCTCCACCCCCAAATCCCTCCTTGTGAATTTAGTTCTACTTAGTGGTTTATTTGTGTTGTAATTTCTTTTGCTTGAGTTGTGGATTGACTACTTTACTGGATGTGGCTTCACAGAGAATAGTGCTGCATGTATGAAAAAAAATGGCAAGTGGCACAGAATGGATGTGATTCATAAACATTTTAACAGCCAAATGTAATACTTGATAAGATACTAGAAATTATATGGTATAGATTTTCAGAATCAAAGAATGCCCATGCCCTTTCTAGCTTGCAGGAGTTCTATTTTTAGAGAGAGTCCAAGCACAATTACAGTCACACTTCAGAAAACATTATTTTAAGTGCAGTGTAACTGAGCCAGCCAAAGCTTTGAAGTGCATCTGCCTACATGTTCTCTTATTAACTGGCTCCCCAAAGACAATGACCAAAATGGCTTTTAAACCCAAAGGAGCTGACTTTTATTCAAGTATAGCTTAGGAAAAATTAGTTTTTAAATAGAGAGGAAAAATAAAAGTGACTAGGTAAAACAGCTTAGATTAAGAAGAATTCATAATTAACTCTCCCCATGCCTTTAAGTGGAGGAGGAATCCTTACTTTCAGGCTCTCCTGTTGGCTTGGTGGTGGGGTGGATTACAGAATATCCTGTGACATATCCATGGTACCTGAGGACACTTTTTTTTGTTGTTGTTCTACATTCAAAAGCCTCTTACACTTCACAGCTCTTCTCTTACAGTTCACACTTGCTAACTGTGTACTGTACCTGCTTTCTTTTTGTCTCTAAACCAGCCCTTGAACCCGGGGGACCACTTTCCTGGATAAGGGCAATCATATCAAAAAAATGAGCCATTCCCCATTTTCCTTCAGGATTACCCTGTGACCAGTCATCTCTTTTTAAAATAATGTGTATGAAGTCTGGAAGAAAACAATTAAACAACTAAATAAATTGTGTCCATCACAGTGAAATTATAAGAATTTGAAATTACAAGAATTTGCAGTATTCAGGTGTAATTCTGGCTTTATTCTCTTGAATTTACAGGTCTAACATTAAAGCATAGTATCAGCAGGATTTAAGCAGTTGCATTTTGGAAATAAATGGCTGTAGTATTTGTTGTCTCATAAATACTCAACACTAGATTTTCAAATCTGAGTATTTTTCAGTGAATTTAAGTGAGTTGAGATTTATTTCTTTTTCTTAAGCACCTGTGTTTTGGTTCTGAGTTGCACTGACAGACCCTGGTAACCAGCCAGACAAGTTTACACATACTGATTTCCAGGGAAACAAATTTACATATGTTAGCTATCCAAGCATATTATACCCAGCCTTCCAGGTGGTTTTTGTTCCAATAAAAATTGATTCTTTTACGTTTTCTTGGTGTGCGTCATTCCTTGTTGCACTGAAAGTAGTATGTTCATCTAGATTATGGACAGTGCTTCTTAGCCAATACAAGTCTAGTGAATTTGGCTCTTTGTCATGGAGAAGGTAACTTTTTCACTGAAACCAATGCCAGTCCTGAAAATGAAGCAAACTCTCATCCACAGTCTTCTACTTTTTCTTATGGGTATTGCTTGCTTGCATCTCTAGATTATTTTGATATTGCCCTTACTGCCCTTGTTACTGTTTTAACATGTTCTGAGTGTTTAAATCCATTGACTTTTATGTGGGATGCATTTGTTGCCAGCATTGTTACTTACCATGCAATGTTACTTACGTGCATCTTACACAAACTTGTACATCTGCAGTCAATGTCATGCCAGATTCAGTTACTTCTGCTTCTTTACATTTTGTATGCCTTTTTTTTTAATGAACAGCACATTTGTAAAAATAATCTGGAGGACTATTAGGAGAGACAAAGAACATGATAATGAGAATTCTAAAATAAGTTTCTTCTAAGCAAACATTATTAAAATCTAGGATAAGTCAATGAATTATGATAGTTAACAATAAAGTTTTGCTTTTAGAATAATATAAATTTCAATCACAAATCTCAAGATGAATTCTCAAAGATCATCCTCAAAGTCAATGTTTGGTGAGGATGATCAAACGTTTCTGTGTAAATTCCCTAATCTCTAAAAATATGAAGCAACTGTGGTCAGCCAGGATTAAAAAATAAATCATGTTTAAATTAACACAGCTTTAACATGCTAACAATTGAAAAGCAGACGGTAAGTTAGCCATAACATGATCTCTTTCTTTATGCTTCTGTTCATATGACTTGCTTACCAAGGCATACATATATAACCTAACGAGCAATGGCAAAGCGGGTTAGGAAAGCAGTGTTTACCTTCCATCATCCTTCTATTCAGGCCAGCTTAATAAAATCATTGCAAGCTGAGTCACAGCAATGTGCACTTTTATCATGATTTAAGAAAGCTCCACACTGAAAACTGAAGTGGACAGAACAAGCAATAATTTTTTTTTTTTTTTTTTGAAAACAATTACTGCATCTTCAATATCAGGGAAATCTCAATGTCAATAAGTTTGATTTGAAGGTCTGTCTTAGATTCAGGCAACAGAACCTATCCACAGAAGCTTTGAGGGGTTGTTTGCTCTCTGCTGTAAAGTTTTCCTTCCTTCATTTCACTTTTTTTTTTCCTCCTTTTTGTTACTGTCCAAATTTCTTGCACCGGTTTCAAAAGAGCTATTGTCATGTGGGGCTGAACTCTTATAAGAATACCTCATATGAGACTAACCACAGGGAAAGTTGAATTCAGTCTTTGGCGTTCATTGCATGATTCCTTGAAAAGTAAATGTGTTTCAAGTTGCAGGCAATCTGGAATGTTTATATAGTTTCTGAGGTGTATCATCAATTTGAATCTACTGCTGAAATTGACTGTGATATATGTTTTCATTTATCAGTGAAAGCAAGCTACATTCAAGCACATAAATTCAGTAGCATTGTTGGCTGTACACAAGTATTGTCCTGACATAGCATATTAATAGTTTATATTTTCTACTTTTGAGACAAATGAAGAATGATACAGCTCGTGAAATATAAGCACACTTGTTTTAATCATATTTGCATGATGACAGGTTGACTGCTTTATACTGGTGTATTTCTGTATCTGAAAAGTGGTAATCTTGATAGATCTGTATATCTGGACTTTAAATTATATTTTTTTTTATTTTTTGTACTATTATTTCTAAGGATACATAAAACATTCTCAGGTACACACTATTTATAAAGCTACAATTCTTCTACTGTTTTTATATTTTTATGAAAGTGCAAGCAAAGTGCCTCTATGTGATATCTGGCCATAATCTGATTCAGTTTTATAATTTGTTTGTTTTGTTGTAACATGATTCTCCCAGTGTCCTGCGGGCTAAAAGTACATGCATCACATGGGATCTGTGGGTAAACAAATATTCAAGAATTGAATAATGTGAACTGAAAGCACCCTGTAACAGGCCCCAACACATTTAGGTTGCATGACCTGGATGATTGTATTTATCAGAGAACAGGCGAAAGCATGAGTTATCTCTTAGAAAGTTAAGTCATACTGTATGGGGTTATGTAAAGGCAATGTTAACCTTGTGATTTACGTGTACAAGGAACAGACAAATGGAAAAATATAGAGACCTGTTGTAACGTCACCCCAGTATCAGGAAGGCCACCTTCTCTACCAGTAGTCTCAGAGTATTTAACTAAAGTTGGAGCAGTATTAATATGATATTGGTTGATAGGAATGCAAACTTCTCTACAAAAAGCAAGAACTATCCAGACTGTATTGTTGTCTACAAAATGAATGTTAAAAGTATTGCATCTAACAGCTAACAAAATTCTGCTTGGATTGGTTATTGCCTTGTGCGAGAAAAAAAAAAAAAAAAAAAAAAGTACAAAAAAAGTTACTAATAGAAATTTAGACCTTGACACTAATGCATTATCAATATCTTATTTGAATAAACAAGTCATTGTTTGTGTAGTACTTGAGTACCCAATATTGAAAAACTACTTCAGTCAAATTGCCATCATCCCAAGAAAGTGCAGGCAACAAGATACCTGCTGGAAATGAGGTGCAGGTGCGACCATTCCCCCACCAGGAATTGTCCTGACAGTCTCCTCCATCACCTTCCCATTTTCCTGGGGAAGAGCAAGTATCTGTGGAGCTAATCTTCAGGAAAAGCTCCGAAAAAAGTCTTGTGGAAATCCTGATAAAAGGGATAAGCAGTGAAATGAACTAAGATGTTGGCAATGCACAGAGACTTCTCTAAAAGACATCTTTTAGAATCAGTCTAATGAGGAACTGTTCTTTCTGAGTTAATCTCTGCCAGATTACTCAAATTAGTGCACCTTTGTCTCTGAACAGGGCTGCTCTGTCAGGTTCATTTTGTAGGTTGTTGATCAGTAAATGAGAATTTAATTCATAGATCTCAATAAAGTGGCTGTTTTTTTTGTGTGAAATGTTTTACAATCTCTGATTTGTAGGTGAGATAATTAAAGCACAAAAGAAGTGAGGCAGTTAGTAAATCAGCAGCAGAGGTAAGAAGGTGAGGACAAAGTTCTCTTGATTCTTGAAATAGCGTGCTAGCTACAGGGATCTGAATTAACTTTTACAGAAACTGTGTCATATACAAAATTTATATGAACCATAAAGGGAAAGGATTTTATAATAATCCAGCATTTGCATCTGACTCCTCTCCAAATTGTCTCACCTTCACTCTGCAGGAATCGTAGTGTTGATGACGTTTTTAAATCTCCTGCTGTTTATTTCACTTGTGGAGCAAAAGCAATGTGATTTTAATTATGAGACCATTTGTGCATTTCAGATTTCAAATCAAGAATATCACATACTTCCAGACATTATCCTGGTGGATTGCTGCAAGTTTAAACAGAGAAGTTGTTTGCAGTAAATTTGACTACTCCACAATTAATCCAGCATGTAGTTTCCAGCAAATTGTACCATAAGGGCTTCCTTCCCAAGCCAGTGTTCACATCTGCATTTTTGTCTTTCAATGTTCATAATGGAGTTTTCTTCCATTAGTTTGCCTAATCCTTTTTTTGAACTCATTTGTAATGTTCTAGAAAATTCGAAGTTAACCCAGCTGTTTGATCACACTGTGTTAGAAGAATACTTCGTTCTGTTTGCTTTAAGCCTGATATTTTTCAACTCCTGACCCTTAGCACTCCTGTTATCAGGAGCAGAGAACAGACACTCCCTGTTCACCTACTGCATGCTGCTTTTCATTTTGCAGACCTCTGTTGCACCCCTTCCATCATTCCTTTTCCTGTCTGCAGTGTCTAATTGTGTTCCTTCAGTTTGCACAAAAGGGTTATTGTTCTCATTGTTTGATTTTCTTTTTCTAGTAATAATGTATTTTTTGAAATGCAAAAAGGAGCAGGTAACTCTGAATTCGAGCACATTACAGATATATGCTGTGACA
Source organism: Aythya ferina (assembly GCF_964211825.1). Lineage (NCBI taxonomy): Eukaryota > Metazoa > Chordata > Aves > Anseriformes > Anatidae > Aythya > Aythya ferina. Next base: position 85,707,034 of record NC_140297.1, read on the forward strand.
TAATGAACTCCTCTTTGTTCTCTCTTTATTTTCTGATGTTCTGTTCTTTCTGGTCACAAATGAGCATTTTGCTCTTTGTTTCCACAGAACTATTAGCAGTGAGGATAAGACCTCTTTTTGATCAGAGTTAGCTCATTCATTACAGCGTGTGCAGTCAGGGTTGCTCATTCCAGGTGTTTACTGGCACTGAACTCTGCTGTTTTGTTGCATCGTTGCAACGTGAGGTCCTTCTGCAACTGCCTACAAGCTCGTGAATATTTAGAGAGGAAGGGAAATGTTAGAAGTGAGTGAAATCTGTTTAATCCCTTAAATACAAAGATTACTGTCACAGCACATAATGTCACTAATGTGCCTCCTTTTATGCTTGGTTTCCTACAGAGTTCACTGGACACGGGCAGAAGTCTTCTATTAGCTCCTACTACTGCTGCACAAAGTATTCATTTTTATTTATCTTTCCTGTAAGAATGGCTTTTTCTGGACCTCCCTACTGGTCATCATTGTGAGGTTTGAGACTCCGGTGGGAGAACATTGACACATATAGTTTATGTTTTAGCCAGCAGGCAGGCTATTTTGTAGCCTCTGAGGAGTTTGGGAAAGTATTAGATCCATGAACAAGTTGGTGTAATCAAGGCTGTGGACCTAGCTGGCTCCCAGCTGCCTTGTTATTAAGAGAAGCAATAATGTATCAGGCACTGGAACTGAAGGTGGAATGCATCATGATGACAAGAAAAAAGAAAAAAGAAAAAAGTGGTAGTATGAAATAAACTTCAGTAAATTGAAGGGTGATGTGGCCATCACTGTTGCTTTGGAAAACTCGAATGGTTTGATAATGCCAAACAAGTGCCATGATATTGCCACTGAATACACTATCATTCTGTTTTATTGGATAGGGGTGAGAGATGTTCTCAAGATCATTCTGTGTTTTATCTCTGTTCACGGAGACTGTGTATGTGCACTTCTTACTTGTGACTGGTATTTGGGGATTGCATGGTGTGCCTAGATAAAGGCAACTTGTGAAATTTCAGGTATCTTGTTTGCATAGACCCCAGCTGCTAGACCAGAAGGATTCCCATAGATCCTCTCTTGTGTTTGGCTCGGCCATCTAGGAACTGTGGGTGCCTAAGGCAGTGCTCCCTAACGGTCTGGGAAGGGCAGTGGAGACTGGATGCTTATAAGAGGGCACTTGTCAAAAACTAACTGAAAACTGGTTGGTTGCAGAGGAAACTTTTAAAGGAAGAAAGCTTGATGATGACTCCACAGTAACAGTGAATCATAATTCAGGGAAAATAATTAAAACAGGGAATTATGTCTGTGGTAAAATAAAGTAAAAGCTTATACGAAGCAGCATATATTTGGCAAGAATGATTTGATTTAATGTCATTACTTCCTCATCTTCTCCAAAAGACTTTTTATATTGTTGTACTATGACATTTTTCCTATTTTTTTTATTTTTTTTTAATATCTCAGAATTACACAAAAAGTCTTCAGATCTAGTGAGTAGTTTTTCCACCTTACTCAAGCAGGAAGTAGTGCTAATGGGCAGGAACTGACACGCACTTGGCTGGAAGTTCATGTGCAATTCTTCTGAATTTTCATAGTGACCTTTCTCCTTAAAGCATGATGCAACATTTTCCCACAATTGCCGTAACAAAAGAGTCCCTTCAGATTTATTTCTATCTTTGTCTGAGTACATAAAATATGCAGCTTTGAAGATTGCTACCCAGAATAGCTAAAAAAACAAAACCAAACAACAACACACTTTATGACAGTTGAGCTTCATTTTCAGTCACTGAGGGCTACCATAAATGAGATTTCAGAGACCAGGGTTGTAGGATATTTTTTTTTTATGTGTGTGTATTTTCTTCAGCTTTTTAGAAAGGTGATGATTTTGATCAATACATTGCAGAAGTTGGTCAGAAGGCTTTATTTCTAAACTTTTAAGCTAAACCAGACAAAAAAGGAATAAACTGTATAACAGTTTATTGGATTCAGTGTGTTCCATGAATTACTGTTAATGGGCAAAACGTTTATTATATTTTCATTAGAAAAAGTAATGTAAATGAAGTTACTTTAACAAAGTTGAAAGAGGTTGATACAGTTGTAGGGTTGGTAGCAGGGTTCAATTTTAAGGCTTCTCTTTGTCCAATGTTTATGGAAAACTCCTCAATACAAAGTTTGCAATTTTATAGAGCCTTCCTTTTAAGGAAATTGTGATTCTCAGTAAAAGAATAGTGTCTTTTTGAATGTAATTGTTGAAAGTTAAGTTTGAAATCAGATTTTTTCTTCCCTCTGAGATTTCGGGTAGTCTTGAAAACTAGGCATGAACTACTAGATCCATTTTACAGAAGACAAAGCCGGAGTACTGAGAGATTCAAGATCCCAGCAAATCAGTCACAAAGTTATAATTAGAGTCCAGATATCTGTTATTCCAAATTTTTGTGTTTGTGCTGTTTATGAAGTTTTGAGATTGCTATTAACAACAAAAAAGAATAACAATTACTCCCGTTTTTTGTTGTTGTTGTTGTTGTTGTTTTTTATTGCTGTTGTTGTTGCTGATAAATACCTTCTAAGTCATATTCTAGGATGTTCCCTCATTCCATCTTTATGCCTTTGTAACTGAAGTTGCTCAGTGTGGAGGAGGAGGAGGAGAAATGTTTGTTTGTTTGTTTTCTGCTGCTGTGTCAGGAAGCAAATTCTGACAGGTTTTTATATCAGTAACTTACTACTAGAAGCACAACTGAAGGCAAGAGCCATTCTGAAATAAAAGTGACAACCATTGGAATTTTATGTCAGCAATGAAAATAATGTGTATGTTTTCCTTTCATAACACAGTTTTTATGTATGAATGCTTGCTTTTTCAACTAACAACAAAATCTGACAGGAAAGATTGTAATAGAATCACATCAAATGTCCTTCAAGAACATCTGATGTTTTCTGAAAAGTTTTTTTTTTTTTTTAAAGCATCCTTGTAAATGACCGATTAACTTCTCAAACAGTAGAAAATACTCATAAAGATCATGATCTATGCCACAAAGTTTAAAAATATGAATATAGAATGATTAAAACAAGAGAAATCTTAGTGAGCAAATGATCTGATTGGTATGATATATAAAACTGTTTAACGGGCTTTGAAAAAAGGGAGGTTATGGTGTTATTTTTCACAAGATGCAAACAAGCAGAGCTAAGCTAATTAAACTAAAGCCAAGATACAGTGTTAAGGATAATCCCTTTTTTCCAGTTCCAAAATTACCCTGTGTACAGCAAAATAGTAAAAATACAAAGAGAAACAGATACAGTCCATTTTGTTCTTAATTGTTGCTTGATATATGGTGTTGTGGTTTAACCCGGTGGTCAGCTCAGCACCACCCAGCTGCTTTCTCCCTCTCCCCAGGTGGGGTGAGACAGAGAATCAGAAAGGTAAAAGTGCGAGAGCTCATGGGCTGAGATAAGGACAGTTCACTGGGTAAAGCAAAAGCCATGCACACTAGCAAAGCAAACCAAGGAATTTGATCTCTGCTTCCCAGTGGCAGGCAGGTGTTCATTCACTTCCAGAACAGCAGGGCTCATCATGTGTAATGGTTCCTTGGGAAAACACCATCACTCTGAACGTCCCCCTCTTTCTCCTCCTTTCCCTCATCTGTTATTGCTGAGCATGGCCGCACATTGTAGGGCATCCCTTGGGCCGGCCTGGGCCAGCTGTCCTGGCTGTGTCCCCTCCCAGTTCCCGGGGCACCCCTCGCCTCCTAGCTGGCAGGGCAGAACCAGGAGCTGGAAAGGCCTTGGCTCTGTGTAAGCACTGCTAAAATATCAGTGTCTGAGCACCACTATTTTCATCAGAAATGCAAAACACAGAATTGTGTGAGCCTCTCAGAGAAAATTAACTCTACCTTAGCCAAAACAACAATGCATGGATTCTTTAATGGAAATTAAAGATTGCTAATGGGAAAGATTATAAATATGTTTAAATACCTAAAAATAAACCTTAGAGTTGAGTAATCTTTTGAGTAATCTAACAACTCAGTGACTTCTCTGCATATGTTCTATGAAAAATATTAGAAATCATTATATTTGTTAAATAATTTAATAAGCTTATATTAGAGCCCATTTTGAAAGAACGTTTGGTTTGGTAGGTCAAATAAAAACATTTTATTTTATTTTTTTTTTCACCAGTAGAGCCATTTTAAAAGTAAGTATTAAGTCTGAACAGTTTTTAAAACAGCTTAAATTAGTTCTAAATAAATATGTTTGCCTATACTTCTGAGAGCTTGTCTCAGAGTTCTGCCTTAATTTAAAGCTTCTTTCTTCTCAAGTACTTAGCGTGTTTGAGGATTAGAGAGTAAATATTCTTAATCAGAGTGAGAGGACAATGTTCAAAATTGGATGAAATGCCCAATGTCTGGGTGGAAAGTGGTATCCAAGAACTGTCTTCTCTGCAAAGGAGACATCTAAACTGATGCCCAGATGTAGTCTTTTGATTCTGAAGTGTGTCCTGCTCTGAAGCCTTACAGATACCTGGAGGTAGCTCATTAACAACTCAGTCACTAGAAAAAAGAATTTTAACATTACTTCAAAATGCACCAATGCTGACAGGTCAGGTTCTTCAAATCATTATTGTGAAAGATGCTGCACCATGTATAATCTCTTCCAAGTGCATTGAAGACAACGTACCAAGTCACAACTCTTTTTTTTTTTTTTTTTTTTTTTTTTTTTTTGATAACTTCTAAATGTCATTTCCCTTTACTTTGATACTTTTGCTTTGATTTTGCACTTTTGAGATGGTCCTTTCTTGATAGAAGCTTAATAGCTGTGTTTTGTTGGGGTGTGCTATTCAATTTCAAAGTGGAGGCTAATGTATGATTCTCAAATTCCTTCTCCTTGGAGAAAGTGCTCTCAGGCTTCTTGCTGACAGTAGGAAATGGGACCAGACTTCTTTGTACTTCACGTATCAACACTGAGACAAAGTTTTTCATACTGCAACGGATCATTCTGATCAAACCATTTACTTCACTCTCCCCATCTTCCACCAAGCATGATAGGCCATAATTTCAGAAAAATTGAACCTGGAAAGAGTCTGCTTGTAGTACTTGCAGCCCTCAAGCCACCCATCCTATGCAGTGCTCTTTGACAGGAGTCATACATCTGACTTGCCAGTGCCATGGAGCAGGTCCTTATTCACCTCTGAAGAAAGGAGTTTAGAACTACTTTTTTTTTACTGTTATCAGAAAAGAAAAGTGGCTAGAGTCTGACACCAGTCTTGAGGTGAATGACCTGATGACTTTCTTTAGAGATAAAAAATGGGAATATTATCAGTAGCACCAGGATTCATAGCAGAGGAAGGAAATGAGTCCTGTGTAACAATAAGGTCTTTGCACTGGGAGTGTTTTTGCTCTCTTGTAGGCTGACACAGTTCTTGATAAAAGTTTCTATCATTCTGTCTCCACATGGCCCCGTGGATTTTCTCAGCTCCTGGCAGCAGATAATACGTTAAAAGAAAAAGCATTATTTTGTCCATGTAGGTATTTGGTTCTTAAGAGGCTATCTCTCACACTGAACTGTAAAGTCCATTTTTTAGCACTTAAGAGCTAAAGTAAGCACGTAAAAGTTCTACCTGTCCAGTTCAATATACTGTTCATATTCTGTTTACTGTTCAATTATTGGTCTGAACCATGAATACTCTTCTGTGTTTCACAGGTGCCCTGCCTCTCAAAAGATAGCTTCATAATCTGAATGTGGATTTTTAACACTCAGTTTCTGCCCTACTACTCAAATAAGGTCATGTGTGCCCACTCTCAGAGACATGACCACTTGCTGTTTGCCTGATATGAAAAGATAGACTGCATATGCAGGGTATCTCCACTTGACGTTCAGCATCTGCGTCAGCAGTGATAAATACTTCTGTCTTTGCCTAGGAAGTTCAGCGAACCCAAATTCAGAGGCTGTGATCCCTGGCTGAGCACAAGTGAAAGTTAATGTGCTGGTTTCTTTCCTCTTTTCCACTTTGCTGGGAGCTGTCTATGAGGCTTGGTGATCTCTCTGGCAAGGGCCTATAGGGCTGTCAGTAATCTGTCCAAGGACTATGTTCCTTTTCTCAATAGGCTTATTTCAGACTTGTCACTCAAATTATCCTATGCTTGATGGTGCTGATATTAGAGAGCTCTTGAGCTCTGTTCATCCCCTGTAATGTATCTTGCTATTCCCACTAGGGCACAAAACATTTTACTTCTATAAACCAACAACTTTTTATAAAGGCAATTATTAAAATAATGTTTCACATTAAAAATTGGATGATCTGGATGTATGATTGTTTGTAGGAAATATTTATTATGTAATGTTTATGGATGATCTAATCCAAAGGCCCAAAAGGTTGGGAACTGGTCTCTCAGTCTGTGTTGAATGTATGAAGACATGGTTTCTCTCAAACTGGGTAGTACTCTGATAGCAACAAGGCAGTTATTACCCTGGACATTAGAATTCAGAACTGCTACTGGGACAATGATTTTTATAATACAACATCCATTTGATTTTATTAATACATTTTTACATTAATTTCTGGAAGGTTCAGTAAATTAAGCACAAGCATATTTTCTTTATAATGTTATCTCTCCAATATTTGTTGAACTTGTTAAATAGAATAAGAGAAGAGTTCCAAAGCACAGTACTGAGCTGTCTTCTGTACTCTAAGAGATTGCCAGACAACAGGTAATGTCTGCCATTAAAAAAAAAAAAAAAAAGAAAAAAAAAAAAAAGTACTGTATATTGTGCTCTTAAAGTTGTTATAAATTATTTGAATATGTATTTATATCTGATTAATTATGATAGAGATATCCTACCTTTCCTAGTAAACAGAGAATAAAGAACGAGTATACTTAAATTAGCATATTAAAAGAGCATATTATCAGTAACATACAGCATGATTTAAAAGATGAATTTAAAAATACATATTCAAGTAATTTATAACAACTTTAAGAGCACAACGTATAGTACTGTTTTTTTGTTTGTTTGTTTGTTTGTTTGTTTTTTAACTTTTAACTTTTTAAATCAGAGTTAACTGGTTTTTGATGGAGAATATGATCTTATTTCACTTCATCAGTCTCCAATTTTCACCTAGTGTTGAGTAGCTCCTACACAGGCTTATATCCTTAGTATTCATTGGATCTCTATTTTGAGTCACTAAGCTGCAAAGTAGTTTTCTGAAGCTTTCTTGGGAAATGTTGACTGTTACCAAAAATAGTTTTTTACTGACTTCAAGCCCATAGAATGCAGGTGAGGAATGTGGCAAAATAGATTTAATCTTTTTTCATTTATGAGTTCTGTTAATAAACCACAAATTTTCAAAATGCTTGTTGGGAGCAAATATGGAAGAGGTTTATATTTTTCTGGTGCAGTCACCTCTTTCCACTGAGGTACACTACTAGTTACTGGCCTACAGACTTCATTCTACCAGTCACCATGCTCTGGGCCTGGCCATTCAGCCTGTTTGGTTTTGATGCTGGGATTCCTTTATTTTTTGAAAAGCTGAAAGCCACCTTTATTTTTAGAATTTGGACAGTCTCCCTTGACAATTTCAAATATGACATGGAATTCTGATTTCAAATGTAGATGATAATAATAAAACAATTTTATGTATTATAAATACATATATACATATATATATATACATATAAATACATAAAATTTGAGGTACAAATATGGGTACAAATGCTATCTATTTCCTGTGAATACTCACCATATAGGATGCAGTCATAGTCCAAAATTGTACATGTTGTCAAGTCCTGCTTATTGCCAGGCTGATAAATATCAAGGCCTACCCTTACAAAATTCAGCAAGAAATTGCATACCTGTCTTAACTTATCCGTGCTCACTGAAGATAAGAGTAGGGTCTGCAAAGAGATTTAAAATAAAATCTCTGGTAGAAATTCTTCAGAAAGGACATTCATGTCTGGAACTCTATTATTGACTCCTTGTATTGATAATTTAGGGAATTTAGTCTCAACCGTAGACCAGATATTCAAGTAAGCTGTTGAGACAAGGGTGAGGATTTAGCTGCTAGCTACAAAATGGTTTTGGTTAGACTTTATCAATAAATAAATAAATAAATATATCCAGCTGGAAGTGTGTAGGATCCTGTATTATCATTTGATGTTGACTCTGACCTTTTAGTTGCTTCCACAAAAAAAACCAGAGCACTGTCATGTTTGCAGTCTTTGCAATGGAATTGAAGAGAATTCAGTGTTTTGCAGACTTGGGAATTAATATCAGACAACATTAATTTGTTGTTTTAATTAACTACATGTTAAGATACTCAGTTTTAAACCACAGACAAGTGTTCTGTTGGATCAACTTAAACGTTACAGTGATTAAATCCCTTGCTACAGTGTTGGTAACTGTAAGACTATAAGACGTTTAGCATCCTCTTGCTTTGTGGTTTATTAATGATACCATACTGTGACATCCCAAAGCATTTCCTGGGCATCAGTGGAGTGCTATCTCTTTCTTTCACTTTTTTTCTCTAGGAATTCATGTTGTTCTATCATTATTGCTATTACAGCATTTTTTTTTCTCATGAATAAAACCAAAAAAAAAAGCCTTTTTTTTTTTTTTTTTTTTTTTCCCCCTTAAGGCAATTATTTCACCTGTGTATTGCTCTGTTGAACATATTCCTGGTAATTTTGGTACCACTTTACTATGCCTAAATATATGCCTAAATCTTGCATGTAGGTGATTCCCTTAGCTTCAGTATTGTGATTTACAAAGATAAAGTTAGGTATTTGCCTCTGTATGATTTTATTCCTTTTTTTTTTTTTTTAATTTGCTTTATAACAAAAAGGAAATAAATTAAATAATTACAACAATAATGTTGTTATGTTGTTAAATAAGAACCATGGGTTAAGAGCTTATAAAAATATATGTTTTTATTTTTTCTGGAAGATATATTTTGAAATCAATTTTAATTTATATATATACAATTATATAGTAATATAATTTTATTATTTTCTATTAAGGAATTTAGAAGTAACTCCATTTATATAGCAGATAAAATAATTATATAATAAATATGAATAGTTGCAGTAATGCCATAAAATCAAAAAATGATAGCAGAAGATTTTTTCTTAGTGAAATTAACTGTTTTTGCAAGACACTCATTTTTAATCTTATTAAAATTGTAATTAATGAATTTAAGTACATATAAATACTAAGCTAAATTCTGTTTTCAGCTCTATTTGCTTTAGTTTGAGAATAATCTCATTTATATTGGTAACATGCATACAATCATGTTTAAAAAGCAAAACAAAAACAAACAAACAAATAAAACACCTTGTCTACCTCCTAGCAAACTGGGACATCCTAGAAATAGATGTTTGTCTTTGTAAGAGTATAAACAGTTATAAACAGATTAAATGGCACTACTGATGCCATGTGAATATTATGAGAAAAAATTCCTGTAAAATTATAAAGTCATAGGTAGATAAGATATTAATGAAATAAAATATCCCTTAATGGAATTCATATGTTTTTTAAACCACCAAAGCTGAATTCCAGATATTCATCCCCAGAATTCTGATATAGTATTTTTTGTTCCTTATTCTTTATTCTTTAAGTTCCATTTTATTAGGATAGTCAACTAACAATGAAGTGCTGAGTGGTTATAATAGCAGAAGTGTGTACAGGCTCAGCTAAAGAGTGTCCTCATCTGAACTAAAGCACGCAGAAATAAACTGGCGATCTTTACCACTGAAACATAACTGCCATGCCATTACAGCATCCATAGCACAATATTATCTTTAATATGGAAGAACCCTATATATTGGTCAAATGACTATTTGTTAATTAATATCAGGATATACAGGGCAATAGACACAAGATGGTTTTGCAAACAGTGAAAGAATAGTTTCTGAGTAAGGGACTCTTTCAGCTTTTCTTATTCACATCTCCTAGTAATGTTATTCCATTTATTTAAGTATATATACATATATATACATACACATATATATATATATATTATTTTTTTTCCTTACAGAAAACACTGAATTACCATTCCCTGGGAAAAAAAAAAAAAAAAAATTACAGAAAAATTATGAAACATCAAACAAAGCCTTTGTTGTTGTTGTTCTTGTTCCAGATTTTTTATTTAGGGAAAAAAAAAATAATAAATTACTGCTCTTGTTAAAACTACTGGCAGAGAGCCCTAGTCCTGGTCAAGTCACCTCTTGAGCTCTGTGTGCAGCTCTGCTCACTCTCTCTCAGCAGGAACACTGTATAAACAGGGCCAGGCTTTCTTTCCACGGCACACTGCTTTCCAATTCACGTAAGGGATGCTCCTGCCTTTCTGCTGTCATCTGCCTTACACACTGTGCAGCCTGCCTCCCCCGCCTTTTCAGTAATTTGCACTCTGCTTTGCCTGAAGCCAGCTCTGATCTGGAAGTGCTGTGCTGAGGTTAATATAATAAGCCCATCTGAGAAACAGAACTTTTTGAACTGCTGCTGCTTCTGTCCACTTTGGCAAGTTTGCCTGAAAGGCTTGCTGGCAGCCTAGCTCTTTGTTAGATGGTGTACAAAGCCTCAGTGTAAACTTTGTTTAGATATTTCAAGACCTTGTTGGAGGGGATAAGAATACAAAATTGTGTGGTGATTGTTATTCAGGTTGTTTTATGTCATGTTAACATTGCTCTTTCCATAACTCATCTCAATTTTTTGCAGTGAGTTTGGTCAGGAGCAGGGCATGTGTTCTGAACAAGGTGAAACTTCACACCTTTTAGCTCAGAAGGGCAGGGTATCACAGAGATCTATAAAATCAGGACAGCATGATGAATGTGAGCAAGAAATAATTTAGTCACTATTTCTCAAGATATGGGAACTTGAGTCAACCAATGGAATTATTGGCTCTAAAACTGAATTAAGTACTTTTTCACACAGTGTACCATTGTGCTGTGAATTCACTGCCCATGCAATGTTGGGAGGGCTATAAGTATTACATGGGTTTTGAAAGTGGCTCTGTATGTATTCATAAAGAATAGGTCAATTGGTGACTAAAAACTCCTCTGGTCTGGATACAGACTCAGAAGGCCTATCCCTGACTATAAGGAAGATATACACAGAATTGTTTATTTTTATTTTTTAAAGAAATCCCCTAGCATCTTCAGCTGGCCACTTTTGGAGGGAGGCTTTAGGCTCAGCAGACCAGTGTGGTGCTTGCTACTGTAGTTCTTGTACTCAAGGGTCTCGCTGCTGTTCTGGTCCCTGGGGTGGGTAGCACAGTGCCTGTGTGGGCCTCTCTGGCTGCTGCTGGTGAGCACTGGGTGAATGAATGCCCCACAGCAGAGAGTACGCTGTACAGCTAGACCTGCTTGCCTGTTCTTGGAAGGTGCAATGAAAATGGAGCCTGGCTGGCCTCTCTGGTTGTCAGGCTTTTAAGCTGAACCTTTAGAGACAGTCTTTGGTGAGGGCTTAAGAGAGAAAGCTAGCAATCTCAACGATGTAGAGGACAGCATTTGGTTTGACCCTCAAACACTGGGCCTTTCGTTTATGTGATGTTGACCTCACACCATAGTTGTGCACTGCTATGTTGAGGAATTAATGTGTGTCACTTTTCATGTGCTTGGAAGTATGGAAAACAATGTAATCGCTACAGATTTCAAACTCACTGGCCATAAGTAACACATAACTGGATAGATAAATTCAGTGTGCATAATGTATATCCCAGCTGCCTTTATTCCTCTAAACTGATAGCATTGACAGATCTGCAACAGTAGTGTTTATGGAATAAAACTTGGAAAAAGAAAAGGTAAAAAATGATAACAAGGTTTATGGCTATATTACAAGACATGTGGACTCAGAATTGTAGACTTTAAGGTTGATGGGGAGGGAAGCTCAAAGTGGACTGTGATTACTCTTTTATGCATAAATGTAAAAACATAATGAGAAAAGGCCATGATATGTCACTAGCTTTCTCTCAGCTTTTCCTGCTGAGTAGGGAATGGGTTAAAAAATTTGCTGTGCTGAATGACTTATCGATAACAGTTATAATTTGTGTATTTGAAGTGTACATTTATTCAGCAACAGAATGTTCAAGATATTCATCCCCTTGATTTCAGGGCATGTTTTGGTGCTTTTTTCCTCAGTAGACTTTTTTATTCGTAGACACCTTGGAAAAATTGGGTCATGACACATCTGTGAACAAAGATTTTGTGGAATTTTATTGTCTTTACAGCACATTATTTCTGGGATTGTATTATTAAGTCTCTAGAAATATGCTATGTATCAACTATGTATCAAACAGACAGTCAATATTAGCCCTGAGAGCTTATTTTTAGATTAATAGTTGAGACTAAAAAGAGGATTTAGGTGAACTAGGGGCATTGGAGTCTAACACTGAGTCTAACACTGGCCTCTGTCTGATAGTAGGATGATCCCAGAAAAAATCCCAGGTTCACTGAACCTGTCTCTGCAAGCAGCAAGATTCCTGCTGCCCTTGCCCTGCTGGGACTGGATTGCTGAGCAGAGTGATGTCTGTCCTGCTGTGACTTCTGAACTTGCCAAATTGCCAAATGCATGGGCAGCACAGAGCCTCTCACAAGCTTTGTCTGGAAGGTGGGATTGCATGTGTGTCCACTTACCAGACACCTTAGTGATAACAGGAGGTTGCCAGTGAGTTACCAGTTATAGCACTTAACCATAGAACTGAGGACAGTCTGTGCTGCTCTCTGCAGTGGTGTTCACCCTGTCCTGGCACTTCCCTGCCTGCTGGGCTACCACCCGTGCTGAATGAAAGCATTTTCCTCTTCCCCAGACAAGCTGGACCACTGCAGAGCGAAGATTCAAGAACCCCTCAAATTGTACCAGGAGGCACAGCATGCCACAAGCTGGGGTTTGGGTGGGTTGTTGGGCACTGTGTTTTCTCAGACTCCAGTACCAGTGCACAGGATTCTTTCTGTTCTCATTTCATTCATTTATATACATTTTTCTCTAAGCCAGTAATTGGATAAGGACTTCAAACTTTTGTAGACATTTGATATGAGTGTTGAAGGAAATTTGGAAATATGTCAAAAAAGTGTTATTCTTTATAGCATTCAGCACTTGTAAACTATGTGAAATAAAAATAATAATTTCTCTCACTGTCAAAACCCAAAGAATATTCAAAATTTCAATATTCAAAGAATATTCAAAACCCAAATATTCTTTGCTCCCCAAAGAATATTTGCATTTGCTTTTCTGTTTTACTAATAACCATTAAGTTGTAGAGTATGACATGCAATAAGCAATAGAGTTGTATCTCATTCAGTATGACAACGTGCAGTCCTTGTTTGACTGCAGCGTGTCCTTACTCAGCACTGGATACAGAGACCAAACTAGTTGGAGAGGATGACAGCAGAAATGCACAGAAAGTCCTCTGTATTTATTTATATACTTCTAGTGATGTCTAGGGCAATAAAGCAGTGGCAGGGCCCATGAAATGTGCATACATGCATGACTATGTCTATGATTTCAGGCAAACCTGTCTTATCTTCACTCTGGCCTTGGTCCTTCCAGCTGCTGGCCACCTGAATATAAACTAACACTGCTGTCTCTGATACCAAATACACTCACATATTTGTACAAAGATGTGCTATGCATGTATTAAAGTCCATTAGATCTAGTCTAGTCTATGTCTACTTATCTGACATATTTACTTAGCTTTTCCAGAGAAAGTGAGCGTGATTCAAACATACAAAATGAAGCTTTTAAAGTTTTAAGCTTTTAATAACTGGGGCTTGAACTTCTGGTGGTTGAATAATTCTAAATAAAAGCAGAATGAGAGGTTAGCCTATAAAGGAAAGGTCAGGGACATCAAAAGACACCCTTGTAAGCTATAGAGGTTGCTGTTGAAGGGAAAATGGTATTACATTCAGAAAGATCATGCACCTTTGAGAGAAAGAAATAATACTATGGGAGACAATGTACTGAAATATTAGATGAAAATTAAAGGGAAAAGTGTACTAAAGGTAGAAAAGAAAACACTGAACAGCTCTTTTTTTTTTTTTTCTTCCTTTTTTTTTTTTGTCCTCCCCAGTTCTATTTAGGCAAATAATAAGAGTTCAGAGACTGAAGCTGAGAGAGATTTTGTGCATTGATTTTTGAAAAAGGAGAATTATTGAAAAGGAGAAAATGAAGCTGCGGTTGAAAACCAAAGAAAATTAAGAGCACTAAAAGAAGTCAACAGAGAAGGGAGCATACATAAAATGCAATAATGATAAAAAAGATGTTTTTTGTTTTGTTTTGTTTTTTCTTTGAAGTTTCAGAAGAGTATTTAGGATTTAAATAGGCTATCTAGCTAGCAGTGAGAGCAGTAGTTAGCCTCAGTAATTCAGCTTTGCCATTGTTTTGGGAGGACATTAAGAGCAATCCAGTTCATTGGCTCACTACTTCAACACATTGTAAATCTCTACACAGAAATACGCACATGGCCTACAGATGATAACTTGTCTCTAGGACAAGGACAAAAAGACGGTCTTTGATTCAGGCTATGTTAATGGGGAGAAACAATGACTATTTTCAGGGCCTTCTGTGTGTTGCTGTCTTACAGAAAGTTGAAGTGGAGGGACTGGGTATGCTTTTCAGGAGGTTTACTTGAACAGAAACAGGGAAGAGCTGAGCTGGGACTATTCATTGTTTAAAGGTTTCCATTCTTGAGTGAATGTTTCTTTTGAAGTATGCTTAGAATTAAGATCTTCTTAGCGAAAGAAGTTAAAGAGCAGAGCGAGGAACTACTAGGAGAGCAGGCAGAGAACAGAAAAGCAAGGAGAAAGTTACTATCACATGCCACTTCAGGCAGTTTGTCAGAATTGGAGGGTAAATGAAAAACTTAGTGCAGTCCTAAACAAGTTGTCATGAAAACATGAAGGAGGCTGAAAAGACTTTATTCCTTGAATTTTCATTCCTTTGAAAATGACTTCATTTCTTTGAAAAGGCATGGTGGACATTTTTGCTAATATCCAGTCTGAACCTCCCCTGGTGCAGCTTTGTGCTGTTCCCACACATCCAGTCATTGGTGACCAGGGAGCAGAGACCAGCACCTCCTTTTATACTTATATACTTATACTTATATACTTATATTCAGTTTCTGACTGAATATAAGGTGTTTTCATTGTTTTTGCATGTTTTGTTTTGTGAGGATTGTCAGTATGGGAACAGGTTTCCTGGAGGGGCTGTGGAATCTATGACTCCATGGGGTCTATAAAACCCTGATAAATCTGATCTGAATACAGTATGAACCCTGTTTTGTGGAGGGTGCTGGATGAAATGACCTCCTGAGGTCCTTTCCTACATGAATAATTCTGTGAGGCTTTTTGCTGTACCTTCTTTGTTCTTTTTATCATCCAGGAGGAGAAGAGGAGATGGGGCCTTGTGCTTGTGTCCACACTGAACATTTTCTCTGGAATTTTAAATGCTACCAAAAACAAACAAATCAAGGGATAAATAGGTACGTTCCTTTTCCCAGTGGTTCTTATTATTGTTGGCTCTCACATAAAAATAAATGAAGAATTCAAGAGTATTTATTAATTGGGGTTGTTTAAAGCCAGGTCTTACACTCCAGAAAAGTTTTCCAGTCCAGAAAACTTATTCTTTGGCTAGCTTCTCTGTACAGGTCTGTTACAGAAGTCTAGCAAAATCAGTTATTGGAAACTTTAACAGCATCTTTGTGTCAGTGCTGGCTGCACATCTGGCTGTCAGCACCACTTTTGTGGAGAGTTGTCCAATCTTCCTCCAGTGATTCTTCTGTCACAGAGAGATGAATGTTGCTGTGCCACAGTACAGAACCCAACAGAAACAGATGTGGTTCAGAAGTTGTTAAGGGTGATAATTGGGTGGATTTTCTTGTCATAGATATCTGATTATGTAGAATATAGAAGATGTGGTGACCCTGATTTAACAGGATACTTTGGTGGTACATATCCTTGATAACCACTGCTGGTGGCATGTCTGTGGAGGAGCAAACAGAAATAATGTTAATTTTTTTCTGTAAAAGCTTAGAAAAAGGATTTCTGGAAAATAATCTGTGTGTTCCTTGCTGTGTCATGTATAAGGTCTAGAATGGATAAGGACTCTGAGACTGTCACATATGAACTGAAATAGTTGTGTCTCAGCTGGCAAAACCTGGAAAAATATTTTCTAAACAACTAAATGATTTACTAAGTGCTTTTCATTTCAATTTGTGGTATAGTGAAATCACATACACTCTGGCATTGTTTCTCAGTGCATAAGAAGTTTCTGTTCTTTATGGCAGGTTAATGTGTAAGAACATCTAGGCTGAGAAAGAAAGGTAAGTGCAGAGGTTTCATAAATTATATTGCAGATAAAGTATCTAGACATTTTACTGATGAGCATTTTGCCCCAGGAATACTGCTTAATCATATGGCAGGTTTTGTCTACAACTGGTTCAGAAAAGCTTCCCAGATTTGTCATGGGACAATTTCAAAAGTTTCTCTTCCCTTCTTCCTGAAAAAGTATCTCCACAGTTTGTAGCTGCCCTTTCATCTGTTTACCTTTCCCTCAACTGTACTTCCCTTACTAAAACCAACACCTTTGCATTTACCATGAAATTATTTTTTGAAATTATTTTTTCAATTGAAACCTAGAAGACTTTTAATCAAAATCCTATTGGTCTTCTAGAAAATGTTTTGATGAAAAATAATTGATCAGCTTCAGTTTTTATGTCCTTTTATAGAAGCATCCTGTATTGATCACCTACTGGTGCTTGCATCATACTTGGCTCTGTAGAGGAATATCTATAGGAAAAAAACTATGTTTCTTCATAACAGAAAGGTTGTCTAACACCAGTCAAACTTCAGACAAAAAAATTGTGATTCCTTTTTTGAAATAAAAGAACAGTTTGATTATGAGTCAGAGGCAGGAAGTGAGAATGGCAGGTTCAAACTGCAGTCATTTGTCAAGAAAGAACATAAGGTGTCTTCAGTTGTACTAGAACTACAGTTATTTCTCCTTTCCTGACTAAAATATTGCTAGTAAATCAAGGATCACTTTACCAGACATGCAAAATTACAATATTACAATTGATAAGTTTGAGATTGCTTAGAGAGTGAAAAGAATAATTATCAAAAAGGAAATCTGCAATCAATTCAGCATTTCTCTCCATGCTTTTTTTTCTCTTCTTTTCTGAAAAACATAATTGCATTGACAAATTATGATCTAGCTTTTGACACAACTTTTAGTTTGCTGCTAGACAGATTTTTGTGCTTTTTAAAGATAATTTTTTTTACTTTCCAAATTATGTATGGATATTATTATTATTATGGCAAAAGGAAGCGCTTTAACTAGATTGAACTTTGGGATGTGTCAAAATGTAAGCCTTTGGGGCCTTCTGCAAGTTACATTGCTTTTGCAAACGTGCACAGTGCCAGCTGTGCAAAATGTCCCCTTTCTGCCTGAGGCTGGACAGGAAACTGCACCCTGTCTTCCTACGCTCAACTTGGCTGTGCTAATTCATGCTTGTGATTGCCAAGCATGATTACTGCAACACATTGCATTGAAAAATGAAATTGTTAGTCAAGTCAATAGTCCTAAAGGGAGAAATGGAAGTTTCCAGAGAGGTTCCCAGGCTTACTTAAATGCAAACTAAGACTCTTAGGTCCAATGTTAATGACTGACATGTTTATCCGTTAGCAGCTTCTTGGCTTTTGCATGAACTGTCTCCACAAATCTAGACCAAAAAAAAAAAAAAAAAGTGTTTGGTATTTTCATGCTCTGTAAAACCCAACAAGGAACTATGGCCTTCACTGTGCTTTCTTTCATTTCTGTTGCTCGTACATGCCTGTGAATATTCCGCCATTGCTGATATGGTTGACTGATCCTATCTGCTCTATAAAACCGGGCCATGTTCCTTCTTGGTTGGTACATTCACCAGCTGAATAGTCTAGGTGGAACCTGGAAGTGTTGATGTCCATTTAGTCCCTTACCTTTTCAACAAAATCCAATTTCTTTCCATTTCACCCTGTGCAGTCTTCTGTGGCCCATAGTCAAAGAATCATAGAGTGGCTTTGGTTGGAAGGAACCTTAAAGATCACCCTGTTCCAACCCCCTGACATGGACAAGGAATTCACCTACCACATCAGTCATTCATGTACTCCGTGTTGGGGAACAGTAAAACACATCCTCCTGTGCAGCAGTAAGTTTTTCACTAGTGGCATGGTAAGCTTGATATTTTTAACTATTTGGAGTTTTATTTATTAACTGAATAAAATATATCCTGGATTGCCTTGTCACTTTCAATGAATGGATTAATTACTTTAAATATAACTGTAACTGAACAGAGGATCTGCTTTCTCTACAAGTGTTTGTGTCTGTCAGATAATCTTCCCAGTATAAAATGAAATGACAAGGAAGAACACTAAGTAACAGTCAAAATCTTTTCTTGTCTATTTGAAATTTTGCATGTCACCATTTTATTTGTGATTCTTGCTCTTTTTCTTTTATGTTCTCTTAATGATTTATATTTTTCCCTTGCTGATGCCAAGAACCCAGTTGTTAATGCCAGTTTCTAAACTAAAAAACATTTTCAATTTATTTTCTTTCATATATAAAAGAAGAAACTTCTATTGAATATCCCTGTCTAATTTCTTACTCTAGAAAGTGGTTATAAATAGCTAAACAGGGCATGTGCAGGTAAGGAAGCAGGTTGGGACTGTAGTTAGTTTAAATTGCTACTTTTTCATATTCTAACCTCTCCTTATCCATTGCTTGTCCTCACCTCATGTTTCCTCCTGAATAACTTAATTAAATACATTAAGCTTTCACTTTTTTCACAATAAGCTATGGAAAATGTGCATAGAGGTGTTTCAGATTAGCGTGGTATGTTTGTTTGTGTCACATGATATTAAATGTATTGAAGTATGCCATCCACTTAGAAATATCTTGATTTTGTAAAGTCAGTGACTCAGGAACAACTGCTGAATAACATGACACCAGCTGGCTGAGAACCAGGCTGGTATTTTGTAAGAATTAGGCAGTCATTTCTCCTGGAGGTTATTAATTTTGCTTGTGTGTAATACGTCACATAGTTTTTTTCACAGGTTCTTTCACTTGCAACATACTAGAACAAAAATAAAAGGGCACTTACTGTAAAACAAAAGTTGCCCCCATTCGAGTCAAGTATGATGAAGCACGTGGGATAGAAAGAACCAAAATGTAGTCCATTTTCACTTAGATTCCTGTCCAGCAATAGATTTTATTTTTCTTTAGTAGGTAACATGAAAGATAATCACTTTGTCTTTCTAGTGAAAATTAGAAGTAATACCTATCAAAAAATCACCATGTAAGTATGTTTCAAGAAATCTTTATTTTCACTGTAAGTGAAAAATGAACTGAATATCAATGTGACACTCTTCCACTTAGAAGTTGTCATTTAATTATTTACTGTCTCTTTTACCATTTTCCACGCATGATTACTCATTGTAGATGACTGGAAATATCTAATCAAAAATAATTTAATCAAAATAACATCATTTGAATGTTCAGTCAAAAGCCTTGTGCCATGTCTACAGTTTACATGTGTGCACAACTTGAGAGTTATTTTATTGAGGCCTGAGGCCTGGTATTGTAGAAGGCAGAACAGGAACACCAAGATACAAATTCTTTATTTTATTTTCCCCTCTCTTTCTCACTTTTTTTTTTTTTTTTTCTCCATTCTTAAAATACTGTTTAACTCTTTTAAATCACATTTCTTTTTAAAACAAAAATATATGGGTTATAAATGTTCTAGTCATCTTGCCTTGACATGCTTGACATGGACCACAAGATCAATACAATTTGTATGAATAATAATTCCCAGTTTCAAGCAAAGACAAAAAATAAATACAAATCCTGAAGTAGTGTGTGAATGCCAATGCTATATTCTAAAATATCATCAAAAAACCATCACAATTTGAGAAGAGATGTCTCAGCTGTGAACTTGCCAGCTCAGGTACTGACAGCTGTGCTGCTACTGTGGCATGAATTGCAGTGCAAGCTGCTAACTTTCCAAATCCTGGTAAATACTTAAGACTAAATCATACACGTTCCTTGGTGCATGGGTAGCAACATCCAGTGCACATAGTGCAAAGCTAGTTTTCAGATTTCTACATGAGCTGCAGTCATATCCTTTATTACTGCATAGATGTAGTCCAAAATGGTGCAGTGTCTTGGAGGGTTCATTATGTCTGTTGGTCTGGTTTTGCTTTATCTTGTGTCTTAGAAGGTTAAATTGATGTAAAATGAGCTTCTCTGTGGCAGGCTGTCTGTCCCTGCATAAACTCTTGAATATGAAAAAAAAAAAAAAAATGTTTATTAACAGACTGAATCTAGTTATTTCTATAAAATCTATAGTGTCTTATGCACCATCCCACTCTCTGCTCCCTGTCAGTGCTGAAGGTCAAGGTTGTTGTCCTGGAGATGGATGTACTGTCTCTATAACATACTTTTTTCTTCTACCTTTGATGACTTAGGTTTTTGCTCAATACCTGTTATTAAAACAAAAATCCAGGGAAGATTGAGATGATTCACTTGAAGAGCTATGCTGCTGAACTTTGCTTGCTGTGGTTGGCTTCTTTTTATTTTTGTTTTCTTTTTATTTATTTATTTATTTTATTTTTATTGGGTTCACTGAAACTTATTTTTCAAATGTCACTGCTAAAATGACCTATTTCTGCCCTGTCAAAAGCTTTATTGTTTTTAAACTTGTTTATTAATTTATTTATTTTTTTCTCTGGCTTTCAGTATATAGGTTGCTGTGAGTGTAAAGGAAAAAGAAAGACCTCTTCTGTGTCCCACTTCTTCCTCTAAGGGAGACCAGGTTGATCTTAATTGTTATGCTTACATTTCTGTGGGCTCTGATAAAGTCTGATATGCAGGCTGTGTTCATTCATGCTCTGCCAAAGAAACTTATTTTTTTTTTTTTCAGTTGTTCCCTTTATCTGACTATGAGGCACAAAATGAAGTATTTCAGCTTGCAACTACCTAACCATTGCAAGATGCAGAGTACACATGACCTTTTAGAAATATATTAGTCACCATGTCACCTTGAAATAACACTATAGGCACAGTGTTTTCAAATACTCTCTTTTAAAATATTTGAGGAGTTATGAGGACATTTTTTCTCCACATTTCACGTTTCTAGTGCATCTCCTTCTGTGATGCTCTTTCCCATACCCTCTTTCATGTTAATTTTTTTAGCTCTGTATTTTGTGAACTTTGCATGGTGATTTGGTAGAATCCCGGAATAACGGAATGCTTTAGATATGCTAAGTATACCTAATATTTCCATAGCACTGCCAAAATAATAAGCTGCAATATTTATGAGTTGGTTTATGACAGCAGATTCTCATGCTCTTCTTCTGTTTACATTGGTGTTTGTTTCTCTTGCACTCTGGTGACATCTGTTACGACTTATTAAAGTTTAGTTCTATTGATTCTGTATTACTAACCACTCTCTAACATTGTCTACTGTTGTTTTCCTACCATCATTTTAATTTCAGGTATTTCAGCTCTTGCTCCCTAACATTTCATAGTGCCTTTCTGTGAACTTTCTTTCTGTCCTCCAGTATTTCAGGTTTTAGCAAAATAGTCATTGAATAGCTTCACTCTACACTTGATAAGGAAACATCTTTTGTTACAATCATATATAGATCTTTCTCTTTGCTAATTGAAGGCTATTCCCTTGGAAAATCTGCCGTGGAAAGACCCTTTTCTAGTTCTAATATTAAGATAGTTAAAATACCTTCAGTCACCAACCACAGTTCTCATTTTAGACCAAAGTGTATGTGTTGGATAAGAAGATGTATATCAGGAGAGTCTGTGTCTCTGCATATAATTAATGAAGAGACTGCATGGTTCAAAAAGTATGACTTCATGAAAACCTCAATGGGAAGAAAAATCAAAATAATATTAATGTAATTTCAACATAAGACGTACTCATGGATTCCTCCTTGCACAACTTTATAGTGACAGTAGGGGAAGATGAACAAAGAAGAAAAGTAGCACCTCCCATACACCAGGCTCAGGCAGTAGCTGGAAAATGAGAGAATAAGAGGCAATTTTACACAAACCTGCTTTACCATGACACCATGCAAATATTTTTTATTTTTTTCCCCTCATCATGTCTGTCTGTGCTGTTCAGTTTGGGCACATTTAAAATCTAGATTACTGGTTCAGAATTGGTGAGAAGCACACCAGTGACCTGTGCCAGCAGAAAAGGTGAACGTGCAGAAGAATGCAGTCCAAAGCCAGTTATATCTACCTGCTTGCTCCCAAAGCCATTAGCTAAGGACGAGGTAGCAGCAGCCCACAGGAGCATGAGGAGACAAGCGTATCAATCCCAGGAAGAGAAGGAGAAAGGTGAAATGACAAAAATGACTATAGGAGTCTAAAGAGACTAAAACAGTCTGTAGGCCCTGCTACAGAAGTATAAGATACATTATTCAAGAATTCTTTCAGGGCCAGGTTTTGAATACAGCCTTACTGCAGCAGCTCAATGGCAAGAAATGAGGAGCCATAACAGAACACAAGTAAAAATGACATGAAAATAGCTATTAAGGGCTTATAACTTGAGTAGTTTTAATTCTGACAGATTTCTCTGTCATGACAATGGTTCTCTTGCTAGTATGCCCACTCCACCTGTTCTCTGCTGAGTTAAAACTGATGCACACCAATCTATTGCCATGAGGAATTCTGATGAAGGCTGCTCCAGGGCAACCTTTCAGGTTGTGAAGGGAGGGTTTGCCACTGGTTTGGGGAGCAGCCATTCTGCCACCTTCAGACGACTCGAGTTTCTCATTGCCTCTCTGACGTTCTCTGATTCTTCTCATTCATCTAGCACAGGGTGAATGAGGTGCCAGATGGTGTCTCCCTGTCTTTTCTTCATGTTTCTGCTGTGTCATGTCATGTCTCACGATCACTTTGCTAGTCATTGGTCAATCTTGTTTGCTTTCCATTCTTCAGGTTTCCATTTGACTCTCTATGTTGTTACTTCCCATGTGCCTGGCAACACCTCCCCCTTTCCTTTCTACACTGGTTGCTTCAAAGTTTGGGTTGGGTAATGGCACCGCTGCTGCTAAAAATGCATCTGCTAAGATGTTAAGTCACCATGTCTTGTTACACTGACATTTTACTTCTGCAGACACTTACCCACCCCCTTTGAAAAATAAAGTGCTTTGAGAGACTCATCCTAACAGTGCAGTGACCTTTTGCTTGCTCCTAAAATATCCTGTCATTTCAAACAATAACTGTTCTGAACTAAACTCTTCCTCATGCAATTTCTTGAGACATTTTGTCTTCAAGAAGTTCATATGGAAAGGCTGTTCAGGATAGGGCAGGTCATTCTCTTAAAAACTTTTCAGTCCTCCACGTAAGTCAATTCAGCCAGTGCATTGTTACCACCCTGGGTTTCTTTCTCCATTATAGCAACAGTATCCTTCATATTTGCTTCATGCAACATAAATAAGCAAGCTGACAATAGAACGAAAAATACAGTCTTTCCAAATCTCTGAACTTGAAAATGAGGCTAACATTTTCAATTCAATTCTGTTTGTTCTTTTAAAAATATATCTATAAATTATTTCATCACAATACACAAACTGGAATTGCTTGCAAATGCTAGCACATAGTCACAGTACATGCAGGCAGTTATCAGATGTGGTTTGATTTTTAAATCCCAGTGAAATATACTAAAACAGCCTTGAAGAAACTTCATTTAGTGCTTTCACCTTCATTAATCTTGACAGCCTGCTCTAGCAAGTTGGATTTTAAAAGTTAGAAATGTAATCTCTCATGTTTGTTTCTTTGACTATGGTTAGTAGCCTACATTTAAAGAAGCTTTCTATCAACCTTTATGACAGCCAAGAGAATGAGAATGGAGAAGAATCTGAGGAGCAGCCTGGAGGCTGCTGCTGGGTTGGTTCTTCTGACATCTTGTTCACTTTTCAGGAGAGCTCTGTTTTTTCTTCTCAGTGTCTGACTCAATAGTGATTTCTATGAAGTGATTTCTTCCCAATCTGTTCCTCTTTCTCTTTGTTAGTAATGGGAGTACTAACAAAACTCCCATTTACTATAGTGGCAGTAAAACTGATTCCTGAATGATTACAGACTTTTAAATTCTGTCTGAGGTTGTTTGGAATAGTTTCCCAAAAACCTTGACTGAAAGTTTTTTCTCTTTCAGCGGGTTACATTGCACCTTTCATCATTGTCACCAGAGTAATATCATTATCTATTTAATCCTTTCATGAGAAAAATTGCTCTTCAGAAAACTGGTCATTCATGTCCATGAACATCAGTGAAATAAATAGACTGAAATGGACTCAGGAATGTAAACTTGCTGTCATTATGTGCTGCTGGTAGTGAAATACATCATGATTTGATGTGTCAAATTAGAAACCCCAAACAGGTAATAATGGCAAACATAATTGTGAACAAACTCATTCATAGAGATTCTTTCTCTTCCCATTCCCTAGTTTTTACATGAAATGAGACAAACAAACAAACAAAAAAACAACTTAGGAACCTGGAGATTTTGTGGAATTTGGAAATATAAAAAAGGATATATTTTGATTGAATACATCTCAAATTTTCATGGCAGATATTATATATTCCTAAAAAAACCTATGCACCTGTGCCTTACAACTTAGATTATCCAAACCCACATTGGTGCAACATAACTCTTCTGCCTTTAATTCAGAAGTACATATTTGTCTACTCTTAATAATTTTTGACTGCCCGCATTTATGTACATTAACAGTGCTGAACAGTCAGATATGTAAGACATAACAGCATCTGCAGACAGACATTGTTCTGCTAACTGTTCAAGATACCCAACCCAGTAGCTCATTTGCAAACCATACTTATTGCATCACCATATGAAGAAGGCAAAAAAGAGGATGAAGAAAGTATACTGTGTTTTGAACAGTAATGTGCTATTTGGAGAGCTCATCTGCTCTGTTGGAACCCTGTTTCCTTTACCTCTACATCCTGTAGTGATTTGAACTCACATCTCCTCTAACTGCTCTAGCTACTGAGTTCCAGTGACTGGAGTTGACCATACTGGGCTTTGCAAGGGATTGTGGTACCACCACAGTCCCTCTTGCCTCCTTCCATTCTTTATAGGGAATGGTTAGGCAACTTTCTTCTGAAGTAAGAAATCTTGAGTAGGTTCTTTCTTATTTTAAAAATTAGATACCAAAGACTCTGAAAGTGTGCGTGCCAAGGCATAAGCTTCACGTATTTGATATTTTATGTTACACACATTGCTTTTTGTAGATCTTTTTCTTGCCAGTTCCCCTTTTGTAGCATAGCTGCAGGTTTCTCTGGACAGGTAGGTACCAGGATGCCAGACAGTGTAATGGTCAGTATGAAATTTATTTTCTGTCTAAATTTTAGTCTTCATCATTGAGCAAATACAGCTGATACCTTTGAAAGTGCTTCCCTTCCATAAACTCCTACTGCTTCTCATTTCTTGGATCTATTTTAATGATGGCCCTTGCATGTTATATTCCCCCTTTCAAGAAAGATATATTAAAGGTCTTGCTCTAACATTTAGAAAATCTTCAGGCTTACAAGCATTCACATCTGGCAAACAAGATATTTTTTATATTCTGGCATACAAACTACCATGATACTTTCAGGGTTTAGAACAGTACCTGGCAAAACAATCTAGTGTGTTGAACTGAAGAAGATTAGATCACTCCCTCTGACACGAATGTGGGTACTTTGTTGTAACCAACCCCAACAGGTGGTATTACACTAGTGGCAGGAAACTGAAATGGGTTAAAATATTGTAGAAATAAAAATGTGTTTGAAATGAACATGGAATTTAATATTATAGATACTCTGCACATGAATTATGATAAATTTCTTTCTGATGGGTCATCCATAAGTGTTTAGACACAGCTTTTAATAGACATTGGCAGGAAGCTAATTTTTGCCATTAACGCCCCTTTCTGCTTCTACAATGTGCCCTTTGTTAGATTTTCTTTCTTATGATTGCAGCCTTAGTGTGTCTGTTCACAGTTCTCTCATTGTAGTTCATGTGTAGAGTCTTTCAGTAATATCAATCAACTTGGAATTTTTCCAGGTGGTTTTTTGAAGTGGCATATAAACAAATACCATAATTTCTCAGTTTCTTCTAACTCTGGTTTCACTCAGATGGTGAGGATGGAAAGGCTCAAAAGGTCTTTCAAAAGATCAAAGGCTCACAGCTTTGTGTGTTTGTAAATCAATATTCTGTTTGTTTCCTAGAACACCATAAAAATCTGAATGTAGGATCCAGTGACAGGGATAAATGGTTTCTAACTGTATGGATTTAATGTGAGGAGTCCTTAAAACCAGGCAGAGATTTTATTGATTTTCTGCACAAGAATCTGGGTGTAAGTATAATTGACATTTATCAAAATATTCAAGAGGAACCTGAAATATCCACAAAAATCTAAGTGATATTTTCTATATTTCATGTACAGTGAAAATCTTTCACATGATTTGGTGTCTCATATACTAACAACAGTGCTAATGCCTGAGTTACTCCGAGTAGGTAACACTGTTAGCAGCCTTTGTTACTCATGTCCATTTTCTTTGAGGGGGATCATATTTCTGCACAGAAGAAAACATGAATGATTGATTACTCACCCAAATCAGTCAAGAGAATCTGGAATGAGAAAAGTTAACAGTTCAACCTACAATGCCTGAAAATACTGGAACAAAGAAGGACTAAACGGCATATGCTAGCAAATGAGCAAATTTTATGGCAGTAAATCTTTGGAATGCCAAATACTAACAAAATTGAGAGACTCATCAAAAAAACTGTAGCCCCAAATGAATTGTTTGTGCTTAAAATTTTTGGTAGTGGAGTAAAACCTGAGCAGCATTTCAAATATTTGAGTTTTTACTGTCCTGCTCTAAATAGGTGCATAGATCTCAATTGTGGCAGTAAATATACTCTTTGCCTTTGTCATAGACTCATATAATTTAATGACTATCCTTATGGCATAGTGTGACACTGTGAGTTACTGCTGAGATTTTTGTCTTCTCTCTCATGAGAGTCACCTGATGTCTCTCATTAGCCTGATGACTGAGTGTGAAAATGGATTTTGGTTGATTTCCCACTCAGACAAGTGGGAATGTGATCCAGTGTAGTCTATATGGTTGACCATTCTTTCATTTTGTGTTTACTCAGCTTACATGAACTGTAACAGCTTTCCTAGAAAGCATTGTTGTCATCCAGTCAACACTTGCTACCTCGTTCCTATGACACCTGATTAGTTGAAGCATGGGCAAAGGGAGCTGACATACTAGCAATCATGCATACACCTAAGCTTTAACATTTAAACAAATATTTTGTTGTTTGTCTTTTTGCTGATTTTTGTTTATTCTGAATTTATTACAGCAGTCCAGATTTTTGGTGAAAAGTTTAATAATGTGAGGCAAGATAGTTTTGCAGTGCTTCTCTGGAAATTCCCCTAGAGAAAGAAAGCTCCCTACTGTTCCTAGAGATTTCCAGCATTGTGTTTCTTGTTAGATGTTTCTCAATTAGCTCTTTTTTTGACTGGTAACTTATGTACAAAATGATACTGTGTAGCACTTGTCCTTTGGTTAGTATGCCACACGGCAAGAAATAGAAAGCCTTACAGAATATTAAATTTATGAACTGCTTGGCAGTTGCCTCCACTCCTCAAACTGTTATCTCCTTAAAGTATGAAATGAGACCTGAGAAGGCCTAAATCCCATAAAAACAAAACAAAACATAACATAGGTTCTGTTCTTCAAGACTTCAGCAGTGCTCTAATAGTCCTTTGTAGTGCAGACCATCGTGTCTATCTTTTTTGACCATAACAATGCAAAGGGGAAGTTTATTTTTGCTCTATATACTGTGGAATGATGGAGTCGTTGCCCTTTGCTTTTTTTTTTTTTTTTTTTTTTTTTTTTTTTTTTTCTGATCCTTTCTTTATTTTGCTGGGAAATTAATAAAAGTGATTCAGGGATAGGAGATAGGACATGAATCATAGCTTACTGACAGCAAGCTTGAAGTCCTGTTGTATGTGTTACCCCAGAGCTGTTGTAGCTAATTGCTCTGTTGAGTACTGCAGCAAGCACCTTAATTCCTTGGAAATATCCCGTGTGCATTTCTGGTTATTTGATGTGCAACAAGTAGCTCTTAGGGGAATCAGTGCAGAAGATATTGAGGTGCATGAGAAGGCAGCATTTGTCATATCCTGCTGTGAAATGTTATGATGTAAAATCAATGCAGCTTAGAAAGATCATTCCCATAACAATTATGGGCTGCATAACATCTTATGCTCTGTGTTGTCTGAGACATACATTACTTATGTTAGAGATAAATGTCCATTTTCATATGTAGACAAGTATCTCATCAGAACAAAAGATAACCTGCTTGAAGCAAATGAGTAGATTGTTCAGCCAGAAATGCTGGCAGGGACTGGCTTCACTATTTGCAGCTGTCAAGGTTACTAGCAGCAGAATGCTCGAATGAGAAGTCACGTATTGATCTTTACTTCACCAAGATCCTCTGTAGTTTCTGCTACAGAGGTTTTTGTGATGTGGTCTAAATCACCTTTGGATAGTGCATGAAAAGCTGGATGAGTTTGTGGGTTACTATCTTGTCTACTTTTCTAGCCAAGAGAAGCTGAATAGATTTGAATGTAGATATGAACCTTTATAGAAAATCCCCTCTGTGAAGGACAATTTTTTACCAATACCTCTCTTAAAGTTCTCTGTTGGCTAGTTCTTAATTAATAGCACTCACATAAAGTGGGATTTGGCCTTTAAAAAAATTCAATTTGCATTTGAAGTAAATGCAATACATCAAGTATCTTCTTTTGACACCTTTTCCCACTTGAATCATGTTATTGTATTTTGTCCTGAAGGGAGATTAAACACCTCTTTTGAACACAGGTTGTGAAGGGATCCTTCTGTTGAACTCTAGATTAATATGTGGTCGGTCCTGTTAAAAAGGTATGAGAGCCATACAGCAACTGTGGCAAGATCAGTGAAGAAGAGGGTTGAGACAGCTCATTATCCCAGCGTAGTGGCAAATCCCTTCTCCAGCCTTGTTCAGGCAGCATAGAAAGGGAAGGGGGAGTGATGATCCATCTGGAATTTGGCTATTAACACCTGTCTGGACTATATGAACTCCTATAAAGAGAAGAACTTACCTCAGAGGTACTTGTTCCCCTGGAGTGAGATGCCCGTGAAATGCTCTGAATCTTTTTGGGAACTTCTCTTTGTGTAAGGTCTCATTTACACAACAGAAAGAATTTGTAGCTGATTGAAGGTCAGCAACATGCTGGTAAGCCGTGCTGCATGCTGTCTAGCTGCAGCGGCAGGCACAGGCAAATGCTCATCAGTGCTGCATTGGAAATGACACTTGAAACCGGATACTGAAAGGCACCGACTGGGTGCTGACCATGGTTCGAGCATTTCAGTCCCTGATGCTGATCTCCACCCCGTACACACAGGGATCTACATCCTGTACACATGGAGGAGCCCCTGTTGTTGGAGTCAGTTGACAGCCATGTGTTACACTTGTGTAAGCTTGGTTAAGGGGGGAGATTAAAGGATTATTTTTTTTTTCTTCAAACTGATTCCATTATACATGAACAGGTAAAAAGACACAAATACTTACATGAAGATATAAATGTGTTTTTCTTCTGCAAAGGAAAGGCATGCAGCCTTCTTCAGCAGCTTGGGTAGGAGTGAAATATTCAATAAATTCACACCAACATAGAGGTCCTGTGGTCTTGAATACGTGAAGCATAACCCCAAAATTAAATGTCCTAATTTGTAAGTTCATTGTATGATATTTACAGTAACATAACAATTTAGAAAATAAAATGGAAATTTAGAAAACTAACAAAAAATCCCCCTGATATAAAGCATTCATACAGTATGAACTGAGGTTTGAAATTCCTCTATTGTTTGTATAGATTGTTGCTATTGCTTGTTTTGGCAAGTAAGAGAGATGGAGGTGGTCCAAGCACTTGGAGATCTGTTCTGGGTCATCGAATACATTTCAGGAAAGCTTAGCCCTAACTGTATAGTATACTTGTTTTTCTTATTTAGAAAAAAATAAGAGATGTTACTCCCCTGGGAGCAACCTCCTACACTCACTCATACGTAGCTTTGTTAGAAATGTTGGTCTTATGGCTTGGACACAAAATAGGATAACATCTTATAGTCAGTGCCTGTCCAAAGATGGAAAAATGGGAAACTGGGGAGTGGGACAAAGAATCAGTGGAGTTTGTGCTCTGGCCATGCCAAACGGCTCTGAGCTGGAGGATGACAGATGAGGAACTTAACAACTCATATCTCAGTTATAGCAGGATCTTGTAGTAATCACACCACTTTCCTTTTCCTAATCTTTACATGGGATGGTAACAATTACAATTATGGTTAAAATTTCCTAATCTAAACAAAGTTTAAAGTTTTATACTTCAGCTGAACAGATGCATCTGCCAATTTATGATATGACTCCGGCATCTGCTTCTTGTTACTACTGCAGCAGAGCCAGTATGGATCATCTGCTTCAATACAAAATTAATCGAGCTGGTGTCTAAGGCAGCCTGGCAGGTTTTACACGTTGTATACAAGCTATGCTGCTAGCAGAGGAGCAGACATAACTATTGTAGGTGGTAGTGGCAAGTCTGGAATACAACCTCTTCCACAGACACCATGGGTTGGAAGAGGATATCTTCTCTCTAAGACTGGGCTTGCACTAGGAAGACTGGGTCATCCATAAGTCATAGGCTCATCTTTTCCTATATATTATTCCTTAACCATGCTTCTTTCACCACCTAGAGTATGATGGTGTTTATTTGTTGTTTTTGTGTATTTCCCAATGCGGTAAGTGCAGGTAGGTGTAATCAACTGAAACTATGCTGTACTGAATCATTTGTATACTATGCTTACCTTTTTAAACAGGTAATGAAACTTGAGTTCATCAGAAAGATGATTCTGATTTTTTCTTGTCTACTGAATGCCCTGGATTCCAAAAATCAGATTCTCTTTGCAGTCTTTCTATATAATTCCGTAAAAATCACAGGCAAGTTTAACTCTTAGATACATTCAGTGAAGACACTTAAACTTTTTCATTTGGAACAGATTTCTCCAGATTAAAAACCAAGAAAACGGGGGAAAAAAAAAAAAAAAAAAAAAAAAAGGCAACAACAAAATCTTCAAAACTAAAACCAGCAATCTGTACTGTCCAAGTCAATATCAAAAGAAAAACTGTCTCTGTGACTGAGCTGTTAGTGCTGAACTTAGTGATATGGAAAAAGTATCTAAGCTTTAAACCTCCTGCTCTCTGAACAGATGCTATTAACTTTGCAGAAGGACCTTTTTTGACCTTTGTTTTTGTGACACAGAATCTGTGGTTCTTCTTTAAGTGTTCATCTGTAAAGAAACCACTCTATCTACTCATGGCCTGTGTATATCTTTGTGCTGTTGTTTGGCTGAAGTGTATGATCAAAAATAAAAGCTCTTGCAGCCCTTCATCCAGCAAGGAAATAAAAGAAAGAGTGTCAGCAGTTATCTAACTCCCACTTACAGCATATGAACGTCTTCTAACTTGTAGCTCATTCTCTAACTTGTGCTTCTCAAGCCAGTAGGCATGAATTCCTTATAAAATCTACCACTTTTTATTCCAATTTCTTCCCTAATAATGTTAAAAAATAATAATAATAAAAAGTCTTATCAGATTTTGCTTCCTATTGATTTGAAAAGTTGCATTCAAAACACAAGACTTGTGCTCCTCCCAGAAGGACAGAATTTTTATCTGCATTGTTTTAGGAAAAAACATTCAGTTGCTCCATCTGTCAGTAAGACTCTTCCAAGGAGAAGGAAATATCGACACACAACAAAATAAGACTGCTCTTTGAAAGCAAAAAGTAAGAACGTGAATCTTTTCTGTCTCTAAATTCTGTGATCTGTCTCTTGCTGTCAGAAAGGATGTAGTTCCCAAGACAGGTAATAGAAAGTAACTGGAGCAGCTTGGTTCTTAGTGCTGACCATCTTGTGCAAAGGTAGAGAATGTGTAAAGGATTAAGACACCTTTGCTAATACCTTCTTATCTCTCTCTATATATATATTGCTCGTCCTGTTTGTCTTTGTTTTCTGATTGAGAACAGAGCTCAAAATGACATTTTGGTAAGGACACTAGTGATGCGGCTTTACCAGCCAGCTTAGTTTTTAAGGTTTCTCTTGTTCCTACATATAGTATACTTTATTTATCTCCATATGTTTCAGTGGCAACACTGAAACAGCAGTCATGATTCTAAAAACGATTGTAGTTAATTAATTGTTGGTGAAAATTGTCTTCTCTTCAGTACTATTCACAGTAAATTTACTGCTGAGTTTATTAAGGTGTAGAAGCAAATTATCTTCCCACTTCAGTATACTGCTAATGAAAATGGCCTAATACTCATGTGGTCACAATTTCAAGAACTCTCTAAGAAGTTTTTAGAGACAGAGATGATGAACACCCAATTAACAAAGGAGACACAGATCTTGAGTCACAAGGACTTGCCCTTCAGCTTCTTCCAAAAGCCCTTCATCATTAAGTTATTGTCATGACATCAGTGCAGACTGTTCTGCTTTTACATTGCTCCCAATAGTTTTCAGAGCTTTGCAAGAGGTGCTGTCTATAGTTGATAATGATCCTGAAGACTGAAATACCTTTGATCAGAGATTTCTTATCAATTATTTTTTATCCATTTAGGTCCTGAAGACAAGTTAGTGATGCCTATTAGAGAAGATGTCCTGATGTCACCTAAAAATGACCCCAGCCATTATCATTCTAGTAGCTAAGAAAGCTAAACAGCTTTATTTAATGGCAGCTGTTCCCAGGGCTAAAGAACTCCAAAACCTAGATTAAAAAAGAGTAGAGGAAGTAGTCCACTATTGCAGTCCAACTATGCCTAGCAAAGTAACATTGCTGTATAAATATTGCTTATTGACAGGACAAAGCATCTGCCTTTTTTGAACAGATATGAGTGTCAAACTACATGTAAAATGAAAAAAATGGCTAAATTTCCTGAAGGGTAACTAAGTTTCTATGAGTAACACTGTAAGTTTTGTCCTTATAATTACTTGTTTTTTCCATATATATTTCTATAGTAATTGTAATGAGTAAGGGTTCATGACATATTTTGAAGAGAACTCGCTGGAGGTTTTAATTATTTGCAGGAATAAACATCTTAAGCTACTGAACAGATAACATACAAAGTCCCAGGAATAATATCTGCCCATAGATATCCTGCTCCTTTGGTGGAACCCCTTTAAATACAAGGGTCAGACAGCTGTGAAATACTTACCAATTTAAGGTGATAGGTAACCATTTGCACTTTATGAAATTAATTTTCTTTTCCTTTTAAAAATCTACCATTGTTTGCAAATACAATCAATGTGTGATATAACCAAGATAATGCCAGTTTGATATGCTGAATAACAGTGACATTTCTTCCCAAACTTTGTTTTCAGATAACATCTTTACCTTTTCTTTGAGATTGCGCTAGAATAATCATTGGTCAGGTCCTAGAAGTTATCTCTTTTTCTTAGAAGTTATCTTTTTGGGGTATTCTCATCATATGCATATTCTTTTTGTGGATTTTCTCATAATTTTCATGGATGTCTTTCATGAATAGTATATGAAATTAATACAGTCTTACTTTATTTGATATACATTTGATAGGAAATATCTTTGGAAATCAAGGAAATAAATTCTACTACCAAAAATTTGTTTCTTCAGAAAAAAAAGGAGAAGTATTTTTTCTGTCTTTGAGTTTAGAAAACCGGAGGGTCTTGGACTCAAGATGGTAACATTACTTTCGTTTCTCTCTCACTCACTTTCTTTTTAAACTTTCAAGACATTTTTTTAGCTTCCTTTAAGACACATGCTTCCATACGGTGAGCTATTTCTTTTCCATAAAATATTCATGATTCACAGCAATGTAATATCATTCAGACTTTCCCTAGTTCTAAGGTTGTTTACAAAAAGTGTCCATCAGCTGCTTGTGCATATGGAGTTAATGCAGTTATGTTTGTTCAATAATTACTCAAAGGTATAGCTTTCAGGACAACACTATAGTCCTTGAACTTCAGCTTTTTTTAACAGCTGAACCTGAAAAAAAATGAAGTGAATTGTCACTCACTAGAGCTCAAGTGGTCTGCAAATAGCAATTTCATACCTTCCAGAGGAGAGGCTTCCAGTCCATCTGGACAGTCATCTGTAACCCCAAGATAAATCTGTCAGCCACAGATTTCAGACTGTTTCAGACTGTTACGCCACATGTCAGCTTGCACTTATGCGGTGCCTGAAGCCAGACGTCACCCTTCCTCCGTTACAGAGCTGGCAGAGGTTGGTATATCAAGCTGTATCAAGCTGTGGAATGTCACGTAGCTACGTATGTCTCCTATCTCAGCTTAAACTGCGAATGTTCATAAAGATGCATCTTTCTCATAAAATCTCTGTTGCTGGTTCATGTAGCAGACTGCTCACTCGGACCATTGGATGATCCTTGCTATCTGATCCCAGATGCAGATGATACATGAACATTTTTAGAGGCAAAGAAATCAAGGTAATCTGCAAGATGTTCCTTCTTCCTTTAAAGATTTCCACTGATCAGATGCCCTCAGACAATACATCCCTAAGTCCTTATGTGAACAAAAATGTAAGAGCCCATTCATTATTTTTCCAGCCTAAAAGGCAAATAAGTTTAGGTCATAACATCAGCTATGTTGTTAAACCCTAATTACCATTTATCTCCCATAGGTTACCAACCATTTAGGAAAAAAATACATTCAGGAGATGATTTCTGACCCCTTTCATGGGCTGTCCATGGATCAATTCTTCAATGGTGAAGTCTAGTTAAAGACCTATTCACCATAAAAAACAACCAAGCAACCACCAACAACAATAAAAAACCTCCAAGTATTTTGTTTGTTTGCTTTTTTGTTGTTGGTTGGTTGGTTCTCCAGAAAGTCTGATCTCAGAATTCTCCTATGAATATAGACTGAAAGAGTTGGGGTTATTTAGCTAGGAGAAGAGAAGGCTCCAGGGAGACCTTATAGCAACTTCTAGTATTTAAAGGGTGCCAACAAGAAAGATGGGGTGGGACTCTATCTGGGAAAGGGTAATGGTTTTAAATTAAAAGAGGGTAGATTTAGATTAGATGTTAGGATAAAATTCTTTACTACAATGGTGGTAAAGCACTGAAGCAGGTTGCCCAGAGAAGCTGTAGATGCACCAGCCCTGGAATTCTTCAAGGTCTGGTTGGACAGGGCTTTGAGCAACCTGATCTAGCAGTTGGAAATGGATAGCTTTAAGATCACTTACAAAACAAACCATTCTGTGATTCTATGACTCTTGCAGATATCAGGAAAGATGTCTCATGCATGGGTTTTCTCTGATCTCCTACTCAGAGAATAAGAAAAATAAGAAGGAATTCAGCTATGCCAATTGTAATACTTACAGTTTGTCTAAGGCAATTGTACCTCATGGCTTTCTTGCAATTCATCTCAGCATCTATAAACAAACGAGGAATATTTTCTATGTAACTTAGATGAAATAGATATAACCCTGAGCCTTCATTGCTTAAGAAAGCCTGGCCAGAGCAGAGGAATATATCTGTATTTACTGGGCAATACAAGCTGCCGCAGGTGTATCAAACTCATGTAGTGGTAGAAAGGAAACTCAAGGTTTCATCCTCACCTTCAAGACATTCATTCTGAAAGGTTGTCTTAACCTCTGATACTAAGGTTGTAGGCAAAGGATTCAGTCCTCTGGCACAATTAAACTATCCACAATAAGGAGAAAGCCAGTCTTATAAAATGGTACTTCAGGATCAGTCTATGATTTTGAATCCAATGTGAATCAGGCCATGACAATAACCACTTAATCAGGAAATGCCTATAGTGAAGCAACAGTCATAGAATATCCTGAGTTGGAAGGGACTACAAGAACCATTGAGTCCCACTCCTGGCTCCACATAGGACCACCCAAAAATCAAACCATAAATCTGAGAATGTTGTCCAAACGCTTGAACTCTGGGAGGTTTGGTGCCATGACCCCTTCCCTGGGGAGCCTGTTTCTGTGCCCAACCAACATTTTGTTGTAGAACTATTTCCTAATATCTGGTCTGATCCTCCCCTGCCACAGCTTCATGCCATTTCCTCGGGTCCTATCACTAGTCACCAGAGATAAGTGCCTGGCTCTCTGCCCCCTCCTTGTGAGGAGGCTGTAGGCCGCCACAAGGTCTCCCCTCAATTTCATCTTCTCTAAACTGAACAACCCAAATGACTTAAGCCAATCCTCATACATCTTGCTCTCTAGATCCTTCACCATCTTCATAGGTCTCCTTTGGACGCTATCTAATCATTTTATGTCCTTTTTATACTGTGGTGCCACAAACTTCACACAGTACTTGAGGTGAGGCCACACTAGCACAGAGTGAGAAAATCTCTTCCCTCAACCAGCTAGCAGTGCTGTGCCTGGTGCACCCCAGGATATGGCTGGCCACTTTGGCTGCCAGGGCACGCTGTTGACTCATATTCAACTTGCTGTCACTCAAAACCTCTAGATTCCTTTCCAGGAGACTTATCTGTAGCTTCACTTCCCCTAGTCTGTATGTATAGACAGCATTTCCCCATTCCCAGTGCAGAACCTGTCACTTTCTCTTGTTGAACTTCATATTGTTGGTGATTGCCCAACCCTGTAATTCACCAAGATCTCTCTGCAAGGCCTCTCCACCCTAGAGGGAGTCAACAGCTTCACCCAATTTAGTGTCATTAGCAAACTTACTTAATGTATCTTCAAGTTCTGTGTCCAAGTCATTTATGAAAACATGAAAAAGAAATGGCCATAAAATGGAGCCCTGGGGAACCCCACTAGTGACTGACCACTAGCCTGATGTAACCCCATTTACTATAACTCTTTGAGACCAACCTATCACCCAACTGTTCACCCATCATATTATGCATTTGTCTAGCCATATGCTAGACATTTTGCCCTGAAGAATACTGTAAGAAACATTGAAAAAAGCTTTACTGAAATCCGAAAAGATTGCATCAACTGGCTTCCCTTGGTCAACTAGGTGGGTAACCTTGTCATAAAAGGAATTTTAGTTTGTTAAACAGGACTTTCCCCTCAAGAACCTGTGTTGGCTTTGACCAATGTCTCCATTGTCTCAGGTTTTTTTCAATAACTCCTAGAAAATCTTCTTTATATTTTTATCAGGCACTGAAGTGAGACTGACAGGCATGTAATTACAATGGTCTTCTTTCTTACCCTTCTTGAAAATTGGAACGACATTTGCCAGCTTCCAGTTGGCTGTCCCAGAATATATATTAATTTGGACTCATATCTCCCTCCTTGTTAAGGAAGAGGGAGTTCTTCCTTAATGCTCAGATAGCAAAGATTCTAGAAATATGTATTTGTTTAAGTGATAATACTTGAGAATAATCCATGCTTCCTAGCTCCTCAAGAGTTTCTTTTTGCTGTCTTTTTTTTTTTTTTTTCCTAATTACTAGTATTTTTCTTTGAGATACAGCATACCTAATGTACATATGCTTTCAGTAAATGTTATCTGTATGCTTCTAGGAAATCCTGATCTTGGAGAAATTATTTTGAAGGTTATACCACTGTATGACCAACTGTAGGGGAATCTGTATATATATAGAAATAATTTTTACAGTCTGAGTAAAAAGGCATCGATAATGGAAGTTATATGAGATTGTGAACGGAATCACTGGACTTCATTACAAAGATAATGAGTAAGATACAGGGGTAGGATTCATTTAAAACAAAAGCCTGAACTTGCAATACCTGCACACTAGAATCAGAATACTGCAGTTTCTGCAAAAGAAAGCTTATGGAGAGCATAGAGAACTTGCAGTATTGAAATAAAAAGTGTGAGCAAATGTAACTTGGCTGCTGAATAGCAGCACAGAGTTGTTTATTCATTTCTTGTACAAGACAGGTAAAAGTTGGAAGAAAAGTTATATAAGTAGGCTTTGTCTCTTCAATTTAGAAGGCAGTTCTGAAACCACATATGAGTTAAAATGTTAACCCTAAATTCCAGCAGTAAGGAATTAGGCAGAGTACAATACAAACAAAGCCTTGCATTTTTAACACAGAAATAGACAATGTCAGAATAACAGAATTGCCTAGAAGGCCTAAGTGATGGAAAACTTAATTGGTAACTTATGAACTAGTTTCTGTACAATACCAGAAAACAGGTGGTCTTTCCAGGAAAAAGAGAGAAACTGACTTCATTAAAAAGGACTTCACTTTTATTTGCAAAGTGATGGTGTAAAACTCACTGAGGACATGCAGTCCAGGAAACATCTGGTTCTGTCCTTCTGACATATTTTATGTGGTATGCCAACATCACTTATATATAATTATACTAGTTTTAGCAGGACTACTGCCTCTGGAACTCTAAATGAGCACAGATATGTTGCAATGTTGGCA
Organism: Aythya ferina; assembly: GCF_964211825.1. Taxonomy (NCBI): domain Eukaryota; kingdom Metazoa; phylum Chordata; class Aves; order Anseriformes; family Anatidae; genus Aythya; species Aythya ferina. The sequence continues at coordinate 85,745,525 of NC_140297.1, forward strand.
GACATTTTTGCTTTTCTAAACTTTCTAAACCATGATGTTTGTGCAAGATCCTAGCTGAGGAATTTATTTGCTGGGTTAGATCAGTTCAGTTTCCATATGGTACAATATAACTATTAATTTTATTATCATTGTTGTTCATAGAACCCCCAAGCACAAAACAGGCATTGTGTAACAGACACATGTAACAGAGGATGTTGTCCACCATAACAAAGGGCAAAATAGTGAAGACAAACCAACATGTGCATGGAGATTATTGGGCAATGTCAATTAAATGGGCTAGTGTCTTGCACAGTAGCAGAGCAATCATTCTTTCCGTCTTTTTGATTTTGGGGGAGGGGCATAGATTTTTAGACACTGCAGAAAAGAGGTGAGCATGAAGGGCATATGGAAGAGGAAAGTTATATATGTTTATAGGGAGATCAATATAGATTTGATGAAACACGTTTTTAAACAAATAAACAGATGGGTAATATGTGGACTAATTAAAGCTTGAACCTCATCCCTTGGTAAATGAAAAATTATTCATAAAATGAGAATAGTTGTCAGTGTCTTTAAAAATGAATTTTTGTTCTCTTTGTTGTTTGATTATTGTGAGGGGAACAGTCAAAAATTCAAAGAACTGCATGAGTGTATCGCAGTGTTGGGCTCTGAAGACAGTCTTGGCAGCAGTGTATAAACAGATATGCCTGTGACAAAAACACCTTTGTCAGGGCCAAGATGCTACAGTAAGTGAGCTGTAAAATAACTATGACCTTAATGAGAATTTTAACAGCATAAATGGATGAAAAAGGCTCCATTTTAGAGAGGGTTCTGCAGGCATAGCTGAAAGTCTAAATTAAAGCTGGCATCCAGGTTATGGTTGCCTGCAACTGGCAGGATGGTGAGAAACCTTTGAGAATTTGGAGTGAAGGCAGGAAAGAGATGGCTGGAAGGTCTGGTCTGACCTTCATAGCTATATTGAACTTGAGATGATAGCCACTCGTTCCCGAGGGCATGTCAGCAAGGCATGCTTTGATCTTATGTGATGAAGGTAACGTTTTCAGTAAGGGAGAGGTCTGGAATCAAGTGGTGTCCAAGATCCTTCAGATAAAGCTAATGGTGTAATTTGTAGGTGAGATTAGAGCAAAAGAGAGTCTGGAAGAGAGGAACACAAACTACTGGAAGTGTAGAAAATGTGACCTGAGGAGAAATGATGACAGAATTAGGATTTTTCACCTGAAAAAAAAAAAAAAAAAAAAAAAAAAGTATTATTATACCCTATTTAAACATTACATATAACTTCAAAAAGGAGAAAATTAACTGCTCTTCACTGCAATTGGGATAAGAAGAAGTCAGCTGCGGTTGTTACATGGGCTATTTAGATAAATGAGAGGAAAAACCTGCAATAATAGAATAATAGGAGTACTGATGCATGAAGGCTGTGGTGCCCCCTCCACTGGATTTTTTAGGAACAGATATGCATCTGTCATGAAAAGCACGAGGTATAGCCCACCTTGCCTAGGGCCATAAGGATGGTTCTAATGACTTCTTGCAGTCTCCCCACCAGAGAAAAAGTAAGTTTTAGTAAACTTTCTTGAACAATGCTTTTATGGGTATTATTATTAATGAGTGCTTTTTTTTTTTTTTTTTTTTTTTTTAATATATATATATTTTGTGCTGTAAATATCAGTGTTCTTATAACTAGATTACTAATATTTTTTAGTTATATTTTGTTTAGATGATTAAGATATCAGTCAGGCTCACTGTAACTGCTTTGTTATGTGTACACGGTATATTTCCTTCCTGCCTGTAAGAACATTTTGAGTGTAACATAAACTTTATATTCTTTTGTTGCAGCATAATGAATAAACTCTTCATATGAAAGTTTGATGCCTTCCTCTTAAACATGATTATTTAACATATTCAATGCTTTATTGTATTAAAATTGATAGGGTATTTGATGGCTAGTATACAAAGATTTAATGCCCTGTTTCAAAGAGAGGAAACAAAAATTCTTTGAGTATTGCAGAACTATGACCCAGTTACGCTTTTGTATTTTCTGTGGTAGTGACAATTATGTAGAAAATGATAGTGATAGTTATGCATAATGGTTAAAATAATAGTGATAATTATGCATTAGCCTAAAATGGCAACGTTAATAGCCTTTTAAGGGAAGAGTGATGTGTAAATTGGTGGAGCCTTTACAGTAGGAGGAATAATCTTGGTCAGCTAAAACTTTTCTACGGGGCCAGGTAGAATTAAAGTGATAAAGGGAAACAGCTTGTCTTAAAAGTCCAGTCCTGTATGTTGGCTACATGTTAAGTTCTGTCTTAGAGTACAGCGTTCCCTCCGTTCTGTCTCTCAAGTGCTACCTGTTGATTTTTTTTTCCTTAAATATCTGAAAAAAGGGAAAGGAAATGCAGACAGCTATGGGCCCATAATGTGCTGGAAGCAATGACCCAGTCACACTTTCCCTCTCAGCATTAATTGAATCACTGAAAATAGGAATTATCTGAAGAGAATCATGTACCTTGAAATTATATTGAAACTGTTTTTTTTTTCTTCTTTTCAACAACACATTCTGTTTACTTCTAATTTTTACAACTTGTTTTTTTTTTTTGATCACAGATTTATTCCTTTTTTTTTTTTTTTTTTAATGTATTCAGAAGCCAAAGAGACATTACATTAAGAATTTAACTGTTTAACTAAGCTTTTCTGCAGATGAGTTATTTAATCCTGCTTTTTTTTTTTTTTTTTTTTTCATCATAAAACCACTTGTTAGGTTTCCTCATTTATCTGAGATAGTAGTCAGGGTTTTTTCTTTTTTTGAAATTGCATATTTATATAAATGCAACTTTCTATTTTATTGGTTGAAATGACAAATAAGAAGTATGGGGAAATACCATCCAATATATATATTGGGAGATTTGTGTCTGAAATTTGAATCTCCTTAGTACATGTTGACCAAAAAAAATTAAATCATCTGTTGCTTGTATGTTTTAAACTTGTGGCCAGTCATAACTGTAACTGTAAGTTGAAATGAGTTGCACTGATGCAAACTGTGAACTAGTCTGGCGCTCTGCATTCACAATTGATGGTTTTCGTTGGCACGACTATGGCATTGTATTTCAGTTCCTAAGTAACCACAGCGGAGCTCTAGAAATAACCAGGCTCACTATGTGACCATTGTTTAAAGTACTTGAATGCCAGTTGTAATTTTGACTTTTTTTTTTTTTTTTGGTCACAACATCAAGCTCAAAAAATTCTTGTCAGTATTCATCACTGAATCTTAAAGTTACAACTCAAAATAATAATTTTGATCTGAATGTGTAATAATCTCATAGACCATTATGCTGTTCTTCAAGGAAAGAATACGAGCAATAGAAAATTGTTAAGAAATCCCAAACTCTCTGTGTTAAAGTAGTAATCCTGGCATTTTTTTTTTTTTCCCAATTTAGTCAAAAATCACAATGGAATAGGACCAACATTTTATAGCATTTTGCTGAGGTGTTTGTGAGATGAATATTGGCATTTTTGTTTAATACACTCTGAGGAAAATTCATCTGTCATTCTTCATGTACTGCAAGAGGCAATTGGGCAAACGCTGATGATACTGAGTTATTGTGGATGGCAAAGATGAGAACAACCACAAATTCTGTGGAAAGACCTCAGAATATAGCATGAGTGGATGTTAAGAGGGGGGATGAAATTCCACTTATATAAGTGTAATGGGATGCACACAGAAGGAAACAACCTTAACTTTGCACAAACAGTGGTAGATTCTAAACGTGCTGTCGTTATTCAGGAACAAGATACTGGAGTTGCAAGAGGCAGTTATGTGAAAATATCAGCTTGACTCTCAGAGGTGGTCAAAAATAGAAAATGTTAGGAATTAATAGAAAAGAAATCCATAGCATCCTGAGCCTAAAATGATGTTTACAGTTTTTGGCCAGAAAGAGGAGGCTGAGAAGACAGAAAATTGAGATTCAAAGAATCAGATGAAGTCTGGAGAAGGCACATAGGGAATGACCCTTTACTCTTTCGTATGATACACGGACAGGAAAGAGAAGAGAATAGAATATTTCATTTGGAAAGGACCTTCAAAGATAGTTTAGTCCAACTGCCTGACCACTTCAGGGCTAACTGAAAGTTAAAGCATTGAGGGCATTGTCCAAATACCCCTTGAACACTGACAGGCATGGGGCATCAGCGACCTTACCAGGAAGTCTGTGCCAGTGTTTGACCACTCTCAAAGTAAAGACATTTTCCTCATGTCCAGTCTGCACCTCCCTGGCACAGTTTTATGCTGTTCATGCTTGTCATGTCATTGGTGACCAGGGAGCAGAGACCAGTGACTCCCTCTGCTCTTCCCCTCCTCAGGGAGTTGCAGAGAGCCTTGATGTCACCTCTCAGCCTCCTCTTCTCCAGACAAAACAACCCATATGTCCTCAGCCTCTCCTCATAGGACATGCCTTCTAGCTCCTTTACCAGCTCTGTTGCCATCCCATGGACACTTGCAAGTTATCTTAATATTCTTTTTATATTGTCAGGCCTAGAACTGCATGAAGTATTCAAGGTGAGTCTGCACCAATGCTGAAGATAGTGAGAGAATCACCTTTTCTCACCAGCTGGCTATGCTTTGTTTAACACACCCCAAAATGCAGTTTAACCTCTTGGCTGCCAGTGCACACTGCTGGCATGCTAAGCCTGTTGTCATCAGCACCCGTAGGTCACTTTCAGCTGAGCTGCTCCCCAGCCACTTATCTTCCAGTCTGTACCTGTGTCTGGCAATACTCCATTCCAGGTGCAGAACCTGGCATTTTCCTTTGTTGAACTTTATGCTGCCGATGATTGACCAGTGCTCCAACCTAGATCCCTATCTAGATCTCTATCTAGATTCCTGTGGAAGGCCTCTCATCTCTCCAGGGAATCCACAGCACATCCCAGTTCAATATCATCAGCAAGCATACTGAGGATGCACTCTACTCCCGCATACAGATCACTGATAAAAATGTTAAACAGGACTGGCCCTAGAATTGAGCCCTGGGGAACATCACTGGCCAGATGTAGCCCCATTCGTCACAACCATTTGAGCTCTACCACTGAGTCAGTTCATCACCCAGAGTGGCATGCACCTGTTCACCTCACAGTTGGGCAGTCTGTCCAGAAGGATACTGTGAGGGATGATATCAAAGGCCTTATTAAAATCCAGAAAGATTATGCCTGCTGCCTTCCCTTCACTCACCAAGTGAGTGACCTTATCATAGAAGGAGATCAAATTACTAAGGCAGGAATTTCCCCTGATGAATCCATATTAACCATACCTGATAACAGCTTTGTTCTTTGAATGCCTTTCAGTACGCCCCAGGACAATCTTCCCCATAACTTTTCCAGGGGCTGAGGTTAGACCAATATGTCTGTAGTTTCCTGTGTCTTTTCTTGTGCCCTTTTTGTAAATGGGTGTAACATTGTCTAGCTTCCAGTCACCAGAGACCTCCCCAGACTCCTGTAACCTTTGCTTGTTGAGGGGGAGTCCAACTGTAACATCTGCTAATTCCTTCAGCACTCTGGGGTGAATTCTACTTGGCCCCATGGACTACTGAACATTGAGCTGATACAGCCATTCCCCTTCAACTCTGGATATCACAGTTGGAAAGTCACTGCTCCTTCAGTCATGACCTTCCAAGTCTGAGGTCCAGGCAGATCAGTAATTACTATTAAATACTGAGGGGGAAAAAAAAAAAAAAGTCATTAAATGCCTCTGCTTTTTCATCATCCTGCTTTGTTAGGTGACCATTCACTTCAAATGTTAGTCCATGTTAGTCCAATGTTTTCCTTTGACCTCTTCTTGCCATTGATATGCTTGAATAAGCCTTTTTTGTTGTCTGACATGACAGTGGCCAGTGCCATCTTTTTGCCTTTTTGCTTTCTCCTTACTTTTTCCTTTTTTGTACCTTGATGTTTTTCTTCATCTGTTTGCTTTTAATCTTTGCTTCCCTTTCATTTATTTTTCCTTTGTACCAAGTAGACCTTTGGCCCTAAACACAAAATATAGGTGAGCACCCACACCAATGAATATGCACTGCTAAGAGTTTCTGCTTTTCCTTCTTTGGTCTTGGCTTTCAACTGTGGAGCTGAGCTGAGCTTGGCCTAGAGTCCTCCGTCTTCCAGCTATAGGGCATGATCAGGAGATACCATAGGGGGAGTTTCATGAAGAGTTATGATTCTCTTTCAATGTTGGCCTTTGTTACTACTACTTTGCAGAACTTGCAGACCATTGTACACTTGTTCACCCAGTGTTTAGAGAAAAGTGGTTTAGAGAAAAGTGGAGAAAAATGGTGCAGTCAGAGCTCCTGGTCCAGCATTAGTGGCTGACAGCTTGGTGGGGTCCTGTGGGTATCAGCCTTGTTTGCACTGTGACTGTAGTGCTTCTGCTATGCTTTCAGTGTTATGCTGGCAGTAATAAATGTTTGGAGGAATAAAATTGTTCCTGTTTTGATCCAGGCAATCATGGATTTTTCCAAGATGGAGCTTTTCTAATAAGGTCACCTTAAATTGAATTAACACAAACAAATAGGGCATTGATTAATTTTTAGAAGTGGAGTACTACTTCCTGTTGAGTGGGAAGTTGGCCTATGGAAAGTGTCACTGAAAATCCTGTGTTTAATATTTGTTATGCTCTCATTCTTTTTAGGAAGTGTTTTAAATTATATATACATGTGTATATATATACATATAGCACAACATTTTCCCCCTTCTCTATTCTGTAATAATCCAAAGGACTTTGGTAAAAGACATGGAATGTTTCTGAAATGAGACAGAAGACATTAATTTGGCTTCCACTCCTTGGTCTTGGCATTGAAAAAGTAATTAATTGGCAAGTTAAAATATTCCCTTTTAGTTTCCAATGACCTAAACTGATTTAAGTCCACAAACCATCAGTCTTTCTTCATCTTCCCTTCCTTTCTTGAGGCCATTGGTATTGATTTTATAACAAGCAGGGTCTGGTATCATCAAACCCAGCTGCACACATGCTGAGTGATTGCTGTGACATAACAAATTACATTTTCCACAGGATTTAGTCAAATGTGTTTTCATTTATAATCTTACCCCCCTCCCCCCCCCAAAAAAAAAAACAAAAAAAAACCAACAAAACAAAACAAAACAAAAAATTAGTAGGACTTGTTCATTCCTTCAGCACTTCCTTCAGTTACAGGGAAGAGAGTTATAAGACAAAGGAGAAAATAAGTACCAAGAAAAGACATGTTTGTCAGGTAGCTAATTTCTGAGAAATGAAATGTACCCCTAAGGTCCTTTTAGCTAGATATAGTTAAACACTGCATTCCTAGATCCTGATGGTGGTGTAGAACACAGATCTCTGTATCTCTCCTTAGTATCTGAACACCTATGGCTTTTTCTTATCACATTTGAAGAGTTTATCTTTAACAGTGTTCCCAGGTATTCACAGCATGCAACTTTCAATCAGACAGTAGGACTGTTATCAATTATTTATTATATATGTAACAGTAACACCCAGTGGTAGATCCAAGCCAAACCAGAGTCCTGTTGTGCTAACAACAATATGAGTGAATACACACAGAGACATCAACTCTTCTGTTGTTTTCCAGGGCATGATATTTATAGATGATGACGCAGTGTCAGCAGCAACCAGTATTGTGGTGCTCTTAAACAGATAAAAGACAAAATGTACTATTGATGTAACACAGTTATCAAACATAGAATGTAGGTTATTTATCTGTATTTTTGACTAAGTAATCTGAATACTAGAACTGAAAGGAAAGGCATCATTTAAAATGAGAACAGAAAATTATGGTTTGCTTTCCTGATGTCAGCTAAGAAATCCAAAGAGTATTTTGCTACCCTTTAAGTCTTTCCTTGCTGATTTCTTTAGTCATATTGCTATATGTAATATGCATTTGAATTTTGTTTTGTCAGTTTATTCATAAAGAATTCCAAGCAGAATATAGTTACTTCAGTCTTAGATGGTACTTTTTCACACTGTGTCACTTTTAAGACTTGCAATGTACTTCAAGATGTCACATAGTGAGAGCTTTGAGCTCTATTTATTTACAGTACCTACACTGTTCCTCTAATTGCAAATCCTATTGGTGTGCAAGAAAAGGTAGGCAGTTTGATTCCTTAAAAGGCTTTTGGTCATATCAACCTAGAAATGATACAATCTGTTCTAACTCCAAGTGAAGTCAGAAAAATCTTTGCCAAGCATTTACACTTGACCAAAACTTTAAAAATGTTTATAGATGTTCTTGTTGCATCTATCAGGGAAGAAAAATCCTGTTGAGTTAGCCACATGAAGGCTCTTCCTGGTACTGTGCTGTAAAGAATGTCCAGACATTCCACATCTCAGCTCCATGCCTGCTGACCCTGGGAATGTCAGACATTAAACGCTGAATAGAAGTATTTGGAAATTATGTTAATCTTATAATTTCCTCAGATGTTGAGAAATAAAATTATATAAACAGCCGTATTCTATCAGTTCAAATTTATTTTGGTCACAGCAGCAGATTCAAAGCAAATGGTCACAAAAAACTTTTCTAATTCATGTGCATTTGCCTCAAACTGTAGCACATCTCTTCCCTTTTTAACAACAACAATTAAAAAAAAAAGCCACAACACACCACCACCACCAAAAAAAACAAACCCTAGCAATCTGAGTAGTTTAGAAAATCAACAGTTAATACACCTAGACCAAACCTGAGTTACTACTCTGAACTTCCTGAACCAGCAAAAAGGTGACAAAATTTACCATCTGTGTTTTGGAGCTGCTCTCTGCTTAGTTCCTCTAAGTGAGGTTGCTTACTGAGACCACTTCTCTTTAAAAAGATTGTCTACATGTGGCTATCCTATACAAAAATCTTGGCCTTGTTGCCCCTGCCTTTAACAGTGGTGCCTCATAAATCAGAAGGAGGGAAATCAGGGAGAGCAAAGATGGTGATAGAACATACTTATTTGCTGGTCTTTCATTATACTTTGGGCATACATATTTGCTTTGTTGCTGTAATTTCAGAAAAATAGTATATCTAATAAAAAAGGTGCAGGACATATATTTCTGAGTGTATGGAAAGCAGGAGGATCTGAGGGTTTCACTATTTGGACGTTAAGACACAGTTTAGGGAATGCAGGCTTCGGTAGATCTTCTCACGGAACTGCTTGCTTCCACATACAGCAGTTATGACATTGCATTTGCTTCTGTGTCATGGAGAAATTGCTCCATAAAACTCTTCCCAAACGTGATGCTAATGAATAGATGCTTCATTTATTTATTTATTAATTTTGCTAGATGATGGATCATGCCACAAACAGAAGCTGATAATCACCTACGATGTCCAGTGCCTGCTTTCTTTGGGCTGCAGTTGGATGAAAATGTTATTTTTTGACTTTTTTTTTTTGAGATCATGCAAGTTTTTTTTTTTTTTTTTTTTTTTTTTCCCCCCCCACTTGTTGACTGAGTCCTGTTTTTAACACTCTCTTTTTCGTAACAGAAGGAATTGTTTATCAGAATGAAGACAACAGCACTAGCCATGTAGTTCTTATGTATTTTTGGTCTGCTTCACTCTTGTCTTTTTAATTAAATTGTCTGTCCACAGCTGCCAAAACCAATTGAAATCTGTCATTTTAATGCAAATTAATGTTTTTGTTATGCTACAACTACTTTAAAAATGTCAGCCTTTAAAGTCTTTGAATCTTTGTAAACACATGGCTGATGAAAAAATCAACAGCGACAGGCCTTATTTTGTTTATGTAGGTTGGTGAACATGCTTACCCCTTCACAGGCCCCCACTTTCTTCTCCGAATGAAGTCCATTAGAGATGAGGTACTTCAAGGTGTGTAGACATTTTAGTCTTGGTCTCCTTCTTGTGTTTTCTGGTAGTATTTAAAGCATGATGATAGACTTATAAGGTTAACTTAATTTCAGCTTCTTTACTCTAACATGGTCTCTTATATGAACTCCAAATCTCCTCATGTAGAAAAAAAACAAACCTTAGTAATTTCAGTGGAGCCAGGATAACTGAAAAGAAACAATGGTGATTGCTCTCTGATGTTATGGCTGAATATCTCTTCTCCTGCTAAGTTTTTCGGAAGGAGAATTGTTTTCAGAAACTTTGGGTTTGAAGAATCAAATTCTGAGTTCCTGGGGCTAACTCAGGCTTGGTGTTCTGTGCTTCATAACAGTTTCTTTCACCTTTTCATTTGTCCAGCCAAAACTACAAATAATTAACCCACAGAATTTTCAATTGAGTGGTTTTTATTAACCAAAATACAAAGAAAATCAATTAAAACATTTTGAATACAATGTATTTGATTTAAATAATTTTGATAATTACAACTGTTACAGGCTATGGAAAGCAATATTAAATGAATTTAATAATTCAACTCATACCCAACATCTGATGTTAGCGGAATGCTAAGGGCAAGAAGTCAAACACTCAAGTGTTAGGTAGCACTAGAATTAGGATCACCCAGTGCATATTAATTCTACCTTCCTGAGACACAGCTGCTTCCTACTTTCTTTCATTGAGGAATATCATCTTCCTGACAAGGCCACGATGTGGGTCGACTTATGCAGATTTGAATGGAAGAAGAACATATCATAGGAAATGGCTGTATACTGTTAAATGGACTGCCTGCAAAGAACAGATGCACTATACTTTTCTAACAAAGTTCTCAACCACTTAGGAAATGATGGGATGCCTTTGTTCTAAGCATCACTTTGGGACAGAGACTGCATAACGACTAAAGGTATAGCTGCAGAGAGTTTAGTTCAATGCAGATTTCGTACAGTGATGGTGCTGTGTCACTGGCCCTGTGGTCTGTTCTTGGTGCTGCTCATAGATGACCTTATAGATGATCTTTGAAAAACATCAGAAAATGATACTTGTGCACCATATGGGAGGGATTTGGGGTAGGGATCAGATGTAAACAGGGCTATTGACAGCAGTCAATAAATGATGTGAGACCAATACCCGCTATCCGTAATTCACGGCCCGCAGCATCTGCTCTTATAAATGACACTTGGTAGAGGAATGTTCCTCAAATATGGTTGACACTTAGATGCTTGACCTTGAACACAGACACAGACAGACAGAACAGAGCTGCTAAATTCAGAAGTGCAGCAAAAACTTTGCAGATCTGCTTGCTGGGCTTCCTTTCAAATCTGGAATGAAGTAGGCACCTTATTACACTAGTATCACTATGTTCTGCAATGAATTAGTCTAATGATGGCACAGAAGACCAGACTTTGAGGTGGATGTTTTAGTATGAAAGTAAAGTCAACAAAGTAAGCCCAAAAAGCATTTTTTTGTGTGTGTGTTTCTAAGTGATAAACATTAATTAGCTTGAATTTATTTTCTCTTTTGTCTTTGCCTAATAGTACTTCTATAGAAACTTTCAAAGTGTTAGGCATTGTGTTTTAACAGTTCCAGACTAAAAGGACTAGTTGCAAATCATACCATCGAGTTTATTTTTACTTAGTTATTTATTTTTTTCCTTACAGGCAACTGAACAGAGTGTAGGAGCAAGAGAGGAAAATATCACTAGGATTGGACCTGTAACCTCCATTGTTGCTGTCCCCTTCCACACAGCACTCCTAATTGCCTGTCATTCACTGCTTGCTTGGTGTGCTTTCATGGGGTAAATTAGATTTAGGGCCACTAATGCTATATCAGAGTGCCACAGAAATACTGCCTGAGTATGAGGGCTACACAGCTGGTTAAGATCTCTTCTAAACTTTGTGATGTTCTAATTCTGTGAAGGTAGGAGTTATGCCAAGTATTGTCTCTACCCACATTGCCCCTAAAAGACCATCACAAAAGCCTTTAGTCTAATTAAGCTCTAGATTATGTGCTTTCAGAATCTGTCAGTGATAAATTCATATATATCTACCCTTTGTCCAAATCCCACTCGCACTGTTGGTGATGTAGAAACACAGAGTTCCACTATTACTGATCATGGACCTGTAGACAGAGAGGAACCAACTAATGGATTGCTAAATGCGCACCCTAGCTTGATGTAAGGAGGTGTCTTGGGTTTAACAACTAAAAAATTAAGGTGAAATTAAATTAGCCTATATAAGAAATCTGTGCAAAGCTGAAGACAACAGAATGTATTATCATCCAAAGCAGAGGTAAAGACGTACTGATATCTTTATTATGCTTTTAATAAAAAAATCCTGTATCTAGATTCAATTGCAATAGAGCCTGTGTAGGTTTGTAACTTTTCATAAATTCATTCCAGATTCTGGCCTATTCAAGAGACCAGAGTTATAAATATTTCCCATTATTTCTATTCCTCAATTTTTTTGATTTATCCAAGGCATTCTTCGTTCTCACCTTCTCAGGTAAGGACCTTCTCACCTTCGTTCTTGTTCTTCATTTTGAAGACATCAGTTCAGAGAAGTGGCTGAAAGATAGAAAAACACAGACACAAAAAAAATTGTTTGACTGCAGGTATTCATTGTAAAATATTCCTCTTTTTCTAGAGATGATATGAAGGTGAATCAGGAAATGGATGGCATTTTCAGGTCACATGAGTCAGTACCTCAGAATTCATCATTTTCACCAAATATCCAACTGCTTTTAGGGACTTGAAGTTAGATGGTCCTTATTTAATGCTGATATAACAACTCCTTTAACTGCCTTATCTGTCAGAGACTTTAATGAAAAGAAAGGCAATTACCAAAATGAGCTCACAGAACACATTTATAAATGCAAGTGCACATTTGTTTGTTTTATAGTTGCGTTGAAAATATCACCTTAAGCATTTGTTATAAAGAGCCTTAATCATACAAATACCATGAGAAATACTGCTTTATTCTCTCTTTTGATCACAAACAGTAAATAAAAACTCATCAGAAGCACACCTAGCTCTCAAAAGTCAAGCAATTTAGAATCTCATCTCACTGTTCCTAACTCAGAGATATTACAGATGCTAGACAGAGTAACCTTTAGATACAGCACATAATGTGAGGCAATCATCTGACAAAAACAGGAGAGAGTTTGCCACTCTGACATTTATTTCCCTGTGATTTAAAGCAAGTATTGCTATGGTGTCTTTTGCTAAGACAAATAAAATTTTTGCTCAGTCTGAACTTGTCTAATGTCTGCTACTGGGGAACATGCTACTAGGGATGCACAGCTACAGCCTTGCCTGTCCTGCTTTTTAACAGCATACTTCCCTCCTAGAACTGCCTGAGGATGGCAAATTTAAATTCTCTGGGTCACCTGCTTTCCTGGGGTGGAGAAGCCATTCATAGTTGTACACATAACATCAGAAGCCCCTGACATTTAAATGCAGCAGAGTCACGGTGATCCAGCTGTGAAGGATGACTTTGCCAAATGCAGGTGGGAAAGGTTCACACCACAGAAATGCAGCTGGCCAAGTTCTCTATTGTATCTCAGTGGGAAAGAAGGAAGAGACATTAGTGTAGACCTGATGAAAGGTCTCTCAGCAAGGATGCATAAGTGAGGTGGACTCAAGATACAGGACTGAACAGATGCTGGGTTCTTTAGAACTAGTTTGGGAGAGGGAACTTGTTCACGTGTGCTCCAGCTGCTCTGTTCGGGAGAGTTTGCAGTTATCAGGAGAGTTTCTTCTGAGTAGAAGATGATGTGATTGAAAAAAGAAAACACAACTGGTGTTTCCGATGGAGTGAAAAAAATAATAATAATGCAATGGCAATAAAACCTTTGAACTCTGGTCTTGTGAAGCAAGATGGGATTTTTACCATGATTGAAGCATAGAGTGCAGTGCAAGGCTCAGTTTGAAGCTAACTCCTCTTTCCCTCTTTTTCTTTTTTTTTGTCCTCCCTCCTTTTAACCTAACTTAACCTTTGTGCTTACAGTGCCTGACTGTGTTTTCCTAAATGACGAAAGACAGCCCTACTATTCAAGGTGCTCTTGATGAGTAGTGTGGAGACAGGCCTTCCTTTACACTGTGGCTTTCCTACCTGAACAGATGGAAATCCACCCCCTTTGCTGCTTTCTATTGCTCCTTATATCCTGGCACCACAGGGAGGAGCTGAAACCTGGCTTCCCACCAAGCTGGACGAAAGCCTGAAGATGCTGTGCAGCCTTTCCTCTTCCAACTGCACTGCCTGACTGCATGCTGCCATGCTGTAACATCTGAGGCTCTGTTTCCTTGTAAGCAAGGATCAAGAATTAGTGTCAGCAAGAAATATAATGACAGGAAAATAGAGGGCAAAGGAGGAGGAGGTCCATGCTGGAAGGAAGGCTGGATGGAACTGGGACTTGGTCCTGTGAAGGTTTTTTTCTTCCTTAGATCATATAGCAGCTGCTTCTTTCTTCCCTGTCCTTAGGGTAATACATCTGGATTACATCAGGGTATCCTTTCTTATTTTGGGTGTAGTAGCACACAGAGGCTTAGCCTAGAACTGAGACACCATGGTACAAGGTACCTGTACTGACACCATCCAAAGAACTAGCTCCTGATCGCATGGATTTATTATAATTATAGTATGTCTGGGGATTGCTTTGCCTAAAATTGTTTGTCTTGCTCTCTCAACTCATCTGATTTAACTCTGCACTTAGACATAGAGTTTAAATTATATAACATTTGGTAGCTTTAGTTCAAATACAGTTGATCTCATGACCAATTTCATACATCTTAGATCTTTGACCATGAGCTTCTCAAAGCAAAATCAAGTGGCATATCATTAATCATTGACTTTACCGTTGCTCTTGCCTGAGATTGGTAGTTAGTTATAAAGCACATGACTTAAAACCTCTCGAGGTGATATAAAGTATGATTTCAATGTAGTTTTTCTTAGGACACACTGTATATCATTAACCAGGTATCATATTATAGCTATAAAAGTCTCCTATTTATTTAGTTATTGTTTTAACATGTATGCCCATTCTTTCATAGCCAAACTGCAGAGGAATTGTTAGGGGCTAAAGTACGCAAGTATGCATCATTCTGGGTGCTAATGATTTATTTTTTTTCTGGCAGTGGGTTTTGCCTACACCATGTCTACCTTTCATTGTTGAAGTACTGTTATATATATATATATATTTCTTTTTCTTTCAACAGTTGGAAGAACAAACATATCTCCTATTTAAAAAGGAAAAGTCTAAAGTTATTGTAATAGATGAAGACATAGACAAAACATGAGACTTTCCAATATGGACAGATACATCTTAAAAACACAGCAAACAACTTAATGGGGTATGTATATGAATCATCCTATATCTGCAGTTACTTTGATAGCACTTTTCAGTTGTTAAATGAATTCTTAGAATTATTTTCTAGAGATGAGGAAATTTCACAGGAACGCGATGCTCCATAAATATTCATTATATTGCTGTCTTAAAAAACAGCATCGTTATAACTAAGGAAACATCCTTGACTCTCAGGGCTATATGACTGTGATGGAAAAAAATGTTGGCCTTTGGTATTTTTTGTGCCTTTTTTTCTTTCATACCAACAAACTATTAGTAAGGATGTTCCAAGTTCCAAAGCTTCATTTTTGATGGTAATTACAAACTTTCATTAACATTTCTCCTTGAAAAAGTTTCTTTTATCACGTAGCCAAAGTTGCATTCTCCCATGTGCTGGATGTTTCAAGCTCTTTGGCTTTGCAACATTTTGGCGCGCAGATAAGTTTTGACTCTAGCTGTTTTAATTAAGTATATTTTCAAGGGATTACTCCAGCGTGGATCAATTCCACGTTTTTGTTTGTTTTAATAAACTCTCGCTGCTTTTAGCCGTCTAAATGGAGGTCTCGCTGCAAACAGCACAAGCCAGTTTGTGCTGCGGTTCGTAGCAGAAGCATGCAAATACTGCTATGAGAGAGAGAAGGAAATAAATAAATAAATAAATAAATAAATAATAATAATAATAAAAAAACAGCTTTGATGGCATTCATTAAAACATACGGACGAACGAAAACAACCCTGAGCTTTAACACAGATGTGCGGGCTGCACCAAAAGGCACGCAGCAAGAGCTCGGCCACGTACCTGGGGAAGATGCCTCGGTGCCACGTCTCACTGGCCCGTCCACGCCGCCGGCCCTCTCCGGCACCCTGTGGGGCTGACACGTCGCTCCGTGCTCCAGGGGAAGGGGCGGAGAAAGCATCTAATTCTTCCCCAAAATGCCCCGGAGGGGGCCGGGGCTCCCGCTGCCCGCGGGCTCCGCAACTCCCGGGGTCCGGGGCAGAGCTGGGGGGTCCCGCAATCCCTTCCGCAGCCCCGGCTCCCCTTCACCTCTCCCTGCAGCGCTTCCCCCGGAGCCCCTCGGGGCCGGGAGCCCCCCTGGGGGCCCGGCACCCCCGGAGCTGCCCCTGTCGGGGCGAGGCGAATCCCTGCCCTCCCCTGGCCGCCAGCGTTTACTGCGCTTTGCTCTGGGGCGCCCCTGCTCTGAGAGCCGATCGCAGGGAGCAGCCTCGGGGCATGGTTTTTGAGCTGCGGTAAGTGCAAGGGAAAATAAATAAATAAAGAAACAAAAATAAAAACGCAGAAACCAAACCCCAAGCGCAAACATTTCGCTCAACCGGTTGCAACTTCTCGGCTGGCCCGGAGGGGGGAGCAGGGGGAGGGAGAGTGAGGGGGGGGAAGCGGTGCGGGGGCTCCGTGCCCGGGGCAAGGCGGGGAGCGGGGGGACGAGGGGGCGGCCTCAGCATCATCCCCCCCGGGGCTGCCGCTGCTCCGCCCCGCCGAGGGGCGCTGGGGGGGCGGCGGCCGCGCCTCGAACTTGGTGGGGGCGAGCGGGGAGAGGCTGCGGCCATGGCGCCGTGAAGCGGTGGCGGCGCCGCGCCGGGGAGCGGGGCACGGCGCGGCGGCGGTGGTGGTCGGCACGGTGCTGCCCTACGGTGCCTGCAGGTAAACCCCGTCCCCAGCCGCCCTCCCGGTCCCTTTCGGTCCCTATACCCTCGTGCGGAGCTCGGGGAAGGGGCGCGGGGATGCTTTGGCGCATCCCCTAAAACCTCCGTCCGTCCCCGGGGCCGTCAGCGGGACCCCCGGGGGTGGCTGTCCGGGAGCCCCTCGCTTTGCTGGGGCGCCCCCGGGGGGCAGGAGCCCCGGGTGGGCTCCTGAGAGCCGCAGCGGCCGGTGCCGGCAGGGGGAGCCGGGGGCCAGGCGGAGAGGCGCTGGCGGGGCGCGGAGCCCCCCCCAGCACCCGGCTTTCCCCGGGCACTGCCTGGCGCAGCTCCCCCCAAAGCCCCAGGAGGAGCAGGGTTCCCCCCGAAGGCTGCGCTGGTTTTGTCCCGGAGAAGGAAAACCGTCCTGGTGGGGACGCCCCCGGACTTTTGTCGCCCTGGGGTGTCCCTCGGTACTTGTGGTCGGCTGGCGAGGCTCCGGTCCGGGGCGGACCTGAATTTTGGCACTTTGAGAAGTGCAGGCTCGGAGTTGGCGTTCTACAACCGCGCAGGAGGCGCCCCGCTGCGCTCTGTTCCTCTTTATTTTCTCGAGGATTGCTCCACCGGATTACTCCAGCGGGTAAATGACAGCTGTCAGGCTTTGTCGTGTCTGTCCGGATGGAAGTGTGTGGGGCAGATTGTCGCGGCGATAGACTCCCGGGGGGGGGGGAGGGGGGCTGTCAGTGGCACCTGGCTCCGTAGCACACCGTGCCCTGCTGCCAGCGCCTGCACGCAAACGCGCCCTGGCAAAGAGAGAATCCGCAAGATTGCAGCCAAGGAAAGCATCCTGAAACTGAAAACTTGTTATAGTATAATAGCGTGCTTGGGCAGCCTTAGGATAATTTAGATGAGCGTGTTTTCTGAAAGCAAAATACTTCTTTTCTAATTTTCATTTTTATCAAGACTAAAATAGTGCTAGCCCAGCTAGGACTCTGTGAAATTAGAAAAACTAGATTTTTCCTAATGGAACTTGCACTCAGGTCTTAAATGTAGCACTTTGGGCACCTTTGGGCTGGTAAGTAAGTAAGGCTCTGACATGATTTAGCAAAGTTTGACTAACTAAGAATTGTTGAACTCGGTGATCTTTGCATGGAGAGACTAATGGTACTGAATCAAAACTGCGTTGCTGTTTGTAAAGGCTAAGATACAGCCTTAAGTGCTCCGTCTGGTGAGAGAGATTTTGGTAGCCTGCTGTATTTTGTGCTGTGTTCCCACCTTCCTGGCCAGCATTTAACTTCATTACGCTTACTAATGGGTTCATCTCAATTCCTCATTTTAATGTTGAACAGCTGCGAGAGGTCCCGCTGAGAGCAAAGGCTTGGCTCCAGAGGGTGGCAGTTTATAAAAACAAAATACTGTTTTGAACTAAGTAGTGCAAATGCTTGCTTTTAAGTTGTATCCTACCTTCCTTAGGATGTTGTAACAGTTTTGTTTTGACTGAGAAAGCTGAAGGCATTGGTATCAGTAGTGTCTTATTGCTTTTAATCTTTAACCAGTGCTGTTTTCTTAAAATATTTGCAGGTAGTAGGAGTGCTTGTGCACTTTGTAATGATCCATAAACTTTGGTTATTGCAGGTTTGTTGTGCTGATTTCCTGTTGGGCAGGCATGCAGAGGGTGGTAACTATTTATTCCTACTGTTTTCAGAAGGAAAAAAACCTTGGTTTTGGTGGTGGTGTTTTTTTCCCACAGGCAGCTCATGGAAACCATGTGGATTTTAACTTGTGTTGATGTAGTCCTATACACGTACAGGATTACCGCTGAATGAAGTTCATTACTTTCCAGTGAGTAAACTATTTATTACAAGCCATAAATCGCAGAAATACGACTGAAGCCTCCTGCAAACTTTATTCTCTGTGTCAGAAGTTGTGTGAAGGAATTCAGCACAGGAACAGCTGAGTTCCTGGGCAAGCAGGGGCAGACCCTATCTGTGCTCCACAATTTGAGGGCTGCCTCGCTGGGTACTGCCAGGGCTCATTTCTGTGCTGTTGGACAACACGTAAGTGGCTAGCTGATAGTGCTATCAGTTTCTCGGAGGTGTGTACTACCAGTTGCTACTAGGGGTGTGTGTGCAATCTGATTCTGCGTTACTTAGCGTCAGGCAGCACCTCGTAATTAGTTAATATGTTGCGATGACTGAATTCCGAGTAGCAGCGATACGAGATGTAGCTGCAGGTTTAACATCTGGTTTATGAAATTTTGATATCATCTCAATACTTGGTAATGTATGCTCTGAAGTTGCTATAGCTTCTGAGATAAATTATTATTGCTGCTGCCGTAATTATAAGAAGCAGCATTGAGGAAGTTCTAATGTTCTGTGACATTGCTTTATGGAGATCTTTATTGGGAGTTCTTGTCAATGCTAAATTTTCTCCAAATTATTGTTAATCAGTCTGTTTTTCTTCATTATCTTCCTTTTATCCTCTTTTGCATGTGTATGCATTCCTCATTGAAGTTACAAACTAGACATTTGCTGTCACCTAATGTGTGTGGTAAAACTGTAGCTGACTCAAAATAATAGCTTTTCTTTTTATCAAAACATTTCAAACTGACCCTTCTGTGATATGTAGCTTTTGTCAACTGCTTCTGGTAGGCTAGTTTTAATTTGGAGGCTGCAGCACTGCAGCTGTGACCTATAAAAGACAGGTGGCAGTCTGCTCTCTGTAATTCTTCCAGAAACCTGAATTTCACAGTTTAAGTTGTGCAGGTTAGGCATAGTTTGCTGTTAAAGCTGTTGCTGAAAACAGCAAACTGTTTTCACAAAAGACTGGGGATTTTATTTTAGCTCGCTTCATAAGCGTGTCCAATTATTTGTTTAAGAACTTTGCCAGGTTGCATCGAAGTATAGCACATTTGGCTAACATTTGTCAGGAAGGTAGCAAATGTAAACCAAGCTAATGACCACAAAACTGCAGCCTAATTAGTGTCTTGCTCTTGATTTTGCTAGAAATGTGTGTTCCAAAGTATAAGGCATGTAGATCTATTGCTGTTTAGTGGATTTGTTAATGTATTTATTCTCAACTTTGCCTCTTCTCTGAGGTGATTTGGCATAATCCAGCTGTCTGCTGCATAAATCAATTCTGACTCTATATTCATTATTTTTGTATAAATACATTAATAAAATCAGGGACCACTTGGAAAGAAAGCGTTATTTGTTCCCCAAAGTATATTAGGAAATCAGGTAACTTCAGAAAGGAGCTCATGTTTGGTGGTGGTGGTAGCAGGATGCTGGAATTAGCATAAAGTCTGTATTGAGACCTTTGCAGATAAAATTTTTGGGTTTAACTCAAATCTCAGAACCATATTTTTGAATGTTACCTTTTCAAAGAGTTTGATTTATTTTAGCAGACTTTAAGTTCTGTGTATCAAGTCAGCTGCACTGTGACTTCCAAACTTATCTCTGTTTTGCTCATCAGTGTTATTCAATTTCTGTGTAATAGCAAAATGGCACAAATTTTCACTCCTTTTCCCATTTTTGAAATCAGGATATCTCTCTGAGCTCCAGTATACCTTAGAGTTGTTAGATCATCCATTACTGAAAGAACTGGTCAGTATTTTCATGACTGGGGTTTCTACCATCCCAATAACGTAATGGAAATTGTTTCACTTGGAGGACATTGAATAGCTGTGAATCTTTGGCATATAGTTTGCTGATTTTGAATGCATTGCTAGATGAACAGTAACATGCAACCTTTTAGTAGTGTTTGGTTTAGGAGAAGCTTACAGAAATTATAACTTTCAGAAAGCTGAAAGGACAGCAACAGGCTGCATGTGTCTCTGTAATGTTGGGGATGCTTTCTGAGCTTTTACAAAACACACTCCAACCCATTCATTGGGTGTATGTGATGACTGCAGGGTTGGCTTACAATGCAAGTTGGATGTCTTGAAGAGATGAGCCATACTGCAAATTGCGGAGTTTTCCCAGTTTCTTTTCCCTACACTTTCTCTGAATATCACTATTGAGCTCCTTTTTCTGCTGCCCTCCTTGCCTAGGTAGAAGATCACAGCACTATTGAAATGTGTTATCAGATTAGAATTAGCTGTAACTGTGAATAAGGAGCACTCACTAAATTTAACAAAAAGTCTGGTATAGCTGGAGAGAAAGTACTTTAACAATTTTGGACTTGGTTCTTTTTGCCTAAAGTAAGGTTGTTGCTGAATCATTTGGTTCTATTGCTGGGGAACTCTGCAGGCAAAGGTATGTGAGTGAACATTTATCCTGTAGTTTTAAAAATGATCAGGCAGTTTTTATGCTTGAAAAAACACACCACAGAACCTCAGAAATTCCTGTGTCTTGTTTTTTGTTCTTCATAATCCGTATCATTTCAGTGATATGTTTTCAATGGAAGTTCACTAGCACTTGCATTGGCCCCAATGATTATGAAGCATACTGTACAACCTCTGCTGAAATGGCCTGGTGTGGCAGTAGGTGTACAGGATAGAGCCCTTTCTGTTGACCTTGTCCAATAAAAGTAAAATTGGACCAGTGTTGAACATTGAGGGAAACTCCTGGTCTTGCCAGTTATGAGAGGATACGTCATGTGTATTGCCTTGTGTGTCTTACTCTACTAAGTCAGAGTCAAAACTGAAGGCTGTGGGAAGGGATTGCATCTTGTGCACGGTCAATGGCTTCTCTTTTCTGTGATGGGCTTCCTGGCGTGTTCTTCAACAACAGAACCCAGATTAAGGAACACACCAGCCCAGATGAAGTGCTGTTTTTTGATGTTCTCATCTATTATACCTTGTTCTGCTTCCTACACTGACCTCACAGTAGGGTTATGTGGTTATTTTACTGGATTACTATCAAAATCAATGGTGGTGGTGGAATTCTAATTTTTAATATAGCTTCTTTCACTCCAGTCCGTACTTTTTTTTTGCTCACTTTTTCAACCTAAGAAATGACATCAAAATATTTAATAAGAATGTTTAGGAGAAAGTAAGTGTACAAAATAATAGTAAAATCACTATTAGCATCTGATGCTGTATTGACCAGTGCTTCACTGTGGGACCCATAGTGTAGCCAACAGACAGGATTTCAGCATTGGAAAGGAACGGAGAGGGCTGTTTTCTGACAGTGCTCTTCAAGGCTAGCCATCTGAACAGTCAGGCTTATGAGCTAGCTGCAAAGCTGAAGTAGCTCAAGTTGGTGTGGGTAGTGTACCTGTTTCTGATGTTGTAAATCCATATCCTCTCTTGCTTACTAGAATACTTAGAGAGAGAAAACACAAAAAAAAAACACCACCACCACCAGCAAACTTTTTGTCTTCTAATAAAAGTTTCTCCTTGTGACCTGGCAGTCCTTGAGTGTTGTGTTCCCCAAGGGCAGGCAGTTATAGGTAGAGAATACACTCAGTAAGAGAGTTCTGCTGTAGTTTGTCATTCTTTGCTATTCTTTTTTTTTTTTTTTTTTTTTTTAATGTCACTCAGTTGTCTACTGGGTCCTTTTAGTTGTTCCAAAGTAACTCTTTACGTGGATCTGGACTGTGAGCAATATTAGGGAATGGATCCTCTTTAAAATGTTTTATTTTATTTTTTCCTCTTTCAAGTACCCATGGCTGCTGATGTCAGTAAGGCTCCATAGGCTCTGATCTCAGCATGAGTTAGGGTGGGGAATGAATATTGCCATGAGAGAAAGGAGGGGAGAGGAGAACCAGTTACGTGGGTAAAAAAAATATGATTAGTTCCTCAAGTAAAAACGAAATTTAGGACTGGCAGAAGAATTCTGGGAAATTTTGCTTCAGTCATTTAAAGTGTATTGATATAGCCTTGTTTTACCCTATTTTTATAAGATGCTACAGGCTCTCATGTGCAGATTGCAAATGAACTGAGACCCAGACATATGCTGGTCTTCACCAAGAGTCTAAATGCATCTGCTGAGGACTGAGGTATCTGAGATGCAATGCCTCATTGCATTGCCCTTGAATGTGTCAGGAAAAGGAGAAATTCAGGGTAATAACCTGTTAAAAACTGGAGCTCAGTCTTCCAGAGCTTGTCTGTCAGACCTTACTCTGTTGAAAAATGATAATGGATTCTGCTGGAATTGGTAGCATAAAACGACATAACTGTTCTGAAAACCTACTTTGATTTGCCAAAGGCATGAGGTCATGCATACAGATTTAGGGATGTGTGATTGCTGAAGAAGTTAGAGTTTGTGAGGAGAAAAACTTCTTTTGATAGATGTGGGTATGAGTCCCAAAATGCCATTAACGTGAGCCCTGGAGACTTGTCATAAAGATTGGTCAGGGTCTACAGGCTCACCTGAACTGTCCAATAGAATTGCAAAATTTTCCAAATGATCTTCAGTTGCTTTCATGACTGTGTAAGCTTTGACTCCTTACCTGAAGAACTAGATGTGACTTCAAAATTAAACATAAATCAGTGCACCCTGGGTATCATCTTTTGTCTGGCAGTAATAAAAAAAAAAAAAAAAGCTAGCAACAATAGCAAAAAGCGAGACCTAGGCTCTACATCAGAATCACTGTTCTTTTTGTGGTGCTTGTCTGTTGTTTTAAACTAAATTTATGGTCTGGGTGGAGGGGCTCATTTTGTTCCTTCAGTAATCCTCTCTACGTGTGAGTTTGCAGCTAGCCTTTGGAATAAAATTCCATTTTTATTCTCATCTATAATTGGCAGGAAAAATTGTTTTGCAAATTTATTGAAACTGAAGGCCAAGGAGATCAGCATCAGGGCTTGAAGAAACACAGTCCTGAACTACAGGTAAACACTTAATTCTGGTATTTGACTTGAGTCTTTGTATTTGTCTCTCAAACCTAAAATCATGAAGTGCTCTTAAAAATAACTTGAGCAATGTATTATTATTCCTTTCAATACCTATATGAACACATTGTCCACAGTGGTCTGTCTGCCTCTCAGGAAACACATATTAATCTTTTTATAGGATGAATGCTGACAAAGCTTGTTCTTTAATTTCAGCTGCAGAGGTGCTGTATTGTGATTTTTTTTAAGTCTTTTTTTTTTTTTTTTCTTTTTGAAGTACAAGTTTGTTGTAGGGATATATTACTAACACTTTAATATAAGGAGATGCAGTATTTTCATAACTTCAGACATAGGGAGCTCAGTTTGCAAAGAACTATTCATGAGGTTAACTTACTGTTTTGATGTATTGTGAATTATTTGCTGTAATCAGACTTGGTTCAAAATTGCACATCAAATCATTAAATTTGTAGATTTAACGTTCCCCATGTAAAAGTATATTATAAGATACTTTTTTTTTTTCCTGCTACTCTCAGTAATCTTGACTTTAGTGAGCTCTGAATTGCTAGCAATGCTAACACTGACAATTTTGAAATTGGCATTTGAAACAAATTCAACAGTTGATGTTCTGTGCTCTCTGCACATGCTGACACGTGCAAAGATGGATCTGTGGCAATAGATCAGGTCTAGAAAACTTGATTAGAAATGAAACCTGAGGGTCTAGAGATGTTTGGATTTAACCAGCAGGTCTTGTTCACTTTTTGAAATCTTGTCTTTCCTTACCTTCTTTCCTCATTTTGATGGGTGTTGCTCTGTGGCACGTTTGAGTCCCTTGTTTCCTTCTTGCTTATTTGATGACTAAAACTTTCCAAGCCTTATAAGAAATCATGGATAATGTGTTGAATGTTCTTGCTTCCACGTAAGGAAAAAAATTTTCCACAAATCAGTCCTCATATGAAGAACAGTGTTTCTGTGAATGTTTATATTAACCTACAGAGAGATGGTAAGTGATATGAGCGATCTTAGGAAAAATCGTCTGGCTGTTTCTGAACATTGTTAGATGTTAAGTACGTTTAATCCCACCCTGCACCTCAAGACATTAAGAAGAGAAAAAACATTCAACTTCGTGATAGTATCTAGGTCGATTTCCATCACTGTATAACAAATCCTACAACTATTAGGTTTATGTGAGCTGAAATGCTTACGTGAAACTTACATTTATGACTGATTCACAAGGAATTGCGTTAACAAGACTTAGTATTATATTGTTCAAGTTTACGTATCATACTGCGACTGAAAATAATTTGGGAGTGTTATTGTAACAACTGACTGGGAAAGAACTGATGGCCATGCCTGGTTGATAATCTCTTCAGCCTTAGCAATGGTAACTGGTGTGTGAATAAGCCATTTGCATCTTCTGAAATGTCTTGTATAGCTTCTTTTTGCAGCAGTAGTTGCCAGGGTGTACTCACCATTGTAACAGTAGGGTGATTACTGTACTTTTTTTTTCTCTTGGTCCCAAGAGTACTTCACCGGAGAAAGCTATTCCATCAATTTACTATTATCGCTTTTCCTGGTGGTAGGCCTGGCTGTTCAAAAATGAATGGGGATGTTTCATTCCTGCCCCAAGGTGTCTGCGTTTGGACTCGCAGTTCACACAAGGAAGTCTATACTTGCTTGTGTAAAGTGACCACTTCCAGTGAATTCAAGTGCACTTCAGGATGTGAAGTGTGGGCTACACTCCGTGCAGAACTGTCAAAGTAAAAATAACATTTCTGGTGCCTTATGCAGTGTTTTATGAGTTAAGATGGAGACACTAGCTACCTGCCCTTCCTCTAGCATTTCTGTTGACCAGAAGCTGCCTGTGTCTTTCATCTGATGTGTTTGAATTGCTCAAGATTGAAACATCAAAGGAAGATTAAGTATGATGCATCCATATAGCAAAATTAGAGAGTTGTTAGGTACTTTAAAAACATGAAAAATATATTTTAATAAACCTAGGATATAATAGGCAAAGCTCATTTGAGCAATAACTTTTTTTTTGGTAGGAATTATTGGATGGAGCTTGATGTCCAGAATTATTTTAGTTAGGTGACTGGATTGTAATAGTGCTGTCTCCTGACAGTAAAACCTATCTACGGTTTATAAACTTTATGTTGATTATAAAATGTATCTGTGATATTTGTAGTTTCTTAAAGAAATGTTTGCCAAAAACATTTGTAGATGCTGTCTTACTGTATGCATGGTCAAAATTAACTTTCCTTTCCAGTTCCTATATATATACATTTTGTGTTTCTGTGTTTCTCTACATACACACACATGCACCCTCCTTGTCCAAATTCTTATGGTCTATTCCAATTTGTCACAAAGTAGTCTTGGCTAGACTGTATACCCGCACTGTTTCTTGAGTCAAAATGCTGCTGTAGCATCCCAGACAAAAGCAAATGATAGTGGAAGGACAGACAAGCCTGTCTGCAGGAAAGAACAGGTCAGTTTCAGTCCAGTGGCTAGCGCACAAGACTATGCCAAAAGACAAAGTGAATTGAAATAGAGATCAGAACGCTGCTCTGATAGTTTTAGTCTGAGCTCTGAAGAGCTCATCTCTTTGAAGAGCAAAGAAATGTTGGCATCAAATATTGATTATGTGTGCTATCTAAAATTCATAAACTTAACTTTTCTCTGGTAAGATGGAGTGCAGGGAAGAATGGAGTAGCATTAGCTAGACAGTAAGGGGAAAAAATGAACAAAAGAAATGTAATTTAAATTAATACTTCACAATGGCTACAGTGAGAACCTTTAAAGGCAGAGGTCATGACGTGATTTGGCTGGATTTAGAAGATACTAGTGAACCAGTAGCATTCTGGTAAATTGTGAAGCTGTATTAATGAACAGCTTCAGACCAGGAACATGGCCAACCTAACTGGGCTACAGTAATAAGAATGTACGTAGAGGTTTGAAGTTCTGAAATACTTTTATTCTTTTTCCTGAAAGCTCATGAACACTTTCTAGGTACAAGAAATTCTCCACAGTTTGCTTTTGCATGGCCATGCATTCTTGCTGCAGGCTGTGATTAAGTCCATTTATCGTGTAAGATTTAAGTACACTTATGTTTTTGCTCCTAAAAACATAAGTGTACTTAAACATTTTGCTCCTTCAGATTGTGCCACCTTCTGTTCCCTTAGAACTGCAGCTGTAGTTCCAGAAGTGTGATCAATAGATACTAATTTGTTACTGGAGATAATCTATGGCAGTATGTTGCTTTTCTAAGACTCTCAGTTAAACGCTAGGTGATGAGGTTGCGTAATACTAATGAAGCAGGGTGGAAAATTGAGAGTTAACTTTGACACTGGATCATGGACCAAAGAAATTTGGAAATAGATGCTTTAAAGGGTTTGCTATATAACTTCTAGTATGTACTATATATTTAGCAATATTAATAAAATGAGCTTCTATGCTCTGTAGAGTTCCTTTTGCTCTGTTTATGTATTAAGGCAAAACAATTGGAATATCCCTTGTTTTGTTTAATAATTTGTCTTAATTCTGCTAGATCTGCCATGTATAGGACACTGCCTAATGTAAGGGAGGCCAGGGCACTTCTGTGTTTTGCTAGCAGGTAATACGTTTGTAAATGCATTAATGAACAACTGATTCTCCAGATACTCAAGTGATTCTTTTCTGCATAGTAATAAACTGGTCTGAATGGCAGTGATGGTTTAGTTTGCTGATCTCTCCCTGACTAATACATCATGTATGAAAGCCTGTTGTGAGTTTTACATCTACTTTTTTCTGCTTTTGCTTTCTAGTAAGTCAGCCAAGATGGTGTCCGAGCAGGTGAAATTGTTTCTGAAAGCAAGTTCTTTTCAAGCTCAGCCTTGAATTAGAAATGAGAAGGTGTGCTGAGCATCCTGTTACCTCTGTCACATACAAGACATGGTAGGTCACCTTTCTGGCACTCCCATAGTCCATGCTGAGTGTGATCCAGTTGCTGGACTCTGGACACACAGGAGTGAGAGGAGCCTATCTGCATCCATGCTGCTGTCTGCTTTTTTCCTGCTGCTCCGTGTCCTGAAGCTCAGTACAAAGTAGGGCAGCTGTTGTTGGGTGGGTGTTTTTTAAATGCCTCATTCAAGGAGTAAAGATAATGAGGTAGGTAGCAGGCAAAGTGGGAGGAACAGCTGGTAGAAGTAAGAGGTGGGAGAGAAAGTAGGAGAGAGGATGTGTTGGATGCGTAGGAATGGGAAGTTTCAGAAGAAACCAGAGCCAACACTGTTTTATAAAAACAGTATGGTGGGTGCTAGAAGGCTGGATATGGGCAATTGCAGAATTGTGAAAGTGTTTCTTACTTCTTTCCTCCAAACAAGTGTACCCTGCGACCAACTCAATTTCATAGCATTGCCCTGGGCTCGTCTTCAGCTTGCCTTGGCTGCTCACAGGTCCTAACTCCTTTATGAGTAGATCATGAAACCAGGTTGCTGCTAACTGTGTCCACTGCTGCTATACTCCTTAAGTACTTAAAGGTATGCAATTAGCAAGTGTAAGGAACTCTGTGTTAAATATTTCACATATAACTGCATGGAACTCTATGGCAATGTTGATGTAAATAATTGGCATGCAGGAGGAGCTGCTAAATATTAATTACAGAAATTTAACCTTTAATTGGAAAACTGGGTCAGGATAACTGGAGTAATGTCACCAGGTTTGAGAATGAACACTGTTTTCATTTGGACATTGAAGGGCTGTGGATCTACAGGGCTTTCAACTGTCCTCCAGGTATGAACTTGCCATGCTGATTGGTTTTTACTTTGTGTTTCTTCCGTGAATTATTACATGTGTTGCAGTAGAACTCTGTCATTTATGAAGATCATCTGAGGTTATGGACATTACGGAGGTAAACAGATTAATTTTTAAAACTGATATAGGGCACTCTCAGTACATGCTTTGATTTATGGGATGGCATTTGTTACCTGTTTTGGGTTCTAGAAGTCAGTGTGAAACGGCAATAACTTTTTAGCTCTTGGAGAGAGATCTTTAGTTCAGCGTAGGTCCTTTGTAACCCAGGGCCAGACTCTAAATATTCTATTCTTGGATAGAGAGAGAGAGAGAGAGAAGGGGAAAAAAAAAAAAAAAGCAATTGTTTGTTATTTTTACTAAAGTAATTGATTAGCCAGTCCTCAGTCACCTGTGAGCTTACTATCAGCAGAAGACCTATGAAATGTTATGGTTCTGTTTGGTATAGGGTCACAGTTTAAGTAGGCTGAGATAGCATTGTGGACTTCTGCCTGATATTTATTAATTATGGTAAATATAGAACACACAATGTTTGCTTTAATTATCTATAATACAAAGCATAATTGTAGATAATAGTAAAAATTGCAGTATAGCTTTTTTTATTCCACTGTCAGCATGTCCAGACCTTCCCCCTCCCACCCTGTGTCTTTAAATATCATTTAGAAAATCTTTCAAAGGTAGTTTTATTAACTTAACATAGTGCAGATGTCTCTAGCTGTGAAGAATAAGTCACAATGAGTTGTAGTGCTGTGTCAAAAATATCATTAAGAGGCTTAGAACAAAGGGAGCAATTAATGAACAGTCTTTACGGTGAACAAATGTCAGACTCCTCCAGGGCTAAGCTGCTTCTCTGCCATATTCATTAATTGCTCTTTTGAACAAAGTTGGTGTTGATGACTGGGTTTAATTAAGCATACCTGAGAAAACCCACAAAAACAGAGCAGAAGTATTAGAATGGAAAAAGTGGCCTTTAATTTAATAAATAAAGACTTTTTCCTTCTCATGAGCTTTCATGCTTCATGCAACTGTTTCTGGCTGACATTTCTTTGTAACTATTGGGATTGTCTTCACTGGAGATTTTGACAGAAGATACGTCTTATTATTTGCTTCAGGTTGTATGCCAAATACCATACTCGCATTTAAATCGCTGTGATTAAAAATGTATTAATCTATTATAATAGAATACAACTTGCTGTACAGTCTGTCTACCCATTGAAATGTGTCAGGAAAGGGAAAAAGTGCATGCAAGTAGAGGTACAGAAATCTTAAATCTTAATTGATAAAGCTTTTATGCAAACTTGCTGCTCACATACCTTGGTTAGTGTTGTCTTCTTGGGAAAGCAGACAGCAGCTCTGTAGTATAAACTCTTACACAAAACTGTATTGTCCAATGTACTCAGTGATTTATGGGTCTAAATTGCAACGTGACAAATGTTGATGATAACAACATCCATGTTGTTATGTGAAATATAGTGATACATTTATCACCATGTTTCTTTATTGCATTTAAGACTCTAACTCAATAAGGTAGAAGTAGCTGTGTTCTGTATAGTGTATGCTACTGGAATAGTCTCCCTGTAAGGTGAAAGCTATTTCTGTATGTGTGTAGGTTTTTTTTTATTTATTATTTATTTATTTATTTATTTTGTGCATTGAACTGAAAGTTGCAACAATACACAGAGATCTTTTCCAACCTTAATGATTCTATGATACTAAATATTGTTATTTTGGGTTTTAGTGAGAAGGACTTCAGTGCAGGGGACAAGAATCACAACTGTCCTGTGCTAATTACACTCCTCTCAGATATTTATTTTGGCTTTATTCATAAGTTCTATTGTGTGTAAATAGAATATGCAGAAGAGTTTTGTGAAAGAGCTTTGTAGTAGTTTGCAGTTTTGAGCCAAGTGGTAACTGGAAACTTTAATAACTTTACAGTGCCACTTTAGAAGTGGAGATGTGCCATGGGATGGACACGTCAAAACTTAGTATAAATAACACATCCTATGGTGGCGTGGCGTTCATCCAGCAATCTAAAATTAGCGTTGTATCCTGGATATGATACTGCTGGTGGTCACAAGCACTAAATAGTATTCACACTCTCAATTACTCAATCAGATCTTAATGTATTTATTTTAAGTGTTTTATGGTTTTATGCAAGGCTGACTTACTGTTATTACTGTTGTTCTTCACGTGGCATCAAAACGTGCAGTGTGTTTCAAAGGCCAGTGAGGTTTCGCATGGTGAGCTCCAGTCCTGTGTGAATGGAAGCCAGGGGCAGAATTCCAGCAGGCTGCAGCCAGGAGTAGAAGTAAATCCCAGTGTATTTCTGATAACATATAAACATGAACTCGATCATCAGGGTTGTGAGCCATTTGTTTCACATCATAGTATTTTATTGTTGTAGCATTACAATAGACTTAGGCCAAATAAGCTTGGGGAAAAGTGCTGTTATCTGTATTAGGGGAAAGTAAGGCTTGAGGGAAAAGAGAACTTGGGTGTTTTGTTTTGATTAATTGTTTGAATGTTTGTGCAAGCTACATTAGGTTCAGATTAGTTTTATGGGGAAACTCTGTACTGGCTCTTTGTTTGTTTGTATG
Organism: Aythya ferina; assembly: GCF_964211825.1. Lineage (NCBI taxonomy): Eukaryota > Metazoa > Chordata > Aves > Anseriformes > Anatidae > Aythya > Aythya ferina. The sequence continues at coordinate 85,776,511 of NC_140297.1, forward strand.
TTGTTCCATTGTCTTGCGCTCTACTGCACCTTTCTTGGAAGACACAGGGACAAAGACTTTTTATGGATTCTAGGCAGTAAGTTTCTTTAAAATTTTTTGGAATGACCTGAACAAATAAGATGGGATTTCCTTATGGTTTGTTTATTGAGTACAGGTGTGTGTCTCCTCCTTCACCCCCTCCTTAGAGAGTGCTCCACCCTCTCTCAATATATATACATATGTGTGTGTGGAGGGGGATGCAGGAGAGGCAACAGAACTCTTGATATTCTCTTAGAGAACATCTAGAAAATCAGTGTTTTTTTTTTTTGTTTTGTTTTGTTTTTGTTGTAATATTTTAAGTATAAATCACCTACCTTTTGCAATTCAATCAGAATATCTCAATAAATCTTACACTTTTTTTTTTTTTTTTTTTTTTTAAATTATAATACCAGGCTTTTAAATAAGGCACGAGATTTCTGTTCTGTGTTTTCAGATTTGTCTGCAGATCTTTATTGCTTTGCTCACACTTTTAAGTGTAGGTTCTTATAGTTCTTTGTTATTTAATAGTTGTAAGAATTTTAACAACTTCTTGAGGGATAAAAAAATTTTTCTACATCCTTAAATTATATAAAAATTTTCATGTAGTTTTACTTCTAAGAGTCTATATAGTGGTGGCATGAAGAGGTTGAATTTTTTAGATGTAACTTTCACTGTTACAGAAAAGAGAAACCTCTTTATTAGTACAGATGTAGTGGTAAAACAGGTTCAGTGGGTAAGGCAGAAGTGTAATTTGTCCAAAGATAGGTGTCAGGGCCTCTTTCTGTTTATTTGCCAAAGTAGGCCATTGGCAGACTTTGAAACAGTGATAGGATGTGATGGGGACTTGTGTTTTGAAAGCAGAGAAAAAATGTGTTTAATAAAGGTGAGTATTCTGGTGATCTCATTTTTCTCTCTCTTGGCATTGTCATATAGTTTTTTAGAATGCAGGGCGTCAGGACAGTGCTCTCTTTTTTCCTTCTTCTGTCTTCATAAAGCATCCCTTGGGGAAGAGGAAGTGATTTGGAAGTATAATGCTAGCCAGCAGGTGTAACTTTCCTTTTCTACCACATAACAAAAGGGTGAGCTGGGAAGAAGAGCTTCTCTGGTTCCTCTTTTTCTATGAAATACTCAGTTTCAAATGCCCTGTGAGTTTATGTAAATGGAAGCCCTACAGCTCAGTAAACATAAACCTGATAGTGTAAGCAAGTCTGGATTTATTTATTTATTTATTTTAATTTTCACAGAATCACGGAATTTCTAGGTTGGAAGAGACCTCAAGATCATCGAGTCCAACCTCTGACCTAACACTAACAGTCCTCCACTAAACCATATCCCTAAGCTCTACATCTAAACGTCTTTTAAAGACCTCCAGGGATGGTGACTCCACCACTTCCCTGGGCAGCCCGTTCCAATGTCTAACAACCCTTTTGGTAAAGAAGTTCTTCCTAACATTCAACCTAAAACTCCCCTTGTGTTTTAGAACTCCTCTGGGTGGCAACCTAAACAATTTAAAAACATTTAAAAGCTGACCAGAAAGGCTTTGGTTGCTCTAGTCTTTCTGTTCAAAAATTTCTGATTGTCTTCTAAGGCTTGCAAGAAAAAAAAAAAAGTGAAAATGACCAATTTAATGCTTTCTTCAATGGTGGCTTAGATTAAAGGCTGGTGGATAACCTTTTGGAGGCAAAGTTGAATTCTGGGCCCAATCCTTCCCCCTGCCCCTCAGCTCTTGGGCTTCCCAGTAGAGGCATCTTGCAGGAGTGAAGTGTTGCTGTTTTGGGCTTATCTCTGCAAACAAGCCACATCTGTTGCTGGGATGGCTCAGTCCTTTAATCAAGGACTTAAACTTCATAGAAATAAATTATTCCCTTACTGCTGTCAGTTCTGACACTGGTTGTAGACAAAGTTGCTTTAGATGTGGAAAAACTCCTTCATGTTACTTGTTTAGGTGACTTCTGCAGCCTTGCATAGGAAGTAAAAAACATGACTAGATCTTTTTGATGTGCCATTTTAGGACGGTTTGACAAGCAGCATGACAGACATTTGAAAACATGGGATGATGTAAGAAATCACTGTCTTACCTAAATGTAAACGCTGCTGGGAGAAAAGGTGAGCTTTTGTTTAAAACAAAGCAAATAAACAAACAACCAAAACCACACAGTGGAGAGAAGAGCAAGCTATGATTTAAGATATTTTCTTGTATGATTAACACCTGGATTGTCTTCAGAAAACAGTTTCTCCTTCTGCTTTTTTAATTTCAGGATGGTTATTGAGCAGTAGGGAGCTTTTATTTTTATCTGATGCCTTACTGAGTTCTGTGCAGTTTCCTGGCTTTGTTAGGAAGCTAAAATTCCAATTTTAGTTATCAGACGTAGAAATCATTAACAACATTTATTCATTTTTAAACACTTCCGTTATCTTGACACTGTCAGATCACCCTTATCCACTTTCCACAAAACATAATTGAAAACAATGAAATGTATCAACTTTTGTGGATGGGTAACAGACTGGAGAAGATTTTTATCTGACAAACCTTCAGTCTGAATGGCATTTTAAGAAGCTGCATCTGCTAGCAGTAAGAACAGTTTTAACAAAGTTAAAGAAGGATGTGCTAGAAGTCTGTGTGTCTGATTTACTTTGTCCTTTGCTTTAAACCAAGTGATGTTTTGTAGAGGTCACATAAGAAAATTGTAATGGAAGTTACACACAAATCCATTAATGGCTTCAGATTTTTAGATTTCAGCATCTATTGCTTCAGTTCACAGTGAGGTTCGACTTTTATGGCAACAGTTAATAATGTGGGTTTGATTCTTGAAATTTGATTTATGTACAAAACTCCTTCAAAAGAGTAAGTGCTCAATGGCAAACTGATTCAGACTGAGGAAGTAAGAGGAATTAAATGCAGCTTTAAAGTAGTGGTCCTCTCTATTTATCAAAGAACATTCTCCATAAGGAGTAATAATTTCCTGTCATACTAAGAAGTGAAGAAAGGCTAAAGAGAAGATAATTAAAATGAAGAAGTGAAGAATTCTTTTAATAGACCAGAAAGTAGGACAACTTTTTTTTAGTAAAATTTAAAAGCTAAAAAGGAAGCCTACTAAAAATGTAAATGCTTTTTGTAATACATTAGCAAGTCAATACAATTTTCTCATATTTCACTTTGCTTTTGGAACCAAAGCAACATGAATATACTTCTTGCTGGAAATGTATGGTTATTTTTCCTTAGAAACTTGCAAGTTTCTTTGCATTATACACGTGGCCAGGGAGTTGAATATTGACAGATTAGCATTAAAAGTAAGATAAAAGGAGATTTAGATAGTACAGATATCATGTATTGAATTTTGCAGCCTGAGGATGGTTGGCTCTCCCATGTTCATGTGTATGCCATGTGCAAGTCATTTTGTCATTTTTGATCTTATAGATCATTCATTTGCTGAGAATTTACCAGATGGTAACATCTTCTACTAAGATGTCCTGTGGTACCAGGAGACTGAAGTGCCAATCAGAACTCTGTATATAGAGAATGTTATTTCTTTGTTAGCATGGAAACTATATTTTTTAGTATGCTTTCTGGATAATGATTGTTTCATGCAGCCAAAGGAAAGTAATTCTCTCTACTATCTTGTGTTGTGTGCATTTAAGTAGGTTTTACAAAGTTTATGTGTTATAGCGCTGTGGATATGTGTAGAATACATGCTAAAAAGTCACGTGTGAGAGAGAAAAAGGGATCGGTATTGAGATAAGTGATCAGGAAGCAGAAGGGTGTTAGGAAATGGATTTGGAGTGAATTAAGAGCGAAGAGGCTGACTGGGATGTGTGGGAAGCATACGTTATTCTCAGTCATAAGATACAGAAGGCTGGTATTAATTTGTCATGAAGAATGTGATGAAAAATGAGACTTGGGTAACTGTCTTGAAGGCCTGAAAGCAACCTTTGATGTATTGTGAAATATGTGGACAATGATATTTTCTAAAATATTTTCTAAAGACGGCATGCTGTCAGCTCCACTTTATATTAAGACACTTAACTTCATTATTATTATTATTATTTTACATTTCTGTACTGTGTGACAGTATTATCGCTGCCTGTTTTTGTCTCTATGGGATAACCCAGGATGGTGGTGCAGGCATGCTGCAAGGCTGCAGAGTGCCTCTGCCAGGGCTGCAGCCAGGTCTGGGTGCCGTGGGACTGCCCAATGCCTTAAACAGATATAAAGTGCGATGCTGTTGCAGCACTTTAAAAGGAATTCAAGTGGTCAACAGGTCATGGCTGGGGTGATGCTCCCTCCAGTGCTTCTCATGCAGTGGTTTTGCTGTCAGCTTTCCGAAGCTCATCTCTTGGCATGAACAACTGGTCTTCTCTCTGTGCCCCCTGTGGTAGTATTCTCTTTTTGCTGAATGTACATAGAACACAAAGATAATGTTGCTATTGTTCACAGGTGTTGTGATTTCATGTTTTGTACTTAAAGTATGCTCAGATCATTATGGGGCACTGGGCATTTAAATAAAGAGGCATAATTCCTGAGCCCTGATAACGTGACTTGCTACATCTGGACTCACCATCTCAATTGTAGAACCAGAGGCAAGTAAAACTTGTCCCTGCATGAAATGCCATGTACAGTCTAACACCAGACTCTGTGGTGTTCTTGAGGACTTCTGTTGTTGAGGCTTGCAGAAATCCTAGCTGAGAGGGGCAGAGAACTGTAGTGTTTTGAATATAAAATTTGCAAATTCTGGCTGAGACTGTTGCCTTGTGACTGTACTTACTGCTGGCCTCATTGAAACATACAGGAGCATGTTTGCTGTACTGTGGTGATTAGAAAGTATTAATTTCATTGCACATGAAAATCCCTGATGAAAGGTTGAACATTTTCTGCCACTGTTAAGTTTTTATAAATGTAATTGCTGCTACGATTACAGAATGCCAAACTGAATTTGAGGACATGCAATAATCTTTTACCACTAGTCTAGTCAAATATTTTTTAATGAGACAGAGCTAGCTGAACACCCAAATTGGTTTGTTTACTTCAATAGCTTAACTGAATTAAAATCAAAGAGCTTGCATGGGCAGGGTGTAGTCCATGTCATTGCTGGACTCCATTAATCACCTCCTTGACTGAGGGAAACAGTGTTGAACAGTGACTTATAGATGATTGAATAGCTTTGCTCTCAACAGCAGTAATGGTTCCCAGCAGGCTGCTAGTGTGCAATCACAAACATCTGCACATTTGAAAGCTTCCACTTCCCTGAACAGAGATATATTTATCCCTCTCCTCCCCCCTCCCCCCCCCGCCTCCCGAACAAAACAAAACCCAAAAACAATTAAAAAAACAACAACAACAACAAACAAACTAACAAAAAAAAAAAAAAAAAAACTTTTGCGTGGAAATAGTTTGACTTTTGTATGTGATCATGTCATCTGAGTTTATCTTTAGATCCTTCTGCTCTTGATGACATTAGTAGACTTTGTTTTATTATTAGTTTTCATTGTTTTGGCTCCATGGGATCTCTTTGACATTTGATACCCAGTAGTGAAAGAAAATGTATTCTGTTTGCCAAATAACTCATGGATATTTGTGTTTTAACTGCGTTGAAAGTAAATGTAGTCACTCTCCCATAGATGCGGCATGATGTTCATTATTTGCACAAAGCTGATGGTTCCAGCTCTTTTGCAAACAAGCTTAGCAGAACAGAGAACAAAAATTGTTTCTCCAGGCTATCTTTCTTCTAAAGTGGTCTTTTGGACAAGCATTTGAATACATGGGAAGAGATTATTAAACACCTACTATCCTTCCCCTTTAGTATTTTCCAGTGTCCATTTGGTTGCTTACTGTGACCTGGGTGAGTGTTACTTATTTGTTGTCACTGTTGCAGAATCACCAAATGTAAGGTGGTTAGGACTAGTGAAGATCTTGTAAAATTCTGTTGTTATGTGACCTGAGTGTCTTTCTCAATGTATTTTTCTGAGGCCTAAGTAGCACACTCTGAGGTCAGCCCCATCTGTTCCAATCATATTTGTTTTATTTGGCATCTTGTAGCATGTTTTATGGAGTATCTGAACCGCAGAAACTGTGTGTTCTTCATGACTTCCAGTAGTTGACAGAAATATTCTCTAGAAAATTAACACAAAACGGTAGTTGTGTTTGAAATTTGATATTGATATTTTGATATTCATTATTCGCTTTTCACTATTTTTGTAGTAGAAAGACCTCAGATAAGAGGGCTTGGCAGGTATGAAAAGAAAGGGAGGGGTTGGGGGGGAAGTAAAGGAAAAAAGAATGCCTCCTCCATCAGTCAAAGATAATTGGTTCTGTACTGAACATGCATTTTATGTTATGTAAGGACATGGATATGACAGGCTTAATAAGTTTTGTGAAGTGGTCAGAATTTATTGTATAATTGAAAGGTGAAAGGTTTACATCTGTTAATCAGATCGTATTATTACTTGGTAAGACTTTAGACTCAAGGATATCTTTATTTTACCCCAGTAACAAAGGAGAGTATGATGAATTGTATTTGTTCTCTAACGGGTACACAAAATGGTGCTTCTAGGTATATATCTGTTGCTTCAGAATATATTTTAAAAATGCTGGCAAATAGCATGAGAATAGGGCATGTAACACTTCTGTTAAATACCTCTTTGAAGCTAACTGCGATCTTTAGATTGTGTTTCTTTCATTATTATCACTTCATCATTGATACTGGGGGTGGAAAATGATACCCTGGTTCAGAGTTCATACTTCACTATCATGCAGGGAGAGGGATTTTTCATGCTGTCTAAAATTGTCTAGATACTGAGATGAGACGCCCTTTAATTTGCCACCTAAAATGTCTTATGTCTTTGAAAATCCTCACAATTAGTTCTTTGTGATTTTTCTAATCCGTTTAACTTGTATGGCCCATGGTTCTTGATACAGAACAAACACAGTTTCATGTGTCTTGGCCTGAGCACCCACTGGGATGTTTGAATGTATTCTGGCTTGTGATCTGAGCTGGTCAGTCCTATTGTTGGCAAGGAAATGGTGGAAAATAAGTGTCTGGCAAAGGGGTCATGATGTGCATGCTATCTTTTTTATTTTTTTATTTTTTGCCTGCTAACCTCATACATTTCATCTGTACATCTGTGTTGTATTGCCTATTTCCATTTCTTTAAATACAGAAAAATTATTTTTGTGGTTAAAAACAAATCCACACCAGCTAAGGCATCCTCTTAAACGCCTTCTGCTAACCAAGCTACTTGTATACATATATATTTGTAATAAGCAAGACAGGGCCTTCATGTGTCAAGACCAGGAAAATAAGTTTTCATCCCATCTAGGAAGAATCAATAATGGGAGGACCATTAGCTACTGGCACTTGTCCTGGAACATAACCTGCAGATGCTATTAAAAGAGTGATTTAGCATTAGCATCCAGTAGATCACCATGAGGACACAGCGTAAACCAAGATTAAGTTTCAGAATACTTTTTCATCACTTCCTTTGTTTTATAAGGAAACCTTATTTGTACTGTGTGATTTCCTTCAGAGACACGCACAGGTACTTGTAGATATTGTCAGTTTATTCAGAAGCAAAGTGTTTGTTGTGATTTTTTTTTTTTTTTTTCCTGTACTGAAGCTGTCAGTGCTGGTGCCCAGTTCAGCTGATGGATTTAGTGACACAAATTTGGGTTCCAATCATGGGTGTTTTATGTAAGCAATCAAGACGTGGTGATAACCACCAACCATAACCAACTGAGGCTGCATCCACGCAGACACTGATAGGCAGGAGGCTTTGGACACTGTACTCACTATCTGGTTGTGCACATACAGCTGATGTTTTGTCAGCTCTGAGCGTTTCTAGTGAAGGTTTTCAGTGTAGCCTTTGAGCAGTCACACTCTCAGTGGACAGGCAGGGCCCCCCCATGCCTGCCTAACATACGGCCAGCGTAGGCCGTGCCCTGCATGACATGTTCCTGCCACATTGCCATAGCAGTGAGAGCGTTGCTACAGCAATGGGAGTCTATTTGGGAGCTTGTGTCTTTAGAGACTGTAATATTTTTTGACCATAATAAATTTATATGTATTTTGTGGCAATATATGTTTATGATGTTCCCAACCCTCTGTGTTAGCTTCTTTTTTGACTTAGGTGTGGCAGCAAAAACTTTGCAATCTTGTGCTGCGGCCTGTAGGATGGAAGTGGCCCAACTTCCAGGAGGCCTTTGCACGTATTCTATGCTACGATGATAAGTTTCAGATGGTAGCTTCGTGTTACTGCATGAGCCTGCTGCTGATAAAGCAGAGAGCTGGGACAAATATTTTTACTCTGGAAATAGTTCCCTTGAAGGACTAATTGAGGATTAAAGCACCAGACAGTGACTTGTAAGAATAATGAGTTGACTGCCTTACAATAAAATATGATCCCAACTGTGTGGGATAGAAGTAGTAAGGTCAACTTTGGATCTATTTGAAAATGAAAGGAAAGTTTCTTTTTGAATATTTATGCATTATTCAACCATGTTATATTTTTTTTTAGTATCTTTGGCCTAGTTCTGAAATTCTTGCACGTGCAATTATTTTCATAAACTCTATTGGTGTTATTGTCTATAGTACGTGTACAATGTCACTAGCAGTGTGTAGGTGTTCCTAAATTGTTAAAAAGTTCTTTTATGTTTATTATCTTCATACGTGATTTTTTAGTGCTGAATAATGAATATCAGTATTTGCACTTAGAGCAAAGTGTATAGTTGGACAGTAAGTTAAGGGAGTTTTTTGAATGATCTGAGTTCGTCTTATAAAATTAACATGAAAAAATATGGATAGTTCTGTCTTCTAGAGGAAAAATAATAACTTATAATCAAATCTACAATGGAATAAGTTACTTAATAAATTTCTCAGACTTATTTTGCTCTCGGTCAATTTTGTAACGAAGCTTCTCAAATAAAAGTACAGCTTTACTAGGTGTATAAGTAGCAAATAGCCTTAGAGATCATAGAATCATAGAATATCCTGAGTTGGAAGGGACCCTTAAGGATCATCAAGTCCAACTCTCGACACCGCACAGGTCTACCCAAAAGTTCAGACCATGTGCCTAAGTTCACAGTCCAATCTCTTCTTAAATTCAGACAGGCTCGGTGCAGTGACCACTTCCCTGGGGAGCCTGTTCCAGTGTGCAACCACCCTCTCTGTGAAGAACCCGCTCCTGATGTCAAGCCTAAATTTCCCCTGCCTCAGCTTAACCCCGTTCCCGCGGGTCCTGTCACTGGTGTTAATGGAGAAAAGGTCTCTGCCTCTCGACACCCCCTTACGAGGAAGTTGTAGACTGTGATGAGGTCTCCCCTCAGCCTCCTCTTCTCCAGGCTGAACAGGCCCAGTGACCTCAGCTGTTCTTCGTACGTCTTCCCCTCCAGGCCTTTCACCATCTTCGTAGCCCTCCTCTGGACACGCTCCAACAGTTTCATGTCCTTTTTATACTGTGGTGCCCAGAACTGCACACAGTACTCGAGGTGAGGCCGCACCAGCGCAGAGTAGAGCGGGACAATCACCTCCCTTGACCTACTAGCGATGCCGTGCTTGATGCACCCCAGGACACGGTTGGCCCTCCTGGCTGCCAGGGCACACTGCTGGCTCATATTCAACTTGCTGTCTACCACGACCCCCAGATCCCTCTCTTCTAGGCTGCTCTCCAGCGTCTCATCGCCCAGTCTGTACGTGCAGCCAGGGTTTCCCCGTCTCAGGTGCAGGACCCGGCACTTGCTCTTATTGAACTTCATGCGGTTGGTGATTGCACAGCTCTCCAACCTATCCAGGTCCCTCTGCAAGGCCTTTCCACCCTCATTCGAGTCCACAACTCCTCCAAGTTTGGTGTCATCATCAAACTTGCTCAAAATACCTTCTATTCCTACATCCAGATCGTTTATAAAAATATTGAAAAGTACTGGGCCTAAAATGGAGCATTGAGGGACCCCAGTGGTGACCGCCCGCCAGCCTGACACAGCCCCATTTACCATAACCCTTTGGGCCCTGCCCGTTAGCCAATTGCTCACCCATCGTATGATGTTTTTATTTAGCTGTATGGTGGACATTTTGTCCAGTAGGATCCTATGGGAAACCGTGTCAAAAGCCTTGCTGAAGTCCAAAAAAATCACATCAGCTGGTTTCCCTTGGTCCACCATACGGGTAATCTTATCATAAAAGGAAATCAGGTTAGTTAGGCAGGACCTACCCTTCACAAACCCATGCTGGCTGGGACCAATGACTGCTTTGTCCCCCAGGTGCGCCTCAATAAGTTCAAGAACCATCTTCTCCATGATTTTACCAGGCACTGACGTGAGACTGACAGGCCTGTAATTGCTAGGGTCTTCTTTCTGACCCTTCTTGAAAATCGGCACAACATTTGCCGATTTTCAAGAAGGGTCAGAAATGAAGAAGGGACAGATGACTCTGTTCACTTCATCCTTCCTGACATGAAAGTCTTATCTGGAAACTATAACAACAATATCATTTGTTGTTGTTGTTTTTGTTTTTCTCTTGGTGGTACAATTGACACAAAGATTTAATAGGGACCAGTAAAATTGTTCTTGGACCCAAGTATTGTGGTATATTTAATTTTATGCTAAACTTATGTTATTGAAGGAGTGTGGGGAGGTCCTTATCAGAGCTTGTAGGGGTGTCTAGGGTAGCCTGACTTGTCTGCAGTAGGAGCTGGGTGTGCTGAGCAATCTGCACTTGTGATGCTGAGTTTTGTGCAGATCAGCACAGCGTTGCAACTGATGTCAGTCAATTGTGTAGGAAAAGGGCTGGTGCTAGGAGCTCCTTTCTATGGGGAGCTCAAGTCCTGGCTTTTAGGCTTATGTGTAGAGACTTCAGTATGAGTTTCCTGACATGAGAGGAGTAACACTTTTTTGGCTATATCTTTAGCATTATTTGCTTTAAGTCACATAAATTATGTGTCAACTGCAGAACAAGATTAGCTGCAGTGTAAAATGGAAAAATTAGAGTAGGATTAAATATTCTCTGCTTCTTTTGTAAAGAACAGGTGGTGAAAATAACATACCTAACTATTTTGTGTTATTCAGAATTGTGCTGTTATCATCTGCTTTGTATTAGAAACAGTGAATGATACTGATAAAAGAAATGAGGAGAAGCTTGCATCAAAGCTAACTACTTTCCCATATTTTAAGATAGAGAGGAAAAGACCACTGACCTTTTTCATGCTTGCAAGCTTAATTACAGATTGAATAGCGCCCTTATAGAAAACAGATTTTTAGCCTTGGAATGCTTGGAAATGTGGAAGATAGTATTTTGGAATAAAAACTACATGCTTAAGTATTTTTTCTTTTCTTTTTTTTTTTTTTTTTTTTTTTTGTGGTTTTGTTTTCCTAAGAATATAGAATAATTAGTTGAAATTATAGAATAACTAATAGAATATAGAATATTTAGTTTTTCAACTCATTACTTTATCTAATTTATTCCAAAGTCCTATAACTCTCTCTACTCTACCCTCAGCAATGGGATGTTGTCTGTTCTTTGTATTCATCTGTATATGAGGGAGGATGTTGATAGAAGCCTTTCTTTTTCTCTAAATCTTTGTAAGATGCTGTTCTCTATTTCTTAATGGGCTAGAGGAATTGTATTGCTCAGCTTCAAGCCTTGGCTGCTATCTCTTTTGGTGTGTATGGAACTATTCCCCAGCTTCAGTGAAAAGGCATGTGAAATTTTTGAGATGGAGGCTACTTTTTAACAAACATAGTTTTAGCATTGATTTGTGCACTTATAAACTTATATTTTGATAGTAAATTCTCTGTTTGCAAAGTACAGAACCTAATTGGTTGCTAAACAAATTATAAGCTAATGTGGGCTTTTTTTTCAGCAAGGCATATATGTTGCTTTCATTTATTTTTGACATCAAATACCATCTGCTTTCTTCTTATAATGCTGCAGTTTTAGCAGTTTGAGCTACATTGCTAGAGCTGTCCACTGCATATGTTAATAATTTCTTCACTAGTTGGCATTGATCTCTTTTTTCATGCTGTTCTGAAATTTGGTGCTCTGTTGAATGCCCCTAAATTACTCAGCCAAAGAAACATGTTTCAGGTTGCTTTGATGCATTGCATGTGTAAGTTTAAATTATTTTAAACCCAGAATGGCCATGTGTGTTCTTTTGTTACACAGCTTACATGAAACAGTGCAACTTGTTTAAGTATGGAATACATTCACACTGTCTCCTGAATTACCTTTCTGGGCACTACCCATCTTTGAATAACTAGTGTGGGTCCATAGTGCAATGTCCAGGTGGAGATAAGTAATGAGTGGTGTTCCTCAGGGGTCAGTGTTGGGGCTGCCACTGTTTAACATCTTTGTCGGTAACATGGGCAGTGGGGTCAAATGTGCCCTCATCAAGTTTGCAGATGACACCAAGCTGCATGGTGTGGTCGACACGCAGGAGGGAAAGGATGCCATCCAGACGGACCTGGACAGGCTTGAGAGGTGTGCCTGTGAAAACCTCATAAGGTTCAACAAGACCAAGAGCAAAGTCCTGCATCTGGGCCAGGACAATCCCAAGCACAAATACAACTGTGCAGAGAATGGACTGAGAGCAGCCCTGAGGAGAAGGACCTGGGGGTATTGTTTGATGAGATGCTCAATATGAGTCAGCAATGTGTGCTTGCAGCCCAGAAAGCCAACCGTATTCTGGGCTGTATCAAAAGCAGCATGGCCAGCAGGAGAGGGAAGGTGATTGTCTCCTTCTATCCTGCTCTCATGAGACCCCACCTGGAGCCCTGGGTTCAGGACTGGGGCCCCCAGAACAAGAAAGACTATTAGAGTGAGTCCAGAGGAGGGCCATGACAATGAGGGGACAGAAGCACCTCTCCCACAAAGACAGGCTGAGGGAATTGGGGTTGTTCAGCCTGGAGAAGAAAAGGCTCTGGGGAGACCTCATAGTGGCCTTCCAGTACCTAAACAGGGCCTCCAGGAAAGCTGGGGAAGGACTCTGTGTCAGGGAGTGGAGTGACAGGACAAGGAGTAATGGCTTGAAACTAAAAGACAGTAGGTTTAGATTAGATATAAGGAGGAAATTCTTCACTGAGAGGGTGGTGAGGCACTGGCACAGGCTGCCCAGAGAAGCTGTGGATGCCCCATCCCTGGAGGTGTTCAAGGCCAGGCTGAATGGGGCTTTGGGCAACCTGGTCTGGTGGGAGATGTCCCTGCTCATGGCAGGGGGCTGGAATTAGATTATGTTTAAGGCCCCTTCCAACCCAAACCATTCTGTGATTCTGTAAATTCACTTAGATTTAATTGTGTTAGCATGATTCAGCCCTCTCAAAAATTCATCTGAAGTGGTTAGACGGTAGAAAGATGAGTGCAGAAAAGTATCCAAATTGTTCACTTGAACTACTATAATGTTGAGGTTGAGAGCAGTTTGTTAAGGCTCCCAGAACTACCCTGCCAAATTATTAACACTGTTACATTTTGTGCATCTGCATTGAACTCACTCTGGTATTTAAAAATATATTTTTGTATGATCAGAAGCACAGCGAAACAACTTCTTCCTTCCTTAGTGTCCTGTTGTACATCTCATTTTATTCTGAATGTGCTCATACAGCTCTCTTAAAGGCAGAAGTAAGCTTGTGTTTGTGGTTGAAACTGGCTGACTGGGAGCTGGCTCCAACCTGAAAGCAATGCAACTTTTTAGTGCAGCGCAGTGCCAGACTTAAGTTAACACCACCTTTTTTTTTTTTCCCCTCCTTCCTTTGGACATGTTGGCCAGCTTGAAGATCATGAGGTATAAGCCATTCTGCAACTGGTGGCACAGATGTGCTCTTTGTCACATATGTCTTTCGTTTCTTTGGCAGGTGGTGAAATGGGCTTCTTGGTTAGAATTTTAGACTGTTCACTTTTTCTGCTCTACCTACATGCCTAAACCCATATGCTGTTTGGAACCTTTAACAGCATTTAAGGCTTTTTGTGCTCAATTACTGTTTTTGTTACTGCAGCACTTCAAAAATGGGGTATGGATGAAAGCCAAAATCAAGAGTATGCAAGTTAGAGAGCTCATAGTTAACTTTAAAGCTGGAAAATCTAATCCACAGTTTTTATATCTGCTTCGTGATAGTTTAATTCACATCCCACTTGTGAGCTGGATACCCAGAAAACATAGGAAGCACTCGTGGGAAGTTAGCCTAAGCGACTTGTTAATCATAGCTGAATGAGGAGATACAGGACTGACCCCAAGCAACCCCATCGTTATCTCCTCTGCAAGCCCCACTGCTGTCAAAGTCAGCACCTACCTGCAGAGAACCACCCCCCTGCCCCTCCCCCCCCCCCCCAGCCCCTCTGGCTGTAGGGGAGTGTGGAGTGGAAGTGGGGAGGTGCTGGAAATGTCAGAGCAGCAGCAACAGGCTGCTGAGCAGAACTGAAGGAGCTTCGAGCCTTGGCTGCTGGGCTGGAGCACAAAACACAACAGCAGCAGGTGACAGACCAGTGGTGGCAGAGTAACTAGGAATGGAAGCAGGAATCTGAAGTACTTGTGGTCAGCTTGAGCTCTGCAAGGGTCACTGCTCCCTACTCAGACGTGCTTTTCTGCCCTGGAACATTTCACATCTGTTGACTGGCTGCACTCTTAGGTTTATTGCAAAAAGGAACACTTGTTGTGGTAACTTAATCAGTGGCAGGCCACCAAATTCCTTTGACCCTTCAAATGGGATAGTAAAAGAAGCAAAATTGACATTTTTTGTACTTAGTTACCCTCCTCTAGGGCAGTTCTAATATTCTTGAGAATACAAATGGAATTTGTTCTTATCAGCAATGGTATCTTCTCTGCTGGTTTCAGAAGCTTGGAAGCAAACTTTATCAGAAATTAAAGGTCGATCCTTTTGAAAGAAGGGGTGTTGAAGTCATGAGGGTGCAGACGTTAATCAGACCTGCTTGCTGTTAAGCAGGTTCTGTGTTCCCTTGATAATCAGAAACTTTAGCTGCTGCTCTGTCATTTAGAAAATCTAGCATGTATTTGCAACTGTAGAGGAAAGAAGCTATTTTTTAATACATATGCCTCTAAATAGCTTTGGTAATTTCTAAATGTCTGTTAGCTGGGGCTGAAAACCACAGATTAATGGGCAGCATTCTCTGTGGTGAGGAAATCTGATCCCAGTTACAAGATTAAACTGTGACCCAGTCCCTTCTAGCACCAGACCTTTATTTCAATATCCAAAGAAATTTAGTCAAAGGGCTTGACCAGGTCAGCAAATAAAATGCAGTTTCTTAATACTGATTGCAAAAACTGGGTAGCAGTTCCTTCTGCTAGGTGGTATGTTACAGTCCATGCTCCCTTCCCAGCATAGGACTGTGAGGGCCTGTTCCTGCTCCAGCATGTGGGCAGAGATGATGACAATAGCTGGATGGCATCTTCTGATTCTAGGGGGGTCTCTTTTCTGTCAAATGTGATGCTTGTAGACCATGAGCTTCACAATCAAAAAATCTTTTTTGGTTGGCTGCTGCCTTAATGAATTAAACCTTGGATGTTGAAAGGTATATATTATTATTGTTTTGCTGTTGTTGTCATTATTTATTTATTACTTGTTATTAAAGGAAAAAAAAAAAAAAAGAAATCCTTACCTAAGATGAGAGGCTGGTATCTTTTTACCCTTTTTATCAGCTACCTAAATTTAACAGTTCAACAATTTCAAAGTTCATTTTTTTTTCCCCTTATTTTTATGTAGTTTTTAAAACTTCTAAATTTCTTTGTTGCTTTTGTTGTGGGAGGAGGAATAGAACCAATATGTGTATGGGGTCAGCCTCTTTTCCTTGATTATCTTTGCTTTGTAGCTGTGCATAAGAACCTGGGGGAGCTTCAGATTTAGAAGTTTGTTCTGCTTGGTTGGAAGTTCTGATGTTGGCAATGATAATTATAACTCCCTCCCGTTCCTCACATGGAGAAAGAGGATGCGCTATGGATTTTGATACTTCAGCTTTAATTGGGGATGGATGTTAGGGCAAGGAAATTGAAGATTTCTTGCACTATTGCTTTCCTCTCGTTCATCTTTGGTAATAATTATTTTTTTTTTGCAGCAGTTTTGATACCAAATTCTCAGTAATCCTGATTTTGTTTCTGCTTTATAACTGAAATTTTACCTTTTTAGATCCAGATTTCTTTAGTCCTAGTGGGTGGGACAGAGTTATCTTTCAGAACTGATCAAATACTGTTTCCTTTCTTCCTTCCTTCATTTGGGGGAAGGGGGGTGGTGTTTAAATGTAATGAGTGCTGCTATCTGTTGCAGGCCTGTAATCTGAAGAATTTGGTATGCATTTTATGGATGGGGAATAGAAGAAGAAGCAGGGGATTGTGTTTTGCCTGCCACTTCCAGGCTGGAAATATGTGCTCTTCCCCAGTTCAGAGGACTGTGTTTCCCGTTATTTCTCACCTGATATTTTAGTGTACAGTTGACACAGGGCTCTGTTATTGTTCTCCATCCACTTCCTTGATAAATCCAGGGCCAGCTTCCTATTCCAATTGGGAGTTGGCAGTGACAAGAGGGATGCTCCTTCCCATCTGTCTACTGAGTGTATGTGTGCACAGGCAGCTCTGCCAGTTTTGATATTGGATCGGAATGGGGCGTGCCGTTACAGACCTGGATTTGTTTCGTCTGTTGCATTTCAGATTTGTATATGCTTTTCCAAACCGTGTTGTCAGCATTAGATTTTAACCCAAATCAGTCTGAATTTCAGTTTAAAACATGTAAGTTACTTTTCTGCAGCCTCTAGTCTGCTTTCCAAGCTTTACAAGAACTCTCTAAATTTAGAAATTTCCTTAGGTCATACTGTTTTATGACTTTATTATTTTTGATATTTTGTATGATATTTTGAGCACCACAGTTAGCAAAGACTAATAGAAATACAACAGAAAAATTGTGTGAAATAATCATAGAAACTGTATGCAGTTGATGATTATGTAGCTACTAAATGAAAGATTATATGAAAGAAGAATAGATAATCAAGGATTATCTTAAAGAATACTGAAAGTAAACTAACTTAATAAGATGGAAAATTGTACATAACTCTAGAGACTTTTTAAGGAGGGTTTTTGAAGTATCTGCAGAATGAACGTGAAAACATATTCCATGCCAGAGGAATGTTTTCCTAGTGCCAGGTCATATTGTTCACTGTCACGAATAATTAAAAAAAAAATCTAGATAAGTTTTTTTTAAAAAAAAAAAAAAAAAAAAAAAAACCTCTTGATTACTTTGTTTTCAATCAGGGTTTTCTGACTCTGTTTGCTTATTGGCATCTCTGTATTATCTTGGTTTTGAAACCCTTATGATTTCTAGTCATGTGATTTCTCTAAGTAACATATTTAGACTTATTACAAGATTTGGGATAAAAGAAAAAAATTACAATAAAGGACTATTTTCCAATGTCAAAGGTGACTGCAGTAGTCATGAAACTCTCTATTCTTTTTCCTCATATCTTCACATCTTTCTGGAAAAAAAAAAAAAGAATCCTACCTGTATGAAAAACGTATTATTATTTAAGTCCAGCAGGCTTGAAATATCCACTAAAAGAAAGGCATCATGTGTTTGTGTGAAAAGTGTATGATTTGGGTCATTGTTGGTGATTTGACATATAATGCACACCACCCTTGCTTGAGTTGTTAGAGGGCATGCTAGGGAACTGATTTACTGCGGAGTGAACCAGCTTTGGAATAGATCAAAACATGGCCAGAATTTCAGGGGTCTGTGCTAAGGAGGGGAAAGGTGGCGGTTGGAAATGTTGGTTTCCAATGTAGCGTTTATAATGGTTTTGCTATACTGGTCACAGGCTGTATTTTTGTTTGTCAGCTGTAAAGACCAGAAATATGTTCTGCTCCTTCAGCTTCCCCTGGTCTTGCTTGTCCCCCTCCAGTGCTACTTTTTATTGCTCACCTAGCCAGCCCATTTTTTCTTTGCAAAAACATCTGTTCTCTCTGTCGTTCAGTCCCAACCTCTTCCTCCTGAAGAATTGCGGGCCAAATTTTCAGTTTCTCTTCTACTCCACCTCCTGTTCATTGACAAGGTTTTTGTCTACATCCTCCACTTCCTTTTATTCCAGGCCTAACAGATCAGAAAATCCTGTTTTTTCTTTCTGTTTTTCCTCCTGAGCCTTATGTGGCTATGCCAGTCTCCTCAACCAGCCCAAAGAATTTGGATTTCAGGTCAAATGACTGCCGTTTTGCAGGCGTGAGTAGTTCTCTGGTCATACCTCTCCCCCTTCCCTCTTCCCCCTCTAACTGAACCATTTCCCTCCCTAACCCTCTCCCTTTCTCACTAAGCAGCTTCCTTTTTGCCTTAGGTGTCTAGGGGGAGTCACTGCTAGTACAACTCTGTCTCTCTTTCAGTCCTCCCTTACTGTCCTCCCCAGCACAGCTGGATCTAGGGACTTGTTTCCTCCAGTTAGTCATCTCCAATGGATGTGTGTAACCAGTCTGGCCAATTGCAGGTGTTGAAGAGTGTGATTTATAATATGGCTGTTTTTCCAATAGCATCTGTACTTCAGCCTGAAGAGAGAGGTATGTGGAGAAAGAATAGATCTTAGTTGGAAAAGAGCAGCCTACTCCATTTCAAGCAAAAGGATCTGGAAACTTTCAGAAATAAAATGTGGCATTTAATGGTTATACTACTTATTGCTTTCTGGAGCAGTAGTAAGTTCACACCCTTTCACATGTTGATAGATGAACCAGCTGGGCTTCAGGGAGTTGGAAGGGCTGGTCTGCAAGAGCAAAAGGCATCAATGGGTTTGGACAGGCTGTGTTTGTTCCCAGGGCTGGGCTGTATACCTGGCAAAGAGCAGATCTCCCAAAGTAGCTGGAGTTCGAGGGTGGGGGTAAGATTTCATTGCACTGTGAAATGAAAATGTACTGACATGAGGAAAAAAAAACAGTATAATAGATAGCACTCAATCACTCTAGACGTTTTTGTCTTCACTAGCAAATGACGAGCAAATCAGTCCTTAGCCCAAGGGCTGGGTTGTGGCCAGGACTGGAGGTTGCCACACAAGTGACTTGTGTAACTTAAAATGCTTGTCCTGCACCTGCAGTTTTCTTTTTCCCCTCTTAAGCACTAAAAAGCTGAGGTGACATGCTTGCTATTAATATCGCTGTGTAACAAGGTACATAAAGATAAGCATCTTAAGGGAAGGGAGCGCAAATGTTACTTGTTCAATGCAAGGTGTCAAAATATGTGATTAACAAAGAATGGAAAGTCTCCGTGAAGAATGTTAATAAGTTTTCTGTTTTCTCATTTCCATTTAAAAGTTATTCATAATACTCCACGCAGAAAGCACTGTAAGTGGCAGCAATTCTTCTGTGTTTACTAAAGAGCTGCTTGGTAGTTTAATAAGTTTCAGTCAACATTCAGTCTTAGGTGCTGAGGTTTAACCCTTTAACACTTTGAGTTACCTGGAAGAAAGAGATCTTAGGTCTGTGTTCCAGAATGGAAAGAAACCAAATTGGCAGAATCATGATAATATTGTGTCCGTATCCAACATACTGAAGTCAGACAGTGTTGCAGATGTTAGGCTCTAGGTGGTCTCTTGTGATTTTGTGGAAATGGATTTCACTTCTCCTCCAGCCTGACTCAAGGTGCAGTCTGACATGATGCCCTAGGATTGTTTCCATGCTTGCTGCCACTGGAAGGGCAGTCTTTGGTCTAACTGTGTTTTTGGTTATTCTCTGAGCTGCTTTGCATGGCTGGTGAGCTTACTCACCCCAAAATGAGACCATTCTTCTGTAGCTCATAACTGGCTTGGGAAGCATCACAGTTGACTCTGAGTGGCAGAAAAAGTGAAGGTGAAGGAGGTATGGGTCCCACCATGCCAGCAGCAATAGGCTCTTTGTTCAGCTTTGCTGCCTTGGTTGACCATACAGCAAAGCTATGTGGAATTCGGCAAAAGGAAGACTTCTAGTATCCCCTCCACTCCCTGTCACCAAAAGCCATGGAGTAACTCAGAGAATAGTCTTCAAAGTAGTTTGCTGTGAACAAGACCTTGTATTTGCCATAACTTTGGTCCAGACAGCAACTGAAATCTTCAGCTGAAGCTATCCCAAAGTATTTATTCTGCAGTACCCATGAGAGGCTGCAATCCAAGTGGGTGAAAACAGGATCTTGCTGTGTGAGGTGTCAGACAGCCTTGTAAGCAAGCAGTGAAATCCCATGGGCTCCAGCAAAGCACAGGCAGGAGGGGAGGAGAGGGAGAAATAAAGAGGGGAGAGGATAAAGAGGAGCATATGTGGTAGAGGGGGAATAAATAAAATAATGAAAAAGAAGAGAAAATGAGTTCAAATAAGAAACTCTGTCATGCTTTCTATATTCCTTTAGAATTTTATAAAGATGATGTGTAAATAATGAATGATAAGGGAAAAAAAAAAAATCAAGCTCACAAAAATCTGTTGACTGATTGCACTGTAATGCCTCAGGGATTATCCTTACTTCACCAAGATCCCAAGATCATTTTGTTTTTTCAGCTACGGCAAATTTCTACAACCTGAACTGGACGCAAAGGTGAGTGAGTCCTGTGCCAAATATTGACAGCGTCCTAACAAGCAATGTTAGCCAGTGTTTATACCAGCATTATAGTTTTGATTTCTGTTGTAATAATTATTATTCACTGTTGAGCTAATTGCTGTTGCACCAGATGGCAAAAGTGATCACACACTGACTCTGCTTTGCCTTGTCTGAAAGTTCTCAGTATCCAGCAGTGCCTGCAAAAAAAATAAAAAAAAATGTAATCCACTTATTACTGAGTACTTCTGGAGATTTGGCTGCTTTATTCAGGTACTTAAACAAGAGAAAAGTTCCAAAAAATCTAATTAGATTTTTCTATTTGCATGTACTGTATTCTATAAGCTTGCAGTACAGCCAAGTTTGATCTGTAGGTGCATTATGGTAACTCATGTTAGCTGTTGTGTGTACACACACATACCACCTGGCCATAGTTTTATTAACATATGATGTATGCACATGCTTCTATTTCATTCTGAATCTAGTATACATGGAGGAAGAGCAAAAGAAATTTTGTTCATAGGTGAAATCTTTGTAATGAAAAGAGAGATCGACAGCAAAAAATTAATTTGATTATTGCCCAACCTCCTTGTTCAAATTCTAGCCATTTTATTATACCATGGTTGCCTGCAAGAGGGAGAACAATTTGCAATGCTGCAAACGGTGCTTTAGTATATCAAGAAAAAATAACAAAATATTGAAGCAAACTGGTCAATGTAAAATTCCACTGAGGTTTTCTTCTCTATTTTAAGTAAAATGTGGACTTCTGCTTTCTTTTTAATGGAGTTTTTTACAAAATATTAATCTTTGAGTGCGTATCTACGGGTAAATTCAGGACAGCTGTCTGACACTGAAGCCAAATGACACAAAACAGCCTTCACTGCTAAACTTTCCAGCATTCAGAAAGGGGGCTGGCATGCAGGCTGTCTGCATGTGGTATTTCCCAGTTACTTCTGGCTCCTGGAGCATATGCAGGAGGAGTTGGGATGAATGATAGTCAGCTCTGAAAACTGGGCTGGGGGTCATTCTAACAAACATTACGATAATGAAATTTCCAGTGCCTGGGAATATTTATTGGTGCTATTTAATCAACTTGTGTAATGTTGCCTCCATGGCTTCTAACAGAATGCATACAGCTAGGTAAGAATGTTAGGGGAAAATGATTATGTTCTGATGGCAATAAAATCACAAGTGGTACTGATGGCACTTCCATGTAATGAGGTGCTACTTGTGGATGAATTCGTTTGTGTTTCATGTTGACCTTTTCAATGTCTGTTTTAGGTCCATTTTTTAATATATTGGTTTAGCATGTACTCATGTAACATTTGTACTCTGCAAAATTTTCTAATGGAACTGGGTTCGAGGTGTGACTGAATCTTCTGCCAGGTGTTGGTGGTGCCTTTAAATGAAACCAAGCTGTAGCCTGTAGCTAGACCAGCATCACTCTAAATGGCTAGCCAGGAGGTGTACACAGCATGTTTACACAAGATAATTTTAGAACAAAGCCGATTATGTTTCACAGGACTGTTCTACCTATGTGTTTGAATTAAAATTAAGCTTTTCAAATTCTTTATTGAAGTGTGTGAAAGAGTGTGATTAAATCTGCAGTGTATCTGCTTGGTTATGGTGGAGGGGAACTTGCTGGACAGCATGCTTATCTAGCTGCAGCTCTAACAGGAGCAGGTGGCCTGGAGACACAAGCCTGTATGTGAGGAAGCTCTGCTGGGCTTCCCCTTAGTGAGAAGAAAGTGAGGAAGCTTTGAGTATCTGTGCCTTTTAGGAACAGGGTGCATAGTAGGTCTCAGAGGGAGGGCCTGGGACTCTGCTTAGCTGAAGGGGTGTGATATAAAAGAGAGGGAGGACTGTTGAATTGGCCTTCCTGCATCAGCAGGAGCAGATGTTGGAAGAAAGGTGTAGTTAGATGCTCTGTTTAGAAGTGCTAAGTTTTTACTGAACTGGTGAAGGCCTCTGCTGTATGTGTTGTGTTGTTTTGTTTTGTTTTTATAAAATAACTAGTGAGGAAAAAAAAAAAATGGAGGCCAGTGCTCTCAGGTGGGCTTTGAGACTGTGCTTTTCTTTTCAGAGCATCCCCAGAACAGCTTTAGGAAAGTTTCTGCAACAACATTTAAAGATAAAATTGATTAAGACTTTTAGAAACATGTGTACTGTAACAAATTGCTGCGCTTAACAGAGCAAAATTCAAGCAGGTATGCATTTTAACCAGTATATTAATATTGTGACTTTTTATATCTCTTCTGAGTGTGTCTGAATGACAGTCACAAGAGAGTCCTGTCGCTAAACTCTGTCTCCAGGGACTGTGCTTGCACATTTTGGAGCTGTCTCCAGGCCACCCATGCAATCAATATTTACTATAATTACAAATGAAATGAGGGAGTCTTAAAGTGGTGGGTGCATTTAATAACACATTATAATAGCAGAGCAATGAATTGAGGATTAATCAAAACTTTTCAAACTGGTGCTGAATTGATTTAGTGATATGAATTTGGCTTAGTGCTGTGTGCCTGTTGACAATAAGTTACTTAAAAAATTGCACTGCAATTTCCTCTTAATTGCATGTGGTATGCTTCAGGGTGACAGTGAAGATATTAAAATATGAGTAACAGATGTGATGTCTGCTAATGGAGCATCACATCCCATACATTTTCCCTATCCTGTTATTTATTTATCTGCAGATGAAACCTCTGCCTTTTTTTATTTTTTTATTTTTATATTAAAAAAAAAAAAGCTTCCTATGAAGTTTCTGTGTTTTTCCAGAGGGCTGAATAGGTCACCTTTGCCTCATAAATCAGTAAGTGAGGAATAGCCCAGTAAAATCATTATGTACCATAACATTATTGTTACTGTAGGATTATTAAGCTGCAGTTCAGCCTTCAGAATTTGAGATGTGCAATGCTGCATTTGGGCTCTGACCTAAGGACTGCGGGAGGTAACAAATGCTTTTGTGTCCATGCCTGTGAGCTCAGTAGGGGGAGCCAAGTAAAATTGCTCCTGTCTTTGGCTAACCCTAGGGAAATCCCGTTTCCACAGGCACAGTTCTTCTTGTATCTAGCAGGAGATACAGCATGCATATACCTACATGTTCTGTACCCTGACTTCTTATGCTGCTGGTGACACCTTTGCCCTGCCTCCTCTTAAATGCTCTGTGCAGGCATTGTCTGTCATGTGCGGGATGGCAGGGCACTTGAAGGAAACCAGAATTCTTGAGGTTTCTCTAAGAGCAGATACTAATTTTGGAGATGCAGTGATAAGGAGGTACTAAGCATGCTTCTCAGCTACTTCTCTCGCAGCCTCTTATCCAAAGAAAGGCTAAGAGTGGTGTCTTCGTTAAAGCCTTTAAAAATACATAGATATTTCCTTAACTCATTGCTAAATCAACTTGAATTAAATTTCTTTTAAGAAAAATTGCATGTCATTGCTCAGGAGTAAGTATGACAAACTTGAAGCTTTCTCCTTTCCCTTCATCCCCAAGTTAGCTTCAGAAAGGAAGCAACAACCAACAACCAAATAATAATATATATATATTAAATTTATATATGTATATTTACCAAGAACTGCTTCATGCTTATTTAATTCTTTCAACATCTGTCAAAAAGTTCAAAGAAAACCACCCCAACCCTGTTTTATTAAACCTTGCTATGAGAGAAAAACTTTGATAAAACCATAGGAAATGTAAGCCCTTTTGATTTCCATTTCCTCTTAGTTTTTTTCTGTAAGTCTGAGAATGGAAAAAGTCATCGAAGCCATATATCTAATCCTTGTTGTGATGTGCTAATATCCTTTAAGATCCTTTTCTTATTCTAAATATAACATTCTTTACCACTTCTACTGATGCTTAGAACAGCGGCCCAACAGAAGCTATTGGTGAGAAGTTGCTCTCAGTTTGTGATGAGTATCCTTGGTCTGTCAAGTTCTTCTTGCACCAACTCCGTGATGCTTGTAACTTCTCATCAATAACACATTTTAATACTTTAATTTAGCCATTCCTTTATGTTTCCAAAGAGGTAGTGTAGCTTTCCGCATAGCTTTTTTGTTTGTTTGTTTTTCTCCCCACAGAGATGTGTTGCAAAATGTTGTCCTTTCTTGTGTTAACCATTCTGTTTAAGTCCTATTAATTTTTAAGACATCATCCTTCTTTTCTGATTTATTTCCTTCAAAATTTACTGCTCAAGTTATCTTACCAGTTTCTTCACCAAACCTTCAGGTGCCCTTGTGATTCCACACGATACAATGCGTACATGTATTGCATGAAATAAGGGTGAACTGAATATATGCCAGCAGGTACTACAAAAGTAGTTGCATATAGGTGAGGTATACTGAGGAATTCTCACTCTGTGTGAGTTTATTTTTACACCCTCAGAAGTATAGTATTTCTTTAAAGATTTTTTTTTATATTTGGCAGCTGTGTGACAAGTGTGATTCATGAAGGTGAAAATCAGTATCTTTTTATCATTGATAAAACTGTTCTAAAAACAAGCTTTTTAACTTATGTGAAAAAATAAAACAACAGAAGTATCTGTTTTGATGAATCAAGCAATTTTCACTTCCATTCTTTGAAGTGCTTTTCAGCCTCATGCATAGACTTAGGAGGAAAGCCTTTGCCAAAATGTACTGTTGGAAGTTCTTGCCGTCTGTAATGTCACTGGGATTCTAAGTAAAGCTGGTCCTAAGCTGACGAGACTTTTTTGTTTTGTTTTTGAAACGAACAATGAAAATAAAAGCATGTAGGTAGTAGTTATGATCTGCAAGTAGTAATTATGACCTTAAAATAGAGTTTATGGTAGAAGCAAACTGTCCTTGACAGTCCAGCTGCTTTTCTCGTAAAACTCTGTCGAGTTCTCTGGGTGTGGGGGATGAGAAGCAATTGTGAACGTTGCATGTTTGGGTTCTTGAAGGCTGTCTGGGTGTGATACTGTCTGGAAGAATAACAAGAGGTGTCATTGTGCTTAACCCCAGGCTCTCACCCCCACTTTTGCTTGCTACTGTACAGGCTGCCCACGTCCTCCAGCTGTATTAGTCTGGCAGATGATTTCAGGGGTAAAGGGTAAGGAGGTGCAAGGGATGGACTTGATCATAGGAACTTCCTAGTTGCTTTTTCCTTGACTGAAATGCTTATTGCTTTGTTTCTATAATTGTTTTCTGTTTTGTGCTGCATAAAACATTCACATCTGCTGTTTTATGGAGGGGTCTGTTCAGTGTAATTTTGTGCTGTGTTGGGCCATGGAGCTTGGCGCTGTGTGGCCTTGTGAAAGCTTCATGTGATATATTCACAGAGAGAGACAGGAGCAAAGCAGATTTTAGCTTCTCTTATGACATCCAGGAATTGCTCATCTAGGTAGTTTTAAAGAAAACAGTTTCCTAATGTGAAAATAAAAGTTCAGTTCAAGTAGCCATGGGTTTCTGAGTTACATAGACAAGTTTTTTTTTTTTTTTTTTTTTTTCTCCAATTCGAAGTGAAACTGAACTTTCTGTTGCGTCATACATTTCAGTGCTAGTGTGTATAGTACTTATATTAATGTGTATCCAAAGTAAGACACCTAAATTAACTTCTAAAATCTGATTTGGGAGAAGTTTTGGCTATAAAAAACCATGCTAACTACTCACTCTTTTCACTCTCTTTATAAATCAAGAACCAATATTGTTCTTTTTTTTTTTTTTTTTTTCTCAGAATACAACCAGTGCAATCATTTTTCTTCATACTTACATAAATATTTGCTTATTCTTATCGATCAAAGGAAAATCTTAAATGCTCACTGTGCAACAGGTTAGTTGAAAAGAGGACATTATTCAGACATTTTCTAATAGGAATATACATTCATTTATTTATTTATTTTATAAAGGAAAAGCAAACTGAGGTGATTGTGTCTTTCTTTTTTCCTTTTTTAAAGGGGAAAAGGATTTTTCACGTCCAAAAATCCTCTTATATGCTTGTCTTTCTTGATGGCTCATAATAATCCCATCTGTCAAAAATTACCACTTAACATAAAAGTATTTTGTAGCCTTTATGGAGAAAACTCTTTTTAATAGTAAAATACTTCCAGAAATAAGAAGCATGGGGACTGGGAATGTGACAGTATAATAATTTATTGAAGTAATATTCTGTTGGCGAGAGGAACAAAGAAATACTTGATTGGATATGTCTAGTTAACAAGACTAATCTAGTTTATCTAGGAGAAGTACATGTATGTATGTCCTTGAATCAGAAGGACTTTGAGGTTTTACTCTTTTCTTTTTCATATGTGGTTCATAGAGAAGGCATTTAAACACCCTATATATATATATGCAAAATGCCCCCAAATGAAAATTATGTTCATTATAATAAGGTACATTCAAAGTAGTACCTTGTCCATTCTGCTTGACTTTATAGGGGGGAAAAAAAAATAGAAAAGGTGGATCTCATGATTGTCATGAAGCATGTTAATGAAAACAGATGGGAAAAAAAAAATGTTGAAATGTTTAGAGAAGAACTAAATAATCAAACTTGGCTTTGGTTGTGTTACTGATGTCTCAGAACCCATGGCACAGCTTCTTTATGTATAAATTATTCTGTCTAATATGTTTAGTTTTTATGTCATCTCTAATCATAATATTAGAGCACCAGTGGATAAGCACACATTAATAAAATCAAAGTAGTTGTAAAGATGATTCTCAGTAACAGGCTGTTGTTGGTGTTTTAATTTATTTTAAAGTTCAAGTCATGCTGAGGTGCCAAATATTAATTCTATGGGTACTATGTCCTTGTGTAGGACTGCTGCGTAGCTGGGAAGTGTGACTGACATGCACACAGATGTTCCCAGGCTAGTTTTATAGTATATCTATTTCAGGTTGGAAACACTGGGGACTTGAGCTTCACCCCTACTTCAGATTTGTACGTGATCAGGTTCATGCCTGTACTGCTATTGATACCTGTGTTGAGTAGAGCTATACTGGTATCTGCAGCATAGATAAGCTCTGACAGGAAAATTCAGGGAAATACTGCCCTAACCAAGCTGACTAGTGGTTTCCAATGGCAAATTGTTCGCAGCAGTATACAAAAAGGAGAAAGGAATATTTTTGCAGATCTATTTTTAAGTAAGTTCCACAATAACTGTAGCCCCAGAACTGTGTCTGGGCGTTTCCTTGTGTAAACAGGTCCTACCTTCTGTTTGCAGGGTGTAGGTGCGCAGCCTTTTGCTGTGTTCCTGAGACTTTGGCCGTAAGTAGCATGCTGTAGATAAGGAACTCTGTTTATCCCATGTCTTACATCTACCTTGTAAATTTGAAGCCATTTGCTGGTTAATTTATGGGTATTTAGGGAATGAGGAATGGCAGTATTTGATTTATAATATAAACTGAAGTGATGTCTCTACTGTTTGTTAGTTGTACATGTTTACATAAAGAGACCAGAAGAGCGATATTGCTAATCTCACTATATCCAGCAACAGAAGTGGTAAAGCTACAAATGAGATTGAGACTGAGGCAAAGATTAAAAGAAGGAACTTGTTTTAAAGAATAAGGTTAAACTTTTAGGTTTTCTGCTGGTGATTCTTTGGAGTCTAGACTGGTATTCTGCTTCAGGAAACATAAGTATTTATTCTTTTTCTGGTGCATGGAATATTTGTGTGCCCACTCAGTGGCTCATGAGTAAGATTTTGACGAGAAGCTTGTGGTGTGCTCCATACTTTTCTGTATAAATAAGACCATCTTTCAACATCAGTTGTGTTGAGGAAATTTATCAGGAAAAGTGGGAAACTATTTCTAAAGAAAGTGAATTTGAAGTTATGTGAAAATTTCTGTTTGGAAAAAAAAAAAAATCAACCATAAATCTGGCACACTCAGATGTGAATATTTCAAGTTTCTGTTTTGATTCTTCTTAAAGTGTGTCAAAGTATTTTTTGCTTTCCAGTTTCCTTTAAGGGCACGAGCGTTCTTTTAATTATGAGCTGGCTGCTCAAGGCATTCCCTAAAACACTTGCTCAGCTGCTTCTTAACTCCAGATCAATAACTTCATAGATAATTAAACTAACTACCTCCTAAACATAGATGTCATCTTCTATATACTTTACACTCCCACCCTCCCACTCATCCTTTTTGACAGCCTCTGGCTTTGCTAATCTGCTGAGTTGAATATTGATACACTGGTGCCAGAATGCCTGGCCTTTGCCAGTGAACGATCTTGTGCAAACAGCTGCACAGCAGGCATTGTAACTTCATAGCCTGAAATGCAGGGGCATATTTATTTATCCTAAATATAACTGACAGCAATAGAAATGTGTTTTTAAAAAAATTTCACTTAAATATCAACCCAGCTGTTGTTGTTCTGAAAGTTTGATTGGATTTATTGTTTCATCAGCTCTGAAATATTGTGAAGACTGTAAAACTAGCATTTGCTGATGATATTTTTTACCTTTAGAGACAATAACCTTAGGTTTATATTGGAACCTGGCTAGATGACTGTTACAAATGCGAAGTCTTGAACAGCTAAACTAATCTGAAATTTGTAAGTTTTGCTATGAAACATGACATTATTCAGCAAAGTATATTAAGATGGTGGAAAAGGTGGAGTCTTCACTTAGAAAAATGTGTATAAATGGTTTAACAGTTTTGATCTCATTCAGCTCTGTTAGTTAAATATACTCATAATTCTTCCTAAATTGTGTTTTCAGCTTTTCTGGAATAAGTTGTATTTTGTCTATAAACATTTGCAGTGGAAGATAAAGCAGGTATATTCCTTCTTAGAGAATGTGTTGTCCTTCTTAAGGAATGTGTTGTTTTTAAATTCATGAAGTTTAGTTTTGTTGTCTTGTTGCCTCAAACAAAAGTAGTGTCAATTCAGAATTTCCTTTTAAACATTTATACATGTTGAGAACAAGAGACTGGACAAATGTCTAAAAAAGTCATTTATAGAGATCAGATAATTTATTGTTCCATAGATATTTAGGTTACTTTTTGTAAGAGCATATAAGTTAACATCGTTATTTGCAAAAGGTCACAAAAGTATCAGAGTTTGATGTGCAAAATCCAGTAATATAAACTGGTGGGGGAAAAAAAAACACTTCTGTATGTTTTAGCGTGAAAAATTTGTGCCTCCAGTTACTGGTTGCTAATCGGTGACATTTCATTTTTGTGTAACTTGCCGTGACACCTAAACTTTCTATAAAAAGCATTTTTGCATAAGGCTGAGATAATTCTTAAGATGTATTTATATACTTTAATTTTTTTATCCTCACATAAACAACTCTGCTTCTTCTAAAGTATCCTGAAACATAGTAGACTTTTATCAGTGTAGCTACAAATTTGCATAAAGTATGTGAAGGGTTTGTTTACTGTTTGTAAAAATGGTGTGCCAGTAGTATAATACTTTCAAAGGTCAGTATCTCCCCTATGGGAAATCCTGCTTGTTTTCTCTGGAAGAACTCTGCTTAAAATGAATTGGATTGGTTAATTATGGGCAATGATGAATGACCTGGTAGTTCTTGGTACTCAGAAGGAGAAAACAAACAAACAAAAAAAATATGAGACATAGTCTAACAAGAAACTGTGACTTAGAAAATGGTAGGAGCATATTTTTGGTAAAGTCAGTATGAGTATATGTTAGTGTGTTTATATATCTGTCCCAAACACAATCAGGAACAAAACACCAAAATAAAAGGAAAATATGTTTAAAATGTTCTAAAACCACGCATTCCCATTCCTCTGCTGTCTCTGTTTTAGAAGTAGTGGAACCATTTTTAATATTCCAGAATATTGAAATCAATACAAAACTAATTTGTATATTTTTTCCTGTGAATAAATATTAGAACATTCAAATTTTATACTAATATTCTTATGTGATAATTGTACGTCTGTAGAGAACTCTTCTATTTATTTTGATAAAAATTAAATCTTAATACATTTATTTGGACATAGGGTGAAAAATGTCAGTTTTGTCTGTAGCAGCTTCCCTGGTTTGCTCATTTCCCCTCCCCAACTCATTTTTCTGTCTCTACAGCTTCCTATCAAAACACATATTAGTAAGACCTTAGTTGCATAATAACTTTTTAGACACCTTCTTACTTAAAATACTAAACTTTTAGCACTACATTAATTAATTTAATAAAAACAGTTGAAAAGTTTCTAATGAACAAGTAACTTCAAATGCTGGCAGGATTTAATAATCTTGGAGGTAATATGCAGTAAAAGGTTCCAGTGATTCTCAATATACTACACATAAAAGGAAAACAATATATTAAGTACAAATGGAATGAATTAATGCCTTAATTTTTTTCTCATACACTGTACTAGTAAGAATCAATAAATATCTACACAGAGCTGACTGATGTCATTCCATAACAGCGACTACTCTACCAATGCCCACATGTGGCAGAATATGTGCAGACTAGGAGATTTTATCTTAGACCATTCCATTTTGTTATAGGGAAGGTGTTTGGCCAGGGCAGGGATTCCCAAGCTCATCTCAGGTAGACTGGGCTCTTGATGCTGACAGTGCTCCTGCTTGCTTTGGTTCCACCTTGTCTGTCTTGACTGGTGTAGTGGCCTTGGCCTCCCTTATCCTCGCTGCTCTGCAACACACACCCCAAAATAATTTGCTCAGCAGAGTTTATTGGCATAGTGGTCCACTGCATTCTTTGCCTTGCGTTTAACATAAATGCACTCTTTGTCTCACTGGCAGCTTGGTGAACACCAGAACTGGTACAGAGGCAGTGGGAAAGGTGTGTCATTAGCGGAAAGAGGAGCAGAGAGCATGTGTGTTCACTTGCTGAGGCTTCATGGACTGGACTTGACTGGTAGTGGCCTGCACTGAAGCCAGAAGATATTTTTCCCTAGTGGGTTTCCTGTTTGTCCCCAAAGCTAGGCAACAACAGAAGGAGATTCAGAATAAAGTTTTCAGTGGGATTGGTTAGTCCCTGAGCTCACTGGCCTCATGGCCTTGTGAGCAGGAGGCCTGGGTTGAGAGTCTCCATGCAAGCCAAGGCATGCTGGCAGCTCAGAATTGCAGCAAAGTCAATCTTGCAGCTTTGCCCCAGCTCAAAATTCCTGCAGGCAGCACAGTTACTTTCACAGACCCTGAGCATGGAGAAGCTTACCTTGCAGAAAAGTTGATCCCTTCATCTTAACATGTGAGGTGATGATTCTCCAGTTAGGAAATTTTTCACCTAAAGGCTCTCTGTGGAACAGTTTAGAGGTAGAATAAGAATTTTAAACCTACATTGTTAGAGCTAGCAATAATTGTATTGTGTTCATCTTACACGTCTGTGTAGAGCCACTTCTGAAGGTTTTGCATGAACATGCTCAATGTTTCTCCACTACTTTTCAGTTTCTGAAGTTATGTGTTCCGGAAGAACAGAAGACTTCACAGTCATGGTTAGAAGGGCTGATTCTGTTTTTCTTGTAAAGGTAATGCAGTGCACTGATAGGACTTTAAAAGAAACCTTGTCAGTATTATGCTGTACGATTGTGTATATGTAATCTTCTGTTCATCAGTGTTTGACAGCATCTTCCAGTTGCCACTACAGTGTGTTTCTCTAAGCACATAATTGTTTTAGAACTGCATTTAAGGTGTAACTCGCATTTTTCTGAAGTGATATGCAAATATTTCCCCATGGTTTTAGTGTGAATTTCTGCACAGGTACCCATATAGGTATGTTTTTCTTTCTACAGGTTTTAATCCAGACTGATCTGTTCATATTAATGGCAATAGAATTTTTTTTGGGAAGAGTTTCAGCTCTGGAAGAAGAGAACAATTCTGGAGTGGCAATATTTTCTTTGTCCACTGACTGGATTGTTTTTATCTTTCATCAGTGGATCTTATTGTCAGGGCCAAAAAAAAAAAAAAGCTTGGATCAGTAATGCCTGTTACTATCTTTATTTCAAATGATATAAAGTGTTGGATTTGTAGAGTAGTTTTGGAAAGAATGCTATATGTTGAAATGGTTAGATTTTATTTATGAAAAATTAGAAAAATCACAGAATCACGGAATTTCTAGGTTGGAAGAGACCTCAATATCATCAAGTCCAACCTCTGACCTAACACTAACAGTCCCCACTAAACCATATCCCTAAGCTCTACATCTAAATGTCTTTTAAAGACTTCCAGGGATGGTGACTCCACCACTTCCCTGGGCAGCCCATTCCAATGTCTAACAACCCTTTTGGTAAAGAAGTTCTTCCTAACATTCAACCTAAAACTCCCCTGGCGCAACTTAAACCCATTCCCCCTCGTCCTGTCACCAGGCACGTGGGAGAATAGACCAACCCCCACCTCGCTACAGCCTCCTTTAAGGTATCTGTAAAGAGCAATAAGGTCACCCCTGAGCCTCCTTTTCTCCAGGCTGAACAAGCCCAGCTCCCTCAGCCGCTCCTCGTAGGACTTGTTCTCCAGGCCCCTCACCACCTTTGTCGCCCTTCTCTGCACCCACTCAAGCACCTCGATGTCCTTCTTGTAGCGAGGGGCCCAAAACTGAACACAGTACTCGAGGTGCGGCCTCACCAGAGCCGAGTACAGGGGGACGATCACCTCCCTAGCCCTGCTGGTCACACTGTTTCTTATGCAAGCCAAGATGCTGTTGGCCTTCTTGGCCACCTGAGCACACTGCTGGCTCATATTCAGCCGACTATCCACCATCACTCCCAGGTCCTTCTCCGCCAGGCAGCTCTCCAACCACTCATCTCCCAGCCTGTAGCTCTGCTTGGGGTTATTGCGCCCCAGGTGGAGGACCCAGCACTTGGCCTTGTTAAACATCATGCAGTTGACCTCAGCCCATCAGTGCAGCCTATCCAGATCCTCCTGCAGAGCTTTCCTACCCTCAAGCAGATCGACACACGCGCATAGCTTGGTGTCATCTGCGAACTTACTGAGGGTGCACTCAATGCCCTCGTCCAGATCACTGATGAAGATATTAAAGAGGACCGGCCCCAGCACCGAGCCCTGGGGAACTCCACTAGTGACTGGCCTCCAACTGGACTTGACTCCATTTACCACGACTCTTTGGGCCCGGCTATCCAGCCAGTTTCTAACCCAACGAAGCGTGCGCCAGTCCGAGCCAAGAGCAGCCAGTTTCTTGAGGAGAATGCTGTGGGAGATGGTGTCAAAAGCCTTGCTGAAGTCAAGGTAGACCACATCCACAGCCTTTCCCTCATCCACCCAGCGCGTCACTTTGTCATAGAAGGAGATCAGGTTTGTCAAGCAGGACCTGCCTTTCATAAACCCATGCTGACTGGGCCTGCTCGCCTGCTTGCCCTGCAAGTGCCACGTGATGACTCTCAAGAGGATCTGCTCCATGAGCTTGCTTGGCACTGAGGTCAAACTGACAGGCCTATAGTTTCCCGGGTCTGCCCTCCAGCCCTTCTTGTAGATGGGCGTCACGTTTGCTAGCCGCCAGTCAACTGGGACTTCCCCTGATAGCCAGGACTGCTGATAAATGATGGATAGTGGCTTGGCCAGCTCCTCTGCCAGTTCTCTCAGTACCCTTGGGTGGATCCCATCCGGCCCCATCGACTTGCGTACATCCAAGTGCCGTACCAGGTCACCAACCAGTTCTTCGTGGATAGTGAGGGCCACATCCTGCTCCCCATACCCTTCCACCAGCTCAGGAAAAAGTCCTCATTTTTGTTAGAAATAGTATTTGCACTATGACAGAATTCTTTGACAACACTTTTGAAATGTATTGTGGTTTGTTTGAAATGTATTGGTCAGGGTTGAAAATGTATTGTGAAAGTTGTGTTTGTAAAGTTAATTTTTCAGGGGTATGAAGTTCAAACATAGCAAGTTTAAATATTTAGTATCAGGGATGGAAGTTAATGTGCTTTCTATGAAAAATGTTGTAACTCAAATTATAAGCACAGTGAATTATTCCAACATTCTCATCTGAAATTTTTATGCAATTTATGTGATTAATTATCTCTTGTTATGATCCAATGAACTGCAAAATGCTAAAACCAAACCACCATATTTTGTTTATTGATTTAAGTAGATTTTTTAAATACACTAGATTAATTGAAGTAAGAGATTATTTGGATATTCTGCAAGCATCATAATTTAGTTGGTCACATTGTTTTGATCTGTTACTCTTGAGAATATGTATGTTTATTAATTTTTTAATTACTTGTTCAGATGTCTGTGTTCTATAATGTTCTTTAGAATAGTGCATTTGAAGTGGGGAAATGAAGATCCTCCAAAGCTTGTCAAATGCAAGTGCAAAATTAGAAAATGGAGCTGATTAATGGTTTATGCACACACAGTATTGTCAGAAAGTTTTATCAAACATTAGGGAGAAAAAACATCAGGGACACTTGTGGATGA
Source organism: Aythya ferina (assembly GCF_964211825.1). NCBI lineage: Eukaryota > Metazoa > Chordata > Aves > Anseriformes > Anatidae > Aythya > Aythya ferina. Next base: position 85,811,331 of record NC_140297.1, read on the forward strand.
TCATTTAAATTGAAAATTTTGAAAATCATTCTGCAACTGTAGAGCTTAGCCTCTGACTGGAACTGGAAGGTGCTACAGTCACTCAGAGTAATTGATGCAATAATACAATGACTTGACTTCATTTCACCAATTGTGAACTCACTTGCTCAACAATTCTTAGTTCTGTAAAAGTGGAAAAATCAGTGTTGAAGGGCCTGTTGATATACGTAAATCTTCTGATTCATGTGCTTTACCATAACTTTCTTTTGTATTCAAATAACTCTTTTTTCAAAGAGATCTGTTGTGTTTTTTTTTTTTTCTTCTAGTTACAGTACTTGAATGTGACCATTGTTTTTTCCAAGCCTTTTCTTTTGTGCATGAAATGTTTTTCATCAAAAAGTTTACACAGTAGCTCAGAGATGCAATTGTGCGGCTGAGAAAATCTGCATAAATATATATAGTTATTGTTATGGTGATAAAAATCACAGTGCAACTACGATGATTTCATTTAAAGTTAATTGATCTGAGAGTGAGTTGACAGTAGGCTAAACATGAGCCCATCTGTGTGACCTGGCAATGCTGAAGGCTAACAATACCCTGGGTTATATCACCAGGAGAATAGCTAGTAGATTGACAGAATTGGTTATCTCCCATTTTTTGTCACTTGTTAAACCACTTGTGGAATGCTGTGTATGTATTTGGTTCCCCTATACAAGGAGAGTATTGATCAACATGAGTGAAGCCAGCAAGGCCAGGGGACTGGAACATATGAAGGAGAAGAGACAGGGATAACTGAACTTGTTTATCCTACAGAAGAAGTAGCTTTAGTGGCACCTAATAACAGGTGCATGGTCAAAGAATGAGAGTTAACAGACATAAATTGAAACACAGAGATTCCAATTCCCAAAGGAAAAAAAATAAATCATAAGATAATTAAACACTAGAGTTGGTTGCGTGGAGAGGCTGTGAAGTTTCCATTCTTGGAAGTTGTCTGGATGAAGCCAGGCTGGATGAAGCCCAGAGCAGCCTGGTCTAAATTCTCTATTTTCCCTGCTTTGAGCAGAACATAGGACAAGGGGCTTCCTGAAGTCCCTTGTAACTTGAAGGATCATAGAATGGTTTGGGTTGGAAGGGACCTTACAAATCTAATTCCAGGACCCTGTATATCTACAGTACAAGGATTGTAAAATGCTGCGAAGGGTTTGGTGCAGAGCTAAGAGAAGTCATTAAAGCAAATTAGCTAATAGATTTTCTTTTGTTGAGGTTTTAAAGTGAGTGTTGTACAAATCTGAAGGAAATGCTCATATTCAGCAGATAATTTGCGTCCGATACGTAACTATTTATCAAGTAGCTTTACCCTGTTACTGTATGTTTTTATAGAAAATACCTACAGATTCCCCTCAATCTTGAACAGTCTCCCACCTTCTATTCTCTAGGGCATGGAATGCATTTTCCTTTAAATGTCATATGCATGCTTTTTGTTGTTGTTGTTTTGTTTGTTTTTGTTTTTATTTTTGTGTCCTTCCTAAATTTTTGATATGTTTCTGCTTCTGGTTACCAACCAAGTGGCATCTTCAAAGAAAGCAGCTCCCTGTGGGCCTGACTGTCCCATGGGGGAGGCTGCTTAAGGTCTGTGTTCTGGCAGACGTCATCTGGATACTGAGACAAATTTATTCATATGTCTGGCATGGTGTGTCAGGGATTGTCATCATATATACTTCTTCCCTTTACTGATATTTCCTGCTGTGTTTAAAGAGGTCCATATCCCTGCTTAGCTTGTTTTCCACTAAGCTATGTTTTTTATATGTAGTTCTCTCTTAAAATCACAGAATGGTTTGGGTTGGAAGGGACATTAAAGATCACCCAGTTCCAATCCCCCTGCCATGGGAAAGGATACTTCCCAGCAGACCAGGTTGCTCAAAGCCCCATCTAGCCTGGCGTTGACCACCTCCAGGGATGTGGCATCCACAGCTTCTCTGAGCAACCTCTTCCAGTGCCTTACCTCTCAGTGAAGAATTTCTTCTTATTTTCTTTTCTTTAAATTTGTTCTAAACCTTCATATATGTAGTCATAAGGATCTATAGCGGTCTGCATCATTTTTTTCCCTTCCCTCTTTAGACTGATGTTTTTTTTTTTTTTTCTTTCAGTTGAAATAGTAATTTTGTTTTTCTTGACAGATTGGTTATTAAACACATTGCTGTTACACCAGTGACTTCATGCCCTAGGTCTTTCACAATTCTGGGGTGAAAATTGTGTTCCCTCAGTTAAAACTAATTTTGCTCTTAAAGGTCTGCTTCCTCTGTAGACAGACTTATTTCCAGGTCTGCATTGGTTGTCAGCTGGGGTTGGCTTGTTTGTTTGTTTTTTTAACCGCTTGTTTCAAGTAATTCCTTTCATGTGGTGGCAATAAAAAGTAATGGCTCCAAATCTAGGGTCACAGACAGATTTATTAACACTGTGTTTGCATTTCACTGTTAGCTTTCTATTTACATAGCTGTTCCACTGCACATGCTTATGACGTGTAGTAATAGGTTCCCTGCAGAACTGGAGGTAGTGGGTGGTGAGAAGCAACTGTGACAAGAAGAGGACAACACCAGGGGAAAAACGAGTAAAAAGGCAGATGAGTTATTTTGAGCTGGGACAGAGGGACCTGGCTGCTGCCTGGTATTGCTGATTTGAAAATCTCAGTTAATTATTTACAAGAGTTATGCAGTCTTGAATCTGGGCATCACTAAGAAATAGTGGGACGGAATCATCATCTTTTAACAGAACAGATGCTGAAGCTCAATTCTGGAAGCAGCACCATTGCAGTACATCACGGTTATCAGTATGGGTAGAAAGCCAGAGCCGTGCCTTAGTGAGTTGTGTTTTGCTTACTTCCAGCAGTTTGGGTGTCTAGTGTGTGGATTTGCATTCTCGGTAATCCTTGCATATTAGACTAAAGTGAATAAGTTAAAACAGAAGTAGTACTTGCAATTTGTTTTGTTGTTGTTATTCTTAATATGTAATATTTGTTGCCAGGAAATGTTACCGCTTAAACTTTAGGAAGAAAACAATCTTTGACATATATCTCAAGTTACTTGACCTGACTTTGTTGAACCTTTAGTGAAGTCAGTACATGGTTTGTGTAAATTGGAAAATCCTTCCCTAAATGTTGCTATGGATTCACAGTTTGAATTGAACTTTAGACATATGATAAGAAATATACAAAAGGCCCTACTTTGTGAAATACTGGAAATAAAGGTTGCTTAACGTATCATATTCATTTAATTCCTTAGTATTCATATTCCCTTCTTTGAGTCCTTTGCTGGCATTTCAGGATTGATTGATGTTCAACGATGTTGTGCCCCCAGGAAAGGTTCACTAGTATAAATCTGTTGATGATTGTTTTCAAACTCTGCCACAGATTTCATACTTATACCTTGCAACTTCTAAAATCCATAGTAGAGAAATTTTAGGTGTGGAATATGTATTGATCTCTTGTCTTGAAATACTAGAAAATACTCTGTAGTTTCATATGGGACGTCATATATTTGAGATCTGAAGTATTTCCTTGCTTTTCTGGCTCAGGGAATTTGTTCTTAAAAACAAACAAAACAAAACAACAACTGTTACCAGTTTGACTCAATACCCAAATTTTACATTGAGGGCTGACTGAATAGTTAATTAAACAAGTAGATGGACTTTAAAAAGGAAGAAAATTAAAAGTAAATAAATACATCATTAAGTTGGGGAAGCATTCCTCTGACTAAAGCTGCTTGCCTCTGTGCATAGAAGTAAATAGCTAGAAGCTTTTTTTTTTTTTTTATGTGTTCATACTAGTTGTCCAAATGATTCCCCTCAGAAAATTGGGGCAAAGCTTCAAATAAATAAGGATCAGGCAGTTAAAAATTAACAACTTGCTACCCCATCCCTCACCCTGCACCAATATCTTACTGTATTAAAATAAAGTGAAATAGCTTTGAAGTGGGATTTTTATTTTACTCTGGAAATTTTCTGAGTAGGGTTTGTTTGTTTTGGTAGTTAAATTCTATTATTTCAGGTGCACATGTAGGATCAATGCTGCTTTTTCATTCATTGATTTCTCTCAAAAATGATTTTGACAGATTATAGTCTATGTAAAGAAGGCAAATTCTTTTTTTTTTTTTTTTTTTTTTTTTTTTTTTTTTTAAAGGATCGTTGCGAAGATTTTGTTTCAAAATGTTAGTCATTACTGCTGGAATGACTAAAAATAAAACAAAAAATCACCTTCTGTTTTTCACATAAAATCCCTTTTTAAATATCAGAAGACTTAGTTCTAAAGACCCAGCTTCATTAATAATTGTGGAAATAAAGGCCATGACTGGGCTAGGTTCCCACATTTTTTTTTATATTTCCCTTTCATTCCTGTGAATAGACATATTCTAAGAATAATTCATTTATCAGATAGAAGCAGATCATTTGATTTAAAATGGCTAATTTTGGCTTTTGTCCAAATAAGCAGTATGAGTACGTTTTGTGAAAGACATAAGAGAAAATTGAGTATTCAGCTTGTAAGGCCAGTTGTGAGTACACCCCAGAGATTTTAGTCTGGTTCACTGAAGAAGAGACCCAAAGCAGGGAATTTGATTTTGAGTGTTTTGTAGGGAATTGAGAATTGATGGTGGAGTATTAAGTGGTTTATATGGACTGTGAGACGCGTATCAGCTCCCTGGAGAGACAAAAAACAAGGCTGAGGCATTCCAAAAACTGGAGAAAAAAAATCCAGGACTTTAAGCTGCCAGTGTGGCAAGGGCTTGTCACTGAAGTTTCTGAATAGAATAAAGCTGTTAATAAATGTGCCTGGTGATTTAGTGTAGTATTCTAGTTACACATTTATACCTTTCTGCTTCTCCCACAGATTAGAGGGGACTGTTAACGTTAATAATAACAAGATGCACCTCATATACATATTAATGGATTATAACTTTTTATAGGTGCAATTTGTACCTGTCTCTCTCAGTGGATTCAGAAAGCAGTGCATGAGGAACAGATCGTTAAGCACCAGTAGCCAAGCTTTGCTAATTAGCACATCTTCAAGTGCCAGCACTCTTTTGTCCACTGAGAGATAATGTAAATTATGCTTATTTTCTCTCTCCATCTTTTGGACTCCTTGTGCCATGTATCTCTTTGACTAGGAAGCAGAGACTGCAGATTTGTAGTTCTAAGTTCTCATGATTAATTGAAGAACATGCATGGTTTATTCAAAAGCAGGAATGCTGCCAAAAACAATCTAATTGGTTAAACAAATAACCCTAGGCTTTTATTACTCAAAGTGTTTTTATTGAATTTTTAATGCTATATCATCCTCCAAATCAGTAGATGTTAATGACTGATTTGCCTGTGGCTATTAATACTTTCCAGTCCATAGGAAATTGCTATGATGACTTCTTTTGCTAACTTGTAGCTCACATTTTTGTTCACTTAGTAAAATGGTGTTGATTAAGAAAGCACTGAAAAGTAGGTCCTGAATACAGTTGAATTTCAGCTGTTTTTAATTTTTGTTTTTTCTTCCTAAAGAGAAGAAATATTTCATTCTATTTGTAAGAGCGATTATGAAGAATATTTCTGGAGAGGGGAATCAAAAAAGAGGAAAGATTTTTTGAGATTTGCTTGGTGTAGATGGGATTAAAAAGCAGATAAACATAATGAAAGTATTTGAAACCTTTGCTGTGAAAAGAAGCAGTATATGATTTCATTGCAATGACAAGTATTTGCCTATCTGAAGAGGCGTGCACAAAGAAATAAGGCAACATAGCATGGAATGGCTATGACTGAATGCCCAGAAGAAAAAAAATGAAATAGGCTCTGATGACTAGTGTGAAGAACTAAAAGGTCTGAAAAAATACACTTGATTCTTGTTTCTTTACACCTATTTAGTGCTGCAAAATAAGTAAACTGCCTCTATCTGCTTTCATGTGCACGAGTAAGACAGGTGACCATCTAGATATCTACATCAAAGGGTTATTACCTCTCATGAATCTGTGGATATACTTCTGAGAACTCTGTTACATAAAAATGCTTTTAAATCAGAAAAAAATATTTGATGTTACTGAATATTGGTGGATGATATTACCATGTCTGTATTCAAACCAATATGAGTTGTTTTTTTTTTTTTTTTGTTTCAAATGTCAACTTTTGTCCAAAAAGTCAGGTAGCTGTGAGGTGTACCTTTTTTTTTTTTTTTCCCTCCTCTCTCCTTTCCAGCTGTTTGAAAACTGAAAACTCTTCTTTTGAAATATTTCCAAGTGGACTATGCTGCAGCAAACAACTGAGACCATTTTCCTGGAGCTGTTTGAGAGTAGGGGTGAATGGTTAATCACCAAGAGATGGATAACTATAGTATGAGGAAGAAATTAAAAGTTCTGGGACTTCTTGTGGTGGTAAGGAACAGGCTGTGCGTGGAGGGGAGATGTGACTGAGTGTTATGAAAAAATGATATGGGAAGTGGGAAGTTGTTGTTTGCTGATTCCCACACCATGGGAAATTGGGAGAAATGTAGAACTCGAAGAGGCTCCAGTGGCACCACTGCCAGCACTGAACTCCTGGTGCTCAGTGCTACAGGAGGTTGCGGAGGAGGCAGGTGGTGTCAGGCAGAACCAAAAAGGTGCATGTCATACTTGTGGGCAACAGCTCCAGAAACAGGTGCTGAGGATCCCTCCCCCCCCTCCCCCCCAGCATCTCTAATTCAAAGTCTTTAGGTGTTAGAGGAATAGGAGAGAACAGGCTATAGAAATTGGCCAGGCCTGTGTTATTCCCAGGGCACATCTTGTAACATGAGTGTGAGAAGGTGATGGAGGCTGGATAAATACTTTCAAGATTAAAGTAATAACAGTACATTTGTTTGGAGTTCCTATGTCACTTTTTGTGAGTGTATTTGCAGTTTGAATTCAGTCCTTATAGAACTGTTTTTTCTATTCCTTGTTGCTAGGTGAAAGACCCAAGGCAAACAAAATGAGAAGGTGACTGCCTTGCCACTTATTGCTCAGAAGGGGCAGTTATATGTGTGGTGGGAAAACATACACTGCACTCTTTTTTTCTGTATATATAGTTTTAAATACTAATGGTATAAGATACCTTATTACAAGGTAACAATTTGAAATAAATGTATTTTTAATCACTTAATATATTTAACTCTTTCAACAAAGTGCTGATATAAGAACTCCTTGCTTATATTAAGAATCAGGTCTATTTTCCTCATGGAGATCTAATCAGATTATAAAAAAAAAAAATGATAGTGGTTTCTTCAGTGCAATGAAGGGAATCATTTGTTTCCTTGGCTTTCATATGAATAGCTACCTTTTGTACAGACATAAGCAAATCTAACTGGAAGCATACCACATTACAATGATATTACATCAGCTCTTCAGCAATGAAAGGTGAGGTTAGGTAACTATCTTTTCCTTTTTCAATTTTGTTATAAAGTATATCATTATATGATGTACTTCTGTCAGTGGAAGAAATGTCTAAGAATGAAGTCATGTATAGGGAAAAGGGATAAAGGTTAGAATTTAGTGTTTGTTTGTTTGTTTTTTTTAAAAAAGTCCACACAATAAACAACTTTGCTATTTCATTTTGGATTCTATGTATAATGAAGGAAGTATTTTTTATGTATAGTGTAAAAGGTAAACAAGTTAGCTGTAAGTCTGCAGTCTTTGCATGTTTAGTTTCTTATATTACGGGATCTTGTCATCTTTATAAAGAAATGTAGTGTGTTAAACCAGTAGTTTTGGGTTGAGAGTCCAAAAGACCACCACCATCTCAGCAGCTGAGTTGCTAGACGATCTGGTTTCTGAAATGAGCCAGCTAGAATACACCATTCTACAACTGGTTTAAACTCTTGCAGTGTATATTGATTTAACTGTAAGATTTTGGCAATTGCAAGACTGCATTCACCTGTCAAAGTAAATTCCAGGTCTTTGCAATTAAAAATTTGAGTTTCTTGAAATTCCACTCACATAGGTTCTCATCCTCGTATTAAAGATAGGAAGAAATTTATCAAGCAGAAATGTAGTGATACAGTCCTATCTGCATTCTTTTTCTTTAAAAGCCAAATTCTAGTGTTCAGCCATAGAAACTCTGCTGAGCTCCCCCTGCAGAACAAGCTTTATTATCATGAGAAACTGGATCATGGATGAAGACTGTAGAGTAATAGGTGTGTGTACCTACAAGATCAATACTGCTGTGCCTGTACATCCAGGCTATTGCTGAGGAAACATTCTTTCTGAAGAACAACAAAAACCTCAGCATCTGTACTAAGTTCTGGCTACCTGGCACCTAGCATTGGGAGGAAAAAAAAAAAGTTATAACTTGGTCCTTTGAAAGAAGATAGTGGGGACCTTTTCCTTCCTTCCTGCCTTCCTGCCTTCCTTCCTGCCTTCCTTCCTTCCTTCCATAATAAAATAATTAGTGAAATAATTGGCCTAATGAATTAGTCATAGCAACAGTACCATTGAGAATTCTGAATCAAAAAAACTCAGATTCAAACAACTAAAAATGGCATGTGCCTGTCCAAATTTGCCCAGTAAACTTCATTGTAATCTGTGATCTTTGTATGTAGATATACTGATAAAAATTTAAATATCCATTTTGTATAACATTTGGGTTTACTTTTTGGGAATCATGTCCAACCTAAAAACATATTTATAGTGAGTCTAAAAGGTAGCTGTATAGGTTTTATTATGTTATGTATGCCTTTACTTCACGGTGTTTATTGCCTACTATTAAATGCATAGCAGTTTAAAATTTTTTTTGGACTAATAACATTGCAACCAGAAAGTTATAATACTATAAGCATCACTGCAGATGTCCAGTTCTTGCAGAATAGAAAGATCCTAAGTAAATCCGATATATTATTCTGTACTGAAGATTTTCTGTACTTTAAAATTATTTTTTTATAGGTATATCAGAAGCCTAGTATTTTCTGTCCTGGACACTTTACCTAATCTTGTGCAGTACTTCAAGTCAGACTTAGAAGTTAAATAGAAAGTCAGGATTTCCTTACTGTGGCCCCTGACTTGCCAGCCTCATTGGGGCCATCATGCAGTTGGTTTTCCACTGAAATCGATCAGCTGACACTTGGTCATGCCCCGCTAGCTGCTGCTGGGAGGCAGTCTGAGGAGGAGAGAGACATGCATTTTGTTTTGTGATTTTTCTGAAGAAATGGTAAAGAATCTTCCCTACCACTTTTCCTCCTCCCAATATCTGACAAATCACATTTATGCTATTGACCTACCCTTTAAATAGCAATTCTTTAGTGCTTGACTGCTGCAATTGTTTCCACCTGCATAAAATGGCAATAATGCAAAAATCTGCCATGTGTTCATTATTTGTATGAGCTTGTGCGGGTACATGAAACGCTTTTCTATGCACTGTCTTAGTGACTACATCAAAGAGTATGCCACATACATTTTTGATATTTCATTCATTTGGAGGAAATTACAAAGAAAGCTTGTGTCAGAGCCATGCCTCAAGGTTGCCCGCAGCTGCCATCTAAGTCAAAGGCCTTTCTGCTAGCTTATCTGAAAGGTGTGGGTTTTTTCTTCTTTCCTTGATTATACTCACAGCTTGCACTGTGGACTGAAGACCCACAAAAGATACCATATGGGGTGAATGTACATGATCAGGATAACAGTGCCAATTAGAAGTGCCTGAGATTTTTCTCTCTGATCTTAACAAAAGTAAGCTGTATCTCACTTTAAAACCCCCTGAATGCTTCTGGGCTTTTCAAGTTTTGTTTTGTGCATTAATATACCCAGACCATTTGCTGTTATTCTGTTGGACCCTAACTGCCTGCATGTAGAACCACTTGGTGTGTCAGCACTGTACTACTTAGTGCTCTGGGATTTTGGAGAAATAGATTAGCTCCAGTGCCAGGCCACTGCTGATTTTTTGAAATTTGTTTGTATCTTTGCTGGAACTATCAAGACAGCTGAGAACGTGGGTATTCATTAATGCAGAGAAATGTGAAAGAGGAACCAGAAATTACAGATACCTGCCAGTTCAAGTTAAAATCTGATTTTAAACTTCAAGTACTAACTCAGAACAAGCAATTTTAAAGCAGCGCTTTTTCAAACATGGCATATTTTTCCCTTATACTTTTAAAACTTGTTTAGCTGTCAAGTTCTACTTTGCCAACATTGGATGAGGTTGATTGTCCTAACTACTATTTCAGTACTGGCTGAAATTCAGGTGTTGGCATATGTTGTACTGTTCCTGCCTGAAATGTGACCCTACCAAGGCAGTGTTTGTCAGCATGGATTACTTCAAATTTTGTGCATTCCTGTGAATTGCTGGTCTGGCTATTCTATATTTTCTAATATCGAAGTGGAACGTGTGCTTGCAACTCTTCTACTTCTTTTTAGGTAGGAAACAGCAATTTTGAATAAATACAGTCAGTTGTACTCTTATTTTTTCTTCTTCAATGACATTTTCATCTTCAATGACATTTTTTGTCACTGCCTTTTTGCAATGAATAACTGCTTGTGAAAATGCGAGTTCATGGTTGGAAAAGGGAATTTTCTATATTGAATAATTGGCTAATTAACATAGTTCTTATGATTCTTATCATAGTTTTTTATTGTTGACAAATTCTAAATATTGCATAAATTTTCCAAAGTACAGAAAATGTCTTAGAAACAGTAATCTAAACATTCTTATTTTGTGTGAAACAGCCTGTCCCATTGGTAGAGATATACTTTGAACGTATTTTCTGACACTGACTTCAGTCAGGAGCGAGTGCTCAGCTGACTACACTTAGGCCTAGTATAGGGTATTGTTAGTGCATCCCTAGCACTTTGACACTTTCCCAGATTTATCATCTGGAAATCATGGGACAAATGGAAGTAGTTTATTAATACCCTGTGATAACTGCTTCTTAATTTCTTGCTTCAACAGCATGCATCTTTTGGCTTGCTTGTCCATTCCTGAGTGAGATGCAATGTTTTTTTAACTTACTGCATTTTTTTTTTTTTTAATTTCTGTTTGGAAGAGAGGTGTTTGCCCTGATAGAGAGATCAGACAGTAGGGCCCAACTAAATAGTCTTATAACTTTTCTATTTTAGTCATTTTACACAATGACTTCATGGCAGTAAAATGGTCAACTCAGGGGGAATAATAATATTGTGCTGATTATCATAAAAACAATAATTTTAATGAAGAATCATGGAAAGAAAGAATCAGTGGAACTAGTCTTGACCCTTGAACTTTATCTTTTGCTATTCAATACAAAGTTGGAAATGATACATTTTATGTTTACAGTGGATTTCTGAGCAGCTTTAACTGACTGAGCCATATTTTCATATAAGCGTAAGAGCTTGTTCCCTCGTAGATTAAAAAGGGGTAGAAAGCACTGTATATGGACTCAGAAGAGCACCAACTTGTCTGTTGCATGCATCTGAATGTGTAGGAACGTCTGTGCTGGTTGAACTGCAATGATGTCAGTAGATGTGAACACAAGGGTGAGCCACATTTGTTTAAAGTCTGCCGTGGTGTTTTAGAAGTTCAAGATGTTGAAGGAGCAGGGAATGTAGGATGATGAAAATCTCATGGCTCTGAAGAGTTATAACTTAATCAAAACAAAATGAAGCCTGTTAAATTTCTAAAGCAGTTGGTGTCTGTTCAACATGTGAAGCTGAAGAGAAGTAAAACTTGTGGAACCACGGTTTTATGAGCTCCAGCCTCATTTAAAAAATAAAAGAGGGGAAATGGTACTAGTAAAAAAGCAGATACTGTGAAAAAGCAAAGTAGTCATGTTGAAATAGCTTAGCTGTGAGTCTAGAAAAATAACTCTAGAAAGTACATGGGTAAAACACATTAAGATAATTTTACATGCATTACAGATCCATTTCAATTGTAAATAAAAGTTTAAGAATATCTGCTCTGAAGTCAAACTTAGATTATCTGAGATCTGTTGTCGTAGTAGTCACGAAACCCTGAAATGTTCTGGTGAATTCCATAATCAAGGAAAAAAACAAACTAACAAACAAAGAACAACAACAACAAAATCTGTTGACCCTTAAAAATTGAAATGTACCTTATTTTGTTGTTATGGGGAATGAGGGAATAAATGTCACTATCAGTAACAGTGCTATATCCATATCATTGGAATGCAGGTGATGTGGGTTTATGAGCAATAACTAATCTTATTTTCCCTATAATTGGTACCTGGGGTCTAGAGGGTGTCATACCTGGGGGCTAGTTCTTTCCATAGAGTTACTCATGACAGAGGGGCCCAGGATTCTAGAAAGTGGAATTTTTTGACTTATTGTGGCCTGGTGTTGCAGACCTGAATGCATTTTCTGAATACACTTGTGTTCTTTCTCAGCTGTTTGCTTTTCTCTACCCCTGTACTCAAGTTCCTGATTGCACGGTTAGGAGAACTGGAACTACTGATAGTTTGGACTGACTAGTAGTAGTAGTAAAAGCATCATGCTGTTGTTATGGACATTTAATGATGGATATAATAGGAATTCATAACACTAAAGATAGTACTTCTTATATTTTATTAGCATAAGTAAATCACAGAATCACAGAATCACAGAATTTTCTAGGTTGGAAGAGACCTCAAGGTCATCGAGTCCAACCTCCAACCTAACGCTAACAGCCCTCCACTAAACCATATCCCTAAGCTCTACATCTAAGCGTCTTTTGAAGACTTCCAGGGATGGTGACTCCACCACTTCCCTGGGCAGCCTGTTCCAATGCCTCACAACCCTTTCTGTAAAGAAGTTCTTCCTAACATCTAACCTAAAACTCCCCTGGCTCAACTTAAGCCCATTCCCCCTCGTCCTGTCACCAGGCACGTGGGAGAACAGGCCAACCCCCACCTCGCTACAGCCTCCCTTGAGGTACCTAAAAAGAGCGATAAGGTCGCCCCTGAGCCTCCTCTTCTCCAGGCTGAACAAGCCCAGCTCCCTCAGCCGCTCCTCGTAGGACTTGTTCTCCAGGCCCCTCACCAGTTTCGTCGCCCTTCTCTGCACCCGCTCAAGCACCTCGATGTCCTTCTTGTAGCGAGGGGCCCAAAACTGAACACAGTACTCGAGGTGCGGCCTCACCAGAGCTGAGTACAGGGGGACGATCACCTCCCTAGCCCTGCTGGTCACGCTGTTCCTAATACAAGCCAGGATGCCGTTGGCCTTCTTGGCCACCTGAGCACACTGCTGGCTCATATTCAGCCGACTGTCCACCATCACTCCCAGGTCCTTCTCTGCCTGGCAGCTTTCCAACCATTCCTCTCCCAGCCTGTAGCTCTGCTTGGGGTTATTGCGCCCCAGGTGCAGGACCCGGCACTTGGCCTTGTTAAACATCATGCAGTTGACCTCAGCCCATCGGTCCAGCCTATCCAGATCCTCCTGCAGAGCTTTCCTACCCTCAAGCAGATCGACACACGCACCTAACTTGGTGTCATCTGCGAACTTACTGAGGGTGCACTCGATGCCCTCGTCCAGAAATATTCAGAGTTAAATGAGAAGTGAAGAAAAGTGAAGCTTTGTATTGTAAGATAATACTGGATGAGAAGACTTGGGGGTACCCTTCTTTTTACATGTTGGTAATGAATGCTAAGAACAGTTTCCGACTTGATATCCTTCTGGCACTAATATCAGTTTATTTCAGGACATTTTATATGTATGTATGTATATATATATTACATATACCTATACGTAAAGAATTAAGGGTAAAATATTGTAAATAGTAAATATTGTAAAATAGTAATATATATATATGTGTGTGTATATATATTGTAAAATAGTAAAAAATGTGTACTAGAATACTGTCACAGAATGCTGTTTGTGTTAGGAACCAGGTGAAGATGCCCGTCTCTTTCCATGAAACCAAAAACTGGGTATGTAGCTACTTCTGGTGAGATAGATTTTTAAAAATGGTAACATAAATAAGTTTACTACTTTTATGCATCTCAGCAAGTTCGTGTTTTCTGTAAGGTATTACTCACTTTGGCTTTGTGCCTTATCAAAGCATGCCTGTTGCTCCTGTTTTCCGTAATGCAAGCCAAGATGGGCATTTCAGTAGACAGTCTCTGAGGTGGAAGAATGCCAACTTCATAGAGAAAGATGCTTCACATACATAAATGATGAGGAGAACACTTTTCTCTTTTTATTGAAACTTAGGTAAGTTTATTGCATAGGAAATGCAAGTTTTCTATGTAAAATATCTTCTCCTTTGTAACCTTTAAAGTAGCCATCACACTAGAAACTTTGCTGAGTTAGCATACTCAAAAGCAGTCCTGTTATGGTGTTTGTTTTTATCTGCTGCATAGTTATAGTAGCAAACCATCTGTGACTTTTTGCATTAGATGGTAACACTGTCTTAAAAAAAAAAAAAAAAAAAAAAAAAAAAAAAAGAGTAGGGAGTTCGTGCAGATATATCTTAAAGGCACAAACATAATAAGTTATGAAGATCGTGTCTTAAAAAGAAAAGTTGAATTGAAACTGGAAATGTCATGAGCTATATAGCATGAGCTCATAAGCATTCTTCTAATAAATATCTAACATTTTATTCTGAGGCATTTAAAGGCAGACAAACCTTTTGTTTTAATATGCTAAAATGGTTTATAAGGTTTCTTGAGTGTTTTATTTGTGTATTTTTTACTTTATAGTTGTCATAATGCTAGGTGTATTGTGTGCATTTTGAATATGCAATACATATATGAATGTTGATATAAAATCATTTTTACAGTGTGAGCAGACATTATTTTATATAGGAAAAAACATTATAGAAACAGATTTAGGGGGAAAGCTACTAAAGACAAACAGTGAGACAGGAAGACTTTTATATCCTTTACTTGGTTCTTAAAGCGAAAGATCTAGGTGAAGGAAATCTCCAATATCTCTACTACTGTCTTCTGCAGCAGCAAGTGCTTGTCCCCTTTCCATTAGTGTGTTCCTGTGCAACACTCCCAGCCATGCAAAGTGTTTATCTTTAATAGTTAAAGTTCTATGGTTGTCACAAGGTCATTCTATTGGGAGTGTTGCTTATTTCTGACTGATTGTACAAGCCTACGTGCTGATCACTGTGACTCCAGTTTCACATTAGGACCTGATATTTTCTTAATTTTACTCAGATCCATTAAATAGAATATTTTTACAGTACTTACTGAAGTCTTTATTCTTTTATCCTGTTCTATTTTACCGAACTATCAAAGGCTTATGAGATGACTGAAATACTAAGAGACAAATACAGAGATAAAATTTTTGTGAAATCTTAAAATGCTTTACACTGGGGACATGGATAAAGTTGTCTCTTCAGTGAGTACTTAATTAATATGGAACTGCTTCATTTTCATTGTTGTTGAGATTATCTTTAATCATTGTGGTGCAATAACAGTAGCATAAATAGGAAATAATAAGTCTTGTTTCTTGCTTAAAGGGATTTTTTTTATTTATGTTGAAAAGAGAATTATGTTCTTTATATGAAGAACTTTCTTAAATGTCTTCATCTCCTATTGCTTGTTGATATTTTCCCTTTTTAAGGATTTAAACTAACCTGCTGGGGATTTTAATGTAGGAGGACAGGCTCTGGCAAGTGTGCAAAGCCATGATAGTTCTTTTTATCCTGGTAATTTTATTATTGTGTTTTCTTGCCATATGCAAATTAAGATTTAAGCAGTTAATACAGCTTTTTATCCACAATCCAACAGCGTGTTTACAATGTTCTGTTTTTATGAAAAGCTATCCTTTTTAACTTCAACAACTGCATCTCTGTAGTGATAATATACTTTAACACAAACAAAAGTAATAGATTGAATTTGTTCTCCAGCATTTCCTCGGTTTCACACTTTGGCTGGTAGATGAGCTCAGTCTGCCATTTTCTAATGGTTCACACCACTGCATGTCACTTATATTCAGTCACTTACATATATTGGGCTGCTTACCTGGCATTCCATTGCTTTGAAGTAAACACATGTAAATTGTTCACTTTCTGTATGAGTTGGCTCACTCTATGCAGATTTTTATGAAGAGAGTTTTACTAATGAATATTTTATTTTGGAAAGGCAGTTATCACATGAAGTGGTCCCTGACTTTCATATTTGTGCCTTCTTAGTACATGCTGAATGTATCCTTTCTTTCCTCTCTTAAAAACAATTTTGAAGTCCAATACACCAGGCCAATCTTCTTAAATATTTATGTAACCCTTAAAAATATATATTTAAGGTGTGTGTGTGTGTGTGTGTTAAACTGAGGAGAAAAGGGAGATCTTTAATACAGAGGAGCTGTAGTTTAAGAGAACTATCCTGGTAACCACTCAGGAGACCTGGGGCAGGGCAAAGTGTTTCCACCTGAAACCAAGGGATGAGCAATAAATAGTTGCACCAAGGAATAGTGGAGCAAGTTTGTCTTGTATTGTGAACAGCGGTGCTTATGCTGCTTTTTCAAGGCATAGGCAAAGCAGTGTAGGAGGGAGAGGAGAACAGTGAAGGGATTTGCAGATGCTGACAAGCAGCATCTCTGAAGAGTGACTGAGTGAGAGGAAGGCCTGATGGTAAAATAGCAAGTTGCAAAGGCAGGTTGGAGGTGAAGCTGGCAGTTCATTTGGGAATAAGAGAAAACAGTCCATGTAGGCCTTGAAAGATCAGGGCTGATTTTTAAAATTATTCTTTATTTAAGGCACAGCTGAAAACTTAAGGAAGGGTATGGAAGTGGAGTCTTAGCAAGAAAAGATGTGCTAGGCTTGTTCACAGCCACATGTCCAACTGATAAGAGTGGGCCATTGCTTGTGTTTTGTGGTTGGCGAGGGGTATTGCAGTAGTCAGTCACACCTTTGTATTTAATCTCTCAAGCATGTTTTATGTGGACAGATATGAAGGAGTGGCTTTGAAAAAATGTGCATGGAGAGATTATTCAGATATTGGTCTTGAGTTTTGGCTTCTTTACTTGGGCATGAAAGAATGCCCAGAGGTCGTGTTCCTTGCCCTGGTGGCTGTCCAGAGCCTCAAGGTACAAGAACCTCTAGCAAGTTAGACAACAAAGGACTCTGACAACTGCTTTGATTAAAGAAAGAGTGTTACACGTTATTCTCACCTGTTGGGAAAGGTAGTGGAGAAGGTGGGGGAAGGGTGCTTTGGGAAAGTGACTGCTGAGATAGGAAGTTATAACTTGATTCTGAATGAAGAACATCCTTTTCACTTAAAAACAAACAACAATGTACCAGAATAATAATAAAAACATATATAATTCTAGTGCTTTTAGACAATTATGTCTGCAGAAATTACAGACCTCTAGGAATTTTATTTTTATTTTTTATATTTATAATATAATATATATATATAATATATATATATATATATTTATTTTTTTCTTCCAGGAAGTAAAATGCTAATCGTTTCACAAAGCAGCTTGGGGTAAAGTTTTAAAATTTTCAATATGGATTCAACCATGAGATTTTGTACTTTAGGAATAGTAACATTTATGCACCTTGTTCACAATACTTCTAAAAACCTCACCTATTGCTGTATGCAATAATAATAATAAAAAAAAAAAAATAGAAATTCAGTTGATAAAATCTTCATGAAGAGAAAAGTAAACCTCTCTAAACTGTGTTTTCTTTATAATGAAGAGTCATTGTGGGACGAGCTGGTGTGCTTTTATTATTACAGCTGGGGCAGTTGGAGCTTGTTTCTGGGCCTCAGGTTCCCTTCTGCTCTCAGGCCTTGCTGTGTTTCAGAGCTCGCTCAGCCTGCAGGAAGCCTGGCATGGAGGAGAAGGAGGAGGTGGTACTGTCTGGCCACACATTGTGGACATTCCTAAGTGTCCCTGCTGTCCTCCATTGTTCTTGGTGTAGAGGAGCTCTAGTATTTCTTCCTAATATGTTGGTTTCTGCTTTTTTATTTTATTCTTCTTTCTTTCTTTTCTTTTCTTCTCTGTTTTACTTTTCAAGAGGAAGGAAGATTTTGTTTTGGTTCCAGCATCCTTCTGCTGGATCTCCATCTGACAAAGTGCTGGACTGTTTCGAACTGTGGCCAGTGCTCAGGGAAGGTTTTAAACTACCAAGCAGTTGATATTTCCAGCCATTTTGCTGGAGAATTTAGCATTTTCAAAACCCACATCGAAAAGCTTGTGTTTATGTTGGGAAAAGAGCAGCAGTTTCTACAGCTTCTATGACAATACTCTGAGAGCTGCAACTGATTTAAAATGAAGGTTCATAAGGTGCAACTTGGTTTACTGTAAAGAGTGGCTGAGTGTAAGTGGTGTGTTTCAGGCACATCAGAGTTGAAGAAAGCTGTCACATCATCAAGTAGGTAGCTGGGTGGTATAATGTGTGCTAAGTCCTGTAAAGAGAGTACAAGAGAGCCATTGCTGGCACTTTCTCCTGTACCTAGGAAACTGTCCTTGCAGTGTGTGGATAGCCCGAGGACAACGAGCTGGGGAAGTTATGTAGATCAAACAAAGAGCACTGGGTGGCCCTTGTCATTAGGCCATTGTTTTTCACATATTTGGTGCAACAGCTGCTTTTTTTAATCGGATCTCAGTAAACTGTAATTTGTGACCAGCACAGTGAGAAAGGATTAGTTTAAACATCCTGATGGTGATGTGATTAATCCCATGAGCTGATTCCTAATTCTTTATCTTTCCTGAAGGTTCAATTTATTTGTATTTATTTTTTATTTTTTATTATTATTTTTTTATTTATTTTTGTTTTGTACAGGGATCGTGGCTCTCTCTGTGCCTCTCTGCAATATCTGCTTCTTCCAATTCACAGAAAGTGTAATCTGTTTTGGTTAACACCTTGAACACTGCCCCTTTTTGTTGTTGCTGTTTCTGTTGTCCCTCTGTTCTTATCTTCAGTTTCCAGATTGTTGTGAGTCATGGTTGCTGCTTTTATGTTTTTCCACTCTTGTATGAAGATAGGCTGTTTAGCAATGGTAGTGTTAATAGTAGGTTGCATAGTATTCAGTCCTGCACAGGTAACAGGCTTTGATTTGCCCAGTCAAGGAACACGAGTTTATGAGAATGTCCTGCAAGATGGCTTTGTGTCTTGGTATTGAAAGCTTCTGAGGTTCTGAAGGATCTTGCCTTGAGAGTGGTGCTGTCATTTGTTATTCAGATGCATGTTACAACCTTCTTATTCTTAAAAGAAATGCATTTGTCGGTGTGAGTTCTGAACTAATCATATATGGTGCTCATAACCAGAGATGAGACAGTGTCACTGAATATCATATCACAATTTTCTACTGACTGATTTTACTGGTTTATTTTTTAATTTTTATATATTTATTTTATGAGGGATTGGGTGATTAATAAGGACATCCATCTGTTTATTATGTACATTAATGTGTGCATGTGTATATGCATGTATATTAGTCTGAATTTAAAAGGACATAACATTAAAAAACACATGCATTTATATTTATACATTAAATACATTATATATACACATTATATTTATATTATATATACTATATAAAATTTAATATATTATATATATATTTATACATTATATACATTATATATACAAATAAATAACATTATATAAATAAAAATAAATAACATTTAAAATAATAACCTGCATATTTCATTCTCTAGTTCAGCACAATTTTGCTATCCTAGCCCCATAACGTAAAACTAAATGGTTGTCTTTTTTGTTTAGGATTGATAGCAATGGTTTTACTACTTTTTTTGTTTGTTTGTATGTTTTTGTTTACCTACTTCTTACTGTTAAAATCGATTTTCTAAGACATGGAGAGGCAGACCATCAAACAGGGATCCTGACATCCACAGAAATAACCATAAATATTTTCTGTATTTTGGAAATGACCAGATTTTCTTAGGTCTTTAGTGAGGCCTTAGGAAAAGTAAATTCTGTCTGGGCTTAGGAAGTGATATTTATTGACTTGCAGCTTTCTCATTTATTTTGCAAGAGAAAAAATGCTATTTTACAAAGCATTCCCCCTCTTGGTTCAGTTTAATAATCCACAACATAGAACTGGCTCTGAGTTGGTTTATGGAGCTACATTTTACCAAAAGTCAGGAATGAACTCAAAGCTTAACATCTGCAGGACGAGGTATTAGCATCCTAAATCAATGTTTGGTCTGAACATCTGTTGGAGGATGTTCACTTTCTCTTCCAAATTGTGAGAGATGATATATTCAAGAGGAATTTCAGAAGATTTGCCATGATATTTGAAGTTTAATTTGACCAACCTTGCTAGTCAAATCTTGAAGTGTTTGAAAACTCCAGGGGACAACTTACCTTTGTTTTTGTTCTTTGAAATTAGAGCTTAAGGTGATGATCCAAGATAAGTAAAGAAGAATTACATTATAAAATTAGATCATTAAAGGAGTGCAATAAAATGTTGAAAAGCCTTTTAAGAGTGAGCCATGAATTGAATTTTTACTAGAATTATCTTGTTTGGGAGGTGATTTATTGTGAATGATTTATTGCGAACTTCAGAGATGCTGATTTGCTGTTTTTATCATGTCTAAAGTTGAAAAAGTCCAATGCTTATAATGCATTTCAAAATTGAATAATTCTTGCAGTGAATCTTTGACCATAAGTATTAGTTGGATCTTTTGTAGGGGAAGAACATCCTGTATTTCAGTACAGGTTTAAATAAATAAATATTATTTAAATAGTTAAATAAATATTTTATATTTTGGGCAGTGTTTTTGAGGATCAAGTATAATTGTAAGCAAGAGCTTACCATATCTTCAGGTAAGTCTGGACAGCCCATACTAAAGAGTATGTAAAGAATTGAAATAATGCAATTTATCTGACCAGTGCAAGGTGTCGAAATTCATCCAGAGCAGTTCTTGTGCACCAGATTGTTCTCCCTTGTTCCTTGTCTTGTGTCCCACTTTTTTCAGAGGGCTTTATTGCATTTATACTATATAAATAGAGCCATTTCATGAAACAGATGGTTTTAAAATAGGACTGCCTGAGAAGAAAGACTGAACAGATGAATGTTTTTCTGTTGTAGGACGAGATTATTGGAAATGTTGGATTCATTAAAAAAATCCACTTCTCTCACTGCCTTTCCTAGCCTTTTAAGGGCTAGCCTCATCTCGTCTGGTGCACAGCACCCAGTGTCTTGCTTCCTGATTGTCTGTCAGCATGTCTTACGAGATGGAGAACTGGCTTCCTCATTAGTCCTTTGGGAGTAATTATAGGTATTGAAAGGCTGGAGCTGGAGTCGAATGAATTCCAGGCTTGCCAGTCTTGCACTTTTTTTTTGGGTGGAGACCAGTGGGAATGCTTATAGTGACTTCAGTGGAATTTTTACCGTAGTTCCAGCTCTCCTGTTTCTTTGTCATTCAGGGAACAACTCTGGCATCCTTAATCATTTTTTTTTTTCCTCTAAGAAAGTGGACTACACATCAGAAATGTGTCTAAAAATTGAAAGAAAATAAAAACAGCTTTCTTTGGTTATGCTGGTAAAGGTGGTGGTCCTTCTAAGGCAATACTTATAAAGTACATTCTAAAAGCAGGGGGAGACAGGCTCTTCTAACTTTTGTCTTTTACTTTATTTAAAAAATTGACACATAAAGGCAAGTAAAAGAGTATTCATAAAATTCTGATATAATGTTGGATGGAAAAGGGCTAACACAGACTAGAGGAGATTCCTAAAACAAACAAACAAAAAACAAAACAAAACAAAGAACAACAACAACAACAACAAAAAAAAAAAAAACACAAACCATGAAACCATGTCTAACATAGGTCTTTTTTTTTTTTTTTTTTTTTTTTTAATACAAGTTTCCCCACAAGATTTCACTGATGTATTTTCTGGAATCAGAATCTGGTTTTCTGGAACCAGAATCAGAGGTGCTGTTGAGCACCATCAGTTGTTTTTATCGACTCTGCATCCCACTTTACAGATGAGATCCCTGGTAAATGAACTCATTCATTTTGCCATACTACTGTCAAAAGGCAGGTTTTGACATTTCTAATGCTGTCACTCAATAGGCTTTCAGGTCTATTGAGAAAAGATTATGTTGACTGGAACTTTGATCTTTAGCTTTCACTTCTTAGTATATCCTTAATTTTTCTTGAGACAGATGATTTAATTTACAAACTCTGAGCAAAGCTCTGACCCTGAGAAAAATAACAAATGTCTTAAATCTCAATGATATCCATTGTTACAAATCATAATAAATACTACCATAGTCCAAAAAAATGGCAAACCATAGCACCCATAGCTTACCCATCACATTTTGGGTAACCAGAAGTCTATAATGACTCGATTTTAAGATGCTTCAGAAGAGGCAGAAATGAGGCATGAATTGGCACAGCAGTCTCACTGTCTCTTGTTGAGGTTTTAAGCATGTATGGATGTGTAAACAAGAGCAAGATACTTTGTGCCAAGTTTAACCCTTTAAAGTTTTACCCTTTCCATTTCAATGCTAATATTTCTTATCTTTAGTTAATGAATCAGGATTTTTTTTTTCTCTTCTGTCCTCTGCTTTAATGCCTGCCTCTCAGATAGGATCTGATTTTGCATTTAAAGACTACACAGTTCTTTGTCATTAATGCTATGTATAAAATGACGCATTTTCTTACCCACTCAGTATGAAAGCAGATGATCCTTGTGCTCTCTGAAAAGGGAGGGTAGCCTGTACACCTAACACCAGTGTATCAACAAGTGTTTATTGCTGTCTTGAGTTGTTATCTTTTTTCTGAGATGAAAGCCTCTGCCATTCAGTGGATGGAAGATAAGTGATGACCAAAACACAAGAGTATAGCTTCTGCTTTGTGCCTATCAGCTCTATTCCAACTGCTCGGAGATATATTGCCAGCCCATGATAACAAGTAAATATTATTGCATAATAAAGTAAAAATAGTGCTCATTTATTTTGCCTGCCCTGTTTGCTCACTGCCCTCAGAACTTCCCAACTGTGTGTCACAAGCTGTGTTTGCTGCCTGATCATCTCTTTGCTCTGCCTACTTTGAGACTTTAAGCAGAAAGCAGAAGGTCCATAGCTCTTGTGGGGAAGAGGAAGTTTCAACAAGGGAACTGAGAAAACTTTCACGTTTTCCTAGTATTTCCTAGTTGTAGAATGCAAAGCTGTGTCCTTACAAGGATATTTTAAAAAATGAGGAGGCACTGTGGCATAGATTGAAGTTGTATAAAGAAGAAGACTCTTAAACATTCAGAGCCTGTTCTTGAGTGACTAGGGGTGTGCTTGGTCTCTGAGAGGCAGGTTCTCATGGTCCAATACTCCTTAAGAGTTTGGCTTGAATCTTGACTATTATCTCACTAAACAAACCATCCAATTTTTTTTTTCTTGAGAGAATCAAAGTGATAAAAACATGGGGAGAGGGTAGGAGGGTGGAGAAAAGCTCAAAATGTTCTTAAAATGCAGCTGCATCTGAGCTGGAGATACAGGCAATATTTGTATGCACGTTTGGTGCAGAATACAAGTAAAGCAGAGGTTTAAAGTGGGCTGGGAGTTTAAATATGCTTTCCAATTTCCTGATATTTTCACATTTTTGTTCAGTTTCATCTCATCTGAGATGATTATAAAATAAATCATTTATTTATTTATTTTATCATATTACTTTAATGATATTCTGCTTTAATCCAATTTTAACATTGTTTTTCTCTGGAATAATTTGGTATACCCTTCTGTGTGGTCTACTTTTCATTTTAGTCACTATGTACTAACACTGCCTCCAGCACAATGCAATTGAGAGCCAAATTCATTTGTTTTGGAGAAAAAAAAAAATAATAAAAAAGCCTTAGGGTAAAAAGTTAGAGAATAAATTAAGATGTGGTGTGGGTGAAAGCACTGGCAAATGCAGCATGGGCACCTGCTTGCAGACTCAATGTACATATTGAGTCAGTGGTAAAGTTTGAACCTCGTTCTTAGACAAAGCATGATTATCTTCTTGATTTATCTGCAATGCATGTTTCTTTTCTCTTTATTGCATTGTTTCAAGTTCTCCTACCTTTGAAGGAAAATAAGAATTTTGGAACATGCCAACTTTTCCAGCAGTCTGTTTTGTATTTCTGAAGGGAGCAGCAGTCCTAACATTAGTGTTTCCATATCAAATCTGGGTGCTTCTTACTTCTTTCTTCTCTTTGTGCTATTTATTTCCTGCATTTGTTCTAGGAAAATTTGAGGGACTTGCTCCACTGCAGATGTTCTGAATCAAACATCTTTTTCATCTTATATAATTACAAGTGAGCACAAACAGTGGAATCTTATGAGTGCTTGCAGACATGATATATGTCCTCCCTTCCAATCCTACTAAGGAAAAATCTTCAGTGTCACAATTCAAATTGTTGAATATTCCCAAAAGCATTTGTAATAGCAGTTTCCTGTTTGGGGCAATTTGCTGCAGTCAGTGGTCTATGTATTACTGATTCTTACTATTAAGTTGTGAATTAACATTAAATTATGAATTAACATAACATTGTAAATGTTATGTGTTGTAATTGTTTGGTGAATTGTCAAAAATAGTGAGAACCAATAGCAGATACTGAAGCCAACATTGCATTTAAATAAACTCCCCTCAGGATAATGTACTTAATATTTCTGCATACTTTTTTTCATAAATTCTCATGACCTTTTGAGTATGAAAACCCTAAATCATCCCCAGCACCAGGTATCAAAATCTATTGCTCTTTTATGTTGAATTTTTACACTCAACAAGTATTTGAAGCAGATTTGACATAGGGGAGTCCAACCAGATCCAGGTATTTATTCTTTTTCTGCCAACTTAGGTGAAAGTGGAGAGCATCAATGTGGTGAATGCAGAATCTGGTATTTCATGTTCTAGTTTAGTGGTTAGCCTTAAAAAATATACATATAAATAAATAAATGATGCAGTATGCCACTTGAAACTAAGCGTAAGTTCTGCAGGGAGTGGAGATACTGGGTGGAAGGCAAGGAGGGCAGTGAAAGAGAAGTTAGCTGGGGGCAAACTGCAGGCTACTTCTGGGGTCTCCTGCCTGCTATAAACTTGGCACACCACAGAGGATGGTAGATGTTTTCTTTTAATGACACTTTATGAAAAACAAGGTGTTGTAATAAAATTCTTGACAGTGATCCTACTCATTCATTAAACTCCTCTCCTTCCTTAATTTTGTTAGTACTAAATACAGACGTGTGTGCATGCACACACACAATCTGTTGAGGAGGAGCTTGGAAATTGTGTCCTCACTGGGATGATGCCCAGCACTAAAGTGTTTTCCTCTTTATCTTTGCTTTGCCTGAGGCATTTGTAATCCTTTCAGCACTGCAAGCAGCCAGGGAGATGGGAGTGTGCATGCATGTTGGGTGGCAAATGGAGGGATAGGCTGCTAGGAGAATGCCAAAGCACTGAATGCTTTCACTGCTGATGGGGAAAACATTTGGCCCTGGGGAAGAATATTTCTGAGAAGTTTTGGAACACCTCCAGATCACAACCTGTGTATCCTTGCTATAGCCACCTAAAGGGGACTGGGGGGGGGGGGAAACACAGCATTTGACTTCATGCTGCAGACAGAGTAGTAGAGCTAGCAAGCTTGCTGGGGAAAGGAGGGGAGCATCTCTGTTTGAGGTTTACAGTAGCAGATGGACTATGCTGTGTGTTCTGGCTCTGATGATAGATACATTAAGTTTTGCCTTTGTCTCGAGCATGCTGAGATGGTAGAAGAGAAAGCATCCATTACTGAAGGAGAACAATCTAAGCAAAAAAAAAAAAAAAAAAAAAGGCAGATTTTGAAAGCAATGTAGATTAAAAAATGTGTTAATTCTGTCACTTATTTTTGTATCATAGATGATTCCAGTACATTTGGGATGAGAACATAAATTGTCTGAAGCTTGTTGATGTGTTACACCAAAAAACAAAACCACAGCAGTATTTAACTCTCTCCCCACTTGAAAAGTTCACTGTGAATCCATTTTTCTCCCTGGTATTTCACTCTTAAAATTAATAGACTTAACCAGGATTTAGTATGGTCTCCTACCTTTAAAGTGTAGTGGGTATAATTTGTTTAAATCATTTCGGAGCTTTTAAAAGTGGATAAGCCAGCTTGTGGAATAAACTGACATGCATGAAAATTGGCACAGTTGTTAAACACTACACATTTTAATGGTATTTTGTTGGGGTATTATTACTTCAGCTGCACAATTACGGGAGCCTGCTGCATATTAGCAGGTGCTTTCCTCATAACCTTAAGCTATATGCACTGAATTATTTTTTTTCTTTAGACTATCTTGGTTTCTTACAGACCACGTATCTCCCCCTCCTTTTTATTTTTATTTTTATTTTTTATTTAATCTGTAACAGTGCATGCTGACGGCAATGGTGAATGTGACACTTTCTGCATTGTTTAGCGATGGGCATTATCAGCAGCTGCAATATTCAGGATTAGTGTTCTCATTATTATTTGGCATCTACAGTACCTACATGAATCTGTTCAGTCCTGTTTCTCCAGAAGGCAGCTGGGCTCTGACCAAGAGAGTGCAACTATAAAGCTTTCCTGCAGTTGCCACTATACTCGGGAGTTCGCTTATAATTGGAGCCACAGTTTTTACAGTGCAGTTCACTGCATATATATTTACATTTTGTTTAAGGAAACTGGTGCATCTAGAAGTCATCTTTGTATTTTATGGTGGTGAAACAGGGACAGAGCAAGGCTCTCGGTTATGCACCACAAATCAGTTGCTTAGCCAGGAATAAATTCCAGGTCTCGTAACCCCAAGCTTCATCCTTGGTCTACTAGCAAGCAGATGTCTCTGAATTGAGTATACTACAGGAAATATACCAGCTGGTATCCTGCAGTACAGAAAATGTCTTTAAGAATAGTATATCAAAGCAGGTATACCTTTCCCTCAGGGTTGCGTACTTTTTTTTCCCCCTCTAAAATGCATCTGTGATCTAAACTTCACCTGAATTAAAAAATAAAATAAACAAAACCAAAACAAGCAAACAAACAAAAAAAAACATAATTTGACAAGGTTCACTTTTTTTTCAACAGGCTGGATAAAATGTGAAATATTTTTTAATGTTTTCATATTTAAAGGTTCTTTTGCTCAAGGAGCTTATACTTACATAAAACTAAGGATCTTACATTATCCTTTAATTTTACCTTTCGTAGCTTACTTGCCCTTTTTGGTGCCAGTGTGTACGTGTGGGGAAAGTAGCTGCATACTGATTAATGAAAGAAAGGGAACAACATAAATTAATATAGATACCAAAGAACTTAAATTTCCTTGGACACCATGTAAGGTTTATATGTTAACATCAGTTTTGGGTGAGAGACTGAGAATTAGTTAGATGGGACGAGACATTACCTGGTGGACTTCTGAAAGAGGAACACCATTATATTCTATGGGCCATTTTTCTTATCAGAGTGGGTGGAGTAAAGTCGAGAATATTTTCTTACGGGTGTAGAAGAGTTAGAAGCAGTACAGTGGTGCATTTTGAGGAAGAAAGATTTCTTTAGAGGGTTGTTGCAGAGTTTCCTTCCCACACTATTTAAAAATAAATATATTTATCTGTTGTGTTTTGTCTTAAGGACAACAAAGTGTGCTAGAAACATTGATTTTTATCTAAGTCTTGTAAAACACCCCTACTTCCCCAAAATATTTTATGCACATTATCGTGCAGCGTTTAACAATTCTGTACATTGAGTTTCATTACTGAGTAGATTTCTCTGGCCTTGAAACTTCACATCTTGTGCTAAGTTTCTGGCTTGCGTGAAGTCTGTGCTAACTCTATTTGGCTGAAAAGGTGTTACTGTTGTCAGTATCCCAGAACTAGAAGAAGCTATCTGGGATAACGTTTCAATGAACTCCAGATACAGGAAGCCCTGCAAGGGTTTGGTGGCATCTAGATAGCAAATGCCAGTGTCAAGAGAACATTTGAAATGTCTTATAAACTTCAGTCAAAGGCTAGAAAAACACGATGGGAAATGGTGTCACTCTACAAGAGCAAATATTTTCAGAGCGTGTTTTACTGTCAGACTCCAGGAGATCAGTGTTGTATCAAACCTGATTTAATCCAAATAAAAACACTCAGTTGTGTGATTTGCACAAAGTTGGATAAAGGCCATCTTTCCCTCCACCCCTCCCTTTGAAGTCTTCATGAGAAATATGACTTCAGTGGGAGCAAGACCACAATAATTTCTTCTTTATTACTGTTTTTCTCCATCTCTGCTGTTTTAAAGTGGGTAATTCTGTTCATTCTGACAACATTCTTAATAACGTACTATATGTTTAAAATTACTATTTTGGGAATCATGGTAGTTTTTGGCAAGAACTAAGTGCTGCTTTTGGACTATAAATCTGATTGTTTGTTAAAAGTTTAAATTTACACTAATATGTCTTGTCATTTTGACCTAGATGTGGTTAAAGAGAGTAAGTAGATCAAGTTCGGCAGCTTTTAATGGACTGTTATTAGGCAGACCCCTGCAAAGTCAAATATGAGTCATTCTGCTTTATAATTTTCAACCAGCAAACTGGCTGATGGGTGACTTCGTGCACTCTGATCTATGCTTTCCCTGTCAACGATACGTTTCCCATTCTGGCACTCATCTCTCTTCATTCACTCTTATTTTGGCCTGGTAGAGAATGAAGTGTTACTGTAACTAGAGTTAAAAACTGGGGTAATTCATAGATCTAATTTTCTTTGTCAAGTTTTTCCTTTTTGGAAAAACTGGAAAAAAAGGTACAGTGACCAGTAGTGTACATATCAACATGCAGAATATGACCAGGGTTCTTACTTCAGAGTTTTTGCATGAGTTACAGCACCTGCAAAGAGTCCGCTCTGTGGGACTCCTTTTTTCTATTTTATTTTTTTTAATCTCCTTTTTTCCAGAGATGATCTTCATATGGGCTGCAAGTCTCTCATGTTCTGATTATGCTGGATTTACTATGTGTGTGAGTTAAGCCTGACAGATACTGGATGAGTCAGATCTATTGCTAAGTCAGATCTATTTGTGCGTGGGAGTGTGTGTGGGCATTCAAGTTCCTTAATGACTCGGAGCCTTTGTTCCATCAAGGCTAGAGTACAGCAAAGCTTGAGTAAGTGCTGTTAGTAAGTACTGTTAGTGCTCCTTCTTTGTCCAGATGTGATTTCTGAGTTGAATCAGAAGACACATCTGCAAAGACCTAGATATTTCGTAGCTTTACAGGTGAATGAAAGAGGAGTGGCTGTAGCACTCCATCCATTCATTCTGCTCTGGAACATGTGTCCACAGGTGTGTCTGTCTGTACGGGATGTGTTTGGGTGGGCCACATCTGTGAAGTTTCAAATACTTCCATCTGGGACAAGCAGGAAACTGCTGATTTTCTTTCATTCTTTCCTTCATTCATTTTTTTTTTTTTCTCTTAAGAATTTCCAACTTTTGTTTTGTTTTTACTTTGATCAGAAGAATACTGTGGTTTGAAAGACTTATAGATGTAATGCAATATCAGAAGAGTATTTCTATTTATTTCATGCTCTGTATGACTAGACCTTAGCTTAATAATTGCCATTTTTCCATGTCAATTCTTTAATCCAGCAAATAAACTGGATTTAATGAGATCACTTTCCTTATTTGAGGACCACTTCAGCTTGGAGGGAGAGATAAGTGGTAATATTATCTAGCTCACATTAGAAGGAGAAATAGTAGTTTTTGAAGAAGAAGCATAGGGTCATATATAGCAGCTGTCTTAACCATTCAACCTTGATTCACCCCCACAAGTGTGATGTATTTGCATTATGCAGGTGTGTTTTGGAGGAGGGGAAGAGGAGGGAGGATAACTGTATAGCCTCTGACATGGGGGGGAAATGAGCCCTTGTCCTTAGAAGTGCAGTTGACATGACCCCACCAGCACCAGCAAAACTCATGTATGCCACGTGGGGTTATGATGTCTGCAGAGCAGGTACCGAGGACAGCTGGTGAAACGATGTGGAGCAAAAGTGTTCCTATGCCTAGTAGTGGCATTTCTGCCTTGCCAAGTGAACCACGGTTGCCATTACATATTATGTAAAATCCTGGGCACCTAGGCTAGCTTCCAGCTGCCTGGATGAGGCCATGCTACTGGAGTGGCTGCAACAGGAGTGGGAGATCTTGGTGTTTAGAAGAGTCATGGTTTCTAGATGTGCTGTGATTATTTCTTTTTCTCAATTCAGCCTGTAGTCAAATAACTTTCCAAATACCCTAGACAGGCGTGAGAGTGGTGTCCTCATCTGTGTTACCATGGAGGCTGTTAACTACGTATGTACCCTCCTCTGTGTCCCCACTGCATTTTATCATGCTGGCTGGGCACACCAGTTACTCCAGTCCCATAGTCTAACAGTAGTTGGAAGCAGCACTCCTATATATTTATCAGTAAATTTAGTGAAGATTTCTTGAGAACTTCCACTAGTATTTACCTATGTTTTTGTTAACCACTTACAGTGTGCTTTTGTTGTTGTTTTTTAAATTAGCGTGCTGATGGGCAAATCAAATGTACCATGGCTAAGTCCTCCCTGATGTGTGCAAGTGTTCATTATCAGATAGGGAAAAACAGCAGTTTGGAAAGTTAGTTTGTCTCTTGTCTTGCCTGGCCATTTTCATGAAAGTTTTTGTTTGATTGAAACAGGTCATCATTTTCAAAATTCATTTGAAAGGAAAAGGGTGGGAGACAGGCAGAAAGCACTGTCAACTTAGTTTGTCATCTTTAGCAAATGGTGCTAAAAGAAAGAAAAAGCAATATGCTTATATTGCTTATATTGCCAGAGGAGGGCTACGAAGATGGTGAAAGGCCTGGAGGGGAAGACGTACGAGGAACGGCTGAGGTCACTGGGCCTGTTCAGCCTGGAGAAGAGGAGGCTGAGGGGAGACCTCATCACAGTCTACAACTTCCTCGTAAGGGGGTGTCGAGAGGCAGAGACCTTTTCTCCATTAACACTAGTGACAGGACCCGCGGGAACGGGGTTAAGCTGAGGCAGGGGAAATTTAGGCTGGACGTCAGGAGGGGGTTCTTCACAGAGAGGGTGGTTGCACACTGGAACAGGCTCCCCAGGGAAGTGGTCACTGCACCGAGCCTGTCTGAATTTAAGAAGAGATTGGACTGTGAACTTAGGCACATGGTCTGAACTTTTGGGTAGACCTGTGCGGTGTCGAGAGTTGGACTTGATGATCCTTAAGGGTCCCTTCCAACTCAGGATATTCTATGATTCTATGATTCTATAATGCCTCCAAATTTAAAACAAAAAAGAGTTGTTTTTTTTTTTTTTTTTTTTTTTTTTTGGATTCACTTACTATTCCTATCAGATTGGTTTGGTATAGGCTAACTCAGAATAACAGCAGCAATTAGCTTGGTATTCATTCTTCCCACAACACATACTATATCTTGTCAAATGAGGGTGCCACCAGTCACAGGAACATCAGGATTCCCATATCAAGAAGTATAAAGGAAACAAGACATGAAGTTGTAGAAATCCAGGCTTCACTGGTTTGTTTCTGTGTGTGCATATTTTCCCTAATTCACTAAGGTGAATTCAAACTGCGTTTTCTGTTTTGTCTGTGTACTTCCTTAGAATAATAATAAAAAAAATTTGCTAAAGCTTTTGTTTTTCTAAAATAAAATCTGAGGATTCTATGTAGAAATATAAATCTTGAAATGAGTAAGGGGACAGTGGGTGGGCTAAAGCATATATAGAAGGCACTAGTACTGTCAGGTTTGTTTAAAAAAAATGGAGGTATATAGCTTTCTTTGTAATGTTTCAAAGCATAACAATTCAGCTTCTTCTTCTGGTGTAGTGAGTGCATACATAAATCATTACCACACTGCATTTTAGAGATGTGATGCTTGTAGTTGTTTGTACAGCTTACTGTATGGTAACTCCTGTAATTAATTAATTGTCAGGGTGAGTGTCTCAGAATACTTTGTCATCAATGTGTATGGATGGCAGGTAGTTGGACTGAGGTATTCAAGTATTCCGTGGTACATAGTAATATAAAAAGTAAAACTTGGTCCCCTTCCAAGATTTAAATTTGTCCTTGACTTTCTGAAAAGTGGGAGGCAAATAAAACAGTGATGCAATGCAAGTTTCACCTACCACCTTGGACTGTGAAATTGGAAATGACTTTCTATACTGAGTTTCACTTGATCCCTATGTTATGGAGACACCAGATAAATTTGCTGTTGGCAGCTTCAACAGCAAAGTTTGAGGTCACTGAATTTCATGGAGGGGTGTGTGTGTGCGCATACAATATACACTCTTTATTTAAAAGAAAATAAACAAATAATAAAGCCCTTAAGTTCTTGGTGATAGGGAGCAGGAGATTGGTGAGAAAGTTGGGCATGGTAACCATCAACCTGGATCTTCCTTGTTTAACCTGGAGAGATCTTCCTGCAGGTGTGATGTTTCCCGGTTATACAATGTTTTTAGGCAGTGTTGTGTGTGCATTCAGCAGACTTCTTCAGACTTTTGTAGGTCAGAAAAGCACACAGGGAAAAAAAAATGCAAGCACTTTCAATCATCAAGTACAGTCACTTTATATAAGTGAGTAAACAGAGGGGAGCAATGACTCTTTTTGCCTCATTCCTCTGATTAGGTTCAAGGGTGAACTGTTGATTGCTAGTGTATTTGTTCTTTGCTGTAGACATTCTCAATCAAGAAACGAATGCTTAAATTAGATGGTCTGTTACTGATTCTTACCTCTAAAGTACCTTTTTGTTGAGGTGTTGAGAGCAGGAAACTGATAGTGATTCCTGCCTTGCAGATTCAAGATAGCCGTTGGTTGATAAGCAGTACTTTTTTTTGTTGTTGTTGTTGTTGTTGTTGTTGTTGCAGTTAAGAAAAGAGGTCATTTTCTGAATGTTTATATTGTTTTTGTGTTTCTCACAATGGATTAACGTCTTAGGGAGATGCGTTGTTAAGATCACTTCTTTAAAGTACCTTTAGTATTGTTCTGAGACATTAGACAGCAACTACATTTTTCTCTTGAACTTTCTGGTTTATGGAAAGATGAAAGATCACCAAAGTTTTGCACACCTGGATGTTGTCATGAATTTCACTTAGGCCAAGATTCCAGTCCACGTTTGAGGCATATTTAATTTTAGCAATGGTTAGGGCACCAAGGAAGATTTTTACAGTGAGGATTTTTCTCAAATTCACATCATATGGATTTTGTTAATTCTTTGATGAATATTCCTCTTCTCTCATTCTTAGCATGACTGAAGCTGCCAATTATTTTAAAGAATTATTTTTTTCTTGCTTCTTTCTGTTTGATTCTTTTTTTACCATTGTGCAGTTCAGTGCCTTACATTTCTTATTTATTGTCTTGAAAGACAGGTGTTTTATTACTGCTATAAATCTCTGAGAATTGCCCATGAGCTTACTCTTCAATACTTGTTTCTTTTTGTTTCATTATCTCCTAGGAGCCTACAAGGTAGACCCAGGACCCCTCTCTGCTAGGCTCTTAACAAACAGAAGACTGTGCTGGTGGATGATTACAGAGGGATGGTGACTAAAAGGTAAGAGACTGTATTTTGTTCAGTGGGTAGGTGGTGTCATGGGGAGATTGTAAGATACTATCTGGAAAAAGACTGAGACACAATTTTGTAGAATGTTATAAGTATTCTGCCTTTCTCTCCTCCCTAAGCCAAGGAAATGGGAGAAACAGAAATGGGAAGAAAGCAAGAAAAAGCAGAACCTGCAATTCTCTTTCTTTTTCACCTCTCTTAAAAAAGGTTTAACTTTGAAAAGGGAAAATGTAAAAATGAGGATGTTTGTTTATAGAAAAAATTGAAAGGGCAACTCTAAGAGTAAAATATTTGTAGGTGGCAGATACTCTATTTCAGGATGCTCTTTTGAAGGCTGCATGCAAATGCTGACCATTTGTCTAAAAAAGACTTACGAGAAGGGAACCTGTATAGCTAAATGACAAGGTAGAGGAGACTATTAAAAGCAAGAAGTTTTTTTCAAAATGCTGAGTCTGTGTTCAAAGGAGGAAAACAGACACACAGCCCACCACTAAAAACAAACAAAAAACAAAAACAAAACAAAAAAACAAAAACAACCTATCATGCTAAAAATGGAATTAATAATTTATTTATTTTTTTTCCAAATATATCAGTAGTAGGAAGCTAGTTGAAGACCCTGTGGGGCTCACATATAGAGACATTATGAAATGAATGATCCAATATAAAGTCTTGGCAGAAAGCTAAATAATTCTTGTGTGTATGCATTCACCATTGGAAAGTGT
This sequence comes from Aythya ferina, assembly GCF_964211825.1. Lineage (NCBI taxonomy): Eukaryota > Metazoa > Chordata > Aves > Anseriformes > Anatidae > Aythya > Aythya ferina. The sequence continues at coordinate 85,845,454 of NC_140297.1, forward strand.
GGTGTGGTTCCTGTTTTGGAGTGCTTCTTATGGAACTCTTATGAGATTGCCTTCCTCAACTGAAAGAGTCTGTTAGGAGAGGCTGGAACAAATTGCATGTTCCCAATTTGATAGGATGAGATGTAGCTTGCCCAAGTTGTTAAGGAATTGAAGGGCAAAATAGACCAGCTACAGAGTGTGACATGCAGCCTCTTGCTTTATGTGGGAATGTTGACCTACTTGAGGGTAGAGGGGCTCTGCAAAGGGATCTGGATAGGCTGGACCAATGGGCTGAAGCCAACTGTATGAGGTTCAACAAGGCTAAGTGCCGGGTCCTGCACTTAGGGCATAGCAACCCTATGCAACACTACAGGCTGGGGGAAGACTGGCTGCAAAGCTGCCTGGCAGAAAGGGACCTGGGGATATTGGTCGACAGCAGTCTGAGTGTGAGCCAGCAGCGTGCTCAGGTGGCGAAGGAGGCCAACAGCATCCTGGCTTGTATCAGAAGCAGTGTGGCCAGCAGGACAAGGGAAGTGATTGTCCCTTGTACTTGGCTCTGGCTTTTGCCTGCACCTTGAATACTGTGTTCAGTTTTGGGTCCCTCACTACAAGAAGGACATTGATATGCTGGAGCATGCCCAGAGAAGGCCAATGAATCTGATGGAAGGGTCTAGAGAATGAGTCTTATACGGAACAGCTGAGGGAACTGGGGTTATTCAGCCTGTAGGAGAAGAGGTTGAGGGGAGACCTTATCACTCTCTACAACTACAATAAGGAGGTTGTAGCAGGGTGAGGATTGGTCTTTTTTCCCAAGCACCAAGTGATAGGATAAGAGGAAATGGCCTCAAGTTGTGCCAGGGAGGTTTAGGCTGGATATCAGGAAAAAATTATTTACTGAAATGGTTATAAAGTATTGGAGCAGACTGCTCAGAGAAGTGGTTTAATCACCATCCCTGGAAGTATTCAAAAGATGTGTAGATGTTGTGCTTAGGGGCATGGTTTAGTGGTAGACTTGGCAGTGCTAGGTTAATGGTTGGACTTGATCTTAGAGGTCTTTTCCAACCTAAATAATTCTATAAAGTGTCACAGCGCCAACAGATTTGAAGTTGCCTAATTTGATGCCGCATTTTAAAAAGCATTCAAGTGGAATCTGGGAACCTAGAAACCAGTAAACCTTTTGTTTAAATTGTGTAGATTAATTGAAAAAAAAAAATTATTAGTGGGTGTGTTAGGAAAGACACTACATAAATATGATGGAGATACAACGAAAGCATTGATTTCTTTAAACAAAATCATGATGAAGAGATTTAGAGACAAGCTACTATTAGCCTTCGACTACTTGAAAAGGTGCTTATAAAGATGATGGAGCATCTGCAGTGTTCTTAGTAGTAGCAAACCATGTAACAGGGGAGGAGAGGGTCAGCTTGCTTAGGTTACAGATTGAAGTGTTCTGATTGGACATTTCAAGAAAATCCTTTTCACTAGAAAGGTAGTACAGCTGTACAGGAGAGGGGGATGGATCTCTCCTCATGGAGGTTCTCAAGTCTCAGCTGAACAAAGATACAGCTTACATGCTCTACTTTTGGTTTTTAGTAACAAGTTGGGTTGGATGGCTCCCAGAGATCCCTTCCAAATAGCAATTTTGTGATTTGAAGTTGAGTCTTTATAAACTGCCGCGGTCCTTTGGATGACTTAACAGGAACACAGATGAAAGAAATTTTACGATGTATTGCTTTACTTATATTTGAGAAGGCATTCAAAGTCCTTGCAAGAAGTTTTTGAAGGACCTCAATAAGCACAGGTTTGGTGGGAGGAGTGCCAACTGTGTGAATAATTGTTTAAAAGACTGGAAGCAAAACACCAGGACAAAACGTGATCAATTCTCATAGTAGCTGGAAATCACCAGTGGATTTCCATAGAGATCTCTGTACAGGGAGATTCTTAGATTCCTAAGTGGCTAGGAGCAGAAGCTGAGGGGTGATGACAAAGTTTGTTTCAGATACTGCTTTATTCAGGGCAAAAGAAAGTAAAAAGAGGGAGCAGGATGAAACACTGTAGAAGAAACTTATAAGACTGTGGCCATTAAAATGGTAGACAAAATTCAAAGTTGGTAACATTTTTGGGGTGGCCTTTGCATATCAAGAATTAGATCTTGCTATTAAAAGCAGGAATTTAATGGAAAAATTATCTGTCAAAAAGAAAATTTATGTCACAAGTAGCTCTGAAAGGATAGAGATCAAAATATTATTAGGCCATTCTTAATCTATGGTGTATTTGTGTCTGAATTACGATGACAGTTCGGGTCTTCTATCTCAGAAAAATGGAGCAGAACTGGAAAGAGAAAAGCTCATCAAGAATAAGTAAGGGCAACAGAATGAAGAAGGCATGGGACTGCTTCTGTGAAAGAACAACTAAGAGTGTAGATGAGAGCCTTGCAGTTGTAAAAGGGATGCTGGCCTGATGATGATGGCACAGGTCTATAAAATCAAAAGATGTGTGTGGATGGGAAATAAATATTCACTGCCACCTTATTTTTGTATCGGAGGAGGTACCAGGTGAAACAGGCAGAGAGTACTTTCAAAACAAGGAAAAGATTTTCTTTGCACAGTGTGCAAGTCAAGTCTGAAATTCCTTGCCACAGGATGCTGTGCCTGCTGCATGGTTATAAAGAGCTGCTGAACAAAGCTAGAAAAGGGAGAGGGGAGACATACACAGGTGTTTCCTCTAGGTAAAGCACTTGTTCATCTGCAAATTGTAGAAAGGTGTGCATTATGTGTTTTGAGGGATGGAGAGGAGGAGAATATTTCTACATAATTGCTCTGTTTTTCACTGTTGTCTGGACATTCGTATTTGGCTGTTCCTGTGGACAGGGTAGCAGGCCAGTGTGATCATTCCATGTAAGCTAAACATGTAGCCCAGCCTGCTGTGGCAGTTCTGATGCACTATTTTATAAACAGTAAGGTTGCAGGGTGCAGTCCCAGAAAGGAATTCTGTTGTTAGAATACCTTTTAGAAATATTAAGCTGTTATGTAATTTGAGGTCTTACGCTGAACTCAGAGACTTTTCCCTTGCTGTAAGATGAATGTTTATTTTGGCACTTGATGAATTACAGTTCAATTAGTCTTAATATGTTCAAGCTGTTTCACTGAGAGTTCAGTTCGTAGTCCAAAAATATTTTCTTTTTTTTTTTTTTTTTTTCCTGACTGCATTCCCTGTTGAGTCTGTACTGCATGTCAATGAGAGAGGAATTAGGAAAAACAAAACAAAACAAACACAACTTTTCACACTACAATCTCCTAGTGACACTCATTTCTGGGTAGAGATGGTGGACTTTACGGGGCGAGATAAGAAAGGTGAAATGAGTATAGAGAATATAGAGTATATTCTAGAGTATAAAGAGAATGAGAAGAGTGCTAAACTCAAAGATACTTTTGTGTTTGCATACTAATAGGAGAGGCAAAATATTGGAGTTACATTTTGGTGATCAACAGGGCAAAGATAAAAATGATAGACTTGCATAATAATAGCAGTTGAAATGTCCCAAACTGATAGAGGTGCTGAAGAGAGAGGGTCATGGGAGAAGATTAGTGGAAAATAGCTAGATTGAATTGAAGGAGTTAAATGGCAAGAGGTAAGCAAATATGAGAAACTGCTGAAATTTCTCAGGATGAGAAAACCAGGTTTTGCAAATTAAAGAAATGTCTTTGCTTTTCAGTCAGTGGTTTATGGACTTCAGATAGATGAATCCATACCAGTAATAAAGAGTGTTTAAATTTTCTGGACTGGTATATATATTTCTTCTGGAAAGTTTTCTGAGGGTACTTGAAATAAAAATGGAAAACAAACAAACAAACAAAAAAAAAAACATGAGAGGGGAGAACGTTATTTTTTCATTGGTTTAGGGAGAGTAGTGGCTTTTGGTAAAGAACAATTTGGCTAAAACAGTAGCAGAAGCAAGAATAAAGTAGATGAAATAGATACTCAAAAGAATTATAGGAAACATGGCCAGAATTTTTAAGGACAAAGAACAAGTGAATGTTTTAAATAGTGACATACTGAGTCCTGAGGAAAGAGTATTTTTTTTTTGCCCGAGTAGGCGGTACAAGGGTGAGATTTGGGATAAATGGAGGGGAACTGCAGAATAAGAGCAGTTCACAAGAGAAAAAAGGCAGAGAAATATAATGGAGGCTATTACCAGTTAAAAGTACTGCTTAGCTCAGACATTTCCCAAACCATTTAATTCTTTGAGCTCATCCAGGTGAAGGAGTGTCCTTCCTCACACTTCTAACTTTCCTGGTATTTTCCTTGTAGCACTGTGTGTGTGGTGGCAGGTGGTTTCCCTTTGTGACCAGGCTCAGAGAATTGCATCAAATGAAGCATAAAAATGAAAGGCTCATTTGTGGTAGTAGTAGTTGGTGTTGTTTTTATGTTACAAGTAACCTGCATTGCTTCAAAGTAGCAACAGCAATTTCTGGGTGGAATGAAGGAGCTTAGTTCTCTTTCAGAAGCCCTGGGTCTGGTATGTAACGTATCACAGGCCACTGAACTGCAAACAGCTTTTTACTGAAGTGATGAATTGTGCTGTACGCATAGAAGGTGAAGGAGGATCATAGAGGGATGGATGAGGTCATTGTGTCTAATGGAAATACCCTTTGTTTTTTGCTACAGAAAAAGAGTGTCTTCACGTTAAAGCCTGTTGTTAAGTTTCCAGGATTAATGGTATCTAGAAGCTGAGTTTTAACACCTGGTGTGAAACTAAGTGGTCTTTGATTTATAATTTTAATCTCTTCCCCCCCCCCCCCCCCCAAAAAAAAAAAAAAAAAAAAAAAATCTAATTAAGGCTAAGGTTTAACTTTTCCACACTGGCATAACTGCACCTCCACTAGTCATGCTTGTCTGCAATTGAGATGCTATTTTCAGGTATTCCAGGTATCTCTCAATTGCCTGAAATCTCATGGATTGCTTTCCCTTGTCTCAATTGTTGAATATGTCAAAAGAATTTGCAGAAAAGGGCACTATTTTGAGACCCTTTGAGCCATCTCTGTTGATACAGTTTATTCTTTTTTTTTCTGTCTTGTTTTACTACACATGGTAGGTTTATTTATTTATTTATTTACTTTGGTGTGTGTGTAAAATAGTATAATTGTTTGCTCTGGAAGCCCTTCTGCACAACACCACTGAAAGTGGCTTGAATTATATTTCACTCAGCTTAAAGTTGCATTTTTATAAAATATGGTGGAATTCACTGCTGGAAAACATGCAAGATTGACAGCCCTGGAAATTGAAAACCTTATTTATCTATGGACTAGATAATACAGCCTAGCTAGTACAAACTCTGTATCTTGGCAATATGGCTTATGATTAACCTGCTGAGATGACCTCTGCTTGAGTTATTTACAGAGCATTGAAGGTATGCAAAGATTTTTGCACAGTGAGAGCCATGTTTCAATTTGTTTTCATAACTTTTTATATGATTGTAAATATAGGTTTGTATCTTTGAAAAGCAAAGATCCATGAAATTCCAACTGGATTTCCCATGTAGAAAAGATGTGTTTATCTATAATTGCATTGATTAGTTGTAGAATTCGATATGGCTGTAGTGACTGAATAAATAAAAGATAAATTACATTTTTATACTAAAAGAAGTTAACAATTTAAAAGCTAGAACACATCAAGGTGACTTCAGCAGTATAGATACTTTGCTAGGTCATCCTGCAGCTATCTTGTCATGGGGAAGGGGTATGTAACTGAGGAGAGAATTGGCCTGGTAGGAAAGGATGGAGAGAACCCGTTGCTGCATCCAGACTTTTGTGACTCTCCAGTGGCATGCAAGTTCCATTGTCTGTCAGTGGTGAAACATGCTGAGGCAGAACATAAAAAGCATGGCATGCTAGAAAGTTTCTGTTACTACTCCTGGAGAATATGAGTGTCATTCACATAATAACTCTTTCTGAGTTATGTATTTTCTAACACTGATTTAAATTTATGATTTTTTTTTTTTTTTTTTTAACCAGTCTAAATACACACAGTATCAGGTAGTTTATTTTGTTGTGTCTTAAGTTTGTGTGTTAAGTTTATTTTTATCAGGTAGTTTTCTTTGTTGTGTCCGGTCTTTTTTCCTCTCTGCCCATTTCTAGGTCAAATTTTGCATTTCTTTAGTTCACAAGAGCCCCAGTGGAAAGGCCTTGCATCCCTAACATTTTCTTTCTTGGCTCTTTATTTTGAGTTCCAACAATTCCATTCCATAGACCTTTCTCATAGCAGAGGGGAGATGCCTATAATGCTTGCATCTCATTGCACTGCTGCTACGTAAGCTGACATTTTTCTGCTCTGACTTGATCATTCTTCAACACCATACTTACAGCCAAGGGGCAGGGTATAATTGGACTTTATTTGTGGGATATTTTATAGTACTTGTGTTTTGCCTTGTCATTGTCAGAGGCTATTTGAAAGTTGTTTGTTCTTTTTTCACGGTCATTTTCCTTTAGTTGCTATTCCTTCTTGAGCTTTATGCATGAACTGTTGTTCTGAAAGTAGATTTAACATCATGTCTTTCTGTAGTAATATGCAAATGTCTTTGAGGCGGAGAGTTGGTAAACAAGGGAGAAGGAATTTAACTGCAGCATGTTTATAGAAAAGCAGAAGGGTAGAGGTGGCAGGAAATAAGAGCATACTCAGTATCTGTGAAAGTCTGATGGAAGAAATAAAGACAAATAAAGGAAGGGAAAGATATCTTGACATTTTGTTTGTGTTTAAATTAATACCCGGTCCTGTGAATACCCAAGCAAAAGGAGGTTTTAGTCGGCTCAGAAAGGAAAGACACTGAGGTCTATTATGACTCCTACAGCAGAGTGCAGAAGTGTCAGTATGCCTTGATTTGTATGGGGCGTAATGCACTCCTTCACTCTGAACTGGAGGAGTCAACTTAGAGATCCACCCTTGCTTAGGGCATAGTGGAAGGTGGTGCTCACAGAGTGGGATAGCTGGTCACCTGTGTGTAGGCACAAGAAGGAATGGGCTGTTCCACAAGAATTCATATCATGTTCTCCTAGCTTTCGTGTTTATTTACTCACATGTGGTACGTGCCATGACTGCCACATCCCCTGTGTGATGGACACTGCCTGGTCCCATCATTATCTGCCAAGGCTTTGTGATGAAAAGGAGTTGAGAAATCTGTACAAGTCTCAGTCCAAGTTTCAGCTACGAAGTGTGAAGATGCTTTTAATGGATCCCATGAGGAGATGCTTTGGGATCTGCTGTCTTCCAAAACTGAGCTGTGCAATGGCTTGTTGAATTCTTTTGGAAATGGTGCTGGAGTGGTAGACGTGGAATCATGTGGAGACCTTTCTTTCTCAGTGTTTTGACTCAATCTTCTCAGTCACCACTTGCATCCAATGTAACATGCCAAATCCTTGAATACCTGAGGAAATGGGAAAAGTGGTTTGTCTGGCTTGTGATGAGTGCATTGGCTGGCAGGTCTGGAGCTCAGGGTGAATTAAGGGGGTGGACTGAAATATGTGCTATCCTCTTTGCTGCTGAGTAGTGAGTGGGATCCTGGCATAGTTTATATGAAATGATGTTTCTGGTGTGGGTTCATAGCCTGGGTTAGCCACTAGCCAGCTCATTATGTCTCAGTGGAAGCAGGGTATTGTATTGCCTCTCCACGTTGTTTTGGGGAAAGGGGAGAAGGAAGCTCGACTGCAGCAGAGGGCGAGAGGGAGAGCAGATAGGGGAAGATTTTTGTTTTGCAGAAGGTGCACTGTGATTTAATGAGCACAAGTTCTGTACACCTCTTTTTAATTCCTACATATAGCAGTTATGGTGTTCTTAAAAATGATGCTGGAGGACAACTATCTGGAATAGGATGATATGAGGGAGAAGATGGTGCCAGTCACAAGTGAGTGCATGGGTCTCAGTGCTGAGACATGCCATTGTTAGCTGATGTTGGACTATCAGCTCTGCTACAACTGACTACTGTGAAAATCTAGACTGCCTGGGAGCTGGGGTCTTTGCTCAGGGTGTGGTGTTACTCTGGGTGTTAGAACAGGGATATAGACTTGTGGACAGGATAAGATGAAGGAGCAAGGCAGCCAGGTGAAGTGAAAGCTGTACTCGTGGCATGTCAGTGTGCCAGTGTTGTGGTTATTTGTTCATCCCGGGAAAGGGAACCCTTGCCTGTGCTCTGTGTGTGTGTTGTTTTTGAGGCACATGAAATGTGAAGGTATGAAGATGTACAGAAAGTAGTGCAAAAAAGTGGTGCTGGCCATACTATGTGGCTTTTGGTAATAGATCTTGGTGGTCTTAAGCAACAGTAGCTAAGGCTGTTCCTGACTGGAGGTCATCCAGCCTTGCCCGATGGTGAGCAGTGGGGAGGGGGCTCCCAAAGGTTTTCTAGATGGTTTTCCACAGGCTATTGCTATGACCTCTGTGAGTGTATTGTGTGGGTTGGACAGGAAATTTCCACTTAGACACCTGTGGGGTACCAGAAAAATTTGGATGCAAGCAAAACAGTTTAAGCAAGCTGAAACTGCAAGCCTTTATTTTTAGAATTCTGAGGGAATACATAGTCATCCTACGCATCTCTATTTATGAGTTCAAGGTGACTTTGACACATTAGCTCTCTGAATCCTAGATTCCTCAAAAGGAGGAGCCTAGGATATTTTTTCAATGTATGCAATACTTGCATACTTACTGTGTGCTTATAAGATTCCAAAGTGATAAATGAAAAATGATGGCTACAAAGCTATGGAAGTCTAAAGCGATTTTGGATATGATGAAGACATCAGTGACACTTCATGTAATTTAGTCCTTGACTGATGGAAATTGTCAGCCACTGAGAAATCATTGGGAAAGATGTCACCAGACAAATTGGATTTTCACAACATTGTTAGTTTGTGAAATAACCTTACGGAAAAGATTTTTTCCTGAAAGCTCTTAAGTAGAAATGATTAAAAAGAGATTCATCATTAACAATTAGATAAAACTTTGTAGATGAAGTTTAAAACAAAATCAAAAACTTTTAAAGAAAGATGGTTTCAGTCTCAGAAAAAAAACTAGAATGCATTTATTTATTTATTTTGAGATACAAATGTACAGAACAGCTCAATGTGTTCTGAAGAAAACCCACAGGTTTCTTTTGTGTGTAGGAACAAATATGTCAAGAGACATTCCTCATTTAACCTGAGGCTGTTTGACATCATCTTATTTGTTGTTTGACAGCTTCATTGGATGCATTCCACAAGCTAGTATGTAATTTCTGATGCATCAAGTTTTACTCCTTTTAAACAGACTTTAAAATAACTTAAATAATTTTGGACTTAAACAGCTTAATGACTTTGAACTTAGTAAGTTCAAATAACTTACATTTTAACAGTGATGTTGAGGGAACAAAATACAATTATGGTTTATTCTCTTTAAAATGATTTTATTTATTTATTTATTCTGTTTTACCATATCTTAGAATCTAGAAAAATAAGCCAGTTTACATTGCTAGGAAGCTCAGGCATGTACAAAGATGTTCCTATCATCTGTGAGACTATTGTATACACATATAGTAAGTAAATTACATGTATTACTTGTATTAATTTTGGATTTTACCTTTTGTTTTTGATGACTCTCATGGTTGAACTTCTTAGCTACAAAATGGTCTTTGAAAAATATTAGAGGATTCCATTATGCTTAATTTCACATAGTTTATTTTAGGAAAGATTTTATGAACTTGATATTTCACAGAAAGTACAAGATATCTGCCTCTGGATTCAGGATTTAGTGAAAAATTAACAAAAGGTAGATGATCTTTCAAATAATTTAGCTGAAGCCAATATTTTCCTTTCAAACTTATTTTTTCTAGAATTCTGATAGTTTTATCAGAGTTTCCTGTGTTTCTAACAGGCATCTTCAAAAGACAGTATTGCTGGTCATGTATTTAATGTTCCTATTAAAAAAAAAAAGTTTGCATGATGTCTGTGAATTGTTGTGGTACTAACACAACTGAACATGGCATAGAAGGGATTCATGCTTTTTTTCTGGTGCAGTTCTCATTTGGAACACAGATCTAAATGCAAAATCTAGTATGGAGGAGTATACGGGTTTCAGTGAATCACAGAATGGTTTGGGTTGGAAAGGAAATTAAAGATCATATAGTTCCAACCCCCTGCCATAGGCAAAGACACCTCCCAGCAGACCAGGTCACACAAAGCCATCCAACCTGGCCTTGAACACTTACAGGGATGGGGCATCTACAGCTACTCTGGGCAGTAGAGGTTCCAGTGCCTCACCACCCTCGGAGTGAAGAAATATACTGTGGCAAAATAAAACAGGTGGGTTCTCTTTGAGTACTGTTGCCTATAGATTAATCATGGGATTAGACTGAACATTAAACAGCACTTTCATTGGTGTGTTACATCAATGTAAATGTGTAGGAAAACATTTGCTGATGCACAAAAAAAAAAAAAAAAAAAAAAATCAGTCTTTGCAGTGGTAATAATAAAGAGCAAGGAAAGTGGGAGAGCAGCCTACTTACCCTAGACTTTGTCTACAACCATTGCAGAGATACTGGATGGTTCAGTCCCCTTAAGCATTCTCTGTAGGATACTGTTTCTGTTGCTTGCCCAAGAACTGAAGGAGGAGTCCAGACACCTGGTGAGATGAATTATGTATTTTGAGTGCTTATCTTGGAAGAAGAGTTACACATAAAGAAGTAGATGGAGAACAGAAGTGTTCTATAGCAGTGATGTGTAATCCCCTTTCCTTCATATCAGTCAGCTAAAACTTACTATCACTGAAGCTGTTGCCATAAAGAGATATGGTCTTGGTTATTGACAGGAAGAAACAAATCAAAGGCTGGCAGTTGGCTAGGAATTGAGAGGAGGTGGGAAATGCATTTGCAAAGGGGTGTGTGGGGTGAGTGGATTCAACATACAATAGAAGTGAATACATTTTTGTATTTCAGCTGTCAAAGCTGTGACAACCACAAATTTGCTAAAAATTGTTTAAAAGCCATTGCTCTATAAAAATGGTACCAAGAAACTGCAGCATTGAGCCCACCAGAAGAATAAGTTCACCTGAGTTATTTGACTGAAACAGGTGGTCAGAGTAGTCATTTCATGACATTCTGGAGCTCAGCCAGCAGTTCTTTTAAGTAGTAACTACTTAAATACAATCTTTATTTTGGAAGTTCGCCTAGTATTAATGTGAAGAATATCCACTAATAGTTCTGTTTTAGCAGTACAATTTTGTTCTTTAGATTGGTGATTTAATATAATACATTTTGAAATGTGAGTCCTTATGAAAGCTAATTCCCAAGTACTATGAAGCACTTTCATACAGTGACTTATAAAATGATAGAGAACTTTTTTATTTTTTTCTGGGCTTTACATTCTAATATTTTCAGTTGGATATTAACTTAAAAAGTAAAAACAAAAACACAGCTATTTGAAGTTGCTTCCTTCTGGTTTTTTTACATCATGTACATTTTTTTCCTGTATAAATTATAAATATAAAAATGTATTTCCAGATGGCTGTGATAATGTGATGTGATGATCTTCTGTCTTAATTATTCAGAAAGCACAACGCAAATCTGTGTTCTTTTCCCAACTTATCTAGAATGCAACAGCTAAACTTGTGTTACTCTCATATTAGAACATTTTCTTCTGTTTTCACTCAAAGCCACTTTTTGTACACTTTCGAGATCTTACATGCTTTTTTTTTTTTTTTTTTTTTTTTACCTTTACCTTTCTCTTTCTCCTATTGTCTGATTAAAAAATACCCTCTTTCCAGCTAAACATTTTCCTGTGATTATCTCAGGGCATTGTCTTCTGCTGTTCTGTTGCATGGAATTCATCTCAATCATTAACTACGACCTTTTATTAAATCAAGTTATGCTTTTAAATCTTTTTTTTTTTTTTGTAGCCCACTGTACAAGATGGTTTACAATAATGTGTGGGGAAAAGGAGAATATGACAAAGCATCCTAAACTAAACTTATTTCCTGCATAATAACTATATCTGAGTAATAGTCGTGGTAGAAGGCAAGGCATATGTCCAGATTTAAAAGCATGAGCTATTGTGATTTAAGAGTTTTATATACATAAATAAATTATATATCATAATGATAATTATGTGATATATAAATTATAGTGAAGGTTCAGTGTATTGATTATGCAAAATAACAGTCACAGCCTTACAGTTATGACTGTGGTCCAGTATAGATTACCAGTTCCCAGTGGAGATACCTTAAAATTCACTTTTTCTGTGGCTCCCATATACAGGGAGCATGGATGACTTTTTACCAAAATATTGCAACAAGTAAGTTCACTGTAAAGATAGGGAAAGAATAAGAGTTTGAAGGATGTTCATGAAATGTCATCATTGCAGCAGTTTCCATCTAAATCAAAGTATTTTCTGCACTTCTCCAAAGTATTTAATTAGTTTTGTGAAATAAATGTAGTTATGTAGCTTAAAACAAAGGAAAAAACAATGCCATAAACTGAGACTGCATTGGCTAGCAAATATGGTGAAAATAAATGTTAAAAATACTTTATGCTTCTGGTCATTTGCTTTTCTTAGTGTAATATCTGTTCAGTGTGGTGAACTGGCTTCCTTTTATTACACTCAAGTTTAATGAGTAAAAAAGACTTTTCACAAATAATTTTTATTTACTGAGGTGTAGAATTATGTAGTGTAAAACATCTTCTTTCAAGGGCAGCATTACAAAGTCTCTGCAAGTATATATTGCTTTAAATTTATTTTAGCCCACAGCATTATATTGTATCTCTCAGGAGCATGCCAGAGATATTTAGAAAGCATTTTTGTAAGGACAGCATTGCTGGCTAAAGTGATAGAAACTTCTGAAGTTTAATATTATATCGTGTTTTGTGAAGGATGACAGTTGCAAGAAACTCCAGTTAATGCCTATGCGAGAATGCTGATGTTGAAGCCTTTGCTGACTCAGCTTTAACCAGCAGAGAGCTTTCCAAACTGTAGAGCTTCCTAATAGATGGGTGAGGGAATATTCAGGAAAAAATGCAGCAGACTGGCTATTTGGGATGCTGTTTCTTCTTGTGGTCACAACTCACACATGTTATAGTACAACAATTTGAGAAAAAAAAAAAAAAAAAAAAGTGATGCAATGGCTTTTTCTTTGTTTTACAGTTGGACATGTTCATTTTTCACTAGACTTCATAAACAATGTGTAAATACTGACTTGTGTGTAACATATAGCAATACAAATTAGTAAAATGCAAACTGAATGTTGTACAGAGCTGAGCTCAGATCTTTTGCAGAATCTGGACGGATCCAGCCCCGCACCTGGTCCCTGGCAGGAGCAAGCAGCACGTGGCTAGGGAAGGATGAGGGAACCAGGCATGCTGCTAGTGGGACTTGCCACAGATACTGTTCCAGTAGCAGGCACTGCCACATGGGAGTGCCCAGATACTTAACAGCCATCTGTGGGTCCTGTTTCTGTGGATCTGCCCCATCCCTTTGCAAAGTTGTGCATAAAAATGCAGATTCAAAATCAGCAGGATAACGTGGCAAGGAGTGTCTACTGAACTGCTGTTACTCACGGTACTTGTGCATATAGTACTACTAAGTGAGCTTGTAAGAGATGTTTTCCCCTTTCTTACTACAGAACAGTTTGTGTTATGTCATATTGATGGTGTTGGCTATCTTTTGTGCCCTAAGAAAATGCATGTGGTTTGCCAATATTAGTATCAGCTGAGACAGAAAGGAGAAGAAATGTAAAGGAGTGTGCATAGATCCTTGAGCAGCTACAGTTTATACCTCTGCATTTCCTTTTCCTGCACTAACTGCTGCTTCTGCCTTCTCCTGGCCCATTTTTTCTCACTTTACTCTCACTTTTTCCCTTTGGCTGCTAAACTTCCTCTGGTTTTCCTTCCAACTTTCTCTGCTTCTCAGAGCTTTATTTGCAAGCAGTGATTACCATATATATATATTTCATATATATAAATTTATATATTATATATATATATATTATATATATATATATTTTTCCATTGAAGTTATTTTGTAAAGGAAAAGCTGTGTTAGCTGTGTTAGCTCTTAGACTCTGTCAGAGGAAGAGGATCCCTCCATCCTCCTCCACAGACTGACTTTTAATTGCCAGACTGAAAATCACAGCTCAGTGAACATCCCAAGGAATGTGCTGGGGCAGGTGCTCTGGATGACTGCTCTGGGAGGCTGGCTGTAAGGTGAAGAAAACTAGGGGTGAAAAGGGGATTAGGGGAGAGGGGGCTGGGTTTTTGATGAAATTTGGGCCTATGTTGTGCTGATATGACAGCCTTTACTCTTACCTCTATGATGCTGTTCTGTGTGGACCAACTGGGTGAGTTGGCACTTGCTCGAGGATCCTGCCATCCACTAGCACTCTGCCCCACTGAAGAGGCAGATGTGCCCTTGGGCATGATTAATGAGATCTGAGAGCCATTACAGACCTGCTTCATTCAGGCCACTGTTCTTGAAAGCTTCCTTCATGTAAATCACAGTTATCTCAGCTACTTGAGCTGTGCTGGAGAACTAGCTTTGATGGTGGATTCTTCTTTAATGAGTTGCCACCATCAGCTACAGATATTGGCAGGCTTTTGGCAGGATGTCACTATGAATTTAAGGATTGATTTTTGACTGCGTTAGTCAATGAGAGCTGATGGGTGACTGCCTCTTGCAGATTTTAAAATTCATGCCACTGCAGAAATGAATGGCAACAATTTCAGGAAAAAAAAAAAAAGTTGAAGTAACTTGGTAATCAGTTTGTTAATTGAAGCTGAGTCTCACTATATAAGAATACAAATTAGAAGGACTTAGTCTGTTGCATAGCAAACAGTCTGGATTGCTGGGTCCAGTGATGAGACACGGTAGTATATGCTTGAATTTTTTTCACTGAAGAACTATATAGCCTCCAGTTTCATCTTGATGTTTAATGAGGTGATCTTTGAGCTATTGCTCTAATCTAATTGTGTATATGAGAGATACACAAATTGTTTTTCTAAAGCTATTTAAAATAAGGGATTTATCTCTAAGTAATTATACCACAAAGAGGTATAGCTTTTATTTGTGCATTTGACAGGAACCACAGGATTAATCACTATAGTAGAAACAACTTGTTTTTTTTTTTTTTTTTTTTTTTTTTTTTGTAAACAAGATTTAAATTAGTTTTGATATTCAGCATGTCTATGTATTATTAGGAGATGGATGATTAGAAAAAAGTCTCGGTTCATTTGTGGAACAAGTGAAATATGAATGTTTTGTAGAAAAGATTCTGGCATTTCTCATTGGAAGAGAGTGGAGCACTGTTGTTCCAGACAGATGTGGCCCACTTGGTGCCCCCCACATGCTCCCTTCTGGGTGACACCAGTACTGTTGCCAGCACTGGCAATTGAAAGCACAGACATCTGAGAATTTAGTTAGATGTTTTTGGTAGCCACCCCACGTACTGTAAGTAAGATTGTCTTGCTGGAAAGCTCTGGATTTAGGGAGCCATCATCCTCTCTATAGCTCTTACCCTCTCCTATTCCCTTTTTGAAATGCATTTGCTAGGTAGGTGAGGTTATAAAGCCTTTTCTTTTCTTTTTTTTTATTTAATATATATATATTTAATATATTAATATAACCTTCTCAAATGGTTTATATGAATTTGGGGAATTTGGCTTATGAAATCAAAAGCCATTGCAGGGAAAAAAAAAAAAAAAACGGCACTGAGCAACATCCTAGGGGGATTCACATATTCCAGTTTTATGACCATGTGGCTGCTGATACCATTTCAGGATTTTTCTGTGTGTTTACTAACAACACACAACGGTGGGGGCTTTTTCTTGCTAAAGAGAAAACAGCAATTCCCCCTAGTAGCAGTAAGAAAATATTCAGCTCTTCAAATGACTGGCAAAAAACATACCACTAACACTACAGTAGACAAACTCAGAATTTTTAGTAAAACTGGCATGATTGAAGATTAAAAACAACTACCAATAATTATTTCAAGTGCATACACTGATAATATAGGAGAACATGTTTGTTTGCATTCATCATTCTATTCCAGTGCAGCAGTGCATTAGTCTGTGTATTAGTGTATGGTCTGCGTCATTAAGTACTTTATTTTTTTTTTTTTCTTCTGGTTGATGCTTATCTACAAGGTGTATGTTGTCCAGAGCAGTTATTTAGTATGAGTAAAATTTGATCAAACTTTATCTGTTCTACAACCTAAGAAGTGGAGCAAAGCAGACAGGAAAAGTGAAATGGATCGCCTGCAGCAAGGTACGTGAGCAGTGTCTGCAAGAGCACTGGTGTGCCTGTAAAGAAATGCTAGACCTGCTTGTGGGTGCATGTACACAGACCCAGTCCTGAAACTGGCATCTTTTCACCACACCACACTTGTTTGTTTACATACTTGTATTGACGTAAGTTCACTTTGTCATGCACTGAAATTGCTGTTAAACTGACGCAGAATCAACAAAGATAATTATTTGAAAGCATCGTTGACACTGGACAGCTGCAGTTTGCATGGCAACTCTGTTTTTTATACGTCAGCTTATGAGTCAAATAAAAGAAAGCATAGTTTATAATTTAGGGGTAAATTATAATTCAAACATGGTGTTTTTAACTGATCTAGAAATATTGGCATCCTGATTGTTGTATTTTGAATATATGACTTTGGTGTTTGGATGGAATAGTCTCTAATGAATCTGCTTCTATCTAGCACAGCAGTTACAGGCTTTGCATGTTTAGCATTCACTTTTTTTTTTTTTTTCTCTTTAGCAGTACGTATCTTTTTGTTGGCTCAATTGAAATAGCAGATTTTGAATAGCTTTTTTTTTCCTCCTCAAATATCCATTGGTTTATCCTGATGGATAAACTAAATACTACTTTGCTAAAAAAAAAAAAAAAAAGAAATAAAAATAAAAATAATAATAATAAAAAAATACCCTTACGTAATAGGCCTCATTGATTTTTACATTTTGTCTAGGCAAACTGTGTCCAAAAAAGTGAAAGAGGGAGACAGAGAAAGTCCACAAGACCCTTTAAATATAGAAAATAAATTAATATATGGGATTACAATAAATTTTATGATGTGATTTTTTTTTTTAAATCCTTGGATTGTACTGAGTTTGTAAATATAATTTGTTTAAAGTCGGATGTAAAAATCCATGCTAGGAAAAACTGTGCAGATAATACAGGTCTAATGTGCTAATTCACAAATGCATAGCAATAATTTAAAAGATAGTCAGTATTCCTGATCAGTTTTGAAGAATTTTGACTTGACTGTTGTATTTCATTGTTAAGAGAGATTTGCCTACAGAAATCAAGGAAACTAACCTGAACTTTTTGTCTTTAGGCTTCTCTTGGAGTTTTTTTTATGCCCTAGGCTAAGCACCACTTCTTGGCACAACAGTCACACTTTTAGTAAAGAGAAGGGGCTAGTGCTTTGCCTGCTTCAAGACTTCTGAACCTGTTGCATTGTTTCAGAGCTGCCACAAGTTCAGGTGCTGCCTTTGCTGCCTCTTTCCTGCAGGCAGGATCTCAGGGAGAAAGAGAGAGAGACACAGCTTGTGTTATGTGGAAGCCCTCACTTGAGGCTGAGCAGCAGGGAGCAATATAATCCCTGCAAATTCTGTGAAAAAGGCTTTTCATGCTGTTAGTGTATGCCAGAGTGTATGTTTGTTTATTTCTTACTATTCTTTAAATTCCTCTAGCAGTATATTAGGTGTTGTTTCTAGAGTCCTTTTCCTTTCTCCATCTCTTCATACTGTAGCATAATGAGGTGGGTAGTGAGTTCCTGTTCCTGCCAGTTGCTCAGCTACCTTAGCTTGTCCTTTTCTTGTAAGAGAGTTTGTGATGAGCTTTCCATCTGGTAATTTGTTTTACTGCTCTCTTGTCCGATTCAGGTCTCTGAAGACTCTCTTCTGTGTAGTTGCAAGTAAGCTTTTACTTGATGTCACCCACAATGTATTTGATTTGCATTAATTACTTTAAATGTATTAACTAATGCATTTTTTAAATAAAATAAAATTAATGAATTAATACATATGATTAGTAAACTTAAACAGGTAGTGGTTGAGGTAGAAGGAAACCTAACTTTTTCTCTGAGATACATAATCAGAAATACATTTGCTGTTTTTCTTCTGTCTCCTTCAAAGTCTAACCTTGTTTTTGGATATTCTAATTAAGGGAAAGGAGTGTTTCCTGCCTTCATTTTTACAATGTGAGATGCATACAACAAGAGAAAGTTTACATCTAGGTTAGGGAAAAATTATTTTGCCCCCAAATTCTTCTACTGTGTAACTATACATGTAAACAACATTGACAGCCAGGGAGCCAGAGAAGGCCGAGATTCCAGTAGAAATATTTCATTTTGTTCTTGTTTAATTTATTTCCATTATATTCACATATTTATGGGTATTTCTGAGACTTTACAAGTTAAAGGAAATAAAATTTCTTTAACACAATACATGCAAACGTGTTGGAATAGTTCTGCTGTACCATGAGCAAGAAAAACAGTCTTGAGTTTGTGATGTGATATCTGTCCTTCACTTTGCTTTGTAAATACACATACATAATCTTATGGAAACTTGAATTAGAACCACCTGGTAGTAATATATTTGTGCTATCTATAAGTTAGTAATATCCATTAGCTATGATATTACCCGCATAAACTGTATGAATTTGGATATGAATGGTGCAAAATGTTTGAAATGTCATCCTTGCAGAACTACTGAAACATTGGAACAGGAGCTTTATGCTTGCAGAATATCTATGAGATGATGAGCCACAGGCAATTTATAGGGACAGATTCATATTGGAATATAGCAGCATAAGATATATTACTTAGGAAGGTAGGAATATGAATTTAACTGGCTAGAATCACCCCTCTCACTTTTTTTTTCCTCTCTGAAACATAAGCAAATTTAGCAGAGAAGCTAAAATCGACTATTAAATTTATGTACTGCTTAGATGTATTATGTCTGTGGTCTATTTACTTTTCTTTAAATTAATGAAGATTAGATGTGTCCAGGTCGTAGCCAGAAGGCTTCTAAAGGCAGTAGAAATAAAGTGCTAAGAGTAGAGAAGTTCATCGGAAGACGGCTGGTGCTAGAGTATGTTAGGAAACTGTATTTACTAACCATTCTGCTTTCTGAGCATAGCTTTTAAAACACTGGTCTTACTATGGAGCATCTATTAATTAAAAGCCCTTTGTTTCAAGCATTTAGGGTGTTTACACAAATAGAAAATTTCCACCTTATTAAACAACACACTGCAATTCAGTGAGATAAAATGTATTAGAAGTCAATATTGCTGATTATTTTTTCCTGAATGGCTCCATTAATTTGCAAAATGACATTTCTGCTGTAATGCAGTTGTCTTGAATCTCCAGCCTTCTTCCCCTAAAAGGCAATGATGTCTCATGAGTGTGTGCTATCAACAAGCAAGCTTGTTGGACTTAGTGTAGCTGCCAGTGGCAAAAGTGTTTTGAGTTGCACCATTAGGTTGTTAGTGCTTGGAATGTTTGATGTGATAAAGCTGAATGAATCGGGTTGGTTCTACAGTAACAATGACACCATGAGTATTCTGTTGCTAGGAAAAAAAAAAAAAAGTTGTCTGGTTATTGGCCACTTCAAGAAAATAAATGTGGAAATGAAACTTCAACTTTATTCTAGTCATGAATGAAAGTCAATTACTTTGGTGATTGGTTTCTAGATTTATTAGAAAGAGGTCTTCAGCATTTGAATTTGCAATAAGTAACCTTGTCATCAGTCTCAAAAAATGATGGGGAATGGTGAGGGAGGGAATGAGTAACGGTTTTTGAATGCTTCTGGATGATAAAAGAAAAAAATACTCCTGAACTGTGTAATTGATGATAACTTTATAAAATATTTATAGGAGCAGCTGTTTGAGTACTATCATGGAGTCAAAACCTAAACAGACAGAAAATGATTTTGTTGTTGTCATTGTTTTAAACATCAAGAATTGCTTAACTTTTTTTATTTGCTTATGTCCTTGAGTAAATTTCTTCAAATTTTCCAGGTGCTTTTCCCACATGAGTTCAAGGAGAGTGGCTGGTTGAAAGAACTGACTGCTGTGGAGGACAGCATGACCACCATGAAAGGAAGCTGCCTCCTTACAGTGCTGTTGGCAGGATTTGGGGTATTCGGAATACTGGAGCCTGCAGCAGAAGATATCCACTGCCACAGAGCTGAACACCCAGTGATTACATACAAAGGTAAAGAGTAAGAGCAAAGAAGTACCTTCTCCTTTCTTAAAACAAAACAAAAAAACAAAAACAAAAAACCACCTAACATAATCTCTTCATCCTGTATTCATATAGGTTGAATACAACTAAGTTTGAAAAGCTTGTTCACAACTTTGTGCTAAATATTTCAGTTGAAGGTGGGTGACTCATTTTCCTCTGTGATTAAAGTAAAGTTAGGGTCACAATATAGTTCAGGTTGGAAGGGGAAGTCAGGAGGTCAACCTCTTGTTCGAAGCAGAGCTAGCTATGAGATCAGACAAGACTGCTCAGGGCTTCATCCAGCCTGGCCCTGAAAACCTGCTAGGGCACAGACAGTACAACCTCTCTGGGCAGTCCTATGCAGAGCCTGACTATCCTCAATGGTAACTTACTTCCATATATCTAGTGTGAACCTCTCTTATTTCAGCTTAAGCCCATTGTCTCTTCTCTTTATTGTGGTTTAACCCTGCAGGCAGCTAAGTAACACACAGTAACTTGCTTATTCCCCCAATCCCTCCTTGTGGGTAGAGATAAAGACAGTTTAATAGGACAGAAAAAAATGAAGGGAAAATAAGCAAGTAATGCACAATCCAATTGCTTAGTACCTGCTAATTGATGCTCAGCCAGCCCCTGAGTAGCGGCAGCCACCCCAAGGCCAACTTACCCTATGTTTTATTGTTCAGTGTGATGCCATATAGTATGAGACATCCCTTTGGCCAGTCTGGGTTACCTGTCCCGTTTCTCTCCCCTCCTAGCTTCTTGCATACCCTCAGTCTCCTCACTGCCAGGGCAACATGAAAAGTTGAAGAGTAGTGTAAGACTTAGTGTAAGTAATGCTCTGTGATAACTAAAATGTTAGTGAATTATCAAAAATATTTTTCTCCTAAATCCAAAATGTGACACCATACCAGCCACAATGAAGAAAATTAACTCTGTCCCAGCTGAAACAGGACATCATCCACTGTGCACCGCTGCCAAGATCCTGGTTCCATCTTCCTGATAATCACCTTTTAGGTGTTGGAAACTGCTATGAGGTCACCCTAAAAACATTCTCTTCTCTAGACTGAACAAAGCACATTTCCCCAAGAGTTTACTGGTAGCTCATGTTGTTTAGGTCCTTGGCCATCTCGTTGGCTCTCCTACCAACACTCTTTTGTATTGGAAGCTCCAACACTGGATGCAATATTTCAGATGCTTCTAGTGTGATTCAGTAATCCCTTTCCTTGATCTTGTTCCTTTGAGCAGGCTATACTCCTGGTAATACAGCTCAGGATGCTGTTGGCCTTCTTTACTCTGAAGGCATGTTGCTGGATTGCGTTCAGTTTGTTGGCTGCCAAGACATCAGTCAGTCCTCAGCCTGTGCTGTGGGGTTGTTCCTTTCCAGGTGCAGGACTCTGTGTGCGTGCTGAATTTCCTGAGACTGCTCTTGGTCCATTCCTCCAACCCATCTAGGTCCCTTTGGATGACAGCCCTACTCTCAAGCTTATCAATGAATTTTGTGTTATCTACAAACTTAACAGCATGTGGTCTGGTGGTCCCCCTTAGCCACTAATTAAGATGTTAAACAGAACAGGTTCCAGGATGAATCTTTGTGATATTCTACTTGTTGCACTGGCTTCATGGTGGAGTAAGTCCCATGAAACATTTACTCTCTGTGTTTGATCATCTACTTGGCTTTTTATCCATCTGATTCTCTGTTTGTAGAGGCAGACCATAACATCCAAACTTGCAGTGAGACAGAAAGACTTGAGATAGATGAAATCCACTGCTCTCATCAACAAAACCAGTCCTTTTATTATAGAAAGCAATCACGTTGGTCAGGAATTTACTTAGTTTTGGGAAACCCGTGTTGACTGTTCTCAGTTGCCACCTTCTCCTCCATGTCCATAAAAGTCAAGGGGACTAACAGTGTGACTTTCACAGAAACCGAAGAGAGGCCGACTGGCTTGTAGTTCCCACATTTGTTTCCCTGCAGTCACTGGGAATGTTTCTTCCTCTCTATGACTTTTCATAGATGAACAGTGCCCAACTATCTCATTGTCCATGGATGCAGCTTGTCTGATCCCCTGGATTTATATGGGCTGAGATCTTGCAAGTTGTTCCTTATTCAGACTGTGTCCACCACTGGTAGTTCTTGAACTCCTTCGCTAAATACAGTGGCCAGTGAGACCTCACTGATGATGACTGAAGCAGGAGTATAGAGCACCTCATCTTCATCTGTGTCTGCTGGCACCGATCACCTGCCCAAGTTCAGCAACTGACTTGTATTTTCCCTGTTTGACCTTTGATTATTATTGTAGCAGCAGAAGCTCTTTTTGTTGCCCTTGACATTCTTTGCAAGTCTGAACTCCCATTGAACTTTGGTCAACATGAAATGGTTCTTAAGTGTCTGTGCAGTGTTTCTAAATTCCTCCTTGGTCACTTTGTCCCTGTTTCCACCTAATACATACTGCCTTTTTGCATTGGAGCCCCATCATGAGCACCCAGCTTAGCCAAGCCAGTCTCTTAATACATGTGGTTGTCTTCCTGTGTGTTGGGATGGACTGCTGAGGAATAGTTGGAACAAAACAAAAAACACTTGGAGGACACTGTCTATTAAAAATAAATAAATAAATTGATTTTTTTATAATTTGAACTGATTTTTTCTATTAGTGTTGCAATTTAAAAGAAATTCCAAATACTACTCAGCTGGGAGGATGTGGAGATTTGGATGTATTACATCACCTGTTGCATTCCTCCTGTTTCACTAAGAAAGCGTGCGTGCGTTTTTTATGTTTATTTCAATGAATTAGGATTTATTTAATTCTAATTGAAAAAAAAAAGTTTGTTTCCATTTCTTCTATAAGGTTATAGAAAATAACATAAATGCTTTCTCGGCAAAACATGTTGCTCTGGCATTTTAACGGTTTGATAAGAAAATGGTCAGATGTCCCTTTCTCCAATATATTGGAGAGTAAACTAAATTGATCATAGTTTTTACGTGAGGATTGTAAACCATCAGTCTGTGGTGAAGGAAGGACCTTTATCTCTCATTTATTGATGGACTAAGTAGTATGATTTAGTCTGACGTATGTGGACTTTCTTAGTATTCATATAGTATGTGTAAATTAGATTTGAAAAATTAAATGAAATTTTATTATAACAGACATAAACAAAGTTGTAAATTAAAGAAGCACATTTAAAAATCCAACACTTGGCTGCTTTATTTCACAAACTGAAGGATTGTTTTATGTACATTTGTTGTGTACAGAGCTGTAAAAGCAAATAATTTAGACTCATTAGTAGAGTTACATGTTAGAAGTTGAATAAAAATGCATTGATGTGAGCCTGATTCTGTCCATAAATTTCAGCCTGCATACAGGAGAGTAGCTTGAATCTAGTCTTTTCCTGCCTTTTAGATTGTTGCTGTTCTCCATCATATTTAATAGAAGGGCAGTTATGTCCTTCTAGTTTTAAGTTATCTGTGTGAAGGCTGGCTGGGGACAGAGACCTGCTATCTTCTTGTTTCAGTGGCATCTTCTGATGCAGCCAAAGACAACATCACTGTGATTGTGCTGAATAATTTAGTTTTGCTGTAAATAAACGTGGGAAATGCAGCTATGTAGAAACATTTATTTTCATATTTATTTTCATATTGTTAACATGAGATTTGGTAAGATTTTCAATGCAAGACTCTCTTTTGACCTTCATTGTAGAAATATTAATCAGTATGTATCCATGATGTATTTTAGCTTTTAAGAACTGGCATATATTGAAAAAAGTTTTCATTCACTTGAAATAGTGTAATAAGATGTAGCTCATAATCACCAAAATAATCTGTAGGGAGCCATCAGTACATGGTTGAAATTATACGTGGAAATGTATGTTCAATGCATTATACAGTATGTGATGGCTAGGTAACATAGCTAGTGTGGGCATGCAGCAGTTGACTAGTAATTGCAGGGTTGCTAGTTTAGCAAAACCAAAGATGAGGCACCAAAGGAAAATATGAGTAAGAGAGGTTTCTTTTGAAGCAGTATATTAGGAATGGACTTCCTGGAGGTATCAAAATAAGAAATAGATATGTGTGTGTGTGAGAAGAACTACTCTGTGAATGAATCCTATAGTAGGAGTTGACATGACTGAACCAGCCCTCTTCTTGTGTTCTGTATTCTCCCTGCTGTATTTACTGACTTCATGAATGCATATCAGAAAATGCTCTTTGTATCTGCTGACGTTATTAGTGCTGCTGGACCAATACAGCATCCTGGAATCAATTCTTAACCACTAAGAAACCTTTCATTAGACTGCTACATTGTTACCCTATTCTGTAAAATCATCTTATAATATTAGATTCACCAGAGCTAAATTCTGTGCACGATGCTCAACATCAGCCAAGGCTGAGCACTGTTGTTATTGGTTGATAGGTTCTTTAAAGATTGTGAACTCCAGTACTAACTTTACAGAAATACCAACTCTTTTACTTATACCTGACTAAGGCTATTTTTTGTACTTTTGGTATGCCGTGTTTTATTTGACTTCCTTTGAGAGGCATGGTAGATGGAGTATAAGCTATTAAATAAAACTAATGGAGTGAGAATCTGCTGTAGTGTATGATGAACAGCTGCAAAATACTAATAAAAAGATAAATTAGTCCACAAGAATTGTTGTGGTGAAATATGGAAGGGGACTATATCTCTTCCAAAAACTTGCTTGCTTTCTGCACTGCCCATCAAAAAACACTTAGGTGATAGTCCTGTCAAGCTACCTTCTGTGGAGAGGCACATACTATTTCTATCATTGATTTTCTCAGCTAGATATTTTTAGCTGAAAGTCTGTGATATATCTTCTGATTTAAAATGGCAGGAATTCCACATACCAGTTGAGAACCTCTACTCAAGTATGTAATTTGCCAGTTAGAGAAAAGGAAAGAAATCTTGCATATGCACATACAAATTATTTTTGTCATGACCCAAAACCCTCTTCCATTGTATCTGTTTCTCATACATAGTGGTAATAATCAGTGTAATTTGTTTATCTGCATAATTCATGTTATGAATGTATAATGTACTTTTTCTTCCTCCCAGAAACTTGAACAACTAAGAAAGCCTATTTGAGAATTAAAATTGTTTCAACTTTAAAATTTGCTGCCCTAGGGCTTTCCTAGACTAGAAGAAGGCATTTTGTGTTTTACTTGGAAGCTGGAAATTTCCTTTTCTTATTAAAGTTAGTCAGGGCTATTGCAGTGATTAGATTTATATAAAAGCAGATGTCTAATAAAAACAAGGATGGATCGAGAGGATCAGCCCTGTAGTGTGCAGTCCAGTGTGTTATATAGTTGGGGGTATCTGTGGTGATGCATAGTCCCTCCTAAGTCCCTTTCTCTTCAAGGAGGAGTCTGCCTCTAGATGTGCAAATGTGCTAGTCTGATGTTCTTTTTTCCCTTAGTTCTGCTTGCATATTTTACATGTATGTGCTAACGATTCATCAGCTATGCTAACATAAATCTCATAAAGATATTAGAGGCAAGAGGTTGCAAATCCTGTGCAACTTGTAGGTTTGGGTGCAAGGAAAAAAAAATGCAGGTGATAGAATGGACATACAAAGACCAAGAGTGCATTGGTCTGTGCATATGTTTATATATTTCAAATGTGTGAATAAGTATACTTATGTTTGTAATAAAAGTTTTGACAGAAAAAAAAAAAAGGCCTAAAATAAGCTAATCTTTAAAGATCAGGCCTTAAAATTTTTATTTTTATTATTTTTTTAATCTGGATATGCTTTCATGTGCACAGAGATATGAAATACCAACTTTGTAAAGCATATTAAGGTTTATTGGTAACCAAGTTTTTCTTACTTTTTATTGGAAAAACACACCTTCTTAATATAGTTTAGCCTAAATAATGATGGTTGTGGAAATCACATTTCCTGTGGGTAGGAACGTTGAGGAGTAAATCATAGGCAAATGGTGTTTAGAAAAATAAAATGCCTGTGAAAATCAATGGCTGTTTATAAGAGTTTAATTATTCTTATACAAAAACAAAGAAAACCAGTTGCATAGACTGAAGTTTGTCTAAATATTTTCATAGGTGTCAAAGCACATAACTACCCACTTTAGGGAAACTATAGCAGATAGAGTTTATATTTTATTACAGATTTAAAAACAAAATCAAACAAACAAAAACAAAACAAAATAACAACAACAACAAAACACAATCTGTAAAAGTAGTTACAGTTTTGTGCTGTGTTGCTCCCATCTCCAGCATGTAGAACTTTGAAATTGTCTAACCTGCCAAAATTTGCACACTCAACTGGAGACTTGTGTTGTAGACAGACCCTTTCTGTTAGGTAGACCTAAAGGGAGTATCTGAATTGCTTGGCTGTGTCTTTTCTCTCAGATTGCAGCCCTTGCTTGTCTGCCTCATATTTTATTTCAGGCAAACTTAACTGGGTTGCTTCGTGCAGTTTAAATGGGTGGGGTGATTTAGCATAGGTTATTTTGCATAAACCTGACAGCAGTCCTTGACTTAAGACTCCTCCACTGATGAATCAGAGATGTGGTCACCACATCCACTGGCTGGACGTGGAGGAATATTTATATTTACAGCTTCATGCAGCCATCTCTTCATACTCTCTCATGCATATACATGTATGTAGC
This sequence comes from Aythya ferina, assembly GCF_964211825.1. Lineage (NCBI taxonomy): Eukaryota > Metazoa > Chordata > Aves > Anseriformes > Anatidae > Aythya > Aythya ferina. Next base: position 85,872,305 of record NC_140297.1, read on the forward strand.
ATGGCACTGGCATGAGACAAAAGCTAGCTGATGTAGGCTTTTTTTTTTTTTTTTTTTTTTAGGAATAATGTACAGTTGTAAACTTGACTTAATTGATGTTCAGTGTACAGCTAAGATATCTACTCTAGGGTAAATCTAATTCTTTTATACCTCTACAAAGTAGTGCTGTCTCAGCAAAAAAAAAAAAAAAAAAATCATTTGACAATTTTAGAAGCTGTGTTTAGTGATATTTTAAATACATGCTGTGCTATAAAGAGCTTATCTGTTAAATAAACACACTTAAAAATAACATGTCTCAGTCCATAAAAGAAATGAAAGTAAACCCTTCGTTTCTACTTGAGGTTAACCAGAAAAGAAAAGTAGCATAGTTATTTTTTGATTTCTTCATTTGGGAATCCTAAGAAATATATTTTCTTAACCTTATTGTCTAACCACCACAGAATTCCCTCACTTGGTGTTTGTCTCAGTAATACAGATTCAGTACATCTTTGCTCCTTTTATCATGTGGTTTGTGTGTGGAGCAGACACACTTAACATGTGCCAAGAGGAAATAACTTGTGGGCTGAATAAAAAAAGATGCATGCTGTATGAACTTGTTTTTTATTTGTACTCTCTTCTCTTTCCCCTAATCTTGTTGCAAGCTACTGTTTAAACTAATAATAGTCTACTAAGCTGCTCAGATTTTATTGCTCTTTTCTTCTTTTTCCACTGGTATTCAAAAACACACTTTAAAGACCTCCTTCCAGTTTCAGCAGTGGGATTGAAGTGTACTGCTTTCCATCTTTTAGGTTTTCCTTTAAATAAGGGTGATTCATCAGTGAAGAAGAGTTGATTGCTAGTTGATATCACAACTTTGGTTTGTCAAGATGATAGGACTATGAGATTGTATGACCCTCTCAAAAACCAGCCCCTCTTAAGGAGGAAAATAATTCCTCCTTCAGCTGTATATATATATGTGTGTGTGTGTATATATACACACGTATATTTAATAGAATCAGGTCTGCCTTTATTTTCACACAGGAGACTAAGCACCCACTAGCAAATGGCAACTTTCAACTGCTTACAATTAATTCAAAAAATAAGTTTGAAGTCTACTATCCCTTTACTATTTGCCTAAATCACCCTGTATCTTTGTTACCCCATAAAGAAACAGGTTATGATAGTGACTGAACCTCTCAAAGTATTGAATACCAGATAACTTTTATTTTTAACTTTCTGATAACTAGAAAACAGCTATGACTAGAAGGGCTAGTAAGCTGCACATAACATGCCAAGTAGCCTTTCTATGGCTGTTTTCTTTCCTTTTGCTCAAATGTGGATGTTGGGAGTATATGAAATTTCCTGATCTTTAGCAAAACAGCAGAATAAGTGACAGGCTCCTGACAAATTCCACTATCTATACAAAGTGGGCAAAGGGAATTAAAATCTATGGGTTTATTTATTTTTATTTTTTTTCAAAGATACGTATTTTTAGTGGAGATGGGTGTTTTTACATAAAGGTTGTAAAAGATAGGTTCCAACATGGAATATATTGAAGGAACACATCAGTGATCAAGAAATAAAGCTCCTAAGGTGGACTTCTATAATCTTCTAGAAGTTTCAATGTGTTTAAAGAGCTGATGAAACAATATTGCCTTTTTTTTTTCCCCCACCAGACAGTATATATATTTTTTCCAGAAGACGTTTAAGGAATACTCTATCCCTTCTATAGATAAGTTGTCAGCATGAATATTCTACTGATCTCACCCCCTTGGAAAAGGCTTTAATGAAGCATATCATAGAATTGGAGGATGGCTTGGTTTGAAAGCAGCATTAAAGATCACCTGGTTCCAACACCCCGGTCGTGGATAGGGCCACCTCTCACTAGACCGGGTTCCCCTGGGCCCCATGCAACCTGGTCTCAAACACTTCCAGAGATGGGGCATCCACAGCTTCTCCGGGCAACCTGTATCAGTACCTTATCGCCCTCTGAATAAATAATTTCCTATTAACAGCTAATCTAAATGTACCCTTTTTTTTGTTGAAAACCACTCCTCGTCATGCTATCACTATCTGTCTGTGTAAAAAGTCACTCTCCATCTTTTTTGTAGGCCTCCCTTAGGTACTGAAAGGCTGCAGTGAGATTTCTCTGGTGCCTTCTGTTCATGCTGAACAGCCCCAGCTCTCTCTCCCTTTCTTCAGAGTAGAGATGCTCCAGCCCCTTGATCATCCTTGTGGCCCTCCTCTGGGCCCACCCTAATATAGGTCCATGTCCTTCTTGTACTGGGGGTCCCAGAAAGATGAGGAGTACTGGATGCAACACTTATGTGGGGCCTCATGAGGGCAGAGCAGAGGGAGACAACCACCTCCCTCAACCTGCTGGACTCTGCCCAGGATCTGGGCTGCAAGTGTGCACTGCTGGCATGTGTTGAGCCTTTCATCCCCAAGTCCTTCTCAGGGACTGCTATTGGTGCAGAGAGGACTACTCTTAATGAGTGAGATCCTTGTGTCTGGGATTGCCCTGACCTGGGTGTAGAACCTTGCGCTTGGACTTGCTGAACCTCATTAGGTTCACATAGGCCCACTTCTCGAGCTTGTCCAAGTCCCTTTGGATGGCATCCTATCCTGTTATATCAACTAAACTCAGCTTGGCGTCATCTGCAAACTTGCTGAGGGTGCTCTCGATCCCATTGGCTGTGTCACTGATAAAGATACTAAACAGAACTAGTCCCTAGCTGGACCCCTGAGGGACACCACTCATCAACAAGCCTCCACCTGGACATAGGCCCATCAACTGCAACTCTCTGGCTTCAACCATCCAGTCAATTCCTTATCCACAAAAGAGTAGACACTTCAAATCCATACTTTTCCAATTTAGAGATAAATGTGTTGTGTGGAACCATGTCAAAGGCCTTAAGGAAAGTCCAGGTAGATGACATCAGTCAGTGTTCCCTGATCACCCCATCATAGAAGGCCACCAGACTGGCGGCATGATTTACCCTTGATGAAGCTATGCTGGCTGTCTCGGATCACTTCCTTACCCTGCATGTGCCTTGATATTGCTTCCAGGAGGATCTGTTCCATGATCATCCCAGGCACAGATGCAAGGCTTACTGGTCTGTAGTTCCCAAAATCTCCCTTTCTACCATTTTTAAAGATGGGAGTGATGTTTCCATTTTTCCAGACACTAGAGATTTTGCCTGACTGCTGTGACTTTTCAAATATGATGGAGAGTGGCTTGGCATCTACATCAACTGCATCAGCTAGTTCCCTCAGGATCTGGCTACTTTATGGGACCTCTCTTAAACTTTGAGGCCCCTGCTGCCCTTACTGCTTGTCACCAAATGTAGCCTTCTGTTAGCTATTGCAGCAGCTGCAAGATCTGAGGAAACCCTGGCCTGACTTGGAACTTGCCTGCAGCTCTTCTATTACCAGGAATCCTAGTGGTATGGAGGGAAAACATTTCAAACTTTTTTTTTTTTTTTTATACTATTTTTTCTTCCTCCTAGGGAAAGGAGGAGGGAAAAAGAAGAGCAAAATCACATACCTAATTTCTTAAATAAACTTTCAGACATACTCTATGTTTATTTGACAGAGCATGTGGAAGAAGGAGAACAGTCAGTGCTTCTTCAAAGTGATTTTTTTCACATGCTTTTTCTTACCTCATTTCTGTGGTACTGTTCTCTTGCTTTTGACAGGATCATAGGATGCTGAATAGTGACTGATTTTGTTTGCATGGCTGAACATGGTAGATATTCATTTGTTACATGGCAATTTGTCATATTCAGGTGAGACCATACTTTGACGTGTCATAAGCTTGTCTTGCCACTAATAGTACTCACTTCAGGTTTTGTTATGATGGACAAAGGTTTTGTTTCTTCTGGACAAAGAAGCAGTTCTTCTCTACCATTTCTGAGGATTAGAAGATCAATTCACAACTAGATCTATAGAGTAGTGATTGAGGTACTTAATAATAATGACAGATACCTTTATAATTTGACAGTGCCTTTTAGCATTTTTTTATTGTCATTATTTTTAACAAAGAGAATTGCTATTCTATGTTTTGTGGGCTTGTATTTTTCTTGCTGGTCACATTTTTGTTTTGGCTTGAAGGCTTTTTCGTTGTTGCTGTTTTTATAGTAGGGGTGGGGTGTGTATTCCAGTCTGAAGTCCTAGCTCCAAGGTCTTACCAAGATTATCAGGCTTTGTCCCCTTTGCCCTTCATGTTACAGTATGTCTTCTTTTGTTGCTTTTTTTTTTTTTTTTTTTGACATAAAGCATTTTCAGACTTGAAAACACTTTACAAGCTGTAGTCTTGGGTCTTGGGCAGAATTTATAAAATCAAGAAACTGTATTATGTTATAGCAATGTAATTAAAGAAGTTTAGTGCCGTAGCATGCCACCATTAGTGTGTCATTGCAGGACCTTCAGTCCTAGAAATAGTTTTGCTAATTGAAACAGGTGTTTTCCAGAAAAGTAATATGGCATTATAGTAACCAGGTTTTTGGCTTTATACTTCTCTTCCCTGCAGTAACTAACTAAATAAAAATTGATCTTTGTGTGTGTGTGTGAGAAACTCCCCGTTAAGGCCAAATGCTGTTTTCCAATAGTCATACGACTTGATATCCTCCAAAATAAATTCTGTGACCAAAAGCCAAAACCAGGTTTTAATTGTTAAAATGTGGAAGTTTGATCCCCTCTGAAGAAAGGGCATGACCAAGGATGTTTGATGTTGCATGAGGTCAGTCTCTCCGTATCACTCATGGGAAGGCAGGCAGCAGCGGGACCAGTGCTGGTAACTGGAACGAGGAGCTGCACTCACTGGGAAGAGTGTGTGGACTCTGTGCTGGCTGAGGTGTGAAGTTACTGGTTTATGTCTGCCTGGAGTGCTGACTAGCAGAACTGCCCTAGTGATGAATAGATCTCTCACTAGTATGGGGAAGGACAGATGCAGCAAGTAGAATTTCCACATGTCAAAACACAGCAGAGTTAACATGGCATGGTTTTAACAGCTCAGAAAATATTCCTTATTTTGGTAATGTGCTCATCTCCACCTACACTGCTGAATGAGTCCCTACACTGAAGTGTGGATCAGCCTACCTGCAGGGTGGCTGACAGTGTAAAGTGGGCAAAAGTGTCTCCCTTGGTTCATCCTCCTTCATTCACTGATGTGTTTTTTTTTTTTTTTTTTCTTTCTCCTGAGAATCCTACAGAGGTTTCTCACGCCCTTCTCATCATTTTTTTATTTCAGATCTCTTGCTTTGATTAGCTTTCTGTACTCTTTCCTCCTGATTTTCTGCTCTTATGTGATTCAGGCTTAGACTATCTCTCACTTTTAGACTTTGGGACTTTGGATTGAGACATAATGTTAAGATTTGATAATACCAGTACTGTCTACATTAGATTTCTTACACTTTTTTTTTCTTTTTTTTTTCTTTTTTTTTTTTTTCTTCTAGGCCATCTTAAGCTAGCAGCTGTTGCAAACAGGGTATTAAAGCAGAAGAAACTTAAGTGCAGTGCAGGATAATAACACTTGTGTGTTTCACTGAGGCATTCTCTCCCTCTTTGTCTTCTCCTGCATTTGTTCTTTTCCCCCAAGTCTATTCCCGTTATTTTAATTTCGTGAAAATTTTCTGAAACTCTCTGAAACTTTTCATCAGCAGTTTTAATTAACAATATACTTTGTTTTATGCTGTATTCTTGTGACTCCTTACCTGAATGTTATCCCATTTCTGTTTGAATCTACCTCTAATCTGATGACAGGCTTCTTGTCAGCTTTAGTCTTACATCTGTTGCTTTTTAAAATACAGTTTGTATGTGATTTATTTTTCTGGCCTGGATACCACATCCTTTGCTTGACAATTTGTTTGTTTTTACAGATAAGACTCTTCACTCACTTGGTTGAAGTGATACAACCCATAAACCATTCCAACACATATAGTCTACTATAGTAAATTGGCTTTAGTAGCTTCCTGTGATCCCTCAGATCTCTGATACCTACCAAAGCTTCTCTCTTAAATACATGTTAAGCATTTTATTGTTATGCAGAAGAACTCATCCTAGCTGTGAACTAAGTGGAGGTGACACCTTCGTTGCCCTTACAAACATGGCAGCTAACACCAGTCTTATGGTTCTGTAGGTGCCTTTTTCTGGAAATCCTTTCCATTGTGTTTGTTTTCTCTAACACTGCCCTGAGCTCCTCTCTGTTATGCAGTCAGGTGCATAAACAATTCAAGAAGAGGGGCAGTTGCTAAATCTGCTTCTGACAGTTTCACAAAATGAAAAAAGTTTAATGATTATGGTGAGAATAGCAGTTTCCCAAGAGCTGAGATAGCAGAGCATCTAAACAGTGAGAGGGTAGGTTGCAATCCCTACTGTGTTTCTAAAGCAGTGGGCTTGAGTTTATCTCAAGGTGATGTCATTCAGGCTGGTATTTATGAATATTTCATTGCAAAATATTAAGAACAGATGTGTGCAATGATGAAACAATTAGAATGACAGTTCAATGCAATCTGAAAGTAGGGAAATTTAAGTTGGCATTGTATTTAAAGGCATCATGGAGAAATACCCAGAACTGAGCCCTTGGACCACAATCGCTTCATTATTGACTCTTCCCATCTCCTTTTTCCTTATTTTTTTTTCTTAATTGTTGTCTGCAGCATGATGTTTTTTATGGTTCCTAGTTTGGACAGTTAGTAAAGATTAGTAGGCTTTTTGCTTTAAAGTGGGTTAGGTTTGAAAATCCTTATTTCAGTTTATGGCTTATACAACAGTCTGTAAGTTACTTCACAATTGTTTTTCAAAAAAGGTGCTGAAGATCAGGCAACAGAAAGTTTTTAAGCACGGTTCTTGGAAACTCAAACAGTTTTGAAGCACACCTAGTTATTATTTTTAAATACAATGCTATCCTCAGATGACTGATACTGTGTGATTTAAAAACATAACATCAGGTGCTCCATGTTTAAGTCAAGGGTTTGATTTCTTAGAAGTGGGAAGAGTATGGTTAATGATATCTCGGCCAGCTGGCTAGCATAACTTTGCAAAGTAGGTTCTATTGTTCTTCTCCCCTCTAGTTTCATACTGTCTCTCTCTATGAGAGAGAGAAAAAAAAAAGAAAAAGTTTCTTAACTGGATATCGTGGCTGATACCACATCACTGTGTAATTTCTGTAGAACTCTCAAGTGATCCTAAGCGTATAAAACCTGCGCTTGTAGCACTGAAACTGCTTTTATCTAGGTGGGAGTTCAATCTTTTCTCTCTTATTCCTTGCATTTGTATGCAATGTGTGTGTTTGAACAATGAAACATAAACAATTCAAACCCCTTGTACAGAAAAATAAGAAATAAATAGTCATTGCAGCAGATGTTACTGTCTCTTCCCTGAGGGCACAGACAGTCAGAACCCAAATTCCCTTTAATTATCCCAGTAAAAGACATATGCATACACAAAAGAATGCAGAAGTATGTGCTTCTAGTTGGGGAAGCTTTGACTGGGCAAAGAAAACAGGAATGCAGGCTTGGTTTTTTAGACCTTGAAACTTTGGAGGTTAAAGCAGATTGTAAAAGCAGGCCAAGGAACCAGGGAAGGGCAATTGCTGTGACTGCATCTCCCTTACCTTGAGAGCTGTAGGCTGACTGCTGAGGCCATGACTTTGTGACTAATGAGAGCACCAATGAAAAATGTGAGGAGCTGGGTAGGCGTGGGTAAATTTACAGCAAGTTTAAGAAAGAAGTTCAAGTTCATTCTTCTGTGATATAGAACTTGTTTTAAGTCAAGAGACAGATACTTTAAGTATGCTTTGTTTTCTGTTTCTCCCAATAAAAATAAACTATGTATAGCCCTGCCTTGTTATCTCCAAAATTGTTTTGAGGCTGGTAATAGTTGTTTTAAAAAGCAGAGACCCAATAAGCAATGGGTGAACGTTCTGGATGATGTCAAGGGATTTATAGTGTTAGGATTTGTTTTATTACAGATGATTTAAAGTGGAGAGGGGTTTGGGGAGCTGGCAGATCTTCTAGATAAGGCCAGAGCTGCATATTTATTTCTTGATTTCTGAAGTTGTCTTTGGAAGGAAAGGCAAACTTCAGGATGGTGTTAGGTTGTGATGGATAGTAGCAGAACGACAGCTGCTTTGCTTATGGTCTAAAGAGACCTCCAGAATAGTGGGTCTCAAAAGAAAGCCATAGTTTTGAGGTTGGCTTTGTCTTCTTGTTTTTGTGGGTTTGTGTGTGTGTGCGCCGCTTTTTTTTTTTTTTTTTTTTTTTTTTTTTTAATTCCATATTAGCAAAGATGAGCTCTGAACTGCAGATGAAGGTCTGACACGTTTTCATGTTTCCAAAGGGGAAACAAATGTAGTATGGTAAAACTTAAAAGAGGAATCTTTTAGTTTGTGGTTACTGATTTAATCTTGGCAAAACAGTAACAGTAACACCATCTTTTTTTTTTCTTTTTTTCTTTTTTTTTTTTTTTTTTTTTTTGTGAAGGATTTGATTGCGTTAGTTAATCTAGTCTGTACAGTTGTGTTTGTTTTTTTCCTTGGAGGCAGAAATGATGGTTTATTTTCTTGTTTCTTTTTGGTTCCCTGTTTTAGAAACTTCATAGTTCTTTTACTATTTAATCACCTAATCAATTTATTTTTATTTTTCAATGTATTATCAACATTAAAGTATCCTTAATTTTTATAATAATTATTTAAATCTTCAACTTGATTACCATTTTTTGTTTAGGTACTACTGGTGTTTTTTTCCTCAGTTATGATGTCTGCATTCTCTTAAATCTGTATTATTAAAGTGGTGTACACAGATGTAAATGTATTCTGTACGATGAGGGCTACATGCAATGGCTTTCTTATTAAAATGTGATACTGAGTATGTGCTTAATAGACCTTGCTGTCCTACTTCTTTCATTTTACAGGGGAGCATGAAATGACATCAGGAGATGCCGCTATTTTGTTGCTGAATTTGTGCTTTTTTCTGTATGTATAGCATCCAATCTGCTTCTGGTTTACTCCATTTAGATTATTAGAACCTTCAGGTAGCAAAGACTGTAAGATCTGTTAACATCCATTACCATCCTTACGCTTGACATCTGGATATTTGTACCATATATACAAAGAAGTGGACATGCCAAACATCTTCCAATCTGAGTAAAAAGTGGACCAGGAATTTCACTGGAGTATTGAGCTGGGCTTGGCTTGGCTTGTTAACTTTTTAGTACAGAACTTTTTTAAGTGCTGTCTCTTTTCAATGCTGTCTCTTTCTGTAAGTTTAAACATTAAAGATTTACCTTTATTTTATCTTATTTTATTTTATTTTATTTTATTTTATTTTATTTTATTTTATTTTATTTTATTTTATTTTATTTTATTTTATTTTATTTTATTATTTTTTTCCTCCCCCCTTAGTTAAATTTGTAATGCGGTAGTTTGTCCTACTGGTATACTAAAAATCACAGAAAAAGAACCAGAGGCACCTTCCTGGCCTGTAATTCATGCTTGGTATCTAAAGGTCAGATTACTTGTGTATTTTCTTGCTCTTAACTTCATAACTTCATACATAACATCAACTATGGGACTAAAATGCAATATCTTTAAGTACTGACTTTAAGCCCTGCTATTGTAAGAAGCATTAATAATTAATTCCTCTGCCTCTGAAATGCATAGTAAAGAAGGACAGAATTATGAATCATGTAGAAAAGGTTAACAAACATTCAGAACTTTGATCTGAGTCTGTGTCTATATTGAGTGCTCCTGGCTTTGCATCCTAGAGGGAGTCAGCATGCATGGCGTAGGTGGCAGGCACTCTGCAGGTTTTTTCCCAAACTGTGGCTTCATCCTAGAAAGAGCGTGACACAGCATGGGCAAGGCACAGTCATCTTAGTGATACAGTCCTGTAAGACATCCTGCCTAAGCAGCCAGGATCATAAAGCTAGGGAGGCGTATGGTTCTGGAAACAGATTTGCCAACATACCATTGCATATAGAAAGCATATGTCTGGAATTACAGGTTTTGGAAAAACAGCCTATAACAAGGAGCCTTTCTCTGCTTTGCAGTAGGCTGCTGTCTTCCAAGTATTCAGCTTCTATCATAGGCTTTATGGAAGAATGGCTTGAGTGGATGTTTGTGCTCAGATTTTGAGATGGGTATAATTAGAATATTGCTTTTTACTTCTAACTCTTAAAATGAACCTTTTCTGTAAGAGAAATGGGAAAAATATTTGCTGTGCTTATCATATTTGTCAGATGAGTATTTTATGATTTATATTGCCTTGCATTACTCTCTCAAAAAACAAACAAACAAACAAAACAACAAAAAACCCCACACTTTTGCTGTTCTCATTGTGAATGCATCCAACAGGAATATTTCCATCAAGATTTCTGGCATGTTTTGCAACAGTGCTAGGCTTGTATAGATAGAGAAAGAATTTGGTCCAAAGTAAGTCAAAATATGTGAAGAGTGACTTAAAGTTGTTAAATGCAAACATGTAAAAGATGACTTTACAAATATTTAACTAGTATCCTGTAATTGTATGGGTTTAAACATAATATAAGTGTTTACTATATATAGTTTAAACAGTATGCACCAGAAGTAGAGTGAAATGGTTGTGGTGGACCTTCGGGTCACTGCAGCTTGAGGAATGCACAAGGCAGTTTGCTCAGGTCTAGCATAGGTTTCTCAGCGCTACAGTGACACAGGCAAGCCTTGATGCCTGATCTAGAAGTCTGTTCACAGCTGTTTTCAGAAGCTTATCTGAGAAACAAACACCTGTATATGATATACGTGTGTAGACATAGCCAGTTTCTTCCAGCATTTTAATTAAAAAAAAAAAATAAAAATAAGAATAAAAACCTTAGAGCTGAAAATTACTTAATACAGCAAGTCATTGTACATGAGTGCTGAGTAATGTACCTTGAGTAAATTCTAGAAAAGTAAGTTATGTTGTTGACACATTAAGCCTTATCCCCTTTTGGATAAGTAGGGATGAACTGTGATTTGTTTTGGATGATGTGCAGCTGTTCTTTGGCTGAATTGTTTTGATGGAGTTCTCTGTTGTGTTGGCACCTGTGGAATAGTATTTGCACGTATTTCTTTTCTTCACTGGAGTCGTGGCACTTTTTCTTTCATGTGCAGTGAGTCGATAACTTACAGACAAGGGTTTGTTTAATTCACTTTTGTGAGGGGAGAATACAGTGAAAGAGGTGGAAAGGAGCATTGATTGGAAATGTAAGAAAATATGTATAAACAGAAGTGACTTGTGAAAGATGCAACAGGCTCCAGCATGCCATTATTTCTTCTCTCTCTCTCTTTTTATTTTATTTTATTTTATTTTATTTTATTTTATTTTATTTTATTTTATTTTATTTTATTTTATTTTATTTTATTTTATTTTATTTTATTTTCAGACAGAGAAATACTTGTTTTCGTGTTGTTGTTTTGAGTGAATTTGTTACTCACAGAAATAGATCATAATGGGAAGCTTAAAAGGAGGACTTAACAATCACACTGAAATTGACAACAATGACACACAGAAATTACTTAAGAATATCCCGTTTTTCTCAGCCCTCACTTTGAAATAGCTAGGCACAATGGAGTCCAGAAATGCCACAGCTAAGAGTTCACCTGTGCACCTAACTTGATCCTTAAAGAGTGAAGTGCTGCAAATAAATCCCAGAACAGGGCATGCTGATGAGTGAGCAGGTGGATTGCCTCTTGCCAGCTGTGGCAGCTCACTTGATGGATTCTCCTGAGGTTAATGAAACAGCGTGGCACATCAGAGCAGAGGCTTCTGACTTGTCTCACTCCCTTTCAAGGGGATGATAATATAACACAAGTATCACAGGAAGGGAAGGTCTAAGCTATGCTAAAATCATTATACAACTTCAGGAAGACAGGGATTATCCTATCATCCTTAGATTAGATACGTTTAATTAGAATAACTTCAGCATGCAGTAATATATTACATTTTTCTTATGATAAGATTAGTGATTTTGTTGTACCGATGCCACCCAGAGATTTCTGTTAATATTGCAAATCTGATGGTTTTCAACAGTATTATTATTAATTTGAAGTTTCTTTGAGAAGGTGGTTCTGCATATGTCTAACTTTTTGCTCTCTATTTGCACAAAAGGACACCATTGCATGAGGTACCATATACGTACACTGTAAACACTAGTGATTTTTTAAAACATCTTTTAATTTGCTAATGAAATTTGTACAGTTTTAGTCTCATCTCTTGATTTCATTTCTTACCATTAAAGATCACTTCTGAATTCATTTCTAAACAAGCCATTCTTTTCCTTGTCAATTTATTTGTCTGTTTACTGTAAATCTTCTTTGAAGGACTGAATAATGAAACCTAGGTTGGAGAGGACTTTATTTGTGGAGAACTGCAGAGCTTAGCAGCCCTTGGCTAGTCTCTGACAATGTACTCCAGACAAACCAGAGCCTGTTGGGCAGACAATATTTTTAAAGCAAAAATGAGATGGATTTCTGGACTTTCATTATTTGTATGAGTATCCAATGCTGTCACACCCAGCCTTGGTTGTTATCCTCCTTTGTCTATAAAGTTCTTTAGGAGACTCCTTTGACCTTTCCTACAAGCTGAGGGGACTTCAGTGTGTTTGCTGTGCCATGGGTTTATGAGCCATGGCAAACTTTGCTTCCTAAGCTATTATAATAAGAAACAAACCACAGAAGACCTTGAAAAACCCATTGTGATTCACAGCATGTCATGAGATTTTGAGAAAACTGCAGCTCTCTCTGACTCTTTTGACACCAGTCTTTTAATTCCATGGGAAAATATCCATTTTCTTTCAGGAATGCATTTAAGGCCTGCAGATTTCAGTCCAATATTAGTGGGATGTATTGGCTAATGATAGAAACATATTATGGTAGTACTGAAAGGACCCACCATGTGTTGGAGACCTGTTGTTGTGATTGTATGTAAACAACGTATACACTTTTGCATGCACAGCTTCAAGTCTGAGAACAGTATCAGTGGGAATGTAAATGTATGTACTTGACTTTAAAGGTGAGGAGGAAAAAACAGGTTGAAGGTGTGTCTGAATAATGTTTTCAGTATCAGGAGTGAGAACAGAGACTTCACTGAAGGGCTAACTGTTTTATTCTGTTGCACCTGTGGTGAAGGTAGGGCAAAAGGAGGGAATGCCAGGAGTCAGCGAGAACTGTGAAATGGAGGGACTGCTGTAGCTTGTCACCTGTATCAGCAAGCAGTAAAGCAAGGTTACATGTCAGCAGGCAGCTTAATTAAATTATGCCTTTATTTATCATGTCGTATACAAAATATATAGCTGTGCTATTTTTTCAAGCATGTCATGTTGCATCTATGTGATAAGCATTAATAAAATGAAATTATTATCATTACCACGAGTTTTTAGTTCTAAGAAAAATATTTGATAGACCTTTAATAGCTTCTTACACATTTCTGACTCTATGGAGATAATTCATAACAGGATGGAAAGGCCTTGTTTCATCTACATATTTTCAGCTAGATTTTGGTGTTTAGATGATGTTATATCTAATTATGCAAATAAATCAACAGAATAGACTTTCTGTACTGTAACTCAAAGCAGAATTTTACCAATAAGCTTTTATTTTAACAATTGTGTTTTGCTTGATTGTCTTTTTTGGTTTTGTTTGCTTGTTTTCCCACATGGAAATATCACAAAGTTGAACTTTTATTCCATAAAGGCTTGTTCCTGTGAGATACATTATGCCACTCTGGCACACAAGACACAGTTTCAGAGTATTTGCTGCAAAAAATGTCTCTTGCTGCCATTTGCTCTTCCTGATCTTATTCACTCAGGCAAGAATGATGTTGAATGCAACAGAGAAAGGATAAAATAATTTATTGTTTGGGATGACAGAGGGGAATCAGATTTCAGATAGATTTCTTAACAAGTCCTCATTCTCTTCTCACTTTTTCCTGGGCTTGTCTTGACCCACCTGGCCTCTGTCCCCTTGCTCCAAACCTGGAAATGGTCTTGACCACCTCCTTGCTATACCTTGAAGCTTTATTTTGCCATGCCAAAACAGCAGAACAAGTGGAAGAGAATTGCTTCCTTGAATCTGATAGACTTCTGGAGTGAGCACATGTCCTGGTCACTTCCAGCCCCTGGTGCATCCTCTGCTGTCTGTCTTGGTTGGACTCAAAGCCTGAGTAATAGCTTCTGCCTTTTGTGCAGCTTTCAAGTCCTGAATGAGAGTGATATTCTTAAAGACTTACATCTCTATTTCCTTATCTTCTTGTCCTACCTAATTTCTCAACTTTTTTTTTTTTTTTTTAATTTGCAATTGATTATTTCATATGAAAGGTGTTACTGAACAGTTGAGGTTGTAAAATCAAGTACACAAATGTTAGGAAATGTCTGTGTCAGGCTTTCCTGTGTAGCCTTATATGTATAAATATAAATAGATAAATATATATAAGACTAAATAGGCATATAGTGTGTGTGTGTAAGTGTAAATACATATATATATATTTCTCTTACTGAATCCTGCTAGGTTCTATGCACAGCATGTGTAGCAGTAGCTGGTGGCAGCTGTAACCACAGTTATTTAATATGTGGCCCCATCCCCTCTCCTGCCCTGTTTTTGAGAACCTATCCAGCACAGATGGAAACAACAGTGAATTTAGCTACAAATTCTGCAGAACGTGTACAAACTGGCATTACAGTCCTGTAATTGCCCAGATGCATACAGGCTGTCATTAAAAATACAGAAGTTAGTTTTCTGACACCCAAGTGATTCTACTGCATGGTTCCATCTGTTTTTTTCCAAATATATGATGCTACTGCTTCTGCAGAGTACATTTAATGTTTCTCTGCAATGGCAGAAAACATTTGGACACAGAATAACATTTTTCTCTGGGGCCCTCTCCGTAGGAATAGATGACCTACTTGTGCTAAAAACTTTAATATTTAAATTAAGAACAAATCATCCTGAAACAGGCACCAGACATGGATTATTTCAACCCAAACATTTTCAAAAGTGAAAATATGCATGTGAGCAAAGAAGGGAGTTTATAATGGGGGTTGACAACCTAAGCCATAGCTGGGGATACTAGTTCCAAAAATGACACTGCCCTGCCACTCTCAGTGGTTGGTATTGACTCTGTGTCTCAAATGGGCATGACCAGGTGTTCATCTTTGGTATTTTTTTATTGTCTTTTTCATATATGCAGTCCATAAGTCGATAGTTCCACAGCCTGTTGTGTTATACATACATAGCCCTATTTATCTTTTACATATGTTCCAGACAACAGATTTACATCAAACATTTAGAATAAAATAAGTGTTTTGATATCCTAAGAACTGGGGAAAAGACTTTTGAGGAAAAGGCTTCTTTGTAACTCCATTTTCTTTAAAGAACTTAAATAATTATTGAAATTTTAGGAGCTCAATGTGTCTGTGTAAAAGTAAATGAATCTTGCTCTGTTCCCAGAACAATGTTTGTGGTGCTAGAAAAAACACTGGTTTTGTGGGAGTAAAAATAATAGTAATACAAGTATATAAGGAGCTGGCATACAGTTACTTATGAGTGCTTAACTTTGCAACTAGAAATAGGTTCATATTCTGAATAAAAGTAAAGCTTGTTGCTGAATTTCAGCAGCTTATCCACTTGTCTGCTCTGTGCTTTATGTAGCACTACATTGGTCTGAGAAAGATAGGTTAAAAAAAATGTTCATTTGAATTTCAAGCATGTTCCCTCTTACCTCCCTCATGTCTCAACCTTTTTATTGTGAAAATGATGAAAATTCAAATTTGCTCATTTTCCTCATTGCTTTCCACTTGTTCAGATGTTCATTAAAGAAGAAAACAAAAAATGCTAGTCCTTATCTGCTTCTGATGCATGGAAAATTAATCTGACTTCATTTGTGTATCTACCAGCTTATTGTAATTGTACTGTGTTGTTGTCTGCTTTACCTAGGGAGGAAAAACATCTGGCTTATAAATCAGAACACAATTAGAAAGTTTCATTCAAATATTAATTGGGTGACTGCCCAACCTGTTTCGTAAGTCTATAGTGAAGATTATGTGGTAGTAATATTGCCTATCTTTCTTTGGAGGACCATACTAAGAAAACCTGCAGCCCCACAGTATCTGCAAATGTAATGCTGACTGCCTGATGTATTACAACTAAGACATTTACAGTAACATTTATTTCTTTTTCATTGTTTTAGAAATTGCCCCTTGGTTACATGTGTTCAGAGCAGAAGATGCTGTAGACTTCTCACAGTTAACATTTGATCCGGGACAAAAAGAGCTTATTGCTGGAGCAAGGTGAGAAATATCTTTTCTTTCCATGTTTCATCAGGTTGGATTTTGTTCTTTCAAAAGTAATATCGAGTCAAATTCTAACATCGGATTGCTCTCATGACTTCCCTGCTTTCCACACCCACTCACCTGAAGTGTGTGTGTTTATTTCTCTTATTCCTGACCAGAGTTGGAAGATGGAGTGCCTGGTATCAAGGAATGCATAGTAGCTTGTACTTTTCTCATTTTAAAGAGGAATGTCCTGGAGTATTCTCAAACTTTAGATGCATACAACAAGGGAGATGCTTTATGACACTGTGACAAAAGTTAGTACAGCATAAAACTTGTAATGATCCCAACTTTGGCTATACAATACTGCTGTTCTTGCCTGGGTGATTCTAATAATTAATTATTCATTGCAGTTACGAACTGTTAAAGTCTGCAGAATTAGTGGTGAAGTCAGTGATAATCGTTTCCTCACAGTAAGACAGTACTTTGCAAGCTGTGATAAATAGCGATCCTGTCTTTGGTGTCAACACTGAAGCAGCATCAGTCATTAAACACCAGTTTTTATTCCCTTAGCATATGAAGTATAGTAAAATGTTTTTGTTAGCAAAGATGTTATCCAACTAACTTATTATTTAAATCTTCCTTTGAATATATTTTACTGTCTAAAATTTATGAACTTCCAGTCACTTCATATTTCTGATACATTTAGCATTAGAGTATGATTCTGTTTCCCAATTTGTTTCTTAGTTGAAATTGAGGTTGATTGTATGGAACTGTAAAATGCACTGCAAAAAATTTTTGCCCCTGTAAGGGGGAAACATTTCTGTTTATGTAGTAGATACTTATGTCTGGCACACCTGAAATGGGATTTACTGTGTGCTCATGTTGATTTGCTATTCTGTAAGCTGCCAAATGAAATGAGGCATAATGCTGTATAAAGACAGCCAGTGTAAGTCAGAGCTGTCTGAGCCTCTCCACAGTCACATGAAGTTGCATCTTGGATCAATGCACACTGTATGGATCTCAATAAACTATGAAAAAAAAAAAAAAAAAGACTTTTTTTTGTCCATACTATTCATGTAGCTTCTGAATCTCAGGGAAGAATATGTCCTCTAGAACTTGTGCTTTCAGTGAAGTCTTTTGAATCATTATGGGATAAGCTGCAAATGATTTTCTTGAATAGTCAGTGACTATGAAAAAATACCACTTGCCAATTCTGCCTTTTGCAAAAGGCTCAATGCAGTAGGAGCAATAGGATTCATTTGGTTTCTCTGCAAGTTACTACAACTTCACAGCTTCATATCTCTTACTATGGCTAAAATTGCATAAATAAAAATAGTATTGTTAAAAGCACAACAGAAATCTTTGTTTTCTGCAGTGTAGATGGTTATTAAGTGTTCATTAATTTGGTAGATTTTTCTGTTCCTTATTTAATATTATGTATTTCTATTCTGAATGTTGAGCTTTTCCACACTGCTGTTTTTTTATTTTTTTTTTTTTTGTTTTGTTTTCCTGCATTTATCTTCAGGTTTCCCAAACTGTTCGTATTATTGTTATTAGTATCTTCTTTTCAATACATTTTTTTTCCTTAATGCATTGTGCCAGACTATTTGGTGAAAGGCGTTGTGTGTCATGGGGTCATAGATTCAGTAGATGGGGAACCAGTTGCTGTGGTGCTCTAGTCCCCCAGATTGCAAGTGTTGGTCTTGCATCTTTTACATGGAGTCTGCCTAATCATGCAGAATGAATCCACTCATGTGGAATGTGATGTAGACTTTTCAGCTCATTTTCAGGAGTGATGTTTGCAGTCTTTTGATGGGTGTTGGGAACATGTGAACTTTTGCAAATTTTGAGAAGAGAGAAATTGAACTTTTGAATGACTGTGTGTGTATCGAGTTATCAGTTCCTTGTGTTTTTCTTTAAAACATTGCTTGTAGACATGCTTTACATAAAGTTATCTGAACAGAGCATAAATATTGCTGTATTTGTACTGTGGCCTGTGGATTAAATTTTAGTTAAAGTTTCTTGCACATCTGCTTCACAGGCTTCACATTTCCTAAGAATGGTGAGAGGAATTCCTTTTCTGTCCTAAGCCATAAATGTGCTCTCATAAAACATAATGAGGAGAATGCACTGTTAATTCCTTATCCCCTGTGAAATATCTTTTGATATACAATCACTTCTCTTGAACTATTCCTACAAATGAGAGATTGAGAATCATAGAATCATTCAGATTGGAAAAGACCTCTAAGATTATCTAGTTCCACCTTTAACCTTGTACTGACAAGGCACTAATAGCACTAAACCACTAAACCATGCTACTATGTTCTAAATCTACACGTTTCTTGAAGATCTCCAGGGACAGTGACTCAACCATTTCCCTGGGCAGTCTATTCCAATGCTACACACCCCTTTCAGTAAAGAAATTTCTCCTAATACCTGGTACAACTTGGAGGCCAAGAAGAGCCCAATCCCCAACTTGCTACAACCTTGTTTAAAGTGATTGTAAAGTACAGTAAAGTCTCCCTGAGCTTTCTCTTCTCCAAGCTAAACAATCATAGAATCCCAGCTCCCTCAGCTGCCACTCATAAGTATTGTTTTCTAGACCCTTCACCAGCTTTACTGGCATTCTTTGGAGATGCTCCAGCACCTCAATGTCCTTCTTGTAATGAGGGGCCCAAAACTGAACACAGTATTCAGGGGTGTGGCCTCACCAGAGCAGAGTACAGGGGGACAATAACTTCCGTTGTTCTGCTGTCCACACTGCTTCTGATACAAGCTAGGATGCTGTTGGCCTCCTTCACCACCTGAGCACACTGCTGGCTCATTCAGATGGCTATCAACCAATACTGCCAGGTCCCTTTCCACCAGGCAGCTTTGCAGCTGCTCTTCCCACAGCCTGTAACATTGCACGTTTTTTTTTGCGCCCCAGCTGCACCTAGCACTTAGCCTTGTTGAACATCATCAAGCTGGCCTCATCCCATCAACCTAGCCTCTCCAGATCCCTCTGCAGAGACCTCCTGTGCTTGGTCAGATCAACACTTGTGCCCAACTTGGTGTCATCTGCAAACTTACTGAGGGTGAACTCAATGCCCTTGTCCAGATCATTGACAAAGATATTGAAGAGAACTGGCCCCAATACTGAGCCCTGGGGGACACCACTTGTGATGGGCCTCCAGATGTATATAACTCTGTTCACCATGGCTCTTTGTGCTACCCATCCAGGCCTTGAGTAGCCAGCTTCTTCTGGAGAATGCTGTGGGAAATGGTGTCAAAAGCCTTACTGAAGTCTAGGTAGACCACACCCACAGCCTTTCCCTCATCCATTGAGGGCATCTCTGTATTGTAGAAGGAGATCAGGTTCATCAGGCAGGACCCTGGTAAACCCCTGCTGACTGGACCTGCTCACCTTGTTGTCCTATAAGTACCGCATGGTGGTACTCAAGATAATCTGCTCCATGAGCTTCCCTGACACTGAGGTCAGACTGAGGCATCACTTTTGTTAGCCTCCATTTCAATGGGACCTCCCCTGGTAGCCAGGACTGCTGATAAAAAAAATATACGTATATATATATATATATTTATATATATATATATATATATATACACACACACACACACACATAATCTTCTTATGTTCTTGTACTAGCAGATTTCATTACTGAAAAACCAATAGCTATGTCACGTGATTTCACTAAGATCAGAACAGTTAAAAGTTCCTTTTTCAGTTGTGAAACTGATAATTCATAGTCTTCTAACATATTTTTTCCCTTGTGTAGTCAGTCATTCAGTAGCAGTGTGACACATGGCAAAGCTACAAATAAACTTGTATTAACGTATTACTTGGTTTACACTGTCAAGAGAAATATAGCCATTATGATTTACTTCTCAAGCATCCAAACAAAACTGGAGGGTGGAGCCTGTACCTCTACACTTTTGCTTTAGTTAAGGTGGTGTTCTTCAAAACTGATTTTCATAGCCCAGAGCTGTGTTCTGGCTCATCTTAAGTTATAATTGCATTTTCTTGCCATAGTGGAGTTTAGTGAACTCTTTGCCAAAATTTCTCTATCTCGGAAGCCAAATGAAACAGTGTTGTGAAATTTCAATACTATTGAAATTCCTAAATTCCATTTCCGTCACTGATATTGACAGTGAATGATGTTCTTTTAGCGTCAAAATTCTACAATCTCTGAAGAGGTTCATGACTTTTTTATCTTAATGAGCAAGGTGGAGAGTATCCCGTCTGGGATTCATTCTGGATTCCCACAGGGGGCTGCCAATGTCATACAGCTATATAAAAAACGCAAATAAGATCTCATAATTCATTGAAAACTATCTCCAGCAGTGACATAGAAGAATTGACACCATTGTGCAAGATACCTGGAAGACCTAAACTGTAGCAGGAAAAAAAAATAAAAAATTCCTGAAATTGGAAAAAGGTGTAAGGAAAGCCTGCTAAAAGAAGTGGGTTGGAGGTTGGAATTAGTGTAGGGAAAAAAGGCTGAGCCTGTGCACAGTAACTGCCCATGAATCCATCAGTGAGTACATCTAGGGAAGGAAATAGCTGTGTAAACTATACAGTAACATTGGCAGAAAACCAAATAATTTTAAGTTGGACATGGGTAATTTCATCAAGAAACAATGAGTTTTGTCACATTTTATCAGTGTGAACAAAACAAGAAAACAACTATTTTTTTGAGATGGAGAACTCTAAATATATGAAAGGGACGCTATATTATAGCATTTGCCATATCAGGCAATTACCAGAAAGGTCATATCCAGTCCTGTATTGCTAAAATTAATCTTTCTTACCTATTTTGGGAAATAAAATTGGTCCTCTGGATGTCTGTGGATATTCTGTAGTTGCTGTGCAAAAACACTTTTTTTTTTTTTTTTTTTTTTTCCACCTGAGCACAGGTTGTCCTCCAGTCCTCATGAGAAATCTCCAGTTGATATTTTGTTTTGCAAAATGTCCAGCTCTCTTACAGGTTTTAGGTTAATTAATTTGAAGTATACTTGTCCTATTTCAGTTTTGTTACACCATTCACACTCCATTCTGTGAGTGTTATCTTAAGTTGTCCAGTACTTGCTCACACTTTCACACTTTCAGTTTAATCATCCCATCTGCCCTGGCACTAGTATTTTCCTTGTGCTGAGGAGTTGCTTAAGTTTTGGAATAACTGCTCCATTTCCTCATTTCACCACACCCATCCAGGAGAAAGATTGGCAGTCTGAGTAAAGCTTGGGTTTTGCTCAGTCTGGTTCATTTTTGGAGTGTGCACACTTAGTTTCTCTGAATGCAGTTGAAAGAAGTAACTATAGTCAATTTTTGTTGTTTGCCTCTCAAATTTCTCACAGATCTTGCACCTCAACTGTGGCAGATATTTCTCTCTTAGGTCGCAGTCATATGTTTTTTCCTATCATGAAGTGCAATGCTTATTTGTGACTGCTGTATTTTCTGCATATTGCTATATGATACAGGACCAATTATACCTTCGATTGTAATGTTAAAAGGAAAGCTAGCAGTGCTGTTGAGTTTACACAGGTTTTGTGTCAAGTAACATTGTCAACCTTTAACCTCTTCCAATGTAAGAGGTCTGGTTAATAACATATTTTGAATCTGAAGCATAAGAGTTGTAATACTTTTGTTTTAAACCATATAATTCTGTCTTCTGTCAACCTGCTGTGCAAATTGAAATATATGTGTACTATTGGTGAGGGCTTCAGAGGGAGAGGAATATCTTTTAAAATGATGGATGAGTTAGCCTGGATCTCAGTAACAACTTATAGTTGTCCTGCTTTCCTGGTACCCTTTACCACAAGTTGCTTGAGTAGAAAAAGTAATTTAGCTAGCTTCGAGAAATAAGTGGAATAGGGTAGAAGAGGTGGGTACAAGGAAATAAAAAGGTAGAGGGAGAAGTTGTATTACCCAACATTGATGTAACCATCCAAAGTGCATACTAAAGACAAGCAAAGATTAAAGTTCAATTTCTTAAGTTAAATTCGGGGAAGAAGAATTACTTGTATTGTAATTATGTATTATGTGTTTTAAAATTAGCATGTTAAAATTAGCAAGAACATGACAGATTTTTCAATATGTCGGGTTTAGATTTAATGTAAGAAGAACTGCTTCTAGTAATAGGTTTATGTTAAATTGGATGAGATTATACATGTAAGTAAAATGAAATGAAAGAAAAGAAAATAATTAATAGTTTCATGAGGGACTCTATACAGAAAGAATTCAGTATGGATGTAGAACAGCTGTCAGTATATTACAGGAATACTATTGGCTTTTGACATAGTTTCATGGGAATATAGCTACATTGCCCTATCTTTACAGCTTGCCACAGGCATTTTTCTTAGCATCATGTATGACCTGGCAGACAAAATAAATGAGCTCTTTTGCAAACTGAAACCTTCAAGGGATCTCATTTATTTTCTTAAAAAAAAAAAAAAAAAAAAAAAAAAAAAGGCACCATATAGCAAGACAATTTACTTTTATAATTAAGTGGCATCAGCAAAGGATTACTCTTAGGGCATTAGCTACTCACTGAGCTCAGGGAAATGAGAGGCTGTTTCTTTGTTTATCTTATTCTGATAAATCCTGATAAAATATTCAGTTGAACATTTCTGTGTGTGCTATTTAGTGGACTGACTTAGCACCTAATCAAATATGATAATGAATACTATGTTTTGAAATGCCAGTAAGCATGGATTTCCCCAAGAACAACTCAGCCTTCTTTTCCTAGTGAAAAGTGCACCTTTGTGAAAGTGCTTTGTCATATCTCCTGTGGTGACTTTTTTTTTTTTTGGCTCCTGGAAAGGTCAATTGAGTAGGGAAAAGACCTGCTCAGGGGCAGGATACAGCAGTGTCTGAATTGCCCTGGCAAATTGTTCATTGCCTTGTTTCTCCTCATTCCCAGACAACACAGTAAACACTTACTGACTCTAGCTTTTATAAATCAAAAAGTGTTAAAAGTGTACGAGACGTTTTGGTAAACCAAGAGCCAACTTAGAATCCTGTCTCAAACCTAGTAGATCAGGGCAGAAATCCTGAGGTTTGAAATAATGGGTTACATTTTCCTTTTAATACATTCTTATTCTTTTATTTTTTTATTTTTATTTTTTGTGACTTTTTCATTATTTCTTTTTCCTTAATGCTTTTAATCAGGCCATACCAGAATACATACCAGAATATAGCAGAATAAGATTGTTTAAATGAAAAGGAAAATAATCTTCTTCTCTCCAAGCTTCTTCTGATTGAAATTGTGAACTGGCAGGAGCCTTACTGGAGGTCATTCTCGAGACGTGGTAATTTAGTTTTTACGATTCAAGTTTGGCTAGTTCAATTGTGCTCTAAAATTTGATAGTTGCTTATCAGAAATTGATTTCAAAGCTATTCAACTTTTTTTTTTTTTTTTAATTAGATAATATATCTTTAGACATATTGTTTGTGGATTTTTTTTGTCTGTTTGTTCTGTTTCTAACACAGAACATCTTAAACAAGAACACAGAACATCTTAAACAGTGGCTTTCTCCTGTATATTCTTCTGCAAGTTAATTAAATTTGCTTTGAGGTTTAAAATTTGCTTGGAGGTGGCTTATTGCCTCAGTCACTCCTTATCTTGTTGATGAAGGACTGTAACAGTATGCCTTTTCACTTAATTAGATGTGTGTTTGGGAACGTTAATTTGAACCATTACTACTACTTCCCACAATAACAGAAAGGCAAATTAAAGGATTCATTAACTAGTGGTTTAAGGATCACTAATAAAGGAATAAATAACTGTACAGGTTTGCTTCTTGCTGTTGTCTGCTCCCAGCAGGAGAATCTGAGAGCTTCTTGTTAATGAGATGTTCTGAGCATATTGGGAGAATACGCAGGCAACAGGAATTAGCTGCTGTATTCTCTGAACATCAGTAACATCAGTCTGGGTTTTATTGCTCATTTAAGACATTGTTGGGAGTAATCAATGTCTGTCCTTTCACTGATTGATTTGATGTCATCTCAGGTATGGTTTAATGTTAAACCTAAGAAAAAGTATCATCCTACTGCTGCTGGGGAAAAAAAAAAAAAAAAAAAAAAAAAAGGGTCTTTCTCCCTCTACTTGTCTTCCTTTCCTACTTTGCTACTGGATTCCTAAATATTTTTAAAAGCTTGTCCTCATGCCCATGTCTTCCTCCACTACGCAATTTTCCCCTCCTGTGCAACAGCTCTTGCAATAATCTGATTGCTAAGTAAGACTAGCCAATTCTCTAATCCCACAAAAATTATTACTTTTCTTGTGCTGGCTTAATGTCTTGCTATTCTTTAGTGAAACTAAAATGATGTATCATCAGATGAGCTCTGGAGTTAGCCCAGGGTAAGATGAAAAGAGATGAGGTAAGGGTAAACGAAGCTTTTATAGCAGAGAATGCTGTTATTTCACTGTAAACCATCTTTAGAAATGGTATCAAAGGAGAAGTGTTCTGAATTTACCTGTCTTTAACCGAATTCATTAATGCGTTTTTAATTAATTAATAATGTGTTTTAATTAATACACTTGATCTATGCTAGTTGTATGTCCTGCTGCAAAATATGTCAACTTCTGCCTTCCTTTGCTTCCCTGTTGGTGTTCTCATGCTGTTCACCTTCTTTCTTCTGCAATGGATGTCAGTCCTAACATAATGTTTCAGTCCTAAGTTACCAACAGATAGATTGTGTCTGCTGAACCTGTCTCCTTCTGTGTGCCTTAACAGCACTGGAATGTAGGGCAGGGTTCTGCTGCCTTAGAGTCTGATAACATGATATAGAAATCCTAGAGAGCAGCAGTGGCATCTGTGAAGGACTCTCTTCCACCTCTGAAATACTGGTGCCTTGCATGAGTCAATGCAGACCCCTGTGGAGTGGCTGCACTCATCTTGTGACAGGGCCGCTCAGTGTGCATGTAGGCCACAGTACTCACACCATGACTTCAGCCAGAAAATGTAACAGTGCAACCTTGCATACTGTGTATAAGACCTTCACTTCAGTAGATTTGATGGGAGTGAGATTGCATTTCATATAGAGAAGCGTTGGCATCATGTGCTTACCATAGTATGCATCCTCCTTCTGAGTTTCCCATGTACAGCAAATTTCCATTGAAAGGAGGGGCTGTGTTGGAAACAAACTGCTCTGCTGAAGGACTGCAGCATGACCACATGAAGGGAAACTGAAGATTTGAAAATGTGGACCATCAAGTTTAGTATCTCCCTCCTTAAACACTTTAGTATTAACATGACTATTTTTTTTTTTTTCATGTTGCTGTTGCAGTATCTTAACAAAATAAATAACTAACTAAATAAAAGACCAGACTTTACTTTCTTAGTCTTTTCACCTTCTCCCCTACAAAACCAGCTTAAACAAATTACACTTGCCAAAGTTGATTACTATGGGAAAGGAGGCTGCAAAAGGTATGAACTGTCTAAAATGTCTATGTTTATCTAAGCCTATTCCCGTTACTGTTTTTTTTGTTTGTTTGTTTTGTTTTGATTTGATTTTTTTTTTTTTGGAAGAGATATAACAGCAAAATTAAATTTAACTTTAAATTAATTAATTTCTTAAACAGTGAAATAGTAACAAGACTACAGAGAACTTACTTGGCTATTTATATGGGAAGGTACTCCATAATATATGCCATATCTGCCAAAACATAAAATCTGGGGGCATATACTTTGAGATATGTGTTGCAACATAAAAGAGTACTAAAAATTTTTGTCAGCCACAGTTATATAATACACAGTTAATGTTTTGTCTGAGGTAATATTTAAGGATAAAACTGAACCTGACAACAGTTAGAATGAATAGCTGAGTAAGTTCACAAACGAGTGTGTATTTAAAACATAATAATCAGGAAAACTTTGATCTGAAGACATCAGAGGACCAGAGGTGACAAATACTCAGTGATCCATTGAGGAACCCAAGTGCTGTCTGAAAGATGCATGGGCTGACAGGAGAAGACAGTAATCTGTGTTTGAGATGGCATGAAGAAGAGTGAGCTCCAGGGCTGCAGAGGCAGGCCACTGGTACCCCTCTGCTTTTTCTGGAGAAGTACTTGGCAAGAAATATGTAGAAGCAATGCCTTACTGTTGGTCCTCTGTACAGGACTTTTTTATGACTTAGGATCTTGAGTCACTGCTAAGGCTGCATGTGGAGCCACATACTATAAAAATTGTTCATCCTGAAAAGTAACTGTCAGAGAATTATCAGTTTTCTGTTTGCAAAGCTCGGTGCCCACTGATCAGCCTGTGATAACCTGAGTCTTCCTCTTTGTCCTTATGAACATTGATAAAACTTGAGTAGTCTTTCATTCCTGTAGCCTGTTTCTTTCATT
Organism: Aythya ferina; assembly: GCF_964211825.1. Classification (NCBI taxonomy): domain Eukaryota; kingdom Metazoa; phylum Chordata; class Aves; order Anseriformes; family Anatidae; genus Aythya; species Aythya ferina. The sequence goes on from NC_140297.1 coordinate 85,898,917, forward strand.
CCTATCACCTTTTGTTCATGATCTCCTGTAATTTTAGAAATTATTAAAGCAGGTCAAAAAGACCAAAGATCACCAAAATTTTTAAGTCAAACAAACATTACCTGGTAGCCTGAAAGTATTTATCCGTGTATATGCAATTTTCACATCTTTGTCATTTATCAAGCTTGTTACTTTATTATTCTCATGCGATATAAGACTTCTATTTCCTGCAAAATCCAGACAAGGATTACTTACTCACCATTTTGCTTTTTATTATTGTAACTTGACCTTTTTCATGTAATAGTTCATAGTCATGTAATAGTCATATAATAGATACCTAATCCACTTGGATTAGGTTTATTTTATTTCTGACATATTATCCTTAGCTCTCTCTCATATTTTTTCTATAATATCTTAATAAACCAAATCAATTTTCTACACCATAAATTTCAATTTATCTACTTTCCTCCTGTTGTTTATTTCCAATTGCTGCTTTTATTACATTGCAAAACTAGAATTGCCTTTTACCAAAATCTTTCCTTTCTTGATCATGGAATTGTGAATTTTTGTTACTAACTGATTCCTTAAGAGCTTATACTTTTGTTGTTGTTCTTAATATTTTTTTTCCTTCCAGTAAATTATGCTAAATTTTATTCCTTCATGTGAATTAATTTATTCAAAGATGTTCAAAGGAAGGAATCTTCTACTGTTTTATTTCCAGGAGATTTGTCAATATCTGTATGGTCATGCCTTGAGTTTTTGATTTAGGCTATCAATTGTAGAGGAAATGAAGCATGCTTTTTTGTTTGTTTGCTATCTTACAATTTTTATTTTTTTTATCTTTTTATTTTTTTTTTTTCCAAAACCTGAGCTTATAGTGCATTCTCTGAAGTGGTATGTGCCACCTTAATGTTCCTTTAATTCACGTCTGTGTTCATTGCAACAGTATTTATCAACAGTATTTATTGTTGTTGTGTTTGAATTTTATGCCCTTCTGTTTCATTAAGAAAAGACTAAAGTGCTAGACTTAACACCCATTATAAACAGTATGCGCTTTCAGTTCTTTATGGATTTTTAATTTTAAGAAGTCCATGTCAAAATGAATTGATCTGCTGTATGTTTCTATGCTTTTATCTGTAGTCATGCTAAATGTATTCACTGTAGTAGACTGGAATACACTACTTTAAAGGAGGGCACTAAAGAATGCTTTTTGTGGTGCTTCATTCAATTTCCACTGATACAAGGGGAATTCTTTGCTATTGAGTTTAGGCAGGCTACATTTTACTTACCATAGTTCAGCTAGGAAAGTTGTTCAGTACCATAATACAAAACAAAATGCTTATTAACTGCTGAAGGAACTCAAAATTCTGTTTTGTCTTGCACTTGTGTTTTCTTCTCATTACAGTGTCTTTCTGCTTGGATTTGCTCTCCTCATTCATTAAGCACAAAATCGAAACACATTTACCAGTTACAGCCAGTGTCAAATTAGTTTAATTCCAGCATGTAATGTTGTATTTGTCTTGCTTTTATTACCACCATATTTGCAGAAGAGGCAGACCTACGTGCTAAAAGGTCTAAAGCTATGCTTCCGAAATTACTTGGTCGTTTTTTATTTCACATCCTTTGTTGCCTTTGAAGCATTCATGCAGTAGAATAAATCTAAACGGAGGTTGAAAAATAGCAATCCACATCACGATCTCAACAACATAACTGAATAAGCATTGTGACCTCTCTCATGAGGGGTATAATGACTCTGTATATATCATGAATTTTGGCATTGACTTTTCCTTTGGGCTGACAAATTTATTGCTATCATAATAAATTTCCAATATGTGTTTTACTATCAGTTACATTATTTTTATTTTTTATAGATTTTTTTTTCCAAATGTCTCTTTTTAATGAGTTTTGTACATTAAACTATTGGATTTATTAAGCTTAATGCAGTCTCGCTAGTTTTACTTAAGTGGAGATGTTCTTATAGGAACAATTCTGATTGCTATCTAGGTAGCTAATTTTCTAGTAGTCCTAGCTTTATTCTTGTAGTAACAGTCACTCTATGCTCTTTATTTACCCAATTTACCTTTATGTTGAAATGGTTTAATGCTTTTAAAATGTCTTGCACTTTGATTTTTTCTTCTTACATTTCTTTCTGCTGGCTTTGTGAAACTGGAGAAAAAAAAAAAAAAAAAAAAAAAAAGTAATTATTTATTGGCAACAACAGGAAGTTAAAAGATGTCCAGTAGTTAGTTTTGGCTCTTGGCTTGTTCATGTGAACATAGACATTTTAGTCTTCCTAATACTTATGGGGTCAATATTTCTAATTTCACTGGATATTTTAATGTGGAAATATAATAATGCTGTGCTCTACTGCATAGGATATAAATTTCATTTTGTAGGGAAAAATATAATAAAAAAAAAACAAAACTGCTTTTCTTTTTCTACAGGATAACATTGTTTTACTTATTTACAATTTGGGACAAATTGTAAAGGTTGAAATGATATAATAATGAAATACCATAGAAAGGCATCATTAATAATATGCTATTTCTTAATCACAGTCTTCAGATGATACATCAGTAATAAATATTCAGTAGATATGTCAAGATGAAGTACCCAAAATGTACATATATGACACTATGTGAAGTACTGACCTGAAAACCAAGAGTATGAGATGAGACTGTGCTCATCTATCTTGGAACAGAGACTGCATTTATTTGTAGAGTGAGATGTGACTCTGATACTACCAAGTTAAGAAAACAGTTTATACCTGCTGGGGATACAGTTCAACTTCTCTGGAAGAAAAGGAGTTATTCTGTTTCTGTAAATGAAAGAAAGATTTGCAATGGCAGTGAAGATGCAGTTCTCTTTAACTTTGATATCTGGAGAGAAAGAAGCACAGTCAGTGACGGTTGATGGAAGTTGTTCCATATACGCAGTGAGATAAGGAACTGTTTTAGTATATGTACTTGTATATTCCCTGTTGAAAATTTCTGAAGAAAACTAAAACCATTAAGGTATTTTTTGTCCTTACAGAGATAGTATAGATAGGGTAGAAAGACAGCATGCATCATCGCCTGACTTCCAATGAATCTTTCGAGTTAATTTGCATTTAGTTTGTGGATGAAGCTTTGTGTAAACATTGTACCATTTTCACTGTTTGCCTGTTTCAGTTCTCTTCATGACTCAAACACATGTGCTTCAATTATTTTTTTTGCTTGTTGGAGGTGGTGGTGATTTCCTTGTTCTAATAACAAATGTTCTGCTTTCTCATATTCTTTTGCCCTTGCTAGTCTGCCTCTTTTATTTTATTATTATTATTATTTTTTATCCCTATAGCAATATCCCTTGGATAGATAGATTTAATTCCTATACATACACAATTTAAGATGGCCATATATGTACTAGAGCCAATAAATAAATGCACAGACATGCACACCAGAGTCCATAAATAAAACTATGATAGAGGTTGTGTTTCTGAGATGCATGATTTTTCAAATAATGTATTTCATTTTTTAGACACAAGATGTGTCTAAAGTTCTGAGGCTCATTTAAAATGTTTATTAGAGACATAAAAAACAGGTCCTAACCATCTGTACCCATTAGAAATATCTCACGCCTGTTTGGAAAGAGTTTGAATTATTATGATAAAAAATGTATCCACATTGTAATTTCTATTATACGTCTACCAATTGCATGGGTGTAATATTGCAGATAGTTTGCAAATATTGCAAAATATTCAAGTTTAAAATTTAAATTTAGTAATCTCTTTATTGCCTGTTTTCAGTCACTTTGTTCAAAAGAATTTGTTGGAATCCGTAAAAAATTAATCTTACATGTTTTTTATGAATAGATTTAAATTACTTGTGGTTTTATTTTCATGTTTCAAAATTCCTTCCTTTTTATCTTTCTTTATAAAACAATCACTCTGTAGTGACCTTAGGTAAGGCGGAATGGCTTTAAATAAGGTCAACAATAAGGAAAAGGGAACTGAAGGAGATTATGCATTTTTTTAAAAGGCATAATGAAAAGAAGAAAAATGGATATGAGAAGAGAATAAGAAAGAAAGTGAAGAGGGAAAGGTGGGCAGGAGGAATATGGAAATGGAGGATGTAAGAAATTTTAGACCTACTACAAAAAAAAAGTATTTGCTAGAGATATGTACCTGCTGAAATCAGTTCAAAGTTGGTGTGCTATTCATACATTTGTATGAGTTCTGTGAACTGAAATTATGGGGGCTACCACCAGAACTGGTTTATTGGAAGAGGTGTAACAGTACACGCTGAAGAAAGTATTCGGTCAGAGGGACACAGTTACCTTTCTGAGTAACCTAACCCATCATTTCCACGGATTTCAAGCAGTGCCTTTGTGCTGCATCTTCTTCATGGTTCACCTGAAATCCTCTTGTGTAGGTATAGCAATACTGTAGTAGAGCAAAAGCGGAGTGAGAAATATTTTTGTAGTAAAAAGATGGATTTTTGTTAAATAGGTTTTGTACATGTGTAGCTCTGATGTAAAAGGAAAACAAAACAAAAACAACTTATTCAGATTTCAAAGAAGTTAAAACAGGTAATGACAAGACTTCAGTCAATTGTGAAAACTCTGTGGCTTCTATAAATGCTTCTTTGTAATGGGATCCTTAAATTCAAACTTTACATATCTGTGGCTGAGTTTGTTGTGCAAGCTTGCCATTATTGTGGAGAGAGATAGACAGCTTTAATCTATGTGTCATCTTATTCTTATTTAGACATCTAACATTGATCATGTGAATCTGCTGAAACAGTATTTCTTGTTGATTCTAAGGGGAGACTGGAGCATATGTTTTGGATGTATAGATATGCAGTGTAGATACTTTATTTCATAGACAGCCTTCAAACTGAAACTCTGTTTTGGAAATTGCCTTAGCCTTTAGGCAAAGGGAAATGTTTTGAAGACAGTCCATGAAAGAAGTTAGTGTGACTGGGAGTCAGGACTCTCTCTCTCTTTTTTTTTTTTTTTAATCTTTAATATTCATTAATTATAACTTTATTTAAATACTAGTAACAATTAACTTTATTTTTTTTTTTGATTTTTTTCCCCAGAAACTACCTCTTCAGGTTGCGGCTTGAGGATCTCTCTCTAATTCAGGTATGTTTAACATTTGTTTTCTTTGAATGATATAGGTTAGGCAGATGTTTTAAAGCAGATAATCAAGATATATTCATAAGCTTTATAACCACAGATAAGTATGCATCTGTTTTTGTCCTCTTTGCTGTATTATGTAAATCGTATTATCCATTTTAACTCCAGATTAGTGTTTGTCCGAGGCCATACAGACCTGATGTTATTTTACTCTCTGCTGTGATTTTTATTAGAGAGGATCTGTACAAAATGGAGGCTGGTAGGATTATGTTCTAACAGAAAAATGTTTTAACTTATTGTGCATTTTGTTAAAGCTTCTTTCTTCAGGCTATATTATTATTATAGAGAAGATAACAATTTTTTTAAAAGAATGATAAATTAAAAAGTGAATTCATACTTGCTAAAGAAAAATTAGACTAATCAAGCAGCAAACTTTCAATGAATAAATCTGGTGTGAACATAAGTGTCAGAATTGAAGTATTGTGTAAAAGGCAGCTATCTGTTGTTTAAAACTTGTTAGAGCTTGGAATTTGAAAATTAAAGGTTTTTAGAAGTGGTTAGGTGTCATAGGTAAGTGTGAATCCCTGATTGGTTTATTGTACCCTGAACTTCATATGACTTCCACACTGAATTTATCATATACAAGCAGTCACATCTTTCCTCAGTCTCCTAAACACCTCAGTGGTGTTCCTTGGTTAGGTTATGTGGGTTTTCTTTCATTATTTTTAACCTTGGCATCATCTGTAACCTTCATCATGCCTGTATTCTTGGCTGTAAGAGTTATTTTAGTAAGTTTAATTAAGTTGTCTAGTTTACTGAGGTAAGGTAATAGGAAAATCACAATGAAATTGAAATTTGTTTTTTCATAATCTTTTAATTTACGTAATTTAAAACTAGCTTTATATTCAGTACTGTAGCTATTACTTCACAAAGTAATACTAAATAGTTAAGCAATGAAAAGTAAAATGCATTGAGGTAAAACTATCTTTGTGATTTGTAGAACACTGTGTGTATGCCTTAATTAGGTTTGAAGTCTTCCTTTACCTTCCTTTACTAGAAACAAGATCTGAAGTTGGCTTATAATTAACCAAAATTGCAGTATTTATAAATAGTCTGTCTGTTGCTAGTGCTTAAGGCTGCAATGCAACGTGCACTTTTAGTACCCAGAATTCAGATTTTTTACTCGTGTGACATACTAGACAACTTGGCTAATAATTTGTGTTAAGCCATGAAGATTATTAATAGGATGCACAGAAAAATCTCTGATGGTGCTGTTGTACTTTTTTTAACAGAGAAAAGCTGAGAACTTATACCTATGAATTAGCAAAATAAAGTTCTCAGCTTTCCTCTGTTAGAAGAAGTATCAGTTGGCTGAGGTCACTAAAGCAGGAGAAATCCATAGATTTCGGAAGTTTATAACTGTGCTAAACTAACCAACACCCACGTGGGTCAGCAAAAAAAATATAAAATTAGGAGAGAAATCCCAATGTTGATTTTATACGAGGTTACTGGATTTTGGTTTTATGAATATGCAGAAGCCTTTAAACAAACAGTCCTCTCAAGTTAACTTTTGGTAGAATTTCTTATTCAGTCTTCAGTGATGTAACACCATTGGTTTACTTCTGTATCTTTAAACCTCTCCCTTTGATGAGATTGTATTTCCAAAAAACAAAGTATGTCATTACCATCTCTTACCAGCATATCTCTACTGCTGCTACTCCGAGTTTCAAAGTTTTCTTCCCTGTTTTGTTCTCTACCGTTATGAAATCTCCATATTTGTCCTTCACAGATCTTTTTATCCTTTTCTTCCCCTGTGCTACCCTTTTGGTCCTGTTAGAGGGCTCCAGGGCTGCCCTTCTCCAACATATTTGCTTGGAGTCTTCCAGGCTGGTGAATGTGCCTGTTATGGAAGCTCTAAGTCAGCTGTGAGATATTTGAAGCCTTTGTTTTGATGCAAGTAATGTAAGGTGTATTCTTTATGACTCCCAAAGTCATTGTGCAACAAATTCAGATAATTTTGTAGTCCTGTGTGGAAAGTATGATTGCAGTCACTGATATAGTCATAAAAATAGGTTTAGGAGTGTTTTTGAGAGGTCATCTAGTCTCTACTGGTACCCCCAGACCAGGATCATGATCACCACTTCTGTCATCATTGGGGGTTACTTGTCTGAACTCTTCTTACAATTTCAGTAGATTCCGTAACTTTTTTCAGCATTTGTTGGGAAATGTTAAGACGCAGAGGGAATCTCTCAAAGTCTTACACTAGAAAGTGTGAAAGCTTTATTAATTTAAGCAACCATAACAATTCTCAAGGAAGCTTTGAATTCAAACTTGGCGGCTTTGAACCTGAAGCCCACCTAAAGACAAGATTGTATTTACTGTACTATATTTATTGTACTGGCAGAATTATTCTTTTAGCATTATTCTTCATGCAGTTGTCATAATATATAAAAACTAAGCTTAATTTTTCCATTTATGTTTCTTTGATTACTTTGCATGAATCAATTTTTGTAAAACTTGTAGGTGTTTCACAAGTTAATTTTCACATCTGGAAAGAAAGGTACATGGTGAAGTGCTAGCTGTAAGATGTTTTCAGTGTGGAAAAATAACAATATGAAAGGGCTGGAAACAATACAACCTATACACCTGTTGTTTAATTATTTTAGAAAATTACTCAAGCTCTATCTTTGTTATCATGTGTGTGAAGAGGGAGGAAAATTGTTGACTCTTCTCATCCAAAGCAGATGCTTCCAGCATGGAAGCAAGGATGTTTGTTAGAATTTGCATCTTCCTTTTCTACGGTTTTCAATTGGATTTTTATAACTGTTTATTTTGTTTACATTGCTGTTTTTTTTTTTTTTTTAAACCTTGATTCATCAGTTTAATCTTTCTTATAGTATGTTTCTATCAGAAAAGAAAGGGAATACCTAACATTTAATCAACCAGTGGTACACCTCAGTTATTTCTGTAATAAATAAGTTTTCCCCATCTGCCATGTTTAAATAGCTATTGGAATAGGTTATTTGGTTTTGTCCACATGCTACTCTTGAGAAGATGTTAATGTTTCATGTTATATGTAACAAACTGGAATAGTAAGAATGAGTTATAAAAAATATATCCTTGTATATCTTGTACAATTTTCATTACATTTTTTAAAAGAAAGACACTGTAATATTATCAGACATTACAGTATTATCAAGTACAACTTTGTAATGGGAAAACTCTCTACAAAGGAACAGAGTACAATAATGACTCCTTGTTTAAACACTTGTTGCAAAAAAAAAAAAAAAAGCTTATATATATATGTGCTTTGTTTTTTTTAAGTATGTAACTGGAAAATAGTTTGAAATGCAAGATAACCTTCCTTTAAAAAAAAAAAAAAAAAAAAAGACATTTAAAATTCAAGTTCTCACAAAAGAAATGCAGAACAGAAATTCATTTATGAAAAGGTTTCTATTACTTTAGTGAAAGTTAATCCCCTGTAAAAGTGAGAGTTAGTGTTAATAGATTGCCTCAGACAGGATGTGTATCTAACATGAGATAGGACTGTTTAGTGAGCTGTCATTGCCCATTGTAGATATATCAAAGATGTCATCTGACATGTCATGGTTCTGTGCTCTGTACTTTATAGGAAAAGCCTATTGTCTGAATGAGCAAGTTCAATACGATGGTGTCTATAGCAAACTGGTATTTGATGTGTCTCAGCAATTTTCTGTGTGTGGGAGAATAAAGAAGAATAAAAAGAGTTAAAGCCCTTTAAAGCTCTCACTGGAGAAGCCTGAGAGTCAAATTGTTCAAAGCTGGCTGTCTGAACAATGTGTGTATGGTGATTATGGATTAGAAAAGAAGCCCTGATTGGGTTGTGGTTGTAGAATGCCAAATATTTTATACTTACTACAGTGTAGCCTCATAGATTTCGTTTTATTATTGAAGGCTTGTTTGTTTTTCATTTGTGAATTTTGTTTTGCTATCTCTCACCTCAAGTAATAGAAGAACATTGCCTAAAAACATTGGCCAAGATGAAACCTGAATTTTCTGAGAAATCTTTTATATTTCTTAAAATGCAAAATCAGAAATCTAAATAGTGGTCAAAAAAAAAAAAAAAAAAAAAAAAAAAAAGTTTGAATAATTATGGTACCTAGGCAGTATGAAGATTAATAGAGGGACTTTGACCTTATGTAGAGAATGGCTGTAACAAAAGTCTTTATTTTTCAACTTAAAAAAAAAAAAAAGAAAATAATGTTTCTAAATTCAAAGATTTGTTAGTGTCTGCCTCCCTGAACCCTGAGTAGTTTGCTGGTACATCTGTAAAGTTCATCACATGGATGAAGATTTGTACATTTCATCAGGGTTGTGAAAAGCTAATACATGCTGTCTTGTAACATTTTTTTAGGACAATTGTGCCATCTTTGTAAGCATGTGTCCTAAAAATGCTTTTATTTACTGTTTGGGTTCACCTTTCTCATCTGAATCTTTTGGCTGTGAAGCCTATTCTCAGTTTGAAATGCCCGGAGGGTTTAAAATCAGCCTATTCCACCTGCTCCTGTAGTTATAGAACTCTCCTGAGGTTTTATGCTCATACTGAATCAACACTTTTTTTTGGTTAAAAATACATATACCTCAAAGTCAATTTTTAAAGGCAATTTTAGCCTCAGTTTATTGCTAAAGAGTCAAATTTTTCACATAAGCCAAAAAGGTTGGAGATTTTTTTTTCTTAATTATTATTGTTGTTATTTAAGTTTAAATACTGGAGTATTAAGCTGATTTTATTTATTTATTTATAATGTAATGGTTAATGAGGTATTCAGGGAAGTAAAGGCAAGATGGGATTTATGAATTGTCAGGAAAAAGAGTTGCTTTGGAGAAAGACTTTAACTAAAGGGAATTCTTGATTTTGTTTGCATGTTTCTAGAGTGTCTGAAGTACTTCCTATACAAGATTGTTCACTTTTATAAGTCATCAATGCCTAGATGGTAGGCTAAATAATGAGTTAATTTGTTATATATTTTGAATATATACTTTGTTTTCTTATGTTAAGCAAAGAGAGAAGCTGATTTTGAGAATTAGTGGTTTTTTTTTTGTTTTTTTTTACAGGTAAATACATAATTAGAACCTGAGACACTTTAGAAATTTAAATGCAGAATATTTTTAACAATACTTGATACTTTTAGGTAGCAAACATTTTTGCTACCTAATACCTTATTTTATTATTATTATTATTTTTTTTTTTTACAATTGCTTGCTATTACAAAGTGGGAGCTTATAAAGTCTTTTGTGAAAGGCTTTTATAACCATGTTTTTGACTATGTGGTGATTTGGCCCAGTCTAGAGAAAATGACATTCCAATAGAGGCATAAAACACTAAGGCTCTCCTTGCAGTTCATTTCTGGGACAGTGCCCTAAGCTTGTGAGAATTCATCACATAGAATCAAATCTTTAATTTATGCTGATATTAAAACCTTTGTTATAATGAACATCACCTTCAGAGATAAAGTTAAGGAACCTGAGCTTTAATCTTTAATTTCCTTATTTTGTTTATTTGCAAAATAAATTGAACCTCTTAAAGGCAGCTTGATGTTTTTTCTGTAGAGCTTTCCTAGACTGTACTTCTGTCCATTTATTTCTGTGTTGCATATTCTTAGTTATTAGTGGAAATGGATGTCTGATTGGGGAAATACATGAAAAAGCCTAATGAATCATCATTTTATTTAGGGGTGAAGCTACCTGTGTGGAAAACAAGATGCAAGAAAAACTTTCTCTGTTTTCACACTCAAAAGCATATGGGAACTAAACTAACCTGAGGATATCCTTAACTTGTTATAGGCTTAGGTTGGCGTTGGTAAAACCCAGAGTACAATGAGATTTAACATTTAATTTGGATCCCTAAGGGGAAAAAAAAAACAACAACAAGAACAAACCAATCAAACAAACACTCAGACTGAGTCCTTCTGTGCCTGATAACTGCTTAAGGGTGAGGGGAGTAGAAGGCATTCCTCCCTATTATGGGTTTCTTTCCTCCTTTCTCATAAGGGACCATCAGCCACTAAAATATTATTTATTCTTTGTCCCTTCATGTATGCATTTGGGGTATGTGAATGAAAAATGGACAACCAGACCAGATAAGTTAGCATTAGTTTGTCATTAAGATTTCCACAAATTCTTCCTGGAGAACTTTGGAAGCAAAAGGAACAACTAGTGCTCAAAACTTTTTCAAAGAAGACTGAGATGAGCAAATCGCAGAGTGACCAGAAGATGGAAGAGCAAGCGCAAACATCTGCTTAGGTGCTATGGATGAGCAAAACTTGAAAAGGTGTTTAAACTCTTACCTTTTGTATAAGATGGTGCTGAGGGGAGAATGTTCTTTTTAAAAAACAAATTGCTGTACATCTGCATATCACAGTTCTACTTCTGCACAATACTTCCTCTTGTTGATCCCTTTCAGATGGTAGACTGTTTGTTTCTATCATATAGCAAATCTGAAAATAATTAAGCATTTGGGGCTTTAAACGAGAGGTAAGAAGTCTTTGTGAAGCTAGAGCTAGTCTTCTGTTGCAGGTAAAGATGGACTTGGTGACTGCTTGTAGTTCCAGTTCTTCTTCTATGTTATCATTAGTATTTTCACAATGTTTTCTGCTTACACTTACAGAGTGTAATAACCTGATTGATGATGAATTTGGCCATCAGTGCATGTTTTCCTGTGTCTAATCTGTACCCCAATGACCTCTTCTACATGTAGTCAAAAGGGGTTTTCTAAAGGTGGATGCAACATGTTATATCGCACAAATGTTGATCTTCACTGCATGTATCTGCAGGGAAACCAGTTAGCAGCAGACAGTGCTTCACTCCCTGGAGGAGTTAAAAAAACAAACAACAGCAACAAAGATACTAAAATAGGCAGTGTTCATAGGTTCACCTACATATTAATGCAGAAGATAGCTACTTAAAAAATATATATATATCCATATTTTGTTGTGTTTGCCCACATTTTCTTCCATTTTTCATTCTGAATATTTTTCTCTGAACGGGATTTTTCACCCACGGGATATTAGTTATATATCTTCTGTATTTGATTTTTTCTTTGTGGGATGTTTTTTTTTTTCTTCTTTCTTATATTCTGAGTTCAAATGCAGATCCCTTTACAAAACCACACAGGGTGCATATGAGGAAGCCAGCTGGATGTATGACTCTTCTGCTTATCCCTGTTTGTCAATCAATTACACTTCACTCCTAGATAACTAGGAGGTTTTAGTCTCCAGAATTTGTAGTATCCTACCCTTCAGTACAGCTTGATATTTGTCATAGAAGGTTAGAAAGAGTCTGGGTGAAGGAAAATAATATTGGCATATTTTCAGTTCTTTGCTGCTGCCTTGTCTTATCTGTGTGTGCATTTTGGGAGTATGGAGGAAAAAAAAAAAAAAAAAAAAGAAGAAAAAGAAAGCTGGGCAAAGACATTGTCATTTGTCATTTATTTGCTGTGTCTGTCATTGTTTTCTGCCAGTACTGAAATACAAGCACAAGTGCATTTCAGATAAATGAGTGTGAACACATCCATTTTGCTAGAGAAGCTTAGCTTTTTATTTTTAGTTTCAATTTCCTACCTCTGCTTGTTAGGCTGCATTTCTTGTGTGCTTACAGTAATTTTCCGTACTGGTTTCACAGCAAAGAAGTAAAATAGGTACTGAATTTTTTCACTACTCCTCATTTCCTTTAGATAATAAATGTGTGTTTTATTTGTAAGATAAAGGGGAAACATGGATCACTGGTGTGTGTGTGTATAAAGCATGAGTGCCTTTGTTCTCATGCGAAATAGAGCTGATTTCAAAAGCTCTATTTTACAGCACATATTTATGAAATAGTTATTAAGGATTTTTTACTGGTATACTTCATCTCATTTTGATTGATTGACTGCCAAATTTTCTCGGTATGTATGGTGTGCAACTAGACTGTACCTGAAAGTAATAGTGGAAATGTCTTTTCATAAGAAGGTGGCGGTTGTGTTTATGTTTTCACAAATATGAATATACTGACACCGCTGCAGAAGAGTAATCACCAAGTAGCATGTTTGAAGGGAAATTAGCTTTTGTTTTCCAAATATCTAGACTGCATAAGACCATGGCATGCTTCAGCTGATTCTGGAGTAAAGTATTCTGGAACAAGTCTGCAATATTTATGGAGGGATGTCTGTTCTCCTCTGAGAATCAGCCTCTTTCCACATAGCCTCTATATTGAAAAAGTGCAGCAATGATAGGAGACTGTACAGAAAATGAAAGCAGAAAATACTAATACAAAGACTGAAAGCAGCTTGTCTTTATTCCTTTATTGTCTTCATTCATATGTCCAGGAGGAGAGTTGGCTACAAGCAGTTCCTGATCAAGGGTTTCAGCTCTTCACCACATAGATGTTTCAGTGTGGAACAATTTAAAAAAAATTCTGGAATATGCAGTATGATTCGAAAGAGATGTCCCTATTATATCTGTGATCCAGGAAATATGCATCTGCATACCAACATCTGCAAATATGATTATCAGATTTTGCTTATAGACACTGGTATGGAACTTCATTGCCTGTTCTGGTCTATAAAAAATAATTTGAGTGAACCACGGTTTGCATGCCACATATATCCTAGATGTAGAGAACAGCAGATCTCAGTTAGAGAGAGGATTGTGTTTTCCAGTGCTGCAGAGATCCATTCAACAGTTCTATCAGGCTTATGGATATAGATACTTTGGGGTAATTTCAAATATAGGAGGTGTGTTCATCTTACACCTCTGTGTATAACATCATCAGTACCTAGTTTAAGGGCACCGTGTGATCCCTTGCCATTATACCTTGCCCTTGCTTGTTAACATGTGAAATTAAAAAACATTTAAGCCAAGATTAAGAGAAAGAGTGCAGTTAAAGGATGCAGCCAGCTGCTGAATTACTCACTATTTCCCTAAGGCAAAAATTTCTGCTCCCTTGATCCCTAGAGAGGAGGTGGACATTCTTCAAGGGCAGGAGACTAGCTTTTGTTTGGTTGGTAGGTTTGTTTTGTTCTCATTTGCTTCTGTGAGTAGGAAAAACAGGAAAGTCTGTTTTGAAGAAAGTATTTGAGAAAACAAAGCTCCTGAATAGAGCATTCCAGGAACGTGGACACTTGGTGCTACAAGCTAATGAAGAGGAAAGGTCTGAGGAACTTACAATAAGAACACTGGTGGGAGAGAAGCCCCCACAGGTGCAAGAGACAGAGTTCTGCTCTCATAAATGGCTGAGGACACAAGGAGGGGCTGTGCTGCTTTCAGTGTGATACTCAGGTCAGCACTACTAAGCCCAATTTAAATGAGGATTGTTTCTCCTAAATGTTTTAAGACACTGTTTAGTTATAGCATAGGGAACTAGTTCTGGTCTGGATTAAGAATAATGATTAAAGTAGCTTCAAGTTCTATTTTGATAGGCATATCTTGTCTTTCTAGAAAAATAAATAAATAAATAAATAAATAAATAAAAGGCCTCTTTTTTTGCCTGTCTTTGTTGTACTGCATTTTCCCCTTGTTTTTAGCAGGTGTTCTTACCTCTTTTGGCATGTATTGTTTTACCCATCCCAGACGGTACCACAACATGATGCTACTGTTGTCAAGTCTGGGAGCTATAAATAATGTCAAAATATGGGAATAATTTTATTTATTAAAAAAAAAAAAAAAACAAAAACAAACAACTAGATGTGCTTTGAAATATATGGTGTTAGGCACATATATGAGATTTCTATATTAAATCACTATTTCAGCTGTTATTTAGGATTTACTTGAAGGCAGGAAAACTTAAAGCGCACTTGATTTAGGTGATGATCTGGCATAATAAATAAATAACTACATTATTTCTATTAATAGCACTTTGATTTTTACTTTATGGGTAAGATTATTGCCTTTTGAGGGCAGCTCAATGAAATGAGCACTTAGGAGTTACACTTGGTCAATGGGGTTTTCCCTATGACAGTATTTCCACTTATTCCCCCAGAATGGAACTTGGAGTCCAAACTTAGGTGCTTAGGCTGTCTGCCCAGTGCGTGGGGGTAGCTTCATACTCAGGAACAGCATCCACCAACATCTGCATTCTAAGCTATCTAATCCAGCCAGGAAATAATGCTGATGGTACATGGAAACATAAATGTCAGCCCATTTTTGAGTTAGGCATCCGTATGGAATTTGACAATAGGGATTTTGTCCATGTTGTCCATGGCTTTCACAGTCAGTAAATTACATGTAAAAAAGTAAACTAAGCTCTTTCTACTGTGGTTTATAAACTGAAATAACAGGTTGAAGTTGAATACCGTATGACTACTAATGAGCGTTCTTAAGCAAGGCTTCATTGCTGACTGAATATAGGCTGGTCTATTACATAATTAACCTTGTTATAGGCTTATTTGCTGTCCATCTGTGCTTTTTTTCATTTTCCTTTTTTCATTTTCTCCTCCCTAATTTTAATACTAGCTTCCCTTCTGGGTTTCTAGTGCCTGGAAAATTATTTATTTTCTTCTCCAGGTCTATAAAATAATTCTATGATATGATGGTGGCTGGTGTATTGAATTGCCAGTCAAATAAAATATAAAATTAAAAAGTATAGATTATTACACAGTCAGGAAATTATAAACTGTAGTGTCTGTACTTGGGCTTGTTCACTTATCTTGAGATGTTTATGGTAATTTAGCTAGAGATAAGTAATGACAAGAATATGATTTGAAGAAAACTTAAATGAGTTAGTCAAACAGGAATTTGATTAGAGGTTAATATTTATACGTGTAGTTGTATATATTTTCCATTATGGAAATTGCTTTCTTGATGAAAACCCATTAGTATTTTTCCCAGGGTATAGCTACCATTGCAGTAATCGGAAACAGTCAACTCCAAAATTGCTTGTGTTTTGGTTTATTTTTTATTGTTTTTATTTAATGATTAAGTTAGGTTTATTAAAAGACCTGAGAAAAATCTCAGAATTCCATATTTATGTTGATACCCAGGGTAAAACAGCATAATGGAAGTCAGTTCTAGGAATAATCAGTAACTGGGGCAGAAGGAAAACAAATTTTGGTTAATTAGTAGTTAAATTATAACTTAATTGTGGCATTGACCATTTTCATATGGTACATGATTCAGTTCCTTACTGTTTTATTCTCTAAATGAAACCTGAAGCAAGGAGGATTTTTCAGATTTTATTGTAAAAAGTTAAGTTGAATCACTCTAGAAAATAAAAGAATTTCTTTTTCTTTTTTTTTTTTTATTTTTTAAATTATTATCATTATTCTTTGACTTTCAGAGCTTTAAAAATGAAAATTTTGAATGAAATGCTAGGTTTGGTATTTTCCCTTTACATTAGTTTTCATTAATTACCTTTAAATATGAATTAGAGAATGCATTCATTCTGAAGTCTCATTGAATGCAGTAGTTCTCCAATATTTGTATGTGCTATTCCTTTTAGGATATTTGTCAGTGGAAATCTCACTTGAAAGGGTTAGAGCCTTAAGCCCAAATCTTTGCCTAGGTATTTGACAGTTCTGTGCAATGGTTCTGTGCCTCCTTGTGCTTATCACAGAGACCTGAAAATATGAAAGGTCAAACTGTTCCTTACTTTTTGAAACCCTGGTGCTATAAGATGAAAACAGGAGAGAGAAGAGAGGTGAGAGAAGGGACTTTATGCAAATTGGAAGCATAGAAAGAAGTCTACATGAACATTCAGATTTTTGCACACATCTTAATTGCCAGTGATGAAGTGGAAGCTTCCTCAATGTTGTTCTTTCCGATTCCTAAATGAATTGCTTCTTTAGTTACTCCAGTAAAACTTTGCATGCTGTTGTCTAAATACCCAGCCATTTAACTAAACTAAAACAAAACAAGAAACAAACAAAGTATCTGGATTAAATTTTATCCTGTCAAACTTGCAGAGAACCGTTGGCAACTGCATTTTTTTTTTTTTTGTACTTAAATTAGGATAACTTTTATTACTGAAGGTTTAATAATAAGCCAGGACAGGTTTAAAGAAACAATAAAGCTTTAAGTTCATAGAAGATCAAAAATCCATCATTGTATATTTATAAAGATTGCTCTAGTTGTGATTCCATAATCTTTTCTCACATGGCTGCCAGCAGTATTACTTGTAGAATATTGTGCTATGCATCTTGAGGAAATAAACTTGTGATTTTGGCATTAATTTAGCAAGTATTTCTCTGTGTCCAAGCCTTTTGTTCATGGAAAAGAATGGAAATTGCATGCTGAATATTTACCAAAAGGCTTACCCTTTTCTTTTAAATTAAGTAACATCTGTTGAAAATGCTAAGATAAAAAGATTGTCCACGATAGAGTGCATATATTTCAATGACACGTACTTTAAACTTGCCTTAAAAATATTGAAACCTTAAGAATATTTTTAATGTAAGGTATTTTATAATTGAAACAATCTTTATAATGTACAACTCATGAAATCAGACTAAATATATTCCCTTTTTTCCTGAAGTACATGTAAGAATAGTAAGTTTTGATGTCTGCTAGATTCAAATGGATGTTTTTTTCCTCTTATCATTGACAGGTTTTACCATGACAGGTTTTCCATATGTTTATACACATGAGATTATGCTTATATGCACTAGTTAAAAACATTTGAGTAGGTGTTTCTAAGGTATTTCTGTAAACATTATTTTTAAATAAATTCATCAGATAAGGACTAACTGCTGTCACACTTCTCTTTAAGTTGGATTCAGATTAAACACTATAATAATACTTCAGATATCCAGTGAAGAAGGCTGAGCAGGAAAGCTGAAAGTTGAGAACTGCTATATGAAAATCCTATCCAAATTATTCTACAAAAACAGTCTTGCTGTGTAAGCAAAGAATATTATTTAACTAAATTTGTACTTTCAGTGATTTTTCTGCATACCCCCAGCTCAGACACAAAAAGGAAGAAATGCTTCCCTTTGCAATTGAGTCAAATTATTCTTATTTCTATAAGATAACATATAAAACATGTTAATTGTTTGATTTCATTTTAATGTGGCTACACATTAAAATGAAGGAATAAGGAATGATAAATCTAGCCAGGCAGACATTGAACAAGTACTTCCCCAGATTTGCCAAAAATTCATTAACATTCCTGATCAAATAAAGGGTAGTGCGATGAAAAGCTGGTTTCTAAAAGGTGAATTCTCCCTTTGACTTGCAAGCTGCAGAGAATAACTAAGCAGGATGGAACAGAGGAAATGAATGAATTATTGTGAATAAAAGCAATCAGGCTGAGACACTGTAAATGCATTTTAGAGTTGATGTGATGTACAAAGCTCATGGAAAGTGTGCAGCTATGGAAGGTCTGTCTCCGCTAATCACCCTTGTGTATTGGGAAAGAAAATATATCTTTTAGCCTGAGATCACAGCCATGCTTGGGCAAATACACTTTTTAGGTGTAGTAAGGGAGATCATACAAGAGAAAGTTCCTAGTTTAGTTCAATAAACAAGTAAAAATCTATTATTTGTTTTTATCTGTGAAGATGATGTAATTTTTACCAGACTTTTCCAGAACAGCAGGTATATGTGCAATGCAAAAAATAACAGAAAGGATCTTGGCATCCTTGCTGGGAGAATCAGCCATACATAAACTCCCTGCTGTTGCTAAATAACCAGTTGAGGGAAAAGCACCAGAAAGCTGGAGGTAACTTTTTTGGGGGTGGGGAGCACAGATTGGATCTAGTTTATGTAGCAAATCAGAGTCAGATGACAGAGCTTTAGTTGACGTAGCCTAGAAAATGGAGGTCTGGAAGATAAAATCTGAGAAGCAAAGAGGGTTAAAACCGGTAGTTTCTTCAAGAAGAATGTGTGATCTGGCTGAATACGTTGCACTAAGTGAGGCCATTTAAAAATGGTCAAAAATGGTCTAAAAACTAGTGTCTCTCTGTGAGCTATCTAACACGAAAAAAATGCGAGAAAAAAAGCCCACCCCATTGTCATGGCAGAGAAGACTCTCTCAGAATGCCAGAGCAGGTTGGAGACCATACAAGTGTATGATGAGCAGAATAAAGGAGAAAAGCTAATACTGTGTTTACCAGGCTGATATGCATAATTTTCAGCCAAAATTCTTACAGAACAGGTGGTTGAGACTCTCCAGATGCACATCTCTACAAAGATCTGCAAATGGCTGTGCAGATCCTAGGTACAGTCATTCAAGATTCCTGGCTGAAAGACAATCTGCAGAGAGATGAGCAAAGCCCAGAGGCTGTCTGAAGTTATGTACACTTCCTAAACCTGTGGTCACAGCAGCATGTTGTACCTTTCATCTGGGAACATACAGCCCAACACAATCACTTTGTTAGCCATTGCCCACCTCTCAAGTGACAGAAGGCTGTTGCAGACAGTGAAGTGGAGTGCTTCAAATAAAAACACCTTTGCTACTAAACATAGGAAAGGGAAAACTAAAACAAAGAGCATTTTGAAACCAAGTGATTTCCAAATTGCTCCTCCTGTAGGAAAATCCCTCTTTTTTTTTTTTTTTTTTTTTTTTTTTTTTTTTTTTTTCCTACAGTATACCTACTTAGTACAGCTGATGAGCTTTTGCAGGGTGGGATGTAACAGACATATCAAACCCCACTTCTAGAAGTGTTAAATCCATCTTGAAATGAATTTCGGGGCCACAACCCAGCATCAAAATATAACTTAAAAAGTAAAATGAAAAGAAATGAATTCAAAGGCTGCAGTGTATCAAACAGGGTCTAATTTGCAGAAATGCCCACTTTTCTGAGGTAAAACTGGATCCAGCTAGCTAGTGAAGAAAATATATAATGGATAGTAGAAGAGCTTAACTACTTTTCTTTCATTCAGAGGTAGTTTGTCATATCCCTGGAAAACATTTTTAATTGTCTGTGTGGAGTGGAGTGAAAGAGGCAAGTGAGAGCTGGAAAGTGAAACAGTAAATAGCCTAACAGATAGCATACTGTCTTTGAGTGCAAGAGTCTGGCTCATGTCTGTATTTGTCATCTGATTCATCTGTATTCATTCATCTGATGCATTTGGACCTGTCTCTTCTGTAGCTTAATTGTGTTTCCTAAACAGGAGGCTTCAGAAGTCTTTTTTTTTTTCTTTTCTTTTTTTTTTTTTTTTTTTCTTTTTTCCCTCTCACTTTTCATTTTGCAGATTCTAGCAAAATGAAAATTTAATTCTAGCTCCAAGAAGCCTTTCTGGTAAAGCTATAGGAAAACTTTGAAAAGGTTTTGAACAGGTGCCAAGTGTGTATGAAATCAACACTTTCATATGTACCTTTATTGATAGTGTTGGAAAAGACCTGGCTAAATTTGTGTGGCCTAAGATTATGGCTTTAAAGGAGGAGAAGCCTGCAGGACATTTTAGGTGTGTCTGTGGCACGCTTCTGGGGCCACAAGCTCATACATGTAAGTGTTACTATTGGGGCCTGTTTGGTACGCTGACATTTATGTGACACAGCTGAAGTTTTGTAATTCATCAGGTCGCTCATTTAGTTTGTGTCTGTTTTGAATAATTGATAGATAAATGGGTAGAAGGATTTGGATAATGCTGCTCTGGTACCTTCCCAGTGCAGTGTAGACTGTGCGCTGTAGGGTTTGTGCAGATACGTGGCATATCAGAGATGTGTTGGTGTGGCTAGTGCAGCTGTAGAAGCAGGGATTTCTACATAGACTGAGCACCAGGCTTCCTAATATCATGGGACTGGAGAAGCAGATGTTTGTGTTAATTGAAGCATGTTGAGATATCCTTTATCTCACCTGTCTGTGGTACAGGCTTTGCTTTAAAATGCCTGTTGAACAGACACTGTAATTACTGTGAGGAAGTTTATAAATATTGTAATTACTGGTTGTGATGTTAATGCACTACTATGATAGCCATGGGAATATGGGTTGTTACACCCTATTCCTCATGGAATTTATGTTTTCCCTTCTGTTTAGTTTTCATGAGGAGAAGTACAAAGACAAATCCTGCAACATGGGCTCACAGCATGTTTGGTATAAGTTGCAGCATGTTTGGTATAAGTCACATCAAAAGAGGGGCACCTAAATCTACCTTTTCTCATCTGGAAAGTAAATAGACGGTTACAGATTCCTACATCATTTTAGAGAAGTGAATTAACATGGTAGTGTTTGTTTTCAGCTTGATTAGGAGAGACCTCTGTGACATGCCTGAAACCAAAGAGAACATTTAATTCTTTGGGGTAGCAGAAAAGCAAAGCCCTCGCAGAGGGAATGTATATCTTTTCTTACAAGGTCTGCTGCTGCTGTCATTGCAAGTAGGACAATTAAAATGAAAAAATAAACTCTTGAAGAAACAAATGGGATGGTAGCAGTGTGAGCTTGATTTTTTGACCATATGCTTTATTCAGTGTAACCCCTCTGCAAAGCTCTTGTGCAGAAAAGTAAACTAAGATACTACCCTGTCAGACTCCATCTAGGACATCTTCCCTTCTGTCCCTTCCTTTGCCTTCTTGTTAGTACCAACAGTCTATGAGGTTGAACTGCATTCTTGGTGATCCTCAGAGTACCCTACAAATAGGTTTTAAAAATAGGCTGGCTGACTGAAATGTGATGAATATTCTCATTGGTATACAGAGAAAAAACAGTGTTGAGGATGCTCTTCCATAGTCAGTTCTGCAGGAATATCTTGAGTAAGAAGAATGAGAACATGCAAGTTCTAGAGAATAGATGGGGATCCAAATACATGTGAGCAATGGATTTATTAACAGATTAATGCCAGTGATGGGTTGCAGCTTTTAACAGGCACAGCTAGTTATTTCTTGATGTGTTTTAGTATCTACCCAATAAGTAGAAGAAATTTTCAGCACTTCCTCTTTTTTTCAAAAGGCTTTTTAGTATTATTTTACAGGTCTTGAGGATCAATATGAATAGAAGCTTTTCAGTTGTTTTCATGGATCACAATTACCTTTCACAAGAGAAGCCATTTAACAGTGTTCATATGAAAGCATCCTACATACATAAGTTAGTGGAAAACATAAATGTTTACTGTCTATACGCATTCTGTGTCTGTTACTATCATTAGAGTAAGTTACTACTTTCTCCAGGTTGAAAGTATGAGGTCTCAATTGCCATTTCTGGAATGTTTTTTACTCTTCCTAATACAACCTTTTTGATATCATAGTTAATTTTGATGTAGTTTTATACAAGAAATTCTAACAATAAGCTTTTCTGACTCCAGAAGTTTAAAGTAATAATAATTGTCATTACTAAAACAAACAAACAAACAAAATCCCTACAATCTCACTTCCTGAAGCTTTCTCCAGACTTGTTCTTGGCTTCTGCATGTTCTTATAAGACTGATGTATTGGTTAAGAAATTAATTCTGTTCAAAATTCACTGTTCCTAAAGCTGAAGAAGATTCCAGCCATTTTGCAGTTTAAAAATATACAGTATCCCTACATACCTGAGCTGAATGTTCCGCTTATATTACAGTAAGCTCTTTCTAGTTTTTGACAGCATGGAGAAGTAAAAACCATCAGCGAGAAGACTTTCACAGTCAGAACACCAATTCCAAAGCTTAACAAGGTTTATTAAATATGTATAATGAGTGTTCAGCAGTGTATGCTTTAATATCAGCAAACTTTCTATAGATCGCTATAGATTTATAGATTCATAGCTTTATATAATACTATGTTTGTTGTATGCCTGTCCTTCTCACTTGCTCAACTTTCCATGTGTACTGGACAGCTGTAGAGGAACATTCATTATTTGTTTCAAAGTTGCTTATGCAATCCTTCTGCCCAGGTTCTAGACCATTTATTTTACAGAACGATGGCTCACAAGAGTATCAAGTTCCATTATCAACTGCATGTCTTATAACAACCTCTTTACAGTACAGCGGAACAACAGCGTGGTTTCCAGCAGCTCAGTTTCAAGTTTAAATTCTAAAGGCTTCAATCACAAAATGTTATGTTCCATATACCTCTTTAAGTTCGATAAATGGGGAATTTATGGCTCCCTGAATATTAGTTAAAGTCTAGAGACAAATTTTCTGTTCTCCTTTTTGAAAATTATAATACCCTTACAATGTGAATGGTAAAGATCAGAGGAATGGTGGTGATCATATTCAAATGTTAAACCTTTTATTCAACAGCTGGGTACCCTTGTAGAAGCTTGCCATATGTCATTGCCTTCTCTTCATTCCAGTGCTCATTAAAATAATTTACAGCATATGAGAGGTTAACTTGAGGGCATAGAAATGGACTGATCTTTTTCAGAAACTTCAGTCTTTCATAATATACATAAGATTTGAGCATGTGATCCTGACTTAAGAAAAAAACACATTTATTTCAAAGGTGACTGTAGATTTGCTCTATCAAGAGGTCTGGCTATTCTGCTGCCAGAGGAACAAATAAAGACCAACATTATTCTGGAAGGCTTTGCTTTATCATTTGGTATTTCTAGATTCATAAACAGAATCCTAAATCACTAGACACTGAAGAAGTAGCACTCAGAATGCCTACTGTGTAGTACTTATCTGTTACATATAGTATTTGCTAGTTAGTTCTTCTCTTTTACATGTATTTATTTTTTTGTGTCATTGCTGTTTTTTTTTTTTTTTTTTTAAGTCCATTTAAATACTTAAACTCCTCATGTGAGGAGATTTGCTTTGGAGAGTGGTGGAAAGAAAGGATGTGTTGATGTGTCTTTCCTTCACATCTCTCCCTCTTACCTGTAAATCACTGATACATGTAGCAAAACATAGCCATTTCCTAATTCTGAGTGTCTAAACTTTATAATTTCCTCAGGTCTAATAACTTTCTTTAAAGTACTACCAAGTGACTTCAAAAGAACAAGTAAATAAAACTGATCATGGGTAATGAGAACGGTTATGCTATCAAGCTGACAGATCCTCAAGTGACCAAACTATGAAGGTTGTAGATCCTTGACAATGCAATCTGGTGTCATTGGGGATGCCAAGATTCCTACCCTTACTCTCTTGCTCTGTTTCTGGCTGAGTTTTGCCTTGCCCTCCCACTCAGTGCTCTCACTTTTCTGGTCTGTAAGGAGGAGAAAAAAAAAAAGACCGTCTTTATGCCATTTTAGTTGTAATCAGCTCACTGTAGGACCATGCACCATGGCAGTGGTGCAGAGGAGGAGACAGGAATTTGTGGCTGGGAGTGAGATCAGTTTGGAGTGAAGGGGGAACTCACCTGCGTTCTCAGAAGGGGTTGTGGAACCACAGCTCTCAACCTAGTGCAGAACTGAGAATGGAGAAGAGAACCCCCTCTTTGAATCATTAGCTTATTACCAGACATTAACTCATCCTTTTAACATCCACCCACTACCCACCCACAAAAAGAAAGAAAAAGAAAAAAAACAGCAACCTGTGAAATACTGGTTGCACTTTGTTACTTTTTTTTTTTTTTTTTTTTTTTTAACACTAAACCTTTTAGTCTGTTTGTTTCTATTTACTAAGAAGCGAAAAGGGAGACAACTGTGACTTGTGATTTATTTATGAGTAGTAGGTAAAAATACAATGTTCATAAATCTACCTGCTGTTAAACAATCAAACAAACAAAAGAAAACAAAACAAAACAAAAACAACAACAGAGGAATCCAAATCTGTTTTTAATCTGGTGCCTCTCTATAGTTTTATACTTCTTGCTTGTTTACCTCTTTTGTCTTGAGCAAACAGTTTGGCCTATGTGCTATGTTCATTAATAAATAAATAAATTCTGAAATCTGTGGATTTCAGGGTAGGGAGGAAACTGTTTGAAGCTGGAGGCAAATTATCCGAAGGAAGTGATAGACAGGTTCAGAACTAGTCAGAACTAGTTGAAGACTACCACTAGATAATTTTTGAGGATAGATGAGAAATTTGATGAGGAAAAAAAGTGAATTCTGGTCAATCTTGGGTGAACTCTGCTTGGTGCACTTGGTGAATACTCTTGGTGAGCTGTTTTAGCCATTGTAAGGGAATTTTGGATTATTTTACAAAATTTCAGTGTTTTAACTTTTCATGAAGAATTTTGAGTATTCTTCTTGAATTTTTCAGGTTGTTTTAGACTTTGTTTTATATTAAGAGGGAAAAAAGCTTTAAAACCCAAGCATGAAATAATCTAAATATTTTGGATTAAATTAAAAACACATTTGATATTTAATTATTTAGAAGAATGAATGAGAAAATTTTATGTGATGTGAAGGGCAGCAAAGGACTTTGGAAGTACATCACCAGGAAATGGGACAATGGTGAAAATGTGAGCCTGCTGCTAAATGTTCCAGGGCAACCAGTCACAAATGAAATGGAAAAGGCCAAGGTACTCAATCCTTTCTTCATATCAGGCTCTGCCATTAAGACCAGCCTTCAGGAGTCCCAGGTCCCTGAAACCCATGGGAAAATCTTATTGTTTCTTTTGGTATTGTCTTTTCTTAGTGTCCTTGTGGGGTAGCATCCAGGATATCCCACCCTCAAATGAGGACTGTCTTTTATCAGACAGGACACAGAATGATTGCTAGATCTTCATCCCTCAGCTTTGAAGCAGAGAAAGTGATCTGCAAAAGGAAAGGTGCAGAATACACAAAATTTCACACAAGGGAAACTTCTGTAGCAAGACCAAATCAGAAACAGGAGCTACGTGAGTAGGAAGATAAATTCAGATCCAGGTAATATCATTGTGAGCTCAGACTTTTGCTGCCTAGAACAGAACAGATTGTTAAGTCAGTGGAAAAGTGCTTCCCAAATCAAATGATTTTAGTTAGCTCTTTATAAGTTAGGTACACTTTTCAAACACTTCTATTAGCAGCTGCCTATCCACATGTTTAAGGTAGTTAGTTGTGTCAGTTGTAGCTATGACCCACATTTTTGTGAAACTACTGGCTGGTTTAGGAATTCTAGGTCTACTTTACACATAGTAGGTACTGATACATTTATTGAAGCTGATAAATCTTTTTGGTTGCCGTATGATTTCTCTTTTTTATTGTTTAATTTCATTGGTGTCTGTAATAAAAATCTGCACGTAGTGATTTCCTTAGATAGTCTATTATAAATTAACATGAATTCAGTTATACTTGTACAAAGCTTCTATATAGAGGAAGAAAAAAAAATTGAGCATATAAGGGGAGAGGAGTCAATGTGTGCTGCTTTAACCAAAATTTTATGACAAAAACTGAATATATTTTGGGTGTAGTCAAGACTTAAGAGGGGATTTAGACCATTGATTTTTTTATTATCTTTTATAAAAAGTTGGTCCACTTTTGATAGACATTTAATTTTTTTTTTCCTTGCTATAAAGCAAAACTTAAGTGATATTAATTAAAAATGTTGTTCAAATTTATTTTTATTTTTTTCTGAAATTATTTTTAAAGGCATCTGAATAGATAGTTTCAGTGGAAATGTATTGATCATTTACAGTAAATTAAACTAAAGCAGGTAATGGGTGATGTAACTTCGAGTTATAACTTTTGGATATCTATACTGGGTCAGATCAAACCTAGCCTACTGTCTTGTCTTCAGCCCACAACAGGTGACCAAGAAAAACGTAATCATGTAATGATACTTCCTCAGAAAACTTTCCGAGCTATTTGAAATCTAGAAGCTTCCAGAAATTAAGGTGGTGTATCACTTTTTTTTTTTTTTTTTTTTTAATTCAGTCAGATTTTCAGCTGTCATAGGGAAATTACATGGTGGGGTAACCACAAGAACAGAATCAGTGGCATAAATTTTAATAGCAATTAAACAATTATCTGTGTTTTTGTTATTGTTTTTTTGTTTGTTTGTTTTTACCGTATAGTAGATCCATCTAATGAGTTCAGAGCAGATCTAGTTAAGATCTCATTTGCCTGAGTGATACTTTCAGGTCAGCTTCACCCTGTGACAATTAATTTATATCCACTTTTTGTATTTTCATTGTCCTTCAGAAAAGAGTTCCACAGCTCATCATATGAATAAGGAACTTTAAAAAAAAAAAAAAATCTCATTAAATATTCTTTAGAATTCAAAAAGCAGTGAATGCACTATGAATTCACTATTAAAACGCAACGAACAATATTCCCTGTACACCTTTTTCATGATTGTTTAGCTGTCTGTTATCTCTACTCAGATGTGCTTTTTCTAGGCTAAGGAATCAGTCTATTTAATTTTACCTTGCAGAGAAAACACAAAAAGATGGAGGTCTTTTGTCACCTTTCCCTGCACCTTTCCTAGTTCTACATTCAAATTTGAAATTGGGGGATGGATCACAGCTGCACACACTATTCAAAACAAGAGAGTAAATGGATTTTTTGGTACAACGATGTTTTCTAATGCTCCATACTTCTCATAATTTATTTTCAATTCCTTTTTTTTTTTTTTTTTTTTTTTTTTTTTTGTTATTGTAACTCAGGATCTCATTTCTGAATAACAGTATTCAGTTCAGAGCCCATCACTGAATACATGAAGTTAAGTAATTTTGTTATTTAAGGTTCTTTTTCCTGGTATGCAACACTGCATTTATTGAAACTGCAAATGAAGTTCTGTATAGATAACTAACCATTCATATTTGTAAGGTCTGCCTATACAGTCAGCTCTCTACTAAAATGAATAACTTGGTATCATTAGCAAGTATTGTCACTTCACTGTTCGTTCTCTTTTCTGCATCACCTAAGGATATGTTGATCATTATGGAATCTGCCATAGATTTCTTTGGGACTCAGCTTCTGGCACCCTCCCTTCTGAAAATAGGATATATGCTTGCCCCACCTACTTTTTAAGCTCTTCTTTTTCCAGGAAAAAGCCTTCTCTCTTATACTCTGGTTGTATAGTTTTTTGAAGAAGTTCTTAAAGGTCATTTGGTGAGGGAACTTACCCAGTGCCTGATGGAAATCCATACAGAATGTATCATCTGGATATCCTTTATCCTTTGTCCATCATATCCATCTTTTCTAGCCAGTAAGTACAGTAAGATAGTGTTGTTGTAGGAGGTTATTCCATTCTAGATGCAGGTCTTTGTTGAACTTTATAAGGCATCTGACAGCTTATTTCTCCAGTATGTTGAGGTGTCTCTAAAAAAAGAAGCCTTGCTCTTCAGTGTATTGATCTTGCATATTTCCTGTTTAGTATTACTTACAAACTTGCTGAGAGTGCACTCTAAGTTGTTAATAAAGACATTAAACAGCACTGGCCTAAATATCAGTCTCTTAAGTGACTGATATCTGGTTAACAAATGGATTTTATGCTACTGAAGACAAGCCATTAAGTCTAGTGCTTCAGACAGTTTTTCACTTGTCATGCCTATTAATCCAGTCTATATCTCATCAGTTGGGCTGTAAGGACAATACAGGAGACAGTGTTAAAGTGTTGCTAAAGGTAAGGTAAAACAAAACTTTCTCATCCAAGAAGGCAATCAGGTTGCTAAGGTGTTATTTGCCCTTTGTAGATCCATGCTGGCTGTTCCCACTCACCTTGTTTTCCTGTGTTTGCATATGGCTTCTAAGAGGATTTAATCAATAGTCTGCTTGGGGACTGAGGTGAGGCTGACAGTCCGTCATTTCTCAGACTTCTTGAAGATTGGTGAGACAAATAGCATTTTTCCAACCATCAGGAACTTTCTCTGATTGCCACGACCTGCCAAAGATGATAGAGAATGGCCTTGCAATGACTATGGGAGTTCCTTGGTCATTGTTGGGTGCTTCTGATCTGGTCCCATGAACTTGTATATATTCAGTTAGTTTATGTACTCCCTAACTCTGATCTTCCTCTACATTAGGTAATACTTCACCCTAACAGACTCTGCTAGTAGGCTGAGCAACATATGGGCAGATCTTATTGAAAACCTGAGGCTGAGAAGGCACTGAGTACCTCAGCCTTTTTTGTGTCATTTGTCCTTAGCTCCCCTACATACTGTGCAGCAAATATTCTTGTTGCAGATGGCGTATGTACAGACATCTTTCAGATGTTCACATCCCACCCTGGTTTCAACTCTGGCTGAGCTTTGTCTTTCCTAGCTCCATTCATGCGTGTTCTGGTAATATCTCTAGATTTTTCATGGGGAGCTCATACCTTCTCCCACCCTCTATGTGTGTGTGTCTATATAAATACATATTTGAACGTGTTTTGTCTCAGTCAGGAGTTCATTGTTCATGTGTGCCGGCCTTCTGCCATGCTTGCTCTGAGTTCCGCAAGTTAGAATGGACAGGATTGCTCTTTCAGGGCAGTGAGCCATGGGGATCATGCCAAGAGGATCCTCAGACAAGCTGAAATCTGCAATTCTGAAGTCCAGAACTGTAGTTCTGCTATTCGTTTTGCTCATGTTTCTCAGAATTGTCAACTCCATCCTGGTCACTGCAGTCAGGGCTCACCTCACATTTCACACACCTGACTAGTTGTTTCTTAATAACAACTCTGGAAGATCATCTCACCTGGCTGGTTTCTCACTCACTTCTATCAAGGAATTGTTATCAATATACATGTATTTCAGAAATCTCCTGGACTACTTATACCCAATTGTACTCTCCATTCAGCAACATCAAGATGGTTGAATTCCTGTACCAGGGCCTGCATCCTTGTTTACTAGCTTTATTATTTATTATATAGTTTTATGATAATTTCTTTGGTATCAGCCTTGCCAGTTTCCTGGGTCTTTCTGGAGCCCGTATAAAAAATAGACACAACATTTGCTGTCATGCAGTCCTCAGTTACCAAAGCAGTTATAAGCTGAAGACCTTATTCTGGCTAGTAATTCAGCACTTACATCTCTGAATTCCTTTAAATTTATTGCGTAAATAATGTTCTTGAACATCTGTTGCTTTTTCATTATCTGTCTATTTTCTAAGCCCTTTATCAGCATTGTGACTTTTGAGACAGAGTTTTTGATGAGCAGCCCATCCCCTCCAACAATTACCACTGTTACAGGAGTAGACCTTCCTTGAGTTCTTCCATGATGAACTTGGTGTGTGTGTGTGGGGGGGGGGGGAGGGGGCTGTGGGGAAGGAAGTATTTTTCTGCTATGCCTCTATCTTCTTAATCACTTCTTTGATCATTTTACCAGTTCTGTGAACTGTCAAGCTTCTTGCTTCTAATGTATTTGAAGAAGGATTTATTACCAATATTTATAGCTATTGCAAATTGTTCTTTTAGCTCTTTTTTGTCCCTGTTATTAGATTTTTAGATTCAACTTGCTTGTTTTGTGCTATTTTGTGCTATTCTTTTCCTTATTTTAGCACTACTTTTGTTTTCCAGAGGATGTTTTTTTCCTTTTATTAACTTCTGCCCTGCGGTTAATCCATGCCAACTTTACTTTTGCCCTTTTTCTTGTGTCCTTCTGTTTGTTTGTCATGTATCTCCAGCTGAGTATCCTTGAATGCTGCCTGCAAAACTTTAACTCTTACCTGCTTCAGTTTGCTCCTTTTTATCAAGCTTTCTTATACTGAAGTTCTCTATTATGAAACAGAATGTGCTGTAGTGGATTTGGGTCTTTAGCTTCTCCTGCAGTGATGCTGAATCTTTATGGCTGCTATTACAGTGCTATTTCTGCATGCTACTCAGAACAAAACTGAGAGCTGCTTCTTCACTTTTGGGCCTCATTTTTAGTTGCTTCATGAAAATCTTCATTTGTCTAAAAATTTCATCTTTTTGCCAGACTTCAGTGTAATTCATACTTAAACTTTCTGAGAGTATCTGAAATGTTTCTGAAAGGTATTTTTCTTTTTCTGAAAGAAAGCTGCTCTTTCTGACCTCATTGCATCCCTCAGAATATGCCTGTGGTCACTAAAGGCTTCACTGGAGAGGATTCTCATCCAGATACCCCAATCAATTCTATTCTTAGCTGGACACTGGACAGAAGTTTTTACTTTTCTTTTTCCCTATCTGTCTTTTATTATTATTATTTTTTATTTTTTTCTGTAAGTAACCTTGCTTTGTTTTCATAAGTAACTTTGAAGATGATGCATAGCATTATCTATAGCCCCCACTAGACCTGTCTCAGTTTTCTTTGTGTAACATCTGATGATTAAATCCCTACCGTAGCTTGCTTCTTCCTTTTGTTGTGTTTGTTGTTTGTTTCTTTTTGTTATTGTTGGCTTCTTTGATCCCATATCTTAGCACAGGGAGACAGAACCTTACACTGGACCATTTTCCTCCCCTTATGCTCAGTCAACTGTTCCTGTATCACAAGGGCTTTCCTCTTCAGCCCGTGCTGTCCTGCAGTGTCACTGAAGTTCATCTCAACAGATGCCTGCATCTCTTTATCTAATCCTTCAACAGTTCATTGCTCTCACTGTCTCTGTGTAGGCATTTACAGTGTTTTTTTCTATCTCATTCCAGTCGAGGCTCCCACACAACTATGGTATGTAACTTTCTCAGAAAAGGCTAAAAGGCACTTGCCCTGTCTGCTCACTGGGACACATAGTCACATAGTCTTTCTTTCAGAGATGCAGCATATGTGACTATGCATTAGAGATGCACTCCATGTGACTGCCAGTACTATTAGCTGGTGCCTGTGTGAGATTCATGCCTTCTCTTCATTCGGTCTTGCTTCCACTTACAGTGTTTCATTTGAGGAGCATGTATGAAATATGTAACTCAGGGACCAAAACTAAAAATTGTGTTGACCTGCTGTAGTAAGATATGAAAAAGATTGCCTCTGTACTCCCTGTGCAGCACAATGCATCTAGCCCTTTTTGAGCAGAAAGCAGCCAAACCATTGACATCTTTGGCTTGTTCCATTGTTTTAATTTATACAACTGCATATTTCAGTTTGGAAATGAATCTGAACAGATTAACATTTGTGGAGAACCTACCTCCTAAAGCAGCTGAAACTTTGATAAGAGCTGTTATTGTGGTGGCGACAGTGGGAGGGATTTGCAGGCATGCATTTTAAGTATGTTCAAGCTGTTGCCAAGTCAGAATTATTATCTGTGCTCTGCCTAGCATCATATATGCATTATCCCCACAGGATTCTTTAGATACTAATCTCTCTTCATTAAAAAAAAAAGAACAACAGCCAAATGATTGAGATTCCTCCTTGTCTTATAACATTTGGAAAGCTAGCATTCTTTCAACAGTAAGACATGACAAGTTATATCTATACCAGAAAAATAATGTATGCTAGAAAATAACTTTCAGCTAACACAATATCAAACATGATTTTGTACGTAATTTAGATTGAGATTAAAAACATTTATTACACTATTCATTATCTATTTAATGTGACAAGTTTGTATTTATTGAAGCTATGACTATTGTGTAGTGGAAGAGGCTCATGTAAGCATTAGGAAGCATTAGGTAAAATGTGTTAGTTTAGTTATGACACTTAGTGAGTTAATTCCCCTTTAGAGGAGCTCAGATATGTTTGGAAGGAAGAATTTACTTGATGAGTAAAAAAATAATTCCATTGCAGCAATTTGTTGCCAGTGGATCTGGAAAACTGAAGTGAAAGAAGAAGATGAAAAGTAGCAAAGGTGAAAGAGTTGCATCTTTCTCTTCCTACTCCTATTTTGTTTACTAATATAACTTTTATTTTACATTACTTTTATTTCAGTTGCTTCAGTTCACGTTCTGTTAATACAACTGTGCTTCAAGTGCCCTCCTTCTCTACCAGTTAGTTCCAAGTGCAAGGGGAGCAAGTCAGTGCTCTAAAATAAAGCATATGCCCATCTCATTTAGGGGTACTCCTCTTTCTTTGCAGAGTTTACTTGTTTGCTTTAATATTGTTATTATGGGTGTTATTGGCTGTTATTTTTATTAGTAGTACTAGTAATAGCAATTTATCTTTTAAGAATGTATAATGTTATTGCCAAGAGTTTTATTTTTGGTATTGAAGAATTTGTCTAGAACAATTGAGTTTTCTTTCCTGAAGTCATCAACCATGGCTATGAAGTAAATGATATGTTATTTAATATGAAAAGGAACGGCAGAGAGGAGCTGTTATGGGATAGCCCCAGCTCCATGACGCATCCCCCTGAACTGCTTGGAGACAGGAGTTTGAGGAGTGGGGGATGGAAGGGTGAGTTTGGGCCTGGGAAAAAGGGGGAAGTCAAGGCTAAGGTGTTTTCTTTGTTTCTCACCATCCTACTCTTTTTAACTGACAATTAAATTTATGAGAGCTTCTGGGTGGGCACTGGCAGCCAGTCAAGGTCAACCCACCACAACATCCTAACATGTTCTTATATACACACAATCATCTGCCTGTCCCTCCTTTCCTCTGCTCTTTCCAGTGACTCACAAATTAGAATTAATGTTAAAATTATTTTAATTAGCAGAAAACAGGTAGTCTGAATGAACAGATAAGGGACTTCTTCTCCAAGGCCTCTTTATGGCATAGGGTCTCATGACTTATGAATATCTTCTGCAACTTTTTCATGATGTGGAACTGTATAACATAAACTCAACATTATTTAAATACTTCACAGAAGAAAGGCGTTGAATAGCCATCTGTTTCTACTGTTTTATACAAATTCTGGAGCGCATAATTCACATGTTTGCACAGTAACACAGACATGTGCATGGGTTCAAATCACATCAGGCATTTTTGCAGGCTAGCATAGCCTCTTTGGACTGACCAGTTCATGATGTTTGAGCTGGTTCCTTGAGGCAACAACCAGCCACTTCAACACTGAAGAGATATAAAATGTTTGTAGTCTTCTCATTTGGAGTCTTCTCAGGAGATGTGGGAGGGGAATGGCTCCTTTGGAGTGCTAGGTGGAAGTATATTTTTAATTCTTTTTCAGAAGCAATAAGAACCACCCTGAAGGACGTGTTAGGAAGTTCAGGCTTTTGTTACCAGCTGAATTAGTGCAACATCTGATACACCTATATTTTTGCCATTTCTAGGAACATGGCTAGGGAAGAATTAATTGTTTTAATTCATTTGAGAAGTTCAGTCATCATTGTCCTTGAAAAGATAGGGCAGTGAGACAGGGCCTATGTTATTGTTCTGATGTAAATTATTCTGCTGCTTGGGCAGTTGGTTACATTAGTGCTCAGTCACAGTTAATGTGCAGGCTGAAAGGATGTCTCTAGCCTTATTTATAAATGAGAGTCACTCAGTTTCCTTTTCCAGAGAATCCAAGATTCAGTGATGTGTCTGCTCCTTTTATTGTAGGACTGTTTGTGTTTTTGGCATATTGTAAGGCTAAAGTGTTGGTATTGCTCTTATTCTTTTGATATATATTCATTCTTGCATGTAACTTTAGGTGGAGCCTCATTCTCTCCTTGAAGATCCCAGACAGTAGAAGTCTATATGATGGGTAGCAGTAACAAGCTCAGGGATGAAGTGTACTTCAAGAAAATTTATTACAGGAAAGTTTCTTTAGTTCTGTCTGAATTTAGGCCTCAAATAATGCACCCTAAGGAAGTGGTACCTTTGCTTACATTTCAGAGTCATATTAAATATACAGTTTCTCTCTTCTTCTTTAAATCTTTACGTTCTTTGTCTATTTTTTCCCCAACTTCTGGATTCATAACCATTCTGTTTTCAGAGTGCAAGAAACATGTTTATATATGCAAACTTTGTGTGTGTGTGTGTGTGTGTGCACGCGCGTGTCTTGTGCTCTACATGATTTTTTGTGTTCCTTGAATTTAGGTGAAAGAACTGAGTAAATTTTAGTAGGCTTCACTGAAAGAAAGAAAGAAACAAACAAACAAAAAATAACCACCTCCTCTGCCAGGAGAGGTTACAGAATCTGCAAGGAGACAAGCAGACTATTCAGAATGTTACTGTTAAAATTTCACAATATCTTTCAAAAATAAGTCTTATTTCTTAAATAACTAAGTTTCGAGTTTGCTTCTGTTAGAAAATAGAGCTCCTTAGGTGTCCATCAGAGTGCATATAGCGTAGAAATGCTAAGTAAATGTATGTACCTTTAAATTGTTTTAAAATAATGTGTTTTCCTCCCTGCACTTCAAGGTAGATACAAATCCAGCGTTTTTTTCTGGAAAATTTATTCTTTCTTTCTTTCTTTCTTTCCTTCCTTCCTTCCTTCCTTCCTTCCTTCCTTCCTTCCTTCCTTCCTTCCTTCCTTCCTTCCTTCCTTCCTTCCTTCCTTCCTTCCTTCCTTCCTTCCTTCCTTCCTTCCTTCTTTCCTTCTTTCTTTCTTTCTTTCTTTCTTTCTTTCTTTCTTTCTTTCTTTCTTTCTTTCTTTCTTTCTTTCTTTCTTTCTTTCTTTCTTTCTTTCTTTCTTTCTTTTTAATAACAGAGATAAATATTACCCTTTTATTTTTTCCCCTCAAAAATACATTTTATTTTGATATACACCTGAAATGAAATAGCAAATTTATTTTGAGTTGTTGGAGCTTTTTCTCTCTGCAGCTTTGTAGAGGTGCACACAGTGTAGGCTGATCTGTGTTTCAAATCCAGTTTGCTGTTCACAAGATATTAGGTTCTATGAATGACTGGATTCTGATCTAAATTTACAGTTCTTCAGTACTCCAGGCATATATTAAAGGGGGTTGCTATTATAAGCCACTGTACAGAAGCTGTGTCTTTTCTTTAGTGAATTTAGAGAATGTTTACAATTTCTAGCCTCTCTTCTGTTCTTAGACAAAACCCCCTTTGATTTCAGAGTGTTTAGCTTTCTATAGTAAAAGCTCCGGGATTTGGAACACTGACTTCAAAGGACTCACTTCAGCAGGATAAGCAAGGGAGAATTTTTAAGAAATAATTCATAGTAATAAGAATGAGTTTTTGTTACTTTCTTTTTATCATGTTAAACTGCTATCCAATATACACAAGTGTTAGAAAGCTAAGAGTTATAACGTACCCATCAGGAGACAAATTGCTAATAAGGTATAATTTGATGGGGGAAGGCTAATAGCATCTGTAAAAAGAAATGAGAACCTTGTAGCTGCATAGAAGTGCCTTATTAACAGTTGCAGTGGGTATCCTATTGAATGAGCTTTATTTATCATGCTTTTATAGTTATCTCCACTGAGCTTTCAGCTTCTTGGTGAAAAACACAAAAGTACAATATTGTTCTGCCACTGTAGCAATCAGGGGGTTTCTAAACCAATAAAAGTGGAAAAGAGGCTACAGGAGTAGGAGGAGGGAGACATCACACAGCTAGTTCTGAAATAAATTTCTTCAATTAGGCTTCCTGTATGAGATTGTTACTAAAATTTGTGCGTGTCACTGAAACTTAGGAGATATTTTTCTTGACAGTTAAGGACTCCTTCACTGACTTTCCTGATGCAAACTGAGACTTGAGCTTTCTGTCACTAGTTTTAAGGCTCTGACACCCTTCCACTTTATTTCATAGATGTGGGGGTTGCTCTTCGAGGTTCTGTGCTGTCTGTGGTACCAGTGTTTTTGGCTTGCACAATGAGTTCTCCAGCAGCAACCTTCTCCTATATAGGATCTAAATCACCAGCAAAGGCAACTGTGTTATTTAGAAGTGCAGTCATGGATTTCTGGGGATATGTGATGGCTTTTCTTTACAAATATTTGTTTGTTTTCCACTTGAAAAAAACTGCAAAGAAAGAATGGTGTTAGAAATTCTTGCCAAATTGCTTTCACCATAGAATAATGAGCTCTTCAATAAAACTTTTCCTGGAGAATCTGATATGTTTAGCCAGGCATTCATTTTAATGAACTATTTTATTGTGCTTTGTTCATGGTCCTGTAATGCAAACAGATCAAGCAGTAATAACAAATATGAATTTGCCTTTGGACCAGACAATGCATCACACAGATTTTGATTATTTTTCTCCTCCTCCAATTTGATTTTAGAATGAAAGCTCTTGCAGAAATCTTCAGATG
Organism: Aythya ferina; assembly: GCF_964211825.1. Classification (NCBI taxonomy): domain Eukaryota; kingdom Metazoa; phylum Chordata; class Aves; order Anseriformes; family Anatidae; genus Aythya; species Aythya ferina. The sequence goes on from NC_140297.1 coordinate 85,935,697, forward strand.
TTCATCTGTTGTAACATGGGTTTGGGTGTACAGCAAATAATAATTGAGCAACAAGGGCATTCACTGAATAAATGGTTTATTTCCAAAGTTTCAATGCATAAATATTTTACAGCAGTCTACTTAATGATTAATTAACTACTTAGTACATAATCAATCTATTGTTATAGATAATTACTCAGTCTGTCATATAATAGGTTATGTATAAGTCTGTCTGTAACGTTTTCTACAGATGAGCTCATGACCATTTGTAACAAATTTCTCAGGTTTTAAAACAACTGTTAATCATTTATTAAATCTATGAAAATTTAATTTCAGTATGAAATATGAAGTACGTTTTTTTTAAACACTACTAGAAGGTTATTATTATTGTTTTTTACTCTTGGCGATTAAGAAATCAATTATGGAAATCATCCACTGAAGAAACTGAAAGCATACTAAATGACTTACTTTCCTCACCAGAGGAATTTTGATGGACTGAGGTTTGTGATGGTTGGCACTATAATAAGTCAAATAAAATTCTCCAACTCTACATCATTTTGCCTGTGACATACTCTCTAGATGCAAGTACACAAGTGATGAAAAATTCATCCCCCTTCATCATTGCAGCCCGTTGGTTGGGATTCTTAGGCTGAGTTTAAGGGTAGAGCACAACTTCCTACAGCTGTCCCATACGTGCTGAAATATGAGGTTAACCTGGGGAAAAAGTTAGAGACAAATTGTTAAGACATGATATTGATGATTGTTTCAATGAGTATCTTCTTTTCTGAGGTTTCTTGTGCATGCAGAATGAGGTAAACACCTTTATCTTTGACAGGGCTATATCTTTTTCTCTAAATGGCCGTTCTGTTGCCTCTGCAAAAATGGACATTTGTTGTTTTGATCTTGAGGCCTGTCTTGTAGAAATTTGGATAAAAATAACCCACTCAGCTGATACCAGGTTACCAGATGTCAATAATAGTTTGAATGACATTTGACACAAAACCTGGAGGAGAAAAGCCCTGTGCAATGGTATATTATTCTGTACCATTCCCTTATGTCAAAAAAGGAGAAAAATGAACTTTATTTAGCTTTTTTCATAGCCTCACCATTATTCCAAATCTTCATGATGAAATTGTGGTTTAAAGTTGTATTGCTGTCCTCCTTGTTACCTCTGCTCTTTCTACTGTGATTGGAGTATATGAAGTTCTCTTGAAGACCTTTCATATTCTGAGTAGAATCTTGTCTTAGTCCTGATGCTCTTTAGTTTGTCTTCCTCACCCTTGCTTTCTATATAATTCAATAATACAGCTACATTCCAGTGAGTTTCCAAGTAGCTGTAGGTTCAGTCTTTCTTGATGTAATAACCATCTTCTGTTTATTAATGAGAATTTTCCTCATTCCGATATTCTTTTTGTTTATGTGTGTGTCTTTCTTCACAGCTCACAACATGTTCTATTGTGACTCTCAATTAGGTGCCTATTATTCTTATTCTTCCCCATATTCTTGTGATTTAGTCTGTCTCAGATCATTTTAGTGTTTGTCAAATTAATTCCAATTACTTTGAAAATAATAAAAAAGAAATAAGTTTCTTCTTTTCTGACTGAACTGTCAGTTGTGTTGTCATCAACACTGTTGCCAATTCTGGAAATTTGGTGGTGTTTTTCTTGTTGTGTTCCATTTTGCCCCATCCATTTTCTAAGTGTCTTATACATCTCTGTATTGTTCTTAAAGGGAAAGAAGAAAAATCAATCTTGATGTTCCAAAATCACCTTTCTGGTCTATTGATTTAACCAGAAGGATGTAGAAAATCTTATGTTTGTGTCTCTTTGCTATTGAACCACATATTTATTTCCTGACTTTTCACTGTGCAAGCTGTGCAGACTGGTGGTTCTAACATTTCTTTTACTGTTTCTCAGCATTCAGCTTTCTCTCTGTTTTTATCTGCCTAAAATTGTTGTACCCCTATTTGGTTGCATATTGAATGGACATATATTCATTTTTAAATTTATTTCAGCAATGTTTGTCTCTTCACTGTTTTGTAAGATGACACTTTTAGGCTAACTTTTCAAAGAATTATTATTATTGTAAATAAGCTATTGCAAGTTCTGTGTAATAGAATTATAGATGGGTATTAACATATTAAAGCCTGACATCACTAAAGCCTAATGGCAAAACTATCTGAATAAATAAATAAAAGAGACAAAAAACATAATAGAATTTTTATTCTCTTTGTAATAAAACATGGACAAAATTATCTAAATATAAAAATACAATTATTTTTTTTTGTATTCTCATTTATGCAGTATGATGTTCTGCTAATTCAACAAATACCACTTAGAAGATGTTATAAATTTCATCCTCCACCATATATCTCATGTTCGTCTGTTTGCTTTTGTAAGACTCATATCTGGAAGCTATAATCCGGCTGTCTGACATCTCAGGGACAAGAAGTAGTATGTTGTCTGCCTTTCTGAGAAATTATTTCAGGAAGGTTTTCAGTTTGCGTAGAGCCTTCTGAAGTATCATAAATTGCTTGACAGTCTGAGGTTCAAAGGTGAAGGGGGGATGACTGCTGGCCTAGGTCCATAATCCCACACTAGTGTGGCTGACTTGAACAGCACATTATTATGCGGCAAGATGGCACACCTTCCAGTGACGCTGCCTCCTTTCCATTTCTGATTGCACCTGCTCATTTGCAGTGATGAGCAGGTGCACAGGAAAATTAAATGTTTTCCTATATTCAAGGTCAGAAGTGTAGTCTTAATTTTCTGAAATTCCTGTGTCAGGGGACTCTTTTTGCACTTATTTCACCTAGGGAGTTGGGGGAGAGAGGGGGGAATTGCATATCTTTCTTTTTAATGAAATACAGAGAATCCTGACATTTCTGATCAGCACCTAGAAGTTTACTATACTACTTGTAAAAAAATAAAAATAGCTTTCAAAAGGTCTTGGAGCCTACTAAAATTGATCTTATTTGCCAAAAAGCAGGGAATGCTTTAAAAGTAAATGTGCTAACACAGATGTTAATCTTAAAGGATTCACATATAATTTACTCAATACATTAAATTATACAATATCTAGTATAATTTCAAATTGTGCATTAAAAATATGTTATGAAACATATCTCATTCCTACCTGCTGAATGGCTGCCAAGCTTGGGAATGCAAGAACATTTGGTTGTTTTACCCCTTCAGCACAGACCCACATTCAATTTTTAAATGTCCATAAAATCCTAAAAGCCTTGAAATGCCAGATTGGAACATTCAACTCTTTCAAAACTTTGAAAGTCATAGTGCAACACTTTTTTTTTTTTTTTTTTTTAATAACTCTGGTAGCAGGACTAAGACCCCAGCTTCTCAATATAATTAAGTTCTGAGATGCTGACTTCAGGTTTAGAACTGTATTTTCCTCCATAAACCCATCTCTGTTAAGTATAAACCAAATTAATGTTTTGTGACATTTAGAAATCTTTGCAGAACACAAAGAGGGAATGCACAGGTGCATGGTTGGGTGACATTTTGTAAAAGTTCAATCTTGGGCAGAGTCTAGTGTCATTAAAGTTAACAGTGTAGATAACCACTGAGAGTCTCTGAAAGTTCTAGTAACAACTATTTTTCAATATGCTTAATTTTTTTTCCCTTCTAATATCAGTTCTGACAATTTTTTTTTTTTTTTTTTTTTTTTTTTTTTTTTGTGTAGTCAACAAAATAAGCTAAATAAAACTTTGGCTTGGAAATATATTTTTCATCTCAATTTTTATATATTCAGACCAGTATATTTGAAAGAAAACTCAGTTGGCATCAGCATTGTCCTGGAAGCCAAATAAAGTTTCATATATTATGTGATTTAAGTATGAAATTATGTATCTATAATGGGATCTCAGTTTTTACTAAATATCACACCCTGGAAAATTCAAGTATAATTTGGTGTTTATTTCCATATATTTCATACTTCTCACCTTTTAAGAAACCAAGCATGTAATTTTTTAACTGTGGATGAGCAGTAAAAGCTGATTCTGAACAAATCAAAACACACAATGTTATTTCCAGGAGAATTGACTGTTGCATGTGGTAATTGGTGGCAAGTTACCACAATTAATGTAATCAATTAATAAAGTTGTCCATACAGTACTGAACTTCTTGAATGAGCTGCTGGCCTGCCACTGCACAATGAGAGCCTAACCAGGATGCCTTTAGACCCCAGAAACCAGTTTTTCTTTTCTTTGATGAGCAAAAAGAGAAAGCTATATTAAAGGGAAGTCCCTTTTTAAGGAGCCTGTTGGCAAGATAGACAGCTTCAGCATTAATGGCTGCAAGGACAAGAGGTCATGGCTCTGTGGAAAACAAGGAAAATGGTTCCTCAGAAGTAAGGAGATGTATAAATCTTAAGTGGCTCCACATATTTTCTGAAAGCAGGGATGTCATTATACCAAAGGATACCCTAAAATTTCTGGTAACCATCTACTACTAACACTGGCTGCCAATTTGCTGCTATACTTCTCATTGGTATTTGCTGGTATACTTCTCAGTGCTAAATTCTCTCTCCACATTTACTATTCTGACACTTTCTTTATGGCCTCTTTAAACTCAGCTTTTGGATTTGAGTATGCATGTTTGTTGAGACATGGTTTTGCAGGTTGTGAGACACCCTCGCCAAACAAGTAACAACTTCTTGAAGCCATTCCATTGCTGGACTGATGCAAACAATAAGGCAATATTACTCATGTTTGATGACATCTATTGTTATGATTATTGCTGTTATACCCCAGCTCCCCGAAGTATTGTTTAAATACATGATATAAGAGATGAAAGCAAGCAATGAAAAAGCAAAAAGGAAATATCATGTAGTTCTTAATTTTTGGCATTGGATAATTAAACCATCTTCTTTAATGTTATTTTTGCCAGTATCTAATTAGCAGAGCCATCTGCCTAAGAAGTGCTGGACCATCTGTCTGGAATACTGTTCTGTTCTTTTTTTTTTTTCTTTTTTTTTTTTTTTTTCTTTTTTTTCTTTTTTTTTTGGTTCTTGACTAATTAACTTCTTTCACTATGAAATATTGTACATTCTGTTTCTACACTGAAAAGAAGTTCATTTTTATATATATGTTTGTGTACCTGCCTACATGCATGTATTGTGAGTATCTATGAAGCTATAGGAATATAGTTATTCCAGGAGATCTGATTGTATACTATTATGTGTGCATCTTCCACTAATATTGGTGAAAGCCATGTGGGTTTTGTTGACCTGTAAATGGAACTAATGCATATCTCACCTAATATACTCTAATTGACCAATCCTTGCTTTGATTGTGTTCATACTTGGCAAATTTCCTGTCTGCATTTACTAGTTCAAATTAGAGTTGTGGAAAATGGCTATAATAGAGTTATTTACTTATGGTTTTGATTTTTTTATTTATTTTTTTTCTTCTGGAAAATTATGGAATAATTTAGGTTGGAAGAGATATCTTAGTGTCTTGCCAAAGGACTTACTATGTTGCTGCATGCTGGAAATGAAGAAAAGCCCTTTAGAGTTAATTCTTAATTGGGAGGGACACTTCTTATTCAGAGTTTTCTTATTTTCCTTCTATTTTAGTGTTCTTCTAAGGCATTTAAATAAATCAGTTTAGACTGGGGATTTTCATTTGATTTCCCTTGGAACTAACCTCTTTGCATTTATTTAGTTTGCCCATTAAAGATGCAATTGTTTGACTTTTAAGTGAGACTCTATCATGCACCCAAACAGAGAAGTTTTTGAAATACATTTGTTGTTCCAAAGACTATGGTTGTTTTTTGTTTTGTAACTTTTAACTTAACTTTGGTAGGTGTTGGATGTATATCTTTCTTCATTTTTGAAGAAAATTATCCCATTATATAGCTTGAGTTTGATTTTTTTTTTTTTGTTTTCTGGCTGGAATTTCTCCCTTCTCGTTTCCCCTTGAAATGCCAGGAACAAATTCACCTGAAGTTTTCAAAGTGTTTTCTGAACATCGATGATAGAACGTCTGAAAACACTGATACAGTTGTTTACAGTTGAGCTTTTACAGGAAGATGTCTGCCATCAGCTTGACACTTGTGTTCAAACTTAGAGTTAAAGTGTGCGCCAAAGCCATGTTTCTGTTCAGTCTGATCTTATGTCAGGTCTATACAGTGCTTTGTGTTCTGTATATTTTTTAAATGAAGAAAACAATCTGTTCAAAAGTGAACTGTGACTTTCTTATCTGACTACACTGTGACAAGTTCAGTCTTTAGGCTTGGACACACAAATTGGGTTTTGCAGGGGTAAAAATCTCACTGCAAACTTTTTGTACAGTTCTACCGGTGACTGTCAAACAGTTAAGGTTTATTTATATCTGCTAGATTGTAGCTATGTAGAAGATTAGGAAATTAGAAACAAACTAAACCAAGACATTACATTTATAGAGGTGCTTGAAAGACTGAATTTATAGAAGGATTTATGAGGCATGCAGCTGTACTAGAATCAGCTTGCTATCAAAGACAGAATGATGTGCTGCCTTATATGCAACTCCTTATCCTATACAGGTATGTTCTTTGTGAAGACATGTACAAGTAGCTGATGTACTACTGTACTTATTTTCTCCAGCAATAACATTCAAATTCTTGTTCCTTCCCTCCCCAGAGCAAAGAAAAACATGAGTCTCTATAATTCAGTCCAATGCGTTTTGTTGCCAGCTTAAGTAGAATTACAATATTAATTAAAAACAGTATGTGGAACGCTGGAGATTGTGTTTTGTCACATGAAAATTGGAGCTGCTTTTTTAAGACATGTAGGAATGAATAGATCCTAACAGAATAAACTTTAGTTGTATTGGTCTTGAAAGGGATAAAATATCCAACATGGTATTCATATCTTATTCTCTACACTACTTAGCTAAACTTTGAGAAATATTGTTAAATGGTGCAAAGCAGGAGAATATGTCAGTTTAAGGCAAACAATGGATAATGCTAACTTTTCTAAGTTAACCTTTCTTTGCTCTTGTTCTCTAAAATAAAATAATCTGTACGTGTCAGACTGCTCTTTCAGAATTTAAACTCTAAACTCTTCATTGTCTAGTAACAAAAATTGCATTGTTATTCTGTTGGGATGTTTTGTTTTGTCTTTATGTATTAAAGATTCAGAACACATTTTTCTCCTGTTGCTTTTTTTCCACATTGAAATGACATTTAACTTGATGAGTTTCCACCTGTCTTCCTCCTGTGTATTACTAGTAGGCTTTGTTGAATAACTGAATTTCCATTTTGTGAGAAAGGCCCTCAAATTTCCTGAAGATTAAAAGAAAAAAATCTCTGTTTATATAAATGTTAGTTTATATCTAGTCTTTTCATTTAATCAGTAACAGGGCATATGAATTTATTACTGAATATGTATGAACCTTGGGGACCAAAGTATAAGAGTCTGATTTACCCAGTGATTTACCCAGATCTCTTCGGGTGCCTTTGTAATAAACTTCATTTGCAACCTTCTCTATTATTGTCTCCTCCAACAGTGGAATACAGTGCTATAGGGCTATAAAGTATATTTGATTTCAAAGATGACTAGTGACTTTGTCACTAGTTTGTCTGTATGTACTTATTATCCAGACGGTATTACTCTTTTGGCATATGTGTATGAAGAGGGTTTTTCCAGAAAGTTAGAAAGTGCATGTATTTATGCATAGTTACAATAGTTTACAGTAGAATACAATTCTATTTGTGTTCTTGTATTTGCTCCTAACTATTGTACTCAAATATATAGCATAGTGGTTTAATATTTAGTATCCTTATTTGAATCTATGCATTTCATGGATGTAGAAGAAAGAGATGAAAGTTTTCTTTCAGTTATGCTAATAACTTAGTGGTTTTGTGACCTGCTCATGGAAGTATATTTTTCTGAGATTTCATGGAAAACTTGAAGAACTGTCACTTTTGGCTTCTGAATTTCTTATCCCCAAAGCCTGTTGTTTTGTCTTTTCTGAAACATTTCAGTGCCTGAGAAACGTACTTAATTTGTTTGATTTATGACATTGCATAAGTTTTGCATTTTACATCTTTCTCCTTCAAATGACTCTTTTACCATGGACTTAGAGCCAATTGAAAGCTGGATATTTTGTCACTGAAAATTGATTTATTGATAAGCATTTTATCTTGATTCCAATCTTTCTGTCTTTCTTACTGCTGTTCATGCTCAGCATATTCTTCTCAGTTCAGTTTTGGCAAGAACTTTCCTTCTAACCATATTTTCAGTACCTATATTCCAAGAAGTCTTTCTATCCTGACCTCCTACCAGTAACTTTGGCATTTCTCCAGGCATTTCAAATTTGTGTTGTTTAAAGATAATATATTCAATATAAAGTACTTGTATCTATAGCCATATAAGATAAAGGTTCAGTGTGTCCTAATGAATTGATAAGGAACCCACACTGCTTATGTCATTTGTAGTGTTGTCATCATCATAGAGGTGAATTTTGCATTACAGAATCAAAAATGTTAAGTCATTGCTGCTTTTTTAATCTAATATAGGGTAAGACACATTTTGCTATAGATGCTATGGTCATTTGCAAGTTGACTTTTCCAGAAGTTTTCAGTATAATCCCCAACATGCTGTGGTCATTTATCTGCAAAAGAAAATGTTTTAAATGGAAAGGCTTGGGCTGGAGGAAAAGAAGCAATGATGTTTGTTTTATATGTCTTTATTTCCTGAAATGAAAAGCACATTCTTGGGCTAGTTGAAAAGCAAAACAGAGTACTACATAGTATACTCTGCAGGCATTTTTCCCCTTTGTTTAAACAGGCTTTCAACTTGTTATTTTTATTAATTATAGATTCTGCTATTAATATAGTCTCCATTGAAAGACAGGTACAAAAGATTGCTTATATTAAATCTGAATGAATTCTCTCATTATTTCCTGGTAAACAAAACTGAAAAAGCTGTGATTTCAATAATTAAGCAGCAGTGGTTAGTTTAGTAATCTCAGTTCTTCCTGGTAAAATTTAAAATGCTTTGTGACATTTCTATAAAGAAAAAGTGGACGTGCACTGTTGATGTGAAAGCAAGCAGGATGATTTAAAATGCACTCTAACTACACAGCACACACAGGCATTCAAATATGTGCACATATTGGCACATAAACACCAAGCATAGGACCTGCTCCACTGAGCAATAGAGTTTGCAAGTCATAGCTGTTGAATGGTAAATATTGAAATAATTGGAATTAACTCAGGCAGTGAAACTGTAGTGATGCAGACTAGACTTCCAGTCCTGGCACAAATCTGTCGAAGCAGAGGGACAGTTCAAAAATGAGGATAAATTGCTTCTGCTTTGCAGTGCTCCATTTCACTCTTGTCTTGTATGTGTCTGCTTGTTGCTCCTTTCCTTCAATCAATGTTTTAGCTCTTCTGATTACTGCTGCAGTCACACCTTGAGCAACTAAAATCTCCATTTCATGCTTGAGAGAAATTCTGCAAAAACAGCAGGACTGCAGCCTTTCCTAACACACAAGGTCTCTCAGCAGAGCTGACCCCAGGTGTGATGTGTCCTGGCTGTGTTGGGGAGAAAGGGTTGTCCTTTCACAATGTTCTTAGCTGCTTAGCTTAGTGAGGTTGGTACAAAAGCAGGTAGTCAGTGTCAAATGTGATTGGGGTTCATTCTGCTGAAGCTGTAGGTACAGTGATTCACGGGGATGGCCAGTTTCACTCTGGATTAAGACATGAACAGCAAAATTACGTTTCTAAGGAGAAAAGCTTATAAGGTGATTGTGGATAGAAACACCCCCAGTTAATCATCAGTATGCCTGAAGCACGTGTCTCAAGTATGGGCTTACATGGCTAAGTTTTACATCTCTGTGTTCCCTACATTTCTAATGAATTTCTGTTGGTTACAGGCAGTGGAATGGCAATGTGATGAAGCTACTAAAAGAGCCTGTTACAGTAAAGGCAAATCAAAGGTAAGCATGAGACCATTCTGCTTTTACAAAATTTTTAATATCAGCTATAATTCAGTGTATAAATCTCTTCTACCTTACGCAGTTGTGCTATCTCCCATTCTTTTCTGAGTAAAGTTGTAGTAAAACAGTATGACATTGATATATGTGCAAAGGAAAAAAAAAATATATATAGGGAGGTGTGTGGTGGGAGGAACAGTCACATGAAGATATTGTGAAAAGATCAAGGAATTGAGTTTCTAACAATTTACTGTTTGGACTCTACAACATGTCATGTGTAATGGGCTGTATTCTCACTTCATTTTCAACACTGTAAATCCCATATAACTGTGTAATTTCTTTATAAATTCATCAGTTTGTTTTCCTGCGTATTAGATGCAATTTTTGAAACATTTATATTTCATAATGATGCTATGAAGACAATAGTATGTCATTTACTAAACTTATGGACATGGGCCCTGATGTTATTTTTAGTATTCAGAACCATTTTCTTATCTGGCTAACTACCATTTCTTTTATTCAGAATGGTTAAATGCAGTCCTAAGGCGGAACCTGTACTAAAGCCATGTTCTTTACTGGCTGTCCTGAATTGAAAGTAGTTATGAAATTAAGTATAAAATCAACTAGAAGTGCATGCAATATATGTCTATAATTATTATGCTGTTTAATTGTCGAAGTTAATTGAGTTAAAATGTAAAGGAGAAACACAGAAGTACATTGCACAATAACTATAAGTGAACACACTTGGTTTCAGGACTCACATTCAGCAAAACATGTTGGCATACGTTGCTGATGAGCAAAACTCAAAAGAAAAAACAAAGAAAGAAATAAAAGAACATAAAACCTTAGCAAGCTTGAAAAATGTATTCCAAATGTTCATGCCTTCTAGTAGAGGACAGATCTCTTCTGCATTGTCTGCATAGTTATATATATATCTAATCACTGACCTTTAACATCTCCCATCAAGCAAAGCAGTTCATTTTCAGCTTTTCTTACTAAGTGCTGGAAAATAATGTTGCAGCGTGGCCACGGTGTATCTCTTCCCATCTGAGATTGAAGAAGAAGAATTTAATTACAGAATCATGTCCATGTTATACTGTGAAGAGAGAAAAAGACTGAATTAGCTGGGGAAAATAAATAAATAAATAAATAAATAAATAAATAAATAAATAAATAAGAAGGAGAAAGAAAGAAAGAAAGAGAGAGAGAGAGAGAGAAAGAGAGAAGGAATAGAAGGAAAGAAAGATATGCACTGTAAAGCATGGAAGATTATTGTCTTTATGGAGGAACATCTTTCACTGTAGATATGATTTTACAGCACTGAGAAAAGGAATTAAGGATGGCATTGCCTTTTTTATTCTTTTCCTTTCCCTTTCTTCCCATCCCAGCATGGGAAACATGTATTTAAAGTTACTGATAACTAGGCATTAACATGCAGAATTTACTAGGTGTGTATAGAAGGTATTAATAGCTAGAGAAAAGGAATGGGCAATATTTTACCTTAAAATTACTGACTTGTGTGAAGGCTTTAATGGTAGAAATAGATTATAGATCAGAATGCTTACTAGATGCTTACTTGTTAACCTGCAGAGAGAAAATAATTTTGTGGACCTCGTATTTTAGACAAATGTTTCATTTTGTAAATTGTTATTTCCACCTAAAGTATTTGTAGTCTGTGATGTAATATACCCTTCAAGGCTTCACCCTTAGTTTTGAGGTGACATAATCTGAAGTTAAAGAGCTTGCTCAAGTGACAATAGAATATTGTTATTTGGCAATGATTGAGGTGTGTACAGAGCAGAAAATATCACGGTAGGAATGCAGTGTATAACTAAAAGTTTATGCCTCTGTTTTACAGTTATTTTTGAAATTTAAAACTGTGAGAATAACATTCAGCTCATCTGAAAATCACAGTGCAGTGACTGTAATCTAACATGATGGATGAAAATGATGGTAAATTTGAGGCTATAGCGGTATACTTTGACTATTATGTTTACAGTACTCTTTGTGGTTTAATATCCATGTTCCTTTCAACAGTGCAGAAGCATATGTTGCTATTAAATAATTTTGCTCAGAAAAATACTCAATATTTGTGAAATGTGTTCAAGAATAGCTAGTGTAGTACATACATACATGTTTTCATTCATGCTCATCACACTGTTTTGTAGAAGTGATTGAAAGTTGTCAATGTACAATAGTATGTATTCTATTCTAATAAAGACCTCTAAGATTTCAGTACTTAAGGGGTGCTTATAGGAAAGCTGAAGAAAAACTTTTTACCAAGGCCTGTAATGATAGGACAAAGAATAATGATCTCAAAGAAGAGGCTAGATATGGATTATAGATTATTATTAGAAAGGGTTTTAATTGTAGTTTTTTGTTGTTATTTGTTTTTAACCACAAGGGTGGTGAGGCACTGCAATGAGTTGCTCAAAGAGGCTGTCGATGCCCCATCATTGGAAATGTTCAAAGCCAGGTTGGATGGGGCTTTGGGTGGTTTGATTTAATACAAGGTGTTCCTGCTCCTGGTAGGGGTGTTGGACTTGATGTTCTTATCTAAGGTCACTTCTAATCCAAACTGTTCTATGATGCTGTGATTGCTTCTTAGTATTGTTACTATTTGGATAAAAATTTAGTGTTTCATTTGAATCTGTAGCCTTTTTCTTCATTCACAATCTAGAAGAGAAGCACAATTCTTGGATTTCATTACATTTGAATGCAATCCAGTGAAGAAATAATTCTGACTGAGCAACCAGCCCAGATGGAACGACAACTGTCTTTTTCTTTGTACTTTTCATGCCTCTTGCTTTCACTGATGTGCTTGAGGTTAAAATCAAAGATTAAGTTTAAGGCCAGAGAAAGGATAACCTGATGATATATGTCTTTTGCTGACTTATGCCCAAGACTAAAAGAAGTTCATGACACAGGTTATTTTTAAGAGCCATACTCTTTAAACTGGGAGAACTTACTCATGCAGATGAGGAAAGCACATGCTCCGTGGCATCTCCTTTTCCTAGTGAAACCACAGCAGTCTTCACTTGAAACAAAGGGAAATTAGCAGACATGGAGGAATTCACTTCAGTGGTACAGTGAATTGTATTTTTTCAGAGAAACTCCCCCTGGAAGATTCCAGTTGCTGTTACCAGAAAGGTTGCTTCCTTGTTTGCTGTCGCATACGTAGATCCAGCTTAAACTGGGGAGCTGCTGGGGATTTCATTTTTGTAAAACTTCTCAGGGCAACTTCAGATTTTAGGCCAGATACATGTGTGACTGTAGGGAGGGGACAGGAAAGACTGGAGACAAAATACACAAGGCAAGCCCAGACAGTGGCAAAGGAATGGTGAGGATTACAAGGATGGCTGTGGGTAAGTTACTCACTCAGATCTTGGTTTCTCTTGAAGCTTTTCTGACCACAGACCAGTGTGGGGGCAGTGAGTGCAGGCAGAAAACCTCTAAGTTAGTTTGCTGATGGAGTGCCCTGAAATCACAAGCCAGCTTTGAACTGTAAAGCAGCTCTAGCTGTTTTGAGATAATGGTCAGTTAAATGCAACTTTGGTGTTGTTATTGAGAAAGAAGCTGCACGGAATTTTTGCCCCTAGCTGTTAGCAGTAGTTGTTGTTCTGAGCTTTATACTTTAGGAGCCAATGAGGGAAAAGAGATGGAGAGAAAAATATACAGGGACATCTGTCACATCTGACAGTGTAATGCGCACTTGACTTTTGAAGGCTGATGTTTGTTACTGAGACTTCATACATTTATCTACCAATGTAAGCAGTTGCTTAAAATAACTAGTGGCTTCAAGAGTGAGCCAGACAAAATGATGTCCTTGTGGCCAGCATGTGTTAGCCTTTAGAAGTCTAAAATAGCACACATGATTAAGAGAATAAATTTGGCCATTTCAACTGGAACTTGTGGTAAGAACTGTTATAAATGAAAAAATACAAATACACAAGGGAAAAAGTAAAATAAAATAAAATAAGAGATTAAAAAAAAAAATGTAGTCAAGCATCTTACCCCTTGTTTATTTAAGATTGTAATGGTTGCACATATTAGCATATGAATTTTCTATAAAAGTATTAAAAATATAAGCACGGATGTATTTAAAATATTAGCCTATACAACAAATGTTGCTGCAAATGGCTAAGTAACTGTAGCCAGATTGTCCTTAAACCGTCAAGTAGGTGTTAAAATTAAGTAGTAATCTAGCCTGCTTTGCCGCTAAATTGTTTCAGATAGCTCTGTTTTCTTTAAGGTATACTGATATAAAAATAGACAGTACTTACTCAATTAATTTCTTTTTCTTTAAAAGGTATTTTTATGGGGCAGTAAGAAAACATGGGCAAAGAAGTAAAGATGAAATGTAGAATAAGTCTACAGAAATGTAGGATAAGTCTACATAAAAGATGGCCACCAAAGCTACCACCATTCTCCAAAATGGGAGGGGAACACCTTTGATTTTAAAGCCACAAATGCTGCTTCTATAACACACACCTCTTTTTTTTTTTTTTCAGATTTGAAAAAAAAAAAGTGATTCTAAACATTTTAATCGACTAAATTTAATTTAATAATTTTTCAATGTTTTTGGGTGGTGATTGTTTTATTCAGGACTAGTCTTTTGTTTTGTATTATTTTGGATTTGTTGTGTGAATAAAATAACCAATTGTATAAGCCACTTTTTCAGCTCTGATTTTGTTGTACTGTGTACCCAACAAAAGTTTTCTCTGAGATGTCTTATTTGCCCTGTTGCACTGTGGATGCTTGTGAAGTTGGCACCAGGCTTGGAAACATAAAAGAGATTCACAAATCTCTTTTGTGAATCTTGTGAATCTCAGAAATGTCAGAGTTTTAAAAAATTACATTATTTTTGAACAAAAAGAGTGGGTGATCAACATGCAAATAATTTAGCAATGGCACTGTTTCAGGGAGCTCTGAGATATGAAGAGAAGAGGTTGGTTGGGCTGTAATGTCAGAACCCACTTATTTTTCCTACACTTACATTCCATAGATTGCAGCAAAGGGCGAGATGGAAACAGCCCAAAGAATGAAGTACTGTGTTAATTTATATGAAATTCCTTGAACATCCTTCATTCTCTCTCTTTCAAAAACCAAACCAAACAAATGAAAAACAAAACACAAACAAAACACAAACAAAGCAAATAATAATAAAAAAAAAATAACTATCTTTTTTTTTTTTTTCATATGTGTGTAGTTAGAACAACATGCATTAGGAAAGCTGCCCAGAAGCAGAAGTGAAATAATTGCACTTTAAAAGGCTTGTTGCACTGCCAGACTCTATTATATGGTTGCATTTTAACTTCTGTTTGTTTGAAAGAGTTTTAAGATGACAGTCTTGGTAAATTCAAGATATTTTTACCCAGCAGGAATCAACTTTTAGTTTTAAAATGTTTGACAATTACACTTAAGGCTCAAAGAGAAAGTTCTAAAAGTTTTCATGAGAGACTAATGCAGTTTCTTTTGTATGTGCATTTTTTGAAGATGTTGCTCAGTTTTGAATGTTTTTTGATGTTTTATGTTTTGGTTTGGTTTTATTAATATTATTCAGAAATCTTAAATATATTTTGTCCATCTTTCTTCATCTTGCTTTATTTTGTGCCTGATGAATTTATTCATAATTATATTTGTCTTTCAACGTGAGAGTCTATTTGCAAGATAAACAAGCAATATACTTAATAAAACCATAGGACCGGATAATGGGACTTCTGCACTGTTACCATTACATGGATGTACTTGCATGATTTCCCTTAAAATGTTAGAACTTCATAGGTATATTTTCACAAGGGTTTTTTGATCTTTTACATGTTAATGAATGCTGGAAAAGCATTTTAGCCAAGTTCTCAAATGGAAAGATCCTGGATTTTTTTTTTTATTAGTATTTTTATTTTTTCCCTCCAAGCATATGGTTGATTTTCTTCATTTTATTTGATTCTTCCTTCATTTCTGCAGGATGAATGTTTGAGTCTATCCAATATACATTTCTGGGAGATCTTTAGTATTGCAGAAAAAAGCTCTGTCTGAATAAATGCTAGACATTGCTGTTGGTTCCTAGCTTCTGAAATGAGTGAAATAAATCATAAAGCATATACACATTCTAACAGGGTTAAAAAAAATAAAAATCAAATTATTCCTCAGGGGTCAGTGTATGTGTAGTGAGATAATGAAATTTTTGAGGTTTTCATGAGAAACTTCAAATTGACAGAAATTTAGATGCTTATAATAATTAAAAACAAACAAACAAACAAAACATAAATTATGAAACTAGTAGGGACAAATCCATGTCTGGACATCTCAATAATTTTATTTATACTAGTTTGAACATACTCTTCTTATTGGCAAGCTGTTATTAATCCTGACTTCCTCCCTTTTGTGATCTGTCTTTAAAAACAGCATCTGATTTGTTGAAATGGCAGTGCATTAATAGTTTAGCTAAACATTTGAAGTGCACAGTCAGAAATAGTCTTTGATACTGAAGATCTTTTTTGTTCTGATATTAAGATCCTTTCACAAAGATGGATGCCTGTGTTTTTATTAGGAAGTGTTTATGAGTATCAGTATTGCTAACACATTGGGTGTTCATAAGCTTTGAATAAATTATTTCTTCTCTATTGCAGGAGGAATGCCAGAACTATATTCGAGTGCTTCTTGTTGGAGGCAACCATCTCTTTACCTGTGGAACCAATGCATTCACTCCTATTTGCACCAATCGGACGGTATGACTTAAAGATTGTGTCTGATGAGCTCAAGTCTGAGCTCAAGCTCTAAGACAGCTGATTAATAGGCAGAGTATGCTGTGGTTGTGTCCAGACCATTTGCATGTGGGTTGGAGAGCTGATATGTAAAATGTTAGTTTGGCTGCCTACTGTGCATGTGTAGTTATAGAGAAGATGAGTACCTGTGCTACTGATTTTTGACTGGTGAGAGTGAGAAATCTTTGCTGAAAAATAATTACATTTCTGGAAAACAAACAAACAAACAAAACCCTACGTGCAATTTATGTGTGTCAAAGGATCAAAAATAGTCATATAATAAAAAACAAAATGTTACTGTTTGGACTAAGTGAACTATTTATTTAAGAAGGGGAGAATTGTTTAAATACAAAGAACAACTACCACCAAAAAATCCTTGTCACATTTATTATGTTTAAAACTTTTCTACCTTTATTTTCAAATAACATATTAGCACTGCACTTTGCTATGTAGATGAAAGTATTAGGGCTGTTGAATCAGAGAATATTTCTACAGAGCTAGAAAGCTCAGTTTAAAATAAATAAATAAATAAAAAATCTCATTTTCATAAGACATTCTTTCCTAGAACACACCTACATAACAGTCATATTTTTTTACTATCTGACCAATTGCTGTGATGAATACCTTAGTGGCTTCTGGCAATCAGATCTATTTTTTATAGTAACAATCTGTGTATAGATAATTATTTTTTGAGTTATTTCTAATATCAGACATTTTAGGCTAATGATTAACTTGTATATTTTACCCACCAAAGGTGCAGAAGCAAGATCAGACATTACATTAAAACCTCTATGAGACAGTTCAAGATAGATGTACAGGTCAGCTCATTAGTGCTGTAGAATGCCAAAGATGATAATTAGTGTTTATGATATGATTTTGCTCAGATTGATGCAGCTTGGCCAAAATGACAATTTTCAGGTCATTTTAATCCCATTTTCTCACTATTTTACAGTTAAGTAACTTGACAGAGATACATGATCAAATCAGTGGCATGGCTCGTTGTCCTTATAGTCCCCAGCACAACTCCACAGCTCTTCTCACTTCCAGTGGGGAATTATATGCTGCTACGGCCATGGATTTTCCAGGAAGGGATCCTGCCATTTATCGCAGTCTGGGGGCCCTTCCTCCTCTCCGCACTGCCCAATACAACTCCAAGTGGCTGAATGGTGAGTACTGATGAACTATGAGACTTAACTGGTTCTTAACCCATGTTCTCCCAATTTGTGTTGTGGAAATTCCATTGCTGAAATTCCATTCAGAGAAACTGAAATGTTTTAGACTACCGTTTTTATAATTTTAATTTTTTTTTTTACAATACGTTGAATTTACGTTTTTTCATAATACATTTTGAATTTAATACTGTTATAATGGCATGTAATTAACATAGCTGTTGTTTGTAGATGTGTGCTTCAATATTCAAGCTGTGTTTGCAGGCATGGGGATGAGCTGTACTTTATCTCTCATATGTGCTTACTTAGCAAAACTGAGTTGGCCAAGAGCAGTAGCTTGTCTTTAGTATTCTTTTGTTGAGTTCTTCAAAAACCAAAGGCAGAAAATAAGCAGACTGAATTTCCCCACCTTCTCTTGCAGGTCCCAGCCTTGACAAGCAGAAATAGGTGTGTTTTCAAGCTGTTTAGGTGGCAAACTAACATTTTTGAAGCTTATTATAGCCAAAGAAAAGGGGCTAGTCTGCAAGACATATCATAAAAATAATATAGTATCAGTGACTATATAGATACAATAACTCCTGTACCATAGATGTTAAATACCTTGTGAGGATTTCCAGCTGGGAGAAGTTGTAAACTGACAGGTATTCCTCATATGTAACAGGGCCACTTGCCAATTAATGCATGTATTTCAAAACATAGATGCAGTCTTTTTAAAATGAAAATTATTGTTTAGCATAAAATATAAAATTATGTACTTTATAATTTGCCCATGTTTGTCCCAGTAGGGAAAACAAAATTAATTTTCATAACTCATGACATGTAAGTAACCATCAGTCTCAACTCCCACAATGCATTTCATGTTACGATGGAATTACTCATCTTCAAAATTAGAATCATAGAATCATAGAATCATAGAATATCCTGAGTTGGAAGGGACCCTTAAGGATCATCAAGTCCAACTCTTGACACCGCACAGGTCTACCCAAAAGTTCAGACCATGTGCCTAAGTTCACAGTCCAATCTCTTCTTAAATTCAGACAGGCTCGGTGCAGTGACCACTTCCCTGGGGAGCCTGTTCCAGTGTGCAACCACCCTCTCTGTGAAGAACCCCCTCCTGACGTCCAGCCTAAATTTCCCCTGCCTCAGCTTAACCCCGTTCCCGCGGGTCCTGTCACTAGTGTTAATGGAGAAAAGGTCTCCTGCCTCTCGACACCCCCTTACGAGGAAGTTGTAGACTGTGATGAGGTCTCCCCTCAGCCTCCTCTTCTCCAGGCTGAACAGGCCCAGTGACCTCAGCCGTTCCTCGTACGTCTTCCCCTCCAGGCCTTTCACCATCTTCGTAGCCCTCCTCTGGACACTTTCCAACAGTTTCATGTCCTTTTTATACTGTGGTGCCCAGAACTGCACACAGTACTCGAGGTGAGGCCGCACCAGCGCAGAGTAGAGCGGGACAATCACCTCCCTTGACCTACTAGCGATGCCGTGCTTGATGCACCCCAGGACACGATTGGCCCTCCTGGCTGCCAGGGCACACTGCTGGCTCATATTCAACTTGCTGTCTACCACGACCCCCAGATCCCTCTCTTCTAGGCTGCTCTCCAGCGTCTCATCGCCCAGTCTGTACATGCAGCCAGGGTTTCCCCGTCCCAGGTGCAGGACCCGGCACTTGCTCTTATTGAACTTCATGCGGTTGGTGATCGCCCAGCTCTCCAACCTGTCCAGATCCCTCTGTAAGGCCTTTACGCCCTCATTTGAGTCCACAACTCCTCCAAGTTTGGTGTCATCAGCAAACTTGCTCAAAATACTTTCTATTCCTACATCCAGATCGTTTATAAAAATATTGAAAAGTACCGGCCCTAAAATGGAGCCTTGAGGGACCCCACTGGTGACCGCCCGCCAGCCTGACACAGCCCCATTTACCATAACCCTTTGGGCCCTGCCCGTTAGCCAATTGCTCACCCATCGTATGATGTTTTTATTTAGCTGTATGGTGGACATTTTGTCCAGTAGGATCCTATGGGAAACCGTGTCAAAAGCCTTGCTGAAGTCCAAAAAAATCACATCAGCTGGTTTCCCTTGGTCCACCATACGGGTGATCTTATCATAAAAGGAAATCAGGTTAGTTAGGCAGGACCTACCCTTCACAAACCCATGCTGGCTGGGACCAATGACTGCTTTGTCCCCCAGGTGCGCCTCAATAAGACCGAGAACCAGCTTCTCCATGATTTTACCAGGCACTGACGTGAGACTGACAGGCCTGTAATTGCTAGGGTCTTCTTTCTGACCCTTCTTGAAAATTGGCACAACATTTGCCAGCTTCCAGTCTACCGGGACCTCTCCAAATTCCCAGGATCGTTGAAAAATAATTGAAAGAGGTTCCGCGATGACATCCGCCAGCTCTTTCAGCACCCGGGGATGAATCCCATCCGGACCCATGGACTTGTAGGGATCCAGGTGGAGTAGCAAATCCCGCACACGTTCAGGGTCAGTTGGGAGTTTGTCATCCCCACCGTCCCGGCCCTCCAGCTCAGGACACCCTGGGTCCCAAAGCCCATCATTGGCATTGAAGACAGAGGCAAAGAAGGCGTTAAGCGTCTCTGCTTTGCCTACGTCATTGTCTGTGAGGAGACCTTCCCTATCAAGGAGCGGCCCTATGTATTCTTTAGTTCTCCTTTTTCCATTTACATATCTAAAAAAACCCTTTTTATTTTCTCTCACAGACACAGCCAGCTTCAACTCTAGGTGTGCTTTGGCCACTCGAACTTTCTCCCTACAAACACGAACAGCATCCCTGTATTCTTTCCATGACGCCTGGCCCTCCTTCCAGTAGCAAAACACTCTCTGTTTCCGCCTAATCTCCATTAGAACATTCCTGGTCAGCCACGCCGGCCTCCTTCCCCGCCTGCCTGACTTGCGATATTTTGGAATTGCCTTATCTTGTGCTTCTAGGAGGCATCGCTTAAAGAGTGACCAGCACTGGTGGACATCGAGGCCTTCAAGAGCAGTTTCCCAGGGGACCTTGCTGACTAGTTCCCTGAGCAGCCTGAAGTCCGCTTTCCCCATATCTAGGGATGAGGTTTTGGTTGCACTTTTCCTTCTGTCACCATAAATTTTGAACTCAACCACTTCATGGTCGCTATGACCGAGGCGGCCACCAATCACCACATCTCCCACCAGACCCTCTCTGTTTTCTAGCAACAGGTCTAGGAGGGCACCTTTCCTAGTTGGCTCCATTAGCACCTGCACCAAGAAGTTATCATCTAGGTGCTTCATGAACCTCCTGGACTTGCTCGTGTCAGCCGTGTGGCACTCCCAGTTAACGTCCGGCAAGTTGAAGTCCCCCATAAGGACAAGGGGAGTTAATCTCGAGGCCTCTCTTAGTTCTGTAAAGAATAATTTATCGGCGCTATCGTCCTGGCCAGGTGGTCTGTAATAGACTCCCACAACGACATCCCCTTTATTCGTTCGTCCCTTGATCCTTACCCAGAGGCTCTCAACTTTGCCATCGCCGACCTGAAGTTCCACACAGTCCAGCCCCTGCTTCACATACATCGCCACCCCACCACCTCGCCTACCCTGCCTGTCCCTCCTGAAGAGCCTGTAACCATCTATCGCAACACCCCAGTCACAGGACTCATCACACCAGGTTTCGCTTATGCCGATGATGTCGTAGTTGCGGGACTGGGCCAGGACTTCTAGCTCATCTATTTTATTCCTCATACTGCGTGCGTTTGTGTAAAAGCATTTCAAGTGCGTCTCCTTACACTCAGCACCTTGTGGATCTGACCAAAGGACCTCACTGGCACACAGCCCCTCTGATTCTAGTGTACCATCCCTTAGGTCTTCACCGGCGTGCCTGGTTTTAGCCCCCTCCCCCTTCGACTCTAGTTTAAAGCCCTATCTATCAGCCCTGCCAACTCCTGACCAAAGTGCGTGTATAAACCCTTAAGTGCGTGTATAAACCCTTCCAGCTTCAGAACATTATGTCAGCTACAAGTGACAGACTTTATTTTAGATATTTCAGTCCTTATATAACCCTAATGCCGAATTGTGCATCTTTGCTTGGTGTATTTTCCCTATGCAAAGAAGCCATCAGAGGTGGCTTGGAGAGATTTCTTACATTCTCTGAAGGTCAGCTGATTTTAGTATATTAATTAACAAAACCAAACTGCATGAAACATAACAGAATTATAGTAGTATAAACGAGGTATGAGAGGAAAAATGAACTTGTTGTATAGATATCCCTGTTCAGGCAGCATTTGTACACACAGACATGGTATTGAAGATAATTGCTGTGCCACACCTGGGTGCTCCTGTCAAAGTGAAAACATTGTTCACACTGAGTTTTCAGCTTAACTGAATGTTCTATGCCAAAGGGCACAGTAAAATTCCCACCACTCCCCACCAAAGCTGCTCCAATTAATCAGATTGTCTCTATTTACATTTTGTCTATTAAAAGCTTCAGCAGCACCTATACGTTCTCTGTTAGAACTCATTCTTCTGCCTCAAAACTGTTTGGAATTAAGTTGTCAGGAATGTGTGTTTTTATCTATGTGGAGGGAGAACAAGATGAGTTTTGTAATTGGAGCCAATTCAAGCAAATCCAATAAAAGGCTGGAAGCATCTGAGTGCCCTATGTGAAGAGAAGGGTCAATGTCTTCTGGGGTAGCTAAAAGTTGGGGATTATATCATTTTATGTCAATTTGCCTGCTCATATGTGATTCCGTGCAAAGGAACTGCATTAGGTTTTCAGTGCTTAGATTGAAGTGAAGAATTTGCTTCTTTCAGTGAGAAAGTAACATAGGTAATCCTGCAAGAAAAAGGTAGGAAGCTTTATCAACTGGAATGGAAGCTTCCTAGTCAATACCATTCTATGATTCATAATATGTATTCAGCAGCATTAGCTGACAGTTATTCTAATTCAGCCTTGTTTTAGGCATGTGTGCATATGCACATGTCTGAATATCTCCAATTCGAATGCATTTTTCTGTTACACCCATGTTTCCCTCAGAGGTGCGATCTCTTTTCTCACTTAGACTTGCTACTGTGCAGTTCATACTGGACCATTTCAAACTGTTTCTGGGGTTACAGCAGTATTTTAAAGCACAGCTGATTATCTTGCTTTCATGTTTCATGACTAGACAATAAAGACAGTGTTGCTTTTGATGGGTAGTGAACTTAGAGGTTTGATGGCGTAGTGCACTTAGAGGTTTTTAATGCCATCAGTCAGGCCAAAGGGACAGGCCTGTGTGCTGTCCTTCAGGGATTATGCTGTCAACATTCACTGTATCTTGATGCAAAGGATATTGACATGGAAAGCTCCAAATCTTCAATATAGAAGAAAACTTGTTCGTAATTGGCAGAAGGCATGCAGTCACAGGAACCATGAAACACAATGTGGGAAGGGAAAAGTGGCTTGGGCAAGGTCCTGTGTACCACGCTGAAATTTCAGTTTCTGGAACCTCAGATATCACATACAAGACAAATTTAGGTTGATGGCCTGTCTCAGCCTCGCAATTCCTTCTGATTCAGCCAGAGTCATAAATTTATTATCAGGTTCTGCCTTCTATTGGAGGCTTCGTAAGTCTGGAAGCAATCCACATCAGCTGAATTGGAAGTTGGAAGTTATTTTCAGGATATGTTACTGAGCATCATTCTGATAAGGTGCTTAGCCTTAGTAGGGCATGGAGAAGTCAGTGAAATTTCATTTCTGTATAATCATTTTCTTGATGCACTCAACACTCAATTATCTAGGGTGGTGAGGAGTTGGGGTAGCTTGGGTAAAAATATGAATTATTCAGACCACGTCAGCTACAAGAATATACTGTGTGGGTATAACTGAAAGGAAAAACTAAAGTTCAGTGACACTGCAGTGTATGGAGTACAAAGATCTCTGATCCAAAAGGGTAGATGGATAGCACAGCAACACCGTCAACACAGAGATTGTATTGGTGACTGGAGTTACTGTGGAAACCATCTTGGAGGGTCTGCAAATATACTGTTTGTTCACTAGACAACTTGCTGACAGTATTTGAGATTTGACTCACCTGAATTCTGTCTGTTCTGACAATTTTTAATAGCAGACAAAACACTTGAAAACTGTTGCAGATATCTGCCCACTTTCTAAAAGTTCTGGAAAAAAAATAGAGTTTAAACAGTCTTGTCTTCAGTGCAAGAAGAAAGAAACACCTGAAGGCAGTTATTGAATTTGCTGTCTTCTAAAATTAAGAGTAGTAACCTATTCAGCTCTTGATTATAACTGGTGATCATATTCAGAGAGAGTTTATCTCAGATCTTCCCTCCTTTACTCCAGAAGCAAATTAATCTTCTGCCTACAGAGCCTGTTTCTGTCTTACTGGTGCTCCTACAGATAATGTTAAGTACAGCTGGCCATATGCAGTGTACAGGTTTTTGACCATGATCATCATAATGCAGACTGTGCTCACCTTCATGAGGAGATACAATTGAAGGACCAGTGCTATGACCTGAGAGTTCACCATAAACCAGCAGTTCTACAGATCATGTAGCTCACCAGGAATTTATTAGCTGATGGCAAACAGACAGACCCCATATTACCTTAACCTTTCTTACCTCCCCTGTTAGTGTTCTTTAACTCTTACTATTCTCAGTGAAGATGAACCTGATCACCCAGAACAGTTAGCAACTGCTGCAAAACATTACTCTCCCATCACAATGGGCCAGGACTGGCTGCAGGACAGTAAGCTTGGAACTTTTGAACAGAGAATGTACCTCTCCCTTTAATATTTTCCTACTTTGGCCTTCTCTTTTCACATTTAGACAAAGGACAAAAAAACAGTTCTTGGAGTTACTCATGAGTTCGTGTATACACGCATGGACAAACCATAGAAGAAAGTAGAAAGGCTGTTTACCAGTATCTTACTCTCTAAGATGTGTTGTTTTGCCACCTATTCTCATTTCTCTTTCTCTCTAAGTCTTTACTCAAGTACTTCTGTGCTTGAGAGAAATGATTTGAGGTCAATGTGTGCATTTGAGCACACATTGAGCATTATATCTGAAGCAGACAGTTCTTCCATTGATTTCTTCTCCTGACCAATGCAATCAGCAAGACCTTGAGTTTCAGCCAACTGCTCAGGTCAGTAAAGGGCAGCATGTTGCTAGAACATTTTAAAATCACCTTAGTAGTATTAAAAAAAATAAAATAGTCTGCCTTAGCAGTCTGCTTAGGACATTATTAAATGAAAGTAAATAAATTACATCTTTCATTAAGAAAAAAAAAATACAGTTTGATTTACAGCTGACATGCTGTTTATTTGAGTCTCTTTAAACTCTCAGCATAAAACAGAGCTTAAATAATACCCAGAGTTTACTGTTACATTATGCTTCTAATTGGGCTTTGCTTTAAGGTTGATCCATGCAGTGCAGCAGGGGCAGAATTTATAATCATTTGGTCTAGAAGATCCAATGGAACAGTTATGTAAATGGAACAGTTATGCTTGAAATCCACAAACTGCATGTGTTCGGATTGATGAGGAAAAGCCTCCACTGCTTAGACTTGGGAGATTTTAATATATTTTTTTTTTTTGTAGTCCAACATTTACAATTAATAATGGTATTTCTCCTTTCAGTTCACCTTCTCAAATCATGTTTGATTTGATGCCTAATTGTGAAGGTTTAGTTTAGTCTATAATGTCTGTTTTATAACGGCTTTGTTTAGCCAATAAGAGGACAAAACAGATTAAACAAAAAAAAAAATCAAATCCCAGTCAATCCCTTTGTTTTATCGTATGGCAAAACACTGAGACATTGGTTTCATTCTTTACAAAATGCCTTCACTTAAAATTGCACATTCAGGCTGCTTGGGTCTCCAACTGTCTTGAAATGCATTGTAGTAGTTTCTTTATCCTAGATATATAATGATAGATGCTCTTGGAACCCATTAAGTAAATACAAACTTGTTCTAAATGCCTAGTCACTTCATCACTGGGCAGATCAGAGATGATTAAAATGTGATTTAATAATGTGATTTTGTGGACCCAAACCAGAAAAAAATAATAAAATAAAATCTTAGATTATAAACCTTTTTAGCTGAGAAGAGTATAGGAATGTTTGGGTTGTTCTATTCTGCTGGTAGACACAATATTATTGCTTTTCCCTCTTGCTGCTTGGTTATTAGATACCCTGAAAATGGTTCTTTTGAGATTTTTTTTTTAAATATTTTGCTTAATAGAAAGTTTCTTAATCTGGTCTTAACTTATTCTTTTTAATTTAGTCTTCACAAGTAATAACAAAAACAAAATTCTCACAGATAGTTGGTAAGTGGGGTTTAAATCCATTTTAACATTTAGTAGCTCTAAATCCATTCTTGTTTGTTCACTTCTATTATAAATCTTGTTGCTAGAAGGATATGTGGAAAAAAAATTGAGCTAAGAAGAAAAATAATCCTATCACTTTTGCTTCAAAGCATTAATAGAAATGGGTATAATTACTCATTTTCGTTTGTTTGTTTTTAGTGAAAAGCCTTGTAAATTCCTGAAACAAGCTTTACTTATTATGCAATACATAATGTAACTCAAAACCACTGTTTTCTTCAGATGTGCAGGTTACTCTTCAGTTTTCAGGTATGAGGCCTGACTGAAGATAGTCAAAGCACATGCTACCAGTTGTTTATTTTGCAAGAAGACTAATAATTACTTTTCTTTGGTTATGCTACCCATACAGTTCATTCTGATCCTTTCTGTTCATCATTCTTTGTGCCAGTATCCTAAAATAGTATGGAAATACCTATTACTTTTGAAAGACATCCTTAGGATTCTCCACTGGAGCTGCTACCAGAGGCAAAAATTGTGCAGTTGTTCTGTGATTTTTCCTTTCAGAGCTGTATGTCTTTCCCTAAATGGTAATAAGAGTAGAAAAGAGGTAAGGTGACACAAGATGGAGGTACATCTGCTGACCTCCTTTGTCCTAGGTCAGACTGTTACTACAAAGCACCTTCATGCCACTTCCTCACCTATTTAAAATGGTAGAGATAGACATCTCTTCCCATGAAGGTGCGATTTTTTCCTTCTTATCTATCTCAGGTGAAGCAGCAAGTTCCACCTTTTCCTTATTGAAAGACTGTGAAGCTAGAGAGGGTAGAGCCTGTTCTTTTATATCTGGGCTGATCGTATCAATCAGTGTTAGGTGCCAGTTGGAGGGGGCTATACTAAGAAGGAAAAAAGGCATCCCTGCAAGTAAATCATCTGTGTCCAGCCCTGCCTTGAGGTTGTGTGGCAGAAACATCAGACTCATTAATGCTGCAGAAAACAATAGTACACAGTGAGCAATAGAGAATGGAAGAAATTAAAACAGAAAAACATCTCAATGAGGGAAAGAGAGAAAAAGGGATGA
Source organism: Aythya ferina (assembly GCF_964211825.1). Taxonomy (NCBI): domain Eukaryota; kingdom Metazoa; phylum Chordata; class Aves; order Anseriformes; family Anatidae; genus Aythya; species Aythya ferina. Next base: position 85,962,915 of record NC_140297.1, read on the forward strand.
GCGTTGGGAAACAAGAACACATAAAAAACAGCATTCACCAAAGAAAGGAGGAGGACAGAAATATCGGAGGCAGAAATAGAATTTCAGTAGCAGACACATCAAGTCTAACAGTGAATGGAGAAGGGGATGATTATTAATGTGAACTCCAATTTCCAGCAAAAAAAGGAAAACAGTAAAGAGGCCCAGATCTGTAGAGAAAGCCCTTTGACTGGCTCTTTCTTTGCAAAACTGGATGAGAGGAAAAAAAAAAGAAAGAAGAAATGGCTTTAATAACGTTTGGAGTTTTAAGTAAGCATCCAAGCTTCTGCAGTTTGTTGATAGATCTGTATAGACCAAACCCCTAGAGGTTCTGAGTGAATTACAGCAGTCATCTATATTCTCCCTCTTTGTGCTCCCCATCCCCCTCGTTCTCCTCATATCCTGCTGTGCAAGGTACCTATCCGTGAATATAGGAAACCAAAAACCCACTGAAGCTCAGATAGGACTCTCCAGGACTTAAATAGGTACTAGATCAGAATAGAGAATAATTTATGTCACTGAATTTGTCACCAGCAAATTTGCATCAGCTAATGATGTAATAAATTACAAAATATTATGCTCTATATGGAACATTTTACCTTGAAAATGAAGCAGATTTATTTGAAATAACAAATAATATTTTGTTTTGTAGTATTATATTTGAAAACTATTTTTCAGAAAAGTAATAATGGCATTTCAGGAATTATTAGAGTACATCAGTAAAATATGATGTCTAACAAGTGCATCTACTTTTATGATTATAGTGAATTGTATTACAAAATCTATCAGCAGTATAAAAGAAGATTGGAAAAAATATCCGTTATGCTCATTTTTACTGTATTTTGCAGTCCTTGCTCTTCCATACCCATAAAGCCTTCAATTGAACAAAAGGAACAGTATATATATATATATATAAAAAAAAAAAAAAAAAAAAAAAAAAAAAAGGAGAGTTGAGGCATTGCAGAAGAAATAATAGTTCAAATAGACTGGTAACCAACTATGGTATGACAGATGAGTATTTTAAGAATGTGTCCTTGATGATTATGAAAGAGGAAAAATAGCTACTAATAAGCAATGATTTCCACCAGTTTTATACTTGGACTTAACATTTTCCATTTCAGCTAATGAGGGTAACTATGATGACTACAGGTTATATATTACTTTGAAGGAGTTTAACACCACAGGAAATTTTTACTCTAGGATTAAGATTTGTCCTTAAACAAGAAGCAATGCCTGGGGCAGCCTAATGTAAGATCTATACTGTTCCAACAGCTGCAGAGTGTTACACTAAATGAATATAATTAAAAAAGAAATACTGAGATGGCAGAATGTAAATAGGAAATGTACTTCATTAATTATGTTAGTAAGGTGGAAAAAAAAAAAAAGTCAACTAGCACAACATTTGGAATTTAAATTCTTTCCATTGTTTTCACTTTCATTTTGGAGAGCTTTTCTAACTGCAAGCTGAATGGTGTGTGTTTGGGGGGTGGGGTGGGGCAAAACAAACAAACAAACAAAAAAATAAACCACAAAGACATATTCTTAGAATTTAATGCTATTAAGTATTTTGCTGAATATAAGAGACCAACAGCAAGAGGGTGTGATTCATTGATCTAGTGAGGTTGGCTAACAAGGTCCAAATGGATGTCATTCAGTATTAGATCACTGTTAAGATTTTTAAGATTTTGAAAATATTATAGAATCATAGAATATTTGAGTTGGAAGGGACCCACAGGGATCATCAAGTCCAACTCCTGGCTCAACACAGGACCATCCAAAAATTAAACCATACATCCAAGAGTGTTGTCCAAGTGTTTCTTGAAATCCTGGAGAGCCTGCTCCTGTGCCTAACCACCCCCACTGTAAAGAACCTTTTCTTAACACCCAGCCTGAACCTCCCCTATCACAGCTTCATGCCATTTTCTCAGGTCCTATTACTGGTCACCAGAGAAGAGATCAGATCCTGACTCCCTGCCCCTGTCTCCCCCTCCCTCCCGTGTAAGGAAGCTGTAGGCTGCCATGAGGTCTCCCCTCAGTCTCCTCTTCTTTAGAGTGAACAAACCAAGTGATATCAGCCACTCCTCATACATCCTCCCCTCTTCATAGGTCTCCTTGGGACAGTCTCAAATAGTTTTATGCCCTTTTTATACTGTGGTGTCCAAAACTGTACACACTACTTGAGGTGAGGCCACACCTCTTCCCTCAACCAGCTAGCAGTGCTGTGCCTGATGCACCCCAGGATATGGCTGGCCCTTTGGGCTGCCAGGGCACACTGTTGGGTCATACTCATCTTGCTATCAACCAAACCTCTAGATCGTTTTTTTTTGTTGTTGTTTTTTTTTTTTTTGTTTTTTGTTTTTTGTTTTTTTTTTTTTTTTGTTTTGTTTTGTTTTTTGTTTTTTTTTTTTGTTTGTTTTTTTGGGGGGGTCGGGGGGGGAAGGGGTGCGGAGAGGCTGCTCTCTAGCTTCTCATCCCCTAATCTATATGTATAGTCAGGGTTGCCAGATGCCAGGCACAGAATCTGGCACATGCTCTTGTTAAACTCCATGAGGTTGGTGATTGCCGAGCCCTCTAATTTGTCAAGATCTCTCTGCAAGGCCTCTCTGCCCTTGAGGGAGTCAACAGCTCCTCCTAGTTTAGTGTCATCTACAGACTTACTCAAAACACCTTCTAGTCCTATATCCAAGTTATTTAAGAAAACATGAAAGAGAGATGGCCATAAATTGGAGCCCTGCAGAACCCAACTAGTGACTGGCCACCAGCCTGGTGTAGCCCCATTTGCTATAATACTTTGAGACCAAACCATCAGCCAATTGTTCACCTATGGCATTACGTTTTTATCTAGCTGTACATGTATGCTATATCCATTTTGTCCAGAAGTATACAGTGGGAAACAGTATCAAAACTTTTACTGAAATCCAAAAAGATTACATCAACTGGCTTCTCTTGGTCAAATAGATGGGTAACCTTCTCAGGAAAGGAATTTAAATTTGTTAAGCAGGACCTTCTGTTCATGAACCTGTTTTGGCTATGACCAATGACCACATTGTCCTTCATGGATTTTTCAATAACTCCCAGGATAATTTTCTCCATAATTTTACCGTGCACTAAAGTGAGACTGACAGGCCTGTAATTACCAGGGTCTTCTTTCTTGCCCTTCTTTAAAATTGGAATGAGGTTTGTGAGCTTCCAGTCAACTGGAACTACTCCAGATTCTCACAACAGTTGAAAAATAATTGAAGGAGGTCTCATGATGACATCAGCCAGCTCTCTGAGTACCCTGGGATGAATCCCATCAGGCTTCATAGACTTATATGCATCCAGGTGGAGCAGTGAATCTCATTGGTTGGCTGGGAATTTATCGTTCTCTCCACAGTCATGGTTCTCCAAGTCAGGGCATATGGGGTCCCAGAACCCATCATCAGTGTTGAAGGTGAAGGAGGCATTAAACGTCTCTGCTTTGTCTATGTCCCTGTTTGCGAGGTGACCATCCTCATCAAGTAATGGACCAATATTGTCTCTGGTCCTACTTTTGCTGTTAACATATTTAAAAACAAAAGGCAAAAACTTTTTTTTGTCCCCCACAGTAGTGGCCAGCTTCAACTCTAATTGAGCTTTGGCCACACACATTTTCTCTGTACAAAGGCTAACAGACAACTATATATGCATCTTCTAGGCATATACATTTATGTTTGTGTGTACATACAAGTTTGTGCATATATATCCTCTGGCTCTCCTGAGTCCCCCAGCTCTGCACACTCTTGAGTCTCCTGGTCTGTTCTTGCGCTGCCTCCCAAGGTGTACAGCATATCCTTGCTTTTGTGCTACAAGGATGCTGTTCTCTGGGTTGCAACGTCAGTGTGTGTTGGGTGGCAGAGCTGCAGCCAGTCTCTACAGGAGCAGAGGAGCAGTCTGCACTGTCAGGAAGCATCAGTGTGAAAACAGTGAGCATGGGCTTGGTCTCTGAGTTCCGAGCATGGGTGGAAAGAGAAAACTATCTAAAGGGAAGAACTGCCTCTTCTTAGTAAATGCCTTTTTGTTCAGTGCAGAGACTGTACTCCCTGGGATATGTAGGTTTGTCTCCAGTCTTTGGAAAAACAATTATGTTATTTCTGATTGAAGCACTATCTGGACTTTGTATGGTTCAGTCATCTTTTACAACAACTCAGAAGAGTCTGTGGGGAAAAGTCGTTGCTGAACAGAGTCATGCAGCTTTAAGAGAGAAGCTACAGACATTCCCAGACCTTGAAGTCTGATTGCTGAGTTAGCAATCTTCAGAAATAGCATGCTACAACCCTGTTTGCCTGGAGGCAGCACTAACTAGCATGGCAGTGCTTTCAATACATGGACTTGAGTATCTGTGCAGCATTGCTCCATGTACTACACTGGAGACCTTTGTCATGTCACGTTGACAAACTCATTCCTGATTCCATTGGTTCCATTTGATTTGTGAAAGTCTAATAAACCTGACACATCCATAAACTGAATATATATATGTATGTAAAAAAACAAACAAACAACTGTCATTTACAATAGTCATGACATTATTACAGATTGACAGTCTCATGTTGATCCATAACAGCTGTATCCTGTCACACACCAGAATCCTTACACTTGTTATAGTAATCTTTTCATTCACAAACAAAATGAATTTACTCTTCCAGAACTACATGCAAATTCAGCAGGAAAAAAATAATAATAAAAATCATTTCAACTTATCTAGTGAAAGCCTTTGTAAGAAGTCCTCCATGTCAACAAATGACATTTCATAGCACAATATCTGGAAACCTATAAACTATTTTTTCCTAGAAAAGAATCTCCCTTTTCCTTTGAAGCTTTGAAGTGACTTAGTTCACTTTTCACAAAGAGAAAATGAAATGAAAAGTCTGACATGATAATCCCTCTATATCCACAAAATTCCAAGATAGCTCTGAGATTATTCATTTTTCCCAAGTTTCAAGAGCAGGTCACATTTTCATCACTTCATAATCAGTAAAGTATATGCACAGGTTTTTGCAGATTATAGACTATTTCTCAGTTTTGAATCCTTGAAATGTGAGTACTAGTTTTTATTTATACATGTACTATGATGTACATGTACATGTATGTACAACTTTAAAATAGTCTCATGACAAATTGACGTGGATTTTTCAAGAACCTTAAAAACATTTCTAAATGTATTTCATATTATGTTTGTTTCTACAGTTCATGGGCATTATCAGTAATTCATTATTCTAACTTTGAGAGTTTTCAGTAGTGTTTTTGGTCCCGCAGCAAGTTGCTGTTGTTCTAATGCAGAGACCTTTTTATGCCAGTGGTCTCCCCTTGAGAAGCATCATTGTAAGGTCTGATTGCAAGGCATCGCCTCTGTGTTTAAGAGTTCTACAGGATGTTTTTGTAGGTGGACAAAATTGATGTTGAGCATTTGCCCAATAAATAGAATCTTTTTGTAACAATCAGGATATTTTTGAGAAAATTTTAAAGAGCAAGTTGGGTTACAGGCTACAAGAATTCAAACAGATGGAAAACTTTACTTTTTCTTGCTATTTTGGTTGTACTGTTTTTTAACATCTAATGTTAGTGGATATTGCTTTAATACATTAGTACAGTGGACAAATAAACCAAGTCACACTGCAACTAGTGGATGCTTTTTCTGCCACGAGTTCTTTCCATGGGAATAAGAACAATCTAAAAGGCTATTGTGTAGAGTGAGGGAAGAAAGTAACATGCATTACAGATTAAGAGGAACAATGGCAAGGTGTGGTATGGATATAAACTGAGGTTGGAAAATGAGAGAGTAGTGTTTTTTTTTTTTTGTCTCTTTTTTTTTTTTTCCTGGTATTCCTAAAAATATTTTGTTTCTAGCATGCATTAGTTAAATAAATACAAGTTTGCTCAATACAGTTGAAAACATTATACGTTTTGAGAATAAATGAAACATCATGATTGGATTTTACTTAAAAAAAAAAAAAAAAAAAAAACTTTCATGCAGAATATCTGTGGTCATATATTCACTATTTAATGTCTGCAAAAACTGTCTAACCTGTCTAGAGGGTGATAGTATATGATTCTGTGACTTTTAGCAACATATTTTTGTTACTTCAACATTAATACTTCTAATTAAATCTTGTATTCCATTCCATTCCTCTGTTAAGTGTTCAACAAACATGCACATTATTAGAGAAAACAGATTAAGAAAATTAAAAAGTAAGGTCTTTGTTTCAGCTTTTTCTGTTTTCAGTTTTTAGTGTAACTGTGATAGTATATTACATGTGTATAGTTAAAGAATGACAGGTCATGAGCAACTAAGAATTATTTCTACACATCTATAGACTCTAATAATGAAGTTTAAAGGTTATTGAAGTCTTTTAAGCGAAATCCTAGTGTAATGAAAATTTTACACATGTAGAATGAAGAGGCAAGGTTCTAATAGGGAAAAAGGTAACTAGGAGTGTAGTTCTGCATATATTGTCAATCCAATTTTACATTTATTGCCATCACAAGTCCTGTCAAACTATTTTGCCTTTGGCTTTTAAGATATAACTGGTGCTGTTAGGATGAGTTTATGAGATTATGAGAGCTCAAGATACCAACAAGTCCTTCTCAAAAGTGTTTGGGTGCAATGTACAGATCAGAGCCTGGGGAAAATGTGTTGTGTTACAGACTCTCAAGGAAGTGCTGAATAGGATAACAAGTAAAAGTTATAGGTATGAGTGGGAGAGCTTTAAATATCTGCTTGGCTTCAAATATCCCAGGGAGGTGATGACCATTGCTGCCAAAAAAAACCTGTCTTGGAGACTATCAGCACAGCAGATAGAGAGGGAAGCAGCACAAAAAGATGTGTAAACTGTGGGCTGAGCTGTCTTTGGAGAAGAGTTGTCTGACAGAGTTTGAACTGTTGCCTGGAAATGCCAGCTTTCTTGCCTTTCAAGTTCTCCTTAAAACTTTTGATAGGTTAGAGGTGTTCCTGCAAAATGTTTAGATTCAATTGCATCAGCTTTTTTTTTTTTTTTTTTTTTTTTTTTTTTTCCCCAATGCAATAACACTGTCAAATGTTCATCTATTAAATTTTTGGGATTGTTGCATCACAGTGGAAGTAATTCAAGCAGGTTTGGTTTGGTTTGTTCTTCCACTTCAAAATTTGGGAATGAAAACAATTTTTTCTTGTTTCTTAGAGGTACCAGCATTCTATAATGATTCCTTACACAAGGGGAATTCTTCTCCACAAATCCATGTATCAAATTTGTCTTGTAAGAATTCAACTCATCAAGTTGTCAATCTCTCTTAAACTCATGGACTTTTCTCAGTTTTTGTAATCCTTATGGGAAAAGGGCCATGTGTTTATTGTACATACAGTTTCCCTTCTTTTATTTCAAGAAATATTATCATCTGTTATTTCCTAGATTTCTTTTTTATGTTCTCTGTTTTTTCCTGTATCACTATTATTATTTTTTTTTAATCATTTTAATCCTTTTTCTTAAAAGAAAAAAATACCATAATTCTTAGAATAATTTTAAATGAGATAAGGCTGATATGTGGTTATACTACCATCAAATGCTCTAATTTAGAATTTTCTTTCTTTTCATTAAAGTGACTGAGAACATTCTTACACACACTCAGTAACTGTCCGTTGTTCTAGTAATCTGGAGTGGCATGGTAGCAAAGCACAAACCCGCTTAACATGGAATACTAAACCAGTTACGTAGTAAGAATACACCATAATATAAGGTATAAAGATAATATAAGGTATCTTTTTTCTAAATGTAGTGCCTGAAGTTATCTTCAGCTTGACATGAAAGCCAACTTTCATGTCCACATGAGTGCATATATTACTGGGATACAATAATAAATCTTTTATTCTATTATTTTCAGAACCAAATTTTGTGTCATCTTATGACATTGGGAACTTCACCTACTTCTTCTTCCGAGAGAATGCAGTGGAACATGACTGTGGGAAAACAGTCTTCTCTCGGGCTGCTAGGGTGTGCAAAAATGACATTGGTGGCAAGTTTGTGCTGGAGGATACCTGGACTACCTTCATGAAAGCTCGGCTGAACTGCTCTCGTCCTGGAGAAATTCCATTTTACTATAATGAACTACAGAGCACTTTCTTCCTGCCAGAATTGGACTTGATCTATGGGATTTTTACCACTAATGTGTAAGTAAATTCCATGATACTTTTTTTCTTTTTTTCTTTTTTTCTTTTTTCTATATACAACAGTAAAAGCTAAAGCTTCTGGACTGTTCTCTGTTCTGTATGTGTGAAGTAAACATAATAATTTCAAAATACTGTTTGCCCAGTCTTGTGAAAAAGAGTCAGCTTCCAATATGAATTGCTGAAGGTGTATGAAAGAAGGCAGAATTCTTAATATTTCCTTACAGCAAAGGAGCAGTTATGTTTTCTTCTGTCATCTTTTTCATAAATTTTAAGGCTATTCTGTCATCTACTTCATCCATTCTTATAAAGACAATTTTTTTTTGTTTCACACATTATTTCATATGCATAAATATATGATGAGCTTTTGAAATAAATATTTTATAATTATAATTTCATGTGATCATGAATTTGGCTCAATGCAATTTGAGTCAGGAAGTGTTCACTTTACCCAAAAGAGCACAAGATGTGCTCTTAAATATTATAAATCAGTCCTAACATATCCTACCGTGAGCTTGAGAATCAAATCAAAATTTAATCTGTTTTGTCTGAACCTTATATATCAACAAGGTAAAATCTGAAATTGTAGCATTTAGTCTTAAAAATTAAAAATTGTTAAATATTAAAACATTGTGAAAAAGACATTATGAATGGACCTAAAAGCTTTCTGGACTCTGAGCTTGATATCAAGAATAGTTTAACTTTCAGTGAAAAAAAGAAAAAAAAAAAAAAAGAGAGAGAGAGACTTTATCTCAGAAATGTGCGCTGTTACATAAAACATGATAAATGGAGCTCATATGTTGCTCAGCAAGAGCAACCCATGAATTATGGCTGTGCAGCCAAATTTTTACACTTCTGGAACAAGGTTTCAGATTTTGGTTTCTGATTCTTTTTCCCACTTGCAGTTTCTTGCTGCATAAATCAGGTTTGCATAGAATTTTAAAAGGTACTTGAGCACCTAAAACACTGCTCAGTGCTTCTTTCTAAACAGCTGAATACCTACATCCTATTTATATGCATATGTATATAGAGAGGTATATATGCACATATTAGCCAGGTAGGAATAGTCACAAATAAATGCTACCCTTAGTGATCACGACTTTGGGCCTCAGCTCGTTTCTCCTGCTTTTGGTACAGTCTGGTATAAACACATCTTCCAGACTGGGATATACCCTTTAGCTGGCAGCTCAGGCAGTGAGCATGGCTTGATGGGCACCTTGCACCAGGTTGACAGTTCCTGACTTTGGGACATTGGGTGATAAGCTTAACACTGTTCTTGTACTGAAGCAATGTGTTGAAGCTATATGCTGCTTTTTAATAGAGAAGAGCAGTCTTTGGGACTACTGGAGATAGAAAATTTGGTGATGTTTGCAACAGTTATTTTAATATCATTAGTCTGTTTTACTAGCTAGTATGAGTCCTAGAGGACAGGCATTTCTTAGGTGGCATGCTGAAGCACTGTTCAACATGATCTGTCATGAGAAGTCAAAATAGCCTTGACACTCTCCTGCCATGGAAAGCCTGCTTGGAGGAATTCTGCTCCAGCAAATCTGGAAAGCTTTCGTCATGTTAGGGGAGCCCCTCTGAAGGACTGTCCTGGCAATCTGTGGAACAGTGCAGCTTCCTGTGCTACAAATTACACCATTTCTGAGGTTGTGTCAGGGCTACCATCATTCACCCTAATCTTTTTGAGAAGGAACCTGGAATGTAAGACCTTGACAGTACTTGAAACTTTGCTACTACTTCCTTCTTTCCCATTAGCTTAGCATTATGCCTTATCCAATAGAGACGTATTATTCAAAGAGGAATTAATTATAACTAATTGATTGATTCAGTTGATTGATTCACAGATATCTGCACAACCCGTACGATTTCAGTCTTGAAACCTGATGATGGAGAGCCACCAGGGTTTTCCATGAGGGGAACCCACACACTGCTTTCCATTGGTGTAGCAGCATCAGATATTACTGAACCACATTCAGAATTCTTCAGTTTCAGTATCTTTAGAATTGCAATTCTTTTTAAATATACTGTGAATCATTTTGTGATGGAAAAACTGAAGCATTTCTGTCTATAAATACTGTGAGTCATAGCAAAACATGAACCATTTATGTGTGGCTGACTTTTAAGTACATTGTACCTCCTGCTTCATAGTGAAGCTGACTTTATTTCTTTCAGACCATTTGAATATTTACAAGCATCAGTTTGATGTCCTTGAAGGACTTCAGGGAATTCAAGAAGAATTTGATATTTGTTCATAGTATTTGTAAGCTGCCTTTAATGACAACTTATATAGGGAATTATCAACCCTATTGATAATTGATTCTGCAGAAGGTACTAGCACAAAACTTCAGGTTTGGGGGATTTTTGAAAAAAGGGTGACAAACATTAACAAGGAAATTGCTCTCTTGTCCTGCTGTTAAATCCATATATCCCATTTTTTTCAGTTTTGAAAAGTTTTGTTAGATCTGTTATTTTTTCTCTCCATCATTTTGAAGTTTCTGTAGTAGGTTTTCTAAAGGCTTGTGTAAAATGCAAGGTAAGTTACAAAATAGAAAATAAAAATAAAAAGAAGAAAGCTTTGTGGATCAATTGTCAGCTGTTTTACCTGCGGTGCAAATTTGTGCAACTGCCACCTTAACTATCTCTGTCTTTATCTCAAGTTGTGGAAAAGAACAATGCAATTTTCCACATTAAGAGATCTCGTAGTCACTAAGTTATATTGTTTACACCATGCAGAATTGCTTTATTGTGAAACCTGTCACATTTTCAAGACAAGAACAGGAAATTGCATGTTTTGCCTGGCTGCTGTTTATTCCTGTAACAGGAGATCTCATAAAGTATGCAATCCAAGTTGTTTTCCCTTGATGGGTTTCTTGAATTTGCATTTTTGTTGCTGTACATCATCATTTGGAAGATGGGATTTTTGTTCAGGCTTCTTACCCAGGGGTTCCATAGGGTCCAGAAATATCCCATAAGATGAAAATCCTTACCTCTTTGTATTGTCATTGGTTGCACAGAAGAACCATTAATGAGCCCCGAGAAGAATGTTTTCCTGAACTTTGAAACCAGAAGAAATATGTCCTCGATGCATGTGACTATATGTGGGCATAAAGTATGGCCTTCTTGTACTACAGTAGCAGCACAAAGTATGAAGTTTCTCCCATATGAGCTACTTGGCAAGGGTGACAAAAAATTAAGTCCAGTGTCAGCACATCATGTATCTTTATCCTGAGATACTATCTCCTGGATTATCATAATAATTTTGTTAATTACTTGGAGAGTTAATAAAGGAGAATAAATATATATTTTAATTTATTTTTCAGCAAGTGAACTTCATAATGTTGTTATTTAAGTTAATGTTTATATTTGTTTTTCAGGAACAGCATAGCAGCCTCAGCAGTTTGTGTTTTCAACCTGAGTGCCATAACTCAGGCTTTTAACGGACCCTTCAAATACCAGGAAAACTCTCGCTCTGCTTGGCTTCCATATCCCAATCCTAACCCTAATTTTCAGGTACAGATAAGTGGGAGAAGGAAACATAGTTCACATGTGGTGGTTTGTTTCTGAATGTTGTTTGGCTCATACTTAAGTAACTTTAGAGTTTCCCAGTATATTGTAGCCTAAGACCTTAAAATTTAAAAATAAATATATAAATGGGGAAAAAAAAAAAAAAGCTTACGAATTCCCCCTATTTCAATATCCTTAATTTTATCTTTTCAAAAAACAATTTGGGTTGAAAAGAGGATGCGCTATTAGAATCTGGAAAGGAAACACCATTTGACAGGAAAAAAAATATGGTAGGGGGAGAAAATGGGAGGGGGAGGAAAGGAGTGGTTACCATTGTGTCTATTTCCCCATGCAAGGTGGTCCATGCTTGTGAAGAGTCTGATTAAAATAATTTGTGAACTGTTGTGCTCCTTATTTGAACTTGTCAGCCTTAGAGTATGTAATAATCTGTAGCTGGCTGACAGCATAAAACTAATTACTTCAAGGTGGGTCAGTCACTGGTACTCTTAAACAAAAATTAAAGGATATTTCAGGTAAGCACATATGCACGCATTTGTTGTGGTTTAACCCTGGTAGCCAAACACCAGAGACACTCTGTCACTCACCGTCCTCAATGGGACAGAGTGAGAACTTATGATGATAAAAAGCTCTTTGGGTTGAGGTAAGGACAGGGGATTGCTCAATTACTGTCATGAGCCAAACATGCTCAGCATAAGGGAAATTAATATAATTTATGGCTAATTAATAACAGACTTGAACAGTGAGAACTTAAAAAAAAAAAAAAAAAAAGTAAAAACATCCACCCTCTTCCACCTCCTCCTCCTGAGTAATGCAGGAGAACAGGGAATGGGGGCTGCGGTCAGTCCCTGATGCTTTGATGCTTTTTCTCTGCTGCCCCTTCAGGGTCACTCTCTGCCCCTGTTCCATGTGGGGTCCCCTCCCATGGGATGCTGTCCTTCCTGAACTGAGCCTGCAGGGGCTGCCCACAGGCAGCAGCTCTTCAAGATCTGCTCCCACATGGCTCCGTATCACGGGGTCCATCCATCCATCCCCCAGGAGCAAACTGCTCCAGCACGGGTCCCCCACAGGTGGGCAGCAGCTCCCCCCAGAGCCCCTGCTCCTGCTCCTGCAGGGGCTCTCCATGGGCCACAGCCTCCTCCAGGCCACATCCACCTGCTCCACTGGGGGCTCCTCCACGGGCTGCAGCGTGGAGATCTGCTCCATGTGGGACCCATGAGCTGCAGGGGGAGAGCCTGCTCCACCAGGGGCTCCACAGGCCACAGGGGAACTGCTGCTCCATGCCTGGGGCCCTTTTGGAGCCAGCTGGAGCTGGCTCTGATCTGACATGGGGCAGCTGCTGGCCCTGCTCAGAGGCCACTCCACAGCTCCCCTGCTACCAAGCCCTTGCCACCCAATACAGCATTTTTATTCTTCTGCACAGTCACCACTCCCACAAGGACAGTTATAGCGAGAGTGATGCTGGCAAGGGAAATAGAAGGAAAACTACATTAATATAGTGATTAAAACCATTAACTTTTCACTACAATATTTAAATGTGGATCTGCCTTTCACCCTTCCTTTAATCTTGATACAATCTCAGGGGTTCAGTGCTGCTTCTGTAACAGCCTTCCCTATCATGGGAAGGGTCATGAGATCTCTGCAAGCATGAAACAGAACCATCCACCAGGGACAGTAGGTAGTTTTAATTATGTCCTGATTTATGCAAGCAAAGGAAAATAAAGCACTGAATTTGCTCTGAATACAGGCCAGAGAGCCCTGTTACCTTTTCCGAATAGCATGTTTGGCGTTATGCCCAAATGACAAAATACCAGTTAAGTAAGCCATATTGCCGAAGCAAGCTATTATCGGTATATAACTTTTTACATTTTGTAGAAATAGTTACGTTGTCAGAATAACGATTGTAAGAAGATCCAAGTGAGGTTAAAGTTTTGAAAAAAGAAGCCTGATGAAAGGCTTGTATGTAAAAATCTTGCCTTCTTTCTGACTAAATGGAAGTCAAACACAAGTTATTAATGTCTTCCTGCAAAACCTTTATTAATGAGTCTAATTATTACAGAAGCACCCCATACAGAATGGTACATACAAATGAAGCTGACAGTCTAATGGCTATATAAAAACAGTTGGGAGTCTATACTGTATTATCAGTAGTCATCTCTAGCTCCCAGTCCAGGCAATAAAATGTTGAAATTTCTTGTTTGGAGAGTCTGGCTGATTTTAGTATGACTCTTACTTTCTTTATCAAATTTACAAGACCAGCAACATTTCAACATTTCTATCATATCTCACAGAGCAACAGCTTTGTAGGCTAGCACTAGTTTAAAGAGCTGTAACGTGGCCTTTTAAAACACAGTATTGATGCCAATTCATGTTAACTGATCTCTAGATATCATTAGTGATGTTGAACTTCTGTTTTTCACAGGTGCTATCTTTTATTCATTTGAACTTTCAGTTAGATTTTTGGCTCCATAAGTGCAGTGCCGTCATATACCAGAAGCTAATCTAATGCTTAGAGCTAGCTGTAACCTTTTTAAGATTTCACAGTGCTTTAAAGTACATACTGCATGTAGAGAGGATACATACACTGGCTGAACTTGTGATTTCCTTCCCCAAAAGGAGGAAGCATGGGTATGGTAAAATACCAGAAGTTCTGTTTATGTGGTTGGAGAATTAGATTTATCCTCAGAGTATTCAGCTACTCAGCAGTAACAGACAGAAGCATGTGATTATGACGGAACTCTACTGCTGGGTGGTGATAATTACATTCAGCATTTTATTTCCATGGCTAGATGTAATGATGTATTAATTTAAATATTTTCCAGATTAGAATAGTACTGGAGTCCCAGTCCTGAACAACACTGTTTCTCTCCAGAGCTTGTTACTTTTCTCTTTATGCAGGACATCTTCCATTGTAAGACCAAGGACAATATGTATTTCAGTGTACTATGAACATTCTAGCTAGAATCTTTCTAGCTTGATATAATCAGAATAATTCTTCTTTGGCATGCTATGCTTTTTTTTTCGTTGGTCTGACATGCAAGAAAAATAATTGTTTCCTGTCAGTTGTCTTTCATCCTCATAGGTTCTCTCATTATGGAATTATTGATTGAATTAAAAAAATAAAATTTATATTTGGAGTCATCACTTAATTCCAGATTGCTAATATGGCAATGATGAAAAAATAACTTCTAGGGTTTTGCAGACTGTATGATTTAGTTCATATTTTGATTCATAGTGCAATTTATGACATAGTATCCTAGAATCAAAAAATGGCTTGGGATGGAAGGGACCTTAAAGATCATCTAGTTCTAACCCCCCTGCAATTGACAGAGACACTTTCCGCTAGTCCAGGTTGCCCAAAGCCCCATCTAACCTGGCCTTGAACACTTCCAAGGATGGGGGATCCATAACTTCCCTTCCTAATTGCCCTGACCCATTTATAGGACCTTACATTTGGCATTTTTGAACCTCATGAGGTTCACACAGGCCCATCTGTCCAGGACCCTCTGGATGGCATCCCTTCCCCTCAGTGTGTTGACCACACCACACATCTTGGTGTCATCGTCCAACTTACTGAACATGCACTCAGTCCCACTGTCCATGTCACTGACAAAACTGTTAAGCTGGTCCTAAAAGTGGAATAGAGTGGAAAAAAAAAATGACTTGAGTATCCTTTCACATCATGAATGTTTGATGATGTTGTGAAGTACTGTTTTACTTCTCTAGTGCATCTGTGTATGAGTAAACATGAAGATGTTTACATACTCACACATGCTATACATATATCTAGTGTCCTCAGTTAGTTGAAGACCTAAACACAAAGATTTTAAAATTAATTGCTGCTTATCTTGCTTTGTTTAGTTGTGTCTGGAATTTGTGCATGTGATGAATAAATACACAGAAATTAGTACAATTTTTAGATATACAATGTGGTCAGTTCCAAAGAAAACATATCTTTGCTATGGATAACATTTTTAGTAAGATTTATAGTTAGAGCTCTATTCTGTCCATTCTTGGCTAATGAGCACAGTTATAACCAAATATTACTATAACCCATCTGTTGTCAGTCTGGTGCCCTTTCGTATTGCTTGGAGTTAGGGAGTCCCCTTAGTACTGCCTCAGGAAAGTGGAGCTTCTTCAGTCACTGTGTGAACAGTCTGATCAGCACCAAAATGTGCCATGAATGTGGAATTCCAAAGTGTCACTATAATACACAGTCTTGGTATTCATGTTCTTATGCTCTAATTTAGAGAGTAAATCTGTTGTTATCGTTGAGGCATATGGTAACGTTACTTTTCTGTGTTTGCAGTGCGGCACCATGGACCAGGGTTTGTATGTGAATCTGACTGAAAGAAATCTTCAGGATGCTCAAAAATTCTTCTTAATGCATGAAGTCGTTCAACCAGTTATTCCAATTCCTTACTTCATGGAAGACAATAGCCGATTTTCTCATGTGGTTGTGGATGTTGTGCAGGGCAAGGATATGCTCTTCCATATCATCTATCTTGCCACAGGTATGAACTTTGAGTTGTTGTGATAACTGCAAAAGTGTGAGGTCTGTCAATTTTAATGGTCTGTAAATCAGTTTGGCAGTGTGTGTAACACCTTGAACAGTTTGTTGTTTTTGTTTCCTTTATAGCAGCATTATCTCTGTCTTTACATTTTCTGAGTAAACGAGTTCAGTAGTTTGCAGTGTCTTGGTTTATATAATATTGTGAACTTAGATGTTAGTGTCTTTACAGTTCTTTGAAAGCATGAAGTCTATATGCTACTAAGAGAGTGAATGGCTGGAAATTATATAAACACGAATTGACAAGTTTCTCTCTTCTATTCTTTTTTATGTAATTAAGGGTACAGTCACACTCAAGGTTCATACATTGCTACAGTTCTCTGACTAAAATTGTCTTGATTAGAAGTATTGCTTTCTAGGTTTAAAATTTAATTCAAGCTCCTTAAAAACACTGAAGGTGTCAGAGAATTGATTTTGCAGAAGAATGGTGTCCCTAACTGATACTGAAATATTAGGTTGGAATAACATGTTTAGAGCTTTGTGGCAGAAAACTTAGGGCAATTCTCACATAGTTAGTTCTAAGCACATTAGCAGGGCATATCTCATCTAAACAGTGGTTTACTAGTGAGCCTTTTTAGTGTCATATTGAGTAAGCACCAAATACAAAATAAATAAATAAATAAATAAAAATCTGTTGATCAACTTGAGGAAGAAAAATCCTATACAACTAGTTCTTCTTGCAGTCAATATGGTCAATTTCTATAGAATTTCATCATAATCATCACATCAATTATAGAGAAGCTGAATCATTTTCATCACTCTTAAAAATGATTTATTATTGAAAATTGTATATTCTATGGCTTAGCACTTATCAAGAACCTCAAAATCATAGAATGGCCTGGGTTGGAAGGGACCTCAAGGATCATCTAGTTCCAACACCCCTGCCTAAGGGATGTCACCCACTAGATCAGGATGCTCAGGACCTCATCTAACCTGGTCTTGAACACCTCCAGGAATGGGGCATCCACAGCCTCTCTGGGCAACCCGTTCCAGTGCCTCACCATTTAAGTATTGGAAGGCTGCAATGAGGTCACCCCAAACCCTTCTCTTCTGTAGGTTGAACAGCCCCAGATCTCTCAGCCTTTCTTTGCAGAAGAAGTGCTCCAGCCTTCTGATTATTTTTGTGGCCCTTTTCTGGATCCGCTGTAACAGAGCCCCCAAGTCCTTCTCTGCAGGGCTGCTCTCAATGAGTTCTTCTCCTAGTCTGTGCTCATGTCTGGGATTGCTCCGGCCCAGGTACAGCACCCTGCATTTAGACTTGTTGAACCTCATTAGGTTCATGTTGGCCCACTTCTCAAGCCTGTTAAGGCACCTTTGGATGACAACTCTTCCTTCTATCGTATCAACTGCACCACTCAGCTTGGAGTCATCTGCAAACTTGCAGAGGGTACACTCGATTCCACAGTTTATGACATCAATTAAGATATTAAACAGAACCGAAAAATGTGCATTGTGGTTCAATATATGATTTATTATTTATTTTCCCCCTGAAAACATTTTTTTTTCAGTGAAGATAATTTCTTTTTGAATCTGAAGAGATTTTTGAGTAATTTGGCACATTTGGGTGGGACAATATTTCTTGTCATATTATCCTTTCTAATTGTGGTCCTGGAAAGACGGGCAGTAATCTGAAAGCCTTAAATAAGTTTAAAACTGTGCTTGGATTTGGCCAGTTGTAGTTGAAACAACCTGCTGGTTGGTAAATAATAGCCTTTTAAGTGAAATCATGCCTATATTAAGTGCGGTTTGTATTGCAGCGATCTGACAGAAACTGAATTACAGAAACATGTACTTGGTTTTATATGAACACACTGTTACTGCGTTGTAGGATATTTACATTATAATGACAGCATTGAGAATTATGTAATTTGTCACAATTCTGGTTGTCTTCAGTTTTTCTTATTGTTTTTCCTTTTGTGTCTGATTCAGTGAGGACTGAAAATTTCAAGTTTTGTGGTTCATTAATTAATTAATTAATTAATAAGTTAATTAATAAATAAATAAATCAATAAAAGTTCCAAGTTCTTTTTATGCATCTTTCTTGCTGCTAAAAATATGTTGTTTGTATGTTCCTTATGATATATTCTTGCCCTGTACAGTTATTCTTCTCTGTACTTCTGCTTTCAGTCATTTATGGAAGTAGGATTCCATGGTAGATGAACCTTTTGTCTGACATGCTTTTACATAATCAGAAAGTATGTGGTGCATGAATGTGAGAAACTGTACGATAAAGAAACATAAGTAACAATATAGTGTTATGGAAGATTTTTTTAATAGAGTAAATTCTATTTCACTTTGATTTCACCCAAATGCAGGGTGTTATTGTTGTTTTTTTTTTTGTTGTTGTTGTTGTTGTTAACATTCCTTCTGTGTGCACTCCCAATTAAGCATAATTACTAAACTTTATTTAAAAAAAATAATTAATTAATACTTACTTTTCAGAAACATTAACTGATTGGTAGAAGTGAAAACGAACCACATGTTTTTATATAGATACCATACCTACAATACATGAGGGTAGTGTGAAAATATCCAAATATACAAAAAAACAAAGTGTAGTTCTCCTAAAATCTTATGAACTGGGGGAATGACAGTATTTCTACATTTTTGGTGTGCAAGTCATAACTTTAATTTCATTATATTGGTAATGATGCAGGATCTTCGTTCTCCATAGAGTTAGATTATATTGTGTAGAAGCTATGTGGCAGTTAGCACTGAGTTTGCATCCTAAACTGCATGTGGTAAAAGATTACCAGGACAACACTGCTTCTATAAACAACAGAAATTGGAAGGCAATGGTGTTAACTGTGGAAACCAACACTAACTTTAGAACCATAGAATCATAGAATGATTTGGGTTGGAAGGGAACTAAAGATCATCTAATTCCAACCTCCCTGCCATGGACAGGGACACGTCCCAACAGACCAGGTTGCTCAAAACCCCATCCAAGCTGACCTTGAACAGTTTCAGGGATGGGGCATCCACAGCTTCTCTGGGCAAGTCAAGTGATGGGTCAGATTTCCCAGAAATGTTGTGTAGTCTCCACCCTTGAAGGTTTTCAAGACTAGACAGCTATCCAGTCTATGTTACAACTAGTTCTCCTTTGAGCAGAAGATTGGATTTGAGACCACCTGATGTCTGTTCCAACCTGAATTATCCTGTCTGTCGCATTCCAGTACAGTATGCAAACTGTTTGGGCTCAACTGCATTTTTAAACAACCCTGTGAGAATAGATGTCATTGTACTGGTGAGGGGCCTGGAGATCAAGTCATACGAGGAGCGGCTGAGGGAGCTGGGCTTGTTCAGCCTGGAGAAGAGGAGGCTCAGGGGTGACTTTATCGCTCTTTATAGGTACCTCAAGGGAGCCTGTAGCGAGGTGGGGGTTGGTCTATTCTCCCACGTGCCTGGTGACAGGACGAGGGGGAATGGGCTTAAGTTGCGCCAGGGGAGTTTTAGGTTGGATGTTAGGAAGAACTTCTTCACTGAAAGGGTTGTTAGACATTGGAACAGGCTGCCCAGGGAAGTGGTGGATTCACCATCCCTGGAAGTCTTTAAAAGACGTTTAGATGTAGAGCTTAGGGATATGGTTTAGTGGGGACTGTTAGTGTTAGGTCAGAGGTTGGACTCAATGATCTTGAGGTCTCTTCCAACCTAGAAATTCTGTGATTCTGTGATTCTGTACTACTTGGTGCCAAAAGGGAAATACGTTCAATTCCTGATAACTGGTGGTAAGGAATTTATACCTACTGCCATAAAGCAGGATGGATCCAACCCATGCTGTGGGGGATGTATTCTGCCTAAGTTTTGTAGTTATAATTCATTGCAACATTCTTACAAAATTGCCTCTTAAAAATCACAAAACTGATTCAGTAGATAGGTAAACATATAGATTAGATTGAATACAAATGAATGTTCTGTCTTAGTTAATCAAAGCAAAAATCCTATTCTTTGAAGCAGATAGGAAGTAGTTAAGAGAAAATTCTTTCTTCCCGTATCTCATATTCACCTACTTCTCCGACCTGTTATCAGAATACAGGTATGACAGAGGAGAATATCCCTGAAAGTATTAAAAGTGTAATCTAATTTCATTAAGACTTCAGTAGAGATAATATTACTTAAGGAGAGACTGGGAATAAGCAAACAAATGCATTAATCTGCTGTGTAAACAGTCTTCATTTCTTAAAGCTCTGCAAAGTCATCATTCTTCTGGAGATTCTGATGTGCTGGGATTTAACAGCTACTGCTGGTATCAAAAATATATTCTACTACTTTGGAAATACATCTTAATCTTCTGCTGCCCTGACTTCTAACAGAGAATGAAGGGATATATCAATTCCTGCACATTTGCTGTTGCTTAGAACTAGCACAGTGATGCTGTCTTTAGGAAGGAAGAAATCCCTGAAACATTTCAAGGAAAGAATTCACAGAAGTTCTGAACTACAAATTATCTCTAATAATAGGTTAAAGGCGGAGCAGGTTATTGAATGATCTGACTAGTTCTGACTACTTTTTAAATTTCAAAAAAGTAAAAACAAAATGGTGCTACATATTTCATAGTTTTGTGTACTTTCCCCTTTTCTCTGTCCTTTTGTCCTTTTCTCCTCTCCTTTTTCTTTCTCCCTTTAATTTTTTTTTTTTTTTTCAATTTATGTGCCTAGGTGTCCTGTGATTAAAAATTTTGCTAATATAAAAAATGTATCCAAAATGTTTTTCAGGATACTACAACAAGAGCAAAAGCTTGAGAAAATATACTCCAAATAGCCTTTACTTAGAAGGTTGTTAGAAAATGTATTGATTTATTGGAACAAATAAGAAAATTCTTAGATTTGATGTCTTAGTTTGAGGGTATTGTGAAACCAGTTTCTGGTTGCTGGCTTTTGAGAAAAAATAATATTGATATTGTCTGAAAATAAATTTCAAGATCATGTTTTAAAAATGGTGGAAAAAAATCCCATGTTTTCTCAGTACTTGTCTCAGTAGGCAGAATATATACCCTCTTGATTATGGTAATTTATGTTTTAGCACTGATGAAATTAGGGTATAGCTAACTTACAAAGATCTAGTGAAACATAAAGAAATATTTACTGTTGGTTGCATAGCTTATCTGTATGCTAAGAGTGGACTTTTCACTTAACTGAGCCTGAATTTTTGTACCATAAGGACAAGTTTTATTTGAGACTTAAAGATGACCAGAGTATATTAGGAAAGCTGTACCAAGAAGTTCAGGAAGGTAGCATTTCTTTTTTCCATCTTAAGACCTCAAAATTATACATAGCAATGGAAAGAATAATGATTAAAAAAATAAAATTAAAAAAAATATATATTTGATGAAACACAAGAAATAATGATTATGAAGGCATGTGGAGGTTTCAGAAAGAAATTTCAAAAGGAAAATGCAGTTGGATTTTTCATACATTTGCCTACAGCAGGAGAATAACAGGTATTAAATTTACACAAATGTAACATTTTTTCTGTTGAAGCCGTCCCTGATGTTGTAGGTTTTACAGAGATTAGTCCTTACCTCATGAAGTGATTTGGAGTATGCATGACATTCATTTTGGAAATGCTATCAAAACATTTTGTATTTCTACCATTTGTCTTACTAGACAGTAAATTGATGCAAAGTAGTGCAAGATTTGATTCCTCCACTTTTTGTTACAATACTATCTTTTTCCTTTTGTTTTTGTTAGCCATACAGGACACATTTTGCTAAGGAACATCTTAAGATCTTAAAAAGAAGAAAGAGGGAAAGGGAAAAGGGAAAGGGAAAAAAGGGAAAGAGAAAAGGGTAAAGGAAAAAACAAAACAAAACAAAACAAAAAAAACAACGTATATGTGGTTTTGCTTCAAAATCTTGGAGGAAATATTGTCATTTTCCTGGCAGACTACAGGTTCTGATCAAAGTGTGCAGCTTTCATATTTAATGAGCATAGTGTCATAATATATGCAGTAAGTGTGAAGCTATGGACCTTAACATTATAAGCAAAAATATATGCTTATATACATTTCATACATGGTGCAGAGAGCATCAAAACTTAATTTGACTGCATTTTTTTTCCAATTTGACACTATTTCTGACTGTATTATCTCAAGTGTGTTGAGATTATTGAAAGTAATCTGCACATAGTTTTTTTTAGAAAGAAGCTCTAGATATTTCCTGTAAGTTTAACAACACCTGTTTAGTCTAGAAACTGCCATATAAATGCAATAATAACAATGTTCAAAGTAGTTATAATTTGAATCACAACTCAAGTGTGAAAGTGGTAGGTAGACTATTTGTATGTATTAATGCTTTCTAGTTCAAAAACAGAGCAGCAGGAAAAATCAGAGTGCAGATAGATAATGGGGCATATGCACTGTAGCACGCAATAGTTACAGTTTTAAAACTCTTTCTTGTCTGTTAAGATACTACCAAAATTAAAAGAAAATGGTTGCTTTGATTCTGTCTTTCCTTGATAAAGGCATAGTGTGTTTATACACACTTGTAAAGCTCCACTTCAGTGTTTTTAAAAATACTTCCCTGTAACTTCTTGTCCTCCTGGCCTTTTGTGGTATCATTTTAAGAGCTTTGAAGCATGGACAGTTACCAATTACTTTTCTGTCTAGAAATGGTGCCCCTTGGAAAACACCAGTCAGCAGCATGATGATCATGAACATTGTTAAAAAAAATTATGCAGTACATCATCAAAGGAATAACCTTATCCTCTGCTGTTTTTGCAGTGACCATAACCACTGATAAAGGAAAATCTACTTGAATGAACACCTTGTTTATATTATTAATCTTTCCATGAAACATTTTGCTGCAAAGCCTGAAAAAAGATTGCACTGTTTTGGCTTTGAGAGTCTAATGTTCACTCTGGGATTCATGCTAATGTTATTACTGAGAATGCTTCTTATATGCTCTTGCCAGAATATTTATAATATTTTCCATTCAGAATAAGAAGAAAAAAAGGTAGTGCAAACTATAGCCATTTTACTAGGTAATTTAAACACAGAAAAGTTGATTTGCCTTATGTATCGTGTCACCTGTACTGGGCAAAGTGTCTTTAAAATGTTACCAGATTGGAATGGCCATGTTTGAAGTCCAGGCTACAAATAATACTGTCAGACTTTAGAGAATCAAACCCTGAATTGTAGATGTTTCCTAATGATTTCCCTTGGCTTTTTCACTCTGTGTGGAGATCTTTCATTCTGCCAGCTCCAGTCAGATAGCGCTAAAGAGGTTTCTTAATAAATTGATGACTCTAAGCAGAGCTGGTTAAATTATTCATTGACAGCAATTTATGTGTGAGAACCATTGCCCTTTATTTGGTTCACAAATTACCCACTATTTATTTGTAGTCATTTTTTATTGTTATTGTCAACTCATAAATAGGTCATGATTTTGATTAGTTTGTTACTGGTATTTGCCCAGATAGTTTGTTCATATTTTAGATAGCATGTTCATGAATTGCTTGCTGCAAATAGATGGCATTTGTATTCTGTTCTCATGGGACAAATTTAAGTAGGAGAAGCCTTTTTGTCTGTTCACAAGTTATGGTTATGTCTTTATAATTGCCCAGCTCTACTGAATAAAGACTGTAAATAAATGTCCAAAGAACATACGGCGCGGGCTCTTCTATGCCATCACTGGAAGTCAGAATTCGTGCCAAAAGCAGCCACTGCCCAAAGAACAGCCGGCTCTGTTTGCATGCAAGCAAGACTAATACACAGACTAAGGAGAGAAGCTGTGAAGAGCTGGTTGAGACTTCATCTCAACCTTCCATTCCACTCCAAGGGGACAAGCTCCTTTTTGTCAAAGTGTTGCTGAGCTCTCAACACTTATTTGACTACTTTACAAATTTAGGATGACCAAATAACCTTTCCTTCTTCCTTCCAAGTTTTTTAGAGACTTGGCAGGGAAAGGAAACCAGACTGGAAAACCCCTACATTCATGTGTTAGTAGGTGATTCTAAAGCACAGAATGTGAAGCTGATGGTGGAGGAGGTGTTCCTGCTGCCTTTAAGGCTGATGTCTCTGTTAGCGCCTGATTTATTTTTATTTTTTTTCCTGCCCCACAACAAACAGTGTGTAGCTCTTGTGTGAATACTCAGTCAGTGTTCAGAACCCTTCTTGAGAGATTTGGGGTGGAAGTGTTCCATTTCAAGGGACCTGGCTATACAAGAGCTTTTCAGAAAGCATTGGGCATCTTGGTACATTACTGAGCATTTTAACATCTGTAGAATATTCTGCAAGGCCTTTTACTTTCGAAAAGCCTTTCATTTACGGTGAAGAGTGACTTAATGAACCCATTGCCAAACAAAGAAGAAAGCTGAATACTTATGAAATCAAAATATTTCAAACCCTACATGAAACTCCTTTTGACCCTGAAAAGAAGGAAATGGAGGATCACAAGTATGATGACATCATATATATGGTAATCAGTGTGAGCTGTGTGAGTAAAGTTATTGTTATATAGGATATTCTACTGAATTCTTTTTGTTCACATTTATGAGCTTCTTCATTTTGCAGCATTTTTCTCTGTAAGCCTCAATAAATCCAAATGTTTATGACTAAGCAAATATAAGCAATGCCACTAGTAATCAGTGTGTTTGTTGTTTCTTATTTATTTATTTATTTTTATTGAAAGAGTAATTGTAAATGAAATATTATATTAATGACAGTATTGTGGCCTTTCTATGAAGTGTCATGTAACCTGCAGGTAGATTCACAAAAATGTAGATTAGGCTTCATCTGTATTTTACTATATCAAGGTACTGAGTAAGAGTCATAAAAAGCATTTGCAGAGAAGACTCACTTGTATACAAAGTCATTCCTTTAATTTATTTTTTATTTTTCTTATCTCACAAATCTTGGAAATTTTTTTCTATAACTGCACATGTTCAGAAGGAATGGGAATGACCACAACCAACACAGTGGCTAGATCACTTGTCTAGGAATCACAGAATCACAGAATCACAGAATTTTCTAGGTTGGAAGAGACCTCAAGGTCATCGAGTCCAACCTCCAACCTAACGCTAACAGCCCTCCACTAAACCATATCCCTAAGCTCTACATCTAAGCGTCTTTTGAAGACTTCCAGGGATGGTGACTCCACCACTTCCCTGGGCAGCCTGTTCCAATGCCTCACAACCCTTTCTGTAAAGAAGTTCTTCCTAACATCTAACCTAAAACTCCCCTGGCTCAACTTAAGCCCATTCCCCCTCGTCCTGTCACCAGGCACGTGGGAGAACAGGCCAACCCCCACCTCTCTACAGCCTCCTTTAAGGTATCTGTAAAGAGCAATAAGGTCACCCCTGAGCCTCCTCTTCTCCAGGCTGAACAAGCCCAGCTCCCTCAGCCGCTCCTCGTAGGACTTGTTCTCCAGGCCCCTCACCAGCTTCGTCGCCCTTCTCTGCACCCGCTCAAGCACCTCGATGTCCTTCTTGTAGCGAGGGGCCCAAAACTGAACACAGTACTCGAGGTGCGGCCTCACCAGAGCTGAGTACAGGGGGACGATCACCTCCCTAGCCCTGCTGGTCACGCTGTTCCTAATACAAGCCAGGATGCCGTTGGCCTTCTTGGCCACCTGAGCACACTGCTGGCTCATATTCAGCCGACTGTCCACCATCCAGATATCTCAACTTTTAGACTCTTATACAAAGAATATAATGTAATATGATAATATACATTATATATTATAGCTATTACCGCTTTAATGTTGTAGGTTAGTGAGATGAAAATCTGCTAGGGAGGAGTTCTAGGTTCATGTCTCTAATAGCAATTTTGCTGCTGCCTCATGTCCATTTACTCCTAATTTACATTCTGTTGGAAAGAAAATGAGTGACAGCATCTTTCTTTCCTTCTCTGATTTTGGACAAAAGTTGTGCTTTAGGCTGAAACTGCTGCTGACATTCTGTGCAAATCATAGTGGATTTGTACTGGTTATATATACTGGATTTGGCTCATCTGGAGACAGAGGCATACAGACGCATACTGTGCAAGCTGCAAATGAGTTTGAGTAGAAGATAGCCCTTGACTCATTCTAGTCAGCCAAATTTCGGTCCTCTTTAATATCTTCATCGATGATCTGGACGAGGGCATCGAGTGCACCCTCAGTAAGTTCGCAGATGACACCAAGTTAGGTGCGTGTGTCGATCTGCTTGAGGGTAGGAAAGCTCTGCAGGAGGATCTGGATAGGCTGCACCGATGGGCTGAGGTCAACTGCATGAAGTTCAACAAGGCCAAGTGCCGGGTCCTGCACCTGGGGCGCAATAACCCCAAGCAGAGCTACAGGCTGGGAGAGGAATGGTTGGAGAGCTGCCAGGCAGAGAAGGACCTGGGAGTGATGGTGGATAGTCGGCTGAATATGAGCCAGCAGTGTGCTCAGGTAGCCAAGAAGGCCAACGGCATCCTGGCTTGTATCAGGAACAGCGTGACCAGCAGGACCAGGGAGGTGATCGTCCCCCTGTACTCAGCTCTGGTGAGGCCGCACCTCGAGTACTGTGTTCAGTTTTGGGCCCCTCGCTACAAGAAGGACATGGAGGTGCTTGAGCGGGTGCAGAGAAGGGCGACGAAGCTGGTGAGGGGCCTGGAGAACAAGTCCTACGAGGAGCGGCTGAGGGAGCTGGGCTTGTTCAGCCTGGAGAAGAGGAGGCTCAGGGGCGACCTTATCGCTCTTTATAGGTACCTCAAGGGAGGCTGTAGCGAGGTGGGGGTTGGCCTGTTCTCCCACGTGCCTGGTGACAAGACGAGGGGGAATGGGCTTAAGTTGCGCCAGGGGAGTTTTAGGTTAGATGTTAGGAAGAACTTCTTCACTGAAAGGGTTGTGAGGCATTGGAACAGGCTGCCCAGGGAAGTGGTGGAGTCACCATCCCTGGAAGTCTTCAAAAGACGTTTAGATGTAGAGCTTAGGGAAATGGTTTAGTGGGGACTGTTAGCGTTAGGTCAGAGGTTGGACTCGATGATCTTGAGGTCTCTTCCAACCTAGAAAATTCTGTGATTCTGTGATTTATAATGCTACTGGATTGCTACAGCAGTCAGTTGTCTTTCTGACACTTTCAATCAAAATAGCCGCATATGATTCAGTTAAGAAATCAGGCAAGGTTTATTGTGGGTTATTATCTGAGAAGTAGTTTTCTCCACTTGTGCATGTAAGTGCTTCTTTGATCTGGGTGCTGGAAAATTTATTCAGTGGGAAAACACTACCATATTCATAGCATGCTTTGGGTAGTACAAGGTACTTATTTATTGTGGTGGCACAAAGAGAAGACAATAAAAAAGTAATAGGAGCAATAAGCACTCCCTGTCTGGTCAGATCCAATCAGAGTTAATACACCTCAACTTTAGAAGACTGGCAGTGATCCAGGGTCTGTATTCCATAGTGATTTTATCCTTTGTGTACAGCATGGCATTTTTCACTGCTGCTCTGTCAGATAGCAAGCTTTAAATCATAACAACCATTTCATCTTACAATTAATATCTATGTGTTTATTTTGTTTTTTGTTTGTTTGTTTGTTTGTTTGTTTTTGTTTTTGTTTTTTCCTACTGTTTTATTAAGAGGTTACACATTTCTTTGCACTATCTGAGCAGTTCAGCCCTAGATGCTGATCAAATGCTATTGGTCTATCTTAAGTTGCAATGTTTTCTCTTACTGAGAAGAAGCTTCTGGGAATTTAATATAGACTTATTAATTACATTTTGAATTGTTTTATTTAGCAGCAGCCTTATAACTATATTTCTGTTTCCTTTCATAATCCATCATATGAAAATATGATAGAGATATGGTTTAGTGGGGACTGTTAGCGTTAGGTCAGAGGTTGGACTCGATGATCTTGAGGTCTCTTCCAACCTAGAAATTCTGTGATTCTGTGAAAATTAGGTGTCTCTTGACAGGTGTAATGTTTCCCATTCAGAACCAAGAGGCTACATATGACTTGGGTCATCTTTGCCTCAGTTTCAGGTTTTGTGTGTGTGTATGTGTGATTTTTAGTAAAATAAAAGTTGGATGATGCCAACAAGAATGTCTATTAATACAAAATATTTTGAAATGGGTGTTCTCTAGAATATATGCTTTCACTTGTAGCTCTTGATATTGGATCTGGGAAGTGATTGAATCACCATTCCTGGAGGTCTTCAAGAAATGTGTAGATTTAGAACTTAGTAGCATGGTTTAGTGGTGAACTTTAGTACTAGGTTAAGGGTCAGGCTAGATGATCTTAGAGGTCTTTTCCAACCTGAATGATATGATGAGTTTATGATCATTTAACTGGTCTTAGGGAGTAAAATGTTTTCACGTCCGGGAGTGAAAACTCCCAATGTTTTTTTTTTTTTGAGAAAACTCCCAATGTTTTTCACGTCTGGGAGTGTTGCCAGTAACACTGCTTTCAACCACCAAAGAGAAATGCTATATCTAAACTGCAGCCTAATTTGTATTAATTTGCTTTTGTTTGGAGGTACAAACTAGATAGCTCACTTGAAGTAAAACCTTAGGTACATCCCTAAAGAATCTTTACATGCTGTTTCTTGTCATAATATGTTGATAAGAAGACTTCATATTCAACAAACAGAAATATTTGAGACTTCTAAAAAGTAAAAGTAGTCTGATAGCACATGCAGGTTAATGTGCATATGGGTAGGATCTGTTTGCTTCAAATAGAGTAATTATGATAAAAGGCAATAAATATGTACGTCTACTTTTGCCTGTAGGTTTTATGCACTAACATAGTCTTGACATTTGTTCTATTTCATTTTGAACCTGACATTGAAATGCATTCTTTTTCTAAGCTGGAAAAATGTGTCTTTTTGCATGCCAGCCTGCTGTAAAAATAAATAAAAATAAAAATGCTGGCTACATTTGTCATACTCCTTGTAAATTTTATTTTGCTGAGTTATTTTTATGGATATTGGGTAAATTATATACAAATGCAGCACGAGGTGATCACTTGGTAAGATCAAGGACTTTGTGCTTGATGTTGTCATGAATTGTGCTTTTGCTTCATATTGTATACATGAGATTTGCTGATACCTTCACAGTGAAGAAAAAGAGAGAGTGCAGGGTATTAAAGCTAAATTTGAAATTGTGTCAATCACCTGTTTGCCAAGTTCCAAGAAACATCTCTCTGCTCCCCAACTCATTAAAGCTTCATGTTATGCTGTAGTTTTAACCACATACTCTCTGCAGAAGCATCATTTCTTAAACCAATGTTAGTATCTTAAGTATTGCAATATGTTTGAATGCACACATTTTAATATAACTTTCTCAAGGGGATATAAATAATGATACTTGGTATGGGAACATGATTGAGTAGCTGTGCCTTGAGCTAGTCTGATACACATCCATAGGATTATCCTCCTTTATGAACACAGCAACGTGACAGAGAAAGGCCATTCCATTGATTCAGTGATCCTGATGGTAGCAGCACCCATATGGGGTATGATGAGCTGCGATTTAATTCCTCTTGGAGTTCAGAGTTCAAAGCCATCTGTTCCACCTCCTTGCTGAATGCTTAATTCAGAAGAGAAGGGGTGGCTGTGGATGGGGGAGGAAGCCTCCTAAATCCTCTTATTGGTGGTATATTTTTCTGCAGGCAGAATGCATGGTTCATCTGGCCTGAGAGAAGAAGCACGGCAGCTCACAAGCCAAATAGGCAGAGAATTCAGCTAGAGAGGTTTTATTGCTTCCAGACCATGCTGCAAGGACTATTAAAATATTTTTCCAACGCCTTTTTAAATAAGCAGAAAGTGCTCCCTGAAATTCCCCAAGGATATGAAAGGCACCTTTTACTTGCAGAGCATAAAATCACATCAGAACCTGCTGAAAGCAAGGAAGAGGTACTTTTCACAGACTTAGTATATATTGCTTATCTCTCTCCTTCCCTGTTCACAGCAGTTTGATAGTCTTCCTCAGTGGTGCATGGTAATGTAACTCTCAGAGACCATGATTTTTCCTGTCTGCAGCTGAGACTTTAGTTCAGCTGTCTCATGTACATCAGGGAAGAATTAGGTAAATGTGTATCACTGGTTTTGATTTCTCAGTAAATCAAGCCAGTGTGCCAGAAGACAGCATAACAAAAGAGGTTTGAAATCTCCAGTGAGAAAAGGTAGTAAGCTGTTCTTATAGTTACATAAAACAGTCTTAGAAAAAGTGAAGTTCCAAGGTGTTTTTCTTTTTTTCTTTTTTTTTCCTTTAGATGGTATTACTGTTCTGAATACCAGTTTCACACACGAAGCCTCAAAAGCCTCAAGAGAGAGAAAGATGGCAATTGGATACAGATCTCACAAATCTTCAAATTGATCCATAACAGCATTTTCTTTGTTAAAACTTTTATAATTGAAATGTAATAAAATGATCTTGCAAGTAAAAGATTATGAAAAGATACTGTTTCATATAGCCTTAAAACAGATACTGCTTTATGTCTTATAAATAAAAGTAATGCAGCACTGATTGAAATTTTAGTTATTAAACAGTTTTTCATTGACTGTAGACTGTAAAAGATCTGTAGCTGCTATATAGGTACTAGGTAGGTAGCTGTTAAAAGGTATTCTAAAGTTACGTTTTATTTCTGAGTAAGTTAAGTGTTGTGTTACAGATGGTTTCAGAACCTCCAAATCGGACAAAATTTTATGAACATGCATCTTATCTCTCACTCACATCTTTGATGAGCTGAAAATTTCTTATCAGACTGAAAATGGAAAAGAAGTAGTAAATAAAGGTGTGACAATTAGTATGATTTTTTCAAAATACATACATTTTGAGATTGTTAAAAGTACTTTATTTTGTCAGACAACATGAAACATCTGTTTAAGGTTTAAAGAGTAAAAAAATTGCTGCTAGTGCAAGCTTCAATCTAGCAAGCTGAAAAAGGGGGTGATTTGATTTGAAAGTCTTTCTTTGTGAAGAAAACAGACCTAACTGATGTGGAGTCTGAGATGGTAATCCAGAATGTATTTTGTTGCTTAGCATGGGTTCTTGCTTAAGCTTCTAGAAAAGACCAAGGGGAAGAAGTAAAAATAATTTTAAATTTTAGGGATTACCAGCTTGAAGCTCATAGATGTACTCTTTCCAAAAAGGCGTGTTGCTCTGCTTTAGCTGTAGTTGCTTTGTATTTTCATCTCAGGTAAATCTGAATTTCTCTTTAGAAATTAAATTGTCTATTTATATGAAAATTTTTGAATGAGTTGTATTTAAATCCTTCAGCTGGGTTTAAATTCCAGTTCAACGTGAGACATGAAATGGCCACTGAGGGATGGTACACAAATTACGTTGTTTTCTAAAATGTAATACCCTTTTGATTCACAGGCAACACTGCTAATGGAAACCTTAATAGTACCAACTTAGAATCTATTGTACTTTGAGGAGCAGAAGATGTTGTGTTTATTAAAGTGGGTATTTAAAATTTTGTATGTTGTTTACTGGAAGCTTTTGCTGATTCAACTGCAAATTGAATGTGTTCTTGTTAGATTTCATAATAAATGGAAATTAAGTCTACAGGTCATAGAAGCATTCAAAAGAATGCATTATGTTTAAAAACTTTTCTCTGGAAAGCAGTAAAGAAAGGATTGACATGTCAGTTGTCATGATTTCCTTTGTTTTTCTTTGATAGATACATTTCAAAAGTGTTGTATTTGAAGATAGAAACTAAATTCCTGTAGCGTGTTTGAGGTGGTGGTGGTATTTAATCTTCACTAGTCAAACAATCCAGAAAATGTGTTATGGCTACATTTTATTTTGTCTTCATTTTATTTTTGAGCAATGTTCTTCATTAATTTGCATTTTCTTTATGTTCTACCAAACATGTGGCTTCGTTTGAGGAAAGCTCCTGATTTTGGAATAACTAACATCTAGGTCAGTGCTTCTTAATCAAAAGAGTCATTGAGGCAGCAATTCAGTATCTTGTGTAAAAAGGATAGTACATAAATATTCCCTTCATAAAATAAATTCATGTTAAATTTTGACATACAGTCATGAGAAACTCTTGTTTCTTACAGAGCTACAGCTGAACTTCTCTTCGAATAGGGCACTAAGAAGCTTCTCTAGCTAAAAAAATGAAATTTGTGTCTTGATAAAGCATCAGAATCCATATTAATTTTTTTGAGGTGCAATTTTTTTTTTTTTTGAAGATAGGATGGAAAGTAAAGAGTATACATAAAATAAATAAATAAATAAACAATATAGTACTACTCAGTAAATTAAGTTGGGAATTTTAAAATCAAACTATTCTTTTTGTATCAATCTGTAGAGGTACTACATTTTCTAATAGTATTTTTAATTTCTAAAGCAGAAGTGTTGAAGAGTCGTTCATATGTCCTTTGGGCTATAGTGTGATAAAACCCATCCCTGTAATTCAAGTATATATATAAATATATATTTCATAAAACTGGAGGTAAAAGATACATTAAGTAACAAAGGATGATTATTTTCTCTTATCTTCTAAGCCTTCTCCCCTTGCTTTAAAACAAATTGTACCCCACCCCCACATGGGCAAACCGATTACAGCAAAGATTTTAATTATCCATATTCTAATGATGATTTAACTAATTTTAAAGTTAGTTTAAGGAAGAGCAAAAAAGAGTGGGTTTTGAATGCTCTCATATTCTGTGTACCATATGCATCTATTTTATTTTATTTTATTTTATTTTATTTTATTTTATTTTATTTTATTTTATTTTATTTTATTTTATTTTACTTCATTTTACTTCATTTTATTTTATTTTACACAGATTGCTAAATCATAAGGCCTGGGCTTTCCCTTTCTAAGCACAACCAGCTGCTGCATTAGCTGTTCCTGTGTCTTTTTTCTATGTTGAGCACATAAGCCATTATGCAACCTAATACTTTCTGTCATTGCAATAAATTTCTGCCATTAACCAAATGCATGTTTTGCTTTGCTTTCTTTCAGTTCCTGTGGTAGAAGAAAGTAAATACCAGTGATTAAAATTTATTTCTTTCTTAAGTATGTTTATTGATCACCTTGCACTTTGATTTTGTACTGTTATGCACTCATATGCACACATTATTTTTTTTTTTTTTAACTCAATTTAATTTTCTTCTGAAAGACCTCTGCTTTGAGGACAACCTTATTAATATCCACCCCCCCCCCCCCTTTTTTAAGGTGTTTAAATAATACAATTATATGATGACTGTACATACTGTTTATATACACACATGAATAATATTTAAAAGAAATTTAACATTCACAATTTTTTTTCTTGCATTTCAACAGTCTTAGTACAGTCTGAATGTTTTTATTTTCCCACTGGAAAAAATGATTTCAATTGAAAAATAGTATGCAAAAGCACTGCATAAAGGAAAAAAAAATCAAAATAGTTGAAAAATACCATTTTCTGAAGTATATTCCAAATTGCAGTCCTTGAAAACATATGTAATTTGTATCCATTTCAACTACACTTTAAATGTATGCCCCCAAATATGCATCTGTTAATTTTAAACTTTAGCTTAAAACAAAAAACCATGATTACTATGTTGACAGATTTTAAGGTTATAAAGTAGGCTGTTTTCACAGTATATCAAGATAGAATAGTATATTTTTAGCAGAGATGATACTTCATTCAAGTTTGGTTACAAATGTTTAGCATCCACTTTCTATCTTGTGTTGACTGCACCTTTCCTCCATATTGGCCAGATTTTTTTAATCTCTTAAATTATAGCTGGATAGACTTAAGACATTTTACTTTTCTAAACAATACTGTGTAGGAAAATAGGCCCTTATTTATAGTGGTTGTTCTTAGTTTATAATTTACAGTCAACTATACTGTTTAATTTTTTCTTGGTATGTGTAAGCAGTGGAATTTCAGATCTGTCAAGGCACCTTGTGGTCCTCAGAAAGTACAGGAATACTTGTTAAGTCACTAATATTAGAGATACAGCTAGCATGAGGATATACTTAAGAGTAATATACAAGTTAGAAGTTAGTTTTGTTCTCAACTGGTACAGTTTAGAAGGCAACAATGACTTTTTTTTTTTTTTTTTTTGGCAACATTGCTAAAAGCCAATACCATAGGCTTCTCTTCTGAAAGATGTTGACTTAGATTCTGTCTTCTACTGCTGTTTTAGGTTGCTTTCAAGAGACATCCCCCCTGTCCAAGGTCCTATGCAGAGCCATATTAAAATGAAGATTAAATTAGGTTTTGTTTCACTGTCAGCTATGGCAAGAATTAGGACTGTTTCCCCCCTGAAAAGTAAATAACAGATTTATTTTTTTTCTTCTTTTAAAGAGGTCAATGTATATACTTTGATTCTGTCTCACTTTGGACATTTTGTAAAAGATGTTTTTACTTGAAACTGTTACAAAACTTGAGAGATTAGATTTTTATTAGTTTGTTGCGTCTGCGTTTGTGTGTTCATTTTCTGTTGTTCTTTGAAGGTGTCACCATTGATATGATTTCAAGCACACTCTTGCAATGTTCTCCATTGCTAGCTGTGCTTTATTTGTATCTTAAACTTTGCTATTTAGTTTTAGAGTTTTGATTTTGAACCATTACCATTTTGTTCATTATGGACTCTGTAGCCTCCAAGCTTGTTCTCTACAATCTCATCTCACATTTTCCATTCAGTTCTTCATACTCTTTTGTGCATTACATATTAATACTTCAACTAGATTTTTTCTTTCCTCTTCATCTTCTTTCATAGTTACTGTATTTCTAACATGCCATTGCTGATTTTGTAGGTCTCTTTAAAAGTCTTTCAGTAAAAGTTAACACAGCACATTATTTACTCTATTATTTACTCGTTGTGACCAATATCATTATCTTTTTCTACTCCTGTGTATACTTGGTAATCTTTAAACCAAGGCTGACAGTGTCTGGATTTATTACAGCATGTCTCGCTTACTCTCAGCGTCTGAACATGCCATTCATTAGGATTTGTCAGGATTCTTGAATAAGAGTTGGATTCAGCTTTGACATTTGTGATGAAACTGGGACTTTCACTGTGTCTGTGGGGAAAAAAGTTTCATCTCTTAGGGAAGTTTTTGTTTCCTGTTCTTCACTTCTGGGCAGAAGTGGACAGTTAGTGTGATGATAAAGATTACATTTCCTTGAAAGATTTTGACAGGTCTGGAAAGCTCCATGCTCCAGAGCTGCATTCAACAATGATTTCTTTCCCTACTTCTATTTTTTGTTTCCCTACTACTGTTTCTACTGTTTTTTGGTTTTGTTTTTGTTTTTTGTTTGTTTGTTTGTTTTTTGTTTTGTTTTGTTTTCAACCATGATGTGAAAATGCCTGAACAGTCAACAATTCTGAGGATGGAGCTGTTGCAGGTTCTTTAGGAAACCTGTGATCTACATGATACGTAATATTGCACACTGTAGTAGAATTGCAGTCTTGAGCAAAGTACCTGGCTTTTGAAAGTACTGGTGTAATAGATATGATTTTCTGCTGTAAGAAAGCCTGGCATAGCAATTATTTACATGTTAGTATAGTTTGAAGAGGTTTATAGGTTGATAACTACATCCCCTTGCTAGATACCATACTCTAATGAACATAGCTGCCAATCCAGGGAATCTATCTCTCTCAAAGTTGCAGAATATAATCAGATTGTTACCCTTGCTTGGGTTTCTAGATGGTCCGTGCAAAATCAGAAACATAGTCAGGAGGAACTTAAAGCAAAAGAGATAGGTTATGGATGATTAGAAGTAGGAGAGCCTGCTGAGGCAGTGGTAGATCTCAGATAAGATTTTGTTCTTTTTGACTGATCAGGCATATGACCGCATTGCTGCTGAAGTAGAGTGTTTCTCTGGGATAATCTATAGGATCTCTGACACTGCTTCTTCACTTAAAGCCCAGTCATTTATGACTTTTGACATTTCTGTATGAGTGCTGATCCTATCAGAAGATAAATGGAAAAGGAATCACTTGGGAGATGCTGGGAAAAAAAAAAAAAAAACGGAAGGAACTGGAAGGAATGGAGACTGTATGCCAAGATAAAAAGGAAAAAGGACAAGAGCAATAACAGCTGTGTTGAGGAAGGCAATTGCAGTTCTTGAAATGAGAATATTTTATTCGCTTGTAGAGAAAAATGCTGCTGTAACCATATTCTCCAGGCCATAGATCCAAACTTAAAAAAAAAAAAAAAAAAAAAAAAAAAGCAGTTCTGATTTCTATAACAAACACATTTGACGGGAAGAAAAGTGCAAAACATACTCTCTTGTCTGTGTTCTCATTTCCTAAATTAAATGTGCATGGGAGGAGACCTCCAATCCTGTTTGTTTTTCTCTCTTTTGTCTTTGGGGAAGTGTCCACAAGTGACTCAGTCTGTAGATGCCAGGCCTGGCACAGCAGCAGTAGGGAGTATTAGTCTGTATGAGAAGCAAATACTGAATGCATAGTTGATTTTTTGTCTCAATACAGAAAAAAGATGGCATGCCAAGTACAGTGTATCAGCAGTCACACTGAATCTGTTGAATGCCAGTTAGACAAATGGTACAGAACTGTACTAACATCTACAAAATGATTTTTCATTATTCACATGTGTAAAATGATTTCACTCATTCTTCTTTTCTTCCTTTCACTGTTCCCCCCAAGCTCATCTGTTTTTCACTCAGTGACTAATGCAAACATTAATTTAATTTATTTTATTTTTTTGGGGGGGATAATTCTCAGACCACATTTTGACCATGAAACTTGTAATTATAGTTGAGAGTCTGCACCCAACAAGCACTAGCAGAAGCACATGCTTGTTATGTTGTTTGATCAAGCTAGTAATTACTTAATTGTGAAGCAAAACTGATTCTTGGCAAAGGTTTAATTATTTTTTAACGTCTCTATTTTAAGTGGCTGACAAAAAAAACAGTGATAGTCAAAATTAGAATATTTTTTTTGTCCAAAATGTTAAATTTTAATTAAAATTGTCATTTAATGGGAGTTTTGTTTCATTTTTTTAACAAATACTCTTACATATGATAAATCCTGACAACTTTGTATATGCTAACATGGAAGAAAAAATTAAATAGTTGTATGAAGTGATTTTACTCAGAATTGAGAAATTAGTCAGAATTGAGGGGTTAGTCAGAAGACTTTAACATGCAGTCATGATCTCACAATCAGAAGCTTGCTATGGAGAGAGAAGAATGTACTTTATATATTGAGAAAAGCATTCTTAGTGAGTCTAATTAGTTTGGAGTTTCTAATAAAATTAAGCTCATATTAGCTAGTTATTAAAACATTTGTTAACAATGTGGTTAACGTTTTATACCTAAACTTCCTCCTAACTCTCCCTGCTGTTTTCCTTTATGCTGCTCCCTTCCAGTATATCTGCGGGTCTTAGATTGACTCTTCAGCCTTCCTCGGGAAAGGGGAGAAGATCTGAACAGCAATTGCCATCTTGGGTTCTCAACCTTCTCCACCTCCTCTTCAGTTTTCGAGTCTGCTTGCAGCTACCATTTGCATTTTCTCAAATCTGCTTACTAGCTGTTCCACCCTGTGCCCTGGTAGCTGCAGACTGTCCCCTGCCCCGTGCCCCAGCGGGGCTGTCTGTCCCCTAGGGACTGCATGGGGTTGCCCCCCCCCCCCCCCCCCCCATGCCCTCCTAGAGCAAAGCCAGCACCAGGAAAGCAGTAGGCCCCTGCCCACCAGGCCACAGCTGCCATGCTGTGACCCCTTGCTGACAAGGCAGGGCCTGAGGCCTCCACTGCCAGCTCCCTACCATGCCTCTTCCCCTCTGCTGGTCGTGGAGAAAAACACTTCCACTGGGGTGCAGGACAGAATATTTGTCTTGTGAGTGTTACCTACCCACAGATGGTATTTTCAGACTTTCAAGACTTTAGTTAAGTAAAGATCAACTTGAGTTGATCTCAGAATGTGTGTGCAGTGTTGGACCTTTAATATTTACTATTGCTGGCACATAGAAAATTGCATAATGCTGCTTTGGTCAGAGAG
Source organism: Aythya ferina (assembly GCF_964211825.1). Classification (NCBI taxonomy): domain Eukaryota; kingdom Metazoa; phylum Chordata; class Aves; order Anseriformes; family Anatidae; genus Aythya; species Aythya ferina. Next base: position 86,001,063 of record NC_140297.1, read on the forward strand.
CTAGCTAAAATATTTATCAGTGTGAGAATGCGGTCCTTTGTGTTCAGAACAAGTGTTCTTTGATATTTTTAAATTATTTAAAAACTGCATGAATGAATCAGAAATCTTGTCAGTGATCTCACACTTTTTTGAGATACTTAACAGTCTTTGCTTAGAAATCACAATAAGAGTAGAAGTGAAGAGCAAGTGTTAAAAGATGTGATTTCTCGGAAGCTGAAATCCAGATAACCAAAAGAAGGGAGGCAGCCTTATTTTATTGCCATCTTCACCTACGCTCAGTTAAGACACATATAGGTGTTTATGCATACATATGTGCTTTATTAAATGAATGCAATACGTGTCTAAAACCCATAGCTTTTAATATATTCAGTCTTAAAGCAGACGGGGTAATGGTAGACTTTATTGCTTTGTAAGCTGCTTTAAACTTTGAACATTTGTTTTTGAGAGACTACTACTGTGAAGTCTGTCCTGCACTAATGAAATTATTATTATTTTTACTGTTTTAGACTACACAGAGAACATAATGGTTGTTTACAAGTTCTTTTCATTATACTGTAAGCAATATTGGAAACTCCAATGAGATCCCCACGTTTTGAGGCTTCATAGAATTCATCCTGTATAGGATGAAGACTTATTCATCAAATGACACCAAGTAGGTAGAATTGCTAATATGATTTTTCATAACTCATTTTTTCCTCTTGCCTTTGCAGACTATGGCACTATTAAGAAAGTACTTGCCCCAATGAACCAGACTTCGAGCAGCTGCCTGCTTGAGGAAATTGAACTCCTACCGAAGAGTCAGCGAGAGCCCATCAGGAGCCTTCAGATCCTGCATAGCCAAAGTGTCCTGTTTGTGGGTCTTCAGGAGCATGTGATTAAAGTCCCCCTGAAGAGATGTCTATTTTACAAAACATTCAGGTAACAGCTAGCTTCATATGATTGGAGAGAAATGCTTGTGAAGCTTTCAGGAAAAATTGGAAAGAAAAGTGACTTTAAGTAGGAATCCAAATGAATTGTGCTGACAGAAGCACAGGTAATTCTCTGAGCTACGATTTTTTAGGTACACCATTTATCAGAACAGTCTCTGGGGACGTCTTCTGTTTGATCAAACAAGAAAATTAACTTTTAGGAATTACCCCTTGGTTTTAGACTGTATTATGGCAATTAAGGAGTTTAAAGCTCAGCATGAAACATTTTCTATATATTACCTAAAATTGTGTCTGGTTTGCAACACATTAGTGACTATTAATTTCATCTGATTAGTTGTGTCTTCCTTTGATATGTGTGGTTCCAGTAATTCAGTACAATTGTTCTGTTCTATGGCAGTGAGACTGAATGAGTGTGATGAGCTTTTTGAGAACTGTGACAGATGTATTTTGTATTTTTTTAGCTTGATTTTCTTTCAGCTTGTTTATTACATGTTCCTTTGAAAAGCTGGGCTATTAAAGGAGATGAAAAGGCTGACAGTTGCCTTCCTTGGCTGCTGTACTCAGGAGTTTTTATTTGAGAATTGTGAGGCACTGGAACAGGATGCCCAGCAAGGCTGTCGATGCCCCATCCCTAGGAGTGTTTAAAGCCAGCCTGGATGGGGCTTTGGGCAACCTGGTCTGGTGGGATGTGTCCCGGCCCATGGCAGTGGATTGGAATCTGATGATCTTTAGGGTATCCCTAAAGATACCCCAAACCATTCCATGATACCCCAAACCATTCTCTGATTCTATTTGTGTAGCATATAGGGATTATGCCTTCCATGAAGGTTAATGACTTTTTGCAGATGGAGAAGTTTTTGGCTTTCAGAAGGAACAGGCACATGGTCACAGAATGGAAGTGACTGCAGGAAGAAGATGCAGTGCTGCAGCTCAGAGGCATCAGAAGGAATTTTCTTAGGGACCCAGCACAATGCAGGGATTGGTGCCATGCAGGAGGCCACTGAAAGACAACTGGTTTGAGAACAAGACTGAAGGAAAAGCTCTGCCTTGGAAAGCTGGAGTAGACCAGGGAGCTACTCTCCTTTTTACAATTCTTTACAAGCCCTTTCTGTTTATGCTGTGCTATAAAGCATATTTTAGGTGTTTTCTAGTAAAATAATAGTGATAGGGTATCCAAAGCCCTGCTGGAAGTCCTGCAAAGCTCACTTTAAGGAGAAGTAATAGGCAAGTCTCTACCTCATAGGACCAAGTTTCATCTTTCCTTGGTTTAGCCAGTCAAACAGGATGTTTTTGTTTCCTCCTTTTCATTAAGCAAAGGGCTTGGAATGGGGAGGGACATGAGTATGTGCATGTATGCATATCCGGAGAAAGAAAAAATCTAATGACATATTCTTGTGCTTTTTTATCTTCTTGAATATAACATGATTATGCCATTTTGGTTGTACAAGATATTGATCATGTTTTCTTAAGTATATATGTTTATTTCAGGAAGGGAGATCAGGTTGGTATCCTGTGTCTTCTTAGGGACTGTGTGCTCATGATGGCAATGATAAACACGAAGTGCTCAAAAAACATAGGTGCCCTGTATTTACATGAAACCTGCAACTCCACTTGGAATATTTGAAGGCTGCAGCCATATTCAGTGCATACCTTATTTGTAAGGTGTGAGGTCAGGTCTGAGTCTGAGACAACCTACTTAAGTAGTTGCCTATGTGGAGGCCTTGCAAGGTCCATTGTACCTGTGCTTCTGTCAGCACAGTTACCAAGTCTACTTTGACTGTAGGGCAAGGTTTCTGTTCTCACAGGGTGGAACTGTTGCCTCAAGTCATAAACTCCATTCACAGCTGCAGGCCAGGCATTCCTCTCCGTGTTTGAGCAGAGGGGACTAATCGACTAGATTTTAAGAGCTTTAAAAAAAGAAGTGGTGCTCTTCCTGTTTTACTGAGTAGAACAGTAGTTAAATGTCTCAAATCCTTCTCAAATGAAAATTTATTCTTCTGCCCAGAGGAATGTGAATTCTCATCTTCCACTGGAATGACTTACGCAAAGGAAATAAAATTATTCCTCGTGGGGTTTTTCAGTCATATCTTTTGTAGTTGTATCACTTTGCTTGCAATAATTAAATATTCATTGCACCAAATGGATTACCATCTATGCTTTCTTCCTGGTAAAAGCTCACCAGCAATTCTAGCTCTATTCTGTAAGAAAGAAAAGGATTTACAACTGTGATCTAGATGAAATAAGACACCTTCTTATCATCTATCATTAGGGACTCAGATTGTTTGGATAATGAAGACTTAATCTTACTTTCACCTCTCACTTACTCATGGCTTGCCTAGGATTTTCCTGGCTTGTCATGCTGGATTTCAAGGATGCTTGGTTTCATGCGTGTGGACAGATCGTAGGTACCTTACTTGGAGGCATAAATTTCACTGGTTATTAAAAAAATAATCTCAAACATTCACTGCATTACTTTTTTTTTTTTTTTTTTTAATATTCACACCCTTTTTATATGTCGCCAACTATTTCTATGCTCTAGCAGTGGGTAAACAGAGGAAAACCTTAGTGGGAGAGATGCCTTGGGACAGTGGGGTTCTTTTTTTGATTATTTTATCTATTCACATTTATCATACTTATGGCTGTATAACTGCACCAAGGCTATATTCTGAACATCCATCAATAATAACTAGAGTTTATTCCACAGATCAAGGGCATGTGTAGCCTTTAATACTGACTTCACATAATTTTTTGAGAAATGAAGCATGCTTGTGTATAAATAACAGCCTTAAAAAAGCCAAAAGACTGAAGGTATAGTTGTTCATCTGTTCTCTTTTTATGTCAATAGCAGAGTGCTTACTATCTAATCTTTTCTAATCTTTTTGTTTAGGTTTATTGCAAAGGTTTCAGACAATGCAACTCATTCCTTCTGTTGAGCAGACTGTTCCACAAGCTAATATCTCAATGTCAAGATAATTTCCTCTAGACTGACTTTTTTTTTTTTTTTTGCTTTTTTACTTTTTGTCTCATTATTTCTTGTTTTATCTTCATGTACCAGCCTCTAACACAAGTTGTTACTGCTTTTATTTGTAGTTTATTATGTCCCCTTAACTGTCTCTCTGATATGCTGTACATATTTAGATAATTCATATTTCCTTGTAAATCTCTTCCTCCTGCACTTTCTTAATTGTAGTGGATATTCTACTTGATGCTTCCACACTCCTCAGCTTTGTGGTATTGCCCTGACAGACATACCCATTGGTCCAGGACCATCCTATTCCACCAGCTCACAGCTCTTCTCCCCCCTTCCAGTAGGTTTCTACTCCCACAGACACTGTTATCTAGGGCCCTTGAAAATATTGTTTTACATTTGGAGACTAAATTTGATATTTTTTTTAATTATTATTTTATTTCTGATGTTCTAAGTGCAGTTCTGTGCATCCTTTTCTACTGTTGTGACAGCAGAGCATATCTCATGCAGAGCCTGTCTCCGTGCCTGTAGTGTGGATTGCTCAGCACCTTCCATTATGCTGTGATGTTTTCATTGTTTATGAATTGTCCATTTCATTGTTATGAATTGTCCATGTTACTTATTTGGATTGGCAGTGTTCATGGGGGATATCTCCGTCAGAGCACTCCCAGCAGTTGAATAGTTTTGACCATCCTGCTCAAATAGTCTTACTGTTTTCAGGAATCAGCTAGGGAAAAAATAATTTGGCACATAATAATTCTTAGAAACAGTTCTCCAAAAAGCCTCGGCTTGTTCATGCTCCAGAAGAAATGAGCAGAGCAGTTATTTTATCTAGGTTATACTTGAGGAAAGTCCTTCAGATATGACCATATTGTCACTGAGGTATTGCAATCCACACATTTACAGAAGACCAGCAATAGTATTTGCAGGAGATAGTATCTCCCATAAGAATTCTACATCTCCTTGTAATCCTTCAGCACTGAGTAGGTCAAGCAGAAAACACAACTGACTTTTGTATACCCAGTGATTAACTATAATGTGAGACAAATAGAATGATTATCATGAATAGATAACTATTAAAATCACTAAAATTGCAGTGGTTGCTATTTACTTTGAAAGCTCTGTGTCTTTGTCATAAGGAATAAAATGTGTAATAAGGGGTAAAGATTCCATCCCCTGAAACAAAGAACCAGTCAGCTTTCTTTTATTGGTAACTGCAGCCTTCAAAAGCCACCTTGGATGGCAGTGATTTCTCTGAGGTAAATCAGTCGATGTTACGATTTGTACTGGAGTTTTCAGTGCATCATGTCTAAAAGAAGGGACAACAAAAGGTTGCATCAGCCTGATGTTCTACAAAATCTTATCGAGCAAGGGTCAGGAATTGTTATTCCTCATGGAAGATAGGTTTTGTGCACTTAAAAGGCTTGAAAACTAATCTTACTTTAGAGTTGTGTCTAAATAAATAAATAACGTCATCTGCTGAAAGCTTTGTAGATAGCGACTGTAAACAGCATAAAACAACTTTGGGGGAATTGTTAAGGATTGTTTTTACATAACAATCTTGTGACCCACTATGTAATATTAATGAATATTATCATAGTTATTCTACTGTGACCCTGACTTTTCTCTCTCCTTTTTATGGCATCATGTATATTTTGCTTTCTTTGCTATCAGATAAGCAGTCTGTACATATGCAAAAGATAACAGTAGCAGCACAGTACCAAAAGAGGTACTGGCTTAACTAACACACCAAGAGAGTTATTGCAAATTTGATTGTTATTTATTTCATTCCTAAGACTCCATCAAGATTACTGGAATAAGTTTTTTGAACACTGCTACATTTCTTTATTTCATCTTGGCTGTAAGCGTTGCTTCCTCAGAAGTATTCTCACACTCACTCAGAACCTGTTTTCATTGTAACAAAACACTGTGGCTATCATTACCTAGTAGAATAATTATTCCTCTATACTAATATTATACAAGATAGAACCATTAATGTGTTCTAAACTATTACCAGGTGCTAATAGGTCCAGAATAGTAGAGGCCCACCCTTGGAATTTAAATTGCTGTTTTGAAATAATAATTCCAGAATAGGTATTTTTGGATATCCAGGTGGATTTCTTTATTTCAAAATATGCAAGCTTTATTCTGCTTTAAATCAGAGAAACAAGCTGCTGCATTAGACTTCAAGTTGGTTCTAATATTCTAACTTGAACTGGTGATTTTAGAGTAATATTGCAGAATAAAAATGCTTGTAAATTTCACAGACTGGGATAAATCCTAATCCCAGCTGTGAGTCTAGGTGATAAGCACCTGTTTTTTTGAAATAAAAAGTCTATTTTTTAGGCATTAGGTAGACATAGTGTATTAGATACATTACAAAGTTACCTTCAATTGGTGCGAACTTACCAGAACACTAGTAAATTTAGCAGAACAAGGAAACCAAGAGCAGCTGAATGTCTTCCTCACTCAAAGTAGAATATTAGTCTTTCACTGGAGATGGAAACAAATCAAGCTTTGCAGATCTGAGGTTGACCTATATTTTAAACTTCCTCTGCAAGGACCAAGGGTTTTGGTGAAAGTGCCTTTGTCTAGCCCACAAAATGCATCAGAGAAAAACTGGACATTTACCTTTTGTTGAACATGAGATGTTGTATCACAGCTCTTCAAATCATATGACCTATACATGTATAATAAGCACATATTTTGGCAAACAAGAAGGAATTTTGATTAACAGGTAGAATTTTTCAGACTGCTCACAGTAGATTTATAGCAGTAACCAGATGAGGAAAAAGGAAATATCTTTTCCTTTTAGTTTGAAAAGTTGTAAGAAAACCATATGGACTTGACTATATATTTGCAATTCAGATTTTATTAGCAGGATATTATTTTAAACATAGCAGTAAACTAAGAAATAAAAATTTAACACAGGCATGTGGTTTTCATATGTTATGATGTAATTCATGCTTTTTGTTTGCTTTAAAAAATACCAAAAGTTTAAGAAATTTTTAGTTCAATATTGTTACGTTACATTTTTCTTGAAAATCACCTGATATGTTTAAAGCTATCCACATTCCAGCGATTGTTTCACAAATCATTTGGTACTTGGCGAGTATATTCTCTAAAAACAGAAGTTAAAGAGACAGGGTAGTGTTTTTTTGTTGCAAGTCTGGAAACTTTTTTATTTTAAAATAATATAACATACCACATACCGGATTGCTCTGTAGGCAGACCAGTTCATGCACTATGCATCTCAGCTCTGTATTGCACTAGTTGTTTTCTCATGAGACTTGTTTACAGCTCTTTTAATACTCTATAATCTTTTATGGACATTTTCATTTATTTGAAGTTTTACAGAAAATTAACATCCACGTTTGGAGTCTACTATTGACCTGAATGTGTATGAGGGAGAGAATATTCTTGATGCAAAAATGTGAACTGTGGGCAGGATTCCAGGACAGGAGTCTAGATGCTCCATTTCTGGAAGCCCAAACTGAGTGACTTTGAAGACCATCTGCTCCTCATAATGTGTTGTCAGGCCAGTGGAAGTATTTACAGGTACTTCTGGAATTAGAGGTGATGGTGCCCTTGAAACATTAAGATACCTGCAGTCTGGTTAGTACTTTTAAGGAGCCAAGTTGTATATCCTAAGACTGGACCTGTTATTTTAATAATTCATTCAGATTCTAAGCATCAAGTAAATCCCAGCATTTAAATTCAGAAGAAGTTAGGTCACAGCTGACTGAAAGGGTATGGAAGTAGTGTACCCTCTTTACATCTGTATCTGCTAGAGATGCACAGGTCTTTTTCACGGACATAGGGATGCCATATGAAAGCAAATCTGTCCAGTATGGGCAATCATCATTACCACTTCTCTGGTCTAGGAAGAGGGGCTATAGTGAAGGGAGGGGAAGCAGCTGTGAGGGGTCTGGAAGAAAAAGGGGTGAAGGGTCAAGCTTGGCAGAAATGTGCTTAAACCTCTGCTTGCATCCATTAGAGCATATGCATGTGAAGCAAGTAAGGTTATATTTTCCTAGCCAAATCCTAGTTTTCCGGGATTTTCAGGCTGCCTGCAGAGCAGCAGACAAGCAAGAACTGCGGGCCATAGTCACTGCTAGAGCATTGTGCAGATTCATATCTGTATGGAGATGTATCTGTACACTTGTCAAGCAGAGGGAATGTATTCAGTGTAGTACCTGAATTGCAAATATTTATGTTAGAGAAGGATGTAGAGAAACAAGATAGTTTCAACCCATTAAAAGTGAACCTTCAGTGCTCTGAAAACTCTGGCTGCACCTGGTGGACCCAGCATTTCCTGGATCCTACCTTCTAATTGTAGAATCATATAGTCATTTTGGTTGGAAAAGACCTTGAAGATCATGAAGTCCAACCATTAACACTACCAAGTCTGCAGCTAGACCATATCCCTAAGCACTGCATCTACATGTCTATTTGAATACCTCCATGGAGTTAATCAGAGGGCTGGAAGCTGAACCATTTTTTTTTTTTTTTTTTTTTTTTGGAAGCCTACATTCTCTTGTAGAGAGCATGTTGTTAAAGAGTTGTCTTTCACATTTGTTCCCAGAGTCATAGTAGGGCCAGTTGGAATCATTTTTGTTCAGAAAATTGCATGTTATAAACAACTTAACTAAACAAATTATTCATAAATTCCTGATTCTGTGTTTGAAGAGAGCAACTTGCAGGTTTAAGGCTAATATTGGCAGTGCATGCTGCTAGATTGAATCATACCTAGATACATTTTGATTGTCTTATATAAATTCAAGTCAGAGGAGGAAACAGTAGTTCATATAGAGTAGCTGATATGATTAAACATTTATTATTATTATTATTATTTTCTACTGGTACAGAGAAAGATTAAACAGGATTCTGCATGTTTTATACACATCCTAGTTTGTGCGCCTAGGACATAACAAATTTTCTGCCCACCATTTATGTTCTTCTGCGTTACTTCATTGCGTATATATTTCTTTATCCCTGTAAAACCATCAGTAACAAAAACACTGAAGGGTATCTGTGTTCTAGTCTAGTATCAGATTCATGTACTCATTCAGCAATGGATAGCAAAGTGACTTGGGAACATGAGACTAGCTTTTATCTTCAGTTGTCTGTTCAAATTTGCTATGAGGAATCTGGGTTCTCTGAATTAAGGTGGTGACCTCAGTTCAGTTCCTGGTATACAAAGTGTCCAGGTCATCATAGCTAACGGTAATTGGAACTAGGTAAGCATGCCTATCTCAGTGGAAAGATTTGAAAGGGTCAGGAGACTGAAGTGCCTTCTAAGTGTATGGGTAAAGAGCAAAAGATGTTTCATTGAACAGTTTCAGAAGACACACATCGTATGTTTATATATTCTCTGAAAAAAAATGTGACAATTCAAGAGGATAGTTTATTAGCAGTTAAAATGTATATTAATATGGAAATATGTTTCCACTGAAAGGAGATTTTGAAATCTCATTGAAATCAATTGTATTAGTATATAGCTTTTATTTTATTTTTTTTAGATCACACAATTTTTTTTTAAGTCTAGAACTGTATTTATTTTTTATATATATTTCTCCTGATGGTATTTCTTGCTGCCTCATTTTCTGTCTAACTAAATCAAATATAACCAAAGTAGAGCAGTTTTGCTAGCCTGCTTGGTCGTGTTTATAAAATAGCTGAGGAAAATGGTCTGATATTGCTAGCATGCTTTGGAGTGGTGCGACTTATGATTATGATTTTACTAGTCAGTAAAAATCTATTGTTTAAGCGTTGCATGACTGTTAGTAGACATATTGAGCCATCACAGCCAAATGAATGCCTTGGAAGGAGTTACTAAACTACCTATCGTTTACCTTTTGTAAATTAAAAAAAAAAAAAAAAAAAAAAGACATAGAGGGAAATTAGAATTACTTGATAGAAGCTGAAAGCCATTGAATGTTTTGATAGGGTAAATTGCATCCAGAGTCTTAGAATGAACTGATTCATGTTTACTCCCCAGATTTCCTTCCTGCACAAAATTGCCAGTTGTAGCAAATGGGACAAATCACATGAAGTCTTGGAGATGTGGGTTGGTACCTTCTGGGAGTAACAAACAAAACATTGGTTTTTATCTCTAGTGAAAATGGGTGGAGTCCCAGAGACAAGATAGATAATGTAATACCCAGTTCTGCCAATTACTTGGTCTCTATCTGAAAGGGCCCTGTCAACTGAAAGAACTAATCTTAATTTTGTTAATGTATGTAGTGTTCCAACAGTAGCATCTAAAATGGCTTTAATTTAGACAGGAATTTGGGAGGAAAAAGGGATAGAGATGCATAATGGTATCCAATTTTCAACTCTCCATACTTACATTATTTTGACAGCCACTTTGTACAGTTTCTTTTGTTATTTCATATATACAATGAAGCAATTCCTCTTGCTGCTGCCTCTTGGGAGAGAGATTCATTACAAAAGACTTACAATAATGTAACATTTTGTTTAATTGAGCACAGTAAGGACACATAATTATGAGAAAAAAATAGTCCCTTTAAATTTCATATTTCAGATGGAAGTTCTGACATTTTCATACTTAAGATTCATTCTATCCTCATCACTTTCTATCTGTAAACTTATTGTGGTATCTCTGTTTTTTGTTGGTTTGTTTGTTTGTTTTTACATAGGCATAACAGATGAAAATAATTAGCTGTTGTTATTCATTTTTTTCCTCAAAGAAAATAAAATAGTTTTAAAAGATGACATGATCATGCAAAGATGGACAAAAATTTACCTGTATATTACCTCTTGTCTTTTCATTTAAAAGCATGAAAATGTATCTGTTTTTCAGAAATATTTGTGATATAAACAAGTGATCTAAAATAAAAAAGAGAACTCTCTCAAATATGATGCATGGAGGAGAACAAGAAGGACTGTTGTGACAAGACCTGAAGATAGCGCAGTTATTAAGCCAGGCCCATTTCATTTCACAATTATATCTTGGCATGGTGGATTAAAATGCCAAAAAGATAGTGATGGTGAACTGCACTCTTGGCATAATTATACTGTCTAAATATAAGATTTCAAATATAAAACTTTCTACAATATGAGCTTAGATATAATAACAACTGGGACAATTGATTAGAATGATTTAATGATTAGAATGATTTAAAGAAAGGAGAGAAAAAGGAAAAAAAAAAAAAAAAAAGGATCTTCATGAGGAATACCTCTCAGGGAAAATTTCCTGTTGCTTTCCTCAGAATAGTACATCTGTTTCCAAGATTGTTTCAGATTGTTTCATATAATTTTGTGTGCAGGTGTGCAAGGCACTTTGATTTTCCTGAGTGGAAAGGAATGTGGAAATGAAAGCAAAAGTGGAAATCGTATCTAAGAGTTAAGTGGGAGAAGGATCATCTGGGAGCTATGTGAGCAGAGACTGAGAGAAACAACAGGGCAATGTAGGTTACTCCAGAGGCTGCTGCAGTCCTATGATACCAAGCAAAAAGCTCTGTGACTGGGACCATCCTCACCACTCCCTCCAAAAAACACTCAGTTTGAGAACTTGAAGTGATGTGTCAGTACTGCTGTGCTGTTGTGAGGTAGATGCTGAACAACGATGTGTGTTTCTTGTTCCTTTCTAATGGGCTCTCCTTACTAACTAACTGTGTTACTGGTGCGATGACTTCAGGCAGTGGGAAGGTTCTTTTGTGATCAGTGGGTCTCAGTCTTTTTTTTTTTTTTTCTCCAAGGAAAGAATAAGTCTGGTTCTACATAAAAGGATACAGGCTTTTAAAACGTTTCACTTAAAATAAGTAAATTTAGTTAGAAATATAACAATTTACATAAAGGAATTGTGAAGTTGGAGAAGCGAACACTTCTACTTTGAGAAATAGCACAGTCAAGGTTGCCAGTTGTGCATTATGTCATCCTTTAACTTTGTTTTGCATTCTTTTTTCATGAAACATGCTTCCTCAGAGATACTCAGTACAGTAAAGAAGATCACTCAACATCTTGTCTTGCAAACACTGGAAGGCCAAGACACTTAAAACTTTTCATAATTTGCATCAATTGTCCTCCTCGCTTTCTAAATAGTTGACTGGAAACATGCAGCCTGAGTTACAAAAATGCTAAGTGTTCACAGCTGCAAGAGAAGTGGGAACTTTCTTCCAAACACTAAATCTTCTAATCCAAAAGCTTTATCTTTGAACTGGCTGCCTAATTAGAAGCACCTAGGGAGTTTGTGCTATTATGTCTCTTATGCTAGCCCCATTTTGCAGATGGGAACTATCCTGCCACATAGTTCTGGCAGTCCATGTTGCCAAGGGTACCATAGGAACTAAATCCATAAAATTTGTAACTATTAAGTATCCCCTATGATGGTAATATAGAATAGTATACTAGGGAATTAGTAAGTCTGCATTTTATCAGATGTTAGCATGGAAATATGTGAGGAATGCCAAAGATAAATAGAAATACGAAGAAAACATAGGATCTGTGAGGGTAGAATCCCAGAATGGCTGAGGCTGGAAGGAGCCTCTGGAGGTCATCTGGTCCAACCCTCGCTGCTCAAGCAGAGACACCTAGAGCTGTTTGCCCAGGACCACGTAGAGATGGCTTTTGAAGATCTTCAGGGAGGGATAATCCACAACCTCTCTAGGCAACCTGTGCCAGTGATCCATCAGCTGCACATTTTTAATAAATAAATTAAAAATATTCAGAAGGAAATTCCTGTGTTTTAATCTGTGCCCACTGCCTCTTGTTCTGTCACTGGGCACCACTGAAAAGAGCCTGGCTCTGTGCTCTTTGCGCTCTCTGATCACATATTTATACACATGGATAAGATGCCTCATGAGCCTTCCCTTCTTCAGGCTGAACAGTCCCAGTTCTCTCAGCCTTTCCTCCTAGTAGAGAAGCTCCATTCCCTTAATTATCTTGGTGGCCCTTTGCTAACAAATGTAACGTGAACAACTAAAGAGAGAATGAGAATGCCTATGGATTTGAGTTGAACAAGAATGATTGTTTTGGCATTTTTTACATTCTAGTCAACATTTTTGAATTGATTACCTGTATGTGTAATTGTTAGCTATTTTTACACTGACAAGTATTAAAACTGTTGCATTATTTTCACTATTATGGAACTTCCACCTCCTTTCTTAGGTATCTGAAGCCATGAGGCTGCAGACCCACAGCCTGGACTGTTAATGCTTGCCCAACCAGTAGCAAGGCATTTAATAGAGAAAAGATATTTTAGCTTTCTAAAGTGCATCTTTCAGAGTCTATAGGGAGCTATACTGCCATCCTTCTCTCTAGCCTTCTTTTCGTCTTTTGATCTCCTTGTGTGATACTAGGACAGGCTGTCTAGGGCAGAGTGTGATACATGAGAGGTGTTGATGGCAGCCAGTAATGCCTCTTTGTACTTCTTTCCAGGGACTACGTAGCAGTGAAGAAAACAAATATCTGCTCTTACAGAGGGTTTTATAATTCATTTACAAAGAGTAGATGTTGTTACTTGATTTCTCTCAATGATGATAACTATGATTCCAAAACTGATAGAAAAGGCTAAGAACTGTAACTTCTGAAATCTTCTGTACTTGAAGCAGACAGCGTTTGTTTTTTATGAATATCTGTAACTCTGTAGCAATTAAGTACAACAGGGATAATTCTTGACTACATACTGTGCCTGCAGACAGAAATTCAGTTATGCTCTTGAAATAAATTCTCTGGATTTGTGTAGGCATTCAAATTAATTTTTCTCTGTTTAACCATTCCATCTGTGCTTCATCATAACAGGGATCAATTTCACTACCTATTTTGATCTGTTTCATATACTTATGAAATATGAAGAGATGCTATGTAGTTATTTAGAGATCTTTGGCAAGTACAGACAAGGATAATGTTCATGTTTTCTGATTGGTTTTCATTCACAGTGCATGCATTGGATCCCAGGATCCTTATTGTGGCTGGGACATGGTGATGAAGAAATGCACTACACTGGAAGAAAGTCTGAGTATGAGTCAGTGGGAACAAAGCATTACTGTGTGCCCAGTAAGTCCAAAAACCTTCTTTTATCTCTTAAAACTTTTGATTCAATGTGAATCTCATGAAAATGAGCTTGCATAAGATTTCTCAAGCTTACAAAAATGTATTTAATACCATTTTCTTCAGGCCCTCCTATCAGACTTGAGCAAGATATTTAGTTTCTTTTCAATTTATTATCAAACTATATTAATTAGATCAAATTGTTTAGCATTCTTTCAAAGGATAGTTATTTTTTGCCCTGCAATGCCTATATTCCTACTTTGAAAACAAATGCTCAAATGTTAGTGATATTGACACATTTTTATTTGAAGGATTTACCTCCGCGTATTTTTTAGTTTAAAAATATCTAATTGCTAGTGTGATAGTCTTTCCTACACCAATCCCCACCTAGCTATAGCCTCCTTTAAGGTACTTATAGAGCACAATAAGGTCTCCCCTGAGCCTCCTTTTCTTCAGGCTAAACAACCTCAGCTCTCTCAGCTGCTCCTCATAAGGCTTGTTTTCTAGACCCTTCACCAACTTCATTGCCCTTCTTTGAACATGCTCCAGCACCTCGATGTCCTTCTTGTAGTGAGGGACCCAAAACTGAAAGCAGTATTTGAAGTGTAGCTGAGAGCCTGAGCAGAGCACAGGGGGACAATCACTCCCCTATCTGGGCTGGCTGCACTATTTCTGATACAAGCCAGGATGCGGTTGGCCTCCTCGGCCACCTGAGCACACTCCTGGCTCATATTCAGCTGGCTATTGACCAATACCCCCAGGTCCCTTTCTGCCAGGCAGCTTTTCAGCCACTCTTTCCCCAGCCTGTAGCATTTCATGGGGTTGTTGTACCCCAAGTGCAGGACCCAGCACTTAGCCTTGTTGACCATCATAAAGTTGCCCTTGGCTCATCGATCCAGCCTATCCAGACCCCTCTGCAGAGATCTCCTACCCTCGGTCAGATAAACACTCGTGCCTAACTTGGTGTCATCTGCAAACTTATTGAGGGTATACTCGATCCCCTTGTCCAGATCATTGACTAAGATATTGAAGAGAGCTGGCCCTAGTACTGAGCCCTGGAGGACACCACTTGTGACAGGCCTCCAGCTGAATTTAACTCTATTCACCATGGCTCTTTGTGCCAGACCACCCAGGCAGCTTTTAACCCCATGAAGCGTAAACCTGTCCAAGTTTTGAGCAGCCAGTTTCTCCAGGAAAATGCTGTGGGAAACAATGTGAAAAATGTTGAAGGCAGAACAGAACAAAATATTAGAAACTTTTTTAACCTCCCTGCTTTGTTTCCAAGTGGTTCCAAAATCTCTACTGTTAGTAAATGTGCACTGATCTTTTTTAACACCACAGAAAATTTGTTAGATGAATGCATGACCAATTTCTTACAAATTCACATCAGTTGTGGCCTGTTTGTAGCCTAGTTTGGCACAAAATTAAGTGTGACCAGTAATACTTGAGAAGTTATTTTCTAGGGAATTATTCATGTGCCTGAACATTTATTGGCATTTCATGGTGGAGCAGTAAAGGGTCTTAGAGAGATAGCTGGGTATCTGTGCTACTGTGTCTCTGAACTTTGAAAATCGTTTGTGACAAATACAGTTATTGTAGTTATCTTACTTTGATTTATAATTCTCAAGTGGGTATTTCTGGCATGAGTACACCAACTGTGAGTGAATACAGATAGTAATTAATGTTATGGCACACATATCTGCTTTGAGCTTCTTCCAGTTGGTCAGATATCACTATTACTCATCTAATACTTTTTATAGTAATGAAAGATCTTGTTAATAGTTTTGACAAAATATTTTCCAGTGATAACACTTGCAATCCATCACTAAAAATAGTGGCATCATCAGAGAGCTTTTACAAACAAAAAATAAAATAAAATAAAATAAAATAAAATAAAATAAAATAAAATAAAATAAAATAAAATAAAATGTTTGAATATTTGGGGGAAATAAGGAAGGAAGGAAGGAAGGAAGGAAAGAGGAAAGAAGGAAAAGAAATAAAGAAGGGATTTAGGCAGCTACAGAAAAAAAAAAAAAAAAAAAAAGGAAAGGGTAGCAAAAACAGGAAGGTATAGAGGGAAAGCAGAATGCAGCCATGTCAGGAAAATACAGCTATATTGTCTCTTTGACCATGACTTTGCACTCAAGGCATGTCAGATTGTGAAAGGTTAATGGGCAGTGGTCTTGAACGAATTCTGGTGAGGGTTAAAAAACCCATGGTCAGTACAGTTTGCTTTCCTATAGTCCTATTACAAAATTGTTTGATTTTACTTGTGAAAAGGAGATATGCATAGGGAGAACAGGGAAATTGTAGGTAACAACAGAGACTACAGTGGGATGATCTTTGCAGGAATAGGGAAAAAAAATCAGGAAAGAGAAACCTCC
Organism: Aythya ferina; assembly: GCF_964211825.1. NCBI lineage: Eukaryota > Metazoa > Chordata > Aves > Anseriformes > Anatidae > Aythya > Aythya ferina. The sequence goes on from NC_140297.1 coordinate 86,017,358, forward strand.
CATCCATATTTGCTTCTGAGATCAAGCTTTCACCCGTGTTTTATAAATGCTTTCGCTGCCATTTGATATAAATTATAATAACTAAAGACAACTGCAGGTTTAGTGTATAATTGTTGGTGTAACAATAAACATGTTTTGGTACAGCATAGGAATAGAAAACAAGAAAGATATTTTCACATCTTTTATATTAATTGTGTTGGGAACATACCATTTCTGGTTTACAGACTATATATTTCTTAGAGTAGCAGTGTAAGAGGAATGTGTTTACTTGTCATTTAAAAAGAAGTACTTATTTCCTATTGTCTTATGAAAAATAACAGCTTATAGTATGTGTGAGCACAGATCAATGAGTTATTTTCAAGAAAAAAAATAGTGTCAGCAGAATTTTGAAATGATGAGTTATATATGTTGTAGCTGGCAAAATGTACACATTGTTGTTCTGTGAAGAAGCTATATCTGTGAATAATAAATCACAAGAAATGTAATGAATAGTGAAATTAAGGAACCTTCACCACAGTGGAAAGAATCAGCCAGCACCCAATGTGGCAGTGGAAACATGTCTTGTGCTGTAATTGAATCTTGTGTCTTCTAATTATTAGTGAAATGTGTACTTCCCTTACCACTGTTAAAATGAAACAATACTAAAACAGCAAAGGGAGACACCATTTCAGAATATTCATAAGAATTCTGCAAATATAGTTCCTATTTCAATATATAAGCAAATGTTACAGAATTATGTTCTCACACATTTGATAAAATATGCATGACTACATACTTATTTTTATCTAAGAATTGCTTTCAATTCTATTTAGTCTTCAGTTGGTAGTACTTCTTTTTGACTGAAAGCTAAAATGTGGCAATCAAACCTGGCAATTGTTAGCATTGAAGTGATGTAGTTGCCATCATTTCAATTTATGGTAACAGATAATCAAGATTAACACCTTGCTAAATTGAATTAATAGTACAAACATTAATATTTGTTAATGGAGATGGATTATCCATGTCCAGCCCAATTGTGTTTAAAAGTTCTTGTAGCAATAAAGCCTGATGTGATTTGAGCTAACACATTTAGTTTAAGTTGAACAGTAAAGACTTCTTACTAATGTGTTATGGCTGCATGATGGAATCATTCCCATCAAGGTGAAAACAGTCTGACCCTCCCAACCAAAGGTGTTGAGAAATGACTTTAGCGAGAGCAAACTGGCTAATCATGTAGGGTTAGGTGCGAGGTGCTACTTATGCTTTTTAAAAATGTTTTGTTTTGTTTTGTTTTGTTTTTTAACGGTACATGAATATAATTGCTTCTAGGGTTCCCACTCTGCACTGGTACATCCTCAGCTTGAGTATTGTGTGCAGTTTTGGATGCCACGTTATAGAAAAGATGTAAAACTATTAGAGAATACCTAACGAAGGGCTACAAAGATGATGAGGGCAAGACATATGGGGAGAGGCCAATATAACTCCATTTGTTCAGCCCTAAGCAGAGCAGGCTGAGGGGAGACCTCATGGCAGCCTGCAGCTCCCTCACGAGGGGAGCGGAGGGTCAGGTGCTGAGCTCTGCTCTCTGGGGACAGCGACAGGACCCGAGGGGATGGCATGGAGCTGGGACAGGGGAGGGTCAGGCTGGGGGTTAGGGAAAGGTTCTGCACCCAGAGGGTGGTCAGGCACTAGGACAGGCTGCCGAGGGCAGTGGTCACTGCACTGAGCCTGCCGGAGTTCAAGAAGTGTTTGGACAATGCTCTCAGACATAGGGTCTGATTTTTGGGTGGCGCTGTGTGGAGCCAGGAGTTGGCCTTGATGGGCCTCTTCCAACTTGGGATAATCTATGATTCTACAGTTTAGATATTGTCAAATGTAAAACCACATTTCACTATTTTGAAATGGTACTATCAGACGTATGTTTCCACAGACATTCTTGCACATACTATTTTATAATAAGTGTCCAAGTTGCTAATCACAGGCAAATTTTAGGAAATAGGCATTGCTGTCATTAGAGGATAACGGAGGAAGTAAAATACACTTCTTATTGAATAACTGTAGGTTGAGTATGGTTGTGAAGGGCAATGGTTGTAATTATTGTTTTTGCTATAGTAGTAGCATCCAGTGGCCCAGATTATCCGGAGATGGTGGGAATCCTACAGCTGTAGCAATTGCAACAAGTGTAGTGTACTGTCTGGAAGATAATACTGCAGAATTAAGGAATAGTATGAAGCAACTATCAGGCCTCAGGTAGGCCTTTCTGTTTTGTTTATTTCTAGACGAGGAATCTGACAGTGGATGGACATTTTGGGACGTGGTCACAGTGGAAACCTTGCAGCCACACAGATGGTACCAGTGTTGGATCCTGCCTCTGCAGGACGCGTGTGTGTGACAGTCCAGCTCCCCAGTGTGGAGGGTGGCTGTGTGAAGGACCAACCATGGAAATTGCCAACTGTTCCAGGTAAAAAAAAAAATAAATTCAGGTTCTATTGCTTATGGTTTTAAATTTTTAACTTAATCATAAAAAACAAACAAACATAATTTGCATCATTTGAAATCTCATCCACAATCCACTGATCCTGTTATGTACACGAAACAGTCCATAGTGATGGCCACAGCAAATGAGGCATTGGAAATTCTCTCTCAAACATTGTGGGAGGGAATAGCAAATAGTGATTTTAAATGCAGTGTACCAAATGGCAAATCGTGCTTCTAAATGCAGTGTACCAAATTATACTGTCCTCTGTTAGTTTTAACAAAATGTTAGAGAGAAAAACGTAAATAAATGTTAGGTAATATCCAAATTATGATATTTTTCTCAGTTCTTTGAGTTCTGTGAGTCATAAAACTAGTGAAACCTCAGGAGCTCATTATTGTTGAGTTTTATTTTTCTTGATTTCTGTTTTTCTTCTACGAATACAAAAACTGTACGCTTAACCATCAGATAGTTCTGAGAACTGCAAAAGTTTCTCTCTCTCTCTCTCTCTTTTTTTTTTTTTGGTTTGTTGTTGTTGTTGCTTTGGGCAGAATATTAAATTCTTTTCAAGATGCTTGATCTCAAGTACATTTTTTCTAGTGTATGTTCTAGTGTATACTAGGGAGGTACAAGTGCCTTCACGAAGTTTGCAAATACAGGGTTAGCTCTTCTGATAAGTCACAAATAAGGTATTATAAGGTATTTGTGACTTATCAGAGTATACTGTTGAAACTGTGATCTAATGCATTTTGATTTTTTTCCTTTAATCACTTTAATCACAAATAGGTAGCAAAACTTGATGTTCAGATGTCTCTGAAAAAAGAAAAAAAAAAAGAGACCCGCAAATAATAATTGGACAAATATGTAATTAAAAGTTATCTTCAGAACTTTGGTACAAAAGTTCGCAAATCAAGTTTACCCAGAATAAAGTGACTGAAAGCAACTAAGTAGCTTCATGTCTTTGGACTTTATTTACTTCGTGTGTAATGGGGTCCTTGCAGCAGTTTACAATGCAAGGAATATGGAAGGATCAGAGCACTTTTATTTTAGTTCAGTATTCTTTAAGAAATGGAACACAGTGAAGTATTAATGATTTCTACAGAAATGTTAATGGGTCAGATTTTGCTGTCAGTCACACCTAATCAGCCATTCGCTATGTATAACAGATGACAGAGCCTGAGCTTTTTATTCTACCAGAAATGGAGGCTGGACACCATGGACTTCTTGGTCACCTTGTAGTACCACTTGTGGAATAGGCTTTCAAGTTCGTCAGCGTTCCTGCAGCAATCCAACCCCTCGACATGGAGGACGTGTCTGTGTGGGACAGAATCGCGAGGAGAGGTGAGTTATCTTTTCTCTATTATCTATTTTATTTCTTCTGCTCAGCTGTATTCCACAGGATATTTTCTCTTTTACCTACCTGGTTTTTCTTTCATTCCATTTTCTTCCACTCTCTCTTTAAATCCACTGCTGCACAATAGCAGTATTCCCATTAGCAAGGTTGTGGGGCTGCAGCAGTTCTTTCATCTTTCACTTCAGCTGCATCCCTTCCAAGCCAGCTGAGCTCCTAGTAGTGCCAGAGAATTGTGCTGAAGTCATGTGCTGTTGTCCCTTGAGACCCTGAAAATTGATTCTCCTGGAAAATTGATTGCAGTGTTTGAATTGTAAGTCGCCTGGGCTCAAGACCTGGAATTCAGAGCAAAATATAGTAAGGTCACAGCACTATATTACTGATACTGTGAGTCCGTTTTTTCTGCCTTAAATGAATTAAGCATCTATATAACGTCTAGAGAAGTTTCAAGGGCTTTGTTTTATATTTGATAGATATAATACACGTGGAGTCAAATATCTTTTAGCAAGGTTTCAGTATTTTTGTTGTTGTTTTTGTTGTTTTTTAAATTATTTGTATGTATATTAGCCCCTGAGAAGATCAAGTCAGCTTAAATATTGATTTCAACATCTAATGTTTTGTACCAGACTGAGCATTTTGTCATTATCTCAGAATCTAAAATTCAGACCTCTGATTTTTTCATACACATACCCAAAAGTCTTTAATATGTTATGTGATAGGAACTTTAATAGAAATTAAACATTTATTTAGATCAAACTAGAATATATTCAGATCCACTACAGCTCTTAGATTGGTTTATTATCTTGTTTCCTGAGGCATGCCAAAAAGTTAATAGCAGAAGACTGGTGCTGGTGTAAGAATTTGGATTACTGTAGACATCCATTACAAGAGATGGGTGTGGATATATTTCCTGTCAATATATACTTGCAGTTTACTTCAGTGCTTCTGTAAAGTACTTCCACATAACCAAAGAAGAAGGGATGCTTTTGTCCTACAGTGCTGTCAGATCAAAGTAAGATTTGGTAACCTTTATGGTGAGTTTCAATGGGGGATTTAATTAAGCAACAGCTCTGCCATTTCCTCAGATGAAGAGATTCCAGGGAAGGGAATTTTCATCACACATTTATGTATTGACAGAAAATAAGGGATCTGGCTTCTCTAACTCTAAATGTAATGGATTGGTATCGTAGAATATGTGAACACTTGCTGTTTCAGAGCCATTAATATTTACCATTTCATCACAGAGGAAGAGCATTTTGATATTTCAGAAATTGCTTTCTGAAAATAGTTTGCCCAATCAAAAAACTGTTCACCAAATGTAGAATTATATCTGCTGCCACATAGCTCTGTCCTAGCATGAATAACAGTTATTGATTTTCTTGAACTGAGAGGTCAGTCCAGGGCAAGATACAATAAGACTGGATATAGAAGAAAAGAGTTTAGTTTGAATAGACTTTTTGGTGATGGACTATGAATGTTAGCAGTCATTGTTCATCTTTATTTTAGCATAGAATAGTCCAATAAGGAGTTTCAGAGAAACACAGAAAGCTGTGAGAAATACTTATCTGATTATAAGAGAAAATGTCCAGTATTAAAACAACGGATGCACTGAAAAAGCATATACAAAATGGAAAGTGATATTTACAATGAGTTGAAATCCTACTTAGAAGGATTGGATTTTGGTACACAGTTGTTCTGAGCAAACAGAAAGCTTAAGTTGCTCTGCTTTTGTAGACCGCAAGTTACTTGTACTATCCCTCTTTTGTCCATTTCAGCAGCAGTCTGGGATTATGTGCCAGTAAATTTACTGCAGGATACCTTTTTTCTCTCCCAGTTCCTCTGTAGCTGTTTACTTTCTCCATGAAACAGCCTCCACTCCCACCAGGCCTGCATTGCCTTATCAACATGCCTCTCATTCACTAGCTTGCTCACAGCTAATTTTCATACCTCTACCCTGATTGTGTTTAGGCTTTCCACAAAACTTTAGTGTGCTGATGCTTTTGGAAGGATAATATGTATTTTATTTCAAGAAGGTGTGGTAGGTTAGGACATTTTGTTACACCATTTGTAAAGCAGCTTTTCTAGAGGAACAGTATTTCCCAGGATTTTGTCAGTGTCAGGCAAAGAACTTGGATCTTTTCAGAGCTGTAAAAAGTGGAGTCCTACGAAACTTGCCAGGCAGGGCTCATCCACCACCCACAGCAAGGGAGCAGAGCAAGCCTGCAGATCATGGCCGGATTCAACCAAGCATCTGGGTCTAGGTGATACTGTGTTGATGAGACAGCCTGAGATCCCAGTGGGAATCCAAAATACAGTCTTGAAGATCCCTGGCTGACCTTAAATAGAGCTCCTGGGCCCATGGGTGAGGTTGGTTGCCTCCATTAAAGCTTTTCGAGTGCCCTCAGGGCTCTAACAGCTTGTGGAGAGTTCTGAGCTGAGGGCAATGGAGTACCAGTATTTGTAGTAGTATTAATTCACTGTTTCCGTTCAGTGCCAGTGGAGTTACATCTGTGTCAGGTGGACACTGTGTACTTAAGAACTGGGCCTTTAGGCAGTTCTGACATTTAGGCAGAATCAGCAAGTAGTCCATTTGCAGTACTTTATAAGAAATGTCTTTGCCTACAGAGTGCCAATAAGCAGCGTCTCAGATTTTCTCGTGGAAATTAATGAATGTTTATAAATAGCCTAACATTTTACTTTCTTAGTGGCCCAGCCCATAAGTAAGGTGAATATCTGTATAGTTTTACTAAAAATTAATATTAGGTGGTTTACACACTGTGTGCTTTTGTCTTTACAAAAGTACACATTCATGTCACCTTCACACGTTTAGGAGATTAATTAAGGGATTCAGTTTCCACAATCAACATTGTGCCAAGTTTTGGAACAGCTTTTAAACAAACACTGCTTCCAGTAGAAATCCAGTGCATAATTACATAAAAATAAACACAAAAAGACAGCTTATTGCTGAGGTTAATTCTCCTACAGATGTGAATGAATATTCAGTTTGAGAATATTTTTCATGCGTTAAGGAGTAAATGTTTGGCTAGGCTATGTTTGTTTTACCTCATGAAATCTGTGATCCTGCAATGTCTAATGCATCAAGTAGATCTGTGCTTGCTGGTCATTCCCTTGAAGTCAGTGGAAATATTTACCAATTTAAAGTTTTGCAGATAGGTTAGGCAGTTGCATGCTCTAGTGCTAAAGGATGGGGGGATGGAAAACATTTGAGAGATAGCAGCAAAGACTTGGATTACAAAGTCAATTTGCCTTGTAGAAATAGGTCAAAAATACAGCTGATGTGTGCTTAGACAGAATATGGAGAGGGAATAAAAATAGGATTTTAACAGAATTTGCTAATCAGATAAAATAATATTGTAATTAAGGCTCGAGATGGAAAACAACCTGATGAATTCACTAGGGGCTTACAAAAATCTGGTCTCCTTCTCTTTCTCTTTCTCTTTCTCTTTCTCTTTCTCTTTCTCTTTCTCTTTCTCTTTCTCTTTCTCTTTCTCTTTCTCTTTCTCTTTCTCTTTCTCTTTCTCTTTCTCTTTCTTTTTCTTTTTCTCTTTCTTTTTCTCTTTCTTTTCCTCTTTCTCTTTCTCTTTCTCTTTCTCTTTCTTTTCCTTTTCCTTCTTCTTCTTTCTTTTTTTTTTTTTTCTTTTGTTTTCTTTTGTTTTCTTTCCCCTGTGTGTGGAATATTCACTGAAGCTGCTGGGAAAACTCTACAGGTTTGACTTTATAGAGTCTGTATTGCCCTGTCTTGACATTGCATGTCACTGTTCTGTCACTGAATGAAAATGCTTTTCCTCTCCTTGCTGAGGAAGATGTAGTAGTACAGCCTTGTTAAGTCCACTGGTCTCCCTCCTATTGGTGCAAAACTGAGGTACATTAGAATGAAAATCCCTTGCTTCTAGGAAGTGTATTCCTCTTCTATTACAAAGGGAAAAAGGAAGAAAAAAGAGCAGAGCAAATCAGAATTAGAAAAATGAATTGGCTGCAGTTAAGGAGTAAACCATTGAAAACACTGGGAATTTTCAGGAGTACAATGTAGAAAGCAGTAGATATTGTCACATTTACTTTGTACACAATCCTCAGAAGATTCAGAACGCTTGGACTTGTTTCCATGAGAAGGAGGAAGCACTGAGAGCCAAACATCCCATCTGTGTAGCCCTGTTTGCTTCTGAGCAGAACAAACGAGCTCGGTCTCCTTCAGCAGAGAAGATCAAACACGAAGAGTCCTTGGACTTGCCCCTACTCCCACGACTACCCTTCCTGACGGGAAGTGTGTGCTCCCATGCTCCTCGCTTTGTCTGTTCCCTCCTCTTCCACAGAAATTCCTGAGAGCACATGCCACAACCCCAGCCACCTTCCAGAGTCTCCTGAGTGGGGATTTCTGTTGATGCAGCAATCTCTTTCCAGAAAGGCATGTGTGTGCGTCACATGTCTGCCTTCAATTAAAGGAATCCAGCATTCCCATCAACCTCAGCACAGTCTGTGCTTCCCAGTAAGTTAGCAGCTGGTAACCATGAATACCCAGCACACAACAGTATTACATGGGAATAGGTGGACAGTGATTAAGGTTAGTTTGTTTTTCTTAAATGCATATTAACATAATATTGTTCAAAATTAAGTGTTATGTGTTTAAACAGAATCTCTGTGCAGAGTGAAAAAGACACATTTGTAACTGTCATGCAGTTAATGTGTTGTACTCAGTGCTGCATGACAACACTAATTTGACTAAAGTCAAATACTTTGTCTTTTTATAACACTGAAATAAATTGCTGAAATAAATTCCAGTTGTACCCTAATTGCCTGGAGTAAAACTTACAAATTACTCTAAGAACTAGTGGTTCTGGACATGTCTGGATAGAGGATGTTTTCCTTTTCCCCAGTATGACAATTCCTTTATTAGGGCATTTGAACTTGGGCTCACTGTAAGGGAAAATGGGAAAGGTCACTGTACAAAACCCACATTTCGCTAGGCTGTTCTTCTATCTGACCTCATCACAGCTAGAGATGGGATTAGGGGAGAGGGCAGTGGTTTCACAGATTCAAGTTTCTTATATTGCGTGTTTTGTTGAATTACTGTAAAATGTTAGCCCTTTGGGTCCTGAGAACAAAATTAAGAGGGGAAGAAAGGGCAAAAGGGAAAAAGGGTTACTGAGTGACTTGAAATGCAGCCAAGAATCAATATAATGAAACTTGGCTCAAAGCCCCTTGCTGTAGCACAGCACTCAAAGATCAATTGCAGGGATGTATCTAATTTTGAAAACATACCTGATGTTTTTAGAGGTTGTCTGACTGAAATGAAAATCAGATTCCACTTGTACACTGTGATTTTTATTCCTTTTCTGAAAAAAAATAAAAATCAGCAATCGGTTTTGTCATATTTTTTCCCCTGATTTGAAAGCAGTAGTTGCATGTGAATTTTAGTTTTTGTTTGTTTGTTTGTTTTCTTGTTGTTGTTGTTTGTTTGTTTGTTTGTTTGTTTTTTCCAGTTTCATCTTGTAGTTTCAACTGTAACTTTAAACATTGCTGGTTAGCAGAATTGCTAGTCTTTGAAGTGCTTACTGTGTCAATTGCTAGGCTCCATTCTGTCTTCCACTTAAGAGAGAGAGCAGGTGATAGAGCACAATGGCATTAAGAGGCACTGTGTAGAGTCAGGAATCTCATCTAAATGAGATTTGTCACACCTGACTTCAGGTATCCACGATGTGAGTGTTAATGCACAAGTGAGATGGCTGAACTTCCACTATAGTTTATAGATCTCTAGGCAACACAGGCAGTGGAGAACAGACTACTTTGTTTCATTCTACTATATATTCCTAAATTGTGCCAAATTAATGATTCTAGCTCTGTAGGTTGTATCAACAAAATTTGAATTGGCTGTATGGAATCTTAGATGTCTCTCTCTCACACAACTCTTATAGTTATTATAGAGGAATCAGTACATCGAGGACTGTATTTGTATGACCTGTATTAGACATTTACTTTATGGTGACATAATTCATGTTTTTAAAAAGATTTTCTCTTTCCATGAGCTGTTGCTCAAGTTTAGATGAGTACTTCATTTCTAGAGAGCTACACTGTATGTGTCTATATTTTAAGGTGAGATGAATCCCACCCTTAGTTTCACTTTTTGCGTGGCTGAATATCAGTAATTGTCAATTTCATGGCAGACTTGCTTAATCCCATGTGTGTATCCCAAATTAATTTAGCACATCTCCATTCAAAACTAATTAAAATATGCAAAATATGTACTCATTTAAATAAATAAATGGTGATGTTGCATGTAAGTTTCATTGGGTACACATTCTCAACAAATGATCACAGAGACCAACTATCACAAATATTTCCATAAATGAATGCATGTGACAGAGAATATGCATGCAGCTGTTTGAGTTTTTTGAGAAGAATATCCAGTCCCAGAACATTCCTCTGCATCTTTAGGGATAGCATAATGTGAACTGTGAATTGCAAATAATGAACATTCAAGAGAAAAAAAAAAAAAAGTTTATGCATAAACTATGGTTGAAAAGACATTTACTCAAATCACACACAGAAGAATTCAGAGATAGCAGATTCATAAATATTGATTTTTTATTGTTTTCCCCTCAGTTTGCTGGAGAACAGCAGACATGCTCAATACAAGCCGATAATAGTTTACTTAACAATACAGAAACACGACACTAAATATTGCTACCCCACTCCCAACCTTTTAAATTGCAGTGGAGTTGCTCAGACCTACAGATAAATTTTAAATCACAGGCTCCAGTGTATGTGAAAAGCCTACTGATATATATATATATATATATATATATGTGTGTGTGTGTGTGTGTGTGTGTGTATATATACACATATATATATGTGTGTGATATATATATATATATATCACACAAACAACATTTTTTCCTTACAGACTTCTGAACATGCAAATTCTTTGGTAATGAAGAATTAAAGCTTGAAGATCTTGGGGATTTCTGGAAAAAGAAAAAAAAAAAAGTTGTTTTTCTTTCTGAAATGTTGTTATTCTTTTTGAAAATAACAACAGTTTATACTGTCATTGTTTCTCTTTGTGTAGAAAATGAATTACTGTTCAGTTTTCATGGCAGGAGAGTGCAAAGTGATGAAAGCCTGCCAGAAATGCAAGAAGACAGTGGATTTTGGATGACTGGTGTAAAAGATGAGGAAGTATTGTAATAAATGGAATTGTTTGTTCAGAACAGTCAGAAATAGTAGGAACAAGAGCCATACAGTGGCAACCACAGTGGTCCCTTTTTGAGTCCCAGTTGTGCTTACTGATAGCCCAAACCCTTTGAACCCACACAGAGGGGCTTTACCAAGCGGTGTATGCTACAGCCAGTGTCACTAGATGGCACACTAAAAATCAGGAACCTTAGGTTTTTACAAAAAGTCAAAAAGAAAAAAAAAAAAAGAAAAAAAAAAAAAGAAAAAAAAAAAAAAACCCAACACTAAAAGTTGGGACTTTCCCAAATGTCTGAATGTCGTGTAACAGTAATGATGGCTTTGTAATTAGATATTCCTGTTTCTCTCAAGATCTTGGAAGCACCCTGAATCAGTTTGCAGCCCACTGGGAAATCCTTCAAAGATTATAATAGCTGAAAACACCCCTTACAAGATAAAGCAGTAACACTATCAGAACAATACACTTTTCTGTGCCTAGAGTCAATGTTTCAGTTTTTATTTTGCCCATAAAAGTGGAGTCACTGTAGAAAGCAAAATGAAAAAAAAAAAAAACAAGAAAAAAGAAAAAAAGCTTTGTGAGGACTAGAGAGATGGTTCCTAATCAATGCTTGGCTGGAGAATGATAGAAGAGTGCCTGCCTAAATGGTTGTCTTTTGTTTGTTTGACTCATTTCTGCCCCAGATGTATAGCCACAACTGTTATTATGAAAGTAGCTGTCAGCCTTGCTTATGTGCTCACAGTGCAATAGCATGGCTGTATCATGAGTTGTATCATAGAGGGTATTAAGGCACTGAATAAAGCAAACAAATGCTTCAAATGCTTCAATAAATTCTTAAACTCTGCACAGTGTGATAACCATTAGTTCAATGTTTTATGAATAAGAGAAGGGCCCTTTGTATAAAATATTTCCTTGTACAAACACCTATCTGAATAATCAAATAAAGAACTTGGAGGAGTTTTTGTCTCGATACTAAACAGATTATTTGGCTCCTTGTCTGCCTCTTCTCACAGGTACTGCAATGAGCATCTGTTGTGCCCCCCTCATGTGTTTTGGACAGGCTGGGGTCCATGGGAACGCTGCACTGCTCAGTGTGGAGGAGGGATTCAAGCTCGGCGTAGGATATGTGAAAATGGTCCTGACTGTCCTGGCTGCAGTGTGGTAAGTAATTCTCAGCTTGCCCTTCAGCAAATAGGCATGTGCCCATGTGATGTACCCCTAACATGAGTCAGTAGAGTACATTTGTCTTTGCATTGCTGGTGTGTGCTGAAATTCACACAGTTTATTGGAGAAATATATATCAATCAGTTTTTATATAATGTCATCTAGATTATAGGCTTCCTGAGGCAAGGTTGGTGCAGATGGGCAATGTGTCTTCGGCAGGTTTATGGTCTTTTTTATTTTGTTCACCAGAATACATGGGAACTCTTGCTATGAGCCCAGGTCTCTGGTGTCTCTGGTCCTGTACAGCACAGAAAAGGATAGCTTTAAAATCTAAATAAATAATGTGACAAAAAGTGAATACAGATTACACAGTGATCTTAGCATCTCAGTAGACTAACAGCTGCCAATTTTTGAAGCTACTGTGGGACAATTTTGAATGAATTAAATAAATTGTGAATACCTCATTTACAAAGGGAAGTGTGGGGAACAGCATATAGGGGCTTTTTCTTACATATGAACAAACAGAGCATTATGTTTCATGGGATGGGCACATCAAAATGGAACATTGCTTTCTTGAAGCAGTATATACATAGCAGCGTATGAGTGTTTGAGAGAAACATAGCAGAGACATGCAGAGAGCAGGGTGACAAGTTCAGTGCAGTACACTAGGAAAATAAGCTCGGTGTGAATAGTGATGAGTGGTTAACACCATCAAAGCCAAAGGAAGGGATTTTGTTGCAGTACAACTAGAAGCTGAAGGAAAGACTTAGCAAGTGTAGGTGAATATCAGAAGATGAACCTTGGGGTGCCGTTTCATGTTACAGCTAATTTGAATTCTAGTGATGGATTGTCATGGAAGGGGATATTATGTAGAAAGCAAAATTTGAAGTGGCTGAAACCTAAGAAGATAGATTCTGTTGCTGAATGACAGAAGGTATTGTTAATCTCCCCAGTGACCAAAATGAACACAGCTCAAAGGAAAATTGTGGGTTCTGTTTTATCCATGTAGAGTTTAATGACTAGGCCTAATGCTGCACACTGAGAAATATGCACTCAGCTTTGTTCCAGAATACTAGACACAGAATAATTTTTATTTATTTCTGTTTTCACATATTAAACCAATCTTTACATGCCTTCATTTTAGAGAGTAAACAATTAATTCTGAGGTTTGTCATCATCTCTAGACTATTTGTTAGTCTGGTAGTAATTCAGTATTAAAGGAAGGATCATTTGTTACCTTTCTTAATTTTAAGCATTTGTGTATTTTCCCAGGATTTGTTCTCTTAATATTTATCCTGGTGGTAAAGTGCATTTTCATTATATTGAAAGCATCCAACATTTTTTTTCTTGTCTTTCAGCTGAACTTTAAGAATTAGCCTAATAACTTTTTCAAAGTTTTCCAAAATATTTGTTTCCCCCAATGATACACAAAAAAAGCAGACATATGGCCTAGATCTATTGTTAAGTCTTCATGGCTAGCATAGTAAAGAGCATAGTGTGAAAGGTTTCTGTCCCAGTCATCCCTGTTTATCCCATCTCCTAGTATTCATGACTTCATGGGATGGGATAAACAAGTATTCTAGTATAGCTGGTATTCATTATTCACTTGGAAAACTAAATAATCTCGGGAAAAAATGCAATGAAAGTGGTAGTATTCTACCCTACCTACTGGATATCAGATCTGGAGTAAAAGATGTTATAAGCCTTTCACCAAGTGAATGAAAGGCATACCTGAAATAGGCTCAGGGAATTAAAATACCAAGTTCTCTTTTTTTTTTTTTTTTTTTTTTTTTTAATCATGAGAAGATAGCTTTAATATAAAAGAAGGCATTCTGAGTTTCTTATTTACCTTCAGTAAAGATGAATTCAGGGAAACTTTCATAATGCTAGAATAACCTGAGTTGCCATAGGTCTGCAGTTGTATGGTTTGGATTCTGCTGTCTGTGTAGTCAGGACTTGCATTCTTAAAAAGCAGGAAAGAAGCATGTAGACTGAGGAGAGCATACCATTTAAGAAGAAAATAAAAATATTAGACTTCATTTCATTTTGAAATGTTTTTGGTTTTTTTTTTTGATGCATCAGAAGTGTAGGGAGGCCTAAGTGCTGTCTTGGGACCACTTTCAACTATGGTGGTTCTTTATCTTTAAAACAATTTTTCAATGGGGGGTTGGGAGAGAAAAAACACTGCAACTGTTTTCTTAAGAAAGGGTCTTCATCTTGTTTGCCAGCAGTATCAGGGGACCAGATATCAGGTAGGGAGTACCTACCTCCTCTGTTTACTAATCTGAGACCAGCCTGTGTGTCTGTAGTACAGCCAATCTTAATCTCTTTAGCTGTTCTCATTTTGCTGCTTTTACCATATCCACAGCAGTTGTCTGTGTCCATCTGATGATTTCTACTATGTAATTTTTACTCAGCAAATTTCCTCCCTTTTAGCTCTGTTGTATTGCTGTTAGTCCATAACAGCACAGCAGGTGGCTACTGCTTGTGTTTTGTTTTATTCTTATCAGCTGGTTCCTTGGCTGTATCTCATATTCAACCAAGGCAGAATTCAACCAAGACGATTGGATATTTCTTATCAGTACTTAGTAGAGAGTTCCATGCAGCTATTGCAAACTTAGCATCTTATAAAATAATAATAATAAACCTTTTGATGCATACAGATATTCCAAAGATATAAAAACATGATGGTATTTTAAAGATGCATCTCTCACTGAAGTTTACTCAATACATAAAAATAGATGACCGGAGAATAAAGACCAAAACCATTTAAGCATTTTTGCTCAATATAGAAGATCATAAACTTTTATGATATATGAGAGCTAGAACACAGATACTCCAGAAGGTCAAAAACATGAAGTTTGAAGTCAAAATCTGGAGCCATAAGGACCTGTCAAGATCTTTATGCTAATCAAAGTTAGTGCAGAATGCTGGAAATTGTCTAATGAGTGAGAGGATTGTCACAGCCAAACTTAAGAGCAGCCAAAATCAGGTAATTGAAAGCTTAGGTGGATGACAAAACCGGTATTACTCAAATGTATTCAGGTGATCCATGTGCTAGAGAAAGCACTGTGGAATTCTGTGGACTAAGTTAATATGACTCAGAGGACAAATCTCTTTAGATTTTACAGCATACTTGGGTAAATTGTACGTTTGCTTCAGAAAGCTCTTTTCCCCTGAGAAGCATAATCTCAGTTGAATTTGCCTCGGGTCAGTAATAAAAAGTAAATTATTTTCAGAATTATTCCTAGAATAGGAATTCTAGTCCAAGGCTCCAGTTGGATAACATACATTTTGTATTTGTGTTCTCATTTCAGTCATGCTAACATATGCATTAATTTTAGTATTGTAATGGAAATCTGGTAAAGAGTATATACTTCACATATACCAAAACAAAGCATGTTAGATTTTTCTGTGAAATAGAACAGAAGAGCAGATTTTGTGTTGTTGTTCCTTAAAAATAGTTGCTAGTGTTGCATTCATATTTTTTCATTATTATTTTAATGTTCCAGAATTGTGCTGAAAACCAGGGAATTCTGTATTCTAAAGTTTCTGCTATGACACATGTTTAAAAAAAAATGTCTTGGAAAAACAAATATCAGAAATGTTCTCTTTCATTAAGTTTTTAAAAGGAATTTGAAGATGGAAGGTTTGCAGAAATACTTTGTCCATCAGAAAGGACACAGTCTGCCTTTAAAATATTTGTCATATCCCAAAATAAATTCCAAACGCCCATTTGAGCAACAAGAGAACAGAAAAGATTGTTATTGTGTTTTTATTTATTTATTTATTTATTTATTTAAGTTTCTGCCTGATCTCTAAGTTAAGGGAAAATACTCCATCATCTATTGCAAAACCAGAAAATGTACCTCACAGAAAATGTGAGGTACAAAAAATTACACTTTTTCTATGACATTTGACTATTTCATGCTCGTTTCCTTTTCAAATTTTTTTTTTCCCTCTCTATAATGTAAACTCCGTGGAATATTAGTTGTTTCTTGTATGTTTTAAATGTTTTGCAAAATAGAGCCTGCCTTCCTCTGATGATGTATATGTAGCTGCAATTATAACCAATATCAAGTAATTAAAACGGTTTAAAAAATCACAAGAAATAGTTTCAGAAAATGCTGACATACTGAAAAGTGGTACATGTGACTCTCAACTTTGTCAGTTAAGTGGGTTATCAACTTGGCATGCATAGTCGAAGTAAATGTGAAATACAAACTGATTTAAATGATGTGAATATATATCTAAGTATGAGGCAGTTAAGGTAGTGTTTAATTACATACACAGCAATCATTCTGCTGTTTGAGAAAGGGGCTAAATTGCAAGTTGTTTGCTTTCTTGCTTAAAATAAAGCATTGTGAAACTTCACTTTTTTGAGAAGTATATAATTTTAAAAGTAAAGCTACAAAATAAACCTTTGTCTCTTGGAAAACTATCAAAACTCCCCTTAATTCAGGACAAATTAAGAAATTCACTACAACCTACGACAGTTGATAGTGACTTCAGTTTTCTTCTGAGGTTCCTATAACAAACTTTTTCAGGGACTTCCAAGTCACGTGCAATATTTTATTTTATGGAACAATTATAGTTGTTTTGAAATCTTTTTCAAACCTAGTTGGACATGTTGCCCTAAATATGTATTCTCACATTCAGGAGCTTTGCTCTTGATTGTTATGTATGATACAGATTATGTGCTTTGGATTCAGAATCCCAGATCTTATTTAAAATACCATATAAACAAATCTTACGGTAACTATGCATAAGCTTTCCCAGGGCTTTCAGTGTAGGGAATGGCTTTGTTCCACAAAGTCAGGTGAAGGCCAAGTGCCTCTGTTCATGTAAGGAGTCCTATTGATCAGAGATTGGAGACATGATTCAGTACATCCAGGACATTGCATGCTGTGTCCTAAAATGCCAAGTTCACCAGTGTCCTGTTACAACTTTTGCTATTTGTTATGGTTTTCAGCAGCTCCTATGCTGTAGATCATAGAATCATAGAATGGCTTGGGTTGGAATGGACCTTGAAGATCATCTAGTTCGAACCCCTCTGCCATGGACAGGGATGTCACCCACTAAATCAGCTTGCCCAGGGTCTCATCCAACCTGTCTTTGAACACCTCCAGGGATGGGACATCCACAGCTTCTCTGAGCAACCTATTCCAGTGCCTCACCACCCTTTGAGTGAAGAATTTTCTTCTAAGCCCTAATCTAAATCTCCCCTCTTTTAGTTTAAAACCTTTTCCACTTGTCCTGTCATTATCTGCCTGAGCAAAGAGTTGCTCTCCATCTTCTTTATAAGCCCTCTTTAAGTACCAAAAAGTTGCAATAAGGTCACCCCAGAGCCTTCTCTTCTGTAGGCTGAACAGCCCCATCTTCTTTTAGCCTTCCTTCAAAGGAGAGTTGCTCCAGCCCTCTGATCATCTTTGCGGGCCTTCTCTGGACCTGTTCTAACAGATTCACATCCTTGTGATGAGGTTTGACTGGAGAGCTGTCTTACCTAACAATATGAAATTGCAACAAGTTGCGTGAAAAATACTGATTCATTAGAGGACAAAAACTTAAATTAGTTTCCACCTTCAGAGACAGAGTTACTGCTGAGTCCCTTATTTGTTCCAGGTTGCATCCGATGCTGGTCAGTGAGTTTGATTGTTAGCACACATGCAGTTTGTGACTAGCCACTGCATGTCTTTTAATTTTAGTGGTAGGACTGCTAAGTTCTACTGGCAAGAGATATGAGAAAGGGGAAATGAAAGAAGGAAAAATTTTGAAGTCTTGAAATATAAACTTACAGGAAATCAAGCTTCATTAGTCGCTTATGGAACTACACGTGTAGTGTAGTTTTCTTTGATAAATAGTATTTCTGTGAAATCAGAATTGACAACAGAGAGAATGGTATACATAAATAAATAAATAGTTATTTTAACAGAGAGACTCAAGTAACGGTAAGATATGCAGCAACTGAAATGTACTTTGAGGGAATTCAAGACCAAAAAAGAACATCATATGTAACTCCCAATGTTTCTACCAGTCTGTTCTGGGAGAAAGTTTCTTCCTATCCTCCATCTAGCAATCATGAGAGCAGGTTACACCAGATAGCCATCTAGAAGCACATCTGGTATTTCCTGTACAGTTTCAGAGGACTGGCTTAGCCCACTAACCCCAGCTGCAACCAGTTTCAGGTGCCAAAAAAGAAGGCAAAGAATAAGGTAAAAAAGTACATGGAAAATCTGCATATGCAAAAGAATCCTTCTTGATCCCTGGAAGCACCTGACTAAAACTCAAAATATGACAACTGGTTATAGTAATTACTATGCTATAGAAATGCACCGATTTATAAATAGTAAATGTAATGGAACAGTTGTATGAACCGCATATTTTTAAGGACATCAGAGGCCTGAGGTACAAGTGAAACTCATATAGCTCTACATTGTGTGTTTTATGTGGAGTGAAGGAGGAAAAAAATAATCTCTGTCCTGGAGTAATATGTTGGGAGGGAGGGGGAATGATAGACTGCTGTTGTTGTTGTTTTTTGTTTGTTTGTTTAAGAGAGAAAAAGATAGCAAGCCTCATATCTACATTTATCTAAATTAAAGGAAAAGAAGAAAGCGATGCAGGTGGAGAGGGGCTGTTTTACCTGATCTCTGATTTTCAAAATGCCAAAAAACTTCAGGGTATAAAATAGCTAAGATGCAGAATGGAAAGTGGAAATCAATTCCTTAAGATACTACTAAAGCAGACTACTTGATACATTCCTTGCATTATTTTTCAAGAAGATTACAGGGGCTTTTTTTGCCAATCAAATTGAAACAGCTTCAAAGTATATGGCTTTAAATTTGTGATACAGTATTACAAGGAAGTATGGTCATTGAAGTGATATACTAGCAAGAAGATGTAGAAGTTGAAGGGTGTATCCAGCCAGGTATACATGTACTATTGGGTTGTCATGGAAGAGGATATGTGAGATTATTGTGAGATTACTCTAGATTTCCTAAAGGAAAGAACTTGGGTTCTAAGAAAAAAAATAAAATGATAATTTTCTTTGTAATACTGGCAGAAAAATTTGGATTATGTTTTCTGGTGTCCTGAAGTTGGGAGGCATCATCAACGCAGAAGTTGATTTGGTTGTTTTATTGCTAGATGTCTCTGAGGGCTGAAGTAATATAAGTGAAAAGAGTTGTATCATCATTGCAAAGTCATAGAGTTTCAAGGAATCTCCTGCTCTCACTTTGAAGCACAGTGAAGTACAAGACAGCAGTTGGGTGCACAAGTTGTTTATAATACTAGCTAAAAGCCAGAAAAGTTATGTAGCAGTGAAAAAATGTAGATTTGGTTTTAGCAGTTAGGAAGTTTCAGAAAGGTATTTCAAATAAAGACATAAAGGTAGTCTAGGGTTTCCCATAAAAAATCTTAGAAAGGCTGACTACAACAGCCCAGACTGAAGCTAGTTGAAATCACGTTGCAAGTAATGGTTAATTCTCCATCACTGCTTATCTTCACTTATCTTCAAAGTGGAGCTTATTTTGAAGCTGAATTTATCTAATTCCCTTGAATTAAGGACTGAAGTCATTGGATCATGTTACAATTTCCTCTACAAATTTTATAAATCTTTTCCATCTCAAAGCTGTCTTTGTAAGTATGCAAACACCTTAATTTTACTGCAGGTAGCTCAGCAACAACCTTAGGGCATTGTGCAGTTACAATCAAAATGGGGAAAAAGGGTGCATGACACATCACATTGAAAATTATGCCAGAGGCATGATAGAGCTGTTCTATAAATCTGTTCTGTAGCCACACTTACTGTTCTTAAAGGAAAGTAGTAGAAGGGAGTATAGCCCTAGGAAATTTTCAGACAAAGCCAAAGGCTGGGATTCTGATAAGTCGGAGTAGACAGGGTTCTAGTGTACAAAGGACCAATATTTAAAATAATAACAGATCTGCAGAGGAAACACTGGGATTTCTGTGCACTCTGTATTGTAATATACAATGTTAATTTTTAATTTTAAAGTAATATGAAGCCACTTAATTGAATTAAATTCTATTCAGGGCATTGTTATGTGATGCAACTTGTTGCAAGACATTGTTGAGGCTTAAAACTTAAGAATAAAAAAAACTATTCAACATATTCAGCAACTCTATACAAAGTGTGCAGAATATCGGGATGAAGTAGAGTTATAATAGATCCAAAAAAAAATTAAAGCTTAGGTGGCATGGTAAATCACATTTTAAGCTTTTAAATCTTTTTTTGAATATGAAGAGTCTGATTGATCTGTGCTTTGAGCATTCCACTTATTTCTGTGCTGTCCTTTGCCAATAACCAGAGACAACATGCCTGATGTAGAATGGCATTTCCAATGTTCCTCTTTTTAATTTATTATTGAATAAGCTTATAACTAACTGCTCCTCTCGTTATTTTGTTCCTTTTAGCCTTAGACTCCTGTAGTTAAAATGCTATCGTGCAAACATAGTTAATAACATGTTAAACTCTATACCAGAAACTGTACTCACATGTAGACCTGATTGCTAACACAAAGCAGTGTTTTGTTTCAGACTTTTGACCTTAATAAGTTGAGGGATGGTTGAAGCCTGAAAAAATATTATGCACTGTTGCTGTTATAACTTCACTACTGCAGTGAATGTTGAAAAGTGTAAGATTGATTTGTTAGCTGAGCTAATTGGCAGCAGCCCTTAGCCATCAGAGTGCAATTATAGTGGATAGAGTGGATCTCTATCCAAAATCATGATGTTTATCTAACAGCTTTTGTTTTCACTTACTCTCAGTGTTATAGAAATTTTTAATTTATTAGGCTGTGATAGGATTCTGCTTTTCAATGAAAATAGTGTCAGGAAGCCCTATTCTTACCCAAATTATATCAGGTTGGGGCATCATTTTATATAAATTTGGGAATATTTACTGATGAAATTAATAAAGTACTATTTTTTTTCCTCCTGGGTTGATTCCTTCATCCCTTCCACATTTAATTGTTGGCTTAGAAGGTATCTGCACTAATACTATAGCCAGCAAATACAAGGCTGTAAGTTACTCAAAACCCCTGACAAACATGTTCATAAGCCTTAAAAAAAGGCAAGCATACATTTTCATTGTGTTTATTCATCCTTTTGTATCTTCAGTGTCTTGTGATTCTGAGTCTATTGTAGCATACTGAAATATATTTAGGCCTAGATATTCCAGTAAATGGGATTGCATTCTTCATGTCTGAAAATATAAATTCACATAAGCACTGAACATATTTACTGTTATACACAGTGATTAGCCTGTACAGCTTAAAGGGCAGGATGTAGTTTCACAGTCTCACTACACTTTATGGTACTGAAAGCAGCACCACATAGCGTATATATATTTTTTCTGACTGAGTAGTAAGCTGAAAGTAAAACGATGAATCCTGCAGATTCCAAGGCAGCATTTTTTTTTTTTTTTTTCATAAGACAATACTTATAACATCAACTGAAACATCTGAAAGGTGAATGAATTTGAAGTCATAAACCCAGCCCTTTCAATTTACAATACAAAAATCCTCAGCTTTGTAACTCATGATGATTTCTAAAATGAGAGATCAGTGAAGCATTTATGACCCTGTAAAGATAAAGACATTGATTTATCTTTCCTTTGAACTAGGTGAAGCCTCTGTGCAGACTGGGAGTGGTCCAGGTGGTCAACCCCAGAATACAATTCTTGTTTGCTTTGTCCAGAGATGTTCTAAATGGAAAAGAGCAGCTGTAGACTATACCTTTAGTTTTCAGCTATCACATTCAGAGGAAGCACAGACTCACTTTCATCTCTTTGAGCTTTGAATTAGCCCACTTAAGGAAAAGTGAAAAAGAAACTCATTTAAAGTCAACATGCTAGCTGTGCTAGCAATTTACTGACATTTCAAATGGAAAGTCAGCCAGGTTGTCAGCTGGTACAAATTCATGACACCCTGTTGATTCCCTCTGGGATGCACAAGAAAACTTGCAAGTTACAGCTTGACTATTAACCCTTAAAATTATAAACATTTCTCCAGAATAACACGGTAATAGGAGAACCTTAATGCTTTCACCATGTTCCTTAACTTAGACTACCCTCACTGGTACCTCTTTGTTCCATTCACCCTGCCATGCAGGTGTCAGGGTGTTTCTTCTCCACCATGCCAGCATGGAGGCTGCACAAGTACTGCTAAGAAACAGGCTGTGTCAGGGATAGTACCTGAACCACTCATTTCCTTCCTGGATAGAGAGGAAGAGGAAAATGTTAATCTCTCCCTAGATCTCATGGCAGTATGGGGAAGCGAGGGGGTGGGGTTGCCCTTTATGTGAGGGAGCAATTAGAGTGTACCCAGCTCCAAGTGGAGAGCTTGTGGGTAAGAATTAAGGGGTGGGCTGGTATGGGAGACATGGTGGTGGGGGTCTACTACAGGTCTCCAGATCAGGAGGAGGAAGTCAATGAGGCCTTCTACGAGCAGCTGCCAGTAGCCTCACGATCACGAGCGCTGGTCCTCATGGTGGACTTCAATTACACAGACATCTGCTGGGTAAGCAGCTTGGCCAGGCACAAGCAGTCCAAATTGTTCCTACAATGCGTTGAGGACAATTTTCTGACGCAGGTGGTGGAGGAGCCAGCAAGGTGCGGGGGGTGCTCCTGGACCTCATTCTTACCAACAGGGATGGCCTTGTTAGGGATGTGAAGGGCAGCTTGGGATGCAGTGACCATGAGATGGTGGAGTTCCAGATGGAACTAGGCAAAGGAAGTAAGGCTAAAAGCAGGATTGCTACCCTGGACTTTCAAAGAGCCAACTTTGACCTCTTCCGGGACTTGCTTGGGAGTATCTCATGGGATAGGCTGCTAGAAGGCAAGGGTGCTTGTGAGGGCTGGGCTACATTTAAGCAGCACTTCTTCCATGCTCAGGATCGGTGCATCCCGAAGAATAGGAAATCGGGGAAGGGAGGCAGGAAACCCATGTGGATGAGCAAGGAGCTCATTAATAAGATCAAAAGGAAGAGGATGGTCTATGAAATGTGGAAAAAGGGCCTGTCCTCTTGGGAGGAGCATAGATGTGTTGTCAGGTCCTGCAGGGACACGACAAGGAAGGCTAAAGCCCACCTAGAGATGAGGCTTGTGAAAGAGATAAAGGATAATAAGAAGGTTTTTTTTTCAAGTATGTAAACAGCAAGAGGAAGACTAGGGACAATGTGGGTCCCTTGCTGAATGAGGGGGGTGTCCTGGTCACGGGAGATGCTGAGAAGGCAGAGATACTGAATGCTTTCTTTGCTTCAAGGATACTCCCCTAGGACTCCTCACCCCTGGCAATAGGACAAAGGGTCTGGGAAATGGAGGGCTCCTCCCTGGTGGAGCTGGGAGTGGTTTGGGAGCATCTGAGTGGGCTCAATGCACACAAATCCATGGGTCCCGATGGGATGCATCCGCGTGTGCCAAGGGAGCTGGCAGATGTGATCGCCGAACCACTCTCTATCATCTTTGAAAGGTCCTGGAGAATGGGTGCCTGAAGACTGGAGGATAGCCAATGTCACTCCTGTCTTCAAGAAGGGCAGGAAGGAGGATCCGGGAAACTACAGGCCAGTCAGTCTCACCTCTGTCCCTGGAAAGGTATTGGAGCAGCTTGTTCTGGATGCCATCTCCAAGCAATTGGAAGAGAAGAAGGTTATGAGGAGTGGTCAGCATGGATTCACCAAGGGGAAGTCGTGCTCGACCAACCTCGTTGCCTTCTATGATGGCATCACCAGCTGGGTAGATGGGGGGAGAGCGATGGATGTCATCTATCTTGACTTTAGCAAGGCTTTTGATACTGTCTCCCATGACATCCTACTAGCAAAGCTGAGAAAGTGTGGGATAGATGAGTGGATGGCAAGGTGGGTTGAGAACTGGCTGACTGGCCGAGCTCAGAGGGTGGTGATTGGCGGAGCAGAGTCTGGCTGGAGGCCTGTGACTAGCGGTGTTCCGCAGGAGTTGTTGCTGGGTCCAATCTTGTTCAACATCTTCATCAACGACTTTGATGAGGGAATAGTGTCTGCCCTCAACAAGTACGCTGATGACACAAAGCTGGGAGGAGTGGCTGACACACCAGAAGGCTGTGCTGCCATTCAGCGAGACCTGTACCGGCTGGAGAGATGGGCAGGAAGAAACCAAATGAGATTTAATAAGAGCAAGTGTAGAGTCCTGCACCTGGAAAGGAACAACCCAAAGCATCAGTACAGGCTGGGGGACGACCTGCTGGAGAGGAGCTCTGATGAGAAGGACCTGGGGGTCCTGGTGGATGACAGGTTGACCATGAGCCAGCACTGTGCCATTGTGGCCAAGAGGGCTAATGGGATCCTGGCGTGCATTAAAAGGAGCGTGGTCAAGGGAGGTGATCCTCCCCCTCTACTCTGCCCTGGTCAGGCCTCACCTGGAGTACTGTGTCCAGTTCTGGGCTCCCCAGTACAGGAAAGACAGGGATCTCCTGGAAAGAGTCCAGCGGAGGGCCACAAAGATGATACGGGGCCTGGAGCATCTTCCCTGTGAAGAAAGGCTGAGAGACCTGGGTCTGTTCAGCCTGGAGAAGAGCAGACTGAGAGGGGATCTTCTCAGTGTATATAAATATCTGAGGCGTGGGGGACAGAAGGATGTAGCCAACCTCTTCTCAGTGGTTTGTGGGGATAGGACAAGGGGCAATGGCTGCAAGTTAGAGCACAGGAAGTTCCGCACTGACATGAGAAAGAACTTCTTCACGGTGAGGGTGACGGAGCATTGGGACAGGCTGCCTAAGGAGGTTGTGGAGTCTCCTTCTCTGGAGATATTTATGGCCTGTCTGGACACCTACCTGGGCAGCCTGCTCTGAGGAACCTGCTTTGGCAGGGGGGTTGGACCCGATGATCTTTCAAGGTCCCTTCCAACCCCTACAGTTCTGTGATTCTGTGATACTTTGCCTGTTGTGTAGGCTGGATTGCTGGATGCCAGGTCAGGTACAAGACTGCTGCGCAGCTGACACAGAATCACAGAATGGTTTGGCTTGGAAGGGACCTTTAAAGGTACAACCTACCTGCCATGCTCAGCACAAGACTCTTTTGTATGATTGATGCTTTACTCCCAAGCAACCCCTTTTTTTTGTACATCAAGACCATTTTATGAATGTACTGGCTGATTCTAAGATTCTTTATAAAAAGGCATTTGTATGTTAGTTCATGTGAGGACATTGTATAAGGCTCAGACGTGCAACATGGTAGGTTCAATGTTTGGCTCTGCTATTTTGCTGTTCTGGTAATGTAATACTAGTGTGAATGTAACTCCTGGTAAGAAAAAAATAATTTCCCATAGCTGATCTTATTCTGGTCCCATCCCAGTCAATACAAACTATAAGAAAAAGCATTAGAGTTAGGCAACAAACTCACCTGCTCTCTTGGCCTTACCTGACTTAGCTATGTCTTTGGACAGCCTTCAATGATATAGCCCGTCAGAAGTCCAGAGACTGTATGTGGTTACTCTATGAATAAAACCAAGATGTATAATCCTGCTTTAATATGAAGTATGTTCGCTCTATGTAAAGCATGGCAGACATTCAGTCAGAAGTTTCTAAAATTTTCAGGCTATTGCTTAGAAAACTAGAATTACAGTATATGCATTCATGTAAGAGCACATAACCCTCTTTACAAATTCACTAAGCTCTGTATTAATAGCAGTTAATTTGTGTGTCCTATCCCTTCTTGAAAAGCTGATCCAGAATCCCTATTCATATATTGAAGCACTTGTGTGAGATAGCTTGGCAGCATGGATGTTAAAGAGACTTTAAAGTACTTAGAAAAAGAATTAATATCAGTGCATATAATCTGCTTCTGCAATGGAGGGCTAAGAGGAATATTAGACATATAGCGAAATGTAACATCAGCAATTTTCTATGAAGTATAAGATCTTCAGATTTTAAGATCCAATGTGAAGAAAAAAATTTGCTGTGTTATAGAAATTAATCCGTCAAAAACCTGTCTGTAGGTCATAAAATTTAATTTTTGGGGAAAAAAAGGTGAAGAATGGAGTCTTTTAAGTGTCTTTAGTAGGAAAAATGTTTGAACCTCTTTTTTTTTTTTTCTTTTTTTTTTTTTTTCCCATAATGATTGACATTTTATTTGCCACTTAGTTTTCTAGGTGTAACTGAAGCAGTAAAACAATATGAGATGCCCTAAACATAAAGTCAATTCAGTCTTTCATGACAGTCACAAAATGTCAAGAAAAAACAATTTATGTTGCCTTAAGTTTTATAGGAAGAATAGTTTGCACAAGCAGAATTCCCTGTGTTGTGATGTGTTGTGAGAGGCAAGCAGGGAAAAAAGTAAAATTTAAATCATGAGATCATGAGAGTGCAATGTTTTTTTTTTTTTTAAAAAAAAAGAAAAAATAAGCATTTGTCTTTGCCAAAATCACAGAAGGGCTTTGCCAGAAAATAGTGAGACAAATAGAGATGAAAATGGCCTGTGTGTTTGTGTTTGATAAGGTAGGCATCCTTCACTATTTGGGGGAATTTTTTTGACAGGTTTAGTTCTTAGAACTGCATTCTGCCTGTGGTACCAGCCTGGTATAGTATATGCACTTTCTTAAGTATGCACTTTCCCTTTTCCTCTGCAATACCCCCTGGAGAGAGCCTTTGCAATGTTTTCCTGAAAGTAGACAGCTTTTTAGATATTAAAGTACTTCCAGTGCTTTTGAATACGTTTAACCACACAGGTGTCAGCACAGACCGTGTTGGACACCTTTCCTTGTGAAAATTGAGCACGTATTTCTCTCTTCCATTTCCTATCTTTTAACCAGTTTATTATCCATGAAAGGATAGTAGCATTTCTCCTAGCTTGTGACTGCCAATTTTCCTTAAGAGGCTTTGAGAGACATTGTTAAATGCCTTGCGGAAATCGAAGTTCACTGTATCAACTTACTTCCTTTACTCATGTTAGTTGACTCCTTCGGAATAGGACTCTGACTCTGCAGTCTCTCAAAAATAATGTCAGACTTACCACCTTCCAGGCCTCATATGGGAAAGGAATTGTAAGCAAAAGGCTGTGTGCCACTAGCAACAGTTTAATTATTTCTGTTTCCTTAATTATATTCTTTGGTGTCTGTTTGTTTGTTTTGTTATTTGTTGCATAGTGTCTTCAAAACAGAAAAATTATGAACCATCCCTGTTGTGTTATTGCCATTTCTAAATGCCTCTTGTGCACCTTTATAATATATTTGGCCTACAGATTGCTTAGCAATATTTCTGTCTATAATACATTTTGAAGTAGGATTGACTTTTAGTTTTTAAACCTTTTGAAGTTCCTCCTTAAATTATTTTTTGGCCTCCCTTATTCATGCAATGTGCAGATTTCAATATTCTTTCCATACATTTTCCATTTGTACAGAACTTTTTGAAGAGTGACTTAGTACTTTTAATAACCTTTCTCTCCCAACTGTTTATCTCTGCTGATTTCTTTTCAGCCTTTCTCAGATTTCTTGATAGACAGCAAGCATTTGCTCTCTGCCTCTAACACCGTGCCTGTGATGTTCTAGTAGAACATTGCTGGTTCATGTCCCTGATTCAGGTCCCTCATCAAAAGCTGTACTAAACTCACAGCTATCTTCTTTGTTCTTTTGTACTCCACAGAAGAGGTCAGGGACTAGTCCCTTAATACTTTTCTCTTGAGTAGAGTCACTTCTCAAGAGAGCAGAAAGCAGCAAAAAGTTGTTGTTGTTGTTGTTTTGTTTTGTTTTGTTTTCTCAGGAAAAAAAAAAAAAAAAAAAAAAAAAAAAAAAAAAAAAACATTGTCTGAAATAGTGGGTTTTCATTTGGTATGGTTTTGTTTTGTTCCACTGTATTCGTATTTCTTAACCTTAGATACCTAAAGCAGGAATCTAGTCTGCTTAGTGAAGGTCAGTGTTTTCCTGTGGAGGGACATTTAAGAATTGCTGAACTGGGCAATAGCTATATATTACACTATAAAAGAACAAAGAAACAAAAACACCTCACCACCCACACTTCTGCATTAGTAAACTTATGCTGGCTAAAAGAGGTCAAGCAAAAGGACTCAGAACCCATATTCTGTGACAACAATGAAGTAAATACACCATTTTGTTTCTGCAGTTGTTCAGAATGATGTTATACTCCATACGGAATCACAAACATAAACACAAAGTGTTTTAGTGCTTGATTGCCACTGCAAAAACAGGGCCTCATCCAAAAGGCAATTTAGTCTTCCTTTGATTTGGGGGATGTCTGGTTCAATCTCAGACTTCGTCATTCTGACTGCTTTTTAATAAAGATAAGAACTTGCTTATAAATGGATTACCAGCAATCAAAGAATTGGTTAACATTATCGTCAGATGATTCTTTTTATGATTTGGATGTGGGGATTTCTGTTTGTTGGCTAATTTATTTTGTTGTTGTTGTTTTTTGGCATCCTTTTCTGTGTACACAATTCAACAAGTATAAAAAAGATATATATATTTTTTTTCAATCTAGCTTAATACCATAAAATTGTCACTTACAAAGATCCAGTTAAATAGATATCCTGTGAAGCTTTAAAGTTGCCATATTATTTTAGTGAAACACCATTAAAGGCTGTGAGCGTCTGAACAGTCCCTGATGAATTCACTTTCCAACTCTGTAAATGCACAAAATCCAGTACTTACTCAATGGAATAAGGAACGTGATTAAAAAAATAAAAAGCTCCAAACCCCACAGCTGGAGCACAGATGCCAACAAACATAACTTTGATGCTTCACAGATGATTTTGAATACAAAGCTGTTCCAATTGATTCCTTCCCTACATTTTCCTTGGAAAGAATTTAAGTACTCTGTGGTTTGTTTGTTGTTGGTGAAGAGATTATACAAGTTCATGAAGAAAGCCTTTTTTTTTTTTTTTCATAAATTGATGCATGCTTATTTGATTCCATTAATTAAAATTAAGAAACCACACGTCCATATATTTTTAAGCTTACAGTACAAACTCAGTTTTCAGTGTTTTTCTGGATGTGAATTTTGAAAGGTAACTGAGGAAGTGGTATAGCCATGCTGTGGTAGAAAACTCGTAAATGTTTAACTCTGCAGAGTTTATATGATGTCAGGAGACTTTTTTTTTTAACCTCACAAAGCAGATAGGCCTTTAAAGACCACCTCTAAAACCTTCCAATTAAAATCTAACAGTGGAGTCCAACTTTCTGTTACTGTTGAAGCTAGACAGACAAGTTTTATATCCATATATAGATAAATCTATGACATATTCTTGGTTGAAATGCACATTTGAAAGTACACATTTCTTCAATGTGTGTATGCTCAGGAAGTACCTGATAGTTGAGCACATTTTAAACTTTTAGTGAGAATTGAAAGCACAGCTATATGGGGACACCTACCTGCTGGGGATTAGCTTAATCCAGGTTTGCCTGGATGGCTGCCTGAGGTAAAGGATACTGGAAGAGAAGGCCATGAAACTGCCTATGAAATGTTTAAAAGGATTTTTGAGCTCTGACTTGACTGAATCCCTATAACTCATACTGGGGTCAGGCTCTTCCTTGGAGAATGCACATTCATCTAGTGTTTTTGAAAGCCATTTTGCTGTAGAGGAGTGATTTATAGAAAGAATGGCTTTACCTGTTTCAGCTAGTGGCCTAGTTCATGGTATTGTTCTTGCTTCTGTTATCTTTGAATAGTGCCAATCATTGCATGAGCTTGGGATCATTTAATTCAACAAAAGTGATGAATGAATGACTTCTATGAATTACTGCCAATAAAACTTGCGTCTCAGTCACTGGAAATCCTGTACAGTCCCAACTATAATTGAAAACCTTTCATAACAGGACTCATACCGGAATTGTATTGGCAGTATTCCAGGTTACACATGCATATTAGATGAAAAAAAAAATAATAAAAGCATTAGGAAACAGAAAGGTTTATCTTAAGTAGCTTGTTTAATTACAGTGCTGTTATTTTCAAATCAACAACCAAGGAATATTAACTGTAATGCCTGTTTTACTGAAAGAACATTTTCCTGGCTTTCTGAATTGTGATGTCCCCATTTTCTTGTCCTTAAACTATGTCTAGGACAGAACAGTGTGCATTCAAAGATTTGGAGTACTATAATTAATGTTTAAAAAATCTAGATTTAGAGCAAAGAATTCTCAACACATTTTGAGACAGTATAAGGGGCAATGGGTGGCTGCCTGCAGATGAGCAAGTAGCTCTAGCAGGTTCAGACCTCATGCTTGTTCAATAACTTATGATTTACAATATTCTTGTTAATTTGGTGGTGATGAGGGTTTCTTTCTGTCACTTTTTTCACTCCAAGGCACTGAAATGGTGTGCCATGAATGAGAAGTTTAGATTTGATTCTCTTCTCAAAATGTCAAGAAAATGGAGGCTAGAAGCTCTGTGGGGAAAAAAAAAAAAAATATATATAAAACATCAACCTCTGCTTTACAACAATCCACAGACTTCTTTAAAATATCCAAATACTCAGAAAAAAAAATTTAAAAAAAAATCCAATCCTTTTGAATAGTTCTCTGTTGTCCTATTCTAAAGAGATTTCATTTTGTAGTCTTATCTGCATTCATATTAGAATATTCATATTATAATTACAGTATAATCACAGCTGGGGAGGTCAGGACATTCATAGATTGCTACCACTTGATTAGCAGTTATCTCATAGTTAAGATAATATGGAGGGCACTTTCATTACAAAGAGAAAGCTTTCCAGGAGGTCAAGATAATAATTGCAGCATCCTACTATTGGTCATTCTGAAGGCCATCTTTAAGTCTCTGAAATAAACGTTTGTTCAATCTTTTCTGGAGAGTTAAGGCAACTTTTATTAATAATAATTATTATTTTTTTTTAATATTGTGCTGAAGCAAAGCCAAAAAGTATTTTGCAAAGCAAAAATTATCCATTAAGTCTTTTCTGAAACATAAATAGAAAAATATACCACAATCATTTTTTTATTCTGGAAGTTGAAAAGAATGCTTTCAATTTCTTCAATCTTTATTCTGAATTCCTCTACATTTCTTAATAAAAGTCTTTCATACTGCTAGTCACCTCTAGAAGTACATATAGTAGAGAAAAGACAAAGAACAGACAACTAACCAATGTTGTTATCAGTTTGCCTCCTTTATGTCATTAATGCACATGGGTAGTCATACTTTTCCCCAACCTTGGGGAAAAGCTTGGGTCGTTTCTTTTTCCAACATAAATATCCTTTTCTGATTTTAAGAAATTGGTAGATTTGTTTATATTTTAACCCAAGACACCTCAATGTGTAGGATTTTATGCTTTTTTGTCTAACTGTCTGGATTTTTGTTTTACATTTTCTTATTTAATCTCATAGTTCTGAATTCAAAGGTTCCGCTGGTAAATCAATTTTTTTTTTCTGATAATGGTAAAGTCTTCATTACAATAACAGCAAGGAATCATGGTTTTTTGTTTGTTTGTTTGTTTGTTTGTTTTTTAAATAAAAAATTACAGAAATGAAGAAGTTTCAAACTCAAGCATTTTAATTCTTGTTCTAATGACAATAACAGAAGTAGTGTTACGTTTGAAAATTAAAAAATGCTCTTAACCGTACAGTGCTGTATGAGAGTTTTATGCCATTTGGGGCAATGTTTTACCTTCACCCCCAACCCTGAGTTATTCATCAAAATTAATGTTAGGATAATGATAATATATTTGTAATTATATTTGGAAAATATTTCACTGTGGTTACCTTCAGATAGATTGACTCTCTCTACTTAAAAATCATATATATATATATGTATATATATACACATACAAACTTCACAAAATGCTGTCACTGAAAGTTGTTTCAGAATATTTATAAAAGCATTACTTTTTAGACTCAATATTAGCAAATGCTTTTAATTTTTCAGCGTAGACGAGAAAGCAAATTATCACAGAATCGCAGAATCACAGAATTTCTAGGTTGGAAGAGACCTCAAGATCATCGAGTCCAACCTCTGACCTAACACTAACAGTCCCCACTAAACCATATCCCTAAGCTCTACATCTAAATGTCTTTTAAAGACTACCAGGGATGGTGACTCCACCACTTCCCTAGGCAGCCTGTTCCAATGTCTAACAACCCTTTCGGTAAAGAAGTTCTTCCTAACATCCAACCTAAACCTCCCCTGGCGCAACTTAAGCCCATTCCCCCTCATCCTGTCACCAGGCACGTGGGAGAACAGACCAACCCCCACCTCACTACAGTCTCCCTTGAGGTACCTATAGGGAGCGATAAGGTCGCCCCTGAACCTCCTCTTCTCCAGGCTGAACAAGCCCAGCTCCCTCAGCCGCTCCTCGTAGGACTTGTTCTCCAGGTATGAATTAATTCATGCTGCATCAATTAATGTTTTTTTTAAGAACCATTTAATATTTTATATCTTTATTTACCTTGCCAAACAATTTAAGACTCTATAGCATACGAGCTCTTTTTTATATGACAAAACTGTCGTATCTGTAGATTTACTTCAGGTATATAGGATCCAAACTTTCATCAGACTGCTGTAGCACCACAGTAGGTGAACAGCTGAAACCTGTAAAAACGTTAATACCTTGTGAATTTGAAAAGTTCCTTTGTTCCCAACTTAGAGTTTAGGAATGGGGGGGACACCACAGGGCTGAGCTTCAGAGCATTTGGTTTCATTGCTGACCTTTTCCACTTGAAATCATGTGTGCCACCACTATAATAAAGGAACTTTATGCAAGGACATGAATGAAAGTTTCTCAAATACAAGGTTCATCACTGGGCCTTTCTTTCTTACACCTGAGATCTTATTGGAAACACGTTTTTTGTAATTTAATCTGTATAATCTTCTTATACAGACTTTAAGGTCTCAGACTTTTTTTGCTTTTGGCAGTGTTAATGCACATGTAAGAATGCAAGAGGGTAAAAAAATATATGATGTAAGGATAGAGTTAATTCTTGATCAACAGTAAAAGTGTATAATTTGATATGAGAAAAATACCTTCCTGCACTTGAATTCCTGATGATAATGTCAAAGTTTTAAATATCAAGGAGTACAATATATTCATTAAAAAAATCTTTGAAAATAGTTTTTGCTTAGGGACATTTTTCAAGATTTTTTCAAGCGTGTTTGATATCTGATGTTTCACCTTTGCTAAACACTCTGTCCCTGGATTAAAGGTTACAAAAATCCCTAGGGGGAAAAAAATAATTCTAGTCAGAAAACTAGTAAATGTGAGGCCAGGGGGGCATCACAGAAGATCATAGCTGTCTGCTGCAGGATCTAAAAGTTAGTCATAGTTGATGACAAAGTAATCATATCCTCAACAGTTCTTAAGCATTTGATAGTATCAACATAAGGCTCGAGAAATAAAATTCAAAAGCAGTTATGAGAAGAAAATGTTATTTTTGCAGCAAGACATCTGTTATACTATGTATTGAGAGAAGAATCTGAAAAATTTATGAACAGGAAAATAGAAAACTGTACAATATAAAGTAGTACTAAAAGAACCTTTTTACTGACATCCCTTAAAATCTTAGAAGTACACATAGTATGGGTTTGCTTGCTTTTGTTGTTGTTTTATTACAGAATATCATTATATAGGAATTTTTGCAGTTAGGTTAGAGAATAGGTTGTTTGGACTCCCATTAGTTTGTTGTACTCATAATCCTGCTACAAGTAAAAAGGAATACACCATTCTTGGAAAGCCAACAATTTCTTGTTAATCTAATTGCAGTATTAATCAGCATAATTCAAAACAGCCTAATCAAATAGTTTAAATTATGTGCAAGTAAGATGTATACACTGTCTGTTTAGTGTCTCTCCCTTAGGCTTGCTCTCCCACTGTCCCTCTCTGTGTTAAGGGTGATGTTTTCAGTCTGTGCATGGGTATACAGCAACTGGTCAGTACCCCCAGTCCCTTGGCAGAAGAGGTGTGATGCTGATAGTTTCTTTCTTTTCACTTTAGGATCTGTCTGGGATAATTTTTATATTTTCTATAGTGTCTATACACTTAGCCTATTATTCTGCAAGCCTATATTGTGTCTGAATTTACTGTATATGCTGTGTTTAACATATGTTGGATGCTTGTTCTTGTTATCTTTGCTACCTCTAAAATTTGGCAATTGGTGACCTCCTGAGGTCGCATTCCTTTAATGACCAGTAATTGGCCATCTGTGGGTTGTTTATAGCCCCTGGACCTCAGGTATTGTCCTCTACCTGTTCTCTCAAAGCTTCTGGTGCTCTTCTGTGCTGTGTTGTATTACAAGGCCTAATAGGTCGTCCTGCCCACAGTAACTACATGTTACAAATACATATTAGTTACAAAATATATATCACTACAGACATTACATCATACAGTTATGCAAAGCTAATGAAAAGTTAAAACAAAGCAGGTAATATAGATCTGGTCATTAGATAACTGCTGTTACATCCGAAAAACAAATCTCCAGGCAGGCCAAGACAAGCACAGACAAAGCCCAGCAAGTCCTGAAGCCAGGATCGTTAGCTTAATGAAAAACCTGTGGCCTTTTATGAATAATGGTGACTTCATATTTACAGAGGTACAAAGCTAGGAAACAAGTTAGTGGTTGAGTTATGATCACACTTTAAATGGGCCATATTGGAATGCCAGATTGTACTTGCCGTACACAGGAAAAGAAAACAAAACACATCGGATTTTCAGTATTTCAATATAATGAAATAATATAATTTCAATTCAGTATAATGAATCTCTCAGTATTCACATCAGTGTTTCAGAAATCCCATTTCAGCTAGTGTTTGTGATAGGGACCTTGACTTAAAATAGGACTTCTGCTTCTGGAATGTATGCAGAACCCTTCACGTCCACTAGAATAAATTACACACTTATGTCATGAGCTTCTCATTGTTAATGCTGGATAGTACTCTTATCCCATAGGCAAATAAAGATACATCTGCTTTTTTTAGTCCTTGCAGGGGAAGGCTCATCACTGCAGAGACTCTTTATCTGGAAGTGTAGCAACAGGACAAGGGTTAGCAGTTTTAGAAGGGCAAGTTTAGAAGGAAAAAATTCTTCACTCAGAGGATGGTGAAACACTGGCAGAGGTTGCCCAGAGAAACTGTGGATGCCCCATGCCTGAAGGTGTTCAAGACTAGGTTGGATGGGGCTTTGGGCATCCTGGGCTGGTGAGAGGTGTCCCTGCCCATGGCAGGGGGTTGCAACTGGTCTTTAAGTGTTAAAGACTTTAAGTCTTAAAGTCTCTTTAGCAGGTCTTTAACCTTAAACTTGGCGTTTAAGGTTCCTTCCAACTCAAACCATTCAGGGATTCTTATTTAACTGTTAAGTAGATAACTCCCCTGATCAAATGCAGTCATCATAGATTGCATTGACTCGTTGTCTCTGATGCCAGACAGGTCTCATTTGCATCCCCTTTGCCAGAAATAATATATTATAATATATAATATACTGCATTAAGACATAATCTTAACATCATGTTATGATCGAAACCCCTCCAAGCTAGATCCTTCTTTTTATCACTCAAGTATATATGAAATACATTGCTCTCCTTACTACTGTTCTTAAACTCCTGTGCTGACCTTTTTTTTTTTTTTTTTTTTTTTTAAATTAATAATCTTCAGTGTATAAAAGGAGCATGTGGGACATCATTAAAAGACTCTCAAAGAAATCTGAACTTGGTGTTCGTTTAAATCCATGCGACCCAATAGCAAGGAGTTGCTTTGTTTAGTTAGAAATGCATCTGATCTGTGCACCTACTTTTCCTTCCTACTCTTGGTAGAAAAAAGGAAGCAGGGGGCTTTTTCAGATAAAACACAACTTTAGGACTTGAGGAATAACAAAATCTAGTACTACTATAGCATGAGAATTGGTCTCTATCTCAGCTGCCTCTTGTGTTAAGATAGATTCTGTGAGGCTAAACCGATGGAAGGAAAGAGGGGCATGTAAAGTATTTGAAGTTGTTCTCATTTGAAATGAGAACATACTTATACTTGAAATACTGAACGATGTAATTTTTTTTTTGGAGGTTTAATGTCAGTGAATCCTATAAAAATTATTTGCATTGTCTATAATGCATAATGTGTTTGTCTGAGATGTGAACAGCCATGTGATTATAGATCCTGCAGCCAAGTAAGGAGCTAAAAGCTCTTTGAAACAGCCCCATGTACCAAATAAAATATTTGTTCCCTTCTGAGCATAGTAAAGCCATGTCACCTCAGACTGTTTCTGTCAAGAGTCCTTGAAAAAAAATAAATTACCATTATGCATCCACCACAGATTCTTCCAAAGGGGAAGTGTAGTGAACTTTCCATTTCATGAAATCAGAGACTTCACATTAGCTTTTTTTTATTTGTCATTGGGGTTAAAAAAGCACTTGCATAACTTTAGAAACGTCTTGTCTACATCAGCTGCAGTTCAAGGAAAAGTAGCTTCAAAGCTGTGACTTCCCACAAACCCATCCATTTAAGGAGAGATACCGATGCCATCTTAGGTGGCATAACAGTTACAAAGTTATTACTTTTCTTTTATGGGATGTAAAATAAACAAACAAAGGGTTCTGTGTCCAAATAGCAGGTATTGAAGTAATGCATCTAACCAATGCTTGATCCTGTGAATAAGAAGGTAGTGTCATGATGCATGATTTTTACACCTTAAATCTGTAGTAAACTCGCATGTATTGTTCCTCCTTACTGAAATACTTTAGGTATCCCTCTAATGCCTCTCCACTGCCACACAAATAACCCTGGTTGAAATTCTTAGGTTTCATATTATATTGGGATCCATTAGCACAGAGAACCTGTATATCATTCAGTGTCTGCAGAGTGATTGCTTTTATAAACCAAGAGCTAATTGCATAGCATGCATGTCTCACCTTCTGTACCTCATCACTGCTGCTGAAGTACTTAGTAAAACACCTACATCTTGCTGAGAAGCAAGACGTCGTGAGACTTGCTACATGTTGACCAAAACTGGAGTCCCATATTGCACACCTTTTTGAATTTAACAAACTAGAAAATTAAAAGCTTTAGAACCATTTTGTACGCTCTTTAAAAACTTCAGTGGTATAAGTAGGTGAATTTGTTGTCATTAAAAAAGTCATTTGAGTCTTCACTTTAAGGCTTGTGATAATTTTATTCTGTGAAGTAAGGGATTTAATGAAAACGACATTCTGTCATCTTCATTCTTTCCTATCCCTTGGGATCCTGCAATCTGCTTGTTTCTTCATGCTTTCACCCTCAAATTCTTGCCAAACACCTGCATTTTCTTAATAGTGAAATTTCTTCAGATATTGCTGCTTTTATTTTATACAGTCACATTAACAACTGTCTATGGGTATACAAACTCAACTTAGTCTCGTTAACTTCTATTTATTACATTTGTTACCTTTAATCTAAACCCTACCCCCCACCCCTCTTTAAGATTCTTCTCTTAGAATTCTTAAGGAAAAAATAAAAACCAAGCAGATTGCCCATCCTACCAATGTTCTGGAACATTGTCTTTATATCCTTTTCCTTTCTACCATTACTGCTATTATTTGTGTTGCCTTTTTTTCTGGGCATCTACAAGAAAGACTTCTCTTTCTCCGAACTTGTACATTTTGATGAAAAGTGTTATTGTGGATCTTTGATCAGTGGAAAGACAAAAGTATTGCTAACTAGCTTTTCCAAAGGATAAAAACAAACAAGCAAACAAACAACAACAAAACTTTGTTGTAGTTTTCCCTTTCCAAATGGACAACTTTGAGCTGCCTTTTGCATCTCTGCCTAGTCTTTCCCAAATGGACTCCCTTTGGTGAGCCTCCATTGCTTCCTATTCATCCTGAAGGACAGGGGTCTTCAATTAGCCAGCTCCAATGGTGCTGTGCTCAGCAATCTGCCTTCAGAGCTCTGTTTGATAAGCCAGAACTCTTCATAAATGGCCTGACATTTCTAATTTAAAAGCACAATGTGAATACAAAATACTTACTATTTTCCTATAAAAAGGAATTTGCAGTCTATAGCTAACATTTTTATTTTCCAGCTACTAATATCATTGGCCTTAAAATGCCAAGGAGTTGATAGTATGCTTACTGAGCTGTCAAAATGAAGCCTATATTATAAAGTATACAGTATACATTCAGAGCACCCATTCTGACCTAAAATTCAGCCCCTAGAGTTTGACTTGTGTATTCCAGACGTGTTTGCACAGTTACTGGCAGTGAGCCCTCTCCATATTGCTAGTAATTACTGAAATAGACATCATGTGTTACCCAGCCCTTGCTTTTCCAATAATTTTGATGTGGGTCTACATATTTCTTTGATAAGAAAACACAACACTACTACCCAGTGACAGTCTGCAGCTTCATTATCCTAAGCTCTCAATCACTGTTAAATTTTTCAGTCTTTGGCATTTAACCCGACTTTCATAACTTGTAGCTATTTATGCCTTTTTTTCTGGTTTGTTGAAAAGAATAGTTTTGGTAGATGACATTCACTGACTTTTTTTCTCCAGTTTGATCACTGCAGTGTAAATCATTCCACTGTCATCTCCTTTCTTCCTTTCATAAATGAGGTTATGTGACTTTTACGATAAGAAGTGGGGCAAAGCTGGCATGCAGAGATTTGTTTTGGGATAAGATGTGAGATGAGAATTGCTGAGCGTAAAGAGAAGTGAAGGATTCTATATGTGCATTAAGTGGTAAAGTTTTTCTTTAAGCACTCTGATGAGTATTTTGTTAAGAGAGAATACTGTTAGAATTATGGAATCATTAAGGTATCCAAGATCATCTAGTCCAACCATCCCCTACACCAATATTACATCCACCTTGTTGAAACTCATAAAATGCTTTATTTGAAGCTGCTTTGATTTAATTTTCCTGGGAAGCCATGCTCTTTTCCTAGTCAGTTTATTTTCATTGACACAGTTTTTTAATTCCTGTGTTTGTACAGTCTGTAATCACTTTCTCCTTTTGTTTTCATGTTTAACTTTTTGGCTTGAATGTCTCTAGCAATGACACCTTGCTCCAATGGAGTTCTTTGCCTTTTTGCTGAGACTTCCAATAAGGTATAAAATAAAAGGGCTACAATCCTCTCCTAAGGAATTTTCCCAGAGCAGCAGAGCAGTTCTGACCGCAACCACACAGACTATAGTCAATTAAAACCTCATCTGGAAAGGAAGTACACAGCTATTTCTGCATTTTACTTCCTCAGTCTGGAAATAGAAAATATCAATTAGTCCTTTTTTTTTTTTTTTTTTGGTGGGTGGGGTGTTTATTTATTTATATTTATTTATTTATTTTAGAAACATCTGTCTTATCAGGAATTGGCTGGAGATCAAAAAATGTTTTATTTGCAACCACAGTTCCAAAAATAAAACATAGATGGATTAAGCCCTTTCTAAACAAACTTTATATAAAACCAACAATATTAAAAAAGCTAAAAATAGTGTTATGAGAGAGGAATTGATTTACAGGCAGTTTTTTAGATTGCTGCAAATTAAATGGAAAATGTGAAGCAGTTATATAAATCAACAGGAGATTCAGTTCTGACATGCCTGCAAAAAATGCCTGCCCACTTATTCCTCAGTCAACACATCGTTGCTCTGTTTCTGTGCATCCTGATCTTTTGAAAGGCTTGGTTTCTTCACAGTATGTACATCCATCATAGCATATAAGTCACGCAGAAGGAAGAGATGTTTCTTTGCATAAATCCCTGGGAGCAGCATCACATACTTTGCCTAGAACAGATTGCTGTGTGTGTGTGCATGTACTGGCACATGTTTTTGTTGCAAGCTCCACTGGGAAACCCAAAGGCAGGATTCAGCTTGCCTAAACATAGGCACGTGTTGCTTTTTGAGAAGCCAAAGGGGATCTGAAACATCTGCATGAAAGTGGAAGATATATTTCCAGTATTAAGGATGCAAGTTCTGGGATGTTGATATCCACTCTTGAAAAAAATATGGACAATTTTATATGTATGTTTGACTGGGCAGTTGCACTTTCTGAACAGGTAAACACAAACCCGTGAATGTGTGTATGTCATTTGAGGTTACATTTATTACAGGCATATTTTTCATATGTCTCTATCTGGGTACCTGCTTTTCAACCAGGCAACCTGTAAAATGTTATGCTTTTATTTGGATTGCCTTTTCCATTCTTATTTTTTGCCCGCTTAGTCACAGACTCTGAGAGATGAGTTACACTGATGCTTGCTAGGGCGATTTAAGCAGCTCACAGCTCAGCTGTCCCCATTTGCTAGAGGTCATATTTTCCCATAGTGGAGTTGGCAGAAGCAAATGCATGTGCATCTCAGTTGCTGTGCTTCCTGGTCCAAGTGATTACGAGCTATGAGTGAAGATAGTTTTATGCTTATACATTCAACTGTAGCAGCAATGATCGAGGTGTGGACACACATCACTCCTGTCAGTTCTGCTGTAGCTTCTGCCCCGGGGAAAGGCAGATGTCTGTGGTGTGATAAAGTATTAAATTGCACTCAAGTGCACTTCAAGTTCAGTTATACTACTGCTCGCTTCAGTGTGTTTGGGTCAAGGCCTGAAAATGAGGATTATAGCTTTTTTTTTTTTTTTAACCTACTTGCTATACCCATTTTCCACATGTGCTGTCCATTCCATCACCATTTAGAAAAAGAAAAAAAATTGCTTGAAAGAATGATGTGCAGGTTGTATTTGTGTTTTTCGCTTTCACTCATTTACAGAAGACCAGTGTGGCCTCTGAGATATGAAGATGTAGATGTTCACATACAGATTAATTTGACTTGCCTCCTAGCAGATCCAAATGTTTGGAGTTTCTGGAGACAACAGTCCATCCAGTTCTGGACAGCTATCTGGTAGCCATATTTTGCCAAAATGATGCCTTCATCAGGATTCCAAATCCATATTCAGATTACGTTCTAAGTAGCTTTGTTTTCAGAAGTACAACACATACATTTTCTGCTGCCTTTATCAAAAGGTATAGATCATCACAATCATTGAATGTCTCTCACTTGTGTGACTAAATCTGATTTTGGTGGATTTTAATAATTGCACAGCTTAATGCATTTGAACAAGCAGTTCTGTTTTTTACTGCAGCTCCTGGGTCCGTACTGGCAAGTCTGAGTCAAAGTTCATGGCATTTGTCATTTAACAGCTGCTCTAACATTTACAGTGTTATCTCAGGAGTGGTGACATTACAGGATTTTATTTTTCCCCAGTGATTTGTATACCATTTAAATCATTCTTTAGAAAGAAAAACACAGTAAGAATATTAAAGTAATCAGATTTTCAGAGCAAAGCCAGACTTCATCTCTTTCCAACATCGGCTCTCTCAAATTTTGGTTCCATTTTTGTACAAAGCACAGCTCATAAATCTTTAAAAGAGAGAGAAAAAAAAATAAGACAAGCTGCAGTTGAGTACTGGTTCTCTAAATGAATTCACAAGCAGTTAATAATTTCATACTTTCAGCTCTGTATTGATGTACTGTCCTGGTTTCAGTTAGAACAGAATTAATTTTCTTCCTAGTAGCTGGTGGAATGCTGTGTTTTGGCTTAGGATGAGAAGAGTGCTGATAACACCCCGATGTTTTAATTGTTGCAGAGCAGTGCTTATACCAAGCCAAGGACACCTCAGACTTTTGCTCTGTCCTGCCAACAGGCAGACTGGGGGTGCAGTAAGAGCTGGGAGGGGACAGACCCAGGACAGGTGACCCGAACTAGCCAAAGGGGTATTCCATACCATCTGACGTCATGCTGAACAATATATAGGGGTGGCTAGCCGGGGGGAGGGGGCCGGACTGCTCGGGGTTAAGCTGGGCATCGGTCAGCGGGTGGTGAGCAATTGCATTGTGCATCACTTGTTTGTACATATTATTAGTAGTAGTACTATTATCATCATTGTATTATTATTATTATTATTATTATTATTATTATTATTATTTTCCTGTCTTATTAAACTGTCTTTAGTCCCAAGGGTACTGAGGGAACTGGCAGAGGAGCTGGCCAAGCCGCTGTCCATCATTTATCAACAGTCCTGGCTATCGGGGGAGGTCCCAATCGACTGGCGGCTAGCAAACGTGACGCCCATCTACAAGAAGGGCCGGAGGGCAGACCCAGGAAACTACAGGCCTGTCAGTTTGACCTCAGTGCCAGGAAAGCTCATGGAGCAGATCCTCCTGAGAGTCATCATGCAGCACTTGAAGGGGAAGCAGGCGATCAGGCCCAGTCAGCATGGCTTTATGAAAGGCAGGTCATGCCTGACGAACCTGATCTCCTTCTATGACAGAGTGACGCGCTGGGTGGATGAGGGAAAGGCTGTGGATGTGGTCTACCTTGACTTCAGCAAGGCTTTTGACACCGTCTCCCACAGCATTCTCCTCAAGAAACTGGCTGCTCTTGGCTTGGACTGGCGCACGCTTCGTTGGGTTAGAAACTGGCTGGATAGCCGGGCCCAAAGAGTCGTGGTGAATGGAGCCAAGTCCAGTTGGAGGCCAGTCACTAGTGGCGTCCCCCAGGGCTCGGTGCTGGGGCCGGTCCTCTTTAATATCTTCATCGATGATCTGGACGAGGGCATCGAGTGCACCCTCAGTAAGTTCGCAGATGACACCAAGTTAGGTGCGTGTGTCGATCTGCTTGAGGGTAGGAAAGCTCTGCAGGAGGATCTGGATAGGCTGGACCGATGGGCTGAGGTCAACTGCATGAAGTTTAACAAGGCCAAGTGCCGGGTCCTGCACCTGGGGCGCAATAACCCCAAGCAGAGCTACAGGCTGGGAGAGAAATGGTTAGAGAGCTGCCAGGCAGAGAAGGACCTGGGAGTGATGGTGGACAGTCGGCTGAATATGAGCCAGCAGTGTGCTCAGGTGGCCAAGAAGGCCAACGGCATCCTGGCTTGTATTAGGAACAGCGTGACCAGCAGGGCTAGGGAGGTGATCGTCCCCCTGTACTCAGCTCTGGTGAGGCCGCACCTCGAGTACTGTGTTCAGTTTTGGGCCCCTCGCTACAAGAAGGACATCGAGGTGCTTGAGCGGGTGCAGAGAAGGGCGACGAAACTGGTGAGGGGCCTGGAGAACAAGTCCTACGAGGAGCGGCTGAGGGAGCTGGGCTTGTTCAGCCTGGAGAAGAGGAGGCTCAGGGGCGACCTTATTGCTCTTTACAGATACCTTAAAGGAGGCTGTAGAGAGGTGGGGGTTGGCCTGTTCTCCCACGTGCCTGGTGACAGGACGAGGGGGAATGGGCTTAAGTTGAGCCAGGGGAGTTTTAGGTTAGATGTTAGGAAGAACTTCTTTACAGAAAGGGTTGTGAGGCATTGGAACAGGCTGCCCAGGGAAGTGGTGGAGTCACCATCCCTGGAAGTCTTCAAAAGACGCTTAGATGTAGAGCTTAGGGATATGGTTTAGTGGAGGGCTGTTAGCGTTAGGTTGGAGGTTGGACTCGATGACCTTGAGGTCTCTTCCAACCTAGAAAATTCTGTGATTCTGTGATTCTGTGATTCTGTGATTCTGTGATTCTGTGATTATCTCAACTCACGGGCTTCACTTTCCATCCCTCTCCCCCGTCCCAGAGAGGGAGGGGGGAGGGTGAGCGAACGGCTGCGTGGTGTTTAGCTGCCAGCCGGGTTAAACCACGACATGTACCAATGACTGGTAGTTTCATTTTTGCCCTCAGCTTAAAATGTGAAAGTTCAGCTGACCGTAGAAGATCGTATAATTGCAGGAAATCAGAATAATGATCACCCACAGGTTCATATAAGCACTAACTTTATATAAGGC
Organism: Aythya ferina; assembly: GCF_964211825.1. Taxonomy (NCBI): domain Eukaryota; kingdom Metazoa; phylum Chordata; class Aves; order Anseriformes; family Anatidae; genus Aythya; species Aythya ferina. Next base: position 86,061,235 of record NC_140297.1, read on the forward strand.
TGCACTGATCATATAATAAATAGCTATGAACAAACAAAAAACAATCTCAGAAAATGTGCTCCTCGTCCTGTCACCAGGCACGTGGGAGAACAGGCCAACCCCCACCTCTCTACAGCCTCCTTTAAGGTATCTGTAAAGAGCAATAAGGTCGCCCCTGAGCCTCCTCTTCTCCAGGCTGAACAAGCCCAGCTCCCTCAGCCGCTCCTCGTAGGACTTGTTCTCCAGGCCCCTCACCAGTTTCGTCGCCCTTCTCTGCACCCGCTCAAGCACCTCGATGTCCTTCTTGTAGCGAGGGGCCCAAAACTGAACACAGTACTCGAGGTGCGGCCTCACCAGAGCTGAGTACAGGGGGACGATCACCTCCCTAGCCCTGCTGGTCACACTGTTTCTGATACAAGCCAGGATGCCGTTGGCCTTCTTGGCTACCTGAGCACACTGCTGGCTCATATTCAGCCGACTGTCCACCATCACTCCCAGGTCCTTCTTGTTTCACAATTACACATTGCTTTATCAATCTGTAGAGTCACTGCTCCATGGTAGCAAACAAAGCAAACCAAAATTTGTTTGCAGACTTTTCCCATTGCTAAATTCAGGAAAAGGCACAATGACTAGTTAGTAACAGCTGAACCTAAGAATCAGAAATCTAAGGGCCCAATTCTTTGTAAGTCACAAAGTGAAGCAACTCCAGCATTATCTGTCAAAACTATATTGAAGTCCCAGATTTGCTTCCACTTTTAATAATTTAAATTGCTGTTGAGGGGGTCTCCTTTTCAAGCTCTCATTATTTTTAGAAGCCTACAGGAAGGAAAAGCTATGCTGTAGAATAGAAATCAAGGTAATTTATATGAGGGAGCAGATTTGCAGAATTTACAAAACAGCAGTCTCTATAATTGAGGAGTTGACAGCCTTTTTGTGCCTTTTTGACTGTTGGATTATCTTCTAATGTTCTTACTCTCAGTTAATAAATACTTGGATAGCCATGCTTTCCAGCTATTAAAAAAAAATGCATTTTTAAGTTTAATAGTTAATAATAACTATTTCAGCAATTTAAGAGCGATTTTTGTCAGGAATTGTAGGGCCTGTGTGAAAAAGTTAAGCTTCTCAGTAAGAGTATGTGGAGCTAATTGCAAACAATTGAGTTATTACAGCAGAGTAAATCACCCCTTATCTGTCTGACTTAATCCACCTTCTTCTGCATTTGTAATAGCTAAAGCCACATGCACAGATCATTAGCATGATCCAGCTGAGTTGGTAATGCACTAAGCTGCAGCAACTCAATTGATTACAATAAGCTGAGCATACCCCCCAAAAGGAATTTTGAACAACCCCCTTTTCCCCACTGGTGAAGTACTGAGTCATCAGGTAAGAAAAATCACAGCCTGCAGGTAGCTATGTTCCTTTCACTGATATTTTCAAATTGTACCTTCAAATTTTGCCTTTCAAAACTAGTCCCTTCTTAATTTTAAAGGTAAAGCTGAAATTCCCTCTCTTCGTAATTCAATGTAGAAATACAGGTTTCAAAGCTCGTGTTTACACACTAGTTTTAAGTTCTGATATAAACGCTGAAAAAATCATTTTGATTCATGTGTAAGTTACACATCATTTGCCTTTAATTATATTTATATTTCACCATCTACTTTTCATGTTGTCACTCATATTTGGAGGTCATGTCTTACCTGCTGCAGTTGAGACCTTCACTACATGGCAATACATTGCCTGCTTAACTGAAATCACTTGAATCAGTTTCAGTAAATCCATGCAGTCATTTATAGGTGGACAATCCCTTCAGCTTTACAGCCTTCATTATTTGCTGTCCTGAGTGTTCTGTTTTCATCAACTCAGTAATATATTTTATTTCCTTTGTGCAGGCTTTGCAGCAGTCTAAATGACACCACACAACATGCAGGGCAAAAATAACTGAGCCCTTAGTTCTTTTACAGACACCTCTAGGCTTACTGAAGTTTAGCAGGTTTAGATGATCTTGTCCCCATCTTCTAATCCCCTCTTCCAGAGGTTTCCATCCCACAGCAGAGCTGCTAGAACAGGAGGCACACAGCAATCTGTGGTCATGATACAGCTTGCCAAGCCCCAGATAGATAAAGGGGAACTTGCGATCAGACTTCTGACTCTTAACTAGAGCACGTGAACCCTGGACACCAATCCCCTAATGAATAACTGTTGTGCAAAAGAATAATCCTCAGTTGAAGGATGGGACACACTCTCAGTATCAGTAATGTTTTAACTTAATCACCTTATTTTACTAGATGCATCAGCTTCCTGCCCCGGGTACTTTTAAGCCGATACAATGATTTTAAAGGCCTCGACAATTACTTATCAGTGTTTAGGATGGCAATTTGATATCATTGATTCTTAATTAGTGGCAAGTTCCTAGTAAGTACATAACTGACAAAGCTGCTTAAATGTGATGCTTAAAATTAGTGGTGTACACAGATACAAAAAAGAACATAAGTGCTTGAATGTGGTAGAATAATGAAAATACAATTTTTTATTTTTAAATCAGTCAAGGGAATACTCTTTTCCATGTTCCTGGGTGTAGCTGAATATACAATCCTTCAGAGCATGTTGCACAGCTCATCCAAGTTGTGAGGCATTTCATAGACCATGGGTAGAGTAGAAGAGAAGGAGGAATGAGAGGAGGAGTTTTCTGTTTAGGCCATACATTTTAAGAGGCATTGCTTGTCTCCTAATGGTTAGCAATGCTTTCAGTATCTTCAGTGCCCCAACAATGAAAGGAACAGAGTAATTTATGGGAGGATTATATCATTGTGGGCAAAATGTAGAAAGTACTCTTCATCCAAGGAGAATCGATGGCTAACTTTGTAAGAGAAGCCTGGAATTCCATGTTACCCTATACTACAAAGGAACAGGCTGACCAGAGATAAAATTCTGGTTCCCTTTGTGGACTTCAAACACATTCAAAAGTTTGTAGTTTCAGCCTGTTCAAGACATAGAATTCTGAATATTCAATACTCAATACTTGCTTGCAAGTACCAGATGACACAGCTGTAACCAAACTTCCAATGAATTGCAATGAAACACATTACATTTTAAATACACTTCAGTCTTAGTTTGAAAACTGACAGTAAATTCCACTAGCCAGATTTTTGACTGGCTTTAAGATATTGAGAAGATATCACCACTGAGAATGGATTATTATTTTTTTCATCTTGTTTACACTTCTTAGTTACCATTGTGATCATAGCTTGGAGCCGTTTCCTGCCTTAGCAGTCAGGGAAACACAGCATGGTTGCAGTCCCCTTGTGTTGACTTGCAATTCACTGAGGGGTTTGAAACTGTTGGACTGAAAATTGGTTGTCTCCCATAGCAAGAATCTAGCTTCCAAAGCGTTATAGCATTATTGTTGTTTTGGTACCTGAATGCTTTAATGATGAACCAGTATCCCATCATCCAAAGGCTAGCAAAGAGGCAGCCCAAAACATCTTCTGCTCCAGAGTGTTCATAGTCTGACCATGCAAGTGTTAAATGGGTGTGGAGAGGAGAGGAAGGGTACTGTGTTAACAGGCTGTGCTGCACACAGCATTTAGAAGTAGGCTTCTTCAGTAGTTGCGATGGGATTGCACCAGTGACACTTGAAGGATTGGTACAAATTAAGCTGTCAGCAGGCAGACTTGTTGCTCTGGATTTACTGTGGTTTTACTTTTCATTTTTCTACTAGCAGTGTGCAAAAATACGTATAAATTCTTGATGTGTTTGGTTATTTATAAAAAATAAAATAAAATAAAATAAAATTATCCTGTCCTGTATCACATAACAATTATAACAATCTGATTTTCTTGGTGCATTTGGGTAGGGTGGTCAACTGTGGTGCAGGTCCATAAATGTGTTAGGTTTGGAAGAATCTAAATCAACATCTTATTAATAAACTCTTTCTATATTGTCTTGAAATCTGTGTCGGAATAAAGAACTACTTCTTCATTAGACATTTCTAGTTTCATTTTGAATATGAGTTAATTACAAATATCATGCTTTTAAATGGACTGTTACACTATTAGGAATGTAATATACATAATGTATGAAATGAACTTTTATCACCCTAACTGGTTCTCAGGTGCCAGTATGAATGTGAGCATCCAAGCAGCACTACTTAAAAATAAAAATGTCACTTTCTCAATGACACTGGGCAGTTTTGTGGCTGATGTGGAGCTGAAGGTGCTCCTACCAGCCTTTATCCCTTTGAGATATTCAGTTAAGTTACTCATGATTGATTGATCTTTTTATTTTATTTTTTTTTTAATTTCCTTTATAAAAACTTGACTCATTTGACAAAAAAAAAAAAAAAAAAAAGTAGAAAAAGGGGAAAGTGGTGACTTTCTTCACTCCGTAATTCGATATTTATAACATAAGTACTTCAATTCTTTGTACAAAGCTTAATTGTTTTATGAGACGAGATGAAGATTGCAGGAACTTTTCTTAGCTAAATAAAGCATAGGCAGAATGTGAGTGCTGAACTCTCACAATCTGATGACCTGCCCAGCTAGACCTGAACTCCTCCAGGGAAAATGGTTACAAATTCAGCTTTTAATTCCCTTTTGGTTTTTGTTTTTTTTTTTTTTTTTCCATTTGTTTTGTTTAAAGTATACAAAATAAAAACAAAAGGTTGTGCTCAGTCAGTGTTTGCATCCAAAAAAGAAATTCATTCACTTCAAAAGAAGCATGTTCCTTTTGAATAGGGTAAAATGTTTTTCCTCCGTCTATCCATCAAAATATTTTTAAAAATCCTTTATGAACACAGCTTACCTACCCTTACTGTACAGCACTACAGGATTGCTTCTGTGTGCAGCGACAGTCTCTGAAGCCCTGTCTCCACTGAAATCAATAGAACTTTTCCCATTGATGTCAACTGAAGCTAAAATACTGCCTATAAACTAGGATATAGATTGCTCTTTGTGTGATGAAAATACAGTGGAGATCTTAAAAGTCTTTTAGGTTTTTATTTTTTAAGTACAGCTGTGAAGTTTACAGTGTAGAAGATGTTTTGCTTAACAACTTTAACGACAGATTTGATGTGGTTTGGGTGTTCTTTTAGGTCATGCTTTTCAAATAGTACTATAATAGAAAAATGAAAATAAAATAAGGTATATCTAATGGTATTTGTTTTAAGAACAGGGCTTTTTAAACCCTAAAAAGACAGGGTTTTTTTTGTCTTTTGTTTGTTTTAGTTTGAAAATGCTTACTAAAGGGATAAGACGTTTTTAATGAAAATAAATGAAACATTCCCTTTTTCAAATTCAGTTAGTGATTCTCCTAAACATATTTCCACTGCAAGGTAAATGCAGTGATATCTTTTGGTTCTTGAAGAGGGGAAGGGTATATTTGTCCTTCGGGAAACGTGTGTTTTGATGTGTAAACAAGGATCCCTATAAACAGAAACAGGTTTTCTCTAGAGTTTTATAATGCTGTTACATTCATTTTGACCTTTGTTTTGATTGCATGAGAAAGCTGTCCTTTCCTTTAACTGCATATTACTGTTACAAACTCAAAGCTTGGGAGAAGGCTGAGATACTCAGATTCTTATATCTTGCTGCCCTATCTTGTTCCAGATGAAACACTAGACTATTCAATTTATAAATCAGTAACATTATTTTCCATTGGTGTTTTATCTTCTGAAAAAATTAAATAAATTTTTTGGTCCAGACAAACCGAAGCGTGGCAGGATGGAACAAAGAGCAAACAATTTACAAGTATTTTTAACCAGTAGACTGCTCAGTGATTCCAAAATAATATTTAAGAATACTATATATAAAAAGTAAATCATAAAACATAACTGTTGGGCCAAGTATATTTGAATGGGCTGTTAATGTTGATTTAACTGCCTTGTCTCTCACATCAACAGATGAGAAAGAAAAACACAAATAAGAACAAAAGAAGTGTATTCAACCTACTGTATACACCGAAGACATAAGAGTCTGTAAGGAGATAATTCTCTCCATAGTATGTGCAATGTAAATTGAAATAGAACATATTATCTAATTATGTGTATATATATATATATGAAGAATTATATACATATATATGAAGAATTTTGTTTCAAATACAGGTTAGATTTTAGCATAGTTTCCTAAGGAAATTGATAAAAACAAATTTGAACTAGGGGTAAAAGTCTAAGAGACAGTAATATGCTTGAATTTTTTTAAAAAAGAGATTATTCAGATGGCATCTGAGAAGTGTATTAGCGGCAATATTCAGAACATTACCACTAAATTAACTGCTTCCTCCTTTGCTTATTTTTAATTGAGAATTGGTTAATTGCATAAGTCTCACACTGTTTTTCATGACTTTCACCTGTCTACACCATATCCACGTCAGAAACACTTCCCATTTCTAGCAACTTTATTTTTGATTGAAAAATACAAAAATCAACAGCAAACAAGGAACTGAGACTTCTATACCACTGTGAAATAGCTGTGCTGAAACTAACCTTGTAGAATCTACTTTACTGATTGAATTATTCTTGCTTATATACTACTAGATAAAAAGTTTGAATTTTGAGATATTTGCACATAATACAACACTTCTTCCGGATTGACATTGAATTTTTCCAAGGCATTTGCCTTCACAACAGGAAAATCTTTGATTTGAAAAACTGAGCTCCATGGCAAACGTTAAATGGAATAAGAACTGGCTCACTGACAAATTGAAAAATGTGGTGTTAATGGACAGATATAAATGACTGGGGATGTTTTTAGCAGGGTCTGCCTGGAATCACTTCTTGGGTCAATAGCACTTAACATTTTTATCAACAGTCTAGACAGTGATATAAGACATCTTCTGTGAAGTTTGATCATGGCATAGATTCTTGAGGTAGTAAATAATATGGTAGACAATTGCAGAAGCTAATAAAACATATCTTAATATTGCCAAACACCATACTTTTATGTGGGATAGGAAGCTATATGAAGTTGTAAAGCTATGATGTAGAAAACAACAGGTTATCAGAGATAATTGGGTCTACTTAAGCTCTTTGTGCAGTGCTATTAAAGGAAAAAGTACTAATGTAATAATGTATGTTTTAAAGTCAGACTGTCCAGTAGAAAAATGTCATGATTCCATGTGCATGCTGTAAAGATAAGACTGCTTCTGGAGTGACAATTCAAATTTTGTCCAGTCTTAAGAAATATAAAGAGGTATGTCAAAAGGGAAATATAAGAATTCACAGGACCTGCAGATCAATTTTAAAATGCAAAGTTTTAAAAATTTCAGTTTAGTTTATCATTATGTATGACTGCTTCGGCATGAAAAATATATTTGTAGGTACAGGACAAGGTCAATATTGTTGATAAAGGCACAACAAAATTCGGTGACTGAAAAATTAAATTAAGGGGAAAATGCAGCCTTGAATTAACTTGAAATTTGCTAGTTCTGAGGATTACTAAATAGTGTAACAGGAGGTGATAGAGTTGTCAGTGCTAGATGTCTTTTAAAAAAAGAAAGAGAGAAAAAATAAAAAAAAAGGAAAGTTAATTTTGCTTGAAAGATGCACCGTAACCCAGCTGATGGAGAGGACTGCACGTTACAGGTGAATAAGCCGCTGGGATGGCAAGCTGGGTGCTTCTGGCTGTTCCTGGGATCTGTTAATTTTATGAGTTCTTTTTAACAGTTCATGTGCCGTGAGGAAAGCAGTCACACATGTTTTGTTCTCAGTCTTTACATCAAATAAAACATTACATAAAACATATGTGATACAGTAAAATGTGAGTTAAACAGTTGCATAAAGGAGTCATTTCCCCTGCTATATGCAGAGTGAGAGAGTTTGCTTGTTCTTTGCTGTCTTCTGATCAAGAAACAAGTCGAGGCTGAAACTCGGATTTTGAAAAGGTTAATACAGTCCTCTGCACTTTGAGGGGATCCTCTTTCATAGATGTTTCCTGAATGTGGTCACTAATATAGTGATTGCCAGATTTTAAACTGGAAAGGGACTTTGTACAGCCTTGAGGAGTGAACAAAAGTAGTCCAGCTGAAACACAGCATAAGATAGAGCATCTAGCAAAAATTTAATGGCTTTGGAAAATCTAAGATCTCTTTCTTGCCTGAAATAATACAAAATTATGAAACCAGGAAGTTTGCCACAAAATAAAAGTCCTTCTTGCCTCATACTGTATGACTCTTGAACACAGATCTGGGTTCTCCAGGGCCTTGCCGTGTTAATGGAGTGGGAGTTTCTGGGGAGTAATTCTTATTCCAACTGCAATAGATAGAAAAATTAGAAAAGCTTTCAGGCGAACAAGTTTGTTTCAGATCTGGAATAGCAACATAGAATTTAAACCAAAATACAGGTTGAGAGCAATTACTTTCAGACTAATTAGATGTGCTTATAAGTTAGACCATTTAATACCAGAAGAGATAGCAGACTAAATAAAGTCTGAGATAAAAAGGCTGTTATCTCCATTGAAGGAGAGGAGCAGGTAATCAATTGCCTGGTGGAACATGGTAGAATCAGCTGGGGTTACTGAAGAAGGAGATTATTATAGTATGTCATATAACTATTATTTCTAGTGTGTCTGTAGTTTATAGTATCTAGTGGAATTACTAACTAAGTTCCTAGGCTCCTTTTCAATAGGTACCCTCATCTAAGGAGCTCTCTAAGAGGTCACAGGTAGTGAACTTGTTTTAAAATTGTTGTTCCATTGGTGCCTATTTCTTTTTGTCTTTAATAATTTGTCAATGTAAACTTGTTCTGACATTTAATAGTTGTTTAATTTCATCCATATAATTTACAAAATGTTTGCATTGCATCAGATGCATGTTGTGATCTGGTAGGTGAATGGTGGGACCTATAGATTTTGATGGTACTCCTCAGAAGAAATATATTGTCTTTTGATCCATTTGTCTAATAAGAAAATTGACAATTCTGTGTTTGTTTGTTTCTTATGTGTAGTCTGTTTCCTTTGATGTGAATCAGTCTACAAGGAATTTGCTTCTTCTGATAGGTTTAGCAGTGCAGGGCATTGTGGGTAATATGCACCACAGGTAGGCAGATGAAAGATATTTTTTGTCCATTTTCCTCTCAAAAATCATATTATACACAAAATGTACAGTGGTTTGCTTATTTATATGCCACTAGATTTTACCAAGAAATTATTCACTGGTTTGTTTTTTAATTTGAAGTTTATCAGAATTCCTTGTAATTAAAAGCTTTAAAATATTTAGCTATACCTTATTTGGGGATATTACTTTATAAAGGAAATTCATAGTTTTCTGCTTACTTTTTTTTTACATGTCAAATAGATCTTAAAGATCGTATATGTATCTTATAGATCTAATTTGTACTAGTATATTATAGCTTCTATTAGTGTAATACGGTGTTTGCATAAATGCAGAATAAAACACTTTCACTTTGAGATTAGCATTAAAAGTTTATTGGTGATCACTGCCATTGGAAACAATGGAAAAATATATTTATTATTATTATTGATTGACTTTTCTTTGTCTGCTTTGAGCTTATTTTTTTTAAGTCATGTCTAATGATTGTAATCACTATGACCATTTTCTTTCAGGAATATCAGCCTTGTAACACCAATGCCTGTCCAGAGTTAAAAAAGACAACTCCTTGGACACCTTGGACTCCAGTCAATATTTCAGACAATGGTGGCCACTATGAACAACGATTCCGATATACCTGCAAAGCACGCTTGCCTGACCCAAATTTGCTAGAGGTGGGAAGGCAAAGGATTGAAATGCGTTATTGTTCCAGTGATGGCACTAGTGGGTGCTCGACAGATGGTAAGCAAAGATAGCATGGCTGCACAATGCCTCATGCTACTGAAGTGTCAGCAGTTCCATTTTCATCATATAGAAGTTTTTGCTGGCTGGTGTTTTGCGTAACAGAATTGATAATGAAAAGGAGGACATAGTGATCACAGTGGGGAATCTGGTTTATATTTCTTCCAGATGTAGCTTCATCATTCAGACTAATCAGGTTTCTTTTACTGCTAGCTATGAGATTTACCAGTTTGTTTAATATTTTGCAGCAATCTGTGGGCAATTACAGGGCATCCTAGTTATTGGAGTATTCTCTCACTTCCTTATACTGTCTTGGCATTTTTCTGTGATAGGGTTTGTGCAATATATAATGCATTTGATAAATATTTAGCTAGAATGTATAGTATTGATGCTGAGAAGAACTATTCACTCACTAATGCTGAAGTAACGTGTCAGATTCATGCAGGTGTTTAACTAAATAAGGAATTTATGAAGTGGATAATTTCAGTTATAAAAGTTTATGTTATGCTATTGCCAGCAGTTTGAGTGCTGTTTATATCTAAGATGGCAAACTGAATTCCTGCAAAACTCTTTTCAACTCTAGATGACTTTAGATTGGAACTGTTTTATTTTTGAATTTTTCTCTTTCCCTAGCAGCCACACATAGTTTTTGAATAAATGTGTGTGTGTGTGTATACATATAAGAACAGAACTTCAGACAGTCACTATACGTTTATTAATATATTTAATTAAATGTCTGTCCCTTATTACATTTTAAGTATTATATAATATAATTAGTATTTAAGTATTATAGTGGTATAAGAAAATATTGATATTTAGTTATTATAGTTTAATATATATGCACCTGCTTCCTACTTACATAGCTTTTTTTATTTTTACAACAGCCAGGTCAGCTGAAAAAAATTGCAACTAAAGGCATTTGACTTATCAAAGGCCACAAAGAAAGAACTGTTGCTGAGTCTGTGGGCTTTCCAAATTTATTTTATTTTTTTCAGACAAAAAATATTATGAAAATCAGTATTAAGAATTTCCCTGCCTTTCATCCTGATAAAGACATTGATTCATGTGACATTTGTGACTCTAAAGAGGGCAGGATGTTAGTAAATTAAAAACAAAACAAAACATAATAATGACTGCATGAACTAATAAAACAAAGGCATGGAACTCCAGATAAAACTTAGTTGCATAATTTATGTCACATCCATTTCAGCCAATCTAGTCTCCAATTTTTATTTTCTGTGTCTGGATAGCAAGACAGGTTTTGGCATGGAACAACTTTTGCAACAAGTGATTCTATTCTCCTTTTTCATCTAAATTAAGTTTCAAACTAGCATTTAGCAAAGATTTTGGTCTACTTGGTTGATGTATGATTCTTATAGTCGACTTTTGGGTGCTGATGCTGATCTTTGCTGTCTTCCAGGAGTGTGACATTTATGAAACTTTTAAAAAGTTTCATGAGATTAAATGAGAAGGAGAACTTTATTTTTTCTACCAGATGATACAGAATTAGGAGAATTATCACAAGAACTAGAATTACATCTACAGAAGATTATAGATAGGCTGTATAGGCCTATAGATAGGCTGTATAGGCTGAGATGTCAGCCCTTAAGAATGGAATATACTCAAGCCAACTCACTACCTAAAGAGCAGGTTAGTAGGACAAAACAGATAAAGAGCCAGCTTGTCCTAGATCATATTGTTATAGGAAAATTAAGCATGGAGACACCTTCCTCAGTTCTCTCATTATGATCATAAATGCTCTTCTGGAGCTGGGGGCATAAGGTGTCCTTTTCCTACAAAACAAAGTCAGAAGTATCAGTGCCTGTGTTTTGTTAAGTATGGCCTTCAGGCAGAGTGCAAGAGACCAAGTGTGTGGAGTCAAGGGCATTCTTTGTCTGATTAGCTTGAAGATAAAACTTCAGTTCTGAACATCAGATTCCTGAATGTACTGACGTTATAGCTTATTTGCCGCATCTTGCTGCAGCTGCTGCTTTGCTTCATTTGGAAATCACCCATCGAACAATGTTTTTTTTTTTTCATCAAAAATCCAAAATACTGCATCATATAAGCCTCAAAAAAGAAAATTAACTCTATCACAGACAAAAACATGACAGGGAGCAACCCTGTTGCACAGTAATTGAAGTGTTCTTCAGAGAGAAGCATCTGTGCTGATTAATGTCAATATTGCTGAATATTTAAATACTTAATATTGAGCAGTCAACAAAGCAGAAACTAGTATACACCTCCATTCTTCCTAGTGAGTGCCCTCATAACTCAAGGGAGGGAATAGTATTACTTGCTGATGTGATTAAACTTATTTACTGCCTATAAAGAGCAGGAGCATTTTCCTGCTCCCAGGTTAGTGTTTGGGTCAAGACACCATGCCTCTACTGCTCCTTGATTTCACGGGAAGAAAATATGTGAATAAGAGTCCTGTACTGTATCTATAGCTTTTGGAACAGAAGAAGAAACCCAAGAGAATGGGAAACTATGAATTTTGGCAGACACTTTCACTGTTTCTGGCTAAATAGCAAGGAAACATCATAACTTACTTCTACCTGACCAGATCCTGGATACTGTAAAGCATTCTTTTTGTTATCTCCATGTTGAACTGCACCAATTTGCTGGCTTTTGTAAAAATATTAGTACCAGTACAGCATGCTAGTCATACCTTATTACCAGTTTTGTTCTGCAAGTATCAGTTCTCTGTTCTTTGTAGAAGAGAGCCATTAGCTAGAAATTTTCTCATTGTCTATAATCTCCCACTGTGTAACTGTAGTCATACCGCATTAAACAGAATCATGTTTCACTGTCAGACAAAAAGCAAAGCAAACTTTCTTTGGAGCGTGAGCTTAGAGGTAGAAATTCTTGCCATGAAAACACTGGACTCCTCCTGCATGTGGTAAGACTTCTGTCTAAATCAACCAAATAGTAGCATTTGCACACAGTATTCATGCTTTACAGACAGGTTTGATTAAGAGGAAAGAAATGAACCTTTTATTCTCTGCCTTTGGCTTTTCATATGGTGCTGACACAGGGGACAGGCAGGTATTCCAAATAAACCAAGAAAGATTTTGTACATATCTGCACAGCTTAATGCTGGATTGTCTATACAAAAAAAAAACAGTCTAAAAATTACATCACTGTATGCTTCATTGTGTGCTCATGAAGCATGTTAAATATTTAAGTTAAACATAATAATTTACTCTGTGCATTATTTTTTTTAATATATATAAGCACTATGAATTGTATTGAAAACATAAGCATTAAGAACAAGGGATCCATCTGAACATAAGCATATGATATAAGGGGCAGAAGTCACTTTCTGTAGGTACTACTTTCTTTCCATGGTGACTTTTGACTTTGACCTGGCCATAGTAAGGTGAAGTTGGTTTCCCAAATACCTTCAACATACCTTCGCAAAACAAATAAGAAGGCCCTTCTAATTTCAGTATTTCAGTCAAACATTTTAAAAGGGTCTTCTTTTTTTTTTTTTTTTTTTTTTTCCTGTTGTTGGTTTTTGCTTGTTTGGTTTTGTTTTGAGAAGGAGAGAGGAAAAAGAAAATCTGAGGAAAACACACAAGTTCTTCAAAGGAGAAAAACATATTTGGAAACCTGAGCTTAAATTCCCAGTTGTGATTGCTTTCTCTATGCCAGATTTAATAAAATTATTATTTCTGAAGGCAGGTTGTAATTCTCTCTTAATGACTGTTTGTTTGTTTGTTTTTTGGCTGCAGTGTCTTCTATATTACTTAAATCCTAGTGTTACCTGTCTATACTACATTTAGAATTTAGAATAAAACAGGTGCTGATAATCTACAGTGTCCTGTAGTCAGGAGGAGTACATGTTGAGATGTTATCTCTTACACTCCTTTAGCAAAACTAAGCCATGGTGTTTTGTGTTAAGAACAAAAACAACCGTGAAAGTTAGAACTGAAATTAAAATCAAATTCAAGTTTGACTGACAAACAAAAACTCTTTAATGGAACTTTAGGATCAAATATTTAAACACAGAGAAAAACAGGCGCAAAAAATAAAATTCTGTGATTCTGTGATTCTGTGATTCTCATGGTGACATAAATATCCTTCCTCTGCACACTGTTTTCTTTTAAAATGTTACCCTTGCATTGCATTAGTGTTTTTCCTTGCATTTTACCATTCATTTTACTATGGAAGATTTCAAGGTTTATAAGGTTTCTATCAGTTACATAGGTGTGAAGTTATAAAAGATTTATGCTTCAATGATGTTTTCAGATACTAGCAGAATATCTTCAGATATTCAGACCACAACATTGAAACAATCTTTGCTTATCTGTTACCTGCTGCACTTTAAGCAACATTTCATGCTGTCTTTAGAAATTATTCAGGATACTTGAATTTTTGCTCCAGATTATTATTTTTTTTCTCATAGTTACTAACCTAGCCTGCTTGGCTAGTTGAGTTTTTATTGTTACATTCAAACAGGAGGCATAAATCTGCCTTGAAACTAAGGCATAAAGCAGTATCTCTGGGGAGACCAGAATTGAGCCCAGCACTCCAGAGTAGAGAGGAAGGACCACCTCCTTTGACCTGGCAATGCTCGTTCTAATGCAGCTCTAGCTATGTTGTTAAGCTTTGCCACAAGGATGCATTGTTGGCTTGTGGTCAGCTGCACCCCCAAGGCCTTCTCCACAGAGCTGCTTTCCAACTGGTCAGCCTCAGTGTTTACTGATGCATTGGGTTTCTGCTCCCCAGATGCAATACTTTCATTTCTTCTAGCTGAACTTCATGAGATTCCTCTCTGACCAGTGGTGGTGCAGTGCAATCATCCAGCATATCAGTCACTCCTCCCAGTTTTATATCATTAGTGAAACTGCTGATGGCACATTCTGCCCCATCGTCTAGGTCTTTAATGAAGACGTTAATCAGGACTGGACCTGGTATTGACACCTGGCATATACCACCAGTGATTTGCCTCCAGCTGAACTTTGTGTCACCGATCACAAACCTCTGAGCCTGGCCATTTAGCCAACTTAAGAAGCCTATACTTTGTGGGCTCATCTATGAGGGTGTTATGGAGGAAAGTGTGAAAACCCTTATTTAAGTTAATTAACATACATTCTTTTCCCCTCATCCATGAACCTAGTAAACTCATTGTAGAAGGCTACAAAGTTGGTCAAGTAATATATAATTTAATATTTCCAGAATGTAAAAAGATCTTGTTATTTTTAATATCATTAGTGTCATAATGTTATTTTTTGTGTGCACTTTCTGCTGAAAGAAGAAGTTCTAAAAGCCCCTCTATGAGCACTATGTAAATTACGGCAAAACTGTGGAAAGATGGTTGCCTGTAATAAATATTCTAATGCCTTTTAAAGAAGAAAACACATGGGAACACTTGTGGCAGACAAAACTACATGCTGAAAAGATTTGTTAGAATATTCTTGTGTTTCAGAGCTAAACTACCTCAGAATTTTCCCTTAGATGATTTCCCTCCTCATCTCCCAATTTAAATTGCAAGAAGTATATCATAATGACAAATAAGGTCACACAGTTTCCTAGGACTAAAAAATATACATTTATCCTGAAGAAATGTCTCCAGAATATGCTAGTAGTGGTATTAAGTGATGCATGCTGAAGTGTTTTATGAGGAAAATGACTGGCAATCTAGTCTGATTAAGAACGCTTTTCCCATGTCTGCACTGCTGTTAATTTAATAAAAAAAAAAAAAAAAAGAAGAAGAAAAAAAAAACACCCTTGTTTGAAATCCTGGTATTGGAAAAATACTATTCTTTTGGTCTCACAGGTCCCTGTGGGCTTAATCTTCACATTTTGATGACTAAAATGATACAAAGTTAAAAAAAAAAAAAAAAAAAAAAAAAAGTGAGGAGCTCTTACAGAACTAGAAGGTGGGCCTATATTCCTGTATTCATAATTCCTGCACTGTTTCTGTGTACTTCCTCCCATTTTGGATTTGAATCTGTGTCATGTTTCTTGAAATGCTGCTTTTAATATCTTTGTGTAAAATCTGGCTCAGCAGGAGAGAAATAGTTACCGTCTGTAATCACTGAGAGATTTTACCCATTTTTAGTCATTTTTATATTGCTGTTCTTCTGTTTCTTACTAATCACAACAGTTTCTTATTACATGTATTTCTGTGTCACTGCATCATCATTCCAACACTGCCAGTTCTTATCAAGTGTTGAATAAAAATATGCATCGTCTTTTGGGATGATTATGGACGTACTTCTTTTTAAGCAGAATTTACAAAGGTAGAACTTAATAATGCCATAAGCACTGGCAGAAATGGGATATAATTGCTTTTATTCTGAACACCACAGAAGTGGGGCTTCTCCCATGCTGATTACCATTCAGCAGGTGTTCAGTAGGTGTTCAGTCCAGGACTCCTGCCAGGCAGTCTCTTGACTGTATTACCTGTAGCTGTTTCCAGTTCATGCCTCAGTCTGTCTCCTGTTTCTGTAGCTCCACTTGACTCTCCCATGGTGCCTGTGCTTGGGGGTAGGGCATAAAAGATTTTCTTCAAAACAAATGTGTGGTGTTGTTTTTTTTCTGCAGTTTAAGTTACAAACAATTTTCTGGTTTTCTCCACTGTTGGTGATACTGTTCATCTGTACTTAACAATACAGAAGCTCTAGCATAAGCAGGCAGCCATGTCCTCTGCTGTTTTAAGCACCATTCATGGGACTTTCTCTCAACACAACTAATTAAAGTGCTTATAATAAAAGCAGAAGTTAGTGGTCCACTGAGCATTGAATTTCCAGTGTTGCTAGTACTGGGGAAAGTGAACAGCTTTAGCAACAGTAGGAAATCCCAGTAGTGATGCCAGAGATGCTTTTGGTGTTGGTGCTTAGAGATAATGCTACAGCTCAAGAGTGAGTCCAGTGTTCTGAGTACAGCTGATAGAGTCTCTTTCCAATCAGGACCAACCCTGTAAGTGACAAAGATAGAGCAATTAACTGCAGATATATAGAAGGACTTCACCTGGGTTACATCTAAGCATATCGTTCATATGACGTGAAAAAGATTCTGTATTTTTCCTTTTTTGATAAATAACAGACTTCAGTTTCCATCACTGTTTAATCTAATGTTTTTTCTCAGAACTAAACTCTATTAAAAAAAAAGTTGTTTTTCCACTTCACAGATTGCTGTTTTCACTAGAAAGTTTTCTATCATGTGTCTCCAAAAGGCTGATTTCTGTATGTGTTTTAAAACACTTGACTCAGTGGAATAAAACTGTTTTTTAAAGTGGCAAAAAAATTGCTCTTCATTAAAGGGCAGTGTCAGTAGACTTTGTTGAACTGCAGCAGTACACTGTCAAAAAAAAAAAAAAAAAAGACTATGGTTATGACAAATATAATGCATTGCTTTCCAGGAGACCCATGAACCTCTGGGTACAGTGAGTGGTAGTGGAAAATGGCTGGATAGAGAAAGTGGGCAGATCCTGCCTATAGGACCAGAGTGGCTTGGTGAATGGTCACAGGCAGCTCAGTCTTGTCTTCTGTGCCAGCTTCTTGCTCTAAAACAGTGACAATAATTCCCAAGAGACGGATCCAGATCTTCACTGATCTTCACTGTGCAAGTGATTATGAGATTTCTATTATGGAAGAAATTCCTGAGATAAATCTAAGGTTTGGCTTGTTAGGGTCTTTCCCTCCTGCTCATATTTACTATTAGAAGCCTAGGAGTAAATCTGAGGAGGAAAAGTTTGTTTGAGGATGTGATGTTGATTTAATTCTGTATTTTTTTTTTCAACCTTTATTTTATTAGGATTATCAGGGGATTTCTTGCGTGCTGGACGGTACTCTGCTCACACCATCAATGGTGCCTGGTCACCATGGTCTCCATGGTCTCAGTGCAGTCGTGACTGCAGTAGAGGTATACGGAATCGCAAACGAGTCTGCAGCAATCCTGAGCCCAAGTATGGTGGTCTTCCTTGCCTTGGTCCATCTCTAGAGTACCAAGAATGCAATATTTTGCCTTGTCCAGGTAAGAATCAACTGAAACAAGTGAAGTATGTGAACATAATATAACTCATCTTCATGGCATGTTTTTATTTGTTTGTTTTATGTGGTTGTGTTGGGTTTTATTTTTTATTTTTTTTTAAAGTAAATTACAGCTCAAATAATTGTTCTACCAGCTGTTTTCATTTCCAAGGAAACAAATTAGCTCAGCCCAGTTGAGCTTGCCAAAAGTCTACACAGATATTTCAGTGATTATGTTCTATTGCAAGATACATATTTATGATAACTGCCTATAGCAGAGAAGCCCATTGTAGTTTAAGTTGCAGAAATATCTTTAAGGTGAGTACTCATCTCAGACATGAATGTTTAAGGGATAAATACCATATGGAAATCCCTTTTTTTTGTTACCTTTTCAAGAGATCATGTTTCTGATCTCTTGAAGAGAGAATTTCTTTCTTTGAAGAGAGAATTTCTTTTCTCTTGAAGAGAGAAAAGAGAGATTTTCTTTCTTTCTCAGTAATGTGTTCATACCCAGTAAAATTGTGACAGCCAGTTACACTGAAGTGGATTTGGGTAAGATTTCCAAGTGATGTCAATAAGTTTATCATCAACAGTATTAAAAGCTATGTCATCTTTCACTTTTGAGTAAAAATACAGCTTTAATAAATAATCTCATAAGAGAAAAAATACCTTATGAGAAGCCTGCCCTCGTCTTTATTTAAAGTAAAAATATAACTTTCATTACAGTGATTGATAGAATTAAACCTGCTACCTTTTGAGTGTAGAGCTTCTAGCAAATAAAATTCATGACTGATCACCAAAATTGATGGTATATCAAGCAGGCCTTAGATTATTCTTGGAAGCTTGAGCTCAGTTGTTTTATGATTCTATAAGAAGGATTGCAAGTAGAATATATGTTTTCAGGAAACTACTCTGGGTTATAAATCATTTTTGTATCTTAGAGATTTAGGAAGAAAAAACATCTTAGTTCTAGTCACCTCTCACCCTTCATAAAACAGACATCCAAATTCAATGGCTTTTGAGCTTTGCAGAAGGCTTTGTGGAAAAAGAAAGTGGAAGAATGTAGTTGAGAACAGATGAAGAAAAGAAAGTGAAATTGGAATAGGAGAAAAGAATTCAAGGTACATTAAGTAATAAAAGAAGGATAATTTTTGAGAGTCTCAGTTCTTCCCAGTATCAATAAGTAAATGTAGAAATACGCTTTCCTACATCTCTAATTATATTAATTATGTATAACCATGCTGAATATTTTATTATAGAGTACTTGGAGCTATTGACATTCAAATGTGAACCTGAAGGAATACTATAGTAATATACATACACATACATGCACATAAATACATATATATATTTGTGTGTTTATGTATATGATTACAAGTTAAAACTGCATTCTGTAAACACACATACGATTTTTTTAGTATGAACATTTTGTCCAATCGCATAACATTCCTTACGCTTGGTGAGATTCAGGCAGCTGTTGTCCATTCTCTGCATGAGAAACTGAGCAGTAGATCTGTCCAGAAGACAGGACTTCCCTTTCAGCAGTATGTAGTTTCTTGAAAAACATATTTCCTTCTTGAATTAAACCTAAATAATGTGCTTTGGCAAATATTCCACAAAACTTCAGTTCTATGACCATTATGGCTGCTCAGTGACCATGAACTTCTATGTATTTTTATGCCTAAAGGGAACAGCAATATTGCTTGGCAACTCTAGGTCAGGGGCAGCCTCTGTCTCTCCTGCTGGTGGGGCAGATCCAAAAGGAATTTCTGTTGCAGTTCCCTGCTTCATTCTGGGCAAAAGCCCACTGAAGCCAGCAAAGTTCTGAAGGAGGCACTTGGGCACAACAAGCCAGCACTTTCTGGTGAAATTCTCTTGCAGTATCCAAGGAGGAGGAAAGTAGCTTTCACTGTTCAATTAGCAGCAGCAGACTTGGCAGATCCCATAGCAAGGGCCCAGGGGAGAGCAGCCAGCAAAAGAAACCATGGTTAG
The DNA here is from genome assembly GCF_964211825.1 of Aythya ferina. Taxonomy (NCBI): domain Eukaryota; kingdom Metazoa; phylum Chordata; class Aves; order Anseriformes; family Anatidae; genus Aythya; species Aythya ferina. The sequence goes on from NC_140297.1 coordinate 86,080,971, forward strand.
ATCAGTTTTCAGTCTTCTCATTAACCTTTGCACTATGCAAGTAGTTTTTATTTCCTGGGTGCTTGTATTCAGGACAGGTATATATAGTCATTTTTACCCACGCTATCTAAGTGAGTTTCTGAAATGTCCCTTTAGGCTTTGATCATACAGCCCTCGCAGATGTTAATGAGAAAGGTTGGTGTAGGTGTAGATGGTATTACTTCCTCATTTATAGTAGGCTATAAACAGAGGTGCAGGAACTGAGCAGAAATAGATACGTCAGGCCCTTCTTGCCACTGTGGGCGCAGAGGAGAAAAAAAAAAAGGGGGGGGGGGGGACACACTCTGCAGTGTTCATTCTTGCCTGTGTAAGAAAATGGAAGTGCAGACGGAAAGGAAAAGGAATATGAGGGAATTGTGTTCTGACCTCAACACTAATGTGCTGTCTGTAGTACTAGAAATAACAAATGTAATGAAGAATTTGATGTTTTTTAAGGTTTACCTGAGCTTCCTCAGGGTAAGGACTGCTTCACATGTTCCCTGCTGGCACAGATCTATTTACTTATAGTTCAGTCATTAACCTTTCAGAAATATTCAGATATATACACTAAGGAGCGGGATGGTAGCCATAAAGAAGCATTCCTGTTAACTCTGGCTTAGGTTCTGCTTTGCTACCCATTTTGCATGTTGCAGACAGGATCAAACCCTTACTATATACTATATACTAGAGTACTGTGTTCAGTTTTGGGCCCCTCGCTACAAGAAGGACATGGAAGTGCTTGAGCAGGTCCAGAGAAGGGTGACGAATCCGGTGAGGGGCCTGGAGAACAAGTCCTACGAGGAGCGGCTGAGGGAGCTGGGCTTGTTCAGCCTGGAGAAGAGGAGGCTCAGGGGCGACCTTATCGCTCTCTACAGGTACCTCAAGGGAGGCTGTAGCGAGGTGGGGGTTGGCCTGTTCTCCCACGTGCCTGGTGACAGGACGAGGGGGAATGGGCTTAAGTTGCGCCAGGGGAGGTTTAGGTTGGATGTTAGGAAGAACTTCTTTACCGAAAGGGTTGTTAGGCATTGGAACAGGCTGTCCAGGGAAGTGGTTGAGTCACCATCCCTGGAAGTCTTTAAAAGACGTTTAGATGTAGAGCTTAGGGATATGGTTTAGTGGGGACTGTTAGTGTTAGGTCAGAGGTTGGACTCAATGATCTTGAGGTCTCTTCCAACCTAGAAATTCTGTGATACTGTGATTCTGTGATATATAAACTAGTGAAAAAAAAAAAGTGATTGAGAAAAATACTGAACAGTGCCTAAGTCTTGCTGAAAGTTAATAGACTTCATGCATCTAAGTCATTTAAATTGGGCTTCATGGCGTCCTGGAAGATACTGTGCCCTGAAGTACTGACACAATGAAAAAGTCCATGGAGTAACCATCAAATGTACAAGGCTCTTTAGTCTCATTGAATATCTTTCAGCATAATTTTAAATATACTTATGAATAGCCAGTAATTTATTATTAAATGTACTGCAGGTTCCCATAACTTTAAGAAAAATTACTGAAGCCAATTTGAACCTGTCTTCAGCAGCTACTCCTAAATCATTCTTGAGGGGAGAGAGAAACTACTGCAAAGTTTTTCCAACAGCTTGTAGCAAAGTAAATAGTCCACTGAAGTGTGGATTGATAGGATATAGTGGACATATTAATTTTTGTTCATAGTACTCAACAGCTGAATATATAATAACAAATTGACCGGTACCAGAAATTAATTGTACCCAGACCCAGAAATATGATTTGTCTACATTGTACAAGTTTTAGAATGATCCTTCACACAATTTTGGCTTCAACTCTCAAGCAGTCTCTCAAATAATCTGCAGAAATAATCTAGGATTTTAGTGTAGGATAGGACCTATTCATAGTACTCAATTTCCATGCAGCCAAACTGTTTTAAGGAGCAAGAGAATTTGCACTGCTGTCTTGAGCTAACAAATTATGTTTTGGCCCTGTGCCTCATCTCCTTTTTTATGTCTCAGAGATGTGGTGAATAGAGTCAAGCTGGCAAGCATTGAAGAGACCCAATAACTATAGAAAGAATCTGTGAATACATCTCTGTTTTCTTTCAGTTACTGATATGTGGTCAATATAAAAATAAAGGAAACTATAGTCAAGCATATCAAGATTTTTTTGTTCTTGGGAGCTTGTGAGATATTTACATAACAAAAAAGAAATAGATTAAGAAAAACATTGTTTGAATGCTAAATTCTGCAGATTTACAAAAATTCACATTTTTTACAAAAATTCACAATTTACTAACTAAAAGATATGCATCTGGAAATAAACAAACATAAGGAATTCACAACATTACAGATCTCCAGTTATTACTGTAGGGAAAGACATTTTTTTCTTCATTTTCATTTTACTTTGTTTCCTGTTGCTTTCTCTGTTATTCTTTTACACAAAGAGATGCTTCACCAGAGTGCCTTTAATGCTTTAAGCATAGCTATCTGAATACCATTTTAACTCATTGAGGAAGTTTCTATCCCATCTTTTACTTAGAGCATACTGGTGGATCAGAGGTGGAAACGGACGGTTGCTGTTTGTGATTTGAAATTCTGCTACCTCATGCCAATGTTTTGAGATTTCACCAGTTTCCAGTTTCAGTTTTTTGTCATAGTAGGTTTAGTTTGGTTTATTTGATGTTTTGCTTGAGAAAATCTGAATGAATTAACTGCAGGCCTTCATCAGTAAACGTGCTAACAGTAGTTTCAGATATACAAAACTCCCTGAAATACCATTTCTGGAGTTTATGCATCCCCTAAAGCAAATTATTGCTTGCTGCTTTTTTCTTCATTATTGCTTTTATTATTTTTTTCTTTCTTATTCTTATTTTTTTCCTTGCAGTCATAGTTGGCCACAAAGCAACAGGAGCATATTTAAAGGAATGGTCAAAATTATCCTGCAGTCAATAACTCTTGTCTCTGAGGCTGCTGAAGTCCATCTCTCCATAGACATTGTTCTCTCTAGGCTTCCTCTGTTGCCAGTGAAGAGAGAGCTGAGCTGCCTTTTGGAAGTATCTATTGCTCTTCTAATTTAAGGGTCTCAGCTACAGACTTAAATCCAATTTGATCCTTAGGTTTTGTTGTTGTGCTCTTCCTAGAAGCGTTAGTTTCCTCTCTGTGTTTCTGCACTACACTAAATTGACTGTTTGTTTCATCTAGCACTGCTTTTATGAATAAAAGGTGAACGTAACATCACAGAAACAAGACTTTGCCTTTTCAAGCTTTGATGTAAAAACTTCTTTCCCACAGTAAAACATATGCAGCCATACCCTTTAGAACTAGGAAAAAGCATTAGACTATGTGATGTGGAATGGGATGATCCCTGTGTGCCTGGATGGGAGCAGTATGCTCTTAGGTCTGTAAACTGCTCAACAGACAGTGCCCCCAGATTTAACTCAGCTACTGTGAAACACACCAGCTGCATCTCGGTGGATGTAAGAGACTAGTGCCCCTCAATTTATATTCCATCATGCCATCCATATTCTATCATTCCATCAATAGAAAAGACTGAAATTTCTCAGCGTTATTTATTCTCTTTTGCTACACTTTCAAAAAGATGAACATGAAAAGTTACAAACCTAATGTTATAGACCAAAAAAAAAAAAAAAAAAAGACAACAACAACAAAAATTAAGAATAATTTTATTGGATATTTAAATTTAAAATGAGACCAGACAGTATATGAAAAAGCCTGCAATCCTGTCTCTGTCCTCATGAAAGCAGGTAAGGCCAGTGGGCCCATACTTCTTTCCTCTTTCTTATAACATCCATGTGCAGAGCAGGATATCCAGTTTACTAGTCTCTTGGAAAATGTCCATCAGTGTGCATTTTTCATCATGTCCCCAGGAGATCACATTTCTATGTACTGTTTCTCCTTAGAACATCATTTACTCCATGGCTTTTTTTTCATTATCGTAAGGAAATATGTATTAACTGTGACATAGTCAGTAGGCAAAATTTTTTTTGCTTACTACAAAAGAGAAAAACGTTGTTTGAGATCACCCCACTAGCTGAATAGGCCTCCTTCCAAAAGGGACCATCCTCAGTAGTTGTCAGGAAATGTAAAGACTCTTTGTATCTTTCGTTGTGGAACTTCTTTAACTACTTTATTTTGTCCAACAGGTCTACAAAAGTGTTATGTAAAGAAACTGTAGTGACTGGTACTTTCATTGCAACTTCATATTTTTCTTTCTATAAGAAGCAGAAATAATAATAAGGACTCCATGACAAAAGGAAAAAACAAACTAACAAAAACAACAACAACACATATACACACACACACACACAAAACAGATGGTCCTGTGTTGCCAAGCAACTTTAAAGAAAATTGAAAGAAACCACAGAGCTCTATTTATGTCTTGTAAAAACTGAAGCACTAAACATCCACTTCTTTGATATTATTAAACCATGATGATGTTTTATCATCCTCTGTTGCTGAGAAGGAAAATTTCTGGGGGCAAACAAAAGAAGTAGTTACATGATATGTATGATAGTCCATGAAAGGCCTAGAAATTTAGGATGGCAGAATGTGTAAAGAGTTGCTAAGAAAAACAATTATAATTGCACCATCCAGCTCACGTATGATCAGGTTTAACATTCTTTATTATATTGTTTGTCTTTTCTTATGTCCACTTTTCCCTTTGCATCTGAAGGTTTATGGTATAGTCATGACCACCATGGTTGTGGAGCATGGTTACGTTCTCGGATATCACGTCACTCTTTGTTATTGGTCACCTATGGATAGACAGCAGATGGCAGTTTCAAATGCATGCACATTGGTAATTTTCACTATAATCCATTACAAAATATGTAGAAAATGTTTGGGACCGTGCCTCTGTTATGCTAAACAAGGCACAGGGAATGTTTGCAGACAATTTATCATCAGTCTGTGCAATCTTGGGCTGTCACTCGATTTCGTGAAGATCTATGTACAGCGGCGGAAATCCATCTGATTATACGTTTGAGCTAGTAAAGGATTTATTTTAAATTAAAAAAAAAAAAAGTATCTGGGAAGGTAAAGGCTCGATATCTCATGAAATGAATAGCTGGGTAACAGCTTCTGCTTTTATTTGATAACATTTAAAAAAATAAGGGCAAGTTCTGAATAAAAGATATCATGTCTTTTCTTGAAATTGTTATAAAATTACACAGTATATTTTACCAGCGCTGAAGATAAATAACCAGTGGCTTTGTTAGATATGAGCTTGCATAATACTGCATTAACAGAGTTATCTCAGGCAAAAGACATATTTGTTTTCCAGTGGCTATATGAATGAGAGAACAAGTCAGGCATTCTAGTAAGATGCAGTATTTATTTATGGTAGATGGTGTAAAACTCATACATCTGTATAGCTAGATGATTTGGCTGATAAATATATCCTGGGGAAAAAAATGTAACAGCCGTTGAATTCCTTAACAATCTAAATAATTTATTTAAAATGGCATACGCAGAATATAGCACCAGATTCCCCAAGTTCTGTCTATCCAATCAGGCTATTCAGAGTCTAGATACATCACTTGCAAAAGTTTTTACAGCTGCTCTTAGCAAGGAAGTGTCAGCTCTCTTCTTTCTTGATTGATAGGATAATATTATAAAAATACAGAGAATAAAATGATATGTATTCAACAATTCTGTTTACGGGATTAGTTAACTAACAGCCTTAGGTATGCACTAGTGAATTACCTGTTTGATTAGCACATGAGAACTTGAGGGTATGCTGTATCTGAAATTACTTTCATAAATGCACATACACATTTTAATATGAAAATAATCACATTCAAATAGCTTGTTTTCTCACTATTGCAGTATTTGCATGGAAATCATTCTACCTGACTCACAAGGTGTATTTGCGATATACAATGCTACAATAACAAAATAACAAAATGAGCCATTTTTTAATGTTTTACAATATGTCCATCTAAGAGAGAATTTAAATGCAAATACTACATAAATATTTTAATTTAAGGGCTGTTTGTTTGTTTGTTTAGATTTGGAACCTCTTTTTCTTTTGCAAGAGACAATGAGGAAATAGTTTTTCAATAAACCTGTGGAAATGGTTTTACCCCTTGAAAGGCAATTTGATTAATCAAATGGAAAGGATCTAAATGAGTCATTGTGAAATGCTGTATGAATGTTTCGGAGACAAAAGTGCAATCTTTCAAACATAAAGTCAAGTCTTACAAGGAATGTCTCAAATGAGTGCACCACAAAAATTGTGTATAGAAAATGTGTACTTTATATTTTTAAAAGAAATATATAGTAAGTTTCTCTCTTGTGTGGTAAAATGTTCACTTCTCCTCTAAGGGATGGGAGCTAAAAAAGACAAATGCTATGCTCAGTTCAGGACCCTGTAGTACTTCACTGATAAGTTGCCATTATTACATACAGGTTCTCTTCTATGACTGTCAGTTAAATTACACACACTGTATTTTTTTCAATCAGGTGCAGAATGGCAAATCGCTTCTTTACTTAAGTAATAAGGCAAGTGAAAACACTTCAAATAAAGGTTTCAAAATAACACCTTTTTTATTTTTTTTTTTTGTAGGATATTAATATTTTGATATTTATTTATTTATGTGGAAAAATTGAAAGAGAAATTAAGAAAATACTAAGATTATTTGCAGAGGAAATGCTGTACCAAGGAAAAGTATGTCTGACTTTGTCATGTGTCTGTATCTGGCAAATGGGCTGCAACATGGCCATAAATGCTATAAATATGTCCTGGAGTAGTAGCTTTAAGGACTGAGGTTACAAAGGATGCAGTTTGGGACAGGCAATCAGGTGAACTTTCTTTAAAAGCATGTCCAGTGACCACATTTTGAAAGCCATCTGAGAAGTCTCCTGGGAAATCCCACCTGCTTTTCAGAGGAATCCTGTGAAAACTCAGCCCATAAATGGAAGAGTTTGACATATACTAATGGTACTAAATATAATATACTAAATTAGATCCACAAAACATGAGAAAATATGGGCTGGATTATGTCACGTCACACATCAACTTGGAACTATAAGATATTTTGTGTCTTTTCAGTGGATGGAGGCTGGTCTTGTTGGTCATCTTGGTCAAAGTGCTCAGCAACTTGTGGCGGAGGGCATTACATGAGAACCCGCTCCTGCACAAATCCAGCGCCAGCATACGGAGGAGATATCTGCCTTGGACTGCACACTGAAGAAGCCCTCTGCAACACACAGCAGTGTCCAGGTACAGCAAATCAGCCCATGCAACTTTATTCTTTGTGTTCCACGGAGTAAGGCATTTTCAGATGGGCAACGTAATGCTCCTTGATCTATTATTTAGGAGCACATCATTTCTCTCCTTTATTAAGTGCACAATCAGCTCTTACATGCTACAGTAAATCAAATAACAGTAGAATATGACCTACAGGAGACCACCTCCTCCTGTCTCTGTTTGAAAAATATACTAGAATTACCATTTAAGTTACTGGTACAGGTTCTGGTTCTAGATAAACTAAAGGTGTGTAATAGTTGAAGTGGTTCAAGCAAAAGGTTGAGAGATTTCTAATAAGAAACCCACAAAGACAAATCAAAACAAAAATGCTTTTGTTTTAACAATAAATGTTCATGGCAATCAAATTGCTGAGGTTGCATATTCAACAGCATGCATATCACAAGGTCCTTCAAATAGCTAAGGCCTTACATCAACCTTTGTTTAAGCCCTGTTTTCATATAAAATAAAGAGCAAGCCTTAATGTTCTTTGTAAAATACATACTTCAACTTTGAATGTTAAGGAGCAGAGACTGTCTTTTTAAATAACTGCAAACTATTTACTAAAGGAGTTTCAGCACTCCTGCTAGTTTTATGGTGTTATGGATCATGACTTTTTCTGTAAATTTGACTCTGTCTTTTGAACCATGTTAAAGGAACCTGAATTCTTAATGAAATTTATGTCAGAAATAGAGAGTAAAAATGCACACACATTTGCACACAAAACATAAAATCATGAGTGAAAAGGCAGTGGGAGAGATTGTTTTCAGTTATTGCTGATTAATGGATTATAGGCAACAGTCAAAGGAAATAGCTTTAAGCAGCTCCAAATATACAGCATTTGCTTCAATGACAGCTCCTAGACTTCATGGCAAAAATTTTCTGCCCTGATGATGAAGTTGTGCATGTGAAGGCACAAGTTCCATTAATGGATCCTATTACTTGTCTGGAACAACACTTTTAGATAATTTTCTTTTCGAGGCACTGCATGACCTGGAGCAGAACAGAATACATACTTTGTCAAAATTAAGGAAGATGCTACATTCTGTTGCTACATTCTGTGCATTAAAAAAAAAAAAAAAAAAAAAAAAAAAAAAAGAACAACACAGAAATTAGTTGATGATTTGATTTTTCAAGACAAATGGTATATATTTGTATATAAAAGTTACATAACTGCCTTGAGATCCTTAAAGCATCTTTAAAAGGTCAGAATTAGCGTGTTCATTGTACTAGTGTTGTAGCTCTTTCTCTTGCATTTATTTTCTAGTGACATTTTTCTAGAAATAACATTTTTTAAGCATTTATAAATAATCTCTTTATCTTGTTTTGACCTGGTTACCTGAATTTTGGAGTAGATGGTGGGTGGAAGAGGAGGTTGGTGTCATTTTAGTTCAAGAAAGTGAAAATCATAAAGCAATAAAATTTCAGAGTGCAAATCTTTTATCTCACACTTCTGTGATGTTTTATTAATATTTCAATCTCATGGAAAATTTGCCATAGATTTTGGAAACAACCAGCTGTGAGAATAGACCTTGCCTCATGTGAGCACTGTAGATTTCACAACTTTTTTACTGTTCCTGTTACATATTGGTATGGTACAAAAATGACCTCAGTGCTATCCATGTCAAGTTTTTTGCATCCCTGCACAGCCATTTTGTTGTGGTGAGGATCATATAGCTAGTGATTGCTGCTAGTGCAGGTCCGGAAGTACCATTGGTGGTGACATTTGCTGCTTGAGAGACATGCTTAATATAGTTATACTTGGAATCTATGAACCACCAACCAGCACAAAAATGCATGTAAAAAAATGGAAATTATTTCAAATGTTTCGTAAGTTATGAAAAGAGCAAAAATTTATTGGCATTTGAAATAGCATTTTTTGGCAAAAGAAAATGAGCAGAAAACTAAAATTTCAAGAATCATGATAACAGGGACTTTTTAAAGATGTAGAAAGTTAATTGCAAATCCAATTGAAAGTATATAGTTGTGCACTTAGAAAAAACAACTGTCTTGCAAAATACACTGTTTTGTCATCCTTCATTTTAAAAGTTGTATCATCATGTTTGTTTTTTTCTTTTAATTTATCTAAATGCAATCACATAAATATGAATGGAAGCACTGTGCTATTGATCCGTAGAGGTTTATAGGCTGCTTATCTGTAAGTGTAATCAGTTTCAAGGGTGTCTGTAATGTAATGAATAAAGCAGTGTTTTGTATGTAAAGTATTTACGGCTGCTGTAAGAAGGGAAAATATATTCTGTCTTTGAAGTGCTAACTCACACATGCAAATAATGGATAAAGCAATTGAGCATTTAGAAATGATGGTGTAGTTCTGCATGGAAGAGATTTATGATTTTACAGACTGGTGGCCTGATCATTCAGAGGTACCTTCTTCACCCAGGGATCTTTTAATAACAGCTTGGACTTAACCTGGCCTCAAAGGCCAGCCAAGACTCTGCAGGAAAAAGACATGACAACTGAGTAAACGTTGCCATGTTAGAGGTGAAAAGCAGCTTCAGATTAAACACCTCTCCTGTCTACCCTCGTGACTTGCAGAGAATTCAGGAGCAAGTGGAGAGGAGACTGTTTGATGTGCAAGAGAAACTTAAATACTTTGAAGATAAAGAAATCAAAGGGATGAGGCAGAATAACTGAGTCTGTAGCAACGCATATAAAAGCTATGGCTTCAGCATCTCCACGATGACACATACAGTAGCACATTTGAAATGGCACATCTACCAGTCATGTATACCTTAACTCTGTGATTCTCTGAGCTCCCAGCAGTGGCACTCCTCAAAATACAGGTTTGATATCAGGATCCACAATTACAGGGATGTCCATCTCTCTCACGCTTGTACTAGTGTGCCCCCTCTCCTCTTCTGCAATTTTGTACACCAGGTATAGCAGATCCACATGGTGCTGAACCCACTGACTACCTGTGCACTCGTTCCTGCACTGCACCATGGGACTTCAATGTGTAAGGGATGTACCCTCTATTGCATATGTGGAAAGGTCCCAAAGCACATAGTGCCTTTTACAGGACCTGCTGCTCAAAACGTCTCCACAGAAGACTTGTGCCTAAAGGGCTTGCTAGAACGGCAGCTTTACCCAGTCACCATGATGTAGCCCAGCACGATCCATACCCTGAGGTTACTATGTTGTCACAGGATGCAACGATGAACCTTGTCAGCCAAGAGTATGTTGGATGAAAAACTATTATTAAATAATAATAACAAAATGTCCAGAAGATGGCTCTTAGGTAAACATCCTCCTTCAGATCTCGAATACATATCGCTATACCTGTCATTGCTATTTGTCAGGTACATAAACAAAATACAGTGTTGTTGTCCACCCTGAAGACTTAGGCTGGATTAGCTTCATGACAATCTCTTTCTGTCACCACTGTGGAGTCACAGAGAATCCCTCAGGCTTCTTCCTTCCATGTACAAAGGCAGTGGCAGAAGCCAAAACTGTGATACTTGGGTGACAAATTTACCATTGAACTCTACATTTTGGAGACCTTTGCCAGCTTGTCCAAACTGGCTTTTTTTATTATTATTATTTTTATTTTTATTGTAATGAATGAGCTGTCTGTCCTTTGATAGTGTGTACTAGCTGGAGACGAGGCTTTCTGTCATAATTCAGGAAAATGAGAAATTTCTCTCTCACTCAGCGTACTAGAAACATTTAATTGCAGTGTCTGTGTGTGTATATCTCTCTGCCCACTATAGACAGCTGGTCGGAGTGGTCTGAGTGGTCAGAGTGTGACTCATCTGGTGTTCAGCTCCGCGTTCGTCAGTGCATTATTTTGTTTCCTGTGGGCAGCCAGTGCACGGGTAACACCACGGAGAGCCGAGCCTGTACTTTTGACTCCAACTTCATACCAGGTGAGATCAGTCTTCCCCTGAAGGATCAGTGGTATCTCTCAACATTCCAGGAATGAGGCATAATAGTGTCTCACATGGAACTGTGCAGAGACAAGACTTAAGACAGAATTTGCCTTTTTTTCACCCAAAGAGCACTGGTCTACAAGGTGGAGCTTGTGGTGCTAGACCTGGTGTCATGAAAATCTGTCTCAGGCTGTGAATTGTGGAACTGTCCTTGCTGTCACCACCTAAGACTGTGGTTATTCAGTCTCTAAGCCTTATGTAGGTCCTTCCATCTTGTTTAGTAACAGGGTGCAGGGATGAGTGCAGTTAGGAGAACTAGTTTGTTTCTCACTTTGAAGTGTTCTTGAGACTTTGGGGTTATTAGAGAAATGATCCTCTAGGTTTTGTGATTTGTGTATGCAAAACTGGGTGCAGGGGTAGTTGATCAGGAAACCATTTCATGGAGTTAATTAGAGTAATAACCACCTAGAAAGTTAAATACTGTTGGTTGTGCCTCAGGTACTAATCTCCCCTATGACCACTATGTACCTGATGGAGAATCATGTCAGGTATTATAGCATTTGTCAAAAATTATGAATGTAATTATTTTTATTTTTTTTTAAATCATATCAGTCATTTAAATCCACACAACAGTATTGATGTCTACATTGCATTGCTGTTAACAGTCATCTTTCCATCTGTGTACATAACAAAGTCACCAGTCTATTCACAGGCAGATAAATTTATGATTTCAAGTGTCATTTGAAGTGTAATTATGATGGTTCAGTGCAGCAACCTTTTTTTCTGCAGCTAAGCAGTATATTATATACCATGTATGTACAATATTAAGAAGAAATCAACAAACTTAAACACTGTATTTATGGATGATGCATAGAAAATAGCAATAAATTCACAAATACTATTTTTCCTCCCAAACCAATGTGAAAAATGTCAATGTGAAAGCAAAACCCCTCACACCCTCACACTGTATTTTTCCTTTTTTTTTTTTTTTTTTTTTCTTGGGGTTTTGAAGCAGCTCAGTCAATATTCACATTCACATTCTGTGAATCCCCCTCTTAATCCAATGTAAAGTCTACGTACTGTTTTGGAAAGTATGCAGTTTCAGACTCTGAAATGAGGAATGTTAGGTGAATAAGTAGCAGCCACCTCTTCCTTGGCCCTTCTGCTTTGTTTACCACTCCCCCTCCAATTTCTCACAACACAGGAGATGAAGTCATGGCCAGTACATTCACCATAGTGAAACTTCCTTGCTTTCTTAGGAGCTCTCAGATCACTTTCACTCCTCAAGGTCCTCATACTCAGAGTTGTCTCCCTCCCAACTTCTCTTTCCTTTTCTAATTCACCTTGCTCCTTTCCCCAGCTATTATACTGGCATGTCCACCCTCACGTTGTCTCCTCCTCCCTCTGCTTACCTTAAATCTGTTTTTCCACAAAACTTAATGCATATAGAGTGATTCTGGCAGAGTGGCTCGTTATCATTGCTGCCGCTGTTTTTCCAGAGTTAATCTTTACCAACATTACCTTGCAGAGCTTTCTGGCATATATATATTTTTTTCTCTGCTTGTTGTTTGGATTGTGAATTAATGGTCTTGACCAGACAGAGTACACTACCAGCCTTTAGCTATCTGTGAGAGTGCTGTTCTGTCAGGTCTGTTACTTTCTAATGTTGAAAATAGTATTGATTTAGCAGGTGAAGAAAGGTAAAAAAAAAAATGTTATCCACTTTAGCAGAAGTAGCCTGTGGTATTTTAGATATGTGGAAGTCATAGCACTTTGTTTCACATCTGACAATGTGCTACAGTATATTTCAGCAGAAACCTCCAGCTGGAGAAAAGATTAATTTTAAAGCCAGACCACTAATATAGTCTTTGCTTCTCTTCTCTTTTTCCACCAGGCCTGCTTTAGCATTTATAATCCCCTTCTCCCAGAATCACACTAAAGGACTTCCTTCACTGCTCTGAGTCTGGATACAGATTCAAACCTTAAGCCTATTTTAACAGGAAAAAAAAAAAATCGTGCAATTTACTTTCCATGCATTCTTGCAGCTGAAGTCTGTCTTATTAATCAGTCCTTTTCTATTATCAGATATTTTTAATATTCATATAAGAACATCAGAATGTCCATACAGGTTCAGAGCAAAAGTCAATCTTGTCCAGTTCCTGTCTCCAGCAGTACTGTAATGTCCAGGGAAGAAGAGAAACAGGACAAGTGTATATCATCCCGCTTCTGCCTCCCTGTAGTTTTTCAGCCTTCAGCAACTTTCATTTCAGGAGAGTTTTTAAACCTGATGCAGTCAATCTGTTTAATGCTCTGAAATGGTTCTCTCTCCAAGTAGTTTCTTGGGTTCCTTGCATCTTCTTTGCATCTTGAATCATCAGTTTGTTGGGAGGTAGAGAGCCTACTGTCATTCCTCATGCAAAAGCCATTGCATACCAATGGCGGTCATTGCTGACCTTTTCTGAACTTTCTTATTGTATTAGAGGCATTCTGAAATGGGAAAACCAGAGCTGCATGCAGCGTTCAGGGTGTGGACAACTCATGGATTTGTAAAGACCCGTAACGATAATTTCCTGTTCTACTCACTCTTGCTTTCTTGGTTGTACCTAACATTTTGTTTGCTTTTTTGATTCATTCAGAACACTAAGCTGATATTTTCATGGAACAGTCTGTCATAATCCCCTGATGAGTGATAATGGTCAGCTCACAGCCATCATTTTATTTGTGAAGCTAGGATTGCTTTCCACTCTACACTGATCTACATTCTGTTCTGTTTTTCATTTTATTGCCTAGTTTTAGAACGCCCTTCTGCAGCTCTTCCTAGTATCCCCTTATCCATACTACCTTAAATAAATGAATATCATCAAACTTCAAAAACACAGGCCTTTTGCTCAAAAGCCTAGGTCACTGCAGAAGTAGTAACCTTACTCCACTGTAAGAACTACACTGTTTTCTGTCCTTTCCCTCATCTCCCATAGCTACTTTTTTTTTCTTGGGAAGAAGGGATTTAAAGTAATTTCTGAAATCCAGGTAGGCTGTCTGCACTCTCACCCATATCCACATGACCATTGACCCTTCCAGAGAGATTCACAAAGCAGAGGTTTGTAAAACAGGACTTCCCTTCACCAAAGTCATGGTCATTGAAATAAAAAATGGGAAAACTTGGTTGTCAACACATTTTTATTCAGTATTTATTCAGAATGCTTCCAAAGACAGAATGGGAAGGACATTGGGTGGAATTACATTTTATTAGTTTACACTTGGGACCCATGAAATTGGCAGTCATCTTTTTTTAAGATTTGTAAATTCCCTCTTTTCACATTAGTGCTAGATGTGACTTCTAGAAGTAATGAGCCTGTTTGAACACAAGATAATGAAACTCTCATTAATTTTACTATTCAGAAATTCAGCATTTTCTCAAAATGGCTTAACTTCACAAAGATTTTTTTAATGTACACTTCATCTTTTTAATTAAAGGGATATTGGGAAGCAAGAATAAAAAATATGTTACTGCTTTTGGTTGATAAATTAAAGAACCTGAAGTTGTCATGGAACTTTTTTGTTAATTCCACCACACCACAGTCAAAATCTTTTGTTACTTTGGATTTGGAGTGAATGTAGAAGAATACATTTTTTAAAATCCTTACTGTGTTGATCAAATTACTAGCTGTCTGTTATTTTTTTTCTCCATGGCATAAGCAGTTTATTTGTTTTTCTAGAAATATCGGTGGCACGATCCAGCAGCATAGAAGAAAAACGATGTGGCGGTAAGCTTTTGAGTTCTATCTGTGTATTAAATGGTGAATTATTGATTCCCCCCCCCCTCTTTTTTGTTCCATTTGTTTCACATTTTGCACTGTCTTAGATTTATTCCACCTTATAAATGCCACATTCTCATTATTTACACTCGGTCCAGAAATAGAGATGTAGTTAATACAGAATTCCTCATTAAATATCCAGATGCCATTGCTGACCTTTGAGACAAGAGCATGTATTATTGTTTTTTTTTTCTCCTTTTCCCTTGTAACAGTCACTCATTGTGTCCCAAAAAGAAATTCCTTTTATAAGTTAGTTATCAATATGACAAAATTTTTAAAGTTGCTGCACCTTTTGCTGGATAATAATTTCACAAACCTCTTTGGGACTCCAAATGAATAGCAGAGAGCCAGCCTGCTAAACCATTTAATGGCTCAGACTGTCTGGACTCATTTTCAGCTTTGCTGCCAGATACAAAACTAGAAAGTAAAAGTTCAATTCCAGAGAGTCTTGATGCTAGTGAAACAAATCTTGAAAGAGAAAACTGAACTGTTGGGGAAAAAAAAAATGTACAAAGAAGAAGAAACGGGAAAAATGACCTTTTTTGTGTTTGTGCTTAGTTATCACGCTTAGTCGGTGTTGTCATGGTAGTAGCTGTGACCAGTTCCAGTATTCTTCTATGCACAGATAAGCTGTGTTTTTAGCCTAGTAAGGGACAATGAAAACACAGAGGTTATGCAAGGGCACTAGTGTGCATAGTTACATGTTATAAGAGTCAAGATAATGCAATTTGTTTTTTTCCTTATTAGCAGTGGAAATCTGAAAACATTTTTGCCAAGTTCTGTGACAGTGGGAAACTCTCATTCAAGTGTAGAATGATATTTCAGTGGTAATTTACATATTGGGGTGGTCAACCTAGGTCAATATATTAGGTTGTGTTCCTTTTTTCCCTGTCGGTATGTAAAGGGGGCTTGCAAAAAAACAGAACCCATGTGCTGTCCCATTTTTCTGTTTTACAGTGAAAACGTCTAACATTTTTCAGGCTAGTGCCAGTCTCTCAGATTAAAATCAGCTTCATGTATGCAACCACAAACAAATATTCAATAATGTTAAGATGAAATCTGTTTCTTAATGATATTTCTTTCTTAATCAAAAGCAAAGCTCCAGTTGGAAACAGCAGTGAAAAGAAGTGTACTTTGTTTATTTCCAGCTAATCCTACTTACGCCACATCTGACACAATTATCTCTATATCAGGATAATTGGGAGGCAATTATGTTTTAAATTCCCTTCTACAGTTTCATGCAGCAATGAGCCTTCTCTATGTTTTAATTCCTGTGTAGGTAGGGAGGGTTCCCACAGTCTGATCCCATAGTATCTTCAATGGGCAGAGAGGACTGTGTTCTGGCAGCACTCTCTGGCTGCTGTGGTTAAAAGTACGCTGAGCTTTAGGGAGTCTCTCTCTCTCCTCTTCACATTTTCTCCTGAAACACTACTGTTTCCTCCTCACTTCCTCATTACATGGAGAAAAAGTTCTGAAGACTGGAGAAGGGAACAAACTGCCAAATATCAAAGACGCAGAAACAGTGAGACCCAGCTGCAGTCAAAGCAGGGGATGAGAAAAAAAGTACGCCAAAGTGTCTGGGACAGTCACCAAATAAGAGGGATGCTGAAAACATTTTAGGGGAAGCAGGTCTGTAATCTAAAGACATTAAGATTTTGTTCTGCCACAAGTCACTACATGTAAGACAAAGAACTAGAAGCAGAGGAGGTGATAATGTAGTTCACTGGAAATAAGCCATGTACATTATATACATAATTTATATATGAAAAAGGTTTTGCTGTAGAGTTTGCAGAAATAAATTTAGCTGAACTTTTCAAATACTTAGAGAAAGCACTTCATTCATATGTTGTTTGGGTTCTGATCTTGTCTAAGGATCTTTCAGAAATCTGTCTTAATACTTGCAGAGATGTGTGGGTATCTAAGGTTCTCATAATGATCCCTTCAGGGAAGTACAATGCATTTGCTGCTGTAGGGATAAACCACTGCAAATGAGATGTTTCTGGGAAACACATGAGATTTCCCTTGTCATTATTTGAATTAAACACTTTTCTATGTTATTCCCCAAACTTAAGCTTTTACTGCTACTTCCTTAAGAATAAGATTGTCTTCTCTCCACTATGCAGAGTTCAACATGTTTCACATGATTGCAGTGGGATTAAGTAGCTCAATACTTGGTTGCCTTCTTACCCTGCTTGTTTACACTTACTGCCAACGATATCAACAACAGTCCCATGATGCTACCGTCATCCATCCGGTGTCACCAGCTCCTCTAAATACCAGCATCACTAACCATATCAACAAACTGGACAAGTACGATTCTGTAGAAGCCATCAAGGTGAGAAGCGGGTTGGGAGTTCTCTAATGCACAACATACGTGGTCCTATATATTTTTGCTATATCAGAAGAATTCTACTTGATAGTTTTCTGCAGTTGCATTTGGACTCAAATTATGCTGATCATAAATCACAAAAATAGATTTTACCTGAGGTATTGTAATTGCAGATCCTTTCCTTTGTCAGTCCCTATTACACATTAAGTTAGATTCTACGTGTAGGTACAATTTAAACAGCAGCAGCCTTTCCTGAAAGAAACCAGACCACTACTCAGGTTCCTTTTTTTTTTTTTTTTTTTCCTAATTGTGTTCTCTAGTGGCTTGTTGAAGAAGTAAATAGGGCTATTAACAGTCATCACAATATATATTGAAGATAATCCTTTGGCTCCAATGATATGGTGTCCAGTGTACAATTCATCTTCCTGCACTGTCTTTATGCAGGACATGTACACAGGGGAATATATACTGGGTAAGGCTCTCAGTAAGTGTTCATACTCCAAATATGTAGTAAATGATCCAGTACAGATTTACCTTAGATGAGAATCTAGTGTGGTATCTATATCATATGACATTTTTTTTAAAAGACCTGTTAGAATAGCTCTGTTTTTCAGATCCACTGAATTAAGGAAGGATGAGCATTCTGAAAGTACTTAACTCAGTATCTTCAGATTGTACAGTTTATTCATTCAGATGTGAAGCTTTTCTCAAATGAGTTTTTTTCTTAAATCTTACCTGGAGAATCCTACCTGGGGTTTTTAATTTCTTCATTTTTATTTATAATTAAAGACGTTTTAAGAAATTTAATTAAAAATGCAAGAGAAGTCTATGTGTTGTTTCAAGCTTTTTCAAAACCTCCTAATTAATTCTCTGAATTGCTACCAAAACAGAAACATTTTTGAAAAATCTTGAAACATTAGAAAATGAGATTTGTATTCATAAGACCTTCAGACATTTTCCCCTCCATATTGCATTTAAGAAGCAAGTAATTAATACAGTAAAGAGTAAGTAGTTCTTATTCACAAAAAATAATAATAAGTGAGTTCTAAAAAGAATAACTGAATGTGATGAGAAAGTATTTTTAACCATAAAGTTAATTTTATAATATTATGGGGAAAAGTGTGTAGCTTTATTGAGTAGAGTTGCTTTCTGTAGGAGAGTTGTTATGTAAGCAGACACATGCAGATGCAAGTTTTTTAAATGTGCAAGCACTTTTAAATGCATTTTTGACTGACTGACAATTCATAAATACTTGCTACTTAAGTCGTCTCAGTGAAATACCATGTATTGCCTTCTTTTATTTTATCCCTCCCATTTTCTTTTTTTTTTTTTTTTTTTTCTTTTCCACCAGGCATTTAACAAAAACAACCTGATTCTGGAGGAGAGAAACAAATACTTCAATCCACATCTTACTGCAAAGACTTACTCTAATACCTATTTTACAGATTTCAATAATTATGATGAGTACTAACGGGCTTGTGTATTTTCTGGCCTCCTGTAACTTCCCAGTCCCCAAGGCCTGTGCTACATGACTGCTCATGTGATTGAGGCTTCAGAGATGAAGTTCAGAGACATTTCAAGCACGATCCAAGCCGTCAATATCCCATTGCTGCCAAATGTCCAAAACACCTGTTTGTGACATGATGTTTTCTTTGCGGATTAAAAGGTTGGCCTTCAGTGTTGGGTGCAGCTGTAACCCCTCGGTGTCACTGAACTGCTCGTGAGGAACACATCGCTTCGCTGTTTCATAAGCATTCAGTCAGATTTCTCTGACAAGGGACTAAGCAATCCCCGAGCTTTAAAAAAAAAAAAAAAAAAAAGGAAAAAAAAAAAATCTGTTACCCCTTAAAACTGCTGCAGGAGTACAAATGCAATTTTCTTTTTAGGCATCGTCTTTTATTTCCATGAGGTTTGAAAAGGGAGCTGATCACCTGCTGTGCAGCCTCCTGAAACTTGCACTACCAAAAAGAGCTGGCAGGGTGTTGAGAAGAACGGCAAGAAGAAACGCGGTGGTTTAGCGATGCTCTGCAGCAGCTCCGGACTCTGTAGGGATGATCTTACTGGCCTACAAACCACTCAGGCTGCAGTTCAGCTGTTCGGAGAGCAGAGGCTAAGGCGGCACCCAAGGATATGATCTTGTACCAAAACTGGAAAGCTGCAGGGTAGGTGGTTTCCATGTGTGAGCCAAGCCCAGTCACAGAAAGGCTTCACCTTGTTTGCTTGAATTTTGGGGGTGAAAGGGAACCTGCTGCAGGGAGGCTGAGGCAGGAGGGCAGGTCAGAAAGGCGTGCTGGAAGGCCATCCCATGTGTCATCAGCAGGCCAGCCTTACTGCAACCTGCACAACCGCACAGGCGGTGGCATCCGGCAGGCTTCCTCACCCTCATGCATGCCTGTGGGATTCCCTTAGTCTGACCACTGCAGCACTCGTGGTCAGTCCAGGTACAGGATGATGCAACAGCATCACGATATGTGTGCTGTCTCAGGCTCGTGGGGCACGTAGGCATAATCAGTAGAGCTGCTTTCCCCTTTCTGGCTTTTACTTTATAGGCACGTGTTTGACAAAACAAAGCATCATCAGAAAACGCAGATGTATTTACAAAACAGTGTCTCATCTTACTGTCGTGTCCGACCCATGCTAACCAGCCCCTAAAGAAAACTTATTATGGTGTTTTAAGTGAATATCTTGTTGAACTTCATTGATGTAAATATTTAAAATCCTGTTTGAGTTTTAAATTATCAGTTTTAGTTCCTTTTGTAGTGGCAGATGAGGAAACACAAAGGATTTTTATACCATTTTTCTTTGTTCTGTCTGTCTTCACCCACATTCATGATGATGTCATTTTTTGAGCTGGAATTCCAGATGTACAACTAAAAAGAAAAGGGCAGGGATTCGGGCCAGATTTTCCAGAAGTAGTAGCAAGGAAACATAGTAGCAAGGAAACATTTCCTATTTTCAGAAGCTTGTGAAAAGAAATTTAAAATAAGGACGAAAGAATTAATTATTTTTTGTTTGTTTCTTTGTTTTGAGCATACTAGATGCAAAGATCATCACAACAAAATACCAGAAAGATATGCAAGGAAATGTGGAAATGTTTCCATTCCATGTTCAGAGCCCTTGATCATTAGGTTATGTTATGACAGACAGAGGAAAAAAAAAAAAATACAGACAATGATGATTAAAAATTATGTCCAAAAAAAAGCTACACAAAAATTACTTAGGAACATCGATCCTATGAGACTGCATTTAAGCACCACCTTCCTTGGTGGTCCAGCCACTTACAAGCCAAGTGTAAACAACATATGTAATGATGGCAGTGAGCAACATTCTTGAATGGGGATAAATCTGAATATAGCACTATCCTTCCTATCTCTGTTCTGTAGTAAAATGAAAAAAATGCAAAGTGGTCTTTGAAAAGCTGTACTATAAAATGAACACACATTTACCATCTATGAAAATAATTAAGATCAGCTGCCTATTTTTTCTATCTGAATCATTCTCCCTGTTACTAAAACTCCATCAAAAGAAAGACCCTCCACCCTCTCATTAGTGTATTTTTAGAAGGGATGATGACAACACTTCTCTATATTTTGTGATTGTTTTACTATACGTTAGATTTGGTTTGCCAGGAAGCAATTACCTGATTGTCCTTGAGTAAGAGTAAATTTTCTCTGCAAGAAAATATTGAATCAAACAGAGGGGAAAAAACTCTCCAAATCATAAGTATGTCCAGTATCTGAATCACTCTGTTCATGGCAAAAGATAAATTTTCACATTTAAATATATTTTTTTTAAATAAGATCTAAATTGCTGCTACCACTAAGAAAAAGCAGCACATGCGCACACACTCACATACATGACACTGTCCCTCTCTGCCCCTGTACTAAAAGCATATTAGTCTGGCTTATGGATTTTGTATTTAGACTATTAGGTATGAATCCAATATCTTAAGAATATATAAAATATGTATTTTTATTTTAACCTTTTAAAATGAAATTTATATGAAATAAGCTTTTTTTTTAAAAAAAAATGATAATAATTCAGTAGTTTGAGGCACACTTATCTTTAGAGTGATCTATTTTCCATTCCTTTCATGAATAGATATATATGTTAGATGTGTTATATATGCAGTGATAATACTCTAGGTTAAGTCTGCATGATCATAGGTAGAAGTGCATTTAGCAGATGCTCAGTCTGCTCACACTTCCATCTCCCAAAGAGCGTTTCAGATGTTCAGATCTCTGAGCAATTCCTATGTGATATTATTTAAAGACCGTGCCAACTTGTCAGAAAAGTGTTCCTTTAAAACTTTTTTTTTTGTCATTTAGCTTCCTAAATTACATTATTACATTATAGATGTGTATTCAAAATTCTATCTAAAGCAGTTTTAGGCTTTATTTCCACATTCCTTCGGGGTAAACATAGAAATTTTAGATCACTTCAATGAGAAAAAAAAAAAAAATGATGGCAAGATCTCCTTGTCAATCTAGACTCTGAGACAACACATTTCAAAGCCATTATATTTTTGTGTCTTAGATAGCTTTAGAAGACCCCAGGTGCACTGATAATATCAGTATTTTCACTTTCTGAGTTCTGCATAGCTGTCCAGGTAGTTTAATACAGCCTCTCCTAATTCGTGGAGCAAAGCAAAGTGAGGTTTCTATTAAATTTCAATTTATTTATTTATATTTTTTTTCTAAAATTGGCCACACACATTTTGGTAAAGAGCAGATTTCTGCATAAAAGCATGTACACTGTTTTGCCAAAAATGTAAAAAAATCCTTTTGCATGGATAAAGTGATTTTTTCTGGATAAATAAATATTACCTCTGATGTCAGTAGTAAGCCAGTGATGTAAGCCAGTTTTACACCAATTGCATCAATTTGAAAAAAATGTTCTAATTCAAACAGAAACATTTGAGCAGATAGATCACAATCCTCTGAGTAAATTCCTTTCTGTAAGGCATTGCTACATGAAGCGAAGAGGAAGCAGGGTTGCTAGTTGATTCTGAACAGCATACACTGTCATTGGGTAATCCAAATTAAAACTTTGCTGGAGTACACATTTAGGCTTGTATTAGTGTCCTCAGTTGCTTAGAAAATGGACTCCTGTGCTTGCAGATTTATCCTATACTTTGATTTGATTCCTATGACCTTTATGGTCACTTAAATTGACTTCAGGTGGAAGCTTTTTCAGCCAACATCAGTTACCTGCTGTTGGAGCAGTGTGGTTTGGCTAAAACTAATCAAGAGATTTCTGACTAGGATTAGGGTTTTCTTAAGAGAGTGGGAGAGAGAATGGGGTTTAAATGGCTTTGATTTCCAGGCTATTAAGCAGTACTGATTAAAGTCTCAGATTGGTGTAGGACACTGTGCATTCAGTTAGCTCTATTGGAATCCCACAGTAACCTCTGGGAAAATACCATGTCAATATTCAAATCAAGAGCTACCAAAGCACTTACGTTAAGTGAAGAAAGTTCTCAGAGCATCAGAGCATATGGCTGTTCAAACCAGAAAACAAAGTAAGAGGTCCCAGATGCAACAAAAAGTGGTAACGAGAATAAATACTTCAAGATTTTTTCCTCATAATTATTGAATAAATATATTCACTTCTTTAAATGTGGGACCAGTTTTATTGAAATCGGCGTGACATATGCTTATTCCTAAAGTTAATTGCGTGCATAATAGCTTTGCTGTATGAGATCAATTCTGTAAACAGTTTGGTCCAAGTTTATCCTTCTTTGCTTGAGGCATCTGACCAAGTTTTGGTTGTAGCTGCCAGCAGCATCCTCTGTGTCTTGTCAGGGAGACCATCCTTAGATGTGCAGCATTACAACCCAGAGGGGCCTTGTGTCTCCCCACCAACAAAGTGGTGAGACTAGAGAGATACACTTCTAATTTTCTCTGTCATTTTGATGCCTAAATTTAGACAGGCAAAATCTAGGCTCTTGAGCACAGGTATGATTTTACTCATCACATAAGTGACCACGCTGAGTTCAGTGGTATGGATGTAACAAGTTGCTTATTTTAATATGTTTACAGGATTGAGCCCAAAATATATTGCTTCTGCACAAATCCATGCACAGTACAAGGTGAACGCAGTAGTAATGAAACAGACTCATTTAAAATTGTTCACAAGCAAATCTGCATCTTGATATCAGGGAATAAATATGTGTTCATTGTGTGGGGTATTTGAATTCATTCCTTTCTTTGCTAAATAAATGAATGATAAAACAAGATACTGCTTGATTTCATTTAAAATAAAGAAGGGTTCTGGGATCTGTGAATGTTTTCCTTTTCTTTCTTCTCTCCACAAAAAATGGATCTGTATGTAGCTGCAATGGCCTTTAGATTGCTCTGTATAGTTGAATCAATGCTTTGCATTGTGTTGCCATGCGACAAGATTTTGTAACTGGGATGGTTCAAAGAGGGAAATGTGCTAACCTGGGAGGTTTGACAAAAATTTCAGCCCCAGCAGTAGCAAGGCTAGGCAGAAATGGAAACAGATGTAGAAGAACATGACTGATGGCTTAGCAAAGAAAACTTTCAGAGAAATTTGGGGTCCTTTTTGGAACTGTCAAGGACGGGGCTGCTGGGACTGTAGCCTCCTGAGTAGACAAGCCAATTTGTTGGTCCAGCAAAAAGCAGCCCAGCTGGCACACCTGACCGACTGCAACAGGTACCTGTTCAGAGCTGCAATTACTGCTTGGGAGAGGAGTGAACTGGAATAGTTCTCAGCAACAGATTAGCCAAAAGAGAATGCAGTACTTTCACTTGCAGGAAGCACAGTGGCACGGGAGGCTTTTTGGCAGTACCTGTGCTGGCAGGAGACGCAGGGCAGATCTGTGGAGCAAAACAGCTGGTGCTGTTCTCATGGGTTTTGGACAGGCTCCAGTCTGGTCCCAGAGGCTGAATCCCCATTATCATGTACCCCTTCAGTTTCATTCACTCATTCAAAAAAGCCCGCTTCACGTGTTCTGAGGTTGTTCCATGGGGCAAATGAAGGAGGTGCACATAAACCTTCTGTTTCCAGTTGGCTCTTTGAATCTAGGTTGGACATTTTTTCACCTAATGATTGTGGAAAGCTGATTACAGCTCTGTCATGCTGAGCTTTTGTCTTCATGAGCAGTTAATTTCAAGGACTGATTTTATACCAGTACAGAAGCCTGCTAAAACTTCGTATTGCAAAACTGTTATGAAGGCTTGCATAAAAACTGTTATATTGATACTGTATCTGGCTTGTTTTAATTGTTCTTAAACTGAATGTAACATAGTCATTCCTCAACTGCAATGAATGTCTGAACAGAGATGGTAATTTCATAATATCATTTTGGAAAAAAAAATACAATGTAACTTCCAGACTTCTCGCAATCCAATCCTGTTTTTTTATTTTTTTATTATTATTTTTCCCTCAAAGGACTTATCCACAAAGTTCATACAATAAAAGCTTCATATTTTAAAATATCATGGAAGGCTGGTAACAGTAACACAGAGTATGTTCCAGGCTTCAGCAGACATATTTGCTGATTGCTAAGCTCATGGTTTTGAATTAATTCTCCCTTTTCTAAGCTGCAGCAGTATGCATCAACTGCAAGTGAAATAAGTATCAAATTTCAAATAAATGGGACATTTAAGGTTGCAACTTCTAAATAAAATTTTGAAGCCAGTACAGCTGTGAAAGAAATTGCTTTTATATTTGTGTGCTAAAAAGTGCTTTCTGTTGTCATGGCCCTATGAAATACCCTACACAGTGAAAAAAAATTGTTTTTAACAGTGATGTACCCAAGATTAAGTAATTGAAATAGAGTTCAGAGATTTTTAGAAATAGTAAACACTTTTGGTTTGGTATCAGCAGAATGCCATTGCTTATTGCAATAATGGGAGTAAATGATCCCTGCACAGAACTTTATATGGAATGATTTTTCCCTTGCCATTAACTCCTTCAAACACAGCTTCCAGAGCAAAACTTCTCAGAAAAGCTGCTGGAGATACTCATATTTAAGAAGAAACATTGGTGCAGTGACTCAAGCACAGAAGCAAGCATCTAAGCCAAATGCTACTGCAGAGTCATTCCACTCACATGGAGTTTACCTTGTTTACACCTACTGAGACAGCTAACAGAACATGTATAGGGGCTGGCCGTTGACTTATTTAGCACTCCAGGGAGTCCATTTAACATAATGTTTTACTGATTATTTGGAACACAGAGATGAAGCTCAACTGGTAGACAGTGACTTTTTGAGACTGTTTTTCCATGTTATGTCTACACCCTGTAGTTCCCTCCCTAGTGGCAGAAATACCACTTTCAACAAATTGGATTCTAGGTGTGCCACTTTTTGAGTCTCTATTGCTTGTATTGATATTATTTTGCTGCCTTGATTAATACTCACAATTTTTCTTGACTTTTTTTTTCTTTCCTAGCTTTAATTATATGGGTTTTCCTGCCTTTTTCAGGTCTTTAATGCCAGCATCACCTGAACTTCGTCCTTTTGTGCTCATTTAACGTTTTCCACAAATCAGAACACTTATCTTTAACATGCACAGTCAAATCTCAACCACACATCTGTGATCTACTAAACTGCTTTTTTTTGATCGCTTGTTTTTTGCAACAGTGGGAAACAGTAGTAAACCACAAGGGAATACCAAGTTCTGCAGTCATATATTGGGATTCTGTGCAGAAGAAAAGAAAATCAACTTCTTAGCCTTTTTTTTTTTTTATTGCCTTTGAAGTTTCCTGCCTGGTATTTAGTCGAGGCATTAGTTTAGGAATATATTCCTTTCTTCAAAGAATAAACTTTCTTCAAGTTAAAGGTGTGTTTATGAGATTTTCCTGATCCCATAAAATACTAAGTGCCTTTGATTTTAAAGTAGACAAAAACTTGTGGTCAATCCAGGCCACAGAGATGGATAGAAATATTTTCAAATCCCATAATTTGGTTCCAAATATGAATTTGAGTTTTTCATTCCCTCAGTTTCTTACAGCTATTCATAATTTCCCAATATCATTTGTTGTTGTTGTTTTACAACCTTTTCAATTAATTATCCACAGCCATAATAAACCCACTTTTGTCCATGATGTTCCAAGAAACCTGAACTAGGGTTTCTCCTGAGGCACAGATTAGAGCAGAAGACACTATCTAGTAATAAAGATATTTCTGTTAACATATAGATTGCTACAGAAAGGCACAGGTTGCAGAGGTCATTCTCTTCTTGTTCCCGTTGGTGTCAATTATGTAAAAAAATGAGAATAGAGGAAAGTTAGCTAGCTTGCTTTGTTGGGAGTGGTTTTGACATAAAAATTCCTGCCATAGATTGCAGTAATTAATGTGCCATAATGAGAGCCATTTTTGGTCTTATGCCAAGACCAAAAGCCTCTCTCCTGGCCGTAACTAACAGCATCTATATTGGTGCTTCTGTTGGTCCTGGTTGCCTCAGTATAGGAGCAGTGGGTGCTGACAGCCTTTGATATAAAAGATGTATTATCTCTGAAAGAAAAAAAAAATAAATAAAGGAAAAAAATAAAAAGAAAACAAGAAAGAAAAACAGCTGAAGAGTTACTCAGCCAGTCAATACAAATTGAGTTCAATTTGCCCTCAAGTTTGCAGGAAGCAAATAGTGATCATTAAGAGGGATATCACTGGGTTACTAACAGGCTGCTCTGCCATATCTGCTCCAAAACTGCTCTATGAAGTTTTAGTGACAGACAAAAGAGATGTTAACAAAAACACCTGCTTTAAAGAAAAGCACCATGCATGAAACTTTACCTCCTGAAGTGTCCCCACTCGCAGACAGCTCTTAGGAGATCATCAGCTTAGAGCACATGCTTCTGTAGGGGAGGCCCACCACATATCCTTATATGCTGAAGAGTAATTTTTCTGCACATGCTTTGAGTAAGAAGATTATCTCTCAGTTGTGTGTGAAGCCTGAAAACAAAGCTTCAGGATATACCTTGGAAATGATGGATTTATTTTTCTTTCCTTTTTTTTTTTTTTTTTTTTTTTTTTTTTTAACAATTTCTTGACCCCTAGTTTTTTTCTTTTCTTGTGGGAATGGTATTGGCCATTCTCCATCTTATTTATTTATTTATTTATTTATTTATTTATTTATTTATTTATTTCTGGAACCATTGTCTTTGTGCACATTAAAAACAGGGAACAATATCATATTTCTCAAATAAATTTGTTTACCTTAAGAACCACAAATATCTTCTGCTAGACACTGGACGAAAGTCAAACTAGTGTTTTAGGAGGAAAAAATATGCTCGCCAACAGTAAAAAAGCACCTCTGTTGTGGGCTCTAGGCCAGGAGTCTAACAAGTTTCTACATAATAAAACGGACCTGGTGTAATGAACTTAAAAGCTATCATTAAAAAGTGTGCAATTGTCAGCAGTGTGGGACCTAATAAGAGGCCCTATGCATATAAGCCAACCTCCAAGATTCCCAATACCACCACAATTTCCTCTAATAGCAGACTCCCTGCATACCAGAAAAAGAAACTGCACTTTGAGATTGTTTTTTTGTTAGAGAGATGTGTCCTGATGGTAGGCTTCAGTCTGCTTTGTCCATACGATAATAAAGGGTTGGTTTCCTCTCTACACCAAATAAGTGTCTACAAGAACATTAGCCAGTTATTAATTTGAATTAACTTCAACAGTAGCCCTGTAACCAGCTGATAATGACTTTGTCCTCACCAAAAGCCTGGAGCACTAAACAATAAGGAAAAATATTATTTTACTGTCTGGCTTATATACACGACAAATATTCAAGTTAAGATATTCTTGTTCAGTATTTTTGTTATGCTGTCTGCTTCAGCCAAATCAACAAATAAAGCAGGCTGTTGCAAAGAAATTTTATCTTTATGCAAACATGTGAAATAGAATTTGTTTAATTTAATGAACTCTGAGCAAGTGTTAAATTATGAAAGCCTGCTTAAATACAATGAATGTAGTTGCAAAATATTTCCAAAGATGACTGAAATAGTTTAGAGTAAATATTAAAATACATCACTGTTTCTGCAGCTATTTCTTTTGCTGTTCTGTCCTTGTAGGCATTATTATAAGAGCAAGGGTGAGAATAACAAACAGATAAAAAATGGTGATAGTTTACATAGGTTATCAAGAAACAAATGTCATGTAATGCACATAAAGTTTCTTGTGGCTCTTTCATACAAATGGTGGGAGGTGAGGATGTGAGCACTTTTGCAGCTGGATGTCTTGACATTTTTTATCAGCCAGAATCAGATCCAAATCTAGTTTGCAAATTGTGAGCTTTGTTCAAGTGAAGCCCCTGGCAGCTGGCAAAGCTAGAAACACTTCCTTCACTAGAATAGATTAAAGGTGGCACCTTAAATTTGCAATAAACCCTGGGTCTAGTGAGACGCTTGCTGAGTTATATTTATCTGTATGCTGGGGGTGCCCTGATGCCACATCAGCTCTGTTCAACAGCCTCAAAACCATTTTTATTGGCTGGCTGAGCAGCTCTATCAATGTATATAGTTGTCTTACTCTCTTTGAAAGGAGTTAGAGCTCTAAATTTGCTTGAAAATCTAGCATCAAAGAACTTCCCTGAGATGCACAACTTGTCTTGTGACAAACCCTAGTCTCTAACCTAGAGGTTTAATCAAAAAAAAAAAAAAAAAAAAAATCATTCTTTATCTCATGGTGACAGTTTTGAGGTAAAAATGGAGGTAGGCTCCCTAGCTCCTGTTGGGCCCACCTGTAAAGTCCCTAAGAAGGTAGTGGGGTGGTGGGGTCTCAGCTTTGCCAGGGTGGTCTGTCACCAGAGAAAAACCTGAAGCAAATTCAAACAAGCTCTTTCTGATGGCTGGCTGAGAATGCATTTTGAAACATTCTCTATTATTTTGCCATGTCATATCTTATTAACAGCTTTTGCTACAAATATTGCTCTTTTCAGTCTTTTGGGCATAATGTAGTGCAGAAATCTACTTCAGAATTAACCCCCTCAGTAGCAGGAAAAGTGGGAATACCTGAGCAAGTATCAACAGTTCTTCATCTCCCTCAAGCTTTTATAAATTCACCTGCAGAATCAGGTTGCTATAGATCCACATACAATTTAGGAAAATTCTCCAAAAGTAAGCTGCACTATTGATGTGATCCTTGAGACCAGAACAACCATTAACCTGTAAGAACTGCTTAGTGCCCCCTTAGTCTGCTCTCACATTCCACGTGCTATTGCTTAGCAATTTCACTGCAAAGCCAAAACAAAGCTGCCAGAATGAAGTGCATTAGCACTGGCTAATTGATAGGTCGCTAGCAGGGAATTCTCCTCTAGATGGAAAAGGTGTTTTTAACAGGGTTCCACAGAAACCTGTTTTCACCCCTGTGTTGTTTAGTGCTTTTTGCATTGGTCAGGAAGAAAAAGAAATGCTGAAGTTGCTGACACAAATACACACAAAAAGAATTAATAAGTAAAGCTTCAAAGGAAAAAGCTAAAAGCTGCAAGGAAGCAGCACATGATAAACTTTGCACAAGCAAATAAATTGTAGCCTAATGGAAGTTCATAAGTATGTTAGGAACAAAGAGTATAAGCCAGAAGTATTATTTAAGGGAGTCTGTTCTGAGAAACAGTGGATATAACAGAGCTCAGAGTCGTGGTGGATAGTTAGATGTCCATAACCAAAGGCATGGATGGAAGCATTTCAAGATCAAGAGTTTCCATCCAACACAGTAAAATGGCTGCAAATTAAAACTAGGGACATTTATAGAGAATAAGGTGTGTGTTTAACATGTATTTATATGAATTTATATGAATGTATAATGTATACAAAACTTGCATATTTAGAACAATTAAGATAATTAATCATTAGATGAACTCCTCTGGAGGGATGTACTTTTACTTTTTTTTTTCCCCTCAATAAATGTCAAGCTTTCGGTCATTGATGGATGTTCTTACTACCTTTTTTTTTTTTTTTAAATCAAGTGGAATTAATTTGAAGCACTCCTATGTATGCTTATTTAGAAAGATAACAAGGAAAAGGAGAATAGCTTAGGCCTTTCTTTAATTTGTTGAAGTTTTCACTCCTAATGTGACATATTACAGTAGAAGCCTACACTTGCCTGACACATCCCAAGGCAATTTTATGAGCCATTGGAAATAGCACTTACATGTAGAAAACATATATTTGATAGAGAAAGAGAGAGAGAGATGAAAAAGAAAGAAAGAAAGAAAGAAAGAAAGAAAGAAAGAAAGAAAGAAAGAAAGAAAGAAAGAAAGAAAGAAAGAAAGAAAGAAAGAAAGAAAGAAAGAAAGAAAGAAAGAAAGAGAGAAAGAAATATGGAACCTCATGTTACCACCTGTAAAAAGCCTCTTTATCTTCTCCAGCTTCTCAACTTTTTAACCTATTTCAGAAAGCACGGAAGACTCTGCAAGCTATTTGCAAAGGCTTGTATAGCAAGCCTTTCCTGGATTTCCTGGACTGCAGGGGACTGATTTTATCTAGGTGTGAAATGAGAGGTCCTTGGAATTCTATGACCAGTTGCTATTAAATCCAGTGAGCATGCGGGGTCAGTGGTGTGTCTGAGTGATCAACAGAGGAAAAATAATGAGTATCAAGTAAGGGAATGGGAATATAGGGAGGAAAGTAGTATTTTTGTCACTAAGGTTATTCAGTGCTTTGGAAGCATCCAAAAGTATTGTTAGCAATACTTCCTTTAAGTCTTACCTATGTTGTCCCTTGCCATTACCCCTTTTCCAGCTGACAGTATGGATCATTTATTACATAAAGAATGTTGTAACCTTGGAGCTCTTTATGACTTTGATCATGTTCCTCCTGAGCCTTCCTTTTTCCTATAACAATTACGTAAATCACAGCGATTAATTTGGTTTGTTATGCAGATAACAATGGAGGTTTAAAGATTAAGCTGAGGAGTCATTCAGAATTGTAATGGGCAGCTCATTCTGAGAGCTCTCCAAGGGGTGGATGTCGCCACATAAAATGCAGTCACTAGAATAATGTAATTTTAGCTTCAATTTTAGCTTATTTAATGGATATTTTCAAATAGTATAGTGTTTGTCCTTAATTTGCCTCTCTATAATGTGAAGCTGATATCCTTGAATAAGAAACATAGAGGTAGGCAATTTAATTCCACCCCCCCCCTCCAATAACACTCTTCTTTACTGTGGAGGCAATCAGCATTAAAAGAAGGACTGCAAAATCCACTATTTTTATATATCTCTAGTAAGATATCAGTTTGGAAGGTGTTCTTTGGTAAATTAATTGTAAAAGAATCTGCACGTGAATTTTAATAAAAGAGACAGTGGGAAGGACAGCCAAGGATAAGAATTAGAGTTGTCTTCTATACAGAACTATGGAAATTAATATGCCTCGAGTGTAAACAAAATCAAAAGATCAAAAATTAAGACCTGGGCAGGACTGCCAGAACAGTAGCCACCCAGGAACTCTGAAAAGACTGTAAAAAAAAAAAAAAAAAAAAAAAAAAAAGACTGTAAGAGAAAAAGGATGTCCCCAGGCAATGCAATTCTTAACAGAAATTCCTCCTGAGATGTACAACCCTTTGGAGTGAGCCATGCAACTGCCCAAACATCTGCAAATCTAAAGCAAGGGCATTTGTGCAGTATTAATGTCCATGATTGTCCATGTCCTTCCTCCAGGGAGACATGCAACAGACCCCTCTAAGCCTCAGAAGGATGTCAGTGCATGGATTTTCCCCAGCTGAATATAACATGTTGCCCATCTGATGTGGCAGATTGCAGTTGCTATGTGTAGCTGTCAATGCAACCAGTGATGGGGGGGCAGAGGTGGTGGAAATGACTGGCAGCAATATTTTCCAGAGGCAAAACAGATTTGCAAATGAAAATGAAAGGAGGCACCTGGAGTGGCTAAAGTTCTCAAACACAGCTGGAGGAGGCAGCCTATTAATGTGAACGTGTAAGTGTGAAGACTTTCCTCTCAGCTATCCTGTCCTGGCTGTCAGTACTGAGAAAGTGACTTTCCATCTGATAACCAAGTGGAGTTTTTCAGACAGAGGGTAAAACTGGTTGCAGTGTGAAGCTGGTGGAGATAATGTGAGGCAGTTCATAACAGAGGAGAGATGCTTGGGGGATACTTCACCAACCCCCTTTCCCTTTGGCTGACAGTGACTGTTTTATGTACTTTGGTTTACAGAGCTGCCAAACATCATGCGGGGAATCTGACAGCTTTCTTACACCTTCCTGCAGCCCAGCCTGACCCCTGTTCATCTGGATGTATAGCACCATGGTGCTGTACTTGTTTTTGTCATCTGCCAGGGCCCCCTGTGATGTCGGCTCTGCAGGCAGTCCCACAGCCGTTCTGTTTCCTTCCCCCTCCCCGCCCCCCCATCCCTACTCACAGATCCATGACAGCAATGGATAGGCAACAGCTGCACTGACAGAAAGCAACTGGAATGGACAGAGGATTACAAGAAAAAGAGAAAGGAATCAAATGCAGGAGAAGAGCAGGAGTTGCTGAGGCTGTTGGAGACCTCATATTGAGGTATTGAGGCACACCAAGAGATGAAAAATCCCAGCCCCTGGACTGGAAGATGTCGAATCAGTCTCAGCTCTTGACATCAGTGAAAGAAAGGTATCTACAGTGTAAAAGTGGCCTCATATGGACCGAACTGCATTTCAGATGTATCAGGTTTGTTCAGAGAGTCTCTGTGTGTACTCAGCTTGAAGATGCACAGCATGTCCTCATTTCTTGGACCATTTGACAAAAATTAAGAAAGCGCTGTGAGGAACAGCCACTTTTTAAAGAATAAAAGGTCTAGGTCAGGGCTGTGACTGCATTTGTAGTTTCTGCTCAGAGAGCAGGTGATGGTAAAGATTATCAAGCCTCAACCTGCGGAATTTACTTATGCTGGTCATCAGCTGTGGGTGAGCCAGAAAGAAATCAATTTTCCCCCAACCTACAGCAGGGTGAAGACTGTGATATCCACTGTGAGCTGGATTTTTCATCACCATTCCTCTCAAGAATGTGATATACATGTAGGCCAGACTGACCATATATATTACAATGATGTATCTGAGAGTTTTGCTGGACTTTTATACATTATGTGTTAGGATGACAAGGACTAAACTAATTGTTGTGAAGGTTCCCTCCTTGAAGATACTCAAAACCTTCTGGACATGGTGCTGGACAAGCATCTCGGTATCCCTGCTTGAGCAGGGTGGTTGGACCAGATGACTTCTAGAGGTCCTGCCAACCTCAGCCATTCTGTGAACCTGCAGTTCTATTTATTCTGTTTCCAGCAGCTCCCATGCTGCTTACATGTGTCAGGTTAACATGACTAAACAACATTTTAGTAACCAAAATCATGGAAGCAATTCTGAGCTAAAATCTGTAACAAGTCTCAGAAATGACTGGACAGCTGAATTATGGGATACAATGGCCCATCCTTCTGAATATTTTTTTTCTCATCCTGAATAAGTAGAATACAGTCTCATTTGCAGAAAATGATTGTTTCTGCACACCTTTGCTCTCTGTATCAGTCGTTGATTTATTTTGGAATGCAGTTAATAACAAAACCACAGAATTAAAATAAGTATAATAGCTGCTCCTGCTGTTTCTTTGCAGAAGTCAGACTTCCACTACTGCAGTCTGTCAGATACAATCCTCTTATGCCCAGTGCTACTGCCA
This sequence comes from Aythya ferina, assembly GCF_964211825.1. Lineage (NCBI taxonomy): Eukaryota > Metazoa > Chordata > Aves > Anseriformes > Anatidae > Aythya > Aythya ferina. The sequence continues at coordinate 86,114,891 of NC_140297.1, forward strand.
CAGTGAGGTAACAGCATGTAAGCAGCCAGGACAGCACCCTTCATTTGCAGAGGCTGTAAGGGGCAAAGTATTAGTGGGAGATGTGTCCTGCAACTGACATTTGCACGGAAATATTGCTGCCCTGATGGGTTAGGAAAAGATGAACCAAAAATGTGTCCTTGCCAGAGATGGCTGATGATATCATGGGATGCATTAAGAGTGTTGCCAGAAGTTTGAGTAACCAAGGATCCAACGGGTGACCCTTCACATCTACTCAGTACTGGTGAGGCCACACTTGGAGCACTGATGTCCAGTGCCAGGACAAGAGACACTGGCAGAAGCTGTAACACAGAAGTTTCCGTCTAAGCATCAGGAGGCACTTTTTTAGTATGTATGTGACGAAGCACTAGTGCAGGCTGTCCAGAGAGGTTACGAAGTCTTCCCCCTTGGAGATCTTCAAAGTTTACCTGGACATGGTCCTGGTCAAGCTGCTCTAGGCATTCCTTCTTGACTGGGGGAGGCCCCTTCCAACCTCAATCAATCTGTGATTCTGTGAAGATGAATCATCAGTGCTAGATCATGGTTGAAAGAACCAAGGCCAAGGACAGCTAGGGGCAGGTCATCAGCCTCAGAAACAAGGAAATCCAAGGAAGTACTCCATGGCCATGTTGGTGGTAATGGAAAGAATGTGCTCGGTTGAACACGAAGAAGCAGGCATGAGGGGTGGCAAGGCCACTCATCTCTCTACACTTTGAGGATATACTGCAACAAGATGTAAATACAGTATGGGATATTTAGATGGGAGCCCAATGACTACTCTAACGATGTCAACTATGACCTCATTATGGTAGCATCAGCCAAACTCACACTGGGATTGGTTGGCATAGCCTGAGCAGTAACATCACAAGTGAGATGCCAGAGAAGCAGGTATGCAGACAGGTTCAAGGAGAAGATTATTTCTAACACGTGTCCATAAAGAAAAGAGTGGAGCAGTGTATTGCAGATCATACTGCAGTAGTACTGCAGTAGGTTTTCCCTGGGAGCAGTGGCAGTGCGCTGGAAGGCAAGCAGATGCATGTTACTGATGGAGCAGAAAAATCAAAATCTTTTGCAAAAAATTCCAGTTTTGAGGAAATCATTTGCTAGAGATTTAAAGTAGACCAACAATTCTGCATTGACTTGGGATGTTTTTATTTTTATTTCTGTTTTCTCAAATTACTCCAGCTTCCATTTCATTTCCGCCTTCTTTCCTCATGTAATTGCTTTTTGTCTAACCAGCTGCATTTAAGCTTATGTAGAGATAGTTTTGTTTCAGCATGACTGGTCAATCTTTTTGTGTTTTGCCCTGCATTTCCACTCCAAGGAGCATGCAGTTTTCAAATTTGCTCAGTTTACACAAGAGGCCATCACACTGGGGTGGCAGCTGTCACTTAGACAAGACGCAGCCTTTGAAATCAATAACAGGAATCACTATGGATCTGAGCGTGTGGTAAAAAGAGCTGAGATTGCCACTTTCTGTGTCTGACTCTCACATGTTGGATGCTAATGTGAAACTAAATACTCATTTATTTTATAACAAAAACTTTATCTTCCTTCCTTGAAGGGAAGTGGAGTCAAATTTAAGTCCTAGGAGTTATCTCATTTCCTAGGCAAAAATTTAATGCCGCATTTATGTCACCTTAAAATTAATGCTGCTTAAGTGTTGTGTTAGTTGGGAATATTACAGCATGAGGCTGCTCAGAAACAACATTATTCTATGTAAATGCTTCAGGAAAGAAGAAAAAAAACTATAGCAGTAAGGTCTTGACCTTTCTTTTTTGCATTAGTTGCTGAGTGTGTGTTACAAACCAACTTTTGTGACAACCTACAGATTAGAAGAATTGGTGCAGCACTTGCCCCAAAGGTATTTAGTACAGCTTTCAACTGTGCAGGTGCCTAGTTCAGTGCCAAGATGTCAGGTAAGATATTGCCACCATGTGGAAAAGCAACTGTAGAAGCTCAGCATCCAGGGAGCAGGGGGCAATCACAGAAGAAAACAGTGGTCAACAATGCTGGGATATTTTTCTGTGTCACAGTCAACTGCTGGTAGTAAAAATGAGTAGACAATAATACCCTTCTAGTATGTGTTTAGGGATCAGTCCAAAGACTATCAGTCACAGCTACTTTTATATTAATGCTCTGCTTCAGTTTAGGCTGCAGCTCAGTAATGGAAGTATTTATTAGTTGTATTGTGAAGCCAAAAATAAAAGCTACTTTTAACAACTTTAAAATGTGTTTTTGAGAAGTCTATTAATGAAACGTATATTCCTTCCATTCCCTGCTCTAACATCTGTTTAGTGAGTGAGAGAGAGAAGCTGTGAAAAAAAAAATAAATAAATAAATAAATAAAAAAGGCATAAAGATGACTCCCCACCACCTCCACTTGTTCTGGGAAATGTTTCAGGGTAGAAGGTACAATAGTTGGAGAAAATGCACAGACTGCAGTCTCGGAGGGAATGATGCTGGGTTATAGTAATGCTGCTGTAGTTTTCTGCTGTGTGGGCTAAGATCCCAAACTGTGCTAAGCTGCCAGGCAATAGCAGCCACTCTTGGATCACCCACTCCTGCTCAAAAACATTTATTTCAGTAACATGCAATAATGTTAATTAAATTAATGACTCTAAGTTAATTCGACTATATATTTTGTATGCATTCACAGTATTTTACAATACTATAATTTATGTAATAGGATATATTATTCTATTATACTACACATTATTAGTATATAATTGCATATCACATATTTATAGATGATACATTGCAACTTAATGTTGTACAATAGAAAATTATGTAAAAATTAATACTTTTATTATATAAATTTCTACCATATATAAGCATTCCCAAATAATTTCTCTAACATATTAGAAATGTAAATTATTTCATTTGTGGCATAAACAGATACCAAAATGCCATTTTTTAGCCAGATCTATTTTTAAAGAAAGGTGTGAGGAGCCCTCACAGTGCTGTCAGGAGAAGGCTGGGGAAGGTAGCACTGCCTGTGAGAGAGGGAGGGATAGGTGTCTGGCTTGGGTGAGCTAAAGGTATGGTTGCTCTGACTGTAAGGATGGCAAGGAGAAGAGGCTGGAAATAGCTGGAGCCAGAAATCAAACCATAGCCCTTTTCTTCATTCTGGATGTCTCAGTTAATGCTGTGATCATATTTAACATCACCCCTACCAAACCGCTTCCTAACTGCTTGGACTACCATTGGGTTAACACACTGTTGTCTACCGTGTGTCTCAACATAGCTCACAAGCAACCTCCACTATGCCATTGCTCACAGGCTCCTTCAGCAAAGAGAGCCTATGACACTTGGAACAAGCATCCTGCTGAGGTTCCACTGGCAGACAGCTTGTCTTCAGTGGGAAACACCAGCTGAAACACACCCATCTGACCCACACGTGATTTAGTGTCATGCGTTTACTCCTGCCCCTGTCTGACTGAAATCACTCTGTTCCAGCCCCTCCAGAAATTACAGAGGAAGTGAAACCTGAAATGTACCTCAGCTTGGAATACTTCTGGTTTAAAATGGAAATAAGTAGCTGAGAAATGGCTTTCAGGAGCCGGTCATCCTTGTTCCCTGCGTACAGCACCGCTTTTGTCACTGGAGATCAAGAATATCTACAAATTATCTGCCACTTTGTCACTGCTTGAGTCCTTGTCAGAAAAAAAAAAAAAAATCAATTAAATCTCAGCATGCTGCATGACGCTTTTTCATTTTTAATGATAGTTTAATTTGCTACCCACTTCTTTTAGCTCATCAGCAGGGTTACATGCTCACTTTCACAGCCATCTCAGAGCCTTTCACTCTGCTCACTGACAAGACTGGGTTTTAAGGGAACTAGGAGTCATTCGAAACAGACAAATCCTCTCCTTGTTGAGAATGGAGAGTGTTGAAAATGGCAAATACTTGCCAAAGCAAACTGAATGTGTATTTGTCATTCATAAAATGTGACATGCTTTTGGGGTCAGTTGAAGCAGGGGTTCAAGTGAGCTCCTAACATTGTTTTCCATATGCACAGTGGGTGGACTATGGAGTAAGGTTGCTCAGGACTTTTTAAAAGAAAACCTGAAATTTGGGCAATGTTTAAGTAAACATTAACAACCCTATCTGTAGACACTGACAGAGTATGGAGCCAACTGGGGAGAAGCTGGAGCCAGGCAAAGCTTAATATTTTGAACAAAGCTTAACAGTTTGAACAAAATTTCATTTTAGGATTTATTCAAAACAGGAGTCAGAGACAAAAAAAAAAAAAAACATACTACTGTTGCTGAAAAGCTGGTTTGACTTTGGGAAAAAAAAAAAAAAAAAAAAAGTCAAAAGGACTTCTGACTGTAGTTTCAGTTATTCCTTGGCCAGCACCCTCCACAAAACCAAACCAAACCAAAAAATAACCCAGAAATATTTACGTTGGAAACTTTTGTCTGATAAAAATGTAGATTGGCAACTCTTTGTGAACATTGTGCATCTGGCACTTTGTGTCCTCATTCGCTTCTGCTGATGTAGCAGCTATAGGTAAACCATGGACTTCCCTCTTTCCAACACGTCATGCTCCTGCTGATGGAGCCTGAGGCTTTTGAAAGCTAACTCCTGGGAGATGGATGGCAGCAGTTCTGAGCAAACATTTTTTAGTATTCAGGTGTTCACATTCTCTGACAAAAGAAATATTTAATCTCTTGCTGAAAAGCGGCCTGTTATGACAGCAAAACCCAAATTTCTCTTAAAAAGAGTTCTGGAGAAAAACTTCAAATAAGCTGCAGGCAAGAACTATGGAAAATAGGAGGAAAAAAAAAAAAAAAAAGAGTATTAAGAGCTGTGATCTGAAAGCATGAGATTTTCCACAGCCCATCACAGGGTAAAATCATTTGAAGTTTGGCATTTAAATCCATTCAGGATTTAGAAATCTTTGTTATAGGACTGAAATCAATTCACTGCAGGCTGATAGAGTAAACAGCAGTTCCTTCTGCCAAATGCCACATTTCTGCTTTTGTTTTGGTCTAATTTTAAGCGTATCAGTCCCTCAAAATGCTTACATTTATTTTTTCTAGTCTCTGCTATTGAATATGGACAGGATTTCATTTTAAGTTCCAAAGATTGTTCCCTGTATCATTATTGGTCATCATTAAATGACCAAAAAAAAAAAAAAAAAAAAGTATGAAGCAGAATTCTTAGTGTTGCATTTCCTGCCAAAATTAGTAGGAAAAGCTGCATGCTCAGTACTTTTGAAAACAAGATTTTTTTTAGATAGCTGTCTAATTAATTAAAGGTTCATGTCTTTTAAAACCTAAAGTTTGATTTGTGAAAGGGAGTTTCGTATTTAGCTTATTCTTTCCCTACTATGGATTCATCCAAGTCCTTAAAATTTCTTGGTCTCTCCAAAATATTTTTTATTGGTGCAAATGCTGTTCTGCAAAATATTTTATATATAGCAACTAACAGTGCAGGCTAAATGATAATGCCAACAACAACAACAACAATAAAAAGCCTCCTGGATCTTAAATTTTACCTGTAATTCAGGTGCAATAGTTATTATTCCTTGTGGGTGGCCTATTAAATTGATGGAGGAAAGCACATGCATTATCATCTCAGTTAAATAGTTGTACATTTTAAGAGGTGAATTATGCCTACTTCCCAGTCCCAGAACAAGGCATGAGCTTGGCTAAGAAGGTTCATTTCTCTCTTGAGGAGACAAGAGTATGCATTGCTCTTAGTTTTGATGCTGGCTGTCAAAGTAGGGCTACCTAAAAATGGCTAAAATATTAATATTACATTAAAATAAAACACAAGAAACTATTAAAACATTAGCTTCTGCAATTACATTTTAAATTACAATTATTAATAATAATTACACATATTTGTTGCTTTGCCACTTCCTGATCTTCTGCAATGATTTTGCCAAGAGTGCATTGTTATTAATAATAGCTACTTCAAAGTTCAGAAAGATTGTTAACAAAGTGCCAGATCATATCCCATCCATAAAATTTAAATTAAAAATATGAACTTACATATCCTGAGTTGCAACCAGCAAAATTTCTGGTTGAAATAATTGTGTGTTATTAAAAGAAAAAGGAAGGAAATAAGACAGATAAATGTGCATGTGCAGCACCTCCTTCCTTTTTTATTTGTTTTCTCTTCCCTCTGAGAAATCTTTGGGTCAATGGGAGAAAAAGATCTTCCAAGTTTCCATTTCCATTACAATTAACTTAATATGGTTAAATAATAAATTAATTCTACCAGATGTTACAAAAGTCAAAAGACATATCACAGAATCACAGAATCACAGAATTTTCTAGGTTGGAAGAGACCTCAAGGTCATCGAGTCCAACCTCTGACCTAACACTAACAGTCCCCACTAAACCATTTCCCCAAGCTCCACATCTAAACGTCTTTTGAAGACTTCCAGGGATGGTGACTCCACCACTTCCCTGGGCAGCCTGTTCCAGTGCCTCACAACCCGTTCAGTGAAGAAGTTCTTCCTAACATCTAACCTAAAACTCCCCTGGCTCAACTTAAGCCCATTCCCCCTCGTCCTGTCAAAAGGCACGTGGGAGAACAGGCCAACCCCCACCTCGCTACAGCCTCCCTTGAGGTACCCATAGAGAGCGATAAGGTCACCCCTGAGCCTCCTCTTCTCCAGGCTGAACAAGCCCAGCTCCCTCAGCCGCTCCTCGTAGGACTTGTTCTCCAGGCCCCTCACCAGCTTCATCACCCTATGACACATGACACTTTTTACTTTCAGTCACAAAACTAATACTCGGTAAAGACAGAAATGGAGAATGGTTAGCCTTTGATCCTGCAGATAATGAAGAAGGGTAGCTCTTCTCAGAGTGGAAATGCAGATAATGAAAAAAGGTAGTTCTACTCAGAGGGAAATTGTTTCTGCACAGAAATTATTTGAAGGCCATATTAATTTTGTTATTTTATTTTATTTTATTTTATTTTGTTTTGTTTTGTTTTGTTTTGTTTTGTTTTATTTTATTATTATTTTTTTCCATGTGGCTTACAAGTAACTGAGATTACTTATCATGCACTTGGCAACAAAAATTATTTGGTTATTGTTGGTTATTGTAGGAAATGAAGTGAGAACAAAATAGAAGAATCGGCTTTCAATCTGTTGAGAAAAAAATAACAAAAAACAAAAAACAAAAAACAACAACAAAAAAAAAACCACCACCAACCAAAAAAAAAAAAAAAAACAACACAACAAAACAAACAAAAAATAAACACAGAAAAAAACACACACTCATCTTTCCCTAAGCAATATGAAGAATTCCTACAGTTTCCTTGAACCCTGGCACACTTGATAGGAACATGTCAATACATTGTTCTTGATAAAGTGCAACACTTACAAAGCAATGTGACAGAATGTATGCTGAAAATTTCTGTCTTTTGAAGACAGCTGGACGGGACATTTGGTCTGACTGTGAAGATTTATTTCTTTTTCTACTCTCTTGGGTGGAAAGAAATTGTTGACAGCTACCAAGAGGTACAGTGGTAGGGGTGGGCTGTGGGAGAAGAAATTGGAGTAAAGGAAATACAAGAATTCTGAGTGCAAATACATTAGCTAAGAAATACATCCAGCCTTTAGGATGAAAAAAAAATATGCTTCTGGAAGTTACAAAGAGTCTAAATAGGAAAACAGCAAGTTACTTTAAGACTGAAGGAGTTAAAAAGGACTTTTTTCCTTAATTAAAGCAGTTTTCAGCCTCTTTGAGAGGATAAGCGATGAAGAAATCAATGACCAGCACAGAGGGTGAAGCAGCTTTGAGCAGCATGACATAGACAGTGTATCTTGATAAAAGTAAAATGTGGCAAAACTAGGCACCACATCTCACAGAATCACAGAATCACAGAATCACAGAATTTTCTAGGTTGGAAGAGACCTCAAGGTCATCGAGTCCAACCTCCAACCTAACGCTAACAGCCCTCCACTAAACCATATCCCTAAGCTGTACATCTAAGCGTCTTTTGAAGACTTCCAGGGATGGTGACTCCACCACTTCCCTGGGCAGCCTGTTCCAATGCCTCACAACCCTTTCTGTAAAGAAGTTCTTCCTAACATCTAACCTAAAACTCCCCTGGCTCAACTTAAGCCCATTCCCCCTCGTCCTGTCACCAGGCACGTGGGAGAACAGGCCAACCCCCACCTCTCTACAGCCTCCTTTAAGGTATCTGTAAAGAGCAATAAGGTCACCCCTGAGCCTCCTCTTCTCCAGGCTGAACAAGCCCAGCTCCCTCAGCCGCTCCTCGTAGGACTTGTTCTCCAGGCCCCTCACCAGCTTCGTCGCCCTTCTCTGCACCCGCTCAAGCACCTCGATGTCCTTCTTGTAGCGAGGGGCCCAAAACTGAACACAGTACTCGAGGTGCGGCCTCACCAGAGCTGAGTACAGGGGGACGATCACCTCCCTAGCCCTGCTGGTCACGCTGTTACATAATCTCCACATAAGCACTTCTGTATTTCAGTTGTCTGAGAGTTCACTTACTGAATATGTCCCCACGTATGAAGAACTGCAGCTGAGCAATTTAAGGAAGTTTTCTTTATCAGATGTATTTGTAGGCAGGTGGTAGTGATTGGCCTGGAAACTGTATGCTCCTTATTTCTCAGTATTTGAATAAAAACAAATATGTTTTCCTTCCTTTGTGACAGCTACATCTAGCATTTTCACACCAACAAAAGGCAGCAGAAGGAATGAAATCTTTAAATTACATTTTGATACAATACATTTTTAATTGGATAAGATAGCTAAAACCAGATTCAGTGTGCTCTATAATATATATATATATTTATATATACATATTATTTTTTTTAAGTAAGAATTTAAAACAAGTGAATCCTTGGGTTTATGGAAAGACAAACATTCAATGGTAAGTAAAGCACAGGTAAAATCCGTTTTAATCATGCTAGCATACTTTGCTTGAGTCTAACAGGGAAAGTATATTATAGATGTAGAAAAACACAAAGAAAGTTTGGAAATTGGCCTATACAAAACAAAACAGCCAAACAAGCTATTTTTCAGGATTATCTCAATTAAAAAAAATAAAAATGTTTATAAACAATGACAAGCTAATGGAAGTTGACTGTTGTCTTCATGATGTAATGTGTTGCAGACAGATAATCATGAAGAGATACTCTTTCTTTCCTCTTTTCCCTTCTTTCTCCCCTTGCTTACTTCTACATCCAATAACCTACTTCTGTACAGCCTGGATTCCATCCCAAATTCCTGGTTTGTATATCTGGATGTTATTCCCTTCCCATAATTCCTCCTCCCACTTACTTACTGAGAAACATTTTATTTTTTTCAACCAGTTTCCTCCTCAGGCTGGATTGCTACTAAAATGAAAGCCTAACAAGAGGAAAAAAGAAAAAAATATATTTTTTCCCCTTGGAAATGTTTTTAATTAATTGGGACATTCTAGGGTTTCCTACCTGAAGTTGATGCCATGAGGGCAATACTGTGCTGATAAGCCTACATGGCTACATACCAGTAAGAAAAAGTACAAGCATATTCTTATTCTGTTTTGTAGAATAAATGGTGCTACTCCAAACTCAGGGACATATGTCACTGAACACAAGAGATTTTGACTTGCATCACCTTAGTCACTGGGTTTTTCTAGCCTGGAGAAGAGGAGGCTAAGAGTCAACTTTGCTCTCTGCAGCTCCCTGAGGGGAAGTGCAGATGGAGGTGCTGGTCTCTGCTGCCTTGTCACTAATGATAAGATGAGCAGTAACAACACAAAGCTGTGCCAGCAGAGGTTCAGACTGGAAATATGGAATTTTTTCTGTATTGTGAGGGTGGTCAAACACTGGAACAGACATCCTAGCAAGGTGATTGATACCTTGTGCCTGTCAGTGTTCAAAGGGCATTTAGATAATGCCCTCAATAATATGCTTTAACTTTTAGTTAGCCCTGAAGTGGTCAGGCAGTAGGACTAGATGATCTTTGACGGTCTCTTCCAACTGAACTATTCCGGTCTAGTCAAACTAGCATGGGTTCATCTTTAAAATCTGCAAATGAGATCTTTGGATCATCTTACCTGAACCCCAGTGAAATCTCTGCAGCCATGCTGCACATCATATTTTGTTCATGTGGTTTATTTTCAGAAAGATTACTAATCAGTTATTGTAGGAATTACTTTAAGGAGTGGTAAGGCTTATTGCTTCTGCTGAGATATTTAATGTCACCCGGTTATGAGTAGAACAATTACATTACACTCAAAGAAAAAAGCATAAAAAACATACACAGATATTGTAAATTATGTATATATGTGTATATATATATACACACATATATATGGAATATGTGTGTATATATATATATATATACATATTCCTCTGCATATCCTCATTTAGGAGATGCCTTTGAATTCACTTCTTGATGTTTGCTCACACACTAAAGAGTTTTAATTGACGGGAGAGATAATGTATTTCTTTAAATAAGAGCTAATGATTCTGGCTCTATATTATGCTCACTTTAAAATTTTATCATTCTGATTTTAAGGAATTTAATTTATTTGTATATTTTAGAGTCAGAGCCAAGCAATTGGAAATATGGATACTACATTCAATACTTCATTTTTCCAGTACAGGAGCTAATTTCACTAAGCAACTATGTATTTTCATTTTCAACATAATAAATAAAACTCTTGCATGTTTTCAGATGATCTGGACAAATACTATCAATGTTTATTGTGTGTTGTTGTTGTTTTTTGTTTTTTTTTTTTTTTTTTTTTATGTTCATCAGTTTATTCACACACTCCATCACTATGCAAGTAGTAAATTGATATGAAAGAGGTTACTCACAGCCTAATGCTTTCATGCTTTCTATGAGTAATATCCTGTAAGTTTTCAGCAAAAATACCCTAAAATTAAAAGTACCCTAAATTTTTTTGCAATTTATTTATTTTATTTTATTTTTTTTTACTGCCTGTAGTCTCAATAGATTTGCCATATTTCACCCTCATTTTGTTAGCCGGATCTCCATCTTCCAAGGCTCTGCTTATAGTTTCTCTGACAATATGTACTTCATTATAGTTTCTCTTTACTGACTTTCTATTTCCCTTCATACTCTGTGTACGCAGCATGTTGCAACTTCACAGTGAAAAAAAATAATTTGCTTTTCTGGTTTTAGTTTAAAGACCTTTTGCCAGTCTTCGTAATAGATTTCAAGCTTATGGTTGATAACATTTGAAATGTTTTTTATATAAATTGAGATAAAATGAGATATTAATTTTAACAATATAACAACAGTGAAATTATTTTATACTAAGAAGTTGGTCAGAATAAATGGCTCTGGAAGTTTTGCATTGTTTCTTTTTTAATGGAAATATTCAATCTAATCCCTTAAAAATAGTATTTCTTTGAACATAAAAGTAATTTTTTGAGAGAATGCAAATAAACTTATAGTTTAAATACAAGTAATTAAATATTTAAAAAAAAAAAAAAGCTGTCAGTAGTTTGTTTGCCCTGAATGATCTTAAAAGAATAACCTAGATCCTTCAAATGATTAATATTGTGAATATTTGCTCAGATATCATAACTATATAAATAAATAATGATATTTAGCTGCTACAATTATAAATAGGCAACAGGCATTAAACTTTTCTCAGTTATGGATCCCTTAAATGTTTTCCACAAAATTTTGGCAGAACATAAGGTTTTATCCATGACATAGGGTACCTGAGGCTGTGAAAAACTGATTAGTGAGTGCGGAGGAGGATGTTTAGTTATATTTCACAGACCTTATAAAAAAGGCCAAAGACCAGTAGTACACAGGCCACAATTTGAAAACCACTGATAGTAAGCTATAAGCAGGACAAGAGCAAAAGTCAGGAATATTTTAAATTGGATTTCCATGCCATTGTCATTAAGGCAGTTGGTTACCAGGATGGATAATTTATGATGGAGTCGTCTCAGCTGTAATGATTTAGTCATAGGATAATGGTTGGCCAAATGCACCAGAAGTTCTGGCAAATTACTTGCTTCAGCAATCCCAACTATTTAAAGATTGCATTTGAGTATTTGCCACTCCTGTCACAGCTCTCCAAGCCAGGAAGTTAAATGGAAGCAAAAGGATAAGCTTATCCTTTGTGCTGCCATGCCAAAATGAATTCTCAGATGACTTCTTCTGTGCCTGCCCATTCCGGACGAGACAAAGCCAACATGCTGATCCCATCCCATATGGAGAAGGTGTGCATGGTTGGAAAGGAGAGCAAGAATTGAAGCAGCTGCTTTGGGGCGAGGGAAGGCCTCTCTCCAGACTCAGTCATCTGCTTCCTCCCAGTTCTGCCAAAGTCATCACATTCTTGAAGGCTTTGCAGCACTTTGCTATTGTGCAAACTCTATCTCTGAAAATTAAAATTGCCAAACTGATTTAAGCTAAATGTGGTATCCTTATCACCATTTTCCTATCATCATGATCAGAAATATGCAGTAGAAGTTGGATTTCTTTTTTAGAATTCAGGTATATCATGTTTTTCCTCTGATGAAGAAATACTTTGACAAAGAGCTAGCTAGATAAAATAGTCTAAACATTACATGGGCATCTTTAAGTGTATAGATGTGAGATTTTTTCCCAGTCAGCATTGTAAATGTATGGAAACCTGAACTGACATTTTAATGAAAACAAATCTGATTGTATTAAGAACAGCCTATACACAGTCTTTATTCTGGCTTATGCTACCATCATGTGTGGGGTGAGGAAGAATGCAAATGACAATCTTTAAAAGTTTAATTTAGGACCATGAGCAATGCCTTAATGACAGCTATAAGGAACAATAACCTATAAAATTATTATGTGTGAGTGCATCACTGCTCAAAACTGCAGTCAAAGTGTAATTACAGGATTTTGTCAAACTAGAGGGCATATCAAGGAGGGTCCCATGAGGCTCTGTTCTGGGCTTGGTAATATGGAACACTGGCATTAGCAGATAGGATGATATACAATAATTTACTTCCAAAATCCACAGATGACACTATAGGGGAAAAGAACTGCAAACACTTTAAAGAGAGTACAACTTCAAGTGATCTTGATAACTCAGAGAAACAGTTCAAAAACACTGAGGTGATATTCAGAGAAGCATACTACAAGTACTGGATTTAAGAAGAAAGTGACAAAAAATGTGAAACAACTGGCTATGCTGCAAGCAATGTTGCAAGAATGAATGTTTACTGTGGAACAGAGACTAAACATGAGTTGAATAACACAACACATATGCAAAAATTGGAAAGCCATTTTATATTCTCAGAATTAGTGATTTCTCAGATGGGGTAGCTGTATCTGCTTCAAAGAGAATAGCTAGAGGAAATGACAAAAGTGAGGTGTTTTAAAAAAATCTTTAAAACATATTGAGAAATTACCAATTTTGTACTTGTTATGTTTCACAATATTGAATATACAAAAAACACCTGTGAAAAGGATAGGCTCATCTGTACTGTGTGTTCATGCAGAGTAAGACAAGAGATGGTAGGGCTTAACCAGCTCTGGGAACCTGAAGACTGGCAAGCAGAAAAAGCTTTTCAGCTGTCTTACTGGTTAACAAGAAACATCATGAGACCTGTTGTTGAGGAGGTGTAAGGAGAAACTGGAAATATATCTGGCAAGGACCTGCCAAATACCCTTGAACCTGCCTCAGAGCAGAAGAATGGGATGGATGATATCTTGATGCCTCAGATTTCCATAACTGCTCACACATCATCTCCCTGGGGCAATTTTTCTTTGCCATATGGCTCATCAAACCATATGAGTGACTGTGGCTCTGTGGAAACATGCTGAATGTCTGGCAAAAGCAACAAAAAAAAAAAAAAAAAAAAAAAAAAAAAAAAAAAAAAAAAGTGTGTTTTTGATATAACCAGAGATCACAAGCACAAAGCCTTAGAGCAGTAATAAGTTTTTCAGAGTGCCAAAATTATAGTTCTCCTCTTCAATGCATTTAGATTTTGTTCAGATCTCTGGAGGAAAAGGTAAATTCAGATTATTATTATTATGATTATTATTATTATTTAATTATTTGTTTATTTTTCTGATGGCTTCAGAATGATTTCAATCCAGAAAATCTGAGTCTCTAAATCTAAGTATACCTCAGAGGAATCAATGGATCTACATATCTTTATCACATTTCTGAATTGATACCATACTATCAAACTGTTGAAAATGTAGCTTCACTTGTAGTAGCTTTACAGTATATTGGGCCCAGGGGTTATTTTTTTCTTTTTGGTAGTTTATCTGAGCAGCTATACAGAGGCAGAGAGCTTTTGGCCAAATCAAAAAGGGAATGTAGGTCCCAGCTTCTTTCTCTAGTGTGTCTTAGCACTCACCTGTACCAATGCCCTGGCAGAGATTTATTTTCAGAGTGTGTTCTTCAGGGAAGCTTGTGCTTACACATGGCTACAGGCTCTTGACATACTAGGCTGATGAATCCTAAATACAGATCCATAAAATGATGTGGCCCAGCTTTATCTCATGGAGACTGGTGTTTGCATATAAAGTGTCAAAACTAACACTCTCTCTTCCAGCAATCAGTATTAGTGCAGCAGATTACAGAGCACAGGTGGTTTGTATCTGTGATAATCAACACTACAGGTAATTTTTCCCCACTATGAAAGCTTGAATGACTTCAGCATAACCAAATTTTAAAAGTACCTTCTATGCAATTTGATGATGAAAGAAAACCCATTATGGAGAAAGTTTGCCCATGAGCTTGTGTCTAGCACCAGCTGTTTCCTTTCATTTAGTATTCTAAAGACATGCAGCTCTCCTGTTCAGATTACTCAGGGCATTGGCTAAATGGATGGAGTGGGACGTGTTATTTGCATATTGATTTGTTTTGTATGGAAAATATTTTGATGAGTTTTTACCTTATTAAATTGTGCATTGTTAGAGTTCGTATATAAATGCAACAATCTCAGACTGGGGAGCAATTTTTGAAATGGAAATACAAACACAGAAAAATACATTTTATTTAATTAATAAACATTGCATATTTAATCAATAATCTCTCATGAATTTAGGGACTGGAAATGGGAGAAATGCAGGATTTAGGAATTTGTAGTTATCATGTGAAAGGAGGTGTAGAGTCTACACTAGGTGTAGAGTCATTTGACATCCCCAGATCAACACAGAGATGCTAGATGAGGCCCGGTGGGCATGCTAGCAAACGGCTTTGTAGACTGTGTGCATAACTTTCATGTAACATCTTTCTGTATTCTTGCTCATGGCAATTTAAAATTTTTACTTATATAAGACCTGAACCTGAACGTGTGCGGGATTTGCTACTCCACCTGGATCCCTACAAGTCCATGGGTCCGGATGGGATTCATCCCCGGGTGCTGAAAGAGCTGGCGGATGTCATCGCGGAACCTCTATCAATTATTTTTCAACGATCCTGGGAATTTGGAGAGGTCCCAGTAGACTGGAAGCTGGCAAATGTTGTGCCAATTTTCAAGAAGGGTCAGAAAGAAGACCCTAGCAATTACAGGCCTGTCAGTCTCACGTCAGTGCCTGGTAAAATCATGGAGAAGTTGGTTCTCGGACTTATTGAGGCGCACCTGGGGGACAAAGCAGTCATTGGTCCCAGCCAGCATGGGTTTGTGAAGGGTAGGTCCTGCCTAACTAACCTGATTTCCTTTTATGATAAGATCACCCGTATGGTGGACCAAGGGAAACCAGCTGATGTGATTTTTTTGGACTTCAGCAAGGCTTTTGACACGGTTTCCCATAGGATCCTACTGGACAAAATGTCCACCATACAGCTAAATAAAAACATCATACGATGGGTGAGCAATTGGCTAACGGGCAGGGCCCAAAGGGTTATGGTAAATGGAGCTGCGTCAGGCTGGCGGGCGGTCACCAGTGGGGTCCCTCAAGGCTCCATTTTAGGGCCGGTACTTTTCAATATTTTTATAAATGATCTGGATGTAGGAATAGAGGGTATTTTGAGCAAGTTTGCTGATGACACCAAACTTGGAGGAGTTGTGGACTCGAATGAGGGCGTAAAGGCCTTGCAGAGGGATCTGGACAGGTTGGAGAGCTGGGCGATCACCAACCGCATGAAGTTCAATAAGAGCAAGTGCCGGGTCCTGCACCTGGGACGGGGAAACCCTGGCTGCATGTACAGACTGGGCGATGAGACGCTGGAGAGCAGCCTAGAAGAGAGGGATCTGGGGGTCGTGGTAGACAGCAAGTTGAATATGAGCCAGCAGTGTGCCCTGGCAGCCAGGAGGGCCAATCGTATCCTGGGGTGCATCAAGAACGGCATCGCTAGTAGGTCAAGGGAGGTGATTGTCCCGCTCTACTCTGCGCTGGTGCGGCCTCACCTCGAGTACTGTGTGCAGTTCTGGGCACCACAGTATAAAAAGGACATGAAACTGTTGGAAAGTGTCCAGAGGAGGGCTACGAAGATGGTGAAAGGCCTGGAGGGGAAGACGTACGAGGAACGGCTGAGGTCACTGGGCCTGTTCAGCCTGGAGAAGAGGAGGCTGAGGGGAGACCTCATCGCAGTCTACAACTTCCTTGTAAGGGGTTGTCAAGAGGCAGGAGACCTTTTCTCCATTAACACTAGTGACAGGACCCGCGGGAACGGGGTTAAGCTGAGGCAGGGGAAATTTAGGCTGGACGTCAGGAGGGGGTTCTTCACAGAGAGGGTGGTTGCACACTGGAACAGGCTCCCCAGGGAAGTGGTCACTGCACCGAGCCTGTCTGAATTTAAGAAGAGATTGGACTGTGAACTTAGGCACATGGTCTGAACTTTTGGGTAGACCTGTGCGGTGTCGAGAGTTGGACTTGATGATCCTTAAGGGTCCCTTCCAACTCAGGATATTCTATGATTCTATGATTCTATGATTCTATAAGTAATCATAAACTAAGATCTGACATGGGCAATTCCAGAAATTTGTGAAAGGTTGTGTAGGATATACAAGTTGTTGTAACAGGGGACCAGATGTAATAAAGAAGCTGTTCTCATTATTTTTGTAAGTGATTATTTAACAACAGTGTAATTAATTACCTTAGATATATATCATTATATAGTATATCAAGTATATATCACACTTCTTGCATTCCAGAAATAAGTGTATTGGTGACTGGAATATGCCCTGTTTAGTTATGTATGTAATTCCACATAAAACCAATGGACACTTGGTTGAATGAAGGTTGACTCAAACTTGAGTGATAATTTCAAGACCGTATCTGCAGCTGTTTGGGTACTTAGAAACCATCTAATGTTGCCGTGTCCAAAGCACAACCATTCTGGCTAATTAGCTTGGCAGAAATCTCTTCTCAATGAAGTTTCAGTACAGCTTGTCTTACTTTCAAGAAAGCCTGATACAATTTCACCAGCAGTCTCCATTGTCTTGTTTGTAGCACATTTTAAGACTTTCATTTTTTACCTTACAATGCCTCTCTCAGACATCAGAGTATCTGACCCATTGAATTTGACTATTTTACAGAAGTTCATCTCAGAAAAATGATACAAGATGGAAACAGCAGTCAAACATTGTAAGAAGACAATATTTATTTTTATTAAATAGAATGTTCCATTCTTTAGACTTGTCATTAATCTGAAACCTCAAACTTTGTTAGTGAAATCCCTGCATTTCTGTTCTTCTATTTTTTTAAACATGTAACTAACCACATTGCTGCTATAGAGTTCTGAATTATTTTTTTTTATATATAACTTACAGAATAACTCTGAAGACCAACAAACTGCGAAGCTGAGAAATTTGCCAGATGGTCCAAGCAGAGAGAATGCATTGCTCCTGCATTTTTAGCAATTAGCATTGAAACAGTGGGATTTGGAATGAATCTGAAACTGGCCTCTTGGGTTCTGATTCTTATGAAGAAAAAACAGATGTATTATTAATAAATCATTATTGTAAGCATTGTACTCCATAGCAACATACATTTTACCCTTGAGGACTTTTTGAGAGACCTCAGTGTTAACCCAAGGCTTAAGCACTAAGCAGCAACTACACAGTAAAGAGTTTTATTTCTCTAAGAGAAGTGGTAGGTTCTTCTTCCTAGTGACCTAGCTGCTGCTCTGTTACACCCCACAATCCCAGTACTTTCAATGGAATGTGAAGTGCAATGACTTTGCCCTCATGCCTCCTCCAGCCTCCCCCCCCTTTTTTTTTTAGGTCAGTTACTCATACATTTCTGTACAGCACTTGGTTTCTCATTCTTGCAACCACAGAGCCAGTTCTCTGTGTGGGAAACAAAGATGAGAACATGACTGTAGAAAGAATTTGTTTGCTTTGAATATCATGAAAGGAATGAATGTCTGGTGGTCTCTTCTACTTGTGGACATTACCATTGATACTACTAGTGAGATTCACAGAGAAGAAATGATGGAAAGACAACAAGCTAGATGTGAGTGTAACTCCCTCTCTGCTCATTGTTCATCAGCTGAAGCTGATACAGCTCAAAACCACATTTTATGAACTGGTCTGATCAAAATCCCAAGTCCAATGTTTGCAGCCTGGTAGAAATCTGTGTCAGAACCTCAAAGTTAGCCTCTCTAGAAGCATTTGGGAGTGTGCGTATATCTCCTGGAAGACACTCTGTTACTCACTCCAATGAAAGAAGGAATGAGGAGGGAGGGATCACAGGACCAAGGCAGGTTTCTTTATCCAGAGGTTTCCATGTTAGCATTCTTTTCAAATGAATATACATGTAGCGGCTGTTTTGGTAAATGTTTGGGAATGACATATGAACTTTGGCATTTATTCTAACAGTCTTTGAAGCCAATAGGAAAAGATTTGTCCAGTGATTTTATGGGGATTTAAATTATAGCTTTAAATGAAGCCCAGGAATGGAAGTCAGCTGCATCTTTAAAATTCAGAGATTTCTTCCACTCCTTCCATCAGATGAGTTCTGGAGATGTGGCCTATCTATTGATTGCTGTCACAAGCTTTTGAAACAGAGGTTGAGAACTTATATAATATCACCCTAAAATAAAGAGGAGAAATTTGCAATGGCCCAAAGAGTAGAAATGGCTAATGTAAAGAAGCAGTTCCTGATCTCTTTACTTTAAGGGGGTATCTCAGAATATACTTCTGATTTCAAGTTAAAGTAGAGTGTACTGGAAAGCAACTTGAAATGGTAGCCTGAAGCTATCAGAAAAGGACGGAAATTTAATTATCTTTTGCTCTGCCATGATGTCATTTCAAGGACATACCTGCATGAAAATATTTATATGAAGAATTGCCAAAATCTCTTAATGAGTGAATGAACATCTCAACTATTCAGCTCAGTGTTTCTAAATAACTACACAATGATAGGGATCAATAATACAGGTATTTCAGTATGCAGGCCAATCTTGCTTTTGAATCATGCTTGAATGTACAATACAAATTAGATCTAATGATTACACTGAAGTTCTGTACATGAAGTATGAAACCTAGAATGATTTATCTCTTTTTAGCTACATGCAGTCTCAATGTAAGCTTATTTATTTAGAAAACAATTGAACCAGATTCACTCCAAATTTCACCAAAACCAACCCAACTACTATACTGCAGCCTGCATTGGAGGCGAACCATTATGTATTTTCCCCAGATCAGCTCCCTTCACTTAAAACTAAGATAAAAACAAATTAATGATGGTAGGCTTTCTAAGCTAACATCAGCTGAGGTTTATGTGTGTATATCCCTGTTCCTTAGTTCATTTTTCTTTATCTGTCTGTTTAAGGGGCTGTTTAATTAGGTCTGACTCATAACAGTCATCTCTTACCAGTATGAATATTTAGCTACATACCCAAATATTACCTCTAGATACTAGGGACATATAGGAACTTGAAGAAGTTATTGATAGTTGAAACATAATAATCCCAATCTTTTGCTTTCAAAAAGGAACCTATAAGGCAGCTGGAAAGCTTCATATTCTAGGTCTCAGGGCTCATAAAGTTAGCAGGTAAGGATAGTGGATTTGACATTTTTTACTGATTTGAGCACTAGGTAGTTTTGTTTTCCTGTGTACTTTAAGTGCAAAGTAGTATTGAATCAAAATAAAAGAACATTATACTTGCTTTACAAAGAAGAATGTGACCAGTCAGTAGGAAATAAGTCTTAATGCAATGGAACAGCATATGGTGAAAAGATTATAAGTAGCAATGTGAACAGTATGCAATAGTATTAGCTATAGCACATTTACAGCTCAGATCACAGAGGATCTATAAGCTGTTTCACTCTCTTTGGGAGCCACCAGGTTACTCAATGCACAGTGCAGAGACTCTTCTTGCTCTGTGCAAAGCAGCTTGGGGCTGAAAGTAGTGCATTAGCATTTGTCTACTTGCCCAAATAAAATCCTAGGCCATCCTGCTTTCTAAATGCATGATCTCTTTATCTGGTTACTTGGGGAAGAGGGAGTGGGATTGTTGCTATTAGTTCTCTTTTAACCTGTATTTTTTAAGAGAGGGTAAGCCAGATTGGCTTTCTGAAACAAGTATCTCTCTGCAGGGGGATTCAGCCCTGAGCAGAAGGAACCTGTACATTTAAAAAAGATATCTAATTCTATCCTGTGGTTCCTGCTACAGTGACCAAGTGACTAAATCCTTTAGTACTGCTGTCTAGTCTGCAGGATGCACAGACTCTTCTCCCTCCCTTTTTATTTTTGTTGTTTTTGCTGTTCACACCCATTGGTGAGAACAATATCATTAATTAATACAGACAACCTCCTTCCTCTTCCTTTTTTTTCCCTGACACATTCTACTTTGTACTCCCTTGTGGTAACATCATTATCTACCATCTCAATACACTTCAGTCACTAAAAGCCAGTGGTTGCCAAGAGGTAATTTTTGCATTTCCTGCCAGAAATTGCTGTGAGCTTCCCTTCCCTTCCCTTCCCTTCCCTTCCCTTCCCTTCCCTTCCCTTCCCTTCCC
The DNA here is from genome assembly GCF_964211825.1 of Aythya ferina. Classification (NCBI taxonomy): domain Eukaryota; kingdom Metazoa; phylum Chordata; class Aves; order Anseriformes; family Anatidae; genus Aythya; species Aythya ferina. The sequence goes on from NC_140297.1 coordinate 86,135,781, forward strand.
TTCCCTTCCCTTCCCTTCCCTTCCCTTCCCTTCCCTTCCCTTCCCTTCCCTTCCCTTCCCTTCCCTTCCCTTCCCTTCCCTTCCCTTCCCTTCCCTTCCCTTCCCTTCCCTTCCCTTCCCTTCCCTTCCCTTCCCTTCCCTTCCCTTCCCTTCCCTTCCCTTCCCTTCCCTTCCCTTCCCTTCCCTTCCCTTCCCTTCCCTTCCCTTCCCTTCCCTTCCCTTCCCTTCCCTTCTCCTTTTCTTTTTTTATTTTTTTTTTCCCTACACAACCATTCTTGTTTTTTTGTCAAGTAATATATCTCTACTGAGCTATGTGTATGGATGCATATGCAGATTTAAACTTCTTATTAATACCAGAACAGTAGGTCATGGAGTTCATACAGTCTGATGAGACTTCCTGATCAAGCCTCTACTTGCCTTCCCTCAGGATTTGCGAGAAGCTAGGAGCTGTGAGAAACAGCAGAAAGTGCAAGGCCATTAATCATGCGGAGCAGGCAGACTAGTAGATATGCCGTGTCTTCATTCTCACACCTGTACCATGCAGTCAACCAAAATCTTTTGGCTGAATTAAGTAGTGATATCGATACATCTGTCTTCTTCATTTTGGCATGGTTTCAGTAGGCTCCATTTCAGAGCATAGATTTCTGTTGGGAGTTACTACAGAAAAACAAAGATAAAGAACTATTGAAATTGAAGCCAAACCATAAGCCAAAAGTAATTCAGGTTTCCACTTCTTGCAAGACTGAATTTTATCCTTCTTACAGTTGGCCAGCATGGTTAGAATCCTGTGGCTTTTTTGTCCTTTACTCCTATTTTCCCACTCTGATATGACTGGGAACATAGAAGTAATCTTCAGAAAATCCAGTCTCTTTTAAATCAGTTGTGAATGCACTCAAGATCTTTGCTAGAGACAAGGATAAGAAATCTATTAGTTTCTTACTATGAGCTTAGATACTGCCAGCACAGTAGAAGCAAATTCTTCCAGCCCTGAAAATGAAGTTTCTTATAATGTGTTATAAAGGGCAATGTCAAATTGTTTGACATTACCTGACAAATCTCAACTAAGGGCCACATTCCTACACTCTCAATATGGAGAGCAGAGCTTTAAGCAGGAACAGTTCTACTGAGGACTTCAGGTGTGAAGATACAGAAACTACTGTGAACCTGAAAGATACCCAAACTCAACCTGAGAATAGCCATGTTTCTGCTTCATAATCTGTCTTGTAAAATGAAAAATATTTTACCATGTCTTTTTACTTTCCCCAAATACTCAGTTTTATTTATCTTTTCACCTTTTGAAATTGTTTGTTAGATAGCTTTGAAATACATATTTGAGCTATGTTTGCATGCTCTCACTAACAGAGGTTTTGTTTGGGGAATCAAAGTGTTTGTTTAAATTTTGGAGTCTGCTACTTGGAATTTTAGACTGAGCACTTTCACTTGAATTCATCCCATCTAATGTCAGCCACTTCTCTGTGACATAGGACCTTTCAGAGTGTGTCAGCCCACCCAAGATCTACAGCTTTTACTGTCTACACAGAACTTGTCCAAGGAAGTGTCCAAGTGTAAAAGGCATGATAAATCTCAAACATGGCGATATTTTTGTTCCCTAGACAGTGATATCTTTGTCAAAGTTTTTCACTGAAGTACATTCTTCTTGTCTAAAGAAATAGTGTGTTTATTTGTTGTATTAAATGCACATTTTCTAGAGGCGCAAAAATCACTGCTAAGCAAAGACTTGTACAGAACAATATTTTGTCTTAGCAGTTCAACTTGCTTTAAAATTACAAGACAGCATGTCACTGTCTGATGGAATAAATATGTGGAAAAGCTGACAAAAATTGAACAGAATTCTGATCATTAAGAAATTTTATTTTATTCTGGCACATTTATCTGAAATCATTAATGGGATTAGTAAAGAAGAATGTATATTTTTCCACAGGTGATAAAGAAACTAAGTAAGAAAAAATCATCAAGTGTGGGCATGAGGGGATCTTTTTTACTACAGTGAATGAAGAATGAAGTGCTAATATCTGAACCAGTATGACAGGTACTATGTCTACTATCTGTCTTGCACATTGTCCCAGAATAATGCAACTCTAGGTGTTTTGTTCTCACTGATTTTCATTTAAATGATTCCTGCAAATTATATATAGTTTCAAAATGACCTCAGTAAATCACTTGAGAATAACTATTTTAACACTGTGCAAAAAAATGCACCAACTAGTGTCCAACATTTATTGTTGGAATAGAAGACAGCATCCTCATTAATTTAAGTGAAATAACATAGTATTTATAAAATCAGAAAACTCAGTGACTTAAGTAAAATTTTTTGACCTAAATAGAAATTGTGATGGAAATTTAAGGTTTTACAGAACCAGAGTTGTCACATGTTAATCTCATAAATCTTTGAATGTTTTTCTGACATTTAGTTCATATGGCCATAGGGATATTGAAAGAGTAGCTACTAGGATGCTTATTCCATCTATGTGGCCTTTAAAAATTATTTTCATTGGAAATATCAACATTTTATTCTACGTAATCTGTCAAAGAAGCATTATTTTGACATCCACAGATGACTTTAAGTTTAAGCATACTAGGTAGTGACACTGATCCCAGTTTATTCCTCATGGTAGTGGGTCTTGCTTAGGCAGTCTGCTTTGTTTTGCATTTTTTATACTCTTCATTAATTATTTCAAATGATTACTCTTTTTCTTGTTATTTTTAGATCACTAGATACTTTATTTTCAAATTGCTGTGTAAACTGTCCTACTGTTAATCTTTTCATAAATCAGCCCCTTAAGCCTGCTAACCCCTTTTTATATTCTTTTCCATGGTCCCAACTGATAGTACATTTCTAGATACAAGACACTGTGAGCTGTGCATGTTTGTGCAGTGCGGGAGCATATCAACTCTTGGTTCTGCAACTCTGCTTACACTGGCTGAAACCAGCCTGTACATAGATGCCTAAGTTTGTGAGATACCATTTTAACGTTGGCAGCATGTCTTTGTTAGAATATGTGACAAGGTAATTTTTTATCATTGCATTTTATTCACTTCCACACTTCAGACAATACTGTAGACCATAGCAGTCAGAGGAAACCTGCTGAGTTTGTTGGCAATTGGAGTAGTGAAGAATGTAAATGAGGAGAAAAGAGGTGTGCTTCTGCAAATATTTAGTAGAGCCATGGCATTAGTCCCCTCTCTGACTGGCAGCAAGACAAAGAACTGCTTGTTGGCAGCAGTCAGCACTTTTTGCAATAAATTTGTTCAGCTTTCATTTCTGCTCATCTTCCCAAAATGCTCAATATTCTGTGCTGAAAAGGATTGGCTTCCAGGCAGCAGTATGCAAACCAGAGAAAAGTATATGGAAAAAGGGAAGGAGGAGGACCACAGGATAGATGATAGAGCATTTGGCAGCCTAAATGTTATTTATATTAAAGTGTGACAGATACAGGATCTTTGGTAGAGGCAGGGATGTGAGAATGGTGCGTATATAATCTGAATTCTTGAAAAGGATAAAATAGGACAAGGCAGAATAAATAGGCAGAGTTCATAACATGGTTAGGAAAGATAAAATGAAGGATCACTAATGGGATGTAGGCAGCTGCAAAGAGGACTCTGAACGGTGAGTGTGTGAGAAGTGGAAACAGTGCAAACACAACCTCTGCTTGGAATAGCATGGAGGACACTGCAGTGAGACACAGGAGGTAACACAAAGTTCCCAGTATGGTGTTAGGGAGAGGGAGCTGGAGGCAACGCATAGCACTCAAGGTGTGAAGAAGGCTGGGAAAGAGCTTGTGAAATAAAGCACAGAAGAGTCTAAAGAGTCCCTGAAGCCAGTAATGTCCTGGAATCTGAGGTGCACAGTCTTCTTTTTACTCTGAATTTGCTGTCTGATTGTACTGTCATATGAATCCTCCATCACGTGAGGATTATGTACCTCCATCATGTGCCTACCCTTCATCATGAGTTGGCATTCTGGCTCTTCTCTAAGAAAATGTACACAAAGGTTGTTTAGTTTAGAATGGAAGTGTTTCCTATTTGTTACATTTGTTACTGAAATGTCTGTTATCTCCACACTCATTTCTTTGATGAATTAGATTCCTAAACCGTGGAATCAAATTGATAAACTTGTTTTAGAAGCAGTTTGAGTTGAGCAGGGAGTCATTTACTTCTCAAAAAGCCAGTTATGGGCCAATAATTGACCTGGTACTTTTCAATGAATGTGAACTAATTGACATTGGAAATGGGTTACCTAACTTCCTGAAGGTACTTACAATTTATATGAAAATGAACAGGAAAAGATTTGTGAGGGTGCTCAAAGGACAATACTGTAATTGACATTTGTGAAAAGTGTAGATTTTCCCACTTCTCCCTCTGAGAACCTGGATGGAAGTATTTCACTCTTTTTGCTCTGAAGTATGTGGCAAATCATTGGTTTTGAGCTTTCTAGATTATGGGAACACTGTGAAAGTGTGGAAGTGCAGGGGAGGAGATTAAAAAACACAAGTTTCCGTTTCAGTTGTCAGCTTCATTTTTCTAAGCATAGCTTCAGTTGAATTACCAGCAATCACAAACCATCCAAGTGAACACCTTTAGGTTACAATTCCAGAGGGCTGCTCTCTGTGTTTGCTCTCTGACAATCTCTGCTCTCCTGTCCCTTCAGTCTTGGTGGAATACCTCAAACACCATCAGACCACATACTATATGAAAAGCAGCTGGATGGGAATTTGGAGCACAGTGTCCTCTCCTATGCAATACAGCATTCTTGCCAGTCTGAGACAAACCTTTCCCTCACTCTCCTGCCCTCCTCTGATCCATGAACTGAGCTCATGTTTGCTGTGGCACTTTGGTAGAGCAATGGAGGAACATGTTATGAGGTGAGTTGCTGGCATCCTCATTCCTCAAGTGCAGAGGAATTTTTAATGCATTGAAGTTTCACAAGTTTGCTCATCTGGCATTCCTTGCTTAGCAATAGTCAGATTTGGAATGTGGGAAAATCCACTTGTAAAATGAACACAAACTCCATATTGAATTGAGAAAATGGAAATGTTCAAAATAGGTAGTGTAGCTGATGAGAGTCAAGGTGCAAAAATGCCCATACTGCTAAAAAAATAGCTGTAGACATAGCTATTGTCAGATTTGATGAATCCTGTCAGAAAGACCTACACACAAGATAGAGATAGGTGACTAAAGGTAACATACTCTGAAGTTGTATGTCTTTTCTTTTTTTTTTTTTTTTTTAATCCGTGTTCTTCCTTCATGTGCTGATTCTGCAGTAAACAAAACAATAAGGGTATCCAGGCTGGTTACATAAAGCCAAGTTCTTCTCGTCTCAAAAATATGGTTCCACAAATGGACACAAATGGTTGACTACTGCTGCAAATATTGTACTAAGGAGAAATAGCTCATGGTCTGTTTACTGGAAACCTGTTTCAAAGGTTATATGTTCACTGTTCCATGTGAGTAGTTAGTTGAAGCATTTTGAATAGTGAGAAGAACTATTTGGTTTAGTTGAACTATGCTCAATTTTGGTTAAAGAAAATATCCAACTAAACTTCAAAACGGAGGTTTTAAACATGGACTTAGAAAAAATTGACATATTGCTTTCTTAGTCTAGAGGATATTGGTTCAGCACATTTCCTCTGCAATAAGCTACACTTTTTTCTTTCCAGATTCGTCTCTTGGACTTAATATCTGAGTTTCAGCTAACTTCTCATTGTATTATTTCACTTTTTTCACTTTTTTTTTTTTTTAAATCTTCTTTTGTCTCTTCAAATTTTCGTAAAATCATAGAATATCCCGAGTTGGAAGGGACCCATAAGGATCATCGAGTCCAACTCCTGGCACCACACGTCTACCCAGAAATTCAGTCCAAATTTTGGATGTCTGTAGTTCCCTTTATATTCAGCCACTCTCATAGGTATTTGCAGTATCTATCCATATGTTTCAAGTGAATTTCTTTAAGTTTTTTATTTGTTCTGTACCCTAAAACACTAAAGTTAACTTGTCATATTCCCAATGCATGTGTTTGCCCCCTCCATTAACTCTCTACATGTCAAGGTCCTTAGTGAAAAGGTTTTATGTCAGTGATCTTACACAGGGTGGATATAAATTAATTTTCAGACATTATTTAAATGACAACAAACCTAAATAGTTTTCATAGACCCTTCCAGCTTTCCTACCACTTTCCTAAAACAAGAAAGAAAAGAATCATATTTGCATGGAGACATTTTTTTTTTTTTTTATAAACCTTTCTGAGTGCACCAGTGATACATTTCTGTGCTTGTCCTTTGGCCATCACAAAAATGAAAACTATGTCTATGTTTTTATTAATTCTTATTTAGATTTTGAATCAAACTAATATTCTTCCACTCTCAGTATATATACATGTTTGTTTGTCTTAATTAATGAGACCACACAGACTCACTTGTCTTGGAGGGCCAGCTGCCCTGGTGTTCTTGTGGCTGGTAATGGTCAATAGCAGATGTCTTGGCCAGAGCATGAGCGCAAGTCCAAAATGCAATGCTGCTTTCCCATCACACCCTCTCAGTCACCAGCAAGTGACTCTTCAGAGTCTTCATCAGACAGGGAGCTGTCTTCATACTGAAAAGTTTTGGTAGGATTCTTCTTTCACAGCTTTGTACAGTAGCTTGATCAGCCCGTGAATTCACAAACTCCTGCACCAAGGGATTTCAAAAACTTAGGTACATACTGAGTGTACATAAGCGATATTCTAGTCCAGTTAATCTTGGATGAAAGTATACCAAGGTACTGATTTAAAGTAAACTGATAAGTCTTTTCCTTTAATTTCTTAGCTGTTTCTTGGCCTGTTCCACCTTAAAATAACTTTGCTTTATACCCACTCCAAAGAGATGAAAGCCCTGAGGAGAACCAGGCTAGGAAAAGCAGTTCAGTCAGTTTATAAAGTTGAGATTGACCAGGATTGGAGTTTAAAAAAAAATGTAAGCCCAAAAGACTCTACTCTTGCTCTGTAATGTAGTCAAATAAATATATCTGGGAACAGTAGATTAAGATATGAATTATGATTAAGATGCAATTAAATATTTACATTAGTTTTCACTAGTCTATGATTGATTTGTTTGTCTGAAATGGACATTTAATGGGTTGAGCGCTGAGCCAATGATGAGTCATAAATTGCACATCCCAGGAGGCACACCACACCAGGCCAGGCTCAGAAACAACCACTCAGGCAAAGGGGTGACTCCTGTCTCCTCCTGAGTTCAGTGGAAGCAAGAGATAGCTAGAAAGTTAAAAGTATATTGGTTTGTTTCCTAGCAAGGGGAAAAAAAGAAAAGAAAAGAAAACAAACAAACAAAAAAACCCACATGGAGAACAGACGCTGCTTCCTTATTTCCCATCTGCTCCAGCATATATACATGTTCTGCTTAAACTTCAAGTATGGCCAGCTCACAACAGAGTTCTTTTTGCCGCTTAATCCCTGTGTACCTGAACAGCTACTGCATTCACTAGGGTTTGACGTCAAGGTCAATACTCCCATTAAAGTTTAAACCTCAGAGTACTGAACAGTCATTCTTAATGTAACATTAGCTAGGACTTGTTCATGTGTATTGAATTTGTATCTTGTTTAAAGAATGATTAATCAGCTTTCAGAACACTCTACATGTTGGAAAAAGGAAAATCTTTTCCCTGTATTCATGTGAATTACAAAATATTTTTCCATTTCCAGTCCTGATGTAATTGTGACTGAGTGGAAGAAAAAAAGGAAGACAAGAGTTAAAATGATGTTAGAAGTGTAACAAAAGACATTTTAATTGGCTAAGAAATAAAAACAAATGAAACATTTTCTATACTGGTTGAATTGCTTCTAAAAAAATTATGTCTTGATGTAACTTCTGGTTTCACTGTTAGAGGATCTCTGCTCTAATCCAGTTACGGTATTTTAGAAGAGGATCACAGCATCCTTGGGTTACTTTGAAGGTGATGAAGGAGACACCACAAAATAATCCTTTCAAATAATAAATATACATGTTCTTATCAGATTAACTATAAAAAAATGTCCAGTATTGCACCTTTCCCCACTTTATTTATCCACCCAAGTCTGCATATTTTCTGAATGACAGAATCCATTTCCTTTTGAGTACAAACCCTTTTACAGAAATGAATGATGCCACGTATTTAGTACCATAAGTGTTTTATATGCTGTTTTAGATCATTACACAGAATGAAAATTAAATCCAACACCAGGTTCTTTTCCTCGCATAGCAAAATAAAGTTCTGATTAATATATGTATTCATTATGTTCATCCAGACATAGAGGTCTGCAAGATTAATAGATTAACTAGGGGATAGAACTGAACATACAGAAGAAAAGCCATTGATATTGTCCTAAAAACAGAATTGCTAAGAGGGTGGAAAGAACCAATTATTTTGGTGAAGCATGTGTAAGGGGGATAAAGGTTGGTAAAACATTGTCTTTGTCACAGTTATGATGTTGCTAAAGACTCAGAAATATTAAAAGTTTTTGTTTGTTTGTTTGTTTGTTTTTTCCAGAAGAAGATAAAGGATAAAGTTCAATAAACCAGAGACTAGGCTTCCAAGGAAAGTATATGAAGAATGTGATCATAATCTATCTGTAAAGTGAATGAACAATAGAGATCAGAAGCCATTTAAACCAATGGGACACGTTTTCCAGAATGCATACAGAGCATCCAGGAGGACTTGAAAATGCACAGAAAAAAGAAGAAAAAAGAATTAAAAAAAAAAAAAAAAAAAAAAAAAAAAAGATATATGAGAAGCTTTGCTTATTTTTGGAAAGCCTTGCCATTGAAACAGTGGAACTGCAGGCAATAAGCTGCAGCAATATATTAACATTCACTTGGTGTCCAGTCTGCAAATTAAGTGGAAACAGAAGTATGTTCCCTGTGCGACCAGAGTTACAATAAAGGAAAGTAACCACTAAACAGGCTTATATATTCAACAAGCTATTAAGACCACGAATTAGTCCTCTTACAAGGAAGTCAATTAAAAGGTTTGCAATGTTCAGTTGGGTCCTACTGATTCCTTATTACCTCTTTTAATTCTGGCTGCAGACATGTAGAGGAATATCAGATCAAGGAATGTTTGCAAGAATGAAGCTGGGGGGTAAGGAGGGGTCATTTTACATTCTGCCATAAGGAACACAGTAAGATAAGGGGAAACACAGATAAATAATTTAACTGTTGAATCTACAGTTTCTATTTGCAACATGTCCATCAGTATCACAGTGTTAAAAACTTACATATTTGTTAATTGCTTATGAACACACATTTAATTGCTTATGAACACTTCAGTTAACATTAATTATAATATGCCAAGGTAAGAATACCTCTTTAAGAAGCTGTAAGAAGTAGGAACAAAGAGCAAGATAATAAGTTTTTATAGGAGAACCAGATAGCTCTGAAATTACCTTCCAGTTCAGTTGCTCACACATTTGGTTATAGATAGGATGAAACATCTGTCAAGGATTTGCTTCAGACAAAACAATCTTGGGACATTTGGAACTGAAACTCATGAGAATTTTTTTAATTTTTTTTTTTTCTTTTTCTCCTCCTGTATGAGTAATCAATATAATGATTTTACTTGTGACATTTCACTCACTTCATGCTATAAACTAAGGCCTTAAAATTTTGTTTGGGAAGAGCAACGACTTTATCATCAGGGTGTACAATCTCCTTTCCTAAAAAATCTGCTGACATCGAAGCTATGCTGAGGGAAGCTGAGTACTCATGGGAGGACAAAGAACTGGGGCAAGAATGTACGAAAGGTAATCATTGATCAAGGACCCTGGCATTGTCAATGTGGGGAAATCCAGAGTTGGGGACCCTAAATAGACTAAAGTGGGAAGGGTTAGGCCATCAGACTGGAGTCAGAATAGGAAGTCTGAAGTATGTAATGAAGTATGTAATGAAGTATGGGATGAGGTTCCAAGGTTAGGAGAGAGACGACTTGGGTCTAGACCATTCCTCATTTTATATTTTTATAGCTGATTGATCCTACTTCAGTTGGCACTTGTCTGCACCAAATTTTATTTTTCTTCAAACCCCAGATGACAGACCCATTTTTTTAATAAGTTTTGCATCTGTTTTTCAGTAGTTTTATTTAAACCATGTTTCCTTGGCTCTTCAAGGATATCATCTCCTTACATGTACAGCAGGAAAAGAATTTTAACTGTGTGATCACATTTTCTTTGTACACAGAATTCCACTCTTGGGATGAATTAGGGTGTGTGATGAGAAAGGAATATTTTCTGAAGGATAACTGTTTCATTTGTAGCAAAAGTTGAAACCTGTGCAACGAGTGGATAAGAAGTTGCGGGAAAAGAATGAATAATGGTCTCCTGTTTAAGGCTGTTGAAACCCATCCAAGAGATTGGATTCCAAATGAACATCTGCCAAAAAATATCAGTGTGAATCTGGGCAAGTCATTCACCCAATCTTCACTCAGGTGTTTGCTGGTTGTGTTTATTATCTACTGATAGCCATCAGTATAACTGGGATCATACTGTTTGATTTGCAGGTGTGTCAAGTACTCACAACTCAGACTGCAAGTTCTATTATATAAATCTTTGAATCACAGGATCATAGAGCATTTTGGGTTGGAAGGAACCTTAAAGGTCACCTAGTTTCAACCCCCCTGCCATTGGCAGGGACAACTTCCACTAGACTATGTTGTTCAAAATCCCATCTAAACTGGGCTTGAACACTTTAGTGTATGGGGTGTAAAGGATTTGAAGATTTTGAAATACAGGTTTGTTCCAAATTAGTATCTATTCCTCAGGTTAAATAATTTCTGGTGGGCCATTTTTTATTGAACATGGAATTTCAGGTAGTTTAAACAGTGTAGTTCATTTTTAGATTGCATTATCATAGAAAAACTCTATAATATTTCTAAAAGCTTGAAGCTCCATTAAAAATAAAATAAAATAAAATAAAAATATCAAACCCCAAATTAGGCGTTTTGACTTTTCCAAAATTCAATGCTCCTCTCAAGATGAAATTTCAGTGAGTGCTGATATAGAACCATGTTTGCACAAAGCATGACTTGAAGGCAATTGTCTGTTCCAGGAGGTAGAATTTCATTTTTGCTTCCATCACTGGTTTCAATTATTATATTTCCATTTACAATAATAAGTCAATGGCATAGGGTCATGAACACACTTTGCTTTATAACATTTATATTCTGTCAGTCTCTTGGAGTCACAAACAGATCACTAAATTAATGCTTATTTTTCACCTTAATGCATCCATATATCAGTTTTCCAGATAATAATAATAATAATTAATAATAATAATAAACAATTCTTGAGTTTAGTGGAAATATTTGGAGATAAAGAGATAACAGCAACAGCAGTAATGGAAGTGCCTATAACATTTCTGTCTTTTTAGGAAGATTTGAGTGCTGTGGAATAAATAAGACCTGGGGCCATGCTACATGAAATGAAATAAACCAAGGAGCTTATCAGTAATTAAACATTGTTTAATCTGTACCCTGATGTAGCTGAAGTGACATTGACAAAGCAATATGCGATCATGTAATCAAAGAGTACCACCATACATTAACACCAAGGAACTGTCTTTAAATTCCGCAAGGAATTGAATTCTGAGATTTGCTGTCTTTGATCTGTAAGCTTGTAAATGAAGAAGGATTGAAAATTGGAAACCTTAAAATTGTTGCCAAGATAGAAATAAATAAATAAATAAATCTGTTCAGATTGTTAAAGACTTTCATGTAGTTCTGGTAAATTTAAAGAAATACTATGTATAGGTAATATAGGGGAAAAAAACAGCTTATATTTATTTATAGTTTACTTGCTTTTCAAAGTAAATTGTTCAGACTACTTAAGAAAACCTGTGGAAAATATGTACTACCCTAATGTTTCCAGTGCCAGCAGATTTCAGGAAAATTCTTTTCTGTCTGCAAAGCCTTACCTATTAATTCTAGGTCTAGCAGCAGGCTCTGAAATGCAGCTTTAGATTTTCTGATATGCTATAATAGTCTAAATATTTTTACATAAGATTGGAAAGAAAGCAGTAAATACCAGATATTACAAATTCTTTATAAAGAGTGTTTCACTAGGCTTTTAAGTTGTAACCTACTGAAGCTAGTAAAGGAATGTTGAGAACATGTAAGTACTGTTAAATGAAAAGAAAGATACTTTTGCAAAAAGCCTTTCTCTCTTCCTAAGGAACACAGAGGAATTATTTTCAGGGAATCTCAAAGAGGCCAGCACTCAGATTTTCAATGCCATCCCAACCTGAGAGAGAGATAGAGGACTCTTTTCCACTTCCCCATATCTCTTTCCATGATAATAATAACAACAAAATCAGTTTGAGCTTTACAAAGGATATAAGAATAGTCTGATTAGAAAAGGGTTATTTTTGCAAACACAGTACAGATTTCAGAAAACTTTTTGGAAAAAAATATATAAGTCTTTCAAACTTTTTCTGTCAGAACTATAAAAATTTATTACGATTATTTCCATCATAATGACAATTGTTAGAAAAAATAATAAATACAATGTTAAATTTCTCAATATCTATTGAACAAAAACCTGCTTCAGTGCAGAATATCTATATTCACTTGAGGATTAGCTGGCTATAAGGCGTTATTTGTGCAACAGACCTTCAAAAGTAAGATAGACAATGCTCTCCTCTTCTGAATTTTTTAGAACTCCATTTGTCTGTGGGACAGTTTATGTTAACAAATCAGTTTAAGACTGGTGAAAATTCAAACACTGCATTTGGGTTGACTTATTTATAAAAACAGGTATGTTTGGAGTAACTAGAAACTGAATTTGAACTTCTGTTGAAAGCTAATTTAACCAAATATCTGAGCAAAAGGAATGAATACAAGAAAGACCTGAAACTAGAGTGGATCTTTTCTGAGTATTTTCCACAAGGCACTTGTACAACACTGCAAGTACATGAGCGGAGGAAGCTGCCAGCACTGCCATTTTAACTGTTAAGCCAACAAAGAATGGCTGATAGGCAAATTCAGGGGACCCCTGAAGAAATGTTGTCTCTTGTAAGGGTATGGAAGGAGGAAGGCAAAACGTCTCTGGATGAAACATGCAGAGCAAAGCTTTCTTATATTTCACCTTCAGTTGCTTTGCTCTCTTGACTCACTCCCCTGCCTTTTTCAAGCAAAAAATAGTAGCAAGAACACAAAGAAGGATGCTACCTGTACCATGGAATGTTACCTGCTGTTTCACTGTTACGTCTGTAATATAATGACATCACCTTAATACTATCACCATGGCCTGAAGGTCCAGAGGAAAAATGTGTAAACTCCACAAATGATTACATTTAACCATTTTTTCTAATGATTTAATATTCTGAAATGTCATTCATTTTAAATAGTGGCAGACTATCCTACTTAACAGTACAACCCTTGGTAGAGGGTGACTGTATCTTCACATTGGGGGATATTTGAATTCAACCATTTACCTTCTGGATTTATCTGGGAGAATACTGCGGAGTTCTATGTAGCCTATGCACAGATAACCCTAAAATTGTCTTATCTGAAGGTACTTTCCCATGTGTACAAGCTGGGAACAATATTGTCTGTGTAAGCAGAAACTATCATTTTGACTTAAATACATTTTCTCAATACAAAGAGTAGCTCAAAACTCACTTTTGCTACACAGCTGGACTTTTGCTAATAAATTAAAAATAAAAACCACTGTTTATTAGTAAAGGAAAAGTCTAAGTTTATTATTTATGCTAAAATCTTTTTGTTTCTTTAAAAGTGGGACTTCCCAGGTTGGGCTTGGATCACCTAAATCTGTCAGGTGGGTAATACCCCTCACCTTTACGCAATGTCACAGAAACAGACTGACAATGCTATTTAAAGGACAAGGCAACAGTGTGGCAATATATGTTTAAGAGGTGTTATTCCTGATCAATACAAGTGTCATTTACTACTTCAGGAGACAGTGTAGGAGTACTAATTTGGACGCTTATAGGCAGCTCTAGGTCTAGAGCTTGTATAGAGCTAATATGTGGTGCAGGGGACTGCTCAGAATGCCTATAATAGGTTTCTGCACTTTTAACCTATAATATTACTTGCCACATGCAGAAATCCTAGAAAGATGAGCGTCCTAAGGTGTCTTTCTTATACCAGACAGCGTAAAGACCAATTTTCCTTCTGTCTCCACCCAGTGTTAATAACAAGACAAAGAGATTGCTAATTCATGCTGATGAGCAATCAAAAACATGACCTTGAAATAGTTGGTGATGGGAGGTTACGAGGAGAACAAGAAGAAGAGAAATCTGGGATTAAGTCTGTGTCTCCTGGCAGATGTGAAATATCAAGGGAGACAACAGAAGCAGGAAGCAAAGCTAAGCGTAGATGGAGAGCAGCAGTTTCATGTTCTCATACCACCAGAGAACTACTGAAAAATAAAATCGAGCCTTTCTATGGTTGGGCTAACAGCTGCTGGTTGCTAGAGGTCATGTGTATCAGCTGTGTATCACTGCTGAGAATCATACTTGGATTAGGGCAAGTTGAGGTACAGATGCAAGGAAAATCTTTTCATGCAAAGATGCTTGCTGTTAAGCCAGTTTGAACTGCTTTGTACTGGAGAAGAGACAGAGTAGTTACATGGCAGCCAAGAAGTCATTTCTGAGGTCAGTTGTCATCCTGCTGACTGACCAGACTTTTGGTGATGTGAGCACAAAGCTTCTTTTAGAAATTAGCTTTTCTGGTGCCAGACCTTCTAGTTCTATCCCATGTACACCATGCAGTATATGCTGTGGAGTGTCGTGGTTTAACCCGGCTGGCAGCTAAACACCACGCAGACGTTCGCTCACCCTCCCCCTCCCTCTCTGGGACGGGGGAGAGAAATGGAAAGTGAAGCCCATGAGTTGAGATAAAGACAGTTTAATAAGACAGGAAAATAATAATAACAATAATAATAATAACAATAATAATAATAATACAATGGTGATAATAGTACTACTACTAATAATATGTACAAACAAGTGATGCACAATGCAATTGCTCACCACCCGCTGACCGATGCCCAGCCTAACCCTGAGCAGTCCGGCCCCCTCCCCCGGCTAGCCACCCCTATATATTGTTTAGCATGATGTCAGATGGCATGGAATACCCCTTTGGCTAGTTTGGGTCAGCTGTCCTGGGTCTGTCCCCTCCCAGCTCTTATTGCACCCCCAGCCTGCCTGTTGGCAGGACAGAGCAAAAGGCTGAGATGTCCTTGGTTTGGTATAAGCACTGCTCTGCAACAATTAAAACATCGGGGTGTTATCAGCACTCTTCTCATTCCGAGCCAAAACACAGCATTCCACCAGCTACTAGGAAGAAAATTAATTCTGTTCTAACTGAAACCAGGACAGGAGAAAGAACAGAAACAAGTCTCTTTACTTTATTTGAGATATTATTTCCACAGATAATTTTTTTTTCAGGGGGAATGCAGCTGCAGAGTATGAAGGGTGAAGAAAAGGTTTCCCATGTTGTAAGCAAAGGAGAGCTCTTGTTTCCCCTGATCTTTGTAGATAATGAAGCAATCACAGTAGCAGTGTGAGGAGCCCAGAAAGAGTCTCTGCTTTGTTGTCTTTAGCTAGAAGGTTATAGAAGCAAAATCAGACCAACAAAACTGTTCAGAAGAACTCAGAAAGAAGGGAGGCTCAAGATGTACAAACCATTAGGGAAACAAAACAAGGAAATAAGTTACAAATAGATTCTTTAGACAAAGAGATGATTATTTAAGTCATATTAGAAAAGGAGATGGAAAAAAATCTCTTAAAATTTGTTTCCTTCCCTTAACTTCAGAAAGACTGCTGGAGATCCTTCAACAGACTTGCTAAACATTTTAGGAAGACCAACTGAACAATTCGTTTTTATACACCTACTTAAAACAAACTCAGCAGATCAAGCATCAATCCCAATGAAAACAAAGTACATATGGAAAAATTCTAATTCAGATTTTAATTATATTGCATCTACAACAGCTATAGTGCAGATACCACAGAAACTAATTTACTTCCAGTTTCTGAGCTGATTTTTTTTTTTTCACTCACAGTTTTACCTTAGTATTAAGAGTATGGCTGTGTTTTTCTTATTCTGGATGTAGTTATTGCCACTGAAGTACCTCCAAATTCTTTTCAAATTCACCAGGCACTGAAACAGCTATTTGCAGAACAGTCTGTTGTCATCATCCAAAGATCATAGAATCACAGAACTGTAGGGGTTGGAAGGGACCTCGAATGATCGTCGGGTCCAACCCCCCTGCCCAAGCAGGTTCCTCAGAGCAGGTTGCCCCGGTAGGCATCCAGACAGGCCTTGAATATCTCCAGAGAAGGAGACTCCACAACCTCCCTAGTCAGCCTGTTCCAATGCTTTGTCACTGGAGATGATCTCAAGATCTCATGAGACAAGCTGGAAAATTGGTTTTATTTTCACAGTGGGGAAAAAAAAGATGGTTGTGAATTGTGGAAGAAAATATTCTTTAATCTAGGTAGTTTCTTCTCAGAACAACAAGACTTTGTTCAGAGGTCAAGTGTTTCAAAGGATAACTAAGAAACATGATATATTTACTTGTGGGTGGTATGTTTTGCCCTTGTTTCTTTCTCAAGATTTTTGAAGAGCAAACTCTCCTTCTATTTCCAAAGTTAAAGGATGTCTTAGAAGGAAGAGTATTCATTTAGTATGTGACACATCTGGGGCATGTTCCTTACTCTGCTGCAGATTTATTGTACGAGTTTACATGTCCTACCTGGAAGTCTTATCCAGACCAGACTTGGAAAAAAGAAAACGATAATGACAAAACGCAATACTGAGATATCACTAAAGTCCTTGCATTGTAGTAAGGAGAGAGACCTGACACTGTTAGTTTCTGCCTTTGCATAGGTGATATTCTCAAACCAAGACTGGCATGTTGAAAGCATACCCGACTTGCAGAAAATGAACAGATGCAGAAAAGAATTCTGGGATGTCTATTTTATGCAATAAATCAATGACTAGAGCATTCTTCTGAGCTTAAATCATCATTATGCTTGATTAAAAACAGAATAACCAATATCTCCATATCTTGAGAGAATTATACAAATATCAGAATGTTAAATGTGCTGCAGAGTGTTGCTCACATTCTCTTTTTGAAGCTTTCCTTTTTTTTATTATTTTTTTGATATTTATTGTTATTTTGTTTTCTTTTTCTAAACAAAAGATTTAAGCATTCATTAAGTCTGATAACGAATAAAGAAACCAGGAAGCTGATTCCCTAAGACAACCAGAAGGCCAGAGAATTGGAATAAAAGCCCCATCTTTCTCCTCATACTTTCAGGGTGGCTGGGTTACACAGCTTCATAGAATTACAGAACAGTTGATGTTGGAAAGGTCCTCTGAAGTTCCCCTTCAAGAACAGATTGCTCAGGGCTTTGTCCAGTCACATTTTGAGTATCTCCAATGATGGAGACAACTGCTCTGGTCCACCTGCCTCATCCTCACTGTAAAAGAGGTTTTTTTTGTGAGGTTTAAGCGGCATTTTTTGTATTTCAGTTTGTGCCAACTGCCTCTTCTCCTGTCACTAGAGCTCCTGGGAAGATTCTGTCTTTGTCTCCCATACTGCTTTCCAACACGTGCTTATACACATTGATGAAATCCCTCATGAGCTTTCTTCTCTTGAAGCTGAACAATCTCAGCTCTCTCAGCCTCTCCTAACATGTCAGATGCTTCAGTTTCCTGGCTATTTAAATGGCCCTTTGCTGAGTCTTTTTCTAGGCCATGCCAGAACTGGACCCATTGTTCCAGATACACCTCACCAGTGCTGAGAAGAGGGGAAGGATCCCTTCCATCCACCTGTTGGCTCCTCCTAAGCAATCGAGGATGCTTTTGGTTTTTTATTTTACCACCAGGGCACATTACTGGCTCATGAACAGATTATTGTCCATCAGGACCCCAAAGTATTTCTCCGTAAAACTGCTTTCCATCTGCTCAACCTGCAGCCTGTACTGTTGCATGGCATTACTTCTCCCCGTAGACAAGACTTGGCATTTTCTTTAGTTCAGCTTCATGAGATTTCTGACAACCCTTTTCTGTAGCCTCTCAAGTGTCTCTCAATGGCAGCACACCCCTCCAGTGTATAGTTACTTCTACTAGTTTTTATATGTAGTCTATATTTCCACTCAGCTTTTTGGCTTGTCCCAGGTATTTTCAGTCACCGTAATCTCTCAAAAAACACTATAGGAGTCTTGGGTACCTAGCTTTTGACTGCTAGTTTCATAAGTGAGTAAGACAGACATCCTCTCAAGCTATATATTTTACTCTTAGGCTTTATCTAAACTGTAGGACATGTAAAAAATTCCCAGCTCCCAGATTTTCTCATTCACTCTAGTTCCATCTTTACTCCATGTCAGGGTGAGATTTAGGTATGTACATTTTTCATTCTTCACTTCACCTCCCCTGCTACCATTTACTTGGGAAGAAACCCTGATATACAGGCTGACAGGACCTTGGGTCCCTATCCATGAGGTAAGGATACATTAACATTAGCATTAGCAAATGTTAACACTTAATGAGTTTTCCAAGGAGGTAAGCCTTATGAGGGTCTTAGATGAGTCATCACTTCTGCTCAATTTATTTCTTTCACTTCATAAGAAACAGTGTAGAACAAAACACTTAATCTTTGAATCTCCCAATTTCATTCCATGTAGATATGTGTAGGTCTGACTCTTATGTCATTTCCATCTCATTTCTAAACCTCAGTGCCATTGTATTTGCATTTTCCAGGAAATGAGGGAAGAATTGCAAGAGGGCTATTAGTATCCACCCCACTTTTGACTAGGATGTCCTGTCAGTCTTAATTCTGCAATGCAGTCACAGTCCTTCCTGGCACAATGAAGTTTACACTGCCTCTGATTCTTCCAGCATCACTGGAACAGAAACAGAACAGAGCTTCTTTCTTCCAAAGATAATGTCCTTTCTTCCAAATACAGGGTGCTGATAGTATCATACATGACATATTGTAAATCTACACATACCAGCCAGAATGAAGTCTCAGAGGAGAATCATTTTGTGGGAAAAGGCTGAGAAAGCTATACTGTTTCTCAGGGGAGAGGAAAACGTTTCATGCTGAGCTAAAAGATTGTGTTTGTTATTTTTAGTTAAACTAATAAATCTTCCATGTTGGCAAAAATAAAAACAAGGACATGAGAAAAATACGTAGACTAATACATGTCATGTTAGAAAGAACAAATAGGCAAAATCATATCAGAATTTCAAAGGAAATAAAAATACAAATGCTTTCCTAGGTTTTACAGGAGTCTTCTTTTGGTTCATTTTATTCTAGTATGGAGCAAAACTTGAAATGAGCCAGTATTTGCTTGTGGAAGAGGGCTAGAATTTCTCTCAGTTGTGCTAGACTTAACACATTTTAGTCTGTAGATACAGAATCCAGCTAGATTCCTTCATTAAAACAGAGTGAAGGGAGAAGAAAGGAATACAATGCCGACCACCAGCAATAGTAGCCACCCGGTCAAAGGGATGTTGCCAAGAGTTTTAATAAACCTTTGCATCCAAATAAATCACACAGAAATACTACACATGAACAGCCATCTGTTCCGAAGGCTGATGAGAAAATTTCTACTAATGCACGTGGGTGGAGAAAAAGTGTTTTCTTGCTGTATGAGTATAATGTGGAAGGGAAAGTGGCTAGGGGATACCATAATGAACTATACAATGAGAAATTGTATATGAGCACTGGCAAATGACAAAAAGAAATAATGGATAGATTAAAAAGAAAAAGAAAAAGAAAAAGAAAAAGAAAAAGAAAAAGAAAAAGAAAAAGAAAAAGAAAAAGAAAAAGAAAAAGAAAAAGAAAAAGAAAAAGAAAAAGAAAAAGAAAAAGAAAAAGAAAAAGAAAAAAAAAAGAAAAAGAAAAAGAAAAAAAAAGAAAGAGAAAGAGAAAGAGAAAGAGAAAGAGAAAGAGAAAAAGAAAAAGAAAAAGAAAAAGAAAAAGAAAAAGAAAAAGAAAAAGAAAAAGAAAAAGAAAAAGAAAAAGAAAAAGAAAAAGAAAAAGAAAAGGAAGAGGAGAAACAGTGAAGATATGATTACAAGAGGAAAAGAAGCTTCACATTACAGTCAATAAATACAACACTCAGAAATCAAATGCATAAAGCGTTGTCGAGTATGCATATCAGGAAAAAAAAAAAAAAAAGGCCTGTCCTGTTAGGTCCTGTTAGACATCTGTAATGATATCACCTGGTGTATTTCACAGATCACTTCCAAGAAGCATTTAAGAATTATAGTTAGTTTCTGCAACAAAACATATGAATGAATAAATATTCATTCTAAATATTCTCTGTCTAAATATTATTTTTTTTTTTTTGAAGTGAGCTATCTATAGTGCCTAAAGACATCCTACAGTTGGGTCTTCACTAGAATAAGTGATTGCCCACATCAGTTTCTGATATCCATGATGAAATAACTCACTTACAATGAGGCAAGTCATTTATTTGATAAAAAAAATAAAATCTTTAGTGAGTAATAAAAAGGAGGGATGATATAAACATATCTGTATAATTTACATTATAATAATATTACTATGGATATTAGCAAGACACTTTTTACAGTTTCACGGGTAAAACATGTTATAATACAGATCAGAAGAATTTGAAAATGGCTAATGTACTTGAAGACCCAAAGATTAAAATGGTATTTTTGGAAGTGCTATTAAAGTCATTCTGGATCTAGCACTATTCAGAGTTTTCCATGTTACATTCTACATTGACCTCAAGGGAAAATTACCTGGAAACTTTACAAAACTGAAATAATTCTGAATGTTTTGAAAGTTAGGAGTCAAATAATGAGGATGATGCTCAATAAAAATAAACATTTGTTCTCCAAACAGGATGTATGGTAAATTCAAGGCATTCACTCCTCATAGGATTATTTCATTCATTAGGTATTCCATGTTTCATCTCTTGCTATAATTGTACACAAACATAACCCATTTCTTTAGCTAAAAAGCTATGATTGTTAATGTAGGGCATGTGACTAGATTGTGCTTATAAACCTATACGAAACAAAATTCACCTACAAGTTTAATCACGTAAATTACCTTTGCAAAAGAACTGCCTCTGCAGTCTAGATGATCCGAGATTAATGATTAATATTACCATGTAGTAGAAAAGTTAAAACAGTAACTAGGAAGGCAAACTACCTGTGAAATCCAACATACGTGCACTCTATCAGGAGAATGCTAGAACACTGTAATCTGACAGGCCAAGGAAGTATATGTGAGGGGAAAGGAAGGAATTTTTGCCTGCTTTTCAGGAGGGTGCATCATCTCATTAGTCCAGTTTGCTGAGAGCAGAGGAGAGACATCACATAGAGTTAAGAGCACTGCATGTGCTTTTAACTTGATCAGCAAAATATTACAATACATAATCACTTCTTGCATCCCACCTCTCCCCTGTGCTCTGAGTTCATTTAATCTTGTCAAAAGTTGAGTGAATTTCACCTTGTTTCATGCTAATGGAGAATAAGATCTGACCCCAGAACAGAGATACCATACAACAGAGAGCAAACAGGTAATTAATTTTTGTCAAAGACAGAGACCTTAAAATATACATTACCTGGATGTCACTTGTTTTCTTCCTCCAGCATTTCAGAGTCTGTGTAGTTAAGCACTTGGGGAATGATGGATACTTGTGTCATTCCCAGCACTTAACACTCGAGCAGTGATTGATTGGGCATGAGAAAGGAAAGGAGCAGATAAGGTTCATACCCAGACAAATCCATTCAATAGTCATTTAGTAAGAGAGCAATGAGAAATTCAGTTGGTCTTTAATTAAACTCAAAAAAGCAGAAGGCTGCAAGTCTACATTTAAGATAAAGAGCAAAGTTCATGCTTTAAAGAAAAAAAAAATAGAGCAAAGGCATTTTTATGCTGATGTTGAGGGGAAAATTCCTAAATTAATTTCTTCTTTAAGATCATCAAGTGCTACAAACAAGAAGGAAAGGAATGTTTTTGTGTCCTTTTATTTTGTATGGTCCAACTGTAAGAATGTCTTGGTGTATATATATAAATATATTTTTCATAATACTGTCAGTTTTGTTCCTCTAATGTTCTCTCTGACCACTTTATGAGCAACTGGAAAACTGGCAAATTTATGACATCAGCTGTGATGTAGCTGTTTCCTTGAGGGAGAAGTAATTAATAACAGTAACAACTACTTTATAATATACTAGAATATACTAGTGGTTTTTTTTGTTTGTTTGTTTTTTCCGCAGTCTTTTGTTAGTTACAATTTAATTCTAATGCTTGGAATAGCATCTGTGTGAAAAATTAATAAATAAATAAAATTTCTCTGTTACAGACTCAAACTATCCAGTCTGCTTTGGGAAGGCATGAGATAGCTCCCCAGACAGTTTTTAGTTAACCACAGAGACTCTTCAAACTGAACCAGGAGTTACTGCTTGACAGTAAAGATATGTAAAGTGTATGTTAAAATAATATAACCTTATTTTTACCATCCAGTAATTACATTTAGAATAATGAATAATTTTGCTTAAAAGGGACTTCTGGAGTCCATCTTATCCAACCTCCAATGAAAAAAAGGGCTAGCTTTGAACTTTAGTTCAAACTTGAATTCAAATTAGGTTG
The DNA here is from genome assembly GCF_964211825.1 of Aythya ferina. Taxonomy (NCBI): domain Eukaryota; kingdom Metazoa; phylum Chordata; class Aves; order Anseriformes; family Anatidae; genus Aythya; species Aythya ferina. The sequence continues at coordinate 86,158,429 of NC_140297.1, forward strand.
CTTAGAGCTTTGGTCATTAGTTTTTGACTGGAGATTCCAGCTCTGGGTACATGGTTTTAGAAAGCACAAGAGCCATTTTTAATTCATGGGAGAAGTATTAATGTGGATTTAAAGTCTCTTTTCCCCTGACTCCTTTTCTTGGTCAGAATTCAGAAGTATTGCTCCTTACTCTATCCTCCAGATACAACAAAGTTATAAAAAGCTATCAGGGCACAATTTCTGTTTGCTGAGAACAACCACTGAGAGAGTACTTGGAACAATTAGTTTTTATATCAGATTTAAAGGGAGAATTGTCTCTATCTTGGTGGAGGATGAAGTAAAGCAGTGCATATAGAATCACTGAATGGTTTGGGTTGGAAGGGACCATAAAGATCATCTATTTTCCACCTCTGGGAAATGGACAAGGACACCTCCCACTAAACCAGGTTGCTCAAAGCCCCATCCAAACTGACCTTGAACAATTCCAAGGATGGAGCATCCACAACTTCTCTGGGCAACATCTTCCAGTGCCTCACCACCCTCACAGTAAAGAATTTCTTCCTTAATATCATATGGCCTAGCTGCTGTAAGGGGAAACCGTACCCTGGAAATCCCCACACTCTCCTGTAAACTTCAGTGGTTTAGCTCCAAACCTAAATTAACTGAGCCCCTGGTCACTTACTATAGCCCAGCTCACAGTCTCTTTTCAGCATACTCACACCGTTCAGAGAGAAGTGACCATATATGCTCTCCTCAATCCACACATTTACCCTCTAGTGATGTGGAAATGTCTTTCTGGGGTAAGACATGCAGTATTTAGTCTAGAAACAGCTTTTTTCATAGATTTATCAGAGATGTAATTTGGGCAAAGAGCATTGACTACCTCCTTGATCTCCTGTGCTTATCTCTGGGGTAGAAATGGACGTTTTATCTTGGCCATGTTGCCCACTGGTAACCCTCTTTCCAGATATCTTATTGCATTGTTCTAAAATCCTTTTGTGCTGTTTATCTCCCATGTTATCTGAATGACTTCTACCTCCTTATGAATTCAATTACTGAAGCAGCATTTAGCTTCCTTTGTAATTTTCAAGTAACACTACACAAAGCTGGTTATCTTTAGAAGTGTCCAAAAACATGTATATGAATAGGTCAGTAAGCTGTAATACAAGTAACATCTGCTCTCAGTGGGTATTCACAGGATCAGAGCTTTGCAGCAGTGTTGTCACCTAGCTTATATGAGGAGTTCCAGCAAACTTTTGCTATGGCTGCTACATAGGACCCTGCTTTGTTCTTTACTGTCTGTCCTTTTCTCAGGTACTTCTTGTGAGTGTACTTCCAAACACTATTGATTTTTAATTGATACCTTAAAAAGGTATACAGCCAAGCACCTCTTGGATTCTGTCTTCAGCTCTTAGCTGATTATACTACCATATGAGTAATATTTATTTGAAGGGAAAATAGCTAACAGCAGCACTTGTTTTTAGATCAAGAGAAGTGTTGATCTTGAACTCCTGCTCCCTTATGTGTAAAGAAAATCTGCAATCTGAAAGCTAATATAATTATTTGTTTGCCACAGCAGTCTTAGTGAAAACAAAGAGTCAAATTGTGCTCTGCAAGAAAATGAACAGTAATAGTTCATACTACAATTGTCTTCAGCAATTTATGCTTAAAAGACATGGAACAGGGCAAGGGCTGATAGTTAAACAAAGTATACTCTTAATGGAGAAAACCTACTATGCCCATAATGAATACGATTGTTTGTTATATATAAACTTTCCATGCTGCTTCAGAGTATTAATAGTGTGCTGAAAAGGGATAAAATAACAATTAGATAGAAAAAAATGGGACTGAGTTTTTGTTAAACTGAAATAGCTGTATAGATATTTTATCAAACTGTAATACAGATGAACGAAGACATTTTTTCTGCAGTAATAAGCAGAACTGCTGATCTCAGATGGTATCAAGAAGTACTTCTCAGAAGCAGTTATACCTCCTTATAGGACAAAGCACGAATGAGTGACACGGCTGCAGTTTTGCATTATCTCCAAAGCAGAGCAGTGCAGAACCACCAGCAAATATAGAAAATACATTTACATCTCTGACTACATTGATACCAAGTAGAAATAAAAAAAGCTACGACAGACAACAGTGTCCAAAAAGCCGATACAAGTATGAGTTGTAGAAAACAGGCTGTATTGCATTACTGGTGCCTGTTTTGCAAGAAAGATCCTTCTGCACATGGTAAGCAAGCCTGTTTTCTGCCACTGGATTCAATGTGAATCTTTCAGCAACCTAAGGTGACTTCAGCCTTGGAAGTGCAATCAACTTCAGGGATAATGCCAGAGCTGATACTGCTGACTCCTTTGTAGCTATGCAGTGTTGAGTGCTCCCAGGTTACCTCATGCCTGCACCCATCACCCAGCAGCCTGCACAGCCTTGAAGCAGCCTGCACATCCATCAAGATGGATGGAGCATGCTGAACGGCCTGTGGAGGCACCTGGGATGAATGCAGAAAGAGCAGCACTACATGAGCCCATCTAACAGCTCAGGGCACAGAGTCTGCATGGTCAGACTCAGTCACTCACTCTGAGGAGGATGACAGAGTAGCCAAGGTGTGATCCAGGACAGTAGAAATCCCCACCCCCACCTCTTCTTTTTTCTTTTCTGAAGTATTATTTATTTATATAGTTAAAACTGGTATTGTGACTGCTTTCAGCAGATATAATTTACTTGCCTGCATGTTATTTATATGCATACGTGATCTGATTTATGTTTTTGGTCTTTTAGTTGGAAGGGAAATAGAGATGTATTCTGACTCCCTCAATTTCTTATTTACTTATATCCTTATCTAGGAATAGAATTTTCTCATTATTATTATTATTTTTTCTGTTTGGTAGACCTGATAGCCCTGTGATATTTTTACTGATGTTGTCTTTCATTACCCAAAAGAAAGACTCAATAAACTTTTCTTTTTTTTGTCTGAATATTACAGTAAATAAACGACTCCTATAATGCAGAATCAGTTGAGTAAATGTTATATCTCAGCAAAACTGTATTCATTGTTTGTTTCTTTAAAAACCAACCAACCAACCAAGAAAATTCAGTTGGGGCACACATGATAAGTAGTGCATGCTTACTGTGTGTTTCACACATCACTTCATGTATGTTGGTTGCTATTATGCCTGCCCCAAAGAAGGGTGCTTTCAAACACATCAGCAGGCATATCACAAAATTTATTAATACAGGGGAAGCTCAGGCAATTCAAGAAACATTGTACCACTTCTGATGAATGTTCCCTGTAGGATGAAGTGTGCATGGAAAGGGAAAGCACAAGGCTTCACACAGCTCTGGAGGAGCTGGGAATATTCCAGTTGGTTGGACAGACTCTCTAAACATGTGTTTGTTTTTGAACATTCAGATTTCTTTTGAAAGTGCTTTCAAATGTATTAATTAATTCCAATACAAATACTTTAATAAGAATAAAGTAACTATTTATTTGTAAATCTCTATTTCATAATTTTCTTGGCCATATCACATCCATATAAATGGCCATAATTTTCATCTGCAATGCCAGTTACTTTGGCTGTTTCTGTGTCAAATCATTTGTCTTTCTCTTTCTACCATATAAACTACAAGAACATTTTTTAAATTGATGTCCCATTTATTCCTTGATGGGCTATAATAGTCCTAATCAATATTATGTTGGAGTCCATTTGGCCCACAGCATTGTCATTTTTTCAGCAAATGGGAGACATTTGCTGTCTCATACAAAAATAAAAAAGAGATTTATACTTTTTATTCTTGCAATTAACTCTGCTTGTTCTTTGTGCAGAGAGAAAGTATTAAAAGGTGGTGGCATTTTTTTTACCATTTGTCTAGGAAAAAAAATCAGCAATAAGTTTTCTGTAAAAAAAAGTAGGATGAGAAGGGAAAAGCTGAAGAAGTTCTTTTAGGGTGGATGTCTTCAAGAAATTTGTTACTGACTGTCATGCATGAGACAATGGTTAGTCCTTGTAGCTGGAACTAATGCAGGCTTGGAACATCATTGTGAGCTTATAATAAGTTTACCTGGACCTCAGGTATAATACCAGTTGATATAATTGTATTATATAAAAGGCAGGAGCACATTTCATATGCCTTTTTCTCATGGTGTTTCTATTTCTTTTATCATACAAATTGTAATTGATGTATGATTTAATTTTTTTTTATTATTTTTTTTTTAGTAAAAAGCTATAAATCTTTTTACAAGTTTTCTAAAATATGTAGAAATTGAATATATTTGTATGTTTATAAAGGAATCTATCTATCTACACTTTTATACTTTTTACTGAACCTATCAGCTGCCAGAACAGAACAGAAGAATGTGGTTAAAATATCATTAAATGATTTCTAAGGTTAACTGTAGGGTTCTTCCTCTAGCTTTCTTTATCCTTCATCATATTCTGAGGAGAAAAATCACCAAATACAACAAAACTTGCAGATGACTTTCTGTCCTATGTTTGGCAACATAAGAAAGCTCACAGCTGTGAAATTTAGCCTGGTAATCAACTGAGAGGCTACGTGACAGAGGTCTGTAAAATCAGTAGAAACTTTGAAAAGGTAAATATGGAGCTCACTGTTCTGGTGGAGAAGAGGATATTAGATCTATGAAGAGGTGACAAGAACAAAAGAAGGAAAAATAAGTGATTCTTCAGAGAAAATGTTGCTCTACTATAGAACTCTTTGCCACAGGATGCTGTGGATCATAACATTTATGTGAGTTATGAAAGCAACTGTAGAAATTCTTTGAAGAAACCCCCACTCAGAATGAGATACCGGACATCACCTCTGACTCTGAACATTCTGAACTTTCCAGGTTGTGAGATTATTCTAGGGAAATAACACTCCATGTTTATTATTTTCTGTTATTTTTTCCTTGCTGTTAATCATAGCTAGGGACAAGATACTGGTCTATAAATCTTCAGTCTCACCTAACCTGTGAATATAGAAATCTAGTGAAGATGAGCAGAGTTTAAACACTGTACCTCATTATGTGTTTAGGACCACACCCAAGATGCAGATGCCACCATTATTTATATTAATAGGAACTAATTTTAATTTTAAATGTTTAATCCTTGAAATTACACTGTTTTTCCCCAAAGCTCCTGCTTGTTTCCCAGATCCTTGTTTGCCCAAATGTAAAGCTACCACTGTTCACAATGTACCTCTGGGACAACTAACAAAGAACACAATATATAGAACACTATGCTTTGCACAAAGTTTCTCAGTATCTTTATGTGAAGATAAAAACAGAAAGAAGGACATCTTAAACTGAAGTCTGCCTCTCCACATTCATTTTCCTGTTTCAATTTCTGCACCACTCTGAAGAATTCTTTCAGGTTGAGAGCTCTCCCATGATGCAGTCACATTTCCCTGAAAAAATCACAGAGCTTTTTCCCATTTTGAGCTTTTTAATTTTATAGTCACACTGGTACATACCCTCTGGTACAAGGCATGTCTGTCTTTTCCTCTCTTCTATCAAAGTTCTCTGTGTGGCTCTATCATGCCTGTGAAACTTTTCAAGCATTTTTCTGCACTTTGTCTGACTTTTTTTTCCACTGACTGTACTCCTCTGCATCTGCAGAAAGCCTTCATTAAATGTCTCCCAGCTCAGTCAGACACGTTTCCAAGCTGGTGTGTACACAGCAGATTATCTGTGACCCATCTTCCTAGTACAGTGGAAACAGTCAGGGTTTCACTGCCAAGATCCTGCACTCTGCCTCCTCACGGAGGCAAGTAACATCATTGCATTACCTTTCATACACCAAATAGTTCTTCTCAATTCTCAGTCATCACCATGCCACTCCGTAATTCATTATCTCTACCTTTGATTATGTTCTAGTTTTGGATCAGACACAGATATTTATTTCATCTGAGAAACTGGTTCCTTTCCCCTTTTCCTTTCTCTGTTTTTTTCCCAGTCTGGTGTGTCATATAATCTTCATCAAAATAAATTTTCACAGAGAGTAAAGGCCTTTAAAAGACAATTCTAACTTCTGTTGTAAAACCTGCAGCCAAACCATGTGATAAACTAAATCTTTATGGACTGGAAAGCTAAAAATATGTTGTTAATTTTCTGTCTCTCCCTCCTCCTTTATTTTTTGAGAGATTTTTAATGGTCATTTAACAGTTCCTGAAAAGACATAAAATTCCACATTCTTGTTTCTTATGCTTCTTTTAACCTCATATCCATTTAAAACATTTTAGATTTTTTTTTCACCTCTTCTCTGCAAAAACAATTTCTGTTAAAAGCAAAGATTTATTTCTGTCTTTCTGGAAGGTGCTTTTTATTTCTGAAGTTCTGGTGCCTTCACTGTGCAGGGCTGCAGGCATTCCAGGCATTCTCTAACTTTACTAATTTTTCTCGATTTTTTTAAGGCTTGGTCCACAGTAGGAATCCAGTACTTTAGTGTACACTTAAGCAAATGAAGACAAAATTATATTTCATGTCCACAGAAAGGACCCGTCACATGAGCTGATGCGGTTGGTCTTTTGTGTAAGGTAATAAGTAAAATCTGCTCACATTAGACTATAGGATTTTATTATTATTTTTTTTTTTCCTTGACAATTATATTGTGTTCCTTTAAGAAGACACAAACTGTGTTAGGTCATCCTTCATGGAAGGAGGAAGAAAAGAGTATGAATAAACTTTAATATACATTGATAATTTTATTTTGCAACATACCTCAGTGCACTGTTTGAGCAAAGAAAAACAATGAGTAGAAGTTCACTGTGTGAATGTTACAGTGTACATTGAGCAATACAATGAAATATTATGCAGCTTCAGTTTACATTACAATTCTGGGAAAAATAGAAATTCTGTACTCTCATTCAATCCTACCCATATTTCCTCTTTCTGTGTTACTGTTTTAACCATACCTCTTGACTTCATTTTCCTGCCATTAATGGCTAACCATTGACAAAACTCAATCTGAAAGTGTCAAACATAATGCAGTGTTATTATAAATGTGAAAATTTGCTATCATCACTTTCTATAAGAACCATCTTAGGAATTAATCAAGACTATTCTTGTTCATCAGATACAATTACTCACAGGAAAAATAATTCCTGTCTTTGATTATATATTCTATATAGAGCATGGAACTGGGCATAAAAAAAGTTCTGAAAGCATATTTAATGTCAAAGGTAGCTTTCTAACCCCACCATTGATGTACTTAAATTACACTCATCCTTCCTTTTGTCTTGACAGCATAGGAAAGCTGAGAAATCACATGACTTTTCCCTAAAACTAATAAGCTACAATTTCACAGGTATTACATTTTCTAGAACCGAATCCAATCTGTATCATATCATTGCCTGGAAATAGGACCTTTAAAGCACAGACCTCCAAGCAACCAGGTCTAATGGGCCAAAAAGAAAAAAGAAATAATTAGAAATGGAACATGACACATGAAGTTGAGTCAAGGGAGGTTCAGGCTAGGTATTATGAAAAAGTTCTTCACCGAGAGGGTCGACAGGCACTGGAATAGTCTCTCCAGGGATGAGTCTCTCCAAGCCTTCTGAATTTTGAGAAGGATTTGGACAATGCTCTCAGACATATGTTTTCTTGGGTAGTCCTGTGTGAAGTCAGGAGTTGGACTGGATGATTCTTGTGAGTCCCTTCCTACTCCTGATATTCTGATTCTATAATATGATAGCTGAACATTTGACGGGAGTAACAAATGTGGACAATTCTTGCTACATTCTGCAAAATCCACTTTTTTTTTTTTTTTCCAAATTCCTCAGTGTTATGCTGCTGAAAGGTTAACACCGTTTTGAGATAATGACTATTTCTTAAGTGATTAAAATGAGTGAGAGAGAAAATGAAACATAAGGAGAACAAGGTACTGGAACTCAGATGCAATTAGAAAGCTTTATTTTTATGGGATAGACTGACAAGCTTGGAGGGAAAAGGAAAAATATGCTGATAAAAATCAGCAAACATTCTCTTTTCTGTATTTTAAACATTATTTAAACATTATTATTTAATCATTATTTAAACATTATTATTTATATTTGTTCTTTAAACAAAAAAAACCTGTTTTTTAAACATTTAATAATCAACAAACATTATTTGCTGATAAAAATTTTTGAAGCATTTTACAGCTTTCCCAAGAGCATTTCCATTTCACATAAATTAATATGTGCTGATGTCAAATAACTATCATTGTATCACTTGTATTTTTTTATACAGCAAATAGCAAAGAAAGCAAATTTCATTCTACACTTATTTAAGATGACAAAGCAAAGGGTTTTCAGGTAAGGATATGTAGAACTGACAGCAGCAAAAATATTGGAGTAGTTATTGTAACTATTTGACAGGCAGTGACGTTACCAGTCACGTATAAGAGATTTCGGGGAGAGAGTTCAGAAAAGGAAGATGACAGAAGGTGATGATTTAGAAATAGATTGTGAAAAATATGCAGCCTATAAAGTTTAGAGCTAGCAAAGGGAAATATTAAAAAAAAAAAAAAAAAAGAAAAAAAAAAGAAAAAAAAATATCACATATATAATATTATAATTAGCTTTGAGTTAGAGGGACTGGATTAGAAATTGAAATGATTTCAGAAGTAGAGAAGTGCGTAGACAGTCTAACAGTCTGAATGAATAGTTGCAAGTATTTGGTGTTAAGGGGGTCCAAAAGAGGTAGAAATGGTCTATACATGGTCTAAGTGTGTCAACGAAGACAAACTGTTCAGAATCCAAATGAGATTATCTTTGGCCATTGTGAGATATGTTCATCTGATTCGTGTCAGTATGGAACACTGCTAGGGCCGCACAGTATGATGAATGTGACCTTCTGTCTTACATACCCTTGTATAACCACAAGTCTAAGAAAAACAGAGTGGTTAATGTATATAATTCTTGTATCTTGCAAAGGAATGTTTCAGCAATTCATGTCAACAGAGAGCTTGAAGGGAAATGTTTTTGTAGGTTTTTCCTTGAAGTCTCTGATATCTGGGGGGGCGGGTTCAGAATAACTGCTAACTATTATGACTATTGCATGGGACACTATGCAAGTCTCTGATATCTGGCCAGAAGATTAAGGAGATGGGGAGAGCTGAAGAACAACTAAAAGACAAAGCTTGCAGGGGATGTTGCACAAGTCTCTGACATACAGCCAAGTTGGACAAAGGAGAAGGACAAGAGGGAGGAAGACTATGAGCCTTCAGCACGAGAGACCCCCAGAGACCCCCAGAGGGACCACCGGAGACTGATACGCATGCTCCAGTAGGAGGGTTTGGATTCTGGAAACTAATTATAATAATCCTGTTTTTTTTTTAGAAGTAGTAATGAATATGTATTAGCCTAGGAGCATAAAAATCAGCTACTTGATGTAACTGGTGTGCGTCTTGGTGGAGCAGAGACTCCCAGCGCACCCAGCACTGTTTGCTTACCTCTATTCCTTTAAAAAATTGTAAACTTTGATTATAGTCCTATTTTGAAGACTGAGACATTTATTACAGCCATTGAGAGCAAAGAAATGGACTTCGTGTGAATTGAAAAGATTGTGGATAAAGGTGAGCTTGATGGCAACCAAACAGCAATTTCAATGTAAACCAAGGAGAAAAACAAAAACATTGACTACTACAACAAAAAAGCTCAGAGGAACAGAGAGTTCATGCCAATTGATGGTGGAAGATCTCATTGCTGACAAAAATTTTTTGTGTTGCACAGCACAAGGGAAGTGCAAATATGGATGTGCAGGCCAGAAACAGCTGAAGAAAGATGAAATTAAATTTTTGAAATCTGTGAAGAGATAAAAATGACTGGGGAGGATAGGTGACGTAAGATGAAAAGACAAAATAATGAAGCAGAAAGGGAGTTGAAAGTTAAGTAGTAGTACTATTACAGCAGTACAGAAAAAAATAAAATAAAAAAGAAATCAGTGTAAATGCAAAAGCAAAATGTGGAAAATTAAGTGGCAAAAAGATATTTGGAAAGAATGGTAGTTATCAGTGATTCATGATAAATTATCAGCTACCAGATGACAATCAGAAAATGGCAGGAACAAAGAATAATGGTTAAAAACAAAGTAGGAACTAATTGCTGGTATCTAATAATGTCAATCAATTGCTTAGAAAAGACAAGCAGTTGAAGTGAAATAACAGTTGCTTAATTGCAATGGATAAAAGGAGATGGTCTCTAGTGGCAAAGCAAAGCAGATGGAAAATGGGAGTAATAATGATAAACTGATAAAGCCTAGTTCTACTAAACTGGATCAGGTAAAATGGCATAACAGGGAGAGGAATGACTATGCAAAGTAAATAAGATGAGCAGGTTAAATATCTGAATGAATATAGATGAAGAAGTTACTAAAGCTGTAGTTTAAAAACAAAATCTGCATAGTCAAAATACTAGAAAGTGGAGGTGCTGATCTACAATAAATTTAAATCTATAAGTATTTAATTATCATTTGTTGTAGGTATCAGAAGACTACAGATCAGACTGAAAATTACTGCTCTCTGAGGAAGGACTGGAAAACAAAACAGTCCTGAAATCCTTAGTCTTAGCTGTAAATGAAAATATGTGCAATGCTTGGGAAGAACTATTACAGAGACAGCAGTGTTGACATAAAATAAAAATTAAAAAATATATATATAATAATAATAAAAAAAAAAACAAAAAAAAAAACAGTTTCTGGTGCTGAAGAAATAAATGTGCAAGAAATTAAACCAAGATGAGACAAAAATGCTAGGAAGATGTAGATCCAAGTAAGCCTATTGTCATCAGGCATATTCTCACAGTAACAGTTTCTAGAGTTCTCTGCCTTTATTCAAATAAGCTGTTTGGACATGAGCCATGGGATGATGTTAGCCTGTTAGCAGTGATGTGTCTAATTCCAATCTATCTTCTGTCTACAGGCAACAGCAGAAGCAAACCTGTCAGCTGAGAAAATTCTTTGATTTCCACTGTGGTTATCTCTAAACATGAGGACAGAGAAAAAGTGGTTTGAACAAATAGAATAATTCTTGCTGGTGGATTTTCAAACTCTTACTTTAAGTTGCTGTATTTCGTCTTTACACTTCCTGCATTGCAACCTTTCATAAAATAGATTGTGTTTTCTTTTCAGTATTTGTCTTAAAGATCACTCACTGAAATTGGTGAAGAAATAAGATGGTGATATAAAAACACTGAGAAAATGTTACTCAGACTAGGTGATATTTGCCACTTAATGGAATTTAGCTTAGGTATCTGATGTTGGGTTACATGGGGGAAAAAATTATGTTAACCCTTGTTAGTACAAGGGTTAGTAGAGCACAACTGTATACCTTCATTGTCACAGAATCACAGAATTGTCTAGGTAGGAAGAGACCTCCAAGATCATCTAGTCCAACCTTTGACCTGACACTAACAAGTCCTCTACTAAACCATTTCACTAAGGTAAACATCTAAATGACTTTTAAAGACACCCAGGGATGGTGGCTCAACCACTTCCCTGGGCAGACCATTCCAATGCCTAGCAACGATTTTGGTAAAGACGTTTTTCCTAATATCCAATCTAAACCTTCCCTGGCACAACTTTAGCCCATTCCCCCTCATCCTGTCACCATGCATGTGGGAGAATAGACCAACCCTCACCTCGCTACAGCCTCCTTTAAGGTACCCGAAGAGTGCGATAAGGTCGCCGCTGAGCCTCCTCTTCTCCAGGCTGAACAGTCCCAGCTCCCTCAGCTGCTTCTCATAAGACTTGTTCTCCAGACCCCTCACCAGCTTCGTTGCCCTTCTCTGGACTTGCTCGAGCACTTCCATGTCCTTCTTGTAGCGAGGGGCCCAAAACTGAACACAGTACTCGAGGTGCGGCCTCACCAGAGCTGAGTACAGGGGGACAATCACTTCCCTAGCCCTGCTGGTCACACTGCTTCTTATGCAAGCCAGGGTGTTGTTGGCCTTCTTGGCCACCTGAGCACACTGCTGGCTCATATTCAGCCGACTATCAAACCATACTCCCAGGTCCTTCTCTGCCAGGCAGCTTTCTAACCACTCATCTCCCAGCCCGTAGCGCTGCTTGGGGTTGTTGTGCCCCAGGTGCAGGACCCAGCACTTGGCCTTGTTGAACCTCATACAGTTGGCCATGGTTTCTAAATAAGATCATGCCTGAATTTCTCCCTGACAGTGCTAAATATACAGTTAGGGTCTAATGTTCTTATCTTTCTGCTATCCTTTCCCTTAAATGTTGGATAACTGTAAATGTGAATGTAAGTTTGTCCAACTGGTTCAATAAAATAACTGTATAGAGGCTTAAACACTTTAAGTTATAAAAAGTATAACTCTTCTTTTAAATTAAAGAAGGTAACAAAAGCATGATGTGTCAGCTTGTTTAAATTATTCTTACTGTAATTTAAAGCAAGTGAGGATTAGGCTGCACCTTTATACCTTTATAAGGTATAAAAGTACATGTATAAATGTAAACTGAATGCTACCAAAAACTGATTGTTCACATTCTTGCCCTTAATGGTGGCTATGCTCTTAAAGAAGCAAATGTATAAACTTTGCAGGTGATTCTATCTACTGTAAAGAAAGATACCAAATAGTTAACAATAGATATAAAAGCAGTATCAATACAGAAACAGTTGCTCATAACTGTGAGGTTAGCTTTATTAGACTGGCAAGAGCAATGCAGCTCACCTATGGAGGAAAGAGACTTCAGACAGGGACTGACTTAACAGTTTATAATGCAAAACAGACTTAGACTTTACAAACTTCTGTTATCAGGGAAATACATTTATTATTATTATTATTATTATTAATTATTATTATCTTTACTTTTGTAGAAGTTCAGTATAGTTTGTGTGTGTCTAATTAAGCATTACCAGAAGAAAATGTTCCACTGCACTCATTCTTCCCTATGGGAGTGAGGTTGAAAAAGCAAACATATGGCACATGTTAATTACATTCCTTCAGACTTTATTCAGGAAGTGCTTTAATAAGAAGACTATGAGAAAAAAAAATATGGAACAGAATACACTTAATAGAAGTATTAGTATCCTGAAAGTATAATTTATGCTTAAAATGTTAAAAATAAACCTTTTAATTTAGGAGACCCACTGCTATAAAAAGAAATTGTCATTTCAAACATAGAAGATGAGTTAAAGAAATTGTATTATGAAAGAAATCTTGATAGAAAACATGTTTTTCCATTAATTCTTACCATATTGAAAGTACTCTGTGATGATCACTTATCCTGCCTTCCCATGAATTTCTTTCTTTGATGTCGAAACAATCAAAATACGGACACTAGAATGAAAATAAAGTATTTTAAAACACTGTTTTGAAAGCATATATTGGATCATCATTTCTGTGAAGATAGAAAGAGCTTCAAGGACACTGTCTAGGATAGGCCTAAAAAAGTCACAAAGTACAAGTCTGATATTTGGAAGTCAGCCAGACTTTTCTTGGGAAAGGTGATGTTAAAAAAGGTCCAGCCTTCTGAATTCCTAAACTGGAGCCCAATAAAAAAAAATCAATATGGATTAGATCAACTAACTAGGCTAGCTAGAAGCTTCAATTCTTTGTAACAGCATACTAACACTCTCTGCCTTCCCTGCTCTTATCACGTGGCAGAGATTTTTCATAATTACTAAATTAACACAAATTCTTATCTTTGGAAATAATATCCATTAGAATACTTTTTAATCATAAACTAAAACTATTACTACAGCCATAGTGTCAAATCCCTGTATGATAGGCATGAGTTATAAATATTGCAACCTTGTTCCTCTTGAATCCCATAATAGCTTATCTCAAGTATCTAGGGGCAAGCCAGAGTCCCAAGAGAAGCAAAACATTCATTAAGTAACAAAGTTTCCATGAAATAAACCAGCCAAATTTAATTAATATTTCATTCCACGTCTTTGATTAGAGTGTTTCTAAAAGTCCCCTTACACTTCTTTAAAAAGTGCAATGTTTCAAAAAGACAAAGTTAGCAAATATAGTCTTACATGGTAATTTTTTGCAAGTATCATAATGTTGTCATTAATCCCTTTTGACTACTAGCTCCAAGTTTCTATATGTGGCTCCATGAATGGAAAAAGGAAGTTGTTTGCTTCCTATTATGTTTTCTGAAAAGAATCTGACCCAGTTACAGATAGAAAGAAGTATGGAGAAAGCATTGCTTCTATGCACAAATTCTAATCCTTTGGGAAATCCTTTCTTTTTAAGTAAAAGCCAAAGCCAGTGGAACAATTTTGAAAAAGGAACAAAACAAATCTTGACAAAAAACACTGTGTGACAAAGCATGTTACTTTCTTCTACCATCTTCTTTAAGATCATATTTTCTACATGCTTTTCAATAACTAGCAGAGAAGTAAGTTAATCTGAGGAACTCTCAGATATACTCCTGATTGCTGCTGCCACCTTCCAAAGCTTAGGTTTTATTAACAAAGGTTAACACAAATCCAAAAGAAGAAACTAAAGGACATTTTAGATCTTGCTAAAATTAGAGCAAGAGAGTGATAGACTTGGAGCATGTAGGAGTATTTATCAGAGAATTTTTCAGAGTTTCCTGTTTTTGATATATAAAAATAGAGCTTGAAATGAAATGTTTTATGGTGAATCTATAGTGTCTTCTGAAAAAGAAGATATACTTAGTCTAATACACACTAATCATTAAACATTTTCCTCTCCAAGAGCACACATTATATGAAGGACAGCAGCACCAGGCTGATGGGGGGTAAAAAATCAGCAGCACCAGGCTGATGGGGTGTGATCTGTCGTTGACATGGAAAAGTTGAAATGGAACACAAATAACAGCTGCTTGAATGAAAAGAGGTTTTGAAAGTCTGTGATCTACTAGATTTTGTGTGTGTGGTGTTTGTTTATTTGTTTGTTTGTGTTTTTGTTGTTGTTGTAGTTCAAACTTTTCCAAAGCTACTTATGCCAGTGTCAGGATCATGAGCCTATTCCTTTTCCTCTTGGCATTAGGCTGCCTGGGCCTAGGGTCAACACAGGAAATATAGCTGTCTGGCCTTGAGAAGCCTTAGGAGAGGCCTGGCCTGTTCCTCCTTCATTCAAGAGCTGCTTTTAAGCTCAGACTTTTGCCCTTGTTCTTTGCCTGAGATATGCTGCAGCCATGCCTCTGTCTTGCCATTTGTCTCAGCAAGCCAGGTCTGACTCTCCTGCTGACTGTTTTTTCTAGTCTGACCATGGACCTGCCTCATCACTCTGGACTTGTCTGATGACCACTGAACTAAACCAGGCTAAACCAGGTTATCATCACCAGTCCTGCCCTGTTCGCCTTTGTTCTGGTGCAGTGGGGCTCCCCCTACCACCACTCTTTCTGCCTGTCTCGCTGCTATGCTTGACTCCTGAGCTGTACAGAGAAGCCCATCTCTTGCTGCTCCCCGACAGACCTCTGGCTTCTTCGTGGTCATCATGTCTTTGACCCATAACAGTTTTTTCATGGGCTCTTTCTCAAGGATATAATCACTGTATTGAATATTAGATATGAGGAATAATTCAGTAGACAGGGCACTGCATAGTCTAGGAGACTGAATCCAGAGTCCTAAATTAAAACTTTTTTTTTTTTTTGTCATGAACCTATTAAAGGACATGAAATATCCAAGAAAAAAAAAAAAAAAAAAGAAAGTTCAGAAGAGCATGGACATTGTGAATAGTGTAGAATAGAATAAAATTTAGATCTAATATTTATGTGTCTGCTTCTTGATAAGTGCACCAACACAACCATTATGATGAAATGAAAAGCTAGAATAGTATTGCTAATGGGAGGGGAACATGTTTGGTCTCATCCACTCTTGGGCTTGAGCATCTCCAGTAGGGCAGGAAGGAGTAAAATTCATTTTCTTTCTTTGGGCAGGGACACATAAAGCCAAATCACAGACTCCTTTAGGAAGAAGCCCTAATCCCAAAGGTATGGACAACATTAGGATTCCGTTTCTCTCTGTTCATGTGATTGAGGCTGCTCCAGTGTGTAGAAAACAATTCAGATTTATGAAGATAAGGTCATCAGACAAATGATTAAATTACACTAGAAATTGCCTGAGAATATTCTTACCAGGAATGGTGAAATCCACAGTCTCACTCCTACTGTAAAAATTGTAAATACATTGGGCCGTATTGTTGTTACAGTGGGCACTCTGGGGAGAGTTGGCAATGTGCAGGGCTTGTTTTCTGAGTTGAAAAACATAGACATTGATGTCACTAGCTGCTGTGCTTGAGAAGTTTAGGTGCCTCAAGTACTAGATAAGGTTAACTACAGGATGCTCCAAAGATTTGCAGTTAACTACAGGATGCTCCAAAGATTTACAGCTTGAATGTTTAAACCATGGTTAGATACCATTTGAGGTATCAGAATCCTACTCTGGAGCAGGATCTGTGTTACTGGTACCACTAAGCCAGTCAGTATCTTTCCCAAATACGTCAGTGTATACAGTGTTATAAGGAATACATGTTCAGATACAGTTCCAGTTCTTTAGAAACTGTGGATTAAAGTCTCTGCCTGTCCCAGAAGCAAGACGCTGCCAAACAACTGATTTCTAGTATCTTAAAGCTCTGAAAGATGGGCTGATGGCAATATCTGTAGACAAACTTGCCTTTCTATTTGATCACCTCTGAGATCTGACTCCAACAACAAGTCAGAAAATGTTCTATCTCACTAAGACCTAGATCCAGGAGTCTCTGAAAAAGAAGGAAAGTGCTGCTTGACTGATTTCTTGTGGTCATAAAAAGCCCAGACTTTCAAGACTTCCTATTTCAGTGAGTTTACTGGGATCTCCTGAAGGCTTTCTGAATGGAACTGGCATTCTGATGGGGACAGACATACAAAGTAATTTTGTTGCAAGGACTAAAAACTCTAAGGAAGTGAAATGAGCAGTCCTTTCTGACCCCTAGGATGTTTACTTTCTGTCTCTCTGAGGTTTGCCATCAGTTTCCAGCTCTCCTCCTTAAACTGCAGAACTTCTTGTTCACCATAGCCTTCAAAACAGAAGCTTCTATCCCTTCAAAATGTTTTTGCATCACTTGGGAAATAATCACCTCCCACTGCCTCCAGAATGGTATATCTCACCCAGTCACTCTCCTTAAAGAAATGCTAATCAGAAATTGAGCAGAAAAACAAAACAAAACAAAACAAAACAAAAAAAACACTAAGAGATGTTGTTCCTTTTGTCAGTCAATGGGTCAAGGTTGGAATAGAAAATAGTAAAGAAGGTATGGAAAAATGGGTGTAGAAGGAAATGTTTGAGATTTATCTGAGAAGCCAGAAATCTTCACCCCACAATTCTATGATTAACACACAAAGTTGTGATCTTAGAACAAAGATTCTAACAAAATTTCTACTACATCTCTTGACAGTTGAAAATGAAGTACTTATATTTAAGAAGACAAGAAAAAAAATCACAGAATCACAGAATTTCTAGGTTGGAAGAGACCTCAAGATCATCGAGTCCAACCTCTGACCTAACACTAACAAGTCCTCCACTAAACCATATCACTAAGCTCTACATCTAAATGTCTTTTAAAGACCTCCAGGGATGGTGACTCCACCACTTCCCTGGGCAGCCCAATGCCTAACAACCCTTTCAGTAAAGAAGTTCTTCCTAATATCTGCTCCTCTAAGACTTGTTCTCCAGACCCCTCACCAGCTTCATTGCCCTTCTCTGGACTTGCTCGAGCACTTCCATGTCCTTCTTGTAGCGAGGGGCCCAAAACTGAACACAGTACTCGAGGTGCGGCCTCACCAGAGCTGAGTACAGGGGGACAATCACTTCCCTTGCCCTGCTGGTCACACTGCTTCTTATGCAAGCCAGGATGTTGTTGGCCTTCTTGGCCACCTGAGCACACTGCTGGCTCATATTCAGCCGACTATCCACCATCACTCCCAGGTCCTTCTCTGCCAGGCAGCTTTCCAACCACTCATCTCCCAGCCTGTAGCTCTGCTTGGGGTTGTTGTGCCCCAGGTGCAGGACCCGGCACTTGGCCTTGTTGAACTTCATACAGTTGACCTCAGCCCATCGGTGCAGCCTATCCAGATCCTCCTGCAGAGCCTTCCTACCCTCGAGCAGATCAACACACGCACCTAACTTGGTGTCATCTGCAAACTTACTGAGGGTGCACTCGATGTCCTCATCCAGATCATTGATAACGATATTAAAGAGGACTGTCCCCGGTACTGAGCCCTGGGGGACGCCACTAGTGACCGGCCTCCAGCTGGATTTGATTCCATTCACCACAACTCTTTGGGCCTGGCTATCCAGCCAGTTTCTAACCCAATGAAGCGTACGCCAGTCCAAGCCACGAGCAGCCAGTTTCTTGAGGAGAATGTTGTGGGAAACGGTGTCAAAAGCCTTACCTGAAGTCAAGGTAGACCACATCCACAGCCTTTCCCTCATCCACCCAGCGCGTCACTCTGTCATAGAAGGAGATCAGGTTTGTCAGGCATGACCTGCCTTTCATAAACCCATGCTGACTGGGCCTGATCGCCTGCTTCCCCTGCAAGTGACGCGTGATGACACTCAAGAGAATCTGCTCCATGAGCTTGCCTGGCACTGAGGTCAAACTGACAGGCCTATAGTTCCCTGGGTCTGCCCTCTGGCCCTTCTTGTAGATGGGCGTCACGTTTGCTAGCCGCGAGTCAACTGGGACATCCCCCGATAGCCAGGACTGTTGATAAATGATGGTAAGCGGCTTGGCCAGCTCCTCTGCCAGTTCTCTCAGTACACTTGGGTGGATTCCATCTGGCCCCATCGACTTGTGCACATCCAAGTACTGTACCAGGTCGCCAACCATTTCCTCATGTATAGTGAGGGCCACATTCTGCTCCCCATCCTCTTCCACCAGCTCAGGGTACTGGGTATCCAGAGAACAACCAGTATTGCTGCTAAAGACTGAGGCAAAGAAGGCATTGAGCACCTCCGCCTTTTCCTCATCTTTTGTAACTACGTTTCCCCCCGCACCCAGTAAAGGATGGAGATTCTCCTTAGTCCTCTGTTTTGCGCTGATGTATTTGTAAAAAGATTTTTTGTTGTCTTTGACGGCAGTAGCCAGATTGAGCTCCAGATGAGCTTTGGCCTTTCTAATTTTGTCCCTGCACAGCCTCGCAACATCCTTATAGTCCTCCTCAGTGGCCTGCTCTTTTTTCCAAAGATTATTAATCCTCTGTTTTCTCCTAAACTCAAGCTGCAACACTCTGTTGAGCCAGGCTGGTCTTCCACGCTGGCTCGTCTTTGGGCATGTGGGGACAGACTGTTCCTGTGCCATTAAGATTTCCTTCTTGAAGAGTGCCCAGCCTTACAGGACTCCTCTGCCCTTCAGAACCACCTCCCAAGGGACTCAGCCAACCAGTGTCCTGAGCAGCCCAAAGTCAGCCCTCCGGAAGTTCAATATATCAGTTTTACTGGTCCTTTTCCTGGCCTTGCCAAGAATAGAGAACTCCACCATTTCGTGGTCACTCTGCCCAAGACAGCTTCTGACCACCACATCACCCACCAGTCCTTCTCTTTTTGTGAAGAGAAGGTCTAGCAGGGCACCTCCCCTGGTAGGCTCACTAACCAGCTGCGTCAGGAAGCTATCTTCCACGCTCTCCAGAAACCTCCTAGACTGATTTCTCTGGGCTGTGTTGTGCTTCCAGGATATGTCTGGGAAGTTGAAGTCCCCCACGAGAACAACCGCTGAAGATTTCGCAACTTCTGTCAGCTGCCTGTAGATCTCCTCATCCGTCTCCTCATCCTGGTTCGGCAGTCTATAACAGACCCTGACCAGGATGCTTGCCTTGTTGGCCTTCCCGCCAATCCTAACCCACAGGGACCCAACCTTATCCTTCCCAGCTTCAAGTTCCGCAACATCAAAAGGTTCTCTAATATAGAGAGCCACACCACCACCCCTTCTGTGCTGCCTGTCCCTTCTGAAGAGCTTATAGCCAGGCATTGCAGTACTCCAGTCATGAGAGTGGTCCCACCACGTCTCCATGATGACAACCAAGTCATAGCCTGCCTGCTGCACGATGGCTTCCAGCTCCTCCTGTTTGTTACCCATGCTGCGTGCATTAGTGTAGATGCACTTCAGCTGGGCCATTGCCTTCTCTCCCAGCCTTGCCATTGTTCCCCCTGGCACAGCTTTAACAAGCCTTGTTTCAGCCCCATCCCCCTTCTTACCTAGCTTAAAGCCCTCTCAATGAGCCCCGCCAGCTCCTGGCCTAGGATCCGTTTTACCCTTAGAGATAGGGACCTGTCTGCGGCCATCAGACTGGGTGCCAAGTAAAGTGCCCCATGGTCAAAAAAACCAGAATTTCTGTGCTGGCACCAGCCCCTGAGCCACGTGTTTATCAGGTGGGCTTTCCGTGTCCTCTCTGTACCCCTCCCTGCCACCGTAGGGATAGACGAAAACACCACCTGTACTCCTGCTCCCTCCACTAATCGTCCCAGCCCCCTAAAGTCCCGTTTGATAGCCCTGAGGCTTCTCTCTTCAGTGTCGTCACTGCCAGCCTGGACTATCAAAGGAGGATAATAGTCAGAGGGGTGAACCAGGTTGGGAAGCTTCCTGGCAACGTCCCTGACCCTGGCCCCAGGGAGGCAGCAGACTTCCCTACGGGTAGGGTCAGGCTGACAAATAGGGCCTCTGTTCCCCTGAGAAGGGAGTCTCCCACAACAATAACCCTTCTTTCTGTCCTGGTGGAGGCAGTCCTGAGGCATGGAGTCGACTTCCTCGCCCTACACATCCTCCTGGGTAGGCTTCCTGCCTCATCCTCACCCATGGGTCTCTCAAGCTCCAGGGCCTCAAATCTGTTGTATAAGGGCATCTGGGAAGGCAGGGCTGGAAGGGGAGGGCATGGCCTGCAAGGTTGAGCAGGGACCTGTCTCCATTCCTCCTCACCTCCCAGGTCCCCTCCCTCTGCCCAATGGTGACAGGGCAGGGGGTCCACCCCCATTTGGGGTGTCTCACTCCGGTATCTCTCCTTGAGGTCCTGCAGGGAGTTGTGGCACCAGTCTATCTCCCGCTTGCACTCCCTGATAGCCCTCAACCTCTCCACTTCCTCCTTGAGTTCTGCCACCATGCGGACCAGGTCATCCACCTGCTCGCACCTCACGCACACAGTCTCTCTGTCTCCTGCCGATGGCAGGAACAGGCTCAGACACTCCCCGCATCTGGTGACCTGAACTGCGGCATTTTTGGACGGGCAGTCAGTCTGGGTGTGTACTGACTTCCTGAAAGAAAAATGAGTAAGACAACTACAGTTATTAATTATTTAATTATTTGACTATTTTATTATTAATTAGTTATTAATTATGTGTATTGTATGATTTCAACACGGTGAAAAAGGGTTAGGATAAATTTCGGAGAAAAGTATAACCTAAGACATGAAAGCGAAGAGAAAATGGAGGTATTTTGCTAAAGGTACAGTATACAAGATAATCTAATAGCTTCTTATCTTGCAATAACTATTTTCCTAGACTAAGAAAAACAGATTTTAATCAAAGGGAAATACTTGCACAGAACAAATGGGTAACCTTATTAAACTTAACCTGGAACCTAGATGAAGTTTTCTTTTACTAAGAGCCACAGCTCAGGATAGGAATTTTTAACTTTAATTTAACTGTTTTTCCTGTAGTAGTTCTTAAATATATCTTACCTGGTTATTTCAATTAACAAACCCACCTGAGCAATTAGAACATGGAAATAACATAGAATTTCAGAAGCTTCTTTACAAATCACATTTTGAATTGTTCATACGTTAAAAATAATAAAAAATGTACAGCTGAAAACTGTATTGGTAACTTATTATTATTGCTAAACTTTCTGAGAACTTTGAGCATCCCAAATAAATAAGGAATCTGGTGGGCAAACAGATGGATAATATTAGTAACTGAAAATATAATTTGGCAGAAAGTCACCTCAGCTTGTCAAAGGACATAAAGTAAATATTTCTTTCTATAAATAAAGGCAAAATTGTTACTATACATTGCTGTAGTCTTTTTAGTGCGTAATTAAACTGCATGGAAGAAATTTTATGTTAATTTAGAAAATACAGGCTATGTGGTACCTCTGTGTATTTGAGGAATCTGAAGAGAAGTGGAAGAGGAAAAACTGTTTTTATGGCTTCCCTTGGTAATTATTACTTGTTTAGTTTCTAACTTCATCCTTAAAATTATAGAGCTCCATCTGTCAGTTATTGCTAGGGTGCTAGGCACACTCATGCCTCCTCAGACTTAACAAATTGCAAAGAAGAAAATGTAAAGTGATCAGGAATGTGTTTGAACAAACCAACAATACATATTAGGAAAACTACAACAACAAAACAAAAAATCAAAACCAAAACTAACAAAGAAACATATCCCTAGGTATGTAAAACCCACTAAAAGTAACTTGTTATCTGAATTAACTGTTAAATCACTTTTTATTAATTACTTTTTGCCTTCTTCAGCAGATACTAATGTGGCAGTGAAAACACTACCAGATTATTTTGGAATTAATAGATATAAATATCTGTTCATTATATTACAGACAAAACTCAGGCCTATCATTGTAGCAATATTGAATATATTAAAATACATGAATATTAAAATACCATTTTTCCAATATTACAGGACTACAAAATTATTTATGTGGAAGAGACATCATGAATTTAGAGAAAAAGTCACACAACGCTCTACTTGCTTGCTTTAAATTGTAGAGTTTATCACATTCAAGCCCTTAATAAGTATCAGAGCCCCGGTCTCTGTGCCTGGTTAGCATACAAGCTGAGATGAAATCATCTGAGGAAGAAGAAATATCTCCACTGACATCAGTAGGCTCTGGGTCATGTTCAGATGCATCATTTCCTGTATGAGTAACATTAAGGTAGAACCATATACTTCTGTTCACTATCAATAAGCATGTCAGACATCCCCTAGATGCACAGCATAGTGCTAGCTACTGTGTCACAGAGCATAAAACATGTCTGAGCATCCAACAGTGTTTCTCAGCTTATATTGCTCCTCCTAGGGTGCTCTGCTATTAATATTTCACTGGAGGCTTGCAAATCTACCTCTCTGATAGTGTTGGACCATTCTAGATTTGGTATAAATATTTGGATTCTCAAATATCTTGCTACAAAATGGCTGAAAGCATTAAAATAGGACTTCTAAGCTATACCACCTATTGCTTGTACATTAGATTTCTAATAGATGGTGTTGAGGGATTTCTTCCCGATATTGTCAACAAACTATAATGATGTAGGACCAGGATCAAAATTAGGCCCTGCTGATTTACAGAGTAGACTTACTTGGGCCTAACATTGTGAATCACTACATCTTCACTAACATTAACATTATATTGAGGAAAATTACCAGCGTAGGTTCTGTATTATTAAACTGTTTATATATTTAATGTTAACTATATTTGATGAGCTAAGCAGATCTCATCTGCACCATGCTCCTAGGGACAATTAAATTGAAAACTGCAGGGAAACATTCTGCAGATTTTAGCTCATTGTTGCAAAATAAAGCACTATGACAAAATAAGAAAAACACTCTTTTACCTTGGAGAGAGAAGTAAAAGATCTCAGCAAAGAGAAATCAATGTCCCCCCTTCAAACACATTAGTACACAGGTTTTGTTTATTTGTGTTACAACTAACTACACATGCAAGATTCTCTGGCCATTTTATCCTGATCTTCATTTTTTCCAGAAGCATCTCTGCTGGGACATATAATTGGAGATAGATATGTGGAACTCATTGTCAAAGGATTTTGGAGGTGCTGGAGTTTTCCCTTGATTCCAAGGACAAGCTCACAGAGTAGAAATCTATTTAGTATTGTTAATTGCAAAGAATTTTCACCTGGCACTGGAAATCCTTTATCTTAAAATATATATAGGATAGGATCTTATTAGGGCTAATATGGTTTCTTTATTTCTACTTTTCTCTAAGCACTGTCCTGTGGAAATTGCTGAAGACAATATGTAGATCTTGATCTCTAAACACACTCTCACTAAACACATACAGTTGGTCAGTTACAATAATAAGTATTTCCATCAGTGACAGATTGGTTATGGGAAATTTCTGACTCTCCCTCTTCCACTCCTTCCTTCCAGTGAATATGGAAGAAGCCTGTTGTAGTAGAGGGAACTATGACATTTATTTATTTATTTATTTTTCAAATTGATATCCACTTCTGCTTTCAAGAAAAATGTAACAGACCTCCATCTAATCCACTAAGTGACCTACTATGATCCTGTTATTCATGCTAGAATGCATTTATACCAAGGAGGTGGGAGATTCATAAATAACAATAAGAAGTATGTTGCCTTGCTGAGCTTACATGTTCTTGAAGTAGCATCTGACTCAAAGCTTATCTGATTCAAATGAGCATTTATTTCCTGTGTTGTCAGCCTTCTAACAGTCTGTAAATCTTAGAGTTTGTGTATGTGTATATATGTGTGTGGCTTATCCCTCAGGTAAAAATTAATCTAACAAATTAATTTAAATTAATGCAAAGAGAAACACCTCGTTGAAAACAAGGTAGTCTGGGCATCATTGTTCTTGAAAGATTAAAAAACAAACAAACAAAAACTTCCAAAAACACCTTGTAGTTTAATGTTGTTCTTTCACTACTGTTTATTTTGGGCTTGTTTGATACATTCAAAAAAGTATTTTGAACCTAGTAAGTATTATCCAAAAATGTAATGATATCATTATAGTTGTTATATGTGCATGCTCCAAGCCAGACATTTTACCACTGAATTTTGTATGTTTTCCCTTAACAAATTTTGTATTAGTCCAGAAAATGTATAATTTTCTTAATTCTGCTTCCTTCCTCTAAAAGATACTGAGTAGGAATGCTGCTACTTAAAAAGAAACAGTTTGAAATGAATACTAATGGTTATATAATCTAAAGTTTGTCCCCAAAGTCCCTAAGGAAAAACATGCAAATTCTATAAACTTATTACAAGTAATATCCTTAGGATGAGCTTCAGTATTCTCTACTAGGCACTAATATTGAACAACATGAAAATGTTTTCCATTCTATGATATCAAGCTTGATGAATAGTAGTTTGAATGTAAAGAGTCCCTCTTCTCCACAGATTGCTGACTTGCTCTTATGGTTGTCTATGCCTGAGAACTGCTAAAAGGGCATGAAAGACTATTTAAAAGCCAAGTCTAATACACAAATCTTCAGGAGACATTGCCCAACAGAAAGCATATTGACATTTGACATGTTATTTGGACTGAAATATTGGTTATATTTATATATATTAAAATCAGGCTGCAATTACTTAGAAATTATGCAACAAACTGGTGCATACCAGCAAAGAAGACAGTAAGAGAACATTTATTTAGGCCTGTGACTAGAAAATGAGACCTTTTCTTAGATTTTTTTAAAATTATTTATTTAGACTATTTAACAAAATAACTGAAGTAAAAAATATCTGACACTATAGGCTTATATCTGTCTGAAGTCAAAATTAGTTTATAAAGTCTGCTTTGTTCTTTTAAAAAATTAACATTTTAAATATAAATTATAATACAGAACACAAGCATTTCTGACAAAACTTGAAAGATCTTTCTTCAGCAGTTTTCAGTTTTCATCCCAGTGTAACATAAAAGCAAGTTTTGTTTCTGAGAAACAAATATACACAAATAAGATCATGATAAATTAGGAAAATTGAGAAATATCTATTTTGCTTCTCACTACAGCATTAAAATCCAGACTGTTGATTTAGAATGTGAAAAGATTAAAAATGATTACCTAAACTGAGCCAATGGAAATAAGAGAAGACATCTGGAACATTCTCATTTATTATTTGTTGAGCAGTTCTTTCCAACCTAACATATGAGGACACTGTCAAAGAGGGTGATCCAAAATATGTCTTGTTTTTGTTCATCTTCCAGTGAAATAGATGTCAATTTTAATTTTTTTTCCCCTTGTTTCACACTCATGCTTTTGATTAGATGTTAGCCTTGATGTATGTATGTCATCTGGTTTACATACACTGTGATATACATGAAGAACTCTAATTTACCATCGTTTGTCATAATGTAAAACACATCAGCTTGAAATAGCTTCCATTTGGCAATGTGCATTTTTGATCAGTTACAGCATTTAGGAATAGTAACCAGAAATACCGATTCCATTTCTCCAGAACAATAACTTCCGTTGTCTATGCAATGCTTCGGCTAATATTTTATGCATTCTGCACTTTGAAAGTGACATACTATCACTACATTTTCCTTTTTGTTTCTGTACAAACTAACATATTTCTTCCATCTTTCCATTCTTCTTTTAGTTCTTATTTCTTCATTCTAATTCTGGATTCTAAATTTGTTACTCTGCAGGATGTAAAAATGCTATGTAAGAGTCTACACAGATCTGAAAAGTTAGGTAATAAGCCAGAACAAAATATGAAATGTTTCTTTTGTATTTTAGTAACACTCAAAAATATTAGCTACCAAAATTTGTCTGTAATTTACAAGTGGCAGTTCAAGCTGTTAACCCTCCTTTTTTTTTGTCACAGAATTTTATTTTTTCTCTGTCTTCTCTGCTGATTCTTTTTTTATAGTGAAATCTTACAAGACCAAAGGAGCTGCAGTTTGTCACCTGGGAGACAGTGCTTCAGTCACTAAAACCTGTTGCAAAAGGCTGAATTCAGGCATCTACAGCTCAATATGTTAATGATAGTCTTAAAATACAAGTAGTTCGATTGGGTGTTATAGACGGTGAAAATGGAGGAAGGGAACATGTTTGTCAAAAAGATGTCTCCAAAGCATGTGAAAGAAATGTCACTCAGAACATGTACATATACCACCTCTATTTTTTTTTTTTAATTCTTATTATCAAATAATGCCCTAGTCAGCTGTTTTAGTATCAGGCATTGGGCATGCGAGGATGAAAGCAAGAAAAATTGCAGCACTTTACTCCAGGGTAAGCAACTAAGGTCACTTCCACAAGAACTGGAAGATATGGAATAAGAAAGACTAATAATAATAATAATAAGAAGAAGCATTAGTAAGCAAATCAGACCAGCCTGTGATGTTATAAGAGATAAATGTTTCATTAATGAGTAGCTGCTCAAGAAGAGTGGAGTCATCAATGGAACGTCATAAAAGTGATGACTTCATCTCTCCAAAGGGTTTTAGTAAGGATTCATTTAAATTTGTTGCTATTAAAATGATGATACAACAGTGTCTTTCCAATTTTGCTAGTGCTTCAGAAGGTAGATGTAAATCAAATGCATCTCTTCAATACATTTAAAAAGAAGTCATGGCTCTTTATCCCCTGCTTCTCCTGAAATATCTCCCTGTTGTATGTCTGCATGTGCCTACTTCTGTGTGAGGAAAAGGGGAAGAAGAATCTCAAAATCTGGGCAAATCTTCCTTTAATTTTCAAAACTTTTCAAAAAGTTTTGATGTGTCTAGATTACATTCTTGTTTTGATTCATGACCCTGTGTAGGTGGAAAGGTGCAGGTGCTCTGACTTCCAGTCATAATTCTTGCTTAAATATAGACTGTCTAATGTGAATGGTTTTCGAATCAGGTCAATTTTTAACTGGTGAATTTCAACAGTTGTGGAAATGAACCATTTTCAAGACAATAAGAGAAAGATGACATGGAGGACCCAAGGCTGCCTTCTAGCAAGAGCCAAAATGAGATGGAAATAGATGAATATCAATAAATACTCATCAAAAAGTGCTGTCCAGAGAAAAAGAGAATTGCTCTCACTTTGATGAAAGGCTGGGAGTAGCCTGAAGACAAGTAGAAAGATGTACAACTGAGATATGAAAAGACAGAGATTCCATCACCTATTTTAAGGTTTTGAAACTCTGCACAGGCTGATGAATTTCTCTGCAAGACAGTGCATGCCATGGGAATGTAAGGGGCAGCTTACAGATTAGTGGGTTGTTAGGTTGAGGAAAGAGAAAAGTATCTCCTAGCTCATACATTCCCTTCTTTTTCCATGTGAGTCACTTTTATTTATACAAAACAAAACAATAGCAACAGCAACAAGTAAAAAACCAAGCCATTCCTTGCTACCACAAATCAGCCCAGGTATTCATATACAAGCAATAAGGAATTTTTTATTTTCTTTTTCAAGGAGTGTGCAGTTATTTTCTGCAGGTGTCAAGAAAAAAAAATCTTTTTCCTCTCATCTTAACTGATCAGTTAACTATGGGATTTTTCCATAGTTTCCTCTGAAAATCAGACATTGTGTGATATTGATGCATCTTCTCAGCCACAGAATCCCCAGAGTTTGTTGTGAATTAGATGCCACTTCATTGTTCAGTTACAAATACGCCTGGCTTCTTCAACTACCTGTGATACAGAATTATGCTTACAGAAACCTTGGCTAAGATAACGTGAATCTTGGCTGTGGGACAATAGTCTCTCATCACAAGGTGATCAGCAGCAATGCTGGGTGTTCCAGCCTCCCACTGCTCAGTAATCTTGTACAACATGACTATTTGTGGGGTTTGTGGACTGCCCCCACCTGATATAACATACAGTGTACACGCAAGTTAACAACTGTTGTCTAAGCATTCTTCTTCACTTACCACACACACCTGAAGGATAAAGGAGATCACTGCACATGCTGAACTGCTAATATGTGGGAAAGGACAGAAGTTCCCCTTTCTTAGCTAAGAAAGACCAGTGTCCTGAGTCTTTTATGGTATTGGAGACACTGTCATATCACTAATCACTTGCATATACTAGTGGTGCTTGAAAATCATTGCTGCAGATAGTTCATGCTACAGCTCCAGGAGAAGCAGTAAATACTATATTGGAGGATATTCTGTCCACCATATGAGCTGTCACTTCCAGTAAATAAATCTAGTCTGTAATTCAAATGATTTATAGGGGGCAGGGGGGTGACTGCTAGTCTTCTCGAAGTTGTTTGAAGTTGATTACCAGGGAATTCCTGTGGTTTCAATAGCAACTGCTGTTTTGTGTGGATAGATGGACATTTCAAAATATTTTCATTGTGAATTGCAAGTCCCTTAGGTCTTAAAAATAACTTTTTATGAGGTTTAAAATACACTAACCACTATGTCTGTTGTTTACTCCTGGAATCACAAAATAAAAGAAAACTAAAAGTAGCATAGTTCCTTACCTCTGATTTTACTAATTATAATATTAATTAACAGGAGTAGCTCAGATGTTTAAGAGTATCTTAAGTCAAACTAGTACTTGCATAGGAAAAATGGCAGTAAAAATTATTGCAGAAAAACACAGCATGAGATTTTATATTAATATAAGTGACTCTTTGATCTGTCAAAAGATTTTTGATCATCGTATGAGGATGTTTGAAGAATATGGGAGCTCAGTGATTCACTAAACAAATGAAAAACAAAACTAAACATGGAAATTCTTTTATACAACTTCAGTAGTATAAGATAGCCATAAATTAGAATGGCTCTAAAGGGCACCAGAGGTATAAAGCTGCTTCTCATCTACCTAGGATGAAAGTAATATACAGATGAAGCTGTAGCCTCAGGTTTAGATCTCACCTCAAATTGCTTAGGTAGGACTGGCAGGTGTCTGGAGATTTTCTTTGGCATCCCTATAGCTAGAGATTTATTTTTCTGAAAATAGGAAAGGGAAGAGAGAAGAGAATGGGGAGGAAGAGAAGGAAGAAAAGTAGAGCAAGAAAGGGAGAAGGAACAAAATGATTAATACAAGGATGGTGAAGGGGCTACTGAACAAGTCTTATAAGGAGCAGCTGAGGGAGCTGGGGTCATTTACCTTGGAGAAAAGAAGTCTTAGGAAGACGTTATTGTACTTTACAATTACCTTAATGGTGATTGTAGCAAGGTGGGGATTAGGCTCTTCTCCCAAGCACCAGGATATAAGATGAGGGGAAATGGCCTCAAGTTGCACCAGGGGAGAAGGCTTAGGTTGGATATTAGAAATTTCTTTACTGAAAGAGTTGTGCAGCATTGGAATAGGCTGCCCAGGGAGATGGTTGAGTCACTATCCCCACAGGTCCTCACAAAATGTGCAGGTGTAGAACTTAGTAGCATGGTGTAGTAGTGGACTTGTCAGTACTATGTTTAAGGTTGAACTAGATGATCTCAGAGGTCTTTTCCAACCCGAATTCTATGATTCTATAAAACATGATAAGCTGCTCCAAGATATAAATTCCGCTTAATAAACCAGTTTACACAACTTGTTTCAATCAAGACATTCTCATGGTAAGATATGTTTTCACTGTCTTTTTGTCTTTTACTTTTCCCAGTGAAAGCCATTATCCACTAAGTTTACTTGAATCCATTTTGTTTAGCTTATTTGAAAAAAGCTCACTATAGAGTCATAATGATATGACTAATAAAGTGTATTAGCACAATGGAAAAGTCATTCTATTGTATTTTTGGCTTGAAAGAAAATTATACTACCTTTTTTCTTTCTCCTTAAATTATCTTTACTAAGCTATTTTATTCTAAATTTGACATAAGGACCAATAAATTGAGTAACACTTAATGGTTGTTCTCCATTTCCTCCTTGTCCAGCTCTCTGCTCTATTACAGAAACTGTAAGGTCCAGACAGGCTGTACATGAATGTCCCATTCATTTCAGCTTTGGTGTGCTGAATGGAGAAGTGGGGACAGAACCTTTGTTTTTCCCGCTGTTCTGTGAGTATGAGAAGACTAGATAAATTGAAAAGCCAGGCTACCTACCTAGTCTGCTTATCTAGTGCTAGATTAGAAAATAGAAACATATAGTATCTAAGTTATTTTACTGCCTGAACTAATGTTTTGGTGTATATTGTTTTTCCACACCTCTTAAACTAAAATAAACTTTGATTTATTTGAAATATGTCCAAAGTGAAAGTGTCAATATAGCTGTCTCCACAGAACTTCTGCAGAACTTCTGCACAGAACACCTTGCTGTATTCCCTGATGAACGCAGAAGCCCAAGGGAAGGTCATGGCCTAGTACTGCAGAGAGCAAGACATACAGTTCACATCTCAAGGAAAAACAAATTGGAATTATTGTGATTCAGTACTCATTCTGGATTTAAATATACCAGAATCTGTTTTTGTCTCTCAGTGTGTCTGATGTCAAAATTTGCCGTTAGGTGGGAAGAAATGTCAAGATAATCTGTGTACTTGAATACAACACTCTCCCTTTGATCAGTATGCTATTATTCCCATGGAGCTAAGCTTAGCACTGTCAGCACTGTCTCCCATAACACTATCTTTTCAGAACACAACTCACAAGTTAACTAGCTGAAAGATAAGCTGTATTTTACGTGAGTCACGTAATCTTTTCTATTGCAGTATAATGACAAGGATTCTTCAGGCTCTCCAGAAACACCTGTGAACTAGATTTGGCTAGGAAGAATAACGCCCTTCAGCAAATTCCCAGACCTGAGATAAGAATACATATATAAACAAAATTTCATCTGCTGACTGAGAAATTAAAGAACTGGTAATCAATTGTCCTTATTGATCAGCTTCAGTGACAGTTTTCAAAGAACAAATGGATTTAAATTACTAGTCATCTTATTCAGCCCAGTCCTAAAATATACTAAAATGCAGTAAGGGGTATAAGCCTGCTGTCTACAGTAGAAAAACCAAAAGCTCCAATACAGTGTGCATGAGTCATATCCAGACTTTAAAAACCAGTTCCTGTGATTTTTTTCAGCTGGGATTCACATCTTATAAATATATCAGCGTACCTCAGACAGACATTATTTGCAAAGATACAGTTAATCTGAATAAGCTTTACAGCTCTGATGTCAGCTGGCAAGACTACAGTAAAACTGGCCAATCTGACTGGGAGCTGACCAGCCAGCAGACATTGTTAGAAATGGAAACGATATCACTGGAAAATAATAAAAATGACAAACTAATAAGCATGCTTTCCATTAAGAGTGCCTTGTAAAGCAACAGGTATAATTCTAAGTCTGGAAAAGAGAGCAGTCTTTAGTGGCTGCTGTTTGTGTATCTTCCAAGGACTTTAGCCTTTACAAAATACCACAGTAGTGGAAAGACACTGTTCCAATGAGCTCCCAAGATAATTTTAATTCTTGGAAGACATGGGAAATTAAGTGTTCAGAAAGAAACATGACAGAGTAAGACTATATCCTTGAGTGCTGGAAAATATGGGTATAAAATAAGTAGAGTCTCAACTCTCTACTTGGTCTTAGCAGAGACTATCATAGGAGGAATTAGATTATTTTCCTTCTATACATGGCAAATTTACAGTTGAAACAATTCCTCTTCTTCACAGCTGGCATCAAATCATACTATTCAAATGTACTGCAGGGATTTGTAGCCACATCTGAAGAGACTTTCCAAAGCAAAAATTTTTGTTTACATATTACCAACATGAGTATTCCACAGGATGAAATAAAATACCTGTCACAGCCTTGCAATTCACATTAATGTCCTTTTCCTCTTTTAGCAGCTTCTGCAATCAGCTTTACTGTCAGTGAACTGGTTTAGAGATTACTGTTATTTTCCAGCAGTCACACAGGAAATATTATACCCTTTCTGTATCAAAGTTGGGATCCCTTTTTCACATGTAGCAGTGCATGGGGAAGAACAACTACTATGCATCTGTCTGATAAATGTGGTTCACAAGTTCTACAACCCTTCCTCTATAATAAAATGAATTTTTGCCGTTAAGTAGTGCCTGCTTCTGCAACATTTGAAAGCATCTACAGTTTGGTACACTGGCTTTTCTACACTGGTGGCAAATTAAAGAGGTGTTTATCTTTCGGGTCAAAGTAAAGTTGTGTAATAATCTCATATCCATTCATCTCTTATAGTCTTCAATTCAGATTTGGGCTCTCCATCATGCATACTCAGTAGGACACATCTCTTGGGAAGTGTTATGTTAACTGGTATTGACTAGACAGCTTCCTTTTCTCTGACTGGTAGTTGATCTTTATAAGCTTAAAGGCTTCACTTACCCTGAAGCTGCTCAGTTCAACTTCCATTGACATTTTCTGATATTTCCAAATGGAAATTTGCACCTCTACCAACAAGAGATCTGCAAAATTTGTTATAAACAGGAGACTTTTCAGAATGCAAAATTTTAACATGGGCACATGCATTGCATCTGAGATGAAATTGTGACTGGATGTGAAACTGAATAAACTGTAAATTGCATAGATATTTTTTTGTGTTTTCTACCTCTTTTCCTCACTGATTATTTTTGGAATTCATTTTTTTTTCCCTTACATTTTCATGCTTTTCAACCTATTCAGTTCCATATGTGAACAGTATCTTTGTATGTGTACTCAACTTCATACTATGGCATACAAAATTTCCTCCAGCATTTTTGGAAACAAACCTGTCATTCTAGACATTAGCAATGCCTATTTTTCTTGTAAATATGAATATCTTAAATGAAAAGACAGGTCCTAAGCCTAGTCCTTTAGTCTTTAACTATGATCTAAATCTCATCCATCTCTTGTTCTGAAGCCTTATATCTAGGCAATGCTGGAGCAGCTTAATTGTCAGATGCACAGGTCCTAGACTGCAAAGAGATAATTCTAATAGTTGTTACAGAAGGGCTGGAAGTTCAGTTATTTCAAAACATTTAAAAAAAAAAAAAAAAAAAAAGGACTTTGGATTGAGTGATTCTATTTCAATTAGTATGTTCTCCTAACAGCAATACAAGAGGACTGTTCTAGGCTAAGGTAGAACAGAAGACAGTGTAGTATTAAAATGTTAGACCTATAAAAGCTATTTGACAGATTTCGAATTACCTGTTGATATAGCTGGTTATCTCTATGCTGAGACCCTACCACAAGTTTAAATGAGACATTTTTGTTTTACTATTTCTTTCTTTTTGGCACAAGGCAATAGGTAATGTGAGGCATAATGAGAATCAGGACACAATGAAAAAATAAAATCAGGCAATCATTGATTCTGATAATGGATGTAAAACTGCCTTTACAATTTTATTTTATTTTTTTTGAAACACTCTCTCTTACTATTTCCTAATAACTTTTGTGCCAATGCCCTTCAGAAATAATTTATCTGAAACACTGATTTACTTCAGTTGGTAGAAAATGAGAGCTACATGAAAATATGTTGGATAAATTACTGTTAGACAAATAGTGTAATCTGTGGCTGACCTGCTGTAAAAGAAAAAAAAATAAAGTATATTTTTACTGTTTTCATAATTGAAAGCAAATGTCCAAAGATTAAATCTGTATTTGAATCCTTAGCAATAAAAACTATGCCTGAGATTTTAACTTAACTTGCTATTTTGTTGATTCGTCAGGCTTCCTGTGGTCTTAAAGTGAGATTTTCTCTTTTTATTTGTAGAATGATGATTTGTTGTCTTATTTACTTATTTTAACTAGCCCATGGAATAGATTTATTTCTTGCAGTAGATCAGTAGATTTTGGTGCGGATATTAAGTTGCTGAATTGTCATGGTAACAAGTAGTGGCTGATGGAACAGGGAGGCAGGCTTATATAATACCTGCTCTCAATATATACAAATGCATTAGATTTCAAACATTTTTGGTTCCTTTCATGGAATAATACTGTGTGGTATTTTATGTTCTATGGCAGATTTATACTCTTAGGGTTATAATGGATGATAAATTTCAGAAGAATAAGTGTTTTATTTTTAT
The DNA here is from genome assembly GCF_964211825.1 of Aythya ferina. NCBI lineage: Eukaryota > Metazoa > Chordata > Aves > Anseriformes > Anatidae > Aythya > Aythya ferina. The sequence continues at coordinate 86,192,970 of NC_140297.1, forward strand.
ATGTTGAGGACAATATAATTGTACAAGTAGATGCAGCAGACTTCTCTGCCTGACATTGCATTCAAGCATGCAACTTTCTGTGAAGGAGGCAATAACTTTCATGATCTCTAACTGGTGATAGAATCATGCATTAGAATCACTCCTTTTCCGGTCATCAATATGTCAGCTCATGCTTACTAATCCAAAAAAGAACTTGCATGCATGTTCTGATAAACCATAGTGTCTCATGTCATACATGTTCAGCGAGTCTGTGAGTCAATCTCACATGCATGCATGTAAAATGTAAGGCTTGACATTCTAAGCAGAGGAATTGCCCCAACTCTAACCCAATTCCTAAGTTATATTGTAAGGTTTTTTGTTTGTCTGTTTGTTTGTTTGTTTGTTTTTTTCCCAGTTTAAACATCTGGACCACCTCAGAAAGTTAGAGCTTAAAAGGAGGAAGCTTTGAAGCTTTGTTAGAAATCCACTTGAAACAATCTTGAAATACGGAACACTTCAGCTGGTCCTAGCACCACTTTTGTGGTTATTCATCCAAAACATTCATCAGGCACAAGAAAAGATTCTTGCATTCTTGCATTGATCTGGAAAGTAAATATTCAAAAAACAAAACAAAACAAACAAACAAACAAATAATTTAATCATTTGTTAAAAAAAAAATAAAGGAAAATCATGTTTGCTATTTGTTCAAGGTAGAGAGGAGACAAAATAAGTAAAAAGTAAGCTAGAGCGCTTTATGTAGAAGCTGTGAACAATAAAATTTTGTGCAGCATATATAAGAGAATGTATATGGCTTTATCTTTCTGTGTTTACACCCTTGGATTGCTCTCGGAGGCAAATCTGCCCAAAATCTTTGCTATGATGCCCCAACAGCTCTGAGATCCCACACTGCCCTTACTAACCTGTAGGTAAGTAAGGTAACTGTAGGTAACTGTTGAACTGTCAGTCCTGGAAGTATTCCTGCAAAAACACCCTTACTTCAGCCCTTATCTAGTGAGAAAATGTTGGAGGATAAGTGAGAGTATTAAAATGTAGGAATTCTCCTTACTATCTTGTAGTGTCTAAATAAACAGAGTACTGTGTTTTCAGAAAGGTGTCACACTGCTAAATGATACTGATTTCTACTGCCAAGGGATTGACTATTTCTTCATAAGTAGCACTTTTTCTGTTACAAGCAGTTGTAGATGGCTATTGATGTACTAGATAAGACTAAATGATGCTGAAAAGTGAATTCTGAAATTTTGTATTTACTTGCATTTTTTTTTCTGTCATCCTTTGCCAAATTTGATATCTAAGAAGTCAAGAGTAAAATATCTCAGGTTGGAAATTTGGAGAAATTTCTTCTCAGAGAGTGGTTAGGAATTGCCCGGGATTGCCCAGGGAGGTGATGGAGTCACCACCCCCTGGTGTGTTTAAGAAAAGGCTGTATATGGTACTTAGGGACCATGGTTGAGTGGGTGATGTTGGTGTTAGGGGGGTGGTTGGACCAGATATCTTGGAGGTCTTTTCCAACCTTAATGATTCTATGATTCTACAATTTTCTACAAGCTACATGTGATTTTTGTTGCATAGTTTCTGTGGGAGGAAGCTTACACTGTAATTTATTTTAAGTAAAAAATACATAAAAGATATGACATAAAAATGCAAAGAAAGTTATTTTTGTTGTTGTTTGTTTTTGAAAGAATAAGCTGTTTTTAGAAGGGACACTGACCTTTTAATTGCACACAGCAGAATGGGAACCAAAGCAGTTTAGAGACCCCAGGCATCACTGTAATAAAACAGACAAAAACAAACCAGAAATCTGAGGGCAAGTATTGTCTCTTATCCTCAGAGATGATTATGTGCACATACTCTTTTCCAATTCCATGTATTATTTCAGAAAGAGCCTTTTTGTATTGCCATTGGACCAGAATTCCATTTTGGCTGGAAGTCACAGTTCCTGCATATTTATGTATGAACTCTACAGTATTGACATGGAAAACCTAGGATTTCTTATTGGACCCTTTTGCAATGATCTGTATTCAGTTAATAACTCTCCTGTTAGTCTTACAGTTACACATCAATAGCATGTGCATAGATCAACTCTATTGGACACTCACAGTAGAAACGGATCTCAAGCATTCTATTGCACATGCTCTTCAGGGAGCAATTACACATTTTTTTGCTTATGCAACGCAAAGCAAAACCCAAACCCAGGCAGCATTACTTTGATTATCTGGCAAAATTCATATCTAATTTTTCTATTTGTTTCCACATTATATCTTCTGTTACCCTTAACCCATCCTTACTTGTATTCTCATTCACCAGGTATAACTTCTTTTTAATATCATAAAATGGTTTTGAACAAGGGGTTCTTATATATTACTTGTTTCAAAACTAGAACTTTGCAGACCAATATATCTGAGGTATTTATGTACAAGTATAAGCCATCTTTATAATAACAATGAAGCTTTTAGTATTTCTCCTTCTCCAAATCTGACTTTCAAAACTGGGGCTTAATAGTATGTTACTTGGAGGGTAATGGTAGCTTTTAGGTCAGCATGGGCACATTTTAGTACTTCATCAGTAGAAGTGCTCAGGAGCATTTAGCAATGAACAATTTGTGATTTGTTGTTTGCTCGGTATTATTCAGTATTCTATTATTCAGTATTCTATTATTCAGTATTATTATTAGCAAGCAGCAAGATGTTTATCAATAAAAGACCACTATTCTAAATGTTGAAAGCCTCATAAATTAGCTAAAAAGAATTCAACTTTGATCTTTATTGGATCCAATTCCTACTCCATTAATTGCTAATTGTTTAGACACTAAAAAATCAGTTTGAATAACAAGGTGTGAGTTACAGTAACTACTCAAATGTCTGTTCAAATAAGCATGAAAAAAACCATAAGTAACTCAACATAAAAATTAAACCAAAAATGCATTCAAAATCCATTGGCATAAGTATTAAATTAGAACTATTTTTCTTCATGACCAATAATATTATATTGTAGAGAAAATGCTTACAACAGGAAAAAGGTATATATTCTAATAGCAGAGTAAAACACATGGTGATGATCAACCTTGTAGTTTTGGATATTTCAGCTAATTTTCTACTACTACAGTAATAAATATTCTGTTATGTGGTCAGAAAGAAAAAAAGATAGAAGTTAAGCAGGTTTGCATCATGCAGATTTTTTTTTGCTGGTATTTTTATTTTCTGCTGTCAAAAGCAGTTCATGAAACTAAAAATATATAGTCTGCTTCTGTTTGTGAAAGGTGATTTCCACTCCCTATATAAATGTGCAAATTTGTGCCACATTTGGAGTAAGAATTTATACAGCAACAACTTCCGCACATCTAATATTATGTTCACATAATACTTTCCTTATACACTAACCTAAACTTCTATGGAATAGTTGTTTTGAATTCCAGAAAGGAGGCAGGAGGTGCCTTTTCAGATTCAACTGATAGATTCTTGATACTGCACTGTCCAACAGAGATAGTGACTGAAGAAGTTGGTGAGATGATAAACCGTCATTGGAGTCATTCCAATTTGCTGCTGGAAGTAGAACTCTGTTCCAAGTATAAGACTTCCGGTCCTATGCAGTGTGAAAGCTTTCATGGTTAATTCAGGATGAGTAATTTCTGTCTTCTGCTCTCTTTGATTCTGACTTCAATTTGTTTTCTTAAAGAAAAATAATAAATCTCATCTAGATCCAAACATGTTCCAAATGTGTGGTGGTTTAAGGCTCCTATTTTTTAATGTATCTCATGAGAGAGTACAAATTTTTGATGGAACTTGTTTAGAGAGCCAATGAAATTCAGTAGAAATGTTGTCCTTCACAATCATTCATCTCAACTCTCATTTTCTTTCTACAACAAAAACCATGTTTTCAGCAGAATGAATACCAGCCTATGACTCACTTATTTTTAATGTCTTTGGCATTTGACTCAGATTTTCATATTGTCAGACTTTTAGTCTCATGAATAAGCTGTTACAGAAGCATGTGCAGGCCCAGAAGAAAAGTTTCTAAAACTGGGGGTTTCTTTTCTTTACACTTTAGATCTTCCATATACATAATCACTAGCTCCAGTAAAGCATTATTTTCCTGTTCAGCTGTCGGGTTACATTCAGTACAGATCCCTCATTTCTTATCTCAGCATCTTTCCTGGGCACAGCTTGCAGTCACAAATTGGAAAATGCAAAATATCAGGCATTGTTTGACTTTGTAAAGTATTCATTATTCCTTTTTCCTCTTCATTTAACAATGTCTCTTCATTTTACAATGTTACTGGGTTTCTAACTATGCCCCATGGGCAGAATTCAATACACACCTTTAAGCTTAAATACAAAAATAGATGTTTAACAGAAAGTAACTTACTTATTATTCTGGGGTCGTATAGTCCAAGATCCAACTAGAAGGCAGATCATCTTCAACACAACCAGGTTATCTGTGTCTTCATCTAGCAAAATCTTTTAAAAACCTCCAAGACCTGGACTTCAAAGAGCAGTCAGCACATAGTATACTTGTCTGCTGCCAGTTACATCTGTCATCTGGTCATTTTTTGAAGGAATTATCCAAAAAGTGTTTTTCCATGATAATCTCATTCTTAACCCACTATCATCTATGATTGGGGGGGGGGGGGGGGGGGGGTGGCGGGTGGAAGCCATAATATCTGTGAGGAATACATGCAACTGAAGGCATACAGAAGGCTAGAAATGTTTTAGGATCCATTTTTACTTTCTTTTTCTCTTCTAAATCCTCTTTTTATCTCGTTTCAGTCAGGTAGATCAGGCATTTGTAGCAGCAGTGCTACAAACACCGCTGTACTAATGATGACATGCAACAATTTCAGCACATATTTGCTTGTTTTTCAGTTAAGAATAATGACTTCTTATTGGTTGTTGTTGTTGTTTTCCATTACTGTTGTAGAACATGAGCAGAATCCTACTCAGATTGTTTACAGAAAAAGAGAACAGGAATTATTTCAATATACTTTTTTAAAGAGGCATTATCATTTTACAGTCCAATATATGATAAAGTTAGGGGGAGAGAGAGAATATGAGAAAAAAAGGAGATCCACATCTGAAAGTGGTAGTCTTAGGTTTCCAGTTAGAGTTGGGATATTCAGTACAGAGGATGGGAAATAAACATTTTGTTGTTGTTGTTGTTGTTTTCAGCGGTCAGTGCAGGATTTGCAAGACAAGGGAATGAAAACAAGCCCCAATTAATTTGGAAGTACCCATACCAGACTGTCAAGAACCATCCCGCGTAGTACTTATTCATGGCATGAATCTCTTTAATTCTGGCTTTCTCTGTAAAGAAATGCTGGATGAATTCAAACACCGCACAGCAAGTTAGCAAGCAGTTCTGAATTAATATCTTATTTGCAAGTGTCAAGCTGCAAACAGTGTAGACATCATCCTTAGCATTGATCATGATTAGATAGTATATTTCTAAAGCAAGGTTAATCTGTGTATGGTAGCGACTAAGTGTTAAATAGCATTCTAAGCACATGCTAATAAAAATGCATGAAATCATATGCTTTAAAATAGCACTGATTTCCCTAGGCCTAGGGAAGGCTAACATGCATAAAAGTTTCTTATCTGGGTCCTACCCAGGATTTTTCCTGCCAACTAAAACACTGCTAGTTTGGAATTTTGAACTCCATAAACTTAAATATGCCCTCAGAGGAAAATATGCACCCAGCTCTCTCTCAAGATTATAACTGAAATATTTCATAGGAGATTTCTACAATTAAGACAACATCCTATTGACACTCATCACAACAACTAAAGTGTTTTCTACTGGCAAACCTCCAACCCAAACAATACAGCCTATCTCTGCATTTTCAGTGGGATATACGTTCTTCACTTGCATTCATAAGGACTGTTGTCTATTATAGATGTTTACCAGCTTCATGAAAAACTTAACTTCAACAAAGAATAAGGTTATTGTGTGAAGTAGCCTCGAAATGCATTAAGGATCATAACGTCCTGAGAAATGGTAGATGCTGATCTATGGTCCCTTTAAGACAGCTGAAGAACCGCTACAAAGCCTAGGAGATACTACTTTACCAACTGCCTGCTGGTAAACATACACTGCTGGTGAGTATTGCATCAGTGAAGGATAAGTACTTTAGATTCAAAGGTGAATAGATCCCTTTAAGCTCCTCATTGTCCTGAGGAAATTAGCTTGTTTTACAACTTGCATCAGTAAGTGACCTCGTATTATCAAGTGCTGCTTGCCTTATATAAATTTAAGTCCTTGAACAAGTAAACCTTTTCATTGCTCATGTTGGGAAAAGTGGTGGGAAATTATTTAAATTCAGTGATTCAGTGCAAAGATTACTTCCAAAACATTGGAAACTATGGAACATACTCCTAGAGCTTTTTGATCCTTTGCAAGGACATCAGCTCTCACAAGCTGTAGAGTTCTTTTAGGGAAACCTCATCATCATTGCTCATGTGCATGTCCAACTTCCTAAGCAGAAGAAAAAAAGCTTAATATGTTATAGCTTAGGGTTGTTTGATATATAAGCAGAGTATTCCACTTCTGTACCCAGAGTCTGCATATCCCTCTGTTGACATCATGTGCTGTATCAGTAAATGCTGATGTGTAAATTCCCATTTTCTGCCAAGACACATTTGCTAGATGGGACTGATATAGAGAAAATCAAATCCATTTATTTGCATGGTTCTCACAATACCTATTCACTAGCAAATATCATCATCATCATGATCTCTCTGTTTTGAAGAAAATATGACATAAAATATTTACTTTCCACAACAACAAGTGTCAGTAAATCAGTACTTAGGTCTTCTCTGACTACAATTTTTGTTGTGTCTGGAAGGCTTGCTGTCATTTTTTCAGATTCTATTGTTACCAAAAGTCCTACCAAGGTTAAGATAGAAGAAGGCTATATTTTATTCACTGTGCCACTCTATGAAAACAATTTCAGTACCATAAATCCTACAGCTCTTCTTCAGGTTCTCTGAAAGCCCTAGTTTAGTTGATACAGAAGTCAGATCATCTGATTCCAGGCCCAAAGGACTACAGTCCACAGTACAGAAGTTAGGAGATTTTTTGTCTGCCAGATTTTTTTCTTTTTCTTCTCCATTGAGAGACAACCTCACAAAGAATCTACTCTGTGTACTTACTTGGCTAAAGAGACTGTGTCTTCAATGTGCAGTGTCCATTTACCTATTTTCAATTCCAAACTACTAGTTCCAATTTCCTTAAGATACCTGTTTGGACTCAAAGTACTTGGATAATAGCCCCATTAGATCTAGACACAGAAGCATAATCTGGAGTCTCTTTTATCTACCTCCTCCTTCTCCTGATGACCAAATTCTCTATTTTATTGTCACCTCACAGTTCTTCAGAGATTTCAGGGATTAGTTAAAAAGCTTCCTCTACTGAAATATCCCTTGTTCTAATGGAAATTAATTTTATTGCTATGTATACTTTTGTTTCTCTTTCTTTGAACAATTACTCAACTTCTTCCCAAATCAATGGATGCTGCTTTCTTAGTTGTTGCAGTATGGAGAGGGCAGGATCATTTCATTCTACCACCATCACTCACCTATCAGATGTCAATTTGGCAACCTTCTAAGCTGTTCCAACTTAGCTGAGCAGAAAACAAACCTCAACTTGCATGAGGTCTTTCACTACCTCACAAGTAGACATTTAGGCCTACAGTGGGGCCACATATAGCCAGGACTAGGAATAAAATTTAGGCTTGCAACCTGGCAGCACAGAACATGAATAAGAATTATTTTCAACAGACATTTTTCATTATAATGGAAGAAAATAATCAGAGCTGACCTGGCAGTATTCTGAGGGATCAAATTACACTGGACTTTTGATGAGCAAGAATTTCACTAAAAATGACATGTACAGGAACAGGGTAACCACTGTCAGTCAGTCATTTTTCTTCTGGAGTTGATTATGCATTATTTTACTTCAGGAAAAGAAATCCCAAAATATGTTAAATGAGCAGCATAAGGGAAAATAGGATTCTACAATTGTATGCACAAACTCTGTTGTTGTTTGTTTGTTTGTTGTCTTGTCTGGTAAATAGGTATTTTATTTGAAGGAGTAAGTTAACAGATAATTTATTAAAAACCTTAGTATTAATAAATAATAGTTTCTTTATAACTCATATCAAGTCCCAGAGGACCTGTGTATTAATTTCTTTGGTCTGATTTTGCTTCAGCATGATTCTTAATAGATTTGAATTCTTCGGATGTTTGCACCCCGTGGGGTGTAGAGTCGTCTGCTTTTGGATGGAAGAGATAAAAAAAAAGACAAATAGTATGCTAAAGACATACTAGGACTGGTGCAAGGGACACTTACATAACAAACAGGAAGTGACAGGAGCCACATTCCTGACCTTCAGAGGCAGCCCCATCCCTAACAACTGTTCCATGAGTCCACCTTTTTGTGACTTTTTTGGTCACCATTTTAGAAATTGTTACATCCCATGTGAGCTGGCTAAGCATATCCTCTTTTGCTTTAGGGAGGTGATAGTGAATCTACATCCTCTACCCCAGAAGCCTTTAATATTTTAAGAAACCATGCCAAAATAGTAAGGTAAAGAATTATGGGGACTCAGCATTGTGCATGAATTATGAATTCAGGGTGGATTCCTCTTGTGTATGGAGCAGGGTTAGAAGTACATTCTGCAATCTGTTTGGAAAGGCCATTCTGCTTTTGAAAATGTGTTTGGAAATTGTTAAAAGTGTTGCTGAAGACTTTGCAAAAAACTGGCACTGACACATTTTTAAGGCTTTCATGGACAAGTTGGAAACACCATCACATCACAAGGTCTCATGGCTGGTCTATATTAAAACAAAAGCCTCAAAAGAAAGAGACCAACATCATGTGTTGGACAGGAGACCTACCCCAAAAAAAAAAAAAAAAAAAAAGAGAACCGGGGAAGGGGGGACAGGGTTCCAAACAGCAATCTGGCCAAGACAAGAAGAAAAAGAGTAACATAGGTTGTATAGTGCAAAACAAACAGAAAATCCAGGAAAAGTGTTCTGTTGCAAGAAAAGGAGATATAATTTAGCAGAGATGGCTTTCATTTGTTGGTGCTCAGAAGAGTGTGCCAAATCTGAGTACTATTTCTTTAGAGTGTTCCTGTATTAAGCATTTTGTCTGGTGTCAGCTGCCACCTCTATTATAACCAATATAGTTAAGATCATCTAGTGAGCTAGCCCTTGAGAAATATGTATCAGAACATACATAGTACATCAATGAAAAAATATTGTGTCTCAGATAACTCACAGAAGTATTATTTAGAATATTATTTAAAAGTGACAGAAACACTTTTTTTTTTTTTTTTTTTTTTTTTTTTTCCGTAACTCAAAAGATTCCTTTCTGTCTCTGCTATCAATGGCAAGTGTCTTTTCCTCTCACTCCTTTTTCCAGTTCATATTGGATAGAAAGGGATAAAGTGGGGTGAATAATGAGAAAGTGGGAAGGAATGCCATACCACTCACAAGAATCTAATAAAATAGTGACATAGAAATATGGAGACTGGATCAAATTAGAATTTATAGCCAAAATGATTGCATTGGAGGAAATGAATTGTAATTCTGGGCCTAGAAAATAAAAAACTTACTGTAATATATTGCTAAAATACTGAAGAATGACAAGAGAAGACTGGGAGAATTTGAGAAGAAAATTTAGGAATCTTAAAATATATCTGTAATTTTTTTGCCAATAGGTACCAAATTGCCTACAATATATTGGCAAATAGAAAGCTGGGAATCTTGCAGGGCTGTGGAAAATGGTAATTAGGGGGTGGGGGTAAGGGTGGTAGTGATTTTTTTTGTGGGTTCATTTGTTTTTTGTTATTACTATTATTGAATTTAATATGATTGTGCCAGGGCTTCCCATACCAGACAGAAACAAACCCCAAATTTCTTAGGCCCTGCGTAAACACACAACCAAATACCAACTTTTGAAGCACATGAAGTAGTTGTATTTTAATTAAAATGTTTGCAATAACTTTAGAGTAATCATGTCAGAAAATCATCTATGGAGAACGTTATATCATGTTTTTATTTCTTTCATTTGCCAGTTTATTTTGCCTCATTTTCTTGAACCACATGTATCAGTAGTCTGGTGACCCTCAAAGACTATTTGAGAAGTGGAACAGTTTTGTCGAGGGCCAGATTCTAGCAGAAGATTCTTTGAAACTTGCTGTAAATCTCTCTGTTCTTGTTGCATCTAGATTTGAACCAAATGTCTGTGATGTTGACAGTGGATTCCTATGAACAGCAACTGTAACTTAAATAGATATTTCAAGTGCCCTAGCACATCCCACATGTCTTCTGTGTAGGGGTATGTATGTCCTGTCTTGACATTTTCATGTATATTCACAGAATATCATACTAGAAACCTGCTAAAGTAGCACTGCTAAGGTATATTAAGGACTTAAGTAGCTCTTCTCTGTTTAGACGGCTGCAGGAAGGTGTCTGCCTGTGTTGGGTCTGTCTGATCTGGAGTCACCTTTTCCCTGCAGCAGCCCACACAGTGCTGTGCTCTGCACTCGTAGCTGGAACAGCACTGGTATCACTCAAGTGTTGTGTCTATTGCTGCATAGTGCTGGCACAGCATCAGGACTCCTTCCAAGCCCCCAGGAGCCTGCAGGCTGGGGGTGGGCAAGTGATGGGGAGGGGACATTGCCAGGGCAGCTGACCTAAACCAACCAAAGGGATATTCCATAACATCTGATGTCACACTCAGCAATAAAAAGGGGGGGCTCTCGTGGGACACGGGGCTGTTCCTCCTGAACAACCACTATGCGTTTTGAGGCCCTGCTTCCCAGGACGTGGCCGAACATCACTCATTGATGGGAAGTAGAGAATATTTTTTTTTTTTCCCTCTCTCTGTGCTTCCGCACGGACTTATTGTTTCTTTTTTTTTTTTTTTTTTTTTTTTTTCTCCCTATTCCCTTTCCCTTTAATTAACCCTTTCTCATCTCAAACCCCAAGTTCTCTGTGTTGTATTTTCTCCCCCTTCCTCTTTGAGGAGAGGAGGAGTGAGAGAGCAGTTGTGGTGGAGTTCGGCTGCCCACATGAGTAAAACCACCACACTGCCCTGGGACAGTGCCTCCCTGGGAGGAAAGTACCATGTGTTCCCCAGATCCTGGTGAGAGGCTGCCCCTCTGAGCACCCTCGCAAGGGAGGGCAAAGGATATGCTGGCAGGTGACCTCCTGCTCTGCTACACAGCCAGGCATTTGAGAGCGATTCTCCTGTACTCATTATAAATATATCCAACAGCTGTATACATTTACTAAGTCTGCTTGGATATCTCTTAACAACATTTAAGAAAAATTAAGTTGACTTTCTTTTAAGAGCCTGTGGAAATTGTTTGAAAAGGGATAGAATGTCCTAAATTAATTACATCTTGAAGGGTTTCCCATCTCTTTTTTTTTTTTTTTTCATGACTAATGTAATTCATATTTGATTAAACCTTATTAGGTGATTTGGCTTTCTTCCAGTGAGTGAAGTCAAAACCATATCGAAGAATCCAATGTGAAATCCTACAAGAGAGATGTACACCATAGGTGTTTATTCACGAGGGAATCCTATCTTGGCACTCATGGAGTTTGAAAAGGGCAGATTCTGGTGGACAAACACATCAATTTGCCATGTATTTTGCTGGCCTGAAAAGGCTAAGGTAACACTTTTATGCGTACACAGAAGGTTAATCCTTTGAAGTAAATGGGTTTGTGTTTCATTTTCCTCTGTTTTGACCAGGATAGATTTCCAGTTATGGTGTCCACAGTTCAAGTATTAGAAGACAGACCTTTAACCAGGAGTGGGTAGTTTTCCTGAAATGGTTCTGAAAATCATTTTGTCTTTGAGAGCCATGTGTCAAGGAAGAGTGGTGAGAAATCAGAACTTTGTGCTGAAGTGGGTAGGCAGTCAACATCTTAGACTAAGTGATACCAGTACCAGTGCCCCCTACTAACTTACTGTCTATCCTACCTTTTATCCAGCAAAACTAACTAATGTGCTGCAGTTTAATCACCTCTGTGAGAGAGGTACAAAACCACAATAAAGTACACTTTTCTTTGATAAGTTAAAATGGGTTATTTCATCAAGGACTGTAAGAACCCTAATAGGAAATGACAACTTGATAATAGAGGATAATATCACCGTCAGGGCTGGGACTAGATCCAGTCACTGGAAGCTGAAGGTAAACGAATTCAATGCTGAATAAAATTCTGGTTTCTGTATCTAATTTAGAAATAACTTCAGGAAAAGTTGTGTGTATGGTAAGGTGTTAAGCCTGCTAGTGTTAAAACAACCCCAACCTCAAATGTTGAAAGCTGGAGAATCAAATTATTCTATCATAATTCATGATAATTCATGATGCAAGTAAGTTTAATGCATACTATATAATTAGGTGCTGAACACACATGGCATACATGGTTAACTCCCCCCCCCCTCAAAAAAAAAAAAAAAATAAAAAATGGGGGTGGAAAGTCATAAATAAACTAGGACTACAGGTTGGTAATATAACGTGTTTTCAAACGTATTGTTGCAAAATGTTCACATAATCAGAGAAGTCTCTGACAGCCTGAGATGGTACATTACGCTGCACTAAACTTGGAAACATTTCTTTAAGTTGAAACAAAGGATTGTTCATTCCCTTCTTTCCTGATATGACTAACATTCTGTCAGGGAAATTTTAGAAGGAAATAATACCATCTATTTTTCTGAGGAAAAGCTTCGAGCTCAGTCTGCCATTCCCTTTAAATTACTGAAGAAAGGAGAGCAATTAGCTTCTTGTCCTAGTATTTATTGCTATCTTGCAGTATGTAAGACAATAAGTCAATTTACCGGTCACACTATACAACCACAAATCACTTTGCCTTTAAAATGTGGAGGGCAGAACCAAAACATTTTGATTATCTCCCTCCTTCCATGCTACAGGGAGGTTTCTGGGAAATACTGCAGTTGTGTGTGACCTTTGTATATATGGCCTGTTATGTGTGTACCTGGCAGTGATACATTGAATTGGACCAAACAGTGTATTAGATATACCATATTAAGACTATGATGGTTAAGTAGTGCGTGAATAGCAAATATGCTATGAAGCAGAGGGACAGAAAAGAGGAAAAACTTAAGGAAACAGAATGATTGAGTATGGTAGAGAGAGAGGACCTGCCTGTCTGGGCACCTATCTGGGTAGATTTGAACTTCGTGCAAAGTTAAGAAAAATTGTGTGACAGTGTGCCAAGAATATTGTGACTGAAGTTGATGACAAATATAAGAGGGATTTTCCTTTTCTTAGATTTACTATTCTGTGATAACGTAACCTGATATGCGTGTGTCTCTCTCTCACAACACAAGACTTGTTTAAATATGGGAAATGTGGCATCTGGAGTTATAGAAATATTGAACTTCTCAGTTGTGTAACAAAAGTTAATTCCTCTCTTGCTTGTCAAAGTGATTCAGGAGTTCCTCTCAGTAATATAAATGCACCCAGATCATGTTCTTTTCTCCCTATTGTTTCTCTTTCTCCATGTGGTAGAGCTAAAAATGGCATATACAGTTCTTGCCCTGTTTTTACCTTTTATTTTCACTGAAGTTTTTTCACTTGGAACATACCTGTCTCTCTTTCTGGCAGATGAGTACTCTTTTGCTGAGTACTGATTCACTTTCTTATTAAAAACACTTTGCTCATTCTAGAGGTCTTGACACACTGGCCGGTGACATACATTTTCAAACATTATGTTCAAAGTAGTAACTTGCAGGTTACAAGCATACTCCTTGTAAATCTGAGCTTTGTCAAGATATTTTGTAAGCACAGCTGACATTTTAGCTGTGGGCCAACACAGTGATTTTTTCCTGCTTGTTTCCAGCTCTTTCCTCCTGCTCTTTTGGCATGCCACCCTCCAGACAGTTTTATCCAGAAGTTGTGTTATTTTGTCTTCTGCTTCCCACTTTCACCACTGACCATATACTTACCATAAACCAAAATTGTGCAGAAATAGTAATACTATTATAGCTTAATAAGCAATCATTTAACAGACTCCCTCCCTTCCCAGAGGAGCTTTTGGTGCCATGTGAGGCACTAAGAAACAAGCATAATAAATAGTTAATAATAAAGAGCAATTGGCCAGATTTAATATAGTTCAATCTTTTGGAATTATACAAAACCTTTCTGCCTGCTCCCCATATCAGAAAACTTGGCCAGAGCCCCCAGCTGATAGTCTTCTAATGGATGGGTGTAATCATCCAGACATACAAAGATCTAGGATTTGTACAAGGAGCAAAACCTACTGGTAAACTAACACCAATCCAGAATGATAATATGGATTATATAATAATTATAATATAATATGGATTATATAATAATTATAATATAACAATATCCCATGGCATTGATAATATTATAAATTCTCTCTTTAACTTTTTCAACACAGATTGCCAACAGTATAAGTCACAGCAAATAAAGCCTCATATTCAGATCTCACAGATGTTTTAGGACACTGATTTAGTTTGTTACTTAAAATAAAGTTATTTTCATAGTGGGGCCTGAGTCTCTTAGTTCATACATTCTGTCAGCAGGGGTTCAAAGGTTGGCTGAGCTTTCCTGCTCAAAGAAGTCCAAGCAGGAAGATGCCTTGTTCCAGCCTATCCTCTGCTTCCTCTTCTTGCTGCTTTCCTTGCATCTCTCTGGTGCTCATCTGTACCCCAGGAAGGTGGTTTTAAACTATCAGAGAAGTTACCCATCAACCAGTGCTCTGCTGAATTGTGAAACTTCACCCTGAAGTTCTTTCATGAAGTGACACAGGGTACACAGAAGACTGCCAAGTAAGCATCAGGTGACAACGGAAGTCTAATATTAATTGTCAGAGATTTTCATATTGGATAATTAAACTAAATATTGCCCTGTCAAAACTGCAAAAAGATACACATTTGTTAAGCCTCCCTGGCACAACAAAGAAGCACAACAAAAGAATCTTTGCCTAAAAATAAGCAAATGCTTAAAAAAAATCCTTTGGTAGACAAAACATTTCAAAACACGAGGGAAAAACTGTTTTATGTATGAAAACATACACAATATTGAATTAGAGGCAATGTGCTTTATATTAGCACCACTGGAATTGAACATTGCCTGGAGAACAGAAAAGAGAGATAATTACAAATTAAAGGATATTTTCTCAAGAATGAGAAATGAAGGAAAATTATATCTAATTTTATAAATTCTGTATTGGCTAGATAAGTCAGCAAAGTTTGGGTGTCCAAACAGGTAGACAAAGCCAATAAATGCAAATAAGCAATTAAGGCTATGATTACAGTGCCATCTGTAGTAGAGATATTTTCAAGCCACCTTTTCTTTTTAATGTGAATATGTATTGACACCTCGTATACCTACTGACTATGATTTCAGGTTTCAGGCATGCTGCATTTTCACTCACACCATAGAAGTGTGTTATATATTCAGACCAAAGTTAAGCTAGGGGATTATTAAGAACTAAAAACAGTGTTATACTTATTACTATCATGTAGCTCAACTCCAGATAATGAAGAATGTCTTTTCTGAGAAGTTGTCTTTCTGGCTATTCCAAGGCTGTTTGCAGTGATGCTCACACAGCCCATCCTTTCCAAATCTTTCATATCAAGATTTTAAATCTTAATACTTAAGCATTAAATGCTAGTAACCCTTGTTAATAAGAATGTGAGGCTAAACAGTGTGTGTGTGTGTGTGTGTGTGTGTGTGTGTAACAAATACACAAAACTGTGTGGTAGGGTGTTTGCCAAAAACAGATTAAGATGAAGACTGCCATCAGCCAGGATTAAACAGTAATGGGGGAAACTTTAAAGAGACAAGAGAGGAAGGAAGAGAGGAGGGAAGAGAGGAAGAGAGAAAGGAAGAGAAGAAGGGAGAAAGGAAGGAAGGAAGGAAGGAAGGAAGGAAGGAAGGAAGGAAGGAAGGAAGGGAGGGAGGGAGGGAGGGAGGGAGGGAGGGAGGGAGGGAGGGAGGGAGGAAGGAAGGAAGGAAGGAAGGAAGGAAGGAAGGAAGGAAGGAAGGAAGGAAGGAAGGAAGGAAGGAAGGAAGGAAGGAAGGAAGGAAGGAAGGAAGGAAGGATCTAACCTTAAAAGAACTGTGAGACAAGCATTTGTAACAGGAAGAGTCTTTAGAGTAGAAACAGTAGCAGCCAAAACCTAGTTAGGCACTGCCAGATGTTGCCTCACTGGCATCACACCTCTGTCTCACTCAGAGAGAGCATTGTCCCCACCAGACATCTGTCTGCAGCTGTAGGGGTAAAAGCAGGGACATGCAATTTCAGTTCATCTGTGCACTTGAAATTGAGCACTTGAAACTAGGCATTAATATATTGCAGAGAGCAGCATGGATACCCATAAAGCTACGGCACCCGTGTCTCTTTACAGGAAGTATGCAGGTAACTCCCATGCTACCAAAATGGGGATGGTATTTGTAACCCATCCTGTAAGGAAAGAGTGGATGTGATGGTAGCTTTGGAGATGTATGGGTTTGTGTGAGTTTGTGATTAGAATCTTTGGTGATTGGTTAAAAATATATATACTTAGAAAATCATAGGTGATTACTAACATTTTGGAAGTCATTAGTTTATGATTTGTATGTTGTATTACTGATAATGACCTTGAAAATATAGGCTGCTGCTGGTCAGTTACATGTTATAAATAAATAAATAAACTGCTTCAGTTGTCTGTGATTCTGTGATTCTGTGAAATGAGATTTTTTTTTCCTATTACTTAGTATTATATCAGTTTTCCCCATAACTAGTTCCAAAGACTTTCTGGCTGAGTTTATATACAGTTCAGCTTTCCCTCATACTGTTAAAAAGGTTAAGGCTTCTTTTTATGTTGTGCTTTTGGAGACCACACTGTACAGGCTTTGGACAATATGCTATAATTTCATCACACACACAAAAATATATGAAAGCAGCAAAGTCCTGATTCCTCAGGCCATTTTCTGCTATTTGAAATACCAGTATGATGAGAATTAAAGACAAGTTGCTGTTCTCTACCAAAGACCTTGGCATACCCATCCAATGGAACGGTGTTCCTACAAGCCAATTAAGCTGATGCAAGTTTTTTTTTTTTTGTTCTTTTTTCTAAAGTTTCTTCTTTTAATAGACAGATGAGGAGAAAATATCTCTCAGGTGATTTGAGAGAGATCAAAAAATATAGATATGAAAAAAAAAACAAACAAACAGAAATGAATAAACAAACAAAAAACCATGAATGTCTGCATCATATTTAAGACTTGGAATGTAGAGATACCATAGATAACATTGCTGAAATGATTTATTTACATGACTTACAGAAGACACAGAGCAATAAAAGACACTGGCTCAGAATTGCAGTCCAGGCAACCCTTTTCACCCTCATAGCATAAAACAGATGTCTCAGGTCCTGAGTTTCAAAAGTTAATTCGAACAAGATAATTCTATGTGTTACAAAGGAAATTGAGGCACTTTCTTTTGGAAATCAGGAGTAGGCTAAGCTGTGGTGTAAATGCAGCTTATCTTGTTCCAGGCTACACTGCTTGTTACTATATTCAGGTTGTTTCTGGGGCAAAATTTAATACTAGCTTACTGAAAAACAGCTTGACTATCACTGATACACACAACCATGTTAAGACAGATCTTAATGTAAGTGATGGTAAAGGACAATCAATACAGACACTGGAGTTTGAAAGAAGAAAACATCCAGTATAGAGGAAGGCAAGACCACTTTAAGCATCTGGCATTTCTAGGATATCATTTTCCTGAAAAATAGGTGACTGTTTGACAGAAAGATTGGAAACATCTGAAAGTATTGATGTAATGGCTGATTATTATGCCTTAGCTAAGTGTCATTCTATTAATATTGGGACTACATGGCATATTGTTATAAAGAAGAAAAGTATTGAAGTTCCCATTGAATAAAAAACAGGTGTAAATTCCTTCTGAGACTGCAGCTGACATACAGTTCTGAGGGCCAGCTTGCAACTGGGCTTCATGTGCCTGGAAATAGCTTCCATGAGGACTTGTTCCATAATTTTCCCAGAGAATGAAGTAAGGCTTACTGGCCTATAGTTTCTCTTTTATTTATTTATTTATTTTTATTTATTTTTATTTTTTTATTTTATTTTTATTTTTTTATTTTATTTTTATATTTTTATATTTTTATATTTTTATATTTTTATATTTTTATATTTTTATATTTTTATTTTATTTTATTTTATTTTATTTTATTTTATTTTATTTTATTTTATTTTATTTTATTTTATTTTTACTTCATTGTAGATGGCCTAATTGTCAGGGATTTCCCCCGGTCTCTATGAATTTTCAAAGATGATTAAAAGTGGCTCTGCAATCTTCTAGCACCCTTGGACATACCCTGGCAAGTCTCATATCTTTGTAAATGTCCAATTTGTACAGATGGTCCCTAGATTCACTCTCCTTGAAGATCCATCATTTGCTTTGCTGCTTCATGGCACAGCAACCTGGGGGCTAACTTGAGCCATGATATCTGAAACAAAGAAGGCCTTGAGTAGCTCAGCATTTGCTGTCTCATTTGCAGCAATTTGCCAGCACCTTTTAGTGGCAAATCTGTATCTTCCTTATACTTCTTTTTACTAACATAGATATAAAATCCTTTCGTGTTATTCTCTTGCCAGTTTGAGCACCAGCTGAGCCCCTGTTTGCCATTCCAGGCAGCCACGCTTTCTGAGACACAGCTAAATAGCAATCAAAAGCTGGATACAAGCATCTGCTGGTTGTATGTGAGGCCTTTCTCAGGACACTACAAAACCCCACTCCAAATACTTTCCATATGTCTTTTGCTTAGCTCATGGGTGTAGCTGCTACTAAATGTTATCTGGTCAATATTCATCCTGTTCTCCAGCTGACTTATTTTTATAGATAAGCTATTTTGAAGAGTGGAGTTATTCTTATACACCAGTTAGCTGGAAAAAGTACAAAATAATAATACTGCATTTGTTGTTCATAAACTAATGCAAGCCAAGTATAGACAAGGCAGAAAAGTATATATATGCACCTGTAACAGACTAGAAAACAGTAAAAAGAAATCTGTCTTTTTGTTCACAGAAAGATAGCTAAAGATAGCTAGCTAGCCTGCTCTGATGATGGCCAGTAACTCATCATATTATGGTGGCCACAAAATAATGAGAACCACAACTGTACTCTTTGGAATAAATTATCATACACCCAATTAAACAAATTCCAGTCTAGCTTCAACACTTTAAGTAGTAAATATGTTAACATGACATACCCTTGTGCTTTTTTTTTTTTTTTTTTTTTTATTAAGACATTCATGCAGATTGCTCTGGTTAACTTCTCATTAATAGGAAATAAAATATTCAAGTATGCAAAGTGCATCTTTTTTTTTTTTTAACCAGCTGTCAAAATAAACAGACATTATCAACAATAATAATTACATGTCATGCTGCATTGCTGGCAGCTCTGGTTTGCATGTATACACATGAACGATCTAAATAATTGCCATGAATTATTGAAATTCTCTTTAACATCTGCAACACTGGAAAGGTATTATAATAAAGTCTGAAAAAGAGCACTGGCTTTAATATGACAAATGAAAGCATTTGTGAGTGCAAACTAACTCTGCACATAGATTGCATACCGATTTCAATAATATATACATGCAAATGTGCATTCCTAACACTGTAATAAAAAAAATTATAATAATAATAATAATAAAAAAGTTGCTTTTGATTCAAGTGCAGAGGACTCGTCTTATTACAGTATATTTATGTTAAAATGCTAAATAAAAAATAAGCCTTGTACTGTTTTTGGTGGTTATGCAGCCTTTTGCCATTCAGATTGTATAAATTGCAGATTGGTGTAAATGAGTCATTATGCTCATTTTTTTTCAGGAAGGAAACAATGATCAAGAGGAAGAAGTATGAATTAACCCATGATCCTTCATCCCTACTTTCCATTGCAAAGATTTTGTACCACAAAAAGAGACAATCTTCTACCCTGAGATCACAGAATCATAGAAGGATCATCCAATCCAACCCCTGGATCCTCAAAGGACCACCCAAAAACCAAACCATATGTCTGAGAGTTGTGTCCAAACACTCGAACTCCAGCAGGCTCGGTGCTGTGACCACTGCCCTGGGCAGCCTGTCCCAGTGCCCGACCACCTTCTGGGTGCAGACCCTTTCCCTAACCCCCAGCGTGACCCTCCCCTGTCCCAGCTCCATGACGTTCCCTCGGGTCCTGTCGCAGTCCCTATAGAGCACAGCTCAGCGTCTGCCCCTCCGCTCCCCTCATGAGGGAGCTGCAGGCTGTCATGAGGCCTCCCCTCAGCTTGCTCTGCTTGGGGCTGAAAAAAACAAGAGACTTTGGCCCCTCCAAATATGTCTTGCCCTCCTTTGGGCACTCCCTAATTAATTTTTTGTCTTTCTAATATTGTGGTGCTCCAAACTTCACAGAGTGCTTGAGATGAGGCTGCAGCAGCACAGAGCAGAGCAGGACAATCCGTTCCCTCAACCAGCTAGCAGTGCTGTGCCTGATGCACCCCAGGATATGGCTGGCTCTTCAGGCTTCTAAGGCATACTGCTGACTTGTATTCAAATTGTTGTCAGATACCTTTCCGTGGGACTGCTCTCCAGCTTCTCATCCCCCAAATGTTTCATATCAACTGATTTCAGCATTTACAAATATCATTATAATTATCTAGAAATGCAATGCAAACACCTCCACGGTGTTTTGAAAATAAAACCAGAAAATTCTATCCATTTTATATAAAAATACCATCTCTGGATGAATCTAACCTGGAAGTTCAAACATTATCCTCTGTTCAAGCTATCAGGTAACAACTGAATTGTATCCCTTTTCTTTCTGTACTAACATTTGGTATTTAGTCCAAAAGAAAATTGAAAATGTTTTGGAAATTATATCTTTTTTTTTTTTTTTTTTTTTCCTTAGGTTGAAGTGGAATAAACAGGCTACAAAATCAGTAACTTTCATTTCCTAACAGAAAACAGTAGATAGTTTGGAAATTCAAATTTTCCTGGAGATACATGAAATGTAAAACTTATTTTGACATCAGCTACATCATTTGTTGGTATGATCAGATTAATACAGAATTAACAAACAGCAGTACGTATGCACAAATGCAGTAGGATGTCAATGGTTTTAATACTAAGGTGATAACCATTTTCACTTGATCTTTCTTTGTATTAAATTGCAATATACTAAATCTCAAATAATTGCTGGATGTAATCTACAAATGTTCTCAAACTTTATCTAATAATTTAGTAAAAATCTAATAAGATAACGATATTTCATGACAGAATTTTATACCTGGAGTGTAACATTATGCTGTACTCAAGCATGAATTCTTTGCTTTTAGAAAACATTATTTAAAATTAAGCAGTTTCGAGCTTAGGGAAGTGTAAACTTGTGCTTTTTTAATTAATTAATTTATTTATTTTTATTTTGCAGGAAATAATGTTTATGTTTCTTAGAATGTGGCATTCTCATAAATATAAAACAGATTCTAAAACAGATTATCTGGGTATTCTTTGCCTAGCTAGTGGAGCTGCAGAATAAAATGTGTGTATCTATTCTTTGCAGGTTCTATGCCAAAACATTTATGTATATAATTGCCTCAGCCCCATTGCCTGAAGTCCCCCTTCCTCAGACACTTCCCTGCCTTTACATGCAGAAATATGCAAGTCATTTTTGAATTCATACTGGTACAATTCCTGGGTGGCTGAGTATAGGGTAGTCTAAGAGATTCTTCCTTCAGCTACTAATCACATTAAAAAGAAAATAGCTTGGACTTTTTAGACCAGTCAGTTCTTTTCCTTTTCTCTCCCTGCCAGCCACTCACTACTACTAGGCTACTGCATGGTTGCTGGAGGCTTCATGCAATTTCAAAAACAGAAACTTGCTTTTCCCTCTTTTTATTTCACCCGATTTTTTTTTTTCAAATATAGATGCAGACAGTCATTATTGTATCACTGCTGAAATTCTCAGTTATTGAATTTAGAGTAACAAAATCAATTTCTATTTAATCTGTTGATAGTCATAAGTGCACCATCAATTATCAAAATCTACTAAGTCTCTACAACCACTTGGAAATCTTTCAATGAATTTAATTTAAACATTTTGATAATATTTTCACAAGAATTCTCTTACATAGATCCATGAATGTTCCACACAAAGGGCTTCAATGAAATTTAATCTGAATGTGGATGGAATACTGAAGTCTGACCTTTTGGTGTAATAATTACAGTTTCAAATAAGAATTAAAAAGAATGAAGTCTTATATTGCTGTTTTTCCATTCAGCAGTCTATAAGTGCATTTTAAACCCAAGAAGCCACAAGATACTTCCAAGATAATTCTACACGCACAGATAAAATTTTATGTAAGGCACTTCTCAGTTCCTTAATTTTAGGACACAATATAATTTATACCTACTGTATAAATAGATTTACATTATTTGCTCAGTGTACTTAATTTTTATTACAATTTTTGAAATGTAATTAGACCCTTGTTTAATGAGGCAATAGGTAGAAGCAAGTCCGGTTACAGTAATAAAATAGTAGAGTTAGTTTCTGAATAATTTATTCTTTAAAAAATTAGTATTTGTGTAGGAAAACCAGGTCTAAAAATATGTATTTGATGTTCTATTAATTACTCAAAAAGATTAAAAACTATATAAAATTTTACTTTTAATACTGATACACTTATTTTGACTGAACATTAGTGTTGTGATAAAATCATGCATAAACATTTTTTTTTCTAAAGCTTATCTAAGGTATGTAGTAGTGGAGAATTTCATTCTATAAAAAATATCAATACATGCAGGAATTACAGAAAATAGCCTTTTATTAGCAGTACCATGAGTGCAGTAAACATCTTTTTGGATAAAATGTCTAAAGCCAAAATATTAGAGTCGTGATGCTTGACATCTTCCTAAAATGATTTTAGACGCTGGTGACTAGGTAAAGATTTATTGTATTTGGCAGCCTAATTTGAAAGTTTGTGTGTTATGTGATCCATGTGGTACCTGGCAAACACATCAGAATTCAGTGTAATTGTGAAAAAATACCAAACAAGGAGAAATATAGTATTAGCTCTCATGGATAATGTCATATGCATGTTAAGTTATTAAGAGTACAAAAAGCTGTCCATACAGAAATAAGAGATGGAGTACCATATTTGACTAAGAACCAGGTGTTTGAACCTATTAGTGCAATTTGAACTTTTACTCCATTATTCACACTAGCTGTCTTCTTCAAAAATAAGAGCTAAATTATTTCAGCTCAAGTTGTTCAGTTCTGGACTGTAGGAGAAGAATACTGTTCTCAATGTCTCTGTGAGCCATACAAAAGAAACCTCTACAGGACTTGGAGAATTTGACAGATGTATTCCACTTTCTTCCTATGCAACAGAGAAATTTATTCCTGCTGTAATCTGTAATGATGAACATATCAACAGACGCTGCTGAATCTAGGGCTATCAGCTGACACATTTATTAATTTTAATCTAAAATCAGTTTCAGAAGAAAGCTTTGTACAAGGGTGTTCAACCATCTGCATTCAGTCCTGCAAAGTCCAATGGTTCACATCATTTGATGTTAATATACTGAAACATGTACTTTATCCATATAGAAATTGTTACTCATAAGCCTTTGAAAATATTTTCCAAAAGCTATGAGGTTTGATAGGACTCTTCAATAGTTTGCTTAGCAATTTGGGAATTTTTACATCCTGTTTAATAGCATTTAAAAGTTTAAATAATGAACATCTTTAATGATCTAGCAGTTTCTCCAGCAGAATCAATATCACGTGAAGAATTGGCAATAAACTGCAATCTGTATCACACAATAATTTTTTTCCTGCCCCTATATTTTACTCTAAGTTTTTCTCATGACTTTTCCTATTTAATCTGAAGCACTGCATTGAATAAATTTGCAGGCTTATACACAGTACTTTAAAGTAAGCATGGAATTAACTTAAGTTCTGTTTTCCAGAGTAAATTCTTAAGCAAGGAAGGAAGTTAGAGATCTCGTTTACTAAACTTGAAAATAAGCTATTACTGTTTATCTTAACTATTAGGTACAAATGTGACATATGAATTTTTGAAAACACACCAGTGTATTAATGGAAGACTGAGAAAGTATTGCAAGTATATTTTCTGCAGCAAGTTTAGTGTACGCAGACTCTATGTCACTCTATGAGACAACTGACATCTTTCCAAAGACATGCATAAGTGTGAGATGGTAGAATTTCTTTAAATGAGGCATGTTAGTGGCTGGCCTACCTCTGAAAATGATTGCCATTCTCGATTAAAAACAAACAAACAAACAAAAAACCAGTATTTTTTATAATTGAATTGAATGTAATTGCATAGCTAGAAAGAATTTTTCTCTCTCTCTCTCTTTTTTTTTTGGATAAAAATATACCATGGAGGTTAAATGCTGTGGTGATTGATGAGAAGCTGTTATACACATTACAATAATGTTACACATTAGTTAAGAGGTCTCTTTAAGCCGAACAGTCTTGGCTGAATAAATAATTCAAAGCCATAAGTACCAGATTCAAATGAACACAGCGTATTCCTAGAAGAGTTTTTGAAGATAGGATTTTTTAACTTTTCTGAAGCTGGTGGAGCTCTGAAATTCTGAATAGGTCCCCCACATGTCTTTTACAATAAACCTTTGTGCTAAATTAATTTCCTTTTTAGAATAACGAGGGATGTATGTACATGTATATCATCCTTATCTGTGCAAAAGCATGTGAAAGAAAAACAGCCCCAATGGATAAATAAAGCTGGCATCAGCTGATTTTCTTCACAGCATAGAATAGAAACCAGATAAGAGTGGAATACGTTGAATTGCCATGGGAGAAGTTAGCACTGCTTTCTCATTTGGCTTATACCGCCTGGAACACATTTTTATAGTACATCATATATAAGTTCTGACTCTGAAGCTGACTCCTCTCCATCTGGATGTTGCTGTGTTGAGCAGTCCCTGAAGGGCCTTTAACCAGGCCAAACAATGTTTGCCAATGAAGAGCTGCATTTAGGGTATTCAAGAGCTTGATTATGGATTTCTAGAGCTTCAGCCTTTGCTGCCATGTAGGTGCAATCTTGTTTGATCTATCATGTTCTGTACTACAGTGGAAACATCATGAGAGCAACAGGTTTCTGGCTCACAGGTCACAATACTGATGTTGAAACCAGCTCAACCATCTGCTGGTGATTTTAACTAGATCACAATCAGCTTGGTTGTATGGTAGCAAGGTTGGAAGGATTAGCTTCTTTCTGCATGTCTTTTTGTGTGTCTGGTGGAGAAGGTAGTTTCAGTCACAAACTTCTGAGGAAACAGGCATTGCTTTGCCAACCTACCTGGGGGCTGCTCATTTGTGTCCAGGGAGTTTGGGACTGTGTGGTTACTCTGCTGCTTATGTGCTACAGTTTGTACATGGAGAGAAGAGGCTTCATTCTGCTTTAAGTTCTTATCTTATTTTCCTTTATAAAAAGGAACTTCAACCAAAATACCTGATCTTAAAAAAAAAAAAAAAAAAAAAAAAAAAAAAAAAAAAAACACCCAACAAAACCTCCATCACCATCAACAACATCTCTCTCACAAAAAAACACCTCTCTACTTAAAACAAAAAAGGGCCCAAGGAAGTAATTGTTCAAAATCTGGTAACTGAGAAAATCTACAACCATATTTATGACAACCATAAGGATTTATGGTTGAAAGGCATCTGATAGTGTACCCAGGTGCTGGTACTGGGTGCTGTGGGGCTGGGGCTGCTGCATTAGATGGGGTCAGGGCTGCCCTGTGCCAGCTTCGGTGGCCCCAAAACAGGGCATGCGTGGGCCCTTTGGTACAACAGTATGGGGAAGAAAGGGCAGAAAACACCAGACAGGCAGAGGGTGGGGAGATAGTGGGAAACCTCAGGGTGAGAGGAAGGGGAGGTGCCCCATTTAGAGCAGGCACACCCCTGAGGGGACTGCAGCCTGTGCAGGACTCCAGAGCGTAAGAAAGGCATGAGAAGGGCAGCAGAGAAGAAACACTACACAGTTACCCCAACACTGTCTGCATCGCTCATTGCCTTCCTGAAGGGACCGAGTGTGAACTTCAGCACTGATAAGAGGGAAGGAGAGGTGCTTGAAGTGAAGTGGAGCCTGGGAAAGGGGGACAAGAGGTATTTTAATGTTTATTTTCTTTGTTCCTGAGTACTCAAACCAGTAATTAAATATTTATGGTAATTGGAATAAATTAATTAAATTCCTCAAGTCAAGTCTGTTTTTCCAGCAGCCAGAGAGCATTTTCCCAGACTTTACTTTGACCCGATACCTTTCTCACTCCTATGCATCTCCTTTTCTGCCTTATCCCACTGGGTGTGGGGGGTGCAGTGAGAAAGTATATGGGTGGGTGCCTGGCTGCCAGCCTTGGCCAGCAACCCAGAGAGTGATTTTAAAACTCTTTGACATTTTAAGCAGAGATGCTGAACTTTGAGCATAAACCAATTGTGAGAGAACAATGTTAGTGGAATCATACATTTTTGAATCTCATTGCTATTAATGAGAGTTAATATCATTGCCACTGATATGACATTGAGATATTTAGGGTTTCTGGAACTTACACTACTGCAACATGGAGATAAAACATGACTTTAGTTTACTAATGTTTTGTTGCCAAGTTTTGAACACTAAATAGAACACTACAAAGAACATATGCACTCAAAAATCTTTTTAAACCTTTTCATATGGTATGTACAAACCAATCTTGCTTATAGTCAACTGCCTTTCTAAAGATGATACGTAGCAGATGTATTGATAGAGGTGTTGTTATACCTTAAACATTAAAATTACACACCTCTGGTATTTGAAAAGCCATTTATTTATTTATTTATTTATTTTACAAGAGCATCTAAAATTTCCATACAGAAACTATTTTGGGCTCCATTTATATTTATATAAATTTAGATTTATATATAATAAAAATATATATAATAAAATATATTTATATTTCACATTTATATTTTTATCTTTGCTATATTAAAAGACAAAAAATGAAGTTGAAGAGAATGTAATTAATGAGGTTTTAAGTGCAAGACTGTGATTTTTGTTTTTCTTTTGCAAATTTGTTTTCTTCTGTGTGGGAGAATTTTTTTAAAGAAATTGATAGGCTTTTAGTTCAGAAAAAAAAATGATCCTAATAAAAAGTTTTACATCATATAAAATATACTATGACTCTTAAGAGTAATCCTGAAGTTTACTTTTACATTATAAAAATGATCTTTTGTTCATTTTTGGCACATCCATGCATGATGCCAAAATCTCATCTGGAAATCGCTTACAGGGAATTTTCATAAGAATTATGAACAAATGAATACCAGGTTCATAATAGGACTTTTATATTCTAGTGTAATATTACCAGGAATGATATAAAATTTAGCATCTCTACTAAAATCCAAATACTGTAAACAAGTATATATACCCACCATATATTGAACTGAGAGCTGTCTTTATTCACCTAGAATGACACCCTTTTCTGAGCCTTCCTAAACCAATGAAGCTTACAGTTCACACTTCTTAATTACAAATTGTATTAGTTCTTCTGCATTTTCCCAGAAACTTAGACTTTACAAGAGTACTAGTTTGTCAACTGTATAAAATCCTTGTCAATTTTTCTCATGTTGGAATCTGAGAGTATAGAATCATTAATGGATTTCAGATACAATGTATGAAGTCTAGCTCTGATCCCTTGCACGTATCTTCATGTAGAAAGTTGCACACAAGATTGAAAACTAATCTGAAAACCATGTTTTTACGATTAAAATAAACAACTTCCACTATTACTGGTAGATGATCTATTACTTAACTATCCCATTGAACTTGATTACTTAAATATATAATCTTTCTAAGTACAAAACCAAAAAAGATTTAAAAGTGTCCTGATTTTTATTGAGTTTCTCTATTTCAGATGTTCCTTCTTGACTGTGCTTCCCCCACAATCTAACACCAATTTTTTCCTATATAAAGAAAAAAAAAATAAATTCAAAAATCCCTACCTTTTCTTTTCTTTGCCTTGCCTTGCCTTGCCTTTCCTCTTTCCTCTTTTTTTTTTTTTTTTTTTTCTCTGTTACAAATCACACACCTGAAACATAGCTAGCTAACTGTCTTAGAGAGATAACCTTATTAAAAAGCCACTGCAACAGTTTGTGTAAGCCAGTCATCCAAGGAGAAACATTCACCAGTCTGGTCAATCTGAGAACCTGGCACAGATATACAATATTCTGTGGCCCACTACAAACTAAGTGTATAAGCTTGATGGTATGGGGAGAGAAAGCCTGCCAAACCACTATACTATTGCCCTCCATAATACTCATTAAAAGAATTAAAAAAAATAAAAAAGTCTTGCAACAGACCTGGTATCTGAATCTGACACTAATCCCCAGAATTAACATGTAATGAGACTCCTATGGAATGTCTTTGTGGCATTTTCAAATTCCAATTAGCACAGAGTTAATCCTTGTTGTGATGCTTCTTTTTTAATTATTATTATTTTTATATCAGTGCACAGAGTTACAATCTTCCTTAATTTCAGCACTTCTGACTTCTGAAGACTTGATTTTACTACATTACTCCTCTTTAAAAACACTTCTGGTGGCCATCTGTACTGATCACATTTTGAATGATTCCTAAAAGTATGGTCATAGTGTAAGGAATGTTTCAGCAATTCTTGTCAATAGAGGGCTTAAAGGGTAAACCTTGAGTCTCTGATATCTGGGGGGGGGGGATTCTGTGAAGTATTGTGACTATTGCATGGGACACTATGCAAGTCCCTGATATCTGTCCAAGAGATTAAGGAGAAGGGGAAAGCTGGAGGACGACTAAAAGACAAAGCTTGCATGGGACGCTGCGAAAGTCTCTGACGTCCGGCCAAGATGGACAAAGGAGAAGGACAAGGACAAAGCCTGGGAGGAAGGTCACGAGCCTTCAGCACGAGAGACCCCCAGAGGGACCACCAGAGACTGATACGCATACACCAGAGGGAGGGTTCGGAATCCGGAAACTAATAATAATAACAACCCTGCCTTTTCTAGAAGTAGTAATGAACATGTATTAGCCTAGGAGCATAAAAAGCAGTTGCCTGATGTAGCGTGTGTGCATGTTGGAGGAGCCCAGACTCCCCGCGCACCCAGCGCTCTTTACTTGCCTTTTATTAACCCCATAAATAAATTTCATAAAGCTAAGTTGACTAGGAATTTATAACAGTATGATGAAAAATGTTGCACTCCAAGTTGGGAAGGGGAGAGGAAAATGTTCATGTATATGTGACAATTGTACTCAAACAGCTGATTACACCTTTGCATACACCTTTTAAGGGAAAACTTTAAACCTGAGAAGCAACAGGCAATTTTCTACGTTTCCTGATATGATATCATGATATATGATATAGGTATGATATCAAAGGATGATATCATGCCTATAGTCTGCTGCAGGCTGAAAAGTAGCCTGTACCTCAGGTACCGTTTTATGCCTTTGCTTTTGTTACTACATCCCTGTAAGTCTTCAAAAGGGAAATTATCTTACCCAGAAGAAACACCGTCCAGAAGACACTTGAGTGGTTGGGGCTTGAATTCTCACTGAAACCAAAGGCAGGTATCTTACTGACCTGAAGAAAGGCTTGTTTAGTCCTGAAGGAGTGTGAAAGAGACATGTGTCCTTGTATCTGAAGAGGAGGTGAAGGAACAGCTGGTGCAAGGAACACACAAATCTGTTGCACCAGACTAATAGGTGGTTGGCTCTGAGCTGGGAGACTGCAACAGAAACACAGAATTATCTAGGTTGGAAGAGACCTCC
The DNA here is from genome assembly GCF_964211825.1 of Aythya ferina. Classification (NCBI taxonomy): domain Eukaryota; kingdom Metazoa; phylum Chordata; class Aves; order Anseriformes; family Anatidae; genus Aythya; species Aythya ferina. The sequence continues at coordinate 86,222,844 of NC_140297.1, forward strand.
AAGATCGCCAAGTCCAACCTCTGACCTAACACTAACAAGTTCTCCACTAAACCATATCACTAAGCTCTACATCTAAACATCTTTTAAAGACACCCAGGGATGGAGACTCAACCGCTTCCCTGGGCAGCCCATTCCAATGCCTAACAGCCCTTTCAGTAAAGAAGTTCTTCCTAATATCCAGCCTAAACCTCCCCTGGCACAACTTTAGCCCATTTCTCCTCATCCTGTCACCAGGCATGTGGTAGAATAGACCAACCTCCACCTCGCTACAGCCTCCTTTAAGGTATCTGTAGAGAGCGATAAGGTCGCTGCTGAGCCTCGTCTTCTCCAGGCTGAACAAGCCCAGCTCCCTCAGCCGCTCCTCGTAGGACTTGTTCTCCAGGCCCCTCACCAGCTTCATCACCCTTCTCTGGACCTGCTCAAGCACCTTGATGTCCTTCTTGTAGCGAGGGGCCCAAAACTGAACACAGTACTCGAGGCACGGCCTCACCAGAGCGGAGTACAGGGGGACAATCATTTTCCCAGCCGTGCTGGACACACTGTTTCTTATGCAAGCCAGGATGCTGTTGGCCTTCTTGGCCACCTGAGTACACTGCTGGCTCATATTCAGCCGACTATCAACCAGTACTCCCAGGTCCTTCTCTGCCAGGCAGCTTTCTAACCACTCAACCATCTTCAAACTTCCAGATCTAGAGGAACACTTTGGCTGCAGCCTAAAAGCCATGTGTACAGAAGCTCCCCCAAGCCAGCTAATTTTCTCCCTGCGACCTGCCAGAAAACAGCTGTCCTGGTTTCAGTTAGGATAGAGTTAATTTTCCTCCTAAGAGCTGGTAGGGTGCTATGTTGTGGATTGGGATGAACACGCTGATGTTTTAATTGTTGCAGAGCAGTGCTTACACTAAGCCAAGGACATTTCAGCTTCTCGCTCTGTCCTGCCAGCGGGCAGGCTGGGGGTGCGGCAGGAGCTGGGAGGGGACAGACCTAGGACAGCTGACCCAAACTAGCCAAAGGGTTATTCCATACCCTCTGACATCATGCTAAACAATATATAGGGATGGCTAGCCAGGATGGGGGGGCCGTGTGCTTGGGGATAGGCTGGGCATTGGTCAGCAGGTGGTGAGCAATTGCATTGTGCATCACTTATTCTGTACACATTAGTAGTAGCAGTACTATTATTATTATTATTGTGTTTTGTTTTGTGTTTTTTTTTTTTTGTTTGTATTCCTGTCTTAAGAAACTGTCTCTGTCTCAACCCACAGGCTTCGTTTTCCTATTTCTCTCCCCCATCCCAGAGAGGGAGGGGGGAGGGTGAGCGAATAGCTGTGTGGTGCTTAGCTGCTGGCCGGGGGAAACCACAACAACAGCAATGTAGTCATGTAACCAAATTAAAGCCAAAACTTTCAGCCTGGTCCTTGACCTGAATAGGGAGTGAGGATCCGGATCCTGGCATTTATACGTGATAGTTTATATGCAGCCAAAGTAAATACTGCAGTCAGAGGTCATGGCACTAGATTTTGAAAAGTCCTGTATAATGCAGAGATCTCAGAAAAGTAAATTTAAATAACATTAACATCAAGAAAAGTCTTTCTGGTTGCTATATTCTTTATCTGTTGTGACTAGACAGTTGAAAATCTATGACGGCAATTTTGCCTTTTAGGTCATTTTCTTTTTTCTTGTATTTATTTATTTTATTTATGTTTATTTATCTTATTTCAACAGGCTTTGTACTAATTTTCCTCACAGAATGACTAGCAGAAATATGACCCTTATGTGCCTTTTGTAATTAATTCATTAGGTCAACTCTAACCACTAAGTCCCTTGTCAGATTATTTCTATTAGAGATAAGGAGCAATTGAACCTAAAACATTGAAGCCAGGTTGATGAGCTTATTCCACAAGGTCTCTTGGCTCCACCCTTGTGAAGTGAAATCTGCCAGGTGGGGATCATTTGACCTTTGGAAGCATGAGGATTTATGGGAAGAATTGCTACTCCAGGGGAGTTTGAGGTTCAGATTACTTAGAGTGCTTTTCTACTGTCCTGGTGAAATGGACTTAGTATTCCTGGCTTTTTGAAGAAAAAGGCTGCTTTTTCTTCATGTTTTCTACCATCTCTGTGAAATAGTTTTGGAGACACTATGAGCTAGTTACATTGGTGGTGATGTCTCAGAACCAGGAAAACCCTGGTGGTGCTACTTCCCCGTGAAGTAGTTTGGCAGTGACTGAAGTTCAGAAGCTGACAGGTAAGTGTTCCTGGGTCCTAGAGTTGTTTTGTGTTGGGGAGCTTGAGGACTTCCTTCACCTTGTCTGTTTTCAGTGAAGTTACTTCCATGGATTCTCAGTGGGTCCCCCAGTCCGAGCAGGCTGCCCAGGTAGGCATCCAGGCAGGCCTTGAATATCTCCAAAGAAGGAGACTCTACAACCTCCCTAGGCAGCCTGTTCCAATGCTCCGTCACCCTCACCATGAAGAAGTTCTTTTGTCTGTCAGTGCACAACTTCCTGTGCTCTAACTTGTAGCCATTGCCCCTTGTCCTATCCCAATGAACCACTGAGAATAGGTTGGCTACATCCTTCTGTCCCCCACCCCTCAGATATTTACATATGCTGAGGAGATCCCCTCTCAGTCTGCTCTTCTCCAGGCTGAACAGACCCAGGTCTCTCAGCCTTTCTTCATAGGGAAGATGCTCCAGGCCCCATATCATCTTTGTGGCCCTCTGCTGGACTCCTCTCCAGCAGGTTGTCCCCCAGCCTGTACTGATACTTCGGGTTGTTCCTTCCCAGGTGCAGGACTCTACACTTGCTCTTATTAAATCTCATTTGGTTTCTTCCTGCCCATCTCTCCAGCCGGTCCAGGTCTCGCTGAATGGCAGCACAGCCTTCTGGTGTGTCAGCCACTCCTCCCAGTTTTGTGTCATCAGCGTACTTGTTGAGGGCAGACACTATTCCCTCATCAAAGTCGTCAATGAAGATGTTGAACAAGATTGGACCCAGCAGCAACCCCTGCGGAACACCGCTAGTCACAGGCCTCCAGCCAGACTCTGCTCTGCCAATCACCACCCTCTGAGCTCAGCCAGTCAGCCAGTTCTCAACCCACCTTGCCATCCACTCATCTATCCCACACTTTCTCAGCTTTGCTAGTAGGATGTCATGGGAGACAGTATCAAAAGCCTTGCTAAAGTCAAGGTAGATGACATCCACCGCTCTCCCCCCATCTACCCAGCTGGTGATGCCATCATAGAAGGCAACGAGGTTGGTCGAGCACGACTTCCCCTTGGTGAATCCATGCTGACCACTCCTCATAACCTTCTTCTCTTCCAATTGCTTGGAGATGGCATCCAGAACAAGCTGCTCCAATACCTTTCCAGGGACAGAGGTGAGACTGACTGGCCTGTAGTTTCCCGGATCCTCCTTCCTGCCCTTCTTGAAGACAGGAGTGACATTGGCTATCCTCCAGTCTTCAGGCACCTCACCCATTCTCCAGGACCTCTCAAAGATGATAGTGGTTCAGCGATCACTTCTGCCAGCTCCCTTAGCACACGTGGATGCATCCCATCAGGACCCATGGATTTGTGTGCATTGAGCCCACTCAGATGCTCCCAAACCACTCCCAGCTCCACCAGGGAGGAGCCCTCCATTTCCCAGACCCTTTGTCCTATTGCCAGGGGTGAGGAGTCCTAGGGGAGTGTCCCTGAAGCAAAGGCTAAAGCAAAGAAAGTATTCAGTATCTCTGCCTCTCTGCCTTCTCAGCGTCTCCTGTGACCAGGACACCCCCTCATTCAGCAAGGGACCCACATTGTCCCTAGTCTTCCTCTTGCTGTTTACATACTTGAAAAAACCCTTCTTATTATCCTTTATCTCTTTCACAAGCCTCATCTCTAGGTGGGCTTTAGCCTTCCTTGTCATGTCCCTGCAGGACCTGACAACACATCTATGCTCCTCCCAAGAGGACAGGCACCTTTTCCACATTTCATAGACCATCCTCTTCCTTTTGATCTTATCGATGAGCTCCTTGCTCATCCACATGGGTTTCCTGCCTCCCTTCCCCAATTTCCTATTCTTCGGGATGCACCGATCCTGAGCATGGAAGAAGTGCTGCTTAAATGTAGCCCAGCCCTCACAAGCACCCTTGCCTTCTAGCAGCCTATCCCATGAGATACTCCCAAGCAGGTCCCAGAAGAGGTCAAAGTTGGCTCTTTGAAAGTCCAGGGTAGCAATCCTGCTTTTAGCCTTCCTTTGCCTAGTTCCATCTGGAACTCCACCATCTCATGGTCACTGCATCCCAAGCTGCCCCCAACCTTCACATCCCTAACAAGGCCATCCCTGTTGGTAAGAACGAGGTCCAGGAGCACCCCCCCCACCTCGCTGGCTCCTCCACCACCTGCGTCAGAAAATTGTCCTCAGCACATTGTAGGAACAATTCGGACTGCTCGTGCCTGGCCAAGTTGCTTACCCAGCAGATGTCTGGGTAATTGAAGTCCCCCATGAGGACCAGCGCTCGTGATTGTGAGGCTACTGGCAGCTGCTCATAGAAGGCCTCATTGACTTCCTCCTCCTGATCTGGAGACCTGTAGTAGACCCCAACTGCTGTGTCTTTCATACCAGCCCACACCTTAATTCTTATCCACAAGCTCTCCACCTGTCCTTCACCTTCCCCCAGCTGGAGCTGGGTACACTCTAATTGCTCCCTCACATAAAGGGCAACCCTACCCCCTCCCTTCCCCAGCCTGTCTTTCCTAAAGAGGACATAGCTCTCAATAACAGCATTCCAGTCATGTGAGCTGTCCCACCATGTCTCAGTGATTGCAATGAGATCATGGCCCTGCGACCGAACACAGATCTCGAGCTCATCGTGTTTATTTCCTATGCTCCATGCATTGGTGTACAGGCACTTTAGGGAAGCAGCAGGTACAGTTACCCCTGGGGGGAAGCAAGAAGAAGATACTGGCCGGGGGATCAGGAACACTACCTTCTCTGAGGAGCCCTCAGACAATCCTACGGGAAGGCTCAGAAGTTTTTTCCCTGTCTTCAACAGTGACAGCAGTGATAACTTCCCCCAGCCCTTCTCTGTCACCTTTAGCTCCCCTTCCTTCCCCCATCAAACCTAGTTTAAAGCCCTGGTAATCAGCTCAGAGAGCTTGCTCCCCAACACACTTGTGCCCAACTTGCTCAGTTGGTGTCTGTCCGTAGCCCACATACTCGGCCTCTCAAAGGATGGCCCAAGATCAAAATACCCAAATCCCTGGTCCAGACACCACCCCCTCAGCCAGTCATTTACCTGTCCTGTTCTGCTCCTTCTATCTGCATCACAGTCATGCAGTGGGAGGACAGAAGAGAACACTACCTGCACCCATGATCCCTGCAACAACCTCCCCAGGGATGCAAAGAACTTTTTAATATTCTTCATTTTTCTAATAGCAGCTTCCCGGGATCCAACCTGAATGACTATGAGAGGATAGTAGTCCTCCAGTTTAATGAGTCGTGGCAGAGCCTTCCTAACATCTCTGATATGCACCCCAGGAAGACAGCACACTTCTCTGGCTAGGTTATTTGGGTGGCAGATAGGAGCCTCAGTGCCCCTCAGCAAGGAGTCCCCAATCACCAGGATTCTCCATTCTTTTTTTTTTTTTTTTTTTTTTTTTGTGGCACAGGTTACAATGCGGTGCTCCATCCGGCCCTGATCCTTATGTTTTGCACTTCCCCCAATCTTGACTCTCTTCTCGGGGTTGCTTCCCAGGTTCAGACTACTGTCCAGATCCTCAGCCTCTTCTGCAACCTCCCTGAGAGCCTCAAATCAATAGATTTGAGGGTGGTAGGTAGGTGGCACCATGGGTGTCGGGGGCAGGTATCTCTTTCTGCTCTGAGCCGAGACAAGGGTCCAGCCCCTTGTCTCTTCTGGACAGTCTGGCCCTCTGTTCTGCATGTGTACAACGGGGGCAGCCTCTACCCCTTGTCGGGACATAGGAGAGGGCTGCCGAGCAACAGCAGGGGCGGGCAGACCCCTCCTATCTGTCACCCTCAGAAAAGTCCCCAGTCCTGGTCCCCCCATAGACGGGCTCCCTGAAAAAAAAGTGTGAAAGGCGTCATTGTTAATAGTTTCTGAGGTAGGGTCAGGGGAAGATGTGTTTTCCCGCTTGTTCATTCTCCCTTTCTTCTCCTCCAGGCGAGTTATGGTAGCCTTCCAAAGCTTCGACTATCTTTGGGATGTTCAGATGAGCACGTTCTTCTCGGTATGTGTCCAGAATGCACTTGAGGTTTTGTCAAAGGTTAAAGAAATCCTAAAGCGTGTCATGCACAGATGTGTTGAGAGGTAGGAGAGTTATGTGTGGCAGGGGGAGAATATCTGGTCCCCAGAGTCCCAAGCGTGAATGCTGGAAGGCACTTTGAAATCATTGCAGGTTGTTCTTGTTGTCAATTGCCACGTAAATTAAGGCCATGCAAGTACCTTCTACTGTTTCCTATTCCCTTTCATTTTTTGTCTGCTTAATACCAAATATTACAGATTTGTTGAAATGCCTTAAAACAACATTACTTTTTAATTAACAACTTTTTTTTCTTTTTTCTCTCTAGGTCTGCCATTAGCTGACAAAGTAGAAAGGTGTGCTTTTCCCTTTTGTTCTTGTATAGAGTTAGAGGCAATGGCAATTTAATCCGCGACTGAGGTTCTGCAATGGTGCAAGTCTATCCTACTGCTTCAAGTTCAGTGATGCAACTTGAGTTTACGCTAATTAACTTTCAGGGATTGAACCAATTTAAAGCTTTTGGACTATGACAATTCTTGGAAAACATTCCCACAGGTTTATTTTCTTCTTTTACATTTGTTTGCTATCTCCATCTCTTTCAAAGCAGTCAGGATTGGTTTGCTTCTCTGTTCTCTGGAAGAGTTCTCTGCACTAGGAACCATTGTTAGAATCAGAATCCTGATCTAAGAGTATTGTAAGGAATGTTCCAGCAATTCGTGTCAATAGAGGGCTTGAAGGGTAAACCTTGAGTTTCTGTTGTCTGGGGATAAGAGAACAAAGGGGTCTCAGAATAACTGCTAACTATTGTGACTATTGCCTTGGACACCAGGCAAGTCTCTGATACCTGGCCAAGATGGACAAAGGAGAAGGACAAGGACAAAGCCTGGGAGAAAGACTTTGAGCCTTCAGCACAAGAGACCCCCAGAAGGACCACCGGGGACTGATATGCATATGCCAGTGGGAGGGTTCGGAATCCGGAAACTAATTATAATAACCCTGCCTTTTCTAGAAGTAGTAATGAATGTGTATTAGCCTAGGAGCAGAAAAAGCAGCCGCCTGATGTAACGTCTGTGCATGTTGGAGGAGCCCAGACTCCCTGTGCATGCAGCGCTGTTCACTTACCTTTTATTGACCCTATAAATAAATCTTAAAGCTAAATTGACTTGGAATTTATAACAGTCGGTTACTGTAAACCAGACCACTACTTTAAAAAATTCTGGGCAAAACCAAACACACTTTTGAGCATGTCATCTTCATTCATAATGCTTCAAGTAATTACAGAGAGCTGGGAAGCCAAAAAGCCTGAGAAGGACCTGAAGGGATAATGCTGAACATCTCTGGATGACAAGGCTTCCCAGATGGCTGCTCCCTCTTGATACTGAGCTCAGCACAACACAAAGTTCTGCAACTGAAGAAGAAGGATCCTGCCCGGCCTGCTGCCAGTTCTAGGATGCAGAGAAGCCCCTGCTCCAGCCCAAGGTCACCATACAGCACCAATGCAGTACCTGTGTACCTCAACCAGCAGCCCCCTCTTCTGACAGCCCTGGCTGATCAGGTTGGAAATATCTCACCTGTGTGATAGGTATTAGTTCAGACTTCTTCCTGATGTCTTATCTCAGCAGGAATTATAGGACCTTGTTTTTCATGGGAGTGAAATCTTCCTTCCATCTCAGAGAGAGGCAGACCCTTCTGCCTCCTGTGTCCTACCATACTCAGAAAAATCCTGGCTAATGAGTCCAGCTGCTACTGAGCTGGAACCATACATCCATAAATCTCTCACACAAATAACTGCAATAACTTTTTTGTCGGACATATTTAAGCACTATAATGTTATGGTGCTTTTACCCTGCTTGTCAGCTGAACTCCACCACAACAACTCTCTCACTCCCCCTCCTCAAAGAAAAAGGAGGAGAAAATACGATGCAAAGGGCTCAAGGGCTGAGATAAGGACCAGAGATCACTCAATAATTAGTGTCATGGGCAAAACATAGGAATATTAATATTCTTTATTGTCTATCACTAACAGACTAGAACAGTGAGAAAATAAAAGCAAACTACAACCACCTTCCCCCCCCCCTTCCACTCTCTTCTACCTCCTCCCCTCGAGCAGCGCAGGGGAATGGGGGCTGCAGCCAGTCCCTAACACTACATTTCTGCTGCTCATTCAAGGTCCCTCCCTGCCCCTGCTCCCCGTGGGGTCCCTCCCAGTCTGATTCTGTGGGGGCTGCCCACAGGCAGCAGCTCCTCAAGCACTGCCCCCACACGGCTCCATCCCACGGTGTCCGCCCAGCCGTGGGGGACCCGTGCTGGAGCAGTTTGCTCCTGGGGGATGGATGGATTAGCAACACTCTCTGTTGCTAATGCGTATGTCTCAGAAACAGCTAGAGAAGTATCACTATGCTCAAACTGACTTTAATTAGAGTAGTTCAAAAATTATTCCTTGCTCCCCTACATCTGTGGAAGGTGTGTGATAAATCTTTTCTTGAGAAAGGATTACAGACAAAAAGAGCTTGATTCTGATACGTAGCTCATACTTGTAGAGCAGTTCACCTTTTATTTCCATGTAAGAAAAAAGAAGGTGAAATCAACAATTCTCTTCCTCTGAGCTCGGAATATGAAATAACCCCAATTATCCAGGAAGCCTTAATAAGGAAACGATGCATTTCTTGTTTCTTCGGAAAACTATCCATCTTGTTTCTTCGGAAAACTTTTCCAGTCCTTTGCAACTGCGGTGGTCTGAATCGGGTGGGCAGCCGAGTTCCACCACGGCCGCTCTCTCACTCCCCCTCCTCAAAGGGAAAGGGGGAGAAAATACGATGCAAAGGGCTCGAGGGCTGAGATAAGGACGAGGAGATCGCTCAACAATTATCGTGATGGGCAAAGCAGACTCAGCATAGGGAGATAGTAAGAGTTATTGCCTACTACCAACAAGCTAGACACATGAGAAACAAAGGAAAGAAACCAAAAACGTCTTCTCCCCATCTGCCCTCTTCCACCTCCTCCTCCTGAGCAGCACAGGGAAACAGGGGACTGAGGGCTGCGGTCAGTACCTTATGCTTTGTCCCCGCCGCTCCTTCTCAGTCCCTCCCTGCCCCTGCTCCCCGTGGGGTCCCTCCCACGGGATGCCGTCCTTCCCCAGCTGATCCCACACGGGCTGCCCACAGGCAGCAGCTCCTCAAGCACTGCTCCCACACGGCTCCGTCCCACGGGGTCCATCCATCCATCCCCCAGGAGCAAACTGCTCCAGCATGGGTCCCCCACGGCTGGGCGGCAGCTCCCCCCAGACCCCCTGCTCCTGCGGGGGCTCTCCATGGGCCGCAGCCTCCTCCAGGCCACATCCACCTGCTCCACCGGGGGCTCCTCCACCCACGGGGGGGCTGCAGCGTGGAGATCTGCTCCATGGGGGACCCATGGGCTGCAGGGGGACAGCCTGCTCCACCGGGGGCCTCTCCCTGCACAGCCCGCAGGGGAACTGCTGCTGCCTGCCTGGAGCACCTCCTGCCCTCCTGCTGCACTCACCTGGGGGGGCTGCAGGGCTGCTTCTCCTCTCTTTCGCCCTGTGAAGCAGCTTTTTTTTTTCTTATTTTTTTTCTCCTTTCTTAAATATGCTCTCACAGAGGAACAAACAACATAATTTCTTGGCTTGGCTCTGGCCAGCAGTGGAGCCCTTATCTAACATGGGGCAGCTTCTAGATTCTTCTCACAGAAGCCACCCCTATGGCCCCCTGCTACCAAAACCTTGCCACGTAAACCCACCAGAGCAACTCTTTCGGTGAAGAAATTTTTCGCAATAACCAACCGAAACCTCCCCTGGTACAACTTAAGGGTTTTTGCTCTTCTCTTGTCACTTGGGGCTTGGGAGAAGAGAACGATCCCCACCTCTCTGGAGCCTCCTTTAAGCTTACTGTAGAGCACAGGAAGGTCTCCCCTGAGCCTCCTTTTCTCCAGGCTGAACAACCCCAGCTCCCTCAGCCGTTCCTCACCAGACTTGTTCTCTAAACCCTTAACAAGCTTCAGAGCCCTTCTCCGGACACGCTCCAGCACCTCGAGGTCTTTGCTGAACACAGTGCTCGAGGTGTGGCCTCACCAGAGCCGAGCACAGAGGGACAACCGCTTCCCTAGTCCTGATGGCCACTCTGTGTCTGATACAAGCCAGGTGTAGAGATATTTATATATATATATATGCAGCACTAGTACATGTTCCTTGGAAAACCGGTCAAACTCTCTTCAAACCCCATAAATTGATGGTTTCCTCTAACTGGCACTGACGCTTCAGCTGGATCCTCTAAATCCCATTTTACTGCTTCTGCTTCCTAAGCAGGTGACAGAAACTCCTAACCGGAGAGCAGAGGAGTTGTAGTTCTGTATACAGGAAATATGTGGAACTTTTGAAGATGCTTCCCTTGCTCAGCTGCCATCCCTACGTTAATCAATCACCCAATCTTTTGCCTTCCAGCAAAAGTCTTGATGCAGTTCTTAAAGTTATTTCTGAAAATCCTCAGCCACCTCTGTGCATGCCAAACCTTTCATGGCACTGTGCAATGCGCGGATGGCAGCGATAAATCAGGTTGTGGAATGAATGGCAACGTGTGGGGAGGGAATTTTCAGGTGGCTTCGCGCTGTTTCACAGGTCCCTGAATTAGAGGTAATGAGCAAAGAAGCGGTAGAAACAAAACCTTGAGCAAGGCTGAGATCAAGAATTGGCCACAGTGTTAAAGAGGACCTTTGGGCAGTGGGCAAGTGCTGGCTGGCTGTCGTGGTTCCGCTCGAGTGGGCAGCCGAGCTCCACCACAGCCGCTCTCTCACTCCCCCTCCTCAAAGAGGAATGGGGAGAAAATATGTGAAAAGGGCTCAAGGATTGAGATAAGGACGAGAAAATCACGCAATAATTATTGTAACGGGCAAAACAGACTCGGCATAAGGAGATAGTAAGATTTATTGTCTACAACTAACAAGCGAGAGAAGTGAGAAAACAAAGAAAAAAAAACAAAAGCACCTTCCCCCCATCCACCCTTTTCCACCTCCTCCCCCCGAGCGGCGCAGGGGAACGGGGAATGGGGGTTATGGTCAGTCTACAGCACTTCTTCTCTGCCGCTCCTTCTCGGTCACTCTCGTCCCCTGTGCTGTGGGGTCCCACCCACGGGATGCAGTCCTTGATGAACTGATCCGGCGTGGGCTTCCCACAGGCAGCAGCTCTTCCAGAACTGCTCCAGATATGGGTCCGTACCACGGGGTCCATCCCTCAGGAGAAAACTGCTCCAACCTGGCTCCCCTACGGGCAGCAGCTCCTGCCAGATCACCTGCTCCTGCGTGGGCTCCTCTCCACGGGCTACAGGTCCGGCCCGGAATCTGCTCCGGCAGGGGTCTTCCACAGGCGGCAGCCTCCATCAGTGCAGGGCCACCTGCTCCACCGTGGTCTCCTCCACGGGCTGCAGCGTGGAACCCTGCTCCACCGTGGTACTCCATGGGCTGCAGGGGGACATCCTGCTTCACCATGGTCCTCACCACAGGCCGCAGGGGACTTCTGCTCCGGCGCCTGGAGCACCTCTCCCCCTCCTTCCACACTGACCTTGGTGCAAGGCTGTTCTCCCACTCCCTTGACTCTCCCGGCTGCTGTGTGGCGCAGCGTTTTTTCCCTGTCTTAAATATGCTCTCACAGAGGCGCAAAACAACATCGCTTATTGGCTCGGATCTGGAAAACAATGGGGCCCTTCCCAAACATGGGGCAGCTTCTAGATCTTTCTCACAGAAACCACCCCTATGGCTCCCTGCTACCAAAACCTTGCCACGTAAACCCACTACACTGGCTCCAGGCACGTGTCTGAGGGTCTCTGACCAACTGTATGATAGATTTGGGCGCGTGGACAGCACGGGGGGCTAAGGGGAGAGGACATGTAGTAGTGAAAAAGGGCAATAAACGCCTCCTGTTCAAGAGCCATCAGGAGTCTGTGTCTTGCATCCCTTCAGCAACACAAATATTTAGCTCCAGATCCAAAATGTCATGTATTTGGCAATTTTATTTATGGTAGCACTCCCCACCCCTCCCATCCCCTCTTTTCCCTCCCCTCCCCTCTTTTCCCTCCCCTCCCCTCCCCTCCCCTCCCCTCCCCTCCCCTCCCCTCCCCTCCCCTCCCCTCCCCTCCCCTCCCCTCCCCTCCCCTCCCCTCCCCTATGCTCCCTGTCCCTACACTCTGCTACACTCCCCTCCCCTATACTACCCTACACACCCCTACACTCCCCTCCCCTATACTACCCTACACTCCCCTTCGCTACACTACCCTACATTACCGTATGCTCCCCTCCCCTACGCTCCCCTACACTCCCCTCCGCTATCCTACCCTACACTCCCCTAAACTCCGCTCCCCTACACTACCCTATACTCTCCAACGCTCCCCTCCCCTCTACCACGCTACACTACGCAACACTACGCTATGCTACCCTACGCTATGCTATGCTATGCTACACTACCCTATCCTAGCCTCCCCTAACCTCCCCTACACTATCTTCCCCTCCCCTGCCCTCCCCTGCCCTCCAATCCCCTCCCCTGCCCTCCCCTCCCCTCCAATCCCCTCCAATCCCCTCCCCTTCCATCCCCTTCCCTCCCCTTCCCTCCCCTCCAATCCCCTCCCCTCCCCTCCAATCCCCTCCAATGCCCTCCCCTCCAATCCCTTCCAATCCCCTCCCCTCCAGTCCCCTCCCTTCCTTTATTCCCTCCCCATCCCTCCCCTCTTGTCTTCTTCTCTCCTCTCTTCTTTCTTTCGGGTAACCTCAAATCGCTTCAGTCGTTCTCATAGCTCATATCCCTGGCTGATTCACGGGAACCCATCAGCAGCAACCAGAAGCGCTCCAGCTGCTGTGTCAGTAGGCGAGCAACAGTCTCCAACTGGGAATCGCTGACTTTGTTCTGTGGCTCAGACAGGTGCCTTTCAGTTCCACCGTGGCCTGGACGTGTCTTCTTGCTGTGTCCCCACCTACATCGCTGTTCTGCTTAGAAGCAGCAGCAGGGTTTTGAAGTAGTCCCACTGCTTCCATTTTCAATGGTTTAGCTTGGCTAGCCGGGTGGTGTCTGTCAATAGAAGACAACAAAGAGATTTTGGTTAGAAACAGCTAACTGAGTAGTTCCTTTGCACAAGGGCAAGGAATATTTACCCCTTCCTAATGGAGACTGCAGTGTCAGAGATAATGACGGGTCCTTCAGAGAGCTTTGAAATATCCCTTGGGGATGCTGAGTCCAGAGGACCAGAGTAAATCTGTCTAAAGTACACCATGGAAGCACTCTGAATTACTTCCTAGCATAGAAGCATCTATGCTGATACGGCTTCAGCTGGTTTCAGTGTTCTTCTTCACCTAATACCTAAATTCAGATAAGAGGTCTCAATGCAGATGGAAAGATTGAGAAATATAGAAGTCACTGATGTGCTTTGAGAACTTCTAAGAACTGAGAACTAAATAAATCCAATGTTGTAACATTAAGGATTGGTTAGAAAAGTAAACGTTGAAAACAAGTAAAGGAGAAGGACAAGTAAGCTTTCTTAAAGTATCTACTATATTTAAAGGATCTTTAAATAAGTAAATAAGTAATGAAATCTATATGCAGAGAGATAGATAGATAGATATACAGAAACCTAAGAAACTGCTGCGCAGGTTAGCTTCTTGCTCTCTTTTCTAAAAGTCCTAGTGAATACAGCATCTGTGTGCGTTACAAGCATTACCCTCAGTCCACCACAGGTACACACGAGAGGACAGCCTGCAGGTTCCGGAGGCAAAGAAACTGCTCTGGCTTGATGTGAAGAGCCAAGACAGAAGTTGCTGTCAGGGAGAAGATACACAGAGGGGATGAAAAACACGGAGTGTGCTTCCGACCTTCACAACTTTTAAGCAAGCGGAGAGGAGGTTGTGGAAGAACCAAATGAGCTGTTGATCGAGAAGCAGCCTGAAGATTGTCCTTAACCAGGGCCTTGCATTCTTCGTTTTTATAGCATTGCTTGCCTTCAAGTGCACGATCATGACTTTATTAACTTTCTACCACTACAGAAATGCACCGGATTCTTTCACAAAACTTACGCGTGGTAATTGGAAATACTGGTCAGCATTCTCTATTTCCTTCTTCATCTCAATTCTCTTTTGGCCTGTGAAGCTTTTCAGATCAGAGGAGAAGATCCGCTGTAATACAGAGTTTTGGATACTGCAAAGGAAACGAAGAATCGTACTGACAACTCTTTTCAACCTCACCTGCAACCATCACAGAAAAGAATACCGAAAGAACGCCGCTTTATCATGGGAAGCATAAATTTGAGCATAGGCATCCTATAGCTGAAGCGAGGTGAAGCAGGTTCCAAACAAGGTGAAGGAGCACACCCATAAGCATTTCCATAAAGCTGTGTTTTCAAACAAGTGGTTTAAAGACTTAGATTTTCTTACAAGTGAAGAATGAAAAAATAAAAAGAAAGAAAATTACCAGGACATACAGTTTTCCTCTAGCTTGCTTTGCTTCTTTCAGAATCTAGGGCTTTGATACTGCTGCCTGCTCAGCAACATCAGCAATTTCCTAGGAAAGCTGGTGTCCACCGGGTGACATAGGAACGGGAAACCCCTCTTGCCACAACTTCACACTCACACCAGAGCTGGCAGGACAGGCCGATGGACAGAGAAGTGTCTGTAAGAGTGTTAGAAAACAGACTTTAGATTTCCGTCAACCCAGGGAAAATTACTTGCTCATCCCTTCAAACTGAACTCTAAGTCGAAGGAGGTGATCCCAAGCTGCATTCCTGACATCTATGCTGCAAAGTCATCAAATGCGCCATGTTACTGTACCAGCCTGTTATGAACAGAAACAGGAGTTTGAGGTTATGCTGTTGGAGTAGAATTAAGCTCAAAGAGTTAGTTAGTCTTTTGGTATGTTTTTGTCTGCAAGTGTTTTCACTGTTTCCCAGACAATGTCTCCAGCAAGCTGGCTGCTTGCTTCATTTGTTCTGTTCCGTTCTGTTTTGTTTTGTTTTCTCAGCAAGGGTTCTTAGAGAAATGAGATTAAAGTGATCATATTGTATGTCCATCCCTCCCTCCCCTTCGCTTGTCCAGAGCTTTTACCTTGTCCACCAGCTTGAATGAACTCGGTCATAGGCGCAGTTGTGTCCAAGCCATTCTGTTGCTAGACATGTTGTGAAACCAGACAGCTAAGTAGCGGGGAGAGGACGTGCTGCTGTCTGCAGTGTGACCTCAGTGCTTACCAAACAGTAGGGAATACACAGAGAAGGGCGTTAGGAAAACTTCAAGCCCCAGATACATTTTATGTGGAAACCATATTTCCCAAGATAACACTGGACACAACTGCATAATCAAAATGTATTCATTTCTTGGTTCATCCAACTCCTAGGTTTTAGTTTTAAAAAGTTTCTGTCTTGGCTTAAAGCACTCTTCCAATCTCTATTTCCAGTTACTATGATTTCCTGAAATAGCTAATCCCATTTTTTTTCTTTGTACAATCTCCCAGTCTCTTTGTTTTCCTCTCCCCAAGAAACTTAGAACTGCTCTCTTCAGAGTTGACAACTAGATATGGAGCCGTATCAGCCAGAAGGAAGTTTCCTTCACACTTTCCGCTTCTTAGGGTATCTGGACTCTTACCTTTACTCTTACTCGCCCTTCCTACATTAGCACAAAGAAAGCTGTTTTGGAGATCTGACGTCTTGTTTTCCAGAAGCTACCCTGAATCACCCTTATGAGAGCTGTCCCACGCTGCGGGCATAAGTCCTGCAGTCTGGCCAGATATTTGCCTTCTAAGTCGATAATCAAATCTGTCAAGTTAAGAACATGTAATTAATGGAAAGGAAATCCTTTTATTTTGATCCAAATTCCCTTTTTTAAAAAAATTCTTTTTTTTTTCTTCTTTTTTTTCTAGACCAAGAGTGAATCGTGGGAAACCAGCAAAACTCAGGTGAAAAATGGAATGAAAAATGTTAAGGTCAGGCAGCTTGCCCACTGCAATTGCTACCCTGAAAGCAGATGGAGTGCATCTTCATACACCACAGCCTGAGACACTACTCGACAGGCCAGCCCCTATGATGAAGTCCATTGCTGTCCTGAATTTGAACGTGACAGGGGTACTCTTAAGCCTCTTGTTTATGCTTTAGTACTTGCGGTCTATGGGAGGACCACAGCACACTCTTCTCTGTCTACCCTTATTTCTTGATTGTCTGTAGGGAGAAGAGAACGTGCAGAGGCCCTCACTCGTACATTGGGTCTGTTCTCACTCTGTGCAGCTACATCATTGAGCAAAGTACCAAACTTGATGCTTCTGTAAGGACTTGACACAAACTACAGAATACTAAAATGAAGCATTCACAACAAAACCACATTGTTTTCCCCAGCCAAGCAACAAAACACTTACAGAAGGGCATGGGCCCTCTCTGTGCCCCTCAAGGTGAGATCCACAAATCCTCGTGTGGTTTCATCACATCCAGCACCCTTCTCTGTCCCTCCCAGCTAAACGTGCACAGAGGCAGCTGTTCCCAAAGTGCTGTGGTGACATAATTCAGTTCTGTTTCTGAAGTCATCACCACAGGCGCCTCGCAATGACAGCGCAACACTCTCTGTTGCTAATGCGTATGTCTCAGAAACAGCTAGAGAAGTACCACTATGCCCAAACTGACTTTAATTAGAGTAGTTCAAAAATTATTCCCTGCTCCCCTACATCTGTGAAAGGTGTGTGATAAATCTTTTCTTGAGAAAGGATTACAGACAAAAAGAGCTTGATTCTGATACATTGCTCATACTTGTAGAGCAGTTCACCTTTTATTTCCATGTAAGAAAAAAGAAGGTGAAATCAACAATTCTCTTCCTCTGAGCTCGGAATATGAAATAACCCCAATTATCCAGGAAGCCTTAATAAGGAAACGATGCATTTCTTGTTTCTTCGGAAAACTATTCATCTTGTTTCTTCGGAAAACTTTTCCAGTCCTTTGCAACTGCGGTGGTCTGAATCAGGTGGGCAGCCGAGTTTCCACCACGGCCGCTCTCTCACTCCCCCTCCTCAAAGGGAAAGGGGGAGAAAATACGATGCAAAGGGCTCAAGGGCTGAGATAAGGACGAGGAGATCGCTCAACAATTATCGTGATGGGCAAAGCAGACTCAGCATAGGGAGATAGTAAGAGTTATTGCCTACTACCAACAAGCTAGACACGTGAGAAACATAGGAAAGAAAGCAAAAACGTCTTCTCCCCATCTGCCCTCTTCCACCTCCTCCTCCTGAGCAGCGCAGGGAAACAGGGGACTGAGGGCTGCGGTCAGTCCCTGATGCTTTGTCCCCGCCGCTCCTTCTCAGTCCCTCCCTGCCCCTGCTCCCCGTGGGGTCCCTCCCACGGGATGCCGTCCTTCCCCAGCTGATCCCACATGGGCTGCCCACAGGCAGCAGCTCTTCAGGAACTGCTCCCACACAGCTCCGTCCCAAGGGGTCCATCCATCCATCCCCCAGGAGCAAACTGCTCCAGCACGGGTCCCCCACGGCTGGGCGGCAGCTCCCCCCAGACCCCCTGCTCTTGCGGGGGCTCTCCATGGGCCGCAGCCTCCTCCAGGCCACATCCACCTGCTCCACCGGGGGCTCCTCCACCCACGGGGGGGCTGCAGCGTGGAGATCTGCTCCATGTGGGACCCATGGGCTGCAGGGGGACAGCCTGCTCCACCGGGGTCCTCTCCCTGCACAGGCCGTGGGGGAATTGCTGCTGCCTCCTGCCCTCCTGCTGCAGTGACCTTGGGGGCTGCAGGGCTGCTTCTCACTTTTCTCTCTCCCAGCTGTTGTCACACAACAGTTTTTTTCCCCATCTCTTAAATCTGCTCTTCCAGAGGCCCAACAGCTCCCCTCCTGTGCCCTGGCCTCCAGCCCCCTCCCTGTCTCAGCTCCAGCCAACATCAGGTCCCTTTTGGAGCCGGTGGGAGCTGGCTCTGATCTGACATGGGGCAGCTGCTGGGCTCTGCTTCCAGAGGCCACCCCTGCAGCCCCCCTGCTACCAAGCCTTTGCCACATAAACCTAATTGAGGTACATGCCAAGGACCTTGCCTCTGAACACCCTGCAGATCCTTGCAATTACATGAAAACAACATTTTGGGTCACAACATAGCTGTCCTTTTAATGGGTGACGCTTCAACACAATAACAAAAACTATAGCGAATGATACCCTTAGCAAACATCCTTCAGGGGTTTACAAATAGGAATGGAATTTAATTAATTTCTCAGTAGAGTTTTGCAAAGGTGCCTAGGCATAACAGGCTAGGTCTGTAGAACCTGGAGAAGGCTGAGAGGGGATTTTATCAGTGTATATAGATATGTTAGGAGAAGGTGTCCAGAGCATGGGGTCCACACTCTTTTCAGTAGAGCCCAGATACAGGATGAGAAGCAGCAGGCACAAAGTGAAACAAGGGAAGTTCCATCTGAACATGAGGAAAAGCTTTACTGTGAGGGGGACAGAGCCCTGGAATAAGTTGACCAGAAAGGCTGTGGAGCCTCCTTCCCTGGAGATACTCAAAACCTGCCTGGACATGGTCCTGGGCTAGGTGCAGTAGGTGACCCTGCTTGAGCAGGAAGGGGTGCACTGGGTGTCTTAGGCAGGCAGGAGCTTCCCCCTGGAAATGCCCCTGAAGGCTCCCAGTCAGGAGCTACTTGTGATTCTTCCAACCAGACAGGAGAGCTCTTCCTCTGAACGAGAAAGCAGAGAAGCCACAAAAACTTTGAGAAGGTTTCTCCTGAACACTAGAGAAGAGAGCAAGGGTGAACCTCAGACTGACCCCCCCCACCCCTCCACCTCCAGGCCCCAAGGACCTCGGCAGCCCTCCCACAGACTGCCCGTGTTGTGGCGGCACAGCAGTGCAGAGACCAGGCGCTCTCCTCCCCCATGCCTCGGGGCACAAGCGATGGCACCTCTTCATGCTCTGGGGGCAGGGGTAGGTGTGGGAGATGGCCCCTGAGAAGGGCTCCCACAGCACTTGATCATCAGCAGAGCTTTTATTGACCTGGCGCCACCTGGCCATGTTTCCCTTGCCCATCTGCAGGATGTCTGGGTGCTTTGCCCCCTCTCAGATGCTGTCAGCATGGGGGGCTGCACCACTTGCAGGGAGCCCAGTCGGTGGCAGGGGGGTAGTGCAGGCCCTGCCCCTCCAGAAACACTGCTGCCACCATCTTGTGGCACAGAGAGCCCAGGCACAGGATGAGGAAGGGGCTGGAGGGCAGGCCCTGTGCCCGAGGGGCAGCCTGTCTCTCTGGCAGGCAAAATGGCCAGGGAGAGCCATCCCCAGGAGAGGGGCCCTCTGCCCCCCGACCCTCCTCCTCCTGCCTCGTGAGGGCGTCTTTCAGGCCACCGACACCTCTCCCAACACAGCCACGTCTGGCCATGCCTTGGCCACCGTCACAGAGGCTTCCTGATGTCACAGTGGCATCTGCCCCCCGGATTGTTCCGGGCCCTATAAAAGGCCCCTGCGCAGGGCCCGCCACTCGCTGAGCTTCCAGGCCCTCTGACGACAGCCATCATGGATGGAAGGAAGAGGACCTGGAGCGGAGGCTGCCCACGCTTGCGTGGGTCCGAAGAGGACTCAGTCCTCAAGTCAAAGAGAAGAAGGCCACTGCCTGTTCTGAGGAAGTGGAAGAGGTCCGGTGCCCGTGGCATAGGAGCGGTGCCCTGCGCTGTGGAGCCCATGGAGGTGGATCTGCCTCCGGATGAAGACCTGATGGAGGTAGATCCACCTCCAGATGAGGCAATGGAGATCGACGTGCCTGGGCTCCCTGCCGCCAAGATCCATCGGCGGCACCGCAGGAGCAGCCAACCAGCTCCATATGCACGGCCCGGCCGCCGTGCCTCATAGCACGGCCATCCTTCCCTTCCCTTCCCTTTCCTGTCCCCCATCCTCCATCCCCCACCCCCACCTCGTCCAGAGGTGTCATCTCTTCTGCACGGAGTCTCAAGGAGTGGACGAGAGGGGACTTGGCTTCCTCTGGGATGCTGCACCAGGGCGGCAGAAGGAACCCCTCAGAGAGCCACGGTGGACCTTGGGACCAGGAGCCCGGCGATGTCTCTGTCTGAGGACAAGAAGGCTGCCCCATGGCTGCTTGAAGACAAAGCCACACCTTCCATGGCAGAACACAAAGAAGAGCTGCAGATCAAAGCTGTTAGGGAGACAGCTGCTCCTCTGAAGAAGCAGAAGACTTCACGTCTGCCGGGAAGAAGTGCTGGAGCGCAGCGTCACTGTTCATTCAGAGAAGAATGAATAAGAGCTTCATTAGGAGCTCTTCCAAGACCGGGCAATAAATAGCAATAAAAGATAAATATATAGTAATAAAAATAACAGAAAACCAGTTTCCTCTCTTCTTTGGGGACAATTTAGTGACTGTGTCTGGACTCCCACATCCCCTTCTGGTGTTCCCAGTAGAGGAAAGATACTGATGTGCGTGCAGTGTGTGTAGTGTAGTGTGCCCAGCCCAGGGCATTCAAGACAGCGTGGGCCCGGGGCACACAGCGTACAAGGGCAGGCTGAGGGAGCTCCTTGGGTCAGCATTAAGGAGAGAAGGCTCAGGGGTGGACCCGACTGCTGCCTACAGCTGTCTACTGGGAGAGTGTAGAGAAGATGAAGCCTGAGACTTCTCAGTGGAAAGGCAAACACCCCCATGGCCACGCTTGCCGATGGAGACATCCCCATGGACAAAAGGAAAAGATTGTCCCCACAAGGGTGCTCAGGTAGAAGAGGTGTCCAGATAGGCAGCACAGTCTCTGTCCTGGAGGACACCTGAACTTGACTGAACAAGGTTGGATGTTCCCAGAGGTCATCTTGCCCTTGGTATGCCACTCAGGGATCTTCAGGCAGATGTAGTCCCTAGGCTTCCCAGATAAGGAGAGGAGGCTGGTCAGCTTGTTGCTTCTTGGACCCTCTGATTTGCCTTTCCAGAAGATGGTCCCAATGCTTGCCTCTTTCTAGTGCTCAGAAACCTGCCCCTGCTCCACGTGAGGTCCCTCCCACAGGATGCTCTCTACTGATCTTCCAGATAGATGGGGAGGACGCTGCATCCCATAGTCTGAGGGTAATGAAGAAAGATTTCAAGGCCTTGGGACAGTTGATGAGAGTCTGGGGCACAAATCATTTTCTCTTTGCTCTTTCCATTATGGGGTGATGACGTGAGATGGAATAGAAGGATCCAGTCCATAAATGGCTCTGTGACTGGTGCTACAGGCAGGGCTTTGGGTTCTTGGGAAATGGCTGATTTTATAAGACACCAGGCCTGACAGTAAGATGCAGGAGAGGTTTATCTCACAGGAGCAAAAAGATTCTGGGACAGGAACTAGCAGGGCTCATTAAGAAAGCTTTCAACTAGATCCAAAGGGGGACATGATTGTAGCTGGGCTTGCACCACTACATCACTGCATCACTGCCCTAGCAGTGATGAAGGCTGGGAGACCTCCCACCCCCTAGGGTGACATCAGCTTGCTCCCTGAAGTGCCTGTACACCAATGCAGGGAGCATGGGGAATAAGCAGGAGGAGTTAGAAATCCATGTTCAGTCGGGAGACTACGATCCAGTGGCAATTACAGAGACATGGTGGGACACCTCACGACTGGAATGTGGTCGTGGATGGGTATGTCCTTCTCAGGAAAGAGAGGCCATCAGGGCGAGGTGGCAGAGTTGCTCTTTACATGAAAGAGCGACTACTTTGTATTGAGTACTGTCTGGGGTGGATGAGGAGCGAGTTGAGAGTCTGTGGGTGAGGATTAAGGAGCAGGCTGGCATGGGGAATACTGTTGTGGGTGTCTATTACAGGCCGCCAGAACAGGATGAGGAAGTTGACGAGGCCTTCTACAGGCAGCTGACAGCAGCCTCGCGATCACAGGCCCTGGTTGTTGTGGGGATTTCAACTACCCTGACATTTTCTGGAAGGCCTACTCAGCCAGCCATTCGCAGTCCAGGAGGTTCCTTCAGTGTATTCATGATAACTTCCTGATGCAACTGGTGGATGTGCCAACTAGGAGAGGAGTGCTGCTGGATCTTGTCCTCACTAACAAGGAGGGGCTGGCTGAAGCGGTGAAGGTTGAGGGCAGCCTTGGTTGCAGCGCACGCAAGATGGTGGACTTTAGGCTCTCATGTGGCAGGAACAGAGTACCAAGCAGATCTGCAACCCTGGACTTCAGTAGGGCTGACTTTGGCCTTTTCAAGCTATTTGCTAGGGGAAATCCCATGGGACAAAGGAAGGAAAAGGGGCCCAAGATAGCTGGTTAGCGTTCAAGGACTGCTTCTTCTGAGCCTAAGAACAGAGCATCCCAACAGGTAGGAAATCAGGAAAGAGAGCCAGGAGACCTGGATGGTTAAACAGGGAACTACTGGGCAAACTCAAGTGGAAGAGGAGAGGCTACACATCATATAAGGCTGTTGTCAGAGGATGTAGGGAGGCAACGAGGAAAACTAAGGCCTCCTTAGAAGGGTCAAGGACAACAGGAAGAGCTTCTTCAAATACACGGCAGATAAAACTAACAGTAGAGGCAATGTAGGTCCACTAATGAATAAGGTGGGTGCCCTGGTGACAGAAGATAAAGAGAAGGCAGAGTTACTGAATGCCTTCTTTGTCCCTGTCTGTAATGCCAGAGGCTGTCCTGAAGAGACTTGTGCCCCTGTGGCCCCAGAGGAAGTCAGAATAAAGGAGTTTGCCTTGGTTGATGAGGGCTGGGTTAAGGACTGATAAAGCAAGCTGGACATCCGTAAGTCCATGGGTCCTGATGGGATGCATCCACGGGTGCTGAGGGAGCTGGCAGAAGTCATTGCTAGGCCACTCTCCATCATCTTTGGTAAGTCGTGGGGAATGGGAGAGGTGCCTGAGGACTGGAGGAAAGCAAATGTCATTCTGGTCTTCAAAGAGGGCAAGAAGGAGGACCCGGTTAACTATATACTGGTTAGCCTCACCTCCATCCCTGGTAAGGTGATGGAACAACTTCTCCTTGGTGTTGTCTCTAGTCATATCAAGGATGAGAGGGTTATTAGGGGCAGTCAGCATGGCTTCACCAAGGGAAAGTCGTGCTTGACACCAACCTGATAGCCTTTTATGAGCATGTAACCAGGTGGATAGATGATGCAAAGGCAGTGGACATGGTGTATCTTGATTTCAGCAAAGCCTTTGACACCATCTCCCACAGCATCCTCACAGCTAAACTGGGGCAGTGTGGTCTGGACAATCGGGTAGTGAGATGGACTGTTAGCTGTCTGAAGGGAAGAAGCCAGAAGGTTGTGGTTAATGGGATGAAGTGGAGTTGGAGTCCTTTATCTAGTGGAGTCCCTCAAGGGTCGGTACTGGGACCAGTGTTGTTCACTATATTCATAGATAACTTGGATGAGGGAATGGAGTGCACCATCAGCAAGTTTGCTGATGACACTCAGCTGGGAGGAGTGGCTGACATGCCCGAAGGCTGTGCTGCCATCCAGCAGGACCTCGACAGGTTGGAGAATTGGGCAGGGAGAAACTTAATGAAATATAACAAGGGCAAGAGTAGAGTCCTGCATCTAGGCAAGAACAACCCCAGACACCAGTAAAAGTTGGGGACTGTCCTGCTGAAGAGCAGTGAAGGGGAGAGGGACCTGGGGGTCCTGGTGGACAGTCGGATGTCCGTGAGCCAGCAGGGTGCCCTTGTGGCCAAGAAGGCCAATGGCATCCTGGGGTGTATCAGAAGGGGTGTGCTTAGTAGGCTGAGAGAGGTTCTCCTCCCCCTCTGCTCTGCCCTGGTGAGACCACAGCTAGAATATTGCGTCCAGTTCTGGGCCCCTCAGTTCAAGAAGACAGGGAACTGCTTGAGAGAGTCCAGTGCAGAGCCACGAGGCTGATTAAGGGAGTGGAGCATCTCCCTTACGAGGAAAGGCTGGGGGATCTGGGTCTCTAGCTTGGAGAAGAGGAGACTGAGGGGTGACCTTATTAATGTTTATAAATATGTAAAGGCTGAGTGTCAGGAGGATGAAGCCAGGCTCTTCTTGGTGACATCCAGTGACAGGACAAGGGGCAATGAGTGCAAGCTGGAACATAGGAGGTTCTGCTTAACCATGACACAAAACTTTTTTATGGTGAGGGTGACAGAGCACTGGAACAGGCTGCCCAGAGCAGCTGTGAAGTCTCCTTCTCTGGAGACATTCAAAACCCACCTGGATGTGTTCCTATGTGACATGATTTTAGGTGTTCCTGCTCTGGTCGGGAGATTGGACTAGATGGTCTTTCAAGGCCCCTTCCAATCCCTCACATTCTGTGATGCCATCCTTCCCAAACTGAGTCTGCGGGGGCTGCCCACAGGCAGCAGCTCCTCAAGCACTGCTCCCACACGGCTCCGTCCCACGGGGTCCATCCATCCATCCCCCAGGAGCAAACTGCTCCAGCATGGGTCCCCCACGGCTGGGCGGCAGCTCCCCCCAGACCCCCTGCTCCTGCGGGGGCTCTCCATGGGCCGCAGCCTCCTCCAGGCCACATCCACCTGCTCCACCGGGGGCTCCTCCACCCACGGGGGGGCTGCAGCGTGGAGATCTGCTCCGTGTGGGACCCATGGGCTGCAGGGGGACAGCCTGCTCCACCGGGGTCCTCTCCCTGCACAGCCCGCAAGGGAACTGCTGCTGCCTGCCTGGAGCACCTCCTGCCCTCTTGCTGCACTAACCTTGGGGGTTGCAGGGCTGGTTCTCATTCCTGTCTCCCAGCAGTTGTTGTGCAGAAGTTTTTTTACCTTTTAGTTCTGTCTGTTTTCCCAGAAGCCCAACCAACGTTCCTCCATGTCAGCTCCAGCCAGCATCAGGTCCCTTTTGGAGCCGTCGGGAGCTTTCCCTTATCTGACATGGGGTAGCTGCTGAGTTCTGCTCACAGAGGCCACCCCTGCCTCTGGTACCAAGGTCTTGCCAGGCAAACCCAATAAAAATATCCTATGGCAACCCTCCTTGTAGCATTTCTTCTACTGTGGTTCTGCTGTTGTGGAAGGCCAATGACCAGAATCATTATCATTGCATAGTAATACTCTTTGGCTTTACATCAGAGATTAATTTGTTTCCTAAAGCCTGTGCCATGATTTGGACATGACTCATTAAAAAGCAGTGGTCTACATTTATTTGTCTCCCTGCTACAGGCACTGAACCAAATTGTTTTCTGACTGTTTAAATGAAATCTGTACTCTTAAAATTAGGTCATTGCCCTGATAAATCCTTCCTAACCATATATCCAGAGAGATGATTAAAATCCAATCCATTTGACATTATAATTAAGTCTCACATCTAGTTTACAGTTTTATAATTACATCTCTGCATCCTGAGAAACATGAGAGGTCTCTCCTGTTCATCTGAGGGATCAGAACAATTCTGCTGAGAGCATCTGAGGGGAGGCAGCACTGGCCTTTGCACATGGAAGTGCAAAGAAAACAGACATCGGCTGCTGAAAGAGGCCCTTGTCAATTAGCAGAACTGCCCAGCTCTGCAGATGTGCCATGCAGGAGCAGTGCAGCACTTAGAATACAAGGGGAAGACTGATTTTTCAATGAGACTTAGCAAGGAGAGGTCAGTGACCAAAAGCAACACGGGCTGATTCTTCATTCTTAAATGTGGCATGATCCAGCTCTCCACAAACATGGAAGCAAACCACCAAATGTACTGTTACCCCGATTTTACCTGATTTTCCTGTCTGTTTTTCCCAGCCAGTCCTTGCTTTTTCATGTTTCTCAAAAACAGGTGGGGCAAGAGAAAGTGGGAGAGAACTGTCTGTAAAGATCCAAAGTTTTATTTCATTCTGAACTTGCTTAAAATACATCCAGAGAAAGCTTGTGCCTTTCTTCTTTTGGCTTCAATGACTCTAAAGTTATAAAGAAAACACTGGGAGAAGGCTGAGATATGGAGTCAGCACTATTACAAATTGAACAGATAATCACTACCCATCTTCCTGTAAAAGGCACAAAAATGCACCTAGGTTTCCCCTTTTTAATCAAAAGCCTCCTTTGTTCAGTCAAGTCTTCCTCCTCATCCTCATGTCTAGTGATAGGATCAAACCTACATCTGATGTTTTCAGCCTTTTCCAGTAATATTCTGGAGCTTTTGCTATTATACCATGAACTGTGGCATGAAGTTCTCCTTTGGCAGAGAGCAGTAGAAACTTGCAGTGCAAATGCAATTCATGTGTAACACCCATTGGGATTTCTCAAAATAGTTGCCAATATCTGGCCTTATGTACTTCAGAGATCGCTTGTCCGCTTATCCGTTGATCACATGCATCAAAAGCAGTATCGTTCACCATTACTGTGCTGTTTAGAATAAGTGTGAAAAGCACATGGGAGGAAAAATGAAATGGTGTCCATTTTCACTCCTCAGCATTTTACTTGTGTTTTACTTATGTTTTCTTTGCAAAACAGACTAGAGAGACCCTTTAAAAAAATCATAACCGGTCTGTCTAATAATCTGTCTAATAGTAACAGCCCGATAGTTTTTTTTTTTTTTTTTTCCCTTTACCTCTGTATTACACAGCATCATGAAGAACAGATGTATCAAATATTTTTGCCATTCAAAACACATGGTGCCCTACTCTTCATTACCCTGAGAAGCTTCCCAATTCATCCTAATCTAATTTCACTCTTAGCTTTTCCACTGTAAAAAATATACTAAACAGCACTGTAGTTAGCTCTCCAAATAAACCCATTTGTCAACTTTTGAAATGATACTGTTTTCAGAAAGTGTGGTTCTTCCATTCATAAAATTTTCATTTGTTTTCAATTGAAGTATAGGCATCTTTTAAAATTAAAATAATAATAAATTTATTCTTTTCATGTGCCTTGGTGATCAGTTACTTCAGTGATTCCAGATCTTTTTTTATTATTATTATTTTATTTTCAGTAAATACAAAGAATTTGGCAAATAAGAGGATTTTAACATCCATCAGTAAATCTTAAATAAGGCATTTCCTCTTACTTTATCAAAACATTGCTTGCCATATTTACCAGAATACTTTATGTGCTCAGATGTTGTATTGAAGAGACTGGGGAATCTCCTTATATCAGGGCTTTCTCCAGGTGACATCTCATTTCCTTTCTTATGCACAGTCCTGTACAGTGATGTTTCATAAATGTATTTCTAAATGTTTGCAACTCTGGAGTTATCTACCCTTTTTATCAAGCTAATCTATGCTTCAAGATGATATTAAGTGCTTTCTTTTCTGGTATGCTGTCATATCAATGGGCACTAGCTGCATAGACATATTTACTTTTTAAAATTAGGCTTTACTTTCTGCAAGCAGTCATTCACATTTAGGCTTCATCTTACAACCAGGCTTAATCAGAACATAAAATACAGCTTGTGTTACCTCTGTGATCTGTAAAATATTCTACAGTAAGATAAATAGGCCTTATGTTTTTGGTTTGTTTGTGTGGGTTTTTTTTTGTTTGTTTGTTCATTTTTCTTATGTGTATCTTTCCTCTTGCCTATTTTGATTGGCAATACAAGTCTCTTGCTCCGTGAGAATCCTCCCCACCAGTTTCTGACAGATTATTTTTCCTTGCTTCAGTTATATAACCCAGCTTGTCTTTACTTTTCCACCTTCTCTCTCCATCAGCTCTGACTGAATGAAATAGAGCTTAGGGATATGGTTTAGTGGAGGGCTGTTAGCGTTAGGTTGGAGGTTGGACTCGATGACCTTGAGGTCTCTTCCAACCTAGAAAATTCTGTGATTCTGTGTGATTCTGTGAAATGCATGCGGTCTATTACCTTCCAGCTACAGACACATAAGCAAAGTTAATGTAGTGTAAACTGCAGGTCCAAATCTGGCAGTCTGATTCATCCAAGTCACACCTTTCTGTTGGGAACCCACAATCCACTCAGTGTTGTTTCTCTCAAATACAGATCTGTGCAGCGAGGTGGCAATCACGGTGAAAAACAAAGGGGGGTGATCCCATTGTTATCATTTATTCTTCATCATGTATATCACTCTGAGTTTCTCTTTTTTCCCACTTTCTCTGTCTCAGTGCATGTGAAGAAGCTTTTCCCTGCAATCAAGCTTAAAAGAATGAAGAAAAAGAATGTTAGCTGAGTCTGTAAAGATGATTCTAAGCTCTTTTTCCTCAGTGCAATAACTGTAATTGTAGCCTTGTCTGAGAGGCTCAGACTGAGACAATTGTGCCTATCTGTTGTTCTGTGCAACCAGAAAAAACTTTTACAGCTACTTGTTTTGTATTTGCATAGGCTCAAAGATTTTTTTTTGTATCAGTACTAATGCTACTGGAAAAACAGTTAAGCAATTTCTAGCTAGGCAACTGTCTAAACCCCTTGTTCTGTGAGGCACCATAATTATATGAGGCACTATAATTTTAAGTAAATCATTAGTCCCATTTAACTTGAAGCTCTAATAGTCTTCTGCCCTACAGGCTTATATAGCTCACCTTCCCAAACGTTTGAAAGTGATATACTTTCATGCTCACATAAAAATAGAGGCTAACCACTATTGATGAAATTCTGTCATTGTTTGGCTGGCAGACAACTTAATCAAGTCTCTGCCTATTACCAATGCAACAGCATCATGGAGATAATAACTGCACATTGTTCAAAAATCTGAGTTAATTGGAAGAATAAAACTCTGTATTTATGCTTCAGTAACATTCCCTCCACTTTGACTTCTAAACCAAATGGATCCCACTAAAAATCTGCTTATAATGGAAAAGACAATGACAGCAAGCACATAGTCTGTGTTTAACAGTTACAATTCTTTTTTTCTACATATTAAGGTTCTGCATTTTCAGAGAGAAGATATAGTGAAAGATGGCAAGAGAATAAATGAACCACACAACAAAAATCTTTTATCTGTGCACTCCTGACTATTATTATGAAGTTTATAGTTGCATTTTTATGGAAGAAGTGATTTCTGGTATAGGTACCGTGGGAATTAAAAGAAGCAAGTGTGCAAAAGGAAAGAAAGAAAAAGAAAAAAAAAAAAAAGAGAGAGAGAGAGAGAGAAATGGGGAAGAAAGTACTATTTTAAACATTCTTTATATAACTTGTTTTCTAATTATTCACTTTCAGACGTCAAAAATGTTCATCTAATTAGTTTTTTTGCTAGCTGCTAAGCTTTTCTTAAAAAAAAAAAAAAAAAAAAGACAAACACAATGGAGGACTAATAACATTTTATCTAGCTAATGGGAATGACAAATTAAGCATGACTATCCAAGTGTAAAATAAATCCAGTCACTTGGGTCAAGTGTTCCTGATGTGCACAGGATTTTCAAAGGAGCTTTAACTGAGTCATATCTATTGCGACAGATGAACTTTTTAATACAAGCTTTCTTCTCTTGCTGACATCTCTTTATATTCAGGAATTTGAATATGAAGAAATAGAGTCTTGTGAAATAGAGAACTGTACCAAAGTTAGTGTCATCCTGACCAAATTGAAGCAAGAAAGTATGAGGCAGGAACATGTGTAACTATGCATGAGCAGCATCTAGTGGCTAACATCTCATTATGAAGCATGGAGGTACTGGACTTTATTCTAAGCCTATTTTTTATGATGAAAGCTCCTGGAAGGAAGTGAAGCATATGAGGGAAAAGGTAACACTGTCTTTTGGTGCAATTTCTGAACTAAAAATTCCCAAGTACTCCTCTTTACTCTTTCTTCACTTTGTGCCCTCAGGTAATAAACTATACATTTGAAAGATAAGCCTGTACGTGCACATGGCATGGGTTTTTGGGGTTGACTAAACAGGAGGGTGTGATGCAAAGGCCTTTCTGTGTTGAGTGCTATGGTAGTGCCTCATTCCTTTGGGAGGCTGAAACTAGTCCACAAATGTCCCCTCTAGCTGTGCAGTGAGAAGAGGAGGTGGGAACTCCTCATCCTTATTTTCCAGGAGTCATTTTCAGTCTACCTGAGCAGTTGGAGACTCCCAAATCAGCCATAGGTTGTGCAAAAGAAGAAAATGGTCCTATTACAATCCTGTCTCTTATGTCCTCATGAAGGACATAGAACTAGGGCTATTTTAAAAGTATACACAGATATTCTTTAATAAAGTTGTTTTTAAGGAGTTTCTGATTGCCTTGCACTGTCATCAAGACAAGCTTACCCAAGTGATCAATAATCCCCACCTCATCCCTTCAGAGAAACAGAAAATTTCCAGAAAATAAGACCTCAATGCCCTCATTTTCTTCTACCTAGGGGAAAAAAAAGTCAGTATGCAACCAATATTTTTGACACTTTCCAATAGAAGAGCAATGGGTTGCATATTCTTGCATGTCCATGGGCAATCTTAAAAGAATACTGTGAAAAAAACAGATTATACTGTATGGAACTGCTTCATGCTATTTTATTTTAAAAACTTTGCAGATGTACTAATTAATTAATTCTCCACATGAATCTGTGGTAAATATGAAGTAGGAACAAAGTCCCTTTGGCCATATCAGCTAATAAAAAATCTTGAAAAAATTTGCATACATCACTACATGATTGTACCTTATGAGATGACACCTAATGCATAATATACTCCAAAAGATACTGTGTTTTTTTTGTTGTTGTTGTTGGCTTTTTTTTTTTTTTTTTTCCCCAACAAGAATACTAGTTTTACCTTCATTTCTCCTTGATCTCATTTATGACTCCTTCAAAACCCATTTTCTCCCAGAGATCAGCTTGAATTTTTCCCAGTTGTATGCTAGAAGTGGATAACAACATGCCTTCCTTTAGCAAGAGTTATCTAAACTTTCAATAAAGAACATATAACTTCACTGCGTAAAATTTCTGTTTAAACTGTATCTTATACTACCACTGTTTGAGACAGAATGCTGCACTTATGTGGAACACTGGCTTGAATACATTTTCTGATTTTCTTACCTTCTTATTTCTTCACTAGCTTACTGTTAACAGCTTTATCACTCAAGTTTTTCTTTCTTCTATAGCTGTAGTAGATCCTTTTTTCATTCTCTTTTCTAAAATCCTAAAAGTTTTCTGAGAAGTAAACAAACAGCTATGTGAAGACTGTAATCTGAGGAGTCAGTACAGAGTCCTAACTGAAAATCTTAGAGAAATTAAAAGTTGAGCTCTGTTCACCTTCAGAAGAGGTGTTGGTGAAGACAGCAGGTTACATGACTTCCTTTGACCTAGTCCATACTATGAAGGCCTCTTTATCTTTTGATTTTGTTTGCAAAGAACTTAAAAGCCATACTGTGCAATGTACTCTAGGTAATCTTGTTTGGCAGGGAGGTTGGACTAGATGATCTTGAGGTCTCTTCCAACCTAGATAATTCTGTGAATTATAAGAGAGGCTGGCAAAGGACACAAGTCTTTACACCAAGATCCTTATACAATTCCTGTGCAGTGAGCCTGGAGCCACAGACTCTTTTTGCCAGGTTTTGATGTACAGAAACAGAGTTGTTTGTAAAAGACATTTTCAGGAATGGTATTTCAGTGTTTGTACATGGTTTTTCTCATAGGTTTTACTTTGCTTAGTTGCACACTGGAACATCAGTACCTATTCTATTCCTTGTGCAAACTCTGAAAGCACGGGAGAAACAAAAAAAATGCCACAACGGGAGAAGCTAGGATGCTGCTAGTACAAGTCATCCCTCTCTAGCACAAAACTATGCAGATACCCATGGATCTCTGCCAACACTGGTTAGCTATAGAGACATTTGTTGTGCTGATATGCACACAACCAATGAAAACTTCTCCTTCTCATGTACAACAGAAAGGCCTCTCCCCATGGCTGTTGAGCCCACCACAGTTTGGCAAGAACACACTATTGGGAATGCATTCTCTAATTTTACAATACAATGAACACAACACCTTTTATTCCAGCTTACTCTGCTCTTGGGAAAACTGCTCTGCTTGACTTAAACTAATAAAAGTAATTGAAAAGCTGTTTAGAAACTTTCCTTATCCCTTGTTATATCTCCTCCTGCTAAGCTTCCAGAGGTGACCAGCTGCACCAGCCATAATCAGGTAACTTCATTAAGCAGTTGTCTTTCCCATGACAAAAGTTTCTGGAGAAAAAGCAAATGGAAAAATACTTCTATATTAACTCTACGCTGTGAACTACTACCTTTCAGCATCCTAGTGAATTGTGGATTTAAAGGGATAATAGAGAAGACAGCAGACTCATTCTGAATAGGAGGCAGTGCAAGACAACCTCCAGAGCTTCTTCCACTTTCTTTAATGCTATGAAATAATCCCACACTGAGTCTTCAGGCTGGTGTATCAGCCCATAAAGAAATCCAGTTAGAAGCAGAATTCTGAACAGACTTCCCAAAGCAGTAGTTTTGTTCATTTGAAATCCTCAGAATATATCACCTAATTGCCTCCCATCCTCAGCTGTCATTTTCAGTCCTTCATACTAAAGCTCTAAATGAACTCAGAAATGTGCTACTCATTTTTCTGCAGGCATCTGTCAGATCATAGGATTTTATGCCATATAGGGAAGCTTTTTTATAAAGGGTCAACAACCCTCTTAGGCAGTGCTGAAGAAATATAAGCAAGGACCATGTTAAATTGCAATAGATCCCAAATTACACATTTTGCACTTTCAAAAAGTGATTCACAATTTTCTAGTTTCTCAGCTGACATGTTTTAAATTGGCATTTCAAAATGTCTGCTGTTAAGCTGACCTCAACACTGTCATCCTTGCAAAAAAAAAAAAAAAAAAAAAAAAAAAAAAGCAGAAGGTAGAAAAAGGAAATAAACTCAGGAAAGGATATGTGAAAATAGCAGTAAAAAAGAAAGCAAAAACGTAGCAGCACAAAGAAAAAGAAAAAGAAAAAAAAAAAGTAAAAGGAAAAGGAAAAGGAAAAGAAAAAGGAAAAGGAAAAGGAAAAGGAAAAGGAAAAGGAAAAGGAAAAGGAAAAGGAAAAGGAAAAGGAAAAGGAAAAGGAAAAGGAAAAGGAAAGGGAAAAGGAAAAGGAAAGGAAAAAAGGAAAAGAAAAAGAAAAAGAAAAAGAAAAAGAAAAAGAAAAAGAAAAAGAAAAAGAAAAAGAAAAGAAAAAGAAAAAGAAAAAAGAAAAAGAAAAAGAAAAAGAAAAAGAAGAAAAAGAAAAAGAAAAAGAAAAAGAAAAAGAAAAAGAAAGAAAAAGAAAAAGAAAAAGAAAAAGAAAAAGAAAAAGAAAAAGAAAAAGAAAAAGAAAAAGAAAAAGAAAAAGAAAAAGAAAAAGAAAAAGAAAAAGAAAAAGAAAAAGAAAAAGAAAAAGAAAAAGAAGAAGGAAAAGGAAAAGGAAAAGAAAGAAGTAAAAGAGTGGTAAAAATAGAAAGAAAACTGAGAAAGAAATTAAAGCCCAGTTCTGAGCTTAAGTTGAGCTCTTGGACCAATGGGCAGAGTATGCCATGTTGCCAGTTGGTCAGGAAAATTAAGGCCCAGTTGTGCACACAGGGACTCGATGTGTTGAGACTTTTTAAGTTTCTGGTTCTCAGCTTTGAAGCCTTCATTTTCTTTAAATATTGATTGTGATTTTCCAAGTCGTTTAACAAACAGTCACAACACAGTTGTCCTATCACATTAGCATCTTGCTCATCAACATGACTAACACCTCTAGAATCCTTATGATTACTACATTTGTATTACTGAAGGTAGGTCCTTGATAGTGCAATAGAAACAAGGGTGTCTGGCTTACAGAGTTTACAGAGTTTACCCACAATCTATCATGTGAAAGGAATAAAACATGCAGTGCCTAGTGAGAATGAAGACTCACGATGGATTAAAGCGTATCACCTGGAACAAAATCAGAAATTTTACATATTCTCCTCTGGCACATGTATAAACTGGGATTATTTTCAAAATTAACTTTGGGTAGCTTTTCAGTGGGCCATCAAAAGACATATCGATCACAGTTGCCACCATTTAGGACAGTTCAAGTGCTAGTATCAGAGCAAAGCAGAAATGAGAGAGCAAAGAAAAAGTCACTAGTGTATTAGGTTAGTTTCAATATTGGTTTAGTTAATACTGCACATTTCTTGGCATCCCATTGTCAGGATTTGCTCGATTCATTCCCAGAATAAAATCAGGTCTTCTCTTCAGCCTCAGGTGGAAAAGTAGCAAAGAGAGTTTCATTACCAGCCTTCACACTTGTAGAATTTAGTATAGACCTGACCCATAATGGAAAGAATGGACTAGAATGGAAATGCTCTGGTAAGATTAAGTAATGCTAACAGTGTCATCCTGCTACCCCACATAGTATTTCAATTAAATGTGTGGTTTGAAATCCTGAAGCTTCCATCTGTTATCTCTTCTACTGAGCAAAAATAGCCTGGGTGCAATAATATAGGACAGTGTTGCTTAAACAGCAGTATAAGCTTCTCAGTATTATCCCCATCAATGAACTCTAACCCTGATACTGGAAGCCAAGGCAATAAAAGAGAAAGTAACTTAAGAACTACGTCTGTTGTCTTATTCTCTTTAAGTCTACTAACAAAGATTGTATCAAGACTGATTTTCCTGAGTTTGCTAATACCCATCTTATGCCAATACATCTGCCACAATAGATTTAATTTAAAAAATTAATAAAAACATTTTCAAATCGTAATGTGCATGTCATTTAGTGCAAATATCAAATAAATTTGAAAGAACAATGTGGAGAAAAGACTGAGGGAGTTTTGGGGCTCTGCGCTCTCATTTCTGCCATAGACATATTAATACAGTTAAAAATGTTCACACTGAAGCTGGAACGTGACATGTCAAAATGAAGATAAAGAGGTATTAGCACATTGGTGTGGTAAGTCTGCATACCCTTATTTCATATTCTGTTTAGAAAGTAATTACTTCATTTTTAGAAGCAAATCTCTCTCCCCTTCCCCCACCCCCCTCCATATATTGAGGCAGATGATAATGAAGTCTATAAGTTTAATGTTAACACAATCATCCCTATTAGCAAATATATTAACAAATATTATATGTTTTCAAAAGATGAACTCCATATAGGATGAAATGTTTAACATTTCTAGTGTGTCCCACATACATCTGAGATAAAATATAAATCCTAAGTTTTCCCCCATATAATTATTTATAAATGGACAGTGACTAAGGACCAAATTTTGTATTCATTACTTGACACCATCAAAATTAGCATTAATATTTTTAATGCAAAAGGTTGATATCAAACTTTGGTTTTATAATCTAAGTAAAGTCAATTAAAATGTCAGCTAATAACAAGAATTAATTATTATACAAACATACATCTACTCAGAGGTTATATTCAATGATTCCTCTTCCTGCCTTTCTCCGCTGTTTCATTAAGTGAGATAAAATTCTGTGTGTTTCCAGCTATTACCAATGTGGAACTGCTCTATAATTATTTATGTACATTGATCTGGTTAGTTGAGAAGTTCATTATTCTTGTTCACATATTTGATTCAAGTCAACAAATGACTGTTCAGGACTAGCTCAAGCTATGTCACTCTTTGATAGTTTCTTGGTAGTAGTTAAGCCACCAGCTTTGAATATTTGGCCTCCTGTCCTGAAAGTCTACAACATTATTTAAACCATGTAGGGAAGAGACCCATGATGAATATAAAAATATCAAAGGAATTATGGTTAGTTTATGAAGGAAGATTTAGGCAGGATCAATTCTTTGAAGGAATGAAAAAATGAATCAGAACCCTCTCAGAATTACCTCAAGGTGTCTTGACATGTCTGGTTTACCTTGAAGTAAGCCCTTTCCTGTAAGAGACCAGTGCGTAGGACTTAAATGAACTTTTAGTTTTAGAATATTGCTTTATCCTTGTATTTCAATCTTAACAGCTCAAGAAGAAACATATTATGGACCTCCAAGGAGAGAATTGTTATCATCATAGTCTGGAAGCCAGTCTGGTTTAGTGGAGAATTGCAAGGAAAACCAACGAGCAGGGAAAGGCAAATTTTTCACCATGTGGGTAGATGAACTTTTTTTTTAAATTTTATTTTGATGAGAATAACAAGTTTTTCTTCATTTTAAACGCCTATACATTAAAAATAAATAAATATATATATTATTATTTACATCCCATTTACACATAGGATTTACCTGTAACTTTTTATTTTTTTCTCTTATTTTTTTTTTCTTTAAGGACAATTTTCCCTCTTGCATGGGTGCTATCCAAAACTATGAGCCTTACTATCTCATTCTTTTCTAGTTTCTAATGTTGTGTTCCACCTGGAAGTAACTCAGCAATTTCTCTGTATGATGTAATAAATGTCTCTCCCATATGGGTCAATCTTGTCCTTACTACTCTCCCAGAAAAAAAAAAAAAAAAAAGAGCGGCATGCATGTTTTATTCCTGATACGCTTTTATGTTGCCATGAATTCAGTTTAGAGGATAAAAAATTGCAAAAGAGTACCCTATACATGGAACAGTTTGGGAAATTTAGGTAACTCCAGTATCTTGATCTGGGACAAGCTCTTCACAGAATTTTGCTTCCCTCGCAGATGAATTTAATCATTGCTACAAACAGTACTGTTACACCTAAACAGAGTTACTGATTGGTATTGTAAAGCTTTAGGAAATCTCCTTATATAGGGCTTAGATTACTGTGTGGCTTCAAAGTGAAACCTGAAATTCTAGTTTACAAAGAAATGCAGTAAGATCTTTGTAGTCTGCAAAGGAGAAAAGCTACAGCATTTTTTTCTGTAAGAATAAAGTTCATTTTCCTCTATTTTTGATGGCAAATCTCACCAGTAGAGGGAAAGTCTATACATGATGACGTTTGAAAGACACAAATATATGTCTTTGTCTCACTGTTTTTTGGAGATATTCTCCATTCTTGATATTCAGTCACATCACTTCTCCCTTTGGTGCCTCTCATCTGGATGTATCTTAAAGACACATTAGGCACATCAGGTCAGGTTATTTGCACAGTTAGAAGTTTTCGGTAGTTGCTACGAATTAATTTGTTCAATTTTGAAGACTGACTATATAAAATAAAGGATGTATTGTATAAAAAGATGATCATTCCTATTAAAGCAAAATAAGCAACACTGCATATGAAAACCTTTGTGACAGTGTTCTGTTCTCACATTGCAAATTACTTCAAAGCCATAACATTTTTCTTTGAAGGATCGTATATATAAAACTCATTATTAACATATGAAATGTTATGGAACTCTACACTTAGAGTATTATGACTAACAGAATACAGACAGTGACTGTAAACTCAAGCTGTACTTTCAATGAAAGAGTTCTTCCTTTCTTTAAAGAATAAATAGGATTAGTTTACTAAATGAAAATCTTTAGTTTATAAAAAGAGCATTTTACTCCTCTCAACAAAAAATATTAATTCATGGTAAAACTTTCCACCATTTAAAGAATAAACAACGTATTTGGAACAAATTAAAATGTTTCAGCATTTTAATCTACTGATGGCAGAAACTAGCTTGAGGAAAATCATGTAGTCATATCTTGATGACCATGTTACACGGGGAAAGCAATAGACCAATGTGGGTGTTGGATCTTGCAACATTTCAGCTGAATCTTTGCATTAGAGAGATGCTAGCTAGCAAAAGTGATGTTATATAGTTGCCTGATATTGCAGCAGTTTGCTGAGCAGGCAACTATTGCTCACATTTGTGGCTAGAAGTACAGGTAGGCTACACTTAAACAGATACTCATTATATTAGATAATATATATTAGATTAAAAATATTAGAGGAAATGTCTTGGCACATACCCTCATTTGTGCCTTTTTTGGGGGAAAGATAATCTGTCTGAGTTACAAGAAAAGTGCTTTACGTCTCTCTAGGTGAGTCCCTGATCAGGACTGTCAGGGTGTCAGTGCTACACAAAACATCTTAGCATGAGCTGACCCTCCATTCAGTCTAGAAGAGGATGTAAAGGGTGGCCAGAAGCCATTGTTTACACAATTTTTCATTTACTTGAAACCAAAACTTTTATACTCTCCCATAGT
The DNA here is from genome assembly GCF_964211825.1 of Aythya ferina. Taxonomy (NCBI): domain Eukaryota; kingdom Metazoa; phylum Chordata; class Aves; order Anseriformes; family Anatidae; genus Aythya; species Aythya ferina. Next base: position 86,260,925 of record NC_140297.1, read on the forward strand.
CAGAAATGGACCTGATTCATTGCTTTAATCAACATTAATTCTTTTTAATTAGTGAATCAATACAGATTTTCCCATTGTCCTCAGTGTACCTGTATCATTCTATAGGGATAAATACAAATACAAATATAAATGTAAATATAAATATATGTGTGTATGTGCAAATATAAGCCAATTCAGATTTTGATGTTATTACATGACTGCAGAATACATAATTCTAGATGGGTTTTTATTCTCTTTATAAGTTTATCTGAGTTTGCTTGTCACCGCTGGTATTATTCTATAAGAACAGGACATGTTATTTCACTAGCTGTACCCCTCTCACATTATCATGTTTGGTCATGCTCACTGCTTCCAGACTTTGGGCAAGGAAATTGACTTCTTTTTTTTTTTTTAATGAAAACTTGGTCTTGTTTCTTTCTATATATTAAAAATTTCCCAATCTCGTTACTCTTTCTTTGTTCCCATTTCCTGCAAATCCTCTTTATGAAACCCTTTCTACGTACAGAACATCAGGTTTTGGAGGGGATATAAATAACATTTCTGTGTTGATATATGATGTAAATGTCACCTGTGTATTAACTCTGTTTTGTGTTTATGTTAGCACTAGAGAGAATCAATCACAAATGTTTTACCACATACAATATAAAAACAATACCTGGTTCAATATCCTTATAGCATAAGCGAAACTCTTTTCTTTATCGGTATTTGTTGATGAGTGGCTGTGTCAAAGAGATACATATTAATAGGTAAAGTCAAAGAAGGAAAGCCTAGCATTTATCGTATATATCTGAATAATTCAAGTTATGTAATTTCATTGATCTGTATAGTATAGTTTCACAAAGATTTTGAAAGAAATCAAGTCATTTGGCTAACCTGGCCAAATGAATTTTTTTACTCTGTTTTCTGCACTGTGAGTGAAATTCCAGAAAGAATTATTTACAACTTCAGTGGTCTGCATCTGTTCTCATTTTGCAATACTAACATTGTACGTATGCATATTTATAAATCATTTTATTTGGTATTTGTCTGCTATTCCTAATAATTCACTCCCACATTCACAAACAATTAATAATGCAGCCAATTCCCAAATTTATGGCTACAAAAACACTTCAGTGATCTCTCTATGTATAAAACACTAGCTAACCATGCAAATGTTACAATCAAATAAGCAAAGTTGTGAAATTCCAGGCAGCTTTGAAATTATTAACATTATTTATGATATTGTTGCAGGATCCATTACACATCTGAGAGTTGACATTGGTGGCAATTATATAATTAACTAGCTAGAAACATTGTTTATTAAATCAAATCTGGATTGAAAACAAAACAAAACAAAACAAAACAAAACAAAAACAGTTCAGAATATGAACATATTTTTTATATTGAGACTTTGAAGGAATCAAAAGTAATCAAAGTAATATTTAAACCTTCAAGAACATTGTATGCTATTTGTTCACAGAATTGAGCTGCTTAAGTAAAATGTATTCCCCAATGACACAGAAGAAAACAAGCTAAAGATTCTTCAACAAACAAGAAATGATAAAAGGCAAATTTCAGTTTTGATATGGAGAAACATTATGTAAGTGACTTATCAAAATTTGTTACATTGCCAATTTAAAAGGTCCTGTCTACCATTTCTTTTGTTCTAATCCTAGTGAAACATATCCCAAAAGCATGGATTTTGGCAAATGTCCAAACCACTTTACTGCATCTGAACTCTTACTCAAGGAACAATGAACATCTACTGATACTGTTGTGGTCTCTTGGGTCAGGAGGCTAGCCTTTGTTGCTTCCAGTTTCATTGTTAACAATGGGATATCAATATCCTCAAGAAACAATGAACTTGTATCTCTGGTTTTATTAAAGAATCTTTTGCTCCTCCCGTTGTGTATTGTGTTTCATTGCCACTTGTACAGAGACAAACACAGGTTTGAAAGGATTCACAGAGCTGGCCCAGACCTGTGAGTTCCAAAATCTGCCTGTCATCTTTCAGAATAGGTAGGTTAAGAGTTATCACCTCTTGGACTGCAGTAAGTGAATCAGTTCTTCAGATTAGTATAAATTATTCTTATTACATATCCTTTTAATGCATGATTTCATTGCCATGTTTAATTGCTGCTTTCTTGTATTGAAACATGCCTTTCATTTAGGGATGCTTCTGCATGGAAGATACACCATCCAGTGGTGCTTCTTCCTCATTTTTTTTTTTTTTTTAGCTAAGTCTTTGAGTCTTAAGAAGACATGTTGTATATGCGATCATTTTATACTAGAACAAGAAAGGTGTTCAAAACTTTTAGCAGGGTGGAAGATGACCAACTATTAACACTCTTCTCTCTGTTTTTAACCATATACTGACAGAAAATTATCTTCCATATGCCTGAATGAAGCAATTGTTTCACTGCAAGGCAGATCATATTCTTTCATTTGTACCATAAATATAATTGAAATACTGTTAATGTTGCTTCTGTGAATTCACCCCCAAGTGGACGTCAGTTTCTTCATAAGTACATGTACCTCTAAGAGGAGCACAGTGATTGTACCATATTAATGTCAAAAGAAGAGAAACAGAGTATTATTTTCAAAATACTTTGCTTGACAGCCTGTAATTCCTTCCATACCTTAAAGAGGATGCAAGATATGTCTAGTTTTAAAAGCTGATGAACATCGCTTGATTTCTCTTTTCTATCTGTTGCTTTGGGGAAATTTTGGTACTTGAAATGATGTCTTCTAATTTCATGTAAAGGATCCAGAGAGCCAGGGACATAGTTATCTCTCTTGGATTTTATGTAATAACAACATAAAACATGGGAGCACAGGGAATATTTTTTAATTTTTTTTTTTTGGCGTGCAGTAAAGGTCAGAGATATACCTGGTTCCAATGCCAAGAACCATCCTCAGTAAATCATGGTATGGAACTACATTGGGTGCAGGTGCTTAGGTGCTGGCCCTGGTGAGGAATGCTGGGGCAGCCTCTCTGAGCAGAATCAGAGACTGCTGACACAAGTCCTTGCATATGCGTGCAGCATGTAGATTTTTACTGATGTTACATTGCTTCAAACAGCACAATGCTATTAAATGCAGAGAGACAAAGCATTGCTTCCTCCATCATTGGTGGCCTAAATTATAGGTACAACATTTTTGTATTTTTATGGATAATAGTATATTTACAAAGAGAAAAATAAATCTGTTTAAAAGAGTATCCATATATGTATGTATGTATATATGTATCTTTTTGGAATACATAATGGAATACATTTTTGGAATACAGAATTACTATCTATAGCATCCCATGCAGAAAATATCAAGCTAGGACTTACATATTTAAAGCAAAAAATATGGAATCATTTCAACCTTAATTAATTTGGTAATTAAAAGACCTCACTATCTATTGTCACCATTCTTTTCCAAAGAACAAGCCAGAGCAGGTTTAGTAGGATAGAATTAGATAATACAGTGATAGACACTGTAAAGTTAGCTCAAGCTTCTTTAAAAAAAATAATTAAAAAAAAAAAAAAAGGCACAGTCTCAGTGAATGATGAAGTAATGAGAAAGGAGACAAGAAGACAATATATTTCACTCAAAAAAAAAAAAAAAAAAAAAAGAAAAGAACATCTGTTTTATATTTGTAGACACTGCCTAACTCTTGGCTATTTTATAATAAGCAAGTAGAAGTTTTGTCCATTATACATAGCTATTCCAAATGAAGTCATGAAATATAAGGTAATCAAAAATCAAAAGATACATTAAAAAATAAGTGAAGAGTGGATAAGTATCGATAATACCTGGAGAAATTTATGAAACTTTACTCATAAGATAAATGCATATTTATACTATTTTGCTGGTTTGGATATTTTTAGAATAGATTTTGTTCCCTAAGTAAAAATGGATAAAGGAAATCTGATAAGTAGAAAACTGTTTTCCATGTTGTTGTTGTTGTTTGTGAGTGCATGACAATCAGACAGTGACCTAAAAATCATAGTCATTTATCCCTTTATAAAATGGGCTTGCATCTTTGCAGAGTTCACAAAGCTGTTTAAAAAACTGAAAAACAACCCAAAACTTATTGAGTGGAGTGAATACGAATGGTGGATAAATACAGAAAAAAAATAAAAATATATATATATATACACATATAGTATATATATATATATATATATGATCTTGCTTGCATACACCCAATTAACAGAAGAAGCAGATTTAGCTGAGTCATCTTCAGTCCTAAGCAGCCTTACTTCAGTCCTAACCAGCCTTACTAAAATTATATGACTTCCAACGTCACAAAAATTAAAATTAATAAGTTTTTGAAATAATGTTTCTATTCCCATTATACCTGTAATAAACGTCTCTTGCATTGAGCAGCTGTATCTGGACAAATTATTATTAGAGCCTAAAAACAGCTTTTAGATTTTACCATCACGAACTGCACTTCAAAACTGCATAGCTAAAAAATTTATATACTGTAGCTTTACTGAAGCGAATTTGTAAATCTTCAATATTTATCATGAAAATGCACTACCATCTTATTTATTGATGGGTTTTATGTACTTTTGTCCAAAATGTAACAGGAACAGAAATTTAAGATATGATCATTTTATATCTGAGGCTTTTGAGAGCAAAATGTACAAAATACCTTATCCTTTTGCTCTAAACATAATTACTACCTAATAAGAGTGTTCATTCCGATGGTACTCAGACTTCAAGAATGTAAAGGATTATGTATTGTGTGAAAACAATTATTTCTATTAAAAATTGTCTTTCACTTTCAAATCAAGGAACAGGAAAACTAGCATCCACTGTGAAATATTTTTATGAGGGAAGATACGAACATTCAGGATTATGAAAACAAAAACGAGAGCAAGAAAATAATATATATATAAAAAAAAAAAAAAAAAAGGAAAAAACAAGCTTGGAAGTACCCCAACATATGGAGATCTATTGGAGATCTATAACTAAGCTGTCTAAAATGACTAGTTATGTCCATGCAACTAGAATAGTAATAATTATTTTTTTGCCTTAAGTGGGATACCAAAATATGTTATCTTCTAGCATGTCCCAGTGTCCTTTTTGGAGACAAGAGTAAAGACGGAGTGCATTTTTCTGATGTAAGATATGAGTTTACAAATAGTGCCCAGAGTTTTACATGGGGCCACACTAGAAAATTAATTTAGAATACATTAGTTCAGTTGGAAGGGATCTTCAGAGATCATCTAGTTCACCTGCAGGATTTGTTTGATAATATATTTGATAATACTAATAATATATTTGATAATACTACATATTCACAAAACTTCACATCCTTTTTCATGTTGCAATTCACAAATAAATCAATGTAACACAAGAATATAGTTCAAATTTTTGTGCCATGATGGCAACACTATGTTAATCTTTTATTTTGCCTTGCTTGGTTTGAAATAATTTCACTTTGAATGATCAGCTCTATTTCAACTCTCTCTTTCAGGCAACACATGAAAGCTTAAAAAAGGACAGATTAAAACTAGAGGGATAATGTATTTTTCTCATTACATAGATGCATAGATAGAATTAATATATATGCATCAAGACAGAAAACTTCAGTATGTCTTTTGTCATGACATAAGTGAAAGAATAGTGACATACCTGCCATTTCTTTGATTTTCAAGAAGCCACATAACTCCATGGTCTGTTGAAGAAATTTAATTTGTGATTATGAGTGAAAGATTACATTTTACCAGATTCTGCCTTGGAAGAAAGCTCTGTTCTCCTGCATAGAAGAAACATCCTTCTGAAGGAGAACTGGCTTTTTCCTGCTTTTAAATGCAGAGCTGACTCACATCATCACATAAAAATATTAGTTAGGAAAAACTGAGAATGTAAAATAAAGCCACAAATATAAACATTCTGACAATTTTCAAGTTTTTACACTTCATGAAATCCAAGGTAAAGATCTCTATTTCAAGACTAAATTCCAATTTCAGAACAATTTATTTTGCCACGAGCATAACATTTTCCATCTACAGATCCTCTAACAAAGTAGTTACTAGTCTTTCCAATGCTGCATTGTAGTTTTTGTTTGTTTGTTTCTTGATATTCTTCCTCCAACTATGCCACTTGCAGGCTGAAGAACTTACCCAAGTTTTACAGTATGCTAGAAATAGAACCAAGAATAGAATCCGTTTTCTTAACTCTCAAGCTAGTGCACAATGCTTTGGGTCACCCTTCTGTGCCAGCAGGATGGATGAAGAACGGACTGGTGGCATTATCATGTTGCTAACATTTTTACCTCATGACATTGTTATATGAGCAATAGAGAGTCCTCTCAGAAACCCGTCAACCAGCAGGAAACAATTCTATATGTAGTGATTGTTTATTTGTTTCTATATGTGTGATTGTTTCTCCCTGTTCAGAAGTTATCAAGCCTACCATTTCAAGTAGAAATCAAATGGCAATTTCATAATGCCATAAGTTTCCTTGTAGCTTTTCTCTGTTTTACTTCAATGGACTAAAAAAAATATATTCATAAGACAGGATGTACCAATCCATGTAACTCTGTCTCCTGTGCTTATTGACTGTGGGTCAGTTTCCGACAGAGAATGACTGTGATATAGTTCTGCTTTTCAGAGTTAAAGAAAATAAACTGCAATTGAACTTTAAATATGAAGTCAGGAGTGAAATCTTACATTGGGGTGAAAATTTGAAGATAATTCATTTATATGCCAGTCTGAAGTTCTAGAATGACAAATATGGATTAATGCATTCCGTTGATAAAGATCATCATGTAAGAAGCTTAAACTCCTCTCATGATTTTAGACTGTATTTGTATTTCTGAATAATTTGTGCAGGTGTCGTTTTGAACTATCTTTACTACCTGTAGAATGTGTCTAAATTACTTTATTTCACTCTTGCATTTCAAGTTCAGAAGTAATCTCATTTTTCATTAAAAATAGATTGAAATTACTTGGATATAAAAGCATCAAAAGAGGAAACTATCACACATAAGAACCATATGTAATTAGGAGGCTAGGAATTTTGAATTAGGTGCTTGATGAATTGCTGCACGTACTATACATTATGTGCACGTTATTTACTAAAGTAGATTGAATCAGTCTCAGAAGCTATTTACATTTAAATGCAGCTTAATGTTTCAGTTTACCACAGGGATGAGTGCCTGTCTAAAACAAGAACTGACCCAAGACAAGAGTGTTTCTTTAAGTTTTAAATGATTTGATTAGTTCTTTCTTATCTTCATTGTTATTTTTGTGGATTTATCCTGGTTTTTAAAGGGTTGGGAATTGAAAATACGAATACAATGAAAAAAAGAAAAAGTGACAGAGAATCTCAGATCATGCACATAAGTGCAACTTGCTGAAATCAAAGGAAGTTACAAGTGGTTGCCTTGCCTGTGACCCTTGCTTACTGTTCTTATAATGAAGCCTAAAGAAGCAGTATTTATAGTTTATCAAGACACGCACTGTTACTAGTTGCTACTGAAAACAATACAAACAAACACAAAAAAGTGAAACAGAATAACATATATATTTCTGCTATTACTTACCACCTTATCCAATAGCTTAAGAAAACTTTAGGAAAAAAAGAAAAACAAAAGAGAGAGGAAACAAATAAGATGAACACCATTCTGTTGATCCAAGCCAGGGGCACAAAAGCTTCTCTTGCATCTAGATGATGCTGTTCATCCAGTTATTATTAAAATATTTTCCTCTTCAGAGGAAAAAATCAGAAGCTTGTTATGATTATTAACTTGCACAGGTTTCCCATTCTCAGGAAATAACTCTGGTTTGGGATATTAAATCCATAGCCCATAGAAAGGTTTCTTTCTATAAATATCAAACTCTCTACTGGTGATGCATGAAACATACCTAGCAACATAAGATATTAAGATCATCCATCAGCAGACTTATAGTAATCAAAAAGGTTTCATAACTTTCTTTCTGTTGGTTGGTTTTCCTAAAGGCCAAGTAGAACTTATGGGGATATTCATACCTCAGAGGAACTGTGGGTCATTGAACACATCCCTGTACATTACGATTCATGTGAGAAAATGTTGACATTTTCTCTGGCAGGAATAGCACTAGTTAAAATGCTCTGCTTCCATTCCTAATATTTCTTTGACCAAGAAGGCAGGATTTTAAAAACAAATAATTTTATCAAACTCCTTGTGCTATTGAAGTTCTTTGTTTCATGCAGATCTACTGCAGATTAACTGAATAATGAGGAAGAGAAACATTACATTATTATCTTGCCTCTCTGACTCAAAAGTAAATATATATATATTTTTTTTGATTCCTGATAAAGAACTGTGTGGGAAAAGGCGTATTTAGGTGTATAGTCATGTACTCCTAGAATGAATGCTTTCTCATGAAATCAAATGAGGGAATACAAATAACTTCAACGTTTAAAATTTAATTTTGCTAATAAAAAATGTATTCATTCTCTACTTGCACTTTACTCTTTTCCTATAGTCCAGATTTGAAAGGTCAAATTTTTTTTTTTTTTTTTTTTAACAGTCTTTTCTACATTGTAATTTATCAAACCAGTAACTAAAGACGTATTATATCAAAGTATTTGAAAACAATAACAATTTTCATATTCCTGTGGCCTGTGTTTGCTGATGTTTGACCAAGTTGATTATATCTTGCTTCTTTACATATTTATACAGTAATTGCTAATGTGTTCTTTTAGAAGGATGGCTGCCAGAAGGACAGAAGAAATGGCATAGAGAATGCTAATGGGACTTGGACTTGTAATCAGTTGCTTTTAAATGTTTGTGACCTGTCATATAAGAGTATGGTACTTCTGCATTTTAAATAAGAGGTGGAGAAGATGTGGAAAGCACTTGTACTAGTACTAAATCTATATGGCATAGCTAATATTATTTATGATTCACAGCAAGCAGGAGGTGTTGTCCTAAAGCTCATTCTAATACTACATGACAATGAATATGTTTATACATTGTCAGATCAATAAGTTTAAAAAGTGGATTCAGATTCAGTTGAACATTTGTTTATGTTCAGTGGGCACATGCTTTTATAAAACAATGAACTTATACAATTTTGTATATAAAAGTGAGAAAATTTTTAAGGTGGTACAACTTAGTCACTCTGAAAGTGACATAAAAACACAATTGCTAGAAGTTTGGGAGAGAGTATTAATTAACAGTTTATTTCTTCACAGCTGTAGAATAAATACAATTCCAAATTTCTTATTAGATCAGCTACAACGGATTGCAGGGTCTTGAATTTTTAATACCAGCTTATTGACATTCATGTAGGAAAGTGTTTGGAGCCAAATCTTAATCAAGGAATGCATATAAAATAATAAAAATGTCAATTTATACAACTTGTAAATTCAAAGATATGCTCTGCATAGACATCCAAGGGGAAAAAAAAAATAAAAAAATGTTATGCTTGAGTAGCAAGTAGCATAGTATTTATAGTGTATTGTTTGTTTTGTCATTTAAACACAAAGATGCAGCTAAGCACTGCAACAATCTAACTGTGGTATTCTATGTTTTCTTCTTCCCAGCAATGTTGAGTAGATAACTGGTAGAGCATGGTGGAAAAGGTCATTTTTAGAGCTGAGTGTTTTATTACCAGTATGTCTCATAGCAATTAAGCTACTGCTATTTCCTAAGCAAAGCACAGTCTTAGAAAAAGATCCAGAGTATATTCAGATGCCTTACAGGAGAATAAAACAGACTTTAGCCTTCTCTTCTGAAATTCTGTTTCTGAAAAACCTAGTTCAGTTGCCAAATATTCATTCCCTAAGATGTATAAATTGTGGAGGCACCTGAACTTGTTCTGTGACCTTAAAAATATTTTTTTTCTATAGGCTCTCAAAACAACGTTATACACAGAACAGATCTTAATACCAATCTTTTTATATAAGGCTAATGAAATGTAACTAAGAAACTAGAAACTAAGGAACCTTTACATCTTTTCCGAGAGACAAATGTGACAGGTTTATGCTGAAAGTGTAAGCTGAAATAAAATATAGCTCTAACCATGACTGAATTTTAAAATTGTGAAGGTGGTCCAGCTTAACAGAGTAATTTCCACTAGGAAAATCCCACACCAAGGTTATGGAAAACCTAGACCTAAAGAAAGGAATTAAGAACAGCTTTGGGCATGACTTTGAAGACTAATGATTAAACAGGCAGGAGGCAAGGGAATCTTGACTGTCAAAGTCTACTCAAAGAACTGGCAATTTTCTCCATGTAATGATCTCATCTTTGAATAATACTCAGATTTCCAGTTGAGGATATCATTTTGGTCACGCTTGGACTACCCTGTTTCAGATAGCATTGAGCCAAAGACAAAAGGAAATGAAGAATAGACTCAGAAGACCCAGGAGATGACTAGCAAAAGTCCAGTAAAAGTACAGTTCTTGTGTTTACTTGACAGTGATATTCTTGTGATTATTGGGGTGCTTATACGTTTAGTTTTGTAATTAAAAATGCAGTATGTGTTATATCAGCATATCAGATAATATCCTTTGCTTTATCTGTCTCTTTATGTGATAATTTTATAGTACTTCTGATTCTGCAGCATAAAACTAAGATTACAATCCACTGTTAAAAACATCTAGTTTGTATTGATTGCACTTTTGTAAAAAGGGTGTGAAATTTTATGGTACTAAAACACTTAGTTAAGCATCAGCACGCAGCCTCTTTGCACTGTCTTACAATTAGTATCAATGGCATTCTTCTGACACATCACTGGTTTTATCCTTTTTTCTTTGATATCATTAGTATGTTTAAGTATAAAGCTAATAATGAAATTCTAAGATTGTGGATTTCACTAAGCCACTGGAAACACTGATCAATCAAGACCTAGGCAGAGATGAAGCTGATCTGCTTCAATACCACTGAAAACAGTCTGCCTATACAGGATGTATGACCTACAATTTAACAGTTTAAATGTTCCCCCCTGGTGAGTTATTGTATTTTATGAGTTTTGTACAGAAGATTCAGGGCAGTAGTGTCTGACAAACAATGTATGTTATATTGTGATATTTTAATACCTTTAGGGTACTCATCTACCATAAATTCCAATTCTTATCTAATTAGCTATGGGAATAACCTAAATGTGGGAATAATTTTCCATTCTCAATACACTGAGCTCAGTGAAACAGCAATGGTAAGGGTAATGGTGTGTTACTGCCCACATTGCTGCTTTCAGAGAGTTCTTTCAATATAACCCTTTCTAGCTAGACTGCAAGTCTCATAATTTTGATTAATGTAATTGTCCTTCCAGAGTTGCCCAAAATACTTACTGTCTCAGGAGTATGAAGAGCATGGCAAAAAGCTATTCTTTTTAACACAAAGATAAAATAAATAAGTCCTCAAATGAGAGTAGTTTAAGTTAGCTTTCTAATTCTAAGTTACATGAAAAAAGTTATTTAATCATATGCATTTGACTTAATGCAAGAATGTAAGAACTTGAATACAATGATGAGCATCTCTCTGCAGTATAGATATTGATTTTCAATAGTGTTTGGAACAGTGGTAAAGATCAAAAAAAAAATAAATAAAAATAAAACAAATGCTGTGTCCAAATTTTGAAAGAATGAGACAGCCTAGAGAAATGGTCCAACAGGAACCTCCTGCAGTTCATGAAAGGGAAGTGCAAAATTCTACACCTGGGAAGGAATATATATGCACCACTACATGCTGGGGGAGGTCCAGCTGGAAAGGATGTTTGCAGAAAAAGGCCTGGGTGTCCTGGTGGACAACTTGAATAAAAACTAGCAATGTGTCCTTGCTGCAAACTGTGCTAATGGTATCCTGGCTACACTAGCGTTGCAAGCAGGTCAAGAGAGATGACCCTTTGCATCTACTCAGCACTGGTGAAACCACACCTGTAATGCTGGGTCCGGTCCCTCGACCCCCAAGTACATGAGAAACACAAACATTCTGGAGAGAGTCCATCAAAGGGTCGTGGAGAGTCCATCAAGTGCCTGGAACACCACTCCTATGAGGAAAGAATGAGAGAACTGGTAAAATAATAAGGGGTAGTCTTAAAATTAAATCCTCAGTTAATATTTTACATTTTGATATTGTAAATATTCCTTTATTTTCATCTTTCTTGAAGAGGATTCAGAAAAAAATATACTGTGGTCAAAAAATTAAATAAATTGAATTCTGTGCTTTTGTAATATGAAACTTTATTTAACTATTAAAAAATGTATTTGAGTAGGTTGAAATTGCCATTGTTGTCATTCTAGGCCAGTTTATTTCATCAAAAGTATGACAACAGTTCCAAGTACAATGATTAATCTGAAGGAATAATGTAATACTCTAATCTATAAACATGAAAATCTCAAAAAATAGCAGACTGAGCCTTTTACCTGTGAATTTGGCACTGCAGCAAATGCTGAACACAGTGACTGTCACAGGAAAAGAATAACACAGATACATAGGAGCTGGATAAGAAAAGAAGAAATGAGAGTGATTTAAGATATGGGAGATATTTGTGGAAAGATATCTTCCAGCTCTATCCAATGAAAAGAAGGTTAATAATTTTCTTGATCATAGTCCTTAGAGATACCCAAAGAGAAAGATTCTTTTAATTATTAAAGGTATTACAGGAGCCCATTGCTGAAAACTGACTCTGGGAAAGTGTAGTCCAGAAAGAAGTTGCTCTATTGTAGCAGTTCTTATTTTACACATGAAATTAGACTATTATATCACAGCACTCTGTGCCACTTTTCCAGCCTGTGACCTGAGCCATACATCTGTGTTGAGGTATGCAGAAGATTCAGAATTCAAAGCAGTAACATTTTTTCATTCAATTTCCTCTCCCAGCCCCTTGATGAAATGGGCAACTTATGCTGGAGCTTCAGATTTGCAACATAACACTTCCTGTATATTGCTCAAGTGGCTGGAGTAGAACCTAGATACAGCATTCTATCTCTGTACTCCACAAAAGAGTTCGTAACATTTCCAGAAGAACTGAATGGATAAGAGTTTGTAACATTCGTAGAAGAACTGAAAGAATTAAAAAAAAAAAAAAAAAAGTCACCTGAGTTACATATGCTCCAATATGGATATTTATTTTATTTTATTATTTTATTTCATTTTTATTTTTTTCCATTGCCTAACCTTTGGGTTTATACATTCTAGATTATAACTTCAAGAAAATCTCATGAAGATCAGTGCTTTTAGCTAACTAAGAAAAATGATCTCATAGATAACTTCATTTCTTTAATGTGGAATGGCTATTATTCATTTAAGCCTATTCAACTACATATTCAAATATTTATTACAAAATAATTTTCCAACCTGTATATAACAGCTTAACCATATCTGTATTATATTAATTGTGACCACTTAAATAATGCTACTTACATAGCTTGCCCAAATTTTCATAGTTTAAGCTTTGAAGGATATCTACAGAATAGTGGACAATTTATATTTCTGTTATATTTTTGGTAGCAGTCTCATTCATATAACCTGAGTATATACATACACCACCAATGAAACTAATGTGATATTCATTATGTGTACAGAAAGACATTTTCCAGAACCTTCATGAATTTATTTCAGCTCATATATTGAAATATATATAGTGCTGCATCCATGTTCTGAAGACTAAGGCAAAAGGCAAGGTGGAGCTATAGGGTCCTATCCACCACATCAAAATCTGTAGGGCTAACTCAAAGAACGAGGCATGAAAATATTTTTCTCTTATCTGCTGTTTCTATATAATCTTTTCTTTAACAGCTAGACCTCTGGTCTCACGAAACTTAGTTAGGCCTTATGTATGGGCTACGCAGGACTGCAGTGTCAGCAGCTGCCAACTTACTTTAGCCAGATGTTTTGTCTCTAGACAAAACTTAATTTTCTTTCCTGTAAAGGTCCTTCTGCATACTCTATAGGAAAAGAAAGAGCACTGGTCTTAACATATACTTCTCTCCATCTTCTTGTCTTTCTGACTAAAATGCCTCATGCACATGCATTAGCAGCTTTCAGATTAAACGTGTGGGCTAAATATGTGATAGTTACTCATAAAACATCTGTGAATGAAGCTGGTAGGTCAATGGGAATCTCCTTCTCTAGCACCAGTGTATCGAAACTAATTGTACTTTCTCCACAAACATCTACTGAAAATATTTGATTAAGGGAACATCACTACTCTCAGCTATTCATTCTGCCTGTGAGGTTACATATTGTTTACGCAGCTGTTGACTGATGTGGTTCACCCAGTTAATGTACTGAAAAACAGACATGGGAGAAAGATAAGTATCTGACATATCTAGATATGGCACAGCAAGAGCCCAGGAACTCATAGCTAGGGTAGGGTGAGAGGGAGAATAAATGAAGACTGTCTTCTTTCAAGAGATTTTTCTGTTATATTTTCTTAGCATTTGCATCATAGGATACATCAGTATACATAGATACATAGGATATATCAGTACCCTATGACTTTACCCAAGGCTAAGAGAACTTTTGAGTTGCATTCTCAAGTTTGATTTAGCTAACTAAATTTATGTAGGAGGTTTATGATGTTGCTGTTAATCACCACATTATTCAAGTTCTTCCTGTCTAAAGCCAATAGTGATGCTACTGTTGTCTGCATTTGGGGTTGGGGAAGTGCTATATCTGGAACAGGATTAGATTTCTGGTTTTGTTAAATTTTATTTAACTTACTCTGTGAGGTTAATTTGGGTAATGGGGGGAGGCAAGAATATCAGGTTCCAAATTAGGAGAAAATAGGTAAATATTTAAAACAGCTATCAATGGCATGTCTGGAGAATTTGTTTAACATTGAACTTGCTGCTAACACTTTCTGAACAACATTGAATCTGCCAATATGTATGATTTTTATTACTATTAATACAGTTTTCATCCTGTGGAGTGATAACATACTTAGTGTAGGCAACCACAGGCTATTTTCATACTTATTAAATGGATCATCTTTGTCAGAAGAATAGGTAACATTCATTTTTATTCATGTTAGACAAACATTGCAGGTATAAGTAAGAGGTTGTGTCTTTCTCCTTACCTTATCTGCATAGGTAAATCCAATTTTACATATTTTAGTCTTCTCAGAATGTATAGTGCATTGCACAGAATAACAAATATATTCAGCTAGTTAGTTACAACTATTATTAAGTAATATTATTAGTAATGTCTGAAAGAAAATCAACAAATATCCACTGAATTGTTAGCCCTACATTTCAATCCAAAAGAAACAGAACTAGAGGAAATATTCTGTTTTGGCACAGGCTGCACAGTGAAATAAGCAATGGGGAGAACTGTTTAACTTTTCAATAGTAGGTAATACCGTTCAATATTTATATTTTCCTAGCTGTGCAATCTTGCTGATTTCCCTACAGAAAATTCATATGCTAACAATGATATTTAGGTAGAGATTTTTTTTTGCACACAATTGACAGAAATTCCATTTACTGCTTCTCCTTTTCATGACTTTTATCTGAAGTGCAAACACATCTTGTATTAACTCCTGATGCTTGTCCAATCTCCTGTGAATATTTACTGAATGTCAAAGGAAAAGAACAATGTTCCCTGAAGCTATGGTCTCAAAGGACATGAACTCTCTAAACTGTCATGCTTAGGATGCCTTTCCAGTTTCTGCAAATACTGCAATGAATCCTTCTTCAGCATCTATAGAATTATGCCTTTATCCATTGCTGACTTAGTAATAATTATGAGACACGATGATATGGCAGTAAATAGAAAGCTAGTACAATTTCTATTTATTCATTTTATTTTATTTTTTCATCTGGCCGGAGGGTATTTTTTAAAGCAGTGATCTCTCTGAGTGAAAATGAAGGTCAGCAAAGAGTTTGTCTCTTTTCCTCTAATAGTACATTGCATTTATTTTGCCTAAATACTTACCTTCTGGTTCAGTTCTTGGTCCACCACTTGTCAACGCTATAAATATATGAGTTCAAAACTGAACTCTCTTTTGGATTGGAACAGCTAGTTTCCTCTGAGACAAAACCCATCTGTGATTCTGAGCAAGGCAGAATGGGAAAAGTGGGCTCATTCCAGAGTATTCACTATCCAGGTGGTGTAGCTGAAACTACACCATGACTGCTTCCTGATCTTGGCTGGAGTATGTACATTGTTTACTGGTCCCAGAAACAATCCTCATGTCCATAGCACTGTCAGTGAATTAGGTAGTGAAATTTCCCCTGAATTAATTTAGAGTCCAAAATTTGCCTCACATGGTACTTTGGTTCCTCTTACTCTATGAATCTTTATGAATTCAACTGGGGAAGTGTGGTGTGGTCCGTTTGGTAAATGAGTTGATTTGGTCAAGAGTTGTAAAAAGGCCTTAAATAATTGTGGCACAGCTTGGCAGATGGTCAGGCAGTCCAGATGTACTCTGCAGAAAACCAAGCCCAGTTCCTAACAGGAAAACTTCAGAAAATCTGCTTTATTCTCTTAAAATAAATTAAAAAAAAAAAATAAAATACGTTAGGTATTCTACTGTTGACATTTCCAGTTTCTTCATTTCATAATTAGGGAAAGACTGAACACTGACTTTCAACTAACATTCACTATACTTTATGTTAGTCTCATTCTGAATGAGAGACAGTATACTGGTGCCCTGACTTGAGATAATAACTGGCCATATGTTGAGAGATTTTATCTGATTTTATGAGTAAAGTCCACTTTACTCATAAAGCCAATTAGAACTTTATCATTTATCTTACTGGGAACACGTCTCTACCTATATTTCTAGTTTTATACCTTTGGTATATCACTAACTTAATTTCTGTTTGTTTGTATTGCCTTTTATAGTTGTTTTGAAATTATTTCCAAAGCATATTCAGCACTTCAGCATTACAAGGAACATTTCCCAGAGTATTTACTGATCATTGAACTATAGTACCATGATTACAAAACTGTTTTCATGTAATTCCATGTCACTTGAAAAGATTAATGCAACTGCGTAATATGTCTCTGCTGCCTACTGTTGTATGGATCTGCAAATTCTCCTTCACTTGTGACCTCTTTCTTCAAATACATCCATTTCTTAGACTTAATACTAAAAGTCTAGTCATAAAATGTTCTGAAAGAATTTTCCTCTGGAGCTATTCTGAGATTTTTCCAATTAAGTTAAAAAATGACTGACACTATAAAGGTCACATATTCCATCTCCTCTTCTGTAACAGCAGAATGTCAGAGAAGTGTTTATGATAGTTCCATACCATAGGACCTTTTTCTTCTTAACAATTTAAAAAGTTTTTATTATTTAGATGTAACAAGATCACACTGCAAGAAAAGAGCAATGATTTAAAAAGAAACAAAAAGAAAAGGGGGGGGGGGAGGAGGAAGAGAGAATGAGAGGAAAAAATAAAAAAAGGAAAGAAAGAAAAAAGAAAAAAAAAAGAAAAAAGAAAAGAAAAAAGAAAAGGAGTCTTCGTTACAGGAAAGGTGGTCTCACTCATATCAGACATTAGAGAATCCAATCACAGGCCTCTTTCACAGAGAGCAAGGTTGCATTACTGCTTTTATACATGTAATTAATCATTTTATTTAAATCTTTTAGCCCGATTAAAAGCTTAAAAGATATAAACAAATTCAGGAAAACTTTCTTCAGAAAACAGACATTGGTTTCTGCCAGAAAAGGCAGGAACAGAAAGGGATGTGCTTTTTAATTAAATTCTGTCTTTGATATCAAACTGTAGTGGTATTTTCAAGTTTCAGTATGGTTTCAGATTCTCAGGTACTTTATGTGAAAAACTTCACGTCAATAAAACATAACACAATAACAAAGAAAGCAGTTGTTGGATTTATGCATAGCTTAAAGAAGGTATTTAAAAAATAAGGAGAATTTCTGCAGTTGTTTCTTAAGTGTTATATTTGGGTAAGCTATGCTGTGCTTCACCTCTGTTTTGCTTTTTCTTACGATAAGAGATTTCTGTCATATCTACATTTTATCTCCATATCTAGCCATTCTCACCTAACCTGTCTGTATTTCCTTGCCAAGACACAACACAAAACATCACCAGATACGAACTCTATTGCTAGTGACCTCCATTAATTTCTTCTCAAATACGAAGAAGTTAAAATATCCTTTTTGGTTGCCAGTGGCCCTCTTATTAGTATTATTATTTGAACAAAGTTTTAAGTCTGCTTCAGAGGGGATATAATCAGAAAGTGGGGTGGAAATACATGTATTTCTGGAGGAAACCTACTAGTTCCCATCATGTCTCCTTCTCAGCACATTTAATAAGATATAGTCACTGGGTCAAGCTCTTATATTGAAAGCAAAATGTGGCTTCCTTGACACACATCAAAGGTCCACTATCAAAGCAATCTCACTGGAAATATGAGACGCTTTTTTCTAAGGTTGGCTTCCAAAGCCTAGAAGCTGAAAAAGCAAGAAAGTTAACAGTACACTGTCTGTTCATAATGCTGTCTTATACCACCAATATGACCTAGCTGACTACCTGGGAGTAGTTAAGGATTCAATTAGGTTTATTGGAACCGTAGGCAATATTTGACAAACACTTAGAAATATAATGAAACAGATAGAAATAACATTCTTTTTCCATCAATTCTTTACAAATAAAGATGGTCAAGATGACATGCTAATGTATATTTTGGACAGCATTCTGTCAAAAACTCAGGAGAGAGGATTCTTTCATTGACTGGAGAGTTCCATGTTGTTACTGAATTCTTATATCACTAAATGCAAGGTGCCATATATTGTATTAAAAAAAAAAAAAAAAAAAAAAAAAAAAAAAAAGCTTAAAAATCATAAAAATTGAAAAGAGATTTGGAAAAGTCTTCTGTTGGAAGAAAGAGCAAAATACATAATTGGTCAGATGAATAGTAAGACATATTGCAAGCCTGATGGCTAAAATTTGCCTATGGGTACTATATTTCTGATCTTCAGATAAACACAAAGAATCTGTGAAAAGCTGTGGAAAAATAGAGTGTTTGGAGAAAGCAAGGGGGAATTCATAAAGAGGATCTGTTTCTCTGAAAAGAGGAAAGAAAAAGTGACTGAAGTACTCTGTGTAGGACACATGCAAAAATAAAGATGTGCCTGTGTTTTTTTAGCTGTTGATGATGGAGGAATTAAAACTTGATTGAAATATATTTTTACAGAAAATGAATACTGTTATGAGAAAACACCTTAACTAATTGTACCTGCAGTGAGGTATACCACAACACCATGTAGTCTGCTTCAGTGACCACTTCCAACCCCAATTGGTGTGGGGAGCAAAACACTAACCAGGCCAGGTTTGTCTGTATCATGCCCTGGATAAATAAAAAGTGGCAGGTGGTGCCAGAAAACGTATATCAAGTCTTAACCCAGTAAAAATAACTGTGTCTTTTCAAATTCAACTATCAAAATGCTTTGGTTGCTACATTATAAATCAATCAAAGCACCTGTTGCTATATTAAAGAACATCCAGAACAGTTATGTTACTTTTAAGAGCAATAAAATATTCTGCAGTTGATGAGGGGAAGACTGAGATTGAGAATTGTACTCTATTACTTCCTGAGAAACTTCACCATGAAAGAAATGGATTTTTTCTATCAGTTTTTAAAAATGATGGTTGTGAGAACTTCACTGAAATCTGTTTTTCTCCACGAGCAGTTTTGCAGGTAACTATTCTTCTGATTTAACTCTATTTTCATCTTATCCCTTTAAACTCTGCAGATCTTTCAATCCCGAACACATCGTGACATACTGAAAGCAGTTTTTCAACTTAACACTCTGATTGAATTTAATATTAATAACATTAGCATTCTAGCTATGCAAGGAAATATAATGACACAGGTTATTAAACTCCATGCTGGAGGGAGGAAGCTAATTGTCTGTAGAGGTCAGGAAGGAAAATCCCTTTACTGCAGTTTATCATCTCACAATAGGTTGTTGTATTACCCAAGAGTTCACTTTCACCTAGATTGCCAACTTCAACCTCTCTCTCAGGGGAAGATACCAGCTAAGATAAGCCTATGTTCTATTCTTTTATATGCAATGTTACATATTTTTTTACGTGACAATTTGTTTCTTATCTATTACTAATAATATTAGGCCACTTCATATTTGATGCCCTACATCTTATGAACCTTTGTTCCACTCAGTTACACAGGAAACATCTCTTATGATCTATGATTTTTATTGAGAATGCTGTTTAATTTAACGTCCTACCTACCCAAAATCAGGTTGCTGAGGAACTGTAAAACCCCCTTTGTAACACAGAATAAAAAGTATTAAGTACTATACAAAATATTTGGCATTGTTTTTTCAGTTTACTCTTGTGTATTATGCCATTCATAGTTATTAGTTTCAGAAGGCACAAAGCATTTATGTATGACACTAATCACATGTACAAACATGTGAAGCAGTTAATTCCTTATTCCAGAAGAACAAATTAAATATAACAATAATAGAATCAATTTACTTTCTAGTTATATGTGCATACAACTGCTAACAAAATTTAAAGTTCTGATAGGGAAACGAACTGATACAAAGAGGTGTTTTTATAAAGAAACATGTAGAAATGTCTACCTAACTCATGTGAGTAGCTGAAACACAAATACACCTTCAAACAGTTAATATTTCTTCATTAAATAATTCCTAGTAAGTTTAATGTGATGTCAATACTCCTTGCTGTTATTTGTAAGGTTTTAACAACCTTGATTGTGGGTGCCTTAGAGACATAAGGGACCAGCTCTCCCCTGTGCCCAAAGACTCAGCTGCCTGTTAGATGTAGTCAAATACAGTGGACTCTGGGACTGTGAATCTGCCTGATTCACTAGAAATATAGTGAGTTCTTCCTGGCCCCATAGAGATGCACACACACACACAACACGCCTACAACCAGCCATGCAGAGAGCAGTGACTTTTACAGCACCCACACAAATGCATACTGTGTTCTGTTGAGTACAGATGGACTGAATGCGTTCCTTCTCTCCAGCTGATTAAAATCAGTGTCTGCTAGCAGGATACACAGGCATACATGCAGAGATCTCTCCAGTAGCTTGCCTCAACCACAGATCTTTAGGCTCCTTAGACCTTTGGTCTCCATCCAATGACTGACACCCAGGCCTCTTTGCCTTCTTGCCAATTAGTTCCACCTGAAATTTGCTAGCAGATCACATACATATACACAGAAAATAAAACACAGAAAATAATTAAGAGTAGAACTTGATTTGATTAGTACCTAGTGACCCAGTCCTAAGCACATAACATAACACGGCATGTGTGCTGGATACAGTTGTGCAATGAAAGGCACTTCCTGTTATAGTCTAGATAAGAGACTGAGAAATGTGTGTGGCATATACACAAGTATACAAAGTATGACTCTTTTCCTAACATTATTTTATCTTTTGGGACACACTTCACTATCTTTTGATGCTGGGAGAAGTGACTGATTGTTTGCTAGTTGTTTTTAATTCCTGAGAAGACCATTGCCTACTCTAGCCAATTAGAGTTATTGTAGGATGGTTAAATTTGCACTGAGATCAGGGAACTACGACAAACCCCTGTTGATATTTACCTTTTGTTTTCTGCTTCATAGGGGACAGAGCAGAGACTTTAACCTACCAAATGCAACAGAAGTGCAGGTTCTTCTAGCACCCTCTTGCAGACCTTTAATCTTTTCAAGGATCCCAATAGATCATGAACAAGATACACGTAGAATACATTTTTGTGTGTTTAAAATGTACTGTTATAATCAGGAGAGATGGAAAGCTACCTCACTGAAGAAATGTCCTTGTCTGTTATGTTAACTGGTTTTCAGTGATACAGTGCACTGAGTGGAGCACTTCAAGCTCTCTCTGTGGACAGATTAACAACTCATTTTGCTAGAGCTGAGGAGATTTTTTATAGATGAGCTTATTACTCTGAACAAGTTCATAGCCTTTTCTTGACAATTTATTTAGTAATTAAAAAGGTTTTCCTGTATGCAGTGATATAATTTGTTTTGTCACAGCGCTACCTTTTTGTTAGCACAAAAGATCATTATAGCACCAGTTGGACTGACTAGATATGGAAATAAAGGCAGTTACTTGTCAGTAGTGAAACTGTATTATTAGTATATTCAGAATGATTACAAGCTTTAAATTATTTTGAAATTTGATGGAGAGCTTAGTTTCTATCTCAGATATTGAAAGCACAGAATAGGAAAATGCATCTCAGCATATTTGCCAATGATTTGTTACAGCAGAGCCTGGCTTTACTAGTGGCTGTAAAGCTTCTTTTACTTTACGTATCAGATAAAATATATATATATATATATTTAAAAGCCTGTATCTTCCCCACCTTATATGGAGGTCCTCAAACATGCAGACTGGGTTTGCAATAATTTATTTGAAAACTTCAGAAGTAGGGGACAATATTACACAACCGAGACTATTTCTCACCTGAAAGTAATTTATGCATTCACTTGCCAGGCTTTTAACTGAGATCATACAATCATAGAAGGATTTAGGCAGGAAGGTCCCCCTGGAGGTCTCTTGGCCACCCCAACAGCTAACTTCAAAGCTATTTCAGGTTGCTTAGGACCTTGCAGTAGAATTTGAAGATCTCCACAGATGGAGGTTCTTCAGCTTCTTTGATCAACATTTTCAGTGCTAAACCATTCTCCTGGTAATTTTTTTTATCTTCATCTGACCAGATGACCAACTTGTCAACTATTTATACATGTATATTTGTATTGCAGAATCATATCCAAAAGCTAACTGACATTAAACAGACATGTAAGAAAGCAATATTTATAGCCCCACTGAGAAGTGAGAGAGGAGTATAAATGCAAAGAAAGACAACTACTAAAGTAACTTCATGATAAAGGTGTTTGTCTTAGGAAGCAGCTAGTTGCTCCTTACAGGCCTTTTTCCAAGGGAAAGCAGTCATGACTAGCTAATTATTGAATCCAAAGGTTTTTTGCCTTCAAAGCAGCAATTCTGAACATAAATGAAAACTGTCAGGCAGTTGACAGAAGATTAAGACAACAAACCACAACATCCAGTTCCCATCTCTATCATATATTTAGTTTGTTTTGTAACAGTGTAGTAATTTGTCATGTAACTTGGTTGACATGGTGTTGACTTCCAACATAAGTCACTTTCTCTTCCAGTTGTATAGTTGGCTTCCCAGTTTATGCTCAAAATGTCACAAATTTGTCACGCTTAAGTGTCCCCAATCTGCCAGCCTATAGCAAATTCACCAAGGTACTTGATTGTCTGTGATCAGCCTGGTTCCCAAGTTAATACTCCTTCTAGCATCGTGTTAAACAATTTAAATGTTGAAGAGAATATTAAGTGACCAGTGTTGTGACCTTATAAAAGAAATATCATCTCAGAAACTCAAATCCAGCAGTAGCCAAATGCTGACTTTTTTAAAAAAAAAATCCTTGTGCTTGAAGCCAGAAGGTTTATTGCTAAGTCATACTAAGTATCACACAGAACATAATCATGAACCAATTACTTTCATTTATTGCTGCATCCCAAGGGTGTGAATCCTGGCAGAACATCTGAATTTTATCCAGCATTGATGTAGTTCATTGGTTTTCTTAGGTGCAATTCTCACAGGGAGGTTTACATCTGCTTAATTAGGAATTGTCTGAAGCCACCATCTTAAATAACATTTTATATGTTCTTTTCTTCCAGAACTATAATAGATTTTAAATTTAAAGCAGTGACATGTTTTCTTGATACCATTGAAAGAAACACTGGAACACCTTTAGAAAATATTCAACAGCTTATATTAAGGAAGATCTTTAACTGCTAGTAATTAGAGAAATGTTCTGACCCTCGGTCCAACTTTGCTCTTTGTACTGAAAATAATTGTTTCTTTCATATTCTATGCAACAACTTATGTATTCCCCTGAACATTCTTTCTCCCTAACTATGACCTAACAGGATCCAAAAGATACCAGTCAACACTCCAACTGTGACCTGCATTTCAAAAAGGGAAAGAAGAGAAGGTGTTGCTTCTCACATTACTGCATGCTGATAGAAGTCCTACTGTACAATTCAGTCTGATCTATTGTGTTTTTTCATAGTCTTCCTCTCTTTTCATCCTTACATAGAATGCATCACCTGACTAATTTCTCTGTTACACATAAGCCACACAGATCTTTCCTCTCATATGGTGCAAGGGACACAACAGATCTCTGTAGGCCAGTGCCTAATCATCTTTATCTTGACAAACCAAAACCACTGCCTGAGCACATTGCTATCAGAGTCATAGAATTGCAGAATATCCCAAGTTGGAAGGGACCCACAGGGATCATCGAGTCCAACTCCTGGCTCCACACAGGACCACCCAAAAATCAGACCATGTGTCTGAGAGTGTTGTCCAAATGCTTCTTGAACTCTGGCAGGCTCAGTGCTGTGACCGCTGCCCTGGGGAGCCTGTCCCAGTGCCCAACCACCCTCTGGGTGCAGAACCTTTTCCTAACACCCAGCCTGACCCTCCCCTGTCCCAGCTCCACGCCATTCCCTCAGGTCCTGTTGCTGTCCCCAGAGAGCAGAGCTCAGCACCTGCCCCTCCACTCCCCTCATGAGAAAGCTGTAGAATGCCATGATGTCTAAAAAAAAAAAAAAAAACAAACAAACAAACAAAAAAAAAACCTACATCTAAGAAACATTTCAGGCAAAGGTCCATTCAACCTTCCTGCCTCTTTCCTAGAGCAGCACTCACCTTGAGAGTTGCTCACAGGGTCCAGAAAGCTCAGAGTGCTCAGAGGGTCCAAGAAGAAGAAGGAAGTCCTTGAGGCTAGGATGCAAAACCCCCAAAGGTCAGTCACACAGCATCTCCTGGGGTGCACTGGGATAAAAGTGTCCTCAATCTGCTTTTCCTCTATCAGGGTGCAGCTGAAGCTCTATGTCCAGCTGTGGGTAATGTAGATTGCAAAAGTTTGTAGTGAGCTTTCTCTAACTATTCTGAAAGCTGAAGGAATTAGTCTTTCTTGGAGAAAAGAAGAACAAAAACAAAAATAAAAAAAAAGATATCAAGAGAGAGCACTAAATTTGCCCTTGTGACCATGGGAGAAAGCATAGGAAAAAAGAAAGGCAAGTGTTCTTCAGTGTTTGGGACAGACCAGTCTGTCATGGATGGTTTCCCTTCTCAGTGCCTGGGGATAAGTCTACATGATCTCAGACAAGGTCACTTCCAGATCTCCAATTCTGTGACTTTGTTAATGATGCTGTAGGAAGTGATTCCTGCAAAACTGCAAACAAAACAGTTCTCCTGCTGAATATTCATGCATTTCAAAACACATTCTGAACATACAGCTGTTTTTGGTAGGTAACCACAGCAAATACAGGGTAAGAAGGATGTGTGAAATATCAATGCTCTTGATGTATAGTGTATTTGAGCTTCATTCACCTACAGATAAACTTATATAAATTATAATTTCCAATAAGTGATGAAAGTGATTGCAATTACATTTAACTACCCAGAGACTGGTATGTTATTAAACTTGCATGATATTCAATTATTGTTACAGCAAGCTGTAGTAAGATAGACAACCACCAATGGAAGATCACAAATAAACTCCCAGTGGGAAAAACAATGTTTCTCAATGACAAACAGTAAGAACTCTTGTTTAGCTCACTTGAAATTCATTTATGCATTCTTACACTGATTTATGCACTCAGTTATTGCTTAACCTTGAATAATCTTGGTAAAAAGCTTTTTTATTTAATGAGTGTGCATGGAAGGGTGAAGGCTAATGAGGTATTAGTATGATTTATCCACTTTAAAAATATTTAGCTCTAACTATTCTTCTTAAGGTGCATCAGGCTTATCTGTTTTGGTAGCACTAAAAAGTCAACACTTATGGTATATCTGAATCACATAAATCATAACTATATCAATGTTATAAAACCATTATTTTGGTAAAACTAATACGTAGAGACATTATCCTAAAAAGTATAAAAAGCCCTGAAAACATTTGCACCATTGCTTCAGAAAATCTGTTAATTGCTTTTTGAAAACCAGCTCCTAATAAAAAGAGATTTAATTGATTTTGCAAGCACTTTCAATTAAAACACCAGTAGAGAAAAAAATGATGTTGAACTCTATTTTATTTTTTTTTCAGGCAAGTGAGTATCTTAGAATTATTTATAAAGGATGTTGCTATTAGAGGTTCTTCATCCATAACAATTTACGGGCCAAGACTTTCTCATACAGGGTTAATTCCTCAGATGGTGCAAACTGTCATCAGTAAATTCATAAGCATGAGAGTGTGCAGGGACTATAGGAAAAATATAACAGTTATGACAGAGCTCTTTATGCACTATTAGGCCTTAATTGCCCCGATCAGCCTCACCCAGGATCTCCACTCCTATACCTTTGCCTGTGGGTCCAGAAGGTCTTGGGCCTTTCAGTTCTTGCCTGCACTACACCATTGGTATAACATTGTCTCCAGTCTTTCTCTGGCTTTATCTTCTGGATGAACCTCAAATCCATATAGTAGCTTTGTCTCCAGTTCTGTCTTCAGCCATGTCTTCTGGATCTATGCAGTAGCCATGTTTTCAGTCCAGTCCCTTGGTCCATCTCCTGCTATCCCTTATGGGGCCCCATGGACCTGATGCATCACCTTGCCAAGCCAGGTCTGACGAGAGAACCTGTTATCAGCACCCTGATCAACCTATCCTGCTCAGATATTGTGGGGCTCCACCTAATTTGGTGAATGCATGCAAATAGTAGTAAAGTACTCTTTCTTATGCTCCTCATCTCATAACTTTTCTTACTTAGACATTATTTTCCCGATTCCCTTGTGGCTAAAATGTACCATAGGTTGTCTTCAGGGACCAATTTAAATTGGTTGATCAGCCGAAATTGTCTGATGATTCTGAGACCCCAAACTTTCTATCATGCACAGAGTGAAGTAGACATTGCCACAAAATTCTCCCTCCCAATGTGCAGTTATTAACTTCTGCATGTACTTCCCTTTTTTTTTACAGAGAACTGCAATCCAGAAACCACAAATGAACTGTCAGTTATATTACTAAACATAACAAAAGTGGCACGGGCACTTGACTTAATTCGAATAGCCTTCCTGCAAACTTTCTAAGTAGAACTGAGCAGAAGACTAAAAGAATTAATACAACAAGAATATAGGAGAGTTAACAATTTACAATGTGAAAAGGGTATACCAAACCCACACATGCATGAGTTTCACCTAGATCTCATGGGGTTAAGTGATCTTTTTTCCCTGCTTTCTACACATACATTTCAGAAGTACTGTTTTCACTAGATTTGAGACTCTTGTTTCCTGTAATCTTAACTGATACTGAATTTACCTAATTATTATTGTAATAATCTTAGTCCAAGGTAGCTCTCTACAACCACATTATAAAAATTATGATCAAAGGTCTTGCTTATTTTCTTTTGAAGGAAAAAAGAAAATGTTTTTGTGTGAAATTCTCTCATTTGAATGATTCATTTAATAGACTGTAATTCACATCATGTCCTAAGAAGAGTGGATCTTAATGCTGCTACATTTGATTCAGGTTTGTTTTGAAGGATTGATTTCTCTGCTCTGACAGTTACTTCCAAGAACCTTTTAAAAACGCCACCAGTGTGTATTCTCTACCAGGTCCCTTTCAGATTTAGGATTTCTTATGTTTCCTTTTTGTGTGTTAAATTTGCCTTAAAGTTCGCTGCAGTTATCAAACACAGAAACACTGGTTAGTTATTAGGCTTCATGTCATGACCTCAAATCCACTGTTCTAAATCAAAGTGATAAAAATCTTTCTGCATCAGATAGTTCAAGTCAGTATTCATAGACTATCATGACCACCATTACAACAGAAATCTCCGGAATTAAGCAGCTTTCTGAAAAAATTTCAATCCACTTATCTTGCTTTACTTTCTAATGTGTTACAAGAGATCTAATAAAACTATTAATTATCATTTTTTGTCAGTACTTGTTTTAGTATTCATTAACATACACTTTTCATTCAGTGATATCAGAAGTAATCTTCTTGATCCATCCCTGCTAAATCAAGATAATTGCAATTCCATTTGAACAATATGAGAGAAGCCCAGAACAAGCATACACTGTCTTTTTCTCTGTCTTACATATGAGACATAGTCATGGGGGAAAAACAAACAACCAAAAAAACCCCACATTTTATCTTTAGAAACAGTCATTCACTTTCATACATTTGCAAGTCTGTAGACACCATGGACTGATCTAAAATAAAATTACATTTTCTCCAAATAAGAGAATTTTCTGCTTGAAACATTTATATTTTCCCCAGTATTTACATGTTATGGACCATCCTCTCTTGCAATACCTTGATTTGTGGCACAGTTGAACAGAACTTTTCACACATGAAGGCACATAGCTGGAAAAGACACCTCAGAAGATATTTTTTTACCTTTCTCATTATCAGTGGTCATTATGCTCATGCTTATTCTCTGAAGAACACATACTTGTATAGAGATAGTGGTACAACATATACAGACTTATTAGTTTATTGGTTTCCTACACTAGAGAAGTACTATATTTTGGTCTTCTTTTATTCAAACCATCTCTAGTCTGTTTTTTTTATAGCTTAATAATACTGTGTTGTTTTTTGTTTGTTTGTGTTTTGTAGAGTGCAGTGGGACTTATTGGTGAAAAAATCTATATAAAAACTTCATGTTGTATTTACTGGCTATGTTCATTTCACTGATATATGAGAGCAAGAAAGAGAGCAAAAAAGGTGAACATGCTCTCTGAAGGATGTCCCCTTTGTGCTACAATTAGTGCTAAAGTGTGTGTGTGTGGGGGTGGGGGGGAAGAAGAGACAAGTTACATATAATTCCTCTGAATTTTTTAAAGGAGAGTGGAAAACTACAATAAGAGTTTATTGATTTAAAGTTGATTTAAAGAATTCTAAGAGTTGCTTTTTGTTAGTTTGTTTGTTTTTGTTTTCTTTCACTAAAATTTACCTTTACTGAATGTCTTCATAATTTAGGGAATAAAGGAATTAGTTTTGTTTTTTTTTTGTTTTTTTTTTTTCATCTTTCATTCCATTAAATCTTGTTTTTGGTCTGTTTTGAACTTTCAGACTGAAAGATGCATCTGAGCTTCCTAAAGTATATATGGTCAATACTCCTTTGAAAGTAAGTGCCAGACCTGTAGCTGTAGAAAGTAATAGGTCTTCTGATCAGATACAGAAATTCATCTTACTTGGGTATTGCAACTTGGGTATTGCTGGGGTAAAAATGTCACATGTAGTATGTCACAAGGACACATAAGGAATCAAGTAAAATTATTATTCATGCAGGAAATGGGTGATTAAATTAATTACAACATCTTTAACACCTTCTGCAATTAAAGAAATGTTTGTAAGTATAGATTTATCATAAATATAATATTATTTGAAGTGTAAAAATGACTTTTTTTTCATTAATATGATAGCTTTTGGTATAGAATTAACTGGTTATCTTTGTTATGGAGTAGATAGAATGTGTGATTGTTGTACAAAACTTCCCTTGCAGGAAGAAACAAACTTTTTACTGTTGTAACAAACCAAGGTGTTAAGAGCTTTACCCTCCCTCCCTCTCTCCCTTCCTTCTTCCCTTCCTTTTTCCCCCAAGAATCTTTCCTAATAAAAAACCTCTGGTGGCGTTAATTGACAATGTTCTGAATATTTCCTTTACAAACTGACCAAAGCAACCAAAGAACTGGGCCACTCAGTCCTCCTTGTCTCATCTCTTTTCTTTACTGTCCTCCAGTAGGACTTCACAAGTCACGTATGTCTGTCAGAATTCAGCAGATGGGGGAGGTCTGTGTAGCATCTTTCTGGACTGCTGACCTGTTCTTTTGTTTGTTTCTCATCCTCCCTCATGATGGTTCCTGAAAGGGTCCAGGATTCAGGCAATGACCAGGGAGGATTTAAGGAGATGTCCAGGAACTTTACTTGGTACACGCAGAAGAAATGTCTGAAAGAGTTAAAAAAAGCATATTATAGAATGTTTAATAGCAATATTTACAGAAGAAGAATTGTGTCTCTTTTGTCTGTAAATTACATAATGTTTATTTCTTTCAGAACATAATGTTTGCATAATGTTTATTTCTGAAAGAAATATTTCTTTCAGAAATAAACATAGCCAAGAAGGAGCCTCCTAGGTTAGTGAGCCTTGTCATAGGAAACTATATAATCAATGTCTCTTCATAAAAGTAATAAGATCATCTGAAAAAAACCTTCTTTTAATTTCCAAACTATATTTGCTCCTAGTTACTTTACATCTATTGTTCAATACCTTAAATAATTGGGACATCTATTTGTTAAGCATAAAAAATACTTAAGTGTGTTTTTTATTGTTGTTGTTGTTGTGCTGTACTAAATAAACCAATTACTCATTGTGCTACTGAATTTCAGATAGATTCCTTAAATCTATCCCTCAAAGGTTTATTGTGTACCACATTCCAACCCTCCTGTGCACTGACAGTGACTCCAGGTTTTTCCTTGCCAACTTTATATGCCATAGTGTTTGGACTGTAGACTGATGGCACTGATAATTTAGAGCTGAAGGTCATTATTAGCAGTGTCAGTAAACTGACAGCTACTTGTTTACATAAA
This sequence comes from Aythya ferina, assembly GCF_964211825.1. Lineage (NCBI taxonomy): Eukaryota > Metazoa > Chordata > Aves > Anseriformes > Anatidae > Aythya > Aythya ferina. The sequence goes on from NC_140297.1 coordinate 86,291,448, forward strand.
ATCAATGAAGTTAATCAGGGCACTGAATACTGCTTCTAGTAAATTAGTGTAAACAGGAACAATTGTTCTATAGAAATGCTTCATGAGAATGAAAAGGATAGTGTAAATGCAACATACCAATGCAATCACCATTTTGAATTCATGCAATTCCCAAAAGAGTGCATAACATTTCTGATAAAGGCTTAAATAGTTTCAGAAGTTTTTGTAACCAGATAATACCTACTAGCACACAATACAAGACTGCCGTGTAGTATCCTTATGGTGTTTCAAATTTCACATGTCAATATGCCAATATACAATAATTATTCAGAACTACTCAGAAATGGTTCTTCTTGGCCAGATAACAGAAGCTGTTCCTGATCATTTGAAAAAATATATATACTTAAAAAGTGTTATTAAACATTATATGAGGTTAGTGATTTAAGTTTCTAGCACAAACATAGGATACATAAAAATGTTTTAGTGTAGAATACTATAGGATTACACATAGCTTAGTCAGTAAAACATAGGATGAAATGTAAGGGAAGGCCAAGTGCTTAGATAACTTCACAAGGACCTCATGTAGTAATCTTCCCTCTTCACATTTTAGCCCTTCCAGTCATTATTTTAGCTCTATTCATCTACCTAGAGAAGATAAAAAAGAATGTCAAGATTTAACTTTCTTTCTACAGCAGACGTACAATAAGCCTAATAGTAGTGTTTGCATACAGAACAAAAGCATTATACAAACAATTCACAGAAAATGCACACACTGGAAGGTTCTCCACAACTCAGTATGAAATATTTAGATAGGCACAGCTGTGGATATTTTACCTTGATTATTAGAATGCAAAAGCAGAAAGAAAATCTGAGGAAGCAAAGGTATTCTCAACAGGTTCAACACATATAATCAGAATAAGGTACAAATTTAAGAAGGAGTTTTTAATTACCATTGCTTTCTTTTCTGGAGAGCTAATAAAAAAAAAAAATAAAATTCACTCTTTAAAAATAATCCCGGTAGGACATACAAAAGCTAGAAGTATCACAGTGAAGCAACATATTTTATTAGACTATTTTGCAATAACATTTTATTCTCTGAGCTGAAGGCATATATTGCTCTTGTAGCAGTCACTGAAAGCAATTCAATTATACATTTGCAACAGTATTTACCAGCAAATCTCTGTTGCTCAGCAGTGCCTTGTGTAGAGGCACAAATGCTTCCTTTCAAAGGGCATTGGAGAGATGTGCGATTTGATTGCTCTCTGATGTCTGTTATGCTGATGTCAAAGATGCTGAAACTGGGATGTAAGAGTGGCTGAATCGGCAAGGGCATAGCTTTGTATTCTAGATTTACTCTTATATTTTTGTTGTAACATTAGAATAAATCTAGAACTACTATATGCTTACTCTCTCATCTGGTGCATAAGAGAGGGTGGAAAAGCCTTTTAAAATCCTGCACAGTTACATGCAAACACAGGGCTGTTCTGTGGTATACAGTTTCCTGATGTTTAGATGTTTTGTCAGGAAGAAGTGTGGGGACCAACTCTACAACCAGTATGCAACTTGCCAGTCATTAATGTTTGTTGGGTTTTATATAATAATAAGTTTATAAGTTTATATATAAAAAGTTTATAATATAAACTACCATATAATCACATCTGGACTGCATTCTCATGGAACACCTTCACTGAATCCTCTCACTCCATAATACCAGTGTTCCACAAATATTTTGAGACTGCTTTACTATCCCCCCCTTTCCCCATAGCAGAACTGTATTTTTTTCCCCTTGTATCATCATTTCTCCCAAGCTGCTTCTTCAGCATCTTGATATTTTATTTTTCTCTTTATTTATCTTCTTTTTACTGAACTATAGCCTAGGACTGTTGCAGCTAGCATTTGCAACAGCCATACACAGTGAGAGGCTGATACCTTCTTGCTGTATGCAACCCACAATACCTTTGGCCTTTACCTAGATAACTTACCTAGCAAAATCATGAATCAGTTGCTATCTGGCACCACCTGTCCTTGGCTTCTGTTGTTGATTTCCTTTTCCTCTTTCCTGTCAAAGGATCTCAAGCCAGCCTTTGGGAACTTTGTCAGTGCTCTTCGATCCAATCCAGCTTTAATGCTAAAGTGAGGTTTTAGAATAATCCAGACCAGAGTGAAAAAATGCTTAAACAGAGAAAAGAGCTCTGGTGTGTGAGAGAGAAGTAAAAGGGATTGTAGACAAGATCTCTGTCTGTTTAAACTATCCTTGCAAGGTCCTTCAGTCCTGCCCTAAGACCAGTAATTTTCTGAAGCTTCCAAAGTTCTAATGAACTCAACAGAATAGGTCCACATGATTTTTTTTTTAAATATATATATATTTACGGCATCCCAAAGCCTAGCTGCCTAGCTGCTCCCTGTGCTTCACAAAAGTTATATCCTTTGAGTCTCTTCTCACACTGCAGACTTCCTACAGCTGCATGTCCTTCACTTTTCATACTGATTCCATCCTGCACTGCTCATGAAAATGTCAAACACAATCTCCTTGAAAGGAGCTTGTAAAACCAATTGTAAATCAGCCAGGACAAATCAAAGTGGAAAAATCTAGAAGAATAGGAGTTAACCACACCTAGTGAAACACGGAGACATCATCTAGCACAGCAAGCATCAGATTATCTCTGCAGCAGAAAAACACACCATTAAATTGTGCCTATTTGATACTAACTCTGCTTTGGGGGACGGTGTTGGGGGAGGGGGGAGGATATAAATAAATAAATAGACTGTTGTCACAGTTTCTCTTCACATCAATAATTTCCCTTTGCATTTCAAATGCAGTTCAAGCCATTGCTTTCCCCTTTGCAGGTTTCTCAATCTACCTTAGCTTTTTTTTTTTATTCTGTCTGCACAATTTCTCCCTCACCTTGTTCAGTCCATATTGCCTGATTAGTTATCTGTTTACCCTGTTAAGCTTTGGAAACCTTTTATCACTAACTTTTCAGAGGTCTCTTCCTTGTACGTGACTATACATAAAACAGCACCCTAAACAACCCATTACTTCTTGGTAAAGCTTATTTTCTGTAAAAGTCCTGGATTGCCTTCTCCTGAAAGTGTTCAGAAAACCAAGCAGCAGCAGATCTCTGTTGAAAGCAAATGTGACCCAAATGAGTTGGATCTCACAGGCAGTGAATTGATGTTCCTAATAAGAGTGATGTCTTCCTTTCTTCTCTCTTCTCAGCTCTGTGTCTGTTTTCAGGCTTGTGTAACAAGCACTTCAAGTAAAAAAGTCTTAATAGAGAAGAAGACCTGTTGTACAGTGGAAATAAGCATTTAAGGGAAAGATTGAAGGATATGTTGTGGATATTAGCAATTAGGATAAGAAAGAATCTTTCAAACTAAACCAAAATTTGTTTGTAAGATTTATGTGTTTTTAGCCTTAAGTTGTTTGTTGTTTTATTTAAAGTTTCTTGGATTTAACAAAATTAATGGTTATCCAGAATGGAGTCCTTATGGATTCTATGATCTAATGCACTGGTGGAAAATGTGTGCTCCCATGTCATCTAGCCCTCAGTATGCCAGGTAGACTCACCTAAAACAAAGGACCTTGCAGGCAAACCTCAGTTCTTGTTTATTTTATGTTGATTCCTTCCCCAACGTGGAGATTCCAGGGGTTCTTTACAGATACAATTTTTACTGTATACAGGGGAATTTCCACCTCTTGCATAATTATCAAAGAGCTGATTTCTAATGGATCTAAAGCCTTATTTTTTCAGTCAGCTCTGATAACAAAAGCAACTCAAGTGACAATAAGGTACATGTACTTGTGCTAGCAAGGTACATTATTTGTGAAAGATTTGTCAAAATGGTTCACTCCTCATGGAAATGTGGAATGCCCAGAAGCATGCAAATTCAACTACATATGAGCTGGGTAACCTCACATCAATGATTCTTAAGCTCGTTTTGTTTCAACTGAACACACGTGTGTCAGCAATTAGTTTTATTTTTGGCTTAAGGTTGAAAGGCACCCCTGAAAACTGGAGTTCTGAAGCCATAAACCAGCCTTTTGAATTTCTTTTATTTATGTCTTCTGTTCATCCCCCTGTCTTCTGTTCTTCTTCCTAGTTTGTTTTAGATACATCTCATTAGTGTTTATTTGGCATTAGTCAAAGAGCAAGACAGTAGAGAACATAAAACAACTGCATGAATGGTTGAATGACAATTTCATTTTGCTGCATAAATTGTTGAATTCTTTGTTCCATTTCCAGGAGAAAATGTGCATAGTCTTATTTCCACTGTTGGGGTCTATCTTAATAAGAAAGGGTCAGCACTAAAAGCTTTCAATATGAAATCACAGATTGACCTATGTAACTAGACCTCACTCTAAACCTTAGCACATTTTATGTAATTTTGAGTTTAAGGAATCATACTTCTTCTGTTTAACCAACAATAATTAATCTTTGCCTTCCTTCAGGATTTGAAAATTGTGTAGCAGAAGGGCAAACGTCAGCCATTAGTGCTATTATAAAAGGGTGGGAGAAAGACTTGCCAGAGATCTCACACACAATGTAAATACTTTTGGTCACTCCTGGTTAACATTCTTAGGAGTGTAATCACTTACTTTCCTGTAAGCAGTCCAGACTAGGTTTATAATGAAGTAATACCAGTATGAATTTGGTGCATAGACTTAGGACTTCAATTTAATGAAATATTAAATTATATAAAATTACTAATAGGCTTTAAGATGAGCATGAATTTACTGCTTTGCTAAGACATTGTATGTCAGGGCTTTTCCCATATATGAGGAACAACCTGCAGTATTTGGCATACAAAACCATTTTAAAGCAACACTTGGACACACAGTTGGCTGATTGTGTCCATGTCCTTATGTCTGAAAGATAGGTGAAATTTTCTACAATGGCTTCGGTCAAAACAGCATTTAAGGCTGAAACATATGGTGTGGTCTATAATAAATATGCATATGTATATATTGGTACGTGTGTACCAAGTCACTTTATTTTTGCATACCAATCTGTGATTCTTTTCAGTAAGAGTTTTTCCTGAAAGAGTCTCAATTCAAAACAGAGTTCAGGCTCTGAATGTAACTGATACGACAACAAAATTGACTGTTTAAATGAAACATGAAGAATCCTTCACAGGAGGAGATAGCTGTGGAACACTGATATATTCATCTGACATTTTGAGTTATGTTGCCTGGGGTTACATCCAAATACTTCCCACATAGTTGTACTGAGTGCTTGCTCCTGTGTGACAAAACAGCGTTAACATTAAAAATGCATGTAATTATATTTCTATTATCTTCTTCTTTTAAGAGAGAGTACAAGAGCAAGGCTCATAATGATGCTGCAAATCATGGAAAATACAATAAAATCTTTACAACAGAAACTAAAATCAAAGTAAAATATTTCATAAATCAGATATTTAACCATAAAACTGTAGATAAGTCAGATTAATAAGGAAAGAGGGAGTGTTTGGCTATCTTCTAAAACAATGGCCAGAATAAGCATGTCTTATTTCATCCTAAATTATCTACTACATTAAGCTACTTAATGTGTAAATATTCCAGCTCCCCAGACTGCTTTCTTGGTACCTTTTGCTGGTGTATATAAGTATTTGATTGTTACTTTGAGACTTGGAGCCACGTCTTAGATAACTATTGTCATACATATTTGATGCGAGTGCTCTATGGTTTGTGTTTTGCAATTTGCTCCACCTTTCGGCAATATTTTTTATCAATATCAATTTCACAAAAAATTCCATCATATTGTATACAAGATTATACAAGATGATCATCTTATTCCATCTTCTTCTTATTCCATCTTATTCCATCATCTTATACAAGATTAGGTGTAACCTAATACAAAGGTAGTAGGTTATGCAGGTTTATATGGCTTGAAACATACAATATCTCATAAGAACACATCATCCTAGTTTGAAGTTTCTTTTGTTTTGTTTTTTTTTTTTTTTTTTTTTTTTTTTTTCCAGACACTTCTCATATATTTCTCCGTGCTTTCATGTGAAAAACTACTCCTGTTTAAATATGCCAAGGAACACAAGAAGAATCTGGGTGTTTAGTTGTCTTCCAAATCCCTTCTCCTATGTATCTCTTTGCAAACTTTGTTCTGTTTAGAGGTGGGAATATATCCAAACAATTCCATATCTGTTTCTCAGTCTCTAAAGCTATTAAAATGAAATGTAATGTTGTCTAATGAGGGCTAAAATATTTCCCATAAGTGAGAAATATGACAATGTTGGATTAATATTGTAGGAAGACAGAAATAATTAACACTATTGAGATATTAGCTGAGGAAGCGATCTTTACCTCAGCTAGGAAAAATAAATAAATAAATAAATAAATAAATAAATATACATATATATATATATATAAAAAAGTTTATGACTGCATCTGGATGAACACAGAACATAATCTCCCCCCCTCCCCCCTTCTGTCAAGTCATATGAAACCACTGGGTTGTTTGGTTGCTTTGTGTGAATGTGTGTTTTAACATCCTTTTGAGAGTTTAAGGGAGTCTGTTTCTTAGGAGTATGTAGGAGTCACTATTGCGTGGTCCAGAGATGCCAAAGATTTTTTCTGTCTCTCCTCCAACAATAACTGCCACCCACATGTGTACCTGCCTATGTGTCCTTTACTGTTTGATATGATATGTGATATATGTGAGGAAGCCTGTGGAGCAGTGGTCCTTGCCCTGTCCCAGCTGTTCTGGGCTGCACCTCTCAAGATCACTGCTGTCTGTGGGAGGGCTAGACTCTGGGGTCTCTGATAATAGCACTTTATTATCTTTCACCTGTGAATGAGCCATAACTCATTACTGAACTTGGCTGACAGTAGTTTCTAGATGTGGTCTAGTATGAGGGAGAAGAGTTGAACTTGGAGCAGGTGTGAGGAATTTCTAAGAGGATCATCCTGTCTGTGCTTGGTTCCATGTCCTTTATTTCCTGTATGTATTTGTTTTCCCTTCAGTGAACAAGATTGCCTGTACCAGCTGGAAAGCATAACAGAGAGCAGGTGCAAAGTCTGTAGCACAGATCTGGGCCCACTCACCTATAGCACAGGAGATTCAGAGAAGTAAGAATTGTCCAATACAACTCAATGGGATACTCTCAACCGAATCTGACCATGCAGAGAATACTGCTTAAAATCTGGGACACATAGGTGCCCCCCTCCCAGATACCACCCCCTCTCAACACCCCACCCCCTTCCCCGCACAGAGTTTGTTTTCTAATTCATAAGTAAATTAGAATATTCATTATATTCATGAATTAGAATATTCATCTAGGAATTAAGAAGGAGGAGGAAAGGTTTAAATCTTACATAGTATAGACCTGCTCCTCCACTCTACTTATGATGTGTTCTCTTTTTTAAATCTGTTACAATGCTCTCAGTCTTTATTCCCTACTAGCACCAGTTGAATACCTAGTGCCACTGGGTTTTTCTCCCACTGTTCCAGCCTGCTGTAGCCTTTGCTTCTTATCAAAATATCTAAGCTCCTAAGTAGATGCAAACAAGTCACTTGTTATGCCTACGTCTCAGAAATCTCTTGAAAAAAACAGCCTTTCAGTGAGTACTGTTTTAATCAACCTCAGGCCAGTCTTCGGGAAACTTGATTTACATTTTAACTTTTGCCCATACTCCATTTTATCAGTGTTTTTTTCTGGCTAAAACTGTTAAAGTCAAGTCCTGGTGTGCATGCAGCTTAGAAAACACTGAAAGGATTCCACCTCTAAAGGAAAATCATGTTTGGCCTAACTGCAATGATGCTGATATTGTTTTATAATCTGGCTTTGGCTCTGCAGGACATGATGAATAATATATTCTATACAGAGTCAATTATCCAGTAGACAGTTTTCTAGTATTCTTCTCTTAGTACAAAGCCTTGCATTTTCATGTTAATGCCAAAGTCAGTGTGCCTGCAAGGATCAGGGCTATAATCATGATGTGCTGATGTAGTAGGCTGTTCTGCCTCTGGGTACAGATATTTAATACTGTGCTTTTCTGTCCTCCCCTTATCTGAAGTAGTAGAGGTCTGCAGGATTCCTTATTATCGTTTCTCTTGGAAATGTAAAACCCTAACTGCAAAAGCTATGTTTCTATCTCTGCAGGTCTCTATATATTTATCTTCACACATGTATATCAAACTTAGCAGCTCTTCTTATGAAATTTTCACATTATTTCAGCAGGTCAAGGGAGGTGATTGTCCCCCTCTGCTCTGCCCTTGAGAGGCCCCACATGGAGCCCTATGTCCAGGTTTGGGGTCCCCAGCACAAGAAAGATAGATCTGTTAGAGCATTTCCATAAGAAGGCTATAAAGATGATCAGAGGGCTGGAGCACCTCTCCTGTGAAGAAAGTCTGAGAGATCTGGGGATGTTCAGCGTGGAGAAGAGAAGGCGCTGGGGACATCTCCTTGCAGCTTTTCAGTACTTAAAGGGGCCTTATAAAAAGAATGGAGAAGGACTTTTTATTCGGGTAGATAATGACAAGAATATGGGGAATGGTCTTAAACTAAAAGAGGATAGCTTTAGACTAGACATTAGGAGAAAATTCTTCACTGTAACAGTGGCAATGGCACAGGTTGCCCAGAGAAGCTGTGGATGCCCCATCCCTGGAAGTGTTCAAGGCCAGGGTGGATGGGGCCTTGGCCAACCTGATCTGGTGGGAAGTATCCCTGCCTATGGTGGGGGAGTTGGAGTTACATGATCCTTAAGGTCCCTTCCAACCCAAACAATTCTATGATTCTATGACAAACAGCTATCCCATGTATTCTTGCTGTGACTGAGCATTCTTTTATTAGATAAACTTTCCTTTTGTCTAAATTATATTTGAAATAAGATTGGATAACTTTGTTGTTGTTTGTTTTTTTTGTTGTTGTTGTTTTTGTTTTTTCTTTGTTTGAACTTCTATATGTAACAAGTCTTGTTCTTCTGAGAGGGAAGGATGGGGCCAGGCAGCTCTCTGGAGGAAGAAGACTGCTCTCTCCCCTGGAAGAAAACAGGTGTTCTTCATGAGAGACAATGGACAGTGCAGAGTAAGGTAAAATAACAGTGAGACTTCTTTGAGGAGCAGACACCAAGCAGCACCAGCAGACGAGGATCAAGGTGCAGTCACACCACTGAGATAAGGAGAGGAGAGTCTCCATGTGGACCAAAAAGGATGACACAGAATCTCTCTTTTTCCAGGAGGACTCTGAGTTACCTGAAAACAAGCCCAAGAGCAAGGGCACATCCTGTAGCAGTGGGAAGATACTGATTTATCAACCCTTCTTTTCTGACATGACTTATTCATTCATTTTGAATTTCTCTATCTTAGAAGTTAACTACTCTGTTTTATAGTCTAGTAAAATCTGACTTGGATTTAAAGCTTTCTTGGTCTTATAGAGAGACTTTGTTCCTTCTATTAACAGAAGGTTGAGGCAGGTCAACCTCGTAACTGGCTAATTTGCATCCCTGTGACAGAAATCATCCTGGATTATTAAATAATTTAAAAAAGATAGTGGAGAGGTGCAGGCTGGTAGCACTGCTACATTACCAGAGCCACTGAAACTATATTGTGATTAAGTGAGCAGTTCTTTTAGGTAACATTGACCTGTGTTTGATAAGGGCATTTAACAAATGTCCCTGTCTCTGCACACTGCTTCTTCTTTCCAAACATCTGTGATACATTGGCAATGTTGTAATGGTGGGCTTTACAGAATAATGTCAGGTTCTTTGTTTTGCTCATGTATAATATTGATTTTTCCACTCATGTTTATTACTTTCTAATTATTTGTAGTTCCTCACTTCCCCTTCACCTACTTTTAAAGACTTTACGCAGGTCTGGAATTTAAAGGAAGCAACTTTGCACACAGATTCAAACTTGAATTGAAATGCTAGAATTCGATTATTTTCTAGAAGTAATCTAAAACAATCAGATTTTGGATTTATTTTTAGATTCATAAATATTTTCAATGGATAAAAATGCATTTTTGCTCCCCATTTGTTGAGAACTGTGAAGATATGTCAGGGAAGTAGTTAATTTTCCTCCTCTTTTTCTCACAGCTATTTCTTAGTTCACATTTCAACTTCTTTTTACAGCTACATTCTTTAGCAAATCACTACTACTATTCTGTGTTTCTTACAAGTTAAGAAAAAAGTCTTTTGTTTATCTCTTCCTTCCTATGTTTTGTTTACTAGTAATACACCTGGGATGTCTAAGATGCAATAATGGTACTGGCTTAATGATGTGCTTTCCATTGGATTTCTTGTTTTTATAGTTGCCGTGAATTGTGGGGGGTTCCACAGTGTATTATGTTGATCCACCCACAAGTCTTGTTGCTTTTCCTTGATGTCATGGACTAGAACCAACACTGCAATTCTTTTCTGTACTCTGTATTCCCATCTGTATATAAATTCCTTTATTATTTATTGATCCATGAAATACTCACTATGATCAGCTAGTGGTTAAGAGAAATCCTGTTATGTTCCATGTAACTCTCCTGGGTTCTTTGAAATTTCTTACTTATAAAATAAAATTCCTCCAAAAAGCCAAGGTACTTTTTCTGTTTCAGAATTAGGTGCCTGGCTGCTCTGCTTATTGGCAGGGGCAAAAAGTACTGTGGTTATATTTATCATTTAAAACATGGATTATTGGAGCCCTAACATTTCTTTTAATTTTTTCTGATGTTAGGAATTAAGTGTGATGGCTACAAATGTATCAGAAATAGGTAATTTCTGAGATATAGCTGTATAAACATGAAAATTGGTACTAAAGATATTTCCGTAAGAAAAGCCTGCTAAACGGCATGATTGCTGCTTAAAAATTACATCTCTATCTTTAGTTCTGAAATATTGATATTCTGTGTGGAAGACACTTTAAATGATCTCCCTGCCACTTCTACATTTGTAACAAATCAAAACTGATAGAAAAGTAATTCTAGAAATTGATTCTAAAACTAAGAGCAATAACTTTTTATTTCTAATGCATTAAAATAAAGACAATTTATCATGGGGGAAATATGTTATTTTTTATGATGGGATTGTTTAGTGTAGATTTTTATTATTATTATTATTATTATTGTTTTAAAATTGATTTACTTTTTCAGGTTGTGTCCCAAATGCTTTTAGAATCACTGCAGATGACAGGTGCTTGCACAAAACCAAGCAGAATCTGAATTACTGTGACTTCAGCAAAGAAAATCCAGTGTACCAAAAAAAAAAAAGAACTCAAGATCAAGATGGAGTAAACATTGCTTGCATCTTGGTAATAGATCCAGGAAGCAATTTGTTAACAGTTTTATCTTCATTTTAATTTGCATTACCAGTAGTGAACAATTGGCCCAATACTATTTCGTCTACATTTAAGCTTCCATAACATTAAATCTTTGTGGTACTTAACCCTGTCCAAATCCTCCAATATCAACATGACTAGTCTTTCACCAGATCTTACATGATACAAGTATCTGTTTTCTCTCTTTCTATAGCTGAACTGTTGTACTGCAAAGCAAATGTATTATTCTCCAGCCCTTACAACCTGTCACTTCAAAAGGTTTATGCCCAACTCCTCAATTAGTAAAAGACAAATGTTATATCAAGAGTAAATCACACTTTTCCTATGTTCATGGTCAAAACTTTAAAATCATAGAATCATAGAAACATTGTGTTTGGAAGAGACCTTCAAAATCATCTGGTCCAATCACCCTACCACCAATATCACCCACTAAACCATGTCCCTAAGCACCACATCCAATCTTTCCTTAAACACCTCCAGGGATGGTGACTCCACCACTTCCCTGGGTAACCCATTCCAATGCCTGACCACTCTTTCTGAGAAGAAATGTCTCCTAATTTCTAACCTGAACCTCCCCTGAAACAACTTGAGGCCATCCCCTAGTGCTATCACAAGTTATCCATGAGAAGGGGCTGACCCCCAGTTCCAGACTCTTCTTGCTTATGTCTAATTGAAATGATCTATACGAATAGCAAGTAAAGATAAAGAAAATCCAGACAAGCATGAAACAATTACCTGATAAATTATAATACTGTTTTTAGGTTACAATCATTTCAAATCACATTATTAGTCTACATGTGAAATTTCACGGGTAAGATGTTTTAGCATGGTCAGTACACAACTTAATGTGAACCTGGAAAGTCTTTCCGGCACCTTGGCAAAAATCCAAATCTTCTTCACAATTTTGCTGCTATTGCCTTGACATCTTTGTTGCACCCCAGGAAATGCATAGAATCACTAAAAATTCCAAGAGCAGCTGTTAATAATCATATTTTCTCAATGGAAACACAGGTGTGGTTTGTTTTGTTTTGTTTTTGCAATGTTTGCTAGAAACACATTACTAAGTCAAGGCTATATTGTTTTATTTTATATACATTACTGGGTTAAGAATAATACTAGTTTTTTGAAACTGGTATTTCTTTTCTGCATTCTGTGGGCAGGGAGTTTCTCCAGGGGACTTACCTAGGGGCCTGCAGCTTTAGCACTGATTTGGCAGCTCAGGATCCTGTTCTCCACGTGTGTCACTGCTGAACGATTGGATATATGACTTTCACCAAGGCTCCATTCAAGCGTGATAATATTTCTGTTTCTTTGTCACTTTTGGATCTCAACTAAAAGACTATTGCATTAATAAGAGAAATGGAAAAATGAAATCAATCATGAAAAGACTCAGATTACTTTTGCCAAACAATAAAAAGAAGCAACCTCTCTACAAAGTGAAAAATCATTTCACTTTAGAAATTAGTTCTGTTTTTGATAAAACCCGCAGCTAACAAACTTGTAACACATACTTTTTCTGGATTTTACCTCAATCTTCAAAATAGATGTGAATTCTTATAATATCTTTTAACATATTTGAATGTGTTAAACAAACAAAGCAATTAGTTTCCTAGGAGAATATTTACATGTGATTGGTCTTTGAAAAATTAGTTTTACTTCCTGTATTTAAACATATGAAATCACATGACAATGTCTCTTTTACCTCTATGGGAATTATGTGAAATTTCTACTGAGAATATCTAAAACTCTAGATTCATCTAAGATATGTAAAAAAAAAAAAAAAAAAAAAAAAAAAGATACATCAGTGTGATATTGGCTTTTCTCAAGAAGTCATATTAGTTAAAATAAGTTTAAGACCTTAGAATCCTGTTGGCAGCGATTTCACAAGGTTGACCTCAAGGGCTCTGATATGTTTTGCACAGTACCATTAGAAACTGTGTGTGAAAGGCAGTATATAAACATAGCTAAAGTTAATATATTCAGAAATTCAGACTAATATGACTGGCAAATTCTGTAGTGCTCACCAACTTCAGTTACTAATGTCTGATGCTGTTTAAAAAAAAGTAAAATGTCTCCACTCAGTATAGAAGAATAGTGAAGAAAAGTGGTATTTAGACAGTCTGTGATATCCTTTGACAAGACTAAGATCTTAATTAGGTTTCCAAACTTCAGATATAGCTTTACTCTTAGTAGTACCTGCAGAGAATATGAAGAAACTTTTTTGTTTCTTTGTTTTACTAGAAGGTAAATGTGTTTTTACTGCAACTTTAAGTTTGCACCATTGCAACAGCACAGTTATTAAGTAAGGGAGATGTAATGCATTTTTAACAGCATTTTACAGCCACCATAGCCCTGTGATATGAATAAACTTGGCTATTATCAGCAATGGATTTAATTTTATGAGAATAAGTATAATTATGGACAAATAAAAACAAAATTGAGACAAGAATACTCTATATCAGTTATTGCATAATTTAAATTGGAAGAAGCCTCTGGAGTCACCTGGTCCAACTCCTGGCTCACACTTATTTGTACTGTAATTGCGGATTGGGGCTCAGCTAACTGTATACAGAATGATAATGTTCATCCCAAACGACATGTAACCTAAGTCAGCACAAGAAACTGAATAAAAGAGGAAGGCCAATTCAAGAAGGCAACTCAAACACTGCTAAGACCATCAGCAACAACGAATACATAATTGTTGTGTTGTCTTTTTAATTTTCATACATAGCACCAAGAAGTTTATTATCATCAGTTTTCAGTCTTGGCCAGAGCCAGATCGATAGACGACTCCTCCATGAAAGCCAGTACAATAAATCAAGATTTGCCGGTTACAGTCTAAAAAGTGAAATGTTGAGCAGTGACGGGAGAAAAGAAAGCAAACCCAGGATATACCTGTGATGCAACTGAAAGCTCTGGGGCAATTTGAGATAGCATTGGTTTAGCTACATCAGCTTCTAACTGCAGTGGAACTGCAGACTTAGCAGTGCAGGATGAAAGCTATTCATTTAAAGCTCTCTAGTAATACCTTTTAAAACACAAAGCAAATGCTTCTCTTTTCAGCCAGCTGGGGCTGTATATGTCTTGATCTGGTAAGACTGACAACAAACACAAATGTTGTTGACTGCTGTATAATTAATACTTTCATAGGTAATAAATGGTGATTTATTTTAGCTGGACAATGAATGGGCTGAACTCAAGAGGTTCAATGCAATTTAGTATTGATTGTTTTTTATATATAATTAAATTTGCTCACAGATCTAATAGTATAGTTCCATAATTATTTGCTGACCCTATTTTAAAACTCTAAGACTACAATGCAGTCTACTTTCTAGGAAAGCTCTGGGGAAATAAAAAGAAGACTCACCATTTACTTTTCCTAAAATACATGACATACACTAAAATTTAAATTCATTTTAAAGTCAAATTATCCAAATTATCCTCTGTTGGATTGCTGCATGTATTACATATTTGATTCCTGTATTCCACAGAAAATTTATTTCTAAGTTTGCATCAAAGTTTAGCTAAAAAGTGTTTGTTGTTGTTGTTATTGTTGTTGTTGTTGTTGTGTTTTTCTTGTTTGTTGTTGCTGTTTGGTGGTTGTTTTTTTGTGCATATTTTTTTGTTTATTTGGTGCAGTGTTTTTTTTTTTGCAAACTAAATTTAAGGTAATCAGTGCTGGATTTGAAGATCATCTTAAGGAATTTACTAGGAACACTCAGGAAATTTGTGAATTTGCAATACTATGGTATACTCCACACATCTTGATAAACAATTCCATCTCACCATAGAAGTAGCACAATGAGTTTCAAGAGTAATGCTACTAATAAATGAAGAAGATATTCATGTTGAGTGTAGGCTTTGGAAGTGGGGTGCCATTAGTCTTACTTAGGATTTGTAAGCAGCAGAGTAATGTTAAACACATGCTTCATTTTCCTTTATGCTGGACCACCACTACAGTTCTGTCTGTACGGGGTATTAGCAATAGGTACGTCTTGCACCGGTAGTAGTACATATAAGAGAAACATACCTATTGATTTTAAAGGAAGCTAAACAGTCCTCTTTAGGCACCTGTCAAGATCTTTTATTTTCGGTTTTCACATGAAAGAGCAAATTAATTCAATTAGTTGAAACAGGCCACGCGTATTTAATGTGACAACTTGAAACTGAAGTACCACCTTTTAGCCCTGAGAATTCTTACATCTTTAAGGTTGTTTACAGAAATCTACAAAAGTAAATGATTGCTATTGAACTTCATCATCTCTGAGTTGGAGGCTGAGTGATTCCTGGGTCTGATAAGAGGAAACAGTCTTTCATTTCTAGATCAACGCTTTGAACTCAAACCAGAACCACAACAATGAAAAGTCGTTATCAACAACAGACAGACAAGCATGAGCTTTGAAAGTTTATGGTGTCAGATTGTTTCTTAGGGTGCTGGTACCTGACTCAGAAGTATGTTTTGCAATCAGTACTGTTCTACAAGAACATTATCAAGCTACTATCTAGCCGACAGAGAAGTCTACCCTCTGCAGAAAGCACCTTAGTTCCAACTACCATCAAACATCCATCTTCTACCAAAATCAAAGTAATTTTGTAAAACAGAAGTGGCATCTATAATACAAATTGTTTATTCTTCTGAAGATGACTATTCTAAAACTATAGATAAAACAATATGTGATGGGGCAAATCCTGAAGAACTTTTTCTGTTTTCCAAATATTAGAGGAATCTTTGCAAGTCTGGCTATGCATAGCCTGTGAGGAATCTTTCTTTTCTTGATATACTTTAGTTTCTCTGTATTCAGGGTCAATGCTTTTACATTGTGCCCTAGAAAATATTTCTGAAGATAGCAGCGATACACTAGTGTTAGTTTACAGAATTTGTATACAATAAATATCTGTGAATCATAAGATTTAAAAGGGGTTATAGTTATACAGTCACTTGAGGCATTACCATAAGCCATCTTTTACATATATAAAGATCAAACCTGTAAGCATCATCTGTGGTACCGTCAGAGACCAACGACTTAAGCAACCATGTTTTAGTACCTCCTTTAGCCTAATAATCCATTTATATACTATCCAGCAGAGCCCTGATTACATCCTTCCTCTCCTGAGGTTTTTGCTGCCTGAGCTCAGAGACGAATTAGAGAGAGTATAGTTGGTGACTCTGAAGGAAATAGCTGGAAGAAGTCTCACTGAGGTCCTACCTCTTCTGCAGTTGGAAACTGCTTACCTCAATATATCGCAGACACATGTTACAGTCTGGGTCCTGTCCTGAGTGTTACTGGCTATGTACTGTCTTGATCTGCTCCCTAATGCTGACTTGACTTTCTAGTTTGACTTTGGTCCCGTCTCATCACTTTCCTGGAGCAGACTCAGCTGTGGCTGACCCTAGATACTTTCTCTAGGCCTGACCCTGACCATTGCTTTAGCATGCTAACTTGACTTCCCTGTTTGACCTCGGACCTACCCCATCATTGCAGACTTGTCAGGTGATCTTGACTCATGGAAGAATCTGTTGTCACCAGACCTGCTCTGCTCATCTGCTCACCTTTCTCAGTTACATGGTATTATTACCATTTATATATATATATATATATATATATATATATATATATATATATAACATACTCAGTTACAACCCCACAATGTTGTTATTAAATAACAGATCTCTTCACACAGTTTGGTACTTTTGAGATTCTATTTCTAAAAATACCTTATTTTTATTCAAGAAACTATATAATTTGGCTTGGAATTTTGGCACAAGCATTATGAAATTATTGTTTATATGAAGGGTTCTGTATTTATGATTCCAAAATTAGTTGAACAAATGGCACTGAGATAGTTTAAACTGTTATATTTTGTGCTATCTGTTCCCAAGGAGGCTTTTGAAGTGCATAGTATGTCCTTGCTTATGTATTTAACAGTTTCCCTGAGTTATAGCATGCTAATGCAGACCCCATGAAAAGATTGTCCGTACATTGCCACAGTCTCTGAAAAGACAGAAAGGGTTAATGATTTTATTTCTCTTTACAGAATACTTCCATTAGGTTGTTATTTAAGGTATTATTTTTCTTTTCTCCTTCCAGAGCAGCATTACAAAATTACAGTGGTTATAAATCCTTCATTATGGCTTTTCAAGCTAGAAATGCCAAGGTGCATTCACCATTTACTTCAACAGGCCTGTTCATGGCAGCTATTATAAATGAGGTGATATATATGTCAATGTCATGCAACATTATTCTGGTTTATCAGTACAACTATCTTTGTAAATAACTTTTTACATTATCAGAAATATGTTTACTACATCTAGTCTTTAAAAACTTATTTTACTCTCAAACTTCCCTGTCCAAAGAAAATTTTTAAATGGCATTTCAAGAAACTACTGATAACCTTCAATTGCAAACAAAAGCTATGTACACATTACTGGCTAAACAAGTGCCTGTGAGCAAATGCAAGTACATAAATCCTAGTTATTCACACTGTTGGATTGCTCCTGAGTCCTGCTCTGGAGTGCTCTAACCTGCTTCCTGTGGGAACAAACAGTCCTTTAAAACAATGAATTTCAACAGGCCTTTCATGTGCATTTGTTTTCACACCATGGTTCAGGGACTGCTATACTTCTTCAGCATCTCATCATAAAAAAACATTGAGATGTTAGACAACATCCAGCCATCCATGAATGGATGAATGCAAGTGGCCTGGGAAACTAAGGAGACTAGCACAAAGGTTTCTATCCAAAGACAAGTTGCCTCAGGTCTCTATTGGTTTCCTGACAGACAGATTTGATACCTCAGTATATACCACCCTCACAGCTCTAAGCTCCTGCTGTTTAAAAGATGAAGGCAGAATTCCAGCA
The DNA here is from genome assembly GCF_964211825.1 of Aythya ferina. Taxonomy (NCBI): domain Eukaryota; kingdom Metazoa; phylum Chordata; class Aves; order Anseriformes; family Anatidae; genus Aythya; species Aythya ferina. The sequence goes on from NC_140297.1 coordinate 86,309,568, forward strand.
TGAAAAGGTGCCCTGACATAACACTGGAAAGATGTCTTAAGCCATATCAGAGCTTTTGAAAAGCTACACATTCAAACACTGAACAATACCAAAATAGCAGCACTCCAGTTTCATAAAAATCAGTGGTACCACTTCTGGTGCCAGAATTGCTTCATTTCCAACTTAAAGCTGTTCAGCTTCCCACTTGTTTGTGACCCTCCTGGAACTCCTGCAGAAGCATCACAATCTTCCCTAGGAACTGCTCCTCTGTGGCAAACTCAGCCTGCCCCAGCTGGCCCTGCTTTGAGCAGGTGGCTTAACCTGAATGATCTCCAGGAATCCTTTCCAACCTCAATGGTGCTGTGATTCCAAGATTGGTCCTGGATCTGCAGATCAGCACACAGACACTGTGGTGGTTGTTAAAGAATGTTGGGTGGATGCCAGGACCCAGGAATTGCTGCTTCCCAGACACCCAAATGCAGCAGGTGCATGTGGAAGCTACAGTTCCTGCTTGTAGGTCAAACCAGAAGTGAGTCTGACCACGTATCCCACATGCACACAGAAATATACAGAGGACACTGCTGAAATCTGTCTGACTCAGTGTTCGTATACCATCACCAGAACCAAAGGACAAAAGTACAGACAGCCCAGTCCTGTTCTCTCTCTGGATGATCTGGATTAGAGTTCACTAGGGGAATCACACGCACCCCTACTCTTTAGACTTAAAAGCATGTTCATGTTCATCGATTCCTTGGGTATCAGTCTGTCTAATATCTATGCTCAGACCCTGTGTCCCCTTATAGGTCTCCCTCTCTCTATATATAGGTTTTCTGCATACTGCCTAGTCCAGCTTGATATTCACCAGCAAAAGAGAGGCATGCATGCACACATTTGTCTCTCATATACCTCTGAAATCAAGGACACTTTTGATACTGTCACAGGCTTTCTCAGCCTGCCTAATATCTATGCTTGGACCCTGGGCTCCCTTACACCGTACCGACTCTGACCTTGAGACACACACATGCAGACAGGATTAAGTTCACAGGGGAAAAATAACTACATTCTGTGTTTTCCAGTTCTGGCATTTAGACTTTTCACAGTTACCTGTATACCCTTTTCCTTCCACTTGCTCATACAAAGAGCTACAGGCCCTGTGACTTTTCTTCAGTTGCAGGTACTGGTACTCAGAACTCTTGCACACTAGTCTTTCCAAATGCTATAGACCGTAGACCATAGACCATCCTATAGACCATAGGATAAGAAGTGGGTTTCCAAAAGACAAATAATTGAGAAAAATGGCACAATATTAAAATAACATAGATAGAGGTGATCAGGTGCAAGGCTCAGTCAGGCAAGCTTACAGACTGGCAGATTGCTTACATGTGACTGGCCCCTTTTATTGCCTTTTTACATATTTTCACAGTTCTTCCTCCCCCGTCCACCCCGTCTCCACTTTCTCTGCCTTTGGCCCTTCCCTGAGCATTCCATAGCAAATTTTGCACAGTCTACAAGGCCCTTCACATGTCCCATAATAATCAGGTTAGTGTTCTTTCCACCTTCTTATCAGTTATAAGGTTTAGGTTGACCCTCTTCAAGAATGTGCATGAGCAGATTTTTAATGGCCTGTCATCCAGTGGTTGAGCATGTTTGTATATCCATGTGTTTAATTTATCACCCTCCCTGTTATTTGTTATTTAATTTATGATGAATAGCTCTTAACCAGATAACTTAATGAAGCAGATGTTTTCATGTTACACATACCCCTACAATGGGCAATCAACCCAAATGGTCTGCAGATAAAGTCCAGGATGCACCATGTGAGATATCATGCATCATGATGTCCTTTGACTTCTGTAGTGTGAATGGTACATTTTTCCCTACATTAGAGTGTTATATCCTGGGCTTTCTGGGGACCTAATTTACCCACTGTATGGGCTTCTCTTTCAGCTATGACACTAAGTGAACAGTCTCCTACAGCTGTATTTCCACACATGGAGCACCTTTTGTGTTTGTCTGTCTTCTCTACTCCATATCCAACTGCAGCATCAATTTCAGGCTGTACATACAAGTGCTGGAAGGCCCTATCCTGCAGCAACTGGTCCATATAGAAAGGCAATAGCATTCACATATAGCTTCTATCAAATCCAGACAGCACTTTTCACAGTTCTGGAGACAGTGGTGTCCAACCTTCTCTCAGCATTTGCCACCTCACAGGCAGCCAGCCATATTTCAGAGCCCAAGTTTTATTCCATGTCTGTGTAGAAATTTCAAGTAATGATGTGCACAAAGTCTCCTCAGCAGTCTAACAGGGATGATCATTCAGTGCCACTGTTAGTTAATGTTTTCATAGGACTCCTTTGGGCAACGTGACTGGTTAAAGTGGGCAAAGGCTCTTATCACCTCAGGAAGGCAAGCAATGCAGATGGCTTGCGAAAAGGTGAGCTTGACAATGGCTTTACAGTTTTCTGTCCATCTTTGGACTGACTGGCAGGAGAGATGGCCACATAGACCCTTATGTTGTACACAGCTTCTCTCTTCTTTAGGTATGAACCACAAATCTTTCAAGGATAGTTGCCAGGTGCTTGAGCTGACAAGCCCTCACAAGGAGCCCAGGGGGATCCTCGGAGCACTTTTAGTCTACCCCACGTGCAGAACAGTGGAAACTGGTTTTCTAGTTCCTGAATCTCTGCCCACTGTAGGAAGACTGTTGGATACAGAAACTCAGGCAGCCCACAAGACTGATTCCACTGACCAGGAGTGGCACACAACGTTTCTAGTGGTCATTCTGGTGGCTAACCTGCAGCTCCAGGATGTCTTGTTTGCATGGCGTGTTAGTGAGTAACAAGCAACTTGCCAGGTGCCCTTGCAGACAGTGCAAGACCTGCCAATGGCCTGCAAAATTTGTCTAGCAAAACACAGCAGTGGCCAAAGTATCAAAGTACTAGCAACCTGCAGAACTACAGAAGAGGCAATGGGCAGCCTGTTTTTACTGTAGGCAGCAGATACATCCTGTCTGCCTGCTCACCTTAATGGACATTACTGAGGTAGTAATGTGTCACCCAGGGAGCTAAAAAGCAGTGAGCATGTTGTGAGTTCTGCTACAGAGGCATCTGTATGGGCTGGCACTAAGCTCTTTGGGGTACTGTGAGAAAGGTAGCCCTTCAAGTGCAATGCAATATGGACACAGCACTTCTCTCTAGAGTGCACTGAGCAATACAGACATGACCAAAACCACACATCCACACTTGAGAGGCAGTGAAAAATCTCAGAGATAAATATTGTCAGCAGCACAGACATAGAAATGTTTTATTTAAGCTGGTAAGGGACAGGAAAATATACTTTTTTTTTTTTTTTTTTTTTTTTTTTTTTTTTGCGGGGAGGGGAAGAATCAAACAGATTATATCATTTTTTTCTTGATCATATTGAGACATGGTACAGAAATAAAAATGCCCAATGTAGGTGAAAGATAAACTATATGAAATAATTCTCTCATTATTTCTGGTGTTGAACTGCAATACCACAGTACTGTTAATAATATTCCCTGTTGTTTTATTTTCCTGTTAGCAATGTTTCTTCCCATAGCTGAAGTAAACCTTCAAGGTTCTACAAGAGTGAAGTATGGAAACCTCTACTAGTCAGCAGTGACTGCTAGTGGGAAAAATTCTAAGGAATTATTATTCTTCCATACTTAAGTATTTAGGATATAGGGCAATATTTCCTAGTGTAAGGAAGCAGACCAACAACATAAGAGAAAGGGAAAGACTAAAAATGACTGAGAAGGTTGTTCACATTCTCTGAAATTTCTTTCATTCTTAAAGCATGAATATGAAAAAGTTACATCCATGTCTGCAATTAGGCAAATCAACTTTCACACACTTGCTGAAGTATAAAGGGTTGAAGTGCTTGCAATTCCATTACATCAGCACTTGAACTGTTCTGCAGTGTGGCTATGATCTGAAAATTAATCTGTAGAACAAATGCATGTGGTTAATACTCCTGTGGGGTTTGTTGTTGTTTTTTCATTGTTGTCCTTTTCTTTATTTTGAATTAAAACAGAAGGCTTCTACTGCAATAACCTGTGCCATGATAGCTGGCCTGGATTTACTAGAAGCTGTAGCAGGAGGAATGTGGGTGGCTCTAGATCCCTCCAGCTACTGAGGAGCACATTCCTGTGTCCTTTTCTCCTTTCTCTCTTCCCTTTCCTCTACCATTTTTGAACTGGATATGCCTGCCCTTAATTTGTAAAATCTATCTCTTTGGAAATCAGTGTTTTTGCCATTGATTTCAATCTTTCTCACAAGCATATTCTTATGCTTCTGTGACACAAAAATTTCAGGATCATATTTCTGAGACACAAAAGGATGTATTCTGTGTGATCTTTGAAGAAATAAGAAACACAAAAACATTTGTTAAGGTACATGGGAGCATGTTTGTGAACAAAGAGAGATTTTTACTTGTGATTTTTAAAAGAAGTTGGTTTGAGGCAGAAAATTCTCCAAATATTTCTAAATTCTAGAATGTTTAAAATCTAGGTATGACTTTTTAGTTCAAAAATAAATTTAATAGATTGAACATCTCCCTCTTTTGCATAAGTGTTTCAGCTAAACCTAAAAACAAAATACCATTTTTCAGACTATGATGATAAACCTGGCTCTCCCATACCTTCATACCTTTGCTTCTCAGTAATAGTGTCAAAAAAAAAAAAAAAAAAAAAAAAGGAAGAAAACAAAGAAAACATGAGACTAACATAGTTATTTTAAATACCACATCTGGAGAGCACTGCTTAAAATATAACATTTGGAGAGACCATTTTGATTTGTGGCACTGTTTCAGATTTTATACTCATAAATTGAATGAAAAATTATGTTTTTCCTTTTGTGGGGTTCTGTCTTTGTCACCTCCGACCCACCATATGAATAACATCAATTCATCAAATAATCCAAATATAATTCAACTTTAGCCACTTAAAATATAATAGATTTTCTGTAGCTTTCAGAATGTCATTCACAGATCTGTGCTAGTTAGCAAGCAGCTAAAACAAATTCAAAGATGAGGTAATTAGAATGGCACAGCCCTTCTACATAAATCCATTTCAGAACATTTCTGCACCTTACTGGATAAAAGGCAAATGTGCTTTGCAATGCACATTCTGAGATTAGATATGGCATTCATTCCCAAATTTGCTTATCCTAACTTGATGGATGTATGCTCAAGCCCATGTTCATTAAAGGTTTTTAGCAGATACTTCATGTTTGCAAGTTGTCCACTTGTCTTCATCACTCACCATCTGTAAAAATGAGAAACAGCTCTGCTGTTCCCTGTGACAGTACAAAGATGTCATTTAAAGCTTAAAAAGATAAATTCATTAAGCATTTGAATATCATAGTGGTAAGTGCTCAAAAAAAAAAAAAAAAAAAAAAAAAAAACACAGACATTGGTATTACTGTCAGAGAGGTGTTTGGATACGATTCTGTAAACAAAGCATGCAGCTACATGCTGAATTAGTTTTAAAAAGACATATAGGACAGCTGGTTCCTCCCCTGAGCATCTATTTTGTGTTGCAAGGCCCTAATCCAAAGTCAGTGATTGCAACAAAAAGGCCCCAGCTAACAGCAGTCAGCTGTGGACTAAGCTCTTGGCAAAGAAATCTGCTGTAAAATTAGCAGAGAATCATGTTTCACGTCTTCCAGTATATACTCACAGAGGTAGAAAGAGTCCTGGAATCACAGAATAATTTGGGTTGGAAGGGACCTCTTGAGGTCTCTAGTTCAACCTCCTACTCAAAGCATAGCCAGTTTCAACACTAGAAGAAGTTTCTCAGGACCTTTTCCACCAGAGTCATTAAAATCACCACCATCTATAAAACCCACAGGGTTTATAGCACTGTTCCAGTGCTATATAAGCACTTTATATAAGCACTGTTCCAGTGCTTAACCACTGTGGCTGTGAAATGTACATAGGGTAGCATTCCTTTGACACTTTCTGGCTTTTTGGTGATTTATTTTTTCAGCATAGCCACTTTTACAGGTTAATATCTGTCCTGATTTTGGCTAGGATAGAATTAATTTTCCTCCTAATAGCTGGTATGGTGCTGTGTTTTGGATTTAGGATGAAAATAATGTTGATAAAATGCTGATGTTTTAATTGTTCCAGAGCAGTGTTTGCACTAAGTCAAGGACTTTTCAGCTTCTCGTGCTGCCCTGCCAACCAGGATAGCTTACTCAAAATGACATGGTACCTCAGGCCATCAAGGAAGAGATGCAAAATTTAGATGGACTTGTCATCAAGGGGTGTATGGACACTATAGCACAGGTTATTCATGGTTGCAAGATATGTGCTGCAATCAAGCACATATTGAAATATATGTGCTTGAATATAAATATAAATATGGGGTACCACTGCTTACGGATGGGATGGGCATTGGTCAGCAGGTGATGAGAAATAGTACTGTGTATCACTTAATTTCTACTATTATTATTATTATCATCATTACTATTAATTCTCTTTCTCTTCAGTCCTATTAAACTGTTTTTACCTCAGCCTAAACTTTTTGAGACGGAGTTACATTTTTCACAAAGTTTTTATAATGTCCATTCCTGATTGGTGAGTTTGGTAGTGAGTGTAACATCAGCCATAAAATTAGGATATAATGTAAATGAGATGCAATCATGTTGTATAGTCAGCAGTCCTTTTGGTGTTTCAAGTTTCTTCCCTTGCTGTGGTAAATATTTCTTGCCCCAGAGATAGGAGTGGTATGTGTCCTCCAATAAATCAATGACATGATGGAGAAACAACACATGAAGGCCCTTTATTCTCTAATACAAACATCAAGGTTTTCTTATTCTAGGACACTTAGCTGAGACTTCATACTTCTTGATTTTAATAACACATAATGATAAATATATTGTGGGGAAAAAAGGCATTTCTGGGATTTAGTTCTTTTGCCACTTTGCTATCCCTTATATCACTGGTGGTGCAGTACCTGTAGTGAAAGAGTTCTGCCTGTTCAGAAGACAACTGTAGTCTGCCTTCAAAGTACATGCAAAATGTCAGTGAATTTTTTCTCCCTATAGAATCTATTTTACAGATTTGACATTACTGATATCATTAAAAAAAAAAAAAAAAAAAGTGTTGCCAGTTCAATTTATAATTTTTATTTCATATTCATTTTTTCCATTGCAATAATTATCTGTGATTCTTGACTTGGTAAATGTTGTTAGCCACATTAAAAAAAAAAAAAAAAAAAAAAAAGACTTGATCTAACCAGCACACAGTATCACACCATTTGCATAAAGTTTCATTTTCTGAGGTGTTTGCTTTTTGTCGACCATTTCATTATCATGCCAATGGGGCTGGGCAATTTCTGCAGACAATCTAATTGTTAGAGTAATATGTTCTCATTATTTGTATAGTGCTGTAGTTTGCATTAGGCTATTATCAAGTGTAACAGAAACCCATATAACAGCATGAGTTTTGAGAAATGAAGGCTATTTTTTATCAAAGGCTGTACTGGATACCAAACCCAGTCACAGACAAATCAGCTGCTCTAAACTGCACAGCTCTTCTGGAGTCTGAACATGCACTGTTTGAGTCAATAGGAGCAATGCTAGTTTCATAGCCCATTCATTTGAAGTCTTCCTCCCCCAGTGTTTGCTGCTTTGAACAAGCTCTAGCTCTTAGACCTTGAAGAAAATACTATATTGAGCAAAGGAATTAAGATAAATAAAGCATTACTAAAATAGAAAATGGAAACAAAACTGATTTGCTTTTAGCTAGTAATTGGAATGCAAACACTTAAACTTTCATCCTGTTTCCAAACAGTAAATCTTATCTTTCCAGAAAGTGCTGCCAATTGAGCACTATTGAACTTTGGCATACAGCCATCCACACATAAACACATTTGCGCATTATTTTGGTTGGCTCTTGCTAAAACCATATGTTGAGGGGGTTTTTAATTAAAAAGGCACCTAAGAAACACTTTCAGTGTTCACACTGGGTAAAACATCTTTCAAGGTTTTAAAATGTCAACAAAATATTACAGTAAATAGAATAGTCATTTCCCCCACCCACTGGATGACGTAAGGACGTAACACTTACAGAGAGGATTTTAACAGCCATTTTTACCTGTTTACAAGGAGAATTTTCAGTGTTAGTCAGTAGTTTGAAGTGGAAGAGAAGACATGGGAGAGAGATCACTGTTTTGATGCAGTAAGGATCAATGACTTCTGAACCATGTTGACTGGAAATAAGAAGTCCATACTCCTTTGCCGGTTACTAGGGTTGTAGTACTCATCTAGATCACTCTGAGAAAGCAGCTGAAGGTGAAGGGTTACTTTTCAGTCACTTTTCAAAACAAAATAAAATAAAATCTACTTCTTCAGTCGTTCAAGAGTTTTCAGTTTGCAAGGCTCTTAAGTTTTCTGGAAAAGTCTCCAAAACCTTTCCTGGAACCTTCTTTTGATGCAGTAACTAGGCAGTTTAAGTATTTATACATCAGACAGGATAGAGAAAATGAAAAGACAAATGAGCAAGCCTTGTTGTGAGGCTCTGTGCTGAGTCCTTGCTTTCAGGAGTGCTTCCACTGCTTTCACTTCTGGAGGAGTGTCGTGGTTTAACCCTGCTGGCAGCTAAACACCACACAGCCGTTCGCTCACCCTCTCCCCTCTCCCTCTCTGGGATGGGGGAGAGAAATGGGAAAGTGAAGCCTGTGAGTTGAGATAAAGACAGTTTATTAAGACAGGAAAATAATAATAATAATAACAATAACAATAATAATAATAATAATAATTGTACTAATAATGTGTACAAACAAGTGATGCACAATGCAATTGCTCACCACCCGCTGACTGATGCCCAGCCTAACCCTGAGCAGTCCAGCCCCCCTCCCCCAGCTAGCCACCCCTATATATTGTTTAGCATGATGTCAGATGGTATGGAATACCCCTTTGGCTAGTTTGGGTCACCTGTCCTGGGTCTGTCCCCTCCCAGCTCCTGCTGCACCCTCAGCCTGCCCGTTGGCAGGACAGAGCAAGAAGCTGAGACATCCTTGGCTTGGTGTAAACACTGCTCTGCAACAATTAAAACATCAGGGTGTTATCAGCACTCTTCTCATCTAAGCCAAAACATAGCATTCTACCAGCTACTAGGAAGAAAATTAATTCTGTCCTAACTGAAACCAGGACAAGGAGCTGCAAAGAAGCACAGTCGCACTGCCTGAACTGGGGAGGGTGTGGGGAGCCTTTTTCCTGAAGCCTCCAAACACCTCCTTGCTTCAATAAACATTTATAATTGTAGTTATATACAGAGAGGAGTGGTGTCAGGAAAATAATTTGTCACATTCCCCATCCTATCAACACTAATGCGTAGCCTAGTATGGCATTCCCAAGAGAACATACGACCTGTTCTGACTAATGTGACTGACAGATACAGTTCAGTTTGACAGCTACTAGCAGGAGACGAACCTTCAGATGTTAGCCACTGGTTATTAGGTGAAAAACGACTAAATATACAGGAATGGCATTAGCTATTGCTCCCTTTGGTTTATTATTAAAGTTTTGTGTTTTGCTTTTGTTATATATGTGTCTGTCTTTGTTACAAATACTGTGTTGGCAAAAAAATAAAATGTTAATATTTTGGTTCAACCCAAATGCTTTAAATTCTCTCAGTTGTAAGGCCACACTGTTAATGTCAGCTGCTTCTACAGACCCAATGATATGCTTCACTCTTACATTATAAAATGCACAGTGTTACAAATTGTAATGTAATCATAGGATTAAATCCATTTTTATCTTCATATAAACTTCTTCAGTTCTGTGCTTATAATTTTTTTATACATTTTTCTGCCAGATAGGTAAATTACTCCCTAACTCTTGATAGTTTTGTCACAATCTTTGGTAGTACCTTTTTTCCCCCCTTCTTTTCTTTGTCACTTATAATAAGCACCAAATATGTGTGAGACTTATGGTTCATTTCTGGTGACAAGGTGTCCCATCCCTCTCCCACAGTATTTCTTGCTTCTCCAGATGAAGAGGTTACGGTTTGGGGTTGTCAATGCAACAGAAGCAATGTGACTCAGAAAATGTCAAAACACTTGCACAGCCAAGGGAGTCTTGCAACAAATTGCATGAGCTTGTACAAGTTTCAGTGCATCATCTTTCCACCTCAAGAGCCTGATGCAGTTTTCTATGAAGTGAAGAACATCTCCTCTTTGTACCGTACAGATCAATGCTGGCTCTCATGAGTGCTAAGCAGAGAATGATTATTCTAATTGGGGATTTATGTCTACAGCTGACCTTGGTAGCACAGAACTCTTCCATAGAATCATAGAATATCCCAAGCTGGAAGTAACATGCAAGGAGTCCAACTCCTGGGTCCCCAAAGGGCCATCCAAAAAAAATTCAGAACATGTCTGAGATCATTGTCCAAACACTTCTTGAACTCAATCTAGATATTTTGGGGAGTGACAAATGTACTGTAAAGATCGTACACGTGTAAACTCTGATCTAACAATGGGGAAGATTTCTGTAGCAGCAGTATGAGCAATACTTCACTCTTTGTTCTTTTCTCCTTTGCAAAGAGTCGGAATCCTCTTTTCTTCCTGGTGTTGGTACAGGGAAAGCCTGCAGCCTCGTCATTTTGTCTCAATCTATTGGCTACATTGGATGTGAGCTTCTGGAGAGCAGTGACAGCTGGAACAGATGAGAGGATTCAGGCTGCTCTTGCCTGCCTCTGAGCCCGTGAACACCTCATTCCTACTAACAGCTCCATGGTATTCAGCTCAGCCCTGGTGCAGATCAGGTAGTGTTTCTCCAAACACCCTCTGAGCTTCTTGTCATCCCTCCCAAACTTCCCCTAGAAATTCTGACTGATTGCAGTGTGTTTTATAGGAGACAAGAAATACATTGCTATAGAGCCTTCCAGCAATTTGATTTATAGCTGTGCAAGCTCTCTGGTAATTGCATGTAATAAGTTACTGGTCCAGACTACAATATCTCGCACTTCTTAATGCCGGGGGAAACTCTTTCTGCTTGTAAAGCTTTTCTGAGTCTTACCCACACTTCTCAGTTCGCTTTTGATATATTTTTAAAAGGATGTTTTGTCACACTGGGTAAACTGTCATCTGGGAAAGTTCATGTTAATGTACTTTGTGCTTGTGCCGTGAGAGGGTAGACTTATGAACAATATTTTAGATATATTTCAGTCTTTTTCTACCATGAATATTCTCATCAGAAAGGCCAGTGAATTATCCTTGTAAACACTTGGACTAAATTACAGTACGAAGTAATAAGATTCAGTTATAAATAATTTTATTCACCAGTTCTATACATATTTTGATCACATTATGTGAATTAGTACCCTCTTCGTGATTTATGTAAAAGAGTGAACAGTGTATGCTTGTCAATCCATTTCTGATTGGATTTATTATTCATCTTAGGTACCTGTTTTGGATGTCATGTTGTCACAGAGAATAATCTGAAAGTATTCTGAAAATTTACGTAATAGTTTTATATCATTTTAACCTTTCTGGGCTTACTCTTTTCTTTATTAATCCTTATGTTCTGCTTTTTAAAAATTACCATTAATCAAGAAACCAGGAATATATTCAGTGATAAGTATTCCTCTAAAACATGTATTTCTCAACAAATAATCCCTTCCGATGACATATTTCCTGCTTCTCTTTTGGTCTCTGAAATGCCTCCATAAGCTTTAGTCTAATATCCTGTCATCTGAAACCATTTGCCTTGCCATATTTATTGGCATTTCAATCTTACTAACAAAGTTTAGATTCAGAAAGCTGTTATGTTTTCCCCTGTAAAAAGATTAGATTTTTCGAAACATAACAAAAGATTACAATGAAGGAAGAGATAGGGGGAAAAAAATAAATTTGTTTTGGAAGATATAAAAGAGCTTGAATTGTCCAATTTATTAGGAAGAGGCACAAGATAGCTAAGAATTATTTCTGCTAGACAAACTAAGAAATGGGCAGATTTTTGCCTATTTGAACAGCGAATACTCTCCAATCTACCCTTACAGGTAGCCTTGCACTCTGCAAAGAGAGCACACAGACAATCTGCAGTACCAAACAGAACATTTGAAAGAACACTCGAGGAACAAATGATCTTGATGAAATGGAAAGACAGACAAAAAAAAATACAATTAAATTACAACTAGATAAGGTTAAACAACAGCATAAATACATGGCAGAGACAAGTAGGAAAGCATCTGAATGTTACTGTATCAAAAAGTCAACCATGTACCTATCAGTGGAGACAGACTATTCCAGAGACAATTAATACTATCTTAAATGAGTAAGTGAGGTGAGGGGATGTATCCTTGGTTAACAAAAAAGGAGTCTGAAAGGCCCCATACAGTTTAGGTTGGATGTCTGGCTTCTCTGTTTTTGGTTATTTAAAAATGTTTGTAAGATGAAGGAAATATGTGATACTCTAAAAAAGCATCATATGTTGTTCAAAATGCCTGCACCTTTAGAGCTATTTGAGTGACATGAAAATGTTGCTAATTTTTCCTATGATTAATAGAAAAAATGCCTGACATTATGGTGTCAATGGTTAGGTAAATGATTATTAAAATCTATAAAACAGAGGAGCTCCTGATTTGTCAAAATCTTTACCAGAAAGCTTTCCCTGGAGGACACAATTGTAACACCAATATTTCATTATGTGCTGCTTGCTCCTGTTTTTCAAACCTTAACTTGGACAGGCAGAGAGAAAAGTCCTATCTGAACCTTTGAGACTATCTACTCACCACAGAAAATTCACAGAAATGAACTTACAAGCAATCCATGAACTTTGAATCCATGAACTGAGCTATGTGCTGTGCACTTATAAAGCCTGTCATTAGTCTATTCGTTCCAAAAAATGCAAGGCTAACCTCAGTGAATGAGGCTAACCTCATTCTCCATGGCTGATTTGACTATCTTTAATAAGTGATGCAGGTTAATAATAATAAAAAAAAAAAATCAACAAACAAACAAACAACAACACAGTAAAAGAGATATGGTATGGAGGAACATTGATCCTGAGCAGAGAACAAAAAAGCCATAAATCGCATTCTCACTGTGAGCTGGCATTGTAACATTGGAGTAGATATAATGAAAACAGCGCAGCACTATTTAATCAATATTTAACTGATCTAATTTCCATTTGTAAGCAGTTCAGGTAGGAGGTTATACATATGAAATTTCTTATCTTAAAGAACTATAAACAATTTAGAATTAAAAGGCACTATGTATGACCATGTGTTCCTTCCACTGATATCACACTATTACTGATGGAGTAAATCTGGACCCCGGACACAGGAGAAGCATATAAACCATAGACACAAGCTCTCTTTTCTTTTCCTTTTTTCTCCTTGTGCCAGGCTGAATAGACAGGTTTGCAGTCCAACAGCTACAGTGTACATTAATGAGTGCTGAGTATCCCATTTCAGGTTAATAGCATAGAAAAAAAATCTCTTTTACCAGTAGTAAGTTCACACATGAACATGATGTGGGATTAAAGAGAATTTGTACAAACTTCCAAACTGCCAAAGCACAGGAGCTATAAGCCATCAACCTTCTTACACATCATCCAGCTATGAGAAAACCTTTGAAACCATTGAGGCTTTCATTAAAGCATTGATCTCAACCAGTAGAAATAGAAGATGAATTAAGTGTACCTGAAAAGAATTATTTTAGAATTAGCCTGGCATTCACACAACTAAACTGGAAGGAGAGACTTTCTTCAATACAGAACTGAAACAGAAAATTAAATTTCACTCAGGCAGAAAAAGCTTGCAGATTCTAATCCAGGAAAACATATGCTTACAAAATTGACCATGGGTATTGTAACAGATCTTGGACAACTGTGGTATAATTGGATGTCATCCCTTGAGGACTTTTTCCTAAATTTACAAGTAAAAACCTACTTGTCCAGTGTCTTAGAAAACTGTCATTATGGTTCATATTTTTGGTAGTAAGGTTTGTACAATGCTCCGGCTAAAATAAGATGAAATATATGCCTTAGGTAATGGCATAAGAACTTCCTGGGATGACAAACCTCTAACAAATTGGAAGGAATAGGCTCCTTGGAAAATTGCTGTGGAAATGTTTTCTACTGACACATAAAGCCAGCTGCAAATTAATCTGAAGTAGATATTTATTTTTTTTAATTAGAGAAATAACCAACTTATAAATATTAAATTCATAAAGTGATCTACATATGACTTCATTGTCAGCACATCGTGCAGTCTATGTATACAAGTAAGAATATATCTATGGGAAGGAATATATCTATGGGCTGTGGAAAACTCCCAGAAGCATGGCATTCAGGCAGTGACTTTTGTGCATGTTAAAGCCTATTAGCTCAAAGTATAATACTTATGTTAAGTAGTACCTCCAAAACACAACATTGCCTTCCACTTTGTGCACCAGTGTTATGGAGACTTACACAGTGCTGTACTGAGCAGCATAAGCAAGTACTTGACATCCTGTAACTGTGACAGACGTTAACAGTTTCAGAAATATCATCTCAATTTCAGAAGTGAATGAAAAAAAAAAAAAAAAAAAAACAGAAAAAGAGAAGGTTCCCTATGATCCCTATGATCCTGTGTGGTAAAACTGTTAATGAGCTTTCTTAGATATGCTGTGTATGTACACCTGGATTGCCAAGATGAACAAAAACACTGTTTATAAGACAAGGAAATAGTATGATTGGTATAGAAATTTGGGTCTTCCAGACCCCGAGAAAGCTCCTGCAGTCTACGAAAGAGCCTTACCAACCAGAGATTCTCTGGTGAGCTAAAAGAATTAATTTTAACTATTAATTAACTACTTACATACAAGTAATTAAGTATATTTAATAATTCTTCATTCTTAAATCTTTTATGTGAACAATGTCTTACACTGACTGTGTACTCCAACACAGTGAAGGCTTGTGAAGGTTTTCACAGAACTTTCTACATTTTTCTCATTTAAGCTTTATTTAGGTGGAGAAAGTTTAAACAGGTCTATTTGGACCATAGGCCATAATCTACCAGATCCAGCCATCACCATTGATTTTAGCCTCAGCCCATAGTCAAGATCAAGCATGTCATGGTATCAACATCTGAAGATGGTGGTACAACCTACATTCCCAGAAGTTAATAACATAAATTCCAGCTGTTTATATACCACCACAGAGACTTCTGCATCTTCTAGGCTTATTTTGATACATTTACTAGGTAAGTTTTAGGTGCTTGAATAATATTGGTGCAAAATATGTAACAACACCAAAATCTGTGGTTTATTTTTCACTCTGGCACTTGACTTATAGTTAGATTTTTTTTCTTTCTTTTTTTTTTTTTTTTTCCTGTATATCAAGGCGTCTTCCATGCACTGCAGATTTGAAAGTTAAATGGTGTCCAAGTCTCAATGGATGACAAGTCACAATATTTCTTGCATTTGCCTCAAAATGTGTCAAGCTGCCAGAGGTTTAGAAAGTCATAGCAATGATAATTAAATGGCTATTTTTCAATTTGTCCTTTACATGAACACAGGAAAAAAAATGCAGTAACTAGTATTCCTTGGCAATAATTTGGGTGGCATGAAAGCTCCAGATGTACATGAAATCGGGCTTTAATGTTATAGCAGGTAAATTCCTAATCCATTCCAGAATCCCTCTGTCTGAATGATGACTAGGCTTCTGGAAAAATGCCTTCAAAGTTTAGGAGTCCTGCTTACGTTTGTTGCTACATTTTTTGTGATTATTATTTCAGCTGTATTGATACAAAACAATTGACTTAAAACACTTTAATTAAAGCAGTTCAGATTTCTTCTAGAAGGATGTACCACAGTACATTTCAGTCATTCCCAATATCTATGGAAATGTTAAGTTCTTGTTGTTTATGTTAGTAATTGGTGTTTTGTGTTGGCCATAGTTTAAATTTTTCTGTAATCTGGCTCTATTCCTTCTGAAGTCAGAATGGATTTCATGTGATTAACTTAGATTTCTGCAGGCTGGATAAAATCTTGATTGAACTCCATATGCTCTGTTGGGTCCCTGCCACTGCTTGCATTTCTGATTGTGAACTGCCTGAGTTGACGCTGCTTTTATCACGCCATCAGCTCTCTAGCACACAGTACCTCTACAACTTTTATAGTTCTTCTACTGAACATTTTCATTAACTGGTCTTTTCCACAACTGAATGGAAAATATAGACAAAAACTTTCACAGCACCAGGGTACATAGCTGAGATACTTTCTCATCTAAACCAAAATGCATATATCTGGCTTTCTTATCTATAATATTGAGTATCTTTTAACTGCCCATTTGTCTTCATATATATGCCAATTCAGAAATAGAGTAACTCTATTTCAGTATAACTTTGATAAACATTGGTAGGGTCCAAGCAGATTTTAAAAATGTCATCTCTAACCCTAACTCTAACCCCTAAATACAAGACTAGATATCAACCCTAATGTCTCACCAAGACCTTAACCATACCCTAACTAATCTCATCCTAATACTAAATCAAGCCCTCAACTTTACATTAAGCTCAACCCCCCATAAATAAATAAATAAACAAATAAATAATAAATCTGACACTGAACCCTAACCCTGCTGTCATCCTTAAAACCTATCCGTGATTATAAATCCTATTAACTGTATACCTGTAACATGTACCCTCACCCTCATTGACACACCTCTAAACCCCAGTGCAACACCCGAAGCCCTAGAAGAATACACTAATACAAACCCTAACCCAACCTTAAAACCCCAACCATAAATTTAAATACTAACACAATTCTCAATTCTAACCCAAAGCCCAAGTATTATTAAGAAAATCTCTAAATCCAAACTCTAAACTCTAATACCACACTCTCAAGGAAAACTGTAAATCTGAACCCTAACCCTGAATTTAAACCCCAAACTTAAACCTAAGCATGCAAACTGCCATCCTAAACCCTAGTCCCAACCCAAAATCTAACCCTAAGTTAAAAGGGTTAAACCCTAGCCTTAAAAAAAAGCCTTAAACCCTAGTTTCACACAAATTCTTAGCACAACCAGCTAACTCTAACCTAAATCAAACCATAAACCACAATACAAATCCTAACTCTAACGTAAACACTAACTCCAAGCCCTAAAACAAATACTTAACACAACAAAAGTCCCTATCACAAACCTCAAACTCTAAAGCCTCTCAGAAACCTTACAGTAAACTAATCCCCAAATGATCACACAAATATTAACTTTAATTCTTAAATTAAACTCTAAACCTAAACCTTAAATTAACCCCTATCCTCAAACCCTAAACCCCAACCCAGCCCTATTCTAGCCCACCAATACATGCAATTATCCTAATGCAAATCCTAATGACAATCATTAACCTCTACCAATAAGCCATTACCCTGTCACAAATCCCAGCCACTAAATCCCTAACCCCAACCCCAAATCTGTAACTCTCAACACCTAATCACAATGTCCTAAATCTAAATGCTAATACAAGCTTTAAGTCCTACACTCTAATGCAGATCCCAAGGCCTAAACCCTAACACAAATTTAAGTCCTAATGCAAACTTCTGATCCCCAAGATCTGACCCCAGCCCCAACCCTAACCATAACTTTTAGTCTAATTCTAAATCCCTAGTATAACCTTAAACCTAATTCCTTACACTAACCTTATAAATGCAAAACCTGTCCCTAACCAGAAATGAAACTGTAACTTTAAACCTAAGCCCTATCACTCCCTCTAAAAACTACACAATCTGAGGCCTCAGCCATAACCTTAACCCTAAGAAAAATAAATAAAAGATCACACTAATTGAAACTTTGAACCTAACATGCTAACACCAACCTAATTCCACTCCTACTCTAACTGCAGAAAAGTAACATCACCAATAAAAAATATTTACGAATACTCGCATGGCTATGTGCTAAACTGGGTGTGATACAATTAAAGAATGCCCTCCACAAAATGTAAATTTTATCCAAGGAAGGAAAATAGGAAACAGCACTAATTCTGTTAAATTTAAACTTCAACACAAGAAAATAAGTCAAACAGGACAAGTCTTAGGAAGTGTTAAAACTACTGAAAAATCTTTTTTCAAACACATTAGGAGCAGAAAGTCAGATAGGAAATCTGTAAAGCCAGTTGATGCTAAAAATGTGAAACAACTCCTCAGAGAAGACAAAGTCATAGAAGAAAATTTTAAATGAGATTTTTCACTTCTGGGTTCACTGTGACAAACTTGGGGAACTTAAGGAAGTTCCCATAGCAGACAGCTCTTTATGGGAGATGTTATGGAAGAATAAGTTTTAAGTTGAGATGTCAGTAGAATATATAAAGCAAATAACAACAACAACAAACAGTAATATCAAATTACTGGCCCAAGACAATTTCCACCCAGTTTCCAAGGAGCTGTAAGGTAATATATTTGAACTAGTAACTTGCATAAAACTCCCAGAAAAGGAGAATACAGTGCTAATTTTTAAGGATATTGGTGGGATCTAATAGCTAGAGACCACCATATCTGATGCTTAAACAGGCAAATTAGTGGTAATCATTATAAAGAATAGAATTAAAGAAGTCATAGGCAGGTGTCAAGCAGTGGGGAAGTCAAGAAAATGTCTGTAGTTACATTGTTCTTTGATAAAATCTGGAGTGGCACTTTTTAACTTCATGTTAGGGGAATGGATAAGGAACCAGTGCAGATGGATAAAAAAGAATGGAATAAGTGAATGAAAGCAATAAAAGAATGAAAAATAGGTAGTATAATGGAAAAGAGAGTAACAAAGTGTGAAAAAGGAACAGAAAAGCAATGGGAGAGAAGAAGAAAAAAAAAAAAAGGAAATATAGTAAACAATGCAAACACCCATCAGCACTTATGATCTCCGATTGAAAAAGACAAATGTAGAGAAAGACTTCTGGGGTAGACAGTAGAATACAGGCACTTATCAGAAAAGACTGAAAATTTTGTAGTTCCATCAAATCAAATCCAATCAAATGAAAAATTGATTCAAAACATGACTGTTCTGCATATATATGTTCACATACGTCAGGAGCATAAACTGAAGGACAATGCTGTCTTAAGAATATATGTCTAAGGTAGCCATCAATAGATTAGGGATGAGAATTCCAATCAGCAGAGCAGTGAGGTGCTGCAATAGCCTTTGAGTGGGAATATTGTTTCCAGAATAATTATTAAATTGTGACATGTCAAAACAGGGGACTATAATCAATGAACCTGGTGTTTCGTTGCAATTCTAGGTCCCATACATTAAATAACAGGGGAAAAAAAATGTAAGGGAAAATATTACAGACTTGTCAGGGATAGGGTTTATGCATCTCTGTACAACATAACAGGAACAGATAGACTCACAGAGTGTAGAGCTTGCAGAGACACTTAAGACTTCTAGTTCAATGTTTTGTAATCACGGACCATTACATTTCCCTCAGTTAACTCCCTCTTGAGGGTAATAAACTGTCTTTGTCAAAAACACGTCTTCCAGGTAGGTATCTGATTTCATCTGAAAGAATTCAAGACTGAACTTTGTTCCTTTGGATGATCACCTGCACAGTTAAACATGTACACAATATTTCTGATTTGAATTTGAATGGCTTTAGCTTTTTACAATGCTGTTCTCCATGACGTTAAAAATCAAATCAGAAACTTCTATTTTCTGTCTGTGAAAGGACTTATACAATATAATCAAGTTAACTCATATCTTCCTGAAAAATTAAAAAAAATGGCTGAGCTAAGCCATTTGTTGTAAATCATATCCTCTAGCCCACAAACACTGTTGGTGTATCTCTTTTAACTTCCTCCATTTTTTCAGCAATCTCTTTAAAATACAGACACCAGAATCATTTACACAATTTCAGCTTTCTGTGCTACAGCATATATTTCAGAATCACAGGTCTTTAAAAGGCAGATATACTGACATGTTACATATTTTTAACCTATAAGGACAAGGCAAAATACTGTTGGATAGAGGTATTATTGCTATATGCATTGTTTTCCTGGCTCAGTGGGTTCAAAACCCATTTTGCAGAAACCACTGAGAAGATGAGGGGAATTACAGTGAATCATTACCATAAATGTATTACATTCACCTGAGGAAATTTTCAAATTCAATAGGCATAAAAAGCTAAGTCAGCCTGCATGAAGAGATAAAGTATAGGAGACATACACTTGCATTGAAACACAGATCCAACAAAATTGTATCAGTGTCAGCGTCTAACATTCCCTAACAAATTTGCTTTAGTTATTACACATGTGAAAGATCTAATGTTTAACAACAAATTTACTTATTTGAAGCTCTTTTGATATTTCATGGCATTTTGATTTTGCAGGGTGATACAATGACATACTCAAAACACAATGCAAGCACAAATTATCAGAGTATAGCAATTGCAATATATAGTTGAATCACACCAGTAATGTAATTCTCTATCATATATTCACTATCATAACACTGGGCACCCTCAACTGAAGGGAAGGAGTAAGTGGTTGAATCCAGCTCAAGTCTGTTTCACTATTTAATGTGTCTTCGTTTTTTGTTTGTTTGTTTGTTATTCAGTTGTTATATTCTTTGTTAGGCACACTACATTGGGTAATGTACTACCAGTTGCATAACTGTTTCCACTCTTTTTAACTAACTCAGGGGCTGACCCTTATACAACTAGTTGATCCCCTCAGCTGATCCAGGCATTTGATTCACCCAACTAATACAGACAGTTGATGTCCTCCACTGTCCTGGTTTCAGTTAGAACAGAGTTAATTTTCTTCCTAGTAGCTGGTAGAATGCTATGTTTTGGCTTAGGATGAGAAGAGTGCTGATAACACCCCGATGTTTTAATGGTTGCAGAGCAGTGCTTATACCAAGCCAAGGACATCCCAGCTTCTTGCTCTGTCCTGCCAACAGGCAGGCTGGGGGTGCAGTAAGAGCTGGGAGGGGACAGACGCAGGACAGGTGACCCGAACTAGCCAAAGGGGTATTCCATACCATCTGATGTCATGCTAAACAATATATAGGGGTGGCTAGCTGGGGGAGGGGCGCCAGACTGCTCAGGGTTAGGCTGGGCATCAGTCAGCGGGTGGTGAGCAATTGCATCGTGCATCACTTGTTTGTACACATTATTAGTAGTAGTACTATTATCATCATTGTATTATTATTATTATTATTTTGTCTTATTAAACTGTCTTTATCTCAACTCACGGGCTTCACTTTCCATTTCTCTCCCCCGTCCCAGAGAGGGAGGGGGGAGGGTGAGTGAATGGCTGCGTGGTGTTTAGCTGCCGGCCGGGTTAAACCACGACATCCACCCACATATTTGGCTGATCTACTCAGCTGATGCAGCCATCTACAAGAAAGACAATTCTCTTGTCTCCCTATGTTACATTTTGCTCTCTTTGCAACAGATGTATTCATTCCCTACATTCCTCCTTGAACTTCATGTGTACATTGCCCTTCCCATCTCCTCTGAGCCTTCTGCCATTGTAGCAGTTCATTGATCAGCCACAAACAGACAGGGCCTGGAAAATGCTGACAAAGTTAGTAATGTATAGACTGCCTATTGTTTCATATTGTTTTCTGCTATGTGAACCCTATCTGCATTCTGAGGACTAGTCAGTCACTGGATAATTAATTCATTGCTTCAAAAAGAGGTGAATTGCTTGTGCAGAGCAAAGCTTGGACCTGGGATGGCAGATAGACTGAACTCACAATGCTTGTCTTGGGGTACAGGTGTGTGAATTCAGTTAAGAAAGGTAAAATGTAGATCAGGAATATGTAAGACAACCTCAGGTCCAAAGTAAAAATATATCATTAAAGCTTGTGCCATGCAGAGGTAAAAACGTCTTGGTATTCCTTCCCTATGCAACCAAAGATTGTGTTAGCCTCAAACCACCACAGCATAACATGGGAACTCATATTGAGTTGTCTGTCAGTTGTGTTCCTTAAATCCTTTTCAGAGACACTGTTTTTCAAGCCACCCCTTTCATTTTCTTAGGCAGTCCTACTTACTATGTTCTCTACCTGAAAAGGTATATAAGTCCAAACTGTTCCTAATGGTAAAGCTGCTTTCCACTACTCCCGCTGGAGTAATAAGAGATATTGCACTCCCTGCTTTGGCATAGCAGGGACCACCAAGGAGCCCAAAGTGTCACGCAGCACAGTCTGGCTGTGCTTCCATTGGCCATGAGGAGCTGCAAGGCCCTTGAAAGCTGCACTGACTTGTGCCAGGCTGCCATGCCACAATACAAAACCCTATGGAGAAGAAAGATACTTATCAAGAACCGGTAGCAGGTGATCAGAGCCTTTAAGTATCACTTGCTAGGTACTGGCTGAGAATATTATAATAACTGAGATGCGTACCAAAAAAGCAAAACAGAAAACTGATATATTACTGGGTATACTACTGGTTTGAAACTTATCAACAATCTAATGCATAGCTGAAAAATTAAGATCTAGTATAGCGGGAAAAATATCCCTCCCCCCTCCAAAATGAATCTTTGCAGAACTGGTGACTAAGGAACAGGCTGGAATCCTGATCAAAAAATTCTTCACTAACAGAAGGGAAACAAGGTATTCACAGCTTTCTTCTTTTTCTTATATTTATGTTCCTATGGTTCTGTTCAATACATTCATGCCTTATGTCACTGTATTATATCTAAACTCAAATGCAGTGATGAAACCAGGTGTCTTTAATTTCACAAAGAACATCAGATTTATCATAGATTAAGAACACTTTTGCAGGACTTCAAATTCCAATTTATTCAAACATATTACAGAGGTATTACCAAAACATATTTTATGTAAAAGCATTTGTGGTTTTTTTTGTTTGTGTTTTTTTTTTTTTCTCTCTCTTCATCTTTCCATGTGTTTAGAAGAACTGTTTATCTGTTTTTAAAATAAAATAATAAAATCAAAATGAGGGTAAATTATGCACAACAGATAAAAACCGCTCTGTGAAAGAACAGCACATGTTAAAACAATACCAGAAACTTAGCCCAAAGATGCCTGGAACCTGTGTTTTTCCTCTGAATATTTGACTATGTTAATAGAAATAATCCATATAACAGCTGTTCAATTTAAAACATAAATAAAAAAATAATAAAATCCTTGAGCTTTCTTCTTCTTCTTCTACTTTAGTAAATATGTATTTTTTTCTTCATTTGAATTGGGACAGATATCTCAACAACTTAAATACAGTGAACTAAATAAATCTGTAGGCAAAGTGTGCATATAATTTAACTTACAAGAAAAATAACCAGATAACAATATAGTCCACTTCTAGGTATGCAGCTTTAGGTGCTGTCGAAATTTTAACAGTTTACAAAGAAATACACATGTGACTCATTCACAGAGTATCAAGTCTGCTGAATGAAAACTTGGGTAAAATTATTACAACAGACTCAAAAGGATATAGTTGGTCTGTTGTGTAATGGAATCCCCAGAAGAAATACACTTTAGTGATTTTTTTTGGCATATTTACCACAGCTGGTAGAAATCTACTGTTACAGAATGCACTGGTTTATTGAAAACACAGCAATGTTGAACAGTGCTGGGCAAGCTAATCTCAGTTCTTCTGTAGGTCTGGGCTCCAGGAAAACAGAGCTTTATGATTAGAAAGTACTACTGTATTTCTAGCAATCAACATACTAGGCCTGTCACTCATAAATCATCCACTAAATATAAATACAGAAATATAGACAACCCTAAATTATGAATTTTGAAGAATCTAGGATCCCTAACAGGGAGTGAGAAATAACATTTTTTGTCAGCAGTTTACACTGCACCACATTCAGTGGTTGCATAGCTGTGGTTTATTCTATGACACCGCTAAATCAAATGCCTGATTATGAAAAGACGTAGTGAATTCATTAATGTGGTACAACATGAATTCCAGCATGGATATGTGGCTCCGTATATAATGTAGAATTCTAAGCAAAGCAATTATATAAAGTAAGTAAATTAATATGTTTCTTGATTCAACATCAGACAACATATTTCCTAATATTAGATCTCAGTTTTCTCTACCTTGCATTAATGTCTCAGCACTTTGTCCTGCCTAACTCTAATTGTTGAAGATAAAAGCATTGAAGACATATATTTTTGATAAGATAGTGCCAAAAGATTTCTTACTGCATAGCTTAGTAGAAAGTATTGGGAACATGACACATGGTAAGTTATACGTCTCTGTCAAATAAATAAGGCTCAATTTGCTGCTTTCTGAATATGAATATTTTCTTCTGTTGATTACATTTGCATTTGTTCACTTTGTAGATGCTATACCTTAATATGGCAAGATTTTTTTGCTGATGTTTACCAGAATGTCAGTCTTGAGAATTCTTCTCTAAGAAATCTGGGGATATTCACATATCTTCATTGATTCTTGCCTCTTCCTTTCTTTCATTGAGAACATTCTGGCTTTTGCTTCTTATGTACTGTACAGAAAGCAGAGCTAGCCACTACAGTCACATGTGGGGAAAGGAAAGAAATTTATTGCTTCAATGACCTTGTGTGTAATTTTACATCTCCATTGTAGTACAGGTGAGGGAGTGGAAGTGGATACACAATGAACAGTAGCAAGATAGAGTGGTTGTTCTCAGCTGCATTGGTAGGAGGTAAGGAAGGCCATAGACAAGAAGGATCCAGTTTACATCTGATCCGTATAGCATTTTTTCATAGCACATAATTATTTTGCAAAACAAAACAAAACAAAACAAATTAAAAAATAGACCACCACCAAAAACACCATATCAAAGGAACAAATACCATTTTAGCAGAATAAAACATTAACATTACAAACTTTGTTCCAGAAATTAAAGCTTTGATCTATGAGCAACATCTGAAAATAATAATAATTATTAATAATAATAATAATAATAATGATAAATAAAAATATCTGTTCGTATTAGGAGATACCAGAAAAATATTTGAGCAAAATTTGTAATTTATCCAGTGTTTGGGTCCTTGACTTCAACAATTTTTATAATGACTTGGCATTAAATTACAACATTCCAATTACTTGTCATTGGTTACTCCATTCAACTAGATAAAACATATGAGGGCAATTAATGTGTCTTTTCTATTCAAGTGAGAATGTATCTTTCTTTCATGAGGATTACTGCTTTTTTAGATTAAAATAACTTCTTGTACATGAAAACACTACTTGTGCTGTCTCAGATGAGCAATTCAGGTTTCCTGTCTTATTCCCTTTTACTGACCTTTGCCACACATTTTTCTACATGACATCCATCTGCTAATGAAAGATTGATAATTTGAAGTGGTTTGGTTTTGTCAGCTCAGGAAGACACAAGTTTTGCTGAGCTAGCTTAATGTATGCTGCATTCCTACTTTCACATACTGACTGAAATCAAGACAAATGACCAGAAGCACATTCTAAACATCCATCATTTTTCTAGCAAGCTTCAGTCAAATGAGAAACTGTTTAGTGTGCACAAAAGTGTTACAATTAATTATTATATTTAGTTAAGCTTAATAAGCCCTTGCATCATAGAATAGTGTTACTGCCTCTGGAATAAATATTTAAATATATTTGCAAGATGGATGCCAAATATGAAAACATCAAACATTTATAAAATATATATAATATATATATATATTTGCCTAGTAGAATCATCTACAGCACATTACAGTAAGAGTTTATTTGACCTTGAAAGTATTAGTGTCCCACTCCACTAAAGACACTGCACTTCAGAAACTAAAATGAAGAGCACTATTGCATAAACCATGACATAGCAAGGAAACATTTGCTGACATAAAGAGCAAGCATGATAGGCTATTTTCCTTGTCTTGAACTCCAAAGACACTGTTTTATTGCACTTTTAAACATTTTTCTAACTGGAAATGTATGCAACTTCCTTATAGCTTCAGCCATGTACTTTGAAAAAATGCAGTGCATCTTGTTGGGGGCATTATCTATTGCTTGTTTTTCTAGCTGCTTTCATAACTATGACTGTAAAGGTATGATAACTTTATACCTAATCAAATATTATGAATAAATTTCACAGTGGTACACCAAATGAGCAAAATTCATCTGAAGGGGTGTGACAAGTTCTGATGGAAATTATATGTTAAATTTTAGCTCAAACTGTAATATGAAAAGTAAATAGATGAAAGGTGAAGAACAGAAATGAGCCTGAAAGTCATAATATTACTCATTTCACACAATAATTAGACCATCCAAAAGTTCACCTCTGCTACCTAAAGCAAACTTCCTGGGTGTTTGGTTCTTAGAAGAAGTCTTTCTAGATGTTGTATTAATGAGCAATTGACCACAACCCCCACAGTTATTACATGGTAAATCCTGAGAAGTTTAAAGACCACACTGAAGGAACCATCAATTACAAATTTTTCTAAAGTCAAGATGAAGTATATGCATCTTCCAGATGCTACTGAATTGTAGATTGTACTTTCCTAGAGTAATCAATTTTATGTGCCAGTCTCTTTAACCCATTCAATTAATATGTTTTCAGGTGAAAGGGGACACACAAATCAAAACATATTACTCTATTGCATGGGATCTGCATCATTCTGGCTGTGCAAATCAAGATCAATTACCTTCCTTTTTTTCTGGCCAAAAACCTCAATGTGATTTATAAAGCAGTTTACTACCAGGTTGAGAAGAAAATATTTGCAAATGGCGAGACCACAAATGAAAACTTGCTGTGAATAATGGAATTCCTTTATAATTAATTATATATATATATATATATAATCTTGTTCTAAGGTACATTCATATACTAAACTTTCAGTCTCTGCCCATTAATGCCATAAAACACCTTAATGTGCAGGTGTATATTTCAAAGAAAAACATCTGTATAGTATTAGAAATTAGAATACTATTACAGTGATTAAGGTGTCAAATATTTGTATATGTTAAATAAACCAACATGCTAATAACATTTTTTTCCTTCATCCCTTTTGCGGAAGAACAGGAGTTAGATGTTTCCTCCTCAGTATATTTGATTTAATTTTCTTGAGGAGTTACAAAAGAGAAGTTTTTGCTCAAGAAATGTTGACTGTCCGAGAAGTAAGAAGTAGGCTAAGGTGCTGTTCTGAACTAGGGCTGGCAGGCGAGGTGAAAGAGATGGTGCAGGACTCTTTCTGGATCTCAAAAAGAAGGGCCCGACAAGAAACAGCTTAATAAAATAGCTATTTCAATAAGGCAGATGGGCTGTTGCTTGGCAGGACGTGTGCAGAGAAACTGAAAAAAAATTAAAATAGAGGCTAAGAAAAACAAAGAACATCTCTAAACCAAAGACAGGCCTATTTATTTATTTATTTTTGTCTGAGTAGCTTCAATCTATTTTCTCAGATAGAAAGCATTATTTCTGGCACTCTTCTTAATTTTCTTCTTAAAGAAAGAAGTTTTCTTTAAGTAAGAAAGTTTTCTTCTTAAAACTTCCTTTTTGGAAATATTCCTCCAAATTTACAACAGTTCGATGATCATAAGACTGAACCTCAACACAGGGCATGGTGTAACCAGATAACAGAAATAACAGCCCTCCACAGCTCAAGGCTTTGCTCTTTCTGTTAGCAGAGACTATACTGGAGCTCTGGGGTAGACACCAGTGAAAGGTTAGGAGGAACTGCTTGTTCCTACTCTTCTCCACCTAGTTAGGAGTGATGTTGAGCAACAAAGGCAGAAGAGATGTGAGATGGAGTTAGGAAAACTCAGTGGTACATGTTTTCTTTCCAGGAACTACCTTTTTTAATCCCTACCACCCCAGGACAGTTCTTGACAAGGACCAGCAGCTCACTGTAAATCTCTGCAACATCAGAACTTTTCTCTGGGCTGCCAGACTTTGCACTAACCAATGCCTTCCCCAAAGGCTGGTGTCCTTCAGTTTCTCTTTTGTTGCCACTAGTGGGTAACACAGCAGAAAAAATACCAGAAGGCGCTGGCCTCCTTTCAAGTCACTGCCAAATTACCAAGTGTTTATAACACTGCCAATTTTGCCAGCATGAAATGTAGCAAAAAATTAATTCCACATATGTGCAAATTTGGCATTTGATATCCATATCTTACAGCCTAATCCTTCTTAAAAATAACTGCCATTTTAGTGATGCTGAGTTAATATGACTTTCTTTTTGCAGAACATTTGTCCAGATCATTCTTACTATCTTCTTTCAAGCTTCTCAGATGCTGAATGTTGCAAAGCACCATGTAATTTATAATTCAATATAAAATTATGAACAATCTCAGAACATTGAACACATTATTGTAAACTGCACAAGGGAATTAAGGTTTTCTCCCCCATGGTCAAGTGCATCAGTTCCTTAGAGACTAAATATATTACACACAGGCCAGGTTAAGCAGATCCATTGTCAAGATGAATTCATGGACTTGATTTTGCTTTTACAATTTAATGATAAAGCTTCTACTCATTGCAATGGTTAACCATTTGCCCTTGCACCTATTAAAATGCACATTGACATAAGAACTCAGCAGGGCTCATAAGTAGAGGAGCCGGGAGGGGAAGAAAAATTTAAAGGAGAATTATTCTGAGCCCAACAGAAGCTAGGAGCCATTATCTTGAATGCAGCTGCTGACAGATTCTGCTGTCAGCTCTAGGGTAACCTTTTGTATATGATAGTGACCTCCAGGTCAAGGAAATCCTATAGCTGCTAAAAAGCAGCCATATGCCTATGAGGCATGGTGTGGATACTGCTCTACACACTGTCAGTGTTCTTAGTGCACTAACAGTCCTTAATGGCCCTGGTGACCAGCCCCACCTGGGATTTCAACCCAGGGGCCCATTAGAACCATTTCAACATCGTTCTGTTTGTGCCTGGTCATGGGCACCATTATTCCAGATCCTTGACCTCTGGATATCCTACCTTGACCTTGGACCTGCCTTATCACTATGGGCTTGCCTGTTGATCTGGACCCTCAGTTGTCCTCAAAGGACTGCCATTTCCAGGCCAGTAATGCTCATCTCTGCATGGGGCTGTGCCCCAGCTCACACAACCCCTGCCTTGCCTTGGTATCATGCTTGGTTCCTCATCTGCTGAGGAGCAGGTGGCCTTTTCTGCTCCCCAGCACAACAGCTTGACAGTCTGTCACATAGCTGTGTACTACTCTGTTCAAACCATCGTACATGCTATTGGTTATCAAGCACCTTAAAGGACAGAATTAAAATTGATGCATTGGCTGTGCAAACCTTCTAGATGGGGAGATGGCAGGGAGGTGGCAGGGGGAAAAAGACAGAAAGAAAAATACAAAAAACCAAAACAAAACAAAACAAAAATGCCACAAAGGTAAAATCAAATGAAATCTTGGATCAGTGTTTAATCTAAAATCATTAAAAAGACAGGAAGACATGAGTGAAGGAGAAAATTAATAAATACCAGAAATGACGGTGGCAAGATTTGAATGCATCTCAAATTTTAAATTATTGTTAGAGGCTCCTGGGATAGTTTAAAATGAATGTTAATGAAAAAAGCCTACCTTATGTAAGTAAATCCATGTGTCTAAAGGGTATGCAGGTCTGACATAATTAAATCGGCATAGTATAAAAATAAATATAAACTGTCCAGCTCACACATTATATAAAGTAACAGATCTTGTCAGATGAACACTGAAGTCAGGACATTATTGATTCTCAATAAGAAAAGTTACTTCTGGAACTCATTTCATACTCATTTTTCAAGCCCTCTGTAGGGCACCCTTTTATTACTGTATATACATCTTCTTCAGCATTTTGTAATAGTTGAAAAACATAATTCAGATGTGTGCTGTTTAATGAAAACATCAAAAAGCTCTCAATGTATCAGTACATGAACTTGGGTCTAAGCATCCTTTCTAGTTGAAAAGTCAGGGCAAAGATAGAAAACTCTGAAGGACATGGCTCATAAAATTAACTCTTCAAAGAAGATTGATAATTTTTTTTGTCCCTGTGGGGACTCCTTTTTGCAAATACACAACAGAAAGCAATATTTGTCAGCTGGAGTAGATCCATTAAAGAATGGGATTTTAAGGTCTTTATATTCTAGAAATTAAGTAGCAATGAAGAAAACAGACTAAGACATACATTGAATTCTAACCACACTACCACTGACAGCAGGAGACTTCAGAAAACATCTTGTTCTCTCCACAATTTTCTCCTAGGTTTTAAATCTGAAAATGAAAGGTGAAGGTTAATGGAACTAGGAATGATATTAAATGAAATTAATTTTTCAACTTCCATTTCACTAAGGTGTTAAAGGCCAGCATCTAATGTCAACTTCTTCATACCTGCCCCTAACCAGCTGAGAAAATGGCATGGCTCTTATTTGCTCTTGTTTTGCTACTGTTCATGTTAATCTGTGCAATAACATTTCCAGTCAGAACAAGGTCTTACTATATTGTGAGCAGCAAAATCCTAAAATGCAAAGTTCCTGCTGTAGAATGAATATACTCAAAGGCTAAAATATGATGAGAACACAATACACACACGCACAGACTACAAAACTAGAGTCAAAATTATTAAAATTCCTCTTCCACTGAAATTGTGTTTAATTACCGTCAGCTCTGTTATTTGCTAGAAATCACCTTGCAAGTTAAGACAAGTGGCATGAATTCCTAATACATGTAATTATTATACAAAGAATTCATATCACTTTTCCAGACTATAATTCCTCAGGTTTTTGTTTGCTCCTAACTTCAGCTCTAACAGGTCTCTTTTAAGGTCTTAATTAACTTTGCCTTTTATATACCATATATATATATATATTTATTATTATTATTATTATTT
Organism: Aythya ferina; assembly: GCF_964211825.1. NCBI lineage: Eukaryota > Metazoa > Chordata > Aves > Anseriformes > Anatidae > Aythya > Aythya ferina. Next base: position 86,340,292 of record NC_140297.1, read on the forward strand.
AACGTATCACTATTTTCCTGCTCACTGATAGAAGAATCTGCATCACTTTTTTTTCCCTGCTGCTTCCCAAGAGTATGAAACCTGGATGAGTTATCTCATCAAACATCACATTATTCTTTTGTCATATAACTAGTCATGTTTTCTTGTTGGTACATGATTGAACTTGCAGATGCTGCAGATGCCTCCCTGTCTCCTTGACACCTGTCATCTTTTTGTCCCCTCAGTGAAGGTGTTCAGTGCATTATTATTCCTGTCCAAAGAAAGTCCTTGGGAAGCATCTGTCAATAAGGTGTGTAAGATCAATGAAACACAAACTTATATTATACCTTTCTCTAGGCCACTACTCAGGAATGATGACATGAGTCACAAGGATAAGCCTATAATAGAAATAGTCTTGACATCTGCTATGCACAGTCAAATTTTATTGAAACTTATTCTGAGGATTCCAATCCTACAGTGAGCTCAGCACACATATGGAGATCCTTGAATCAGTACCTTTGTACAGTTGGTTGGAAGATTTGAAATAGCTGAACTTAGTGAAACTATTTAGAAAATATTTATTTTTTTGTTGTTGTTGTTGTTATTGGTGGTGGTGCTGCTGTTTATTTTTTCAGTCTCTGAAGTAAAACTTCTAAAAAACATTCTTCACCATTTTTATTACCTGGTACGTTTTATAGGGCAGAAGTTGAAAATCTGAACAAATAGTAAGGTAAGAAAAAAGTAAAGTTGAGATATGTTACTGACAATGACTGACGTTTTAAATGGAGATATATATCACTGATTATCACAAACAAGTGAAGGACAAATGCTGACAGGAGAGATCATCAAATTTTTGTCAGAAAATGATGACCTTCAGGATTTGTGCAGCGGCTTTTTCTAAGCATGTGATCACTGCTAAAGTTAGCTCAGCATTTCTGAACCACGTTAGATTGACAGGCACAGAGAAATAAATCCTCAGCATGGACTCACAAACACTCAACAGAGAAAGCTGTCTGGGATCAGCAATCTCAGGCCTCTTCTGCAGTGGTCAAGTGTTAGAGTGACAGAATCATTTAGTCTCCAAACTGCTTCAGTGCTTAACCTCTGCTGAAGCTGCTAAGTAGACATCAATACCAGTTCTAACATCTAATTGTATAATGTAGATATCTGTCAGCTGAGAGCTAGCCACCGTCTACATTTCAGGTAAGTCACAAAAGAGCCATCACCCAGCAAAATGCCTTGTTGACAAGCCTGCCCGAGTCCAGATTGAAATATACAATAGGCTTTCTTTATTGGTTTTTACCTTTTAAGATAATCTAAAAGATGTTGCATTGAGCACAAGTGAACAGAAAAGAACTCCCCAAACATCTCTGCAAAGAGGAGTAGTCACACAGGACTCTGAAATTGATAAGATTATTATGGTAGTGCATGACAAAGGGACTCAGAGGAAGGAAATGAATAGGTAAATGAAAAACCAGATCAACTGACCACAGAAACTGAATTTTATATATGGCTAGGTGATGTGTATGTTTGGAAGAGCAGGATAAGGCTGTGATAGTCATTGAAGGATATTATGAGAGCCTAAATGAAACATTTTGAATAAGATGGCAAAAATGGGTGTTCTGTGGGAATGCTGAAGGCTAAAAAATCAGTAGCACAGGGACATTCCATGAATATCAGATATAAACAAGCAATATACATGCAGAGTTCAAGTTTTGGTGTTCAAAGTTGTCAGCTGGAACAGAGATGGAAGATAAGAGATGTTATGAAAGGAGTGTAAGGAGTTAAGTTAGTCATATTTTAACTAAAAAGATGATGACTCATCCTGGGCTATGAATGGACTATTACGCTGAAAGCAAATGGCCCACGAGGCCATTTAGGGGCAGCGCTCAAAAACATAGCCATCGGAGGGCAGGAGAAAATCAGAAATATCCACCATAGCTAAAATCATGAAAGATGATCATATATTTGGGGCTCTGAGTTTTAGGCAGGAGCAGATGTTACAGGCAGTAAACATGTAGAATGCACATTTAGAGGAGGGAAGTCAGCACATACAAACTGTGCCTGAGGGACAGAATGGAAAATCAGATGAAGAAGCTGTACTTTACCTAAAATAATTCAATTTATATTTAAAGGAAAAAAAAAACAAAAAACAAAAAAAAAAAAAAACAAAAAACAAAAAACAAAACAAACAAACAAACAAAAAAAAAAAAAAACACAGAATTCAGCTGATCCTATAGTTCAGTATTGTATAAATTTCAGGTAATAAACAACACCCCTGAAATGTTCATCCACCTATTTCCTAGAGATAAATGCTGCTTGCACGTATACGTATGTGTTATATAAAAAGATGTCAAGTTTTGTCCACTCATATATCAAAAGAATAAAACCTAATGGAAAGGAGAAATAGCATACATGCCATAGAAGAGATTTTAACTTGTGATTACATAGAAGGTCAACTAGAATCTAGACTGGAGATTTAAAATGAAAGATGCTTTTGGACATTAAAGCATATGTGGAGTCAGAAAGAAACAGAGTAGGGACTGTTTCTTATCATCACCCACTAGGTAAGTCCAACAAATCTACACTTCTACTACCATCCAACAAAGCTACACTTGATCCAATTATTCAATATACTGAATCTAAGTCTTAGGATTTCATTGAATTCCTAAATATTGGTCCACTTACACTGTTTTTGTTTGTTTGTTTGTTTTGTTGTTTTTGTTTGTTTGTTTTTAAATCCTCTCTAAAAACTTCTAAGTTTTAAGCAAGGTAGTAATTAGAAAGAAATTCTCTTTCTGGACTTCAAAGTTTTTCTTAAACACCGTAGGCCAAACAAACATTTTCATTTTGATCTGCTTGATGCAGAAAATTACTACCAGAAGCACTACTTACTCCAGAATCATTTGACAGTCACCCTGTCCAAATTTTGTGTGGGTTTAGGGCCTTCACAAAGGAGGAATAATCTGGGGGGTGGAGGGGGGTTGAACATCTTTAGAGGAACCTTCTGATATTATACAAAATCAACACCAACACAAAACACAGCTTTCCATTGTAGTATGATTGGAGTTAATTTTGTGTTGGAAGAATCCAGAACAGTCTGTGGACCAGAAACAGTTCCACCTGTCAGCTGTCCTTCCATATTATTTGTAACTTCTTACATATTTATGCTCCAGCTCACTCCCCCATATAAATTACTTCTACATGTATTAAATTTAAATAAAGTCCTTTTTATCTGAAAAAGTATTCCAAGAATATTCTGTCTGAAAATAAATTGAAGTATTTAATTTCTTCCCCATGTTAACAGAAATTATTGATAATTAAAAAAAAAAAAAAAAAAAACTTCTGCTTCTCAGCTGACAAATAAATGGACTAACATGCAACTTCACAGGGTATTCAGCATTATATCCTTTTCACTTAAATGAGCTTGCCAATAATTTCATTAAGAACAACAAGCCTGCAGCTATTTGTTCTCAGTTATGGTTTCAATAAGCTTTGATTGACATATGTATACTTAGCTGAATTCAGCTGTACAGCACAGTGATCAATATATTGTGTAAGTCATATTTTAACAGCACATGACTCATAAGAAATTTGAAAAAATCTTAAAGATGAAGCCATTTGCTTTATATGCCTCTGAAAATATTCATGTTGCATCTATCTGTATTTAATGTGAAATCCTCAAACAAAGGCATTTCCAGAAACCATGCAATCTTCTATTATTCATTTTCGTTATACTAAAATTAACCTTCCCATTTCTCAAATTCCCAGACAAATTAATTCTTAGAGAAAGCAAGCAATTATTTTATCAAAATCACTGAACAAAACTGAGTTTGAGTGTTAGGTCTAGAATACAAAGCTGAGAGAAGATCAACTTAATTCTGTCCCACAGGGATTTTGCAGAGAATACTGAGCTCAGACACACACTATGGCAACTGGCATACAAGAAACATATTGTGAATTGTAAATACCATATCACAAAGCTGTTAGCGTCAGGCTGCAGGTTTTCTTTCTTTTCAGATAGGCCTTTCATGGATGGTTTCAGGAGGACAACACAGATATTATTCTTCCACATCTACCCCAGTTGAAAAGTTAGCCAAGACACAGCATTCCTGTGTTATTTGGTTTTGAGTCAATTCAGTCAGAAAAGCTAAGTCATTTAACAAACAAGAAAAACTTTTTGTATGCATGGCATTTTCCTTCAAGAAGTCAAAAGACTCCCGGGACTCGGATGCAAAGAACAGTCTCACCACTGCATGAAGAAAGGGGCAACGTTCCTCATGATTGATCTACTGCAAAACATTGATAAATAATAATCTTCTGTTTTAATAAGAAAATACGGACAAAGCAAACTGTTACTTCTGTGAAATGTTTTTGGATATGTAGGCAATAATGACAACAACAGGTCAATCCCTAAATACGGACGAACATGCTACAAGTATTAAGAATCAAATAAGTTAAGAGATTTAAAATGGGGATTGACATTGTTTTCTTTTAAACATACCTTTGCAGCAATATATTTCTATCACCTAGATAGAAATAGGAGGAAAGAGGAAAAGACTGGAAACATTACAAGAAATCTGTTTACTTAAACATTGTCAGTAAGATTGTAAACAATACATCTGGTGGCTGATAATGGTCAAAAAAGGCAATAACGTATCTCCAGATAAATCATGGGAAGCTCCTCTCAAGCATTTCATACAAGAATGGACGGAGGATTTAATTTGCCAGGATTTACTTGAATCTAGTAACCCCATCCACCTATGCTATGAGTGCTTGACTCACTTAGACATGCAGAGGCCTCCTTGAGACAGAAGAATCCCAGAAAAAGTTTTTTTCAGGAAGCAGACTGGCTGGCACAAACATGTTTTCACCAACTTCTTAACATCACTGAATGAGAAACATTTCTTTTCCACAATTTTCACATAATTAATTGCAAGTGGGTGTGCTAACTAACACCAATTCCAAACAAAACTAACTCCCTAAGGGTTAATCCCACAAATAAAATGCAAAATAGTATAATGTCAAACACTTATCAAGTGTTCAGGCTCAGCAGACAGTTGGGTCTTTGAGTTTTGTAAAACAGAGCAGAGATCTTTGAATTTCCTACTTTTTTCTTTTTTTTTTTTCATTATGATTATATTTAAATAAACCAAAGGGGGTTGGTATCATCCAACTGGTAGTTATAGAGAAGCTCCATACAACCAGTTATGCCCTGGGTAAAGTGTATGCATAAATATTTATAGGCCATCTGAACACACAAATGTCAAATTTTGCTGATTCAGTTCTGTGGACAAAAGTGTTTCAGCTACAAAAGCAAGTTCTTAATTAGCCTGACATTTTAGGATGTAATTGTGACTACAGTGAAACCTTTCAAATCAGCAGCTCTGTAAAAATTATATGTGAAGTAAACATATGGAGAATCACGAACACTTATGATACTTAAAGACAGCCTAACACCTATCCCATCTACTTTATTTTGATATGATTATAATTCAGAGCCAACTGATACACTCTAATAAATTTAAGATTCAACATTTGCTAGCATGTAATATTTTAATGTAGTATTTAAAAAAATATATTCCAATTACACTTGACTATCCATTCCTATTATGTTTAATGAGGCAGAGACAGTGAACTAAAAAGCTAAATATTAAAAAAAAAAAAAGTGCTAATATTGAAATACACAGTTATATATATACTTTATGTGCTATATTGTTTTAAAAGTTCTATATACATGAGAAACAAAACAATTTGGGGTGCATGACCCTTTCCAAATGAAGTATTAATAATAAATATATTTATTAAATATATACTTTGAGAATAAGCACACTATCAAATAATACTTTTGGTATAGCTCTTCTGAACTACCTTAATTCTCACTATCATATTCCCAGCTAACCAGTGGCATACATTTCCTTATTGTTCCTTTCAAGTTAACTGCTTGCAAATTAAGTTGACATATAAATAAATGACAGTCTATCTATTCAACAACCATATCTTTTAGGATGCAGGGTCTTATCATTTATCTGTGAAAAATTAATGTGAATGAAATCAAAATTGTTCTGCTTTCCAAAATAAATTAAGAACACTTTTAGTTTAGAACAAACATTAATTAATTTCCCAAATGAGAAATCTGTGTATGTGTATTTTTGGTGAATTAAATATTTGCCATAGAAGACACTTCTTGCTTGGTGAATTTAAACATATCTAATGCTTTTTTTGGCTCTTTTAATTTTTAAATAAATGTCTTATGTATTATATTTGGATACATGAAATAGCAATTAGGCAAAGTCATTAGCAGTGTGACCTTTTTGTCCCTGGCACATTCCCTCTAATTGTTAATGGTCAATTTCCATCAGCTTTGGCATGAAATGTATCAAACTGAAAGTGCATTATGAATGACTTGGTCTGTATTTTCTGTTTATAACACTGAAAAGCCACGTGTCCCCAGATTGCTGACAGTCTTTATGGACTTTCCTTTAGGGAAGGGATTGGGAGCCTGAGGTATGACCAGCAACTTTTACAGCAGTTTTTACACTTCTCCCTTCTTTAAAGTACAATACAGAAATGCAGCTTTGGGGATTTAGACTCGAATAGCTGCAAAATCTGATAGAATAGCATCTCAATCCTTCACATGGAATTGCTATATGCTTGAGAAGACTACAGACATTTAGAAAAATCTATATTAAATTTGCATACCAGAATCTTTTTTCCTCTCCCTTCTTCCCAAGACCTTATGGAAGTTGGTTCCCCGGATATATTCCTCAAACACGTTTCATCAGATTTTCCAGCAGTTTTCACTTGATGGTTTCTCTGGTGATATTGAAGAATGGGACAGCCTGAATTACTTTAATTTTTCAGATGTGGTGTTAATAAAATTGCCTACTACTGATTGCTATACAATGTCTCTGGGTTTTTCCTTTTTAATTTGCTTAGCTAAATTAATAGCAGCTAAGTTCATGTCCTGGTTCATTTTTTTTCTCTGTGCTCATAATTTAATACATTTGCATAAAGCAAAGAGGGAAACATTGACTAAACTTTAAGCAATTTTAATAACCCCTAAGGACACATTATGATTATGCTAAGAGACCCAAGGGCAGGTGCTTATATTAAATAATCATATTCATGCTATGGGGCAATGGATTCATGTTTGGATTAACCTGTCACAGGAAACCTAAGGCACAGACTTGTGTGCTGTTTTTCCCCTCTTATAACTCAGATGCAATTCTTAAAGCATTTTCAACTATTGGTGAAGGAAGTCTTATTTCCTTTTATATATATATTTTTTAAAATATTTTGATGGAAATAAAAAACAAACAAACAAACAAACAAACAAACAAACATTGTCTTCAGATAACTGTGTTCTGAAATAATTGATTTTCACTAACCAGCCAGGTGAACTAGATCACAGGTAGGAATCTTGCATTGGTTTCTTGATTTGCCTAGTTGCTGTCCCTTTTGTACTCACATCTCATAACTATCGAATCTCCTCCTGATCCCCTTCGCAGACCAGTTCTTTCTTTCAATCTCTTCTTTTGGCTAGTTCCATTCTTCTACTGGCAGGGGAAATCCTTCCTGTCTTTACTTTTTTTGTGCCTAGCATGTCTTTGCTGAAATCAGTAGTCTTGTTAACTCTGGTATTTTAGTAATAGGCATAGCCTAAAGCACCTGATTAAAACTCTTCAAATATATGTAGGTGATTATTAATTAAAGTTACTAAATCAATGTAATTTTTATAAACTCATTAGAGCAATCTCATTTCTTGCAGCAAATGTCACTTTTCTGGTACTACCAAAAAGGATAAACCATATTGCATACTGTATTTTGGAAGTTGTCAGCAGAGAACATGCTCTGTACAACACCCATTGACCTGTTTGAAATTCCTCGCTTTTATTTAGGATTTTGGGGTTATGTGAGAAACTAAGTTGTGTTTTTGCAGTAGAGAACTAATTTTCTGTATTCCAAGGTAGTTGTGTAGTCATGATAAGGAGAAATACTAGATAAGTGGACAGAAGACGGCCTCATTGTTCCAAAATAAGGTGGAAGCTTGAGAAAAACAGGATGAGCAGTGTGAGAATGGTAAAACAAAGATCACAAGTTCTCATAACATAAGAAAGGGGAAAAAAAGGGGGAAGAGGAGAAATTAAAGGGTTGAAAAAAGAATTTGTACAAATATGGTATGGAAGAGCATCGAGTAGCTTGTGAACCTGTAGTACTCAGCCAATGAGGACACAGGGGAGGTGATCAAGTGTTGGGTAATAGGGAATAGAAGGTTATGATTTGTTTACTAAAATGTGCATCTAATTGGCAGAACGCCCACCATTGCAATAGCGAATAAATTAGCTTCACAGAAGATCCTGTCTGAAGAAAATGATTTGAGATTTTTCTCACAGTTAGGATCTTATGCAGGAGACCAAAGCAAATCCAGTTTCAGTCCGGAAAAATAAATAAATAAATAAATAATAATAAATGGATAATTTAATAGTGATTCATCGCAGTGACAATTTTTTTCTTTAAAGGAGTGGTGTTTCTGTTATGTTTTACTAAAAGATAACTGCTGCAAAAATCTAGCATAAGAAGAATAGGAATAGTGACACTGTGTCTTTTCTTCCAGTTGATTTCAACATCTCATTGTACCATGTAGATAATTGGTTTCTATCATACTGGGACATTCCATGACTGAGGAGGAAACAGGGGTACATTTACAAACATTTCACCAAAGTTTAATCATAAGCATAAGACCTCTCTTCCAGTGGAGAAATGAGAGCTAACCATTAGAATATGCAGCACCTTATGTATAATTTGCAACAAAACACCATGCAAACACATCCAATCATATCATTACTACAGTCCTGACTTCGCCAACCACCTTCCCACAGTTCCATGCAAAGCAAAGCTTCCAGCATGGGAGAGGTGCAGGCATTAGGTTCATTCCAGTCCTCTGTTTATGTGTCCCTTAGAACTTGCTCACCTCCAGTAGTGATGTTTACTCAAAACGGAGTTTGGGGTAGTTTTATCATATAATCTGCTTGTTGTTCCTAGTACATCCTGCAAAAGTGCTCAGGCAGGTTTTGACAGAGACAAAGCAATAGGTTATTACCTTCTAAGCAGAACAGTTAGCTCTTCCCTTACGGTTGAGCATTTTGTCACATTTTCCATTGTCCATGACATTATTTTTTCATCTGTTCAGATTTATGCCCTCAGTTTCATGTTGAAGCATCATGTCATCTTGTCAGCATTGTCCATCTGCTTTCTCCTTCTCACTTGTCTTATTTTTATTTTTTTTTCAAGAGCTGAGCCCTGTACATGAGATTATCATGTACATTGGCATGGTTATCATGCCAATCGCATACTTATCTTAAAGCATAAATGCACAGATTCTTACCAAAGTAAGGACATTTGTTGTTAGGCAGCCTGATACAGGAATCTATAAAGTAAAATTTCTGTGCTGTAAGCAGATTAGTTTTTTAAAATTTACTGTATTTGTACCTCTTCCTTAGTCCTTTTGGTTATAGTTTAGGACAGGCTGTGCACTAAATGACAGTTTATATGTGATTTCTGTTTTTCAGTGGAGACAGTGAATGCCCATTCTTGCAGAACTGCATTTCTTACTTCATCTTAGAATGAATGTATGAATATTAGTTCTATTGGTGTTACATTTATCTCCTCTCTCTCTCAAGTTTCATTAATTGTTCTTTCCCCAATTTTTACCGTCTTTTATATACACAAGTAGCGTGTGCAATGTACTGATTAAAGTCTGTAGGCATCACTTCCCTTCCTCTGGTTTCACTTCTTTGTTCAGGTTCCATACCAATACTACCATGTTACATAGTGCCAAGAGATATTCTAAGGTGATGGAATCATATTTCTGTGCAGTTAATTTGCTAGAATGGTCCCTGATATAGCTTGGGCCAACTAGCATGGTCATAAACAATTCTGTATGGTTCAGGAATTAAAATGGACAAGGTGTTATTCCTAGTAGAGAATTAAAATGTGGCCACCCCATTTTAAAGAATAGACATTAAAGATGGACAGTAATGTTCAGATAAGACCCTAGTGGTAAGTAGAAGTGAATTATTATTGTTTATTGTTTTTGTTTTGGGTTAGGTTAGTTGTTTTTTTTGGCTGAAGTCTGGAAATGCTGATTATTCCTCACATTTTCAATTTAACTGATGACTTTTGTGTCTATAAAATATTGGCTTTAAATTTGTTATAGCTCTTTGTGATATTCTTTCATTTTCTGGTCATCAACTTTCTTCAATTGTCAACAAATAATCTTCAGTGGCTTTTTTCTAAAATCTGAGTAGGCTCCTTGATCTTTGGAGGTCCTTTATATCTTTGTCCTATCTTTATCATCTTTATATTTTATCTTCATTTTATTATTTTTTTTTCTCTTTACACTAAGTAATGTAGCACTCCTTCTCTCTCCCTATCATTTCAGTAAGTGCTGTTTGAGGAGTTGGTGGCAATAAATTAATACCATAAGTATTATGAAATGGACAGAAGTACATTGAATTGCTGTTTAGTATTAGTGAAAGAAGTGGAATCACTTTTCTCCTAGACTTTACATGGCATTGCATTTTTGTACAAGACATGTTTTTTTCAGTCGGAGCTTTCTGCCACACAGATCAAAGCAGACCATGGATTTAGAGATGGTACATCTGTCACTGCTTTTATGAGGTCCTTCCCCATGCAGTCAGCCAGCTGCTTAGATATGTGTCTGTCATTCTTTGTATCCATGCCTTCTTTTAGATGTACAGATAGAGCAGAAGTAGACTAGACCAGTTAAACATCACATAAGACCTTTTCCGTTTCCACCTGACAAATGCTTTCCTGAATAATGCAGCACTAATTTGCATAGATATAACTACCAGCTTTACTTTCATTATAGATTTGTGCTATAGCAGGGTCATGGATTCGTTCTGGGACATTGGGAAAGGGTGTGTTCAGTTTCACATTTTCTCATCATTGGCTTCCAGAGTTAGGGACTACTACTTAGCTGACAACTGAAATTTCCATTGTCTTGCCATTTCTCCTCTCTTAGACTGCAGAGATTCTGACTGTTCCTTTTCCTGAGAGATGGTGGGCTGATTCATAGTTCACTCTTGGGGGTGGGGAGGCATTGCAAATGTTATCTGCATAGTCTCATTTTTCAAGTTTTCCTTCTTGGGCTTTCTGAAATTCTTATTTTATTTGTTCAATACTTCACCTAGTTTTGACTATTTTCAATATTCATCTGGATTTCTTCCATCATTTAACTTACAGCAGTCCCTCAAAACATCAGGGAAAGTGTCATGCTCTGCCTGGATGCCACAATTCATTAATCCTTCACGTGCATTTTAAAACTCTTTTTGAGTGCACATTTACTCTCTCGGACTTGCTTGCTGGACATTTCATAATTTGTCTTAGTTCCAGCACATGCTATTAGTTTAAATTAGAGCTGCTGTAAGCAATTCATCGACATGCTGAAGTCTGATGAAAAAAGCTCCTTCATATTCTTGTGTAATATAATATTCTCCCACTGTGTTTCACAAGCAGGAGGTACTGCAGAAAGTAGAGTCTGAGGAAAAGGAGACCTCTGTGAAGTTTACTGAGACAGTGTTACTGGAGCTGGAGACCAAATAGTCTGGAATCAGCCAGTTCCATAGCGCCATGCTGAATTAGTTCCAAGGCCTAATCCCCTTTTTCTGCATCTGTTTATTAAAACAGGCTGTTTCCTAACTCTTTGGAATTCCTAACTCTTTGGAAATTTGTTTCCTAATTCTTTGGAATCTACCTGAAAAAAAAAAAAAGATAAATAAAAATAAAGAGAAAGAGAGAGAGAGAAAGAAAAAGGGGAAGAGGAAGAAAGGACTATTCTGCAGCCATATTGCCAAGCTTTCTGTTTTATTTAGCCCAGCACAAATTATTCTACCAATGTCTAATGCTCATTATCTCCATTCTACAGGCTGCTTAAATACCAAAGCTTAAAGTATCAGGCAGCAATCTGAAATCCATTCTTATCCAAAAATTGCTTGACTGTGAGAATGAAAAGCTGTGATATTAAGATGAAAGAGCTAGAATAGAACAGAGTGGATTAGAATAGAATATAATAGAACAGAACAGAATAGAATAGTTCAGTTAGAAGGTACGTTCAAAGATCATCTAACCCAACTGCCTGATCACTTCAGGGCTAACTGAAAGTTAAAGCATATTATTCAGGGCATTATCCAAATGATGCTTGAACAGTGATTGGCATGAGGCATCAACCACCTCACTAAGAAGCAGGACCTAGGCTTGACTACCCTCACAGTAAAGAATTTTTTCCTCACATCCGGTCTGATCATCCCCTCGTGTAGCTTTGTGCTGTTCCCATTCATCCTGTCATCAGTGACCAGGGAGAAGAGACCAGCACTTCCCTCTGCACTTCCCCTCTTTGGGAAGCTGTAGAGAGCAATGAAATCACAGAATCACAGAATCACAGAATCACAGAATCACAGAATTTCTAGGTTGGAAGAGACCTCAAGATCATCAAGTCCAACCTCTGACCTAACGCTAGCAGTCCACACTAAACCATTTCCCTAAGCTCTACATCTAAACGTTTTTTGAAGACTTCCAGGGATGGTGACTCCACCACTTCCCTGGGCAGCCTGTTCCAATGCCTCACAACCCTTTCAGTGAAGAAGTTCTTCCTAACATCTAACCAAAACTCCCCTGGCTCAACTTAAGCCCATTCTCCCTCGTCCTGTCACCAGGCACGTGGGAGAACAGACCAACCCCCACCTCGCTACAGCCTCCCTTGAGGTACCCATAGAGAGCGATAAGGTCGCCCCTGAGCCTCCTCTTCTCCAGGCTGAACAAGCCCAGCTCCCTCAGCCGCTCCTCGTAGGACTTGTTCTCCAAGCCCCTCACCAGCTTCGTCGCCCTTCTCTGCACCCGCTCAAGCACCTCCATGTCCTTCTTGTAGCGAGGGGCCCAAAACTGAACACAGTACTCGAGGTGCGGCCTCACCAGAGCTGAGTACAGGGGGACGATCACCTCCCTAGCCCTGCTGGTCACACTGTTTCTGATACAAGCCAGGATGCCATTGGCCTTCTTGGCCACCTGATCACACTGCTGGCTCATATTCAGCCGACTATCCACCATCACTCCCAGGTCCTTCTCTGCCTGGCAGCTCTCCAACCATTCCTCTCCCAGCCTATAGCTCTGCTTGGGGTTATTGCGCCCCAGGTGCAGGACCCGGCACTTGGCCTTGTTGAACTTCATGCAGCTGACCTCAGCCCATCGGTGCAGCCTGTCCAGATCCTCCTGCAGAGCTTTCCTACCCTCAAGCAGATCGACACATGCGCATATCTTGGTGTCATCTGCAAACTTACTGAGGGTGCACTCAATGCCCTCGTCCAGATCATTGATGAAGATATTAAAGAGGACCGGCCCCAGCACCGAGCCCTGGGGGACGCCACTAGTGACTGGCCTCCAACTGGACTTGGCTCCATTCACCACGACTCTTTGGGCCCGGCTATCCAGCCAGTTTCTAACCCAACGAAGCGTGCGCCAGTCCAAGCCTAGGGCAGCCAGTTTCACCTCTCAGCCTCCTTTTATCCAGACAAGAAAATCCAAGTGTACACAGCCTTTCCTTCATAGAACATGCCTTCCAGCTCTTTTACCAGCTTTGTTGCCCTTCTCTGGACACATTCAAGGACCTTAACATCTTTTCTACATTGTGCAGCCCAGACCTGCACAGAGTGCTTAAGGTGAGGTTGCAACAGTGCATATATATATATATATATCTAGTGGGATAGTCACCTCTTTTGATCAGCTGGCTATGCAGTGTTTAATGCACCCCAAAACACAGTTTGCCCTCTTGGCTGCCAGTGCACACAGCTGGCTCATGCTGAGCCTGCTGTCACCAGCACCCCCAGGCCCCTTTCTGCTGAGATGCTCTCCAGTTCTGTACCTGTGTCTGGCAGTACTCTATCCCAGGTGCAGAACACTACTCTGTTGAATTTCATGCCATCATAGCTAACACTGTGAATTACGTAATGTCTTCAAGAATGTTTGATATTGATGAGCGATTTCAACAAATAAGTGAGAATCATATTGAGCCATGTGTTCTTGCAATCAATGTAACAAATTTGCCTTCTGGCAGCCAAACTCCTGAATAAAAAGAGAAGAGCCTCTATCACAATTCAAGTGTGACAGCCAGCTACGCACCCCTCCTTCCCCCCACTCCACCCCCTCTCCCCCCCACTCAAAAAAAGCCTTAGAAATCACAAGAAGTTCTTCTACAAAATTTTGTCTTACTATGTCTTCTCTTCCTGCAGTTTGGGTGTGTTGGACAATAAAGTCATTGTTTCCTGACTAGTGACTCAAGAATGTATTTGAATACAGCAATTTCCATAGAAATCCTTGCAGTTCCTGAAAAGTTCTTTTTTCTTTTTTTCCCCTTGTGTGTTTATGCTTGTTGTAGGAATTGGTAGTGACTAGCTGATCTTTAATGATCTTTCAGGCACTGTTACTACATGAAACTCATACACGTATGAGAAAGAACTTCATGCACATGGCAGAACATGAATAATTTCCTCATTTCATGTTCATTGTTTTCTTTCTCTTTTTTTTTTTTTTTTTGTAATTTCTAAAATTTTATTTGACCAAGTTCCTCTCTGCCATTCAATAGCCATTTTTTTGCCAAAGACTCAGGTAATGGTATCTGTCTCACCTATTTAAAAGACTTCTACAATGTAGACACCTGTATATGAACAACCTTCCTAGAGCTCATCCTTAAGAAATGAGAAGAAAGATGTACTTCTCATAAACAATTTATCTCATCCCAGGGTAGACATCAGATGAATCACACATCATATGAGCCTTACTGTCCTCAAAAAAGGAATATAGGCAACTAACTCAGACACATATATCTAAAATCAAATAAATCAAAATCTTCCTTAGGATTGTTCTGTTGTAAGATTAAATGGAGACTAAGAATAGTCTTTCCATACTTGGATAATTAAATACACTTAGTGTGCAGACTGTAACTAACAGGCTTTCAATAGATTAAAAGCTTGGAAGAAAAAGAGCCCCAGAACTAAAATGAGCAAAACCAGGACTTAAAGTAGAAAGAAGATAACCAGGCTGCCCATCCTCAAAGACAAGTCATAAAGGAGTACAGGAGATCATTTAGACCCAGAAGAAAAGAAGGGACCAAATAAAACATTTTCATACTCCTTCAGGTAGATGAACTGCATGGAGAAGTACAAGACATTCTTATTTTACTGCATATGGTTATCTTTTCAATGTGATGAACATGTGATCACACACATGAGCATGTGATGTACATGTACACATGACAGGTAGCTCATGATTATCATGGGAAAGGACTTGAACTATAGGCCCAGAGGAGTTCTGCAGAGACATGGAAGTTTTTTCTACTTCTATACGCTGTCCAGCCTTCTAAGCCTGGCAGCTCCAGTTCTGCTGAAAAAGAGGAAACTGGAGAGGTTTATCGGTACATCTTCCAGGGAAATCAAAAAACAGTCACTGTCAGGCTAGCAGCTCCAATGTACCCATGTGAAACTTAAGACAAAAATTTGTGATATATGTGTGGGCATCATTATAAACATTAAAAAGGAGTTAACGGTCTACAAATGTTTTAATGAGCCATGAAAGGCTTTTAAATAACAGTACCAAAAAGTCAAAGATACACAGGTGACATCTTTATCAACTGGCCCAGAAATTTGGATTCCCTTACTGTTTTCCCCATAAATTCAATTATTAGCCCCCTCTTGTCAAACTATCTCCAAAATACTATTGCACCAACCTCTTTAAACAGTACAGTCTGCATAAACAATGGCAGCCTACAAACTACAATATATAGGAAACCTGCATGTCAGAACACATATCTATATATACAAGGTATAATCTTTCCATGAAAGTGAGAAGGTAGAGGTTTGCCTTTTCATACTACTGCATTTAATCTGCGATGGCCACCTGAGTAGTTGAAAGAGGACTTTTATCCAACAAAGATTCTCTAGAGGAACAGGCCAGATTTCTAAAAGACACCTGAACACCACATGAAGTATTAACTAACTGTAAGAAAAAATAAATCCCACTTGGCACATAACATTCTACCCTGGAACTTGTATAGAAAGTCATTTAATAGAGCCTTTATTGGAAGAAAATCCTGGAAATAAATCTTCCCCCAGACATATTCCTGAGCCTTTGGGCTCATTTAGCAGAAGCAAATTCTCCATAATCCAAAGTGCACTGAATATAGACAGTGCCTATGCAACAAAAGTGATTTTCACTAACATGTCTGTACTACTCACTATGAATAAGCTCTCCAGCCGAACTGTTAGCTGCTGTAGATGCTGCACCTGCACATGGAGAAATGTCAAATGTTTCACACAGAGCACCAGATGTCACCACAGTATATATGGTTGATGCTAGGCAGCCATTATGCACCAACATGAACTCATACATCCAGTCTATACAAAACAGAAATGTACAGATATCAAGGGAAGGCATTTCCCAGAAAACAGTCACTCCATCTCCAATTTTGTGGATGTGTTCTAATCTCCACAAAGGAAACGTACGAAAAACCTTCTAAAGACAACCCTGAACCCTCTCTTTATAGCATATTATAATGACTCACCCCAGCATTAACCTCTCTATGTTCCACAGATTCTACCTTTCTCTTTCCCCTAGGTGGTAAGTACCTATTCATCTCTCTAGACTTCTGTTGTTTTTACATTCCCTGATTGCCTTTCTCCTTTCTCAATTCTTTTAACCCTCCCAATGTTCCCTCTGTACCACAGGTTACAAGACCTATTTTTCTCAAAGACAGTTTAGCTGATATATAATTAGCTAAATTCTGACTAATTGTTCTTACCTTGCATTTTGTTTTGAAAGCTCCTACTTCTATTTTGAGACTTGGCAGAGGAATTGCATGTCCCAGATTTTATTTTATTTCATGTTTTTCTCAAGAATATTAGTAGGTCTAATAAAGAATACTATCTCTGCCTAGAAAAACCTGTCCTGCTGATGGATTCTTGATCTTTATGATATGGTGTAAATCCATGTTGCATTTTCTTCTGAGATATTGTATGTGGTATGGGTTTCTCTATTTAAAAAGAAAAATAGAATTTGAAAGGCAAAATAGCATTAATAATCAGACAATCAAGGATTTGAAAGAGATGCCACACAGAGAATGAATCAGTAGATTAAATAGCTTGAAGAGGCTAGAAGAGGCTAAAGAGATGACAGAGGAGGATGGATATAAAATCATGTGTGACATGGAGAAGGTGAACAGTAAATAGTTAATCCATATTCCAGTATAAGAGCATGGGCAACAAATATCCCTTACAACACAAGACTAAGGGAAATGCTTCTCTTTGAGTGGAATGCAAAGCTGAGATGTGAAACTCCTCACCTGAGGATAACTTTGGGGTGGTAGGTTTAGACTGCCAAGATCTAAATCTCCAGTACTCTAAATCTCTCAGGACTTTAAACCCCAAAAGTTTGTTTGTTTGTTTGTTTTTTATTTGCTTGTTTGTTTTTTTCTCCAAAAGAAAGAGCAGAGGGAGTGGTACTTGCCTTCTGACAAGATATATACCACTTTGAACCAGTATGTTTGAAGTATATACATGTATAAAGCAATTCCACAAACTGTCACAATCCAGGCATCCTTAACACCTTTAAAAATGATGAATGAGATACAGAAAGATGATGTCAGCTTGCTTTTCCTAATATTTACTATGTCTTAAGAAGACAAATCATCCTATATATTAATTGATTAAACACTCCATAAATGCTTAAAATTAGAATTCTCAACCTGCATTACTTCTAAACATTAATAATGTTACTCATGGGCTCCAGAATTTTTTTATGTTTTAGTTTTTTGAAAAAACTCAGTTGTTATGAGCTCACCTAGACTGGAACAGACTATTTGTGTTATTCATGTTGAGAAGGTGTATTTTTGTGCCCTTTAGAGTTACTAAGAGTGCACCCTAGGGGCACTAGGTGCTAGGTGCCTTTTCTGGTCCATGGCTGAATAGTGTAATTTTCCTAGTCCTAAAACAGGATAGGTTTTTTCTTCAGTACCTACACATATATGCAAGTATACATACACATATACACATACAGGCATCTGTGTGGTTGTCCACTGTTCACCCTGTGATGCCCACTGTTCACTCTGTAATAAGTTTAGGCACCTCTGAGTCTACCTCTTCCTGGAGGTTTTCAGAGAAAGGAGACAGAGTGCAGAATTATGTGTTTTGTGTGCCTGCTCTCTTCAGTAACTGGGAGTGGATGAGGAACATGTTCAAACTGAATTAACTAACATAGTCACACAGAAAACATTCTCATACCAAAGCTAACCTACAAAATTGTGAAGGCAATGAAGCATTACATCCATCAAGCATATTTTTATATAAGTACTTTGAAAGCAATTCTAATAAGCCTTATTGTTTCAAAAATACATTTTAAATTGTACTATATGTTTCATGCTAGGCAGACAGGTTTTATTTGTCTAGAACACTGATATTGTCTGGGGTTTCCTTATGATGATGTAATTATAGTAACTTGTCTCTGTAACAAAGTAAACTGGATTAACTAATTATACAAATGTACATGTAAGATAGCAAAGTCAACAGAAGTTACAAATTGCCACTCCGTTCAAAATTACATCTACGGGATGATAGTAGTCCCTCTTAGTTATGTGACAAAGAGCAGATTTCAAATGAATTATTAAATCCAAAAGTTCTACCATTTCAGTCAGTTTATTAATCAGTCTAGCCTTAATAATCTGCTGTTCCATAAGGGCTACAAAAATCTTCAAGATGAAAACCTACTTCCCTCAGTGAAGTCTGGGTTTGAGAAAGAACAAAAAAAATTCAAAACAAAATTTCTCTAGTCTTCAAGCCTTAATTTTTAGGAGGTCATTACAATGATATATGCTTTTATATCATAATATATGAGAAGTATTAGAACTATTTCCTATTAAGACATAATTGGAAAGTAAATAAATATGAGTAGAATGCTCTTTCAGTCTGGTATTAGCCTAATATTCAGACATGCAGTGGAAGAAGTTTTCTGTGATATTTTGTGAGTGGGCATCAATGCAGAAAGTAATTTATATATGTGTTATTATTTGTCTTTTTAATCATGTGATTAAAATCAAAATTTTAATCAAAATTTTAAAATCAAAATAAAATTAAAATTTTATTCATGTTTTGGTCTAACATTAAATCTATTTGATCCATCACTACTGAATGCTTTGTGGTTTGCTAGACAGTCTTCTGTATAAAACAGTAATAGGATCAGAATATTGAGCTTGTTTCATTTAATTATGTTATATAATTGTGTCAGATGGGTATCATGCAGTGTGTTTGTAATCACATTAAATCACTGTATGGGTTCTGTTTCAGCATAGCAGATCATTTTCTGATATTTTAAAAAGCATCACTTTAAAAACATAGATCTGAACATATAGGAACACTTACATCTCTGGGGAAATGAACACGATTTAGAAGGCTGGTGCTTTATTTAAACCAATATTAAATTTCTATTTGAACTTATATTTCAGAGAATACACAAAATGAGGTTAATACTACCCAGAGGACTACTAGTAGTTTTTCAGACATTAAAGCAAAACATATGTGAAACTGAAGTAAAAAAGAACAATGTAAGAAACAGAAAATACCTGCTGCAAGTTATCAGAAGTGATGTACTGATATAATGCTATAATACTTGTGTACACAGGACTGGGGAAAAATCAGTCCACTAGGTTTCTGCACATTTCAGATAATATTTGGAAAATAGTAATAATAATATGCCCCAATATTTCAAACACCTTTTACTAATAAATTTAGATTTCTTTTTGAGAGGATCACCCAAATGCAAGTATTTGCTTCCCCAAGTGCTTTGAAATCCTATGGTGCATTTATTCTACACACAGATATAGTAAACAATTTTGCATAAGCACTTTGTCTTTCTAATAACAGGAATAAAAATACTGGATTAACACACTTTGAATAGCCCTAAGAGCAGGTCAAATCCATAACTGTATTTGATGAACTCATTATCATTTTGTGTTTTTTTATATGGTATCAACACTCCTTAGAGGAATGAACAAATGTTACATCACTCCCCCTTTCTCTACTTATACATTGAAGAAATTATTTAACTTGTTAAGAGCCACGTGCTATTCCTTGTCCAAAGTATCAGTCTCCTAAATATTAGAAGACAGTACTTATGCAGTCTTCATGTTTTTCCATAGATCTTCTGTCCAGCTTTAAAAAGCCTTGGCTGAGTATTCTGCATATCAAAACTCTCCTTTTCACTCATTCACACTCCACATCACAAGAGAAGCATGACAGAAAATGGTCCTTACATTTCCAGTTTTCTGAGCATGAAACACATCATTTGCTATGAGATGTCTGAGTTCAAGGATAAGGAACCTCTCAAAACAAGAACACTTAAAGCAGGGAACCTTTACTCTTACTCTTTTTTTTTTGTCTATTTTTTCATTATTCAAAACTTCCTTTCGATAGTACTGTTTTATTTCTTTATCCTTGAGACAGGTCCTAGTTCAACTTGTGTAAAGAGGAACTAGTTCTGTGATATATCAGAAGTCAAATTTTTATTTCTTTTTTCCTCGTTTTTATTATTATTTATTTCATACTGGTTTTAAAGATATTTTACAAAGAGGTTTTTAAAAATAAAAATTCCAGTGGAAACTCCTTCAACAAACTAACTAAAGGATGCTGAATAGCATCCTTTATATCATCCTCTATACATTCACACCTACCATTTTTTAGAAAAGCAGATTACCCAAATGGGAAAAAAAATGAGACATTTCTTATGTAGAAACTACTTTTGTTTTGTCTTTATCTTTTTATGTACATTTTTTAAAATTAAATACTTTACTTCTCAGTTGATACTAGACCAGATATTTCAGCCAGGAATATAATGGTTTGAGGAAGTTATTTGAAACTAAGAACAGGGTTTAAGATGAAAATGCCAGCTCAGATATGAACTACAGCTAGTTGCCATGATGTTGCATTAAAGCAACATAGTTACATATTTCCAGAGAGTACTTTCTCACAACTGTTTTTTATGGCAATTAAACACTATGAATTCAAAAGAAGTCACTTAGTATCTGTGAAGCTGTGCTGCCATTTCAGAATAAAAAATTAAATAATACTGCAGTTAGACTATTAAGTAAGGTCTAATAGAAATAAATAGTTTCAAAGTCGATGGAAATTACTGGCATAGTTGAAGCATTTAACTACTCTTAGGGTTTTTTCTTCAAGATGCTTGCGTAGTGTAACAAAAAGATCATTTCTTAAGGAATACTACTTTGTTGAACACACGCTGAAATTAGAAAGCCTTCTAAGGTAGCTTGAATCAACAGCCTATCTTCATATGAAGGAATTTGTAGCTCTACATATATGAAACATCAGTGTCACAGAAGTTAGAGCTATGTTAGTGAAGACTTCCATAGCTCACAATGAATTAAATAATACTGTTACTCGTTACCCCTCAGGTGAAAAGACAGTAGAAAATCACATTAAATAATAATTTTAATATAAACATATTCAATTTCATCTTGACCAGTAACTAGAGAGCCATCCAGCAGAAATCAGTAATATAAGAATATTGCTTCATCTTCAGCAATTAAAGAGTTATTAAATACAGTTTATATTCCATGGCAAAGATATTGCAGAGGCAAGAGCAGAAACTCCGTATCAAAGGCATAAAGAACACATCCTCTTTCAGAGAACAGTGTGTTGGTTGTGCAATTGTACATAATGTTCGTGTTAGCTATTCAGTGGCTCTAAGGAATGCTTGTGAGCAACTCTGAAGCAATCAATGCCTCATAACATAGTCCTATTTCAAATCTTGCTCTGTTCCCAGACCAATTCATGATAGCAGATTTCTATGAAGCTGTCATAAGAGAAAGTTGAATAAATGAAAACTTATCTGGTAAATAAAAGAGGCAAAAGACAGTTAATGATTATTCAATAAATCATCTGCTTTCCATGTGTATATATTTTGCAGATTTGTCCTTCTTCAAAATTATTTTACTGCAGATTGGAAGAGACAACTTCCCAGACCACTGCCAATTGCTATGGAACCAACTAGGGGACACATCTTTATCGTAACGAGCCATATTCAGGACTTGATTGTACAGGATTCTGAGTAACCTGATTTAGCCTTGAAGTTAGCCCTGATTGGAACAGGATGTTTGACTACAAAATCTTTCAATGTCTCTGCCAATCCAATTTTTTATATGATATTATTTATTGTGGAACAACTGGGTAAACCATATTCATATCATGCAGTCTTAAAACTGAGAGTCACTGGAGTCAGAACATCATGGATCTTGCAAGTTCTCATAAACAGCTGTTGCAATGCCCACTCTCCAGACACCTCCTCATGCATCACCCTTCCCAGACTTGGGTCATGCCACAGCTCCTAAAATGCCCAGAAATGCCTGTTTTCATCCTTCTCTCTGCCAATCTTAACTGGTCATCCAAAAACAAAAACAAAAACAACAACAACAACAACAACAACAACAACAAAAAATATGTATGTCACCCAGCTTCCAATCCTATGAAGAGGTAACCCTGCACAGCTTCAGCTGAAGAGCAATGGAATTTTTTGCAGCTAGTGGATAGCAGGGGCAAGCACAACATGGCTCATCATCTCATAGACGAATAGGCTCACAGTTTATGGGCAGAATCAGGGTGTGGAGAGTCTTCCAGCCCATTCCTGTGCCATTTCAGGACCTGATGAGAGCCACAGCTCCTACAAAGCACTGTGTCCGCAAAGTAACACTTCTCAAGTAGGAAGTCTAGTGCCTGCACAGAGAAAAGACACAGGGAAGCACCTAGTAGTGCTCACAACACTCCCAGTAGTGCCCTGTGACTGACAGGTCCACAGCTTGCCTACACAATACCAGAGAAGGTAAGGACAGCAATCTGCTTCTAGTCTCTCCCCCAGTGCTTTTGCTACCCCTGTAATACCTCCACTCAACCCACCACCCTTCATCTCAGCTGCTGCAAGGATTCACATGTGAAAGCTGACCCCAATACAGTGCTATCCTCAACAGGCTAATGTTGAACCATCTTGTCTGAAGTCTGCCTCCAAGCAGTCTTCAAGT
Organism: Aythya ferina; assembly: GCF_964211825.1. Classification (NCBI taxonomy): domain Eukaryota; kingdom Metazoa; phylum Chordata; class Aves; order Anseriformes; family Anatidae; genus Aythya; species Aythya ferina. Next base: position 86,363,417 of record NC_140297.1, read on the forward strand.
AAAGGGTATAGATACAGGCAACCATGCACAGAATTGTGTCTATTACAAATTAATTCATTTCCTTTTTTTTTTTTTTTTTTTTTTTTTTTTTAAATCTCTCTTCCTTTAGAGAAGCATCCAAAGGGAAGATTTTATGTCCAAGTCCCCAAACACTGTACAGGGTTCCTCTGGCTTGGATTATGAGCTTGTTGAAAATGGGAGATGGAAAGCAGAGGCTGAGCCTTACAGGGGCACAATTAATATCAATAGGAGAAGTGATCCATTTTGACATGGGAAGTAATGTCATACAACTGATGCAACTTTTCTACCACGCACTTTTTGTGAAACCTATTCTTTTGCATTTATCAGGAAGTGCTAGTTATGTCTTTGAGGTCATAAATAAAGGAAATGCTATCAAAAAAAAAAAAAAAAAAAAAGACAGCAACCCACCTGTCAGTTCTTATCATTTCTTGTAAATAAATGCAGGGTAACTGAGAGTATTGCTTCAAGTAAAAACTGACTGCTAAGTGGTGGAGGAGGCTACCACTTTAATACAATAAAATAGAATGAATAGAATAAAAAAAAATTTCATGAGTTCGCACCAATACATATTCAAAACATAACATCATCATTTGGCACCTGACAATGAGAAACTAACAGGAGCAGACAAATAGCAAAGATTATTTTACACTTAACCTCATTGCATCTCCTCTTTTTGAAGGACGATTTGTAATTTATATTTATATATGTATTAACCTAATCAAGGACAGAATTTAAAATCTTTAGGCTAAGTAGTAAATCTATGTAAATAAAGATATTCAAAATAATCTGGAAATTTGATACCCTCTTTATTAAGTTTATTTTTCTTGTTAGAAAAACAGAGATCTTGCAAGAGCCAGATCTCTGTGAGAGCCAAACCTCCTCCTGTGTGGCAGAAAGGAATGAAAAAAATGCCTACTTTAAGAATTCCTGGGGAGATCATGATTTCCTACAGGAGAGTCTGAAGCAAAGGCTGCTATGTAGTTTCTCTATTAGAGCACTGCCTGGTACAGAGGATAGTAACAATCTATGTAACGCCAGTCTTGGCTTTTTTTTTTTTTTTTTTCCAGAAGACAAACTCCTCATCAGTGAACTGGGTCAATGTGCTTTACATGGGAAGTGAAGCAAAATCAGTTTATCGTATCTTAGCTATGACCCCATTTATTTATTTGTTTGTTTGATTGGTTATTTTATTCCCAAATCTGTTTCAGAATTATTGAATGAAGGAAAATATGTGTTTAATTTCCCTGAAAATAAAATAAAATAAAATCTAATAAAGCATAACTTCATTTTGTTCTCTAGAAGACTCATAAATCATCATACTATCTAAATAATCAAAAATCAGTTCTACGGAGATCTGGAATTAAAAAAAAAAACAAATAAATATTATCCTTCCAAAGTGGAAAATACCAATCCATAAGAAACAGGCCAAAAGAGGATTACTTAATTAAGATTAATTACTTAATTAAGATTAGACAATTCACTTGAATTTAGATAGACCTACATCAGACCTTCTGCTTCAATTACTGTTAGATTTAATATTAAATACAAATACAAATGCAAATAAAAAGCCAGAAAGGCATAAAATATACTGGAAGGCAGACATCCCTGGCTACCTTAATACCTACATGACTGAAGATTTCCATGAGAAGGCAGATACTTAAAAGTTCAGACAAAAGTCTGAATTTGGCAAACAGAAATCTAAAACAGCAGATCGCATTCCAAATGAGACTGCTCTCCCAAAACTCATTGGGTCTTCTGTGTTTCACTCTCGTTTTTGCAGTCTTCACCAGTTTGGGGGCTAGTTTATTCCAAATGGGGAACTTATTAAAGTTGTATAAGATAGTAAAAATAACTTCTTTTGCAGGTCTAGTTCCAAATATGTTTTTAAAACCCCACCAGGAATTAGCAAACCTTCAAATGGATTAGGTATATCATATTTTACACTATCTATTACTGCAACATGTTTTTGCCAGCACATATTCATATAACAGTAGTTTGATATATATTCTCCAGTAAAAGAGAGAAGACATCAATATCAATACACATCCCACTTACAAATCATATAAAATTTATTTTACATTAGAGAATGAGTCACAGGGGATTGAAAAATTTAATTTAATTCAATTTTTCTCATAAAAAGAAAAATAAAGTGCTGTAGCATTTCCCTTGGTTATTTAAAATGTGCTTATAGTATAATCGATTAGCTTTGAGAGGGAATGCTTAGTGAAATTGACCTTTAAGTTGTCAAAGATCAAAATATTAAACAAACAAACAAACAAACAAGAAGGTCCTCAAAATTGAAGCTTACATTTTATATTGTTACTACATATCTGAGCAGATTGGTAATTGCTTAAAACTGATCTGATCCACTGCATACTCTTCAAATGTGCTTATTTCCTTGGGGGGGGGGGGGGGGAAGGAGGAGGGGAGGGAAGTTCTAAAGAAGTGACAGACAGAGAATGCTTTCAGAAAGCTAATTTTTGTAAAAGAGTTCCTGTTATTTGGAAAAGCACAGGCTTTTGAAACATCTGCTTTAAACTCAGTTTTATCCTACAAAGATATTAATACAGAGGTTGATTAATATGAGAAACTTTGTCAAAATGGCAGTTCAGTGTAGTTGTAGTGTTGGAAGAAAATTGGGTTATGTTTGATGATTTGACAGTGCTGATTAAGGCAGGAGAAAAAAAATGATTAACATTATAATTAATTTGGTAAAGCTATTAACCTTTTTATAAGCTTGTCAAATAGGATGGTTTATTACATTTTTCTTTCAGAATGGCCTGCACAACACTCTCTGGATCATTAATAGCCTGTTTCTAACTACAACCTTGAGAAGGATAGTGAGTCATTCACCACTGAAAAACAGCCATTCTTTAATATATCATTTTTTCTAAGACTGATATTTACTTAAAATAAACATATTTCTGCTATCACAAAATTTCTTCCTGTGATCATGACTTTTCTAACATTGTAAGAGCAACTGATGTATGCATTAAAACAGAAGAAAGAAGACCAAATCAAGATTTACAACACACACACAACAACAACAACAACAACAACAACAACAACAACAACAAGAAAGAAAACTCCTTATTAAAAAAAAAGTCATTGTTGTCCTATTGTATGTGTGGGGCTTACCTTTTGGACAGAATGAGGATGAACTAGCCCTACTTGGTAAGATTCCTTTTGTAAAATCTTACCATTTTCTGTTCTCCCATCATTCCAGAAACAATTCCAATCCAATTCCTTAGAAATGATTTTCTATTTTTCCCAGGTTTAAACCACCTCTTTTTCTCTCTCCTCTAGCAGTGTCTCATTAAAGACCATGCCCTTCCTCACCAACAGTTTTGAGGAGATTTTTCAAATAGGTGATGGAGTTTCTGTGGCCATTGGTAGCAGCTGTGGTAGCCAAGGATTTTGCTGGTGACTTCTGTTTTTGAAGTGCTTCCTTGGAGAATGAGAAAAATTATTACTGTAGTGAGAAAAAAGATTAACTGTGAAATAACTTCTGCATGGTCATGGTATCTTCTAGTGAGGCTGTGCTGGGGTCTGAGTAGAGCGGGAATTTTAGGTCATCTCTTTCTCCTGATCTTGAAATTACCGGAAGGATTATTTTAGCAGATATCATGACTAACATTTTCAATAATAACTAACATGACAGCAGATTTTGTGAGTAAGCACTCAAGCAAACTACCAGGTGTGCAGGTCAACCAATTATTCTTCACTTTAGCAGCTGCTGCAGTCATTTTGACAAAAAATGTGAGGTAGTCTGTCCTGGTTTCAGTTACGACAGAGTTAATTTTCTTCCTAGTAGCTGGTAGAATGCTATGTTTTGGCTTAGATGAGAAGAGTGCTGATAACACCCCGATGTTTTAATGGTTGCAGAGCAGTGCTTACACCAAGCCAAGGATGTCTCAGCTTCTTGCTTTGTCCTGCCAACAAGCAGGCTGGGAGTGCAGCAGGAGCTGGGAGGGGACAGACCCAGGACAGCTGACCCAAACTAGCCAAAGGGGTATTCCATACCATCTGACGTCATGCTAAACAATATATAGGGGTGGCTAGCCGGGGGGAGGGGGCCGGACTGCTCGGGGTTAGGCTGGGCATCGGTCAGCGGGTGGTGAGCAATTGCATTGTGCATCACTTGTTCGTACACATTATTAGTAGTAGTACTATTATTATTATTATTGTTATTATTATTGTTGTTATTATTATTTTCCTGTCTTAATAAACTGTCTTTATCTCAACTCACAGGCTTCACTTTCCCATTTCTCTCCCCCAACCCAGAGAGGGAGGGGAGAGGGTGAGCGAACGGCTGTGTTAAACCCGGCTGCCGGCCGGGTTAAACCACAGCATAGTCATTGAGGGATGTTCCAGTTACCAACACTTGTCTGAGTCCCAGACTCAAAGAGTAAAATGTTGCCAAAAAGAGGGATCAAAATGGCTTTGGAATTTTCCTGAGGCCTTTGGAACAATTTCATGCCCCTCTGTTCCTTTAAAATCTCAACCTGTCTCTGTTCAACCTGGCTACTTCATCAGCTTCTTCTAGCCTGCTAAGTTGGAGGCCCTTACTGAGAAACCCATGTAATCCATCATGTATTTACACCACTTAGTTTTAAAACAAACTAAATGAGGATCAAGTCAGAGACTTCTATGCTTTCCTCCTGTCCCCTAGCCTGCCCAGCTTTCTGCAACAGGAGCAGATCCTATCATTTTGTTATTCTCATCCTTCCACTCAGTCTACATATCTACGAGGAAGTTAACAAGTGTTTTTTTAAATTAAGGACTACTTCCTGTCTTGTGTTTGCAAGGTGGTGATGTCTCTAACAGTTCTTTCTCTACTTCAGTTCTCTGAGTATTTATACTTGGAAGAGAGAACAATGAATTCAATGAAAGCTCTAAGGAGTTTCCAGTTCCAGTTTTCCAGTTCCTGACCAGGTTCATGAAGATATTTTGAACTGTTTTCAATATTCAGTGTAAGGAAAAAAAAAAAAAAAAAAAAAAAAAAAGACTTTTTTTAATTAAATAATATATAGGGGACATTCACTAAAAATAATAAATTTATTCATACATAAATTGAAGACCTCATTTAGCTTTGTCTAAAAGTATTCAATGAGTCCATTAAAAATATGATTATAAATAACAGGAGAAGATAGAAATCACCAAAGGAATTCAATGTCAACAGAAATGTAAATGTAAAAAGTACTCAGAAGTGTCTGCATTTATTTTTAGAGATAAGTCCAAAATCCTACATCAAATATTTCCTCATGGGATTTGTCTTTTTGATGCCGCTAATCTTTGTAACTGATGGAATCAGCACCTACTCCCTACATAAAACAAAGCTCTACAGCTTTTATAGGTCTTGATAAGTCTGTCACAGCATGCTCTTTTACCCAGCAAGAACTTTTAGACCCTGTGTTGTGTGGGCCTGTGTTGGAACAAGTCATTGATTTTATCTCTGGGTGTTAGGTCATTGCTCTAGAAAGCAGTTCTTTGTCTGAACATATGAGATCCGTATTTGAGACAGCAGACCTTTCTAGGTGCCCATCATCACTGAGAACTGAGCTGGACCTCCAAAACCTCCTGACACTATTCACGTACCTAGGTTAAGTATTTGGAAACAAGAAGTTAAAGTGAGAAGAATGCATTTTTTAACTTGCTTTCCCTACTGACAAAACAAACAAAAAAAGGCATACATGTACTTCTCTCAGTACAAAAGATTTACAAATATTGGCAAAACACAGACATCCGAATGTAATTCCTTCCTTCTTTAAGTCCTGGCAATGCCTAATAGTTCTACAGTTTCAGTTTCTGTACTTTTAGAAGTGGTAAGGCCTTTTGTCTTTTTTCCTTATCAACAAGCAGAGCCTTGAGAAATGTCTGGCTGACTTGTCTCTATACCTCTCCATGAGATGAGAAACACCCACACTTCCCTAGCCATGTTAAATGTCTCAGTGAAGATACCCATTTTCTGGTTGCACGATGACCTCATGCAACATGAAGTAAAATCAGAAGCAATATAAATTTCAGGCTACAGTGCAGGTTATGATTGTACGTGAGATTCATAAAAGAAAATTAAATTCACAGACTGGCACACACATATGCCAAAGTCTGTCATACATCTGTTTTTGTATTCAGATTTGGATAAAGGTTTGAATATGATCTCACTCCAATAATCTCCATTCAATTATGTGTAACAACTCGGTGTACCATTCCAGAATTAAACATATCACAGAATCACAGAATCACAGAATTTCTAGGTTGGAAGAGACCTCAAGATCATCGAGTCCAACCTCTGACCTAACGCTAACAGTCCCCACTAAACCATATCCCTAAGCTCTACATCTAAACGTCTTTTAAAGACCTCCAGGGACGGTGACTCCACCACTTCCCTGGGCAGCCTGTTCCAATGTCTAACAACCCTTTCAGTGAAGAAGTTCTTCCTAACATCTAACCTAAAACTCCCCTGGCTCAACTTAAGCCCATTCCCCCTCATCCTGTCACCAGGCACGTGGGAGAACAGGCCAACCCCCACCTCGCTACAGCCTCCCTTGAGGTACCCATAGAGAGCGATAAGGTCGCCCCTGAGCCTCCTCTTCTCCAGGCTGAACAAGCCCAGCTCCCTCAGCCGCTCCTCGTAGGACTTGTTCTCCAGGCCCCTCACCAGCTTCGTCGCCCTTCTCTGCACCCGCTCAAGCACCTCCATGTCCTTCTTGTAGCGAGGGGCCCAAAACTGAACACAGTACTCGAGGTGCGGCCTCACCAGAGCTGAGTACAGGGGGACGATCACCTCCCTAGCCCTGCTGGTCACACTGTTCCTGATACAAGCCAGGATGCCGTTGGCCTTCTTGGCCACCTGATCACACTGCTGGCTCATATTCAGCCGACTATCCACCATCACTCCCAGGTCCTTCTCCGCCAGGCAGCTCTCCAACCACTCATCTCCCAGCCTGTAGCTCTGCTTGGGGTTATTGCACCCCAGGTGGAGGACCCAGCACTTGGCCTTGTTGAACTTCATGCAGCTGACCTCAGCCCATCGGTGCAGCCTATCCAGATCCTCCTGCAGAGCCTTCCTACCCTCAAGCAGATCGACACACGCACCTAACTTGGTGTCATCTGCAAACTTACTGAGGGTGCTCTCAATGCCCTCGTCCAGATCATCGATGAAGATATTAAAGAGGACCGGCCCCAGCACCGAGCCCTGGGGGACGCCACTAGTGACTGGCCTCCAACTGGACTTGGCTCCATTCACCACGACTCTTTGGGCCCGGCTATCCAGCCAGTTTCTAACCCAACGAAGCGTGCGCCAGTCCAAGCCAAGAGCAGCCAGTTTCTTGAGGAGAATGCTGTGGGAGACGGTGTCAAAAGCCTTGCTGAAGTCAAGGTAGACCACATCCACAGCCTTTCCCTCATCTACCTTTCATAAACCCATGCTGACTGGGCCTGATCGCCTGCTTGCCCTGCAAGTGACGCATGATGACACTCAAGAGAATCTGCTCCATGAGCTTCCCTGGCACTGAGGTCAAACTGACAGGCCTGTAGTTTCCTGGGTCTGCCCTCCGGCCCTTCTTGTAGATGGGCATCATGTTTGCTAGCCGCCAGTCGATTGGGACCTCCCCCGATAGCCAGGACTGTTGATAAATGATGGTAAGGGGCTTGGCCAGCTCCTCTGCCAGTTCCCTCAGTACCCTTGGGTGGATCCCATCTGGCCCCATCGACTTGTGCACATCCAAGTGCCGTAGCAGGTCACCAACCATTTCTTCATGGATAGTGAGGGCCACATCCTGCTCCCCATCCCCTTCCACCAGCTCAGGGTACCGGGTATCCAGAGAACAACCGGTATTGCCGCTACATACTGAGGCGAAGAAGGCATTAAGCACCTCCACCTTTTCCTCATCTCTTGTAACTAAGTTTCCCCCGGCATCCAGTAAAGGATGGAGATTCTCCTTAGTCCTCCTTTTTGTGTTCATGAATTTATAAAAACATTTTTTGTTATCTTTAACGGCAGTAGCCAGATTGAACTCCAGATGAGCTTTGGCCTTTCTAATTTTGTCCCTGCACAGCCTCGCAACATCCTTATAGTCCTCCCTAGTGGCCTGCCCACTTTTCCAAAGATTATAAACCCTTTTTTTTCTCCTAAGCTCAAGCCGCAATTCTCTGTTCAGCCAGGCTGGTCTTCTTCCCCGCCAGCTCGTCTTTGGGCACGTGGGGACAGACCGTTCCTGCGCCATTAAGATTTCCCTCTTGAAGAGCGCCCAGCCTTCCTGGACTCCTCTGCCCTTCAGAACCGCCTTCCAAGTGACTCTACCAACCAGTGTCCTGAGCAGCTCAAAGTCAGCCCTCCGAAAGTCCAATACAGCGGTTTTACTGGTCCCCTTCCTGGCCTCGCCAAGAATAGAGAACTCCACCATTTCGCGGTCACTCTGCCCAAGACAGCTCCCGACAATCACATCCTCCACCAGTCCTTCTTTGTTTGTGAAGAGAAGGTCTAGCGGGGCGCCACCCCTGGTAGGCTCACTAACCAGCTGCGTCAGGAAGCTATCTTCCACGCTCTCCAGAAACCTCCTAGACTGATTTCTCTGGGCTGTGTTGTGCTTCCACGATATGTCAGGGAAGTTGAAGTCCCCCACAAGAACAAGCGCTGAAGATTTCGCAACTTCTGTCAGCTGCCTGTAGATCTCCTCATCTGTCTCCTCATCCTGGTTTGGCGGTCTATAACAGACCCCAACCAGGATGCTAGCCTTGTTGGCCCTGCCGATCCTAACCCAAAGGGACTCGACCTTGTCATTCCCAGCCTCGAGTGCCACAACATTGAAAGATTCTCTAATATAGAGAGCCACACCACCACCCCTTCTGTGCTGCCTGTCCCTTCTGAAGAGGTTATAGCCAGGCATTGCAGCACTCCAGTCGTGAGAGTGGTCCCACCACATCTCCGTGATGGCAACCAAGTCGTAGCCTGCCTGCCGCACGATGGCTTCCAGCTCCTCCTGTTTGTTACCCATGCTGCGTGCATTGGTGTAGATACACTCCAGCTGGGCCATTGCCTTATCCCCCGGCCTTGCTATTGTTCCCCCTGGAACAGCTCCAACAATCCTTGCTTCAGCCCCATCCCCCTTCCTACCTAGTTTAAAGCCCTCTCAATGAGCCCCGCCAGCTCCTGGCCCAGGATCCGTTTTCCCCTAAAAGATAGGGACCCGTCTGCGGCCATCAGGCCAGGTGCCGAGTAAAGTGCCTCATGGTCGAAAAACCCAAAATTTCTGTGCTTGCACCAGCCCCTGAGCCAGGTGTTTATCAGGTGGGCTTTCTGTGTCCTCTCTGTACCCCTCCCTGCCACGGTAGGGATGGACGAAAACACCACCTGCACCCCCGCTCCATCCACTAACCGTCCCAGTCCCCTAAAGTCTCGTTTGATAGCCTTCAGGCTTCAATATCATCACTACCTGCCTGGACTATCAAAAGAGGATAATAGTCAGAGGGGTGAACCAGGTTGGGAAGCTTCCTGGCAACGTCCCTGACCCTGGCCCCAGGGAGGCAGCAGACTTCCCTACGGGTAGGGTCAGGCCGACAAATAGGGCCCTCTGTTCCCCTGAGAAGAGAGTCTCCCACAACAATAACCCTTCTTTCTTGGTGGAGGCAGTCCTGAGGCGTGGAGTTGACCTCCTCGCCCTAGGCATCCTCCTGGGTGCACTTGCTACCTCTTCCTCACCCACTGGTCTCTCAAGCTCCAGGGCCTCAAACATGTTGCGTAAGGGCACCTGGGAAGGTGGGGCCGGAAGGGGAGGGCATCGCCTGCGATGTCAAGCAGGGACCTGTCTCCATTCCTCCTCAACTCCCAGATCCCCTCCCTCTGCCAGACGGCTACAGGGCAGGGGGTCCACCCCCATTTGGGGTGTCTCACCTCGATACCTCCTCTTGAGGCCCTGCAGGGAGTCGTTCCACCAGTCTATCTCCCGCTCACACTCCCTGATATCCCTCAACCTCTCCACCTCCTCCTTGAGCTCCACCACCATGTGGACCAGGTCATCCACCTGCTCACACCTAATGCACGCAGTTTCTCTGCCTCCTGCCGATGGCAGGAACAGGCTCAGACACTCCCTGCATCCAGTGACCTCAACTGCTGCATGTTTTAACGGGTAGTCGGTCTGGATGTGTACCGACTTCCTGAATGAAGCCTTTTGCTTCTCCAGAGGAACTGCTGCCCCTCTCACTTCTTTGCTCAGTCTGCTGCTGTGCTTTGGGCACTGCCACGGAGGCTCTGGCTGCACATTCAAGCACCCTCTCTTTAGCCTTCTCGTCCCCAGACTGAGACACCTCCCAGAGTCCCCACTCCCCAAGCCCATGGTGGTCCTCAACATTATCCTCTGAAAGTATTATGAATGTGTTAATGGTAATGACCCTTGATGTATCAACACCATGATGTGTAAACACAATAAATATCTTTAGTAGCATGAAGTAAATAGGGTTTTCCTAAAGTTGGCATATATCAATGATATTACTGCTCAGAAAGCAAGTTTGGATGAATGTGGAAGGCATCTTGCCACATTGTGTCAGGGAACCAGTATCTGACAGACTTTGGATACTGCTTTTAAAATTAAAGGGATATAGAATATGTAAGATAGGAACAGTTAAAGGAGAACTTCAAGTACTCAGTACAAAGTCATCATCTGGGAAAAACTATTGGATGAATCTGTCATGTGTAGCAACTGAACACCTGACTTCTTTGACATTCTGTGGATTTCCAATGTTTAAGCATGACCTCACTTTGAACTCCTAACTTTGAAAATGAATATTAGAATATTATTATATTTTTGTATGGGTTATGCTGAACAGAATGACTCTTTTAGTAGAGCTTTCAACTTCTCAAATTTCTCCACGTAGCATCATTAAGAGCATTAGAAACTCCTTCTTGGTATTCCACTTGTCTGCAGCTTGTAGGACAAGAGTAGACAAACTTCAGATGTTTTCTGCTAAATAATTTTCTACAAACAAAGACAAAAAGCTATATTAATCTCTGTTCTTTGGGCTACCAATTATGGAGAAAATTATGACATTTTGACACTGTGACTTCTCTTAAGACTCTAACTGGTCTTATCAGAACTTGTAAGAAGAAACTTCTGAGATCTGCAGGAAAGTTGCTGAAGCAAGAGGAGAAAAATTTGCTTTTCTCCTTCTCCCATCTCTCTCTCAGCATTTATACATAAATATAAACTTACTTGTGTAATATACATACATCAGTGAAAGAAATACAGGAAAGCTGCTTCTATATGGTATGCAAAATATTCAGTTCCTGGAAAAATTGCTGGCAGGCATAAAACTGAGGCGGGCAACATTACTTCTGGAATCCACCTCTCAAAGGACATAAACTTTGAAATGAAGATGACAGTCACCCCCAGAAAGCATGCAACATTAAACTGCTGCAACTGCATATTGGGGAATTTCAAAAGGCACAAAGGAGTTGATCTTGACCTTACATACATAACTGTTCAGCATTCATCTGATGCCTATGCACTTGCTGCTTTTTTTTATCAATGGCCCTGAGAGGTACCACAGCTCATCATATGAGGAATGTGTTCATGGAGAAATTTTTCCTGCACTGGAGGAGGGTATTTTTCAGTTAGTGGCAGGAGCAGTTTTATTAGTAAGTGCCAGTTTTAGTGCACAAGAAGGGCATGCAGTGGTTTGTAGTGGGAAAAAACAATGTTCTCACTAACTCATGGTCTAACTTGCTATTTCTCTTGTATATATTTATTTTTTCATCAGGAGAACTTCTGCTCTCACTGTGACATCTGGGCTTATAGAACACACCAAAGAATATGTCATGCATCTCCACTTTCTCTAGCCACATGTGAACACAATATGCTTAAGGAATATTAAGGAGCATTCAGGAATGTTATTAAAGCTGGATATACCCCTTTTGGCATTATAGACATTGAATTCTCCAATCCCTTTCCAGTAGGTACGTTACCTTTTTCAGGGGAGAAAAAAAAAAAAATTACCTTGAAACATAAGCAAAATCCTTCTTTCATTCATTTGTTCAGCTTTTTTATTCCTTCTTCAGAAGGTTCCTCAAGAAAATGTAGCAGAACTATGGAATACAGTATTGAACAATAGTGTAAGATATAGTTTTGCTTTGTTTTCATACCTTTGCCATTGGTTGCTATTTTTCTATCTATTAGATCTGAAAGCTGCTTAGAATTACTCACAGCAAGCAACTGTATGTGCTTCACTGACTGTAATTCATTTTATGCAGGGACTAGACTAGTGTTTTTTTCCTCATTCCTCATTGTGTTTAAAAAATGAGCTCAGGAGAATAGATACAATCTGAAAATCAAAATTTCAAGGGGTTGAGAAAGACTTTTCCAATTATGATTTTATCAGAGAGCTCTCAGGATTTATCACACAAAAAACCAGAACCTACTGAAATGCAGGCTAACTATAGTGAAACGTATATAATTAGGCTGGAAAATGTCCTTAAGCGTCTAATCATAGAAATATAATTTCTATGATTTCTATTATATCTAAAAAATATTTTTAAATTATAATAGAAAACATATCTTAAATTGGCTGAGGAAAATATGAAATCCTATGTGCTGTTCTTATCTACTGTTAAAACAAATATTTTTGTAATTTAAATTGCCATGTGCACTGTTTGATGATTGGTTGCTTGGTTGTTTTTTGTTTGTTTGTTTGTTTATTGATTTGTTTTTGTTTGTTTGTTTTTGTTTTTGTTTTGTTGTTGTTGTTGTTTGTTTGTTTGTTTCATTTCTCTTGGTAGTAATTCTGAATTTATTCTGTAAGTCATTTGTCATTACTACAATTACCTTTTCTGTCATCAAAGTTATTTTCAAAGGTTGTGCACAATATCACATGCTGCTATTATGTATGTTTCATGGCAGAGCTACATCACCAGCACTCCCCAGACAGACTTTGCAGATTGTCTTTGAAATAATTGCATTGTTAATTTTCCATTTATTTATTATTTTTTTTAATAAAATGTGGTCTATTAATCTATTTCCTAAAAGATTATCATTTTTTTCCATAGAACTCTGTTTAGAAACAACTGTCAACAATGAAGAACTTTGCTTGATACATTTCAAATTAATCACCATTGATACATTTAATGAAAATATTCCTCTCATAGACATAGAAGAGGTTAAGTGAAGTGGGTTTGTTTAGACTGGAGGTGAGAAGATTGATGGCAGCTGTGCAGAAGATGAAACCAGACTTTTCTTAGAGGTTCACAAAGAAAGGACAGTTACAACTGGAAATTCACTTACAAATGTGTGGTTAAGCACAGGAAAATGCTGCCTTTGTAGGCTATATAATCTCGAAACCTGGGGATTTTCAAAAGTCAGATGAACAAGAACAGATTTTCTTACAGAAAACGTAATTTCAAATAATAATATTAACTTCATACATTGCTTAAGTGCAAGTAACATTAAATAAGTCTAGCACTTTCAGACCCATAGGCCCATTAAATCATTCTGGAATTCCTGTTAATGCCGTTTGCTGGTTATCTAGTACACCTGATATATCCCAGCTCATTGGAGGATTTTTATAATTTTTTTTCTAATATGTATAAAAATACTTCAATGAAAAAACAGAATACACTTCTGGAAGGAAGTGGAAATCTGTGGAATAAAATAAAAAAATAAATCTGTTTAATGTTTTAAAATAAAAATTCAACATAAGTTAAAGAATGTTCTAGACAGAGCTAGACCAATCCTCCTTCACTCCATCTCTATTTGGTTTCCTAACAACAATTTGTTTTTTGTTTTAATTCGAGGTCCATCTGTAAGTGTGTGGGCATTCTGGAATAGTACAGAGACATTTCAAAGATGTTCAGAAATGTTTGGGATACACTGTAGTGTTCATAACTAAAGCGCAGACTTTCAGAAAACTGTTCTACTCTAGCATCTCTGTACAGTTATTAGAAGTGGTAGGATGCTACTGACAAAATATAACTAGTTCTGTGCAACACCTTAAACCACATTTCTCCTCTTTGCTCAAATTTAATGCTCCTGCAGTTCTGATATGCTGATTTTTCAAGTGGCAAAATTGAATCTCACAGTTTGAATACATAATTATCTAATATGTCCATGATTCAATTCACTTAGTTACAATATCACAGCATAGAAAAAAAAAAAAAAAAAAAAAGATTAATAAGAGAAAATATCTTTAAATTCTTCATCGCTTTCTTAAGCTCTTTATCTACCAATGTTTATCTACCATGATGGTGGCTCATCTGATATATTTCTTTACATATTGACTTTGCACAAACATCTCTTGTATATAGAATGTTTATGCCGATGGAAAAAAAAATGGTCACAGAGGTGACTCGTGTCTATTTGGAAACATCCAGTACTCCAAAACTCAAGGTAGGCTTGTAGTAGTATTCTTGCAGGTATATCAATTGTAAATGTCATGTCACATTTTTGGGGTAAATTTATTAAGGAGAAACAGCTGGGAGACACTTGGAAGGTAAGAAGAACATAAAAATTATAAGTTTTTGAGTCTATGCCACTACAATTTAAAAAAAAAATAAAAAAAATCGAAACTGCAGTGCCATCTTCTGAGTATGGTCATGGTTCTGACCCTGAAATACCACTCTGCTCATAGCTGAAGTCACGAAGGACCCCAAATTGTATTGGGAGTACTAAAGATTGAAAGATTGTGGTTTCTGGGGTTTCTCCTTTTTTTTTTTTTTTTTTGTTTAACCATGTTTCATGTTCTTCTAGAACATGACCCACTTCTGAGCACTCTATATTCATGCAGTTGTTTCAGAAGTACATGCTTTCAACAGTTCATTGAAAACCAACTTCAAACCTTATACTTTCTGCCTTACACACTAGCTAAAAAGTGAAAACAGTGAAATTGTGGGGGAAAAAATGGTTTGATACTAGATAAAAGGAACAACATAAAAATCACTTCAAAGCAATATGGCATGCCTTGGAATCACAAATTCACCTGCCAGCATGTGGAACATGAGCTAATACTTAATGTTTTCTTTTATAGCTCTAAGTTATTCCTGGTGAAAAGACACTCACTGTAAATGCCTGTTTTTGCAAAATAAAAACCTTAATATATCCTTTTATTTTCTTGAAGTCCTAATTATGTTATTTGTACCTATAATTTTGGAGCCTCTATATAGATATTGGAGAATTGGTGTCCCTTTATTTATCATTTTTCTCTTTTGTTTCAATTTTTCCTCTGTGAAAAGCTATCTTTCTAACATAATTTCAGTCACAGTGGAAATCATAAATGCTGTGAACTACAAGAAACTCAGGTTTGCTTTAAGTATATATTACTGAAATGATCCAGAAGGATGTAAATTATGGTATATTGCTGATATTTCATTTTCACTTTCTATTTCATGAATTCAGAAATTCCACACCTAACCGGCAAGGTTCCCTTGTGTTCACATCTGACAAGAAAATAACACCTATAAAATTTCATTTCTAACTTCCAAGCTGATGAAGAGAACATGGCAGTTTCCATATTCCCTTTCTCGGTGATGATTACCACAACCAGTTTTGCAATATTCAGAAAAAGAGACAGTTGGTCCAATGCCAGCCCCTGTTTTGGGAAGTCCTAAAGCAAGTGTCTCCCCTGTTAAGTCACAGAGGCTAGAGGAGAGTTAACAGAGTAGAGAAGAGTTAAAAGGGACCTCTATCACGGAGTAGAGAAGGTTAAAAGGGACCTGTGGAGGCCTCTAGCCCAACCTCCTTCTAAAAGCAGGATTAATACCAAATTATCTTAGGTTAACTGTGGTTTTGTCTAGCCAAGTCTTGAAAGCCTCTGAGGATGGATATTCTACCATTTCTCTGAGTGACTGTTGGAAGAAATGTCCAATCTGAGTCACTCAACTTAAAACTTGTGGTTGACTTCGCTTTCTGTATTGTCTGCTACAACCACAAAGGGTTTCTTTGTAATCCCCTGACAAGCAATTGTAGGCTGCTGTGAGTTGCTTACCCTCTAGCTTCCTGTTTTGCAAACTAAACAAGCCCAGCTCCAATAGTCACTCCTCAAAATTCATATGCTCTGGGCCCTGACTATCTTGGAAGTCTGGCCGGACACTCTGCAGCTCTTTGACGTTCTCTTAACAAGTGGCTTATCACGTCCCATATCCTTTCATCACAGGTCACAATGCCACAGACATTTAGTTCAGAAGATGCCAAAGGAAGCTTTTTAAATGCACCTGCCACTACATGCTCAGTTACCATTTATTAAATAAATAGAACTCTGAGAATTGGGTATAAGTGATTTCAGGACACAGCAGAGGTGAAACAAAAAAAATATCCAACATCATGTATATGGCGAAAAGCCAAAGATTACAAAAAGATCTAACATAAAAGGCCATCACAGTCCACTCTAAGAACAGGAATAAAGGAAGAACAAAAAGACAGGAATTGCTCCAGTACTGTGACCCCGAGTTAAGGACACTGCTCCAGATTACTACTAATTAATCCCCAACAAGTTCCTTTGCCTTTGATAGAGACAAAGCACTGATTTTTGAGTTGCCATTTACTACATTTTGTTACCGCAGTCTCAGCAATCCTATTATCTTTTACTGTATAATTGGGTTTAGTAAATGAGATTTTTAAAGAGCAGCGTATGTGCCTGTGTGTTTTCGGCTCCAACATTTTTACATGACAAGGTAATTGATACTGCAGCACTGACTCAGGGTAAGCTCAGTGGCAATGCCAGTAACCCCTGTTTAGTATTCACTGCAAAAACACCCAGTCTGTTACTGCTGCTGCGGTGCCTCCTGATGCCACTGCTTCTGCCTACGTGCTGCTACCTGAGAATCAGAAAAAAATCAGGACAGGCCCATTACTGTGTTTCATTCTTCTCCACTGGCTGGGGGGATGCCAATATTATGCATGTGCTCCAAGATCTGAGGGAAACAGTGGGTCTTTGCCAAGGATATTTTCCAAGACCTCCTACCTCAGTCATAAGACTGGATTTGGTTATAACTACAGCCTTGGTTAGTGTTCCCATCACAAAAAGAGGGTTTTGATCCAAAAAAATAGTACCCATTGGAGGAAATGTGTCAGGGACAACCAGCAATCAGGACAGAACTTTTAGATGTCACCTTTGTGACTGCTGATTGTGAAGCATGCTTGCTACTCAGGGTCACAGTAGCATCTTTCAGAATTCGTATTTCTCAGAAAAAAAAAAGAATTTTCACATACCAGTGGAGTCTTAGAACCTCTAACTTGTAGCTATTAGTGAGCAATAAGATGGGCAACAGATTTCTTTTCTCTTCCCTAATGAAATCATCTACAAATGATGGAAACAATAAACCTCCAATTCCTCCCACTCCCATGGTTAGAGGGAGTGGCAGAAATCACTTCAGAACAACAGATAAACGTACTGCTTTTACGTCATAATAAATAAATAAATAAATAAATAAATAGATAGATAGATAAATAGATAAATATTGTTCTTTAGAAAGTTCTCTTTGTTCATAACAGAAAAGCATAGGCCACCTCTGGTTTTAGCACAATTAAAATGGACTAGACTATCCCAAAACTCAGTTAGCTTTCAGCAAAGCAAAACACACCTAACACATACTGGATCCAGAACAGGACTGCCTTGTTAACCTAATTGATCAGGAAGGTACTCCAGCTCTCAATATTTCTGATGGTGGAACAGGATTCAGGCCCTGCCATAGGATCTGTAGTCTCCTTCCCCACAAAGATCATGGCAATCCCAGAAAGCAGCTCTAATACAAGAGATCTGAACAGCTGCAAAAATAAGCTATTATCTCCATTCCCATGCCATTGCTTCTGAAACATCCCATGGAGTCTGAAACTCCATGACTCTTTAGTTTCAGTTATGAAGATGGAACAGGTCTGCCAGAATTGCTACAGTTGATTCATTGTCTCAATATCTATTGTTATAATGGCTTGGTTTGGAGGTCAGCCAAGCCAAAGGTCCCCCAGCAGAAATATCCCTGGAAGAAAAGAGCATCTTAAGCCTGTGGACAGATGCAATAAATTCAGCTGTTGCCCACATCTAGTCTCCAGAGATATCTGCAACATGGGCACACTTTACAACTTACTGTGAAGATAACTTAACTAGACTCACTTCCTGGCAGAAAGTCCCAGGAGGACAGGTCAGAAGAAGGCTTTAGTGGCCCTGTGGACATTTTTATTTATTTGCTTACAAGTGTTTAAAATATCCCAGAAGATGTAAGGGAATGCTGAAAATAAAACAGCTGCTTTGCAGTTCAGCTGCTAGTTTGTCACATGCTGCAAGAAGTTGTGTGTGCAGTGATGCACAATAGAAGACGACATTCATTTCCTGAATCTGAATTCCTGTTTCAGTGCCAAATCAGTCCCAGTTCCAGCTCTGACTCCTTTTCTTCTTCCCCTGTTATATTCACAGGATAACAGAGTCATACTCCCTGCATTATTATTCCTTGTAGCTTGATAATTAAATTTCACTACTGAAGAGGGATGATTGCTCCCTACTTACTATACAAGGGCAAGAGAAATTACAAGAGTGGGACATTCTCCAAGAGACAAGAAACACTGTGAGCATAGGACAGTGAGATTCCACTGTCTTGATGGCCCATTATGGAAATGCTGGAGAATGTTCACTTCCCTTTATATGCAGTATAGTCACTGTTTATATGAGCAGAAGTAAATTTTCAGTAACACACTTGAGACTTGTTACCTTCTAAAACCTAAAAAACAGCTAACGAGGAAATAAAAAACAGAGTTTTAGAAAACAAGGTTTATTATCTTCCATTCAGCAATTACTTGCAGATTTCAAATGTTTCTTCCTAACGTATGTACAGGAACAAGACTTTAAAAGACTAACAATATTTGTAAGTATGGACAGAAAAATATTATTCCTGTCCTAGTCTCAATTTTAGAAATGGGTAAACTGTTTTTGTTCAGATTTTTCACAATATAATGAGATGTTCAGAAATACATAAAATTCTGCAAGCTGGTTGAAACCAGGCAAAGTTATAAGTGATTGAAAAGAAGGTTTGTAGAATCATAGAATCGTTAAGCTTGGAAA
The DNA here is from genome assembly GCF_964211825.1 of Aythya ferina. NCBI lineage: Eukaryota > Metazoa > Chordata > Aves > Anseriformes > Anatidae > Aythya > Aythya ferina. Next base: position 86,382,470 of record NC_140297.1, read on the forward strand.
AGACCTCCAAGATCAGCTGGCCAAACATCACCATACTACCAATGTCACCCACTAAACCATGTCCAGGTTCTGTTATGGGAAACACCAGAACAACCAAAAATAGATACAAATACCAAATTTGCTATAAATTCCTCAGATTAGAGCTATAAAATTTATAGAATACTGAAGTGAAAAAATATTAGTGAGATTTATATGAAAGCCTAGAAGAAATATCACCATATTACTAGAGAAGATTGATTATTTCATTGAAAATTGTTCCAAATACAACGTTCATGTTTTAAAGAGGAATAATCCTGAACACCAAACTTCTCTAAGAATTAATGAATAAAAATAGTCTTCTGAAATTTGACTTTCCAAACAGCCAGTGGGAGGCTTCCAGAAATCCTTATTATGCTGAGAAATGCCTTACACTATTAACAACAAGCTTTACTTGGGAAATGTAGTCTAGCTAAAGATAGTCATAGAATGTAAATTAGAGATAGAAAGATTTTATTATTTTTTTATTTCCAAGAAAATTAAGTAGAATGGGTAATAAAAACTCATAGTTTTTGTTTTTGTTTTTGTTTTTGTTTTTTTAATTAAAAATAAATAATAATACATGGAACACATCTCTGATGTAGTCCCTTTTTAGGAATTTAGGCTTCATCATTTCAGATCATTGGAAGAAATCATCACTTCTGCTCATGTACAGCACATGAAAAAGTTTTTCCTTGTTCATGAGCTATACAAGTATGGGAAATAATTACTGTATCATGCAAACCATTCTTCTTGGCTTTTAAACTGCATTTTTCACTACTGTTTTCTATGTTAACTCATTTAGATTATTCTGCTTTCTTACGTCAAATTAAACTAATGTTATGTTTTGTTTCTGGCCATAAGTACTGTATACTGAACTAACTCATCCTAAATGAGGCTGTTTGAAAAGTCATTATCACTGTCTTTTAAAATTAGAATGCTTTCCTAGCTCTCCTAGCAATTTTAGCATTCCTAGTCTTAGAAACTGTTATCATGCCTGTAGAAATAGTGTTTCCTTAGTAAAGTGCATAATAGTATAAAATAATTTAAAGGGTTTTGTGGTTCCTCTTGCAAAACAACAGACATAGAGACATTGTTCTTTAATATATGTAACATTTTTCACATTATATGATAGAGATGGCAGTCTCCTTTACAGAATATACCCTAGTACATGGATCACTACACAGGGTATCAAAATATATATTTCTGATGCATTTCTTAGTTAGAGCAAAAAGATTAAGGCTAAAAACATGTTTAAAGCAAAACAGGTAGACAGTTTCTTTTGTGTTCTTTCATACTGTTTGGAGATACTTTTTGTTCTGTGCGGTTCATACCTGATTCAAATGCTGGACAGAAGATGTAAGTTTGTTTTATTCAAGACTGAAAAACACTTTTTTCATACAAGCATGTATAAATAATTCAAGTATTGAATTAAAATTAACTTTTTGTGGGAGTTCATACATGATAATATTACACATAGTTATGTTGTACAGTTCTAAATTTGGGTAGGAAAGGTAAATAAAAGGAATGACAGACAAGAAAAACAGCGTAACTGCAATGAATTTGTCTTTGTAATCAACTTCTGATGCAAAGTCATTTTTCTGGGACTATGGCTTTTTTTGTTCTTTGTGATACAAGTTCTAAAAAAATGCATTATATTGACTGTTCTTTATCAAAGACTTGGTTGCCTACTGTGAATATAGAGATAACACTTAGATGCTACTCAATCTTTGTAACACCACATAGGAAACTGGCATGAAAAAGCTGGGCTAGCATATAGCTTCTTTCATTCTGAAGGCAGCAACATATTCAAACTCTGTACAACTGGTACAGTTGTGCTGTCCTTGCCATATTAAGTCTGCTGTGTCATGGATGTCCTTTGTACTGGCTCACTAATATTGAACTTTTGAGAAGAAATGTAAGGTAGTTTTATACATGCTCCTTAAGAAGGATGCAGACACACTAAGGAGGGGGAGTTGCCCTTTGTGGAAGAGAAACACATGGAACTGAACGTTGAGACAGACAAGGAAGGCTTTCACAGAAATATCCATAGCAAAGGGAAAACTAAGAAAGGTGTTCTTCACCTCTTTTTGTTCTGGCAACATTCACCTTCAGGAATATTAGAATCTTCCAGATCCATGGGAAAATCCGGGAAAATATAGACTAATCCTCAGCAGAGGATGAACAATTGAGGAATCAATTAATTGAAATGGATGTGCACAAGTCAATGAGACCTGATAAGGGAGCTGGCTGATGTCATTGTGGGGCTGCTCACAATTATCTTTGACAGGGCATGGTAATGGAGAATGGTTCCTGAAGGCTGAAAATAAATAAATAAATAAATAAATAAATGTCATTCCTTTCTTCGGGAAGGAGAAGGAAGATGCAGAGAACTACAGCTTAGTCAACATGCCGTGTTCCTTTGAACAGTGATAGATGAAAACCTCCTGGAAGACATGTACAACCATATTAAGGATAAAATAATAATTGGGATTACTCAGCATGGATTTACAAAGAAGAAATGCCTGACCAAACACCCTTCTATGATGAGATGACTGGTTTAATGAACAAAGAACTGTGGATATCGTTGTTTTGTTGTTTGTTGTTTTTTGCTTTGTTTTGTTTTGTTTTTTTACTTTAGCAAGATTTTTGACACCATCTCCCATGACATCCACAACAAATTGTGTCTTCCTCTCCAATATAATTCCTTTTCACTGCCATAGAGATACATATTTGGATGGGCTGTAATTTTATCTTTAGGTATCAAGACTCATAAATTGTTGAAATTATTTCCCGTCAAAGTGATTTTTCCTATTTTGTTCAGAATACATCTTACCCTCAAAATTGAGTATTCACTTATGGACATACTCATACCAGAAATGGGCAGATGTGACAGACTATGTTCTTATTTGTCCATAAATTCAGTGAGGCTTTTAGATCTTATTTATATTTTCTGCTAGTACATGCAACACAATTCAGAAGATCTGAGAATTAGGAAAGCATAACAAAATCGAAAGATATTAACAGAAAGATAACCAAGAAAACAGATATTTATCAAGAGGCATTAGCATACTATGAGCTTGCCAATAAAACCCAAAGTCAGAGAAATGCTGACATTATATAGAATTGATACTGAAACATCAAAAAGAAACACACCAGAATTTTTAATGAACATCTAATACTATTTTATCTGTAAAAGTAAATTTTTTATTAGTTTTGATTATTAAGATAGAGTCTTCAGTGTTCCAGCACAGTAGTCCTCTGTTTTTTATCATAAAAGATAGTTTGTACTCTTTTAAATCATAGATGTTGTGCTTATGCAATGGTCTTGCATACCACGTTATGACATTATGCACATGACTTTCTTACACTGAACCACTGAAGACCGTAACTGAACCAAGTACATCTCAGAAAACCTTTTTTTTTTTTTTTTTCCATTTGGAAATTTCTGAAAGTGACATTATAATCAATGGACTGAAAAATATGAAGGAAGCACAGAAAATTGGAATATTAGAAGAGGCTCATGCTTTTGAGATACAGTAGAAAATAGTCTAGCTCTCTTGACCTTTATCTTAAAATTTATGAGGGATCAGCAGAGTGGAAAAGCAAAGGGCACAACCAGAGATGAGTATAGGCAAGAGAAGCAATAATTGGAATCAGTAATGGGCCTGGAAATAGAGAAAGGATTCTATGGAATGGCATGAATATTGATGCAAAACCACATAGGTATTTGCTTTTGGTTTTGTGTATCAGTGTCCAAGATACTTCCACTTGCTTCCCCAAGACTAGATCAGTCATGTACACAATTAAGTGCTAATTGAGAAAAAGAACATGTGCACTAGAGGAAAGTTGGGAATCTTTATTCTAGCGAACATTAAATATAAAATATAGCTGTCCTCTTGAAAAGGACTGTATAGTGACATTCTAGCTTCCATTTATATAATTTTTCACTAATTTGAATAATTCATATACACTACCATCAATCATTTATATACTCATTTAGTACATAAGAAAGAACGGTAAGTGTTTCATATGCACAGCTCAATATGGTATATATGGTATATTAATGTTACAGGACATAGTTGTGGCCCCAAACTCTCTCCAGTTCAGACAGTAACACCATTCAGCCCTGCAATTTGCATGCTTTTTTGGGTATACATAACAAGACATTAATTTCCAAGAATGTTGTCAAAAAATTTGCTACACAAAGTTTTGTATTTTGTTGTGGTGTTTTTTTTTTTTCTTTTTCTTTTTTTTTTCCTCCTTAATAACTATACAGTAAGTTTTCTGTCCTTAAAAACTAGCTGAGAATATTAAGTTAAACAAAAGGTAAAAAAAAAACAAACAAAAAAAAAAAACACGGAGTTAAACAAAAAGCTGCATAGTGTCAAACCCCATAGCCTTAAGGTTGTTTTAAATAACACAGACAAGTGTAAACTGATTCATGAAACACAGCGTGGCTATTTAATGCACAAAATGGAGGTTGATTTGTTTCGAGAACTAAGAAATACATGTTTAATGTTATTTCACCAGCCCGATTCTCACCATAGATTCATTCACCGGTAGAGCTGAATACCTTAGGCCTTCCTGAGCTGGCTAAAAGTTTAATCACCTTAGAAAATTTGTACGTTATGTATATTTTTATTACCACATTATATTAGAATGAGAACCAGAAAATGTAAAATGATGAATGCATTAAAATTACTCACTACGGTCACATTCTGAAGTCCATTAGATCATTCTAAAGGCCAGGCCTGATAATTGAGAAATTACTTACTTTTTAGGCACCAGTAGCCTTGGCTCCATTCAGGTCAAAGCTCAGTTGGTGATAAAATAAGAGTTTGTGTCAATTATACTTTTAACTGCAGTTTCCTGTCCACTACTGCTACAGGCTTCTTCTGTCATCACTGCAGCTACTGAAATGCAAAAGCACCCAAAATACCACTCAGTTCAGGCACTGACTTTCAATGGAAAACTGAACGCTAAGGCAGATAAAATGAAATGCTCCAAACAGAAGCCTAAACCTCAGAGGCTTTTATATTCAAATACCCTGAAAATATGTATTATCTCAGAATAAGAATGCAAAAAAATTTATTCTGATGTATTCTATATTACCCCACTCTAGGATTTACCCAGTCATTTCTATTTGGGTCCATAATGAAGAATGCTGTAGGAAAGAAATGTGAAATTAATAGATAATAGCAAAAAGCCAAAGGCATCAGAAGAGAGTTATAAGTCACAGGATCCATGGCCCACTGGGTCATTATTTTTTTAAGCACAAAAATATCCATCCATAACGGTCTTATGAGTCATTGTTGGTAATCATTTAACCAGTTAATTTCCTTTATATCTCATTTTGAATCTTTTGCAATTATTGCAAGTTTTTTATCAATACGAAAGCATCTCCTTTTATAAGTGATCAAAAAGCAAGAAATCAACTTCAAAAGCATTTAAACAGATAATATTGTACTTACTGTAAAAGAATGATTTTATTGTGCAGAGTGTATCAGTGAAGCAGATATTTCTTTCTATTCAAAAAGCAGATTTCTTAAGTCTGAGAAATTAAAAAAAAAAAAAGTTAAAGTTTACACCACATTTGGTCTGAGAAATCAAATCCTCAAAATTCAAAACAACAAATTCCTATGGTATTGACTCAGTTGTGTGGTATACAAGCCCACAAAGCAAGAGGGAATTTTTACAATTTATTTTACATGGGCTGCAAATGGCACACACTCTTTTCCAAAGTGCATATGACCATCATCTAAGGGAACCATATGTACACATCTAAGTACAGAAAACAGGAACAACATTGCCACCTGTGGTGCTTTCTACAAGAACGCACCACAGCCAGAGCAGGAAGGATGCCTGTTGCAGATCTTCACCTGAGATACAAAATAATTTGCAGTAAGCCACTTAGGCTGGCAAAAAAAAAAAAAAAAAAAAAAAAAAAAGTGTTTAGGAGGTGAGCTACAGTAGTCTGCAATTACTTGAAAGGCAGTCACGCAAATGATGGTGCCAAACTCTTCTCAGCTGTGGTAGTCAGAAACTTCAACATGGGAGGTTCAAGTTTGATGGGAAGGAAACCTTTACCGGGATGGTGCAAGAGCACAGGAATTGTTTATCCACTGAAGGGTGTGGAAAACCTCCTTGGAAGTTTTCAAGACTCATATGAACAAAAACATGGCTAACCTGGCCTTGTATTTGTAGTAGCCTTGCTGTGAGTCAGAAACTGGATAAGTCACATCCAGAGGTCTACTCTAGCCACACAACTTCTGCGATTCATTGAAAAATACCCAAGACCTGTCATCCAGTGCTGCTGCTGACACTGTCCAGGAAAAGAAAAATGAAGAGTGGCAATGGACTTAAGGAGCCTAAGGGTAGGAATAGGACATACAATGCTTTAGAATTCTCTCTGTATCTTTTCAAATGTCTCACTATAATTCAGACTTCCTGTCTTATTAAATCAGAGAGGAAAGTGCCTGCAATTAGTTAGTGCTTAACCCAATTACATCAAATCCAAAGAAACAAAGTTACTTTCCCTTTGAGAACTGTAACCCATTGACCAGCTGTTAGTACTTTGGTTGAAAGAAAAGAAACAAATATGCTTTGGTGATTCTAAACAGCAAACTAATCTCTAACACCTTTTACTCCAGCCTACCACAACAAAAGAGCCAAGACAAAATGATCTGAACTACACCATGACTTGGATAGGATTTTCAGTAAAGTTTTTCTTTCTTCAAAGCTTTGAGTTTCATAATAGGTACTAATCAAATTCAGCCCAGAAACAGCACAAATTTCAGAAACTCTAAAAAACACAATTTATACACCAAGGTAATTTTTTTACAAATAAATATATATTTAAAAACATGTTCAACCTCTCCATTCTGATGAAGTCTGGTACTAATTTACCTAAATTTACCTTATTTGCCATTGAAAAGCAGAGAAAGCAACAATTCGGGAATGCTTAATATTCCAAGCAATGAGAATGTAGCTGCTGACAACTTTGTTACTTTCAGAACAACCTTTTTAAAAAGTCATTCCAGTTTTAATACCTAATCTATGCAGTAAAATACAAATGCTCTGTTTTCTGGTCTCATCTGCTTGCCTGCTATGAACTTTAAAGCTGAAACTTAAGTTAATTATGTTTTTTAAATAAAACTAACAATATTATCTTAAGTTATCCTGGAAGATCAAGAACTGTTACTTCTCTTGATTGCACATGGAAACATTAAAGATCAGATGTAGAAAACCAAAAAATGCTTGAAGTGGGATCCAAAGTCAAGAGAAGTATCTGGAAATATTTTAACTTTTGTGTCTAATTTGTATCCAATTGGCCTATTTTTTTCAAGCAAATTAAGTATTGTAGTAATACATATTGTATGTATATATACATACAATATATACATATTGTATATATATATATATAATATATGCATATGGTATGTATATATACATACAATATGTATGTAAAATGTAGACCACACAATTTAGCCAGTCGCAGATGTATATAGCCAACAAATACTGGTTATAAAGACAATCAGAAAAAAAAAAAAAAAAAAAAAAAAGTAAACTCTGGAGAACTGAGCTCCTTTTTCTCATTTTATCCACTGACCTCTCTGTCCAGTGTGTACTGGAAGCAGAGATGACGACATTTGCAAACATTTCTTCTTTTAGTAAAACAGATTTCCCAGTAATCTATGTATATGTGTAAAGCACATCACATTTTCCTACACTTCACCAGCAGAACAGTGTCCATACATAATTTTATCATATCAAATCTTTGATCTGAAAGTGATGATATAAAAGCAAGTATAGTTCTGTATAGTCCAAATTTTGAGTATTTTCTGTTTTAAAGAATCAGGTGTCTCATATTTTCTTGGCATTATCTCTGAATTCAATACAGTCTTCATAATAGCCTAGCTTGTTATTCACTGTATTTTGCAAAACTTGAGGTATATTTAAGGGTGAGACGGGATATGATTACTGTCTATAAACATATCATCAGAAGAGCAAACTCTGGAAGGGAAAATAGAAAACTATTTAAGCTAAACGATATTTTTTGGCACACGAACAAATGGTTGTCCATTGAAGAGTAAATGTATGCTGGAATCAAGAGGTTTATTTCTGCTTGAGGACTGAGCTCTGGAACAGCTTTTTTAAGAGACACAACAGAAAAAAAAAATAATAATAATAGGTCTTAAAATGGTGTTTCTATCTGTGTATGAAAGAGATTAGGCAGCGAGGCTGTCTGCAACAGGAGAAAACCAGTCTGAGACAAGTGGATCCTTCCTAGTGTATATTGCTACTCATTTTGAAAATAAAAGTAGACAAGAAGATTTGAACCACTGAAGTGTTAGCACTGCAAAACTTGGAAATCTATTCATAATGGCTGACCTATATATATTATTTTTTACCCAGTGAAAACTGCTTTATTATGCAGAATTTCATTTCATTGTACAAAGATCATCTGATGGCATTTTTCATCCCCATGAGCATTAAGCAACACCTGTAGAACCAAAAGGATAATTATTTTTCCTTAATGTGTCTCTGTTTAGATGCAATGCAGTTTAAAACCACACGCATATATCACAGAAGATAAGCATTTTAAAGGAAGAAAAAGTATTCATAAGATTTAAACATTTTTACTAAATATCTCCCCTAAAAGCAAAAACAATTGTCTCAAGTTACCAAATGATATTGCATTATGCACACTTCACTGTAAACTGCCTGGGGAGCAACCTGAGGTAGAACTTCAAACACACTTTCCTTCTGAGCCTTGTGTTTCAGCAGAATAGTGATTTGGTTAGATTGATTTGACTAATTTAATTTTGGGTGAGTCCTCTCGAAGGAGAGTCTGATACTATCTTACACTTTTTATGCAGGAATTTAAGGGGAAAATTAATGATCTTTTATAAGTTACTCTGCCTTTAAAACTCTTTGACCTATCTGCTACTTCCTGCCTGGTAAACTGCAGATCATAGGATCTTTTTGTTTCAATTGCATGCATGATAACTGGTTGTTTTAATTATTAAAGACTGTGTTTTTTTTGTTGTTGTTGTTTGTATGCTCTTTGATTTGAGAAGCCCTTTAAGATGCTCAACACATAGTTTACTTATTGCTTATGTGGTACAACTTCTTGGGAGTATTACTTAGTAAAAGAAGGTTGCAGGGTGACCAAGATAAAAATGCCTACACAATACTGTTGTTTACAGCTGCAGTCTCCTCACATGGGATGTTGAAATTGGCTGTGATCACTACTAAATGCTGTAATCTTGCAAGTCAATCTTTTAATTCACAACACTAGACTTTCTGTTGAAGCATTTCTATGCTATTAGGCTCTGTACTGTTGGGTGTAATAAACAAATCAAAGAGAACTTATACATTTGATCTGTGTCTACTTTAAGTTAATACAACTCCAAGTGGAGAAGTTTATTCGCTGCTTGTAAACAGTCAGCTAGGGCTTCATTAGCAGAGGTCAGGGTAAGAACCACCATATTATTTCAAGGATGCTCTTGCTTTTATTCTATTTGCAACAAACAGAATGACACTGATGGGAAAAAAAATAGGAGATTACAAGAGATGTTGCTTCAGAAGGAGGGATCTTGGGACAGTCAGTATCTGAGAACCTCTTTGAAAGCTACTGGTTACTGGAAACTGTAGGCTTAATTTGGAGAAGACAAGGCTCACAGGAGACATTACTGCTCTCTACCACTACCTGCAAAGAAGTTGTGGGGAGCCTCTTCTCTCAGATAACTAGTGATAGGACTAGAGGGAATGGCCTCAAGTTGCTCCAGGGGAGGTTTAGGTTTGAAATTAGGAGACATTTCTTCTCAAAAAAAGCATTGGAATGGGTTGCCCAGGGAAGTGGTGAAATCACCATCCCTGGGGGTGTTTAAGAAAAGGTTGGATGTGGTGCTTAGGGACATGGTTTAGTGGGTGACATTGGTGGTAGGATGATGGTTGGACCAGATGAACTTGGAGGTCTTTTCCAACCCTAGTGATTCTATGATTGTCCAATATTTTCTGTCTTCAAACTAAAATATCTTTTGCTCATGGACTTTGCAGTATTGCTGCATTCTTAATATATTGCCTTTGTCTACCCTGCTAGAGAACATACTGGTTTTACTTAAAACTTTGATTGCTTCCACCTATTATCCTCCACTGGAGCAATTAATTAGCTGCTATGAAGTTCTCTCACTAATGCTTGCAGGCAGTTTCAAACTTGACTTACGGAAGCAGTATTTCATGGACAGAAATTTGATGTCACTAGAGGTTCTCCTTATTTAATCGTTTCCTGATTTGTTATTCAACTAAATTACCTGAAAAATAGTTGGCTTTTTCACATGTAAAGATATGAGAGTGTCGTGAGACTTTTTGCTGTGTGTGTCAATGAACTAACAGCAGTTGTACCACAGCTAACTTTACAATAGATAGAGATAGATAGATGCCAAACACCATATCTGTAGGTCAGTAATCTAATGAGGAAAGCATATATTTCCTAACTAGCTGAGAATATTGAAGATGTAACATTTATTGGCAGGCAGAACTACTGAAAGAGCAAAAAAAGGTACAGATAGTACAATATCTAGCTTCCTGGTTCCTAAGTAACTACTTCCCAAGTTCTGAATTTCAGTTCATGTCAACATTTTTCTGTAAGGAAATGAAACTTACTTCTGTAGGCCATGTTCTCTTCCAAGATATTGATGGCTTCAGAGACCAGAGAGGCTGGAAGACAAAGATGAGACCCAGAGTAAGATCATACAGTTATTAAAGTCACAGAACAAGAGCACTGTGGTGGTTTTACCGTGCTGGGTAGCTAAACCCCACAACCGCTCTCTCACTCCCCCTCCTTTAGATGAGGAGGGGGAGAAGTAAAGCAAAGAACAACTCACGGGTTGAGATAAGGATAATTTAATTAAAGGGAAATAATTATAATAATTAAATAAAGACTACCATGAACTAAACAATTTAACTAAGGGGAAATAAAAAGGGAAAGGGGAAAAGGGAGGGGAAAAGGAAAAATAAAAAGAAGGGAGGAAAACAAACAAACAAAATAAATGAAGGCTATATGGAAGTGCAGAGGAAAGAAATTACACTCTACTTCCCACAAATGAGCGATGATTGACCACGTCCTTGAAGCAGGGCCTCAACGCACGCAGCCGGTGTTCGAGAGGAGAACCGACATTTTCCCAACGAGAGCCCACCCCTCCCCTCTTCTTCCTGTTTCCACCTTTTATTGCTGAGTGTGACACCACATGGTATGGAATATCCCTTTGATTGGTTTAGGTCAGCTGCCCTAGTGATGTTTCTCTCCTCACTTTTTGCCCACCCCCTAGGAGGGTTAGAGAAAGGCCCAATGCTGTGCCACTGCTGCTCAGCAGTAGACACAACACTGGTGTGATAACACTGCTGTTCCAGCTACAAGTACAGAGTACGGCGCTGTATGGGCTGCTGTAGGGAAAGTTAACATTCCAGCCAGACCCAGTACAAGCACGTACCTGACAGACAGGAGTTCTTGTGCCTTTCTAAATTCTGAATTCCAAAGTAACTTTCTAAAGCTGAGGGAGGAACATGGAAGCTGTGAGCCCCAATGGGTTATGGAATTATTGTCTACACTCACAGTTGCTCTGGGTTGTGTTTCTGTAGGTATAAAAGTAGTTTCTTTCTTAGGGCTGTTATGCAGAAGGCTCTGGTGCACACGAGTATTCCTGGGAGCTGCTGTGCTTGGGAGATGGATGTGTCCAGACAAGTGAAACAAAGGAGGAGGAAAGTAAAGGAGAAGGAAAGCAAAGGAGGAAAGACCTCTCCAGCTGGGAGCCTTCTGCAGATCCAAGGGCCTTCAGGCTTTGCAGATGAGGACACACACAGGTGGTAGAAGAAAGGTGAGGTGAGATTTACATCATCCCATATAGGCTCTCAACTGGCCTGAGAGAAAACCTGACAGAAAACATGAACGTAAGGGTCTTTTTTTGAGCTGCTCATTTTGGGTGAAAGGACTGCCTGGGCATCCCTGTGCAACCTCTCGACATCACCTGAGATCCCACCACAGTGCCTGTGAAGAAATACAGCCTGCATGACTACAGCCTTATCTGCACCATGAGACGGTGTTCATGTGATAAGACCACAAACAGGTTCCCAGAAACACAGCAGTGATGTTGCTTACATCTTTCCCTGTCTTTCCTTGTTCAAAAACTGACCCTAATGGAAACATTCCCTAATTGAAATTAGGGAATTCCCCCATTTGGGAATTCAACTCTGTGCATGAAAGCATTGTTAACACCCACAGCTTACTCGTGTCTGTGGACCTGGCATGGCTATTTTCAAAGTGAATAAATGCAACTTCTAGTCAGTGACCATTCCTTCATCGGCATGGATTTAATTCATCTAGAAAAACAATGCACCAGCCATACAGACTATGAAACAGTAACGCAGCAGACAGCTTGTATGCTTGTTTAAACTGTATTGTCTAGGTGCAAGGAAAGTGTCATTTTTGGCTTTTGCAGGTGTAGTATTCAACCATCATTTCCCTTACTGTGGTTAATCCACTGAGAAAAATATAGTATTTCATGTTGCTGCCAAAATAGCCTAAGTAGCTTTTCCAAGGTCTGTTCCCCTGATGACTTTGTAGCATTATAGTGCATCACCAAATGGCACCAGTTTTGCTCCCTTTCTACTGATCTGAAATCCCTGCCTTTTTAGCTATTAAAAAGGAGGAGAGGACAAAGATGCAAGGGAAAACTCTACTCTAAATTTGATTAATGGTATTTGTATTTGTCTCACACGTGGCCAAGAACCAGTTTCATGCGGAGCACATTTAATATCTGGCTAAGCAAGTGTTCATTTACATTTATTCCATTTAGGTCATCCTTCATATCAGCAGTGCGTGTCTGTTGTGATTGAAATGCCAGGCTGTAATGTAGCATCATCAACATATTGGGTGCAGGGAGGGCAGAACAGGGTGCTTTATCATAGAGTCTCATTTATGTTTGTTTATGATTTCAATATTCATGATGGGCTGACAAGTTTATCGATTCAGCTCTGAGGATGAAAAATAAGAAAAGGACTTGTGGGGAGAGATTTCACTTTCACATTTTGCAGACACAACTTTTATTCATCAACACCCCCATAGAAATGATCAACCTTTCAAGCCCACAGGGGTGGTTTCAAGCTTCATTCTATTGTAACAACATGTCAACCACAGAGTCATTACTGAGCAGATAAAAGGAATGCAGTTAGTTAGATTTGAAGGTCTAAGGACTGAAAAGGATAAAATAATAAAATAAAGATTGTAAATGCTGCAGCTGGAGCTATCAAGACTAGAATTTGCAATCGTTCAGAAGTACAAGGTGAAAATGGAGAATGTGATAACATGATAAATGGAACTGATCATATCTGTGACAGTCTTTTGATCTTCAAAAGCCCAATGGGCTTGAATTTTGCTGATAAAGCTTACTATAATTACTTCATGTCATTCAAACTCTATGCGGCACAGGACAGGAGAAGGCTGCAGGTGATATTGTTAGGGAAAGCAAGGGCTTGCATACCTGATCTTGCATACCATATCTGATCACCTTTGCATCCAAGCTGACAGGAAAAAACAAGTTGCAACTGATGAGATTTGCACTGACAAGTAGGTTTTTACTGTTTCTTGTGATCCTGAGATTTCTTGTGCTTTCAAACAGCTTTTGTAAATACGGCTCATGTATCTTTTAGACACAGTGCTTTTCAGAGAGATTTAAATTCCCCAGATCTGTGAGGAAAACAGCAATTCTACGGTATTAAGTAAATTCTACAGCTGTGAGTTTTTAAGGCCTGTGTTGATTTGCTGTAGTGATTTGGCCTGCATCTTCTAATCTTTATTTGTTGAAGTATAACTTCAAACTGGTGGTTAGAGTAAGCAGAAGTGCATGAAAACCATCTCTTCCCCACAAAAGTTAAAGCCAGAATTTACATATATGACATTTGCAATCACCAGATCTGCTCAGCAGCTTCCTATGACTGTTCTACTTTACTGGCTATTCATACAGGGCAGTCACATACTGATGGCTACAGAGGGAAGAGGGGTTGATCTCAGTAACTCAGAAGGTCTGTCTGGCAACAGCAGGACCCCAACTCATGAAACATCGCCTGAACCATCTGAGGATCCAAAAATCGTTATTTAAAATGGGATCAAACAACCTAACACATGGACTTCTCTGTCTCTTGGGCAACAGGCACTGTGCTGGTAGGCCAGCTGTTTCCCTTTTCCTAAGGGCTGCTTACTGCCCAAGAGGTACTACCCACATAGACTAAGCTCACACAAAAAAGGAAGGAGAATCTGGAATGTTAACCCAAAAATTCATCACATAGGATTAGGAGGACCTGAGGTATCTGCAAATAAGTACAAGTACTTCGTAGTAAGCCAGTATTTCTTTTCAAAGTCTTACTATCTCAGGAGAATTATTTCCAGCAGATGATGGGGAATCCAAGTCATAATGAATGAATGCAAGACTGCCATATGCTGGCAGCAAAGATTAATTTTCAAGATGCTCCCCACTCTATAAGAAGGTAAGGTAAAAGGATAAAAAATAAATCCAGTATCTAAGTTGCATTCTGCATATTCATTACCCAGTTATTTCTTGTGAAATTCTTAGAGAGAGAAATTCACAAAATGCATGGCTTCTGTGAGTTAGAGACCTACCAGAAGTACTGTCTGGAGGAGTTTTATCATTGTCTTGCAGCAAGGAAAAATGAAGTTACAACCTTCCAATATCTGATAACACATCTTTTCTATGACTAATACAGAGAGGAAGAAAAGAGCAAACACAGCAGCACCACTGTTGTTTATTCCCAGCACATGCAGTAGCCATCTTCTGGATGCAAATAAGAACAATGATCCTTAAAGAGCTGATTAAACATACTTGTACTATCTAGGGAACCTCTGGAAAACACAGATTATGGAAAAAGCAATTCCTATGTGGAAAAAAAATATATATAGTCCTGTGTATATAATAAGACAAACAGTAATAAGTTTGACAGACTCTGCTGCCATGGTGGTCATTTCTTCTGGCAAAGGTAAAAAAGATAGAACAGCTGTATCAGCAGAATTCCACACTGATGGAGTGCACCTATTAAAGAAACTTGTTCTCCTAACTAGTTAGAATTTCCTGAAGTAAAAATAGCATACATGCAGGAAAAAAATAGCATACGTCTATGTAGATGCATAGGAGATTGCAGAGGATTTCCTTGGGTACTTCATGAGGTAGCAGTAGAAAATATGCAGAAGTTCATCAAGGCCATCCAGGTTTGTGATAACTGGAAGTTCAGTCATGCCAGTCACCATAGCATTTGGCCTACAATGAAACTGATTTTATGAAGGTATGACACAGTATATGTCACATGCAAAACAAGTACCATTTTCATCTGAAAATAGCCCAGTCCTCACAATAATTGTTTTAAAGAGAAAGGCTAGCTAATGTTAAAGATCATTAAGAGAAATCCTGTTCTAAGTAGGAAGTGTGTGAAAAAGGATTTTTCCTCAAGAAATAAATTCTCCACAATGTCATAAATTGGATATTAACTTTGGTGTGTTATTAATTCAAAATAAATTTTCCCTCCTGTAAAAGCAATTCAACATAAGGGTTTATCCCTGAACTAGAGCATCAAAAATGTAGAACTATTTGTTACTTTTTATTGAACCTAAAATATGAAGTCATACCACATTTTATTAGTCTGAAAACTGTTACAATGTGTTACCCCAGTCATTACTGGTGCAAGATATGTCATTACTGAATTCCTGAGGTGCATGTGTCAACATGAGGCCTTCTGCTAACACCCATATTAGAACAGGAATTAGCCACCAGTCTATTCCTCAAGGTAGCTAGCTCCTCATTTTTAGGCATTGCAGTATCCACCTCTCTCGCTGAAGTCACAGTCATTGCTACACAGTCTAAAACACAGGTACCTGACACCACATTGACCAGAGGACTAAAGAGCATACTCTGAATTTTTGGAAGCTGTCAGAAACTTTAATCTTAATACTATGCAGCAAGTAGAAAATCCTTAACTTGTTTGAACTGGTCCAGTTTGACTGGCTTAAAAAAAAAAAAAAAAAAAAAAAAAAAAAAATCTTCAAATGTTGAATATATCAAATGCATATCTACATATGCATAAATACACAAAAGTTATATTAAATACTTATATGCGGATTTTTTTTTACTTGAATCTAAGTTTTCCCGTGAGACAGAGACATATGGAAAATGCATAAATGTTAATTAAGGGATTTTTAACAGATGGTGTATTTATCATATCTTTTATTTTACATCTAAAGCAAGCCTGCAATTCATCTATAACCATTTCAGAACTCAGGTCCTGTAAGAAAATTTTCAACGTTGAGCTCCAAAAGTTGCAATATCATCAGTAGCCACCGGGAGGACACCACTACCGAAAATGCCTAGGAAGAAACCTTTTTCTCTCAATAGTTCATTTTAATTGATTCCACGCATCAATAAAAAAGGCTTTTTCTGCCTGACTGTCTTGTATGGAATTATTTTCTAGGTCATTGCTTACTAATTGTCTACCTACAAACAAAATATTTTAAACGTCAAACATTATAAGGAAATTAAAGGTCACTGCATTTTTAGTGCCTTGGGGTTGGGCAGTGAAGGACTTGTCAAAGCTTTAGCAAGTTGCACTAAGCTGTGGCAGCAGTTTCACAGATTTTTCGCTCAACTTCCAGGTCAGCAAAAGTCCATTCAAACATAAAAATGAAGTTATAAAACTTTTTCTTTCATTGAGAATAAAAAAACAGCTCTTGGGAAGATGATGAGCTATTAAAAGTGGAGGCAAAGCAGAAGGACCCTTTGGGAAGGAAGAGCTGTGGGACAAATCACAGCTGAATGAATGGACTGTGTACCAGTGGACAGGAAGCTGGAACAACAACCTGAACTGCTGGCTGAAAGCCCCACATCTCTGCATGATGCCAAATGCCTGAATCTTCTGCAAGTCCCTGATACAGACACTCAGCCAATATAACCATTGCTTGTTTGGACTTGACTACAAATTCCCATCTGCTTTATTAAGCTGCTCTCATTTGATCTTTTGCCATGTACGTCTCTGCAGTTTACAACAAATGGAAGACTTTCTATCTTGCCAATGTCAATGAACATTGCAATGGCTGACAACTGGCAATTATTCTGATGAGCACATTCAGAAACCCAGCAGATGAGGCAAATCCATTTGCAGTTTGACATTAACTCTAATAATACTCAAGAAAGAGCAATACAATGGTTATAGAAATCATGCATTAGTGTTTTGATGATTCAGTAGTGCAATGGACTGAGTTAAAATTGCAGATATCTATAACTTGTCTGAGGGACTGTAGAATTTAAACCTCACAATCAATCAAGCCATCAGAACTGGAGAATTGGACAGTGCCTTATAATAACTCAGTAAACTGAAATGCACACGATTGGCAAGAATTTTAAATGAGTTGATTTGTACCTGCAACAGTCATTTATTTATGTTTGGTTTTTTATACCTCTTTCTATTATATATCATGTGAATAGGGTCTACTGATATTTGGATTATCTGTAGAGTAGTCAAGTGAAAGATCTATATGCCCTTGCCATGTATGAAAAAGTAGTACAAATCAACTACAGCTTGGAGGTGATCTCAGTAATGAACTTACAGCGAACTTTCATAAGAATTGCATGTTTTTTGATGAGACAAAGGGAAAGAAAAAAAAATGGTTTTGTCTAATATCTAATAAGGCTTCTACTTAACTACTTAATTACTTAGTTAATCTACTACTTAGTTAATCTACTTAACTTCCTAAACAGGGAAAATAAAGTGGCAGAAGGTACTCTTCATGTCTTCATGTACATACAGGGTTCTTTAAAAAAAAAAAAAAAAAAAAAAAAAAAAAAAAGTCTGTCTGTCTGTCTTCTGCCTTATAAACAACCATATAGGAAAAAATCTTACATCCTGGAATATAATAATATTTTTATTGAGATAACAATTTGTCTGAAATAAATACTTTCCCCCTACTCTCCACTGTCAATAACCTTTATAATAAATTGGCTTAATTGTTTAGTTTCATTTTCATCATATACATCCTATTTTATTTTTTTTTATATATTTCTGACTTGTATGTTATATTTTGAAAAGATAGAGCACTCCTGAAAGCAAACACATAACAGAGCTTAAAACAAGATAAAACTTATGTTGTATATTTAACTAATCCATTCTTCAAATAAATGTGCTGTAAACACACTGCTGGATGGCATTGCTACACCTGGTCTTTAAGAGAAGTTAAACATCTCTAGGACCTATAGGTAGAGCAGCCTGAAGGGAATCAGTTGTTTTGCCAGCAGCACATTAATGTTTTGAAATGGGTTTTATTAAGAACTAAAACTGTTGAAACATTTCACAATATTATCATTATGAACTAAATTGTTTGGAGCTGGAGATGAAGCTGACAGGGGAGTGGGGAGGAAGAGTCCAGTCATGCAGCTGTGAAATGATCTCAGATACATTTTCCCTCCCACAAATTTGATTAAAGCAATTTCAACTTTATCAAATGTTCATTTCATCAAGATTAATTTAGACAGGCTCAAAGTAATAGCAGTAACTAGTACAATGAAGTGCACCAGTTCAAATGAACATCTCCCAGCTTAGCCATCACCCTTCAGCACTGTAATAAATAATACAGGAAACACTAAAATAATGAACGAAGAAATATGGAGAAAAATACAGAGTAAAAGTAGAATGAACTCCTCTGAGATTGTGAAATATGCAAAGATAGGAAGATAGACATTTCAGATAGGCATAGAAAGCTCATGTCAAACTGTAACACCTATTAATAATCTTAATATTGACTTAAAATACTTCTGCAGCTTAATTGCAAACTTATCTCTCAATCTCAAAGACCATGAAAAAAGAGACTGTGCAACAAAGAATCCTCATGACAGTTGAATAGGTGTTTGTTTTTGTTTGTTTGTTTGTTTGTTTGTTTTGTTTTGTTTTGTTTTTGATGATGGAACTGTTTCAGCTCCATCCAATGCAACTATCTGCTTCTGAAGTTCAAGCTGCCCCTTAAATCCTTGTGCTTTACCCCTCTTGCTTAGTTTCCTGTCTGGCTCCCTGTATAGATGCCAGAAACTCAAACAGGATTTCTCCTCTGGAGGTCCTCAGTTACACATAACTCCAATGCTAAAACATAATTTAACAAAGCAATACACACCATGTGCATCCTTCCTTTACATTTCTTTTACTGTCTCCTTCTGTGAAAATAATAAATAGATAAATAAATCTCAAAAATTCAAAGTTTAAAAAGTAAAATCTCACATGAGGCAAATGATTTTTCTAGAACATGAACTCTCAACAAGTCTGTAAAAAGAGTTTGTGACAGCTGTTGTAATGATTTTCAGTGCTTACAGATTGAAGTCTTTTTTACAACACTGTAAGAGTTGGAAGTTTTAAATGATATTTATAAGTGCTTCAGTCTTCATTCTACCACGACTTTTTGTGCAGAATCTCCTTCAGAAACTACCAGGACTCAAGTCCTTCCTTGCCAACAACTGCAGTTGCACTAAGTGGTGCCAGATTTTGAAAATTATTTGACGCTTTCAAATAGTCTGAGCCAGACAAGTGATTGTTAGCTCTCCACATGGGCTGTCAGAGTGGAATATTAAACCAACCTGAGCATTTGTTTTTGGTACGCTCTTGTCAGAATTGATTTATGTGTGAAACTTCCCAACTCTCAGCCTGTATATTTAATACATATCTCCAGTGAAGTACTTTGAATGATCTGCTAAACAAACAGCCACAGGGACTTCTTTAGATTCAGAGAGAACAGCATGAATTCTCACTTCTGGAGAAACTGGCCTAAACCCCAGTGATCATTACCAGTATTTGTAAATATGCAAGCAAAGGACGCAGAGATCTTATTTCATGTCAGACATCAACTGTTCACCTTCAGGGGTCAGGAAAGAATATTCTGCCCAAGCGCAGTCTGGTGTAATTGTCCAGTCCTTTTATTACTTTTCTGGAAGTTAGCTCTTGACAGCTGCTGGCTGCAGAGGATGTGACCAGCCAAGTCAAGTATTTTGAAGTAACTTGAAAATGATATGATTTGTTTTCTAATTTCCTGTTTGAGTTTGGAGAGCTTCCTACAGGAAGTCAGAAATCACATTTTGGATGTAAAACTACACATTCTTACCAACACAAAGGCAACTTTATTAATGTCCATCAAGGAAAAAGAATGTTGAATGAGATGCCTAGGAAAACTTGCCAAAGATTTTTAAAAACTATCAATACAATATAGGAGATTTTTTACCCAGATTAGGCTGTGTGCCTATTTTGAGGACAGCCTGTTGTTATAGGAGATAATCTGTTTCAGTTTCATTCTGAAGGTTCAGATTAAATTAGTCTAAGTACATACTACATTCCCTCTTTTCTTGAGGAATTCCATATAATTTTTACTGAGCCTGATAATACTTGCAGCGTGGCTTTCTGACAACAGATGTGTTGTTAATGAAATGCATGTAAACTTTGCAGTCAATTTCTCTGTACATGTGCACTGCAAATTTGTTTCTGCCTTCCACATACTCCATAGGCATACAGCATTGTCCTGGTCTACTGGACCCTACTTCATTCCTGACAAATGTTTAAGAAAGTGTTGCCAGTTCACACAAAAATCTATTTTACCAATATTTATGGGTGATTGATTAAGAAGAAAAAAAAAAAATCTTTTCTTCACTGTTGTAATCTGATCCTTAAATCCATACTCTGGATAAATGACAGGAAAGCAAAAATGGCTGGTGTATATGACTAAAATGCATTAATGTCATGCCTCTAGGATAAATCACGTCAGGTTCATGTGCCATTTTCCATTGAACATATGCAAAAATTGGGTTGATTTGTTGCTTTTAATACCATTCTTTGTGTTACTGTATTATCTTCTGGACACAAAGGAGACTGCATGTCATTGTTGTAGACATTGTGTAAATGTACTAAAAGTTACAGCATTTTCTGAAAAGGTTGTAATGTAATAGCAAGGTAAATACAAAGTACAAGAATTATTATGTTTATCCAGCTTGGATTCTGAACCTACATGATTCTTCAGAGGCCACATAAGGAGTGTGTGGCAGAACCACAAATTAAAACAGATTTTCTGAGTCCTGTACGAAAGCCTTACTCACAAGGCCATCCTTTGATTTATGTTTTCTCTGTACTCATCATCAACAGTTGATGGCTTCTAACTACCAAAAGAGCATGCAATTTGCAAGTCACGATTTTCCTGACTGATGCTTATTTATGAAAGACAATGCCTACAAAAGGTCAGCCAAAAAATAAATAAGTAAAACATGTGATGACAGAAATAATCGCTGGAGATAGAGAGCTCTGGCACTGAACAAAAATCCTACCAGTAAATCATCCCATTAATACACATGTTGTACTTTGATAACATTTCAGTGTGCAGGGATAAACTTATTCCAAAAAAATAAATCATTCAAAAAATAATTAATTTAAATAAAAGGAGGAAGGAAACTAGATGTAAATTTAAATGTGTAGGATTTTGTATTTTTAAATAGTACATTCTCAGTCTAGAAAGCACCAGGTAAACAGGACTGTCTTCAACAACCAACAGATCACATCCTATGAAAAAGGTGGTAAATGGGTGAAGCCAGTATTAAAGGTTTCATTTGAACACTAAATAAGTAATATTTCACCCTATTCTGCAAAAGCATTGTGAGTTCCACTGTAGTGACTTTGTCCCCCAACCTGTAACTGGGGAGAGGACCCATCAGTCTCCAGCGCTGGTGTCCACATTTCTGGGACATTCTCTCAGCAGGTCCTTCCATCATCATAGTCCCTATGTGTTCATTGGGGCCTGCCAGGAAGATGAAAGCTGGATTTTATCCATTTCATCTCAGGCAACACAATCCAGGCAGGAACACAGAATTTTGGAGTTCCAATGGACAAGGTAGTGAGAGTAACAGCATAAGGAATTAGGGGAAAATAACAAAATACATGATTTACCTCCAGGTAATCCCAACAAGAGCTTTAACTTCAAGTCAAAACAGTTTGCAAAGGCTCTCCTTTTTAGTGACACTTGATAGCCAGAGGATTTGCCAAGCTTTCAGCTCTTACACTCTACTTTTCTAGATTTCAGACATGTCTGATTTTAAACTGTTGAGATCTAAGTTTTTTATTTTACTCTTTCATAGTCAGGCAAGACATGCTAAAGTAAGTACTGGGTTGAATCTGACCAGGATTTTCCTTTAGTTCTATCTTTGGGCAAATACAACTAAAGATAGGCTAAAATGAAGGCAAAAATATGCAGGAATGAAGTCTGTGATGTTTTCACAATAGTACACTAGTACACTCAGTCTCATAAATATCCACTGGTCAGCAAGAGAGAGAAAAGCATTACAGAATGGTAACTAATGAGATGTTACTTCAGATGTCACAGTGCCGATGACCTCCTCCTTCTAATGCATTTTGCGAAGACTGATTGCTGCTTCAGAAAGAAGTCAGCATGGTGGGATTTCAAAACCCGGGACCTATCACTGAGATAAGCCCAGTGCCAAAGAGCAGAAAGGCACTAGAGGTTTGTTCTGATAAGCTGTTTAGGGGAGATAATAACAAGACAGATGGCACCTTTCCAGGAAATGAACAATATATAAGGCACGGTTTTGCACAAGAAAGTCAGTGAGTAGCAGACTGAGACAGAGAATGCTGCTATTTCTTTTCTATACACTCATCCTCTAGATTTGGTGTTTCTAACACCCTTTCCTTCTGTCATTTGTACTTTTGCTTCATAGGTTTTTCTCCTCATGCTCCATTCATACCCTTCTAGAACTTCTGATTTAACTAACAATTTAGTGCTTACATTAAGGACAATCAGATGCAAGCCTATGTGATCTCTCTTCCCTTTCTGAGACTTGACAATCTAGGATCAATTAACTAAAAAAGAAATATATAATTCCTTGGGTGAAAGCTGAAAAGACAAACAGACCCAAATAGAATATTGTCAAGGCAGCTGAGTCCAAAATGCTGACATTTCACAGCTTAGTTACAGTTCCCAAATACTGGTTCTGTGGTGACTTACTGGGGTGTTCCAGTGGGAATCCCTTCTTTCCTTCCTTTTGTGCCCTTAAGCAGTAGAAGTGCTCGTGCAAGTGAAGATGCTAGTACAACTACATCCACCAGCTGCTGCCACCATAACAATGGCAATTTTTCCACATACTTAACAGTGAGGAGTCATCCAAGTCCGTAGGTGTCTAGAGAGGAAAAGCAATGATTTAATCTTCTCTTTCCTTTTTTTTTTTTTTTTATTTTTTTTTACTTCTTATCATACATAAAATTCAGATGATAAACCTCATACCACCAGTAGGTGTGGGTTACTCACACAGATACTAAGTCATGTCCATGTAGCATATAATGAAGAAGTCCTTTATGGTATTCTAACTGTACTTCATTCTTTATGTAAACACATGCAGTTGTAAAGGGGACAGTCTGCAGCAAGTCACAACAAATGGACAAAATATGTTGTTTCTTACAGGTTGCTCATACAGTTTATAAAACATTTCTGTTAGGATCTTTTACTTCAAACATTGTCAGTATGGTCTCATTCTAAGGCAGCAAGTATTGCCAGAAGCAGGTCACTTAGCTTAGTCTTCATTTTATTTGTTTAATTTGAATGGGACGGAGGAAGCAAACGAATCTCTTGCTAACTGAGCTGTGCCTGTAGGATCCTGGGTTTTAAAACTGTGCTGTTCCATTTTAGCTATCATCTGAGAGCTATGCTAAAGCTTAACATTTGTCTTTCAGGCACAATAAACTTCTGTTTCATTGGCTTAATGTGGAGAGTATGTTTTAAGTCTGCTATACCTCACATTTTCCTTCCTCTTTCCCTGAAATGTTTTTCCAACACTGAAATCCAAAGTCAATAGATTTATATGATTTCAAATTATTCTTAAAACCATAAATCACAAAAATGAGATGTTCGAATTCATAATTATTTGATCATATGCTCAATCCCGATGTAATAACAGCTAATTCTGAAATCAAACTCTCATACAGCTTCAGTTTTTGGAGATTGTATAATGACAATCCTGAAGGCATGCCCATCCCCTTCATTTTCCAAAGCATTGAAATAACAGTAAATAAATAAATAAATGAAAATCAACCTGTAAGTGAAATAAGAAAATAAAGAAATAAAAGTAATTAACAAATAAAAGCAAATAATATAGAAATACAAGTTAATGAAAATAAAGTGAAATTTATTAAGATACTGTTTTGTTATTATGCCACATGTTCAAATTCCTTGTGCATCTTTGTGGTCCTTTGCTGGATATGTTACAGTATGTCAATGCCCTTCTTGCACTGTGAAGCCCAAAATCAGGCACAACCCTCCAGGTGTGGTGTCATCCATACTCAACACAGGGGAACAATCTCCTCCCTTGACGGGCTGGTAATGCCTTTCCTGATGGAGCCTAGGAAGTTGGTCTGCATTGTAGCAAGAGCACACATTGCTGGCTCACATTCAACTTGGTGTCTATCAGGACACACAGTCCTTTTATTCAGAGCTGATTTCCAATCATTTGGCATTCCAGCCTGTGTAGATGCACGGGGTTATTACTCCCTATGTACAGGACTTTGCATTTCCTGTTGATAAAATTAATGAGATTCCTGCTGGCTCTGTGCTCCAGGCTGTCAGGGCCCCCTGAAAGGCAGCACATTCTTCTTGTCTATCAATTGTGAGTCCATCCCTGCTTCCACCTCCCCCAGAGTTCTGTGCACCATCTGCCAGCTCGCTGAAGGTTGTGCTCTGCCCCTTCATCCGTGTGTTACACAAAGATGTTAAACAGGAGTAGACCCAGCATTGACCCCTGGAGCACACTCCTCATGACTGGCCTTCAGCTGAGTTGGTGCCTTTGGAGCACAGCAGGCCAGCCAGCTTTCAGTCCACCTTACTCTCTACTAATCCAACCAGTACTTTGTCAGCTTCTCTGTGCAGGATGTTATGGGAGACAGTGCTGAAAGCCTTTCCAAACTCAAGATAAACAACATCCGCTGCTATCCCCTCAGCCACCAAGACAGTCATCTCATTATGGAAGGCAGACAGGCTGTTCAGACATGATTTCCCTTTCATAAATCTGTGCTGACTACTCCCAAACATATTCAATGTGTCATTGCAGTCATCTTGAGGTGGATAAGAACCCATATCTTTTGCTTATAACTGCAGCCGCAGATCCTGAGTTTCTTACTGGTATGATATGATATGCCAGTCTGCAGAGAAATATATTGTGAGAGGGAGTTTTGGAATTAAACTGGAATTTCATAATAAAGTGCTCAATGACTTAGAAGAAACCTGCTTTAGTTAACCCAGAAATTCACATTACATTTTCTATTCATACACCACCTAAGCAAGAGCTCATCCAAGAAAATCATATTGTCCTCATACCAGAAAAAAGTCTGCAAGTGCTGACATGCTGGTAACAGGCTGTCACACAACTTGTTCTGTCATGCTTCTTTTGAGTGTTATTTCAAAAAAAAAAAAAAAAAAGTTCTGAAGTTCATTACAGAACTTCACTTGTATCTTCACTTGTATTGATGTAATGTGTTTATTATTTCCCCTTTTGCAGTGGAGCAAAAGAGGCAATTTCTGAACTACCATTTATACTCCCCGTCAATGTACTGCTGGTTTAACAAATGATGTCAAAAGTTGATTACTCTCCAATAATTTTGATCGTTTTAAATAAATATATTATTATGCAAAGTAAACCCTAGCACATAAGAACAGGATACTATAAAAAGTAAAGTAATATTGATATAAGAGGAGGAATTCAGCAGGCACAGTACATATGAAGCAAAAGACTTTTCCCTAGAAATAAAGAATACTTTTAAGACCAGCTCTTCACATAAAGTCACCGAAGAGATATTTAAATATTAAAACTATATAATTTAAATCACATATAAGGAGATCTTCAGACATGAACCCCTCTTCTAATTATTGGTAAGACAACCAAGAAATCAAGTTCGGTAAGTATCAGAAACACTGTCAAATACTACAGAATCTTATAAATGAATTTACTCCAACATTGTTACTAAATAAATAATACATCTAAAAGCATGTTTTTTTCATTATGTTCAAAATTTTCTTCCATTTCAAAGGCTAACAATTCTGTTCTGCCTAAAATCACACCTATAACCTGTCCAGTTTTGTATACACAGGTTTCTTTCTGCATCCTCACTTGCACAATTTTTACTGTGTTTGTTCTATGTGTGAGAAAAAAGGCAGATCATCAAAAACTACATTAAAAGAGTTCCTCTCATCATTTTTATTGATTTTAGATGTCATAGAGTAGAACAGACTCTAGAGAGTCTGATCAAGGCCTGACCTAGAAAGCAATTGCTCCCTGTCTTGAAAAAAGTCCACCCAGCAAAAATGACAAAATGCCAACAGGCTCAAACAAACAAACAAACAAACAAAAAAATGAACAGAACTGAAACTCTTCATTTTGTCATTTTGATTCCAAATCAAATCTGAAAATCTTGCATTTAGAGTAGACTGTGGGTGAACTGCTGAGGAGTGAAGAGCCAGGCAGCCAAACAGTTAGAAACAAGACAGAAAGAGACTTAATATTCTTTGAAATCTGCATCAGTGTTGGCAACTTTATGTGAGGTGTCTCACCTTTGGTGTGCCAGCATTCTGTGGTAGAAAAAGACTTGTGGAAAATTCCCTCTAATTCTAAAGCCAGTGACTGTGACTGTACTCATGTCTGCTCTTTTTCCCTAATGTATACTGCTTGCAGAAAGGTTTAGAACAGATACTAAGAAAATACAGAAAAACTACAACAAAGCCAACAAAGCTGTAAAACTTTCTAAAGCAAAACCAGAATTTGTTAAAAAGAGACTAATTTTATTCTGCTGATTCTCTCTGTAAAAAGGTAATACTTCTAGAGTTGGAAATGGAAATCAAAACTTTGAAAAGTTACATTGGTGTTTGTATGGATATATCCTCTTAGAGGCTTTCAAGACAGCTAGACAGATCCAGAACTGACCTGAGGTAGTGCTGGTGAAAGGGATGCTCTGAACAGGAGGTTGGACTAAGGATCTCCAGAAAAGGATTTCTTCCAAGCAACAGATCCCAACTCTGCCTTATTTTCACCTTGGAAAAAACAGTGTTGGAAAGGGAATCACAGGTTTAAACATCTCTGAGTGGTTCTAGAAGACTATATCATGAGCTAATATCCTCTGAATACTAAGGCAACAGCTGCACTAAAATTAGTGAACTATGTTACTGAACCCTAGCTACAAATATAAAAGAAAACAGAATATAAATTCAAACTGATTTATACTATTTTTTATTTTATATAATACAAAATGAAACTGATTTCAAAGTTCATTTTGAGTAGAATATAAAATTATGATATATTTCCTTTTGATGCCAACAGTGCCTATCATTTTCAATTTAATGCATACTTTTAAAAGAAGTGTAAGGAAAATTTTGGACTTTCCCATTTTAATCTGAGAACATTTATTCAAAGCTAAGTTTGTCACAGCTACAAAGAAATCAACCAGTGTTTGAATTTTATTATTTATCTGCTCTAAAATCTTCCATGGCATATGACAGGGCTGTCTGAGAGGAAAAAGGGGCTGTACAGGCCAGATAAAGTAACATGGTACAAGGATAGAGATCATTATCTCAACCTTTCTAAATTGAATCCTGCTAACACTTGGCATGCAAGCTGAAAAAACAAAGACCTGACTGCCAATATTTGCTAGTCGTTTGAATTCACTAAATCCCTTGTGTGTTAGGGAAAATACAGAACAAATTTAAAGTGCACATTTAAATACACAAACTTTTCAAGACCAAAGGGTGAATTCAACCAACTTTCTGGTGTTGTGCAGTACCACACTACAAAAAAGAGTTCAAACGCTATATCTGTATTTCCATGTAATTCATAATGTAAATGGACTCAACGTGTAAAAGAATATAAGACTTGATAAGAAATACAGGTCTTTTAGCTGTCCAAAATGACAGTGCTTTGCTTAGTGCTTCCTCCCTCATCATTTCTACTGTGAATGACTAAACTTTATGAAAACTTTGAAAAGTTAAACTCCTGAAACTTCTGACATATTTGCCTTGGTCAGACTTGACCAGTTCCCCCACATAAATCATGACAGCTGATAAGAAATGTTCTCAGTCATACCTATGCTTTCTGCACCTACAGAATCCATTAGCTATATATACCGTCTTCCCCATCCACGCATCACTATCTGCCAACAGCTGTGTTTACTTTCCCAGTTGTAGGAAGGACAATTTGCTTGCTTACCCAGGCACATGAAAGTGCACAAATAACTGTGCTTTGCACCTAGCTTGATGTGATCAAACATAATCATTTCATGGAAGGCTTTAGCTTGAATGTCATCTAAACTCCTTCCTCTGTCCCTCTGAAGGCTAACTTCAAAGTCTAGACTGGGTTGCTTAAGACCCAGTTCTGGCAAGTGTCAAAAATCCCCAAGGATGGAGATTTCACCAGCTGCTTTGTGCACCTGCTCCAATTCATGCTGCTCCAATTTGTGCTGCTCCCCATTTAGTGGTAGAGTCTTCCCTGCCCACACAGAACCAGGCTGTAACAAAGATATGTCCACTAGCTTGCAAACTTCTCTCACACAATCATTTCCCAGTTCTGATGGAATATAATGTCCCAGAAGTGTAGAAGAAACAGCAGCTTCTGAGAAAGGGAAAGGAAAAGCTGGGAATGTATACGTGGGAACCATGACCCCTCTCATGAAGACAAAGTGCAGATGTTAGTCTGTGCTGTAGGAGTAGTCCAACTGGAAACCATCAAGAATTCGTATGTGATAAAACTGATGGTTCCAGCAGGAACATGTCCATGTGATCCAGCAGAGTGTAGAAGCAGACATCCAAACAGTAAATCCCAGGAAAATATGATCTCATTATCTCTGCTGAAGGGCAACATTTGTGCAGAGCTATGCACAAACTCACATAACGCTATCTCCTTTGGCACCTTTGCCGGTCTGGCAGCCTGATGCTGCACAACCAAATATATCTACCTGCAGGGTGAAAAGGGTTTCTTTGCCTTCTGTAAAGTGGGCATTCACCATAAAGTTATCTAAAGACAACACAGTGTATACTCTGCCATTTTAATAAAAACAAAGGCAAAAAAATAGAGGAAAATCTTGCATTGAATGTCTCAGGATAACAATGAATCAGATGCAGATTACTCCAGTTACTGTAAGACATATTTCAATCTCGCCTATAAACTACTTCATTTAAAACCAATTTTTTCTCCCCAGTCAGTCTTTATGCTAGCATCAAGTATGATCAGAGCTTACATGCAAAATAGACATTACTTGGCAGGTTTATTTACTGCTGCAGAGCAAAATGAGTGGACAGATGAGATGTAATCAAATGAGTGGGAGCCCAGAATAGAATAGAGCTCAGCATCTTGGATCATTCCATAAGACTGAACTGCTTAAAACTACGTGTTCCATCAGAAGAGAACACAGAAGACAATAAAACTCAGATGATAAAGGAGACAGTTCAAATGAAACACCAAGTGAACAGAGGACATCAGAATAAGCAGACAGGACCACTGTAAGGACCAAGGAGAAAAGCACCTGGGCTCTAAACCCTTGACCATCACCCCAAGAGCCACAGGTGTTCTCCTGATATACTCCAGGTCCTCACTGGTGGCACCACTGATGGCCTCATGAAAGATCAGCAGAGGTTAATAGTCTGAGGGCTGGAAAGGCCTCAGGAGTCTCTCCACAACTTCTGGAATGGGAGCACCTCACAAACAGCAAAGTTCTCCAGGTGACACATCAGGTTGGCAGATGGGGGCCTCCCATCCCCTTCAGTAAAGGGTATCCCTTTATTTTCATTCACCCCCTACTCCTGGTGCTGCTGCATGGCTGCATGGCATAGGCAGCTGCCACAGGCAGGAAGACAGGGTTGGAAAAACATTTGTTGGCTCCTAGAAGTTGGTGTCAGCTCACCCAAAGAGCAAAATGGGTGGAAAATACTGATTCCAGACAAATCTGGACAGACAGAATGAAATGTAGTGGCAGAGTGATCTTCCCCAGAGTAGCAGCAACAACAGTTACTTGGCTGCAGCAAGCATGGACACTGAATATCTATCAGATTTGTTGATTCAGTAGAGCTGGTAACACAGAACACTAAACCTAACCAACCTTAATGTACAGGCTGCTGACGAATACCAACAGCAGCAAGTTCACACTTGAGATCAGTACAAAACAGCAGGCCTATAGCAAAATCTGGTTTCAGAATACTGGCCAGCATTCTTGGTAAACAGATGAGAGGGGTTTCTCACAATCCATCCCTCCAAATTAATGTCTGCTAACCATGCCACCAACATAAATGCAAAGTTATTACAGCAATCTCCTAAAAGCTGGCTTTGAAGGTGTCTTGGCTTCTCATGTACAACCATAAGGAAAAGCTATAAAAAAATTCTTCTCAGATATTTTATTATTTATTTTATTCACTTCTGGTGTTTCTTTGCAGTATATAAGGAATTACAAAAAACAAAAATATATCACAAATTGAAAGCACACAGGCCCCACTGATCTCTTGATAAGAACCTGAGAATGTGAAACTGAGAGAGATGGTTTTGAATGTGTCAGCAAATGAATGGTTAGCACAAAAATGGAAGAAGCAGCAGGCTGTGTAGAAAAGTAGTGCCAAACATGGACTCTGGGGACCAGATCTGTAACAACTGTCTGTGACCAAAGAGATTCTGAAGAGCTTATTTTGAGAAATGCACCCGATTCATGTGCTATGTAACACATGCTTGCCTAAATCTCCTACCAAAAGAGAAGAGAACCATTCTCCTTTACTTCAAGAAGCTAAGGTAAATTATTATAGAGACAGTCTTCAGAGAGTAACAGAGCATCTTAAACAGATCAGCTTGAGGTTTATGTTGTAGATGACACAATTCTGTGCAGAGTATGTCTCATTATTTCATAGACAGATCAAAATGTTCATATAACTAGTGTTATATCAGACAGAGTTTGGAAAAGACAATGAGGAAATAAGAACGAGAAAAGTGTCATTTAATAATATTTTTTACTTAAATATAAAAAACATGACGAACCTTAAAGTAAATAAACATGGTTATTGACTTCAAATGCCAAGACTTCGACTTTTAGCTACCTTTGGTATACTTTTTAAGCATATAATTGTTTTTTTTCCAATACATATGCAAACACATATTTAGCCCTTCCTGCCTTGCCTTGCCTTTGCCTTTGCCTTTGCCTTGCCTTGCCTTGCCTTGCCAGAAGAGAAGAGAAGAGAAGAGAAGAGAAGAGAAGAGAAGAGAAGAGAAGAGAAGAGAAGAGAAGAGAATTCAGTTTTACTTTGTCTAAGCAAATACAGCTAACAATGTTGCTCTTCTTCCACAAGTCAATGGTCATTTTTGATATTTCTGCTTGTGAAAGACTCCAGTGCTGATTTCCTATTAAGAGCAAAACAGAGCTCTGAAAGTATTATTGAAAAAAAAAAAAAAAATCAGATAGAACAGACATTAGAAACTAGAGAAGCCATTAAAAACTGGAGAAGCAAATCCAGACTAAAATCTGATGTAGACTACATTTCTTCATTATCAAAAATAGTGGAAATAGACATCATGTGTACATTTGTTCTCTCCCTCTGTGGGAATAGGAGAAATGGCCATGGTCTTTGCTTGCCAAATGAAGGTTAATGGTCTGATGACTTGCTTTTTTTTCCTCAGTCTATGAGTTAACATCATTGAAAACTATGATCTTGCAAAGTAAAAGGGCTGCATCAAATATTCAGCTTATATAGTTCAGAGCAGATGGGCTGAACACTGAAAAAGCCTTACCAGACCTTTATGAAATAACATATTCTTGTTTTCATGGAGGTCTCTTGGCCAAACTAGGCAGTCCTGGGGAAAGAAGATCAGAAGATAAGCAAATTATCAACAATTGGACTGAAGATTCTCATGCTGAAGGCTGGATAAGCAACATTTTGCTCTCTGAAGACCTAATACCAACTCACTTCCTCAATACCACAGAGATGTGATTTTTGCAAGTAAGTTTTTAAGTAATTACACCTACTGTCTTAATATTACACCTACTGTCTTAGAACCCTACTACCTAGGAATCGGAGCAAGAATTTCAGGGATTTCTGATGTTAGTGTGTAAGTACTAATATGAATTAAAATTATACCATCCTTCAGCCCCAATCAAATGAATAGTCAGAAAACCTGTTTAGTTCATCATTTTTTCTCTCAACAGAAAATTAAAAAAAAAAAAAAAAAAAAAAAAAAAAAGAGGTTGAATAAAATACAGAACGCTTGGTATTTCACTGTTGGTATTTTCCAGGTTTTTAGTGAAATTGCTCAAATTTTCACCCTCAAGGGCAGTAATAAAACAGTAATAAAAATTTACAATTTGTGGAAATGAAGGAGAGATCTCCTCAAGGTAGAACCTGAAGACGCCTTGTTTTAAAAACAAGATGAATATTCAGGTTGTCAGTGTTATCTGTGATCTGGAGAGCTGACCCCAAGTGGTGACAGGTCTTGTCCCCAGCACTACTAACTAGAATGGCAGCACACCACATCTACTTGCATTGACAAAAACAAGCAGAAGCTTAGAAAGGAGTCACAAGATACCAAACATTTCAGGTCTCATCTTTTTCCTTTTATTATTAAAAGGAAATCTATTTTTATTTATTCCTATTATTATAAAAGATACAGAACTCAAGCAGTTTGGCTTCCTCATTTAAAGTAAATGACATTATATTCCCTTAACATTTTAATAGTTTTTACCTAAGTTGCTATGCATCCTTATTGACCAAATTCAAAACCAAAACCAAATAAACAAAACAAACAAACACAAACACACACACACAAAATCCTTTTTATTGCCTCTTACAGAAAATAAATAAATAAATACATGTAGATAAATAGACTTAAGGCTGAATGTTTAATTGCTTTTGTGCAGTGGGTACACATTTTATTTATACAACTGATATCATGCCTGATCAGTTTGCTTCAGTGCTATCCTGCAAAAATATATCAAACCTGATACAGATAGTCTGTAGTTGTCTAATGGTATTCAAAAGGTTTCCTAAAATTATATCAAAGCTGATTTATCCTGGTATTTTGGAATTCCCCAACTATGGCATTCTGGGAAGAAGCAATGCTTGGCTTAGCTAGTGTTATACTCCTGCCATTCAAAAGACCATTTTCCTCAAAAATGAAAGAAATGCCATAGCTAATTTTATTCTATTAATATCTTGATATGGAAGACTCAGTCTGTGATTTTTCAAGACAACAAAGAATCTGTTGCTCTTAAGCACCAAATCTCAAAACTAAAGTTAAGCCCTACTAAGTATACACATCAAGATGTTGCATGCAAGCCTGGAATAAAAACATCAGTTTTGGAAAACAAATTGCTGCTTTAGAAACATTTTCAAACTCATTGCTGTGCCCTTTTTTTTTTTTTTTTTTTTTTTTTGACATCTTATTAACAGCAGTTTCACTACAAAAGAGTAGATCTCTTAGAAAATTAAATAGGGCATAAAGATTGATGACTCTTTTTTGTAAGATGTGACTTTGTGGCTACACTATGAATTTGCTTTACCTTCTGTTGAAGATCAATTCTCCCATAGGTCAATACAAAAGATTTCTGCTACAAGGGTTTTAAGAGGCTACTTTAGGCCTCAGACAAAATAAATCATAAATCAAGAAGTCTATCTGTCACTACTTCCAAAATGAAGCTAATTCTACCAGCCAAAAATGATAAATAGAAGCACTTGAGGTTAAATTTGTTAAACAGTCTCTGGCCTTTGCAATCATTTTCAGCCCTTTTAAAATTATTCTGACCTTAAATCAATGGACAGTCTCATGTTGTCTTCTCCCCTGCTGTTTTCTTTTAAAGTGATCTTTTATTTACTTCTGAACATTGCCATGATACTTTCAACTCCCCTTACAAAGGGTAACACAATGCTTTATGTGTATTCTCTTGAGTTGTCTTTCTGTTTGTATGGTACCAGTGCTATTGAGACATGTCCACGTGAGCTTGAATAATACCAAGAATACAGCCACAGAAATCAGACTAAAGCGAACTATAGCTCTTACATTCTTTCTCTGATCCAGTGGTAAAAATAAAACTGTAGAAGAAATAAGAGAAATATATAGGTAATGACTGGTAAGAGGAATGGACTGCATAAAAAAAAAAAATACAGAAATGGGTTGCAAGCTAGATTTGAGTGCAGAGGACAATGGGTGATAATAGTAATTATTCATTATGACAAATTCAGAATGGGACACTACAAATGATGTGTTTGATCATCTATAATAAAAATACGAGGGACTTCTTTTATGCTTCACCCTTAACATTGGGATATTTTCACCGATGATTTCAAAAAAGACTTGGAATACGAGAGGTTGTGCCATCCACGCACAATCTGTAATTCAGGATGAAAGAAATCCATCCAAACGAACAAATTTCTGCTTCTTGACAGTATTACTTGCTCATAAGTTCTCTTACTGTTCTCTTTTGATATGTCAACATATTTTGATTTGTTTTAATCAAAGTAACAATTTCCTTGAAAGCAATTAGATTTACTTTTTTTTTTTTTTTTTCTTTTTTCCCAGTAAATCTGTGCTGTTCTCAGTCTTTTCTTTCTCTGAAATTATATCACCCAGCTTCTTTCAACATCACCCAAGGTAGCACTTCCAAAAACCTTTGGGAATTTTCATCGTTCCCCACCTTAAAGAAAGGAGGTATAAAAATGTATTTTCTGGCACTGCAGCTGCTCAAGGTCCTGTTAATTAGTGAAAAAAAAAAAAAAAAAAAAAAAAAAAAAGGTTTATTTAAGAGGACGAGAGTGTTTGAGGAGCACAAGTGCCTACTGTTGATACAGTCGGTATCACATGTTGCAGGATGCACTTACTCTCCTAGAGAGATACAAAGACCCACTGCTGAAGGCAGACATACATGCCATTCCCAAACCTTTTGGCTTACCAGGAACAAAAGTTGGCCAGAAAGCATTCATCTTCCAAAGCATGTCATTGATTGTGTTAGTACAGCACATTTCTGTACTGAAATGTCCCATACTGCTGACTTTGTCGGAATTTTTATCTAACCTCAACTGCAAGTTACAGCTGACTGCAATATAGCAGAGTCCCTAGCAGCTGACGACAGCAGCTGATGACAGCACAAGATCCCCTGCCTCCTCAGAAAGCAAGTCCACTTGTGGCAGAACTGCCTTTGTTTTATTCCTCTACTACAGTTTTTTACCTGAGATAAACTGGGCAGCCTGTCTCAGGGAAGTCACTGTGTTTACTCTGAAAGGTGTGAGAAATGAATCACAGGCAGTTTGTGGCTCGTTTAGATCAAGAGTTCCCTCTCAACCCCAGCATGCAGCAAGGAGACAAAATCTGAGAATAAAAAACAAATACACTGAAAATTAATACTCATGACTCTTCAGATACATTACTCCCACTGTAATGATCCTTCGCATCCTTTCTTGAAAAAAGGCTCTTGTACATGTCTTAGGTAGATTTACAGCAACAGAAATCTGTGTAAACTACATTGATCATTGAGTACTTATTTGCTGTCTTGCCAGGGCTTGATTTTTCTTTGCTCCTGGGTGATGATAAGAACAGGAAAAAGAGGATGCAGACTTATTTTCTGTCATCTTGCACATGACCAATGCTGGAGATGTGTATTATGTACATACATTCTTGATTTCCCTTGACAGAATTTTTTTTAACATGGAATTAAATAAATTCAAATGATGACAGCTATCTACATCATATTCTCTAGGAGGTCACTAGTATCAGTGCTAGAGAAAATATTTTTCTCTTTTTTCTCTTCTCTGAACAGCCTATGAGGAAAGAAAAAAAGGGCATACTCTCTGTAGAAGGCAACCCAAAACATGCAGAGATTCTCTGGTATAAGCTCAGAGACATGGTATCAATCCATTAAGACATGAAGAAAGCATTTATCCTAAAAGAAAATTGATTTTATTGCAATCATCCCTGAAATATACAGCAAGAGATAAGAAAGAGTTCTTCCGCTACTGACTCCTCTCTCTTTCAGCCGTATCTATATGCTTCTCTACACTTTATTGCAACAGTAATACCAGAGATATTCTATGAGAAAAAGGGAAAGAATGCCAGCCTAGATGATATCATTGTGAATATTGTCATGAAACACAAAAATGAACGGAAATTATGAGATATTTTCAGGAAGCACAATCACCACTAGAAGTAGGTACATTCAAATACAAACATTGAAATGCAGCTGGATACCTCCTGGAATGAAGAAGACAGCCACAAGTATGCGCAGAAGAGACAGAGGTTATCGCTGGAATAAATGAATCTGCAAAAGAAAAGTGTGTATGCAAAAGTGCAAGCACAAAGAAACAAGAGAGACAGAAGGAAATACAAGAAAATGGAAAGAGAAAACAGTCAAATCTTTTCAAAGATTCAGCATGGTTACATTATAGAAAAAGACCTTTTTATTCTGGCTTTTTCATATAAATAACACCTACAGTTGACACTAAAGTATTATACAAGTATTATGAGGCAAGGAGGTGGTTTGTGCAACCTGACAATGGAGGAAAGGCACCAAACTAGATAAAATGTTGTATCAAAATGTGCATAATACTATGATATATTCGAAACACCTTGATTTACAGTGGGTCACATTTATACTTAGAGCTATGCAGAACCTTAAAACTGGTTGGTTAGCAAGAGTTACATATTTGTGAAGATTTTATGTATTTCAATGAGAAAATCATTTTAAGCAACTGTGTTGCCCTAAGTAACCGTAATTCATGAGTAAGAATATCACAAAAATTCTTTGGCAAAATGAAATATACATCCTAACAGCAATTTATTTGCTATGTCATCACATATGATAAAACATGAGTTGGCATGCTGTGCGTACAAGGTGATGATAAATTGTGTGAAAGAGTTGTGAAACAGTTCATTTGACCATTTAGCCATCACCATGTCATAAATACAAGAATTTACAAAGTCCCTCGCTGACAGGAGTATATGCATTCAAAATCTGTGAGTCCTTTAATTGGAAGTAGAGTGTCATAGTTTAGCCCTGGTAGGCAGCTAAGCACCAGACAGCTTCTTACTCACTTCCCATCCTACTGATGGGAAAGAGAATCAGAAAAGCAAAAGTAAGAAAACTCATGTGTTGAGATAAAGACAGTTTAATAAATGGAGAAAAAAAAAATAATAAAATGATGCAAAAGCAATCACTTGTCACCAGCTCGCTGATACCCATCCAGTCTCTGCGCAAGGCCCCCTTGGAGGCCTCCTTTCCCCCTACACACACACACATTTTACTGCTGAGTGTGGTGGTTGGCGTTATACCACGTGGAGCATCCCCTCTGTGGTCAGTTGGAATCAGCTGTCCTGGCTGTGTCCCCTCCCAGCCTCTTGCCTATGGCAACTTACTTGCTAGAGACAGCAGCATGAGAAACAGAGAAAGCTT
The DNA here is from genome assembly GCF_964211825.1 of Aythya ferina. Lineage (NCBI taxonomy): Eukaryota > Metazoa > Chordata > Aves > Anseriformes > Anatidae > Aythya > Aythya ferina. Next base: position 86,420,009 of record NC_140297.1, read on the forward strand.
TGATGTGGTGAAAGCTCTGTTCAGCAATTGCTAAAATATCTGTCTGTTATCAACAGTTTGGGGCATAAATCCAAAATACAGCACAATATGGGGCTGCTACGAAGAAAATCCACTCCATCTCAGCCAGATCCAATGCAATCTCCACCCTTTGTTCCATGTCATTTACATCATGCTCAGGTCCCACACTACTCAATGCATCTTCATTAACAACCCTCACCCCTTTCCTATCCTTTACCATACATGTACATATATACTATAGTACACTCTACTATATATACTATACTTGTATGTATGTACAAGTGTTAGTCCTTCAGTCTATAGACCAACCCTGTAAATTCAACTGTTAGCCTCCACTGTGCATCAGACTTTGACATTACCCATGTGGGACTATTAAAGGGTGAACAAATCCTGTTATCACTCCCTGGCTCTCCAGTCAACAAATCAGCTCCTGGTTGGGGCCCAGGGAATCTCAGCTGGTGCAATATTGCTGTCATGGTAGCATTTGACACCTGCTGCCCTTCAAACCACAGCAGGTAATCTATGCCAAGGCTGCGGTGAGGCTGGACACAACAAGTTGCTTTTGCCACTTGTTCTTACCTTAGCCCACAGCATGTACACCTATCAGGATGTCACAGAGAATGGCCTCATCTTCAATCATTTTAAAAATCAAACAGACAAAAGGGAGAAAGAAAGCAATTCTGAAGAATACTTCTGCCCATTTTATAGATGAAAAACTGGTATCTCATTAGAAATATCTGATGATAAACTGAATATCACAATAGAAATTTTAGGCAGATCCAGGAACTAAAAACTTGAATCTGAATTCGGTAATGTGCACTTGTAAAATTACGACATCTTTTCCAATGCTAAAGCAGACTCAACTTGTTGTGGTTTACCTGTTTTCAGTTACAAACCTCTAAGTAAACAAACTAAATCAGAACCAGTGTGTTCACTGAATATAGGGTTTTGTGGTGGTTTTGTGGTGTTTTATTTGTTTGTTTAATTTTGTTTTTCATATAAAGAGCATTTCTAACTCCAACTAAAAGCATTGCAAAGCCATAATTATATTTTAATGATGTTCTATATCTCTCTCCTAGAATAAAGGAAAAGTAAATTTAAGGTCACCAGCAGCTGATAGTAAGTCCATGTTGAACCTTATTCTGTGTCATGCAGCTTATGGTCCAGATATCTCATTGTTTTTAGATATAACATATTATAGCTTTAGTAACAAGCTGATAAGTCTTCCAAATACACACTTATTTCTCTGTATGTACATGGTTTGGATATTTGGCTTATTTCTACTTCTTGTATAAGCTCCCCTCCCAGTTTGATGTTCTTGGTTACAGATCCAGATGGTCAAGCTGTCCCATGAGAGCGCTGGTTCTTAAGATCTTTCACCTTTGGGGATGCCTGTGGGCAGAATCACTTCCAGGGTCATACAATACTTCTACAGATGCCACAATCTCCTTTCTTACTGCACTGGGCTATAGTCTTAGAGAAAGCACTCACATGCAGAGACCAAAGCAATGTGAGACCAAAGCAATACCATGACCCCTCAAGGCCCCTCTGCTATACAGAACCTTATGTGGACTGCACAGGGAAGAAATAAATAAATTCTCACAACCATTGCATTCCTCATGTCATCAACAGCAATTGGCCTCATACAGTCTCAGCTTTATCTCAGTGCCACTGCATGATGGACGGTGTTGAATCTCAGACTTGTGGTGGAACAAGAAATAGTTCTCAAAATGGTAACAAACTTAAAAAAATCTATCAGAATGATACTGGGCATAGCACATGTTCTAAATGCACTACAGAAAGTCATCAGTCTACACCAACAAGAACATGAATGCCTTAGCCATTTATTGATATGTACTTTGTACTTGAAACTTTCAGAGATATCTACTGCACTTCAACATTACAACAATTAACTATCATCAAGATCATCATTAACTACCATCATTTAGATGCATTAGAAATTTAAGTGATCATCTGAAAGTCATGATTACCTGGATCTCTCTCTAATTCAAAGCTGAATACCCTGCAGTGCTATATAGCCTAAAAAATATATATATTCAAAAAATAGCAATGTAATCATTCTTTGCTGAAGTCCAAAATTAAGAATAAAAAAAATAAAAATAAAATTTGGATTATTATGCCAGCTGGCACATATGCTTTGTCTTATTGAAGCCTATGTGCACCTTTTTTTGCAGCCTGACTCACAGTAAGTCAACCAGTTTGTTTTTAATTTAGCTCTGTTGAGGATGAACTTGCCCAGATGTACTGAATTGCAGAAGTGCATGCCATATCTTGAACACATTCTTTTAAGAGATTAATCTGGCTTTGGCCCAAACAAAGCAGGAACACAAAACAAATGTTGTCATATACCAACACTCAAGCTGCTGCAGAAAACCTTTTAATGGAAAAATACTGCTGAACTTCAACATAAAGTTTTGTTAAGAAACAACTGTGACACAAAAACTACATAGCAGTTTTGCAAGTGATCACTTTTTAATGCAAACATCAGGGAAAGGGAAATGGCTCTACTAGATCAATTGCAGCAGAGGTTCATGAAATGTCATCATCATGTTGTCCCCCCCACCACTAAGTGCAATACTGAACATTTCAGAAAGCGCTAAGTGTTAGGACAACAAAGTGCAGACCATATAGCATCATACAATGCTGCAAACTTAGGCAGCATCAAAACCACTTAAAGATCCCTGTTGTGCAAACTGTGAGTAACCTGGCTCTACAGGACTCTCTCTTCATTTGCAGGTTTCCTTTGGGAATATCTTCTCATTGTCTGAAGCTCAAGACAGAAGTTCTGGGGGAAACTACTCTCCAAATAAGAGAGCTGTGAGCACTCAAGCTGTTGAGTAGTCCTCATGACATAATTCTGTTTGGTGACGTCCATAAATCAAGCACAATTGATACAATCCTCTCACAACACCTCAAAGACAGTTCAAAGAATGTCACTGCCCTATCACAAAGGAAAGTCAGTCCTGAGGATCATCTCATTGGAAAGTACTGGAAACAGCTGCTGATCTTCTAGCAAGTTAGCATAAAATGAATTAAAAAAAAAAAAAAAAAGTTAATGGAGTCCAATCAATCATTTAAGCAATAAAGTTAAAAGTAGATTAGAAATGAATATCCTTAATGACAGAGCCATATGAAACTGCTGTTTTTAAACCAATTGTAGAACCTATTCTTTTTTAATAACCACAATTGGCTTTGAGTGCTTTGTCAATGTGACAAACCTTTTCCACCAGAAGTGGAACATTTATTCAAATGCTAATGAAAGTAAATGCAATTTGTACTGGTGCTGAATCAACTTTTCAGGACTGTAATTTGCATTGTATAAAATTCCAATTTTTTCAATATGAAACATTAGAATAAGGTTTCAAGACTAAACAAATTGACATGGCTTTTGCCACAGAATTTTAAGTACTTTGATTTCTTTATGACAGGCAACTCTAATGCTATTGAGAAGTTTTATATTTACACATTTTCTTCAACAGTAGAGCAGACCCTTGAGATTCATTAAAATAATCTATAGATCTTATATTAAACTATTGTATCAACTGGCTCCATTTTCAGACCCAAACCAATTACTCATACCATTCTGCCAATGGACATTCAACTCTCAATTCACCTTGACTGACCAGAACTTGCAGACTATAACATACAGAGATGTAATACTCTTTCCATAATCATAAGCTGGCATGCAGTGATTTTCCCACAACACTAAAAACAAAACAAAATAATAAAAAATAAAATAAAATGAACAGAAATAATTAGCCTACATTAGCAAAATAGAATGAAAAATAACCCCAGAATATTTTAAGTATTATTTGTATTATCTTATATAATCAATGTCACACCTGAAACCGGATTACTGGATTCATTTTTGGTCTTTCCAACTCAGATGAAGCATTACTGGATCAAGAGATGGAAGCATAAGATTTCCCAAAGATCCCTTTCCTTACCAGGGCAGAAGAAATCCAGTGAAAATGAGAAGCTACAAAGTTGTTTGTGTAAGACTATCAACATACCAGATTGCTAAACAAATGAATATGCAATGAAAATATCCATGTTTATGTTACAGAAAACAATGGTTGCAAGCACGTTCTCATGTGAACCAATAAAGCTCAGAGTAGAGAAAGTAAAGGAAGCAGTTAGAATAAACATGGAAATACTACTACTACTCTCAGGTGCAGTAGTCAGCTTCAAGTTAGAATGAGGAAACAACAAAAAAAATCATAGAACCATAGAATTGCTTGGGTCGGAAGGGACCTTAAATACAATATAAATCCAGCCCCCTGCCATGGGCAGGGACACCTTCCCTCAGACCAGGCTGCCCAAAGCCCCATACAGCCTTGCCTCCAGACCTCCAGGGGCTTCCAGGGGATGGGGCATCCACAGCTTCTCTGGGCAACCTGTGCCAGTGCCTCACCACCCTCTGAGTAAAAAATTTGTTCTTTATATCTAATCTAAATCTCCCTTCTTTTAGTTTGAAGCCATTCCCCCTGGTCCTATTGCTACATGCCCTAACACAGAGTCCCTCCCCAGCTTTCCTGTAGGCCCTCTTTAGGTACTGGAAGGCTGTTATGAGGTCTCCCCGCAACTTCTCTTCTCCAGGCTGAAGGACCCCAACTCCCTCAGCCTGTCTTCACAGGAGAGGAGCTCCAGTCCCTCGATCATTCTCATGGCCCTGCTCTGGACTCACTCTAATCGGTCCATGTCCTTGTGCTGGGGGCTGCAGAGCTGAGCACAGGGCTCCAGGTGGAATCTCACAAGAGCAGAGCAAAGGTGCAGAATCACCTCCCTTGCCCTGCTGACCACATTGCTTTTGATGCAGCCCAGGATATGGTTAGCTTTCTGGGCTGCAAGAGCACATTGCCGGCTCACACTGAGCTTCTCATCAACCAACGCCCCCAGGTCCTTCCTCCTCAGAGCTCTCAATCCATTCTCCACCCAGCCTTTATATGTGCTTGGGATTGCTCCAAGCGTTGCACTTCATGAGGTTTGCACAGGCCCACCTCTCAAGCCTGTCCAGGTCTCTCTGGATGGCATCCCTTCCCTCCAGAGTGTCAACTGCACCACATAGTTTGGTGCCATCTGCAAACTCTTTTGAACCTTGGAAAAGTTTTGATTTAACTTGCATGATGATAAGGTAATTCATTAAAATGTTCAGTTTAAAAACATGATTTTATTCTGATCATAATTTTTCCATAAACATTTCTTGAATTACCTACAAATTAACAAATAATCAGTAGGCAAATACAAGCCTTGGAGTAAGTTATGTGGTTCTTGATTATGCATTAAGGACAAACAAAACGAGAGTTCTCCCAAGGAAATATACAACAAGGTGTCTAAAACACTCTCTCATATATTGTGTTTATCTTTAAAGACCTTAGTATGACAAAGGACCAAGAAGATGACATGAATTTTAAGAAGTTAGAAAAAGCAAAGGAAAAGAGGAGAGATCTGAAGAGAAGTATGAATAACTTATACTTTCACTCTTCCAACTGTAACTCCAAACAGCACTTGTTTGGAAGAAGAATGGATATTTCAACAACTTGCTTCCAACGTTTTAATTTCTGAAGTGAATTGTCTTAAGTAAGGGTAACTGCTTTAAAAATGTAGTATTTCATTGCGTGTGTTCAACTTAAAAAAAATATTACCTTAGAAATCTAAAAAGTATTTGCTAAGCAGTATTTTCTCCAGCAATCACATTCAACCCAACTGTTGATTTTTAAATAAAAAAATAAAATCACACAACAAACATTTTAGAGACAGGAATGAAAATAACTTAAAATGCACGAAAATCTAATAGGGATCAGCACTGAGTGTAGCAAAACTGAGATATAAGAATGATGCAATGAAAAAGCTAAGTATTAAAAAAACAAGAGGTGAAATTCTGCAGCAAATTTGTGTGCAATATTCTGGACCTTCATTCCTACCATTTTTGCACAAGCGAAAACAGAAATACATAGGTATACACACATGTATGTATGTATACTCGCATGTATACGTATGTGTGTGGAGGGAAAATAGTCTTAAAAAATATTCAAATAAGTCCTAGCAAGTCAGTAATATGTTTGATGATGCACAGATTACTGCACATTTACTTTGTAGCTTATTTATACATTATAGTAAAAAAATATACATGACCTAATGTAAATGTACAATTATACTTGTACAAGTGCAAGAGTTCTTACTTTCTATATGAAAGCAGTAGTCAGAGAATCAAGGCACTATTATGAAATGTTACTAAAAACAATACACTTCAGAAGACACATTGGTTTGCTGTCCTTTAAAAGGTTTCCTGTATGAAATATCAGCAGAGAAAGCTAAAATGTGTGTGACAATAGCACTTTTGACAACAACTTCTAGTCAAAAGCATAAATGTGAAAGTAAAACACAAAATCTTTTGTGCTGTAAGGGCATAAGAAAAGCTAAATATTTAGCTCCAAACATCCTGCAAATATCGTTTTGTTTCTCGAAGCATGGCCAGCATTTTCATTGCTTCCAATTTGTCAACTTCCATCTCCATGCTTAAAATGTCCACTACAGCATCACTTACACCATCAGCCATGTGCTTCTTATCCCTGGAAATAAAAAAGTAGGTGTAAAATGCATAATACTGTATTTTTCCTTTTATCAACAGCTTCAGAAACAGAGTAATATTGGAAAACATATTAAAAACAAACAAAAAAAATTGTATATTGTATGGCAAGTCATCCACTAAGTTTTCACATAGACAAGCATTGACAAGTACAAGAGATTCTCTCAAACAAATGTTACAAGATTTTCAGTGCATGGTAATACACATCAAAAAACTTGCACTGCCAATTAGGCTATCACAGAATAATTATTTACTTTTCGGGAGAACTGGACCTGCTGAAGTACGGTATTATATCCCCATATGGTTTCATCATACACAGAAACCTCACTTATTAATAATGCTATTTTTAATACAAATAATAGACATTTACTCCAGCAGGAGAAAATACTGACAAAAAGCCCAATGTTCAGTTGACCATATACCAACAAACTTCCTAAAAAAATATGGAACCTCCAGGAAAGTTAGCCTCTACACATAAAGCTTCCCACTGTAAAATATATTACTATTGTGGAACTTCATAAAGGCAATAGAATTTTGGAGTCTGTCACGACAAATATTCATTTCTATATTCAGGTAGCATCCTGGTTTATCCACACCCGGAATGCAGCAGAGGTTTCTGCTATGTCACAGCTGTCCAATTTATCATCTCATGGATTCAAGTATCCCATTTTTTCAAAACAATCGATTAGTTTGAATCCTACTACAACTTATTTGAATACTAAAAGAAAAGAAGTAACAGGTGACTGAAACAAGCAGAACTGTGTAGTTACAAACTATTCTTTCGTAACTGTATTATACATGTATAAAAATGGACATAACAGACTAAATTTTGGCATTCCAGGAAGGCTGTTTGAGCAATATGTTGGTCCTGTCTTTCATACAGCTCAAAGTCTTTCTAAAACCTCAAACTATTCACTTTCTGAGACAGTCCATCTCCACATACATACTCACCCACATACATAGAAGTAACCGCTATCTTTCAGCAGGACTCTGGCAACTTCCTTAGCATAAAGCCTAAGGACATCTTGCACATACTTAGGCGAGGCTCCTTCTGCAGTTGAAGAGTCTCTTGAGAAACAAACCTTAAGATGAGTTAAAGTCCCATTTTCAAGAAAACATCTGAGCTCATCTCTGAAAGGCAATAAAAAGTGTTAGTAATGGCTCTGAGATAAGCATCCCCCATGAATACAAATTTAACACAGGAAATGTTAAATAGTGAACTTGCTTGAACAAATAGTCTCTATCATGATGCCGACAACCAAAGAACAGCCATGTCTCTCCAAAATGCCAGTCTGTATGTTCTTCCCTCAGCTTTTGCCTAAACAGCCAAAAGAAAAAAATAATTAAAAAAAAAAAAAAGAACTGTGCCAACTGTATGTAAACCCAATGTTGTTTTATCAAGAGCAGAAACTAAAACTCCTATAACCTTATTCTCATTTACAGTAGTGCTTTTCTGGCTGTCCAGAGGCCTATTAATGTGAAATGGCTTAAGGTAAGTAACAGTGAAACCTTTCTTCTCTGATTTTCTTGAGTACTCACTTTTGGCCCAATTCAAAATCAATTAAATTCAAAGTTTTAATTTATTTTTTTTGTCACAGTTTCATATGGGAATAGTAAAGACTGGCACTTCTGAACATCTCACAAAACACTTCTGACTGCTGAATAAGGAGATTGCTACCCCTTAACCCTCATTAGAAGCACTGTAAAAATACCCAGGGAAAGCTCAGCACAAACCATTTTTAGCATACTTTTCATTTAGCTGTAGAAACCTCTTAGAGTCCATGAATAACTATCTATTTACCACTACACCATCAGAAAAGTTATTGTATTTTCTTGAAATAATGCTGAAGATATTACTTTACAGGGGTTTTAGCTGTTGCTTTCTATTTATACTTTGAGAGGTGTTTTATTTAGCATTGATTAAATGCTTACGAAATGCTATGGATTCTTTAAAATACAAAACAAAATAAATCTGAGAGATTAAAAATACCTGGGGGATAAAATTAAGTTAATACTTAGTAGTAGAAAGGACAGTACATAATGATCTGGTTAAAGCAGATGCATGGAGCCAGCAGCATCATGTCAAAATACCACCTTTCTCTCAGAGCAGTTTAAAAATAATTATTACAGGATGCAAGAAATTCCATTATCTTGCTAGTATGAATAAGTCACACAGGAATGATATGTTGGTTACCTCTAAAGCTTACATTACCACCCAAATATTCAATTCTTCCTGTTTATTCTGAATGTACCTGTAACTCTTTGAACAAGCTTCTTTATGCCTTACAAAATTACACTGCTGTAGTTGGGGGGATGAAAGCAAAGAATGCTGTCAGAAGATGAGCAAAAACCAGAGCAGTGTCCCTTGTAATAACATATCCTAGATGCTTATTTTTGTTTGTTATGTCATGGTTTTGTTACCTTTTTTGCCTTGTACAGAGTTCCTTAAGCATTACAAAGAGAAAAAAGGACAAAGTTGTAAACAGCTCATAAAAACATGTGTGATTTGCCCTTTCTGGTTTAACAAAGAAGAGGGAGGAAAACACAAACAAACAAACAAAAAAACCCACACCATTTTTTTCCAAAATAAAAAGATTAAAAATAGATTAATTTTTCTACTTAGAAGCCTGAGGCTGTATTTTTTTCAACATAGAAAGATTGTTTTTCATTTAAAAATTTGGTACATACCTATGTTGCAGGAAACCAATAAATGGTGCAATTCCTGTTCCTGGACCAACCATCACAAAAGGGACAGAAGGGTCTGAAGGTAAGTGGAAAGTATTGTTTGGACGAGCAAAAATAGATATCTAAAATGAAATCAGACAAAATACAATTGAAGAGTATTCTTAAGAAGTGAAAGTATCATGACATTTTTAGAACCTTCGGAATGTTTATGTCGTGTGTGTGTACAGACACCCTTCCAAATCCTGAACTTCAGAGGTTACTTTTAATCCCACATAGACACGTGAAAAACAATTTCACTTGAGCTTCTGAAAAGCATGCCCTATTTACAGATCTATCAATCAATCTGGATAAAAATACGGCAAAGCCAAACAAACATGAGCTTCTGAACATGAAAGCGGACTGCACTGTAAGTTTGGTGAATTTCTAGAATTCATGGAAAGTGTGATAACGGTGCACAAAAGGAAGCTAGGCTTGTTTACTGCTGTTATAGGCAAAGGTTTTTTTTTCTTTTTTAAAGTGAAACAAAAATCCACTGTGAACCACAGCACTGTGAAGTAGGGGTTGAGATTTGTTTATAGAGAATTAAAGTCTACTGATACCAAGCTCGCTTTCTTGATTTTCACAAAAGTTTTACAGGAAGTCCAAAAAGGCAAACAGGTAAGGAGAGTCCAACAATTGCTCAAAGACCTTGGAAAACGGTTTATATTATTCGACTGGTATACTCTTATTCTGATCATCAGATCTGTGTCAGAAAGGAAGACAGATTATAATTTTCACAGGAGCCATGCCCCATTTTCTGATTGTATATGGAATGAAAGATGACCATTCTTAACTCTTCAGAAGACCATTTAAAAGTCAGCAGCAGCAATAGCAGAGTTTTACTCATTAAAATCATAAGCAAGAATCCGATTTATTTTGCATATTAATTAGGAAACAATTTGAATTCACTTTCAAGTTTAAGGAGTTAAAAACTAGACCAAGTTATTTAAACTTTGTTCTGTAAACCTGAGTGATTTAGCTCTACCCTTCTTATCATTAAATCTACAACAATGTTAAAACAACACTAATTTTTCTGTTTGATGATGATTAAAAAAAGAACAGTATAATTCTTGGTGGGGGGACAATGCTTCTATTTCTGTAATACTTACTATTTCAAACCACACTTGAGTTAACAGACTATCTTCCCTATTAAGAATTCCAAATTTGTCATTCCTTTAAAAAGAATAATTCAACTGGTATACACACTTGTTCTATGAAATAAATTAATCCATTTTGTATTGCTATTCCATACATTTTTGCAACCTATGTGTATTGCTGAACATTTATCTATTTTGAATTCTAGCTTGCACAGCAGATTCAAATAGTTCTCAATGTTTTTCAGACTCAATTTGTAACAATCCTTCTGTTTGTTTTTTTTCAGTCCATCTCTTCCTCATGTTTGAGTTTTAACATATTGCAAATCAAGTATACTTTAACTCAATAGAGATGTGAATACTGGTATAAGATGCATCATGCACATAATAATCAGTTTTTCCCAAGTTACTTTTTAAAAATTAAAAATAACTTACATGGGTTTTCATTACAATTCGCCAGACCAAGACCTTGTATTATCAGCACAGTTTCCTTGTAACCAAGACTGTTTCCATATTTCTTAAATATATATTAGAATGTCAATAGTTTTTTTGTCACGTTATATGCAACACTATATAGAATGTATTTTATGATATACAGTATGATACATCTTCAGTTGGAAGGGACCTATGAGTATCAACCAGTCCAGCTTGTGACTCTGCAAAGGGCAACCTAGGAGTTAAACCCAATGTCTAAGAGCATCGCCCAACTCTTTCTTGAACACCAACAGGCTTGGAGCTGTGATCACCTCACTGGGGAGTTTGTTCCAAGGCTTGACCACCTTCTCAGCCAAGAGCTTTTTCATGTTAGTGCTTGAACTTTTTTTTCCTGAACTCCCCCAATGAAGCTTTAAGCCTTTCCCTCGTGTCCTAACTTACTGCAAAATGAACAAGCATACTGCTCCTGCCAAAACATCTGCAGTACAACCATCTGTAAACATCTGCATTTCAACAATCTGCAAACAATGAAACCTGCAGTTGTTTCAAAACATGCATAAATGTAACAGTTATGGAAATTTAGACTTAACATTCATACCTCTTCAGTTGGAGGGCTTCCTTCTTTTGTATGCAGAGTGTTTTTGTTGGGGTGCAGTAGAGGTGCAACTAACTCAGCAAGCCAGCCTGTACATACTCCTTTCCGTGAGACTGGTCTAGTGGGACAGGCAGGAAACTCCACAACATTAAACACAAAGGACAGTTTTCCTGGCTGATACAAGTTTGAACTGTAAAGAAGCAAATATAAAAAAAAAAATAAAAATGAACTTAATGACCCAAAATAGCTCTGCTATCTTACAGCAGGTCCATTTTCAACTCAAACCACATTACCCAAATCAAGATATGTTCAGTTACCTATGTAATATTTATATGTAGTTAGAAATTTTCTTAGGGTTGGACTCAAAGGCCAATGCCTATAGGATTCAATCAGAATTCCTCTCTGTAAGATTTACATGTGTGAGCTTGCTCTTGAGAAATCCACCAACCTCTTACAAGACACTCTAAACAGCATTGTTTGAAATAGTCAAGACCTGTGTTTTGTTGGTGGTATTTTCTGATTGGTCGTGTTGTTGTTGTTTCTGGTGGTGGTGTTTGATTGATTGTGGGGTTTTGTTGTTTGTTTGATTTTGGTAACCAGGACATAATCACTTGTTCCCCTCAGATTTTATCCTTCTGTTCTCTTCTCTTTCTTCTTTAGATCTGCTGCTTTCACTGGATGGTCTTGCAGAAGATCTGAAGCATTGCTCATGTTACTATGTTCTTTTTACCTTATAGTGAAATAAAGTCAGTATTGTAATAGGCTAACTGGGAATGAAAAAAACACTGGGCAGGAACTGCCTCCTAGTGTGATTTTTTAGGAAGCTGGAGGGATTCCTGTAAGGAAGAGGGAGATAGGCAAAGCAGCATCTGATATTGTAAGCCTCAAGAAAATAATAATGCACACATCCGAAGTTAAGGAAGGTTGGCCCTTTGCAGAGATGTGCAGCAACTGTGTTAAAGAAAAACAGCTGTTCTAATCTCCACAGCCAAAGCCTTTCCAGCTCCTGGTGCTGCCCTGCCAACGAGGAGACTGGGGGTGCCCCAGGAGCTGGGAGGGGACACAGCCAGGACAGCTGGCCAAGGGATGTCCCACATAGTGTAGGGTCATGCTCAGCAAAGTCAGGGTAAGGGAAGAAGAATTTGGAATGATGGCATTTGTCTTCCCAAGAAACTGAGCCCTGCTCTCCTGGAAGTGGCTGAACACCTGCCTGCTGATGGGAAGTAGTGAACAAATTCCTTGGTTTGCTTTGCTTGCACATGTGGTTTTTGCTTTACCTGGTGAACTACCATTATCTCTCAACCCAGGATTTCTTGTGTTTTTACCTTTCTCCCATCCCACCTGGTGAGAGTGAGAAAGTGGCTGTGTGGTGCTGAGCTGCCAAAGTGTTATAACCACAACAGAGAGAAAAGGGTGAGAAAATGGAGCATCAGGGCTTCAGATTTCAAGATGATACAGAGGAATTCAAGAGTAAGGGGTAGATCAACTATTCTAAGCAAAATGGCCTTAAAAAAGCAATTCAAAGTTTGCTCTCCAAAAGATCGTAGTGTATACACTGAAGAAAAAAGCACACGAATTACTAAAGATACAACTTGAACATGTCATTACCTTGAAACTGAATAGAATCTGACTTGCAATTTAGGAAGATGTTCTGAAAAATTAAAGAAAAGGAGATATCACTTATTGTTTGATTCAGCCCAGTGAAAATCAAAATATTACGTGAGTGCTTACACTACAACAGGTAACAAGCATACTATAATTTTACTCTATTAACATTGAGTGTTTCTCATAAATAAGGTACTAGGATCTGAACCCTATTAGGAATAATTTTTAGACTTTGTGGAACACCTGTCAGAGATACAATAAAATAAGGCCATAACAGTTAATTTATATGGTTATTAGTTATTTAAAAACAACTGTAAGGTACACAGGAGAGATGCCAGTAGTTAGTGGACACAGTGAAGCTTCAAATTTAGTTTTCCCCGCCTTTCATCTGAGTGTGCTTTATGGAGTTGAAAAGTTGAGAAATGGAATTATTTGACTGAATGTTTCTGCTATACAAATGTCCTGGAAGCAGATGTGGCAGTGTGACTTCAAACTCCGATGAATACCTATTTAATGTTTTGAAATCACAGCTAAAAAAAAACAAAAACAAACAAAATAGTTTGTATGAGACAACAGAGCTTGTATTTACTTACTTGTTTTTTAAACCCCTACAAATTACTAAGGAGTAATGAAGAACACGATCACAAGGCCATAAAAAGCAATTGTTTTGTTTCACGTAATGAAACACATTAAAAAATGGAATTTCTTAATCTGGAAAGTAACTGTCAGTATTTTCAGATGCATTTGAGATGGCTGCATTTCAAGGCTCATTCCTTCCATGTTTCATACAAGGAACTTTGCAAGTGTGTTGGGCAAAACATAAACACAAATGCAGTGGAAACAGCTTTCTGTTTTGACAGATAAAAACACAAGAATAAGAACACAAAGGCAGGGATATCAGTTGTATACAAACATGGCTTTTTGAATTGCAACCAGTTGATGAATTACTTCTTGAAGACACTAATCCTGCAAGCATCTTATGCTTATTTTTACGCACAAGAGTAACCCAGTCATTTGAAGCACAGGTATGTGACTAAAGTACAGAATGAAGACCACAGACTACCACTGGAGAACAGAGTTTTGCCCCCAGCAATAGTTTTCGTTTGATCACTATGGACACTATAATATTTCTACAGTGGTAACTGAACAGTCACCCCCCATCCTGAGAAACTCAACACTTAGTTTGATGCATTTTCAGAATGAACTAAATCCAATTAAACCTAAATCAATCGCTTACCAATTAACAGGTTAAGTGAAGGCTTGCAGCTTGGAAAAGCACGAAGTAAATCCAGCAAGCAAACATTTGACTCTCTAATAAAACGGGTATAATCAGAGTTTCCTTGTCTGCTGCAAAGCTCCTGAAGCCTCCGTTTTTCTCCTGCATTACTGGTGTACTCTACAAGGGCTCGCAAAAATGCCTGGCGTGAAGAAAGTAAGAGTGGAGGGTAAAAAGAAATACTCCAGTTGGACAAACCTGGGAAAAACTTGTGTTGCCTGGGGATAGGAAGGCAGCTTGCAGGCTAATGAATAATACAATTTATTTTCCAATGTACACTTTCACCTACTGTGACATTTACACCCCTATTCCCCACCCTTCAATGTCTGGGGCAAGCTAGTAGGTCAAAAAATCCTACTTTGCCTGACTGAGGGAAGAGACAGATAAAAAGCATTTCCAGATAAAACCCAAACTTAGGAATGACTTTATTTATGTATTTGCACTTTAGTAACAGCCCCGTAACACAAATTAGTCCAAGACAAAACACCATGTGCCAAGTTACAGAAGCTGGGAAGGGAGTAATACAAAGTCTTAGAAGCGGTATTATTGTAAATAAAGTATGGTATTTATGAGTCATGTAAATGTCACTGCGGTGTTTTATTCTGTATTTATGCCTACTTAATGGTAGTGCAAGCTTTTCTTAAGGGAAAATTAAGTACAGCTTGCAATATAAAGCAAAATTCAGATGCAAGTAGTTCCAGGGTTTGTTTTGTTTTGTCTGTTTGTTTTCCAAAAGGCAAGGTGGAAATAGACACAGTGCTTAAAAGGTAAGCAATCTAAAATACCCGGTGCAATCAGAGGACTTACTCTACACAAAAGAACACCAGAAAAGTAATTTGACTTTGGCCAAACACCAGATTCCAGAAAATAACTCCAGATTATGGAGCTGCAGGGCACTCTATTCTGAGCAAGAAACAATGCAGATAGGGTATATGATTGGTGATACTCCCCAGACAGCACCCTCTGCCTACTCTTATTATTGAGAAAAAGATTCAAAAACAGTTACATGTAGTGCTGAAAAGGTTGTCTCAATTGAATGATTCTCTTCTACAGTATATTGTCTAATAATGACATGCTGGATCCTACTGTGAAATTCACTTGAGTGAGAAGTACTTCCAAAAACTGACTTCCTTCACAGATCCAAGCAACACAACTGTAACTTCATGCTTCACACAAATTTATCTTTAAAATGTGTTTTGACAATACCAGAAATACCCATGCATTTCTAATTGCAAGCTTCTGATTTTTTTCCAGGCACAAAATGCAAGAAAAGTAATAAACACACATTTTGAGAACAAATACGCAACCAAAAATCTTTCTTTGAATTCTGCCAGTTACTGAAATGCTCAAGAAAAGCTTTAAAGTATTTTGAAGGCATTACATGATGCTTGTATAAAGCAACATGCTTCCAGTGACCAAACAGGACAGATACGGGTCCTCTTTGACTAGAAGGAATGATTTCTCTTCAATGCCTACAGCCAGGTTCTGTCAGCCTTCCAGTTATATGGAACCAACTATCTAGCATTTTCCTATGTAATTCCAGATTACTTATGAATACAGAACGGTAATGGGGATTTTGGTATCTCATAGTTTGTCCAATAAAGCACTAAGAGCAAAATTTATTGGAACAAGGAATCAGCAGCATGCAAGCTGACAATCCTTATTCACCAAAAACCCAGTAACAAGACACAAAGCAAGGACAGAACTTCAAGCAGCTACACAGAGTAGAATTACTATGGATTTCCCTTCAAAAGGGAAAACAAACACACACCTTTTTGGGAATTGCTCTTATTTCCAGACACCAGGTTAGAATGAATTTCAGAGTGCTCCTTTCAGGGATGTGTTGTGGACGAGATGCTCCTAGTTTAGGGGGGAGGAAAAAAAAAAACAAACACAAAAATACATCTATTAACATCCAAAAATAGCATTACGGAACTATCAATTAATGATAGAACTATCACAGAATATCAATTAATGCATATTTATTTGTTCCTTCAAGAAATACCATATACCTAAGCTTCATTCAATTCTGTATGATTGAGCCCAACTGATTTGTGGCAATTATAATCTAAACAGTAAAATGGTTTTCCAAAGAAAAGACCAAAAAAAAGTTACCAAGAAAGCAGGAAACAAGAAGAAAAGTGTAATACATGAGTGTTCAAATATATATATATATATATATTTGGCTAGGCCATTCAAGGCCTTTTTGCCACTTCTCATCTTAGAGAAATTCTGAGGAATGCTTACAAGGGAAAGGATCATCTACATTTTTCCCCCCTCTATGAATACACACTCCTGAAAAATCAGAACATGCTGATGTTTTCTAATGATCTAACCAAAGGAGTATTTGGCTACTTCTTCATGGAGTCAGCCAGGATCCACAGGTAGCATTTGGCTACCTCTTAATGGGTCCAGGCAGGCTCAGCCTTGTGACGTGCCATGCTAAAGCAGCTACTCCCCATTCTAAGCTAACCCCAAAAGCTTGATCACTTACTTGACAAAACTTACTAACAAGCTCTGCAAGTCCCCAGTTGTTTAACTACAGACCCCACTTGCATGTTGGGATTTCTCTTGATACTGTTTCTTGGCTTCAAGTTCTAGTTACTCATTCTTACTGTACATTTCTCTTTTCAAGAGGCCTTTAATAAATTTTGGTCTAAAAATATGTCCCTTGCTAAATTATGTTTTCATATCAGCATTGCTTGACTGAACTCTTGCTAAAAAGAACAAAATTTACTTTTACACAGTAAGAGGATTGACATAAACAAAATGCACAAAAGAAGCATCCATTTTCATATGTATATGAACTTTTTCTGGAACATGCTGACAGCATTTCAAAATAAGTATTTAATCCTCTTCCAAGGATGCTCATATGTACAATAAAGGACATCTATGGGAAAGCAGGATTTGCTCAACAGACTATGTGCCAGACTGCTAGATAATTTCTCTGTTTTGCCCCCTCACTTGATCTCACATACTTCATCAGAGAATTCACAGGCTGCACAAAGAGGATACACATAGGGCAATGAGCCCCTTAAAAGGCACCTCGCAGCAGCACTAAGACTTCTGCTCTGAGTGCAGCCCTCCCAGGATGTAAGGCAGATGAAAATGAAGTGCTGTACTTCTGAGAAATTTCAGGAGAAATTTCACTTAGAAATGTTCAGTTATATGCTTAAAGGTTTATCTCCATAAACATGAAGGAGCACAGAGGAACCCCAATACCAGACTGAAGTTCCCATTATAAGTTAACTTATCTACAGTAAAAACAAGCAGCAGCATTTTGTGTCCTCTCCTGCCGATGTATCTCTGACTTCTGAAATGCCTCTACAAAATGACAGCTGTGTCCCAGTATTGAACTTAAAAATGTTCAAAACCATGCATACCAACTACTACTAACACAGAAAGAAATACTTGTTTATGACCAACACATCACACCTTACCTTTCTTTTTTGTGCCCTCCTTAACCTTTACACAAACAAAGCACTCCCCTCTTTCAGAAAGTCCCAAGACGTGAAGAAGTTCTTCCACCTCACTGATACTGTTGGGACATATTACACAGAAGGCATCTCCAGGTTGGTAGTCAAAGGCTGTATTCTGTTTTAAAATATGAAATCGTTTCCATAAAATTGTAAGATAAACCAAAAAGACAACAGCATTCCTATGCCTAACAGTAATCTTCCTACTATTACAGAGGTACGTTTTTTTGCTCTGTGCTAGGATTCTGTTTCGATGACATCAGAAACTAATACTCATGTTTTCCTTGCTGGTTTAACTTCATTGATTAGAAAAACTTTTCCTCATCTGGTTTAAATATTTGGACACACTTTAGTAAAAACCACTGAGCAGTCTAAACAGAAGAAAAATAATGACGCATTAAGAGGAGGTGTTATATAATCAGCCCACATCATTAACTACCAATGTGCTTTGTTTTCTGGTTTGAGAAGAACAGAGAAATGAAGTCCTTATATTAAATACACCTAAGGTAACAGAAGTTAACAGTTTAAGTAATATGTTAAAAAGCCAGAATAAATGAATTCTAGAGGATGACGCAGATCTCAAAAGCTCCAAGATAATGAACTAAAGATTCTTACCTCCTGCTTATGCTACTCAAATTACTGCTTGTGTAGATTACCTACCAGAACAAATAACCACAGTTTACTATACAGAGTTTCTGAGTATTTTGTAGGTTGCATATTTAATTCAATGCCATATCCATGGTTATTCCATGGATCGGGTATTGAATGTACAACTTCTGTAAAGTTCTGGCTTCTTTGGAGCCATGTCTTTCAGTGAACAAATCAGACTTTGCAGTTAAAAAGTGAATCAGCCTAAGCTGACATCATCCTGTTCTAGAGGGAATTCTTTTTTCTTTTTAAGCCATCGAATCTTTTTCCCCCAGTTATTATGCATAACACACATGCTCTTTACCCTACATTTCTGCCCACTTACAAAAGAAAAAAGCCACCACTAACTTACTGCAATATCGAGTTCTAAAAGCAACGCAGTTTTTATCGCATCTTCTCTAGTGAGCTGGACTGCTTTTGTAACTGGCACTTTGAAGGTTGTTCCCTCTGAAATCAGTATGGACGGATGTGGATTCTGAAAAAGGAGAGGTGAAAACTTATATTAAAAAATGCGAAGTAGCTGAACGACAGCTTAGTATAATACACAGGAATTACTGCTGGCACTTTTTTTTTTTTGAAACAATCTTAGGAAACAATTCAAGACAATGAGGAGGAAAAACATGCATCTTCAATATGTATATACACACCCACACAGAGTGTTTTGTTCTACATTTTTTAAAATCATATTTAAGTAGTACAAGGCATACATTCAACTATAAAAGGTCCCTAAGCTTTAACAGCCCAATGGGCCTATACTATTATAAAATGAAGTTAGTCGTTTCCTTTATTAAGTTGTCTTAAAAACAGCCAATTTCGTTTTATGGGTTAGTGACCAGCCCCTCTTTTTAAGCACTGTTAGCATCGCTTTCAACCTGAGTGTTAGTCTGTACTCAAAGGGAACCTCTAAATCACAAATCTTCATTTCAGTAATTTGGATTGTTTAACTCAACAGCTCAGCCTCATATCTGTCTCATTCCCACATCTGCACTTTTCGCTGATCCCAGCTGCCATCTCTTGGTTGGCATTACTTGAGTACTGGGGAATAGGGCCCCTGCCCTCCTGGCTGTTACCACACTCAGCGTACTGTCTCCCTGTCCCTTCCATGGCAGCCAGCCTTCACTGCTCTCTTGAGGAGATAACCAAAACATCTGTCCTTTGGCAAGCAATCAGAAAAGTTTGAGTCACACTTTCCAGTTAATTCTGAACACTAAATTTACCAACTGGAAACGATCACTAGCTTATGCTAATTCTTCTCTTTGTACAGCAGGACTTGGTTCTACATGGTTTCATAATGAAAGCACATTGACTTTTGGTCTGTAGGGCATATGCTATCTTCAAGAGGAAAATTATGATCATATATTTACAAGTTTAAGTTACTAAATATGCAGCAGTATTTTGAAGAATTTTAAACCCTCTCATGGCATTCTGCAAGTACTAAAAATCTGAACTGAAGCTGTACTATACTCCTTTCCATAGGGAGAATTTTCACAGTCTGAACATGATGGATAATTTATTTAAAACACATAAATTGAATACTGATGATTTTAATTCTTCCATTCCCAGCACTGCAGTGCCATTCCTTTATCAAATTATTATTTAGTTAAATTATACTTCAGCCCAGAGCAGAGCAGGCTGAGAGGGAGGACTCATGGCAGCCTGCAGCTCCCTCATGAGGGGAGTGGAGGGGCAGGCGCTGAGCTCTGCTCTCTGGGGACAGCGACAGGACCCAAGGGAACGGCATGGAGCTGGGACAGGGGAGGGTCAGGCTGGGGGTTAGGGAAAGGGTCTGCTCCCAAAGGGTGGTCGGGCACTGGGACAGGCTCCCCAGGGCAGTGGTCATGGCACTGAGCCTGCTGGAGTTCAAGAAGTATTTGGACAAGGCTCCCAGACACATGGTCTGATTTTTTGAGTGTTCCTGCGCAGTGCCAGGATTGGGTCTCGATGATCCCTGTGAGTCCCTTCCAACTCAGGATATTCTGTGATTCTATACTTCAACACAGGCATCCTTAACTCATATGGTTAAGGACTACATTCTTACCATATAAATGGACTTTCCATTTAAAATCAATAAAACTCCTGTGTTCAGGGATGTATTTCTTTTATATATATATCCATTTGTTCTTTTGAACTCATGATCCTAAGAAGACAAGAGACTTTCATCATTCAAACTTCAAAATTCCTTACCTCACCACGGGTGTCCTGAAACTGCACCTCTATATACTCTGGTGGCAAGACAGGGATATTAAGAGCAGCCTGAGAGATGGGAGGGACAGAGTGAACAAGCGAAGGTTCTGTGTCTCTAGCTGAAGCCAGAAGATTGATGTCAACCGGTTTCTGTGATGAAACATCGGAACTTGCATCTCCCTCATCTTCTAGATTCAAGTTCTGTATTTCTGAGCTTAAGTTTAGTTCATGCCCAACACGGGCGGCTGCAGAGAGAGTGCTAGAAACAGCACTAACATCGTTGCTCATGCCTTCTTTTTCTTTCTGCAATAGAAACACTTTCTTGAGGGCAAGCCAAAGTCCATCAATCCAAGGATCAACCACTAGTTCTAACCTGGGGAGGAAACAGAAGAATAAAGAAAAAAGAAAAAGAAAACAGAAGGAAAGAGCGAGAGAGAAGGGGAAGGATGAACGGAGGAGAGAGGAACGATCTCATTGTGACTTTCTGGACTGTTGATTTATAAATGATGAAGAGAGCAAAAAAGTTAAAAAGTAAAAAATACACCATTCATTTTCTTTTTTTATATATATTCGCAGCTGTTATCTAAACGACTTGTTTGTTAAAATGAGTATTTGCATTTCATACTAATGCTATGTAAGTTTATGGAGTCTGCAGTAGGCTCACTTTCCAGTTTCTCATTTTTATTTTCTAATGTTGAACTTCATGACAGAAAGGATGATAGCAAAACCCGAAACTTTTCACTGTGTAACAGCAACATCAGTATCTTAAAATATAACATTCCATTTTTTACTATTTTAGAACAAGATAAAAGTTTTATGATTACGGCAATGTTTGTTTTCAACTGTCTTGTGCCATCACGAACAGAACTATTATAATCTGTACTTCAAAATAAGCAAGCCAAGACTGCAGCCTACTGGCCAGAAAGAACAGAATAGAAAGGGAATTGTTCTCTTACACTATTCTTCTACGGTAATTTTAAAAACGTCTTATATAATTCCTTTGCAAGAAAAGGCTTTTTTGCACAGAATGCAAATAAAAATTTAAAAACATTTTACAGTTCACCTAAAGCAGTCCCACTGCACACATGCTGTGGAACTGCTTTTACTTACTTCAGTAATCTTGGACAAAATTTTAAAAGCCTTTATTTATTCCGAATTCCTTAATTTCTAAAACTGCTGAATGCCATCCATTTTTACGGGCATTACAGATGCTTGCTCAGACTTTAAAAATGCAGTTCCATTCAAATGTAAGTAAGACTGAAACAGCACAGGTTCGGATAGGATTCATTCCTAGGAGGTGTTATCAGACTCAGCTGATTTCAAAGAGTTCAAAGCATTTAGTAAAAATCATACCTGACTATGGATTTTGTTTATCCAGCATGCAAAACTCATTCAGTTCTTACCCTACACAATCATCTGCTAATCCTGTGTCATAGAAGTGCTGGGCACCAAGTTCTTGAAGTCGTCGGTCTACCGTCTTTCCACCATTGCAAAAGAATGTGTACTCTGAATCTCCCAGCCCTAACAAATACAAGGAAAGAAATCATGTCAGTCAGCCAGCCACACAGACATCACAGACAACGACCTAATAAAGATCTAAAATTAAAATACAGGATTTTCTTGCAGGCAAGCAGGATAACCTGACGCATCTAAGTGTGTGTAAGGATGACACTTTTATGACTTAAAAAGAAAAGAAGGAAAAGAAAGAAAAGAAAGAAAATCTGTGTTTGTCCCAAAGCATCGTTGAAAAAGTTGTTCTTCCTTCACAAATCTAAGATGTAGAATTTACTCAAAAATACTTTGCTTTAGATATTTAACACTTCAGAATAACGCTACTTTAGATAGGGGCTTTAAAAAAAACTAAACCATTCTTATAGGAAAATGCAAGGAGTTGAAATAATTAGAAACAGAGTGAGGCCAATAACATACAAAACACTACATCACCTAACAATCCGTACTGGAGGTGTGCGAAATGATCAGGTGGCAAGTTCTTATCCTGAATTTTCTTAACGAACTTGCGGGCAGTGTCTGGTGGGTCTCCAGTACCAGTAGTGGAAATAACAATAACTACAGGATCCTTTTCTCCTTCCAAGTTATACTACAATGAACAGAACAAGTAAGTTATAAGGCACCATTTGATACGGATTTGTGGCCTTGCATATTATTTTCCTCTTTTCCTTTTCCCAAAGGTACACAGAAGAGCATTTAATCTCATTTTACCTGTATTAAACCACAGAAACGCTTTCATGTAATTACAAGTTCTTTTGTGGATGCAAACTGTAATCCTGTTTGTAACTTTGTTTATTAATGTAAGGTACAGAACCACATGAACAGAAGAAAAATGGTTGCCTGTCTACTAGAAAGCATGTGAACAATTACGTTACTCCTTAGCCTCCTCTTTGCCATAAGAAGCAACCCCGTCTCCTCCAACTGCTCCATGTTGGTTTCAGTTTAAACTCACTCCCAGCACTCCAAGAAAACAATAGAAATATGAGAAAATATACACAAAGACTGCAAGATATACTATTTAATTGTTTCAGGCAGTGTCAGGACTGAAGTTCAAAACTTCGGGATTTGAGTTTTATTCTAAGCATAAATCACTCGAACTGTATCTCCTTCTCTAGGCACATGGAGGTTACTCTTTACATCTGAAACCCAGAAAAGTTAGAAACACAAAGAAACACGTTATCAAGTGGTTTTGCTATTGTCATAGTTTTCCACAACTTTCCTGAAGAACCTAGGAACAGTTGCAAGGAGCAACTTAAATTGCCACCTCAAACAGCATCCTGCCTGCGGCAGGGTCCAACAGAAGGGGTCTAGAGAAGCAGAAGAGGAAGCATGAGTAAACATGCAAGGACATTTCTCAAGTATTTTGCCAGACCTCAGTGAGTTGCTGTCCAGGGACATTCCAAAACAGTTTTGTCTTTTACAAGATCAAGTAAACTCCAAGCACACACAAATTCCTGAGCTTCCAAAACAGAGCTATAAGTTGTGGGGAAAAAATATAAAATAAATAAAAAAGCCTTAGCAGCTCTCTTCCAGTAATTTGGATCTGCAGAGCTTTCACAGCTGATTTAATAAGTACAAGAACTTCAGTGCACTGCCACAGGTGACTATTGCATTAACAAATAAAAGTCTCTTCTTCAAGTACAAAATGCAAGGGCCTACTGGTATCACAAAAGTGTTACATAAAATTGTGTCCCACGGAAAAAAAAAAAAAAAGATAAAAGCTTCAAAAGAAAAAGCTGGTGTATTAAAACAGATTTAGGATTAGTTCATTAAATTCCTGCTTGCTCCACTACATTCTCCTTAGCAAACGTGACGAGTTTCAGAGAAATACCCAACAAACACATAAAGAAGGGCCAGGTCTTCTAACTGAGTAGTATGGACAAAACAGAAGCATCTCACTTCCTGACCTCAGGCACACACACACCTCTTTGAACTACACAGGTTGTGGAGTAAGCTGTCAGATCTCACCCAGAGGAATTCACAAGAGGCCACATACCTCAAGCATGCTCTTGCTGATGTAAATTGTCGTTCGGCCTTTCCTTCTCTAATTACACCTACACTTCTCTAAGTTCTCTTTATTCACAGTGAAGGGAAAGTAAAAGCTTAAGTAATGAAATCCGTAAAGCCATAAAGCTTTTTCCTCAATGCTTAATTCTCACATTCTCAATTCAGTGCACCTTTATGCCCCATCAATAACTCCCAGCTCTGAGTTGTCTTGTCAAATTTGACAAACTGCATTTATTCAAGTGCAGGCCACTAACAGGACTAGAAATACCCAGCCTGCTGCCTTCCTGAAACTAATCTACAAACTTGTCAAACACAGAAGAAACTAAATGGAAGAATATAAGGAGAATCTTCACATTCTCTGCTGGCTGGCTAAGTCTCCTTCTAAGACTTTGCTACATATTTGGAGAACATTCATTCAAAATCAGATGTCCAGCTACAAAAGAAAGTGTGCCCCCAAGAAAGCAACTTGCTAAAAGGGAACTGAATTATTTTTATAAACTTCTCAAATTTTCCAATGCATGAACAACAAACAAACTGAATAATAATTTCTACTGACAGGAAAGTTGACCGACAAATAATGAATTCATTCAATACTGCGCACACAATTAGCTTTCAAGAAGTCACTGTACTGATTTTAGGAACAGAGATCACGTATACTCATTTACTATTCTAGTACGAAAAATCACCAGAAAGATTTTGCAGAAGGCTATCATGAGTATCGATCCATGTTATTGATTCCTAAAACCTGCAAATTTAAAACTAGATGATGTATTTTAGGTAGATAAATGTGCTCAGACCTCACTGTTATTAACAGCCACCACTCAAGCACATGAAGAAAAACGTAGCTCTTAAATAACTCTTTTTCAAAACAGCACAGAGTATCTCACCTTGTCCATTTCACTTATACAGTGCATATCAGCTTCAAATCCGTGGGCACCTGCTTGCACGCATATTTCCTCAGCTATGGCTTTTGCCTGCCCTTTCTGTGTTGCATAGAGGAGCAAAAACCTCCTTTTTAAATCACAGCACATTTTCCAAAACAGGGTACTTTTTAAATTTTATTTAAGACACTGCAGAGGAAAAAAAAAAAAAAAAAAGAAAAAGAAGCAAATTTACTGCATGTGGAATGGCAAGATTTTGCCCTGTTTATTAGATTAAAAAGAGATACTTTAAAAGGATAGCAGTATTGGTGTTTAACTTGGAAACAGGGCATCTACTCTGAAGAGAAGTCTTTTCTCACAACTAGGCTTTGCAGGCCAGGATATGAAGGATTCAGTTAAGTGTGCTGTACTATCTTGATATTGCAATAATATTGCAGAGTGCCAAGCTCAGAACCTAGTTTATAAGCAATACAATACAGGAAAAAAAAATAATGAAAATAAATACTATTTTTAGTACGTAAGTTTTATTTTCCATTTTAGGTTACTGACTGCTTTAGTCAGCTTTCTGAGATGCATTTGAAAAAAACAAAATACATAATTTGGTGACATCGAACTACGACATTTGATCAATGTTTTTAATTCTTAATTTCTTCTTCTCTGAAATCAGCTTTTTTTTTTTTTTACCTGAATGCTCTTACATGCCATTCTCTGTGTCTGTATTTTTAAACATAAGCATTACTTTTCATTCCCTATTTCAAAAAGGAGCTTCTTATACAACTCTTGAGCTTTTGACGTTTTTTCTTCAAATAAATCTTAGAGAAATCTTCTGCAATGTAAAATTTCACTCCTTCCCAAAGTCTTGAAAGAAGTAGGAGAAACGAGATGCACATCTTTATCCATCTGCCTGTCCCATAAAACCTCTCTCATTCAAGCTTTTCTTTTGTGATTTTGACACAGACAAAAGACAGAAGATAAAAGGTCAACTTCAAGAAGCATTGAATAAGAGAGACAATTAAAATGTCTCTTGTGCATATATTGCATATTAATCTTCTGCTAGTGCTTTGTTACTGCTTGGGAGCTGCAGTAGAACTCATATACCTAGAATGAAAACTCAGCAATTTTAGTTCCAAACTTAAGACTTTTTTTTCATGTGCCTGGGCCCAGTTTGCTGTACTTCACTTATGGCACCCCCACAGATTCAAGTACATACATCAATTTACGTAGACCTGTAGCAAAATAATTTCAGGCACTTCTTTTTTCCTTGTTTCTTCCAGGGAAAACAGAAAAAGAATACTGCACTCTATTCATATGGCAAAATATGTCTCCCCACAGTATTGCAGGACATATCTGCTATTATGATACTGAGGGTTTTTTTAAAGCACACTTGTAAAACAAAAGTGGTAAAATTAAATGACAGCTTCTTAAGAGTACAGTGCCTGTACCATATCCGAATTCCATGAAACACAAAATTACTAGGAAAATGTAAGGCTTTCATTTTATTTTTTTCTATTACATTTTCCAGCACAATTTTTACTTTAAATTGACATTGCTTTACCTAAAAAATATTTAAATTCATTCAAATAACTGACTTCATGTGCACAAAAAAGATGCACAAGCCAAATAATCGACAGACTGATTTTTCACCCTCCTTTTACAAAAGAAATACTACCATTTGACTACATAGAAATTACAAAGGTTCATAGAAATTCATTTTCACTACCCTCAGTAGTGAAACAAACAGAGGTTTGTCCCAGTCATGTGCTGTGCTTCCAACCTGATTGCTCTTTTGTCAGCAGGTGGCAATGTCTGGCTGTGGAGAAAAAAACAATAAAGGTGAAATGGTGTTTCTTTATTACTACGTTCTTTCTCATACCTTAGAAAAGGAGAAAGATGACCAGTTTTCTACTTGGCCCACACGATGCCTCTGCAGGACCCTCACACTCTTCTGTGGGGCTTCAAACGGGGCTGTGAAACTGTGGTTTCACAGACAGGTCAGTTTGTATGTCATTTTTTCAGCAGATACTGGCTTGTTCGCAATACCTTTCACCCTGCAACCGAGACAACAAGACACGTGAACTTCGCCAAAAGCAGTCTCAAGCAGCAGTTCCTTCAGAAGATAAAAATAAAATCGCACAGTAAACCTCCTACTGCACCGGAAAGAAGTATAGTTTTTTATTTTATTTATTTTTTTGTGTGTGTTTTCAGGGGGAGAGCTGCCCCTGAGGAGGGCCGGTGCCTGACGCACTAAGGCAGCCCCAGCAGCAACCACAGCCCCCCACAGCGCTCCCAGCGCCAGGTCCTGCCGCCACCACCCCCTTGGAACCCTCGTGCTTTTCCTCTCACCCCTATTTCTTCCCCAAAACGCCATTTTCCCGAATTCCCGTCACCGACAGACCTACCCGTGCAAGGGCCGAGCACGGCACCCGCAGTACCGAGCCCGGCCACGCCGAGCAGCGCCGTGAGGGCGGCGGAAGCTCCCGGCAGCCCGCGGTGCCCGTGATGGCGGCGGAGGTGAGGCCCCGGCTCTCAGCAGCAGTAGTAGCAGTAGCAGTAGCAGCAGCAGTAGTAGCAGACGCAGCAGCAGCAGGCAGGGCGGAAGGGGTCCGCAGCCCGGCTGCCGGGCAGGGTTTCAGCGCGTTTGGCCGCACGACTCTTGCCTGTTCTTTCCTCCTAGGTGTCTGCTGAGGGCACGCCGCGGCCAGCATGGCTTTGGCCAGCCTGAAGAGCTTCCGTGCCTGCTCAGCCGGCACGCCGGCCAGCCGGCGCGTCTTGCTGGCCCTCGGCAAAAGCTTGAGCTGTGCCAGCGGGCAGCGCAAGCCCCCAGGCCCCCCCAGCGCCGTGGCCGTGAGGGAGCTGCGCCCCGGGGATCAGTGCAGGTACATGTTTTGTCGCCAAAACCACGTCCAGCTGCGGATACAGGCGCTCTGTGTCAATGACACCGCGCAGCTCTGCGGGGACGCCGGGAGCGGTCCCAAAGCTGAGGGCAGGTGGATGGATGAACGAGTGTTTTTCAGGAAGCTGAGCGGCCTCAGTACCTCCAAAGAGATTTTTAAATTCCTCAGCTCTCTGGAGGTCATGTCTGATATTATGGCATCGGGGGCCCTTCAGAGGATTTCTGAAGTTGAGGCGGATGACGACGGCCTGAAAAACCCTGAAGAAGTGCTAGAGAGCGACGTCTTCAAGGCGTTATGCTTTCAGTTTGAATTTGAAGCCTCAAAGCTGTCCAACGCCGGGCTGCTGAACGCGTTGCAGGCTTTGGTAAAGCTGCGCATCGATCCGGAGAGCACGCTGATGGCAAGCTTGCTCTCCGAGAGCGAGGAACGGCTCGCCACCAGGCAGCTGGCTGTGGAGCATCAGTGCTCGCTCGCAGAGAGTTTGCTGGAGTTGGAAGGCCCCGGCTGTGCCACGCTGGAAGAAATCGTGAACCGCATACAGGAAGAAGACATAGAGAGCTGGACTCCTAGGGAAATGACGATGGTTTACAAGATGCTGCGGGTGACTTTCAGGGAAGGGGAACAATACCACGACTTGCTAAACAGAATGAACAGCGCCACTTTAGCCATAGCTGACCAGCTAAGCCCAAATTTCACGAGCATAATACTGAATTCACTGGTGGTTCTCCAACAGACTCAGGCAGTTCCCTTAGTCATAGCACTCTGTAAGCATTCTGTGAAGCACGTTCCTTATTTCACAGATGATGAGTTGGTAGATGTACTGGATGCCTTCCTGTACTTTGGACATCGTGAACAAAGTTTTACAGATGCACTGGAAACACACGTACCCAAGTCCATTTCTTCCATGCATCCTGAAACAGTCAGCAAAGTGATGCAGTATTGCTGCCAAAAGACGATCCTTTCTAAGCCTATTTTTGATGCAGTGGCAGAATGTTTCATTTCTGATGCTGACAGATTTACCACCAGCCAGATTGCTGAGTGTATTGCCCCATTTGGTACTCTTAACTATCTTCCTCCAAGTGCTTCTTCCTTGTTTAGGAAGCTTGAAACTGTACTACATACTCGTTTTAGTCAGTTTCAGCCTCACACTTTGCTGAACCTGCTGCACTCGTGTGTCCTTATTCAGCGTTATCCAGTAAATTTTCTGCCAAAAATATTTAGTCCCTATTTTCTGCAACATCTTCAAGGTAAGGAGCAGTGTTTCTCCTGCAGTGTTCTGTTTCTCTCTATTAAATGGTTTGTCTCTTGTCCAGCACCCATTTGTTACCACTTGCATCTGTCTAATCTCATCAAATCAACAATGACCTGATTACGGTGACTTGTGATCAGGAGGCTGAAGGTTGTTGCTTCCTGGTCACAGTTGCAGTTGTATCATTTAGCAGAATTTGAACGGGGACTTGAAATGCCATGAAAATTTTTATTTCAGCTAATCCTTCTGCCTTTTCAAGAAAATACTGCCCCTCTGCTGTTCCCTATGGTTGTCCTTTATCTTACACAAGTTATAGATGCTAAATTATTCTGTGAAATAGTTGAGAAATATGTTACTTCTGTCTGTTTAAACTTCTGTGCCTATGCAGTGACCCCTGTGAACGCTCTCACTGAAGTGAGGCAATGCTGCTATGGGGCTGGAAAGACTAGTGAGACTGGTTATGGAACCAGCAAAACTGAGAGCAAAAGTGGTGGATTTTTTAATGATAAGTGGATGATGCGATGATACTTGGTGTGATTCATGGGTGATGTAAAATATTTTAGTGATTCTGGATTCATTTTTCTCCGAATTGTTGACATGACTGCCACATGAGGGATGTGGCATAAAGGTAGGACACTGGATAGTGCATCATGAGACTTGGCTGTTTGTCTGTATTGTGCAGCCAGCCCTTTGTTTTGCAGCTTTGGACAAGTCACTTTTCTGTACATTTTTCTGCTTCTTACAATTGTTTGCTTTTACTAATTGGATCTCATATTCCTTAGGGTTGGAACTGGCTCTCAGGTGTTTTACTAGGGGCTAGCCCAAGGAAAGAGCTATTTCAAAAAACAATACAAACACTAGTAGTACTGAATATGAATCTAAAAGATTATGAATCTCCTGCTTGTGCACTACTGATTAAATTTAAGATTTTAGTCCCTGTCTCTTTAAGATGAAGTCCGCTGACTTTGCATAAGCCTTATTTCTGGATATCTTCCTGTGCACCCAAAGCACTTATCCCACAGCTTTGACTCAAGGTACGTGATCGCAGTTGTCAGGAAGAACTGTTGAGAGCCTTTAAATTTGGGACAGAATTATAATATGCTAAACAAGTTACAATAACTACTCCAGAGCTTACTTGCAATTCTGTTACTAGCAAGCTCACCTATTACTACAGAAATAATTAATTGTTTGTAGAATCATAGAATATCCTCAGTTGGAAGGGACTCACAAAGATCAAGTCCAACTCCTGGCTCCACACAGCACCACCCAAAAATCAGACCATGTGTCTGAGAGTGTTGTCCAAATGCTTCTTGAACTCCAGCAGGCTCAGTGCTGTGACCCCTGCCCTGGGGAACCTGTCCCAGTGCCCGACCACCCTCTGTGTGCAGACCCTTTCCCTAACCCCCAGCGTGACCCTCCCCTGTCCCAGCTCCATGCCGTTTTCTCGCGTCCTGTCGCTGTCCCCAGAGAGCAGAGCTCAGCGCCTGCCCCTCCGCTCCCCTCATGAGGGAGCTGTAGACCAACTGTATAGTTGTATTTAAAAATACACATATAAATCCTTAAACTTTGCTGGAGAATAATACAAATGTTAGAGAGAAGTTAAGTGTAGCATTGGTACAAAAAGAATTTGAATTACTGTTATTGATAAGAGCATGTTACAACTACTGGCACAGAATTCATAAATCTCTGGAAGTACACAATGTGTTTTTGAAGTACTGTTTTGCCTTGTGATTCAAATAAGGTCCATTACATGCATGTGAGTCTACAGCTTTATTCCTTTACCTTCTGCTAGGCTGAATTGTTTCCAACTTTTCAGGTAGGGTCAAAATAGAAGCAGGTGTGTACTTTAGCTGTCATCTTTAGTGTTCTGTCCCATGTCCAAGGTACAAATTATTGTATTATATTTGTGCTTTCGATTTGGTCATATTTATCTTTCATACTGTATTATGAACAGCTTGTGAAAACTGAAAAGGGTAAATGGATAAAGCTGAGAAAAAATAATTTGCAATGCATAATTTAAGGCTTAATTAAAATAAAAATGAGCTGGTAAAGCATAATAGGGATGTAACGCACCAGCCTATTCTTAACTGCTGGCTTTTGTTTTCTAAGTATCCGAGTAAAAATATAAATTGTATTCTAACGCTCGCGTTTTATCAAGGCATAAAGAGTGGTCCCTTGTCCTGATTTTTTAATTATTTTAGTCTAGATTGTGATGTGGTTCCTCTCTGGATCTCAGCTAAGATTGCTGTGTTAATTACACTCTATAAAAGGTCAAGTTCTGAAAATGATTAGGGACTTAAGTCACTCATTTTTTAGCTGCTCAATGTGAAATACCTTAAGCAGCTGATTTTTAGGAAGAAGACATTCCTCCCATTTTACAAACCAGAATGTGTTTTAAAGTTCTCAGGCTGATACTTAGGAAATGAGAAACCTCAGAGTACCAGTTATGTTGAGTGTTGTTTCAAGTCAGTGTGAAGCTGTTCCACTGGAATGGTCAAAGCTCAGAATAGGAACTTGAAAAGATGACTGGCATGATTAGCATCTTATCCTACTTTTTTATTCTTTTATTTTTTATTATTATTATTTTTTACCATTCTGTGGTAATGCCTTGCACTTATGGTGAAAGATGCCTCAAGTATACAGTTGTAAACAAATCTCCAGAAATTATTCAGTATTCTCGACTTCTATCAGATAAAAAACCTGAGTGAAACAGTGAAATCCTGGGAAAGTAACTTGGGGAGAGGGGTTGGAGGAAGAAGGCAATGGACTATTTCTTCAAGACTTCCACTCAAGCTTATTCCTTCCTGTAGAACATCTTGCATCTCTCAGATCCTCTTTTTTTCTTTTTTTCAGTTTTTTTTTTTTTTTTGTGTGTGTGTGTGTGTGAAAGAATTGGACAGTCCTAACCAAGATCTTTCTACTTTTATTTTTATGTTGACAGTATTTCTGTAAATCTGTTTCTAATTTTTCTAAATATGTTGTTTCACAAGTGATCTTTCTGTTCACTCAGGTAAGCGTCAAGGATGATAACGATCGAGTAGCTTTTCTGCACATTTCAATGAATTGCTTTTCCTAACTTCTGCAGGACGGTATGTGTAAAGATGCTTTGCTGAAGATTCACCTGAAAACTTGAATATTGTTCTTTCAGCTCAGCCACCTGGTTTGGACAGATTTGTTGCCTCCCAGTTAACCCGGCTTTTTCTAACCGTTACCCTGGAGTGCCCGTTTTATGAGGTATGGTAGGTACAAAACCAGAACTGATGCTAACAAGAGGCAGCGCGGTCATAAGGGCCCTATTGATAGGAGCTGAAGACATTCTTTCCCATAAAAACATCAGAATTGGACAAAACAGTTAAACAGTTGTTTGTTTTTTTTTCTTGGTGGAAATATGAAGAATTTCTGTCTGTTTGACTGACGGATACATGTTTGACAGAACCGCCTAGCACTAAGTGTATTTTGTGTATTTCCAACAACTATTCCCTTATTTTTGACTTGGACCACAAAAAAATCAGTCACTTGGATGTTGGCTTTACTGCAGAGGAATGGAAACACTTGTGCATTTCTCTTGAGTGATGCGTTCAGCTTGATTGTATGGAAGCTTGACAAGGACATTTTGGTGTTTTTTCTAGGGGGGACAGGGGAAGGTTTTTTTGCATGTTTGTCTTGTTTGTTTGTTTTTTAACTTTCCAGCAGGTCATACTGGTAGACTATAAGTCTCTCCCTAGACATGGCTTTGAAATGCACAGAATACATTTCGGTGCATTAATATAATTGCAAAAAGGTTATCTCCCTTTTTCCTTAGTTTGATCGAGTTTTCTGTCATTGTATAGGGTCCCAAGCTCCTTCCAAAGTATCAAGTGAAGGCCTTTCTCAGTCCTCACTGTTCTCTGGATTTTCACCTCCTCAGAAGGGTGAAGGCTGGACTACTTTATTTACTGAAGAAAAGAATATATTTTGCTTCAGAAGTATCGACACCGTATTTCTACATAGTTGGTAAGTAACATTAGTTCTTCAGCTTAATAATGAAATGTGTACTTACACTGTCAAAGCTATCGTTTTCACTTTACTTTCCAAAAATAAAATGAGGTTGATTTTATTCCCTTTGTATGCATTCTTAACCGCAAATATGGAAAAAGTAAAATGGAATAAAAAGGTAACTGTAGGACATTTGAAAATGAGGGAACTCAGAAAAGAAAGGAGAGAGACGAATTACAATATTACTTGGAATTTACAAACTGTCTGCACTGAAAATAGCTTCTAACTCGTGATCTTTATTTTTCCTTAACCTGTAAACAGTTTTTATAGTGTAAAGCAAAATGAGACAGTGCCACTGAGGCAACTGCCTGATCTCTGCTTTGGTGATGAGTAGAGAAATGGCAGGCAGGAAGGTTGGCAGCCCAAAGCACGAGAGTTAGAGTAAGCAGTTTGTTACAATGAAACAGGTTTTAATTTTGCTTATCTTTTCATCTATACTAGATATTGAGATTAAATTAGACGAAGAAGGCTTTGTTTTGCCCGCTGCTCAATGTGAGGAGATACACAAACGGTAAGAGAATAACAGAAAGCATGGGTAAAATGTTGGTAAACATTGATAAAGAACACCCAGAGTGAAACCATAGCAAAATTAAAGTTAATTGGAGTTTTGCACTTGCATTTTGCACTCATCGGAGTTGAAGTTTCACACTGAAACCTTTGGCAAAAGGGCAAAGTCTGTAAAAATGAGAGATCTCTTTTTCCTTATGACATCTTGCCTCATGACATTAAGTTGTCAGACGATTAGTCTCTCTACCCAGTGACAGTCATGATCAAAGTAATCCTGGTTTGACTTACAGTCGTGTATTTTGATCTTAATTCTCTTGCAAAGCAAAAACAAATTTATTCTGACTAAAAAGCAAAAGATTTAGCACAATTTAAAACAGGTTGAGTTCACAAATGTTCTTCTCTAAGAGATCCTGTGTAATGAGGATATTTGCCACAGACACTGTTTGCATCAAAAGATGCATACGTATTTAAAAACAAGTTAAACAAGGATTGGTATGAGAAACCGTAGCTACAAAGTTAGGCAACCTGTCTGTGCTGTGTTTGCGACTTTGCTTCTGTGGATAAAGCAGAATTCTTAGAAGAGGTTATGTTTTCTCCAGCTCGACTTTCACAAGGCTCACAGAGTAACATAAGTGCTTTCAAAAATCTAAATGTTTGAAAACGAGCTTTGAATTTTTTAAAAAACTACAGCTTTCACACATAAATGAAGTCACAATATATTTAACCTACTAAAAATGTATTTTGTAGTGGATAAACAAATTTTATTTTAAGTCAATGTAATTTTATATAGCCAAATAGGAAAAAGTATAGTTGCAGTCTATGATGCTGCCAACCATATGCACAGGTTTAATTTGAATCTCTAGTAAGTTGTATAAAGTTAACTGCTGAAATGTTTTCGAGATGAGACGAGTATTTTGCTCAGTTTTCCCACTAGAAGAATTCAAAACAGCTTACTGACAGTAGTATTAAAAATATCATACTCTTATCATTAACTTGTATAGTAATTTTTATTTATAGCATATAAATAGGCTTTTCAGATCTGTTTCACTAAGCTTCAGTCCCCGTCCCCCAGCTTTAAATTGAGTGATTTTTATTGGCCTAAAGTAGGTAACTCCCATCCTACAATGTTTAATTGTAAGAGGTGTTAGGGAATAAGAGGAGGTATTGTCTAATTCTTCTTAGGGACTGCAGTAGTTGTGTAGACTAAAATGACTGACTTCTTTCTGATCTATAACACTTGTGCTTGATTTTAGAATTGCCCTGTGTGTTGATGGTCGAAACAGATTCTGTATTAACAGCCACAATCTGCTGGGAGAGGAAGCCATCAAACGGAGGCATCTTCAATTACTTGGTTATAAAGTTGTGCAGGTAAAGTCCAGCGACAGCAGTTTGCATCCTGAGGCAGTGGACTACGGTTAACAAAACAAGTGAAAAATGATTACCGCATAACACTTAAAATTGTAGTTGCAATCAGGTCCCATGACAGGTATAATCTTGTCCTTTCTACACTGTGTTCTCTTTGCCTAATTTTTGCCATTTGGGGGGGCTGTTACATAAGTTCCTTCTTTTTTCTCAGATTAGTTAGTGTTTGCTGCCTGTACAAATAGTAGCCGCTTGAAAGAGTACTTCTTTGCAGTGATTGCAGTTCAAATCTTGATTTAAATGAACATGTTAAGAGTTTGGTAGGATCACAGAATCACGGAATGGTTTGGGTTGGAAAGGACGTTAAGAATCACCCAGTTCCAGCCCCCTGCCATGTGCAGGGACACCTCCCACCAGACCAGGTTGCTCAAAGCCCCATCCAGCCTGGCCTTGAACACCTCCAGGGATGGGGCATCCACAGCTTCTCTGGGCAGCCTGTGCCAGTGCCTCACCACCCTCTGAGTGAGGAATTTCTTCTGAATATTCAGTCTAAATCTCCCCTCTTTTAGTTTAAAGCCATTCCCCCTTGTCCTGTCATTATCTTCCCTGACGCAGAGTCCCTCCCCAGCTTTCCTGTAGACCCCCTTTAGATACTGGGAGGCCACTATGAGGTCTCCCCAGAGCCTTCTCTTCTCTAAACTGAACAACCCCAGCTCCCTCAGCCTGTCTTCATGGGAGAGGTGCTCCAGCTCTCTGATCATCTTTGTGGCCCTCCTCTGGACTTGCCTAAGGATTCAGAGGATCCTGAATCAGGATTTTCAGTTAAATACTTTTTTAAAAGATATGAATCTGGAGTTTAAAAACAAGAGTTAAAAAAAAAAATGAAAAGAATTGGTTTGTATAATAAATAAAATTTTCACAAAGCAGAGTACATACTTTATATTGCCTATTGAATAAATATTTTTATCTTTAAACATGTTTTGGACCAAAACACGTTTAGATTTTCAAATACCCATTTCGCTTTACAGTCACTTATCACATAAGCCTGACTACTTTATATTTCACTTAGTTTAAACTGTAATGAACAGTTTTCTTAGCTTTCCAGTAACTTCAGGTAATTCTTACAAGTTTCAAGGGTCAATAATATGTTTAGGATTAAGTGCTTAAATTTAAAGGACAATTTTTTGATGTGTAATTATATATCTGTTTAAGGAAAGTTAATCTTACCCAGTTGCTTATTGGAAGATATCTCCAGCAATTATTTTGGTTTCATTTCCAGGTTCCATTTTTTGAGATAGAAATTCTACACACTAGCAGAAAGATGGCAGAATATCTACACAAAAAAATCTTTCCTCACACATACGGACTTGGCTGCTGACACTTGGGAATAATACTGCTTCACAACTTGACCTCCTGTACCATGAAGTGCACATATTGTGTGTGGAAGAGCAATTCTGTTTCCTAAGTAACTCCGTGTAAGATGATTTCAGCTTCTGAATGTGTGTGACCTTCCAATATTTGGAAGAATTGACATGTAAAGAGTAATAAAGAGCAACATATTTTCTTAACTTTTGTGTAAATATTTGTTACAGGGCAGATGAAAGTCTCAAACAGTCATTGCTGCATTTCCCTTTTATTTTCACTGGTTCAAACTCACAACTTCATGTAGACTGGTGTGGCTACTTAAGGATACTAACTGTTGCTGTATATACAAAATGTGCCATGTTATCTTCCAATAATTTTTTTTTTTCTTGACAGTATAAAAAGAAATTATGCAAATTACTCATAGCTGGTCGTATGATTTCCCAAGTGTTTCATAAAACTAAAATTTATAGTAGCTGCACAAGCACTACTGGCTTATAGCACATACTTAAGAGTTGTAGAGTGCTGTTCTCTAAATAGCAATGCCTTACAGAAAGTAAGAAAGAAATTCTATGAAAGGTATTCCTTTGTCACTACCTGAGTGTTAAAGTGAGAAGTCAATCACTCAGAACTGAATGAGAAACACGTAGGAGGAGGAACAACACATGAAAAGCTTTCAAAAGTGAGGAGGGGTGGGAAGGGATTGAAAGAGAAGGGGGTGACATAAGCAAAGAAATCAGTAAACTGACACCGTATCCTGATGACTCACTCTATGGTGGAAGTGAGTCATTTCTCACAGTGGCCAGACGGTGGTGGTGTTCTCAAACATTTATTTTCCCGTAGCTTTTTCGAACACAGATGGTTTGTAAATATAGAAAAAGCTACTTAAAAGAAGTAATTCGTACTGACTGTACTAAACTAAAAATAACCTTTACAGAATATGGTGATGTTCTGTCTCATTCTTCACTGGCATACTTTTCATACTCTTAAAAAAGCATTCTGGCATTGTTAGAAAACATTTCCTTCTCACTTTATTTTTACTCTGTGTGATTCCTTTTCATTTAATGCTGCTGGATTTGTTTAACGAAGCCTTTATTGTTGAAAAGGAATGTAGTAGTCGCTGCCCTCTTGTCCACAGCCATTACTCATTGAAAGAGGGGACCATGCTGGTCATATAAATGAAAGTGGTAAACACTGCTCAGAATGGACTGCTTTATATACTTGACTTCTCGCATCATACTAAATACTCTATTGTTTGCCTAGTTTACTGCTTATCCAGGCCCCAGATGAAGAAGTTACTTGTTTGTATGTGTATATATATATAATATATATATATATTTATATTTACTAGCAGACTCACTGAATGCAAATGATTTACATTTCCTATTCTTTACTATCTGACAGAACTGCAGTGTCAGTCAACACTGTGGACTTCCAGTCCTTCTTGTTCAAGTATGATAAGTCTGGCTACACGTTCCGTATTGAACAGCATCAATATTGCTGCAGCTTTAAACAATAGCAGGGTCAATGATGCCTGAGAGCCAAACCAGTGCACACCCTGCAGAAGATGTTTTTTCTCCCGAAAGTACCTTAAAACTCAACTGTTGGATTCAGTGAGAATACGAAGAGGTACATATTTAAGAGGGTTTAGACATTTACCTCTAGTTATGATTTTTAAATCACTCCTTGTGGCTTTTTGATCCTTTCTACCAAATGAATTAGTTATTTTTCTCTTGCTAGTACCTTTCCTGCTTTTTGTTTTCTTTCTTTTTTTCTTTTTTTTTATTTTCCAGCAGTGGGTATGGAAACAAATATGATTTTTCTTGTGACAGTATTCAGCACATCAGTCCCTCAGACAGCATTTGTGTAATTAAAGTCAGCAATATAGATGCAAGAAATTAGCTAAGTGTCTATTTAAATGCTAAGTACTCAGAAGTTCTCTTAAACTTGACTTCCACTTGAAGTCTACTGAAATTGTGAAGCACTTCTGGAAATCAGACCACTTTTTTACTTGCCCATTTATAGGTTAAACCCATCCCTTTTGGAAAACCTGGGTTGAATCACTGTTTCAGCTGTTGTGAAGATAAAATGATGTCTAGCATCATCTTGTAGCAATGCTGTAAGTTTTAAGAAATCAGTGATCACCGATACCTTGAGGACCAAACTTGCTTACATGTTAAGTCAAATATGTGGAATCACTGCCTGAAATAGCACAGGCAGCTGTTGACTCAACAGGTCTAATTTCCAGTGTTACTTCCTAAAATGTTCATCTCTTGTTGATGCTCTTCAAGAGATTTTTATGAGGCTATAAGGAGAAAACATACATTTGAATTAGCAAGAGAAAAAGTACAGCTGCTACTTCATCCAAATCATTTTCATTAATTAAAACAAAGGAACAGACAAAAGCACTATTTTGCTTTTTGACATGACTTTTTTTGTTGTTGTTGCTGTTGTTTGTTCTTCCACATAAATGATTCTGGCAATGCCAGATACAAGTGATTTAGCACGGATCCAGGCTTGGAGAAGGTTTTTCCAATAGACAGGTGATGCCGTTTTTCCTGTAGAATTCTGCCTGCACGTGATTAATCCTTGCGTGACCTTTCATCGGCTGCTCTATGGGCTTATTTATGCGCCTCCCATACTCTGAAGATGACAAAACAGCGACAGGTCTTGCCATTTCCTGTGAAAATGTAACATTCTCCTTATCATAAAATCACAGAGCAAATACTTGGCAGTTATCTACTGCTAAATGTGCTGTGGCTGGGGGCACAATAACAGATGGAACTGTACAGCATCTGCTATACAAAGGTATATTTATTTAGCAGTGATCTGCACTCTTACTGCTCCATCCCTGACCTAGTTTTTTATGTATATTAATAAACCACGAATGTATCACTAGATGATGAGATGATAAGGTATCAAATTGTGCCACACGCGCACACACACATGCGATCACCATGTGATTACTGGCAAAGTAAATAACGTGTTAGTGGAAAGTGGCACAGATTTTATTTTCATTCTTATTTTTCTTGTGCCCAGACTTGCGCAACTGAAAAAGCAGAGATTAGTTTGTGTCCCTTATTACGGGAACCTTACTTATTACCCTGCTTGCACAATTCAGTGAAATCATTATATGAAAAAAATAAAATAAAAAATAAATCAAAGCCTAAAGAAAAACCCTGCACAACCCTTGGTGTGTGCAACCTTTCCCTGAAGGACATAAAGCATGCTACTGGATTTCTGCATGATGAAAGGTTTTACTAATACCGCTTGTAGCTGTAAGATTGTAGAAGTAACTGGTCTGTAATGATGGGAAGCAAAGTTGCTGAAAAATAATCCAACCAAGACAAGATTATTTTAAGCCTGTCCTTAATAAACTGCATTTTAAGTGACTGTGCAATCACTAGCTGCAATCTGCAGTTCCTTCTTGTGCTGCAGCAACAGAGAGCTCTGGAGTCAGAAGGGAAAGGCAGGGTTTATTTGTTTTTCTTTCCCTAGCCAAAGGTCTCAGATTTATCAGGCTGCTTGTGTGTTTGTGCACTGGCTAACACAATAAGCCTTGGTCCCCAAAGTGTTTACCTAGTGCTGCGATATAAATAATATCTACAAGAAGAATCAAAATGCAGACCACACCACAGTTCAGATACAAACAAATGAGCTCTTTTCTACAACATAAATGGGTCTGAGCCATACCAAAATTTACGATTGGGCCTGTGAAGCACATGAATTACCACATTTCCTGTGAGAATGCAGGATGAAACACAGACCCAAGGGGACTCGTAGCAGGGCAGTCAGGTGTGTAACATACCCAGATAGACAAATCTAGACCTGAGACTCTTGGGAAGATGGTGCAAGCACTTTTTTTTTTTTTTTTCAAACAAAACAGAATGAAAAAGCACCTATTCTTTCTCAAGCTCTCCTACAGCCTTCCTGCCCATCTTGCTCCACCCCACCGAAAGCTATTCAGTACACCAAATTCTAACCCCACCAAAACAAAAAGCAACAGTCAAGAACAGAAGGCAAAAAGATCAGACCATTTTCTCCCCATCCCCACCTGTGGATAAATGCTGAGAAAGAACTGACAGAATTTTTCGTAGAATCACTGAGTGGTTTGACTTGGAAGGGACCTTAAAGATCACCCAGTTCCACACCCCTGCCATGGACACCTCCCTCAGACCAGGTTGTCCAAAGCCCCATCCAGCCTGGCCTTGAACACCTCCAGGGATGGGGCATCCACAGCTTCTCTGGGCAACCTGTGCCAGTGCCTCACCACCCTCTGAGTAAAAAATTTGTTCTTTATATCTAATCTAAATCTCCCTTCTTTTAGTTTGAAGCCATTCCCCCTGGTCCTATTGCTACATGCCCTAACACAGAGTCCCTCCCCAGCTTTCCTGTAGGCCCTCGTTAGGTACTGGAAGGCTGTTATGAGGTCTCCCCGCAACTTCTCTTCTCCAGGCTGAAGGACCCCAACTCCCTCAGCCTGTCTTCACAGGAGAGGTGCTCCAGGCTTCTGATCATCTTCATGGGCCTCCTCTGGACTCACTCCAACAGGTCCATGTCCTTCTTGTACTGGGGGCCCCAGAGCTGAATGCAGTGCTCCAGGTAGGGTCTCACAATAGCAAAGCAGAGAGGGAAAATCACCTCCCTTGCCCTGCTGGCCACGCTTCTTTTGATGCAGCCCAGGATATGGGTGGCTTTCTGGGCTGCAAGAGCACATTGCTGGCTCACATCAAGCTTCTCATCAACCAACATCCCCAGGCCCTTCTCCTCAGAGCTGCATTTCATGATTTTTGTGGGTTCTGTATTCAGCAGATATAATTTTTTCCAACAGCTGGCTGGGAAGCATCCCATTACATGCCCTCACAGTGTGTAATTC
The DNA here is from genome assembly GCF_964211825.1 of Aythya ferina. Taxonomy (NCBI): domain Eukaryota; kingdom Metazoa; phylum Chordata; class Aves; order Anseriformes; family Anatidae; genus Aythya; species Aythya ferina. Next base: position 86,461,356 of record NC_140297.1, read on the forward strand.
TACCACTGTTAACACTTGAAATCAGCAATAGCAACCATGTGCAAACACTCTCTCTGCAGTCATTGCATTATGTGCAGCTAAGCTGTGTGTCTGTGATTGTGCTGCTGGGTTCCCTGGGTGCACCCACGCTCTCTGCAGGGAACGAAGGGCTAACTTGCAGTGGTTCAGGCTTTTTCCTCTTCAAAGAAAGAAGTGCGCTGTGGTGAATTCCGCCCGTCTCAGTGCTGTACTAGAGAGATGTTGATTTGGGCATTTTTATTTATTATGTTTTATAAAATTGTTAGTATTATATAAAGTCAGTGGGGGCCATTGAGGTAATTGAGGAGCAGGAGTTGAGTACGTGACCTGCATTTAGTTACGGGTAAGTCCAGTGTTGGGCATCATCACGTGTGTGAGGATCGTGTTGCAACATTTAACAGCTGTGATTTTGATGTGCCTCCACGCTAATTAAGGGGCTGGATTAAGGGACACCTGTTCAGAACAGTTCCCAGGCCGAGCCACTTGCGTGCATTGCCCAGCAGGGCTAGTGTGCATGCTGACCCAAAAGCGTGTGCTTTAGCAAGCAAACTTTCAGGAAAGTGAGTTTTGCTGATACTGAAGGGATGCAAGATCTCAGTTAAAAAACTTAGATTTGCACTAACAGAAAAACTCTTTCTAAACAAACTTCAGAGGTGGATGTTGGGTTTGGGATTGTGGGTGGTGGTGGGATCAGCTTGGTTTAATTTAAACAAAAAAGCTCATTTTTCATTAGTGGTTTACATAGCTTTTGGTCTCATGCAGATTTACAGTTTTGTTGCTGGGCATGAGCAAGGATGGTAATGGGCACTTCTATGATTCCCTTGAGTGCACCTAACACTCCCTGCAATGTCTGATGGAGTTGAAGGGGACTATGATTGTGCACTGAAATGTCTGGCATATATAGCTGTTAGTAAGACGAATTACAAGCAGTGGCCTTTGTCCCAAATTTTCAACAGTTTTATTACCTAGCAATTACAGTAATTTTAACTTTCTCTCTCTCTTCCTTCTTCCATTTCTATCATATCTAATACAAGCAACCACTCTTACCTTACTCCCCTCTTTCCATTCCATGAACCCTCTGCAATTTTGAGGCCATTAACACATGGAGGTTGCATTTTTGTCTGGTTTTGAACATCCTCTGCCTCTATGATCGTCTGTGTGTGTTTATATATGTATATATGTAATGTGTATTATTCAGATGCTGCATGGAAAAATATATTTATATATATGTATCTATTACAGTATTTCTATTTTCAAGGCATCTGTTTAAAAATGTGTCTGCATACTTCCTTAGCCATCAGGCTCCACACTAAATCCAGATTCTGCTGTCCTTTAATGATTTGGTTTCAGTGAGCCTTTTCCAGGCATGTCCATGGTCTTCTGACCTCTCCTTTGCATGAGCTCTCTTTGATTTTCCTTCCTGTGGGGCAATCTGGGTGTAAGTTGGAGTAACAAACACACCAGCTTCAGAGATCTGGGCTGTCTCAGCAAACGTCGATTGATATAGTGGAGTGCAGGGCGGGAGAATATCACAGGACGGTGGTTGAGTCGGAGCCCCTGGTTCCAGTTCTCTTAGTGAGAATAGTTTTCAAGCATCACAGAAGTAGCTGTAGGACCACTAGAACTGCAAACTCCCAAGGGGCACAGACTGATCAGGAGTTACTGATCAGAAGTTACTCTGTAATAGGTGGTTTGCCTCCCTGTATGTACTTCTTTCCCCCACCCTTTACCTTAAATAAGGTCTGTCACCTAGATATCTACAAGATGCAAAGAGCAGGAGCTAGCTCAGGTGTCTTGATTTGCTAATAAACTCCAGCCACCTCAAAATGTAAAAAACACTTTTAACAAAGAGAAATTATTAAAGGATTACCTCATTGTTAATGTGAAGACCAAGACTCTTTGAGTGTTCTCTGTCACATCGGTGAAGTTTTTTGTTGTAACCCTCTGGTCTTTTAAAAATGGAATCATAAGTGGAAACCCCTCCTGCCTTGAGAAAATGAGAAAAATGGCTAATTAGCAGTATTGTTTACCTTTATAGGTTACATAATACATATAGTCATTCAATAATAAAACAGTGCACATACAGCATTAGATGATGGCAAATATATGTACCTGAGGTACCATTAGCATGTTTGGGTCATTCCTTTGAAAAAATTTGCAATAAAAATATGAAATGAGGTGTGGTTATTTATTTATTTATTTATTTTTGATCTGTTCATCTTTCAAATTTCCCTTGTGGAAAATTACCTCAAATTTTCTCTGTAATCTCTTGAAAAATTTGGAAATATATCTGCTTTATTTGTTTGCTTTACTTCTATTTTTCTGAACTTTATATTCTTCTTCTTAAATTCATAAATTTTTAAATAATCTGGTACTGTTATATAAAAAGAAAGCAGGCAGTTTCAAAATTCATTTGGAATGAAGATAATATAAGTGCTCTGCAGTGGAATCACCATTTAATTTCTGTTTAAAGCAGAACTGAGAAGAGCTCAGACACCTGCCACAGTGGTAATCCTGTCAACTGTAACATATGAAAATAAAGCAAACCCCAAGCCAAAATATTATTACGTTTATGGTATTTGTTGACATAGTTACATCCTAAAAACAACATGAAAGACCTGATCTGCTAAGAAATGCACTAGTGAAATCCAATTTAAAAAAAAAAAAAAAAAAAGTTATCAATGGAGGAATTTCAAAAACAAAAAGAGCCAAATCCCCCATTTTAATATGTTGTCAGTTGTTTATGACCTTCATTAAAAGGTCCATATTCCAGTGAACATGCCAATCGATCACTGTTTTTATGCATGGTTTACTAGCCCTGTCCTAGATGATCTGCTTAAGATCTTCTGCCAGAGGTACAGAGACAACACTTCCGTGTTCAAAATCCTGGTAACTCTTTCCTGTTGTTTCTTTTTGTTGTTAAATGCTGACTTACTAGGCTGAGGTGGTGAGGCATCCTCTGTGTAATGCTACAGAAGCTAAGCACTTTGCAAACATTCATTAATATTCCAGGCACAGATAAAATAGGTAATAGCTTTCTCCATGTCACAGAAGAGGAAACAGGACATGAACTGGCTACAGTAACTTATGCAAAGTAATACTGGGAGTAATTGTCAGCCAAGGGATTAAGAGGTGGGTATTTCTGGCTTCGGGCCACATGCTAAGCATCTTCCTCTATTTATCTCTGCTTCAGTCTCTGCCACACAGTTTATATGGGTCTTTAAGATCAAAAAAAATGAATGAATTTCCCTTTTCCATATAAATTGAATTTTTCCAATGCTCTAATTCCTTAATTGTGCAGAAGAATGGGTCAAGTCTGGTTCCTCCCCTGTGGCCTGGCCCTGTGCTGTGAAGAAACCTATTTAACAGCTGTTATCACTTTCTGTTTCCATGCCACTGGAGCAGCTTTTTCCACAAACCAGGTCATCGGGAGTGTGAAAGTGGACTTTGTATTGTAAACAAAAGCTCTACCATACGGTTGCGAATTCTCTGCAGACCGGACAGACATCCTTCCTGCCAGCTCCGCCACCCTGAGCACACCAGTCAAGCTCTCTGATCTTCCCTAGCCTCACTCCTGTTGTGCCCTCCCTGCCGTGTCCTGGTGAGCACGACACCGACTGTGCTGGGTCACATTTGGCTCTGAGCACCTTCCCGAGGTGACACTGAGATCCACACAACAGCATTGAAAGTGGCAGGGCCTCCAGCAGGGCCAGCGCTGCTGAAATCTGTGCTGTTGTTCACTTAAGGAACAGCGGGTTCACAGGGTCTGGCCAGCTGACTGACAGGTTAAGTGTCAGTGTAATACCTTTTGGAAACATTCAATTATCAATGTAGATGTCTGTTTTATTGTTTGAGATGTTCTGTTGATTTTTCACATTAAAGTTAAGCATACACAGAAATCTGTGTGATGCACACTGGAACCTGTTTCCCTTGACTGCAAAAAGGTCAGTTTCTTACAAAAGGGTCTCAATCCTCCTTTGTCAGAAAAAAGCAGGCAGTGCACCCATGCCTTGAGGCAGGTGTTGCTCTTCATGACCCCACCTCTAGCATTGCCCTAAATCTTGCCCTTTCTTGCATTTTGACAGCACTATGCGGCTGGTGGATCCTTAATCCTTGCACAGCTGCTAGCAAATTTATCTGCCTTCTGTCACCGCCCAGTGAAAGATACTTCCCCCATTTTCTATTCACACGTAGTACATACCTGTCACGCTTCACGAAGGCCTTTGAAGATGAAAATTGCTATCTGAGTGCCAAGTTACAACGTCAGACTGCCTAGCTCAAGAGTAGAGCGCGGCGTTTTCATAGGCCTCCCCCCTCCCCAGCCTGTAACTCACACCCCGGAGACGCTTCCCAGGCGCCAGGCACCCTTCCAGCTATGCAGGCCAATGAGCACTGCTGCCAAAAACACGGAGGCTTTGCTTCTCCCCCCGGCACCAGCCCTCACCTGGGCCTCTCGGTAGAAGTAGCTGAGCTTTGCGGGGCCGTCTCGCCTAGGTGGAATGTAGCTGAAGGCAGACAGGGAGGAGATGGGAGGCTGGCACCTCCTTCCCACCTCACTGCTGCCTTCCTCCTCATCCCCTCCGTGCTCTTCTGCCCCTGCTGGGGCAGAGGCTGCCATGTTGCCTGCTTGTGTTACCTGGTAACGCTCTGCCATGGCGGGGCGGGCACGGGCAGCCCAGCAAAACGGGTCATGGAGGAGGGAAGGGCTGGGACGAGCACTCCTGGGGTGAGGCGCCGTGGAAGGACCAGGTGTCCTGAGAGGGCAGGGCTGTGCCCCAGCAAGCTTGGGGTGTGTGTTAAACCTGGAAACATTTAAATGTGAGGCCACGGATTTAAGCAGCAGTCTCAGGGCTGCCTTACCAAGCAACTGCTCTACCCTCTTCCCAGCCTCTGGTTCCTTTCTCCATTCAGCCTCTGATGTATTACCGTCTCTGGAGTCTGGGGAATCACAAAACCACAAAATATCCCAAATTAGAAGGGACCCACAGGGATCATTGAGTCCAGCTCCTGGGTCTGTACAGAACCACCCAAAATTCAGACCTTGTGCCTGAGAGTGTTGTCCAAATGCTTCCTGAACTCTAGGGAACAGGGGGAGAAAAAAACTGCACCATAGAGGACTGATTTTTTTCATTTGGGGTTTGCCCTATGCCAAAAATTCCCTCCCATGGATCTTTCTGCACTTTGAGAGGCTGAAAAAAAAGCACACTAAAACATGGCATTTTCAACAGCACCCTGGAGAACTAGGGGAATCTTCTGCCCTGTCACCCAGCTGAGCACATTTTTCTGATGAGGTGTTTAGCCACTTCAGTCAGTTTGGTCTGAGATACACACGTACTTGAGTCTGGGGCACTGAAAGAGAGCAACTTCCAGGTGCAAGCTATATTAACAGATCAGCTCTAAAATTGCTCCACTCCAGTAACACCTGGCTCCTATTTTCTACATTCATTTCTCAGTTATCCTGCGTAACTATGACCATGATTTTTCCTATTGTGCTTCTTGGGGATCTGTGACTAACTTAATTTGCGTTACTGCTCTTTTCTGCCACTGTAGTATTAGTGCCATAGGTACAACATTGTTCTTATTATAGTTTTCAGCATTTTTTTGGCAAGCACTTACACAACAGCAATCTTCCAGGCATTTTGATTTTTACCGAACATCAAAAAAAAAGAAAAAAGTAAGAAGCATTCAGTCAGGGTACCAGACATAAATCTTTACAACCAATTCCTTCAGTCATATTGGGTCCATGTAACAATGATGTAAAAGTCCCATTTCTGCTATATAGTTGCTATTCTCCTTTAACTAATTGACTGACTAACGTAGCATCTCGCTCCTTTTCAACTGCAATGGGGAAGTATTTGTGCTCTACAGACCTGGTGTTGTTTTTTTTTTAATCATTCATGACAATTTCCATCTGTTTATCTAATAATATCCCTCTCCCAATTAGGGTTCTCTTCTTCCTGTAGCATTGGTCAAATTACCACGAGCATGTGAGCAGTAGAATTTAAAATCCAATAGCCGTCTGACATCAGCTTCCTACACAGAACCACACATGCCACTGTGCAAGTGCTGTTTTGTAGTTTAGTCCAAGCACCAAGAGATTGCAAAACATTTTATAAAAAGCAGCTCAGCTGAAGCTGTAGCTATAAATAGAGCCATAAGGAACTGCTCACCAGAAATTTAAACTAAGCTAGGCAGGATCTCTGAAGTCAGATTTGAAACATTTCTCTTCAATACTTCTCTGGGTATGGCAGATGAGGTGAGTGAAAAGATGAAAGAAGAGTATTTGTACAAGTTCTCTCACCAGGACCTGATAACCCCTCATAGCAAGTGCAGCATCAAGACTAGTGCTGTGAAGAAGCAGCGGTGAGTTACAGTCATAGGTGGCTCCCTTGTGAAAGAAACAGAGGCTCCCACCTGCAGACCAAACCCTCGTTTCAGAGAAGTCTGCTGCTTTCCTGGGGTTCAGATCAGAGACATCACCAGCAAGTTTATGAGCTTAGTACAGCTTTCAGATTACTGGCGACTCCTGCTCTTTCAAATGGGTACCATCAGTGTCACAGCAAGTCTGAAGTCAATCAAAAGAGATTTTAGGGTCCTGGGAAGATGGCTAAAGGATTCAGAAGCCCGGGAAGTGTTTTCCTCAAGCCTCCCACATGGAAAGAAACAGGCAAACCCAGGATATCAATGCCTACCTCCAAGACTGGTGCCTCCACCAGAATTTTGGGGTTTATAGTTGTGGAAGCACCCTTGAGACATGAGGTCTGCTGGAGCTTTGTGGGATACACCTGTCTTGATGGGGGAAAAGTTTCTTGGCCCGTAACCTGGTGAGACTGATTGGGAGGGCTTTAAACTAGGATCAGTGGGGGCAGGAGGTACTGTTAAAAACTGTTAAGCCAAGGAATGGTGTAGCACCATTTGAGAGTGACAAGGCGATTGGGAGCGTCTGTACTGCTCCAGGGAGCGCTGTGGGTTCAGGAACACATCTGAAATGCCTGTATACCACCACATGCAGTATGAGGAACAGACAGAATAAACTGAAAGCTTTCCCAGAGCTATAAAATCACTGGTATTAGTGAGACTTAGTGGGATGAGCCCCACGACTGGAGTGCTGGGATGGAGGGCTGTCAGCTCTTCAGGAGGGACACACTGGGCAGGCAAGGTGGAAGTGTTGTGCTGTACGTGAGGGAGAGTTTGCACTGTATGGCCTTGTCACTGGGGATATCGCAGTAGAGAGCCTCTGGGTGGGGATTATGGGGATGGATAGTAATGCTGGTGTTGTTGTGGGTGTCTAATATTGACTGTTCATCCAGGATGATGGCACAGATGAGCTATTAGGGGAAATCTCTGGATCATTTGCCCTTGTCCTTATGGGGGATTTCAACTTCTCAGATATAAACTGGGAATTACCATACTGCTGCAACAAGCAACTGTAGGAAATTCCTAAAGTGTGATAAAGACAACTTCCTGTAGTGAGCCAGCTAGGAAAGGTGTCCTCCTAGACCTGTTGCTTGAGAATAAAGACTCGTGGGAGAAGTGACAGTAAGGTGGCTGTCTTGGCTACAGTGATCACAAAATAGTTGAGTTCAAAGTTTTTGGTGTAAGGAGAAAAAAAGTCAGCTGAGTTGCCAGCCTGGGTTTTAATGTAGTGGACACTAAGCTACTCCAGAAGCTAGTCAGCAGTGTCCCCTGGGAACCTGCTTTGGAGGGTTTACGGCATCAACTGAATTGTACTAGAAGGACGCTATACAGATTGTCAAAAATATCATTGGATACCTGTTACAGATTTATAAATCCCACATTTGAAACAATTTGAAATGATGCTTTTCAGTTCATTCTCCCTTCCCAGTCAAGGCAGAAATCTCTCTAGAGTGATTTGAATCTTACAAAGGCTTTTTCTTCCTTTCTTCCCCTTTTGCAGACTCCCCACATGCAGGGCATGAATTCCCAGGGGCTTTTGTTCTAGTCACATACACTACTCATATACTATTGTAACAGTTATGTCGCTTATAGCTTGGCACTGGAGGTAAGTCAATTTCCTCAGTAACTTAAAAAGCAACTTAAAAAGAAGCATGTAAACAGTTGTGAGAATGGAGTAATTTTAATCTATACCATCAAGAGTATGCATTCAAATACAGCTGACATCAGAGACTAAAGTGTTAAAAGTTGCTTTGCATTCAGTCAATGTCTTAGGGATAAGAAATTTAGTTGCCTACCTTTTTAGGAGGTAGCATTATCCTCCTTAATTCCACTGCTATGATTTCTGTATTTTCAAGACGTCGATATGTGCTTGTACAGTGATAACAGTGTCTCAAAGGCAGGGTGATTGTTCTGAAATGCCAAAAACTGACTTAGGGAATAACTTGGCAAGTAAATTCCTTAAAGGAATTAGTGGGGCAAATGGTCATGGGGAAGATGGTGGGGCCAGGGATGGGGATGGGATGGACACCAGAAGACAGATGACATACAACTAGACAGGCCATTGACATGCAGAAAAGCTGCAGTAGCTGCCTCCTTGCCACAAGCTGACATACCTGTTTCAAGCTAGTGGCACTTAGAGCTGAGATGGCTACACTGCTGTCAAATCAAGGCTTAGCAATTCAGCTCCTGTCCCTGCCACTTGGCCTCAACATGCATCAGACTGCTGCATGTTCCTGGACCATGAGGGGGAGACAGCCTTTCCAGCAAATGCTGAGACCCATCATGCTTGAAGAAGAAGCTGAAGCATAGATGACTCTAAAACTGTCCCCTTTCCACTGTCATAGCTTTGGTCCTCATTTCAAGTCAAGCCATTAATTTCACAAAAGTGCTTGTGTCTTCCAGGCCCTGAATAGTGACAGACCGTCTGCCTCTAAAGGGAAGGCTCTTCAGAGGTTTGCCAGAGGAGAGGGAGGCAACTGTACATCACCTGCAGAACTCAGTGCACCTTTTGCAATCTTTAGAGGGAGGTGGGGGGTTGTTCATGTGCTACTTGGGATTTTTTTTTTAATCATTTTAAAATTTCCCTTGACTGTATCTATTGTCTCAAATAATTCTCTATATAATTACTGAGACTAAGTGACCACTTTGTAGATTGCAAACATTTCCTGGTTGGATTGTGACTATAATTTCAACCGCTTGACTGAGAATTAGGATTTTCAAATTTTTATTTTAATAATTTAAAAACAATTATAAAATGGTAACTGGTTGACTGACATGATTTGCAATTATTATTTGTATGCTGACTGATATCTGCTGAATGGATATTCCAACTCACCATATCAGATGAATATTCTGTTTAATAACCCTGCTGGTAAAAAGAATAATGCACAATTTTATACATGAAATGGACATTATTATATGTAACATTTTGTAACACTGGTTTGAAATGCAAACATAAAGCCCAGGAACATCAGTCTTTCAAAATACTTCACAGGCATTTCTTCCTGTCAAAACTGAGGTTTTTCACACAAAACATCTCAATTGCTGCAAATACATTTGAAAAATACTCCATCAGAAATTTTCAAACAATTGTTGGCAGAATCCTTGTTTTAACAGTGGCATCCTATAGTATAAAGGGTTTCATAGCTTGATAGTTGCAAACCAGATTAAAATTTCCTTTTATTCCATTCTGGTATATTAAAAACAATATTTACCTGGATGATTCCAGCCACTAAATTTGAAAGCTTTTAAAAGGAATAAATTGCAAGCTGTAGGGTAAACCATTTACAATTGATTAATGCATCACTTTTGAAAATCCACAAAAAATTTGAAGTACTTCACAGAACAAAAATACTGTTAATTACATGTTTTATTTAAGGCACATATATCTCATTCTACATTTGTTTCCTCCCCAGAGTCACAGCACTATCTTAGACAAGGAAGGAAAAACAGAAGTAAAAATTCCTAGCTTGAAGTCCACTTGTAAAAAGTGCTGATGGGTAGTATCTAGGTCAGGTGAAGGAGAATCTGCTATCAGAGGAAAAAAAAAAAGTCTTCATACAGAAATACAACCAAAGGGAAAATTAATTATCGAAGGACAAGGTAATCGTTGCTTTTGATAGTAAATCTGTTGGTATATAAAGCATCCAATGACATAGCTAATTATTTGTCCTGAAATGAGTTTCTGAAAACAAAATGGGACAGACTTGAAACAGGTCTGCCTTTGGATGTGCACAGCTGTCTCTTTAGAAATGAGCAGGCTGAAATCCTACCTGTGTCTCAGTGGAAAAAGGAAAAGGTAAATAAGGTCTATAGATAGTTTACAAAATAGATAAACCATAAAGGAATATGAACAGAATGAATAATGCTTTTCACACGTTAAATAGGATGTTAATGTCTGTCTTTAGACGCAGCAGTTAAATAGCATTGACATACAGGTAATCCCAACTATTTTTGTAGTTAAAAAAAGAATATATCTGCAAGCCTAATCTTTCTTCCTGTCCCTTGGTAGCCCTCCAAGTAGCAAAGCACTGGCTTTGATAAAGAAATCCATCAGACTCTGAAAGTTTGGGTTTCATTTTCCCAGCCTACAGTGAATCACTCTTACATTGATCTCTTGGCTGCTGCCTCAGGTTGTCAAGCACACTTGCATTTTACTTTTGAAACTCACACTCTTTAAGATTCACTAGCAACCTATGAAGTATAGCACCAACATGGGAGTCACAGAACTTGAGCCTTATAGTGACGTAGAAAATACAGCATATTGAATACTGACGGGTATCATTATCAGAAAGCTTTTCAAGTTATACAGTTATACTTAAATAGTGTTATATTCAGATATTGAGGCAGATGAAACTGCTGCAGGAGAGGAAGAAAGAGGATACAGGATCTCTGGATCAATCTAGACAGGGGAAGAATAAAATGGTATAAACAGTAGATGAAAGATGCATTGGAAGACAAAAATATTTATTGGATACAAATAGCTTCTTGGCACTAGAAAGATAATAATACTAGTCAGCAACTGAAGGCTGGAGAGAGGATGGTATGCACCATTCTTTGGGCATCATAACTGTACATATGTATATTCATCTTTTGCCCACTTTCTTCTTAGCAGGATTTGGCTACATAGTAGCAAGAGTCAGAATGCAAGTACAAAATGAGAGAATACCAGAGTAACATGAGTGCCCTGAACAAGGGCATTTTCAACATGTTCTTGGAGGGGACATATATATCTTTATATTTCATTGAACCAGTCAGCTCACTGCTATTCAAATATTTTAACATTTTATGGGTTACAGAAATATAGTATTGTTTAACTTTTATAAAAATCATAGAAACAAGCCTATCAAATTAGGTACAAGGTTTAGTACTGATGCACAGAATGTGCAAGAATACAAATGAAAAACAAAACCCTGAATATACAGGTTATACCTGAAAGCTGCACATAGATACGACAATACAATATCATTACATATGCATTTACATACAGGGTTTTCATCCATAATGAGAAATGATTGCTTTGACCTGTGATAATACCAGAAAAGTTTTAAAGGCTCAGAGTACATTCAAAATCTAACTTTTTATTTATTTATTTTATTTTATTTTTTTAATTTAAGGGATGAAAATTCAGGTCGTCTATTTTACTTCAAATGTAGACATTTTGAAATTGACTGCTATTCCAATTTGCTAGAGGGCGGATGGCTGCTGTCAGTAACCATGCCACACTCAGTGAGACTGTGCATGGCCTGATGCCATTTACTTGTGACCCACAGTTTTGGGAACTCCTTCTGAAAGGACACCAACTCAACACAAATGTAAATACATGTTTCATGAATTAGAAATCTGAAAGATTGTTCCATGAATCCTTTTTACAATTCAATAGTATGACAGAGCTAACAGTGCACAAGTTGACATCTATATTCATAAGATATCAGTCAGAAAAAAAAAATGTAATTATATGATATTTTAAATAGGAGAATTTTAATAATTTTGGTCTTGTTAGGCTGTTACGATGACTAAAAAATGTTAGTATCAAGTATTGATAAGAGCAAAGCAAAAATAATCTTTATAGTGTTTTCAAAGGAACATAGATAGTAGTTACTGGATTTTTCAGTCTCTCACCTTGCTCATCTATGAAATTTTTCAAGTATGCTATTTTTAATTCAACAGGATGTAAACTAATCTTGAATATCCACAAAATAACATTTTTTTGTATCTTCCACTCATCATGATGTCCTGATAAATTAGACTATTTTTAATTATCCCATGAAATCTGGTATTGGAAAGGTAAGTGAAAAGCATGCGAGGCCAGTAGAGGTGGTGGAAGTGCAAAACAAACAAAATGTTTCCTCTCTTGTACAGCTTCTCCTAGTTACTGTTTAAGCACTGCAGGCCAGTTGTAGAGTAGCAACACTGCTACTGTCTCCAGTATCCCCCACTTTGCTGTGTTTATGGATCTGAGGTAAGTCTGTATCATGTAAGGACCAAATGACTGCAGAGTGCCTAGGATACCAACCAAGACTGAAGACAATAGAGTTGATTGAATTTCTGAAAGGCAACAGCAAATCTAGCAGGTATTAATGATCTAGGCTATTGCAATAGCTGGCCACAGCCTGCCTCAGCATCTAACTGCTGAATAAAAAGCAGCAGCCACAGCAGCAGACGCGCAGGTTTAGAGGGACAGAAGCCAGAGAAGGAAGCAAAACTAAGAGACAGCAACAGTAAGACAAAGTACATATAAACTTTTAATGAATTAACCTTACAAAAGACAATAGCTTCAAAACATTTGACACGTTTGTACAAAACTAATCCAGCATCGTTAGTTCTCTTCAGAAAGAATGCCAGCAAGCCACCCAACGTGTCCCTGGCTATGAGATGCAACTGGTGATCACATCCAAATCATGTGTGAACTGAGTAAACTTATTTACAAATACTGTATGCTCTAATACCAGATTAGTGGATGCTATTGGGGAGCGACTGTATTTTCCAGAAAACACCATGCATCGGGAAATAGTATGCACCCCTAGCTTTATTGCCTTTTTTTCCCCACATTTGTCACCAACATCTCTTTTTAGTCCTTTCAGGATGAGTTACCTCTTTTTAATTCCCATTCCTTCTTTTCTTGTCTCGGAATAACAGTGCAAGTTGCAGTACAATCTTCCAGTCCTACAGCGTACATCACAACTGTCCTTGAACATAGGAATATCAAGGTGCAAAATGATGGCTCATGAGACTATTCTGCAGCCATATTAAAATAAGTGCCACATATCAGAAAATAGCACGCATGTTAAGGGCCAAAATGTAGTTAAAAAGTGCGTGATACTTTCCTGAAAATATGGTATTGATGACATGTACAAGCATTCTTCAAGATGCCACATTCCCTTGTGAAAGGGACCTTGTCATTTCAGTATGTACAAAGTATGTCTTCAATTCTCCTTTTCCTTTTACATTTATTATTCCTCTGCAAGTGCTCATGTATCCCAATGTTTGCAGGACATTGTTCGTCTCTTCTGTAACCTGCAACAAGACAATAACAAAACCAACACTGACAAAAGAGCAAGGCAGAATCTTCTTCCAGAGAACATCTGTGCTGAGTGATTGCAAGGGTTTTGCTATAATACTTATAAGCCCTTCAAAGGACTTAGACTAGATTTGAGCACCTGAGCTTTTAAATAGTCTGTTGCTGGCTGCCCAACCTAGTCACATAAATGAAGTATTAAATTCAGTGTAATCATTTTTGTACCTAGGACCATAGACAGAAGGCTTGTGGATACACAAAGAACATTGCTCAACCTCACACAGCATTTTCCTCAGCTTCGAGAGCTGTTTTTTATTTCAGAATACCCACCTTCCCCATCTTTTTGTGCAAACTAAAGCAGCATGAATGAAGTGATCGTAAGACATTATCATCATCTGTCAGAGCTGCTGTTGGCAGTTTCCCACATAACTGGCTGTGAACCAAACTTGAAGCAGTTCTGCCATTTTAGGTGTAAGCCTGCTAGGGCAGAGGTTGTTCAACAGCATCAGCTTTCTCAGACTAGCCACATTTCTTTGTGAAGCAAACAAGTGTAGATATCATGCTTTGAAATGCCTCCTATTTTCAGTTTTGGCCAGCAGCTCTACTTTTGCATTATTTACTTCTGAATAGTCTCAACCATAGATTCTGCGTGGTCTCAGTCACATACACAATGGGAACCCCAAGTGCTATGCAGCATACCAGGCAGAAATTTAAAATGTGATCCCTAAATATGAAATCACTGGAAAATTAGCTAATTGAAGGTCTTTCCTACACAACTCTGTCTCCAGTCTATATAGATAATCATAGAATCACTTAGGTTGGAAAGTCATCCAAGGTCATCAAGTCAACCATTAACCTTGCAATAATTTATGAAGATTATTATTCTATATGTTTCAACGAAATAAATGCTTCATCATTGCTTTATGGATTTAATTTGACAGACTGCAGTTATGGACATTTCCTTTATTTAGAAATAATTAACATCAGGAAAGCCCTTCAGGCATAATGTAGCTAATATTTTATGAGTTTAGAAATGTATAGAATACAAATGTGATTTCCCCCAAATCCTTTCTTAATCTGGTGCTGCATTTCCAGGCAAAACATTGTATTCTTCTGTAGCACAAACACAAAGTTTTGATTCTTCGCACATATTTCCCCATACTATTTCTTTTAATACTTTATGTTCCTGCCCATGGTTTAATTCTTTTTAAATGTACGGACAACTGGTAGGTCTTTTTTCTGTAGGCAACCTCAGCTCCAAAACCACAGACCTCTTTAATGTACAAATGTATTTTTTAAGCACCATACCCAAAGAATTAAGATAAATACCAGCATGAAACAAGAGTACCTGTATTTTATCTAAGACACCAGTGCTGTCCATCCTGCTGGCCACATTTACTGTATTGCCCCAGATATCATATTGTGGTTTTTGAGCTCCAATTACTCCAGCTATTACAGGTCCATGGTTAATACCTGAAAAACATCAGAACATAATATTAAGAAAATACACCCAATGAGGACAAGTATTGCACCCGGTAACATACGAAGTCACTAAGCATGGTATTTGGTCCGTGTTGACTAGTGGGTACAGCCTGTTCACATTTCCTTACAATAAGAGGATGGTATTTATAAAAATGCCAAAAGATAGTTAGTCTAATTTTAGTTTTACAACTCCCTCTCATCCTGAATAATTTTGATATTTTTAACTATTATTATCCTAATAACCTGCTACTGCCATTGATACATAGCACGAGAAACAGAGTGTAGGAAGAACAGCTTCCTTTGGGAAAACAGATATACCACAATTCTTATTATTCTTCTTATTTCTACTTTCAGTGAAAGACTTCTCCTCTCTGTAATAATTGATGGCCAAATCAAATGAATTATTTTAATTTTTCATTTTCATTCTTAAATGTAGAATAAATTAATATGAATGAATTGCAAGGATTTGAATCCTTGTTCTGAAGGTTGGATTGCCTATAATATGGTCCTAAAGAGTTATACTATAAGTGTATATATTCCTATCTTTTGCTTAAGTATGGAACAAGAGTAACAAATTGCTAGTTCTGAAATGCAGACCGTAAGAGTGAAGAACAACATAGTATAGACCCCCTTAGACTCTGAGCATGTTTTATTTTGCAGTGAGTTTCCATTCTATGTTACGTTTGTAAAGGGAGTGAGTTGTACTCTGCTAGTAGGGAAGGAAACAAGGAGGCAAAATCAAAAGCACTACCATTAACCAGCATCAAATCTGCTATAATTGAAACTACACTTACTGACGAGCAGGAAAGACAACTTATACCCAGTGAGAAATGTACCCTGCGATAGCAAACAGCTTGGATTTCTACAACTAACCCCAAATCAAAAGACCATAACTGACTTATATTTATTCTCTGACAGAAACCATCACTAGGGATATATCTAGGCAGCAAAATAGAATTGTGATTGTAGCATGGGAAGGCATCTTAGAGCTAGCTCATCTGTTATGGATCACATATAGCAGGGCAGCATGGGCTAGCAACCAGGCCATACACCCACCAGAAAACCCTCAAATAGCAGTTAAATCTAGAAAATTAGGAAGACATGCAAACCCTAAAGGATATCAGATAAAAACCTGATAAATATTTGTCTAAGGAACTGGGATTAACTCATGAAGAGTCTTAGGCCTTGCAACACCCTGCATTAACTCCCAAGTCATAGGTGGGTCTTTCTGTTTCTTAATAACCAAAGCACAGAAGGCATTATGGACTTACAAGTGCAATCCACAAAAGCTATCTGCTGAGTAGCTCAAATAGTTTGCAGGGAATACTGAAGAGATGTGTGTAGTATACACTCTGCCGTGGTCCAGAAATGAGGAGCATGCAGTAGAACCTTCCCACAGAATATAATGGGAAGGAGATGAGGGTTTTTGTTTATTTTTAATTTCCTGAACCAACACTAAGTAATGTCCTCAGGGACTGGAGAACAAGGTTCAGATCCCTCCTTCTTCAAGAAGACTTCTACTCATATCTCTTAGGAATGTATTTTGGCCATCAAGACAGTCTGAGATGTGCTGCTCTAAGTGACTCCTGCTCTTTTGCTCCAGTTCTCTTTTGCATGACACATAAATGTGTATTGGGACAAGGCAGGAACAGCATCCATCTCATCCAGGTGAATTCTTTAGCAGAGGATGATGCTGTCTCATTTTCTCATGCCCAATGGGATGTTTAATTATTCTATGAAAATGGAAATATTATTCAGCAAACACTGACAAAAAGTATCCAACTTGAAAGCATCCTACACCTTGGACTCATGGCATCCTCCAGGGAACAGAGATCCCTATGCTTGAACAGCCTCAGCAGGAACAAAATCAAGTTCACCCACAACATAGACAAATGTTCTAACCATGAAGCTATACGGAAAACAACATGTCAGACTCTATTCTGGTCTGAAAAATAAAAGTAGCACCTCTGCAAAACTTTCTGCAAAAACATATCTGAGCTTGTCTAATAAATCAAGCACCTTAGCTAACAGAACAGGAGAAATGCCTGAAATATAGTCTAGGTGCTCTCTTGCCTGACAACATCGGGGTAAGCTGTGTGCCTCCTAAGGCACAGCTAGCATTTCAGGCACTTACAGCAAAATGAAGGTTGAAAGCTGAGACCTCTGGTGAGCTGCAACAATTCTAGGGTTAGATGCTAGCTGAGGAAGGCTTTTACAAATGGCATATTGGGTTTAAATCCCTAAAGTGCCAATTACGTAGTGAGGGGAAGATGCTCAAATGTTTCTGTGGCTCTAATTCCTATGTATATCAGATGCTTTCATAGTCAGCTGGTGGTGGGAAGTGGATCTGAAGATCTCAGTGGTGCCTATACTGGATTAAGGTGTCAAAGTGACAGTTTGGGGCCTGTGTCCCTCTGTAGATTTAATCTTTTTTTTTTTTTTTTTCTCCTTCTGCCCATTCTAAACATGTATCATTCCTTTGTTTTTTCTGCCAAAACATCTTGCCTCATAATTCCTAGTTAAAAAGAGT
The DNA here is from genome assembly GCF_964211825.1 of Aythya ferina. Classification (NCBI taxonomy): domain Eukaryota; kingdom Metazoa; phylum Chordata; class Aves; order Anseriformes; family Anatidae; genus Aythya; species Aythya ferina. The sequence continues at coordinate 86,478,821 of NC_140297.1, forward strand.
TATTGCTATAACCAGTTTGTGGATTTAGCGCCAATACTCAGCAGCTCTTTATCTCTACTGACATTGCTGATAAAAGTATGTTTGCAAGTATGTGACATGTGTTATCTACAGCAAGAAGAGAACTTTTATTTTGCACAGAAATATGGTATCTCTACACGTTTTTTTTTATAAACTCATCAAGTTCTGTAACACATCGAGAAGGAGGCATACTTCAGATTTGCTTTGTCATTTTTTTTTTTAACTATGGCAAGGAACACAAAACAAAGAAGCGCCTTAAGGAACACATGAATATTTAAGGTCAGAAAATAGCAAGCTTTGCCAGTGGGTGGCACTGTGAAATAAACATGAGAGGAGCAATTGAAAGGAAAAGCAAGCTGCCCAGCAAGAAAAAGACAAGAAGGGAGAACAACCAATGGAAATCAAATACTGCAGACATGTTTCCAAGATTTATAGGTTTCCAGTATTTATTTAATGCTTTCATTTCACATTTTCCAAGTCACAGATTGCATTATTAAGCTGCTGTGTACTGCTATCAGGAATTAAACATTTTGGAACACAAAGTTCTTGACCAGCTCTGAATTCATTTATCTCATCATCATGGCACACCACAACTGTGTATTTTTTCAAAAATACCATGATGAACAAAGAGAAGCAATTAGGAGGTGAAATATAACTGATACCCCTAACAAATATAAATAACTAGTCATTTTTGCTCTTATTTGTCAATAATCACAGAATAACAAAGCAGAGAAATATCCTCATTTGGTTAACACTAGGAAGGGAAGCAGTTTTGTATGCTTGCTTGATTTAGTACATCTGAAATATTTCAAACTCCAGCCTCACTGGCCCCTTGTAGGTACTGTCTTTCAAAGCTATTCATATGGTTTTGTAAAGCCCTGTCTAAAGTCTCCTTTGGTACTGAGAAGCTTAAAAAAATTACACGGTTAACAACCTCTCTAACAAATACTATACAGCTACCATAAAACCATTCAGACCCCTGAGACTGTATTTTCTTTATTAAGTAATACTGCCCTGTTGGACAGTTCTACTAATACTTTAATCGGCTTGAACATTATGCTGAGTTCTCCCCTTCCTCCAGGACATGATCATAAAAATCCTGTAATACATACCTACTCGTAACTTGAAGTCATTGAATGAATGCTTGTTTATGACATCCAGTTTTGCCACTAGGGCAAATGCAAACTCCACCATGGTTCCTATGTGCATATACTGTCGTTCAGGTTCCTGAATTGCCAAACAGAATAAAATCATTTTCCTTAGCCTTAGTTACTATGAGAACATAGCCAAAATATGCTGAATCTGAAAGCACTTAAACCCTCAGGGATATCCTAATGCCAGCAGGCTGCAGCAGAAAAGTAATGTAAGAAGATTATGTCCTGTCCAGCATCACTTAGATCAAACAATGGCCAATGGACCATGATGCATTTCACTTACATGATCAATCAGTCTGGAGACGAGAGATCCAAAAAATGCATAATCTAACCATCTGACTGTCAAACAACTGATGAGCTGCTGTCTAGTCCCACTGGCACTCACTGCCTATGTGTGCCTAGGATTTGCTTATTAATCTTCTCTGAGTGTCTGCTTTTGTTTTATGCCCCTTAATAGTAATTAATGCTTGTGGGCAGCCTCACAGAGACGCCTCTCTCTCAGTGTTGCACATCCCAGAACCCTAGTGCTAGGTGTTTAAGCAGCTAACTTAAACTCCAGTGAGATTTAGCTTTAAGACTTTCTCTACTGATTTCATCTGGCAGATAACCAAGCATCTCTGAGAACACCTAATAGACCTGAAAATGAACAAAATGCAGGACAAATGAAGTGAGCAGACGACCCACTCCCTGTCCACTAATTTACTATCTCACCGTTTACATGAGTTACTGAGGCTATAGACTTAATGTCTTCTTGTACATCGACAGCATAGACTGATTCCTAAGTATTGGTTTGAGCCCCCCCAGGCTAAGGAGAGAATTGATTTTCAGGCTTCCACAGCCCAGGGTAGGACCTTGACAGAGAATGATTTCTTAAGAGGTAGGCTTATGGGTCTCTATGAGAAATGACTGAATCTTCCTCATCTTTTGAGATAAAGTGACAGAACAAATGGACAGATGACAACTTTGTGAGATGATTCATAAAGTAGATATATCAGCCTAGGTGGGACAGTAGTGGCACTTGCCAGAGCAGTTGTTTAGATCAATGAAGCCTTTCTGTTTCCTTTGGAGTTCAAATCTAGCTAAGACAGATTGTTTTTCAACTCAGCTTATGTATTCAGACTCCATCTTTAGTCATTTAGCTTTCCTTGGGTGCTGCGCCCAGGAGCACGCCTAGCAGTCAGTCATTGCTGCACTAGGTACTGCAGTATCTGTGAATCTTGCAGCATCTGAACTGAAGACCTCTAAGTTTTGGTGGATTTCAGAATGTGTATTAAATCACTGAAGGAACAGTAAGACTCAGATCTCCTGGTTAACTTTGTGGAAATAACTCAAATAATACATTTCTTCCGGTGTAAGCAGTGGTTGAGAACTCCTCTAAGTCTTCTCATCTCTAGTCCTGCATTTCCTTCATCCCCTTCACCTCCCTGAATTGCATGCCACAGCTAATTTAAAATTATTCTATTTTGTCCTTAGGATTCTTAAGGTCTATAGTTCAGGTGTTAATTGCTTCTCTCTAGAAACAACATGAATTTGTCAGAAGTACAATTAATCCTTAGCAGAAAATGCACTGATTCATAATTGCTGTGCCTCTGTTGCTAACCTGGAGTACTCTAAAGATCATGGTAAAACCAAGGACTTTGCTTCAAAGTTATGAATTGCTTCTCTGAACTTCATTTCTACTGACTGCAGTTCCCAATGCTACCCTATTAAACCAATCAGAAACAAAGAAACCCATTTTCAATGACGAGCCTGAAGGTTCTTTAATTGTACGGTTAATACAGCCACCCTGCACTCACAATTTACAACAGAAAATAGTGATTCCTACAGTCTTCTTAGGACTCCATAAATTCAATTACTTCTGCTGCAGCATGTAGCAATAAAATGAGGTATTCTGTTTAGAGTAGAAGGCTGAATTTAGACTTAGAAGTGGCATTTTCAAACTGCAATGTGAAGAACAATAATTCACAGAGATGCTAAATAAAAGTATACACTTGCCCAGTACAATACAATCTACATTAAGAAGAAAAAAATAGGCCACAATGTTATATGTAGCATGCAGTTTAATGAACAGAATTTTAGGCTTCATTTGAAAATTATTTTCATTGAGCAAGAACCCTTTTTTTATACCTGACACTGTTCTTGGTTGGGTGTAGCACTCAGTCCCGTTGCTGCCATGTAAGTGCTCCCAATGGTCTTTATCTTTTCAACTCCACTGAACTTTGGCTTAGACAATAGCTGTAAAACAAGAATAGTTATTTATTATTGAGATCAGCAGCCTTGATACTCTAATAGCTTGTTCCTCTCACAGCATTCAGAGCATCAGTTCTTAGAACTGTCTCTTAATAGACCCCAAATGGTTTCACAAATATATACAGGATGAAGGACTTAAGGGTGGATAAAACAATGGATACAATAATTGTTCCTAAGGAAAGGGAATTTATGTCTGCTAAAATATATTTTATTATAAAGAAACTAAAATTATTAGTACTGAGATCAATTTCCACCTTACTGTGCATTAGGATCTTTTTAACTTAGTTAACTTAGTCCACTTTTAGTCATTGCACTTTGCATTCATTTGATATTTGAACTGAGTCACCATGTGAGCTAATGCTTAAGCTTTATGCAGCTTTCTGAAAGACAGCATCTCTTCAGGATGGGATGGTAGGAATTCTAGTTTGTAACACAGGTTGTTTTGAACACTCCAAAGTTATCCAAGCGGGTATGCTACTAAAATTCCCTCTACAGTTGCACAAATGCAAATCCAGACTGTGCTGTCTGAGTCATGACACAGTCTTAACACATTCTTTGGGTATCTTCATCACCAACTTTTTTTTTTTAAGACAAATACAGTTCTCAGTGAGACCTTTACAGATGCTTTTTCACAATCTATCTATAGTCATACACTCTGCACTTGCTTGTAAATTAAGAGAACAGAATGTTAAAACATTCCCATTGCTCATACATCAACTGGTCAATGTGCTGTATAACCAAAACAATGCAGGTCATAGAATCACAGAATACCTCAAGTTGGAAGAGAATTCAAGAACCACTGAGTGCAACTCCAGGCTCCACACAGGACCACCCGAAAATCAAACCATGTGTCTGAGAGTGCTGTCCAAACGCTTCCTGAGCTCCGTCAGGCTCGGTGCTGTGACCACTGCTCTGGGGAGCCTGTCCCAGTGCCCGACCACCCTCTGGGTGGAGAATTTTTCCCTAACCCTCAGCCTGACCCTCCCCTGTCCCAGCTCCATGCCGTTCCCTCGGGTTCTGTTGCTGTCCCCAGAGAGCAGAGCTCAGCGCCTGCCCCTCTGCTCCCCTTGTGAGGGAGCTGCAGGCCGCCATGAGGCCTCTCCTCAGCCTGCTCTGCTCTGGGCTGAGCAAACCATGGAACCTCAGCCGCTCCTCATCTCCTCTAGACCCTTCATCATCTGTTGCCCTCCTTTAAATTAAAGACTCTTTAGTAGTTTTATGTCCTTATGAGCAAGTATAACACAGAGCTGTAAAAATTTAGGGCACAGACTTAGGTACTTTACTTTAGGCATTCGTATTTGGAAACTAGAGTTAGTGGTTGACTCATGAACTGCAACTAAAGGGCAGAATTTTTCCATCAGATATATGCATAGGATTCTCCTTGAAGAGAATGAAAAGCAACTAGTGTGGTGTTGGTATGATTTATCCCACATAAATCACTTTTTCCTTTAATACTTCCTGTAAGTAATTTCTACATGACTGGGCACACAAAAGTTCTTTTCTGACAGCTGTTCTGCTCTCCTTTTCAAATACGTTTGCTTACTGTTGCATACCCTGGATTATTAAATTGAAACCATATTTTGATTGTTGTTAGAAGTACATACATCATCGAAGTCAGCAATGATCTCATTTAGCAGCCTGAGACATTCCAAGCCTTCCTTATTTACATCAGATTCTGTGTAAAATTCCTTGAAATCCGGAATAGAGGCAAACATGACACAGACACAGTCATATGACTGATGATACAGATCCTGTCCAAAAGAAAACAGAAGAGAGAAAAAAAACACACTCTGTCATACCCAGCACTAAACAAAAGTTTCCAAAATAAACTTATGTGGTGTCCTGGTTCTGAAAAGGGAGGTGGTGGAGCCTTAAGGCAGTGTTCAGATATTTTTGCATTTAGTTGTATTTATTGTTTTTTAAACAGTGTATAAACCTGTTTATTAAACAGACTCAACATAGTCAGCTGAAAATGTTCTAGTGATTTAATGTTACCCCTTTATTCTCCTGAACATTAACTTAGTAAACATAAAATGTTCACTAATTTAGTAGATAGGGCCCACTTCTGAGGCTTCGCATGCAGAGAATTTCTTTTTGCTTGCACGGCTGAGAGCACATTTTGCAAAACAATCTTTCATTTATTATTAGCTGTATTATTATAATGACTAGAAACGACTAGAAAACTGAAGCAAAATCACAACCCCAATGCTACAAATGCATAATGCGACACAATCCTGATAGTTCCTAATCTAAAATGACAAGACGCCTAATAGGACAAAATAAATGTCATTTCTTTTCCATAACAAGGAGCTGAGGCAAAGATAAATAAGTCACCTGAACTTAAAATTACTTATGTCAGATTCTCTATTGCCTTCTGTGACCACTGAAATGAGAGTACATCTGCTCCACAGGAAGCCCCTGGTGCTAAAAAATGACCACCCCCCCACGTCTCTTCAGTTTCATCTCCAATGCCCTTAATCATTAGAATCTCTCTCCTTTCAGGACATATTTATGTCCTGAAAAAAGAAAAATAAATAAATAAATAAAGAAAGAATATTTATCAAATTAATGTTTTTTAAAAAAGTATAGAAATACATACACAAAGTTAACCACAGCAATAAAAGATGTAAGCTAGTATAAAGCCAAATCCTGCTCAAGGTATTTGAGTGGAGCATGGATTTCAATACTCTAGTGAATAAGGTGATTCTGTGAATTTTTGATTCTGTGATTTCAAAAAGGATCAGATATTATTTCCCTTGTTATTTATCCGGTTTTTTTTTGTTTGTTTGTTTGTTTTTTTCCGTTTTCAATTCCACTTGCAGTATATTTCTCTCTTTTTAAAGAATCTCAAAGTAAACCATGCCCATACTCCCCAAATATTCAGTCTTTGCGGCCTGCATTTTGCTTCACATCTATCTATTTCAAATTTATCTCAGGCATGTCTAGGCTGAAGTTACAGTAACATTTGCTTATAAATATTCTTAAAACATAAGATCTGACATGCTGAGTGCTCTCCATAGACCAGTTAGCAGAAAAGGCACAGAGATTACATTCTGTGGTTTATATTGGTTCTGCGTCTATTTCCTCAAGTCACCCTCTCAGTAACTTGACTTCATTGGTGGGTGAAGGAATTCAGGCCACACACATGCTGCAGGCTTTTAAAATAGGGAAGGGGCTGCAAAAAAAAAGTTATATATATAGGGCTTGGTAATGGAAGGAGAAATTCACAGTGTTATATAGAAGACTGGAGCGAGAGAGGAGTATTTATTTCAGAATGTAGATAACTAGCTTTCAAATCGTGGATTATTACACGTACTTTTGAAACTTGACCTGACAAAATAAACAATCTGTTTACATCTGTGATGAAATATTTTTTCACCAAAAAAGAAAATGTTCATATTCCTACCAGCTAAACAAACCCAGTAAGTTAAACCCAGCCAAATTAATAATACTGTTGTAAATAATACTAACACACAATTCTATTATCCTAGGGATTCTGTGACATTAGTAGTTAATTAGTAACAAAAGGCTGTTTCAATTTCCAAGATTAACATTAGATAGCAGCTTTCTGTTTTATTTACTTTATTGAAACCTGCATCCTGAGAAAGTAAAAACCAACAGAATTGCTTATGAGATATTAGTTGTAAAGTTTGTGAAAAAGACAAAATCTCGTCACAGAGCTGACAGTGAGGCACTGCCATATCTGAAATAGTACACGGAAATACCATGTACAGGTTTATTTGAGAATATAAATTCAAGTCATAAGGATTCATGTCTGCTAGGTGCTACAACTGAACCCTTAGAGAAAAAGAAAACTAGCTGCACAGGGACATGACAGAGGAATACATATTACTGAGTAATATGAAGTCCAGATGGTAGAAGATGGGATTCTTTTTACCACCTCATAATACAGGAACCAGAAGACAAATAGGACATTTGGAAATAGAACATGGAAAAAATATTTTACATGTGTGAGATATAAATGTATAGTACAATGCTATTCAACTACATGAAAGACAAGAGCTTAGGGAGTTAGAAACCTTAACTCTTATGGAAATACTAGAAAAATGCATAACTAGGAAGTATATAAAAACATTTGAAAAAAAAATTGCCATCAAATTTACAGGCAAAAGCAAAACAGGTGAATACCACGTTAATATGCAGCTGCTCCTACAACTGCTGAAGTAGCCTGCACAGGGCCATGCAGGTGACTGCATGGCAACTCATGTCTTATTATTTCCACTGAAAAAACTGTTGTCACTGAAAGCAGAAGTATCACCCAGAAAAAATCGTGGTAACGTGTACAATGAACAGTCATAAGGAAGAGGGTATGACTAAGCAAAAAAAAACACAGGAGCAGTAATTCAAATAAACTGCTGTTGTGACACAGAAAGTGTCAGTGTGCTTCATGCTGTTGGCTGTCCATGCAGTGGGGACAAACAGCCTGTAAAAAAGGGTTGCATGCCTGAGTGTTACATTTATAAACTCAAATCTATAACCAGAGTTATTACTCTTTCCTCTTCTCCACCTCAAAAACAAATACAGAATGTTGTATGTGAACACCTGTCATGCTGAAGCTCAGCAGCAGTGTCCCATTTGTCCTCCTTCCTCTCTCAACAAGGGGCAATATCCATCCCTACTAATGCTGTATAACACAGTACCAGCACAGAAACAACAAATAGCACTGTTTATAGCCACGAGTAGTAATTGTGACGGTCACAATAAATGTCAAGCAATTTTAAATAGGCATTCCCAGATAGTTTATTGCAATCATTCATAATAATAAAGGCTGTGGCAATCAGGTGTCTTCATTTTCCTATGAGTACTTTTCTTGAAAGAGTACTCTCCAAAATGTTTAATCAGAAAATTAAATAGAGCACCATTCCAGGAAGGAATGACTTTATTTCAACAAAAATAAAATCATTCTCTTCCACAGTCAATCCTTTTTTTATCCTTCCTTTTATAACATCTGAATTTCTGCTGGTGGGCCTTCCTTACTGTCCCCTCTTCACCAGTGCCTAGAGACCTTCTCAGGATGAAGGAGGCTAACTGGTCCCCTTTCCTTGGCTCATGAAAGGCTAGAGGTTGGCTTCTCTGGGGCACAATTTCTGCTGGCTCTGTCCGGCAGCTAATGAAACAGGGTTCCTCTTGCTAGGTATTCAGCTCAATAATGTGCCTGCAAGTTAGCTTGCAGCACAAAGGCTCCTGGGTACTTCTTAGTCATAGGGAAGCTGGATGCTAACAGCACAAAGGAGTAGGGTGCAGAGGTCAGTCACAGAAGATACATCTAATCCTGTCCCCGTTTCCTGCTTTTCATTTTATATTTGTTCTTCTGTCTCTCACCTAGAAAGTACCCTATCTGGTACCCAGCATACAGACAGAAACACAGCAAATACATACAGCAGAAACACAGTTCTGGAGTCTCTGATAGAGCAAACAGACTTTTATTACATATGCCTGCTTTGAAATAATTTTGCTTCTACCATATCAGCATTAGTCAACATGTGTCCTGTTATGAAAAGACCTTTGTTGGTCTTTTAAAAGCACGGTCCCACTGCTCCCAGTAAGCATTTATCCACACATTTTTTCCGTTTCATTCCTGCTGCATTCATTCAGCAGCATACTTAGTCTTCCCTTTCCTTCACACAGCTGCACGCACAAAGCTCTAGGATGGCAAGTAGTATTCAGAAACAGACTATTCATCCATTAGGTTAATCTTCATCTCAAAATCTTCAGTAGAAAAGAATATACATAAACATACTAAAATGACTGCCACTAGGGAAGACAAAGAAATTTTAATTCACTATCTAATTACCTAAATATCCACAGAAAGAAAGTAAAGGTTTGATCTGTTCCAACATATTTTGGGGTGTATAAACATACACATATACACAATATTCTTTAAGGCTTGATACATCCTTGCAGATGCTGAAACAAATCTGAAGACATGCCAGATGCTTGTGTTTGTGAACATTTCCAAGAATTTGAAAGGTTCTTGCCTCTCTGAAAACTGTTCTTAAAGACAAACAATGCAAAAAAAAAAACAAAAACAAACAAACAAGAACAACAACAACAAAACTTCAAGATTGTTGGATTTTTACGTTTTTTTTGTTGTTCTTTTTTTTTTTTAAAGGGATGCCACTAAAATGGTATCAAACCATTCTTTCTTCAGCCGACGTGATAGACTGGAGAGATCAGCACAGTACAATTTCTCATCTTCACTAAATTTACTAAAGCTCATTCCAACCCAAGAATCTTGAGGGGTGACAATATAAATCCAGCTGCCAATACAAGGGTGAGCAGATGGTGCTGCTCTGCTGGGGAGCTGAGATGGAATAGCACATAAATGAGAAAGCAATCTCCTGACGGTTTGCTGTGTTTAATGCCTGAGCTAAACTGGAGCTGAGCCAGCTTGGTTTTCAGCCAAGGTCTTCACTGGATTCAAAGGAACCCCACAGTAGTTTTCATTTGACATTAGCTACCAAACAAATATTTGCAGGTAATACTAAAGTACTGATAATAAAGTACGTTATAGTACTGCTTAATGCAAACCACAGTGAAACCAAAGGGAAAACATTGTCCTTTTTGACTCAGGAGATCAAAATGAATTCCTAAAGCTGCCCTCTCCCCTCTTTTGTCAGTTTTGGAACTATTGTTTTGTATGCAGTTCAAACGACTGCATTTAAGATCTCTAGAAACTGCTACTCTCTCTAAATATTTTTCATTTTTTCGTCCTTCTTTTCTTTATTAAAACTATAAAGCAGTATTAGAAGCAGATCTGAATTGCGCTGAAGTCAACAAGGACCTTTTGGATGACTTTTGTGATGCTTGAATTAGGTCAATAAGCAGTGAGTAAACAGGTATTTCAGTGTTTAGAACCTTCTTCTAGAATTAAAATAGCCACTTTTTCAGGGAACATGTTTATTTTCACTTCACTAAGCAAGGTCTCCAGTCACCAGAAGCAAATTCAAAATGAAGATGCAGCTCCACTCTAATCACAAAGGAAAAAGTATCTGAATGCATATTAATGCATGTTGAAATAATTTCACATTTTTTATTTCAACATACTATGGTGCATTCAGTGCTATAATGTAAGCTTTTCAGGAAGGTAAGGGAGAATAAAAATAACTAAATTATAATCTGAGTGTATGGACCTACTGTTCAACTCAGCATTAAGTGGTATTTCCACAACATGCTGCCTTCATACAGAGCAGAGGATATGTAGAGATGTCTCACCTCATTCTTCAGATTTCTTGCCAAGAAGTGTTCAGCTACATGGGCTGGAAGCACATTCTCCAGAAGCACACGATTTAGGTTCTCCATGGTTTCAATCTCCTCCCGCTCTTTTTTGAACTTGTTCTTCCACAGGAAGTCTAACCTACAGTAATATTCATTCTGTTACAAGAGGACACAGAGGTAAAGAAACAATAGGCATCTTGTCCTGCTGGAGTACAGGTTTAAGAGACAAAATAAGCACAGTACATCACTCCTACAAGGATATTATTTGGTCACTGAAGTACAATTCCAGATCCCACAGAGATCAACAACCAGACACACAGTATGTGGCATACATTTCATTGAATTTATAACTGTTCTCCACTGTCCTCTAAAAAAAGGCCCACAAAAAAGCCCAGGAATAAACAAAAAGTTGCAAGGCGCCTTAACCAATGGAAAATTTATGTATATACTTTCAGGCTTTGGTAGAAATTCATCCCACAGATGAAATATTGTTATGGAAACAGTTTACAGTTTTGCAACTTAATATGATGCCTAAAATATCTGAAGTGTGGAATTCCACTTACTCTAATGGGCACTTCAGGAAGACCCTAACTTTTACCAACTTTAAGTTATGTAATGCAATCAGTCTGGTAAAAATGGGGTAGTAGAGGAAAGAGAAACCTATTGCTATACTTTCAGTTCTTCATGAAACACATTTTCTCCTTCTAGTATGCATACAGCAAAAGCTTTACTGGTTTTAAAATAACAAGAGATTTTTAAATTGGAATTTTTTGAAGATTATAAGAAACGGCCCAGTCAGGTGGTTGTTTGTTTTCTTTTTGTGTTTCAAAACTGATAGTAATACTTTTATCCTTCTCTTATTTTTGTACCAGAGTTTTCATTATATAGAAATGTATAAAATTCCTGGAATATTAGTATTTTTGAAGATCCAATTTCATTAAAAAGATATTGAAAAATGAATTAAGTCACATTTTTCCAGGGCCCTCTGTATTTCTTTTCAATAATGTAAATGCTTTGTGGTAAATTCTGTGGCATTATTTCTACATTAAAGACTCCACTGGACTATCTCATTTGAGTTGATATAAATCAAGAGCTATTTCAGTGTTGTCCAATGGTTTAACACTACTCTTCAGCCTCAATGAAGACTAAGTTATTAGCAAGGAGAACATAATTATGATCACAATCTTATATTAAAAAAATAAAAATTCTAGCCATTATTATTAGTAGTCAGTAACTGTTCACATAAAAACATGAGAGTAGTCCTTCTGATTGGATGTTTGCTGCCTCAGCTCAAAATGATTCATAGATACTTTCTTGAGATCACAGCCAAAGACAAGTAGAAAGTTGAAATGAGATGGTATTAAAATGATTTTGCAAGCCTTCAAAAAGCTATGAAGGTAAAAATTGGTGAAGCAAAAAATCTATCTGCTGAGAAACTGTAAGATGAAAAAATATTAAGAGAGAAACCATGCCTCTACTAAATGCATAGAGAGCAATGCAGTCAGGTTTCTTTAAATTGGTTGATAAGTCCTGGGTATTGTTGGGTATTGTTTAGATACTTAATTAAAAACTGACCATATGATGCAAAATACATGCAGTCATTTTTTCAGAATGTGTTTTATTTTTATATTATTATTTATATGCACAAGTTCCACACACATATGATAAACTTAAATGCCACCAACTGTATTCATGCAGCTAAAATCCAATAAACTGTCTTGATGCAGCAAAAATCCAATAAAATACTGGGATGCCAAAATTATTTGCATAAATTTTAAAAAGTAAACTGCAAGCCTGGCATAAAATCAAAATTAGGTATCCATATATTGTACCAACTTTGTATTGAAAACAAAAGGAACCAGATAAGCTGAAGTCTTCAAAATAATGTTTATTTTTAAAGATCTAATATTAAACAAATAATTTATTTAGTTTTATTATTTATTGAAATATAGGCTGTGAAAAAAATGGTAAAGAGATCTCAGAAATCAGCAAAAAAGCAGAATGTACTCTACAATTTGTTTTGAAATTAAAAATGTCAAGGTATATTTCAAAATGTGTATTCAGACTTAAAAACATGTAAACACTACCTTAGTTTTTTAAAATTCTGGGTTTCTGTTTGTATGATGTACCCAATTTAGTAGACATATGTCATTAAAGAACCTATTAAAACTTTATAGCCTTAAAGTCATCTGAAAACCAAGATTGCTTCCTACTTTACATGTTATCTACAAAACCTTTTTAACATATCACCATGAAAACAGCTCAGAATGGCTCTTGTACCACAGCAGGCACAATTATCATGGAGATACAAAAACTTGCCTTCTTCACCTTACTCTATTTTACTTGACAGCAGTTCCCAGCTGGTGTGCATAGTGGAACACCCAGGGAGGGATGAAGGACACTGCATTCCTCCAGGCAGCAGAGAGCAATTGGCTTCATTTAGGACAAGACACTGCCATGCATCTACCACATAACACCACTGACTTTGAACCAGTTGGGTGTAACAAGAACCAATCCATGTCTCATTGCTTGACTGCACAATATGTTATCTGTATTTTTAAATTCTAGTGCAACACTCAACTGGGTCTATTTTCAATATTTGCCTCAGAAAAGGGAAAAAAACTGAATGAACTTTCTCTTATCATTGCAGCAAAGTCACACAGAAAGTCAAGACAAGCAGCTCATGAGTCTTGCATGCTATTGCATTCAGCACAGGGGCAGAGTGATGGTAGCACTAAAGCAGATAAGATCACTGCAGAGAAATTAAGTGGGGGTTTTCATTCAAGTGAGGTAGTTAAGGAGACTCGCTCCATCTCACAGCCATTACTTACAGACAGTGCGTCTGAGAAACTGCCTCAGCATGGAGCAGCAGCAGAATATGCTCCTCAGAGCATATGAATAAATGTTCGGATGTTCTCAGAGCACATGAATAAATTGATCAACAAGAAGTCACCAGCTCTAAAGTAACTGCAATGAAAAGCTGCTGGACTGAAACTTGAGGTGGGTAGCCTTATTCAAAACAGCCACAGTATTGGAGAACTAACAAATGGCAAGGAAGCAATGCAAATCTTTGGAAAAAAAAATGAGGTGCCAGTGGGAAGAAAACAGCAAGATACTTTGGTAAAAGCTATGCTAAAGAAAAGAACTATTTAGAGATATTCACTATAGCTGATATAATGGGGAAGAGTTGATACTGTCTCTTTAGACATGCCTCCAACTCTTCTGTTAACAGAAGCCAATGGCATGTGAACTGCAGAATCACTGAATGGTTTGGGTTGGAATGGACTTTAAGGATCACCCAATTCCAACCCCATTGCCATGGTCAGGGATGCCACCCACTAGACCAGGTTGCCCAGGGCCACATCCAACTTGGCCTTGAACACTTCCAGGAATGCGGCATCCACAGTTTCTCTGGGCAGCCTGTGCCAGTGCCTCACCACCTTCTGAGTGAAGAATTTCTTCCTAATCTCTAATCTAAATCTCCCCTCTTTTAGTTTAAAACCATTCCGTCTTGTCCTATCATTATCTGCCTGAATAAAAAGTTGCTCTCCATCTTCTTTATAAGTTTTAAAAAGTACTGAAAGGATGCAATGAGGTCTCCCCAGAGCCTTCTGTTCTTCAGGGTGAACATCCCCAGCTCCAGTGAATAGGAGTGAACTTTTAAATAAGTGTTCATTAAGTTCTTTCAGAAAAGACTTTTTAAAAGACTACATTATGTAAGAAAAAAAATAAACCTTTCATAGAATAAAAGCTAGCTAAAAAACAGAACAGAGACTACAAATAAACATTTTTCACAGAATAGGGAAGTTACCATAAACATCTGGGCAATAGAACAGCCAGTGAATTTCAGTGTTTATAAACTCAGTATAATAAATCATTGGAAATACAAAATATTCACTCAACACACAGTATATAAAGGTATATATAATATTAGGTACAGATGAGAAAAAAAAATCACATGCTACATCAATATTGGTAATTCAATATGGGTCATAAGAGAGGCTTAATGCTCATCAGGGCTTAAATGTGAGCACACTTCTTATGGAGCCCAGCCTATGCCACTCTGCATTTTCCATGCAGTGCCTGAGCAGGGGTAGAGAGTTTGCATTCTCGATATATAGCCTGCGTGTTGCCAGACTGTTTCAGGAACTCTGATGGCATGGCTGCAGACTGGAATGTGTCATTCAATCTCTGTACCACGGAATGGTTCTAACCTACACTGCTACAACCATGGAAAAAAGCAGTTCTGCTTTATCCAGCTTCACTTCATGCTGCTCATGCCCATCCTGTGCTGATTCTTTTGGAACAAGCATGGATGCAGCCACACCATAAAACCAGATAAGGAAATGGATCTGGCTGAAAACCAAACATTTTCCAGGGTTAATTTTTAAGCCAGATCATTTCCCTATTTTGGGCCACTGTACAGTTCTGCAGACAGCTGTGCCAGCACAAATAAGGAGATACAAAGATAAGAATGAGTAGTTGAGGGAAGGACTACGTCTTTCAGTAGGAACGTCGGTTATGCAGCTAAGAGTATTAGTTGAACCTAAGAGTTAACTTTACTCATATAACATGTAAGGATACACCAGCTCTGCCTCCCTCCATCCCCATTCAGCCAGAGGCATGCTCCCTTTCCTGTTTTTGGATCAGCACAGGCATCTGTCTGGCCAGCAGTGAGCAGGCTCACAGGGCTGGGCTTGCAGGGAAGCATTCATTTTTTGTTTAGATGAAATTTCTGGTAACTCACTCTGGAGGCAGAGGAGCACCAGTGCAAGGATAAGGGAAGTGGAAAGAACACTGTTTTCATAAGTGGCTATTGTCTTCAGCATTGTTAAAATAAGCAGATATTTTGAAATGAGAAAGGCAAAGTTATTAACTGTAAGGTCAAAAACATGTGATAGCAAACAGAGAAATGACTCGTATGTTACCCTCTGTGGAAGAAAGGTGCTGGGGTAGGAAAAGGCTCAATCAGAACTATAATAAGAGGAAGACTGCACTTGGCCGTAAAAACATCTCTACTAAATCCATGATTTTTGCTGTTCATGAGAGCTGGGAACATTATTTCCCAGGTTTCTTTGTCCTTGAGAACACAAGGTGCAACGTCAGAGACTGCTGTCACTTTGTGAAAAATGTTCTTTGACTCAACATTTCTGTTTGCCTAAGTAGATGCTGGTGAGTAACGTACTGGGTTCCTCCAATTTCCATAAATACATTTGAGATGAGATGTCCAATATCTAGGGGAAAAGCATGCAGAATAAATGCCATTCATCATTTCTCCTGAAGGGAAGGTGCAAGAATGGGTAATTATTAATGTGGAAATGTAGTGTAAGAGTTTGCCAACTGCTGTGCACTTTTTTGGGTAAGGGAATTTTACTTATTCCTTATGATGAATTTGTGAAGGTTGAAAGGTTGTCTAAAATCTAAGAGGCAACAGGAATAATGCAGAAAAAATCTATCCAAAAGCTCCCTATTTTTTGAATTTAACCAACCGATCTAGAAGATTTCTAAAAGATGTTGCCTTTCCTTATAAGCACTGGCCCTGTGAAACCTTTATACTATTACAGGGACAACACAGCTGTAGATATTACTAGGACTTCAGAACAGATAGAAAGCTAGAGCTTCAGAAGAGATAGACAGCAACTTTCCATCACTGTCCAAATCAACAGTGTGTCCAGTGAATGCACTTCTTGCCCCTTTTTTAATAATAATAATAATAATAAAAAAGCAAGCAAACAAACAAACAAAAACACAGTAGATTGAGTAGGGTTGAGAAGAACCAAACAGTGGGCAGCTGAATGCCAAAGGTTATGGCCCATACCAGAAGCAGCAGAGAAACTGCTTGTTAGGAATTCCCTCCTCTAATCCCACTTCTTTTCACAGTAGGATTAGGACATGGACTTGGCAAAGATCCTGGCAAAGCAGGAGGAACAGGAAGGAAAATCAGGCTATTTGCTGGAAGGAGAGGCTTTTTCTCTTTGTCCTTATCCCAAGCACTTACTACCAGTCAGTGTCACTAGCAGTAACCTGAAATGGCAGGTCTTAGCTCAGGTATGTGAAAACTAGCTCATAGTATTTTCTAGTTATCAATTAGACTTTGCTTGAGAATGTTTGAAAACATAGGTTTTTTTACTCCTTTTTCTATAAGGGAGAATAAATTAATAGAAAAATCAAAGACAACAGACCGAAGAGCCATGAACAAGCAGTATCATGATGAAGATCCTGAACCCATAGCTCTGAAAACAAAGATTTTTGACATTAGAGGCTCATTTCTCAATAGGTGTGACAGGCAGAGAACTACATGCCATGCCCACACTGCTGCAGTATGCAAAAGAGAAACCTTCTTATTGATGTGACTGAGCACACAAAGAAATCCTGAAGATGATGCTTCTTTTCTATTTTTTCTTGACATTGTGCCCAACCCCTTTATGTGACACCTTGGATGTCAGGGCTCCCTGGTATGATGAGGCATTTATCTCTGTTTCTGACTGGAAGTAGCTGCGTTGCAGCCCTGCTCTCTGCTATTATCATCAAATGAGCCAATTCCAGTACGATGCTGGTAGTAAGGTTGATGACAATTTTTATTGAAACTCAAGAATGTTCCCCTACAGCAAAAACTGGAGAAGCTGCCAGAGAGGAATTTTTTATCTAGTAACCTGAAGGGCCAGCTTGGCAATTTAAATGACAGTCATTGTGTTCCATGGAATTGTAATGTAAATGAGCGACTTAAGGACAGTATGACACAAGATCCTTCCCAAGTATCCTACCGCAGGCTATGGCTATACAGGCTGCTCTTGAGACCTCACACAGATTGCCTCTTTTATCTCAGAGCCATGTCTTGTGCACTATCTCACTTCTGGCATGATGAGCTTCTAGCCATGGATCACAGACAGGCCCGAGGACCTGGAAAGAGAACTACCCTGACCCCTACTCTCCAGTATAAGGGTATAAGACCACCCACACCACGCTGGTATGGGAAAAAGCACAACTGGGTAATGAAAAGAGGACTTTCCTGTCAGTTAGTAGTTTCAGTATAACTGTGGCCTCAGTATGTGGTACTCTTCTGTGTGCATGCTACACTGTTTCTGTGTCTGCCTCAAACGGTAATAACTGTGAAGAAAATAGCTTGTAATTAAGCAACTAGGGAGATAGCAGATGGATGCAGACAGATGGGAGCACACTAGGAAGCTATGAGACAATATTGGTCAGCATGACAAGCAATAGTCACAGTGCACTATCAGTATAATGCCTACAGTCTTCATGACAGATATTGTGGTGTTACTGGTGAGTTGTAGGGGTATGTTGGAAGGCATTAAAGGAAATGATAGCATTTTAGATGCTTCTGACACTCCTTTGCAAGGGTGTGGGGCAAAAAGGAATAAAGGTGCTTGTCAGAAAACCTAAAAAATCCCCGAGAAGGTGGGAAGCTGCATGTGGAGGTTATATTGTGTCTACTGATACAGATGGAAAGAACTGAGCATCTTACCTGTCTACCCAAAACCAGTAATGTGACGAAGAATATAAACAAAGAAACTGAGCCCATTGTCTTCAGGTCTTTTAGTACTCCAGGCCTATAAAATAAAAACATAAGTAAAGCAAGCTGCTCAGAAGTTATAATTCATAATTTTGTTCTTCCATTGTATCACCTATAACAAAGACTTCAGAAGCCTCATTGAAAATTTACCATATGAATTTACATGTGCTGCAAAAAAGCATACAAAGAATAGGTTTACTATTTTTTTTCAATAGCAAAGACTGCATTTCTGAAGTAATAAGACAATATATTAGTTCTGAAAAAGTTGATTTCCTTTGGCTTGCAGCAAATATTCTTTAAGAGCCTTAACAACATTCAAACCCTCATCTCCCTAGTACCCTTTCCTACAAAGAAGCAAATTAATCCATACTGTACTTCCTATAGTATGTGATATACGCACGTTGCCCAGACTTGTTTATTTTATTCTAATGCTTTCAGGCAAAACATTAAATCCTGTATTAACAGCAACACAATAATGATTTTAGATTGTGACTTGTACAATATATAGTCAAATACATAGAAGAAACATTGTTCTATAACATAAGAACTTCCATTGCTGATATTTCATTTACATTCATTTCCGAAGGACTGGAATCTTCAGCCTACCTTTTTAGAGGTGCCATTGCGTACATAAATTTGCTGTAGTCATCCAGCATGGGCCCATGAGTGTGCAGAAGGATAACGTTGTAGCCCACCAATGCAATCAACATTATCACCATTTTCAACTCATAATTTATCCTCAGGAAAACGGAACAGGAAATGAGCCCTAATATGCAGCTGTATATAAAATACTGGCAAAGGAAAATCAAGTGGTAAATATTTAGAATTGGCTGCAAAGTAGGCAATCACACATAACGAAGCGCCTAGACTAGTTGAAAAAATATATTAACTGACCACTTAAGCATGGTATCTATCACAATGTGTAAATCATAGTACATGGGACATTGTGGTTTACAGATGGTCAATAACAATCAGATACTGGTATTTCATCAAATAGACCCCTTTTCTCATTAGGCTCAAATTCACCCTAAACTTAGGAGAATCCAGACTATCCTCCCCATTTCTGCTTACTAATTTTCACTCTTTGTGACTTTTGATTTATTCATCTGTGTATCAGTAAGTGCTTGTGTGTGGGACACCACTGCTGGTGTGGGTCTCCTGCAAGAGGCTACTGCCAGCATAATGACAGATTTACTCCTGTGCCTCTGCATGGTTTTCACTCGTGCTTGAATACAATAACTACCCTCTATGTATTGCTGAGCATATGGGAAGATCAAAGTCAAAATGCTTGAAAATCTGTAAACAATTTAATTGCCCATTTTTGCAGTATATGTAAACTGTTGCAATACACACAGATGTTATGAACTTCACAGACTCTTGAAATATGATTAAGAAATGAAGAATATAGAGTGATTAACATGGCCTATGAATAATATGTCTATTAAAAATCTTTATGTCAAATCCACTTGACTTATGACTACTTAAGGATACATTCAATTGTTAAAAAAAGCCTTTTCTTTCCTATGTCATATTTATAAAAAAAAATTATGGTTGAAGTTGTGTTCCTGGAAAAAGATTTTCTCTTGATACTCTCTAGAAATGGATTACAGCATCAAAATCAATGCTAAAGCAGAAATAATACAGTCCCACTAGAATCATTATCTTGGTCCTTAACATAGAGCACACCTTTGCCAAAGATTGTTCCTGAAAATTACAGTCCTGCATCTTGTAAGGAAATTATCTTTTCTTAAACTACAAAGCATTCTATTTCTAGATACGTTATTTTCAGACTACTGTTGATTTGTTGATGGCAGTACTTTTGACATAACCTGAATCACTGTATACTAATTTTGGAGGATCACTAAGAGTAATTTTCTCAGTGCCCATCAGACAGAATTGATCTGCCATATAAAACTTTGTTGTTATTATAATTTCCTTGCAGATATGCCTGAAGTAAGAAATAGAAAGAACTGTTCTTCAGAAACATGAAAAATAAAATTTCTCAGATTTTAGCATTTATAAAAATAACAGCATCCATTTTATATTCTATAGGGCAACCAACTTGTGAAACTACTTTGCCATTGAAAAAAAGCAAACTAAAGGCAGTCTCATATCTACAGTTTAACAAGGACCAAGAAATTTAGTATTCCAAGTGGAATAAAATCCCTCTTAGTGTTCCATAGGAATACATAGACCACACTGAAAATTTCAGTCAACATTTCAGATGTGGGTAGATTGGATGATAGAACAGTGGCACAGACATACGCCAACTCTGATACTGTATATTGCAATGCAAGACTCGAGTAAGCACCAAACCCCATGCAAAGCCACAGGCTTGGGGCAGAGTGGCTGGAAAGCTGTGCAGAAGAAAAGGACCTGGGGATGCTGGCTGACACTCACCTGAACATGAGCCAGCATTGCGCTCAAGTGGCCAAGAAAGCCAACAGCATCCTGGCTTGTACCAGGAATAGTGTAGCCAGCAGGAGCAGGGGAGTGATCTTCACCCTGTACTCAGCTCTGGTGAGGCCACACCTCGGGTGCTGCGTTCAGCTTTGGGCCTCTCACAGGACATCCAGGCCCTAGAGTGTGCCCAGAGAAGGGCTATGGAGATGGTGAAGGGCCTGGACTTAAGTTGTATGAGGAGTGGCTGAGGGAACCAGGGTTGTTTAGTCTGGAGAAGAGGAGGCTCGGGGGACACCTCATTGCTCTCTATAACTACATGAAAGGAAGGTGTGGGGAGCTGGGGGTCGGCCTCTTCTCACAGGTAACTAGTGATAGGACTAGAGGGAATGGCCTTAAGTTGCCCAAGGGGAGGTTCAGGTCTTCTGAGAAAAGTTATTTAGGGTGTAGAAGATGAAGAGAATAAATCAATATGCTTCTAAATGAACTATATGCTAGGGGGGCTGAAATAATTCAAAAATCTGTTATTCTCTAATTTTAGATTATGTCATTAATTGATCTGTCAGCTCCTCCATTATAAATCACAGGAAGTTTATCTACATGAGTAATGCTTAAAGGTAAGACAGATAAAAGGGGCTGATATCCAGTTTAAGAAAACAAGCATTCATCAGCCTAAATGTTCAATATCTCATTCAGTAAAGTGAGAAGAATTTTATTTTCAGGTTTTTAGAAAACTTTCTAAGGATAAAAAGTAGTAACTCAGAAAGAGTTTTCAGCTTTTTCAAGCTAGAACTGAGTAGCTCAGCAGTGCCTTATGATGAAAATGTGTATTTGAGAGCTATTTAATAAACAAAACAAGGGAAAAAGAATTTAAAATACTTCTGCCAATCTAAACTTTTAATTATTATCAGAAATGACAGTTTAAAATAATTGTTATGCCAGTTTATCAAAGATAAAGTTTCTTTGATGAAAGAATGCATTTTAATAGTTTCAAACTTATAAATGTGCTAGTAATAGGAAGAGCTGACAAGCATCTTAGTTAAAGATGAAAACACAGGAAAAAGTCACACTAAGATTTTTTTAAGGTTGAATCTAAACATAAATATAATTCATGAAAAATGTATTATCCAGATGCTTGTTGGATAACTTAATACTAACAAAGAAAACACTATCTTTCAAGTAAGATAAAAAGGGGACCCAAGAACTGGTTAATTAAAAAACAAATAAAAAAATAAACAAATACAAATATGCATAGGAACAATTTATTTCTAAGTGCTTGTGAGTATGTCCATATATAGAGGCTGGGAGAAGGACTGCATCATCTCTTTGACAACAAGGAAAACTTCATGTCAGGGCCAAGACGGAACATAGGCATATCTGTACCAAGTTTAGTTTACTTAACTTGAAAATGAGAAATAGAAACTTGTGCTCTATTGTCATGTTATCAAAGAGATGCTGGAAGTTTGCAAGTGCTACGGTTAGCTCAATTATTATTTTTTTGTTTTCCAGAAAAATTCTATACCTGATTAACATCACGCTTTGGGGTGTGTCTAGGAGTATTTATCTTGACACAGTCAATAGTTATTTTTATGTAACCTGGTCAGGTGGGAGGTGTCCCTGCCCATAGCAGTGGGCTTGGAACTGGGTGATCTTTAGGGTCCCTTCCAACCCAAACCATTCTGTGATTCTGGGATTCTGTAACTATATGGAAACCAGCACACACCATCGTAGTACTGGTGCCACCAATTCTACATATAGACAAAATAATTTCCCATCTCCTATTGCTGCCTCCTGCTTTTTCATCCAAAGACTGCTGACCTACTGCTGGCACAGTATGTAGCTTGTTATGTTCAGTTGCAGGTCTCTTGTAAGCCCTCTAAGAGTCATTGCTTTGTCGGATACAGATCCCATTTTTGTAGGAATGTCCTCCCTCCTCTTGCATGTGCCAGTGTGCTTTTGATCACAATAAAACATCTTATTCAAGTCAATTCAGATCTTTTTTACACAGTTTACCTGGTGGTATACGAGTGCTGTATTTCCTCCCTACCACCTTGCCTCTTAACCAAATACGCAATAATGACAGAAGTCTGCTGATCAGAGATCTCAATTTTACCATCAGGTGAACAATGAAAATGGTGAATATTTTCAGGCCTACCACTATTGCTTGTGAAACTTGTCTCCAGGCCAACCTTGTTCTCTCAGTGACAGGCATTTGGACCTTGCTCAGTGCAGTCTGCTTTACAGTCACTGCGTGTCCTCCTGACACCTCACAACACCTTTTGTTTAGGATGAGTGAGCTATGGTTCTTATCAGGCTGTTTCCTGAATTTTAACCTGACATTCACTGAAACACCTGTTTTCATAAGTACTAACCGCCTTTCCATTCCCACTTCCTTTCAAGGCAGTTGTGGGTGACTGAATATAAAACAAGCTTTTGAAGCAGTCTTTAGAAGTGGTTGGTGTTTAACTTCCAACAGATCAAGTGACATTCAATTTAGAATAATGGTTGTAAACAAACAAAGAAATGTAAAATGAACTTACCGGTAGGAAAAAACAGTTGTTTTGTATACACCACCGTGTCTGATTACCCAAATTAGGAAAACTTGTATTTGATGAATTAAGAACTGGGGGAAAAGCTTTCACAGCATTATCCAGGAAAAACTAGAGAAAAACAACATATAATCCATTAGCTTGTCAGCTGGTTAAGGTCAAAATAGAGAAGAGGAATGGAGAAGTGGAAAAAGCCTTGCCAGTAATTATTTAACTTTGGTATTTTGCTGCAAATTGAAATAGTAAAGGGAAAATGACATCACTTTGATTATGTATTCCTGCATGCTTCAGACAAAAACAACTTTGTAAACCTCCACAAGATACATTTGAATAAAAGACTAAAAGCTCTTTGTTACGTTATCTTCATACATCAGAAGCTCACACATGAGAGAGACAATGATAACATAAATTCAATATGAATAAACTTTGGTTTCACCTCAGCTGAACCTCCTATTTAAATATAGGAAGAAATAAAGAAAGAATATGAAGTCTTTACTAAAGTTGATTTACACAGGTGTAGTCCACCTAATAATTATGACAGCAAAATTGGTACAAGTCTTACTGAAACAGACAAACTGAACCAGTATCTCGTAGAGCATCAGATTCTGCCAGCTGATCTCACAAATAACCACCATTATGCAGTACCCCTTGATGTACTCTTGAAGTGAGCTCTCAATGAGTTATATTTCTCTGACAACACTAATTCCACTGCTTTGAACCTCAACACATAAACCATTTCAAAGTTCAACATCTTCGTTTTATTTATGACCAGTTCCTACATCCCTGTTCTTGTACTAATCTCACCCTTTAGCTTCCAAATAGCTCCTTCATTTCAGCCTTCATTATGCTCAGTAATCTATGCTTTTCCAGTTTTTTTTTTTTTCCAAGAAAACAAGTTCTTCACTCCCCTGATCAATCTAGTAGTCTCCATCTGTACACACCTCTTTCAATTTAACCGTCTGGGTGACCAAAACTGCAAACACACTTCCCAGATTTTGAGTATTGCAATAACATTAATACTAATTCTGCAGAAAATATGTTTTCATACACCCTAGAGAAACAATTCCCTTGCCTACCATTATAAAACACTGTAGATAAAAACATCTAAATTGACATAATCACAGGTACTAACATTATGGTCAGCAAACACGAGGTAGTATTCCTCCACTGAGGCTCACTTGGCAAATTTCATTTATACTTGCCATGACTTAAGAGCAGTCGATGGATGGTTACTGTGATTCAGTCGAGTTGTCATTAAATTCACATAACTAATCAAAATACTCAATGCATCTCCATTTGATGAGCCTCCAACTTACATCAGAATTTCATGTTCCTAGTTTGTTGGACCAACCATAATCTTGCACTCTGTATTACTGAATTTCATCCTAGTTCTTCTATCTCAACTCTTCAGCTGACTTCTTCCTTTCTAAAATCTCAGACCTTCCTTCACAGACATTGCCTGCCACCTTAATCCTATCAGCAAATGTCACTGTGACTCTCATACACTGTATATGAAAATCCACACCCGGTGACCATTGCAGAGCTTCACGGGTTGCCTCCCTCTCACTTGTTATTCTCTGCATATAGCCATTTTGTAATCTACCTCTGAATTCTTTCCCCATCCACATCTTCTGCAGTTTATCTCCTGTACCAGAGAAAAACTGCTCAATTCACTCAGATTAATCCATTCTGCATCAAAATGGTTATTGATTTACTATTTAAAACCAGATTGAGTCAGCTACAGCTCTGCATAGCCAAGTCTTGAAAACTTCAAGGATACAGACTCCACACAATCTCCCTTGGCAACATGCCAGCCCTGTACTACATGCAGTGACTTTTTTTTTTGTTTTGTTTTCAAAGAGCATCCAACCTCCCAAACCACCTGCAGTCAGCATTCCTTGATATGTTTTGTGGTGCTTATTGAGAAGAGTTGGAAACCTTTATCTCTGAAACACCCCTTCCACAGATGCAGGACCAGCTGTGCACCAGAGGAGGTAATCAATATGCCAGCTGTTATGAAGTCTGCTTTACAAGAAACTGGCACTCCCTCCAGAGTACCTTGCAGAATGGGCTCACCTTCATCTGTACAGTGACACTTTCAGGTCATCTTCCTTCACTAGCATGCTTCTCTGTCTGTTTATGTGTAACTACACATAATTAACCAGTAGAGAACTATTCATTCAGGTGCTGTGTCAGTAATATAGCAGATAAAACACAAAAAATGTTAATAAACACCTACAAATTGTGAAATGTTCTTCTCTAAGTAATCCCAAGGAGCTCTAACACATGGAGTTGTATGCACATCTACCCCTTCTCACAAGATGAGTGAGTTAAATGCACGCTTTCTCTTAGAGTTGCATGGGGCACTCTACATGCAAACCCCTCAGGTACGGAGATGTGGGTGCTACAGCTTTACGTGTAGCTGCTCTCCACAATCTCTTCATGCACGTGAGGGTGAGAAAGTCACCCCACAAGTTCATGCATACAGACATACCCAAGGTGTAGGTAAAAGGGGTGACTTCTAGCAGTGTCAAACCAGGTTTTGATTGCTGCTGTTTCCACTCCATGAATTCTCGCAATTCTCTACTTAGTTTCAGCCTAATTCCTTCTCTAGTTCAAAATTCCTTCTGAAGCCCCGTGGTTAATGTTTAACCCAGCTGATGCTGGTCATCCTCTTTAACATGAACAGACCTTTTGGGCAAAGGTCCTAAGTATTACTGCTCTAAGTATTTAATCCCTTTCCTCACCTCCTACTATTTACGTAGACATCCTCACCTTAATAGGTGCCTTACCCAGGTAATTTGCAAAGGGTGGACAATGAATCCTGTTAATAATGCATTTAACTTTTTTTTGCAAACATGAAATAATTGCATTTAGTTTCAGAATCCTGTCCCAGGCATGCCCACTGAGCAAAAGATTACATGTCATGAGGATCTGCAACATAATCATATTATATATACATAAATGTGTGTGCATATATATATATATTAATTTATATTAAGGCATTTTAATCTTGTTTTGAGCTTTGGTACAGGGCATTTCTGACCTATAAATGTATACACAGAATGCAATATGAAAGGTGGTGTATATATGAATACATAAATAAGCATAGAGAGGAATAAAAAGGATATGAAAGCGTTGTCTTCTCCCATGAGCCAAACAACACTTATTTCTGAATGATGTGTTTGTACTTGTCTTTCTCGTCTCTCATCAGTTATCTACATCTGCTATCACGCTTTGGAGATATATATTGTTCTTCAACATAGTATTTTTTTGTAAGAGACAGCTCAGTCCTACTAAGCAGTCACACCTACTCAAATGACTCAAATGAAAGCAATATTTTTTATGAATACCAATGTTTGCCAGGGAACATCTGAGCACACTACCATTAAATTCTCATTTTAACTTCATATATTCTAGCAGCTTTTTCTTCTCTTGTGTTTGTAAAATCTTCAATCTTCAGTTGTGAATTTTTTGTCTCACATGATGAAAATACCTGCTGTGCTGCTATGTCTTTCAATAGGAACCATGTGGTAAAAGATCCTCCCCTGATCACAGGATAAGCATGTTAGTGCATCTCTCTTGTTATCTGACCAGGAATCTGCACAAGTCTAACACATTCATTTTCTTACTAAAAACAAAGTCAACTTTTTCACGAAGGTACTTTAAACACTTCTGCATAATCCACAAGGCACCAGAACTTCACAATGAATATGGTCTGATGGCCTCTAAACACAGCCAAGTTGAATGGCTTGTACCTCACCTTACTAAGCAAGCAGGCTTGCTGATTTCCAGCTTAATGCACATAAAATAACATCCTATTAAGAAGAAGGAAAGGTGGCAGAATTTAGTATTAGAGTGCACTAATCAAAATGCACTCTGAATTAAAAAATTATGGAATAAAAAGTAAGATCTGCAAACTTTTAAGAGTTACTATGTGAATGGGTTGGCCCTGAGACAGGTAGGCAGGAGGGAGAGAGGTAGGAAATACTCCTCCATTGACCTACTGAATCGTATGGTGAAGAAGATGTAAAATTAATTGATCTGAGCATCTACCACAGTTAGTCCAACTGTGGTCAAAAACCTGCAGTCGCAGGATGTCGTGCAACATCCATCTGTAAGGACAAATGCTACAATCAGTTTCTGTTTTCTAAGAAATGTGGTTTTGCACACCAGCAAGAAACCACACAGAACAAAGGTAAGCTGTGCATGAAGGAGCTGCTCCAGGACCAGCAGTTCCAGGGCAAAGATATGCTTAATCAATTGAAATACTTAAGCAGCAAAAACAAAGGTCTGACAGCACATCTAAATTTGCAGCTTAAGTTTAATTTGACCCCGTCATTATTTTCTCTTCTTTATTAAACAGAATTACACTGGAAATGGACATGTAAGAACTATAAGTATAAAAAGATCTTTGTCATTCCCCCTGTCTCTCCCCACTATGTCCTTGCATCATATGAATATGCAGCTCTATTTTAAATTAATTTTCTGCTATTGCAGAAAAGCTATGCAATTTTCTCAAGACATGGTCTACAGATTTTATAATACTGTTGTAAACAAAGTCCATGCCTATTCTCTTGTTCAGCAAAAGATAGAGTGAGAAGAGCATACTTTTAAAGTATGGCAGAAGCATGCATGCCTGGGATTACTGGTTGAACTAGAGGATTTGTGTTTGCCTTAAAACAAACAAAAAGAAGTAATGACATGGCATCAGTCTTTTGTTTTAAGCTCTGAGGCAAGCCTGCAGGACTTTTCTAGCTCATTTCTTCTTTTTCTGCCAACTCTATAAATACCCATGGGGCTTGAGAGGAATTTCTGCTCAAAATACGTATCACCACTTCATTTGAAAATGCCAGTTGGTCCGACAGCTAAGTCCTCAGGTCCCCACAGGAATGGCAAAAGAATAATGTGGAGAATCACAAATTCTGGTAGCAGTTCTCATCTTCATGAACTTACAAGCAGGAGCTTTAGGAGAGCCTGGAATGCTAAATACTTACTGAGGTTGTTCCATAATTTCATTTAATTTCTCACAGAAGCTCATGTGTCAAGACAAAAAAAGCATACCTATTTAAGTATCTCTGTGTATCAGGCCCCAGCCTCCCTGTAGAGGCACTGGCAAGCAACTGTCATCTTCAGAGGTCCCAGGAGCATTCCATAAGAGAGGCAAGGAGCCTGCTGGGCCTTTACAGGCTCAGATACAATGAGGTGTGGTGTGTTCACTTTATGTCAGTTCATCTTTGCTGGACTGTGGAGCAAATGACTGTGTAACAGCATGCCTCTGTCTCTCCCTGCACAGTTGCAAGACACCAGAACTGCTGTATCTCTGCTAGCCCACTGTCTAGCATCACTAGTCCACTTCACTAGACTGATACTGATTTTTTATCATTTCTTAAATTCTGCCTGTAAGGTGGAATGGATTTGTAGTGGAGCCCTGCACATACCACTTAAATGCCATAACTCCAGCTGGGCATTACCTTTTCTCCCCACAGCTCTTAGGCCAGGCCAAGCTCTAGGCTGTTTCCATTTATGCTTCTTTAAAGAAATACATTAGGCACCCTTCAAAGCAAGGTCTCCAATGTGTTAGGCACTGGAGGGACATATAATCAGAATGCATCTGCCAGAAGACCTTGTTTACTTAAAATACAGCACTGAGCAAGGTCAGCTACTGTATTAACAGAGTTAGCTACACTAAAAGGTAGATTAAAGAAACCTATTTTCTACTAGGAGAATAGAAGCAAGTTTGCTCAATTATTTGTCATTGTTAAAACACGGCCATGAGTAAAGGGAAAACAATATCTGGCCAATGGTTGCACCTGTGCTTACAGATATGCGTTAAACAATGGAGCAAATACTCAAACCTGTCAATCTTCATATTTCAAAAGACATGTTTTTTTTTTAAGAGAAAATACTCCAGTAGTTCAAAATTCACTGGATGAAAGACAGAAAAGCAAGTAACATCCTGACTCTGCATGCTGATAGTTAGGGCACTGTCCTGGGACACTACAGCTCTGAGATCCTGTTGCTGTACTATGAATCATTCATGCATTTGATACAGAAGTCACTGAAACAATGTACTCTTCCATGGCTCTTTCAGCAAGCCACGTTCCCCCAGATCACAAAAATGCCAGGGTGTGATGAGGCACAATCATTTGATGTATCATCTACAGCCATGCATTTGGCTTCCACAAATTGACCCACTGCAGTCGCACAGTCCTGTTGTTGCTCTGCGATGTCTGGATTGTTCCCTGCAATATATTTCCTCATGTTCTCTGTAATGCAGGTCAACATTGCAAAAAGAGTCTTCCTCAGCCATTGATTACTGCTCTATTTTATATATGGCACCAAATCTAATGCTCAATGGAAGCGGCATTAGTCATCCTCTGCCTGTAGCTAAGAGGTACTCGATACTTCGTGTCACATTAGCTGTTTTTTAACTTCACTCCACTGATCATGACTATATACCCCCTTAAGACTACATTCAGATGTCTGCTAAAACAGCTCATTTGAAATCAAATTGCACCCCCACTCTATTCTAATGTCCCTTGACCATAAAGATTGAGTTTTATTTGACATTTTGGTCTTAATTATGATTTATTAGGTGTGGGATGGTTAGACACTTTTTATCTCCATTAAATCTTAATGGCTACATTTTGCCTTTTCCTACTGAAAGAGTTCATGGAAATAAACGCAGTTAATGGACTCTGCTATTAAGTACATGTTGCTTGGAGATATAATAATGATACTTCAGAGTCTCTCCCACAATTTGCTATTAATATTAAGGAAATGCAAATTTCACAATCACATTTAAAGTCATTTTTGCTAGTCAAACTATTAAGGTTTAGTTTCAAGGTGGGAATTGTACTTAAAATTATCATCTCATGAATATCATGGAACATGATTATTTGTAATAGTGCAGTCATTACTGATAAGGCACAAAGACTTTAAAATACAGCATATTAAGTTTCACTGTAACATTCAGTCCACATAAAAATGGACTTGAACCAATAAAATTAAAAACGTTTTCCTAAAAATGATGTAGTGAACAACTGCTTTTTTGCTAACATATCTTTTACTAGTTGAAGGCCAAATTTTCTGTGAACTGTACACAATAGTAGAACTTTAGTCTAAGAAAAGACAGGTGCTGACTATATCTTCTTTTACAATTTTGAACTTTTTAAATTTTAAAATACCATATGCTTGCATGATCTCTAACTCAAAGTATAGTTTACTACCAAGTACTTTAATTTCTTTGTATCCATTTATTTAATTTAGTTCAAAATAGGAGAAATCGTCTAATCTGATCTCTATTTTATAAGCCACTCCATCTCTGTGGTTCGTCCTGTAGTATTCCCAGTTAACATTTCCTTGTTTATACGTTATCTTTCATAAAGGCATATAGTCTTGAGCTGAGGACAAGAAGTGATGTAGAATCAATAATTTTTCAGAACAATTTTCTCCCATTGCTAACTGTCTTCACTGCTGAAAGTGAACCTAATTTCTCATTTTCCAATCACCACTTCGTGTCTTTCTCTACAAACCTTATGTATCAAATTAAATTAGCTGAATTTTAAATTCCTAAACACAGAATTGTTTTTGACTCTATCTCCTCTCCTTAGAAATGGAGGAGAAAGAAAAATATCTTCTGAAAAGAAAACCAACAAAACCAAGATTAGGATCGCTTAATAGAAAAGAACTGAGATAAGGCTCTACCACAAATGTCAAGTGTCCACATTTAAAAGCCCACATTACATCATTCTGACAGGTTTAGTACTTACTGTAACAAATGATTGACAAAGGGTCCCCTGCAATATTACAGGAAAAAAAATAATGAAACTGTACGTATTACCAATCTTCACGTTCTTTATGAACTTCAAGTAACAAAAAGTATCGGGAACTCAAGGAAGTGCTAGAGTTGCAATTTCAAAAGCACCCAAGTGCAAATCTCATAGACTTGAAATGCAGCTAATACCTATGCACTGATGTTTGTAATGTTTGAAAACATTACCGAACTAAATATTACAGTTCCCATTTTGCAGATGTAAAACTAAGCTGGAACAATTTCCTCATTCTGTATGAATAGCATTAGGTTCAGCCTGCAGGGCAAAACAAACAAGGTTTTTTGATCCCATATACTGCTCATGCCATTTAACAACACATACTCCAGAACAAACAAGTTCATTAAGATTCTAGCTCTATGCAGACTAATGGCAGATTTACTTCAGATTTGTTATAGTTACAAAAGGATAATAGAATTACATGGATTTTCTCTATTATGAGAGAAAAGTAAAGCACAAGTAGAAAAAACTACAGTAGAGGTAATTTCTAACAAAATTCCAGTCCAGTACTTTTGAAGCTTTGACGTAGCTTTGATTTTTTTCTTTTTTCAAATAAAAGACAAACACATGAAATTCAATAATGTACACATTATGATGATTTTGTGAACAGCATGAGGAGCATCACAAACCAGAATAAAACTTGGTTTCTTTTGCACAAAGTCTTCCATGCATCCTGTGAGGACATCCTACATCTTTTGAGCATTACTCTGTTTTTCTAAGCAATGGACAGATGAGCAAGGGAACTGAAACAATTCAAACCTAGGATTTAACTACCTTTTATTCCTTCTAAATTACATTTTTCTTTAATAAGCTTAGTTCTTACGCAGAAAGAGGTCCTCATATAGCATGTTTTCTGTTGCTCTGTTTTACATTTCTGTCTCTGGTAATATTATCACCCACAATATGGGACATAAATCCGAAATACTATCTAAACCAACAAAAAAGATCTTAAAAAGATCTTAAAAGATCTTAAAAAAATCTCTTTTTTCGCTTACCATGTTGAACACAGCCATAGTTAATATTATTGCAGTGGTTGTCAATGTAAGAGTGATCCGTGGCCAAGGACGGTTTGCAATTATTCCAGATGATTTCAGGATCCACAACAGTGAAGCTGATGCTTTCTTGCTACATTGCTAAGTGCAAAAGGTTTAAAAAGAGAAAACAAATATAGCTTTAGTATATTTAATTACTATAAACAAGGACAGAATTACAAAGGTTCAAGAATGTAGGCAGCATTAATCTTTGTAGCGGAAGATAGCAAACCCTGACTATCACCCACAAACACACACTCATGTTCATAGGTCACATAGTACGGACTTCACCCAGTAATTCTTTCACTGAATACAAAAGTTTGTGCTGTAAACAGACAGTATTTTCAAAAGAATTCCCTCTCACTCCCCAGGCAGATGTCAAATGATGGAGTCTTCTCATTCTTTCCTACTTTAACATCAATGCTTCTAATTGCTAAAAGTAATCTTTGAAAAATTTACAGCATTGAATTGTAGAGATTACTTAGCTATGCTGAGAATTGCCAAGAACTGCTTAACTGCTTGCCATATACCTGTACAGTTTTGAACAGACTTCTGTAACTTCTGTACCAAAATTTCATGTAATAATTCTAAATTTCTTTGGTTTACAAGACTTTTGATCAATATTGCTCAAATTTACTAATGTATTTTAAGCAATGAGGAATGAATTGGACTGATTTTGTACATTTCTTTAAAATTTTTTTTGTACATTTAAATTTTTTTTGTACATTTCTTTAAAATTTTTTTTCTGCTTCTATTAAAAAAAAAAAAAAGTTTTTATGTTAACTGGGCAAGTTTATTACTAAGAAAAGTTCTGGAGAAAAATAAAATATTTCCGGTAACAATGTATCATTCAGCCAGTATGATTAGTCAATCAAGAGATTCCATTCTTCTAGCTGCTATTGCTAGAATTACAGATACTGCTGCATCTGACCTGAAGAAAAACTGTTAGACTGCAACTCAAAAATGAAGTTGTAGATTGTTACTTCCACCTGTAAAACAGAAACACACCAACAGAACTCGGTGAAGCATTTCCTGACAGGCTGTTCAATGCAGAGCCCTGAGTTCTGTAGGGGAAGGACCACTGTGTGTTTGGTACATCTGTGCACCCACCTGGTTTGTTACATAGGTGACAGGTCTCTGGCACAGCAGAGAGAGCAGCCTACGTAGTTTAAACCAATGAAGCTAGTGAAAGGAAAATCTATGACAAAAGCATGGTTCACAATGACAATTTTAAAATTTTGAGAAGAAATTTCTTGGAAAAAAAGATACTATACAATACTATTGATTTTGTGTATGAACTAACAGATTTGCTGAACTTTATTTCACTTGTAATTTGAGCCATCTAAATCCAGCCTATACAGCAAACAACTGCTACAATTCAGTACTGCAGAAAATTTAGGGAACAACTTCTGGCAGCAGAACTGGAATGGGAGGGGGTGATCATTAAATTTAGGTTCCTAATAGCACTGTCAGATCTATGCAGGTTTGTTTTACTGATTCTGACCTCACATCAAAACACTTTTTGTAAATGTTATGTCTCATTTTCATATTTCATAAGAAAATGGAGAATAACATGAAAGGAAGAAAGTAATTATTTCTAGAAAGCATGCGAGAAGGGTAAAACATCATATCCCAGTAGCATTAGCTGCTCTGTTTATTCTAAGTGGAGCTGGCAGAATATGGTTCAGTGTTTATCATTTATGAACTAGAAATAATAGGTATTTGTAGTATTAAAGGTGACTAATGTATTACCTTTTCATCTGAACATGTTAAATCTGATATGACAGCTCAGCATGATAGTGACTAATAACTTATTTTGAATATTCAACTAATTAAAATGTATCCTGTGTTGTCTTTCCACATACAAAAACCTACTTCAGCATTTAATAAAACGAATGCCATCTTTCTGAGTGAGAGCAAGGAATTGGTGCGAGAATTAATTGTGACAGCTGTGTCGTAGATGAAAGACAGTGTCGCAAGAGCTGTCACACTTCTCCTTAGCATGCTAGCAGAGGTTAGAACATTTGACTGAAGACCTTCATTTACAGAAAGCCAGTGAATCAGATTTTCTGTAGTTCTATTATTGTTCTTTTCATTCTGCATTCAAATACACCTTATTATTTTACTAACACTGATGTTACAAAGACTGAAATCAAGAGAAACAAAAAGCCTCAGAATTCAGATTTTATTTTTTTTTTTTTTCACAGAATTGTTTTGTTTTCACTCAGGCTTGGAAGAAGAGACTAAAGTTCAAATCCAAGGAACTGACTGACTGGTTGAGAGTGAATACACTAATCTAAGAGTGGAGAGGGGTGATTTTTGACAGAGACACAAGCTTATACTTTACGTACTTTTTAATGGTCCCACTGCTAATTAAAAGAACTAAAAGATGTTTAAAATGAGTATTGTAACACCAAACTTTTGAACTCTGTGGTTGAACCTTTACATATAAGCCAGGCATTTAGAATCCTACAAAATATTATATACAACTGGTTTAACTAAAGCTAGAATCCTGCACAAAGAGCTAACAGCAAACAATAAAGTCAGTTTTGTATTTTTAATTTCACCATACTTTGGAGTGTTTATTATCCTTCACAAAGGGTCACATGAAAATGGCTGTGAGCTTCAATTCAACTATCACATTCAAAGGAAAGAACACTTGAGCCATATAAATATGCCTTTAGGCACTCAGTGCTGGTACCTCCTGTGATATTTTTCTCATTCAGAAATGTATAGCGTCACTGTACTATATGCTATTTCAAGGTAAGACATTTTCAATCTCTCCTGTCAAAGCTTTTTTACTTCATATGAAAAATTTAAAGAGCCACTGGCTTTGGAGAAAGAACAAGCCTGAACAACTTTTTAAATACAGTGCCCAGGGTGCTGAGGTAGAGAAAGAAGTTCTGAATGGTACATCCTACTACCTGGAGTATTTGCTTATTAACCCATCCCTACACAGTTGAAAAGTAGAAATATCCTTTAGGACAGTGACTGGGAACCCTGAAACAACAAGGCTCAGAAATGCTCTCCACAGCTCCACAGCACTAGGATTCCTGGAGATACAGGGTACATCTACATTAGCGATTTAGGGTGCACAACTGGTTCTTTGGTGTGGTGTCTTCCACCCACGCGTGGGAGTCTTCCAGTGAGCACTGATGGACACCATGGGTATGCCCAAAGCAGGTTCCCTCCTCGTGGACCTTTGGGGTCATGGAGCACTGGAGGCAAGCACCAGGCTGTCAATGAGAGCATCCTACTTTCCGTGTGGAACCAGGCCCTCCAGCAATTAGCTCTCTGTGCATGTACTGCTCATACCAAGTGCAGGTAACTGGTACAAACTTCAATGCTAATAAAGAGGCAGTGGGAATGTATGGTCCTTGAATCACATAATCCTGGAACCATGAAGGATTGTAGCAAATCAAGTCCCATCCTTCCCTCTTAGCATCACACCAGGGGACCATCTATCATCAAAAGGATGGGATGTAACTCAGTTCAATCTCTCCAGTTTGCTGGCTAGGATATTTCCCTGAGAAGTCTGAACACAGTACCTTACTTAATGATGATGGATTTGCCATTGCCGTGCCTGTGCTAGAGATTCATCAAAATGACTTCTAGGTTTGGTGACTTTCTTTCATGGATTCTGCTGTAGCTGCCAAAGTGCCTTTCTGGGTTTTCCCTGCCTTCCTTCGTCATAGTGTTTAATCTTAATTTACAAGCTAAGACTTAACTATTGAATAGTGGAACTGAAGGGCCTTGATCTTTCATTTCTATCTGCGTAAGAGAAACATTCACTTCAGAGGTAAGGTTCCAGGTTGAGAAAATAATTTCCAAGTAGTGCTTGTGCTGATATTCCTGTCCCTGCAGACAGGAATAAATAATCTTCTGAATATCTTGAGTGTACACAGTCTCTCTGATTGTTAAGTACCAGGGCCAATTGCTTTAGAGTAAAATTCAGAAGCTGAAGCTTGTGTATCAGTCTTTATACAGGGATGTGGTGTAATGCAGCTAATAAACTACATTCTCTCTTCTAGCAGGGACAGTGCTGCTCACATACTGGTTGCACTTTGTTAAATGCTCTTGTGACCTCAAATCAGATCATTTTTCTTAATTGTGGAGCCAATTATTTTCTGATGTTTTATTGGCATTGTGTTATGCTAATTCTATGGTCCAATGGCATATTTAAGAGACTATAAACATGTTCAGATGTTCTCCCTTGTCAGCTGAAGTAGGTAGTTTTGCAGGATATAAATATAACAAAAAGGCCATTCCACAATAACAGAAAATAACTATCAGAAAGATTATGTGGTACCAATTAAGTGCATGCAAGTAATACAAACAATTTTTTGAGAAAGTACTTGAACCACTACACAAAGAGCATCTGCCTGAAACTAACTAGTTATTTGTCAGGGCTATATCAGCTACCACAGAGATCTTTGCCTTACTAGCTTACTGCATTTCTCCAATGGATTGAATTACATTTTCCAATACATCATTTAGGTAATGAGGTCTCTACTTCCCTGCATTCATATCAGGAGGTAAAACACATTAAACAGTTACTAGGTCTCATGCATTTTGCACTCACTCTATGAACTCAACTTTTCTATACTTCAAGAAGAAGAGACACAGTACACTTATGAGCTAAAGTCACTGTCCTCTATTTATAGAATTTGGAAAGGCAACGTCTCAAGAAAAATGGAAAGCAAAGATTCAGAAATATTTTAAAAAAATCCTACATTTTAGCTGTTAAAATATATGCCAAAAAGGCTCTTTAAGACTAAAAATACTCACAATTTTAAGATTTAACTCTGAATACGGTGATTATTCACCCCTCCCTCCATCCCCCAAAAAAAAAAAAAAAAAAAAAAGCATAGGGACAAAGAAGTAATTACAATGTAAAAGGTACAAATCCATTTCATATTTCAGGACTCATGCCAATTTTAGCTAGCATTTATGAAGTTTTAATGTCTATAGACAAACAGTTTCTGTGAGAATTCTTAGACCTTGCAGCACTCAGTCCGTTTGCCCAAGATTGTATGTATAAAAGACATGATCTGCAATTCTGTAACCTTGTTATTTGTGCTACCACTGTACCACACTGTTTGATGGGAGCATTTCTATTCTTATTTAATCACCAATATTATCACTCCATAAAAGATTGAGCTGGACTGTGCTGCAGTGCTGCTGAACAGTAAAATCAACTAATAATAAATTCAAAGTGAAAGACTAAGCAAAAATCTCTTCTTATAATATTGTAATTAAATTCTGGAAGAATTTAATTTAAATAGTAATTTTAGCATTACAGGGTGGTTTTTTTTTTCATTTACCTAGGAAATTAAAATCAAACAGACGAGCTTGTTCAAAGTTGATTTTTGCATGCCTTACTCTGCAGCGATGACAGTCATTCATGATCCATAGAGACTGAGAGGGTGAAGTGTCAAAGTATTGAGACAAGTGTATAATGTAGTGACAGCCAGGTGTCCCAACATGAACTCAGATTTTGCTGGTCTTGCCAGCACTACAGGTCCCACTCTATTAATCTTTTAACAGCCATAAAAATACTTGACTACTACTGCAAGTTCAAGAGAAGCTGTGGATGCCCTATCCCTGGAGGTGTTCAAGACCAGGCTAGATGAGGCACTGAGCAACCTGGTCTAGCAAGAGGTGTCCCTGCCCATGGCAGTGGGGTTGGAACTGGGTGATCTTTAAGGCCCCTACCAACCCAAACCATTTCGTGATTCTAGAGTAGAAGAGTACAGAGCGAAGGTGCAGTTTTGGGATGGGGGAGAAAAGATGTGGCTTTATCATCTGTCTTTGTTTCTTACTACTTTACTATCATCATTATTATTTGGCGATAAATTAAACTCATTTTCCGCAAGTCAATACTGTTTTATTGACAACAGTAATTGGTAAAATATCTCCCTACCTTGATACACAAGCTGTTTTATTGTATTTTCTCCCCCATCCCAGTGAGAAGGTAGAATGAGCAAGCAGCTGGGTGGCTGTCTGACCCCTAACTGGGGTTATCCCATCACAGTTCATTTGTTACAGACAGTCAGGACCAGAAAATTCTGTTCTTTTTTTGTGCATTTTAAATAGAGATATATTTGGCAATTCTAAACTGTAATTATGTGCAGGTGTGTATACACAAAAACACATATACATTTAGGTTATGCTTTCTGGAAGGGAATATGAAATGTACCCCTTAAGAAAAAGATATGTGAAAAATTCACACCGAAAAAAAAAAAGTCAGGATTAGGATGATAAAGCTTGATTTCTCTAAACACTGGCAGGGGAATGCTGAAGATACTGATACTTGTTGGCTTGACAATTTCATGCTTTTCCTTCTAGAAAGAAAGCATTTACAATTGTGGGTCAGATACTGCAATGGACATGGCACTGAAACATAACACAGGATGAAATTGAGGTTAAAGCTGCAGAACAATACTTGTATTTTTCCACAAAGGAAAAGATCGCACAAAGAGGACAGGAAAGATAAACCTACCACCTCTTCTGTTACTAGTTTCTGCCTCTCATCCACCACCTTACAAAGCTCTGTCCATGCTAGTGAAGCAATATCAGTGCTGCAGCAACTATGGTCGTAGCTTACTTGCTGAAAGACTTCTTAGGATAGCTTCTGCATTAGAGTAGCTGAACTCATAAAGACATCTCTTCAAGCTATCTAGGTTACAACATGGCATCTTACAAGTTAACACGAATGCAATAGCTCTCCATTTCTAAGGATATGAAACACAGGGAAAAAAAGCATTGAAAATATGTGCTAGATATTATTCAAGTGGCAGGAATCCTCAACTCTGAATTGGTAAATTTGCTTAGCCATCTACTTAATAGCAGAAAAAATATGTTGCATTCCTCCTATGCTATATTAGTTGATCAAATCTCCGGGAGAGTTTACATCCCAATACTCCTTGATACCCATTCACAGGCAACTTTTCATCCTATACAAAAAAGTCTAGCTTTCCCGTGAAGGATTTTTTTTCCTCATTTCGTCATTCAACAGCATTACTCTTGACTCCATCATTTTCCTGTTATGTCAATAACAAATAGTTTTCATGTTATGTCATGCTTGATTGCTAACTTTTGCTATTAAATAACAACAAAACCTCTAGGACCTCACTCCAAGGATATAAAAACGTTAAAAAATACTGATGCATGTATACCTCAGAATAATTCCTGAGCAGTGGAGCTATCCCTACCTTATAGGAAAGACAATTGAAATGCAGATTAATTACATTTTTTAAAAAACATATCCTGGTTAATTAGAAGCCTCACAAGGGGAAGAGGAAGCAATTATAAAATCCTGAATCCTCTGTTTCTTGCTTCAACTGCCAGGCCACCTTCCCTTACTGTTTTACTGCACGGTGACATAATTGTCTTTCCCATGAGCATGTTTTGCTTCTATATAAAAGTTCTTTCTCTCAGCTTTATTCACGGGAACTTGTGAAAAATGCAAAGATGGTGAAGAAGAACTGGGGATTAACTTCACCAGAGCCTTCACAGATAGCAGCAATGCATATCCCTTTAGTTACCTGGAGCGTGGAAAGTTGAATCTTTCATTTTACTGCCTCTGGTAACATGGATCACAATGACAGAACCAATGGCACAAGACTTTTGCTTTCCTCATTCCAGTGTTTGACAACCCTCACCATAAGAAAGCTTCCTCTTGTGTTCAGATGTGTTTTAATTTGTGCACATTGCCTCTTGCCCTGCCAGTGAACACTGCCGTCATCAGGCATTTAGACAGATTACCTCCAGCACTGCTCTTCTCCGGCTCAACAACCGTGTAACATTTCTAATTTAAGACTCGGTACATCTGTTATACTGCTGTATACCGAGGTATATCAGTATACTGCTGTTAACTGCAGTCAATGTTTGGATACAAAATAGAAACTGTATTTCATTTTGACTCATTTATCTGAGGTTTGTGGAAATAATTCAGTGCTCTGTTTCAAAAGGTTTTCTGTTGTGATGTAGTAAGTCAATTCTTACATGGCACAGTAAGAATAGTTGCAAGTAAGAGATAAACTGACCTTAAAAAAATAAGCAAACAGTGTGTAATTATGGAACACTTTATAAACAAGTCTACAAATAGATTTATTCTAGATTATACGCCAAATCTTGAATTCTCAAACTGAGCATTTTAATATGCTCACTATATGGTTCACTAATAGGCATTACAATAACACCTGTACCACTCAAGAGCAAAATCAGTATTTTACTACAAAAATCTTATAAATCAGATTAAATCACTACTGTGAAATACTCTCTAAACTCAGAATATACAATACTGCAATACTTAAAAATAAACAAATAATGCGGTCCTCAAAATTAACGCATTTATAAGACAGTTCAGATCCTGCAAGCACAATAGCAAAAAAAAAATAAAATTAGAAAACGAAACCAATCAAACGATAATGCAGACCTTCCAAAAGATTCAGCATCATGGGGGGAAAAGATAATTACTCCACTGGCATTTTTTGTTTTTCAAATAAATGAGTACATTTTACAGTAAGCATGGACAGCTAGCATGGACAGAACAATGTCCTCAGAGGCATGAGGGTGCACGTCTTTCTCAATAAACTGGTATTCTATAAAGGCAGAGTGACTTGGTAAAATCTGGAGATGTCATTTAAAAGAAGCTATAAACTACTGGATTAGTTTTCCTTCAATACCTACCAAAAGCTGTCCAGCAAAGCAGATAAACAAAATGAAGGAAAGCAAGAGAAATGCAGCCCCAAATGAAATTCCAAGAATAGATGTTCTACAAGAAATAAGAAAACATGTATTAATTTATTTGTTACACATTTGTAGCATGATCTTTATTTGTTTATAATGCAGATAATGATACAAAGAAATACCAAGTTGCAATTTTCAAATATGAAAACCAAGGAAAAACAGTTTCAATTCTTACCAGAATGACAAGCCTTTTTCCTGCCATTTTTGATCCCACACATATAAAAAATGAGCTGTCAAAAATAACACCACTGAGTTTTGTTTTGTTTTTATTTTTATTTTTTTCCTCAAGGAATACTGGCTTTGGTTTTATCTCTAACTTTGCAAAATTATTATCATGGGTAGATACTAATTTTCATATAAATAATTTAAATGGCAGAGTGAATTAACAGCACCAAGGTTGTGTTTTATTTGCTTTTAAAAGGCTCTGTTCAAGAACCTTACTGCTGTATTTTTTGTAGTTGATATAAGAAGAGTCTGCTAGATTTACAAAATAATTTTGTCGTGGTAATGTACCTTTCCCTTAAAGGTAGGAAAAGAAACAGCAGGGAGCAATGATGTCCAGTTTTCAGTGTCTTGTAGCTACAGCCTGTGGCATCTGTCTTATCTGAGATACTACTGTGTCTCTGTCAACAAGGTCCCTAATTGCATGAATGGGTTTCATGAATTTAACACCTCTGAAACCTCAATTTTTTTTATCAAATTTGACTGGCTGGCCAGTCGATTCTGAAGCATCAGAGGACAGGCAGCATGATAGG
This sequence comes from Aythya ferina, assembly GCF_964211825.1. Classification (NCBI taxonomy): domain Eukaryota; kingdom Metazoa; phylum Chordata; class Aves; order Anseriformes; family Anatidae; genus Aythya; species Aythya ferina. The sequence goes on from NC_140297.1 coordinate 86,520,337, forward strand.
AAGGAAGACTAAACACCATGAAGAAAAGAAAAAAGAACAGATTTAAAATAATAATTAAAAAAAAAAAATTTAAAAATCATATAAAACAACTGAATAATCTACATGCTTCCTGAAATCATCCTTACTCAACATTCCTAATAATTCTTTTCATGTATACTATATAGTAGTCTATATGTAAATATATAGCTAGTCTAGCCAAAATGCTAGGACTCAGTAAACAGAAAAAGGGATACAGAAAGAATCTGTGCATGTATGCATGCTGCAGATGTGGAAATCTCTGTATATGAATACCACAGCAGAGCATAAGTGCTCCGCCAGGAACTATATGAGAGCTACTTAGCATGGCTGCCTAGGGAAAGAAGTAGTTGGACGTAATTACATTTAATGCATGCCAAGAGGAGATGAGAAGCTCTAGACCAACTAAGTTGTTCAAGGAAAAGAACCAGACATTGTCATGAAGACCCTCACCTGAGTGTCTACTTTCAGCTTTAACCACAGATATGGCATTTTTTGTAAAATTTGAAAATATCTCTCAGCTACTTTTAGCCCCAGCAAATATCTTATTTTAGCAAACATTTTTTTGCTAGAAATATCGGCATGATGATTTTGAAATAAACTTTATATCCCTTGCTTTTTCCACAAATATAATAAATACATTTTAAGCTAGTTCCCCCATAAACCTATGATTCAGAGTTAAAATATATTCTTAATAAAAGGATACATCTGTGTTCTTTAGAAATGATGTGAATTCAAATATATATATTTTTGAAACTCTAATACTAAAAATTTAGGAGTAGAACTCCATGTATCAGTTTCCTTGGATTATGTACAAATATTGGAAAAAAAATTTGATCCATTTTAATAACACTTATAGAAACTGTTTTAGAAAAAAATAGAAACTTCAAAAATGAATTTGATGCTTTATTGCTGTCATTGAAAGCAATTTATGAGCTTCCCTGCCAATCCTACAGAGAACCTCCTATATGCTAAGTATTCACCAATTTTTGTGTTAATGTGAACAGCTGGTGAATAACAAACAACTGGCAGTTCACGACATATATTCACCTTGAAATTATGTTTCCTTTAGAAATTATTTGAAAATCATTATTGCTTTTGAGTACATGTTCTCGGAGAATTTCTCATTAAGACATTACGTTTTACATCAACATACATAAAACTAGCTTCTTTCTACCCTATAGAATTGTAAATCCAGCAAGCAACGGAAGAGGTGAAAGAAAATGAATTAACTAACAGGCAGTCTTTTTTATTATATACATTATATACATTAGCACTCCTCCTCATATCTGTCCTTCAGTAAGATGCACGTTCCTGCATTTCAAACTATTGCTATACTTTCTCTGATGCAAAGCATACGGAAAAGGAAGTTGCACATCTTAGGAAATGATTCAGCCCAAGAATAGGCTTGTGAGATATGTTTGGAGTGCATCCTTGTAGAAGACATGAAGGTATTACTGAGAGAAACTTGAGAGCAAAGGAAATAAAATGAACATATAAGCTTATGCAGAGTACTTAATCCTGGGGCAACAGACAAGAACAGAAGTCTTTGTAGCTGTTTTGAATGTATTGTCACTGGTTGATGTTAGCAGGGTGGCACAAGAAATCACTTGGGAAAGTGAACCAGACTCTTAATTATTGGGACAAAGAAAAGGACTGGGGATAGGAAAAAAAGAAAAATGGTGGCTTAGAATCCAGAGGGGTGAGTACAAGGAAAAAATAGTTGTAAGCTTTTTTGCTCCCCACTCCCCCTTCTTTTCTGGGAACGACTTGCGTTGCAGTTGGGCTGAACTGAAAGAGTTCATGTTGCTCCTAGAAGGAGTGACATGGGATGAAGATGTTATAATGGGAAGCAAAACACTAAAAATTAAGAGCCCACATAAATAAACCTCATTTGATGAAGTGCACGAACATGTACTTACTTTTTGTCACTGTCACATTACAAAAACAATACAGGTCTTTACAGTAAACTAATTTGCCTTTATTGTGCCGAGTCATCAAATGAAGTCACCAAATGCATTCCATTGACTGATGTAGGTGAACTACTTTGTCAGAAGCATACTTGGGGTCCCCTAGGCAGTTAATTTTTCACCTGCCTCTTCCTGTGCTCCAAGAAATGCCCTCATTTCTGAAAGGTCTGTTCTCTACTACAGCACCTTGCTGGAACTCTGATGGGACAAGCCTTTACAATAACCTACACAGGGACAGAGTCTAAAACTGAGGAAATAACAAAAGAACTTCCAAGGCTTGAGATAGTTACAAGTCTAAGTGTCTTTCCATATTTTTCTGGTTTTATCAGTACAAATCTGTTCTGAATAATTAATTTTTATGAGGCAGTATGAGATTGGAAAAAAAAAATCTATTTGCACATACTTGTCTCTCTCATTGGTAACACTTTAATTGAAAAATAAAGATTCATTATGAAGATATAGATACTGAAAAATTGAGAAGAAAATGTATTCTTTCTACACTTCTGTAACTTTCAGGAAAATATGTGACCAATTGTACATGTACCTTAATAGGACATAAATTTCCTTAGCTTGCCCTGAAATTAACATTCATGTTTTCAACTTTTTGACCATAAATTCTCTTGAGGTGATAGAATCATAATGAAGCAATTACAAATGACAATTATAGAAGACAGTAATAATTTTGTACCTTTTTTTGGTGTCTAACAGTAGCCATTTCTTTTTTGATTTGGCTGATGCCATTGATGCATTCAATGACTATGCAGACTAACTGCACAGTGGTTTCTTTATTAGTAAAAAATCATGTAAGTGAATTTCATTTTGTTGTCGTCATTGTTTGATTGGTTGTTTTGGGTTTTGTTTTTTAATCAGATACAGCAGAAATAGCCAGTGATGGTGTCTTTTTTTTCTTTTATAACGTCTCAAATTTTACACATCTGACTTCAGATTAAGTTTTTAATTACATCCTTTTCTCTTGAGAAATACATTTGTGTCTGATTGGAATACCATGTTAAGGCCTAACCATCTTCAAGGGCTACAACAAGATGTCTGTTAGCTTGTCATGATTCAGAACAAAAGGACATAATTTATTCAAAATAGCAGCTTCAGAGAGAAGACTTGGAAAGAACTTAAATGTTGCCTCAAACAAAATCCCTACTCATATAGCACAATAAGTATTTGCTGGTCAATAGATAGGTATTTTCATCAGTTCAGCAGTCTGAATTTCAAAAAATAACACTATCAATTTCATGTCAGTTGACTTTTTCTCTAAATAAAGAAGGTGGGATTACTGTGAATTACCAGAGATAATTTCTGTCACCTGGTAAACAAAGAAGGCTAAAAAGCTACCAAAGGCCTGTTCTGAGGAAATGTCATGATCAACATCTGTGGTCACTGTAACATCACAATAAAGATTCCTTACAATACTTAAAACACTTGTTACAACACACTGTTTACTTGCTTAAATTTACATTAACTACTTTTTGTGAAGGGTTTTTTTGTTTTGTTTTGTTTTTGTTTTTTAATGAAAACACCACATCAGTTTCTAGACCCCAGGAAAAATAAAACATTAATAATTTCAGCCTTGCAATAAATGTCTCATGATCTTGGAGATATTACTTATGTATTTGCAACCTGCTGGATGTAACTCACTATAAGGTATCTCCAAATCAACTTTAAAGCAGCAGGTGGTATACCTGCACAGAAATCAATAATATTACACTGCTGCAAAACCAGATTAATGGAATAGTGGATCGATAAAACCCAATGACAGATGCAGTTTTTCTCTCTGTCTTCATTAAATCACCATTTAAAAATTCCAAGAATTTTTAGAAGAAAAAGGCTGAACAGAACTTTAAACTAAACTATAATGTATGGTGGTTGGGTTTTTTGTTTGTTTGCTTGTTTGTTTGCTTTTCTTCTCCTTTCTGGAAGGAAATTATGTTTGTAGCACTCGAGTCCATTTGATTTAAGTTACATTTGTGATGATTTTGTACAACATTTTTTTTCAATTGAAGAACCCCAAATTGCCACAAGAGTTACTAACTGCCTAGCATTTGCTCCTGGTGTTAATATTGCTTCTTAATTGCAAATGAGTAGAATAGCCATGAGTTCCTGGTTTACAGCTGTGCAGAAAAAAAAAAAAGCTTATATCTAATTTTTATAGGATTTTTAAAATAAAGGTTGAAAGTAGGAAAAAAAAGCAAAAGTGTTACTTTCATTACACTACAGAATGCTTTCATAAGACAATAAATAAATACACTCCAATAAGCAACTCAAGTAAAATTATAATATACTGAAGATAATTTTACTATCCAAAAATACAATTACGCACACCAGTGAATTTTCTGCTCTTCATTTTTTTTTAATTTGCAACACCCCCAGAGTTTTTCTGCGGAGTTGCAGACGTTTGTATAATACCTTGCTTTTCTGAGTTCCATTTTTGTGTCTTTTAAATTAACTCACAGAGCCCTTAAAGCTGAACGCCATTTGTGTTAGTAATATCTAATTTTACACTCTCGCTTTTACAATTTAATAAGCAGATTTATGAAAGGACCAAAATTAATTTACATTTCAGTAATGAAAATAATAAATCATATGTATCTTTTGCCCTGATGTTAAAAAGAGATCATGTAATATGCTTTTACAAGTTGTAGGACACTTTCCTTAGTTGAATATAGTTCCCAAGTGTTCACTAATTTCATGTATCTGATACATTTTAATGAGCTACACAATTGGTTCAAGAGACTTAATAAGGATACAGTAAAATGAGCATCTAACTACATATACGAAAGGTTATAAAGCTAAATTCATTTTCATGACTGAAATCAAAACACTAAAAACAGTCATAAGCCATAATGTTAGAAGGCACTAGTTAGATCCAAGTTTAATTTTTGTTGTAACACTAACAAAGAAGTTCCCTGAGTAAATTCCTGTACTAATCAAAATAAGAGTTTGTAAAATACATTCACTGTGCAAAAGGACAAATGAAATTAGTCATCAACTTTAATTTTGTGGTAACGATGCCTTAAGTCAGACTGAAGCATATGCTGCTTCAGGATACTGCTGAACTCTAGTGTCTTCGAGACATTAGAAACTAGTTGGGAAAACCTTTGCAAAGAAAACACTATAACGTCTGAAGAGAAATCTGTAAAACTTTATACATGTTATAAAATAAGTCTGCAGTATGAAAAGTCGATTTATAATGACCTAACAGTTCCTTCTGGCTTTGAATTCACATGTAAGTACTACAACACAAGACTAATCCATCAACTGATGTTATAAAAACTACTCCCAAAAGCACTACACAGGAGAAAATACTAGGTCTGAAGAAATACTGTATCACAGAGAATATACAGTGTTGGCTTTGGAAGCAATTGCTATAAAACTAATATCAACTACCCATTATATAAACAATCAACAGCAAAATTCCATTTTAAGAAATCTAATAATATCTTATTTATTGGAACTGTCTTCAATTTTTCTCAGACTTTTTAGAATATGCACAAATAGAAAGAACAGCTGATTTATATGTGCAAGTATAAAGTAGCTCACCATTTTTCCCATCATCTCATACAAATAAATTCTGATGGCAATAATTATTCCATCAATTGATTATATTTAGTTTTAAAAAGAGACACTTTACAAATAGTAATGCAATTTTTATGCAGAATAGAGCACTACCACCACAGTAATATGTTAAACAGAACTAATTAATCACAGCCCCAATTCTGCAATCCATTTCATCCCCCTTTTAAGCCCAATACTCACACTTATTTTACATATAGTTGTAGTCTTACAAACTTACAGGTTGTTTTACATTTTTTGCACATATGAATTTCATTACTCTCATGATTACACATCTTTAAATTCAAATAGAAAAACTAAAAATTTAAATAAAAATTTTATTAAAAATGTTTAATAAAAACTAAATATTTGACACCAACATTTGGGCACCAAGCTATGACAGTGTTTAAAATTAGAAACAAGCATAACATTGAACATGGCCTAAAATCCTCAGCTTTCTCTGTACAACTTCATTTCCATAAATTGACCTCTGTCATCTGACAATTCAAAAATGTTTTACTTATACATGTATGTATATAATATATATTATATATTTTTTTTACTTTAATAACCAAATAAACATAGGAATGAATACATGTTAAATACCACTTACTTTGGCAATACCAGAATCTGTACAACAAAAATGCAGAAGAATATGAGACAGGCACAAGTCACATAATACTTAAATGCAGGCAGAGTAGTTGCTCTATACTGGAAAAAGAATGAGTAAATGTTAAGAACACAATTTCCAAAGCAGATAAAACATCACCCAACTGAAATTCCAGTTAAAGATGCACATACGCGTATACTGATGTAAGCAACAGTAAATTTCATGTTGTTCAATGACTATCATATCCACTTACACAGGGGAAAGGATTATCATGCATAGTAGTGAATCCTCTCATCTCTTGAAGGACAGCTTAAATAGCCATGTGAAATGGTTTGCTTTTTCCCCTCCTCACATCAGGACTATCTCAAATTCATCATAAAAAATTTAATTAAAAAAGAAAAGTGAGAGCACTTTTATTTTTAAGAATGGCTGACCACGCTTACACAATTTCTCAGTCATTAATTCCCCAAATTGTTTTTCATCTATTAGTAAATATAAATGGGCTGAAGCAGTTATAAGGAACTGCAACTGACATTAATACATAGAAACTTCTGAGAACATGAAGCAACACAGTGTAAACTGCTACAGCTTTGTATAACATTTATTTTTCCAACAGCAGAGCTAGCAATCATACTGATATTTACTGAGGTTATGTTATATTACTTCAATGAAAATATTTTATCTCTGCATTAAAAGGCCTTATGTGTCCACTGATACTAGTAAACACTTGATATCAATGGGACAGAGTCAGTTTAATCTGTTTTGTCATGACACAAAAAACTATTTATGAATCTCTAATTAGCCTGTCTGGAAACATAAGAATTAACCAATGAAATATTTATTAGAAGAGTTGAGTTGTTCTGTTATTTGAGACAGATAAATCTAGGATCGAAACCAACAAAGTACTCAAAATGACCAAAGCACTGGTTCTAGTGAAGTTACTTACCCTACAGAAGTTGTTTCAAAGTCTAAGAGCTTAAGATTTGATTATTTAAAAAAAATAAAATAATACATATCAAAGATTATTTTCACAAAGTGTTCAGCACACAAACCTCATAAAATAGAAAGTGTGTGAGCTGTGCTTTCTAAATGCAAACATGCAGCTGTGTCTTTGTGCTTAGTGCCAAGTTCTGCCCTTCATGCTGGCGCACTGAACTTTATATGAACATGAAGTTCAGGTTAGTAACCCAAGAGCTCTTTTTCAGTTTTGAATTCTGTGAGATATTAATAGTAATTCTTGCTATATGCCTAACTGAATTCCAAGGCACCAATATGACTATGCTTGATGGGTATTCTTGCAGCAAATGTCATTGTTCCTCCTATTGAGTAAGTTTATTATATCTTGGTCTCTTCCAACAGTTTTGGACTTGGAGTTGCTGCTAAAATCTCAAAAAAATCCAACACACTTGTAAACTCATTTCACACTTCTCCAGCCATTTCTCAACAAAGTCAGGCAACTCACTCCTTAGGTTAAATAATTATTTCTTTATTACCTGCAGGACCTGAAAAGTTGCTGTTTAAATCAAAATCAAGCTTCCTACTGAGTTCTTTAAAGTCAAGATTGGACTAGTGAGTCATTAAAAGGCAGTGAAGAAAGATCTTAAAAAGCCATCTCTGAAAAGAACAATTAGTTTTGTGTCACACCATAGCATTCTACAGTCAAAAAGAGATTAGACTTCTACAGGGAGCATCTATACAGCCAAATAACTCAGCTCCCTGATTTTCTCCCAAGTCCCGATTCCCTCATTGTCTGAAGTGGTTTGCTCTCAAGTTCTTCTTTAGAATTAATCAGTTAGTACAGTCCACATTGAAATCTGAATGTGCTCCTATCTTTCATCCATTCAGCGCACTCTCTAAACACTGGGTGAAACCATAGCAGGTCTTGCCTCTTCTCTCTATACAGCCTCAACAAGTCTTGAAAGCTTTATCACCATAAGGCATTGCCAAGGTCATACAACACAGGCCTTTGGCAGCCTACCATAAGAACTCTATTCTGCTGAGCTGTGAGAGAACATTAAAATTCTTTCAGATGCTTTGAACTGAAAGACACCTGCAAAAATGATTTATTTTGTCTTTGGAACATATGTAGGACCCAGAGGATGTTTGCGCCTTTGATATGCAGTATGGTAGTGCTTCCCCTACCACTTTCTTACCAGGTTCACTCATTTATACAGCCATATGTGGTCAAACTTACCTCTTCCCTGAGGGACACCATAACTGCTTAGCTATTTGCTGTCTTATGCTTATTGGGAAGGGGAAAAATGGAGCTCTCTAGTCTTTCTGCTGAAGATGTGTCAGCATGTTGAAACACACTTAAGCTCCACAAGGCCATTAAACAACAAGAATAAAGGCCTGACTTCCTAGGCTAGTGGTCACAAGAGTCACCTAAAATGGAGGAAACCTTCATTTTGACCATTACTTCAAGGACTGCAAACAGTACCATTTACCTCACCTGCAAATGCGTCTCAAACATGTTTTATAAAATATATTAGTCATAAGAACATTTACTGTATTGCATCCAAGACATCCTAGGCGTTTTTCTTAAATAATATTTACAGTATTGTTTCTCTGAAATGACTGTGAGCATCAAGTGCATATGAAGAAAACTAATGATAAACTGAAATTATTGCAAGACTATTGCTACTAGAGGTGGAGTCTTTGGGACATGGCAAAAGGAAAAAAAGAGAAATGGTTGAGTTTGATAAATGCCTTTCAAGTATGTAGGTAATGGAACATAAGAATTTTTTGCTCCAGTTACACCAAATCTGGATCATCAAACCTCCTCTCACCTCTATGTGTACCACTCTGAAAAATTCAAGAAATTCTAGTGAACTGCAGAGCACCACAAAAATTGCCCTGCGACATGAAAGCAGTGCGTAATATCATACTCAAAACATTTCTACTGCAAATGAGGTAGAATATTAATCATAAGTTTTAAGCAGTTCTCATTGCAGGAGGGGTGCTGTGGCTATGGTTGCTTACAAAAGCAAGGTACACAGGCCTCACTTAGGATCAGGCAAAGAAGGAATCCATTGTGAACTTGCAGTGAAAATAACTTACTTCTTTTTCCAGAGTCTTATTGTAGAAAAGAAGTGATATTCTTTGAATGTCTTCAGATTTAAGCCACTGCCTAGAAAAGGAAATATAAAACATCATAACTGATACAAGAATCAAGTAGTCCTGTCTTTTTATATCACTGAAATGCAGTAAAACAAGAAAATAACTGTGAAGAAAGCAAGTTCTTTTGTCTTGAAACTTATATGGTGAATTGCACTGAGAGTAGAAAAGGATACTACAAATCTCCACTCCATTTACATGTAGATTTCTATTGTTAACGTACATATCAAACAAAAGTTCATATGAGCCATTTTTCTGTGTATCATTCCCAAAGACAATCAAGGGAAACATTTACATGATACAATTCTCACACTGACATACCACTGGTATCCAAAATACCATAGTACTACAATGTGCAGAATAGAACCTGAGATAAAATGAAATCCTTTGCAAGTTACTTATAAAAAGGATATTGTTACAATATGCAAGAATGGCAGGCAAATTATACTCCTATTTGAAAAGAGAAATTAAAAATTATTATTAAAGAAAGGTGGAGTGATTTTGTCTTTGAGATGTATTAGTATATGGACTATGACCATGTACTCTAGAGGTAGATTTTGACCTTTTTACTGATTATAAGGACTTCTTCCCTGCTCAATGATGAGAAATACAGAATAGAACAAGTACTTGCAGTGAAATGACAAACCTATTTTAAAAGGAGTGAATCTTGACAAAAGCTTGATATAACTTTTAGAAAATCAAATGTTCTAATATGAAAGTCCACATTTATTTTAATGGACACTTGAAAAGAAACAGAATATTAAAATTTCAAGAGGTTACATTGCTTCAGTCTCAAGGGGACTAAACAAACTTGAGAAAACTATTTAAACACTCTACTTCTGTGAACTTATAATATTTGAGCTTGAACACTAATAACTGGGCTTGAGATTTTTTTTGCAACCTTTCCAGCAATAACTTTAAATTAGACTCTAAGCTACTACTGTATCTAATGCCTTCTAAATAAAAGGGAATGTCTCAGTTGAGAGACTGCAATGCAGACGGATAGCAGCAATGAACCACAATGGAAAACATCCTAAATTAGAATCTCAGGAGAACAGGAGAGGAGAAAGTGGGTTGTAAGCTATTAGTTTTGACTTGTGAATTCTAAAATATTTGTCTCCTTGCCTGGGAGACTCCTTCTGTTCCTATCCAATCAGTTTCAATATAAAAAGGTGAAAACATCTTCAGTACAAAATATGTTTAATTCAAACATATTTTCCAGTTTGATCCAAAATGCCTCACATTTATGTCTGATTGTAGCTAGGATTGTGAGTAGAAACAGGTAGGACAGGCTGTTGTACATATAGCAACATTTTGTTGAGGTCCAGCTGTAGTCTTCTACAGAAAAAAAGTCAGTCAGAATCTCCAGGAACCAGGAAGAAAGAAAAAGAAACATGACATCTACCGCAGAAGGGTGAGCAAGACTCAGACAAAAGGCTCTGTGGGATTAAAAGCAAATAAGTAGGCAAAGGAACAGCCAGAACTGAGAGAAAGCAGGAGAGCCAGCAGAAGGATTCAGTAGGAACTAAGAGGTCTGAGATGAGGGACAGAGTGCAGCAGAGACAAATAGAAGTAGAGAATAAGCATAGAGAATAAGCAAAGGTAAGGGCTTTTTGGCATAGAGACAAGGCTGCAAAATTCTGCCTGACTCCCTGATGAGCATAAACCGTACCAAAGTATCTGCAAGGATATGGGAATATGCCACCTGGGAAGCTAAACATCAAATTTGTTTTCAGATTCTTTTGCAGTTCAAGGATCAACACAGACAGACACTTGACTTCTACCCGTATCCACAGGGGCACCTGGTTAGGCCCTTGTCTGGTAGACAATGTGTGTGCAGATCACAGCAGCCATTGTGACTTAGACAAAAAATAGAGAATGTGTCTCTTTAACAAAGTAACCTATTTATCAAATAGCAAAATAACTTTACTTTATCTTCCTCTAGGAATATATTTAGATTACTGTCTCTCCACCACACGTTCTGCAAAAATCCCCTAACCACCAAGCATAACAAAGGCTTCTCAACCCCTCCTGTGCACTTCATGCACTTCACAGCCAGGAACACCATGTTCAAGGTGCTGGGAAAAGAAACACTGGAGAAAAGTGATGTTACACCCTTACAGCTAAGGCACTCAGCTGACAGAGAGAAGCTGAGCATATGTATCTTTAGTACTAACTGTTAACAACTGGGCAAGCAATGTCCAAAGACCCACATATAATGACCATTCGCTTGTGACCAGTTACTTTTTCCAGAGAATGACACCGGGTAAAGAACCATGATGGGGATAAAAGAGTCAGACCTTGCTGATAGGCCAGGATCAAAGAAACAATGGCTCTGTACTATAAATGTTCTTTTTTGTTGTTGTTGTTTTGTTTGTTTGTTTGTTTTTTGTTGTTGTTGTTTTGTTTGTGTTTTGTTTTGTTTTGTTTTGTTTTTTTAATTATTTTATGCATTTTCCTAATTAAAAATAAAAGCAAGATTAAAAGAATAGTAACTTTCATATCGTATTTTATGTGCTATAATGTTTTTTCTTCTTTCAGCCATAGACCCATTTGTTATACAATCCAAGCTTTACACTTAAAAACACATAAAAATACAAGTTGCCTCACAGATTTTCTTGAATATTTGCTTTTTTGATTTACAGAATGCAAAAAGTTTAGCTTTAAAACCACTCCTTTAGTTTAGCTGATAATAGTATTTTCCTTTTACAGCTGAGAAACAAGTAAAAAAGAAGCAAAATTACAAAACAACAAAAAAGTGACTAATTTAATGTCCCAGATATGTGACTTTTTTTTTTAATCTGTTTTTTTTTTTTTTTCTTTTCTGAGTACTTAGCATTCACAAAGTTAAAATATTATTTAATTAACTTGCTGTTTGGGGAATAAACACTTTTGATATATTTTTTTTCATATACCCAATCAAATAATCTAGCTTAAGGGATTCATTCATCAAATTAATAGAGAGGGAGGTAGATAATTCAATTTTGGAAGGTGGCATTCAGCCTCTTTGATCTGTGAGATCATTCCTAACCCATCTGCAGTTCCCTGTGTAATTCACAAAAGAACTGAAACTTTTGCAGCAATTCATTTTATCACACAAACCTTTTTTATCCTTAAGTTTCTCTGAATTTTATGTACTAATTAGGTAAGATACAGATTCTTTGAGATAAAAGACGGTGTGATTATGATAGAATCACAGAAGTGTTGAGGTTGGAAGGAACCTCTGGAGATCATCTGGTCCAACCCCCTGCTCAAGCAGTGCCACCCTAGAGCAGGTTACCCAGGGAATAACTATAGTTTATCTTAATGCATACATACAAGATATTATACTTTTGACATCAGACTTTCATTTTAAAGCCCAATTATCAGAGGAAGTGTACCTAAAGACACAGAAAAGCTGTCAAAAGTTGTACAACTGTTTTAGGCAAGTATAGCATAATCAGAAAGGCTTTGCCTACCAGATGATCTCTTTCACTGTATTCTTTGTATGACCTATAACTATCAATAACATTTTCTATAAATAATAACTGAAACATATTATATTTTCCTAACACCAAGCATCTTTTAACAGGACTATCAGATTGAAAAAAAAAAAAAAGACATACGAACATTTAATAATTAGGTATATATTCAGCTAATTAGGATTCTGAGAAACAGAAATAGGGGGGAAACATGCATTCATCACAATTATGAATTCACATTTTTGAAGAACAATTCCCTTATTTCATCAGACAAAGAAAAGAAATCTGACCATTTATTTTGGACTGTTATTGATTTTTCTCTCAGTCTTATCTATTTGCTAGCAAACAGAGAACATCAATACCGCCTCCAGCACTTCCTAGGACACAGAAGCAATACATGCCATGTTGCCTCCCCCAACAATTTCAATATGCCATCAAGCACAGCCTTGTCTAAGAAATCAACCAATCAGCTGAAGCAAAGAGTACTAAAAGTTTAGGGAAAGTTTCTAATTCTGTGGAGATGTTTCTGTGACAATTGTGAAGCATCAATTTTCACATCACTCTGATTCTTGAGCCAGCTACTTTTTGTGTCTTAATATCACTTCTCTCAGATGAGAGAACTCAGTAGAGTTACAGCTATGAATGTACAGATATCTACAGTTATGGAGCCAAAAATCCCTTTGCCATGAAAATCAAGGCAAGACAAAACTCTGGTCGCACCATGGTTAACGTGAACCCATTTAGCATAAAGTGTTACTGTACAGCCTATCTTCACAGTCTGCAGAGCTTCCTATCCCAGTAGCAGTGCTACCTTTACAGTTTCAGACCACTGTGTGCATGTGAGAGGGCAAAATAGTAAATACTACCCTCTATTACAGATGTATGTGAAGGAGACAACAGAGGATACAAACATACTTTTGAGCATTGATTCCATCAATGGCCTGAATCATCCTCTCATTCAGCTCCTCCTCAAACCTTCTTTTCTGTGATTTTGTTCTGAAATGAAAAATGTGGGAATTTACTTTGGAAAACCATTACGTTGTTAATGAACATTAAATTTAAGGAATGGAGTGACAAATGTGCAACATTTCTGATAATTGATGTTAGTTTCCATAGGCTTCAGACGCACTGAACCTCATAACAAGCTCTTGACAGAAACAGCATAAGCTAATACTCCGTGTCTGTCCTCATTCCTGTCCCCATTCACCTCCATTTCTCTCCCCTTCCTCCCCCCCCACCTCCTCCCAACCAAACTAAAATAAAATAAAAATCTAGAGAACAGCTGTTAGGGAGCACTCAAAAAAAACTACTGTAACAAAACTTCTTTCTTCTTCAAAAAAAAGTAAGCAGTTCAGAATATTCTGGTTGAGGGGAAGTCCTTCATAATGTTATGAATTCATGGAAAACAATAGGAATGTGCTGAAATTCATACAACATTTCTTGCAGTTATTTTAAAATATCTTTGTCAGGGTTGTATGATGAGCAATAATGTGCTAGTGCATTGTTGCATAAGCATTCTCTACAGAAAGCCTGTGAACTCTTCTTTTCTTGGAAATGTTTTTAATAAGAAAAATGACCCCCAAATCTGAAATTAGTTTCAGCCATATGCCACATTCCTCTTTTTATAACTTATAACACAACTGCAATGAAAAAAAAGGTCTTTTCTTTTCACTGGACTCAGCATGAACCCAGCAGAGGGTTTGCCTTCACTAACATGTTACTGCAAACATCATCAGTTCTTCCAGCAGCTGTGCTCTGCTTAAAACCATAATATATCAAATATTGCCAGATTATATTTCTGTGTGTTGAAAACTTAAATCCAATGTTTACTTAATAACAGTGTTTTATAAGAAGTAAACTTTCAGTTCTGAAATTTGACTCTTCGCTTACCAAAATTTTCTTACCCTACAAACTGAAACCTGTTAAAGGTAGCACAGACCTTCTTCTACATCAAGCTTTTGGGTTATTTCCCAATAACTGATAACCTGTTGTAGGATTCACATTCATATAGAAACCATAGTAGTGTACTTTCAGTAACTTAAAAAAAAAATTAATGTCTATTCAGTGCTACAGAATTTAGGTAAATAATTGCTCACAACTCATTCTTCACGTATGGAACAATCTGCCTGAAAGGAATAACCAGACAGATGAGGTTACGTAATTTAATCACACTTAATTTTCTTGGCAGATCTCTAACAACATAAGAATATAATGTAACAAGGTAAGATTTGCCACAAATGGAAGACTACAGTCAGGCTTCAAAACCCACCTTTTGATATTCTAATAAAACACTGATTTTCAAAGTGCTTATTATCATTTCAGCTTCATCCTCTGGGAATGACTAACTAGCATTATCTAAAATCTTATTTATACACCCCAGTATGGAAAGAAGACTCTAGTAATTGTTTCTAGAAACTCCCTCCAACAACATGCTATCAAGACACATGGTAACATTTCACAGAATCACAGAATTTCTAGGTTGGAAGAGACCTCAAGATCATCGAGTCCAACCTCTGACCTAACGCTAGCAGTCCCCACTAAACCATATCCCTCAGCTCTACATCTAAACGTCTTTTGAAGACTTCCAGGGATGGTGACTCCACCACTTCCCTGGGCAGCCTGTTCCAATGCCTCACAACCCTTTCAGTAAAGAAGTTCTTCCTAACATCTAACCTAAAACTCCCCTGGCTCAACTTAAGCCCATTCCCCCTCGTCCTGTCACCAGGCACGTGGGAGAACAGACCAACCCCCACCTCGTTACAGCCTCCCTTGAGGTACCTATAGAGAGCGATAAGGTCGCCCCTGAGCCTCCTCTTCTCCAGGCTGAACAAGCCCAGCTCCCTCAGCCGCTCCTCGTAGGACTTGTTCTCCAGGCCCCTCACCAGCTTCGTCGCCCTTCTCTGCACCTGCTCAAGCACCTCAATGTCCTTCTCGTAGCGAGGGGCCCAAAACTGAACACAGTACTCGAGATGCAGCCTCACCAGAGCGGAGTACAGGGGGACGATCACTTCCCTAGCCCTGCTGGTCACACTGTTCCTGATACAAGCCAGGATGCCGTTGGCCTTCTTGGCCACCTGAGCGCACTGCTGGCTCATGTTCAGCCATATTTGTACCTTTTGGATCTATTTTGGAGTGAAATACACTTTTTATGACAAGGCTAACTCAAGTTCTTTTGAGATACTGTCCAAACATAAATGCTGGGTGTTAAAGCCAGAGACTGCGTTTATTAATATCATGCATATTCAGTCAAAATTTGTTCAACTTCTGGAATTTAGAAATATTTCATGTAATTGCATATCTCCCCAGTAACCTGTGTTTTGTCTAGGAGACATTTACCAAGCAGAGAGATGGGGAAGGAATAGACAGAATGACTTGTCTGCATAACCAAAGACAATAAAAATACCAACTTTTAATGGTTTTCTCAAACTACTGTATGGTATTTGTGATGTTTCTTATAATTCTGAGGGAAAGACATTATCGGGTCATTAAAATAAAATTTAACCATTTCACATTCCTGACAGTGCTAGGCTTGTTTTTTAAACAGCAGTCATTCTTCATTTAGAGACTGTGAGTATTTTTAGCAAAAGAGATCAGTTCAGCCCTGTGTGTACTGCAAACACACTACAGACTTTGAAACAATCAAGTACAATGCAAATACAAAGCAATTAACAAAATGCACAAAATGTGCCTTTTAGTACATATCTTACATGTTGTAACACAAATTATTAGAAGCCCTTTCCAGCTTCTGTTTTCTTCCCCAATCTACGTCTCCTCTCTGAATTTTCCTGTACATAATTTTCTCCACACTGGAAGAGTAATTGTGTTGTTAGGAGAAATGAACAGTAGGCCACTGACACACTAATTCAGAATAATTCTATTTGTTAGTAGGAAGTGCATTCACGATTCTTAAGTAAAATATCTGCAAAACCTGTTTTCATAGCCCTTCTATATCTAAGAGACATGAGCAGAAAAAAATCATCTGGATGAGAAACGACCCTCTATGTTTGAAAGTATGCCTTATATCTCTGTGAACGCATATGGATGTATGTGTATATTTATATGTAATTTATATAAGTGATTTTTAAAAATGAATTTACCTCTCTCTGCAACGCTGAAAATGATACTGCCCCATGGGAACATCCTGAAAAAAAAAAAAAGTACAAAATACCCATTAACCATACTATAAAACACTTTGACAACATAAGTAATGCGAATTCACTTTAAAAATACTGTTGAAAACAGGGTCAAGTAAGGACAAAAGTTTCCAATACAAACAGTTCTGGCATTAGATTAAAACTTTCTAAAAGAAAAATCTAGCCAAAGGTGAAGAGGGAGTGATCTGGAGACAAGCTGACCTATCGTAATAAACAATAAATTACTAATACAACCACCTGAATCCCAAAACGTTTTTCTTTACTAGAAAGTTACTGCTTCAAAGTCAGCACTGTTGCAATATAGCCCAAACTCCTGCCAGCTTCAGAAAAAAAAAAAAAAAAAGTTACGTGTTTTTGAACAAACAGACCCGAGTAGCCAAATACAGGCAATGGCCATTATTATTATTGATGAACAACAACAGCCATCACAACCACATTTAGTTTGTGATTAATAGCAATGGCTGAGTACTTTCAGTAATGAACATTTCACAATCCACATTGTTATGCACTGCATTTATTGAACAAGATCGGTTAGGTGGCTCAGTCCTATGTTCCCATATAAAATGGAAACAGAAGTTAAAGCCAATGTTGAAAATACTTAGAATTATCTTTACATTTGCACTTTTTAGAAGTAGAATATAGTGCAACGTTCAAGCTACAGACTGACTGTGTCATACTGACAGCAGTAAGATAGTGTTAGCAAAATTAAAAAGAAACTTTTCCATTCAATGTCAGAGATCACATGCAACATCACGCTATAGCACTGTGAAACTCAGGCCATTAGCTATAGCTTATGAATCGTTAGTGCACCTTCAAAAGGTCAGTGTTACAGTGAGTACGGATTTAGTTTCTAGAGAAGTCTTATAAAGTTTACTCCAGATACCACAGGTATATTCTAACTTCATAGTGTTTGCTCCAGGTTTGGCCATGTTCCAAAGGTAGTATGTGGCTTAATAGCCATTAAATCTCAGGGAATGTCTCTGTATCAATGGCATCTCTTCCCAAAGGTGTTGTACTCTAGCTTTATGTTCAAAACGGATTTTCACAAGGTGAACAGCAACCACTCTATATACTGTGATTGGCATAAGCTTACAGGGCAAAACTGTGCACTTAGTATATATGCTTGATTCCTTGTGACTCAGAGATGTACTAATAGCAAGATATGATTCCTTAGAGCCCAATCCAAAACTCACAAGCCAATGAAAAAACTCCCAGCAGCATTATAGGGCTTTTGCCCACTACAAACGCATGAATCTTGCTCTATCAGAAATAACAAGGTATTTAGCAGTGAGCACCTTTTTCCTTTCAAATATTGCTAAATTGTATGAAATGACATAAGTAGGCCCCTACTGTTGTGCTAATCTTGCCGTTTTCAGTGGTCATGCTGTCCCTGTGGTGCAAGTGTGCAAATGGCTTGGCTGCTCCCCAAGATTCCAGGTACCGGGTCATGCGGACAGAAGCTCTCATTTTGGCCCCATCAAGAGTATGTCGAGGTCTAATGTGGTGCTGAGGACTTCGCTTCTCTCCCTGGTTGACAGAGAATAAAAGGTGATATCACACTTGGTGTTCATTACCTTTTGAGGCACTAATGCATCATCTGCTACCACTTACCTGCACACATAAGAACTTAAAAATGGAGACATGATAAAAACCCGCAACTCTTAATTACACTTCTGGGAAACATCGGAGACATTTCTGAAGAGTGGGAAAGATTTGCAATGCAAACATTATATATTTGGAAGAATTAGTAATAGCTCTGATCAATATATTATGGTACTGAATTATTCAACTAAAGAGATTAGTGGTCCTGCTCAAAAATAACTACGACTGACCACAAAGTAGAAATACTACTAACCTTAGGATTGATTACAAAGTAAGTCTTAACATTGTGCTCTTTCAGATATGGGTCCCTCACATCACCATCCCCATCTTCCACTTTGTATGCTCCATTCAAATGTGCCAAGGTGACTGAAGTGATGTGAACGCGGCTGAAATTATATTTTAAAAGAATGACAGAATCACAAATACTGATCAAAAGTATGATTGGAACCTGATCAACTTTTTTTTTTTTTTTTTAACTAGCTTTTAGGTATACTTTTGATGCATGCCTTACTTCATTTACAATCTCTAATCTCATTTTCAGAAGTTTTAATGGGCATAAATCTATTCTGTCCACAAAAATACTTCTTAAATCACAGGAAATGCTATGTGCACTTTTTTCACTTTTTTTTTTTTTTTTTTTTTTTAAAGACAGCAAGCACTAAGAATTATTTGAGGCTTCTTCATGAGGTTTGATGACCAAAGACATGGTACTTACACACTTCTCCACAGAACAAAAGCCCACGTGTACAAAGGCTAACAGAAAAGCCTCTTACCCTGGGACTCCTCCAGCTTCCATGTGATTTGCCAGAGTGACATCATGCGACCACACATCGTACTGCCACTTCTGCAGCCCAATAACTCCGCAGAGGACGTTCCCAGAGTGCACTCCCACACGCATATTAATATCAACCCCAGTTGCATCTCTCACTTTCCTGTAATTGAGGAGAAAACCTGAGTGAATAACATGGCCTTCATATTCTTTTATTTTACCAGTCAAATTTACAGTACGAATGTTGGTACCATTTATTTCTTTTTAGCATTGGCTCCATTAGTTTTGTGATAATTTTTTATATATTACCTTTAATATTATCTGTACTTACATATATTTGTAGAAAACACTAATTCCCAAGTCTGAAGTCCCTTTTACAGGCATCTGAAATTATTTGGTGGGACTGAATTATGTAGTGGACAAGTTCAGTCTTACAGTAGAATCTAGGGAATATTTTTCTAAAGGCAATTGGAGAGCTGGAACTACTGTTACAATAACTACTATCTGAAGAGTCTCATATCTAGGGTAGGGACAGGCTTTCTCCCATCTTTCTTCTCTCAGGTACCATCAGTTTTGTATGCCTGCTTGCAAATGGTTCTGCTTTGAGAGGATAGATGAGAAATGCAGTACTTGAAGATATACTGGCAGTGACTCATTCTGTTTTGGGGAATATGAGCCCCATATTGACAGTGCCATTCAGCCTGTCGAAAACATGGGCTCAACAACCTTCCACGTGCTTGGTGAGTGCCCCACCCCATAAACAGTTAAGCAAAAGGTGAGAGGCCACTCTTGCTTTGACATTTCTAGTGACTTGAGACAGAGATAAGTTATCTGTTCAGCCCAATCCAAATCACAGAAGAGCCCTACAGATACGAAAGGTTTTAACCTTTCCAGAAGAGAGGTACTTCTGAGTCAAAGGTGAGTGACTAAAGTAAAAATAAATAAATAAATAAATAAAAATAAAATAAAATAAAAAAAACATTTTCAGACATATGTCATATGGGTAACTAGCTATATATGTAGAGAGTTTTCTAATTAATTCATCTGTCTAGTTCTAAGTTCTAAAGAAACAGGAAGATCACATTTCTCTGTAACTTAACTAGATTTATGTATTTAAGACTCAACTCATGCAGACCAAATTACAGCCAATAACAAGGAACATGCATCTTAGGAGAATTCAGCGTGTTGATGGAAGCAACAATAGAATAAGAAACCCAACTGGCTTTTGAATATGGGTCTACTTCATAGTTTTAGCAACATCTTCAGTTTCAAGGATGACACTCATCAACTCTGTGCCTTCCAAATACAGAACTAAACTAAAAGAGAACTATTTCTCTTCTACTTTGAAAGGGACATGGAACTTAAGAGGCTTAATTCGATATGGTAAATGCTACTTTGAAGCACTACTTCTCAAGCTCTTTTTCTGGAAAATGAAAATAACAGGAGCATGAAGTGTTCTGCTAAACTGTGTTTTGAAGGTATTAAAAAGAAAAGAGAGCACTTTTTTTTTTTTTTAATTCCCTCAGTCTCTATCAAGTTTTATAGGTATTTCTGCTCACTTTGCCATTATACACTGCTCTCCTGGAGCTGACACGCTTGGAAGTGAAGTGCTTGTAAATGACCTTTGTAATCAGTCCACAAATGACAAACATAACTTTGAATGGAATGTGATGAAATACAAGCTTAACGCTCTTCATAAAAAGTGTTTTACAAAACTGGTTAAAGAGGAAGGGGAACATTTATCCTCTAGGAGTGCTTTTCCAAAGGCTGCCCTTCCATATTCAGCAGAGCAAGTCATAAAGTCTGTTTCCCATAAGCTCTCAGGAGTTAAGGAGGAGAGCTTTCAAACTGGTAAAACAACCTCATCCAATAGTTTATTTCACTTTCAACTCTCTAAAATTGAACTAATTTCACACTAAGAAATTGAAGACAGACTTTGAGAATCTGAAGCAGAGAAATGTCAATTAGAAAGCCTCCAGACAGAGAAGGGGATGGAATAAGGGCTGAAGGAACACAGAACAAACATATTTTGCCTTGAGAGATAAGCTTTAGCTTTAAAGCACCCAATTTAGGTGGCCAGCTCTCAAATGCATCATCGGCACCTATTGCTTGGTAAGGTGAGCACTGCACTCCTGGGCAAGCAGGCTGCTGACTATAAGAAACATTGACTGGGTTTGTTCCAAGATAGGACAGAGAAGTAAAGCAATTAATCAACGGTACCATTTACAAGTTTAAATGGAAACAATCAGTAGCCTAGCAAGGCTGAGTTCCTCAAAATGGAGCTACATCATTAGGAAACATGAATGAATAAAGTGTTTTACTTCAGATCATTTGACTTGATATAATTAATTTTTTTACCTCAGCCAGAGATAAGAAAGTTCCTCAGAACTGGAACTGGAACTATATTCAGGTGGTAAAATCTATACTGAACTGTTACCTAAACAGCAAACTGCTGTATTTCAGTAGCATGCAATAATGGTTCAGTTTGCACAGAATGATGGAATGTAATAGAAAGTTGTATTTGACAAAAAAGCTATTTTAGATGAGTAACTCCAAAATATATTGAGCGATACACTTTCAACAGCAAGAGTACTGCTACTTCTAGTTTTAGAGGCCACAGAAGTATTTCAGGAGATGATTCCACACAAACATGCAGCAATCACAAAATAAAATATGGAGTTGAATAATAATCAGTATTTTTTATTCACCTGCAGGCTGCAACACTTGACATAATACTTTGAAAATATTTCAAAACATGCGGTACTCATTCCTCACTTCTTACAGATATGTAAATAGGATTTGATATTCCCAGGCACCAGGCCCACACCCATTGTGAATTCTTATTACAGTAATAAAGTTAGATCAGAATGTGCTATACAACTAAAAGATAATTTTCTAGACTATAAACTTGTTCTTACCAAGGTGGACCTCAACATCCAGTATTAGCAATGAACATAGATGTTAACAACTTGGGCAGACCTTCATTTCAAAAATAAATAAGTTATGAAGTCATGAATTGTGACAAATTGAAATATTGCTCTTTTGATCTCAAGCAAAGCTTTGCTTTGTGATGTGCAAAATTATACTTCTAGATCTTTTGGAAGGGCAATTCAGGGCTTGAGCTTTGCGCATTGTTTTTCTTTTTGCCTGTAACCTTCCATTTTTTTCTCCAAAGTAAAAAAACAAACAAACAAACAAACAAAAAAAACAACAGCAGGTTGACCAGAAACTGTGTGTGAATGCTTTTAGCTCACATCTATCACACAGCACCTAGATCTTTTGAAATGTAAACCAGAAAGCTCTAATTTTCACTGAAAGCCTGGGATAATAAAAGATGTGGTTAAAAACTAAAACAAACAAAAAACACACAAACTGGGGCATCAGAACGTATGGACAGGCTCTCTTTTACCTACTGCTCCAACACTGAAGTGATGTCAACTTCAATTTCTAATTTGTTAGAGAAGCAATTAATTTAATTATAATAATGCTGTTCTTTATAGCTAAAAAAAAAAAAAAAAAAAAAAAGAGAGAGAGAAAGAGAGAGAAAGCATCCAGTGAAAACAACTGAGAGAACACCTCAATCTGTAGATTTAATGCTAGCCAAGTAGAAGTACTCAAAGTACCATAAAAAATAGATTCCTTTGGACACAGTGTAAGGTACAACCATATCTAAATGAAGAAAAATAATTTTAGAAAATGCAGCAACCTGGTATTTTTTTTCTGTACTGTGTTCATTTTTACAAAACATTCCAAAAGAAAGGAGATCAAAATCATAGTTTAAACAAAATACCACACCTTTGCAGTGAATACCTGAAGGGAAAAGAACCAAATTTCCGTTAATAACATAGCCAGTACAGTAATTCCTCTGGATCAAATCACAAGACCAGAAAACCAAAATGAGCCAAGTCCTCTTGTGACTATAAATACCCACATATGAGGGTAGTACTTATGGATCCAAGGAATCATTTTTGTATGTCTATTTAGTTAATCACTGGGATGACCTTGATCAATGCAACTTTTCCATTTCATCATGAAGTACAAACCACACATATACCTCACAAGTTTTAAAAACAAAGTCTAAACTTTGCTAAACTTTGTGTCAAAAAGCAAATCATACAGGTGACTACCAAATACCTAGACCTCCACATGATATATATTTTTGCAAAGTGAAGGCCACCTAGATGTACTGTAATTTTAATCAAAGGCAACCACTTTTCTACAGATAAGATATTTTGTCATTAATGATACCTGTTGAAAGCAACCATTTACAATATTTTAACTCCCAAAAGATAAGAGATTCAGGTATGAATTATAGATAGTGAATTATCTGACTTCAGAAAACAAAACAAAAACACAGAGGAATAAGATTTTTATTATCCTTTCCTGTTTTTTTGTGTGTTTTTTTTTTTTTGTGCGTTTTTGTTTTTTTTTTTTTTCTAAATAAGAAAACGGAATCAAACCCTTGCTTAACAAATAATCTATAATATATGTATCTGAAGTCTCTGAATTGGTAGGTTTAGGACCCTTCAGTTTGATGTGCAGTCATCCAAATAAGGTTTAAGTACCTTCATGCTGAAATGTGTCCAGCTTCAGTAGCAGAACTCATCAAAGGCAAGTAGCTTAGATGAGAATTATTTCTATGCTGCACTGAGAGTTCAGATAGCAGTCAGGTGAGGAGAGATGAAGGGAAGTAAAGCTGTCCTTTTGCATGACTTCTTTGAAGTCCCATCATCTTCAAAACCGCTACAGTTCCCTAAAATCCGTTCCCAATCTACTACTCAGTAAAAAGCTAGAGGATTCCTCAAGTATGTCTTAAGCTGTATCCTCAGATGACTTACAGAGCTGACCCATCAGCTATAACCATTTTTCTTTTTCTACTTTCACAATCACATCAAGCCTCCTGTAATTACCTGAGTTACTTGAAATAAGTTGCAACTTCTATTTCAGAAGCAATCACATTATGATTCTCACATACCTTGTTCTGTTTTATGCATCAAAGACAGAACAAGCACAATGATTATGGGAAAGAAATAAGGGACAAATATAGGAATTCACAAATCCAAAATGCTATTGAAAAGCACAGAATTCTAAATGGTGCCTTAATGCCCAACTGAAAGAACTTTTACAGAAATTCTTTTCTAAAAGAATTAATTAAAGAAAAGTTGAAACTAAATCTAAACCTAGGTCTAAGAAGCACATCTTAATGATTATGTAACAAAATGGAAGATAGGCCTCTCAACCCAAGATTCAGCAAGCTGTTAGACATCCTCAGTATGTGTGTTCAGTATCACTCTGCAGTCTGAAGGCTTGAGGCATTTTAGCAACATTTCCTCTGTGGAAGAGCAACCACTCCTGACCATCACAATTCGAAACTCAATAGAAACCAGGAGCTCTGGCCTCTCACAGAGCCACTTGGCTAACAGGTGGGTGGCAGCATCATAACTTAACAAAAAGCAGAGCTTTCCTAGTGAGTGATGTCTATTGGTATATTTATCACCTCGTTATCACAGAATCACAGAAATACCATAGAATCACAGAATGGCTTGGGTTGGAAGGGACTTTAGAGATCATTTAGCTCCAACCCCTCTGCCATAGCAGGGATACCACCCACTAGATCAGGTTGCCCAAGGCCCCAGAGACCTCCAGTCCAACTCCCACTTAAAACAGGGCTAGTTAGAGCATGTTGCTCAGGGTTGTACCAACTGGGTTTCACTTATTTTTCCAAGGAAGAAGATTCAACAATGTCTCCAGACAACCTGTGCCAGTGCTCAGCCACCTGCACAGTGAAGAAGAGTTCCCAGATGCTCAGAGGGAGCCTCCTATGTTTCATTGCCCACCGGCACTCGTCCTGGCACTGGGGGCCACTTAAAAGAGCCTGCCTCCATCTCCTTTATATAACCTCTCTTCAGGTATTTACCTACATTGATACGTCCCCCCTGAGCCTTCTCTTTCTTCTCCAGGCTGAACAGTCCCAGCTCTCTCAACCTGTTCTCATATGAGTGATACTCCAGTCCCTTAATCATCTTTGTGGTGTAGTGACAGGATACCCTGGCATAACCCAGCTCCTTAAATCATTTTTTTTTTGAGGCTGAGCCAGACCTTGTAATGAAACACACCAACTGGTCTGAATGTTTCAAACAGCACCACAGCTACAAGTAGAAAAGAGACAGAATTTATCTTGTTGAATATTGTTCATTTGGTAAAACTTCAACACTTACTTAATAGCTTCACACATGTCCAATCCCATTTTCACACAATTCTTGGCATGATTTTGAAGAGATATAGGTAGTCCAGAAACACAGTAGTAGCAGTCACCTAGGATTTTAATTCTCATACATTCATTTTCCTAGAGGAAAAAGCAAAGTCAGATGATCACTTTCAGCTTGAATTACATAAAGTGAGGGTTACTGTTAAAAGGACTGACTTGAAGTGATATTTTCAAAATTGTTCTGCTTAAGCCTGTTTTGGCAGAGAAGGACTTGGCATTGCCAAAAAAGAAGCACTGCCAGAGAGTTCTGTAGGGATGATTCCTCCATCTGTTATGGTTCTTAATGGACAAAACCAGAAAGTACGTTCATTCCAAAATATTTATCATACCTTGGATTAAAGAACTAAGGTGAAGTACCATGTATTCAATCTAAATAAACAGTCTTTTTATTTGAAATACATAATCAAAAGATCTAGCATTCCACATTCACATCTTTGAAGACATATTATGAAGTACTTCCTGAAACTAGCAATTAAAATCTTATTTTTATCTTTTATACTCTCTTAAAGACAATATTAAAAAAAAAAAAATTTAAAGCAATTCTGGACAACAGGTTTTTTTTAATAAAAATCACAGAAAATTTTTGTCTGCCTTTGCACAGCAAACAAACACAAGATAAAGATTGATGTGAAGTTTATATTTGAATCTTTTATTGAGTAATCAAGAGGCTGTGGTCAGTAATTAAAATTAATTTGATCAACACTGCCTCCCTTGTTGTCCTGTCTCTTAAATGCTTTTCCAGAGAAACAGTTCTGGAATGTTTCTGAGTTTCTTAATCCTTGTTATTGCCAAAAAGCTATTTAAAGCACTGTTCACTATCCATTAAGCTTTATAAGAGCTTATCCATAAGAGCTGTTTATATTGGTCCTATCAGAGAGAGCTATCTTGGCTTTCAGAGATTACTTCACTGGCAGAAACACACCGTTACTGTAAGACCAGAGCCAGATTTTTTCTTCATGTGGCTCAAGACTAATCTTCCTGCCAAAGCCTAAGAAATGCTTCTTCCTGAAGGAAGAGCTCCCAAGATGAACAAATATTTAAAAGTGATGTAGATATTTAACTGTAGCAGACCTGTAGAAACCCACCTTTGCAATCTGATCAAACTTGCCAAACAGCTCATTGAGCATGTGCACCAGTTCCCCAGGTGAGCAGTCACTGGCCAGGCGAGTGAATCCTACGATATCAGCATACAAGATGCTACAACAAACGAACAGAAACTTCATCTTAGTGTCCTTCCCCAGAACTTAGATTTGTGAATCAACAGCAAAACCTGAAAGTAGGCATTCAGGGCTTGGCATTGCCATGCACATGGTCAAAATGGCCACTTCTACATGCAATAAATATACCTGCATTTATAGGAAAACCTACATTTACCTTTATAGGCATTGTAGTTTTTATATATATATATATTTTTTTCTTTATAGCTACTACCTTCATAGGCACACCTACATTTGTAGGTATTTATAGGTGCTCTATACATATGTGTTATGTTGTATTCAAAAAACAGAAGCCCTTTTCCTACTCACAAATTGATGGTATAATAATGGAAATTATTTCAATAGACTTTTTTGTTATCAGAAATAGTTTTACAACTTTTTGTCACTGTAGATTTTATTTTTTTTGATCAAGATTTATCTATCAGTAATTTGTATCATGGACGTCTTTGTTCAGCTGTTACTCAGACAATTAAATTAAAGCTCAACTGTTACAATAATTCAAACCATATACCATGTTTCTATCCACCAAGAAAAATTAACCAGTTCATAAAATTAGACTAAGGTAAAAGTGTTTGTGCTTACAACTGACAATGAACTTCCTCTAATGTCCTGCAATACTTAAATACATAGTGGCTTCTATTGACATTATTTAAAATCTGACAAATTGCTCTTGTTAAAAAAATTACAAATTCATAATAATATAGCTAAGAAATTACAATTTCTACTATTATAAATAAAAGCAAAAACAATCTAAACAACATTCTTCTAAACAAACCCCTTTGTATTATCACCTTTGTTGCTCTTCTGGAACATGGAGTTGTCAGCATTTGATCAAATTAATATATGCTGGATATTGAGCATTACGTTGTTGAAAAACATACTAAAACATTTGTGTTCTTAATTCCTCTCATTATTGTTGTTTTTTTGTTAGTTTGTTTGTTTTTGTTTTGTTTTAAATATCATTCATAAGTACAATACAGTACACAGTACAATACCTTACATTGGTGTGCCTTTTGACATACAAGTTGTGGAAGTTGTTTGTGTTTTCCAGCTGGCCTGCTTTGGGACCTTGCAACCTCTGAATGATCTCTGCTTTCATTTCCATGGCAATGTGAGCAGGCAGTAAAGAAAGTAGAAGACGCTCCTAAAATTTAAAATGGTATGTCCATAATTTATTCAAGGAGAATAAAATCAGTATGGAATCAATATTGTGCAAGGTATACTTTGTTAAGATGCTACAACAGTTTGATGAGGCTTGCAATCATGCATTTGCCTGGTACAGCCTCCAAAATTAATCAGTTCCTTGAAGAACTCGACTGATATTAGCACATTTCCAAGTAATATCTAAGTAATATTTTTTCAAATGTATTTTAAATGCTTATACATAGTCTGAGCAGGTTGAAGACTGAAAAGGAAAAGATAAACTCAGAACACACAAAATGTTGGACTTTTGCAGAATTCATTATTTTAATACATATTCTGCCTTTAATTTGGCATTTGCCAAACCAAAGTTTTCAGAAAATATTCTAAAGCAACAAGGAAATTGGCTACATGCAAAAACAAAACAAAACCCATTTTTCCTTATCTTTTCTTGGTATTATACTTACGGTCTTCTCCTTGAGAAACTCCATTACCTCAGTACATTTTAATTTTGCCCATAACACCTGTGACAGCTTTTCATTGATTACCTACTTAACTGGTAAATAGAACTAACGAGACTAGCTAGAACTCTGAAGAAAAAAAAAAAAAAAAAATTCTACATTGATCATACCTCACCTCAAAACTGAACTTTCCATGGAAATTTCCTATTTTCTGGTAGAGCTGTGAGGAGAATCTAAGTCTGGTTAAGCATGAAAAACAGACCCTGAACCAATGTGGTAGGAGAAGTCAGCTATGAAAGCCCATGACAGATTCAGAGAGAGAAACAGCTGTACCAGGAAAGATGACCACCTCTAAAATTCATGATTTCTGCAAGTGTTATTCACAGTGATGCATTCTCTTTGGTTCATGATATGTAGTTTTGCGTTGTTTGCAGTCCTATTCATGAGGGTACCAGCAGTATAACCATTAATGCAACACTCTGCCTGGGATAATTATTCCTATTCAGATCTAATGGTCTTGAGCAGATCATGGCATTAACAGTGCTGTAAACTCTCTGATACGTACAGCTTGCTTGGTTATCTATCTCATTAACAAGTAATGAAGACTCCCCGTTCCCCAAAGCATTTGAGTCCTCTGAGCACAGCATTAGCATGCACAAAACCTCTGGATCTGGTCCTGTATACACTGTGTAAAAAAAAAACTCCTATTTCAATGAATCAAGACAGAATCTTGCTTTGTTGTTAAGTAGTATTGAACCAATCCCCCCTCCTTTTTTTTTTTTTTTTTTTTTTTTAAACTTTGTTGAAATCTAGAAGTAATCCTGACTCACGTGTGTATGGGCTGCTCTTTATTTTGCATACTAAATCATGTCACAAAAACAGTAAGACAAGTCATGAAGTCTGACTAAATGAAAGAAGAATGAAATAAAAGGCATACTGTTTTCCTTCTGCTAAGATCTCAGATTGACACGTTGTAACTAGGATGAATATCTACAATTGACTTTTCATCTAAATGTTAATGTTCACTTATTTCTTGAACTGAAAGATTTATTTATTATGTTTAGGCAGGTAGACATCCAAGAGGTCAATGTATTTTCATTTTTAAAATAGCCTGGTGGAGATATTTTGCTAGCTTATAAAGAATGCCTCCAAAACCAATCATTTTTTCCCCATAATGAAAGCCTACTCTTGCAAGTTGCTGTTTATCAAACAGAAAGCAGTTGTGCATTTTGTGACTTATGGTACAGGTCAGCACTTGTTATCATTACACACGTAACAAAGAGGTGAACTGTCTTCGCTCCAATTTTACTTCACTGTGCTCTGTGCACCGTTGTGACCTGGCCAGTAAACACAAACTAGATCACTACCTTCCTATGACTCTTATGATTCCACAAGCATGGTGAGGCAGACACTCAATGACCAGGTTACTCATGATGTCTTGAAAACCTCAGAGAGGCAAGAAAAAGATCAAAGAGAGGAACAACAGAAATGATATCTGTCAAGCTATGAGTCCCAAATTCTCATGTGCAAGTTGACTTCCTCATCAGAATATTACCTGACTTGCAAAGGTGATTTTCCCAGTCGTCCCTAGTTATGTATCACTTGCCTAAAGCTTGGTAAACTCTAGGTGCTTGTTTAGCTTGAATAAATTGGCACATCTGTTAAAGCTCATAGAGCTGCATCAATTTTTATAAGGTAGCATTTGCAGCATTTTGCACAATGAAGGTTGTGCTGCTGTTATGATATAAACAAGCAAAATACCCTCAAATACTTGGAATGGTACATTTTCTTAAGTGCTTTTTATCAAAGTAAACTCTTCTTGACCCAGGGCAATAGTGTATTGTTTGTTCGTTCCTGTTTGTTATGTAAACTACTAATTCTGATTCACTCATTTGTACAAGACTACATGGCTAATGTCAGCCCTCCTTTTCACCTATAGATGTGTAACTTCTAAGAATTTGCAGATTTAAAGGCCAAAAAGAAAACAGTCCTCCATCTACTCAAATCTCTTGAATAATACAGACAACAAAAATGTCATCATGGAGAAAAAGAGGTATTCTGATAGGGTTTGCTACATTAAAATCAGTTTAGCACCTTACTCCAGTGGAGAGGAACCAACTTTTAAGCAGTTCACAGAATTTAATACTACATTCCTACAGGGGGCAATTCTCTCTCTCTTTCTTTGTTATCTATGGAGGAAACCAAATGTCCAAATTTTGGTCTTACTGGAAGAAACGCTCATCTTTGCAGTTGAGCCTTTGATGTTGATGAAGGCTGCAGAAAAGACTATATATATGTAGAACAATGATGTGAAATAGGGACATTTTTTGTCCCTGTAGCCCCATACAAGGGTATTTTTTTGTACCAGAGTGTCATTTAGGACATTCAATACAGAATTTTACTTTTCAGGTTTTGTTTTCAGATTGCTGTGGCATACATCTAACCATGTATTTAACAAACTTGACAAACCAGGTCAATAAGTCAGCAGTAAAAGCTCTAGAAGCAATCAGCCTATATGATACCTCAGCTTCCCAATGAAGTTTACAAGTAAACAAGGATAAATTATTTTCTTTTTTTTTTTATCTGCCTTTGAAAGGTATCAAGAAACAATCTACAAAAAAAAAAAAAAAAAAAGAATCACATGATTCCTGATCACACAGTGATGAATCAGCCACGTGGCTCACACAGACAGAGATCAATGGGGTACTTGTTTGGCAAATTATGGTACTGTTTTCCAATTCCCATGTATGTTCTCTTAAATAGACCTACTAGGATAAACAGCTGTAACTTGGTTTTGATTAAAGCTGACTTGACTCCTAACTGGGAGAAGAGATCATTTTTAACAACCAGGTGATATTATTCCCTTAAATTTGCTCAGTTAGTAACCTCCACCACCATTATTACCCTTGCACCGAGACTAATAAATTGTGTTTTATTCATACAAAACAAGGAAGAGTATTTAATCTTGATTACAGAAGCATTACGAGATGTAGAATTTATCAATTCCTTAGCTGTCTGTTCTACTGCTTGAAAATGCGTTCTATATTTCTTATTTCCAAATCTTGGTCCTGTTACACCTTTCTTAGCTCAAGATTAAAGTGCACACTATTTCTTGTAAAGAATTTAAACACTAATCAGATAACTCCATTTCCTTTTTCATCAGGTATACAAACTTAGCTCCATAAATCTCCTGCCACTACATACTTTCTACAGTCTTTTTTCTATACCTTATACAACCTTCAAACATTTGTGAAAGCTGATTTGACACAAGTCTTGACGTTACATTCCAGTACACAGACATTCATGCACATACTGTCTTGCCCTATTCCCCTCAATATGTCCACGACTTACATGGCACAGCTCTCCACTGTAACACTGGTAGAGTTCCCTGCCTGCTATGGCTGCAAAATACTTTTCAAAATTGCAGCTTTCCAAATTTCTAGCTAAGACACATACTCATCGTTTTCAGACAGATGACTTTCCAGACACAGGACAAAGGTGTATCTTGACTTGATAAATACAGTTTCTGAAATATTCTATATTACTCTATTTTCTATCAAACCAATATTTGACTTTTCCACAAAATGACTGTGATTGCTTTTAAATATCTCCTAGCTCATTAATAAAAAATACATATTAGATTAAAGGACAAGAACTAGTTCTTGCAGAACACTATGCACATGCCCACCCATTGAACATTTCCACTGACAATTTACAATTACACCACTCAAAATCCATTAGACAGGGCTCTTTTAATGGGGAGCAGTTTCAGAGTTTTTAACCAAGATATCCAGTGTCATTACATCAAAAATCTTGCTGAAATCTACTACTTCTGGGAAGTTATTTAAACCAAATCTGTTCCCCATTAAAAACTGAAAAACACAGTTATATAACTTTCTGCAAACTTGAGTACATCCTTCTATTTATTTACAAATACAGAATCATCATAGCAGAATCTTTAATTTCAAATTGATTGTTTTTAATCTTCCTATCTAGCTGCAGTCCGTTCCTTTGGCTAGGACAGTTTGGTAGTGTTCTTTTTTTTTTTTTTTTTGGAATACTTTTAAAACTGGTCCTGGCCTTGACAAAAACAGGCAAGGATTTTTCCCTGCATATCACAGCATTCATAATATTGAACCATTTTTTACATATCTAATTGCTGCTTTTCCTGTCACTCATGGCTAGTACAGACTTTAAGCCAAAGCTGACATCTTTTCTGATTACAGAATTATGAACTCTAATCTATTAATTAACACACTCCTAAAGGACTCCCTATTGCTAACAACATTCATCTATGTATTTTTTTAATTTGTGTGGAAAAGTTTTTATTCAAATCCCTGAGCATTGCATTGTAAGACTTTCTCCATGATCCTCTAGGTGAAATTTCAAGGCTAATAACACCAAGAACTACAAAATCAAAACCAGAAAATTAAAACACATAAGCTGAATGAGAGCACCGCCCCCTTGCTCCTCTCTACTTCACCAGCCAAGAAAAGCAAGGTCCCACACGGCTGGTTTTTTTTTGCAGAGGACACACAGCTGATGCCCAGGAGCAGAAGGCCTTGGCCACTCCAGCAAGAAAGGAGCCAGAATCAGGGGGTGTGCTCAGGACAGGGCCCTGGCTTGGGGACCATCCCCATGTCCAGGCGAACGTGTCAAGCCAAGGTGGTAGCTGAGGGCCCAGATCACCAGGACAGCCCATGGTGACCAGCCATGGCCATGAGGGAGCCAGGAATGGGTCAGGGCCAGGGAGGCCCAGGAAGGGCAGCCAGCCATCTCCTGACAAGACCACAGCAGCAGGGATAAGGCCACCCTGGGAAGTTGACCAAAGGCCAGGGTCTGAAAGAAGGGGCCCATGGCTGTGCACAGGCACGGTGATGGTGCAGCCTGGGAGCTTCTCCCCAGGGCTACCAGGAAGGGGTCACCCTCCCTGCACTGACCCTGCACCAGCCCTGGCTTTTGTTAGGAACGGGCGTATTGATTTTCATGCTAAATATGCACAATTCTGCACGCTCAACGTGCCCAGGTCATTTGCTGCTGAATAGCTCTATGTCTGCATAGTTAACATCCAGCTGGTCACCTTCATCTTCAAATACCCCTGAAACTATCTGAAAGCACTGCTTTGCCACAATAGTTTCAGTGGATGAGTCCGAAGCCTCATTTAAATGCACAGGCTCACCACATATTTGGCAAAGACAAATTCCTTCAAGGAACTTATGGGATGCTTAATGTTTATGCATAAATTACCATTTGCATATGAACACTTTCTATGACTAATTTTTCAGATGAGGCTCACTGTACCTTCAGAATACAAGCATATGTGCTGCTTGTTCCAAGTCAGCAAACAGCAAAACAATAGAGTGAAAACAGAACATAAGGATGTACATAGCCACAGCTGCTTAATAAATCGACACGATTTCAAGGTTTGTTTCAGCGTGATCCTGTTAAGTCTTGCTTTAAGGTTTTTATATCTCAAGGCCACTGCTGAATGTCCAGAGGGAGCATTCTTCATATAACGTGTTTGATGAGATTAACATAGTCATTACTATGTCAGTCTTTAATAATGGTAAAGTATTAGGAATCTGGCATAAGCATAGTGCAGTGCACACACTGTCTTACTTGAATTCACAGTCATGTTTCAGAAAGAAATGTGGTATCTTATACACAATTTCTGTGCAATCCAAAAGGTGAAAAGCCATTGTAAACTCAGAGCAATAGTTACCTTCATTTCTTTGTGTGTATACATGTATATATATGTATATATATATATATCACTGTTAAAAAACACCCCAAAACTACTAACTAACACTAAATTAATAAATAAGTGTTTATACTAAAGTATGCTTAGCTGTCAACTGCAACTGCATTTAGAGCCTGAATCAATACCAAAAAGAGAAGCAAAACGTCTCCTACGGGCACTAGGCCAACCCCTTGATGAGCAAGGAATTTTATTCCTTATTTTTCCTTCTATTCAGTTCTTTCCTCATCAAGTCTCTTTCTTAATTTAGGAAGCACATATACTAAATATATATAGTTTTGCTTTCTTAAGCTAGTAGTTAAGGGTGTTAGTCAAGGAACAGGGTGCATCAGATTATTGCTCTGGTACATAACTACAAGAACCTTCCACAGTACCTGAGGCTGGCATGTTCGTATGGGAAAGTTACAAGCTCACAAACTAACAGTGGGAAAAGCTGAAGTAGCAGCTTAAGATGAATTTGTTACTCTGTGAAGTTTATTAGCCCTGGCAGGTCTATAAGTTTTCAGCTAGCGAGTTCGAATGCTGTGGTGAAAATATCTTTATAAATGGTTGTCAACAACGTATTAATACCAAATATCATTAGACACCCACACTCTGTTTCTTTGCCTTTTCAAATATAGTAGCAACAGTTGAAGTATTCAAGCTATACTTCAGTTCCCCCCCGCCTCCTCCTTTAGACAATTAAGCCTTTTAACTCCAAATAAAACTCCATTAACATTTTGACGAGAAAAGCTTGATTTTATTTTTAGTTAAAAATTAAAAAAAAACACATATGAAGGTGTCTATGCAGCCATTTCCCCATGGACAGAGATCTCCTGATTGGCTGCCCAGTTTAGAGACAAAACTTGTCGAAAGCGTCAAATCCAAAGCAAAAGCATTTCTACAGAACAACCTTCCCTTTAAGTAGCAGGATCATGTTTGAAGTACACTAACAACATAGCTCCTCCACACTCTATTAGCTAGCATGAAACAGGTTGTTTTCACCTCAGACTTCGTAATCCCAAAGCTGGGACTTCTGATGCTAACATTTTAGCAGCCTGCTTGCAGAATGCCAATTAAGCATGGAAGAATAAATTTCCTTCTGTATTTCACTGGTAATTATCCAATATTTTACCAGATGCCATACGGGTCCCAGACATTTGTGTGATCAAACATAAGTTACCACACAGAAGGATCAAAAACAAGCATCAGTCACCCAACCATGCCTGCTGTGGGTTCATAAACACTTCAAAATGGGTCAGATGAGCAGTCAGAAGTAGGGCCAGATAGCAATGAAAATGAATCAAAAAATCTTAAGTCTTTTCATTGGATTAATCAGGAGTAGAGGTAGATAACAATCAGTTTGGCCCATACAATGGCTTGCTTTAAATTGAAAGAAAAGTTAACTCAAGCAAAAATTAATTCAAAAAAAAAAAAAAAAAGTTATTTCATTCAAATACAAATGAAAAGGAAGCCTACAGTAAAATGTCTGTCCTACTTCTTGTGAAGCAGCGATGATAAATTTTACTGATGTAAGCTGTATCTTTTAACACCTTTTTACTGAGCAGCACAGTAAGCATCACTGTTCATTCAAGGCTCACTTCCTAGCCTTGAGGAACAAAAAGCTGACTCACCCTAAGATAAAACCATAGAAGAGGCAGATCTCCAGAGGGTACACTCTGCTACTGCATTTATAAAGCCAACCTTCTGTTTCCTTACAACGATCTAAATAAAAGGTAACAGTATTGATTTGCATTGTATCTTTAAATTGGAAATAAAAGTTTCTGTTTTGTTTATTTGCATCATTTATATCCTGTAGAAATCTCTCAGCAGCTCTTAAAAAAAAAACACACCTGTATTTACTACTTACTAAATAAAGTTTTAAATGAAAAACTATGTTCTCACTGGAAAATAAATACACACGTAAAAAAAAAAAACAAATCTCTTAATTTTGATGAATCTTACAAGGAAAAAAAAAAACAGCAACTTACAGTACAGCAGATATATGAAAAGCTATTAATGAACATATACTACAAGGCCTAACTTCTCAAATCAGAATTTAAATTCTGTAAATCACAGCAAGGGTTACAGCATTCAGAATTATCTTCATTTTATTTTCTAAAACTCCCAAGTAACATTTACAATGTTACTGCATGCACAGCTCCCAAAGGGTTTTATACAGTAGTTTTCAGAGGTGTTTTAGGCATTTAAAGATGCAGAGAGAAGCTTTGGGCTTAATCCACACAAAGACTGAGGTGGTAAATGCCTAGCTTTCAAGCGCTTTGTCACCAAGGAAAAGTAGATCCCAAGAAGTCAGACACTAGGACTGTGTGCAATGCACAGAGAAAATCTGAATCCTAAAAAACAGATAGAAAAATTAGATCTGAGAGAGGAGGCCACACAGGCAGGAAATGAGCAGAAAGGAGCATTGACTACAGTTCTGTACTGAAAACCACTAGAGGCTTAGCTCTGCGACATGAGGAGGCACCTTTATTTGCTTGGGAACTTGTTGTAGGTAAAACAGACAGGGAATTTTAATTGAATTAATTTATTGCAAACAAAAACAAACCTTCCATCACTTATTCAGGTTTTGGGAAAAAAACAAAACAAACAAAAAAATACAAAATAAACACCAAGACAAACACATGAATATCTATCCTCCCTGCTTCCCAGTCACAATTTTCATTATTCCTGTGAAAAGGTGACAGATGATATAGGAAATCAAGGTTGTATCTGGTATGTTTTTTCTTCTGCCATTCTGTGCTTAATCACTTCTGCTGTTCTTTGCTTAATGGTTTCTGCTGCCCTTGCCCTCAGTGTCCCCCCTCTGGTGTGTGCTGTCCATTGGGACAGGCAGGGTGTAGGCACTCCTTTTGGTGCCCCTAAGAGCTCCCCTAAGAGCTCATCCCCGGCCTCCAGCAGCTGCTTGTTTCTTTCTGTGTTTGGGCAGGGGGACTGCGTGTCTCTAGCTGGATAAAGTTTCGGCATGCAATGGCAAAGTTTTTCCACACAAAGCCTTTTTTTTTTTTTTTTTCCACACCTGCTTTCACGTTCCCCGTGGCAGCTGGATTCAGCTTTGACTGTCACACAGTGATTCGTGACCCCCTCTACCTCCCCATTCACCACTGCATCCCCACTACTTGCTGCTGCCAGCAGGAGCTCATTACAGATCCACAGCTACCACTGCTGCAGAAAACAGGTCATCAGATGTAGAAATTTTCAGATTTTATCTGAAGATCCAGGGTTTAGACAATATGCTCTGTGAGTGACCCTGTGTTCAAACAGTCCTCTGTCAAGAGACCTCTCTTCTAACCCAAAGGGAAAACACTCATCTGTGAGCAGATTTCCTCCCTCTGCAGTGCTCAGGTGAATTCCCTAGATCCCAGGCTCCAGCACAAGGGCCACTGTGTTCCCTGCTTCTCTGTCATGGAAGGCACAACCCAGCTGAGATGGCCCAAGTGTGTCCTTCAACACAGGGAACGTTGGGCCCCATCCTATTATTCTGTGGGACCAGGGCCAGGATCATGGAAAGCTAAAAGCCTCACGTACTGAGGGATTTCAAATGGGTCTAATTCTTCCCAATGGTAGGTTATTACTGTTCCTTCAGAATGCTGGCTTACACATGGGTGCCAGATTTTGTGTGTTTGAGAATAGGAACTAAATATTGAATAGTTCAGTTGGAAGAGACCTTCAGAGCTCTAGTACAACTGCAATACATACACACACACACATACACACACTGTAAAAACAAATACCAAAGCTGCAGTTGGCTGATTTGAGCAGCATTATTTCTAGTGACAAATATGCCATTGATGAATTAAACATATTCTATAATCAATGCACTTAAATAACTTCCAATCTTTTTAGAAATCTGGAAATGGTTTGTGAATTCTTTACATAGAATCCCTTTCTGATAATTTCCAGCATACACCATTAATATACTCCATCCCTTTACTTAAAGTGATCAGTTTTGAAAAGTTTAAACCATAGTTTAGTACATATATCCACCAGAAAAAACATGTTGACAAGGAAGATTTTGTACTGCTTAAACAGATGAAATGAAAGGAAAACAGACGATAATTTTGAAGACATCCTTTTCCAATTACACGTAATACTTGTCAAAATTTTACCATGTAATTCACAAGATTGTAATTTATTATTTACCACTGAAACTTCAGCAATACAGGCACATGCTGACTATTTAGCATAGAAGAACCATAATTCCTGGAACGGGAAGCAGAACTGAAAATGTAAGTCTTTAGCATAACAAGATGCTTATTGTCATATTTGGCTCCTGTTCCAGTCATCTGAGTGATTTTATTTTTTTTTTAAACCAATACTTCTGTATGTTTTCAGCCACTTATAGAGAGAATTGCTATAAAACGTACTCTCAATTTTAATAACGTGCTATTTTTATTTTATTTATACACTGTTGTTATTAGTAAGCCTAAGGGACTCAATTTGCTCTTCAGTTGTGCTTTAGTGCACATGCAGTGCCACTGACTTCTGAAGAGTAGATTTATCAACCAGGCATGAAGGTGACTGGAGGATTTCCTAGAGACTCAGAAGGGACTTGCTGAGGTTGTTTCAATGCTGGAAACTGCTGGAAGCTGTTGAACTAGAAGGGCTTTCTAGAGGAAGGCTGTAGGAAACTGCTCTCCTAGGGCAATGAGAAATTTATTTTCAAGCCTTGGTGTTTCCTCTGTTTCACCAGCAATTTAGAATTTTTCTTGGATGAAGAATTAACTTACCTTAAACAAGTTAACTGTGTGGTAATTAAAACTTGATTTTATTTACTCATCTATTGAGACCAGCAACTATCCTGCTCTAGGGCCTTTATGACTCATGCTCCATCATATCAAGGGTGTTTTAAAGTTTGAATAAACTCACAGCCATCCAAGCAAGGTTAAGCTTTTACAGCTACAAAAGTCCTGCAAGGACTGCAGCCCACGCAATAAGCAAGTTCTATAAATTACTCAGGGGCAAAAGATTGTTTCATGTTTGGAAAAAAAAAAAGCTTTCATTGCAAAAGCTCATCCCTTAGTCCATAACAACTGCTATTTAGGAAATGACACTGCAGCTGCATAAGGCATTTCTTATTCAACACTTTACAGATAGAGGTCTGCATCTTATCTGGCTGGTGCAAGATCAGTTCCTCTGATATTCCCCTCTATTTTTTTTCCTTGTGAAGCCTCCAAGGAAGCCTGGAGCTCTGGATTGTGTGCTGAAACAGGCTCCGGTCTGAAATTGTGTGGTGAAACAGAAAAGTGTTTGACTGCAGCTGGTTCATCCTTCTTTGGTGAACCCACAGCTCTTCCAGCAGGGCAACACTGCTTGCATTCAGCACAGTAACAGCCATCCAGACCCATCACCTCATATCCTACAGGATGGCTTCTTTTAGTTTGAGATAAAAACAGGCTTTGAAGAAAGGTGACGTTTTGATAACGTCTTCCAACACTAGTTTCAACT
Organism: Aythya ferina; assembly: GCF_964211825.1. Taxonomy (NCBI): domain Eukaryota; kingdom Metazoa; phylum Chordata; class Aves; order Anseriformes; family Anatidae; genus Aythya; species Aythya ferina. The sequence continues at coordinate 86,559,891 of NC_140297.1, forward strand.
AACTGCCCTCATCCGTAACTTCACGTTTGCATTCACATATTTTTTTCTTCTACCTAACAGCAGTTACCTTCCCTTCAAGTGGGACAGCAATCCGATAGCACATGGAATACACTATTTTAATGTTTCTACTTTCAATGCAGAAGAAGGAAGTAAACAAGAATAAAATATAGCCACGAGGAACTGGAAGACCAGCAACAAATCATGTTTCTTCAGCATTATGTAGGAGGTTTACTTACGCTAGACAGAAAGGAAAAATGGCAGTCCCTGCAGGCCAGATTTAAAATACCTAAGTTATGTAAATCTGATATGTTGTGTTTTTTTTTTTTTTTTTTTTTTTTTTTCTAATGGTCAACGAGGAAGTATTAAATGCCCCCAAAAGCTAGGGACCAAACTACATTGCATTTGGGGCCCACACTATATTGCAAGATGTAGTAGTAAACACAGTTATTTTCAAACAATAGCCAAAAACATTTCTTATGAGGAAGTAAGGAAAATGCCTGCTGTTGAATTTACAGTAACAATTGTCCCTGCCCTCAATATCCATGATATGTCACAAACAAATTTATCTGGATACTATAAAGCAAGAAACAAAGCAGCATTCCCGCACTTCATGAATTCAAGAAAAAATATTTTTCCTTAAGTATTCTCTTCATCTTCTAGAAATGTGCATAAACTACCATCTGCAAAGGTGCATACTCGGGATTTATTTTATACACAAATTGAAATCAAAACAAATCAAATGTATTTGTCGATTTATCTTTAGTAGCATTAAGCTCACTGTAAAAGCTGACAGATCTCCATACTGTGGCATACTGTGCAATACTAAAGTACTTCTGTGACTAACCCTCTACATGCAGGGGGCACATATTCTGACAACAATTTCTTGTGACTAGGACCTGTGCATATTTTGTATTTGATAAGCAACTTTCACTAAAATATTTACTTTTTTGACAAAAGCAGAAAGCTGCTTCTTAAAAAATAATCTGAGTATAAAAGAAAATGAAAGGGACAGATATTTTTGTATATATAAATTTCTCAGAGAGGAGAACTAAGCAAGTCAAAACACGTGTTCATACAAAAACATTTGCCCTGTCCCCTGCTTACTTTCCTCAGGATCCTTTTGTAAGGGATCTTAACTTCCAGAAATCTAGACAGCCAATATCAAGTCCATCATGCTCACCCACAGGACCACTGAAACCTTCAGAGAATCTTTTTTTTTCCTCTACAAAAGCTGTCTTGACACTTCTCCACCCTTGTCTGCATGAGCATTAATTTTATATTCTACTTCCAGCCACAAACTCAAAACAGAGATGGGGTTTCTAAGTCTGTAGTTCCCTTGTCCCCCATGGAGCTCTGCCCACAACTCTTGGTGAGTGTGATACTGCATGCAACAGGTAGCAGCAGCATTTCAGCTGTTTCATCCCTACATTTTTATATCTCTCAGATGAATACATGGATATGAGGATTTAATACTGCTTATTTTATTTATTCTATTTATTCCTTGACCTCTTCTTCTCACACTTCACCTTGAGATAAATCCTGTAACAAGTCTTCCATAAACATGGAACACTTTTCTTTCACAATGAATGCAGAAGCATAAAAAAGGTATTTATTATGTTTACTATAGGGAATCATATGGCATAGTTCCAGAACACAAGCTTACTCTGGAAAAGATGAATCCGTTCATTCCTGCACAGTTAAAAACACACTTTCTGCTTCTTTCTAGTCATTGCTTCTAAACTTACAGTAACATTTCTCCTTTCAATGCTAATTTACTTTTCCAAAGAGATCAAAAATATATATCTTTTTAAATTTTCAAATTACTCAATGTCCCATTTCATTTAAGGAAAAATTTAAAATGTTCTTGCAGTTATTTTAAATGACTATTACCAATTTGCATTCATAAAAACAAGGTATTAAACATTAAGAATGGATTCCACTGAATGCCTTTCTTTCCCTTTTTTTCTTTTTCCCCTGTTATTGATAATAGCCAGTTAGCCTAGAATCAACTAAATTAATACTTTACTTTCAAAGGTGGAGTGAAAGTAGCTTTCTTATGTTTGATTATTCACATTTTAATTCCAAGAAGATGAGGTGGGCAAGCTACACAACACAGCTTAGTCCCCTAGGGCTTTTACTATTCATTTTTACATTCTATATCTATAGCCACAGAAATTCACTCAACATGACTTCTAAGAGCGCCTAATATAAGGCTCTTTAAGGCATGACCAGAGATACTTTTCTGAACTAGTGCCTAGCTTTGGCATTTTATAGACCACAAATACTAAGTGCTGCATACCAACTTGCAAGTTCAAATGGCATAGATTTGAGAATATGCCTTAAATCAGTATTTTTCAAACTTCTTAAAGCCAAAACTATCATGAAATAAAAATTAAATCAAAAGGCAAACTAAATCTCTCATTGAGGGGTAAACAGCCCTGCATCCATGTTAACTCAGAAGCAGCTGTCACTGCACTCACTCTGCAGCTGATGCCAGACTGTTTCCAATGCCACATTAACCTCACAAAATAAAAGCCTTTTCAGAGGGCAGCCGAGAGATTTGTTTAAATACGTAGGCTTTTCAGACTAAGAGACTGAGTCGTTCATCAAGGTTAGGCTAAGCACCTGACCAACTCAAACACATACTTCCACAGAATGAAAACCTTGCATCATATTCTACCAGTAATTTTATTTTCCTTGTTTTTAAAAATGTATTTTATTACCTACCCATACTAACAGGCTGAAATGCCAACATCCTTTAAGATAAACCACTGTACTGAAGAACTTGAAGTGATGAGCATTCCAGAAATAATGAAGTCAATTTGTCAATGACAGCTAGATTTTGCAGTTACACTACTCACTGATTCTTCCTCTCAAGCAAGATGTAAGTGTCTCATTGCAGGTAAATGAACAGTTGTGATATTTTAGGAGAAAGCGTTTAATATATGAAAGAAAGTTTCAGGTGCTATGGCCGGAAAGGGAGACAAGCAGCTAGTCACTTAAAGAAGACAGAGGTAAGTAGACCCTGTGTTTATGCTCAAGACAAGTACAAGAGTTTTCTCTTTGAATCCAGAAACTATGGGGCTCCTCTCTAACTACAAGAAATGCAAGATGCTAGACAATGACAGTGACTAGCGATGACAGAAGAGCTCCCACAAGTTGAAGAGTATTTCTACTATCAAATTATTTTAAGAGGAGATATGAAGACGAAGAAGCCACAACAGCTAAGAGGATGTAGAAAAGAGTACCATTAGCTCTTTGAGAGAACTCTGGTCAAGTAATTTTGAAGACCAAATGGTTGGCCCTTTCTATACACAAAGGTACGTTAACATGTTTATACAACTGCAAAATACCACTGACTAAACTAGCAGATCAATTCACCATCAACTTGAAGCTTTCTGAAACAGGGTTTGAGAGACACCATATAACACTGCCAGGATCAGAGTCAACTTAGGCATCTGGTGACACCTGGAGAGGATCGAAACCCTTCGGTGCTATTAAGACTTTGATTTTAACAGCGTTGTCAGTGAAAATGACCCCATTTCAATGCAGTTTGGGGGATTGAAAGGACATTGAATCTCTTTCAGAAAAAACTTTGAGTATGCTTTAAGTAGTGGCACATGTTGGGGCTGCTCCTTCAGCTCCCTCCAGCTATTACAAGTCCACCCTGTCTTTCAAGGCTCCCTACAGTCCACAGTTTAGTTGTCTAGTTATCCTACCTCATTGGTAAAGTCCCAGAAGGACTGAAGCCCTTAGACATTTCCAGAGTGTTGGATTTTTCACTTTGTCTATGAGACTCTGATCACTTAGTTTATTCCTACAAGTATAAAAAGCAATGCTTTTTCTTTTTCTTTTTTTTTTTTTTTAAAAATTGCTATAAATCACCACCATGACTAGCTGAGGCGTATCACATGGCTTCTCCATTTGTGCCATAGCTGGAAAAGTCATTCTCTTCCTCAAAATGGATGGCTGCTCAATTTTTCCACACATATTCAAAACCATGTTGTTGTTGTTGTTGTTTTTATTTTTCTACCTGAGTTTCAACAAACATCAAGCTGACTTGATTCTTTTCAAGTCTGCCTCTGACAATAAATCATGAATTTTTCAGGTCCTGTATTTAACTGCATTTTAAGGCACCCCCAAAACCTGCAGTTCTACTTAGATGTTCGAGTTCTTCTGTCTTCGTCCACTGCATACATGTGTTCTCATTCCAGATGCATTAAACACATTCATTAAACTATGCTGCTGCCACTTCCTTTTCTCTTAGGTGTATCTTCATTCACAGTATTCACACTTGTCAACCAATCCACCTTCAGCCAGTCATATCTTTAAAATGCTAATGTATGCTATGCAACAGCATACTAATATCTTTGATGGGCTGGATAATAACTTTAACTGAATGAAGAAAATTAGGGAGAAACTGTGGTACAGTGATTTATGTAAGTTATAGCATATCTATTTATAGCATTACACAGCCTTGTAATGATAGTCTGTTGGCATCACTGAGAATCCTTGTATGGAGCTTGGACAAGAACATTGACAACAACAATAATATTTAATTGCATTTTACATGCAAAAATTAATGGGAATTCAGCTAACAGTAACATGTACTGATTTTAAGTTCTATTTATAGCATTGCACAGCTTGGTAATGATAGTCTGTTAGCATCACTGACAATCTTTGCACAGAGCTTGGACAAAAACGTTAACAACAATAATATTTAATTGCATTTTATATGCAAAAATTAATGGGACAGGACTTCAGCTAATGGCAATATGCTATTCATATGCTACTGATTCTAAATTGGGTTATGACATATCATTTGTTCCTCAAACTCATTGAAGATGCATGCATTAAATTACAAGTCTGGAAAATACATATGGGGAAGAAAAATTAGCTATACACAAAAATCAGTTTTACATAAAATGAACAAAATGGAGAGAAAATCCGTCATAGAACGCCCAAAAGATAAGCAATCAACTCTCATTAGAAAGGCAGGTATTAATAGAACAACACAAGATTACAGTCTTTTACATAAAAAAAAATAATAATAATAAAAAGTAAAACAAAAGCTTGTGGTTTTGCTGATATTATCTTGTTACAACAATAAAAAATAGACATCCTTGGACATATTTGCAGAGTATTTGTATGTCACAGTAACAGTCACACTAACATTTCCATCTTCTATTTTATAACTACAATCACAAGCTGAACATACTTGTTTTCCCTATGATACCAGAAAACAAATGTTCAGTCTTAACATACGGTGACTATGTAAGGAGGAGTTTTAAAACAACCTGGAAGAGTTATCTTAAAAGGAAGGAAGACTAGCAGTCCAATTTTTTATTTGTAAACACACAGAGAAATTGAGCTATTATTAAATATTCCATTTTTCACAGACAGACTTAGTCCCGCAGCCTCTAAATTGCAAAATCACAGATGAGGAGTTAGTCATCTGGACTAAACCTATTTACTGTAATTGTGTTTTTAGAGTGTTGTCAGCGTGGATTGCATTACAGCTGCACACAATCCCTGTGAGCACTAGACTTTTTTTTTTTTTTTTAATTAATTAAAAAAAGAAACGTAGCCCCATTTGTTGCAGCACTTCAGCCCTGGGCAGCCCAAGGGTTCCTTTTGATGCTGTAAAGGGCACTGTTAAAGGTACCTGTGACAGACTGACTCATACCCAAAAGCCATAAAGCAAAGGGGATTTAACAAGGCCAAATTATACTCCTATTTTCCTCCAGTGCTCTGATGCTCAAAATATTGCAGTACCCCATATATCATGGAGTTGGGATGGAAGGCAGGTATCACGATCCACTGTGACATTCTAAAGGATCTCATTTATAATTTCTGCATTTCTCAAGGATCACATTTGCTATTGGATAAAGGCAGTCTTCCAAAACTGGCATTCTTCCCAAACACAGAAAATAGACAAGAGCTTTAAAGTCATTAAAAGTCATGCAGAAAAGTTCTGGAAAAGCAACTTGCTCTGAGGAGTGGAAACAAAAGATTTTAACATCCAGAGCAGAAAGCAAGCTAGATGAATTTGTGTCATTCCTACCAACGCCAACAAGAGGAGATCAGAGAGATGCAAAATGATTGATTCTGAGGTATGAATTGGAGAAGGTCATGATAATTAATATCACAGAATAAGAGGCTTTAAAAAAAGGAACAACTCTCGGGACCAATTTTTCTGATGACACAAAGTTATTCATTGCAATCAGAAGATCAGTGGACTGTGAACAGCTGCAGAGAGGTCTCAGAAGATGAAGGCCAGCAAAACACAGCCTGCCCAAGACCTGTCTCCAAGAGCTCCTGCCCACCTTTCTCTACTGTTCTCAGCCACTACGTTCCCCACATCGCTTCGGTGAGAACTATGCTTGTATTGGGCATAGGTGGCAGGGTTTTGGTAGCTGGGGAACTGCAGGGTTGGCCCCTGTGGGAAGAAGTCAGCAGTTCTGCAACAGACCCACTGCAGGACACAGCTGAGACCATCAAAGCTGGTGGCATCTCTAGGAAAACACACAAAAGAAAATGCCAGCGAAAGATGCCATCCAGGGAGAGCAGGAAGGAAACTGCAGGGGGAACACCAAGGTCAGAGAAGGAGCAGCTCCATGGTAGTGCAAGTGTTCATGGCTGCCCGAGAAGCACCCACACTGCAGCAGATGGATATGCCTGAAGGCCCATGGAGAGCCCATGCTGGAGCAGAGGAAGTCTGTGAGGAGGAAGGAGCAGGAGCTCCTGGCCACCCTGCTGTACCCCCATGCTGCAGAACTTAAGGAGAGAAGTTGACCTTGGGAAAGAGGGGAGCAAAGGCATTGTTTTAATGTCTGGCTTTTCTGCTTCTCACTACCCCAAGCTATGTTAGTTGGTAACAGATTAATTTTCCCCACATTGAGTTGTGGGGAAAGGATGTGAAACTGTTGAAGAGTGTCCAGAGAACAGCTACTAAGATGGTGAAAGGCCTAGAGGGGAAGATGTATGAAGAGCATCTGAGGTCGCTTGGCCTGTTCAGCCTGGAAAAGAGGAGGCTGAGGGGGGACCTCATCGCGGCCCACAGCTTCCTTGTGAGGGGGAGTGGAGGAGAAGGCACCGACCTATTCTCTTTAGTGACCAATGATAGGTCACTAAAGTGAGTGGAGTCAACACAGGTCACAGGAGTGGAGTCAAGCTGCAACAGGGGAGGTTCAGGCTGGATATCAGGAAGAGGTTCTTCACCAAGAGGGTTGTCACATGCTGAAACAGACTCCCCAGGGATGTAGTCACTGCACCGTGTCTGTCAGAGTTTAAGTGCTTGGACTGTGCACTTAGTCACATGGTCTGAATTTTTGGGTAGACCTGTGTGGTGCCAGGAGTCGGACTTGATGATCCTTATGGGTACTTTCCAACTTGGGGTATTCTAAGATTCTATGAGCCTGTTTTGCCCAAGACAGTAACCTGTAAGCTATCTCCTTGTCTTCATCTTGACAGACTTACTTGTGCCTTACTTGCTACACAGACTTACTTGTGCCTTACTTGCTACACAGACTTACTTGTGCCTTACTGCTTGAGCAGTCACTTAATGATTTATAATGGCTGAATTTGAAAAAGCCAATGGCAGCAGCAGCAAGGAAGAAGAAATTCTAAAATAGTCTAAAAAAGATCTAAAATAGTCTAAAGCCTAAAAGTCTGAAGTGGCTGTATACCTCTTTGAGACTGACTTCATTTGGGCATCAAATAAAAGTACATAGGCAATAACTAAAACAAACAAAAGGAAATGATTTTTCACACCATATGCAGTTTAGCTGAAAAAGCTCGCCACAGAACTTGTGAACATCAGAAACTTGCACTGTCTCAAAAAATAGACGAGGCAAATTCATACATGGAAAATTCAAGCACTTAAATGCAACAACATTTGGTTCATAAAGTAACTGAACCACCAATTTCCTTGTTCTCAGATTATCGGAGAAGTACCACCATATGTATAAGAGTGCATTTTCCATTTCATAGGCGTAAGCTGCTGCCTACCAATAAGATGTTGGGCTAGATGGTCATTTCCTTTGTGTCAGAGTACCTGTACTTATACTCTTTATTCCTAACAATCTCTGTTATTTTTTTTAACAACTTTTCTTTCAGAGGCTATTTATAATCTTTTAAATAAATATTATAACTGTCCTCTAAGACTGTCACCTGGTAGCTTAAATTGTCTCCATGTCTCCTTCCTATCTCTTCAGTTTTCGGTTTGTCTCCTAAATGCTGTTTTCATTCAGTTTCCTGACTTCAGCATAGTTCCCTTTTTTAAAGTTAATATTGCTGGTTTTTTGTTTGGTTGTTTTTTTTTGTTGTTGTTTGTTTGTTTGTTTTCCTTCTCTTTTAACCCTGCAGGGATGCTCACATACAATGCTCAAGGCTAAATGAAGATTTACTGCCTCTGATGGGCTTTCTCTGACTAAATAACTAAGAAGGAACTTGGTTTGAGAACCTGACCCTCGTAAAGTCTTATATCTGCACTCCTATTAATGTTGTATCAGAACACATAAGAGACTGTGCCTCACAATGGCGTTTCCCCAGCCCACAGGAATGCAGCAGAAGCCTCTTGCTAGCATTGTGTTTGCCTAGGGAAAAATACTCTCACTGCCCTGAGCAGTTCTTCATCCTCAATGAGGATAACTGGGATTTGACTTTAGCATTCATATTTTAGTGTTTTCAAAAAAGTTTATCCTACTTTGTACTGACTATCTAGAGTGTAGTAGCATGCAAACTGTTTTTCATTTTTGAGGTTTTTACTACATAGCTATTAATGTCTATATACAAAACGGGAGGTGAATAAAGTTTGGATAGGACTAGCATATCAGATACAACAATTTACAAGCAATAATCTGAGTAATAATACAAAAGGAATATAGCAGGAGGAATGAACTGATACATTCTCAAAGAGTAAACCAGTCTTGGTTCTGATAGGGTAGAATGTCTCATTGAAACATTGCACATTAAAAAAAAAAAAGAGTATTTTAGAAGAAGAAATACTTGAAGAAAGCAGATGCCCTGCTTTTCAGGGACTGAGAGAGGTATGGAAAATGATACCAATTTGTTGGCACACAGAGACACGGAAGAAGGAAATGGAATGATATTTAAGAATATAAAATGCATTGAGGGCCTTTTACCAGGAATATCCAACAAAGACTACAGATGCCTCAAATGTCAATGACGGAGGAAAAGGAATGCTTTGCAAAATTATTTACAGAATGGCCTTGAGTATTCAAAGTGATGAATCTGTGAAAAGTCAGCTGCAACTCTTGGCTCTGTCAGATTTCATTACTTAATAAGAGGAAAAGGAAATCCAAAGCAATGGATATAAGTACCAGTGTGCAAGAAAGGCAATGATTAGTTCATTAAAATACACAGCACCCAGGAATACATGTTAGCTGGTAGTAGACAATTCCTATACAGTCAAAACAGTAAGACTACTGAAGAATCTTCAGACGGAAACAGTTGCAACTAAGGCTGGATCTAGAGTCAGAGGGAGGCATGACAAGTTACAAAAGGGCCAAGACAACGTACTTCCCTGCAACTCCAGGATACAAGATTTCAGGGATCTTTGCCAACCTCCCAGTAATCAACTAAGGGGTGTCAGCCTTGCAGCCATTTTTTTCTTGGACCCTACACAGACACCTAGCTTGTACTAAAATCATTTAAAACAGGAAAGCATTTTAAATTGTAATACTCTGAAGTGCCACATGTGATTTTCTCACTTTTGGAGTAGAAAGTTACAATACTGCAGATTTCTACTAGATTTTGGTTGCACGGAGTGAGTAGAAAGATCTTGTCTTTGAGGATCTTCTGCATCTCAATTATGTGCTAGCTGGTTTATGTAGCTACCTTCAAGTTTGAAAAATGGGGTGGTGACAGATTGATTAAACAGGGAAGTCAGCTCCAGTCTAGCACTGGTAGAGATCAGAACGGATTTAATCACTGATTCTATCTGACCTCCAGGAGTCTGATTTTTAAACAAACATTCAGAATTGCAAAGGTGAAAGAGCAGTACTACACCGCATTTCAAGGTCCTCTGAAATGCCAAGCTGAACTTCACAAGAAACAATGCTGCCAAAGCACTTTAACATTACAGAAAACCATCTGAACCAACTGGTGAAAGCATGAAAACAAAATATCAGAGATCTAAAAAACATGTCCTACAAGTCACGATGGAAGAAACTGTGCTTATTTTCTCTATCAAAGAGGTACCCGAGGTGAGAGGGGGCGATAATCTTCAGGTGCACAGAAGGCTGTGAAGAGTAAGGGAATGGACCTCATTCACATCCCCTGTCAGTTACATTCAGTCCCAGGTTGCATTATGGGAAGATTTTAATTAAAGATATTATCAAAGATGAGAACTGACAGCAACACATCACCTAGAGAGGGTGCAGAATCTCCAGATTTTGAAGAACTGGTTAGGCAGATATCTGTTGGGAATGATTCAAGTATACTTGATCCTGCCACCTAGAAAGGAGAAAGATTAAACACCTCTTCACGTTCGAGATTTCTTTTTCTGCACTTCACAAAAACATTCTGAAGTTGGAATGAAACCTTCAACTAAGTCATATTTTAAGAACAGACCTAATAGATTGTATTGCACTGTTCTGCTTCTGTTCATGAGAATTGGTTGAGCATTTCATTATAAACAAATCCCTCTTTTTAAAGGGAACAAATTAAGTTCACAAATTGGTTTCAGTAAATATGTAAAAACTGAATGTAAAGTGGTAAATCCTTAAAACTACGCATCCTAGTTTTCTCTCTCATTTTTCCACTCTTGCTTTATGTTTTTGAACCTCTATCATCGGAAAACACATTGGAACTGGAGGAGGCTGGAAAGAATTTAGCAGTGGCTTTGGTATGGCTTTAGAATAAAAGTGTCAGATTTCAGTGAAATAAGGGAGTACATGGAGTGGAAGTTCAGGGAGGGTGTTTACTTTCACCACTACAGCATTTTTAAAAAGTTAAGCCAATTTTTATCACAATGTAAAATTTTCTTTCAGCTATGATCATATACAAAGCTTCTTTTCAAACAGAGCTACATCAAGAGCTAAAGCAGCTGCAATTTTTGAGTCTGCTTCCTTTATTACTGCATTTGCTCCCAACCAGATTATTTTTTTCTAATAAAAGTACATTTGTTGATGATAAGGACAACTGTTCACATGATAATTTAGATTTATACAAACACACAACGTAGTGTTGCTACTCAACATTCTGGTTTAAAAAAAATAGTACAGTAGCACAGATTGAATGGGTTACAATCCAACAAACTGACAGATTTCAAAGTGCAGTTTACAGAGCACATTTATGTGAATATTTTGAGTAGCATGTCTGAAATATAACTGGTTTCCATACAGACATTTTGTAGTCTGGAAGAATAAACAAACTTACTGTTACTAGCAGGAAACTACATGGCTCAGTGTCCTTACTCTTTGAGTGATGTTTCAGGTATGTATAGGCTCAAGCACCTGAGGTTGGACAGGCACCATTTAGTCCTAACAATAACAGTTTTGACCTGCCCATGTTACCCACCCTTCCCTACCATATAAATTAAGTACATTTCTCTCAACCTGAAAGATTCTTGATTTAAAATAAAGGAAAAAAAATGACAAAAATGTAAAGTGTGGCTCTGAGAATCAGGAGGGCACACAGACCATGAACACAATTCCTAGAAAAAACAAATACTCGTAGTATGTCAATTGAGTAAGCATCCCTGTGGACATCACACACAGGATTCAAAGCAACACCTCAAAAAGAAGAGGAGTCTGGCCACCTACATGGTGGCTACTGTTTGACAGGTATTATGGTATTTTCATGTCTCTGTATATGTCTTTGGCTTTCGTTGAATGACTCGTACCCTCACAAAGTTAAGGTAGAGGTTGCAAAGCTAGAAAAGAGTCCTTTGCAGCTAGAAGTTGTCAATCAGGAGTGAGCAGTCACACATAAACATCCTCCCAATGACTTTCACAGGAAACAGAGCTGTTGCCTGAGATCTACAAAACGATTTTGAGAATGTTTGTTTCTTCTGTTTAGAAGAGGGGATTAGATACAAGACCTAAGTCAAAGCACAATTCATTTGAAGATGAGCTGATGGAGCACCATACAAGAAACATTAGTTTCCCTAATTACAAGGGCAGGCTGTTTTGTACAGGAATGTAGGTTGGGGTGTGCAAGACCCAGAGAGCAAGGCAGGCAAGCCTCAAGACCTCACCAACAAAGAACTAGAAGTCTTGTCAGTAAGTCGGGGTGCAGATTGTCTCTGGAGATGGTAAGCAGGGTAAGCCACAGTCCAATGATCTCCAGCCAAGTATATTGTGGCATGCACCCCTGAGCATGAGCCCTGATGTCAAGTCTGTGGGTCAGGGACTGAATCAACAAGGCAGGTGGCACAGGTGTCACTGCACTGCAGTCGCATTGTAGGTAGCCCCACCTGGCTGAGGCTCCACCAAAGATGAGCATCAGCAGAAAAGCTGCTCCTAAGTGAAGGAAGGAGACTCTGCTACAGCTTCTTACATCTTTCTTCCTAAGCATTATTAGCAATCTTGCCTTGCAAGCAACCAGCTCAACTCCTAGAGCATTGTGGAGTGGGCTTCTAAACTTGACATCTACAACTTGGAATGGGCTTTTTGTTTCACGTACCTGGAAATCATGTATTTTTAGAGAGGTGTTTCCTACAGTCTGAAGCCCTTTGCATTCAGGGAGAAGCTAAAAAAAAAAAAAAAAAAAAAAAAAAGGAGTCGGGAGAGAAGAGGAAGAGAATACCATAGAATGGGAAAGTTGACCGACTGACAATGTGGAAATGGTAAGAACTAACATCTAACTAGGCTGCTGACAAGAAAATGAACTTCTGAAAAATGTTCCAATGTAGCCAGATTGGGAAGAAGACCTTAGGACAGTGAACACTCTTACTTTGTATGATGTGTTAACAAAACAGCAAGGAGGAGGAGTACAGTGGTACATGGCTCTAAAATGTTCCCAGCTTAACTTGTTTAGCATACGTGCACTGCCAATGTGAACATTTGTATAGACAGTCAAATGAAGAACAAAAATTATTCAGAAGTGACCTAAAGAATAATATGACTATTAGCAATGCTAGGAAAATACATAAATATCTGTGAGCACCAATAAACAGTGTATTTAAAATACCCAAAGGATACTAATTCAGAATCAAAGCACCTATTTACTATATGGAGGCCTGTACATCAGAAAGCAATAATTCTGTGAAGAATATTGGGTTCATGATATCTAACCCAATAAGCAGAATCTGCCAGCATACTGCTGCTGCTAACAAGGCCAATGTGACCCACAGACGTGTAAAAAAGACTTATTTCACGGACCTTTACTTCTTCATCGGATATTCACCGAGAACATTATTAGTAACAGTGTGTTCAGATATGCTTGCTATAAAAATGATATAAGGAAATACGAATGAGTTCAATAAAAAGGCAAAAGAATAATCAGATGCCTGGAACTTCCTATTAGAGCTTAGTGTTCTCTATTTGTAATATTATGAGAATGTCTGTGACATGACCAAGATGTTCAGTAGGTGAAAAAAAAGGTTGGAAGAGGCCTTTTGGTTAACAGAATCTGTGTATGGTTACTATAGGTACAATATCATGTAATCCCTATTTGTAGGGCAGATTTTATTCAATGAAGAGAGATGAAGAATGACATGACAAGGAAGGTAAGGACAAAGGGATCCAGCCGAACTTAAACAACTTGTAGCTGAAAATAAAATGTCAGTTTAAAAAATGAGGCAGTTAATTATGGGAATAATTAACAATTGAAAACTTTGGACTCACTGTCAAAAGATATTCTGTTTTTGAAAAAGAACTACATTTTAGCTATTAATTTTAGTTTTCATGATGTGGCTGACAAAATTGCAGGTGGCATGACAAAAATTAACATCTGCCTGCCAGCTGTATATTTCATCAGAATTATCGGGATATCTATGAAAATGTGGCAATTAGTATCTGCTTAAACTACAGATTTTGCTTTAAAATAAAACAAAGCAGCATGACTCATTGGTTTATCTGAGCATGTTAGATGTTATAAATTACTGCAGATCTACCCACTGAGAGAAGCTGCTGAGATCTCATCTACTTCACTGCAAAATAGTAAGGGACCTTTTCTCTCTATGAAGTCCCGAGGAAGGAAAAAAACATTACATGCAGGGACTGCAGTCTCTCTATTGACATGTGCAGTAGATACTTCTCCAAAACATTTGCTAAGCCTTTCATTTCAAAATGGTGGACATTATGAGGGTCTTCCTATGGCTTCCAGTGATGATCTCTCTCCCCTTAACAATGACACATGCATTCCCTCCAGTGAAAGGCACATTTCAAACCATGGCAAGCATATCTATCTACAAAAGGGATCTCTCATAGGACCTACAAACAATTTAGCAAAGCAAAAATCTGAAAGCTGCATAAGAGAAGTAGTCTTCAGTCAATAGTATTTCTCTACTAATTTCTAGGTCATCTCTCAGACCCTGGAAAACATGCTGAATAGACAGTACCCAACACCCAATGGATCTTTGGAGTTTTCTGAAGGGGTAAACTGAAAAAGTGCAGGTGGAGGGCCAGGATTCCGCTCAACAGGACAGAAGCCTCTAAGCAATTTTTGAAACACTGAAGATTATGAAAGAATAGCTCCAGGCCTTAAAACAAGATGCAGGTTGCTAATGTAGTACATCATCAATTTGCAGGCAAAGAATCAAGTATCTTTTCTGCCTCAAAAAAGCCCTGGTCAGCAAGGCATATATATGAAGCCTGTATACTTTCTATCACTACCTTTGCTATTGTCTTTTGATCTACAAGTCATGGTCATGACACAAAAGTAAAGCACTGTAACTGACTTGGATAATAATAGCCTGGATTGCCTTATTTGTCAGACTGTGCTGTACAAAGGATGTTCCACAGTCACTTTTTGAGACTCAGAAGTCATGGGGAGCAGGAAATCTTTTTTCCAGTAACTGTTACGTTTATTGACAAGCCTACTGTCTGAGACCCTTTTTTTCCAAAATCACAGCAGGGTGTTTAGCACTAAGAAAGCATGAATTTAACCAACAAGTACCATGAGCAGGAATCAAATAAGGGGGAAAAAAAAAGGCAATTGCTGCCCCACAAACTGAAAGCTTCCTAATAAACGTATTGAAATGTTTGCAGCAGTAAAGAGGGAGGATGAATCCAGTGGATGGAGGGGGATGGGAAGTGCAGCCAGGAAATATTATAATTCTGTGCTATACGCAAAGCTATGCAAAATAAATGCATTAATTTTAATGCCTTCTAGGTGCCTCTCACAGCACTACCATCTTCTTTGCCATAAATGACAGATACTTGTTTGGGAATGCTTGTTATTACCAGATACAGAATGTACTAAACTTAAGCACTTCACCCTAAAAGAAGATATAAAATTGCGTTCTTATTTCCATTGTCCTTGTTGAATGACAGAAGGCAGAATGAACCAGGCTATACTGAGATGTCTCCAAGTACAATTGAAGTGAATGAACAGTATAGTCACTATTAAAGCAGAGTAAATGTCAGGGATACATTTACAGTGCACGTAATGATGCTATTAACAGAATTAGGCTATTTAAAGAAGTGGAAAAATCTTTGGGGTAATCCAGCAGCTACTGCACAGTCACTACGAATGATGGTTAAAGTTTCACTTGTTCTACTACCATTACCAGGAAAACCCTAATTATTCTCTATCCTTTCCATGTATTTAAATACACTTCCCCCCCACACCCCGAAATATTCAGAAATTAAATGTATGTTCCAGAGATTGAAACAAACATTGTTCCATTGTAGTCACTACTTTCCTGACAAAGCAATCCCTAACAATAATTAGAGAACTCAAGACTTTGCTGCAAAGAGTTGAAAAGCAGGTTGTCTAGCTCTGATGAACCGGGCTTTGTAAATAAATCTTTGTAAATAAACCATAAGAAAACGGTGGTCAATAGGGACAAGCTCAAAATATCATTCTGGATACACCTTATTATCAGAACTTGTCCAGCTCAGACCAGTAACAACTCCTTTAAAAAAACAAACAAACAAACAAACAAAACCACCCTATTACACTATTTCAAAGACCTTTGTTGATGTCTAAAGCCAAAAATAATATTGAACCACCGACAATGATAAAACAGAATTAAAAGAATGTTATTCCAAAATGATTAAACTGCGAGGCTGTTATGTACACATCCATTTTTCTGACAGACCTATTAAAGCAAAGGTGCATGTGATAGTGCTTTTTGAATGAAATAGTTTAAAAATGCTCTTCCACATCAGATTACAGTTACAGAATATAGAAGCATACAAGGGAAAGTATTAATACTTACAATAACTGAAGTTATTCTCCCTATTACCACTTTTGCTAAATCAAGCTTCCTGCTTTGTTGTACGATGCTAATGCTAACTTTCACATGATATTTTACCTCTTTCACACAATACAGTAAACCATAATCACCATTATAATGTCAATGAAACACATTATAGGGGTCATAAACAGAAATAACAGTACTAAACAGCTACTGTAGGATGAGAAGGGTAACTGCGATGGAAAACGCAGGAAGGTATCACAAATATTATATAGTCATTTTATTTAGTCACTGTATAGTTATTATTTTCAACAATAAGCTACTGATGTGCCCTATAAAAGTATGTTATTAGCCATGTGAAATTTATCAGTGAAATATGCTTTCTAAAACATGACATAGCTCAAAACAAACTAAGACAGATGGACACATCAAAATTCAGTGCCCGAAGCAGGTTCATAAATTTGTATTTTGGACCCTGAACAAGTGACCCACTTTTTGCCAGTCTGCATTAAAAATTTCTGTATCTAAAGATTTTATGCACAACATCATTAAGTTTAAACCTACCAGTGTGTACATTAATTTAAATTTATCAATGTGTACTGATTTCCTATTTAAAAATATGGATCACATGAAATGACTTAGCATGAAAACAGTAAAGAAGCAATTCTGAAATGTAGAGTCAGAAGTACTTTTAAGTCTCCAGTTGAAGACCAGGAATCTATTCAAATACGTTTTTAAAATCAAGTTTTGGATTTTCTGTTGAAATATTGAACCTTACCTTTGAGGAAAATTAATTGCAGACTCAAAAATAATTAGAAAACATTCTTCTAATCATAATAACATCATGCTTATTTAATCCATTTCAATTCTGAATAATACTTCTTCAGAGACTGGGAAATATAAACTTAATGAAGTAGCAATGGGTACAGATATGCCCTACGCAATTTTCACATCACTTCACTTTTGACAACAAACATACACTTCTTGCAAAATTACTACTATTCTCCTCAACAAGTTGGAATAAAAATGGATACATGTTTCTTGTGTTACTCTTCAGTAAGCAAGAGTCAGAAACCTGGAAGAATTTTGTCAATACCCAATAGGATTTTTTATACAGACACCATTCATTTGCCATTATACGATATGATGCAAGGAGACACATCATTTGTCTCTATTTGAAATCACAACATTCATGCATTTTTCAGCATTCAGAAAAACGTTAAGAAAACTAGAGGCTCATGGACAGAGCAGGTTGGAAGGGACCTCAGAACTATAGATCCTTTGGATCATACCTTAATCCAAACAGATCTAAGTTCAATAATAGATGAAGGCCTCTGTAGCCCAAAAAACACACTTTTTACCACAACGTTACAAGCCCTGTATTTCATACACCATCTTTAGACTTCTCTGAGCTCTTCTTGGCCTGATTTTAGCAGAGACAGTCATGGCTCAGTGGGCAGGGGCCTGCTGCCTCCCCTGTGCCAGCTTTGCTCCAGGAGGGCACGGGGCAGGGTCTGGCACCCCTGCACAGCTTTCTGCTCAAGTAACATCGGTATCATTCACCTCAGGACCCCGAGGGGCACACGAAGTGTCACACTCAAAATCTTGTTTATGGGCAACTGGGAAACAGTTTGTGTGTGTAACTATTTATCTATCAATCCATCCTGAGGCCTTGCGGGCGCAGTACAAATAACATGGCATTGCTGGGCAGCATGTTTACTCAAGGCTGAGGACAACAGCAGAGAAAAAAGGAAGACATTGGAAGGTTTTCTTCATAACAGTTTTAGTTGTTTACTCTTTTCCGAGTTAATTAGATAATTTGGACTGTAACTGTTACAATTATTGTAACTGAAATACTGATAATAATTATATTTTCACTAGATTGTTAAGACTTTAATTAGAATATATTCTGTGCTCTGTATTCTCAGCATGCTCCCTTTTGCTCACAATAGTTGAGGCCTAACAATTGGTGCAGTTGAGTCTTGGAGATCTCCTAGCATGCCCAGGGAAGCTGTGGATGCCCCATCCCTGGAGGTGTTCAAGGCCAGGTTGGATGGTGCTTTGGGTAACCTGGTCTGGTGGGAGGTGTCCTGACCATGGCAGGGGGTTTGAACTGGAGAAAGTTCAAAGAAGAAAGAAAGAAAGCCAGGAAGCCCTCAGAAAAGCTGTGCTATGTTCCTGAGAATATTAATAGGTTACATTTTAAAAATGCATTAATTGAACTTACAAGAATCCACATTTTATAATATTCACTCCAAATAATGTATTTCAAGTGTTTCTGTTTTTCACTAATGGCCTCAAATCTCAAAAATGCATCAGGTCTTTCTGTTTTGGATTCATTTTAAAACAATTTCGGAAGTATTGCAGTGCTGGTAATGAATGGTTCACCATGTTTCAGTGAAAAAATTAAAATGCCATTCAATGATTTAAAATCTCATTCATTTTCATCTGCTACCTGAGTGTTGTTTCCAAAACCATCATTATACTGCCTCCTTTTTAAAGATAACATTTTAGAGAACCCACTGAACACCAACACCTTACAAACATCTCTCTGCTCTGTTGTAAGAACTTCTTAGACTATTCCTATGCCTTATAATACAAAGCACCAGAAGAAAGAGAGAAGAGCAATTATGTTAACTACTTGTCAGCATCAAGATCTTGTACTCAGTGTTAGTGAGTCATTACCCCTACAAACTGTCAGCCAGGCTGTATCAGTGAGACAAATAATGTTATGAGAGGCTATTTTAAATATGTATCTTGACATAAGGTTGCAAGTCTACAGAGGTCAGAATAGTTTCACAATTCCTTTTATGTACACTTTAAAGTTAGAAAAGCTGTGTGAGAAACACCAAAGCAGGCATCCAAAATAACTCCTTTTGCCACAGGAGTTTGAAACAGATTCTTACAACACTAATGGGATTTAAAAAAAAAATACAAAAAAACAGTTCATAAAAGTCATGGCTCATAATACACAAACATCTAAACATATACACTTGTAAGCAAGCACATATTACACCAGGCAAACTGAAACCAAGCCTAATTATTACATCTATGCAATAAATCATATGAAATTGTGAAGGGCTTGAGCACATTCATAGGCCTTAACAGCCTCACCTGGGCCTCCAGACACCACCTCTGCCCATGGGCCTAGAAGCCCCGTTTCAGCTCAGCCCTGGGTCTTCAGCCCTGCCTGAGTTATGCTGTAGCATCTGGCTGTGGACCCCGGCATATCCTGGTCCTTGGCTGACGTGCCAGCTTCACCCCAGACCTGCCTAGCAATTGCTGGATCTGACCCTGACCTTCCTTCTTGGCCATCACCACAAACTTTCTTGATGTTCTGGACTCTCACTTGACCCTTGCAGCCAGTTTTTCCCAGCTCACCTTGTACTATGTGACAGAGCTAGGGAGACGCCAATCCTGCAGGGAGATGTCATCACCTTTGGGAGCAGCCAGCCTTTGCTGTGCCTTTACAGAAATACACAGAAGTGTAGATACAACACTTCTAACTTGTATCTGGGCATATATACACACACCCCATGTTAAGGTGTTAGTCTCCCTTGAAAACACTGAATTCAGTGTTTCTATTGAGTTCTTTAGAATAATTGTTGAGTGGTAATTCAATATACATATCTACTAATATAATAAAAATGGTGTTCACAGAAAGGTTATTCAGTTATTCAAAGACAAAGAAAACAATTGAAAAGCAACAGCCAACTATGTCTGGATGGCTCTATTCTCAAACAAATTAGAAGGAAATTAATGGAGTAATTTGGAATATGAATTGTACCCATGAGTGCAAACTTGATCTAGAGCTCTAAGCATTTAGAAGCACATCCTAAGCTCTGCACTTGTGTAAAAGTAGCTCTGCACTTGTGTAAAAGTGGTGCTTCTCAATGAATTATTTTGTGTGTGTGTGAAAAAGATATGGTTTCAAGGGTTAGACTACAACCTTTCACAGGCTAATAAAGGTTTTGATCAAACCCAATGTTTTTTAATATGCACCTGCTCCTTGTGTTTCAATGTACCTCTATCCTCTATAAATAGTCATCAATATTATCAACTTGCTACCTGAATACTAACAATGGGGATGATCATCTTAGCAAACAAACAGTATTAAAAGACAGACTGAAGAACATCCACTTCTGGGCTAAAGCTTGCAGACACAGAAGTACATCACCCTAGAGAAGAGTTCTTCTCAAATTAATCCTCATTTACCTTTTCACATTTAAATATCTGGCATTTGTAAGTGTTATCACAAGGATATGCATCCCCTTGTCTTTTTAGCTGCAAAAACTGTGGCATGGGTGAAGATGCATGATACAGGGTTGAGAGGATAAAGGCTGAAGAAATCTACGTAAGATCAGATGATCCAGTTGTTTATCAGAGGTCAGAAAAATCATTAACATTCATTGAATACTTTGATTACTTCAGTTTAATGAGTCATTGATCCATCTGTTATTAGCAACAAAAATGTCTAAATGCAGACCTACAATGCACTGAAGTGTGTACATCCCTTAATTAATTTGATATATTTATCAGTGGGCTCTATTCTCTGACCCTTGACAGTTCATAGAAGTTTCAGTCTGGTGACCTTGAGAGCAAAATACACCTATCTTCTTTACTACTTGATGAACTAATTTGTATTTCAAATTCTCTTAAATGAAACACTTATCTGTCAGGATGATAGGCACAGTAAAGAAGTTGCAAAGAGACAAAGAACTATATAAAGCAATCAGAGAAGCCTTTTATTCAGCTGCTACAATAAATGACAGATAGTCTCATTATGCAATTCCCCTAGCTCTTCTTAACATACCTGACCCCTAGAACTATATCACATGATTCATCAGTATTGTAGTTTCAAATACTTTTCAAAAACAGTGCAGTAATATCTTCTGGCAATGATTTTACAGTACCAACCTTGGGCATGAAGAACTGATGATTCCCAAAGCATACATCACACAGCTCATCCAATGAGGACAACAACAAAAAACAAAAACAATCTATACAGCATTTCCGCTTCCCTTTTAAAAAAATGTTTTCATAAAATAAACAGAAGAAGAAAGAAAGAAGAATAAGAAGAAAATATGTATATGATGACACAAATAATCATAATGCCATCTTATATTCAGATGGAAATTGTGCAAAACCCCATAGAAAAGATTTGTATATTTCATCAAATCACTTTTAGTAAATTCAATAAGTGTTCCTGCACTGACAAACATGATCATACAGTGACAAACAGGGAGGTGATAGTGTGAAAATATCAAAACAGACCCAAACATGAGTGTGACTTTACCTGTTGCCGCTTCTCAAATTCCAACTTGATACGGGATTTGATGCAGTTGCATGTGTCCTGATACGTCTGCTGCAGTGCCAGTTCCATGAGGTGTTTGTGGTATGCTCCTGCCAAGTTTCCACAGATGAAAATGATTACATTTGCCAATATCTAGGGGGTTAAAAAAAATGTGTCAAGGAACTTATTTAAATTAACAGATTACAGTCCTAACCTGCAATGAAAGATTGCTGAAGCAATTACATATTTTGCTTTTGTTTACCTCCTAGCCAAGGCTCACCTTTCAAAAAGCATTCACAATCAGTGGAAAAGCAATTATTCTGTTTTCATTTAGGATGAAATAAGAACAATAATGAACAACATTTGCCTATTCTATGAGGTATACACTTACCAAAAAATAAATTCAGCTCATGTTCTACATCCACTGTTGAGTATTATTTAGGTGGGAGCATGATCTACTGCTGTAAAATGATAGCTACAGCTCCTAGAAACAACACCAGAAGCCACATGATTGTCAACTTCTTCTGGAAATACATTTTCTTTTACAGTGACATATGATTAAAGGGTAAAAAGACACTAATGTCAACATCCAGACTTGCATTTTATCTCACCCTGACCCACAACCACCTGTCAGTCAGCTATAAACATCAACATTGCTGAGGCTGAGCAACATTTATGTTGCAAGAGGTAACATCTCTCCTCTAGAATACGCTTTTAGCTACTGTCAAAACACCACATTTGCCTAAAACACAAAGCTAAATCTATAAAATTTACTTTCAAGCTTACAGCATCAGATAGATGCTTGATGTATATAACAGTACGTGAACGTGAGAAATAAGTTTGCTTAAAATCAGGATAAAAATAGTTTAAATGTAACATTTCTTCTGAATTGGGTGCAAAAGAGATGACTGCAGAACAGCTTTTGAACTCAAAACAGTTTTATATTTCATTTTAAATCATCACTGCTTGATTCTGCTTTGATGCCAGTAACGTCATGGTGCTCTCAGCAGACATGGATTAGCGAACAAAGAACTTGCGAGAGATTACAGCAGAAGGGTAGTGTGTACAAACTGACAGTCACAGCTGGTTTTTGAAATGAAATTGTTAAATGAGAACAAATGCCTGAAAATAAAGATCACCGGGCATAGAAAATTCTCAGATATGCAGTGGAAAGGTTTTTGCCACTAAGTGTAAACTGATGTTAATCAAAATCAATTATCAATGCTGCCATGAAGCGTCACAGAATCAGAGAATGGTTTAGGTTGACATGGACCTCTGGAGGTCAATCTGGTCCAATTCCCCCCCTCCCCGCTCAAGCAAGCCCAGCTAGGGTAGGTTTCCCAGGACCATGCCCAGCTGATTTTTGGAGATCTCCATGACCTCTCTGGGCAACCTGTGCCAGTGCTCAGCCATCTGCAAAGAAAAAAAAACATTTCCAGATGTTCAGAGGGAGCCTCTTATATTTCAGCTTGGGCCCACTGGCTCTTGTCTGGGCAGTAGGTACCACTGAAAAGAGCCTGGCTCCATCTCCTTTATATATCCTCTCTTCAGGTATTTACCTACACTGATATTTTGCCTCAAGCCTTCTCTTCTCCAGGCTGAACCATCCCAGCTCTCTCAGCCTCTCCTTATAGGAGAGCTAGTTGCTCCAGTCCCTTAACATCTTGGTAGCCCTCCATTGGACTCTTCCCAGTATATCTAGTTCTCTCTGGGGGGCATCACTGGACAGAGTACTCCAGGTGTAGCCTTACAAATCTCTATGTACAGATAGCTCTTCAAAAGCTGCACATGAACTTGCTAAATGTACTGTCCAGATTCATAAAGTAATTGACTACTGCAAAACTTCGGGAATACAACCAACCAAAATTAAAAAATATACTGAGATAGCTAGATGGAGGAGTAAATTATGAGTATCATCTTCACAGCCATAGAAAAAACAGATTACAGTTTTATGACTGAACCAGCTGAAGTGAGAAAATAGATGGAAACAAGTGACTGACAGGCAAGGAAGCTAATTAACGAGGCTTTTTCAGATTCTCAATGGGATAATTCAGCCCACATGAAGCTCTGTGCTGGCTTCCAGCACCTGAATTAGGCTGCTCAAAGCCTATTGCCATACTTAGTGTAGACGTAACACGTAAGAATGTAAGTGAATATGTAGATTGAAACTGTGTTCAAAATATCGTTAATTCCTGTGGCTAGCATGGAGTTCATTCAGAAATGTGTCACTAAGCTATTGACTTAGAAAAGAATTTCCAGGAAAAGGATTAAATGGTTTCTAACTCAGACCAACAGCTGTTTTATCTGTGCTGCTTGAACAAGTATTTCTGTTTTTGTCAATAAGAGTTATTGAATGAAACACAATTGGCTATAAAACTTTTAATGGAAAATACAAATACTTCTGAGATTCTCTTCTCCTAAATCTTGATTTATTTTTTCCTGAACAGCAGTCCAGTTTCAACACATGGGGTGAAGATAAACACCATCCAAGGTTTGCTGTAAATTCTCGTATGCATCATCCTGGAAAGAACAAATTCAAATTTTTTCAGACCAAGGGAAACAACCAAGCTTGCCACTTCCTAATCTAGTGTTCTAATCAGCATGTAATTGTATACAAATTCCTCCTGTCCTTCTGTCAGGCACCTGCTCCCAGAAGACTCCATGCTCTGCATCACTTCATTCATTGGAACGAAATCCTGAGTCAGAGTAGATTTCTGCCTTGTCTCTAGGCTATAACTCTAAAAGCCCATTTCTTTTCCTCTATTTCCCTCCCCACCCAGCAGATCTGTTTCAGAGAATAAAAGAAGATGATGTGGCTTTTCTGGTGGGAAACGCTCTTCATTTTGCGATGAAAGCTCTTATCAACTGTGCAGAAAAAGCTGTAATCAAAAGCCTGTATAACAGAATTAAGGGGTACCTTAATAGCCTAAGTAACATGGTTTGGGCTCTGGCTCCTGTCAAGTTGGACAAGACTGAGACTAGACCAAAAAAGGTATAACCTGCAATGGTAACTCACCATAAAAAGCATAGGATGACCTTAAAGACAGTACTGCATGAACACAGTTGAACTCCCTTACAAACAATGTATGGAGGGAAAAAACAAACAGTAATATTGATAAACTCTAGAAACCTCCCACTCAATTTTCCAGATAGAAATACTGAGTCATACAGCAGTTCTCTATACAGGCAGTGGAGATGCAAGTACATCTCCTTGGCCACCTGGATCCCTTTACATACATACATTAACTGTACACTGTAGCAAGGTTTTCTGCTTAATCAATACCTAAATTCATTGTCTACAAAATGTGATCTAAATATGAATAAAAAAATTAATGCAAGGAACACCAAGGGACCACTGAGAAGCATCTCTAAATATTCCAAGTACTAGCCCACACTTCTAGTCACTCAAGGACGCCTGATCGACCATGCCTGATCTCTCCCTTCTTTTGATCTACAGAACACTGTGTGCACTTCCAGGCAATACAGCATTTTATGAATTGTATTTTTGCATTCAGGCAGATGTGTTTTTTAGTACCAGTGAAGATAAAATGGTCTGATGTCTAGTGCTTAACTAACAAAATAGATTATATTTAAAAGCAAATGAAGACAAAGTTAAGTAGCTATGACTAATTTCTCAAGAGAGCTGTAAAGTTAACTGAGTTGCTCAGAAAAAGCAGTCTATTGCATAGATTGCACTTTAATGCAATTTCCTAGTTCAGTTGATGAAAGCTACCTACAAATGTATGTGTATGCAAGGAAGTACTATGCTACATATAAGTAAACAAGTTAAAATATAGGCTGATTCTGAACTGAAAGACAACTCAGTTCAGTAACTTAGTAACTGTATTCAAATAAAAATAAAAATCAATTCTCTCTACAGAGTTCACCTAACTGGAAAGCCACCAGTTTATGTTATTGCATTTCTTTTTTCTGAGATACTCTTTGGATACTTACTGCAGTTCTTGGATGAACAGAATTTTCACCAAAAAAAAAAAAAAAGAAAACTTTTAAAGTCTAAGCCCAGTTTTCTTCTAAATAAGAAAGCTCGGGAAATGAAAGGTGAGGAGTGGACAAGAAAGGCTATAATTTATGTCTGCATAGACATTAATGGGAGTAAAAAAGAAAATCTTGTATCACTGACAAGGTGCAATTTCTCTGGCTCTGCAAAGATGAATAATCTCTCTTCCCATTGGACCTCTCTTTTGATGGTCTGTGGTGTGACTAGCCAAGCTAGGAAACAATTCCATATTTCTTTGGAATCTTTAAGGTTTTAGGTTCAGGGAAAATTCAGTTAGAAAGAACAACACTGTACAGTTAATACAGTTAAAAGAAATTGAAAAACAGCATTTTAAAAAGGATATGCTCAGCCATAGTGTAAATTACTAATTTGCATGGCCACCATATACTATGCATAATACTATTATTTTAGTAATTGTACTAGAAGGTTCTCCAGCTTTTGCATACAACACTCTTGCCCAGGGAACTCTGCGTAGTCATATTTCATGTTTCCACACCTATAAATGTGTGAAGTTGGAGTTCCAACATTTTAATACATTTAATTTCCAGCAATAGTATAGCTGCATGATAGCTAAAGCGACAGATGATGGAAATGCAAAGAGATTATTTGCCCATATAGCAACTGCCCTTTCAAAAACAAGCAGTTTTGAGAGTAGAAAAATAAATGAAGTCTGGATTCCTACAGGAATCCTTTTACCCCTTTATTGCCTTATTTATGAAATAATTCCAACTCCTCACGCAGGCCAGTGGCTGCTATAACTGACCTAGAACTACTGATCAGGTGCTGCCTGGTCACGCTTGGTAAAAACTGCCATCTTCCTACATTGGTCTTAGCAAGAACTCTAATTCAAGCAAGGTCTCTGGCATGACAAAGTTCACATTTTTCATAAAGGAATGTAGTGTTCCTTCAGATTTCTGTTTCTGCTTCAGAGCTGATGGTGGAAGTTTATGAATTAAAGTTATTCGGGTGCAGAACTAGACAGATTGAAGAACAGACAGAATATGGACAATTGCATACATTCCCTTAGGAAGCAAGAGTAAAAATTCTTAGATGACTGACTTATTTAGTACTCTGAAAGGTAAAAGATATTTAAATCCTCATGAAACACAGTAAGAACATACTACAGATGAACAAAATAAACAAAATCAAGTACCCTCGGGTACTTTACACTAAATAGAACCTCAAATAATTTTCATAAAAATCTGTAAATAAAAAAACCTGCAATTCTATGAGAAATATCCCAATTACAAAAAAGCTAGGATTTCATTGAAACAATGGAGAATCAACACAAAAAAATTGTTTGAATTTTTTATTCCAGGTATCAGCAAGTGTTCCATATTCTTCAGTACTACAGTAAATTTAGTAAAAAGTCCCTTTGTGGACGGGAATGACATTGTACAAAACATTAAGTTACGAACTTGTTGTTATATGGTACCTTCTTCTAATTTGTATGTATAATTCTTTTAGGTTTTGCTATCAGAGCATTGTGGGCATCAGCAAGATACTCCTTTTCGTATTAGTATTTCTTACCGCTGCAGGCTGTTTTGTGGGATGAATTTATTTTATTCAGCTCTGAACTTGTATCTGAGCCTATCTATATGCCAGTGTGGATGAAAATAGATCATAAACTGCAAATTCCTGAATCAAAAAAAAAAAAATAGACTAGAAACAAGAATCAGAGTTATGGTCCCTTTAGAACACTTCTGTGTAATGCACAATCAATATCATGTACTGATTAATGCCTTCATGTTTTTAATATATATAATATATATAAATATATATATAACTTTTTTTTTTTTTCTTTTTTTTTTTTTTTTTTTCCAGAAGAGAGCTCATTCTCTTCACTCAGGAGGAAGAAACCAACCACTGCACTGCACTCCCCTTTCTGCTTGCAGGGAAAAGAGTTAGAGTTATTTTATATTTCCATGTGCATCAGGAATCATTTTATTTCTCTACTACTAAAACTGTTTGAACACATTTGAATATGCAATTAATTGGAAAAGAATGGAACAAATCAACAGACTTATTCAGATGTACATTTAAGTAAAACTAAAAGGTAGCTTCAAGTTTGGCTTGTAAACAACCTGTAAACAACTGATACTTTCATCCAAATTAAAATCTCAAGTGTTATCCCAGAAATTGTGAGTCACACTTCTGATTTTCAAGATACCCTCAACCTTATCCAAGTAATTAACCTTCCTCACACTAAAAAAAAATCTAAAAAAAAAGACTAGAATGCGTAATATATATTTACTTACGGGACTAGTATGCTGCCAAGTTAATTCTGTAACAGTAGATTTCTCCTCCCATTTCCTCAGCATGAGTATCGCTAGGATATTTCTCCTGTACTTTCTACAAGCCTGCATGAAATTTCTTCCACGTTACCTACCAGGCTTCATAAAATTTATTCATGAAACATAAGTCATCTCTGAACATATTTCAATGTCATTTTTCGTAGTTTGGCAAGTTTTGCTGAAATGACTCAATAGGTTCAAAAGCTACCAGAAGAAGGATGAAATAACAGGTAGTGAACTGAAAATCATCAAGCCTCATTTATGTAACAAATTAGGTTAAAAATAAAGTAGAAAAATTAGCAAGGATTCCTTTTTTAAGTTTTAATGCTGCTTTTTACACCACATAGTTTGTAGGTGTTTCAGCATTTGGAATGACCAACAAAATTAACCTAGGAGAGAACCAGGTATCTTTCCTCTTTAAAGATGAGGGTTAAACCCTCCTAGAATTGCATGCTTGCTTCCATCTTCTAAGTACTCAAAATCCAGAGAGTTTTCCAATGGGAGGCGCTCCACCACCACTCATCTTACAGCATTCATTTAATGTTCAATCCAAAGCCCCTAAGTAACGTGCTTATAGTCAGCTTGAAAATACTTAATGTATATATCTGAACAACTACCAGTAGGAAACTCAAATCCAAATTTAAAAAAAATCTACCTCACAACCCAACCCATTATTGTTTTATATGGCTAAGAACATCTAAAAATAAACTGCAGCAGAGAAGCTGGAAGTCCATTAAAATTTTCTCTATGTATGTAAGAAATAATTAGTCTCTCACCACAACTACAGACTAGTATCAGATAGATAATTAAGAACTGAAGTATAAAAGGAATAGAAGAATTAGTGCAAGTAAGTATATAGTATTAAGTGAAAAAAGAAATTAGAATTATAGAGAAATCATCTCACGGCAGAAGAAAATGAAAGAAGTTTTAAAGTGAGGAAATGATTTCATTCACTGCATTAGCTTCTGTATTACTCATACACTGGAGAAATATTACGAGTAAATCAACTGCCTCAAAGAGTTTGTGGTAGGACCAGACAGTGCTCAGGCTGGAACACGATGCCGATCAAGGTGGTAATAAAAACCACCCAACTGTCACAGACGTTTTTAAGGAAATGCATTACAGTTATAGACGTATCTGTAAGATGAATCTGGGAGTCTAAACGTCTCCCAGAAGTAATACTTTGTTGAACATAATCAAATCATTTTTATGCTGTCAACATTTGATAGCATGTTTCAATAGTTTGATATGAAATAGCAAGAGTATCATATGCTGCCTCTCAAATAAGGCATTTTCTCCATAGGTCTTTTTTTTTTTTTCCAAACCCCCAAGGAAAATCAATGACCTTGCAGCCATGACAGGAAAAGTTGAATGTAATTAACCAGATGCAGAGCTGCCAACCATCTCACTCTTCATCATGTTTTGGGGGTACAGATGTATGACGGGGTAGCTAAGCAATGTGGTATCCAACAAGGACTGTACACTCTCCTCTCGTCCTACAGAAGAGACTATCCCTCTTTCCTCATGTGATCCCCAGGCAGCCTGCCCAGATCCTATAACAGAGCAGGTCACCAGGCAAAGAAGAAATTACAGGCTGCACATAACAGTAATACATGAACTGCAGAAAAAAAATACACAAAAGGGAGAGTAGGTGGCAAATGACTAAGTTTCACATACTGAATTTTAGACTAGACATGCCTGCTATTATTGTTAACAACAAACAAACAAATTAAATACTCCAGATTATCTCTCATCTAGCCTGTTTATGGTAGTTACAGGAACTTCAATCATATCATGGGAAATGTTTCCATAACTGAGGAAATTTAAATCGCATTTGAATAAAGATGTTTTGGAAACAAATTAACTGCATGTCTTTTAGCTTGCCTATGCTGTGCGCATTTGCTAGTTTTGTGGGTTTTATTTTTTTTTATTTTTATTTCTTAAAGAACTACTGCAATAGGGGACTATTGAAATAGTCTGTAACATTACCTGACACATGGTGAACCCATCTTTAATTAAGGTCAGCATGACCTAGATCACAGCAAACATCTCCAAGCTTTAATTCTGACAGGAAAAATCAGCTCACAAGATAGAATCAAGTTTCGTCCATGTTAAGAGAAACAAATCAATCTGGATTTTAAAGTAAGGCTGTAACTGTGTCAAAGCAGATACAGAAAGGCTCTTTAGAAGCTCCATGACACAGGAGTAGACGCAATTTTCCCCCCTGTTTTGTGCTGCTTCAAAGTTTGTCAAAAGCAATCAACATCACTTACTTCATGGAGGGAGGGGGAACCAGCAACCTATATAAGAATTGTCAGGTTAGGAACATAATATTGATCTGAACAACACTTGCAAGCTGCTGCCCAAGATTATTTCTTAATCTTCTTCACCTGGTTATCAATCATTTTTACATAGCTTTGTATTCAAAGCTCCAACAGCCTCTTCGTGTAACGGTCTTCAGACCAAAAGGCCTACTGAACACCACAGCCTACAGTAGCCTTGTCCCACTCTAAACACACTAGCTCCTGAAACCTCACAACTCATTGCAAGATAAATGGAAAATTGATTTTCAAGATGCCTAGGTGCCTAGCTCACATGGAGATCAAAGCACCCAATATAATCTTCCAAAATAGCTTTTAGGCCCACAGATACCTTTGAAAATTTGGTCCTAGTTCATTTCAATTGAAACAGCCTATTTACACCTCAGTCACATCTGGCAACAACCAACTCAGAAGACTTTTGTTCTGACTCCTCTCACCCTTTTTCCTTCTGCCAAATCATTCTCTCTCCTTGAGGTTTTTCTGCATGAAGCAGTTTCAACCACCTGGAGCCTAAGCCTTGCTTTTGAGAAAGTCAGTAAAACTTCTCTCAAAATTAAGTCTACTGAGGTGCAGCTAGCATGACAGAAAAGCCCCATCCTCCAAAGGTTTTGTAAGACCCACCACTGGTTGGTCGGCTTATCCACCAAACCCTGTGACTGCGAGTCAGTTTGTGTCACTAAAACTGAGAGCAAGATAGGCTTTCACGGGCATCTGTGGGATCTGCTTGACCGGGTGATTGTCACAGTTCCTTCTAGCTTTTTAATCTGTACATTAAACTCTATTTCTGCCTGATAGCACACTTAGGACGCTAAGGCACTTTCTGGCACTAGACAAGTTATAATGATTTCCAGGCTCATACTGATGGTACAGTGCACCTCCTGTTCCAGGTGAAAAGTAATTAAGTCTCCCACAGCGCAGGAGACAAACAAAAATTGCAGTAAGGAAACCTGTTAAGTTACATTGATTTTTAGAAATCCTTAAGAAAGCAGGATGACTTTTATGAACCATATAAAAAATAATAAAAAAAAAATACACAATATTCTTCTATACTCTTAACAGATGTAATGAATATGACAAAATATAAAGCTTTCTTTACCTCTTCCAGGTATGAGTTCATACAAAATTATCATGTTACAAACATTATATATCAGGTTTAAGGTCAAACTGTATGAAGATGAATATTAAAATCAGCATTCCATCAATAAAGAGATGTAAGAAACGGAGGTACTGAGAGAAAGATGACACTTCAAAAATGACACTTCACATAAATCAATATGACTTCAAGAGAGAAAGCCGGAGATACAGGTCAGCTCCTCTGAATCCCAAAACACTGTACCTTGACACTAATGAACTCTTATCACTTCTCTTTTGTTAGAAAACACAAAGTTGAAAACAGTTATGCAACCGAATGCAGCTTTGGCTTTTTTTTTTTTTTTAATCCAGCTCAACAAGCTCCTTAAAAAACTGAAGAGCTTCTGCTGAATGTCTTTTAATTTCATTCTGTATAGCACTACAAGAAAAGGGAAAAACAAGGCAAACCAAAACAATGAAACAGGCAAAGCTGGCTGCCACAATAGAATATTAATCATATTTGCTGTTCTCTTTTCAAAAGCTTACTAGAGCATAGTTATGTAAATGTTGGAGTGCAGGAGAATTACTAACTTCTGAAGGATTAATTAAAAATATCTGTTTTTGTTTTTTTTTTTTAAATAAATTGTTTTTTTCAAGTATATCAGGGTTTAGCACTGTCCCTCACCTCAGCAACCCTCTTCTCCCCCCCCTCCAAAAAAAAGGCAATACAAGAAAACTGAGTATCAATACCATCAATCTATACAGGAGGTATATACACTATTTGCATGTCTAAGACTATCTTGCCCTTCCAGATAATCAGGCTTTCAGAAGGGACTCTGCATTCCCTATGTGATCTATGTTTTAACTTCAGTCTGATACTCTATTGCCTAACTCATAGAGAAGTGCAGCCTTTAATGAAGAAATCTGTTGTGAAAACTTCCATACTTGGACAAAAGTCCCGTGATAGAGATGTCCTTGATTCTATTTGGACTCACTAATCTAAAATGGATTATACTTGAACATAAACTTAACTTAGACAGAAACCTAACAAGGAGACCTTGCTAGCCACAGCAGAAACACAACAGTATAGTATGGAAGTATTTTTCTCAAAATAAAGTCCAGAGCTTTTGATTTGCTACTTAAATTACATGTTTAGGAACAGGGAAAAATACAAGTATTTATCTACACAATATATACACTATTACATGTATACATACAAGTACCTTACCTAACAAAAAAAATCATCACAGCCAATATGTTGATATATTCCTCAGACTATATCATGATCTTTACTTGAAAAACACTGTGAACTATCTGGTGGTGCCCATAATATGAACATATCTGCAAGTCTGAGTTCAAGAAAGTGTTCAGTTTTGGGCCCCTCACTACAAGAAGGACATCAAGGTGCTCGAGCGAGTCCAGAGAAGGACGACAAAGCTGGTGAGGGGTCTGGAGAACAAGTCCTATGAGGACTGGCTGAGGGAGCTGGGCTTGTTCAGCCTGGAGAAAAGGAGGCTCAGGGGCAAACTTATTGCTCTTTATAAATTACATTAAAGGAGGCTGTAGCGAGGTGGGGGTTGGTCTATTCTCCCATGTGCCAGGACAAGGGGGAACAGGCTGAAGTTGTGCCAGGGGTGTTTTAGGTTGGATATTAGGAAGAACTTCTTTACTGAGAGGGTTGTTAGGCATTGGAATGGGCTGCCCAGGGAAGTGGTGGGGTCACCGTCCCTGGAGGTCTTTAAAAGATGTTTAGATGTTGAACTTAGCGATATGGTTTAGTGGAGGACTTGTTAGTGTTAGGTCAGAGGTTGGACTCGATGATCTTGAGGTCTCTTCCAACCTAGACAATTCTGTGATTCTATGAAAGCATGACGTTCAAGCCATACATGCTACGGTTTTACTTTGATCGGTTTTTAATGCTTAAGAGAAGGCTCTAATTTGAAGTGTAGCAGCCCTTTGAGATGCTGACCATTGTTCCTAGTCTTTTGTGAACTGAATTTGTTGGGATGAGGCAAAATATACATAATGCATTCTGAAAATTTTCTCATCAGTAGCTACACAATTACTATGCCTTCTTTTGCCATCCACTTAACAAGCCAGTAATTGCACTATCAGTCAGATGTGGTGTCTTTTTTTTTTTTTTTTACTTCATGCCCATTTATATTTCTTTTGAGCAGATTTTTTTTTTTTTTTACTGAGAAGTACATTTGTCTTAGGATAATCAGGAATATTAAATTATTTCTCCTAGTCTAGAAAGGAGACTTTACCTGCCAGTATGGATTTTGATTTCTCACATCTCAGAGGTACAGAAAGATAACTATGTAAAAATCATAGAACCATCCAGGTTAGAAAAGACATTCAGGATCACGAAGTCCAACAATCAACCTGACCTACCAAATCCTATCACTAAACCATGTCCTTTAGTGTCATGTCCACATGCCTCTAAAACATCTCTACCATTTTCCCAGGCAGCCTGTTCAAATGCTTGACCACCCTCTCTGTGAAGACACTTTTCCCAGTGTCCAATCTAAACCTCCCCTAGCACAACCTGAGACTGTTTCCTTGTGTCCTATCACTTGCTACCTGAGAAAAAAGACCAGCACACACACCTCTCCAAAACCTCCCTTCAGGTAGTTGTAGAGAGCAATGTTGTCTCCCCTCAATCTCTTCTCTGAAGCTAAGAAACCCAATTCCCTCAGCCACTCCTCATAAATCTTGTTTTCTAGTCCCTTCACCAGGTTTGTTGCTCTTTTCTGCATGTGCTCAAGCAACTCAACATGCTTGTAGTGAGGGGCCCAAAACAAAACACAAAATTAAACTCTTAAACTGGCATTGTTCAAATTAAAATCAAACCAAAAAAAAAAACAAAAAAAAAACCACCAAGACACCACACACAAAAAATAAGCAACAGCCCTGTGGACACAACCCCAACCATTCAGGTTTCAGCATAATATGGTATAATCAGTCACTCTTTTCTCCACTATTGTTGATGGAAACAGGCCTCAACATTTTAAGTTCTGGCATGAAAATCAAATATATTTATCTCCACTTAAATTGATACAAAATGGTTATCTCAAGCCTCTTTCATGTACTACATAAAAATGTGTATTTTTTTTAATTGAAACACTAACTCTTCACCTTAAAATTGCATTGGTCCTTCTCAGGGCAGACTTTTAATTTCCTTGCTAGTGACAATTCAGATAATTTCCACTTGTTTTGAGAATCAGGCTCAACACCGCCCTCACCTTCACTCAGGGTCATCAGAATTTACAGTGACCTACTTCCTTACTAAATAAGCATGCCGTGGAGCATTAATGGATTTTCTATCTTACAGACTCTGCTTTCATATCATGTAAAGGAAATTCCTTTCAGAGCAGAGAAAGGCAACAAAGAAGATCAAAAGTATAGAATGACTTCTAAATGAGACTTCCAAATGATCACTAAGTAAGTCCTTCAGCCAGGGAAAGAGATGACACGGAAGCGTGACAACAGAATATGAAGTTACAGATGGCCTGTAGAGGGTGAACTGAGTCCAACTGTTAAGGCTGTTGAGGTATAAATGTTTGGGATACTCGAATGAAGCATACAGATGAAAGGTTGGAAGCACAGCAAAAGATGTTTCGTATAATGCAGTTAAGCTGCTGAACTCTTGCCAAAAGAAGCTTTAGACAAGATGTAGCATACTGAAGGACAAGAACAACAAAACATCCCCTAAATTTGATTTTTATTTTTTTTTTTTAAAGTCCTGCCAGACCTGAAATAATGGTGAGAAACAGGCTTGTAAGAAATAGAAAGTCATCAAAAATAATTGAAAATGGATTACAAACCATTGTGGGAGAAAAACAGAAGGAAAAAATGGGAGAAAACTTTCATCTGTTTACAAGAAAAACAAATTCAGAAAGCTAAAATAAAGCCGGAGACTTCTGACTTGCTAGTTCATAGCAAAGAGGAACTTCGGTTCAAAGGGTTCCACTTTCAGAACTATCAACATGAAGGCCAGCACAGTTCTTAAGAAGGGAAGATTGACTTTCCATAGCATAAAAGAAGCTAACTTAACTGCAAGCACTGCATGTCCACTCAAACTGTGAAAGAACATTGCAGATACACAGAAGCATCACCCTGAAGTATTTAAGTGTCTAGATAAGCAATCATGGATTTTCCAATTTTCCAACTCTTGCTTTATTTCTTAGCTCCTCAACTCCTTAAGACACCCCATTATGCCTCATATCAAATCATTCAAATTGTTCCTAACATTAATGACAGTCTGGACACTGCTATCATCCTAGTACTGTTGCCACAGACTAAGTAATAGGCGACACCAATTATAAAATGAGAATGGAAGGAACTCTGTCAGTCATATTAAGGATGGAAACAGCATCCATTATTGTAGATCCCTTTTCAGAAGCTTTATTAGTTTAATCTGTGCCTTCATATAAAGAAAATTATAGTGACCTCTCTGCATTGACTCAACACTCTGCACTCACTTTATCCTTATATTTATTTCAACACTCAGGAAGAGGAAAAAGGTACACAACCACCTGCATGGATACTCATTATCTCTTGAGGAACAAAGTTTTCTGCTCTGGCAGTTTACATAAAGCAAGCCTTTCCCTCTGATACACAGCCCCTGCCTCTGTGCACTCCCACAATGACTACCTGTGGCATTTCTTAGCTAACAAGAAACATGTCAGTCTAGTAATTATAGAGCTGCATTTTTATGCTTATCCCAATTCTTTTCAACTTTAATACTATCATAGTTGCCTGGAACTCCATCATTCTGCTGAGGAAAGGGGTGCTGCTAAGTGGGATTTTTACTTTCAGTCTAACTCCACAGAAAATTAAAGTTTGTTGACAAGGCCCAGGACTGTCAACACAGGTAAATCCAGTGAGAATTCAGAACATTACAAAGAAATGAGCAGAGATTGCTGTCTGTTCTCTCACTGTCCCAGCAAGGCCAGTCCTGCTCATGAGGAACCTGAGGATTTGATTCAGGAATATTTTTAGCTGATGCAGTTCAATGGAAGCTGAAATGATGTAGCAGGGAGAAAATAACTGAATAGTACGAAGAGGATGTGCATAGCATGAACAAGAGACTACGAAGTGACACAGTCAATACCAATAACAGCAGAGAAGAAATTATCTCTGCCCTCAGAGGTCACCAGTGCAGCAGCAATAAACTAAACCAAGGTGAGTGAGTTAACCAAAAACCCAAGGAAAATATTCAATGTCTAAACTGCTGGCTAACAGAATACAAGGTGTCTGCACTGAAGACTAAGCTACAAAAGCAGCAAAATTTTAGAGCAAACTCTAAGGCACACTTGATAGTGCAGGCAGAATAGCATTATCTACCCACTAATTTTTCAGAATTTCACCTTTCTTCCTTATTAGCCTTTATGGTTATGTCATCATTTTCGCACAGACAACTTTCATCTGTTTTCTTCTCAACCCTCTTGTCCTTTTTTATCGCTTGTCTTTTTTTTTTTTTTTTTGCATTATGACAATTACTACTCTTTTAAGACTTCCAAGAATGTTTCCTATGTTTATTTTACTAAAAAGAAGAAAAAAGTCAAACAGAAGTCCTAAAGGTTTTGACCAACCTGAGTGGATTTGATGCTATAAAGTCAATTAACATGACAAGTGAGCAGACCTAAAGAGCATGCTAGCGCAGAGGAGCTCCAATGAAATGCCACCACTTCAAGACCCAGTTAAGCCCAGAGGACGCTATCACTACAGCAACAGCCTCTTCTGGCATCACACTGGAAATACACCATCTTCTTCCTGTTTCTGTCCCACACAGAAATTGTCTGGAGCAGGCGGGCAACCTGGCCGTGTTTCTTGCTGTCACTATGGGCTATTCCTTCCACATACCAGATTTTAATGATGATTCTTTCCACAGGCCAAGCAGTGTATGAACATCCAAAGCA
The DNA here is from genome assembly GCF_964211825.1 of Aythya ferina. NCBI lineage: Eukaryota > Metazoa > Chordata > Aves > Anseriformes > Anatidae > Aythya > Aythya ferina. Next base: position 86,597,145 of record NC_140297.1, read on the forward strand.
TCTCTCTCTGAAGGAGTACCTGTATTTGTATGCAAAGACCAGACACTGCCAGCATCCAGAAGCCATCAGTAGAACCCCAGAAGACCTCTGGCAGAATCTGAGGTCTCACCACCTACAGACTAAACAGAATTTCTGCACACCTCATACGTACATTTGAGGTCTGAGGCTCTCTCATGCAACAAAGCATAGCAAATAATTCTGGTAAATATGGCTACCAAAGCCTGCAGTGGTATGGATGAATAAATGTTGCTGTAATAGAGCCCTTGCTGAACTAAGGCCATAAGGAGCAAAATAGTATTCAAAACAAAGATTAACCAGAGGTAGATCTTTGAAAAAAAATTAAGTAAACCCAGCCTCCTTTTTATTTCTTCTAAGCAAAACTCATTTTGGACTTCCAAAAGACAACAGCACTTCTATGTTAAGGAACCCTAAATGTCACATTTCCCAGTTTTACCTACTCACTTACATGGGATTATTTCTTACAGTTTAAAAATGGTCAGATGAACTTTTAAATTCTTCTTTTTGTTTTTTAAAGTAGCAACAACTAAAGAAAAGACAGGAGCAAGAATGATGCCCAACTTATCTTTTACATGCATGAAGACCTTCCTACTTACAGGATCAGCAGAACCAATTATTCTTGCTTAACAATCAAGGAGAAAATCTTCTCCAGGTCAGATTGGTTAGGATGTGCGAGGGTGCCTGCCTCCTTCTGCAGCACTGACAATAAGCATCAGTTGGGATCACTTAGGGTGATTTAGTTCAGGTTTTTCTTGCCTTGGTGAGGCTGTAATTACCAGTCAGTAATTACTGGCCACCTTTCAGTCTCTCTTAGCTATGTGCATCTATAAGTGCTTTAATCTTCTGAAGACCCACGCTGTTTTGATGTCAATAATTCTAGTTTTCTCTTAAAATAGCATAGAGGGTTGTGGATTAGATGTGCTATTATATATCCAATATCCAAAGATACTGGAGTTCACCTAAGGTTCAGACATAGCTCTGCAAATTCAGTTCTGTGTTTCTAGGGACAAGCTGGACTCAAAAGCAGCATAATTTTTTCCATGCAGTCTGAATCCATAAAGCTTATGGACTTGGTGCAGAGCATATTTACTTTGAGCCTGTGTTCTTGGGGTTTCAGAGCTGATAGACTGCTACTCACCTGTGAGAAAATACTTCCTTAAAGTGATAGAGAAACCAAAATACAAGATTAAAACTGAAAATACATTCATGAACATAGCTATGTCTGATAAACAACAGAGTATGATGTTTCTGTACAACTGGTATTAAGGTACAAACATAGAACAAAAGCAGTAACTGCGAAGAAGTCAAACATCAGCTATAACTAATGCTGTCCCACCCAGAAACCAATAGAGCTAACAGAGTTCATGCTGCTGATACTTGCAGCAAATGTGTAGGATAAAATCCTTAGTATACTGAGAACCTGTCTAAACTGACAGCAGAGATGTATGATTTAACATATATAACTAGTGAGAAGCTATTACTGGGACAGACGTGGTTCACTGAACTCAGATCCATACAGAACAAACACTGATGTCATTCATTTGGTGTGCAGTAATAGGAGTAACCTGAGGAGGGAAAGAACATGCTCTGTAAGAAACAGTGGAAAACTCCTGGGAAGCAGCAAGAAGTACTTTTGGGTTGCAGATTATGCCCTCCAGCTGTATATCTACCGGTAGACAAAACAAGGCTAGAACATGGTTTTGAGCACTGTGACCATCACTGCTGTATGGCTGTCACCTTGTTCACTAGCACAGTTTTCATCTGGGCCAACCAACATTTTCCTTGAGCCATGACATCTTAGGGAAAAGATCAGGAATTATTTGGAGAAAGTTGAGATCTGGCCACCGTTTTGGGAAGGAAGAAGGGGTGGGAGTTCTGGCATATAAATGTGAGCCAGCCTTGTTTTATTGGAGCATGAACAGGTTCCACTTCTTGTTTCCATAGTGCCTACCTACAACACTGGCACTTGGATGCTGTAGTTAATTAAAAGCCAGGTAGCTCCATAGCCAGAGCTTTACTGCAACAGACTGAGGACCAAAATATAAAAGTAGGGTGGGGGAAGTGGGTTCTATCCAAGGATTTGCATAAGTGGGGATTTGCAGGAATGCATAGGAGGGCGAGTTCTTGGAAGGTGACTGGAAGGAGGGATCCTCCTGCCTAACCAGCAGCAGAGGAGCAGGGGGCTGCAGGGGATCAGAGGAAAAATAAGAAGACCACATCCTGTTCCAGGCATCTCCAAATAGATGGAGGACTAAACTATACAACTTCAGGAAGTCAGTCTTCTGGGGAGAGCAGCATGTCAGCTGAATTCTGATTCACCACACTCACAACAAAAGGTGTTTGTGCCCCTGATCCTTCTTACTTTATTTTGCACTAAAACTGGCTGACATCGAAGAGAAATGTATCCACATCTTGACAGTGAAAGGCATTTTTCCACTACTGAATTCTTGAAACTAATGTGTAGGGATAGATAACAACCCTATGAGTACATAAAGTGAGGAGGCATCATGTCTAGAGTGAGTATCTCAGAATTTTATGCTTCAGCTGCAGTAAGAAGTAATTCACATTGAATTGGACACAGAATACCAAGCCATAAAGGTACTACATAACCAAAAAAGATACACAATGTCTGTGAAAATGGAAAGAAAACAGCAAACCTAATTTAATTAAAGGAATTAAAGAATCTTTAGAAAAGCTATCTGGAAGGACTCTATGACGAGATTATGAATGTGTAGTATTACCTTTTCACTGATTAAAGCTATTTACTTTAACGTCATCCTCAAAAGGATACAGCATACAACTCCCTTGCAAAAGTCATTCAGTATGGTGAGAATATAGGTGCTGCAATAGCACTATAACGCAAGAGAGGCAAGTACAACTGGTAAAGCACACTGCTTTCTGTTCCAGATTAAACGTACTGGAATTTCCAATTATCTGTTACACTGGCTTACCTTTATGGAGCTGTAACAGCCTCAGAAGTGAGTCTTCTAACATGGACATTTTATAACTTAGTTAAGATACTAAAAGATTGCAGTCTTCTCGATCGAATAAATTTATATACTGGAAAATTAAAACTGCTTTTTATTGTAACTTGTAAAATTGTAACTTTTAGGACAAGAAATGTGAGCTATAGTAGTATATGAGTGGTAAATAAAAGTACAGATGAAATTTATTGCTGATACAAATACCAACTTAAATGAAGTGGACACGAAAAGGCAATCTGACCCTTCCAGGAAAGCTTGAGAATCAGTGCTAACTGGAGATATTTTCATGATTTTAGAAAAGGTAGGCATGTATTATTTATCTTTGGTGCTTTGATGGTTTCCTACACATCTCACCAGAACTATTTTCTATGCATTTCTAACATGCTGATTTGGGGCTGCAGGTATAAACTGCTTTTGAAAAACTAAACTATACTTCTTTGCATATGGTCTCACTTCACTATGGCATTGCATATCTCAGCCTTTTTTATTTTTCTTTCATGTTAAGTATTGCAGGTCTCCTCTTTACATCCTTTCGGAAGATGTTCACATTCTCCTTGTTAATGCTTGAATACTATGAAAGGAAATTGCACATTCTCCTACATATCTATACTCTCCTAGGCAAGTGGGCTCTTCATAAGCATATCTAAACTGCCTTGAACAAGTGAAATCCAAAGTACATCTGCAGATTGTAAAAATAAATTAAAAACTATAGCAGCAGCTGGTATTTCAATACCTGCCTAGATTTAAGCATAGAATCAAGGGCAAAGAAACACATGTGCAATCATAAAAATATGCCTACTGTATCATGCTATACAAGGCACAGCATCCATCTCTGGAACTGTTTTGCAGCTGCTGCACAACTTGGTGAGCCAGACCGCTGCTGGGGTGGGAAAAGTGAAGGGAGAAAGGTAGGGGGGTGTGGGGGACACAACAGCAGTAGCTGCTGCTCCAAGAAGTACAGCCTCCCCCTTCAGTAGCAGTCACTGCAGTCTGCCTCTTCTGCAGTGATAACAGCAACTCCATTTGTGTATCTGCAGGTGAAAGCAAGAGTTAACCTGCATTACCTTCATGAACTGCTATTCCCCAGCTCTTTCAACAAATGGCATTCCAGGCTGAATTGTACTGTAGGATAAATTCAACCCACAGCTTTTAGCCATTCAGATTACTAACATTCCTATGTGCTTTAAGCTTTCACTGTGTAGCTTTACAGCCACAGAGGTTATATAATAATGCACGTACTTAAAGACACTGCCTTTCTTTCCATCCTTTTCTTCTGAACATTTTTTTTTCTTCTATCTACATAACAACAGCATAAACCAACTTCAATTCTGTTTCTAAGTCTTTTGGTTATGTAACATTTTCTTCTTTTTTAGCCAGTCAATACTGATGCTTTGTAATTGCATTTTGCTGGCATTCCGCTCATAATTTTACATAAATCATTTGTTCTAAATATCATCATCTATTAAATATGCTTGGTTAACAAATGAGTCTAAATTGGTGCTCTAAACACAACAGATAGGCCTATGTGATGCACGTTGATCAGAACATCTAGATGTATATTACAGATGCCATATTAGTTTCCTATATTTGAAAATTTAGTCTACCGTCTGATACTGTCTATTTTTTTTTTTCTAGGAGCTGATAAGACAGAAAAGAATTAGAAGTGCTATTAACTCTGAATAGATTAATGTAAATATTTATAATTTAGATAAAGAATGGTTCCTTTAGAGATTTCACAGAAGTATGAATTGCAAAACACCTGTTAAGCATCAGCTCATGAATCTAGCTAGAAATAATCATGCAATTATTGACAGGTTAAGCAACAGAAAGCTGCACACAGACAGAGGAGCACAGACAGATGGCTTGAATAACACCCCCTCACTGCTAGGACCATCCCAGCAGCCAGCAGCCCACCTCCAGAGGCCCAGAGGAGCACAGAGGCAGGTGGGAGCCCAAATGAAGGACTCAGCAGAAGGGACATCCTGCCCAGGCCCCACTCGCTAAGGGGGGACCCACCTCGTACATGTATGTGCGTGCCTGTGTATTGTCACTAGTGGGACCTCCACCCTGTCCAGCCAGAGAGGGGAGCAGGATGAAGCTGCTGGTGCTGTCTGGGTTTGTGTCTGCCTACTGCAGTCAGCCTCCCCACAGCAATCATGGTTTGCAGGACAGGGTAAGAAGGGGCACTCTGTCAGAGGTAGTGAGTTGTTGCAAAAGGTCCATCAGTGCATGACTTAAATACATGATGAAAGGACACCAAATCTGATGCTGCATTCAGAACACAGGGGTCTTAACAATTACAGGCCTGTCAGCCCCACTTCAGTGGTATGTGAGACTTCTGAACAATCTTTGAAGGAAAAAATCATGAAAAACATGAAAGTTTATACTTTAAACAGGATAAACTGCAGCAGAGTTTTGCACAATACAGTTCATATCAGACTAACCAGTTTCCCTTGAAAAGGCACGTGACTTGTCCAGACAGATGACACCCAGCAGGTCTTATTTTTTAAAATTCAGAAGAAAACTGACACGGTGGAAAACCACTGGCAGTGCCAGAAAATAGGAAAGAGACAGAAGACACAAAACACAAGCCAGAAGAATCACACTGCTGGTGGGTTTCTGGGCCAGGATTGCATAAGCCACTGTGGTCTCTCAGACTGGCAGAGGCAGCTACACGGGTGGGGGTTAGTTCAAGGGAGGACTCCTCCTAAAAGCTCTCTGAGGCTTTAACACTTCATAAGCCAAGCACTAGGACCCTAACAGCAGACTGCTGACTAGCCAAACCTGCCACAAAAATCAATTCCTGTGTCCTATTCAGGAGGGAAAAAAAGGTAGAAAAAAGGAATTTAACTTTATTTAAAAAATAATAATACCAATTTCTTAGTCACTACAAAGCTTGAAAAAAAATATCCTGAAAGTTTGTGTATCAGGAATCAAACAGAAAACATCCTTTGGAATTCTAGTTAGCATACACACACCAGCAAACCACATAAGACTAGGGTAGTAGGTTCATCTTTAGTTGTCCTTAGCACAGAAGATACAATCCATGTCATAATAGGTCACCTCAGCCCAGATGATGGTAAATGCACATGACATTGTGTATGTGGCCTTGGAATTTCCCAATTCAAATGTTCTTGAAATTAACAAAATTTTCATTCGGCATTATCTTAGAGTTTATCCACGCTAAGAGAAAGGAGCTGACAGCAGAAGCAAAAATCAAACAAAAATCATATAAAAATTATTACAATTTGTTTCTTTTTGCTGTATGCATTCTTGAACAGCGTCCAAAATAATTTGTATATATACACATGTACATATGCATGCTGTTACAAATTTGCGCCTTTAGTAGGGACCACTTCTACAATGCTGCCAGGAGCTGCCAAAAAAATAAAAAGTAAGGAACACTTGTTTAAAGAAAAAGACTTGAGTGACAGTTTGTAGCAATTTAGACAAGGTTTGGAAAATATTTAGGCTAGCTAGTGAAAAAAGATTACAAAAGCGACAACTTTGTTTGCTGAGAGAGTAAAAACATTTTTTTTTAAAGACTAAAATAAAAAAAAATCACACCCCTCATATATAACATAGGGAAAAAGAAAAGTGGAACCTTCTAGTACATTTAAGGATATTGTTTTGCTTATTTTTAACTTATTGAAATGACCTCTATTGATAGTATCAGCCCATTCCAAGATCAGAACAGCTGGGCAGTTAATAAAGAAGGAAACCCACAAGTATGTGATTAGAATCTGCTCTGGTTTGGGGAGAAACAGGTTATGTGTTTGTAACAAGGGATGGCAGTGAAATACTTCTCATTCCAGCAGTAACTGGAAGGGATGTTAAGTTGCTTAAGTCTTCTGAGCCAAATGCCTTAATGGCACAACTAGAGGTGTGTTCTCCTGCAGCGGTCCTAATCATGAGGGTGCCAGCAGGAACTCCATGTTACAGCTTCCCTGCATAGTAGTAGGATGTTCATGTGGAAAGAGGGAGCAGAGTCCTGGACTAGATAGGGCTAGGATTAAAATTGTCAATAGAAAAAAACATACATACACAGTTGGTTTTTTTTTGTAAGTTGAGGCTGGAACACAGGACTCTTTTTTTCCTCCTCCCTGTCACAGATCCCACTGCTGTGCATTCAGCTCTGGGGAGGCTAGCTGGGTGTTTTATGGCAGAACCCGTGTCTCTGTGCTGAGCACCACAGCACACTAATCTCTTTGTGGACTGAGTCCCCGATTAGCATTTGGCACCACTGCAGCTTCTCCTGGCATGTTTCTCTAGGGCTAACATCCACGTGGCAAGGAAGATGCTGGCAAAGCACAAGAAAGGACTCAGAGAAAAGCTGAGAAAGTGATGCAAGGCTGAGCTAGTATAAAAGCAGGCAACCCATTTATTTTACTAACATAAAAGGTTATGAACTGAATTCAGGGTAGTCTAGAAATACTCTCATGGGAGAAAAAGAAATTGGGTACTACTGGGTCTGCCCATTCTAACAGATGAAAGCTAGATGAAAAGGCTAGACAAATTCCTACCAGTAAAGAGGAACATGATTTTAACACCAGCAGTCAACAACCGTGGACAAAGAAGTCAAGGCTTGTGGAAGATCTCCATCATGGACAATTTTTACACTAAGGATGATCCTTCCTCCCCAAAAGACATGCATGGGCCAAGCAGAAACTAGCTCATGCAACCAGCAGAGAGTATTGAAGAATTATTTACCTCAGCAGGAGCCTTTTACCTCAATACCTCTGACTGCTACCAGCACTGGATAATCAAAAGCATGCTAAGTACTTCAGCTATAATGAAGCAATTTTAGGTGTAAAACTTTAGAGCAGCAAACCCAGCAAAATAGGGTCTGCCTAAGCTCAACATAAGAACATACATGTACTTCTGAACATCAGTTTTTCTCTGCTGACGGACTGAAGGTATGCTTAACTTTCAAAATGCTATGGGATACCAACCAGAGTCACTGCGAGACGCTAAAAAATTGGAGGGGGTCGGGCAGAGGGCTACCAAATGGATTAGAAGGCAGAAGTTGCTATACAAAGACTGAAAGAACTGAGTTTGTTCAGCCAAGAGAACAGAAAGCTCCAAGGAAATTAATCAGTCTTCCAATACAAAGAAAGTAGTTATAAAGGAAATGCATGCGGTCTCTACAGAAGGATATATGCCATATATACATGACACATATGCTATAATATCTGTTGTTTACCCACCAGCAGATTTTTTATACTACTTTCTGCTTCTTAAATGTGTGCTACTAGTTTTCTACCTGTGGAAAAAATAAAAAATCCTGCCAGAAAGAAAATGCACAATTCATGGCTAACAGCATTATGGATTTTTCTTCTGCTTTCCTGAGATGAACCAGTAGCCCTGAAATCATAATATATATATATTTGTAAAATCTGAATGTATCTCCCAAACCATGGATTTACTCAACTTTGAATGATTTTTTTAAGCTTTCAAAACTCAGTCTACTGCTATTTTCTCATCTCTGTGCTGTAGTGACTGAGCTCTGTGAAAGAACTTCATTTCAGGCCTCACAAAATTCTTCTCCCCTCCCACCCCCAAAAGAAAAAGATTCAACAGCATGACCCTTTTAAATAACCATACCCCATTTCTGTTTTTTAGAAATTACACACACTTATCCTATACCAACCTGAGGTGCATCATTGACAAACATGTTATTTCCGTTTTTAATATAATCAGTATCGCTAACGCAATCCTTTGTTTGTGGTCCAGATTTCAAACACAAAGAACACAAAACAAACATTTTTCTGCTTATACTCCAAAGTATAAACAACAGTAATCTAAAAGAGTCCAGAGGGCACAATGAGCTGTGGTGCAGCACTCCATCCCTGCCACACATCCATGAGAACGTGGTGTGCTCAGTACCTTCAGTAACTGCCAAAATATTCAGAACATTTCATACGTTTTGCAAAGAGGGAATAGAAAATTAATAACATTCTGGAAATTAAATATTCTTAACAAATTTACAAACCGCTCAAAGACTTCCACTCTTTCCAAATGATACTGGAAGTTGCAGAAGAGATAAAAGACATTAATTGTACAACAGAGCCCATAATTTACTTCTTTTGATTCTGGAGACATACTGTGTCTAAAAAGTAACATCTCTGAAAGTCCAGTTTCAGTTGTACCGAATTTTAATGGGCTAGAACGATAGACAGGAAAATAAAGAAATGTTCCCAAGAGCAACACCATACCAAAACATTTTAGGGAAGAAGCTGCCAACTTATTAATACATTTCTATGCCCTAAACAAAGCCCATAGGTCAACATGAAATAACATCCTCCTTGATTTATTCCACTACAATTATCAACCATGGTCACCATGGTTCTTGTTTAACATACAGCACAATTCAGCAGCCTCAGCAACAAGCACACAACTAACCCAAATCAGGAGAAGAAAAGTAAAACCACATATCTCACCATTTGAAAATTTCTATCGAAAACTACATCTTAGAACATCTATTGTTTTTCAGACTTCAGTTTCAATACTTCAGATAACACGGGTCTGCAGCTATGTCTGGAAATAAAATGCATTTCCCTGAATAACTTACAAAGCACAACTTTTGTAAAATCACTGCAGTTTTGAAGTTATGCTCTGAGACACAGTGTTTTTTTGAATAAGGCTGAAGTAACTTGAATGGTTTTCTTGTTCTACTGATATGTTTATAAAAATGCATTTACTTCTAAGCTTCGGTGCCATTTTGATGCAAAAGTTAAAAGAATTCCTTTTCCCTAAAATGACACAAAGATAGAAAAGAGCACGTATATGCTTTTCAAAATGAAATCTGTTTTTTTCCTTAAAATAGAGATTTCCAGTAATGACAGCTAGGGTCACCACAGTACCACAATAAAAACTGTTGTACTTCACCATTTGAAAGTTCTTCTGCAGAACAGGGAGGGAAAAAAAAAAAAAAAAAAAAAAAAAAAAAAAAAAAAAAACCTACTATTAGGATTTTTTTTTTAAATATTTGTCTGTGGCATGTCCTGTAGTACAAGTATCAGAGTTTAGTTACAAGCCAAAACCCAACTGCAAACACCGGTGCATTCTCTAAATGCCATGGTGTCTGCAGCCAGCCTGTCCTCTTCAATCAGTGGGCCCAGCCAGGACGAGGCTGTAAAATTCCTATAAAAGGCTGAGAATTACAAAATTAGGACAAGTCCTACATCAGACTTCGAGAGGACAATCTCTTTCCAACAAGAAAGGTAACCCAGCTGACCACAGGGTCAAGCATTCATGGGTCAAGCATTTTCGCTGCTCAGTGCATTTTTGAGTAAAAGATAACACTGCTACCTGGAAAATTCCTTTGTCTTAGAAGTTAGTCTTTGATGAGGTGAGGAGAGCAGCAAGCAAGCAAGGAGAGCATACACACACAGAGCATATATACAGAGCTGAGTGGTAATGCACCTACTAGAAAATGGTTGCATCACATACTTTTTTGATCAATGTCAGTTTTAACACTGGTAAGCATTGTGTGGCTATAGATTCTATCACTTCAGGTCGGTTTCAGCAAGACATTACATTACTGACACCCCCGTGATTAGAAAATGACTAACGATGAATTAAGTCTGTGGCAATTCAGAAATGAAGAGAGACATAAATTTATACAGCCAAGCCCCAGTTGAGAAACTTGTGGTCTCATTTACCAGGATATTCAGCGTGCAATTAATCATTAATTCCAAAAAGCACCTACCTGCCAAACCAAGTGTTCCTTTACAACAGCTGTACCCGACAGACAGACGCTCAGCACAATCGTATGAGACGCAGAGGTCAAGACGCTGGCAACTATAGCGTCCCTCATGTTGAAGGGCAGCATGGTATACACCACGAAAATAATGAACAAGAAAAATGACACCTGTGCAAGACAGCAAGACAAAAAAAAAAGCATGTCAAATTCACTCTTGAATAATATTTAAAAAGTAGCATTTCATTTTGAACATCATCGGCATAAAGTTACTTATCTTTTTTTCTTATAGGAAAGTTACTGTTAGCCACTGCAGAAAATTGATTTAGGAAGAATTAATTTAAGAAAGTATTGGAAAAATTGCATTATATTTAATTTAAGAAGTGCAGTTTCAAGATACCACTTACTGGTTCAAGAACTTCACAGTGCTCCAATTTATTTAGCATTTCAAATTTAACTTTAAATTTATGTTTTCAAAGTTTAATTTTATTAACCACCCTGTGTACACTTAGAGTGTAGCTCCCCTGCGACTAGTGGTTTCTGATGGTAAGCTGCCTTACAAAATAATTCATTTGCCAAATCACTCCACTCCAGGGTCTAAGGAATTGCAATACAGAGAAATTTCATTCATCTTGATGCACTAAAAATTTACAATTTAATAAAATGTTAGATTATATAAAAAGCCAAAATTGAGACAAGCATTCTTGTTTAACAAGATTATACCTCATGTGCATATAGATGATGTATGTCAAATTCAATAAAAACACAACGTTTATTTGGACATGAAAAGTAACTTCACACAATCACAGCCCATAAGCAGAATTTACAGTTAGCTTCCTAGAAAAAGATACTGGTATCCACACTGTAGGGAACAAACTCTCCAAATACACAACCCAAACTGTATCAGGAAAAGGTATTCCTTCATTACACATAGAAAAGATTACGTATTTGATGATATGTATACATTCCAAGGTCCACCACATATGGAGAAAGAATAAGTGGATTTGGGAGACAGATTTTGCATACCGTAGTAGACCGTTTTGGAAATGTGTCAGCCAGACTATCAGCTGACAGCACAAGGAAACAGAAGCATTTGACATCTCTTCAGTTTCAGTCTTCCTTAAAGCTTTAACCGTGATCAGATACTAATGAAACTAACAGCAAAGAAAAAGAGCCTAAAAACTTGGTCTGGGTAAGAAGAGGATTATGTAAGCATGGTGTTTTCGAAGTATCCTGGCTTGGTAAAAATCATCTGGGATACTGAGAGAGCTAACTGATAATCTGAAAATTGGGGAAGATGCAGAAAGTTCTGGCAGGCTGGAAGAAGGAAGCACAGAATATGCCTTTGAAAGGCTGGGAAAAAGAAAAGCTAAGGAGTTAATAACTCCTTAGCTTCAATTCCTGTTTAGCTTCAATTCCTGGAGCAGTAACAGACCAAATAATAAAACAATTCATAAGCACATGTACTGAAAGTTACGACAAACATAAGTAACAGCAAATGTGATTTTGCTGAAAACAAATCATGTTAAAAGCAATCTCATTTTCTTCTATGTCACAAAAACAGGCAGCAGCGTAGGCGAACAGGCTGAATGAGTTAGGTGGTAAGAATGGAAGTGAAAGATCCTGTAATATGGACATAACATGGCTGGATACCAGAGGGAAAAAAACCTTACAGGCATATAAGACCCGCTGCCTCAGACATGTTTCCTGTTAAAAAAAAAAAATGGTTTGAAGAAGAATCCTAGTCCTGGGAGATGGATTTGTATTTCAAATGCCTCCAAGTCCCAGGGACTTTTCATGGAAACAAGGTTGCATTGTTTCCATGTTTAGCTTTCTAATCGACTTGGGGGCAGAAGTCATTTACATATTTGTGAGAACTTCGTGATTAGAAAATAAAAAATTATCCTTCTCTAACTGGATTGTTTCCAAAAAGCAGGGCTTGCATATTTTATGTACTTGAATATGGCTTGGCTGTATTGCCAGACTAAACAATCCATCTGACTTGTGAGGTATATGCTAGGTATAAACTAAAACTCATTAGTGGATTTAAGGTATAATATGATGCCGTTGTTTTTCAATTTCAACATAAAACAGACTGCTAAGCACAGGAAAATATTTTGGTATATTGCAATATTTCTAGTGGTATTCATCTTGGTACCTAGAATAACACTGTGTCAGCCACACATTTGTAATACTGCTACCAACAACTACCCTTTCTGTAAGGCACTCCATTACTTTCTATGGTTAAAATAAATGGAGAATTTTAACCTTCCACAAATACGAATACGGAGACTTTTCAGAAGTTTCAACCCCACTTGACACTACACATTCAGACCTCAAATTCTCAGTTACTCAACATTAAAAAGGCTTAGCTGGACTGGAACCAGGCTAGAGAACTCTTGACGACAAATTGATCTGTTAATTCTTATATTTTCATATAGATAAACACCAGATGCTTAATGTGCATCGGAAAGCAGCCAGTGCACAATCTTGAAATTAGGGTATGAAAATGCTGTGGCAGAGCAGAAGAGATACCTGCCATCTTTGGCTTGCTAAGACACTGAAATGCACATGGGAATTGTTCTCGTTGATAGTTCTTGACTCTTGGTGACCCCTTTTCTCTATTTCCAGTAATGGTCTAATGACCCAAGGACTTAAGAGCTCCATTTATCACAAAGGCTCCCTTTTGATTTCACCATGGCTCAAGAATATTCTCCGTGGGTACCCGGAAATATAATGCTTCTACCCTTCATCTGCAGAGCAGACATAAGTAGTACATAAAGCTTGGGAACACACCATGTATTTCTCAAGTCACTGTATTTAAGCTTATTACTATAGGAGGTGATACTCAAAGGCTTCTATGTAAGGTGGTTCTTCAGGTGGAAATAGGCAGGCTTTCTGGACTGAGTCATCATCTGCAAAATGCATAGAAGCCTTTGACGTTTTTCATGATCTTTTTGCAAGAATTTTCAGAAAAATTGCTGTTATAGACATTAAAACACAGCAATGCCAAGCTCTGAAGGACCTGACTATTCCACTGCAAGAGTTAGAGTAGAGTAGAGTAGAGTAGAGTAGAGTAGAATAGAATAGAACAGAACAGAACAGAACAGAACAGAACAGAACAGAACAGAACAGAATAGGATTCAGTTGGAAGGGACCTTCAAAGATCAAGTCCAACTGCCTGACTACTTCACAGCCAACCAAAAGCTAAAGCACAGTTGCCAAAGTGTGTCACTGCATGTGTGCATTTGGTGTACGTATCCATCAGTAAAAACAGTATTAATTTACAGTGCACTGTTTTTGACGCTGTTAAAAGTAGGCTGTTCCAACAAAGCGTGCCATAACCACAAAGCCTGTCGCTGTTCTGAAACTGTGTTGGAAGCAATCGTTGATGTGAGTCATCACTACCACTGCCTAGTCGAAACATGCCTTTTGTCCTGATCTGAACTTGGACTGCTTTAGGAATTGGATTCTCAGACTTTTCTGAAAAGCTTGTCATTTTCCACACCTTGGAGATGAGTATCCTTGAGTGAACCTCGGGCACTGATGCTATGCATCAAGGCACATAGTATTCCCTTTTGGTTAACACTGGTGTAACATCTTACAGAGAAGCAGGTGGGTATCCTGCTTTGACTGAGGGATATACAGGGCTTTTGCCTATTGTTCTTGAGTGTCGGATTTTATCCAGATTTTATCTGAATCATACTGGTGACTGTGACCTGGGAGAACTGGTATGAAGTAGATAATACTTGGTGGTTCACAGACATGACTGTTGGAAAAGTCACTGGTTTGGACTGGGGTAGCACATACTGCAGAGGATTTGGAGCCTGTGGAACCAGACCATTCTCAGAAACCTTTTCTCCCTGCTGTTGTCAGTTTCTTTTCTGAGTGGCGTAGCCTTAGCTCTGAGGGGTATCTGGAGCAGAAAGTTTAACATTTTTCACACTTTAAACTGTCCTTCCTTGCAAATATGATGCCTCAGGGGATGTCGCCTTTCTACTGAGAACTGTATAACAAAGATATTAATCATTCATTTTATACAAATTATGTTCCAACAATGACTCACAATTTCCCCAGCTAGTCATCCCTTATAAGACTGTGTTAAAGAGTTAATCATAACTGGCTTGGCGTATGCAAAAATCACTCAATGTTATTCTGACCAGAATTTCCCCTTGGGGAGTATGACATCTTGACACTGAAGCAGACACGTAAATCCAAATGTATTGTTTCAGTATGAACCTAGAGGAAAGCACTGCTCTAGACACACAGCAGTAGTGACACAATAGTTCATGAAATATCTGTAGTTCTTCAGGACAGCTTATGACACACAAGTGTAATGACAGCAAAACTCTCAGGAAAATAGAGGTCACTTTTGAATGTAAATCCAAGATCCTGTTCCCATAATTAAACAGACTACAAACATTCACATTAAGTGGGCCAACCCATTATACGATTGCTTTCAGAGGTTTTTCAATATCATCCTCCTCCTTAATTGTTTAAAGGGAGTATTAATAGGTAATTAAAGATTTTTTTTCCCTTGGAAAGAAAGACACTTGAATTATGGCTACTGATTTCAAAGGTTGTCTATATACATCATAGCACAAAATAAGCTACACTAGTTTTTTTCTGAAAACATAACTGAGTTTCATGGTATAATTGGCAGGACCTACTAATCTTACAAAATTTTTACAAACGCTATATTCATGATTTAATACAATGCATGTATTAAAGTGTCAGAAAGGTATTTATAAAAGCTATAAACTGTATGTTAAAACTGTAGCCAGAGTAACTGATGCAAATACATAAAGGTCTTTGCCACTCTACGTGTTCTGAATTCCAGAAGTCAATCTGCTGACTCAGACTTTTAGAAGCCAGGCAATGTGCAAAGAACTAAATTAGCTCCCCATATAAAACAAAAATTTCATTGAGTGCTAAAATCACCTTCCGTTCTGAAACACCTTTGAAAAGTCTTAAATTATGGAAGTATAGGATGAGGAAAAGGTGGTCCTGTTGTTCACCAAATCCTGCAATACTGGGACAAAAGGGCATTCAACAAAACTAGTAGAAGATTGATTTAAAACAGATGAAAAGAAAGTACATCTTTATGTAGCAGATTGTGAACTTTTTGAACTCACCACCGCAGGAGGTCATCGTGCACCAGTAGGTTAAAAAAAGAGATTAAACAAATTCCTGGACGACTTGTCCATGAACCAGTAATAAAAAGAGCAGGCAGGGATGTACCCTCTGACATTTCTAGAACCACTTGGGATGCTGGGGAAGTACAAAGGGAACAGACCACAGGAAGTGATCCAGCTTTGTGCTGTCTTTTAATAGCAGCTCCTCTTGCCATTCTCACAGACAGAATATGGTAGTAGATGGACCATGACTCTGACCCTGCAGGAAGTTTCCTATGTCCTTATGCTTAGACTTTAATGCACTTTATTTAAGAGAGAGAGAGTGAATAAAAAGAAGCACTTATGACACAGTACCTTCCCTGGCTTTAAAATAAAGCAGGGTAATTCAGAATGAGAACTGAAAGTCCAACTAGACTATGAACGGAAAGCATTGTAGAATGATTTACTAGTTAGAAGGGAGTTGTGAGAGGAAAGTTCAATTTTCAGCAACGCCAGGATATAATACAAAAGAAGCTAAGTTTTAGTCTATATAAAAATAATGTTTTTTGAGTATCGGGTACATCATAAATCTCAAGAATAAAAAAAAAAAAAAAAAAAAAAAACAAGAAGAAAAGATTTTTCTGTGATTTACTTAACAAAATTATGTCCACAATAAACTCTTACTACAGTCACTTTTACTAAACATGAAATTTTATTTCCTAATGATTATCGTAGTAGGTAGTAAACAACCCTGTAAATCATCCCTTGTTCTTGATCACAGGGAGCTTTCGAACTAATAATCCCTTTCTTTTGTGTGGAAGTCTGGGCTTAAACGGCATCAGGAAACAAATATTCATTACAGCCTCTGCCAAAAAATTAACCACAACCATTAGCAAAATAGGGTAGAATAAAAACAAGTTTACTGCAGGAAAGCGGATACTTTAAATTAAAATGACTGTGCAATAAGGGTCCTATAAATGTGCTGCTAAAGTCACAGATTAATATGACAAGATGAAAGATTCCCGAAAAGGTAAGAAACTTCACATTTTAAATAATCAAAAGATAATCTGATTGCCTACGGTCTGCTGTTTGGTTGCTTTCCATGCCTCAGAATCTTTTCTTTCATTGAGTGGGATCAGGAAAAGGGACACAGGATCTGGAAGGAGTGACCCAAGGACAATTAGCAGTGACCCAATGATCCATACCAATTTTTGGTCCTTCTTGGTACAGAAAGAAGGGACTGAGCTACCATTATCTCCACCAGCCTTGAGATTATCCCTGAGCACACAACCAGGAAAGGAAGACTTTGGTTCACTCTGTAACTCACTTTTATCATTCTCTTCCTCATTTTATTTCTCCTCTTTCTGCTGCATCTCACTGGCTTTGTTTCAAGCATAGCAGAGTCTAATTAGTCAAGAAGACAGATTTACCCTGTTACAACACTGACAGGTTCCTGCAAGGAGAAAGGCAACTTCACAAAACACTATGTAGTCCAACAACAGCATGTGTTTACAGTGATTTGAGTCTCTACCTGGACCAAAAGCAATAAACTATGCCTTTGTTTTTTCAGTGATGAGACTAGTGAAAAGCACCAGAGAGAGAGAATACATCCTTCCTCTTTGCTTTGCTTCCCTTTTTTGTTTTGCCCATACATATTAAGAACAGAAACCTACAGCAGCACTGATTTGTGATTATCACAACTAACATTTTCTGTAAAGGACAGTTGATAAAGTCTTCAATGTTACCTAAATAATTTTTCATAAAATGTCTTTTTTTTTTTTCTTACAACCATTAGGAAAGAGATTTAAAGATGTAGTTAAAACCAAAATCCTGTCTTCCCATACCACAGGAAAATTAAAAACAGGCTTCTTTAACTCTGGCTAAACCCGTGCAGCATCCCCATCAGAAGAATCACAGAACAATAGGTGGATTTGTGTTGGAAGGGACCTTAAAGATCACCCAGTTCCAACCCCCTGCCATGAAATGCTACAGAACAGCACAGAATGCTAAAGTAATCTATAATTAATGCATTTTTAAAGTGGAAAATCAGAAGAGATCCAAATGATTGTATAGTATATGCACACAGACTGAAGTCCAAAGCAATAAAAATAATTTCACTCGGACTATTTGGGTGCTAATTTTATAACGCTTAGGCACCTGTACCTCAAATTTAAAAGGAGTCTAATGAGAACATAAATGAGGTAGGGAAGTGAAAGGTCCTATGAAATAAATCTTCTCAATCAGGATTCCATTACTGCAATAAACTACAAAGGTCCATCAGGATAAGAAACATTTATATGTCTCCAAAACTGAAACCTATTTTCTTAAGCATTCTCAATTGTCCGTTTTGGAGACAATCTCCTGGATTAGACTGCCTTTTGGTCTGTCTGTTTTCCTAAAGAATGTGTACAGAGGTTGCCTGCTTACAATACCAGCACTAAAAATACCTGCTAGTGTTATTAGTTCCATAATAAATTAAGTCGCTATAGTATTTTATTCTCTGCATAACCGTGTAGTTCCTTGCTCTATACAAGTTCATACTGAAACTAGAGTTTTAAATTATTGTGCCTCTGCCCATCAGTTAATTGCAACGCTTAAATTTACAAAGCAAATTTTCACTGCAGTGTCCATAACATTGTTACTCAATTATCATTTTTCCCTCTGTTCCCATTCCAGTCCTGTTCTTCTGACAAAAACATTTAATTCTTGTTCCCACTAATGAAATTGCTAGTTCTGATTCTAGATTTGGTTAACTCTAACACAACCTATGTGGTGCCCAAAAACTGGTAGCTACCAAAAACTGGTAGAAAACCATTTAGCAAAAAATAGAGTAAGTTCTGAAGGCTGGATACTGTCAGACAAAATCAAAGTGCGAAACTATAGGTACACATTAAAAACAAAGGAAAATAGCCATTGGAGCAGCATAAACAGTGCCACAGTAGAATTCCCATCATTGGGAATTCAAAAATCTTTCTAAAATGCTCCAAAGCTTCTATTGCAGCTATTAGATTTGCACTAGAAATTACCGGAAGCAAGTCTAAATTGCTCTAAGGGTCAAACAAAATTACCAGGTATAGTGCCTGAATAAAAACTAGAAATAAATGTATGCATTCGAAATACAGTATCAAAGAAACCAGGAAGGTTGAGAAAAGCAAATAAAATTAATAATAAAAAAGAAACTATAAGCATTTCTATTAAATAGCTTTTCTGAAGTAAAAATTAGCATATATTCTGTGGAAGTGGGGAGAAGAGAGAGATATAGAATCTGGGAGTGTTTCTCAGTACAGGTACTCTAGCAGAACAGCGCTTACAAGAGCACTTGAGCTATCACTTCATCTGTGAGCACAGCACCACATCAGGAGGTGGCTTTAAGAGGGAGCCTTCATCCTACAGCTGAGTAAGAGCTGGGCAGAGCTGTCATCCCAGGCGCCTGTTAAAATTTATACTTGCCACAGCCAGAACAACAGGATGAACTTGCTCGCTTGAGATCATTCCCCAGCCTTCCTTACAGTCATGTTTTCCCAAACGAATATATATTAGGATTTTGATCCCTTCTGCAGAAAGAGCTAGGGATCTCTGTGGATGCACTCACTGATGTGGGCGATGCTGCAGGTTCTGGAGGGACTGCCCTACTTCTCCCAGCTCTCCATCAACGTAACAACAGCAGGCCTGCAACACTCTTGAGACCTCATGCCAGAACCCTCTATACAAAATGTGCCTTTATATCAAAGATCTAAGACTCCAGATGGTTAGATAGCATTCTTCTTGTACAAGAACTACCTAATAACACATTTGAGATACCACAGAATCACAGAATCAGAGGTTGGAGGGGACCTCTGGAGGTCATCAAGTCCAATTCCCCTTCTCAAGCAGGGCCACCTAGAGCAAGTTGTCCAGGACTGCATCCAGTATCTCCAAGGAGGAAGACTCCACAACCTCTCTGGACAACCTGTGCCAGTGATTGTCATCACTCCTCCAGTAAAAAAAGTGTTTTCCAGCATTCAGATGGAATTGTGTGTTTTAATTTGTGGCCGTTACATCTTGCCCTGGCACCAGGCACTACTACATGGCTCCCTTTTCATCACCATCAGGTATTTAGACACACTGATAACATCTCCCCTGCATTTTCTCTTCCCAAAGCTGAGCAGTCCCAGCTCTCTCACCCTCTGCTAATACAAAAGATACTCCAGATGCTGAACAGTTTTTGTGGCTCTTCACAGGACTCGCTCCAAGTAAGTTCATATTTGTCTTGTACCAGGACAGGACACAACCCTAGAGATTTGGCCTAACCAGTGCTGAGTAGTGGGGAATGATCACCTCCCTCAAACTGCTGGCAATGTTTTTCCTTTTAGCCCAGGACATGACCATGGTCAGGTCAGTATGTATAATTCAACCTGCTAAGGAGGTCTGCACCCTGACAAATACGTGCCATTACCATACTGCCCCCCAGGAATTTCACCGCCATCAAAGCAGCCTTGACAGCACACTGAGCAGCCCTGGAAGTCCTCTGTGCTTGTGCTTAGCAGCAAACCCACCAAGACCAATGCTTGAACATGAAGAAGTAAAACCAGGGTCACGGTGAGCAGCAAAATGTGCAGCAGCTCAGCGAGCAACTGCAGCACCGCATGCTGAGGTGCACGAGATGTTTCAGAGAGTGAAACATGCCCCCTAACCTCCCAGGGAAAAAGGGCACGTCTCCTCCTGACCTTATCTGCTATCAGGCAGGAGCATGCAGATGAGAACAAAGAGCACTCGCTCCCTCTAGAGAGCAGGAGTTCTTTCCTTGAGCCTCACAAGGAACCACTGGGTGGTCAGCAAAGGGCAGCATCCCCACTGGGCTGACATTGTCTGCAGTGGCTGTCTTAATGGGGGGAAAGAACCAGAAGAGTGGAAAAGGGGCACGCCTGGGGTACATCTGTTAGGAAAAAAAATAATAATAATAGTAAGGAACCTGAACAAATGAAGTTTGGATTTCCTTTGTGCAAATCAGCAGTGCACAGATCAATAGCATTCGTTAACAGCTCAAGACAGAAACTGCTGCAAAGGAAAGACATGGCAAATGGAAATGTCTGAGCAGTATGACCCCACTTACATAAACCTGATAACTAGCTGTTTTTTTTTGCAGACTATGCTTTTTCACTAAGCATATATTTTTGGGCAAACCACTGAAGAAACACAAGGAAGTGCCAAGCAAAAGAACTGCTCAATGACTGCCATGAAATACTGTGACTGTGTACAGAATCGCAATAGCATAATGTTAAAAGAAAGGAAGGAAACAGATTTCTTCTTTAGGAGAGCTGCCAAAATAGGACATAACACCTCCTCGGAAAAATTTGTTAATCGTAGAAACAAAAGACCTAGAAATGTGTGATGTCAGAAAAACTACCAAGGCAAACACTTCCAGAGCCTCCACAGCACTATTTTTCCTTTGCTCTTATTCAGTTGCTCTCATGTTGTTACGCCTCCAGCCCTGCACGTGCAAATCCAGGGTTGCTCTGGCGGGTTCTCACAGGAAAAGATTGCCACTAGCATACCACCTCTTTTTTCCCCTCTTTTCCTTCTCTTTGACTATGGTTTTTGGTCGACATTAGGAACCCAATAATACATATGCAGAGAGCTTAACAGCCAAGCACCATGCAGCACCTACCCTTGATATAAGCATGGTCCAGTCACTACTAACAGCATCCTATGGAGGAATACCAGCCAGGAGGTTGAGCAGGTCCCAAAGAAAACCATATGGTCACTATGGGAGAATTATTAAAGGGAGAACCACCGGCTGCACTAGAGAGGCCACATAGGGAAGGATGCTTCTCCTGATGCTTCTCCTCCCAGCTGGACGCTGGGGAGAGTTTATCCTTTTTTTCTCCCTCTCCTATTTTATTTCTGTTTCTCCCTGAAAGTAACTTTCACTGCTACAGCCAACGCACATCATCAGACCCTGCCCATGTCTTCATGCATATGAACTTGCTGCAACATCCTGTATGCAACGCTGTCTTTCCCCACAACTTCTGAAAACCACCAAGTGATTTCCATCTGGAGAGATTGGTCAGGTTTCCAAAGCCATAAGACTACAATTTTTACATGAACCCTGGGAAGCAATGGTTGCTAGCAACCTGGATGCTCTTTCCTGATGAAGAAAACTACTGCCTTTGTGAAAGCGGCAATCTGGGCTTCCTTTCCCCCTTTAGCCCAGACAAGCAGGGCAGGGCAAAAGGCAGAGCTGAGAAATAAATGATTCAACATTAATGTATGAATGGACACATACCAAACCTAGTAAAAACAAACAGCACAACAAAAGAAAACAAAAGAAAACAAAACAAAACAATCTCTTTTCTGGTTTTGACATGTAAAATCACGTGCATTTTATTTCAAACACTGCCATATACACAACAGAAAAGGAAAAGGTACACAGACATTTGTTTCCCACTCTTCCTTCTGCTCCTTTTTTGAAACCGCCTCTTTTAAGAACATCGATCTCTACTAGGCTCACAGATACAGATCAGAGCAGTTTGTTCTTTGATAGGAATTTAATTGCAATTGCAATTAAAATCAAGACAAAAATACAGATAAAAAAATTCATGGTAATTCATAGAAACGGGACCTGTTTTGTTAACATATACAGGCCTTCACTTGAGAAGAACGTTTGTTGGGGCTTTGACCCTTTATTACAAATAGACTGAAAGATGAAAGAAGATTAAACTGGCGAAAAGTTACATGGAAATTACATTAAGGCTCATATTTAACCTGACAGTCAAGCAGACTCACCATTAGCACACTCATTCAAAGTATTAACTAATATTACTTTAATATACCAGCCATATTTAAAATGGATTTACACAAAATTTAAAGCAATTTTGCAACAGACAGCACCGTTGGAGAATATCTTTGGGCTGGGTGATCTAAACCATTGTAATAATTCTGAATTTAAATACAGATCCCTTCAAATTCTAAATATTGTAATTATTTTTATAAATTATTAATTGATTTAATGAATAATGTAGGCCCTGACACCAACTGACTAGTGATCTGATTTCATGTGGAGCTCTTGACTGTGGCTATCTTTTATTTGCAAAGAGATTAATTACATGGCTTTAGGATTATTTAAATATGGTAGACTAAATTAATCCCAGCAGGATGAATATAGAGAAAAAAATATTCTGACCCCTTTTAACAAGTATGGAGTTTCATGTATCGCAGTGTTGCAAATGTTAAAATTAGTCAACAACTAATTTACATATTATTTTGCATAAGGTTCTGGCCATCACTTCTTGAAAGGATTGTGGTGTTGGTTTTTTTCACACCTTTCTTTTCACTCCTTTCACACCACAAAGTTTTGTCCTCAAAAGTTTTCAGCTGAACAATTTGTATGGAAGTTTGGATTTGCCAGAGGGAACAGTAACACTCTTGACATTCCAGAAATCTGGTCAGAATTTTTCTGCAAAGTTTCCCAGAATCTGAACAGTACCTTTTCCCACTGAAATGTGTCTATGCAGTATACCGTGTACATCACAGGAAAAATTATCTGAATTAAACAATAAAATGCTTGGCGTCACAGTTTGTTTCTCCACTTAATAGAATCACAGAGTACTTTAGGTTGGAAGGAACATCCATTGGTTGGAGGTCATCCAATCTAGCCTCCTGGTTGGTTTCAAAAATAGATAAACTTCATATAATGTGCACAGATCTTGAATTAATGTATTGTTTACCAAACCTGCATGTATTCTTACACAGTGAAAAAGATAATTAAAAGAAAACCTTTAAACGGGGAAATATAGCAGTGAAAAGTTGAAGTGTTCCTTTCCTTCTTTCCTTACAGTAAGAAATAGCATTTATATCATCAATCATGATGGTCAATTTTGCAGGTGAACAAAACAAGGTAATTCCTCCAGAAGGAGAGGAATACTTTCCATCTCTTTTTTGACATACTCAGTCCCAAAGCATTATTAAACCCAGTCCCCAAAATCCATTCAAGTACCTGATCTTAGTAGGTACGTGACTGTAAGAAAATAACTGTCAAAATTAGAAGTGTCAAAAAGCGTTAAAAAAGAAATGGCCACATTTCACCTAAATTATGTAACAGTCTCAAAAACTAATGGAACTGTATTTTTTTTTTCCATGAAAAAAATAGCTAGAAAACACGTGCAAAAATTTCCACATATTGTTGGGGTGAAATGATGAAAAAGACAATCCAGCAGATGCATGAAATATAAATGAGCCCCTTTCAGTAGTGACAACAGTACAGGTTGCAGTAGTGCTCCTTTCTTTTTCTTTTGATGTTGAATGATTTGTATGCACAGTAATAAATAAATAAATAAATAAATAAAATGGAAACAGACATACAGATTAACAGTTCTGACTAAATGATGCTTCCTAATAAATATTTGTGGATCTTACTTAGACACCACTGGCAACCATGCATGGCTTGTAGAAAAATAATACAGTCATAAGATGATATTCTCAATGTATTTCTGAGGAGACCAGTCAACTATAAATGAGCTCATATGCTAAATCCAAAGACACTGCTGACTTAATTTAGTGTTAATAAATGAAAAAAAAAAATGGTGCGCACTTCAGAAATAGGCCCCTGCTGAGGTGAAATTGGGCTTCATAGCACCTCCATGATAAGTCTAAATGAAAATAAAGCTATTCTTCCAGTCAGTTCAAGGCCCAAGCATTTAAATAATCCAGAGAAATCAAGTAAGGTTTAAGCTAAGCAAAGGTCCTGCATCCTGCATTTATTTCGCATGTGGCCCACCCACCCAGAGGACTAATGCACTACCGACCCCACAAAGCTATGCCAATACATGCTGTTATACAAACTAAGCCACCTCACCCCTTCTTTCAGAATGGATTCAGCTTTCTTGGCAGGTGTCACTAAAGAATCTCGCAACACCTAGTGCAAGGGAAGCTTCAGCTTGGAGGAAATGTTTCCTATATTTTCCTTTGAGTTTTCTTGGATGGAAAAAATGGAAATGTATGAGCAGACTGTAAATGCAGCACAAACACTGTCCTGACTGATGAAGAGGAGTGTTTCACCTCACAGTAGGCTGGCGATTTGCAGGTTAATAATTTTATGCACCACAGGGCCTTTCAGCAGGCCAGGGAGAGGAAAGACACTATCCCTACCAGTAGGTAGTAACTGCTTTATCCATGCAAGGATGGAGACGAGGATGATGATGTGAATCTGAACACAACTGTAGGACAGGCTAGGTGTAAAGGAAACATATGTGTCCAGATCAGATTTCTGATCCACGAATTCAAATGTTTTGTTTGCGTAAGAAGACTTTTCCTATGCATAAGAACATGACGCCCAGCCACAGGATTAGATAAATCCCACAAACAACCAGACAGAGTAAGAGAAGCTTTGGAGTTGATATAAGGGTACTTAAATGTAAGTTTAATTTTCCTTTATTTGTTCTATCACATCTCAAAACTCTTGCATTTATCTTCCTATTTTGTAAATAAATCACATATTTTACAATTATTCTGGATGTTTTACAATTAAAATGGATTATTACAATTAAGCAGGTGATTGGTAGATAAATGGCAAACAACATCTCTTCCAAAGTAGTAATCCTTAAAAATGAGATATAAATCACACCATCACATTGCTCAACAGAAACTCCAGGGGATGCATGTACCAAGCTAGACCAGCTGCCTGGAAACTGGGAGGGAGGGCATGGTTTTGTAAGAAAGAGATTTCTCACAATTAGCACAAACCAATGACTGTTGAAATGAGCAGTGGCTTTACCTCCAAGAGTCTTCCAACAATTCTGAAGCAACTACAGTTGCTTCAGTTTTTAATTTATTTGCAATTCACATTTGTTTTTCCCACTCATTCAAAGGATGTCATTGAAAGCAATATAAGCTGCATGAAAATGCCGAACAGCTGACACAGAACAGCTAGTTCTACTGCGCTTGATATCCCAACCAGTAGATAGGTTATCTCCAAATTTTATAGATGCTTCTGCTTTAAAGTGCGACATACCTATGCCAGAAACATTTAGCAACTGCTAAGCACTGACCTGTCATAAATTAGATAAATATCATTATCCTAGCTTGAAATGAACCCGTGTATACCAGTACACCATCATAGCACCTGAAAGAGTGCTATGTGAGTGCTTACCAACAAGGGAAAACAGAGAGAAAATCAGGTATCATTAGACATCATCATTCCCATAGCCATACTTTTCAACATTCATAAAAGCACTTCTAGACTCCTATTACCACATCTAATTATAAACATCTTACAGACACTGTAATTATCTCCCCAATATGACATGAGAAATCTGAAACAGATCTCCACAGCTCTGAGTTGCAATTTTATACACTTTTAAGGTAATAATGGACAAATCTCATTATTATTCTGCCTCCAGTCCACTTCTACATTCCCTTTTTCCTAAAGGAATAGTTTAGTGAAAGCTTTAGCTACAAATGGAAAGAAGTATATATTACAGAAGACAGGATTAAAACATAAAACCAGAATACTATAAAAGTAGTGCTTCCAGTGGTACCTCTTGCAGGCATTGCTTTTCTTAAAAACAGCTCTCACAAGAGACAGTTAACTACGTTTGCAAGGCTGACGATATTTGTCATCGCTGTACTGAAACTGAATAAAAAGATAATTTATGTGTCCTCCCATCTATTTCTAGGTGAAATTAACATTATTCCAATTATAATTTTCTTTTTACTACAGAGATTGCAATACTTATTCTCAGACATTTTTGGTTTATATAAAAGTCCTGTAAATGCTTCTTTTCTAGATCAGGGCATTTTCATTTACGTCTCTGTACCTGAGAAAATGTTCTCTATTATACCTCAACACACAAATTCTTACAGTAAGGAAAAGCCTCCTGGCACCAAAGTCTCACCGTACAATGTCTGTTAATATTCCTAGGATGTCTGCAAGGATTTTTCCCCAGATTTCTTCTTGGACATCTAAATGAATCCTAACGGATTAAATTTGGTGATTCCTTTCAGTTCTATTAACATTACTGGAACATGCCAGCTTTCCCTTGTTGTCATGTAAAATTATAGAAATGATGGACTTGTTTCAGAGTCACTTCCTTCCTCTTGTGAAGTGTTATCAATATTAGAGAGGGCTTGCTTCTGTAAACATACAAAAACTATGCCTTCCTGAGCCAGTGTATCTCTATCAAATATAGAAAAAAATAAAGTAACTTGACTCTTATCACAGCACACATCCCACGGAAAGGGGAAAAAAAAGGCACTGTTCCTCTGCTGCTGCCACACTCTGACAGATGTTTTCGTACTACATGATGGGAAAGAAAACTTCAGTTTAATCCAGGTGGGATTAAATAGGACTAACTAGGAAGTATTGCAAAGGCAAGAGTTCAAAGTCCTCTTCCATCCTCACACATGAAAAGCAGAATCTCTCATGCCCCTTGAAACATTTTAGTGAAGCTGTTTTACAAGCTTGACTTACCTCATAATGATGGTCAGCCATTTTAGGCACCCTAGATGCCACTGTTAGTGAAATAATAATGATTGTTATTCCATAACTTTAATTCACACAAGCAGCAGAACAAAAAAGCTTGATGGGGAATGAAAAAGCCCAAGCTTAACTCTGTTTTCACTTACCTGATTACACAAATTCGTATCAGGGGAGTCATTTTTGATATACAGTGGTATGAGGCTAGTATTAAGCTTGATAAATTAGGCATGGATTTGGATACAGACAGTCGAAATAAAATTTCCATGTTTTTTCATTTTTATATTTTATTGACTTTACATACTTCAGTCTGCTCGTTTAACTAATTTCAGTAGCTGAGCAGTGGTTAAAAAACCTCTTGGACAAATGATAAATAAGGTGACATTGATGCTTGGGAAGGCACAACCTCTCCAAACTACCAAATGCAAATAAGCAGAGGTCAAAACATTTAAGTTAAAATGTTGTCAGATGGGAGAGAATAAAAAGTAGAAGTGAAGCAATTTGTATGTTTAAAATGAATAAGAATTCACAGTATGCATTAGCTTGAGCATGATTTTATCAATAGCGATTTTCTTTTGTAACCTCAAGTGTTATTTTTTCCTTAAATCCACTTATCTTTGTTGCATATTTTTTTTCTGTAGGGTCACAGACTCATTCACGTACTTGGGATTAGACACTGGTGTAAATGAACCAGCACAGCAGTTTCTGCAGACCCAATCGCTTTGAGTACACTTTATCTTCTCCCTTCCCTTGTCACACTGTTTCAGTTTGGAAACACTTATTGATCCGAACATTCAGATTTCACCTAACCAAAAGAATCATCAGTGAGACTGAGGAGCATCAATACCCTTTCTAATGTGAAGCCTGAAAAGCAGCCCACAGAGCTGCGGAGGCTTTCAGTGCTCCGGCTTGACCTTGGCAAACCCTGCGTTACTCAGGAAAATAATGACATTAAATGATTTCATCCATCTTGCAGTACCCCACATGCTTTGCAGAAAAATATCTTAAAGGCATCTGACGGAGGTCTGCATATGTGATCAGAAATGCAGGTTTTAAACAGAGAAGATCTGATAGGCTTTATAGTTCTTATGCAGCTACCCAAATTGGGTTATCCGCACCTAATGTCAGTTGCAAGATCCAATATATTTGATCTTGCTAGGACTAAAAGCAGGTTTTGAGTAGTAATCAAAACCCAGCAGTCTCCCTTTTCAAATGGTACTAAAAAACTATTTTTAGCCTGGGTATGTTATTCCATACAGGAAGAAAATGTTTTTGCATTTTTAATTGTAGGAATAAGAAGGAATATGATCTTCACTGTAAAAACATTGCTCTCTATTCCCAAGTGCCTACTAATGTCACCAAAAAAAAAAAAAAAAACCAACCTTTTAGAAAAACAACTAAACCCAAATCCCTTTCCTTCAAAAAAATATCTAGACTAAACATAATGTTGACTTTGGAAATGCCAGTAGAAACTGGTCTCTACCAACAGCCATGCTACTGCTGCTTACGTTAGGAGGAAAACACCTAGATATAACGGAGACAAACCAGATTCTAAGCCTCCAAAGCAGCCAGATATCCCTCTTTCTGGGTGCTGTCCTTCCTTCATGATAGCATCGTGTCTTTGCTTTTTCCACTCACTGTTTGATTTGGGTTTGGGAGGCATCTTTTGATTTCAGTTTACTGGCAGCACAGAAGTGGATACTAGAAACAGTTAACTTTGCCTTAAAAGCAAAGGGAAAACACACAGACTCAAGGCAGGAAGGTGAAATAATTTGTAGAAAAGGGCAGAAGGAAGCTGATAACCAGGAAATAGCTGTAATGTTACTAGACTATCTCACAGCAAATGTAGAGAGAAATGTGCTTGCTTTTAATAGCAGCATGCAGGACCTGAGCTATCTACATTTATAAGCCCTTCTTTTAAACCCTCTGTTGCAGGCAAAAGTGTCTTGGGGTGTCCCTGGCCCAGGCGGGTCACCCACAGATGTAGTCCTTTCGAAAAGATGCCCATTTGGGACAGAGCAAGCACCTCCTTCCAGGAGGACGCCTCCAGCCTGGTGCCTCATCGCAGCCTCTCCCTCTCTGGGAAAGATGAGTCTTCTGATGTCATTTAGACAGAATTATTCTCACTTATAAACAACTACATGTGCAAATGCATATTTACAAAAGTCTACAGCTTGAACTAAGAAAGGTAAAAGTTCTCGAGTGCTTTCCCACACAAACCTACCAGAATCATGCATCTGACAGTACTAGGCAGATTTACCACACAAAACATGACTGTACTTAAAAATATGCTGCAACGTAGTGGAAAAGGAATCTAAACACGACAAAAACCC
Organism: Aythya ferina; assembly: GCF_964211825.1. Lineage (NCBI taxonomy): Eukaryota > Metazoa > Chordata > Aves > Anseriformes > Anatidae > Aythya > Aythya ferina. The sequence continues at coordinate 86,626,748 of NC_140297.1, forward strand.
TTCTGCTAAGGCCAGAAAATTAAAACAAAGAGTGAGAATATCTTAATTATGAGGTAAGAAAAAGATACCAAATAACACTACATATTGACAGTGCTACTTCATTAAAAATAAAATAAATAAAAATAAAAATAAAACAAAAAAAAAAAAACAAACAAAAAAACAGCATTTTGGAGCACTCTATCTTTGCGCTTTTCAGTGAGTTGTATTGCATAAAAGCACACAAAAGAAAAAGCTCTGTGCAAGCAGAAGTCTGCATCCAACCTGAGCTCCACCGAGGGTGCTGGGCTCCTCGCCTGTTTGGTTCTCATTCACAATAAAAAGCTCCTCCTGCTGGAATGTGTGAGCCACTCTCTCTCCCAGATGAGTAATTCCAATTCTGAAACCCCGTAATATAGTTTTTACAAAAAAAAAATAAATGCAACTAGTGCATCAATGATACGAAAAGATGCTTGCTAAGCCAAGCAAACCGTAGCTAAGTATATATTCCGCAGTGGCAATGCCGCGGTTCTTGCTCGTTTAGCTCAACAATTATGTCAAGTGCCCACTAATGCTGTAGAAACAAACTTTAAAAAATAAAGGTTGACTTTTCATGGTGAAATACTCCATCAAGGTGACCTTGTTTGTCCAGAAACTGAAATTAACCACTAAAACAAACAAAAGCCAGACCGATTCTCATGTTTTCTTTTTGATTCTAATAAACACGGAAACGAAAACCCAAATAAAAATTATACTGTTTACAAAACTATGTTTGATGATATTAATAATAGTTCGATTACAGAAAGTTTAAATATATTAATAATAACCTACGGAAATACTTTAACACTGTTTGTTTGCTTTTAAATGGCATTGTTTCTTTAAAGGCTTCCCTTGGAGAAATAAAAATCTGCTGTTTTAAGCACTTCTTAGACAACAAAGTAGATCCACTGACCTTAGAAATAAAACACTTCACACCTCCTGATGCGTCATTAATTCCATTCTCTGGGGAGCTTAGGGAAAAATAATAATTAATGCCCTGTCAGAAAATGGTCTCAGATTTAAGGCCGTTTCCTTAGCTACCATCTGATGAGTTAGTTTTTCACCTTTTATTAAATGGTAAACCAGCGGTCACTATTTTTTAATGAGGACAGTAAACAGCTTTTTGATATAAACTGACAACTTTAAAACTGGACACATACCTCTACTTACTAATGGTTCATGTTATTTTCTTGAAATGTTAGCATAATGTGGCAAACAAAAGCCCCCAAATATCAATTTTGCTTTTAGTAAAATAATTATTTCATTTTCCTCTGTGAAATCTATTTTTTTTACAAGACCTTTCCAACTACCAAGGATTTGCACTTTCATCAGTGAATTTTCACTTCATGCCCTAACCCTTGAAATCTTGAACAGAAATTCACTTTTCTCTCTGAAGAATGAATGCACAGCAGTAACGTTGGGTAGGCAGCTGCAATTCTCCAAGAACAGTGACGCTGCCCTTCAGAATGTTTTCCCTTAGACCTTCGTCAGCCCTTTTCCCATCTTTTTCTTTATTTATTTATTTTCAGATATGCATAACAAGGGTAAACGAAGACACTTCTTTCAGAAAGCCATGTTATTTGGCACGATTAAAAGTACTTCCAGAGAAATGCCACATCCCAGCATGATTAGTGACCAGCTGCATAAAATATGGGTTATTTCCTATTTTTATTAAAAATGTTTCACAGCAATTTGTTCCTTCAAAAGCTGATTTAAGACAGGTGTTACAACGCCCTTGGCCTCGAATTTGCTGTTTTTAATGCTTAACCAAATCCTACCATCTTTTTCATCTCCTTTTCTTTCTCTAACAGCACATTTGCCAGTTGTTCCCAGACAAAAAGCAGAACTGTGGCAACAAGACACCGCAGCAGCACTTCCAGCCTATTTTGTCTTATCTCTGACATACTTTCCTGTTCAAAAAACCTGCCAAGCCTAAATAGTACAGAAGCCTTGTTGAAAGCTAGTGTTAGAATCGTTCAGAAAAAAAAAAAAAAAAAAAAAAAAAAAAGAAAAAGAAAAAAAAAAAGCCTTTTCATATTGATGGAAGACTTGATGTCCAGAGAGAAAAAGAGCCTTGGAGAGAGAACTGAGGAGCAGACAGGAGGAGGGGAACAGAAGGGTCCTGAGGGTTACCATCGTGCCTTTTTGAATGTGATCATCATCATTCCTCAGGAGAAATCAGGGCAGCAGCTCCCCAAATGCAACAAGCTCAGCAGTGTATTTACATTTCAGCAGCAGTGCAGAACTCTCTTCTCTGAGCCCTCAGTTCTGCTCCCCAGCATGGCCCCATGCTAATGTATGTAAGGAAAGCTCGTGGACAACCCCCCAGAGATGGCCTTTTTGGGGAAATCCTCCTGTGAGAGCAGTACAAATTTTACAGTGCCTCTGTGCTGTGAAAACACATCGATCACTGGAGAGAAAAGGATCCTCTGGAAGACCTGGTTCCTTTCCTTATTTACCCTAGCTCAGTGAATGCTTGCATTATTGAAACGGGAACAGCTGCCTGCTGCCACCGATGTGCGAGAAGAATCTGGTTGTGTAAGGCTGGTGACGTGATCTCTCAGAAAAAATATTGAAGTATTGCAGTAGCCCTTACATGAAATATGCTTCCAGGTACTATTCCACTACAAACACTCTTCTGTAACAGCAATTTTAACTCGTGAGGCACGTGTTAATGAAATGTTACTGTAATTTGCATCAAAAAATAGTGCTAATGTGATGCAAAATTCTATTGATGCTTCATTTTCAGACTGCTGTCTTTCATGCATGCCGTCTGAGAATAAGGAGCGAAGATGCAGCCTTCAGAGCTATTCATTCTGCCAGCAAGTTCCCCGTTCATCTCTGCCAAGAACAAATCCGTTCTGATGCAAACATTCCTCTTGCTTCCACTCCTGAGACATCTTACCTACAACTTACAGCAATCACGAAAAATTGTGTTCATTTATTTCTGAAGTAACAACATAAAACTAACTATTGCAGAGTCCAGCTAAATGTGTTGCTTGCCAACAGCTTCTTCTTCTTCTTTTTTTTTTTTTTTTTTTTCCTCCATTGCTTTACGTTCTGTAGTTTTTTTAAGGAAGGTTGGAAAAGGAAGAAAAATTCAGTGGCATATTGTGGCTGCTAGTTCATCCAACTAAATACCTTGTGTGGCACTACAGTTGTACTAGGATGTAGTAAGTCTGACCTTTGAATAGAGAAATAAATTTGATTTAGAATTAAAAATGGTACCAGTTGTGGGGGACTTGGGTGGGTTGTTTAGGTTTTGTTTGTTTTTTTCTCATCAACAGACCAAGCTGTTTTGGGGCATCCTGATAACTTCCCATACGGTCCTTTCCTGAGCATGTTACTGAACTGTTCTTGCATCTTCGAGCCCAGCAATTATTGAATTTAAATAAAAAGTAAAATATCTACTTCAAAATCAGTCATATTTGTTCACACAGATCTTCCTGGTGCCAAAGATGATCTCTATCACTGTACTGCTGTACTGCTTTCCAAACAGTCAAGAAAGAAAGAAAGAAAGAAAGAAAGAAAGAAAGAAAGAAAAAAGAAAAAAAGAAAGAAAAAGAAAAAAGAAAAACCAAAGAAAGAAAAAAAAATCAAACAAAATCATCAGATTGGCTTTGCTTCAGACAAAAAAAGACTACTTTTCCCCTGATTTCTGGTTTACTCACATGCAGATTATACCGTATGTTGTGCTAGCTCTTTTGTCTGCAAATGCCAGGGCCAGAAATACATTCTTTTAAGTAAAAGCTCGGATTCTCTGATGCTGGAGTCTGCGGCTGTTCTACAGAGAATCCTAAGACACAAGAATTAAAAATAGTTCCTTTCTCTACTCTTCCTAAATTTGCTGTTTATTTCCTTTTTATTTTTTTAACTTAAAAAAGCAACAACTTTTTTTCAGCTCATCTTTCACCTTCCTTGCCATCAGTCTGAATGTTCCAAACCATGCAATTTTTTCTCCCTAATCTCACGCTCTGCTGAAAACCAGCACGCTCTTCTACTGATGGAAATCAATAGCTCCTACCTCAGGAAGTGACTTCTGAGTTTACAATACAAACCCTGATGACAAGGGGCTTAGGCAGCCCATCTGGAAAGCCAGCCACTGGGCACACACAAAGCAGGCAGGTGTGACAATGCCTGTGCAGGCTGCACGAGGTGTGAAGAGAAGCCCCCAGCCCCCAGGAGGGCGCCCTGCAGCTCCCTCCTTCCCTGTCAGTCTGGGTTTCCTGCCGAATATGGAAAGAATGGTATGCACCCAGGTCTTGTCCAAATGCCCTTCAGGCAAGATTCACATTTGGGTATCAGGTCCACAAGGCATACCACAGCTGAAACAAGATCTCTGTTAAAATCTGGCTTGCAGTCTCTGCCTTTCTCTCTTTATCCGAGTCCTTCTTGATTAAAAACAGCAGCAACAACAGAAACCATTTCAGAAACTGTTAGGCAATGTTGCAAAGGCCAGTCATTTGCAAAAAATAGAGTAACCTCAGATGAGCTTTGAACAATCTGACCTAGGTAACACTTCTCGGCTGTACGCTCAACCTGCTGTCAGAATGAATCTCCGACTTCTCGGAGATGAGACTAAAGAGTTTACAAAACGATCCGAACACCGGAGGGCCCAGGAGGCCACCCAGGAGAAGAGCCTGGGCAAACATAGAGGGAGAGAGCTGATGGCCGGCCTCTGAGGAAGATGATCAAACACACATCCACCTGCTGCCAGCTGGGCTGCATCAGCTGCCCGGGAACAACTTCGGAGCAGTGGACTACAGAGATGCACAGAACAGGGAAAAAAGCTTTTCAACCACCAAAAACCACAATGGAGTAAGCTTTATGAACAGATATCTCTACCCCTTCAGGACACAGAAAAGATTACTCGGGAGAAAAAAAGACAGCCATATTTCAAAAAACATTGATGTGGTGATACTATGCAGACACATAAGATGTACTGAACACTTAAGCAACGGTGATTCTTCACCTAGTAATTAGAGTTGTAAAGAACAAGGAGTATTACGAGGCACATTATTTTTGAGTTCCCTGCAGACTATACAGAAAATATCACATCAGCTTGCCTAGGCTTAATCATATGAAACCTCCTACTTAAATTCTCATCAGCAGTAGGAGCATCAGTTAGGAACCAATCCTCCCCTCACATATGCAAGACAACTGTCCATTGAAAGTACCAATTTATTCCACCCAAATCTGGAAGAAAAAAAAAAAATTCCACATCCACAAAAAAAAAAAAAAAAAAAAAAAAGTAAAAACTCTACTTTCAAAATAATTCAAGCAATGAGAACTGTAAAATCGATACAGTGCTGATACATGCTGCACTTCTGCTTCCCTTCCATTAGCAACATCAGTTTTGATTACATTCCTCATAGGACAGATGCCATGCAGCACTTACTTTTCAACACTGACAAAAATAGGCAACAAAAATCTCTCAGATAAGTGTTCGTTTAAGTTCTTTAAAAAAAAATAAAAGCCTAATTCTTTGCCTGATGCACATTTATACAACTGGGCAAAAAAAAAGGATTGTTTTCTGTTAAGTAACCCACATCATCTTGAGAAGCTTTCATCAATAGAAGGATCAAGGGAAGAGCAGGTTTTCTCTTATCACTTATACTAGCCTAAAAAGGATTCAATAAACTGTTAATTTATATATATAATTTCAAGAGGATAGTCTTCATAGAAGCCATATTTTGCAAGATAGTAATTGTTTTGAGATGAGAAGCCTCATTTACAGGTTTTCCTAGGAGAACAGGAAGATTCAGTGTCTTTTAGAAGTTTCCCAGGCATCTTTACAGTATGGTCAACTTCTTTATAGGGCTGGTTTGTCTCACAAGGTCATTATTCACCTACAGGTAATAGCACAGACCAAATGGATTCACAACTGTGAAACATCCCCTGGCAACTTCAGGAGCAGTTTACATATGTGAAAACAACACTGAGATCACTGAGATCTTTTTTTTTTTTTTTTTTTTTTTTTTTTTTAAATATAAAAAAAAAAGCACTGGTCTGACCAATTTTTGTTTCTGAGAAGAGCTATGCACAAGTCTTTTTTTACACGTTATATGGGCATTAAAAAGCTCTGCTGCTTACTCATAAGCTTGAACAAGCAGAGAAAACGGTAGTATTTGTCCAGAAGAAAAGCATGTGCATAATACTTCTGCAAACTGAGAGTATGAGAGTTTTGGTGAAAAATCAGCAATTAACAGTCACTCAGGTAGAAATAAAGTTTTGTGATTGTTTTATTTGTAATGGGTTCTCTAATAGTTTTCTCATCACTCCTGGTTGTTTTTCTTCTCCCTCAGAGTCCTCTAGATTTAAATCAATATATACTAGCAATAGAGTCAGTCTAATCCAGGAACATACTGAGCACTAACACAGTTTTCTTTGTTTATTTTGCTGTCTGGAGTGCAGCTGCCCAGGGTGAATGAAAAGATGCCTGTCTCTCATAAATGGTTGCTGTTAGTGTAACTTCTTTCATTGACCCTGTTTTCATGACTAATGGCTTTCATTTCTACTATAGCATCTTTCAGTAAGGTATTCACTCAATAAAGCTACAGCACTGTGCCAGTCCAAGCACATTTGGTGTTTGGCCTTCAATACTCGTGAAACAGGAATTTAAATACAAGGTAAAATATCTACTTCAAAATCAGTCGTATTTTACACTGGCATTTTGTTACAGAGGAATTCACTCCATAGTGGTTTGGGGTTTGGAGGAGGGGGAGGCTCCCATCTTGGGAGAGATTTAGTTGCTCAGTTTTACAAAAAAGCATACATAAATTCATGCAAAGCAACAACCCATGCTACTTCTCTAAACAATTCAAGTTTCTGAATGCACAAAATCCTTTTGGAAGTGCCTGGGAACAGCTCTATTTTAAGGCTGGCATTCTGAAAGTGGCTTCAAATGATACATGCAAGCCTGTTCTCCTCTAAAAGCTGATGTTTAAAATCAGTCAGAAATTTCAGACAGAATAATTGTTTAGCCTTCAGACTTCTTGGCACAGTCTTTGCAGTTTTTGCTTGGTTTCTCTGTGCACTTTTTAAGATGAAATATGGCTCTCAAAGAAAGCATTCCTTGGCAGTCCTGTTTTCCATTACTGACCAGTATCTGCAGTAAAATGCCACCTGTCTTGCTAAAATTGGGGTCTCAAATGTATTATTTATAACGAAGTGTATGTGCTGCTCACACAAACGTATCTGGGCTATCGTATGGTTATCTAGGGGATAACCATAGAGGACAAACTTAGAATCACTAAAAGAAGAAACCAAGCACACCCGGTCCTCATTCAATGTCTTTTTCTGCCTGCTTTTCCCTAAAAAGAAGACATATTTGCATTCATCTGCTAGCATCTCACGGCTCATTTGTGCTGATCTATGTATGACCTAGGACTTCAATTCTATGATGTTAGCGTTCAGCTTTTACTTAAAAACCATCAAACAAAAATGTTTCTCTGCTGTGAGAGGCTTCCAACAGATAAAGGGCAATTGTAAGGCTTCAGCTTCTGACTGTGCTTCAAGCAACAGTGGTTATGATAAGGACAGCCAGGCATTTATTCCCACCTCTGAAGAGGAAAAGGCAGAATAGATTTTCCCACCAAAGCAAAGACAGAAGCCTGGAAAGTTTAAAGACACCTAGCAGTAGTCAGATGATATCTTCGACTCTTTTTGACAACTCTTAAGATTCAAGGTATCTAGAAACTATATAGTTTATCTAGATAGATATGTCTATCTAGATGTTTAGATATTTTGAATCTGAAAACACACAGTTGCTCCTGAGAGGGTATGTAAGGAACTTGGACAAGAAGATAGGAGGATTTTGCAATAATGCATAATGCTTGCGGTGGTAGAGGAAGCCGCAATCACACCTGGGGAATATGGGAAAAGCAACATTCTACGTGCTTTAAATGATAGATGCAGGGCTTATGGGCACACAGGGGTAAATTCTGTGTTATACAGTGTTCAGCTACCTGGTGTTTCAGGCAGCTTGTTATTTTAGAATTACTGAAAGCTCTGATTGGCTATTTTTCCTTTTCCTATTTTAAAACAATTTTTTAAAACATAGGTGGCATATAATTTATTTGTTTTTTCAGAAGCACAGAAGAAAGGCCAGGAGCATTCTCCTAAAGAAAATGTGGCTAGGAAACAAAAATATGAGTGTTTGCCCTTAATTTTTCATCCTTTAAACTCTCAGCAAATTGAGAACAAGGGCTCCCAAACAGCAGACAACACATAAATACTCTCAAATAGGTGCAGGTTCCTGGAGCTGCTGCTGCTTTTGCCAGATGAAGCATTCAGGCAGGAGTGCTTTAAAAACCCTGATTGAGAGCTTTTGATATGTTGTTCTGTAAGCTACAAACATACACCCAAAATTGGCCTCTGGAACATCTGCTGCTTTCCTCCTGCGTTGGATACCATCAGTTCTGCCGCAATTCAGCCAGCCTTATGCAAGGCAGCACAAAGCACTTCATCATTATAGCAAGGCTTTCTATTAAGTATCAGTTCTTTCACAAGTAAATTAAACGAACCAAACACAACTGAAAGACATGCAAAATATTATTGTAGTCTCCATTACACTGATTTAACAGTAGCGTAACTATTAGGATGTTTTCGGATTGATTCTTGACGTGTTATTTTGCTGATCATTCCGGGATTGGATTTAGATTTTGTTCAGTGATGAGAATGAGAATTCAGAAGTACTCAAAAGAACATTTAGAATTGCTATAACGGGGAATAGTGGGTGGAGGAAGATCTGAATATGTGCTTGCTTCATCCCATTTATCCTGCAGTGCTGGTGTATCTCTTTGAAGTGCTGGTATGGGGGAAGAAACTGCATTACCCAAATACCATTTACATAATCAGTTTTTCCACATTTGAAGAAGACATTTCTCTTTGTGGTGCTTTAATTTGTTCCTTGTAATCATATACCTGTGACAATAAATGTAAAGTAAATGTTAATTTCCTCCATCCTCTCTGCTTAAAAAAAAAAAAAAAAAAAAAAAAAAAAAAAAGGAAAAAAGGAAAAAGGGTTACCTCCACAAAGAAAGCATTATTTTTACAGCACTGATGGGAAGACTGTATATTGACTGGCAACTCATTATTTTGCTTCCAACTGAATCTCTTCCTTATCCTTGATTGGAAACAAAATCTGTAACTACCATTTACAGTCCTGAAGCTCCAATCAAGTACAGATGGACAGATAGATAGATATATAGATACAAATCATCTATCTCTGATGAACTCGATAATCCCTATGGGACCCTTCCGGCTTTGAATATCACAGAATCACATCTTTATATGTTATTCCACACATGTGGTAATTTGTGTTTGTTACCACTACTGTCCAGCATCACGTGAAGGCAATCAAACAAACACGTTCAGTGTCCTCATACTGCTTAAGTGACTGGAATCCTTGCGCTCACCAAGACCATACTGGAAGTATCTGTTCGTGTCATTTTTTATGGTGCTAATGTCCTAGCTTAAATCCAGCAAGGGAAACCTTCACTTCAACAAAATCAGGGTAGAATTTATGGATTTATAAATTCTTATGGATTTACGGAATTATGGATTGCTACATATATTAATGTGAGCACTTCAGAGAACTTCACCAGCTCTCTGTAGCCCAACTCTCTCCACCAGCAGTGAGAACTGATCAGTTCTGGTAACACTTAAAGAGAGGCAGAGAGCACAGCTCCAGAAACATGTGCTGTTCTCCCTGCGTAATATATTTAGCCTGAGCATCTGCTATTTAAGATTTCCTCTGATTCAGCAAAAGGTACCCAATTCCTTGGTCCAGATAACAATTCAAGTATCACTAAGGATAAAATATACTCTTCCTTTTCTCGTTATATTGATGGCACAGAAGCTCATTAAGAATATCCTGCAACCTAAAACATACGTATGGATTACAGCTGCCCTCCGAATAACTAGCTGTGCAAGCAGGCAACTCTGACACAGCCACATAGGCTCATCCAGCAAGAAGAGCTGCCAAAGACTCCTTCAGGCCAGCAGACAAACAGCAACAGCACAGGTCATACGACAACGCTTTCAGGTCCCTCAGTCCTTCCTCAGTTCCAGCAGCACCCCACAGTTGCTCCTTCCTCTTGGTTCTGTACATCCTTCGCTACCTTTGCATTTGTCTAGGCTCAGCACGCTATGTGCTCTCCCAAACCGGTGCTTGGCAGTAATGCTCTCTCCACAACACCATCTTGATCCACTCCAAAGTGGTCCTGGTAGGTTTTTTGCCTCTTCTGGCTGCAATGGAGTAGGAAGTTACTGAGACACTGCTGTGACAAGTGATGGAATTTATTTCACAAGAGCTCCCTGAAAAGCCTGAGAGGTACACATTCGTAATGGCTGTTACTGCACTGATATGATCCAATGAGCTATTTTCAGTACTTCCACCAAAATCACAGCAGCTGTTACAAGTAGCTGAAATGATTCTCCCACCAGTAAAAGATTATCAACATAGACAAAATGGTAGCTTTTAGCCAGCAATGCTGCATTTCATACAAAAGAAGCCAAATTCCACATTGCCTCAAAAAGTACGCTATCCCAGGGACAGAGGGAGATATTTTATTAAACTTTATTTTCTTCATGTAGCAAGTTGATTCTTTCCCACATCAAAACTCTGAGGTGGGAAGCTGAGACGCTAAGCACAGAACTCAAGAGTTCTTGGCATCTGAGACCAAGGCTTGTACGTGCACCTTACTTTTTTTAAAAAAGGACAGAAATAAAAATTAACATTGCAATACAGCACACTATTTGGCCAAACATGTTATTTCTTGGAAATTCAGAGTAATCTAAGCCTAAGAACTATCACTACTTATAGATGTGATAACCTGTTATTTTTCTGTTCACCCAAAAGCAATCTATTGAAGGCTCATCACAATTCCAAATGAAGTTGGTAACAGTTGGTATCTGTATCTTATTTGAAATGCAAATGAGTCATTTTTGTCTTTTGGGGGACTTGGATAGAAGAGACTGCTCTTCAGTCTTGTGGTTAAAAATAACTTCCCACTTGTCACACACAATATCCCCTTTAATGATCCCTGCTTAGTATTGCTTTCATGATGACCTATTAAAAAAATGGGGACTCGATGCATCCTCCACAGTTTAAGGTAAGTCAGAAGTTTAAAACAAAAATAAATATGTGTAGCACAAGACCAGGTATTGCATTACATCTAAAAATATCATACTAGGATTGAGGAAATTTCAAAAATAGAAATAAGAAGAAGAAGACAAAATACAGGTGTGAGATGCAGCACAGAAGGGCTTCACATGACTGCCATTCCTGAATGTTTGGAAGAGATTCTGCCCCAGGCAAAATCTCCTCAGCTTCAGACTCTGCCAATACTGGACCTATTCCAGTTGGTTTCTCAGCTGCTCTCCCTTCCCTGAAAGGAAGCTGAGCAGCCAGTACCCCTTCAGTGCAAAGAGATCATATGTCACCTTTGCCTGTCTTCACGTAAATATCATCTGATAATCATGATAAAATGCTTGCTCAGGCACAACAGATTAATGATTGCAACACATTCACTCCCTACTGAGCTCTTCTCTGGTAGTTTGTCACCATTAAAACTAGGTAAATGTCAAAGCGGGCAACAGCAATGCATCATCTGGGAAGTTCTAACCGTAGTAATCAAATTACAATCTTTATAGTATTGTTTCATCACTGCATGAGGCTTAAATTGTTGTGAAGAATAACTGAAGAACAATCCTACAAGAGGCTTCACTGTAGCTGTTAAGCCAGTTTCCTGGACTGGGGGAGGAACAAAGGCTTACACAACTAGAAGTGATAGACAGACTGGATGGGAGATGCTATTCTGGGACAGATTCCACTCTGGTTACGTAGGTGGAAAGAATCCCTGTCCCACTTCACACTTGTCCCATTTCTAGGGTCCTGCACACCGAGGCATGTAGAAACAGACAGTCAGTTCATCTGTAATGATGCCTAACGTTACATCTACACTACAAAATGCAATGCTGTGCAAAAATATCTTCACTAACTCAAGTACCAGAGGCTGCATCAGTGTGCTAAGTACAATGCTATAATGGGGTTAATTTACTGTGCTGACAAGGTCCACTGTCAGTGATTACTAAACCTTCTGAACCAGACAGGGCTGCCAACCATAAAATTACTAGGCAGCAAGGTGGGGAAGAAGCTCTCAAAAATCAGTGCTGGTTTTCTACCTCAACTTCAGCAGGGCTTTTGACACTGTCTCCCACAGCATCCTCATATGGTAAGCTCAGGAGGTGTGGGGTAGATGCATGGCCAGTAATGTGAATTGAGAACTGGATGGATGGAAGAGCTCGGAAGGTTGTCATCAGCAGTGCTGTCCAGTTGGAGGCCTGTAGCTGGCGGTGGCCCCCAGGGGTCAGTACTGGGTCCAGTCTTGTTTAGCATACTCGACAACCTCTCTGAAGAGACAGTGCACCCTCAGCAGGTATGCCGATGACACAAAGCTGAGAGGAGTGGCTGATACCCCAGAAAGCTGCTGCTATTCAGAGAAACCTAGGCAGATGGGAGAACTGGCTGGAGAGGAACCTTGTAAATTCAACAAGGGCAAGTGCAGAGTACTGCAACTAGGGAGGAATAACCCCATGCACCAATACAGGTTGGGGGCTGACAAGCTGGATGGAGATCAACTCTGAGAAGGATGAGCAGTCCCAGTGGACAGTAAGTCAACCATGAGCCAGCGATGTGCCCCCACTCATTGCCAAGAAGGCCAATGATATCTTGGAGTGCATTGGGAAGAGTGTTGCCAGCAGATCGAAGGTTATTCTCCTCCTCTACTCAGCCCTGGTGAGGCCACATCTGGAGTACCAAGTCCAGTTTTGGGCTTCCCAGGAAAAGAGACACATGAGCATCTCCTTCCCTGGAGATGCTCAAAACCCCCTGGATGTGGTCCTGGGCAATGTGCAGTAGGTGACCCTGCTTGAGCAGGAAGGGGTGTGCACTGGGTGTCTTAGGCAGGCAGGAGCTTCCCCCTGGAAATGTGCCTGAAGGCTCCCAGTCAGGAGCTACTTGTGATTCTTCCAACCAAACAGGAGAGCTCTTCCTCTGAACAAGAAAGCAGAGAAGCCACAAAAACGTTGAGAAGGTTTCTCCTGAACACTAGCGAAGAGAGCAAGGGTGAACCTCAGACTGACCCCCCCCACCCCTCCACCTCCAGGCCCCAAGGACCTCGGCAGCCCTCCCACAGACTGCCCGTGTTGTGGCGGCACAGCAGCGCAGAGACCAGGCGCTCTCCTCCCCCATGCCTCGGGGCACAAGCGATGGCACCTCTTCATGCTCTGGGGGCAGGGGTAGGTGTGGGACATGGCCCCTGAGAAGGGCTCCCACAGCACTTGAGCATCAGCAGAGCTTTTATTGACCGCTGGGAGACCTGGCACCACCTGGCCGTGCCTCCCTTGCCCATCTGCAGGATGTCTGGGTGCTTTGCCCCCTCTCAGATGCTGTCAGCATGGGGGGCTGCACCACTCGCAGGAAGCCCAGTCGGTGGCAGCGGGGTAGTGGAGGCCCTGCCCCTCCAGAAACACTGCTGCCACCGTCTTGTGGCACAGGGAGCCCAGGCACAGGATGAGGAGGGGGCTGGAGGCCAGGGCACGGGAGGGGAGCTGGAGGGCAGGCCCTGTGCCCGAGGGGCAGCCTGTCTCTCTGGCAGGCAAAATGGTCAGGGAGAGCCATCCCCAGGAGAGGGGCCCTCTGCCCCCCGACCCTCCTCCTCCTGCCTCGTGAGGGCGTCTTTCAGGCCACCGACACCTCTCCCAACACAGCCACGTCTGGCCATGCGTTGGCCACCGTCACAGAGGCTTCCTGATGTCACAGTGGCATCTGCCCCCTGGATTGTTCCGGGCCCTATAAAAGGCCCCTGCGCAGGGCCCGCCACTCGCTGAGCTTCCAGGCCCTCTGACAGCCATCATGGATGGAAGAAAGAGGACCTGGAGCAAAAGCTGCCCACGCTTGCGTGGGTCAGGAGAGGATTCGGTCCTCAAAGCAAAGAGAAGGAGGCCACTGCCTACAATGAGGAAGTGGAGGAGAACCGGCGCTCGTGGCAAAGGAGCGGTGCCCTGCGCTGCAGCTAATGCTGTGGAGCCCATGGAGGTGGATCTGCCTCCGGATGAAGACCTGATGGAGGTAGATCCACCTCCAGATGAGCCTATGGAGGTCGACGTGCCCGGGCTCCCTGCCGCCAAAATCCATCAGCGGCGTTGCAGGAGCACCCGACCAGCTCCTTATCCACGGCCCGGTCTCCGTGCCTCAAAATAGCATGGCCATCCTGTTGGCTCGCCAGCAGGGTGGCCTTCTTTCCTTTCCCCCATCCTCCATCCCCCACCCCCACCTCGTCCAGAGGTGTCATCTCTTCTGCATGGAGTCTCAAGGAGTGGACGAGAGGGGACTTGGCTTCCTCTGGGATGCTGCACCAGGGCGGCAGAAGGAACCCCTCAGAGAGCCACGGTGGACCTTGGGACCTGGAGCCCGGCGATGTCTCTGTCTGAGGACAAGAAGGCTGCCCCATGGCTGCTTGAAGAGGAAGCCGCACCTTCCATGGCAATGCACAAAGAACAGCAGCAGATCAGCCAAAGCTGTTAGGGATACAGCTGCTCCTCTGAAGAAGCAAAATACTTCTGCTGAGAAGGTCTGCCAGGACGAAGTGCTGAAGTGCAGCGTTAAGGTCCATTCAGGATGCTTCATTAGGAGGAATTTTTCATAAGACTGGGCAATAAATAACAATAATAAAAATAATAACAACAACAACAACAAAAAAACTGTCCTCTCTTATTTGGTGGCACTTTAGCAACTGCATCTGGACTCCTGCATCCCCTTCCAGTCTCCCCAGAATGGGAAAGATACTGCATAATGACTTCTGATCTGCTCTAAATGTTTTTATGCATCAAAAGAAATTAAATACTTCAGCCATTAAGGCTTTTTATTTATTTATTTATTTGTCTTTACTCCCCACAGTTTTTTAACTATTGCGTTCTATCTACTAGTAGAAACATTCTCATTTTAACAAAAACCTGACAGATATAAATTAGCATATGCTGAAAATTGCCTAAATATTTCAGGTATTCACTATCCCATAAGTTTAAATGAGAATTAGTGAGATGGTAATTTGAAAATCAGAATGAATCACTTGACACCTTCAGAATTGATAAACAGGTTTAATTGTATCATGAATAGACCTGCCATGCCCCACTACTTTTCCTGCCCTCAAGAGCCCTGTCCAAAATGATTTTATAAATTATACACATTTGAGACATTTAAATCATACCAGATCAGAGCTTATGGTTATTCTTCTTTGAAGAACCACCTGTTAAAGCAGGCATGGGTATTTTAATTATTTTTTTTAAAAAAAAGGCTGCTTATCTGCCAGCAAGCAGTAGAATACCATGTCAAAGTGGGGTGAGAAACTACAAGAAACTAGAGTAGCACTGAGCTGACAAAACTGCAGCAAAAACTGAGAATGGGACTCCTAAGATATCAGAGACAGAGAGAGGGTCCAGGAGAATCAGGGAACCTTGACCATGTGGTTTCTGGCTAGGAGACATTAAATAGGAGGAATGGAGGGAAAAGGAAGAATTACCTAGAGAAGTTTGGGGTAATTTAGGAGATTCCTTGGAACAAAAGGGGCTGGGTATAGGAGCTGGGGTATGTTGGAGGAGTGAGAGACCGTACATCTCAAGGAACAGGGCTGAGAATCCAGGGGCAGAAGATATTTCTACATCACAAGGACTTGGGGTTCCGCAGAGCAGCTCGGCAGCTCTGCACCAGTGCTACTGTGATTTCTCCCCCCCCCCCCCACCATGGCATGGTAATCCATACACTGCAACAAGCCAGCCCCATGCATGGCTTTGCTTTGAAAGTTTGGGAGATTGCCCAGGACTGTCTCCTACACAAAGGCTTTCCTAGCACTTCCTCATCCTTAGCTCTTCGCTTTAGTTGTGCAAAATGTATGGCCCTAAATAATAACGTACCATCCAATTAATTCAACACTAAAAATAATCCAGTATCTTTAGTCAGAAAAACAATGACAAAAGGAAAAAACAGTTTGAGAACTGAAAAATGGGATTTTCAAGTAGTAATTTACTTAACAATAAGAAGAAACCTAACTAGAGTAATATTTAAATTGCATAGATACTGCTATGAGTCTTTTACTGTGAAACTGCGGTTTAGATGACAAATTCTTTTGGAGGATCTCAAAGTTAAGGCTGATTAGGAGGAATGAGGGGTTGGAACATCAGTTTCATACAAGTGTAGGGAGAGCACTTAGCTACTCTACGGGTCACTAATGCTGATGATATTTTGCCAGTCAATGGAGAAAATGAAAATGGAGTTGATGAAAAGGTAACCACTAAAAAACTAAAAACCATTCCATTGGGTTTGTAAACATTTTGTATGTTATTTTTATTACAAATATGACAGATGAAATATACAATACTGTTGACCTTCTATACCTCAAAAATACTCCAAAAAAGAAAAACGGTGAGCTTTTTACAGCTCCTGTAGTATTTTTTCAGACTTGTTTACCACCCCATCTATTCATTGCCACTGAGTACAAAAATAACAAGAGTTTAAAGTCTACTTCCTGCACACGCAAAATGCACGCTGCTCTTTGCCTAATCAACTGGGGATTTTATTTACCATCAGGTTACACTAACTTATGCTTAAATGAGGATTATATTTCTTTTACAGTTTTAACTGATTTCTGATTTCTTCTGATTTCTGATTTCTTCACCTTTTTCTTCAGTGCATCTTTTGCCGTGCTTGTGCCCAGCAACATTTCTCCAGCATCCTGGTGCTCAGCCCACTGATGCTGAATGTCAGCCATTTGTCAATGGGCACAGGCTTCACCTGATGGAAACAACAGGAGGCCCAGAGGCAGCAGTGGTGGGTTTGTCTTCTGCCTTCAGCCCTCTTGCACTGTAACAGTGACAGCATCCATAAAGGGATACATCTGCATTGGCAATCTCCTTCTGCTTTGTTAAGACAGGTTGTAACACAATTGCAGAAGTACTGAAAACTGAAACCTGACTTTTTATTTAAAAATCCTATTTTATTTATAAATCCATACTACATGTGGATGGTCAGCATGGTAAATAATGAAGAATACAAGCCCTACAACAATACTGAGGCAACATTGTTTTGTTCTGCAATCTGTGCTTGCTACTGCTAGTGAAATAATGAATCACAGAAGCAATGTGCAATTGGATCTGCAAAGATTTTCCATCTGTAGCAGACTTCAGTGGCCACTACACGTCCCTGCAATACTGTAAAATGCAGTTTGCAGAATACTCACATGGCTTCAGAAAAGTGGTGCTTTCTGAAACTCAATTAAAAGTAAATAAGGAGAAGTGAAAAGAAAGGGAATTAAGAGGTATTAAAGTAGAGATTCTTTTGCTAGCCCCTCTGGTGAAAGATATCCTATAATCATTTGCCTACATCAGAAATGAGTATGAAACATTACTGTTGTGCTCATCTAGAGCAAATTAGGTGGTAGTATGGAAATAAATACAAACTTTTTTAATGAAATATACAAATTAATGTTATGTGGACAATGTATTTTCTTCCCTTGTCAAAAATCTGGGTGATCTGGTAGACCTGGCAGTTTGTCCCCATTGGACCTGACAAAACCCCCAAATCATATTTGATATTCATAAATAATTTTCTAGATGCTAAGCAAATTCAGGATATTTCAAGAAGACGAAAAAGAAAAAGCATCCATATGTATCTAACTAAAACTGTAATCTCATCTGTCTGTCTGAAAGAGATTTAAAACGCTGTATTATACTTGTTTATACATGTGTGTACGTAATGTGTACACACCGACAGGAACTGTCATTAGATAACATATGCAGTCATAATGGGTAATCAGAGCATGAGGAAAAAAGAAAAAGACTTACTCAAATCTCTGTTTCATTTAATTGTGATAAAGCATTCGGGTTTTTTTTAGATCTTTATGGAAAACAGAGGTTTGCAGGCACATATATGTTTCATACGATTTGTTTAAACATTCACCTTCAAAATATGAGAGACTGTTTAATCAATTTCCTTCATCACTGTAAACAATTAAATGATCAAGACAACATAATGTTGGTCCCATTGCAGGGGAGGTGGAACTAGATGATCTTTCAGGTCCTTTCCAACCCAAACCATTCTATGATTCTATGATAATAAAGATAAGTTAATACAAGACTGTCATATAAGTAAAATCCATTACTTTAGGATCAGTTATATCCCAAATTAACAAAACAATGAAAAATACTAAGAATCTGGAAGAAATAAAGCATAATATTTTAATTACTCATATAACTCTCATATAACTATCAAAATGGAAAAAAAAAATCCATAAACCCATATAGGTGGGGGTTTTTTCTTCTCTTTTTTTTTTTTTCTTTTTTTTTTTTTTCTTTTTTTTTTTTTTTCTTTTGGTAGAACTGGAAGTGTGGTCAAGGGAAATTTGACAGAACTTTTAACAGAGCCCTCAGATATTTGAACTTGTATCACTAACATCACTAATGACACCTAAAAATATTGGTAGCTAGTATCTACATAAACTCATCCATATTGAAGAAGACAAACTGTATTGTTATGAAAACTACAGCTGGCTGCAAGACAAAATACAGAGTGATGAAAAATTATGAAGTGTTACATTGAAGGAAGGCTGTCTTCATTAATAAGTGGGAGAGAAGACAACTGTCACGTTAAATATGAGAAGAGGATGCAAAATTAGGAGGAAATGTATAAAAGCAACTGCAGAAACAGGAATACAAAGGGAACTGCGTGATAGGCAAAACAAGCAGAAAACAGTCAATGGACATTCATACTGAAAATGTACAAACTGATAGATTACAGAAACAACCTCAAACAGAGTTATTACAAGCAGGAAGAAATCTAGAAAGCACTACTGTGGAAAGAGACTATGCAGATTACAAAATGAAAATTACTTTGTAATACCACATGGAGACATGAGTCAGGGAGATTGTAGTTACTGTCTAAGCCATCACTCCACCTGCAATCTTGAATATGATCCTTGTAAAACAAAGATATTTGCAAATCATTCAAAGGTTACAGAAAGCAGAACATTTAAGAAGAAATTCAGGTTTGCCTATTTAAGCAAGAATAGTGCCTTGAAAACAAAGCATGCAGAAAATACCTTGAAAATAAGGCATATAAAACTAATTACGAATACTGAATTTATGTGTGTGTGTATATATATATATATATATATGTATCTTAGGTCAAAACAGTATGTACAAGAAGCAAATAAGAAAAATGCAATTTGTACTGCAACATGATTAATACGCAGTCAAGTATTAAACTGCCCAAATTAACCCTTCAAGAACAATATGCCCTATCCCTGGAAGTGGTCAAGGCCAGGCTGGATGCAGCATTGGGCAATCGGGTGTGGTGGGAGGTGTCCCTGCCATGGCAGGGGATTGGAACTTGGTGATCTTTAAGCTCCCTTCCGACCCAAACCATTCCATGATTCCATGACTCTAGGAACATAATGCAAGAGCATAAGATATTGAACAAAAGTTATACCTCTGACAAATGTGTAATTTTACAGCAGATTATTTTAAACTGTAAAATAAATAGAAACGTGTAGTAATACCATAAATTTGTGTTTTTCTTAACTGGCACAACAGTGTATGCTCCGCTGCAAGAAAATGCAATGGGTTTTATGCCTTGTGTATGTGAAGAGCAGAGGTTGTTTTTTCCCTGATAGACTGAAAAGGTTTTTCTCCCATTATCACAGATACAGGGCTGTGTGCAATTGTTTTGGTTTATTGGTTGCTCAGCATGAAACTTCTTTCATTTCATGGTGGTGTTTGTTTTTTTGTTGTTGTTGTTAGTTTTGTTTTGTTTCAATTTTCGCACACCAATAACGCCTAGCCTGAGCTTTGGCTTACAATACTTACTGTTCACTGTCCTCACCCTGCTTCGTAGAACTCAAGTTCTGTTCATTTTTGATGAACATAGCTTTTAAAGTCCTGTGGCTGTGATGTAAAATGCTAAGGTTTTCTACAATAAGGAAGCTGGGAGATGTTGTGTCCTCCCAAGTTTGGATCTCTCAAGTGGTTATTGGTTCTCTTTAGAAAGACCACTCCATTTGAAACCTGACAAAGTCCTTTTGCCTCCCCTGTTCTCAGCCATATCAACGGGTAAATTGGTCCCATACATTACCTAAAGAGATAGCAAAATCATAAAAGATAAATACTTCTGGGATTGTCCCTCAGCAACACTGTTTTCTGAGAACTGACTATTATCTTGGTCCATTATTTTTCTCCTTCCTGTTTTTCTGGACAGCTTACTGCTGAATTAAGCCAATATAAATATAAAAGCTAGGTCCCAATAACCAAGCAACATACAGTGATTAGTACACAAAAGAAATTTCTTCATCACATAGCAAAACAAAACAAAACAAAAAACTCTAAATGAACATTAATAACTTTTTGAAAGAACACCTGTCTTCTAGTTCTCAATACATTTACAATTTATAATTTATCTATCATTAACCTAATTTAAATTTTAGTTAGATTATACATAATTCTTTAAAAATGAAATTAAATTCAACTGGAATAATACAATAGAGATTTTTATGAATATATTTACTTGTTTATAAGACACATAAAATCTTATTCATACAGATTTTATAAATTAAGTTATTCGTATGGATACATAAAACATATAGAAACATATAGAAACATGAGATGTAAACATGTATCTCCTACAACTCATACTGAGTGACCTTACTGTATCAAAAATATTTCTACCTCATCTCCTGTTTTCATAATATTATACAGAGTGTTTAAAGGGTTTAACAATCAGTTGTAAATGCTACCAGAAAACTTAAGATGTCTTCTGTGCTACAAAACCTTTTTGATATCTATCAGAATTAAGTACTAAAGACACAAAATTAACTTAAGTTCAGTTCTAAGATCAAGTTGTTTTTTTTTTAATTTTAGGGTTATTAATGGGAAATATATCGCTATACTAGGAATATTTGTTACTAATTAATGTATGACAGGGCCCAAAGGGTTATGGTAAATGGAGCTGCGTCAGGCTGGCGGGCGGTCACCAGTGGGGTCCCTCAAGGCTCCATTTTAGGGCCGGTACTTTTCAATATTTTTATAAACGATCTGGATGTAGGAATAGAGGGTATTTTGAGCAAGTTTGCTGATGACACCAAACTTGGAGGAGTTGTGGACTCAAATGAGGGCGTAAAGGCCTTTCAGAGGGATCTGGACAGGTTGGAGAGCTGGGCGATCACCAACCGCATGAAGTTCAATAAGAGCAAGTGCCGGGTCCTGCACCTGGGACGGGGAAACCCTGGCTGCATGTACAGACTGGGTGATCAGACGCTGGAGAGCAGCCTAGAAGAGAGGGATCTGGGGGTCGTGGTAGACAGCAAGTTGAATATGAGCCAGCAGTGTGCCCTGGCAGCCAGGAGGGCCAACCGTGTCCTGGGGTGCATCAAGCACGGCATCGCTAGTAGGTCAAGGGAGGTGATTGTCCCGCTCTACTCTGCGCTGGTGCGGCCTCACCTCGAGTACTGTGTGCAGTTCTGGGCACCACAGTATAAAAAGGACATGAAACTGTTGGAAAGTGTCCAGAGGAGGGCTACGAAGATGGTGAAAGGCCTGGAGGGGAAGACGTACGAGGAACGGCTGAGGTCACTGGGCCTGTTCAGCCTGGAGAAGAGGAGGCTGAGGGGAGAGCTCATCACAGTCTACAACTTCCTCGTAAGGGGTTGTCGAGAGGCAGGAGACCTTTTCTCCATTAACACTAGTGACAGGACCCGCGGGAACGGGGTTAAGCTGAGGCAGGGGAAATTTAGGCTGGACGTCAGGAGGGGGTTCTTCACAGAGAGGGTGGTTGCACACTGGAACAGGCTCCCCAGGGAAGTGGTCACTGCACCGAGCCTGTCTGAATTTAAGAAGAGATTGGACTGTGCACTTAGTCACATGGTCTGAACTTTTGGGTAGACCTGTGCGGTGTCAAGAGTTGGACTTGATGATCCTTAAGGGTCCCTTCCAACTCAGGATATTCTATGATTCTATTCTATGATTCTATGATCTATTTCTCACACATATTTTATTTCTATTTCATTCCAGAACCTACCCATCCTTATTCACAGTTATAGAGGGATAATGTCTGAAAAGTATGCTTAGCATCTTACTAGTCAACAAATTTGTAACAGCAAGCCTTCAAGTATTTGTTAATTTATTGTAAGCAATGTTTTCTACTACTTGGCCTGCACTATAGATTTGTATTTTTTTCAGATTTGTAGATTTGCAAGTGAAACTGAAACTGACTGAAATGTATCTCACAAACAGCATATTACAAACTGCAAGCACAAAAGGAGAAATTCTGCTACCTGCCTCCTGACCTAATGGAGAAGTAATCCTCTGACAATCTAGATTTCTTTATTTACCACAATAGTTGTACCAAAACCTTCAAAAGATACATTGAACAGAAACAGGGAACACCATCAAATGAGTACACTGAGATCTTATGCAGCTTTTAAGAAACATTTTCACACCATCCATTTTATTTTTGCTCTGTAATATCTTGCTACCTTAATTATTACAGCATTAGAAAATTGCAAACAGATTTGAGACAAATGGTGAAAAATGACTAAGGGTCATTATCTCTGATGATGCACCCCTTCACTACCTAATACACAGAAGTACAAGTGTACAGCAGCATATCCATGGCCAGGTACAGGGATGAGAACTGCCATGGCAGGCAGGTAATCAAAGTAAAATTGCTGACCAAAAGACTCACACAGTGTCATGCCAAAACCTCTCCTCCTGGAAGTCAGGCAAATTGCCACATTTCTAAGTGGAAAACAATTTCAATGAAAGGAAAGGGCTTGTATAGCTGCTCTAAATTATACTTAGCTAACAAGAAATTCTGTATAGCTTCTTTAACGGTTCTCCTGTAGCTCCATCATGCAAGTAATTGTTAACTACTGTGTAGTATAAAATTATTAAAATGTTTATTTCCTAATGTCAAATCAATTATTAAGCACATAAGAAGCCTTATGAATGGCTTGAATTATTAATTTCTATTTGTCATTTGGTCTCGACTTCAGCAACATCAGAACAATGTGATGATATTCAAATTTGTATTGCTTGTTTTCAGTACTCTTGGAAACATTAACAGATTTATTGATAAGTATTCTTTCCCATCACAGCGGAAAAAGCTTTCCACATTCAATTTTGCATATTTATCTGAGACATATGTTTTTATTGTACTTCTACGGAGCTACGTTAATGCTTTCCATAGCAAAATTGAATCACATGACTTGCAAAGTAAACATCACAATGCACATAAGATATGTAATAATCTTGATGAAATCTGCAATCAGTTCAGCCTTTGTACTTAATTTTATGATTTGAGATGGAAAAATCACTAAAGGAAATGGAGTAAAGAAAAATAAACTAGCAGAAATCTGAGCTTTCATAAGGTTCTTCTGATAAAGGTGTAGGAAATATTCAGTCTCTTCTGGTTCATATTACATCAAACCTCTCTCATAAGACTTACAATAATTGCCTGTAGAGATCAGAAATATAGCTAAATTATTATACCCTGATATTATATTTTTTAAGACTACTGCTCCAGAAGAACTCTGGAAGGATAAAAGACATTTAAATAATAAATTAAAAAAAAAAATAAATTAACTTTTATAATTCAGAAGATCCATCTCTTTAGTTTTGGTATGCACTTCAGGTACAAAGTAAATCTTCATTTAGACTACTTCACTAATCCGCAGGATATAAGTAATGTATAGGACTAGGGGACTAAAACGATGCTCCTGATCACTGGTCTATTTCCCTGCTACTGAATACACAGAATGACTCAAAAAAAGGACAGCATTCCACCGTAAAACCAATTAATTAGTTTAATGCTTATTATCCTGTCTGGAAAGCCACTTCACAAACTCAGTGCTCTAGTGGCTAAGGGATTTATTCCAATTTCGAGTTTAAATTTCATTTCTGGCTGCTTGATGTGTGTGTGTGTGTGTGTGTGCTTGTGTGTAAACAGACCTTCAGTACCTTCTCCTCCAGCCTAGTGTTTACAACCAGAGATTATCTGTAGATGGCAGTCACACCACTCTCAGCGTTCTTCTGTTCAGCTCCTCTATACCCAAGTCAAACTCTTCTCTCACAGAACAAGCTCTTTTCTTTGTCCTGGTGATCTCACTTGCTTCATTTGTTGCAGTTTCAGTTTATCCTTTCAAACGCAGGTGACCAGAAACATACATAGTGATCCAGGAGAGGTTCATCAGTGCCTTATCTGGACATTTTGCCATCGTAACTGATTCTTTTATGGGTTCATACCATAATGACTAAATGACCAACTAATGCGCCTCCTCTTGATGCTGCTTGTCCCTGCTCATTTTCTCCTGATGATCTCTTGGCCTATAGCTGAAATTTCTGCTGTTAGTTCCCAAATGCAAGCACCTAGCACTTTGTATTATTAAATTTCATCTAGTTGCTATTACTACAGTCCTCAAGGTCATGCTGTTCTTCCCCTGTAACATCCTGATCCTCTGCAGTCTTAGGACTCTTAGCTGTGCCATCAACAACCTTCATTACAGCAGTGACATTCTGTTGCCCCACCACTGGCAAAAAGCACTAATAAAGGCAATCATTCCCCAGAGAGCTCCCCAAGAAATTGAACCAGCAATCTTCCTCGTGTCTGATGCTCTCCGAAGTCGCCCCAGCTGCCATCTCCCTTCGCCTATATTTACAGTTACTTTGATAACTCCCATCTCCTCTAGCTTTCCTTCTGGTTTACCATTTGGCTCTAAAACAGATTTTATTTTATTTTTTTTTTTTTACAAAATTGCTTAAACTACTTAAAAAAGAAATCAGTTCTTTTTCCTCAAACATGCTGCCATCACATACCAAAGGTTAACAATGGCATATTACTTATGCTAACAGGGTGTTCAAAGGCTCCACACACAATTTTACTGTATTAATCTACCATATTACTGATTTTAATGACAAGCTGGCAGGTCTTTAGTAGCTCAGCTTTTTCCTCTCTTATATACAGATATAGCCATACCAGACTTGACAAACACATTAAAATGTCTTGCTATAAAGCCTGTGCCTTCATATGTCTAAAAAAAAAAAAAAAAAAAAGGAATATTAAGATAAAAATAATCTGTCCTTCTCCTTTCTCAAATATCACTGCAAATAGGACTTGTAACTTGTGGATTCTGGGTTTCTTCCTTTTCTATCACACCTATTCCTAAAGCACAATATTTTCACCTTTTCAAACAGACTACCTGGTTTTCCTTAAGTCCTTTTTCAGGTGGCCTTTGAACCATGCTCCTGCAAGATATAGTTCCTCACTCAGGATACTAATTCCTGATGATCTGATTACCCTTGAGCTTGAAAAAATGGCAAGCCTCCTCCTACTCCAGATTCTGAGCCCTCTGCAGAGTTCACTATAACTCATCCATGCTTTTCCTGTGCTGCAGGAACATCACTAGCACCCATCCTGTTCTCCTACTCAAACATCTAACTGTTTTGCCACTGCTTAACTGTACATTTTATTAGTAATTTACATCAGGGCCAACTTCAGATAATCAAGGTCCCAAGCAAGGTGTGAAAATGAGGCCCCAAGTAATTCGGTGCAAAAAATGTTCTTTCTTTTCCATGAACACATCCAGCTTGCCACAGACAC
Organism: Aythya ferina; assembly: GCF_964211825.1. Taxonomy (NCBI): domain Eukaryota; kingdom Metazoa; phylum Chordata; class Aves; order Anseriformes; family Anatidae; genus Aythya; species Aythya ferina. Next base: position 86,652,468 of record NC_140297.1, read on the forward strand.
AGCTGTCTTGTGCAACTGGGAGCTCAGACCTGCCAAAGGCACACACACCTCTCCGGTTCTGCACCTTTCGCTTTGTTCACCTCTAAACACAACTGTACATCTTCCTTCAGAGGCACAGGCCCCACATTGCCTCAAGAGCCCTCACGCAGGCAGTGGCCCCACTGGTATCTTCAGATGCCAAGAGAATATCAAAGAAAATGAGAATAATAATCATACAATTATAGAATCATAGAATTGTTAAGGTTGGAAAAGACCTCCAAGATCATCTGGTCCAACCGTCCCCCTACCACCAATGTCACCCACTAAACCATGCCCCAAGTACCACGCCCAACCTTTCCTTGCACACCCTCAGGGATGGTGACTCCACCACTTCCCTGGGCAACCCATTCCAATGCCTGACTGATCCTTCTGAGAAGAAATGTCTCCTCATTTCCAACTTAAACCTTCCCAGGCACAACTTGAGGCCACTCCTTCTAGTCCTATCCCTAGTTATCTGTGAGAAGAGTCTGACCCTCAGCTCTCCACACCTTCCTTTCAGGTAGCTGTAGAGAGCAATAAGGTCTCCCCTGAGCCTCCTCTTCTCCAGACTAAACACTCCCAGTTCCCTCAGCTGATCCTCATAGGACATGTGCTCCAGGCCCTTCACCAGCTTCATAGCCCTATCTGGACACGCTCCAGGGCCTCAATGTCCTTCTTGTAGTGAGGGGTCCAAAGCTGAACACAGTACCAACACTGAAAATTTGGCCTACACTACACATCATCAGAGCTCTGAGGCCTGAAATCAACCACTCCACAAGAACACCTCCTCCATAACAACACTCTGTAAAAACTGCTTAGAGGACAGTCTGAGGACACTTGGCTTGTCTAGATTGGAGAAAAGAAAGCCAATAGGTGACCTCTCCGCTCTCTACAGCTTCCTGAGGAGGTGAAGTGGAGAAGGAGGCATCGGTCTCTTCTCCCTGGTCACCAATGGCAGGAGGAGCAGGAACACCACAAAGCTGCACCAGGGGACGGTCAGACTAGACATGAGGAAAATTTTATTTACCGTGAGGGCAGACAAACACTGGAAAAGGCTTCCTAGCGAGGTAGTTGATCACAGAATGGCTCAGGTTGGAAGGGACCTTAAAGATCATCTAGTTCCAACCCTCATGCCTATCACTGTTGATGCCCTGTGCTTGTCAATGTACAAGAGGCATTTGGACAATGACCTCAATAATATGTTTTAACTTTTGGTTAGCCCTGAAGTGGTCTGGAAGTTGGACTACATGTTCTTTGAAGGTCTCATCCATCTGAAGTAAACCTATTCTGTTCTGTTCTGTTCTGTTCTGTTCTGTTCTGTTCTATTCTATTCTATTCTATTCTATTCTATTCTATTCTATTCACACATTAAAACAAAACAAAGAAGCCCTCTAGATTCAGCTCAAAAAGTAGCATTTAGAATAAAATAGCCAAACATATATTCTAAACACATCACTCCATAGATAATTTATTTTTGGAAATCAGAAGTGTCAAATCCTGCTTGAAGTAATTTCTTTGCTGTAACTGAATATAGACATGGAAGAACACATCTGGTGCCTGGGCTGTGCATTTATAACTAAATAGAGTTGAATACCAAAATCCAGCAATGATAGAATTCATTAGACTAGCATAATGCTGTATAATTACCCGCTTTTTTTTTTACCATCCACTGTATGCCTTAAGAGCTCTTCTTACCCCTTGATATCAATGAGCTATGACATATTTACACACACCCTGTATAAAAGGCTGAGGAAGTATTAGACATGTCAAAGGATGACACAGAAAGGCAACTGTTGTACAATAACTATACTGTCAGTGAGACAAGAGGAAAGTAATTTAAATTCATCCTCTGGCATGTAACTTTACAGATAGGTACTGGATTTACATTTTGTTAGAAAGCAGAACCTTTCTTTTAAGTCCTAATACAACAAGATCACCCTTCTCCACCAGCACTGCTTCCTCAGCTTGCCCGCTGTGCAATAGTGGCTTTCCACCAAACACACCATCTACTGATCATGGCATAGACTTTTCTAAACATCTTCCTGGGGTCTTTCCTCACTGAAACCATCTCCACATATTATCACTCACATCTTAGATTTGGAAAGACCTGCTAGCAGGCAGTAACTCTCTCTCAGCTGTTACGTGACCTCCTTTGCTCTGCTTCTTTCCTACCAACCCCAGCTAGGTGCCCTGTGACTCCTGCCAGACCTCCTGGAGACAGCCCGGCCTCCGTTGGGCTGTAATTCAGTCTTGTGTTTGTAGGTTCTATCAAAACACCGAAGTTTCCTGGGCGACCAGGAAAAACAGGAGGCTTCACTGCCAAGTCTAGTACTCACAGACTGACAGCAGTGAGAGAGGGCTGCCACATGATAATGATAGTTTGTCAGATACCAAGAGTATTTGCCACCATCGCCCTAATTTTTCCATGTAAAGTCACCCACTGCCTAGGTGCTACTCTCTCCATCTTTCTCTCACTGCACTTGCTTCTCTTCACCATCCATAAAGAGGAGTGAGAGAGCTTGGGCTAAGTGAGGAGTTAAGTTAGTTGGTAAGGTTGATAATGCAAACATCCTGCAAATTGTCTCCACTCGTGGATGGGTTCATGATTACTCCCATGCAGCTGAGTGCCAGCTACAGCCTTTGGATCAGGCTCAGCAGGCAATTAAGGAGCCAGTACAGGGCTTGCAGACAGGCCCCAGGGACGCAGCAAGAGTCTGCAGCCGCCCGCTACCCCCTTCAAAACGCGGCCAGATCCACACCTGATAATGGCTTTCTCTCCAAAGCTGTAGCTGCAGCTGAACAAGAGACAAGGAAATGCAGACAGATAAAAGCGGTCTGCAGGGACAACAAAAGCAAGCTGAAACCAATTATGATTTGCACTTACTTCATACCAGCCCACAGGACTCTTAACGCAAAACAATGGCGCTGACTGGCCGCTTCATTTTCAGTCCTCCATTGTTCGTGAAAGTTATTTGAGCTATGTGCCTGCAGGCACAGGGGGAACTGCTCTGCATTAAATATATATTGAGTTCATAACTAAAATAGTCTCTCCAAAGTTGTATTTTCATTATAAACAAAAGCAGCAAAAGTTCACACCTGAGGTACCTTCAACAACAGAGAAAATTGGCATTTACCACTTAAAAACAGCCCAAAAGAACATTAAGACAATCAAGCCAAAAAACAAAGGATGCAGGGTTGCCTTTTGAGTTAGGGGAGGAGGTTAGTGCACAAATGAGAAAACAACACATTCTTTCTATAAACTATGGTATGCAGGAAATTTATCTTTCAGCAGTTACTAGTGCTATTAAGAAATTCCATATTTTTAACAAGCGCAGGATTCAGAAGACATGAAAGATACGATGAAAAGAGCATTTTTAAACTGTGCTTGGCCAGAACAAAAGTTAGGTTTTAGTTTGAAGAAAATGAAAGTAAAGCACCTGTTTAGTAAATAATTGTACTTGAACTGGTTCTTTTTTATTATTATTTTGATCATTTTCCAATTAGTTATTTTGACAAGGATATGTTTGAAACAGAACTAATTTAAATTTTACTTCATATTTCTTTTCTTTCATAAAAGCATAAAGGAACAAGAAAAAAGACCCTAATAAACCAAACAAAATGTGTTTTAAATTCACAAAATGTAAAACTAGGAAAGAATCTGTCAGTAACCCCTAAGGAAGGATTTTTCATATTTGCTTTAATATATAATTATAGGGGAGAACATTGATTACTGACCTACATAGTCCTGATTCAGAGCAATCAAAACACCAACATTACAGGAATACACAGCAGTACTGTACTACTGGCTGTTTGTTTTTTTTGATCAAACTGGGTATTAGCCTGTTGTGTAAGATGTCAAACTCCCAGAAAGATTTCCATATTTCTGTAGGTAACTCTTAACTGACAGTAGGTAAAAGTATGCCTACAGAAGCAAACACCAAGACAGCGCTGCTATTCAAAGGGTGAAAATTTATTCTGGGGCAGCAAACTGTCCCAGTGCAGGGAGCCCTGAGATACTCGACTTCCAGAAGTGGTAAAGGGCCACCCTGCCCCAGCACCTCTCCTGGCAGAGGATGAGCACACAGCACAGCCCAGCTAAGCCACGTACAGACAGCGGGGTCTGGAAGTACAGACAGTGCTGTCTGGAAGAGCCCTGCCCGCTCCCAGAGCAGCACTAGGCAAAGACAGGGGCTGCTGCAGGCAGATCAACCAACGCTGCTCGCTCCCAGATGTCCTCTTTCCAAGCAGCTCTTGCATGCCAACCAAGGAACAGACTGAAACATCCGACTACTTGTGTCCTGGCAACCTGCTCAAAGACGATGCCTCTCCCAAGAGCTCTGCAGCCCTTCCTGCTGCAGATGGCCAGCCAGGTCTCTCTGGTGCTATGGGAATGCCTCTATTTCCCTAGGAAAGAAATAGAGCAGGACAAACCACCTTGACTGCCTAAACACAACACCAAGACTGCAATAGCAGAATCCTACCATGACATCCCACATCTGGAGATGAAAATAAATAAAACAACAAAGTAAGACCATGTGAAGTACCTAGACTTGATATCACAAAGATACGGGCACACCCATGCTGAAATCTCTATCTAGGTAAAAATATTGCATGTTCTAATTTTCTTTTTATCACATTCAAGTGTGGCCTGGTTTGGTAGTTCCAAATACTTAAAAAAAAACAAAACAAAACAAAACAAAAAAAAAAAAAAAAAACACAGAAAAACAGAAAAACAGATAATTAATCCCTGAAACTTCCAAGAAAAAATAGAATCACTCACAGAGGTAAGGGCTCCTGAACTAATATTAACAACATACATCAGCAATTTAAATCATTTGAATCAAGGACTTCATAGGAACTAGTTGCATACTTAAAGTTCAGTATTTGCATAAGTCTCTGCAAGATCCAAATAACAAGTAAGAGAAATTGTTTCAGGTTTATCTTAAAGACATAGAAAGCATCACAGCTAGTACACTGCAATTTAAAGGTTATACCAAAATGATGCTCAACACAGAATTTTCAGAGGACACATTTATATGCTTAAAAGTTTTCTTCCACCCTGTAAAGAGTTTTACAATGAGTATTTCAGGAGCATTTCCATGTAGAGGGGAAAGGAAAAGGATATAGCAGAACACAGACGAATCTATCAGGAACAGCTTTGGATAATACACACCACTTATTAATATTTCAAAACTGGTGCTATTAAGAGGCAACTATACCTTTGCTTTTTCTTCTTTAATTATTTTTTAAACGTTAAAGGTAATACATTGTTTCTGTACTCGTGTATTTCTCTAGATAGGAAACTCCCAATCCTTTTTCCTCATGCGTTGTAAGAGAACATTTTAAAGACTATTCAATTGAGAGCAGTAACACTTTAAGCTGAAGATAGTCTTGAATAAAACTAGCACTTCGACATGTTAATTGGTCACTAGCATCAAACGTTCATTATACAAGGAAGGTGGTGTCTGAAATCAAATGTTCGTTATCCCAAGAAGCTTAAATTATAAATGTAAAATCCTCCATACCTTCAGCATACACTTCTTTTTATCATTTATAAAACAGATGCTGGAAGTCTTAGCATGCAAACACTCGATCACACAAACATTTTATTAGACATCCCACAAAAAATTAACGTTGATACTTTTGCATAGAATGGCTCTTGGAAATCTGGCCAGCGGAAGTAAAAGTAATAATAACAACAGTCTTACCTGGTCCCAGGGACAGATGATTCCTCCAAAACACATGAAGAGATATCCCATGGCAACCAGACATACCCAGACCACCAGCGAAAATATACGGAGCAGCTTCTTGAAGACAGGTTCTACGCAGACAAGGATAAATATAGCAAAAAAAATTGCTAGGGCTGTTGGAACAGTTATTAAAAATGCCACATGGTCTTCAATTTCCTGGAAACAAAGGAAAATAAAAGGAAGTTAAAAACTGATGTACTTAAAGGTCAGTCAAGGACAAGATACTCTTAACTGACTGCACACTGAGATCTCAGAAAGACGTGATAATATGAATCAAGTATCAAGTGATATGAATCAAAATAGGATTTATTTCACTGTAAGAAGCTCTAATTTGAAGTACTAACTTCATAAACAACTATTAACCACCCAACTACTTCTGCTGAATTAAGAAATACAGTAGTTGAAGCAGATTAAGAAAACTAACTCACACAACAGTAATGTGCTAGGCCTGAAGGACTAAGAGAATTAAAAGGCAAACCCCATCTGCAGAAGCAGCACAGGTTCTCTGCTCCGGATTTCAAAAGATTTCTGTGGTCACTGTGGTTTGCAGGTGAAATTCAAGCATCACCATTGAAGAATGCAGCTGTCAAAATACTTCCCAAATCAACACTGTGTCCCTAAATCCATAACAGCCTTATTTTTCTGACAGTGATATCTACCAGGCACTATACATCTTGCTTCTGTTTGAAGCATTCATCTGTAAGTCTGTGCTCTAGACTACATATGCACATTTTTCCTAGCAACTGCTTACTTTGAAATGTGTAAGCAACACACGAAGCAAGGACTGGAACCTAACTGGAAATGAGATTCAGAATAAACAAGAACTGAATTTATTTACAGAACCCACATAGTTACTACACTAATATTTTTAAATCATCTAGCGATAGATGCATTAACAAAGAATACAAATTTATTTTTATATTACTATATTTGTTCAAAGGTATCCCTGGCTGAAGTAGTACAGCACTGCATCAAAGTTTGGTTGTACAATCTTCACTGGTTGAGGCAGCTGGTAGGAATTCTAACAGCAACTTGTAGGAAAAAAAAAAAAAAAGATTGCAAAAGCAGACCCCAAATGACACTATAGCAACAGCATAAAAACCCTCCACGAATTCACACCACATGCAGAAAGGCTTCGTACCCACTTCTCATGCTGGTGAGATCTTCGGGATGATCTGAAGTACCCGTTTGATGTTTTTTAAGACAAAAACACAAAGAAGTGGCATTTCCTTTCCCCTAGTTTTGTAGTTGCTTTTTTAGTGCCTGATAAATTTTACTTACTGGTGGCTTGCTTAAAGTTTTACTTTAAATCTTTTTGATTTTTTTTCTTTCCTATTTGTGTACAACTTGCTGCAGGTAGAGCAAAACAAACAAACAAACAAAATAGTGTTTCAGCATTTATTTATTTTTTCTTTCATACCTCAATAAAAGACAAGTTACACAGCCTGCTGTCTATAGGAAAGCACACGTGCTGCAGGAATCTTTCACCTCCCTCTCCTTAAACTCCAGGGTTTGTGCCCGTGAGTGCACGTGCGCTGTCCAAATGAGTGTGCCCACACCTTCGGCTAGCAGAGCTTCAGAAGCCACGGACCCAGGCAAGCACATAACTGAACCTCAACCCCCAGACTCTGGACTTTGGTAGGCCAGCAGAGGCGCTGATTGACTTTCTGCCAAGCTCATTAGCTGCTACGCCATGCAGCTTGCACCATTAGCCATCGGCCATACGGCTCCGAGACCAGGGCAACCAGTGCCCTGGCTGCTGGAAACCCAGGGAAATGCTGCTATCGAAGCCTACGCCTGATCGGGCAGGCTGCGGGTTATCTCTCCTGTACCATGCCTCACGTATCGCCAAAAAGTCGAAGAGAAAGCCCAGCAGCACTTCTTAGAGCTAATGCTTTCTCACCTTTCAAACAACGTGTGTAAGCTACCTTTCCTTTTTCTGTTTTTGACTGCAAGAACTAAGCTGCAGCAGCAGTTTTCCATAACCCACATTTTCCTTCTGCTTTCCATGCTCTGAAACCAGCCCTTGCAGTCATTTCAGAGAGCTGACAGAAGGCAGCTCATCCTTCAGCTGTCTTTATTCTTTCTTCCCTTTTAAATTTACAAAGTCACACATTTAACCAAGTATCGCTGCAATTGATGATCAGGGTATAAGCAAAAGAATCAAGAAACTGTAAGTCATGATGCTAACTCTGAAATGCAAGCACTGAAATCTTCCAGATATTACATGTACATATTAAGCACTCAGCCTCACTGAAAACAAACTTATGAACTTCATGCTAGGCACAGAGCTAAGTGTCTGCATGAGCACAGGGCTGTATGAAGTAAGGTGGATGTCATCCTGCACAGTAACAAACAAAATATCCAACCTAACTAGTAATAACAAGAGCTGCTGATTTATGTTGCTAAAGTCTGTGGGTTTTGTTCATCCCCATCTCTGAAGTTTGTTTCGGTAATTGTCATGGCAATGTCACAACCAGTGTCAGCCCAGATTACGTCAAAAGCATTTAACTTAAACCTTCGACTTCTGAACTTCCAGGTGGGATTGCAAAACTCCTGTGACACAGTCAGAGAAATCTGACCCTTCACCTGTTCAGCACTGCATTCCTTGTGTTGTCTGTCAGACAGTCAGGGTTGCAGCCCTGAAGAGAAATCCAATCCACAAGCTCCTGAAGGAAGCCAAGATTCAGAAAAAAAAATCATTTTTATGAAGACAATTTGATATTTCATTGATAAAAATCATGCTACAAATATATATGGCATGAATAGCCATATGCACTTAATATTCTTTTCTATTTCAGTAATATGTGTATATACATTGCTTTCTACGATGCTGTTGCTTTGTAACAGGCAAACAATATTTAGATTTCAGTTTAGAGCATATGTACACACATATAGTTAAATATTTATATATATATATATGCTAACATTAGATCATTCTATCAAAATGTTTGCTCCAAATTAACAGCTAATCAGTCAAAAAAAAAAAGATTTTTTTTTGTGTACAGTGACCTCAACATTTAGCTGAGCCAGACATCTTGATCACTAAATGAAAACCTTATTTCTAGTTTCTCCCCCTCATGTTGCCTACTGCAAAATTTTGCTTTTTTTTTTTTTGGTTTAAAAATATGCTGACAAAAAATAATAGATCATACTGTTTAAGTTCCTCATCACATGTAAATGAAAGAGATCACCATGACTTCAATGGGACTTCACCTAGCTAAGCTGACTACAGAACCACCAGATTCTGGTGGCCCAAGGTGCTTACATCTTACCATACACTGTGTATATAAAGTAAAAGATAAATTTATAGACAGGATAGAGTATATTTTAGGTAAAGAAAACATGTATGAAAAAACAATTGTTATTACAACCTTAATCCTTTCCAGAAAGCTTTGGTATACATTAGGTTTAGGTCAACAGAAGCAGACTGTGCAACGCAGGATTTTATTTTGGAAATAACTTATAATAATATTTTTTTATTACTCCAGAGAAGCTAACTATTCATGAAATTGTAACTTCAAGAGCAGGACATTTAAAGCTTGTAACTTCCAGATCAGTATTTGCAATCATCACTGTGTTTAGCATGTTACAAGATGAAGTCAGGTGCAAAGACAAATCCTGAAGGTTAAATGTTTCATTTGCCTAACCATTTCCCAAGGACAGGAAAAAGAAAAGAAAAAAAAGAAAAAAAAAACACTTTCCTTTTTTTTTTTTCTTTTTATTTCTAGTCTCAGAAATTAAAATACACCAGAGGTAATGGAATTAAAGTATCAGCATGACACTTATGAACATAATGGCTAAGCCTACGATACATGGATCTTGCCTGACAGCTCTATCTTCCTCAGTGTTTGCTATCTTGCTGTCTTTTAATTACTGAAGAAATTAAAAAGTCTACCCTCAGAAATTTTTCCAACCCCCATAAATTCATGAGAAGCACATAAAAATCTTGTTATCCCCACTAAAATCTGAAGAATCCCTTTCATTCATCTTTCCAAAAAACGCCACCTTCTCTCATCCTCCATCCTTTTCCTTCTGTTTCCAGATAATGGTATGCCTTCTGTTCAATTTCAGACAGCAGAGCTGCTGTAGAGCAATTCACTGTTTTACATAAGCCACACTACTTGATAAAGTACTCCGTAAAAATGAACAAACAAGCATTTAAAACACCAGTTTCAGCATAAAATCTTCTCCCATGGTCTCTTTCATTCTTTTGATACTTTCTCCTTTATTCTTTTCATCTAATGAAATTTGACAGCAGTCTACATACAGCAGGCACCTGCTGGGATCTGAAATACCACACACTTGGTTGGAATTAACTCAAACCATTTACTGTATTAAATCACTACTAAAATCACTTTTTTGCTGAGATCAGTGAAACATTTTCAAAATGCAAAAAAAAAAAAAAAAAAAAAAAAAAAGAGCACTGTTCTTCAAACACTAAAACTATCTAAGATTTCATACATATTGTCAAAAGTGCTGATTTAAAAAAAAAAAAAAGTAGGCCTCAAAGATTATCTCACTGACCTCTTTACCAAAATAGAACATCTCCCTTTAAGCAGAGTGACTGATAGAATCTGTTTAGTTACCTCTGTAGCAAAAATTGGTCATTTTTCCTGTAAAGCCTTTTCCAGGACTTGAGAGAAGGAGAGCTACCACAATTTTCAGAGGACATGTCATCACCCTTCTCTTCACAGAAGTAGACAGCATATTAGGTCTCAAGAAATAATTCCCTACAAAGCCAAAAAGCTGCAGAAGTCTTCTGGCTGCTTGTGACTCTTATCCCATGTTTTTATATGTTAGTGAACTTGCTTATGGCTGACTGCACTGGATGGCGTCTGCTAGAGAGCTGGAAAAATCTCCTTTTTTTCTAGGTGTTGCTCCTGGCCAAAGAGCTGTACTACCTCATTTATAACTTCATCATTTAGGGCAACTGAAAAGGTTTGGCTGGCCACCTCAGACTTTTTTTTGCCATCAATTTCGTCACCATCTTCACTTCAGAAATGGCAGTGTCTTCAAGGCCAGATGCTGTTTCCACAACCACACGGTATTTTCTGGATCCACAGCTCATTAAAACTCCTCTGCCTTTCGTGCCTACTGTTTTATCTTTCATAACACAGAGCTTTGCTTGTGCTTCTTGCTTAACTGCCTGGTTAGAAGCTTTCTCATGTGCTTTTTTTTTATTATTATTATTTTATTAATCTCTTATTGAGCTCTGTGCAGCATGTTCATGAACACTAGCAGCAAATTAATTGAACTGCACTTTTTAATCAAACCGTCCTGAAGCTCATGTTGGCAAAGCTCTTGATTTTCACTATAGCCCTATGTAACTGCATGCCTGAGACTTTTCCCTCTGATTCAGCATTCCCTGTTCGGCTTGCTAGATCAATGGTAACAGCATCAGACCGAACATCCAGTTGTTGCATGGAGTCTGTTGTCTTGAGAAACTCACTTCTCTATTAATGAGTCTGATGTGCAGCCTGCACTTGCTTTTAGCACACGGGGATATTTGACTGCTCGCTTGTCAGCAATCGCGCCAGCAATCCACAGATGGATCGTGTAATGCTGACTGGCCTCACGCATGCCAAGCTGCTGCATGATTGCATATAGAGCCAGCAACAAGTAGTTCTGGATTTGTGGCCAGTTTCTGGATCCATTTCTGTTTGTTAATACACTGGGACGTTACTGGTGCAGCAAGACTTCATTCAGATAATCCAGGTGACACTTTGATCACCTTGAACATTTCTTCCAACTTCAAAATCATGAACAATGGGTACTACAAAATCCCCCCGTAAGAGAAGCTTGGCATTTTGCACCAGTGCAGTAATGCTGCTGAAATCAACGGGAACGACTCTTTGACTTTACACTGCCTGTCCTAGTTAGCAGAGAGGCACTAATGGTGATAACACAGTGACCAACCACATAGGTATCGTGAACATCCTCGGGGCCACCTACATGTACGTGCTTGACTGCACCACCACCAACTTTTTGCCAGTGGATTCCTCATGAGTTCAACCACATACAGTTGTTGATCATCTCCTCTCTTACTCAGTACAAAGCAATTGCATCCAAATTTTGCCAGGTTTGCCCAATAGTTACAAAGGAAGCTCGCCTGCTTCAATGTTGTAGCAATGATTGTCAGGAAATACAGAATCGCGGAAATACAGACTTCACTGCTTAACGCAAACATCAGACCTCACAGAGGGTTTGGGTGTGATCCTTGGAGGTGCTGAGGAACAGTCACAGTCCATGTGCTGTGCAAATAACAGTAACATAAGCAAGGTTTGGAGAAAAGTCCTGAAGGCAAAATACTGGTTGCTAGCGGAGAAGCAGAGAACTGTGGTGGCACTCATTAATGTTCCCAGAACAAGATAGGCTCACAAGCATGGGTACAATAAGCAGCTGAAATTGTATTAAAGAGGCAATTTGATGAAACCAGGGGAACTTTAGGCATAGGGAAGGAGCCTCTAGAAGGTAGCTGAACTTAATCTAAACCAGAAAAAAAGTGATTTTGCTTGCACTTCAAAGGTCATAGGAAAACATTCAAACTGAAGAGGTTACAGGAACATAGTACATGGTTTAAGAGAAGCAGTAATGTCACAAAGACCCGTAATTCTCAACTACAGGAAAGGACAAAAGTTGATTAAACTTACGCTGGAGGGAAATGGCAAAAGAGCTGTAACATGCAGACTCGCTTTTTAAAAAGTTTGCAGAGAAATCAAACAGCCACATGAAGGTCCATGCATTTCTTTACAAACACTAAAACCCTGAGAAAGAAGATGGAAGAAATAAAATGTCTGTTGTTAAAATGACATTATTTACACAATAGACTTACTGAAAACTTGGTAGAAAAAAGACCATCAGCAGAATATTGCTGTTCCAGGTAGACACTATACAGAAAAGACAGAAAGCCATAATTCAGTAGGGACTGAAGGAGCTAAAACACAATAATCTAGGAGAATCAACCAACAGCATAAAGTCCCTACGAACCAAAATACTAAGCTGAACAGCAAAGGCTTATCAAAATAAATGACCTAGGGGACTGATAACCAAATCAGGATGGAAACTATATGAGGTCCTATGAAATGCAGAGATAAAAAAAGGCTGCCAAGGAAAGAAACGCAACAGGCAAAGGGAGACGTCAGTGACTCCCAGCTAGACTGGCTAAGGATCACATCAGCAGACAAAAGCTGAGACTATTGTCTAGGTCTCCCATGGAAGAGCTGGAAAAAGCAATCAAACAAGCAAACAAAACAAAAAAAAAATCACCAAGAACACCACCCACATAAAGAAAGAGAAAACACTCAGTCTGATCTCAAGAGGCGGAAAGAACCTGGGTCATAAAATATTACTGTTGAGGGGCTGCTTTGTAACAATGAAGAGGCTTGTTAAGGAAACAAACAAAAAAAAAACAGAGCCCAGACACTGAAACTAAAAGCAGGAGCTAGAATTTTATATTAAAATCTTCATAGATGGCTATAAAAAATCAGAGGATCAGACCAAAACCTAATCACTTCCCCCAAGTAACTTACAAAGACCAAAACAAAACCAGAATGCCTCAACAGCCAAGCAGAGAAGCTTCTAAAAATTATGGGTTTTTTTTGTTTTTAAAAGAGGGATCGTAAAATTTAGCAGGATTAATATAAAGATTTAACATTGTACTCCAAGAAAAGAGTTTGAGAAGTTATTTTTAAGAGTATAAAATAAGTAGTAAATTTTTTTTGAAACTTAATTAAAAGTTGGAAGCCTGCTGAAAAGACTATTATAAGCAAACAGGTGATCCAGGTATTAAAAAGAACAGAGAGATCGGGCTGTAGCAGATTCTGTTTTATTTGTATCTGTGTTCAGCATGGGGTAGCTCTCATTCCAGACTATTCTGTACAAGGGGAACACATCAGAGGATCCATCTCAAATTAAAGTATCAGTGTGAAGTCCTAACAGAAAAAAGCAAGAACATGGAATGTAAAAAAAAAATAAAAAAATAAAAACAGCACAACCAGGCATGGTTCAAAAGAAAGGGTCAACTAGACTTAGGGAAAAAAGAGCTGAAACTGTAAAAACATGTTTCCTCCACCCAAAAGTGCCAAGTATACTTCTGTACACAGTATAACAGGCTCTTGGTTGACTATTAACACTTAGAAATAGAGATATTTGGCATTTGTAATAGGCAGGCCTGAAGAAACATCACGGTGGTGCTCACCAGCAGTTAAAAAGCAACCCAAACTCCAGAACATTAGTAGAAGAGTAAACAAGAGAGAACATCATAATGCCACCTCGGTGCACTATGAATGCCATCAACAATTTTGGTCCTCCCACCACCACCACTTCAAAACTAGTACAAAAGAACTAGAAAAGAGAGGTTTGCAAGGGTCAAAGCTGCAGCAGAGCAGCTAGATCAATATCTAATTAATGTTTGTTTTTAAGTTATCTTTTCTCTGCAAGGAACAAACGCAACTGTCCATTGAAACACCTCTTTTGATTTTTAAGGGTAGTGACCATCCCAGAACAACAGCGAATGACTGCCACTTGAGCACCTTGCATGCAAATGTATAATCAAGAGCAAATGTGATACATCTACAGTATCATCTGGCTTGGGGTACAGGACAGACACTGATCACTACCAGAAACATAATTATCAGAATCAGGGGCTGTGTGCCCATATATTTCATATATATATATATGTCCTGTGTAAGTACTATGCACCCAACCTGCATGATGGTGGCTTTTTTTAAAATGGCTTTTCCCATTTTACCACATTGGCACTTCTCTCTCTTGATTCACATTCCATTGAGCTGTAACCTCTCACCTTGTTAACCACACCATATACAATCTGTCAGTATTTACAATCATTTATTTAATGAGCTGGGGTTCAGAGGGCCCACAGGTTGTCAGGGAGCACGAATGGGACCGTCATGCCTTTCAGCCATCTAGCCCCATCTGAATCTTCTCTCACGCTGGCAATTACCAAAAGTTGTTTTCCACCTTAAGACATTTAACAGCCTATGAAAAACAAGATGGTCCAATCCAATTACTAGTGGCTACAGCACTTGTAAAATTATCCTACCCTATGACTCTGGCAGTCACAGAAGATAAAGTGTGTAACCATGTCCCAGAGAGCAATGACAGCTAATTATGCTTTACTCCCTCAAGTGTACCCCTCAGAAGAAGGTTGAGACAATAAGCAGCAAAGTGGGTGGAAGTTTGTATTTTGATTAAACCAATTATTCCAGGCTACAAGGCTAATTAGTGCCCACTCACATCATTTAGATTATTTTTAAAGTAAGTGTAGTGATCAACATATCCTCCTTGCTTGCTTTCTTTCAGATGTATTGATTCTGAATTCCTAAAACTTCAAAACAGCTGAACTTTTTGGGTAGTACACTACTTCACAGGACTCAGGAACATATTTTCAAGTTTAACTGCACTATAGCATGTATTGAGGACTTGTTAGTGTTAGGTCAGAGGTTGGACTCGATGATCTTGAGGTCTCTTCCAACCTAAACAATTCTGTGATTCTGTACTAAAAGTGAAATTATGCCCTTCCTCATACCCACGTAGACCCATGGAAGTCATAAATACTGACGTACCGGTTCAGTCCTTTGAGCCATTCAGTGATGCCAGTTATGTATTTTGACTGTCATTGTTAAACTGAACCTAGATGGTAGCCTTCCAAAACCACTTCACTTCCAACACGGTAACTTGAGAATCTGGCCATAATCAAGAACTACAGTCAAGATGGGACTTGCTTAAAATAAGATCACAAAATTTGAACCAGGGAGCGTGTGAGCTTCAGCACAGGAGAAAACAGTGTGCATTTTAAAGGTCTGTTTAATAAAGATGAGGGCAAGCTTAGGCTTATTTCTCTGCTGGGTCTTTTAAAAATACATTTTGCAAGAATATTCCACAGATCTTACATATCAGCATAATAAGGTAACATGAAAAATAGTTTTAATATTGAAAAGTCACAACTGTCATTGTGTAATTACTTTTCAGGTTTTTCCAAAGGTTTGTCAATTACTTACTAAACACAGCTATTTTTATGACAGAAAAAGTTCTTAAAGTTTACGCCCCTAAGGACACGCTCCACTCTCTCATATGCCTGTCAGTTCATCAACTTCAGTGCAAAGAGACTTCTTACTTCATTTCAAACTTCAGGATCAGGCTCAAATTCCTTGATGGGTATTGCTTCTAGGATGATAAAGCTTCAAATAAAGACCAAAATGTTAACTGACATTTGAAATGTAGCCCAGCCAAATCACTCCTCTGTAAAGGAGCAAAAATTCAGACACAAACATAGGAAACGGGGCACCAGCCATACTGGAAAATCCGACATTTCTACTTGGTATTAGTTTAGGGTTTATTTATCCAGTATTGTTACCCCATCTCATTAAAGGGCAGGCTAAAAAATACTTAAAATCAGAGACCAAAAACATTGTGGTAAATTGTTTTAGTCTAAAGAGGACATTGTAGCATTTAAAGAAGTGTCTAAAACACCACTACCTACCAATTAGGTTTGGAAATTGCTTGGGCTCATTGGGACAGAAAACCAGCTCAAGTGAGATATGATGGCTACCTTCTGGTAAAAGGTAGGTGGGGTGCCAGCAACATTTAGAGGACCAGCTGCTGGTCTGGACAACCTACCACCTGCCGGGTCCTGGCCAGAGTAGGCTGTACCACTAGAAACGACCACCACCACAGGCTGCTTCAGACTGGGAATCCATCTGTCTGCTGGGGTACACAAGGTAAGAGCAGAAGCACTACCAAGCGTGTGCTGAGCCAAATTCCAGGAAAATCTGTTTTCCTAACATTGGTCCCAGGAGAAATAAGGTGTCAGTTTTCAGCCTCAGTTCAGTCCTGCTGAGAAAGGAGCTAGGTAGGAGAATCCATTCTTCCTGGGATTTGCCTGCAGGGCTGATCCAGCTACTACCAAACAGGAGACATGGATGGGCAAAGCTTACCTAGAATGGGAGGACAGTACTTACCCAGTCACTGTGCGTGCCATAGCATCTGGGGTCTTTAAGAGGTCCCACAGCACACAATTCAGGTGCCTGAGGAGGCAGGTGGAAAAACCAAGCTCCAGCTAGTTTTTCAAACCCAAGTGAGTAAAAGGGGCTCTCTGAATAGCCATTAGCTACACCAGATCTCACGGCACTATCCACTGATCAAACACCATTTTGGCTGCATCTGAAGTCATATGGGAAACGGGCCTGTGCCAAAATACACATTGCCCTGCTGCCTTCTGGAGCACACTGAGCATGCAACCAGGAACCGTTGCTCCTGCATGCTGGAGCACATCTTCCAGGTTAGATAAACTTTGAAAGTAGACCCACGGATGGTGGAAGGAGCAGACATTCAGACAGAAGACCTGAAAGGCTAAAAAGCTAGTGGTGATGGCTGCTGCTTACACTGATTCTCCCAAATGCAAGCCTGGAACATGCTCTCAACCAGGAACAGCAAGGGACTTTTATATCACGTACATACCACTAAGAACAAGAGAGTTTTGTTTAAAGATAGGAGATGAAAATGTTTTGATACAGGTTGGAGAAAGACAACTGGGAAAATAAGTGTAGAGACTGCCTTAAACTCTGCACAGATGGTTCAATAGTCCTTTGAATCTTCAGCAAAGTCTGAACAAGGTTTAGTGTCTGGACATTGCTTATTTAAGATATAAAGATCTGGAGCAGAAAATGTGTACAGCTGTTCTTTTCAGCAGGATCAGGAAGGAATACTCGAAGAAAAATACAGTGGGAAAAAGAGAGCAGAAGTCTGCTAATTCACTTATTTCAGGGTCCAGAACCCTAAAAGCAGAAGTTTAATCCCTTGGCTGATTATCATATTAGCATATCAATAAGGCTTGAGCTGACTCAGTTCTTTCTAAAACATGCCGATGCCACTGTGGCAGCACTTGGCTTGTTTGGGATCACAGCTTGGCTATTGCTGGGAATTTAGGCACAGGATGAAAGGCTGAAGGTATTCAGCTGCAGTTTGTTCCCACGATGCTGGCATGCCCAGCCACTCAAGAAATTTGCAGACCACTTCTATCTGTATTAAAAGTCTTTGCTGCCATCAGCTTGGAGTGATGTCCTGTGCAATATGGAAGATTCCAGTCATTGCTATCATTATAATAAATTATATATTTTTTTTAATCTAGCAGACCTCTTGAAGGCTCAACTGAAGAAAACTATTCACTATTTTGATGAGAGTTTTAAGACACACAAAAATGAGTCAGATATCTTCATCTGTGACAAGGAACTTGCAGTCGATTTCTATAATTTTAAGCAAGATAACCAGAGAGGTAGTCAGTGGTTCATGGCAAATCTACTACAAAATTGCCATACATGATTTGTGAATCCACATACCTGGCTTGATGCTGATAAAGAGAGCAGACAATCGCAGCCCAGTCCATCACCCGTCTTATTCCCAGTGCACCTCAGTAAACAGCTGTAGCTGGTAGATCATTCGTCACTTGTGTCAGCTGCAGTAGTGATTAGGAGTTGTGGATCCATGGCTTGAGTCACAATTTGTGACATTAAGCCAGCCTTCTACTGCCAGAGTATCCACAAAGCCTGCATCTACTAAGATTACAGTTCAAGTCTCAGTATTGTGCCAACACAGCCATACCCATAGTTTTACCCAGTTCTTATTCAGCATTCAGGCTGTTCAATACGAAGGATGGAACAGGTATGTGAAGAGAGGTTGCCACAGGCACCTCATTATCTTGATGGCTCTCTGTTAGCAGGCTGGTTAGGGACTGGCAAATGAGACAAGCTCTTAGCAGCATTAAAAGCAACCACAGACGTACTGGAAGTGTCATTAGCAAATGAAACAAGAAAAAGCCGAGACTGATGTAGCAGGAAGGAATGAAACCAGACGCAAAGCTAGGCAAATCCTGACTCAGACAGGAAGAAACAGCGATCTTTATGGGTCTGATTCAAGAGGTAGTACTGGCTACAAAAGTCATGCTCAGACAACTAAAGGTACTACTGGAAAAAACAACTGGCAGGAATGGCAATATCCTATGACTGTACCAAACAGCTGACAGCTATAGCTGAGAAAACATATTGTGATATTACGGTGCCTAGAGACAAGGAAAAAAAAAAAAAAAGAAGCATAGGATTCCCTCACGGAATGGTTTAATATACAACAGACTTTAAAGCAGAACTGCCTGCTCAATTATAGCCAGAATTATGTAAAGAAAAGGAGTTATAAGTAAAGTAGTTTTTGCTTTGAATTCTTCCTCATCTTGGCAATAATCTGGCAGAATGAGCTTAATAAAAAGTAACACACCTCGTGGGCACAACAACCACAGCATCAAGCATGCAAACAGCCCCTTCTCAGCTTGTTCTTCAACCAGTGAGGATTTTCCTACTTCATTCACTACCTTTGCTCTGCCTTAGTTTTCTTTCTGGAAGAATGAATATGCTGGAGTTTGAAAACAGTATAGCAGATGCTTTGGCTTACTTTCAGTCTGCAAGGATTCCAAGGAACACTTTCAAAGGCTTGGGTATTCTTGGATTTTGGGAAGACAGTTGTTGCTCTTGAACCGAAAGTGCTTTAAATTATGCAAGACTGATCTCAAGAGATTTCCTGAAATTAAGAGTACAAGTGAACTTACAGTACAGCTGTATTATTTTATACAATTTCGTTACAACAGAGCGTCTCATGAATAGGGATCTAACATCACCACAGCATCAGTCTGGTGACCTTTTGGTGCGGCTGGGTGAATTTTGCAGATTGACAGTACTGATGTGAACATTACCAGAAGCACGCAGCAAATGCCCATCTGCAGACACCTCATCATCTGAGAAGCTGCAATGAGAATGATGGAACATGTCTTCCCCATCTGAAATTTTAAGCTGCATTTTCCACATGGACCTCAAGACTTTTTCCTCTCCCTTTCAGCATGAGATTCTGGTGGTGGAAATCTTGAAGAGTTCTAGGTTTGGCAGATGTTCAGTTTTTACCAAAAGTAGGAAGGATTTATTTCAGACAGAGTAAGACCCATTAAAGGGAGGGAAGATTTGTTGTCATTCTGACCACAGGCCCAAAGAAATGGCACTTGCACAAGATGCTTGCAGGACTCTTCTTGATGCACTTCTTTTTGTGCACAGACAGTTCCCTGGTTGGCTGATAAAAATGTTAATGTACTGCTTCAGAATGAGGTAGCTACTTCTGTCTACACTGCAGCATCAGCCAAAAGTAAATTTGGTTATGGTCTGGTCTGATGCCAGAAGACCAGATCCTAGCAGACCACACATCCTCCTTGTTGCAAGAATACCTCCGTAGATTATTGTACTCTCCCGTTAAGACTGATTGCCTACTTCCATCTTTATTGCAGAAGGTATTTGGGCAAGTCAGTGACATAGATGCGCAGACAACCTTCAGTTTCTTGGGTTTATGATTCAGTAAAAAGGTTGAGGAATCACAACTGAGCCTACCTGCATGATCACAAACTTTTTGGGAACTTCAAAGCAGTGGATTTGAAGATAGGTAATGACTCTGCTTCAGAGACTGTCATCAGGCTGCAAACGCACACACAAAACTACTTCATGGTGTTTTAGATGAGGAAATGCAACAGAATGCCACATTGTATAAGAGCTCTTCACTCAACACGTGTGCCACTTGGCCACTGATGTCATTCAGAAGCACGCAGCTCCGCTTCAACAAACACCAACACATCGACAAACACATCTTACACGGTCACATGCAGCAGCACGGATTCTGGAGGCAGATGAGGGCCACAAACTACTGTTAAATATAACCCTGCAAAGCAGGCTTGCAGTCTTTGAGCAAAGGTCACTGGCCAGCCTAAAAGAAAGCATCTATATCTATCTATCTGTCTGTCTGTCTCTCTATATCTATATCTATATCTATATATCTATATCTGTCTGTCTATCTATCTATATCTCGCAGCAGATTGGTGGACCTTGAATTTGGGGAAAAGGGAAAGACCTTGACAGATATGCGTCTTGTTCCATTTACACCACAAGGTCCTCACCTGTGCTAAGAGATTCTGGTACTGCAAACTGTTTTTACTGAACCCTGCATCTATGGACAGGGCTCTCTTTATGTCTAGAAAATGCATGGATTGGGTTATTGGAAACTTACAGCCTTCCAATAAATTGTACCATTTGGGCATCATCCCTGTTTTTAAGTCAGAGTTTTTTGTTTAACTGCATCAGAAACAAAACATCACAACAGCAGATATTTCAGATACACTCACAGTTTGCATTAGGAAATTTTAAAAAGTCAATTTAATCTTTTTTCCTATAAATTGCAGTTATCATGTCCAGGCTAGAGAAAAACCTGTTCTAGACACCACGAAAAATGGTCAGAAGTTTTTAGTACTAAAAACAGGAGAGGGAAGAAGATAATGAGTTTATCTTACACATTATATTATTAAAAGAACAAGACAATAACCAGACAGAAAATCAACCTGACATCTGGCATTTCTAAGCACTGGAAGGCTTTCACAGATTTGGGAAAATAATTTACTCTCTATCGATTAAAGCAGCTAAACATGGAAGCTTGATCTCATTTTGCCAGTTTTCCATTCACGCCAGGTACAGAGAATACAGAGGATACTTTGACACAGGAAATTCAAAGGCTGATACTATCATTATATTATTTAAAGCTCCAAGCTTTGAATGGTCATCTTTCAAGGATACTCTGGGAGACTCGTATCGAGTGTTTGAGGAGATAAAGTGCTTAATCCCAGAGGTCGAAATCACAATATTTTCCTGAAACAAACAGAAACAAAATCTCCCAAGAAACCTATCTCAGTAACGACAGCAGTACACTGGCTGAACGGAGAGTAATCAGATTTCCAGACACACTTTGTAAGTAATCTTGTTTACTCTAATTTTGCAACAGCTTTTACAAATTTTTCATCTGAAATTGGGAAGGCTACAGCTGGTATTCTGACAGGTTGAAATGGCTGAGGATGTGGGATACACCCTTGCGTGGCTGGCACTGTGTTTGGGAGCAGGTAAACAGACACTGCCCCCCAAAACATCAGCTCAGACATCACAGCCATCTATTTTAACAACTGAGTAAAAAATGTAAATGGAAGGAAAATCTCTCACTTCCGTTGCTTTCAGCTTTTTTTAAGAAAGTCTAGAACATAAAAATGGTTCATATTCGATGTACATCCATTTCTTCCTAGCAGTGTCCGATCCCACATCTCACGTTCTAAGCTGTGCTTTGAAATAAAAGTGAGAAATATGAATCAAGTGTTACGGTGAGTCATTTTGGAATTTTGTTTCCAAAACAGGCTTAAATAATTCTCAGTAAAATCTCAACTGCTTTGTATGAAATCTAAAGGAAACAACTGCTAAGAAAGATTTCCTTTAACTTCAAATGCACAGTGCAGACCTACACAGAACTATTCCACCTCGCTTCTATTGTACCTCCCTCACAAAAGTAAATATTCTGTCAAAACAATCACATATATACTAGATGTGCAAAATAAAGACAAGGATATTAATATCAGCTCTTGCAGCTCAGACGCTCGTAGCTGCTTGCCACTTTTACATTATCAGTCACACAAATTTGACTGAGGTTCCACAGCTGTATAAAAAGAGGGTTCGTTAGTCAGACGTGGGAGAAACAGATCTAAACCTTTAGGAATATTTTAATCCCAGATGCAACCAGAGCTGGGCTATAATAAAATGCTTTTAGGTGAGCATCTGGGCTGGGCTCCAAGGGATTTTGCCCAACATCCTGTGGCTGAAAGTCTGCATAGGCAAGCTTTCTCTCCGCCTGAAGTTACTTTCATCCATTGACTGGAAACTTTAAGGATGAACCCCACCTCTCTCTCCACTCACCCGTCCAGTTGTTAGCCACAGGAAGATAAAGGCTCAGGAAAAAGGTTCTAAAAGCATTTTTTTTTCCTTTTCCGGTATGTCTGGAATTCCAAATGCAGACTGAACTATAAAATTCACTCTTTCTGAAGTGTTGCTCATGGCAAGACTCCGCCAGCTCATTGTTTTCTTTCCATAACTTTCAGTAGCCCTTTGACTGGGAACCTGCGTTGTGCCAGCGTTGTTACCGCGACTGATTTACCTCGAGAAAAGGAATTACAAAAACAAGCAAGCTCAGCTTGTACCAGCAAGATGCAGATCGTACCATGACTGAAAGGTATGAAATTGAGTGCAATGAACTGTCAAGCCCAAGTTCTGCTGCCTTGACTGCAGGCTAGTGTCATGCACATCTCCACCCCTAGCCATGCCTCAGCCTAGATAGGTACTTCCATTTCCACCACTGGCCCCTTCAGCCCCGATGGATAAGCACCCAAGTCAACACACCAGAATCAGAGAAGCTGTTGAATTTGCATTTTGGTGCACAGTGCTCCAAAGCAGGAACATCTGGGCATTAAGCAACTGAATTACGAGCCACCACCGTTATTACTGGCTTCACATTAGCTCTTTTACGCCTGTCCTGCATTTAGTAGGACTAGCACGTTTAACAAAAAGCACTAAAAATATTACTATAGATATCAAAAGGAAATAAGGCACCAGTTAACTCTAAGTTTAGCTCGTCCTGCAGCCATTTGCACCAGTTTTTAAGATAAAAGTTTGGTCGTAACACACAAGAAGGCAGGTTTTTCTGCCTCCTGAAGCCAACAGCGCTATGTGCAGTGCCTCTGGAAGAGAGGTGACACATGAGGTGACACCAACCCACCCCTCCTCCTCGCTCTTACAGACCTCAGCTACATTCAGTAAACACACAGCTTTCCAGAAGACGGAAATATTGGGGGGGAAAAAAGATGAAGAAAAGAAAGCCTGAAGCCCTTCAAACCCCCTTCTCCACTTCAGCAGCCCCAGACAGCGCCAGCAGCCCGCCTCTAACCACTACCAGCAGGACACCTCTGCGAGGAGCAAGAATTTTACTGCCCTCTGCAGCTTCTCCCTCGCCTTCAACGCAAGGGCAAAAGCAGACGGGGATTTCTGGGCGAGCCAGCCTGATGCCGGCTGTCATCCTCCGCCCTGCCGTGCCGTGCTTCAGCTCCCCCGAGCCTGCAAGACCGAGGCTCTCCGGAGGAAAATGGGTCAGGCGCCCCGAAACGGGGCGGCCGGAGCGGACAGCACCGAGGGGCCGGGGCTGCGAGCCGGGACGCGGGCTGGGTTTGGGGAGCAGCGGCCAAGCCTCGCCACCCAGGACACCCATCCCGGCGCGGAGCGGTCACGGCAGAAGCAGAGGCAGCGAATTTAGGGAATTAAACTCGGTGCGCCCCTCCGGCAGCCGCGGGCGGCAAAGTTTGCCCGTGGGGGAGCCCCGCGGCCGCCGCCTCCCCCGGCAACTCCGCCGCGGTGCCCCCGGCCGCGGTGCCCCCGTCCCGCCCCGTCCCGTCCCGTCCCGGGGCGCCCCTTACCAGCCCGGTGGCGAAGAAGACGGCGAGCAGGGCCAGGCAGGCGCCCATGACGATGAGGAGCAGGAAGACGAGGAGCGGGTGCTGCTGGCTCATGCAGTAGTACGACTCGTACAGCCAGTCCCGGCAGCGGGACTGCTCGCCGCTCGCCCCGCAGCCGCCGCCGCCGCCCGCCTGCTCTGCCCGCTCCAGCAGGTAGCGGCGTCTCCTCCTCCTCATCATCGCCTCTCGCCACATCGGGGGCGCCGGGCAGAGCCGCCGCGGCTCCCTCCCTCCCTCCCTCTCTCCGTCCTTGCCTCCCTCTCTCCCTCCCTCAGCGCCGCCGCTGCCGCAGGCAGCCGGGGAGTGGAGCGGGGCGCGCTCCCGCGCGGGCGGCCGAGAGGAGGAGCCGCGGCGGTGGCGGCGGTGGCCGCATGGTGCGGCCGCGGCCGCCGCCGTGCCAGCCCCGGGGCTCGCTGCGCCTCCGGGCAGCGCCGCCCCGCCGCACGCACACGCCTCTCGCCCCGTTCCTCGGCGCTGGGGGCGGGAGGAGCGCTCCGAGGAGGAGCAGCGGGCGGCACGGAGGGCCCCCCCCCATCCCCATCCCCATGGCACGGCCCCCGCCGCCGCCGCCGGGCCCCCTTCGCCCGCAGCACCCGCGGGGCTGAGGCGGTGGCGGCCCCCCCCGGGTCGCCGAGGTGCGGGGAGCCCGCCGGCCGCCCCCCCGAGGGGACGCCTCGGAGGTGTCCCCCGCACGGCTACTCTCGCCGTGGCACTCGCACTGCGTCCCTTTCCCGACGGCTGAGGCGCCGCTTTTAGAGCCGTGCCTCGATTGCTGCCCCAAACTGGCGCTCGAGTTAGCAGGCACGCGTTTTCTCGCGGCTTGTCCGTGTATCCCCTCTCCTCGCTCCGAAGGGCTTGGTTATTCCCCACAAAGCAGGCACTCGAGGTAACCCGCGGTTTCATACCCACCACACGCAGCATTTGCCAATTTAAGTTCTGTATGCACATGCACAGGGCTCCCCTTCTAAGCCCGGCTGCTGCCTCACCGACCGTCCCTCCCCGCTGGACGAGTCCCTCTCTGCCCTCTCCCTCCAGTCCCCGCTGTCGCTTTGCCACAGCCTTCACCTCCCACAGGCTGCCGGATCCCCTAAACTCTCTAGGGAGAGGAAGAGACCAAGGCAATGTGGGTGCCGCCAGGCCTACATGTCACAAGGGTGGGTCCTGGTGGCTGGAGTGATGCCAACAGCAAGAGGGACTTGGAGTACTACGGTACAACTAAAGGAGAAAAGTTGGGTCTCCTATGCATGGACATAAGCAAGGGATTCAGAGCAGAGCACTAACCATGAGCCAGGTAGAAGAGAAGGTGGGTAGCTAGGATGATACAAACTGAAACTGACCCATCAAGACCTGCTGCTGCCTTCTTTATCTGCCACTGTTGGTGTTTTTACGTGGAAGAAGTGGTACATCCAGCACCATCATAACCAAACAGAGAAACCTATACTACACATAGCTCTGAAACTCCGTCCGGACACTTCTTACATTCCTCAGGTGTGAAACAGGGATGCAGTCTGCCCTTCCCAGTCCCCCATCCCTCTCAGCTGGCCGTAAAGAAGAAGAGCTCCTTGGCTTGCACTCTCCCTTCCCCTGAGATGCATGGCTGGGCAGAAGGAACAGATGAGGAAGAAGTGGAAAGTTACAAGTGCGCCCACCGCTCTGGGAGAGAGAGGGTGAACAACTCTCAAAAAGCAGCAGTGATAAGATTGAAGGATGAACACAAATTTATGTGGGGAGAACATTCTGGCAGAATTAATTGCCGGGAAGGAGTTAGTAGAGGTGGGTGTGAGAATTTTTGCAAAATGAAAAGGCTTTACTTGCAGTCACTTCAGAAATTGTGGAGTTGGCCACCCTCACTGTCACATACACACATACAGTGGGATAAGCAAGGGGAGTTTAAAAAAATCAAGAGAGAAACCAAAATCACAACATAAAACTTCTCTTAAAAGCAGATCACAATATTTGGGATTTGAAGGCATCCAAGTGTTGATCTCTCAAGGGTGGGAAGTCCAATACCACACATGTACTTTTTTAAAATGCAGGAATAATTACATGATTTTGTACAGACTCACAAAAGTGTAGAAAATCAGAATAGGCAAAATAAAACACATTTTCTCTTCCATGTGTACAAGAACCATCCCCTCAAAAGTATTTGAAGCTTACACAATATGTTCATACAGATGACAGTACTGGTTGTCTTTCTTCCTCAAGCTGATTCTGCTTTAATAGCTTTCCGCTACT
The DNA here is from genome assembly GCF_964211825.1 of Aythya ferina. Taxonomy (NCBI): domain Eukaryota; kingdom Metazoa; phylum Chordata; class Aves; order Anseriformes; family Anatidae; genus Aythya; species Aythya ferina. The sequence goes on from NC_140297.1 coordinate 86,678,883, forward strand.
TTCTACCTCTCTGGGTTTGAACAGAAAAGGCCCTTCCAAAGAGTTTACTACCATGATTCTGTAATTTGTGGGTGGGCTGTTGATTTTGTGTGTGTGTGTTTTGTTGTTTTTGTGTTTGGTGCTTTTTGTTGTTGTTGTTTTTGTTTTCATCAAGATCTCATGCCTGTAACAACTAATTCCTCATTATATTAGTCTCATGCAATTTCTCAGGAAATAAAATTATAATTCCACAGCAAAAACTTAATTAACCCAAAGGTTGCCCAGTGGTATCTTGTGCCTTTCCAGAACAGTAAGTTCAGCATAAATCTCTTTCGAAATACTAGACATGAGGTGTTTCAACAGCTGAATAAGAAGAAGTACCAAGTTACATTTCCGTTTGACTCTGCCTTCTGTTCCACCTGATGGACTCACCCACCTACTTTCCCTCTCCAAGCTAGAAAACTGCATCTTTCAGTTCATTCTTCAAACTCCAGCTAGGAGCATCACACACCTTAATGTCTAGAACCCCCATTAATCCTTAGAGCACATTTATAAACAGAAAAGGGGGTCTAGTGAACAAATATCGTAGTGTCATGTAATTAGTGACTGCACCATTCTGTAATTAAATGGTAATTAAAATGGCAAAGTACCTAAACCCACACAAAATTTGACCTATTCATTTGAATGCTCTGCTTCTTAAACTATATATTAAACACTCCCCCACTCCCCCCCCCCCTTTTTTTTCCCAGGTTGCATTTAATTAAATGAACATTATTACAGTCAAATGATAATTATGACATTGCTGAAATTGAAATGCCATATGTTTTTAGAGACCAATTTCCCTAGGTAGCCTAAAATCTTCTTTCTTACTCAGCTGAACCTGAAAGTTGATGTGCCTCAGGGAAAAGGAAGGTACAGTGAATTTTACAGTCCAGTGTTGAAAAGCAAACATTTTTCAGAAAACAGCTCCCTATGTATTCCCCCTTAGTTCTCCAAAAGGATATTAAAGCAAAACTAGTACTTAGCATTGTCAAAAACTATCCCCTGTGTACTCTTGTGACTTCAACAGCATTGAAGAATTTGCTCTTTGAGCATCCTGTGTCTAAACATCTGCTGTACCCCTCTGGAGAAGCAAAACAACACAGGACAAAAGGTTGAGGTCCACAGCTGCTTGTTTAAGCAACAATGTGCCAGAGGCATTACACTTTGCAGCAGCAGATTAGTTTAGAGAACTTCTATCCAGACCACCTCCAGGGGTCTCTTCCACTGTGACTGCAATATTGCAGATTATTACTGTTGTCAAGGGATCTGTGATAGGTCTTAGGGAGAGAGCTAAACAGGAATATGAGATGCAGCAGAAGCTCCTGTTCCCTGCATATCTCCCTTTGCCACTCAAGCTTGATCAAACTTTCATAAGCCTCCATTGCCCCCTTCCTTCATTCCTTCCTTCCTTCTGCTACATGGGTGTTGTGGTCAGGGATACAGACTCTCAACAGAGGGAGAACAGATCTTTTGCTCTTCATTGCTCTGTGCAGCTCTATGACATTTCTAGCCACCAGAAGCAAGCTGCAAGGAAGGCACCCTGAATCCCACGGTCCTGCAACACAGCAAGCGCTCAGAAGAGCCATCGCAACTGTCCTGAGCAAAATACGCTGCCCACTGATCACCAGATTCCCCTCCTCAGCAGTTTGCCACCAAAGTTGCCCAGAAAAGCAAACCCATTGCTAGAGCCTTGAACAGTACTACCACTGCACAAGCCCACCAGTTACCTTATGATGAACTGCAAATGCAGGGCAAGTTGCCCTGCCAGGAAGATGACACACAGCTCCTGGCCAAACTGTGCTTCCAGAGCTCATCTGTGGTGGCACAGCCAAAGACAGGTCAATAAGTCTTGCTCAGTGGTACTACTGGGGGACACCAACCCTTGAGCCATCCCTGCCATAACAGCAAAGAAAATTGAGCCTCAATGCATCTGACTTGTCTACAGCTGAGGGAAAAGAGTTTAATTTTTGTGCAGGGAGTTTGTCTCTCCCTATGACATTGAAATCCACAGGCTGAGGAATAGTAAATCTGCGTGGGAAATTGCTTAAAAACATGAGCTTCTCCATCAAGGGTGCACACATTTTTCCTGCTGTTTAACACTGAAGACTGATATTTTTTACTGGATTTTTCCCTGGATTAATTTTTCTGAGTTTGGTTATCAGGATTTGCTCGCATTAGCCTTATAACAACAGCTGTGTGTTACTGCTACTCTTCAAAAAAATGATGACAGAATTTGCTACAAAAATATATTTGATTTCACACATCTGGAAGCTGGTGTGAAATTCACTTTTGATATAGATACAGACTGGTTTGAGGTGTTCAACATTGTTCTCTAATGTGCTGAATTACAGTCTGACTGATCTGTAGTTCCTTGTGTTCTTTTATTTTTTCTCCTTCTCCTCCTTAAATCCAGTATCTGACTTTGGTCCTCTCTCATCCTCCATAAACTCTTAAGGGTAATGACTAATAAGGTCTGAGGTTACTGAAGGAACTGCTTGATATCCAGGTGATCTGAAAATACCTCAGTAGTCTCCCATCATCACAGAGGATTTCATCACGGGTGGTAAATACATTGGTCATCTGACCCAAAATAAACATTTTATAAAAGATTGGAGCAAAGCATAGATCAGTATTTTAGGTGTTTTGTTATTAGCTCTTATTAGCTGAATAGTGGGTCAACTATTCCCACAGTCTCTTTCAAGAAGCAGGGGGTGAAAATAAAATTATTGAGAAGTACATAAGTGCATTATAGTTTTATTTCTTCTTGTGCCTTTCTTTCTAATTTTGATCACGCTGTTCTTTATACTCACTGTTATAATGTGACTTAGTTTCTAAATTCTGTGGCATATCATCTTTTTCCATTTTCAAGACATTTACGTCCCACTGTATACTTCCTAATCTTTCTTTCATATTGGGACAGTTTGCACTTCTGCACTAGTGCAAATTTAGTAGTATTCCTTAGGAAACCATCTTTTGTCACAGATAATCTTCTGCTTTCAGGTACGAGATCCAAGGAAGGAGGGAGGAAAGGAATAAAACTCTTCAGAAATTTAAAACTTATCCGGCAGCTTATAAATTTCCAGTTGAATAAATTCATGACCAGTACTGTAAGCATCTCAAGAAAGACCTGTTCAATATATCTAAATGATGGCAGTCACAACACTTTTACAGCATTAGAATGCATAAAGAATAGGGTGATGAATAATTCAGAAAACACAATAATGCCTTTTTATTGATCAATCATACATCTTCACATTGAATTATGTTACCCTGCGTACCCTATCTCATAAAGAATATTGCAGAACTAGAGACAGATTATTCAGACCACAAGTAATCCAAGACAAAGAAGAGTTTCCCCAATTTAGAAAATATGTAGGACTGTTGTCTACAGAAATTAAGCAGATAAGAGAGAACACAGTAAATGCACAAAACATTGATGTTTTAGAAAGACTGCTTAGAATCTTCTGTTTATCTTTTAATTGCAATTAAAGGAATGAAATTCAAAATTAGTAAGTGGAGTATGTTATTTCACACAGCCTCTAGCTAATCTGTGAACACTGTCACAGGAGGCTTTTAAGAACAAGATTTTAACAGGGTGATGAAATGGATCTGTTTTTATATGGTTGTCAAAATGTGTCTGATAATCACCAATAACAACATATGTTGTGAGAAATATTGATCCTATTGTTTCATGACTAATGTCAACGCAAGGCAGTAAATACAGAGATGAGACAAAAATATGAACGTCGTATTATATCATAATGTTTTTTTGCATCTTCCATGGAAACATAATGTGGTGCTTTTGGGGGAGGGTCCATTTTTAAGAGGTATGATATTGGACTAGATGATTCTTTAATCTCATTCAGCTGTGGCAAATGGTGTCCCTAACATTTTAATTCTGAAATATATATATATATACACACATACCGATTTCCTATTTGAATACAGTGCAAGACCGTTGGATCAAAGACTACTGACTCATACAGTACAATCTACATACTCACCCTGCAAAAAGGAAGGTACCTATCTTGTAAAATTATTGTGTTAGTGGGCATTTTATTATGATCGGTACTCCATCTGCAGAAACCACTGAAAGGAAAGTAAAGCACATTGAAAGAAAACTAGCAATGTAATCCTTCAAAATTTAGTACAATAATCCAATCTGTCTGATACATAGAATTAACTAACCTATATAGTTTAATCAGGTTAACCTTACTACAGGACAGAAACATATAAATCTAAAGATAAAATGATTGGTTAAAGTAAATAAATATGTGTAACTACATTCATATCTAAGAAAACCATATTCGTATTTATCTAAAAAGATGGTTTTAGATTTTTTTTTACATGGTTTTGTTTTTGCACTCAGTAGCTATCACAGTTATTTTAAAGGAAACTCCCTCCTGACAGGGACTGCAAATGACTGTGCAGATTAATGGTACAACTCTTCAAAATTCAAGATATGATCCCAGTTCTGAAAATACCTATTTGCCAGATCTATACTGTCTCTGCTGCTCCTGCAGTGGTCCTGCATTTTTTCCTCTCATTCTCCCAAGGTAAATATTCAGCACATTTTGACAGACAAACTCTGTGTGTTCTCTTTAGAGATGGAGTTGGCATTGCTTCCTCTCAGACCTCTGCTGAACTACTACTCAGTGACCTTAGTAAAAATGTGTTAACCACAGATGGTTTCCTGAATCATGTTAAGCAGTAAGAAGTAATGGTTTCCGTTACGTACTTGATAAGAGTGCCCAGCTGACAGCAGAAAGTTGTAAGATTTGGTAATGATCCAGGATCCAAGTTTGGGGAATTCTGCCAAGAGCAGAGAGATGTTCCCAAGATTTTGGAGCAAGCGTTGCTTCTGGAGCAAAGCAGGAGGGACTGAGCTGCTACTTGAGGACAAGAGGCCTCTCTTCACTATGAAATCCAGTGGTGTTAAATGAGTGATAGACACGGGTACTGGAGCTCAGGAGGCTGGATTGGTTTTGTGAAGGGAGGCTTTGGGTGTGTGGACTGAGTCAGGTCCTGGCACTGCGTCACACTTTAAACATAGTGATTGTGGGTTGAAAGCATTGCTTAAGCCTACTGCAGCTACAGCTACGGAAAGAATAAATGTAGCTGTCAAACCCAGCCCAGCCCTTTGCCTTGTTAGTGAGGCCTATTTCACATTGGGAAATGCTCCTCTAGAGAATGTGAGGATTGAGCATTTTTAAAATTTATTTATTTATTATTTTTTTTAGAGAAAAGGCAATGACATTAATCGACAAAATATTCCAACTGCAGAAATTTTCTTCAAACCAGCCAACTGATATAGATTGGAGCACTGCTGATGTGTATTTCGAACAGAAGCTCACAAACAGCTTCTAAATCAAGCTTTCAGATAGATATTTGAGAGCCATCTCATCATCGAGTCTTCATGTGAATATTTCAATTTTTTGAGATCAGGGTCATCTAGAGCAGGTTGCTGAAGACAACGTCCAGTTTAATTCTCCAAGGAAGAAGATTCCATAACTATTCCAGGCAGCCTGTACCAGTGGTCAAATCACCTTTACAGGGAAAAAGATCTTTCTAACAATAATCTGTAGTCTTACGTTTTGCAGCACTGGTAAGAGTCTGTCTCCATCTTCGCCACTCCCAGGTATTTATACACATTGTTAAGACCTCCCTTGAATCTTATTTTCTTTAGGCTAAACTATCCCAGCTTTCTCAGCCTTTCTTCAAACAGGTCCTGCAGTCCTGCAATCAACTTCATGGCCTTATGTTGGACTTGTGCCAGTATGTCCATGTCTCTATTGTGCTGAGAAGCCCAGAACTGGAGTCATCACTCAGATGGGGCCTCACCAGTGTCAAGTAGAGGGCAGGAATCATCTCCCCCAGCCTGCTGGCAACGCTCTTCCTAATGCAGCCCAAGAGCCTGCTTGCTGCCTTTGCCACAAGGCACATTGATGTCATGTTCAACGTGTCCACTAGGACCTGCTTGGTCCTTTTCTTCCCATTTGCTTTCCAAACAATCAGCCACCAGCATATACTGGTGCATGGGATTAATTCTTCCCAGAGCCAGCACCCAGTGTTTCCTTTTATTAAACTTAACGAGATTCATGGGCCAAGTGAAGTCTGTCTGAATTGCACCACAACCTTTTGGCATATCAGCCACTCTTCCCAGCTTTGTATCACCCACACATCCTCCAAAAGCACACTCTGTCCCATCATCTTTGTCATTAATGAAGATACTAAATGGTACTGTACCCAGTGTATGCCACTGGGGTTCATCATTAGTGTTTGACTGCCAGCTTGGTTTTGTGCTATTGATCACAACCTTTTGAGCCTGGCAAGTCAGTAAGCTTTCAAAAGACCTTACTGTCTGCTTTATGTAGCCTGTACTTCATCAACTTTCCTAGGAGGATGCTTTGTGAAACAGCATCAAAAGCCTCACTAATGTCAAGGTAAACAGCATCCACTGCTTTCTGTTCATCCACCAACCCTCATGTTTCATAGTAGAAGGCTGTCAGGTTGGTCAAGCATGACTTCACCTTCATAAATCCATGCTGAATAATTCCAGTCACATTCTTGTCCTTCATATGTTTGGAAATGGATTCCAAGTAGATTTGCTTCATCTCCTTCCCATGGATAGAGGTGAGATGGACTGACCTGTTGTTCCCCAGATCATTCTTCTTGCTATTCTTGAAGGTAGGAATGATGTTTGCTTTCCACCAGTCCTCAGGAACCTTTTTCAATCCCCGTGATCTTTCAAAGATTATAAAATGTGGCCTCAACTGGATATCATTGAGTACAAAATAAAAGAACATCTGATGATCAGATATCAGTAAGGAGTTAAAGGTAGAAGTGAAATCAATATCAGTGTTTCTTTGCCTATTTGACTTGATATTTTTGACAGCACTGTAAATTTGATCAAACATCCTTCCTACGGTCTATCACATCTAGTTGTACATCATACTTAAACTAAGAGTAGAATTTCTTAGCAGCAGGTATCAGGTAATGACTCCCATGTTGTTAAATCCAGCTGGGCATATGGATACGCATCCTAACTTATTATTAGCATTATGATTGTGCTAGAAAGAATTGGTTTGCTAATCCAAACATTTCCTATGTGGTTTTAATTTGTTTTCTTTTTGTTTCTGAGCTTTACATAGGTATGTTTACTGAATATCACTTACATTCATCTAGGTATGAAAAAAAATCCCAAGTTTCTAAAGTACTTTGGGATCCCTAGGAAAGAAACATAGCACACTAATAAAATCTTTGCGATATGCATGAAGTTGAAACATTTTCCATGTTGTTTTTTTTTTTTGTTTGTTTGTTTGTTTGTTTTTTCAACAAGCACTTATCAAAACAGCACTTTTCTGTTCCTTGTCAGTGTCTAGTACATAAATGGCACAAGGTACCTCGGATCTGCATTAAATTGTTGTTTGTTTGCTTGTTTGTTTTAAAAAGTATTTAAACACATCTTTAAATAGTACTGAACAACTGGTAATTTAATTTGTTGTGCACATTTTGCTTCAATATAGCCTTCAATTATAAATATCAATGATTTTTGGTTTAATAGACATTTATAACTTACATGGCCATATTAAACATTTTTATGGCATGTTAAAATGCAGTGTTAGTTCTCTCAGCCATAAGAAAGCATTCAGTAAATAAATCTTCTAGTTTAAATACAGAGTAACCTTGAACATAAACTTTATGCCAATACTGTCAGTCTCATGTTTCTCAGATGCATGTTTTTTGGTCATATAAGTTATTTACATCATTACTGTGAAACCACTCATGCTTGCTTGAAACAACCACTTAATGAACTACTCTAGGAGTTATGCTGTTTAGGTGGTGAAGGTTGTGATCACATTGTTGTCTACTATATTAAATTATATATATATTATATATAGTAGTAGCTATCATAACATTAGTCTGCACTATCTCATTCTCACTAAGCACCATCTAGCGTGTTATTGTGTATGTTCATGTATCCACGCCCCACATCTTGATTACTTTGTGTATTTTCCACCTCAAAAAATAATAATAATAAGTACAGATAAAATGGTATGGAAAAGGCTGCTGATGGTAATGGAATAGGATTCTGTTCACAAGAGGACACATCCTTCAATTCTGGTTGAGACTGATGTAGTATGAAAGTTATACAGACAGTGGATAGAAAATGGCCGTTCACTATTTTCTGCATTGCAAAACCAGCAGACACCTGATAAACTATATAGCAAGCTTAAAGAAAATAAGTACTTCTTTTTTAGAACAAAAAAATCCACAACATAATTAAATTGTGGTATTCACTGCCAGTCACTGTTATGGAAACTAAGTATAAATTCATTACAAATGGACTACAAAAAATAAATAAATAAAACAAATAAGTCAAGGAATTATTAATCATAAGATATTAAACAGGATATAAGAGACTGCTCAGGAAGGCACTCTAAACAAATTGATCTGTGGAAACTAAGTAGTTACACCAGAAGGAGTATAATTCTATACATGCTCTGTGCTTACATGCCTTCTCTAATCTTCCCTACTGACCCATCATAAGCAGGACCATGTGCAAGACAGTACAGACTGTCTTATGATTTTTATACTTATGGGAAAAGAGATAAGAATTTATCTTATCAGCACGTTTCATCACTATTGTGTTATTCCTGTATTTTACTATAACAACTTGTTTCATTATAAACTCCCAACTTTTTATAAGCTCCTACCGGTTATGCAGAGTTAAATGAATTTCCATTAAGGTCTTCTTGGTCTGAAGAAAAAGAAAAAAGGAAAACAAAACAAAACAAAACAACAACAACAACAACAACAACAACAAAAAGCTTGATCATGAAACAGTGATATCAATCTAACCATTCACATGATTTCAACTAGCAATACATTTTATTATTATGGCACATTTATTATCACAAGTGTGTGATTATTCAAGAGTTGAATATAGTCAGGCTGGTCATGTACTTATGGTTTCAAGACAATACATCATCTAAACTTCATATGCAGCTAAAGGCAACAAAAGTAACTAAACCAATGTAATATGGAAATATTTTAAGGATACAAAATACAGATAGGCCTATATCAAGTACTAGCTGAAAACAAATTTGCATCTTTGGAAAGGAAATAGAAATTACAGAGGAAGTCACTACATTTACTTTTAAAAATAGGGTAAAAAGAGCCACAGAATGTAGAAATATGAAGACCCAGCATCAGTCTTGTGTTAAGCAGCAAACTCAAAAAAAAGGCAATACACTGATAAAGAAATACAAGAAAATTCTTTCATGACTCAGCAGAGAATACCCAGAGACAACTGAGGCAGTGGTGTAGGACTATTTTGGAAAATTATCAATTTATGGAGGAAAATGTAAGAATTATAAGGTAATCTAATAAAGAACGAAATTAGAAATCTTTGTGTTACAAATGATATTCAATTATAAAACAATTAAGCAAGTACTTTAGAGAGCTCCTTCACAGTGAAGCAGATAAAACAAAACAAAACAAAAACTGGCCATTTTCTAGGCAGCTGAGATATTTCAGGAAGGATAACATTTTTATGTCTAAGTTTAAGTACAAGTACAAATTTCAAAATGTAATCATAATTCCCAGGAGCAAAGCATGAAGTGTTCATAATTGTCAGTCTGAAGTACTAAAAGCAAGAGGAACAAATGTAATGCAAATACTTCATAAAATGATTATGTTGGCTTGTAAATCGGAAAACATCCAAAGGAATGGAGAATGATAACATGCCTAATTTAAAAGAAAAGAAAAGAAAAGAAAAGAAAAGAAAAGAAAAGAAAAGAAAAGAAAAGAAAAGAAAAGAAAAGAAAAGAAAAGAAAAGAAAAGAAAAGAAAAGAAAAGAAAAGAAAAGAAAAGAAAAGAAAAGAAAAGAAAAGAAAAGAAAAGAAAAGAAAAGAAAAGAAAAGGGGGGGGGAGGGGGGAAGGAAAAGTAGGGGGTGGAGGGGTGGGAAAAAAAAAAAAAAAAAAAGAACTATTGCAATGATTCCTGACACAGGCTATGAAATCCTGTTTCTATTGTTGGACTATAGTTGTAAATCTTAAACAGAAGAGATAAACAGTAGTTGTCTGAATCTGTGAAAAGTTGATCCATTTTAAATTAAACATGTTCCACTCACTGACTGCTTGGGGAAAAAAAAAAATAAAATCCATAAAAGCTGCACAAGTATTTTGATTATGAAAGGTCATGGCAATACATTATGAGGTTGTAGGGAGATCAGTACTTGTTTTGCCTGCTATCAATACCTAATTAAGCTAGGAAACTGTTTTTCTGCCACTGCCCCTGAAGTAGCTATGCAAGTGTCCCTTTAATTATGAAATTCACAGGGTTGGTAGGAAATAATGATTTGCATCATTTTTTTCCAAAGACTAATGATTTTTGGTGCTGTAGAAACACAGAGGGTATGGTACAACCTGATGTTTAAAGAAAACCAGGGCTTAAACATATTATACTTTCACAGACCCTATTTGATCTTAACCCTGTTGACTTTATTAGACTAATAGGATTCAGTAGGGAGAACTAGAAAACCTTTTTAGGCACACATGCTTCATTTACAGCAGTTCTCCAGTCTGAATCAAAAGCTGCAGAATTTATCACAGAATCACAGAATCACAGAATTTCTAGGTTGGAAGAGACCTCAAGATCATTGGGTCCAACCTCTGACCTAACACTAACAGTCCCCACTAAACCATATCCCTAAGCTCTACATCTAAACGTCTTTTAAAGACCTTCAGGGATGGTGACTCCACCACTTCCCTGGGCAGCCTGTTCCAATGTCTAACAACCCTTTCGGTAAAGAAGTTCTTCCTAAGATCCAACCTAAAACTCCCCTGGCGCAACTTAAGCCCATTCCCCCTCGTCCTGTCATCAGGCACGTGGGAGAACAGACCAACCCCCACCTCACTACAGCCTCCTTTAAGGTACCTGAATGTTACATGCAGCCTGCAGAAATTGTCCTGAGTTTAAATGAGTTATTTCTTTATATTGTGCATAAGCAAGGTGTGGAACTCTTTATTGAAGGAGGCCATGAATGCTAGATCTTTCCAAGGGTTCAGACAGTAACTTCACAAGGTTGTGGGATGATGGAGGAAATCTGCTGGTGGAATCTACTGAAGGCTGACTGGGGAGTGAGAGGAGGCATCAACACATTTGTCAAATTTCTATCCACCTTGCTACTGTAAACTTATGGCCCTGCCTCTGGTATTTTAAGTTGTTTTTAAGTATAGGTGCAAAAAATTATGTGAAAAGTTTTTGTTCTGAGGTCAGGTCACTACTATCTAGGTTGTCTCAGCTGTAACAGCAAAATTTCTCTGCTGCCAGGTGTGTGTTGCCTGTCCTGTAGTTTTAAGCTTGTTTTATCTATGATGTTAACTAACTTGTTTTAGCTTAAGTTTTGTGTAGTTTTATGCAACTGTGTAGTTCTTCTGTTTATGAAGAAATCATGGCAAGAAATCATGGCAAAGCAAACCTAAGTAACTATAGCATAACTAAGCCTGGTGAATCAGGAAACATGGCACTGAAAAAATAACTCTGGGCAAACCCAAGTCTGCTAATGAACCTTCAGCATCGTAGTCCTCTTTCCAAAAATGCAGGCTGCTGAAAATGTAATGTAACAATTCATTGGAAGGGTGAGAGATTAAAGGGCAGATACTGGTTTGTAGACTTTATTGTATTACTAATGACCTTTAAGAGAATTAAGAGAATTGGATTAAATGGTAGCATTGTTGTAACTGGTCTAAATAACAATAACAACAACAACAACAAACAATAACAATAACAATAACAATAATTGGTTGTTATATTTCATTAGACTGTCACATCATTAGACTACCAGTAAGTTCGTGCCTTGGATCCTCATGTGTATGTGGTCTTGGTTCTCCATCATGAACTTCTGTGGATAATGCTAAGCATTCACTATTGGACACTGTTGGAGACAGGTAACCAGGATCAGATGGACCTCTTATCCTACTCAGCAGGATTTTTATTAAGAGGCTTGGAGGGAATTATCACAACATCATGCCCTAGCTCTTTCCCTAAACCCATTTCAGAGCTTTCTCATCTTGGACAGCAGGAATCTGCATACATTGCAACACTCCTGCTATTATAATTTAGTTTCTAAAGTGTTTCAGAAATCCTGGAGGAAATAGTCATTAGGACTGGTAATAGAAAACAGATATCTTTTAAACAAACAGATCAAGGGATTCAATTTAAGTTTTCAGCCACCCAGTACTCTGATTCAAAGGCCCAGTTTGATTGCTTCCGCCGTATAAAAGTGGTAGCTAAATACAGTAGTAGTACATATGCATCATTTGAAATTGAGCTACAAAACCAGTCTCTTTCTTTCTTGCACTTTTGCTAGAGAATTATCAATTAATTAACTGGTGAATCAGAACAAAAGAACAGTTCTTATTTAACAACTGCAAACCCATCTAGAAGCTGAAAATGATCTGACTTTGAAGCTGACCAGATGACTTCTTGACAGTTAAGAAGAGACTGTGTCATCCAAGAAAATATTGTATCAGATATTCCTTTAATCAGATTTCTATATGGAAATGACATAAGCACAGTTACAACACAACAAGAACAGTCTTTCTTCTATAAAAAAGGAAGACATTGATAATGATGAAAAAAAAAAAAAAGCACAAAAAATATTAGCCTTACCATTATGCCAGCAACTTGTAAGTGTGAAAAAACAGTTAAAGGCAAAACAACTTAAATTACGTAATTACTACTAGAAACTATGATTTAGAAATAAGGTCATTCTTTTATTATTGTTGGGTCAGCTCCTGAGGCTGTCTAAATACTGATAGCTCCAACTGAAATAAGTCCCACAGTTGTCAAAGCTGCTGAAGAACATCACCTTTATGCAGGCTGTTCCCGCGGGGATGCTCAGCATTCCTAGGGATGTGGTCTATAGGACTAATCAGATCAAAAGAAAAGTGACTCTACTTTGTCTTTGTGCTTTCTTTCAGCCATATGGATTTCAGAAAAAAAAGTAAAAAGCCATCTGTATGAATGCTACAAATGGACTTAAGTAACTTCTATATTAAGTATCACTCAATTTATAAACCATCAGAACATTCCTTGGCAAACAGCTTCATTCATTTGGATTCCTATGAAATACTGGAGCATTTTACATGCATGGATGATGCATAAGGCTATTCTGGTTACTGTCTGAGAATATGCTCTTGGTGATCACTGCCATTCATTACAGATTGAAAATGTGGAATTTCCAATGGTAAGGGCACACTCTGAGAACTTTCCAACAGGTGGGATGATAGTGCAAAAGAGAATTGCAGAAAAAGAACATTTGTGAGATGCAAATGCCATGCAAATTAGAGGAACACGGAAATTAAATTGGAAGAAGTAACTGAATCCATTCTTCTGCTTATGTCAAATTCTTTAAATAGATTAGTTAAAAATGCAGAAAAAATTGGGGAAAAAGACATCACCATTTTATAGATATAAAAGCAGAAACACAGTGTAAGCAATATAATCTCTGTTAAAGGAATCATCTGTGTTAGTTCCCTGATAACACTCTCACACTCTTCGCTCTCCCTTCCTCTCATCTCTGACTTAAAGCACATTAACAATGCAGATCATAGAGGATTTGCATTAACTCATGATCCTTCCCTCTCTAACACACTGAAAGTATTTATTACATTATCATTTAGCTAATGTTGTAATAGAAGATTTGCTAAATACCTAATAGTTTAAGGAGCTGCTAAGTGAGCCTGGAATTTATGAAAATGCCAAAGAATTTATTCTGATTATCACTGTATGCTGTCCGACATTGAAAACCAAGGTGAAGGTTTAGTAGCAGATAAATTGTAAGGGTGAGTAAAAGTATAAGTAATATATGATATGGTGCCAGTGGATAAAAAAGACAAGGCTTCCTATAACACAGAGGACCTCTTTACTGCCAGAGGAAATTATGCATGGGAAGGAAGGAACCACAATAAGTATGACCAAGTTTGAAGGTCTTCAGACGCTTTGAATGTTGTCACTGATTCCTGGCTTTGCATGAAAGAAAATTAAAAATAAAGTATGTGATGTCTTCAGCCTGAGAATAAAACTTGTTATTTCGGTTTTCCAGGATACATGAGGATTGAAACCAGAGAGTTTAGCTCAGTCTTAATATTTATCCTGACTGAAATCCCATCTGGGTAAATATATTCTCCTTATAAGACAGTCATTCCTAATTTAAAATATTCACTGCCATTTTTGCCAGAGGTAGCCTTTTCCTCTTCCCTCATCTATAAATAATTGCTTTACTTTGTTTTATTACTGAAAATATTGCTTCACTTTGCTTATACAGGGGATATGATTATCATAACATTGTTACTGTTATTATAAGCAAGACAATAGCATTAATACAATCACAAAGATGAAAAATCAAGTGATGAAAATGCCAGAGCAAAGGCTGAAAGCTTTAGCTGTGCCTCAGGTATTTATCTGTATTCACAAGAAACAGTAACATATAAAGTAATTTGGAGTATCTTACATAACATAACAAACCAATATATGGGGCATACGTTCTCCATCAGTGTGTTGGCTTTACAGACTTGTGATCTACAAAGCATGTCATGTTTAAGAAAAGTTGGAGATTAGCATAATAGCAAAGGAACAGTTAAGCCAGAATTTCAGAAGAAAGCCTTATTATGCTTGGAGCATTTATTCTATCCAAAAAAGTGAGACAGATGTATTGTGTGAATGGTTTGCTAACTTGGAACAGAGAAAAATTAAGTTGTAGACTAGTGCCAAATAACCACATAAGAAGGCATGCAGAAAAAATGTGCAAAGTATCAGGGAAAAGAAAAAAAAGTCAAAATGCACAGCAGTGTGAATTATAGACCAAGAGTCATCCAGTCAGCTGGACTGTAAAAGAGTAACACGTGCAACTTAATGCATGTCAACATGTCATTAACATGTTGACAGAAACAGAATTTTGCCATGAAGTCAGATAGACAAGTGTTGAGAGTTGTATATTACATAGATCATAGGTGGATAGATGATGTAAAGGTTCTGTCTTCCCGGTGTTTTGATATGGCTGCCACTTCTAGGAAAAGGCAGTAAGCTTGAACATTCTTTGGATCAGTACAGCTCATCTCAGGGAAAAAAAAAAAAAAAAAAAAAAAATCATTTTCAGAAGAACATTCCCATGTTTGTGGCTAACAGCTTTAGTTGGAGCCCAAAATGAAGTGGTGCAATTCTAGATTTGCTATAGATTTGTAAAATTGTATCATTTCCGGGAAGTAACTGCTTAGCTTCCAAAAATTGTCATGAAAATTTATAGATTAATTTAATATTGGAGTACATTTCATGTACTGATGGCCCTATTGCTAAGAACAGTGTAGAAAGCAATACTTTTATAATGTTTAAATGGCCCTAAGAAAAGTTATATGCCGCTTCTTGGTCTAGAAGAAATACATAACAAGCAAGACCTAATGATATGTGTAGAGATCAGAGTAAGCACAAGAACAGACATTCAGCAGTGGCATCAAGTTGCCAAGTGTCAGTCCCAGTCAACTATTCTTGGAAGGATGGACCTGGTTTCTCATTCTTGAGTTAGAAAATTTCTGTTCATTCTTCAATTTTGCTTTAACACTAGATTTGTATTGCAGAACATCCATTGTGCTCTCTTTCCACACCCGTCTCTAAAGAAAAAGCAGAAGAAGAGCGAATGAAGTATAAGAAACACACAGTAGGATCTGTAATAAGAAATGAGTTTTTGATTACTTGAGTTGTAAAATCAAAACTAAAGATCTACTGAATATGAAGGGATGCTATGGCATGTCCTGTGGAGAGGCTTAATGGTTATGTATTATTTTTTTCAAGATCAGTTGCAATCAGATGGCTACAAAAATAATTAAAAAAAAAATGAGTCCACCCCTCTAATACAGAGGGAATATCTGGACAGAACAGATGTTTTCAGATCAGCTAGGCCTGATTTAGTTTCATCCTTGGCACTGGATATTGATGATACCGATTTTCTGTCCATGTCAGGGTAACAGACTTTCAAGAAAGAAGAAGGTTGAGTAAGATTGTTAACACCATCTCACATGATATTCTCATATGCAAACCGGGGGGAGGTGGGGGAAGGGGGGTGGGGGAAGAGAGATTAAATTATTATTGAATGAGTGCAGAATTGGTACAGATTATAAATTCTGTACCACGAGACCAATGTTTAAATGAGTGGAGTGATCTAGGAAGATGTTGTACAAGTCTGTCCTAAATCTGTTTCTGTATATTTTCATGCATAGCCTGGGGATGAGGTAAGAGAATAGGTTTATCAGATCTGCAAGTGAGATCAAGTTGGAAGAGGACTCAGGTATATTTGAATGGAAAATAAAACTTAAGAAATTAGAGACATGATATGAAAAAGTAGGATTCTGATAGGAACGGAGAATTACATGGTGCTATGTATAGGTGGGAGTAATCAACTTCACACAGAAAACAAAAATAGCTGCTTTGGTAAAGACAAGTTCTAAAAGTCGTTGTCACAGAACAGGAATCATAATACTTTCTCTCAAGAAGCTATGTGCCCAGCTGGATTTTATAATCAGAAATATAGATACTGCCTGTCTGCTAGTACTGTCTTATGTAGATTTTAAACACATTTCACCAGGTGGTGCTGTTACACATAACCTTCCAAGTCTTGCCCCACTACCTGAGCATGTGGTAGTCTTAGGAAAACATCTGTGGGTTATGCAAAGATGTCTGTAGAGGCAGAATTGGTTTTAACAATCAGCCTTTGGTATAGCAGTAAGGATTCTGGAAAGAGAATTTGGGTAGAAGGCTGGTTGGTAGACTCAATTCCAGGTTGAATAGATGACATGTATGTATACGTTCATGTGTATGTGTTTGTATATATTTCATAAATATACCTGCTTTACTGATTTCTCCTTCTTTCAGTGTTCTGGATGTGGCTCAGCAGATGGGCAACTCAGCCTCAGAGCAGAACTCCATTGTCTATGACAGGTATATATTCAGCTGTAATACATAAACACGTGCTCTCTGTTAACATATTTATTATGAAAAACACAATTAGTATGAATTCATTTAGGGACTATTTTTCCATACACCATAATAAAACAGGCCTTCTGTAGTTCATGGATAGTAAAGTTAAGTTTTAGATTTACGTTAAACCAAACAAACTTTTGGAGACTGTATAATTTTACATGCTATATTTGTAAAGTGTTTATATTTTCTTCTAAACTTTCTCTATTGCTAAAATGAGAAAAATTAAAATATATCAATACAGCCAATCTTTTTAGATGAAATTAAAAATATAACAAGTATACAAATTTTCATTAAAACTATGAAAAAATAAATCGCAGAATAATGTTCTAGGCTAGAAGGGACTTCAGAAGTTCATCTAATGCAAGCAGGTTCATGCTCCAAGCAGGTTCAAGATCAGGTTGTTCGGGGCCATTACCAGGTGGAGATTTAACAACCTCTCTGGGCAACTTGTTTGGGTGCTTTGGGCACTTAACAATCCTGTATAAGTATAATGGAGGGGCATGCCATGTGGCATGTGAGAAGAGACAGAGAGAACTGTGAGAGACTAAGAGACTGAGAGAACTGGATTCTCTTAAGAGAAGAGATAGCAAGGGAGAGATTTTCTTGTTTTCAACTGTCTAATAGGAAGATATAGAGAAAAATAAGCCAGTTTCTGCTACCAATTTAAACTGTGTAGATGGACTTCTTAATTTCTTGATGATACAAGGTAGACCATTAAAGACATTAATGCTATTAGAGTTATTACCTCAACATAAAGAAAACACCTACTCAGAAGTAACCATGTCCCACTATTACCTTACATATTTGTTAATTTCTGAATAGCTTTAGCAATTCCAACACTTTACAATTTGGCCATGGGATAAATTTAACATGGTTTTGTACATGCATATGTGATTTTTCATTTGTCTCCCCCCCCTTTTTTTTTTTCCTTAAGTTATCTAAATACAGCTGAACTAATATACATGGTGGCATTATAACTTTCTGATATTGTATTTTATCACCTTATCAAAATGTTATCTTATTCCATTGGATACAGAGAAAGCAGAATAATATACATCATACTCAAATGTCCATGATTTTAGTTTACGATTGCAATGAATCAAAGTGGTTTAAAAATATTTGTTCTTAATATTGCTTTAGTTGTATATTAATAACACAGATTTTTGTCCCATATTTTAGCCCAATTCCACAGATTTGTTAATTTATGTGAGCTGTATGACTAAGGACTTCTGAACTGTCTCCAGGCATTTTGGTAACACTAGAAAGGAGTGGAACTCTTTTCCCACATTTGGAGGTTTTTTATAATTGTTTAGTTCTGTGAATTGTTGCACTGTTTTGATAATATCATAATATCATTTTGTGTTATGATCGGTCTCTTATTTGAACTCTTGTATTTTTATCTCTAAATATGCATATATAAATAAATATTTGAGGACACGCAACAATTCAGGCTGGAAGAACAGCCATTGAGGTAGTGCAAGCTGTCAAAGAGGTTTCAAGAATTCAATAGGTTGAATGTGTTAAGGACCAGATGATGGAGAGAAGAGGGAGAATATGTCCTTACAGGCAAAAAAGATCCTGCATTTCAGAGGCAACATGAAGCACTCTGCTGAGGTTGGAATGGAGACAGCCTAACAATGGTTTTATGCAAATTGGAAGGCAGAAGAAATTTGTACATCATTCAAATCCTGGAAAACCTCACTGAAATGCACCTGCTGTTTCTGGACAGTCTCACATTATGCAAAATAGGAATTAATTTCCTATGATGGTCAATGTCACCAGAATAGCCTAGATCTGTGTTTTGTTTTGTTTTGTTTTGTTTTGTTTTTGGGGGGGAGTTGTTTTTTATTTGTTTGTTTTTGTTTTCTTTGTATTCATGTTTTTTGTTTTGAGGGTATTTATTTATTTTGACATTATTTGTCTGATCTTTTGACAAATATTAAGACAACCTAGAGAGCTGACAGATTGACATATGGTTTATAAGACCTCTAAGAAAGTTTCACAAAACATGTTACTGCTTTTGATAGACTTGCAATCTACACCTGAGATTAAGCATGTCATAGAACAGAAACAGTAGATACTAACTATTAACTCTGCTTCAAAGATTTGAGGAAGGTGAATGCATTCTAAAAATATATAGCTCTTTACACAGAGACTGGTGTTTATAGTAGCTTAAATCTAGAGCTGTTAGATGAAAGCATAACATCAAAGGAGTTCATGATGGCAATTCCCACTTGGTTTAGAGCTGACTTTGCCATAAAAGCAATAAACATATGGAAATAATTATCCAGCTGAATAACTGGGAAATATTTGCAAGCTTCCAAGCAGATAAATCTTGCCCTAAAAAACACACTGCTCTTAATGTGTTGTAGCACTTTTGTTATGACACTGCCCACGAAAGACAGTAGTTTCAAATTCTGACCTCTGCCTTGCCCTTCCTTGACTTCTCTTTTTCCAAGCTATGACTGCAGCTTCCAGGTTCAAGTCATCACACTGCTCATTTCCACTTTCAGGTTGGTTCAGTGTGAATCTGGCACTTTCCTGGGGAGGGGAGACTGCAATAAAAATTAATTCTGTTGGCTACAATACCTCTCCCAAGTGCAATTATTTTTAAAAGAGGAAGAGAGAATTTCCATGCTTGAGACAGCATTTCTTCTGAGGTTTGTAATTATGCAGTATCTGCTTAGCTTACAAATCATCTGTTTTGCTTTGTATTGCTCAAGTATATTTGCTCAAGTATTGCTTTGTCAATGACTAAAAATAATGCTTTTAAAATAACTTCAGCTACTGTTTCAGAAGTAATATTATTTGTTACTTTAAGAAAAAAAAAAAAAAAAAAAAAAAGATAATAACAAATTAGTATCAAACAAATACCACTGTAAGTCTATGCAATAACAACAACAACCGGTGTCATCATCCCATACTCCTGCCTTGCATGTGTAGTTGTACTAATACTAATACTTATTATTAAAATCCATAACACTACTATTTGAATTTTTTGTTTGTTTGTTTGTTTGTTTGTTTGTTTTCTGGGTGAGAACCCTTTTTGTCTGGTAAATATGTGCAATTTTGGGCTTTTAAACCATTGACCAATTCAGAGGTCCCCAAATCAACCCCTTACAGAAGTTAAGCAAAATCAAAAATTACAATTTAAATTTTTTTAAATGAGGTCACAGACCTGCAGACATGTATCCTTTTATTTACTCACATGAGAAATTTCACTCAATTTATCAGAATTATTCACAGCATTGACATGAAGCATGCACATGGGAATGAATAGTATAGTCTTTCTAGACTCCTTCCAGTTCTGATTTCTAAGGTTTAATTCAAATATCTGATTTTTAATATCTTTAATATCTTTAGTATCTCCTCAGTAGCTTGACCATCTGGGAAATATCTAAAGGAAACAAATTTTAGTTGTTGAGGAGCTGCATCTGGAAGTAGAGTTATGTCATTGCTTTAAAATGAAAAAGGGTCAACAGACATTTAGTTATTACAATGTTTATCTTCAATCAACAAAATGTTCAGTTAGCTATCATTAACTCTTAAGTATAAAAATTAATTGCTGAAATTAATCCCTAATACATTCTTCAGTCTTTCTTCTACAAAATGACAGTGTTTTTTTTTTCCTTATTTCATTTGCAGCTGTTCTAGAAACAGTAAAATAGTATAGAGAACAAGTATACTGAGGTCCTAACTGAAAAATTATGTTTTTATCTAAGATGAAGGGCCTTTTTTCTCCTATGGCATGCCATCCACAGACAAAGGATCAAAGAATATCATGTCCCATGTCCCACATATACCCTATTGTGCTGACAGCATAGGATACAGAAGATACAAACCTCATCACAGTTTGACTTTGAGCATGTGAACATGTGTATTACGGACACTTTGTTTATCATTATAGTGGGATAATAATGCATGTGCACTTGCTAGTTTGTATTAAAGGCGATGAGCTTTTGCCTCAGTGGCTCTATCTGGTCAAGTGCTATTAAAAGCTGTTCATTATAGTAAGGCCATGGTCACATTTTCTGGGAGCAAGAAACTATTCACACAGAAAAATAATCAATAATCAACAATCAGTAATCAATAATCAAATTCGTGTCAGTATGATCCAATCAACAACCTAATGCCCTTGATAGCAACCTACTTAAGAACTTAGGGGAGAACTTAAGTTTCAGAACTTAGGGAAGATCATAGGAAATGTCTGAGGACACATGGGGACTAAGTTTATAGATGTCCAAATGAAGATGGACTTGCCTAAGTATTGCCTACTCTGAGGGCACCCTTAAAGCACATCCATGCATATGTTAAGAATGGCGAGTAGACCTCAGACTGTGTCCTGACACTCTTGATATATGACTGATTCCTGATGCAAAATCTGCTAGAAAATGATAAGAAGATAACTACAAGCTCTTCAAATGATTTTATAGATTCTCCCTTTGCAATGCTGCTTAACCTATTTCATGAAGGCCGTCATCTTCCTCTTGAGCATCTTCTTCTTTAAGCTAGGATTTCCCAATTTGCTTAACCTTTTCAGATTACATATACCACACATTAGCTTCTTTCCATTTTTATCATCTGAGCTTCCATTAATTACTTTACATGTTTTTTTGAAAACATACCTTTTCTAACAGAACACAGTGCACCAGTTTTCCCTTACTATGTACTACATAGCAGTTAGTTAATGTCTGTTTATACTTCCCAGCTTGATGTTTATCTCTCTTCACAGTATCCTGACACTGCTGTTTCACAGTGTTTCATCATCCTCTATAACCTCCTATATGTTTTTCTGCATAAATGCTAGAAACCCACTTCCACTGATACCGTCCTTATGTTGTTGATTATTCCTGCATGGGATTTCTTCTCACTTGTTTCTGCTGAATTTCATTTTTTCATACCTTTCTCAAAGTCATTTTTAATTTTTTTTCCTTTCAAAATCTTAACTGAAGTCAAAGTATGCAAATTCTGTATCATTTCCTCTGTCCAAATAGAGAAATAAGTAGTGGACTTCTGCAAAGGAGATTCTAATTAGATATTCAGAAAATATCTCAACTGCTAAGAACAGCAGAAGAGTGGGATAGTGTGGGTGTGAAATCTTAATCGCTAAAGGTCTTTCAGATCAGGATCGACAGGCGTCTGTCAGGAATGACATAAGTACAAGTACAAAAGTACTTTATTCCAGTAATGGAATAGCTGAGGTTCCTTACAATGATTCTCTGCACAGAGGAAAACTACAATTCTCTCTAACCACATGAGGCTGCAGAACAATTCTCCCACGGAGCATGTGAAAGAAGTCTCAATTAAAGAACAAAAGCTACATTTTCATCATATTTGTCTGTATGGGTCCGTCAAAACTAGCTCCTAGGGACTCCTCAGGAATCTGAGGCATCAAGTGTTTGGAAATGTACATATACATAGACAGAAGCTATTCACTGAATCACTTTGAACCATGACTTCTATAAAAAGGCAAGCATCAGAAATGATCTTCCATAAAGGGTGATTTTTCTTTTTTCACATGAGATGCTATTAAGTAATATATATATATATATATAGTTAAAACCACTTAAATGAGGTTCAAAAGTTTCCTCCCACTTCTGGAGAAATGCAATATATACCTCTCTGTGTGTATCCCCTCTCAAACTTTGTCTTAGAGTCTTAGCTGCACTTCAAAAGTGGCAGAAAGCTTCAAGTCACCAGTTTTCATTGTGATATTCCCTAGGGAGTAAGAGTAAAATAAACTTAACACTTCATATGGTAACTACCATGCAGAAACTAAGATGTGGGTCAAATTCAGCAGGGTATGTAGAAAGTGACAGCTGTTTGTCATCTACAATTGGTAACTCTTCAAGTTCTGCACTTCATTATTATTCTCTGATTTCCGGAAAATAGCTTTGAGCTTTTGAAAACAATACTTCAGAACCTGCAAACCTATTTTAAGCAAAGTTACCCAAGGGGTCCAGAATTCAATGTCCATTTTGCAACCACTCATTTCTCCTCTGCAGTCCTCATTTCACTCTAGCAAAAGGGATCTTTTTATATGGTTAGTTCTTGCAACAGTGTGAAATGTGCAAATGCAAGCAAGAAACAGCATAAGCCTGGCAGTATGTAACAAAATGTTAACAACGTTTTAGCCAATTTGGACATGATATAATAACAGCTAAAATAATAGTGAAATTATTGTAAATATCTATGCAGGGAAAAAAATAAAATAAATAAATAACTGCATTCTTTGGTCCTTTTTCCTGGGATTTCACATGCAGAGATTCTTCCCCGTAAACTGTGGAGCAAGGAAGACATACCAAAGGCCAAAGGAATCTTGGATGCAAATTCATAAAGTTCTGAGGAAACATGCTTTGTTAAAACTACAGCTTTTAATAGCTACTAATGTAAGTGAAGTACAATACTGAACTCCAAAATAATAGGTACAAAATGGGAACTTATTCATCTTACAAATTCTATCAAAAGATTGTTTTCTTTTACTTTAAAATAATTGATTCCCAAACATATGATTAAGATCAGCCAGAAGAATTGCATGCAATTTTGTTGCAGAAGAGCCAAACTGCATACTGTAGAACTACACTGGAAATAGATTAACACGCAGAGGAAAGCAAGACTCTACAATAAATCTAAGTTTTGAAATTAGGTTCTCTTCAGGTTATTGGAGATAGTGCAACTGCCCAAGCTGTATTTAAATCCTCAGGCCATTTTCCTAAGAGGAGTGTAATGTTATTATATAATTTACATGACAACTAATGTCCATTTATATGAGCAGTTTAATATACAAACCAAGAATGGTTGTTTTACTTCTGAAGCTAAATTCTAAACAAGTACAAATGCTGTTTTTTTTCCAGTTGCAGCTAGGATTTGTAAATTGTGCTCTACAAGCTCCTCTTCCTGATCTAAAGGAGGAAGTGCCGCCACACACACAATATGCTGTGGGAAGTCTTGGAAGTCTTGTTGGAAGTCACTGGCAAGCTGGACTGAACAAATGGCTATATGTGGTATCAACAACAACAGTATATACTGCTCCTCTTCCCATCCTGCTGCCCTGCAATATTCTGCTTGAGCTGCAGGCTCAAGACAGCCTCATAGTGTCTCAGCTCAGCTGCTCTCTTGCATGTGAGAGGTTAACTTAAAAACAAGAAGATAAAAACTACCATAAGGAGATCTGTCAAAAGACCAATGGTGTACAATAAATGACATATTACACATGATCAAGGAGACCTAAGTGAACAAAACTACTTTGAAGAAGAGTGCCTGCTGAGTGAAAGAGGGTTGGGAGGTACAAGAAATGCAGTAAGACAGATATAAGAAATAATGTAATAGGTAAAACACATATTAGGAAACACAGTTTGCTCTTAAGAACTTAAAGGTGAAAGAACCTGAATAACTTATCAACTTGTTCTTGCTGCCAAATTGAAAAATCACTGGCATTGAATTCTTGAGCATAAGCCCAGGCTCACCAGACCCGTGATTCTAAAGAAGGATGCCTACAAAAGGCATACTGAGCCAGCCACCAGAAATCACATCGTCACTGCAAGACAGACAATTTCTGATGACCTTAACTGCAGCTAGCTGCAGGTAGTGAACTACACAGAATTAGCTTGGTTAGATGCTTCTACAAAGACTGGTTTTTAACCTGGAAATAGATACTGAATAGGTTTGCGTGTAACCACATCTTGCTGCAAAGTCATCCTTCTTTCCATTGCCTGTTCCTGCCTCAGAGCACTTGTAGAAAATACAGAAGTCATAGAAAAAAAATGACTTAGGATAGTTAAGCCATCTCATAGACGAGAACAACCATTTTCATAATGAAAGACTAAATGTGTCTGGTTGCCATAGCAGAACAAACACTGGCTATTAAAAGCTGATACATTTTGCCCATTAGAGCAAATCTTTTCATAGCATAGCACAAGGCAGATTGGAAATCCACAACATGTGGAAAGTTGAAAAGCCAGCAGATAGCTAACTGCACAGGATGGACCTGTTAGAGCGGGACCACAGGAGGGCCACAAAGATGATCAGAGGGCTGGAGTATCTCTCCTGAGAAGACAAGCTGAGAAAGTTGGGATGTTCAGCCTGGAGAAGAGAAGGCTCCAGGGAGACCTTCCATTACCTAAAGGGGGCCTACAGGAATGGTGGGGAGGGACTCTGTGTCAGGGAGCGGAGTGATATTACAAGGGTTAATGGATTTAAGCTAAAAGAGAGTAGGTTTAGATTAGATACAGGGAGGAAATTCTTTACTCAGAGGGTGGTGAGACACAGGAGCAGGTTGCCCAGAGAAGCTGTGGAAGCCCTCCCCATCCCTGGAGATGTTCAAGATCAGGCTGGATGGGGCTTTGAGCAACCTGGTCTGGTGGGAGGTGTCCCTGCCCATGGCAGGGAGGTGGAATGAGTGATCTTTAAGGTCCTTCCAAGCCAAGCCACTCTGATTCTATGATCTAACCTCACTACAAGAAGCTTCCTTTTGTTTTTCTCTCTTTTCTTCTCCAAAAACTTAAGATGTTTACAGTTAACAATGTTTACTTTGATGAATGTGGATCACTGTGATCACAGTACTCTGGAGGATATGAATAACTACTTTTTATCTTACTGTACTTAGGCTAAAGAATGATTTTAGCTGTGTCATAGTAGGGCAATCCTGACAGAAGGGTATAGTGATTCCACAAATCTGGACACTGCAGAAAGCTTTTTTTTTTTCCTGAAATTCAGCAAGTGTTTTCCAACAGAAAATGTGCTTTCCAGGTGGGAAGGTGATGTCACAGGTGCCCCTGAAGGAGAATATCAATCCCTGAGATCCCAAGGATCCCCATCCCTACTCAAAACCCATATTTTCCAAACAGCTGTTTGAGTAACCCATACTTCAGTCAATTCAAACTTTAATTGAACTGTGATGTATTGCTGGGAAAAATACTGCAAGTATCATTGTTCAGGAACTATGGATATGAGATTTTTACTGGTAGTATGAATGTTCATTAACTAGCTGGGGAGAATTAAGTAACTGTGAAAGACTGCTAAATTAAATGAATTCAAGTAAAAGGAAGTATTACTCACAGGCCTACAAGCATCTGCCTTAGATGAAACAGGCATCAAATACTGGAAGCAGCAAAGTTTTCTTCCACTGTTGAAAGAAATTATCTTAAGCCTTTAAATTCAAGAGCTAAAATAAATGTATTGTTTTGGCTATAGTTAAATAATATGAGACCCCACAGGACAAACAGATGAGATAATTCTGAATAAACAGAGGAAGCCTAATAAATTAATTGTATGCAGCAGCATGAAGGAGTTATTTTAATGGATTTTGGAAGAGGTTTTGTTTAGAGCAGTGAGTGATGAAGATGTATTTGAGCTGTGAAGATGCATTTACTGCTATGTCCATGTAGCTGGGGACGAAAAAAGTACAGATGAGCTGTAACCACCCTACAGTGAAGAGACTGTATAACACAGAGCATATATTTTTCTCATAAGCTATTGTGTTTTGTTTTTTTTTTTCTATTAAGCAAAAATAAAGAATTGGGAAAATACATACCTCTTAAAAATGTACAAAGTCTCAACAAATGCATTAACTGAAGTCAATTAAAAGTTGCAGAAATGCTACAAATATTAAATACCAAAATACTCCATAGAGCTGTTCTGTATCTTCTCTCAAATGTCAAAGAAAATACATAAGGAAAATACAGCGGAAAAATATTTAAAAGAGATGTTCTTCTTATTCAGCATCAAAAGCCAAAGGCCTTTGTTCTTCCTGGGCATAGTCTGGTAACTTCTGTGGAGTGGTGTATCATGTACTCTTATTAAAATAACCTCACCCTGCACAGAGATATTCCAAGCATTATAGCATCATGGCACAACATCATTTTTTTCACTTGTTTCTCTTTAAGTATTGCCATAAAAGAGAGAAATATTTATACGTACTACAAACCATCAGCTTCTGTTTCGGCCACCGATAAATTCCTTTAGAGTAGTGAAAGGTTGTATAGGTGTTCTGAATAAGACTCAAACCAAAACCATCTTTCATTTCCCTTAGGAGTTTCTAAAAGGACAGATGGTTTGCCACTCATCAGCTGTGAAGTTCTGTATTTTTAGGTATGGTAAACAAAATTATAGAGGAGTGTGCATACAAAGACAAAAAGGTAGAAGCTAGAGGTCATGATTTCAGAAGGGCTTGGAAGAGAAAGGAGACAAAAATACAGGTTGTTTCTTCTCTCATTATAGCAGAATTTTAACTTCAGAAAAACAAATTTTCCTATTGCCTTTCTCCCCTCCCATTTTTTTCCCTCTCCAAGTATCTAAACAAGTCACACATGCAAAAACAGCAATGCTCACTGTGCATTATTATTTTCAATCCCATCCCCCTGGTTTCTCCTGGGAGTGTGCCTAGGTATGGGGAAAAAGTCATATTTCACTTTCTGTAAATTTTTCAGAAGTTTATTTCTATGATACATTATTTTCTTCCTTACTTAAAGGCTGAACTAAGATTAGAACACCATCAAACAGAAGTTAAGGTGTTCTTCCAATGAATTTCACTCCACCGGGAAACAACATGAAGGTAGAATATTGATTTTTATATACAGTCTGCGAGTTTCATGTTTCATAAGTGATAATATTTAAAAGGAATTTATTTTGTAAAAGATTTAAGAATGTTATCCTGAAATTTCTCAAGGACTATTCAGATGACTGAAAAATTTTTGCAAATTTCTCTTCTGCGTTTTTCTCCCCTAATCAGGAAGAAAAACTTGTTTCTTCATCACATACACTATAATAGCTGTCAAATTTAATTGAGCACCACTGCTTCTGATAATCTGCAGAACACAATATAATATTTTGATCAGAATATTAAGGATTCCAAAAAAGTATTTTGTACCCTTTCCCTTTTCTTTGTAAATTAACTTCATAGCATGAAAAAGAAAAACAGCTTACTTGGAGTGTGAATATGTGTGCTGCAGTTATGAATGCATGTTGCTGGAAGACCTTAATGCAAGTTAAGCAAGCAGTCATAAGTCAAATCTGGAGAAGCCTGCAGTCTGTGAGTAAGGCATACTGATTAATTATTCTGATTTTCCTTACTCACATTTCGGGGATGTAGCTGCCATTTACGGATGATAGATGAGTTATCAGACTGTTATTTAAATGTTTTTGTTTTTTAACTTCTGCTATTTCTAAATAAAAACATTTAACTTCACATGTATCACATGTATCATGTGAGCTTCACATAGTCTAAAGACTTCTGTATATCAATAACACGGCCTAATTCTTAACAGACCTCATTACGTAGTTAGCAAATCATTTGTACAAATCCAAAGAGGAAATGATATAGTCTTGCCATTCCCTCTTTCTGAAAGCTTTGGTTCTTGCACTGCTTTCTGCCTCCTTTAGTACTAACTTGCAATGAACACAACTCAAATATCATATGAAGAAGTGAACATGCTCCCTTTCCTACCACTGGACTGCAAAATAACAGAAGTGAAATGCCACATATTGGATGAACCAGAACAATACAAGCACATTGTCTGGAATCCATGAGAAAGGACGTGACTGAAGTGGTGCTAGTCTGGCATTTAACTCCCTTGACCATTTTCATACATTTTCTTCTGCTGGTTTGGACAGACTCACACTCTTTCCTAAACTTTCAACAGATGTATTCAAGACTGAAGAAACTCAACAGCCAAATGGTCTTGGATAATCTCATACTCCTAAGCAGAGCAGACTCCCATTGTTTTCACAAAGAACTCTGGGAACATATGCTGTCCATTTCCCAAATATTACTACCATTTTGCAGAAAAATGCTGAAACCATGGGAAACTGTGGCTGCTGACACCAACTCCAACAGGCAGTTTATGTGATATATGGGCAGCTGCAAAACTGATGTTTGTTTCAGCTGATTGTCTTAAAGGAAAGCTGTGAAGTAAGGATGAAACAGGAAAAGGAATGGAAAGTAGTACAGGCTTATGAAAAAAGCATACAAGCCCTGAATAGATCTTCCACAGCTATAGACCTGTGGCAATATGTAGCCTGTGTGATTTGCACACTTACTTGCAACTCCTTACTGCCTATGACACAGCCCTGCCACCTGAGGATGCCTTTGGAACAGATGGAGTTGATCTTGGTTCAGGACAACCTTCGACAGGCTCTCTTCATCCTGTTTTTAAAGATTTTAAAGGCTTTGAAGTCTATTTTTAAAGATAAATGATGAACTGACCAAGTGCTAGCAAATAAAAAAATACTGTCTTCACAACCTAAGACTTGCCTCTCCCGTTGGAGACACATTTTCTTCTTGAAACATGGAACAGCAGCTGATAAAGTGCATACAAGATCATTACTGACTTGATTTTTCTATTATATGTTTCAGCTGCTCGAACAACTGCTCTGAGAGAAACATATCTAGCTTTTGTTCCTCTTGTTCTGAGATATAATCAAATCTTCCCACATTTTAAACTGCCTTTCCTTATGTTTTACTGTCTTCTGAGCTCTGGTGCCCCTTCGTTCATGCAAAAGCAGCCCGTGCTTCACATTCATCTTTTCAGTTTGGCTCTCAGTCTGAAATTGTCAAACTTCTGTGGAAATGAACAAAAAAGTTTGCAGTAAGTTGTCATTGTCTACCTCTTTTACTTTTCCAGAGAACTTCAAAAATGCTTCATTGTCAAATCATTCACTAATTTTGCCTTAGTATCCACTTTGCAGGGAGGCTCAGGGGTGACCTTATCGCTCTTTTTAGGTACCTCAAGGGAGGCTGTAGCGAGGTGGGGGTTGGCCTGTTCTCCCACGTGCCTGGTGACAGGACGAGGGGGAATGGGCTTAAGTTGAGCCAGGGGAGTTTTAGGTTAGATGTTAGGAAGAACTTCTTCACTGAAAGGGTTGTGAGGCATTGGAACAGGCTGCCCAGGGAAGTGGTGGAGTCACCATCCCTGGAAGTCTTCAAAAGACGTTTAGATGTAGAGCTTAGGGATATGGTTTAGTGGAGGGCTGTTAGCGTTAGGTTGGAGGTTGGACTCGATGACCTTGAGGTCTCTTCCAACCTAGAAAATTCTGTGATTCTGTGATTCTGATTCTGTGAGCTACATTTTGTACCTTGTAATTTGACTTCAGTTTCTTTTAAATGTGCTCCAAGTGTTTGCCATGCCACTCTGGCTCAGGCTGCTCCAAGTCATCTTCTGCCATTGGCCATTCATTCTTCATCCCAGCTCTCACAGTTGTCACAGTGTGACATTTCAGTTCTTTAATAAAAATATTTGAAAGAATAACTGCATAGGAAATGTTCTTGACATTGATAGAAATAATCTTATGATAATAATATTATTACTTTGAACTATAAGAAAATTAGAGCTGTTAAGTTATAATTATAAATGGCATTTAAAATAAACTTATAACTAATAAAATAGTGTTAATGGTAATAGTAGAGGTAATATCAATTGTATAAGCAACCAATTAATGATATAAGTAGAATGAATTAATGCTTATGATAGCAGTATGAATTCTAATATTTCCTGGCTTTGCTGTGGTAATAATTCTTTACTAGGTATTACTTGATTCCAGACTTCAGAGCTTAGTATGTTCTATTAAAGCTGCTGCAGCCATGAAGAAAAAGTATTTTGACTCCTCCCTCCTGCAGATGTCATCCTTCTTTCCCCTCAGTGATAGGCCAATCTTTTTTTTCAAATGCTATGACTGACAATAACTGCCTATAACCAGTGTGATAGCATTATACGAATTTTACCTTCCACCCTAGGTGACTGATGTGTAATTCCAGAATTGCCTTCATGAGGGTGTAGAAATGCTCCTGAATGAGACGGTTAATACGACATTTTCAACTTTTTTTTTTTTCCAGTTTACAAGCTATGCTTCTCTGTTAAAGACTAATTTATCGCCTAGGACTATGTACACTTATGAAATCAGGCACCATTCAAGCTCAGAAGGCTCCTCAGAAATGCAGGGAAACTCCATGGTTCAAGTCCCTCCGAAGTAACAGGCTGCCAGGGAGTGGTTGCCATCCTTGGAGGTATTTAAGAGATGTGTGTATGTGGCACATAGGAACATGGTTTAGTGTGAGCTTGGTAGTGTTAGGTGTTGGTTGGACTTTGTGGATCTTACAGGTCTTTCCCAATATAAATGATTCTATGATTCTATGATTATGTAACTATTAAAGTGTTTAAAAATTATAATAAACTAATCTGTAATTCTATCAACTCCACAGCAGTCTATTTCAACGTTTTACCAGGCTGTCCATACAGTAGTGTTCTCATATTCCTCACCCTGTGTTTTCTCAAAGTAGACCTCTACCTTTACATAACTAAAGACCCAGGAAGCTCTAGGTTCTATATATTTTCACGGGCAGGGCTTATTCATAACCTATAACCACAGCCAACTTTGTTGAAATACCTTGCTTATATTTTAAATTTACAGAAAATAGCAATGAAAGATCATTGGCAGCTTCAGTTTGGATTATTGTTCTTAGGTGCTGCAAAATAAAGCTCTTACCATGCTGAAGATGAAAGGTAACATTTCAAGAGCATTCAACACCTCTTAAGAAGCAGTGAGACTTCATCTCCTTTGAACATGCTGCTTTTCATCACAGACTGCTATTTGGGTTTGATACACTACCCTGCCCACTCTGTTACATTGAATTACTACATTGTTCCATCTGGGGAGGCATTAAATTACTACCTGTGAATCAATCAAAACTCAAGCAACTATCCATTTGATTTTGCTGAGCAAATAGAACCAAAACAGTTTCCATACCTCATATTGGAAGTTTTCTTGATTTTTCACAACAAATGAAGATTTTTTTTCTTTGGGAAGAAAGAAAAATGTTATAAAGACACATCTGTTCAGGATCACGTTGGGTTAGAAACTGCCTGGATAGCCGGGCCCAAAGAGTCGTGATAAATGGAGTCAAATCCAGTTGGAGGCCAGTCACTAATGGCGTTCCCCAGGGCTTGGTGCTGGGGCTGGTCCTCTTTAATATATTCATCGATGATCTCGATGAGGGCATTGAGTGCACCCTCAGTAAGTTCACAGATGATACCAAGTTAGGTGCGTGTGTCAATCTGCTTGAGGGTAGGAAGGCTCTGCAGGAGGATCTGGATAGGCTGCACCGATGGGCTGAGGTCAACTGCATGAAGTTCAACAAGGCCAAGTGCCGGGTCCTGCACCTGGGGTGCAATAACCCCAAGCAGAGCTACAGCCTGGGAGATGAGTGGTTGGAAAGCTGCCTAGCAGAGAAGGACCTGGGAGTGATGGTTGATAGTCGGCTGAATATGAGCCAGCAGTGTGCTCAGGTGGCCAAGAAGGCCAACAGCATCCTGGCTTGCATAAGAAACAGTGTGACCAGCAGGGCTAGGGAGGTGATCGTCCCCCTGTACTCCGCTCTGGTGAGGCCACTCCTCGAGTACTGTATTCAGTTTTGGGCCCCTCACTACAAGAAGGACATCAAGGTGCTTGAGCAAGTCCAGAGAAGGGCGGCGAAGCTGGTGAGGGGTCTGGAGAACAAGTCCTACGAGGAGCGGCTGAGGGAGCTGGGCTTGTTCAGCCTGGAGAAGAGGAGGCTCAGGGGCGACCTTATCGCTCTCTATGGGTACCTCAAGGGAGGCTGTAGCGAGGTGGGGATTGGTCTGTTCTCCCACGTGCCTGGTGACAGGACGAGGAGGAATGGGCTAAAGTTGCGCCAGGGGAGTTTTAGGTTGGATCTTAGGAAGAACTTCTTTACCGAAAGGGTTGTTAGACATTGGAACAGGCTGCCCAGGGAAGTGGTGGAGTCACCATCCCTGAAGGTCTTTAAAAGACGTTTAGATGTAGAGCTTAGGAATATGGTTTAGTGGAGGACTGTTAGTGTTAGGTCAGAGGTTGGACTCGATGATCTTGAGGTCTCTTCCAACCTAGAAATTCTGTGATTCTGTGATTTTGTGATCACTGAGGGAACTTGGTATTACTGCAAGAAGAGAAGCTCCATCATCATTAAAAGTTCATGGAAATCAGAGAGGAGGGGAAGATAAGATGCTTCCTGATAAAAGGCAGGTGTCACACACATTTTCAGGAAGAGCAAGAAATCTCTCGTCATATGCAGTCCCCTAAGCGTTTTGATGACCCTCCAGTGGACTCACAGCAGGACAGCCATGTATTTCTTATACTGGGAAGCCCACAGTAGGGCACAACACTCCAACAACTTCCCAGTGCTAAGTGGAGAGGAGAAACCACCTCCCTTGACTTCCCGACAACACTCTCATTACCACAGCTAGGTGACTTGTTGGCCACCATGTCAGGGTTCTCAACTTACCCGTGTTTACTTTAAGTCCCTGTTGTATGCCAGTATTCCCTGCTCTTGTTTTGCAAAGCTGCTTTCTAGCCAGTTGATGCCCAAGCCTGTGTTGCTGTACTGTTATTCTATCCTTCATGTGAGACTTCTGTAGCAGTACAGTGCTAAGTACTGACCTTCTTACAAGCATCCTAGGAAAAATTGGAAGGCTTCATTACCTGTTGAAACAAGACAAATTTGTATTTTCACCTTGCAGAAAAGAGCAGAAATAGCCCACTACCTTTAAAGATGGCCTATCTACAAAATACCAGTTGTTTTGCCATTGGTTTGTGAGATAACTCCAGAAAAAATATTGCTGTTGTTGACAGTGGAATACCATGAAATGCTGTTCAGAGCTGAATGCTGGGTCAGAGACCAGCTTACTAAAATAGGAATAGATAAGAAAGTCTGTTTCCCTTGTAAGGGTTCTCTGTCTTCCAAATCATTCTCCTTTTTCACACACGTTATTTAAACTTGCACATAATTACTAATTTTTTGGAGAGAGATTTAAAGACATAATCAAGCATACAGGCATATAATACTCCAACACTCCAACAGACTTAATATATCCAGCTGCAACAGAATCTAACTCAAAGCATATGGGCTGGGAGCTACAAGAAGATGAATGGCTAAAGCATACAATGTTATAAAATGTAAATTACAATTCCATAAGGAAGCCTAAAACTATGCTATTAGCATACAAGACAGTACAAACACATCAAAAGAGCATGGAGTAGAGTTCTAATTAATAGGAGAAAGAGCAGTACAATCACAAACTAAGATTTGTCTGTATCTGTTTTAGCCTCTGGTTTGTGCTGGAATCTTATTAATTAAATATTCATAATCCATCCTTTTTTTACCAATTAAGTAATAATCATGTTTGTCCTAAGTTGAAAGGTCATTTGTCTAAGGAAGCTTACTCCAGACTCTTTTCATCTCATGTCTTTTATTTGAAACAGCTCTTCTTTCCATGACAGCAAGTACTGGAAGCCAAAACAGACTGAAATTGCAAGTTGGCACGTTATTTAGGAGTATACCAGACATTGTATTAGTGGATGGAAGTTCCTTCACTGCTAAGAGAAACTTGGCAAAATGTGTTTTAGCAGGTAACATATCTCAACATTACTTTTTAAACAAAACAAACAAATGTATTTGCCATAATTTGTGTTCTTGCTCCCTAATATGACAGCAATGTGGAACAGTTTAAATTATATGAAGTTTTTAGTGTATCAGGTCTGTTTCCATATCTGACACACATTACATTTAAGCTTTACAACAAAATAATCCTGCTTCCCAAAGGAAACAAACCTGTGTCTTTTTCTTTCATTTTTAGAGCTCTTGTAGAGCATTTCTACATTTTTGAATATTTGATGAAAAAGTCTTAAATAATTACCCTATAGAAATTTAATGTGGACCTTTATGCTTGGTTTAATGTCAACATGTATAATTTGGCTTTTATTGTCTTGACAAATTGGCCTGATGCAGAAGTCCAGTGGAAAAATATTTTTTTGGTATGCATAAATAACAGACATTTCATGTTTGAAACAGACATAATGCAGAAATACTCTTCTTCATGTTTCCTAACTGACTTTGTGTAGATGATATTCAGAGAAATAATGCTACATGATAGTGAATAAACTTGTCAAAAAGAAATATATTAAAGGAAGATAGCTTTGGTGATATGGTGCAGGGATCTGCAAATAGAGGACAATCAAATACAGCAAAGAGTTAAATACTTCAGTTTTTCCAACAAGCTTGTCCTGCATCATTAATTCTTGAAGTTGCTCTTCACTTGACTATAACTGTATTTAAAACAGATAGTAAATATCTGTAAACATCTACAACAACAATTGTAGATGACAATGTACAAATATTTGAAAATATTTGTAAACATCTAAAGGGCAATCAGAATCATTTACACTGAGACAGCTGGGACCTGCAGATGTTTAGCAGTTCTAAAAATCTGGTCCCTTCTAAAGACACTTAACTCTGAGCATGCAAATTTAGAAACAGTTATGTGACAGATTGTACAGGTTTACTCAAGGACGTATTTGTAGATTGTCATAAACATTAAGAAATGCATTGTTGTTAAATCCCAAATCTAACCATTGGATATATAGATAGTTCAAATCCAATTTACATGCTTCTGGAAAACTATCAAAATTCTCAGTTGTTTACAGCATGCATTGTCTTCTCCTTAACTTTTGAAAAACAAGGTACTTCCTAGAGGTGCTGAAATGACAGGTTTATGGCTTAGCGTGCATTTCTCTCCACACAGTAAAACTAATGTCTTTTGTTCAATGACATAGGTTCCCTTCACAATGCCTCTTTCAAGTGCAGATTTCATTTTCCAGCATGACTTTTTTTTTTTTTTTCTTTTTCCTGAATTTCAGGAAAGCTTTTAGGTACATTTTTCCTGGTACCTTAGAAAGACACTTGAAGATAGTCTTTATGAGCAAGTCCTAATATACCTACATCTTTTCTTTAAGCAGGCCAGATGTGCAACAGCCTAGGTCTGGATGCTATAATGTACTAATACTATGCAATGACTGTGCTTGATTTAGGACATGACTTCTTTCACTGCTCCAGCCTAGATCTGTATCAACATAGAGTGCTTTTCAATAACATGCAGAGCAAACAGAATTGCTTGCAGCCTGTCTTGCAAAAACACTCTAATACTTTCACCAAAAGCCCTCCTTGTCTTGCCAGTAGGTAAGATGTTGCTGATATTGTAGTTTTGAAAATGTATATTCTTTGTCTTTAGCAGCAATTAGTGCTTGAAGCAGAACTTGCTGCCCATACAAGTGTTGGTTCTATATTCATAGGTTAGAACTAACTTAAAAAAAAAAAAAAAAATCACCTCCAGACTCAGAAATATTCCCTTCTAAAGCAAATAAATGGCATTCCCACAACAGGCAACTTGCCAGAAAGTTTCTGGCCATTACCACCAACCCTACTGAGGGAAGTAGAGGTGCTGTGTTTAAAAGCATCCGGCCTTTCCTCATTATCTGATCATTTCCTGAGCAGTAATAATTTCTCAGTCATCTCTGGCAAATTAAACCCAATAAATAAATAAATAAACCAGGCAAGCTACTCCCTGAAATTTATCTCCTCTATATCAACCAGCAGCCTGCTTTCTTGTATGCTAGATCAGTACCCATAAGCAACCTGACCCCGTACAGTAAAGTTAAAGTAGATTTGTAAGTAACTTGACCAGCAATGGGCAATGTCATTTCCTTTGCAAATGTATGAGAGGTGCAAGTGGAAATGGCAAAGCTTTTTAACATTAACTCTTGATTTTAACTGGTTTTCATGACTCATTCAGCTGGTGAGTGAGCAACCAGACTGTGCCAGTAAAGGAAAACATGAACAGTTTATTTAAATATATGTTTACTCAGGAAACTGTTTCCTGTTCTGATTGCAGGTAAGGGTGAGCTAACTTTATATTGCCATAAACAACCTTAAACACAAAGAAACTAGAAGTGTGGCTGAAGAACTCTAAGTATTGTAATGCTTCTGCCTAGAAACTTCTGACAGGTAGTGCAACATCTGTAAAATATCCATTCAGTAACTTCCTATGTTATATGCTATACTGAGGTTAAACAATTCCGTCTACTATGATCAAAGCAGCTTTTGCTATTGAAGTGAACTTTTTAGCACACAGGCTCCTAAATGTTGTTATACTGAGCACTTGCTGTATTTTTTTTTTAAGTGCTGGAAAAGAAATATGGTGCAGGATTTCTTTTGCTTAACTTGCCATAGGTAAAAGTTGCTGTTATAGATCTCACAGATGACAGAGCAGCAATAACTGAGTGCAGTGAAGAATAAGCTTCTCAGACTTCTCTTGAAAAAAAATCTGAGTTATACTCAACTGAGATAGCTGTGATACAAGCATCGACACTAAACATGGATTTAATTTATTATTACTGTGGTGGGTTGTCCTTGGCTGGCTGCCAAGCCCCCACCCAGCCACTCTCTTTCCTCCTCTTCAAGAGGATAAGGGGAGAAAATAAGATGGAACAGCTCATGCTTTGAGATAAAGAGTGGGAGAACTCTTACCAGTTGCTGTCATGGACAAAACAAACTTGACTTGTGGAAAATTAATTTTGTTTATTGCCAATTAAAAATGGAGTAGGATGGTGAGAAACAAAAAGAAATCTTTAACACCACCCTCCTATCCTAACTTCTACCCAGGCTCACTTCTCTACTTCATTCCCAACTCTTACTTTCTCCTCCCCCCAAGTGGTGCAGGGGAACAGGAATGGGGGCTGGAGTCAGTCCCTGACACTTCGTCTCCACTGCTCCTTCTCGGTCCCTCCCTGCCCCTGCTCCCCGTTGGGTCCCTCCCACGGGATGCCGTCCTTCCCCAGCTGATCCCACACGGGCTACCCACAGGCAGCAGCTCCTCAAGCACTGCTCCCACACGGCTCCGTCCCACGGGGTCCATCCATCCATCCCCCAGGAGCAAACTGCTCCAGCACGGGTCCCCCGTGGGTGGGCGGCAGCTCCCCCCAGACCCCCTGCTCCTGCGGGGGCTCTCCATGGGCCGCAGCCTCCTCCAGGCCACATTCACCTGCTCCACCGGGGGCTCCTCCACCCACGGGGGGGCTGCAGCGTGGAGATCTGCTCCATGGGGGACCCATGGGCTGCAGGGGGACAGCCTGCTCCACCGGGGGCCTCTCCCTGCACAGCCCGCAGGGGAACTGCTGCTGCCTCCTGCCCTCCTGCTGCACTCACCTGGGGGGGCTGCAGGGCTGCTTCTCCTCTCTTTCTCCCTGTGAAGCAGCTTTTTTTTTTTTGTTATTTTTTTTTTGTTATTTTTTTTTTTGTTATTTTTTTTCTCCTTTCTTAAATATGCTCTCACAGAGGAACAAACAACATAATTTCTTGGCTTGGCTCTGGCCAGCAGTGGAGCCCTTATCTAACATGGGGCAGCTTCTAGATTCTTCTCACAGAAGCCACCCCTATGGCCTCCTGCTACCAAAACCTTGCCACGTAAACCCACCAGAGCAATTCTTTCGGTGAAGAAATTTTTCGCAATAACCAACCGAAACCTTCCCTGGTACAACTTAAGGTTTTTTGTTCTTGTCTTGTCACTTGGGGCTTGGGAGAAGAGAACGATCCCCACCTCTCTGGAGCCTCCTTTAAGCTTACTGTAGAGCACAGGAAGATCTCCCCTGAGCCTCCTTTTCTCCAGGCTGAACAACCCCAGCTCCCTCAGCCGCTCCTCACCAGACTTGTTCTCTAAACCCTTAACAAGCTTCAGAGCCCTTCTCCGCACACGCTCCAGCACCTCGAGGTCTTTGCTGAACACAGTGCTCGAGGTGCGGCCTCACCAGAGCCGAGCACAGAGGGACAACCACTTCCCTAGTCCTGATGGCCACTCTGTGTCTGATACAAGCCAGGTGTAGAGATACTTACATACATATATATGCAGCACTAGTACATGTTCCTTGGAAAACCTGTCAAACTCTCTTCAAAGCCCGTAAATTGATGGTTTCCTCTAACTGGCACTGACGCTTCAGCTGGATCCTCTAAATCCCATTTTACTGCTTCTGCTTCCTAAGCAGGTGACAGAAACTCCTAACCGGAGAGCAGAGGAGTTGTAGTTCTGTATACAGGAAATATTTGAAAGTTTTGAAGATGCTTCCCTTGCTCAGCTGCCATCCCTACGTTAATCAATCACCCAATCTTTTGCCTTCCAGCAAAAGTCTTGATGCAGTTCTTAAAGTTATTTCTGAAAATCCTCAGCCACCTCTGTGCATGCCAAACCTTTCATGGCACTGTGCAATGCGCGGATGGCAGCGATAAATCAGGTTGTGGAATGAATGGCAACGTGTGGGGAGGGAATTTTCAGGTGGCTTCGCGCTGTTTCACAGGTCCCTGAATTAGAGGTAATGAGCAAAGAAGCGGTAGAAACAAAACCTTGAGCAAGGCTGAGATCAAGAATTGGCCACAGTGTTAAAGAGGACCTTTGGGCAGTGGGCAAGTGCTGGCTGGCTCCAGGCACGTGTCTGAGGGTCTCTGACCAACTGTATGATAGATTTGGGCGCGTGGACAGCACGGGGGGCTAAGGGGAGAGGACATGTAGTAGTGAAAAAGGGCAATAAACGCCTCCTGTTCAAGAGCCATCAGGAGTCTGTGTCTTGCATCCCTTCAGCAACACAAATATTTAGCTCCAGATCCAAAATGTCATGTATTTGGCAATTTTATTTATGGTAGCACTCCCCACCCCTCCCATCCCCTCTTTTCCCTCCCCTCCCCTCCCCTCCCCTATGCTCCCTGTCCCTACACTCTGCTACACTCCCCTCCCCTATACTACCCTACACACCCCTACACTCCCCTCCCCTATACTACCCTACACTCCCCTTCGCTACACTACCCTACATTACCGTATGCTCCCCTCCCCTACGCTCCCCTACACTCCCCTCCGCTATCCTACCCTACACTCCCCTAAACTCCGCTCCCCTACACTACCCTATACTCTCCAACGCTCCCCTCCCCTCTACCACACTACACTACGCAACACTACGCTATGCTACCCTACACTATGCTATGCTCCCCTCCCCTCCCCTCCCCTCCCCTCCCCTCCCCTCCCCTCCCCTCCCCTCCCCTCCCCTCCCCTCCCCTCCCCTCCCCTCCCCTCCCCTCCCCTCCCCTCCTCTCCCCTCCCCTCCCCTGCCCTCCAATCTCCTCCCCTCCCCTCCCCTCCCCTCCAATCCCCTCCAATGCCCTTCCCTCCAATCCCCTCCAATCCCCTCCCCTCCAGTCCCCTCCCTTCCTTTATTCCCTCCCCATCCCTCCCCTCTTGTCTTCTTCTCTCCTCTCTTCTTTCTTTCAGGTAACTTCAAATCGCTTCAGTTGTTCTCATAGCTCCTATCCCTGGCTGATTCACGGGAACCCATCAGCAGCAACCAGAAGCGCTCCAGCTGCTGTGTCAGTAGGCGAGCAACAGTCTCCAACTGGGAATTGCTGACTTCGTTCTGTGGCTCAGACAGGTGCCTTTCAGTTCCACCGTGGCCTGGACGTGTCTTCTTGCTGTGTCCCCACCTACATCGCAGTTCTGCTTAGAAGCAGCAGCAGGGTTTTGAAGTAGTCCCACTGCTTCCATTTTCAGTGGTTTAGCTTGGCTAGCCGGGTGGTGTCTGTCAATAGAAGACAACAAAGAGATTTTGGTTAGAAACAGCTAACTGAGTAGTTCCTTTCCACAAGGGCAAGGAATATTTACCCCTTCCTAATGGAGACTGCAGTGTCAGAGATAATGACGGGTCCTTCAGAGAGCTTTGAAATATCCCTTGGGGATGCTGAGTCCAGAGGACCAGAGTAAATCTGTCTAAAGTACACCATGGAAGCACTCTGAATTACTTCCTAGCATAGAAGCATCTATGCTGATACGGCTTCAGCTGGTTTCAGTGTTCTTCTTCACCTAATACCTAAATTCAGATAAGAGGTCTCAATGCAGATGGAAAGATTGAGAAATATAGAAGTCACTGATGTGCTTTGAGAACTTCTAAGAACTGAGAACTAAATAAATCCAATGTTGTAACATTAAGGATTGGTTAGAAAAGTAAACGTTGAAAACAAGTAAAGGAGAAGGACAAGTAAGCTTTCTTAAAGTATCTACTATATTTAAAGGATCTTTAAATAAGTAAATAAGTAATGAAATCTATACGCAGAGAGATAGATAGATAGATATACAGAAACCTAAGAAACTGCTGCGCAGGTTAGCTTCTTGCTCTCTTTTCTAAAAGTCCTAGTGAATACAGCATCTGTGTGCGTTACAAGCATTACCCTCAGTCCACCACAGGTACACACGAGAGGACAGCCTGCAGGTTCCGGAGGCAAAGAAACTGCTCTGGCTTGATGTGAAGAGCCAAGACAGAAGTTGCTGTCAGGGAAAAGATACACAGAGGGGATGAAAAAGACGGAGTGTGCTTCCGACCTTCACAACTTCTAAGCAAGCGGAGAGGAGGTTGTGGAAGAACCAAATGAGCTGTTGATCGAGAAGCAGCCTGAAGATTGTCCTTAACCAGGGCCTTGCATTCTTTGTTTTTATAGCATTGCTTGCCTTCAAGTGCACGATCATGACTTTATTAACTTTCTACCACTACAGAAATGCACCGGATTCTTTCACAAAACTTACGGGTAGTAATTGGAAATACTGGTCAGCATTCTCTATTTCCTTCTTCATCTCAATTCTCTTTTGGCCTGTGAAGCTTTTCAGATCAGAGGAGAAGATCCGCTGTAATACGGAGTTTTGGATACTGCAAAGGAAACGAAGAATCGTACTGACAACTCTTGTCAACCTCACCTGCAACCATCACAGAAAAGAATACCGAAAGAACGCCGCTTTATCATGGAAAGCATAAATTTGAGCATAGGCATCCTATAGCTGAAGCGAGGTTAAGCAGGTTCCAAACAAGGTGAAGGAGCACACCCATAAGCATTTCCATAAAGCTGTGTTTTCAAACAAGTGGTTTAAAGACAGATTTTCTTACAAGTGAAGAATGAAAAAATAAAAAGAAAGAAAATTACCAGGACATACAGTTTTCCTCTAGCTTGCTTTGCTTCTTTCAGAATCTAGGGCTTTGATACTGCTGCCTGCTCAGCAACATCAGCAATTTCCTAGGAAAGCTGGTGTCCACCGGGTGACATAGGAACGGGAAACCCCTCTTGCCACAACTTCACACTCACACCAGAGCTGGCAGGACAGGCCGATGGACAGAGAAGTGTCTGTAAGAGTGTTAGAAAACAGACTTTAGATTTCCGTCAACCCAGGGAAAATTACTTGCTCATCCCTTCAAACTAAACTCTAAGTCGAAGGAGGTGATCCCAAGCTGCATTCCTGACATCTATGCTGCAAAGTCATCAAATGCGCCATGTTACTGTACCAGCCTGTTATGAACAGAAACAGGAGTTTGAGGTTATGCTGTTGGAGTAGAATTAAGCTCAAAGAGTTAGTTAGTCTTTTGGTATGTTTTTGTCTGCAAGTGTTTTCACTGTTTCCCAGACAATGTCTCCAGCAAGCTGGCTGCTTGCTTCATTTGTTCTGTTCCGTTCTGTTTTGTTTTGTTTTCTCAGCAAGGGTTCTTAGAGAAATGAGATTAAAGTGATCATATTGTATGTCCATCCCTCCCTCCCCTTCGCTTGTCCAGAGCTTTTACCTTGTCCACCAGCTTGAATGAACTCGGTCATAGGCGCAGTTGTGTCCAAGCCATTCTGTTGCTAGACATGTTGTGAAACCAGACAGCTAAGTAGCGGGGAGAGGACGTGCTGCTGTCTGCAGTGTGACCTCAGTGCTTACCAAACAGTAGGGAATACACAGAGAAGGGCGTTAGGAAAACTTCAAGCCCCAGATACATTTTATGTGGAAACCATATTTCCCAAGATAACACTGGACACAACTGCATAATCAAAATGTATTCATTTCTTGGTTCATCCAACTCCTAGGTTTTAGTTTTAAAAAGTTTCTGTCTTGGCTTAAAGCACTCTTCCAATCTCTATTTCCAGTTACTATGATTTCCTGAAATAGCTAATCCCATTTTTTTTCTTTGTACAATCTCCCAGTCTCTTTGTTTTCCTCTCCCCAAGAAACTTAGAACTGCTCTCTTCAGAGTTGACAACTAGATATGGAGCCGTATCAGCCAGAAGGAAGTTTCCTTCACACTTTCCGCTTCTTAGGGTATCTGGACTCTTACCTTTACTCTTACTCGCCCTTCCTACATTAGCACAAAGAAAGCTGTTTTGGAGATCTGACGTCTTGTTTTCCAGAAGCTACCCTGAATCACCCTTACGAGGGCTGTCCCACGCTGCGAGCATAAGTCCTGCAGTCTGGCCAGATATTTGCCTTCTAAGTCGATAATCAAATCTGTCAAGTTAAGAACATGTAATTAATGGAAAGGAAATCCTTTTATTTTGATCCCAATTCCCTTTTTTTTTTATAATTTCTTTTTTTTTTCTTCTTTTTTTCTAGACCTGTAGTGAATTGTGGGAAACCAGCAAAACTCAGGTGAAAAATGGAATGAAAAATGTTAAGGTCAGGCAGCTTGCCCACTGCAATTGCTACCCTGAAAGCAGATGGAGTGCATCTTCATACACCACAGCCTGAGACACTACTCGACAGGCCAGCCCATGTGATGAAGTCCATTGCTGTCCTGAATTTTAACGTGACAGGGGGACTCTTAAGCCTCTTGTTTATGCTTTAGTACTTGCGGTCTATGGGAGGACCACAGCACACTCTTCTCTGTCTACCCTTATTTCTTGATTGTCTGTAGGGAGAAGAGAACGTGCAGAGGCCCTCACCCGTACATTGGGTCTGTTCTCACTCTGTGCAGCTACATCATTGAGCAAAGTACCAAACTTGATGCTTCTGTAAGGACTTGACACAAACTACAGAATACTAAAATGAAGCATTCACAACAAAACCACATTGCTTTCCCCAGCCAAGCATCAAAACACTTACAGAAGGGCATGGGCCCTCTCTGTGCCCCTCAAGGGGAGATCCACAAATCCTCGTGTGGTTTCATCACATCCAGCACCCTTCTCTGTCCCTCCCAGCTAAACGTGCACAGAGGCAGCTGTTCCCAAAGTGCTGTGGTGACATAATTCAGTTCTGTTTCTGAAGTCATCACCACAGGCGCCTCGCAATGACAGCGCAACACTCTCTGTTGCTAATGCGTATGTCTCAGAAACAGCTAGAGAAGTACCACTATGCCCAAACTGACCTTAATTAGAGTAGTTCAAAAATTATTCCCTGCTCCCCTACATCTGTGGAAGGTGTGTGATAAATCTTTTCTTGAGAAAGGATTACAGACAAAAAGAGCTTGATTCTGATACGTTGCTCATACTTGTAGAGCAGTTCACCTTTTATTTCCATGTAAGAAAAAAGAAGGTGAAATCAACAATTCTCTTCCTCTGAGCTCGGAATATGAAATAACCCCAATTATCCAGGAAGCCTTAATAAGGAAACGATGAATTTCTTGTTTCTTTGGAAAACTATCCATCTTGTTTCTTCGGAAAACTTTTCCAGTCCTTTGCAACTGCGGTGGTCTGAATCAGGTGGGCAGCCAAGTTTCCACCACGGCCGCTCTCTCACTCCCCCTCCTCAAAGGGAAAGGGGGAGAAAATACGATGCAAAGGGCTCAAGGGCTGAGATAAGGACGGGGAGATCGCTCAACAATTATCGTGACGGGAAAAGCAGACTCAGCATAGGGAGATAGTAAGAGTTATTGCCTACTACCAACAAGCTAGACACGTGAGAAACAAAGGAAAGAAACCCAAAACGTCTTCTCCCCATCTGCCCTCTTTCACCTCCTCCTCCTGAGCAGCGCAGGGAAACAGGGGACTGAGGGCTGTGGTCAGTCCCTGATGCTTTGTCTCGGTCCCTCCCTGCCCCTGCTCCCCATGGGGTCCCTCCTACGGGATGCCGTCCTTC
This sequence comes from Aythya ferina, assembly GCF_964211825.1. Lineage (NCBI taxonomy): Eukaryota > Metazoa > Chordata > Aves > Anseriformes > Anatidae > Aythya > Aythya ferina. Next base: position 86,723,671 of record NC_140297.1, read on the forward strand.
CCCAGCTGATCCCACACGGGCTGCCCACAGGCAGCAGCTCTTCAGGAACTGCTCCCACACGGCTCCGTCCCACGGGGTCCATCCATCCATCCCCCAGGAGCAAACTGCTCCAGCACGGGTCCCCCGTGGGTGGGCGGCAGCTCCCCCCAGACTCCCTGCTCCTGCGGGGGCTCTCCATGGGCCGCAGCCTCCTCCAGGCCACATCCACCTGCTCCACTGGGGGCTCCTCCACCCACGGGGGGGCTGCAGCGTGGAGATCTGCTCCGTGTGGGACCCATGGGCTGCAGGGGGACAGCCTGCTCCACGGGGGCCTCTCCCTGCACAGCCCGCAGGGGAACTGCTGCTGCCTCCTGCCCTCCTGCTGCAGTGACCTTGGGGGCTGCAGGGCTGCTTCTCACTCTTCTCTCTCCCAGCTGTTGTCACACAACAGTTTTTTTCCCCATCTCTTAAATCTGCTCTTCCAGAGGCCCAACAGCTCCCCTCCTGTGCCCTGGCCTCCAGCCCCCTCCCTATCTCAGCTCCAGCCAACATCAGGTCCCTTTTGGAGCCGGCGGGAGCTGGCTCTGATCTGACATGGGGCAGCTGCTGGGCTCTGCTCCCAGAGGCCACCCCTGCAGCCCCCCGCTACCAAGCCTTTGCCACATAAACCTAATTCAGGTACATGCCAAGGACCTTGTCTCTGAACACCCTGCAGATCCTTGCAATTACATGAAAACAACATTTTGGGTCACAACATAGCTGTCCTTTTAATGGGTGACACTTCAACACAATAACAAAAACTATAGCGAATGATACCCTTAGCAAACATCCTTCAGGGGTTTACAAATAGGAATGGAATTTAATTAATTTCTCAGTAGAGTTTTGCAAAGGTGCCTAGGCATAACAGGCTAGGTCTGTAGAACCTGGAGAAGGCTGAGAGGGGATTTTATCAGTGTATATAGATATGTTAGGAGAAGGTGTCCAGAGCATGGGGTCCACACTCTTTTCAGTAGAGCCCAGATAGAGGATGAGAAGCAGCAGGCAGAAAGCGAAACAAGGGAAGTTCCATCTGAACATGAGGAAAAGCTTTACTGTGAGGGGACAGAGCCCTGGCATAAGTTGACCAGAAAGGCTGTGGAGCCTCCTTCCCTGGAGATACTCAAAAGCTGCCTGGACATGGTCCTGGGCTAGGTGTAGTAGGTGACCCTGCTTGAGCAGGAAGGGGTGCGCTGGGTGTCTTAGGCAGGCAGGAGCTTCCCCCTGGAAATGCCCCTGAAGGCTCCCAGCCAGGAGCTACTTGTGATTCTTCCAATCAGACAGGAGAGCTCTTCCTCTGAACGAGAAAGCAGAGAAGCCACAAAAACTTTTAGAAGGTTTCTCCTGAACACTAGAGAAGAGAGCAAGGGTGAACCTCAGACTGACCCCCCCCACCCCTCCACCTCCAGGCCCCGAGGACCTTGGCAGCCCTCCCACAGACTGCCCTTGTTGTGGCGGCACAGCAGCGCAGAGACCAGGCGCTCTCCTCCCCCATGCCTTGGGGCACAAGCGATGGCACCTCTTCATGCTCTGGGGGCAGGGGTAGGTGTAGGAGATGGCCCCTGAGAAGGGCTCCCACAGGACTTGAGCATCAACAGAGCTTTTATTGACCTGGCGCCACCTGGCCATGCTTCCCTTGCCCATCTGCAGGATGTCTGGGTGCTTTGCCCCCTCTCAGATGCTGTCAGCATGGGGGGCTGCACCACTTGCAGGGAGCCCGGTCAGTGGCAGGGGGGTAGTGGAGGCCCTGCCCCTCCAGAAACACTGCTGCCACCGTCTTGTGGCACAGGGAGCCCAGGCACAGGATGAGGAGGGGGCTGGAGGCCAGGGCACAGGAGGGGAGCTGGAGGGCAGGCCCTGTGCCCGAGGGGCAGCCTGTCTCTCTGGCAGGCAAAATGGCCAGGGAGAGCCATCCCCAGGAGAGGGGCCCTCTGCCCCCTGACCCTCCTCCTCCTGCCTCGTGAGGGCGTCTTTCAGGCCACCGACACCTCTCCCAACACAGCCACGTCTGGCCATGCCTTGGCCACTGTCACAGAGGCTTCCTGATGTCACAGTGGCATCTGCCCACCGGATTGTTCCGGGCCCTATAAAAGGCCCCTGCGCAGGGCCCGCCACTCGCTGAGCTTCCAGGCCCTCTGACGACAGCCATCATGGATGGGAGAAAGAGGACCTGGAGCGAAAGCTGCCCACGCTTGCGTGGGTCCGAAGAGGACTCAGTCCTCAAGGCAAAGAGAAGGCGGCCACTGCCTGTTCTGAGGAAGTGGAAGAGGTCCGGCGCCCGTGGCATAGGAGCGGTGCCCTGCACTGTGGAGCCCATGGAGGTGGATCTGCCTCCGGATGAAGACCTGATGGAGGTGGATCCACCTCCAGATGAGGCAATGGAGATCGACGTGCCTGGGCTCCCTGCCACCAAGATCCATCGGCGGCACCGCAGGAGCAGCCAACCAGCTCCATATGCACGGCCCGGCCGCCGTGCCTCATAGCACGGCCATCCTTCCCTTCCCTTTCCTTTCCCCCATCCTCCATCCCCCACCCCCACCTCGTCCAGAGGTGTCATCTCTTCTGCACGGAGTCCCAAGGAGTGGACAAGAGGGGACTTGGCTTCCTCTGGGATGCTGCACCAGGGCGGCAGAAGGAACCCCTCAGAGAGCCACGGTGGACCTTAGGACCAGGAGCCCGGCGATGTCTCTGTCTGAGGACAAGAAGGCTGCCCCATGGCTGCTTGAAGACAAAGCCGCACCTTCCATGGCAGAACACAAAGAAGAGCTGCAGATCAAAGCTGTTAGGGAGACAGCTGCTCCTCTGAAGAAGCAGAAGACTTCACGTCTGCCGGGAAGAAGTGCTGGAGCGCAGCGTCACTGTTCATTCAGAGAAGAATGAATAAGAGCTTCATTAGGAGCTCTTCCAAGACCGGGCAATAAATAGCAATAAAAGATAAATATATAGTAATAAAAATAACAGAAAACCAGTTTCCTCTCTTCTTTGGGGACAATTTAGTGACTGTGTCTGGACTCCCACATCCCCTTCTGGTGTTCCCAGTAGAGGAAAGATACTGATGTGCGTGCAGTGTGTGTAGTGTAGTGTGCCCAGCCCAGGGCATTCAAGACAGCCTGGGCCCGGGGCACACAGCGTACAAGGGCAGGCTGAGGGAGCTCCTTGGGTCAGCATTAAGGCGAGAAGGCTCAGGGGTGGACCCGACTGCTGCCTACAGCTGTCTACTGGGAGAGTGTAGATGAAGCCTGAGACTTCTCAGTGGAAAGGCAAACACCCCCATGGCCACGCTTGCCGATGGAGACATCCCCATGGACAAAAGGAAAAGATTGTCCCCACAAGGGTGCTCAGGTAGAAGAGGTGTCCAGATAGGCAGCACAGTCTCTGTCCTGGAGGACACCTGAACTTGAATGGACAAGGTTGGATGTTCCCAGAGGTCACCTTGCCCTTGGTGTGCCACTCAGGGATCTTCAGGCAGATGTAGTCCCTAGGCTTCCCAGATAAGGAGAGGAGGCTGGTCAGCTTGTTGCTTCTTGGACCCTCTGATTTGCCTTTCCAGAAGATGGTCCCAATGCTTGCCTCTTTCTAGTGCTCAGAAACCTGCCCCTGCTCCACGTGAGGTCGCTCCCACAGGATGCTCTCTACTGATCTTCCAGATAGATGGGGAGGACGCTGCATCCCATAGTCTGAGGGGAATGAAGAAAGATTTCAAGGCCTTGGGACAGTTGGAGAAAGAGTCTGGGGCACAAATCATTTTCTCTTCGCTCTTTCCATTATGAGGTGATGACGTGAGACGGGAAATGTAGAGCTTAGGGAAATGGTTTAGTGGGGACTGTTAGCGTTAGGTCAGAGGTTGGACTCGATGACCTTGAGGTCTCTTCCAACCTAGAAAATTCTGTGATTCTGTGGAATAGAAGGATCCAGTCCATAAATGGCTCTGTGACTGGTGCTACAGGCAGGGCTTTGGGTTCTTGGGAAATGGCTGATTTTATAAGACACCAGGCCTGACAGTAAGATACAGGAGAGGTTTATCTCACAGGAGCAAAAAGATTCTGGGACAGGAACTAGCAGGGCTCATTAAGAAAGCTTTCAACTAGATCCAAAGGGGGACATGGTTGTAGCTGGGCTTGCACCACTACATCACTGCATCACTGCCCTAGCAGTGATGAAGACTGGGAGACCTCCCACCCCCTAGGGTGACATCAGCGTGCTCAGCTCGCTCCCTGAAGTGCCTGTACACCAATGCAGGGAGCATGGGGAATAAGCAGGAGGAGTTAGAAATCCATGTTCAGTCGGGAGACTACGATCCAGTGGCAATTACAGAGACATGGTGGGACACCTCACGACTGGAATGTGGTCGTGGATGGGTATGTCCTTCTCAGGAAAGAGAGGCCATCAGGGCGAGGTGGCAGAGTTGCTCTTTACATGAAAGAGCGACTACTTTGTATTGAGTACTGTCTGGGGTGGATGAGGAGCGAGTTGAGAGTCTGTGGGTGAGGATTAAGGAGCAGGCTGGCATGGGGAATACTGTTGTGGGTGTCTATTACAGGCCGCCAGAACAGGATGAGGAAGTTGACGAGGCCTTCTACAGGCAGCTGACAGCAGCCTCGCGATCACAGGCCCTGGTTGTTGTGGGGATTTCAACTACCCTGACATTTTCTGGAAGGCCTACTCAGCCAGCCATTCGCAGTCCAGGAGGTTCCTTCAGTGTATTCATGATAACTTCCTGATGCAACTGGTGGATGTGCCAACTAGGAGAGGAGTGCTGCTGGATCTTGTCCTCACTAACAAGGAGGGGCTGGCTGAAGCGGTGAAGGTTGAGGGCAGCCTTGGTTGCAGCGCACGCAAGATGGTGGACTTTAGGCTCTCATGTGGCAGGAACAGAGTACCAAGCAGATCTGCAACCCTGGACTTCAGTAGGGCTGACTTTGGCCTTTTCAAGCTATTTGCTAGGGGAAATCCCATGGGACAAAGGAAGGAAAAGGGGCCCAAGATAGCTGGTTAGCGTTCAAGGACTGCTTCTTCTGAGCCTAAGAACAGAGCATCCCAACAGGTAGGAAATCAGGAAAGAGAGCCAGGAGACCTGGATGGTTAAACAGGGAACTACTGGGCAAACTCAAGTGGAAGAGGAGAGGCTACATATCATAAAAGGCTGTTGTCAGAGGATGTAGGGAGGCAACGAGGAAAACTAAGGCCTCCTTAGAAGGGTCAAGGACAACAGGAAGGGCTTCTTCAAATACACTGCAGATAAAACTAACAGTAGAGGCAATGTAGGCCCACTAATGAATAAGGTGGGTGCCCTGGTGACAGAAGATAAAGAGAAGGCAGAGTTACTGAATGCCTTCTTTGTCCCTGTCTGTAATGCCAGAGGCTGTCCTGAAGAGACTTGTGCCCCTGTGGCCCCAGAGGAAGTCAGAATAAAGGAGTTTGCCTTGGTTGATGAGGGCTGGGTTAAGGACTGATAAAGCAAGCTGGACATCCGTAAGTCCATGGGTCCTGATGGGATGCATCCACGGGTGCTGAGGGAGCTGGCAGAAGTCATTGCTAGGCCACTCTCCATCATCTTTGGTAAGTCGTGGGGAATGGGAGAGATGCCTGAGGACTGGAGGAAAGCAAATGTCACTCTGGTCTTCAAAGAGGGCAAGAAGGAGGACCCGGTTAACTATATACTGGTTAGCCTCACCTCCATCCCTGGTAAGGTGATGGAACAACTTCTCCTTGGTGTTGTCTCTAGTCATATCAAGGATGAGAGGGTCATTAGGGGCAGTCAGCATGGCTTCACCAAGGGAAAGTCGTGCTTGACACCAACCTGATAGCCTTTTATGAGCATGTAACCAGGTGGATAGATGATGCAAAGGCAGTGGACGTGGTGTATCTTGATTTCAGCAAAGCCTTTGACACCATCTCCCACAGCATCCTCACAGCTAAACTGGGGCAGTGTGGTCTGGACAATCGGGTAGTGAGATGGACTGTTAGCTGTCTGAAGGGAAGAAGCCAGAAGGTTGTGGTCAATGGGACGGAGTGGAGTTGGAGTCCTTTATCTAGTGGAGTCCCTCAAGGGTCGGTACTGGGACCAGTGTTGCTCACTATATTCATAGATAACTTGGATGAGGGAATGGAGTGCACCATCAGCAAGTTTGCTGATGACACTCAGCTGGGAGGAGTGGCTGACATGCCCGAAGGCTGTGCTGCCATCCAGCAGGACCTCGACAGGTTGGAGAATTGGGCAGGGAGAAACTTAATGAAATATAACAAGGGCAAGAGTAGAGTCCTGCATCTAGGCAAGAACAACCCCAGACACCAGTAAAAGTTGGGGACTGTCCTGCTGAAGAGCAGTGAAGGGGAGAGGGACCTGGGGGTCCTGGTGGACAGTCGGATGTCCGTGAGCCAGCAGGGTGCCCTTGTGGCCAAGAAGGCCAATGGCATCCTGGGGTGTATCAGAAGGGGTGTGCTTAGTAGGCTGAGAGAGGTTCTCCTCCACCTCTGCTCTGCCCTGGTGAGACCACATCTAGAATATTGCGTCCAGTTCTGGGCCCCTCAGTTCAAGAAGACAGGGAACTGCTTGAGAGAGTCCAGTGCAGAGCCACGAGGCTGATTAAGGGAGTGGAGCATCTCCCTTACGAGGAAAGGCTGAGGGATCTGGGTCTCTAGCTTGGAGAAGAGGAGACTGAGGGGTGACCTTATTAATATTTATAAATATGTAAGGCTGATTGTCAGGAGGATGAAGCCAGGCTCTTCTTGGTGACATCCAGTGACAGGACAAGGGGCAATGAGTGCAAGCTGGAACATAGGAGGTTCTGCTTAACCATGACACAAAACTTTTTTATGGTGAGGGTGACAGAGCACTGGAACAGGCTGCCCAGGGCAGCTGTGGAGTCTCCTTCTCTGGAGACATTCAAAACCCACCTGGATGTGTTCCTGTGTGACATGATTTTAGGTGTTCCTGCTCTGGTAGGGAGATTGGACTAGATTGTCTTTCAAGGCCCCTTCCAATCCTTCACATTCTGTGATTCTGTGATGCCATCCTTCCCAAACTGAGTCTGCGGGGGCTGCCCACAGGCAGCAGCTCTTCATGAACTGCTCCCACACAGCTCCGTCCCACGGGGTCCATCCATCCATCCCTCAGGAGCAAACTGCTCCAGCACGGGTCCCCCACGGCTGGGCGGCAGCTCCCCCCAGACCCCCTGCTCCTGCGGGGGCTCTCCATGGACCGCAGCCTCCTCCAGGCCACATCCACCTGCTCCACCGGGGGCTCCTCCACCCACGGGGGGGCTGCAGCGTGGAGATCTGCTCCATGGGGGACCCATGGGCTGCAGGGGGACAGCCTGCTCCACCGGGGGCCTCTCCCTGCACAGCCCGCAGGGGAACTGCTGCTGCCTGCCTGGAGCGACCCTGCCCTCCTGCTGCACTCACCTTGGTGGCTGCAGGGCTGCTTCTCTCACATTTTCTTGCTCTTCTCTGTCACAGCTTTTTTATTCTTTCTTAAAACTCCTCTCGCAGAGGTGCAACCATCATGACTCTGTCTCAGCTCTGGCCGAGGGCAGATCCCTTTTGGAGCCAGTTAGAACTGGCTCTGATCTGACATGGGAAAGGTTCTGGACTCTTTTTACTGTTGCAACCACTGCAGCTCCACAGTTAAAAAAATTGGCACCAGCACCCAATAAAATTACTAAAAAAGAACTCTTAAGAACTAAAGGCACTGTAAGGGATGAAACTAGTGGTGATAAAATGCCATTGCCTATGAGAAATGGAAAGAATAATTAAAAGGTATACTATGCATGCTTTTTAAGTGACCACTGAATTCTTGCAAATCCACAGCCTTTCATAGAACGGTCTTCTAAATTCCAGTTATTACGTTAATAGTGTATCAGCCAATGAACTTTAATAGTGTATCAGCCAATAAATATTCACCATGCAAATGTTTGATAAAGTGTGTAGTGCAGTTATGACGATAAAGCAAATTAAAATGCCTGATGAGGCTCAATTCCTTTATAGAACAGAATAGGCTGTCAGTTGGCATCACACACCCAGCATGCGCTGTGTGTGTCTGTGATGTGGCTGCCAGCAGCTGCACACATGGCACTTTTGTTTACACATACTGCTTGGTATGATGGCAGGACTAAACTGTGCAAAGCTGGAGTGAGTTTCCACCCTAGAATTCAAGATAAGAGCTAACATACAAACCTGGACTTTTTGAACCCTGCTTTCCTCCCTACATGTTTGTTTAATGGCTCTTTAAATGAGCAATTTCCCACTTAGTCTTTCTTGGAGGACTGAGGTGCAGTACTTGGATGAAGCAGATGTACTGAACTGAGTCATGCTCAGTTTATACTTAATTTTCAGGTATTAAGCTGACACTCTTAAATATGGTAGAATTGCTATGCTGTGCCCCACTGGGTTTCATACACTCTTCTCAGCATTTGGCTGTTTAAGGCTTCCTTTCTTCATTCCCAAGTTTCTTCATAATCACAAGTCTTGTTACTTGCATCCTTTTCCCTACTCAGTTTTTCTTACTCCTCTTATTTACTAACGAGAGATTCATGCAGCTCTTCTAAAAGAGTATCATTGCTACAATGTCTAATAAGATGTTTATACTTCTCTGTTTGTAAAGTACTTTTATTGTCAGTTTCTTCTTAACCAGAATGACTAACAGGACATCACTTCTTAATATGGAGATGACAGAGACTCTGGCTGATTAAATTTCCAGCTACAAATATACCCAGTCAAATGGTGCTACTGCAGAACTGATATCTGCTTTCTTTTTAATTGAGGTCTGTGTGGTTTTATACTACATGAGGATAGATTTTTAGCAGTGAAAGCAGTACAAGACTTTGATCTCCATCCCAAGTTCAGGTTTATTGTTGCTTACAAGTTCTGGTAGGTAGGCTTAATTTGTGGGTGGAGCTGATTGAGCTCTTGGGCAATGAATGCATAAAAAGTAATGTATTTAGGCCATCCTAATCTCACCACTCTGCTAATATAAAGCAACACAACTGGCTTTTGATCATTGATCATCTACTAATAAAGTCCAAAAATCAAGGAGGCCTAAGTGATATATTTTCATATTACTTGTCACTGAAACTTACAATTCTCTTTATTGCAATTTATATAAAATATAAATTTATTTATTATGCTACTCCTTCTATCTCCATATAATAAAATAGTATGGATGTGACAAAGAGTGAGAGAGTAAAGCAATAAATATTCTCATTTGTTATATTTTCTAGGATAAGTGAATTGTAGAGTGCAGTAGCATCTTAATACCCACACAGGACAGGAGGAGGAATTCTGTGATGTTACTGCTGTAGGATATGCCAGAAACAGGCAAGGAGGTCTTTCAAAATATGTCATGGAAAGGAAGGAGAATATCTTTTTCAAGGCTGGAAAAAGTTTTCTGAAAGAGCCAGAAATTTCTAAGGATTTTAAGTGAGGGACAGAAAATTGATTAAAAGCAGGGGGTTCTGCAAGTTTTGCAGTTGCTTTAAAGTAGGTGCTTTTTGACTTCCATATGAAAACAGCTACTTTTGCTTTAAAGTGGAAAAATATTGTCAGAGTTTAGGATTAAACTGGATTAAGCAGGATTAATCCTGCTAATGATTGTGGCACCCAATTTGTAGCTCCCCAGTACAAGAAATATGTTGCCACACTAACAAAAGTCCAGCAGAGGGCCACCACATGACTTGGGACCTGCACCTCATGATGTGCAAGTTGAGGCTAAGAACTGGGTTTACTCAGCCCTGAAAACGTTAGAAGAATATCTTATTAGTGCTTGAACTATGTCTTGGGAAGGTATAGAGATGATGTAGCCAAACTCTTCTCAGAAGTGCAAGGTAGAAACACAAAGGTCAATGTACATAAGATGCAACACAGAAAACTCTGATTAGATTAAAGAAAGTATTTCTACTTTGAAGGCTGTAGAGCTTCATCTTGGAGATATTCATATTTCAACAGGATGATGTCATGATTTAAAGTAATGCTGATTTGAGTGGGAGGGCTTAACCAAAACAACTCCAGAGGTCCCTCCCAACATACAGAACTATGAGGAGAATTACGCAAATCAACAGGCATATCACACTTTGGGTACATATCTCAATGGGTACCTTCTCCTTCATATTGTACAAGAAAACATTGTGAAAACTGTTAAGACTGACACTCCCTTTATAGTAACTTAGCAGTTTATTGAAATACGAAAGATGATATGCATCACTAGGGCAACATCACGGTCCTGGTGTCTTTATATATCTTCGATGCAAGAACATGACTACAATGGCATCATACTGCTTTTGATGAAGCCCTTAGCAGCAGTTTCTCTTCCCATCCAGTATCTTTCCAGCAGTCTTTCAAATCTAAATGAAGGAGTATTTGGAGTATTTGTCCAGTTCATCTCTACCTACTCTACAGTGTGAGCACTTGTCACTTGTGTGAGTCTAATTTGTTGTGTGTCTTGAAACTCTTTGAAACCTTTTTCTTTAATTTGTCTTATCAGAAGTTTGCTTTTTTATTTTTTTTTTTCCTTAGACTGAATAAAAATAACAGTAAAAGTCTCTGTCCTTCAGATAGTGACAAAAATGTGTTATATACACTTTCAGTCTTCTTCTGTTGATGCTACACTCACACGGCCAAGTACAAGACAAAAATTAATGCAAATTTATGTGAATATATTTATTAATATTTGTTTAAAATTAATTATTTAAAATTAATTAATTTTAAATGTGCCACTGAATTGGACCACTTGATTCAGTTATCTAAAGAGCTCATTCTAAATAACCTAAACTGTCCTTTTGCTTTCTTCCTTTTCTCTGCCTTTTTCTGAGCATTATATTCAACATTGTTGCCTGAATAGCTTGCTCTGTCTATTTTTATACTCTCCCCTCCGGCTCCCCCAGTGTGTTTCTGGCATCTGGTCTCTAACAGTCCCCTCAAATGAGCTCCCCCCCTTTTAAATGATCATTTGATCTCCCATGGGGCATGGATGACTCAACTGAAAAAGGTGGAAGATACAAGTTTGTATTCTACTCTACTCAAAGAAGGGAAAATAGAGTTGTGATGACAAAGCTGGTAGTTTCATCTTCATTTCTCTACACATGCTCTTCTGTTTTTTCTTTGGGTACAGACAGTTGAAGGGATCAAGTGATAAACATGATGAACTTCAGCTGTCCTCTGCGTGTTTCTCTAGTCTGCCCATTAAAGCACAGGAACTCAGGAGAAAGTTCTGAGAGCAAGTCCTACCTCTCAGAATAAAATAATAATAATAATAATAATAAACTAATATATTTTTCCAAAGCTCATATATTCCAAATAACATGCAGCTAAATAAATAATAGTATAGAATTGAGATTATTGATGAGAAACTTTGTAAATATATTTACACAAGTATAAATATCTCTATGGTATTATTTCTTTTCAAAAATCAACTGGCTACAAATCTTTAACTGCCATTGAAACCCAAATATTGCAGGTAAGAGTTAAAAAAAAAAAAAAAAGAGTTATCTGCATTCTGTATCCTCCAGGTACTGCAGAAATGAAAGAAACTGGACAAAATCTTTTACAGGAAATGACACTTCATATTTTCCCCCCAGAGATTCAAAACAGTAAGTCCTTGTTCCACAGACAAATCCTGACAGCACAAATGACTCCTTAGTGTCAACCGGTGGTGCTAAGAACATTAGAACAATCGTATCGGGTCAGAGCAGACATCCGTCTAGCCCAGCATCCTGTCTGGCAGGGGCCTTCAGCGGATGCCTAGGAAAGTGTATGAGAACAGAGCAAGCATATAATGATGCTTCAAACATCTGGTGATTTGTAGCTCAGAGATTTTTAGCACTGAAAAGAGTGTCTTAGAAGTAAGTAAAAGTCTTGGTAGAGCTTTTTATCTGTTTTTTAATCCCTTGTTTTATTTTGAATAAATATGTTTTTATCGTCTACAGCCTACTGGTATGTATTTCCACGGTTCAGTGGCATGTTGTGTCAAGCACTACGTCCTTCTATTTCTTTTGATTCTGTTAGCTTTGTATTCATTTAAAGGTCTCTAGGTCATTTACAACTTGGAGGTTTGTTTCACATCAGTCATCACTTTCCAGGTTGAACAGTCCTAGCATTTTTAGTCACTTTTCTATAGAAGCTATTTCTTACCTCTGATCATCTGTGTAATCTCTTTGCCAGTTCTGCTTTGCTTTTCAGAGATGAAGAACAGAACTGATTTCACAGACTAGCACCAAAAATGTTGAGTAATGCACAACTTTATCAATCCTAATTAAAAACCCCAGTCCTAACTTCACGGATGGGTTCTCAGCTACTCTTACTGTTGGGGAGCAGCAAGAGCAGGGGTACCCAGAGTGGAAAGTGAGCCAGAAGCTGAGGGCAACAGCAAGGCAGACAGGTATAATCATTTCACTTACACAAGTGCAGTCTCACACCATACAACAATGAAGAGTGTGTACAAAAGCAACAATCAGGTTCAGCTGACACACTAGTGGTGGCCACATTAGCCTGTGGCAATGAGGAAAGCCCAATCTCAAGCCAGAAAGCCCTGTCACTGAGTCTGGGAAACCAAAGTATGTGGCCAGGCATAGCTATGGCATAGCACAGGCCAGTTTACCTGAAGCACCCATATGGGATGGAGATCTTCAACCAAGCTCCTTCTCATGTTCCATGTTCCTCTTGCACTGTGAGCTGTGGTGCTGCAGCAGCATCATTTCTGAGAAGACCCCAGCCAGGGGTGGGAGAGGTGACAGAGCTCCTACATCTTGTACAGGGCCCATGCAAACACTGCCTAGAAAGGAGAAGTTGGGAGAAGAGAAGGAGAAAAAAATAAAAAAAAAAGGCATGCTTTTAGCAGAGAAGAAGAGACCAAAAGAGAAAGCATTATGCTGCTGTTGTCGTATATCCATTACACAAGTTTAAAATGCTAAATTTAAACACAGTTTTTATCATTCTGTCTCAACAAATGTAGTAGTTACTTGCCAGTTCATTTTGGTATGCCTCAGGCAATTCAACCTGTAGATTTTAGTCTGAAGTGTTCTGTATGTTCTCCAAATAAAGTGGAAAGATTTGGCTGCATTTCTTTCATCATTTTACTTGTTGTTTACTTTGAAATTTCTTTCTTCTCTGTTGCTTCTCAAATCAAAATACATTTCCACTCCAGGTTGTGGTTCATGCTACTCTGATTTAAACAAATACAGAGAGAAATAATATGTGGAACAATAGAATGTAGCAGACCATCTAACAACTTCAAAATTGGGAAAATCTGTTTGAAGTAGATTGTGAGGAAAGCATAAAATGATTCCTAAAAATAAACAAGTGATGTGAATATTCTTTTGAGATATCTAGATCGTTATCCTTTTAAAGTGAGTGGCAGAATCCTCCTACCTTTGTTAACATTTAGAATTTAACCCAGAAGAATACCACTGCTATACACATAAAGCAAGATGGCAGTTCTGGAGTACCTTGCTAGCCTGTGTATGTTGTTTGAGGTGACACCCCTACATCCATGTGGGTACATAAATATTCATGAACCTTATGAACACAGTTTAGATCTTTTACATTGATCTATCAGTCTGTCTTAGAGTAGAAGTTAGGCTTGCCCCAAAATTATATTTATTCAATGCTATTGCTGCAGGTCAGATCTCACAATTATGTATACTTCTTTGTAGCTTTTCAGCTGTGAGTCACAGTTAATGTCATTTAGCATTAGTTGCCAAAATGGGAGCTTCTAGAAAAGTTATCCTCAGGTCATGAAAAAATTGTACTTTGCAATAGAAAAAGTTATAGCTTTTTTTTTTTTTTTTTTTTTTTTTTTTTTTTTTTTTTCTGTTTACAGCAATTTGGGGGTAAAAGGAGTTGGAATAAATGAAAAAAGATGCCAAATGATCAAGGCTTCTGGACCAAAGGAATGTACAACAATGCAACTTACCAGCTACATATAAAGCTTCAGGAAATGACTCACTACTGGCAGCAATAAAAATTCCAGGGAATAGCTGAGGCCAAGGTGCAGCACTGGATATGTTTTGTTCACTTTTATATAACATCTACCTTTATATATATATATATACATATATATATATATATACACGTATATTATATATACGTATATATATTATATATATATGTATATATATATATACACTTTGGAAATAAAATATATTGAAAGATTGTGCCATCTCTGTGGTACATAACAGAATGTTAAGTTGACTGAATTTGACTGGTATTATTAATTTTTCTAGAACATCTTTCACAGAATACTAAACCAGCTTAGTTGGTGCTGCAAATTCACTACTTCTATTTATAATACAGATAGAATACAAACATTTTAAATGGTGAAGTTTTCCATTTTCTCTCACTTACCTTTGAATACATCCTGAACTGGGAGTGAGCTGAAGCTAGCTTGGCCCAAGAATCATGGTTCTTTTTTTTCGCAAAATTATTTTAATACATATAACACAGAGGTCTTGTTTGTTTGCTAATTTTCCTCTTTACAAAGGCTTGTCCTCCAAAACATGAGGAGTAGGAATTCCAATTGAAAAAGTCAACAACCCCCCAAAAGCTGATATTCTCAAGCAATCATGTAACTCAGACATTAAGAAAAATACCAGATGTTATAAAATTGGCAATAGATGCACAAAAACACTTAAAATTCTTCATCTCAGTGATGAGTTAAGGCAGCATTAATATACAAATTTGTATGGTAAATTAATTACAATATTTGCATTTTTAAAACAAACACCATATGGAACATAATACACAAGGGACAAAAATCCTTGTTTACTTTGGAGTTACATTTTTTTTCCAGTATGAGGAAAGCTTTGCCTGAAAAGTATCTTGCGTATTCTGATTTTAAGGTGTGGTTGGTTGTATGTTAGTAAAACTATGTCTCAAATATAAAACACTATTTACAGACCAGGTGTGCCCTGGCACTAGTTTAGCTGTAAAGTCTAAATGAAATTTGTATGTTATTGGAAAATACACATTGTGACTGGAAAGAAAAATAAAAAGGAAAAAAAAAAAAGAAAAAAAAAAAAGAAAAAATGAGAGAAAAGAAAAAAAATCAACAAAGTGAAATATAAATATACATTTGTTTTGGAGGTATAAATATATATACATGTATGCTGTAATAAAGAAGCTTCTGACTGCCACTGTGTTTACCACTTTCACTAGTCCATGTTGCATTCATTGTGTCAACAGTGTATATTTGTTCAAGAAACATTAGCTCCTGTAAGCATCTGTGTATTTTACTGGCAACAAAAGTGATGTAGTAAACAGCCATGTCTTGGAAAGCTGAAGTCTGATGAAATGTGTCTTCTTTTATTTTTTTTCTAGCCAGTATTCTAACATTCAAACTAAATGTAACCAAAGCACTTCTTCCTTCTCAGAAGAAGTTAGACTTATTCCCTGTTCTGCTATTTTTATTTCTGTCATTGCATGACTCCATTTTAGAAGCTGATGCGTTGTGATTTTTACAGCAGAGGAGATAACAGAGATGATTCTGCACAGCTTCCCCTTTTCCCTATCATTTCCCTCCTGGATCATTGCTCCTGTGGCTTTACAAAAACTGGATATTACTTTTGCTAAATTAAACTCCTCATAGCCCTTAGTTAAACTCTCAATGCTTTTGTTACTAGCTGTTCTTATTTGGGTGTAACTTGATGATGATAGCTCACTGTGGAAATATGCTGCTTTTAAGGATGAGATGCCATCTTTTCTACTTCATTTATTTCTGTCTTTCCTTTACTGGAATGTTTCTTATCAGCCTGTATTGTCAGGAGAAGTAAACTATTTTCAAAACCTTATTCTCCTCTTCTGAATGCTAATGACCTGGCAGTGGAGAGATTCAACACATAGCCATATCCGTGCATTACTTCTATTACAACCAAATAAGAAAACATACAGTTCAACTCTGATGTGTTTGTTTTTTTGTTTTTTTTTTTTGTTTTTTTTTTTTTTTTTAACTTGAGAAAGAGCAGAAGAGATAAATATAGTCTCAGTTAGATATGAAATAAAGCCTTATGAGTGTTAAATGCTACATTTGATAGATTTAGTTATTATATCTGAAGGTGTTTTATCTCAGTCCATTTAAAGCAGGCTGCATACAATTTCTTTTGCTATTTTAGGAACCATTCATTAAAATATATATATATAATAAAATAAAATAAAAAAACTTACAAAATATCATGGAACATTTCCATACTCTTTCTTTGTTTAATTTTCATGCAAATAGATGTGGTTTTGCTAATTGTGACTCTGAACAGCCTACCCTGAAACTTGAACTCTTTTGCTTCTGGACAATGAAATTATTTCTGTATCTAAAACTCTGACAATTCTACTAATAAGCACATCAATTGATAATACAAATTTCATTTTCACACAGCTGCATTACATCAACAAGGTTAACAATTCTTAACAGTGGAAAAAAAAAAAAAATTATTCAATAAAATAAGCAGACACAATCTTAAAAGTGTAACTTAATAAAAATACCCCATATTTCAACTCCTTTCTCAAGAAAAGTTATGGCAATAAAGCAATAGTTATATGGTGTTTAATACATTTTATGCTGTATTAAGAATAATCTTTTTATCAGTTATGGAGAAGTAACTTCCTCTGGAATAGATAATAGTAAACAATTGCTCACAGCGATGAGAATACAATTCTTATTTTTTATTTATTTATTTATTTATTTAATAACTGAGAATTCTTTGTAACCCATTGAAAAGAATAAATAAAAGGGACCAATAGCATTTTAATGAAGCTGATTCATAGGACCTGAGGAAAAGCTAGCTAAGGCTCATCTATCTTCTACAGAAAATTGAATTCTGCATTAATGTACCTAAACATAGACCAAACTTAAATATACAGCAAAAAGCTCAAAGCCCACTTTCAATTTTTTTATTTGTATTTTTTGATAATTTTGGCCATTAAGAGTGGTAGATACGCTGCCACTGATCTTCCAGTTCTCCTCCAAAACACCTAGGCAGTGTGAGCAGTCCACCTCCTTATAAACAGTTGCGTTTGTGTTTTAGGAAAACAAAGAAAATGTGTATAACAGATGTGATGAGAACTAGCTGAGACTTTCTGCTGAAATGATTTACTGATGCAAAAAGTGGTTTGTACCAAGTGTAGCTCATTCTGGGAAAATTTTTGAAGTCTTGATTTTCCATCACAGCAAGGCACTTCGTTTTGGTTTGGTTTGATCCTGATTAGAACTTTTGCTGTGATGCCTCCTTAGTGCTGCATTTCTACCCCAGATCTCTCCTCAGTGTTGGACAACTCCCAGACAGGACTGTGAAGAATTCCAGAGCACTGCAGGATTTGTGAGATTCTTGGTGCACAATGGGCATTGTTGTCTGGCCACAGTGCCTGACACATTGGAAATCTGCCACCTCTATTTTACTCTGGTAAGAAAAATAAATGGTCCTAAATGGTCACACGGCACCAGGAAAGATACAGATGAATGTAAAAATAGCTTGAAATTAAGCATTTCAGGTCATTTCACCAAGTCAATAGGAAGTAGTTCAATTTGAAGGGTTTTTGAAAAACCCTGAAATTAAATCATTGACATTTTTTGCCTTAAACTTTTCAGTTCTTATTTCAGAGGAGAAAGTAAATAAATATCAAGGTTTTTAGACTTTCTCACAGAAATCTGTCAGATTGGTAAAAGGAAAACTGAAAAGTTTCCTACAAACCTTTTTTGCTTCCTTTTTTTTTTTTTTTTTGGTTTTTTTTTCAATACTTACTATTGCTACCATAGAGAGAAGTTGCATGTCATCCCTTCAAGAATACAGAAATATCTGAGCAGTGGAGAAGGTAGAGTTGACCATCTCCTATGCATAAGGCTCTTATTCAATCCACCTCTGTAGCTTCAAATTTGGAGCAGGAGAAGAGTGAGAAGGATCTTTGCAAATATTAGGAAAGGAGATATATACCTATTAGGGCAGGTAGATGCATAATAACAGGAAATTATTTACACAGAATTTGGTCAACTGGAAAAAAAGTGGTAACTGCCTACAGGAAAAAAACTCTTCTAACAGGGTCAAAGTCATTTCATGCTTGAGGAACTTGGTTAGAATTTTCAAAAGAAAAGCATTTAATGCACATAAAAAGGATTGCAATTAAATGAACCCATAATCTATTGCTTTTGTCTTCTAATTTCAGGCTAATCTTACAATTTTCAGAGGCTTGGTTAAGGATACTTTTTTCTTTTTCTTCTTTTTTTTTTTAATGTTTGTTTTTACATTTTACACCTGATCTGTAGGGTTGAGCCATCCCATCTGGAAATAACACCTACAGATAAATCATGTCTAACTTGGCACAACAGAAAATGTGATGGAAAATAAGGTAATATAACCCCTTATTATGTAAAGAAGCAGGGATTTAGACGGGCATAAAGGAAGTGCACCAATAGATTGCTCTAACATCTAACATCTGGTACAGCAAACCAGCCTAGACTCCAAAGACAGTTAGAGACCTCACCTCACATCCTAACTGTTAAACTTTATGACCCAAGTACCTATCCAAATTAGAAAAAAAAAAAATCCGATTACAACACAATAATTTGTAAATAGCAACATTGGTTACATTTCAAAATTTGAAATTCTAGGAAATATTTTTCTATAAGAACAATTCTACCCAATATGAGAGAGAAATCTGAAGTAGTCAAGGCAGTATTCTTACAGTAAATATTGACTTGCAACAGTAGTGACTACAAACTCTTCTTACTCAGTGACTGATTTGAATGATGTTTGAAAATTTGCTTGGACATTGAAAGTGGCTCCAGCATAAGAAGAAAAATATTCTTTTTTCCTTCTATTTAGTAAAGGCAGTATTATTTTAGGAAAACAAACAAACAAACAATAACAACAACAAAACAAAAAATAGAAAAGCTCTTATTTATTTGCAATTTCTTTGCAAAATTCTATATTAACATATTGAAAAGACAACAAATGTGAGAAACACCACATGATACTGTATAGATCATATCTCTATAGATCTGCCAAGCTATTACAGGTCAGATTCCAGGGCTCCAGAATAATTTCTTCAAGTTCCTCCAGCACCATGTAGGGAACTGGGTGGAGGAAAGCTTCCGGCTGGATAATCATCACAGCACTGGAAGCACTCTGGAAGTACATGCCATCATTTAAACTGTTTCTACCTCACAGATCTAATTTCAGGGCTAAAGACAGGCACTGTCAGTGGTGATCACTACTACTTGGCATTTTATTTCAGATCCATCAAAAGTGAATGTTCTAAATTCAAAGACTGGACCTAAACTTACAAATTATTCAAGATTGGAAGAATCTTAATAGAGCTACATGGGTGTGGAGAACTATTTGTCAAACTGTTTAGTATGATTTGGAGCCCCCAAGAATGGGGGGAAAATAAAAAAAAAAAAAAAGAAAAAAAAAAAAGTAGTTTTGTAATATGTCAAACCATGATCTTGGTTCATACAGAAATAAAAGTTGAGACATAGTAAGGAAACATATGCCCTGGCTTCAAAATAAAAGAACACCACTTTTTTTAATGGAAGCAAAATAAAAATTTGCATTCAGATATGGTTTATAAAGATTCAGGAGAAGGGCCAGAAAATGTGATCTGTCTCCTTTTGCATTTTCCTCTGTGCAGCCATAGAAGCATCTTCTTATGACTGTAGAGAGGGAGCAGTGCCAACAAGACTCCTAATCTTCTTGCTTTTTGCAGCAAAGGAGCTGGCATCAATGGTCTGTTCTTGATGTGCTGCATAACTGGCAGACATGACCTGCCATACATCTTAAATCACATGCTAGGCTGCAGAATTGTTTTCTGACTGCTGTTTTTCCAAAACTGGTGCTTCTCTTGAGAATCCTAACTGTGAAGGGGCAATATGAAACAACAGCAGTCTTTGTGAGAGTGGCAGCAATAAGGCATGGGATACAAACCCAACACTCCCTCTCACTGCCTCCAAGTTCTCCAGAAGCCAAACAGAACAGATACAGCACACAGGCCCTCCAGCAGTTCCCAAAGAATTCAAGTTATCTTCCAAGTCATCTCCATCCTACAGCTAGCAAGCAAGCCTAGCAAAGAGTCCTTCCCACACATACATACATCCCACACCTGTAGCAATTCATGATACCAGCCACCTACCAATCCACTCCCCATATGGCTGCTCAGTTTTCCAAGGAAGACAGCTACCAGCTTTCCTGGTCTACACATATGGGTATTCTCTGAATCCTACCCTAACACTGCACTTTCAGGTTGAGTTAATTAAAGGCTGACACTTGGCATTTAAGTATATCAATCTGCAACTTGCCTCAGTGAGTTTGAGAAAGTATCCTGTGTGGAACCACACAAAACTTGGTAGCTCTGTTAACAACAGAAAACAGATGGCAATATTGCATTCCAAAGGATCTTAAAGAAAAGCTCACGACATGGGAACAGGATTTCAGTCACTGCAAATGCTGTAGGCTAGGATTTCACATAAATTGTTGAAAAATGCCCTGAAGCCTTCAGCTATGAAAAAGCCCTTTGCAAGCTCAGCTAACTGAAGTTCTGCCCACAGCTTTTCCTGGGGAAGAGATACTTGTGTCTTTCCATGACTAGGTTGCTCTGATGATAGGACCTTATGTCTTTGCTCCTTCTTGCCTTTTGGCTTTTCTTCAGCTTCAATGAACACAGTGGCTAGAGAGAAGCTGGGTGTTTCCTCCCTTTGTCTCTGCTTCTGCTTTGTCTTTGCTTCTGCTTTGTTTGGAGACGCTCTGAGGCCTAATGGACTGGGGAGTGAGCATATTAAAGGAAATTCCAGAAGATTGTCTTTCCAAATGTTATCTGTGGATGGCTAGATCTCAAATGGGCAACCTCTTGGTACCATTGCTGCTGTTGCTGAAGTTAGCACACTTATAAGGCTTGGAGCACAGTCTGCATATGAATTAGTAGAGGGGAACAAGCTATTAAGTGAGCAAGGAGATGGATTATTCATGGCTTTGACAGATTTTGGATCTGGCCCAAAGTGCTGTCAATTGCCAGTGGTAAATAGCCAAAAAATGAAAAATAAGCTTTTTTTTAGGCTGTGCCAGCAGTATCAATCAGAGCAGTATCCAAAAATCTTGAAATGAATAGCACACATTTCTGGTTGATGATATTCAAACAGAATATATTTTAAATGGGCATAAAAATAAAGATGTACCACCTTAAGGTTATTTGCCTACTGCATTTATTTCAGAGAGAAAAAAGGAGCAATTTTTTTAGTATGTTTCAATTTTTTCTTAGTTGTTTATTTTCCTACTTACAAGAGCTTTGGTAGATTTTACTTTAATGTTTTTTGGGGTGCTTATGTTTCATTTTCAGAAAAAAAAATGATGATACATAGCATACATCTATTATGCTGCAGAGCACAATGGAGAGACATTGTAAGGGGTATTAAATGAGGTTAGCGTTGCCACAGACTGATGTCAAACACAGTCTTTTTTCCCTCTTTATTTTAGCTGAATAAAAAAATTAAATACTGGAAAACCTCGTCATTTGTGAGATACATTAGCAACTGTGTAGATAAGAAACAGAGGAAGAGCCCTTATAACCCAATGGGGAAATTAACATAAGATATGTAGAACAGACAGAACCCAATCAATGCAGAACTGGGAATATTTGGGCTGTGGTTTTTTGTTTGTTTGTTTGTTTTTGGTTTTGTTTTGTTTTGTTTTGTTTTCTTGTGAACATTTAACTTCTAAGCATTGGTGATGGTCCGGATTGAGATCTCCTGGCCCACTGTTATAAAAGGAATAAATAATAGTGATAATCACTAACATTCAAGGAAATGTTTTTTCTTGCTTCTTTGCTCAGGTCCTGGAGAATATAGTACAGATAGATATATAGCACATATATAGAATATAGCACATGATAGATACTAAGAAACTCTTGTAAAGAACAGACATTTGAGTATTCTTGTAAAATGTTTTATGAGAAATTTTCACAATTTCATGTTGAAGCCATTACATTTTTTCAAGATGTTTTCCTTATTTTTCTTCTGTTCGGTAACCATTATTACCAATGATTTCACTATATCTTTTTTTCTGTCTTTCAGGATGTGCTTAAGGTGCAAATATAATTCAAATAGCTCATTAGTTATTTAATGCCTTATAACTATTTTCTTAATTAGTTTAACTCTTAAAATAGTTTAATTGCATATCCTTCAATAATTATCTTATCTCTGTCTTTCTCTGTCTTGGATTAATTTCTCCTTTAATCATTTTCAATTATGTATTTAGTAACACCTTATTTCTTAATTTGAGGATTACTTAGCCAAAATCCTAAAGTCAGTAATGCAGGACCTGATCCTCTGAAATATTTATAGATATATATATTATATACACAAGTGACTAAACTTATTGAGAAGCTAGATTTTTAGTAAGTTATAGAAGCTCACATAGAAGAACTGAACAACTTTCAGTGCAGTGACTTGCTCCTCACAGTTCATCATATGCTTTCTTACAATAATTTGCACAACCCTTAGTACAGATATGTACATATATACAGCATACTAATCAGTAATTAGAATGCTTTTCAATTTAACTGCAGCTATATTAATAAGAATAATATTAAATTAATATACAGGCAAAAAAATAAGTTCTTAGAAGTCCTACATTAATAAGAATTTTACAACCTGCATCGAATTTCATATCTAAACAAATGTAAACATTAGCCTTCAATTCTAGACATAGGACTGAAGTTGATCACAGTGCTTAACGACTAGTCAACCAGTAGTTATGCATAGATTGTGAAACTTTTCATCCTAAACCAAAGTTTGGTCTCTTATCTTGAGAAATAATTTGCTGCCCACTGCTATTTGTTTTCAGTTGAAATACCATTCCTGAGCTCTCAGGGATTCAGCCAATGCAACAGAACTGCTGTGAACATGCAGCCTGCTCTGGATCAACCTGCTACAGCACCACACAACCCAGAGCTGTCCCCACTATGGGATTAACCATTTTCCCCCCACACCCCTCCACACCCACTTGTGGGACAAGGGCAGCTTGACCAAGAGGTCACCACTGGCATCCTTCCATCCCACCAGCTTCCCTCTTTCCACAGCTGCAGTGAAATCTTGCTCTCCGGGAGGTTTGGGTTGCCCCCATTCCTCTCCTGATGCATCCAGAACCTTGCCTTTCCCTCCCAGTGGCAAAGGTATGGTTGCTTCAGTGGGTCCTTTACTCTCTTTTCCTCTCCTCTCTACTTGTTTTACTTTGTACCTGGAAGAAATGTTGACCAAAGAGTTGAAGCTGTAACTGAGCTAGAAATTGTTGTGGGGTCCCCCAAAACAGGTGTTGATCTACAGTTGTGAGAGGGTCCTGAAGCTCTGGTTGTGCTAAACTTTCTAGGTGATTTATCATACTATATCCAGACATACATTTAAATAGTGTCTGGACATTGAATGGACATTGAATGGACAATGAACATTGTCAATGTAGCAAAATACATTTCTTTGCTCCTTCTGTAGTGAATACTCACTTGATATCATATATACATGTGTCGTGGTTCCGCTCGAGTGGGCAGCCGAGCTCCACCACAGCCGCTCTCTCACTCCCCCTCCTCAAAGAGGAATGGGGAGAAAATATGTGAAAAGGGGCTCAAGGGTTGAGATAAGGACGAGAAAATCACACAATAATTATTGTAACGGGCAAAACAGATTCGGCATAAGGAGATAGTAAGATTTATTGCCTATTACTAACAAGCGAGAGAAGTGAGAAAACAAAGGAAAAAGCAAACCAAAAGCACCTTCCCCCCCATCCACCCTCTTCCACCTCCTCCCCCTGAGCGGCGCAGGGGAACGGGGGAATGGGGGTTATGATCAGTCTACAGCACTTCTTCTCTGCCGCTCCTTCTCGGTCACTCTCGTCCCCTGTGCTGTGGGGTCCCACCCACGGGATGCAGTCCTTGATGAACTGATCCGGCGTGGGCTTCCCACAGGCAGCAGCTCTTCCAGAACTGCTCCAGATATGGGTCCGTACCACGGGGTCCATCCCTCAGGAGAAAACTGCTCCAACCTGGCTCCCCTATGGGCAGCAGCTCCTGCCAGGTCACCTGCTCCTGTGTGGGCTCCTCTCCACGGGCTACAGGTCCGGCCCGGAATCTGCTCCGGCAGGGGTCTTCCACAGGCAGCAGCCTCCGTCGGTTCAGGGCCACCTGCTCCACCGTGGTCTCCTCCACAGGCTGCAGCATGGAACCCTGCTCCACGGTGGTACTCCATGGGCTGCAGGGGGACATCCTGCTTCACCATGATCCTCACCACAGGCCGCAGGGGACTTCTGCTCCAGCGCCTGGAGCACCTCTCCCCCTCCCTCTACACTGACCTTGGCACCTGCGAGGCTGTTCTCTCACTCCCGGCTGCTGTCTGGCGCAGCGTTTTTCCCCTGTCTTAAATACGCTCTCACAGAGGCGCAAAACAACATCGCTTATTGGCTCAGATCTGGAAAACAATGGGGCCCTTCCCAAACATGGGGCAGCTTCTAGATCTTTCTCACAGAAACCACCCCTATGGCTCCCTGCTACCAAAACCTTGCCACGTAAACCCACTACAACATGTATGATATATCATATCATATCATATCTAATAATGATAATATTTCTATACCTGGTTTCCTCAAATAATTTTAAAAGGTTTTCACAAAAAGTAATGATGGCTTAGAAATCTCTAGTGCGCATTACCTTCAATTCATGGTTGAGGAGGCTGAAAGCATTTAGAATAAATCAACATTTTAAAATTCTTCCTTACTTAAACATGAGTAGAAAGAAAATAATCCTTTTAACAAATGAAACATACATGTGTACCATGAGTGGACAAATACTACAAAGACAAAGTGTTATACTGTGCAGCTGAGATTATATATTTTAACCATAAGCTAATATTTGGATGATAAGCATAAAGAAGTCTAATAAAATATTTGATACATGTGTGCATATCATTAGATACGTAAGTAAATAATTAACTAGATAATTTTATGGTAGAATATGTACCACAAGTATAGCATGTGGCATATAACCAATTAATTCAAAAAGATTTGAACAGCATGTGTCACATTGTCCCAAGATGAAATCAAATCTTCATCTCTTCCAGAGCAGATTACTGCAAAAAAGCATTGAAGGGGCTATCTTGATCAGAGCAGTAACATGTGGTGACATTTTTCACTGCTGCAGAAAATCAGCACAATTTCATTACCGTGTCTTCCTGCGGGGCAGCTTGATGTGCTTACATTAAAGTCTCCATCTCTTACCTGTTTCTTAAAATGCTTGTTGTTTATGTCTTCAGGGTTTTAGTCTAATTTTGGCAATGAAGGGGCCTCTAGCTTTTTAAAACAACCCATTTTAGAATTGGCTTACTGTATTTTTATCTTCTATTTAAAAACCAAACCAATCCCAAAAATAAAACTATGGTTTGGTTTAACAATTTATGCAATATGATTCAAATGCAATAGTGTCTTTTCTTACGAATTGGTTGGGTTGTGTTTTTTTTTTTGTTTTGTTTTGTTTTTTTATTATTTTATTATTTATTTTTTTTTCCTATCAGTTTGTTGCAAACTTTGATAAAAGCCCCATCTTGTTTGTTGTGCCATTTTTCTAAGGCCATCATGCAACGAACATTTCTGGAAGGACGATAATGAAAACACACTATCAGCCCTGAATTGCAGCAACATAGCTGAGATAGGAGGCAAAAATAAGAAGTAATGTAGAAAGCTGGAAGAAGGGCAGAGCTCCCTGAACTGGCTCTACAGATAAGAGAAATGGCCTCAAATTAGTCTTCTAAACCTTAACATCATGTTAGTGCATACCACACAAGAGTAGTGATTATTCTTTATAGGCAGTGGAGTTGTGGTGAGAGAAAAATACTTTGCTTCTATATATACAAACATTTAATTTAGTAATCAATTTTTACAATATCTCCAAAATGCCTTTGCTTTTAAAGTATTTTAGCTAGATCTCTATTTGTTTTAAAATAAAGGTATATCATCATTTTCTGACTTCTGTTGGTTTGCAGCAGGTTTAGTGCTCTCCTCAATGTCAACTTGAAAGCAGTGGGGATTAGCATACTCTGCAGAAAGAGTGTTTTACAGGACACAGCAGTACGAGGTCCCACATGCTGTTCTGCATTATAATTCCATACTTAACAGGAAAGGCCACTTCTCAAAGTAAAATGTCATTCAGTTGTCATGCTGGTTTGCTTCTTTGGGCTGCTGACTACTTTACCAGTCAGCAGAACTGTAAGCACTTTTTTAAAGAAGAGTTCATTACCTGGGGCTTAAACTTGTTCACCTTGCACAACATATAACAATACCAGTTATGCCCACCTAGACTGTGACCAGATGAGTTTCCTGATTATATTTAAGATGCAACAGTATTTACAGTGTTTTGAAGTGGATGGATGAGGAGTGCAGTTGTAAAGTTTTATAAGAGTATTTGTGTCTTGGGACTTAATTGAAGATTGCTTTTCAACTATTATTAACAGCTGTTGAAATCAGGAAGTCCGATTCTTTATGGAGAAGAAACTAGTGATACGCAGTATAGTTCTTTTCTAAGCATACCTAGTTCTGTTTAAACACATAAGCCCATTCTTAGTAAATGCTTTTTCCAGAAATTCCCTATATCCCTCAGGAAAATCTGCATCACATGTACTGCAAGT
Source organism: Aythya ferina (assembly GCF_964211825.1). Classification (NCBI taxonomy): domain Eukaryota; kingdom Metazoa; phylum Chordata; class Aves; order Anseriformes; family Anatidae; genus Aythya; species Aythya ferina. The sequence continues at coordinate 86,750,309 of NC_140297.1, forward strand.
AGTAGCGTACATGGATATCTAATTATCTGACATGCTAGATAACCAGCAATAGCTGCATAAAGGTTGCCCAGTATGCAGATTGATACTGCAGCCAGCATTTGCTGTGGCAAGATTTTGTTCAAGATGAGGAGAATCATGAGTTTCTTCTTAAATGTTATGTTCAGACCTATCTAGAATAGCTGCAGTGGCCACACAAGTCAGCTATTAAACCCTTTCTGCACACAAAACACCCTTTCTTGTTTATGCCAGGGCTGCTTGGAGGTGTTGTGAAGCAGCATGGCAAGTTTCTACTCCACAACTGGGCTGGTCTGACGGCAGATTTCCATTGTGACTTCAGTATGTAAACTGATCTGAGCCTTTTACCTGCCCAGAACCACAACACACTGCCACGAACAAGTAACTAAAGAGCAAGTACATGCAGCATGGTATGAACAGGCCAGATAACCTTTAATATTCCTGAATATTGAAGAAGATCGGCTGTGATATCTCTAGGTCTTTCTCTTAGGAATATAGTTTTACAAATAGAGAAGAAGACCAAGTTTGACATAGTCATGATTTCTCCCTCTGGTCTCATGACAGCTCATGCTGCTGGTCCACATCCTCAAACACACTCATAAACTGAAAGACACACAAACTCTTCTTCTGTTTTCCCTGAAGGTATTCATTTGGATGATGCTGTTGTTTTTCTTCTTGTCTGCTTTGTCTGTCTTAGATCCAGTGTGTTCCAGGAACTTGTGAACATTTTTCTACTTCAGGCTATACTTCTGGTAAAAGTCACATACCCTTAACTCAAAAAATTCATTTTGTTGCTCTCATATAATCTGATTTACTTTGCCCTTACGTAGAAACTGGGATGGAGGTAGGCACTACAATAGCCACAAGCATTTTGATTATGGGAATCCTCTAGTCATAACTAGAAAAGGGATGCTTTCAGTTCTGACCTTGATGTGTGGCACAAGTCTTATTTCCTTACATAAGCAGAGCAGGCAGAAATGCACTAAAATGATGGGAAATAATGAAATTTGTGACCTAGGGGAAAAAAATAAAATAAAAAAAGAAAAATAATAATAATAAAAAAAAGAGCAGTGGAATAATTATTTTTAAAGTAACATTCTGTGCACTAGAATTAAAGAAACACAGAATAGCAACTAATATGTAAGTCAGAAAAACCTTAAGAAGGAGTTTAATTTCCATTTTAGATTGATTTGAAGTGTCAATTGTGCAATCATTTTTTACATATGGATACATACAGTTGTTTATATATTGTTGTTGTCATATGGATAGTCCTGAAGCCTCTATACACGTGAGCAATCTTTGCTCATTCAGGAGTTCAGGTAAATCCATTACAAAGTCAGTGCCCTCTTGTTGCCTTGAAGGAGTTCTCAAATAAGTCCTTAAGTGAGTCTTACCACATGGCTTTATATCAAATTAAGTGTTATATACATTATGTATATTATTCACAATGGTGTTAATGAGCCCATACTGAAAGCTTCACCCAATACTTAATCGAAGGAGGCTTCTACAAGGAATAATGAAATACAGTTAGCACTGATGACCATAAGTTACATGTAACAACCTTTTTTTTATTTATTTTTTATTTCATTTTATCTTTGTATATTTGTTTTATGGTACCAATTACATATGTTTCTTTTTATTTTTCCTTTCATGGATTCAGAGCTTGAGAGCTCTCGTGTTGGTTCTGGGACATGAAGTCTGTGGATTTCATTCTCCTTTCTCCAGAATTAGTTTTCTTCAGAGGAAGAATCCTGCAGGAGAGGTGAAGAAAGATTTCTATGAAAAGTCAATTAAATTTTCCCAAAACACCTTGAGAAGTATTTCAAATTGAGGTTACAGGCTCCACAATCACTAAAATTGCTATCAGAAAGACAGCAGAAAAAAAGAAAATCCTAAGAACATTTATTTTCTAATATGATCATAATATATCTTTTTATATATACATTTATATATATATACATACATTTATATATATACATATATATATTTATATATACACACATTAGTTAAGTAGAGCATTTGTAATATTTTTAAAACATTCATCTAGCCCACTAAGACAAATTTAATTTAAAGAGAATACCCATCTTGATTATAAAAAGTTGAAGTTTTTTTTTTTTTTACCTCTCTTTTAGTAAACAAAGAAAACATTCTAAGAATGTTATCAACACAATCTTTAATTGATACCAATAAAAGAAAAAATTAGAGATATGAACTGCTCCTCTACATCCCTGTAATAATTTGTCAGGAAAGGCAATATTTAATAGTTCAAGACAGCTTGTAAAACAGATGAACTTGGAGTTGTATTTTCACCATCATTGCCATAATTACTGCATGTAAATAAGGGTCATAAAGAGAGCATAGCAAAGGAATACTGATTTCCTGAAAGTGTCATAGAATCGTAGAATCATTCAGGTTGGAAAAGACCTCTAAAATCATCTAGTCCAACCTTTAATCTAATACTGACAAATCCACCACTACACCATGCTACTAAGTTATACAACTACATATTTCTTGAACACCTCCAGGGATGGTGACTCCACCACTTCCCTGGGCAGCCTATTTCAATGTCACACAACCTTTTCAGTAAAGAGTTTTCTCCTAATATCTAACTTAAACCTCCCCTGGTACAACTTGAGGACATTTCCTCTCTTCTTATCACTTAGTACTTGGGAGAAGAGCCCGTTCCCCAGCTCACACAACCTCCTTTAAGGTAATTGTAATCTACAGTAAGATCTCCTCTTTCACCAAGCTAAACAACCCCAGTTCCCTCCTCCACTCTTCATAAGACTTGTTTTCTAAGCCATTCACCAGCTTTGTCGTCCTTCTTTGGGCATACTCCAGCACATCAATGTCCTTCTTGCAGTGAGTCATTTACCCCCGCTTCTGACTTGAAGCTTTGTTATTAACAGTTAGGTCATGTGCCAAGCAAATTGTCTTTTGCTCTAGGTTTGTTCATCTCTCCAGTTCTTACCACTGCAAAGAAGTCTGATGTAGGCTGAGGACAGCTGTCTGCTCTACCAGGGTTTTATGCTTGGCCCATGAGACATAATGAAGAAGAAAGCTTTGTGCTAAAAGAGTTTGCCATGCTTTTGATGTTTGTATAACATCATCTCAGGATGTTTAGATGGTGACTATGCACCTGCCAATATGACTATGTGATACGTAGCATTTGTACTACTGTGCTTGCTGTGTGTAGTAGAGTACTGTATGGTGTGTGCTACTGAGCTCTTTGGGCAAACTATGACAACTAAAGGCAAGCGTGCTTACAATTGTGCTTGTCATATTTAACACGCTGGTCCTCAAATACTGATGATTATGTTAACACTCAAAATATATTTACATAACAAGTTTTCCAAACACAAAATGAAAATTTTCTTTATTCTCTATATAATGTCTAGGGCAATATTGTTACTCAGAGGGGAAATACGTTTGGGCTTGTCACAAATCAAATAAGAAGTCTAGCTGTGAATGCTCAGTACGTTAACCAAACCCAACTTTATTCTTCCTAAGCTGAAACATCCCTTTGTAGGCTGGAACTTGTTTTCTTACAAGTTAAAAACTTTATTAAAGACACATCCAGTAACATATGGGCATGATTTCACTGTCAGTCTAAGGATTAAACGTGTTTCAAGTTGTTAGAAGAAATATATTCATGCTATCATGTTACCCCTTTTTAATTTATGTCAGCTGGAAAAACAAACCAGAATGTCTACAGCACATCTTTTTGCAAGTTTTTATTACTCCTGGATGTTCGGAAGACTTTGGTGGGATTGTCAATGTATTAAAATTCTGTCAGGAAAAAAAAAAAAAAAAAAAAAAAAGCTTAACTTCGGATTTCAGATAGACTAACTGTATCTAGTACTGGATACTTAAGATCATCACTTCTGTCATTTAAACAGTGCTTATTGTCCTGGAGAAGCTTCAGATTGAAAGAAAAGTATGAAAAGCTAGAAGTAGAGGAAAAAAATGTAATTATTTCTCTCTCACACACACACAAAAGTAAAAACTCAAATGTAATTAATATAGATTTTTTTCCAAGGGCCTCTAATTACCTAAGAAAAGACAAGATGAGTATTAAAATATTTTAAAATTTAGGTCTAAGCCAACATAATTGCAGAAGAGTCACTGTTCAGAATTCTATCTGAAAGTTGAACTGACAGAAAATGCTAAATAATATTTGGAGCAAAACTAATGTTTCAGATGGTGAGACTATCTCTATATTTTTTTCCAACACAAGACTCTAAGCTATTTTAGTCCATTAAGACAGCATTTACATAGATCTTTTACTGCCATAGGCAGCACTGAGTTTTAAACATGCGCTGAGCTGAAATACTGCAGATAAAGGGCGTTTTTCACTTACAACTACACTTAAAAAGGTTTCAGCTGGTTTTGCACTTGATTTAACTGCTGCTCAATGTTAATATAGTATTCCTGTACTGTACCAATCAGTCACAATATCTATTATTTTTAAAAATGTACATTTGGCATGTTCACTCTGCTATGTTCTCTGTTCATAAGACACCAATTTTGAAATCTGTTCTGAGCATTTTTAAGGTTTTCAGTGGAAGTGTCTTTGCGCTTCGAGGTATCATAATGTCAAGTTTTGAAAGGAAAAGAGATAAAGCTTTGTTTAGGGCTCTTAGCAGTACTCTGATGATAACTCTTGCACACGAAGTATACTTCTTTACTTCCATTCCTTTGGGGATCTGACTGGAGCAGTATGGTGCAGTTGTACAGTAATTTCACTCTGTGCTAATTCCAGTACTTTGTTGACTCAAAACACAATTAGCTTTGGACATTTTCTTAACCAAACTGAAGTTATGATGGTATTGCTATTCCACAAACATCATACAACAATATAAAAAATAGCTGTTTCTAGCTGCTACAATTCATCTGATTTGAAGCCATCTTGAATTTCCAAAATGTTAACAAGAAAGTTGTTGATAAGCTTGTACTGTAATGAAAATTCCCAAAATGTATTGGCGAAAAAATGGAAAAAAATACAAATAGAGACAAAGTAGAACTACAAAGCAGTGGGAATTAAATGTTAACTTCAATGTTAACAATGTCTTAAAACAGTCCTTCATTATTTGCTTGTTTAGGGTCACATTCCAGGTCTGTGTGAGCAAGACTTAACCATTTTCTTTTTTTTCACATTCTCTTCCTGTCTCCCATGTGCCAAGTCATCCTCCCATCTTCCAGGAACTCTAGTCTCCATGTATTGGCCTTTTTTTCAGCAGTCACTACACCAAGCCATACCATATAGGTCAGAAACATAACCCAAATAAAATAAGAAAACACTTCAGGGAAACAAAAACAAACAAACAAACAAAGCAAAAAATGAAAAACAGCAACAACAAAAATGTTTGTTTTTAAGGTTATGAAGCTAATTTAAGCAGAATAAGATAAGATGGGCTAGACAAGTCAAAAAGAAAAGACATTGCAATTTTTGTGGGTGTTTTGTTGTTTTAAATGAGCCTTCAAGGGCTTAACCAGCTTATTTTTGGTCTTTTTGTTCTGTTTTTCAAACACTGAGAATACTATTATAAAATTCAGTGTAGCAATTTGATGGTTGTTATTCTGAAACATAATTTATTATGTCATTTTGCTGAAAGTCCAATACAATTTCATTTGGATATTTCCTCCTTAAATATAAATGAAGGCTACTGTTTTTCTTGCATTCTGAAGCAAAAAAGGAACAATACACAATAAAGCAAATCTGCACTGTCAGGTTGTGTGATAAAAGGCCACCTGCACACCCACAGAGGAACACAGAGAGACAATGTTGGGGGCCCAAGTTCCTCCCTGGCCTTCCAGCCTGCCCCCAGCCATCAGCCCATCAAAGACCCATCTCCACAAACCATGAACAGCACAAAAGCAGGTGGGAATCAAAATTAAGGATTCAGAGGAAGGGCCACACTGTGCAGGCCCCTCCCAGAGTTGCTTCAGGAGAACCTCAACCCCAGTGTCCAAGTGTGACACCTACCACCACAACTCATCAGGAGAAGCTCTACAGAGCACCTTTTAGACTAAGGGCAGTTTCTGTCTAAGGGTGCAGGACACACTATGAGATACAGAGGAAGACATTTTGGGATTTCATGATTTATCATAGGAAATTTGGGAGGGAAACTAAAGATGGGAAAATGTCTTTTGGTGATTTGGGGAGGAATAAATATGAGACAAGGGGATAAGGGAATAGAAAGGGCTGGCCATGTGCAAATAGTTTTCTGGTCAGTGCAGTTGTCTGGCCATGCCCCACACCTGATCAGTGCCATCATCCTGTCTTAGTAAGTTCCTTTCTAACTCTTTCCTGGGGGAGAGCTCTGTTCCTGTGTGCACCCCTGTATTTGTGGGTGTGAGTGCATCAAATGGAGTGAAACCATGTGTCACAGGGCCTCTGTGTCCACAGTGCAGTGCCTGGAGTAAGTGCCAGTGTGTAAGTGTGTCATGGCTAGCAAAGACTAACCCAGATGAGCCCATATGTAGGTGAAGTGGCCTGGAAGCAAGGGTGTGGGAGGTGCAGTGTCTCCAAGGGACAGCTCTGTGTGTGAGAACTGCAGGAGAACTGAAGCAAGCACTGATTCCTGTTGGGAACTGCAGATCACTTCTTGTCTATAATTGCACTGATGCTAAGATGATTCTCATGAGTTACTCCTCTTGCATTTTATTGATTAACATTTTAAAAAGGTCACCAAAATGCCAGAAAACAAGATACTACACTGAACAATGGATTACTCAAAAGTCATAATAATCAAAATCAATGAAACCTAAATAATAGTAAGCAATGAATTGTATTATTGTTACAGAGAAACATTGCAGAAACCCATTTCTCACACAGAATTAAGTTACAGGAACTTGATTAATTTTTAAGTATCTTTTTCTCCCAACTCTATGCACATCTAGGAGAAATACGGCAAAACTTTGGGCTTTTTCCTGCTACCTGACTTGTCTAACTCTTTTCTGTCACTTTGTATCCCACGCGCATCAGGAAATGACAGATTTTTTCACAGGCATACACAGGCCAAGAAAAACAACAACCACTAAAACAGGGGAAAGATTTACAAGATCATTCCAATTGTGTTTTTTAAAAGATTCCCTTCCTTATGTGCGACTATTTTACTTTGGGGAAAAAAAAAAAATGAACCTGCATACGATGTCAAAAAACTAACTTATTCAAATGTATGGGCCTGCCAGACCTCTGAGTAGAATGGTCATTGAATATCTTCTTTGTAGAATATTGCAGTATAGAATACATAAAGTCTAACCATTCTCTATATTTTTCCTCCTGTTCTACACTCATAAGGATGTGTCTGGCTATGCAAGGCTGCGTGAAATATGGTGGATTACTTAGTGTTTTAATTAAGAAATTGCATGGAGGGAAAAAAAAAAAAAAAAAAAAACACACACACATTATTTTTGTTAGGGAAAAAAAAAAAAAGGAAAGGATAGGACAAAAACTAATTCATTCAGAGATTTTTCAAGGGAAAACACATATTTTAGGGCTAGAAATGTAGATTTGCTGCACTGTTCAGTTCAATCTGATGTCCATGATAGAGACACAGCAAATAGTCACAATTATTAAAGACATTCAACCCCCTCTTTCCCTTTCTTCATTTCCACTATAAAAATAAGCAATATAGCAGTAAGAAAACAAGTTATTAATTACTAGGGCATCTTAGAGTAAACAGTAGACCTTATCTTAACAGGTAAAGACTATCAATTTCATTATTAAAGAAATAATTAAGGTCTTCTTCACAAACACAACATGCCCTGAGGAATTTGGTGGAGGAAGAATGAAAGATTCTTGACAGCTTTTCTTTCCCACCCACTTTGCACCCATTTGCACTCTCAGGACTGTGGAAGTCCTAAGCATTTTTTTCAATACATAGTTTGAACAAACAGTACCTACTAAAATTATTTTTCTTATCTTTCCCAATAGAAACTGAAAAAAATATATATCTTTTGTTGCTTAATGTAGAGCAACATAGCAAAGTGTAACTTGTCATTGTATCATGAATTTTTCTACCAAATTTGTTTGGACAAAATACCGACAATTTGAAACTAGAAATGAAAGTAGATACCTATCTGAAACTTTTCTGTGATGGTAGATGGATGATTACAATTGAAATAAAAGCATCATGCTACATTGTCAGAATTAGTCTTCATTTATACAAAGTCCTCCTTTGATCTTTTGTAGGTAAAAAAAGTAGTCCTCTACTTTTCATCCTGGTAACGATTTCCTAGCTACTGTCTTTAAAGTTGTTAATTTCACAAATACAGAAGTTTCAGTTCATATTAGTTTGCCACGTATCTACCAGAATCACAGTGCATCAGAGTACAGTCTTAATTCAGTAGAACAGAGCTTTATATCCTTTAAGGACTTTAAAATAAAAGGACTTTGATAGATTTTTTTTTTTTCAAAAATTGTGATCTCATGTTAGATTTCATAGCTTATATGACAAATAATTTTGGGCTGCTAAATCACTTACATTGCAAATATCATGCAGAAACCTGTCACATATAACCCCTGTTTCTTATTAAGTAAATATATAGAAAATAAATACGGAGGAAATATTCTAGAAACCCTTGATCATTTTTAAAAATGTACCTGCCAGTGATACACATCTAACAAAGATATACGAAACTATGTGTTAGAAATGCACAAATCCAAAGACAATGCAATTCATCCCTCTGGAAAAGCAGCATATGCTTTACACTTGAGTCAACAAATTGGCATTTCTGAAAAGATAAATGAAGCTATGATTTCTAACACATATCATCAAGGTTCAATACAGCTTTAGAGCATGCAATTATTTTTGTAATCTGATTTTAAATGTTCGAATAGAAGTAGAATGGCAAACATGATTTTCAGCAGTACTAAGTATATGCTTATTTGAAATTAACATGTGCAGTATAACTGGCTGACTCTTGACTGCAATTAGCAGTTTCTCATACAAGTAATGTTACTTGTATGAAAGTAATACCCAAGGATTTCGATTTTTTATTCAAGCATATCTGTACCTTGCCACAGAAGATCTGTCTGATTTTTTCCCAAGATTTTTTTTTTTTTTTGAGTGTCTTTTGTGCAAAATTAATTGCCAGAGTCACTGGTTACTGTTATCTGAAGAGTTTATTAAAACCTTCCAAAACAAATTAAAGCGCTTTCCTTCCTTCCTTCCTTCCTTCCTTCCTTCCTTCCTTCCTTCCTTCCTTCCTTCCTTCCTTCCTTCCTTCCTTCCTTCCTTCCTTCCTTCCTTCCTTCCTTTCTTTCACTGCTTGTTTATTTTTAAATATTCAAACAGTTACAGATTTCAGAACCAATACATCTAAGCCTGAGATTTCTAGAAAGAGGGATTCTCTCCCCTCATGTGTTAGGAAGCTTCTATTTGGGGACCAGGAGAATCTGTACATTTAAATAACACCATTTTTATGTCACTGTTAGAGCAGGGAGTATTTCCTTTTCTGGACTTGTACCTTCTGGAAACAGAGAAAATATGGGAAATGGGAACTTCATGACTTCAGGAAACAATGTGGAACCCCCATTCAAAGAAGGAGGAAGAAATGTGTGCTTTCTTAGTGTTGGTAGATAAAAGACATCCAGGGTTTGATATGGCATACTAATGTGTAACTCAGAGTTCAATAACTATAACAAGTTGCAATGAAGCGGTCATGCTTATACAATGAATTATTTGCTTATGCTGCACTGCAATTTCTATGTAAAAGTGATGCCTACTGATGAGAAATTCTTCTGTGACTAGATATTCTCATCAACGCTAAAGTTTTTCGTCTGAGAAATATAGTCTGAGTCTTAGCAACATGACAACCATGTGAGAATGAACAACACTTTCAACTAAGAGAGTTCAATTAGTAGCAAACACATTTCCTGGTAATATAACTTCACCTAAGTCAGTGAAGTTATCCTGGCAAGAAAAACACTGCTACATTCAAGAATTAGACACTTATCTGACTTGATTTTCAAAAGTGGAATTCATTTTAACTACTAAGTTAGGTGTCTGCAACTGGCTGTAGGAGAATCATCAGTTATGAAATTTCTCTACCTTACTCCTAGACTTGTGCAAATGGAATCGTCCAAATACATCAATGGATGACCACCATGGTACACGGTGAGATTTCTTTTTGATTAAAGTGGGTATTAATGAAGTTCAGGAAAACAGTGAGTGTTTAGCAACTTGAAAAATAAGATTACTTGGAGTTTTTCTTTTTTAAAAATACCTGGCTTTTGTCATTAAAGTTTGAACAGCCAAGGTTTATGTAATTAATGTGACTTAATATAGTCCAGTATCAGTAAAATAAACATTATCATTTCTTACTGTATCTCACAGAACTATTCTAAGGCCAAGTTGATAAAGCCTCATATGAAGATTTGAAACTCTTCAAAAACATTTCTTTGTATCAAGCAGTTCTTTATATAATAAAATGCATTTTTCATTATCTGGATCAAAAGATTAGCTTACAAGTGCACATACAATCTATGCGTGATTAAATGCAATAAACAAAGATAAAATGTGATTAAGCAAAAACATTTCAAAGGCACTCCAATGACCATGTTAATTCAGTTATGATTTACTAGCTAAGTCTTTTAAGTTTTTCCCTAGAAATGTGTATGTTTTGAAGACAGTGTGGCCTTTGATATAATGCAAGGCAAAGGGTGTGTTAACAACAGCAATACATTAGCTTATTTATTAATTGAAAAGGTGGAGTGTTCATTAAAAGACGGTTATTGTACATGTATCTTACAGTCATCTGTGTAACAGCTGTTCATCTCCTACCTCCTCCAGCCCTAAAGCATTGCCTAACTTATCTATGACAGTGACAACAGTAGTTCTTATATAATGGAACCTTCTTGACAGATAAAAATATTCTGGAATAATTTAGATCTTAATTTTGTTAGTAAGAAATATTTTCTGAACCCAGTTTAGAGAATAAATTTATAGTTTCTGAAATAACATTAAACATAAAGAACCTAAATACCATTTTACATGTCAGAGAGCTCTTTGTGGCAGCATCCGTGTAACTATGTCACCATTAAGCCTAGGGCTGGAAATAGAATGTTAAAACTATAGTAAGTTAGCAGTGAAGATCACCTGGAATTTCCTACCTCAATAAATGGCTTCAGAATGAAAATTTTTATTGGAATCAGAAAGTTTAGCAAAAAAACTTCAGAGGGGTGGACTGAATGTAAATTGAGCATGAAAGCTATATTGAACAGAATTGTAAAACATCAGACACCACTGAAGGAGGAAAGTTAAAAATTAAGTCAGAAAGTATCCATTTCTGTATCCATTACATCTTTGTCTATTTCTAATGTAGCCCGAACTTCACTAGTTGGTATTCCCACTGAGTAAGATTTTCACTGTAATGATTGGTTTGCTTTGCTAGGAGCATATCTGGGTCATTTTGAGTAAACCTACTCTTGGATTTTAGACACTGAAAGTATGTTGAAATGACTAAAAGTTGATAGCTACCCTAAAGTGCCAGAGGTGAGACTAGAATTCTTACTTTAGAACTGCAGATGGTACTATTTTTGACTTTGAAGTTTTTAACATCTAAAATAGGATGAAAGTAAATCTCTTTGAGTGGAAACATACAAGGATTTTTTTTTCCTGTCTTAATTTACTTGCTTAGTAGTTTTGCAGCTACCACTGCTTTTTTATGTATCAAAAGGCATCCAGAACATAAAAGATGAGAGTCTAGTATGGGTACCAAGAAAGCACATAAAACAGTAAACACACTCAATGTATTTATTATTTCTGCATTAAAAAAAAAAAAATCTTCTACTTGAAGCACAATATTAATTTTAATAACAACATATAGACTGATTATAGGTCATAATGATCCATCCAGCTACCTCTTTCTCTTTCAATTTTATGCTTAACACATAAACTCCCTGTAGGGATGCTCAAAAAACAAAAGGGATTCATGTGGCTAGATATTTGTTACCTCTCTCAGTGCAGAAGCTGCACTGAGAGAGGTAACAAATCACCCCAAATATCCAACAGACTAGCCTAAACAACAGGGCCTCATTCCAAGTGAGGCAAGTACAATCAGTGTCATTTGAACACTTATGTGTCTGTGCTGTAGTTGGAGGTCATTCATGATTCATTACACCACAACATCCGCTGTTCAGCTGTTCGTTCCTCACAGCCTGGAGTTTCTGATAGATAATGCAAACATTCTTGATCCCTGCTTCTGAAGATGGCACATACCTTAAGCTCCAGTGAAGAGCAAAGGCAGCCATTTCAGACATCAAGCAGTTTCCCTTATCCAGAACTACTGAGAACCTTTTTATCCCACTAAAGGCTCAACAGATCCCATTACACCAGGAAGATCCTCATTACAGAGCTAGCATTAAAGGAGACAGCTGATCACCACTACAGACACTCCAGTACTAAACAAGGTAACCATGTTCAGCTAAACAAGGTGTTATGCAGTGTTAGCACATTGCTGAAAGGATACAGAACTGTAACCAGTGCAGGAGCATGGATGGAACGGGATTGAATGTTAGGAAGAACTTCTTTACTGAGAGGGTTGTTAGGCATTGTAATGGGCTGCCCAGGGAAGTGGTGGAGTCACCATCCCGGGAGGTCTTTAAAAGACGTTTAGATGTAGAGCTTAGGGATATGGTTTAGTGGAGGACTTGTTAGTGTTAGGTCAGAGGTTGGACTCGATGATCTTGAGGTCTCTTCCAACATAGAAATTCTGTGATTCTGTGAAGATGCCAACGGCATGAAAAAGAGCAAAAATATTGTCAGTCAATGTTCCTGGATGCCACAGAAATGACCTAGATGCCAAGAGCTGGTCATGTCTCTATGTTCTAGCACTGTACAGGTACTTTGTAAATCCAGCCAACCTACGGATAGGGAAGACAGCCTGTTTTCTAGAGCAGAGGACCATATTGCCCATCTGGTCAGTCAGCCCAGTTAAAAATGGGATCTTTGGAAGATAGTTGGTATCCTAGTTGCACACTGAAAGAAGTTAAAGCATTTTTATGTGAATGAGCAAAAAAAGGTAAAGTCTCTGCCTGGTTTGGGTAACAGCATTCCTTTTCATTCTTCTAGTCTTGTAGTAAAACAGTCATAGTACCACTCCTGGCCCACTTCGTGGACAGATATGTACGGATCTCTGCCTCTCACGCTTCATCCCCACACTTGTCTACCTCTTCTTACTCTCACTGTATAATCCTGGAATACAGATGTGGTTATTGCTCAAAATCACTGATATGAGTCTGTGGACATGATGCTGTTTCTCTTCCATAATGTGGGACAAAAGAGGTTTTTCATCCGGCAGGATGTCTTCCAGTATTCAGTATCCTAAGCATGCAAATCAGTTCTCCAGCCAGTATGGACTCTACCATGTGAGAGTCATCACTCAGTTCTGTCCACAAACTCTGGAATTTCTTGCCCTGCCCATACAAAATGTTTTTCTTCCATCTCTAGAAGATAGTGAAAAGGTATGATAGTAATGACGTGCCTGCAGTCCTCCCTTCCTCAGATTACCTGCTGAAAGTACACACAGGGCAGCTGGAATGGATGCAGAAACTTGGACTAGTGTTGAATAGCAATGACCTTCATGGAGCCACCTGCAGTGAAAAGCTTAGCGGTGTTGTTTTTTTTCCTGCTGCTGGGTTTGATAATGAATGAATGGCATTTTTATTAAGCAGAGAACACAGTTGTTTTTTTCAACCTTTTTTTTTTTTTTTTAACTTTGGACCAATAAGAATGGGTTGTGACTGGATTTGTTATAGCTCTGTTTATTCTACATATAAAAGAGCAGAAGTTACAATTTGATGCAAGTCATCTGGTGTGTTAGACTACTAGCTCCCTAGGAAGCAGGGTTACACTGTGGTTGTCACCATGAATGATCACCAAGCATAGGCAACATCTGTGTTAGCTTCAGCATTTAAATTCAACGCAAGGTTGTGACAAGTTCCTCCAGCAAAAATAATTTACAAGCAAAGACAGCACAGATGCTATTTCTCTTTCTCTCTTTACTTCTGGGATCCAACGTCTACCAGGCTCTACTAAGTAATCTTGGGTTAGGTAAATCTGTGAGTGTGACTTATTGTTTACCAAGTGTTCACAACTGTAGATCAGGCTTGTAGTTCCTCCTAGCTTGATTATCTCTTTCTATCTTATGCCCTGAACTTTTAAAGAAATTATAATACCTAAACAGTAGAGGATATTTGTTTAATTAACAAATGTGCCTGAAGTGCTTAGAAACCAAGGTCCCTCTTGTTAGATGCTGTATGGAGAACAAGGATATAGTTCATGCCCAGAAAAGCACATAAACTAAATTCTCTGGGGTGCACTGATGTTTTCAAAGCATCAACCTTGCTTATTTGGCCAGAATAGTCCAAAAATCAATGTGAGACAATGTTTCTATTCCCTAAAAATGTAGTCATTCCATCTGGTTTTCTAAAATAGAAAAGGTTGCCTGCTCCCAAGGGAAGCTACAGGCAATATCAAAAATTCTAGTTTGGATTTTGAGTAGCAGCACTTTTCACCCCAGTGCTCAGCTATACTTGCAGGCTCCTTCCGTATTCAACAACATTTAAAAGACTTGCCAATACAGGCTTCTAAAACATAGTAGGAAAAGCACCATCAATTTTCCTTTTTTTCTCCCCCAAGCTCTGCAGTGCTGTTTGTTAGAAGTATAATGAAGACACTGTAGGCTTAGTACAAAATTGCCAGTATTCTTTAAGCACTAAAGAGTTTTGTAAAATTCTAACTACTACAGAGGTTCAGGGCTTCTCAGAACAAAACACTTTCTGTTTTATTGGTGTCTGTCTTACAAGGCTAATACTGCAGCAGAGATCAAGATCAGATAAAATAAGAAAAGCAGAGTAATGAGCATTCTGGATAGAGTATGAGAGAAAGAGAAGAAGTAGGTACACTTCAATACCTGCTGAATTCATTTTACTTTGCATTGATGAGCAGTTACAAGAAAATAAAATACTTGCCTGTCTCCTTTATCTGCATGAATCTGAGTTTAAAGAGTATGTTTGCTTATACATTCAACTGCCTCATGTCAATTGTGAGCCGAGGGAAGAAAAATAATATTGATAAAGTTAAACATATTGTTTCAGGGGAGCTCTTTAAATGACACCAAACAGTTGCTTCAAACTTTCTGAACTCAGGACTAATGTCTTCACCAGTGTGGCACAGAATCAAAATCAATGACAATAGATTAACTTTAATATGCTAGGTATAATAGCTACATTTTGGAAGAAATATAATCTCAAATTGTCTTTGAACATGCTGCTAGAACAAATAAGGCCAGTACATACAGAAGTTAAATGCATTTCAACCCATGTTAATAGAGATATATGCAGTTGATACTACCAAACAAACATTTTACTTCAATAGACAGAACTCTGGGTTGTGTCTCTGATGGCCTTGGGTGCGATCATCTGTTGTAGCCACAAAAATAAATAAATAAAATAAAATAAATTACTAATGCTGAAGGCAGGTAAATTAACTTCAATAGAAGATTATGTTGTTTAGTATGGTAAAACACCTGTAGCTCGTAAAATAAGTTAGAAAACATTTCCAGATCCATTTTGTGCAACTTTTTTTTTTTTTTTTCCAATGTCCCTTCCATTCCCTAGGGTAAAGATTACTGGAGTTACAGTTTTTAGACATTTTTACTAATACTCAATAGCTTTGAGTTTTTTTATTTCTTCTGGAGGTGATGCTAATTGTTTAAGAAATAGGTTACCCACTAGAGGAAGATGTTTAAGAGCTGAGCATCCAAATGCCTTCTTCATTCATTGTTTAAGAGGTAATTTCAAAATTTAAAACTGACTAAAGAGTCTGTCAGATAGCTCGGAGATAGAGGACAGTCAGAAAAACCCTTGGGGATTACTTCTATTTGGTTGAGCAGCTCAGAGTGCTTGTCAAACCTTAGTGGTGTAAGTTACTTTGACTTCATGAAATGACAATCAGAGGGTGGCTGAGATGAATTCATAGATTAAGTGTCAGACTTGGATTTCAACCAAGCTCTTCATCTGAGTAAAGGCTCTTTTTTTTTTTTTTTTTTTCTCCTCTCTTCCAGCAGGTTCCATGGGCTGATCATGTGATCATGAACTCCATTTTGAAATTGTTCATTTTAGTTCCTTTAGCTCCTTTTAATAGTTCTCACCTCTCTGAGAAAAACAAACGAAAAGCCTAAGTAACCCCAAATATTTCCCTATTTAAACTGTAAGTTGAATTCAGTGGGCAGTTTTAAAGGTGCCACTGACTACATGCAGGTTAGGAAGACCATAATTCTCACTCCCCAAAGAATAAATTGAAAATGACTTTTAATGAAACTGTAAGAAAAATTCTTGATGTCTTCTGTGTCTTCTGTGTGCTTTTTCTTTGCAAAGGACTCCTAGAATTATTTGTGTCTCTCAATACAGAATTTCACACTATTGGATGACAGTTTAGGTGTGACATAAACAAGCTGTTATATGAAAGATGAAGTAGAGAAAAGTGTTCATTATATGCTGAAAATTAAATTATTATATTAAAAGATATCACAGTTAACAGTGAAAAAATAGTATCTTAAAATAAACTGTAGAGTTTAAGCTATGGAATTAATTCACTGTCAGAGAACATAGAAGCAATTTAGACCAAATTTAACAGGATTTCAGAGATTACGCATTTATACAACAGATTTCAATTTAATGTATGATAGGCCTATATCTACCTTTCATGTTCATTGGCATGCTTTTCCTCCTCTTTTTTGAGAAACACCATATACAGGATGGATGGATGTCTCACTTGTAGGACTTTGTTTCTGAAAAGATATGAAAGAGTATCAGAATTAGAAAGTACAGGAGTTGCAGAGTGGATAAGTTGTTCAAGAAAAAGGAGAATACAACAGGTACAGCTGAAATAATAAATATCACCAGCAGAAGGTGATAGATGGAGTTTCTTAAGTACCACCCCTGAAACTGATATTTTTCAATATTTTCATTAATAACATCAGCATAAAAAAGGTTCATGTCAGTACAGTGTACTGAATATGTTAGGCTGGTATCTGTTACCATGAAGGACTGCAATAACTGAATGACCATAGGACTGAAATAACATAAATGCAAGCGAAATCATGATTTCTAAATGCAAGGTGATACACTTGAAAAATACCATATATCTCAGATATAAAATGGGAGTTTTGTTGTGGAAATAACTGATAAAGAACAGGACCTATAATTTCAATTAACCTGTTAGCTACAGGTTAATGACAAGCTATCAAGAAAATTGAGGACCAGCGAAGGCAAATGCAATTCTTTCATGTCTGAGGAAAGCATTTAAATGAAAGAGAAATGCTAGTACCATTATAAAAGATAGTGTTGGGACCCCATCAGGTATACAATGCTGAAAAATATGAGTGCAAAACAGATCAAGTACAGAGAACTACAAAACTATTTTTATGCTGTGGATATGGGCACCCCATGGCATTTTATTCCTATCCCTTGCTAATGTATGCCTTGATTTTCTTCCCAAGAAAATGGATGGAAATGGGACCATGAACCTCCAATCCCAATGCAGAACCGGAATCCTACTGGATCACACATCTGAACCTGGGAAGTGTCCCTGTGTTCCAGAGGACAGATCTCACCTAATCTGCCCGAGTGAATAAAAGCCTGTCTTTCTATTTATACTTTGAAGGAGACAAAAAGAGTTTGTTTTTTTCCTAATGTTGCAAAATGAAGTCTTAAATGGAACAATTGCTATCTATAAATAGAGAGGAGCATTAATACCAGGAAGAGAGAAGATCTAGATGATAAAGCTAACATAAAAGCAAATGGATAAAAGCAGACTATATATATGTGTTTAGCTGCTCCATAGCAAATATCACTGCAGTTAAAATCTGGACGACATTTCAAAAGGAGACCCAGTTCTCAAGCATTATTGCTTTTAAAAATGGAAGTGCAAGTGCCTGGGAGGAAGATTGTTGGATTTCATGCTTATGAAAGGAGAGGCCAGGACTCAACAAACCCTACTAAGCCTTCCTTTGGAAGATTTCACCAGAATAATTGTTGTCCAATGGTTATTTCTAGTTCATTATTAGTTGTTATTTAACTGTAGCTCCTCTCTCCATCCCCTCTGTGTCTCCTGCGGGGGTAGAGGAGTCTGAAGAATTGAAGTTGGTCCTGGAAAAGGAGAAAGGAGAATTCTTCTTTTAAACCTTTTTTTTGTTTGTCTTTTCATTTCTCACTGCCCAAACCTATTTTAATTGGCAATAAATTAATATTGACAAGTTGAATCAGTTTTGCCTATAGCAGTAATTGATAAACAATGTCACTGTACTTATCTTGACCCATGATCTTCTCATTCCTGTGAGTTTTTCTTCCCATCCCAGTGGGGTGCTAGTGGCAGAATGCGTGAGACACCAGGTGAAAGTTTGGCTGTTAACCAAGGCTAAAGAGCCACACAGTCACATCAGCAAGATGCATACAAAGATGGGAAAACATAGCTGCTCCTGAGGCTGTAGGAGAGAAAAAAAATTCTAGGAGAGAATGAAATAATCTAAACTCAGTTTGCTTGTGGCGTTAGCTAATTATGATCAACAATCCTTTTTTCTGTCTCAGAAAACCAATTGAGAAGACACTCACTGTTTTAAGTGTCACCCTCTATAGTCATATTTTTTCTCTATTGTTGCAGCAAAACTACCCACAAAAAATATTTTTTTCAGAACCATATAACAAGTCTAACGAATTCTTTTTATATCCAAGGAATACCAGTTTGAGCACATCTCTTTATTATAGTCCCCTAAGCATTCTGAGGACAGCACGTGCACTTACTTGACCTGCAACATCTTGTATTCATAACAAAAACATCCACTTTTTACATTTCTGAACATTTTAAGATAGTACTAGGCAATCCCCTCAGTAATAGTTCAATATATCGGCATGACATTCAAAGCCTGTTGTGTGTGTGCCTGGAGGGTGCTGAGCTCTAGAAGGAAGCACAGCTGAGGGTGACACTGGGCTGCCAGGTGAAGCAGGCTGAAGCTCACTAGTAGTCAGCTTTAGATTGTGAGTTTGTGAAACAATCATACTGTCAGACCTCAAAGAAGTTTTCTTCAGAATACTAAGTGGATTTGAGAGATTGTGATGACTAAAATGTTTTTAGCACACTTTCTGTGACTTACTGTAGGGCATTCCATACTCAGATGGTTGCTCAGAGGATGCAGCCTCTGAATAGCTCTGAGACTAGTGACATGTTCAGGACTTTTTTTCCTGCTTCTGAGGGACAGATGAGGAAAAAGGCTAGGTTAAATAATGTGGCTTTGTAATGGAACAGTGATCTAATCTGTTTCTTTATTCTTTCCACTTGCCTGCACAGAGAAATCTGTTATTTTTCAAGTGACGATGCAAACACAGTAACTTCACTGTCATGCATACTGGATACAGGAGTTCAGAGAGAGAAAGAACACCTGTCACACGTTCACCTTACTCAGTACTGCCCAGAGGTAACCGATGTGGACAACAGATGCTTTTACTCACTTTAAAATGGTAGAAAGATTCAAAGGCCCATATTTACTCAGACAGAAAAAATTGATAAATGCTGTCCTTCAGGCAGCATTGAACGTTCTCCTCTGAGGACACGGACAAGGTCACCCAAAGACAGCATTCCCACTCACAAATTTTGGTCACTCCCCCACTTGTGGGAAAAGAGGCATGCTGACTTGTTTCCATGGCTATGGTGTAGCACAGTACAAGCCAGGGCACAGCTAGTAAGGCACGACACGGCACTCCAGGTATACCAGTTTGAATGCACTTATCTTCAGGATAGACACTGTTTCTTACCTCTGTGTGAACTGGCCAGGCTTCTGACATGATTCAGCCTGCACTGTTTCCTCAATGTGACCACCTAAAGTCCTTGTGGATGATAAGCTATTACAACAGCAACTAAAGGAAAATGTCTTTAAACAGAACAACCTGCAAACATACCTCTCTCTACCTGCTGTGTCCTTTCACAGACTCTTCCAGGCCTGCTCTCGGTCAAACAGGCTTCATCAGACTTCTAGCTGCAGCAAATATAGTGTTAATCCTCTGCATCAGTAAGAAACTATTTTTGTGCTAAGCACCAATTCTTCCCCATCATTTCTTAGGGTATGTTATGCTGCAGACTCCTAAATTCTTGCTTTACACCTCCTCCTGTCTGTCTCAAGCCCCCAAAATATTTCCCAAATCTTCCTCACACAGACAAACAAATATTCCATTGCTTCCCCACTCCTCATCCCAACATAACAATTCAGACACAGAAAACACACTTCTCCCTGCTGTCCTCCCACTGCTGTTTTAGGGGAAAACACTATATTGCATCTGTAAGCTTCAGATAAACAGCCACTACCTGATCCAGCATTATACAATTAGTGTTCAAGTGGCAACAAGATCTGCCTGTTAATTATTAGGGCTACTAAATTGGGATTGAAACTGCCTTAGTTGTTCCTATGATTAAAGAAACAAGAAGGTTCTATACACATCTGTAATGAGTTATAAAAGAACGCCATATTAAGGGGATATTGTTATCTTTCTGGGGATAATTTTTGCTTCACACATGCAGAGTTCTACTACCCTTCTGTCTCTGGTCTGAGTATATTTTTATCTTCATTTTGTTTTGATAGCATCTGCTTTAGAGAAACAGTATGTTTCCTTGCATGAACCAACTGCTGTATATAGGGGCTAGCTAAAGAAAATGGCTTCAAAGCTCAAACTCCTTTCTTTTGGTTATGTGTTTTTCAAGGCTGCTGAAAATAGTTTGACAAAAGGCATATTGCTTACTTCAGTAATTATAAACTAATAAATGTTCCTGAATGCCACAGCTGCAAAGATTTTCACTACTTTCTTGCAGTTTCCTAACTGTGAGCCTGCAAATCATTATGTCTTTGCTGGGAATGCAATAGTAGTAGGAAAATTAAATTTAAATTGTATTTGAATACAATGAAAAGGAGAGGACTGCACAATTGGTGCAATCCCTATGCAGTTGCCAAAGCCTTTTAGTAGTCCTCCCCCTCCATATTGATGTTTTGCATAATTATGTTAATATTACATACACTCTGTGCCAGTCTTCCAGGTTAAAGCTGTACTGTAAGAATCATTAAAAAAAAAAAAAAAAAATTTGGAAAAAGATCTCTGGAGCTCCTCTAAATTAAACTTCCACTCTAAAAAGGATTTGTTTCAGAGCTATGCCAGGTTCCTCAGGGCTCTTCAGTAAGGGTCTGAAGATGGTTTCCTGTTGATGGAAGATGACTGCAACTTTTTGGTTAGTGTGCTGTGACGTGATTAACTGTCTGAAATTAATAACACTAACAATAATGATTTCAGGTCAGCTGAACTCCAGGAAAGTTTCATAGACTTAAGTCATGTAGGTCTACAAGGTTTCTGACATCAATGTGAAGAGCTGAGAAATTAGATTTGGGATGTTTCTGTGCAGGGAGAGTCATGAATGATTCTATAAGAGGAGCTGCCTGAAAAGCATTGCATTGGATACTTCAGAAGAAGCAAGGGAAGATGTGGAAGGGAAGTACAGAAGTATACAAAGACAGGAAAAAGGTTTGTGTTTGGCTGCCTACTTACTGAAGGAACAGCTTTCTTGTTTTTACCATCCTTCAGCTTTTACTAGTAACAACCATTTTATGAAAATATGTTTTCTCAAGTACTGATTTATAGATTCGTTTTTGTAATGCAAAACAAGAACCTTTCAAATAGTTATACTAACAACATGCCATGGACCTGGCTCTGTTCTGCCTCAGTTGTACTTTATATACTCTGCAGCATATATAAAAAATGAAAATTGGCCTAAACAGTCAACAACTGACTCCTCTACAGAGGGAACACCTCCAGATGCTGTATATGAGGGGGCTGTTGGCTCTGTATCATCAGCTTTTGGCCTCATTTTCCTCTATCAACACTTCAGGGAAAGCAGGGGAAGGGAGTGGTGGGAGGAAGCAAATTTTGATTGATATGCACAGTGCTTCCGTGGCCCTGACAAGCAGAGCAGTCCCTATAAACCAGGACTGCCACTGGGAAATAGAAGAGCTCTAAGTCTAGTTTAGCACATTTACTGTGTCAAAACAGAACATGACTCTCCTAGCACATAAGCATGAAAGGATAGCTGAACAAAATACAAGCTACATGCATCTCATAACTGGGCACTTGTCCTGATTCCTCAGAAACCTTGGCTTATGTTACCTTCTGTTACATAAGAAAGGTTTTCATATATTATTAGAATAAGAAAAAGCAAATGCAAGAGCTTGATATCAAATATTTGTCTTCAGAAATCTAGAAGTTTCACACACACGCGTATTTTAGGTTATGCAGTATCCAATTGATTTGATTTTAAGCATTTATCTAAAAGATTCATTTTATTTTTCAGCACATTCTTCTTTGCCTGTGATTTGGGATATTTGTCAAGGAAAAAAGAACCCTATTGCATTAGTGTTTCTAGCTTATGCATTTTTTTTCTTGTAAGAGATTAGGACTTAAAACGTATTTTAATAAGACATGAATTGGAAAAGAAAATTGTCATTCAAATTCTGTGAAATGGAGTACTGCAGAACTTTTTAGTCAGTTCCATTTGATTTGTTTCTTTTAATCTAATTGAAAACTGATGGTAATAGTTAAAATGTGTATTTGGAAAATATGTCAGGAAAATGTAATCTCAGCAGGTCTGATCAATGCTTTTCGCAGTCTCTCTACTAACTCACAGAACATAAAGAGAACAATTTGATATTTGAGTGGACAGTATTTTTAACAGCACTTTAAAAGAGGAAAGGAAAAAATGGGGCACATTTGATAACAGATTATAGAACACATAATTTTGTACCTTTTCACCTTAAAATGTAACTTAAGTATTAGAACAAAACATGCACTGACTTAATATCACAGAATATGTAAGAACTATCAAATGATTACAAAGCAGAATTATTTGCATTTTCACCATATGGTGAAAAGTAAACAACAATCTTGACACAAATCAGAGTGACTATTTGACATTAGGATTTCTGCCAAAATGTAGGTGGTTGGGATAGCATTCATGTCTTCTTCTAAAAATATACAACTTGATTGTACTGTCAAAATATAAAGCAAAACTTCACACAGTTTTCTAACCTGATGTGCTAACAGCATCTGAATGTTCACAATCTAAATGTTGACAAGGTCTGAGAAAGGAAACATGGCTCTCATAAGAATGGAGAATGGAGTGATAAATAGATGAAACAGAAATCCTACATGAAGATTAATTAGGTGTCTGAAGATAAAGAATACCCATCAGTAGCAATAGTTAACTAAAAGGCATGCAAATGTACATAAATAGAATAATTTGTACTTAATTTCAAGAAAAGAGAACATAGTGGCTTTAGTGGCATATAGATAACAGATGACAAAAAGACAGAGTCTTCAATGAACTAACAATCTTTTTTTGGAGTTAGATGAAACACAGTAAAAATATTAATTTAATGAACAAGAATTTTCACACAATTTTTCATTAGTAGCTAGATTTTGATAGGTGCAAAACATTGCCAGCTTTACTTACTTAAATTTCCCTATTCTCTGAGGTGTCTGGAACTTCCAGCTCTGAGGCCCTTTTAAAACCTCACAACAGAGGATATGCAGCCTAGGTAGAATATTATATTTAGCACATAAAGATTGCTAAAGGTCATAAAAAGTGCCTGGAATTTTCAGCCTAAGTACCATCAAAGTTCCAGTCTGAGAAGCCATTCTGTACCCAATTACATCAGGTGACATCTAGAGTCAATTTACAATTGACTTGTTCAAGATCATTGAGTTCTTTCAAACTGACCTACCTGAAAAAATCACAGAGGTAGATAAAACTCTATGGTAACTCTCTTTGTCATGAAAACGAGTTTATTTATCAGTAAGTACGGTGTGTGCCCAGCTGAGATATGATTTTTTCAGATGTAGAATTAGCCACGCGCAGTGAAAGACCTTCTTGCTGAAATGATGGCACATACAGGGCAGTGCACACTTGATAAACTTCCACTGAGATCTTAGACAGGCACTGAAGGAGTGTTTGTCATTATAGTTACAGACCTTTCTGGCAGAAAATAAAATTTCATCATCTTGAGAGCTCCAGGTACAAAAGATTCTCTGACAGGAGAAAAACCTATCTTGGTTATCCAGCAAATTCAACCTCTGTTCAAATGTTGCCTTTGAATCCCTTTAAATGCAGAGGTGAGAAGCTATGTAGTATGCATGGTATCCACTCTTCTTTGTTTAGCATTGACAAAGATCACACCTGCAAACAAATACCATTCCTGAAATAAATGCAGATGAACATTTAGTAGTGAAAGACATGCTACTGAAAGAACAAAAGAAAGAAAGAACTAACAGGAAGGAAGGAAGGGAGGAAGGAAGAGAGGGAGGGAGAGAGGGAGGGAGGGAGGGAGGGAGGGAGGGAGGGAGGGAGGGAGGGAGGGAGGGAGGGAGAGAGGAAGGGTGACATTAATGTGCAATTATTTATTCTATTTCATGTAAAGGAAGAAATATTTTTTCATCTTTGTAAAGATCAGATTGTCCAGAAAGGTTTTGGAGTCTCCATCCTTCAAGAGTTTCAAAAGTCACTTAAACAAGGCAACAAGGCTCTGAGCAACCTTATACATCTTTGAAGTTGTCCCTGCTCAGAGCAGGGGGAGAAAGAGAGAACATTTGGGTCCCATTCAACCTAAATCTTGCTATGATTGTGTGGCTTTATTTATCAATAAGAGGAGAAAGAACAAAATGAGAAAAGCTGTGGGGAAAAAAAAAAAAAAAAGATGTGAGAAAATTCACTCTCCCTGTGGAGAGGTTGAGCCTTGCCTGTCAAAAGTTCCCGTTTTCTCCTAACCAGGCCTCTAATGTTAAATACTTAATTATCGTGTTTCATTCACCTGCTATCATCTTATGGAAAAATGGAAGCTGGAGTATGCAGTTGTCATGTTGGTCTGCTTAGCATTAGTGCAAATAGCAAAAGGATGTTCTCGGTATATAGAGAAGTAATTAGTTAGAGGAGTGACTATATTACTTTGTGGTATAAAAAATCAAGCCTGGAATTCCTTTAGCCAGGAATAAAATTATTAGTAGTTATCACAGATTCTGCAAATGATTTGCTAGTGTCCTGTCAGGTCACTAGTTATTTCATGTTCTTAAAGAAGGAGGCACTGTCATGCACAGCTTGCCATCTTAGTTCATTTTCTGCCTAGGCTTGCTATGATCTAAGTTCCATGACAGAGATAATAATGCTGAGAATCTGAATAATAATGCTAAATATCTTTCCTCCTGTCAGAAGATATACCAAATCATGTCTGTAGCTCTATTGTCCTGGGGAAAATGCTTGCAGAGGCATGCTTCTTCATTTTGTTGCTTGAGTTTTGGTGGGCTACTGCTGTGATCTGCTTCCTGACTGGCCTCTGGGAGCATTGCATTCAAGGATTCTTTGTACTGAACTCCATACATGTAATTGTTTTGGAAGCAGTTCCTAACCGGGAAGTAAAGCTTAAATGGAGCCATTACCAAACTGCAATAGCTCGTTGTCCTCCAAGCACATAAATATAACCACATGACTGTCATCCCTCCACCTCTTACACACCTGTTGCTGGCAGGTATGAATCAGCATGTATGCAAACCTCTTTCAATCCATGAGTATGTACATGCATAAAATCTCCCTTCTCTGTAACACACCCATCTTTTTCTGCTGCATACACTCACTGCCTTCCCTCCTTCCTTTCCATTGGTACAACAGCTAATACTTTCTGACTTCAATTATGCTGCCTTTCTTCCATTCATGTGTGCCCCTCAGAGGCAGAATTGTCTGTCATATGATTTTCTGGCAAAGAAAATAAGAGGAGTCTGTTTTATTTATTATTTTTTTTTAGAACAAATGCATTCAGATTTAATTTTGTATTGTGAGTATAGTACTTTGCACAAAATTTCCCTTGACAGTTACAGCTGGCCAGGCACAAAATGCCAGCAGTACATCAAACCTCTCCAGTCCTGGTCTTATTTACATTTACAACATGCTCAGTTTTCACATCCATTGAATCCTTTGGCTTTGTTCAGCTGGCAAGTAAACGTTCCTATTATCGTATTTTTGATAATGTGGATAGTTCCATGAGTATGTTTGCCAGGAGTAGAAGGTAAATTAATCATGATGGAGTAGCAATTTGAGGCAGAAGCATTCCCTTAAAGGAGTTACCTAGAAGTCAAATTCCTCTGAATTCTTAAGTCAGATTTCATTAGTAGACAAAATATTCAACACCACTGCCTCATTGCTCAGTACAGGACTCCATTTGTTCTCTCGTCTTTGGGACAGTCCTTCCTGATTTGTTTTGCAGTCCAGATCCTCTTCTGTAGCTTCCTGGGCTGAGGGCACTGGGTACAACCACCTCTGCACTTCAACGAGGCTCTCTTCTTTGCTGTCAGCTCTAAAACTAATCTAATTATGAAACAAGAAAAGGATATGAAACTAGGAAATTAAAGTTTCTGGGCACTAAACTACTATAAATATGGTAAGCTTAAAGTATTTCTTCAGTATTCAGTATTTTGTCAAACAGTTTCATACATTATATTTCCAGATAGATCCACTTTTTTCACCTTTTTTATTTTTTTTTTAGCCTCTATATTATGAAATGCTTTTTAATATTTTTGGCTCTCTGACTGTTGAAATGTTTTCTCTGCTACTAGCTATGACATCTTGAATCACAGTTGACAGAGATGAAAGAAATGAATGAAAGGCCATGGGATTGCTTCCCTCAATTCTGCTTACTGATAAATAGAAAATTCACTCTCTTGTTAACTTGTTCACATTCAAATGAATATTTAAAAATTTTCTTCATAAAAGTGAAATAATTGGGAAAATGCAACGTAATTCAGTACTGCTACAGTAGAACACTCTAATTTTGCAAAATGATGCAGTGGGCAGTCAAGAGATATGCTCAGTTTTGTTTCTGCAAGTAGATATCAAAATAGATGTGCTGAGAAAAAGAGCATTAAAAAATGTTGTCCTGCTTCATTATTTCTTTTTGTGGTTTATTACCTTTCTTACACCTTTCTATGAGGAGAAAGAAGCAGTTTAGTTTGTGAAGCTTTTGGAGGCTGTCTGTATGTTTATTATTAATTTTTGCAGTCCAGCTACTATATGCCAACCACAAGGGGTGGCAACCTCCAACTAGTGGCCAGTGGAATGACTCCTGTAGCAAACATGACCCTTCTGTCTCTGAAGAGTTATAATATGCCTCCTCATAAGGTGACAGGGCAGGATATTCAAGTACTCAAGAGGCTGAAGCTTTCTCTCTCCCTTTGACAACAAAATCATGAGGAAGTTGTAAGCTAACACCCACTGATGTTTATGTCAGCCTCCATCTGCAGGAACCTCCCAGGCATCAAATACAAAGGATTTATTCCAAATCAGTATATATCATGCTAGCAAAGCACACTATTATGGTTGTGAAAGAAATACAGGATGGGACCTTTATATTCTGGAGTTTTGCTCTTAGCAGTCCTGGGAGATTCTGGATGGCTGCTTTACAGCATGCCATTCCAATTACCATCACAGATCTGCAGCTGTGGGAATGCCCTTATTACCCTAATTGGGGCCCCGAAGTCTGAGACTGGTGTAAACAAATGACCTATGTCTTTATATTCTGGCTGAAAATGATCTCATACATGAGGTGGGAATAGCAGGTAATCAGCTCCCAATAAGGGGTCACATCGTTGTTAAGGCAAGGAGGACCTCATTTTCTCCATCTATCCCATGTAACTTCTCCAGAGAAATGGAAGCCATGAGAATCTGATGAGATTCTAACATGCCATTTTTCACAAGCAGTAAACACACACAAACCTTCAAATTTAAAAGCAGTTGTGTGAACGGTCATTGTGCTGATTATACTGATTTATTGGTGCTAATGGCACTGACTCTGTGAAGCTAAATTGCATGAGACTACAATTACTGGAATTGTTTACTTCTTCAAAAAGATCACAATTTCTGTAATAAAAATAGAAGATTGGTGAAGAAGAGAAAGACATCCAGAGACATGGCAGGCATTCCTACTGGAAAGCTTGGTTTACATCCAAGGTATTAAGTCAAATAAAGACCAGGAATATTGGGAGTATCTAGAAATCAAAAACAAGTTAAAAACACTCAGTGACTTATTGACTCAGGATGACTCAAACACTATAACCAGTTTTCTTCTATAACTATTTTGTTTATTTCAAATAGGCAAAATTATTTTTATTTTTAGAAAATATCATCTCAGCAGAGCTCACATTAAGAAAGAAGTTATGAAGTTATGGAATATAAAGCAACGTGTCATAACCATTTTCAATGGAAATCTAAAAATAAAGACAGAAAAGCATACATTAAGTGAAATGTTGAAAAAACACTTCATGTATTTTCAGCATCAGATGGAGGAGCTTTAGTCTCCTATAAGAATAAATCTGTTGGAATTTTTTTTTTCAGTGACTACACGGGGAAAGGAACATAAATTAATTTCTGTTTGGTCTTTTTCTTTTGGGAGTAATCCTTTGGGTCTCTGCAGGTAGACTTCAACCTTTGTATTTTCTGTACTCTGGCAAGTCTTCCCAAGCTCTGTTCTTGACCTCTTGGTCATTTGCATATCTTCCATTGTTGATTTTATCTGTCTATTTTATCTGTCCACGGTTTCAGACATCACATGTGCCTGACAACAGTCATATATATGCATATGTAGTTGACAACAGTCTACTACAAGCATATATTCAGTCTTTTCTCTGTGATTGCCTCTTTTTCACCCTGTTCTAAAGGTTTCTGAGGAGCTCAGTCTCCAAGTTTTCAAGCCTGTCATAAGCATTCCCACTAGTTTTGCTACTCTATTCCAAATTTTTTCTTCTGCATTTCCTAGGCCTAAACTAGAGAGGAAAAGCACAAAAAGAGAAAGACTCAAACAACCCTTTTATTATATAATGCAATTCACTCACAGTCCTGTGATCTGACAGCATTAATATGAGAAACTTGCTGGTTTTCTGGGGAATTTCCTTTGCTGTTTTATCCTCCTGTGCCTACCATTTAATGTTTTAATAAAATTTGATGAAAAAGCTCTTTTCTAATCAAAACCATATGCAATATACCTTTTTTTTTTTTTTTTTTTTTAATTCTGTATTTTAAACTTGTGAGCCAATTGGCACGAAAGAGATTATTTTTCTCTGGAAGACCATTCTGTTTTCAAATTGAAATGGAAGTCACACACCAACTGAATGAAAATGATCTGTATTTTTTGGACCATATAATAAAACTGAAAAGTCCTAAATTTGGGGTGGGGGTTAGCTTTTCTTCACAAATGCTTCAATTTCATACTAAATATTGCATTCTTTGGTAGATTGCTGGAGATGAAGTGCATTGCAGGGATAAAAGAGAAAGGCTCATTTGGCAAAGTGGCAGGTAACACAATATATCTACTTACCCCACTTAAGAGACTAATAAGATTTGCTACATTCTGGGAAAAAAAAAAATAAAAATAAATAAATAAATAAAAATCCAGTGTGTCCCTCTTTTGTCCAAGTATGTTAATTCTTATTTGTAGGAATAGATAGAAGACAAAAGAAATAAAATCATATTAAATCTCTGAGTGTTTCAAACTTTGTGTTGGCATTCATTCTTAATTGAAAGAGTTCCAGTCAGTCTTCCACAGAATCTGCCTTGATCACAATAATTATTAGCTCACAAGAAAATGCCTACTTGTATAATACAGGCTATCATACATCATCTTTTTTTTTTTTTTCTCAGACAGCTGCTCTTTTTCTTTCCTTTGAATACATCCAGGCAGATTTTTCATAGCTGCAGCCTGGAGCCAGCTTTTGTTTTTCCTGTGGGGAAAGTCAGGAAAGGAGGTGGAATCAACGACAAATGGATGCTGGAGAATAATTTGAGTCCAGGGGTGGGGGAGGAAGGAAGAATTATCAGCAATTTTAAAAACAGAAAGAAAAGGAGTTGCAGAGTAATAGCCGACAGTAGACATGTGGGCTAAAGATGGGGGTTGAGAGCAAAGGGGTGGAGGGAGGTCTAAGCAGGAGCAGAAGCAGAGAGGGTGGGAGGAGATACGGGATGAATATGGGGACTGGGGTGGGGAAGGGGGAGCAGTCCTGTGGCCAGAAGAACATGCATTGGTACATATGCATGTTTCCAGCTGGGGACTGACGAGCTGGAAAGCAGTTTTGCAGAAGAAGACCTTGTGGTCCTAGTGAGCAACACATTGAACATGAGCCTGCAATGTGGCCTTGCCATGAAGAAAGACAATGGGGTCCTGGGCTGCATGGGGAGGATTGCTGCCAGTGCATGAAGGAAAGTGATTCTTCTTCTCTGCTGAGCCCTGGTGAGGCCACACTTGAGGTACTGCATCCAGTTACGGGATTCTCAGTACAAGACACACACGGAGCTACTGCAGCAAGTCCAACAAAGGGCCACAAAAAGTGATCAAGGGCCTGGAGTACCTTTCCTATAAGGAAAGGCTGAGAGAGCTGGGACTGTTCAGTCTGGAGAAGAGGAAGGTCAGGGAGGATCTCACCTGAAGGGAGGATGCAAAAAAGACACCCGGTCCCACTGATAGGACTACAGGCAGTGAACATGAACTGAAACACAGGAGTTTTCCTCTGAACATCAGCAAAACAGTTTTTCACTGTTTGGGTGACTGACCACTGGCACAGGTTGCCCAGAGAGTTTGTGGAGTCTCCCTACTTAGAGATATTCAAAATACATCAGGACATGGCCCTGTGCAATTTGCTCTATGATGCCCTGCTTACTCCAGCAGGGCAGGGGTTGGACCAGATCATCTCCAGAGGTCCCTTCTAACCTCAGCTGTTCTGGGATTTTGTGAATCTAAGGGGAATGGAGTTTTAGGAGCAGATCTTTAGGATGGTTACAGTATAAGAATTGAAATTTGGAGTTCTTATAGACAAGAGCACTTGAGGTTTGTTCTGTAAAAAGTAGCCTGGTGCTCAGGAAGTGTAAACTGAAAAAACAGGGATTCTAGGTGAGAAAGATGAGATGTAAGTGATGCTATTCCCATTTCTGTTTTGGAGACAGATGAACCTGCATAGCTGTCCACATCCAATACACAACACTGAAAGGCAAAGAAGCTAATTTGCCATCTCTCTTTAACATCTGAGAACACAGTAGCTTTGTCAGGCTTTTTCAGCTAGTTTGTTAGAGCAGTGATTTGGGCCTACTGTACTGATGACAAGCTCACCTGCCTTCATACGCATGTGCACACACACACACACACACACACAATCCCTGCTCCTGTAATCACTTACTGCAGAGTTAAAAGCATTGTGCTCTGAAAGGAAGCTTGAAATAATGATTATTGCACTGACTGTAACACTAGCTTTAACAGCAACACCAAACATAAATTGCTAATGCTGACAGGAGTGGCACATTTTTGAAAGTCTCAAGTAAATCTGACAGGAGAAGCCCAAATGCATAGCTTTTTTCCATTTTTACCCTGACATATGATGGGTCTTCCACTGCTGATGTGCTATTCCTACTAGCATTTTTAAAGTTTTACCTCTGTTTATTTTTTTAACCTAAAGGTGTTTTAATGCACATTCAGTATTATTTGTATGACATACATGTATATCTCTTATCTCCTTTGAGAGGCAGAATTTATTAACACAATGAGTGATTCTTTGTGATAAGCAATTGTGTAAATGGAACAAATGAATTAAAAATAAATAAATAAAATCTGAGAACAACATGTGGGGTTCAGGTAAAAGAAAAAAAGAAGTTAGTTACCATGTTTATCTTACTGAAAAACTTGTACCCCTTTCTTCTGTGGCCTAATTCTCTCCAATTTTCAATTATTAATAGTACTTGATTACTCAATTTTTATATCTTCTGAGTTTTTCCTTTCAATATCATCCTCCACTGGGCTAAATACTGCAGGTATGTGAAAAGAGAGGCCTACTTAACAGCCCAAATCTAAATGAAGAGTTTTATTTCTCTCTAATTCTCACAGACTTACAGAAAAGACAAAAAAATCTGGAAAAAAAAAAAAAAAAAAAAGTCTGGCCAGCAGGATGGAACCCCAAAAGCCAAATGTCTTAAGTTTCTGAAGTGTTTCTTTCCACTTTGCTGAATGCCCTCTACTATAAGGCTATGTCTAATGTAAGAAGACAACCAGGCCTTGAAGCATAAAATATTGACTCAAAGCACGGGGATGGGTGGGACTTCATGGAATATAACCATGGCAAGATAAAAGCACTGGCTCATTCCCAGGCATCAGGCCTCCATTCCTGGGCTGTGATGGTGGCAGGAGAATCCCAGTGTTCATTAGAAAGCATTACAGCTCTTCCCCTTAAAGCTGTGAAGAAAAATCCATGGGAGGTATGAAGTCATTGAGGGGAACTAACTGAGAAGGAATGACATTCACTGCCTAAATTAACCTTCTGCATGGAAAAAAAGCGGGGAAAACATGCATTGCAAGAGGAAAGAAGCACTAAGAAATGCATCAAAGTTCTTGTGCTTAGGGTACATATCCGCTGCAGTTTCAGCATGGTTATGACAGATTTTCTTAATAAGAAGCCAACCTAGTTTTAGAAGTATGGATTTCTTTCAACTTATCACCCAATAATTCATGAAACAGACTTCAGATCTCACTATTCTTTGTAGTCCTGCCAGACACACCTCAGAAGACTATTTAAGAACAGCAAATAGCATGGCAAATTTACTGACCTACTTTGGTAAATTATTAACTCGCTGAGGTAAGGAAGAGAGGACTAGTGGGGGTGACATACCCACTGTGGCACTATGTCTGCATCTCAGAGTGGTATCTTTCATGGAACTGTGACACACTGTTGCTGCTGATTGTTGTCGGAGGTGACACTGCTCCTAATCTTGAGGGAAGATGACAAAAGACTCTCGTATTTTTGGAAGAAAATGTGTTTGCAATGGGTACCTTTTTTTCTGTTTAAAGGCGGTTGACTGAAGTTAACAGGAGCAGAGGGAAGAAGGAAGAGTGCAAATATCATTATGAAGGTTAAAAGCTATGTACTGTGGCTCCTTTATATGGGTTATCAGATAGCAGCTCAACCAGGAGAAAGTCTGATTTATTCTTAGCCATTGGTGTAATACAGGCGGTAAATTAAGACAGTCTTACTTCAGGAAAAGTATATAAATTCTCTGGAGCAGAACCACAAAATGTGAGGCAATGCTCCATTAGGGTAATAATCTCTTCCCTCAGCTCTACATGGCCTTTTCACTCAGGATTCACCACCCTTGATAGCAGATTTGCAAAAAGGATTTCAGATGCAGAACACTATTTCACCCTTCTTGGTTTGAAACTATGGGGCAGATGAGGCTGGAATCATTCATGCAAATGTTTGGAAGCATGCATGCGTAGTAAAAACTATACCTGGATTACAGAGTGACAGAATTAGTGGGTCCTGTAGAATCTTGAATATTTCTTGGTAGAAATATACCTGAGGTGGATGCTGAATGTCTAGCCACATTGTGCTTTCTCTGTTGTTCATGAGGAGTAAGAGAAGGTTTCAGTACCCTGAGCACACTCCCAGATGTGTACTGCCAACACCAAGGAGGGAGCCGATTCAGTTTTCAAAACCTTGAAGCATGACTAGGCTCAAGTCTGGGGCATAGATCTGGAAGAGGAAAGCTCTGTAATTCACATCAACAGCCAAGCTACAGACTTGAACTACAAAGGCTTTGGCTATAGGATTTCTAGTCAAATGCGGTACAAAAGCACATGAACTAAAGGCAGTCTAAGGGGTGGGAGAAACTTCAGTGATTAAACAGGTCCTGGACACTAATGGGCCAGGGTTATTATCATCATTTCTACTGCTCCTTTGGGGTATTCTTGCTAGCTTCACAGATGGCATTGATTCAGGACTGGCTACAGTACAGGCTAGCTGGCACAAGCTTTTCCAAAAGTACCATTTTTTATTTGGGTTTCTGTTGGTTAGTTGTTTTCTTGTTTTCTTTGTTTGTTTTGTGCTTTATTATTTTTGTTTTTTTTTTTTTTTGGTGTTTTTTTTTGTTTGTTTGTTTGTTTGTTTTTTTTTTGTTTTTTTTTTGTTTTTGTTTTTGTTTTCCAGCTGATGTAATTTCCTGGTCCTATGTTAGGCCTTGTCTATTCTTTGTAGGGAACTCCATCCTCCTTTTTCGAACTACAGTGTTCTGATGGCTGCTTGATGCTGAACTTATTTTTGATTTATCCACTGGATATCATTTTGGATCCTTTCCATGTGTAACTGATACAACTATAGCTGATACAGATAATTTCACCGTAGGTGAATATGTCTGACCTTGACTTTAAGCACCTACCCTGAATCTTGCCCTAGGCTGGAGGCCTAGACTGGGCTACTGGTTTATAGACAGGCAAAGAATAGGCACCCCTCATGCTGGTTGAGTCCCCTAGGCAAACCTGAAGTTGTATGAGTAAAAAACATGAGATATATATGTTGGCCCAAATAACACATTGTGCATTGTGCAAAGATGGTCTTCTCATACATGAGATTCTAAGGGAATGATCAGACAAAAAACACTTCAGTACCTGAATGTCTAGTGGGATGAGGTCTTTGACCCACCAGTCCAAGTAGCACTAGCTCATAAGACTTCCACTACATTGTCACTGGTAGTGTGTAGTCTCCACCAGTGAAGGAGTAGCACCCAAACAGGATCCTGTTCACCTTGCTTTTATTCCCAATACAAAGCTAATGAACAAAACAATTAACAATGAATAAAAACATCTAATGAAATCTGGAGACTCAAAATTCAACTGGATATGACCCTGAAAAACCTGACTGAAGTTTTATGTTACTTTGAAGTTGTCTCTGGTTAGAGCAATGTGTTAGACTAGAGGTCCCTTCAAGCTCACACTGTTCTATTTAGAAGCTGTCTCCTAATTAGTACTGTTTTTCAGTCAATTTGCCAAAGGAAAAAAAAAAATGTTACAGTAAAAATGATCAGTGGTCAGTAAGAAATTAACAATACCAACCTACTGTGATTTTGAGTTTATAGTTTGTTTTCCGATTGTTCTATCTACAGATGGCTGCTACCTGCTGAGTCTTTTTACATTTATTGAGGGGTGAAAGACTTTTATTTCAAATGACTGTGCAATATATTGTCATTTTAAATGGCATACCCCATAGTGTGTTGTCTGTTCATCTCTTCCAGCCATCTACCAGTTTCACTATTTATTTTCCCCTGAATGCTTCTTTCTTCTTGCTAGAAGTATAAACTAAAACCTTCTCATACATCAAAGTAATAAATATATATTTGATCCTATCCAAGCACATTTCTACTAGTTAGAACAGTTACTGACATTGTCCAGATTAAGTAGAATACCCGTTAAATCGTAGTGAGTCCTGAAGTTATAGTAACACAACAGAAGTTACGTTATGTAACAGAAATAGTCAATGGCTTTCCTCCTGCAGTAATTATCACTGCATCTATATTGCCTCCAGCACCTCATCTA
Organism: Aythya ferina; assembly: GCF_964211825.1. Taxonomy (NCBI): domain Eukaryota; kingdom Metazoa; phylum Chordata; class Aves; order Anseriformes; family Anatidae; genus Aythya; species Aythya ferina. The sequence goes on from NC_140297.1 coordinate 86,785,796, forward strand.
AGGTGCACATGTTTCTACCTTCACTCTCTATTGCATTGTCCAAAATGAGTTGTTTTATTTCTGGGAGAAATTTTGTTGAGTGATGTCACTGAAGGAGATCATGGACACCACTGGACTGTGATAACAAGCAAATTGGCATGGTAGATTAGATAATACTGTATATGAACTCTAGCAAATTTTTGCATGAAAATTCTCTTTCACAAGATGAACACCATTTCCTCCTTTCCTATATTGAAGTTTCTTGTAGTAGTGCCTCCCACTACGATATGCCAAAAGTATAGGGCAACAAGTGTATCAATCATACAGGATTGTACTTTTGCAGGCATTCACAGAAACTATTTTTATGTCTAGATGAGCTCCATAGTCTGTTTCTGGAAAGGTCAGAACTAGGATACATTCACTTGATGTGTCTCACTGGCGAAAGGAGCTTGTAGTTTCTCCTGTTTTATGATGTTCCTGCTGGGATTGATAAAAAAATAAATAAAAAAAATAAAAAAAATAAAAAAAATAAGAGAGAGAGAAGAGAAGAGAAGAGAAGAGAAGAGAAGAGAAGAGAAGAGAAGAGAAGAGAAGAGAAGAGAAGAGAAGAGAAGAGAAGAGAAGAGAAGAGAAGAGAAGAGAAGAGAAGAGAAGAGAAGAGAAGAGAAGAGAAGAGAAGAGAAGAGAAGAGAAGAGAAGAGAAGAGAAGAGAAGAAAGGAAAAGAAAAGAAAAGAAAAGAAAAGAAAAGAAAAGAAAAGAAAAGAAAAGAAAAGAAAAGAAAAGAAAAGAAAAGAAAAGAAAAGAAAAGAAAAGAAAAGAAAAGAAAAGAAAAGAAAAGAAAAGAAAAGAAAAGAAAAGAAAAGAAAGGAAAAAAAAGAAAAGAAAAGAAAAGAAAAGAAAAGAAAAGAAAAGAAAAGAAAAGAAAAGAAAAGAAAAGAAAAGAAAAGAAAAGAAAAGAAAAGAAAAGAAAAGAAAAGAAAGGAAAAAAAGAAAAGAAAAGAAAAGAAAAGAAAAGAAAAGAAAAGAAAAGAAAAGAAAAGAAAAGAAAAGAAAAGAAAAGAAAAGAAAAGAAAAGAAAAGAAAAGAAAAGAAAAGCAGCTTAAAAAGTCTCTTGGAGGTAATTTCCTCCCGCCCCCCCCCCCACACACACACACCTCATAAGAGAGTTTTGCTTTTACTGTTTCAAGTGTTTCATTTAGAACATGAAGAAATCATATTTAACATTCTGCATATGTAACTTTGTGGCACTGGTAGCATGTCATACATAGGTAAAGAACAAGTCTTTGCATATACAAAATACACATTTTTCTAGAAAACGGTACTAACATACACTGTGTAATTAACTTACCTTTCTTCTTGCTGCCATTGGGATAAGACACTGTTGAAGATTACTTAGTGTTAAGAAAGTGAATTTTGGAAGTTTTCATCTGGTAGTAGGGCTGGCTAGAACACAATTACTTGATTTACACACACACACACACACACAAAGGTTTTGACATCTGTTTCACAAAAAAACACGATGTTAGGTTTTCATGATGAAGTTGTGGGTGCAAAAAGAGACCAGAGTAGTAATGTTCTCTAAGGATGTACACTGAATGACTTTTGGATTTTTCTTGCTGACTCTTGTTCCCTGTATTTGATTAAAACATTTACTGGACTACAGAGAGACTGAACCACTAATTAAGTGACTTTGTTTGGGATCTAGGAAGCTGCTGGAGCAGATAATGGCAGAAAATACTTCATTATAATATACTCATTTTTCCAATTAATAGCTTAGCACCATCTTCAGTCAAACAGAAACCTAAAATTACCAACTGTGATCACTGAAAAAAAACTTAAGTATAATTAATGGAAAATCTGACCAGAAAAAAATTAAGCTGAGATTAAAGATCTTTGTTAGTAATCATGTCATAAAGAACAGCTCCAAAATATTTGTTATGCTTAATATTGTACCATTCCTAATGGTATATACGTACATGAACATTTGCTTATCCATTTAAATAAACTTCTGATTATATAACTTGCATATAGCCTATTATATTCATGAACACAAGGAGTCTAACCATTCAGGCATGCAAATGCAATCAAAATCTCCATTTGGTTTTTGAGGGAGACAGAGGGTGTTCAGTTAAGCATTTTAAACTGGTAAAACCTGTCTATCTCATTATAATTGGCTCTAATTAATACTGCCAGGAGCTACAGCTATAAAAATCTTTACCAAACACTGAGTCACACTTAAACTGGTGCAAAACCCTTCTCTTGCCCAAGCAAACATTAGAGAAAATCACTTCCAATGTGTTCCTTAAAACTGAAAGCTAATTGATGACTCTAAGGGAAGACAAATGTATGAGCATAGAAGAAGCCATTTTGTTGAAATCACATCCAATGTAACATTGGATGTATTTTCCAAAATGGTCAAGACAGATTTGAAAATTCACATACATAATGCATCTATATATGATTAGCCAGAATAGAAAAGGGAAGCACCATCCTTTAAAAGATGAAAAAGTGGGGTGTGAAGAAGTGTGCCTATGTTATAGGCTGTACCATATTCAGCCAACCCTGTGGCAAATTAAAACAGTGGGGGGAAAAAAGAAGAAAAAAGAAAAACAAAACAAAACAACAACAACAAATAATAATTTGCAAAAACCTAACTATCCACTATCCACTGAAATGTTTTTTTATTTTTTCCAACCAGAAAGACACACTGTGCTCCTACCTAGACACAATAAACTGGCAGCTGCTGGAGGCTGAAGCCACCTCCTTGCTCGGGGTTACTCTCTGCACCAAACAAGGGCACCTACACCTCCCAAGGACTGTGACGCACAGACAACCCACACTGGAGGAAGAAGTGTCTTACTCTATAAGTGAAAGATTTAGTTTAAATATAAGAAATTGGTAACCCCACCTGCAGCCACTGGCTTTGATGCCCCTGCCATCATTGGGATTGACTCTCTTGACTGCTGTAGAAGGATTGACAGGGTTGGAAGGCTTTGAGTCTTTGGAATAGACAGTGCAAGTCCTGCCTGCATTTGTTTAGGTAGACCCAGTTATCATTGCCAATTGACCAATTGATTTGCCAAAAGCAGAATCAGCCCAATTGAGGGGCTGGCAGTGAAAATCAAATCTCAGTTGCTTCTCTCAGAAAACATGGGTTTCATCCAAAATGCACGCACTTTACAACCGTGGTGTTTGTCCTGCTCAGAACATTGCAGACTAGTGGTTAATTATTAACTTTGAATTATGTCACACCCCTGTTAGCTGCTATATTTCTGGACATGGTACAACAATTGTTGGAGCTAGAGGCTAAGTATATATCTGGTATATTACAGCTGGTGTTGCAAACTTCTTTCTTAAAATTCTCAGGCCAAAGAAGCAAGACTCCCATTTGCCTTCTCCCAGAACAGCATGCAATACATTTGGAACCAGCTGCCTCAGTGGTAGAAAGGGTCCTACAATTTCCTATGGCATTACCCATGAAACAAGCAAGACATCTCTGAAGAACTTTTTCAACACACTGATGACATACCTACTGAAGAAACAACACCAAAAGAGAAACTAAGGAAAGAATAATCATTGCCTTCTTCTCAAAGAGGCCACCCCTGCAACCCTCCACTACCAAAATCTTGCCACATAATCCCACTACAGAGGTCTGTAGAAAGCCTGTGGCCTTCTACAGATAATGGAAAAATACTATTTACTCAGCTACATATGTACTGTGTTGTCATGGTCATGGAGCATGGGTGAGGTAGAGAAATAGGGATGATGGTCTACATTTGGGAGTTTGTGATTCTGAAGGTTATATCTGTTGCTACATAGCAGTAAGCAGCCCAGAACTGCAAATAACCCAAACATTAACTCTCAAACAATGCACCTTCAACTAGTCAGACTTATTATTTTTTTTATTTGAATGTCTAGTTGAGATTGTGACATTTATTAAAAAAAAAAAAAAAGAGAGAGACCTGTGGTCTTTACTAGTACAGGCAAAAGTGAATCTTGTTGTTTTGTTGTTACAAATTTTGTTGCTACAAATCTTGAAAAGGAAATCATTTCATAGTGCTTTTAATGTCCAACTCGCCCTTCCCCCCCCCTTTATTTTTTTCCTAAAAATATTTAGCCAGTGAGAGAAAAGAAAATAAATTGGAATGGGCAGCTCCAGCCCACACTATTTTCTTAAACAGTAGATATATCTGAACCTCTTTTAGAAATGCTGGACTAATCTTAGTCCTGCTTCAACAAAGATTCTCTGAAAGGAGGGAAACAGATGGGACTTATACTTTGTTGATTACTGTTATTTCCAAGTTCAGACTATGGACCAAAGTTCCCTCATGAGGATGCTTAAATAAAAATGGAAACAAATCTATCATAGCATGGGTTTGGACAAAGATGAAAGGAAAGTCTAAAAAGGAACTGGGTTCAAAACCTCAATCCAAAAAAATCCTAACCCCAGCACATGGCAAAATTTTGATTTCAGTGATTAGGCATTCACTGCTTAGGTTGCGCCTTAAAGTATTGAAAAGTAGCGGTAAATTAAGAATGCCCTCAGGCAAAAAGAACACGATACTGGTCTATGAATTCTGGGAAAAGGAGAAAATACTTACAAATCAGTTCATCTCCAAGTTTGTGGCTGAAATGGGCTGTAGAAGTTTTATGGACACACAGACACCCCCAGATTTCTGTTTATCAAAGGCAAGAGAAAACAACAACAACAGCAACAAACTAAATAAACAAAACAAGCTTTTAAAATACTGCATAGTGGTAGCTTCAATGTCAGAAAGTTAGTCAGCATCGATGGAGTATGCAATTAAAATGACAAGATGAAACCTGATTGCAGCAGAATGCTCAGTGCAGTGAAAAACAATATCATTTTGGTAGGGGATTTGATATCCCAAATGTGTTTAGCTAAGCATTCCTGGAAGATGAGAGGGAGGTTATGTGAGAAACAAATGAAAATTCATACATGTAGGTAATTTTAAATATGTTTTATTTAGAGACTGAATAGTCTGATTTCTTTTAATTTAAAAGATAATCAGAGTAGTATAGGTGAAATTATCTAGAAAACACCTATGAGACCTGATGTTAGTAAATATAATTTGACAAGGAACTATGTACGTTTCTGTATATAATTATATTTATTTGCATGTGCACATATTTATAGACCATAAACCTTGGAGATTAATTAAAGTTAATGGAGAATCATGGGTATGAAAATAATTGTTATAGGATGAATTAATTCACAAGCTCTGCAGCTCCCTTGAAGCCTAAAAAGTAAAGCAGCCTCATGTCAGCAATCCCATTTGCAAGGTAAAAGTTATATGCAAATTACAGAGACGCAATAAGATGCCCCTGAAAATTCTAATGGTTCATTATTATTCCACAGGGGACATGATGCACAATGAAAGAGACTCAACTGGTGCTCCCTAAATACTAACGAGAAAAGTTGACTTAACTGAAAACTTCTGCAGCCTGACTTGTCAGTGGGCCTGCATACACTTCAGGACATACAGTTCTTTATTTCTTGATGGTACGAGTCCACTCCGAGGGTGGCTGTTTTCTGACTGATGAGCTATCTTTTCACTAAGCACAGGAATGAGCCCTTCACAGGAATGTGCTTCACACTGGATGGAGGCCACACTTCCTAGGTCCTAGACAAGCACTCAAAACTAGGAGTTCTTGTGAAGAGGGTATGTGATGTCTTCTCAGAGTGTTAGTTTTGCTTACTACTGATGCAGTTACAGCTGTAAGACTTGAATTTGCTGCTGTGAGATCTGTAAATATCTTCCTGAGCTGGGATCTTGAGGGTAAGCATCATTCTATCTCGCTTCTGGATCCTGGTAAGCCTTTAGCAGGAACTAGACACACAAAGGCCGTGTGTCTAGTTCTGAATAGGGTCCAGGCTATACACATAGACAGATAGATAGATGAATAGGGTCCTGAGATTTCCCTGCCTCCCTGCGTTCCCAGTGGGAGTGTCCAGAAACAAGTCTTTTCCCCTTCCCTCAGGAGGCTCAGGAAGCAGGACAATTCCTAGAGATTTTATTTGCCATTTGGGAGACCACTACCCTAAAAGACATGAACATATTTCATTAACTCCAGTACTGCTGAGTCTACAAAATACTTGGGGTGTTTGCCATCGAAAATACAGTCCTGCATAAGTATATTTAGTTGGTTAATAACAAGAAAACAGAAGTAAATAGAATATAGAGTAAAATAGGAAATAAATTTTGCTAAGATTTTTAAAGACCATGCATTGTTCCATCTTAAGCTCCACTGTAAATGTTATGTTGAAACCTGTTATTGAAATGTCTAAGATACAGCTTTTGCTAAAGGACATGGGGTTTTCTAAGAGTTTGTTTCACAGTTATTCATAATATTCAGATTCCAGTTGTTATGTTTTATACAATTTATAATGCATTCCCATTTGTCAATACTATTTACAAGATTCAACTAAAGAAATCTGTGGCAAGCTCTCTCTGTACTTGATTGAGAGCTATTAACACCTATTTATAATTGCATTTTATATGCAATTTCCTTAAAGTTTAACTTTCATTGTTATGTTAAATAAAATTAGATACCCAGTCCATGCTTCAAAGAATTAACGTGAGAGTAAAATAAAGAGTGTTAATAAAACACTGCTTTCAAATTCCCTAGACTTCTCTCATAAATAGGGAGTTTTATAATGAAACTAATTAGGCAAACCTACTAGTATAAACATATTTTAGAACCTGGATATTTATGAATCATATTTTTAACTTGTTCATTCACTAGCACTAGAAAATAGGAGCTAAATCATCAGTAAGCAAAGTCCATGTCTGTTAGAATTTGCAAGCATGTATTTTCACACACAGTGTAGTCAGCTGGAAGTCTTCAAATGTTGGTGTGCTTTACCATAAGCTATATATATTTATATATGGATATATAAGTAGATATATCTAACTATTTTGAAATTTGATCCCATAAGAAAGGGAAAGAGCAAACGGCACAGAATGTGATATGTGATCTCACATCAAGAAGCATCAGTAAGAATCTTTGGATATTGATATTAGTATCTTTCACTTTTGGGGTCTGTAAAAGTGTATAGACCCATTAATCATTGTACACTGCTTTAAGCATTGTCACAGAAAGAGAACTGCAAATATTGTTGCGAGATCACAGAACTCATTGCAGTGCGTTATAGATCTTAGATGCCTGATAACTCTTCAACAGAGAGCAAGACTTGTCTGCTTGGCAGGGATCCTGTTTTACTGAGTTATAGGCACCATACAAGCAGCTTGAGCTGTTATTATTACTAGAGGTCACAAAACAATGTCCTGCAAAGACAACCAAACAAGGCCCAATTAACTGGTCTGCATGGAGCTCTCTGTCAAGCTCTGCATTACATTGTTATCTTTTTGCTTACTTCTGCATTTAAGACATCATGATGCTTCCTTTTCCTACCTATTTAGTATTTTGGTGGCATTGCCACATTAAAAAATCTCTCATTTCACAAGTGATTTCCCTGGCATATAATTTAATTTTTACAGCATATGGCACTAATCACCTAAGCTAAAGCTAGCAAGATGAAATTCCAGGGTGACGTAAAGACACCAAAACACAAGGTGCTATAGCACTGTCCTACTCTCCCCTCTACTGGTAGCCACACACTTCTGTGGGCCCCCTGGCAGCAGTCCTGATGCTTGTGTAACTGAGTGGGGAACAGTTAGAAAAATCATTTATCTAAACATTAATTCTTTTGGGTTTTGTTTTTGTTGTTTGGTTTTTGTTGTTGTTTTTATTTATTTATTTATTTATTTTTAAGCACGTCACATCTATGATATATTTTCCATATGTTTTTGTGATCTGATAGTCTGGCTAACAGACGGTCAAGTCAGCTAAGTCAATCCCTTTAACCATCAAAAATTCTGCAAGTAGAGGTTGCTATTTCGCATGGTGATTATTTAATGGGAAATTAATCACCTGCTGCCAGTAATCTTCTCTTCAGTTAACCTCCATGGAGAAAGTCGTAACTGCAGCACTGATTGCTGACATTGGTTGTTTTTGAGCTCAGCAATAATATTTCTTTAAAGCCAAGAAAGCTAGGATATGAGCAATAACTAAGGATTTTTAGTGATGTAAACAGTTGGAGTTGTGAATAACTTTACTTAAAGGTTATTCAAAATGAACAGAAAATCTGTTCTTCTCATTCTGCTTTAATGATAAAACAAAATAAATCTTTCTTCTTGAATAAAGAAAATATATTACATGTTAATTCTTCCTTTCATCAATTTCTTGCCCAGAACTGTGTGGGGAGAGGTAACACAAATCCGTTAGGACTACAGTATTCATAATGTCACTTTATGTTCATACCTACTGTTCTGTCACCAGGAAGCTGCTCTTAAACTCTGAGTGTTCTGGCTACATAGTTACTGTCTGCAAAAGTAATCACCTATTGAGTTTTGCATGTCTGGGATCAAAGAACTCTATAGATGTTAAGAGGGTCAAGTCGGCAGTGAGATGTTACACAGATATTGTAAATTGTTAGGTAAGTAATTTGCTACCTGATTACTTACACACTGCGATGTTTGGCAACAGCAAATAAAATAGGTTACAGAACAGAAGAATGGATTTATGTATTTGTACTTCTGCTGTCTGAGGCTAGAACATAGAAAGGGTTAGTCCTTTGATGGTAATATGCAGCTGTGCAAAAATAGGAAACTTGCAGTTTGGTTGATTTGGAGTACATGGAAAATAGCTTTGACTATAGTTAGATAACACTAGCAACACAGCCTTAGCATTAGAAAAAAAAATACAAAAGATAGCATAATATGGATTGCAGAGATAATTGACATAAAGAAAATAGAAGTTAAATGGTTGCTGTTGAGGGGGAGTATAATTTAATCTGTTTTAAGAGTGTAAGTTATTTCCTAGGGATCAAAAAAAAAAAAAAAAGGTTTTCTTTAACTGTTACAGCCAGACTTATAAGAAAGATGATGATATCCCTCTATCAGGATCTCCTGAAATAGGCTCAGATCAATGTCTTATTATAGTAAATGAGAATTGAACCAGAAATCCAGATCTCAGTCTAAACCTGAAAGAGGGTAGTCATACAGGTGAACTTGAGAAGGCATCAAATCTCATCTGGAATGAACATGAGAAACCAAAAAAAGGAAGAAAAGGAACATCCCTGAAGTGTGCCAGGAGTCGCATACTATACATGGTGTAATAAGGCTGCACCAGAAATTGCCCACATAAAGGTGCCCACATAGGGGTCTGGCCTTTTTTTAGCCTTTGCAAGTCTGTTGAAGCATTCATTTAAAAATGAATGAGAGTAATCAGAGCATGGGCATCCCTCTTTTGGAGGACAGAAAGTTTACTTGCACAGGGCAGATTGTATTGCAAAAGCCTCAAGGCCAAAACACATGCTCTGGCTTGTTTAATTTACTGCCAAAGTTTTCAGTCTCTGTTGGTAACTATTTTAGTTTTCCTTAATTTTATCCCTCATGTAATATCCTCCAAAGTATTCATACTACCTAACCCCCTATTCATAAATTCCACTGATTTTGACCAGAATTGGACACCAACATACCTTGAAGAAGAAAACATAAGAAGAATTTTGTGCTTATAGAAGCTGAGTGAGAAGTCAGTTGGACTGTATGCTAGAAAAAAATGACCAGAAGTCTTGGGGTAAGACCTGCTACAGTCTGAGGTTCAGAAGCCCAGTGAGGACTGTGACTGAAGGGGTCCAAGTCAAAGCAGTACTTTCTCTGAACTAAGTGCCTGTGCTGCCATACTTTTTAGCCAAGAATAAATTCTCCCCTCTGATTCATATGAGCATACATCAAATATACAAACAGCACAGCAAACATTAGTTTTTCTTCAGCTTTTTTCTTTGACTTACACAAGTGGAACAAGTTCAGGGGTAGAGACAGAAACTCTTTCAAGCCTTCTCTCTCAGCATGCTTAAAGACCAGCTGTTAAGGAATTACTTTAGTAAACAGTGGATACAGAATCAAACTTTGGCTTCGAAACAGACCCATGTCATTTATGAGTTTGGATTTCACACATCAGGCTACTATTCTAACAAGCTGTATACTGTTAAGAAATATACTGTTAGGAAATGCAGCATAGACAGGGAGTGCAAGTTCCTCTTCCCCCTGCAAGAAAGAAAATGCATATGAAAGAAAACAAGTACTGAGAACCCTTCCTGGATCTGGTCACCCAGAGGAAGTTTCTAGAGCGCTCCTGGTGACTTCAGGTGCTAAACTGTGCAACGCTGTCAGGACTTACTGGTACTGAATCTATCCACTGGCAGAAAGGCATGCATCTATTGACTTTCAATAGTGGAATATCATCATCTCCAGAATAAGAGGTGTGAATATGAGGAGGTTTTCTTGAAGTTAAGAACCTAAAATGACAGATAGATCAATTTTCCATTTCTGTTATATAGCTGTACCCCTCTGCATGCCTCATTCCCAGCCATAAAACACACACATGAAAATGAGTTCTTCCATGAAGAGCCTCAGAAAGCCTAAAAACCACTGTTTTCCAAGAGTTTCTTATTCTTATAATGTATGACACATACAAGAAAGCCATTTGCTCACTTGTGCCAAATATAAGGAAAAAAAAGTCCATATTTTAGAAATGAGGATCATTAACACTTTTATAATCATCAAATAATGATGAATTACTCATTTCTCAAAGTCTTTCAAGACTTCTAGGAAGACATGATTGAAAGCATTTGACTGAATCCAAGGAGTCCCTTGCCACACCACTGCATAGCATGTGAAGATTAAAAAGAAGGAGGTCAGGTTTTAAAGTCTCTTGTGACCCTAAGATTTATGAAAACCTTCATTTTCAAAAAGGATTAATGTTGACCCTGTATGAAATAAGAGAATTTCTTTGAGGTTGTGATTTTAAACTCCTTGAGAAGTTTTAAAGAAAAGTAAGTGCTTTCAGAGGACAACCATTTTGTATCAGTTGGGAAAAAATATATGAGAAATTGGTTGTCATATATCAAATCTGATCCCACTGAGGAATATGTACGTTGCTTTTATCACATACATTTATCCACTAAAGCATCAAGAATCATAGAAATCTTTAGTGTTACACTGATTAGATTTTGTAGCTATGTGTACTTGAGGCTCTATGAGCTGAAAAATCCATTAAAACAATGTAGTCCATCCTGCAAGGGCGATGCTTTGAAAATTCCAGTTGATCTAATAGGACTTCAGTTGTCTAAAGCAACAACTGTGAACTTTTTCTCATGGGTGAACAGCATTTCCTCTTAGAAGACTGGCAACAGTCCTGCACTAGCCTTCCTACCCATGCTACAAAGATTCACCCCAAACATGAAAACAGAGCCCCAACAGCCCCCAACATGTCTTCCCACATAGCAAGAAGCTGCATATTAATCACATGGAGACTTATATCAAGTCATGGGATAGCAATGCCATTGGCATGTCATGAGAAATGCAAGCAAACCTACATTTCAATGGTATGTTCTCCTGCATTTCAAGAAGAAGAATTTGAATGTATTATAATTTTCTGTCATGTTTTGCATTTTTATGGTATCATCTTTGAACCTTTTAGAGAGAGAAAAAATCTTCCTTTTCTCTCTTCAGTTTGTTGCCACTTTCTAATAGGTCTGAAATTATTTCCTCTGTTCCACTTCCTCACTCATGCAGCTGGGTCTTGTTTTCTTGCTTGTTTCTGCAGCTGCAAAAATCAAATACAAGTCTTTTCAACTATAAAAGCACAGTTATGGGAACATGGAGACAGCACATATGTTATTTCTAGTAACTCCTGCATAAACGGTAGCTGTACAATAAAAGTTCTCAGCATTAAGGAAACAAGATACATTTATATTTCAGTCCAAATCCATTGAGTGCCACATTCACAAGACTACAAAGTGCTAGTGAATATGAATTAGGCTTTAGAGGCAAGAATTATTAATTGCATAAATATAGCATGGGAAATAGCCACTGAAGTAAATTGCAACAAGGCATGCTAAGGATAGTGTCTTGGAAAACAATCTTGTGATGATCATGACAGTGAAGCAACTGGAATAGACAGTACAGGGACAGTTTCATCATTTGAAGATGAAGGACAGGTCTCTCTTGAGAAGCGGTTAGGAAAACAATGTTTGGGAAAGACCTAGCTTTAGCTGTCTAGCTGCTGTGAGGAACAAGATGGACTAGAAGACCTCTTGAGATTCCCTCTAGCCATCTGATTTTATAAAACCTCATTATGTAGAATTTGGTAATTAATAAAATCATTACTGTTTCTTACTTGACCTTAGGTGGTCCCTCCCACATTTGCTTATTCAAGCATGGTCTGGCCATTCCTGTGGCAATTATAAAGGTAATTGTACCTGTAAAAGCCTGAGGGGGAGATTGAGTGTAGTTTGTATGAGTGGATGTCAGTAGTCTGGCTGATGCTCCAGCCCCCTCTCCTGCCCTCACAAGCTCTTTCTTGTGATGTATTGTCATGTATTTTTAATCATCTTTAATCTGATGCTCTAAAACAGAAGTTTCACCTCAGTCACAACTCAAGCATGTTACAATACAAATCAAAATAAAAAATTAAGCAGATAGTTTGAATGTGTGCTTTATCTCCTAATTAAAAGGCAGGTGATCTCCCAAATCCAGATCTAAATCAACCTTGCAGTAAATTTAAATTGAGCCTGAAGTTAGATGTGAAAACTGTAGCAGGTTGCCTGTATTACCTTCAACTGTAAGCATCTAGGCTGAACTGTGCTAGTGCTGTCTGTATCCTTGCACCACATGTTTTGTTCATTTCTAATCAGTTTTTTACAGTGTAAAAGTAAACAACAAATTCCAGCTGACATCACAAGTCAAAATTTGCTGTTTCTGTGACTGGTGTGATTCACAGAAATAATCTGTCACAGGCTACCTGTAACAAAGAACCTCAGTTTGGAATTCTCAACAGCTGGTTGTGTTAGCTGGTTGATCTGCTAAGGCTTTGGGAGGTTTAAGTGACCATAGCTTTCACTACTTTCTTTTCTATGCTTTCAATGTTTATGAATCTTGAGAGAGCTTAAACATTTAAGGAGAATGTAGAATTGCCTAAAGGAACTTTCACTTTGAAAATAAAGTATTTATGCTCGTTTGGTAACTTCTAGGGATAAGGCAGAAAGGTCTCTTAAATTTTTGTGATTGCTCTGAAGTTTCCAAGTACAAATTCACATCACAAAAATGGTGAGGTCTTCAAGTTTACTTCTATTTGCCACCATTCTTGGATGCTGTCTGAGAATGCCAGATCAATTAAAACAAACAAACAGACAAATTAAAACAAACAGACAAAACAGAAATCCCTCAGACCATTTTTGAAACTTTATGCCTACTTTGTACCTTCTCTTCTATATCTTATGTAACCTATCTCCTGTAGTTTGATTGCCCTCCAATTTCATTATGGCCAACATGCTTTCCTTCTTATGCTTTTAAACAGATTGTTTGTGTCATGAGTACAAAGATGCAAACTGATTACTGGAAAAGAAACTATGATTTTGCCATGGAAACAAATAGTCTCTTTTTGTTTCATGGAAAATTTACAGAGAATAATTCACCTTTCAGAACAGACTAAGAAACATGCTGAGCATATAGAAAGATTCGTGTAAATCTCAGAAGCTGTAGTCCAAAGTCTATAGAGTACACAACTTATGTTAAACTCTTTTTAAAAGATACCTTATTATAAAAATATTTATTAGAAAAATCAGCAACCAAAGAACCACATCTTACATAGATAAAGCATCAGATTTAAACCAAGGCAAACAGCTTGGTTAAAAGCAAGACATATTTGAAATAAGACATGGGTAGCATCTGTCTATATCCAAAATTGCAATCATAAAATTCCTGTTTGTTTGCTTTCTACTACTGAAAATACAGAAATTCTGTATCTGCTTGTGCTTCTTTTTCCTTTAATATTTCCCAGTTCTCTTTCTGCTTATAAGCATATCCAGAATTGCGTCAACGATAACAGCTCTGAGCAGACCAGAGCGTAGTTAATGCAGCAGACCAATTAATGTTTGTCTAAATATCAGAGGACTTGCTGAAGTAGGAGCACTCTGAGATCTGCTAATGTACATGTGCAAGAGAGTGCTCCTAAGTGGATTTTTTTAGATCTCAAGCACAGGAGCAGGTAAAATGCTTCCCCTCCACTCTTTGTAAAGGATTTTAATTTTTAGAGATGGTTTTAGGGTGCAGGGCTATTTCCTTCCTTTGTGTAGCATTATCTTGAAGGGATTCTGCTGCTCATTGCATGCCTTCCTGAAAGATGCCTCAAGCATCAGCCAGAGCAGAATGTAAAACCACTTTTGTTGAAACTGTCCCATTTTGCAGAAACATTCAAAATTTCTCAGCTAAAGAATGAATCCTCCAAGTTAATTGTTCAGTAATGATGTGAGAAGAGGATCTGGTCTCCAGCTAGCAGTCCCAGGGCAGTATTTTATTCTGTGAAAGGTTTGCATATATTATCCTTATTGAAAGGACTGCAAGTGAGTCTTTTCTTTTTCCAGAAGGTTTCCTAAATACTTAACAAGAAACATTTCTTTTCTATTTGGACCACTAACAGTTCCACCTTCATGGTGGACTAGTGCCAACAAAAGGGGAGAACAACCCTTCTGACCAACCCTGCTCCTCCTTTAGAAAACACACATATAATAAACCTGATCCAGAAATATGAATGTGAAACAGCAGGGAGAAAAGAAAATAGTTTGGCTCTTATGTGTGTAAACTACTGAACTTGTTTATAGGGGAGAGAGGGTAGGGAAGAAGAGCCAGAGCTATAGTAGCTGTTCATCTTCCAACAGACTGTTTTTAAAATGAAGGAGTGATCTCTGCTTATTTCAAGATGTAGGGACCTATTTTAAGGAAAAGGGCTCAAGACCTCAGAGTGTATAGAGTTCAAGACAGCCTTATTTTTCAGTGTTTTCCAGCTGACTGTTACCGGAGTAGAATCTCATGGAGTGCAGCCCTTGCTGTGAAGGCCAATTTTTCCATGCATTGCTTAGGGAACACGTGTTTATGAGTACTGTCACACTGCCAGCGAGAAGGTAGCTGTTCCAATGCTGTCCTTAATAGCAGCTATGCCCCTGCTTTGAATATAACATCTAAATCAGAATCAGGAAAAGTTTGACTGAATCAGGAAAGCACTTATATTCATACCATGATGGAAAAAAAAAAAAAAAAAAAAAAAAAAAAAAAAAACAACCTTCATTGAGTGGAGAACAGGACAAAAAGCAAACTCAAAATGTTTTGCTGTTCCTTCATTATCATTTCTAGAGGTAAGGATTTGAAAACGACCCCCACACACCTTACAAATTGATCAATAATTTCTCATAGCAATTGTTTCTGAACTCTGAAGATAATCTAAACTTCTGGATTGCAAGCAGTATAATCATAGTAGTGTTCTATGAAGTTGTGCAAAATTTTGTGCTATTGGAGGAAATCCTGGGTTATAATGGTGTTAATCTAAATAAGAAGGGAGGTTCTGAAGTGGCCACCATTTATGCAATTGTGTCTCTATCAGCACACATGCCTACATATTGAGATCTTTCTCCCATCTTATTTAGTTAGGTTCATGGGTAGGTGAAATTGTGATTTGACACAGAGATCAAAATTCCGTGGCAAAGTTGTTCTACATCACTTTTTTAGAGGCATGTGTGTATAAAGTGCCATGTTTCCACAAAAGTATTAATAGATACCTGGACCGAAGGGCTTTTAAGCAGGAATATTCAGGCTAACAGCCCTATAGCTACCAGCACTTTTCAGTGCACTGTTCAATATCATCAAGTCATCTTGGCACTGACGATCAGAAATGTGCTGCTTGGAGTTAGATTTAATAGAGTCAGATGCAATTTACAATAAGCAGCTTATTCCTAATTATTCTGTTAAATGCCAAAAGCAGAAATCCTTCATCAGACACCCAGCATCTTGAAAAGGGAATGCTAACCAAGAAGAGAGCCTGAAGTCATGCCAAGATACAATATTTTGGCTCCAGTGGAGCAGTTTGAGAAATAACAGCAATCATCTCTTTTTCCTTAGCTTAAATATATGTTTTTTCTAATGGGTCAAGAAACACTAGCATCATTTCAGTAGAACAAGATTAGGAAAGGAAATTCCATGCGTCTTTATGCTGACAGACCAAACTTTTGGGGAGGTACTGTGTTAATTTGATAATACAAAGCTTTTCATTTATTGATCCGAGGCCATAACAGTTTATCTGATCACAGCTGGCACTGTGGCTAAGGAGGTCCAAGTGCTGGCAAAGTGTTGACGTTGTGCCATCATGGAATGAAGAAATTCAAGCAGGACAAATGATAAAAGTATTGGATAGCTAAATTATAAGAATCCCAGGGAAGAAAACAGCCAAAAAAAACTTTTAATAAAACAGCAGGGGAAGAACAGAAATAGAATTAATGCTGACAAACAGGCTGTGATAGAAGGCAGATCCTATCAGACAGAACTGATTTATTCTTTGATACAACCAGTGCAACTGATAACCTTATTAAAACTTGATTTTTAAATGTATTGAGTCATCCATTTTGGGGTGGTTACTTACAGAAACAGATCCCCAATCATTACTTAATGATTCCACCATTTCTTAAAATTCAGCAGTTCTTTCTGATATCTAGTCTCTAAGAACACTTCTAATTATCTAAAGGCAGTTTCTCAGCAACAACTTTTTTCCATTTTGTAATCCTGTGTTTGACCTCAAGTATTTTGTTCTCTTGGAAACTTAAATGTCACACTGGCTTGTTAGTCTTTGAGCTAGCATAGCATGTCAAGTGTTTGGGTACAGACCGGATACAAATTGACATTTTGCTAGCCTATTTGTTGGTTGGTGACCAAACATTTGTATTCTATTTTTAATTACTCTTTTCCCACTGTTTTTACTCTTCCTTATTCCATTTTTCTTTTATTACAATCTACATTTCTCTTGTTTCTTTGCTTCTGGTTTCCCTTTTTGTTGTTCTTTTATTTTCCCTTCTTTTCTCTTGCTTTCCCTTCACTCTTCTTTCTGTCCCACTTTCCAGTCAGGGCAGCTGCCATTATTACAATACAGTGCAAATAAATGGAGCTGATTTAGAACATCATGAGTATTTCAGCGTTACACCCAGACCTTTAAAAGTGTTACTGCAGAAGAATAAGACAAACTAAAGCCAAACAAGTTTTAACAGCACTGCTGTAGAAACTGAAATTGTAGATCAGCGTGAACTCATAATTACCAGTTACAAACAGATAAAATAAGACAGTTAAGAAGAGTTCAAACAGCGGCTTTTTGAATGTCTTATATAACCACTGAATTTTCCAGTAGGTTCACAATAATTATATCTCACTGTCACTTGAAAAAAATCAAAACCAATGGTACTGTTGGGACATAAGGTCAAATATACAAATAAAAACTAGTACAAAAGGCTGATTTTCACACAGTCCAAACTACATAACACTAAAATGCTTTTGTTTTGTTTACAGATCATGTTAGTGTCATTGTTGTCTTCATGACTTCTAAAAGCTCATCTCTCTGAAAGAGTCAAGACTTAGCACACTGAAGTTGCAATTCACTGTTTCATTTTCATGGCTGAGGTAACTTGGAGTAGTTTTCCTTGATTCTTCATGCTAACTGCAAAGTCAATCTTAGTAGTTCTGGGACCTAAAACCTCTTTACATGTTAGTACATACAGGGCACTAAACTCAGCGTTGCTAATTACTGTATAAATTAAAATAAATAAAATAATAAAAACCCTTAGAGAAATCCATATGCTGCCTGTTTGTCAGGGTGCAGCAAGGGCAGGCTGCTTCTTAGAGGAAAGTAAGACTGCAGGTTCAGCCAAGAGTTTGGATTGCCAGGCAAGTCCATAGCAATGAAGCAGGTCCAACTGGGAAATTGTATCACCAAGTCAAGGTCAAGTCCAGATCTGGAGACAATGAGCAGGGTAAGCCATAATCCAGTGACCTCCAGGCAGAATGTACCATGACAGACAGGTCTGAGATAAGCTGGAAAGTCCAGTTTATGTTCCAAGGTCAAGATGTGGATCAGTGGAGCAGATGGTCAGGCAGAGATATGGCTGCAATGCAGCTTAGGTGGGGACCAAAGGTGAGAGATTCAACATCTCCCAAGGTAAGGCGGGAGTCCCCTGTTGCATCATGTTATCTGTTTCTTCAGTGTGGGTCCTATCAGCAAGCTGGGCATGGATGTAGTTGGCTAAACTCCCAGAACAGGGGTTGCATTCTCTGGGCCTTTCCACTGTTAATTGCAAATGCAGACATCTTTATATGTGGATATGAAGGACGTCCCTATTTATTCCACATAAAAATACCAACCTAAAGAAGAATAAAACTCCAGGTTTGGGAGCTAAGGGGCAGTGTTTCTGTAGTGGCTGAATTTTCATTGCACTATGGACTGCATCAGCTGTGAAATTAAACTGAAAATGTGGAGCTAACAATGCTGAAACTTTCAATAAAAATGTAGGCTTTGCAAGCCTGCAAAGCATCTCCTTATGAACGTGTGTTGTTAAGCACTTTAGGAGTGATTCCATTCAGTAGTCACTTACAAGAGAACATTTGTATTGATTCCCACAGGAGATATTTCAGGAGCAGATCACCAGGATGTGCAACCTGTACAATTTAAAAAGATAATGCATGTCAATGGTGAAGTTGTCATGTAACTGAACACTACAGAAAGATTTTGGTAGAGCTTCTCAGCATGGGAAACCAGTGAAAAATATACCCTCAGGTAGGAAAACACTCTCTGACATCAGGCTTGTGACTCCCATGGATTATAATTTGAGTCTAATCGTTGGAGGAAACAATCTTCACACTGTCAAGATTTAGATCTTTCATCTGAATTCCCAGTTTAGCCCAATTAGATATAGAATGTAGGTAGTTTCAAAAATTGCATAGATTGCCTGAGACTGAAAGTGCCCAGAACTGCATTGTGGAGAAAAGCAACCAGAGTCTCACAGGAAAAAACAAGCACCAGAAAAATGAACAAGCAAAAGGTTGGATGTTGCTGCATATGACGGTTAACATTACTGTTTCACAAGGAAATTCCTGGCTGAAATAATATCTATTCCTTCATAAGTAATTTCATCATCATTACATATTTTTATGCTTTTTGCTAGTGCATCTGGGAAGTGTAATGTGCAGAGCAGAGCAGTGAGCCCTAGCAATGAAAAAGGAACATCCAGGAAAACAGAGAACAGCTTAGGGACTGATTAGAAGTCTGCAGTAGACTGAATATAGAGGATGGGGAGATGAAAAATGGAGGAACTGAGGAGCAAGAAGAAACTACTGTCTTTCCTGTCCCTTGTGAATCTTACCCATCAGAAGTGCCCCTACGATAAGCTACACAAATAAACAGTATTCCACAAACAAGAAGTCAGTATCTTGTCCTTGAAACGATGATGTTCCAAAGCACAGCATAGTTCCAGTCAAGCATTGCCAACAGTGAGAACTGCCCAAGATTGCAAAGTGGTGAGCAAAAGTAATTATGGCACATGAGCAAGGCTGATTTTGTGTGCAAATGATTTTTGCTGAGTTGTCATAACTAAGGAACTACATTAAGAGCTAGTGAGAAAAAATGAGTATCTAGAGAATCTCCTGAAGTAGACAGTTCATTTCTGTACAAGGTTACTCTTTGGTTAGTGCTGATTCAGAGAATTGCAGACTTAAGTTGCAATTGATCTCCAGAGGTCATCCAGTCCAACCCCCTACACCAAGCAGGCCCACCTCCTAAGCTAAATCAGGTTGCTTAGAGTCTAACCCTGAAACCATCCAAGGACAGAGATTTCAACAGCTGTCTGGTCAGTTTGTTCCAGTGCTTAACCACTCTCATGATGATTATTCCCCCTCTGTTTCATTGCTCTACTTAGATATGTCTTTTGCTGACACCTACATACACATTCTCTCTTCCCTGTCTTACCAGAGGTTTCTGTCACCTTAAATAGGCTATTAAAAGCAAATATGACAATGTGTATACCCAAGTACTAACTAAGGAAATTAAATCTGTAGGAGAGGGTAACTAGGAGATATCTTCTTAACAGCTATTGCTTTTCCACCAACAGTCCTAGAATGGAGCTCTTTTGTCTCCATGCAGAAGGCCATGTACAGCTGATTACATAAAGAGAATTATTGAAAGGATGAAGAACTGAGATGAATTGAAATGAAAAATATATATGTCATGTCATGTCTGTAGAAGCCATAGCTACTGCAACACTTGCATTTTAACACTGGAGAACAGCAGAACCATGATTTCTCTACCATTTCAATAAAACAAAAATGCTTTCATCACCAGAAGAAAAAAGTTATTCAAGATGAAAGCCTTGTGATGGAATAGAGAAATGACCCTTTAATATTCTAAGTGACATAACCATAATCATTTAGAAAAGCAGGGCAAGACATGCCATTTTCTCACTTGATCTAACAAAACAAAAAAATAAAATAAAATAAAATAAATTAATTAATTAAAAAATTAATATGAAGTAGTATGAAACAGTGGTTTGTTTGTTATCTAGCTCATGACTGCATTAATTTAGTACAAGCATGTCAAATATAAACAAATGGATGAACTTTTAAACATGTTTAATCTATCCCCAGTTAGTAGCACTCTTTTTTTTCTGCTACTTTTTTCCTCCTTCCCTTTCCCTTACAATCTGCTCTACCCTTTCACTATTCAAACAACCAAAAACATTTAAAGTAGTATTGTGCACTGAGAGGCTTGCTTTCCTCCAAAATTACTGAAGAGCCATGCAAAGCCAAGACCCTCTATGAACTCTTCCTTGGGCAGCTGAACAAGTTAAACACAAGCTTCTTGGCATGCTGACAAACCAGCATACCTCCAGTCTGGAAGGTATTGGCAGGCACCTTCTTTTTAGGTCACCACTCAGAGACATGCTTACTCTGACTGGTCAGGCAGTTGAGAATCACACTTCTCTTCTCAGGTGATGATGATATATTATCTGTCACCTAGAGGCATTGCTTCCTGAGCTATATTCTGCACAAGGGCCGTATATCATACAGAAATGAGTCAGTCAGCTGTCTGGTAAGGCTCACATCAAAGCACTCTCCTGACTTTATTCTTGTTTGAAAAAGAACACTTCTTTTTAAAAGATGTTATTTGTTTTATTTATTTTCTTTCAAACAAATACAAAATAGAAGTTTCTTCATGGCTGGAGAGAGACTAATGTAATAAAAATTGTACTGAGGGATTAGTGTATGGGTAGCTCTATGATAATCTCTGCAGTGATTGTCAATCTTTCAGACATATATGGACTGTATTTTCGCAGGAACAGTTCCCTAAGCATCTTCTATTTTCACTGGAATAGTAATACATTTACAGGTGCTTATGAGCAGCATATGGCCAAGGTACAGGTACATTAATTCTAATGAGCATCTTGTCTTTGTTTATTTACTAGATTGAGGAATCTAGTCTCAGTTTATTCTAGAGAAGAGAAGAATAGCTTTAGAAACAAAACTATTTCTAGAATAGTTTTGCATACAGGGAAAAGTTGTTTTGCCGTTGTTCTCAACTCATTGCAACTACACTACTCACTGCTTCTGATTTGGAAGTGTCTTATGTTTGGCCAGATCAAAACAAATTCAGATTAAGAACCTGAAGGTCATGTGTATTTACAACTGAGTGAGCCAGGTCTCCTAAAGCCCTCTTGGCTAGCATAAATTACTATGCTTTGGAATCTCTTTTTATAACATATTTTGAATATATGTTAAAAAAAAAAAAAAAAAAAAAAAAAAGTTAGTGGTGGCTGCATCCAGCTTCAGATACTCTTGAGTGTATGCAGATTAATGTTTCTTCTTAGATCACATGGATGGTGCTGAAAACCAAGAAGAAATTTGCATAAGAAGTGAACCAAAAAAAGCAATGATAAGATGGAGCAGAATATTTTAGTCTATCAGTAACATTTTGAGGTGGTTGTTTGAAGAGTTTCAGAAGGCTTTTCAGGCAATTCAGGAATGCAGGGCTTTTTAATAAAAAGGTTTCATACTTACCAGGGCCACGAGTGCACTAATAGGCCTAAATTGCCTTGACTAGCCACACCAGGGACGTTCTCCCACACATGTTCTGCAGATTGGTCCAGGAACACCAATCTCAGGCTTTGTCTTTCACTCCTAGACTGAGTAATATCATTTTTTAGGTGAAAAGCATAGCTTAAATTGCAAATGTTTACAATCTGCAGATAAGTGGTTGTGGATGAGAGTCTGAAATTGGACTTTTGAACTTTTAGACAGGAGTCTGCTGGCTGCAACAAGCTTTGGAAATAAAACTAGCTCTTGGACTGCTCCCTCAGTGTGAGAACACTGTCCCTACATGTGCTGCAGGCACCCTCTGCTATTGCTGGTCCTCTTTTGGGGAGCAGTTCTGCTCTGGTTGTTCCTTGATGGCACCTCAGAACAACAAACCTGCCCATACTGTTGGAGACAAACATTGACTAAACTTGCCATGCTCCTAGAATTCAATTTCCTGCCATTTGTAGGCACAGCACAGCCCACAGAAAGTCTGATATATTTTTGAGCACATGCTTTGTTTTAACCTTGGTTTGGTGACTGGCAGCAAACATGACAGTTTCTAAAACTTATTCTAAAACTAACTTCAGTCATAGAGTCATAGAATTTTAATTCCCTATACAGGGAATTAAAAGCTGTAACATACATGTATACTATTTAAATATATGAATGTATAAGGGAAAATTAGTTAACAAAGAACAGAGATGGGAAAGGAATGCTTGGTGTGAAAATAAGTTCCATTATTACTAAAGGCTGCTTCAGAGTAATAAAAAGAATTCATTAAACTTTTTTTTTTTTCTATTTAAAAAGTGTCTTTGTTAAATACTAATATTTTCTGTACAGATAATTCATTATTTTTGCAAATTTTGAAAGAGAATGTACAGATACGTCTTTAAGATGACCACTTAAAAAAATACCACCCAGATCCTCATTGGGAAATATAAAGGCTGAACTTTTTGACTCTTGACAGATTTTTTTATTTTTTTTTTTCCTTAGGTAGTCAAACTGTCTCTGTTAGAAAGTGAACATATGACAGTGAAACATATGTGCCTTAACTTTGATGAACAAGATACAGACCACAAATGCAGTATGGTTTCCAAACAGCCCTGAAAACTGAAAGATGTTCCAGTTGGATACAAAGTATCACCAGGGCTTTAAAGCACTACTAAATTCAAATACGTACATCTATTTTCTTTTTTGGGTTCAGGATGCTCTTCAGCTTCATTTTTGCTGGAAGAACATACACAAAAGGAAGTTTTTTCTTTTACTATCATTTTTCTGCCAGCATCCAACATGGACCATTGGCCTTGCTGAAATCCTCAAGACACAAAAAAGGTCTGTATTTGTCCTGAAGCCAGAGGATGGGGGAAGCAGAGAGTTTTGGGAAGAACTACTGAATTTTTGAAGAAAATAAAGGAGAAAAGAAAAAATAGATATGAGAACCAAGGTGAATGAATCCTAGAATCACAGAAAGGTTTGGGTTGGAAGGCACCTTAAAGACCACACAGTTCTAACCCTCCTGCCATGGGCAGGGACACCTCCAACCAGACCAGGTTGCGCCAAGCCCCATCCAACCTGGCCTTGAACACCTCCAGGGATGGGCCATCTACAGCTTCCCTGGGCAACCTCTTCCAGATGAAATGAAAATGAGGAATCTAGATTTCCAGAGCTGAGGGGAGCATTCAGGAATACCTGCTGGTTCTCGAGGGATTCAGCTGTTCTCTGCTGAGAGGAGCCAGGGTGGCAAAGGCTGGAAGACTCAAGAGTGACTGAGAGCATCTTTTCAAATCATAGAAGAAAAAGAACAAAACAAATGGGAAGTATTTGATGATAGAGCAAGAGAAATGCAACAATATGTGAAAGTACAGAATTTTCCCACTATTTGCTGGGGAACTAACACCAAGAATCTCAATTTAAACCAGCTGTAAGACAAGAGGTGAAAGACATGTTTGTGGCTAGTCAGACTGTGAATTACCAGTCTGAAGAAATTATATAGGAGGCAAATATAATGTTAAGATGTATCAGTGAAAATATTTTCAGTTTTCCACTTCAGATGGTATTACGTAAGATCTCATCTTGATTATTGCCTGTAATTCTGGCCACCCACTTCAAATTCATCTATTTTGAGTCAGATATCATTAGCAACATAAGAGTACCTCTGTTCTATTCTTTTTGTTTGTTTTGTTTTGTTTTGTTTTGAAAAAATACAGTGATTTAACTGGTTCAAACCTAACAAGATACTGATTGATGGAAAATTAAAATATATATGGGTAGTAAACAAGAGAAAGGAGAAGTCATTTGATGCTGTTGGTGCATGATCAACTGAAAAAGTGGCTATCAGTAAGTTTAGCCCATAGGGACATTTTAAGGAAACATCACGTATAATAGAGATAACACATTCTAAAGCTCTGAGAGACTTAGTTTTGAAAATGGAAAAGTATCAGTCCACTCCTAATACAGGATTGAAGACATACTACTGAATTTCTCAGACAGTATTCCTTATAAGAACAAACCACATACAAGCTCTTAATCAATAGAAATGTCACCTCCACCTTTACTACAAATAAATAAATAAATAAATAAAAATAATAAAAATAAAAATAAAAATAAAAATAAAAATAAAAATAAAAATAAAAATAAAAATAAAAATAAAAATAAAAATAAAAATAAAAATAAAAATAAATGCAATCATGTACTAGTCTAAAATAGAAAAAAAAAATCCTAATAAAAGCAAATATTTTAATATACCTTCCACTGCAGACTGTAGAGAAAATCGCCTTTTAAGAATGATAAAGCACTTTTTAAAAGTTTGAAAAATCATTAGGAGAGGAGGGCAAAGGAATGAATGTCTTTGATCTTCTGTTTAATGTCCCAAACAACAGTCTGTATGATAGAACATGGTGTACACTAAACAAGCTTGCAGATGACACCAAGATGGAAGGGTTCAGGTGTTCTTTATTGTTCCTTCAACAAATAGGGCTGCCATTCAGAGGAACCATGCCAACTGGAAAAGTAAGCCAACATGAAAATTTTGAAATTGTTTGGGGAGGGGTAAGGAATGAGAGGAATTGTGAATTTGTGTATATAATATGAAATAGTTCTTGTGGTTATAGTAACACTTTGTGAAAACATCAGCTCAGCGTTGATTAAAAGAGAAAATCAAGCTTTAAGACCTATTAGGAGAGACAGAGAGGTGAAAAAAAAAAAAAAATGTAACAATAATGTACAAATCCATGTTGGATCTGTGTCTTGGACTCTATGCATGTTTCTCTCCTGACTTTGAAGAAAGATGTAGGAGAAAAAAAGTGGTAGATTGAAAGATGTGGACTATCAGAATGTTGTATTGATTTTGTCCATGTATAGCTAACAAAATATTATTACTCAGTCTGTTAAGAAAAATGACTGGAGAGAAAATATGCCAGAGACTTATGAAATCAAGCATGGCCTGCAGACGTTAGGAATGACATACATGTACGTAGCTCTTTACCACAGGAATTGACACATTTTAGAAGTTCCTGTAGGTTTAAAAAGAGGCTGAAGATTTACATTGTGGAAAAAAATATACAGATGCCTGTAAAGCACAAAAGATGCTAACTGTGTTAGAATGAAAAGTGTTAGTTGAGTATTTGGAATATGCTTTTCTGCTGTTATATTCCACCACAGGCACCTTCTGCTGATCACTGTTATAGGTTAGATATCACGTTATATGGGCCCCTGACCAAATATAGCTACATTATCTGGCCCAGCTCTCAATCCTTGACAGAGCCCCTGCTGTGATACTATTACATTTTAACTGAAACCTTGAAGATTCCCACTTGCTCTTCCCTTTCCTGCATACTTATTTTCACTCAAAGAAATCTAGGCATGTGTCCTATGCACACTACCAGAGGTGCTTAATACGGAAAATCAAAGCAGCACCAGGTGGTGGAAAGTGCAGCATGCAAGAAAAGATTAATTCAGAAGTAGCTGGTGTACTCTTACCCTCACTCCAGAATCAAACCCTAATTCAGGAGAACATTGTAAATTTGCTTAAATGTATTGTGACTCATTGAAGTGAAATGGGAAAAATAATAGCATCTATTTTTCCCTTGATCTTTCCATTTCGACTGTGTTTGTGTAATACCTAACACTAAGGGAACACATCATCATTTGAAGCTTCTAGTTCTAGTACTAGTGTTATTATTGTAATTATTAGATTGTAACTTTAGCAATGAGGATTTATAACCTAGAGTGCTGAACATAAGCAGCAGAGGAGGAGGCTGCAATTCAGTTCAGACAATTATTTCACAAATGAATTCCTTTCTAGTATCCCAGGTGTAACAAATCTATTTTTCAATGTCTCTTTTCTTTTTAATTCCTACTGTCTAAGGCTGATTAATAAAAATAAAAAAATAAAAATAAAAATTATTTAAAACCTTTAGAAGTGTTTTTACAAAGACAATAATAGTTATGTTAAATAGCATTTTGTTATCCTTTTATAGTAAGTGTAACCTATTCTTTTATTAATAATGAGTTAATTTGTAAAAATAAGTCTTTACTATCCCCATTCAAACCAAAAATACAATTTATAAAATCAAGCTATTGCATTTCCCTTGCAGCACATGCACCACGTTTAACACTAAGAAAGAAAAAGATTCTATCTGGAAAATCATAGAATCATAGAATGGCTCGGGTTGGAAGGGACCATAAAGATCCCCTGCCATAGACAGGCATGCCACCCACCAGATCAGGTTGTCCAGTTTTTGTCTACATCAAGTAATTATAAGTGCAGATCAATATTTTTAAGATTATCTCACAAGGCTTATAACAAAAGAATGTTAATGTATGGTAAGAAGAAATTTTACTATAAAGCTAAATGTTCAGCTTGAAAATGCATTGGGGGATGTTATTAAACAGCTTTTTTTTTTAATGAAAACAAACTTAAAATTTTGTGCAGTCCTTCAGTATGCAATAAGAGTTTCAGGTGAAGGACAAATCCATGTAGCTCTGCCATGCTATGTCTTATAAAGATTGCAATATGCTCTTAGTTCAGCATAGAAATCCAAAAGCCCTGCTTGTCTCCTGTGGAATCAGAAATATCCCAGAAAGATTTTGCATGGAGTCTTGCAAAAGATAAATACCAAGGCAGAGGAAAGTGCTTACTTTACTTGCATGAAGTTCTGTTTCTCTTCTCTTCTCGTCACAAGTTGAATATTACCAGATGCAGATGTACTGTCTATGGAAGAAGACCAGTCTGAAGCCTGTTAGCATTTTGGTCTGCACCCTTTGGAAAATCAGTGGCTTTCTGTTTACTTGCCAACTTTATTACACAGTAAAAGTTCTTACTCTGATCTACATGAATTGTCTTCATTTGCTGAACAGAAATATGAGTTCATTGCTAATTCTATGAGCACATTCATGTATACTTCCATATCTGGAGATATAGTTTTGGATGTACACAGAAATAGGAATAGTTGGAACAGAGGTTAGTAGAAGCAAAGTTCATTGTGACTGTGAGGTATATGCATTACAATGCACAGTTTTTCATACCTCTTTGAATTCATTGTTGTGTTACCCCATTTTTTATCTCGAGTGATTTTACTTCTGCTCAATCACATGCTATTAATATGGGAGCTAATCCTATCACTACATGCAAGTTCTTTGAACATTTAGATATACTTTTTCCTTGTTTATATTGTTTATCACATACACTCTTGGAAATCAAACTCTTTGATATTAAGATTTCCCAAACTAAAAGGAAACTCTGATCCCAGAAAAAGCATTTAGCACTTTCCAAGTACTGAAAATCTTACTAATTTCTCCTAAACATGAAGACTTCGGATTCATTTATTTCTTTACAAATAAAAAATGTACAGTTGTGAAAATTGGAATATAAATGACTGAAGATAACAATCTTGTCACAGTCGTGAAATCTAAATCACAAAAGCAAGCACTGCATCTGAGAACTAACTGCAAGACATGAAAAAATCCTCCCTTCAAGAACATACATCACCATCATCAGCTCTAAGTAGAATGAGGCCTTCATCTTTTAATGTATTTGGATGTTATATCCAATACTGCTTAACCACTGCTTTCTCGTAAAAAGGTTGGTATTTTTTAAGAGATGTCTTGGTCATCTGGAGTCTTGCCTCCAAAGAAAAGAAATAGCAGAAGAAAGTGTGCAAAGCTTTCATTTTTTGTCCATTTGAAATCATCTGTGGGACTATAAGATTTTTGTCTGAGCAAGGACCAAAAAGTTCTAAAGGCAAAGTTACTTCAGAACAATTGAAATGGCAAAAGGACAATCATGAAAATTGGAGCTAACTGTTCTGTATTTTATAAGAAAATAACTCTCAAAAAACACTTCAGGATCCATTTTTACAGGCCTCTCCAGTGCCTTTGATCTCCTAAATAACTCTAGGATATCAGAGCTCCCAAGTGTTCCTTTGCATCTTATTGGTAATAAGGTGTCCTGGTAGTACAAAAACACAACAGTTAAAAACAATGTTAAAGACTCCCAAAATACAAAATATTATTTACGTAACCAGAATATGTTCTTACTCCCCTTCAGAGAAGCAGTTACTTCTTTCTAATCTTTGCAAGACTAATCTGCTTCATAAAATGACTGCATAACACAACTGAACGGGGATTTGGATCATGGAGTGAATTTGAGAAGCCAAGAGAAGCCAAAGGAGCTACTCAAGATTTAAGAACTGAATTGAATTTTCTCCCTGTCTTGAGACTTGCTTCTGATTTTTCAACTGATGATCCTCACAAGTATCCAACCTTTTCAAAATCCCACCCTTGGATTCAGACCCTCCAACTGAACAAAACATCTAATTTCTTCTGTATATTTCTCTCCCGCATAAAGGAGTCATAGTTTGTCAAAAATGGTTATCAAAAGTATAATTTAATTTTTAGATCTAGCTTGCTTATTCTATTTGCATAAAAATTAAAGAACAGTCCCTGCTGGTTCCATGACAGCTCATAAACCTACACATGCAAGTCATATGCCATGCACACTGATTTTTGAAAGTGCTTAGTTAATGTCCAAATGAATTGCAAATGGCAGAGAGAAACAAGCACCAAATTTAGCCCTTACCTCTCCTTTTCAGAAACCTTACACCTTCCCCAAGCCTGGATCAGGATTCCATAATGTTTATAGAATTCAGAAGCAACCTGATATAACATGCAAGTTAATCCTGCTATGAGTAGGAGCTTGGAAAAGATGATTTCCTGATTCTATGATAATATGCTTCCTGCACTTCCTATTAGACTGCTGCCACAACTAAGAGAGCAGCCTCATATGCCCACACCTACTGATGAAAGCAAAACCTCTGTTCCTCTCCCCTTCACCCCCAGACAAAACTCAACTCTTTCCTGTGTCTAGCACATATGACATCTCACTAGTCCCATTTTCCCACTCTTAGGCTACCTCCATTCCATTCCTAAATGCTGAGCTACTGAGAAGGGAGCTCCTGACATGTGGCTGGGTTTATGCATTGGCTGTGTGAAACAGTCAAAATAGATTCAATGGCTGAAAACCAAAAACAGTCAGCTGGTTAAGGTAACATGCATGAGTCACCTACCTGAACAGAAGCACTTCTTTATGGCTTCGGAGAGCCTACACAGACAGTCAGGATCTATTTCTAATATATAATCACAGTAACAACAGCCTAGGAAACTTTTAAGAGGTACTGAGAAACCCAACATATTTTTTAGGGTAGTAAAATCTCACCATGGAAATCACTTTGATTTCTTGACCTCTTTCTTTTTTATATACTCTGATATACTGGGTTATATATAGCATTTTAAATCTTCTTAGGGCTTTATTTTTAGGATATTATCACAGTTGCCCTAACTTCCCAAAAGCCTTTAGTTAAGCATGACCAACATTTTTCCTTATTGATGATTACCAGGCACATACATGTGGGAAAAATTGCCTGATGCTGACAAAGTCATACACATCACTCACGTGATCCCCAACAATGAAAGGCCTTATCAGACTTCAGCCACACAATCCCCTGTGGGAAGTTCCCTTAGAAACTGTATAGAAATAGGGAAAATAATCTCCTCTGAACAGACTTTCCATCATTTATATATCTGTGATACAAGGTCAGATATGGCTCTTAATCTTCAAGCAGTTGACTTAACTCATGGGATTCCACAACTGTGAACCCTTTTTTATTTCTGCATCACTTTACTATTTGATGCACAAAATCCTTTTGAAGTTAGGATGCTTTTAGTTCTGCTTTTGCTTATCAAGGGACCTCATTAGTGTCAGTCTTCTAAGTTATCAACAGGCAGAGAGAAGCTCCACATGACTGTACTCTCTTTTTTGGCACAATGCATTGTACATAAGTTATATAACTAAGATGCTTCCTAGCTTGAATTGATATGATTATGGAATTATTACTTCAACACAGTCGTGTTTATACTGGAAATTAAAGCCTTGCAGACTGTCCTAAAATTCTAAGTACAAACAAAATGTTGAAAAGTTGTTTTCTTTGTGCTCTCACCTGAATTAGAGTCAACACAAAAAATGAGCATCAGAAGTAGATAGTGGTCAAGTCTCCAGAGAGGAAGTCTAAATTCAAATTTCTTTTACCTCCCTATATTCCCCTGTAGATCCTCAGAAGTATTTGAGAGAGAGAAAAAATCAGTTGTGTACCTTAAAATGGACTCAAACCTTATTGTACTGTCCTCAGCTTCCAGGTGTGGAAGTCATTGCCCTCTAAAAGTTCTTAACAGGAACAGTAGAAACTCTTGTTCTTTTATGAAATGTCTATGTTTCTTATGGTAATGCTTGAAAGTTACTACCAAAACCACTGCACTGGGAGAACTTCATCTAATTCCTGACCCACACTAAAACTAAGTTTTAATAGAATCATTAAGTTGTTGAAATATGGAATAAGAGAATCGCAAATTCAAATATCACATGCACTTGCACACAAACACACACACACACACATAAAATCTGCACCAGAGTTGTTTTAATGCAGGAGGTCCGGTATATCCTGTTCCAGAATGGATGAGTCTCTTACACTTTCTTTTCCAAGATCAGGAAAATCTGAAGAAATGCTACCACTGATAAATTAAAAAGCTATGTTCTCAGTCCCTTCCAAAATTCCTTTTCACCATTATTCCGATGACAACTCAAAGTGACTTGCATGCGGTAAAGTTTGCATGAGTGGCATTGCCTCCAAACTGGATCCATCAAGGGCACATGGGGCCTTTCATCACATTAAGTCCATTAGTGGTGGGCTGGACCTTCACAGTCACCCTGACTCCTCCCCATTCAACCTCAAGTCTCTCAAGCCATACTATATATCCTTTTCCCAGTCATCTGTCCTAGCCCTATATGCTCTGAAATAGCCCACTGATATTTACCCCAGCAATAAAATCACTACACATCAAGGTCCTGCTGAACCAAGACCTCCGTGAGGTATGAGGACACACCTTGTAGGGAGGAGAACTGCTTTCCCTGATCACTGGGTATTGTGGGACAGAGCATTAGCTGGTCTGGCTCCTGGTTTGCTGACCATGTTATC
Source organism: Aythya ferina (assembly GCF_964211825.1). Taxonomy (NCBI): domain Eukaryota; kingdom Metazoa; phylum Chordata; class Aves; order Anseriformes; family Anatidae; genus Aythya; species Aythya ferina. Next base: position 86,817,325 of record NC_140297.1, read on the forward strand.
TGAGGGAGCAGCTGTCCTTTGCTGCTCCCTGACAGATAGAATGATTAGTTTGTATTTGTTACTTGCATCACCCTGATACAATCACTCTGCACAGTTCCTGGTTTTTACCTTGTTGATTTTAGGCCATTTCCTTGCCACGTCACTATCATCTTCATTTGTGGATTCTGTCATCCAAAGTACTTGAAACCAATTCCAGTGTGGTATCTCTGGAAATATCAAATTTAATCAGCCAAGCCATGTAGGAATATATTGACTAGATTCCTACCTGTGGAAATTTTTCTGTAACACTTTGCACAAAGCATCTCTTCCAATTTGATGGTAACCATGAATACAGCATTCCAATAAGCTGTGTTCATCCTTCAGTTCTCCATATTATTTTTTTTCCTTAACTTCATCTTGATAGCATCATGGAAGATTTTTAATAAAATCATAACACGTACTACTATCTGGTAGAAGAGCTAGTCTATTCTATAGCTGGCCTCAGCCCTGCAGATGCCCATCTCCATCATGGGCTCGTACGCAGCTCCCTTCTCCACGATGGGGCACCATGAGATGAACAGCTCACTCACCAGCCCCGGTGCCTACACCAGCCTGCACAACGTCCCCCCACAGATGAGCACGGATGCCGCTGCCACTGCTGCCTACATCCAGTTGCCAACGGTGAGCTTTGGAGCTGTACATAGCACTTTTAGCTCCTTTTCTCGCTCACGTTGGGCATGGGAGGGGCTGGGGATGTGGGGGGCTCCCCTGAGTTGGATGGGGGAGTGGGGGCTTCTCGCCGGCTGTGGTTTGAATTGGCTGCTGGCGAGGGGTGCTGGGCATGGAGTATGGGTGTGCACCCGTGGGTATCCCTCTGCATTGGGATATCCTGGCCTGGGTCCATGGGAAAAACACTGCACAGCCACCTTTCCCTTCATTCAGACCCTCATGGGTAGACCTGTGTGGAGCCAGGAGTTGGGCTCGATGATCCTTATGGGTCCCTTCCAGCTGGGGATATTCTATGATTCTATAACATTTTTTAATTGAAAATGTCACATTATTGTTTTTCACTGTGTCACCTTCTAGTTGCTTACAATGCTGTTTAATTGTCTTTTTGGTTATCAGCTCCAGCATTTTTGCCAAGCAAGATCAGACTGTCTGATGACAGTTTGCCTACATACTACCATCCTCCCCCCACCAAATAAATAAATAAATAAATAAATAAATAAATAAATAAATAAATAAAACTAAAATCTTTTAACATATTGGCTATATTTTGTCTTCCAGAAATTCATTCTGGAACCATTCAACAGCTCTCAGTGATATCTGTGTTACATACATGTATTTGGGCCAAATCCTCAAATTATCAGCAGCTGAATTTCATTTGCTAATATTAAATAATCTAAGCAGTTTCTAACCCGCTCTCTTTCTTTTCCAGTTTGATCCTATGTTATTTTTATTAACCAAGGTTAAAGTATTCATCAGAGACTTGCATAGATGGGATCTTAAACACTCTGGCCTTCTTAACATTAATTTTTATTAGTATTTCACTTTCCTTTATCTTTTTCTCTAACTCTGCCTTAGATTTTCTGACTCAGCTCATAGCACCTTGCACTTTTTCTTTCTTCATCTTTAATAATTTGATTCATTTTTCCTTTCAGTAAGATTTCTTTCCTATATCCCTTTGTATCTTTCTGTAAAACCTCCTCTTCTAAGGCTCAAAGCTTCATAGCTGACAGTGATGGCTGATGGTCAACAGCAAACCAAGTGTGCAAGGAATTAGACTGAATTGGCACTAGTCCAGTGAGCTATCTGTTTCAACAACTCTGTTTCTCAGGCATTCAGGCATCTCACAGAAGAGCAGTCCCCAGCTTCAATGAAAGACCGTTGAAAACCCTAAAACCAACCCTCTTAAAAAATTGGAAACAAATGTTAGAAATAATCAGACCTCATTTTAAAATAAAATCACAAGTTTTCATTAAAGAAAAAAAAAAAGCATGGCATCTTAGAAAAGCATCATAGAATGCAGAAAAACATACAACAAAATATTTTCTTCCTTGTCCTTATAAAACTAACTTTTGTGTCTTGTATGTTCAAACTGTGAGTTGGAATGATTTTACCTTACAGTTTAGAATTGCTTTTCTCCTATTCAGATTTAATTTATTCCATGACTTCCCTAATTCCGAATCATACAAATCCCTTCCTAGATTGCCTTCACCCAGAAACAAAGTGTAATCACAGATTAATTATTATTCATTGGTTCTTACTTGCCTCCATGCTATGGATTGTGAGTTTTTCTTTTTTAATTTCTTTGTTTAGAAATGAACTTAACAGTACAACCTAAGTTAATGACAGAGGTAATGTTCAGAATTAAGATAACTGGTGGTACTAGAGGTACTACAAGTTCTTTAAAACAACCTATTTACTTAGCCTTCCCTCTGGCCCTGGGTCTTATTTTTTTTTTTTTTTTTGTTAGACACTGCTCTGAATGGAAAACATTTCTACTTTGCTCTGGCTAGATCAACTTGCCATAACAAATGCTTGACATTTACCTTTAGCTAAAATCTGCTAAATTATTTATAATGCATAGAGGTGTGGCTGGATACATTGCTAGCTGATTAAAAGACTTTTCAAAAAGTACTGAAAGTTTTCCAGAAGCCTAAATACAATATATACCACATAGTTCTGGCTAGTACTGCCAGTACTTTAATATGGGAGACATACTGCTTGTATGAGGAATGTGAGGTTTTGTTTTGTTTTGTTTTGTTTGTTTTCTTGGATTGGCTGATTTATCCCTTGTTACCGAATACTTAATAGATATGTATAGAGATATTTTAACACTTCTGGCAAATGATAATACCTCTAGCAATTATATTGTTTTCTAAGTTCTGCCTATTTCTTTCTTTAGTGACCTGGAGATCAAGTACAGCACTCACTGTCATTACTGGAATTCAGGATCCAAGTGCCAAGGTAGAATTAACTGAGGACTTTTCTTCCCAAAAAGACGTTTAGTGCCTAACATTGGCACTAAATAAACCTGAAAAGTACAATCACTGATCTACAGCAGGAATGTTTTGCTTTTGTCTTCAATTTTTATGACTGAAGCTATTGAAAAAGCCATTTAGCAAAACTGACATTGGAAACAAACCAGAGGGTTAGACCAGATGAAGGAAGAGAAATAATAATAGTTTGTCAGTTTTTCTGGCTTTTTGTTTCTTGTTATTATCTGTTTGTTGCAATTTGTTTTGTTTCATTTTCTTTTTTTTTACTCATTCTTTAAAGAGTTGTGAAATTGAATACAGGAAAACTGATAGCTGAATGGTAAGTGTTATGCACTCATAATATGAGAGAGCAGGTTTACACCTCTTTCAAGTAATTACTTTTAATATATTAATTACACAAAAGGTTGTATGCAAATGGAATTTCAATTCCTAAAATGTCAAATAGCAAGAAATAATTCTGGAACTAAATAATGACTTATTTGCAAATGTCAAATTACCAAAAATAAATAAATAAATAAATAAAATAAAATTTCACAAACCTTCTGTTAACCAAGTCATTCAACCAGATAAAAAGACTGGCTCGGGAAAAAAGTAATGTCTCAACTGCTAGTTACAAATAGATAACTGCTAGCAAGATGAGCTGTTTTTCCTACACTAAATATTTTTGACTCTTTGTGCTGGAGGTAGTGTATGTTCACTCAGAGAAAGACCATTTTAAAGAAAGAGTGATGTGAGATAAGAATATCATACTTCTGATTTCTCTATCTACTCTAACACTGTTTTGATGGAAAAAAAAATAAAAGTTGTCAATAACATAATATTTTAGTATTAAAAAGAGAATGAACTCACTGGACAATATCAAAGAGTCAGTTCTGTTTTTATTTATTCTATATGACCTCACAACAGATACTGCATATAGATATAAAATTTTATTCAATAAACTGTAAGTAGTCTAATTGTCATCTGTACTGCCTATGTGCTGTTCTGTTTATAAAATTCTTGGAATTCTCTTGGACTTTAATCTTCGATGTCACACAACATTTCTGTACTCACGATGGAGACTATCCATATATTCATGTCTAGATTATGGTATGAAGGTGAAAGGACACAGAAGAGAGCAAAATAGAATCATCCATCATGTATTCCATTGAGTTTTGTTAAGTGCTAAATAGAAGAAAAAGATCTGTTAAAAGTTTATCCGTAGTAGTTTTCATGGACTTTTGCAACTTCATGTCAGACCAATAGTAAGAGGGATATTTTGCCATTTTTATTTATTTGATTTTAATGGATTTTAATTAAGAATTTCAAAATCAAGACCATAAATAGGCATTATTTGCCTCATCTGTTACATCTGTTCATTCATATATTTTAAAGAAACTTAAGGAAAAGTAAGCTGCTAAACAGAAACAGAGGAAAGACACTACAGCTATCAACAACAATGTAATTGTTTAATGTCTTCTTTTTTCTGTGTTGCCTTATCTACCAGATTTCAGCTGAAAAAAGCAGTTTGTTTTGCAATACGATTATATTTGGAGTAATTACAATATGACCCAAGTATTAGACATAACTGACTTACCACCAAAGTATCAAAGTTGCAGACATACAGAGGGGATCTCTAGTCTACTCTCTACCCTTTAGCAGATTGTCCTGGTTTCAGCTGGGATTGAGTTAATTTTCTTCCTAGTAGCTGGCATGGTGCTGTGTTTGGCTTTAGGATGAGAATAATGGTAATAACACACTGATGGTTTAGCTGTGGCAGAGCAGTGCTCACACAGAGCCGAAGCCCTGCCAGTGAGGAGGCTGGGGGTGCAGCAGGAACTGGGAAGGGACACAGCCAGGATGGCTGGCCCAGGCTGGCCCAACGGATGTCCCACACCATGCAGGGTCATGATCAGCAGTAACAGCTGGGAGGGTTGGACGGGGAGGGGGACCACTGCTCAGGGAATGGCTGGGCATCAGTCAGCAGGTGGGGTGCACTTGCATTGTGCATCACTTGCTTTGTATTTTCTTTTTATTATTATTATTATCTCTTTCCTTTCTGACCTATTAAGCTGGCTTTACCTCAACCCATGAGTTTTTACCTCTTTTTTCCAATTCTTCCCCCCATCCTACTATGGGGGTTTGGGGAGAGAGGGAGAGTGAGCAAATGTCTGTGTGGTGTTTAGCTAACTGTTGACTTAAACCACAACACAGGCTAAGTGTAATTTTTAGATACTTGAGTAACCTTTTCTTTATAACTTACAGTGAAAGAGATTCCAACACTTTTCTACAGTCTTAGCATATACTACTTGTACTACTTTAGCAAGAGATTTTTAATTGACATCTAAACCTAGTTTTTACCCTTGTACTTTGATCTCATCTGATCATTTCCCAAGAGGATAGTGATAGTTTTATGGAAATATTTTACACAGTGGAAGACTCTTGTGATCTCTCTCCTTGTCATGCCCTCCCCCCTACAAAGGAACAAATCCAGTTTCTTTTGCATTCTTTGTCTTGCATCTGAGTTACCTCTGTATGAAAATGAAAGTTTTAAAGTTAGACAGGCTATTTTCAACTGTTTCTCCAGCAGTGAAGAGACCAAAAGATAGGTGGGTTCTGATGTCACTGCAGCTTACAGTCATGGAGAAGTTGTTCTCCAGTCAGACAAGACCTCCAGTCATACCAGTGACATATATTGTATATTGCCTCTCTGGAGCACTAAGTCCATTGGTAATGAGTGTAATTTCTAGCAGAATTTTGGAATAAATATGACTTCATAGCACTTACCTGACTGGAGCCAGGATTGCCAGTACATAGTGTTATTAATGTCAGCTATGGGAGGGAGATGACCCAAAAAGTCTCCCACAGTATTGATGTTCCCTGTTAGAACTCTTTTGGGATGTCCAGAAATTGAAAACTCAAGAGCACTGCCGGAGACTGCAATCTCTTCTGGATTCTTCTCAGTAGTGATTCTGGGAACAAGGGTGTCCACACAAGTGCCAAGCTTTGAGACAAAATTGCTACTGACGTTCAACACTCCCCCTTAGATATCAGAGACATAAGATATAATTGGTGTAAACTGATTAAGGTGTTTACTGATTAATGAACACAATATGAGGAAATTGGCAAAGAACAGCAAAATTATCAATAATCAAATTAGTTGATTAACACACTGCAAATATTAATTTATGATTAAGATTATGCTATTATGTATTGCTATGCAGCCATTAACCTTCTCATGGTCTTTGAATATCTTTTTCTTCACCCAAATTCCTCCCAGTTTAACAACTTTCCCCTAATTAGTTTTTTCCTACTGGCCCCAAATTTGTTACCACTGATGTGACCATTACAGCAGATAACAGTGGAAAACTGGGAAAGTGATGTTGCTACTACTACTACACATAGAAGGTGAAGAAAGAAATGTTCAGGTAAAGGCAAGAAAGGATTTTGAAATAGAAGATGGGTGAATAGGTGAGAAAAGAGCAGTGAATTGGTAAAGAATTAAAGGCTGGAACTCATCAGTAAATATGAAGGCACACATGATATTTGTTCCATTATATTGCCTGAAAATAATTTAAGAGCATTGTGTGAGCTCTCAATGCTTAAATATTTGGTGTGCTTTGGAGTATTTCAGCCTAGTGTGATCAACAGATTGGTTCAGATGTTTATCCTTCTTTAGGAGGTGGAGACTGCTTGGTAAGCACTTGGAGAGGAACTCACAGTTTAATTTCCTCTGAAAGGCATCTATGAAAACCACACTGTGAACTGAATCAATGCAAGGTAAGCGAGGACTACAGGGTGATTCGCTTAGAGAACACTTTTATTCTGAGCCAAAGTGCTAATTTAGATTCAGGCTTCATCAGCTCAAACCATTGAAAGCCTGGCTAGAGCAGTGTAATCAAGGTTCTCTTCTGAAGGTAAAAGTCTTTGACCAAGACACAGGAGTTTCTAAAGTCAGAAATGCTTAGAAGGTTAGGATGACAATAATACCTGTTCCACTACAGATGGCTGCCTGTGGGCTTATGAGCTGAACATATATCTCCTTATTATTGCAAGAAGAGATATAAAGGAGGATTTATGATCATGTGATAGACTGTAGTATTAGGAACAGGGATAGAAAAAAGATTATGAAACTATAATTTTCTATGGATAATGAAGGATTTTCCTTGAGGAAGTGGATAATCAAACCTTAAAACCTGATTTCCTTTCATGCTGTTGTAAACTCTATGTGCATGTTGAAAAACATAGATTGGAAAACTCATACAGAGAGGTTTCCTTACCTCTTTACCATTTTGTTTAACATATATATTGTACAGTTTTATTAGCACAAGCCTTGAGAGTGCCTCTTTCAACTTCAGCTTTCTGAAGACCTGGAAAACTTCATCTACCATATTAAGAGAGATGCCAAGTGCAGAGTCTTTATAATTCCAATGAAACTCTTATTGTTCTGTGAGCCCTGTATAAGGACTGTCTGTGTTTCCTGTCTGTTCAGAAGTAGAAGAGAATGAAATTAACTGGTGCAAGAGCTGCTGGATGATTTTATGGGGTAACTTCTAGGTGAGCTTAACACACTCTTCCTGTACCAAGAAACATACAATTTCAATAGTAAAGACACAAAGAATGATCAGACTGAAATTAAGAGATGAGACAAAGAATGAGACAAGAATCAAAGATACTAAGATGTATTACTTAGTAATATTTAGTATTACATATCATTATCATATTACTATCATATTATGCCCCTCTGCATACAGCACGTGCCCATTTAACACATACCACATAACCCAGAATGTTCTAATTGCCCAGGATAACTGATGTAAGGATGATTGTCTCATTATTTTGGGTGCCTTGTAAAGATACACTGAGTCTCAAGAACCTTAAAATGTCTCAAGCTGAAAAAAGAGGCAAAATGAAAGAGTAGCTTTGTCTTATACTAGATTGAAAAAGAGTGCTTGACAGCCATGAAAATCTCACTGCCAATGTACATGAAAGGAGCAGGGAATCTTTTCATGGATTTTCTTTTTTGGACATACTCTGAGAAGGCCAGATTAAAAAAAAAAAAATGGCCACATGGACAGTGTACAACATACAAACATTTAGTATGAAGTACATAGCTTTGTAGATGAACCTGTGAGTGAGAAGCTGCAAAGGCCTGTGAAACAGATACCTAGCTAGGATTTATTCCAAGTGCACTGCAACATGGAATCAGTTCACACCGACTGGAATTAGCTATTACCAGGACATATATGAGCCATTTCAGTCAATTGCTAGACAAAAAATTGCTCCCTCAAGCAGATCATAAGAACATAATAGATGTAGTCTTGGTCTGTTTATACTGCAGGCTTTATATCACTCATCTTGTTCCTACACTTCTCTCCACTTTTGGTGTCTGTATTTTTTTGTTTTTCATTCAGAGCAACAACCTTGTTGCACTAGTTCTTCGTTGCCCACTCTCTTCAGGCCTGGCCTCCACTTGTCTTTTCATCCTGGTCACTTCCTTATTATTACTATTATTATTGTTGTTGTTATTATTATTATTATTATTTAACTATGTCCTTTTTCTCATTCTTTTTGTTCAGTCCATATCCATTTCTTCCTCATTCTCTCCACTTTTTGTGCCTTCCTTCTTGCTCATATAAGAATCTCTGTTCCTCTTAATTTCATTCTGATCATCACTAGAAATTCTAGTGGGGAAAGATCGTTTATCTGCAGGGCAGAGTTTCCCCCACTTCTTCTTTTCACTTTCAGTTTTTCAATGCCCACCAGAACATAAATTCACAATTAATTATTGCTTATAATGAAGTATTGTTGTTGCTAAAGAATCATGGCCAAAAGAAATCACAGACATTCTTCTAGATATGTTCAATAAAGCCCATCAGAAGAGTTTTTTCACATAACAGACCTGCAGTTTATGAGAACTAACTGTCTGTGTGTGTACAGCTCCAGAATCCCTAAGGCATAGATGTGTTTAATATCACATCATTTAAAGTGTGAGTGAACAGAAAGAGTGCCCAACCCTAGCTTATGTTTTGCTAGAATTTGCCTGATGGTTCTGGTTATATTCTTTTTACTCCTTGTGTAGCTTGGGAACTTGAATCATAGAATCACAAAAACACAGAATCATAGAACCGTAGAGTCATTTAGGTTGGAAAACATGTCTACTACCATCAAGTCCAACAGAATCATGCTGCTTAAAGTACAGGGAATCAAAGCTATAGGTTCTAACAGGAAGAAAGAATGTGTTTGTGTTTTTGTTGTTGTTGTTGTTGTTGTTTGTTTCTTTTGTGTTTTTTTTTTCTTTTTTTCTTTTTAGTATCTAAACAAAGCAATAAAGAATAATGTGCAAATGTTGATTTAGTATATTGCTATCATTTTTTACTTAAGTGTGTTCGCTGAGAAAGTGATGTCAGTGGTCAATGGTTTTACAGCAGTGCAATGGTTATTGCTGTATCATGGCCATAGCTGACCTGGGACTGAGACAGCCATTAACATGCTTTGAAATAAAATCATTATGTAGTATATCCAGAGCTAAATTTAGACAATGATGCTTATGAGCAAGCCTGAGGAATAACTCTGGTAGAAGGACAACTTAATAGACTTTTCCTTATGATCCAATCAACTGTTACTTCATTCTACCATGAAGCAATATCTTGGAGCAGAGCTATATATGAAAAATAAATACCTTATATCAGGATCCAACACTGCAGTAGTGTTGAGTAGTCTTCACCTCTTCAACTCCAGGTTATATTTCTGTTTTTTCTACTTTACACACTAAAATGACAAACATGCTTGCACTAGGTAATTAAGAAACCAATATATGGATTCTTAATTTTCTAGCAGTAGGGAAGAATGTGATTGTCATTCAGAATTATGAGATAAGAGCTAGTTTTTAATTTCAGGGAAATGAAGGCCGAAGTTAGGTTTACACTCTGTACTTTGTTTTGACACGTCACACATTGTAGACAGTTACTCTTGAGAGACCCTCATTTGCCAAAATTTGTGACAAAAGCTGCACAAATGGGCATAAATTTTTGTTCCACAACCCAAATGGCTTCTCCCCAGTACATAATAGGTAAATATTGCTCCAAATAAACAGTATAGTTTCCCCATGTTAACTTTAAAATTTCAGGTGACACACTTAGGAACAAAAGATGAATGTCTAAGATTTTAGAAAGTGAATATGAAATGCTGACATGTCCAGTAAACTCCCTGCCTTCCTCATATATATGGGAGAAAAATCTAAACAGCCAACACAGGCTTTAACATTACAACACTGCTTATAGCTAACTTTTCCCAGGTGTTTTTACATCAGCACAGTAAATTATCCACTTCTGCATAACATTTCATCATTGATAAAGAGCTCTTTGAGATATTTGATAATAGCTCTTCATATGTAAAGTAGGATTAGCAGTTCCTTCTTAAACATCGCTTTTCTAGAGAAGTGCACATTAAAAAAAATAGTGTCAGAAAGGCCTAATGTGTCAGAAAGCTTTCATCAGTCTAATGAAGGCAATATAGGATGGCAAAACACAAGGTAACAGTGTACAGGCAAGGCTTAATCTTTAGTGATGCTGAAATTTTTTGTTATATTTGTACAGCAAATAAAAAAAAAAATGCTCGGCAGCATTTATACTGCTCTTCCCCTTTAAACTTAAGGGATTTATTCTTTGTAAGGTGTTTCACAATGTTGTTGAACATATATCTGTAAAAGCAGGGCTTACTCAATGCAGCTCATTACATGAACAAAATAGTCAACTGTGTAATACAGTGGACCCATACTGTGTATGAGTGAGGGGCGCTAGGATGAGATTCCATGAAGAGACTGGGACCAGTTGGGCAGTCTGGTCCCAGGTTTGTAAATTGGTGTGGGGGCAGAGAAGATGTGTAGAAAGCAGTTGGTAGCAGAAATCTGACAGTGACAGTGACCAGCAGTGAGGGACAAAGAGTCAGAGACTGCAGGTGAACACTGAATTGGGAAATCTGTTGTGACTCAGTCTGTCCTTACTGAGGTCATCATTCCATTCTTGTTAGAATAGATTACTTCAAAATCTACCTCCCTGATCTTTTCCCTGTCTCATTTGGCTGTGTAGTGGGTTTACGTGGCAAGGTTTTGGTAGCAGGGAGCCATAGGGGTGGTTTCTGTGAGAAAGATCTAGAAGCTGCCCCATGTTTGGGAAGGGCCCCATTGTTTTCCAGATCCGAGCCAATAAGCGATGTTGTTTTGCGCCTCTGTGAGAGCATATTTAAGACAGGGAAAAAACGCTGCGCCACACAGCAGCCGGGAGAGTCAAGGGAGTGGGAGAACAGCCTTGCACCAAGGTCAGTGTAGAAGGAGGGGGAGAGGTGCTCCAGGCGCCGGAGCAGAAGTCCCCTGCGGCCTGTGGTGAGGACCATGGTGAAGCAGGATGTCCCCCTGCAGCCCATGGAGTACCACGGTGGAGCAGGGTTCCACGCTGCAGCCCGTGGAGGAGACCACGGTGGAGCAGGTGGCCCTGCACCGACGGAGGCTGCCGCCTGTGGAAGACCCCTGCCGGAGCAGATTCTGGGCCGGACCTGTAGCCCGTGGAGAGGAGCCCACGCAGGAGCAGGTGACCTGGCAGGAGCTGCTGCCCGTAGGGGAGCCAGGTTGGAGCAGTTTTCTCCCGAGGGATGGACCCCGTGGTACGGACCCATATCTGGAGCAGTTCTGGAAGAGCTGCTGCCTGTGGGAAGCCCACGCCGGATCAGTTCATCAAGGACTGTATCCCGTGGGTGGGACCCCACAGCACAGGGGATGAGAGTGACCGAGAAGGAGCGGCAGAGAAGAAGTGCTGTAGACTGACCATAACCCCCATTCCCCGTTCCCCTGCACCGCTCGGGGGGAGGAGGTGGAAGAGGGTGGATGGGGGGGGGAAGGTGCTTTTGGTTTTTTTCCTTTGTTTTCTCACTTCTCTCGCTTGTTAGTTGTAGGCAATAAATCTTACTATCTCCTTATGCCGAGTCTGTTTTGCCCGTTACAATAATTATTGCGTGATTTTCTCATCCTTATCTCAATCCTTGAGCACTTTTCACATATTTTCTCCCCATTCCTCTTTGAGGAGGGGGAGTGAGAGAGCGGCTGTGGTGGAGCTCGGCTGCCCACTCGAGCGGAACCACGACAGGCTGTAGCTTGAAACTAATGCAAGACACATCATTCACAAGCACATATTTTTCAAATATTGCCTTACACAATTAATACTCATTATTAACTGGAGGCTGTTGTGCACAAAGTCCTCATGTTCCATACATACAGATGTCACCGCTGGAAAAGTGGCTATACAGGGGTATAACTCTGCACACAATGATAGCCTACACACACACACAGACCAAAAAAAAAAAAAAAAAAAAAAAAAAAAAGACATTTTATGCTTTTGGTTGTTGTTATTTGGGATTTGGGGCAGAAACAGTCACTCAAATGAGAAAAAGTGACAAATAAGGGGAGTCAAAATTGCCCATATTTTTCAATGAGCATGTCTTGTTAAACTGATACCATAGTTTACTGTACTGATAAGTTTTACATACTCTGAAATCAAACCAATGGAAGAGCTGAGAGTATAACAGAATTCAACTGTTGGTCCCAAGTCCTCTTCTTCAACCTCCAAATTTTTTGCTTTCCAAAGATTTTAACACCTGGAACAAATATATATTAAGAATCTAATGGAAAAAAATATATATATTTTTTTACTTCTCTCCTGTGAACACTGAAAGCAGTGAAATTTTTGTTTGTTTGTTTAGACTTATTTTTTATTTTTGCTCAGGTAAATTTCTTTTACAGTACAATTCTGCCAGATTAATTAAATAAATAAATAACAACAAAATTAAAAAAAAAAAAAAAAAAAAAAAAACTCTTTTTCCAGACTCTCCTAAGTTGCTATTTTCTCTGAAAATCTAATTTATTCTAAGTAACTTTTATTCTACTGTGAACAAATATGGAAGAAAATAAATGTGCTGACTAAAGGCAGGAAGAAAATCAGATGAAGACAGAGTATGGCCACTCATCTGCAGGCAGCATTTTCCTGAAAGAAGACCTCTTATAGCTTACAGAAAGCAGTCAGCAAGAAGCCATTGAATGCTCCTAAATATTACTGTAACGAAGCACAGAAGCAAGGGGATTAGGAGACTAGCTGTAAAGCACAAGCTTGTAACAAGAAGACAGCTATGAATCACATCTGTCCTGTCCTCAGTGAATTTAGCACTGCAATAAGCAGTATTTGTGTATGTCTCTTCTCCATCAGGCAAGCCAGAGAAGGTTTAGTCATATTTTCTGTTGATCTGCTTTTCAAATTCCATAAAATCAGTTATGTCCCAATGTTATCTTATATTCCATAGTACTCTCCTTCTCAGTTCATAATAAAGTACCTTCCCAGTGACTGCAGTTTTGAAATTTATTTTCTGCCTTGTCTGGGCTTCCATGTGTAACCTTTAATGAAAATCCTACAGAGTAGCTGGTGAAAGAGAGAATCCCACTCTCTCTCTCTGTCTTTGCATTATTATTTGGTAAATACAAATATTTGTATTGCATGTCTTAATGCTCATTTCCTAAGGAGGTTTGTTCAAGTTAGTTACTTCTTCGGCTTTCAGCCTTAAAGATTTTGAACCCTATTTTAACTTGACCAAACAATAGAGAGACATGAATCTGCAAGAGGGATGAGAAGAGGGGAACTGGCAGCAAAGCTGGAGCGTGCCCTTCCAAGCAGAAGCCACGAGCAGGCACTGCACAGCTCTATAGTCATTTGGGTCTGGAAGGACCAACAGCTCATGTTGCCTCCTGCTTTTCTGCTAGCTGAGGGCTGTGGGGTGGATTGAGAGAATACTGTCAGGGGTTTGGTACTGCAGGTGTAGGAAGTGGTGATAGCGAGAGTGGCCATGTGGGTGCTGTCCTGCAGGATGTGAGGGGAATGCAGCATTGTAGCTGAGGGATATCACAGGATATGGGATGCATTTCTGTAGGAAGATAAGCATTGGATGTAGTATCATGGGAGGGACAAATAAAATTTAAAAACTTTTGTAAGAAAGAAAATACAATTTTTATTTTTATTTTTTTAATGATATTAATGGAGATCTAGGTAACTGGTATTTTTCCATGCTATGAATAATTTATGATTTTCTTTGAAAAATTATTCCTAACTCACTGAATTATCTTCTTTTCTTTAATCCATCTAATAAGTACGAAAATTCCAGTCAGTGTTAGAAATACATGATGTCAAGAAAAACAGTGGCACACCAATGGCCAGCAATGGAACACCAGATAGGCCTTACTCTAAGATATTGACCTGCTAATATGGAACTTAGAGACCAGGCAGCAATGTCAATATGCTCTCATACCACTTCCTCCCTTGTCTTCTGTGGTAGAGTAGACACAATGGAGTGACACAAAGCATCACGAAATATTTGTGGCCAAATTAATGCTGGAAAAATGATTCCCAAAACCTTTTACCTCACTGTTGCACCTGGTCTCCACTGAGAACATTACATTCTACGTAAATATATACATGCTGACCATATATATAACGTACTGTGTTCATTAATGTTCGGGTTTTTATTTTTTGGTTATTTTTATGGGTTTAACAGTGTAACATAGGCATGAAATGTAAAGCTTAGAGTAAGAAGTCACCAAACAAAGGAAGAGGGAAAGTTTCCCCTCTCGCTGAGTCAAGTTGTTAATAGGCTAGAGAGGTACAGACATTACCCAGTCCGCCAAAATAACATTAGTAATCCTTAAGATTGGAGTAGCCCTTAATTTAATGAGAATAACATTTGTTATGTCCTCAATAAAGTAGAAGGAAATTTACTTTGGATGAAAAAGATTGAACAAAACATCTTCAGGAACACAGGAGGGAGACTGGTTATATAACTAAGGTAATTCACAGCTAAGATTTTCCTTGTGCTACAGCCTAAAATATTAAAAGATTATATATCTGATAAATCATCTCAGAACAACATCTACAAGTGTTTGGGTAAATACAGAGTGGACAGCTACCTTTTGGTATAAGGAAATTAAATAAGTTTAATTTCTTCAAGTGTTTCATATGTAAACACTAATGACTTTCTGACCTACTGTAATTGTTTCAAATAAATAATTTCAATCTCCTTCTATCCTTTTAAAGTCAGTGTACTTTCAGCTAAATGGTCTTGCAAGGTCAGTGGCTAACTTCAAGCTGTTCCACATCCAGGGATGATGGAGCTGATAGTTCTGGAGAAGATTGCCTAGAGGACAGCAAGCACAGACCAAAAGATTTGACATGTGTGGAAAATAGTTGCAAGTGAGCATCTGATAAATTAGAGTAATAACAATCTCTATTGATAAAATACCAGTGTTATTATTGTATTTGTCAGTTCACACATAGCAAGACCAAACATGATGTTCTGTGCTTCCAAGTAATGGATAGCTTGTCTCTTATTCACTTCTTGGTAGATAAATTGTTCTTAAACAAATTCATCATCATGAAAAAGCTGATGCATTCTTTAGACATTTTGCTTGCCTGCCTGGCTGACTGGTGGATGATTTTTAGAAGGAGAGTACTGTCTCAGCCATTTTTTTTGTCTGTCAATGACAAAACTGACATGATGAGGACCTTCACTCTTGGACATTACACCTGAATGTTGAAAGCAGGAAGTGAGGTCAAACATAAGGTATTCAAAGTAATTCTTAATTATACTAATTGCAAACACAGTAGATTTATTTAATCCTTTAAATCTGTGGTAAAAGCTGTGTAAGTAATGGGTAACTTCTGAGATGACAGACAAGTTCTAGAGTATGCATTCATCCTTATATATGTGATCACAATTCTTAACAGCATTTCATATGTGCTTATTTAAGAATTTGATTCATCTGCAAGTCTGGGAAGTTATTCAAAGTAGAATTCTATGCACATTTAACAAAGTGATAAAGCAGATTGGGTTTTGAGGTAGCAATTTAGTTTAGTTTTGGTTTATCTGAAGCTTCAAAACTTTATTTAAAACACATATACTATTTATTTTCTTGTCTTGAAGAGTTCTAGGCAGGTACTACTATATAACCAGCTACTTTTTTTCAGAGAAATTATGATTGCCTTTCATCATCTACAGCAAGGGAGTGTGCACTATGGCCACTTGAGAATTACATAGCGCTGCTTAGTGATTATCAAGTAATGGCTGATTGCATTTGCTAATGGGTTTGCTTTTGATGTTGTTTTTGTGTGTGTGTGTCACGTCACTTCACATGCAGGATTTTGAAGTGTTTTGCTGAACAGAAGACTGTTAAATAAAACCTCTCCTAGAACTCTACTGTTTGTGAATGTAGGGGGTCAGGTATAGGAGGCACTATACCTCTGCTACTGTCATCACAGAAGGAATGACACAAAAATCACTGAATATATGTATATTAGAGCTTAGAGTTATGTAGTTCTTCAAAGCACAAATAATTACTTGGCTCTAATCATGTTTCTTTTTGTTGTTTGATATCAAGTTATGAATACATCACAAGGTAGTTTTCATTTTTGAATGTTACCTTGCTGCTCTACTCTCCAGTGAGCATTCACAATAACTGCTCGTGTACTGAGGGCTGATTTCTATTTATATAGAAACCACAGTTTCTTTCTGCTTTAAGGTATGGTCTGTGAAGCTGAGGTTAACCAGAGATTGTGTAAGATACTGTGTTTCACTTTATTGTATTTGTTAAGGCAAAGATTTTAAATAGAGCTCCCAAAAGCATCTATTTATCCACTTTTTGTTTTTAATTTTATTTCATAAACACTTTGCTCTGTTTCAGCACTACTAAATATATTTCTGTCAGGACACTATCTTTGTAGAAATCTTCTCTTGTTCTGGAATAACCTGGAATATTTTTTTATTAAAACAGCTGGTCATGAATGGGTTGGCCTCTTCAACAACTGATAGTTTGCCCCATGTGTTTGAAGGATCTAATCCAAATCACTCTAAGTACTTATCTCTTGCCTGATAATAATCAGCATTTTAAATTGTAGAATACCAAGAATTTAAAGAGGTTGTGTTCAGTTCACATTGCACTAGGTCTGACTGGGACAGAGTTAATTTTCTTCACAACATCCTGTATGGTGCTGTGTTTTGGATTTCTGACCAAAACAATGTGGATAACATGCCAGTGTTTTAGCTACCGCTGAACAGCATTTGCACTGTGTCAAGTGTTTCTCTGTTTCTCACTCTCCCATCCTAATGAGTAGTTTGGGATGTGGGCAAGAGGTTGAGAGGGGACACAGCCAGGACTGCTGACCCAAACTGACCAAAGAGACATTACATAACATATAGCATCATGCTCAGCAATAGAAGGGGGAGAGTTTTGCCAAAATACTGTTGATCAGAGACTGTCCAGCCATCGGTAAGCTGGTGGGAGGTGGTGAGTGATTGCTTTTGCATCACTCATTTTCTTCTTCCTTTTTCCTTCATTTACTAAACTGCCTTTATCTTGACCCATGAGTCAGTACAATAGATTGAAAGTACTGCCTTCTCCTTATCACTGTGTACTCTATCCCCATAGATCTAGGGTAGGAAAGTTGTTTAGAGACATATGTAGATGTTCACATCCTCTCTCTCTCTCTCTCTCTCTCTCTCTCTCTTTTTCTCTCTGAAAAGAATTTTGACCTTGCTGTTCAATCATTAAGCATTAGCTGCTGAACTGAATAGCACATTACATTTCCTCCAGAATGCCTGTAAATACTAAACCAATTTTCTTTCTCTTGCCAAATATAATTAAAAATTGTGGATCATTCTGAGAGAGCTGAAACAACAGTGTTTTGTAAAAATAGATCCACGGAAATTATTTTTTATATAGTTCTTGCCATGCTGTTGCTGAATGCACGTGGAGAAAGCACTGCACATAATTTATTTTATATGGACTGAGGTACAAAGTCTCTGAAGCTAATTATATGGTTAAAGTCTTTGTGCCAAAGGAAATTACTTATTTGCATAGTGTTAATAGCCATGTTTAGAACAGTGCTAGCACTGGAAATAATTACTTGTCTGTACTTTTGCAGATTCAGGAAGGTTTCTGTGTTGACCATAGGATTATAGGAATACTCAGGTCAAGAGGGACATCAGGAGATCATTCAGTCCAACCTATTACTCAAAGCAGGGACAGCTGTGACGTCAGAGTAGGTTGTTTCGGGCTTTTTCAATCCAGTCGGGTCTTGAAAATGTGCAAGGATGAAGACTGCACAACCTCTCTGGACAACCTGATCCACTGCCTGACTGCCCTCATGGTAGAAAAGCATGTCTCTCTATCCAGTCTGAATCACTATTGTTTCAACTTCTGCCCATTGTCTCATTCTCCTGGCATGCAACGTTGTCAAAAGCCTGCTTCCATCTTCTTGATGACCTGCTTATATTGTAAGGCTGCTATTAGGTGTCCCTCTGCCCCAAGCCTTCTTATCTCCAGGCTGAACAAGATCCATTCTCTCAGCCTTTCCTCAAGTGCTCAAGGGCAAGTGCTCCAGAACCCTGACTGTCCTGGTGAAACTGTAGAATTTGTTCCAGTTTATGAATTTATTTCTCACACCAGTGGGCTCCAAACTGGACACAACTTTCAAGGTCCAGTCTAATGAATGCTAGGTAGAAGGAGATAATTATTTTCCTCAATCTACTATACATACTCCTATTAATACATGGTACAGTTGGTCTGCCTGGCTGTCAGTGCACACTGACATTGAGCTTGCTGCTTACCAAGACTCTGAGGGCCTTTCCTCAGAGGTTGCTCCCCAACCAGAACATCCCCACTCCGTATTGTTGCAAATGGTTCCTCCTTCCCAGGTGCAGGACTTGTTGAACTTCATGAGGTTCCTGCCAGCCACTCCCTGCACCCTGTCAAGGACCTTCTGAATGCTAGCTCTCCCCTCAAGCATAACAAGAATGCTGGAGTCTGCTACCTTATTAAGTACAGATGCCTAGGAGGCATGCAGTATAATGAGTTTACCTCCTATCTATGCTATTTGTGGTGTAAGTGTATAAAAGATGGAAAATAACCAATTTCATAATAAGAGGAAAATGAAAGTTTCACATCTAAAATAACAAATATGGAACAAACACATAAACACATGTTTAGCTGAAGTGAGCAGTTAGACCCTCTTCTCTTGGCAAAACAAAT
Source organism: Aythya ferina (assembly GCF_964211825.1). Lineage (NCBI taxonomy): Eukaryota > Metazoa > Chordata > Aves > Anseriformes > Anatidae > Aythya > Aythya ferina. The sequence continues at coordinate 86,836,399 of NC_140297.1, forward strand.
GTTGCAACAAGTGAATGTAAAATTAAGAACATAAAACTGTTCAGTTATAATCAGAACTAAATCCTTTGAGCAACACGCTTTTTCTGCGCATAACTGCTCTCCTTAGAAGCCCTTCTCGCTCTTCACACCTGAATATAGACAATCTGTAGGAAATCTCATAGCCTTGTTTCTGTGCCATCAAAACAGACAATTCTAGACAAAAACAGACAAAACTTATTATGAAGCCATGCAGTAATAAAACAAGTAGGTAAAACAAAGATATAAATGATCAGTTGTGAACATGATCAGACCAGATCACGACTAGTATCCATGTGTGAAATGCATTTATGTATTTTTAAACAAGGAAGCTAGAGGTATATCTGTAATGATTTTGGAAAGCAACTTATTGCTATGTCTTCTGATAAATGTTACTAACATTTTCATCAGCACTGACGTTTACAACCAATTTGTACAACCTAGAGATTATTTTCTCCTTGGATGATTCCCAGAAGTATGATGCAGGAACTAAAAATGAATAAGAGAGGAACAAATATGATGAAATTTCTGAAAGGAGTGGCATATATTGGGTTGAACTAGTTGGAGAAGATTATTAGATAAAAAATTCTGAATGGTATATACAAACCAGTTTGCTTTTGACTACTTTCTCTTAAGCAGAGTACCAATATAACAGAATGGATAGAGTGACAAACAAGAATCAACATCAATTAATTTAATCAATGTAGGTTTTCATTATATGGTAGGCAATACTTTTATATTAAAAAATAAAAATATACATAAAAATAAAAATTAAAACCAGAACTTTGTGAAATAGCTGGTTGCTGCTTAAGTCTGACATCCCAGAGAATTTGCAGACTTACAGGTGTTGACCTACTGTATTGGAACAGGGACTAAAGGTTTATATAATATAATTCTTATGGACAAAATTCTGAAGCCACTATAACAGAAATAGTTCAGCTAAATATGAGGATATGGACAGTGATCTAATAATATTTAAAAAAAAAAAAAACAAACAAACTCAAAGCTGAAACAAAATCTAATGCCAACAATAAGTAAGTACACCAAACATTGTCCTGATAATACAGATAATTTCTCCTGGAAAAAAAAAAAAAAAAAAAAAAAAAAAAGCTAAATAAGATATATACAAGTCTCTTTGTAGTATGAATAATGAAGGTACTTGCTATTTTCAAAAGAAAAAAAATATGCTAGCTGCATTTATGATGGTGTCACTTTATCTTTTGATCTATATTCAGTCATTCGTATTTAAATCTCAGTCCTTTGGAATGAACCAGAAAGTTTAAACTCAGCTGTTTCCCAACTTCCCAGCTGCACAACCACACACAGGACATGCTTTTGTTGTGTTCTGTTCTCATGCTCTGCTAAAGATTTTTCCTACAGGAAATCACCTGCTGGCTGGCAAAAGTCACTAGCAAAGATTGCTAATTATTATTTTCCCATGAGATTAAATCCCTGTATGTTTTAACCACTAGAGTCATAATGGCTTTTGAAAATGCAGATTTGCAGTGCTGGTCAGCTCACTCCATCTTTTCCCATTCCTTTCATCATTACGCTGTGGAATTCTGTCTTACATAGTACTCTCATTCTTTCCTTCAGTGAGTGGTAAATATTGCACAAAACTGGGACCCAGTACTGCCTGAGGAAGTTAGGGCTACTCTTTCCATATGTACTAGAACCCAAGCACGTCTGTTGTAGATAAATATCAGCAACTTTTCATCCTCACCCTTCCTTCATGCAATATATCACCTCGCACAAGGCACATGGGGGCAGAAATTAATTAGATGATCTATATTTAAGTCTATTTTATTTGGTCTAGTTCAGTGTTGCAGAAAAGTGCCAAATGGCATTGAATTAGTCATTGGCAAGGTTCATTTGAAATAACACTTACTTAAAAGTTTAAATTTCACCAGATGAACCATCAGGAATAAAAGGTAAAAAAAAATAACTTGGAAAGCAAGAAGATAGAAATAACTCAACATGGTGCAAAATTCCTTTATGGAAATAGTGCTGTGTATGAGAAAATCTATAGTCTATGAAGACTGCTATCATATAGGATGTGATCTATTTAGCTATTTAAAATACATTAATGAAATAAAATATCTTTTGTATTTTTCTTATGAAGAAACCAGAGAAGATTCTGGCTTTCCTACTATGGTGTTGGTATTTTGATAAAGATTTCATTTCTTCTATAGTTATAAATTCTGATGTGCTAAACTGATTTAATAGCTCCTTCTGTGGGAATGGGAACTTGTCTCCTTGTGAGTATTATGCACTCTGCATTCACCCTTCATCAACCTCCTTATAACATTTACTCTTTGGGTGTCATTCCATCTGAGGGAATTCTCAAACCTGAACGAGATACCAGCTTAGTCATATATTGCATGGGCAGCATAATGCACATTGAGCACACAGCGCTCAAGGTGAGGCCACACCAATGCTAAATATAGTGGGAGAATCACCTCTTTTGACCAGCTGCCTATAGTGTGTGTAAAGCACCCCAAAATGCAGTTTGCCTTCTTGGCTGCCAGGGCACACTGCTGTCTCATGTTGAGCCTGCTGTCACCAGCATCCCCAGGTCCTTTTCTGCTGAGTTGCTTCCCAGCCACTTGTCTCAGTCTGTACTTGTGTCTGGCAGTACTCCATCCCAGGTGCAGAACACATCTGCCTTTGTTGAACCACATGCCGCTGCTGATTGCCCAGTGCTCCAATCCATCTAGATCCCTGTGCAAGGCCTCTCATCCCTCCAGGAAGTCAATAGCACCTCCCAGTTTAGTGTCACCAGAAAACTTGCTGGAGATGCATTCCAGTCCTACATCAAGATCATTAATTAAAACATTGAACAGATCTATACCTTCTACCAGAGGCTGTGGAAGATACAAAGATATGGCTCCAGGTCTTTTTCCAGTGAAGTAAGAATGGAGAAAAAAAAAAAAAATAGGGTGGCTGCTCCAGCTTCTACTAACTTCTAGTTTTGCTCTGTGAACAGAAGGATCTGTATTGAGTAAGAAATGATTCTTCATTTTGTGAGGAATGTTTTAACAATTCGTGTCCATAAAGAACAATTCTGTTTGAATCCTGTCTGCCTTTGGGCCCTGCACTGGCAATTTAATTCTTGAACCACAGATGCAGTGTGTCCCAGTCTCCCCCTCATTCTAGTCAATTTATCACTTCTTAAATTTATGAACCTGTTTGCTTTTGTTATTCCGGACTTCTATTTCTAACACTGCTATAGATGTGTCTGTGAATGGCTGGGGAAGAATGTTTTAATTACTCGTGTGTCTGGGAGTTTCAGAACAACTGATAACAACTAGTGACTGTTATGGGATACTATGTGGATCTTTGGTATCTGGTTAGGGGGGGCCAAGAGATAAAGAGGAAGGAGAAAGAAGCTGAAGGGCGGCTGGGAGACAAGACTTGAAGAAGATGTTCCGTAAACTTGGTATGGTGCCCAGTAAGTACAAAGGTGGAGAGGAAGACTATGAGCCTTCAGCATGAAAAACCCCTAGAGACCCCCAGAAGAGACCCCAGAGGAGACTGCGCATGCTCCAGTAGGAGGGACTGCACCCTGGAAGCTAATTTTAATAATCTATTTTTTTTAGAAGTAGTAATGAATATGTATTAGTCTAGGAGCATAAAAATCAGCTGCTTGATGTAACTGGTGTGCGTCCTGGTGGAGCAGAGACTCCCGGTGCACCCAGCGCTGTTTGCTTACCTCTATTCCTTTATATTCTTTCAATAAATCCTATTTTTTTATTTAATCCTAATTTGAATCCTGAGCCATTTATAACAATTTCATATTTGAGTTTTCTTTTTATAGTTAAGTTTTTCTCTTTTTATCCCATTCCATTATTTTTTCCCTGTGTGCTTACTCTGGAAAAGAATTATTGCTCTTTCTATTGTAGCAATGCCCAGAAGCCAACAGAGATCAGAAGCCTGATATATTTGGAACTGTACATACAAGTGGTAGAAGCAATTCCTGCTTCTAAGTATTCACATCCTAAAGGGACATAATAAACAAAGTGGAAAGAGAAAAAGAAATATGGTTGTGGTTTGGTCTTCTCAGAATTACACAGCAGGGTAGTGGATGAAGCAGGAATAGATCAAAAGATGATGGCTGCTGTAGACTTGCAGCACTACAGAAGTGTAGAGTCTAGCAAGGGGCCATCAAGATGGTGAGAGGCTGGAGCACATGACGTGCAAGGAGAAGCTGGGAATTATCATGTTTAGGTTAAAGAAGCAAAGGTTTTGGCAGAAGATAACTGTTGTCTTCTTCTACTAGAAGGGGTGTTGTAGAGGAAATGAAATCAGACTTTTATAAGGTGCACAAAAAAAGGCTCAGAGATAATACTCACATGCTGGAACACAAGTAATTTCAAGTGCATGAAAGGTAAAAATTCACCACCACAAGGGTGTCTGCACACTGCCACAGCTTGCCAGGAGTTGGGGAAAGCTCCATCCTTGGAGATCTTCATAACATGCCTGGATAAACCCCTGAGCAGCTAGCTCTAACTTTAATGTCAGCCATTCCTGGAGCAGGTACTGAACCTGAGAAGTCTGGAGGTCCCTTCAGTCCTGCATCCATATGTGTTTCTGGTTATTCATTGTAGGAATTTGGACACAAGTGCTTTTGCTCAACACAGTACTGCTCATCCTCTGAAAACTATATCTGGTAGGGAAAGAAAACATCTGTGTTTCAAGCAGAGAGGCAAGTAGAGACAAGACAAACTGGGAGGAAAAACATGGTACACATTTGCTTATACTCCAGAAATAATTCTGTGAGACAAGAATATAGATCTTTTCCTATAGCCAAATACACATCCTTTTGTATGTCCAGAGAGGATATGATTTTGTTGTCACCTTGACTTACTGGTAGTAAGCCTGTCTGACTGTAAGTAGTAAGTAAGTAAGTAAGTAAATAAGGTAGTATGCCTGTCTATATATGTAATACATACATATTATCTCTGAACTGATCCTCTGGTTACAAAGATAAGACAAGTCATGAACACATAATAACAAGGACACAGAAGTGAAACAACTACTGTTGGTAAACATTTTTCTAAGGTACTGTTTAATCTCTTTCTATTGTGTTTTATAGTGACGCTTGTTTGTTGTTTTGGTTTGGTTTTTGTTTGGTTTTTTGTTTGTTTGTTTGTTTTTGACATTATGTTTACAAGCTACATCTGTAAATACTTTTCATTGCTGAGTTGGCCTAATCTGAGTGAATGCTGAGTAGTTGGGTGTGAAGGAAATAAAACCAGAATACTCACGATTAGAGGAGAAAATAAAACAAAACTACAACAACAAAACTAAAATATCAATTTGGCACTGAGCAATTTGTCTTTAAAGTCTTTAATTTTCACATTTAATTGATTTTTTTTTTTTTTTTGAAAAAAAAAAAAATCCTTAAGGAAGTGTTGGAATGGGCACTACCTCATACTATTTCTCTATAACTTTCATGAAATAAGTACCGCATACTAGTGTAATATATTTAGATCTATTTTGAATAGATATTCATTTATACATGCAGAACATTAACATTATCACAAGAAGAATGCCACGGGAGTTTCTTTGAACAGATGTTGATCTTTTTTAATATACTTGTTCATTTTCAGGATGCCTGAGTAAAGGTCCCTAGAAATGGGCAAGGTCTTATTTTTCAATAGAATACATGCCTAATTAGTCTGAGAGATCAACAGTGAACAAAGATCTTTTAAAAAGGTCAGACCATCATCAGTTTCTCTAACTAAATAGTTTGCCATAGAACAATGTACTTAATGCAAAACGTTTGTCAGTTCTGCCTGCTCTGTTGTGATGCGGGTTGCAGCCTTTACAATTTCAAACAGTTATCTTGATTTCATTGGATTTTTTTATCAGATTCTACATGTCTTTGGAAAGAGGCTCTACTGAGCACACATGACAGAACAGACTGTAGATTCATGTCTTAACCTCTGCTTTATCTTGAATCATTAAGCAAAAGGGGGAGGGTGATACCTAAGTTTTATAGCAAGCTCTTGCATTTTAGATTGTCCTTACATAATTTATATGTTTTACATTTTTATATAGACTGCTTCTTGGACAATTATACATAGAACTACAAAACAAGCTAAGTCCTGATAAAGAATATGCCTTTTTTTTTTTTTTTTAATTATTTATTCCTGTGGAGTGAATTATTGTGTGAAACACAATAAGGTTTTATCGATCTGTAAACTTCCAGCCATCAGGTGTTATAATTGCATTAAGTGAAAACATTTGATCCATAATATTAAGTTTATTAGACTTAAGCACTTAGCCAATACTTGGGACTCTGCACACTGTTTTTGTCAGTTTAGATAGAGGAAACAATGATGAAAGGCACAGTTATTTTACAAAAAAAAAAATAATAATAATAATATTTCAAATGACTCATGGTTTTGTTTTCTCTCACTACAAAGGTTCTAATTTAGTTTATTTTCTGACAGTTTTGGAGCTCCAGGGATTGCAGTTGTTCTGTGCCTGAGGCTGTGGCTATTTTTTGTTCTTCTCTAACAGCTTTTTTGATATCATTTTTCTCTAGCTGATAGGGAATTATCTATTGGAAATGTGTAGCACAAGCCATTAAGCCCACTTCTGATCAACTTTTCAGAAAACCCTCTTATCTATGGGACAACAGGATGAAGTATACAGATAACCTGAACTGCATCATTAGTTCTGTCCTAAATTTCTGAAATATTTTGACAATATCAGATTTACTCAACATCTGAGTCTAACTTGTGATACTCCAAATGACTTTTTGAGGTTGGGGAAAGCTTAGGTTGGAATCAGTGCCCTTCCTGAGGGTATTTTCTCCCAAGGCACCCAGTATGCCCCAGACACTAGTATAATCTAACTGATGGCTCTCAGAAACATCTTCTCAAGCGCAAGGAGTTCACTCCTCAGCAGTGCACTGAAATCAGAATTTCCAGCTTTTTCTGTTCATCAGCCATCCTGGAGGAAGAATTGTTTTTGCATGCCTGTCAAGTTAAGGGGAGAACAGCAGTGTTACAGGAGGAGTTCTGATCACATCAAAAGATGGGTTAATGAAATTACTGTTAGTCTACAGAGAATAGCAATTACTCTACTTCATTAGATTGCTCACTTGGACTCAAATAGCTGCTCTGATAAAAGTTTAAGTATTTTACATCAAGTATTCATTGAATAAGAAACTGGAATATAATTTGTCTTCTTCTGAGGTGAGATCATCTTCAGTAAATGCACAGAATCCTAAAAAAATGTGGTATAACCAACAGTTTGCTGCCTAGGCTACAACCTACCAAGAAGAATGTCTGCCTTCAATTGTATTTAACATGGCATGAAGGAGCCAGTTTGTCTCTTATTCCTGCATATGATCATAATTCCTGCATGTTAGCATCATTTATTCCTCAGAGGTCAGTATCAGGACTGGCACTGTTTAACATTTTTCTTGGCGACATGGACAGTGGGCTTGAGTGCACACTCACCAAGTGTCCTGGTGACACCAAACTGTATGGTGTGGTCAACGCGATGGAGGGAAGGGATGCCATCCAGAAGGACCTGGACAGGCTCAGGATGTGGGCCTGTGTGACCCTTATGAATTTCAAGAAATCCAAGTGCAAGGTGCTGCATCTGGGCTGGGGCAATCCCAAGAATAAATACAGACTGGGCGGAGAATAGACTGAAAGCAGCCCTGAGGAGAAGGACTTTGAAGTGTGGTTAATGAGAAGATCAACATGAGTGAGCAATGAGGATACACTTGGTCTTTAATTCCATCAAAGTTAACATAAGCAGACCAGAAAAGTGAACTCCTCCAGGTCTTAAATACACTAGATTTGACCAACTCTAACATCTGGCATCAACCTTGATGCTGCCTTTTCCCTTTCTGTGTATTTTTTCCTTAACATCCCATAATGAGTTTGTACAATCCCTGCATTCTCTTTGCTCTGTCCCAGAATTATATTCCCCTGCATCCCCTAGTAGGTCCTAAACCCCTTTCAACAGTAATCCTCCCGAGTTTGCATGAAATTCAGTATGTACAGAGGACTCAAATCCTTCATTTGGAATTCAAGAAGAGAAATCAAAGTGACAGACTGTCAGATCACTGGCCAGAAGAACAGGCTAGCAGACATATGGGATAGCTTATTTTTTATATTTGCAAAATGCTTGGTTAATTTGTGCTGTGATCTGACCACAGTCTAGGATTCACAAGTTATCTCTTTTCTGAAAGTATTTAAATAGCTGCATAGTTAGGTTAACTAGAATGACTAGAATTGTTTGCTGTCATATGGCAGACCTCAGCATTAGAGATCTAGTTATCAATTCTTTTATCTGGATTAAAATAATTAGTTATATCAAAAGAACTATGTTTTTCAGAGCTGCTCATTCAAAATTTAGGAAATGATGACATTAACTCTGCCTCTTGTGCATATGCCATAGACAAGAATACATGACTGGCTGCACTGGTTCAAACCAAAAGTCCATATACCCAGCAATTCCATAGCATGCAGCCAGACACAACAGCAGCCAGAACTGAATGTTTAGGGAAAGAGAATAGAAACAGGGCTAGTACAGAGTGATACTGACCTGTCAAATACAAGGAAGACCACTTGTTATGGGAAAAGAAAACACACAATTAATTGTCCCTCATTTAATGTGTAAAATAAAATAAAATAAAATAAAATAAAATAAAATAAAATGCCAAGTTATAGCTCCGGTAAAAGAAAGAGTAGGGAACTCTCTGGATGTGGTGGTAAAACTGGTAATAAAAACTATCTCCCAGATTGATATTTCTATTCTGATAACACATTTCCTAATGCATTTTTTTAATCTTATAGCTAGCTCTATTCCAGAATCCCGAGGCTTTAGTTTCAATATGACTGGCTTCATGGCAATACAATGAATGTGTTTTGCAACATGTCACATCCTTTGTGTAAAGCAAATGGGCACTTAAATCATAGTATCTATCTTTGCATCTGTTCAAAGGAGATAACGCTGCTATTTGTTAGGCACATGGCATTTGTTATCTGCGCAGATTGTTTACGCAGTCATTTGTGAATGGCTAAGAAAAGCTTAGCATGGGTGTGCTTATGTCAACAAACTGAATGGATGTCCTCATGCTAAGTCCCTTCTTAGAGGGACCTCCCCAGTCAAAGGTTATATATGCCTTTTCCATTGTTATAACATTTGATGGATGATCTTCCAGGGATTCATCTAATCACTTCTACAAATGATTTATATTTTTGGCATGTATGGCTTTCTGAGGCAATGAATTGTATAGTTTAACTACACTTTCTGTGGAAGAAGTCCTTTGTTTTCTTTTAATCTGCAGTTTGGTAATTTATTTTGATGTTTCCTGTAGTACTTGTAAGAAATAGTGAATTATTCCCTATTCATGACCTCACAAACTTTGTCATATTGCCTTAATTATATCTTTCCCATGTGGAAAGGCCCTAAATTCACTTAATCTCTGCTTGTTGCAAAAGCTGTTTCATGCATTTGATTTGTTGTCCTGCACCCCCCATTTCCACAGAATAGATTCTGGATGGGAAATTTTACATATGGAAAATGAGGAAATCTTCATCAAAAACTTAACCTTGAATAACTAGTCTGTTGAGCTCAGTGGCACAAGCAGGGACAACCTCTAGGCGTGCAGTCGTACACAAGTTTTCCTGAATTAAATTTCTTTTCTTCCTGTAAATGTTTCTTCACTGGCTTCCACAGCTGCAATAAATCAGAACATGGGCTTGAAAATGTTTCCTTTCCTGCTGCTCAGCCCTGTAAAAAGTCAGAGTATGTAGCTGAAGCATAGGCTGGAAAGTGTCTATGAGAATCCTTACTGGAAGCTACCAGATCAAAGCTGCAGAGAGTAATAAATAAATAAATATTAAATAATGCCAGGATTAAGATAAACTGTTGTCTGCTTGTTTATGGTTTGTGCAAGTTCTAAGTTTTCTTCTCTTCAGACAGAAATTGGAACTTCCCCAGAAAATCCATACTATATTCACAGAAAGGTATAGGTTGGAAAAGACTTCTGCCAGCCTTCAAGTCCAGGCTCCTACTCAAAGCCAATGCAGTACTCCAGCTAAATCACATTGCTCGAGTCCACATCTGACTATCTTCAGTGACAGAAATTTCACCATCTCTCTTGGCAGTCTGTTCCATTGCTTAACCAGCTTCACTGGGATCTTTTTTTTTTTATAGATTTTGAAATATGATTCTCATTATTAATTCATGTGAGAAAAGATTTAGAATTTCAGATTTCCTTCAGAGATGCCTTTCAATTGTCCCAAAGGAGTGGCTGGCAAGAACAGCAGTTGTCACCTTCTCTGTTGACTAACCATTGAGCAGACATGGTCTAGCAGAGCAGACTTTTCTCACAGAACGGAGATCCTAAATTCTGTACAACCTTTCCCCTTCCAACACCTTTGACCATTGGTCTTGGCCACTACACCTCACTAATTATTCTGGTCTCTCCTTGCATCTCTTCCCAGTTCTTTTACATTTTATTCTCATTCTCCCACACCAATACTTTCAGTTTCAGGCAATTTTCCCCAGTCCACTCCTGATGCCTCCTTGCAAGTTTGCAACAAACTAGTAGTATGCTTGCAGCTCAGGTATTTCTCTCCCTTCATGCAGGGTTCCTGATCACCAGCAGGCGGAGTACTGCGATCACGGGAGAGCCATTACCTCCCTTCATATGCAAGATGCTGAAGCAGTGGGGCGGGAGTCACAGGTAAATTTCTGCTCTGTTCCTCAACTTCAAGCTCACTTCACATGGAGTATCCAAATAATTGTCTATCTAGACATCTCAAGAGATGTAAGGATTTTTTTTTTCCCAAAGTGTATAAGGTTGTCTTATTTGCACCATTTCTTTTGACTAAAACTTCTCAAACTGTTATAAAACTTGCTTGTATTAACATCCACAATAATATATATTTTTCCTAGTTTTATTTATTATTTCATTTAAATTTCCCTTTTGGAAAACAACATCTCTAAAAATGATCTAAACAGTTTCCACACTAATTTTTCTTAAGTGGAAAGTGGGGAATGGGGGGAGAAAGGGACGCCATATACCAAAAACATTAGTTCTGCCAGTCTTTACTCTACAAAACAGATACATTCTGCTAAAGTGTTAGTTACAGCATCACAGTAGGACAAATACTGTAATTTAATAAGAGTCTCAACTGTCTCCTCAGGATCTGTTATATATCAGTTTGATATCTGAAAATAAATCATTACTACAGTAACATTATAAGTATGCAGCTGATCTTGTCCATTGAAAACAAACAGATGCCTGTTAGAGGATGCTGGTGTATGGTGCTCATGTGACTGTTAAAGCTACCCGAGTCTTAACAACAGCACAAGGTTTCAGCAAACAAATAGCTCAGTGCTCTTAATAAGAACCTACAGAAAAACTGCTCTGCCTAGAAGTACCCATGAGACTCTGCTTCTTCCAGGAGTTTGTTTCATCCAGTACCCTACAATGTTCCAAGTGTAATGGGAACAGTTTGTAATAATTATTTCCATAGTCAGTTCTTTCTGCCCTGATTTATTATTATAGTTATTAAAACAATGACAAACAAACAATAGTAATAGGACTTCTTTTGTGGCAGTTCTTCATTTTCCTATAAATTTGAAAGTCATCAGTTGAATGGAAAGTTCCGATCAATTTGCCAGTTCTTATAGTGACCAATTTCTGAATAAGGTTTTCAAATCCATAAGTTAAAATTTATATTCTGATGGCTGTAGTCGATCAAGGAGTTTTGCTAAATTTCAAGTGGCAGAGTTTCTTTTTTTGTTGTTGTTGTTTCTGTATCTATATCCTTTGTTGGCTGAAAACCCAAGTACAATTTTTATGCCAGTTTTCATACTGAAGTGCTGCCCAGAAAGCAAAAAGCTGTTATTTTCTGTTGACACTAAAATTTGATGCAGTAATGAAGTAGAAATATCGTAACAAAATTTTTAAGTGATTTAGAGAAGCAGATATGAACAACTTTCTCTGTCTTCAAGAGAAGGTTTAAATAAGGCCTCAGCAAAGAAATAGGAAAGGAAGTAGCATACTCTTCAACTCCTTGGGCTTCACAAGACACATAGATCCTATGAAAGGGTCCTTCACTAGCAGCACTCTGCAACCATTTCTGAAAACATCTGAAAGACCTTGGAAAAGGAAAGAGCCTATAGTTCTGTGAGCGCACACTTTAGTTGCACTTGTTTGAGAGGCAAAGGAAGATTGCACGTGCACAGAGAACTTACTCATACAAGACTGGAAATCCTTTGTCAGGTAAGAGACTGGCACTACTTGGGCCAACTGACAAGGGCTAATGATAGGCCTCCAGGATGTTATTTCTTCTCCCCATTTCCCCTTGCCATCCAACATCAGTATGCAAGGTGAGTGATGACCCTCCAACTCTCATGTTTTGATGCTGGTTGCTGACGAAGAGATACTAGCACACAGTGACAAACTGCTACAGGTTACTGATGGGGCATGCCACTAGCAGCCATGTATAGCTGCATGACTGCTAGGTAAAAACAGCCTCAAATGAATCTATACCTTTTCTATATGGAAGCAAAAAGGAGTCTTTACATTTGATACAAATACCGTCCTCTTCCCCCATCACCTCCATGTTCTCATAAGCAATTATTAAGATTGCACCATGCTTTATCATTGGTCTTGTTGAAAGAGTGGCCGCAATATCTATTAAATATGCCCCTCACAAACTTCTTCCTTTCTTCATACATGGTTTTCCCCACCTATACCCTACTAAAGATGTATGTCTCCTTATGCTATGGTTCACAGCCTGTTTGGCAGTATACAGATAGGTAAGCTTCCTAAATTCACAGAAACTTGTACTCCTTTTAATACTTTTATGAACATTCTAAAATCCAAACAGAATAGGGGCTTATTTCCATCAAACAATTCCATTATAGAATTGTGTTAATGGGAAGAAAAAAAAAAGCCATGTAGAAATCAAGGTTTTGTACTTATCATTAAAGTATTGCTTTTCACCCAAGTAACTCTCTAAAAGACACTTTGATCAAAACTGGAATACACAAATGAGTGATGATCTGGATGATCTGAACAAGGGCATTGAGTGTACCCTCAGTAAGTTCGCAGATGACACCAAGTTAGGTGCGTGTGTCGATCTGCTTGAGGGTAGGAAGGCTCTGCAAGAGGATCTGGATAGGCTGCACCGACGGGCTGAGGTCAATTGCATGAAGTTCAACAAGGCCAAGAGCAGGGTTCTGCACCTGGGGCACAATAACCCCAAGCAGAGCTACAGGCTGGGAGAGGATTGGTTGGAAAGCTGCCTGGCAGAGAAGGACCTGGGAGTATTGGTTGATAGTTGGCTGAATATAAGCCAGCAGTGTACTCAGGTGGCCAAGAAGGCCAACGGCATCCTGGCTTGTATAAGAAGCAGTGTGAGCAGCAGGGCTAGGGAAATGATCGTCCCTCTGTACTCGGCTCTGGTGAGGCCGCACCTCGAGTACTGTGTTCAGTTTTGGGCCCCTCACTACAAGAAGGACATGGAGGTGCTTGAGCGGGTGCAGAGAAGGGCGACGAAGCTGGTGAGGGGTCTGGAGAACAAGTCCTATGAGGAGCGGCTGAGGGAGCTGGGCTTGTTCAGCCTGGAGAAAAGGAGGCTCAGGGGCGACCTTATCGCTCTCTACAGGTACCTTAAAGGAGGCTGTAGCGAGGTGGGGATTGGTCTGTTCTCCCACGTGCCTGGTGTCAGGACGAGGGGGAATGGGCTAAAGTTGCACCAGGGGAGTTTTAGGTTGGATGTTTGGAAGAACTTCTTTACCAAAAGGGTTGTGAGGCATTGGAACGGGCTGCCCAGGGAAGTGGTGGATTCACCATCCCTGGAGGTCTTTAAAAGACGTTTAGATTGAGAGTTTAGGGTTATGGTTTAGTGGAGGACTGTTAGTGTTAGGTCAGAGGTTGGACTCGATGATCTTGAGGTCTCTTCCAACCTAGAAATTCTGTCATTCTGTGATTCTGAGTGGAAATCAGCAACCAACCTAATATACATATCTATCTGTCTACCTATCTATCTATATTTCACGAAGTACATGATGCATAGTACAACCCACAAAAATCTATCTCCTTACAGAACATTTCAGAACATGTCTATATAAATTTCATCTGTGCTTTGGCCAAACCAGGCCTGTAAACTATGCAGCTGTAATAGCTCAGCTCAAATTCTGAGCTACTACATCTTTCAGAGAAAATTTAGCTTCATTCCTGTGGTTCTGGACAGTAGGATACTCAAGTCTTCAGGTGACTATAATAAATATACACATACATCATCTTTAAGAGTTGTGGAGAAATGTGGAATGCATCTTTAGTGTAGGATTATGACTATAGACAGACAGTTAGCATGAACAGGTCTGAGATATTTGAACTTGCTCAGTGAAAACCAAGTCTCTAGAGACTTCATTGAATAAATGTTCAACATTTCTTAATATATATTTGCAGGCTGAGATTTTTCAAAACCCTTTATCTTAATCTGTTTGGTCGATTTCTATAGCAGCAAAAAATTACCTTCCTGATTAAAATGTCATTTTTCTGCCAAGATCTTTGCATAAAAACCCATCAGTGTCTCAGAAGGATTGTCAGATAATTTTAATGCAAAAACACACATTTTATCCAATTCTTGTCCTCAGAAGCACCTGGAATAATTTGTCTGAACTTTACAGAAAGTTTTATCTTGAGGTAGAGCTGTAGGATAAGATCAAATAGATTTGGCAAAAATTATAAATGGATAAAGATGGAATGTGAAATTTCAAGGGAAACCCATGCAAATAAAGTTTTCTAACTTGAAAAATCTACTTTCCAAACTATATTTTATAGACTGATTAAGAATTTAATAAAAGTCCACTGCTTTGTCTGTCTGTTTTGGTCTCCTGAACAGCTCAGGCCATATAATTTCAACAAGTAAGACTCTCCTTTTACTAGAAACTGACTTGAAAACTTCAAACTCTTGAGTACCATTACAAACACTCAAAATTGTTCCACTTGTGCCAATAATTAATAACTTACTGATAAATTTGTAGTTCTGAGTCCAAACTTATCTAGCTTTATGCTGAAAGCTCTAAATCGTGTTTTAGTTGTGGTTTTTAGTTGTTGTTGTTGTTTTGTTTGTTTGTTTGTTTTTCCTACAGAGAGAGCCCTTTGCTATCTGGAATCTTTCTCCCATATAGTTAGTTACAGGTTTTCAATTTTGTTTTTGACTAACTGAATAGTCCTTTTGTCTTAAAGCCCTGGTGATGTGCTTGTTTCTAACAAGGGAAAAAAAAAAAAAAAAAAAAAAAAAAAAAAAAAAAAACACTTGCAGAGGTTGCAGAGCACTTCCATTTAGAAGGCTTTTGTTTTTCATATGCAAACTCATACAAGAGTATGTTAAATTTAAAGCAAAATGCATTAAATTGACAAAGACATTTGCTATATTCATAGCAGACTTCTCAAGTGAATTCAAAGCTTAAGAAATTAATAATTAATAATTCATATGAGAGAAATGCATGATTTTTTTTGATGCCTGCTTGGGCTCTGAACTGCTTTTCATGAATTTCATCTCAGGAAGCTTTGTCGATTCAGTTTGAGACATTTCAAGACGAGGATTTTTTCGGTGATTAATTTTTTGCATGTTTGTGGGCACAACTGGTAAATTTCAATTGTAATAAATGTTACATGAGGATATGAATGCAGCATTGACTTTGCATTGGTTTTATTAAAGTTCAATTTATCTTCATAATTCCTTCCATGACTATTCAAAATTAGATTTCTGTACTAAGTTAATCAGTACACTGGAATATTTCCAGATGAGAAGAAATACATACGTGCAAATAAAGCAACTTAAAATTCTTATTATTATCAGAATTGGCTTTTGCAGCAAGTGAATGAGATTCATCTGACTTTTATGTTCATTAAAAGTTAAAAAAAAAATCTTCTTATAACCAAAGTCATACTATCTTTTAATATTTCTGACAATGAGTTTTTTCATAGCTAGTTCAATGTGGGAGTAATCTAATTAAACATACATTGTGCTTAAAAAAATGATAGAAATTCTAATTTAGTCAATGAAGTGGCTATGCAAGAAGAATAAAATATCAGCTGTGACAAAAACTCACCTGTCTGTGGCTTTAATTAAAACAAAGGCCTGCTGTTGTTAACGCCCTCTCAGTCACTGTAAGCATCTTCTGTTCTTGAAATAAGTATGATGTTCAATAAGGTCTTGGTTTTCTTAAATTTTCTTCTGTGTTTTTCTTTTTCATTTTCTCTCAGGGGTGATCTTATAGTCAAAGGTATGGTTTCATATAACCATATTCTATAATAGTTTAACAGGTTTAACCCATGACTTTGTCTATCAAAGAAATTGCCTTTTTACCCAAGTCATCTTCCAGCTTTATCATTTTTCTTTCTCTCTCTAGTCCCATAAATCTTCTACTCATAGGTGTGAAATAGTAAGTTCAGACAAAGTGAATGGTGGGTACTGCAAGATCTTATAAAAGAGGACTCTTCGTTGAGATATTGAAGCTGAGTTCAAACCTCTTCAGGCTAGGAAATCACCGAACCCAAATGTTCCACCTTCCTAAATGACAACTAAATAATTCTATAACAAGTGAGCACTTGCAACATCAGAGCCACTTGTAAGTGATCTGAAAATATTCTCGGTATGTTAAACCTACTTTTAAGCACAGCTCTGTGTCCAGTGAAGTCTTGAGCAGAACTGACCTTGGTTTCAAACCATCTCAGGTGTGCACACGTTCCACCACTCTCTTCAGACTGAGGTGCGCTCAAGAGCTGACATAGCTTGTCAATGTTAAGGTTCAAAATTCAAATGATTAGAATTACTGATCAAATCTCTTTGTCAAGTTATTCATTCCCTATTTCAACCTGGGTCTTAATCTGCATATGCACTTGGAATCATTCTGTGTAACATTGAGTCTGTCAGCCTACAAATTATATTCCTATTATATACTCATATATATATACTTATATCGCACTGGTCTATATACAAATTGTATTCCTATATATACTTATGTGATTATTAATTCTGATAGTTTAGCATCAGAGGAAAAAAACTGATAGTCCAGAGGGGATGAGAGTCAGCGCTTGGATTTGCAAAGAACTTGCTCTCAGCCAGAGCTCTGCTGCAGTGTGAGCACATGCTGGTAACCCTGTGAAGGGCATGCTAGGCAGTTTAGCACTGCTGTTTCCTTGCCCCCAGCACGGCACCAAGTAATGCTATTTTTAATATAAGAAATCAAAATTTAATACAAGAAATTAAAAGGTGCAGAATCACTGAAAAGGCAAAAGCACTAGCTAGGAATATTTGCCACACCTTTCTATAAGCTGCATCAGTCCATTACTAAAATAAATATGTACATTTTTGAAATGCTCCACTATAAAGCTGCAAAGGATTCTGTGATCATGGCAAAAGACTCTCTAGATGGTGAAAAGGATGTGAGGAAGTCTATACTGTCTGGTCCAGGGACTATTGCAGATGGTATAAATGTAGCCTGAAAGTTTCAACTTAACTGCAGAGAGTGATGGTGCAGTGTGTACTGCAGGTACAATACAGGTGTGGCTAGTTCCTGTTTCTTTTCAATATCAAAAGGTCAGACATTGCTCCAAATGTAGTTTTTGTTTCATAAGAAAACTAGGATATGTATAATCACTTATCACTGTAATCTACAGTAAGTATTATATCTACCCATCCGTCCAATATATGCAATGAGTCTGAGACATACTTTCATGTAGTGCTTCCAAATTTCACAATTTTTCCTCTGATTAAATTATATTCCCATGCTTGCTTTTATAGAAATATTCAGAGAGACTGTCAGTTCCCTCGAAAGACTGTTTGCTCTATCAGCTGGAGATCATACTTTAGATTTTTTAATTGATTTTTAGATTTTAAGGTTGGATTGATTGAAGCATGATTGAAAAGTATAAATAGATTTAAGCACATCGTTTTTATACTCCTAAGCTTCCTTGATTTCTTGATTAGTTAACAACTATGACAGAAAATGTAATTGAAACATTGTATTAACTTTATATCTCAACATTCATCGAAATGCTTTACTCTAAATAAATTTGAAAGAGGTTGCATTTATAACCTGAAACTATAAGCACAGACAATTCAAATGTGAAATAACCCCAACATCAAATCATAGCCCTAGAATTAAGTATAACTGTCTCAGAGGATGTTTCCCATTATTATACATATTTTCATAATACTGATACATCATTTTAGTAACTGAATTCCCATTGTGATTTAAGACAGATGCTCCTAACTGCCATCCCTCATCATTAATTTAATCTATCAGGTTCCAATTTGTCTAGAACAGCAAAGAATTCAAAGTATACTCCAAGCTATTTCTACCTAACTCAATTTCTATATTAATAAATCCCTTAGGTTTCAGTGCAGTTACACAGTCTGCAAAGATGTTCTTCCACAAAGGGCAAAAAGATTATGGGAAGACCATGAGACTATTCTGATTTAAAGATTTATATATCATTATTTACTTTAAACTGATCTTACCCAACACTTCACCAAGGGCATGCCACCTACCAGAAAGTGATCAAGTTCAACTGCTCAGTAATTCATCACCTGCCATCCAAGATTTCATAACAGACTGTAAATCCATTCTTAGGCTGTTACAGTTGTGGAGCTCAACAGGCCAACTTAAATCACTTTGGGTGCATAAGGCTCTGAATGAAAGGTAGAATAAGAAAAGTTTAGGTGCATGAACAACCTGTTACTGACTCCCAGCTTCTCAGCAGATACATAGGTGTTTTGTTGAGTTTCAGGAAGATGTTTCTTTATTCTTCTGCTCTGTGTCACATTTCCATTTAAGTTTGCCACTTCATCATTCAGCAGGAGTCTTTCACTCAACTTCAGCAAGAGTCTTTCAGGTTTCAGTTTTCTTCTTTTCCCTGGCTATGCTCTTTCCTTACAGTTTGCCTCAGGTGAGATAGATGTGCATATACCACAGCTTACTACTTCTTTGTCTCTCAGCTCCCTATGGGAGCTCTGGGAGTTCCAGCAAACCCATACTGAGTCTCCAAGACACCAGCGCTTCCCTGTGCACCATGCCATCTCATCTCAGAAAGATCAGCCTTGAAGCAAGCTTTTCACCTTTTTCTGCATAACCTGAAGTTGTCTCCTCAGCAAGCTCACGTGAGATTTAGCAAAAAGAAACACCACCCATTTTCCTTCTTCCAAAGCAGACATTCTTCCAGAGGCTTATCCTACTGTTTGCGATGATTTCATTTTGAAAATGCACAGCTGTGTAGTGAGGGAAATAAGGAATTTTGCTAATTTGGGAGGCAGCAGTTGAAAGATGTTGTGCTAGAGATGTCTGTGGGATAAGTTTGGTAACTCAGTGTTGAAATACCTTATAATTAACACTGTTGATTGGTATACTAGCTATAATCTCATGTGAGAAAAGAACTAGTCACTTCTCTGAGATAATATCTCATACTGCTTCTGAATATGAGCTTTCAGAAATGAGTGGGCACTGGCACAGATTTCCATGTTTCTAACTCAGTGAGCAAAAAGTTTAATGAACTGTTAATATAACAGATAAATGGACTAGGTTTTGGAGATATAGCAAATCAGAGGCATTCCCACTGGAATTAGCAAGGTACCAGTGTAAAATCAAGCATGGAGAATGTTTCATCTTAGAAATCTGGGAAAACAGATATTAGAGGGAATTGATCTTAAAGAGAAGAATAAAAATCAGTTTTACTCTTCACTGATATGTAAAGTCCAGAAAGTTTTAAGACTTTCCTCTAAGAAAAAACTATCTCGCAAAGATAATTATTTCAATATATGGGTAGTGATAATCCACAGAAATGAGTGCACAAATCAATAGAAAGAGAAGTTTTAAGGGAAGTGGTTCAATACTTATGGAAAACATGAAAAATTAATGGAATAATTCATTCATTTTTCCCCTTATTACCATTTAGATGAGCTCAAAGCGAGCAGTTAGCACAATAAAATGTGATTACTTTTTAAACTATTCAGAAAGATCGGAGTAAAAGGCAGTGTCTAAGTATCATATCACAAAGTATTTAGAATGCAATTTTTGGTGTGAACTTATTAAATATTATGCATGGATAACAGATGTTTTAATGATGAGAAAAAGATGAAAAAAGTGCTAAAGATTAGCACTTCCATTTTCAGGGGAATGAGAAGCCTTATGTTTTGCTTTTGCAGCAGTAGCAATGTCAGAACTCAGACTTTCATCAAATATATCATAATATATGACACAGAGTTTGAAGTTCCTTTCTCTTGAAAGCAAACTATTATGAGATTATTTTAGCCAATTAATTTATAGGTCCTAGAACCATTAAAAAAAAAAAAAAAAAAAAAAGTTGAAAGTATCCTCTAACAATCTCTAACAGCAAATACCAGAGAATTTTTTAATCACATATTTTTTAAGACTCATTTTTTCATGAACTCCAATTTATTATTTCAGATTGATTGCCTATTTTAGCTTTCTAGGAAACACAGACTCCATCAAAATATAAACACAACTTTAGGTCTAAAAGTGAGTTTCATATAGTACAAAAATAAAGTATAGCCTATGTAATATCAGGACAGTCCTCCCTGTGATGATATACTTCAAAACAGCTGGTGTTATGATAGCATCATACTTCTGAGGTCACTCTCAGTAGCTCTGAAATGTCATTATGATATGGGGAGGTTCCTGAGGACTGGAAGAGAGCAAATGTCACTTTTGCCTTCAAGAAGGGCAAGAAAGAAAAACCGGAGAACTACAGCTCAGTCAATTTTACCTTGATCCTTATGAAAGTCATGGAGCAGCTAATCCTGAAAGCTATTTCCAAACATATGAAGAATTAGAAGGTGATCAGGAGCAGTAACTATGGATTTAGGAGGGGGTAATCATGCTTAATCAGCCTTTTATGATGGATTCATGATCTTGGTGGGTAAAGAGAGAACAACTGATGTTATTTATGTTAACTTTTGTCGAGCTTTCAGCACTGTCTCCTGTAATATTCTCACAGTCAAGCTGATGAAGTACAGGCTAGAAAAGTGTGCAGCAAAGCGGATTGAAAACTAGCTGAACTGTCAGGCTCAAATGGGTCATGATCAAGGGCACAAAGTCCAACTAGAGGCCAGTCACTAGTGGTCTGCCCCAGGCATTGATATTGGGTCCAATCCTGTTTAGCATCTTTGTTAATGAGTTGGATGGTGGACAGAGAACACCCTCAGCAAGCTCACAGATGATACAAAGCTTGAAGGAGCAGCTGATGCTACCAGATGGTTGTGCTGCCATTCAGAGGAACCCTGAGAGGCTGGAGAAATCAGCAAACAAGAACCTTATGCAGTTCATCAAAATGAAATTAAATGGGGTAAGAATAACCCCATGCACAACAGGAATAAATGCATACTGAAATAACCAGGTTATTAGCTGGAGGCTAGTTGGCTGGAAAGCAGCTTTGCAGAGAAGCATTCTTTAAGCCCCAGTAATTCTATAAATCACAGATCTTAGTTGGAAGAACAACATGCTGAGATGCAAGCAGTTAAGGAGACTTTTGGTGTCTGTCAAAGATAACTTCTTGATAGAAGCACTCAGTGGTCTAAACAAGGATGATGCAGAGTTGGATCTGCTATTCACTAACAAGGAAGTGTTGCTGACTGGGATGAAAGTTTTAATGACAGCTGACACAAATTCTGATGAGGAGGTTGAAAATAAGATGGAGCCAGGTTTTTGATGGCGGGAGTACCACTGAGGATGTATGTACATTTGCTAAAATGAAAGAGATTTAAACTGGCTATAAGTAGAAACTTTTTCACCATGAGGACAGTCACCTAGCGGAACAGGTTGCCCAGAAAACTTATGCAGTCTCCATCTTTGGAGAATTTCAAAACAAAACCAGATTAAGCCCCAGTTAACCCAACCTGACTTCATTTTTCTGAACCTTCTTTGAGCACTAGATTCAACTATATGACCTCCCAAGTTAGCTACCAGACTGAATTTCTGTTTCGGTGTTTATATACGTTTCTATTATTTTGTTAATTAAAAATGACCTTTCAGAAGGGAAGAGTAGAACTACAGAAATTTTTGAAAACTTATTTTTTTTAATTAATAATGTTCATTGCATAAATCTCCCATACTCTGGCCACTGTATTTGACAGATAACTCATTAGTCATTTTTCCCCGTATTATGAAGGTGAAATTATGTTGCTATTTATTTCTGTGTGTTCCCAGTCATGCTAATTTATTTAAATAGCTTTAAGTGTATTAAAGAAAACAGTTGCTATCTGTGCTGACCTTGTAGCACGCATCATCTTTTAGATATACAGTTCTGTTATATTTTTAAGGAATCAGTCAAACATTATGCAAATTACCTTGTGTTTCTGATTATTTAGAACACTCTACTCTGAACCTGTTTTCCTGTTTTGCTTCAATTAACGTCTGTTTAAGAGATTACTTCAGCCCTCAGAATTTTGTTCTAGGCTGTACACAATACTTTTCAAACTTTGGACTGAATTTATCAACCATCAACCCAGTTTCTGAGCTGTTCATTTAAAAAGGCTGATGGTTGGCTGCTGTGTGCACTATTCTAAATGGTGTTGTGTTGGTTTTTTTTTAATTGTTCCTGGTGATGCTCACAATTTGAAATGAAGAGCAAACAATATTTATTCTACTGCTAATATTTCAGATTTCTTAAAAAGATCACAAAGATTATTGAAAGAATGTACTTGAAGGGCTGGATTCTGGCACTCTCCTGTCATGTTGGCATGGTACAGAAGGAATACCAAGAAGTGTGGGAAACTTTGTTGTATAAATGTCCTCAATAAAAGTAGGATTCATTATATTCCAGCCTGAATGTCCATAGCCAGTATTAATAATATAGGGGATTTTTAAAATTTTGTTTATCTGTTTGTTTTGTTCCACATACAGGACATGACATTTAAGATTGAAATAATGAAATTTTAATGAATGTTTTTCACCAGTAGGGTGAAATCCACCAGAGAGCACCAAGAGAACCAAGGGAAGCTGCTAGAAAGGGCGGTACCACAGAGAAGACATGAAATAGGAAGGGACAATTATAGTTTGGGAGACTTTCAAGGGTGTGTAGTGGGAAGCAGAAGATGTCTGTTTCTTCAGAGAGTGCAGAAAAGGCACAGCACTTGCTCCCACTCTTGAAGATCAGAAACTTCTTTAAAATGTTTTCTTAGCCTGTGAAGACAGCCACACTGCCAGAGATGTGGGGAATAAAGGCGTTCCCTGGCAAAGTGCTGCAGTAAGCTTGGATGTATGGCATTCCCTTGTGTAACATATACTCTTAAACAACTGAAGTGAAATTAAAAGTTTCAGCTCTTTCTAGCTTAAGAGCAAATACTGCTAATTATTTGAGATAGTGATCTAGAAATTCAGCAATGCTTTTCAGTGAGCATGTGCCTCCAAAATATGCCAGTAGAATATTTTACGGTCGTGACCATTTTTGTTGTCTGTGCAGAAAACAAACATGAAAGGGCAGCTTAAGGCACAGTTGGAAGGTCTCTTTAATTACTGCTTTTGGCAGAATTTATTTCCAGAAATGTTATCACAGAATTGGGAATAAAAATGTCTCCTGGCACCACAAGAGCATTTTCAGATATCACTCTCAAATGTGACACTTCTGAATAAGTTGGAGGAAAAATAAAGAGAGAGAGAGAGAGAATATTGTGCCCATTGACATCTAACAAAATATTATAACACAAAGAAAAAAAGTTCTGTATCACCAGCACTTACAGTACAGAAACAAACCTTAATCCCTCAAACATCCCTTCTAAACTATTAAGGCACAGTCAAATTGCTTCAGTTCGTGCCAATTCATTATATTTTTTAAATTTCTGCCTAAGGCTTCTCACTGTGGACCTCTTAGCTTTTGTCTCTGCTGTAGATAGAGAAGACTCAAGTCTCTTTCAGACTACAACTAAGTCCAGGCAGGCCTTGTATCATGCAAGATACCAGATAAGGAAAGGCTTGTATAAGAATGTAGAGAAAAGCAAGAATCCAGCACCTGTCAACTACCTCTTAAAATTTATAGCTAAGCTCTCTTTCAGCAGTCTGTGAGACTCCTGTGACAGGTTATGAGGACATCTGAAAACACACTGTGCTCACATCTGCTCTTTGAACTGCTCTGTAGGTACATTAATATACATCCTAAGCACTTTCCTTTCCTCTCTGATCTTAGCATCTCTGGAAATGCTGGAAATGCTTTCTGTTATAAAAGTACATTTCTTCCCAATATGCTTCTCAGTGCTTATCTCGCCATGATTTTTTGATGGGTGGACGTCCCAGATAGTGGTGCCTGACTTGATCCTCTCTTATGCCTGGGATTCTGGCTAAGCTAAGCACATGGGCACTGGCTGAGGCAGAGCATGCTGCAGGTGAGTGAGGAGGATTTCAGACCTCGAGACAAAAGGTGAAGGTTTGCAGTAGGAGGTGGTGAACCTGGGGCTGGATTCCTGGCTTGGACAAGTGAGACCTGTGATAAAAAAGTGGGAAATGTTGGGAGGATGAATGTGGGGTCCCATTTTAGATAGGTAGGTTCTTACAGCTCCAGAGACTCATACTGGAGCTTTTGCTGCCTCAGGTACAACCTCTAGGCCAATCTATTTCCCCTGCAGATAGGTAGCCAGACCTCAGACCTGGATCAGTGCTTATGTTGACCGAAAACAACATCAGAGAAAAGTACAACCTCTTTACATGTTGTACTATCCAAGTACAGTGTTCTTTTCAAAATTACAGGAAAAGAGGAAAGAAAAAAAGAAAAGGAGAAACAAGTTGCCAACAGAGTACTGGCATCAGTGAAATGCTTTATGGAAATGCAGACATGCTACCCACCCATTGCTAAGGTTACCAGCTTACTATCCTGTTGTCTTCACACAGAAGCTGGCAGTAGAAGATGGGTTTTGTGAAAGGGAATAATGCTTTCAGATATTTTTAAATTGTCTCATCATTCTCATTTTTGTTCTTGAAACCTTCTTTATAATTTAAGCTAATTACAAAATAGAGAGTGAAAACCATACAAATCATGGATAAATAAGGGTCCTGAACAGATAAGGGAACTGCATAAATAAGTGTCCATATCCCTCTGTATGGTTTCATAAAAAGCTTTTCTCTGCACCTCTATATGCCAGTAATATTCAAAATAATGTGGGCATGTTATCTCTGTTCTCTTCAGTTATCTTCAGATCAAACATGGACTGAATTTCTTATAGGTGAAAACACTGTTTTAGCAAATAAATGGAGAGAAAAATAGTCTTTTTATATCTAAAACCGTGAATATTATTCTGTCCTAAAATATACTGCCACAAATACTTTAATTCTTCAAAACAGAATCTAGACTAAGCTTTTCACTAGCTTTATTGGCTCTTAAGATTCATCTTTAAAAATTACGCCAATAAATTTAGAAATGCATTAGATGCAGTTACCATAATTACATTTTACAACATTTGGAATGCTTTGTCAAAAGACTTTTGAGGATCAAAGACATTTATAAAAGCTCTATTTCAAGTGTAATCCAATCTTATTAATAATGAAAATGATAACAACTGGGAAATGAGAAGGTAGAGAATATAGATGAGCATAAAAGGAAACAGTTCGAGGTCTTTCTCAACATACTTTTCCAGGTTTTAAATAAGTTAAAAAGTTCTCGTCAATGCCTATGCTTTTGTTAGTTTGAGTTACATTGTGATCCACACAGAATGCAAGCTACATTCTGGTGCCATGAATCATTGATGTTAATTATAAAGTTATATTAGCTCACGTTTTACTATAACCCTCTATACTAGAAAGCAAATAAGACACCTCCTTAGGAGAGTGTGTTACCTGCTGTCGTTGCTAACCCAAGAGACTGACAGTTCTGCAGCAAGAAGTAGCAGCTGCATGACACACTCAGAGAAAAAAAAAAAAAAAAAAAAGAGTGAAAG
Organism: Aythya ferina; assembly: GCF_964211825.1. Lineage (NCBI taxonomy): Eukaryota > Metazoa > Chordata > Aves > Anseriformes > Anatidae > Aythya > Aythya ferina. The sequence continues at coordinate 86,862,363 of NC_140297.1, forward strand.
AGTGTATGAAATATTGCAGCTGTATGTAGACGGGGATGCCTTTGCAATTTCAAAAGTATTGCTTGCACCTGACCTTTTAACAATTCTTTTGCTGCATTGGCCATGCTGCAAGTGTAGGGGAAATAGAAGAGTACACTCTTTTATAGTTCTGAATACCAGAAAGACTGACTGTTCCATCGCAGGGCACAGGGAGTGCTTTCCTGGAATTCTCAAAAGAGACTTGCCTGCAGGCATCTAATCTGCACAGAGAAGCAAAGTGATAGAGATAGCAATAATATTTGATAGCACCTTACCACTGACTTGTTCATCTTAGTGATCTGCTTTTCATGATTGTCTCTACTACAGAGCTCTGAAATATTTAACTGCCTTATACGTAAAAGCATCTGACCCGGTGTTAAGTGTCGTAAATGCAATACAAGTTGTAAATAATCATTGTACATCTCAAAATGTAAATATTGGATTGCATCTTGCTTAGCATTTTGGGAAGCAAATGTCATTAATTTTCTATGCAGCTAACCTAAGATATTGTTTTAATTCAGTAATTCACATCAAGACTTCCCAAGGCAGAAAATTCCACACATGAATCTGCAGCGTGTGAGACACTTCCATGTACTTCTGAGCTCAGCAGCCACCACTGTCCCAGAATGCCCCTTCATCTTCTCCTTCTTGAGGATTAATGTAATGCATTTAATTGTTTTCTCCTAGCATACTCATGCAGTCCAATGCCTTTTCTCAGCAAAGTTGGTTATTAGTCCTGGTGGTTTTTGTTTACTTACCACTCAGTGGTATAACTGAGATAGTAGGATAACAGAAACACTTAAACTGGAAGCAATTCTTGGGTCTTCTGATTCAAGCACAGTTCCAAGCAAGACTATTCAAGGCCAGTTCAGGTTCCTCAATGCCTTGAGTTCTGAAGTAAGGGTGCTGATTCCACAACGTCCTTAAGCAACCTCTTCCACTAATTAAAAGTTTTTATGGTGAAGAATTTTTTCATAAATCCATTCAGAATTTTCCTTGTAAGTGCTGCCTCTTGCCTTTCCTCTGTTGTGCTTGTGAGAAGTCATGCTTCCCATTCTCTATAATTCCCCTTTAGGGAATTATAGAGAATTTAATGGATCATTCATGCAGAGAGAAAACAAATAAAGAAAAGGAGACTATTGATAAAAGAAGTAACTGTGAGCATCTTTAGTCCTGATTCCCCAGGTAAGAGTTGTTCTGCTTAGGGAAGAGTTTTTGCTTAGGGAAAAAAAATAATAATAATGCAGACAATTATTAAAATAACATGTTTCTTTCTCTTTTTCATTAATCATTTGTCTCCCTGTACCTTAATCTTTGTGCAGATCTATCAGATCTCTCAGCAAATCTCTCTTCCAGATTCATTGCTGCACTAAGGTCTATCAAATAGGAAGTTGGCAAGATTAATTCTTGTGCTTTGAATTCTGATATTTTCTCAAGGGAAAAAAAAAATAATTCAGATTCTTTTTTTTTTTTTTTTCCTTTTTTCTCTTGGATGAGCTGAAAATATAGTCTGATTGCACATGCTAAGACTGAGAATTATGAGCTGAGATTTGGAGATAGCACTACATTGTATCAGCATATCTTCTGCCTGATGAGAGTTCAGAATAAGAAACTAATGTTGAACTGAAAGGAAGTATCTCCTTAGGAAGAGAAAAAAAGGATAAAAGAAGAGAGAGATTAAAAAAAAAAAAAAAAAAAAAAAAAAAAAGCAGAGAGAGAGAAAGGAAGTTCCCTTCAGTTATAATTCAACCTCCTTGGGCTTTTTTTCTCTTCCTTTATCTCGCAGGCTGAGGTATATACTGTTGCCTCCAGATGAGAAGGTGAAGATAGCCTTCAGTGGAATAAAAAGAGGTATTTAATGAACTCTGCTGATGATATCCCTGGTAATAGAACAATGGATTGCAATCAAATGCCTTACTTGCTTTGTATTCACAGGAGTTCCACTTACTAGTAGAACTTAATGTTCTACTAGTAGAAAATTAGGTTATCCATCCTGAAAGTACTTTCTAAGTGATTGGAAGAGTAAGAAAGGTAGGCAATGTGGCAAAAATATTTTGCTCTTGCATTGCTTTTGTTGTTGTTTGTTTGTTTTTACAAAGGAGTTATACACAATGCTCAGTTTAGATGCCAAACACTGAAATGCTGTCTCCATGAACTGAAGCACAATGCTACCTCCCCACAAGGTCTTGGAGCTATTCCCCTTCAGTATGCAAAAGGATGGAAAGCGTCATGCGGGAGTGGTATGACAGTGCATATGTTTCTCACTCAAATTACCCACAGCATCATTCCTCCAATGTACAGTGTAACAATTCCATATCACAAGAGGCATTCTACTCCTCAAAGCCTTAAACGAAATGCCCTTTCAAAGTCTGCCACGTAAACAGTATGGTTTATGTATTTCATAAAGGATCTGCTAACTCCCTTCCTATTCATTCTGTTGTGCAGTTGTTCTGCACCGGGAGGGGTGCAGGATTCTTTTTGGATCTCAGTACAAAAGTCACAGCAACAAATGGAGTAACAAAACTGCAATAACAATGACAATAATAATAATTATTATTATTATATTATTATGCAAGATAAAGAGGAAGAAAAATACAGAGACTGAGTAAATAAAACATCCTTTCAGAAGCTGGGTACCTTGCTTTGTGCAATGTTGGCTGGGCCCCAGATACATAGCCACAGCACCCTTAGCAGATCCCATTTGTAGTGAGGTTCACACTCACACAGTACCATTAACTCCTTTTACCTAATGTAGAAAATAAATCTAGGCATCTTGTTTCAACAGTTCTCCTTCTTGGTGATCACCAGAGCATGGCTAGGTAAATGTATAGGACCTGTATCCTACATATCATATAGGACATATATCCATATAGGTGCATATCCAGAGCCTTCCACTGCATATCCAGAGCCATCTATTTCCCTGTACAGTTATATACTTGGGGTTATGCAGCAATTGCTCATGTGAACTTAGGGATTTCTCGAGTGCAGTCCCCAACATGGCTGTCAGGGCTTGCTCATGGTCACTGACTCCTCAGGCACAGTATCTTCCATAAGACTGCCAGTGCAACAGTATTTCTTTTTTTCTTCCATTGGGGATCTAAGAGAGAAAGGTACAAAAGAAGAGATTGTGATAGGATGACTTTAAATCACAACTGGTGTATCTTTCCGATCTGGAAAGTCTAACGGTGCCTACAGTTATCAACTTTTATCATTCCTCTGTCAAAAACCACCTGTGAAACGATTGCTGATTTAAATAGAAGATAATGCCAGCTGTTGATATTAGTATTTTCATCATCTTTAGTGACAAACTGATATGCAAGAGATCTACTTATGATGGACTCTGTGAGAGCTATGCATTTTTATGCATAAAACAGAAGAAAGGTGTATAAATGTTATAGAATGGAATGTTATGAGTAAAGCAGAAAATGTTAAGTGCAAATGTTAATATTATCTGAAAAAAAATATATATATCTACTTTATTCTCTTAAATATTCAATATATTGCACTAGATGTATCTGCATTGCAGATAAAACAGGACAGTATAACGACAGAGGCATTATAACTGCCAGAGTTTGCAGGTATGGTGTGATCAAGGCAGGAGGCCATGTGAGACCCACATCAGTCTCCTGGTTGAGGAAATTAAATGCTAATTAGTAAACTTGGTATGCAGCTTTGCCTCTTCTGTGGTTGCGAAAGGATGCTTTGCAAACTACAAGATGAAGTTACCAGGAGGTGAAAATGCATTTATATTGCTCTGTTCTTGGATTCCTTAACTGAGACTGTATAGCCTGACTTACTTTATTATTATTATTATTTATTTGCAAATGTACCAAGTGCTTGCACTTCAAATGAAATCAATAATGCAGCTTCTCAGAACCTGTGAGGGCTTCCTTCCCCTCAGGGGTACTGTGAAGATACAATAGCAATATCTCATGCATGTTTATAATATTGTGATGAGTTCAGACAAAAGCTTGTGTGGGAAATATTTTTTTTTCTTCTGAATGAGTTCTGAATGGTGTATAGTAAACAAGTTCTCATTGAAAAATAAGGGAGGAAAACAAACAAACAAACAAACAAAAAACAGGACACTGAAGAGGCACTTACTTAGATTGTCTCCAGCTGTTCTATACACTGAAAGACATAGGATGACTACAGGAAATATATAATGAATTTCTACGGCTTGCAGTGGACTCAGTCAACTTCAGGGTCCAGAATCTTGATATTTTATCTTCTTAATCCGTGTAGTATTCGTGATTATATGTCTTAATTCCATACACTTCGAGGTAAATATTTCCTGTCTAAACTTCCTCTGATGTGAACTGGGCTTTTGCAATTTTGAAGATGTGTTCTGCTGCCATTAGGAGACAGAAATGCATGAAAAATTTCTCCTATCACATTGCTGCTGACCTGCAGGCAATCAATATGAACATCTCTCTTGCCCTTTGTTTTTCATGAGGAGGTACTGGTTTCGTATGATCTCAGTAAGAAGTTACTCAGACTCTGAAAGTATTTGTCCTTGGAGATAATACTGTTTAAAAATAAATACATAGAAAGATAAATAAAAAATAGTATACATTACCTTAGTCTCTTCAGATGCTTAGAAGCACAATTTATGTGGCACTCAATGGGCTTCTCTGATCAGGACACTGCATGCTGCAAAGATCCCATACATGGAGAAATTACCCAGCATTTTGGTATTTTGAAATCTTACAGGAATATGAAATAAATATATATAGAGAGAGAGAGAGATTTTTTTGTTTAGTTTTTGTTGTTATTGTTTGTTTGTTTGTTTTTGTAAATTGAAGTTCATATGAAAACTTCCTTTTGTACTTTTAGATAAAGGCAAGGACAACAGGTAGCATAATTTGTAGTACAAGGCCAGAGCTACCTGCAGGTTCTGCTGCTGCCATCAACCACCTGAATCTATCCAGTAGCCAAGGAATTCGTGGAGCATGGCTCAGGCCTGACAGCCATCCTGGATGTGCAGCACAGAGCAGAAAAACCTGGCCCCACTCAGGTGAACTGTCATGTGATATATCGATATATATCAACTAATATATATTTAAAAAAAAAAAAAAAAAAAGCTTTGTTAAGGCAGAATCCACATAAACCACAGTGAAAAGCAGAAAGCAGTGAAAGATACTTGCATTAAATCATGCAGAGAAAAAACACCATCCAAATAAATGATGAAATGGGTTGACATTGGTATGTTTGATGTTGCCTAAGATCAAGTTAAATATAACAAAACCTTTACATTAAAAATTTATTGGTAGTTCCAAAAAGTTTTAGGTACTGCGGGTACCGATAGCCCTCAGCATCACTAATCAGCTTCATCTGTAGCCTCCACCCACCCCTTCTGCTCATGGATCCAAGCCCATTTAAACTCAGTCCTGGGTTGTAATCCCATTTAAACTCAGCCCGAGGGTGTCAGGGAAAAGCTAAATATGAAAACTACATTAGGTCTCAAAAATGACTCACCACCATGTCCTTTTGTTTCATAGTGTTCCTTAAAGCAAAACATTCATCCTCAAGAGACGCATTGGTCAGATCAGAACTTCTTATAGTAGTCAAGAAGTTCTAGATTAGAATTTTGAATACCAACAGAGGTCAGGGAGGAAGGTGCTTTTATTTTTGTGACATTTAAGGAGATTTTGAATACTGTGTGAAACTGCACTTTCTGAAACTGGAGAGTTCTTCAAGCATAGAAAAGGATCCAGTGCATGCTTTGATATTATTCAATCACGTTTTTTTTTGTTGTTTGTTTTTTTGTTTGTTTGTTTTGTGCCTCAAACTTTATAGAATCTAATTAGTTAAAATAAGCGGACAGGCATCTCATTTACTTAAATATATATAAGCAGTTATTCTATATATTTTTTACAATTCATAACAGCTGCAAATCTAGTTAACGGGCAGTCTGTCCTTCAGTCTACGTAGGATATGTATTTCTTTCACTCTTTAATAGGTAACTTTGTTCTTATCAGATGGCTCAGATGGTGGACTGTTAAGATTTACTGCTCTTTGCAGAAACCTGGCTGTAATAACAATGGAAAGCAAAACAGACAATTTCCATTGCCTGTACCTGAAATCTTTTCTTCTTTTCTTTATGCAATTAACGTCAATCCTTCCTTATAAAAAATAGATTATTTGGACGGAGGAAGAAAATTATCTAGCTATTCCATTATCCTAATCTTCTGTTTTTAGAAGAAAAAATAACAATAGAAAAAAATCATATTTTTTTCTAAATAAAACAAGGTGGTTTCTATCTGTGCAATCTGTGAAGGCAGCATTCACAGTCATGGGATTCTTTACTGTACATGTTCTTTCTTTCTCTGTACTGCACAATTCTTTACTGAACTGTAATTTCTCAGTTTAGGATGACACATCCTTCTTTTTGAACTAAATATAGCAGCTGATAATATTTATCTAATGTTTATGTAATATTTATTTACAGTTTCTTCCAACTTTCTTTGGCCAACACCACAAGTAGGGCTGTGAGGTTCTATGTGATGATATTCTACAAAGCACAGACAGAAGTTACTGGATACATTCAGTTCACAGGATCCCATTCAAAGAATTATAGAATACTTTGGGACAGAAGGGACCTAAGAAGGGCATCTAGTCCAGCCTCGTCCTCTAAACAGGACTAGCTTGCAAGTTGTATCAGGCCTGGTCTCATCACTTTTCAGAAAGCTCTTCAGAAAGCTCTCAGGGGTTGCAGAGGGGTAAGTAAGGGGCCACTGTGAGCCAGAATGAAAACCTGTGGTATTGTGTAAAGAACGAAGCACCCAGCTGCCAGTGAGGAAATGCTTTGTGCAGAAAATCACTTTATCTCTCAGTCTGGAACCTCAAGGGAATCTTACAAAACACTGTACACAGATGCACCTGGGAATTAAATTTGTAGCACCAGGACATCAAAACCCTTGGATTCAATAGAGACACTTGTTATGGCATGTTATAGCCTCTGTCTCCCCACCTCCAACTTCTCTGTGCTCTACAGAATACAAAAACTCTCTTCCCCTCTTCCCCTTTCCCTCCAGCACTAATATCCTACCTACTCTGAAGAATCCAGATACCTTTCCTTTTGAGGTTAGCCTGACAAGTAGCTGGCTTCAGAATAAGTGTTCAGAATTCACAACCATATCTGAAGTCTGCTGCTCCTAGAGAAGGAAGTGCCTGCTCAAAGCTTATCTATTTTTTCCTTATTATACCACTTACTCTAAGAAGATATTAATACCTACATGTATACACTTTATCTGGATGATATTTTAAGAACATTAGTTTTATAACAAAATGCAATATTTTGGGGTTTTGTTCATTTATTGCTTTTGTCTTTTTGTTTGGCATCCATATGGGAATCAGCTGGGATGTCAGAACTCCAGTTTTGAACAACGCTCTGATATTTTCCAAATGTGCTTATGGTGGGCAGTAGCCCAGTGCAGCAGATGATTTTAGGCACTACTCCCAGGTCATGCCAACTTAGTCTACCCCTGAACTTCTAAAATACTTTCAGCTGCCTTGTGTACATACGTAAAAGTCTGGTTTAAAACTTTGGCCACACAGGAATATTGAGCGAGTACTCAAAAACAGAACCCAGACTCTCAAGTATCCAGAATATTATCCTTCAGTAGAAGAATTCCTTAATTATCTTTCATTCCCATGAAAAATCTGTTGGATAACAAGTGCAGGAATCCTGTTTTTCACAGATAGTGAATTAAAGTGGAAAATAATACCCATTTGATACACTGAAAGGCACAACTATGTCTTTGTGCAGTTCACTTGTTTTATGGCTTACAAGTAACAAGCGAAACATTGTGTTTTCACTTTTGTTAATTTTATTTACATAAAACATTAGGTAAGATTTTTCAGTGAAATTCCGACACAAGAAATGAAAATAAGGAAAAAACATACAGTGGTATTAATATTTTTGATATGCACTTTCTTTATGCATAAAGAAACAGCATGTGGTTTTAATATGAATCTTAATGGATCTAATTTAAAAATAAAAGAAATATGGATACCTTAGTTGTATTTATGATGACCAGACAATATGGGAAACCTACGGTACAAGTAATAGATACTTTAATTACTTAAAGTTACCATAAGCCCAAAACTGAATGCCAATGTATAAATATGTATGGGAATTGTTGTGGTAACCTTCCTTTTTTTGAATATATGCAAAGAAACTACGTTAATAAAGAACAAAGCTTTCATTACTCATAAGATATTTAGAAGAACTCTAAGGATTTTATGATGATCCACAAGTAAGAAAACAGGAAAATCAGAGTTACAGTTAAAAGAATTCCAAAAGTATTTCAGGATATGGTTCAAGTACCCACACTTCCTTAGCTGTCCTTTAGTGACTGTTTAGTTATGACAAATGAGCTTTAATTCTTGAGTAATCAAACATTTTTCAGTGGACTAGGGCAGCAGAATCTGGCTTTTCCCATGAGCCTTTTCACAAGTGGGAGCAAGTACTGTTGTAAGAAGGACAAGCCTGCTCACACTACAACATTTGCAGAAAAAGAATAGCTCTGATATATTATATAGCTCTGATAAAAAATTCAAGAAACTCAGCCAACATTTCCTTTTGATGCTTGACATAGACCATGCAAACCATTGTTTTGATGATCCATCCTCCAGCTTCTTCATCAGCACAGAGACAAGTGGAAATGGGATACAGCTCCCTAAAAAATGGACATGTTTTCAAAGGTTTCTCTTCCATTTATATATACACAGAAAAAGAACATATGAGACAAAGAATGATGACCCTATAGGTGCTTTTCAAATAGCTCAGAGGTTGAAAGAAGTTATTGCTCTTCTTGCATACCTTCTTTCAAAATAAATGTGAATGCAACAAACAGCCACAGCCCTATTTCAGGTTACATATTACTGCTACAGGTATCAGCAAGAAACAAAATTATGAGTAGCAGCAAATGAAGTACCTTCCAGATTCATAGAAAACTGGCCAGGCAAACACAAATTTCCTACCATGGACTGAAACAAAATGAACAGTGATTAGGGAAGATAATATCAGTATAGGAGGTATTAGTGCACAAAAAAAAACCTCTCATAATCTTATTTATTCATGTCCATTAAAATTATTATAATATTTAGGGATCGTAGGTTTTAATTTTAACAGTGACGTCAGCAAGTTACACATGTTGCTGTTAAGCATTCAGAAAGGCAGAAATTAAGAACAGAATCAAAGGAATATTCAAAGATCTATCTTCCTCTCTAGACAGAAGTTCAGGAATGGTACAATTAAGAATGATACAAGTGCTGTCTAACACTATTTGCTCAATTAAATGAACTTATTTATTCTACATGTCCATGAAATGAAACAAGAGAATCATCCTGTGCCCAGGTACTTCTCTCACAAGTGAAACCAATATGAAATCTTCATTTTACTGGCACCGAAAAACTAGAGTAGCATTCACCTCTTTCCTTCTTGTTTCACTTATCAGCTTCAAATACCACATATCTTAAACGGGCAAGTTTGTTTGTGAATGACATCTTTTGTTTCTTCTGTAAAAATAATTTTACAGTTAAGTGCACTTTAAGATAATATTTAGACAACTAATAGTGTTGATAACTTTGATAACATAGAAAATTGTAAAGATCCACAGTCCCTGATCAAACTGCAGAAAAAAAAATTCCCTGGAGTGGGATCAAAGTAGTGTGGATTTAAGGGAACTAATTCCCCATTAGTCTGTTTCTCCTAAGTCACCTGTTGCCAGAACAGAACCACGACGACTGCCTCTCCCCAGCTCATATCAAGCATGGACACAACAATTAATATAATAAATATTAAATATTAATATATCTTGAATTTCCACCATAGGAAAGATCTAGTGAACAGAAAGTTTTTCTTTCCTAAGGTTTCTTGTGGATGCAGAAGGAAAAAGAAATGGAAAAGGACACAAAACTTTAGGAAAGAGATGTGGACATGATACACATTGACTCTAGGTGTTTCCTCCCACAGCAATTTCATTTGAAAACTGAGGATGTGTACCTGGATGAGCAGACTCTTAAGTGGGCTTAACATAGTCAAGACCACCATGCTCAAGAGGCAGTGATCCATGTCCAACTGGAAGTCACTTTCCAGTAGCCAGGCTGAGCATGTACTTGAAACAGGCCACACACAGGTACATGTGTGTACACCTCACACCTGCATATACACATCTGGATGCGCAGATCAACACAGACACACACACAAACACAGGCAGCAGCAACAGCCTCATCCTGTTTCCCTCTCTGGTTGAGTGGGATGGAGGTCCACTGGTAAGAATATATATACCCGGTGATGTATGTAGAATATATATCTTGTACATATACAAGAACATATGTATAGCACGGATGGCTCCACCAGCTGGGCTCACTGGTAGCTGCCTCTAGATGCCAGTCTCTCTGTTATCTGTTGCCTGAACATAGATGACTCCAAGGCTGTGCTCCAGGTGCTGGTATAGATCCCCTCACATGTATGCACACACCCCCAAAATGTGTCTCAAGGAGACCCCAGGACCCCACAGTCTCTCTGGCAGTTGGCCTGGACCCCTTGCTTCTCTCAGAAGCCAGATCCTCCAGTTATCCCACTCACAGACACACGGACACACACAGCTCCCAGGCAGCATCACCTACACACCAGCTAGTCCAGCTTGGTCTTCCCTAATTGTCACATACTCACTCAGACACCCACACAGCTTTCTGGCCCCAGGCATTGCAGGCAGCTCCCAGACCCACTGTGCCCCAGGAAGGAGTGTGGGATAGGCCCACAGAAGCCAGCAGCAGCCAGGAGTTCAGATCATCTGGTTAATTTGTGTTGATGAGGCAGGTCTGAGGTTGAGCCACAAAGTCAGTCCACAAGTCAGGGTCAGGTTTGGTGAGGGTAAATAGGCCAAATGGGGCTTCAGGGCTATGCTTGGAAATATGTCCCAGGTGAGGCTGGTAAGGGCCAGTAAGGTCAGTGCCCGCATGGCTCCGAAAGGAGGCTGAACTGGAAGGCACCAGAGGTGCCTTCCAAACAGTATTTTTGTGGTTCTTCAGAAGCATAGCAACTGTGGTGCATGGTTTCTTGGGGATAGCAGACATATAGCCTCAGTCACCATTCTTCCAAACTATATTACTGGAGTCATGAACCAAGTCAGAAAACCAAATTTCTCCTACCTTTCTTTCCATCCACCAAGGCACATGGAGAAGTGTAAAGAACCTGCCTAATCTGATTTTGATAAAGGAAATCCGATTATGTAAATAGTGAGTGCTTGCTAATGCAATCAACAATTCAAAATACACATGATTTAATGAGTAAACCCAACAAAAGGTTATTAATTATGTTTTTGTGCATACGCTCATCTTCAGCTTTCTGTATTCCCATAGTCTCTGCAATGTGTTTTCTGTCCTAATGTGTGTATTCTTCTGTATTCCCTCTTGACTTTACTGTGAACCAAGGGCATTTCATCATCTAACAGGGAAAAAAAGAAACACACACCCCTTTCAAATGGCAACAAGGAGAAAAAAAAAAAAAAAAAAAAAAAAAGAATTACCTAGTAAACCATATGAGGAAATACAATTTGGTTTTGGTTTCAGAGTAAAAATTGTATGCACAAAGGAACAAAGAAAAAATAAATAACTCCAAGTGATTAACTACTCAAAACTATTGTGAGAGAGAAGGGAATGCAAATGAATGATGAGGATGTGAAAGCAAGATCTGCAGTGGTGCATGAAAGAACTTACGCAATGAGGGGCAAAAAGATAGGCAATTTTAGAGCTATGTGAAAAGAAAGGTATAAATGAGATATACCAATGAAATCCATTATACTGGAGAAAGGAAAACATACAAGGAAAACCAGGGGAAAAAATGAATACAAAAGAAAAAAAAATCTGAGAATTTACAGAATGAAAGGTGATGTACAAAAATGAACACACATGTAAAAGTGAAAAGCAAAACCTTTAAAAGTCATAGGTGAGTAGAAAAGGCACAATGAAATTAGGAAATCATAATGAAAGTCAGTTATGGAAGAAGATGAGGAAGATGTATGAGAAATGCAAAAGATATCACAGACTAATGTGTAATAAAAAAAAAAAAGTAATCAGGAGGAAATGCATATAGATAGATTAATTCAGAAAGAGAGAAAGAGAAAGAAGGAGAAGGAGAAGGAGAAGGAGAAGGAGAAGGAGAAGGAGAAGGAGAAGGAGAAGGAGAAGGAGAAGGAGAAGGAGAAGGAGAAGGAGAAGGAGAAGGAGAAGGAGAAGGAGAAGGAGAAGGAGAAGGAGAAGGAGAAGGAGAAGGAGAAGGAGAAGGAGAAGGAGAAGGAGAAGGAGAAGAAGGAAAGAGAAAACAAAATAGCCTGGGAAAAAGAGTATTTCAAATAAGGTGGGAGGAAAAAAAAATTAAATAAGAGATAAAAATGAAAAGTGAGATGTGCAATTTAAGAACTAATCAGTTATAAAAACAAAACAATGTGAAGTAAGAACATATTTAGCAACAGGAAAACCTGAAAAAATATGAGATGATGGACAAATAGATGATGAGGTGAGAAAAGATCACATCTGGTCAATATGAGGCTGCTCAAAAACACGAGCAAGTATCCAAAAGTTGAAAAATGCAACATAAACAAAATGTGAGTATGTGTAAAATTGCTGATTTTATCTGTCATACTTTAAAGACAAGACGTAAATAATGGAGTTGCATAATAAAATGTAGAAGAGCCATAAGCATTAAAAACGGAGATGCAAAATCTAAAACATGTTATGTTATACATCTAAGGAGGTTGTGCATAAGTGAAAAAACAGAACCAGGTGATCCATGCTAAGATGAAAATTTCTAAGTCACATTTAAAATTGGGAAGAGACAAAAAGAAAAATTCACTCTGAAAAGAGAAATTCATAAGGAAATGCAAAACTAAAAATGTGTGAGAAAGGAGAGAGAGAAGAGAAAAGAGAAGAGAAGAGAAGAGAAGAGAAGAGAAGAGAAGAGAAGAGAAGAGAAGAGAAGAGAAGAGAAGAGAAGAGAAGAGAAGAGAAGAGAAGAGAAGAGAAGAGAAGAGAAGAGAAGAGAAGAGAAGAGAAGAGAAGAGAAGAGAAGAGAAGAGAAGAGAAGAGAAGAGAAGAGAAGAGAAGAGAAGAGAAGAGAAGAGAAGAGAAGAGAAGAGAAGAGAAGAGAAGAGAAGAGAAGAGAAGAGAAGAGAAGAGAAGAGAAGAGAAGAGAGAAAAGACAAAATCAGAAATGTGTCATGAAATACAGAAGAAATCATTAGAAATAAGCTGTATAATCACTTGCATTGAGTAAAGTGCAGAAATAGCTCTAAAAAAAATCAGAAAAATATGCAAAATCTAAAGAGGAAATGTGTGAGGATTTGCAGATAGGAAAATGTATGATAAGGGTCCATCCCCCCAAACGTTGCAAAAATTGCAAAAATAGAAGTTTGTTATGCATTCTGTAAATGAAAACTTAGTATGAGATACAGAAATGAAATTTGCAATGAGATGAAATCATTTAAATGAGTAATGAGATACAAAAGAATATGTTTATTGAGGTGAAAAAGAAAGTTACTCAGGTGTAAATAAATGATTTGAAAAATCATATGCTAGCAGGGAAATATGAAATATATAAGATGTAGGAAGTTAATTGAAAAACGTGAGAAAAGGAAAATTCACAGAGAAATCTGAAACCTCATGTTCAGAATGCTGTGCATAATCTGTAATGGGCAACAAAAAGGAAATTGAGTAATAAGCAATGATACATGAAATTCTTAATTAGATCCAAAAGTACATAATGAGACATTGAAGCAAAACCAAGCAGTGAAATAAAAATGAACGCGCACAGCGAAAACCAAAACTGGAAACTGGAAATGAGATGTAAAAAAGGTCTCATATTGAGATGCAAAATCAAAAAAGTGGGTAATGAGATGTGAAAAGGGAAACTCATAATAGGGTTTGACATCAGAAATGCATAATAAGTTGAAAATTTGTAATAAGCGATGAAATACAAAATCTGAATGAGTAATGATGGGCAAAACCAGAACTGCACCTTAAGATCAAAGAGGCAAAATGAAATAAGATGCAAAGCTAAGTAGTGAATCATGTAATGCAATAGGGAAAATGTATAATGAATTATGAAAGATTAAATGCATGATGAAATGCAAAAGGGAAAATCCATAACAAGTTGTGAAAAATCTGTTTTTTAAGGGAAGTAAACCCCCCAGTGTATGGTGTAATATGAACACTGAAATCCATAGTGAGGGTCTGCAAGATGAGTAATGAGATGTGAAATCAGAAATATAATGATTTGTGTGTGATAATGATCATTCATAATGACAAGCAAAAACAAGAATTGAAATGCTAATTCAGCATGACATGTGAAATGCCAAAGGAGATACAACAGCTGAAATGCATAATAGAATATGGAAAGAGAAATTTATAATGAAGTGTGAAAAAGAAAACGTACCAACACAGGAAATGTTCATAATGAAACAAGCATAGCAAAATATGTTGACCTACAGGTACTGAAGCACATAAAGCAGTGTGAATAAGGAACAGTACAGGTGTTGAATTGCCAGATCTGAAGTACGTGTGAGGATCTGAGCAGGAATTTTAATCCAATATTTGAATGATAGGTTTAATTAGAAAGTCACTAACTGTTGTGGGCTTGTTTTACGTTTTTTCTTTGTTTGTTAGGGTTTGTCCTGCTTACATCCTGTCAAATACAGGAAGGATCTGAACCTCTGTTCACACATGAGCTCTTGATACTCAGTGATATCATATCGTAATGTGCCAGCTGCGTTTTGTATGGCATCATCTCTTATCATGTCACCGCAATTGGCTCCAGTGTCAGATTACGTAGGAGAAGCAGCCTTGGGGAATTCTGCCTCAGGCATGTCAAGGCCACCAAGCAGCTTATTAATTGCAGAACAGCTTCAGCCTTACTGCATTTGTGCCCAGGCCCACCAGCAGAAATATGGATGAGTTTGTTAGGTGCAGGTTACCTGAAGAGAATTAGCAGCTACACAGTGATTTTGTACAAGTTAACATATGTAAACAATGGGTTTAAATGCTTAAAGAGAGGCAAACTATTGCACTACATTTTTACTACCTCCTGCTTTATTCATGCCAAGCAGTATAGATAAAGCTAAATCCCCCATGCACCAACAGCACATTTGGCCTTAAGGCACTGCTGCAAGCCTTGAGAGGGTGCTCTGCTGAAATGAGGAGTCTGCTTGGCACTGATATTCCCTTCCAGGGTGCCTCCAGCCCACAGGCGGTCACCTTTCACCTGTGAGTACTAAATGCTAATGCAGCCCTCTTCTCCAGTATGTCCCCCAAAGGCGATGTGACATCTGCACCATGCCCCTGGAGTATTTCTGTCTCACAGATAGCTCATTTTTTCAAAACTCCATGGCATGGGTAGGATGCAGGGACTGCTCATACAGGATGTCCATACCCCTCATAGAGGATGCCTACAAAGAGGAAAACCTCTGAATCACAGAGAGGAATAAGACTTGGACCATACAAGACTCGTGCTAGAGAGGAGACCTACACAGCCATAGGCAGGCTGGGAGTGTGCTTCACTTTGCCAATGGTGATCAGAAGGCTCTCTGGAATAACCTTGGGATGCAGAAGCAGTAACCCCAGCTGGCCCACACAAGGCTATCTTACCTCTAAGCCAAATACTTCACACACTGGTCACACACTGCAGTGTAGCACAGGCCAAGTCACCCCTGGCCTCAGGAGAAGTCACTGCTCAAAACATGTGCTGCCTTCCCTCTGTTGCCTGTCATCTCTGTCACAGGCCATGGAAATGCTACTGCTCAGAAAAGATCTGGTATCACTGTTCTTTCTATTTGGGGTAGGTTTTTGGAGAAAGGGTCTGAAACTTTTCCAGGGCTAACGTAGAAGAGGACAGTGTTGTCATTGTCCTCACTTTGCAAAATGTCTCTGTCCATTGTAAAAATACCATGGCATGCTATAGTGTAAACCAGCTGAGTCCTCAGTTCTGACTGTACAAGGGATCACTGTGGCATCCTGGTAATACTAGAGCAGGGTCACACCTGCCAGGCAGAGAAATCTGCAAAGCTCTCACATAGTACCTAGAGTATTTCTTTGTTTTAGTATCTGGCACTAACAAGAAGTGTTCCATCATCCTTGCCCACCAACATGTAGGCAGAAATTAGATCATCCATCAACATCATCTTGATTAGAGTCCCACAGCATCATGCGTTTCCTCAAGTCATATGTTGCAAGTCTTTGGTCACCCATATCTCTAACTGTTGTCATATGCAGCTAGCTATGTTATGATATAATAAATGCTATGCCTAGGGTTACTGAAGGGGCTGGACACCTTTCATCTTTGTCATCACTTGACAGGGCCAGATTACAACTGAGGTAGTTGTTTATTGTATCTACAACATATAACAGGGAAATGGCCTTTGTAGTCCTGTCTTGGCCGCTCTTCCAAAGCCAGCTATGTCTCAGCTCCAGTCAAAAACAGGATAAGAAGTTTGACTTCTTGAAATGGTGGCTGAGGAAAGATAGCTACCTCCACCAAGTGTGTGTGAGCACCTTAATCTTATATGGCATTTTTCTCTAAAGATGCCTTGTGCTGTAAGATGACTGAAGAGGACTATAAGGATGTTACGAGGCTGTGCAGGGACAAAATTAGAAAGGCCAAAGCTCATCTGGAGCTCAATCTGGCTACTGCCATTAAAGACAACAAAAAATATTTTTACAAATACGTCAATGCAAAATGGAGGACTAAGGAGAATCTCCATCCTTTACTGGATGCAGGGGGAAACCTTGTTACAAAAGATGAGGAAAAGGTGGAGGTACTTAATGCCTTCTTTGCCTCAGTCTTCAGCACCAAAACCAGTTGCTCTCTGGATACCCAGTACCCTGAGCTGGCGGAAGGGGATGGGGAGCAGGATGTGGCCCTCACTATCCACGAAGAAATGGTTGGTGACCTGGTACGGCACTTGGATGTATGCAAGTCGATGGGGCCAGATGGGATCTACCCGAGGGTACTGAGAGAACTGGCAGAGGAGCTGGCCAAGCCACTAACCATCATTTATCAGCAGTCCTGGCTATCGGGGGAGGTCCCAGTTGACTGGTGGCTAGCAACCGTGACGCCCATCTACAAGAAGGGCCGGAGGGCAGACCTGGGAAACTATAGGCCTGTCAGTTTGACCTCAGTGCCAGGGAAGCTCATGGAGCAGATTATCTTGAGATCATCACATGGCATTTGCAGGGCAAGCAGGCGATCAGGCCCAGTCAGCATGCGTTTATGAAAGGCAGGTCCTGCTTGACAAACCTGATCTCCTTCTATGACAAAGTGACATGCTTGGTGGATGAGGGAAAGGCTGTGGATGTGGTCTACCTTGACTTCAGAAAGGCTTTTGACACCGTCTCCCACAGCATTCTCAAGAAACTGGCTGCTCTTGGCTTGGACTGGTGTACGCTTCGTTGGGTTAGAAACTGGCTGGATAGCCGGGCCCAAAATGTCGTGGTGAATGGAGTCAAGTCCAGTTGGAGGCCAGTCACTAGTGGCAATCCCCAGGGCTCAGTGCTGGGGCCGGTCTTCTTTAATATCTTCACTGATGATCTGGACAAGGGCATTGAGTGCCCCCTCAGTAAGTTCGCAGATGACACCAAGTTAGGTGCATGTGTCGATCTGCTTGAGGGTAGGAAAGCTCTGCAGGAGGATCTGGATAGGCTGCACCGATGGGCTGAGGTCAATTGCATGAAGTTCAACAAGGCCAAGAGCAGGGTTCTGCACCTGGGGCACAATAACCCCAAGCAGAGCTACAGGCTGGGAGAGGATTGGTTAGAAAGCTGCCTGGCAGAGAAGGACCTGGGAGTATTGGTTGATAGTCGGCTGAATATGAGCCAGCAGTGTGCTCAGGTGGCCAAGAAGGCCAACAGCATCCTGGCTTGTATAAGAAGCAGTGTGAGCAGCAGGGCTAGGGAAGTGATCGTCCCCCTGTACTCAGCTCTGGTGAGGCCGCACCTCGAGTACTGTGTTCAGTTTTGGGCCCCTCGCTACAAGAAGGACATCGAGGTGCTTGAGTGAGTCCAGAGAAGGGCGGCAAAGCTGGTGAGGGGTCTGGAGAACAAGTCCTACGAGGAGCGGCTGAGGGAGCTGGGCTTGTTCAGCCTGGAGAAAAGGAGGCTCAGGGGCAACCTTATCGCTCTCTACAGGTACCTTAAAGGAGGCTGTAGCGAGGTGGGGATTGGTCTGTTCTCCCACGTGCCTGGTGTCAGGATGAGGGGGAATGGGCTAAAGTTGCACCAGGGGAGTTTTAGGTTGGAAGTTAGGAAGAACTTCTTTACCGAAAGGGTTGTTAGACATTGGAACGGGCTGCCCAGAGAAGTGGTGGAGTCACTGTCCCTGGAGGTCTTTAAAAGACGTTTAGATGGAGAGCTTAGGGATATGGTTTAGTGGGGACTGTTAGTGTTAGGTCAGAGGTTGGACTTGATGATCTTGAGGTCTCTTCCAACCTAGACAATTCTGTGATTCTGTGATTCTGTAAGGTCAGGACAACATTCAATCTTGGTTTAGAGGCTAACATGAAAGAAGAATGCAAAGTGGCCTTCTTGGCAGAGATTTGCAATGATTGCAGTCAAATACTTTGGCACAAGTTGTTCAGGAGTTTCTCTGGTGGAGAATGGCCAGAGGGTTTTCTAATAGGGAGAAGCTTGTATCTTCTGTTTTCCTCCAGATGCTTCTTTTCTTTTTTCCACGCAAGAACAATCTGACCTCTGATTTCTTGAAAAGGTCAACACTGAATTTGAAATGTCCAAACCCTTTCATCTTAGACCCATCTTCCAGAGAGGAGAAACTCCTCATAGAAAGCTGACTTTTAGCTAAACCTCAGAGAAAACTCTAGCTGACTGCAAGAAAATTAGGATTTCACTAATAACTCTGTTTCAGAATCTCTGATCCTTCCAGCATAATAACCTATAAAATTTGGTCTGACAGGAGGCAAAACCTTTAATGGCATTAAGCATATTAGACTCATTCAAAAGCAAAAGTAATACTGTGATTAGTGTATATTGTATGCATTAAGACTGTAATGAATAAGAATACAATCTGTTGCCAGAAGCAGCTGGTAACTTGTCTCATGCTGTAGAGTCATCATTCCAAATTATTCACTGAATGGTAGAACACTTTAAAATATGCTGGTATTGTTTTGGATGAGAAATTACACAGAAATAAGATTCTGATAGTAAAGATAAAGATAACAGTTAACAGTACATAGATACTGAATGCACATATAGATTCCCTTATCTTTCCACTGCATCTTTCCCTCCTATATACCATGCATCCTTCATTTATACTATCTAGTAAGAAACTATTAAAACCATGCTCAGTCAGCCAAAGAAAATGCTCACAGATTATTTTAAATAAATAAGCATTCAGCAGAACTCAGCTTTAATGGTGCAAGAAGCATTTTTTCAGAGCTAAAGAGCAACATGGGGATTGTATATCTTTTATACAAAATATGCCATACAGTTTCTTGGTGTTCCACTTCATAGAAATTTTGAATAAGTTGTTCTTTTTGAGAAAACCAAAATATTGCAAAATAGTTTACTTTTTAATTAAGTTAAGGCAAATACAAATATGTCATCTTTATGCATTCTGTGGATACATGTTATTTCTGCTATAAATAAAACAGGCCCAAATCCTGAAAAGACACATGCACATCTCAACTAAACCTACAAAAATTTTAAGGGGCTGTTGCCATAAGATTCATTTGCAATTCATCTACATCTTGCCGTTTTGTTCTTCGTCTGTATGATACTTATAGAGCCATAGAATCACAGAATGGTTTGGGTTGGAAGGGACCTTAAAGATCACCCAGTTCCAACCCCCTGACATGGGTCAGGACACCTCCCACCAGACCAGGTTGCCCAAAGCCCCATCCAGCCTGGCCTTGAGCACTTCCAGAGATGGGGCATCCACAGCTTCTCCGGGCAACCTGTTCTAGTGCCTCACCACCCTCATCTTGAATAACTTCCTCCTTATATCTAAGCTAAAACTGCCCTCTTTTAGTTTAAAACCTTCACCTGTTGTCCTTCTAAATACTCCCTTCTAAAGAGTCCCTCCCCATCTTTCTTGTAGGCCTCTTTTAAATATTTAGAGACTACTGTAAGCAGTCTGTAAGCTCCCTGGAGCTTTCTCTAGGCTCAATAACCCAAACTTTCTCAGCTTTTCTTCACAGAAGAGATTTTCCACCTCTTCTGTGTTTCCCCTCCAGGACATTGCTCGAGTGATACATTGCAACACTACAGTCAGCTGAGCACTGATCAGAAAGCTGCACATGGGTTAGATGATTCAAAAAAATCTGGAGTCTTTGGCTGGGTATTCCTCACCAAATGTGAAATTTGCTCTTACCTTCTTATATCATGTTACCATAACTCAAGGATGTTGATAAGAGGAGTCTGGTATTAAGCAGTATATTCTCTGATACATATGTTCCAAGTGAGCTTAGATTGGCTGGTAAAGACCACTTTGAAACTGATTTAAAATGAGTATAAAGGGTTCTCTAGAGGTCTCACAGAATAAGTAAAAATTAGATTTCCCATTAGAAGTCGTGGCTATCACATTGCACATTGAATGCATCCGTGAACAGTTTATTGGAAGTGGGGGCAGGCTGACTTTTAAATTTTTCATGCTTATAAATAAGTAACAAAAGGGAAAATTTAGCATGTATTTCAGATGAGCTAACATTTTTTGTTATAAATCTTGTTTTCTCCTTATTACAACTTTGTGAATCTTAAGCTGTTTGGGCTTGAGTTCTCTCACCTATGTGCTTGCTTCAATCAACGTTTATCTTTTTCAATTTTTAACTAGTGCAATAGAGTCTTTTCTGTGACATGTGCCAAAATACAATCTCCCCCATGCTGAAAATAATAAGAAAAAGAAGAAGAAGAAAAAGAAAGAGAAAAAAAAAAAAAAAAAAAACTTTATAAATATTTCTATGAAAAGCTTTAGTACTTCTGCAGATGAAGAAGTTACTACATATGTAACAGGGAGGCTCTTTTGGCTCTTGATATTTCCTAATTACATTCAAATAATAATCCTTTGTAAATGAGAAATCAAAAGTTCAAATACACTTAAAAAGCTTCAAAACTCTCTAAAGATGTGGCCTTCACAATATACATGTAGCCCACCCCTTCACCATTTTACTTATCAAGCAAACAGCATGCGCTCTGTGAACCACAGAGTGGGTCTGAATATATCTCACTTCAGTGCTGGGCTGCAGGGACTTTTCCTGCTGATCCTTCTCCCATCTGACAAAAGAGAAGGGCTCTCTTTGAGTTTCCCAGTGCTTCCTCTGATGGCAAAGAGCATGGGGCGACAGGGGGAGAGGCAGACTCCTCCTCTGCTGGTCCTTCTTATAATGGGAGTCCTAGAAATGGAGAGGTGCAGAACATGTGTGTACATGTAGTGACAGAAGGGTCTTTGCATTTCTCTGCAACCATATGGCAATGCCACTAGCCAAATATATTTTTGGTTTGGTTTGGTTTGGTTTTGTTCGGTTGCTTTTTTTTTTTTTTTTTCGGGGGGGAAGGGGGCGAGGAAGGCAAGTTCATATGCAAGCATCCCTTTTAACAAAGAGATGGAGGACTGTGCTGTGGCTCCTCAGGCCCCAGCCAGCTGATGACTCATGCTTTAAGGAGGGCTGAATTCTTTTTAAGTATTTCCCACTAAATTCTAAGGGAAGAAGTCTAATTACACTTTATGCTTTAGCGCACTTAGAAGAACAGCATGATTTGGAAATGGCTCTTTTCATAGAATGGCTTTGTAGAGCACATTTGAAAGTGACTGCTTCCCTAAATGCAAATGTATGAATTCCTCTAATTATGTAACTGGGGGAAAAGAGGCTTTTTTTAGACTGCCAATATCTGAAGAAACCATGAAAGGACAGGACAGCTTCTCCCATCATTCCTTTTTAGTGTGTTTTCTATTCTAGTTCTAAATAGTAATAACCAGTGAGACTTCCAGCACTTTCTTTTGTTATTTAGTAATTAGATGTCACTCTTAAAAACACTTTTTTATTATTTTTATTTATTTATTTGTTTGTTTGTTTTAATTTTAAGTTTCAGCTTGTTAATCCCAATTACACAACACTGTCACACTGATGTCAGGGAGCTCCTAATCACAGTCACATGGAGTTCAGAGAAGTAGAAGGAATGTGTCTGGGATTTCCTATTACAAGTCTTAACTTGTCTTTATCCTGGCAGGTAAATAACATCCCTGTAGTAAGTACAACATCTGATTGCATGAAAAAGCAGTCATAGAAAGTATATTTTTAGTTTCTTTTAATGCAATTTCACAGCAGGAAAGTGGAAAAACAAGCATCCAAGCTGCATCTGAGCTCCTTTATAATGTGATTTAGAGGCTAAAACAGCTTCTCACCCTCACCGCTTAGAGGTGGGAGCATCCTCAGGACTGAATCCACACACACCTCTGCTAGGTTTTCCAGGGGTGGGGGGGCAGGTTCCACTAAAACATCGATTTAGCATTTTCAAGGGGAAAGATTTAGCTGCATTCAGTTTGCCCCCCACTTATCTCACTGACCGTTCTGTTGACAGTATCAGGCAGAAAAAAGATGGTCTGCCAGTTTTGCTAGCTGCAGGAGCAGATATGGTCCGTCAGTATTAGAACTCATACTCAACGTATACCCAGTACATGCGTGTCAGAAGGAGATGTATCTCTTCTTTCCATGATTTGTACTAGAGAGGAAGCCCTGGTCTCTTGGCAAGTTCCCAAAATGGCTGCAGTGGGAAGATCAGGTACAGAAGGGGCCTGAACAGCCCCTAAAGAAGCTCTCAGTCCTGTTCCTACTTCCTCATCTTCCAGCTGCTTCTCTTCTTCCTGTCACATTCTTCACTGTCATCTATACAACAGAACTATAAGCATTCATCAAGATTTTCTCAGCTAGAAACAAAGTCTCTCCAGGTGCCCCTGTTAACCTTCTCTTGATTCTGCTACTTCATTACTTTGTAAGCAATAGGACAGAAGGCAGAATAGTGAGGGGTTTGCTCTGCATCTTACCAGACCTGTGCTTCCATGGTAGATGGGATAGGATTTGTTGTGAGGATTTCTCTTCATATAAGAGGTCACCTGGTAAAGCAATTGGCTTGGATAGAGGAAAATGATGTCTACATCACTGTGTATAGACTAAGATTTTATTTTTTTTTCAAGACCACCCTGAGCAGATGAACTGACAGTGTAGCAGCACTGGGAGCACTGGGGAATACTGGTGAGTCCCAGAGGAGCTGTGGCATGGGCAGTGCTGAGGCAGACGCAACTCCACCCCCCAGACCAGCACTGGTGTCATGGTTAGGTTCAGAGCAGAGCAGAAGCTCATCCAGAGACTGCTGTGACTCCACCAACTTCTACTTAGAATAAATTATTAAAAAAAAAAAAAAAAGACTTAGTGGCTTGGTAGGAAACCTTTTTTTGTTCTACAGCAGCACCCTTCAACTATTAAATTTTAATCTCAACTTACAACTCAGTAGATGTGCCCATACTTACCAAGAAAGGTGTATTTATAACATGGATAGGTATACCCTGCTTTGCTGCAGCAGTAGGTTGAGAGATTGTTGCTCTGACTCTGTATCCTGACTTTAGCTTATTCTTTTCCTCTCCCTGCCAGTTAACTGAACACAATATGCTATATTGCATATGTTCCAATCCACAAGACTTTGATTCTTTCTTGCTGTTCTGTCAATTACAACTGATTCAAAGATCGAAGCCGAAATTCCTTTAAGTGGTATATTCTTTATTGCAGCGCTGGATGCACGGGGGATCTCTCCACCTATCGTGCATACCTAAAACGGAAAGCAGTCTTGAATTTATACAATCAATCTATCAATATTCTACAAGCACCTATACATATGCATTACCTATCCCCGCCTTCCCTCGCTTCTTATGCTAATTAGCCTTTTGGCACCTTGCGCCTGCGTAGAGCCTTCCAAGAATTGTGGGCAGGGTCTTTGGGACGTGGGCAGGGGTCTTTGGGAGGAAGACCCCGAGTCTTCCTCACAGTGTACTTTTCACCTTTGGTCAGGAATTTGCTGAATTGGCAGGTTTCTTAATTGCAAGAGCTGGTTGTTGCTAATTCTTCCGTTTGTTGTATCTTTATAATGAATTCCAATGTCCAGTTTTGAGATTTATAGTCCTTACGTTTGTTTCTCTGTCCGTCTGCCGCTTCCTTATCATGAGTTCCAGTGTCTTGTTTCGAGATATACAGTCCATGTCTGGGGATTGTCCTTGCCTCCCCAATGCCTCCCCAATACCTCCTTAATCAATCCCCCCTTTTCTTTTCCCATGCAAATTCTTTTGCATCAGATACTTTCATTATTTACAGTAACACAACAAAGCAGGCATC
Source organism: Aythya ferina (assembly GCF_964211825.1). NCBI lineage: Eukaryota > Metazoa > Chordata > Aves > Anseriformes > Anatidae > Aythya > Aythya ferina. The sequence goes on from NC_140297.1 coordinate 86,886,770, forward strand.
TAAACAACATGCACACAAATATTCCTAATACTACTAATGCGATTAGAGCAATGAACACTTGTTTCAACCATTGAAAATTGGGCAACCAGGAGGTTAACTTATTCCATATTTCACTAAAACTCCACGAAAGATCATCTTTACTGATATCATGTAGGACCCTTGTCTGCTTCCATATTTCTTCCAGGTCGGTAGAGATCCTTCCACTCTGATCTACATACACACAACAACTTGTGTTTATTACTGTACAGACTCCCCCTTGAGCGGCCAGTAACAAGTCTAGGGCCATCCGATTTTGTAATACTACCTGTGATAAACTAGATATCTCTTCTTGTTGAGCCTTTATAGCATCCAGAGTTTTGTTTTCTAACTTCTCTATAATTGCAGAAATATTAACTATTGCCTTTTCCAATTCACTCACTCCTAACCATGGGATAAACCATCAAACAAAACTATGAAAAGCGGTGTGTCTCTCTATCAATGGATTGTTAATTTTTTGTCTGATTCTCCGCATATGATTTCTCAAGTAACCTCGAGGCACTACATCATGTACTGTCATATTGGGGACTACCGCTCCAAGAGTGCAAGTTCCCTTCCAATTCTCAGGCAAGACCTTACAGGCTGTATCATTGCATAGCCAATACCACCCTTTTCCTTCTGGTACTGGCCAGCTGGTTGGATTTGCCCAACTGCTAGTCGTACTAATATCAATTGTTCAATTACAAGATGACTGATTTCCCACATAAGTAGTATCCGTATTTATACAATGCTGTTTTCCTATACCCTTAGGCGAGTTACACCTTTGTACACATACATAATAGGATTCTAACGGCATGAAGCTATTCACTTCTAGTTCCAAAACTTCTTAATATTTTCAACCCCAAGATGTGTTTTCCCACAAATTAGTCCAAGATAAGTTTGCAGGCAACGGAATCCCGATTAACGATACACCCTTATTCCCATGCTGTGGCAGATGGGTGCATACCCAACAGTTCGTCTTATTAGTTACTTGAGAAATTGTTTGTATTAAGGTCAGGTGTAAGTTCTCATCCCAAGTTGCCCACCCCGAATCCGAGAACCGCACCCCTGCAATCATTAGGATCTGGAAAACCGTAATTTTGTTGGTCCAATTGGAGTGGTGGTCTATATTCTCGCCAGGACCTTCTTCACCCTTGAATTGTGGATCCAAGCTGACTCTTAATGGCGGTGTGTGTTGTCAGTAATACTTGGTATGGTCCCATCCACTTTCCTTCCATTTTTCCTGTAGGGGTTGTCCTGAAAAAGTCTTTATATATATATATAATTCCCGAGCTTAAAGGGGTGGATTGGTTGATCCAACCCTCTAGCCCTGGTCCCTAAAACAAATTTATGTACTTTATTTAATTGTTTCTGAAGTTCAGTTATATAAGCATATAAATATTCTGATCCTAACTGCGTTAGGTCCTCTCCACTAAATAGAAATTGCTATGGCCTTCCATATAAGATTTTGAAGGGACTCAAATTCCCTTTTATTCTAGGTTTAACTCTAATTCCAAGTAATGCTAAAGGGAGGGATTGAGGCCATGACAAATTAGCTTCTTATCCAATTTTAGCTATTTATTGTTTAATTAAATGGTTCATTTTTTCTACCTGTCCACTTGCCTGTGGTCTATAAGGGGTATGCAGTTGCCAATCTATCTTTAGAATCTTACTTATCTGTTGTACCACTTGTGCACAAAAATGTGAACCTCTATCAGAAGACATTGCTACTAGAATCCCAAAGCATGGTATTATTTCATTTAACAAGACTTTAACCACTTCTCTTGCTTTGTTTGTTCGACAGGGAAAGGTTTCAGGCCTTCCTGAAAACGTGTCAGTCAGAACCAGTAATAATGATACCCCGCTTTTCTAGGGAGTTCTGAAAAATCAATTTGCCACTGTTGCCCCGAATAATTTCCTTTACCGATTATTCCAAATTTTATTCTATTCTTGGTATTGGGGTTATTGTGTAAGCAAATGCTACATTGTTGAGTTACTTGTTTTATCATATCGTCCCACTAATGTCTGACTCAGGCTCTTATGCAGTGTGCCAGCTCCCCAGTGCGTTTTATTGTGTTCTGTAAGAACTATGGGCCATGTCAAACTAGAGGGTATTACTATGTGGTTATCTTTTAAATATACTCATCCATCTGGCTTCATTTTACCTTTCAAATCTTCAATTAATTTTAAGTCTTCTTTTGTATAATTTGGATATAGTTTGGATTTTACCGTCTGGTATCAAAGACAATGCCTTCACCTCAGTTATTTCAGCTGCCTGCTTAGCCTCTGCCAATCGATTTCCAATTTCAAAATCGGTGTTCCCCTTTTGGTGTCCCTGACAATGCATGATAGCTACCTTTTCTGGTTGTTTTACAGCCTCTAACAATTTTAAAATTTCTTCAGCATACTTTGTGTTTTCACTGAGCGGTCAGCAATCCATGTTCTTTCCAAATTGCTCCATGAGCATGTACCACGCCGAATGTATATTTAGAATCTGTCCAAATATTTACCCTTTTTCCCGCTGCCAGTTCCAATGCTCTCGTGAGAGCAACTATCTCCGCCTTTTGAGCTGATGTTCCGGGGGGTAAAGGCTTAGACTCGATTACCTGCTGAGTAGTTGTTATAGCATATCCAGCTTTACGTTGTCTTTGCATAACAAAACTGCTCCCATCCATGAACCAAGTTTCTTCCGCATCTTCCATGGGCTCCTCCTTAAGGTCTGGTCAGCTGGAATACACAGTCTCTATAGTTTCTAAACAATCGTGAATCACAGGCTGTGCCGGAGCATCACTAAGAAAAGAGGCTAGATTCACAATATTAGTTATCACAATTTCCACGTTGTCCTGTTCTACCAATATTGCTTGATATTTCAAAATCATCAATTCTTGTTTAAGTTGTTTAAAGACTTTTTGTGCTTCTCCAGTCCAGACTAACTTTGACTGGTTAATCTTTATCAATTCACATAGAGGCTTTACCAATAGTCCATAATTATAAATCCAAAGGCGACACCAACCTGTCATTCCTAAAAAGGTTTGTAGCTCCTTTACCATTTGAGGTTCTGGAGTCTGGCAAACGACTTCCTTATGTTCAGTTCCTAGTTCTCGTTGTCCTTCCGAAATTTCAAATCCCAGATAGGTCACACTTTGTTGAGCCAGCTGGACTTTCTGTCAAGAGACTTGATATCCATTTAAACCCAGAAAATTAAGACGACTTATAGTCCATTGAATACAACTCCCTTTAGTCTCAGTAGCTATTAAGAGATCATCTACATATTGTAACAAAGCACCTTCAGTGTCCGGAGGCATCCATGTTTCGAGTTCCCTTGCTAATTGTTTTCCAAAAATAGTGGGGCTATTCTTGAATCCTTGAGGTAGTAATGTCCACGTAAGCTGCGTCTTTCTGCCTGAATCGGGATTTTCCCATTCAAAGGCAAATAGGTTTTGGCTTTCTGTGGCTAAGCCTAGGCAGAAGAAGGCGTCTTTTAAATCCAGTACGGTAAACCAGACTTGACTATTCTTTAATTTAGTCAGCAAAGTATAAGGGTTTGCCACTACTGGATGTATATCCTCAGTGATTTTATTTATGGCCCTCAAATCCTGAACTAGCCTATAGCTTTTTCATCTGCCTTTTTAACTGGCGATATGGGTGTATTGTATTGTGATTCGCATTCAATCAATAATCCATACTGTAAAAATTTATTATCTCTTTAATTCCTTTCCTATCTTCTATCCTCAAAGGATATTACTTAACCTTAACGGGTTTCTCTCCTGGCTTTAATTTAATAATTATTAAGGTCACATTTTTACCTCTTTCAGGGGTTTCAGTAGCCCAAACTCCTGGACATACTTGATCTGTGATCTCTAAAGGTATTTCACTTTTAGGGTCAGTTTGTATTAGTGCCAAGCTTAACACATTTGTTAGTTGTTCTTCTCCTATACTTAATTCCATTTTCCCTTTTTCAAAGACAATTTCTGCTCCTACTTGCTCTAATAAATCTCTACCTAAGAGTGCCCATGAGGAGCTAGGCATATATAAAAATCTGTGTATGCCCCATTATTTCCCTAACTTGTACTTCAAAGGTTCACAAAAATAAGCCTTTTCGGTTACACCTTGTCCTGGTTTCAGTTAGAACAGAGTTAATTTTCTTCCTAGTAGCTGGTGGAATGCTGTGTTTTGGCTTAGGATGAGAAGAGTGCTGATAACACCCTGATGTTTTAATTGTTAAAGAGCAGTGCCCATACCAAGCCAAGGACACCTCAGCCCCCCCCCCCGCCCCGTCCTGCCAACAGGCAGGCTGGGGGCGCAGCAAGAGCCGGGAGGGGACAGACCCAGGACAGGCGACCCAAACCAGCCAGAGGGGCATTCCATACCATCCGACGCCAGGCCAAACAATACATAGGGGTGGCTAGCCGGGGGGAGGGGGCCGGACCGCTCGGGGCCAGGCCGGGCATCGGTCAGCGGGCGGCGAGCAACCGCACCGTGCATCACTTGTTTGTACACATTATTAGTAGTGGTACTATTATCATCATTGTATTATTATTATTATTATTATTATTATTATTATTATTATTATTATTATTATTATTATTATTATTAAACTGTCTTTATCTCAACTCACGGGCTTCACTTTCCATTTCTCTCCCCCGTCCCAGAGAGGGAGGGGGAGGGTGAGCAAACGGCTGTGTGGTGTTTAGCTGCCGGCCGGGTTAAACCACGACACATCTTTTACCCTAACATAATAATTCTGTGAAGGCATTAATGCTTGATTTAGAACTGAATATGTTGCCCCATATCAATAAGAAATTTCACTTCCATTCCTCCCCTAGCTTCATTATAACCAGTGGAGGATCAGCTAGGGTAGATTCCCCAAGTCCCCATTATTCCTGTTGAAATCAGGGGTCGATTACCCTAGGAAAAGGCTAGTCAATTTGTCCTCCGAAGCCAGGTCCAAACCGTTTTGTTTTATTTATTTATTTATTTATTTATTTATTTTCATTACATTTCAGAGTTGGTCCAAAAATTCCATAGGGGTTTCTTTTAGACCTTGTTGGAAGCATATTCTCAATTCCCAATTCATCCAGGTTTTAGTATTTACTTAACCGTTCATAATTTTCAGGATGATTCGGGTCTTAGTGGGGGTCGGTCAGGGGAATGCAATTGTCCACAGTTCCTTGAGCGGTCCCATCGGCAATCTGAGCTCGCACATGAACTCAGGTTGTTTTAAGAGTTAACTGGTTTTCTGTTTCTGTGACAACTCTCTCGGACCCATCATGGTCCCTTTGCCCCAAAGGGCTAACACCCATGATTTTAAGATCTCTGCCTCGGGCAGAGGCAGAACTATTATCATTCCTACATCCTCTTTCCCTGCTCATTCAACTTCAAACACCTTTAACACTTTCAACAACCCTTTTAACACTTCCTTTATCTTTCTCCAGCCTGTACTTCTCTAATGCCATCATCAAAGGCTCAGTCAGGGGCCAACTTAATTCTGTACCTTTTCCCACCAAGATGCTGAAACATCAGTATACAACATTTCATCCTGTTCTGCTTCTCAAAAAAACAACATTAACTGTAACAAAATATTATAGTTTAAAGTTCCATTTAGGGGCCACTTTTCTCCACATTCCAGCTTATAAAGCGGCCACCACTGATTACGATATTTTATCAATGTTTTCCTGTTCACACTTCCACCGGCAGATCCTCCAATATCCTTCCAGTGACTTAAAACACATCCTAACACACTTTTCTTTAAAATTTCACTGCTTGTTTGCCCCCCCATTTTCCAGTTTACACTTTCAGAATACACATGTTACTTACAAAAGCATATCACAAAACGTATCACTCACAAAAATACGGGCACGCAATATCTTTCGGTAGCAATGTCACAAAACTACTATTACCAGCAATATTGCCAAAATCACAATAACAATAGTCAGAGTCAAATTCCACATGCGATAAGTCAGAAAACCGAACTGTGTAACACCGTAACGATATCTCTCTTATAACAATGCCACGAACCTACTATTACCACCAGAAAAATAGCCAAAATCACAGTAACAATAACCAAAGTTAAATACCATACTCCATGAGTCAGAAAACCGAAATAGACAACACAATTCCAGATGGACCTTAAAGCGAGCTCTTTCCTTAAGGTCCCCAAATATACTTTTGGTGCTTACCACAAAGTATATACCAAACACTGCCTCGCAGAAGATCACCTTCTGACTTACAGACAGTTCCAGATACAGATGGACCCCAAGGTCCCCAGATATACTTGTGGTACTAACCACAAAGTATATACCAAATACTGTCCTGCAGAAGTCACCTTCCGACTTACTGGACAGTCCCAGATGACCGGTCTACCAGAAAACCAAACCAGAATAAAGAATATACTCACTTACAATGATGGGGTCCTTGTCTGCCTCCGCAGTGATCCGGTGAGTCGAGGAGTCCCTCCGGGAAATCCCGGGGGTACCCTAGGGAGTCCTGTCCCCAGCGGGTCCTGCGGTCCGGCAGAGAGGTCGTCCCATCTGGGGTGCCAGATTGATTCAAAGATCGAAGCCGAAATTCCTTTAAGTGGTATATTCTTTATTGCAGCGCTGGATGCACGGGGGATCTCTCCACCTATCGTGCATACCTAAAGCGGAAAGCAGTCTTGAATTTATACAATCAATCTATCAATATTCTACAAGCACCTATACATATGCATTACCTATCCCCGCCTTCCCTCGCTTCTTATGCTAATTAGCCTTTTGGCACCTTGCGCCTGCGTAGAGCCTTCCAAGAATTGTGGGCAGGGTCTTTGGGACGTGGGCAGGGGTCTTTGGGAGGAAGACCCCGAGTCTTCCTCACAGTGTACTTTTCACCTTTGGTCAGGAATTTGCTGAATTGGCAGGTTTCTTAATTGCAAGAGCTGGTTGTTGCTAATTCTTCCGTTTGTTGTATCTTTATAATGAATTCCAATGTCCAGTTTTGAGATTTATAGTCCTTACGTTTGTTTCTCTGTCCGTCTGCCGCTTCCTTATCATGAGTTCCAGTGTCTTGTTTCAAGATATACAGTCCATGTCTGGGGATTGTCCTTGCCTCCCCAATGCCTCCCCAATACCTCCTTAATCACAACCATATGAACATGGTGAGTACAAATGTGAACTCTGAAGGACTTGCCTCTAAGAGAACATCCCCCTTTGGTGGCAGAGTGCTAGAACAGATAAGGCACCTAGAAAAAGACCATTTCGCTCTGATGAACCCTGATTTTAATGGTGATAGGAGTATTAGCAGGTTACGTTGCAGCTGAGTAGAGGGCACGTTTATTAGCAGTGTAGGAGGAGGTTCGAAACCAGGTCTACAGGATTGCATCTGTTTTCATATGAACAAGTAGAATGTTTGTTGCTAGAATAATCCTTTGGGCAATAATTAAAATAATATTACTGTTTTGTGAAATCACGCTGTTTTACTCACTTGGACTTACCTTGGTGTTCCCAATATCTATTTTAAAATTGTGCACAGATTTCCATGTAGCTGTAACAACATGTTCCTTACGCTGATAATAATTTAGGGAAAAGCACTATTAGGACAGTAAAGGCATTGTATTAAAGTCTTTGTTCTCAAAATGATTTCTCTATTAAAATAAGATTTAAATTAACATTTATAAATACAAAATAGGAACAATTCAGTTCACAAATAACTTCACAAGCAGCTGAACTCCAAATATAGTCAGAAATGATGAATATTTCAGAAATAATTACATGCTTATTTGAGAAAAAAAAAAAAACACTAGATAATATAACTGTGATGAACTCTCCTTTTCTGGGGAATGGAAGAGAAGCTTCCAACACATTTCCACAAGTGAATAGATTTCTTACTAACATTGGGACAGTTTCTGTCCTATATATTCTTCAGAACCATCTACAATATTGTATGGATTTGACACATAATTAGTCCTTCTTGTTATAGGGTCTTGAAGTCTCTAGGTAGGGTCAAACAACTACAACTGCATTCTTGGAGCAATGAATGCTATCAGACAGCAGGTGCTCCATGCAGGTCTGCACAAACAGAAGATACCACAGGGAGCTGCCTTTCAGTTCTCCTTGTGGTAACTTCCTACTCTTTTCTTATTCATTTAAATGAGTGAAGATACTACTGAGGAACGGGAAGGTGGTAAAAAATATCTTAGTAAATAGACCACCTTTGAAGAAAAAGATACAAAATCAGTTCAGTCAAAACGAACATAGTGTAAATCTAAACCGGTGTAAATCTAGTGAAAGTCTTCACTGCCAAATATTGGAACTTGCCATCTTGAGGTGTTAAAAACATTGTTCACACCAGGATGGCCTTAATACAGACAGTAAAAGAAATAAGATCTGCCACTGATTGGTTCAGACGCTAAGTTGTTTTTCTTGCAGGGAAATTAAGGTGTACTGACCCACAGTTTCTTTCCCTCAGAAAAATAAGTTGCTCACTGGCCTATCTTAAACAACTCAAATTAACACTTGTAGTAGATCCCAGCATGGCTCTAGAAACAAAGCTTTTGAAGTTCTGAATCATGAACCATGTTAGCTTAAATAAGTGAGGCTGTCACAGCTCCATCTCCCCAGGTCCACCAGTAGCAGGGCTGAGCATTTATTCCCTGGAGGTACACATTCATACATGCAAATAGTACAAGCATCCATATACATATGTGGCCCCAGACCTGCCTCCACGATGGATCTGCCTGATCCTGACTGTGACCTACAAACTGAGGTCCTGTCTTGACTTTGGGCCCACCACATTGCCGTCAGCTTGCCTGATGATCTGGAGTCTTGGTTGGACCTGGCTCGTTAGCTCGTGTCTGCTGGAGATGATCACTGGGCTTTCTTTGGGACTTGCTTTCACCACCCTGCTTGCCTGCCTCTGATGTGGAGGGATAGGCCCTGGCTGGTGAGGCCCCTGACATGTTACCACACTCAGTTCCCCAGCCCCTGGAGAGCAGCCAGCCATTACTGCTCCCCGACACTCTGGGTCATCCTACAGACTGAGGAGGGCTACTGCCTACAGAAGAATGGGTTTCATATGGGATACTTGTTATGGGATATTTAGGGGAGAAGGTAAAGATGGGGAAAGAAGAGGAACCAGGTGGTTTGGGGAGAAACAAGTATGGGAAAATAGAAGGAAAGGGGATAAAATATACCAGTCATGTGATCAGGTTACTGTTCAGTAAGCTTGCCTGACTGATACCTGAATGTGATGACTGCAGTCTGTCCTGTCTTACTACAGCATGTGTGTGTGTGTGTATGTGTGTTTGTCACCATAGCAGCCTCCAATCTATAGGGTTGGGCCAGGACTGCCCCAGGACTCAAGGCATGCTGGATTTAGCAGTCTTCTGAAAGCAAGGATGGCATGCCCAGAACACCCTGTTTTGATGGCTAGGTATCAGGCTCAAAAAAATTATTTCATTGCAGTTTTCATGGAAACCTGGACTGTCCTTGATGACTTGTTCTATCTTTTTGTCTCCCCAGATCTAATACAAATAAATCAATCAGTAAACAAGCGGCATGCAAAAGAAAGTGGTGAGTAGGTACATTTTTCCATTTATTACTAGTAGAATTGATGGGACCAAAGATTCTGGGAAGTACTGCATATTTGCAAAGAAATTGTGCAAAGGTTTTGGGTTTCAAGAGACAGAAGAAACAGTTTCAAGAGGCAGAAGAGACAGTATTAATAGTGGAAAACGATCCATACAGACACTGCTTTTGACGTATTTTATTGAAGACAGAGGAAGCTATTAAGGGAAAGAATTGCATAAAAACTGCAGACAGATAATTGATACTGTTTGTGAACTTGAAATCCTTGCTCTCTTTATCTGCATACCTGAAGTCAAAATACTGATCTAAAGCACATTTCTGTTTCAATGAAAAAGTCTTTGACCTATGTTGAGTCATGTTAAAAACAGAGAACTTCTGCACACACTGAATATTTTGTTTGTTTTTCACAGAGAGACTTAAGGGACACATAAACACCTTTTGTGCTGTAGTTACTTCTGCATTTTAAGACACTCAAATAATAATGTTTTGTATGAAATAGCCCCTGATTACTTTGATTTATCACTGGTATTTTATAGCAAGAAATACTTCCATTTCATCCAGGATGGACCTTAATCAGCCTTGTTTCTGCTATTCCAAAGTCTCAGATAGCCAAGAAGAAGAAAGTATTGAGGTGTAATTGTTGAGAATAGGAGGTGAAATGTGTCAGCAACATGCCAACATTACCTTACTTCATAGCAACATAAACCCCTACATGGAAGACTACCACACATATCATCTAAACACACACACCCTACAATCCTTAATCAAGCAAAAATTACTACTGAAGATGATTGAGCTAGCTCAGGATTTAATGTACTCCATTGACTCACGTTCTTTAGTTTCAAAAAGCTTAATTCCCTGTGAAAAAAAAAAAAAAAAAAAAAAAAAATCATTATTCATCATGACATTCAAGCACACCACAATTTTCTTTCATTCTGGATAAATAAGCTATAGAAATGAGGAGATTTAGTGGAAAGGGAAAAAATTTTGCATGCTATTTTAGTCATTCAGATTTCTAACATTACGACTTGGTTTCAGTTTTTATTTTACTCGTATTTGAACAGGTCACAAAGAATAAACAACAATTGCATTTGGTTGTGAAAATAAATATGTGCATTTGTCAACACAGGGTTTTGTTTTTTTCATCAGGACAAGGATGTCGTTTTAGAAAGCTCCCAGGCTTCTGTTGCAATAAAATTTCTATCTGTCTTCCCAAAGGAAGATATGTGCACACTTGAAGAGAAACATAGATTTAGAGTATGATATAACCAAGTAAAGGGGAAATAACTAAATGAAATTTACTAAATGTTAATAATAGCTCTTTCTCCATCTCTTCCTCGGTGTTAAAAGATGATACTACTGACAAAAACTGTAGATTTGCTGAAGCAAATGAAGGTTTGGGAGAGAGATGTGGGAAAAGAAAATGAACAGGAAGAAAAATCTGGGGGAAAAAAAGTTATCTTCCATATGTTCTTCCATGCAAAGAACTTCTATAAATTCTTAAGATATGTAAGGTACCATCACTTTGAGTCTTTTGGTGGCAATGTAGCAGGCTGGAAAGGATGTAGAGAAAGAGGTCTCTTCTCCCCTGTGTGGTAGTTATGCCCACCCATCAATATAATTATGGAGAAAATAATTACAGCAATAATAGCTGTAAAGCAGGAAGAATGGCTTTATATCTGCCAGTTTCCTTCATGAAGAATTTCACATTGTATAGAATTAAAAAGTCTTGTTAGTATCATGTTTACATGTTGAAAGATCCCTGTGATGGTGCAGGCACCACTAGTGCATCTAACTTGTTGTTCAGACTCTGCACATTTGTGTCCAGACATTTGAGATACACTTTTGAATGCCCTTCCTTTGGAACAGGAACGTGAAAAGTTCTCCTTGTTACTTTCTCCCATGTGTACTTCCTCCACATGCACTACTCCCTCCCTTGTGTCTTGTTTGAGGTCCCCATCCTTGAGTATAGTTCAAGATTTCCTCACTATACTGCCGCATCTATACACAGGGATTTTCTCTTTATTGTCAGGTGGTTGCCATCTTCTACTAGTAGATTTTCATCTTCATCAAATGATGCACCATGATCAAAGAATCCAAAGCTTGAAGACAGTCAACCCTGCAGTACAGTGGGGCAGCTGCAAAAGAAACACTTTTGCAGAAAAGACCTGGTGGTCCTGGTGGACAGGTTGAGCACAAGTTAGTTAGCAGCACACCCTTTCAGCAAAGAAGGCCAATCACAGCCTGGATTGTATTAGCAAAAAATGTAACCAGCAGGCCCAAGGAAGTGATTCTTCCCTTCTACTTAGCATTTGTGAGATCACATCTGAAATGTTTCCTCTTATTTTAAGCTCTACATTACATGAAAGGTATGGACATATTGGTTCAAAATAACTGAAGGCCATGAACATGGTGAAGCAGCTGGAGAGCATGACATACGAATAGTTGAGATAACCTGGCCTGTTCAGGCTTAAAAAGAGAAAGTTAAAGAGAGACCTTATTGTTGTCTATAACTACTTGATCACGGGATAAAAAGAAGACAGATGTAGAATCTTCTTGAAGGTGTACACTAACAAGATGAGAGGCAACAAACACAAGCTGGAACATGAAAAATTCAAGTTAGATGAGTTTTTTTTATTATTATTTTATTTTTTAACCATAAGAGTGGCCAATTGCAGGAACGGGTTGCTCAGCAAGGTTGTGAAATCTCCATCCTTGGAGATTTTCAAGACTTGACTAGACAAGTCCCTAAGCAGCCTGAAAAAATGAGGCCTGCTTTGAGCCAGGCATTGGACTAGGTGACTTTTGGAGATCCCTTTCAACTTACCTTACTTGACTCTAGGTTCTGCTGTGCTAGATGTGCTTTCTCTTACCCAAGTCCCTCTAGATCTAAAGGATTGAGAAGGAGGCAACATTGTCCTCTCCCTTGACCCAGGGTCAATCTTGACCTGCTCCTGTCTTCTCTGGCTCTGTGGCTGGTGCCCAAATGGATTAGAAACACAGTAGGTTGAAATGACTGGAAAATTTCAAACAGAAGCCTAAGAAACAGCAAAAATTGAAATGACATAGAGACCATCTTGCTTATTCAGTGAATATTTTTATTCATGCTTAGCTCTTACAGACTCCACAGTATTTGCAAAGGTATCACTTAAAACACCAGCTCCTGTCTCTGTGAACAAGAGTAGGGCATGCTGCTTTTACTTACAAAAATATTTCCAGCTCTGGGAGGAAAGTGTGTTGTGATTTGGGTCAGGAGTATGATTGAGAAGAAAGATACCAAAAGTGGAGGTGCAGTTCAGGAACACCAGCCATTACGTACTAATTTCCCCCAAATGTTTACTAAGGAATGGAGTCAAGGATCTGAATTTGTTTACCTCAGCCCCGGATAACTATGTGTATCACCTACATGCAGCCTAGAAGAGATACACAGACCACTTCAGTTTACCTGGCACAGAGACAAATAGGTTGCCGCTGCTGTATGTACTGCCAGAGAAGGAACAACCATCTCCCTTTCACCTAATAATTAAATCCTGACACCAGGATTTAGGCCTGTCTCACCCACCCTCACAGTGACTTTCTAATCGCTTGTCTACAGAGTTTTCTGAGATCATCATGGGAAGATATATTTTTCTAAGTGCCTTCTTACTGCCTCTGTTAATAAATCATTCTCTGTTCCCAAAATCTACATGACCCAGCTCTTGTTCTTTTTGCAAAATGAATGTACTTAATCGTTTCCACAACTTCCTGTACAATCTTCTATTCATTTTTTATTAGTTTCCTTTTTTCATTTTCCATCTGCTTTAGCAGTGCTTTGTAATGCTATTACTTACAACTTTCTCCTTTACAGACATTTTAATACATATTTGGAACTTAAAATAATTCAATTTATGAGAGTATGAGTGAAAGTTTTCCAGTCTCCTCCTATGACTAACATCAAAACTGTAGCTATAACATGATTTACAATTTGGGTGCAATTTAGAGGACATATTGCTTGTAATATTTCATTTCAGCAAGCAATATTTTACACAGAACTGAAATAAATTATTAGTACTTTTTAATGAAGTTAATTCATAATAAAATGAATTTGAATAAAAATCCCCAAATTGTCACTAAATCTTTCTGCTACTGTGACTGCATTATAAAATACATGTTAATTGAATGCTCATGAAAGACCATGAAAAGATAAACTCTCAGACTGTCCCCTTGTATTCCTTCCCCAGGTGGATAAAGTGCATTGCCAGGAATCAATGCACCTTTTCACTGTTCCACTGCAAAGTTAGACAAGCCATTCAGGTGAAGAAAGAAAAATAACATTCTGTTTACATACATATTGAGTTTCCTGCCTTTATACTAAACTGTGAAGAATGTCCACTAAAAAGCAGATACAGAACTACAGCAACATCCTCTCGTTCTTAATATTAACTGAGTTTAATATTGCAGCTGGGAAGTGAAAAAAACATAATCTCATTTTTCATTTGAAGAATCAGATTTTTCAGTCAAAGGTTGTTTTCATCATTCTGCAGTGACTGAGATTGTGTCAGTCAGAAAGTGTAAGAAAAGGGAATGGAACACTTTGCTTGGCTGAAAAGCCCTTTCTCGACTCCAAATGTACCTAGTTTTACAGATGATTTTGCCTTGCTGATAGTTTTTTAATTCTAATCGCAAACATGGCCTGGATGTATGCTAATGGTGTAAATTAAAAGCACGGCTATTTAGGAAATTGTAGTCTTTTAAAAGATCACAATCCAAAGGAATAACAATCTATATTAAAAATTAGCATCAAATTGATATTAAAACTAAGTAATCAAAACACAGAATTCAGACTTTTGATTGGGTCCATTCCTTTGTGTTGCCATGCTTTAAAACACTTGCTGAGCCAAAAACAGGATTTAAATGCTTCAGTATCCAAGTTGTTAGGATACTAACTTGGGAGAAGGAATGGAAAAACAGAAGCATGATTTTAAATTATCAGATAACACACCATCAGAAGAACAAAACAGAACATTTCAGTTCAGTAGAGTGCACATTCAATTGCAATGTCAATTACGAAGCCTTCAGATTGACAGTAGTGGAATCTGAAAACAAACAAAGCATTGGATTTCGAGTCATAAGTTTAATTTCTCCTCTGTGCACATCCACCACATTCCCTGTTGTGGTCTGTAATTTGGGAATGCCTCATTATTTTCTTCCCCTAAAGTCAACACCTAACATTTCTGTGAATCAACAGAGCTATCACAATGCTGCATGTAAACTCTACTGACCCTGTGAGTACATTGACAATTCATCCCCCCAAAAAACTCATCCCAAACAAGGGGAGAGAAGAAAAGCCCATCTTACTATACAAGCTACTTTGTAAATCAATTTCGAGAAATGGTAGAAGATGATGTCTTCCTGTCATATATGATATGAACTCTATTGTAAGATATCTGACAGGAAAAGATTATGGAGGAGATACAGGAGAGAATTCACCTGTCCTAGAGCTGGAGAAGTCTGATCATCAATAATTACACCTCATACACAGTTAATAGATTTCTCTGCACATAAGCTAAACTGATTGTATGATTAATGTATGTAGTGATCGTGTGTTGGTAGACTTGTCTATGCCACAGCTTCTGTTAGAAGACTTTTACTGTTCTCCATGGAAGACATGAAACTATCACCTCTTTGAAGCAGCTAAAAGGAAAATTCCCTCTCTGGACAGAAGCTAAGTGGCAAAGTGGCTTGCAAACCAAGAAACTTAAAACTTACATAAGGTATCAAGAAAGCACTGCGAAAGGAACAAGGTGATTGTGGTGGAGGTGAATGCACAAAGACAGCCACATGTGGTGGATGTTCAACAGTTTCCCAAACACAATGGTAGTGTTAAGTAATCTTCATGGTGGTAGGTGAAGCATGCCTGCTGCTGGCCTAAAGCAGAAAATGGGTTCTGAAATGGCCAGAACTTTATGAGCCCTTTTTAATACTGGCACACAACCTCAGAAATTACTGACCAGGGAAAAGATTTTTTTAAACCATCCTTTAAAAAGGTTTTTATAGCTTTATAACAATCACCACTTTGCTACTAATAATGAAGTAAAAGCCTCCATTGTAGAACACTTTAACAGGACACTCAAAAACAAGATGTGGAGATGTTTTAGAGCACACAATCCTTTTTGCTACACTGATATATTATCACAATTTATAAAGAGTTTATAACCACAGAACTATCACAGCCACAGAGTCTGTTGAAGTGAAACCTTTAAAACTGGGGGGAGGGGAGGAACTGACATTAAAATTTACAATTAAAATTTTAAATTAAATGTAAATTACGGAATCTGCACCTTTCCTAAAAATAATGGAGACAATGTAAGTGTGTCTGGAAGAAAAGAGAGATTTGATAAAGGTTATAAAGCATTCATGGATGAAATTTTCAAAGTAGCTAAAATTGTGAAAAGGGAGAGATACCCATGTGCTGCTCAATAGACCAAAGTCACAAAGGAATCAAAGAACCATTGTACCTATAGAACCTCTAAAAGTGAATCTGGATAAGGGCAGAGTCTACAAAATTGAGAAAATCATTACTACAAAAGGGACAAGAAGGAAAAAGCAGGTGCTGAGGATATGCTATGATTCACCCCCAGACATTCAACAGCTACACAGAAGCCTCCCAACACCAGGACATCTAATGATCAGGCTGGTGTGATGGAAAAATAAAGATGGTGGACAGTTGTTTCTACCTCTCAATACTCAGCAACACCAATGCCAGAATTTTCCCAGAGAACACAATCCTAGACCTCGCTGTACATCTGGAGAGGCCCACAGAGCTCACTGAGTGGTAGGTGGGGCTAAAGGAAATATAGTACCTATACACCTGGAATAACACCACTGATATCATGAAATAGCTCTCCCGTGGAGTAAACACAGAAGTGTACTTCGTGGAAAGAAAAAAAGAAATCACGTTTTGGCAGACATCATCAGGGGGTTTATCTTGTTCTACATCCACATGTATCTTGTAGAGTACCAGTGTGCTGGGGACTTTTTGGTTGCATTATTGCACCGTGTTCCAACCAGCAGTACTAACAATGAGATCATTTCTGCCATGGATAAGCTGTGACAGCAAAGTGCCCACACATTAGCACAATGTTGAAATGAAGACTGACCAGAACAAGTACATCTTATTTTACTTTGGAAAGGCAATGTAAAGTATCATCTGCAGCCCTGCAAGTTCCCGATATTTCAATAAACACCACAAACACAGTAGAAATACCTTGTTACTAGGACTCAGCCTTGCAAATGAATTACACAGGCCAGGCTAGCAGTGGTCTCCTGGGTTTTCAGGGCATTGCTATTATGTACGCCACAGGCATAGGATGTGTATTTGGTAGCCTGCCATTTATTCTGTGCATGCAGGAGGTACATTACATATACTCTAGATGCAGACAGGGTGTATCATTTTCACAAAGGGGACTGGAAATTTTTTAAGTCACATGTTGAAAGCACCACTCAAAACATTGAAAAAAAAAAAAAAAAAAAAGCATTTGGACACATTTCCAGACCATGCTGTTAACACCATCAAATCAGGAAGAGCTTGTGGCCTGTTTATATTTGAAGAAAAAGATTTAATGAGAGAGACAGACAGAGAGAAATTTGTCAAACCTTCACAGAGATGGCCTGTGCCAGCCCTTCAAAAGGGAAAGGACAGGAAGAACCAGGTAACCATCTGTCTGGGAAAGAAAGGAAGGAAGGAAGGAAGGAAGGAAGGAAGGAAGGAAGGAAGGAAGGAAGGAAGGAAGGAAGGAAGGAAGGAAGGAAGGAAGGAAGGAAGGAAGGAAGGAAGGAAGGAAGGAAGGAAGGAAGGAAGGAAGGAAGGAAGGAAGGAAGGAAGGAAGGAAGGAAGGAAGGAAGGAAGGAAAGAAAAGAAAGAAGGAAGGAAAGAAGGAAAGAAAAGAACAGAAAGAAGGAAGGAAAGAAGGAAAGAAGGAAAGAAGGAAAGAAGGAAAGAAGGAAAGAAGGAAAGAAAGAAAGAAAGAAAGAAAGAAAGAAAGAAAGAAAGAAAGAAAGAAAGAAAGAAAGAACAGAAACAAAGAAAGAAAAGAAAGACATAGGCCAAATTGTGCAAAAGGAACTGAAAGACGAGAAAAATGGGGCCTGCTCTGCCACTAGAGAAGGAGCTATATTTTAACAGGGTTGGCTTGTGTTTACAGCTGCTCAAAAGAATTTACCAAATCCAAGCTGGATTTGTCTGAAGTGCCCCCAGCACAGACGGGCATTGATAAAATCTTCTTTACTGAGGTGCCTGCTCTTTCCACTGTTGGGCCCTGCAACTGTGGACTTTGCCACGGCTGGGAATGGGGAAGGCTCCAGTGATCTGAACAACTCTTCAATGCCTTTGCTGCAAAACTGTGACTGCCAATGGGTCCACCCTCAGCACCAGCGAGGCCCTAGGCCTTGCTGCCCTCTGTTTACCATCAGTTAGGTTGGGAAACCGACTTATTAAGCAGAGCAGCTGCTGCTGCCCCTCCTGCACACTACTTGTGTCACTGGACACTTAAAGCAGCGACACTGCCCACACATTTCTCCATGGGGCTGCTCTGGAAAGTCCCAGCAGGGAGCAGAAAGCAGAAAGCAGTTTAGGCATCTCTGGTGGCCCAGAGCAGGAGGACCGAATGCCTGGGACCGCCCCACAGCAACCTGTTCTTTCAAGACACGATTTTGTTGAACAGTGCAGATGTAGAAATTAAGCTGATGCACAGCAAAGACAGCATTTGTTTGATGAGCTCCCTGGCAACAGGGGCCTGCAGGCCGCTTATTGCCCATGTCTTGCTGTTTGTGAGGAGTGTGTGGATGGCACACAGTGCTTTTGGGACAGGCTGAGCCTTTATACATGGACCAGTGCTTAATACCTGGTTGACCAGGAGGTCATGAAAGCATTCAACATAACAGGCAGGCAGCCGTGTCAGCAACCAGGAAAATTTGTTTCTGGGACAGCTGCCCAAGCTTGTTGTTATTATGTTCATGGATAATGATTCTTTTAGCAGCAATTATGCTTAGAAGCCTTTCAACTTTAAACACTAAGATATAAATTTTATGGCTCTATATGTGGATGATGAACAAAACCTAATGAAACCACTGCAGCTTGATTTTTAAGATCAGCTGCTGTGTAAGAAAACACCTGCAGCTTGTACAGAGGATCAGCAGCCATATCAAAGATCACATACACTGTCAACTAATGGGGAAGAGTTCATCCATGTCTATACCCAGTTTGTCTTTGACCTGTCTCCAGATCAGGAACGTACTGATCACTATTAATTGATTAAAATAGCACACATTAGAGCAAAAATACACTTTGCAGGGCCTTTGACCACCACTGTTAATATGATCCTGAACAGCATATTTTAAATGTGGTGGAAATAAGCCAGAGAAGATATTTAACTTTTTGAGTAAAAGTGAGGACACACAGCTCTCCTGTATCGCTTGTCGTTTTGTTGTTTTTGTTGTTTTGTTTTTCAGCGGGCACCTATGCCAGAGAAACATTTCTAGGCACATACCCAACTGACTGATGATGGCACAGCCCTGAGTGCACTCACAGACCAACAGCTCTCAGAGGGACAGGTCACTCTTCAGAAGAGGATGATACATCGTGGACCTAAGCTTGCCCAGACAGAAAGGCAGGATGTTGATCTGGATCCTTCCTATTTAGCAATGAATGCGGGTGGCTTTTTTCAATATGCAAATGGCCAGCTGCACTGTTGGGAAAACGTCTAGTCCTTAGCCTAAAAGCCACTGGAAGCATTTAAGCTGCCAACCAGGTATACATATAGTGCCTAAGTAGCGCCTAAGTAGCAATTTCAGGTCCTTCTAAAATGAAGTGGACCAGGGACACATCTGCCTGACTAAGGACACAACATGGAGCTTATCACAGGTGTTCTCAAATACTACAAAATGTTTTGTGCTGA
This sequence comes from Aythya ferina, assembly GCF_964211825.1. Classification (NCBI taxonomy): domain Eukaryota; kingdom Metazoa; phylum Chordata; class Aves; order Anseriformes; family Anatidae; genus Aythya; species Aythya ferina. The sequence continues at coordinate 86,906,280 of NC_140297.1, forward strand.
GGGCCAAGAACAACTCTTTTTGTCCTTGCAAAGTTAATATTCTGGACAATGTAGAAGATTATAAATTCCTGTAATAGTAAGAGCTTTTTTTATTTTCATTTCTTTCACCAGTTTAGTTGAATCATCAGCCACAAGCATGTTTACTTTTCTAGGAGGAACTAATCTGTTATCCCAGAACCACAGAGTAACAGAAGTTGGAAGGGACCTCTGGATATTGTTTAGTCCAGCCTGCCCTGATCAGCCCCCAGGGTCAACAACAGCAGGATGCTAAGAACTTTGTCCAGATAGATTTTGAATAGCCCTACAGATGGAAACTCCACAACCTTTCAGGGGAACCTGTTTTAGTTTTTGTCCACCCTCCCTGGGGAATAAAATAAAATAAAATAAAATAAAATAAAATAAAATAAAATAAAATAAAATAAAATAAAATAAAATAAAATAAAATAAAATAAAATAAAATAATAAGGCTTAAATGGAATTTAAATTGATTTTTTTTTTTGTATTTCACTATGTGTCCACCATTACCTCTTGTGATTTTTCCCATAGTTGCTGTGACTTGTCAGAATAGCACAGAAGAGGGATGTTCCTAACAGTAGTTAACTGACCAGTGGTTCAAAACTGGCTGTTTAAATGTTTATGTCAGAGAGCATCTCCACCTCTTCCGGAAGGGCCTTGCTTCTGTCATGCCCTTCTCTTTGTTCTGGCAACGGAGCACGGCTCTGCCATGATCTTTTCAGGTACATCAGTGTCTGGATTTATCTTGTAGATCAAGATGAGGCCCCTTAGCATCTCAGAATTGGTGTTTGCTGCTTGTTGCAATTACAGTATTGCCTTCAACTTTTGTACACACTGCAGGTAGCCATAGGATTTGGATCCTGACAATGCAAATTCAGTAATGTGCTCACTTGTCAGGTTGCCTAAATAGTCACTGAGCAGGGATGTTCCAGTCCCCTGAACAACTCATGAAATCTATGTGTTGTGATTAAGTCAATGGTATTATAGGGCACATAAGAGACCATAAAGCTTCAGGTATACATATGCAGTGGTGAAGCAAGCTATAAAATGTTAGTGCTGTGTTCCAGTATCACACCTCCTTTGGTGTGCTTCCATGAGACAGTGGCCACATGCCCATTGACAGAAACACGGGGACACATCACAAGTCAGGAAAAAGAGGTAGCCATACAACTCCTCTACTTCTCTCACATTAGTAGTGTTGGGAGCATTTGCTGAGACCAGCGCAGAGTAGGACATCAGGCTGTCAGAGCTCTCAGTTTTGGGAAGTCCAAGACAATATTGTTTTGTTATTGAAGTAATAACGATTAGTAAAGCCACAGTAATGTATCTTTTCATCGGCTCTGTAATACAGGCAAAAGGCATTTGTCCTGCTGCCCAAAAGCACACCTGTGGCAATCAGCAGTGCTTGCTCCTACAGCAGCTCACTCTTACCCCCACACAGATCCGATGCAAAAGATCTCTTCGGATGGTCTACCTTTTGTTGTGTTGTGTAGCCAAGGGTGGCCCCCATCAGGGGGTGTCACTCATTTCCATGGCATCATTTGAGACAATTGTGGGAAAAGCACCCGTTAAATTCCAAAGCTGTCAGCACCTGGCTGTTGACTACATAGCCATCCAAGACATTAGGCAACCACTTTATATTTTCTTCTTTGTAATGTATGATGGATTTTAGTATTTTGGCCATGTACATAAGTCACTGAATGGAAAGTGTGGAATATTTCTTTCTCCTCTGATGACCTCTGGATGGAAGAGCATTACTCTCTTAAGTTTGAGGAGCATAAACCAGTGTGTGGACATGCATTACAAGCCACTGTGGTACACTGTGGTACACTGAGAGGCAGGGTACCACCTCCCCTTTTCACTCTTTCTGATAGAAGATGTGACAGATCAGTACCACAATCTCTTTCCTCTGTGATCCACAAGCCCCCCTCAAAATTTTGACATCTTGTTAGCAATAACAACTCAGCTTTTTACAGGTCAGACATATCCTCCTGATTATCTGCATGCCATTCCAAGATTTGATCAGGGACCTGAGAGCACTATTAGGCCATAATCACCACAGCTTCATCTGGGGCCTCCACTCACACCTGTGGCTCAGGATCTCCATTTAAGCTCAGGACTGGGAGGTCAGTCCTGTGTGGACTTGGCCTCAAATGTGGTGGATTTGCCTGTCCCAAGTCCTATTCCTGGAATGTTGTTTGGATTTCCTGGCTTGATCTTGGACCTGTCTTGTTGCCTTCCCTCTGCCTGCTGGTCACAGCACAGCCAGTGCCTGTTGAGGTCAATGGGTCTGAAGATCACTAATTTCTTGATGGACAATAGTTTCTGGTTAGGTCCACTACACTTACCTTAACCTGTATACAAAGCATGAAAGAGAAATATATATATATACTATATATATATATATTAAAAAAAAAAAAAAAAAGAAAAGCTAAGGCTAATTGTCAACCACAACAAAGCTCCACTACTTATGGTACGTAGCATGATAGATGTTGCTTGGAATTGGTGAGGCACAAGGCACACAAGTATTTTTAGCCACTCTGCAATGAAATAATCTATGGAACAAGTATGATTTGTGGCTGTTGGAGAATCATGATTTCAGGGGATTTCCATTAAAATAAAAGCAAGAAAGGACTTCACATGCCATCCTGAAACAGTGTGAAGATCGATACCCTATAAAAAACAAGTTTGGAGGCAAGGATCAGAGGCAAGTGTGAAAGCTGTCATAATTTGCATTAAATGACTTTGGGATAGCAATTTAGGAAAAGATTGTGGGAATATGGGAGCCTGCTAACTGATACAATTTTAAGTCATATTGGGTGTAATGACAGCTAACATGATGTCCAAGGTTTAGGTAAGACTAAAATCACTTTCTGTACAGGCTCTTTGATAGCAATATACACACTTACCAGTCACCTGAAATGAGAGAGGCCACAGTAACCTTGCTGAATACATTTCACCTCAAATTTTATTTTGAAATCTCACTATGACCTTTTAGTGTCAGTCTTAGACTTCAGGAACACAAACTGAACACGTGCATGCAGAGGCCAGCATCATGTGCTCAAAAGGGATCCATACAGCAGTCCACTTGCACATTTTTATCACCATCTTTCATAGCATGGAAGATGATCATCACCATATTCTCATTCCTGTAGCCTATCAAAATTTTCACCTCTTACTGGCAATAACTCAGTACTTCCTTCAAGTCAAAAGTTTTCTCTCTAGCTGCTTTGTGCCATTCCAAGAACTCTTTTTTCTCTTTCACTTTTTCTCTTCAGGCATTGATCAGTGGGCTCTTGCTTCTTGACCCAAATGCCATCCTGAAACCCTAACCCTATAATAATGCAAAACAAAGAAATGGGTCCTGGGATATTAGAGATTGTCATCTGACAATGTTGAGAGCCCAAAGCCATTTTTCCCTGCACACATCATCTGGATATATACGAACGCATAGCAGATTCTCAAACAATAGAATATCTCTTAGCATGGTTTTCCAATTCATGGAGCACCCCCATTGGTGTGAAACTTTGTTAAAAGTTTAAATTTCAAAACTTCTACATCTTTCAGTTCTGTCACTGCTTAGGGCTCTGTGAGACTACCATCAAAACTGAGATTACTGTCTCTGATACTTAGATTACATAGTACTGTTTCTTGACAGTAATCTTATAACTGAGGATAGACTGTGCAGCATCCCCATCTGCTTCTAGAACAGCAGTAGTCAAAAAAAAAAAAAAAAGTGGATTAAAAAAAATGTTTACTGACCCATTTTAAAAATGTCCCTGCATTCAGATTGCTTAAATTGGTTGTGGGGGAATATGACAAATCATGCATGCTGACAGCTTCAGGTCAGAACTGCTCAGAAATTCCAGGTTCAAAAAAATCGCATAAGCAGTTGGATATTTTATATATTACCCACCCACCCACCCACCATCACTTCATAAGTATTGTGAAACAATACCTGACCGAAATTACCAAATCCGTATTTGTCTATATGTTCTCTAACCATAATAACCATAACTGTAATAATAATTATAATAAACAACAATTGTGGTGTTTTTTATGAGTTTCTTAATTATGGCAAGAATACAGATGACTTCCTTTTTGTCTATAACTATACCTCTAGTGGAACAACGAGAGGTGGGAAGGATCCATCAACCCATGTTGTGAGAATGTCCTCATCAGAAGGGTACTTCTCTCCATGTAAGGGGAGGGGGCTGGATCAAGCATCTGGTGAGGCTGCTGCAGCTCACTGTTTGATTCTGCAAATCCTGAGCCCTACCCTGCAAGACGATCTGAGAAATGTCTGTCTTGTACTAGTGATGCAAACCTCCACACACAGCATGTGAGAATCATACGCAGACGTCTGAGCCTAGTTGGCAGAGCAAAGGTGGTGAAGGGCAGCAGGTGTCTGAGGGACATGCAGGAGGAAGGAGCAGGTGAAAACAGGTGAGGCTGCTGCCCAAGGCTGCTTTGAGACTACGCTGAAACTGTAGGTTGTGTCTGCACGGGGTTTTGAGAAGAGAGAGAGGGACGGAGATTTGCCACGTTAGTTCTTCCACTGAGTTGGGGTACGTCTATAAATCAGCCACAGAAGTTGCTTCAATGAGCATGGTGGTGAAACTTTGTTCTATGGCCAAGATACAAAACACTCGTTTTGGTGTTTTAGTGTTTATGTGCTCTAGTGAGGAAGAAGATTGCTGGAGTGCACAAACATGGGTAGCTTTGTGAGTCTGGATAGGAAGACAGGTGCCTGAGCATGTTTCTAGCCACTGCATTATTGTTTCTCAGGAGACAGCACTCCAGTCTGTGAAGTATCTGGTTCCTATTCAGCCCAAATCCCTGGCAGCTGCTGCATCATCTGCTGTAGTTGCCAAGGGAGACTGTGATTTGAGGAGATGGTAGCTCTCCACCATCTCCGAAGGCCTGTGCTGTGTTTCAGCACAGGTTGCCCATTCTCACCAAGCATCTGATGTTAGAAAGGGTCCATGTTCCTCCACCCCCCATCCCTCCCCCCCCAAAAAAAAGTGTAGAAACTTCACTTACACTCCATGCAGTTCTATTGCAGCCCACAGTTCACTGATGGCTGGGGCAGCAACAGCAGTGGTTATCTCCAGCATCATCTTTCCTAAGAGTTTTGTCAGCTGGGATACTATATCTGGAAGACGTTTCATATTCATACTGCCCCATCGCATATGCTTAGGAAGATTCATCTGATGCTACATGTACCTTCACCCCCCACATACACACACTCCTTGTCCACCTTCCCACACAGGGCCACCAAAATTGGGGCCTTCATTTCTCCATGATACCAGGTGGCTCTGAGCCGTTTCTCTTATCAAAAGCTCAACAACACAGCCACTTCTGGCAATAGAGCTTTAACAACAAGATGCTAGGGGTGCTTTCTCATGATGCGTTGGTCTATGTGGGTGCACAAGACCAAATGGAAAAGATCTGGAGGACTGAACCAAAAGGAGTGTGCCACGGTAGCATGACCTTTTTTATCTTGGACACTAGGAACTTTCCGTGGCTCAAACTGTGCCTGGGGACGTTTGTAGGTGCAGTTTAATTCACTAATACAGTCATAGCCTAAGTGCCTGTACCCCAGACTTACATTTAAATTCCCAGCAGGGATCAGTACAGGGACATCAGCAGTTTAGAGAAGGAAATGCACAGTGAAGTCTTCAAGGTTCTGAATGATACTTCTTCAGAAGACCAGAGACCGGTTTAAATGTGGGGATTGTTTGTGAAAATGGCCATCATTTGCTTCCTGTTTTTTAACCAGCTTTAAAACTTTAAGACAGTCTTTCCTTCAAACCCGTGCCAACTTCATTTGTATCCATATGGCTGTCTCATACTCCATTTATCCAATATAGACACCTAAAAAGGATCCTGAAGGCAAAAGAGCAGAATAATGTTAGCTGTTAGGTGCTAACACACACCCCACTGCACAATCCTACCATCTTGCCCCTGAGTCGTGCCAATCAGCTCTCAGCTTCTTTCCAGTTTGTGTAGCTTTTTCAGACAAAACTATTCTCCTTAAATTTTTGGTTGTTTACTTCTCTCAAACAGGCATGTTTTAGCAAGTAAGATATGTAAAACTGTCTTCAAAACTGATAAGTTCTGCCCTAAATACGGACTCGACCTTTTGATGATGCTAGATTTGCCACAAAATGACCTTGTTCTAATTCAGTGAATTTTGACCACAACTCTTTAGAAGCAGAAAGCTGTCAGTGAGTGCTTCTCCTTCCCTTGTATTTCAAGCTTGCCTCTTTTGAGAAGAGGTTATATGTACTTGTTTGTGAAATCTTTTCCATGAGGCTCCAGGTTGGAGGTCATTGTCTGAAGCCCAGTCCTAACTGCTTGAAAATTGAAGTATTAATTTTCCATTCTCTAGAGCCTCACAGACAGCAACTGGATCATGAAAAAAACAACTGTTGCTTCTTACTTAATTTTCCAGGCATACGTATCACCCACAAGGAAGCTTGGGGCTAAGTGCTGTGAGACTAAGTTATTTTTCTTACTTCTAGGACATATAAACAAATCCACTGTGATTTATTCCTACTGACAAACTAAATGAAATAGATAGGGAATTTCCATCTATGAGGTACTAAAAAGTGCAGGAGCAATGCACCAATGTGTGAATAATAAAAATGATCTATCAAGGTAGACTGTGTGATGTAAAGGCAATTTGTTATTCAGTACAGTTAAAAAATCCAAATATTTTCTTTCATATTTTTTCCCAGATACCTTTGCAGGGTAAAAGATTCAAAAATCAACAAAGAAATTGGTCTTTATCTTGATTATCAACTTTATTATAATCCATTATCAATGGATTCTGTTCTGTTGAACAATCCCATTCTTAGCTCAAAAATAAGGTTTACTTTCTTAAGAGAGTTTGCTAGCAAGATGGCATTGAACAATTTCTTGCCTAGTTCATCACTGTCAATATACTGTATTTCCTCTGGTATTCTATGTCTGTTCATATTTTTCATCTCTATTATTGCCTTCTCTTTCTTCTGTGTATAGATGCTTTGAAAAATCCTCAAGCCTTGGACTACACTTTCAATCCTGGCATCTATGTGTTTTTACCATTAGTTTAAAATTAAAAATATTTGCTAAGGTTTATTTGTTTCTTCATCTTTCCTGTTTATATGCAAATCCATTACAAAGTGTGATTCTTTTTGGAATACATTTCAACTTTTTGCCAGGTGTATTTAGTAACTTTTACCCCTTTAAACATCCATTTTTCCTTTTCTATCAGAATCTAGCTGACATGTTCACCGAAAAAAGTTGTCTTCTCAACCTTTTCCATGAGAAGGTGGTGACAGAGCAAAGGCACACAGCTAAAGAATTTGGAACTATGAACTTAACTGTTGTCTCAAAGGGTGCTTCCAGTCAACCCACCCATCCACAGATTGTTTAGATGACACCAGAAGACACTAGAGATAATGCTACATGTAATGAAGGGTATGTAGAGTTTGACTATAGAAACTGGATGTGTGTTACATGCTGGCACAAAGAGCCATTTGGGCATGGGCCTACCACTGATCTGTTATCTTTAATCCCTTTTATTTCTTCCTCTAACTATGTTACATCCACTAATACCAGACTGCAATTCCAAATTTTCTGAGCCTGTCTGTGATGCTTAACTCTTAGTCTGACTGCACTCCTGTTATAGATGACAAGAGGAGAGATTTCCAGGAGGCATAACTCAGACATCCAGACTAGGAACAATGAATTGCAGAGAAAAGATTGAAAATCGAAACACTTGTGCAAAATCAAAAACTACACCAAAATCACCAAACTACAAAATGCATAATGAATTTTTCATCTCTTTAGACCCTTCTGCACTCAAAGTGATGGGTTTGTGTGTGTGTGTGTGAAGCTTTGAATACTGTTAAGGAGATCAGAGGCCTGAAACACAAAATCCTAATGCTTCACATTCACATTGGCTGGCTGGATTTTGTGGGCCATGGCAATTCCCTTACTCCCCAAGTCCTAATGCTTCACATTCACAATTGGTTGGCTGGATTTTGTGGACCACAGCAACTCCCTTATTCGCCTCCCTCTTCCCCCCTTAAAGGACAAGAGAGTTCTCTCTCCAGTAGAGCATGTGGGGTAAGTATCACTGCTGCTCATCTCCTCCTCAGTCACTGGTTGCAGTGCTAGTGAATTCACGTGTACTGACTACCTGTTGTAAACCAGAGTGTGTAGAGCCCTGACCCACCTGTAGGTGCTGCACAGCACCTATGTGACTGCACCACCCAAGGAGCAGCAGGAGTTCAAGCCCTATCACAACAGGGCATAAATACCAGTCTCACCCTATGCCCCATGTCCATACAAACAGCAGCAGGGCTCAGGACAGTTTTACAGTTCTTTTTACCTTGAAGGCAAGGGGCGCTGAGAGAATGTGTGTGCATTTGTGCATCATGTGCTCAGACAATTGAATCTTTACACTGCCATAAATTATCATTCTTTGAGTTACAGAGCATTTTAGTTGTACCAATGTATAACTGCTGTCACTTTAAACTCCTTGTTTTGTCTTAATGAGATGTTCAAAAGAGGTACTGACTATACTGCAATGACAGATACCCAGGCAGACTATGGCATGTAGGTATTTCCATCAAACAGAAATTTCAGGCTGTTAGATTGGTTACATTCCAACAAGTTAAAAAAAAAAAAAAAAAAAAAAAAAAAAGAAAGGAAAAGGAAAAAAATTTTGTTCTCTCTGTTCTAACAGAAAGAGGTTGTTTTTGTACAGACAGCACAGCTGGAAGGCAACATATTCCACCCTGCCAAGGGATACCATCATCAGCATCATCTTATACAACAGGAAACACCATGCTGGCTGGGGTTATTACAAGAACAAAATATCCTACTACCTGGTAACTCCTTACTTGTAAGGCATTGTTTTAACTAACACCTACCTGTAGCTGGAGTCGCAAGCATTCACTAGAGACACTGCTGTTGAGGAAGAGGCGCAGTTCAGGGCTTGACGAGGACTCCAGGTAAGTAGACAACCTATGAGTGGGAAAGAGTTTTCGGTCAGCAAGGGGACTGCATGTGTCAGGCCTCACTTAAATCACAGTTATAAAACAGTTCAGAGCTTATTTGATAGGATATTGAGGGAGTTTGCTGGAAGAAATGTCCGTCAGGATGCATAATCAGTAAATCCCTGGATAAACTACTAATTCCCAAGGCTTACATGTGGCTAGTTCTGTAGATTCAGTTTTTATGATTTTTTTCTTTTTTTTTTTTTTTTGTCTGAATGTATATATGAACAACAAAAAATGCAGCATTACATTAAAATCTCTCTTAGTAATAAATAGACAAATGTAAGCTTAACTCTGATTAATACCACTCTTCAGCTTGTCATAACAAATGAAACTGTTAGGTCACATGCAGTCACAGGAGTTGAAAATTAGTCATGGAAGTTGAAAATTAGTTGTGGATATGTAGATGTCTGGCACTTATGCTAGTGAGTAACTGAAGTAGCTGAATGCTTCTTTATGTTGCTCCTAGTCATCTTTCCTCACTAAAGAGTAAAAAGAAGAGGTTGTTGTGGTCCTTAACAAGTAGAACATTTTGTTTTAATGTTGAATAATACAGTTTTTCATTATTCTGCTATTTTAAATGTTTATTAATTCACAGTTTTTCATTTCCCTCTGAATTAAAAAGGAATCTCTCAACTGACCATTAAAATCTTATTTTCTTGCCAGTTTATTATATATAATCTCTTCCATCTATGTCATCTTCATAACTAACAGCATACATTTGGAATCCCTAAGGACATTTAGGGAGAGTGTCGGAGTAGACACTGTTTAGCATTGTCCTAGAAATGAACCATAGCTTTTGCATCAGACGTACGGAATAATTCATCCCTTGCGGATAAATAATAAAGACAGATAGGCAAAGTCAATTTCTGAGCATTTCTGTTTGTGAGCTGAACAGTTGGACTACTTCAACCTAATAAAGTCATAGCTTAATAAAGTCATACCAGCTGTAGTAACTTATTTGAGAGATACACAGAACAACAAATGGAACAGTAATGGAAACACTCTACATTTGAACTCCTCCACTTTGAACTGCTATAAGCACAAAAGTTCATTTCTATTTTGCATTCACATAAAACTTCAAGTTTAACCTGGGGTCTAGTTCCAATTCACTACAGGTATTTTTACCAGCATTGCAGACAGTGTGCGAAGTATTAATGTTGTAATTTCCCATCTTATTTCCCTAAATCCAACTGCAAATTATCTGTATGTATTTAATTTTAGGAGGGGAAAAAAGGTGATTTCTCTTTTGCTTCCTGATGGATTGCCTTCATGATAGCAAATGCAATTGGGCTCTATTTTAATGCAGCTGTATTAACTATCAAGACTAAAGACATTTCCTCTTTGTCCTCCCTAAGGTCAGCAGTTTAAGAATCTCCATTTTATAAGCAGCATTTACCAAGCTGATCATTTATAGACAGACAAACACTTGGTAGAGGAAACAGAGGAAGGAGAGAGTTTTGTACTGCCAAATTGCAGTCAGCTATGTACAAGGTTCTGGCTGTATGCACAGAAGAGAGCAGTGTGCACGGCACTGTTTCAGATGTACATCAGCATATGTGGAGGTGACAGACAAATCAGAAATCATGTTCTTTTCCCTACCCAACTCTATAAAATTTCCAGCTGCTGTCCAGCAACATCCTAGTCTGTTTGCAGGTTAATCAGAGGGTTACAGTAGCTGCCGGCAGGGGACAGAGGAAGTCAATGGGTGTATTTTGGGATGACATTGACACTGCTCAATTCCTCATATAGAGAGAGAAAGAAACAGTCTGGAAAATCACATCAGACAATTGCCACACCACACACACTCTGCAGTCTGCCTTCTGCAGGTGATTAGTGTGACACCACTCTCTGCCCCTAGGTCAGATATCACTGACACCAGCATTTTGTAGGTCATTCTATGTGGAGTTCTCCTCCAGGAAGTCCTCCTGGGACATGCTCTATTAAAGAGTCATGTGAAAGAGAAAAATAGAAGACTGGACCCTGGTAGTTACACCTAAGTGTGCCAGGAGCAGCGGTCATCCTACGGCAATACTTCCCAGCTCGAGGTTACAGAAATTATAACCTGGCAAAAGGGCAGCAGATTGGCTTTGAAGTCTGCTGTAATCTGTAAAATAATTACAAATTGTTATGCAGGCTACAGTTACAGTAGTTAAGACTGAGACCTTTGCTATGATTAGGAGACAAAATAATTTGTGTTCAAGCATTTCCTTTTTGAAGCACCATAGACACTCTAATTAGGTGCTGAAATAACAAAAATGTCAGCAAAGCTTCAGTGTTAGCTAGAGTAGCAAGCAGAGCAAGAAGCAGGTGTGACTAGCAGAGCAAGCAATGAAGCAAAACAGGAGCTAAACAAAGAGAGCAGAAGCTGCTCACAGCACAGTCTCCATAGCAGATCTTCAAGCCATGACTGTAAATCTGTAAACATAATTGTTGCACAAAGAACATCCTTCCCTTCATTTTGAACTGGATTCCTACTAGCTTTAGTAGTTTAGGCCTCTAGTTTTTGTACTGCAGGGCACTGAACAGTCAATCCCTATCCATTTTTCCTTGTTACTCAGGTAACACAAGGAAAAACAGACAGGGATTGACCCTTGTTATATCCCCCCAGCTTGCATGGTAGGTGAATACATTTGTATTAAGAAATAATGATTTTTTTTCCTAAAAAAAAAATCACATTTGATGTGCTTTTTAGACAGTTACTGAGCACTGAACCAATATCTTCATGCATAATCCCACCATTTTATCCTTGAGTTGCACTGATCAGCTCTGAGCCCATCATTTTACAATTAAGCTATGTATATCTTTCCCTATGCACATCAGTTTACGCCTACCTCTATTGAATTTCATCTGTATAAGTTTATTACAAAACAGAGTGGCTTGGAAATGTCTTTCAATTCTTCACAGCATGCTCTAAAATTTGCTATTATGAATACTGTTATGAATTTACTATCTGCAATTTTCTTACCTTGTTGCTCATCTCCTTTTCTGGTGAGCAGCACAAGTCTTCACAGATCCACTGGTGCTCTCTCTCTCTCTTTTGCCAGCCCTAATGATTTACATTCTATTTCTTACCTTTTTAACCAACTATGTATTGTTGCATAGGCCTTCCGTCTTACTTCACAACTAGCTAGTTTTCTTTTAAGGTTTGTTGAGGGACTTTCTGCAAAGATACTGATCTGTTCCACATGTTTGATGCTCTGGAAGGACCACATCCACCTGGACATACAGCTCCTGGCTGATGACAGGCCTTATATGCTGAAGACTACTCCAACACAAACAACAAACCACTTAAGAAGCACCAACAGCAGAATCAGATGCAAAAGAAAGCAGAGAACTGCAGGCTGTTGCAAAGTGAGGTAAACAAATGTGTAGCATGCAATACATGTTATCCTCATGTGGCATGTGAATAGGTATGTGCAAAATTTGTAGGGCATACTGAGACAAGGAGTTCTCTAAGTTCATATTATGCTATATGAACAAAGTTGGTCATTCATAGTGGGGAGCACTGGGGATAGACCCAAATTATTGTGACACAAGCCAGTCTTTGGTAAATGGTCAGGGATCACTCTGTAGTGTGATGCAATAACTCTACATATGTGTGCATACACATAGAATTATAACAACATGTATGTATGCCCAATATGTACTTTAAATGTTACTTTTTGAAAGAAATATCTAATCACTTGATAGTTATTACTTATTAATTGATCAATAAGTAATAGTGTAATATTAGTAAATATTTGTGTATTAAATTATTCATTAAAAAAAATAATTGAAAAAATAATCTGTCAGGAACCTCCATACCTTCTTGTATCCAGCTTTCACACCATACAGAAACTGTCAAGACTCATACTGTCATATAAAGATTGCAGATGCCAATGCAGAAAGGATACTTGGAACCAAAGAGCAGCTTCTCATCGGGTATGAATGAATTTAGAAAACCCAGGAATTTAATTTCTGTTTTTATCCTTCTCAATCCAACTGCTTCAAAGTTCCCAATTTTTTGAGTTCATGGCAGCCACTGTTGCCACTGTGAAGAGTGTGATAAAGAAAACAGAAAAGAAAAACTTTTCATTTGTCGTGGATTACCCAGATCCTCACATATTTTATAACAAACAAAATGACAGAAACAACAACAAAAAAAGATTCTTTTTTTCTTTCTTCTTGAAAGAAAAACAGTGCGTTGAAAGAAACTTAGAAACTTTTTTTTAAAAAAAACAATGTAATTCAAGTTATGTGGTTGTTCCAAACAAGAGTTTGGAAGCAAATTCTCCTCCAACTTACATTTTGCAAACTACATTTTAGGTCTGCTTTCCCAAAGTATAGCAATATGCTGTATGTAATTGCATAAGACTGACAGATGCTGTATAGAAACAGACCAGGCAAGATTTAAAATAGATCCTTGAGAATATGTGAGGAGGGAAATACCATATTGTCACAAATACTGAGTCAATACTCCTCAGAGTCAGAAATGTAAAATAAATTATAAAAAAAAAAAAAAAAAAAAGAGAGAGAGAGAGAAACTTGGCCTTTGTTCTCAGCATATTATTGCAACAGAAGATCTGTAGCCTTGCTAGCAAAGGGCTTTGTGTAAGAGTTTTCATTTCTATTTCTCTCTTTTTTGAAAGGCTGAAGAAAATTTTGGAAAAACTTTTTGTCACTATCACTGCTATGAAAAAGCAGCAAGTAAGCTTTGTCTTCAGCTTCAACATGATCAGTGTGTATCATAGTACACTAAGACAGAACAAAACTGTTCTGGTTTTATAACCACAGAGCCAGTGTTGTGTTAAATTTTCTTTCTACAGACAGTTCTGGGAATTGGGATACTTTGCTTGGGTATGCCTACATAAATTGCTGGTGTGATAAAGCATTAGAGGAAAAAAGAAAAAAAAAAAAAAAGAATAAAATAATAAAATCTGTCAGCAGAGGTATTCCCAGTAGATAGGAAATTGCTCTGATCATCCATCATCTCAGTGGTGGGTCTGAGTTTGATGACCTGTACTCAAGAAAGAAGAATCTTACAAGGTATATGGAGAAGGCCTACCTGAGAGATGAAAGAGTGGGGAGTCTGTTTTAAGAGAAATTCTGGGAAAACGTTTGCTGTTTGTTTCCAAGCAATCTTCCTCTAAAAGGCAAAAATTATTCAATGCATGTTTACCTATACATATAATAGCAGATATGCGAGTTAACATCAGAGAAGAAAATGAACAGTTATGTATGAGGACAAATGACTATTAATGAGCCATGAATAAATAACCATTTGAAATGAGAAGAGGATATCTAGACCATTAAGGCAATCACGTTCCAAAATTGGCTTTTGAGAAGAAGAGTAGGATCAAAAACCTCAAACAGTTTAAAAATGGATCTTAGTAAGTTCATGCTTGCTATACATTTGGGCAATGAGACATTACGAGCACTATGACACCATGGTATCAAAAGCAGTAAGGCAAGAAGCCTCCCTCAGTAGATAGATAGATAGATGATGAATTATTCAGCCTATACTGAAGGAGGATGGGCTGAACTAAAAGCAAGTCAGGGTGTTTATATAGTATAAGTACAGGAAGTACCTCTACAACCCAAGAACTATGCTATTTGCTTCTTAAAGAGTTCATGCTATGTGTGGCATTTTTTGCAGGCTGGCATCGTGGCCATTAAACTGACAAGGTCAGTTCACTGCGATAGAAGTAGTGCAGCACCCAACATGTGATGATGCTAGCAGCCAACAAGACACCATCCTTAGGGACTACTGGTTTTTTTATGCATAACTCTTGGGAGGAACAACAGATCTGAAGAAAGATAACCAAATCCCAACTTACTGACTGAAACAAATCTAGATGATCTGGAATTAAATTATTAATAGCTTGACCACATAGCTCTGTAATACAATATTGCCATTGGCCATAAGCTTTGTATCAAGTTTAAAAGGCAGCAGGCACCCCCTCAAAAAGAATATACATGTCAGCTACGATTTAAATTCTAGGCCAGAGGTATGAGTGATAACAGTTCATCACACACTAACCTAATATGTAATAAGTAATCAGGGAAAAAAAAAAATCCTTACTGATATTAGCAGAAATAATTACCACAGTGTGTTTGCTCTCCTATTTCCTTTAAATCTGACTCTGAATGGCACCGATAATATTTAATTAGCTTCTTGTTTTATCAATTATTGTTCCTTTCAGAAAGAAAGTGCATTTTTCAACCATTCAAAACCTGTATGTGTTCTGGCTAGCTAAATACATTATGAGCAGTTAAAGCTGACCTTTCGGTACATTCTCTCAGCTAAGTCAAATTTAAAACATGCATTTTCCACTTGTTAGAAGGAAACCTTTTGTTTAGCCTAAACCTCAAAAATATTATGGGCTGGTTCCCTCCCCCGCCTCTTTTCCCTGAAATTCTTTTGATGACTACATATTGTCCAAACTAATAATCTTGCTTGTTTGGCTGCTCTTTTGGCTTATCTGACACTGCAGTAGAGGTTCTTATCAATGATAGAGAGCTGCTTCTTTTCTGACCCTGTTTAAGCTCTTCACTTCATACCATGGCTTGGGGGGGAGAATTCTACCCATTAATGATGCAAATGAAATATTTCAATCATATCACAGATGTAACAAGCTGTCTTCAGAAACAGCCTGGATTTCAAAAAAATAAAAACCCATCTTTTTTTTTTTTGTCTAAAATAACTATATGAGGATATGAAAAAAAAAAATCACAGAAGTGCATAAAATGGGATACAGCAGTCACCATATCTCAGAACATTTGAGACATATAGCAGATTCATACACAAAAAGGTAATCTCAAGTAGAAATCCAGAGACAATCTCCCAGGCTTTTCATAATTAAGTGAAGTATTTTAGCAAGAAATAGGGTGATTATTCCTGATTACCTAGGCTGTTTCCTTACTTTCACAATTTGGGAAAAACTTTCAAGAATGGCTGTAAGAGAAAACAAGGCTATTTAAAATGTCAGTCTACAACATAGCAAACGCTCCTACTAAGAGAATTAGTTATGATGAGAGAATCAAACTTTAAACCAATAACTCATTTATAAATAGTAGTATTAGGAAACTAATGGCAAATTATATTAATAAATATTAAAAACGTTGATGAGGTAGGATGCTTAAGTTCCTTGAAAGCCCTTGCAAGAGAAACTGAAATACCAAAGCACAAACAGCTTTCTTCTGTTCATCTTGCACAGTGGTCCTGTTTTAACAGGAGAGTTTTCCTCACTTCCCTTGATCTGCTGTGAGTGTCTGATGGGAAGTAGGAATAGCTTCCCCCACAAATCTTTCCAGTCTGCTGCGATGGAGCAAAACAAAATCTGTACCTACTTTTATTATAAACAAAATGCAGCATTGTTTTTAGGGGAGCAGGAGGGACAAAAATGTAAAAGTAATTTCTGTTTTATATATCCTTGTGTAATATTTCATGAAGGTATGAGGCCAGCCAAACTGGACAGAAGAACAGGATTATAGGGTAGCTCAGACCAGCAGGGACATTGGAAGGTCACCTAATACAACCTGCTCTGAGCAGGGTCAGCTAGGCAGCAGACCACATTACTTAAGGCTTTATCCATCCTGGTCTTGAAAACTCCTAACAATGGCGACTGTGCAAGCTCTCTGGGCACCCTGATCAATTGTCAGCTGTCCTCATGGTTAATAAGCTTCTCCTTACACCCAGCCAGAACCTCCCACATTTCAATTTATACCTGTTGTCTGTTATCCCATTAGCCACAGCTGTAAAGAGCCTGGTTCCCCCTCCTTGATGGGTCCCAGCAGCTGCTGTGAGGTGGTCATATCACAGGAGATGCATGAGGAGCTGGGATCGAGGGCAGGAGACAGAAACAACACAGCCAGAAGAGACACAAACTCATTAGTTCTGTCGATCATGAAACAGCCTGCTTCTATTGGGTTTTGTTTTCTTCAGATACAAAATTCGATCAAATTATGTAAGATTTGTATTTGCAGTAGCCCTTTGAGCATATTGCTTCTGCATGGATATTATGATTATAGATCTATTCATTGTTCTCCTCTTTATAGTTAAAAATGGAGCATGAAGCGAGCAGGTCTGCTTGAACAATTTTATTCTGCATTGTTCAACTGAATCCAAAGGTGACTTTTTCAGAATGATAACTGCTTTTCGGTTTGAGAACAAAAGTAACTTTTGCAAACTGAAAAGAATTAAAAAAAAAAAAGTGAAAATGGCTTCAATTGTTTCCGCTGAATGGATATACAGTAGTTATTCCTGGTAAATTACAATCCTGTGCATGGACATTTTTACTTTCTGGGACTCCCTGAGGTGAGCTGTATTTTTTTAAGGCTATCATCTCAAATAGCGAACAACTTAATTAGCAGCAGGATTTACGTTCCAAGAATACACAGAATGTACCTGCAGCAACAAAGGAGACAAATTTAATCAAAATGTTCTCTGCTTACAAATCTCGATATGTCACACATGAAAAACTGTGGTTCAGTGGGATGCAAGATTGATGAATGTGTCTAGAAGACCATATTTTTAGCTGGGTTTCCTAAGAAAATAAAGCTTATGCAATTCCATTTTCCGGCCATCCATCTACACATCTTCTATTGCAAGATTTGACTCTGTTGGCCGGCTTTAATCAGGCTTGAAAGGGGTGAATATCACAAAGATGACTAAGTTACACAAACGTTAGCAGTTTGGTATAAGACAATGAATCACAGCAGTGTACTTGAGGGAAAAATGCAGAATTCAGTTCCTGCACACTCCATTTGTCAACCACTGAAGATGCAGGCATTCAATTCTTCAACAGTATTGCCCTCTCAGATTTTTATAAGCATTTGTTAGTTAAATACTTTGTTATTTTACGCTTCTCAAGACATTTTATGAACATTAAATCCTGCATTATATTAAAACTCTTGGGAGTGATTTCTTAGCTGCTGTAACTCAGCTAATGCCACAGGAGTATTCTGATATATGCTAACAGAGGAAGTATCCTCACAGGAAGTAAAGTGCTACTGAATTGCAGATAAGGACACAAGAACTGGGGTGATACGTTCATTATACAGTCTATGCAACCTGTCTTCTTTCCATACAGGAGCATACTGAATGCTTTTATGAAGAAGTAATAAAAGGCAACCGGATTCCACCTCCCAAAGTTAATGTGTAAGTGAAATAATTTCTAATCCTCACATGTGAAATCATAGGATTTTCATGAAGGAAGGTGGTTAGGGTTAGACATAAAGTACAGGGATGTGTGTACTTCCAGTACATACCGTGTAGTGCAAACTGCATACACACTGAGGTCAAATTTAAATAAAAAGTCTTCTTTAAAAGCATAACTGGGAGATCCCAAGACAAGTTACCGCAGCTGTCAGGCTGCCCTAACCTGTGCCCAACCAGAACCTCCAAACTGGAGGGCAGAAATTCAGTGTGATTAAAATAATCAGTAGAGTTTTGAATTAACAAGGCACAAATTACATGCAAATGACAAAATAGGCTTCTACACACTGAAGAAGGCTTGAATTCAGATATATAAATACATAAGCCTTATTAATATTTACCACAGAAGCCATTGGCCTGAATCCCATGCACAGATAGGAGCAAAGCAATACTAGAAATCGCATCAGCCACACCACAGAAAGGTGATAGTGACTGGCAAAGGTACATCAGAGCAGTGGTGAGTTGTAAGAAATACAACAGTAACTGGAGGCTCTAGTACCGCAGTATTACATGGTAGATGGCTAAGTGATACAAGCGAGCACAATGGACCAAAAAAAAATTAAGGCCCCATAAATGTCTGCAAATTAACTCTTGTTTTATTCTTCCTCTTTTTCCTCACCTGCCACGAGTCCCTCTGATCTTTCCCTCCATTCCTCCATCTCCAGTGCCCATGTGCCCATGTGTCCAAGAGCCTACTCTTCATTTTTTCCTCACTCTAAAGCCCATTACCTCTCTCCAGAATTCTGTGCAGCTGGAGAAGCCATGTCACCAGCCCCTTTTAATGCAATTTTCTTTAATTTCATCTTTTTATGCCTTTTACCAGATCCTTTTTATTGCAGAAACCCTTTTTCTCTTCTGTCCCTTTCCTTCTCAACTCAAACCACTTGCAGCTTATCTGGAGACTGCTTACCTCACCCTCAGGCCAGCCAAAGCTCTGGAAATGGCTGCCTGCCTCTGAGGGGAAGGAAAACCAATGTAGCAGGAGAGAGATCCCTCCATCTGGAGCACACAGCTGCCCCTTGCAAACCAGCAGCTCAGGCGGATGCATCCAGAGGCGTTATCTTGCATTTAATAGCCCTGAACGGTTTTTCTCCTCTTGGTATTTGTCCAACTGCTTTTCAAGCTCAAATAAGATTTCACATATAAAATCTTCTGGGAAGAAATTCTGCAGCTTAACCAGGAGTTACAAAAATTGTTCCATTTCTTTGCTTTTAAACTGCACCTACATGCTTTGCTTGGTGCTGTTTAACTGTTATTAGAAGAGACTGGCAACTATTCCCTAGCTATTTTAGACCCTTGTCATATCCACATTTACTTACCGCTTACTAAAGGTGAAAAATCCTAACGCGTGTATTTCGTGTAGTCTTAAACATATATTAACTTCATGGTTTTCAATCTAAACAGGAGACTACTCTCAGCCTCTCCAAATCCTGCCATACTTTGAATAGATGGCTCTGAATAGAAGCATGGATGTAATGACTGACAGTTATATGGAAGAAACTTATGTGGAAAGACAGATATACGGACTGGGCTGCATCGCTGGAAGCTTTTTAAAAATGTATGTTGAATTCCTGGTAAGAAATACAATACCAAACCAGAAATCTATAATACTGGGTGAAGCTCCAGCATGAAAGTTTTGGCATACAACAAAAGTTTAATGCACACCAGTGGCAAACCATTAATTTTTCTTACAGCACACTAATTATACAGCAGAGAAAATAGTTGGAGAGAGAAACAGGCTCTCAGAAAGATCTCCTTCCATAAGAAAACTCAAGACTCATCTGCTATTGTCAAGCAAATGCTTACGTTTGAGAGTGAAAGACAAGAGGCTCTGTAAAACCACACATTTTTCATGGGGTAAATATAAACACAAGACAGAGAAAGTTTCAGATGCTCTCACAGTCTAAGCTGGAGGCAGTACCCCAGCAAAAAGGTACAAGATGACAAACATGCTAGCACACATCTCTAGTAACCTCTTGGGATGGGTGAGAAGGCAGATGAGAAAAAAAAATGGCCAAGAAGTGCTTGGGGTGGAGGTGATGGGGAGCCAATTGGAATAACTAACCTTGGGGCAAGAAAAGAGAACCTTGTGAACAGCGCAGCTGTGTTTAGAAGTTTCCTAATGGAACATAAGATCCTATTGAATACAAGGTCTCCTGCTTTGGCCTGTTTTACTTGCAATTTCTATTTCTCTTTAAAAGCACAGAATTAACTCTGTTACCATCAGCTTAAGATTTCCTGAACACAGCATGGACTACAAAGAACTGAATGAAATCCTAGCTTGCACAGGCCTTTACTCTATATTAGAAACCATGTTCCTATTTATTACTCCCATGCACACTTAGTGAACACAAATTCATTCATCATGATTGCTGATATATTATTGACTACATATTTCAATCTAACTACTCTTTAACCTTTAGAAAATAATGTTAGCAGTAACCTGAACATTGAACCAAAGCTGGGTAACACAGGAAACATCCCTACCTGTTTATGAAGCACACAGACTCCCCAGTCTGGATGATGCTAGGAGCTATTTCCAAGAGTCTCTTTTACATCAGTGCTGAGTATATTCTATTTTCAGCAGACAACTTAAACTTGGAGAAGAAAAAAAAAAAAAAAAAAAAAAGAAAGAAAGAAAAAAAAAAGAAAACAGCCATTTTGGGCTAGCTAGAGAAAACCTGTCAGTGTCACAGCTCTGTTCCCATGAGCACACAGTAATAAAAAATTATCTCCTCTGCATGCTAAAACAATTAGGAACTCATGCACCTGAGCTGGATTTGCGTAGTTAGGGGACTGAGAGATCCCTAAGAAGGAAACAACATTTTATCATCAGGAAGAATTAAACGTTGTGTTAGTGGTGTAACAGCGCACTGCAAATCAAGTATATGGTTTCCCAGGCACAATTTTGATAGAGAAAAAAAAAAAAAAAAAAAAAAAAAAAAAAAAAAAAATCCCTTGTCCAGTGATCCATTACTTATTAGGAATAAAATGTTCTGAGTATAATCCATATGATAAAATCAAATTATATTTGAAGCTACCCTGTGCCTCAGGAAAGATTTTTTAGTCAAGACAGCACCACCTCTAAACCAGAAACGGGTGAGCTGAGCAGTTTATTTCACGGTGGGACATAAGAATGGTGCAAGAGCGCACCCTCTCTGCAGCCAGAGTAAATTGAATTTAGCAAACTGCATTTACCTTATTAACAGCAGAAAATCTTGTAATACCCTGTAAGGAGATAACTAAAAATAATCCCACACTTGAGTCAATTTAAAGTCTTATTGCTGGATGAGCAACATTCAATTCCAAGACTCCGTGGGGACTTTCACATAAAATAAAATTGCTAAAAAGCTCTGCAAAAAATGCACAGGAAAAAAGCTCTCCCTCCCCCAGATTCAATATTTACCTAGAAGAAAATGAGGACAAGCAAATTGTGAAGTAGCTACTGACAGAAATCTGCTTAAACAATGCTGAAAAAATCAATTCATGTTCAGTGCAATCCTTTTCATAAAGCATCCTCGGAAAAATCCCGCTGATCTCTTTCTACCTCCTGTGCATCAGAAGGGTCTCAAACTTGAATGTATAATGAAATGCATATTTTGTCTTGGTAATTCAAATGACATTCATGCCTAGAGGATTACCGTCCTCACAGTCTCAGGTGTCTTCCCAGCCTCCCTCCCCCATGGTTCTCTCTCTTCTCAGAAGTTCATATGAGCCAGAAAGAACAGGTTTTCGGTTCTTACCAAAGACAGATTAAGGGCAGCAGCAGAACAGAGAAGATAGCTGTGAGATGGATGAACAGGTGAATCACTATGAAAAGTTTATTCGCTTTTTCCTTCTTTGGGGTTTGGCTGACACGACTGCTTATACCCTTGCATACTCCTGGCAGCATACTACATCTTAGGGTATGGGTATTTACAAGTACTCCAAGCAAATTTTTACAAGCAATCTGAATTTTTAAATTTAAGATTTACAAGTAGATTTTACAAAATTAAGACTTACAAGTAAATTTTACTTTTTTTTTTTTTTTTTTTTTTTGTAAATTTTACAAACAAATTCTGTAAATTTTACAAGCAATTTACAAGTACTTAGGGTATGGGTATATACAAGTACTCCAAGCAAATAGCAATCTTAGCACTGCTCCGAGAAATGCAGCGACACACTTGAATGTCTAAACAGTTCCATAACGTGTGATGAAGGCACACATGGACTCCCCAACAACCAGCTGTTCCGATCACATCAGAGATGGAGATATGTCTGAGGAAAGTTCCACCTACAGCTTGTGCCTTAGTGAAACATGCTCTGATGATCAAGGGACACCTTGTGGTCACAGCATGACCACGCAGCAGACTTTTATCATGACCTAGTGTGCCACGTTTGCCTGAATTACAGCTGCATAGGCAGCGTTTGACCCAACATCCTGTCTACTGAAGGTAGAAGGGGGACTATGTCTCAGTATGGGGACTGAGACATAGCCCCATGAACATTAACAAATTAGATCTAGATATCAAAGGAACTTCAGATATCAAACAGACATATAACTTCTAGATATCAAAGGAACTTCAAAAAATCATCTGTCCTGGAAGCCTAAGAAAAAAATCCCAATACAAAACATATTTTAGAGAAAGCTACATCAGATACTTGAAAGGACTGAAAGCAGGAAACTAAGAAGGATAAAGATTCAAGTCAGGCCTGTCATTAAGTCCTGTATCTTGACTCTTTCTGGATGATGTGCAACAACCACCTAAAATTCTGTTGTATAAAGCCACAAGAGTATGCTATATTCTAAGGATACACTCATGGCAGATTTTTAAGCATGGAATTCATTAATTTGTTAAATTGCTTTTAACTAAGTTAAAGCAAATAAATTAAAACATTGAAGAAGAAAAAATACTTTCAGGTCAGTAAGACTTGACTGTACAGGAAGGGACATTGAAGGGGGAGTTGGGAAGGAGGTGAAGAAATGTATTTCATTTAGACCCAAGAATAGTAGTAGATCTCTCCTTCCTTTTGCAAAGACCCTACGTGTTGATGAAGAGCCATCAATGACAAGGCAGGGTCTTGGATGCCAGGCTAGGTCAAAGGGTGTCATAAAAGCCCCATCCCAATTTATCCACTGACACGCTCAGAGATATTGCAGGGGTCTGTGATGTGGCATGCTTTTTTCTTCCAGATATAACAAAAGCATTTCACAGGAAACCCAGAGTAAAACAATATGCATTTCTCCACCAAAATTGCGTAAGAGCTGGCTATCTCAGTCATTTCCATCTTCCCCAACACATCCAGTCAGATCTTTTACTTGTAATCTATAAATCTGAAATGACAGCCAGCTGGTATGTTCAGCATCCCCAGGAGGTAAGGCACTCCTGCAAAGCCAGAGATCAAGTTTGTCAATACAAGAGCCGTACAAACAGATGCAACATGCTGGGTGATGGTATCTGTCATCCCTTGTGCTTCACATTATTTTGACATATTATAAAAGTCAAATTGAGCTTTGATGAATCTCCTGATGACGTAGATCACCAAGTGACAGAAGATTCAAATAAACCTGTTTGTGTCTGCAGTTCCTGCCATAACCGAATACAGAAACAAGATTATCCTTTTCTTTATGTCCACTTTCTTCCCCAAAATGAGAGAAGCCACAGGAAATTTCAACAGCAAAGCTGTGGTCTTGTGCTAAAAGAAACACTAATTGTACTACAGTTCATTTGATGCGTCTTTGGTTCATACTTACTTTCTCTGAGACAGATTGGTGAATTATGTCATTTTCAACTCATATTCCCAGGTGTTTCTCCTCTATAATTTCTAACTCATAAGTCTTCGCTGTTTCAAAGTAGCTATAAATTCTTAATTTCTAACCTGTTTTATCCCATCTCTCATACTCACTACAATAATAATAAAATAATAATAATCTAACTCTATGCATTGGCCATGCTTCACGTATTTGTCACACCCATAAATCTAGTCAGTGCATGACAATTCTTATACCATGATTATTAGCAAATAAGGTCAAAAATAATCTGGTTCCAAAGTTAATTTTCAACTAACTGCACCAACCAGGCCCAAAAATTTGCACTCAGCGCCATCTATTGATGCCTTCCTGGTAAAGTAGAAGGTAACACCCTAGCTAACTCTGTGGTACTGAACCATGTTTTACTGAACTGTTTGGTTTTTGTTGTTTTGTTTGTTTATTTTAATGCAGCAACACTGTGTTAGGCATTACAAAACATTTGATAAATCAGTGTTAAATTTCGACTTAGTTTCTAACTAACCATATTCTGCTTTTCCATAGAAAGATTTATAAAGATGAAATACTGAGACAAGTTGCCTGAATAATGACTTTGAGGTACTAATATCTTCGAGATACTGGTTCTTCTCCATATATCACACTAGCACTGCAGGCTTTTCTTGGTGGTAGTTTAAGTTCTTATTAGTAGATTTGCAGCTTGGCAAGTAATAATTCCCATTATGCCAGGATAATTATTTTATATATCAAGATAGAATCACCGAACTCTTAGATTTTACTTCCTTTTCCTTTGTGGAAATTTTCTTTCCTCTATACCCACTCCCTCTCATTCCTATGTTGCAAAATAAGGTACAACTCTGACCTAGACAGATATGATCTATATGATCTGGAGTCACTCAGGTAAAACTTGGGGTAACTGCAGCTTTCAAGTCTTACCTATAGAAAGCCTTTTCATGATGCTGTCAGTTCTATCAGTGCTGTTTTACTACTCTTAAGGCATGCAGCACTGTTAGTGTAAATAATCCGTGTAATACCCAAACTGCAGAATTAAGGCAAATAAGCAGATTTTCATTATCAAAGGCTTCCATGATGAATCTACACAACTCTCACCAGAAATATTTCAGTGTATTTTGATGATGTCCTACACAAACCATATCTTCTGCACTTGTGGATTGTGTAAACATCTCAAATAAAAATTGAAATCAAAGACAAAATATGTTTATCAATAATATCACAATAAAGACAATAAAAAAAGAGTTTAGTCAGGAAGATTTATTGATTTACATCTTGATCAGTAATCTATGTGGGGGCTGTGTGTTTCCAGGGATTATGGATTTCAGAAGACAGCACATACTTACCTGTTTCAGCCTACTAGTCCTAACATTTGCAGAGGTATTTTATCAAGTGCAGTACAAAGAAAAAAACAAACAAACGAAACTATAATTGACTCCATTAAAACTGAAGCTAAAAAGTTAAATAAATAGAAAAAAAAAAAAAAAAAAAAGTTGTTTCTTTTTTGTAATATCATAGAAAAATTCAGATTAGGAGGAACCCTATTGAGGTCACGTGGCCCAACCTGCAGGTCCAGCAGGGCTAACTTTGAAGTTAGATTAGGTTGCATGAAGCCCTGAGAGAACAAAGGTCACTGGACATTCTCTCCCAAGATCATATACTGAGTGGTACTCAAGCTATCTGTTCTCACCAGAACAGGTAACTCTTGACATGGGTGAGGTGAGATTTCACCTACTCATCTTGGCACTCAAAATTAGCCAGGTATGTCCAACTGGACTAGTGAAGAAGGTGAACATAGCCCATCAGAAGATTCAGCTTCTCCTCTGTGGAAAGAAGGAACATGAAGAGAGGAATCTTCCTGCAAAGATCAACACAAAAAAAAGACATCCCTCAAGTGGATCAGTGCCATAGTTTTTATTGATAGGAAGCAGTTATTCTGACACAGAGGTTACAGGCTTCCACTTTAAATACAGGATTTTCTGTGTGAGGCTGAAAGCTGTGGTGTCGCTTGATTTAGGTTTAAAAATAAGTCAGTGAAGCATTTATTTGAAACATGTTTCTTACTGAGCCAGTAAATCAACTTTGTGTTCAATCAACTCTTGTAAGTAACTTAAACAATAAACAACTTGCTGCACAGCAAAGAATTCAGAGCAGGAAAACGTGTCATAGCAACAGGGCAGGAAAAAGTAGGTAGGAGGAGATGCTCTTTATGCCCATAATCCCAGCATAAGAGATAGGAAGACAAAGGCTATTAACAATACCACCTGAGAAAGTTTTCCAGATCTCAAGCATAAAGACATTTATATCCACAATATGAGAATGCACCTGTGCTATTTCCTGAAGAATAAAATCCCTCCATTCATAATTTCTATGTTCACACAACAACTGCTTGATAAAAAAAGCAAGCAGGAGAATCCCTACTTGATTTAATGATAAAAGGCTGCTCTCCCACAGGCAATGCTGTCTCAGAACTTTTATGGTAGTGTAATACTTAGAAATGTCAACAGAGGTGTAGGAAGCAATTTTGCATATTTCAGGTACAAAGATGTTTCACAAAAGACATCCTTATCCTTTCACTGAAATACAGCTGTAGCCTGTGACCATTATTTTTTTTATTTATTTATTTATTTTTACCAATTATAACAAAAACACTGCCACTATTCTACTAAGAATCCATAGTTAAGAACATTTTGTCTAATAGATCTCTTGCAGACGAGCTGTTCATAGGTATCCTTAAGTGATCTCCTACTACCAGGAGTAAATGATAGACTTCTGCAATCCAAGGAGGCAAGGCGCCTCCAGGATTGAAACCTCCATGTGGTCTGTTGGAAGTTAAAATAAACAAGTTAATATTGCAGTTGAAAAGAAAGCTGAATGCCATCTGAAGATTTGTGGGAAGGTCTTCTGGCTGTGAACTTGAGGTTCAATAAATAGACTACCGTCGTTCTTCTACCATTGTTTACTTCAATTTACCCATAACAGACAATCTGAATAGCAGGGTTTATTTACATACCAACATGAGTTTTTATTCTAGTTTTCACTCACCACCATTCAAAGCAGCTTACGTGCAGAAGCACAATACATCAGCCACCTAAATTGATGTTTCTCATGTCTCTTAATTGAAGAATTCAGGACATAAGTTTTAGTCCAGATGTTACTGAAATTTATAAGGACACTGTCAGCAGTAGCCAGACAATAGGCTTGTTGTGTTTAAGAGCTCAAAAGTTGTTTGACACAGATATGTCAAATGTGTGTGGGGAGTGTAAATCGGCTGACCATTCACAACTTTGTGTTAAAGTTGTATTCACAACTTTAGCGCTTGTTTTTTCCCCACAACTGAGGAAAAGATCACATTGCTTGAAGGTTTCAACACTGCTTGTTGGCCGACCGGTGCTGTGCCACTTTCTCTTCCTGTGCTCAAGAAGCTGTCCAAAGTTGTTCTGTGGAAAAAAAAAAAAAAAAGAAAAAAAAAAGAGCTTATGAACAAGCAACATAGCACCAAGTCATACCTGTATCTTACCCTGCCTCCGTGCATAGGTGGATGCAGGAGTGAATTACAGAAGTCCAATGCAACACCAGCACTGACATCTCTTGAAAATGGCAACAGATAATAACTAAGTTTTATCGTTTTATCTAAAACATACCCTGTGGATCCCGTTCGTCCACCCATTTTGCAAGTCTCTTCCTTCCACATCTAAGGACCAAGGCTAATTTTGCCCATCAGCACAGTACAAAACCAGTCAGCAGAGGTTCGAGGGTTCAAGGTAGCATGGTGAGACTCCCAGAGTATTAACAGGAGTAGATATTAACAGGAGTAGACTAACAAGGATAAAAGTGGGACAGAACAAGCGGGAAGAATAAAGCAAAGTCATAAAGCAAATGAGTTCCATAACTAATGTTATTGCTATTATCTCACCTGCACTAAAATCTGTGTGTCTGCAGAGATAAATCTGTGTGTCTGTTGATCCCTCTATCAGCCATGCCCCACTTGCTAACTGACCTGAACAGAAGAATGCATGCTTATAGGTTAGCCTTCTGTCCCCTTCCCCCACACACACCTTATTCTCCATTGGATACTGTGCCCACATATCACAGACTTCTCTGGTTCTGAATCATTAGCCCCTCATTACTACCATTAGTATCATTTAAATACAGTTCAGTTACCTTTTCTTGGAGTTCAGAGTTACGTAAGTCCCTTCCAAAGACTCGATTTCTGAAATTCTGAAGTTGAATCAGTTATTGAAATTCAGAGGGTTAATAAAAAACAAAAGACGAGATGCATCCAATCTTTGAAGTGGCTAAAAACTTTAAAACTGGACAAAGGTTTTGAAAGGAATTTAGAAATTACAGGGAGGAATTAAAAATTACATGGAAAGTTAACGTATTTCAAGGGATCAGTTAGTCAATCTCCTCTTTTAAGAACATGGTTGGGGACTACCTCCAGCTCCTTTGAACTCTCATATTATCAGGGGACCAAATCCACAACCATGAAACCAACAGCCATATTCATTGCTCGCTTTATGAATACAAAGTACAGTAAGCAAAGGGTGTCCATCTGCCTTCCAAGCTCATTCTGAAGATGTTTGGCATTAACACTGAAGCTGATGTTCAATGCACCTGTCAAACAATGGGATAAGGTCAAATATTACTTCATCCATTATATTTCTCATAAAAATGTACAGAAAAGTGACTGGTCTCCAAAGTTTATTAAAAATCAAAGAATAGAAAACTTTACATAAAAATATGTCAATTTTAGCTTCCACATAGTTGTCCACACAAAAAATTTAAACATGATTTTTTTAAACCTGTAGCACATAACCACAGTGATAGCCAGGCCAATTTATTTGGTTCACCATGACTGAAGTGTTACATGATACCACTTTTCAAATGAATTTCGCTTTAAAATGGACGCTAGTATAAGACACCAACTAAAGCCTTTGAAGGCTCTTTAATGTAGTTATGCTCAATATTGCTAGTGTGTGAAGACTAAGCAGTACAGGCTCATGTAACAGCCCTTAGATATTATTTATGAATCAGCTCACAATTTTTATTTTTATTTAAAATTGTGATGAATCTGAGCATTAAGACAAACTTTTTGCAAACAGATATGCACTACTCTACTTTGGAATGTTGCCCTCTCTCCCCTCAAAGACCTGTTTTGTTCAACAGATTCAGTAATAACATGAACTACTTCTGCTTCAAAGGCATACAGCGTATTAAAAAGCTTCATGCTTGACACCTCATTTTAATAGTCAGATATCAGTTTTAAAACCACCTGTATCTGTACACAGTATAGATGTCCTGTTAACAGGATTCTTCAGCTTTCTCTGCTAATGGATTTATAGAACTGATCTGTAGTTTTCTGTATAGTTTAAGAACTTTCATTAAAAAAATGGGAAGTCAGAGGGCGTGAGATGTGACCTACTCCCAGGACAACTGTGGTGCTTTAAAAACTCAGGGTTAGGCAGGATGTACATTTTTTCAAAAAGTTAAAGACAGTGTTTGTCATGGCAATACACACTTGCATAGTATACCTGTATGCATCTGTAAATTAAGTGCCAGCCACTCATACTGTGTACAACACCGGGCTGTGCTCTCCTGCAATACATTAAAAGATACTTCTCATAACGCTTAGAGCAGCTGAAGTACTTTTTATATATTTGCTCTTAACAGAACTAATGCATACTGCTATACAGATTCCTTAATGGAATCAACATATTTCCTTTCTCCACATTCCTTAAGCCGGGTACCTCTGTTTAATAACGTTGTTTGAACCCAAACATTAACAGGTTACATTACTAAAATGCATCAAAGCGTGTAGTTCACAGCTTTTTAATTTCACATCAGGACTTGAACCAACCTTCCCCCCTTCCCCAAAAGTTTTCTTTCTGGTACTAAGAACGCTGGATTTGTTGTCTAGTAAAAGGAATAAAATTAAAACTCATTGGTCAGAGCAAGACAACTGATAGAGGCCAGACAATGAGCTAAAAAACATAGGGTCGAAATGCTTTGGAGCGTAATACCTTCTTAAAACCATAAGCCAAATCGCACTTTCATTGTGAATCGAGAAGCCTCAAATATTACCAAATGTCATGTTTGTAACACTGCTCAGACAACCTGCCAAAACTATGAACCCAACTTAGATAATGCAACCTGGGAAAGGATCTGTAAATTAAAAAACCTCTTCCCCTTAAATATAACTTATGTGACAATATGAAATTAAATTAAAAATTCCAAGTTATTGCACAAATTATACCTCCAATATTTACAGAGCAAAAAATTCTGAACTTTGAAACAAACAGGAGAGCAGCAAATTTATTTTTATGAATTCCCAACTTGATTTGCTGCAAAGAAAAAAAAAAAATCCAAGGGGCTGAAGTTTCCTTCACTTCCAAAATAAAAGAAAACAGAACCCACAAAGGAACAGATGTAGCCACAGCAAAAAAAGCCACAGCATTTGTAAATGTCCTTGCAGTTCCATTGTCAGAGCTGCTTCGGCACTGTATGAACCATTGTGGGAAGGCAGAAAAACAAACTTCCACATTTAATAAGGCTTCACAGATAAGCACAACTACTTCTTGAAGATGGACTGAACCACCACACAAAGAAACATGCAAAGAAGTCAGCTGCAGATATTTGGCAACACCAATAAAACGATGTGCTGGACGCTGGTCTCCATCCCCCAAGTCGAGTGGCACTCGCTCAGTTTGTCTGAACAGGGAAGGTCATTTTGGCATCTGCCATTATCTGCTCAGACTAATAGGCAAACTGTCTCTGTGTTTTTTTCTTCTCCATATATTACGATTGTATTGGTGGTGTCCTCTGTTACCAACTGGTTGCCTCATGCCTCCATTGCTGACTGGGCTGTAGCTGTTGCCTTGATTATGAGTTCCTTTCATAGAAAACTTCATTCCACTGTGCTGCTAAAAAAAAAAAAAAAAAAAAAAAAAAAAAAGATTCACTCAGTTTAGACATATAAACAAATGAAACAAACACATCAAACACATATCAGTAGTATTTCCTCAACATATATCAGTTATTCCCACTGAATGTTGCTTGACACAACTGATCTTTCCATGCTTGTCTATTCTTAGCTACTCAAGTCCAATGGCACTAACAGTTTAAGTGTTTTCTGAAGTAAATGTCCTGCAAATGAAGATGTATATTTAAAAGCATCCTCAAAAGTATTTTATCTCAGTATTAAATATGCTTACTATGCATCACCCTTATAAAAACAAAGGCCTTCCATATTAAACACTAATTGTAACAGTCATGTCTATTTTAAAGATCCTTAGCAAGAGCATGACCAAGTGAAAAATCCAATAAGACTTTCAGGAACATTATCATTAAGGAACGCAGGAACATGATCATATGAGCTGATGCAGACAAAGGACAAGTTCATTCTGCCAGTAATCTTACTGAGCTACAGGTAAATTAGCTATAGCTTGTAAACATCTGGGCCTATTCTGACAAATCTTACCGGTCTGATCCATACACTACAACCAGACCAAGGCAAAACAATGATCATCAGTATAGCATGACACTTTTTCTTTGGGAGAATGTGGGAAATTGGGAGAAAACTAACTTGGAACAACAACTGCTGAAAATGTTTAATAGCATACATCTACCAAACCATAAGGTACTACGGTTGTCCCTGTCACTTAGCACCACAGTAAGTTGTGTTAGTATTTGTGTACTTAAGATAGGTACAAGAGTTTCAAAAGATGAAATTGAAACAGACTTTCCAAACACTTGCAACTTCAATGCAAGCAACTTTTTCTGATGCCTGAAGGAAATAAAGACAATTGACTACTTTTAACAAAAGCTAATAAACCACTTCAGGTAGACAAAATGGTGTAACAGGGACACCACAAAGCTAACACGAGGGAACTGCTCAAAATACTAAGTATACTTTATTAACTCACATTTCCAAACTAGTCTGGAGTAGAAAGAGAAATTATGAAAACAACAAACCATCATTAAAACTATTTAAGGGATAGTGCCATGCACGGCTTTTTACTGTCAAAGCATAGCTAGAAGAGACACTGAGCATCCAGAAAAAAAGCCAGTGAAGACTAGTATTGGGAAATAACTGCAGTTAACTGCAGGGCAATAAAAAAACTTTTTTCATTTGTAGGAAGTGCCCTGTGGTGACCTACCTTATCAGCCTCCAATATGCAACTTCTAAATCTCCCAAGACAGACATGCTAAGTGCTTTCCTCAGGCTAGCAACGGTAAAATAATCAAGGATGAAAAGGAAAAGAGATTAAAGAGGAGAATCCTTCATTCTCAGGAGGCAAAATTACTCCAAACTTATTTATTGAAGTATGTTGCCAAAATACCTACCAAAAGCTATTTATCAAAGTCAGCAAAAAGAGACTAAAAAAAAATATTTTATTTTTGGCAAGTGGTCCTTCAAGCTAACACCATTTTTCACATTCTTGTGCAGCGAAATTTTCTAATTCAATGTGTACATCTATCAATTATATAAGCAGACAGTCAAGCACCTACAAATAAGTATCAAGTAATTCACTATGATTAAATGAGGCCAAATACTAAAAATGATCCTACTACAGTCAAAACACTAAGAACAGCCAGTACTCATCAGTTATTCTTGACTATACGATGAAAAAGAGACATAACTTTAGCTTTGCTATTGTAAAACCAGTATAAAACTGAGTAAAGCAGATACAGAACCTAAGCAAGCCTATCATCTTCAGCTGGAAATGAACAAACTGGCACCTTAATCCTCAATTTGAGTGTTCAGCAAAAAAAATTACTGGGGTGTCTTGGCAGACAATGCTTCACTCAAATCACATCAGCCAACCACCACTGCAAATACGATGATTAATCCCTATCTGCCTGTATCCTAAAAAGAAGTTATATCCTTGGTTTGTTCAAGAGGTAATCAAATTTCCAAATAATTGCTACTAAGCTAGCCAGAAAGCCATCTCTAGCTTTTCGTAGAACACTTCAAGCATCTTTTTAAGAGCAGAATCTCAGTGTTTAATGGCTCCATCAGTTGGTGCTTAAGAAAGAGACGTAAGAGGTCCCTGAGCCAACTGAGTACAAAGGTGATAAATTTATACCTAGTAGGTCTCGACTAGCTATTGTTCATTATTTTTTTTCCTCATTTGCAAAAGCATAATGTGCATTGTCTTTAATTTGAACCTATTAGCTAGTGATCTTTCAGCTCCTGAAGTAATTCATTTCTTGTCATTATATTTTTTTTTCCATGCTGCTGATGATTAGAGAGATCTTGACCACGTACCTCCTCATTCTCTTCACCAGGCTGAATCATTCATTTTGTAGAGAACCTATTCCATATTTGATCACCCTTGACGTCCCTTCCCTATTCTTCTCCCATTTGTATTATAGCTTTCTTCCAGTGTGAGAGGCAAAGTTGTACTCATTATTCATAATGTGGGGATGCACATGAGTTTTGCTGTGATGTTTTCATTCCCATTCTTTATTCCTAACAATGCCTAAAATCTGGTTTGACACTCAATTCTCAGTAGGAAATCATGAAAGCATTATCAAAGCAGTTTTCTGCAAAAACGACAAGATCTCATCTTTGCAACAAACTATCAGCCCAGGGCATACCACCCTTTACAAAGAGTTAAAACATTTCTCTTTCCTGATGGACCCCTTTGAAAGGTCTCAACTCTTCTCGGTTGGCCCTGCAGGAGCTGAACTCCACTTGCAAGCTTTGCCACACATTATTCATTGCCTATTAGATGTTAGGCAACATAAGACCCAACACAAACAAT
This sequence comes from Aythya ferina, assembly GCF_964211825.1. Classification (NCBI taxonomy): domain Eukaryota; kingdom Metazoa; phylum Chordata; class Aves; order Anseriformes; family Anatidae; genus Aythya; species Aythya ferina. Next base: position 86,940,075 of record NC_140297.1, read on the forward strand.
GAACTCCATTTACTATGAAAACCTGATCTTATTTAGATTATAAAATATAAGACATAAAAGATAAGTTAAACTTATCTAACTAGTTAATTGTTTACAAGAGGACATGCTTCTTTAACTACTCCAGAATCTTCGGTAAAGGAAGTTTAATGTCTTGTGGAAATTCCAAGAGACTGTCTAATCTTATCCACACATTTCTTGATATCCACATGATTAAGACTCCCATAATCACTGAGACATGGCATGTCTAATCACATGATAGCTAAAAAGAGATCCAATAACCAAAACAATAGCCCTGTATCCATGATCTGACAGACAAATATTTACATGTCTTTAGTTTAGATGTTTTGACTTCTTTAGATCTATTTCCCTTGACAGAACATATGACCACTGATTCAACAACTGATAGATTTTGTTTGTTTTTGACAAGCATGCTCTGAACTTGATCTTCTACAAATAAAAGCTGCTAGATGTAGAGGAAAACTTAAGAAACTTGAGTCTAAAACAAGCTGGAGAAAAACCTGTAACAAGTTAAAAAAAAAAAAAAAAAAAGTTTTCCAGATGTTTTAACAGAAATTTAAGATAACTGTGTTCCTAGCCTTTACTCCAAAGGACAGAAAACCAGGGGAAATTGAAAAGCCAGGTAATTATTTGCTAAATAAACTAAACTTTTCATCTTAAATACTGGCAAATTTACTACATGAAACTGATGACAGTCAAAGACTCAATATTCAGTCAGAATTTCTAGCCAGAAGTAAGTCACCTACACTTCAAAAACACGAACTACATAATTAACAAAGCTGCAGTCTGAACAGTTTCTAAACCTTTTTTTTTTGTCTGTTATCTCTAAAATAAGGAGAAAAGGGAGAGAAAGCAATGGAAATGATGTATCAATACTCTTAACTTCAGAAGAAATGACATTATGCATACAGCACTAAATTTGTAAATAAGAGAAAGTTTAGAAAATAAGAAAATAAGTTCAGAAAACCTATTACTATTACATTGTTAATGCTACGAGATTAATGGCCATAATTGAATCTAGTCTGCAGTCGATAGGAATTGTGATCATTCAACTTGCGTATTTCAAAACCGTTTAACACAAAATATTAGTGTGGTATGCCACAGAATTTTAATGCACCCTTAACATTTTAAGTAATGCACCCTTAACATTTTAAGTATTCCCTTAAATACCTAACTATACATCCTCAAAATGTTCAAAGTTCTTTTCAATTTCTCACAGTGTTTCCAAACTTTATTTCAGGCCTATAGCAAAACCCACAACCCTTATTTTGAGGATCTACATCCACTTTCCCATAGCATCTGGAAACACGCTAAAAAGCATTATGATAAAATGTAACAGATGAAATTTAACTCTTATTCTTTATAGAAAACACTGTTTTGCAGAGAAACAATCTAACTGATATTTTAACCATTAAAACCCTACTGGATAAACCAAGTACTAGGCAGTGGTTCATTGACCTCATTACTTTTAAACTAAAAAGGTCACACAATGAGCATACTTGTACCAGCTCTTTGAGCACACTCTCCATCTGCTAAGATTTATGTGGTTTATATTTTTTCAGCTGAAATACAGCAAAAAAAAAAATCTAAACAACTTGTGTGAGAATTGTAATCTGTGCAAATAAGGGCCAAAGCACTCAAATATCAGAGATGCTTCCCCTCCTTCTTGACCCTCCCCCCCCGTTGTTTGGGCCTCCTGGCCAATTTCATCGACATCTGACAAGATCATGAGTCCTAGACAAATTTTTACAAAGCAAGCAAAATCTCATTTCTCTTCCTATTAAAGAAAACAGCATTTATACAACCAGTTCAGAGCAGCAGAAAAAAACTGACATGGAGACTAGAAAGAAGCTCAAACAATAAAAGTTTAATTCTCTCTTATCTCCTAACACCAGAGAACCAAAAGACTCAAAGCCACAAGGGAACAGTTTATATCAGACCTTCATGCTTTATCCTACTTTGTGCATTTGCTCTGCCAGTAGCCTGTAAAAACAAAGGGAAGCTTTCGGTTCTCCTTCCCTTTTAACTTGTTAGGCAACTAATACTCTGGGTAGGTCAAAGATAACCTGGTATTTGAGAGATCAGAAGGCATATTTCCCTGAGTGACTAAGTAAGAGAGTATAGAGCGAAGTTGAATCTGACACACAAAATACAAATACTCTTTGATCTTTTCATGTCAAGTTTCAAAAATTGGAGATGAATCAAAACTACCAGAAGACAGAATTCATACTCCAAGTTTGATATTATTGTGAGATGGCCTGTGTGTTTTTAAGTATTCTTCTTCCCAAGTAAAAGCTGAGAAATCTCACTAAGATTTGTCTTTAAGGTCTAAAATTGCCAGTATTAAGCTAGAAAATCTATTTCAGCAAAAAGGCCCAAAGCACTCTCCAAATGATGAGTTCGTGCCAATATGGCAAATAGGAAAAGTAGAGGAAACTTATATGCAGTGATTACAGTGACATTGGAAGAGAAAGGCATGCTAGGCAAACAAAAACCAGGTAATACTTATATATCATCTTACGGATTCTTTTGGTGGTTGTTTTGTCTGTCTAAATTTATGGAGAACTCCTGTTCCTAGAAACTGCTATCTACCCTGTGTCAAGCACTTGGGAAGCAGCTGCCACTACAGTGGTGAGACTTTCGGTCATATAAGCACGGAGGTTGGAAAGAACCTCTAGAGACCATATAATCCAACTTCTGCTATAAGAAACAGTCTTACAGTAGGTCATCCAGGATCCAGTTGCCTAAACCAGTTTCCATACGTGGAAGGATACGACCACATAAGGACTACCCATGTAAATACATGACAGTCTCAGTTAAAATATTTTGAACTGCCTCTGAAACTATCATAATTGCCAAACAACGTAACCCCATCAACAATTGTTCTAGATAAGAGCAAGCTCTGAAGCAACGCATTTTAGTCAGTGAAGTGCCTGTAAGGCTATTAGTGCTCTTTTACATTGCTTTATATGGCCAAAAAAAATAAAAAATAAAACAAATACATTCTTGTAGAAGTAATTTAGATTGTGGTATTTTAGCACCAGCATTAAGATTTCATTTCCTAGTTGTTCTCTGTCCTCCACAAGTGAGCTAGCAAATGCTAGCTCAATGCTAGAATAAATAGTGCTCTTGGACAGAACACTCTTGGACAGAACAGACACACTGGAAGCCATCGCAGCAGAAGGTGTTCATTACTTTTAGATATAGATTTTTTTTATTTTATTTTATTTTTTTTAAGATACATGTACTTTTGAATCAGAAGACCACTCTTTGGGGGGGCGAAATTAAACTTGAAAAGTTAAGAAGTTCTGAACAACTACGTTTCTTCTGTCTTCATTAGTGACTTTTCAAGTGACCAGCAGCAATCCAAGAAGAATGAACTGCACAGAGCTTGTCATCCCAACATGACATTTCTCCTAATGTGAAGTCACCAATTTTTCTCCCCTCCATTTACCTGGACATGCACACCAATACCTTATCTTCCGCTGATCCCAGTGGACAGCTAGTTAAGATGAGACTATTAAAAGTGATATACTAGTATACAGGATGTTACTGCCTCTCCAGTAACATCAACTGCCAAGAGGAAAGCTATCAATCTAATGGAATTCTATCATGCTCCAGAGAGGTGCAGATGAAAAGCATACATTCATAGTATTCTGTGTAGAATGATTTCAGTTCCCACTTCTGACCGGGCTGGTCACAAACCATCTAAAAACAACACTTCTACTACATAATACAAGCTTTCACTAAATTCAGTGCAGAAAAAAAAAAAATCATCCCATCACTGTAGATAGCAAGAAAATCCTGATTTAGCATGAATCCAAAGGGCACATCCTTGTCAAGCAAAAGTCACAGAAAGTTTCCCAGTTTTAAACATATACACATTGTACATGCTAGTAAAGGACAGCCAAGTAACAGAAAGCCAAATAAAATGCTGTAAAACAGTTGTTTTCCAAGATTCCACATTGCAACTACGGTCCAAAATTCATTCAACACATTGCCTCTTCACAACCAAGTCAACTCAATGCCAATTTGTTTTGTACCAACAACTGCATGCTTAAAAACTGGATCGTGTTCTGATGTAATTTTGATGAAGTTAAGCTCCAAGATACCTCTTCAGAGAAAGAGTTGTTCAGGAAAGAACGAACTAGACTAAGCTTGTATCTTATGTGAAGTTTAGCATAAAACTAGAGAACTATTTTAAACTTCAGAAATTTCAGATTGTACACTCATGTGAATACTCGATTGCAGACGCTAAAATAGCAAAATATGGTTCTATTGGCTTCTCACTAATACAAAAGCAAGTCCTGTTAAAGTAAGCTGTTCCTGCCTAGGTAAGACTCAGCCATCAGAAAGGAAAGGTAAAGGGAGAAAAATGGAGAAAAATCAGATTTATCATTTGGAAGATTAAAACAAAAGGCATGCCTTAACATACAAATGGCAGCTTGCTAGATGATTGAGGATTGCTGAGGGAATAGCCGGGGACAGCATGTGATGAACTGTTTTCAAAGACTGTGCCCCTTCTATATTAACCTGCCTGCAAGGAACCAGTGGAACACAAGCAGTATGCACTGCAGTATGACACTAACCTGGCCTAAATGAAAGAAGGGGATGAAAAAGATTTTTGTAGAGTGCCTAATAGGAAAATGCTTGCGTAGCAGCTATGAAGAATACGGATACTGAACTATATAATATGCCATAACTTGATGCTATTACTGAACACTGAAAAAGCTGTTCAGATGAAATTTCTCATTCATCTGAAGTTCCAATTTTTTCAGCACTGGGTTTAAAAAAAAAGGGGGGGGGGAACCTATATAAAGTAGCAGTTGCCTTTTCTAGAAATAAAAATCAAACTCACAAGCTGAATGAGAAGTATACCCTTAAATCCCAGGCTCCAGGTGTTTTGACCAGCACCACAGAGTCCAGTTAGAAGTCAGCAACTAGTGGTACATCCCAGTTGTTGCTACCAGGGCCAATACTAATTAACAACTTCATTAGTGACCTCAATAATGTGACAGTAACCACCAGCAATTGGAAGGAGTGGCTGATACATAAGAGTGCTGTCGTAAGAAGGGAACTTGCCAAGCTAGAGAAATGGGTTGACAGGAATCTTATGAACTGTAAGTGAAATATTAAACTCTGTCCCCAGGAAGGAATAATTTCATGCACCAGTACACCAGCTGGAAAGCAGCTTGACGTGAAAAGACCAGGGATTCCCAGTAGACATGTTGAACATGAGCCAGCAACATATCCTTGCATCAAGAAAGGTCAACAGCACCCCAGGCTGCATTAGGAAGAGTATGACTGCAAGGCAGAGGTAGGTGATCCTTCCCTTCTACTCTGCACTGGTGAGACCATACCTGGAATGCTCTGTACAGGTCTGGGTTCCCCAGTATAACATAGATGTGGACATACTGAAGTGAGTTCAGTCGAAGTCCATGAAGATAAGACACTGAAACATTTGTAATACGTGGAAAGGACAAAAGAGCTGGGTTATTTAGCCTCAGGAAGAGCTCAGGGCAGGAGGGATCTTACAGATGAGCCTAAACAGCTAATGAGGGGCTGTAAAGTAGATGAAGCAACACTGCTCTCAGCAGAAGTGCCCAGTAAAAAGTACAAGGAACAGTGGGCTTGAGCAGAAACACAGGACATACCACATAAATTTAAGATTAAACTTGTTAAATGCAAGCATGATCAAACACTGGAACAAGTTGCCTGGAGGGGACCCGAGGAGTTGCCTGTGGAGTCCTCATCCTTGGAGATATTCAAAACCTGACTGGACAACACCCTAAGCAACCTGCTCTTTGATCAGGAGTATTGGTCTAGAGGACTTCAACGTCCCTTTCAGCCTCAACTATTCTGTTATTTCTCAAATACTTGAGAGATCTCAAAACTGAAACAGATACATCTTGTGTCACGTCCCCTCCCTAAAAGTGCTTGAGGCCCAGCTGGATGGGGCTTTGGGCAACCTTATCTAGTAGAAGGTGTCCCTGCCCATGGCAGATGGATTAGAACTAAATGATCTTTAAGGTCCCTTCCAATTCAAACCATTCTATGACTATGACCAAAATGTCAAGGCAGTTGTGAATCAGATCAAAAAACAAGGTTATTAAATTAAAAATGTCTTGGTCCTACAATCTCACAAACTGCAGCAGGAGGATTGAGATCATGCAAAGACCTGATCAAAACTCATGTCTAAAAGTAACTCATTTCCTTATCACAGACAATGTACTACCCACAGCTTGCATTAAAAGGCCATGAGGCACCTGTGACTAGTAGTTTTAATAATCAAAAATGAGAGAGTACTTTCCCATAGACAAAAGCACCAAGACTGTCAGGAAAAATTGAGGACTTTTCTTATCTTTGCACTATAATGGATGTGTTAGCTACAACACCAGTTAGATAGCACACAGTATCTCTGCACATTTAAACACATTTAATATTTGGGTAGAATTCTTGGACACATGCCTACTTTTTTGTTGTTGTTTTCCCCTTAAAACATATTACAAAAAGTTACAGGTACAGTCAGATCTGTTCTAGCCATTCAAAATCAAGGCCACTAACCACACCTAGACAAGTCAGAAATATTTCTTCAGATTCAAACACTAGCTTACAGATGTACCACCTATGAGAAGCTTCTGTTTTAAAAACAGGAGGTTAAACAGCCTAGAGATCTGTATATCCCTCTAGTTTAGGCACCATGAGTCTCAAATACAACTTAAAGAGAGAGATCTAACACTCCAATCAACATTCCTAGGTGTCAGTGAGCTGTGGAAGGGCTCCAAAAATCTCAAACACAAACATTTCCCACCCAGCCTTCTTCCCGCGCTTCTGACATGGCTGATAAGTTTCATGGTTACAAGAGATTTAGCACATGCTATATGAAGAGTATCTTCAGAGGTTTTTAGACTGTCAGCACAGCACAAATGATCTACACTTCTGACTGGATCACTTCCTCAAGAAAAAGTTGCTCCATTTCGTTGGCTCATACCTGATTACTGGCGGCCATTATCAAGGTTCTCGTAGGCGCAGATTGGGGTTTACCACTTGGCATAGGCAATACGGGTGGTAAACTGGCCATAAGTTGAGTCGGTGCTTGCAGACTGAACTGGTAAACATTAGGAGCTGTGCAAGGTGGTGTATCAGAATCCTTTTGGCAGAGAAAAAGGGGAAAAGAAAAGCAACTTTACAGAAAGTACAGCATATACAGACTATGCATGTGAAAATGCAGCCAAATATCAACTCATGTGAATACTGTAAAGTTTAAGGTATTTTTCAGTGGTAAAAAATAAAATACAAGCCAGCACTATGTTTATTTTACACATCTAGCAAAAGTTTAATTGAGCCTGCATCAAGGAGACAATGTCAACAGGTCTATCACAATCATAGATCAGTTCCAGTCAGCTCAAACTAAAGCCAAATAAAATCTCTTCAACCAAATTAGAATTAAAAGGTGGGAACTAAGGCTGGAGAAAAATGTAATAAGAACAGTGACACTGGTAGTGGTATGATGACTACAATTTCAGCTGTCATGACAGAACGAGTCCTCTGAACAGCGTTCTGAGTTGTACTTATCCATACAGCAAATTACTCACTGTGATTGTTATAGCCTCCCATTCTACCCAGCAACAGCAAAGTTAAGGCTCCACCTACCAAGAAACAAGGAAATGATGGTCTGCTGGTCAAGACTAGTATGTAAGCACCAGTTACCCACTCAACTGCTAGTTAGGACTTCTGTTCTCATCACTTTTCTTTCAAAGTCTGCATAACTGGGGGGGGGAGGTAAGGACTACAAGACTGATGTAGGATTATGGAAAGAAATATTATAATGGAAACTTATTACTGATTTTCTTAATCAACTTCCTGCCTGCCTGGCCAACAGCAACTACACGTGCTTCGTACGCAGAGTCATGCTGATGTTAACATTATGTGTCTGGAGCGCTCAACACCCATAAGCGAGGAGCTAAGCACAAATCTCGGAGTTTTCATATTTCAGTAGTTCCTGTAAACACCAAACTGACCATCTCAATTCTTAAGTGACCAATTATGTCTTAAATTGAGAAACCTGAAGACTACAGCCTTTTAATACAACTCTGAACACAGACCACGTAAAGATGTTTTTAAACCTTAACACGGTTGTAATAAAAAGGTACATTTCCCTACCTTTTACTGCTGCTTTTTACTTTCTTCCCTCCTTAACTCCAAAGTATTCTGAGCTTGAAAATAATGGAAAGACTCACCTCTTAGCAAGAGACACTTGACTCATTAGCAGTTTAGGAGTTACCAAATTAAAAGACATTATTGGCTCTGAACATCAAGGACGATGAACTGATCATCAATTTGATGTTAAGTGATTACTGAAATGTTCTACTTCTGTTCCTCCAACAATTGATTGCTTGGAAGCAAGAACTCTTCACTTAAAACCAAGCAAACATTAAATAGATGTCCATTACTAATACTTGCCCTCCTATGGCTTTGCAAATGAGATTCTTTAGTTAAGAGAACAGACTGTCTAGGAAACCATTTTAAACAACATGAACAAAAAATATTTTAATGTTCTTTCTTGGGGAAAAACACAAGATCATTTAAGACACACTGATTTTTGTGAATACTAAGTAGTTGAAACAACAAATTACTAGAAAGCAAAATTTACATCCTAACTGAATTCCCACAATAGAAACAGCCCCTGGTAGTAGTATCAGCTATTAGAACAATCACTTCTTCATTGGTCCACATAAAGCTGTGCTGTCTAAAAACTTAAGCTGTAGAAAGAAAGGCAGAAAGGATCTCTCTCCCAAGCTCAACTGGTGGTAAAAGCCACTGCATGACTTTGTGAAGTGATTTGATATTTGCGTCATGAATGCACTGAAAAGACAGACCATACAGGTAATAACAATCTGGGCAGAAACTTAATTCTTATTTAAGAGAACAGATGTTTACCATTCAGTATGTTCACAGCAGGCAACTACATCCTCTCACAGTATTCAAAATATTTAGTTTAGTTGTACATGCAAAGCAAAGTGTCTGTAAGAGCTGGCAATATTTTGCCCTCATCCTACAGAAGATTAACCAGACTAAGGTCTCTACAAAGAAGAAGTTTATCATGTAATTAGTTAAGAATGTTTTCAGAATTAGGTACAGGGACAAAAACTTAAGATTTCTACACTGATTTTTTTTTTATACCTTACTTGTCAGGAAGCTATTAAAAAGTTTACAAAATGAGGGAAAAGAGGGATAGTCATGTTTGATTAAGTTCTGAGAATATGCATAGTAGCCATTAATGAACAAATAGGGGGGGCAATGGATCTTATTGTCTGTCCAAGTCAATGCATTAGCTTCTATGACGCAACCTTTGCAAAACTGACCAAGCAGCAGTTTCACTCTCTCCAAAGAGCCTCCTCTATCTTTCGCTTAGATGCCATTAGGCCCTTGGAAGAATCACAAATCTTTTAAATGGGAAATGTCCCATATGGGCAGTTTTCTGTCCAGCAAGAAGTTCTCCAGCATGGAAGTAGCAACAGATAAGAGTCACACGGTTTAACTGGGACTACATAAGCTTTGGTACAAGGCAGCTTGTGCTGCTTTCTTATCGTTTTGTAACAGGTATATTCTTCTGCCTAAGTGTTGTTTACTGAGACATATCCCATTCACCTAGACCATATTCCTATTTTAGGTCATCTTAGATATCTAAAAGAATTACTACAGGAATCCAACAAGCCAACTTACCAGCATCAAAATCCTTTTCTAAAGTAGAGCGTTACCTTTCTTCCTCAAAGACTAACCTTCATGATCAAAACTGATTTTCACATTCATCACCAACACTAAGGGATCAGTGGTCTTCTGGACAGAACTCTTCAGTGTAATGCACAATCCCAAAGCATTATGCAAGCTCAGAAACCTAGAAATAAACACTCAACAATTCAGATTCACTTTGGGAAGACAAGAGCTCTGAACCTTGCCAGCATAATGGCTACAGAGATGACACTAAAAATATGGATGTAAAATAAAGGGATAAGCTCCCTCTATATTGCTTTTACCAAATTATATAGGGATGAAGCTACAATGGCTGTACTAAGAGTCCAGATAAGTTCTTGATCTCCTGAATATTACTACGAATGCCAATCAGATCCCCTCATCCTGTAAAGAAAATACCTAAAAAGATGCTTCTGGAAACACAAAATGCCAGGGAAGTCTCTGGAACTTCAGTGGGATGTTTTCATTAAAAAAAAAAAAAAAAAAAAAAAAAAAAAAAACTCTGCAAATAAATTTCATCTTCTTAAGAACACAGTATCCAGAAGGAAGATTTCTACTATTCATAGTCTTGATTAATGAGGACTCTTCAATTTACCTCACTGTTGGTAAAAAGATAAAGTATAGAAGAGTCCTGGAATTGAAGAGTCTTGGAATTGCAAATGTTACTGATGAACTCACATTTAAACACAACTTGCTCGAGTAACACAATCCCCAGCTTTTTGTCTAGACAGAACCTGTGATATGTGAAGCTTTTGGCTTACTTGTAGAATCTGAAGAATTTTCTGGTTGTCTTCAATTTAGATTGGGCTTTGAGCAGCATGGTCTAGTGGAAGGTCTCCCTGCCCATGGCAGGGTAGGTAAAACTTGATGATCTTTAAGGTCATTTTCTATCCAAAGCATTCTATGACTATAAGGAACATACTGAAGATGAAGAACTGAAGCAAACTTACAAAGCAAAAATGCCAAGCTTCTTTTCCTGACAACAGGAGAGAACGATTTTTCCTGACAACAGGAGAGAATGCAGCTCCCCTTTTAATGGCCCAGGACTTCATTAGCACGAGAATATTTACTTTCCAGAAGTCCCTTACTAACTAGGTCTTGCCATAAGAGCTTATTTAAATTCTGTTTATAGCTCAAGGCTTAAGATACGAGGTAAAGTTTATAGGTACCTCCATCCATCAGCGTAATAGTTTTTCCTCTAATTTCACGTGCATTAAATTATACTCAAAAATATCATTTCCATGATTCTAAGCACATGAAAAAGTAAAGCTTTCTGCTTTGTTTCATGATACAGTCTGTCAACTCAAACTTCCCAACAGCTACTATTTTAGAAACTTCAGATTTCCAAGATTTCTTTAAAGTTGCCATGGCCAAACAAGATTTGTGTGGGGGGTTGTTTTTGTTTTTTAATTGCCCAGAGTTAGAAGTCTGTAGCTATCCTAGAAGTCAACATTCAGAAATCAAAAGCGTAACAGAAGAATGCAAGTTTCTTGCTACTGTGAGAGATTCGGGTCGTCCCCTCTACACATCTGAGAACGAACTACAAAGATCTTGGCAAAGATGTTCTTATGGCTCCCACTCTCCAACCTTCTCCCAGCAGTTAAATTTCTTTTCTTTCCCACAACATTCAGGAGCTGGAAGCTATGAGAACAATTGCTAGTTCAGTAAAAATTGATCCATCTTTGAAAATAAAGGAACTGAAAGTGAGAGAATAGTTTACACTATACAGATTTTTCCACATGCTCCTCTCAATGTGCAGTTTTAACAGTACAGCTGAAGTGATTTAATAGGTAACTGCTGTCATTCTTACTTCTTTCACCTCTTCTTTTGTCATTGCTTTCTCCATTGTATCTGCATTAGTATCTGACATTATGAGCCAATTCAGAGGTGAGCCACAGAAACAGCAATCTCTTTTTTCAAGCTTTACCTTCTGAATCATTTCACCAGAAGGTTAGGTGAACACCAGTGGAAGAAAATAGGAGCAGCTACTGAAAGGGATCAGCCCTAGCAAGAACATCTCATTGCTGAGCCACTCTGCTAATTAAACACTACACTCCTTAGAGCAGAAAGTAACACCAGAAAAATTCAGACATTTCACATAAGTTCAGGCAACAGAAGCAAAACCTCAGTGCACACTCTTTGCTTGAATGGTTTTAGCCCAGCATACTTAACTCTGCTTGACAAACCCACATACTTCCACTAAGGTGATTTCATGGATTTTACACCCCCATCCCATTTCTTTCACGCCAGCTTGCGCCATTTCCCTTTTTGGTAGGTGGAGCCATAACTTTAGTAAACTGGTATAATAAAGTAGAATGGAGATTAACAAAATTTCTATGTCTACAGCAGGTCACAGGAGAGTGGATTTGCATCAATGAAGTCACACCATTTCCATTTGCCAGCCTATAAACAGTACAAAGCAGCCTCCAGTAAGATGCAATCAGTCGATTTTTCTGCCTTCAATTATACTGCATTGCAGAAGCAAAATACTTTGGTCATGCTAACAAGAGTGGAAAAAAGTGAAAGAATAAATACACAACACAAGCAAACTGGAAAATATGCATCCTCCAAAACCATTAGTGTTTGTTTTACAGACAGACAACTAAGAAGTTAAGCTCATTAGCATCTTGAAGATTAAATACAAGCACAGTGCCCCTTTAACCTCACCACATTATCTTCTGCCAGGTCTGACTGTCAACTTACTCCTTGTTTTTATCAGTATTTGCTGTATTTCAAATAAACCATCTTAAACACAATATCCCAGAAACACTTTCTTTAAAGCTTCCTTTATTGCCCCTAATACTTCCATTTCACAGGCTTTCAGTTGGTCTGTACTGTTCGGAGTACAGTAATATTTCACATTTTGCACGTTTTTCAAGCTAGGCATTAAGTTATAAGACTTGTTAATGCAAGTTGAACATAGCATATTAAAATACAAATATTCAATTTAGGTTTTCTTCCATCCTAAATGGCTTTGGCACCTTTTTCAGGTGAACTAATATTAGAATATGGCAAGAATACAATTAGCCCACGGCATCAAAAAGTAGTCTGAGGGTTGGTTGTTTTTTGTTTGTTTTTTGTTTTGTTTTGTTTTTTAATTAATGAAGTTATGCACTTCCCTTTCCTTACCTCGCTGACATCATAGCAGTAAAATCCAATTTTACTTGCCAATTCACACATTCCCTCTGCACCCTGTGTTGCTTAGAGTAAATTAAATAACTTTATAATTGTGTTCAAAACTGTGTTTCCTACAGCATTGCACAAGTTTAGTCTTACTACGTATATCCATTTGAAGTAAAGGCTGTTTAAGCAACTGAGACAGAAGAACTGAAGGAGAGCACCAGACAGTATAAAACAGCACATAAGACTATGGATTAAGAAAACCAAAACAAGGTATGGGACAATATGATGAAAAGGGAAAATAAACAGGCAAGAGCAGCACTGGAAAATTTTTTTCCTCTCTGATCTAGAAGCTAGCAGAAGCCTGCACGGCAAAAACAGGGAAAAGAGTAGTTTTAAGGGATTTAGGAGGGAAGGGGGGCAGACACTGTTGAAGGTTGCTTTATTTGGAAACTAAAATCTTTCTTGAAAGACTGAAGATTGAGTTGCCTACTTCTTAAGAGGTCTTGCCACCATTAATTTGTTCAGGAAGGAGAAAGGACATTAAGATAAGACATGCATTCTACCACAGGATGGTCAACTACGCATACACATTTGAATGGTTGTTTCAGTTAGGGCATGGGAATATTCACAGAAGAAGAAAGGTAGAATAAATATGTTTGTGCAGCTCCTGCTCTTAGACTGAGAACTTTTTTAGGCCACCCCCTCCTGCCCACACATTTTGAATTGGAACTCTACAAATTTAATCCTAGCTGTTAAACAGATTTTCCAAGGCTCCAAGAAGAGCTGTCACAGTAGCTGTTTTGAAGTGTCATCAGTGTCTATCCCTCTCCTGCAGATAAGCACATACCTTACACCTGCAAAATTAATCCCTTTCAAAAAGCAAGATTTATCAGGACAGAATGTCATGTTTTTTCCCACCTCTGTCTGAAGAGTGAAAGACAACAGCTCCTGTCAATAAGCTGAAATTCACAGCCCTTGACTAATAGAAGAAAGAGGAAATGGTGATGCTTCATTAAACAAAAAAAGCCACGAACACTGCACAGCAAGTGACTGCTCCAAAGTCAGCGTGCATCTTGTATGCACTGAGCGGAATGAGAGCAGTAACGAGTATCAGTCTTATCAGTCATTTACATACTATTCTCAGAACTGTATCTGATCAGTACTGAATACTTAATACTTGAAGACAGTGAAAAGACACGCTCCACAAAACAGTTAAGGAATTGGTTGGCGTATCCCCTGCCAGGGGCAGAACACTGGGCAGATCAAGCAGTGACAATCTGACAGAATGTTATTATAAAGCCTGAACAGCAACTGTTAAAGCTAACATTTCAGGAACAGTATGAAAGAACATACGTAAAAGCTCAGAAAGTTAAACAGACTACACAGGTACCTTGTTCACTGGAACTTCCACTATCTTGGCATGATTGGATGGTCTTGAGAAGTCCAAATTCTTCATGAAAGAATCTTGTCATAGAAGCCCAAAAAGTACCACCAGAAACACTCTGTGGTAAGGTGTGTGAGATTTCTGGGATCCAAACTTCTAACCAAACTTTGAGATTGTACTGGACTGGATCTGAGGTTGGGTGGCCATTAGACATCAAGAACAGCTTTAAAACTTTTTTTTAAACCTGTGATCAGTTGCATCAGTTACTGATGTGCAGTTACCACTGTCGCACTAAATGCTAAGCTTTATTTGGCACAACAGCATCAAAACTGCAGAGCATATTTAACACCAGGTTATATCAGCCTAAAATGAGACTGGAGAAACATACCTCTATTTTTACTTGGCAGAGACATGTTGATCAGGCAGACATTCTCCAGCATAACTCTAGAATTTCCCTCAGCTAATAAAAGGAGGCTCTCCACAACGCTGACCTGGATTTCCAGTTGCAGTTTCAGAGTGCACATCCAGAACAAAAAAAGCACCCAGGAAAAAGTAAACTTCATTTTCAAGAAGAATTTGGTTACTGTTGAGGTTCTCAGACCAATATCTGCAACTAGCTAGAACTAGCAGAGAGGCAAACACAAACATAGCTCACTTTATCAGGTTTCAGGTTCCCATAGCAGTCACTAACTCAGTAAGAAAGTTAAAGTAAGACTTCCTGATGCCAGATGCTTATTTTATATTGCGGAGCAGATTGACTTGTGCTCCCGTAGAGAAGAGGCTCACACTTTATGCTGTCTTTAATGGCAAAGATATTTATAAAGCATCTTCAAAAGGAAAATCTATGTACAACCAGCAGAATTATTCACTTCAACATTGGTTGGGAATGTGTAGTATTTTGAAACTTACCTGTGGGCAAGAGTAAGAGTGGAATACATGCTGCCTTTTTACCAGGGCAGCCTATTGCATTTTAAATACCTGCACAGCAGAATCCTTCATTCAGGAAAAGACATACTGCACAGATCAGTTTGATAATTGAGAGAAGCCAAAAAAAACATGCAGCTGAATATGTTCTGATAAACAGATTCTTTGTGTTCATAGGTTCATTGCCAGTGTTCCTCATTTTGCTCCTGCTCAGTTTGTTAATATTTACACTGTACACAGAGCTGAGATAATAGAATGGGAACTTCTGTACTATTTTTCACTGAAGTATATTAGGAGTGTCAGTGAGAGTTAGAGGTCTGTATTGACATGTGTAGTATGACAAATCCATAAACTGAACAGCTATCTCTGATAGCAAGAGGGATATCAGAAGTCATATTTCACTACTAAGCAGACTTGCATCTGAAATTCACTACATCTTATGAAAGCTTTTTCTTTAAATGACAGATTTCACTGTTTGCTAGGACTTTTATGAAAGACAAAGCAACTAGAATTTCATCAGCCAGACATTGCTAGCCTAAGGCATTTTGTAAGTAGCTTTTTCTTCCTTAGAAAATCCATAAAAGATTACTTTTGGAAAAAAAAAATATATATATATGGTTTAGTCTCATTAGGTCCTGTTCTGAGTTTTGGGCCTTGTAGACTAGCAAGCTAGTCCTGGACCTGCAGAGATAAAAGGAATCATCTTTCTGAATTTGAGAGAGGAAATGCATATACATCTACAATATACACAAAGAGAAAGCTGTCCTTGAAGGAGGCAGTTCTCACATTTCTCAATGGTACATAAGCTCTTATCTGAGAGAGGTTATTATCAGTATGGTTCTATCAGAATGGTTCCTGAAGGAAGGAAAACAGCAGAAGGAACAGAAAGAAGCCTGGGTAGTAGCTTTAAGCTTTTATATCCCTACACTTGGTGAATACGTACAAAATTAGAGGCTAATTTCTAAATGTTAACTCTGATCTACACTAATCCAGCCTCTAGAAAAAAAACTGCTCCTTTTTATTAGCCTAATATTGTTCTGCTGCTGAAACAAATCTATAACCCATGTTATCTCAAGTGCCCATAAGACACCAGAAGCTCTGACTATTCAGCTGCTGAACTGTATTTATGGAGTAAGGCAAAGTCTGTAATGCTGCCAAAACTTCAGTGAAGCAAATCCTTAAATGCCATACACCATATGGTAATACAATCAATAGCTGTAGATAACATGAGCTACAATTTTTAATAAAAAATTCTAGGGTCTATACTAGCAATACTACATGATTTGATAACCTTTGAACACTTGACATACACTACCAATACCCGTTCCAGGACATATTGATGAGTATATGCAAGGTCTCTAGACTTACGGTCAGCGTATAGAGGAATGTGATAGCTGCAGAACACAACTGCCTCTGTGCTAGAGTGGATGGCTGGAGTATTTGACTTTCATTAGAAGATGAAGTACAGAGAGAGGCAGTCTTACCCAGTAACGCCACAAATAGCCAAGTTTACTTCCTCTTCCTCAACACACAAAAGGAGTTGACCTCTATAATATTGTCAGACAGGTCCCAGCAAGATCAAGGTGCAGCTGGCCACTATAACCAATCAACTCTCACAGTAGAGAACAAAGCAAATAGACTTAAGTCCTTCTAATTTGATGTCTAGTCTCTTATAGTTGATAAACATTAAGTTAGCCTGCAGTCATGCAAAATACATCTCCAGAAACCACTTCTTGAGGCAGACTGTACTTAAGGGAATAACAACATCATAGGGATGGTTATCTTGCTACTGAAATAAAATCTTAATTTTGGGGAAGAGATTAAAATGTCAGTCTAGTATCTCCTTATCTCCTGCACTTGGTTTACAATCTGCATCTTCTCAGTCTTCAACATCAAACTTAAAAGTATTTAACTTTAAATGAATACAGAAACATCCCTGAAGAACAATTCTCCACAAGATCAGATCTAACACCACACATACCTTTAACAGTGATGCACAATATTCCCTCATTCTGAAACTAGTACCAAAATTCACTGCATCATACCTATTTACAGCACACACCAGAAGTCTTAGCACAAATGTTATTTTCACACATGCTAGATGTTTCTTTGCTGGAACTTGGGCATAGAACTATACCAGATCACTCAACAGAGCCTCCTCAACTCCAGCAGAACAGGTTTCTCTTCCTGAATTAGGTACCGTTTAGAAACTGCTCAACCAGAACTCGTTCATCCTCACATACTTGAGTAGGACAGACTCATCAGTTACTTGTCAGAAACCTGCCATTCCACTGCAAACTAAGATAATGTGCTGGTAGTCTAAAGGTCATAATACTAATAAATGACCAGGGCTTAAAATAGGAACTGTCACAAGCACACAAACATAAGGCTATTTTTCTAAAAAGAGTTGCACTTACATTTACTTCTGGTACACCTAAAGGGAAAGTCTTAACTGTTCACTCCCCCCTAGTTAGGTTTAGAGTGCAAAATATTAAGCAAATATTTGCATTTTCTCATAAAACTTATCTTACAGCAGTATCTTCTTCACTGACATACTCAAACCAGGAGCATGGCTAACACTATCACTGCCCAGCATCATCCTGTTGTTTTTTTCTTTTTTTTTTTTTCTTTTTTTTTTTCTTTTTTTTCTTTTTTTTTTTCCCCCCCATTTGTCAGATTCTGCAGCTTATGCATTTACCATATTTACTGGAGGTAGAAAAGACAATTCAACACAGAAAGTTCAGGAATGTTAAGGAATTACAGAAAGTAACCAGAATATACAGTGAATGCATTTGTCCCTCAGAAGTTTCTTCACTGAATACAGTTCCCAACTTGTAATTCCACGTTTGACCAGTTTTTGAAATCAGTCAAAAAAAAAGTACTTGGACCTCTCTTGGCATCATCTACAGTTACTGCTGTACTTAACTGTCTATCACGTCTTCTTCCAATCAACACCTGTACCTAACACAAAGTCATCCAGTTGATTTATGAGTACCTCGTGCAATGCACGTTTGCACTTTATAATCTCTACAGCCCAACTTTGTTGATTTAAATCCATACAAAAGAAAACACCCGACAGCCTTAAGACTCTAGGAACATACCTAGACTACTGTCCATCTTCTCTTTCAGAAAATTATTATAAGCCTAGCAGTCACTTAAACTGCACGTTCCAACAAGGAAGCTGGTATCAAAACTTTCCATATTAGGGCCTCCTACTACTAAAGCATGAACTGAATGCTTGGCTGAAAACACTATGGAATATTATTCACCTTCGCAGCAAGATATGGCGGTCATATGTTCAATCTGAGGTGTGGGAAGAAAGGACTGGAAATTGTTAATGAGATTTTTCTTGATAGGAAGATTTATGAAGAGATTATTATTCCGCTTAATTAGCTACTGTTAACCTGGTGATTTATATCTTATTACATCCAAGTACTACCACAAAGGGTACCGAAGGTTTAGGATGGAATTAAGACATTTCATTTAATGAAAAATATTTCATTTCAGTAATTTTTCTGAGCAGAGGAAGTTATTAATTTGCTACAGTAGCTTAGGGACAGTATCATTAACTGTTGTTGTTTTAGTTGAGGTTTTGAATGGCATGATAATATCTGCTTAATAGTTTAACAAATTAAAAAAAAACTTACAATGTCACTGCCAGAGAGCGATGATACAGAAGACGCAGATGAGCCAGAGGATAACTGTTGTGTATTAGCTAGCGACAAAGCCAAGCGTTGGTTGTAAGATGGTTCAGAGTCTCTGTTCTGTTGCTGTTCTCCATTGCACGGAGCTATCTGGTCTCTTATTTTCAACCTATTATCTGTTGACAGAAAACATAAGCATCAATCAAAACCACAGAATACAACACATGAACCCTGAAGTCTAAACTTCCATTTAACAAGCCAACAAACTGAAGAACAGCCTCAGAAAATGTCTTGGATTAGAAAGTTACAAATCCCTTTTATTTTTTCCTTACATACCTGAAATAGCAATTAATTTCTAGGCATGGGTATTTTGAATTGCACCAAATGCAAGAAAAAATGATTTAGTTGGTTTCAAAGATTTCTGCTATACCTACCAAGTTCAGGTGATAAATTAATTTTGCTCCCCCACTTCTTTTTAATCCAGGCCCTGTAGTCAATCACTTCTTGGGTCACTTTGATGATTCTACCTAATGTGCTAAAAAAATTTTTAAATTAAGTATTAAAGACTGTTGGTTACATACTTGCAAGCATTTCAAAAAGCAATAAAATTACATTAAATCAGTTTAAGATATTCCTAACCAAAGAATTTTTGAAGTTTCGTTTTCTTAGATCACCATTTGGGCCTCTGAAGAATCACACTTTTAAACAAGAATATTACTCATCTTCCACCCTACTAACATGCAAGCACTGAAACAGGTACGATTTTTACTCTTTCTAAATGGAAAGCATCTTAATTATCAAGAATATACATGCAGATAATAGTGTATTTGATAAAAGCAATTTACATGTTCTTGCATTTCTCCAAACAAGAAGTATTTTATCACTGAATCTCAATTGGATGTTTTTGGATACACTGAAGACACTGATATCCCAGCCCCCTCAAATGATCATCACACTGAATAGAAAGACTCTCAGTAGTCCTTCTGTACAGATTTACAAGACATCTTCAAAGATCCACACAATTATAAAGGAAGTACCATGGATCGTGAGGTAGTGGAAACAAGACACTGGCTCCAAAACCCAAATAAGTTAGAATTTAAGGAAATTCTCAAAGGTACCTGGTTCGGAGAAAAAGCTGACCTGGTCCTATTACCCTTTTAACTTGTGACCAGTTGTCAACAAGTACAGAGCAGTATTTTACAATATATTTTCTCAACTTTCAGATACATGAACTGTACGTCATTTTGAGGAGGATCTGTGTCCTGGTTTAAGGATTTAACTTCCAAGCTTTCCTTTCAATGGTGGCTGGCAGCTGAAATAATTTACGAACTCCATGATCAAGATCCATGAAGGACTGACTATCATACAAAAGGAAGCTGTGAAAAGTTACCATCTTGAAGAGAGGTAAAAGTTATTTTAATTCTAAAAATCTTCAACAGTTGTAATAAAGCTTATTCTTCATTTCACATCATAAAGGTACACTGGAATTTTCGTTTGAGGTGTGTAACGGGGGGCATGCATAGTCTAAATGCATTTACACTACCTTTACTAGGTCATTTTAGAGTAACTCTAAAAAGGAAGAGTAGTTCTCCTTCTGGATTAGGGATTATAAATTCATTGCAAGACCAAATACTACCTGTTCCACATTTAGACTTCCAACTTTGAAGACATCAGTACTGAAACAGGCAGCCCTGCCCTTTAAGCAAACATTGGACCAAACGACATTATCTAAGTTGTAACTCCAATAGGTGAAGGCAATCCTCATGGACAGAATGAGTATCACCTACCGTTCTCCTATGTAACGCAGATAAATGAAACGATGCATGCTGGAAAACCATCTTGAATTTTACATGCAGAATTAAATGCTTTGACATGATTGTCACCATTGGGAATTATTTGGAAACTACAGCTCATTAGTTAAGTAGAGCACGTTAAAAAAGGAACAGAACAAAACAGTAGTGTTTTGTCAACGTACAATCCCACAACATAATAGCATTTTAAATACTTAAAGCAATTCTGGTTTCTTAGTCTCAAAAAGTACGTTAAACCAGAGGAGTAATTTTGAAGAACTGAAGACAAGGACAACCCACACTACAAAGAATCAGTTGTGGCCCTGAAGCTGCAGTTCCCCAGACAAACTCATACATACAAATGCTGGGTAGCTCTTTAGCACTAGGACAAAGGAGGAAATCTCACACTGTTTCATCTGAGCATGCCTTCAAGCAGACTTAAGCTTTTTCTGAGCTTTTACTCCAGGATGGCCCATACGTTTCACAGCTATTACCAGCAGTGGTCTTCAAAACAGAAAAATGATAATGGACCTAATAACACTCTTATGGAAAAGGAGTTTGTCACGCCTGAAACATCTTGGAGTACATTCCACCTAGTAGTTTAGTAGTCATGCTTTCATATACTAGAAAGTGAGTAACAGAAAATGGCATATTTATTTATTTATTTTAATCTGTGGAAGACTGCTATACGAAAAATGCCTGGTATCACAGGTGTAAAAGGTGAAACTAGGGCTATGCCAAGAACTGTGGCAGAGCCTGGGAATTTCTTTTCTCACTAGCTCCTTTTGCAGAGGACAGAGCTTGAAGCCCCAAACTCTAATTTTTTGGAAGCAAGTCAGAAAAATAGTAAATTTACTTATTTATCAAGAATTTGAAGGCTGATCCATACTACATTACTCGCACACTAAAACTAAGTGTTATGACACATCAGAAACTAAAAGCTGATTAAGTCTACACTGCCATATACCTAATACAGCAGCAAAAAAATGAAAAAGCAGGTGTGATAAGAACAGATACTTTTCCCTTTCATTACATATAGGACTCAAGCACATGTATATAAGTGTTTAAAAACTGTGCTTTTATCTGATTTCAACACTGCAAATGCTTAGGAACAAAGAGTAGCTATTGACCTACCCAGCCTCTAGTACAGAGTAAATTCCACGCTCCTTTTTGCCTGAGGCCAGAGTGAGACATTCCCACAACTATACAAAGATGTTTGTTTAGAAAAGGGGGAAAAACGCCAAGTTAGCTGGTTGGACAGCTCTCCCATGAAAGATGCCCCCTTACACTTTTTCCCTGATTATCATCAAATAGTAAAAACAATGACAAGCTATTTGCATACCCAGTTTATTTTAAAAGAGCCTAGAATCTCCACTTTTCCACACCACACAGCTTTGTCACGCTAATGCTGATTCAACTGTAAGCCCCGAGTTCACAAGGACACTTTCTAGCTGTCACTAAGGCACAACCATGATGCAAATCGATCTTAAGATCCCTCTTTAAAGGCCTAGGTTGCTGATGCAAGTTTCAATGAGATCCAGTATCTAATGCTCCAGCCAAGCTCTACATGAAGAAGTCCCTCAGTAGGAACAAAACATTGCCTGTGAAAGACGAGTCAAAATAACTTTTCAGTAGGCCTTAACTTCGGAAACATCTCCCTGATACTAAAAGGGTAACAATCTAAAGCAGACTAATAAGCTTCTGAGAAAGACCTGCTTGAGCAGAAGGATAAGAAAAAGCTAAAACATTTAGCCAGACAAATACTCCGCGTAGGAAAAGCTGATATTGCTGATACCTCAAGAGACAGCATGCATTCTAGGGATGGCCACCACCCAGCATTCATGACATGAAGCAGAGGAAGAACTGTTTCAGATAGAAAACATTCAGATACAACTATCAGCAGATCTAGTAGATAAATTTAATGTTCCCTTTGACAGTACTGGGAGCTATCTTGGCCAACCAGGAGCAAACCTAACACACAGGCCTGTCAGCAGTTAGTGGACCAAGAACAAACCAAACAGCTTTCAAGCACAAAGCTAGAAAAAACACTTTATTCATGGCACGAGACTATTGTTGTTAAGATTGTCACCTACAAAAGACAATTCCGGACACAGAGCAGCAAAACCTTGCCAAGGCTTCCTGCAACTCTGTCCCATTGGCTTAATAGTCCCTTTCCCTCATCCACCACTCATACGGCTCCAGTATGGCAGAACTGGTTAGGAATCTAGAATCCTAGAAACTGAAGAAAGGTTTCAAAAGTCTTAGTTATTATACTGAAAGGCCACATCACAGCAGAACCTGACTTCCATTTAAAGTTCTATTAGAATTAAAGCCCTATTAAAATTAAATTTGGCCAGGGACATCAAAGGCCACAATAAAGGCTTCTATAGGTACATCAGCAATACAAGGAAGACGAGGGAAATTGTAGGCCCTCTCCAGAAGGAAAGAGGAGACCTCATTACCTAGTGTATGTAGAAGGCTGAGGTACTCAATGATTTGTTTGCCTTAGTCTTCACCAGCAAAAGCTCTAGCCACATAGCCCAAGCCCCAGAAGGCAAAGTTAGGGACTGGGAGGATGAAGGACCACCCTGTGTAGGAAGAGACCAGGTTCAAAACCACCTAAGGAACCTAAAGGTGCACAAGTCCACGGGACCTCATGAGATACATTCATGGGTCCAGAGGGAACTGGCAGATGAAGTTGCTAAGCCACTATCCATCACAGGTGAGAAGTTGTGGCAATCTGGTGAAGAACCCACTGACTCAAAAAGGAGAAACACAGCCCTCGTTTTTTAAAAAAGGAAACAAGGAAGACCCTGGGAAATATAGACCAGTCAGTCTTACATCTGTGCCCAGCAAGATCATGTAGCAGATCCTCCTGGAAACTATGCTAAGGTGCACAGAAAATAAGGAGGTGATTGGCAACAGCTAACATGGCTTCTCTAAGGGCAGATTGTGCTTGTCTGATTTGGTGGACTTCTATGACGAGGTCATAGCATTAGTGGATAGGGGAAGAGCAGCTGACATCTACCTGGATTACATTTGACACTGTCCCACATGATATCTTCATCTCTAAATTGAAGAGACATGGGTTTGGTAGATGGATCACCCAGTGGGTAAGGAATTGGCTGAATGGTCACACTCAAAGTCACAGCTCAATGTCCATGTAGAGATCAGTAATGAGTGGTGTTCCTCAGGGGTCAGTATTGAGAGCTGCACTGTTTAACAACTTTGTCAGCAACACAGACAGTTGGATCCTCATCATGTTTGACAGTAACACCAAGTTGTGTGGTGTGGTTGACATGCTGGAGGAAAGGGATGCCATGCAGAGGGACCTTAACAAGTCCGAGGTGGACCCGCACAAACCTCATGAGGTTCAACAAGGTCAAGCACAAGGTTCTGTTCTTAAGCCAGGTGAACCCCAAGCAAAAATAAAGAATGGAGAGAAAATGGATTAAGAGCAGCCCCAAGGAGAAGGACCTGGAGGTACTGGTTGACGAGAAGCTCAACAAGAGCTAGTAATGTGGCTTCTAACCCAGAAAGCCAACTGCATCCTGAGCTATGTCAATAGAAACACAGCCAGCAAGCTGAGGGAAGTGATTTTGCTGTGCTCTCATGAAACTCAACTTTGAGCATTGCATTCAGCTCCGTGGCCCTCAGCACAAGAAGGACATGGACCTATTAGAAAAAGTCCAAAGCAGGGCCACAAAGATGATCAGTGGGATGGAGCACCCCTCCTATGAAGAGGGGCTGAGGGAGTTGGAGTTGTTCGGCCTGGAGAAGAGAAGGCTGTGGGGAGACCTTGAAGCAGCCTGCTAGTACCTAAAGGGGGCCTACAAGAAAACTGGGGAAGGACTCTTAAGACAAAGAATATTGGTTTTAAACCAGAAAAGGGTAGATTTAAATTAGGTATTAGGTTTAAACTAGATATTAGGAAAAAATTTTTCCCATAAGGGTGGTGAGGCATTGGCACAGGCTGCCCAGAGAAGCTGTGGATGCCCCATCCCTGGAGGTGTTGAAGGCCAGGCTGGATGGGGCTTTGGACAACCTGGTCTGGTGGGAGGTGTCCCTGCCCATGGCAAGGGGCTGGAACTGGGTGATCTTTAAGGCCCCTTCCAACCCAAACCATTCAGTGATTCCTCATTTCATGTGACATCTGCTCCCAAATATGGAGGCATATGGCTATGCTGCTGTTTAGAGATGCAGTCTGAGCACCCATTTATACCTCAACCATATGACAAGCTAGTATGTAAGCCAATATCTGATCTACAGACACGTTATAACTGCAAGGATGAATTCATGTCACATCCAGATATTTATTTCCAGCATAATTCATGGCTATCAAACAGAGTATCACTCTCTTCCATCTTATCCCAAAGAAATTCCTCCTGCTTCTCTTGCTTCTGATCTGCTCATCAAGTAGCCACAATGCAAACTGGATCAGCTTCTTGAGATGATAGAAATGCTGATGTATTTGTTTTCATTCAGACCAGGGTTCATCTGACTTACCTTCTGACTGCAGGATCACTGGATCTAATTCAAGGCAAAAATCAGGAATATGTAGATTGAGAAGGAAGAAGTTGAGTTCATAACAGGATATAGTCCATGTGTGTGTGCGTGTCTGTGTTATACCTTGTCTAGCCTATTTCCTACTAGGAAAACCTCTTCTTACAAGATGATGGGAATCAGTTTGGTCTAAAAATCTTCTGAACTACTGACCTCTCCCTGAGGCATTCTAGTTAAATAACATGTGAGGATGACTAGGGACAAAAAAGCATTAAGGTAATTCCTGTGGCTTTGAATCACTACCTTCAGGACTCAGCTGATTAGTGTTTCCATTCAGTGTAGAGCCAAAACACAATGAGAAGGTCAGACAAGTGATAGCTTTCATCTCCCAGGACACTTCAAATATTGTATTTGGAAGCACGAGTAGGACAACTGAGAGAGTAATTTGAATTCGCCCATAGTGTTCTGAGGGTTATGTTAGTATAGAACAGACAAGAATAAGACCTATCCTGAAGGATATAAAATCTGACTTTTTTTTTTCTTTTTTTGAAATAGAGAATAATAGAAGCAGCAGTTGACTAAAAAGCCTTAAATTACCTTAGGCCTGTGCTCCTTTGAGTTGGACTGACCCTGAAAAAGGGCAGTAATGATCACTATGAAACATTTGAAAGCTACTGAGATGGTCATCTCCAAAACAGGACTGCATACACGAGATGTACATAGAAGTTTTCCCTGGAAAGAGCTGAAATGAATTGAAACCCACCAGGCAGTCTAAGAACAGTTCTTCATGATTAAGGGAAAGATAGCCCCAATTATGACAGCACTGAAGAAGTCAGCCTGTGCATTTAGTATCTTGCAAGTTCCTACCCTTTCAAGTACTCATTTAGTATTTATTGATTCTTTTAGTAAAATGTCACATAGCTATCACTGCTCTTAAAGAAATTCCCCTGCTTACAGTTTAACCTGCCACTAACAAGCCTAGAAAAAGGAGAAAATGGATCATAATAAAGGGCTCCTGCAGGGCTAGGGCTTTAGGTCAGGCCACTGGAAAAAGTCTTTATACCAAGCCTGGACAACTCTGCCTAACAGGTAGAAGAAGGATCTGAAAAACACCTGGGTTGCCCAGACACATTCAGTTTAACTAAAAACTGAAACTGAACATGTTGTAGAAACTCAACAGCACTCCAAGCTTGGTACTAAACAGCACATCATCCACCTACAGGTCCCGGTGCTGGGGAAACTACTTGAAACCAGGACTTCATTGAGAGCTGCTCCTCTTATGGCACCATTCCTTCTGATAAAATGGCAAGTCATGCATGTGACAAGCTCTGAGACAGGTATCACAAGCACAGACAGCCCAAACTAGCAGAAAAACAGGTCAGATGTACAGCACATGCTGAAACACAGCTGCTGAGACTTCTCAAGTCTGAAACTGTGACAGAATTCAAACATTTTTCTAAATACAGGAAGTATACATGTTGAAGACATCTGAGACTTGCATTAAATGCACTTACAAACATACTTTCTGATATCTAATATAAATACAGGCACCGCGTAAGAGAACGACCACATCCTTTGAAGAACCATAGAGAAGTTAATGAAGACCAGGGCCCAAGACAAGCGAAACTTCAGATATCCCTAGATCTACCTATACTTACATAACTATTTGTACTGAAGGTTAGGATTAAATATCACATGGTAGAGCAGATACATGAATGAAAAGGCATGTCAAACATGTTCTATTTGTTTTCTTTCTCCCTCTCCTTCATCAAAAAAAAAAAAGTTAGCAAAGGTGAAAGCTTGAGAGCTGAGAACACAATAAGCTGTACAGTGTTTTTAAGACATGAAACTGTGCTAAAAATGGCACATCTAGAAGTATTCTTTTAATGGCAGTTCTAACGTTATGGCCAAACTGAATTGATTCTAACAGCTTAGCTACATGTCAAGCCTTTTAGAACAGTTTATGGGAACACATATTAAAGAATAAGGTAAGTTTCTAGTCTTGTCTAGTTTTATCTATAAAACTTGGTTCACACCCATTTCTCCACCATAGGACAAACAGAAATCATACCAAATGTTAAAACCAGCAGCCCTTCCTTTGAAATATTTTAGACAGAGTGTTTGTAGAAAGACCAATTATCCTTTGGGTCCCTTTCACACCAGGAGAACCACACACTAGAATCATCCTGTTTTGTCATGCTGTCTTTATTTCAGGGCTGCACATGAAGGTATTTCGCTCATAGCACTAGGCCAGCCTAAATTTCTGGGCAGATGTCAATACAGCTGCAGTTAAATATTAAATAGCAATATACCTTTTATTGATTAGACCCAAACAATTCCTAAATAATTACACAAACAAACAATATTCAAAAAGTGAACTAATTACCTCTCAGAATCTCTATTTGGATATGATCTTGCAAGTGGTGATACTGCATGGCTAAGAACAATGTAGGCATAATCAAAAACTTGTTTCACTTGCATGGCACCGTAAGAGCTTCTGCCAACGTCGTTTCCTGAAATAATGTGACAGTGATCAGATCATTTTTAATAAATATCAGTAACCGAAAGTTATTAGCACTTAGAGCTCAGAAGCCTTAACAATACAACTTAACTCTATTTAAACTGGTCAGCCCCCTCTATTCATATCAGGAACAACTAAGTTGTGCCAATCTAAATAAGGGAAACTAGCCTTAAGAATGATGCTCAACATCATGCATTCAATACAGCATTTGTAAAAATGTACCAGAGCCTGAAAGACAGAAAAGGTAACTATAAAAAAAAAGCTTTAAGCTGATCTCTAACAGGGAACGTACCAAGGTCAAAGCATGTCTCACTTACCAGTAGTTTTTGCAGACCAAATTCAGCTTAGAATTCCACTTGTGCAACCACCTTATTCTTCATGTGGCCAGGTATATTTATACCAACCCTACTTAAGCTTTCCAAAGCTACAGCTGAATAAAATACAGATTGCTTATCTCCACAGGATAAACCAGTTTCTCAAAATCTTTATCATCCAGGATTTCCAGAATTTTGTACAGTATTGTTTTTGATCAAGTTAGTGGTACTTTTTGACTGCCCCTCTTTAAACAGGGGTGACTTTTATAGCAGAATTCCTTCCAAACCTCCACCACCACTCGAGAAGAACTGCAGAAGTTAAGATGATGCTAAAGCTGCTTTATCAGTGACATTGCACAGGCAGCAGTTTTCTGTTTGATGCCTAGAAAGATCTTACCAGTACTAGCAAGAAATCATTTGGGATTTTTTTTGTAGATATATTTGGCACCAGACACCAAAGCTTCACTGTCACCACTCAATTTAAGGAACACTTAAAAACAACTTCCTCCAAATTGCATGTGCAAAACACAGATTAGATCTTGAGTGGGTAGAAAGCTGCTTACAGTAAAAGGTTCCCTCCTTCAGAATGATACTTGAAATGCTGTGAGAACACTGGAAATGGATGAACCGCTAAAAGTAGTTATTTTAAGCTTGCAAATCAAATCAGGGCCCACAAACAAGTTATAATGAAAAATCCTCTTTTAAAATTGATAGGTAAAGGATTGAGTCTATCCTTTGGAGACTGAATTTGACATTAGAGGAACCCTTCGCTCACTGAAATATTTTGTCCTGCAAGCCATTATAGATAAATATGCCAACATCTGTCACCCAGGGTGAAAAGCAGCCTTGGCTTTACTACTTGACAACACATATTAGCCCTTCAAGATTCTCCAACAATGACACCACTTAAATAGGAAAGGGTAATCAATGAAAATAGATGTGGAATATAAAAGCATTTGGGGAAGACAGAGTTTCTTCAATAACATATTGTTAAGTAGAAGTTGATCAAGAAAAGACTTCATGTTTACTGAAGTAACTGAGTATCTCACTCTGAATGTACTGTCACAGTATCCAGCAGCTGCTAGACTCAAAGTTACAGAAGCCTCTTTAAATGGCATATTTACAACTGGACAAGCAGAAGCCAATGTAGGCCTTCGAAAGTGGATCTCTGAAGAACTACACTGTAGTTCAGTGTTTCACTGCAAAGTAGGCATCAGAGACTTTCCCAAAGGACTTTGTCTAAAGACAGCTAAATAGAGACAAGGGAAGTTCAGTGGTCAAGAAACCAAAATATGAACGCATTAATACAACTAGAAAAACAGATGAATTCAGTACAAGATTTCCAGGGAAAGAACTGTCCTGCAACAATACCACCTTCCACTTCCACACACAAAAGGTACATACAAAATAGAACTAAGTTGAAAAGCAATAAACAGAAACAATATTTACAAGTGGCTAAGCACACGCAATTGCACCTACCCCTCAATTTACATAACAGGAATTGAGAATGTACTGTTAAATTGCATTAGTGTAGTCTAACATAGTGCTAAGGCAACTACATTTGATGTGCATCATTAAAGGAGCTACACTAAAATGAAGACACTACTGCTACTTATTATTGGTTACTCCTTTTGACAATTATCACTTCTTCTCTTCTGCCAGCAAATCAGAAACCATTCCTCATCCACTTACAGCAAACTCAGGCAGTTTAGTTTAAACCACCAAGCTGTGTATGAATCTTGATTGAAGCAGATGGGAGTAAAGGCAGGATAGCTCATGCCAAAGCATGCACAGGTTCTTGGATTGCCTCATTCTCCACCTGTAATTAGTTCATTAAGAAGTCTGAATAAGAAGTTTTATTCAGTTATAGTCCGTAGGACTTCTGACTTGCACTGCAGCTGAAAAGCACATATGGAAGCCAAAGCTACGCACGCTACTATGAACAGTAGTGGTCAAGCCTGCATAGCAGGTGACCCTACTCAATCCAGAGAGCAACATATTAGAGAAGCCGGAAGATCATGCATTTAGCAGTTCTGAATTCTAAAAAGTAAAATAAAAGAAGAAGATTCTTTAGGGAATAGGTTTTCTCTGTGAGATTGTTCTCATTAACACATCACCTTTACATACCTAGGCAGCCTTTCAACACAATCTAGACCGAACAATTAAAGCACATACTCAAATGCTTTCACTCTTAAAAAGCCAGCCTTCAACTCTGATATAAACATCAGTGGATATCAATGGTGTATAATTCCACATATAACTCAATCCTTATTCTTCTGTGTAAAGCACAGCTTCATCCCTGAAGGAGCAGGTCTGAGACTTCCATCAGTAGCTATCAGTATTACCACTATCAAGTAGCCTTCCATTACCTGAAACAGTTTTAAGGACATAGTCTGGAAAGTCAAAGGTAAGACCATGAGCTAGGACTGAAGCAAATTTTTTTGTGTTAAGCTCTTACCTACTATACACCTTTTTGCAACATTCATGAAGAGGTTGTTTCAGCTGCTAACCTCAAGGTATTTGCATATTTTTTTTTATAAATGTATGCACTTTATACACACACGCATATATTCACAGGTTCTAATGACAAATAACAGATATTGAAAAGCTGTGATGAATGTCTTTGGGCAATCGCTAAGGCTAGAAAAGAATCCCAACTGTTGTTGCTATCCCAAAGCCAGTTACTTCCTGCCTTTGTGGCCTATCAAAATGCAGAAGCAAGCAACATGAAGCACAATTGGTCCTGTAAACAGTCCCTTCAAGAAAACCATATAAAAATTAACGTTTAGAACTTTACTATAAGCACTAGTAAATTCACCACCCTTCTCTTGAAGAGAACAGCAGAGGAAGCTCATAGTTAGACAATGACAGCTACACTTGTTGCTGCCAATCTGAACCAAGATCAAAATCACTTCTGTCGTGAGCATCAAAAATGGGACTGAAGAACCTTGACGTTCCCTTCAGATAAAATCACAAACTAATAAGCTTCTCTAATAACTTGCTGAATAAATTCAAATATTGTTTTAAAACCACAGATGAAAGATTTGAGCTACAACCAGAGTCCTATATTCCAGGACAGGATATGGGTGGATCAATTCCATACATACGAACCTCTTCTAGGATGATAGCACCTACTCTGCTCCAACATGTTCCCATGAGCAGACTTCCTGAGTGCCTGACTCTGCAATTCTCCTAAAAGGATGCTTTTACTTTTTACACAAAGGATGACTGTTTCCAGAAACTATAACAGTAGCAGTTAAAAGATGTTTACACAAACTCCTTTCCTTGGAGAAGAGGGAGATATTTTCATCTCATTGCCCTGCCCTAGGACACTCCTAACTCGAGATGAAGAGCCTTGAGGTATTTAAGAAGATCAGATAGAAACTATCACTAAATTGCATCACAGGATAGATAATTCTGGCATCTCAAATCCAAGTTTCAACAGACTTCCCACTTCAAGTGTTGACTCTCAGTGTCTTTCTTGGTGTCTCTTTGATCTCAAATCAAAGAAATTATAATCCTCTAGTGCCCAATAAAGTCTTGAGGCTCTCCAAGAAAACTCTGTAGCACCCAGGAGAATCTTTTCTGAGTTAAACCCACTACAACCAAAACTGATGTCTGTTCCTTCTAGATTTAGAACAGGATTTCCTAAGCAGGAAGAACCAAACTATGACATCTTTTATCTGTTAGCCAGACATCAGTTTACGCTAAATGAAAAACAATTCCGCAGACTTAAATGAATTAATCTCACTGAACTTTATCCCGTCGCTCCCTACAGCTATGCTACCTTTCACCACCCTACTGCACAACTCATGCCTACACCCATAAGAGGGCCTTTTAAACTGCTTAGATAATCTAAATAAATTGAAAGGGTTTTTTTGCATCCCTGTATTTTGTGTGACTTCTGGATTAAGAAGTCACCTTGCAAGGTCTTCTTGCAAAGCTTAACCAGAACTTTACAGAAAGCTACAATCAAGCTGCAAAAGGACTCCCCAAAAAGATTAAGAACTAGTGGATGAAGTGTATAAACAGATTTTGGGGAAAACTCCACAGCAGCTTATGTTAACCTAGATCAAGGAACAGCTATGTCCTCCCTTTCTCAAGATATTTGTTCCTTTGTCCTTTTCAGTGGCAACAGCAAGCATCACAGAGTTAGCGACTGAGCAGATCTGAGCACAAACTAACCAAGCAGAGGTGATGACCTGTCAGCTGGGCAAGGACCTGAACCCTTGGGAAAGTATTTTGTACTGAAACAAGCAGTAACAAGACTAAAATAAAGTCTACATGTTATCTACATTACCTTACACTCAATAGGTACTTTGAGACACTCTAAGAATAAGTAAATACACCTAGATCAAAAGGGGCTGTATTCATGAGATCCGATTCGAAGTGCTACCCTACACGTTCTGTAAAGCTTTCCTCCTAATTCCATCAGGCAAGTTCTGCAGCTCTATGGTAGCTACCAAAAAATATCTGACCACTGTGTCCCAAAGGGAACATTTATTTCAAGTCATCCACTTCAATTTACCTTGCCAAAACACTGTCTCCTGGAAAAGCAACATTATCTCAGCCTACAGAATCTCATTTAAAACATAGTTCTTACCAGCTCTTTGAGAGCATACAACTATGGATCTTCCTTACAAATCACAGTTCTCTTCCTTTAGTCTTCAGCCAGTAAGACAGAACAGAACTGGAAGTCCAGGTAAGGGTTTTGGTTCTAAAGCAACGTAGTCATGCTGCCACCAAAACTGATTTTCAGGCAAGTGCACAGCTACTGCATGACAACTCAGCGTGATACAGATATTCTCCAAATATCACTTATGCCTGGCCAAGTGCAAGAGTCATGATGGACACAAATCAAAGCTACATACCCATCAGATGTAGCTAAAAAAACGAGCATCTTAGCACACAGCCTGTTCTAGAGAAGCATGAACATTCAGTACATGAGTATTTAGGAAGGAGCCAAACTTCAGCTCCTGATCCATGGTATTTGCTTTAAAAGTGCTATACATAAGCAGTCTACCCACAAAACATGACAGTCTGGAGCTTGAGTGCCAATTACATCCCAAAAATACTAAAGCTGAAGTCCAAATTAACCAGAACTTGATTTTGTTAAAAAGCTGTTCTGGAATTCCAGCCACTTAGGCCAGTCTCATAAGAATGCAAACTGAGCACTACTAGTTGGCAATTTACAGGAACTTAACCAAAATTAATCTTTATTACTCTGAACATTCCTGAACCAAAAGCAAGACTTCAGGAAAAAAGTATTTTAAATTACTTTCAAATGTACATGCAACCAAACCTGACATTCTCTGAAGGTCCCTGTGCAATGCAAAAGCCAGTTTTGCAAACCAGACTCTCCACACCAACATAATACTCCAGCCATTCCCTTGCTATGCATTTATGGCCATGTGCCCGTGTTTCTGTGTGGTCTCCAGTGTACTGCCCTGCAGGGTAGGTACTTCATCTACTGCATTTCATTTCCATGTGGTACAATATATCTGTAGCATAGCACCATAGACTGCAGCAGGAAAAGCTACACCTTCCTTTCTCATTCTTTTGTAGCAAAGAATGGGGAATTGTTCCTTCCAACAACTCCCCTTCCAGGATTTCCTGGACCTCTTTCCTTCATTACCCCTCAGCACTGTTAGAGAACCTTATTATAAGCTCAACACATTTCTGAATCTCCTATGCATTATTTATCTGCACTGTTTGTGTGCAATCCAGCTTACTCAGGCTAGCAATCTTTACAAAATTCAGTTCCTTATCCCTTGGCTCACCTCCACAGCTGTACCTCACCAGCAGGAAGTCTTTTCTCCAAGCAGATTTAACACATTTAACAGACTTTGGGAACTCTAAAATAAGTTTGAGAGTACGAGTTGAGCCAGAGCTCCAGAACAGAGCAAGAATTGCAGTCTTACCAGGCAGGAGAGGATCTTCAATACATAGCATGGATGGTCTGTATCCATTAGTCATGACTTTCATGATTTCTTCTTTGGCAATATAGGCACCTCCATTTTTTATTCTAATACCAGTTTTCAAGTAGTTAAAATTCCTTCCGTAGAGTTCAAAGAATTCTATCAGAAGCATTCCAAGGTTTTCATCAGCTCTTCTGGCATCAATTCTTGGATGCAGCTGTGACAGAACAGTTACTAATTATTAAAAAATAGATGCTTGTCAGACCATAGCAGTACAACAAAAAGCTCTCATTTAAACATCCAAGTATAATCTCTTTACCCCAGTCTGAATTAAGTCACGTACTTACACTACTTTCATGTAACCAAAAGGGGGCAGCACTTCAGCAGCATATAGAGGCCAAAAAATTCTTTCTTACCTCCTCCAGCTTTTTATGGATTAGTAAATTCTTGTTTCTAAGCCAAAAGCAATAAAGCACTACATGCCACATTAAGGCTTAGTAACAGAGTAATAGCTGATTTTTTTTTTTTTTAAAGAAAAATCCACCAGGCTTAATGCTTTCAGAAGCATAAGAAACATCTACCCCAACTGAACCTTGGGTTCTTTTCTCAGTTTTCATATTATATGTTATATATAATCTGTAGTCATATTTCATTTAATCACTAGCAGCAGTGATACACAGGTTTTTCCATTATCAGAGGTGTTGAGACATTAACATTGTACTTCATACTCCCACAAAGCTTACTGTAACAAAAATTTATTGGAAGTAGTAACAGCTCATTAATGATCTCATGAGTAATTACCTCAAATACTTGCCCGTTTTAAGCATGTTAAAGCTTAACTAATGAACATAATTAGAAAACGACCATTTAATTTCTTAATTTTAACAAGCATCATAATCAGCTACTATCCACACTCAGTAGCAGTAGCCTAAGGAAGTAACAGAAACTGTGTCCTACCAGATTTAGCATCAGTAAAATCATTCAGGGTTAGGACTGGAATAGACATGGGAAAGCACCGTAACCCTCATGACATGACCTGTTATAGAAAGTAATGTACCACCTCTATGCTGTTAACAAGTCTCCTGCTGCTGTCTTAGTTCACACAGTGAACAGATCTTACATTTGAGAGGTAGTCTATAAGAGCTGTCAATGATACACCTAGAATCATAGCAAAATAAGGCCGTGCATTGCTATGGGATTGTAAAGAAACAGCATTTTCCATAACAGGGCCTAGTGACAGAAACAGAAATATTTTAAAGAACATAAGCAAATAAGAAACCGACTTACCTGCAGGAAACTAATTGCCATTAAAATTAGGCTGTAAGAGCTAATTCCACCAGTAAAAACTTCATTCAAGTCCCTCTGAAGTAGGAACTGTTTTAATACTAAAATCAAATAAGGCAGCAACGAGTATTTCTGCAAAGCAAAATAATTCTTATCAGAGATAACGTCAAAATTCCAAACCAAAATACTAAACAATCTCAACATAAGATTAATCTAATACAAAAATGTTTTATAGCATGCTACTGAACAACATTTCCTCAGGAAGAAAAAAAAAAAAAGGCTTTTTTTATTCTAGAAACTGAGACAAATGGTGAAACTCATACTTGATCAAGTAACCTACACAAATTTAATTCCCTCATCTCCTCCCCAACAGGAAGACTTTTACATCTTCATTGAAAGCAAGTGTCATTCAGTCAGTGCATTTCATCTAAACACTGCTTTTACTGCAGAGCATAAAAGTAAACTTGGTTTAAAGTACTTAGGTGCAGAATTGTTCTTAGACATTGCTTAATAAGGCAACATCCACAAGCAAGCACTATTAAAATTCAGTGTAAGTAAAACTTGGACAACCTTGCTTTAGAAGCACAGTTTAGTACCCATCTCCAGATGGAAATACAATTGCGCAAATCCTTTCAATACACACGTTTATGAACAAACACCTAGCATTCCACTATTAGCAAACTACGTAACCACATTCAGCTTCAGTGTTTACAGTTTCTAGTTCACAAAGCTCAAGCTTTTAAAAAAAATCTTAACATCTTTCTAACAAGTAAGGCAACACTGAACAGATACCAGCAGAAAATAAATTAAAACATTCATGTTTAATTAATATTAATGAAAATAGTCTTCAACAGTAAGTTTTCAAAAGTCTTAAGCCATACCAAAAAAGGTTAGCTAAGCATCTAGCGTATCCTTGGTAAGTAGTATAACATTCATTGTATTGTTGATACCTTCATGTATTCCTTGATAAATCGAGCTGCCTTCACACCAGTTTCTACATTAAAACTGATGTCTACTTTCACTTCTGTCTCCTGGTCAGTAAGTTTTATTATTGGTACCTGAAAAGGTTAAAACAAGGTTTTCTGAGACCCCAAAAACACAACACCAGTGCTCCTCTCCAGCTATTTCACACACATGCATACTATCAGTCCAAATGAATGACTAGGGAGACAAGAAAAGGTGTTTTTGAGAAAGGGTAACAATCCTAACTTGGCTGACAAGTGAACAATTTTTAGATTTTTAGTGAGGTGATTAAAATATTGGCGTGTACGATCACATTAATTTACGACCACTCATGTACATTCCCATAGCTGTTAGCTATCTGCCTCCATAGCTGCAATATCAGTGTTGTAAGAACGGCATTCATCTGACCCAGCAGTGCACCATTCAGCTTGCTAAACCAACAGAAGACTTAGCCTAGCAGAAAAAATAAAGAGCTGCCTGTTGGCTTTATCAAGCTGAACTGGTTCACTGCAGAGTCAAATGAAAACCAGAATGGATAAAAGCAAAGCAGGAATAGCAGTACTTCCTCTCCTGGCAGCAATAAATCATTACAGAACTACAGAATATGCAGTTCAGTCTCACACCACCACCTTGAAGACATTATCCAAAAAAATGATATTACAAGCATGTTATCTCACAATCATAACCTAAACTTCAGCTCATACATTTATTCTGAATTGAGCTTCTTGCATGTATTTTTCATCTGAAATGGAAAGCAAAAAAAAAAAAAAAAAAAGCAGAATTACAGCATCATTTTCTACTAACAGCAAAGGGAATAAAAGAAGAGGCTGGTAAAATTAGTATACATATTGCCTTTCTCCTTTGCTACCTGGTACTAATACTGAAAATCCCACTCACGTAAACCAAAGATTACCAGAACTCCTGCTATGTATTGCTATTCCAGCAGAAGCTGTAGGAATCTTCTGGTCCTAAAAGTCACTATTTTCAGAAAACACAGAAGGTAACAGCCTACTAAGAGAAGTCTGCAATATTCTGCTTAGTCTCCTGGAGAAAACAACCCTGGTTTGGTAAAGCAAAATTCTTACGTGAAGTTTTCAGCACATTCAATGTTTGATCCATTGTGCTCACAAGACAGATGCAAGAAATACTACATATCAAGCAACGCAACAACTCCAGCTACCAGTCCCTGGCTAAACACAAGTCCGCTTGAAATTCAGTGGAAAAACATGATATAGTTAAACTGTCTTATATTTTGCAAATACCGACTCTCCTTGACAATAGGAAATCATTCTGTATTGACAATGAGCATAAAAATGGCCTTCCAACAAATACAGTGTACAATTAAGGTTCTCTGTGTCAAAACTTCTCTATGCTATTGCTAAAAACATGCACGTTCTACTAAAATCTTGCCCAGACAGAGCAAAACAAGATAACATCATTGTGCTTAAGACATCAATTGCTTCATGAATTAATTTTAATAATATTCATTTATCATGTCGTATCATATTAAGTAGTCTAAAATTTTTTCTGTTCAGTATTCCAATGATTGTTACTTACCGTAGCTTTATCAAGTACTTTAATGGAATATGGCTCAGCCACGTTGTGTTTTCTTAGTGCTTGCTCCAGCAGCTGTAAAGGGGGGCGTTCCCATTTCCCAAAAACAACTAAATCAATATCACTAGACAAAAAGAACACAGCATGAAATCCACTGAGTCTTAGACTCAGTAGTCCATAAAGAAAATTGCCATTCTACATGTCACAAGCCCTCTCAGATAAACATCTTTCAAATTTTAGCAATCCAGGTTTCAAAGAAGCTTGCTTTATCAATGTTAGAGACAGGCTAGGCTGCTTTAGGACCCAAATTCAGTATTCTAGTTCCTTACTTCCAGTCCTCTGATGAGTTCTTTAGATGACTCCTCATTTTTTTCTTCCTTGCTCCCCCATTCTGACTGCCACAGCCCAGTCCTGTCCCTCACCTATTCACGTTGGTAGGTTTGTTAATATTACAAATAAGTTTGTTTCGTTTTTTAAATCAGTAATTGTTTTTCCACAGAAATTCCCAGTGCTTATTGAAAAGGTAAAGATGATAGTCTTTAAGACACAGCTACACAGATTTTCCCCCGAAGACTTTGTAACCAGAGTATCTATCAAACTTTAAGTGACATAAAACACTGAATTAAGACACAACAAGAGTTGGGAAAACCCTGCTGTGATGACCCCACCAATTTTGCACAGTAACTGTGACACACAGATGTAACAAAACACATATTTTACATAGAGTAAAACTGGCAAGTTTAGTACTTGCTATCTTGAAAACACAGCCCAGAGGAAGAAACAGTGCTTCACCAAAGCACTGATAAGTACCTAGTGCTGGCACTGATATACCAAATATTAATCAAATCTAAGTCAAATAGCTCTTCCCTTGGTCACACAGGACACAAAATAAGAATTTTGCTGGAAGTTTGACAGGTTTACAAGTTACAGTCTAAACTCCCCTTTGAGTTTTACCATTAAACTGAAAGACAAGCTTTATCTAAAAGTAAATCATTACTTACCTAGTTGGAAGATAAAGCCCTGTACTAAAGCTGCCAAATATCTGGACCTGAAAAAAAAAAATGAAATCACTTATGAATGCTCACTTTTGAGATTTGTCAAGATTTTTCTGGACCTGTTAAAGATACAGCCCAATAAAAGTAGTTACTGGGCTTACGTGTCAGTATACAGACTTTTCTGTATACTGTTAAGCTTGTACAAATATACCTTCTCTTAAAGGTTCAACTTTATGGGAAATTGTATTTTTACAACATGAAATGACTACCAAGCCTGAAAGCCAGACAGCATAAACTTTTGAAAAGTCCTTGTACCTATTTATTTCATTCTACGGAAGTATAAACTGCTATAGATTTCCTTCCTCTGCCCTCTTTCCTCATAGGGCTACTTTACTAATTTTTTGTTTGTTTAAAGGATTTCTTTTTCCAATTCTTATGTTTAACAAGCACAACTAAATATTAAATTCATAAGACACAAAAGTACTCCAGATTTTACTGTAGGGATGACTGAAATTGTACTAGATGTTCAGGGGAGAGAGGCATGCAC
This sequence comes from Aythya ferina, assembly GCF_964211825.1. Classification (NCBI taxonomy): domain Eukaryota; kingdom Metazoa; phylum Chordata; class Aves; order Anseriformes; family Anatidae; genus Aythya; species Aythya ferina. Next base: position 86,979,310 of record NC_140297.1, read on the forward strand.
CAAGAGATTATGCTGAAGAGACATTCACAGTCCAGATCAGATACTTTCACTATACGTCCACCCTAGAAAACTGAGATTTTCTTCTCTCTCATTTACAGCACAATTTGCAAGTTTACTTCTTTGAAGCAACCCATAAAAAAGCTGGGCCATTTCAGTAACTATTACCGTTCCCATGGTCGAGAAAAATCTTATTGCTAAGAAAAATTGGAGGTGAAGATGGGCTTTACAGTGTATTTAGCTCAACATTGTGCCCATAACCTTCAGTTCTGGTTATTAAAGGCTATGAAATCACAACGGTCTGAAACTTTTTTATGCTTGTTAATAACAACCTTGCTATCTGTAATTAGAAGGGTAAGGAGATACGAGCAGAGTAACAGAGATACAGTTTGCATTAAGTTCTTTTTGGATTTTTTTTGTTTGGAGGAAGTTTGCTCTTTGGATAATAAACAGTTTGAAAACAAAACAATTTTGGTTAGAAGATACTTCAAAAAGTAAAGCCCAATCTTCCCACTAAAGCTGAACTAAGGTAATTCAAAAAATGTCAAATTTGCAAAGTATGCAAAAAAATGAAGTTTGGTTTTGAAAATGTTCTTTTATGAAGTATTTGTATTTACAAATATCCACGCGGTCAGGATCCACTGTAGAAGTGGATACATAGTCAGGCTCATTTTGATATTCAATTATATTTTTTTCATTTCTTAAGTAAGAGCTATCAGTAGCCTTCGCTAGCCTCATATCTATCTAGGTTTTAAGTTTCCTCCACTTTTTAAAATAAAATTCTGAAAAGTTGTGATATTTATTCAAGTCAATCACCTTAAAACTTATCTGTTCACTTCTCAAAAACAAAATATAGCTTCATGAATTGAGCTCTACAATCTACTGGAGAAGCAAAACAGTACTTGAGTTACACTCACATCAGCTGTAGGCCAGAGATCTTTGATGACCGTTTCTATTCTTTTCACCACTTCTCTTCTCATAGCTGCTTCTTCTGGACGAGGGGACATGAAGTCATAGAAGTCAATTATTTCTTCATGTAGTCTAAAAGAGAAAGTAACATCAATTATTATGATGATTTAACTATTACAATAATTTCACACACCCTGAATAAGGCCATAGGTTTTGTTTAATATCACTTAACCAAAACCAGCAGTGCTTTCAGAGAGGTGAGCACCACAGAAGTTAGATTTTGGGTGGCAAAGCCAGACAGTTTGGGGTCTAGGATCAGCAGAGAGGCAAGGGCCTCAAGACGTACTCATACTTTATTTCCATGGCAGCACCTCACAGTAATCTCAGCAATGTCTACACATCAACTCCCACCACATTACCTAACTGCTAAAGATGTCAAATAACAGGACACAAACGCTGGTAGACGTTTGCTAACCTTCCTATGTGCTCAACAGTGAAGTTACAGGCCACTGGCATTGAGTTTTTGCAGAGGGCTATTAAGAGGGCCATTTGATTATACCTTGATACAAAAACATACACTTGCACAAATGGGTATTTCCTTAATAATTCAAGTCCTTTACAAGCCATCTGTTCATACAGGAGATGACCTTTCAACTGAACTACTCAAAGTAAGGACTGTAACATTTTCTCCAGTGTAAAATACGTTAATACCACCATTGGGTGAGGAGTTCTCACACAGCATCTTTCTATACCTGTTAAGTGCTTTCGTTTCCCATCTTCCTGATATTACAGGGTACTCACTGACAATGTGAATGAAGATGAATTTAAGTTTTCAGATGAACATAAATGCTTGTTTACAATGGAAAACCACCAAGCCACGCCAGACAAAAAATACAGTTTCTTGAAACAGGACAATAACTGCTGCTGTGGTATTTTAGCAAAGATCTTTTTGATGTTGATATATAGTCAATACACTTAGCCTTCCAAAATGAAAATTTTGTAAGTCTAACAGAACTCTAAACTACTTTTATATTTTCCTGAGACTGTTTTGCAAAACATTTTACCAGAGAATTCCTTCCCTATCAGATATCCTTCGACAGATCATATTCAGAAGGCACTGCCCACTTCTTAAGTGTCTGGATTCCTTTCTATACACAAAGATTTCAGCAGCAAAACATAAAGACACTACTTTTAGAGAGTATATATTTAGAATTACCATGTGCCTTTCCAATTATCTTAAGCTGCTGATCCACAGTTGAACACATAACTGCTGTGTAGTTACACAGCAGGCAGACCAAACTTTTCAATTTGTGGATTGAGGTAATTGACTTCAGAGCAAGACAGGAGGTACAAACCAACATGCTCCTATATTATTCTTAGTTTGTTTCTAGAAAGGTTAAAAAAAAAAAAAAAAAAAAAAAAAAAGGAAATGAAGCAATGAAACCCAACTAAAGACTTCCCATTGTCCTGTCTGTAAAAACCAGCATTAGGCAGATACAGGGTGAAAGCAAGAGAAGACAAAGCAGTTATCCAACTCTCTTGCAGCAATTCTTCCAAGTGTACAGTAATTCTGACATACTTTTGGGGCGGATACCAAACATGATGTGTATTAGTTCAAAAGACTTTTCTTCCACTAATTTTTCCATGTCTTTTTACTTCATTTATGCTTTTGTCATTCATGACATTCTATGACAACTTAAATATGCATCAGAGTAAGGAAGTGTTTTATTTTAAACTCCTGCCTGTGAATGAGTCTACTTGATGCTCTTTTTCTAGGAAAAAATAATAATAATAATAATAATTACTGGCAGCTCATCTCCAAACAACGTTTTGCAGACTCTGCATTGACGCTCACCGGTCTCTATCCACCAGTTTCCTTCCCCCCTCAAGCTAACCACCCTCATCTGCTTCTCTCCCCTGACACAGGAGCAGGTCCAAAGTTTGATCAGTGCTGACTTTCTTCAGCTTGTTTTCAGTTGCACCACACTTTTGGCAGGTGACCAGAAAAGCACACAGTCAATATGTAATTACACCACTTAGCCCATGACACACCTGCTATTTATTTTTTATTGTTCATTCCTACTGCTACTAATTGCTATTTGAGGAGCAGAGCATATAGCTACTCTTTAAAAGAAAGCATTTTGAAGGAGCACTGAGATGTTTTCTGAACAATTGCCACCAACTGCCCACCCACTTGGCATGTACAGCCTGAGTTATTTTTCTTCAGATTTTTGTCTCCATGTTTACTAGCATTTAATTTTACATGTATTTGCAGTTTTGTAACCTACTGAATAATGAACTCTCATTACAACTGTCTGCAATCAGCCCTGGCTTTCTTTTTCTCTTGGTGTTCTGTCCTTTTCCCATTCACTTCTTCCCTCCAGGTATTTATGAATATATTGTGCAGCCACATCTTGAGTAATTCCACCAGTACCCTTCTTTATTACAATGTAAATCATTTATTCTTTCCCTTTGTTACTTCTAAGCAGTTGGTAAACCCGTAAGCACAGCAAGCCTATGACTTTTTAAAAAGCCTTCAAAAAAGAATCTCAGAAACATTTCTCTCTCTCCCTCTCTCTATGTATATATATCCTACAGATCTTTATTATCACAATGACCACGTTAATAAGGGTTAACATAAAAAGTAGCTCTGATATACACATTAGGATACCAGCCAGGTTCAACCACTCCTGACATCCAGGCATCCTGCAAAAAGCTGTGTTTGCAGTTGCCATTCAGTATTAGGAAAGGAGAAGGCAAAGCAAGCACTCACGCACTCTCCCACTGCAGTGTCCCAGTGAGCCTCTGCTCAGAGCAGTAAGTGTGGCAATCCTTAACCATATTATCAACAACTCAACATTTCCTTCCCTGATCTAGTTTTTAACAAGTCAGCTCCACATCTCCACTCTTGCCCTGCCAAGAAAGCACTTAATGCTTCAGTTTGCACAGGACAACACCACGGGAGTTAGATAATCAAAGCTGTTTGCAAGTTGAAACTAGATGCTGTGGTTTAACGGGGAAGTTCCTCTCGAATTCCTGAGCACATGCCATCAGACGCGGCTGTATACAAGTCATCGTCCTCCGGATTTAAACATTCCTTACTGAAATTCAACATGACAATTCCTCAACAAAGTCAAAGTCAAAGAAAGTGCAGATGAGAACTTCAAGTCCCCCTCTGGCAAAAACAAAAATAAAAAAATAGCAATGCAATTAGATCATTTAGGGTTTAGAGCATGATCTGACTTCCCCTTGGTGCCCTTTCACATCTCTAATCCTGGTATAAGCCCTGGCCACTCCAGCAAGTTCCTTGGTTTTGATGCATACGGTTTCCAGTTTTTAATGCACTTCACAAAACAGAAGATTTGAGAACTGATTCAACAGACTTATTTTGTTCACCCCCCTTTCTACTTTCCTTATTTTAACAGTTTCTATTTCTCAGAAAACATCATCAAAACTCTTTGGCAAGAATCAATGCTATCGTCAGAGTCAGCCTAAGACAATACTTGATCTTAATGCAGCATTTTCAAGTATTTAACCTCCTGGCCATTTCTTTTAGCTTCTTTCTAAAGAAACTTCTCAAAAGTGATATTAAAGAAAAAAACCTGAGTATTATTACTGTTGATAATTTCTAAGCCTCTTTGCTCAGATGAGATTACTGGAATGCTAGTCACATAAAAAGTAGCTCTGATATACACAGCCAGATGCTGTATGCTGCTCAGGACTAATCCCAGAGTAACTTCTATATTAGCTGCAGGAATGATTTGGTGTCTAAAAACAGGCTACAACATGACATTCACCCAGCCAATATATGGATAGTTTCCAGTTAAGTATTTTGCTCTTGTAGCCTCTCTGATCTTCAGAAGCACTTGTCACTTTCTTGGTCAAGACTGCAACGATATCTTCATCATTAAGAACAATCTCAATTTGCAGCACAGGAGGTACTAGCAAGCAAAAAAAATTTTTTTTTTTAATAGAGCTTCCTTTAACATATAGCACAAGCTTCTTAAACAACTTAGGCTATAAGAGCATCCTATTATATACCTACTTTCTTGGTTTAAGACTCCTACTATACTGCTCTCTTAAAGCTGGGCATTTTAATTGACTTCTTAAAAAGGCAGTTTCACTATATTAAAATATTGGAAATTATATTTGTTGGTGAAGTGTAACTATACTGCTAATGGAGGGTGGAAGAGATTAGAAACGCAGAGATGCAGAAGAAGGGCTACTTGCACTTAAACACTATTTATCTTGCTAATTTTGACACCCTGGAGGAACCAACCGTTCACTGATGCCATTACACTAAGCACAGTAAGCATCTGCTGCTTGCAGGCTGAACTATGCAACACAATAAACACCTTTGCTTACCAAAAAATTATCCCTTTTACTGTTTTAGGAAAGGCAGAGATACACTTCTGGGCTTCAGGTTAAAATAAGACCAAGGAGATAAGTCCTTAATCTTTTGTCATGTTTTTCTTTACAGGCAGGTTTCTAAGAGAGATCATGTACTTTACTCATTACTTACTGTGTCTGCATGTACTATTTTATACATAGCTCGTTTGTTACCTCAAGGGCTGCCTTCAGTGTATTGACATGACTTCTCAAACTGCATCAGCAAACTAGAAAGTGAATGAAAAGCAACAGAGTGTTTGTTCCCTCCAGGAAGCATACTGTTTGTCTTCAATATCATGTCTGCGCTATTAAGCTCACCAATTTATTCTTGGACAGAAACATGACTGCATCATTTACATGGAACTGGTATTATTTCTTAAAATATATTCATTACTACATGAGTATTTTTCTAATTAAGAAAAGTATTTTCTAATAACTTGGCTAATTTTCACATTAGCCAAGCATCCCTGTTAAAGAATAGACGCCTCAGTTACAACACGTGTTTAATAACAGCACGGAGCAGGAAAGGCAGCATTTTGAGAGCTTTGTTGAAATAAAGGTTACAAACAATAAGCTAAGTTCTCAGTGAAGTATGAACTCTGAAATGTGCCTGAAGACTTGGCCATCTCAAGCTTAAATGGTAAAGTCCCAGCAGCCATTGTGTGTATTTCTCAAGTCTGTTGAAACATTTTACCTTCACCTACTACTACAGCAAAGCACAACTTTATTATCAAGAAAATGTAAGTGAAATCTCAAAGCTACAACAACAAAATGCATTCAACAGCTAACACCAGCGTTACAGACAAACTGAGGAACAGCTAAATGAAACAAATGAATGTGCACAACTGAAGCAATAGTATATTCCGAGATGCAGACTTCTACCAATATAATTTAAAATGAATACAACTACAGAAGTAGCAAAACTAGAACCATGACCCAGAAGAGGCCATCAGCTCCTAGTTCTTCTCCTCCTACCCCACTTAACACCCACCAGGCACCTGCACTTCTGTGTACAACTAGTGCTCAGGGAACAGCACCCTGTGCCCTATGCAGTATTCTAGGCTTGCAGAGCAGAAAACACAGCGCTGCACTCATATATGATATTGCTGCAAACCAGTCTCACATGACACAGGACGTCAGACAGCAATTACTTTTGTCACTGTAATTGTATGGAAGGCAGCAAACTCTGGACAGCAGTGGTAAAATCTCAGCCTAAGAGAACTTCAGGGAGAACGGAAGAAAAGAACTTTTGTTCTCATCCACTGAGTGCAGAGGGCAGTCTTTAAGATTTATTGTACCTCTTCCACAAGTGGTCTTATCTCTAACCTTTCTTTGCCCCAAGTCAGATCCAGTCCTAATTTCAGATCAAGCTTGTGGTCAACTGAACTTTACATTTTAGGAGCACTCACAAAACTAAATTCCCTTTCCACTGCAAATGGATCAATTTATGCCACAAGTTTCCAGACTTATGAGAATTTGTTTGTATTTTGGAAGAGAAAACCAATCAAAACTAATCTGCTTTTCAAAGTCCATCAATAAAATGAAACCCAACCAATTAGCTTCTTAATGACCTTAAAAAAGCTGCATTATACTAAAATCCAGAAAAGAAACTGATATATTAGTATTATCTCCAAGCTGATACATGACAAAACAGATCTGCTATGCAAGCTTCTGAACAGCTGTACGTGGCTCCTGACAGGCTGCTCGTCTTCGCCACATCACCAAGAAAACATCACATTATTATTTTGTTGCATCAATGAAGGAGGATACCATATGTTAAACCTTGGAACTGGATCAGCGAGCTCGCTATGCCAATAAATAGAACCGCTAAACACTGAAATTCCTGTCTTAATGCTATTCTTTTCCAAATGCCCAAAGATAGCAAGCGATTAACATCCCAGACAAGTCAGAAAGGTTGAAACGACAGAAACATCAGTGACAGAAACCGTGCCTGTGCAGCAGCCATGCATCACATCACAGTAGCCACTGCAAATTTTCAGAGAAGCAACTCAATTTAATCTTGAGCAGCAAGCACACAGCCGAATTCAAAAAGCATCAGTCTGAACATCAACAGCGAACTCTACACATCAAGTCTCTCTGCAGGGCAACAAAAGGTTTTTTTGGATTTAAGTATTGCTGCAGTTTGCTACATAGAAGAAACAGCTTCTTAATTTAAGAATTTTAACCAAAAGAGGCAGTTTAAAAGAATATCAAAGATATAATACTACCTGCTTAGCAGAAGTATGCATCACTAATCAGATTTTAGGGAAAAAAGATCTTCCGCTACCTTGTTGCAGGATTCCATCAGAAGATGTCTTCAAAAACCCAAAGTCATGTGCAAAGCAGGAAAAGAGGATTTGGAAGATTAAGGATATTAAAAAGGATCACGAGGAAAAACATAACAAGATACAAACCTAAGCTTAGGAAAGGATAAATTAGCTCATGAGCCAAAAAAAATGCTTCTGTTAAATGAATTAATTGATCAGAACAGAGAAGGTTAAATGATCACAATGCAAGACAAGCTAACTTCCTCTCTCTCCATCAGAGAGGTTTCCCTAATCCCTACTTTACAGTGAGAACTTGCCCCAAATTGACTTCTTAGTTGGAAATACTTCACAGCAAAATCTATTCCTAGCAATTTGGTATTCACCAAAAGTAACGTTCAGTTCTGCATTTGTATTACAGGAACATTAAGAAGCAATCTTTTTTTTTTTTTTAATTAAAACAATTAGGTTTGACATTCACTATAGTCCAACTAGTCAAAGACAAAAATCAGTGCAACCCATGAACAGTTATGGCTATGTCCAGATGTAAACACAGCTTTCTCAGATGGAAGCAGTGTCTCAAAGAAAACCACTGGGAATTATTTGCCCAAATCAGTGAACCACAAAGGAAATCCTATTATCTACTTTCCAGCATCTGATAAATCCACATCCTTACAAAAACTTACAAAGGAAGTAAGCTGACATAAAATTGGAAGTGAAGACTTTCTAGTAGAGAAAGAACTGTTTCTAAATGGAAAACAAGCTGCTGAAACTTAGTTTTTCTATTGAAGGAAGGTCACAAGTGAAGCCCCAACGAGTCCTGTACTATTCAACATCCTCTGAGCAATCTGAAAAATGGACAAATAGTAAAGCAGAAAAATCTGAGGCAGCAAGGTTATCAGGAACAAGCTAGCTGAAGAACTGCAGGTGGACGGTAAAAGACTGCACAATGAATAATTATCAGGCAGAACCTGAGATACAGCCTTCTCACAATCATCTTGGTTGTGCTTTATACTTAGCCTGTCTCTACAAGGATACAACGAGGGGCTCTGCGATGACTCTCAACACTGAGAATCAAGATCTAGAAGTAAGAACTCTGCAAAAGTCTGTTCAATACTCAGCCAAAGAGAACAGGAAAGTCCAGTGCTGGAAAACAGAACAAGGTAGAAAGCTCCTGGATGCAGGAATACAGTGACAGTATTGCATACAAGCCTGGTTTGTTCAAGTTCCAGAGATAGAGCAGAACCGTCAAGCATGCAGAGATGATAAACATTTAGAGGCAAGGAACAACTTCAGCAGAAGCGATTAAATAGAGTGAAAGAAAAGTTTTATCAAGCCCGATACAATAGGCACACATTGCCTGGATAATACAGGCATGGCTGGCAGCAATTACACTCTAGTGATAGACTCAGGACAAAAAATAATGGTTCTTTACACAACGCTTAACTTATCTGAGGAACACCATGCCACGGGATGCTGTTCAGCCCAAAAGCTCAATTCATTTTGAGCAGGTACAAATTCATAGTTAAATCCACAATAAGCATGATGCACCCTCTGCAGCCCTGTCAGCCCAAGAGCCCCATATCACTGAAATCAGGGCTTTCTCCAGGAAATACCACCACAGGCCCATGTTGATAGGTTCTTCTCCCAGCATTTGGCATTGACCTCCAATGGTCTCACCTAGTGCAGCTGTTTATACCCTTGGTGCCAGTTACCTCTACTGCCAAAAACCTAGCAACCGGGAAAATCACCATGAGGCTGACACCAAGATTAAACTGCTCCAAGCAGGTCTTACTTTCCTTTACACAGACACAAGCATCTCTTAAGCAAACCTACCTTACATTACACCACTGTAGAGCATCACTTGTGATCTGTATCTCCACTATGTTCTACCTCAAGTCTACTGCTGCCGTAATTTTCCTCTCGTTCTGTTACCGAAAGCAGTGGTCTAACGATGCTAGGCATCCACCCTGCAAGGAAAGCTTTTGAGTTTCACCGACTTTGCTTAGTGGTTTGCAAAAAGAGAACTGCACGCTTTGACAATCCATCCAGCAGCTACCCTTGAACTCTGCTGCATACCAACCTCCAGTTGTATAAGGAAGAGTGAGAATACCACGTCTGGGAATCCCATAAGGCCCTTACGAATGCTGGATGCTCCAGCGCAGACAGCAAAAGCTTCAGTTTCCGAAGTTTACATTTCTTTAGCTCAGCCAAAATGCAAGAGAACGTAAATTTGCAAGAAAGACTGTCCATATGGCATCCCTACACATTAACTTGCAGCGTCCAGCTCTAACAGCAGCAAAGTAAAAGGCAAGAGTTGACAAATACACAATTGGAGCTCTGCTAAGCCCTGAAAAAGCATCTTCAACAGTCAATCTGCACAGCACAAAATCCAGCTGGATTTCTCTTGGTCAAGTTCAGCAATAGATCATAAAAGCAAAGTAAGCAAGAAAGGCAGAAATGCTTCGGCACAGGTGAAGAAAAAACCTAATGTAAGTTTGATATACAATGTGACCACCACATCCCAGTAGCTACAGACATGAATTTCAGGACATCACTTTTGGCAGACAGTATCCTTCAGCTGCTGAAAAGGGAAACAAGTGGTCAGGGGAAGCATCTTCATAACCTTACTCTGTGCATAAGAACTCCTCCTAGGCATAAGCCTCTGCCAGTTTGCATCCTCCTTCAGGCGGATCACACGTGGAGGTGTCTGCACTGGCGAGCTCCAACAGAACAGTTGCGTCTCTCTCTAACGAGACAAAGACAACTGGTATGGGGGTGAAGTGGATGCAGTTTTGCAAGCTGCCAGCTGCTATGCATGGCTATCACCACACGCAGAGCACCATTTCAACACATCATCGGGCTTCTGGTACCCACACTGGCCCTCAACAAGCCAGGCCTGCTGTTTCTGCACAGCACTGAAGCGTACCAAGTAGATATGCCAGGTATTGCAGCACTAATCTTATTCAATGTCTACAATTAATCTGAATATTTTGAATTAAGTTTCAAGCAGAACAGGCTTATACAGTTAAATATGTCAATTCCTTATTCACTTGGTTAGATTCATATTAAAAAGAATTAAATCAACTATGACTTTATACTACTCACAAGCCATTAGCTACATCTTAGCATCTTAGGAGAAATTGCCATATTCCTGTTTACACAAGCAGTGCAAACGTAGCAGCGGAGTTCACAATAAGAAGTTCACAATAGCTTAATTTCACATTCTGAAATAAACTTTCAGCACCCTCATGCTCTCTGAATGCTAAGATATATTTATATTATACGAAACATATTTAAAACATGTTTCAAATGTTTTAAATACATACTTTATAGAAACAGAAGCTATTACTTTGATGTACAAAGAAAGCCGACTAAGACTGTAGATCTAATTTAAAGCCGCTTAAGATGTACTTCAGACTAGCAAGGAATCACCTGTTGTTCTGAAAAGTCACAGAAGTTTGAGCTAATCTAGTCACATAACAAGACGCTTGTCTGCTCACATCTGAAATCAATCATTTTGTCTTCCCTTCTCTGCTGCACTCCTAATCTAAACCCAGGCACTTTGGAATTTACCCTGGTGCTAAATTAATCACTCCACTGAAGCAGTGGAACAAATAAAGCTCATTCTCCTCACCATCTTCCAAACATCTGGGAACAGACATACAGGTCAACAGAGGGCAAGCTAAAGCACAGCTTTAGGATGAAATCTAATCAACCACGGCTATTCTCACACTTTTGTTTTATGAGAGAGTATTTCCTTTACAGCACAACCATTGGCATGCTACTGTCAAGAGGTGGTGAAAGCAACAGATGAGTCCTCTAGAGAAAAAGGAATACTGTACATAAAATAAAGCAAATCAGAGCCTTTTACAGCACTCTGCATTGCCAAAAATCACTATACTTACCATCACTGAGCCTCAGAATATGATCCCTTTGAAAAAAATGGCGATGCCATGCACTGTGACAGACCATCTCCAGCTCTGAAGGAGAAACTGGAGAAAGCACAGAACTACCTCAAAGCACACAAGTATTTCACCAGAAGTCCTACTGCATATCCTGGAAGAGCACAGGCAGGGCCTACCCATGCCTTGCCTCTTACCAAAAGAGGCTACAGAACACCACGAGCTTATTGTTTTTTCTACAACACCTAAATGACATTCTGCAAAGAACAATATACACAGCAAACCACGCTTTACATCATTACCAGGTAACATTCATGCCTATAAGGAGTATAACAGCATCTATGATCAAGTCCTTTTTTGCTCCTACCTATGCCTAATGCAGCCTGCAACTGAAGATTGTAGGGATTCCTTTTTGTCTAGACAGTTTCCCACAACACTTGGACACACAGAAGATACTCTGCCAACAGACCACCACAGTTAGAGAAGTGATGCTTCAGAGCTGAGCTGACAACTGCAAGTAATGCTGGGCAACAAATAAGGAAAAATGATCCAGAAGCAACTGCTGTAAGGATCTGTTCCCACACCAATCTTCCCAGTGCATTATTATTTGAACAGCTAAACTATATATATTTGAACATACACGCCACCAGCCTGGCTTTGGGAAAATGAAATTAAACCCACCAGCAGGCAGAAATTACTGCAGAAACTAGACACCTAAAACCACTCTATCAGTGACAATGTTTGTATTATTTCCATCATGAGTACTTCATGAAAAAAAATCCAACACCAAACAAAAAATTGCTCCAGAAAACACGTTTGTCCAAGATTCACCCTTAGTAGCAGAACTGAAAGTTTAAGGCAAGAACTGTTTCTTAGATAAGCCTGTCATCTCAACTTCCATGCTGTCCTCCAGGACTAGCTCCCTGTTGCTCTGTGAAAAGCTTCCACATAGCTTTGTGAAGCTTAATGATTTGACAAATTAATAGTGAGACCACAAAGAACCATGGGATCACACGCTGCAGTTATCTGCCCTAGTGACCCTGTCCTAGCATCAGGTCTCTGTGCAATAGCACGGATTCTGGACAGAAGATCAGGAAACAGCTCCCACTTTCAAAAGATACTTAGCCAACAACTTGGCATCAACTCCTCAGCTAAAGAGCAACCTGTATTACGCAACTGAATAGTGCAAATGAAGCTTGGCTAAACAACTTCATTGTATGTGGATTCTCTACGAACTTCCCTAGTATAAGCGGTGTAACCTTCATTAAGGGAAAGCCAGCAGAAAACAAAAGGGCAGAAGACAAAAGACAAGAAGGGTATGTGGGTAGCAAAGGTGGTGCTGCCTATAGCAGCAAGAGAACAGAACTTGCAGCATCTGGCTTTGATTCCCAGCTTCACCGCTGCCCTGCTTGATGACCTCAGGCAACTCTGTTACCTGTCTGCCCGTAGCCCTGCCTCAGTGGCACTGACTTGTCTTACACTGATTAAGATGTTAAGCAAGCATTCTGCTGCGTATCTGTGGGAATAAAGCAAAGAAACTTTGACTGTTTTTGAGATGCTATTAGAATTTTAAACACGCATCTGCGCTTCCTGCCAGCAATTTTCATTTACAGCGTCACTTTGGGAATAAAAAGAGTAGTCGAATCTTGACCTCCAGCAGGAGAGGCTACGGTTTGCAAAAACAGAACTCTAAATACATGCATTTAATACTTCCGAATAACTTCAGTGCACCCAATGCCTGTTACTACCGCCCAAAAGAGAAAAGAAAAACTCTGTTCTTCAGTCAAATTGCTCAATTTCTCCAGCTCTGGAAGTGCACCCTGTTATCTATTTCCTTCCACAGATACGTAGTGCCTTTACTCCCACTTGCATCCAAGAGCTTTGGAGTTTAGTAGTTCCAAGAGAATATTTTCAAAATGACATCAGAAATCTTCTACAGTCCATCAGTGCAGCTAGCACTTTTTCTGTGACTAGGATAACCTTAAAATTAGAAAGCAATGTTATCCCTTGCTGACTGAAATTTGACAGCTGAAAGACAAGTCTCACAGAGCACCCCAGAGGTGCTTTCTTCAACCTCCAGTCCTCCTAAACACTTCCACAGCAGGCTGAATCAACTCCCCAGCTATCCATTCATACGGGAAAGCGATGGTCCTGGAAGAGGATAACCTTTATAAAAAGGTGTTCTCACTCTTCAGGAAGGGAAGATTTCAGTTTAGACATCAGCTGGCTGGGTCTACTTTAGAGGCAGCACGCTTCCTTCAAAAACGTTATAGGGCCACACTGACTTTTGCCATTTATTTCATCCAGAGCTGGGCATTTCCCTTACAGTGGATGTCCTTAACACTTTCCCAAGCTGCCCATCTGTTCCAGCCTGAGCAGAGGCATTTAAAAATTGCTGCAAAGGCTTCCTTTGAGGTCCTGTGAACTGACTGATGCCCTCCACTTCACCCTGTTAAGCTGAATCGACCCCTAGGAGGTCAGAAAAGCTTCCCCTGCCCATCTACGCTTGAATCCTTGCAGGAGGCACTCAACAGCGACCTGACACCTTCACTCCTCAACTTCCCCCAAGGCAAGGCCTAACCCGCTGTGGCTCTGCTCCAGCACAGGAGCCACCCAGAGGCGATTTAAGCACGGAGCCCGTTTCCTGCCCCCCCACCCCTAAGCCCCGGTGCCACAAACCGGCCCGGGAGGAGCCCGTGCCACCGCTGCCCACCCTCCCCGCAGGGGCTGCTCACCCCTGCACGCCCGGGCTGTATTTCCTCGTCTTCCAGGGCGTGCCGGGGCTCTGCAGCGCCGGCTGGGGCGGCTGCCGCTGCTGGTGCGGGGAGGTGTTGGCGGCGACGCCGCGGCTGCCGGAGAGCAGGTAATTCATGCCATAGGTGCTGGCTTTATTCTCCCGTTTCCTCCGGCCCGGGTGGTACTGGTGCTGCTGGGGGGAGGCCGGCGGCGGGTGGTGGGGCCCGCGGGCGAGGTGCGGGGGGGGAGGCGGGTGGTGCCCGTTCACACTGTTCGCTTTCTCGCTCTCGTGGAAGTTAAAAAACTCCCCGGGCCCGGCCCCGCTGCCCAGCAGCCCGGGAGGAGCCACGGCCGCCCGGGGGCCGCAGGAGGAAGAGGAGGAGCCGCCGCCTCCGCCGCAGGAGCCCGAGGAGGAGGAGAAGCCGGGGCTCTCGGTGCCGGACTCCACCGACGAGCACGACGACGACGACGACGACACCGACGGCGACTTCTGCAGCCGCCGCCCTCCCTCCCCGCCGCCACCGCCACCGCTGGCTGGGGCTGGGGCTTGGGGGGGGGCAACGGCGGTGCCGGCGGGCAGCAGCCCGGCCAGCAGGGCCGGCGGCGACGGCGAGGGCGAAGGCGGCGAGGACGAGGAGCAGCAGCCGGGGCCGGGCGCCCCGAGCCGGGCGCAGCCGTGGCCGCGGGGCGCAGGGGGCGAGGAGGAGGCGGCGGCGTTGCTGGCGGCGTTGCTGGCGGCGTTGCTGGCGGCGGCCGGGTCCAGCGCCGGGGAGTTGAGGCAGAGGTAGTGCGGGAAGCCGGCGCCGCCGCGGCCCCCCACGCCCTGCGAGGTCTCCCAGATCTGCATCCAGAGCGCATTCGCGGGGCCTTTCTGCTCGGGCTGGATCCAGGCCACGCGGGGATCCATCCACGCGCTCCGCCCGCAGCGCAGCTCAGCGCCGGGCCGCGCCCGCTGCCGCTGCCTCCAGCCGGGCCGCGGGCACGGGCATGGGGCCGGGCACGGGCACGGGGACGCGGACGGGCAGGGGCAGGGCACGGCGGGCCCGGCGCTGCCCGCAGCGCTCCCCTCGCCGAGCCAATGTGGCGGCCCCCGAGGCAGAGCCAGGCGGCGCAGCGCGCATGCGCCGCCCCGTTTAAACCGGCACCCCCCTGCCCGTCCCCTTGGCCCCGCCGCCCCGGCAACCGCGCGTGCGCGCCGCCGGAGAAGGGGGGGGGTGCGGGAAGGACGTTGCGATGCTTTACGCACACCCCCCCCCCCCCCCCCTCTCACCGCGCATGTGCGGCCGGGAAGGGGCTTCGGAAGGGTTCGGAAAAGATCGGGAGGGATGGGGAAGGGAAGGGAGGGGAAGGGAGGGGAGGGGGGAGTCCGAGCCTGCCGCGCCTGCGCAGAGCGGCGCTGCCCCGGGTGGGGGGCGCTGTGCTGTGAGGGGACGGTCTAACGTCAGTGCCTCAGGCGGCTCCCTTCCCTTAAACTGCAGGGAAAGGGGAGCTGCACGGAGCCTCCTTATTATTTATCTTATTCTTTTGGAAGTCAAGCAGCAGGCCGTTCGCTTCTTTTCCTGTAGAAGCAGACCTGCCGTCAGGAGTAACAGACTCACCGCACGTAAAAGCTCGCGGTGGACTAACCGCAGCCCGGGCACGGGGAAGGACCGTTGGTCCTGTCATACAAAGCACCTTCACCGCGCTGCCCGTCAACCCGGGACACAGACCTACAGCACGGAGTTCAGCTGCTCGAGCCCTTGGTTGTACAGTTCATCTCCCCAGAGGGTTTTGGATAACGTTAATTTAACCTGGAGACACACAAACAGGGCTGTCACCTCTGTTCCCATATGTGTGCCATGAGAAGTCAACCACAAAATTACACTCTTTTATCCCCATATCCCCAAATACCTTGAATCCTTGCCTCCAAGATGGCCCAGATTTAGTGAGAGGACCTGGGAATCAGCAGCATCTCCACACACCTCAGCCTGTGCTTACTTTGTAGATCCACTCTGAAATACCCAGAGCCAGGACACCACAGAGCCCAGACCTTGACCCCTTTTAGCCATGTACTGACTTGTCACACCGTAGGTAAAGATCACAACTTCAAGCTGCCCTGTTAAAAATCTTAATGAAGAAATATTGTTCAGTGTTAAAAACAAGCAACGACAACAAAAAAGCACCAAATGGAGGCAATTCCAAGCTCTGCTGTTTCGTGATCTGATTATTTTATTTTATTTTATTTTATTTTATTTTATTTTATTTTATTTTATTTTATTTTATTTTATTTTATTTTATTTTATTTTATTTTATTTTATTCTTCCCTGCCCTGCCGATATCCTTAAAAACACAGCACCTGATTTCCCACCTTGCTAAAATTATCTCCACCTTCATTTTGAGGCTTAACTGGCAGAGACCTGGCTGGCTTGAAGAAGCAATAACTCAAAAGCAGCTTTTGACTGAGGAGAAACACATTATTCTAGGGACTCTCACCAGTCCCCATACTGTTTTGGAAGGACCAGGCTGTTCCCTGAAGTAGCCACCATCTTCTCAGAAGGGTTTGATTCTCACTGGTTTTAACTGCATTCCTCTATTCAGAATTTCTGATGGTACAATGGTGTTTTGTCAGTTCTTTCTATGCCAGCAAATGCCATGTGTAATAGTGGGCATGAGGTAGAAGTTTGGGGCACAACCTACTCAAGGTTCATGACCTACTCAACATTTTAAGAATATGAAGAGGAAAGAAGTCTCCTCTGATAAATCTGTAAACAGTGGTTTATTAACACACCAGTCCGCTGATGTATCTCATGATGATTGAAGGTTGCAGCAGGTCAGTGAAATATCTCTGCAGAAAAGGAGGAGACATTTACATGCTTTCTTTTGTAAGTGTGTAATATGAAACAACAGCAGCCAATTGCTTCTCATGTCACAAGGACAAGGAAAATTATCATCTTCTACCTACTCATCAGCTCTTACTTTCCTGTTTCTAGACTCTCCATTAAGAAATCTGAATTTTTGATTCAGTTGTTTAAAGTTATCTTGCATCCATAACATAATCTTGCATATAACAGACCAAGCTCTCACATAAATACAGTAACCTGTTATTACGGCAGCAGGAAGAAATTAATGTCTTGCTTTCTGTGTTCCTTCTGATCAGAAAAGGGAGAGATGTCCCATTCTTTTCCCATTTGGGGACACTGGGACATGATTTTGGAGACAAATATAAGTGAATGCAATTGATCAAGGTATTTAATGAATATAACTATATTGTTAATATCTAAATATACAAGGCAGTTGCACTCTGGAAAACAATCTTCTCATGATATTATGGCCTACAATACATTTACTACTTCATATTAGCATACAATTTTTCTTTAATAATTTAACACTCATCAGTCAAAGTAATTGTTCTTGTTAAAATTCTGTTTAGAGAGATTCCATCAAAATCAGAGCTTGGAAGATAATTTGTTCATGAATCCATTGCTAGATATTGCAGTTCAAGGTCCTCTTTTGGACCTGGACCTGTGGAAGAAACAGTGTCACTCTAAAAGAATTTAAGAAATCTGTTGACTTACAAAATACCTGGAAGTCCATGGAATAGGAAAGAAAAGGAGGGAAGGAAGTGACGGGAAAAAAAACGCATATTAGTTTAGTGGTTGGATCAAAAAGATTTCCAAGACTATATGTAAAACAGATAATCAAGGAAAGCATGTTTCACATCTTGTCTCCTTAAAATGAGACATTCGCTGTAAAGGTGGTGAGAATTTCCTTTGCAAGGACTGATTTTTATAAAAAGCCTTATTGATTTTAATTCAGTTGTCTTTTACTGAATGAAAATATACACTGAAGGTAAGACTCCCAGAAAGTATGAAAGTCACATGTAGTTTTGATTGTCAAAAAATTTGCTTTTTTTTTTTTTTTTGAAAGATCTTCCTTCCCACTGATGAACTTGTAAGGACCTGGATAATGAGAATGAGATTATGATCCTAATCTGAGGAGGCAGAATGCCTTGCCTGCTGTGGGGAAAAGCAAATGCTTGATTCATACTATTAATGTCATATTAAAATGCCTCACACCAGCACTGCCTGTCTTCATGCCAGTACCACAATGCTCCCATATCTGCTCTTTTCAGTGACTTCTGTTTCTTTAAGGTAGAATTTGAAGGCAGTAGTCAAAGTGATACAACTAATGACTAAAACTGTGGTTTCACTACTTCTGAGGCCATTTAATTAATCTGTTATAAAGTGTTTCAATCTGGCTGTTTTTCACAGGAAACACAACCACACAGCTCCCTTCTGGATGAAGCTTGTATTTTGGTTTCAACTTCAGCCAAACACATCTTTGATTTGGCAACAGTGACAGTGCTGGAGTCTTTGGTAACCTTGTGGTTGATGACCTTGATGTCCTGATGACCACAATTCCAATTCTGTGAATAGTTCATATGATTTAGTAAATAATGGCAGCTGAGTTGGCTACCTAAATGGAATATGCAAGGCAGTGTTGCCCAATGCTCGCTATTAATCTGTTTTTAAACAAACACTCTGAACTCATTAATACAGAGATAAGTAGGCAATGTCTCATACCTTTAACATGGCTCAGTTTACACCCCTGGAAATGATGAGATGAAAATGCAACATACCCTTATGATGCAACCTTAATTCCCTTCTCTGAAGTTGGCAGTTGCCACAGGTGTGATTCTCTCAGGGCAATGCAGCGGTTGAGAGGTGACCGACAGGTTCTCTGGCAGTTCACGTTCTCCAGCACCACTCCAGGATGTTGTCCCATATGACCTTCATTCTGGCCATCCACAGTCTCTACAAGCCTCTGACGCATCGCCTCCTTCACACTCACCGGCTCTGCTCCTCTTCCATAGTCTTTGCAGTCCACAGAAGACATGGAGAAGACACAGGGACAGGCTCAGCAGTATTTCTGATCAGACCTGTATCTACTGAAGACAGAGATAGTAAAGAAAAGAGCAAACTATTTTTTGTAGCTGGATGGAAGCACAAGAGAAAGGTTGTCTAGCCAAGGAGGTGCATCTCTAACCCTTGACCCTCAGAGTGCGCTAGTCACCAGGAGACAGGGGAGGAGGTAAAGGGGAGATAGTTTCATTAGCTGCACTCCTGACACTTTTATTTTTTTTAGTAAATACATTCCTGGACATGAGAGGGGCAGTACAGTTTTCATCTCTCAAGCTGAGAGGATCAAACCGGGGAGGTGAATATAAAGGCAGAACTGGAGTTTCTGGTTCTTTCAAGGCATGGCTTGGGGCATTCTTGCAATCTGTCCTCCAGAAACCCAGGCTTTTAGCTTTTTCAAAATGTCCTTTTCTGTTTCCCATTAGAGAAGGTCTGGAACACTGAACAAGCTAAAATCGTGTCATCTTTTCCTCCTTAAATCTTCCACTTTGCTCAGTCCTCCTTCCCTTGGCTCAGTGTCCATTTCTGATGAACGCTGAGCTTCCGCCAAGTTTGGGGTGTTGAGGCATATTCAGCAGCGAATTAAACTGCAGAGGCTGAAACAGCTGTCAGCCACGAGCCGGCTCTTCTTCCCACTCCATCTTCCCCTGGTCTTACAAAGGATGCCACCCCTGTGTCAGAGAAGCTGAACAGATGATAAATCAACTGCTGAACAGCTGCAGCTTCTAGCCAGGCGTGTTCATACGCATTGAAAGCCTCTTCTAGCTGCCTATATAAAATAGCTGGGTGGTGAATGGAGAAAGCGTGGGAGGCAGTTCACAAGTCACTCAATTACACTTGCAGTCAGGGTGGCAATTTGAGAGAGAGGGGTTGCATGGACAGCCAGGTGTGATTCTTGCCCCACCACCAGTGTTTAATGCTGAATGTGTGTCAATGCTTCTTGCTGGAGCTCTCTGCCTTGGAGAGCTTTTGTCGTATGTACATCGTATGGATTTGCTGTACTACAGCAGAAGTGAGATAAACGTGTAACTGATATACCCACATTGTATTTCCCTTAATACGTTTGGGGCTTTAATGGGGATTACTTTCAAAAGGTTGCTTTATTATGAAGATTTGTCTTGGTTTATTACACAGCAATTATATTCTTAACACTATTATTTTTTACATTTTTTTATGACAAAAATATTTACCTGTTCTGCTTTAAGGATGGTCTATGCAACTTTGTAAATTGTTCTTATGCTCTATTTCATCTCTCTTCCTTGTCTAGAGGACAACTTCCTTTATTCAAAGCCTTATTTAGACATGGAAATTAAATTCTGGTAACAAGCACAGAAGACCATTCTATGCATATTTTTAGATGTAAAAAATATCTATGAGAGAGATCATAAACAGGGGAAGTTTGTGTTAAATATCTGTAAAGCTCTTGGAAGTATTTTTTCTAAGTGGGATCTGAATAGTTGTAAGAAATCAGGTGCTCTGCCTTCATGTCCTGATAATGGAGAAGTTGCTTTTGTAAGAAGGATAACTTGCCATTGAAGGACAGGTCGACAGAACACTTTAAGGAGACTCTATTGGCAGTTCATGACAGCGAATTCCTGGAACTGGTCAGGATTCCTCTCTTACTCTTGTTTGCAGTCAAGGAGGTCCCGGGATCATTATTAAGTTGTCATTCTCCAGGTTGTTGTTTAGAAGACAGCTGAGGGCTGTGTGAATCCTGGCGAGTGCAAGGGGTCCCAGTTCAGAATGTGGCTGCACATGCTCTGAAATGGAAGGAAAAAGCAGATCTGGCTAGACCTTCTGCTGGGAAAAGAATCTGTAAGTAATGCATTCCTCCGAGGAACAATATTACAATAATAAAAAAAAATGCTTACTTTCACATCTGTTCATTTTGATATGTTTCTGCTGAGGAAAGATACTATTAAAAAAAAAAAAAAAAAAAAAAGACAGGATAAAAAATTGCAAAGAGGTACTGGAAAATTTATGAGAGAGCTGATATAAAATGTGCTTAGTGAGGATATGTCCTTGAGCTCTCATCTGCCATGTTCACATGGCACCCAATAGGGCACCAGCTGCTTCAACACGAAACATGGAAGAATCATTTATGCGTAGGAGAATGACTATGGATAGAGTTAAAAAAGTTACATTGGGTGTCAGCAAAGACTATCATGGTGAAGGAAGAAGCTCAGTCTTATTAGCTCCTAAGCTAGATCAAAGCCATATTTGATCTTGTACAGATTTCTGCAAGCTAATTGATCTTGTGTGGACAGCTGCCTAATTATCTTTCTTTGGTTTATCCTGCCCACTAGTCCTCATCTATAGGCAGCACATGCACATACCTATATATTTTTGTTCTGCACTCTATTGCAATGCACTTCCCCCTGCCTAAGTATTTCTATGTCCTGTATCTCCACCTTCAAAGCTATTACCTTTAACTGTTCTTGGGCCTCAACTAAATCACTATGACATCTCAGGAAGATCTCTAGAAGAGAAACAACTTGATGCCTGTATGAAAGTGCTGACCTGAGTCATATTAACATTGGCCCATGGATAAGTGAGCTGAAAAGTGCAGAAGATCAAAGGAGAGCAATATTTTTTTTTTGCCAGGGTTTTTAGATAACATTAATTTGGAGCAGGTGTAGGATAGATTAGATGGGGACTGATGGGAAGGAATAACATGGTTTAGCGGGTCCTTTAGAATGAGGATAAGAACAAGGATGGGAAAGTGTGAGTCACTAAGAGAACATTTATTTTGATGTGGAGGAAGATGTGGACTAGGAAGGAGGATAACAAAGGAGATGGAGTGGTCAGATGGAGGTGTTGGCCAAGGGGCACGAAAACCCACAGTTCTGACTCATCTGTCAGTATACACCTTTGCCATTTCGTCTTTGAAGGAGCTAAAGTCAAGGCCAGGGGTCGACAGGACAGCACTCAGATGTCTCTCTCACAAACTTTCTAGTAGTACTCAAGCTTTCTAGCACCAAAACCTCCTTGCTCAATAACAGAACCAGGTAGCCCCTTTACAGCTTCCTCTACTTCCCCTGAGACACAGTAAACTGCCTCACCATCATTCTTTTCAGTGGATGGACAGACTCTGGCCAGAGATCAGATAGGACTTTTCCAGGGCTTCTCCAGTTTGTCCATACCATTTCATCTAGGTGCCTTACACCCATGCAGAGGAACAAACATGCCTTAGGGATCCTGAAGGCTGAAGGCAACCAAGACACACCAGAACACCCCAAGGCCCTCTTATGTCGGCAGCGCCTCTGTCTCATGTCTGTAGGTATCAGCAATGAACAGGATAGTTATCTTCAATGGCAATCTCCCCTCCACGGCCACATGAATTAAATTAAGGAGTGTGTTCACCAGTCAGTGTCCAATCTCAGCAAGCACCAGTTCCACAACAAGTCTATGACTCCAAGCTCCTGGACTGGTAAGCACTGTATGGACAAGTAGTCATTTACTGTGCCAAGACCAGAAAAGGCATGAGGAAGGGGGACTGAAATGTCAGCTGAGGATTTGTGGTTGCTTGTGATGACTGCTTAGGTTGAGCTGGGAGAATAGTTCTTGTCAGTCCAGGTAGGTCAGGGGCCTATGCAAGGAGAGGCTGCCATTCCTGCTGCCACAAGCCAAGGTGAAGCACCCTGTAACTTCATGAAGGGGCAGCTTCATTCATTTTCCATGCTTCAAAAACACCATAGGCTCAAAGCATCCAGAAGGATGGAAACAGCCACAGATTCCTCCTGTGAGGTAACGAGGAGGCCTCAGAGGCCAGCGATACTCTCTGGTAAGACCTGGTGTACAGCCAGCTCACTGATGGTTCCCAGCTGAATGAAAGGCCTGAGCATTCCTGATGTTCTCCACAGCTGAGCGAAAGGTCCCTGCAGCCATGAGCCTGCCTTCAAAGAGCCTGGCCTCCACTACTACAACTCTAAGTAGAAGTTGTTTATTTGTTTATCATAGCTGCTACTGCATGAAGCTACCAACAGGATACTCTTTTCTGGCAGAAAATGGTGTGGTACTGACTGAAACCATGGGGCAGGTAAATTGGGCATTCACTCTGCTCTCATAAACAGAACTTGCTCAGCAGTCTTTTCCTTTTGCTGTGGTGGCAAGGTGCATGGAGCTCCTTCTCACATCTGGAAACAGCAAGTTCATCTGGAGACAAGACAGGTGTGCTCATTCATGGCTGTAGAGCTGGCTGGTGGAACTAGGCTGTAGTTGTTTCCTCATTCAGAGCTGCCTGGTGATACCCATGAAGTTGATCCCAGGTAGTTTGTCCTGAGATGGCGGTAGATAAGGTTCCTGATAAATGGTTTTTTTTAGACAGTAGCTGGGTGGACGTGCTCTCTTGGCCATGGAGTTAGGTGACAGACATTAACACAGTGTAAACCTTGAGCTTCTGAGGATTGTGCAAAATTCTTAGAACTCAGTTAAGCCATGTGGCTGCCAGTGCTGAGGGTTGAGATCTGAGTCTTGCATGGTAGGAGAAAATACTAGAACAAAATGCATTGAATGAACAACTCTTGTGTGGTCTTTGGCTCTTATTTTCTCAGTTCATCTACCATGAATTAGGATGAATGTAATCAGACTGGCAATGCAGTCAACTCCACAGATGTGATTCTGAGCATAAAGCCATTCTACTGCCCTTTCCATCTGCACATGTATAAATATCACGTACTGCTTGAAAAGTGCTTCTCTGACAACTTTTTTGCCACTTTTTTTAAACACTTACGTTTATTCCTTCCCTTTTTGGTGGTCTAGGTCATGCTGTCCAGAGGCCGCCCTTTCTGATATTAGTGTTCTTATGGGATGTTGTGTCGAGGACTCAGCCAATTCCTACATGATACAGTCATCTTCCTCTAGCGCCTTGCTTGTAAAGTTAGGTCAGTCCCTCTCCACCTCCAATGGGATTGTCACCTCACATTGATCATCCTGTGACTCACCTATGAGAACAACACATAGTACCAATCTATACCCCATACTACCTGTTGGGATGTTTCAAGAGTGTCATTGCAGAAATCCATGCCTGAGTCTTGGCCGTGAAGTGCAGACCACTTCAGAGTCATCCCTTCTAGAAGTGGAGAGAGCAAGAATGATCAAAGAAACTGTGTCTAGAGCTGCTGTCCTGAGGATTTGGAAGATGCCTCTTTCATCTTTTGCCCTGTATTTCTTCCTTTCTACATCTCTGTGACAAGGAAAATCCTTCCCCTGTTGAGTGCAAAGTATTTATTGTTCAGAACTTGGTTATGGTGCGTAATGCACACCCAGCCTGGCCATAAGAGTTCTATTATTTGAAGAGATGATCATTACCAGTAGTGGTTCTGTCACAGGGCTAGAGGACAGGGCAGATGTAGTTTTCCAGGCACTTTGGCCATGTTTGTGCTATCTATGGGATAGGCAGCTCTGCTTCAGCTTTCCACGTAGCTGCTAAGAACAATTTATTGAAGTTTGTACCGTATGACGTTGTAGTTTGCTGTACCCAATTCAAACTTTCTCATTCATTTTGAGCTCTCCCATCTGGGCCACGTGGAACCCAGCAAGAATTAGGGGCAAAATGTTTTAATCTCACAGAAATTACTTCTTTGGTTATCTGCGAGGAAGGAGAAATGATCTGTGATGTCTCAGGGCAGATCTCATCAGTCACGCAGGAAAGTTTCGAATCGGATCTGTTAGAAAAGAGTATTTACAGTATACATTAGGACAGATGAAACCTCTTCTAGAATAAAGTAGAGCTCTGGCTGAGTGCCCAGCCTTGTTGCCAAACAGCTGGCCTTGCTGTTGAAGCAGAAAGTAGAAAATGTACGTTTCCCTGGAGGAATCTGTATGAAGGTTAACAGAGGTTAGAGACTTGTTCCCACAAACCAAAACTACCTCGAAACCTCACTCATATCCTTTCCAAATGCTTGTTGGAGAGCCTTTAAGAACACTGGTTTATTTAAAATCAAAGCCCATTCAAAGGCTGCCATTCAAAATGACCATAGAGGCATGCTTCCCTAGGCTGAAAAATACGGTGCTATGGAAATCAGTCTCTATGTACAATGGGAGCTGTGCTATATATTTAGTATTTTTCCCCTACATTTTATGCTACATTCATATACTTTAGAATATGTTAAAGTTCCCAATCGCTAATAAATGTAAGCCCAAAATCTACTTCTGATAAGCACCAGCAATTCTTTTTTTTTTTTTTTTTTTTTTTTTTTTTTCTTTAAGGTAAAACTTCGCTTTAGTTATGTTCTAGGTAGGGACTAATAACGAGAAAGCATTTGGGTGATATACAGAGATTTGCTTTCCCCAGCTGGCCACACTCTCACTTTCCTTTCTGGATGCTTGGAAGGCCATTTCGCTCAGCCTGCACGTGCACGGGCCAGTCTGCATCATAGTTATTTTTACATATGATTACTTCAATTCTGGGAAGTAGATAGAGAAGCTAAATTCCTTTTGTGAACATCAGACAATAATTCTGTTTGTGCAAAAGGTTGTAAATAGTTTTTGTGTTTATGTCACTGTTTCAGATCATGAAGGGAAATATGTTTTTACTAAACAGAATAAACTTGGGGCAAAAATATTTTACAAAAGTTAGGTTTCTTTAGTCAAGAAACAGAAGGAATATTGAAGATGACTAAGCACAATTAACGATTTTCAAGTATCTGGTATCCAATAATCCTTCCTGTGATCAGTTCATTAGGTAGTCCATAAATTGGCTATATATTTCTTAAACTGCAGAACAATCTTATATGAGCAAAATGCTAAATATATATATATATTAATGAAGCTGTTTCGAGAAAATCTGAATAGAATAGACTAAAAATACCAGGCCTCTCGGTTTTGTATGCCCATGTACCAGCTGCTGAGGAGAGCAAGGATACAGAGCCAGTTACCTGGTGCCATCCATTTTCTAAGCACAGTTCCTGTGTGTCTGTCGCTTCATGTGTGTGGCTGTGAGCAAGGGCTGTGCCAGCAACTGGAGCAGGGCTGAAAACTCAGGGGCTGGTATATCCAGGTGCCACCAACTGGGCAGACTGGGATCCAGGGGCAGCTGCTGGACAAGCTGAGTGCCTGAGGCCAGCTGCTGGGAAGACCCACCTTGCACATACGGGTTTATGTATTTCCCACTAACATACCTTCATCCTGATCGGAGTGAGTGGGGGAACAGGATGAGGCTGTTGGTGCTGTTTGTGTTTGCAGGTGAGCTGAGTGTGTCTGTTTATGCTGATTTGTGTGGCCAGCCACGCATGTATGTGTTGTAGATGGCTGTTTGTGTGTGTGCCTATCAGGAACACAGGCTCAGCCCTGATACTTTCTGGCCCTGAGGACATGGAGCTGTGGCAGCCTCGCCTCTGTTGGGTAATGCATTTGGCAACTCCCAACACCTCAAACTCTGTTATGCTTGTTCCTGGTCTTACATCTGTGGATATTTTGGCAGAAACTGAATCCCTACCACTACTGAGAATAATTTAGCTTGTCACCTTTGCAACTGTCTTCAACTACTACATGGCCTCCTCTCCACTGGGCTAAATAAGACCAGCTTCCTCAAATTCTTCTGATGGTACACGTGCTCCTGGCCTCTGACCACCATGGTTGCCTTCTGCAGGACCTTCTCTAGCATCTCAGTGTCCTCTTGAACTGCAGGGTTTACAGGGGAAGAGGACAAATGGACACACTATTTCAGACTTGGCCGCACACGTGCTGAACAGAGGCAAATGATAACTTTCATCATACTTTCATATACACACGGCCCACAGCCTGAAGCATGGCTTGTCCTGCTCATACCAAGAGCACGCTGCTGGTGCCTGCTGTAAACCCTAGCTCCATTCCAGCAGGCCTTCTGCTCACCTGGTCTGTCCTGATGCCTGTGGTTATTCTGTCCCAACCCCATGCAGAACTGTGTGTTTCTCCTTACTGGACTGTGTGAGGTTTCTGCTTCCCAGTCCTCAGGTTTCTCAAGATCCCTCTGAATTGGGGCACTGCTATTCATCTTTTCAGCCACTCCCTCAAAGTTTGAGTCGCCTACCAATTTGCTGGGAGGCGCGCTCCGTTTCACCATCCAGGTTGCTATTGAAGATACCGAACAACGTGGGAATGAGCCTTAAGGCTGAAGTGCCACACTCCTCACCACGCAGCAGCTGGATATTGCGCTGATCACTCAGCTCAATCCGCTGGGCCTGGCCAACCAGCCACTTCCACGCACCTGACAGAACTCACTGCTTGAGCAAATAGCTTCCAAGCAGGAATGGTGGGGAAGGTGGCAACCTCCTAAGAGTCAGTTTGCCATCACTTGATGCTGATAGCTCAAGAAACTTATATGAGCAGCATTAAAGCCTTTTTTGCTTCCTGGTCAACTCCAGCAATATGGAGCTCAAGGTACTAGTTTTTTTCCAAGCTCACTGTTTGCAGTTCCAGGCATACATTAGCTGATTTGCACTTCCTTGTGGGGCTGTGCCACAGAATGATCTAGAGGCTCAAACAGAGGTACCTGCAGAGCCTTGAGGGGAAAATGGGAATATGTGAGGATATAAGACTCAGAAACGTAGAATCATTAAGGTTGGAAAAGACCTCCAAGACCATCTGGTCCAACCATCACCCTACCACCAATGTCACCCACTAAACCATGTCCCTCAGCACCACGTCCAACCTTTCCTTGAACACCCCCAGGGATGGTGATTTCACCACCTCCCTAGACAATCAGTTACAGTGCCTGACAGCTCTTTCTGAGAATGACTACTGTAGGATGGTGCTGAAATGCTGTATGTGGCAGAGACAATTGTCTCTGGCTTTCATCATCTGGACTGAAAACACAGTTCCACCTAACAGCCCTCCCTTGTATCTCCTCCAAGCCACCTAAGGAAAAGGACTCCACAGACCAGAAGTGTTAACACACTTTATTAAGCTTCCTTTACACCATATTCTCTGCAAAATTAAGAACAAAAGTTTAGCATACTTCGTTGCTCTACACATTATGAAATAAATAAATGAATAACTGCCAAAGACCTCCACTGATGACTTTTGGAGGCTTGTTCTGAGGTGCCTTCTTGTCTGTTTGTGGTCCACAGCTGGGAGAAATGTAACTTGGAACTAGAGAAGGGGACTGTCCTTGTAGTTGCGACTGTGACTTGCACTTTCTGCTCTAAGAACTGCTTACTGGGAAAGGGCAGCTGTAGTGCTATAGGCACCCAGTAAACCCACATCTGCGTAGTGCCACAATAAGAATCTAAGTGCTTGGATTTCATCAAAGTTAAATAACACAGCTCATTTTTCTAGTTAGCTTAGCACACCACATAACAGAAGACGACATTACTTAATTAAAAAATAAAGCAGAGTTGGTTATCTGCAGCATTACTTGGAAATTTTCATTTTATCTGTAAAAGGAATTGGAGCATTCAAGAACATTAGCAGGAGTGATGTTACGATATGAGGACTGACATTTACCTACGCAGTATCGTCAGCTTTCAGAAATACAAACAATGTGCATGCTTGGTGATCTGAGATTTAGCTCCAGTAGCAGATGGGATTACATTTGCAGAGGACTTGCATACATTGTCTACGCTGAACTGAAATTGAAAGCTACTGTGATGGCAATTCATCTAGCATAAAGAATTAGGAAACAAAGTATAATTGCTTGACTTCTGTTGACTTTTGCTAGTAACCCTTTTAAAAGTAGTAAAAACAACATAAATCAGTTGGAATTTGAAAAAAGTCTACCTTGCAAAATATTGTGTAACAGTTTCAGTTTAAGAAAGCCACTTAAAGCAATCGACAAAAGACCTCTGCTTACAAGTGCAATGCAATTATTTTATTTCACAATTTAAAAAAAATAAAATTTGCATAAACTTGTCTCAGCAGGAGTAAGTAACTATGAGAAAAAAGTGATAGCAAAAGGAATAATGTTCTATAAAAAGCTTATATATTGGAGTAAGTTATGGCATAACTGAAGAGACTGAAGGGCATAAAGACAAAAAGTTACTTCTGAAGGGGATTTTAAAGACTACAATAAATCAAAGTAAAGAGTTACAGGGAAAAACATACAAAGGAAAGAAATTGGAGGAGGAAATTTCCACTAACAATAGCTATGTGGTATCTAATGAGGAGACCTGATCTCAGTGAGAGAAAGAAAGAAGTGGGAGCTGTAAGAACATATCAGTTTAAAGGCAAAGTAAGGTTCTATTCAAATCAAGTTTTATTAGAATATGGACAGATCATTAAAAATATCAAGAAAGTAAACTTACAGAACAAGTGAGTTAAAATAATCCACATATAAAACTACCTCAGTGGAATTACCTGGCTAAAGATAGAAAGCTCAGTTTTACAAGCAGGTTATTTCCCTCTGAGATGTGGGTGAACTACTGGGGTACTGCACCCCATACTGATCACTGCAACTGAACAAATGCAACTCCTCAGAGCTGTGTTGGAGGTCTTCTACCCTGGCAAGTCAATGGTATCCCTTCCCAGAAACACCTCAAGAGAGATTTAAGTGCATCTTCTTGGAAGCATTATTGAGAATTTAACAGAACAAGGAAGTTGTGCTCAGTTTAACAAGGCAGCCTCTGTTAAGAAGGGCTGTTGCCATATGCTCCATGACACTTTCTTCCTTGCCATTTTAAGCCAGTGATCTAAAAATGATGTCCATAATATTACAGGAATACTTTTTAGGAACACTTAGTGAAAGTTTAACTATTATGGCAGAAAAACCTTACCTAGTTTATCTACATCCAAAGACATTTCAAGGAGACTTTTGAGTATCTGTAGAAGATGACCTACATGTAGGTATTTATGTAATCAAACGTTACCTCAATTGATGAGCTAGATCATCACATGCTAAATCAGTCATTATACACAACAAAACAAGATATTGGTTTTGCTTGCAATGCCAACATTAAATTAAACAAGAGATCTACAAGACTTTTTCAGAAGCTCAACAAGATCAAGTAGAAGTTGAGCCACCGTTAGGTGCAAACCTTGTTATAGTCTCATCCCTTCCATTATCTTCCAACAGAAATTTCCATAATTGCTTGCTCGTGCATGTGCACAGAAGTGCTAATGTTGGTCCAAATGAAGAGTTCACTCTGAACTAGCAGCGGAAGAATCTGAAAATGTAGCTTCTGCTTCTGTTATTCTTTAATCTATGTATATGCAAGCACAGAACATCTGTTACTTACTTTGTTTTACATACAAATGTATCACTAGACAACCTATCCTGTAACTTCTATTTTATTTTTTTTTGAGTGCATCTATTCAAGGTCACATATGTACCTAGGATATTTTAATACAGCCTTACTATCACAGTCCTCAAGACCTCACTTGGGATAATGAAAGACCTGGTACAAAAACCTTTAGCCAATCTCCACAAGTTATAACAATGACTGCTAACAGGAGAAAGTATTCAAGCAAAACACCACAAACTGCATTTTATTAGTAGAGAATCCTTGTGAAAGATGCAGGTGATCTGAATAGATGTATCTGTTAGAAATTGCTATAGCTATTACCACCCAATAGAGTGTACACATCTTCTCCTTCTGGAAAGGGAAGAACACTACGTTCTTTCAGGAAGGACTTCTCAGATAAATTCTGTCAATGCTCCTAAAAGGGGAGGAGAGTACAAGTGAAGTATTAAAAATGAAAGGTAATACTGTTTAAGTAAGAGACATTTCTAGAATTGAGCAAATTGATTATATGGTTTTCACCACCAATGCTGTTCACCTTGGTATACTGTATGATATATTAGAATGAACTGCCTTAAATAAAATTCTGTTATGTGATGAAATAAAATTCTGTAATTGTGACAGGTTCCAGCAGTATAATTAGAATATAAAATATAAACAAAAAACAAAACCTTCTATATATTTTTTTAATATTGCAGTTAACTAGAATTTCCAAATACATTGACATTTACATCCCATACAACTTAGTGTTTCCTTCTCTGTAAGAACTAAATAAAAAAACACCAATAAACCCCCAGAGCACCATGTTTCAGACCTTCATTCCCCTATACATAAACCATAAATTAACAGTTAATTTAAGCCACTTAAATTTTTGTCGAGATAAACACTTAACAGCATAGAACCAGAACAAAAGTGAGACATCGATAAAAGTTTTCTGTAAACAATAATAAAGACTATAATATATAATAAATGGTTGTACCTTTAGTTGTGTTTTTTTTTTTTAAAACTAACCCTAAAACATAAATATCAGTTCACTGTAAACCATGCAAGTCTTTAAACCCCTAGATGAGATGCTGATACATTTCACTCTTCTAAAACAGATATTGATAACTAGATGGCTTAGATATCAGTATTTAAGAACTACCATGCTGCAAGAAGGGCTTAGAAACACCTGGAAATTAAAACAGTTCCTAAAATTCTCTTCAGACTTAGTGATTCTCTTCAGCTTTAAGTGATCCTATTGAACTTCTGTTATTCACTAGCTCCACTGAGGGTAAGTCATCCTTTCCCTGAGAGGCTTCATGACCAACTTTCATCACAACACCTAGGATCAAATGTTGCATTAAAGCATGATAACAAAAAAAATAAATAAAAAGGAAAGCCTCAAGTTTCCTGTAAAACACCAAGAAAAGACGTAAAAGACATAAACATCAAATAAAAGATGAAACAATTTGAGAACCAAGCAATGTGCCAACTGACACTAACTTCAAAGGAGTGGGTATTCCTAGACTCTCCATGAGCTAGACTTCCTGGATATCAGCTGAGGCAGTAACTGGTCATCGCTGTGAGGAGCAACTGGCAGTCCGATGGCTTAGCTGTAGGATAAGTTATCATCATGGTATGAGTGACAGCTTCTCTCCCCTCCATCCTTTGACTATTTCAGTCAGTAATGATAAAGTGTGTTACATTTCTCATCACTGAGTAAATCCTTAATGTTAGGAAAGACTTCAGTGCACTAAGTACTGTATAACTGTTACAAGAAGGAAAGCAGGAAGACACCACTGGTAAGAAAAATCTTGGGTGGCAGAGTCCTTTTTCACTGCCCATTTCCTGAATGTACTTTTTAAAAGAAAACATTTAAAATCAGAAAAGTAAAATTCCACCCTTGTATTACATGGATTACTACAGCCATGTAGGTCATAGCAAAGAAAGAATTTTGAACACTGGATGGACAAAGCTTAACACAATACCATACTGGAACACTCAATATCTAATAAAGTTCTATTATCAATTTGTTTTTGATTTCCATAGATTTCCAAAATACATTTGCAGCAGTTCATTTTTTTTCCTTGAGGGTTTCTGCAGAAAACCTGACTTCTCTGCAATTCTAAAAAACACTCTTTAATATCACAAATATTCAAAGGATGTAGATGTGTCCAAGACTCAGAAGTCTGTATACTTTAAATCCTATCATGTCTTTGAAATCCCTCTGGGTTCCTTCAGGAAAAAAAATATAGCAGTGTGAGAACTAATATTTATGAAACAAGAAAGAAGCACTAAAAGATTCCAAAATTTGAATATAAGAATCAACTAGACCATCAGCAGGAAAAGACAGACTTTTTTAAAACTGCATAGTAAGAAAATTCTGTAAAAACCTTTAGAAAATATTACAAAAAATTGTTAACAGTGCTAGACTGTAGTGAGTACCCTTAATAAAAAAAATATCCTCTAAAAATAGTGCTGAATGCAAAAACACATGTTGAGTATTATTTGAGATAGTTATGAAGTTTTAGAGGTAGATGACTAAATCAGTTATTTGGGAGAATTACCACTACAGCTATTGGTGTAAACAGTATTACATTTTACCTATATAGCATTCATATCTGTGCAAGAGTGCAGAGAGAAGGAACGTTTCTTGCCTAACAGCAGCTATATTCATTCAATATCTTTGCTCTGCATCAGTTCTCCTGGAAATGGGGGCAAGAGGAAGAAAATGAGGAAAGCAAGACAAATCAACCCCATTTGCGTATGCAGGCAACTAAAAGGCCAAACACACCAGCCCAATTATACACTAAGGGTGACTGGGCTCATAGCACAATCCTCAGGACACGGCTAGATCAGATGGGTAATACCCAAACACTCTATAGGCTGACAATAAAACATCAGAAACCTTGTACAGTAGTTTCCACAATGTGGAATCAGTCACCTTGCCTTACGTATTCACAACGGTGCTGTGTTGTTGCAAAAGCACCTTTGTTCCTGTTCACCATGTCCATCAGATTTGGGGGTTTCATTACGAAGAAAAGCAGTAACTACTAGCAGCACAAGGCTTTGTCGCTAGCGAACAGAGTATGGTAACAGGCTAACACTTGTGAAGCGTTAGGTGTTCCAAAAAGTAACCATTTCAAAAACAGCGTTACCACCAGAACCTGATGGTATTCAAAGCATCTGTTAGTACACAAATGGAATCAGAATTTTCCTATCCTTTGGGTAGTCTTCAAATTTCTCAAGGTACCACCTGAAAAACAAAGGTACAAATGTGATGAGTACTGCATCTTTAAAATATTCTCAAGGAAGTTCATTAACTATATAAAGCTTTCAATTTAATCCTTTTTTTTTTTTTTTTTTGATACAAACTAGAAAAGTGTCTTTAGAACCTACTCTGGATAGAAAATTGCTATTTACCACACTCATTCTAAGAAAATCTAATTGCCAACTACAACAAAACAAAGCTATCATTGCTACCAACGGGAAATCAAGCTAGTAGGCACGATCAGAGCAGCCAGGGAAGGAACAGACTTCTCTTGTAAAATGTGTATTGTAATGCATCCTATTTATATTTTAGAAGTAGAGGAAAAAATAATATCCAACAGGAATCCTGGAACAGAACTTTTTTTCCCTCAGTGATGCTACAATCTCCATCCTTGGAGGCACTCTGAACTCAACTGGATGAAGGACTTGACAAAAGTTGTCTAGCTTTGGTGTTAGCCCTGGCAGAAGCAGGTCGGTCTAGGTAACTGGACTAGACAACCTTCAGCTGCCCCTCCCAACCCAAAGTACATTATGGGTCACTCAGCAGTGGTAGGTGGTAGAACAGGGAGAAATAGTCACAGATGACCTGGAAGGTCCAGGTTGGACAGTAAGAAAATCTTGTTCACTGGGATGGTAATACAGAACTGGAACACCCAACAAGGTACAGAAAGATATTTATTTCTGGAACTTTTCAAGACTCTGCTAGGCAAAGCCATAGCTGATGTGACACTTAGCAATGGCATTCTTCCAGTCTACCTCCTCCTATTTATTTCCTCTTATGCCACCAAGTTCCACAAAAACAGTCAAAGCAGGAAGCCAAAAATAACTAAGATTAGGGTGTTCAGGTTCTTTTAAGTGTGCTATTCCTGAAAAAGAATTCTTTCAAGAAGTTTTCTCAAACTGATTCTTCTATTAACAGGAAAGCCAAAATGTGAATACAGTACATTATCAGTCTGATAGTTTTACAGAGCAGAGCCTTTATATACAAAAATAAGCAATCAACTCCATGGATATTTAATAGACTTGATTTTGATGGTCCTGCCTGTAGCAGAAACCTTTGGTTATTTTCAGTAATGTAATATTATAGTAAGAAGTTTGAGCTGGAAAATGGACAATAATGTATGATCAAGCAAAGGTAATTTTCCCAAATGTATCCAATCTTTACAGGTCCAGGATGAATTCTGGTCATGTAATGAATAGCCATTATTTTGACTACCTCATTGTACATTGTGTGCACTTATATTCCTTATGCTTAACACTATTTTGCTGCAATCTTATGTTTAGTACTGCTTGAAGCATTATCTCATTCTTCATTGCAGTTAACAGCTTTTCATTAGACTTGTTCTGCAACATCCCTATGGGATGAGGTATAATTTATACATTGGAAATGAAGTGTGGCACAGACAATAGAAATAAGACAAACACTTACTGGTGGTGTTGCTTTGCCCTAGAGCCCAAGATAAAAAGTGTACACAATGCAAATGCAAGGCTTTCGATGGTGCAGCAGGCAAGGGCAAACCCAAACCATTCCAGGATCTCTCCAAAAAAGTTGGCTCCACTGACATACTCAAACATTCCTCCTAAAAGCAGGACAGGTTTATTTGAAAAGCACCTTAATGAAGGACATATTCAATGTAAGTCTAAGACACCCTATATCATTAATGTCTCTCTATATTTTTAAAGGCAGTAGAAACTGTTTTCCAGTTCAAGCTGTACCATGAAGGATTACTTTAGACATCCTTCTAAAACAGACCTTCTCCAGTTCCACTCTTCTTCTTTGAATCATGAAAAAAGATTTAGTACCAGAAGTGATTCCATACCTATGTAAATAACTACTTCAAGCTGTGTATGACCATGTACAAAACCTTTTTTTTAAATATGCAAAAAATAGAAAACACAATACCATTTACATGTAAAATAGTCCCATAAAATACACCTAGTGTTAGTTAGCATACAATGTCTCATTTCTCCAGTTTAAGTATCCCAAATTATATTAATCATAAAGAATATTTTTCTAAATTTAAGTTGCAAATTTATGCTCTAGCTTAAGATGCGTTGCCCTTTTGTTCCTGTGCCCTGCCAGGTCTGGAGACCTTAGCTACTTCAGTCCTGACCCTTATCAATA
Source organism: Aythya ferina (assembly GCF_964211825.1). Lineage (NCBI taxonomy): Eukaryota > Metazoa > Chordata > Aves > Anseriformes > Anatidae > Aythya > Aythya ferina. Next base: position 87,014,941 of record NC_140297.1, read on the forward strand.
GAAATAACTGGCAGTTTGTATTAAACATATTTTACAGCTAATTATGCATAAACAGTGAGTACTCACCTGCTGGGAGTTATTTTTAAAAATAAGAACTTTCACCCTAATTCCAAAGTTAGAGTACAAATTGATAACATAAGTGCATGTCCTAGTGGGACCAAGCAAGCAAATATTTGCCAAGCTTAATAAAGTACACGTTTTGACCTTGTTTTTAATTACTCTGTTTTTGTGACAAAATGGCAGAATTCTAGCACTTGAATTGGATAAGTAATATCAAGAAGACTGACTCCTCCTGATTATGCAGCAAAACAAATCTTATTTCCTTCTAAACATCTGAACATCTCACACTACATCTGTATTCATCTGAACAGATGTTAATTCAACTGCCCATGTAAAGATACAAAGTTATGTTCTTGGTGAAAAATATGAATGCTACAAAATCACTTCCTTAGATAGTTATTTATGATATGACAGGAAACTTGTAATATCAATTTGTCTATCTCCAGTAAAATATATCAAGCTTTGGAAGGTCTCTGTAACACCAACTTGCAAAATAATTTAGGTTGGAAGGGTCTTGAGATCATCTAGTCCAACCTCACTCTGTTCAAAGCAGGTTCAGCTAGAGAAGGATGTCCAAAATAGCATCCAGTCACATTTTCAGCATCTCCAAAGGTGGAGACTCCACAGCTTCTCTGGGCAACCTATTCTAGTCTTTGGCCAACCTCATGGTAAAGAAGTTATGTTCACATGGAATTTCACGTGTTTTAATTTGTGTTCATCGCCTTTGGCCTGTCACTGTGGACCACTAGGAACCTGGCTCCCTCATCTTCATTGCCTCCCATCTGGTACTTATTTACATTGATGGGATCCCTATGAGCCTTCTCTTCTCTAGGCTGATCAATTCCAGCTCTCTCAGCTTCTCCTCACAAAACATGCTGCTTTTGCTAAATAGATTTTTGTAACACTTTACTCACCTCTTGGTATCTTGTAACCAGTTTCCCCTGGTTTTCTCAGATTTCTAAGAATATGATCAGAATGAATATTGATTGCCATGCCGACCAGCCACCCTATAAAACCTGAAGAGAAATATTTAAAATACTTATCTTTAATACATTGAGTCAAAGCACTCTATCAGGAAAAAAAAAAAGTCATATTTCAAACATTAGCCATATTGTCTCAAAGCAGTAATAATGTAAGCAAGATAAACAATTCTAGTGACATTATGCACAATCCCAATCCCACAATGAGCTCTTCAGCCAGTAAAGCTCACAGTAATCAACAGGTCTCTTGACAGGAATAGTATTTTTAAGTTTTATTCTCATGTTGCCAAAGGTATGCACATATATTTAAATGTATGTGCACACAAATATACACCATGTAATGTGTATAACCCCTAACTTCCATAAAGAAAAATCAAACACACCATTTTAAACAACACTGAAGGAACCAGCCATTCTCATTCCTAGCACCTTAGTCTTTTTTTTTTTATTATTTTTTTTAAAGTGACAGTATGCCAGAGTTTCCACAGCACACTATGTAATAAAAGGAATAAAAAACCACTAGACTACCAAAGACAGCATAATCACCTTCCTAGAAGTTTGGTTTAGAGTATTCCTAAACCTAGTCTTGCTGAGCACCATAAATACTGAGCTTGCAATTATTCAACAAATATGATGCAAAGAGAGAAAGAGCTTGAACTTTCTTTAGGGAAAAACTCCTGCCGTATTGTCTCAAGCTCAGTCCACAGTCATGAAAGATTCCTTTCTGTGACCTAAACAAGAAATGTATTTTAAGGACACCTGTAACAGAGAATGAATTCTAGTGAAGTTGAAATAAAAAGCTGAGAGAAATAAACAAAAGGACTTAATACTCTCTACAGGTTTGATAGATCTGTAGAACTATCAACCTGGCAGATAGGAGATGAACTTGAGTGCAATTCATATTCAGTGATCCACAGAACAAAGTTAACTAATTTCACAGTCAGTTGTTGCTTTAGTTGTAATCAAGCATCTACTGTGGACAAAGCATGCTTAAGGTTGACACTCGACACTTCACTAGAACACTGGTTTTCTGTTCATCTTTGACTTCCTTTGAATATGTTTGGTGATATTAGTAAAGGGAGAAGATAGTGGTACACAGCAAACACTATTATTCCATACAAGGTTATCTTAAACAGCCCCAAGTCATTTGGGAGTTTATCCATCTGAATAGAACTTAGCTAACTTAGCTGTGAAGACTTAGAGGTGAGTAGGCTGTCATGAGGTCTCAAACCCTAAAAGCACTGCAAGCTAGCACAATGAAAGGGAGAACTGGAGAAAGCATGACTAGAGCTCTCATAGGCAGCCTGTGGGGTGTTCCTCATTAGTCTGCTTGCTTTGCAACCTTAGTTTTATCACATGTTGTGCTGCATTTGAAGCAGCACTTTTTGCTTTCCTTTCAAAGGAGACTAGTTCACTGCCCTGAACTAAACCAATGCACCATCTGTAGAAGCCATGAGGGAACTGCATTAAAGCTGTATCAGTGCTCCAGATCAATTGCTGGTGTAGATGTAAGACATTGATTTCCCAGAATTAACTCCTAAGCATCTGAAAACAGACATCCCATCAGTATCCTAAGGATCCACAGATAGGAATCTGGAGAAGTGAAGCTAATTAGCCACAGTGGTGGGAGGTCTCAAAGAAACAATGCGTTCTTTATCTTCGCAGCAAATTTCTCTTTAACTTTCAGCTGAACCTTGTTTGTCTGCCATTTGTTGACACTCCCATTTTTGTTCCTTGTGTAACTTCATGTAGATTAAAACAACTTATTAACATAATAATATGTCAGATGTGCTTTCCTGCTGTTCTCCAATCTTATAATTTTTTGTCATTTTAGCCACAGCCTTCAAGACACTGCCACACGTTTCTGAAAAATTAGAGCATAGCCCAACTGTTCAGGGAGCATCTGGCATACAATAAAGCACTTCTGCATTTGAGTGACCAAAAACTACAAGCATGAACTGCAGATATTCAAACAATCTTGTGTTCACCCCAAGTAACTATTATAAATAGCCACTAGATGCCAAGTTACAGACATACATATGTACGTACGTATACCCTTTCAGCAGGAATCAAAGAAAAAAGTCTTAGGTTTGGCTCTCTCAGACCCATACTGACCCATCTCAAGACTTATTACAAAACAAAAAATAAAAAAAAAAAACAGGGAGTGACGGTACTACAGTAGATGCTATGCATACCAAGAATCTCCACTTCCTTACTTTTCAGGGTAACTTTAGACTTAAATAATAAGTTGTCCTTGCAGTCATGAAACCAACACCTCTTACAACTAGCAGTACAGGAAATATAAAAATTAATTCCACATTAGTATTACTTGCAAAACAAAAAGTTAAAATTTGTACTCAGAAGTAATCATAACTAAAGGCAGATGAACCTAAGCATTATCAGTAATACACTTGCACTTTTCAGAAATCCTTAAAATAGAGTATTCAAAAACAACAAACAAACAAACTAGGAAACCTGAACATGACCCATTACCTTTTTTTCCCCTAACCTTTCAGTAAGGAGGCATTAATTTATGCCTCATGATTCATGTTTTGTTTACAGCACAGTTTTGAGATAATCTTTTGATTAAGGTACTAAACTAGGACACCGGAAACTGAAGATTTATTTTGTGTTGCATCACTCTTTAACAGTTTTGATCAACTGTTCTTCTGAATGCTTTTTTTTTTTTGGAACCATGTTTAACCAATAGACTAGAACTTCAGAAGTACCACAAGAGTTTCACGTGTGCCCATACAACTACCTACCTCTCCAGTGAGGATATTCCCTTGTACCTCATCTTCTCTATTTTTGGAGCACAAATACTACTTCCTCTTAATCATTGAAAGATAATCTATTGAGACCTAAATTTATTCAATCTCAATTGTTACAGCACAGTGGCCCTCTACTGTCATCTGCCATAATACTGCAATGAAAATAAAGCTCTTATTCTTGCTGTACAAGGTCTGAGAAATCTGTGAGAAACATCATCTTGCTTTGACTCCAGAAAACCAGTAAGAATTGTACTGGGTCAGATTAAGAATCCACACAACCTAGTGTTCCATCTTTCCCTGACGAGACAAAATATTCTGCCTCATCTTCAGATCATAGAGAACCTTCAGTAAATACTTCCTTAGAAAAAAAAAAATGATATTACATTTGACAGTAGGCAAAAGCAGGTGCCCAGCAAACAAGAAGTAAGGCAAAGAATGCAATCAGCAAACACCTTATCTTTTTAATTATATGCCTGGCTTCAAACGTAAGTGTAATCTCACCTCCTGATAGGACTGAATGATCAACCTTCCAACCCCACCCTTGTGGGACAGTTTTGTTCTTTGCCAAAGCCCACTCATTGCAGTGGTGGGAGATAGGTATGTTTATATAAAAAAAAATAGCCTAACATCAAGGACTTTTGATGTTAAAAGTGGCATCCTAGTATTTAGCAACTGACTTTACCTCATGAATTTGTTCAGTTCTGTTCAACCACACACAAGCCTTTAATATGTATGGCATCAAGAAACAAAGGAATTTTAGCTTAATCTACATGTTACGTGGAAAAATCTGTCTGATTTGTTCTAAACTCACATGCTGCTAGTTCCATTTAGGGCCTGCAGTTCCTATACCGAAGGCTACTACACTTGGTTCTTATTCACTTTGGTGTTAAAGGATAAAGAAATACAATAAGTTTGTCTAGCGCTGACACCACAGGAAAAAAAAAGTATGTTTATAATTGTAAAATAAAAATCATTAAAAGGCCTCCAGCTACACTACCACAAACAAGATAGTTAAGCTTATTTATAGTACTGAGAAAAACTAAAACGTGATTGAAGAATACTGTAACATTATAGTAAATAAAGCTGTGAGGACAGAAAACTTTCTGCTCCTAATGCTCTCATGCAATGGCTTAACTCACCTGCAATGAAACAAGGACCTTTTAGCCAGCCTGAAGGATATTCTGCATAGTTGCTTAAGCTTCGGCCTTGCAAGTATCCATTGTAAACGCAGAAGAGAAGTGCTAGCAGGAAGGTGAAAAACGGTGTTGGCTTTCCTTGCCGGATCAGGAAGGGAAATATGAGCGCCCTGTAACGAGCCGGGAAAGCAGCATTGTTGCACGCAAGGCAATTACCGTGACCGGAGCGGTAAGGACAAGCGGGGCTCAGCACAGCTCGGCCGTGCCCGCCGTACCTGTGCAGGTAGTGCAGCGCGAAGCCGCCCAGCAGCACGCGGTTGGGCCAGCGGCCGGCGGCGGCCCCGCAGGCGGCCAGGGCGAGGGGGACGAGCAGCGAGGGCAGCTCCTGCAGCGCCCAGGCGGGCCGGGCGGGCAGCGGGCAGCCGAAGCGCGGCGACGAGTAGCGGCCGTAGGGCATGGGCACGAAGCGCAGCAGCAGCGCGGCGCCGGCGCCCAGCGCCACCAGCCCGTAGGCCAGCAGCTCCAGCAGCCGCCGCTCCTCGGCGCCCGACACCCGCCGCCAGAACGCGCACGGGCCCGAGACCGAGCCCTCGCCCGCTGCCGCTGCCATGCCGGGAGGGGGGGGAGCCGAGCGCAGCCGAAGGGAGACGAAAGGAGACGAAGCGCGGAGGAAGGGAGGGAGGGAGGGAGCCACGCGGCCCCATTCATCCCCACGCACCAATCAGCGCCGAGGGGCGGGGCCGGCGCCGCTGGTGGCAGCGGGGCGGTGGTGACAGCGGTGCGCATGCGCGGAGCGCCGCGTGGCGGCGGTGCCGGCGCCCGCTCCGCCATCACGGTGCTGGGCAGGCTGCTGGCAGCCATGGGCCGCAGGGCCCGCGAGCGGCGGCGGCCGCAGCGGCAGGAGCGGGGCGGCGGCGGCGGCGGGGAGCAGGCGGTGAGAGAGAACCGGGACGGGACGGGCCGGGCTGGGCCGGGCTGAACCGGGCTGAACCGGGCTGTGCGTGACGGTGGGGGTGTGTTCCAGGGCTGGTCCGGCGGCTACCCCGAGATCGTGAAGGAGAACGCGCTGTTCGAGCGGTACTACCGCGAGCAGGCCGTGGTGCCCGCCGCCGAGTGGGACGCCTTCATGGCGGCGCTGCGCGAGCCGCTGCCCGCCACGCTGCGCATCACCGGGTACAAGAGGTGAGGGCACCGGGACACCGGGCCTACACGGGGACACCGGGCCTCGCACCCGGCCCGGCCCGGCCCTCAGCCTCGCCTCTCGCCCCGCAGCCACGCCAGGGAGATCCGGCACTGCCTCAAGGAGCGCTTCTTCGCCGAGCTGCGCGGCCTCCGCGTCGACGGGCAGGAGGTGGAGATGCCGCAGCCGCTGAGCTGGTGAGCCCGCCGCCCCCTCCTCTCATCCCGCCCCCATCTCCTCGCCTTCCCCTCTCTTACGTCTCCCCTCCGCGCCCCAGGTACCCGGAGGAGCTAGCCTGGCACACCAACCTGAGCAGAAAGATCCTGCGCAAGTCGCCGCAGCTGGAGAAGTTCCACCAGTTCCTGGTCAGCGAGACCGAGTGTGTAAGTGGCCGGCCACTCAGGTCCTGGCGCTGCTGCTCCCCAGCCCCACGTGGAGTTGTGTTTCAGTGTGGCGGGACAGGTTGAGGCAGTGCCTTTCCTTCCAGAAAACGCCTGACTCGGAAAAAATCTGGATTTTATATTCCGTTGATTCATCCACTAACTCCAGCAAATAATTATATTGCTCCACGTTACATTGATTCATCCCATAACTCCAGCACATAACTACGCTTTTAAATATTTTTACTAACATCATCACAATTTTTTGTTTGAGAACATGAAAATAAGTGCTTCTGGAGTAATTAGTTGCTGTTAAAAAACAGATGCTTGAGCAGGGTAAAAACCATGTGTATATGCACCAAGACTTACCAGTAATAGCGGATGTTTCACACTTTCACTTGTTTGAAGCCAGCTTCTATTTTCTTTTGAACAGAAATCTCAACTGTAGAATTAATAGATATGGACTATATCTGAAATTCGGTTTAGGAAATACTGATTCTTATGTGGTTACATAATTTAATCCTAAGTTTGAAGCTGTGTTTTTGACTGCTTTGTTATTTTAATGTAAGGAAGGTGTTTTGTTCTTTTTAGTTTATTGTAAAATAAACGTTTTGTCTTGTCAAATGCTTTTTTTCTTTAAGGGAAATATCAGTCGTCAAGAGGCTGTTAGTATGATCCCACCTCTGCTGCTTAATGTTAATCCTCATCATAAGGTAACTCTAAAATACAATGCACGCTAGGGTTTTTTCTTATAAGACAGATTGCTTAAACTAAGCCTACAATGACGGTATCAGTGCTGATGTTCTATGTTGGCGTGTTTTATGCTTTCTGCATGTAGAACACACCAGTCAACTAGTGTTCAGTTCATAAATAGATAGACAGAGAGACAGCTGCTTTTTCAGCTATGAGCAATACTAAGGAAAAAAGACTTTGCTTTAATGTAGTTGTGTGATCTTAATTTTGGTGTGTAAATGTAACTAGCTGTATCCAGGTTAGGTATCCTATTTGTGTTACAACCCCCTTTTAAAGTAAGGTAACTAAATGTTTAAACTTCCTGTTGCCTTGTCATGCTGTGAACAGACATGCTTTTCCAGATCCCAATTGTCATGTTCTCCACCAGCTGATTTTCAGTCCTTTATACATTTTGAAGAAGCCTTTATACCTTTTGAAGAAGTTGCAAACTTCTGATCTGTGTATCTGTTAGGCAAAGTAATTTCGGTGAGCTGAAACCTGCTGTTGATGGTAGCTGAAAATTACAGGTTGCTAACTTAAATTTGAGGTGGCTAAGGAACGCACAAGACACTTTCCAGTGGCAGATTGTAGGGATGGAGGTATCTGGTAGCAGACTTCCTGTTCTAAACTTGGCCGTGTTTGCACGCACTGTACTTCAGGTCAGAATGTCAGTCAGGTGGCCTTACTCTTTTAATCTGTGTCAGGGAGCTAGTTAAAAGTGCCCTGTGATCTTAAGCAGCCATGTTGTGCACTTCTTTATTTAAAATGTTTAAATCTCCCTCTTCCTTCACTGAAAGGATTTAGTGATAGGGGTTGTCCTAATGAGTCACAGGTACGTTTTGAGTTTCGCGTGGGGTTGAACAGGTAGTAAATGTGTTTGACTTCATGTAAAACACAAATTGAATATTTTTGCACATGCTTTTGTATTTGTATTTTGTATTTGTATTTTTTTTTCAGCTGGTTTAGATGTTCCCTACAAGCCAAAGTTCTTCTCATGTTGTAGACCCGTAGAGATAAAACTGTTTTCTTTGATGTGTTTAAGAACGGAACTGTACTTTGTAGTTTCTTGCAGATCAGTGTTCTGAGTAATCATAATCATTTTGTGTTTATATGCAAAAACATATATTTAACCAAGAATACATAGCTCGTTTTTCAAGTATGTAGAAGGCAGGGCTTGTTCTTTTTAACCTTTTTGTCTTTTTAGATTTTAGATATGTGTGCTGCACCTGGATCTAAGACTGCACAGCTCATTGAAATGTTGCATGCAGACATGAATGATCCTTTTCCCAGTAAGTTTGGAAAAACAAGCAAAAAAAAATTGTGACTTTAAATTGCCCACTTTTTATGTAATAGATTAATATCACAGATGGCAACTGCATTTAACTATATACTGAATTCCATCATTGGTTGAAGTATATGAGATGGAAAATACCTCTGCCTTTTCCTTGAAATGTTGTGGGCTTCCTTGGGTTGAAGAAGAGAGAAGGATTATTTATCTTCACAGCTGAGCATGCAATAGATGCAGTCACAGATCAATTTCTATGTGGTGGTCTGCACACCTTTATGTTCTGCTTGTATCCTGCACTTGGATTAAGGTGCTTCAGCCTTAAATGAAGGTTATCAGAAGTGTCTTTCTTTAAGCTCCTAGAGTAGTTTGGGCTGGAAAGGACCTTAAAGATCACTCATTTCCAACCCCCCTGCCATTGGCAGGGACACCCCCCACTATACCAGGTTGCTGAAAGCCCCATCCAGCCTGGCCTTGAGCACCTGAAGGGATGGGGCATCCACAGCTTCTCTGGGCAGCCTGTTCCGGTGCCTCACCACTCTCAAATATCTACCTTTACTTAGGTGCTCACAGAAAATACCGTCTCCATAAACTGTGAATTTGGAGGGGTGTGTTCTTTCTGTACACCAGCAGATTTTCAGTGTAATACAGAAATCTGTGGTGGTAGAGGAGGTTTTATCTCCAAAGGTTTTACGTTGAGAACAAGAAGGGAAGGGCCCTTAGTTGTACCTTGGAAACTCAGCTGCATGGAAGCTAGAAATCTTGAGACTGTATTTGTCACGTTAGTTAGACCTTACCATTCTTAATTTACGTTCAGTTAGGGGTCCTCTGTTTATAAATGGTCCTCTAAATAAGAATCTCTAGTAAAAGATCTGCACAAATTTGAAGATAAAGCAAGCCACTCTGTAAATTATTTAGCTGTTAAATAGTAATGCTTCTTCCCACTGTTTTATGTTCACAGAGGGTTTTGTAATTGCTAATGATGTTGACAACAAGCGGTGCTATTTGCTGGTTCATCAGGCTAAAAGATTAAACAGTCCATGCATCATGGTGGTAAATCACGATGCCTCCAGTATTCCTAATCTGCAAATAGACGTTGATGGAAAAAAAGAGGTCCTCTTCTACGACAGGATTTTATGTGACGTCCCCTGCAGGTATCTTGCATGTATACCAGTACTTGTATTTTTGTCGTACCAAGTGATGTTTTCTGTGTTGCTTACTGTGTAACTTTTGGTTACATCCAAAAAAGGTGACTCTCTTAAACTGTTGTAGGTAAGGGGATACCAAATCAAGGTGGCCTTTTATTATTCCGAGTGGTACTTATATTTGATTAGCTGAAGGGTTACAAATTTTCATTTTATGCTCAGAATATTAAAATACAAATATAGCATAGACATAAACAGTACGGCATAACATGGGAGAAGGACTGTTAATTTTTTGCAGTTGTAAATGACTTGGATATGGAATTAATTTTACCCACAAATAATACAAATGTGTTTGACTTCTGTTACAGTGGAGATGGAACCATGAGGAAAAACATTGATGTATGGAAGAAGTGGACAACACAAAACAGTTTGCAGCTCCATGGGTAACAAATGCTTGTTATACATCCATCCTTTCGTTTCACCTCCTCCTTTTCCTACCTTTTTAGCACTCGCGTGGATTTGTATATTAATATATGACAAAGCAGTGTTCCTTTTCTCTCAAATCAAGAGCTTATATGTTATTCCCAGAAAGGGTTAATATTTTAGATCATTTGGATAGGATTCCTAATGTTTATACAGGTGAAATACTGATGGAAAATAACTGATACAATCACAGAAACTTGTAAAACTTAATAGTGGTGTTTTAGTGTATTCTAGAGTATTGGAGCCCATGCATAAATGGTTTCAGCTACCTGACACTGAAGTTAATTTATGGTAAATGAGTATTTAGCCTCGTACAAGGTACTAGGTAAAAAAGCCATAATTTAAGCATAGATGAAAAACTTAGAACATTTTATTTGCATTTGTCGCAAGTGGGGAATGCGCTCAGTTAGTGTGACTCGGCTGGCCTGTGATGACATGTTGTTACTGCTTGGCAACTCATTTGTAATTGTAGGGTTTATTTCAGTTGCAAGTATGCAGCTATAGTATAAGCTGGTCATCCAGCTCAGAGATACTCTTCACTGAAGTCCAGCATTAGCTAAGCGTTTTCGTCTGTGATAACGGTCATATTACACTTCATTTTAATTCTAGATTTCTGAGAAAAGTAGGGCTTAGGGGGTTATTGTCCTAGTTTTGCATGCTTCATTATAAACTTGACAGGGCGCTAGATAGAAGAAAATACAGAACGCTGTGTTAAAACTTGCCATGCAGTCCCATTAATGTTTGACCTAATTGCTGTTTTAACAGGCGTAATTGGGAGTGTGTGTGCAGCACAGGGATAGCTGACACTTTACAACTGAATTTAATTTGTGTGTGTTGAACTCAGAATGTGCTGAGTTTGCCCATGGAGAGCTATTTGTCTGAGGTATAGGTAGCATAGCTTCCCCTGAAAAAAAAAGGGGGAAATGTTTCTGTTTCCTGAATGATGCCTGGTTAGACCAAAAATGTTCTTTTAGATTGCAGTTAAGAATTGCGACCCGTGGTGTTGAACAGCTGGCAGAAGGTGGGAGAATGGTATACTCTACATGTTCATTGAATCCTATCGAAAATGAAGCTGTAATCGCAGCTCTGCTGGAAAAGAGTCAAGGTGAGAATGCAATCTTGGACAGTAGGGGAAATGTTATTTTTTCAGTCCTCCTCTCCCCCTGTCCCAGTGCCCGACCACCCTCTGTGTGCAGACCCTTTCCCTAACTCCCATCCTGACCCTCCCCTGTCCCAGCTCCATGCCATTCCCTCGGGTTCTGTTGCTGTCCCCAGAGAGCAGAGCTCAGCACCTGCCCCTCCGCTCCCCTCGTGAGGGAGCTGCAGGCCGCCATGAGGCCTCCCCTCAGCCTGCTCTGCTCGGGGCTGAGCAAACCAAGGGACCTCAAACGCTTTTCATGCATCTTGCCCTCCAGACCCTTCACCATCTTTGTAGCCCTCCTTTAAACACTTTCTAATAGTTTTATGTCTTTTTCATATCGTGGCACCCCGAACTGCACACAGCACTTGAGGTGAGGCTGCAGCAGTGCAGAGCTGAGTGGGACAACCACTTCCCTCAGCTGGCTAGCGAATGCCGTTCCGGATGGTCCCCAGGGTACAGTTAGTGCTTTTGGCTGCCAGGGCACACTGTTGACTCATATTCAACTTGTTACTGACTAAAACCCCCAGATCATATTATGTGGGACTGCACTGCAGCTTCTCATCGCCCAGCCAGGGTTGCTGCTTCCCTGGTGCAGAATCTGGTGCTTTCTCTTGTTAAACTTCATGTAGTTGGTGACTGCCCAGCTCTCTAATTTGTCAAGATCTCTCTGGAAAGCAAAGAGATTTCTGCCCTCAAGGGAGTCAGCAGCTCCACAAACTCAATATTCCTTCAAGTCCTGCATCCAAGTCATTTATGAAAACTAAAATGGAGCCCCAGGGAACCCCACTGGCTGCCAGCCTATAACACTGAGTCCAACCCATCAGTCAATTGTTTACCTATCATATTATGTAGTTATCTAGTTGCGTGCTGGACATTTTGTCCATAAGGATACTTTGAAAAACAGTATCAAAAGCTTTACTGAAACTAAAAAAGATTGCATCAGCTGATTTCCCTTGGTCAACAAGATGGGTGACATTGTCATAAAAGAAATTAAGTTCATTAAGCAGGACCTTCCCATCTTGAACATACAGTGGCTCCAGCCAATGACTGTGTTGTCCTTCAGGTGTTTTTCAATAACACACAGAACAATTTTCTCGATAATTTTACCAGGCACTGAAGTGAGACTGACAGGCCTGTAATTACCAGGGTCTTCTTTCTTGCCCTTCTTGAAAACTGGGTCAGCAATTGCCAGCTTCCATTTGACCGGGACCTCTCCAGATTCCCAGAAACATTGAAAAATAATAGAGAGGTCTGGCATTGATATCAGCCAGCTCTCTGAGCACCCGGGGATGAATCCTGTCAGGTCCCATGGGCTTCTATGCATCTAGCTGGAGCAGCACATCCCACACAAGTTAGGGGTTGGTTGGGAGTTTATTGGTCCTTTTAAAACGGTTCCAAGCTCTATTAATGATATGCAAAAAGTACAGTAGAATCAACAGAAGTCAGTCTGTGTTACCTGTCTTCTGATTCCACTGGTTGGGCTCCATGACTGATACTCACATTCCCTTTGGAAAACACAGTGTGGGACCTTACTGATGTGTGCCATAGGAGTAAAAATCAGAGTGTCCTTAAGCGGTTTGAGGAATGTTGTTGCGTGCCAGTAAGTGTGAGTCACTGATACCATCAGCGTCCTTTGAGTCACATTTTAACATGCTTGTAAATTTGTTTGGGCTTGCGTTTTTGTACATTTTTGGCTTGCATATGCTGCTGTTAACTCTCAATCACCTGAAGTAAGAGGTGAAAGTAAGAGATGAAGTAAGAGGTGAAAAAATTGATCTGGGAAGGTGCAGTGCATTAATTTGGGTTCAGTAGGGTTCAGTAACCAAAATTTCTGAACTTTAGCTGAGGGACATTTTTTTCTGAGTCAGGATCTTGAAGTTGGGAGTCAACTAACTGGATTTTGCATGAATTTTTCCACAGAGTTTATTATTAGGATCACAAACCGAGAATGGAAATAGATAGAGGTCAGCAACTGCAGCATTTGGGGCAAATGTAATACTTGGAAGTAAGCACCTTTACTGCAGTATTGGGCCATGGCATATGGATGGCCCATTTGGGTATCCCAGTGAGCAAACCTTATCCTCACAGGGCTTTGAGTATAGATGTGGTTAAAGAAGGGCGAAGTTGTAGTGCAGTGGTCTGTGAGGGGCATTGCACCTTGAGGAATTGCTTAGGTCAGTCCTTAGTACGTAGCACTCTGTAGTACTGCTTCTTGTGGAGCACATCAGTGTTTCCTTTCCCCTCAGGGCAGAAGGAGTAAGGAAACAGCAATTTTGTACCACGTTTCTCTGCTGGGAATTGTAGTGCTTCTGCTACTGGTCTAATGCCCGATTGGTCTGATGTAGTCTTGAGGCATCAGCTGAAGTCATGCTGGAAGTAGTCAAGAATATTCAAAGGAAAGACACAAATGACATATTGAATCTCATTCAGCTTGACGTTTTAGAATATGTACACCTGTATCACTTTTTCGTTTATTTAAAAGACGTACTTCCAGCTGTCACATACAGCTAGCCGCTGTAAAAGTAAATGTTTAGTCATGTAGAAGAGGTTGATAAATTGTGAAAAACATGAGGAGAAGTCTGCCGTATTTTTAAATAACTATTCAGAATCACAAAAAAAAAAGAAATTATGAGGTTACTCTTCATCCCAGAAGAGTACTTCTGTGAAAAATACTTAAGCAGTTTTGTGAATCCAAATGCTAAGTAAGTGAAAACAGAAGTTGTTCTATGACTGCGCTGCCTGGAACACTGATGTTTAATTATATAGGTTGTGGTGAATTACACTATGTAGCAGTTGGGAAAAGTGTCTAACCAACCATACGTTGTTCTTTGGTTGATTTATAGGTTGCAAACATCTGTAGTTGGTATGAGCAGCTCTTAGCATCTTTCTTGTTGATTTGCACTGTAGTAATTGTATTTTGTTCCTTGGAAGTCTGAAAAAGCAAAGGCATTAAAGTGGTCTTAAAACTTTAAGGAAAACTACTATTATAAAAGTTAATTAGGAGAACAACTCTCAAATTGTGTTTTCAAAAATGTTTTGTATCTCTGACATTCCAGGTGCCTTAGAACTTGCTGATGTCTCTTCTGAGTTGCCAGGTCTGAAGAGGATGCCAGGAATTACAAAATGGAAGGTACTTTAATGTGGTATTTCTGTGATGTTCTTGGTCTATAGTTGTGTGTTAAATTATGGACATTTCAAAACGTTAGATTGAGCTGAAATAATGTTAGCAACTTGCTGTTGAGAGTTTTAGACTATTGTAGAGAAGAGAGGTAAAATCTTTCTAATGGTAAGTTCTTGTCTCTTCATCTGCTCTCCTCTTCTACTTTGGGTTTTCTTGGCTCTATCACCTCTGCTTTCTTAATGATTTCCTTTCCTACCGTGCACAGCTGATGGCCTGTAGATGGCAACATAATTTCAGGCACATTTTAATTTAGCCCTCTTCCTCCCTCTTTACAGTTTATAGCTGTTAGATATTACAGTTGTTTAGCTGGTCCATTTGAATCATTTGGAAGTAAATGCTGTTAAATCCATTGTGGAAATAAACTGTAAAAGCTGCAGTGATGTGAGTAATCCTAGAATATTAGTAGAAATTCAGTATTTTGTTCCAGACTTTATCTGATTCCAGTTCTGGAAACAGACTAGTAGGGAGGGGCAAAAAAAAAAAAAAAAAAAAAAAAAAAAGGACACCAAAAACCCCAAACCAGAGCTTCTTCAACTTCCTGTTAAGAGTATAATCAAGAGAAGTAGGCAGCCATCCTGGCAGTAGGGAAAAGAGCTCTGATTAAACTATACTTATAAGCATGTGCCTTTGCAACACCATTGCTTATTATGTCTTTCACCCCCATTTCATAGTCTCTTGCAGTGGTACAGTCTGCAGGTTTGTGCCTGTGTGTAGGCTAATGAACAAGATGCACAGAGTAAAGGTTTGCTTATGTTCTGCTGTTAGAAATCCAGCCTAAAAGCTGGCTGATTTCTTTGCTGTTATAGTTCCATAAGTTTCAATTGTGTTCTTGTAACTGAAAGGTAAATGTAAAATTCATAACTGTGGCTCTATAATCATTGTTTTATTTTGTCTGTGCTGTGTAAGGCTACAAATATATACATAAAGATTGCAAAGATTATATTGTGTTCCCTGGAACATTTATTTCTGTGATTGCAATTGAAATACAAATCCCCCTTATGGGTATCTTAAAAAAAAAAAAAAAAAAAAAAAAAAGCTAATAAAATTTGTTGGAAGTTTGCAAGACATATTTCAGCTTTTATTTGCTGCTACTACCTTCTTTTCAAGCCTTGCTAGCTAGCTTGTCACTGAATGTATTAGCTTGCTTTGGCACTGTTTTTGCTCGGTATAGTCTTTTGTTTCCTGGTGAAACATCTGTTCAATGGGAGTTCTGTGACTTTGCGATTATATTAAATATTCCTGAGCATGAGTTCACATCAAATCTCTGGAAACAGCAAAAGGAAAACAAGGTTTTGTTCACGTGATGTTTAGATGCTTGGAAACAGCATTCAGGACTCTGTCCTTAAGTCAGATCATGAGCGAACTCCAATGACTTATTTCATAATCTTGAAGGAAAGAATATTTTAACTTTGGGTAATGGTAATCTGCTTCTGCATTGCTTTTAGTCTTTGTTCTACCTTAACAAGAAGCTAACAAAACGTGTGATAGAAAGGAGTTCAGTGCATTCTTTTTGATGGTTTGTCATTCCAGCAGTTACACTGGGAGGTTTGACAGGCAAACCGAAACTGAACAGAGCAAGGCTGTTGGGCAATTATTCTAGTATCCACTATAATTCCAGACTTGTTTACACATCCAGTTGTTTATCGGTCTCGTGGTTTTTCTCCCCAGCTGAACTCATGACTTGCAAAGGAAAACAGTTCAGAATCGCAGTCTATCTTGTCTCCATCTAGCAATATGGCATGCAGCATGTTTGGACTTGAAATACCTGCAAAAGGGTAGTATTTTAGGTGTAATTGGTTCAGTGTCTGAACTTCTGCTTATATCCTAAGAGTCCTTAAAAGCTTTGAGCCTTCAGTGGAATAAGATGTTATACACATGGTTGTTAAGTAGCTTTCCTTAAAAAAAAAAAAAATCACTATGACCTTTGTATTTGTCATGGGGCTCTGTGCTTATATCTTTCCTAAAATATAAAATTGGGATTCCTCATTTCTTGTCTCTCCTGGAATGCAAAGAAGAATGATCAGCATTCTTCCTTGTATACTGCTTGGAAGGTGCCTGTAGCAGGATGTTTCACAGCCAGTCTCACGGAGAAAAATAAGTGACATTCTCTGTATGGTGGCTTACTAATCTTATACTAATCTTTTGAAGGACTTTTTGAAGGACTAATCTTTTGTCCTTCATTCTTTGAATTTTGGTGTTCTGTATGTTCTGGAAGGTTAACAGAGATAATGCAGTTGATTCCGCAGCAGTGTCTACTGGACTGCTTGCTTTTTGAAGCATTCCTCCACAAAGTGCTTTCCTTGCTTTCCTCCACAAAGTGGAGGAAAGAGGCACGGCTGGCAAGAATCTCCTGCTCTTAGGTGCACACGTACAATGCACGTTATAGGAACAATAAGCTATAAAGAATTTAATTTACTATAACAGAAAATAACTTCTAGGCATCTGAACCTTGGTTTGAAAGTATTTTAATTAAAAATGGTGACCTGTATTCTTTGTTATTTATATTTCCTCTTTGAAGGTCATGCTGAAAGATGGACAGTGGTTTGAAGAGTGGAAAGATGTGCCTTTAAATAGACAAACACAAATACGTCCCACTATGTTTCCAGTAAAGGATGAAGAGAAGCTAAAGGCAATGAATCTGGAGCGTTGGTAAGAGTTTTTCCCAAGTAGATTTTATGAGGTTTTGATGGTTACCTCCTATGGTGATGGACAAATTGTAATTAGGAGTTCAGATAGGAATGTGTTGCAGTATGCCTGTACTTGCATTATGTCTATGCTATGCTTGTACAGGTCTGAATTCAGTTTGGTTGCTTCATAGGTAATGTCAATACACAATACTTAGATTTCAGTGAACATTGCTTACAAGGAATAGGTATTAATACAACAGGTCAGCTTCTTTGCAACCAATAAAGATACATGAGCAATATTACTGGAAAAGTATGCTAAGCATTATCAATTCAACACCGTGACTTATTTTCTATGAAGGACTTTGCATAGTTATTCTAAAAATAGCATTTAGATATGAGTCATTAAAGCTCAGATGTGAATGGTGAAATGAATGCGTTGCACTGATGCAAGTAATTTTGTCAGAACGCTCTATTTTAGGTCCTGTTCCTACCTTGAATTAAATCTGCGCAATCCTGATAGGGGTACTTTATGCTGAAAGTAAATGTGATGCTTCTAGTACTTTGCAAGAGTCTGAATGCTGATGATGAATCTGCTGCAATTTTTTTTTTTCCCTGTAGTCTTAGGATATTGCCACATCACCAGAACACAGGAGGCTTTTTTGTGGCTGTTTTAATAAAAAAATCTCCAATGCCATGGAACAAACGCCAGCCTAAGGTAACTTCTTTTAAAAGAGCAAAATGCTACCTTTCAATAACATTTCTGGAATTTACCATCTCCTTTTAATATAGGAGAAAAAGGGGATTCTGAAATCATTGTGAAATAGCAAGGTAAAAGTTGAACAGAAAATTAAGACTCTGAAAGAACTACAGAACCACATTGGACAGGGTAGCTGAAGCTGTCACTGCCTTCGGCTGTGTGATCTGTTTGCTAAAAGTTTTTTTCTACTGTGTTGTAAGCTAATTCTGATTTCAGTTTATCTTACTACATGATGGGTTGCTCAGAAGTGATTCGCTAGCAGATTGAGTCCATCAGATCATCAACAGGGGAATAGATGTAAAACAGTAAGGAGCAGCAGCAGCTTCAGCCATCTGACTTTGATCCATTGTTGTCAGTTGTGTGGTTTTTAATTATTAGTATTTTAAGTTGATATGACTTGTTTGATCTCAGACTGTATCTTGGAGAGAAACTCCTGTGTGAATCCCTTTTATCTGTTTCAGTTTATTTGATATGCTCCATTAGAAGCCCTTATGAGTAAAACTTCTGCGGCAGTAAGGAGAAAGCATTTGTTTGGAGGCAGGCCTCATCCAAATAGTTTATACTGTTCAAAGTTTAATGCTGTAGCACTCAGTGCAGTTTAATGCTTGTGTAGCAGGCTGTGTGTGTCATTTTGACTGCTAGGAGGAAAGAAGCAGGTCCTGGCTTAAAGTGATCTCTGAATGCTTGAACATGATTATATAAATGGTACGAGAATACCTTTCTTGTAAACTTGGTAAGACATTGTCTAGAGCTATGCTTAACAGTAATGCAACCTGTGGACTTCAATAGTTAGATTAGCTAACTAAATTGATCTGTCCAAGCACTTCCATACAAATTGATAAGAACTAAGCATGTGCAAAGAGAGGGTATGGGTACCTTTTGTTACCAATTAGGTACTGCTTTGTCTTTGTTGAAAATACTTTGTTTGAAATAGGTTCATCAGAAATTGCCACAGAGAACAGAAGATGCTGAAGTAACAACAACGAATGCAGATGATGGTTCTGAAGATACTGCTGAGGAACCAACACTTGCTGAAAATGAAGAGTCTAAGAAAATGCAGGAATCTCAGAATTCAGACACTGAGCAAAGCAAAAAAGGAGGAGTATGTGGGTAAGAGACTAAGTATTTGTCTTGTGACCGCCTCATTATTGCTGAGTATTGTGTAGTTCTTCTGTTATTGGACTCTTTTAGAAATGGGTCAATAAGAATTACTGAATTTGCTCAGTTGTCTACATTACTGTGTCTGTCTTGTGTTTAAGCAGATTAGGAAAATGACTGCCTTGCCTATTAGCATTTGCAAAGTCTGTTAGCTCTTTCTTCTCTGTCAAGGAAAAGAAGTTAACCTTTGGAAGATCTTTAACTGCCTCTAGAATTTCTCCCTCACAAATCTCTGCATACTTCTTTGTGTGCTTTCTGCTCTCAAGCACTGCTTTCACTTCATGCTTTCACTTCATTATTTTAAGAAGCTAAATTATAGGTAGTATTGTCTTACTGAAGTACAGGAGAATGTCAGTATCAAGTTTGGCATGCTACTGTTATCATAAGGCAAGTGTTGACTAAATTAACTGAATATACTGATTCTAAACTGATTACTTTTTGCTAAAATTGACAATGGTATTTGCTTTTTAGACCACCGCCGTCTAAAAAAATGAAGATGTTTGGTTTTAAAGAAGATCCTTTTGTGTTTCTCCCTGAAGATGATCCATTGTTCGAACCTATCCAGTAAGAAAAAATGTTTCTGTTTTTACGGTAGGATTACGAATAGTCTAGGAATATTAATAATTTAGTTAATCACTCAAGTTGGATCTACTTGATCATACATAAGCTTTTTCCCTACCATTTTACAAGATTTTCCTCCACATTTGAGCTCTTAAAATGAAAGTCTAAAACGTCTGGATTTGGCAGGCCACAGAGGACAGTTTGCATTGGAAAATTTCAAATGAATCTTAGTATTTATGACCAAGAATCTTTTCTTATGCTTAGAAATGTTAGGTTTTTTGTACTTAGAAATCTCGGAAATGTTAGTTGTTGTATACTGAAGCCAGTGTCAAGTGGCTGAAGGTGTTTCTAGAGATAGCTCAAGCAAATATGCTAATTTGTACATTTTGAGTATGTGATTTCATTGTTCATGTAACCAAAACAATTATTATATGGCCTCAGGAAGTTTTATGCATTGGACCCTTCGTTTCCCAAGATGAATTTACTAACTCGAACTCAAGAAGGAAAGAAGAGACAGCTGTACATGGTTTCTAAGGAGCTAAGGAACGTGCTTTTGAACAACAGTGAGAAGATGAAGGTATGGTTCATCTGCACAACAGAGATTATAAGCATCAGTGGATGCCTCCTTTAACTTTTTTGCAGAATTGACCATTCATATGAAGAAGTAGCCCTCTAATAGGCCTCTTCTTACTCTGAATGTTTTCCTCTGTTTCCATCCTCTGTTAAAGAGTTGAAGTACTATCTCAGAGGGGTAAATATCAGTCTCCAAGATTAAAAGCACTGTTATTTTTGGCAGGCGGAAGGGAGCGTAAGAATAGAGGAAGGGACTATAACTGCTGCTCTGTGTGTGTACATGAATTCTTCTGTGATCTTCAATTACTTTCACAAGTAATCACAAGTTTACGCTGATGCTGTTGTAGATATGAGCCCCTTATAATTATAGGACACATTAAGATCCTGAAAGCCTACCAAAAACAACAGATAACTTCAGTTGAATTATTAGCTGTGTGTGCTATATGGGGACATTGTTTAAAGTAATTTCAACAAGTGAATGTTTTGAAAAATGCTTAAGCCGAATGATGTTGACATACAAAATATTTTTTGTGAATTACAGATCGAGGAGGAAAAACATTTATTTATTTTATTTAATAAGACTCCCATGTTAAATGGATTCGGCAGGCCATGGAGGATGGTTTGCATTGGAAATTTTCAAATGCATCTTAGTGTTTATGACTCCCATGCTAAACAGAAGTCATATTAAATAAATAAATAAATAGTCCACATGCTAAAGATTTGCCTTAAAAGTCATTGAATAAACTGGGCTGACTTCAAAGCTAGATCAGGTGTGGTTTAGGGTCTTGTTTAGTTGAAAACTGAATATTTCTGAGTTTGTCCAGTACACATTACAGGTCTTAAAGACAGATAAATACTTATTATTTTATCCCACATGCAGAAAATGGCTACAAAACTGACAATTTCAAGAAACTGGTGTGTTTCACTAGACAGTAAGACTTTGGGTACCACATATACCTTGGTGGATGTGTGTCCTAATATTAAGCATCTCTGTTTTTAAAATCCTGTCCTTGATTGAATTTCCCAAAATCACACAGAAATTTCTGACAAAGATTAAAATTAGACCTTGATAGTTGGGTGCCCTCATTTTAAGACTACCTCTTTTTTGCATTGTTCAGTTTGCAACATGGAAAGGAGTAAAAGACTTCAGAGAGAACTATATTTTGATATTGGATATTCCTTTTTTCCTTGAATTAATGTTTACATGAACTTAAATAAGTGCCCAGTACAAATGAGCAGATGTGTCAGAGTTAGCCTTTTTTCCTAGTTTAAGTAAAGCAATTGTGGAAAAGCAAAGTGGTAATTTAGAATTTGTACTCTTTAATGATGCTTATTTGCTTTGCCATTTGCAGGTTATTAACACAGGGATAAAAGTCTGGTCTCGCAATAGTGATGGTGAGCAGTTCGGATGTGCCTTCAGATTAGCACAAGAGGTAATTATATAGTATTTTATTTTCAGAGAAGATAACTTTGGTGTCCTCTTGAGCTTAGAGCACAGTTGGCACTAAATTTGTCAGATTAAGGGCAATTTGCATTTTTAGAATGTTTTAACATTTGAAAATTGTCTTCTGGTATCGGCTAAAGCACGTACTGTTTTTAACATTTCTCCTTCAGAAAGTAGAGGGCACATTTCAAAATAATTATATTTATCTATTATACAGGGGATATACACTCTATACCCATTCATTCATGCAAGGATTATAAATGTCTGCATAGAAGATGTTAAAATTCTGCTAACCCAGGAAAATCCATTCTTAAGTAAATTTAGCAGTGAAACACAGAAGAAAGTCAAAGACATGGGTAAGTCTTCTAGTTCGTGATATGACAAAACAATCATTATGATGTTTAAAACAGAAAACTAGAGAAAAATCCACTCACATAAACTGTATTTGCTTAAAAAAATGACTGAAGTTATGTTAAACCTGTTAATTAGGTAGTGAAGCATTACTGAAGCCCGGTGTGTTACTAGGATTTGTAGTCCTTTCTGGTCACAGCCCTTGAGGTTTATGAATTCCAGAGAAGAGAGAAGTTGCAAAACATGTGAATTCACGCAGCAGTAGTATGAGGCGTTTAAAATACCTGAAGAAGAAAGATTTTAGGTCGACTGTTGATCTTTGCTTCTCGTAGTGTGCCAGTCGAAACTCTTTGTCATCTGAAATTGTTTCTCATGATTCTGTGTATCAAATTTAGGTACTCAGATTTTATTGTCTTAAATATGGGGAGCAATATGGACTCATGCTGATTTATTTTTTCCTAAGTGCTGGATGCTTGAAGAAATTAAGACTTTTTTTCTGTTTATTTATATCACTTTATTTCCAAGTCATCACGGGTCACTTTGGTATGTGATGAGACAAAATGGGAAAAACATCAGAAATAAAATTTGGGCTGGCATACTCTTATCATAGAATCATTAAAGTTATAAAAGACTTCAAAGATAGCCAGTCCAACCATCCCCCTACCACCAATATCAGCCACTAAACCATGTCCATTTTACTTAAGTAAAAGGTCCTTACTGGATCTTCTGAGTGAATTAATCCACTATGTGGTTTTATAGCTTAATTTGTTTGCTCTGAGGACTTTTTTAGGCAATTGCTGACGCAACTAAATATTTTTGGTCTGGCTAAATAAATAAATAAGCACTGTTATTGTCTATAATTTATGGTATTGATGTAGGTAACTGCTGATCAGCTGTCAAAGTCATGCTGTGAGGCTGTCTAAAAAATTGTTTTTTTTTTTTTTCAATATTTTTCTAATTACTATCATTCAACGTTAACATTGCACCAAGTGACACATCTGTTGTTTTTCTCCCCCCTCACCGTGCCCTAGCGATGGGAAGTATAGTTCTGAAGTATGACCCAGACCCAGAGTAAGTAGATGTGTTGCTTTCAGTTTACTTGCTTTTAAAATTTGGACAAGAATTTATTTTCACTCTGAGAAAAACAAAAGTGGAGATGCATTGATATCAACAATGAAGCTAGACAGAATGCAAAGAATTAGAAGGGAAAGAAGCTATCTTGCCTTTGTGCTTTCAAAACAGTTGCTCTATAAAGGAGAGCCCCTAGTTCTGCCAGAGATGCACAGTATGATTGCATGTGATGTTTTTGTTCCCTGCTAAGGAGTAGGAAAAAATTAAACATTTCCATTGTTCATTTTTGTTGCCCAAGCAGTTTCAGAAGCTTTTGAGATATCTTTTTAAATGTAAGCTTCTATTGCACTGTTGCTTAAATTAGTTTTAGAAGCCATCAGAGCCAGAAAATCATTTTACATGTTGCAGACATTAGAGCTTTTTTTTTTTTTTCTTTTTTCATTCCTTGCTGGTAGGCAAGCAGGTACATGTTTAGATATTGAAGTTACGAACAAAGTACTTGCATCTTCTACAGATAGTTACAAATTGCACTTACTGTTAAAGATTGTGTGTTTATTTATGAGGATATGCCTATAAAATTAAGTTTTCAAGATTCACCTTTTCCTAGTTGACCAAATATACTGCTTGTTTGTAGAAAACCTGATGAGCTTCAGTGTCCTATAGTGCTGTGTGGTTGGCAAGGAAAGACATCACTCCGTGCCTTTGTGCCCAAGAATGAGAGACTTCATTACCTAAGGATGATGGGAGTTGAAGTGTTTAAAGCAAAGAGGAAAGAGGAGGAATCAGAAGGTAAAACAGAGGAAGAAGGTCAATACGGAGCAGCACAAACAGAGGAAGGAATGGATGTGGAAGATAAAGAACATGATTTACTCACAAAAATGGAAGCAGAAATAGGTGAAGAATCTTCCCACAGTCCTGTGGAAAGCAGTGCTATGGAAGTAGAAAATAAAATTGAGGATTTGGGTCAATTTAGTAAAAATAGCAACAATCATGTAAGCCAGGAAAGTAAAGACAGTGATACAAATGATGTGAGAGATTAAATTTCTTTCTCTATTACTTGGCTGCTTCCCTGAGAACTCATCCAGTCTTGCTTCTAGCATAGAAGAATATTTTAAAGTTTCAGTTGGAATGTGATATTCCTTTTTTAAAGTTTCACCTATTTTATTTTTTAAATCAAAAACTATAAAGAGATTTCTCCTCAAACATGTCTTATTTGTACCATTTTTAAGCTCAGTTTCACTGGTGGGTTTGAGTGTCTGTTGCTGGCAATGGACCATGCACCAGTAAAATCTAAAGCCTGTCTTTGAAATGGAATAATGGTATGTACAAATAAACTGCCTGTGGAACTGTTCTGCATTTTATGAAGATTTCCTTCAGAATAAAACAAGGAAACAACCAAAAAGCAAACCAACAAACAACAAAAAAAAACCCACGGTGTTTCATTCAAAGCATAAAAGTTCTAGAAATAATATTTTTTCCTTTAAGAAAACCAACCACCCAACCTGAGTACTATTTACATGTGTTTTGTTTCTTTTTTTACTGGGTCAGGGAATCATTGCAAGTATGCATACAAATACATAAACATATAGGATACTTAACTAAAAGCCTGTTTAATTTATTCAGAATAAAATATTGTGTAGCAGAGTGGCAAATTCTTTGTAAGGGAGGTGGAATGTCCTTAACTAGATCTTCAGGTGCACTGAACGTGCTTCAGAGTCATGTCTTGGAATGTGCCTGAAAGAGTCTGTGACTGTCCCTCATGGCTACAGTAGTCCTCTGTTTCTCAGTCATTCCATCAAACGGGAGTTGTCTCTAATTTCTGCAAGATACTTGTTTATAGTTGAAATAATACTTTTTTTTAAAAAAAGCAGTATGTATATTGTCATAGAGTAGATGTTTAAAAGAGGTTATTTGGGGCCAAAAGGGTGATTTACATAAGCTGACTAAAAAAATTTACTCAGCTGTCCTCAAAGCTTATAATTTACATTCCACCCTTTGTGGCTTAGTTTCTTTCTACTTTTATCAAGTTGACCTGAAAGGAAGGTGACTGGTGGTACAAGTAATTGTCCTGCAGTAGAACCATGTGATGCAAATATTTGTGCTGCTTGTCAAACTAAATTTACAATGTTTGTTTTTCCTGATGAAGTCCTAACATGGCTTGGATCCGTTTGCTGTACCTTGCTACACCAGACTTTCTGATGCCTGCCCTTGAACTACTTCATCGCAGGGTGTATTCTCGAGGGAGAGGTGTAAAACTGAAATAGTGACATGTCCTCTGGTAAGATGCTAAGTCGTATGCAGTGAAAAAGCATTGACAGGACTCATTTTCCTCCTGAGAGTTCATAAAATAGGTTAATAAAAATGTTCTTACCCTTGTATTTTGCTTGTTAGAGCTAAATACTCTATGGTACATATCCACAACCAAGGTTTGAGTTCACTCCTTGAACTGACAGCTGCAGTTGGATGGGTAGCTTTTTGACAGGTCCTGCATAGCAGAATTTTCTTTCGAAAGAAAGTATATATAAAGTATAATTTTTAATTCTAACAAGATACATAAGAAAAGAAATCCTGCTGATGTAGCAGCATCCAACTTAAAGCATGAAATTAGCATTCGTTTTCATATGTTTGCATTTATTTTTACATGTTGGGTATTTGAAATGGAGGAAGAGTTGCATGATCAACGTCATACAGTCTGCAGTACTCAGCCCTAAAGACTAATTATAACACAGCCATTATTTTTATGGTCTAATGATGTCCACAAATTATCAGAAGGTCAAAAATTATGTAAAGAAATCAGAACTGATGGCTTCATGTACTGCATCTGTTGGTGCCTTTGAGCAGTAATTTAAGCTTCGTTTCAGTCTGTGACTCTGCAGAGGTTTCGATTCAGGTTCAGCTGATGAAAATACTTGTTGATACAGCTGATTGCAGCAATTGGCAAAAAGCTATCTGTATAAAAGAACAGTCTTGATGGCTTTTTTTTTTTTTTTTTGACAGCTTGCCACTGTCAGACTAAAATGCGAATAGAAAGCTTATGTCTGGGAGCTAAAGGAAAATGCAGTCTTAGATTATTAACTTATTTAAATCAGGTGTAACTTAATAGATGAAGAGCCCACATCTGGACCATTTTAAATTCTTTGAGTTGTCCCCTTTTCCTGCAATATCTACAAATTTTGCTATTTTTATTTTTTTTTGTTTGTTTGTTTGTTTGTTTGTTTTCTTCCTGTCAAGTGCTAATGGGAGATTTGAGCCAAGAAACGGGGAGTCTACTTTTCTTGCACTGATCGGCAGTTTTACTCTGTATTTCAGAAACAACACCACCCTCTCCAAAAAACAACAACACTACACAGACGTTGTTTTTTTGTTTGTTGAAATACTGCTAGTTTGCTTGTTGTGGTTGCTCTGTCCTAGTTAGTTATTTTTACCTTGACTGCCAGAGAGAAGCCCAAGACTTTAGGCAGTGGCCGAAAACACTGTCCTGGCTTCCTAGGCTGGAAATCCAATGAAAAGCTGTGTGTTTGTCCTTCTCTGCGAGGTATGTGCTTCTGTGATTCTAATGGTCAGATGGATGAACATCTGCTTGGGTGGTTTTGAGCATTGGTTGCTGCAGATAATTGAACAGTCTAGAAGGAAGAGAGGTGATGTAGTCATCTTGTCAGGTCCGAGAACGTAAATTCAAAATTACTAGGTTTGTAGTTCACTAATTGAGTCCATCCTTGTAAGCAGTCCCTATTAGATGTCTTGAGAGTTTTCTCTAGTTTGGCATTTTTTAGAAACACAGGGACTGTAGATGCTTGCACTGGTGGCAGGGCGTTTTAAATGTGATAGAGGGGAAATAAAAAGTTTCTTGCATCTGAAAGAATACTCTGATTAGGTTCTGCTCAGAGATGCCCTCAGGAGAAGTTGATGGTGCTGCCAGGAAATCATCCATTGTATGAGAAAAATAGAAAGAAAAGGAGGGGAAACACCAAGTGGATACTGTTTTGTAGCCTTGTCTTCAGCGTTTACCGAATGTTAGTTTCTCTGGAAGTTTGCTAGAATTCTGACAGTTTGGTTTCCCTCTGAATTAATGTACCATAATTGGCACCAAGATGATTTTTTTTTTCCTTAAATATCTGAAGCCTATTTAGAAGTCAGTGGGATTTTGCAAAGTAAAGTGTTAGCAGTAAAAGAAACTGATTCAGCTCCCGTGACAACCCTTATCCTGGGCCGCAGCAAAGGGCAATCAGCGTGCTGCTTTTTCCCAGTGGGAAAACTGGCCTGGAGAAAACAAGCAGTTGTGTGCTCACGCCGCATTGCTGGCAGAGCCAGGGTCAGCACGTGGTTGTGCCGTGGTGTCTCTGCAGGACGAGCCTTGTAAACAAGCTCCAGCAGAACAGCGCGGGCAGCACGGCTGTTTTGTTACTGCCACTCAGCATCCTGATAAAGTCGGCTTGATGCACTCTTAGCACTGCATGCATTTTTTTTTTTTGCCCCCTCCTCTGAAGCAAGCATTGTAACCTGAACGCTGACAGGTAGTGAGAGTGGCTGGGAAAGCATTCAGGCATCATGAGAGAGTGAAAACACAACCCCTGTTCTGGAAGATAGATGGGACAGCCACGGCAGCAAACCTGAGGATTGTTCTTCAACTGTAGTCTTGTCTACTACTCACAGGATGGCTCCTTGTTTTGAATGCAAATTAAGTTTTCTTACTTCTGCACCTGGTATTTCTATACAGTTACATTTAAGCGGGCTGTTGGCTACATACGGGTTTGCCTTTAATGTTGCTTTTTTTTTCTTTAAATGAGTAACCCAGAGCAATTTGTTGTCGCTTATGGAAAAAGATGCACTTTCATTTTATATTTATTCTATCATCTGCTGTTTGGCTTCCTTCCAAACAGAGCAGCAGCGCAAAACTCAGCATGTATCTAGCATTCATAATGCCTCATCTGCAGTCATTACTCAAACATCAGATTTCTTTTTGGCTTCCAGGGCTACAATAAACATACAGAAGTCAACATATTTGACAAAAAAAAATAGTTTAGACAACTCTACAATGTATTGTTTCTTGATACAATGACATTTAAATGGAATCTCCATCCTCAGAGGTTTTCAAGAGTCAGCCAAAGTCACAGCTGACGTGATTGAGTGTTTATTACAGTCCTGTTCAGAACACGGGGTTGGGCTAGAAACCTCCAGAGGTCCCTTCCAACCAGCATCCTCTGTAACTGCAAGAAAATGTTAAAATAAAGTCAGCAGATGGAACTGTTAAAGACCTTGTGGAAGGCTGAAGTCAGGCACTTAAAAACAAGCAGAGAGATGAAGTGGGTAAGCGTTTTTAGCGATTTTTAAGTGTTCCGTTTACTACAGAGAAATTGATTATCCCAATTCCAACATGGGGTTGGTAACACTTACATCTAGTTTTTGGGGTGTAAAATTGAGGCACTGGCATTTCCTGAAGAACTACAAAGTACTCAAAAGTACTCAAAACCCCCTTGGTTAAGAGGGGAGCCTTGTCTCTAGGCTTACATGAACCCAGCTCTCTCCTCATCTCGTTCATCACAGACTAGCCTCCTAACTCTTGGTGGGTCTTGACTGGTTGGCTTCTCCAGTATGTTGACAATTCTTCTAATGGGGACCTATTGGGCTGCATTGTAATGGGCTGTACTGCAGGTACAGCCTCACAAGCTATCAGCAGAGGGAAACAATCACTACCCTCAACCCCTCGGCTACTTCATGACTCCGAATTTTCATGACATTTATGCTGCTGCATTTATTCCAGAATTTTCTTGTTGGTTTTCCATGCCTTGTAGCTTCATTTTCATATTCTGATTTTTTAAATTGCTTTTCTCTTGATGACAGAAAAAAATCCTTGTAGATGTGTGAAATGTTCCAATTTAGTAAACAAGAAGAAAATATAACTAGCTTTGTGCAAAGTTCTCTGAAATATGGAAAAAAAAAAAAAAAAAAAAAAAAGATTTTTTCAGTAATCATAGGTTAAGAGCTTTTTATATGGTGGCATATTCATGATGATAAATAATGTCAGTTATTTAGAAGGACAATTTTTAAAATTATCATATTAATTGCAGGGATCATTTTTAATGCAAAGTTACATAGCTTTTTTTCCCAATTTAAAATATGTACCTCTTAATGCAGAAAAACTTGTGGGAATGCCTCATGATCTCTCAGTGGATCAGTAAAATTTCCTAGAAATATGGGCTGTGGAGGCAGAAAACATGTTCCTCAGCTTCTGCCTGCAGTGCAGAATGGAGCTAAAGGTCATGACTGCACCATTTTTAAAAAAGGAACAGGCAGAAGCTCCCAGCTTCGTCCACTTCCCACACACATATGTCCTACGAGCAAGGGGTGTTTGAGAGCCTTGAGTCTTACTGTCTGGGTCAACGTATAATGGATCTGCTCTTGGGGACAGTCTCAAGTACTAACGAAACAGCAATGCAGAGTGCTTCTCATCCCCTTGCCTGAGGTCCGCCCTGGCTTTGTGTGTGTGTGTTTGTGTCTGCCTTAGCTTGACATCCAAGTCAGGGTATTAAATGCTGGTGTTTCATCAGAGGAGTAAAACCCAATCAACTTCTTCATCCGCCTAGAAAACAATTAACAAAAAGGATAATTATGATAGCAGGATGGGTGGAAGATAATGTGTTTCCTTAGGCTTGGTCTGTTGCTGAGAGGCCTCTAGATAGCCAGGGTAGCAGAGGACGTGCACTACGTGGTGCAAGGCCTTTACCACACGATCAGGTCTCGCTGTTTTCAATGTTACCTGCCATAATGGTGAAAATGCCCTCCAAACTGCAGAGAAAGAGGGGATCATACTTCTTCAGAGCTTTTACCTTCTCCCCCAGATAACAGGTGGAGCTGGGTGTTACAGGCCTGTAGTCAGATACGTATCTTTTCTGAGGAAAGCTCCCTCCATTTTCTGTATCATCCCTTCTTAGTGGTTATAGGGTATTAAGCACAAATCCACAGGAACAATGAGCTGACACCGTCTTTAATGACAATTTACAAATAAGTGAAAGACACCCCTCACTTTCCAAATGGGTTGAACGTTGCTACTTCTCTTGTGCCACAGACATCTTCACATCACCTCATGTTTCCCAGTCGCAGTTGATCTGTTTCCTGATTTTACATCTGTCATTTGCGTAGGCACAGACCTTATTGAGTTTATAGTAAACTTATTTTATTATGTATTTCTACATCCTACAATTTCCTAGCTTTCACTCTGAGGTTGCTTTGGTTTGTTGTTGTTTTTGTGTTGTTTTTTTTTTAAGTGTAGAGGTATAAGTGCACTCAGCTGTGAGTTGAAGAGGCCATTATAAACACATTAAAAACATGTTCTTTTACACCTTAGTAATAAATTTTCTTGGTGTGTGTGTGAAATTGCTGCAGAATCAGTGTAGGTTATTTGGATTTATATTTTTTGTTGTTATAGTAAAAGTAATTTAGAGATTGTGGAAGGTGCCAGAATGACAGCCTTGAAGTTAAGCTGATTGTTCCATTATTTCTAGGCTCCTCTCTCAAAAACATCTGCTCTTTTCTAGTCTCCTGTGAGCTCGGTTTCTCAGACCGTTAAGAGCTCTGAGGCAGTGGGAGCTACTTCTCTAGGTATCCTTAGATGATACTTATCAGGCTTGTCTAATCTGAAGACTGAATTTATGTCATTAGGTCTAACTTCTTATATTATTCTTTATCCTGCTCTTTCCCTGGCCCTTGACACCTTTTCATCAATGTTACGTGCATGAGCAATCTTTCTACAGGGCTAGTTCACCATTTTAGATACATTAATTACTGATACTCTTTAGAGAGGACTGATTCAAAAGAAGCCATAGTCCAGCTTGAAATCATCTGCTGAAACCTTTCCCTTGAATATATTTATCAGTGTTTTCTTTAGGCATTCAACAAGGTAAGAACAAACTGTGCATGAAATTATTTCCTGTTATCCTGTAATTCTCTTGCTAATTTGAATCTCATTTTGCACATATTTGTTCTTATGTGCATGCATTCTTTTACATTCACGTCAGTAAACAGAAAAAGTTTCCACAGTCTTTGATTCCTTTTTCTGCTTAAAAGTCCACTGGTGGAGAGACCTACCAAAATGGTTAGGAAGCTGGAGCCTATGCCCTGTGAGGAGAGGCTAGGAGAAATGTGTTTGTTCAACCTGAAGAAGAAATGGTAGGTAAGATCTAGTTGTTGTCTTCCAGTAAATAACTGTTAAAGGAAAGAAAAAGCCACTTCTCAGTGCAAAGTGGCAGGACCCACTGCAAAGGACACAAGATGCAGCAAGGGAGACTCCAGCTGGACTGAGGGAAATTAATCTTCCCCACGGGAGGATTTGAGCACAGAGGCAGGCTGCCCAGGGAGGTGGTGGATCTTCGTCCTAGGGATATTCAAAATTTGTCTGGATGAAGTCCTGGGCGAGCTGCTGTAGCTTGGCAGCTAGCTCTACTTTGAGCAGGGGATTGCACCAGCTAACCTGCAAGAGGTGATTCAAACCTTGGTCCAGGCCCAGGTCTCTTCTGCCCAGTACTGTCTTTAAACACCCTCTGGCAATTCAGAATTATAAATTTTGCATTTTGAAATTAGGGAAATGTGAACTTGAGACAATCCTGAGGGCAGCAATTTAACAACAGTCATTGGGTCCCCTACTGACTATGTACAATAGTTTGGTATTGCTAATCCTTTTCATTTACTGCCATCCAAGTTAATTCAGCGGAATCCACAAAATTGCAGAAGGAATAGTTTTATTGTTTATTTTATAAATCAGATATAAAAGATGACTGAGTTGAAGCTAGATGAAATTGTTAGTGTTAGATTGCTGTACCTCTTCGCAAGAGTGAGCCTGTTCTCTGTCTTTCTGTATCGCCTTGCCATACTGTTATTACAGTAGCACTACAAAAGGCACAGGGCTGAGGAATTGTGTCCTGCGTTTCGCAATGCTGCATTCCTAGCTGAAGGGGCTGCAGTACATAAACAATATGAGGTATCTACAGATCTGAATTGTTCCTGGTTTTATTAAGTCATATGCTCAGCCGTAAATGTTATGTTGTCTCTAGAGGCAGAATATGAGCTGCATGTAATGACTATGAGTCTCAGATAGTAAGAGTAGATCTGAGCAATTGTAGGACATTTTCATTTCCTGCAAAAACCTGAAATCGGGGCAGAATTATCTGGTTACTAGACCATACAGGAAAGCCCATCTCTCTTTGACTTTGGCCAAGAGATGGTCATCCACCCATACACACACCACACCAGTGCTGGGCCTGGGCTTTGACCAGACGGGATTTAAGACATTGGGGACTGATGTGTGGTAAAATCAGAATATGCAGTTTCTTAGTTATTTCATTTTGGAAGGGAAGTCTAGGCACTAAGGGAATGCCAGGCCATGAGGCACTAATCCTGGCTGGACTACAGTATGATTCAAGGAGGCTGGGAAATTCCCCTCTAGGAACAGAGTACTGTTGGAACGTGTTGATAGCAAGCATGCATTCTTTGTTCTAGGTGGCTTGTGAGACCATCTCAAAAACAAATTGTGGAGAAAAATAACACGTGTGCTGCTGAGTCTCCGGTAGGTCCCACGTGATGTCACCCAGCACTGCGGAGATGTTTCTGATGCCCTGGAGCATCTTGCAGGCAGTCAGACGCAATATTAAGGCAACTGAACTTTACTTCCCTGTGGGTGGGACTTCAGCAGCTGGATAATATCAGAAGCAAATTAGCTAATCTGGGTTTTCTTTCTAAAAAATGTTGTGTTGTTTTGTTTTGAGCAAAACCTTTTCAAGCATTACAGCTATGCCTTGTACTAAAAAAAAAAAAAAAAAAAAAAAAAAAAGCTACAGAAAAGTCTAGAAAAGCTGTCAAATAACAAAAAGTGTTATCACCATTGACACAGAATTTATCTGTTTCTTATGAATTTGAATCCACATCCGATGTTCAGGAAAACTCAGAAAATAACCCACTCAAAACCCTCAGTTATTAACTAGCTCTTTAATACTTCCCATGACAAATTGCAACAGGTCATAGAAATGACATGCTTTATTAAGAATTGATGTTACATAAAAGCTTTGCACCATTAAAATAATCTGAAATCTCCGATCATGCAATTACAGAGACTGTGCTGTTCTTTCTGAGAAGAAATAATAGGGATAATGTAAGATTAATGGTGGGAAATAATTTGGGGGGCTTTCTGAGAAATTTGAGCACAGGATAGAACATTAAGATTTTGTATTACGGTGTGTCTTGGTACAGCATGGTGATAACAGAGTAACTCCACTGACCTCTGTGTACCATACTGAAAGGAGAGCAGAACTCAATATAATCCTTTCCCAAAGTTCATAGAAAAGCGTGGCAAGTCAGATTTGGTCTGAGAAGGTAAATATCATGAACCGGGGTATCTGCCAATATTCTTTTTGTCAACTGTCTATGAAAAACTGACATAATTTTCTGTCTCTCTAGGCTGATTTACAGGCTATATTCTGAGGTGAACTAAGCTATATTTCAAATTGACTCTGTCCACCAAACAGAGGACACAGAGAAACATGGAAATAACAGAACAAGTTGGCTTGGCAGGCGCTGCTGGAGGTCATGTAGTGCAGCCCCTGCACCAAGGAGGGCCAGCTTTGAGGCTCAAGCAGGTTGCTGAAGGCGCAGGTAGGTATTGGGAATGCCTCTGGATGTAGACTCCACCACCTCTCTGGGCAACTGCTTGCCCACTCCTGTAGGGAAGATGTTCAGCTAAACAAAAGTCAGCTCACCATTTACACAGCTGCACTGAAATACTGCATTTTCCTGAACTACACTATGCTTGTTTAAGATAAGGAAAAATAAAAAAAAAATGGTACATGACAGAACAGGGAGATCTCAGTTTGAAATGAGTGATTGCCAACAAATTACCATTGATTTACAGAGAGAATGTGCAGAGACGTATGTGAATGATAACTTTCTGTTAGGCTAATTGCTAAAATATCCAGTGGAAGAGCCTTACTGTGCAAAAATGAATAGCAGATGCTGATCATAAAAAGAAGTCAAAAGTCTCAAAGAGCTGGTAAGGACACTTAAATTTATGACTGGTAGCACCAAGCAAAGCTGTCGACTATTGTTTCTATGCAAGGGCTGCAGACAGGATTTTAATAAATGCATCATGATTACTGGAAAGCCATTATATTTGCCTCCAGAGCTTGAAAGTCAAAAGATAGAAAGATTGGCTCTAGCTCTAGAGCTGCTCAATTCCTTATGTGTGGAAGACGAATGCCAGCAGCGACATATTGCCCTTACATACAGAACATGTAAGAGATGGCCCAGAAACAACCTGTCAAAAGAAACCAAAGCATACGCAGCCCGTGACGACAGTGCTGCAAGTTCTTGTTACATAAACGTTCTTCAGAGGAGGTGACCTTGTTCAACAAACTTCAAACACACTGGCTCCCAGCACCACTTAAGGACGTAGGATGGGCCCAGGAGCTTGAAGAAGCAGGGTTCAGGACTGACTGGAGCACAAGAAATGCTTTCTCAGAACCATTGCGTACATCAAATGAAAACTGCTGCCTTCAGCAGGTACCCCTGCAGGGCTTTCTTAGCCTAGAGGTCTGACCATGAATACCCTCGTAAATGCCAGCCGCTCATTCTCATGTGGATGCGTCCATTCAAAAACTGCTTGCTGCTTCCTAGAGAGGAAATGAAGTAGCTGTGAGCATGAAATAGCTGTGAGCATACACGCGGGGTGGGAGGAACCTGGAAAGCTGGGGAAGCTTTCGGAGGGGAACAGAAATCCCGCAACATGAAGGAATAATAAGCAAATGCAGAAATGGCAGCTGGCTTTGGATGAGCAGAGTGTTAGAGGGTTTTGAAGATCAAATACGCAATGCTGAAAGGAAAAGAGGCACCTGAGGCACCATGTGCCTGCATAATGCTAAAACAATGGCTTTCAAGGAGTGCACAATACATTTAAGCACTGATGCACTTACTGGTTATATTCCAGCTCCTGAGGGAAATGTGTCCACAGAAGAGCTGATCCCTTGAGTGCTTAAAGGAGCAATTAAGGGTATTGCTAGCAAGCTACATGATTTCTTAATGGCAACTTTGTCTGCAGACAATGTTGAAGACAAGCCTGTTCTGGGCTTGTGAGTAATGAGGGTGTCTTACAAGGACAGGAAGCAGCAGAGCAATGTGATGAACAAAACGGCAGGTACAAAAACTAAAACGACACACAAAAGAGTAGCCTCTTCCATAAAGGTCCCATTGGTGAGTGTTCAAAAGCCTGTAAGCTGCAAATTAAACCATGATGTAGTATATAACATGTCATAGATATATCCAAAAAATAGCATAAATGCATACTCTCTATGTAATGTATTTTATATGAGTATACAAGCATTTCATGCTATTGATTAAACATATGTTAAATGACTGATTCATTTGTGCTTTAATATTTTAGAATTTTACTTTGATATATTAGTATTTTTTAAATAAATTGTATCTATTTTATATTCATATTGTGATATAGCTCATAACATATTACATATACATATGTTAAATATTCATAGGTTATATAATATACTACACTCATTTACTGTATTTATATTACATATATTGTATAACTTAAACCATTTATCTATACACATTTATATATGTTGCATTCTGCATGTATTACACAATGTATAAAGTAATACATATTACCTATAAAAATATACATTTTTATTTCTTACTGAAATGTAGTTATGTGCCAGGGGTTAAGGGTAATCAAGATGCTAAGCATCTGTTTTGTTCTGTTTTGGTTTTCAGATTAAAAAAAAAAAAATCTTTCTGAGTGATCCAGAGATTCAGGAGCCAGCAAGGTTTGTGCATGTAACTGACAGAGTTTTAATTGGTCATTTGACATGGAAAAAAAAAGGATAAAAGACAATATAATGTAGTTAATCACTCAAAAACCTTTGAGGAAATCCTTTCTTAGCAGCTATAAAAATGCAGAATCTTGTTATAGCTACATATCTGACCGTGAGACAGGAAATAGACAAGGACTGAGAAATCAATTTGCAGGATAGTAAAATACGAGAAATGTCAAAATATTTAAAAACATTAAGCTTCAACAGTTGACCTGTATAACATTAAATACTTGGAAATTTGGGGAAAAAAAAGTTTGTGAACAGTGAATTAGCAAAATCTGCAGAGGTATTTGTTTTAGTTAAAACTTGAGAATATTACAAGGAAGTCTAATGAAGAAGGATGTAATGAAAGGCAAGGAAATGGATGATACTGCCTCAAATGGCCCTTCGTATTCAATACAAAGGAAAGAGCACTGGAGGGAAATTAGAAAACTCTTCAAACACCTCAGAATGTTAAGTGGATAACAGTGTCTTGGTAATGGAGTATGGTCACTGCTGTACTTCCATACACAGATCATGGTAGACCTCTTTTTGGTGGATAATTCAAGTCGAATGAAATACCAAGACATCGAGACACAACTTTGCAAACTGTAACAATTATTTTCTCTTTTACAACAATTTTTACTCACTTCTCCCAAGTGCAGGCTCCTCTTCAAGCGCTCGGTGATGGACGACGAGAGCCAGCAGCCACGGTCTGCACTAATCAGACAGGAGGAAAAGGCTGATCTGCTGCAGGGTGACCAAGCTGGAAGAGGCTATCCAGAGAGGTGGGGGGATGTCCACCTTGTGAGATATTTGTGACTCACCTGGACAATGCCTGAGCAACCTGATCTAATCTTAAAGCCTTTCTTGGACTAAGGGGTTGAAGGAGATAAACTCGCTCCAGCCTGAATCTTTCTGACCCCCAGGACGAGTCTTACGCCCTCCTCTAAGCCATCAGGCTACAGACTCAGATGACTGCCTCATCCAGCCGCACAATCCATTTGTACTGATCTCAACATTTCTGTTATATCAAAATACGAAACAGATGCCTGTTTCACATCTTGCCTAGCATAAAATAAAGCAGTTGTTTTTATTGCACATCATGAACGCAGGGTGGAATTTGCAAGTAATATTGAAAGATTATGAGATATGGTATGTGAATGCTGTCAGGCATTTTTTCGGAAAAGCATTGTATCTTCCAGTCTGTACAGCATGTTCAGAGTCTAAATATCCTCGCAATAAAGTTACTGACTAGCTAAAGATGCCTCACACGTAGCATGGCATGAACGCTAAGATTCCTGTGGGATCAGCTTTAAGCAGGATAAAATTTCCATCGGGATCAGGTGCAGTAAGCACAACAAAATCAGAGCTCACTGCAAAATGTGAGTGTTATCTCACCCTTTCCAGTCGTCCCTGCCTTCTGAGGGTGTGCACAGCTCCGAGGCACTGCAAGAGCTTTCTGCCAGCCCTCATGAAGCACCAGCTGTGCTCGGAGCAATTCAGGGAAGCTGCTGTATGCTGCCAACAATACACGGGTCCTGTGGCAGTCCGTAGTTAACTCCTGCTGTTTTCCACTTTCTGAAGTATCTGGATCCCTCAACACTAAGTAAAAGGTTATTTTTATTTAAGTAAAAACCATGTTTTTGCTTGGTGCTGATAAAATGGATTTGCTTATTTTTTAATTACTTTTGACCTCAAAAATGGGAGACAAGGTGAAGCCTTCTCTGGAGTAATTTCTCTGTTCCTATTCAAAGCGTTATGTTGCTTAGGAAGGACGAGACAGAGGTATGAAGGGAGGGTGGGGTTTCTCCTACAAGCTGAGATGAGTCACTTTGTTGGATTTTTGCCTTACTGATAGAAAGTGGAAAACAATGAGAGTACAAAAGGAGGGACGTGAAAGTGCTTGTCTGTCTCAGCTAAGTGCATTTCCTTGCCGCCTACTCTCCTGATTTTACTCCCTTTGGCTAGATCAGTCTAGAACACAACACCTTTGCTGGCTGCCCAGTGTTAACTTTGCTTTCCTTTTTCCCTTGCCCTGTCCTCTCCTCCTCCCTCCACTTCCACTCACTGCACCACCTCACCACAAGGAATTGGGTAGGTTAATCCATTAGGCAGCAGCAGAGGATTGATTTGGGAAGAATAAATCAATCTTTTCAACATGTAGCCCTTAGGCAAAGAGGTTCTCTGGTCAGAGAGCAGTGAAATAAAAAAACAGTTTCCAATTGCTGAGGTCAAGAAGGTAAGACCTTGTATTTTCTCACAAGTGACTGCATTGCTCTCTTGTAAGAAAGAGATATTGAGATACTTCAGTATTTTTCTTCCAGATTGAAAGAATTTAATTTAATTGAAATAATGCCTACAAGGGATTACATTTTGACTAGCTGCTCGAGTCAACCTCTTATGTTACTGGTGCTGACTCAGCTTTGCCAGTGTTGTCATCCATTGAGCAATGGATTTCTTGGTTTGGCTGAGTCTGTCAGGGAACCAGGGAGCTGGAACCAATGTGGCAGCAGGCTGCTTAAAAATGGCTGTTCTCCTTTAGCAGAAACCTAGCCTCTAAGAAGTTAAGGACACTCTTCAGGAGCCTTTCTTCAATTGGAAGCAGGGAGATCCTACCTTGCTACTAGTTTTTTATTGCATAGAGAAAAATCTGGCCAATCATTAAAAATGAAAAACTATTTTGGTGCCTTGTGCTGTTCAGTTGAAGCTGACTGAACATGCTAGCTGTTTAACTTCACAAGTTAATGAGTGTACTTACAGCTTCATCCTTCGTTCTACAGCACCATTATTAGAGGATGAAGGGAAGCAAGTGTTGGTAAATAAAATGCTGTTTCAATTACTCTATTACATGAGTGCTATTGTTACTTGCCACATGACAAAATCTCAGATGACTTGAAAAATTGTCCTGAAAAGGTAATTTATTTCCTGAAATTAATTTCAATGACAAAGAGGGCACAACCATGTTATAAGTCAGGGCTGTCTACTCTTTGCTTCATGCGTCAGCTCTCACGAAGAGATAGCTGTCGCTTTAAACCACGCAAAGGCAACAGCAATGTTTATTTGTGCTCATTAGATAAGCACACACTTCAATTACTTGTTATATTAGCAGCTTTCCACTTTCTTTCCAGCTGATATGTTACACAAACTTACCTCAAAACATATGAAATCAGGTACAGCTACGCAAAGCAGAAATGAGTCATACAAGTTTACAGATGCCTCGTAGCTGAGGAAGGAGGGGAATATACATTTATTTGTGAGTGCTTTCTGTCCTACCCAAACTTGACATTTTGCATTTAAAAGCAGTCCACACTGGCCCATGATGGTGTCAGTGACACAGTCCCTTGGGTGTTATCCAAATGTACCCCAAAATCTCTTGGGAAAAAACTGGGAAGGTGGAAAAGTATATTAACTGAATGGCTGCTTCAGAAATGTGAAGTGAGTTAGGAGAAAGAGATTTAGGAGAAGAAGAATTTCCTGGTAGCCTTCTAAATTTCTAGGTCCCCTCTGACTTCTCATCCTTCCCTGTCTGGCTTGCTTTACTACCAGGAATTTTATGTTCTTCCCTGTCAGTAGCTTTTAAAAGAAATCAACAGCATAAACTGAAGCTTCTCCTTCAGGAGGCTGCAATAACTT
Organism: Aythya ferina; assembly: GCF_964211825.1. NCBI lineage: Eukaryota > Metazoa > Chordata > Aves > Anseriformes > Anatidae > Aythya > Aythya ferina. The sequence goes on from NC_140297.1 coordinate 87,054,441, forward strand.
TTGTTTTCTTTTCATTCCAAAGAAATCGTAAGTTCTACTAGGAACACGATTACCTACAATAATTTATGATTACCATGTGTACTGCTCTGGACACGGTTTTCAGCTCCTTTGCCACCTTCACCGTGGTGGACCCTCACCGTACATACCACATTCCACTGATTACATTAGGATTTATCGTGGGTATTATGCAACTTTTTACATGGGCAGATAGTGATAGGACAAGGGGGAATGGCTTTAAACTAAGAGGGGAGATTTACATTAGATGTTAGGAGGAAATTCTTTACTCAGAGGGTGGTGAGGCACTGGCACAGGCTGCCCAGAGAAGCTGTGGATGCCCCATCCCTGGAGGTGTTCTAGGCCAGGCTGGATGGGGCTTTGGTCTGGTGGGAGGTGTCCCTGCCCATGGCAGGGGGCTGGAACTGGGTGATCTTTAAGGTCCCTTCCAACCCAAACCGTTTTATGGTTCTATGATTATGGGAAGTGTCCAACTGTCTCTTTCTGAGAGCTAGTGAATGAATTATTAACTAGACAGGAACATGATCACGTCACCCGTCAGTGAAATTCACGTCAAGAAATATGTTCTCTCTTCAGATCACTTCCAATGGGCAGGAATCTTTGAAATTCGTATTGCCAGCACAGAAAGAAGAGCAGAAATGGCTTTGAGACAAAGCTGTCATCCGTAGCTCAAGTGCTGCAGAGGTTTTTTATGTAGTTATGCTTCAGGTTTGGAAGCCTTATGAGTGTTACAGTGGAAAGAATAACAGAATAGTCCGCTTCAATTTTGGTCTTGGGTCCAGTTTTGGGTCCAGCTTTCCCCTTGTTTATATATAAGACATATAAGGCCAGGCTGGACAAGGCTCTAGACTACCTGGCCTAGTGGGACGTGCCCCTACCCATGGCAGGGGGTTGGAACTGGGTGGTTTTTAAGGTCCCTTCCAACACAAACCATTTGGTGGTTCTGTTATATATAATACATTGGGAATCAAAACTGAGTACCTGTAGAGAAGCTGGCCAAAAGGTCAGACCAAGAGTCAGATTTTGTCTTTTTGGTGCTGGAGAGGTGGCTGGCCACTCAACACACCTCATTTCAAGAGACCTTATAAAGGCTGGGCACCAGTTGTGCTCACGGACAGCAGCAGAACAGCTCCTGCAATGCTTAGCATCAAAACCAACTGCACTCCAGTGTTATTCCATTTTGCACCCTGTAGAGAATAAACGAGATGAATCACAACACTACTCACTGTTGCAATGTCAACAGCTGTGCTCTAGGGCCAGTCACTTTGAATACATTAGTTCTTTGTTCAATCCCTTTGTTTTTTTCCAAGTGCTCTGACTGTGCTTGTGAGGGAGGGGTACTTGACAACACAACTTTATCTCAGAATTGGTGTTAAAATAAGTGCCTTCACAGAAGGCTTTCCTGTCTAGGAACAGTGATGCAAAGAACACCAGGGAGCAGGAAAGGAAAGACAAATGCAGGTCCTCACACTGGCCTTCTTTGGACAAGGGAGCCATGTGTATTGAGCAGATTGGGATCTGTTGTGCAGCAGAATTAGGATGTAAAGAACAAGCAGATATCTTGTATTATAACACATGCCAGGTTGAGGTCCCTATCAAAAATGCCAGCAAAACCTTTTTTTATTTTTTGCTTCAGGCATCAATCTGCAAAAAATTAACAGGATGCAGGTAAAGCCAGGACAAGATTGATAACAAGGGTTTTGGCCCTAGTAATTCAAGAATGGCTCACCTTAGCAATCATGAAATCCTTGCAATGTGAGGCAACCTCAAGTATGGTAAATTGCTTTTCAGAATTTAGAGAATTTTCCCACAGGAGATGCCATCTGTAAGCTCCAGGTTTGCTTTACATGCTTTCGTTTGTATTATCTCTGCTGAGGGAGATATTTTTCAATCTTGCATTGTAGGCAAAGAGACAGCATGAAAAACCTGTTAGGCTTAAAGTGCTCCGGGGAAAAAAAGAACTGAGAGTTCTCTCAAAATACATATTTATATGGAAAATATTTGTAACAGTGGACTGGTAGCTGTTGTATGTATGGAGAAAATTCAGTGTGGCTCTGTTAATTAGGCTTAATCCAGGGACACCTTCAAGAGGTGCTTGCATGAGCTTATATAACTGCACCTACACAATTATGTTAGAGCATGGGTTACTTGGGAGGGGGTGTTTTGCACTAAAAATTGGTTGGTACTGAGCCATGAACAGCTGGCCCTTGCTGGAGGTTTGTATCCCCTGTGAAGAAGGTAGAAGAGTTCTGCTGCTTTGATTTTCTTCTGGATAACTGAGAGAGCGTGGGGAGCAGAAGTAGCTGGCCCATCTTGTTTTATGCATATGCCACCTTCTGCCCGTTTACGGTCCTTCCAAACTTCTACCCATCAAAAGGGCCACGTAGCATGAAGTACTTCTGCAGCTTGAGGAGAAAGCATGTGCTAATGTGGTAATTCACGAATCACCAGGTGTTTTCCTTTCATTCGTGCCAGTGTAATTAATTTCTGAATTTGCTTGTATGCAAGTTTTCAGGTTCCTTTCATTTATACTCAGCTGTGGTTTTGATTATGGTTGACACAAATTATTTCTCAAACATAACAGGATGGAAAATGCTACTTCTCATTATTATAATCATTTAATTCAGTGAGTTGTAAATAATGAAGGCAGCCTCCTGGAAGTGACTGAAGTTGCATAGTTAGCAGCTTTATGGATCAGGTGGAGCTTCACATATTGGGACAGGCATATTTTTGGCCATGAAATTTGTTTATTTGCTATTTAATGTTGCTATTTATTGAATACTATTTAATTTAATATTATTTAATTTAATATTATTTAATTTATATAATTATACAATTTATTTAATATTGCTATTGCCATTTATTTGCTATTCAGTACCTCTGAATAGCAAACTTAATAATATTAGTATTACAGAATCACAGAAATATTTAGTTTGGAAGGAACCTTTGTAGATCCCTTATCCAAGCTCCTGCTTTAAGCAGGGCTATATTTAAAGCTGCGTCAGGTTACTCGGTATTATTGAGTTGACTCCTAGAAATCTTCCACAGTGGAGATCCCATTACTTCTGGGCAACTTACTCTGGTGCTTAACTGCTCATGTGGTGAAGAGGCTCTTCCCTCCATCCAGCTATAACCTTGCTTAATGCAACTTGCATCTGCCCCTGCTTGCTCTTCTGTTCTTCATCTCAGAGAAGACGGCTCCATCTTCTCTGCAAACCCCTTTTAGGCAGTGGAGGGCTGCAGTCAGGCTCCCCTTGGCCTTCTCTTTCCAGGCTGAGCAGAACTTGCTCTCAGCCTCTTCCCACACATGATATGCTTCAGACCTGGTGCCCCTCTACAGGATTCCTTCCCATTTGTCAAATATTGTCTTGTTTTGGGAGTAGAGGGCAAAACTGGACACAATACTCCAGATTTCACCTCACAAGTGATGATTAGAGGAAGAGAATCCCTTCTCTTTACCATTTGGTTATGCTCTTGCCATTGCAGCCCAATGTGTGACTCACCTTCATTAACACAAGGGCACACTATCCTTTGTGTTATCCCTTGTGATCCCTTGTAAATCTACTGTCCACATCTTTTTCTACAGAACTGTAATCTAGCCAGAGTCTTCAACCGGCACCAATCAATTGGATGGCTCCATTCAGAGTACAAGACTTAGCTCCTGCTGACAAATTTCACAAAGTTCCTGTCGGCCTACTCCTTCAGCTTGTTCAGGTCCCTCTGAACTGAGCCTTGCCTTCTGCAGTATTGATCATTCCTCCCAATCTCATGGGATTCTCATAAATTCTGTTAGTATATTATAAAATTATGAAAATTAAATAACAAAAATTGTGCCCAATATGAGGAATTACCTGAGTTTGTACTGTTATTACACATTCTCAGAACTAAACGATGCTGATATAAATGAATAAATTGTTTAAGTTTTTTTTTTTTGAGGCTGGTCTGCTTTCATTCCCAAGATGCATGTTAATTCCTGAAAGTATGGATTTTTGTGCTGAATTAAAAGTCTTGGTAGTGTTGAGAAACTTCAGAAGGGGAACCTTTGGCAAAAGTCTACAAATCTTTTTAATGTAAATGGCAAGCGAAGAACTCCTCTAAATCACACAGACAATTAGATTTGGTTCAGTTACATTTCATTGATTTTGTGGAGAGAACCTGAGACACACTTCAAGTATTTCTGTTAGTAAACCAAGGTAATTTAAAACACACGAGGTCAGCAAGTAAGAAAACACAAGAATATTTGACAACACAAGATAATGCATGCTAAGTGTGGTGGCAAACACTATGTATAAAATGCAAAGTTTTCAGAGTGTGAGGAGTTATCTCTGAATTCCCATTTGGTGAAACACAACTGCAATGAATATTTATCGCCACCTTATTTAGCAGTATGAACAAAAGGAACTGTTATAAATAAACAAATAACACTATGGCAGTTTCACTGCTGTTATCTTGACATTCTGTTCTGAAGTCAATCAAACTGAAAGACAAAGCAATCAGGGAAAAGACCAATTCAAACATCCAAATTACAGTTTCTATTTTTGTGTTAACTACCGTCATCACTGATTTGTCCAAGACTTGCTAGTGTGAGGAAGCTGTCGGTGAAATTTGACAGGTGTCAGCATGGCATTTGCATGCTTCTAGAATGAAAGGCAGGTTTTAAATGTCAATTTACATGACTTGTTTTAAGGTTCCCTTAGCATATTAGTGAAACTTGGAAGTGATTTAAAGAGGAGGGTAAAACAAAGTAGAGTAACATAAGTTTAAGTGGCTGCAATTAAAGAGTCAATAACACGGTGAGGGAAAAAGTCTTTATACCTTCTTGCAATGTCCTCCTGGCTGCTCTTGTGGCAGTACCTCACCTCTAGCCTTTCATGTGCCAAATGAAAGCACCTCTCCGGTGCAGTTGTGCTGATAATAGCAGCTGACTCACTTTCAACCTATTTGTCCTCAGACCTAGTTTGACAGCCGCTTTACTCTTCATAGAGAGCCAAGCAAAACTTTAAATGTGTCACTAACTTGCACAAAACCCTTTGGTGCATATTTAGTAACCCATCTGCTCTGCAAATCTGAACCCAGGTCAGAGATGCACTGAGCACTTTGACTCAGTCCAACTACTATACGTATGACTGCAAAGTGTTTGCAAGATTGGTATATGGATACAAGGCAGGATGCACATTGACTAGACAAGCTCAGAGGCTTGCTCCCCTAGCTGAAAAGGCTGGAGAAGGTACATTTCCAGAAACTTTTCTTCAGGGCCTCTACTGGCTGTCATCTTCTGAACTGTGGTGTGGGCAGTAGAAACCATTTAATATAGGTTTGTGCTTGTCAGGGATGGGGGGATAGATAACTGGAAAATTACATTGTAGTTGCAGGTCGGTCTACTTAATTCTGTTGGTATAATTCATTATGCACTTCAGGATAATCTTCTTCACCAGCATTCACTCGCTGCATGAAGGAGACAAGCCTTTCACCCTGACTATGCAAGTGTTTCCCCATGTAAGACAGATAAGCTTTCAGCCCCTTAAGCGTGCATCGTGTCTGCCCATGTATCACTAAAAAGTAAATCCTCAGTACTCCAGCAAAGCTCCATACCCTGGCATTCAGCTGGAAGGCAGCTACCCTCCAAAACCCTGCTGGACAAGAAAAGTGTGCTCATAACCAACTGTCTCATTGGAGTCATGTAAATAATCACGCTGGCTTTAATGCGAGTGTCAAACCAAGACACTGTGGCTGTGGTCAGTGATCTTGAAAGATGAGTAAAATGGGACAGAGAAAAAACAGAGCTTTAAATCCCAAATGCCAGTTAGTTGTACACTATTTTCTCTGCATAGCCAGCACATCAAGACTCATTTCTTCTGTATTACAAGTTCTGGTAGAATGCAAAGTCCACATGCATCGCGGTACTGGCCGTGAGAGCGATCACTGCTTGGCAACTGTGACTTCAAATGTCTTTCTAAATGAGTTTTCTAAAACCATATATATTACACAGTCATATCACGTGGATATGTTATGCTAGAAAGGCTTTGTCCCAACCTTGCCTTTTATACAAGAAGCTCTGTTTTAGGATCTTACTTACTGCTTTGGAGAAGGAGAATGAATCAAACCCTTTTTTATATGACATGGTGTTACAGCTCAAAATAAACAGGCCACGCTTATTAGCTTTCTTTGGACTTGGGACTGAAGTGCAGGTTGGAATGAAGGAGATGCTTTGCCTTTGGGAGAGAAAATAAGGCAAGTTCAAGAGGTCTTTGAGTGCTGATTTTTTTTGCTTTTAAGAGTTTTTAGGACCAATTTGTAATGTGACAGCAACGTGTTCCCTCATAAATCATCAGCTCTGTTCTCTGTGGAGAACCTTCAGTGTTTAGATATTCAGAGACAGCTTCCTTCCCTTACCATAAGCTTTCTTTATTCAGTGTCAATGTTGAGTAGTTTTTCCAGACTTATAGAAGCTTCTCCAAAAGGGCATATTCTAAAAGCCAGGAAGCAACTTCCTAATACAACTTAACACCTCCACAGATCCTACTTCCAAATTAATCATCTGTTCTGGGGGCAGCAGATGGAAAATAATATTCCTCAGTACATGGCTCTAATGAGAACTGGAGGACCCGTGTTGACTGCTGAGTCTACAAGAAGCCCTGTGAAGTTTTTGGACTGAATAAAGATGGAACATTGACATTTACTGCAAGCAAAAGAAATTCCCCCCTTTCCCTTCTTCCCCTCACACCCTTGGCTCTGATGTTTTGGACCTTTGAGAAAGACTGGCCAAACTATTTTGGCCTCTTAGGTCTTGCTCTCTTTCTTTCTCACATGTACCTTTCCCCTCCTGATGTTCTCACCGACTTTTTTTAGGCTTGTCTGGTGGAGAAGTAAAACTTATTCTTCAGCAATAGCACTGAGGCATAAGCTACTGATAGAGCTAGACAATAACAATGTACTAATTTCTCTTAAAATAGATCAACCCTCTTTCTAAATCTCTTCATTAACTACGTTCTCACCAATCTCCCTTCCTCCCTGGTCAGAAGCATAATGCTTCTAAGGCTTCCCGCTGTCCCCTTTTTTTCCTGCACTTCCCCCTAGCGCAGGCTGCTCCCGCTATAAGCTGTCTCTTCAATAAGAGCATTTTTATTTTTGGTGTGGCAGGAACTTCATCCCGACCTAGTTCATGCAGTGTACTTTTGCTTCTTTTTTTCCTTGGACTATTTGTTGCTGTAGCTTATCACATGTGCTCTGCTCCCCTTCTGCTCCAGCTTCAAAGCACTCCAGATTTTTTTGATTTGCCTCTCCTACGGCTCCAAGACTCTGAGTGATACAGAGAACCTCCTACAGCCAGAAAGCAACTGTGATTTTTAGCAATGATGTTTGCTATAACTATTTAAAGCACACTTAAGAAGATACATAATAAGTAGGTTCGAGGAAAGTGGTAGCAATCCACCCACTACCTTCCTTTTAGCTAACCCTTTAATTAAATATTAAAGATATGGTTCTCAGGAAGATTTAAAATAACCCACTGACAGAAAAAAAAAGAGACAGGTTGAAAAACAGCAGAGAAAGAAATATTCCCTCTCCCCTCACCCCAGGATTTACCACACCTTCACGTTGCTTTTAACAGCATTTTACTGTGCAGACGAGGGCAGAGCTTTTCAGAAGGGAAATAACAAACCCCATGCTTTCCAGCGCTATATGTCCCTCTACATGTTTTCAGGAACTCCCACTAGGGATTGCAAATTATTCGATGCCAAACTAAACATACCAGTTTTCTCTTTCCTAACAGATAGCAAAAAGTGTTCATAAAAAGGAGTAACTACATGATTTGAAATGCTGTCCCTCTCTCAAAGGATACATTCTGCTGCTGGATGCACTAAAGTGACAGCCTGAGAGGGAAAGTATATACACACTGAATTGCAGCATTGTCTCAGAGCATACAACAGGGTAGGATAAATCACAGCAAGATCTGTGCATTTATGGTAAAAAGCATTTCGTCATAACCGAGATAAGGCACACCAGGAAGGTATCAGAAATGGTCTCAGGCGAAAGAGACGGATGAAGGAGATGAGGGAAAAGCGTGAGAAACTAGCTATGTTCACAAGACTGAGTGGCTCTGACCTGAATAGCTGTTTCGCTGCAAGCTGAACATTTTTCTCTTCATCTAGCTGACAAACAACTAGATGGGCAAAGCAGATAAACCGAGCAGTGTTCGTACCACTGCTGTGTGAAAATCTGCTCCGCTACTTCTTCATTTGTGCTCTGGTTCCTTCGTTCTTCATTACTCTTTGGTCTTCTCTGTTGTGTGTTGTTGTAAATCAAACTCTAAACCCCTGACCTGTCTGCATGGTCTCCAAACATCTAGAAACTGGTCAGCCACTTTGATGTAGTCTTGACTTAGAGAGATAATGGAAAGTGTTTTCAAGCACACGCTTTTTCCCCCACCAAATTAGATTCTTACAAATGGCACTGTCCTGCTTGCAATTAACATACTGCTACAACAGATACATGTATAGGATTTCACAGTAGGAAATCTATGTCTTTGAACACAAAAGTTGGCCAAAATGATGGAATCCTTGAGGCAACGAAAACGATACTGGTGATTTTATTCAGCATGTGTCCAATACGATTTTCCATTTGGAATCCACATTTTTTTAATGCTTTCCTTATACCATTTAAACATTACCTTCAGCTTTTATGGAGTCTCTTAGAAAGTTTTTCCATTTGTTTACCAGAAAACTTAAATCTTAATGATTAAATAATAGGACATTTATATACATCAGTGGGTTTTCTCAGATACTGGGCTCTAAGTACATACAATGTCTATTGAGTAAAAAGAGAAAAGAAAAATCCAGTCATGCAAATCATCTTACAAACCATGTTTCATTTGCTTTGAAAATTTTTTTACTCTGTTACTGGCATATCATTTCAAAATTAAGCAGATAATTTTTTAAGGTTGCTTTGTCCGTTTCCACTTGTTTGTTTTGCCGTTTTGAAGAACTGAGGGGCCACATGCGACTGCAGAAGGTACTGGCAGGGTAATAATGCTTCTGCTACCACCAACCACTTCAAGCCCTGGCATGGATGTGTTTAAAAAAACCACCTAACCTTCAGCTAACTGCACTGGTTTATTTCTGAACAGCACATCACAATATCAGCATAGATAGCACATTGTAACCGGTTGGGTGATTCCACTTAATAATTTGTCAACACTAGGACCTTTCATCATTTTAATTCCGGTTTCATTTATGAATTAAAGGTCATATATAGAGCACAAATGAGGTCTAAATTTAGTCACAGCAGACCACAGTTCCACATAAAGACAAATCTTCAAGTTATGTTGACCTGCTAGGAGACAAAGATAAACAGCACAGCAAACATGTACCTGCAATGCACTGCTTCCCTATTAAATATTAACTGTTTCATTTACATTTAAATGAACTGAGCAGTAATGGATAGACTTTCCAGTACTGCTGTTTGGTGCTGCTGTCATGGAAAGAAGCTGAAGACAATGTGGGCTGTATGGGGGCAAATGATGCAATCTCAACATCCGCTCAAGTGACTTCAATGACGACCATTCTCCAGTCTTGAAATATAATCCTAAACAGCATCTCTTTTTTCCTCTCCCTCTGTAAACACATCTGTTCATAAATAACTTAGATGTCTCCTTGACATTCATGGTATGTAACTGAAGCTGAAGTAGAAAAGGATGGGCGGTGTACAGCACTGAGGAGATGTCACAGTACTTTTGTTCAGCATTTTTGTCAAGTGCAGGTTGCTGACATCAGCCATCAGAGACGGGCGGAGTGACCCACCCATACTTTTCATGGGTCTTCACCAAACTCTTAAATGTTGCTTCAGCTTCCTTTCGACTGAACGACTTTTTTGATTTGCCAGCTTTTCTGCAGATACGGCCCTGCACCAAACAAAAAAAAGAAAACCTTCATTAAGCATGTGAATATATGTAGCTGGAAACCGCAGCTTAAGTTTTCAACACCTCCAGCCACCAGGTATTCCCTTGCAGATACCAGAAAGCACCGTTCCCAAACTGAGGCGGACAAAGATGCTATCAGAGATGATTAAAAATGGTAACGGAGTAAGGGGAAAAAAAAAAAAACACAGACAGACAGACATCTGGACAGACAGAGATGGGCTGCTTCTCCGCTGTGAACCCCTGTGCTGGCAGGCTGCCCCGCATGCAGCAGCACCCCACTGCTGCCCCTGGGCTCGCTGTTCTTCTCACACCTGCTCAAACCAATGCAGGGATGTCTGCCTTGCAGTGCTTTGCGTGCAAACCCTCACACATACTACCTCATGAGGTCAGAGGGGCAGCCCTAAGCAGGCAGGGACCCTTTGCAATGCGGGACCCCGTGGCCCTTCCCAGCCACAGGAGAGGAAGGGGCTCGCCTGGTGCTAAAGGAGAACGGCACTACAAAATACATCCTTCCCACCAAGCACGCCTCATTTTTCTTCCTCTCCTCTGAACTGTCAGAAATGAATAGCCCTGGCACATCCTAAAAGCACCTCAAAACATGCTTGCTTCCAACCTGCATAAGAAAAATCTAGCTTGTTTACTACCCCCTTGTGACAAGCTGGCTTGACAATACATGAAAATATACGCACCTAAATATATCGCACCTCTATTACTTTGCCATTAAATATTACCTCCAAACGAACATCAGTATATAATTTCAAATCCTCACTTGGCAACATAGACATTTAGTGAGTTATTAATAGCCCACCTTAGTTTGCACATTGGTCCATGTCAATTACCACGTAACAGAAGACACAAGGAAGAAATACAGATGCAGACTTATTCCATTCTGCAGCACTAATACTCCTTACAGTATTTCTGCCTATTAGGTTTGCCATAAAACAGACGTTCAATAAAATTACGAGTGCAATAACTTTTGTAACTTTTTGATAGACTGCACTTTGTTGTAGTAAACGGTATTTCATGAGCAGACACCACAGTACCATGTTACAATTATTAAGAACCAAGTTAGCACCTTCTGATTTTTTGCACTCTTTTGCTCAAAAGGATGCATCAGGTCACACTTTTTGCTTCCTGTATTTTGATGCCAATTTGGAATTCAAAATGAAAATTGTCATTCTTAATTACATGCAACATTTAATCCTGAGAAAATAATTTGCTATGTGGAGAAAAAAATAAAAAAGGGAAAAACAACAAACTCTGTCCTCAGAGTAACAAAGTTATTTTTACACAGTAAAATGAGTAAGATTCCCCTGCAGTGTGGACAAATCATCTCATTGTAGAAAGCTGTCACAATATTGCACAGATATGCTTTTGTGTTCAGCACCACTATTATTGTAACAAAACTAGACATGGGACATAAAAAAGCTGGGTTTTATTCCTATTTTAAAAAGTCCCCTTTCTGTGTGGTTTGACTTCTCTTTCAGAGAATTTAAGATTAAGAGTGGCCTTTAATTCCACGCTCCATTTATTCGAGCCGCCCTTGGTTTTCTCAAAAATAGCTATTTTATCTTGTGACGCCTTTTCTCCCTTTTCTTCCTATTCCCCACTTATAAACTGTGAGCATATTTTCAGCATAATTTCTCTTTAAATATTCTTGTACTAGACTTGTTGTCTTGAACAGTAAGACAACTTCGCTATCCCCATACTAATCTGGCAATTAGTATTTCACAAATAAGGATGGTCTGAAGGGTACTCATTTGACCCTGAAAAGAAGTTTTCTTAGAAAGTGATCCTTTTAAATTTTGATGAAATGAATAATTAAATAAAACTTGGTAACATATTCAAAATCTCCAATGAGTGCTACTTCTAATGTTGCTTGTTCCTGGAAAATTGCTGTTCCTGTTGGGTGCTGCACACAAACTGCATCCCCATTGAATAATTAAATTCTATATCCTGCAATAGTATTCCTGTTATTACAAAGCATGTTTTCTATTTTCTTCCTAGTCCATGCTTCTGTTGGAAGCATACTTAGAGAAATATAGGAAAAGATAAAGCAAAGTGCAACAGAAGATGAAATCAGCACAGGAAATTACATCCTCAAATTTCACCAATGGAATACTTTTGAATGTAAATATAAATATAAACCTGCTCTACTACTTAGTTTATGGACTAGGTCCATTTGCCATCTCTTGTCTTACATACAAGATTTTTCGGCTTTTATACCTTTCTGAATTGTCTGCATAACACCTAGCACAGGATGATCTATGTCTTCCTCAGTTTTATCAAAATATTAATACTTCTCTGTACCTAGATATAGGATCCTTGCATTCAGAACAGCTACCACTCACATTCAGTGTCTTGCTGCATTGAAATAAGGAAAGAAAGAATTCTTTGGTGTTAGAATAACACAGTGAATATCATACCACCCAAAATGTTACTGGAGTTACAACAGATGGAGCATTGCTCCAAGAATTTGTTCTCATACTTATTAGCAATGTAACAGGTACCATATGCAGATTGTATATAAACTGTGCCATCAAAGACCACCTAATTCTACTAGATGCAGTCTACTTATTTCAATATATTTATACAGGAACTGTAAGTGGTATTGCTAGCACTGTCTCTTATTAACCAATACCCTGCCAGGTGTTTATAATTTGGATAAAATTTAACCTTGTGGATTGAAAGTCTCCATTTCTGGTGCCTCAAATTAATTGAGATAAAAAGAAGGAAGGATGAAATTTCAGTCAAAACAATTCAGGTGATTTCAAGTCAACACTATAGTGACATCAACTGTGCTAACAAATTATAGCTTTTTGCCATTCTCACAAAACTATTCCCGAGTTTAACCTAAAATGGCATTCTGTGCAGTTATAAAAGAGTGTCAAACAACCATTTTAATGGGTGCTGTTACCAGCCATGACTAGAGTTTGTTTTCAGACTGCTACTAATACATATAGTCATTTTAACTCTGGTCAGGAGACCACGAGCTGCTGTGTATTGTAAATATGAAAAATATGGTAAATACAGTATGCCAATACAACACTGGCCATAGGTTAATTGCACACAACTGCATATTGACTAATTTCCAAAACATTCATGTCACTACTGTCATGGCAAGACACACAGAACATTTGCACACCAATGTTTTGATGTGTCCAGCACCAAATCAAGAAAAGGCATCAAACCGGTATCTGAACAAGACGAGCACATTCCACAAAAGATTTAAAACAACAGAGAAAACCCAAGAAATCCTTTCATAAAGATATTAATTTTGACTTTAGCTCTGAGTAGTCGCACCAGGAGCTTATTTAAATGCTTGCAATACTTTCAGACATGCATAGGGAGCTTTTCATAAAGGGATAACTGAAAACCTAATTAAAATAAAGAATTGAAGAGAACATTTCAGATTTTGCCATCTGCTGTAACTTCATGTGCTTACCAAGATATAATTTTAACAAGCTAGAAACATATGAAAGGTGGAAGTAATGACACAGCATCCAACTGGTTTACACAGCCATGCTGAAATGCGGGAGGCCATGTGCTGCACTGAGCCTCTTTATAACTTCTGCTCCTACAGTGCCTAGTTTTGAATGTCACCCGTCTACACTTTGCCCAAACTCATGAATTTTGTGACTAAACAGCTGGTAAGGTTCCAGTCTATAAGCTGGTAACTGCCGGGTGCTGCAGGCCACCTTCTCGGGACCCTGGCCATACTGAGGGACTGCTCCCTCCATCCATATTCAGCAAAAGACCTGAGGTAGGCCTCATATATGGCTTGGCAACCAGATTTAGAGACCAACATGGGCAAATCTTGGAGCTTTTCTACTTCTCAGTGATGCTGCGGTAGCCTCCGTGTTTTCGACAGCCATCAACTCCTCAGCACGTCCTCTCCTCGAGAACACAGTGTGACACCGACACGCATCCATCCTCAGCAATATTGAACTCAACATCAAATAGCTCAGCACCGTTATCAGGAACGTGCTGCATCTTTCCTTATCCGACAACATCATGTCACAAAGTGGTCTGCAGACAGATTTAAGTCCTGTACAGAGATGCCGAAAATGAAGCCTGAAGTTCTTTAGCCCTGGAACCTACCTCAAGCATCTATCTGCCCACATCTTGCCTTTGTGCCATGACAAACAGTCCTTGTGTTTCTTATTTCTCAGGATGGGCTCAAGGGGATTCCCTTGGCAGCGATGAAGGGATTTATCTCTCTCATCAAACCAGTTATGGTAGCTCCTAGATCAAAACCCAACAGCTCTGGCACAGTGCACAGAGCCAGGTGTTCTTCCACCTCATATCACTTTCGGTGCTATCTGAAAGGACAGAACTACAGGCTGGTGACCGGCCCCTCACAGGATCATACTATGACAGAGCTGGTGGCTGCAAGGGACCTCTGGAGGTCTCCAGGTCCCTCTCCAGTTACTTGGAGCTGGATGGCCAACACAGGTCAGTGCAGCTGTGGCACTGCGCAGCCAGCTCCTGAATCCTTCAAGGATGGAGGTTTCACTCCATCCTGCCCTGATGCAGGTCCCGGTGTTACTGGGCCCCAGATTTTCAGAGATTCTTCATATGCAGCCCTCAGCCCTTATATAAATGAGGTTATTCTGAAAACGCCCTAAACCCCTGTGCTACACGTCCCTGAGGTGCCACAGCAAACACTTCAGGCACATCCAGACTTTTTTTTTTCTGGCCTGGTTAACAAGAAGTTTATTCATCACAAACAGTACACGCCTAATAGACTCAGAAGCAGACAGGCCTTCATATTGTTAGCACCAGTCTTATCACAAACACCTCAGCCCTGCTCAGCCCTTCATTAATCCTGGATATGGCAAATAACTCATGACTAGTCTTCCAGGGTGAAACCATACCTGCCTTCTGCACATGGGGCTAAACATGGTCTGTGTGTTCAAGTCAGCACAAGGGTGCATGGGCAAAATTTAATTTTCTCCCTTCACCTCCTGAAGGGCTGTGCCATGCCACAGCTTTTCCATGCCCAGAAAGAAGCAGGCTGTAGTGACCTACTTCTAGGTAAATGTTGAGAGACAGAAAATGAGCAGAGGTTTAGACAAGTACTCAAAAGGCTGTAGGAAGTTACTGTGCCTCACAGTGCATCTGTGGTGATCCCTCCAAGGACAGGAACGATGTGCCCACATCCCAGGTCTGTTGTCTCACTGTTGTTCACAGACAATGCAAAAACACAAGTTTTTCAGAGAGCTGAAGCACAGCATGAGGCTCTGGCAGGTAACGTGTTCCACTGATGTGCCTGTGACTAATGGCCTTGGGCCTCAACTGTGCAAAGCCACATATTGTGCAAACAGAGTCAAGTCTTTTCAGATAAGTAACAGAAGAATACAATGCTCAGGTCTGAATCAGACCTATTCTAGAATAATTAAGCAAGTTCTCAGAGAAAAACATTTCTGCTGGCTTTAGAGAAGCATTCAAAAGCAAAAAAATGCTAAAGTGAGTTACTGTCACATTCTCAGAGCCATGACTGCAGTGTGCTGTAACATCATTGTTAAGAATGCAATATACACACTTATATGGGTTTATATATATGTGTATATGGGGTTTATTTTTTTTTCTTTATATACTGATGAGGCACAGTTAATTGTCTCAGAAACTGCATAGCATTTATACCGCACGGTGGATAAGTACTACCTATAGCTAAAAAAAAGCAGTACTGAAAATGATGCAGATAAATATTGTTAATGTCGCAGTATAAGTGAATTAAAAATGTACCGTTTTCCCTCAAATGTGTAATTTCCGAAGCAGTATCTCCTTGTCTTTTTTAATCTCCTTTTTATGAATAATCCATACGAAGAAGTGGAAACTCAGCAAGTTCCAGCTTTAAAGCATTCTGTAAACTGCTCCTTATGGGAATGTGACTGTTCTTTGACAAGGAAAAAGAATTGTGTGTTCCAGCTGAGTAATTATTAACACTCACTTGTCTGGTGCAAGTAGTTTTTAATCAATGTGAGAACACCTACAGCCCTAATCCCTGTTGGACTGCTACAGAGCACTGTGCCGCTCCTCCCTGTCTTTCCCTGAAGCCAGCACAGTCAGCAGCATGGTTTCAGTACAGCTGAGGGTTAAAAAACTTTGTTTGTGCATCTTAGGGATGCGACAAACTCCTTCAGCAAAAGAACAAGAAAACCTTGACATCCTACCACATTTGTGGAACATGCCTCCAGCCACAAAGTCACAATGTGAGCAGAATCAGGCTAATGGTGGGCTTCCATTAAGAGAAAGCCCTGCCATCACACGGTACCTGCTAGACTAGATGGAGAAGGGTCATTTTCTATGTCAGTTTTCTGCTGAGCTCCCTGTGCTATCAGGTACAAGCACAGTTACTGAGTGTCTGGTCCAAGCGACAAAGCTGGAACCGTGACAGCCCCTCTTTGGATTAGCCCACAACATGAAACATAAGTTACCCAAGTTGAACGCTGCCACGGCTGCAAAGCAAAGCAACTTGAAACAGAGCAAGGCAAAGCAAAGCAAAGCATCCTTTATGACAGGTGCTACAGACAAGGGAAACACAACCCAGGCAGCAATGTCTATCTCCACATTTCCCAAAGTTTCACCACACCAAAAAATAAAATTAAAATAAAATTAAAATAAATATAAAATTTAAAAAGTAAAAATCTGGCTACCCGTGGGAAAATTTAACTGATATAAGACAAAGTTCGGCAGGCTCAGTGCCACAAGCTGGTGTGCTTTTTCTTCTGCTATTTATGCAAACGTGTCCATCTCTTGACTGTGATATGTTTCATACTGATGCACATGGACATCTTAGTCATAGAGCTCCCTTTCTTAAAGCACTTGCTTTAAGCATGTATCCTCATATCACCTTTGAAAAAAAAAGATTATCTGTACTTCACAAGTGGAAAAGAAGACTACAGAGAAGATATATGACTTGCCCATGGCTGCACCCAAAGTCAGCAGCAAACCCTGGATGCTAGGTTTGGATCACCACTCCTCCGCTTAAGTGCTATAATTAGGAATTGAAATTACTAGCTTTTTTTTTTTCCCCACATAACTATAAAACACTTCAATCCTGAGTATGTTTTATAGAAATACTTAATTTTGTCAAAATAATAGAAACTTTGACATTTATAGAAATGTATAGAAAATTTGACAAAATTAATTAACATCAATTTCCTCTTCTTTGTGATGCTTTTTTTTTTTTTATGGGCACACATTCAAGAAATAAGCTCTAAATTTCTTACTGCAACTGTCATCTTGTTACCATTTATAACACAAACCTAGAAACAGGAGAAACATCTAGTCGTTCTACAGCTCATAAAACCTAACTATGAGAAACATCTGAGCTCCAGGCTATTTCACAATGCAGGCTTACTCTTCCTTCCTCACGTTTATTTTCACTTGTCTTTGCATACAGATTTGGGATTGTTACTGATTTGTAACTCTACCAAGGAGTCACTGCAGAAGCCCTGAGGCTTCTGAAGAGCCCGTGCAGAAGAGAGTGAAATCAATGAGGATCCTCAATTTTAACAACACTCGCAAAATCATATAGTAGATAAAAAAAGCATTTTCCAAGGGCTGACTCTGCATGTGCAGGAGGAAGGCATGTGGCACGCATCCATCAGACACAGCTGAATACAAGCATGCCTGATGCACCGCTCCTCAGCTTGGTTTTGAACTGGAATGGGGCAAACTAGACTGGCACCTTGATCCTATTTCAGGACAGGAACCACTGGGGTATCTTAAGTATGGTGCCTGCTTACCTGCTTTGTGCACACCAATAAACAACACAAATTCATGTTCATCAGAACATGCACCTTTCTCCCTAACTTATGCTTTTATGCACTGTCCCATGCAGCTTGTCCTGTAACTCCCCAAACCTATTCAATTACCACCATTTTCAGCCAGAGTTAAAGACTGCCGTGAGGAGCATTCAGCACCCTCTAGAAACAAGTCTGCAGCATATGGCTGAACCAGGTGTCAGGGTAGCCCTGAGCCTCACACTTCTCAATAGTACAACGGTACTCAACAGAAACCTGGCATTCAATTTACAAGTCAGACGACTGGAGCCCGCACGCGTTAAATTTAACATGTATTTTGAGCCATTCAGACAGCATAATCACTACAGCCTCTGAAGTTCTCCCTGTTTAACTGCGGAGTAATTGCACCTGGCAATCCTTCCATCCTCACATCCCCCCCGGTGCCTAATGTCAGCGTTACCTTTCTTGACAATTGCAGAAGATAATTTGTAAACTGGAAACTGAATGTGAAGGACTGAATATGTCAAGGAAAGAGATATTCAGTCTCTCATCAGCCCAAAGCAGCTGAGACAGGAAAAAAGAAATGCTGCTACTATTAAGTCATTTAACCAACGTCCCACTTTGTGGCAACAGATGCCCACCCAGGGGACATGCCTTGGATCTCGCCTGACAATAAGACTCCCACTGTATGAGGACCAGAACTGTTGTGGAGTTACAGATCTTTGATCTGGAAGTCTCCGGTCATGCATGGAAATCGCTGGGCACTCTGTAGATGCTGGGAAATCTGCATATTTTCAAGCCTAGCCTGTATAATGAAGAGTAAATCTTCCTCACAACAGAAAGTAGGTTGCTTTGGTTAATCCTCTATGAGAACACCATGTCACCCCTCGGGGACTAGGCTTTCTGCATTTGAAAAAACATGATTCTTACACAAAGATTTGACAAAATGCACAAATGTTACAGTTCACTCTATTTGAACACTTTCACTGAAGAAAATGAGGCCTTCTACAGCTCAAGGAAGAATTTTACTCTTTTGAGCAAATTCAATTTTGTTATGATCCAAAGAGGCAATTCTTTTAAGTTCTGATTTAGGAGATCAGCCAAGTATTGCAAGGAAGAATTAGTCCCACTTGCCATAAAAGCACGTTTTAAGATAAGTAGTGTGTTTCAATTCAGCAGTTTTACTTATATGTTGACTATGTTAACATTAAGGATGATAGCTGCATGTATTTTAAAAGCTCTAAAATTTTTCCTTTCTACGCTTTCAAGGGGTAAAACGGAGATTATGTTCCTTCTGCTTTTTAAAAGAATTAAAGCAACCTCCTACTTCAACGAGTCGGAATCCCTGTGTCTTCATTCCTCTCAGTAGAATATATTTGCATAATAATAGAGTCTATAGTCAGAACTGCAATATATCAGAGAACACATGAACAATGTTTTTTCCAGCCCATTCATCATTCCCAGCACCTCAACATGGCAAATATGTATGTTCCCGCTTAGACTTCAGCTTGAAAATTTAGATTTCTCAATTGCAATTAAAGAGAAATCTTAGAAGGCCAATATATTTGATTTTTCTCTGTACTAAACCATATTCTTTGTTAGCTCTTAAGCCCAACATTTATACCTTTTCATGGGGAACAAGCCCCACAAAACCTTCTTTGTCTCCTCTGTAATCTTTGTACATGAGTCAATGTGTTTTTAGTCATGGACCTAAAGCAACATTTCTTCCCCTGATAATAACTGGCATCGTTTGCTCAGGCCATAAATCGAAAGCTAAAAGCAAGCCAGATTTATTTTTTAAGGCCCTAACATGGGGGCCTTATGGACCTAAACAATTTAGAGGCCATTGAGTTCTCTATACCTTTCTGCAGCATTTGAGATTAGCTGATTTATTCATGGCTACAGTCCTCAAACTGAGTATCTGGAGTAGGAAAGCTCATGGATTTGCAGTTAATTTCTGCTATATATATATGAAAGACCTGCAGCCTGCTGACCTCCGGGACACCATGCAAGGTCCCATCTGCTATCTCCTCACTCATACTTTTGTTTGAAAGGATGAAGAGGGACTAATTTAGTCTATGCTTAACAGCTATGATCTGTATTTCTTTTTCATAAAATAAGCCCATTTCTCCTGTTTCAATCTGCTAGAAGCCAGATGTGATACTAGTATTTTTAAAATGGAAATGCAGATCAGCCTAGATTTTGTACAAAGCACATCTCTCTTGAAGCAAACAGAGGCTTACACTGAGGTATTTCCAACGTTACAATGCAAGTGACGAAAGCACTATGCACAAATAAAAACCATTTATTTGATTTCACGAAATTTTGCTATAGGCATTAAATCTGAATCACAAAATATGTTCTGACTTTGATTTAAATCATGATATATATAGAATCCCACACCAGCAAGGGTACTCATGACTAGGGGTTCCCCATTCCTACTTTAGTACTTCCTGACAAATACATGTATGTTTTTTCTATTCACAGGAAGGATGAGGGCATATTTTCCTCAACACAAAGAACTTTTTCCATAAGATAATCCGCAGAGTCGTCAGTCACCTGACAGCTACCGCTGGCTGGTAGTCCTGTTCTCAGCCTCCACTGAGAGAATGAGGAACTCATAAAAAGGAGGACAAGGCAGCTACTGATCAGTTGCTAGCCTAGGCCCAAAGTCCTCAAGGCATCATATATATCTGTGTTAGTTGTTCTCAAAAAAAAGTGAGCAATTCATGATATACTATTTCAACAGCACACTTAGATGTATGCTCTTTTAAGCTTCTACTAAGCCAATGTCCAATTGTCCCTCTCTAGAGAGAAACAACATGGACTTATCTTGTTTTTCCAACTGCCTGCTAACACCACCCATGCTGCGGTATCTTTTTCTTCCAAATATAAAGTGCGAGTGTTTGGTTTAGTGTATTAAGGGACTGAAAATCCTCTTCCACTTCAGAGCAAAGTCTGTTTTTCATTTGGGACCATATCATCTGCCGTGTCTCCGAATGTGGGGCTGTTCCCTCAGAGCCTGATGCGGGCCTCAGCCACATGCATCACAACCAACCTCCCACTTCTTCACCACTCTCATATGACGGGCGCTGCTCCCACTGCCTTCACCCAGCCACTGATGTAGTCAGTGTGATCATGGCAATGGTATTGTTATCAGGAAACCGATGCTTTTTTAAGCCCCCCTCTTAAATACCAAACTGGTAATACGCAGCTTTAAAGCACGCTGCTGCGGGGGCATTGCGCAGAGCAGGCAGATCCCGTAGCCCATGTGAGCAGGTAGACACGGTGGTGCTGAACAGCTGCCTCCAGAACAACAAGCAGCTGACATTCAAATTATTTCCTCAGCATCGCCCCAGGTGAGCATTTCCTCGGGTGAAATCCCAGCTCAGCAGTGGCCGATGGCCACCTCGCCACGGGTGGAAATGGGCCGAGTTTCTGGCCATGATGGTGGAAACCAGTGAGCAGCACGTCACCCCCTCGAAACCAAGGCTGAAGTTGAGATAAGGGCAACACCGAGTTTGTAAAATATGATTCTGGATTCCAGACAGATAAAGAGTCTTAGGCCTTTGATGTACTGAGAATTCCCCTCAAGATACTGACTAGGGCTGTGTGAATAATTGACTTTTTCAGCTGAATAGCTGAAGCAACCAACCAAACAAACCCCAACTTGTTTGTTAATTAACATTTTTTTCTCCCTTGAAAACTGAAAAAAAAAAAAAAGAAGGAAAAGCATAGTTTGGGGTTGCTGAATTGTTTCATTCAAACAGAAATTGTCTCTCTTTCATCTAAACTATTTTTTTTCCAGACAAAAGCCATCTAAAAATGCAATACAAAGTTTCTGATAGGAAATAAGGGCATGGATAGAAACACAGAATATTTACTGAGCCAATGGGAGTACCTCTGTATCCCATGATGTAAGACAATTCTCAACCAAGGCCACCTGAGGTGTATTGGTTCCTGCTTGGGGAATTTGGAGAAACACCTATCCTACTTTAAAATCCTGGGAGACATGCCAGAGTCAAAATTCCTGCCCGGGTCTAGGAATTGGGACCTAATGCTTCAAGTAAAATGCTGCAAAGCAGCGGGGAAGTGCCACCTATTAACTTCTTTGTTGCGCACTTAAGTCTTCCTACAATCCTGAATCAGGTGTTTCACTTGAGAAGTATCAAAATGAATTATCTCCATTTTTCTGTCGCTCTGCTAAAAGGTCCATGAAAGCCATTGAAAAACGTGAATTTGCCAAGTCTTGATTGCCCCAAAGTGTACTTTCAGTGTTAGCCTCATTAGCTTTTTGATCACTTTGTCAAAAAAATAGAAAAAAGGCTATATATATTCACAGGTCAACAAAATAATATCCCAAGAAGTGCTGCAGTTTCCTCCAAGGAACTAAAACCCAGCACAGATCAGCAACTCAGTAGTTAGCAATGGAAAACAGCACTGATAAGAAACAGTGAATGAAATCAACCACCTTAGTTTTATCATTCAAACTGTCAGAAGGATAAATGTAAGCTGCTGGAAAGTTCAGTCCTGCCTACTCACATCTGCGTTTGTATTACAGACACGCACTCTTGGATGTGTCACAGGCTCAAGTATTTACGATGATTTCATGCTAAATCACCGCCCTATGACTGGGTGACATTTCTCTTGAAGGTCCCCATTCCTCCATGCTCCTGGTGGGACCCACGCTGCAGAGCCGCCTCTGAGGACAGTTCCCCTGGACTGCAGCGTGAGCTGGGCTGCACCCTCCATCAGTTACCATTAATTTTAATTCAGAAATTAAACAATAACCCTGATTTAAGCCACTGCCATTTGTTCAGGAAAAGTCACTGCAGCCAGCGAGGCTACCCACAGCATGACAGAAGTTAGCCAAAACCAGCTCTGCAGCTCAAGGGAAATGCAGTACCCCTACTTCTGACATTTTTGCAGCTGTATTTTCATTTTAAAAAAATATTACAGTCCAAAGCATATTACCTTTAAAACACAAAATGAAATGGGGATCCGGGAGTGCCTGCTGTATTTTGAGCCATATTATGCAATTGAATCAAGATTACATAACCAGAGTGTGATTACAGAAATGTGGCTCCCATTACACAGAGCCTGGCTACGATTACAGAGTGGCAGCCCATCACAGATTACACATCTGTAACGAGAAATTAAATTTATTGTTAATATTACCTATTAACGTTTCAGTTTAGAATGCAAGCACGCAGGCTTTGAAGCGCACATTATAGCTACTTAGCTACTAAGTTACTAGCAGCAATTTGTTTTAGACTTTTATTTTATCCCACAAGCATTCTCTTTTTTTATAATTAACATCTTAAACTTCAGGAAGAATGTTATTGAAACTCTTGTATATTACGTGTGCCTACTAATGGTGCACCCATAAACATCCTGTGTTATCAGAAACTACTATTACTTTGTGGAAAAACTCTTAAGGGGATTAGGCAAAAAATACAGGTTAAAAAGCTAAATATTAGTTACTTATCTAATAATTTAGTGGTTTTCTTTACTGAGTCATTTTATGATCTCAGTAAACCTTAACCTAAGCCTTCAACGCTGAATACTGCAGAAATGTGCTGAACTGTTAAAAGAAACAGACAGAATTTAGTATTGTCCTTCTAAATCCTTGTTTAAAATAATGACAAATATAATCACTATAATAAGATGGGTTACCACATTGCATGATGTGTTAAGAGTAGCTACAGAACTTCAGTATACCTCTGCCTTAATGTAAATTAAGATATATTTTTTTTTTGGTAGGTGATTTTTATATCCCAAGGTGACCTAGGGAACTTGACCTATTCCTCTTCAAATGAAACGCAGAGAAAAATACTTCCTGATAAAAACAAAGCAAAACAAAACAAAAAAAAGTGGTAGGCCCGAATGAAACAAGGGAGAAGGAAAACACACTTACAAATGAGTCCATTACATAACCAAATTTTCTGTGTTAAGGTAAACTGAGTCTTTACTCCTGCTCATGCAAGCAGTTCCACAGAAGCAAACAGGAGTAACCTTTTCAAACAAATGAATAACATGTTATTATTTACTCCTTTCCCCCATCCTCACCGAGATAGGAATTTAAGAAGTTACTCAGCATCAGTCAGTGACAGACGAGGAGCTGTGCATGCCCACTGGGCTCAAGGGCATTCATGAAGTGAGCAGCAAAAAACCCACCCCGCCACAGCCATGTGTACACTGCCCACTACAATGACCACGAAGAAGGACGGGTTATGAGTTTCGCCAGCAATATTTACCTACTTATTAAAAATGTCTTTATGAAATACTTCTAACGATATTCTGCAGGAGAGAAAGAAAATACAAATAAAACATGTTGATTCAGCTGGGAAGGAGGCGAGATCCTCTGCTGGGGGAACCAGGAACCTCCTCCAGAGGGGAGAGGAGAGCTGGCCAGATCTGTCCAGCTGCTGTCGCTGCAGAGACACCCCGAACTAGGTGGTCCTTCTGGGCAGGGGCATTTTAGGCTGGCACAACTCCACCACAGCAGCACCAGGTGTGACCTCCGGGGCCACTGCAGAGGACAGCAGTGGACAAAGAGCTGGGGGCAGCAGCTCTGGCATCACGCCCTGCACCAGCGGCTGGACTTCACCGAGGACGCCAGCAAGCGTGGAGGCCATGAAGCATGAAGGCCAGCAAGTATGGAGGCCAGCAAGCATGGCCAACCAGCCGGAGAAGGGCAGGAGGTGGAGGACTCCAGTCCTGAGCCCCTATAGCTTTGGGACCCTGTGCCTTGTCTCAGTGCCACATGCCAGCGGGCCAAGCAGAGGGGCAGGAGACACACAGGAGGGCATGATGCCTGCCTCTGCTCCTCGCCCCTCCGTGCTGCCCCGCACCTCTGCTATGCTGAGAAGGGCCCCGGGAGCGAAAGATGCTCCCTTTCCTGCCCACCAGCAACACCAGTGCCTCGAGGGGAACCTCTCGCCTGGTCCCAGCCAAGGTTGGTCCCGCCACCCTTTGGGGTCGCCACCCTTAGGGTTGCACAGACGCCCGCGCCCCACACGTGCAGTGGGACCCACGTCCACCCTACCTGCCCCTTGACCAGGCTGGCCGCGAACTGCCTCATGACGGCCTCCACCGTGTAGGCGCTGGACCAGCCGCGGGGGGTGAGCAGCTCCATGCAGATGGCTCCGCCGTCGAGGACGTAGCCGTTCTCCAGGCGCGGGCTCAGCACCCTCATGAAGGGCGGCGAGAAGGGGAAGTTGTCGGGGAAGGTGAGGTTGAGCAGGATGTACTCCGTGTTGGTCTCCTTCATGTCCTGCCACAGCACCGAGTCCTTGTCCACCTGGTGCAGCTTCACGTTCCAGTCGAAGAGGCTCTCATCCACCAGCTCCACCGAGATGAAGCGGTCGCTCAGCCGGGCGATGTCCTGCAGCTCCTTCATCAGCCGCCGGCTCCGCACCTGCGTGCAGTGCTGCTGCCGGCCCGCGGGTGCCAAAGGGCCGGGCACCGACGGCGGCGCCACCGGCCCGGAGCCGGCCCCGGAGCCGGAGGAGCCGGAGCCCGAGCCGGAGCCGGAGCCGTGCCGGCCGCCCCCATGCTGCTGCTGCTGCTGCTGCTGCTGGGCCGCCTCCTTGCCGGCCGGGGGCTCCTTGGCCGCCTCGCGGGGCTTCTCCCTGCCGCCCGCCTTCTTGTCCTTGCGGCCCCCGGGGCTGCTCTCGCTGCTGCTGCTGCTGCTGCCGCCGGCGGGGGGGGGGCCCTGCGGCTGCGGCTTGTTGCTGCTGTTCTTCTGGCCGCCCCGGCCCCGCAGCGAGGAGCCCTGCTGCCCGCTGCTGCCGCGGTGGTGGTGGTGGTGGTGGTGGTGCTTGGGGTCCTCCGTGTCGCGGCTGTGCAGCCGAATCAGACCGATTTTCCGCAGCAGAGTGGCCATGTTGTGCGCGGCTCCCTTCTCCCTCCTCCCTCTTAATATTTTAATTTTTCTCTCTCTCTTTTTTTTTTTTTTTTTTTTTTCCCCCTTCGCCGAGGGAGGAGGCTCTTTATCCTCGAGGAGCCCCCGCCGGGCTGCCGGTGGCCGCGGGGAGGAGGAGGAGGATGAAGAAGAGGAGGAGGAGGGAAAGGGGGGGAGCACGGCGAGCCCCCGGTGCTGCAGGGGCGGCGGGCAGCGAGGCGCCGGCGCTGCCGCTTCGGGGCGGGGGGGGGGGGGGGGGGCGTGCGGCCGCCGCTCCAACGCCGCCCTCCCCTCTCTACGCCGGGGGCATCACCACGGCAAAACGGGCGGAAAAAAATAAAATAAAAAAAAAGATTAAATAAATACAGAGATGTATGAAGCAGAGAAGCGCCACGCACAGCCCGCCGGCGCAGGGCAGGCTCTCCCGCTGCCGCAGATGGCTCCCCCGGCACCTCCCGGCTCGCCCCCACCCCCGGCTCCCCCCTTTCCCCCCACCCCGGGGGCCGGTCCCCGCCGCGCCCCCTCCCGGCGCCTCCCCCCGGGCCGGGGAGGGCGGGGGCTCCGCGCCCCCCGCCCCTTTGTTCCGTGTCCCCCCCCCCCTCCGGACACCCCCCGCTTGGCGGTGCCGCAGCCCCCGGTCCACGCGTGGTGCTGCCGCGGTGGCTGCGTGTGTGCCCGGTGCACGGCCAGCGTGGGTGTGCAGGGGCTGCGTGAGTGCGCCCACGCGTGTCCCCGCGCACCCGCTGGTTGTTGTGCGGGCGCGTTGCTCACCCCCACGCGTGTAAAGCACGTAAAGGCTGCGTGTTGTCAGATGTACACACCCGTACACGTCCTAACCCTACCTGTACTGCCCAGTGTGTGACCGTGGGTGTAGTGCCCACACACACGTGCATTGCTGTGCGTATGTCTCGCGTGCTGGTGGTGCACAGACCCCATCCCTCTGGTACCTCTGTCCATCCACCCAGGGCTGCCTGCAGCATGGGGGAGAAAAGACGATTCCCCAAGTGTGTCCCCACAGCCCTCAGAGACTGGAAAATACATTAAAAATGCACTGAATGCTTCTGATTAGGGAGTAGGCAAGGCCCAAAGTACAACTGTATCAATCATGCAGAGTATGTAAAGCAATGGGCAGTGTGTGCATGGAGCAGCACTTTATTCTACAGTATTTTTTCCCATCAAACACATTCCCTTCTAGGAGTGCCCTGAAACCCCATCCATCCTCAATGGTTTTGAAGAGTTGCCTGCGCTGGAAAAGGGCTGCTGCACTTCTGCAAAGAAGTCCAGGAGAAACCACTTGGGCTTCTTGAAAGATACTGCAGGACACACTACATTTTCATCAAAAACTGGGAAAACAACTTGCTTCCAAAAATTGCCGGGGTCAGTTCATTTTTCAGCTTGTTTTCTCTTCCTTCTTGCTGTTACTCAGACCCCTTGCTTTTACCAGCAGGTCCACGTTCACCAGGTGACCACTCACCAGCAACTGTTAGAGCAAATAAGATAAAAAACATCCAGTCTCCCCACCAGGCTCTACAGATGGACCCAAATGATAGATTTGCCTGATATACCGTAGCTTAAAAAATAATAAAAAAATAAATCTTTCTATTTTTAAAATCAAGATCCTAGAATTATATTTGTTTTTCAAATATGGCATTATTAAGGGCTCAAAATCTTATTAAAAACCTTTTTTTTTTTTTTTCTATGAGGCTGTTCACGATTTCATTTATTTTCTCAGTTTGTTCAATCTGCACAGAGTGTAGGAATAAGTATTTATTCATTTTAAAGTTTACCTAATAATGTAGCAGGAAGGCTTGCTGAATAAAATAGGTATTTGAAGAGATCACAGCAAATGTAATCTAAATTACAGGCCACATGCCATCAAGAAGGATGGGGAGGATGCACAGCATGACTCCATGGCCCTGGCAGGGTTGGCTGCACTGTGACACCATGGGGCTTGCAGGGTGGTGGCACTGCTCTGCAGCATCTTTGGGAGGGCAGGGGATGGGGAAGCTGGAGGTGGAGACTCCCCTATCACTCCCAGAAAACCCTGTAGAGGAGGGTTAGGAGACATGGTGGAGCTGGCCTGCATGTGCTACCCGGTGCACCTCTCATTAATTAGTCTGCTTTGAATGGAAAGAAGATGAAGAGCTGCAAGCTGGAAACGATGCCCCAGGAAGCATGTGTGGTTTCCAGCACTGGAAACCAGCTGCTGTCTCTTTTTTTTTTTTTTTTTTTTGCTCCTGCCCTTTGTGCTGTTGACCTGCTCAGTCCCAAAGCCTGTTAGTATGGCAACCCTTAGGATTGCTTTGGTCCTTGCCTGTGGAGGTACCTGGGGTCTGTTGCAGATGATGTTTGATAAATTTCCCCATCTGGGTAGATGTGCATGTGAAATATGGGTTGTTTCCTGGGAGGCCAGGTCCCAGAGAAGCTGGAGGTGGGTAGGCTGACTTGGCTAGTAATGTCCTGTCCACCTCATGTTGTTCTCCTACCATACTTTTCTCTACAGCACACACTGCCTGCGTGACCAAGGAACTTCTGGATTAGGCAATGCCAAAGTGTGCCCAAGCATTCCTGTATGAAACTTCTGGAGTCCCAGACTCCTACTGAGCTAACAGTGGCCCATCCACGGAGCTGGGAATCTCTGGAGCACAGACAAACTGTGTGCAGACATTTCCTGATGGGTGATGCTCCTGAGTGATCCGTAACCTGTGCTTTGATGAGCACAGGACTCCAGCAGGACTCGCAGGGGGAGAAGCACAGAAGGATATCACTGTTCCTCCTGTTTGCAGCTGGAGCAGAGCAGAGAGAAATAAGATAGGACGGGTCTGGAGGCTTTTCCTGCTGGGGTGCAAAAGCTGGTGGTCAGAGAAGCACCACCTGCAGCTGCAGTCCAAGTGGGCGGTCACACAGGACACGGCGTTCGGTGGTTGTTCCTGGCTGAGTGTCCAGTGCCAGCCAGGACAGACAGGCACATATGTTGGACTGACCCAGAATGCCAATTAGCAACTGGAGCCTTTGTGTTGGCTCAATTAGTGCTTCAGACTGAAAGGTCACTGCATGGTGTCCCTGTGCTAGTTGGCAGGAGGAGCCGCGGTCGTAAATTTAACGTGACGAAAGTTATTTACCTTCCTCATATAACCGCTGAGGTATCTACCCAGTGGGGAAGCCACAAAAAAGAGCAGGGTCCCTGCAAAGGCAGACAGGAGCCAAGCGGTGCCATTGTTTCGTAAAACACTACAAGATTAATGATGGGAGTGATGAGAAAGCTGGTTTGATGGGGCGGAGGGTGTAATAGGTGTGCCCTGACAAATGGCGCTGTGCTGCGACAAGCAGCCGCTCTCATCGTGCTGGTACAAGCTGTGTCCGTACTGTCTGTAGGATAAAACAGCTGTAGTGATGTAGCAGACTCTTCTTTTTCATAGCCGAGCTTCCTCAGCAAGGGAATTAGTTGTTAGTCCAGGACAGGCTGTAGACTGCTGCAAGTCTAGGGCCTTGAAGGAAAACAAAATGAATCAGCTTGACAGTGGAGGTTCCTCCTGCATCAGTCAAACTGTCCTTACCCAAATGTTCATTGAAAAATATCAAATTTTGTTCCATGATCACTCTTTAAGGAATTCTCATCAATCCTTCTTCCATAGTACCTTGCACAGAAGAAACCTATTAACTCTATTCATAATTATATTTTCTCACCAGTTTGCTAGGTGCAGAAGTCAAACTGAACTGTTCTGCAATCTCCCAGACACTGTCCTCCTGTTCTTTTTTTGGAGCAAAACTAATTGCTCCACTTGTGGTACATAAAGACATCCTAGAGTGATACAACTACTTGAGAACCAAGGAGGTAGAGGGCATCCCGGCGTGAAAAATAGGCTGACATCTGACAGGTATGTCTCCTGTATCTTCAAACAGAGAGCTGCTTTCAGGCACAGCCATTGTGTATCGATTACTGAAACCAGATAGTGCTTGTAGTTCAGGTCTAGCAGCAGCCCTTGACTTCACATGGAGCAGACTGCAGCTAGTGAAGGGCATCTCAGATGCTTTTTGCATCTAGGGTAGGGAGGCATCTGTCCTTAGCTAGAGATGTAGAGCTCTGAACTGCTATTGCAATTTGGTGTTGCTTGGGGCTACCAAGAATGTCTTTATGGCAGTGGTGTTTTTTTTTTTTTTTTTTTTTTTTTTTTTTTTTTTTTTTCATTTTGTTTGTTTTAGCAGCCTAAATCTGGCCTGTGATTTTCTCATTTTTATTGAGTTTGCAGAAAAGGAGTTTCCTGAGACTCAGTTAAAAGTTTGGATGTGTACTGTTTGCACTAACATATATGCAGGACATTTTTAAGGCTCAGATGAACAAGTTAGAAGATGTTACTTTAATTGTAACAAGAGCAAAGAAACATTCCCAGGGTGACTGGGTGAACAAAATGCACATCTTTGTAGGAGAATTAGAAGATCTGGTCTTGTTTAGAATAGCCCAGCAAGGACTGAATGGGGGTGTGGTGACACTATATAAATATATTTGAGAAGTAAATGTCAGAGAGGGATATTGACTTCATCACATGATCAAATGGCTGTACAGTGAGTAATCCTGGATGCATTTGGACTGGAAATAGGCTTTCAGCTATCTGACGAATGAGGGGCTTGAATGCTCTTCCAAGCTCTGGAAGCAGTAGCCTTCAGTCTTGTAGGATGGAGCCTGAGAAGCTTATGGACATAATTGTGCAACAGAATAGAATAGGAGAGGATAGAAAATTAGGCTTATGTTATGAGTCCCTTGGCATCTGATATGTCGGTATCCCCAGTTGTGTGAGAAAAGAAATTAGATCACTGTTGATTTGCATTACACTTATAATAATTCCATGCCTCAGGGCTTCCACTGGAGCTGGAAAATATTTTTCATTCCTCTTGATGCATAATTTGTCCTCTACTGGTCTTTTTGACTTCCACTGTAGGTCTTCAGGTAGATTATTATAGGTGGCATTAAAACCTTAAGGTTTTTGTGTCCTGCTCACATCCTCAGGATTAGGCCAGCCTCTAGAACTGGATGTCTTTTAGAGTTGTTTACCCAGATCAGTTTGGTAAGCACCATTGATTTCCTTTACAGCATGGGACACAGTCTCCTTCCTAGAACCAACTGAGGTTTCATTTAACAAATTATTTGAAAATCTACAGACATTTTTTTTCTTTTTCTTTTCCTTTTTTTTTTTTTTCCCTAACAAGCAAACTATTTACTCTTCTCTTCCTTCTTTGCATGACTGGGTTATCCCAATACTTACTAGTATGTGTGTGGGCACCTTTGATTATTTTTCTGCCTCCTTTCATCCTCCAAAGTAACATATCTGATATTTGCTGATCCATTTTTTTTTTTTAAAGATATTCCACACGTGGAGGGTGCAATGCTTAATATCAAATTTACTGATTGGA
The DNA here is from genome assembly GCF_964211825.1 of Aythya ferina. Lineage (NCBI taxonomy): Eukaryota > Metazoa > Chordata > Aves > Anseriformes > Anatidae > Aythya > Aythya ferina. Next base: position 87,085,438 of record NC_140297.1, read on the forward strand.
AGATAATTAATCTTACAGAGGATTTTCATTTAGAAAAGTGATATAGCAGCATACTGAAATCACTGTGCAATCACAATATAGCAATTGCACTATACCCTCGGATTACAGCACAAATGTGATTGCCATTATAGGTCTCTATATACAAACCATCACAACGCTGGGCATCCAGAGTCACCAGGAAGAAATGTGCAGGTCTGAAGCCAGCTCGAGCCTGTTGATCTCTTCAAAATTCTTCTGCTAGTTGTTTGGTTTTTATACTCCATGTTGGGCTGAGACATGCATTCACTCCCCCTCATGCGGGTCTGACACAACTGGAGACATTCACACTCTGTTAATGAAGGGAGAAACATTTATACCACCAGTCGATCCATTTGACTGTCGATGGCTGTTTATCTAAAACAAAGGCCACTCTCCAGTCCCCTTTTGTGTTGGGATAAACTCAGCTTCTTTGCAACAGCTGTGGCCAGTCACAGCCTGCATTAATCCCTGAGCTTCATGGGCACGTCATCCTTGTGTAGGTGGTTATTGGTCAGTCACACAACACCGCTTATTTTTAAGGGGATGTTCAGAGGAAAGGCAATGCTAGCAAACATCAAGAAAGAAGAAAGACACAGAGCTATTTTCACTCCTGGAACATAAAAGCCCGTAGAGGTGCATGTGTGGTCCCTATATTGCTGCTGACACATGCTCCGAAGTTACCTTCCTCTCAGTGTCACAAGTCCATCCCACATTTCTAATCTCTTTCACCGAGTTAGAGAAACAAAATGCATGAGGTAACATCCACTCTGCAGACATGATAAGCCCAGATAAATGCAAATGATACATGGTTAAATAAATTGGGTAAATGAATAGCTGCTCTATCACAGCAACAGCTTTTAAGGATGAGGAGGTAAACAATATTTCTGGAGAATATAATTGCCTGTCTGCTCTTTAAGTCTGTGCAGTGCTGGAAATTTTCAGACTCTTAACTTTCATAGTGTTCACCTTCATGTGTTGCTGCTTACTGAATGAAAGAGATTCACGTCCAGGAATTCTGAATCATGGGGCATCCTTTGCTTTGAGTAAGATGACCATCACATACACATACAAGTATGTTTGAATTCTTCCACTCACACACACACCAAAAAATAAATAAATAAATAAATAAATAAAATAAATGACACAGTCAGTAATCCTGAGAAAAGCTTTACTGTGAAGTACAGAAAGCACTCATAAATTTCTCCCAGAATAAAAGTACAGTGCATCCTCTACCTTGTTCCACCTTTAGTCTTGACGTCTTCTGGGCACATTTTCATGCTACAATGTCACCCTTACAGTCCTTCCTCAGCTGCTCAGTGAGGAAGCTGTATCTTATGCAGTGCATGGAGGAATGGCAAAAACATGATGGTCATTCTGCTCTGGATAGAAAAATTCCTGTTTGTCATTGCAGACAGGGACTTTCTAGACTTTCTGGCTAGAATTTCCAAAGATCTGAGATCATGAACTTTCCTGGCCTGCTTCATGTAACCAGAGAACCTGGAAGCTGCCGTCTGCTCCACGTGAAGTTGATGGCTGCTGCTAGAGCTGTTTTGCTAGCAAGCACACAGTGGCTACACCTGAAAGCAGTGCTCCAGGTACTCCACCATGCCAGGCATGAGTCACCAAAGGGACTCACAGACCATGCTTGTTACCAGCTCAGTGTGCCAGGTTAACCCCCAGCTAGACACAGGCACAAAGACCTGAAGTCAGCTAAGTAACACATGAGTGTCAGTCTGAACCACACCAAGCTAACATATGGAGACAGCCAAACCCATTGAATCTGACTTTAAAGGCAAAATGCTGGAATTTCAGTAATTTAGTTTCAAATACTTCACAGTGCCAATGAATCATTTTTGTCTCCTGAAGTTTTAAAGCTGCATACCAGACCTTTTGCTCACCTGAAGTGACAGAAACAGGACCAATTTCAATAGTAACAAGTCGTGTTACGGGGGGGCTAATGATAAGGAATTTTTATGTAAATCTCGAGGAGCAGACAAAGAAGATAGAGAGAGAGAAGAGTGTAGTGGTAGACAGGATAAAAAGGATGTGCTGACAGAGTGATGCAACTTGAAAAAAAGAAAGGCTAATGTGAGTGATGGTAGACAGTGAGTTACTTTTAGAAAAAGATGGGGAAGCATTAGTACCATTGCATAAGATGTTCATAAGTTCCAATTTGAATCCCAGAACAACACAGGCTCATATTTGATGCCTGCTGAACACTTCTTTCTTTGACTCCTGTCAATCCTTTGTGTTCTTTTAAATGCAAGCACATTCTCTCATCTTCCTCTTTACAGCACACAGCCATAAGAAAGGTCAACTGCAAAGCATTTATGGGTAATAAACCCTTTTTCCTCTTCCCTAAGATCTTAGCATTGTCAGCACAATGACAAGAGGCATACTTTAGCTGCATGTTTCTCAAATGGCAATTATAACTCCCAAGTGGAGTAGAAAAGCTAAATACTTTAAGAGATAGTTAGATTAATTGAAAGATTACTGGCAATGGCTTAGTTCCTCAAATGTGAGGAGTGTGTATTTACATAGACTGTCATACATTGTTCCCAAGAACTGTGATCAAGTCTTCACACCTTGGTCTTGGAGAAGCTGCTGCTGCCACCAGCTGGTAGTTCACTGGTTCTTGGCTGGAGAGATGTCCCAGAAAGGCAAGTAGGCCACAAAGTAGCTAACATCTAGAGGAAGCTAAAGAAACGTTGCTTCAGCCCCAAATCCCTTTTGGCATTTGTCAAAAGGCAAGGCCTGTGTTGTTAACAGGGCAAACTTACTTAGCATTCACAGTAAGCAGTTATCCATGGGCACAGCTGGAACAACAAGCATACTAAATTCAGAAGATCGGACATGCAACACTGGTCCTTTTTATGACTGGATGACACTATTGTGCTTCATCACTTAAGTTCCAGAAATGTATTTTGGGATGGCATCTCCTTTGTACTCAGGAAGTAGAAATGGCAGTTCCTTGCATGCTTTCCTGCTTCATCTGCAGGTCCAATGTAAGAAGGAGTCTAGTGAGCATTATGTTAAACACTATGCAAAAAAATAAAAAATAAAAAGAAAATTGGTTTAGTGGCCTGATGAGTGTTCTGTGGCCAGTCTGTGGTTGCAGTCACAGATGTTGTAAGAGAAGGGCTTTTGCCCCACTAATGGGTTTAGTGCAAATCAGTGGTTCTTTTCCTGCCCACTCTGTATGCATGAAGATGCACGCAGAGTTCTTGGATTATCTGAAGCTGTATACATCACTGTAGATTGGCTACTGGTCTGTCATTAGGAAGCCAAAAGATGAAGGCTTTGCTTTATTAGGTTTAGCAACAACAGGCATTTTGTCATATAACTTATTATGGTTGATTAACTTCTATAGCTGTCGTACAACTATTACGGTTGATCTGGGGGTAAATATAAAATTGGAAATAAAAGAAGTGCACAGAAAGGCCTATGTAGTGACAGACAGTGTGGAGGCAGCCTACACTGAATAGTTGGGTTTGTGAAATTAATGCATTTTAGTACAAACAAATTGCAAAGTCACCTTCCTCAGAGCAAATCGTGCAAGTTCATTTGACTGGATCAGCCCAAACTTCCAGCAGAACTCTGCGGCAAAGAGGAGTTTCGCCGTCCCACAGTGTACTAACAAGAAAGGAGTGAGCAGCATGCAGGATGGGAGAATACAGGGACTCACAGCTCTGCAAAGACCAATATCAGATTTCAATGTGCAGGTCATCTTTCTTTTTCTGACAATATTGAAAAAATTGGAAATACTGCAGAGAAAGCTGAAAGTGATTCAAGAAAATGGTGTAAAGAGTTTGGTTTGTTTAATTTATCATACAGAGGACTGAGAGATGATTCAATTATTTGATTAAAGTACAGAATAGATATCTCAGAACAAAACTAACTGGATAATAAAGCATTTCTTCATCAGGTAGGCAGAGATGTGAAGAGAATAGAAACCTATAAATTAGACTCTTACTCAGGCAACTTTTGTGATTAAAACCTATTTAAAGATTGGACACCAAATATGAACAGTAAAGAAAATAACTTTCCCAGAAATGCAGGCAGATTGCAAAGAGGGTGGAATATAAATGCACAAGAGTGTGAAGAATGACTTTAAAGTTGAAGAGTTACTTGAGTTCTCCAAAAAAGAATAGTAGAAAGAAAGTCTTTAGTTCAATGCCTACCTGTATCACAGTGTCTTTTAGGAAGGACCTTTGTATCTGCTGCATGACCTTGCTAGTAGAATCACAGAATCATTAAGGTTGGAAAACACCTCCAAGATCATCTGGTCCAACCATCACCCTACCACCAATGTCACTCACTAAACCATGTCCCTAAGCACCATGTCCAACGTTTCCTTGAACACCCCCAGGGACAGTGACGCCACCACCTCCCTGGGTAACCTGTTCCAATGCCTGACTGCTCCTTCTGAGAAGAAATGTCTCCTAATTTCCAGCCTAAACCTCACCTGGCACAACTTGAGGCCATTCCCTCTAGTCCTATCATTGGTTATCTGTGAGAAGAGGCCGACCTCCAGCTCCCCACACCTTCCTTTCAGGTAGGTGTAGGGAGCAAAACATGACAAGGTATACCAGAAAGCTGGGTGGCTATAACTGTGTCTAGAGTGTCCACACAAGGTGAAGTCCCCCAAAGCCTACTGCTGCCTGTCTGCTCCTAACTCATAAACTGTGATGGTTTTGAAGATGAGCAGTTCAGAGACAGTCCCAGTTTGAACTGCAGGCAGCTTCTGAGCTGTTCTGGTGATCATAAAGACCCTTCATTTTGATCCTGGTGAATCCTGTAGTGCTTGCTCATTCCAGCCTCTTCTGCATGAAATCCATGCCAGCTCCAGGCCTGCTTCCAGTGTCAAGACACTGGCACCAGTAGTTCCATACTGGATGTAATAGCGGCTCCATGCAATGTTGTGGACGTATGGTTTAAACGCTTTCCACCACAGGCAGTGATAGTGAATGCTAAGTAATTTTTCTGATTTTCTGATTTGATTCATTTTGAATCCATATGAGCATCACTTAATTTTCTCCTTTTACTCGTACACCATGAATTATAGCTCTACCTTGGAAAAAATAAAAGTACCACAGAATGGCATCCACTGTTTAAGTCTTACAAAGGTCCCCAGTTAGCTTGTTGGCCCGTGCCAACCAGCACTCTTCCAGAAGTGCTTTCAGGCACATATCAGAATGTAGATACCAGTTGAACTCAATGCTGGAGAGTGGTCCCAGGTCCATCTCATTTGCAAGCACACACGTGGTCTGGAATCTCAGTATATCCTACTGCCCGGGATATTCCTGTGCCTTCTTTCCTGCCTCTCTGGTAATGAAAGTGTCGGTTTTAAATGCACTAGTTAGTGAGTTGGAGGGGAAAAAAAAAAGAAAAAAAAAAAAAGAAAAAGCAGCACCAGCTCTGCTTATTGCTATTATATAAGGAAAAGAACTTTTTTGCTTATTGCTATTATATAAGGAAAAGAACTATTTTTTATTTTTTTTCTTCCCAAGAGTACAGTGTATATATATTTCTCACACCTCTGGAAAAATATCATGTGAAAGTACTTGATAAATAATGAAAATGACTCTGCATTTCAGAAGAATGGATCTTAATTTTGCTTTAAATGACAACTGGTGACAACATGGAGGCAATATAAGCCCAGTCTAATCAATAAGATTAATATTCCAGGGGAAAAAAATCAGATAATTGTATTGATTTTCTCAGCATATTTTTAAAAGCAAAATGAACAATTAATTCTTTATGTAATATCAAGGGTATTAGGAATTAAAAGTTCTCAACATTGCAGATCATTGTCATTACCCTATGGAAATAAGGTTCTTACACTGAAAAGCATATTTAAGCCCTGTGCTGTGTTGTGAGAAGAGACTCTCTCACCCAAAGTCCACTGCTGTCAACAGAGAGAGTTCCAAAGGTCTCAGTGATCTTTGGTTCAGGTCTCAGTAAAACATCTCCAGATCTACTGCTCTAGGAAGAGCAAAATTACTGTATGAACAAAATCTTAATCTGCTGGTTCTTGAATAAAAATAAATAAATAAATAAATAAATAAATAAATAAAATTGGATGATTTCAGTAAGAATGAGATCCAGTCATGATACATAAATGCACTTAGTTTGTGCTAAGTGTATTTCAAGTCATTAATTAGCAAGTTGCCAAATATCCCATCTGTATGGAAACTATCATTGCACCTCTTATTCAGATGAACTATATATATATATATATATATTTTTTTTTTTCCTGAGAAACTCGTTTATTTTATTGTACCACCTTATTTGTATACAGTAAAATGTGAAAATACAGCATGCTTTGCTCTAAAACCATCCTAAACATAAATCCTATCAACCTGATATATATCAAGAACAGGTAAATGGTATTCTCTGTGCTGCTAACATCTGTCTTCCCTGCTTCTCTTTTGCTCATCACTTGTAATTAAAGAAGGGTAGATGGCTTATAACAGAGGAATTCTAATGTAGGCGATGTCCCCCATTTAACGACGTCAAATTTCAGCCTACATTTCTGGGTCTGCAGACATAGAATGAGAAAGAGATCCATGGATTAGATACAATAACGCAGAAGAAAACAGGAAAAAAAAAAAAAAAAAAAAAGAGAGAAAATGAGAAACACCAAAGGAGAGAAAAGATATATCACTGGAACTCAATGGGTTTTATTTTCTTTATTCACTTCTATTTTATTCACCAGTGGCAGAGAACAGGAGCTGGGAGGAGAATCACAGTTTTAGAGATGGAGAAGCATATGAGTAAATTGTGCCTTTTTATATTTCTAAGAAGACATGGTGATAACGCCAGCATTTTCAGTAATTAATTTTAAACACTGCATTGTGCCTTGTTACACTGGAAAGGTCATTTATCTGAAGTGTATAATCAAATATGAAAATGGTGAATTGAATTTTTTTTTTTTTCAGACCTGATAAAACAGTCTCAAATCAACCTTTTTATGCTCTGCTTGGTAAGAAACCACTATGCAATCTGTCTACATCCTACACAGCACATGTCATTCTTGGACAAGTCGAACAGGTGGGACCACACAGATTCAGATAAGATCTCCTGTGCTCAACAATAACCAGAAACAAATACTAAAGTGTGAGGACATGACAAACGTGTATGAGACCACTCCTGAACACTGTTCTGGGCTTCTCAAGCTGAAGTGTCCCTACCTATTCAGGTTTTCCTAGCACCTAGCCTTTCCTTAACTACAGTCATCTTGGCAGCCCCTCTCTGACTCTGTCCCAGGTCTACTCCTGGGAACCAGAACTGCACACAGTATTCAAGGTTGGGGTGAAATATGAATTTATGCATTGGCATAATGACATTTTCTATTTTGTCCTCAAATTCCTAATGATTCCTAACTCTCTGTATGGTTTCTGATCACTGCCGAGCACCGAGGCAATGTTTTCATGGGACTTTCCACTGCCATTCCTGAGTGTTGCTCCTGTGTGGAGCAAGAGGCCATCAGCCCAGAGGTCATGAATCTTCATGTGAAATTAGTTTGTTGTTGTTGTTGTTTGCTATGTATGTCATTTTATGTTATTTATCTGCATTTCTTCTGATATTTCGTTGCCAAGTCACCAAGACTTTTCAGGTCCTATGGTTTCCTACAACCTGTACTCATCTCTCCTCTCCCCACTAACATTCTCATAAAGCTGTTTTCTCATCACACTGATCTCTTTTTTCTGGGTCATCTATGAACACAGAGAATGGCAGAAATGTCAGCACAGTTCCCTGTAGAATTCATCTGGGAACCACTTTCCCCTGCAAGAATTTAATATTTCCTCCTACTTTGTGTTTCCTATTTGGCAATCAGTTCTTCATTTACTCAAGGATTTCTGCTCTAATGCGGTTGCTGTAGCTCCTTAAAAGATTTTTGTTAAGGAATTTCACAAAAGCCAATGGGAAATTCAAGTAGATTGTATCAAATAGACCACTCTTATCCACATGCATGCTGACCCCTTGAAAAAATCATTAGAAGTTTACAAAGCAGAATTTTCTTTTACATAACCTGGGCTGCTCTTCCCAAATGGGTCATGTTGATCCACAAGGCCTTTCATTATATCCTTTATTACAAACTTTAATTAACTGCCCAGTACAAATGTCTGGCCTACAAGCCAGTAATGCTGTCTCCTGCTGTCTCCGTGGAAATAAAAGTAGGTTTTCAGTATGGTTACTTAAATTGTGGACCATGAAAATTTATTTCTAAATCTTCCTGTCTATACTGACTGATTAAGTTATCTGTCAGACTTTCTCTCTCTCTCTCTCTCTCTCTCTCTCTCTCTCTCTCTCTCTCTCTCTCTCTCTCCATCTGTCTTCTATTTATCTATCTATCTGTATCTTTCATTGGAACACCACTAGCTTCTCTGCCTTTTTCCCCACAAATAGGAAAACACTCCCCAATTTGGTGATAACAAGAACAACTTAATAGCTAGTAGTATATTTATAGCCATATTTAATCTTAAAAGCACTGTACACACCATTATCTAACAAAATTCAGTAATCTAACACAACTGACTTAGTATAGACTTAATATGAACTGGATATCCCTACATTCGTTTTTTTGACTTCCATTATTTTTTTCTGTCAGATTACCCAAGTTATGTTGGGTAATGGATGTGTATCAGATTTCACTCATCCCAAGAAAGCAAGAAGTCATGTTTGCTCAGTTCCAACAGCCAAGGTCTTTTCCACAAAGAGGAAAGAGAGGAGGCTTTAACAGTATCTCAAAGCCCATTTTTGTTCCTGGATTTAAAGCAAGGTAGTCTGTTCCATGCTTCCACTGAGTGTGCTTAACAGATCTTTTCCCATAAGCAAAGATGGATATAAAGCAATTCTTCTGTTTCAGTCCAGGTTCTTGTGTCTGCAGAGTGACATCTGACACAACTGAATGTAGTTAGATTGTTCCTTCAAAATCCTCCCTCCTTTTTCCTCATATTCAGATTTAATCTTGTAAATCCAACATATTCTTTAATCTTCCCTTCCAAATATTAGAAAAAAATATTCAGTTCCTAAAATGAAGATCTTTCATGTAATCAGTGAAAAGTATTCATTTTTACATGTCATAATTCTGGGACTTCTGCTCTCCAGAGAACATTCTATTAAAACAGAACAGTCAGCAATTGCTGATCAATAGGCTGCAATTGCTGATCAATGATTTATTTTATCATATGGTGACAATAATTGACAAGGCCTGGAACTGACTAATTGCTTTTTGCAGCCTTGGTTTGTTCTTACAATTTTACATTTGCAGAGTACTATGTATTCCTTAATACTTAGTACTGTTTACAGTCACTTGCTTATTTTTTTTTTAAATTAAATATTGCTGATTGTGATGGTTCTCACTCTTGAACAGAAAGGGTTGCAAGTTTTACCTATGAATTTATAAAATACATTGAATTTGTTGATTGAACACCATATCTATATTAGTTTAGTTCTTATTCCAGATATTCATTCAAATATCTCACTGTGAATCAAAGCATTAGATTCTTATCTGCTGTAAGCTGATAGCAAACTCCATTTACATCAGAGGTAGTTTGGCAGACCTGAAGGGCTGACTTTTAAATTCCAATTGACATTATTTCTCAGATTCAAGTGAAAACAGGCATACTGGAAATAAGCTATTTATAAAACATACAGTTATTGTGATGTGCCAGGGGAATTGAAATATGTCAGATAATCTTCCCACAAGGAAAATGTTAACTAGATTATTTAATATAGTCTGAGATTTTGTCATTCTACAGTTAATCCCATTGTGTTTTTTATTATCAAGCGAAATTGTCTGGCTGTTGTTTCTTCTATTTCTTACACAGTTTAGAGAAGCACACATAATTAGGAGATCTAAGACAGATGGGGAAGACAACAAGCCCTTATCAGATAATCAGTCAATGGTTCCTTCATTTCTTTTTGTGTTCTACACCAAACCTTTTCTCTCTGCTGCTCAAGGAATACTTAATTTCCATGCAAAGAATAGCTACAGGACCCCAATGCCAAATGCATACTACCCTCTGAGGCCATAGCTTTCTGTCGGTTCTGACTCTTGTGGATATGAGAGAGATTTAAATCTAGGTATCCTGCACTCTGGGTGTGCATTTTCATTACCAGATACAAGGGAAGTCTGAGGGCTCCTTTTGTGTGTGGTCGGTCACTGTCTGAGCATATCTGCTGATCAGATACCGCCAGCAAGGCTGGCAGGAAAATATCTGTGTTTTAGATCTATGCAGTTACCCGTATCCCAGCTGCAGCTGTGACCTTCACCTGCAAGTCAGGTCCCTTTGTGCAAGGACTTCACAGAGGTGACCCCTGCACCAGCAGGCAGCAGCGCGCAGTGTGGGTACCACGGCAATATAAGGAGGAATTTGACAGGATGCAGTCAAGTCCTAGGATACGGTAAAGGGCAGTAATGGACAAAGCATGAAGCTGCCTTTCTGTAAATCTTTCAAGAAAGGAGTGGGCTCTGCGTGGTGAGGGGGTCAGGACTGGAGTTCAGCCTCTTGTATAGGGTGGGGACAAGCGGGAGCTGGACACAGGAGCTTTGGTTTTATGTCAAGGCAACACACAACAGGAAACCACTCAGAAGCAGAGAGGTTCTAGCGCTAAATGTTGATCTAAAACTACTGGCCGTATGCTAGTATATGTTGAGGACTGAGAAAAAGATAATCGAAAAACCATGAGGAGAGGGGATTATAACAGTTTTATAGAAGTGGACAGGAAGGAAAGACTGTCTTAGAGAAGCCAGGCAGAAAGACGCTTTGAGATCTAGATGCGGCAGGCCATGTCTGGAAGGCTACAGAAACTGGTGAGTTAGAAGTGAGTTTGTAACTTTTGCCATTTCTAGAGGTGCTGGCAATTTTGTCACAGATGCGATTAATCACACCGCGTGCATCCCACTCCACTGGGGGCTACTGAAAAATTCCCAGAGGTGCTACGTGGTACCAAAAAACAAGGAAAGCAGTGCTGAGGGCTACTGAATAATCCACACTGTCAAACTCCAATTATCTGACATTCAGAAGAGATGCTAAATACAATTTAGCATCGATTTGCCTTCAGGGTAAAAAAAAATATTTCTCATTATTAGCAGTCGTGTATTTGATAAATCAGGAGTGCCCAAAGCAAATACTGACTCGCGTAAATTAGGTTTTATAGATCTTATTTTTGTCTAGCGCTCATTTTCCGCCAGCTGTGGAAGCGGTGAGTGGGAAGCGCAATTAAAACGCCACGGTAAATGACAAATGGCCATTGTGCTCGGGTGTTCCGCAGGGAGCCAGCGCAATGCCGACTTCCAGGACACGATGCGAAACACCGCCTGACTGTACGGTACAGACAGCCGGCGCTTTGCTTAATTAGGTGTTTAATTAAACGGAGTGGGAGCCTGCCTGAACCTGACAGGCAACCGCCATCTTGGGCGGCTATGGGCGGGGGCGGGGCGTCGCCTCCTCCCCTCCCCCTGACCCTCCCCTCCCTCCCTCCCTCCCGCTCTGCTCCCGCGCATGCGCGGTGCGCCGGAAGCGGCGGCGGGGCGGTGGCGGCGGCCGGGGCGGCCATGGCGATGTCGGAGAAGTTCGACTCGCTGGAGGAGCACCTGGAGAAGTTCGTGGAGAACATCCGGCAGCTCGGCATCATCGTCAGCGACTTCCAGCCCAGCAGCCAGGCCGGCCTCAACCAGAAGCTGTGAGGCCTCCCGCGCGGCGCCATTCCCCCTGAACGGGCCCCAAAGCAGCCCAAACCCGACCCAAAGCCCACCCAAAACACCCCCAGAACAGCCCAAGCCCACTTGAAACACCCCAAAACATCTCCAAACCGACCCAAATAGCCCAAACCTGACCCAAAATAGCCCCAGAACACCCCAAACCCACCCAAAACAGCCCCAAACACCCCCAAAACAGCCCCAGCCCACCCAGAACACCCCCAAAACAGCCCAAACCCACCCAAAACAACCCAAACCCACCCAAAACACCCCCAAAACAGCCCAAGCCCACCCCAAACACCCCCAAAACACCTCAAAACCGACCCAAACAGCCCAAACCCGACCCAAAACACCCCAAACCCACCCAAAACATCTCCAAAACACCCCAGACCCCCCAAAAAAACACCAAACCCACCTGAAACACACCAAAACACCCCAAACCCAACCCAAAACACCTTAAACACACCCTGAAACACCCCTAAGCCCACCCAAAACACCCCAGTCCCAACCCAGAACAGTCCCAAAGCGACCCCAAACACCCCCAAACCCACCCCAAACATGACCCACATCCCATCCTGGTGCCTGTTTTTCCTCACGAACCACCCCGTTTTCTCCTCATAGGAATTTCATGGTGACGGGCCTGCAGGACATCGATAAGTGCCGGCAGCAGCTTCACGACATCAGCGTGCCCTTGGAGGTGTTCGAGTGAGTGCCCTCCTGCCTGGGGCGGGTGCTGGGGGACTCTGGGGGCTTTCTCCTTCAGCACCTCCTCCCAAAACCACATTCCAGGGGGTACCAGAAAATTATAAACTATACGCCTGATTTCATCTCTTCCACACATATTTTTTAATTTACGTTGGATGACACTATACATGTAGGCAGTAATATAGCTTCTGTCCCATCTAGTAATACAGTAAGTAATCCTTCCTTTTGGAAATGCACTTCTACGCTAGGTTAGAATCGGGTTTGTAGAGTTGCAAACAAAAATAAATTAGGCCAGTACATAGGTATTTTAATTTCACTAGTGGCAATCATCCTCCTGTCAGAGATTTAACTGTTAAAAGTAAAATTCTGATTGTAGAATAAGAGCTTTACAAGGCAGCTTTTATGCAGAAGACTAGTAAATTGTCAGCATCTTGTAAAAACAAAAATATCATTGGTTTGCTATGTTCTGGTATGGTGTTATCTGTATGGGACTTTCTCATAGGCCTTTCATTCATTATTTATCTATGATAATACTCCTAAATATTCCTTTTTCTTCATTCAGGGATGGAGTTTCCCTTTGTCTAATACTTAAGCATATTTTTATTTTGCTATATTATGTTTGCTTGTTCAGGTGCTGATACAATTTTTACTCTTTAATATTGTACATATACTTGTTCCTCGAGTTGTGTGGTGTCTTATGCGTTAATTGCTTACCATGTGCTGACTAAACTATTTTATAGTTATTACCCTTGCAGTTACCATGGAAGGGTTCACCTTTCTACTTTCATATGTAGCTATTGTATGAGAGGAGCTGGGTATTATATTTTTGATATTTTCTTCAAAGATCCAGGCTCTCTGGAAACAAAGATTTAAAACAGCATGTCAGGAGAGCTGCTTGCTCTCTTCCTTGAGTTATATTTTGAAAGTGACTAATCTAAACTGTGTTCTTCAAAATTCACGTCAGAAAATAGTAATAAAAAAAATAAATCAGAGCGAATACTTATGTTCCTTGGAGAACTTTCTAGTACCAATGCAGTCCCTTAGGCAGTATCTGTTCTATTTTCAGATACATAGATCAAGGTCGCAACCCTCAGCTTTACACCAAAGAGTGTCTGGAGCGAGCTTTGGCTAAAAATGAGCAAGTAAAAGGAAAAATTGACACAATGAAGGTAAGCCAGAAATAATGAAGTTTCTAATGGATTTGGTTCAGTCCTTTCCCCAGATATATATGGGGGGAGGGATTTAACTTGTGCAGTTATTAAATCCCCTAATGTGATTTGCATTAGGGATTGCTCTGCATCCTTCTGTCTTAACAGGGAGGCCAGTACAGGAAGCTTGCAATTCACAGCTGGAGATGCAGATGTTGCTATGAATTCATTTCGACTAAAAGTATATAGTGTTGCAGATCTTTTGTTATTTGTGTTCTGAATACTAATGGGTACCTCACACTGTTATATATCTGTAACGGCGTGACGTGTGTAAATTTAGAAATAAGCAAAACAGAAGGGGTATTTTTACAGTCTTGAATGGGTCTTACCATGTTTGCCATTTTTAATAGTCTATATGAGCACAAGTTAGTCTTTATTGAATGACTTTAAATGTATGCCAGTGTTTAGGGTTTTTTGAACTTGCACTTTTATCCAGAAAGAACTTAAGCATTCTGGTATACGGTCTTAACTACTGCTGAATGGCAAAATTAGAAAAGGAGGTTCAGTGAGACTTAAGAAATGGGTGTTTGTGTTTCATAATGTTCTTAGGCTTGATTTTAAAATTAGTGTGGAGGATGCTGCAGAATGCAGACATACATGTATCTGTATATTCTCAGCATTTTTTTCTTTTGATAGAATGGACCTTGCTTGTAAAAGTTGTAGGAACAGTTGTGCATTTCTGAAGCAGGTGTGAGTTCCGTCTTAGAGGTGGAGGGGATTACACAGCAAATCAAGTGGGCATGTCCTTTATCAGCTTTGCATCAATAACATCATCTAAACAAGTCACCTTCACAGTGAAGGGTGTATGACTGGAACAGAATGTCTTAAACTTGGAAGTGTTTATGGTTACTTTCTGGAGACTGTGTTTAAAACAAGTTGAATGGCCTTCATTCTGATCTGACTTCCTGTTTGTTCTGGGTGATCTTGGATGGGTAACGGGGGGGAAAAGACTACTTGCTTTCCTTTAATTTCAGTAATGCCACTTACTTACCATATCCTTCCATCATCATCTTCTACTAGAAAGGGAAATAAAATGCATAGGAATCCTTCCATCATCATCTTCTACTAGAAAGGGAAATAAAATGCATAGGACTACTCCAGTACTTTCTTTTCCATCCCAGGAGATGAGAAGGTAGTTGCAGCAGGGAGGGATTCTTGCTTCAAAATTGTCCTAAGAAATTCATGGAAAGCATCTGAAAGGAATGTGGTGGTAAAAGTAAGGAGAAAAAAAATATTTGAAGGTTAAGGTTCAGAGTCCAGCATATTTTTTATGCAATTTTTTATTCCTTAAGTTATAATGCATGGAAGAAACTGCTTAGAGATAGGGAGACCAGACCCTAGACAAGTATTGATGCACCGGAGTATACCAGAGAGATACCACTGCTTTATGTTTCTTAGGTGAAGATGCTAGTTGATTTATAACTAATTAAAAGCATTTTAGTCTGATCCTTCTCTAGCAGATTTCATGCTAGTGTTTTCTTTGACTCTTGTAAACATTACTTTGGATGTGTGGGGTCTTTTTTAAGATAATTATGTTCTTTTCCTTTCCAGAAATTTAAAAGTTTGTTAATTCAAGAACTTACGAAGGTGTTCCCAGAAGACATGGCAAAGTACAAAGCTATTCGAGGAGAAGATCCTCCTCCTTAAGTTGGCCTTTAACTCTAAAATTGTCAATTCTATAAATTGACGCTTACCACTCTTTATAAAAACATTGACTGAAGAGGTGGGGTATCCGAGACTTCGTTAAAAACTATACTACAGATGGCTTTGATAAGGACACAAAGCAGCCTGATGATCGCTCATGGTTCTGGTCTGAAGCTACTGCATTTTTATGAAGGCTTTCACTCAAAGATTGCTGTTGAAACTTCTTGTGGTACTTGGTTCTTTCCTGAAAGGTTTTGGAAATGTTTGGATAACCTGCAGGTGATTATATAGCATTTACTACGAAGTGCATTTCCGGAGCAGAAAATCATGGTTTTTTGTCTTCTGAAAAATGTGCTCCAGGGTTGTGGGTTCATTTGTTTTTGAGAAATATATTTATTATACTGATTTTTTTTTTTATTATTTGTAATCTGTTTTTTATCACTGTACAAACAGTTGACTGTGTTCACCTTGGAAAATTCTGCTGAACAGGAGCCTGTCGGGCTGCAGTTTGCATGTGTCATAGTGAATCACAGCCAAGAAAACCTTCAGATACGTGTTTTGTTCTGTAAACTGCAGTGCAGGTGACTGATGTAGAAATGGAGAATATTCAGGGATAAGCTCCTCAACAATGTTAATATTTTGTGTAGTATTTAATGTAGGCCTTTGTTCATTTTCTTTAGGCAAGTTGAGAATAAAAATTTGAAAAAAAATAAACTTTCTCTTGTGTGTTACTCTTTAGAGAAAGAACCGAAAGCTGTGTAAATTAACATATTTATCAGTGTCAGTGAAGGAAATGAAGTAGGTATCAAAACTTGGGTGTTACAAGTTATATTTACAGGTATTTTTACATCTTGGCATTTTGCTTTTTGTGGGGAAAGCTTTAATTGAAGCAGGAGATTTTGGGGATCAGTGATTTTCACATGAAGTGTTTCTGGATAGATTCAAACTCATTTGTGAGATCTCTTACTGTTTATATGCAAGACAGTCCTGAAAGAAAACAGCTTGATGGGATTGCTACCCAGGGGAATAGTGCGGAAGACTGCTTTTACAGTGAAAGAAACCAAATTTGCATATAAAAACTTGACCTTGCTGAAGGGGAAGACAGTTTTCATTTTCTTCCCCTTTACTACTGAAATGTGTTTCATGTTTCATAGATACTTAACATTCAATTTCACATAGTTTCACAGATCAAGTAATTCAAGAAACTTGTTATCACAAAAGAAGTAGCATAATGTCTATTACGATTATTAGCTACTTTGATGAAGTACAGCCTTTGGAGTATCTGTAATGTCAAGCATACTTATTCCTGACCAGACTGGCACAACAAAAGGAAAAAAATTGAGAAAACTGGCTGTTCCTCGGAATTAGTTATTGAAGAGTTGCCACAAGATAGTCCAAAGAGATCTAAATCGTCCTTGATACTACTCTGCCTTGCCTTAGTATGCAGATATCCTTTTCCTTGTACTCCTTCCAACCACTAGTCGCACTTTTCACTCCACAATGTTACTGCATGAACTTGGCAGAAAACAGCAATAAAGAAAAAGCACATCAACTTCCCTCCCTCCCCCCTGCTTTGCCTGGATTGCAAGGGCCTGAGGAATTGTCGAGGTGTGGATTGCCAGCTCTAAAGAAAGTGAACAGAATACGAGGCAGGAGTGCAGAAGGCAGAGTGTTTTTAAGGCGCATGTGATGTGTTGGGCAGCAGAGCTGGAGAGCAAGAGCACTGGCAGCAGGCAGGTGAAATGTTCCTAGGACAAGAAGACAGTAGGTAACTGGCTTGGTTATGGGGTGTTTGCTGTGATACCATTCAAAACCTTTTATATATATATATATATATATCTTAGTTTTAAATATATTTTAAAATGTAGTATTCATTTTCAAATTAGTTTCTACACACATGATTACTTTGAATTTTAGGCCTAGTGTATTGATTTGTAATAGTATCACACAGTGTTCATCCATTAATGTGAGAGTCCTATCAGAAATTTACATTCTAGATGTGTGAAGCTTGAAAAATTAGATGTGTCTCTATCAGTTTATATGCTGACTGGCACTCTGTTGATCATCTCAGAGCTAAGCAGCTTAATATGGTGTAGGTATTTTTTGTAACATGTTCTTTCCATATCTATATTCCTATATTCTATCTATTTATATTCTATCTATGCTATTTATTCTGTAGAAACTACTAATGGGATACTAGAGTTTT
The DNA here is from genome assembly GCF_964211825.1 of Aythya ferina. Taxonomy (NCBI): domain Eukaryota; kingdom Metazoa; phylum Chordata; class Aves; order Anseriformes; family Anatidae; genus Aythya; species Aythya ferina. Next base: position 87,102,929 of record NC_140297.1, read on the forward strand.
ATACAGTATAGATTTAAACATACTGCTGATGGGAAAAGAAGAGGTGAGGAGGAAAGGGGTTATAAATTCACTGGAAACAGGATTTTTTATTTGACAATCAACACACTAAAGAGTATTCAGAAGTTAGCATTCTGCATATTAAATGTGTCCTGAAAATTTCCTGTTCTTAACAGAAAGAAAGGAGTTGTGTGTGTTATTTCAATGTGTCACAGCTGCCTTCTCCAGCTGTGGAACTGAACCATTTCTTCATGTCTCTGCTGCTTTCCACTTCTAAGAACACCAGCAGGGCAGGGGGAGATGAGATTTTTTTTTTTCTGGCAGGGGATGGTGAAAGAGAAATGCTGCTCATAGGATCTGTGCTTTGGTGGGCTCAGTGTGGCAAGCTCTTGAAGTTGGGAGCTCTTGAAATTGGTTAAGTGTCCAGTAAGCATCCTTTCCTCATCCTCAACTACTGCCTGCATGTCACTCTACAGGAATGTCAGTGTGTTTTGGGATTAGGCGGTCTCCTCTACCCTGTGGAAAAAGCTATTCACTGTGCTGCCATTACAACCTCACTGTCCTTCTATAAAATCATAGAATCACAGAATCATTAAATCATAGACTGAAAAGCTGTACTGACTTGGACTAAATCTGTTCATTTGATTTGTTTGCGAACAGCATTCAATTTCAGACATTTTCTCCTGACACTGACACCAATTTACAGATTTGATTGTGCCAGCTGCATAATACAGGAAGGCCTTGTGCATTCTCTCTTCTCACTGTGTGGTGGTTTTACCAGACCCAGTACACACTGTTAATGCTGTTACTGCAACACTATCAAAGTAGTTGAATAAGTTGATTTCTGCAGCATGAAGAGAAGTGGCACAGGCTTCTAACAAATAACAACACTTCCAAAACAAGAATTGAATCACAGCATCTAGAGTCCTCAACCATTTTACAAAAATGCAATAGGAATTTTTATTTTAAATTTTATCCTATTGTTATCCCAATTAACAAAGATTATTCTGTGCTGTTAAATATTTACAGTTTTTAACAATAATTTTATGGTATAAAGGGTAATAATTTCCTCAGGTTGTACATTTCCCTCTGCCTTGCTTTTATCCTCCATCCTGTAATTAATTATTACCTTATTTAGTGGACATTAATGGAGAATATTTTGCCAAAATAATATAAAGATTACTTTCTTTCCACATTATATCATGAATGAGTGGACTTCTTTAACAATTTTTGTCTGTTTTGACTGGTGCATCTTGACAGCTTTTAGCCTTCCTGCTTTTCCATGGCTTATGAGATTTTTCATCTCAGCTGCTTTTTAATATAGAATCACAGAATCACAGAACATCCTGAGTTGGAAGGGACCCACAAGGATCATCGAGTCTAACTCCTGGCACCAAGCAGGTCTACCCAAAAATTCAGACCATATGACTAAGAGCATTGTCCAAAATATGTTTCTTTCTCCAGCAGAGCAGAAATACTCAAGGCCAGAATTCTTAGTGGGATGATGGTGTGGCTGGGACATGGAAGTGTGAAAGTTGGAGAGTGACACCTTTCTTGGTATTCACTCTTTAAGCTGATATTCCCCATTGGTGACAGCATTGGTCAAGGTGTCCTCCTCTCACCGTGCCCGACTCAGAGACTAGAAGTGATGTTCACAGTGAAAAGGAGAAACCTCTCAGGGAAATGAACAGCCCACAAGCTTGTTCTGAAGTTTGGCATCGAAGTGAGCCCCTAGTAATTGATGATGCCATCTGGAAGCATTTGCAGGGCACTGGGAAATGTCTTAGGAAGAGCTGGGTGGCCTGTGGGGATGTGGGCAACACCCTGGGCAGGTCATGATTACATGGACAGATGTGTTCCCATGTGAGGGGAGCAGGTTTGCTTTGAAATCCATTTCCACAAATTGCCAGGGCTGGTCTGGAGTGGGGTGAGTCTTTAGGAGACCCTGTGCTCCTTGCAGAGACCTTCAGTTGCCAGCACTGGTGCTGCAGGCCTAGATGCAGTCGGCCACACCTGCCTGCACTGTGGCCATCAGCAGGTCCTGGTGTGGTGGTTCCACTCGAGTGGGCAGCCAAGCTCCACCACAGCCGCTCTCTCACTCCCCCTCCTCAAAGAGGAACAGGGAGAAAATATGATGAAAAGGGCTCAAGGGCTGAGATAAGGACAAGAAGATCACGCAGTAATTATTTTAACGGGCAAACCAGACTCAGCATAGGGAGATAGTAAGATTTATTGCTCATTACTAACAAGCTAGAGAAGTGAGAAACAAAGGAAAGAAAACAAAAGCACCTTCCCCCCCCCATCCACCCTCTTCCACCTCCTCCCCCTGAGTGGCGCAGGGGAACGGGGGAATGGGGGTTATGGTCAGTCTACAGCGCTTCTCTGCCGCTCCTTCTCGGTCTCTCATCCCCTGTGCTGTGGAGTCCCACCCACGGGATGCAGTCCTTGATGAACTGATCCGGCGTGGGCTTCCCACAGGCAGCAGCTCTTCCAGAGCTGCTCCAGATATGGGTCCGTACCACGGGGTCCATCCCTCAGGAGAAAACTGCTCCAACCTGGCTCCCCTACGGGCAGCAGCTCCTGCCAGGTCACCTGCTCCTGCGTGGTCTCCTCTCCACGGGCTACAGGTCCGGCCCGGAATCTGCTCCCGGCAGGGGGTCTTCCACAGGCGGCAGCCTCCGTCGGTGCAGGGCCACCTGCTCCACCGTGGTCTCCTCCACGGGCTGCAGCGTGGAACCCTGCTCCACCGTGGTACTCCATGGGCTGCAGGGGGACATCCTGCTTCACCATGGTCCTCACCACAGGCCGCAGGAGACTTCTGCTCTGGAGCCTGGAGCACCTCTCCCTCTCCTTCTTCACTGACCTTGGCGCCTGCAAGGCTCTTCCTCACTCCTCTCACTCTCCCAGCTCTGAGTGGCGCAGCGTTTTTTTCCTGTCTTAAATACGCTCTCACAGAGGTGCAAAACAACATTGCTTATTGGCTCGGCTCTGGTCAGCAGTGGGGCGCTTACCAAACATGGGGCAGCTTCTAGGTCCTTCTCACAGAAACCACCCCTATGGCCACCTGCTACCAAAACCTTGCCACGTAAACCCACTACACCTGGTCATCAGGTCCTGTGTCTTCTAGCAGCCCCCTCATCTGTCTGCATGTGCATTTGGGACCCCAACCTTCTCCATCTTTGAAACCCTGCTTTGTTTAGTTCTTCATGTATAGGATGCCTAACCTAAAGCTGTGAATTCTAGCAGGTAATAAATAATAAACCTGTCACAGGAGTTACGTGACGCAACTGGTAAACATGTCCTTCCAGCTCTGCATAACACAGAGTCAAGGTGACACAAGTGTCTGCCCTGCTCTGGGAACACTGTGCTTACTGCATGTATTTTGACTACTTTTTTATGCTTAAAACTCTTCATTTTCTTAATTAAAATAATTGAAGGGCACACATTGCAAGGTACTTCTGTAACAATTCTGTTGATTCAAATCAGGAATCTTTGTTTTCTGCATTGTGGCATATTTCATGCTCAGAACTAGATGTATTTAGTCTCAACATGATGTATTGCAGACAGTAAAAAAGAAATACCTTTCCGTAGAGTATAAAAATTTTCAAAACAATTCCTTCTTCTCTCCTAAAAGTCCCGTTATGTGCTAAGAAAAAGCATGTTATATTCCCACTCCTATAGATATAACTTGATTCTAATTTACTTGGTATTTGTCCTTTGGCCATTATAATCAAACTTCTCCAAGTATTCCTCAAAGGAAGAAGCAGCTACCTTTATACACAATCTGGGAAAAGGCAATTTAAAATTATTGTCATACATCATTATTTAACAAGTTACTTTGTGGGAATCTGGGCCATATTTATTATCACTTCTGCTGCAAAAATAGCATTTACTCTTAATGGTAATTGTTGAGATTCATAAATGTTTACTTCGTATGATGCTAATGATTAAAAATTCCTGTGATTGTATAGCTGTAATGACACATACCAAGCCACTTCTGCACCATCATGGGAATTTCCAGTCCTCATCAGTAAACAAAAAGAGAAGCTCGTAACAGTCTGTCACTGAAATCACTGGTAGGTGCCATTTTTATAGGGGAAACTATGTAAATGTTTTTACCCATAGGCACCTTAGAAACACACTGCTAAAGACATTACCATTTAAATATAAAAGAATTTCCTTCTTCAGGATTATTATTACTTTCAAAGTACTATTACCTTTTAAATGTTAGACTATTCTCTATTATTTTATTACATTTGACCAATACATTCTCAAGAGTTTCTCTGATATGGTTAAAGCCTAACAGGCAAGAAGTTTCAGCAGACATAAATGGCTTTGAATAGATCTCTTATAAAATATAAGATGTTACTTGGTCTAAGACTATTTAATATCACTTAAGACTAAGTAAGTCTTGGTTGAAGACTATTTCATATCATTTCTGGTCATCACATATGAAGTTACAATATTTAAAGGAATCTTTGAATATATACCTGGTTGTAAAAAAAATAAAATAATAAAAATTCAGCGATACAACAAATCTAATTTAAGAGATGCATGTTAAAAAATCAACAAAATTTCTTCTTTCAGAGCTCTTCTCTCAAGAAATGTGAAAAAAATATCTAAAATTGTGATTTTTTTTTCAGAGTACAGTAGACATCAATTATGTGGCAGTTTTTTACTCATCCTGGGAATTTCTTCTCTCACACAGCATATTGCAGAAGATGCATAACTTCATAGATGTACATTTTCCTTGGACAGAAATTCAGCTCTTATATAAATGAACTTCCTGAGTCTGCTCAGCATACTTGTAAGCTCTGTCACATCTAGAGGTTGATAGTCATGGTTGCAGATCAAGATTACAAGAAAAATCTAATTTTCCACTCTTTTTTGATCAAGTGAGGAGGAACGAACTATTATTATAACATGGTTCAGCTCACTGAGATTATGGTGAAAGCAAAAGAAAGAGAGCAATTAGTAAAAATGCTTTTTTTTCTCTCCCACTGTGGTGGTTTTGGATGTCTGGACACCAGCACCAGCTTAGCTCAAGTCCTTGTTGCACTGCCCGGCTCCTTGCAAAGTTGACCTGTCGTTGATCCTACAGCATCTTCCTACAACATACAATTTAGATTATAGATTAGTTTTCTCTCAATGTCAAATCTCCTTGAGGCACACACTTGATATCCCCATTCTTTTGCATGACCCACCAGGTATACCCTGGTCCTTGGGCGAAGACAATCCCACGAGTGGGTTTGCCTTTTCCCGAGGCAGGAGCAACCCACACTGCCTTCCCCATCCACCTTCCTATATGCACTACGGGAACTTTAGCTCCTTTCACAGTGTGTTAGTTGTATGCGTTTAATCAATTCTATTGTTATCTCAACCCTTTGAGCCCCACGTTGGGCCCCAAAAAGGACTGTGGTGGTTTTACTGTGCTGGGCAGCTAAACCCCGCAACCGCTCTCTCACTCCCCCTCCTTTAGATGAGGAGGGGGAGAAGTAAAGCAAAGAACAACTCACGGGTTGAGATAAGGATAATTTAATTAAAGGGAAATAATTATAATAATTAAATAAAGACTACCATGAACTAAACAATTTAACTAAGGGGAAGTAAAAGGGAAAAGGGGAAAAAGGGAGGAAAACAAACAAACAAAATAAATGAAAGCTATATGGAAGTTCAGAGGAAAGAAATTACTCTCTACTTCCCACAAATGAGCGATGATTGACCACGTCCTTGAAGCAGGGCCTCAACGCACGCAGCCGGTGTTCGAGAGGAGGACCGACGTCTTCTCAACGAGCGCCCACCCCTCCCCTCTTCTTCCTGTTTCCACCTTTTATTGCTGAGTGTGACACCACATGGTATGGAATATCCCTTTGATTGGTTTAGGTCAGCTGCCCTAGTGATGTTTCTCTCCTCACTTTTTGCCCACCCCCTAGGAGGGTTAGAGAAAGGCCCAATGCTGTGCCACTGCTGCTCAGCAGGAGACACAACACTGGTGTGATAACACTGCTGTTCCAGCTACAAGTACAGAGTACGGCACTGAATGGGCTGCTGCCGGGAAAGTTAACATTCCAGCCAGACCCAGTACACCCATATATTTGGACTCCAAATTTTACAAACTGATGAGTTACAAAGCGAACCATATAAATCTTGCTGTTACTGTTACCTTTATTATTACCTAAGGAACACAAATAGTGCTGGACCTGCCTCATCTCCGTGACCTTTCCTGGGGATTTGGACACCAGTTTGAAGCTGGCCGTGATTGCTGAGCCTGCCTTGCTCACCTTGTGGGATGGATCCCCCTGCCCTGCTGGGAGGTCTCACCATCTACGAGCTCCCTGCCCCTTAGGGAGCAGTTGGCCCTTGTAGCTTGCTGGCATTTAGATTTGCCCCTAAAATAAATGTTTCCTACTTACATGTTCAAATTACAGAATTCTTACATATCAAATGCCATTAGAGCTTTGTTTGATTTACTCATCTATTTCACACTGTGACATGTAACAAAGAAAATAACCCCTACATTTTCTTCTCTCCACCTTTGATGTACAAAAAAAAAAAAAAAAAAACAACAAACCAAAACAAAAAAAATGAAAAAAAAAAAAATCCAGTGCTTAGAAAAACACTAATTTTCACAATATCCCCGTGGCAAGTGTGGTTATAGTTGCAGATTTATCAAGTGAATTAGAAATATCAACATAGGCCAGATGTGGAACAAAAGTAAGAACAAGGCTACATGTGCCTCCATACCTGTTCCTCAGGTAGGCTAGAGATGCTCTACATATACACATGGATACATATACACATGAATACTTGACAAATATGCCAGCCTTAAACTGAAAGAGCTCTGAACTGATCAAGATGATGAAATATCTGGGAGCAGCATTAGCTTGAGGAGCTGCTCATATCCATTTCATTCTGACTTTGTCAAAATTAATTGTAAAGCCCTTTACCAAGTGTGTTGAAAAGATTCTGAGGGTATAAGTCCACTGATAAAAATCACTCACCAGAGTGGGAGTGAATGTTTTCACAGTCCGGCTCACAAAAAACAACTTCTGTCTATTTAGCAAGATGACCCAGCAACCAATTTTCTAGAGCCACAGCAATTGCTTACCATGAAAATTACAGGTTGTGTTCAAGAAAGGGTAAACACCAAAAGAGCCTTTGTGCATTCGTTCCACTTTCTGCTGAGCAGCGTTGGCCGCAGCTTTCTGAGCATCATATCTCATTTACAAGGTGACCCCGAACACAAAACCTTTTAATTAGCCTGAAAATCCAACCTGCTTTATATACATGACTGTCAGCCCTCTCGCCTTCTGCTGCCCTTTGTTGCTATGGCAGCAGTCTCCCAACAATGGAGGTTATATTGCAGAAGGAGAAAAGCATAGCCAAGATGCTCAGAACTTGTGCGTGAAGCTGGATAAATATTCATGTTGCAACTGGGTGCTGAAGAACTGCTCTTTGAGTAAGTTCTGTTGCTATTGTTCACCCTCAAATAACACCCAGAATAAACTTCCCCTTATTAATAAATAAACAAATCCCCAGGTAGACAGCAAATGTTAAATCATCTTCCTTCACCAAAGAGCAGTTGGGAAGTGCCACGTGAGGAGACTGACGTACAAAGAGAAATGAATCAGGTGCTTGACCAGTTGAGATCTGTATGACCACTCCAGCTTTCACTGGTTGACAATTATCATTAGGCCTATTGTATTGATAGTAAAATCAAAAGCAGAATTGTATCAACTATCTAGCTCTATATAATGATCTATTGATTACTACAAAGTATATGGTTCAGTTTTATTTTGTGATAAAAATCAATAAAGGGCATAGATACTTACACCTAAAAGTGTAATCAGCTGTTGATCTACTCTTAAATACCTTCCTTTCTTATCCTGCATGTCTTTCTCCATGGCATCTTTTTTAACGTCACTAAATTCTTTAATTTATCTTGAGGTTGTAGATAAATCTTCAGAATGTCTGAACACACTTTGTCATGTATTCCAGTGCTGCAAACTGGGAATTGTAAACAATTTTTCTAAAACAATAATAGTATTCTGGGATGGTTCCAACAGCATTTTTGGAGCTAGTTAACATCTGTGCTGACCCACGGCTTATTTTAGCTCATAAATCTCATAAGCATCAAACATGATACTGTGCCTTCAGTAGAACACTGATTACTATAATACATCTTCCTGTCATACACTGACAAATACAGAGATACAGAAACAAAAAAGAAAGGAGGACTGGAGTCATAGACATAGTTTCAGTACTGGTGACATTAAGACATCTCAAGAAAAGGGAAAAAAACTGAGTAAAGAAGGCTGCTTCTGTCTGGGTATCCAAATTTGATTTAAGGAATTCATATTGCTTAAGTATTGTGTTAAAATGTTAGCGGCAGACTGCTGTACAGCAAAAAGGAAGGAGAAGTACTATATCACTACCAAGTATATTTTGGTTTCCTCTAAATAATACAGAGTAGACTGTAATTCTTTCCTTAAATTGCAAAATTTACTTAATCTTGAAATGAATAACTATCATGTAGTTGCTTAGCAACTCAGACAATGCCAACATCCTTGGCCAGGTTGTATCATTCCTTTTCTGAATTTCTGGCAGTATCTTTTCATTTGCTTAAATCTCTGTAACAGTTTCTCTGCCTTTTATGCTTTAAACTCAAGTCTGTCCCCTTCCATTTCTCTGCACAAGAGACAGCCTTGCTGCCAGGAAAGTGATTCCATAGAACTGAAAGCTGTAATGTATTTGACATATCTCCATGTCCCTATAGTCTCTTGCAACAGTCTGGGGGGGACATGCAGTTGAATTCTGTTTTCATGAATTAATTTGGTTAATTTTGATTGAAGATTTACCTGGTCTTTGTCCTGTGTCAGACATATTGTTGATATGAATGGTAAACTTTTCCAGCAAGAAGTTGCAACAAGAGAAATTCCACTTACACGTAAGGAAGCAGTTCTCCTCCCTGACATAGCTAAGCGCTGAAACAGATTGCTCAAAGAGGTGATGAATTTATCTCCTTGGCAATTCTCAAGACTCACCTGGATGACCTCCAGAAATCCTTTCCAACCAGGTTTTCTCTGATGCCACGCAAGGGAAACATTCCTGCACTGGGGCACATTATAGATTACATTCCCTACTGAAGTATGCAGGGACATGACTAGGCCCTGTGTGTGGGCTTCGGCAACAGAACAGACCATGAGAAAATACCAGACATGACAGGAGAAAATGCTGAACATAGCAAATAACGGAGTGAGATGCTGACAAACTTTGCAAAGTAACATCATGAGAAATGTCTGGATTTCACAAATTCTTATTTGGGTGCTACATTAGAGAAGGCCAAGCTCTACAGGTACTTGGAGGGGAATATCAGGGACTTTTCTGAGAGTGTAATCCTAAATGGAAAACAGTACCCAAGTTACCATTGTTGATAATACCATATAAGGCCTAGATGACATAGGTAACAGTATCAGAAGTACCAAATGCTGTTTACTAAAACTGGGACCAGTAGGGAAAAAGTAATTGGAGTGGGTTGTTTGTTTGGGAAAAGACAAAGGTGGAAAAAGATTGGGATCAAGATGAGTGGAGAGAATTTCAAGCATGGGAAAGTGGAGGGATATGGGGATAAAAGAGCACAATTATGAAAAAGAAAGCTACTAGTTGATACAAGTCTGACTGAGCCCTGCACCCACTATGGTCTGTCTTGTCTTCTTATAAAACCCTACTCTTAACTGTTTTTTTTTTTTCTGTGTAATCTCACTCTGTATCCTGTGTGATTGTGGAGTGGTCTAAGCCTACGTGTCAGTAACAGCAGTAGGGGCCCCAGCTCATGAGGGCCCATAGTGTCTACTAGAGTCTGGTATACCGACATTTACCAAGCTAATTTCAGTCTTCCGTGTGTGTGTATGTGTGTGTAATTCACTTCAAGATGTACTACCTGGCAAGTAGAAGACCTGTGTCTGGACAGACTGAAGGTTTGAGCCAATGCGTGGGTAAAGGCCCATGGCCAAGTGTGAGTATAAGCATGGCTTAGAGCCTCTGGTAATATCAAAAGGATTTGTGAATGTGCTGTGCTTGTGAGTCTGCAGAGTGAAGGTTTGTGTGTGTGTGTTCGCATTAGTGAACTCTAAACCTGATAAACTGAGAGAAGGAACATGACCTAGCTACTTGTATTTACATTTATGTGAGTGCTCTTGCATTAATGTAGGTGCCAGCTAAGGAAGTGTTTGGTCCATGTGTCGGTCCATGTGTCTGGCCATCTTAGTACCATGCACATAGTAGTGTATCTTTGTCTCTGAAGTACATGGTCAGTCTCACTACCGGTCACACCTGCAAAGAGAAAAACAGCTGCCACATCCATTAGATGGGGATGGGAGAAACCTGATGAACTTTGGCAGGCTGGGGAGAGGAATCTCCTGGGTCCCAGAGGGGATTGCACAGCTCCCTCAGCAGTCCCTATCTGAGAAGGCCCTCCCCCAACAGTCCCCCTTGAAAATTGGGCACATGAGAACTGAATGAGGTTCAACAAGTCCAAGCGCAAGGTGCCGCACCTGGGTTGGGGCAATCCCTGACATGAGGACAGACTGGGAGAAGGTCTCATTGAGAGCAGCCCTGCAGAGAAGGGCTCGGGGATTCTGGTGGACAAAAAGCTCGACATGAGCCAGCAGTGTGTGCGTGCAGCCCAGAAGGCCACTGCATCCTGGGCTGAATCAACAGAGGAGTGGCCAGCAGGACAAGTGAGGTGATTGTCCCCTTGTCCTCTGCCCTTGTGAGGCCCCAACTGGACTGCTGTGTCTAGGTCTGGGGTCCAGCACCAAAAAGATGTGGAGCTGTTAGAGCAGGTTCACAGGAGGGCCACAAAGTTTATCAGAGGGCTCTGGAGCACCTCTTCTGTGAAGACAGGCTGAGAGAGCTGGGGATATTCAGCCTGGAGAACAGAAGGCTCCAGGGAGCCCTCATTGCAGCCTTTGAGTACCTAAAGGGGGCTTATGAAAAAGATAGAGAGCAACTTTTTGCTTGAGCAGACAATGGCAGGACAAGAAGGAATGGCTTTAAACTAAAAGAGGGGAGATTTACACTAGATGTTAGAAGGAAATCCTTCACTCAGAGAGTGGTGAGGCACGGGCACAGGTCACTCAAAGAAGCTGTGGATGCCCCTTCCCTGGAGGTGCTCAAGGTCAGGCTGGATGGGGCTCTGGGCAACCTGGTCTGGTGGGAGGTGTCCCTGCCCATGGCAGGGGGTTGGAACCAGGTGATCTTTAAGGTCTCTTCCAACCCAAGCCATTCTATGGTTCTATCTATTCTGGGTCATGTAATAGTATCATACCTGCAAGTGAAGGTGAAAGTGAGCCTGGTGTTCAGGGCTGTTGTTCAAGTGAGACACACACCTTCCATCTCTGATGGAGCCCATCTCCCCAGTATAGCTCTTCACTGTGTTGGTTGGCTGCCTCCCACATGCGGAAGGCCCAGGTTTTGGAGGGAAGCCCAGTCCTGCACGAGAAATATGAATTACTAGCTCCATGGTGGGGGAAACAGGATGAGGGCTTTGGGCTATGGTCTGCAAGTGTGAAGTGGAAGGCTTGACTGACCTGCTGCTGGGAGGAACTGTTAGTGATACCTGATAGTTACAGTACTCACTCCTCAGTCCATCTTCATTCCAGGTTTGACAGGATCAGACTGAATAACTAGCTTTAGCAGGATCAGGACTTTCAAGGGCTGGAGACAAAGTGTTCTGCACTGTTAGATTACATGACTCTTAACCTTGGCATTTTCTGATCCTGACATCAGAGTCTATACTAACAGCAAGCAATAGAAAAGTAGAAAGAGGGCTGGGGGAGAGAAGTATGAAGCAATAAGTTGTTTGCTTATTCTTTTCTAAATTGCTTAGCTACCATGGAGATAAGCATAGCACAGATACCAAGAGGAACTAATGTTATTCCCGCACATGTCATTCGACAGCACTGTGTACGATTATAAAGCTTTAAAAATAAAATATCTTAGTGATTGAATTTTGGAATTCTGAACCTCAGATCAGTGAACAGTATTGCCTTTCAAGAGAGAAAAAAAAAAAAAAAAAAAAAAGAAAAGAAAAATGAAAAAAACAAAACTTAAAAAGGAAAAGACCAGGGGCTGTGTCTCCATATCTGAGCTTTTGAAATGAAGCTTGGAAAACAGGAATCTTGTCTTTGTGCTGCTATCATAATTTATTTACTTTATGCTCTTTTTTTTTTTTTTTTTTTTTTTTTTTTTCCTGTGTTTTATTTTGTTCCTCTGCAGTAGTCCTTAAGCAGGGAAGCAAAAGGGGGAGGTAGTGTAAAAAGTAATAACACTTTATTTGATATTGGTTTCTTCTTCTTTCCATAGGGAACTCTTCCAGAAGGAGCATATTTACACCTGGCATCTCTGGTCTGGTTTCACAGCTGGGAGGAGTATATGTGGATGTGCAGGCTGCTGTTCTTGGTTGTATTAGCCCCTCTGGAAAGGTTAATGAGAATATACTTATTTTGGAGAAGTATAGCATGCAGAAGTATAGCAAGCTAGAATGACTTCACAAAACCATAGAGCCCTTGTTTCCTCCATGCCCTGTGTTCCTGCAGAAAGACCAGGCTGGAAGGATGACTTACATCAACAGACAATGACGTATGTGACAGGAATAAAACTGGTAGCAAATAAGGAAGGTTGTGTTTGCACCAAAACAACAACACAATTGACTTTTCAGCAGAAGACTTGCATTCTGACAGCAGGAGGGTGGCAGCATGGTTACCGGACATGGGTTGCACCTGTCTTCATCCCAGGCTCCTGAAGGGAATGATGTAACTGCTCCAAAGCAGTTGATTGTCACCAGCAAAGAAATTCAGAAGATGTAATGAGCACTCAGTAACTGGCGTCTTCCATCTTCTCTGTGACACACAAGTGATCAATCTCCAAACATTAATACACACAATTTACATGAGTGAAACCTAGGAAAGAAGGATTGTAAGAGTGGAGAACCAGTTTTGTTTAAAATAAATATCACCTTCCCTACCTATATAGTGCCTGTGTTGATTTTCATTGCCTTAATTTGATATGGTTCCAATTTTGTGAATGTATCACAGTCATATTAAGTATTCAACAGCTTCTAGGCAAGCGCTCTAAAAATTAAGCTATAGTTCCTTTAATTCTCTCATTTAATAACCAATCATTATTCCATTCAAAATATAGCAGGTTGTGATGCTGAGGGGTTTCCAACCCTGAATGCCTTGTATCAAGACTTCCACCAATTTACAGGGTACGATCTGGCAAACTAAAGGAGGGGAAATATGCATGAGGAAAGTGTTGGACTGATGAAGTAGGAAGAGAGGGGTGATACTCTCTCTTCTATTTCTCCTAAACATGCTGCAAAAAGTCTAAAACCATCTTATGTCCTTTGAAGTGTTTGGTGCAGAGAAAGTTGTCTGCTGCCACCAGAAGGATACTTGCTGGTTGCTTGCAGTCCAGATTAACTGCCACTTGAGAAGCTGCCATGTGATTTTATGCTGGTAATGTTCAAAAAGAGCTTTAGATACAGGTAGAGAAACATCATCACTGCAGCGGCATCCCTAATGTCATCCTATGGGTTCTTATATAAGAGAAATTATGGCAGTGCCTTCTCTACTCACTGTGTTCTCCTCCTTCAGCCCCTGTCTATATATTAGGTGAGACCATTTTTTAAAGGTGTTTACAGATTGTAATGTATTGACATATACATTTTGGCACTTTTAGCCACATTTTTTTTGGGGCTTAGGCATCAAGCCAACAGGATTTCTGAGAATCTAAAATTTCAGTCTAGGCACCAGGAGGGATAATTAGACATTTAAAAGCACAACTCTTGTAAATCTTGCCCAACTAAGAAATTATCAATGCCACTTCTCCCTGCACTTTGACTTTATCAGATGGTTATCTAGCTATTCAAAGACCCTATTCCACTTATAAAATACAACAAGAAGAGAGACAAAGGTTATATATTAATATTTAACACAAATATAGTACTACTAACCCTGTAATTCAGCATACAGAAGGAAATTACTTTTAATTTCCTCTTTCTAATGAAATAAAAAAATACTGGCTTCCATGTGTGAATATTAAATCGGTACTTCTCCACATTGGAACACATCTGAGCAGCTTAGAGTTTTCTATTATTTTGTTAGTTATGTCCACAAGAAGAGAAATCAGTGACAAATCATAGAAGCACAGAATGGTTTGGGTTGGAAGCCCCATCCAGCATGGCCTTGAGCACCTCCAGGGAAGGGGCATCCACAGCTTCTCTGGCAACCTGTGCCCATGCCTCACCACCTTCTGAGTGAAGGATTTCCTCCTAACTTCTAATGTAAATCTCCCTTCTCTTAGTTTGAAACAATTCCCCCCTGTCATTATCTGACTGTATGAAAAGTTGCTCTCCATCTTTTTTATAAGCCCCCTTTAGGTACTCAAAGGCTGCAATGAGGGCTCCCTATGTTTTGAAAGGGACTGGCAAGTGATAAAGTCAAAGTCAAAGTCATCCATTGCTCTCCACATGTCCACAAATTCAATCATTTTATCACGGAAGGCAATCAGATTTACCCTCAGTAAACTCAAGCTGACTCTTCCTGATCACAACCTTCTCCTGCATGTACTTAAGAATCTGCTCCAGGGGGCTTTGCTTTTTGACTTTTGGAGAGGTCAAAGTCAGTCTGACTAGTCTGTACTTCCTGATCCTCTCTCTCAGATCCTTATAGTCACTTTTGATACACTTAAGGTCTCCCCTGGCAGTATCATTGGTGTCCATGTGGATAAGCATCAGGGGGTAATAGCCTGAGAGCCTTGGCTGTTTCTCTGCAACATCTTGGACCTAAGCCTCTGATGAGCAATAGATCTTTTGAGACAGCAAGCCAAATGGGCAGATGGGAACTTCTGTCCTCTACAAATGGAAATGTACCACTACTAGCCCATACCACTTCCTCCTCTTGCTAATATGTGGTTCATGCTTGGCCAACTCCAACGCTTTCCCAGATATGGCATTCTGCCTCTTGCCTGGTAGCAGGGCACTGAACCTATTTTGCAACTCTAGACCTGCAGGTGAAGGAGCTGTCCTTATTGTTCCGGAAGTCAGGTTAGGTGAGTCTATTATATCTAATTCCGTAATGATTCTTTCTTTCTTTCTATTTCTTTCTTCCTTTCTTCCACACAAAAGTGAACAAGAGGGGCTGTCACCATCGCCTTATGGGCTGAGAGGGGTCACTGTCTATAGAGACACGGGACATGCTACAGCATGCAGGAGACGAGCATTTGGGAATTGCATATGACTTGTTATGGGATGTGTAGAGGAGAAACCAAGGGTTTTGAGGAAAGAGAAGGCTCAAAATGGTTTGTGGAGGATCAGTGGGGCTGTGTGTGTGTAAATAGGCCGCCGGTCAGTATACATGCCTGGCCTTGCCCTGTGTCCACTGGTTTCTCATTAAACTCCATACATACCTCTTTTCCTGGGTGAGGGGTTTACCTGTTGTTTGCACGTGTCCGTATGGGGTCTGCACACATCACGGGCAGTATGACTTGGTTGGTCATAGGGGCCTGCACATCCACTGTGCAATCCAAGCAAGTGAATGTGTGTGTCAGCGTGCCCTGTTCCAGCTGTCTTCCAAGTAGGCCACAACCCCACTCAAACCAGCGACATGCTTCCAAAATTGTGTCTGTTTGACCAAATGAAGATGTTTACAGTTTATATATTTACATCTGAGCTAACCACTTCAGTCTCCATTCCTAACCAGCCGAGAAATTAATTCACATTAGTTTGCAGCAAATGTCCACAACAGGTCGTTTGTCTGGGCTGGCTGTCTGGAATCCCATTAAGAGGTATCTTAACTTTTCAAATGTTTTCTGTAAGAAGCCCAGACAGCCCAGAGCATGCTCCTGGGCTCCAAACTGGAGGCAAAATACATGTAGTTGTGTTAGACTTGCACAACTACCTTGGAGAATTTATCTGTGCCTTTGCTGTCTGAAAGAGGACTGAGATTACTTGTACACTGTTTGGGAAGATGGTATGGATGAAAATATTCAAGGCTGTGAGGAACTCATATATTACAGGAATGTAATGAATAGCATACCAGAAAATCAGGGAATCACTCTCTAGCCTATAAAATAAGAGTAAGTCTTGTTTAACAATTTGAAGAAGATTGCATCATGATACTGTAATGATTTCTCCTCCTTCTCCTCCTTCCCCTATCTATTCCCCAACCAGAATATAATTCAGTCATAAACTATATCTGCTGTCTAGTCTTGAAGGAGATGAACAGAACTAATCTATAAATCTCTTTGTTGAAACCAGCTTTGTGTTGTTTTGTGGTATATACGTAACTGTTGCCTTCTTCTTCAGCAAAGTCATTGTCTTGAGAATTTATGTGTTTCTACATTGCAAGGCAGGAAAAATATTTTTATTATTATTTTAAGGATGTTAACTAAGTTTTCAAAAAATTGTGCTGTATGATTGCAGCAGAACAGGAGACTGAGCTAAGAGACTCAGTATCTTCATCTTTGTGCTTCAAGATAATGTCATGATTCAGTAAGGAGAAGGAAGCAGAAAATGTAAATGCAAGGAATATTAACAACTTCAAATTTGTCATAACAGAAGTGGAACAGAGGCAGCAGCTGGGAAGATTACGCCTAAAATCATATGATAGAAATCATAAAGTATAAAACTGTCTTCTTCCTATTCAGTTCAGGTTCTTGTTTTCCTGCATCTCTTTCTGTACTGTGGTTGCAAGTTACTATAACTTCCACACTTAAAAAATTCCAAGAAGTCAGCCCCAACTGTGTGACCAATAAAACTGCTTATTCTGTTCAATAATGCAGCTCTAGTGGAGAAGATTTGCATTTCTGGAAAGAACCAGCTCTGCAGTGAATTAATTCTTTTTGAACTGCTGCTGAGAGGAAATGACCTTGCAAAGAAACAACTGACTTGCAGATTTCTTGTCTATGGCTACTTAAGATCTCAGTCATTGCAACTTGTCTGTATTTATTTACTTAACTGACCATACATTGAGCTAATTTACTGTGATTTTACTAAAATTGTAATACATTAATAAGCACAATAAATTCAGGTCAAAATTAAAACACAATCCATGTAATCAGAAGATAAGTTTATCAAACACCATAAAATGCAGCAAAAAAAATGACTTAACCAATAAACCAGAGAAATTGCACTGTGCCAGTCTTCTCTTGGATAACTGCAGATAGATTTCCTTTAGTCCCTATACACAGTGCCTTGCTTGACTTATACAAATAAATACCTGTGCTGCTGTCAACAATGATTGGCTCACTTTCTTCCACTCCTTAAGTCACACTAGGTACAGGATTGAAGCACTAACTTTCCAGAAATTATTAGTTTCTGCATACATAACATAGGCATGATGATCTCAATACCGACTGAAATAGTTTTCAGACAATACTGCTTTTGAATCGATTGACTTTGAAACACCAATTTAACCTTTAGCAAATTTTTACATTCTATGCCATTTCTCTACTTCTATTTATTCCCTTCAACAAGTGGAAGTAGTTAGTCACGGCTTGTAAGAGAAACAACAGGCTCCGTTTTGTCTAAAGGGGGTCCAGGGTCTTTTTACTTTCAAATGCTTCTTTTCAGCTGGTGCTCTGTCAGTAATGTACTGCCTTGCCTTATTTTTAATTATTTTCTACACTGTCTTTTGATACTTTTGCAGGCAATCTCTACAAATCCTGGATTTCAGTTCTAGGACAGCCTTTTAACCTGTGTGTTCCTGCTATGACTTGAGTCTTCCCATTTGCTTTCAGAACACTTAAGACTAGATCACATGGTGGAGCCTGGATGGGAAAACTGTATAAAATCATACAAAGGTTGTTTGAAAGGACGTTTTGAGGTCGCTACTCCAACCTCCTGCTTGAAACAGGACTATTGCTGTGCCACATTAGGTCATCCATACTTTTGTGTAATGAAGTTTTGAAGTTTTCGAAGGAAGAGATTCCAGCTCTTGTCTGGATTACCTGCTTCTTTTCTGCATTACCCTTCTGGTGAACATTTCTTTTCCTAATGTCCAAATTGAGTTTCCAACACTACAAATCAAATCCATCAACTCTTGTTTTATCGTCAGCTGCTGCAAAGAAGAGTGTGGCTCATCAGCTTTGTTACCATCATTTAGATAGCTGTAGGCTGATATTAGATTCTCTCTTCAATTCTTCTTCATGACACTACCAAAGTCCAGCCAATACAGCTTCCCTTGACACATGCTCTATGCCCATGACCATCTTAGCTGATCTCTGTTGGACCCTCTCTGTTTCCTTCATATCCCTCTTGAACTTAGAGGTTCTGCACACAGGTGGGGATTCATCAGTAATATCAAGTACAGGAAGCCAAGGTTAAAAGTTGGAATAATTGACCTTGGAGGTCTTTTCCAACCTGAGTGATTCTATGATTCTACAGTTCTATGATTCTATGATTCTATAACTTCCTTCAGAGTGCTGCGTGTGATACTAATGTGGCTCAGCACATAATTTGCCGTATTCTCAATGAGAACACACAGCTGACATATTCAAACTTCCATTCCCTGTTATCTCCAGGTCCGCTTCAGCAGGACTGCTGTTCATGCAGTCAGTTTCTAGTCTGCACTGGTGCATTCCAATCCCAATTCTGTATTTTGCATTTCTCCTTATTGAACTTAATGTTTCTGTTCTCCCTAATGGTCAGTGTTGAAGTACTACACACTTGTCACAGTCAGCAAAAATCTTCTTTTAAAAAGTTTGCTAACAGCTTGCTGAACATATTCACTTTATTACGCCCTCTTTATGGCATGTGTACAAGCATTCTTCAGCTTTCTGGACATCTATCAATAAATTATTTGAGATGCTAATAGAAATTCATGACTCGTATTGGCTCAGACCTAAATAAACAAGACAACCTTACTTCCAAATTCTGTCAGAAGAGATCCAATGTACAATTGCATCATTACAGTTTGCCTTGAGCTAGCTCAAATCTGTGTTCTTCTCAGATCTGACTTTTCCATAGCTGATTTTATTCATGTGATACACAGTGTCCCTGTTCATCTCAAATGCCAATGGACTGAACAGAAAAAATTGTGATGTACAGCACCTGTATGGATACACTTCCAAAGAACCAACTAAACAGCATCCTTATTGACCCTTGCAGACGGCAGCAGTTTTCTGATCACTACAAAGACTTTCCGTCCTTGGTTAGAAGTGTCTCTTCATGACTCAACTATATTTTAAGCACATTAAATTTACCTTGAGCCCCATCTGCTATTAGGTTAGATGTGTTAGCCACAGAAGTGAACAGGTGCCAGGATCACTGTGGCCAAACTCCACATCAACAGGTGAAGTCTGTGCAGCCTTTTTATCCAATAACACAAAATAAATGGGCAATGTATAGAAGTCAGTAGTTTATGCTTTTTCCAACCACCCTTAAGTTCAATGCTGAATGAAACAGCCTCAGAAAATTTTCTGTAACACCCCTTGTCCTCTTGAAATATCTTACTTTGACAGCTAACCACTGTCATTCTTCCAAAAACTATATACCCACCCTATGACAACCTAGAAATATGTCCTGTTTTGTTCATCGGATTGTCATGTCAGTGTCAAAAGCTTTACTGAAGTTAAGATGCCACATTAACTACACAGTTCATCATAGTGAACAATTATGAAAGTTTTTCTTTAGTAGAGATTTGCCAACCTTCCCTTTCAAAAGTCCAGCAATGGTACAAAAATGCTTGTTTGCAAAAATACTTGTGAGTGCAAGTACATTATCAAACTCTGATTGTAACTGTCTCTTTATTTAATTCCTTGCAAATATTTAGTGCAAGCATAAACGGAAAACAGGTGTTCCCTGCTTCTTAGACATCATTTCCCACTTTACTGATTTCTGTTTTATTTGCTTTATGGTTATTATAATGGCTGCCACCAACCACTCCCACTTCAGTGTGCAGACCATGACTCACATAAGTGCCTAATAAATTACATCAATGGGAAAGCAGATGAGCACATGAAGAGGAGGTGCAAAACTCATTAGTCATGCAGTCTCCTTTTCTGGGGACTGAATTGCCTGACATAAAAGCGTTGTGAATGGCTCGTGCATCTGTCAAGTCCGCCAGATGCCAATCTTACTCTTGCAGTTTTTGTGAAAGCTATTAATCAATATGCATTATTCAGAATTTTAAAACAGGATCTTAATTAAGCAGCCAACTAAAGCAGAAAGAAAAAGGTAACTACCCAATATACAGTGAGTTTTTTCAGACAAAGAGAATGACATGGGTTTTAGCACTCAAAGCCATATTCAGATCACAATCCATTTATTTCTTTCCCATATATTATCTTGCATAATGATGCAGTTAAAGAGAGGTATTCTGGAGCAATAAAGTGAAATGAAGAATCTCTGTGTGCTAAATACTCATTTAGATCAATCTTCATGAAATAAAGTACATAAGTGTACTAGATCAAAATTAGAAAAGGACACAGTATTGCATTGCTGTCCATATTGCTGGGAATAAGCCAATATCTTCATTATAATCCAAATGATTTCAGGGATTTAAGCATATTTAGAGTAATTCACCTAGAGCTGAGACTGTATGAAGTCTCTGTATAGATTTCCAGGATTTTTTTTTCTTGGTTTATTTTCACAGAAAGGACCCAGGCATATTTATAGAGGAGCGCAACACATCAAAAATAAAAAGAGCCTTTTTTTTTTTTTTTTCTAATATCAGCAACTGCAAAGATACTTTCTGTATGAACAAATTTCATTAAACTTGAGAGCTGCAAGGGTTCCAGTCTACCACAGCCATTCTCATAGACCAACCTTTTGGTCAGATCAGACTACCCCTTAGTCTCTGATTCTCTATATTAAAAACCCTAACAAATAAGCAACCAATGCCATTTTTACTTCAAAAAAGTTGCTGATCAGATGACTTAATTTAGTCTTTGCTTATTAGCAAAATTAAGCAAAAATGAAACCTGAAAACAGTATCAACATTAGCAAGTAGCAAAGCAGTTCTGTCCCTTAGCTAGGCAAAAAGAACTTAATGGACCACTTATAACAAACTGAAAAAATAAAAGGATGAACATGAAAGCTTTAAAAGAAGATATGGCCTATAGTGTATGAAAATAGGAAAAGAGGACCCCATGGCAAGGCGTGAAACATAGGGTTTTGCCTGTCCAGAAGACTGCATTATGGTGCTGATTTCAAGCACTCTGAACAGAGCACAATGCAGGTTTTTGATTCTGGGACAAGAGTAAGAAATACAACTTTTTGAGTCAGAACTATTGGTAATCTGTCCAAGCCCTTGCTACATTTATAAGCTAGTATAAACACAACTCCCCTTCTCCCAGCTCTTGTCTGCACCCAGACCAAATGTAAATGTAAACCTGCGGAATCAGGTGTCAGCAGAAGGTGCCTCCTATAGTTTCTAGATTTTTCTAGAGTACCAATTTATCCAGCTATCAGGCTTTACTTCACAGCTGAATTAGTTTGCAGCTAACGTGGCCATATCAGCATTTCTTGGCAGTACTGCAGACATACCTAAAAGGACAAAGTTATATGAGTCTGCTTTTAAGTGTGTGTTGTTTTCCAGATTTGTGCAGGAAGCTCTAAGTAGCTTAAAAGGACAACAACACCTATGCAGAACAAAAAAGGAAATAGTCTTTTATTTCCTGGTATCTTTTGATTCTCCACAAGTTTCAAGTAATTTCATTTTTGTTTCTTGTGGGCTAATGCACTTTTAAGTTTGTTCTGTAAATCAAGAATAGAATGTGGGTAGAAAGTTTTGCAGATCAAGATTCCCCTGTATAAACCATTTTTTTCTTGCACTTGTTCTATTATTATTTTATTGAGCACAGTAGCGCAATTTATCTAAAAATTCATCATTTGTTACTCCTCATTGTAAGAAATTTCATATAAGAAAATTCAGTGGCTGAATTGCACACAGCTGATTATATCAGTAAGAATACTCAGGAGAAATGCAGCAGTAAAATCGAGTGCTGTCCAAATTAGTCTTACCATCATAAAAAAAAAAGAAAAAAAAAAAAAAGAAAAAAAAACTGTTCATGAGCTAGGGACTTCCTTAGTAATGATCAGTGAAGTATAAGGGACTGCCTTTGGTGGACTGATATATTGACTTCTTTGTACTCCAGAACAATTAATAATATGCAGATTTACAACTCCCATTGTTAAGAGCTTAAAATGTGAAGTAAATAGATATGTCTTGGGAGGTTGGTCTTCTTGCTGTGAAAATGTTCCTATCATGTTCTATTTACAGCCCTTTTAGGAAAAATACTGTTCATCTTAGTAACTGGAACATGGAAGGAATTGACAATGATTAAAGTAGGTTGCAGAAGGAGTTTGCTGCTATGAATGGATAAATCTCTGTCTTCAGCATATTAAACAACTTGAAATCTTGATGAATACATGCAGTTTGGAGAGTTCAAATTTGTTCCCATGTATAGGAGCTGAGGTCAACTACCTGTGTTGCATAAGGAGGAGTGTCACCAGCAGGTGGAGGGAGGTGATCCTTCACCTCTCCTTAGCACTGGTGAGGCCACACCTGGAGTGCGGGGTCCAGGTCTGAGCTTCCCAGAACAAGAGAGACATGGACATACTGGAGAGAGTCCAGCAAATGGTCATGAAAATGGTCTGGAGCATCTCTTCTATGAGAAAAGGCTGAGAGAGATGGTTGAAGGGGAATGATATTTATCCCAGTAAAATGGTCATTTCCAGAATACCTAGAAATGGTCTTGCAATGGCTGACATATAGAGAGAAGTAGCAGAGTAAATGCTTAAATGCATGTGAGAAGTCAGGCTCTGTTTACAACAAAAGTGAAAAAAAGCCTCAAAAAATGCCTTGCATAAAAGGCAAGCATGGGGTTCCTCAAATATATTAAAAACATCAAAAACTGATTCTTAGATTTGCCTGAGACTGATAATGGTCATGCAGAAAACGAAATACCATCTTTTTTGGGTGAGTGGAGATCTTCATGAGATGTCTGCAGTTCCTTTCAAGACAATGAATGAGTAAAGAACAGAGAGTAAACTCAGTGACAAAAATATTTTTAAGAACTTATTGCCATTATATCCCCAAACCCCATCCCAAAACTATTTGGTGAAACCAAACTAATAGTTAGGTTTCACCAAACTATCTGGTGAAACTACTGTTGGTGAAACCAGAGAAGCATGTTCACACATGAACTGAGAATGCTCTTGGCATCCTGGAAGACATCTGCAGAAGGGAACTCCTCATGCCTCCTTGGATTGGTGTAAGGGGTTTGTCCTGCTCCTGGATCGATGGGCCAGGATCAGTTTGCTGGCTCAGAGATCACCAGGCAGACAGTGACTCGCACCCATGCAGCTGCAGCCTTTTAACCTACTGACCAGAATCACAGAACCACAGAATGGCTTGGGTTGGAAGGGACCTTAAAGATCACCCAGTTCCAGCCCCCTGCCATGGGCAGGGACACCTCCCACCAGACCAGGTTGCCCAAAGCCCCATCCAGCCTGGCCTTGAACATCTCCAGGGATGGGAATAATGTACACACTCAAGCTGTTTGTGCAGCCTGCGGCCCATGGGACGAGTCAACCTCCCAGCCATGACCAAGTGCTGGGAAACAGTGGAAAACAACAGTGGGAAACAACACGCTACCAGTTGAGGAACATGAGTGACTGGGGACCAGCACTTGGGCCTGTGCCCTGCTGTTTTTTGATTTTCTGGCACAGGCTGAGCCACAGATGAAGGAGACCATTATATATTGCCAGCAAGGGCAATTGCTATGTCTACATCTGCAAATTAAACAGCGCCCATGCGTGCAATTAAGCACTGGCCCGTGGTCGTCTGTGCCTCTAAACCATGGTCCCTGGCATGGCCTAGCAGCCACACTTCACTTCTCCCCTGAGGCTGCAGCCTGGGAGCAGCAGGCCAGCCCTCTCCCCCAGGGCACCTATTTGCGTGTAAAAACCTCTCCTCTGAACAATGCCTAGCAGGCCCTTCATCAAGCATACACAAAAGTACAACCCTTGCCCTTGGGAGTGTTTAATGTCAGGGAAAGCAGACCGTGGCAGGCAGTATGGCTTCTTTCTGGCTGACTACCTGCTTTGTGGGTACTTCTGTTGTCTTGGGAAGGCTGAAGGTTGGTAGCAGGAAGGTGGGCTGACAGGCTATCTGCCTTGCCACAGCTCCATTTCAGGTGGAGCCCTGTTGGGAAAAGGGCTGCTAGCACCTCCCTTTAACTGAGATAGAAAATATTCTGGGGCTAAGACCACGGTGTGTAGAGCCACGGGGTCACAGGAACCGTCTTGCAGATCAGGTTTTTGTAGGGATGTGGAGTCATAGTGCAGTGTTTGCACAAGCTGTATCTTCTGCCATAACTTTGCTAGGACAATCAGCAGGGGGAATGAATGTTCTGTACAAAAGCTGATTACAGTGGTTCTGTATAATCTCACCTTAAGAGCTGAATTTTCACTGTCAGCAAAATTATTTTATGCCAGTTCGTGTTCTATAAGGTCTAACTTTAAAGATAGGAAGGCCTTTAGATATTTTTGTAGGTGTATTTTAGGAAAGATGCATAGAGATCTAGCCCAAGGTTCTAACCAATGTTGATGGCCCATCATCAGGACAAATATATATAAATAACAAGAGTTTAGAGGCCAGGACACATAAAGAACACCAGACTTGCAGCCAAGGAGAAGGCTAGTGCTCTCTGAAAGGCAGAGTATCAGCACATTTTGGAGAGAATGACACATAGGGAGGGCCAGCCAAAATATGGAAGGCCAAAAAAAAAGTAAAACAAACTGTAAAGCACTGTGAAAGACAAGCATTTATTACAGCAACAGGTGTAAGCAATAGTATGGTAGAGTAAAATTGTTTTTCCATTTTTGAAGAGGATGAAGTGGAAAAATGTAACAAGATAAAAATGTAAGAAGAATAGTTCAGAGGAACACCATAGTTTAAGATCGTAAATGGTATTCCATTGATAAGTTTATAAAATATTTCCAGATAATTGTAGTGGTCCCAGCTTCCTATTTTGCTCTCTGAGTGTGAGCTCTTCACCAACAAAGTGATATGAGGGAGAAAAAAATTAAAACTTGTTTGGAAGGCTGTACCCAAGTTAATTCTGATACTAAATTTGAAGAATAATATGACTTTAGTGATGTCTCTCTCTCTTTTTTTTTTCCTTTTTTTTTTCTTTTTCTTTTTTTTCCCCCCCACAGGTGTTTTCATCTCAGAATTTCAAACCACTATTGTGTTCAGCATCACACCAGCTAGGTGGATATGTTTTCTCAGTTTAGTTGTCATTTATTGTACACAAAGGAAAACTTCAACTGTATCTGCAACACTGAATAGGAATTATCATTATAAGCTGATAAAACGTTGGAGATAAAAATAAATAAAAATCACAATACTAGCTAACCTGCTTGGATACACCGAAGTCCAGAATCCCTGACTCTTTTTCACTCTTTGCAGAAAGTCTGAGATCTTTACAGTGTGCTTGGAAGCCAAGAGGTTCAGGCTTAGGTTGCTGAAACAAGAAAGAATGTCCTTACAATCCACTGAAATGCAGGTACTGCCTATATGGAGGCTCAGGGTTAACCAAAATGTCAACTGCTGTTTCTCATGTATGTAGATGGACCTTGCTGTCCAACCACTGCTGTTCCTGTTTTGTTGTTGGTTTCTTTGAGAATTCAACTGTCTTCCAGGTTTGCTTCAGTCATTACTCCCCAGACACAAATCAGGATGAAAAACACTTATCTTTCCTTTCCAGCTTGTGGCTTCCTGTCGCCAGTCAAGAAAGAGCATGTGAGATATGGAATCCTACCAGAAGTTCCAAAGAGCAGATTGCAAGATTCTTGATTGTGGACTTCCTGTGCTTAATTGCAGCACACAGGCAAGTAATCTATAAATGGATGAAAAGGAAGGTGAAGGCTGCTCACATACTGAAGAACAGTAGTTTCTGACGTACAGAAGCAGCCCAGTAGCTTCCAGTGGTCAGCTGAAAGGAGTCTCTGAAGGTAGACAAGAAATATAGCTTTCATTTGGAATTTACATACAGCCTAATTTTCAGGTTCTAACATTTGAACAATCTGTTTCAAAATTGTGAAGAAAATGATGGTTAATTTCCAGAAAAGATTTATTATGGAGGTAAAATGAAGCTCTGAGAGATTAATAGCTTGTGACACATTCAGGTTATTGCAGTGATAAGACTCAAATAAATCAACAGCACTGTGTTTTGATAAGCTGAAACCGAGCTGCTTGAATATGTTTAACAGTGGACCCATCTCAAACTCCTTGTTTATTAAACCTTGTCCTTGGGATAATGCCAGCATTGACTGGGTCACATTTGCTGATATCATTTGCTGCCAGAATGAGCCTGGGGAGACTCATGGGCAATATGTTTAGTCAGCAGTGCTCCCTGATGGTGAAGAAGACCAAAGAATATTGAAGCTGAGTAAGTAAGAGTGTAGCCAGCAGGTGGACACAAGTGGTTTCCCCTCTGTATTCAACTCTGCTGAAATTGCATCTAGAGAAGTGTTCAGTTTTGTGATTCTGCTATGGAAAACACCTTGGTATACTGGAGCCATTTCAGCAAAGGTTGACCAGGATGGCCATGCAAGGAGCAGCTGAGCAAACTACTTTGTGCAGTCTTTAGAGGGGAAGTATAACAGATATCTTGTAGCTTTTTTCAACTACTGAAGCGATGTTTAGAAACAATGGAGCCAGATGCTTCTAGAGGTATAAGGTGACAGGATAATAGCTGATGAACAGAAGTTGCAACACGTGAAATTCTAATTAATTGTAAGAAAACAAACAAACAAACAAACAAACAAAAAACACCCTACAATTAATTCACTGAATTTCAAAACACAGAAACTCAGCTAGTCAAGACCCTGAATGATGTGATCTAAATTGACCCTGCTTTGAGGAGGAGTTTGGTCCAGGTGATCCTCATGGACCCCTTCCAATATATACAATTCTACCAACTGATCAGATTGCTAACTGGTGCCTGAGAAAAAAATACCATCCTTCCTCACCTTACATGAAGGCAGACTTTTTAGAAACCATTTTTTTTAAGTGGTAGGTTAAACTCTTCAGCGATATGGCTATATAAAAGAATGAAATCACATTGAATGCTCCTGAATTCTATGTAGATCATGTACAGATATTATAAGTGGATAAATATTATTCTGGAAAGGTAACACTCTAAGACAGTGTGATGTGGCATACTTCCCTGTTTATAGATGGTGTTTAAGCCCTGGATGTATTTGCAGTTATTTTTGGCCAACTAAGTTTTAAATATATAGGCAAAATTGTGTTTAACCTGCTTTTGAATATATTTTTTAATGTAAGTTATTTCAGTAAGTCTGGATTGTGATAGCTCTGAAAATTCTCTTTTGGATTTCATAATACACAGAAACCTAATCTTCGATTTAGCCTCAAGCTCAGAAACAACAATGTGCACATTTTTATTGTGATTGTTCTTCCATAATTTATAATGAATGTAATTGGACTGAGACTCTCATAATAATGTGAACAGATGTCTTGACTTGTAATATGTTGTTCTATATTAGATATTATTTTTATTACCATTGAAATTGGCCTTTATTTTCTATCCCCTTCCCTTGAACTCTGAAGCAGTTTAGAAATCCAGGATAAAACAGATATAGATGGGAAGCAGAAAAATTGTGAATTTCAAAAAAAGCCCTAACTTTATGAATAAAGCACTTTGCATTGATGAATGAAGCTCTCTCTTGAATATTTCTTGGACATTCCTATTACAAATTCAATGGTTCATTGCAAGATAAAACAACCCAAAACAAACAAACAAACAAACAAACAAAAAACAACAAACCAAACCAAAACAAACAAACAAAAACAAAAACAAAAACAAAAACAAAAACAAAAAAAACAACAACAAAAAAAAACAACAAGGGTTAACATTGTCGACTGAGTATTTTCCATCAATAATTTTTGTAATGACAAAAAATCAATTGTCTGTCATAGAAGCTTTAGAGGAAACAATTAGATCAATAGTCATGTACAATTTTTAGTAAGAACTGAACACTAAATACAGCTTAATTAATTCAGTATTAGTAGTATCAAGGAGGGGAATACCTTAGTCTATTATAGGTGGTGTTGGCTAGATTAGTTGGTGGTAGATTAGGAAATAAATAAATAATAATTAAACTCTTCCATAAAACAGGTCCACAGATGTATTCTGTATGAGGTTGTCACAAAGGTAACACTGTGTCTGTGCTCAGCTGAACACCCAGTGGTTGTCAATAGCACTGCCCAGAACCGAACCACTCTTCATGACTATGGGACACCACTGTGCATTATTCCAATGGGTTCGTTTAATTCCTCTGGCATAAAATACATCGTGTGAGAGTGGAATTACTGACACTTAGTGAGCTGCTGCCAGAAGGAAAGTAGTAAAACCATTATTAGGTTTTTCATAGGGAAACCCTTGGGGTATTGTTTTCAGAGAGATAAGAAGTTCAATTTAATTACTGAAATAATTTGTCCGAAATGTTTTATTATCTGTAGCACAGCAGAACAGGGTAAATACTTATCTCCTGCTGTGGCAGCTCAGTGAATCAGAACGGTCAATCTCCCTGCTCTCCACCGATGAATACACCATCAGTCCCCGAAGTTGTCATCACAAATCAAAATCGAAGAGAACGGGGTAATTTGGAAAGATATTGAGAGAGCTAGATGAACAGCCCTGTGGGCAAGACACCAGGACCACTGAAAAGAAAAGAAGGAATCGAGGTTGGCCCTGAGAGAGCACACTCAGCATTCATGCAGGGTGCTACCAGGAGAGCTGTGGACAGGCACAGCTCTTCTATTGAGCAATGCACCCTGCCCCTCCTCACTTTACCTATCAAAATACTAGCGCTCCTTGTTTAGTGGCTGGTAGGTTTAACACATATGTGATTCACGCAGATGTTCTGTAAATGTGCTTTCTATCTGTGAAAAATTTCTCTTTGAACCATTAGTGTTACAATTTAGTGGGGACAAGGAAGAAACGTCTTTAGTAATGTTGCCCATGAATTGGCAGAAGCACTCATCAATACTCATTACAACCTCTATAAATAATATTAAAATATTGCAAACTCAAGAGAATGCATGACTTTCAGGACAAGAATGTTTTCTGCTCCTCTCTCCCTTCTCCAGCTTTATTTTTTTGACTTTATTTTCCTTCTGCATTCATCTCCTATTCCTAATGCTAGTCTGTTATTTTATTTTATTATTATTATTTTTTTAATTTCTTCTTTCTCCCTTCAGGCTTTTTTTAATTTTATTTTTTATTTTGCACTTTTTCCCTTTTGGGAGGCTGGGGGAGGATGGTACTTGGTGTTATAAATAAGGGAAGAAGCCAGTAAGGGTAAGGACAGTGGCACATAGCAGGTGCTTGAAGAATAGTGTTATAGCCTGGCAACAAATTAATTTCGTACTAAAAAAATCTTTTAAAGAATGCTACCTAACTAGCTGAATGGCACAAAAAAAAAAAAAAAAAAAAAAAAAAAAAGTTGCCACTGCAGATTTTTTTTCCATGAGCTCCACCAGAAGTGGTGCTGAGCAGGTAAGCACCTGTTCAGTGAAATACATAAAATATACAAAAGAAAATGGGATTGCTTTAGGTATTCTGCCTCTCATCTGCTACAGTGTCAGCTGTAATGCACCCCCATGAATCACTGTATCCTATAAATTGTTCTTATCAGTCTTATCACTATATGTAATTTTTGGACTTGTATATTATGTACATTTAGATGTATTCTTAGGATAATTTTATCAGCACACAATGCTCTCACAGCAATAAGTCTGGCCATCTAACCTTTCATTTCTATATTGATGTATAACAACATCAACATTTGCTGTGGACTGTCAGGACTGCAAACAACATCCTGTACTGCATGAGATCTTTAGCAGGATCTTTGCTTGGTCATGCTGGCAAGCTATAAACAAAGCCTGCTTCAAGAAGCTCAGTAAACAGAGTGCTGTGAAGTTCAAAAGGAAAAGCAGAAATATTGTCAACTCCAGTACCTCTCTTGGGGTCACAGCATTTTGGGCTGGAGCGGATGTCAGTTTTGTGTGGAAAAAATACAGTCTTTTCACAAAGCATTTCACTGGCTATTACTTTATTCATGGGATAAAGCCCAACCAAACTTTAAGGCATATATCCCAATCTCCATGAGATATGAAAGAGCTTGGGAGAGTGAAAAAATGGTGAGAACTAATGAGTGGGTTAGGAATCTGTCATAGCTGTGCAGCAAGAGTGGTTTGCAGTGGAAGGCAATACCACAAGTAAAGCTGCTTAAGTGGTAGTCTCTTGATTCCTAAAATACACATGCTGAATCAAATGGCGAATATATTCTAAAGAAATACAAATGACAACTGTTTATATGCTTTATTTTCAAAATAGATAAAAGCAATTAATTTTAAAAATACATTTGAATTACATTTTATATTGCTACATTTTGTTTCTTACCACTTGCTTGCATTGGCATTTACCAGGGTGCTAAGAGTCTGAAAAGTAAAGAGTCTAAAAAGTAAAAACTGCCTTCGTGATGGCAAAGTTCTTTGCCTGAAGAGCCAAAAGAAGGAGCCTTTGTGCAGTCTTCCCCTGCTTATGGGGATGGTGTAGAGCAGAGTATGGAGGTAAACTCTTCTCAGAGCGCAATCAGAAAGGTAATCAATCACAAATTGCAACAGGGGAGGTTTTGCTGGACGTAGGGAAGAAATTCTTCACAGGAAGTCCAGCCAAGCCTGGGATGAGATTGTCCAGAGAGGTATTGCTGTCTTCATCCCTGGACATTTTCCAGTCTCACTGGCACAAGCTGAACAATCCAATGTAGCTTTGAAGTCAGCCCTGCTTGGAGATCCCTTCCAATCCAACGCTTTGTGAAACCCTGTGCAACACAACTTCATACAATAGCAAGGAGAGAGTGTTAAATTGACTTTGCAAAGTTATCTTCTCCTTTCAGCACTGCAAAGTCTGAAAGAGACTAGGGAAGAATAATAAATGGGAAAGTGTGCAATGTGATGTGCTGAATTTTATTTGGTGCATGAAGAGGTACTACATTGCACACCAAAAAAAAAAAAAAAAAGAATAGTCCTTCTTTAAATGATTCTTATGCAGCACAATACTCTATGTGCTATTTAGCCTGGCTATTCTTGTTACTGGGTATTGATATGCTGGAGAGATTTGAAGGTGGAGAAGTTAAAATGATATAACTTCTGAAAAGATATATAGCAAAATCAAAAAATAACAGCCCTTACGTCTCATTTAAGTGCCATGGCTTTATTCTACAACCAGTTAAAACACATTAGCATGACATAAAGAGAAGCAATAACAAGGATGAGGAAGATGTAAATAAAATAAAAGAAGTGAAATTCAGATTGCAATGCCAAAACCATTTCTAATAGTGAGATGTAGTGAGAGGGAGAATAAGAATCCCATGGGCTAACATATTTAGCTGTAAGTCTGACAGAATTTGAATAACTATACAAATAGAGATGTTTTGTTTTGTTTTGTTTTGTTGGAAGGAGTATGGAGTGATTTAACTCCTTTCCAGCACTAGATTCAATTAACCAAATTAATTTTTAGTGTAGTCCATTCAAGCAGTGGACTGCATAATACTCAATATCCCATCTTTTAATTTTTATTATTATTATTATTATTTTTTTTTTTTTACAGGATTCTGTGCATAATCCTCTGTTTCTTCAAAAATAACATAATTACTTTTTTGGAAGTAAAAATTCCTGAACTTAGTAACACAAATCATTTTTTTTCAAGGCGTGTGGGTAATAGTTTGTTTATTTTTAACATTCAGGGTGACGCTGTATTAGATGAAGCTATACTATTTTTATTCTTTCATCAACTTGAAAGTTTTTATCTCCTTGTCCGTAGACCAAAGTTTTTAACCTCTGACCAGCTAACCTAAACTTTAATATGCATTCAGCATTTCTCAGTATCCAAGCATATGGTAAGTTCTTACATTTTTTGATGGTCTGCCTCATTATATAAGCAGATGGAAAATACTGAATGCTTTTAAGAATTATCTACAATTCTAACCTATGCTATATATTGCTAAAGTCAGAGTGCATGCTATCTTGACTTCCTGTTATCCTGTGGGAATAAACAAAACTGTGCTTTTACCATGCATACAGAATTTACTTCTTATTTATTTCAAATGTTTTGGTCTTTTCTGACTCCCCAAGTGTCTCTGCTGCCTTAACAGAGTGATTGCATTATTCTGTCCATCTTTTGCTCTTTGAAAATGCAAATTAAATACTAACAAGCTTTAAAGAAAAAAAGGTTGAGCAATTCCCTTTTTGACATACTGACTACAATAAAAACAAGCAAGGACACAATTACTTCAGAAATATGTCCTGACAAGAATGTTAAGTAATGCAGCCTTATGGTATTAATGATGTTCCAAGTGCATGTGCACCTATTCACGTGTGATACGAATTGCCGCAGGTATACGTTAGAAGTCTGCTTAAGAGCATTTTACGGAATGGAAATTCAAACGCTGATATGGGTGGAAATTCATATTATGGCCATAATCTAATTCAGCTGATTAGGATATTGCTTTAGCTGTAATAGCATTAATATCCTGTGCCACTATTAAATTAACACAAAAAGCAAGCTAAATGAAAACATAATGTAATTAACATCAGCATAGTTGAGAACCAGTTCCCATTGCTGAATTATCCAGATCAGCTGTACTCCATTGATTATAACCATTAATCACAGTCTGACATATTTTTATTTTGTTATCTCAGAACTATGTTCTTTTAATCTTGTGATTTTTTATTCTGCATTTTTTTTTCCTGCTAGCTTATCTGCAGTGTTCCTATCTTAAATTTTAGAGCAATTTTACATTTACATTTTACATGAACAGTTGGGTTCATGGTACAATTTTTTGATATTCCTTATGGCAAGTTGAACACAATACAGAAATAATAAAATGGTAATACGTAGTTTTTCTACTGTTGAGTCATTTTTTTCTATGTCTTTTCTGTATCCTGATCCCTTACTATGTCTGCTGATTCTTTGTCTGCCTTCCATCTCCTGAAGCATTCAAAAAGGAGTTATTGCTAGTTTTGATGTCTTTTAAAAATGAATACTCATACACTGTTTGGACAATCTTAGGATGCTTTTGCATTTAATCTGCTAGCATTGAATGTCCTTCCTATTTTCCTCATTTGTAAAAGATCATAGTTGCTCCTTGCTCTTGCTTGTCTCCTCTACACTACTGTTCAGCCATGCTAGCTTCTTCCTGGCCTTTCTGAAGTTCCTTCCGGTGTGCATGAACTGAACTTCCAGTGTGATGTTCAGGATGCTCACCATACTGTCTGCAATGATGGTTAATTTAATTGATAGCCTTTAAAAAAAACACAACACAGTTTCAAAGAGGGATTTATGTTGGAAGTTCATACAGTACAGTCACTTGCTTCAAGCAGAGCTAGCTACAAACCTAGGTCAGGTTGGCCAAGCCTTTGTGCAAGACAATTTTAAAAATCTCCAAGGGTGGTGATCCCATAATGTCTCTGGGCTTTGCTTAAACTTTTTTAGCAAATATTTCTTTCCTTATAACTAATCAAATTTTTTCCTGCTACTCCTTGCAGCTGTTGTCACCTGTCCTTTTGCAGCACTGAGGAGTTCTCTTCTCATGATGACATGCCTCTTAATGCTGAATGGATGCACTGCATTCCCTTGTTGCTCCCACACTCTACACATGTATGATCACTGTTGCAGGATGACTCTTCTTCAGTAATATTCTGAATCAGGTCCTCATGCACTGCTCAGAACTAGGCCAACAGCTGTTGATGGTAGCTAAGTGTTAGTCATAGTCCATGGCATTTAAATAGACTATATGGTGTGTTGTTTCCTGAGGATGCTGATGGCCCTTGGGGCGGAACTAGGTAAAGTGTCTAGTCAAAACATATTGTAACACAGTAGTCCCCCTCCTTACTAAGACAAGTATATAGCTCTTATTGAAAATACTTTCACAGAAAAAGTGATAACAGAGGGGGGGAGAAAAGTTGCTTTTGACGATTTTTTTTTTTTTTTTTTTTTACAAATGCAAATGTATTGCTGTATGGCAAAACATGGTGCCAAAAGTATCTCAAGACAAGGACAACAGACGATATTTTAAATATCCAGAAATAAATAGGCTGGATCAATATACTGTAACAGATTGTTTTGCTCATTAGAAGGTAAAAATAAAAAGGAAACTTGTCAATCTACCAAAAATCTAGCCTTTCAATAAGGTTATAATTGGAACACACTGTCAAAAACAACTTTGAAATTAAATTCATAGCAGCTGGTACTCAATACACTTCATGACAGGTCATCAAAGATAAAAATTTATCTCTACATGTTACTTCTTTCATCTCTGTCAGGTATTTCAATATGTCCAGGCTTTTTAAAGCCATATTAACTCTTTCAGGTTAGAATAACACACACATTGTGTCTTTGTCTTAATTGGAGTCTTTTCCTTTGCAGGAAAAACAGAAAAATCCTTCATTAAGAGGATACTCTTAATACTTCACTCTAACATTTGCTGTTGTGAGTCATAAGCCTCTCCTAAACCAGCCTGCATAGCCTTGACTAGTCCTTAGCTGTGTTGTAGCTTTTTACTAATAAATTCTCTCTTTAGTAATAGATGATTTGCTTCCTTTGCTATAAATAATATGCAATATTTAGCAGTATTTTATACCAATCAACAGATTGTGGACACCATCTTACATGTGCATGTTTCTTAAAAAAAAATAAATCACAAACATGCAAATCTAGAAACATTCAGAAAGACTGAGGATAATATTAACAATTTGATCTGGTAAAGATCCCTGCAAATTCTGCTCTGCAGCTCACTGATAAAAAGAGGTATCACCTCCTGCATAAAACCCTTATTCTAAAGGAACAACAAATGATTGTTACTTTTCCATGTGGAAAAGTCTCTTTTGATGCTTCCTACCACACCATAAACCCAAAATAATCATATGAGATTCCTCATTTGAGATACTCTACAATTTCATACGAAATCTTGTCCAAACGGTGTGTTCATCTGCACTATACTGAAGTAGCAGTGTTGATTTTAAAGAAGAGAGTGGCCTCTCAAAATGACTACTCACCACCAGACCACCACTAGAGCTTGCAAAGCTGAAACTAGAGGGTAAAGAAATCCTGCCATGGCTACCATGGAGGGGTTATCATATGCTCCACTCTTCTATCATCAGTGTGTTTGAATAATTAAAATTTGCCTGCTACCTATTTGATATGCTTTTCTTATCCACAGTCTTGTGTTTTGTATACCCCTCTCTACTTTGTGCTCCACCATCTGTATTTATCTTTTTTGGCCTTGACATATATCTATCCATTTCATCACTGCACTATCTCTTCCCATGGAGTGGCTACTCCTGTGCAGTGTCACCCCCTACTGTGAGAAAAAGGGGGTTTAGCACCCACTTTGCAACTGCTCTCCATGAAACACATTATAGAAGGAAAAAATGCAGAATGAATTATCTGACAGTGCTTGCTTCGTGGGAAAGGCCAGTGAAATGGGTCTATAAGTAGGTTCATATGGGAGGGCATAATCTCAAAGGATTACTGCAAACTTGCAGCCCTTCAGAAAACTGAAGTCCTTATTAGTGAACTTGGGTCTCACCTTTCTGTCTCTTTTAATGAGCAAACCAGCAAAACCACAGTGCTTTCGGAGGTTTGAGGTCAATACAACAGATGTCATGTTGCAAAATCACCACTCAGATGGTTTAACACACTAGTTTCACTTATAAAAGATCCTAAATCAATTTATTATAATTAGGATTTTAATTAATGGAAATTTATTTTTCAAAATACAGAATACTCAAGAGCTAAGCATGCCTCTTGCCTTTATCCTACTGTGTTTTAAAATAAGACTACTACACTACATGATTCATCTAGTAGCTAGTTAACATTGTATGTGAAGTTCTGTTTCATTGGTATTGAAAGTAAAATATACTTTTCAGTGAACAAGCACAACATTTAATTGTTGTTAGTTTCATTTTATAAAATACATATGCCAAAGAGTAAGAAATCCTCTTCATAAATCCCTTTTCAGCATTTTGTGGACTGACTTAGAATTACAAAATTAAAAACAGAACTGTATTCTTTTGACCTAAAATCTCTGACCTGTGAGATAAAGTGACATTGTTTCTGCTTGAGGACTGGTTCAGCTAATTGCTGAGTGATAGCTGTGACACAGCTGGTACATGGTTTTGTTCCCAAGGTAACTCTCCAATAAGAAGAGATTCAGAATCAATCATTTGTTTTATAGGGATACAGCAGGTGTTATGTGCTGCACATGGGGAAAATAGACATTTTTACTGAGAGGGTCAGCTTTTTATTTAAATATCCTTTCATTCTCCTTTGTGATGCAGAAAGAACATTGTCAGTATTATAGCTGAAAGGAACATAATGGTTTCAATATGAAGGAGACTCAGGAATTTCTCCTTTGCTTAACAGGAGTTCCCTGGCATTCACACAAACCTAAAAACCTGTAATAAAACTGCAATGAAATATCACTTTATTCTCTCACCTTCAATAAAATCATACAGCCTTTCCCCAGATCTCCACACTGATGAGCACTGGATCACAGTAAGAGGCAATAAGCTACTTTATACTTACAACATGCGGCAGAGACCACCTTGTTAAATATGAACACTAGGCAGTTAGGACAGACTCCATCTTCCAGTGAAGTATACTGGATTTCAATGCTTCTAGTCCAGGAAGCTGGATTGCCCTCACAGTGCTGGAATTTTTGCTGGAGAAAGCAAAAGCTTCTACACAAACTACATATTCCTTTTTGTTCTTGAGAGGACACCTAAGAATAGGAGATATTATTTGTTTCTCTTACATAGATATATAAAATCTTTTATTTCACATGTGAACAAGAAATCCTTTTAAGCACAAACCCTAGTTTCAGATTATCATATATCTGAATAAAAAAAGAGATAATATCTTCATTGCATGAATCTATTGGTAAACCAGAAAAACTCATCAGGGATGTAGTCTTTGAGTTATGGCTCACTTCACAGCTGTGCAAAGCACTCCTTGATTTCCATAAGGTTTTACTTACAGGCAATACAACATCTCATCCCCCTTCCCCCATTTGGTTTACTATTTCTAAGGAAAAATGGAAAAATCTGGAGACAGAAGAGTTTTGAAAAAAGAAAAAAAAAAGCTGCATGAAGAGTTACTCTTTAAATTATTTTCTACATGTTTGTAAGAACATAGCAAAAAGTGTCTTCATTTATATTAAATCAGGATTTTATAGCTCAAAGCTGCGAAGAAAATCTGCGAATCAATTTCATGATATTGACTTCTCTCTTAAAGCTAGTTCCTATTTAATCTAACCACAAACAGATTTAGTATAAATTCATATGAGACAGAGATGATCATGTCAGATTCATTTAAAGGTATGGGAAATCCCTTCCAGATTTATCACCGTTTGACAAGTCCAAAGAGTAATGATGATTTCTGGATGTTCTACAACTGTCTAATACTCCTTATCATTCCAATTACTTTCTTGACATTACTTTTTCTCTTCAAGGGAATGCCTTGGTTTCTTAAAGGCTCCTGTAAAGGAGCGTGTGGTGGGTAAGCCTTGGCTAGCAGCCAAACTCCCACCCAGACGCTCCCTCCCTCCCTCCCTCCCCACATAGTGGAGCTGAGGTGAAAATACGAAAAACGGGAATGAGAAAGCTCATGAGCGGGTATCAGGACAGAGAGGTCACTTGCCAGTTACCTTTGCACGCAAAACAGACTTAACTTGGGGGAAAATTAGCTTAAATTCTGGTCAATTAAAATAAATATTTAATTACTGGTCTAGTAATGGAAAATAAAAAGAAAAACCTTAAAACAGCCCATTTCCTCCCCCCTTTCCCAGGCTCATCTTCTTCATACCTGGCTGCTCTACATCCTCTCCTCCCAAAGTGGTGCAGGGTGATGGGTCACGGGGCTGGGGCCAGTCTGTAACAGCCCCCCTCTGCCACTTCTTGCTCCTTGCTCTGGGCCTTGCTCCTGTGGGGGCTCTCCATGGGCCGCAGCCTCCTCCAGGCCACATCCACCTGCTCCACCGGGGGCTCCTCCACCCACGGGGGGGCTGCAGCGTGGAGATCTGCTCCATGTGGGACCCATGGGCTGCAGGGGGACAGCCTGCTCCACCAGGGGCCTCTCCACAAGCCACAGGGGAAATGCTGCTGCCTCCTGCCCTCCTGCTGCACTGACCTCGGGGGCTTAAGGGCTGCTTCTCACTCCTCTCTCTAATAGACTGCTCTGCAGCATTTCTGCCCTTTTTTCACTATGTTTTCTCAGAGGTGCCCCACACGTTGTGGACAGCCTCAGCTTTGGGTGGTGGTGGGTCTACTGGAGCCTCACTCCATGAGGCTCTCCTCATGGAGTCCACCCCTGCTGCCCCACAACTTGTCACCTACCTACAACGCAGAGGTCTGGCCTCAGATGTTCATCTTTACCAGACAGTCAAATCTCATCAGGGCAGGAATCCTAAAGCAGAAGAAGAGGAAATGTTTTATTACCCCAAGTCAGGTGTGGCAGCAGCCAGGTGAGAGACAAAGGCATGAGCAGAGCAGCACTGGTTGAACTTCACAGATACCAGACTTCTGCCCTCACCTCTCCTGCTCTCATGAGATAGACCTTGCGATATGCTGGGTTGTATTAAAACTCCCTACATAGTAATATACAATGTCAGACAAGTAATATGGCCCTCAGTCTGTTTCACAGACAATTTAAATTGGATCTTTTGGCTCAGTAAAAAGCTAAAATCAACAGCCTTGATGTTATTGCCAGGACATAAAGTCTGTAATTCAGAGATTAGATTCCTTTGATAATTATCTTATTTTAAGTTAGACGCTCTGTAACTCTAATTCTACACTTGCAGTTCTTGTATTTCCTTATTTGGAGTAGCATTTTATTACATCTTTTGTTTTTGTTCATGAAAGGGAAAGTTCTGAATATGAAAGCAAACAAAATTTTGCATTTGATGGCATCAAAACACTTCTGGAGATGAAGCATCTTTCAAGATTAGATGTAACAAACGTATTTGCATTACATCTCAAAAACAACCAGAATATGTGAAAAACAACCTTCTTAGTTGTTAGTCATGGGACTTAGTCATGGTTGGAGTTAAGGACTTAAAACATCTAATAATCATTTAAGTCAATTGATAGACTTGTATGATATCAATTAGCACAATTAGCAAGGATCTGAAGATTCAGACCAGAAAAGTTTATTGTCATGAAACACTCAAGAAGACCTAAGTCGTCACAGCTTATCCCAGGAATGACATGGCATAGTCTTCAGCAAATGGGAGGACTGGTGTCCCAGAGAGAGCAGGTGAGTGACAATTTACTCCTACATAATCTGCTATTAGGCCTCTGGCTATAACTGCCAGCAATACTAAAGAAGGCTTAATTCACATGCGTTTGAGGGTTACAGCTGAAGCTCTTACTTGTCAAAGAAAATTCTGAACTCGTTCTGTATCAAGTCTCACCAAAATGAAGAATCTCAGCATAGTAGAGTTCTCCTAAGAGTGAAGTTCTTGATACTTAACATTGCTGTTTAGTTTAACTGTTTGAACTCTAAGCAATGATATAACAAAATTAATTACACATTTTATATGAATTGATAAGTGAAGTACTGATGATCTGTAATACTAAGCATCAGTATTAATAGTTAGCCTACTATTAAAATGAGTTAGGTTGTACATATAAAAGTACATTGATTTTGTAGCAAAAATATTTCTATAGTTAATTATCTTTCTGTAAAACTCACACATATCTATTCTATTGGCACTATCACTTACTGTGAAAGTCCTAGGCTTTTGCAAAAAAACTAGATTAAAACAAAATATGAAAGATTTTTCATCCATTCCAGATGGATTTGTATATTTGATTCTTTTTATTGATCTCAATCTTGTTTCAGTCACTTAAAAACTGTCTTGTCTTATAATTAAATTATTGTTTTATAAGTTTGTACTTGTAATGATTCAGACTACAGTTTTGATATGCTGAAGAGATCTAAAGATGCATTGTACTTATTCTTTGAATTACAGCATTAATTATAAGCAAATTAAAGAGAGGGGTTAAATGAAATTTCAATGTGTATAAATATCTGAGGGGAGGGTGTCAAGAGCATGGAGCCAATCTCTTTTCAGTTGGGCCCAATGAGAGGACGAGAGGCA
The DNA here is from genome assembly GCF_964211825.1 of Aythya ferina. Classification (NCBI taxonomy): domain Eukaryota; kingdom Metazoa; phylum Chordata; class Aves; order Anseriformes; family Anatidae; genus Aythya; species Aythya ferina. The sequence goes on from NC_140297.1 coordinate 87,143,190, forward strand.
ACAGGCAGAAAGTAAAGCACGGGAAGTTCTGGATGAATATGAGAGGACACTTCTTTACTGTGAGGGTGACAGAGCACTGGGACAGGTTGCCCAGGGAGGTTGTGGAGTCTCCTTCTCCAGAGATATTCAAAACCCGCTTGGATGCCATCCTGTGCAGCGTGCTCTATGTGATCCCGCTCTGGCAGGGGAGTTGGACCAAATGACCTTCAGAGGTCCCTTCTCTGCCATTCTGTGATTCTGTGAAATTCAGTAAAGAAAGGAGTTTCTGTTATATGTCAATAGTTTCAACAACAACAACAACAAAAGCCCCTTTTTTAATTGACAGAAGAATGTGCCAACTGGCTTTTACCCTGCTTGCTTAAGAGGGTTCATAATGTTAAGATTAAGCCTCTGATTCTGCAAAACCAGTGTGAATTAAGTGTATTAGTAATCAAATCAGAATTGCAAAGTCGATTCTACATTCTGAGCATCAGCACTATTTATTTCTTTCAAAGCAACCCTAGTAGTACAGACTATCTGAGATGGTTTAAATAAGCTTGCAAATATATTACATTAATGAGTACTGGCTAAAATAAGACTCCTCTTAACTTTGGTTTACAGCACTGGAAGTTAAATCCTCTAATAGCTACAGTTTTTCCCAAATGCACAGAGAAAACTAAGTTTTAAAAGTAACTAATATACAATTTTCTGCATGGTTTTATAAGTCTTTTTTACCCTTTTCTTTATAAAGTAGAACATTAACATCATTTACAAGTCACAGGATGCATTGATTGGTGACTGTTTGATTTTTATAAAGAGAAAAAAAAAACAGTTCTAGATGTACAGAATCATTGATATTGGCATTATAATCCTCTGAGAATTCTTGGTACACAAGACAAATTTTCTCAATATGCTGCTCACAAAGTGGGATCAATCCTTTCACCCTCTTGATGGTTTTAAATGGCTTACCTTTATTTTCTGCTGCCTTTTGTATCATCAAATATGCATTATTACATGTAGGCTCTACTATTCATTTCAACCTATTCCCACATTCAATTTTTTCATTTCATTTGCTGTTTGCTGTCTTTTTCCTTTTTAGCAAATCTCATCTGTCTTGTCTTTGCATTTAGTTTGGCAAGTACCAGCGCTTGCAGTCATTTCTTCATCTCTTCTTCCTGCTGCCTGTCCCCTTCTTTACTGATGTTGACAGGATGCATGCATGTATTTTTTTTTAAATATTTCATATTTTTTATATTTTCAGAGAAAGTGTTAAATACTTAAATGAATAGTTATGTTCTCTAAAAATTCTATTTTAATTCCTTCTTAGAAGAGAACCAGAAAGTCAAAGCCTTCTGTTAGACATAGTAATAAATTAACTGTAAGACTATGTGTTTCAGACATCCTACATATACATATGAGTTACTGCAAGCTTTAAACTTAGTATTTCTCAACAAAGGACACTGGACTTGAGAAATTTCTGCTCATGGGCAAGTAACTTGAGTCTTTTTTTTTTTTTTTTTTGTGGTAACAGAAAAAAAAATATTTTTTACAAAGCTAATGAAAATTGAATGTGGGCAAGCTTCTGTGGTGTGGTAAATCTTTTTTAAAGACTGATGAACAGATATTCAAATTTGGTCATTTCTGAAGAAAGTAGGAAAAGAAGCAACAAATGAGTGTCTGTCTGATCAGCTATTTGGAAAGTAAAATGCCATCAGCCAATACAATAATAGCATTTTATTATTTTGATCAGGCCATCAATACACCACCAGACTGAAAGAGAAATTATAGTATCTTCATTTAAATTGAATTTTCATATATGCCTATGGACAAGACTCCTTTTTTCCTTGCTTCTTTCAGTGTTCTGGCCTCACATATATATCCTGGCCCTTTAATGGGGTCAATAAAAAAAAAAAAAGGAAACTTAAAAGAAGTCCAGAAATTTGACTTTCAAGAGAACAAGAGTTATCAATTTTGTTTGGTTCTTGAGCAAAGGCTGCACAGTCCTCATAACTTTGCCATCCTTTTTCACTCAATGTTAGCAATGATATTTACAACATACTTTGCTGTGGATTGTGGCAGTTCAGTGTACTGGGGCCTATATCAGGATTACCCACATGATCCAGGAACTGCAGCTTTAGACTGGATGGAACGTTTAATGAAAAGTCTTCAAAGCTAAACATTAACTAGGAGCATGGCCCAGCCGATATGATACAGCCATTTGAGCTTGTCACTGTCAATGCACTTCATATATTAGCAGAACTACAAAAGAGTGGTTAGTCAAAAGGCAGAGAATTAGGGATGGCTAAAAAAAAATAAGCATTTTTTATTTATATATTTGAAAAATATTCTTTCATAGAATCATAGAACCATTGAGGTTGGAAAGACCTCCAAGATCATCGGGTCCAACCATTCCTCTACCACTACTATCACCCACTAACCTATGTTCCTAAGCACCAGATCCAACCTTTCTTTAAACACCCCCAGGGATGGTGATATTACCACCTCCCTGGGCAACCTGTTCCAATGACTAACATTTCCTCAATGTGGCATCAAAACAAACAGCTTATTTCTGGCTTGGGCCTTTGTTTTATGTTTCTCTCTTGTCTTGCTGTACTTGTCTTCCTTCAACACAAAACCCAAGCAAATCAATGCATAGACTTTCTGCAGAAGGCTGAGAACTGTAGCACTTCATATTTTTTTCTTTTGTTTATCATAAAAATAAATCATCACATTTTCTCATGGTCTAAACTGTAAGTGAAAGCAAGCATATCCTTACCATAGAATGACATTGGACAGCAATCCCAGAGTTCATAGGTGCATCACATCAGATCACATTGTGTCTGTGCAGTTTGCTTAGATTCCTTAACTCAATCTTCATACAAGGGTAAGTCTTTCTTGCTCTAAATCTTCTCACTGCTCTGAGGGGCCTGGTAGTCCTGAAGGTTGGTTTTACCATTAAAATCTGGGGCAAGATGCATTGAGTTTCTTGGCCTTTTCTGCATCTCCTGACTTGCACCATTCAGCAGTGAGGCCATATGTTCCCTAAGTCATCTGCTTTTTGATGATACATCTGTAGAAGCCCTTCTTGTTGCCCTTCATATCCCTTGTCAGATTAAACTCTTTGGTTTTTCTAACCTCACCCTTGCAGGCTCAGACAGTCTCTGCATTCCTCCTGGTACCTGTGAGTTTGTGACTGTGAGCACAAGAGCATGAGAGGGTCAACTTGTTCAGAAAGGTAAATGAAAGAAAAATAATTTTCCTATTTGGAGTCATCTTATGTAGTCTTATATGTAGTCTCCTTTATGTCAAATTATTCAATCTTCCTTTGTTTACAAATCAGTAGAGCTTAATGATTTCTCCAGCACATCAAAAGGCCACCCAAATGACTTTATACATCCTTTTTCAGCAAGAGAGAACTCCCTTTTTTCCCCGAGAGCATTCAAGATTAAGGATATGACCTCAAGGTTTGTGGTGTTTTGAAACTATTTTACAGAGGGCTGCATTCTGCCTCTTTTGATGGGAATCATATTGACAGTGCAAGCAAGGTTTTGGAGTTTGGGAAGCACTTAATAATCCTAACACAGAGAAGTGAATATCTGAGATATTTAAATATAAGTGAATTGTTAAACAGAGTTTCGCGTAGCTTTAGGAGTTTTAGGCTTTTATTGGTTGCAAACCCATCTGAAGCAGCAGCTTACAACTACTGGGACAGCACAGTAGCACATGCAGCTGAATGGTAGACTGGAAAACTGTGAGAGCTGGATCAGGAGGTGTGTGTGTGTGGAAGGGAGACGGTGCAGAGACAGAAGATTGCAACTGAGAATAAAGTCCAATTAATCTAGTTTAAGCAACTTTACTACAAAAGTTAAACTCTAACATCAATCTGTTGTGCAGCAAAATAGTGTGGAGGTAAATCAATGCATTCTCATTAAGCCTTGGCTCTACAGAAATTTCAATATAAGAAAAGCACTTACATTTGGCTCCTTAATTTAAACAGGTGGATACAGACTAGAGAATTAAATGCTGGTACAAATGGCCAATATACAAGAAAAGGCCTGAGGTGTTTTGTAATTACTGTAATAATTATGTTTTTCCTTCTTTCTCTGTCTCCAGATGCTATCACTTTAGGGACACACTAAGAAGATATAATCTTCAAGAAGATTAAGATAAGGTATCTTTTTTTTTTTTTTTCAGATAAGTTTTTTGGATACATTATTAAAACTGACAGCTAATTTTCACTTATACGCTTGCTATGAGATGTGCTTATATTTTGATTTTTGTTGTGATTATATTGTTAATATAATCATTCTCACACATTTGTTTATTTGACCAAAGTTCAGAGTTAGCTATAAAGCTTCTTGCTGTTGCATGAAAAATGTCATGCCCCCCAAGATACAAAGCCAAGTTCTGTTGTAAAATCATTGTGCCAAATCCAATTAGCAAAGATTTTTTGATGAATTAACCTCATCATGGCAGAACGTACACTGCACCTGCTCTTTTCCTTTAGTGCCAGACTTTCGCCCTCTTACAGCTAAGTCCTAGGTTGTTTTGCTGATCTCTTTCAGCTCATTTTTCCCTCCTTGTGTTTAGAGGTCACTACCTCCAGATGTCCAAGATTTTTCTTTCTCATTTATATGTATGATTGGTCTCTTCATTCTGTTCTTTCATCATTCTCAGTCCCCTCTTTTTGCAGAACTCTGCAACAGATGTTTGATTCTTCCCTTGGACCTTGCTTTACATCCAAGAAGCCTTGCAAATATTGCTGTTCCAGACAGGAGAGAAAGACTGATCACAGGAGCCCGTGGATGATCAAAACAGAAGGTTATTTAACAATCTGCCTGGGGAAAAAGCATTAACAATTTTCATTTTCTTGCTTAAGGGATCTTTCTAATCATGAGGGTAGTATGAATTCCCATTCTGGGGAACTACAAATCAGTGTGCTGACATGGTGGTCCTTCACATGTGCCCTCCACTTGTGGCAGTTATCTGTGAAGAAAAAGCACAGAAAGAAAGAATTTGCCTTTGCTGCTCATCCCTTGCTGCCTGGAGGGAGACAATGTGACAATATGAGGAATGCAGGCTGTGCAGCACTGCCAGGGTAAATTTAAGAAGTCAACAATAACGGGCTTCAAGCAAGCTAGAGATCTGAATTGCAGATGTTGCATAGCATGGCGTGGTTGATCCTACTCTGCTAATCTCTAAATGTTTGGTTGTGATATTGTTCTCTGTCTTTGGGTACTGAGAGCAGGTGACACCTCCTACACTCATCAGTCACCATTGTCCTTGGTCAGGATCCTGCCCTCTGGTGTCACAGGCTGCCTCTTTTGGGGCCATTCCTGGGTGAGCTGGAGAGGAGTCGCAGCCTTTCTGCTCTACCACCAGCACTAGTGGTATCTGCCCTGAGGACAGTGGCAAGTATAAAGTATTCCTTCTTGCTGATAGGAGAGGAAAGGAGAAAACTTGGACTCTGTTCTGGGATCAGATGCCTCATCATACTAGGCAGCAGACACAGCGGTTTGAAGTGTAGACCATCTGTCATCTCTTCATCTGACAGCCTGCCACAAAAGAAAATCAAAGCAGCCATGTCTGGAGAGCAGGTCTGCATGGCCAGCAGCCATGTCAGATGGACTGCTGTCTTCCAAGTACAAGGAACGTGACACAGCAGGGCCCACATGTCTCCTGACCAAGACTGGCTCTGGCTGAGCATTCATCTGGTGTTCCCAGCTCCTTCCTTGCCCCATAGCACAGGCCCTGCTCTCAAAGCCAAAAATGTGCACCCAAGCTGTAGGAAGACTCTGTCCTTACAAAATGAAGACACCAGGCTTTCTTGGAGTTATAAAGCCCCATCCTGGTGAAACAGAGGCTGGGCAAGCTTCAAAGTTCCCCCTATTCAGCAGAACTAACTGTAAAAATAATAAAGCTGAACTAACTATCCCCCCATGGCAACCTCAAAGACAGGAAATACTCCTTCTGCTCCCAACTAGACCAACCTGAGCAGAGGCCTATGGGCCCAGCTCATCCCAGAAGTAAGAATGAGGTGCAAACCCTACCTTCCTGTCACAGCTGGCATGTGTGCGCTCCACCACTGAGTCACAGACAGAGCTGAGGTGGACACCAATGTGGTGAAGTGGAAGAGGACCCATTGCTGAAGCTAGGGGAGGCAGAAAAGCACGAGGAACTTGCATTAGAGTTGTGACTAACATTAGGTGTGGGTGAGGTGCTATTGTTATGAACACTGCTTCACCCAAGTGGCACCATGCAAATCCAGCAGCGTTTGTTTCTTTCCAGAGCACATCTTTGAGGTCAGAACGAGTGACAACCCATCCCCTTCCAGGGCAGGGAGGCAGAATCATTTGGGTGCTGTGTCTGCCAAGTGCGATCTTGTCTTGGAGATGCATGTACATAACCAAATTGTTCCTTAACAGTACCATGTGTGCTCTAGGAGGTGATAGGACCCTTTTGTACGATATGTCTGGTTGCTATGCAGTGGTTTGCCTCTGCAGCTATTGCTCATATTGCTGCAGTTGCTATAGGAGATTATCAGATGAAGTGATGAAAGATTTCTCCCGTTACTCACCACGGCATATTGCCTGGCTTTGTGTATACTGCATACCAAGCATCTGATCCTAGCAAAAATCTATCCCTGCTTTCTTCCTTCTCCCCTGCTGGAAACCATGGAAACCAAGCTGGCTTGACTGCTTTGGACACAGAATAGAGGGATGGCCCTTGTCACCTCCACCGAGCTAACCCTGTTCTTTGCCTGGAATGCTCTAACAACACAGCCTATGGGAAAGAGCTAAGGGTTTAATTGCAATTTGTCTATACTAGTATGCTAATTTAAGATACCATTTATTTGATAAATTACTTGTTTCTACATAATCACCTTCAGGACACCAGATGCCTTCAGCCACCACGAAGTAGTATTGGAGTTGAGGCCACTCAGATCTAGTACACTTCTTGAATTTTTCAAGGCAATGCTTGCTCCTTAAATACCCAAATGTCGGTCTGAACCACATATGCACCTCCCAGTTGGTCCAATTGTTGACTAGGGGTTGCAAGGCTAATACTTTCCTACTCATGGAACAATTTGTTGTGATGAACATTTTCAGGACTCTAGATAGGGACACACAACTAGTTAATCTAGTGGAAATGGGGGCTGTCCATCTCCCTAGTGCTACTAGAATAGACTGGTTTTGTGGCCTTGCACATAATTGCTGACATTCAAGTGAATAGCACGACTCCCTCCCTTACATCTATTCATAGTCAATGAATGGCCCCTTGTAGCATCCTGTCTCTCTTTTCCCTTCCAGCATCTTGTGCAAAGAAGAAGCCTTGCTGAAACATGGGACACTAAAAAGAATCCACTGAATTACAGACTGGGTTGCTGATGACCAAGGATTCTGTATTATCATCCACTCTAAGTATCTGTTGTAGCTCATCACAGAATTGGGGATCCGTTTACCTTGTTTTTGGTCTTCCTTGAGCGCTAACCTTCATCAAGAACAATTGCCAATAGCTCCAAGATTCTTTCAGGAACAGCAATAGCCTGAGCAGTCAGGGTCCTTTTCCTGCAGCTTTGTGATCAATAACATTGAACTTACTCCACCATTTTATTGCACAGCCATTTTGCAAGCTAAGATTATATATATTTTTTTCAAATCTTTGTAATCAGCTTTAGTTTTGACTGAATAATTTTGAATTCTTATTATTCAACAATGTGTCTAGATCATTTGTGAATATATTGAATAGCATGTATCCCAGGGTGTACTCCAGAGATATGGAGGTGATTTTCTATTGTGAGAACTAACCATTTAGCCTCACCCTTTCTTTTCTCTCTTTTAATGAGTAATTCTATTTTTAATTAATTAATTTATTAATGAGAGCACTTTTGATGAGATACCTTAGCTGAAGATTTTCTAAAGATACAAGTCTTCTTATCTGCTTCCTTGTGCAGTGCCTCAGAAAAAGGTCATCAATTTGCAAGGAGCAACTACTCTCTACAAAAAACATGTCGACTTTTGCTTGTTTAATCATATTTATTCATAGATCTATTCATTCTTTCTTTCATTATATTTTCATCCAATTTTATTTGGATGAAAGCCAGACTTTCTAGCTTGTAGTACCCAGGAACACTTTTCAAAATTCAGCATGACATTTACCACTTTCTATTTCTCCGGTAGCTACATGAATTTAAGTAATAGATTGCACACTGCAGTTAGTAACTTGGCAATCTGTTTTATAATCTTGTCAAAACCCACTGATCCTGATTTTTTAAAAATATTTTCCATTCTTATTTGTGATTGTCTTTCTTCTCCTTTTCAAGGGAAAATACATTTGGGTACTCAGTTTCCCTTCATGATTGTTAAAAGTGGTAAAGAAACACGAAGAATGATCATGTTGACTTACGGTTCATAAGAATTTTAACATGTGAAGAGCAATCTAGGAAGAGTTTGACCCACCTCTTCTATTTAATTTTGTTTTGATCCATGTTGAATGTAACCCTTCTACCAGCTATTGAAAGAAACCAAAAAAGTTGGGTTCAGTAAACAATGAGTGACGTTAGGTTACCTGTACCTTTAAAGCAGATTTTTAAAAAACTAATAAAGACATACGACTTTTCTATCATACCTTTCTACAAAATCCCAGTTCATTTTTAACTTCATATTCTATTGTACTCTACACTGTAAACATATAAAAGTAGATAATAGATCAGGTAACTAACATGTTGCTGATAATTTTGCTATGGCATTAAAAAGTGTTCCTCTCTATGTTTTAATCATGATGTCTGCTACACAAAAATGTGATCAGTTAACAAGAGTTACAATAAGATCACTTGATCCTTGTAAAGGTCTGTCTTGGAAAAAATTGAGATACTTTAAATGTGTGTTAGTCTAGATCGCATGGGCCTAATCAATTTCCTGAATATATGGGTTTCTGATTAAAGCTAGTGTAAACATGGATGTTTCAACAAGGTGTCTTCTGTTACCCATGTTACTAAGAGAAGCACAAGTTTTATAACTTTACTGCCTTATGGGGATACAAAAGCAGTCTACCTGAGGATTTTCAGAGACATCTAGGTGCGTCTAGTACTATGAAGTGCTCTTCTGAAGTTGATAGGGAGGACTTTACAGGGAAGTTGTCACTAACTCCACCATGCCATTGCAAATGTCAGCTTTGAACAAAGAATGTACATAGCTGAAAAATGACTTAGTCCTTGGTATTACTGTCACTCATTGGAAAGTCTGAATTCTTTCACTAAAAATGCATTGCTTGATCGTATTGTCATACCGACGACTTTGGGATTGGTTTGCCTTTTAGGTGGATATTAGTATAAAGGATTCTATAAAATATTCATTGGAAAAAAAAAAAAAAAAGCTATGAAAATTCAGTAGGTTTTCTAGAACAACTATATGGAGTCCTTTTTTTCCTAGATGTAGACTCCTAGTAAGATGACTTCAGGGGACATCCTGAAGTAATCTAGTTCAACACCCCTCTCAAAGGCCAAACTTGTTATTTGGAGGTCTTTTTTTTTTTTTTTTTTTAACCTGTCATAGAATTCTGAGGGATTTTTGATATTTATAGCCTGTGACTAGAATTTAAAATGCCTCTGAAATAACAGGTTGAGACCTGTTAAGTGACCTTTAGTGCCAAAAGGAACATAGCAATGAGTCTGTAGGAAATCCAAAAGGGGGAGGAGGGAGGCATAGTTTCAAATATAGTCAAGTATGACATTGTAAAATATTTGCATGTAAGTGCAAAGAAAATGGACATGGAGCCAGAATGGCCTAGGTGAAATGGAATTCGAAGGTAAGAGAATGGGAAAGGCAGATGGAAGCAGGGAGAAGAGGGTTAGGAGTAGTGTGGGTAGTAATGGCTGACAATGAGAAAGATGTATTTATATGGTGGGGGTTCATGCACTGGTGGTACTTTCAGATAAGAAGGCATGAATTCTGGTTGAGCAGTATGTGGATGCTCAGAAACAGGAAGGTTATAAGATTTTGAGCTCTGACAAAGTGAAAAATTAAGGTTCCCAAGTAGGAGTTTTAGGAACATCCCAGAAACATCTAGATTTTGGGGAGTATTTTGTCTTTCCCTGTCCTGTGTTCAGTATATCTGATATGACTGCTTTCTTATTTGGCTGTTCTGTTTCAATTCTGCGTAGTTAGCATGAACATATTTCAAGTTCTGACTTAATCCTAAAAAGGAATAAAAAAAAAAAAAAAAAAAAGATTGGGGAAACTACTCAAAGATAGACGACAAGCATTTTCAAAATATTCTGCTAAATATCTTGTGAACACTGCTTTTAATCCCAGATTACTGGAAAAAGAAATAGCAAGGTCTTTTTTTTATTTTTATTTTTATTTTATTTTATTATTATTTTTATTCCCAGGTTCAGGTTTTACAGAAGCAAAATACTACTTTGAATTCCTTGTAGATGTTTAGCTTTTGTCTAACACTGCAAATTCTTTATGCTGAATGTTACACTGGTATATTCTTTTCCTTTTCTGATTCTGTGAAAGCATTCTTCATTTCTTAGTTGTAGAAAGAAAGTGATCATTCACCTTAACCTGTTTGCTATTTCTTACAAGCTGTTCAGATACTCTCATACAGACCTCCAGAGGAAAATTTATAAAACAACTTAGGGTGCAAGTTCGATTGGTATACTCTGTTCTTCAAAGGAATTTACTATTCCATTATATTCACATGGATCTGTTTTTATGGAGAAAATGATATGAAAATAGATTGTTTCCATCATAAACAGAACATGTTAGTAGAATTTTGTCTGTATTTGAACTGTGGTAACATAATGTCAGGGAAGTTGCTCTTTCTTTTTAATTTAATTCTTAGGTGTCCTATGGTACACATCGAGTTTGTTTGGTTTTGTGGGTGTACTGAGAATCTAGAAATAAAAAGTAATTAGAAAATAAGGTATTGATGAGTAACCCTTGAGCCTTAGCTGTAAGCAGACTCCTAGTTACTCAGGTCTGACTCCTGTAATAGGGGTTCTCCTTGAGTGTAGCAGGTAATGAGATATTACCTCCCAGTCCCAGAGTCACTGTTGTGCTAGATGTGCACCACCTCACAGTGGAATAGTGGGAGCTGTTTTGCCACCTGAAATGTTTCAACTTTGCAAAAATGTGAGTGAAGAATAAAATGTGAGACAAACTGAGTTGCATTAAATGTAGGATAATAACTAGACTGTTGTCTTAGATGGAAAGGTTTTTTATTAAAGAAAAAGATTTTATATTTTTGTTACAGTTGAATATATAGTGGTGGCTCTTTTTGGCTGGAAATGATGTGTAGGTTAAGTTAAATTAATAATGTAACCATGGTAATAAAGTAATAAGCACTAATGTGGGCTTAATGAAAATGATTTTGTTAGCTAATTTTACTGAACACATTAACTAAGGGCTCAAGTAAAACTAAGGGTGCAGATTTTTGTGTCTTTTCCTAATACAGTGTTTCTAGACAACAAAATCCTCTGCTTCCACTAGGGGATGATGAGCAAAGTGGGATACTACTTTATATTAGCAATAACTATGGTGTTGCAGTGTTTTAGTTTAGGTCAGGAAAGTGTTAAAATTCAGGGAATGTTTGCTCCAGTATAACTTGAACACAGATACCTCATAGCCAAGAATAAAAAAAAAACAACCAACCAACCAAAAAACAAACAAACAAAAAAAAAACCATGGTTCATGGAAATGGGATCATAAAGCTGTCCCCAACTTTGACATAGTAATGTTGCATCAAAATAATTCTGCTATATTTTAATTTTATACATGTTGGAGAAGGTAAAAAAAAAAAAAAAGAGGGGGGTGGAAGGAAGGGGGGGGGGGCAGACCACAGAGGGACAGCATAACAACAGAAACAGTACTTTGATTAGAGGCACTGCTGTAGGAGTTTGTAGAACATCAAGCTGCTTGCTCACCATCTGATTTGCAATTACAGACTTTGGACAATACCTACAGCTGCTGTGATGCTTTGTAACCTGATGAATCATTGCTGTACATAAGCACTAAGTACTTGTTGATTAAGACTGATTGTAGACTGCTGAATCCACAATTACATTATAACTTAAAATCTTTACATTAGATGATGCAAAGGAAAGCTTTTCCTCTTTTAATCTTCAGCTATTAAAATTTTACATGGCTATTCACATGGAATGTAGTGATATGACTTAAGAACTGGATCAGAAACATAATTTGTTCCTGATCTTAGGAAGACAATTAAGCCATAGCATTTCATTTCTTATTAATGTAAATAGTTTTATTAATCCTATTATCATAAAACATTTATTTTTTTGTGCTCAAGTGTATGATTTACATAGAATAGCCTGAGTTGGAAGGGACCCATAAAGATAATCGTCTAACTCCTGGCTCCACACAGGACAACCCGAAAATAATATGTCTAAGAGCATTGTGCTTCTTGAACTCTGTCAAGCTCGGTGCTGTGACCACTGCCCTGGGGGACCTGTCCCAGTGCCCGACCACCCTCTGGGTGCAGAACCTTTCCCTATCCCCCAGCCTGACCCTCCCCTGTCCCAGCTCCATGCCATCCCCTTGGGTCCTGTCGCTGTCCCCTGAGATCAGAGCTCAGCTCCTGCCCCTCTGCTCCCCTCGTGAGGGAGCTGCAGGCAGCCATGAGGCCTCCCCTCAGCCTGCTCTGCTTGGGGCTGGACAAACCAGGGGGCCTCAGCTGCTCCTCGTATGTCTTACCCTCCAAACACTTTACCATCTTTTTAGCTTTGCTTTAGACACTCTAATAGTTTTATGTCCTTCTTATATTGTGGTGCCCAAAAATGCATGCAGTACTGAAAAGGAGATCAGAGGAAAATACTGGGAAACAACTTCCACACAACAACCCTTATGTGAGAAAGACTACTGCTAAAGAAACTTGATAGAAAAAGTCAATAGCAAAAATGTGATTCAATGCTACTTTAAAATCTTGCAGGGCCACAAGACAGAAAGCTGACAATAACATATCTTATATTAACCAGAAGCTAACATACTGGTCTGGATTGGAGAGATGAGTCATGGTCTATGCCTGGGCCCTAAAGAAGAAGAGATTGGGCTGTACGTTCCTGTCTCAGAATCCTTCTCTATGAAAATCTAACAGGCTTTGTGCTCTTTCCTGCCCTGTTCTACGTTCACACACAATTGGCTTTAAAGACCATATACGGAAGTTGTGAATGATCAGGCTAAATTAAATTGTATGTAATTTACCCTGTAAAGTTTTTCTGGCCTCCTTCCTCCACTCAGGCAGAAACTATGAAAACAGACTTCTTAGAGTTCTATATGACTGTATGATGCTGAAATAACAAAGCTTCATCAAGGGTCTCAGGGTATTTATCTACAAAAATAAATATTTATATTGAGCTACCTGACTGAAAGCTAATCACATTTAGCACAAAGACTCAGTTTTCAGAGGAAAAAGGCACCAAGGCTACGGCCCAGCATAGACTATGACAGGAGACCTGCACTCTGATAGCAGGAGGATGGCAGCACAGTTACAGCATGAGTTGTACCTTTCCTCATCCTGGTATTCCAAGGAGGACAGACTGCAGCCATAGGACACCCAAACTGAGGAAATAAAAGAAAATGAGCAGCCACCATATCTAATATTTACAGAGGATGAAGCAGGCAAAATTCAGAGATGAAAGATAATGCCTATGAGTCAAATAAATTTTTGATTCCTAAAAGACAGGAAAGATCTATCTTAAAATACCTTCATTGTCAGTGAGGACTTGATAACTCACATGTCATGTCCCTTGTTGCATACAAGTGATCATGGCCAGACCCTTTAGACAAGTGTCTTTGTGCTTGGATTTTGGTGCAAGAATGTAATGGAACAAGTCAATACTTAGAAACCTTAATAAAACCAAAATTATATTGCTCTTCCATATGATCACAAAAGATAAGACAACTAGGAGAGGAGAGCCCACTGTAACTCCATGTGAAAAAAAAAATAAAAAAAAAATCTACTTCCAGAAATCCATAAGTTTATGATGATGTTTTAAGTTCTGGAAAGAATTTCAGCTGGTCTGAGTATGTCTGCTTTGCAAAGGCTGTTGACAACAGCTTCTAATTGGTGGTGGCGGAGGGTGCTGCTTAACACATACTTGGTGTTCAAAATGATGGTGTTTTTGCTCAGTGGAAGAAATCTTGAGCTGTTCATGTGTCATCAATATTTCTGTCTTCCCTAGATTTCACGCTTAGTCATGGCTTTTCATCTTCTTCAAATTCACTAAAACAGTTTATCAAATCATTTAAAAATAACCGTATGTTGCTGATGTCAAGAAAATAGCAAAAGGATACCCATCCACAGTAAAAATGAACAAGCTGCCAGACAATCCATTGCATGGAGGTTCTGAGCTACTACTCTACTACACAGTATTTTTGAGCATGGCAGCATAGCCGACAACATTCACACCACATTATTCATATATATATATATATACAAACAATATATATATATATGAATAAGTTCACTGTTTGTACTTAACAGAGGATTTTCTTTACTCTTAAGTTCTGAAGATTTCTCCAGCTTCAGGCTCTTCCCCAAATTGTAATTGGTTACATGTCTTCATTTTCCAAGTGTACATTACAAATTATTACAAAAAGTTATTTCCTTGAGTCTTCCTGCTCTTTAATTTGTAGGCTGACACACAAATGATTATTCATGCCTTGGAGCAGAAAATAACACTCATTACATTGCTTTCTTTTGCCTTTGTGATTCCTGCCCATGTAACAGTGGCGCTAGCACACTGAGTTTTAAATTGGCAGTCAGCACAGTTCTTGCTGATCTGCAGCTGTGTGTGTGTTTAAGTGCTTTTTGAACAAATATACTGCAATTAGTGCAATTCGAAGACCTCTCACCCAAAGTTGTCTGCATGTGTTGCACTCAAATAAACAAAACAGAAAACATCAAGGCGGCTGGGACTGCATGATATCTAGCCAGAAATTTCTCTCTCTGGCAATTTATTTACATCCAGAGCACCACAGTGACCGTCACCCTGTGGCACATCTGAATACATTGGAGTGTTGTGCATTTTGAAAACATCCCAAACGTTTGCTCACTGCTTGAAATCCCCTGAGTAATAAACTGCATATGTTTTCTAAAAGTCCCCCTATCACTTAGCATCTCCCTTTGACCAGACCACCTTACAGCTTGATTTTTGCCCCTGCTAATAATTTGACATCTGTTCAGTCCCCAGTGGACATGAAAGCAACTATTGCCTGTACTATTCACACCTAAAATTATAGCTCTGTGTGCCACAGGCTGTGTTCTTTACATGCATGAATGCTGCATACACATGTGTTTGCTACAGGAACTGTGAAGGGAAAACATGTTATTTTGGACATAGGGACTCAGAGAAATCCTCCTTCCTTGCCTGGCATGCCAGAGGCCCCAGGAACAGTTCCAGTTCTGGCCAGCAGTGCCAGGCTGAGGTGATTCCCTGCTTACGGGAGACTGGAGCTCTCAACATTCACACAGACACCCGTACCACTCTCCAAATCTTTCCCTTAGGTCCCCCTTGTCTGCCTGTGAAATCCAGTCACTCCTCACAGCACTGCCTGTAACTTCTGTGAGCTTCTCACTCTGACGTTTGTTATGTCCTGAAATTCCTCATGTCACGTTCAGCAGTTTATTGTGTTCAGTTACCTCTACCTCAGGCTGGGGCCTAGCGCTTTCATGTAGACTTCAAGAGCAATAGTACGGATTACTGAACCAATTCAAAAAGTAGTATCAGCAGACAGGTAATCCCAACTGATTTTTTTTTTTTTTTTTTTTTTTTGGGGTGGGGGGGAGGATCAGTGGCATAACATTCCTTCAAACCTTCCTGTATATCTTTCTACAACACCCCAAAAGCACTAGCAATGGTTCTAGAAAAAGCTGCCATCTCCTAATGCATAAGGGCCTCAGACACTTAGTCTTCAAAGATGTGAATTAACAAAGCAAAATGCCCTTGAGTGTATACTCCCTTCTTAAAACCCAGCATGCCTTGAATCCATCATATTTGTGTCATGTACATGCTAGGCAGAGCCCGTTTCAACCTTAGGTTTACTGCTGGAACAGAAACTCACATTTCCTCTGTTCTACCTCAACCCTCATGCTATGGAGTCAGTCCAGGGTACAAATAACAACGAAGGACAATGGCAAGCATAACACTGGTATCAAAACCATGTGGATACAGACTAAAAATCCAAAGTTACTATCTGACTAAGACTCTGCAATCTAATAGAAATAATCACAGGTAAAATGCTGTGAACTAGAGAAGACTGATTCCTGGTCTACTTGGGAGAAATCTTCCAATAAGAATGGCCAGTTCCACTCCTTCTAAATGGGGCTGCTGATCTCAGGTGAAAAAAGAATGCACATTAGGGGAAAAAAAACAAAACAAAACAAAACAAAAACTTAATATTTATAATATTTTGAATATAAACTACATATTCATAATTCTGCCAGGAGACACATGGATATGTGATTTTGAGCTCGACTTGCTGACCGTAAGCTTTTTAGACCAGTGCTTCAGTGAAGGAATTTCCCATTCAAGTATTACAGATTAAGAAGTTATAACTGTGCCATGGATAATATAGATATCAGGCATTTTAAAATCAGCTGGAGTTACAAGGAAGTCTTCACTGCAGAAGAATCAGAAGTCAGTGTTTGAATGTACATACTACAGTCAATATATTCTGTTGAAATGCTGCACTGAATATGGTTTATGGGATATGGTTTAGTGGAGGGCTGTTAGTGTTAGGTCAGAGGTTGGACTCGATGACCTTGAGGTCTCTTCCAACCTAGAAAATTCTGTGATTCTGTGAAGTATATTAACAGGAACAAAGTGGGGAAACGTAGAAATCAAAATGCTAACCAATCAAAACTACTCATATTCATGTTCTAGCCACTGGCAGTTGTTAAAGGGGAGCAAATATTTTGTGGCTGACTGAAAGTAATTAACATCTGGAATGCATGAATTTTCTAATGATTCTACATGTTGAAGAAAGGACTTTCAAAATCACAGATTTTCTGGAACGGTATTAAATTAGTGCTGCAGATGAGAAGAAAGAAGTGTTAGCTTTATGCACAATTGCTGAGTTTGGCAAGGATTTTCTGAGGTTAGACGAAGCAAAACAATCAGTTCTTAAAATCTCTTAAGAAGCATGATCATGCAAGTCCTCATAATATTCTCCGGTACAATTATCATTGAAAAGAAAGGAGACCAAACTGTGAACACCTTATGCTGGTCTTGCAAAATTATTATAATGAAAGTTAATCAGAAATTGTTTGTCGTGGTTTAACCCGGCCGGCAGCTAAACACCACGCAGCCATTCGCTCGCCCTCCCCACTCCCTCTCTGGGACGGGGGAGAGAAATGGAAAGTGAAGCCCGTGAGTTGAGATAAAGACAGTTTAATAAGACAGGAAAATAATAATAACAAAATAATAATAACAATAATAACAATAATGTTACAATGGTGATAATAGGAAAGTAATAATAATATGTACAAACAAGTGATGCACAATGCAATTGCTCACCACCCGCTGACCGATGCCCAGCCTAACCCCGAGCAGTCCGGCCCCCTCCCCCCGGCTAGCCACCCCTATATATTGTTTAGCATGACGTCAGATGGTATGGAATACCCCTTTGGCTAGTTTGGGTCACCTGTCCTGGGTCTGTCCCCTCCCAGCTCTTACTGCACCCCCAGCCTGCCTGTTGGCAGGACAGAGCAAAAGGCTGAGATGTCCTTGGCTTGGTATAAGCACTGCTCTGCAACAATTAAAACATCGGGGTGTTATCAGCACTCTTCTCATCCTAAGCCAAAACACAGCATTCCACCAGCTACTAGGAAGAAAATTAATTCTGTTCTAACTGAAACCAGGACATTGTTGAAATTCTGCAAAGCACAACCTAATTTTATTGCAAAGCACTGATGTAGGCATATGTTCACATACTGGCTATGAAGTGATGACAATCCATGTTAATAATAGCAAAGAGATCACTGAGAAATGGCATGATATTAATACAAATGAGAAAAGAGCATTTTAATTGCCTATAGCATGTCTTCTAATGGAAAAAAAGCACTGACTCATCGTCATATAAGGTACTTCTTGCTTGATAATGTTAGCACTAGCAATCTCATTCTAGAAACACACTCATTTGCTGGCTTCATATTCCATATTTCCTCTATGACTAAAAGTAGGATTCTCTCACACTGTATGCTACACCTACTCCTCTCCTTCTGGTTAACTAAGGCATTTCTCAATACATGACTGCAGAAGATGTACCCATGAGGTAGTCTCTGTAAGCTACATAACGACTAAATTTAGTTGGGGCTTATGTTGCAAACTTGGCCCAAAATGACTCATGGCCTTTTCAGACTCATTTATTCTATTGGCAGCATTTTTTTTTTCTTTTCTTTTTCTCTTTTTCTCTGTTCCTCTTGATTAGACTACTCTTCTGATGTCTTTAGGAAGAGACTCTGTACCTGATTACCTATCTAATCCAGCCAAACCCTGATCCTCTGATCAATTTACTATGTTATTACCTACTTTGCAGGACATGATATGTGGTAATATCCCTTTATTACTTGAAGTGGGTTAACTTTTGCTGATTCTTAGGTGCCCACCAAGCCACTCTCTCACTCTCCTGCCTCAGTAGGACAGGAGGAGAAAATACAATGGAGAAGCTCATGGGCAGAGATAAGAACAGGGAGGTCACTTTTAGTGAAGTAATACTTCTGTTGGAAGGGACTTGTAAGGATCATCAAGTCCAGGTCCTGGCATCACACAGGTCTACCCAAAAGTTTAGACCATGTGACTAAGTGCACAGTCCAATTGCTTCTTAAATTCAGACAGACTTGGTGCAGTGACTACTTCACTGGGGAGTCTGTTCCAGTGTGGAACCACCCTCTCAGTGAAGAACCTTTGCCTAATGTCCAGCCTAAACTTCCCCTGCCTCAGCTTAACACCATTCCCGTGGTCCTGTCACTGGTGTTTACAGAGAATAGGTCACCTGCCTCTCCACTCCCCCTCACGAGGACGTTGTAGACCGTGATGAGGTCCCTCCTCAGCCTCCTCTTCTCCAGGCTGAACAGGCCCAGTACCCTCAGCCGCTCTTCATACGTCTTCCCGTTTAGGCCCTTTACCATCTTCATCACCCTCCTATGGACACTCTCAGTTTAATGTCCTTGTACTGTGGTGCCCAGAACCGCACACAGTATTTGACGTGAGGCCACACCAGCACAGAGTAGAGTGGGACAATCACTTCCCTCGACCGACTAACAATGCTGTGCTTGATGCACCCCAGGATATGGTTGGCCCTTCTGGCTGCCAGGGCACACTGCTGGCTCATATTCAACTTGCTGTCAACCACAACCCCCAGATCCCTCTCTGTGGGACTGCTCTCCAGCGTCTCGTCACCCTGTCTGTATGTAAAGCCAGAGTTGCCCTGTCCCGGCATTTGCTCTTGTTAAACTCATGTGGTTGGTGATCGCCCAGCTCTCCAATCTGTCCAGATCTCTCTGCAAGGCCTTTCCACTCTCATCCAAGTCCACACCTCCTCCAAGTTTGGTGTCGTTGGCAAATTTGCTCGGAACACATTCTAGTCCTACATACAAATCATTTATAAAAACATTGAAGAGGACTGGCCCTAAAATGGAGCCTTGAGGGACCCCACTAGTGGCCATCCACCAGCTTGATGTAGCCCCATTAACCACTACCCTTTGAGCCCTGCCCATCAGCCAATTGATCACCCATTGTATAATGTTTTTGTTAAGTTGTATGCTGGACATTTTGTCCAGTAGGATCCTATGGGAAACCGTGTCAAAAGCTTTGCTGAAGTCCAAAAAAATCACATCAGCATGTAATGAGTTTATTCTGCAAATCCTTATTTAACATATAGTTTAAATTAGTTTTTACATTTGAGCATATTCCTCCATGTTAAGGAGGAAGAATCCTTAAAAGAAGAATCAACTTATCAGAATGGACAGTGGCAATTACTTTCTCTGTATGCAATGGATAGAAGCCAAACCTCAACAATTAATTTTAATTTCTATTCTAAATCATTCATAATCACATCAGCACAAGATGACTTGATTCTAATGTCACTTTTCGACAAAGTAGGGAGAGAAGGGCTACAGAAAGGTCTTCTGCTTGTCATCTCAAACTTGCAGATAACATTGTAGAGGTTAGACATAAGTCAGAGTATTGAACACCTTTTGGTTCTTACTAAACAATGAATCAAATCATCAGTGAATCCTAACTAATGGGATGGAATAATGATGAATAAACCGTCCAGTAAACCTGTAATTTATAAAGTTATTTTCAGTAGTGTGTTACACCCATTTTAAAGTGAAATAAAAGCACCAGGTGAGATTTAGGGAGAATCTGCTTAGCAGCTGGTGATTTGGGGATGAAATGCACTTGCACTTGCTTGCCTTTTATTTCTAGGTGCACACACATCAATTTTTCCTAGTAATACCAGTCTGAAGTAATGCTGGTCTGAAGTGTTAGACCAGCTTTGTTAGCTTGTCTTGTTCCACAGAAAAAGAAAAGCACAAAAACCACAAACAACTTATTTTACAGTGTACAGTACAAAAAAAAGTCTACTTATAAAAACATCAGGCAGTGTCTCAGATATATTCCCTGCAATACTTAATTTGCTCAGAGCAGGCTTGAATGCAGCAGAATGTAGCAAAATGTAGCAGGCAGAAGAGTTTTGTTTAGAAATTAAAGGTTGGAAAAAATGTAGTAGTCAAATTCCTGTTTATAATCTGAAAGAGGCAGCAGGGATTGTCTTTTGGGAATGAAAGGCTGGAGCAGGAAAGAACAGAGGATAAATAGTCTCATTCCAAATTTCTCAAATGGGGAATGCAGAGTATTTTGTTCCTTATGGAAACCTGATTTCATTGCAAAAAGATAGTGTTAAAGTTTTAAGTCTTTCAGAGAGTTTTTAGAATAGAATGGCTCCCAGTTTGTACTCATTCTTTATAAAAACCCACAAAAACCTGAGGTCTAGAGTACATATTGACAATAATTACAGCATCTAAAAGGCATTCCTACAGCTAAAACACAAACAGCACAAGTTACTTATAATTGCAGCTGCAGGAGGGTGAACGGAGGAAGAACAGTAACATCCAATTCAAATTATTTGGAGGAAAGGAAAACAACTTGAAGCAAAAATGAAGCTCTCCATGTTAGCTATGCTCTGGTTAGTACTCTTGCACAAGATAATCCAGGTGGGTTGTTTCCCAAACAATGAAATTGCATTGAAGTGCTTGGTCAGAAAGAATGCTTTCCCCTCCTGTGCTTCTCTTGCATGTTTGTATTCACTGCAAACCACGGGCACCACCCCAGTGTCACCCTCAATTTTCTGGTAGGGCAAGATGCAGTCAGATCCCAGATCTACCATAATATCTCCACACTGAAGTTTCCAGCCTGGAATTTGTTGTCTTAGGTCTTGTGCTCTAGAATCAGTCGGAAGCATTTAGCATAGTTCAATTTTCAATCATCCAGAATTTTTCAGTACTTCATGATGAACAAGCATCCAGTGACATCAAGTAAAAAGGGTAGGAGAACCCTGCCCAGATAGGAGACATCTCTTTGATAGATGAATCTTTATTGGAGATTCAGTAAGAACAAATGAAATCTGTTGTGAAAATGATGTGAACAAATAGGGACTAAACATTCAACAAAACAGTTGTTTCACACATTAATCAGCAAACATTTATGAAGGTAGTTTACTGGTTATGTTTCCAGACTATACCCAACTGCATTTTTAAGCAATGTATAAAAACAATATATAGGAACAATTTCTCTAACTAGAAAGATAAACCATGAGGTATTAACACACACGATTCAGTAGCCTTCCAGAAGAGAAAAAAAGGATGAGATCTTGAGCCTTTAAGGAAAGGCAAAGCATTTGACATCTTCTTTTCTTACCAAATTGTCTTTAATGTTTTCTGTTTTAATGCCAAGACCTACCAAATATAAGTGTATATAATAATATAAGAGGTAATGGACTGACAGAGATACTCTTCTTTCTCTCTTTTTTATTTGTTTCTTTTATTAAATGCTATTTAAAAAGCAGAGCTCTAAGCATAAGCTTACAGTACCTGGTTAGGGATTTTTTTTTTTTCCTCCATAAACTGATGCTCTAAAGATTGTACATGTAATTGTTACTATGTATTTTTCTTAGCCTATGTATTTATTCTTAGATCACAGCTCAAAACTCTTTGCAGCATGAAAATGAACTGCAAGGGTCAAAGCTGCCACAATCATCATTTCTGACATTACCAGTATGGCAGTTCAGGATGCCGATGCAGGAAGGGAGAAGAGAAATAGGAAAAGCCTATAATGTAAAGGGGGCATTTTTTAAAAAAGGAGATAGATATGTTAGGATAAAGATGACTGCAGAACACTACAAGAGTCTGAGGAATAGGAGATATATTTCCCTGTATCATTCCTAACTTTTTTGTTTTGTCTTTCAAAAATGGCCATGTAATGTTGCATCAGCAGCATTTACATCCATCTGTCATATTTTCCAAGAGCAGAAATACAGACAGATTAGGATTTTCTGACTAGTAAAACTGTTTGGAAGTACTTTTGCCACACAGATTCAATGAAAAGCTCTACATAGAAAGTGAACAATAAAGTTTTCTATTTTTTACATACACTTGTATTCAGTGAAATTTTTCTCAAGTTTCAAATTAGAGAGAGGTGTCAAGCATATTTCTTACATAGTTTGACTGATACCATGCTTATGCTGAATTGTTTATTTTCAGCTATACTTAATATTGAAAACAGTCTTCTTTAGGCATATGAGAAGGTGAATAAGAAGTGGCTCAGTTTTCAGAAGTATCAGATACTTGCTGCTTAAATTCAAATCAATGCATTTTAAGTTAAAAACTGTGGAAGCACAGAATGTGACAGGTGGAGCTTGCCTGGACCAAACTTATGTTTAAAACAAAAATCAAATGAGTGCTTGCATGCAAAGACCATAAACCATCTGATTGCTATCATTTAGATTCTTGTGGCAAAAAATGGTGAGGTCTTCAAGTAAAATGGATATATCCAACTAAACAAATTAAACCAAATACTAAAAGTAGCCACCTGTTAGTCCTCTCTTTGATTGCATGTCATATTTTACCACTCAATTAAAAATATACTTGGCCAGAGAACAAAATGAAAAAGGTATTATGTATGTATGTATTATGAAAAATATATTATGCATGACTAGTCCAGTGATCAGTTCAAAGGATGAATGGACAACTGTCCTCTATTCCTTGCTCCACTGAACAACTTTATCTGTGATTATGAAGTATCAAAGTAGCTATGATGTGCTGTTGAAGACTTAAAGAACTCAATCCCTAATCAAGAAACAAAACAAAACAAAACAAAAAACACCCCGCAAAACATCTAAAACCGAGTCTGCTGTAACCAAGCTGAGTTCTCCCAGCAGCTGAGTATAGCAGACTGATAGATACTACCCTCAGACTGTTTTTAGGAAGGTGGAGGCAGAGGCACCATCTCTGGACCTATCCTCTTGTGCTGAGTTGGATGCATGAATTCACGGGATGAATCCCAATGGTGTATCAGCATTTCTTCAGTTCACCACAGCCCATACAGACGTGATCCTGCTCTTGCCTGCCAACACACAGAGAGTGAGGAAGCCTGGTGTTCTGAAGATCTCTTTCTCTAATGTGAATACTTACTAAGGCAGTCAGAAATACAAATCTTCCTGGTGAATCTAGACCTGTTTTTCCTTCCAGAAACTTGCATTTACAGCATCTACAGTCTAATGCTTGTTTCATGAACTCAAGAGGATGAGATTTCTCTGGCATTAAATGTACATGCGTATTGAGTATTAAATATCTCCAATGAATTTGCTGCAAGATTTAAGAATTATTTAAGAATAATTCACTAGAATAGGGCACTCACTGAGTGTCTTATATCTTTCAGACATACTTTATTCAAGCAGAAGCTTGGCTGTGTAAGCTATTTTAATTAACACTTTAAACTAAGCCTTCACCACCTGCTCTCCTTTATAATTACAAATGTAAAGGGAATCTCATTCTCAGTAGTATCATTAAAATTCAAGATATTAAAGAAAAGACATAAATGCATGCCATTTTATTCATTCCAAGGACACTCATTTGCTGTTTTCCTTTTTACTGTTTTGGTCTCATCTAGGACTCAAAGGACTGAGCAGTGCTAAATGGTGCCAAAATATTTCCTTGACTGAGCTCCTGGGACTGCCTTTGAAATCATGGATGACTCACGTGAGCTTCTGAATCACAGAAAAGAAATATATACAGTAGCAATATTATTCTGGGCCAATAAAAATATGGTTTCAGGAGAATTTCATGGAATTTTTCTGTATCAAATTCCTTAGCTTTATCTGTTGTGGGGGAAAATGGTATTATGGTTTTCATCAGACACAACAGCAACAACAACAACAAAAAGGACTTGTACCACCAAATAATGCAAAATGAATGACAGAAGTTAAAAAAATAAATCCTCACAGTACCGTGCTACTTAAATTTATTATTTCCTTCCTCCAGGTGCTCAGAAAACTACCCATTTAAGGTTTATTCTGTCCTGCACTGGCCCAGCAATTTGCAGAGCAATCCAATCATCCTTTCGAGCAGCATGATCAGCGGGGAGAATATTCTCAGCCAGCTTCCTCAGAAATGTCCCAGTGCCTCCTACAGTATTAAACGGCCATAAGCACGTTACCAGATGTACACCAAAGACAGAGCTGAGTAAACAGCCAACAAACTACTGGGACTGTGGGGGAAGAGTCCTTTCAGCAGCATTGAACAAAGATTTTATATAATTAACATAAAAACTCTTGCTAGTTAGTTCCTGGTATATCAGAATACATGAAATAAATGATTCTATCATTAATTTCTCTTGCTAATGGAAACTCAGCACAGGAATGTGGATACTAGTCAATCTTTTGGATTCATAATGTCCATCTGAAAGACCCTATCCTTGGCATCTACAACCCAAAGAAATCCTCTAGAGATTTCTTCTGACTTGCTCAAGAACACAGACAGATAAGGTTCCTTTGCAGGAGATAATGGTTATTTTGAATGAAATGAGTTATACTGGGTATTAAATTACTACTATTTTTAGATGTAAACAAAAAAGACTGCATGCTATAAATTATTCAACAGCTGTTAAATAGAAACATTAGGACTTACAGAGGTTTTAGCTTGCCCAGAATTGGAGTCTGATTTGTTCCCAAATGAAAAACAGAAACCATATTTCTGAAATTAATTCAGATACAAAATTATTCAAATAATGCATTAATATTTACAGCTCATAATCCCAGCAGCTTCTTTATTCTTTTAGCATTTCATATTTATGTTGATTTTTTTTTTCTGTATTTCTTGGTAGTTAATATTAAATAGTTTTAATTCATTAATGTCCTAATAGACTCATGGAATTATTTCAACTTCTTCGTTGGCCCAAATTTCCATTAGAATCGATCATTTCTGATATAATTACATTTCATTAATCAAACTAAAAATGAGACATATCTAATGCCAGTAATAATTTAGATATGATCTATTATCATTTTAGTCACAGCAAGTGATTTCTAGCCTGCCACACTTCTTTTTTTTTTTTTTTTTTTCCCATTCAGTGTGCTATGGTATGTAGCAAAATATGTAATGTCAGTTTAAATTACCATGCAAGATTCAAAGATAAGAACTGAGGACACTATTACTTCCACTCTTCTGCCTAGTAACTTGAGGATCTCCCTCATATTAAAAATGCTGAAGTTACATGATATTTAGCATTGACAAGGCTTTGGATAAGAATTTCAGAGAGCCCTAGAAATGTCCGGCTTCACTGCTTATATCAGTGGAAAAAGACACCCTAATGTGATGCTCAAAGTGATTTTAATAAAATGCATCAACACTGGGAGGAGCAGGCAGACTCCAAATTGTGCTCCTGCCCACACAGCTGTCTTGATAGAAAACTGTTTCCACCCAGAAGTGTTATATTATTCTAGTGCTTAAAAGGATCTGGAAAGAACTCAGGACTATCATTGTTTACACTGTTACAGTCTCTTGCCCATTGCTCTCCTGTCCCACCAGGTGGTGGCATGGATGAAGAGGCTCATAAAATAATATAGGTCGGAAGGGACCTCATCTGCTCCAGCCTATTTCTCCACCACTGTATCTAGGCTACGTCAACTAGCCTAGATATATGCTACATGCTCAAGACTTTGCCCAGAAATGTTTTCAATATTTACAAAACCGGAAACTCCACAAAATCTTTGGGTAACCTGTCCCAGTGTATGTTTGGATGAGGCTGACTAAGCTATGTAGTCCGACCAGTACTTTGCACAGGAGGAGGTCCTTTTCACAGAATCACAGAATTGTAGGGGTTGGAAGGGACCTCCAGAGATCATTGGGTCCACCCCCCCTGCCAAAGCAGGTTCCCTAGAGCAGGCTGCCCAGGTAGGCGTCCAGACGGGCCTTGAGTATCTCCATAGAAGGAGACTCCACAACCTCCCTGGGCAGCCTGTCCCAGTGCTCCGTCACCCTCACCGTGAAGTTCTTTCACATGTTGGTGTGCAACTTCCTGTGCTCTATCTTGTGGCCATTGCTCCTTGTCCTGTCCCCACAGATGACTGAAAAGATGTTGACCAAACCTGTCTGTCTTCCACACCTCAGGTATTTATACACATGGGTGAGACCCCCTCTCAGTCTTCTTTTCTCCAGGCTGAACAGACCCAGGTCTCTCAGCCTTTCTTCATAGGGAAGATGCTCCAGGCCCCGTATCATCTTTGTGGCCCTCTGCTGGACTCTTTCCAGGAGATCCCTGTCTTTTTTTGTACCGGGGAGCACAGAGCTGGACACAGTACTCCAGGTGAGGCCTGACCAGGGCAGAGTAGAGGGGGAGGATCACCTCCCTTGACCTGCCAGCCACACTCCTTTTAATGCATGCCAGGATCCCATTGGCCCTCTTGGCCACCAGGGCATGCTGCTGGCTCATGGTCATCCTGTCTCCCACCAGGACCCCCAGGTCCTTCTCCGCAGAGCTCCTTTCCACTTATAGCATTTGTACAAGTTTTTTACAACAAACTAGAGTTCTGCAAAAACTTCTTATTTTCCTGAGAGTCTATGAATATGCTTCATGCTATACATGCTGTTTACTTAGTTCTTTAATGCTACTAAATGATGGATTCCATTCTCTGAAGAACACTCAACCTATGGATTGAAAAGATTGAAATAAGACTATTGCTCTAGGAATTCGGATTTAAATGCAACAAAAATCTCAGACATGTAAGCTATCAGTTACATACTTATGATTACATGAGGACAATTAACTACTATATAAAGTATGCCCAAATCTGGCACATTGACCAGGGAACTGTTTAAAGGTAATACCAGAATGAACACAGTGTTTCTCCATGAATAACACAGGACACCTGAGAAGTTGCAGAAGAGCAAAGTATTTGTCCTTTCTAAAGCTAAATTCTCTCCTGAGAACATGCAGCTAACAACTGTGAACAGGATTCATAATCCTTTTCAAGAGGGATTGCTGGAAGCGTCAGCACTGCTCCTAAGCACCTCTTTCACAGCACTAGTTACAGCACTCATTCAGAGTTGCTCGGAAAAAAAGAAGGTAACACGTGGCTGAACGCATGGGTTTTACTGGCCTGCATCATTTGCCTAGTAGTAGGACTCCTGGCTTCTATTTTCTCCTAAAGCTTTCTGTTTCTGAGATTGTTGACCCTACAGCTATCTAACATAAAATTGTCTTTTCTGATCCACTGAGTTAGGGCTATTCTTCCATATATATATGCATATATATAATTGACATATACCTCCTCCCTGCAGCCATGAAACTTGGGTACTTTTATGAGCAAAGTGAATCCTTAGGATTCATAACAGAAGTGCAAGCCACTGGGTTCATGACAGAAAGATGGACATGGACACCACTGTCTAAGGGAAAACTAGACATAGCATGAGACTTCGCTGCTGTTCTTGATCATTTCAGCATCCTGACTCAACTTAGCCAGGAGATATTTTAGCAGATGTAGAACTGCAGTTGAAGCATATGTAGAACCTGCAAGTTTATCAGGGAGATGACTGGTGAATTTCATATGCTTTCAAGTTCAGCTAGCTACTGAGCAGATGTTTTCTCCTTTGCAATTCTGGAGTCTGACACCTGAGATTTATCTATATATTGTAACTGGCTCCGAGCACCTTTCCTGTGTATTTTAATTACTGAATTTACCACTGAAGTTGAAGATAGCTGCCCTTTTCTTATGGCCAAATTAAATTCCAGCTAGAAGCCTTTTAATTAGTTCTGATGTTCAGTAGACCAAACATAAGAGAAAATCACAAGGGATTTTTATGGTTTCATTTTGCCCATGCTTACTCCTACTGAAATTCTGACTCAGTTGGCAAAGAGGAGGCCAATATGTAGCACTGCATGATTCACTACAAATATTTCAGAACTCTCTGGCAGCAGTTACATTAAAAAATTTATAAATGTATTTTTTTCTGGAGAGAATCCCATGGTTCAGCTCTTCCAATGTGGGCAGACTCAGTTGCACCCAAAACAAAGGCGGGCAACAGTAACTTCAAGTGAGGTTTAGTCTTTCAAATTTCTACATTCCTGTGAGATAATCTCAAGAATTTTTGAATTTATGTCCATTTTCCCCAAGCTTTTAGAACTGGCATATAAAGACTATATTGTGCATTATTCAAAGACCTGAAAAGTTCTTGAGAACTAAGAGAATGTAATTTTATTATTATTATTATTTTTAATATGACTAACTTGCATAGATGACTTTCTGTCTGCAAGTACATATCCCACTTTACATTCAGAGCTTTGTGACCCTTCACATTATCTGCCCTGACAGTACTTTTCCTTCTTTTCCTCATGCTCATGCTACTGTGCCTTCTAGTTGAAAACCCCAATGCTGTTGCTATGGTGGGGTCTCATGCAAAATAATAGCCACCAGTGTAAGAATGACCTGTTCCTTTGTCCTTTTCCTACACCTTTATTGTAGCTTTTGGTTTGCATTATGGGGGGAAAAACTATGGGAGTTAGAGAATGGAATGAGCCATCTTTCTCTGGGTTTACCATTTCTTGTCTTGTTCTTTTTCTTCTTGATCTGATCAGTCTGGTGTCCAGTGCCACCCTTTAAATAATTTCAGGGGTCTGGAGTGGGCTTTGCCTCTGGGGAGGTGACATGTTTCTTTCTTTTGAAGCCTGTCCTTTGGATAAAGACCAACCCCAGACCTCCTGCCCTGTTAATATTTCCAGTTTGTCTGGAATGACCTGAAAAATGTGTCTGGCCACATTTTTTTGTAAAGTGAGAGGTGCTCATGATGTGGGTCTTAGTTACTTCCAAACCTTTTTTCAAGGTTTGGAGTTTATAAGCAGGCTACAGAATAAGATCTCCTACAACTCCCGCATACATAACAAGAACACCTTGAAAAAGAGAGAGGCTATTGCCATGGCTCCATATAAATCCATGTACACTAAGGGGTCCCCATAATTCTCTACCATCACCATTTTCACCTGCCTTCTTAAAATAACAGATTCTTCTGGGGCCACAAATGCAACTTCATAATCACCTTTGCAAATTGAAAGGAGGTATGTTTGCTCTGATCAGTCTTTGAGTCTTTGTTTCAGTGCTGATCACATTTGTGTGATGTTGTTGATTTACTTCTTATATCTCACAACCTCCAAGTCTACGTCCAGGTAAAGATTAATTTTGTGAGAGCCTCAGTCAGGAGGAAGTGCATGGACCAGATATTTTTTTAAGAGGACTGCTCAGGGAAGGACCTATTCTCAAAGCACCAGTCATTGGCTCTTTCTCTATTGCAACTCCTGAGCCCTCATATTTTTTTTTTTCTGGGACAAAGATTGCTTTTGTGAGTGTTGTTATCATTAGCTGTGTTAGGAAATATGTATGGTAAACTATGTCATCTCGGTAACCTGGTATTGCAGATACTATTGTAGAGTATGAACCCAGAGTTTGCTGGCAAAGTCACGGTTAAATTTATCTGAAAGGTCCATACATGTTCATCATGACAAGATAGCCATGTCTATAGCAGGACAGATACACTTAGCCATGACTTGCCTGGCTGAATGCAAAGTTTATATGCCTTTTGACATCTCCTTTATGCAGTGGTCGAAGGATATTACATTATATCCTAAATTCAGCAGATCTGTCTTTATTGCTCTTTTTCTGCAAGTACAAGGTTCTTGTACTGTTCCTCCTGATCTTTTCTTCATTCTTGTGGAGACGGTTTATCTGCTAGTTACAGCTTTTATGGATGATATTCTGATTACTTTTTCAGCAAAGTCTTTATATAAGAACACATACTAATAAGTACTCCAGAAAGGCCTATAGGTATAGGTATCATACTTCTGCTCCTATGAGCCTGTGAGGAAGGACATTTGCCACCCTGCAGCTGCAACCTGTGCCATAGCATGCCATCCTGATAACAGAGAACAGATACCACAACAGATAACTCTTTAACCAGCAGCCATCCAACACTATCTGAAGAACTTCTGCACAGCAAGTTGGTAAAACCTTCCCCACCCGAGAGAGGAGCAAGCACAGGCCACATAGGTGTGCAAGTGAATCCCAAGAGCGTACCCCAGAGATACACAGCCTCTATCACCCTTTCCCTGCTGTTCAAATGACAACACTACTGTCAGTTTGAAGCTTGCTATTTTAATTATGGAAAATCTGCCATTGCATTCATCCCCAGAAACAGAACTAGTTATCACATTTACGTAGTATCTCCTGGCAAAACAGCATTCACAGCATCCCTTCCTATTCCCCCAAACCTCTCTTAGGCTGGGAAACTGTTTTTATTAACTCTTACCAGCCTCTCAGTTGTGTCATGAGCTTACTAAGCTGCAATTCTCCTGCTTCTTCTACCCCTCCCAACATCTCACCCCAGAAGACAGACACTTTTCTATCTGCCTCCCCAGCTCACACAGGATGCACATAGTGAGAAGTCTGAGGAAGGTCTCATGCCAGGAAGGCTTCGCATACTACTGCCTTGTGGCTCTGCTGGAACACTGCATTTGCATCCTTATCAGACTCACTCCTGAGGATAGGCATGGAGCCAAAACCCAGTTCCAGACAAGCAGAGATAACTTGAGGTTTACGGTCACAACATGGCTCCCAAGTGCTGCATGACAAACAGTGATGATGTGTAATCGTAGCTGTCAAAGTCATCGCTCGCTTTCCAGAGGAGTGCCACTCAAGGCAGGATGCACAGACACAGACAGGTGCTGTCAACACAATTCCTTCACAGAGCAAACACAAACCTTTGCCTAAGCTCGTTTCATGCCCTTCCTCTTGCAGTGGTGATATGAAGATGCTCAAGAGGGCTTATGATTGCCAGAGATGACAATGAAATATGATCACATTAAGACAGCTAATGTTAGGTCTCATGAGCATAGGGTGCGGACCAGAGTCATACCAGTTAATAGGTTCCAGGGAGACTCCCTTGTATACTTTACTTTTATAAAAAGAGCCAAAAGGGCTGCTGCAGAGGTACCAAACCATGGTTCCCGCCACGTAATATTCAGTAAGTCTGTACTGTTCACTTTGGAAGTGAACAATACAAAGGCAAACTGGTGCACAGCAACTCAGGAGCAAGCAATCACTTAAAGGCTTAATCGTCAGTGACAATTTAGATTGATTTCTGAGAAAGAAATTCTTGTTCCAAATAATTTGATAAATTATATAATTTCTATAGGGAGAATTAAGCTGCACTGAATATTGACATGCTCTCCTTCTCCTGACAGTATAAAAAAGAAACATATGAATGCTATATGTTGAATGAAACATATGGCTTAGGCTAGCACAAACAAACATGAAAAGTTTGCCTATACTTTTCTGTAGTGTTTCTACTGAGATGAAGTATGTTGATTAGCATATGACTAATTCTCTAATTCTTCTGGTAGAAAAAAAAAAAACGTGAAGAAATTATATACCTTATTACCATACAGGATGTCTGTGCTCATGAGTTCTAAAGCTGGAACAGAATAGAAAAGAGGCCTTTTTTAATCATCTCTTGGTGTTAATACAAAGGCACCAGAAGGAGCAGATGAAACAAACCATTTAAGTTAATACACACTTGTCAAGCGAAAAGCAGCATGATGACATGACTCTAGTCTCTCAGAGGAAAGATTTTTTTTTTTTGCTCAATGAAAATTGATGTACCAGTAAAATGTCCAACACAAAAATAGAAATGAAGTTAAGAAATACAAAGCTCTTTGACTTGTCTCATCTATTCTCCCTGCGCTAATAAATTATTATTATAGGAGTATAAAGAGGAGAAAGCAATATACCACCATAGCTTGACAAAACTAGCAAGATGCTTCCTTTTAATGTCAACATACAATGACTATTTTCGTAGTACTGATACAGGTGTCAGCTCTCTCCCATTATAGGTAAGCAACACGCAGGACACAGAAACCACTTGAATGAAAACCTATCCCTTGCTAAACAAACAACCAATAGTGTGCCAAAAAATGTCTTGTAGCAGATTCCGTATGACATGCATGTCACAGTTCATTTGGATCTGCCAGATTTACATGACAATATGCTCTGTGTATCAATCCAATGTACTCTGTGTATCTATCTTTATTTCATAAGCACGTTAGGTAAAAATAAAACAAGGTCTCAATCTCCTTTCAACAGACCAATCAAACTTGGTAATTTCCCAATTGACAAATTTGTTAATTCACAAATTCCTTAAATCACAAATACACTAACTCATAAATTCACCTTCTTGTTCACTGCTGAGTAAAATAGTTGACGTTTGCAGGCATGGGAGTGGGCAGCTCAAGGTATAACCCAGTGTTAGTCCAAGTCAGAGAAATTTCAAACTGCATACTGCCCACTGTGGCATACAAGCCATCATCTCAATGGTTAATTGGCTTGCAGACTCCCATAATGATTCCTAATGGTTCCATTCCCAGCAGGCATCACCATCCCTTGATGAGTTATCTAATATTTTAATGAGTACTATTATCCAAGAGGACAAACTTAAGAGACCCTTCAGTAGTGTTGTGATCATTTGGGCAATGGTGGTGGTGGTGGTGTTTATGTCTCCTTTATAATGTATTAGCTTCTCCACCCAAGTCTAGGTCGCAGATACAGACTACCAATATTTAAACAAAAGGTAAGGCTGGTGTGGGCAAGTAGGGTAAGTGGAAAGTTCACTGAACTCCATGCCTGAGACACCATTCCTGTAATACTTTATTTTTAAACTGTGACCCATTAGCTGATTATATCTCTTGTGGCATTGTGTGTGTAGCAAACTGGTTTAATCCTGCTTCAGTTGGCAACCTGGATGCAGTGCATGCACAGTAAACATTACCCAAACCACTCACTACTTTAGCTACAGTTGTAATGAATTTCCACCACTTGGAGGTGCATGTCATGCATCTGATATAGTCTACTTGCCACACATCCCAAAGGACATTTCCTTTTCTAAGATCTGGACAAGATAATCTTTAGTTTCCTTATCAAATCCACAGGTTGCCACTATATAGAATCATGTAAAGGAACCAAAAAAATGATTAAGTTGCAAAAGACCTTCAAGATCATGAAATCTGCCACTGTATGATCTGCTTGTTACTTAGTAAGTGGCCAACCTCATCTTGTGATGTGCAAATCCTATGCTCCAGTGTGTCCAAACCATTCATGCAGCCATTTACTGAGCCATTCAGTATTCAAGGCAGAAGAAAATCCTGCCTGATTTATACTAGCTAAGTGGTTAGCTGGCCAAGTGGAACAATATTTGTGACCACTTTGTGAGCATAAATGGGACAGGATTTTCTTCTGCCTTGGGTACTGAACATCTAGGTAAATTCCATCATTTTGTGGTGTGCTGCTACATGCCCTGTAGTAATAGGATGACTGTTGATGGTATCTTGTATTTGCTCCCAATATTTGCTTCCCCGTATATCTCAGTTCTATGCCTGTCAATCGTGTTTTATCCAGTTTCCTCACCATTGTATAGCACCAGCCCATACAGCAAAGGAATCAACATGTACAGTCTGTGTGCCATTTCTGTGAGCTAGTACTATGGCACAGAGATCCACTAATTGAGCAGAACCTTCTAGTTGCTCTGTTAGTACAAGTTCATTGGTTACAGATACGGTAGCAGCTGTTTCTCACTATTTATCCTGTATTTTGCAAGCACTCCTGTCAGTAAAACACAGACCATCTGGCTGAATTCCTGAATTCGCAGCTATAACGGATAAGGAGACTCCATGTATTCAATGGGTATTCCTATGTGCTTCACAACTGCAACAACTTTACTCTCTTTTGTTAAGTCATCTCCAATTTTGTGATGACAGGTATACCACTCTTGCCTTTGTACAGTGGCCTTATGTGCTACACCTAAAGGTACTGGTTTACCAGCAAGAATAGGCTTAAGAATAGGTCTTGGCAATGTGATTTTACTCTCCTTCCCTGGGTCAAGGGTTCAATTGCTACTAGCTTTTTGTAAGCTGCTAACAGCACCTTTTCAAAAGTGGAATCCTTGTCCTCAGCGCTCTGCATTATATACATGACATATATGTCACAACAGTGACCTCCTGTGGTAATTTTACTGCTTCTAGTTCTTTAGACAGAGAATGAGCAGTGGTAGGACTATGTTTCAAACCTGTGGTGAGTAAATGTATACTGCTGTGCCCGCCAGGCAGAAGCAAATCTCTCCCTATCCACATGCGACACTAGGGTCATTAAAAAAAAACAACACATCTACAGTTGCTGTCCATAGAAAGGCATGCAAATTATGGCAATTGACTACTGGTTACACTTGAAGCAGTTTGGTGTCAGCATTCAGGGCATTATAATCCACTGTTAGTTGCTGCTTGCCATTTGGTTTATGTAATGGCCATTCAGGAGAATTTTAGGGGGAATGGGCCTTAGACATGATTCCTAGTTTCTTCAGCTGCTTTTCAAATGCAGTAACAGGACAGATGGCATCAGAAGGTAACTTATACCATGCAATATGAACTACCTTGCTAGGTGATATGGGGCAGCTGTTTGTAACAAGCTAATAGGGGTGTGTTGATGCAGGCACACTGTGGGTCAAATGGGATGGTGTCCCTGTTTCCCATTTTCCCCACAAGCGCACCCATGACTGGTCCTTCGATATATCCATACATAAGATATTAATAAGGTTGGATGGACTCTACATCTGTTAGACAGAATTAATTTATCCCTGGCCAGTGGGTGAGTTGTGACTTGCCCATTGATGCCTACAACTGAAACTAGTTGCTTGCTAAGTGGAAGCTGTCCTTTTTAAGTGTCCTTTATTACCATTAACATCTGGGCTTCTGTGTTGACAAGGAATGTTGCAAAGTAGCGATCATTAACTGCAACCATCATCTCAGGACTTGGATCCCTAACAGTTGGAGTAGCCACCATGAATACTTCCATTGGATCAAGCCCCTACCCTAGTTTCCCATGCATTCATGGTCTGAGGTTCAGTGCTGATAACTTTGGATATCTCTACGAGCTCATACCCGTAACGTTCTCCAGCTTTCTAGGAATTACTTTATCGAGTCATACACCATCACTCCCATCCCCTGGTATGGACCCCAGAGGGCTATCATGAGGAGTTAATGAGGGAAACCTGGCCAGTTGCCATAAATGGGAATCAGCAGCCCATTTAACTGACTTGGAGAGATCCCTTGATCTGGACACAATTTCCATAACCTCTTAAGCTCAGTAGAGACTGACCATGCTACCCAGTTTCACCATCTTGCTATTCCATTTTGCAGTGACAAGCTAGCTCTTTTGCACTGCATTTACTTTAGCTGAAGTTCTCCTATTTTTTGTGATGTATAGTGTATATCTGCTAAAATACAATAGAGGACTCCAGTTTAAGCCTGCCTTAACAGTTAAAGCTGAGTCCAATGTTTATTCTGCTCCGTTTTACTGTATGGCAGACATGTCCCTGGCCAGAAACTACATCCCAGGGAACTGGCTCTGTGGAAGATGGTTGTTTGGTACTTGGGGCAATGTGTGCTGGTCCTTCTAGATCAGTTAAAATGTGGGTTTTCAGAAAGATAGTTTGCAGGCTTGTTGCCAAGGTCCACTGCCATATGCTTTACAGTCAGAAGGATGTTAGCTAGTAGGCTGTATAGTCAGAAGGATGTAAAGTATATCCTCATCACAAAATGCAAGTCCGTAAAGTACTTAAAATATTTGGAAAACCTCTGTATCTCTTCTAGTACCACAAGCTTGGAGCAGAGTGGCTCGAAAGCTGTGCAGAGAAAAATGATCTGTGGGTGCTGGTTGATGCTTGCCTAAACATGAGCCAGCAGTGTGCCCAGGTGGCTGAGAAGGCCAACAGCATCCTGGCTTGTATCAGGAATAGTGTAGCCAGCAGGACCAGGTAGGCGATTGTTCCCCTGTACTCAGCTCTGGTGAGGCCCCACCTCAAGTACTGTGTTCAGCTTTAGGTCCCTCAGTACAAGAGGGATATCGAGGCCCTGGAGTGTGTCCAGAGAAGGGCTACAAAGCTGGTGAAGGGCCTGGAACACAAGTCCTGTGAGGAGGGGCTGAGGGAGCTGTAGTTTTTTAGTCTGGAGAAGGTGCCCACTAGTGGGGGGCACAGGGCTGCTGCGCTGCCTTCCATGGGAGCAGACGTCACCCCAGCGCCCTGCTGGCAGTGCCCACTCCTGCTCTTCTCAGGCTGCCTCGCGCTGCCTGTGCATTGAGGAGGCAGCCAGTGTGGGGCCTGGTGCAGAGCGAGGACTCCACTTGGCCCTGGCTCAGAGGGAGGCAGCGTCCCCACCGCTGGGGAGGGGAGAGGATGGAGAGGAGCTGCTCCCCTGCCACTGCGCAGCTACCTCGACAGTTCTTGGGAGCTTTCTGCCCTTGTCTCTCCATAGGTGCTCTGCACTCGGAAGGAGTTCAGTGAGTACAGGCAGGATCTGACCACACTCAAGCTGGAGGTGGAGAAAACCAGGAGGCAAGAAGAGGTAGGCAAAGCTCAGCAGATAGATGTCAGTGGCACGGTGCAGAAGGCTAGGTCTTTCCTTGTTGGATCTGAGGGAGGCAGGGAATGCAGAAGATGTGAGGGCTGTGCTGGAGGGCCAGGTGTTGTGGTAGCGAAAGGACACCCAGCCCCAAGCTCAGCTAGTGCAGGCGGCTGGAGGTGGGGTGAGATGTATCTGTGTGTGTGTTTGTGTGGGGGGGTGGATCAGGAAAGCCACTTGCAAGCACACAGAGCCCTGACGGAAGCCCTTCTCTTCAGCCCTCGTTGCATGGCAGAAGCAGGGCACTGGAATGGGCGGCATGAAACCTCAGCATGCAGGGACGCGAGGCATTTCTGAGGCAAGAGTGAGCTAAAACCTGCTGTTCCCTTTCAGGAAAAGCTTCAGCAAGAGCTGGCCAAGTTAAAGAAACTTGACAGAAGACTGACGGTAGGGATTAACCGTTCTCGCCAGAGCTCCTCCAGTAATGCGTACTTGGTCACAAGAGAGAAAGTCAGCCTACTGCAGCCTCAAAAACCAGCTGGCCCAGCTTCCTGCAAAAGCAGAAGAAACTTTCTCCACTCTGGCCAGTACAGAAGGCTGAAAGTGACTCCAGCCTTGAGTCTGGCGAGGCTCTGAGCAAGGTGCCCCCATGGCAGGCTCTTCTGCCCCCACAGGGGAATCCCAGAGTCAGCTGAGGTCCGAGAGCACCACAGGCTCTCAGACCTCCCACGGGCCCACAGTTTGTCAGGCAGCCCGCTCCTCCATCTGTTGCAAAGCACCCTGTCCAGAGAGGAGCACGGAGCCTACGTGTGCGTGTCAAACCAATCCCATTCAAGCCTGAGGCGGAAGCAGAAAAGAAAAGAGTTTAGAGCTCTTGGAAGGAGCCATGGAGCAGCATGTCACTGCTAGTTTCCAAAAGTCAGACGCACTGCTCTGCATAGTTGGGAAGAACAGAGAGGTGAGCACTGTGCCCGACGAGAGGGCTCAGAGGAGGAGCCCGGGGTCTGCGGGAGTGCTCTGGGGCCAGAGGATGCTCCCAGGAAGCTGGGAGGGATCGAAACATGGTCAGGCCGCAGGAGGCTTGCAGGGAGCCGTGCCTCTCTCTGCCCATCCCGGGTAGCGTACTGCTAGCAAGTGGGAAGAGAGCTGCAGGATGGTGTGGGGGTGGGCTGCAGAAGGGATTGGAGAGCCTGAGTGTCTGAGTGCCCCTGTCTTTCTAGCTCTGGCACAGATGGGGACTTGGAGAAGGAGGTAGTGGGCTGCTGGACCTCTTTCTGCTGGACTCCCAATCGGAGTCAAAATCCCTCTGCTGCCAGGCACCAAGCCTGTCTTCTGCAGGACAAAGCTGGGGGAAAAGGTAACAGAAGAAGTAAGGGGTGGAAGGGGTGGCAATGGTCTCTTCTGTCACGGGCTCCCTCTCCATCGTTCCAAGAAGGCCTTGTGGCCACCTGCGCTACGGTGGGAGCCCCAGCACTTCAGTCCAAGTGGAGTCAGGGATGGATGCTCCCGGCTCCGCAGCACAGAGACAAAGGAGGACTAGCCTACAGCAGTGGCCTGCGCTGGCCAGAAGTCAGGAGAGGGTGTTCCACGGCTGGGCTCTCCACAGGGACATGCTTGCCAGCACCAGGCTGGGGTCTCTTAGGGGAGGGTGCAGCCTTCTCCTGCTTTCCCTCTCAGATGTAGAAATGTAGAAAATCCCAGGCTTCTCTGCTTGGGATCCGCATGCAGTGTCCTCCTCCTCTTCCTCCAGCCTGGGGGAGGGAGCACTGCTCCCGAGGCAGAGACTTCCTGGAGGCAGAGGAAGGAGGGAGGCAGGCTGCCCGCCCCTTGGGCCTGCGTAACCCTGAGGAGGCCATTTTCTGTGGATTTTCCTGCTGTTCCCTTTCAGGAAAAGCTTCAGCAAGAGCTGGCCAAGTTAAAGAAACTTGACACAAGACTGATGGCGGGGAGTGACCGTTCTCGCCAGAGCTCCTCCAGTAATGCGTACTTGGTCACAAGAGAGAAAGTCAGCCTACTGCACCCTCCAAAACCAGCTGGCCCAGCTTCCCACAAAAGCAGAAGAAACTTTCTCCACTCTGGCCAGTACAGAAGGCTGAAAGTGACTCCAGCCTTGAGTTGGGCAGGGAAGATGCCAAGCTCCTGGGCAGCATCCATCCTGTGACTGAGTCCGAGAGAAAGTCACCTGTCCCTGCAGACGGTGTATTCAAAGCTGCCTCGGAAGAACAGGCGGCTAGAGAAAGCCAGAAGATTGAAGAGATGGCTCGGGCTGTGGTGCGGCAAGTGTTGGAGAGGGTGCAGGCACTGGACCAGTCTGTCTGTGTCTTCAAGAGGGCTCGCCCTGGGATCAGAGAAAGACTGTGTGCAAGTGCCGAAAGCGCAGAGCCTTCAGAGACATCTCCTCTTGCGAAATTGCACTGCTGGCTAAGAAGGTTGTGGCGAGCGTGATGAAGGTCTTTGAGAAGTCCTGTGAATCCAGCACGCCCAGTGCATCTGAGCCAAGGCCAGAAGCCAGGCAGAAGGAGCAGCCCTTGGCCAGGAGAGCCTCCCAAGTGGGGAAGCCGGAAGAAAAGAAACCAAGGGAAGCCCTTGAGGGAGCATCCTCGCAGGCTTCCCTTGACAAAGCCACCAAAGAAGCCGTTGGAAGTGTCTGCGACGCTTTGGAATCCTTTGCAGCTTCCCGGTTTGAGCAAGCCTACAACTGCACATACTCTGAAATCGTGGCGCTTCTGACTGTTGATCCCTCTGAGAGGCAGCCACAGCCATCCCAGGTGCCTCTCTCAAGGGAGGCCATGAGGGAAGGGTGGGGACTACGAAGAGCAGAGCCCAGAAGCAAGTCAGAGAGAAAAGTTGCCCAGGTCTCACGACTGAGTCGCAGGATTGTGAGGGAGAGCATCCAAAAGGCTGTCTCCGAAGTTCAGCGGCTGCACACAGAACTGCAGGCCTATGCGAGAACCATTGTCCTTCATGTGGTTGAAGAAGTGAAGGACAAGTTGGAGAGGGAAATGAAGGCAAAGGCCACTTCAAAAAGCAAAACCGTGGCAAGCGGGATGACGAGCTCCGTATCGGAGCAGAGCTCTCAGTCTGCGACTGCACGGAAGCTGGAGAAGAACTTGGGAAGGCGTGTCAGCCAGCAGCCTGTCCCAAGCAATGGGAAGGAGAGCTGTCCCTCGGAGCACCTCTGAAGATCACCCGACCTCCTCCAAGTTGTCTGGTGAGGCTCTGAGCAAGGTGCCCCCATGGCAGGCTCTTCTGCCCCCACAGGGGAATCCCAGAGACAGCTGAGGTCCGAGAGCATCACAGGCACCATCCCTCCCACGGGCCTACAGTTTGTCAGGCAGCCCGCTCCTCCATCTGTTGCAAAGCACCCTGTCCAGAGAGGAGCACGGAGCCTACGTGTGCGTGTCAAACCGATTCCATTCAAGCCTCAGTAGCCTGAGGCGGAAGCAGAAAAGAAAAGAGTTTAGAGCTCTTGGAAGGAGCCATGGAGCAGCATGTCACTGCTGTTTTCCAAAAGTCAGACGCACTGGTCTGCATAGTTGGGAAGAACAGAGAGGTGAGCACTGTGCCCAATGAGAGGGCTCAGAGGAGGAGCCCGGGGCGTGCGGGAGTGCTCTGGGGCCAGAGGATGCTCCCAGGAAGCTGGGAGGGATCGAAACATGGTCAGGCCGCAGGAGGCTTGCAGGGAGCCATGTCTCTCTCTGCCCATCCCGGGTAGCGTACTGCTAGCAAGTGGGAAGAGAGCTGCAGGATGGTGCGGGGGTGGGCTGCAGAAGGGATTGGAGTGCCTGAGTGTCTGAGTGTCCCTGTCTTTCTAGCTCTGGCACAGATGGGGACTTGGAGAAGGAGGTAGCGGGCTGCTGGACCTCCCACTCGGAGTCAAAATCCCTCTGCTGCCAGGCACCAAGCCTGTCTTCTGAAGGCAAAGCTGGGGGAAAGGGTAAGAGAAGGAGGAAGGGGTGGAAGGGGTGGCAAAGGTCTCTTCTGTCACAGGCTCCCTCTCCATCATTCCAAGGCCTTGTGGCCATGGTGGGAGCTCCAGCACTTTGGTCCAAGCAGGTGGAGGAGTCAGGGATGGATGCTCCCGGCTCCGCAGCACAGAGACAAAGGAGGACTCGCCTACAGCAGTGGCCTGCGCTGGCCAGAAGTCAGGAGAGGGTGTTCCACGGCTGGGCTCTCCACAGGGACATGCTTGCCAGCACCAGGCTGGGGTCTCTTAGGGGAGGGTGCAGCCTTCTCCTGCTTTCCCTCTCAGATGTAGAAATGTAGAAAATCCCAGGCTTCTCTGCTTGGGATCCGCATGCAGTGTCCTCCTCCTCTTCCTCCAGCCTGGGGGAGGGAGCACTGCTCCCGAGGCAGAGACTTCCTGGAGGCAGAGGAAGGAGGGAGGCAGGCTGCCCGCCCCTTAGGCCTGCGTAACCCTGAGGAGGCCATTTTCTGTGGATTGTCCGCTGTTGACGTGTGAACCAGCGGGCTTGAAGTTTTCCATCTGAAGGTTCATTTCTGGCATGGAAAGCTCTTGCATTTCTAGCCGGTGGCCCAAGATGCCTACTTTGCTGGTGGGGTTTGGCCTTCTCTCCCCAGCCCAGGCCGGACCCTCAGCCTGGTGGGGGTGTTTTTGATGTTTCAGAAGGAAGGTCCAGCCAGGAAGTAAGCCAGGAATCAGAAACCTATAGCGCAGAGGTTGGAAAAGGCTAGCCTGTGTGCATGAGGAGCTTGGAAGTGCCTTTGTCTCTCTGCTACTTTCTCCTGCCCCATTCATAGTCTGGAACACCCCTCTTCCAGCTTCACCAGCCTTCTGCTCAGTTTCATCTGGGAGATCCATATTGTCGCCTACTGCGCACAGAGTACAACTGCCTGCACGACCCGCATCTGCAAGCCTACTACAATCGCAAAGATAACCTGCAGCGCCTGAAGAGCAAGGGCTACATCACCAGTGATGGCAAAGTAGGTTTGGACGTTGCACTGACCAGCACAGGTCTCCTCTGGCAGAGGCCAATGGGATGAGGTTTATCATGGAAGCGCTACAGGCTTGGGGCAGAGTGGCTCAAAAGTTGTGCAGAGGAAAAGGACCTAGGGGTGCTGATTGATGCTTGCCTAAACGTGAGCCGGCAGTGTGCCCAGGTGGCCAAGAAGGCCAGCAGCATCCTGGCTTGTATCAGGAATAGCGTAGCCAGCAGGACCAGGGATGTGATGGTCCCTCCCTGCACTCTGCTCTGGAGAGGCTGCACCTCGAGTGTTGTGTTCAGTTTTGGGCCCCTCAGTACAAGAAGGACATCCAGGCCCTGGAAGCTGTCCAGAGAAGGGCTACGAAGCTGGTGAAGGGCCTGGAACAAAAGTCCTCTGAGGAGCAGCTGAGGGAACTGGGATTGTTTAGCCAGGAGAAGAGGAGGCTCAGAGGAGACCTTATTGCTCTCTACAACTCCCAGAAAGGAAATTGTGGGGAGCTGGGGGTCAGCCTCTTTTTGCAGATGACTAGGGATAGGACTAGAGGGAATGGGCTCAAGTTGTGCCGGGGAGGGTTTAGGTTGAAAACTAGGAGACATTTCTTCTCAGAAAGAGCAGTCAGGCATTGGAAGGGCCTGGAACACAAGTCCTGTGAGGAGCAGCTGAGGGAGCTGTAGTTTTTTAGTCCGGAGAAGAGTGGCCACTGGCGGGGGGCATAGGGCTGCTGTGCTGCCTTCCATGGGAGCAGACGTCACCCCAGCGCCCTGCTGGCAGTGCCCACTCCTGCTCTTCTCAGGCTGCCTCGCATTGCCTGTGCATTGAGGAGGCAGCCAGTGTGGGGCCTGGTGCAGAGCGAGGACTCCACTCGGCCCTGGCTCAGAGGGAGGCAGCGTCCCCACCGCTGGGGAGGGGAGAGGATGGGGAGGAGCTGCTCCCCTGCCACTGCGCAGCTACCTCGACAGTTCTTGGGAGCTTTCTGCCCTTGTCTCTCCATAGGTGCTCTGCACTCGGAAGGAGTTCAATGAGTACAAGCAGTACTCATTGGGCGGCAGGAAACCTCAGCACGCAGGGACGCGAGGCATTTCTGAGGCAAGAGTGAGCTAAAACCTGCTGTTCCCTTTCAGGAAAAGCTTCAGCAAGAGCTGGCCAAGTTAAAGAAACTTGACACAAGACTGATGGCGGGGAGTGACCGTTCTCGCCAGAGCTCCTCCAGTAATGCGTACTTGGTCATGAGAGAGAAAGTCAGCCTACTGCAGCCTCAAAAACCAGCTGGCCCAGCTTCCCGCAAAAGCAGAAGAAACTCTCTCAACTCTGGCCAGTACAGAAGGCTGAAAGAGACTCCCTCCAGCTATGAGTTGGGCAGGGAAGATGCCAAGCTCCCGGGCAGCATCCATCCTGTGACAGAGTCCGAGAGAAAGTCACCCATCCCCTCAGACGGAGTATTCAAAGCTGCCTCGGAAGAACAGGCTGCTAGAGAAAGCCAGAAGATTGAAGAGATGGCTCGGGCTGTGGTGTGGCAAGTGTTGGAGAGGGTGCAGGCACTGGACCAGTCTGTCTGGGGCTTCAAGAGGGCTCACCATGGGATCAGAGAAAGACTATGTGCAAGTGCCAAAAGCGCAGAGCCTTCAGAGACATCTCCTCTTGCGAAATTGCACTGCTGGCTAAGAAGGTTGTGGCGAGCATGATGAAGGTCTTTGAGAAGTCCTGGGAATCCGGCACGCCCAGTGCATCTGAGCCAAGGCCAGAAGCCAGGCAGAAGGAGCAGCCCTGGGCCAGGAGAGCGTCCCAAGTGGGGAAGCCGGAAGAAAAGAAACCAAGGGAAGCCCTTGAGGGAACATCCTCACAGGCTTCCCTTGACAAAGCCACCAAAGAAGCCGTTGGAAGTGTCTGCGACGCTTTGGAATCCTTTGCAGCTTCCCGGTTTGAGCAAGCCTACAACTGCACATACTCTGAAATCGTGGCGCTTCTGACTGTTGATCCCTCTGAGAGGCAGCCACAGCCATCCCAGGTGCCTCT
Organism: Aythya ferina; assembly: GCF_964211825.1. Classification (NCBI taxonomy): domain Eukaryota; kingdom Metazoa; phylum Chordata; class Aves; order Anseriformes; family Anatidae; genus Aythya; species Aythya ferina. The sequence goes on from NC_140297.1 coordinate 87,187,141, forward strand.
CTCAAGGGAGGCCATGAGGGAAGGGTGGGGACTACGAAGAGCAGAGCCCAGAAGCAAGTCAGAGAGAAAAGTTGCCCAGGTCTCACGACTGAGTCGCAGGATTGTGAGGGAGAGCATCCAAAAGGCTGTCTCCGAAGTTCAGCGGCTGCACACAGAACTGCAGGCCTATGCGAGAACCATTGTCCTTCATGTGGTTGAAGAAGTGAAGGACAAGTTGGAGAGGGAAATGAAGGCAAAGGCCACTTCAAAAAGCAAAACCGTGGCAAGCGGGATGACGAGCTCCGTATCGGAGCAGAGCTCTCAGTCTGCGACTGCACGGAAGCTGGAGAAGAACTTGGGAAGGCGTGTCAGCCAGCAGCCTGTCCCAAGCAATGGGAAGGAGAGCTGTCCCTCGGAGCACCTCTGAAGATCACCCGACCTCCTCCAAGTTGTCTGGTGAGGCTCTGAGCAAGGTGCCCCCATGGCAGGCTCTTCTGCCCCCACAGGGGAATCCCAGAGACAGCTGAGGTCCGAGAGCATCACAGGCACCATCCCTCCCACGGGCCTACAGTTTGTCAGGCAGCCCGCTCCTCCATCTGTTGCAAAGCACCCTGTCCAGAGAGGAGCACGGAGCCTACGTGTGCGTGTCAAACCGATTCCATTCAAGCCTCAGTAGCCTGAGGCGGAAGCAGAAAAGAAAAGAGTTTAGAGCTCTTGGAAGGAGCCATGGAGCAGCATGTCACTGCTGTTTTCCAAAAGTCAGACGCACTGGTCTGCATAGTTGGGAAGAACAGAGAGGTGAGCACTGTGCCCAATGAGAGGGCTCAGAGGAGGAGCCCGGGGCGTGCGGGAGTGCTCTGGGGCCAGAGGATGCTCCCAGGAAGCTGGGAGGGATCGAAACATGGTCAGGCCGCAGGAGGCTTGCAGGGAGCCATGTCTCTCTCTGCCCATCCCGGGTAGCGTACTGCTAGCAAGTGGGAAGAGAGCTGCAGGATGGTGCGGGGGTGGGCTGCAGAAGGGATTGGAGTGCCTGAGTGTCTGAGTGTCCCTGTCTTTCTAGCTCTGGCACAGATGGGGACTTGGAGAAGGAGGTAGCGGGCTGCTGGACCTCCCACTCGGAGTCAAAATCCCTCTGCTGCCAGGCACCAAGCCTGTCTTCTGAAGGCAAAGCTGGGGGAAAGGGTAAGAGAAGGAGGAAGGGGTGGAAGGGGTGGCAAAGGTCTCTTCTGTCACAGGCTCCCTCTCCATCATTCCAAGGCCTTGTGGCCATGGTGGGAGCTCCAGCACTTTGGTCCAAGCAGGTGGAGGAGTCAGGGATGGATGCTCCCGGCTCCGCAGCACAGAGACAAAGGAGGACTCGCCTACAGCAGTGGCCTGCGCTGGCCAGAAGTCAGGAGAGGGTGTTCCACGGCTGGGCTCTCCACAGGGACATGCTTGCCAGCACCAGGCTGGGGTCTCTTAGGGGAGGGTGCAGCCTTCTCCTGCTTTCCCTCTCAGATGTAGAAATGTAGAAAATCCCAGGCTTCTCTGCTTGGGATCCGCATGCAGTGTCCTCCTCCTCTTCCTCCAGCCTGGGGGAGGGAGCACTGCTCCCGAGGCAGAGACTTCCTGGAGGCAGAGGAAGGAGGGAGGCAGGCTGCCCGCCCCTTAGGCCTGCGTAACCCTGAGGAGGCCATTTTCTGTGGATTGTCCGCTGTTGACGTGTGAACCAGCGGGCTTGAAGTTTTCCATCTGAAGGTTCATTTCTGGCATGGAAAGCTCTTGCATTTCTAGCCGGTGGCCCAAGATGCCTACTTTGCTGGTGGGGTTTGGCCTTCTCTCCCCAGCCCAGGCCGGACCCTCAGCCTGGTGGGGGTGTTTTTGATGTTTCAGAAGGAAGGTCCAGCCAGGAAGTAAGCCAGGAATCAGAAACCTATAGCGCAGAGGTTGGAAAAGGCTAGCCTGTGTGCATGAGGAGCTTGGAAGTGCCTTTGTCTCTCTGCTACTTTCTCCTGCCCCATTCATAGTCTGGAACACCCCTCTTCCAGCTTCACCAGCCTTCTGCTCAGTTTCATCTGGGAGATCCATATTGTCGCCTACTGCGCACAGAGTACAACTGCCTGCACGACCCGCATCTGCAAGCCTACTACAATCGCAAAGATAACCTGCAGCGCCTGAAGAGCAAGGGCTACATCACCAGTGATGGCAAAGTAGGTTTGGACGTTGCACTGACCAGCACAGGTCTCCTCTGGCAGAGGCCAATGGGATGAGGTTTATCATGGAAGCGCTACAGGCTTGGGGCAGAGTGGCTCAAAAGTTGTGCAGAGGAAAAGGACCTAGGGGTGCTGATTGATGCTTGCCTAAACGTGAGCCGGCAGTGTGCCCAGGTGGCCAAGAAGGCCAGCAGCATCCTGGCTTGTATCAGGAATAGCGTAGCCAGCAGGACCAGGGATGTGATGGTCCCTCCCTGCACTCTGCTCTGGAGAGGCTGCACCTCGAGTGTTGTGTTCAGTTTTGGGCCCCTCAGTACAAGAAGGACATCCAGGCCCTGGAAGCTGTCCAGAGAAGGGCTACGAAGCTGGTGAAGGGCCTGGAACAAAAGTCCTCTGAGGAGCAGCTGAGGGAACTGGGATTGTTTAGCCAGGAGAAGAGGAGGCTCAGAGGAGACCTTATTGCTCTCTACAACTCCCAGAAAGGAAATTGTGGGGAGCTGGGGGTCAGCCTCTTTTTGCAGATGACTAGGGATAGGACTAGAGGGAATGGGCTCAAGTTGTGCCGGGGAGGGTTTAGGTTGAAAACTAGGAGACATTTCTTCTCAGAAAGAGCAGTCAGGCATTGGAAGGGCCTGGAACACAAGTCCTGTGAGGAGCAGCTGAGGGAGCTGTAGTTTTTTAGTCCGGAGAAGAGTGGCCACTGGCGGGGGGCATAGGGCTGCTGTGCTGCCTTCCATGGGAGCAGACGTCACCCCAGCGCCCTGCTGGCAGTGCCCACTCCTGCTCTTCTCAGGCTGCCTCGCATTGCCTGTGCATTGAGGAGGCAGCCAGTGTGGGGCCTGGTGCAGAGCGAGGACTCCACTCGGCCCTGGCTCAGAGGGAGGCAGCGTCCCCACCGCTGGGGAGGGGAGAGGATGGGGAGGAGCTGCTCCCCTGCCACTGCGCAGCTACCTCGACAGTTCTTGGGAGCTTTCTGCCCTTGTCTCTCCATAGGTGCTCTGCACTCGGAAGGAGTTCAATGAGTACAAGCAGTACTCATTGGGCGGCAGGAAACCTCAGCACGCAGGGACGCGAGGCATTTCTGAGGCAAGAGTGAGCTAAAACCTGCTGTTCCCTTTCAGGAAAAGCTTCAGCAAGAGCTGGCCAAGTTAAAGAAACTTGACACAAGACTGATGGCGGGGAGTGACCGTTCTCGCCAGAGCTCCTCCAGTAATGCGTACTTGGTCATGAGAGAGAAAGTCAGCCTACTGCAGCCTCAAAAACCAGCTGGCCCAGCTTCCCGCAAAAGCAGAAGAAACTCTCTCAACTCTGGCCAGTACAGAAGGCTGAAAGAGACTCCCTCCAGCTATGAGTTGGGCAGGGAAGATGCCAAGCTCCCGGGCAGCATCCATCCTGTGACAGAGTCCGAGAGAAAGTCACCCATCCCCTCAGACGGAGTATTCAAAGCTGCCTCGGAAGAACAGGCTGCTAGAGAAAGCCAGAAGATTGAAGAGATGGCTCGGGCTGTGGTGTGGCAAGTGTTGGAGAGGGTGCAGGCACTGGACCAGTCTGTCTGGGGCTTCAAGAGGGCTCACCATGGGATCAGAGAAAGACTATGTGCAAGTGCCAAAAGCGCAGAGCCTTCAGAGACATCTCCTCTTGCGAAATTGCACTGCTGGCTAAGAAGGTTGTGGCGAGCATGATGAAGGTCTTTGAGAAGTCCTGGGAATCCGGCACGCCCAGTGCATCTGAGCCAAGGCCAGAAGCCAGGCAGAAGGAGCAGCCCTGGGCCAGGAGAGCGTCCCAAGTGGGGAAGCCGGAAGAAAAGAAACCAAGGGAAGCCCTTGAGGGAACATCCTCACAGGCTTCCCTTGACAAAGCCACCAAAGAAGCCGTTGGAAGTGTCTGCGACGCTTTGGAATCCTTTGCAGCTTCCCGGTTTGAGCAAGCCTACAACTGCACATACTCTGAAATCGTGGCGCTTCTGACTGTTGATCCCTCTGAGAGGCAGCCACAGCCATCCCAGGTGCCTCTCTCAAGGGAGGCCATGAGGGAAGGGTGGGGACTACGAAGAGCAGAGCCCAGAAGCAAGTCAGAGAGAAAAGTTGCCCAGGTCTCACGACTGAGTCGCAGGATTGTGAGGGAGAGCATCCAAAAGGCTGTCTCCGAAGTTCAGCGGCTGCACACAGAACTGCAGGCCTATGCGAGAACCATTGTCCTTCATGTGGTTGAAGAAGTGAAGGACAAGTTGGAGAGGGAAATGAAGGCAAAGGCCACTTCAAAAAGCAAAACCGTGGCAAGCGGGATGACGAGCTCCGTATCGGAGCAGAGCTCTCAGTCTGCGACTGCACGGAAGCTGGAGAAGAACTTGGGAAGGCGTGTCAGCCAGCAGCCTGTCCCAAGCAATGGGAAGGAGAGCTGTCCCTCGGAGCACCTCTGAAGATCACCCGACCTCCTCCAAGTTGTCTGGTGAGGCTCTGAGCAAGGTGCCCCCATGGCAGGCTCTTCTGCCCCCACAGGGGAATCCCAGAGACAGCTGAGGTCCGAGAGCATCACAGGCACCATCCCTCCCACGGGCCTACAGTTTGTCAGGCAGCCCGCTCCTCCATCTGTTGCAAAGCACCCTGTCCAGAGAGGAGCACGGAGCCTACGTGTGCGTGTCAAACCGATTCCATTCAAGCCTCAGTAGCCTGAGGCGGAAGCAGAAAAGAAAAGAGTTTAGAGCTCTTGGAAGGAGCCATGGAGCAGCATGTCACTGCTGTTTTCCAAAAGTCAGACGCACTGGTCTGCATAGTTGGGAAGAACAGAGAGGTGAGCACTGTGCCCAATGAGAGGGCTCAGAGGAGGAGCCCGGGGCGTGCGGGAGTGCTCTGGGGCCAGAGGATGCTCCCAGGAAGCTGGGAGGGATCGAAACATGGTCAGGCCGCAGGAGGCTTGCAGGGAGCCATGTCTCTCTCTGCCCATCCCGGGTAGCGTACTGCTAGCAAGTGGGAAGAGAGCTGCAGGATGGTGCGGGGGTGGGCTGCAGAAGGGATTGGAGTGCCTGAGTGTCTGAGTGTCCCTGTCTTTCTAGCTCTGGCACAGATGGGGACTTGGAGAAGGAGGTAGCGGGCTGCTGGACCTCCCACTCGGAGTCAAAATCCCTCTGCTGCCAGGCACCAAGCCTGTCTTCTGAAGGCAAAGCTGGGGGAAAGGGTAAGAGAAGGAGGAAGGGGTGGAAGGGGTGGCAAAGGTCTCTTCTGTCACAGGCTCCCTCTCCATCATTCCAAGGCCTTGTGGCCATGGTGGGAGCTCCAGCACTTTGGTCCAAGCAGGTGGAGGAGTCAGGGATGGATGCTCCCGGCTCCGCAGCACAGAGACAAAGGAGGACTCGCCTACAGCAGTGGCCTGCGCTGGCCAGAAGTCAGGAGAGGGTGTTCCACGGCTGGGCTCTCCACAGGGACATGCTTGCCAGCACCAGGCTGGGGTCTCTTAGGGGAGGGTGCAGCCTTCTCCTGCTTTCCCTCTCAGATGTAGAAATGTAGAAAATCCCAGGCTTCTCTGCTTGGGATCCGCATGCAGTGTCCTCCTCCTCTTCCTCCAGCCTGGGGGAGGGAGCACTGCTCCCGAGGCAGAGACTTCCTGGAGGCAGAGGAAGGAGGGAGGCAGGCTGCCCGCCCCTTAGGCCTGCGTAACCCTGAGGAGGCCATTTTCTGTGGATTGTCCGCTGTTGACGTGTGAACCAGCGGGCTTGAAGTTTTCCATCTGAAGGTTCATTTCTGGCATGGAAAGCTCTTGCATTTCTAGCCGGTGGCCCAAGATGCCTACTTTGCTGGTGGGGTTTGGCCTTCTCTCCCCAGCCCAGGCCGGACCCTCAGCCTGGTGGGGGTGTTTTTGATGTTTCAGAAGGAAGGTCCAGCCAGGAAGTAAGCCAGGAATCAGAAACCTATAGCGCAGAGGTTGGAAAAGGCTAGCCTGTGTGCATGAGGAGCTTGGAAGTGCCTTTGTCTCTCTGCTACTTTCTCCTGCCCCATTCATAGTCTGGAACACCCCTCTTCCAGCTTCACCAGCCTTCTGCTCAGTTTCATCTGGGAGATCCATATTGTCGCCTACTGCGCACAGAGTACAACTGCCTGCACGACCCGCATCTGCAAGCCTACTACAATCGCAAAGATAACCTGCAGCGCCTGAAGAGCAAGGGCTACATCACCAGTGATGGCAAAGTAGGTTTGGACGTTGCACTGACCAGCACAGGTCTCCTCTGGCAGAGGCCAATGGGATGAGGTTTATCATGGAAGCGCTACAGGCTTGGGGCAGAGTGGCTCAAAAGTTGTGCAGAGGAAAAGGACCTAGGGGTGCTGATTGATGCTTGCCTAAACGTGAGCCGGCAGTGTGCCCAGGTGGCCAAGAAGGCCAGCAGCATCCTGGCTTGTATCAGGAATAGCGTAGCCAGCAGGACCAGGGATGTGATGGTCCCTCCCTGCACTCTGCTCTGGAGAGGCTGCACCTCGAGTGTTGTGTTCAGTTTTGGGCCCCTCAGTACAAGAAGGACATCCAGGCCCTGGAAGCTGTCCAGAGAAGGGCTACGAAGCTGGTGAAGGGCCTGGAACAAAAGTCCTCTGAGGAGCAGCTGAGGGAACTGGGATTGTTTAGCCAGGAGAAGAGGAGGCTCAGAGGAGACCTTATTGCTCTCTACAACTCCCAGAAAGGAAATTGTGGGGAGCTGGGGGTCAGCCTCTTTTTGCAGATGACTAGGGATAGGACTAGAGGGAATGGGCTCAAGTTGTGCCGGGGAGGGTTTAGGTTGAAAACTAGGAGACATTTCTTCTCAGAAAGAGCAGTCAGGCATTGGAAGGGCCTGGAACACAAGTCCTGTGAGGAGCAGCTGAGGGAGCTGTAGTTTTTTAGTCCGGAGAAGAGTGGCCACTGGCGGGGGGCATAGGGCTGCTGTGCTGCCTTCCATGGGAGCAGACGTCACCCCAGCGCCCTGCTGGCAGTGCCCACTCCTGCTCTTCTCAGGCTGCCTCGCATTGCCTGTGCATTGAGGAGGCAGCCAGTGTGGGGCCTGGTGCAGAGCGAGGACTCCACTCGGCCCTGGCTCAGAGGGAGGCAGCGTCCCCACCGCTGGGGAGGGGAGAGGATGGGGAGGAGCTGCTCCCCTGCCACTGCGCAGCTACCTCGACAGTTCTTGGGAGCTTTCTGCCCTTGTCTCTCCATAGGTGCTCTGCACTCGGAAGGAGTTCAATGAGTACAAGCAGTACTCATTGGGCGGCAGGAAACCTCAGCACGCAGGGACGCGAGGCATTTCTGAGGCAAGAGTGAGCTAAAACCTGCTGTTCCCTTTCAGGAAAAGCTTCAGCAAGAGCTGGCCAAGTTAAAGAAACTTGACACAAGACTGATGGCGGGGAGTGACCGTTCTCGCCAGAGCTCCTCCAGTAATGCGTACTTGGTCATGAGAGAGAAAGTCAGCCTACTGCAGCCTCAAAAACCAGCTGGCCCAGCTTCCCGCAAAAGCAGAAGAAACTCTCTCAACTCTGGCCAGTACAGAAGGCTGAAAGAGACTCCCTCCAGCTATGAGTTGGGCAGGGAAGATGCCAAGCTCCCGGGCAGCATCCATCCTGTGACAGAGTCCGAGAGAAAGTCACCCATCCCCTCAGACGGAGTATTCAAAGCTGCCTCGGAAGAACAGGCTGCTAGAGAAAGCCAGAAGATTGAAGAGATGGCTCGGGCTGTGGTGTGGCAAGTGTTGGAGAGGGTGCAGGCACTGGACCAGTCTGTCTGGGGCTTCAAGAGGGCTCACCATGGGATCAGAGAAAGACTATGTGCAAGTGCCAAAAGCGCAGAGCCTTCAGAGACATCTCCTCTTGCGAAATTGCACTGCTGGCTAAGAAGGTTGTGGCGAGCATGATGAAGGTCTTTGAGAAGTCCTGGGAATCCGGCACGCCCAGTGCATCTGAGCCAAGGCCAGAAGCCAGGCAGAAGGAGCAGCCCTGGGCCAGGAGAGCGTCCCAAGTGGGGAAGCCGGAAGAAAAGAAACCAAGGGAAGCCCTTGAGGGAACATCCTCACAGGCTTCCCTTGACAAAGCCACCAAAGAAGCCGTTGGAAGTGTCTGCGACGCTTTGGAATCCTTTGCAGCTTCCCGGTTTGAGCAAGCCTACAACTGCACATACTCTGAAATCGTGGCGCTTCTGACTGTTGATCCCTCTGAGAGGCAGCCACAGCCATCCCAGGTGCCTCTCTCAAGGGAGGCCATGAGGGAAGGGTGGGGACTACGAAGAGCAGAGCCCAGAAGCAAGTCAGAGAGAAAAGTTGCCCAGGTCTCACGACTGAGTCGCAGGATTGTGAGGGAGAGCATCCAAAAGGCTGTCTCCGAAGTTCAGCGGCTGCACACAGAACTGCAGGCCTATGCGAGAACCATTGTCCTTCATGTGGTTGAAGAAGTGAAGGACAAGTTGGAGAGGGAAATGAAGGCAAAGGCCACTTCAAAAAGCAAAACCGTGGCAAGCGGGATGACGAGCTCCGTATCGGAGCAGAGCTCTCAGTCTGCGACTGCACGGAAGCTGGAGAAGAACTTGGGAAGGCGTGTCAGCCAGCAGCCTGTCCCAAGCAATGGGAAGGAGAGCTGTCCCTCGGAGCACCTCTGAAGATCACCCGACCTCCTCCAAGTTGTCTGGTGAGGCTCTGAGCAAGGTGCCCCCATGGCAGGCTCTTCTGCCCCCACAGGGGAATCCCAGAGACAGCTGAGGTCCGAGAGCATCACAGGCACCATCCCTCCCACGGGCCTACAGTTTGTCAGGCAGCCCGCTCCTCCATCTGTTGCAAAGCACCCTGTCCAGAGAGGAGCACGGAGCCTACGTGTGCGTGTCAAACCGATTCCATTCAAGCCTCAGTAGCCTGAGGCGGAAGCAGAAAAGAAAAGAGTTTAGAGCTCTTGGAAGGAGCCATGGAGCAGCATGTCACTGCTGTTTTCCAAAAGTCAGACGCACTGGTCTGCATAGTTGGGAAGAACAGAGAGGTGAGCACTGTGCCCAATGAGAGGGCTCAGAGGAGGAGCCCGGGGCGTGCGGGAGTGCTCTGGGGCCAGAGGATGCTCCCAGGAAGCTGGGAGGGATCGAAACATGGTCAGGCCGCAGGAGGCTTGCAGGGAGCCATGTCTCTCTCTGCCCATCCCGGGTAGCGTACTGCTAGCAAGTGGGAAGAGAGCTGCAGGATGGTGCGGGGGTGGGCTGCAGAAGGGATTGGAGTGCCTGAGTGTCTGAGTGTCCCTGTCTTTCTAGCTCTGGCACAGATGGGGACTTGGAGAAGGAGGTAGCGGGCTGCTGGACCTCCCACTCGGAGTCAAAATCCCTCTGCTGCCAGGCACCAAGCCTGTCTTCTGAAGGCAAAGCTGGGGGAAAGGGTAAGAGAAGGAGGAAGGGGTGGAAGGGGTGGCAAAGGTCTCTTCTGTCACAGGCTCCCTCTCCATCATTCCAAGGCCTTGTGGCCATGGTGGGAGCTCCAGCACTTTGGTCCAAGCAGGTGGAGGAGTCAGGGATGGATGCTCCCGGCTCCGCAGCACAGAGACAAAGGAGGACTCGCCTACAGCAGTGGCCTGCGCTGGCCAGAAGTCAGGAGAGGGTGTTCCACGGCTGGGCTCTCCACAGGGACATGCTTGCCAGCACCAGGCTGGGGTCTCTTAGGGGAGGGTGCAGCCTTCTCCTGCTTTCCCTCTCAGATGTAGAAATGTAGAAAATCCCAGGCTTCTCTGCTTGGGATCCGCATGCAGTGTCCTCCTCCTCTTCCTCCAGCCTGGGGGAGGGAGCACTGCTCCCGAGGCAGAGACTTCCTGGAGGCAGAGGAAGGAGGGAGGCAGGCTGCCCGCCCCTTAGGCCTGCGTAACCCTGAGGAGGCCATTTTCTGTGGATTGTCCGCTGTTGACGTGTGAACCAGCGGGCTTGAAGTTTTCCATCTGAAGGTTCATTTCTGGCATGGAAAGCTCTTGCATTTCTAGCCGGTGGCCCAAGATGCCTACTTTGCTGGTGGGGTTTGGCCTTCTCTCCCCAGCCCAGGCCGGACCCTCAGCCTGGTGGGGGTGTTTTTGATGTTTCAGAAGGAAGGTCCAGCCAGGAAGTAAGCCAGGAATCAGAAACCTATAGCGCAGAGGTTGGAAAAGGCTAGCCTGTGTGCATGAGGAGCTTGGAAGTGCCTTTGTCTCTCTGCTACTTTCTCCTGCCCCATTCATAGTCTGGAACACCCCTCTTCCAGCTTCACCAGCCTTCTGCTCAGTTTCATCTGGGAGATCCATATTGTCGCCTACTGCGCACAGAGTACAACTGCCTGCACGACCCGCATCTGCAAGCCTACTACAATCGCAAAGATAACCTGCAGCGCCTGAAGAGCAAGGGCTACATCACCAGTGATGGCAAAGTAGGTTTGGACGTTGCACTGACCAGCACAGGTCTCCTCTGGCAGAGGCCAATGGGATGAGGTTTATCATGGAAGCGCTACAGGCTTGGGGCAGAGTGGCTCAAAAGTTGTGCAGAGGAAAAGGACCTAGGGGTGCTGATTGATGCTTGCCTAAACGTGAGCCGGCAGTGTGCCCAGGTGGCCAAGAAGGCCAGCAGCATCCTGGCTTGTATCAGGAATAGCGTAGCCAGCAGGACCAGGGATGTGATGGTCCCTCCCTGCACTCTGCTCTGGAGAGGCTGCACCTCGAGTGTTGTGTTCAGTTTTGGGCCCCTCAGTACAAGAAGGACATCCAGGCCCTGGAAGCTGTCCAGAGAAGGGCTACGAAGCTGGTGAAGGGCCTGGAACAAAAGTCCTCTGAGGAGCAGCTGAGGGAACTGGGATTGTTTAGCCAGGAGAAGAGGAGGCTCAGAGGAGACCTTATTGCTCTCTACAACTCCCAGAAAGGAAATTGTGGGGAGCTGGGGGTCAGCCTCTTTTTGCAGATGACTAGGGATAGGACTAGAGGGAATGGGCTCAAGTTGTGCCGGGGAGGGTTTAGGTTGAAAACTAGGAGACATTTCTTCTCAGAAAGAGCAGTCAGGCATTGGAAGGGCCTGGAACACAAGTCCTGTGAGGAGCAGCTGAGGGAGCTGTAGTTTTTTAGTCCGGAGAAGAGTGGCCACTGGCGGGGGGCATAGGGCTGCTGTGCTGCCTTCCATGGGAGCAGACGTCACCCCAGCGCCCTGCTGGCAGTGCCCACTCCTGCTCTTCTCAGGCTGCCTCGCATTGCCTGTGCATTGAGGAGGCAGCCAGTGTGGGGCCTGGTGCAGAGCGAGGACTCCACTCGGCCCTGGCTCAGAGGGAGGCAGCGTCCCCACCGCTGGGGAGGGGAGAGGATGGGGAGGAGCTGCTCCCCTGCCACTGCGCAGCTACCTCGACAGTTCTTGGGAGCTTTCTGCCCTTGTCTCTCCATAGGTGCTCTGCACTCGGAAGGAGTTCAATGAGTACAAGCAGTACTCATTGGGCGGCAGGAAACCTCAGCACGCAGGGACGCGAGGCATTTCTGAGGCAAGAGTGAGCTAAAACCTGCTGTTCCCTTTCAGGAAAAGCTTCAGCAAGAGCTGGCCAAGTTAAAGAAACTTGACACAAGACTGATGGCGGGGAGTGACCGTTCTCGCCAGAGCTCCTCCAGTAATGCGTACTTGGTCATGAGAGAGAAAGTCAGCCTACTGCAGCCTCAAAAACCAGCTGGCCCAGCTTCCCGCAAAAGCAGAAGAAACTCTCTCAACTCTGGCCAGTACAGAAGGCTGAAAGAGACTCCCTCCAGCTATGAGTTGGGCAGGGAAGATGCCAAGCTCCCGGGCAGCATCCATCCTGTGACAGAGTCCGAGAGAAAGTCACCCATCCCCTCAGACGGAGTATTCAAAGCTGCCTCGGAAGAACAGGCTGCTAGAGAAAGCCAGAAGATTGAAGAGATGGCTCGGGCTGTGGTGTGGCAAGTGTTGGAGAGGGTGCAGGCACTGGACCAGTCTGTCTGGGGCTTCAAGAGGGCTCACCATGGGATCAGAGAAAGACTATGTGCAAGTGCCAAAAGCGCAGAGCCTTCAGAGACATCTCCTCTTGCGAAATTGCACTGCTGGCTAAGAAGGTTGTGGCGAGCATGATGAAGGTCTTTGAGAAGTCCTGGGAATCCGGCACGCCCAGTGCATCTGAGCCAAGGCCAGAAGCCAGGCAGAAGGAGCAGCCCTGGGCCAGGAGAGCGTCCCAAGTGGGGAAGCCGGAAGAAAAGAAACCAAGGGAAGCCCTTGAGGGAACATCCTCACAGGCTTCCCTTGACAAAGCCACCAAAGAAGCCGTTGGAAGTGTCTGCGACGCTTTGGAATCCTTTGCAGCTTCCCGGTTTGAGCAAGCCTACAACTGCACATACTCTGAAATCGTGGCGCTTCTGACTGTTGATCCCTCTGAGAGGCAGCCACAGCCATCCCAGGTGCCTCTCTCAAGGGAGGCCATGAGGGAAGGGTGGGGACTACGAAGAGCAGAGCCCAGAAGCAAGTCAGAGAGAAAAGTTGCCCAGGTCTCACGACTGAGTCGCAGGATTGTGAGGGAGAGCATCCAAAAGGCTGTCTCCGAAGTTCAGCGGCTGCACACAGAACTGCAGGCCTATGCGAGAACCATTGTCCTTCATGTGGTTGAAGAAGTGAAGGACAAGTTGGAGAGGGAAATGAAGGCAAAGGCCACTTCAAAAAGCAAAACCGTGGCAAGCGGGATGACGAGCTCCGTATCGGAGCAGAGCTCTCAGTCTGCGACTGCACGGAAGCTGGAGAAGAACTTGGGAAGGCGTGTCAGCCAGCAGCCTGTCCCAAGCAATGGGAAGGAGAGCTGTCCCTCGGAGCACCTCTGAAGATCACCCGACCTCCTCCAAGTTGTCTGGTGAGGCTCTGAGCAAGGTGCCCCCATGGCAGGCTCTTCTGCCCCCACAGGGGAATCCCAGAGACAGCTGAGGTCCGAGAGCATCACAGGCACCATCCCTCCCACGGGCCTACAGTTTGTCAGGCAGCCCGCTCCTCCATCTGTTGCAAAGCACCCTGTCCAGAGAGGAGCACGGAGCCTACGTGTGCGTGTCAAACCGATTCCATTCAAGCCTCAGTAGCCTGAGGCGGAAGCAGAAAAGAAAAGAGTTTAGAGCTCTTGGAAGGAGCCATGGAGCAGCATGTCACTGCTGTTTTCCAAAAGTCAGACGCACTGGTCTGCATAGTTGGGAAGAACAGAGAGGTGAGCACTGTGCCCAATGAGAGGGCTCAGAGGAGGAGCCCGGGGCGTGCGGGAGTGCTCTGGGGCCAGAGGATGCTCCCAGGAAGCTGGGAGGGATCGAAACATGGTCAGGCCGCAGGAGGCTTGCAGGGAGCCATGTCTCTCTCTGCCCATCCCGGGTAGCGTACTGCTAGCAAGTGGGAAGAGAGCTGCAGGATGGTGCGGGGGTGGGCTGCAGAAGGGATTGGAGTGCCTGAGTGTCTGAGTGTCCCTGTCTTTCTAGCTCTGGCACAGATGGGGACTTGGAGAAGGAGGTAGCGGGCTGCTGGACCTCCCACTCGGAGTCAAAATCCCTCTGCTGCCAGGCACCAAGCCTGTCTTCTGAAGGCAAAGCTGGGGGAAAGGGTAAGAGAAGGAGGAAGGGGTGGAAGGGGTGGCAAAGGTCTCTTCTGTCACAGGCTCCCTCTCCATCATTCCAAGGCCTTGTGGCCATGGTGGGAGCTCCAGCACTTTGGTCCAAGCAGGTGGAGGAGTCAGGGATGGATGCTCCCGGCTCCGCAGCACAGAGACAAAGGAGGACTCGCCTACAGCAGTGGCCTGCGCTGGCCAGAAGTCAGGAGAGGGTGTTCCACGGCTGGGCTCTCCACAGGGACATGCTTGCCAGCACCAGGCTGGGGTCTCTTAGGGGAGGGTGCAGCCTTCTCCTGCTTTCCCTCTCAGATGTAGAAATGTAGAAAATCCCAGGCTTCTCTGCTTGGGATCCGCATGCAGTGTCCTCCTCCTCTTCCTCCAGCCTGGGGGAGGGAGCACTGCTCCCGAGGCAGAGACTTCCTGGAGGCAGAGGAAGGAGGGAGGCAGGCTGCCCGCCCCTTAGGCCTGCGTAACCCTGAGGAGGCCATTTTCTGTGGATTGTCCGCTGTTGACGTGTGAACCAGCGGGCTTGAAGTTTTCCATCTGAAGGTTCATTTCTGGCATGGAAAGCTCTTGCATTTCTAGCCGGTGGCCCAAGATGCCTACTTTGCTGGTGGGGTTTGGCCTTCTCTCCCCAGCCCAGGCCGGACCCTCAGCCTGGTGGGGGTGTTTTTGATGTTTCAGAAGGAAGGTCCAGCCAGGAAGTAAGCCAGGAATCAGAAACCTATAGCGCAGAGGTTGGAAAAGGCTAGCCTGTGTGCATGAGGAGCTTGGAAGTGCCTTTGTCTCTCTGCTACTTTCTCCTGCCCCATTCATAGTCTGGAACACCCCTCTTCCAGCTTCACCAGCCTTCTGCTCAGTTTCATCTGGGAGATCCATATTGTCGCCTACTGCGCACAGAGTACAACTGCCTGCACGACCCGCATCTGCAAGCCTACTACAATCGCAAAGATAACCTGCAGCGCCTGAAGAGCAAGGGCTACATCACCAGTGATGGCAAAGTAGGTTTGGACGTTGCACTGACCAGCACAGGTCTCCTCTGGCAGAGGCCAATGGGATGAGGTTTATCATGGAAGCGCTACAGGCTTGGGGCAGAGTGGCTCAAAAGTTGTGCAGAGGAAAAGGACCTAGGGGTGCTGATTGATGCTTGCCTAAACGTGAGCCGGCAGTGTGCCCAGGTGGCCAAGAAGGCCAGCAGCATCCTGGCTTGTATCAGGAATAGCGTAGCCAGCAGGACCAGGGATGTGATGGTCCCTCCCTGCACTCTGCTCTGGAGAGGCTGCACCTCGAGTGTTGTGTTCAGTTTTGGGCCCCTCAGTACAAGAAGGACATCCAGGCCCTGGAAGCTGTCCAGAGAAGGGCTACGAAGCTGGTGAAGGGCCTGGAACAAAAGTCCTCTGAGGAGCAGCTGAGGGAACTGGGATTGTTTAGCCAGGAGAAGAGGAGGCTCAGAGGAGACCTTATTGCTCTCTACAACTCCCAGAAAGGAAATTGTGGGGAGCTGGGGGTCAGCCTCTTTTTGCAGATGACTAGGGATAGGACTAGAGGGAATGGGCTCAAGTTGTGCCGGGGAGGGTTTAGGTTGAAAACTAGGAGACATTTCTTCTCAGAAAGAGCAGTCAGGCATTGGAAGGGCCTGGAACACAAGTCCTGTGAGGAGCAGCTGAGGGAGCTGTAGTTTTTTAGTCCGGAGAAGAGTGGCCACTGGCGGGGGGCATAGGGCTGCTGTGCTGCCTTCCATGGGAGCAGACGTCACCCCAGCGCCCTGCTGGCAGTGCCCACTCCTGCTCTTCTCAGGCTGCCTCGCATTGCCTGTGCATTGAGGAGGCAGCCAGTGTGGGGCCTGGTGCAGAGCGAGGACTCCACTCGGCCCTGGCTCAGAGGGAGGCAGCGTCCCCACCGCTGGGGAGGGGAGAGGATGGGGAGGAGCTGCTCCCCTGCCACTGCGCAGCTACCTCGACAGTTCTTGGGAGCTTTCTGCCCTTGTCTCTCCATAGGTGCTCTGCACTCGGAAGGAGTTCAATGAGTACAAGCAGTACTCATTGGGCGGCAGGAAACCTCAGCACGCAGGGACGCGAGGCATTTCTGAGGCAAGAGTGAGCTAAAACCTGCTGTTCCCTTTCAGGAAAAGCTTCAGCAAGAGCTGGCCAAGTTAAAGAAACTTGACACAAGACTGATGGCGGGGAGTGACCGTTCTCGCCAGAGCTCCTCCAGTAATGCGTACTTGGTCATGAGAGAGAAAGTCAGCCTACTGCAGCCTCAAAAACCCGCTGGCCCAGCTTCCCGCAAAAGCAGAAGAAACTCTCTCAACTCTGGCCAGTACAGAAGGCTGAAAGAGACTCCCTCCAGCTATGAGTTGGGCAGGGAAGATGCCAAGCTCCCGGGCAGCATCCATCCTGTGACAGAGTCCGAGAGAAAGTCACCCATCCCCTCAGACGGAGTATTCAAAGCTGCCTCGGAAGAACAGGCTGCTAGAGAAAGCCAGAAGATTGAAGAGATGGCTCGGGCTGTGGTGTGGCAAGTGTTGGAGAGGGTGCAGGCACTGGACCAGTCTGTCTGGGGCTTCAAGAGGGCTCACCATGGGATCAGAGAAAGACTATGTGCAAGTGCCAAAAGCGCAGAGCCTTCAGAGACATCTCCTCTTGCGAAATTGCACTGCTGGCTAAGAAGGTTGTGGCGAGCATGATGAAGGTCTTTGAGAAGTCCTGGGAATCCGGCACGCCCAGTGCATCTGAGCCAAGGCCAGAAGCCAGGCAGAAGGAGCAGCCCTGGGCCAGGAGAGCGTCCCAAGTGGGGAAGCCGGAAGAAAAGAAACCAAGGGAAGCCCTTGAGGGAACATCCTCACAGGCTTCCCTTGACAAAGCCACCAAAGAAGCCGTTGGAAGTGTCTGCGACGCTTTGGAATCCTTTGCAGCTTCCCGGTTTGAGCAAGCCTACAACTGCACATACTCTGAAATCGTGGCGCTTCTGACTGTTGATCCCTCTGAGAGGCAGCCACAGCCATCCCAGGTGCCTCTCTCAAGGGAGGCCATGAGGGAAGGGTGGGGACTACGAAGAGCAGAGCCCAGAAGCAAGTCAGAGAGAAAAGTTGCCCAGGTCTCACGACTGAGTCGCAGGATTGTGAGGGAGAGCATCCAAAAGGCTGTCTCCGAAGTTCAGCGGCTGCACACAGAACTGCAGGCCTATGCGAGAACCATTGTCCTTCATGTGGTTGAAGAAGTGAAGGACAAGTTGGAGAGGGAAATGAAGGCAAAGGCCACTTCAAAAAGCAAAACCGTGGCAAGCGGGATGACGAGCTCCGTATCGGAGCAGAGCTCTCAGTCTGCGACTGCACGGAAGCTGGAGAAGAACTTGGGAAGGCGTGTCAGCCAGCAGCCTGTCCCAAGCAATGGGAAGGAGAGCTGTCCCTCGGAGCACCTCTGAAGATCACCCGACCTCCTCCAAGTTGTCTGGTGAGGCTCTGAGCAAGGTGCCCCCATGGCAGGCTCTTCTGCCCCCACAGGGGAATCCCAGAGACAGCTGAGGTCCGAGAGCATCACAGGCACCATCCCTCCCACGGGCCTACAGTTTGTCAGGCAGCCCGCTCCTCCATCTGTTGCAAAGCACCCTGTCCAGAGAGGAGCACGGAGCCTACGTGTGCGTGTCAAACCGATTCCATTCAAGCCTCAGTAGCCTGAGGCGGAAGCAGAAAAGAAAAGAGTTTAGAGCTCTTGGAAGGAGCCATGGAGCAGCATGTCACTGCTGTTTTCCAAAAGTCAGACGCACTGGTCTGCATAGTTGGGAAGAACAGAGAGGTGAGCACTGTGCCCAATGAGAGGGCTCAGAGGAGGAGCCCGGGGCGTGCGGGAGTGCTCTGGGGCCAGAGGATGCTCCCAGGAAGCTGGGAGGGATCGAAACATGGTCAGGCCGCAGGAGGCTTGCAGGGAGCCATGTCTCTCTCTGCCCATCCCGGGTAGCGTACTGCTAGCAAGTGGGAAGAGAGCTGCAGGATGGTGCGGGGGTGGGCTGCAGAAGGGATTGGAGTGCCTGAGTGTCTGAGTGTCCCTGTCTTTCTAGCTCTGGCACAGATGGGGACTTGGAGAAGGAGGTAGCGGGCTGCTGGACCTCCCACTCGGAGTCAAAATCCCTCTGCTGCCAGGCACCAAGCCTGTCTTCTGAAGGCAAAGCTGGGGGAAAGGGTAAGAGAAGGAGGAAGGGGTGGAAGGGGTGGCAAAGGTCTCTTCTGTCACAGGCTCCCTCTCCATCATTCCAAGGCCTTGTGGCCATGGTGGGAGCTCCAGCACTTTGGTCCAAGCAGGTGGAGGAGTCAGGGATGGATGCTCCCGGCTCCGCAGCACAGAGACAAAGGAGGACTCGCCTACAGCAGTGGCCTGCGCTGGCCAGAAGTCAGGAGAGGGTGTTCCACGGCTGGGCTCTCCACAGGGACATGCTTGCCAGCACCAGGCTGGGGTCTCTTAGGGGAGGGTGCAGCCTTCTCCTGCTTTCCCTCTCAGATGTAGAAATGTAGAAAATCCCAGGCTTCTCTGCTTGGGATCCGCATGCAGTGTCCTCCTCCTCTTCCTCCAGCCTGGGGGAGGGAGCACTGCTCCCGAGGCAGAGACTTCCTGGAGGCAGAGGAAGGAGGGAGGCAGGCTGCCCGCCCCTTAGGCCTGCGTAACCCTGAGGAGGCCATTTTCTGTGGATTGTCCGCTGTTGACGTGTGAACCAGCGGGCTTGAAGTTTTCCATCTGAAGGTTCATTTCTGGCATGGAAAGCTCTTGCATTTCTAGCCGGTGGCCCAAGATGCCTACTTTGCTGGTGGGGTTTGGCCTTCTCTCCCCAGCCCAGGCCGGACCCTCAGCCTGGTGGGGGTGTTTTTGATGTTTCAGAAGGAAGGTCCAGCCAGGAAGTAAGCCAGGAATCAGAAACCTATAGCGCAGAGGTTGGAAAAGGCTAGCCTGTGTGCATGAGGAGCTTGGAAGTGCCTTTGTCTCTCTGCTACTTTCTCCTGCCCCATTCATAGTCTGGAACACCCCTCTTCCAGCTTCACCAGCCTTCTGCTCAGTTTCATCTGGGAGATCCATATTGTCGCCTACTGCGCACAGAGTACAACTGCCTGCACGACCCGCATCTGCAAGCCTACTACAATCGCAAAGATAACCTGCAGCGCCTGAAGAGCAAGGGCTACATCACCAGTGATGGCAAAGTAGGTTTGGACGTTGCACTGACCAGCACAGGTCTCCTCTGGCAGAGGCCAATGGGATGAGGTTTATCATGGAAGCGCTACAGGCTTGGGGCAGAGTGGCTCAAAAGTTGTGCAGAGGAAAAGGACCTAGGGGTGCTGATTGATGCTTGCCTAAACGTGAGCCGGCAGTGTGCCCAGGTGGCCAAGAAGGCCAGCAGCATCCTGGCTTGTATCAGGAATAGCGTAGCCAGCAGGACCAGGGATGTGATGGTCCCTCCCTGCACTCTGCTCTGGAGAGGCTGCACCTCGAGTGTTGTGTTCAGTTTTGGGCCCCTCAGTACAAGAAGGACATCCAGGCCCTGGAAGCTGTCCAGAGAAGGGCTACGAAGCTGGTGAAGGGCCTGGAACAAAAGTCCTCTGAGGAGCAGCTGAGGGAACTGGGATTGTTTAGCCAGGAGAAGAGGAGGCTCAGAGGAGACCTTATTGCTCTCTACAACTCCCAGAAAGGAAATTGTGGGGAGCTGGGGGTCAGCCTCTTTTTGCAGATGACTAGGGATAGGACTAGAGGGAATGGGCTCAAGTTGTGCCGGGGAGGGTTTAGGTTGAAAACTAGGAGACATTTCTTCTCAGAAAGAGCAGTCAGGCATTGGAAGGGCCTGGAACACAAGTCCTGTGAGGAGCAGCTGAGGGAGCTGTAGTTTTTTAGTCCGGAGAAGAGTGGCCACTGGCGGGGGGCATAGGGCTGCTGTGCTGCCTTCCATGGGAGCAGACGTCACCCCAGCGCCCTGCTGGCAGTGCCCACTCCTGCTCTTCTCAGGCTGCCTCGCATTGCCTGTGCATTGAGGAGGCAGCCAGTGTGGGGCCTGGTGCAGAGCGAGGACTCCACTCGGCCCTGGCTCAGAGGGAGGCAGCGTCCCCACCGCTGGGGAGGGGAGAGGATGGGGAGGAGCTGCTCCCCTGCCACTGCGCAGCTACCTCGACAGTTCTTGGGAGCTTTCTGCCCTTGTCTCTCCATAGGTGCTCTGCACTCGGAAGGAGTTCAATGAGTACAAGCAGTACTCATTGGGCGGCAGGAAACCTCAGCACGCAGGGACGCGAGGCATTTCTGAGGCAAGAGTGAGCTAAAACCTGCTGTTCCCTTTCAGGAAAAGCTTCAGCAAGAGCTGGCCAAGTTAAAGAAACTTGACACAAGACTGATGGCGGGGAGTGACCGTTCTCGCCAGAGCTCCTCCAGTAATGCGTACTTGGTCATGAGAGAGAAAGTCAGCCTACTGCAGCCTCAAAAACCAGCTGGCCCAGCTTCCCGCAAAAGCAGAAGAAACTCTCTCAACTCTGGCCAGTACAGAAGGCTGAAAGAGACTCCCTCCAGCTATGAGTTGGGCAGGGAAGATGCCAAGCTCCCGGGCAGCATCCATCCTGTGACAGAGTCCGAGAGAAAGTCACCCATCCCCTCAGACGGAGTATTCAAAGCTGCCTCGGAAGAACAGGCTGCTAGAGAAAGCCAGAAGATTGAAGAGATGGCTCGGGCTGTGGTGTGGCAAGTGTTGGAGAGGGTGCAGGCACTGGACCAGTCTGTCTGGGGCTTCAAGAGGGCTCACCATGGGATCAGAGAAAGACTATGTGCAAGTGCCAAAAGCGCAGAGCCTTCAGAGACATCTCCTCTTGCGAAATTGCACTGCTGGCTAAGAAGGTTGTGGCGAGCATGATGAAGGTCTTTGAGAAGTCCTGGGAATCCGGCACGCCCAGTGCATCTGAGCCAAGGCCAGAAGCCAGGCAGAAGGAGCAGCCCTGGGCCAGGAGAGCGTCCCAAGTGGGGAAGCCGGAAGAAAAGAAACCAAGGGAAGCCCTTGAGGGAACATCCTCACAGGCTTCCCTTGACAAAGCCACCAAAGAAGCCGTTGGAAGTGTCTGCGACGCTTTGGAATCCTTTGCAGCTTCCCGGTTTGAGCAAGCCTACAACTGCACATACTCTGAAATCGTGGCGCTTCTGACTGTTGATCCCTCTGAGAGGCAGCCACAGCCATCCCAGGTGCCTCTCTCAAGGGAGGCCATGAGGGAAGGGTGGGGACTACGAAGAGCAGAGCCCAGAAGCAAGTCAGAGAGAAAAGTTGCCCAGGTCTCACGACTGAGTCGCAGGATTGTGAGGGAGAGCATCCAAAAGGCTGTCTCCGAAGTTCAGCGGCTGCACACAGAACTGCAGGCCTATGCGAGAACCATTGTCCTTCATGTGGTTGAAGAAGTGAAGGACAAGTTGGAGAGGGAAATGAAGGCAAAGGCCACTTCAAAAAGCAAAACCGTGGCAAGCGGGATGACGAGCTCCGTATCGGAGCAGAGCTCTCAGTCTGCGACTGCACGGAAGCTGGAGAAGAACTTGGGAAGGCGTGTCAGCCAGCAGCCTGTCCCAAGCAATGGGAAGGAGAGCTGTCCCTCGGAGCACCTCTGAAGATCACCCGACCTCCTCCAAGTTGTCTGGTGAGGCTCTGAGCAAGGTGCCCCCATGGCAGGCTCTTCTGCCCCCACAGGGGAATCCCAGAGACAGCTGAGGTCCGAGAGCATCACAGGCACCATCCCTCCCACGGGCCTACAGTTTGTCAGGCAGCCCGCTCCTCCATCTGTTGCAAAGCACCCTGTCCAGAGAGGAGCACGGAGCCTACGTGTGCGTGTCAAACCGATTCCATTCAAGCCTCAGTAGCCTGAGGCGGAAGCAGAAAAGAAAAGAGTTTAGAGCTCTTGGAAGGAGCCATGGAGCAGCATGTCACTGCTGTTTTCCAAAAGTCAGACGCACTGGTCTGCATAGTTGGGAAGAACAGAGAGGTGAGCACTGTGCCCAATGAGAGGGCTCAGAGGAGGAGCCCGGGGCGTGCGGGAGTGCTCTGGGGCCAGAGGATGCTCCCAGGAAGCTGGGAGGGATCGAAACATGGTCAGGCCGCAGGAGGCTTGCAGGGAGCCATGTCTCTCTCTGCCCATCCCGGGTAGCGTACTGCTAGCAAGTGGGAAGAGAGCTGCAGGATGGTGCGGGGGTGGGCTGCAGAAGGGATTGGAGTGCCTGAGTGTCTGAGTGTCCCTGTCTTTCTAGCTCTGGCACAGATGGGGACTTGGAGAAGGAGGTAGCGGGCTGCTGGACCTCCCACTCGGAGTCAAAATCCCTCTGCTGCCAGGCACCAAGCCTGTCTTCTGAAGGCAAAGCTGGGGGAAAGGGTAAGAGAAGGAGGAAGGGGTGGAAGGGGTGGCAAAGGTCTCTTCTGTCACAGGCTCCCTCTCCATCATTCCAAGGCCTTGTGGCCATGGTGGGAGCTCCAGCACTTTGGTCCAAGCAGGTGGAGGAGTCAGGGATGGATGCTCCCGGCTCCGCAGCACAGAGACAAAGGAGGACTCGCCTACAGCAGTGGCCTGCGCTGGCCAGAAGTCAGGAGAGGGTGTTCCACGGCTGGGCTCTCCACAGGGACATGCTTGCCAGCACCAGGCTGGGGTCTCTTAGGGGAGGGTGCAGCCTTCTCCTGCTTTCCCTCTCAGATGTAGAAATGTAGAAAATCCCAGGCTTCTCTGCTTGGGATCCGCATGCAGTGTCCTCCTCCTCTTCCTCCAGCCTGGGGGAGGGAGCACTGCTCCCGAGGCAGAGACTTCCTGGAGGCAGAGGAAGGAGGGAGGCAGGCTGCCCGCCCCTTAGGCCTGCGTAACCCTGAGGAGGCCATTTTCTGTGGATTGTCCGCTGTTGACGTGTGAACCAGCGGGCTTGAAGTTTTCCATCTGAAGGTTCATTTCTGGCATGGAAAGCTCTTGCATTTCTAGCCGGTGGCCCAAGATGCCTACTTTGCTGGTGGGGTTTGGCCTTCTCTCCCCAGCCCAGGCCGGACCCTCAGCCTGGTGGGGGTGTTTTTGATGTTTCAGAAGGAAGGTCCAGCCAGGAAGTAAGCCAGGAATCAGAAACCTATAGCGCAGAGGTTGGAAAAGGCTAGCCTGTGTGCATGAGGAGCTTGGAAGTGCCTTTGTCTCTCTGCTACTTTCTCCTGCCCCATTCATAGTCTGGAACACCCCTCTTCCAGCTTCACCAGCCTTCTGCTCAGTTTCATCTGGGAGATCCATATTGTCGCCTACTGCGCACAGAGTACAACTGCCTGCACGACCCGCATCTGCAAGCCTACTACAATCGCAAAGATAACCTGCAGCGCCTGAAGAGCAAGGGCTACATCACCAGTGATGGCAAAGTAGGTTTGGACGTTGCACTGACCAGCACAGGTCTCCTCTGGCAGAGGCCAATGGGATGAGGTTTATCATGGAAGCGCTACAGGCTTGGGGCAGAGTGGCTCAAAAGTTGTGCAGAGGAAAAGGACCTAGGGGTGCTGATTGATGCTTGCCTAAACGTGAGCCGGCAGTGTGCCCAGGTGGCCAAGAAGGCCAGCAGCATCCTGGCTTGTATCAGGAATAGCGTAGCCAGCAGGACCAGGGATGTGATGGTCCCTCCCTGCACTCTGCTCTGGAGAGGCTGCACCTCGAGTGTTGTGTTCAGTTTTGGGCCCCTCAGTACAAGAAGGACATCCAGGCCCTGGAAGCTGTCCAGAGAAGGGCTACGAAGCTGGTGAAGGGCCTGGAACAAAAGTCCTCTGAGGAGCAGCTGAGGGAACTGGGATTGTTTAGCCAGGAGAAGAGGAGGCTCAGAGGAGACCTTATTGCTCTCTACAACTCCCAGAAAGGAAATTGTGGGGAGCTGGGGGTCAGCCTCTTTTTGCAGATGACTAGGGATAGGACTAGAGGGAATGGGCTCAAGTTGTGCCGGGGAGGGTTTAGGTTGAAAACTAGGAGACATTTCTTCTCAGAAAGAGCAGTCAGGCATTGGAAGGGCCTGGAACACAAGTCCTGTGAGGAGCAGCTGAGGGAGCTGTAGTTTTTTAGTCCGGAGAAGAGTGGCCACTGGCGGGGGGCATAGGGCTGCTGTGCTGCCTTCCATGGGAGCAGACGTCACCCCAGCGCCCTGCTGGCAGTGCCCACTCCTGCTCTTCTCAGGCTGCCTCGCATTGCCTGTGCATTGAGGAGGCAGCCAGTGTGGGGCCTGGTGCAGAGCGAGGACTCCACTCGGCCCTGGCTCAGAGGGAGGCAGCGTCCCCACCGCTGGGGAGGGGAGAGGATGGGGAGGAGCTGCTCCCCTGCCACTGCGCAGCTACCTCGACAGTTCTTGGGAGCTTTCTGCCCTTGTCTCTCCATAGGTGCTCTGCACTCGGAAGGAGTTCAATGAGTACAAGCAGTACTCATTGGGCGGCAGGAAACCTCAGCACGCAGGGACGCGAGGCATTTCTGAGGCAAGAGTGAGCTAAAACCTGCTGTTCCCTTTCAGGAAAAGCTTCAGCAAGAGCTGGCCAAGTTAAAGAAACTTGACACAAGACTGATGGCGGGGAGTGACCGTTCTCGCCAGAGCTCCTCCAGTAATGCGTACTTGGTCATGAGAGAGAAAGTCAGCCTACTGCAGCCTCAAAAACCAGCTGGCCCAGCTTCCCGCAAAAGCAGAAGAAACTCTCTCAACTCTGGCCAGTACAGAAGGCTGAAAGAGACTCCCTCCAGCTATGAGTTGGGCAGGGAAGATGCCAAGCTCCCGGGCAGCATCCATCCTGTGACAGAGTCCGAGAGAAAGTCACCCATCCCCTCAGACGGAGTATTCAAAGCTGCCTCGGAAGAACAGGCTGCTAGAGAAAGCCAGAAGATTGAAGAGATGGCTCGGGCTGTGGTGTGGCAAGTGTTGGAGAGGGTGCAGGCACTGGACCAGTCTGTCTGGGGCTTCAAGAGGGCTCACCATGGGATCAGAGAAAGACTATGTGCAAGTGCCAAAAGCGCAGAGCCTTCAGAGACATCTCCTCTTGCGAAATTGCACTGCTGGCTAAGAAGGTTGTGGCGAGCATGATGAAGGTCTTTGAGAAGTCCTGGGAATCCGGCACGCCCAGTGCATCTGAGCCAAGGCCAGAAGCCAGGCAGAAGGAGCAGCCCTGGGCCAGGAGAGCGTCCCAAGTGGGGAAGCCGGAAGAAAAGAAACCAAGGGAAGCCCTTGAGGGAACATCCTCACAGGCTTCCCTTGACAAAGCCACCAAAGAAGCCGTTGGAAGTGTCTGCGACGCTTTGGAATCCTTTGCAGCTTCCCGGTTTGAGCAAGCCTACAACTGCACATACTCTGAAATCGTGGCGCTTCTGACTGTTGATCCCTCTGAGAGGCAGCCACAGCCATCCCAGGTGCCTCTCTCAAGGGAGGCCATGAGGGAAGGGTGGGGACTACGAAGAGCAGAGCCCAGAAGCAAGTCAGAGAGAAAAGTTGCCCAGGTCTCACGACTGAGTCGCAGGATTGTGAGGGAGAGCATCCAAAAGGCTGTCTCCGAAGTTCAGCGGCTGCACACAGAACTGCAGGCCTATGCGAGAACCATTGTCCTTCATGTGGTTGAAGAAGTGAAGGACAAGTTGGAGAGGGAAATGAAGGCAAAGGCCACTTCAAAAAGCAAAACCGTGGCAAGCGGGATGACGAGCTCCGTATCGGAGCAGAGCTCTCAGTCTGCGACTGCACGGAAGCTGGAGAAGAACTTGGGAAGGCGTGTCAGCCAGCAGCCTGTCCCAAGCAATGGGAAGGAGAGCTGTCCCTCGGAGCACCTCTGAAGATCACCCGACCTCCTCCAAGTTGTCTGGTGAGGCTCTGAGCAAGGTGCCCCCATGGCAGGCTCTTCTGCCCCCACAGGGGAATCCCAGAGACAGCTGAGGTCCGAGAGCATCACAGGCACCATCCCTCCCACGGGCCTACAGTTTGTCAGGCAGCCCGCTCCTCCATCTGTTGCAAAGCACCCTGTCCAGAGAGGAGCACGGAGCCTACGTGTGCGTGTCAAACCGATTCCATTCAAGCCTCAGTAGCCTGAGGCGGAAGCAGAAAAGAAAAGAGTTTAGAGCTCTTGGAAGGAGCCATGGAGCAGCATGTCACTGCTGTTTTCCAAAAGTCAGACGCACTGGTCTGCATAGTTGGGAAGAACAGAGAGGTGAGCACTGTGCCCAATGAGAGGGCTCAGAGGAGGAGCCCGGGGCGTGCGGGAGTGCTCTGGGGCCAGAGGATGCTCCCAGGAAGCTGGGAGGGATCGAAACATGGTCAGGCCGCAGGAGGCTTGCAGGGAGCCATGTCTCTCTCTGCCCATCCCGGGTAGCGTACTGCTAGCAAGTGGGAAGAGAGCTGCAGGATGGTGCGGGGGTGGGCTGCAGAAGGGATTGGAGTGCCTGAGTGTCTGAGTGTCCCTGTCTTTCTAGCTCTGGCACAGATGGGGACTTGGAGAAGGAGGTAGCGGGCTGCTGGACCTCCCACTCGGAGTCAAAATCCCTCTGCTGCCAGGCACCAAGCCTGTCTTCTGAAGGCAAAGCTGGGGGAAAGGGTAAGAGAAGGAGGAAGGGGTGGAAGGGGTGGCAAAGGTCTCTTCTGTCACAGGCTCCCTCTCCATCATTCCAAGGCCTTGTGGCCATGGTGGGAGCTCCAGCACTTTGGTCCAAGCAGGTGGAGGAGTCAGGGATGGATGCTCCCGGCTCCGCAGCACAGAGACAAAGGAGGACTCGCCTACAGCAGTGGCCTGCGCTGGCCAGAAGTCAGGAGAGGGTGTTCCACGGCTGGGCTCTCCACAGGGACATGCTTGCCAGCACCAGGCTGGGGTCTCTTAGGGGAGGGTGCAGCCTTCTCCTGCTTTCCCTCTCAGATGTAGAAATGTAGAAAATCCCAGGCTTCTCTGCTTGGGATCCGCATGCAGTGTCCTCCTCCTCTTCCTCCAGCCTGGGGGAGGGAGCACTGCTCCCGAGGCAGAGACTTCCTGGAGGCAGAGGAAGGAGGGAGGCAGGCTGCCCGCCCCTTAGGCCTGCGTAACCCTGAGGAGGCCATTTTCTGTGGATTGTCCGCTGTTGACGTGTGAACCAGCGGGCTTGAAGTTTTCCATCTGAAGGTTCATTTCTGGCATGGAAAGCTCTTGCATTTCTAGCCGGTGGCCCAAGATGCCTACTTTGCTGGTGGGGTTTGGCCTTCTCTCCCCAGCCCAGGCCGGACCCTCAGCCTGGTGGGGGTGTTTTTGATGTTTCAGAAGGAAGGTCCAGCCAGGAAGTAAGCCAGGAATCAGAAACCTATAGCGCAGAGGTTGGAAAAGGCTAGCCTGTGTGCATGAGGAGCTTGGAAGTGCCTTTGTCTCTCTGCTACTTTCTCCTGCCCCATTCATAGTCTGGAACACCCCTCTTCCAGCTTCACCAGCCTTCTGCTCAGTTTCATCTGGGAGATCCATATTGTCGCCTACTGCGCACAGAGTACAACTGCCTGCACGACCCGCATCTGCAAGCCTACTACAATCGCAAAGATAACCTGCAGCGCCTGAAGAGCAAGGGCTACATCACCAGTGATGGCAAAGTAGGTTTGGACGTTGCACTGACCAGCACAGGTCTCCTCTGGCAGAGGCCAATGGGATGAGGTTTATCATGGAAGCGCTACAGGCTTGGGGCAGAGTGGCTCAAAAGTTGTGCAGAGGAAAAGGACCTAGGGGTGCTGATTGATGCTTGCCTAAACGTGAGCCGGCAGTGTGCCCAGGTGGCCAAGAAGGCCAGCAGCATCCTGGCTTGTATCAGGAATAGCGTAGCCAGCAGGACCAGGGATGTGATGGTCCCTCCCTGCACTCTGCTCTGGAGAGGCTGCACCTCGAGTGTTGTGTTCAGTTTTGGGCCCCTCAGTACAAGAAGGACATCCAGGCCCTGGAAGCTGTCCAGAGAAGGGCTACGAAGCTGGTGAAGGGCCTGGAACAAAAGTCCTCTGAGGAGCAGCTGAGGGAACTGGGATTGTTTAGCCAGGAGAAGAGGAGGCTCAGAGGAGACCTTATTGCTCTCTACAACTCCCAGAAAGGAAATTGTGGGGAGCTGGGGGTCAGCCTCTTTTTGCAGATGACTAGGGATAGGACTAGAGGGAATGGGCTCAAGTTGTGCCGGGGAGGGTTTAGGTTGAAAACTAGGAGACATTTCTTCTCAGAAAGAGCAGTCAGGCATTGGAAGGGCCTGGAACACAAGTCCTGTGAGGAGCAGCTGAGGGAGCTGTAGTTTTTTAGTCCGGAGAAGAGTGGCCACTGGCGGGGGGCATAGGGCTGCTGTGCTGCCTTCCATGGGAGCAGACGTCACCCCAGCGCCCTGCTGGCAGTGCCCACTCCTGCTCTTCTCAGGCTGCCTCGCATTGCCTGTGCATTGAGGAGGCAGCCAGTGTGGGGCCTGGTGCAGAGCGAGGACTCCACTCGGCCCTGGCTCAGAGGGAGGCAGCGTCCCCACCGCTGGGGAGGGGAGAGGATGGGGAGGAGCTGCTCCCCTGCCACTGCGCAGCTACCTCGACAGTTCTTGGGAGCTTTCTGCCCTTGTCTCTCCATAGGTGCTCTGCACTCGGAAGGAGTTCAATGAGTACAAGCAGTACTCATTGGGCGGCAGGAAACCTCAGCACGCAGGGACGCGAGGCATTTCTGAGGCAAGAGTGAGCTAAAACCTGCTGTTCCCTTTCAGGAAAAGCTTCAGCAAGAGCTGGCCAAGTTAAAGAAACTTGACACAAGACTGATGGCGGGGAGTGACCGTTCTCGCCAGAGCTCCTCCAGTAATGCGTACTTGGTCATGAGAGAGAAAGTCAGCCTACTGCAGCCTCAAAAACCAGCTGGCCCAGCTTCCCGCAAAAGCAGAAGAAACTCTCTCAACTCTGGCCAGTACAGAAGGCTGAAAGAGACTCCCTCCAGCTATGAGTTGGGCAGGGAAGATGCCAAGCTCCCGGGCAGCATCCATCCTGTGACAGAGTCCGAGAGAAAGTCACCCATCCCCTCAGACGGAGTATTCAAAGCTGCCTCGGAAGAACAGGCTGCTAGAGAAAGCCAGAAGATTGAAGAGATGGCTCGGGCTGTGGTGTGGCAAGTGTTGGAGAGGGTGCAGGCACTGGACCAGTCTGTCTGGGGCTTCAAGAGGGCTCACCATGGGATCAGAGAAAGACTATGTGCAAGTGCCAAAAGCGCAGAGCCTTCAGAGACATCTCCTCTTGCGAAATTGCACTGCTGGCTAAGAAGGTTGTGGCGAGCATGATGAAGGTCTTTGAGAAGTCCTGGGAATCCGGCACGCCCAGTGCATCTGAGCCAAGGCCAGAAGCCAGGCAGAAGGAGCAGCCCTGGGCCAGGAGAGCGTCCCAAGTGGGGAAGCCGGAAGAAAAGAAACCAAGGGAAGCCCTTGAGGGAACATCCTCACAGGCTTCCCTTGACAAAGCCACCAAAGAAGCCGTTGGAAGTGTCTGCGACGCTTTGGAATCCTTTGCAGCTTCCCGGTTTGAGCAAGCCTACAACTGCACATACTCTGAAATCGTGGCGCTTCTGACTGTTGATCCCTCTGAGAGGCAGCCACAGCCATCCCAGGTGCCTCTCTCAAGGGAGGCCATGAGGGAAGGGTGGGGACTACGAAGAGCAGAGCCCAGAAGCAAGTCAGAGAGAAAAGTTGCCCAGGTCTCACGACTGAGTCGCAGGATTGTGAGGGAGAGCATCCAAAAGGCTGTCTCCGAAGTTCAGCGGCTGCACACAGAACTGCAGGCCTATGCGAGAACCATTGTCCTTCATGTGGTTGAAGAAGTGAAGGACAAGTTGGAGAGGGAAATGAAGGCAAAGGCCACTTCAAAAAGCAAAACCGTGGCAAGCGGGATGACGAGCTCCGTATCGGAGCAGAGCTCTCAGTCTGCGACTGCACGGAAGCTGGAGAAGAACTTGGGAAGGCGTGTCAGCCAGCAGCCTGTCCCAAGCAATGGGAAGGAGAGCTGTCCCTCGGAGCACCTCTGAAGATCACCCGACCTCCTCCAAGTTGTCTGGTGAGGCTCTGAGCAAGGTGCCCCCATGGCAGGCTCTTCTGCCCCCACAGGGGAATCCCAGAGACAGCTGAGGTCCGAGAGCATCACAGGCACCATCCCTCCCACGGGCCTACAGTTTGTCAGGCAGCCCGCTCCTCCATCTGTTGCAAAGCACCCTGTCCAGAGAGGAGCACGGAGCCTACGTGTGCGTGTCAAACCGATTCCATTCAAGCCTCAGTAGCCTGAGGCGGAAGCAGAAAAGAAAAGAGTTTAGAGCTCTTGGAAGGAGCCATGGAGCAGCATGTCACTGCTGTTTTCCAAAAGTCAGACGCACTGGTCTGCATAGTTGGGAAGAACAGAGAGGTGAGCACTGTGCCCAATGAGAGGGCTCAGAGGAGGAGCCCGGGGCGTGCGGGAGTGCTCTGGGGCCAGAGGATGCTCCCAGGAAGCTGGGAGGGATCGAAACATGGTCAGGCCGCAGGAGGCTTGCAGGGAGCCATGTCTCTCTCTGCCCATCCCGGGTAGCGTACTGCTAGCAAGTGGGAAGAGAGCTGCAGGATGGTGCGGGGGTGGGCTGCAGAAGGGATTGGAGTGCCTGAGTGTCTGAGTGTCCCTGTCTTTCTAGCTCTGGCACAGATGGGGACTTGGAGAAGGAGGTAGCGGGCTGCTGGACCTCCCACTCGGAGTCAAAATCCCTCTGCTGCCAGGCACCAAGCCTGTCTTCTGAAGGCAAAGCTGGGGGAAAGGGTAAGAGAAGGAGGAAGGGGTGGAAGGGGTGGCAAAGGTCTCTTCTGTCACAGGCTCCCTCTCCATCATTCCAAGGCCTTGTGGCCATGGTGGGAGCTCCAGCACTTTGGTCCAAGCAGGTGGAGGAGTCAGGGATGGATGCTCCCGGCTCCGCAGCACAGAGACAAAGGAGGACTCGCCTACAGCAGTGGCCTGCGCTGGCCAGAAGTCAGGAGAGGGTGTTCCACGGCTGGGCTCTCCACAGGGACATGCTTGCCAGCACCAGGCTGGGGTCTCTTAGGGGAGGGTGCAGCCTTCTCCTGCTTTCCCTCTCAGATGTAGAAATGTAGAAAATCCCAGGCTTCTCTGCTTGGGATCCGCATGCAGTGTCCTCCTCCTCTTCCTCCAGCCTGGGGGAGGGAGCACTGCTCCCGAGGCAGAGACTTCCTGGAGGCAGAGGAAGGAGGGAGGCAGGCTGCCCGCCCCTTAGGCCTGCGTAACCCTGAGGAGGCCATTTTCTGTGGATTGTCCGCTGTTGACGTGTGAACCAGCGGGCTTGAAGTTTTCCATCTGAAGGTTCATTTCTGGCATGGAAAGCTCTTGCATTTCTAGCCGGTGGCCCAAGATGCCTACTTTGCTGGTGGGGTTTGGCCTTCTCTCCCCAGCCCAGGCCGGACCCTCAGCCTGGTGGGGGTGTTTTTGATGTTTCAGAAGGAAGGTCCAGCCAGGAAGTAAGCCAGGAATCAGAAACCTATAGCGCAGAGGTTGGAAAAGGCTAGCCTGTGTGCATGAGGAGCTTGGAAGTGCCTTTGTCTCTCTGCTACTTTCTCCTGCCCCATTCATAGTCTGGAACACCCCTCTTCCAGCTTCACCAGCCTTCTGCTCAGTTTCATCTGGGAGATCCATATTGTCGCCTACTGCGCACAGAGTACAACTGCCTGCACGACCCGCATCTGCAAGCCTACTACAATCGCAAAGATAACCTGCAGCGCCTGAAGAGCAAGGGCTACATCACCAGTGATGGCAAAGTAGGTTTGGACGTTGCACTGACCAGCACAGGTCTCCTCTGGCAGAGGCCAATGGGATGAGGTTTATCATGGAAGCGCTACAGGCTTGGGGCAGAGTGGCTCAAAAGTTGTGCAGAGGAAAAGGACCTAGGGGTGCTGATTGATGCTTGCCTAAACGTGAGCCGGCAGTGTGCCCAGGTGGCCAAGAAGGCCAGCAGCATCCTGGCTTGTATCAGGAATAGCGTAGCCAGCAGGACCAGGGATGTGATGGTCCCTCCCTGCACTCTGCTCTGGAGAGGCTGCACCTCGAGTGTTGTGTTCAGTTTTGGGCCCCTCAGTACAAGAAGGACATCCAGGCCCTGGAAGCTGTCCAGAGAAGGGCTACGAAGCTGGTGAAGGGCCTGGAACAAAAGTCCTCTGAGGAGCAGCTGAGGGAACTGGGATTGTTTAGCCAGGAGAAGAGGAGGCTCAGAGGAGACCTTATTGCTCTCTACAACTCCCAGAAAGGAAATTGTGGGGAGCTGGGGGTCAGCCTCTTTTTGCAGATGACTAGGGATAGGACTAGAGGGAATGGGCTCAAGTTGTGCCGGGGAGGGTTTAGGTTGAAAACTAGGAGACATTTCTTCTCAGAAAGAGCAGTCAGGCATTGGAAGGGCCTGGAACACAAGTCCTGTGAGGAGCAGCTGAGGGAGCTGTAGTTTTTTAGTCCGGAGAAGAGTGGCCACTGGCGGGGGGCATAGGGCTGCTGTGCTGCCTTCCATGGGAGCAGACGTCACCCCAGCGCCCTGCTGGCAGTGCCCACTCCTGCTCTTCTCAGGCTGCCTCGCATTGCCTGTGCATTGAGGAGGCAGCCAGTGTGGGGCCTGGTGCAGAGCGAGGACTCCACTCGGCCCTGGCTCAGAGGGAGGCAGCGTCCCCACCGCTGGGGAGGGGAGAGGATGGGGAGGAGCTGCTCCCCTGCCACTGCGCAGCTACCTCGACAGTTCTTGGGAGCTTTCTGCCCTTGTCTCTCCATAGGTGCTCTGCACTCGGAAGGAGTTCAATGAGTACAAGCAGTACTCATTGGGCGGCAGGAAACCTCAGCACGCAGGGACGCGAGGCATTTCTGAGGCAAGAGTGAGCTAAAACCTGCTGTTCCCTTTCAGGAAAAGCTTCAGCAAGAGCTGGCCAAGTTAAAGAAACTTGACACAAGACTGATGGCGGGGAGTGACCGTTCTCGCCAGAGCTCCTCCAGTAATGCGTACTTGGTCATGAGAGAGAAAGTCAGCCTACTGCAGCCTCAAAAACCAGCTGGCCCAGCTTCCCGCAAAAGCAGAAGAAACTCTCTCAACTCTGGCCAGTACAGAAGGCTGAAAGAGACTCCCTCCAGCTATGAGTTGGGCAGGGAAGATGCCAAGCTCCCGGGCAGCATCCATCCTGTGACAGAGTCCGAGAGAAAGTCACCCATCCCCTCAGACAGAGTATTCAAAGCTGCCTCGGAAGAACAGGCTGCTAGAGAAAGCCAGAAGATTGAAGAGATGGCTCGGGCTGTGGTGTGGCAAGTGTTGGAGAGGGTGCAGGCACTGGACCAGTCTGTCTGGGGCTTCAAGAGGGCTCACCATGGGATCAGAGAAAGACTATGTGCAAGTGCCAAAAGCGCAGAGCCTTCAGAGACATCTCCTCTTGCGAAATTGCACTGCTGGCTAAGAAGGTTGTGGCGAGCATGATGAAGGTCTTTGAGAAGTCCTGGGAATCCGGCACGCCCAGTGCATCTGAGCCAAGGCCAGAAGCCAGGCAGAAGGAGCAGCCCTGGGCCAGGAGAGCGTCCCAAGTGGGGAAGCCGGAAGAAAAGAAACCAAGGGAAGCCCTTGAGGGAACATCCTCACAGGCTTCCCTTGACAAAGCCACCAAAGAAGCCGTTGGAAGTGTCTGCGACGCTTTGGAATCCTTTGCAGCTTCCCGGTTTGAGCAAGCCTACAACTGCACATACTCTGAAATCGTGGCGCTTCTGACTGTTGATCCCTCTGAGAGGCAGCCACAGCCATCCCAGGTGCCTCTCTCAAGGGAGGCCATGAGGGAAGGGTGGGGACTACGAAGAGCAGAGCCCAGAAGCAAGTCAGAGAGAAAAGTTGCCCAGGTCTCACGACTGAGTCGCAGGATTGTGAGGGAGAGCATCCAAAAGGCTGTCTCCGAAGTTCAGCGGCTGCACACAGAACTGCAGGCCTATGCGAGAACCATTGTCCTTCATGTGGTTGAAGAAGTGAAGGACAAGTTGGAGAGGGAAATGAAGGCAAAGGCCACTTCAAAAAGCAAAACCGTGGCAAGCGGGATGACGAGCTCCGTATCGGAGCAGAGCTCTCAGTCTGCGACTGCACGGAAGCTGGAGAAGAACTTGGGAAGGCGTGTCAGCCAGCAGCCTGTCCCAAGCAATGGGAAGGAGAGCTGTCCCTCGGAGCACCTCTGAAGATCACCCGACCTCCTCCAAGTTGTCTGGTGAGGCTCTGAGCAAGGTGCCCCCATGGCAGGCTCTTCTGCCCCCACAGGGGAATCCCAGAGACAGCTGAGGTCCGAGAGCATCACAGGCACCATCCCTCCCACGGGCCTACAGTTTGTCAGGCAGCCCGCTCCTCCATCTGTTGCAAAGCACCCTGTCCAGAGAGGAGCACGGAGCCTACGTGTGCGTGTCAAACCGATTCCATTCAAGCCTCAGTAGCCTGAGGCGGAAGCAGAAAAGAAAAGAGTTTAGAGCTCTTGGAAGGAGCCATGGAGCAGCATGTCACTGCTGTTTTCCAAAAGTCAGACGCACTGGTCTGCATAGTTGGGAAGAACAGAGAGGTGAGCACTGTGCCCAATGAGAGGGCTCAGAGGAGGAGCCCGGGGCGTGCGGGAGTGCTCTGGGGCCAGAGGATGCTCCCAGGAAGCTGGGAGGGATCGAAACATGGTCAGGCCGCAGGAGGCTTGCAGGGAGCCATGTCTCTCTCTGCCCATCCCGGGTAGCGTACTGCTAGCAAGTGGGAAGAGAGCTGCAGGATGGTGCGGGGGTGGGCTGCAGAAGGGATTGGAGTGCCTGAGTGTCTGAGTGTCCCTGTCTTTCTAGCTCTGGCACAGATGGGGACTTGGAGAAGGAGGTAGCGGGCTGCTGGACCTCCCACTCGGAGTCAAAATCCCTCTGCTGCCAGGCACCAAGCCTGTCTTCTGAAGGCAAAGCTGGGGGAAAGGGTAAGAGAAGGAGGAAGGGGTGGAAGGGGTGGCAAAGGTCTCTTCTGTCACAGGCTCCCTCTCCATCATTCCAAGGCCTTGTGGCCATGGTGGGAGCTCCAGCACTTTGGTCCAAGCAGGTGGAGGAGTCAGGGATGGATGCTCCCGGCTCCGCAGCACAGAGACAAAGGAGGACTCGCCTACAGCAGTGGCCTGCGCTGGCCAGAAGTCAGGAGAGGGTGTTCCACGGCTGGGCTCTCCACAGGGACATGCTTGCCAGCACCAGGCTGGGGTCTCTTAGGGGAGGGTGCAGCCTTCTCCTGCTTTCCCTCTCAGATGTAGAAATGTAGAAAATCCCAGGCTTCTCTGCTTGGGATCCGCATGCAGTGTCCTCCTCCTCTTCCTCCAGCCTGGGGGAGGGAGCACTGCTCCCGAGGCAGAGACTTCCTGGAGGCAGAGGAAGGAGGGAGGCAGGCTGCCCGCCCCTTAGGCCTGCGTAACCCTGAGGAGGCCATTTTCTGTGGATTGTCCGCTGTTGACGTGTGAACCAGCGGGCTTGAAGTTTTCCATCTGAAGGTTCATTTCTGGCATGGAAAGCTCTTGCATTTCTAGCCGGTGGCCCAAGATGCCTACTTTGCTGGTGGGGTTTGGCCTTCTCTCCCCAGCCCAGGCCGGACCCTCAGCCTGGTGGGGGTGTTTTTGATGTTTCAGAAGGAAGGTCCAGCCAGGAAGTAAGCCAGGAATCAGAAACCTATAGCGCAGAGGTTGGAAAAGGCTAGCCTGTGTGCATGAGGAGCTTGGAAGTGCCTTTGTCTCTCTGCTACTTTCTCCTGCCCCATTCATAGTCTGGAACACCCCTCTTCCAGCTTCACCAGCCTTCTGCTCAGTTTCATCTGGGAGATCCATATTGTCGCCTACTGCGCACAGAGTACAACTGCCTGCACGACCCGCATCTGCAAGCCTACTACAATCGCAAAGATAACCTGCAGCGCCTGAAGAGCAAGGGCTACATCACCAGTGATGGCAAAGTAGGTTTGGACGTTGCACTGACCAGCACAGGTCTCCTCTGGCAGAGGCCAATGGGATGAGGTTTATCATGGAAGCGCTACAGGCTTGGGGCAGAGTGGCTCAAAAGTTGTGCAGAGGAAAAGGACCTAGGGGTGCTGATTGATGCTTGCCTAAACGTGAGCCGGCAGTGTGCCCAGGTGGCCAAGAAGGCCAGCAGCATCCTGGCTTGTATCAGGAATAGCGTAGCCAGCAGGACCAGGGATGTGATGGTCCCTCCCTGCACTCTGCTCTGGAGAGGCTGCACCTCGAGTGTTGTGTTCAGTTTTGGGCCCCTCAGTACAAGAAGGACATCCAGGCCCTGGAAGCTGTCCAGAGAAGGGCTACGAAGCTGGTGAAGGGCCTGGAACAAAAGTCCTCTGAGGAGCAGCTGAGGGAACTGGGATTGTTTAGCCAGGAGAAGAGGAGGCTCAGAGGAGACCTTATTGCTCTCTACAACTCCCAGAAAGGAAATTGTGGGGAGCTGGGGGTCAGCCTCTTTTTGCAGATGACTAGGGATAGGACTAGAGGGAATGGGCTCAAGTTGTGCCGGGGAGGGTTTAGGTTGAAAACTAGGAGACATTTCTTCTCAGAAAGAGCAGTCAGGCATTGGAAGGGCCTGGAACACAAGTCCTGTGAGGAGCAGCTGAGGGAGCTGTAGTTTTTTAGTCCGGAGAAGAGTGGCCACTGGCGGGGGGCATAGGGCTGCTGTGCTGCCTTCCATGGGAGCAGACGTCACCCCAGCGCCCTGCTGGCAGTGCCCACTCCTGCTCTTCTCAGGCTGCCTCGCATTGCCTGTGCATTGAGGAGGCAGCCAGTGTGGGGCCTGGTGCAGAGCGAGGACTCCACTCGGCCCTGGCTCAGAGGGAGGCAGCGTCCCCACCGCTGGGGAGGGGAGAGGATGGGGAGGAGCTGCTCCCCTGCCACTGCGCAGCTACCTCGACAGTTCTTGGGAGCTTTCTGCCCTTGTCTCTCCATAGGTGCTCTGCACTCGGAAGGAGTTCAATGAGTACAAGCAGTACTCATTGGGCGGCAGGAAACCTCAGCACGCAGGGACGCGAGGCATTTCTGAGGCAAGAGTGAGCTAAAACCTGCTGTTCCCTTTCAGGAAAAGCTTCAGCAAGAGCTGGCCAAGTTAAAGAAACTTGACACAAGACTGATGGCGGGGAGTGACCGTTCTCGCCAGAGCTCCTCCAGTAATGCGTACTTGGTCATGAGAGAGAAAGTCAGCCTACTGCAGCCTCAAAAACCAGCTGGCCCAGCTTCCCGCAAAAGCAGAAGAAACTCTCTCAACTCTGGCCAGTACAGAAGGCTGAAAGAGACTCCCTCCAGCTATGAGTTGGGCAGGGAAGATGCCAAGCTCCCGGGCAGCATCCATCCTGTGACAGAGTCCGAGAGAAAGTCACCCATCCCCTCAGACAGAGTATTCAAAGCTGCCTCGGAAGAACAGGCTGCTAGAGAAAGCCAGAAGATTGAAGAGATGGCTCGGGCTGTGGTGTGGCAAGTGTTGGAGAGGGTGCAGGCACTGGACCAGTCTGTCTGGGGCTTCAAGAGGGCTCACCATGGGATCAGAGAAAGACTATGTGCAAGTGCCAAAAGCGCAGAGCCTTCAGAGACATCTCCTCTTGCGAAATTGCACTGCTGGCTAAGAAGGTTGTGGCGAGCATGATGAAGGTCTTTGAGAAGTCCTGGGAATCCGGCACGCCCAGTGCATCTGAGCCAAGGCCAGAAGCCAGGCAGAAGGAGCAGCCCTGGGCCAGGAGAGCGTCCCAAGTGGGGAAGCCGGAAGAAAAGAAACCAAGGGAAGCCCTTGAGGGAACATCCTCACAGGCTTCCCTTGACAAAGCCACCAAAGAAGCCGTTGGAAGTGTCTGCGACGCTTTGGAATCCTTTGCAGCTTCCCGGTTTGAGCAAGCCTACAACTGCACATACTCTGAAATCGTGGCGCTTCTGACTGTTGATCCCTCTGAGAGGCAGCCACAGCCATCCCAGGTGCCTCTCTCAAGGGAGGCCATGAGGGAAGGGTGGGGACTACGAAGAGCAGAGCCCAGAAGCAAGTCAGAGAGAAAAGTTGCCCAGGTCTCACGACTGAGTCGCAGGATTGTGAGGGAGAGCATCCAAAAGGCTGTCTCCGAAGTTCAGCGGCTGCACACAGAACTGCAGGCCTATGCGAGAACCATTGTCCTTCATGTGGTTGAAGAAGTGAAGGACAAGTTGGAGAGGGAAATGAAGGCAAAGGCCACTTCAAAAAGCAAAACCGTGGCAAGCGGGATGACGAGCTCCGTATCGGAGCAGAGCTCTCAGTCTGCGACTGCACGGAAGCTGGAGAAGAACTTGGGAAGGCGTGTCAGCCAGCAGCCTGTCCCAAGCAATGGGAAGGAGAGCTGTCCCTCGGAGCACCTCTGAAGATCACCCGACCTCCTCCAAGTTGTCTGGTGAGGCTCTGAGCAAGGTGCCCCCATGGCAGGCTCTTCTGCCCCCACAGGGGAATCCCAGAGACAGCTGAGGTCCGAGAGCATCACAGGCACCATCCCTCCCACGGGCCTACAGTTTGTCAGGCAGCCCGCTCCTCCATCTGTTGCAAAGCACCCTGTCCAGAGAGGAGCACGGAGCCTACGTGTGCGTGTCAAACCGATTCCATTCAAGCCTCAGTAGCCTGAGGCGGAAGCAGAAAAGAAAAGAGTTTAGAGCTCTTGGAAGGAGCCATGGAGCAGCATGTCACTGCTGTTTTCCAAAAGTCAGACGCACTGGTCTGCATAGTTGGGAAGAACAGAGAGGTGAGCACTGTGCCCAATGAGAGGGCTCAGAGGAGGAGCCCGGGGCGTGCGGGAGTGCTCTGGGGCCAGAGGATGCTCCCAGGAAGCTGGGAGGGATCGAAACATGGTCAGGCCGCAGGAGGCTTGCAGGGAGCCATGTCTCTCTCTGCCCATCCCGGGTAGCGTACTGCTAGCAAGTGGGAAGAGAGCTGCAGGATGGTGCGGGGGTGGGCTGCAGAAGGGATTGGAGTGCCTGAGTGTCTGAGTGTCCCTGTCTTTCTAGCTCTGGCACAGATGGGGACTTGGAGAAGGAGGTAGCGGGCTGCTGGACCTCCCACTCGGAGTCAAAATCCCTCTGCTGCCAGGCACCAAGCCTGTCTTCTGAAGGCAAAGCTGGGGGAAAGGGTAAGAGAAGGAGGAAGGGGTGGAAGGGGTGGCAAAGGTCTCTTCTGTCACAGGCTCCCTCTCCATCATTCCAAGGCCTTGTGGCCATGGTGGGAGCTCCAGCACTTTGGTCCAAGCAGGTGGAGGAGTCAGGGATGGATGCTCCCGGCTCCGCAGCACAGAGACAAAGGAGGACTCGCCTACAGCAGTGGCCTGCGCTGGCCAGAAGTCAGGAGAGGGTGTTCCACGGCTGGGCTCTCCACAGGGACATGCTTGCCAGCACCAGGCTGGGGTCTCTTAGGGGAGGGTGCAGCCTTCTCCTGCTTTCCCTCTCAGATGTAGAAATGTAGAAAATCCCAGGCTTCTCTGCTTGGGATCCGCATGCAGTGTCCTCCTCCTCTTCCTCCAGCCTGGGGGAGGGAGCACTGCTCCCGAGGCAGAGACTTCCTGGAGGCAGAGGAAGGAGGGAGGCAGGCTGCCCGCCCCTTAGGCCTGCGTAACCCTGAGGAGGCCATTTTCTGTGGATTGTCCGCTGTTGACGTGTGAACCAGCGGGCTTGAAGTTTTCCATCTGAAGGTTCATTTCTGGCATGGAAAGCTCTTGCATTTCTAGCCGGTGGCCCAAGATGCCTACTTTGCTGGTGGGGTTTGGCCTTCTCTCCCCAGCCCAGGCCGGACCCTCAGCCTGGTGGGGGTGTTTTTGATGTTTCAGAAGGAAGGTCCAGCCAGGAAGTAAGCCAGGAATCAGAAACCTATAGCGCAGAGGTTGGAAAAGGCTAGCCTGTGTGCATGAGGAGCTTGGAAGTGCCTTTGTCTCTCTGCTACTTTCTCCTGCCCCATTCATAGTCTGGAACACCCCTCTTCCAGCTTCACCAGCCTTCTGCTCAGTTTCATCTGGGAGATCCATATTGTCGCCTACTGCGCACAGAGTACAACTGCCTGCACGACCCGCATCTGCAAGCCTACTACAATCGCAAAGATAACCTGCAGCGCCTGAAGAGCAAGGGCTACATCACCAGTGATGGCAAAGTAGGTTTGGACGTTGCACTGACCAGCACAGGTCTCCTCTGGCAGAGGCCAATGGGATGAGGTTTATCATGGAAGCGCTACAGGCTTGGGGCAGAGTGGCTCAAAAGTTGTGCAGAGGAAAAGGACCTAGGGGTGCTGATTGATGCTTGCCTAAACGTGAGCCGGCAGTGTGCCCAGGTGGCCAAGAAGGCCAGCAGCATCCTGGCTTGTATCAGGAATAGCGTAGCCAGCAGGACCAGGGATGTGATGGTCCCTCCCTGCACTCTGCTCTGGAGAGGCTGCACCTCGAGTGTTGTGTTCAGTTTTGGGCCCCTCAGTACAAGAAGGACATCCAGGCCCTGGAAGCTGTCCAGAGAAGGGCTACGAAGCTGGTGAAGGGCCTGGAACAAAAGTCCTCTGAGGAGCAGCTGAGGGAACTGGGATTGTTTAGCCAGGAGAAGAGGAGGCTCAGAGGAGACCTTATTGCTCTCTACAACTCCCAGAAAGGAAATTGTGGGGAGCTGGGGGTCAGCCTCTTTTTGCAGATGACTAGGGATAGGACTAGAGGGAATGGGCTCAAGTTGTGCCGGGGAGGGTTTAGGTTGAAAACTAGGAGACATTTCTTCTCAGAAAGAGCAGTCAGGCATTGGAAGGGCCTGGAACACAAGTCCTGTGAGGAGCAGCTGAGGGAGCTGTAGTTTTTTAGTCCGGAGAAGAGTGGCCACTGGCGGGGGGCATAGGGCTGCTGTGCTGCCTTCCATGGGAGCAGACGTCACCCCAGCGCCCTGCTGGCAGTGCCCACTCCTGCTCTTCTCAGGCTGCCTCGCATTGCCTGTGCATTGAGGAGGCAGCCAGTGTGGGGCCTGGTGCAGAGCGAGGACTCCACTCGGCCCTGGCTCAGAGGGAGGCAGCGTCCCCACCGCTGGGGAGGGGAGAGGATGGGGAGGAGCTGCTCCCCTGCCACTGCGCAGCTACCTCGACAGTTCTTGGGAGCTTTCTGCCCTTGTCTCTCCATAGGTGCTCTGCACTCGGAAGGAGTTCAATGAGTGCAAGCAGTACTCATTGGGCGGCAGGAAACCTCAGCACGCAGGGACGCGAGGCATTTCTGAGGCAAGAGTGAGCTAAAACCTGCTGTTCCCTTTCAGGAAAAGCTTCAGCAAGAGCTGGCCAAGTTAAAGAAACTTGACACAAGACTGATGGCGGGGAGTGACCGTTCTCGCCAGAGCTCCTCCAGTAATGCGTACTTGGTCATGAGAGAGAAAGTCAGCCTACTGCAGCCTCAAAAACCAGCTGGCCCAGCTTCCCGCAAAAGCAGAAGAAACTCTCTCAACTCTGGCCAGTACAGAAGGCTGAAAGAGACTCCCTCCAGCTATGAGTTGGGCAGGGAAGATGCCAAGCTCCCGGGCAGCATCCATCCTGTGACAGAGTCCGAGAGAAAGTCACCCATCCCCTCAGACGGAGTATTCAAAGCTGCCTCGGAAGAACAGGCTGCTAGAGAAAGCCAGAAGATTGAAGAGATGGCTCGGGCTGTGGTGTGGCAAGTGTTGGAGAGGGTGCAGGCACTGGACCAGTCTGTCTGGGGCTTCAAGAGGGCTCACCATGGGATCAGAGAAAGACTATGTGCAAGTGCCAAAAGCGCAGAGCCTTCAGAGACATCTCCTCTTGCGAAATTGCACTGCTGGCTAAGAAGG
Source organism: Aythya ferina (assembly GCF_964211825.1). NCBI lineage: Eukaryota > Metazoa > Chordata > Aves > Anseriformes > Anatidae > Aythya > Aythya ferina. The sequence continues at coordinate 87,228,635 of NC_140297.1, forward strand.
TTGTGGCGAGCATGATGAAGGTCTTTGAGAAGTCCTGGGAATCCGGCACGCCCAGTGCATCTGAGCCAAGGCCAGAAGCCAGGCAGAAGGAGCAGCCCTGGGCCAGGAGAGCGTCCCAAGTGGGGAAGCCGGAAGAAAAGAAACCAAGGGAAGCCCTTGAGGGAACATCCTCACAGGCTTCCCTTGACAAAGCCACCAAAGAAGCCGTTGGAAGTGTCTGCGACGCTTTGGAATCCTTTGCAGCTTCCCGGTTTGAGCAAGCCTACAACTGCACATACTCTGAAATCGTGGCGCTTCTGACTGTTGATCCCTCTGAGAGGCAGCCACAGCCATCCCAGGTGCCTCTCTCAAGGGAGGCCATGAGGGAAGGGTGGGGACTACGAAGAGCAGAGCCCAGAAGCAAGTCAGAGAGAAAAGTTGCCCAGGTCTCACGACTGAGTCGCAGGATTGTGAGGGAGAGCATCCAAAAGGCTGTCTCCGAAGTTCAGCGGCTGCACACAGAACTGCAGGCCTATGCGAGAACCATTGTCCTTCATGTGGTTGAAGAAGTGAAGGACAAGTTGGAGAGGGAAATGAAGGCAAAGGCCACTTCAAAAAGCAAAACCGTGGCAAGCGGGATGACGAGCTCCGTATCGGAGCAGAGCTCTCAGTCTGCGACTGCACGGAAGCTGGAGAAGAACTTGGGAAGGCGTGTCAGCCAGCAGCCTGTCCCAAGCAATGGGAAGGAGAGCTGTCCCTCGGAGCACCTCCAAAGATCACCCGACCTCCTCCAAGCTGTCTGGCGAGGCTCTGAGCAAGGTGCCCCCATGGCAGGCTCTTCTGCCCCCACAGGGGAATCCCAGAGTCAGCTGAGGTCTGAGAGCACCACAGGCACCATCCCTCCCACGGGCCCACAGTTTGTCAGACAGTCCGCTCCTCCATCTGTTGCAAAGCACCCTGTCCAGAGTGGAAAGCGTTGCCCAGGAAAGTGGTGGTGTCACTGTCCCTGGGAGTGTTTAAGGAAAGGTTGGACATGGTGCTTGAGGACATGGTTTAGTGGGTGACATTGGTAGCAGCGTGATGGTTGTATCAGATGATCTTGAAGGTCTTTTCCAACCTTAGTAATTCAATGATTCTATAAAGCTGCAAGTGCTGAGCAACTGGGGCCACCCAGAATACACCTGTGTGTATCAAATCAGGCTCCATGGTGATCCTGAGGGAGAGCTGTCTGGTTTACCTGGGAATAAATTACATTAATGTTCCCCCAGTTCAGTCTCTTTTTTCTGTGATATTAAGTTTTGGGAGATCTCCGTGTCTTCATCTCGACGCACAAGCTTTTTCATCCTATTTTTCCCTCTGTTCCGTTGGCCACACTGCGGCCTGAAGTCACACATAAGCCCTGGCTAACTTCTTTTTTGCTCCTCTACCACAGGCGGACAGCGAACGCCCGCACCCGGGCGGCCACGAGATGGCGGCGGCAGCCGTTGGAGGCGCGGCGCGGCCCCGGAGCCGCCCCGTTGCCACAGGGACGGGCGTGGCGCTGCGGCCGGGGGGGGGCAGCGGGGCCGGGGCCGGGCACAGCCCGGTGCCGTCGCTGCCCAGTACCGGGCTGTGTGCCCGCCTCCTGCCTCTGGTTGTGGAAGGAGTGGTGGTGGCACGGCGAGGGGCCCTGGGCACGTTTCCAGCCCCGTGCCCTTCTGGTGCCTGCAGCCTGCCGCCCTGGTAGCTGGAAGCAGACGTGGCTGAGGCTTGAGTGCCCTACGTCTAGGCAGCAGGCGGTGCGGTTTGTTTTATAGTGATGCAGGTCTGAAGCAAGGAGCTTGTCCCTAGGCGTCAGGCGAGGCTTCTGGTGCTTTGGTGGGAAGATCTCGGGGGTATACATGGAGCTGAGCATTTGCCTTTTTCCAGGTCATCTGTGAGAGCCCCATGGCCAGGCTGTCTTCACAGGCTAGATCCCACCTAGCTTACCTTCCTCTAGTGCTTGCGAGGCTCTAAGCCTGGCTGCTGGTCCCACCTCCTAATACTCTGAATTAGAACATCCCTTTGGTTTGCAGAGATCCTCTAGATGTTGTCAGGTGGGAAAAAATATAAACCACAAACACCATACACCATGGGTGAATCCCAGTAGAGTTCAGTCTGTTTGAAGAGAGGAGATTTTCAATCAGCTGCGGGCATTTTCCCTTGTAAATAAGCTGTGTAAGGGGCTTATTTCTTTGAAAAATGCTCTTTCATTTTAAACTATCAAAGTAGAGATCCAAATGTCTGGCAATCCAGCAAACTAAAATGAATGAGAGTATTTGGGATAATGAGGTAGAGCAGTTTCAGATGGACCAATTAGTGTAGTGAAATAAAACAGTCTAATGGCTCTTTGCCCTTGATACCAATGAAAGTGAGTTCTTTAGGGCATTTTGTTTAGAAGTGAGTTTCAGCATATTTGTGTTTGCCTAGTAGCTCCCGGAGAGGATGTCTGCCTTAAGATAGTTTACTTACACCTAGGTAACTGCATTCGCTGCATTTGGAGTCATCGCAGTAAGTCTGTATGCCTTTCATAGCCTAATTCCTTAGATTGTCTTTTTCTTCCGTTTGCCACCTCATTTTCCCTTTACGGAAATTTCCCTTCCTTGTAGAGTGTTTTGATGTTTCTGTTTGATTGCTTGTTTGTTTTTGCATGCAGAAAGTTGAGAAACCAGTATTTCTGGTGAGGGCTTGACTCACCTTATTTTATTAAGGAGGGGATGACTTGGGGATCAGGTTGGATTATTTTACAAATGAAGACCTAGAAATGGACAAATTAGAATGCTGCCCTTGCATTTGGTGGTAGATGTGGAGGAAAGGAAACTAAAGGTTTAACTGCTACTAGCTGTCTGTTGTGACTCTGCTCTTGGTGTCCTTGACATGGTCTGCTGCCTGAATATATGTGGTGCCCTGTACTAGAACATTTTCTATGAAAACCTGAATGCTATTTCAAAACTTAAACAAAGGCCTTCTTTGTTGAATATGATCTTCCAGAATTTGTCTTTGCTATGTGCCCTTGAATAAAGAATCCTTGTCTTCTAACTTCATGCTGAAATGCAGCATGTTGCTCAAATTTCAGGTTGACTAGATTTGATAGTTGCCTGAAAAAGGGATGCTAACAGTTTATTTTATTTATTTTATGATATTTTCTTTTCCATTACTACAGAATGCTATTACCGGATGCCCACGAAGCGACCAGAGAAACCAATGAACTCAGATATCCCACTTCCTCCAACATCCCAGATTCCAGGTCTTGCAAAAGCTCCCAATGAAGGGACATTTGGGTGCCGCAGGAAATGGATCAAAGACACTGATTCAGCTTATGTAAGGCTGGCAAAGCAAGGAGGCCGACCTGGTGTGTGACTTTTCTGGCTGTTTGTTCTGGCATTATTTTCTTTGGTTTTCCATGAGTTTTGTGGCAGTAAAATTTTGCAGATGTTTCAGAAGAATCTTCTGAAATTAAACTAGGGGAAAAAGTATTTGAAATTGTGACATAAGAGGTCTGCTTGTAATGTACACCTTTGCTGTGTATTGAATTAACTACCTGTTGTCAAAATAGGTAGTTTTGCATTTTGTCTGAACTACTTGGAAAATGCTGGCAGTTTACCTGCATTTGAGATAGGTCTTTACAGTTTATGCTAGGGCTCTTTAAGTAACAGTCTGGTAAAAACAGTCTTGTCACAAAGAATTGTTATCAGAAAGCTTGGTAGATGTCTGTGAGGTGTTTTTTTTCTAATGACATCCAGTTTGTTATGGTTCTGTGTATATTCTGTTCTTGTACCAGGACACTCCATGTTTTTGTTGTTTCCATTATTGAGAAAGAGAAGTTAAGAGACTTGAACAGATGGCAGGCGTGCACACTTAGAGCAGGATGACAAATACAGGAATATGAATTAACAGACACCAGCAGAAACGTGTCAAAACTTTTAGAAGATAAATAAGGGTACAAATGAAACATGGTGCTGCAAGGTTTTGATTGCCTGTTTAACCAAGGAAGACAGATGTTACTTAGTGAATACTAAAAGGTGTCTCTTCTTGGTAAAACAGCAGCCTGAAAAGATGATGCTTTTATAACCAGAATAAGAGTCAGAAAAGTAGCAGCTTTTGTCTTTTCATCCTAAGACTTGTTGAAGCACTACGCTCCTGTTACAAGCAAGTCATCTCCAGTAGCATACGCTGTGCCTGACTGGTACTCACACCGCTCCAATCCTCCAGCAGCCAATGAGCCACGGTAGGTCTGCCAAGAGCCTGAATAACTTCCTGGGTTCTCTCTTCATCTGTCAGTGTTTCAGAATTATTTTGTAATGAAGCGAAAAATACATATCCCTGGTAAAAACAAGTGTTAAACATCTGTCTGCAGGAACTATGTTTCCACTCTACCAGATTTTATGGTTCACAAAGAGTTCAATGCTGATGACCATCACAGTAATAATTACGAGACAAGAAGAGGGCCTTTCGATTTCGATATGAAAAGTGTTTGGCAGCGGGATGCTGAGGACAAAGAAAATGCAGAGAAAAAAAAGGTATGACGGAGATGGCTTTGTTTGCAGAGCTTGTCCAGATGCTTCTGACTGAATTTGTTGGTTCTTACGAAGGGAAGTTGCAGTGTAGTAAATTTATGTTTAAGTGTTGCAGGTGTAGCGTATGAACCAGATATGCAATTTCCAATTGCACGTGCACATATTTAAGTGTAAATGAAAGCTGGGAATTAGTTTCTATCTTCTTATGCTGTGTTTCTACTGAAATTCACTTCTGTTGAATCGAATTCTTGTTCAGTCCTGGGGGAGGAAGGAATGAGAAGGAGGAGGAGGAGGGAACAGAAGGCTGTTCAGAAAAAAGGGTTTGTTTTAAAGTTCAAGAGGGAGTCCTGAAAGAGGCTACACTAGCTGCCTATGAACAGAAGATTTATCCACCACAAAATGAATGTAGGGCAAACTATGCTTAGAGCAAACTTTTCTGTGATGATCTTAGGTTTAGAGGACAAAACCCCATCTCCCATCCTCCATCTTTCATCCTCCCCTCCTGCCCATTTAAGGCTTACATTTTTATAAAAAATAGTAGTCCTATAGTAGTCCTAAAAAATCTGTAGTCCTGGGTGCCTCAGTTGCCATATTGCTTTGGAATATACATGGAAAGACTTTTGATGTACTTGAACACTAGTACATCACTTCCACTTAACTACAAGCGCAGGTGTTGGACATTTTAAGTAAAAAGCCCTTAACCTTTGCTGAGGAGAGTAACAAGTGCAAATTCAGAATGATGTCTTGTGTCAATGGGGATATGTTGTCCTTCTGAACAGGCTTGGGAATGTCATCTTAGCCTGCAGAAGTAGTCATGCACATAATGTGTGCTTCAGGTATAACTTGCTGATGCCTTTAGGTGAAACTTTTTTTCAGTCAGTCTCAGGGCATTGACACTTGAAACTCAAACTGCCATGGAAGCCTTCTAGAGGATCAAAATGTGAGGCAGATTAAGTGCTCCCTTACTTAAGAACTCATTGTCTTTACTGCTCTGAGACAAATTTGATTTTGGTAATGGTATGTGTAGTTCAAGTCCATGTGGGGACTGGTGGAAGGTCTTTTTCTGCTAGGTGTGGAATTTGATCAAGGCCCTGTTTCATTCAGTCTTGTACATGAAAGTTCTCATAAATTTTTTATTTATCACTGAGTACAATGTGAATAAATGGTACTTATTCAGCTCAAATTCCAAATCTGTAGAGGCCCTAATATGTAATCTATATTACTGTTTTGGAAGCTGAATTTTGTCTAAGGTACTAACTCCCAAACTTTACTCTTCTATAGTTAGGTGCCTCAGATAACAGATTCTGTGGCTCATGCCTTAGCTTTCTCACCCCCCTTCACACCACCATCTCTGAAATGGTTGTCCTATTGCAGAGTACCTTTTTTGTACCCTCACAAGAAGTGTCTCATATACCTTGAGACATCACATGATGCTTCTTTTGCATCTACTTCTACTTCCTTCCTTTTATTAGAGGTTTCTATTCTGTGGTTTGTTCAGAGCACTTTCCTGAAGATTCTTCCAGTGAGACAATACAACTAGCCCTACCACACAGTCTTTGTTTTTAGTTTTCTCACTGTACATTTTGTATAACGAAGGGTAGAGAGAGATTTCAAAACCACCACAGAAAAAATTCTGAGCAATACTCAATTTACTGCTTGACTAAATAATGACAGTGCAGTAGCAAACTACCTCAAGTATTTAGGTGATGTTGAATGTCTGGACAACATTATTCAGTCCAGCCTGATAAGGCAGCCCTTAAGAAGAGAGATGTATTATGCAATCATGGAGGGAAATCCCAAAGGGAGTCCTTATGGACAACTGCAAAAACATTTTAACCTCTAGGGGTTCCTGCTGTACTCAGTTTGAAAACATTGTTCCCGAGTGGGCCCTTGCTCTGGAGCTTTAAACATTTATGCCATGTTCCTCTGAAGTGTTAGAATCTCCATTGCTCCTCAAGTTATGGCTGTCACTGCATCTTATTAATCTTCATGGTTTTGCAATACATTGATTAGTACGAGATTAATTAACTCAATGTCTTGAGTTCTGCTAGGTATACATCCCTTATCTGTCAGTAAGAGTAAGCAATGCCAGTAGGGTTTTCTGTTGAGCTTTTTTCTTATGGCAGTTTTACTAGTGGTGTGCTGAGTGAGCCTTTGGTTTCTGTAGTAAACGCTTCTTGGCCAAACACTTAAGCCTATGTATTCCTGCAAAGAGTAGTTCATATCTTGCTCACGGTTGATATGCAGTTATGAGTGTTTGTGGAGGAATGAGAGGCTTTTCTCCGTGCCCAGGTGCAATTTGTTCATCTCTGAATGTTGCCATTTTTTCCTTCCAAAGATTGAAGAATGCAATCAAGAGATCTGGCTATGCGTTTTGTATCTGTAATGGTAAAGCGCTACCATTGTGCTAAATTGTACACCTTGAAGACAAAATTTCCTTTTTGTGCTTCTGGTCCATATTCTCTTGGTCTTGTTTTTCTGCTATGTTGATTGCAGTTTTCTGCTGCTCCTAATGAAGGACAGGTCTGGAGAGCTGCGGTATGGTGTTCCTTTAATGTTAGCCTTGGTGAAAAATACAGATTTTTTTTATCAAATAATTGTGGTTATTTTGGAGCTCTATGTCTTGAATGAAAATATTTTTTATTTTTTCCAGGATTCTGCGTTACGCATGTACAGGACTCTGTGTGTATGCATGCGTATGTATACATGTACACGCTCTAGTAAAAGGATTACTCACCTGAGGTCAGGATTTAACCTCAAATATGTCCTTGGAGTGTAATGTGGAATCCTGCCCTTGATCTCAGGGGAACCAGGATTTCACTCAGGTGCTTTCAGCTTTCCATATTAACAGGAAGTATCTATTGTACCTACCACCCATGCGTGTGGAAGAGTGTTGAGATCAGGGTTTTCACTGAGGAAAACCACAACCAAATACATTTACATTTTCATGGTATGACTATATTACATCATGAGTTGTTGGGTATAAATGAAGTAGTTGCTTTACAAATTACAGTTAGTGTTTCTTGAATCTGAAATTAATAAATGTGTGTTCATAGAGAGTAAGATGAATACGTTGTGTCTGAGGTCATAGCTGTCAGGCATTTGCACAAACAAGATAAAGGACTTTTAAGTGTTTCTGAAATGATACCTTTCTCATGGATTAAAAGGAGTGACCCCTTTTGTTAGCAGTCCTAGGCATGCAGTAACAGTCAAATGCTGTAAATGTAAGTAGTCACTCTTAGATTATGTTGTTAACTGTATCATCACAAATGGAGAGAGCACTTCAGCCAAGTGGAAAATGTCCTACGTAGTTTGCTTTTTCTGGGAAACTCGGTTTGCTTTTTATTTGGGAAGCTCAGTGGCTGTTGAATAGAGGCTTGTCAGAGTCCTCCATCTGGAACTTCCATGGTGTGTCAGTTCTGAAATGGTGAAGTTTAATGCTGAAGAGAAAAAAAGCAGTGACTCTTCTTGCACAGCAGAAGTGTTTTTGAAATGTAAAGCAAAAAAGGGCTGCCACAGCAGATGAGCATTCACAGATTTTGAAAGCAGTTGTAGGCAGCTGATTTTTTTTTTTAGAAAAAAAAAACCTTGTCATTTTGGACAACAGACCCCAGTCTTAATCCAGCATCACTGCATGCTCTTTTCAGTGTCATCTCTTCTTCGATGGGTATTCAAGTTTTTCACCTCTTTAAGCTTCAATAAAACATCATTCTGTTTAGCTGAAATTCTGGGATTTTTATTCTGGTGCAACTCTGGTTCTGAAGTGTGTAGGAACTTATCACTGACTTTCTGTTTCAGAATAAGTAGAACTGCACTAGGCTTCATTTGTTCTTCAAACATAGAAAACTATGCTCTTCAAACATTCATGTCTACATTTTTTACTGGCTTCTTCGTGGGTCAGATGTATTCAAACAACAGTATACTTTGCCCTTTCTAAACAAAATCTGCACAGGGTCCTGGGAAAGTCTGTGGTGTGTTTACATCTGTTTTGGAAGCTTTTCATCATGAATGTTTTCATTAGAGTTGTTTTTAGTGTCCACAATCCAATTGCAATTGATGATGATGCATCTAATTTTTGCACTCTGTTCATAATTTTTGCTCTTTTAGGTTAACTATATGGCAGTAGGAATGTCTACGTAGGTGAAAAGTATCTTTATCTTTAATGTACTTTTAAATTTACAGAGCAATATATTTCACTTCCAGTTACCTTAATTTATTTTGCAAGCAGGCTCTTATTCTATGGGGTACTTTTCTGTATTGCAAGTTTTTTTTTTAAAAAAAAGTGTGGTCAAATAATATGTAGGTTCCTATTAAGGGAATATATTAGAACAACACAAACACTTTCTTGATAGGCTTTGAAAATTGTACACACCATCTTGAGGATTCCTGCCCACTCTTTCTTTTTATGCAATGAAGGAAGTTGTACATAGTCTTTGAAGAATTTTTGTTGTTGCTCTTTTTTGCTTTTTTTTCTCTAAGTAGCTCTCAGTGAAAAATATTGGAATTACTGGGGATATTTAATTGAGTGCTTTGATTTGAGAGGGAAGTATATTGACCCTTCATCAGCTGTTAGTTTTGAAAGCTGTTAAAATAAACAGTGTTGATGTGTGTTGCTAATGTTTTTCCACTACTTTTTGGGTTCTCTGACTTTGAGGCCTAGAGTTTGTGGTGTCCCTTCACCATCTTTCTGGGTGTCCTCTTATGAGGACATAATGAATAAAGAATAAAAATAAAATATACATTCCTCTTATAGGCTTTTCTCAGTACATCTGTATTTGTTGGAATTTCAAGCCTCAAATTCATATACCACCATTGCTTTCTCATCCCATTGTATGAGATGTCCTATGTTTTTGTTTTGTTTTGTTTTTTAAATTAGGCTGGAAGTTAGTTTCTGGTCCCCCTGGCTTCATTAAGACTGGGATGTTATCTTGCACTGGACATAGGGAAATATGCCAAGATGAGAAGTTGCAATTGTTTGAATTAGTTTGAATTTGAAGCCTAACTTTTGGTAGAAGTGTACTGTGAGGGAAAAGCTCATAGATGAGCATGTTTGTCATTACTGACATAATGAACAAACAGCTGATCTTACCTGGTATAACTAAGGTGCTTTTAAATCTTTTTCTATTCCTCTATACTCCTCTGCTCGCTCTTTTTGAAATAATATTCCTACGATAGTACAACTTGATGATTTTTTGGGGCCTTTAATATAACTATCACTTCTGACACCACTTAGTTATTTTTATAATTGTTTTTATTAAGTTAAGATCTCTCTCATTCAGGTAAAGCTCCCAGCTATAAACACTACGTGTCCAACCAGAATGCCAAGTATTGCTATGAACAAGGAATTCAGTGGGAAAAATAGGCTTTCCTTTCCACCTATGTAAGTAACATGTTTATGAAATTCATTAAACTCCTAAACCTGCAAGCCTATGTGCATGCAAGTAATATTACTGCTTGGGAACTTGCAGAGATTAGAGAATTTGTGCACGGCCTTTCCGGATCCTTACTGCTACTAAACTTACTTACTGCCACCATCTGTAGTGGTGAAATATGTTAAATAGGAATTTAATTTATACAGTAAAGCTATTATTTTAGTTATTTACAAAACTTTTATTTAGGGAAAGTATGCATACAGTTGTGTGGTAAAATATTGTCGTGTAGTTAAGTACTCTTTTACTGCATTCTAAATTATCTGTTGTTAATACCAGTGAACAGATGCAAACTATTAGAGTGCATTGTTAATTCTGTGAGCGTAGATTACAGAGGCACAGGTAGGACTACCATGTTCAGAAATCACATCGGCTGTAGCCTAATGGAAGGTCAGGCCCAGCAGACATACTGTTATCAACACCTGGAAGATAATTAGTCTTCTAAGCGAGCGATGACAACACTAATCTGTGTGCACAGCTGAATTGCTCCAAAGTACTTTGTGTTAAAAACAGATTAGAGATAAACATCAGAAAATAGTCTGTTTTGGAAGTATGTTAATGATGCAAAATGTGTGATTGAAATGTCTAATGAAATGTATACTTATGAGCAAATTTTTGAGATAAAACCTAAACAATGCAGAATGTGTGTCATCAGCCTTTTCAGCTTACACGTTCTTGCTTAGATTTTTCTTTCTCACTAACTTTTTCTGGTCAGCAGGCCAGAATTATGCCAGTATTATACATGTGAAGTTCCAATAACATGAATGGTTCTTGTCATTTAAAACTACATGTATATTTACTGAATCAGTCCCAGCTGCGTGCTTTGTTTTTTTTCCTATGATGATGACATATAGCATGTATATGTACTGTTACTTACAAATAAGTTATATTATTTAAGGCTATTACTTTTTCTGTTCAAAATACATTCTTTCCACTTAATCCCAATTTTGGTTTACTTATGCTATTATTTAACATGTTTTGATTTACAGGCCTGCTCAGAGAAAAAGCGAAGCAGTAAACTTTAGCAAATTAATTAGCAATGGTTACGGGACTGACTGGTATCAACAACATACTGCATGGAAAAAAAAGATTCAAGAAACTTCAGAAAACAGTGAGCAGTCCACAGGTAAAATTATTGCAAGCTGTTTCTTTTAAATCTTTTAATGTTAGTTGGATTTGAATTATGGGTGGCCTGAATAATTTGATTCTTTCTCTTTAAGTATGCTGAGACTTACTGAGTTACCGTGCTTGGCTTACAGCACCCTGCAAACAGCTTAGGGAAAGTGCCCTCCTGCTTGTAGTCAGCAAAGGCAGGGGCTTTCATGGCTTTCTTTTCCATCTTTGCAGTTGTAGAAGTATGTTCTGTTCTGATCCAATGGCTCTTTTTGTAAAGTACTGAGGAGACACAGTTATCCTCCTCCTTGAAGTTAAGCAGACTGTAAAATAGTTGCTATTTGTTTTCGAATAGTCCTTGTTTCCTACTATTTTTTCTGAGAACTTAGAGTTGTCATCCATACTCATGTATATGAAACAGATCACCTTTTCTTAATAAATAAATAAATATGTCCACATGATTAAAAATTTTGGTTTTGCAACAGTTTTATTGGATTAAAAGTGAATGCTTGTCTATATGCTGTGGATTGACATGACTTTCTTGAACTTGAAAGATCAGTGTGTGGAAAGTTTAGTGGCTAGTAAAATTAATTTCTATGACAAATCAACACCTCCTGAATTGATTTTTTTTGGTCTTCCATTAACGTTAAAAACAATATATCTACCATATTTTTTTCTTCATATGTAAATATATGAAGAATATATGAATTTATATATTTTATACAAAAAATTGCACTTCAAAGATTGTATTCAGTTTTGAGCTCCTTACTAGAAGAAATATTGAGTTACTGGAATGCATTCAGAGAAGAGCAACAAAGCTGGTGAAGGGAATAGACAACAGTGTTAATGAGGAGTGGCTGAGGGAACTGAGGTTGATCAGTGTGGAGAAGAGGCTGCAGGGAGACCTCATCAATCTACCTGAAAGGTTGTAGCAGGGTGGGTGTCGGTTTCTTTTCTCAGATGCAAAGTGATAGGACTTGAGAAAATGGTCTCAAGTTGTGCCAGGGGAATGTTTAGATATCTGAAAGGATTTATTTATGGGAAGGGTGGTTAGGCATGGGAAGAGGCTGCTCAGGGAGGTGGTTGAGTAAACATCCCTGGAGGTGTTTGAGACATGGATATGGCACATAGAGACATGGTTTAGCAGTGGACTTGGTGGTGTTAGACTGATGGTTGGACCTGATGATCTTGGAGGTCTTCTCCAATGTTTTCCAACCCTAACCCCAATTTATAAAAATGAAAAATAAAAAACCCAAACAATGTATTTTAGTTTCAAAAATAATGGAAGTGGGCCTCAAATGGGACATTTGGGGTATAAAGAAAACTGAAGATTTTCAGAATAACCATGATACTGGTTCGGTTATATCACAAACATAGAATAAAATAATGGGTATATTGTATAAAGACTGATGAAAAATCAATATGCTGCATACTTTAATATAGAGATGCTTCTCAAGAGGCTTTTCTTTTACAAACTGCTAAATAACGTGAAACCAGCTTTGCCCTTATTTGTCATTCTGTTTCTTGTCTCAGTATAAAAGGAGGGTTCTTAATGCTTTCAGAAGCATGGTTTCATAAAGACATGTTGTACTTTGATTCAGTTTGACTTCACCCTCTTTGTGCTTTGAGGTGTGTGCTGAAGATAGCACTTGGGTACTTTTGTCTGCTTATTGGAAGCAATTGACAGCATGAGCACCTTGCAGCTTCCTTTTGAGGTGGAGCTTTGTCTGTTGTCTGCTTCATAATATAAGTCCAAGACATATCAGACAGGAGATACAGCCCGTTGCGCATATGAATGTATAACTCACTTGTGGTGGTTTACAGTTTTGTGTCATACTGCAGACTTTCCATGTAGCTTGTCATTCTTAGTTAAAAATTAAAGTACTGGAATTTATATGCATTTTGACGTGACTGAGAGAAACTAAATGTTAGTTGACCTTTTTAGTCTTATGGTTATCACAACTACTTTTATCTTTTTTTATTGCAGATTCAGAGCCATCACAGTCTGAATCAGTACCTGCAAGCAGTGAATTGAAGCCAGAGTTTCAGGGATGTAATAAGTAACTTAAAAGATGATTGGGGAAAGTAAGGCATTATATGGCTTATGATAAAGTCCACTATTTACATCTTTGTTGGTTTACTTTTGTCTGATTAGATTATTTTAACGATTGAACTCATCCCTGATTGAGTAGCTCAGTTCATTTATAACAGGAGTGAACTTTATTGTGCTTGATGACAGCAAATTCTAAAGAATAGCTGTCAGTGCATATGCCTAGGATTTTCTTTATATATATAGAGCAAAACTAAAGTTCTCTCCTACACCAGACTTCTGCTCCCTTGCTGTTGTCAAATAGTATTGTCCTGTTGCTGCTCATTTGACTATATACATGTACAATATCAATGTGTCCAAACCAACAGGTTTCTTTAACTATAGTTATGCTTGTCACCTCTGACAAAAAACAGTGAGGGAGAACTGCATGGTATGGGAGGAAATGTAAAGAGAAAGACTTGAACTGGTCTGGCTACTTGCAGGAGAAAAGAAGTCAAACCTTCATTGGAAAGATGGCTTCTTAGTGCCCAAAGAACGTGTAGACCAAATATTCAGATTTCTTAGAAAATTCTATTGCTATGCATGCTAGAACTAGTTGATTGGTGATAGTGTTCAGCCACGTAATTAAGCTAAGAGTTGTTGGCATTTCCTGTTACACATTTCCTTATTTTACAGAAGGTGGGTCATTAAGGAAACAGTGACACAGACTAAGCTGTGCATATCTACACATTCAGCCTTTTTAGATGAAAAAAAAATATCCTGAATTTGACTACAAAAATAAATGGTATGCTAGATGTGTTTATTCACACCAGCAAAACACTTTGTACTTTGAAAAAAATAAATTGTTTTAGGACTCTAAAATATATACACTGACATTTTAACACTTGTTCTTTTATCTGCTTGAATTAGAACATACCCTTAAACACTGTGAATAATTAAATACTTCATTATAAAGCCCATTAGAAAGTGGATCTAATTTCAATAGGATATTTTTGCTTACGTTATAAAAAGTTAAGTTTTTAATAAATTGTATTTATTTTCCTTTTCTGTGTGCACTTATTACATGGTACGCCTCCGAGTCCAGGAGCTGAAGATTTTAAAATGTAATACTGATTATGCATTTCTATGAACAGAATATAGAATACTTCAGTAGGAAAAGATGTTCCAAGATCATCTAGTCTGAGTGCCTTCAGGACTAACCAAAAGTTAAATCATCTTACTGGGGGTGTTGTCCAAATGTATCTTGAACAATGACAGTCATGGGGCATCAACCACCTCTCTAGGTGGTCCAGTGTTTGACCACCCTCACGGTAAAGACATTTTTTCCTCATGTCCAATCTGACCCTCCCCTGATAAAACTTTGTGCTATTCCTGTGCATCCTGTTACTGGTGACTAAGGAGTAGAGACCAGCACCTTTCCAAACATAAGAAAATTTAAGTTGCATCATCAAGCTGTATCTGAAAGGGGGAAAAAAACAGACACTATCTTAAGACAGTTTTCACTTAAAAATTGTCTTGTGGATTATGTTCAGGCAACTTAAAATCTTTACATTTAGCATGAAAGCAGAGTTTTTGATGAAATATAGTTTTGTAGGCTAGAGTACCAGGAGATGTCAGAGCTGGAACTTACAGTATTAAAACCTGACCAGTAGAAAGACCTACCAGTCATAAGAGGGAAACACTACGGAAAAGCCAGTGTGAAGAACTTGTCTATGTATAGCGAGCAAATTATTAATACCAGTGGAACTTCAGCTATAAAATTTTACACAAATGCAGTAATCATCAGTAGCTGCTTCATGTTCTGAGAAAAATAACCACTTCATGTCTTTTTCAGAATTAGGCTGTCATATGATGCCTTCTCTGGGAATTCAGCTATCTATTCAATGCAGTCTTTGGAAAAGGTTATAATTTTTACTTGAATATCCTTAAAAAAAACATAATAGAGCTGAGCTTGATCCTGTGAATGGTAAACTGCAACATTAAACCAAGTCTTTGTAGCATACTTAAATTTTACAAACTATCAGTGGTAGTACAACTTCTCAGTCCCACTTTGATATTCTGACTCCTGTTATTGTAGGAGAGCCTTCTTTTACAAGTATGGCTTGTGGTTAACCGAATAAAAATAAAAAATAAAAAAAAAAAAATAAAAGAAAGGGGAAAAGTGAGATGATGATGAAACTCTGGTGTGAAGTTGCATAGCAGCAAGGTAGCCAAACCTTTTCTAAGACTAATTAGTTGAGTAAGAGGTTTTATTTGTTCTTAAGCATACATTGAAGTAATTTCAATTTTATTTTTGTAGATTTTTTTTTTTTGTAAGGTACTTAGTACATATTTACTTAAAAAGTTGGGGATAGTAATGTTACAGAAAAATAACAGCATGGGCATTTAAAAGTATTCACAAATTTGTATATTGCCTGTTCACATAGACTTAAATGTGCTTGCTGCACCAAAATCCTCAAAATTTGTTCCATCAAATAAGAATGCCTGTGTGGGTGTTCAATGCTGACCTGAAGAGGAGAATTCCAATTGTTATTTTCTGAAGTCTTTTCTTGTTAGGATCTTGTGGTTTAACCCAGTAGGCAGCTAAGGACCACACGGCTGCTTGCTCATCCCCGCTCACCCCACACCAGTGGGATAGGGGAGAGAATTGGAAAAAAAGGGAAAAACTCATTACTTGAGATAAAGACAGTTTAACAGGACAGAAAACGAAGGGCTAATAATAATGATAAAAGAATATAGAAAGCAAGTGATGCACAATGCAACTGCTCACCCCCTGCTGAACAATGCCCAGCCTGTTCCTGAGCAGCAGCCACCCCCATGCCCAGCCATCCCCCCTCAGTTTTATTGTTCCTCATGATGCCACATGTTTTGGGATATCCCTTGGACCAGCTGTCCTGGCTGTGTCCCCTCCCAGCTCCTGCTCACGCCCAGCCCCCTCGCTGGCAGGACAGCACAAGGAGCTGGAAAGGCTATGTGAGCACTGCTCTGTGAGAACTAAACCATCCATGTGTTATCACCATTATTCTCATCCTAAATCCAAAACACAGCACCATGCCAGCTACTAGGAAGAAAATTAGCTCTGTCACAGACAGATCTATACAAGATTTCCTGGAGTAATTTTATTAGTTTGAGTAGTTTGATATGTAAAGCTTCCTTGCTTTAGAATATTTTCCTCCATGTTGCAGCTTTAGTCCAGAACTGTCCATTTTTTAGGCAATTGATTGAGGCAGAGACAACTGAGATCCTGTTTTGGTCACTCAGCACTGTTCAATTGCTTTACTAGAGTTGTGTTTTTAGAAATATTTGTAGTAGTGGTTTTAAGTTCAAAAGTGTATGCCATATCCTACTTTAAAAATTCTTTTTTTTTTTTTTTTTTTTTTTTTTTTTACTTCAGTCACTGTTAGCTATTGCCCACATGACATTCCTCAAGTTCTCAAAAGTTTGTTTTATGTGCCATTAATGTATGGTCAGCTTTCCTTAGTCAAGCCAAGGAAACACGTGCTCTGCACTGTTGGCCAACCGAGTCTTCATAGATCACAGTTTGAGTACCATGAGTTAAAATATTAACAACCTGAAGTGCTTTTTCAGACTAAGATTTCTCCTTATAAGAGCAAGTGGTGAACCCTGGAACTTGTGTTTGTACCTTCAGCATAATGCAGCAGCAACAAAAGTTACAAGCTCTTCAAGAGACATCAAATCAAAGTAGTGTAACAAAATCAGAAAGTTTCCAATGAATTCAAGTATGGACAGGTTTTGTTTAAGTCCACCTTATCACCCAGTAACTATGTAATTTTATTTGTTTCTGAGTCAATGCAGTCATGAAGTTGGCTAAGTTTTCAAATTCATCATCAGTTCCATTGAAAAGCAGCGGAAGTTTCTGAGCCTAGAAGGGTTTTCAGAGAGCTGCAGAAGTAAAAAGCTGGGCACTCACTCACAACAATCTAGCCTTACTTGTTTTAAATGCTAGAATGTTATTTAGCTGTATTGTGCTCCATCTCTGAGCTGAATGTCTTTAATAGTAAGTGACATAATTTCATTTGTTTTGGAATACTGATCACTTTGCAAGCCCAAAGATAAAAATGCAGTTATACTTTATGATTTACTTCCAAGTATACTGAATATGTGAATACTTTTAAAAGAGAATTCCAGATGCAGATTTAAAAATAATTTGGCAGTTTAGATACATAAAGAATAGATTTCCTTTTACATGCAACTGCTTAACTGGAGGAACATCTAATGGCTGTTTCCATTTTAATATGACTGAATACATCCTTTATTCTTATTACTGCCATCTTTTTAGATTAGACTTAAATATAAACATATTTCCAGAGATCAGGGTTATATATGCATTAATTTTCTTTGTGTAGCAATGGAAACAAAAATTGAATCGGTCTCTGCATCTTAAGCATGTAAAATGTCATTGACTTCTGCATATCTATTTCTTAAATCCTCATGTCTGCAATGAAGGTGCAGATTTCAGCAAAAGATGTAGAATGAATCCTACTTTTTTTTTTCCATAAAGAGTAGCCACTACAGAACTATGATTTTGCAGTTCTTTGCATATTATTTTCAGAGTGTATCTACATATCATGCAATAGCCTGTAGCAAATAAACAAACACTTAGAAACAGAAAAACAGAAGTTCAATATTGGTGCTTTTTTTTTTTTTTGCTTTTTTTTTTTTTCCCTCCTATTAATAGTTTTAATGACACTAAATGTCCAGAATGACAGAACAACCAAAGTGCAGTAGGTGAATGTCTGAGAAATCTGTGCTGAATTACTGGTTATAAAAATGCTCTGTGGTGAGCAGGAAACAGTAGTCTTTTGGTTGTGAAAGGACAGCCTTCCTTTCCATACATGCAAGTTTTTATCCATGCAGTATAAAAATCTGAAAAGTGAGGCCAGTTACAGTTTTTGTAATTTGTTTTGCCATAATCCTATTATGTAGGGGTGTATTTTTCACGCTTCTAAAATAACACCTATGGACATATTTTGTACTTTCATCTTTCCTAAAAAAAAAAAAAAAAAAAAAAAAAAAAAGAGAATGGGAAGCCAAAGATTACAAAAACAGGAAGCTTAAAACCAATTTAAATTTTAAATAACTTTTTCAGGAGGTGACTGAGAGCAAAGGTTACTACAGTAAGCAGTTACTAAATTCAGAGAGATACACTATTTATTGAACTTTTCAGACAAGGCATCTATGGTAACCTGATTGTTCTTTATTTACAAAAGGAGTAATTTACATTGGTAAATGGCATAGTTGAATGACAAGCCTCTTGAAAGCCAAAGCAGAGTTTTCAATGGATCCTGAGACAAAGGAAGTAATACGCCTATTTAAAGGAAAACTTCCTTCTGCAAAATTAAGATAGATTTCTAAGGTGCTTATTTTGGGTCATATACTACCGTAACTTTCAGGCATTGACAAATAATCAAGGAACAGAAAACAGGAAGATACATGGGGAGACTGAGCTTCTATTTTACCTATTAGAGATTTGAACGGGTGCCAATCTGAATGGGTGCCAGATTTTTCTTAGTTTGTTGAGCAATTATTTTAGTACACCTCCACCTCATGGCTAGAAACACGTCTGTATGGAGGGGATTTCTCTCTTTTATATTCCCATACAAAGTATTTTGGTATGAGATATGAAATTAAGAGGTTTGACTCTAAATGTCCCAACACGTGATGTTGTGATAAATACACTGTGGCAATGTCTTGTGCCCAACGTGTTTGCCCCCAGATGTACAGAAGAATCTCCCAAGAATTACCTGTTATGACAAACTACAGTGTGAACAGGAAAACTGTTTTTAAAAATTGTTTCAGGATTCTGGGCTTAATGTATTTGGTTATGGTGAGAACAATGCTAGTTTTGTGCTTGTGGACTGCTTTATAGTTTTTTGCTTGTTTGTTTTTGGTTTAGATTTCTTGCTAATTGACAGAAAAGGATAATACTTTAATCCTTTTACACTTAGTATAACACAACTGATTAAAGACAGAAACTGAAACAAGTTTATCTTCTACTGAAGAACTCCTGCGTCTCTCTTCATAGATTATACATAATAGTCAAGTCTCCGATTTTTAAGACGGAGCAGTGAAAGTGTTAGGCAAGAGTATTTTCAGTCTCTTTTTCCAGGTTCCTCGGAACTTGTTTCAAACGTGCGGGGCTGCAGCTCTGCCGACAGCTTTTACTCCAAGTATTACATCATTATCACTAGGTGGTGCAGTGGCCGGCTGACTCAGGTTTCTGCTTCCACGGAAATGTTTCAAAACCACACAGCGGGCTCCGCTTTGACACCGGCCTCCCCCCCAGCGTGCTGCCCTGGCTTTCACACGCCTGGGATCGCTGCCGGGAGGCGAAGTCCCAGCGGCGAGCAGCGGCACCCGGCTGCCTCCCTTCCTCCTCGGCACTCCTCGCCAAGGCGCTGAGGTACTGGGCAGGCGAGCGGGAGCCCTTCTCGCCGGGCAGGAAGGGTACAAGCGGCGAAGGAAGGCTAGAAAGCGCCGCTCACCGGCTCTCGCACCTGTGAGGGCGCCTCCTGCCGTGAGGGGACCCTTGGGGTCCCTCGGGGCGGCGCCTGGGGCCGGGGCCGGCGGGAGGCGGCTCGGTAGCGGCCGGGGGAGGGGGGGGGCCGCGGGGCTCGGCGCGGTTCCCGGCAGGTGAGGGGGGGAGGGAGGCGGGCGGCCATTTCGAAGACGTTGCCGACAGTGCTCAAAGCCAGGCGGCAGGTGAAGAGCATCCTCCTCATCCTCGGCCGTCTGCCGTGGGCACGCAGGGATCGCTTCGCCGCTTCACCGCCGTGTCCTGGCCCCTTGCTGGTGCGCCTCGGGGAGGCACAGCCCTGGAGAAGCGCTGTGCTGCTCCCAGCAGCGGCACCCCGAAGCTGCTGACACCTGTCGCGCAGCCCCAAGGATGCCCGCTTTTTTTTCTAAACGTGATTTTTATGCTTTACCTCCTTTCTCACAGATTGTGATACACGCTCGGTGCATCTAGTAAATGTGAAGTTTAACTTCATTCAATAAAATTCATTGCAAATTCAAATGCATTTCCTTAATTCAGTGGCTTTTAACATGCCATCCTCACCTCATCTTTTTTTTTTTTTTTTTTTTTTTTTTTTTTTTTTTTTTTGTATTTCGGTTCTTTCAAAATTCACCTGTTTGCAATCCTGTTGCAAAACTGGCTGCTTTCTGTTTCCTTATGGTGTCATCCCCGGGGCTTTGAGAGTTGAGAACCTGCCTCTGGTAGCTACATGCTGTCAGGCTCTTGGTAAAGGAGGGTAGAGCAAAACTTTGTGATTCAAGACTTCCTGTCAGGGCATTTCCAGAAAGAACCAACTTCTGCACGTAGCCTTAGTCGCTTCTGAAAATAATAACAAATGAATCATCCTCTAATTATGTCTGTCATCGTATTGGTACCAAAGCCCCAGTGATACTTTTGTCTATTCAAATGTAAAGGAGAATGCAGAAGGGAAATTTATTTTATTTATTTTTAATAGGTTAGGGTAATGGATTAGGAAAAAAGAGATATTTAAGATGGATGATGGACTAGAGTGCTGGACCTTCTGGGACTCATATTTGGTTTAATCTTCTTCACCCTGAGGCTGGGCCAGATAGAAATGCTCTTATGATCAGTAGGAGGAGTTTGACAAAGAGAATACAATGAGTAAGATGTTTCCTGGAACTCGGGTTTCAGGCATATGACAGTTAGAGATGAGCTGTGGAGACCTTCTGGAGGCAGAGGTAAAAGGGGACTAGACCAGGTTCAGCCATTGCTGACCATGAGGGAGGTATAGAAGGAGGAGGACTGCCTACCTAGCTTTGAGACTTGCCTCTCTCTGGCCCAGGTCTTGCTTACACTGGAGAGCAGAAGTCATGGTGAGGTGGGGATTATGTTAGGAGGTGGTTAGTTTTGGTGTCAGTGCTTTGGAAGTGGTGGTGCTCAGCTGTAGGAACGGCACATGCTCGTTTTGCTAGAGTTAGAGAATCTGTAGCATGGCTGAATCGTTTTTTGGTTTTAATATTTATGCCAGTGTCATCTCTGTAGAAGGTTTCTGTCACTGTTATTGATGCTTTTTTTTTTTTTTTTAATGTAATTCTAGGTTAAAGCATACATGGCTCCTGGGATCTCAAATGAGAAGAAAAAGGAAGATGAACAGTCTTCAAAGTAAGATTCAAATATTAATTGTCTTGTCCAAGTTCACGCTCACCTTCTTCCTCAAACTGTAAAAATCATTACACAGGCATTTAAGATAAAGTATATGACACAAATATTGATTATAAGATCAAGTATCTACACAGAGTGCTTTTCTGGATAGCCTTTTTCATTTATCATGGCAGTGATTTTTTCTTAGCATAGGTGATGCTTATATGATTTTTAACATGTTGAAATGTTGACTTTGGTTGCTGCCTATAGCTGGACCTACCTGCCTGAAGAATATGAACAAAAATTTCAATCTCTTTGTCTCATCTTTACTTTCAACTTCTTTTAGTAAAATCATATGCGCATGTTTAGTCTGCAGATATCCATGTTCTGTTTAAACCCCCAGTAGTTACATTTGCTTTACAGCAGTGTGGGGGAATAAATTGTCTGTTCCATTGAGTTACAGCCCAAGATTTTTATCAGGCAAACTTTGCCTCTACTGTAAATCCTGGGCATTGGTCCCATGTACAGATAGTAATATGCTTACTTTTATTGCTCGTTTTACCCCAGGGTCCAAGTCTGCAATTAGATTTGGATGGACAGATAACAAGTGCAAGCTAGTAACAATGTGTAACTGCAGTGAGACCGTGGGTTGAAGAGCATTGCTGGTTGGATATGAGATGAAAAAGGTAAAATATAGACACAGCTGAGGAAGGAAGCTCTGTGTAGGCCAGGCGTGAAGACAGTGGTGTTGGCACATACCGCTTGACTTTCTCAGTACTTTTAACAGAGGCCTCGCCTTTTTCCAGTTTATTTCCTGGAGAGAAGCTTTTATTGCTGGTATTCTCATAATGAAGGAAATATTTTTTGCTTGTCTGAGAACAAATTGTAAAGCAATTTCAAGTCATATCCTATTTGTACCTAAAAGCCATTTCAGTAAACACCATCACAGGCAGCTATTTCATCTGCATTAGTGACCTATTAGGTATGGGAGGAGAGTCTCACAACGCCTAACTAACAGGAATTATTCAGAGAGGGCAGCCTGGGAATTCTGCTCATGTGAGCTGGCAATCTCCTGTCTGCTCCTTGCTGAAGTGCAGTAACCTACTCTTTATTTCTCTGAGTTTACAACTTCCTTGAAGAAGAGGATGAGCTGGGTGGAAGGAGAGGAGAGGAACCACCCACATTATTAGGCTGCTCTTTTGGTTGCTGAGGGCAGTAGTTGGTGGTGGGCAGAGACAAACAGGGTAGATCAGGGTGTATTATGTTGGCTGTAATGGCTGCTGCTGAGTAGTTAGTGGCACTAGAGAGTTTCAAGAACAGAAATGATTTAACTTTGGGATTGTAACTATTTTCTTTGCTTTTTGAGGAACAACTCAGTGAACTCAGTATGGGCAGCTAGCAGATTTTAGACTTCTAAAGGTATCTAGTACATCCTGTACAGGATTGGTACATAAGGACATGGAACCTACAGGAAATCACAGCCCTTCTGAGAAGAATTAGAAGACAGACATGATAACCTAAAACATCTAAAATAACACTAACGCCTATGTGTAGTCTCCAGAGTTGTTCCTGCAAAGTCTTTTTTTTTTTTTTTTTTTTTTTTTGCATAAACTCCAGGCAAACTCTTTTCGTTTGTCTCCTCTGACAAAGCAGTCTGAATTTGCTGAGCTGTGCTGTGTCTGCAGTGAGCGTTCATTAAGCTATTAAGTCATCTTCTTGTGTCTGGAAGATATTTAGTTCTTGATTTCATCTCTCAAAAACTGCTTTGAAGTATTGGTTGGTATTTTATTCTAGCTTGTTATTATTGACTAGTCTTTCCTACTTGTTTCCACTGAACTTGAAACATCAAGCACAGAAGGAAGATGTTTTATGAATCATTTAGCTTGCTTAGTCCACTACCAAATTTTCCATGAAGGCAATTCCCACATGCTAAATAGTTCAGTTTTCCCTCATTGCTTTGGCATTTCCTGATTCTTCAAAAATATTTTTTTTTTTTTTTAAGGTGTATCACTTCCTTAGAAGAAGCAACTTAAAAGGAAGTGAATTCTTCTTACATTTTCCTCTCTTCTTAAACTATTTTTCTCTTACATGGTTTTTCTTTGCTTCATATTACCATTTGCTTCTTTCCTGTCCTATTTCCGCTCCTCTGTACTCTTGCTACTGATTTCAGGATGTTGATTCTTTCCTTCTGGCTGGATGACAGAGTTACAGTGAGCCAAATTGCCAGATATTCTCTTTGGGCCTGTCTGCAATGCCCAAAACTTCCCACCCTTCTCAAGTGGCTAGGAGGATCACTCAAAACACAAAGGGGTCAGAGTTTGCTTTTCAACTTTGTTGTAGACTGCCAATGTGGTAAGGTGGCCTATGGAATATTCCCTGGTCCTATTCCCATTGCTCTGCTCATCATAATGCCCTGCACTGGTTCACACCTTTAATATTGTTCAAGGTAAAGTTTGTACTCTTGTAAATGCTTCCTGCTGCCTAGACTATTCTTCAGCAATTGCATCTGTGCAGTGTTCAATATCAGATGTGATTCGTTATGCAATTGAAGGTGTTATGAAATTTAGGATTTCCCTAATGTGATGTGTGATAGGATAGTGCAGACATGCTTAGATGTGGTATTTCCCAACTTTTACTGCTTGAATTTGGAAAATTAGGATCTATTTTATACACGTTTTTGTGTATATTTGCTATGTTTCACAATGCTGCTGTCCTGACAGAGGGAATGCGATCCATCTTTGTAACCCTCACCTGGAGAAAATGAAAGAAGACATCCTGTACCATTTTGCTCTTGGGACTGGTACCCATGATTTTCCTGCGTTGTTTGGAGATGTAAAGGTAAGAAGCTGCATTTCATTCGGCAAGCCTAAGGCTTTTCTGCAGAAGGGAGAATACAGCTGTCTTCAAAATAAGATTAAACAAGGCAGCATATCACCAATTGAGGAAGGAGTGAAAAGGAAATAAGACTTGCAAGTTTTTGCTACTATCAGTATCAATTGAGGATAATAGTTTCTGGCTGTCTCTTCATATAGTGAAAAGACAAATGCTGTAGTCTCTATACAGGTAGAATTCCTTTTGGAGGCTTTGAAGTCAATATCTCTATTATACTAATTTAAACAGGACGAAGCCTTTGGATGCTGTATAAAATATATATATATTTTCATAATTTTTCTTAATGGCCTTCTAGAATAATTATGAGAAGAACCACATCTGTGAATAGTTTTGTGTTAACTTCAGGTGTTTGCATACTTATGTTTATCTTTGCATGTTCTTTGATAACCTGAATCATACAAGTGATTTTGTTTTGTTGAATTCCATCCACAACAGTTTGTGTGTGTTGGAGGAAGTCCTTCACGGATGAAAGCTTTTATTGCCTACATAGCTGAAGAACTGGGACTTGGGAACCAAGATGGTGACTATCCTAACATCTGTGCGGGAACTGACCGTTATGCAATGTACAAAGTGGGACCTGTTTTGTCAGTCAGTGTAAGTGACCATTCAAACACAGAACTGGAATATAAAAGTGTCCAGATACCTCACATACGTCATACTGGCCACAGTTCTTTGATGCAGTTCAAAGCAGAAAATATGAATGCATATTCCTTTTAAACACTTAATAGAATCAGGTTTTAGAGGGTTTTCAGCCATGTTCGAAATAGTCCCATTGGCTAATTAAGAATTCCTTTCTAGCCCTTTCTTGTATAAGGGCAGGTCTCCAAAACCCTAATTCCCTTCTTGTCTTATTTTCCCTCTGCATACCCCTGAGGTGTTGCAGGAACAGCCTTATAAATATTTTGAGCAGACTGACTGTTGTCTTATCCCTACTCACTATCCTGAATAATGGAAAAAAAGATCACCTGATGTATGTGGGGCATTTGAAAAAATGTCTATATCACATCCAGAGCTAAATACCTACAGTGGCATTTTCAAATGTGTTCCCTTAGCTTAAGAGTAGTATTCCATGGTACTTGTGCTGCCAACTCATTTTAAAACTTGTAGCTTTATTTGTAGACAAACTACACACTTGAATTGCAACAACATAAAACTGTAGTATCACTCTGACATTATTAAGCATGTTGAGGTGGACTTACACCTTGCTGAACTTTGTGACTAAATAGGAACAATTGTGTTTTGAAAACCTTTAGCTTAACTAGCCACATTTCAGGTTGGTAAAAAATCAGAGTAGGGTTTTTCTTGTGTTTAAGACAAGTTCTGTGATGAAGGACATTTGAAACCTTAGGAAAGGACACTGATTGTAATTTTGAGAATGTAAATAGGTTGTGATTCAAGATTCTTAGAAATATTGAACTTTATCCGTAGTCTGCAAATTCAGTGTGAGTCCTTCTGTTTGTTTTTCAAAGTTTCTTCAGTGGGCCCGTAAGGTTAGGGTTTTTGCCAGAGGTAATTAAGAGACATTTGGAAGAAAGTATCAAGAGGGAGATATCGTCTAACTCCTTCTTCCATACGTATTTTGCATTGTCTATGTGAATGTCGAACATGAATTTCTGCTTTCATTTCAGCACGGTATGGGCATTCCTTCTATATCAATCATGTTGCACGAGCTGATCAAACTGTTGTATCATGCCAAGTGTTCCAACATAACCCTTATTCGCATTGGCACCTCGGGTGGAATAGGTATTTCCCCTCTTGATTTCCTTTTTTCTTCAAACCAAAGAATGTAGGGATATAGGAATGTAGGGGAATAGAGTGTCTCTTTGAAAGTCAGTGATTTATGGTAAAAACAGTTGTCTGCAGGAGACTGAATACATTTAATCGTGTATCTTTTCTTTTATTCCCTGTTCCTAATTGTCCTTCCATATGAAACAATGAATTGTTTTGCTTCTATAATTTTGCAAGGAAAGGTAGTATCAGCTTCTCTGGATAGACAAAATGCATGGAAGAGATATGACAAAGTGAGAAGGACATTCCTGCCCTATATGAAATAACAGAGATAAAAAATCTAAGAGGAAAATGTCAAAGTTTCATTCTTTCAAAAATATTTGCAATAATAAACTGAAGCAGTTAGGCATGCACAAAGAAAAACTCTTTGTGAGTTAAGGGGCACCTTTAAAAGAAGCAGGATAGGGTCGAGATGTGTGTTTTCATGTCTGTGGAAACTAAGCATTAACTACATTATGCAGTTGTGTCTGTTTCTCTTTACTGCAGGTCTGGAGCCAGGCTCAGTGGTTATCACTAGGCAGTCTGTAGATGCCACCTTCAAACCTCAGTTTGAACAGGTTGTTCTGGGAAAAACCATAATTCGCAGCACGAATCTAGATGAAGAGCTAGCTAAAGAGCTGATGCAGTGCAGTAAAGAAATCAATGAATTCAATACAGTCATTGGAAACACTATGTGCACTTTGGATTTCTATGAAGGTAAGGCTGGCAACAGGCCAACAGCAGCATATTGGTAAGCAGCAACAAATCCCTACTGAACTGTATTTTAACATTAAAGTTCTAGTCCAATGAAAATACCACATCCCACGCTTTGAGCTGTCCTGTTGACTATAATTAACAAATGTTTTAATATACTTAAAATCAAACACTGTGCTTAGCAATTTGCTGTATCAAACTTTTAATTTTGTGGGGAATTATTCTACTCACCTCAAACAGGTCCTCTGAAATGCTTATAGTCCACTATACAATTTTCGTGAACTTGTCAGTTAGGTATGTCTGTCATAAAATTTCTGAAATTTACTGAGGCGTCCAAGAGTACAAGAGGAGTCACTTGTATCTGTTTTGTTTTGTTTCCCAACTAGTTCAATATCTAAATTTTGTTTGTTTTGTTTGTTTGTTTGTTTGTTTTTTCCCTAAAGGAAATGTCGAAACTTGTTTCCCATGCACAACTGAAGACAATATTTAGCTGAGTTGTGTCAGTCTTGCTACACAGGAGAGGCAAACCTCCAAGGCTTACTATGAATTAGCATGTAGACATTCAATTGCTTTTCTGGTCTCCCAGATCTGTTAATAAAAATCTTCCAAATCTTGCGAGAACGGATTGTAGACTGCACCTGATACTGCTTTCTCTAGCAGTTACTGGCAGTGTGAGGTGACTAAGGGTGCAATGCGCAGGGGAACACACATTGTTACTAGTCTACAAGGTGGGTCAGAAGCAGACAATGTCAGTTTGTGTATCTTTTCAGACACAAAAAGCAAGGCCAAGCAACACCTAAAAAAAAAAAAAAAAAAAAAGCATCAGGAATGTTCTCAGTACATAAACAAGAACTGAAAAAAAGCTCAGGGATATTAATTTAGAAATACACCTGAAAACAAAAGGATACTGTGTAAATCACTGTGTCATTTAACTATACTGTAGGTAAGGTGCTACCATTTTATCTGTAGGCATTAGTCTTAATTTGAACAAACAAATTTTCTCAAAGAATGGTGCTAGTATTCACTATTTAGCTTAAGAGACTCCTCACCTCCTACCTTTGTAAGGTACTATCAGAAAGACATTTTGAGGCCCGGCAGTACTTCTAGGCAATGATTAAACATGCAGGAAAAAGTGCAGCACTTCTGTACAACTTAAAGGAGATGTAGTTTGTTGCAGAGTTCTGACACGTCTCACGTGGGAGAAACTACTTGTTACATTTTCCTGTTTATGAGTTTGACAGTTTAAGATGGAGAAGACCAATTAAGTTACTGTGAGTCATATTATAAAAAATGCAAGTAATACACAGAAACTCTAAAAATAGCTAAGAATCACTTCGTCTTATTTCTCTTGCATGTGAAAAAGATAGTAGTAGTAAATAGCAGTAAAGCCTGGACACTGTATAGGGGAAACTGCAATAATTGGGTATTTTAGAAATTGAATTTGTTCTGTGACGTCCTCAATCTGAAAATTTCTCCAAAATGGCTTTGCAGGACAGGGCAGGTTGGATGGTGCAATCTGCTTATACAATGAAGAAGAGAAACTGCAATATTTGAAAGCGGCTTATGATTCTGGCGTCAGAAACATTGAGATGGAATCTTCTGTCTTTGCAGCAATGTGCAATCTGAGTGGTGTCAGAGGTAAGCTAACATGAATTTGCTTTATTCAAGCTAGAGGATTTTTTTTTTTTTCTGCAGTGCTGGCAATTTCTGGCACAAACTGTGAATGTGGCTTTAATAGACCTTCTGCATGAAACATCTCTGGTTATAGTTCTGTTACTGTAACTGCTTGATTTGTGTCATATGTATTCAAATCTTATGCAAACTGCTTCTCATATTTCTTGTATAGTTTAGGCCTGGTCATTTGTTATTCCAGCCCTTGGCAAGCACACAAATCATAAAAGTACCTAATTACCCTATAGAACTAATTTGTTTTATTCATTTAGTTCTTGAAGTTTGCTGGAAGCACCTGTTTAATTTAATCAAGCAGCTGATTCTCATATAAGTAAAATTTTAATCACTTCCTATACATTCATATCAAATTGAAAACTGATGTATTTTGTGTAGACTTAGAGCTGTAATTCCTAAATAGTTAAAGATCTTTGGAAGCATCATGAATAAACCATTCCTAATTATAAAATGAGATTTTAATATTTTTTCATAAGCTAATTTTCAGTGAATTTTGGTGAAGAGAAAAAAAAAACACAAAAAACAATTAAATATGATGCAATACAACATCTATTCACTTACCATGTTAACTGTAGTCTCTCACTTTCCTTGGCAGAGAATCTGCTAATTCAAAACATCTTTGTTTCTCAAACTTCCTTAGGTACAAGGAGAAGGAAATTAACAAAAATAAGGAAAAAGGCCGATGCTTATATTGAACACCTTCTCTTCTAACTGACATGAGAGTTGTTAAAAATCTAGCCCATGGTATCAGTAATCCATTAGGTAGCGCGCTCCTTTTTGCTGTCTGTACTTTGGAAGTTTGCAACGTGTGTTAATGTTCATGCTCTGCAAACTGTCACCAGCAGAAGCCCAGGTACAGAAGAACAACAGTAGAGATCAGCTTGAGTGAAGGGAGGGATTTGGTGCTCTGGTTATCAAAAAGTAGCAGGTTAGCCTGAGATAATCCACAAGATCCTCATCTATTTTCCAGGCTCCCACAAATGCTGAAACAGTTTATCTGCTGGCTCCCGGATTTACAGTGCAGGAATTCAAGTTAGGGGTAAGGCAGATGACAGTGGGCAGCAAATATCTGCTAGAACAGACAGTTCTCTGATCAGTTCCTACCAGTCAAGCCCTGGATAGTTACGAAATATAATTCCTATCTAGAAAAACATGAGTTGTGAGTATAATGAGTATCTGGAGACGCCTAAGAGCTCTTGCTCTGCTAATGTATTGATCAGTTGTCTTAAAATTTTTGTAACTTTTTTTAATGTCATCCATAGCATGCTAGTCCTGTAGTGTTTTATGGTACTGTACACTGTTTTCTAGGGTTTGTTTTCTATCACATGTTCTCATCTCATAGCTGTTTGTTCAAATGTTTATCAGTTTGGACTGTTGAAGTGCCAGAATGTCATTCCTATCTGTTCATTTCATTCCTGTCTTTTCATTTCTAGCTGCTGTAGTGTGTGTCACTCTTCTGAATCGTCTTGAAGGGGATCAGATTAGCAGCTCACATGACATACTTGTGGAGTACCAGCAGAGACCGCAGAAATTAGTGGGATATTTCATTAAGAAAAGTCTTGGGAAAGTATGAAATGTCCACCTTTGGTTTTTTTAGAAGCAGAAGGCTTTTATACAGCTGAAGTTATGGTCATAACTTCAGTGCATTAAAGATCTTTTGCTTCAGAATAGCTTACAGCATTCTCTGTGTCTGTGGAAGTTAATCACGTATGTCAATGTGCTTTGGAAACTGAATGTGCTGAATGGACTTCAGTTAAGATTAATTTAGTTTTGTGTTGCTGGGATTTAAGACTCACATTTCTGTGAACTGGAAAGTGGATCTGTTTTGAAGGACAAGCTTGCTATAATGTATGAAAAAGCTTTATTTATCCCTGCTGCTAAGAAGAAAATCAAATGTGTCTTGCAAAGTACTTGCAAACCACCAAATTAAAATTAACTTAAGAATGCTAATCCTTTCACATTGTATTTTAAATATTTATATATATAATTGCCTTTGTTGCTTTACTTTATAAAGAAAACTTAGAGTGAATGTAGATTATTTTTTCCAGACTTCGACAGATAAACAGTATTATTTTCATATATTAAAATTTCATGAAATTGCAAAGTGTGAGACTAAATTTCCTCAGCATTAAGGACTTGACACTTATGTGTTGAACATCTGTACTTCTGAGATCCTGAGTTAACCCAATAAGGTCATTCATGTCCTATTTTAACTATGCCATTGAATCAGCATCCAGGAAACACACTGGAATTTTGCATTGAAGAACTTGAAATCTTTTGCTGAATCCTGGCTCCTGCTGAGTGAAGAGGAACCACAGGCATTCAGGAGATGCACAGCATCTTCACAGGACTGCATGATGGTAGTTCATTTTCTTCCTCACATTTTGTTCCTTTTTGAATTGGTTTTCATCTCTACTCTTGCAACTTCTTCAGGAAAAAGGGAGAATACCTATTGACTGTACATGCCACCAAAACTATTTCTACAAAGTTTTCTGCACTCATTGGCCTAGCACTTGTTTTTTATTCTTATTTTTAAATCATGGTCATTGCTGCTTTGTGGTTAAGAGTATAAACATGTGGTCAACTAAAGAAAAATGTGTTTATCTCTCTCTCTACTGCAAGGGATAGTCCAGCTGCTTTTTTTTTTTTTTTTTTTTTTTTTTTTCTTAATATCCAAACATGGTTTAAATTCCTGTGATTTACTAATTTAGTTCCCTTTCAGTTTTAAAAACAGATTTTCTCATTTTATGTTCAGGATATACAACAAAGGTAAGCTTTTCAAAAGAGCTTATTTTCATTTCCCCTGGTTGACGGAAGGAGGTGGGAGGGAAGGATTCCACATTTTGTTTGAACTGTTCCTCCCTTACTTAAAAAAAGAAAAGGAAAATCTGTGGTTAGCTGTGCCCAGTAGTTGCCTGGGCATTGTGTGAAACCCTGTGAGGTCCCCAGGAACTGTGTGGCAAAGAGCATTCTTGCCTGCAACCTCCTGTTCCCAGACCAGTAGGAAGGAAATAAAAATGAGATTGCATAAGAAGCAACGTGCCACCCTCAAGGCTGACAAGGAGCCTACACGGAGTTGGTTGGTATGGGTTTGGAAGAGAGAGCCCTCAGCAGACTCTCCTTCCATGTTCTCCTTCCCACTGTTCCTTACGACATTGTACTTTTCTTCCTGCTAAGATATTTTTCTTCTGTGCTTTCTGAAGGTGAAGTAAGGGGATGTATGGTTTAAGAAAAAGAAAATTAGAAATCAAAGGAAACCAAGTGTCCTGTTGTTTTCCACTGTTCACCATTCTGTAACACTATATTCCTAATACAAGAAGGTGCTACATAAACACATCCTACATGCAAAAAAAACCCTCCTCTTAACTTCAGAGGAAACTTGCCAGAAAGCTACCCTGATAAGAACAATTGCATTATCCCTGGTGACTGCAGCTGGACAGAAAGATAAAGAAATGACTCAGCTGTGTGCATCCGGTGGTGCAGCTACCTTCCTGTGGGTTTTACAGAGAGGTCCATAAAGAATTCTAAAATATTTAACAGGCTTTTATATGCAAATTAATCTTTAATGTCAGCCACTTATTATTCTTTATGTATCATATAGAAAATCAGCATATGTAGGCTGCAGAACATGAATTAGGATTTGGAGCAGTGATATTTTTAAAGTTACAAAGAACTTGCAATACATGTTTGATGTTAGATGGTGCAGCGTCTCTTGGTACATCTGCAAATCCTGCAAACACCAGAAAACTCAATTTCAAACCAAAGGCCCACTTCTGCTGTCTGTGTCATGATCTACCTAGAAATACACTACAGAATCAGGTTAGTGCAGAGATCAGAAGGGATAAAAGCCAAGGAGGAAGGCAGAAGATGTAACTAAGATGGAAACATGAAGGGAGAAAAGAGCTGGGTTTCTACCGATGGTCTGTTTATTGATTCCTGGTATTCTTCTGGCCTTACCCCTACTTTTTGTTAAAGAAATGGTTGAACCATGATGAAAGCAGGTTAAAACATATTTATTTCACATTTGAAAGGGGCTGAGAATGGGCAGTAACTTGATTGGGGATTTGAAGAAATAAATCTCTGTTTTTGGCATCTTGAAGTACTTCAGAGAAAGATTTCCTTTAATGGAAGTTATGAGAAGTCCTAAAATGAAGATTACAGAATGACCTATTGCCAAAAGTGCTTGGCAAAAAAGTATGAAAGTATGAAAAAAAAGTATGAAAGTTTTTATCCTGTAAAAAAATAAGTAAAATAATTCTTACCTGAGGATATATTCAGTATTTCCTGAAAATGTAATTATACACATTTAATGTGCGATATATTTCTAAACGTTCTTCCTGAGTCCTTTCAAGGGCTTGTCAGTGGGTTTTGTAATAGTTGCATTTTCATCTCAAGCCCTCGTGGATCTGAATATGCTCCTGAATCAAACTCTTTAAGACCTGCAGTTTACACAGCTGAACTGGAGATGTGTTTCATTTCCACTGACAAGCAGGGAGAAAGAAAACACTGAGCAAATGTGTGGACGTGCCCATCAGCACTCCCTTCTGTCCTGAATGCAGCAGTCTTGGAACTGGGAGCAGCTGTGCTTTGGGGACCAGATCTGCGTGCAAAGACTGACTGCAAGAAAGTACAGAAGTGTAACTTTATGATACGACTGCTGTTTGGTACAAGATGCTGAGTTTTCCTTTCCCTGAAAGTTTATTGGTCTTTAAGTTGGAGTGATCTAAATATGTGCTCTCTCTTTCATATTTCATATGAAATGAAATATGAAATTCACTTCATATTTCATTTCAGAGTACAAATTAAACTACAGTTAAAAAGAAGTCCTCTGCCTGTGGTGCAATCACGAGAAAGCAGATCACTGAACAAAACATTAAATTTGAAACTCTCGGCTACAGTATCAGCAGGAAGAGTAGTGCTGACAGGGGCAATGCTTCTGCTCAGGCTACAAACAAAATGCAGCAGCAGAAAAAGACAGACAAAGCTGGCTTTACACGACACAGAAACCTGATTCCAGATGCTTCTGGTCAGCTTGTAACTGAGAAAATTTTCCAAAGTTTACCATTAGCCTGTCATATTCAATTCCTAGAGCTGCCCAGAAGCTTGCACCAACTACTGGCCTCTTTGTATGATTCGGACAGCTTTGTTAAATGCAGAGCTCCATTTTAATCAACCTTTATTTGGCTTTGCCCACAACTAACATTTTTCATCATATCCTAACTTTGCACACAGGAAGCCTCTCTCAGGAAAGAAGCTGCTAATTGCAGTCATCCTGCCAGCACTTTGCAGAACAGGGCTGTGCCATGTCAATATTTACCAGTAGTGCTCCTCATGCTGTTAAAAGGAAAGCCTTGTGATCATGCAGCAAGCTTTGAGAAACAAGTTGTGGGTGGTGTTAGGAAAATATGCTAGTTTACCTGATTCCCAGCCATATTCTCACACAACTAGACTGCATTCCCGTCTACCAAACAGTATTTGTAGCTCCTGGCCTTTAATCTCTTTAACATATAAAACCAAGTTTCTTTGAATGTGCTTGGCAACTGAATTTCCATTAGCATATATTAAAACTGTAGGCTAGACATGGCACGCTGATGTTATCATAAAGTAGTCAGGTTTTAAAACCCAAGCTGGGTGCTGGCAGAAGTTTTGCTGCCTCTTCTGCCCCCATAGCTCTGGATGTCCCACATACACAAAAAAAATAAACATCTGAGTCAGCACTATGGCAAAGCTAAGCTAGGCAGAAACAAAAGAGCACAGGTCACTCTGTCCTCCCTTGGCAATCTGATTTTGAACATGTATATACTTTTTTCAATTCCAGAAGGAATGAGTGGAGCACGTAAATAAGAGCTTCTAATTTGCCCTGTAATGTTCAAGATGTTGCTGTTGACTACAGCCACTCTGTTATGGAGCCCCTATAGCATATCATTTATTTAGCCTGCCAGCAACTGTGCTACATTTGAATCTTTTTAAGCTCTTTGTACACGTAACTCCTAAACAAACTTGCTATTTAAGAGCAGTACTTACACAGGATACTGCCCAACTCTGTAGTGATGAAGCCTAGAGCATGCAAAAGAGGTTCTAGGATGGCAGCAAAACAGATGACGTTTTTCCAAAAATATTTAGAACCAAGTTGTTTTTCCAGCATATCTGATTAATTTTTAATATTATCGTCTCTTTTGTGCCAAGGCTTTTCGGGGAGGTTGATTTCATGTTTCTCATATTTCTAGAGCATTGCAAATAATACAATCAAGCTCACAGTTCTAAAGCAGCTTGTTTTAGAAGTATTTTCCCAAAATGCCAACAAAGGGATTGTTCTTGGGTGGATGTTTATGAGGTTATCTTTTTCTTTAATAATTTTGTTCTAGAAGAAGAAGTCTACTACTAGAGAACACCTTACTAGGCAATAATTAATTTCTTTAGGAAAGGATAATGACACGTGAGGGTAAATGAAATTAACATCTCCCTGGTCATTTTGTCTGTCGGATGTCTTAAATAGTAAAAATGATGAGTCATTAATTAGTA
This sequence comes from Aythya ferina, assembly GCF_964211825.1. Taxonomy (NCBI): domain Eukaryota; kingdom Metazoa; phylum Chordata; class Aves; order Anseriformes; family Anatidae; genus Aythya; species Aythya ferina. The sequence continues at coordinate 87,263,459 of NC_140297.1, forward strand.
TTGACTATTAATTGCATACAAAACACTTGTTTCCTGTACCAATGAAAAAGCTGTTCAGCATTAAAAATTGGAAGGCAATATTTATGAGTTTGTAATTATATAGAGCATAATTAATTATGTACATCACACGGTCAGATGAGCAGGGATTTTGCAGGATTACATGCTCAAAATAATTTGGCAAAAGGTTCACATGAACTGTTTTAGCTTATTTACTATCAGGGACTGTCTTCCATATCAGTTGTTTTAGTAGCTACTTGAAATTCATTATACTGACTGATTAGTTTATAATTTCCTACAAACCACCCAGTATAGGTTCTGGTCCCCAGCTTTCCAAAATGGCTGTGTGAACCCATATATATATATGTGAATATATGCATATACCTGTACGTATATTCACAGCATTCAAGTATTGACAAATACTTGTTTAAAAATGCATACTTAGACTGTGCACAGAAATTTCATCTCAGCTTTCTCAGAATTTCATCTTCGCTCCTGGAGAACAAGGCTACTGCTATACAAACTCTGAAATAGCAGGGATTTTAGCATTGCTCAGCTAGAAGCAAAACCGTCCCTTATGCAAGCAGCAGCTGCGAAGTGGAGCTCCTCCGTGAGGCATGTTCTTCCTTTTGGGCTCTTTGCCCAGATGCTCTCTGACACAATGTGCATGCCATGAGGAGGGCCCCAGGACAAGGAGAGGTGGGGGGCATGATGGGAGAGGTGAGGTGTGGGGGCACAGCAGCAGTCCTGAGGACATTTACATTTCTATTTAAAGATAAGTGATTACTCCTGTAAGGACTAATTTTCAGAAAGGGAAGGGAAGGGAAGGGAAGGGAAGGGAAGGGAAGGGAAGGGAAGAGTTAAAAAAACAAAAAACAAAAAAAAAACACAAACAAACAATTGCAATTTGCACCATTTCAAATACAAAGATTTTATCAGGTTAATCAGTCAGTTTAACATGAAGTGGAGTACATAAGCACCACAGCATGCTCTGAAGTGCCAAATTTGGGAAAGGAAAGCTCAGGCACTGGTCATAAGACATCATTGGAACATTCTCCCATGGAAACTAGAAGAGCTCAGTGGACCTACAGATAAAAAATTGCTCACAGTAGAAGCATCAAACTTTTTAATTTTTTAGATTGCCTTCTTAGCTTAAATCTAGTGGAAGTCAGATTCCTTATTAATGACTTCTATATCTCTAAGTACTTGGAGATTTCACTCTTTAACAAGGAAAAATAGCCATGAATGTTAAGATGTCTCTTTCATTCAATCATAATAAAATTTGCAGAAAGTGTAATGAAGCAATTTGCTCAGCAGTAAGAGAAAATACATAAAACTTGTTCAGACACAGCACTGTCCTAATCAGCATGCATGTGCAATTCCTGGTTCAGATTTTGGGTTACTTGAATCACCTAATATAGGACCTGTGCTATGTCTCTCCACTGACTCTAGAGAGAGCTTTTGGGGATCAGATTCTATCTCAGGCAGTTTGTTTGGGCAGAGCAAAACGCACAGAAGGTTTACTCTTCTGCTCAACGTGATATCCCCAATCAGTAGGACAGTCATCCTCACCCCATGCTAATTAATGAACACAGTTTTCAGACTCTTCAGAATATTCCGTTTTAAGTAAGTTATGTGTACTCAGAAAGGAAAAAAAGTAAAGGCAAACAAACACTCACCATAGGATAAAATTAAATATAGTCATATGATGATGTGACAGGACCATCACAATGCTCGATGTGTCCTTACAAGGATATTCTAGAATTAGACAGACATTTTTTAGGGCTATGTGGTTAGGCAGTGCACTTATTTTCCCACTTTTCCTTTTAGAATATGCATATGAAATGACATTAATGCTACAGTGACAGAAAGTCATTCAACTCTGGAAAAAGACAAAGGTGGTGTAAAAAATATCCCCCACAACCCCCTCCCCCTCCCTCCCCTTCTCCCCTTCTCCCCCCCTCCCCCATTTGCATTCATTTTTTATTCCAGAAAAATAGAAACAAGTGCAGAATGTATGCTGTGGAGTTAAGCAGCCTGAAGGCATAGATATAAACCCATCCCCTCACTGTTCATTGCACTGAGAAGCAAGAGGAAAGATGAGATTCCTCAACAAATGCAAAACAAGAGGCAGAAATATAATCTCATCTTTTCTCAACAAGCAGGCAAATCTCTTGCACCTTCCCCCAGCGCTGGAATTACTCAGTTACCAAGGAATTTGTTCAGAGTGCTTGGTGAGATGACTCTGATCTAGAAAGTCCATAAGAAGCCACTCTTCAAGTAGATGAAGGAAAGAAAAAAGGAAAATGGGGCATGCAGTACACCAGTTCAAGGCTATCTTTTGGAAGAATTGGCTCTGCCGTGTAAGGCAACTGGTGAGTTTTTGGAAATGATAAAAAAAGAATATTGTAAATCTTTTGATAGAAAGAGTGTATCCTAATTTTTCTGTTGGAAAGAGTGTGTGTATCTATCTATCTATCTATCTATCTATCTTGGTTTTCCTTTCTCACTGCAGACTGTTAAAAGGTTGGCTGGCTGCTAGTGATTTTTGTTTTGCTGTCAGTCTCCTTGTTGTGGAAAACACAAGTATAGAACAACAGTGTGGTTTAACTCTAAAATAGCTGAATACAGCAATGCTTTGCAATTTTAAATTGATATACATAATCTCATAAAAGTTTTTGAAGAGCCACAACTTATATTTCAATTATCATTAGATAACTACCAGTGCTTGTAGCAGTGATGAGGATGAAAATCAATTTCTTTCACATTACAGGTAATCAATGGTGATATAAGAAAGCTTGCATAATTGGGGTCAAGTCTAGTTTTGGGGAATGCAGGCAGTGTATATTAAAATTACATATTCTTCTAAATTTCTTTTATTGTCCACTCTATAAAGCTTAATTTATTCAATTTGCAATATGCAGAGGAATATGGCAGCTACTTTAACAGCAGTAAAAATTAAAATAATATGAGATGCCATTGTTTGCTTTTTCTGTTTGCCTTTTTTTTTTTTTTTTTTTTTTGAGATAGAAAGAAGAAAACTGTCAAATGAGATTTGTTCATTCTGTTAAATTAATATTTTTGTGAGAAAGAGATGTCACTGCAATTAATATTTTCTCATTGATTTCCCTTGTCCGTGGTGATCCAGATATTTGCAATGAGGCATGTTGGCTGCTTCAGACAGGATTAATTCAATTAAATAAACATACAGCTTTTCATTTCAGAAATATTTCACTTTAAGTTGTGATTTAAAGAGATGACTTCATTTTCAAACAATGCTTTCTTAATACGAAAGACACTGGTTTTGGAAGTAATACTGTTGATTATATTTTTCACCATTCCCAAACAATTCTGAATTAAATAAAGTATGAATAGTTCCTCATACTTTAACCTGTGTGCCTTAAGTGGCTTCTCAGTATCTCCTGTTCTCCTCCACAGTGATCTACTTCTCTTCTTGCTCTCTGTCTAGTTTTTCCTCAGGTATTTTTGAAGGAAAAAATCTTAATTCATGTAAACTTTAAGTTTGCACTACTGGCAAACCTTTCCTGAACAGTGAGATGCAAAATTGCCCAAACCAGGAGTTATAATGAATGACCCTGCTTCAGTTCTGTATTATTGTGTAGGTGTATCTGTATCTGCAGAAGGTGAGTGTCTTCTCATGGCTATCTGTTGGTAGCTACAGCTAGAAGACAGGTGTGGTCTGTTGAAGAAACATGTGTCACGAGCGGCAGGTGGCATTAGATGATATCACAGCATGAAGGGTGACAGGGCTGTAAAGAAACGCTAGTGTTCTCTAAAGAGCAGGTGTTTTAACTAAAATGCAGGCGAGCATCTGCACCTTTTACTAACATGGTTCAAAGGCAGTGTAGGTAATAGCTATATTTGGACTTCACTCAGAGTTTGAAGTTGCTGTGGTGTAAAACATACCTTCCATTTCTTAGGTTTTAGACACTGTTGCTTCTGAGCTCTGTATTTTGGAAGCTCAGGAGATGCATGCTACCAGGCAACTGTGTTACTGAATTTTTCTATCACTGTTCCCTAATTATTCTTTGTGTAGAATTAATTGCCATCGAAGTTTGCAGCTGAGATTGTATTGTAGCTAGCTTAAGGGTGAAATATGGCTCCTGAAGGTTCTTGTGGCCCTGGAAATGAAAAGATGGGGTAATGTGAGATATGGCTGTGGGCAACCTCAGGCCTGTTAGCTGGGCCTGGAGTGCTTTGCTGCTGGGGATGATGAAGGCAGCTTTTCGAGAAGGATGACTACAGGTGAAAGAAAGGATGCAATGGCATCAGTCAGGGAGCCCAGGGGAGGATGAGAAGATGCAATGGTCACAGTTCAGGACAGCAGGCACCAGGGAAGAGTGAGGAACTGCAGCAAGGTCCAGCACAATGCTGAGTTCTCAAGAGGATCAGCTGGAGGAAAGCTGTAATCACGTTGTCCCAGGCTTATTCTGTATTGATTAGAAGGAAATGTGTACAAACATTATCAACAGAAGAAGTGAAAACTGCTTTTGTACTCTGAAAGCAGCATATTTGGCAAAGTTATAAGTACTTTAAAAAAGTCTTAACTGCTAATTTGTTTTTAACAATTTTATTTTGCCATAAGTAGTTATAGAGGAAATATTTATTTATTTATTTATTTGATTAAAAGATACAAATTTAACTGATTTGTTCTCTAGTTTTGTTTTTCTTTGTAGCACTAATGATGTTTTCATTTCCCTTTTCAGGTCCTGTCTCTTGCTGAAATACTCTGGCCTTGTGTGCTCTTCTTGGTACTGGCTGCAATCCGCTTTCAGGAACCCCCAAAATACAAGGAAAGCTGTATGTTTTGTTTCACTTACACTCTCTTTTGCTGGCCTCCGCTTGAAGAAGTACTTAGGAATTATTAAAGATAAACTGTAATGGGGTGTGCTGGAGTGGTGTTGACTTAATTGTAGTGAAGTCAGTAGAAAGAACCTTAGAATGTGTTTAAGTTTTGTTCAGCTGTAGCTCCTCAGCAAACCATATTCAGATGGCTGAAAAAAATATAGAGTTTAAGGTATGAATTTTCAGAACAGGTTTAGACATAAACCTTTGGAATAAGTTGAATTTCTTTGGTTTTAGTTGTACTTAATTTTTTTTTTTTTTTTTTTTTTTTTTTTTTTCCTATTGACAAGAAGTTCAGTTTAGACGACTGTCCCAGAGAGAGATAATTATGCAGTAGATGTCAACAGTTAGGCAAGATTAATCTTAACCCTACCCATTTCCTGGGAATTAGAATGAACACTTTTAAATTCTTCCAAGTTCTTTTTTTGCTTTTATCTTGTCAAGTGTTAACTTCATTCAGAAAATAGTTACTTAGGGTATTGTATTTTATTCAGTTTATTATTCTATTATTCACAGATGTCAGTACTTCTAATTAGTAGTTTTACAGGGAATGGCAGGCTGGGTTCCCAAATAGGGCAACTTCCCAGAATAACAAAGAAGTGAAGTAGCAGTTAAACCAGTAAGTGAAGAGACAACAAAAGATGATTGGCTATATTACTCACTGCACAAGAGCTTCAAGAACTTAAGATAGTCTGTATTTAAAGCAAGTGTGTAAGTCTTGGACCTCTCAGTTAATAAGTGAATTAGTTGTACATTCTACACAGGAGACTTTAGAATTAGTACTTTGAAGAAAGCTTGGCAAGTAAGCCAAGTGGGGCCCTTACCAAACATGGGGCAGCTTCTAGATCCTTCTCACAGAAACCACCCCTATGGCCTGCTGCTACCAAAACCTTGCCACGTAAACCCACTACAGAAATAGTACATGTTCTGTTTCAGTATAATGTTTATTCATTCTGTTTAATTCATCATTCTGCTACATGAAATAACTTATGTGAATTGCAATAGTGGCTTCTAATGTGTACTTTGTTGTCATAATTTTTGTAAGGGGCATACCATAATGCATCAGTCTCATAGGGCCAAACAGGATGTGTATTTAGTTGGTTACTTGATAATGTACTTTAAGAGATAAGTGTTAACCATGTAAGATATTACAAGGTTTGCAAATGTCAGTCTTTAACTTCCTTAGTAATCAGTCTGGTAAAACAATTGTAGATATGTAGAGTGAAACGTCTGGAGAGAATCTAGTGTGTGCTATATATGTTTACTTTAGAGTAGCTCTGGTCTGGATCCAAGTATGCAATGCATGCTAGGGGCCTGAGTGCATTAGGGGTACTCGTAGAGTGCATCCTCCATATTGGGCTGACAGTCTAGCAAGCATATGTTGCAATGGTATTAATTCCATGAAAACAAACTTTCCAGAAACTGCTCCCTAATGTCTGGTTGTCATAGTCTGGCATGGGAGTTATCAGTTTTCTGTGGTGAATTAGTTGTGCTTAACAGAACACCTGCCACTGGTACAACTTTATTGTTCACAGGTGACAAAGCAACTTCCTAGAAGAAGAGAGCACAATGTTATGGTACAGGCTTTGTAACTGCAGTATCCTGGGTTTTAATTCTGCCACTGCTTGATTTAGGTTACTTAGAAGCTCGAGATTTGCCAAGTCGGGGCCTTTATCCTTTCATGAGAACTCTTTTCTGTAATGTTGGCTCCAGATGTAGGAATACCAGTTACACAACACAGAAAAACAACCACTTACGGTAAGATGTACTAATTTATACAGTGCTTTAAGTGTCACAGTGCATCTTTCTCTACAGCAAATATTTGTATTTATGTATTTATTTTTTTGGTAGAGAGGAAGAATAAGAGTTCTGTTACCACATGCTAAAAGTTTCCTTTAGTCTTGTTATGAATGGAAAAGACATGGGGCTTTAGTCATGCCTATTTCTAATTTTCTTTGCTTTTCATGGGAATTTCTTGCTGTTATCAGACACTAAAAGCTATTTTGGAGAAAGCTGGGGGAAACCTTGTGATATTCTTGCTCTTCAGTGCTGCCACCCAAGACCATACTTTTATCCTTCATTGGAAAGCCTATTGTTATACAAAGGTGAGATTGACCAACAGAAAGTATATCATGTGGATTTATACTTTAGGAGCAAACATGATGGGAGGTGTAAACATAGAAAAGCAAAACAGGGATAGCTCTCAAGTAAGACACACAAAGAGCCAAAAGGAATAGCAGAAGCTCTTTTAATTAAAAGAATGTGAAAAAGAAAACTGTAAGAGAGCCTTATCATGGGATCCCAGAATGCAGAAAGAGAAAAAAGTTAATGCGACTTTGAGCTTTCTTTAAGAAATGTAGTGCATCCATCTACTACAAAGTGTTGAAAAAACTGAGTTGCAAAGACTTTTATACAAACTGACACCACATGTGACTGAAGAATGTAGTCATAAGCAACCTTTCAAAATATATAATAATAAAGTAAAATTAAAGTAAGATAAATAGAGTATTTGTGTATATATGTATTCTTCATTCTCAGAAAAACTGAGAATATCTACCAAAAAGATTTTTACAGGTTTGAGTCAACTAAGGGACTATGTGCATCATGGTTTTTATGGTTTATTATTGTAGAAGCTTATAGATAACATTAGTTTTATAGACAGCAATAAATTCAGCTTGCAGCAAGTTGGAACACTTCAGTATCACAATAATTGGCCATAATGTTTGCTTTGATTAGCCTGTTGTAGTTATTTTTTATATGTAGAGAGGTATTGATTGAGCATAAGATCATGCAAAATAAATCTTGTTTATGCACCAACACTGTCTCTGTAAAACAATAATTCATTAGTAGAATTGAAGTCATAACAATTTAAGCTGGAATCATTATTAGAACAGATCTATTATCACACAAAATATTTCTATGTGATAATACTTGTTATTGTAGCAATATCTCTTAAAAAATAATAGTAAATTCTAATGATAATTGTGTAGTTAAGATTGTTACATAACCACTTCATTTCTAACCCCTTCCTTGGGGGTTGTGCTTGCCCTTCCACTGCTGCTCTGGCTCATAAAGTCAATGGCTTCAATCTGGTGGCAGAGGCGTAGTTATTGCAGGTCATGGTTTGGAGCATATTTTCTGGAGAAATGTGTATTTGATGGCTTCTTTTATATGCCAGAGTGCACTTGAAGTCACATGCTTTTGTACCTTGTTCATTCATCACTGTTTTGCAGACCCATGTTACTTCTGAATTTATATGGTCCATCCAAATATATACATTATCTCTTACATGTTAGATACTCATTCTTTTTTCTCATTAGTCATGAAATTGGCTTTGTACAGCTATGGTTCTACATTTTTAACTGAGCAATAGTAAGTTCTGTATAGTCGTGGACTTGCCAGGGCTAGTTTGTGCCCAATCTCTTATCAAGCCATACATTACTCCAGTACAGTGCATCATGAGTCTACACTTCTTAAGGCCTCTACTATCATAGAGGGTCCGTGTTCCTCTGTGATGCTTTCCTATATTTGTCATAATTATCTTATGTATTAAATAGTCACATGTTACTCCTTCGTGTTTAAAACTGTCGTGCCATTATACATTGACAAGTGAAAGTAAAATAAATAGCTGTAGCCACTTGGCCAGAAAAAACAAAGCCACAGGCACACTTCAGGTTCAGACAAAATAAAAGTGACAAGCCTCTGTGCTGTGGCCTTGCAAACTCAGTACAAAGTGTGTTGTCTGTTACCTGCAGAGGCAGTATCATCTTACTGGGTTATAGGGTTACAAATAGCTCCTGACCTTTTTAAAAAATATTTAAATATTTCCTAAAAGGATATTTTTTATTTACATCACCACCCCAGTTGCTGTTTAAGTGTGTTAAACCTCTAGAAGCTATGAATTTTATTTACTGCTTTGCATGATTACTTACGCTGCTTTGACTGAACTGCCCAAATTATATTCCATTTCAAAAGAAAAGCAGGATGAAATTTCCTCGAGGCAGTCTTAGACCTACTTAGGGATGAGGAAAATTATCTGCTTTCATTTTTTTCAAGTGAAAAACAAAATGCATCCATGTATGTATATTTATACACTCAGTAGGCTACGTGAAGTAGCATGTAGCCTAGGTCAGGAAAAGGGTAAAAAGGTAACATGGAGTTCATCCTGAGGTCAGTCTATTCCAGCAGGTCCATCAGCATAAATTAAATCAAGCTAGGGGCTGCTCTGGCTTATGCTGGCTGCCAACAGCCTTAGGAATGCAGATTGTCAGCTTGATCAGCCAAACATAACTGAATCCTACGCTGTCCCTGTGTTGAATGGACAGAAGGGGTGCTATAGGAACAGCAGTATCAAATATCTTCCCTTTGAGGATTTATGTCAAACCATGGCAGGTTCTCTACAGACATTTTCAGGGACAGTTTGCATCAACAATGTTGTGCTTATTAAGGGTAAATCAAAGACCATGTATAACTTGCACGGACACTTGACCCATTTATTTTCACAGTGTATACCACATTGTTGTTCACATTTTGAAATATAGTTACTTTTTTCTTTTTAAATTAAATAATTAAAAAATAAACTAATAATTAAAAAACAAAACAACAACAACAACAAAACAGACAAACTAATCCTCTTACTTCTGCTGTAACCTCCACTATGAAAATCATAAACCACCCAAATAGCTGTTCAGGCCAAGAGGCTCCATCAACAGGCTGTTGGTGAGATGAGCCAGGTGAAGGCTATGATCAACTCTGTAACTTTGATTTGCTGCAAAATCTACCCCCTTGACATGGTTTTGGCTGGGATTGGCTAATTTTCTTTATAAAGAAGCTCACATGATGCTATGTTTTGGATTCTTGATGACAGTAGGGGTGGTAACATGCTGATGGTTTAGTTGTTACAGAGCAGAGCTCACACAGAGTCAAGGCTTTTCCAGCTCCTGGTGCTGCCCTGCCAGTGAGGAGGCTGGGGGTGCCCCAGGAGCTGGGAGGGGACACAGCCAGGACAGCTGGCCCAAGGGATGTCCCACGTAGTGTAGGGTCATGCTCAGCAATAACAGATGGGGGAAAGGAGGAGGAAGAGGGGGACATTCAGAGTGATATTTTTTGTCTTCCCAAGGAACCATTACATGCTATGAACCCTGCTGTCCTGAGCACCTGCCTGCAGATGGGAAGCAGAGAAAAAAATCCTTGATTTGCTTTGTCTGTGGATGTGGTTTTTGCTTTACCCAGTGAACTGTCCTTACCTCAACCCGTATCTCGCACTTTTACCTTTCCAGTTCTCTCCCCCATTCCACCTGGGGAGAGTGAGTGTATGGCTGGGTGGTGCTGAGCTGCCTGCCAGGTTAAACCATAAGACGCCTTCTCTGATGCCTGGGAAAGGCATTTTTCAACAGCTGTTGTCTTCAGCTACTGCAAAAGCTGCTGGCTTGCAGCAATTTGATGCAATTCTCCAGCCTGTTATATCACAGAATCAAAGAATTTCTAAGTTGGAAGAGACCTCAAGATCATCGAGTCCAACCTCTGACCCTCTGACCTAACCTTGTTAGTGGAGGACTAACAAGGAGGACTAACAAGTCCTCCACTAAACCATATTACTAAGCTCAACATCTAAACGTCTTTTAAAGACCTCCAGGGATGGTGATGATGGTGACTCAACCACTTCCCTGGGCAGCCCGTTCCAATGCCTAACACCCCTTTTGGTAAAGAAGTTCTTCCTAACGTCCAATCTAAAACTCCCCTGGCACAACTTAAGCCCATTCCCCCTCGTCCTGTCACCAGGCACGTGGGAGAACAGACCAACCCCCACCTCACTACAGCCTCCTTTAAGGTACCTGTAGAGAGCAATAAGGTCACCCCTGAGCCTGCTTTTCTCCAGGCTGAACAAACCCAGCTCTCTCAGCTGCTCCACATAAGACTTGTTCTCCAGGCCCCTCACCAGCTTGGTCGCCCTTCTCTTTTCTCGCTCTAGCACCTCCATGTTCTTCTCGTAGCAAGGGGCCCAAAACTGAACACGCTACTTGAGGTGTGGCCTCACCAGAGCCGAGTACAGGGGGACGATCACTTCCCTAGGCTTGCTGGCCACACTGCTTCTTATACAAGCCCAGATGCTGTTGGCCTTCTTGGCCACCTGAGCACAATGCTGGCTCATATTCAGCCGACTATCCACCATCACTCCCAGGTCCTTCTCTGCCAGGCAGCTTTCCAGCCACTCATCTCCCAGCCTGTAGCTCTGCTTGGGGTTGTTGCGCCTTAGGTGCAGGACCCGGCACTTGGCCTTGTTAAACTTCATGCAGTTGACCTCAGCCCATCGGTGCAGCCTATCCAGATCCTCCTGCAGAGCCTTCCTACCCTTGAGCAGATAGACACACACACCTAACTTGGTGTCATCTGCGAACTTCCTGAGGGTGCACTCGATGCCCTCATCCATATGTTGCAGTATCTCAGACCTCTTCATTGCCGAGTATGTATAGGAGCTCTGATAGCAAAGGGCATCTGTCTCATCTCTTTCCAGAATGTTTCAAAAGATGCAAAAACCTTATTTCTAAGCACATTGTTTTATTTTTCTTTACTTAACTTCATGTGATGTTTAAATAGCTGTAGTTAACAGTATCGATATTAAGACCTGTTTACCTCCAAAACAGGTGTTTGCTAAACTTTCACAAATTTGAAACTAAATCTACTAAGGCCCAGAGGTAGCCTTAGTCCTGATATCGCTGTGAAAAATGTTCCATCATCATGCAGCATCATGTGCTGAGACCACATTTTGCTTGTGCTGTGTTACAGACTTTCTCTGGAAAACACACAGGAGAAAACCAGGAAGATTGCATGGGTGTGGTGGTTTTACTCTGGTGGGCAGCTGAGTTACACCACAGCCACTCTCCCACTCCCCCTCCTCAAAGGGAAAGGGGGAGAAAATATGACACAAAGGGCTCAAGGGGTGAGATAAGGATGGGGAGATCGCTCAACAATTATCGTGACGGGTAAAACAGACTCAGAGTAGAGAGGTAGTAGATTTATTGCGTATTACTAACAAGCTAGAAAAGTGAGAAACAAAGGAAAGAAACCAAAAACGCCTTTTCCTCCCATCCACCCTTTTCTACCTCCTCCCCCCCAAGCAGCACAGGAGAACGGGGGAATGGGGGCTGTGGTCAGTCTATAGCGCTTCATCTCCACTGCTCCTTCTCAGTCACTCTTGTCCCCTGTGCCATGGGGTTCCTCCCACAGGATGAAGTCCTTGATGAACTGATCCAGCATGGGCTTCCCACAGGCAGCAGCTGGATTTCATGCCTGGAGTTTCTATCCATTCCATAACCAATTAAGAACAACACTTTTTTGTTTCTTTATATACATATAAAATTTTATTGCATTTTGGAGGGACTATAATAGTGTGCAAAGTGGAGGGTAAAGATCCTATCTTTCCATGGCAGATGCAGTAAGCTGTTGTCCAGCATGTGTACTGATGTTGATGATTATGTCTTGCCTCCAGGCCATCCTGAGATCATGCAGAATGGGAACCAACACAACTTGGGCTTTGCTGTTTTAGGGAGATTTTTAACATGGTGGAAGGGGCCAGGTTGAGAAGAGTGTGCTGAGGAGGCTTCTGAAAATCACAGGTCTAAATGGTATTGCACATTACAGCTCAGATCTCAGATAAATGAAGAATTGCTCTTAAGAGCATTCTTACTGTTATTCTAAGTAACTGGGTAATTTGGACTGAAGTGGTGTTTCTTGTTCATGGCTTTAGGGAATGCCACTTGCTTTTACACGGTCAAAGAGATGCAGAGGCTTTTGACTCTTTTGCAATATTTTGTCATGGGCTGAACTAATATAAACGTATGTCTTCAGTCTGATTTTTTGTCCTCATACAAACATTCCTGGAAAGTCACAAGGGAAAGAGTTGCTATGGATGATAATGAAATGATATAGGTACCTTCTCCTAGTACCCTGGTTCTAATTATTCATGTCTTCTCCTACAAATTGCTGGTTTCCTCCTTTTTGCTGTCCCTTGCCTTTTCTCTTTATTGTTCCTTGCAGCTGCTGCTGTTAGCTTACTCCTGTGTGTGTAAAGGTAGTCAATATCTGTCTTCTGCCCCAGAAAGCACAAGTTTCTTTGGGAAAGTAGCAGTACAACAGTCAAGTATTCTGATTGGCAAACTGAAAATTGCTTGTCTTGACTGTTCCTGCAGCTGATTGAGGACTCTATTTTCATATTTTTTTTTGGCAAGATGGTGACATCTTTCTGCAACTTTGTCTAACTTGTGCTGAATTAAGAAACTAGGAGTGTCTCATAGCATTGCTATTAGGAAATAAATGTGATCCCTCTAATACCATATTAAAAAAAATTTAAAACTTAGCACAGATATTTAATATATAGAACTTCTGTGACATGTTTCATAAAATTGAACCTGAAAACTAAGATCATTCCTGTTGCCATTTCTACTTCCCAAGGAGGTTGAGCTCAACTCCAAGAGTGGCCAAGAAATGGCTGTGGCAACGAGGACAAGAGGGGCACAAGTGGCAGCTGGCTGACATAATTCCTCTGGGAGTGCCTGTAAAGCTAATAGCTCAGAAACAGTTTGCCTGAACTGCTGCTCTTGTGCTGCTGAGAGGCTTGTGTTTGGGAGAGGGGTGTTTGTGAGTATTTCTGGTTGCACTTGCTGCCTTCTCTTCTGTCATAGCTGGCCACCCCCACTGAACTTGCTGCACTACCAAGTAAACAAGTTTTGAAGCTCTGAGATGAAGACCAGACAATATTTTTCCTTGCTCTGATTGAGAAGTGGTTGCTAAACAGACTCTGCTTATCTACTACATTTGCTACCTACCTGCTCTGAGAACTGCTTGCTGCTCTGCTCATGCGGTTTGAGGCCAGATGGTTTCTGTGATGGGATTACTTTTGAGAGATTTCAATAACAGAAATGATTAATGTTCACTCAGGTCAGCCTGTTCTATTAGATGTGCTTCTGCTATGCATTAAAAGGTATCTGTAGCATAAAAAATAAGAAGCCAAGGTTGCTTTTTGGTTGTTCCCCTGCTCTTTATCAACCCAAGATTTGTGGATCTGAGGTGCAACATAGCAATGGGTTTGGAGGAGAGGGTACTATTAATTCCCGCATCACCATCATCAGTCCAGCCTGGTGTTGGCAAGAGGTCATCAGCACCATAAGCCTAGCTGTGTGCTCCCGTGTGAGTAAAGGTGACCTTTTCCCTGGGAACATTGTTATATGCAGTGCCTCTGAAATAGGAAGGTTTGTATATAGGTAGCAAGGCTGCATCAAGAACCACAGGTTATTTGTGATACTGTCTTTATGTTCTGCTTCTCTGATCACTCATGATTATTTTAATTTGCCTTGTTTCATGAATTTAGGTGCCAATTTGAAGTTCAGTGAACATCTGGAAAATAAAATGTATGTAGAAAATCCTGTGGAAACTAATCTAGAGTATTATGTTTTTATTTTTTTTTTTTAATTTTTTTATTATTTATTTATTTATTTATTTATTATTTTTTTTTAAAGTTCTGACTGGATTTGTTTTAACCGATGTTGTTACTCTGGTCAAGCATTAGACCCTTGTTCACGCTCAAAAGGCACACATTTTCAGTGTATCTGGTGTTGCTGTTCTTTTTCTTTTCCAAACATCAGTGTTTCTAGCTCTCAGAAATTTCAGGCAGTAGGTGTATTGGTAATGTGGTAGTTTTCAAAATATGTGGTAGTTTTCAAAAGCAATAGCTAAAGTGCAGCTATTAATCACTCTGAAAGCCACCCTGTGAACAACAGAAACCTGATGTTTAAATCTCTTCTGGAAAGATGGAAAAAAATGTGGCGAGAAATTGTTCTGTCTTTAATCCATGGAAGTTTGAAGTTGGTGAAAGATTTCTCTAAAATCTACCTGGCAGTCAGCCAAGCTGGTATCAAAATAAGCTTATCTGAAACAATAAAGAACTTATTGGAAGTTCTAAGATTATTTTTTGCTCCTTGTCCGTTAGCCTAAAGTTGCAGACAACTCTGTAGATGTCAGAAAAAAATGAGGATCAGGGAGGGAGTGTAAGAGAAATGTGCTGCTTCATCTGCCCATAATCTTGTGTCCGTTTTAACAGAACTTTTAGACCTATCTGATGCAATTATGTACGGTTTTGGTTTAGTGACTTAATATCTAACTTAACTAATAAGGATGAAAACATTTTGGTAATATAGACTCAACAAAGATAGCAGATAACTATTACTAATGTTAAATAGTTTTCTTACAGTGTTTAATATTAATTCTTAACTGTAACCAGTTAGAGAATCAAATTATTTTCAGCTTAAGGGACATGAAGGTCATGTGTTGGTGGATGGTCTCAAATCATCTGTCTCAGTCCAATAATGCTTTAGTCCAATAATGCTTTAATAATTTCCTGCTTCTAACAGAATCAAGAGCCTAATGCTCTGGCAGTAGGTTATGTACAGTCTTTTCAAAGTAATTCAGAGTTTTAAAAAGCTTTTTGTATTTGGGTCCATCTGTTGTCCCTTGAGTCACAATGCTGAATTCTTTTAGTTTCCATGCTCTTGTATGCAATCTAAGTCAAGCTTAGGACTCTGGCATGACCTCTTTCTGCATGTGTTTTCCTTTCACTGTTAACTGAAGTGTGCTTAGGGTTTGTGTAGCCTTATATGAGTTGAGATACCACTGCTACTGAAAGTTTGTATAATGTGTCAAAGAACTTGTCACTGGAAAAAAATGCACCTAGAAAATTGATAATAATTGGAAGAAAAATTTTTTCTAACCTAAATATTTTCCTTTTGAGGTGCTTGTTCACGGGACTTTCTATGTTGAAGTCCTGCTCAGGACTTCAAAAAAAAAAAAAGAGTTTTCTTTTTTTTTCTTAAAAAAAAAAAAAAAAAAAAAAAAAGAGCTCCCAAGAACTAAAACAAAACAAAACTTAAAACCAAAATCAGCTACACAACCAGGGGGAGGCTGGCCCTGGGCCACAGCTCCCCTGGTGTTGAGATGGGATTTATGGGATATCATGGCATTGTAGGAATCAGCTGGAATCAATGAGACAGGATAAACTGACTCAGCATAATTAGGGAGTGGAATGGGAGAGCAGTGCCAGTTTGTAGTTTGTGAATTTCTATCTCATTAGATACTTCTTTATCAATAGGTAAGAATTGTGCTGAAAACTATCATTCACATACAAGTCTGACAAGAAAGGAATATAAGTCTTTACTGTGCTTTTTAAGTGGTGCTTATGCAACAGTTAATTGTGCTTCTAATGAAAAACAGTGATATTTTTGCTACATGACTTCAACCTAATATAATTTGAACTATATTATATATTTGAATTATATTGTATTAAAATATAATATAATTTAAGATAAAACAGAATTCAACTGCCTGGTAACATATTAAAGATGATTTTTCCATTTTTTATGGTGCCTTGGGATAGTCTAAGTAATTTTAACTTGTAAATTGAAATAGAAAATATTTCTTGACTTCTCATTTCACCTTAAAATTAGTATTGTTAGAAAACTGTTATGTTACTGAGTAGCCACAAGATGGTAGTATTGGAGAGAGAGACAAATATGTACAATGGGTTTAGCTCCAAGTTAGAATCAGTGGAAAGCCAGTAGTGATAACACAACGACATCTTTATAAATTGTTGCATGCATTTGAAAACAAAAACAAACAAACAAACAACAAACCATAATATTCCAAGTACAAACTGCATAGATTTTCAAGAAGAATGGTACCTTGAAGAGCACATCACCTAGAATTGACGTACAGTTGTTAGCATTGCTGCTTTTTTTTTGTTGTTGTTAAGGTGGCAGAACTGTTATCAAATAAACTAACTAAAAGGGGAAGGTGCCAGCCTTGGTCAGAGCCCAGAGAGAGGGTTTATCCACATTCCATCTGGTAACTTTGACTTCCCTGTTTCTGGATAACAATTGCAATGTATTGCCTTAGATCCAATAGGACAACTCAAACTTCAAGGTACAGTATACATAAAGCATGACCTGGACTCATGATACACCAGGGAAGAAAACTTGAGTGCATTCAGAAATGTTAAAGACTTCTTTTGATGTTTCTGTTTGCTGCCAGAATTGGGTTCCTTCTGTAGGTGAGCTGCTCCAGCTCAGGGATTTTTCAGTGCCCCCTTTCATGTGGTTTTGGCTCAGTAATGCAACTTGCATGCTAATGAGCTAAACAAAATAAAAGTGGTTAAATGTATAATAGTTTTAAAAACAACAACAAATACACATTTGTCAGCTACTTGCTTCCAGATTGTAATGATGTCATCTGTCCCCTTCTTTTTCCATGGAAAAGCACTTCAGGTGTCCAAGATGGTCCAGAGAGCTTTGCAGGACCAGATCTAGCCTTCTTGAAAGAGATACAGGAACTTGCAAAGGGATTTGCTGAGACCACAGAGAAAGCTGTGGCTTTAGAAAAGCTATGGGAAGAAAACTCAAAGTTCTCAGGTATGTTGTGATCTTTAAAATAATGAATTGCTTTATATATCAGGTAATGATAACCATCCAATAAAGGAACATTTCTATCTTAAAAAATAAAATGAGCAAACTCAAATTTTAGGTGATCTGAAAAAAAATAAATATCACTTTTATGATTACTATTACCATGGCTGTCATAATTCTCAGTTTTCTAAAACTGCACTTTTGTTTTACAACTTGATAGTTAACAAAGTAGTGCATTGGGAAAAGTTTAAAGATAAGGATTAATAATTTGAATATATGGTTACTTATACTGACAGTTACTTTTGAATATATGCTAGACTTTACCGAGAGGGATCTGTTGATCTGGGAAATAACCTAGTCTTTCTTTCCAGGTATTTCTGTTGTACTACAAAGTATAGGGATAGAAAATATCACCAGCTCAAATGTGGTGACCTTCAGGTGAACAAATGTACTAATGTACAAATGTACTCTTCTACTAAAAGAGTGAGACAGGAAACACCATGTTCTGATTTCTCCTTTCTGTTCCCATCCATCCTGCACATTCTTGCTGTAGCAGACCTATGCCTACACTTTCTGGCTCAGTTTTTGGGCAGAAAGGTAGAAGTAAAGCAGTTGTTTTCATGCCTGGTGATCTGGGGGCTAATATGTTCTTCTGGAAGGTATTGTGATGATTTTGCCTTACTGAAAATTGAATGGTAAGCAATTTATTTTCACAGAATCACACACACAGAATCACAGAATTTCCTAGGTTGGAAGAGACCTCAAGGTCGTCGAGTCCAACCTCCAACCTAACGCTAACAGCCCTCCACTAAACCATATCCCTAAGCTCTACATCTAAACGTCTTTTGAAGACTTCCAGGGATGGTGACTCCACCACTTCCCTGGGCAGCCTGTTCCAGTGCCTCACAACCCTTTCAGTGAAGAAGTTCTTCCTAACATCTAACCTAAAACTCCCCTGGCTCAACTTAAACCCATTCCCCCTCGTCCTGTCACCAGGCACGTGGGAGAACAGGCCAACCCCCACCTCGCTACAGCCTCCCTTGAGGTACCTAAAAAGAGCGATAAGGTCACCCCTGAGCCTCCTCTTCTCCAGGCTGAACAAGCCCAGCTCCCTCAGCCGCTCCTTGTAGGACTTGTTCTCCAGGCCCCTCATCAGCTTCGTCGCCCTTCTCTGGACTCGCTCAAGCACCTCGATGTCCTTCTTGTAGCGAGGGGCCCAAAACTGAACACAGTACTCGAGGTGCGGCCTCACCAGAGCTGAGTACAGGGGGACGATCACCTCCCTAGCCCTGCTGGTCACGCTGTTCCTAATACAAGCCAGGATGCCGTTGGCCTTCTTGGCCACCTGAGCACACTGCTGGCTCATATTCAGCCGACTATCCACCATCACTCCCAGGTCCTTCTCTGCCTGGCAGCTTTCCAACCATTCCTCTCCCAGTCTGTAGCTCTGCTTGGGGCTATTGCGCCCCAGGTGCAGGACCCGGCACTTGGCCTTGTTAAACTTCATGCAGTTGACCTCAGCCCATCGGTGCAGCCTATCCAGATCCTCCTGCAGAGCCTTCCTACCCTCAAGCAGATCGACACACGCACCTAACTTGGTGTCATCTGCGAACTTACTGAGGGTGCACTCGATGCCCTCGTCCAGATCATCGATGAAGATATTAAAGAGGACCGGCCCCAGCACCAAGCCCTGGGGGACGCCACTAGTGACTGGCCTCCAACTGGACTTGGCTCCATTCACCACGACTCTTTGGGCCCGGCTATCCAGCCAGTTTCTAACCCAACGAAGCGTGCGCCAGTCCAAGCCAAGAGCAGCCAGTTTCTTGAGGAGAATGCTGTGGGAGACGGTGTCAAAAGCCTTGCTGAAGTCAAGGTAGACCACATCCACAGCCTTTCCCTCATCCACCCAGCGCGTCACTCTGTCATAGAAGGAGATCAGGTTCGTCAGGCATGACCTGCCTTTCATAAAGCCATGCTGACTGGGCCTGATTGCCTGCTTCCCCTTCAAGTGCTGCATGATGACTCTCAGGAGGATCTGCTCCATGAGCTTCCCTGGCACTGAGGTCAAACTGACAGGCCTGTAGTTTCCCGGGTCTGCCCTCCGGCCCTTCTTGTAGATGGGCGTCACGTTTGCTAGCCGCCAGTCGATTGGGACCTCCCCCGATAGCCAGGACTGTTGATAAATGATGGACAGTGGCTTGGCCAGCTCCTCTGCCAGTTCCCTCAGTACCCTTGGGTGGATCCCATCCGGCCCCATCGACTTGTGCACATCTAAGTGCCGTAGCAGGTCACCAACCAGTTCTTCATGGATAATGAGGGCCACATCCTGTTCCCCATCCCCTTCCACCAGCTCAGGGTACTGGGTATCCAGAGAACATCCGGTATTGCCGCTAAAGACTGAGGCAAAGAAGGCATTGAGCACCTCCGCCTTTTCCTCATCTCTTGTAACTAAGTTTCCCCCCGCATCCAGTAAAGGATGGAGATTCTCCTTAGTCCTCCTTTTTGTGTTGATGTATTTATAGAAACATTTTTTGTTATCTTTAATGGCAGTAGCCAGATTGAGCTCCAGATGAGCTTTGGCCTTCCTAATTTTGTCCCTGCACAGCCTCGCTACTTCTTTAAAGTCCTCCTTAGTGGCCTGCCCACTTTTCCAAAGCTTATAAACCCTCTTTTTCCTCCTAAGATCAAGCCACAATTCTCTGTTGAGCCAGGCCGGCCTTCTTCCCCGCCAGCTCGTCTTTGGGCACGTGGGTACAGACCGTTCCTGCGCCATGAAGACTTCCCTCTTGAAGATCGCCCAGCCTTCCTGGACCCCTCTGCCCTTCAGAACTGCCTCCCAAGGGACTCCACCAACCAGTGTCCTTAGCAGTTCAAAGTCAGCCCTCCGAAAGTCCAATACAGCGGTTTTACTGGTCCCCTTCCTGGCCTCGCCAAGAATAGTGAACTCCACCATTGCGTGGTCACTCTGCCCGAGACAGCTCCCGACGATTTTGTTTCTGTGGTAATTGTAAAAATACCAGAAAGCGGAGAAATGTGGTGGATCACTGTCTTTCTAGTGTATTACTTCTTCCACACCTGTTTTCTCCTGTAGAAATGCACTTTGTTTACTACTTGCTATTTCTTATAATATGGAATTTTTCTGAAGTTAATAATGCCTTTGTGTAAAGGAAAAATATCTGATTTTTACAGGGCTCCATAACAGCACCACTTTTCTTACTGTAAGTATTTCTACATTTTATTTGTAAATTACAGTTCTTGATTTTGAAGCATCTTTATTGTAATAGTTAGAATTTTGTATCCTGTCAAGTTTTAGTAAAATACCCTTTTAAAAAATGGTATGCTTTTGAAAGGAAAAAAAAATGTCTTGAATGCTTGATAAAAGTTCAATGATTTATTGATTACCAGTTTAAGCAAGTCTAGGTTGTTTGTAGTGAAAATCCACAGGTACTTGAAGGCTAGTTATTTATTAGGACCAATTTAAAACACTATCTGCCAAACCTTGAGTATTTCTGTAAAATCATATTACAAAAAAATTTAGAAGGAACTCTCATATTAATGTTTTCTTATTATTGAAAAACAAGCAAACCCCTTAGAAAAGGATTACAGTGAGATTTGAAAGATGAGGCTCTTGCTTGGACATTACTTCGAATTTAGATTTATTATATGAATATGGCAAGCAGACTCTTTCACTTGGGAGTGAAGGAAGGCAGGTTTGTAAGATGTAGCATAACTCCTTCCAGAACTTACTTGGCATAGTGTGTGACATGAGTTTGGGCTCTGTGTAGTCTTCCACTCTTGCAATCTCAACAGAAGGAGGGAGACTGAATGGGCATGGTAGTGGATTTTCACTGCTGTCAGTTTTGTACCTTTCACAGAACAATAGTTTTGCTTTAAAATTATTGAAAAAATATTTTTCTCTATACTTCATTGATTACAACTTGCAACTGCATGAAACCTGTATTTCCAGTTTATGTAACTTGAAATGAGATGGCATTTTCACAGTAACATTTATCAATTTCTCATGAGCTTCTTGATTGAAATTTAATTTGTTCTGGAATATAAAACAGAAAAAAAGTTTTTTCAGTATTAAGAGTGTATTTAATTGAGAGTAGCCAATCATTATTAACAGCCTGTATATGCAAGCTTTTTGTAGAAGGCATGCTCATGCTAGTATTATCCAAAAGAGCCCTGATGAAACATTAACCTAGATAAATAAGGGCTGCATAATGAGCAACTATGACAAATCCTATGTTTTACATACGCATCTGATAGCTTAGTCCTGTAAAAGATTTGATTTTAGCCAACAGTTCATCTTTCAAAAGCCATTTTCATAAAAATAATACTTGACATCTATCCCCCTGCTTTCCCTGGAGGAGATGTGAGGCGAGAATGGCAAGTCCCTGGCAGGATGCTGGTCTTTACTCCCTAGACTTACAAAATTAATTGCCAGACTAAAGAGCTCTTTGTGTTAGAGGTCTCAAAGGTAACCATGCTTTTTGGGAGTGTGTAATGTGTCTCCTTACAATTCTGAGCAGAAAGAATGTTTAACTCTTCTAGCTCGATTTTCCATGAGAGCAGAGAAATCTGTGAAACAAAACTGCTGTAAATTCAAAGTACGACCAAAATGTGATGAATTAATGGAGCTAGAGGGTACATTTCCAACCTGAAAAATTGTTTGAAATAGTTTAAAATTAAAGAGTGCTGAGGAAATAGCAGGTACTTGCTAGTTTTTTCTGCTAATGGGAATGTCATGTGTAAATGTGTTTTCCTCCCATACAGATGGATTTGAATGAAGCTGAAGAAATGATTTCTAGAGTAGAAAACCTGTACAAACAACCTTCCTTCTGGAACCTTCTGCACTCGCTTCCTCACCTTGAATTGAACAACTTTTATACGGAGGATGGGTTAGCTGCCATAGCACAGTTTCTAGAAGTTATTAAAAAGTAAGTACTCTTAAATGCTTAAAGTGCTCTGCTTTAATATTTTACCTGAAATTCTCATTCTTTTCACAGGATATTTAATATCAGCATCCTTGTAGGACAAGGAAGGTGGCATTTTTTTCTGTTGACTAGATACTGCTTTTATAAAGATGTGGTAGATTTCACCCATTCTGAGCCCTTCATAACTGTATTTCTTCTCTGTCCAGCTCAGCAGTGATTCCCTAGGAGTCTCAGGGAAGGAGATTCATGGTAGAAATGGCCTTAAACTTTGTCATGTATTTTGGGATTTTTCAAAAGATTGTTTACATATGAATATAAGAAAATCACAGTTTAGATTCTAATTAGCTTAATACCTTTGTAGCACTTAGTATCAGGAAAATGAATCCATTTGGTTTCTGTCTCTTACTTCTCTTGAAAGAGATGAAGCAATAAGAAAAAACAAAACAACAACAACAACAAAAACCAACATAGGAATGTATTCTGAATGTGAAAGTTTCCTGCCTTAGGTGAAGGACAGCTAGATTTGGAGGAAGATATACAGTATCAAAAGCACAGAATACAAATACATCCACCTGGGATGGAGTTAGTTTTTTTTGTAGCGGCTCATATGGTGCCGTAGTTTGCATTTGTGACTGGAGCAGTGCTGATAGCGTGCTAGTGTTTTGGCTATTGCTGAGCACTGCTGGCACAACCTCAAGACTTTTTTCTTTTTTTTCCCACTCTGCCTTCCAGTAGATAGGCTAGGTGCAGGCAACAAGTTGAGAGGGCACACAGCTGGGAGAGCTGAGTAAAGATCCCAAAGGGATATATATTCCATACCATATAATGCTGTGCTCAGCAGTAAAGGCTGAGGGAAAGGAGGAAGCAGGGGATTTTTATGATTATGGCATTTGTTTTCCCAAATAACCGTTATGCATGCTGAGGCCCTGCTTTCCAGGAAGTGGCTGGACATCTGCCTGCTGATGGGAAGTAGGGAATTATTTTCTTGTATTGCTTTGCTTGCATATTACTTTTGCTTTGCCTGTTAATCTGTCTCTATTTTGGTCCTTGAGTCTTCTTGCCTTCTTTGTATTTTCCCTGTCCCATGGGAGAAGGGAGTGAGCAAATGTGTGGGTGGTTGGCTGCCATCTGGGACAACCCACAGGTAATTAATGATGGGAAGAGACTTGGCTATTTCACAGAATCACAGAATTTCTAGGTTGGAAGAGACCTCAAGATCATCGAGTCCAACCTCTGACCTAACACTAACAGTCCCCACTAAACCATATCCCTAAGCTATTTATCTATTTATTTATTTAAAGTCTGGTGTCCTTCAGGGCCCTTCAGTTTTCCGTAAACCAATTTGGAAAGCAAACCATGAAAACCAATGCTCACCCCTTGACTGTCCTCAGATTTCTAACATATGTTTCTAGGTAGAGGCCCTAGTTCAGGCAGCATTTAGCCAGCAGAAAGGATCCTAAATTTACAACTTCTCCCAGTTCCTGAGCAGTGCCATCTTTGCTGTCCTATCAGAGGTACCCAGCCCACCATGAGAAAAAGAGACTACAAAAAGCAAAGCCAAGCCAAGGGTTTACAAAACAACAGCAACAAAACTGTATTTATGTCCCGTGTTTTTTGTCTCACAGTTGAGGGATAATTGATTGCCTGGTTGAACAATATGTCCTAGTCCAACACTTTTCACACCTATTCAGGTAACTTAAGTGATGTTGCATTTTGTTCTCATATTGTTGGACATACATGTCACTGAAACTGTTGACCAATTGTCTAATGAAGCTGGATTTTTATTTGCTTACTACTAGAGGAATATGCTATGGGAAATTAATAAATTTGATTTAAGCTTTAAGTAGTAAATTATAGCTGTGTTAATGTAGTTTGTTTCCTAGTAAAGTGAAAACTGGGAGTTGTAAGTAATTCAACAGATATTTTTATCAGTGTTACGTGATGTGTTTTGTTTAATTTGTTGCAAGAGTAAGTTTTCTGTTGCTTTAAATGTATTTTGCTTCTGCAGATTGAGTGGAATAAGCCAACATTTATTTTATTGTTCATCCTGTCGTCTTGCTGCAGGGATGACTAGGAGAATAGTAGTATTGTTTTTGCTCTCTCGTTTCGATCTCATTTTAACTCATATCTCCTACCCTGACTGTCCCTTCTCCCTGAGAACATTGGTGTATTATTTCATATCCTCAGTGAATATTGAGTAAAACTGTAATTGTAAAATCTCGCTTTTTTTTTTTTTTTTTTTTTGTTAATAAAAATAACAAAAGATCAGTTTATTCAGCAGTAACTATGTATTTTGATATTCAATTGTTTGAGCTTCATCTTATTCCATCAAGCCCTTTCAGTTCTCTGTGTATGGAGAGCTTGATTTTTGTTTTATTTTCAGTACCTTAGCATCACTGAAGGATTTAGATGTGATGCCATTGGGCCAGAGTTTCTATGAAGTGGTGAAAATCACACTGAATTTAACTGCTGAATTGGTACAGGATAGGAGCTTGGAAGGTAAGGAATTTGCTTTAGATTATTATTATTTATTTATTTTTTTTACATACCTTGTAAGCATGTTGCAAATACATGATAGCAGTAACTTTCTGAATTCCTGCTAAATTGCCAAGGTAAATGTTCCAAGAATTGAATGATGTCACTCATTTCTTTGACTTTTTTTTTTTTTTTAAACAATAATAACTGGATTTCATCAGAGTATCACAACTGCATGGCCTAATGTATCATGTTTAGAATGATCTTTCAGTGATGAATTTTAGAGAGACTAAATCACTACAAAGTGATATCAAATCTTCCATTTGATATAAGGATATGCTCTTGTTTCGGACATGCATGTTATATGTTATGTCAGTCTTACTTTAACATTTATTCTTCTGTTATCACAAATTATAGTCTTATCTGGAGGGCTACATTTTCACCATCTGCTGCTTGGTTGTGGGAGATGTGTTTAACTGGAGAAGGTAGACTGGGCACAGGACAACTCAAGATTAAGGTCAGGAACAGGTTTCATTGGCAAATTGCCTGGAGATGTACAGTTAGATTCTATGTGCAGCTGCTGGTTCTGCATGGAAAGTCAGGCCAAGAAATGTATGTGGTCTAAATCCCTCTCCCACTGTCAAAAACAAGACTGAAATGATAGAAATGTAATATGTTTGAGCCCCTGTACAGAGGGTGGACTTTAATTCCCTGGGCCTGACCTCAGGTCACTGCTATTTGTTCTTTCGTGTACTTTACAGCCAGCTATTCAAAAGAGAAATGGGTGACAGGTGGCCTTATAGTATAGTTTATGTGTGTCTGGCTGGCATTTTTGACTTGCTAGTTGCCTTGCAGCTATGGCAAATGTTAGGAAGCTGGAAAAGCTGAGGCCTCGTGGATATATTTTCGTTTATTTAGTGTTACAGGCTTATAAACTCAAAAGAAGTGTTGCGTACAATATGCTCATGTCGCCAAATATTCAGATATTTGTGACAAATTAGGATTTAGTTTAAAAATAGAGAATACAGAAAGTTTGATGCCAGGAAGTTGATTTCTGGTGCAATTAATAGGTGTGGTGACAGCAAAGTAGGCAGACCATAGCGTGCTATCTAATTCTTCTCACAGTGGTATTTTGTAGTGACGTGGATTTCTCTGAGAGCTAGACAAGGCGTGTGAGCTGGGTACGTACTGTATCATTAACCCTGTGTCTTCACTGGTACTGCTTTAAAGCTAGCTAGAACAAAAGCAACGTAAATTGACTTGCTTTCCTGCTTGCCTCTTACTGCAGTGGAGGTATGACATACCCTCCCTCAGAAAGCTCTCTGATTTGTTTCACCAGGTACAGAAGTTGTATCTTTATGCAAATCTGTTTGCAGAGTGCAGCTGATATTCTTCTAGTGCCCTCCCTGTCAGCAATAAATCATTTTCAGCCCATATATACACACGTTTGCACAAATGCATGCATAACTGGATGCGCAGTTCAGACTGGCACAATGCTGCATCTGCTTGCAGTCACTGTGCAGGGCGTCTCATGATGATCCTATCAACACTGGTGAAATACCATCAGATTAGCTGACCTTGCCATGTTCCTAATGAAACCAGGGATTTTATCCTAATGAAATAGGTGTTCAGGTGCATTATTTTCTTCAAAAAGCTGGAAATGTTGTATTTGGGTCTCATCAAATCTGAATCATCAGGAAACAATGCAAAAAAAAGTAGGAATGCTGTAAACAAATATAATTTTATATTTTTCTTTCAGGTTTTCAGTATAATATTTCTCTAGGGGCTGTTTTGTGGAATCCACGTGCTGTCAGAGCAGAACTTGAATCTAGGTTTGGTTTTGATGATCTCCATGTTAAGAAACTTCTAAGTTATACAGCACAATTAACAAAGGTATACTACTTGAAAATTTCACTGTCACTTTTTCCTCTGTTTTTGTTTCCTGAAGGGAATCCCTGAAGGGATTTTTCATGCCTTTATAGGAGCTATAATCATATTTTATAAAGGTAGACAGAAGCAGCATTTCATCTTTCAGAAGGTAAAAAAACTTGGATGAATGTTTCCAGCTGTGTCTTGAAATTGAATACAAACTTTGTAAGCTTTGTTCAGCAGGTATTTGCACTGTTATACATGACTCGCTAATAGCATAACTAATCACTTGAAGCCATCTATAACTAAGGAAGTCCTTTTTCATATCAAGAATCAAATAATTCAAACAAAAGATTTTATTCAATAATATTCATGTTAGATTCTGCATGGCCCCTCTGAATTGTGTTCTCTTGTAGAAGCTGTAGTGAGAATTAAAATGGATGCCTTTTTTACTTTGACCTTATGGGAAATAATCACTTCTCTTAGCCTGTTTTGAAAAAATATTTTTTATAGGTTACAAAAATGAAATTATAGATGTAAAGAATAAATACCGTTTTTACTGAAAGTACAGGGGAAGTAAATTCTGTGTTTTGCTCCATTAAATTTTTAAAATAAAGCCTAGATTTGAATTTGCCTGGATTCTTTTGACAAGTAGCATTTTTCATGTGGTTTGATGGACAAAGAAAGCCTCTCCTGTGCCTAAATAAAGATACATCAACAGTTTTTTCTTCTTAGTTGTACAGTCTTGATATGAATATACTTGATTGATGAGTAGTCTCAGCGGGGCTATTCAAATATATGAGCAGTATGTCTAACTTTGAAGAAAATATTTCTTCTCAGTGAAGTTTTTTTTTAATGTTTTTACTAGACCAAAATGACCTCCTCTG
Source organism: Aythya ferina (assembly GCF_964211825.1). NCBI lineage: Eukaryota > Metazoa > Chordata > Aves > Anseriformes > Anatidae > Aythya > Aythya ferina. The sequence continues at coordinate 87,290,942 of NC_140297.1, forward strand.
ATATTCTAGTTTGAGCTGCAGAACACTTGAAACATCTCTTGAATTTCTACTGAAGTCTTTGACATGCTGGTAATTTTCAGAAGTCCTTTCTTTTGCTAGATACGGTCCAGAGCTCTTCTTGAGAAGAGATTATTATAAGCATGGATGATTTACACACATAGGTAAATTATATTAGCAAACAAAAACCATCAAACCCCTTTTGAATGGCCTTTTAATGAAATATAATTGATGGCCAGTGTGACCAACTGAACAGAATATTTGCCAGAATATTTGTTAGCTATTTATAGGTTAAGCTTAATAGTTCCATATTGTGTCCTTATAGTAGGACACTGAAGACCTTCAAAGAGTATGAAGTATGGAAACATGGTCAATGTCTGTTCTGAGCACTTCAATTCTCTATCTGATGCCCAAGCTGGTGTGGTGTCAAAAACATCTGCAAAACTTTCAATACATTTCCTAATCACAGTTGCAAGGGGTTTGGATGGGAAATACCTCAGAAAGACACTATTAGGGAGATTTAAGATGTACTAAGTGATTTTTACAAGCTTTGATAAAATTTATATGACCTGGAAAAATAAATCTTTCAACATGGAATTTAGAAGTCAGTCTATGAGGAAAAAAATTGTCCTCTTGTCCGCACTGCTGAAAAGTGCCACCTTCGATTTAAAATTGGTCCACTGTATATGTAATCATTGGTTGAGATGTATCACTGTACTGAATGCTTTATACATCAGTTGTATTTATACTTGTGAAGTGGCTTCTACATAATTATTCCAGTGCAAAATACTAGTGTAGTTGGATTGTATAATTTCAAACTATTTCAGTGTCAACCTGGAAATAAATGTAAAATAACATCACTGATGTAGCTACAGGACAAAAATTCCTTGTGTAGACAAATCTCATTACTCCACCTGGTGTAGAAGTATGAACCCTAATGGAGCCACACTGTTATTTTGCACAACGCTCTGCATGTGCAGTACCCAAGAACACTAGGCTGGATTAACTGGACTTTGTTGTCACTGAAGGAGGCTATGTGATTTTCTTTTTAATCAGTAAATTGATATCAGAGATAACACTCAGCAACTCTCTGACATACTCATCAACTTCTTGTGTCCCTGCCAGATTCCCACAGGAGAGACACTGGACCAGTTTGTGTGTTCTGCTCTGTCCAGTGTGCCAGGGGATGAAGCTGACAAAGAGAATAATGAAGAAAGATGTATTTCCACATGGCATGAGACCAAACTGTATCTTGTCCATTCTGTCAGCAAGCTCAAACTCTATGCACAGGTACATTTTAATGAGTTATTTGATTAAATTCCTAATTTTTGCATGCAGGCTGTCAACAGTGACTCAGTTAAAAGATCTGAGATAGGTATGAAATATTATTGCCATGATTTTTTTCATCTGACTAATAAGAGAAAGTAATCTTTCTTATAAGAATTGTTAGAGTGGAAGTATAATCTATCACCATTTGTCTACTTAATCATATTTTTCTCATTAACTCAAACACAGATTTGAAATGTAATAGGGAACATGGTGAAATAGACTGCACTGCAGAGGTCTGACAGAAAGAGAACCCTTTTACTGTCTCACTTGGGCCTGAATTTGAGACAAAACTGAAAGGAGACTATGGTATATTGTTCATTTATTAATTCTCCTCCACCAGCTTAGGCAATAGTGGCTGAAGTGTGTTGAGAGGGATAAGAGAATCTCCAGGGTAACATTTTAAAATTCTGCTCTGGCAAAACAGCTTGTCATGCAGTTTCTATGATGACATGTAGTTGCGTGGAGAATAGGATAAAAAAGCCACATCTTCTTAAGGAGAACACTTACCTAGCAGACTTAACACTAGTGTGTGTGTGTGTGTGTGTGTTTAACATTAAAAAAAATGTTAAACTGTATATTGTCTGCTCTGAAGATTTTTGCAGTATGATCTGGAGTAAGCATGTAAAACTCATTTATTTTCTTAAAAATGTAGTTGTCAGTTTCTTGATTAGTTTTACTGATCTGTGATGTCTTGAAGTCACCATTTCATGTGTTTGCCAAAAGTAATGACTATTTTGGCCACAGGTAAATCCAGTAATAATGTCAGGCATGGTTTTAAAACTGTTTGGAGGGATGTCATTGAAGCTGCTAGTCACTGGGAATACCCTTGGTAAGCTGGATGACTTTTATAGTGAAAATCTGCTATAACCTGCTAAAATCTGCTATATACTTAGAAGGCATAATGGGGAGAAAATAAGGGCAGTCTGAGGGTTTTGACATGTCATATTCTAGGCTACACAATGGGAGCATGCAGGCTCCTTCTCCGTCTCTTTGTGTAATGTGACCCCCCAAAATGTTGAAGCTGCCTTTTTTATTAAAAAAAAAAAACATTCAAACAAACAAAAACCAACAGACAAGAAACAAAAAACAAAGACAAATCAGGAAAAATAACAAACAGAAAAAAACAGCAAAAATGACAACAATGGAAAACAACAAAAAGCAAAGTCTATGTATTGTCTAAATAAGCAAGTTTTGATTCTCTAACACGGTTCATTCTGTTCTTCCTTCAATCTGCTAGGTATTAGAGCAATGGTTCAGCAGCAACCACTCTCAGAAACTACTTTCAGAACTTGAAAGACTCTTAGTTGATGTATTGTCTCAGCTTCTAAATGACAGGGAAGCCAGAAGAATTGTCTCACGGATAAATACCCTGATCAAGCAATGGAATGAGAAATCAGAAGCCTATTTTTCAGAAGAATATAGCCCATCTCATGATCTGTAAGTTTATACGTATCTTTCCACAACATGTCACAGAATCACAGAATTTCTAGGTTGGAAGAGACCTCAAGATCATCGAGTCCAACCTCTACCTAACGCTAACAATCCCCACTAAACCATATCCCTAAGCTCTACGTCTAAACGTCTTTTAAAGACTTCCAGGGATGGTGACTCCACCACTTCCCTGGGCAGCCTGTTCTAGTGTCTAACAACCCTTTCGGTAAAGAAGTTCTTCCTAACATCTAACCTAAAACTCCCCTGGCGCAACTTTAGCCCATTTCCCCTCGTCCTGTCACCAGGCACGTGGGAGAACAGGCCAACCCCCACCTCGCTACGGCCTCCTTTAAGGTATCTGTAGAGAGCAATAAGGTCACCCCTGAGCCTCCTTTTCTCCAGGCTGAACAAGCCCAGCTCCCTCAGCCACTCCTCGTAGGACTTGTTCTCCAGGCCCCTCACCAGCTTCGTCGCCCTTCTCTGTGTTAAAATGTTCACATTAATTTCAATATTTATTTTCACATTGCTTTTAAACTTGATCTGATTTTTGGCTGTTAAGTGATTTTATTTTTTTTATTCTTTAATTCAAAATTTCTTATGCAGTCAAATAGCTCTTATAACTCATACAGATTCTGAAGAAGAAATTTAATTCATGATTCTGAGTATACCTTTTTAAAGGTTTAGTAGAGGACCTGAGTACATCATCAGGACAGAAACTTGCAGCTGTGTATAATTAAGCATTTTGGAATATGACCTGAATTCTTTGCCTTGTTTTACTAATTCCCACAAATAGTTGCTGTGACTCATTAATGCTTCCCATGAAAATATGATATAATATCAATCTACTAATGCACAGCAAGTCCAGTGCCTCTGAAATGTATTTGATTTCTGCTGTAGGGCTCACGTATGTTAGTTTTTGCAGGAGATCTTGAAAAGAAACCTATTATGAAGAACAGAATTATAATGTAATGCTATGTGTGTTCCCTGTGTGACTTGTTATAACTTAGTGCAAGTAGTTAATAAGATATGGCTATAAGTTCTGTGTTTATGCAGAATAATTTGTTTCGCTTACACAGCCCAAATCATCCCATAAAAAAGGGTGCTTTTTTTTTTTAAAAAAAAAAAAAAGGTTGATCACTAATTAGTAGTAATCTATTTTCTTTGCAACCCTGAATATGTTTTCAGTCCTCATTTCAGGATGAGTGCAAATGTAAGCTTGTAAAGACTGACTGTGCTTTAATTGCAGGTATTCTGATTAATGGAATATATTTTAAAATGAAATCAAGGTGTTTGTTCTGGGTGATTTTTGCAAAATAAAGTAGTTAGGAACTCTACTTATTTTTAAAACAATACTTGTAATAAAAGTCTGGAATGGTTGCTACACAGGACTTAAAAGTAGTATATATAGAGAGCTAATAAATATCTGTTAAAGTTGACAGAGCTGTATGAAGGCCTATGGTGTACAGGAATGCACCCTTCTGTCTTTCTAAATGAATATGAGATGACTTGCATCACTTCTGGGAGCTGGACTTGATGATCCTTGTGGATTCCTTCCAATTCAGGCTGTTTTGTGATTATAATGTGGGGCTCGGTATGACATAGCTCGTAATAGCTCTGCTTGTTCATGGAAGAATGATCCATGCTTTACAAATCAGCACCTGAGGATAACTTTGAAGGATGTGAGGAGCTCAAATTAGCACACCCACAAGTGGGAAATGATCAGGCAACCTTTGGCTCTGTATTTGTTATTGTTTTAATTAACTTGAAAAATGAATGTGTCCACTTTATCATTTCCAAACAAACCTGTTTGAACAGAAAAATAAAAAAAATGTGTGATTTATAAACAGATATACAACTCCTCTGAGGTTAACCTCACAGCCTCTGTTGGAATAGCAGCCAGTGCCTCCGTTTCCCAACTTTGAGTGTTTAGAAGCATTTTTTTTTTTTTTTTTAAGTACAATAAATGTCTTGATAGAAAATCAACTTTTTCTGTGGGAAACTTCTCTATGTTTTGCTGCAAAAGGAAGGAAAGGAGTAAATCTTTCATAGCATTAGCATTTTCAGCCTTTAGGGAAATTAGTATGAAAAAAGTAGACTTGTCCATGAAAACAAGTTGAACTTCTCATGTGGGAGACTGATCAGTGACTGCTCAAAGTCAAAAGGGTTCTTTAGTTTTTGCTCTTTTCTTGTTCCAAGGCTTTTGTAAAATCCATTAATCCATTATCTTCTGTTAAGAGAGAGACTGCGGTCAAACTGTTTACTAGTTTAGTAGTGTTTTGGAATTTAAATTCTTTTTATAAAAGGACACTACTATACCGCTGCTCTGTAAGAAAATGCAGAGTAGGTGATAGAGTGACTGCACAAAAAAAAAAAAAAAGCCATAATTTTTAAGCAGCTTTACCTTTTTGTTTGTAGTACACAACATTTCTGTGCTTTGTTTCTTTCATTTACAGAATCCTATATCTGAAGAGAATGCAGGCTGTGCTACAGGCTGTGCCTCAGTCGCATGTTACAAAGAGATTGCTTCTGGTAGACAGAGCTATAAGGAATGTAATAACGCAATATTTAAACTTCACTGAAGGTAAAGCTACGTGGTGATTACTTGTCTGTAGCACTGTCCAAAGGCAGTTATTGCAGGGATCCTGTGTGTGCGTGAGCAAGGACATTTGCACCGATAGCTAGAGCAGGGTTGCAGCCTCGTATGTCCAGGTGCCAGCAACTGGGGAGAGGGCAACTGGGGTCCAGTGGCAGCTGCTGGACAGACTGAGTGCCTGAGGGCTGGAGGGATCTACCTTGTGCACATGTACATGTTTATTCCCCCTAAGAGACATGCACCCTGACCAGCCTTGCCTCTGTTGGATTACTAGATTTAGTAGCCCCTAATGTTAGCTAGTAACATTTCTGGTGTAGTCTTTTTTTTGAGAAGGGTGAAGTTACAATATTGCTTGGGTTCTTAAGGAATTAGGCAACTTCTCTGTATTTTGAAAGAATTTCTGGCTAAATCGGCTATTACAGATGGGGAGTGTCCAATGTTATTTACAGCATTTATAGCTAGAAACCTGCATAAGACCTTATTTTCCTCTCATAAAAATCATTAAATCTTGCTGAAGTCGCTAGAGCTACTCTGGTATAGCTGTGAAAGAGGATGGTCATATTTTGCTGATGTGAGAGTACCAGTGTAACATGGAACCTTTGTCTCTAACTGCTGTCTTTCAAACCACATTGTGCATAGTTTCCTTTCCCAGAAGGATGCTTCCAGCCCCTGAATTACTCTGTAGGTTAAATATTTTCTGTATGTGGTGGTGGGGAACTGTCTTACAGAAGCATTACGTATCTTGGAAAAATTGATTCCCTTTGCCCAAAGAGGTGGATTAATTCATCTAGACATCAGAAAGCTATTTGTGGAGCTAAAACAGGTATGTTGTTATTTAATATTTGCATACTAGTTTGCGTAAAGCTGCACAGACTTAATTTGAAAGTGGAAAATACTGGCTAAGAGTATTTAATATTTTATTTAGCAGCATTTTGGTCCAGTTTACTTTTTTTTTTTTTTTTTTTTTTTTTTTTAAATCTTCTGACGTTCATGAGAATTAATGCAGAGTGTGAATTAAATCTGTTACTTTATCCTCAAATTCATTTTTAAAGAGACAGTGTATTCACTACTTTTTAGATGTTGATGAGCAACACTTCCTATGTATGCAATGATGTGCTTACAATGTTCGAGAAGGCCCTGCAGCTTCCACGGGGCTCTGATATCGTTGATGTTTTAGTCATACATGTGTGTCCTGGCAATGACTCAGAGGTGGATTTCATGCTAAGTAACCAGGTCCAGTCGCTAAAGGAAGCTGTAAGTATTTCTGAATTCGTTTAAAGCTTGCAGTGCCTTACTATATTGCTATCACAAAATGAAATATGTTAACAGGGGCTGTAGCTTACTGCTTAAGGTTTGCTATTAATAAGTGATTGGTAACTAATTATTTAAACTGATTAGAATGTGCTTGGGGGAAAATCTAAGAACCAGGGCCAAAATCTCGGGAGTGCTTACCTTTTACTGGTTTTAAACAATTGTTCTCCTTACTGTGAAAGGTTCTGCTGCTGCAGAAAGTAACTCATGGACAACAGAGCCTGCCAGATTCAATAACGGATGATTATTTGGGATGGCAAGAAATAGAAGAGCGGTTAGCTGAAAGTCACCATTATTACTGTGTAATTAATCAGTTGCCAAGCACAGAAGCACCATCTGAAGAGGATGTCCATTTCAGCTCTTGTCAGGAGCAGCTGTTCTTCTCACTGTATGTATTTTGTATGTGTTTGAATACATAAAGGTCCTGACTCTGTTCTTGCTGTTGCCAGCCTGGAGTAGGTATCATGATGAGTAAGTGAATAGATAAAAAGTTTCAAGTCCTGCTTTCTGAATTTGATTACCACCCAAAATAAACCATTTTCTCTAGCAGAAACAGGAAAGTAGAGGAAGATTTGTACTAGTATTCTTTTGGAGAAGGGTTTCAAAGTAGGCTGAGGATAGGCAGGTATCTAGGATTCTAAAAGCTTCTTCTCCCTTTATCTTTTTACATCTAAGTATTTTCTACTACTTCTCCACTGTCTTCTTCCTTTTGCATACTTCTCTGGCCCTGTGTTGCTCAGGACTCTTGGAAACCTGGATCTAAAAGGCTTGTGTGAGATACAAGAAACATCAAAGGGGAGTGACAAAGTGTACTAGGAGGGGTACTGCAGCCTGAGATTGCTTTCTGAACACATCAAGCAGTCATTGTTCTTCTGATTCAGTGGAAAAACATTCATCTTTTTATTAAGTTTTAATTTGATTATTACTTGCAATTATTCAGCTTGAAATCCATAGAATTACTTTAATGGTGTTAAACGAGGCTATATTACAAACAAATCAGTATATCAATGAAGTGCTTTAAAACAGGATAGAATTTCATTATTCTTGCTTAGCTATGTAAAGCATGAGTGTAATTCTGCTAAGCTGGAGTTATATTTTTACTGAATGGATGTCCTCCGTCATCACTGTTTTAACCATGGCAGTTTTGTTCTCCATATCATTTCAGAATTAATAATACACTTGAAGAAATCTTATTTGCCTTTGAGGAAAATCCATTCTGGAAGGATTTAACAACTTTTGTCCAGTGGACATGCAAGGTAGCTCAATACATGAACAAGAAAGTGGGCTCCACAGAAGGTCAGTCAGGTGAGGAAATAGTTACTCCACAGCATAGGATTTATTCTGAAAGTTCTATGTCTATTTTAGAGTACGTTATTCCTCATCAGGGGAAAAACTGAAGATTTTTATATTTGTGAGCCATTTATGTTTCCCATATTCTGTTAGGAAAGCTTCTTAATTGCAGAATATAAATGGGACACCGCATAAGCTGGTCCCTCACTAGAGGTATTCCTAGGCTGGTCTCAAATTAATGCAAGGACTTCAAACTTGATTTCCTTCATCCCATCCTGTGATATTCCAGATGTTCTGGCCCATCTGCTGATAACTTTTTTGAAATACATTATTTTTTCCTTATTTGGTGGAAAACTGATTTTCAGTGGAAAATTGAGAGATCTCAGATCTCTCTTGAGGAATGGGAGAGCTTTTCCCATTTCAGAATTATTTCTGATTAAACACTTGCATTGCTCTTTTGAACATTTTATAGTACAAATGAGCAATGAAGCATGGCACAATATGGCTGATCCAAACAGCTCTAGAAAATTACTTCCCCAATATCATCCATTTATTTTCTTTAAGTATTTTTCCTGTGTCCCAATTATTGCTGTTTTGTTTGTTTTTGTTTTAAATTATTGAGATCTATGAAAGATCTTGGTCTTGCTAAAGATTTGTTTTTCCAAACATTTTGTCTGCAGAGCTAATCAGAAATGTACTGAATACTTCATCTGTAAGTGGGCTGGTAAAGAATGTAATGCAAAAATAAGCAGTTTTTTTAATCAAAGAACTGCGTTAGTGAACTGTTCAAATGTGAATTGATTGTATAGGTTTTGTAATCTGTTATAGTTTCAGATTTGTTGGTTAACTAGGCAGTAATAAGTGAATTTTGTAAGACTGCTTTCTTTTTACTGAAATTCCAATGAAAAAGAAATAGTAATGTTCTTTCAGTGCTGACTGCAGCACTAAGTGCACTCTTTATTATAAAGCTGATCTTTTCCCTCCCAGTATTTCTGCAGTTCATGTATAATTCTAAATATACCTTCTACCTTTTCTGCCTATACCTTTCCTTTCGTAAGGAATTGGCTGATAGAGATGTGCCTTACATAGAGCTGATATTTACTGATTCTGTATTTCATTCCTTTAAATCGTTCAGTAGAACTAAGATCAAACTATTTACTAAAAATTGCATGTTTATTTCCTTTAAAATGTACTTTACTGTATTTCTTTCTCTTCACAAATTCAAGTCCTAAGTTTGGTAGGAATCTTTCAGGTTGTTTCAGTGGGAGTTATCAAGTTGTTCATAATTGTACACAAAGTTTTCTTGATGTCTTTTGGTGTTGAAATTTGTATTTTCTCTGCAGATGGACTAGCAGCAACTCTATGTTCTAGACAAAAGCTCAGTTTGGAGATGATCTTAGGTCATTATTTAGTATTTCTGCAAGATTTACCAGATTATTCCTCAGTTATTTCCTGGTCACGGTAAGGTTGAACTACTCAGTGCAATTTCTTTTTTTAATGGTGTTTTCCACAAATCCTTTACACCACCTCCACTTTGGACAGACACTTGTAATTCTTGAACATAATTACCATGCCTTTTTTTTCACCAAATGGCTAATGCTGCTCAGTGTTACTTGGAAGAAATGGGATGGAGTCCTGACAGTTCCTGTGTATTGTTACAAAGCCTCCTTATCACTGTTACATACATTATAGCCCTGATGAACAGTACAACAGAAGACATTTAATCATCATTCTGTTAAAATAAGAAAAAATATCCGTTATAGAAAAGCCTCAGGCTAGTTGTTCATTGCTGCCTGTGTTGTTTAATGCTGTTAACAGTTCACCATGCTATGTTGGTGATTATAGTTATTAATAGATGAGAATACTTTCCAAGTTAGTGAATACTTAGAATACTTTCTAAGTTTCTGGACTCAGAACTTTATTTTTCATTATGCTGCTATTGAGGTCTTCACTAACTCAATGCTTGGTTTAACCTGTAAAATGGAAGTAACCACCATCAGTGCAATAAAAGATGAAGAATCAAAAGTTTATAAATTATGTGTTGCCTTCAGTATGCCTTAGTTGCATATTGAATATTGCCTCCACTGTTAGACAGGCCATCATATTGTGCTTTTCATTCAAGCAGAACTTAACAGGGAGGTCAGTAGCTTGATTAAAATGGACTCTAGAAGCAAGTAACTTCTGATTTGGGTTTTCAAAATCCTAGATGTTCTTAAAATTTGTAGTACAAACAAAATTCTTGTGAACACAGATTTTTATTTCACCTGATATACTGTTTCTAAAGAATGCACTATGCTGTACTACTAACAAAATCACCCAACTGCTTACTGTGTCTTTCTGTATTACACGTGCAAGGTATATTTCTTTTTCTATATGTCTAAGAAACAAATTCTATGTGGGGAATGCTTTCTTTTCAATGTTTGACATATTGGTTTCTAACTAGAACAAGTAATTCCAGTAACAAAGACACATTCCCTCACAAACCTTTTTAATAGTGTGTGGTTTTCTGCTTTTAAACTATTAAAAAAACAAAAAACAAAAAACAAACAAAAACAAAACAAAACAAAACAAAAAAAACACAACACATTTAAGGATAAACTGTCTTCAGCTTGTGACCTTTGCATTGGAATACTCCTTCCTCCATGCAGCTCAATCTTGACCAGACCAGCTTGACAGAGTTGTAATGTTTTATACGAAAATGAAAGCATTTTTTCCTTTTGAGAAATAATACTGACACTATGGAAAAATCAATTGGAGCATTACTTTTAAGTGTAATTTCATTCCTCTCACTTCCCTGATATTAAAATAATGGTATTCATCTGTCCGTCATCAAACAGAAATGTTTTCACTTTAAATAATTATGATGAAAAAAAAATAATATATATTTCTTCAGAACTCATGGGAATGTAGAATTTTTTATCACTTCTATTGATAAGTTCCTTTCTATAAACTAATTCATTTGTGAAGCAGGAAATGTTTGCTCTTTTTAGCAGCAGAAAATGTGAAGTGCTTAAATCAAAAGGACTGTTGTGGCTTACAGACTTGATTACTGACAAATGCACACTTCTTTAACTTAGATGCCTATATTCAATTTTCAATTTGAATATGGCTGTGACTTTTCAGTATTTTTGCCATGAATTTTAAAATCAAAGTGATTGTCAGTTGAGCTATTTCAGGTCTTATAATAATAGATGGGTAACTGCTATTTAAATGATTGTTGAACTTTCTTTGACTTAAGTAAATATATTCTTATATATAGAATATAGATACATTTAACCATTTCTTGTCTGCCTGCTAGGTAACAAGAAAAAAAATGTGCTTAATATTTCAGGAACTTGACATCTGTAAAAGAGTTTTGGAAGATAGAAGAAAATTTATGGATTTCTGGTGAAAAGGAAATGGATCATCTTGCAGAAGTCATAGAAGGAATGATAATGCCTGATTTCTCAGCTCTTTCAAGCCTCCAGTCTCTAATGGAAACTGTTCTGAATGATATGATTATATGGATGAAAAATTTTGCTGAGGGGGAGGAATCTGCCACAAACTTCTCACTTTCACTTTCTGACCTTCATAATGAATTGCAAAAAAAATTCCAGGCTCTTCAGAGATCTTGGATGAAAGAGAAGACAGATATTTTCTGGCATATAGTGAAAATTATATCCCATGAACTTGATTCTATGCTCTCTCATATAAGTCAAGTGGAAGAGGAGGAAGTATTGGAGACCTTATCTAGATTTATATTCTCCACTACAGAAAATAAAAAAAATCTTAATGGAAGTATGCTATTGGTCAAAAATATCCTAACTCATTGGCCAGATTTCAATGTTACTACTTTGAACCGCCTAGAACACTTGAGGGAAAACTTCCAAAAGAATCTCTATGAGGTTGGATCATTGACAGAAACTCATATCAATGCATCTTTCAGCACAGTTCATGGACGGCATAATGCCTCATCTTCATTATTCTCAAATGAAACTTTCATATATAAAGTACAAGAGTTAGGTGAAATTGTTCCCAACTTCTTCAAAGGCATCCAAAAATTAAACAGTATTACTGTGGACTCAATTTTTCAGATACTTTTCTCTCTGTATCAGAATACTGATTTGCTCCTAAATATTGACAATAACACTTTGTTTGAATTTCTTTATAAGACCTCTAAAGATATTTCATCTTTTCAAGTATGGCATGATTTCCAAGATATGGACCGAGTTTCTGATTTTCTGTTTGAAACTTTTGATCTCCTCTGGAACTTCACCAGTAATTCTCTCTGTGAAAAATTACAAACCTTTTACAATTACACAGAATTTCAGGCCCAGTCTCTTGCACAGGAAGGGAAAAAAGAGATGCAAATTGTCTATAATACTCTAAGCAGCCTTAAAACATTATTAATGGATGAAGAGCTTGAAACGGCTGCCTTTTGTTATTTGGAACAATTTTTTGATTTCTCACTAGAATGCCTGGTAAATAGTGGATGCATTGATTTTTATCTATCAAACATTACTTCTCTAAATCACTCAGCAGAAGTTTATAACCTACTTCTGCTTCCATTGGACAGTGTTTTTAATAAAACAAACTTAGGAGATGACGTAAGTGTGCCTTCTGCTTTGCACTGCACTTTTACATGGCTTCAAACCTGGACAGAGATTTTTGAAGAAGCATCCAAAATCTTAAACTTAAATTCAACCTTTTTTGTCTATCTGAGGAATGATTTGGCAGATCTCTCTGAAAGTCTTTTAAATACAACTCACATTGATCTGTGCAATAAAACGGATATGGCTATTGTTGAAGCTACAACAGCAATGCATCTGTTGAAAATCATGGTTGAAGGTGGTGATTTAAATGACTGGAAAGATTTTGAAGCTTTCCTTGCTATTCTTCAAAGTGTGTTTGAAAATGCAATTAATGCCACAAGCTCACTTAAAGGTAACAGTTCAGATGATATTTTAGAAATGATAGGAATCATGATAATTGAATTGCAGCAATCTATACTGAAGGTTGTTCATAGAGATTTTTTGAATTCTTGGCTTGACGCTTCCATTTTAGAAGGATCTGGAGGAAAAGAAAAGGGTTCCAGTATATTTTCCATTGGAAATTCACTTTCTGCGATTCTCAAGCTCTCCCCAAAAGAACTTGAATTTGTTCTTACTGAGATAAAAGACACAGCTGATTTCTTAAGAAATGTACCTCAAGGCAAATATTTGGCTTGTGACAATATTTTCAAGAATATGACCAAATTAATTTTGGACAATACTCTGAAAGACCTAAACTATTCACAAATGAAATTTTCGTCTCATCTTCATGTCTTTCTGAACTCTTACAGTATAGTAGATGGAGTAGAGGATTGTAATGGGTGGATACGTGGATTTAGTAATCTCAGTGAAAAATACAAATCACTGTCCCACCTTGAAAATGCAAAACATGTTTTGTTTCTACTGGAATCTTTGGGAAACACTGAGACAGATACTAAGCTAATGAACATGATAGATTTTGTTAATTTGGTTTTTAATCTAATTCTCCCTGAGTGCTCTGTAACTAGTTCTGATGTGATTTGTGTTAGTGTATATTTCAATGTTATAGCAAAAACTTTAAAATTAATTCTCCCTGAAATTCATATTCAAGATGATACTAGTGTACTTGAATTTATTTTTACACTCTTAAATAATTCTGGGAGGCTAATAAAAATGGCTGTCAACAGTTTAATGGGGTACTCACACTATACATCAAATGATACCCATTTTAATCTGTCCGTCCATGGATCTAACAGGACTTTGAGGATGTTTCTTAAACCCTTCCATCAAGTTCTGCTTTCCTCAAAAGAAATTTTGGCAGAAATTAAAACTCTTCTAAAAAATGAAACTTTTGAAATCCAAGAAAACATCTCTCTGTTGGATATTGAAATTGATGAGAAAAATATTGGTTTCTGGATGGAGTTCTTTCAAGATGTGATTAGTAGTCTTGACTCAAACTTGTCTCATGAATTGCAGGGTGACAACAACACATTTTTACAGACACTGATAGAAAAAGTATCTGTGAATGCCGAACTGCTAAAAAAGGTACTCAAAATTTTCAAGTCTTCTACTATCACTGCTTTTCCAATAAGAAATGATAAAGAGTTTCTAGAGCATGTTGTAACCTTGGTGCAAAATCTGAAGAGCATGGATATTGAATTCTTGATAGGTCAATTTAAACAAGTCCAGAGGAGCCTGGATAATTTTTTTAAAAATGTCAAACCTTTGCGTATTGAGAGCTCTGAGTTAGGGCTCTTAATAGACTGGTGGGACGCATTTGAGAACAATTCATGTAATTGGAACCTGACCAGCTTATGGCAAATCACACGACTTTTTCAAGCAGAGGAGCTCTCTGATGTAGAAGAGATGTTCCATTTCCTCCTTGATGTTATAAACCTTACAGAAAGATTAGCTCATAGAAACATCACAGAAGCACTAGCCGAAGTATACGCTTTTGTACTGACTCAGGAAGCAAAAATGCCAATGTTTACAAAAGAGGAATTCTCTAATCAAGTAGAAAGTCTACTGATATTACTGGAGACATTGACAGATATGCCTGATGAACCTGCAGACGCCTCAGTTTGTTTTTCTGCAGCATTCTGCTGGGCTCTCACAACAGTAACACCTCGGAGTGATCCCACTTTTAAACCTTGTGACTTTGCGCAAACCAATTTTTCTCTGAATTATAATGCAATCTTCTATGCCATTAAGGAAATGAAACTCATCACTGTGAATGACAATTCCTTGTGCACTTTGGAAGATTTTCAGACAGATATCATTCACAATCTGACTTGCTTTTTTCATCAGATTAGAGAATGGAACTCTATTATTTTGAAATTTTCTGAGCTCCATCATGTAAATGGTTCAGTTCTCAAAGAGCTACGGGATTTTTGGGATGAACTGTTCCTCTATGCTGTGCCACTGCAAGCAAATGATACAAACTCAGGAAACTGTTCCTCCACATTGAAGAGACAAGTGGCTTTACAGGTCATAGAAATTCTGAGCAATATACAAGTGGAGGAAATGGAGATGACTGAAGATGTTCTTGAATGGTTGGATAATCTTTATGGTGGTCTAAATTGGAACAGACACTCAAGAATATCACTTATAAAGGCTGTTCTTACTAATGTCAAGAATGTGACTCGTGAAGTTTCTGAACTCTTGGATGCAGAAGCTGTCCTTTCTTTTCTTTCTATAGTTCAGCCTTTAATGGCAATGTCTTCTGTTGGAAGCCAGGCTTACTCAAAGCTTAGGGTATTAGCTGCTTTAAATGAGAACAGTAATATATCTGATAACATTGAGAACATCTGGTTGCCTATAGTTAAAAGTATAGAAGATTTACTGATGAATTTTAATGTTAGACACTTACTTGCAACAATAGACAAAGAGTTTCAATTACTAAAGGTGGCCAATGGACAGTCCTCTTCAAAGACTCTTCATGTATTCACGCAGCAATTTAACATATCATCTGCAGAAGCTATGTTAAGAAATTTTGAAGACATACAACAGATTGTGAACAGCTTTATGTGCGAGTGTAACAGTAAAAATTATTCTAAAATTATGAAAACTCTGATCCTCCTTATGACTAATGAAAATTCACCAGATTTACTGCTGTTTGTCGAAAATGTTGTTGACTTTCTGGAACTATTCCAAAATAAGTCTAAAGGAGATTACACTGGTACGCTGTTTGATGGTCATCTTGGCAGAAAAATATCAAATAATACTCATATTGCTAATTCAGTTTTGCAAAGCAGTCTCCTTCATATGATTTCTGACTTTGCTATTACAGAGGAAGCTCGGCATGCAAACAATACTGAGCTTCAGATAGTCGACTTGATTGATTCATTTTTTTATTACGCACAATATGGAAAAATTTCTACTCTGTCCCAAAAGAGAACTCTAGAGATCTTGCAAGAGATCCTGCAAATGATCTTTCCATCTTTCACAGAACACGACAGAAACAAAACACCCTTTTTACTAAAGGATTTACATGAGGATATAATGGCAGAAATGAGGTGAGCATTTTCTATGTACTGTTTTAAGTGTGCTGAGAATCAGCAGTGAAAAAACAATTCTTTGTAAGCAGCTTGATCTAATCTTTAATTACTGTTTTATTTCAGATTTGCTTCTTTGATTAAAACAATATTTATTTGTTTCACATTATTTTGGTCAGACCAGACATATTTGGTATCAAATTATATAGTTTGGACAAGGTTGTTTATGTGTCTAGTAATCTGTATTGAGACTCAAGGTGAATTTTTGTATATTATTATAGAACTAAATATTTTGAATATATTAATGTTTTAAAAACCTTGGAGCTCAGAAAGCTCAAACCCACAGTTAACAATGGGAAATGGTTATTTGGGCTGTGGAGTAGAATATTAACAGATAATTGGGATTATTTTTTTTTTCTTTCTATATCCAAATGTAGATATACTGTATTAGAAATGTCTTCAGATTTCATTCAAATTTATAACTTACAAGCTACAAATTCTTTTAATTTTCCTATGTCTAGGTTTCAGGTCTTCAGTGAACAAATATTTTAAAACTGTACACAGAGTGACTCAAGTTTGTCCACTAGCTCCTTCAAGAATTTGTACTGAGCACAGAAAAGAGTATAGCATATGCATGCTTTTTCAATAATAATGAGAAAATTCAGGAAGCTCTCGTTTTAGTTCTTTATACAAGGAAAAAATAAATGGAGAGAAAACCAAACCAAACCAACCAACCAAACAAACAAAAAACAAAAACCAAAGAAACAAAAAACCAAACTAACAAAAAAACTTTTTTTGGTCCTCCTCCTCTTAAAAACCCACATTAACACCAAGTGAAAATAACTTAAAATTGCTGGTGACTTATGCAAACATGAAGTCCATTTTGGGACTGTGAGTATAGAATATATATATATTTTTGAATGTATATAAAGTTGCTTAGATAATATATATCTATGTGTATAGTATGTATTATAATCAGTTAACATCAGTTGACGAGGGAAGATGGACTGATGTCATCTACTTGGACTTTTGTAAGGCTTTTTTGACACAGTGCTGCATGACATCCTAATCTCTGAATTGGAAAGATATGGATTTGAAGAGTGGCCCATTCAGTGGATAAGGAATTGGCTCAGTGGCTGCACCCAGATAGTATGTCCAGGTCTATGTCCAGATAGAGGCCAGTGACAAGTGGTGTCCCTCAGGGGTTTCTCTTGGGACCTGTGCTTTTCAGTATCTTTATCAATGACATAGACATTGGAATTGAGTGCACCCTCAGCAAGTTTGCAGATGACACCAAGCTGAGCGGTGCAGTTTATACTAAAGAAGGAAGAGATGCCATCCAACTGGACCTGGATAGGCTGGAGAAGTGGGCCCATGTGAACCGCATGAGGTTCAACAAGTCCAAGCTTAAGGTACTGCACCTGGGTTGGGGCAATCCCATACATGAGTACAGTCTGGGAGAAGAACTCCTTGAGAGCAGCCCTGCAACAAGAAACTTGGGGGTTCTGGTGGACAAAAGGCTTGACGTGAACCAACAGTGCACGCTGGCAGCCTACAAGGCCAACTGCATTCTGTGCTCCATCAAAAGTGGAGTGACCAGCAGGTCGATGGAGGTGATTGTGCCCCTCTACTCTGCCCTCATGAGTCCACGCTTGGAGTACTGCATCCAGGTCTGGGGCCCAGAGCACAAGAAAGATGTAGACCTCTTAGAATGAACCCACAGGAGGGCCACAAAGGTGATCAGAGGGTACCTCTCCTATGAAGAAAGGCTGAGAGAGCTGGGGATGTTCATCCTGGCGAAGAGAAGGCTCTGGAGAGACCTCATTGCAGCTTTTCAGTACTTAAAGAGGGCTTATAAAATGGATGGAGAGGGACTCTTTACTTGGGTAGATGATGATAGCACAAGGGGGAATGGTCTTAAACTAAAAGAGGATAAATTTAGACTAGGCATTAGGAAGGAATTCTTCACTGTAAGAGTGGTGAGACACTGGCATAGGTTGCCCAGGGAAGTTGTGGATGTGTCCCATCCCTGGAGGCGTTCAAGGCCAAGTTGTATGGAGCCTTGGCCAACCAGATGTAGCGGGTGGTATCTCTGCCTATGACAGGGGTGTTAGAACTAGATGGTCTTTGAGGTCCCTTCCACCCCAAGCCATTCTATCATTCTATGATATACAGTTAATTTATATATATATTCATACATATAATAATATATGCTCACATATTAGGTTATTCAGTTTAACAAATATATTTTCTGAGGAAAATTCAGCCCAAGATCATTTTTGACAGGTTCCTGTAATATGTAATCTAGCAGCAAAGGAAACTTTCCTTATGGGAAACCTTTACTGACAACTCATATAATAAAAGTACCACTAGACAAGTGTTGCTGCCTTTGAGTAATACCCAGTGAGTGAATCCCACAAGACGGTTGCTTTGGTGGCAACACAGATCTGTAGGGTGTCTTTCTTGCGGAACTACTGTTTCTACTGACATAACCCAACAGAGAAACAGCATAATGGAGATGATGCATGACTCCGATGTGTTTTTCAGACCTTTATGAGCCACTTTATACAAATATGTCAGACTAAAGGTCAGTGTTAGACCAGGCAATTGAAAGATCAAAAGCAATGTTAGAGATGTTATTTTCCCCAAATGCTTATTTTTGGAGCTGTTCAGTATTCTGCTTTTTGCCATCAAATCAGTAGGTTCTGTGAGCTCTGAGTTTCTGCAAACTAACTTAACAATGGTTATGATTTTGCTTATTTTGCTGGAGTACTTTTTTGCACTCCTAAGGTCATAAGAAATCAGATCATATTTTACCTTGATGAAAACCTGCTTTTTTTTCTTTTTGTTACTTGGAAGTTTTATGGTCTGATTCTGAAATAGTTCAGACAAATATAACAGCATGTCAGACCAATGGCTAGTCATATAACTGTTAATTTTGAAATCCTAACATGATCCATTGTGATTGTAATTGTATGTTGTCACTTACTGAAAATATTCTATGATATCCTTGTTTTCTTATAATGCTTTCTTATTAATCTTTCCACAGAGCATCTAAGATATGCCAGATTCTTCAGGAACGTTTACACCCTGCTAGTGTTCAACTGTTGCATAAGTTGCAGTTTGCTATTTTGAACATTCTTAAAATCTTTTCAGGTTGGTTACTGTTGTAGTGACTGCTTGTGTCACCATATATGTTAGTAGTGTAGTGTTAAGACTTTACTATGAGCAACCCTTTGTAAAATTCAGTAAATTTGGGTGATGTCAAGTAGGGCAAGCACACTGATGCAGGAAAATGATCCTAGCAATGACACAGGAAAATATTTTTGATGAAGATCACATAAAGGGATAATTTTCAGAATGGCCACATTGATTTAAAATCTCAGTGAAAGCAGGTCTTGCACCTATTCCTCTCTTCTTTCATTTTTAGGCATGTCCCCTCTTCCTGCACTTGCTCTGACACACTAGGACCTCTTCATCCTTGATTCAACTCTCAGACCCAGTATAGGCATTTAGGTTTTGTCTCACTTTTTTCTACTGGACATTTTACTGTTAGGCTAGTGAATTGAATCAAATTGCAGCAGTTTTTTAATGAGCTAGTTTTTTTTTTTTTTTTTTTTTTTTTTTTTTTTAATGCAGCTTATGGCTGATAGAAAGGAAAGATGGGGCAAGTGTATAAATGAAGTTTTGCCTTTGGATTGAGCCAAATTTTGTTAGTGGATTGGCTACCTGTAGCTGAATAACTTCACCTTCAACCCTTCAACAAATTGCTCTCATTTGAATACCTTAGTTTTATTCTTTGCATATGGGTGCCCAAGACCAGCACTTTGAGAAAAGCTCTATAGTGATGTAAGCATATAATTTCGTATTATGTTATGGAGAACAGTAATGGGAATTTAATCAAATAAGCCTTTTTTGTTCTCTAATGGAAAATAAATCTGACCAGAAATATTTCTCAGTGCCTTTAACTATCAAAAATTCTTTTTAAAAACTTTTCTGCCCCCATTTTTTTGGTCAAGTTTTAATCTGATGACAGTGATTATTTATTTTTAACTGATTAAGCTTTGGACATTTTCTCTTGCAGAAGAACCAGCTGTCACCAGCAACCTTTTCTGTGTTGTCACAAAGTGTAAAGATGACATAATGAGTCATTTACTTGTCTCTGTCATTGAAGGAATCAATTTGGTTCAAGATCATTATCAGGTTTGAGTGGTTTCCACACCTACAAGTGTTATGTACAGATGCATTAAACTTTGGGAACTAATGTCAGGAGTATTTTTTTCCTGTTGTCTGAATGATTGCTTCCCATATTGGCTTTACAAAGCTAAGGTTTATATGGATATAGTTCTTAGGAGTTTTACTGTGATACATAGAAGGAATTCTTAGGTATATATTAGTGAGCTTTGACAGCTGTAAATATAACTAAAATTACTGTATCATGAATAATTAAAACACCATTCAATACCAAACAGCAGATCATTTTAGTTTTTAAATATTGCGATACTGCTAATCTCATGAATAAGAGTACATTTATTCTTTTAAATCTTTGCAGGAACAGATGTAAGATCAAGCTAAATACAAATAGACTTCTTAGCCAGAGTCATTCCAACCAAAATAGCAATTGTCATCACCTGTTGGGGTCAGTTTTTGTTTTTCTTAAAAGTACATGAAATTTCCAGCAGTCCTGGTTGGGAGAAGTAACATTTAGCATTTCAGTCACTTGTCCAATGCAGGAAACGGGCCTTTGGATATCACAGACAGACACGTGCATGCATGCTTGCATATACACTCACATAGAAAATACTAGCTTCATGCTTTTAGGACAAAATTTACTTTCCCTGTTCATGAAATAGCTCTGCTAGTCTTTACTCTGTCTATCTGGAGATTTTTGCTGACATGAATAGAAATTCAATATTTTAATGTAAACAAGATGTCAGAAACACCACTCAGATCTCAAAGTAGTCTTTTGCTGAAGAGATACATTTTTGGAGTCTCCAGTGCTCCATGAAATACTTCTGCAAAAAAATGAAAAAATAAAGCAACATCAGAAATGTGAATTTTGACTTTTCTCCTGAATTCTATGCAAAGCATAATACAAGAAATGTCTTTTACATGGGTATCCAGAATTTTCAGTTTGCTGAAAAGAAAGTGATGCTTAGACCAGTTATTTAAGAAAACTAAAAAATGTTTAGCCTAAAATTATCAAAACATTTTATTGAAATGAAATTTCACAAATTTTGGCATTTCTGTTATTAGTTGAACATCCTTGATGTTAGACCAAATTCACAAGCACGCTTGTTTTCAAAACTGAAATCTTTGAGAATTCTGTGGCTCTCGAAAACCTTTGGTCCGGTTTCAGCTGCAAATACAATGGATAAATGAGTAGTACCTTACCCACATTCTCATTTGAAAGTATGCCTTATTTGATTGCCAAGACCTTCTACTTCAAAAAATAACACGATCTCATGAATTTGCTAAAAAATTGATCACTCTGTTTTGCAGGATATTGAAAGAATGTGGCTTGCTTTCAACAAGGGGGATTGTGAGAGTATGGCATATATAAACCAGAAACTTTCAAATACTCTGGAGAGTTTCCTGAGAGCCTTACAGAATACCACTGATGGCAGCTGTGAATGTCAACTAATGTCGGGGAACATTCAGAGACGCTTGCAAATGTAAAGCCTTTTACATTTTGGTGCTCAAAATGTTTCGTGTTAGTGATGCTATTTTGTGCTTGTGTGTTATAAATTATGTAATTACAGGAGAAATACTTTTAATCAAAGGCTCTTTAAGCTTTGTTCATGCAGCTGAAAGTTGAGCAGATACAATGCACAAATTATTTAGGTTCCATTATTTAGTAAAATTCTGGATTTTTTTGCTTTTGCTGAGCACTTGCAACAGATCTTGCTGCTTCACAAGGAATGCTTTGAATCACAACTAAGAAAATAATTATTTTCCATTACCTCAAAATTTTGTTATCTTATTTTTTTATTTATATATATATATATTTATTTATTATTTAAAGTTGTTTTGCTATGCCCTTGTCCTCTCAGCAGCTGGAAAACATTAAACATTTCAGAAAACATTAAACATTCAGGTCAGTTCAGACAGTCAGAAACATGGGATGGTGCTTGTAAACTTGAGCGCTGAATAATTTCAAATATTTGGTTTTTTACTTGTGGAAAAAATAGTAGATTTTAAGTGAACAAATAAAACTACTGTTATAGATTATTTCAAATGAATTGTCAGTTAAAAGTGTCGCTTATAACTGTTGCTGTTCTAGTATAGCTGATTATTTGTATAATAGGCTTAAATGTGAATTACTGTAATAACATGGAAGAACGTGAGCCTGGATGTTCTTCTTTTAGGCCATATACTTGCATCCAGTGTTTTAATGTCAAATAATATCTGAAGCGTCTATACTCTGCATTACTTGAAGTAGAATACTAAAGAAGTATTTTAGTAAAGAAGTATATTTAGTAAAGAATACTAAAGTAGATAGACTAAATTCATTACTCTTCTCTGGTGAGGCTGCACCTTGTGTACTGTGTTCAGTTTTGGGCTCCTCACTACAAGAAGGACATCGAGGCCATGGAGCATGTCCAGAGAAGGTCTATGAAGCTGGTGAAGGATCTGGAACACAAGTCCTATGAGGAGCGGCTGAGGGAACTGTTTTTTTTTTTAGGCTGGAGAATAGGAGGTTCAGGAGAGACCTTATTGCTCTCTACATCTACCTGAAATGAAGGTGTGGGGAGCTGGGGGTTGGCCTCTTCTCACAGGTAACTAGTGATAGGACTAGAGGGAATGGCCTCGAGTGCCAGGGGAGGTTTAGGTTGGAAATTAAAATTCCTATCTTCTCAGAAGGAATAGTTGGGAGTCAGAATGGGTTGCCCAGGGAGATGGTGGCATCACCATCCCTGGGGGCATTCAAGGAAAGGCTGGACCTGGTGCTTAGGGACATGGTTTAGTGGGTGACATTGGTAATAGGGTGATGGTTGGACCGGATGATCCTGAAGGTCTTTTCCAACATTAATGATTCTATGGTTTGGATCAGCAGTGCTTTGTATCCCTAGGTTTTTAATCTCTTGGTTAAAATTTATTAAGTTTATAAAAAATAAATTTAAATTTTATTAAAAATAAGCACGGCATGGGAAGGTGTGTGGACAGTGTGCACAGTGTAACATGACCCTTTTGCCTCAATTTATGTCTGTTTCACTATTTGTAATATTTTTTTAATACATACTGAAGTCAATGACTTAGTTCTGATAAAGTGTGAATCTAAGGCTATTGTTTCAGGTTGGCTGAAAATTGGGAGCTACAGTTGTCAGAAAATCCTGTGCTAGATTTTCTCAGCAATTTTAATCTTTTGAATGGTGAGTTATTGTTTTCTTCAGTTATTTTTTTGAAAGTCAGTGCTGTTTTTTATTTTATTTTTTTTCAAAACAATGTCATTGTTTTTTTTAACTGTAAAGGTATGCTGCTTATGGAGTTTGACAATGTTATACAGGTGCATGTACTTGCCCTAACACATGACAGCATAGTTTAGCCTGTTCAGTAATATGCGGTGAGTCATTGGAGAGAAGAGAGGACTCAAGTTAGTGGAAGAAGAAAATCTTAAAGGACTAAAGGACAAAAGGCTGCTTCACTGCTTTCATATATTCTCATAATACAGGGTTGTGTGGTAACCCTTGCTCTGTTAGGATAATGCAAACAGATGCACAAGCCCTTCAATCTGGCATAAGAATGACCTTTAAATTTGATGTAAAAGTAAATTACATGACATGAAAGTTTTATGCCCTTTGTGACCTCTTAGAATAACTCTAGAGAGGAGGCTACAGTCTGTTGGGTACTGTTGGCATTGTTTTTCTTCTCTTCCAGATATGAAAGTCAAAGACTGTGTGCAGAATATTACTGAGCTGAGACTGGACATTCTTTCTTCTGTCAACATTTCTGAAGAAACTTTCAGTACCATCTTGGATGCCAGTATCTCTTGTTCAAAGGTAAAATATCAAAAAGGAGTGTTAAATAAACGGGTTGACCCATAGCCTACTCTGACAAAAAAAACCAACAACAACCCAACTTGTATGTGTGGGATCTTCTATTTTCACTTGTCACATGTTGAAAGTAACAATATGAAGCATTAAGAGAAAAACTTACAGTAGCATCAGTCTTGTCTAAATATGATTCATGCATTCGTTTGTGCTGACACTGAATTTGAACTTTGCTATCTTGGTAGTGTTGAGAAGGTGAGACTTCTGAATAAATCATTTTCATCTTCCCACTTCTGAGTCTTGCAATACAGAGTAGTCTGATTTGTTTTATTTTACTCGGTGTGCTCCTCATTATATTCTCACTTGAATTTTGCCTTACCTTCATTTTATCTGTTTGAGTATTGTCTAAAGACAATAAAGACAATAAATAAAGAGATTGTGTAAGTTTTCTGAGTGAAGGACTGTGTATATTGACATTGCTGCTGTTTCTGGTGATCCCTGCAATCATATAGTAGAAATCATGAAAGCTTCTAGCTACCTGCATGTTCCTTCTCCTGTTAATGCCCGTGTGACAGAAGAGTTGGAGGTACATTTGGTATAAATGGGTCAGGTCCATCAAGGAGCCACTAGATGGCACTAATGCTCCACTTGCAAAAACCGATGCATGTTTTGTTCACGAGTGTGTCTATTGAAGAAAGCAGTTCAAACAATCATAACTATTTATTTGTAGCTACTAGATTATTTGTTCTTCTGCTCCTTTGGCAATGTGGCTTCCTTTATTGTTAGCTTGTTATTTTAATACCAGTAAATAGTAATGAGAGAAGTCATCTGGAAGTGATTCAGTTAAATGGGATTTTGTGCGCCTTTGATCTTTTGGAATAATAATGCTAATTGACTGACTTTTCAAATAATTTTCTATTATCCCTCTCTCTCTCTTTTTTTTTTTTTTTTTTTTTTTTTTTTTTTTTTTTTTGGTTGCCAGTGTACTATGTAGACTTCGGAGATATGCACACATCTCACATTTGCATATTTACACAGATATTTTTTGTGTGTGCGCATAAGAGCTTAATTTTTCCCTCGGTCCAACTGGAGCATTAAAACCTATGTCTCTTAGTCTCTTAGTGATTATACAATATATACAAATACTTTTTCAAGCTATAATTTAAGCATATTATGTTTGTGGTTTACATGGCCACTGTCAGATAAAGCTCGTGATACTCACAAGCCCCTTGAATCCCTGGATTTCTGTGATTGTATAGTACTAATGTGCTTACTTCTGGGATAGTTGCTCATACTTGCTGTGCTTAACCTTTCTGCCTCAATATTATGCTCTGGCCATCTTCATTGCCATGGAATTGTATTTAAAACCGGCTCAAAATTTTTAATCTCAAGATTATAAGCCTTCATTCACTGAACATAGGAGTTTGGCATAGCACTGGTACTCACAAAGCTGCAAGGAAAGTTCAGGGGGACTTGATCTACTAAGTAAAATACTAAATGAATTAAAAGTGGAGTGAAACTGTAATGTTCTTGTGGGGCATGAATCAAATTTCCTTTAAAACAAGAAGTTCAAATCAGTAACCTCTTATGCTGCTAGTGGAATTACATCTACACTCATATTCTGGTGTAGAATTCTCATATTCATATACAGACACAAAATGTCAATTTTTAAAAGTATAGGAAGTGCTTTGGAATCACAAAGACAAAATTCTAGAAAAATAATCTGAAATTTAGTAGGTTGCAGTGGGGATCCTCTCCCTCACTGGGTGCTGATACCAGCTGCAGATGTATTCAGTGGAGGCAGTACACCAGGAGGTTCCATCCTGGGGAGTGGATGCCCTGAGTACTGATATATCTGGGCTGCCAGTGTTTGTCTTTGTGTGAAATATTTGTAAGAAGAAAAATGTAATCCGAAGAGTCTTTATTTCAGTTTCACCCAAGGTCTGCTTGGGCTTTTGTCTCTTCTTCCTGTGTTAAATAATAACACTTTAAAGGAGTGTTGAACTGAGAAATGTGAGCTGGCTCAGAGTGAACATTGTGTCATCCCTAAGTGTTTTGTGTGTGCCCTCTGAAATAAGTCCATATTGTTTGATTTTTAAAATCCATATTTTTAAAATCCATATTGTTTGATTTTAAAATGATCCACACATCTACATTTTGATCTTCAGGTGTTTCTGCTACAAAGATGTATATCTGATAGAATGGGAATGGGAAGCATTGTTAATACACCTGTTTATGGTATCAGTGCCTATAGAATGAATTATTGACCTATTCACAAATGAAAAAATAAATGTTCATAAGAAATATATTTCATCTGTTTATAGGCACATAGAATTTAAAGTGAGAACATACCAATCTGTTAGAGAGCTGTATAGTTCATTCTTTCAGTTCTGTTGACAACTGCAAATTGTTATGCTACTGTGACAAATTCTCATTTTATTGACCATAAAACAAGGTCATGCATTTTGGGGAGAAAAAATGTTGATATACATACACTGTGATAGGTTTTTTACAGTGCCTTTGTGGGAGCTTTAACTGGAACATGTGATGAAGAAGTACTTAGCCTGTTGCTAAAGCTACCTGAAAACAACAAAACTTCTCTGGCAGTAGAAGAATTATGTTCTTTACCAGCACTGGACATGTACACCATGTTTGTACTGATTATA
The DNA here is from genome assembly GCF_964211825.1 of Aythya ferina. Taxonomy (NCBI): domain Eukaryota; kingdom Metazoa; phylum Chordata; class Aves; order Anseriformes; family Anatidae; genus Aythya; species Aythya ferina. The sequence goes on from NC_140297.1 coordinate 87,317,552, forward strand.
CAGAATTTGAATTTACGTCATATTATTTACACGGTAAGATGAGGGCGGGGGGAAAAGTCATTCAGTTCTTATGCTTTTCTTTTGAAGGTGGTCTAAAGCATGCAGGGACACAAATGAATCATTCAGTTAATGAATGTAATGAAAGTTGTTGCTTCAGATGTCCTTTATGTGTGGAAGCAAGCACTGGCCACATGGTGCTTTTTGTCTTTATTTAGCTCCACAAAACAAACCTAACAGTTGAATGGGAGTGGTAGATCCTACTATATTCCATTTCTTGATTCCTCAGGAAAATTATCACTGAGGAGTTAATTATGAAAACATTAGAGAAAACAGAAAGTCAGAGATGCACTTTTATTAATCTTTAGCGGAGTTTGTAGTTCATGGGATTAGTCACTTAATCTCTAAGTGTGAAACACTGATTTGACATCATTGAAACTGAAACCATCATAGAAACCCACATTACATGAATTTCAAACTTATTTCCTAGGAAGAAATCATAGCACTCTGGAACACATTTTATTTGTAGTGGTAATCACACAGAATTTAAGTGGCTCCTTCAGGAAAAATGTAAATATGCTTTTCCAGCTCTCAGGATAAGTCTCTCTATAAGGGCAAAATCTGCATATTTTATGTGACCCGAGACAGGTGACTTTAACTTGATTCATAACCTCTCTGTGGTCCTTAACAATGTTTAATGCAACCAAATGATTGTGATTGCAACAGTGTCTGTTGGCATCTACTCAGTCTAATCCAACTGAAAATGCCCTGCAGTTATTTACCCAGGTAGAAGAATTCTAGAAGACTGATGGTGATGGCAGACAGTGTATGTATACTCCTAGAAAATAATGAGAACAATACAGTGCCAAAACTATAATAAAGGGGATGAAGATGTCTGCAGCAAATCTGTTTTGTCTGTATAATTATAGATAATCTGGAATCTAATGTAGGTTTTCAGTGAGGTACTTCTACTTGTAAGAGCAAAATTATTAGATGGAATTTGTCGTAAATAGCAGTTGTTTACTTCATCTCTTTTGGGGTCGTTGTTAAGTACAAATAGCTGAAAGACAGCTATAGCAGAGTGAGGAAGAACATTTTGTTCAAAAGCCATAGATTCTGGATTCTATTATGGGAGGTAGTAGAAGAAAAAGAAGAGAAAACAGTGCTCTTTCAGATGGGCTTTTTTATTGAACCCTGCTGAAGCATAATGAATTCCAAGTACAGAATAAAAAATGTTATTAGCTCATCCTAAATTATTGTGGAAGTTTTGGAATGTTTTATTCAAATAAAAGTTTATTATGGTATATTTATTTTTTGAATGTGTGAAAGCAGGTGAAGCCTGAGAAGGAAATTAGGAACAGACATTATTATAGTAGGAAGTATCTTAGTCAAATACAGGTGGATAAAATAAAGATAATCAGAGGAAGCAGCTGGAAGTATATAATGAGATTATATTGTTTTTATTATCATGCATAGGCAGGTAACTTGATAAATCAGTCTGCATTATCATAACATCTTAAATGGCCTATAAAAATTAGGGAGAGACAGAAAATTCTTATTGTCAAAATGTGTGGTGGCAAGAGCAAAAGGCCAGTTGGACTTTGGTCAAGTAGAGTATGAAAAGCACATAATTATTTCATGTAAAAAACATCATGTACGAAACATGGTAAGGGAGGAACAGATTGTTAGTAAAGTGTGTTTTCTAACATGATTCCTAAAGCAACTAAAGTGGTTACTAAACTTAATTTAAATTACAAGTTATTTTAAAAATATTAAAATATTTGCATTGAACACCCTTAACCTGTTGAAGGAAAGGTTTTCATTTACACTGAATTCCAAAGGGACAGAATGTTACAGATGCTGTTAGCATGAAGTTGAGTAGGACAGCTCTTCACCTCTGTATTTACATATGTATTATTGGTATTTTAATTACTTGTATGTCATAGGCCAGTTCTAACATAAGAGAAATTTTATTTACATGAATTTTAGGGTACTAGGGAGCTTTGTTAAACATGATTTGCAGGAGTGTTTTATAATTAGTTTTAGAAACAGAATAATTTTGAATGTGTCATTGAAGGTTAAAATTTCTTTTTCTATTTGGAATTTATTGCCATAATTTTTCCTTCTTTTCAAGAATAAGATACCATCTGAGATGGGCGATGTGCTAAGCACATTGCTGGATGTGGTCTCTAGTATCAGCTCTCTTCTCAAAAAAGTCCAGCATATCATGGAAAACCTTCCAGTGTTCCTCCAAGCAATTCAGAACATTGGTGTGCTGGACACATTGCAGCAGGTATGTGTATGATTTTCATTGTGCAGACTTAATTCCCATTGTGAGGTGCCTTTTTGGGGATGTGTGCTAAGTAAGGAGAAACACTAGTAGGAATTTTATCCTAGAAAGTTAGAGAAAAGAGAGCCCATATACCTTGATCTCTTTCAAGCATGCTGGTGATTTTGAGACCACATCAATGAGTTGTTTGTAATAACTTTTTTTTGGTAACTTACGAAAGCATAGCCAAAGAGTTAATATAGTGTTAAGCTACTGAGCTACTGATTAATAATATTGCATGTTTATCTGTGATTTGGAGATAGACATACTAGATAGACATACTTTTTTTTTTTTTTTTTTTTTTTTTAAATGAATAAGCTATTTCTTATCTATCATCTACTTAGTTTAATAAGAAATACCTTTGATCTTTAAGGAATAAGATGTGCAGTTTTTGGATCAGCACATCTTGTTTTGAATTCTTGTTTTGAATTTTAGAATTCTTGAATTTTAGAATTCTTGTTTTGTCTGTTTTAATACTCTTTTGTCATAGCTCTGTTTGCTATTTAAAATTAAAGGTTGCTGGAAGTGAGGTGATATTTCTTTTGTCCCTGCTATTAAGGATAGTTCCTGTGCGCATTTGTAGAGCTAGCACAATGATGTATCTAGTATTGAATAAATCAGAAAAAAGATCTCTCCTTTTGAGGAGGTTCCAATTCCATAAGAAGACCCACTGACCTCTCTGGCATTACCTTATGGATTTACTACTTTGTGTGGAAGACAGGGTTGAATCTAAAATTGCACTAAACTCTAAAGTTAGTGGTAAACATTGCAAAATGTGACTACCATACCTGATAAACAGTGCCTTACATACTGTTTTTCCTAGTGATTTGAATGTTCTCATGAGCTACTAATCTGTATGACTAAGCCGCATATTGTAAAATCCTGTTTTGTGCATATTTGTTATATTTATTTAGCCTCTGTTCTTTGAAGTAGCTCTTTCTCAGATACATGCTTTTCATCAGAGACTTACATCTTTTCTATTCTTCTTTAACTAGGTCTGATTATGCCAGATTTAAGATTTTCCTTCCCACAAAGGAAGTCTCCTTTACAGAGTGAAATCTCATAGAATTTCTCAAAAGGTCATTGAAAAAAGTTTGCAAAGGAATAAATCTAACAGCAGAGGGCCATCTGGTCTCAGTTTTAATCTTTGCTCTATGGCAACCCCTGTTATTCTGTAATATAGCACAGATTTAATATCAGATTTTTTGTTCCTTTTTACATTTTTGTTTTGTTTTGTTTTCTAAGATTATGTCTTTTTGAAGACATAATCTTTAATTCCTTAGTGTTTTTTTTTTTTTTTTTTTTTTTTTTTTTTTTTTTTTTTAGAAATTGCTGTTTGTTTTTGTCAGCTAATTTTTCTGGAGGATTTAAACACTCAGTGCCTATTTCTTTTGTTAATAAATTAACTATGTGATGTTTTTAAGGACCTTTCTGTCTCCAAGTCTTATGGACTAGTAAAAGTTGTTTACTTTTAAGTATCTTTTCTGTTTCAGGTTCAATTGCGTTTTTCTGCTTTCCAATAAATACCTTTAATTCTTGATTATTTTATTTCCTTCTTGTCTTTTCTATAGTGGCTTGCCTTGTGCTACTAAATAAGTGTGTTGCTAAAATGCAGACACTACTTATAAACCTTTCTCCTTAAATATTTTCCTCAATTTCCAAGGAAGTTCCTTCTTCTGGATTTTTACTTTCATGATGACCAAAAGCAAAGTGTTTCAGTGGCCTAGAAAGATAATAATAAGAATAAAGTATGTAAAGCTTTATAAAGTAAAAATATATGGACCTTAAACACAGAGTAAAATAGATTCTCTCCTTCCTTACCTGTGAATTGAAAAAAAAAAAGTTGTAGTATCATTTAAAACAAAGAAAACAAAACAAAACAACAACAAAACAAAACAAAACAAAAAACAACAGTTATGCACAGTTTTGTTTTTTTTTTTTCTCAAGAACAAAATGAAAAGTAAGAAATATTATTTGAATATCTGTAAAATGTGAAGTTGAACTGGTGTGTTACACGTTGTAATAAAGGATGATGTAAAAACTCAGTATTTGCCACCCAGTAGTAATTCGAATACAGAGCCGCTTTCTGCTGTTACCTGTATTGAGTGAATGGATAATTCCCTTGAGGAAAAAACACTGCTGATTTCAATCATGATTTAACTTGTTTGCTTGCTGTTAGAAATTATTTGCTTATTTTCCAATGTGAAGTTTTGGCCTGTTTGTTACTCATGAATAGATAAGCCCAGGGCTGGAGGGGACTTGCTGAATTACTGAATGCTGTCACTTAATGAAAGGCAACCTCATTCTGTAATCCCCGTGCTAAATTTAACAAGTTCTGTGTTAAAACTATCATTACTAGGAAGCCTCCTGGAGTTATAAATGTGTAAAATTCTGAATTAATATGATCTCTGGCTAGTACATTTGTTCTTGTATCAAAAATGTCTTGTAGCAATTATAACTTCTCTGACTTGTCCACCTGTTTGTAGAAGGCTAGTTATAGTCCTTCCCTGTTTTCCTAGGTTAAATGGATTTCTTTTTGCATTTGTTTTTGTTTGTTTGTTTATTTATTTATTTATTTTTCTTATAACAGTCTTGCTATTGTCTCAGACATCCACATCATCACATGTTGTGTTAAGGTCAACCTTGAATGCTGGCAACAAGGAATCTGTACAGTCTTTGAGAGCAAGTATGGCTGGTGACTCTTGTAGTTCTGATCATTCATGTCTATGGCTGCTAAAATGGCTTTCTTGATCTTGCATTCACCTTTTCCATAAGCTTCATATGTTTATGTCTCTTATTTCATCAAGGATAAGTAACAAACTCAGGTAAACTTCATTTTATAATAGCAAATAATGATTTCAGCTGATAAATAATAATTTGCACTGGGTATCATATTTGGCTTACTTTAAATCAGGTAACCAGTATCTTCACATATAGTATTTTGATATTCACTTCTCCTTTCAGAGCCAAAAATTCTTTACAATGGACTTAAGGTCAGTCTCAAGAAAACCACTAGTAACTTACCTGTGATACAGTATTTTCTTTCTTTTTAACGGGATCCCTGAAGTATCAAGACCATTCTTTACCTACTATATAGTTATTGAATGAATGCTAATCAATGTTTTCTATGATAAGAAGGCTAACTAGGTTCTAGGGTTTACCTAGATTAGAGATAGCTCAAATCTTTTTCAGTAAATTCACCTGCCTTCCCAAATAAACGTATTGTGTTGGTCTGGAACAATACTTTGAAAATGCATTAAATTCTACACTTCACATAGTATTTGTCTGCAACTCTTCTCCCCGTTAAAATGTATTGTGATACCTTGCCATATTAAACATTTATTAAACCATTATTTCCTGAGGCATTGTGTTACTCATCATTGAGTATAGATGTGCTTCAAATGTTGCCATGTAAATTTGACAAAATTTCAATAGAATACAGGCTTTGTTTTGCTTATGCCTCTGCAGAATTAGGAATATCTATTTCTCTGCATTCTTTCCTTTATCTTTTTGGTTTCATTGAAATTTGAATTATTTTAAATCTCCCTCTGCTTTTCCAGGAAAAATGTCATTTTTTTTCTTTCATTTCTTCATGTAATAATCATGACTTTGCTTAAATTCACTTTGCAGTATGTAATTTGGCTTGACTTTTGGGTTTACTTTATTGAATAGTTGATATTTCTACTCCAGACAATTTATTTTTATTTATCCTTTTTTTTATTTATTTTTTTTATTTTTCTTTCTAGTAATATTCTTTCCACTGTCCAATTAGGTCAGAAGTCCCTATGCTATGATTTTTTTGCACCCATTTGACAATCCAGTTCCAGAATAGCCTTTTAATCTGCCAATCTTTGTTTTCCATGAGTCTGTTGGCAAATGGCTTATTTTGTTTGTGGGAGGCTACTTGTCTGGATCTAAAAGCCTTCATTTCACCTACTTTATTTAGTTTAAGCTAGAAAATGTGGATCAAAGATATATATATTTTTTTATGAACATGCATCCTATATAGTTCTCTTACTTTATCAAAGTAAACTTTTAGGAAACATATGTTATGGAGTCAGTGGATATTTAGTTGAAAGACAGTAAGTAGATTCAGTCTGTTGGTGGCAGTTCATTGCATAAATATTCATTATCTGAATTTCAAGTTATTTTGATTGGAACCAGAATTAATTAGTAAGTTTGTGCTCTTTGACTGCAATAAGCCACATTTACCCTTCTGGTACAAATAGTCACAAATAAGGATTCAAAACCACTCTTATTCAACATTGTGCATCAAGGTGATTGCTCTAGTGAAGCCTATACCATCACATAAATTCAAGAGCTAGATGATGACAGTATGAAATCTAGATACCACTTGTTTACTATGCTGTATGCAGAAAGTGTATGCCAGTCAAGTTCTAGTGGCAACCAACACTGAGTTTTGAATAATACTTGCTAGTAATAAAAAGTTTCTAATAGCATAATTTCTAAACTGATTTATTGCTTGTCCTGGTTTCAGTTAGAACAGAGTTAATTTTCTTCCTAGTAGCTGGTAGAATGCTATATTTTGGCTTAGGATGAGAAGAGTGCTGATAACACCCCGATGTTTTAATTGTTGCAGAGCAGTGCTTATACCAAGCCAAGGACATCTCAGCTTCTTGCTCTGTCTCGCCAACAGGCAGGCTGTGGGTGCAGTAAGAGCTGGGAGGGGACAGACCCAGGACAGGTGACCCAAACTAGCCAAAGGGGTATTCCATACCATCTGACGTCATGCTGAACAATATATAGGGGTTGCTAGCTGGGGGAGGGGGCTGGGCTGATCGGGGTTAGGCTGGGCAGCGGTCAGCGGGTGGTGAGCAATTGCATTGTGCATCACTTGTTTGTACATATTATTATTAGTAGTACTATTATCATCATTGTATTATTATTATTATTATTATTGTTGTTGTTGTTGTTGTTGTTGTTATTATTATTTTCCTGTCTTATTAAACTGTCTTTATCTCAACTCACGGGCTTCACTTTCCATTTCTCTCCCCCATCCCAGAGAGGGAGGGGGGAGGGCGAGCGAATGGCTGCGTGGTGTTTAGCTGCCGGCCGGGTTAAACCACGACATGCTCATGCAAACTGCTGTACTGTTTTGAAAAATGACTCAAATAACAACAACAAAAACAACAACAAAAAATGGATTAACAAAAAACCCACAACTTTTTTCAGTGAATCAAATGTTCATTTAAGTGTTAAGTATATTTTGTTAATTTATTAGAATCTTTTTCCTATTTGCCAGTTGTGCAGTCTTAAAATGATATCTGATAGTCCACTTATGTTTTCTTGACATGCATCTGCAACAGTAATGAATATCAGGTCGGCCAATATATTCTTCAGCTATACTTTTGCAGCAGGTTGCCTTGCAGTTGTATCCTCCTACAGCCATGCACCTATAAAGCCTTCCATGAATTACCAGTTACAACTGAACACGTAATTTGAAAAATGAAGTTGCACATTCTAGGAATATGATTAATGATAGTTCTTAAGCCATAAAAGTAGTCAGATTGCTCTCCTCGTTAGATGCATGCTAGTCATGAGCAAATCGCAGTTGTAAATGCTGGCGTGACTTGAGATATGCAAAAACTAGAAGTACATTCAACAAGTTAAAAGATGTACTTGAAAACTGGGTTTTCATGGCATATGCACTTTTTTCTTTCTTCTTTTTTTTATTTTTATTTTTTTTTAGCAACTGTTTTCATTGCAAGCATTCATATGTAAATATTTATGGTTTCTGCTTTGTGAGACAGGACTCATCTACCAGAAGAGCAGAAACTGTGAAACAGGGAATCTCTAGTACAGTTGTCCTGATATTCCATTCCTTTTGTGCCTACCCAGTACACAGTATTTTTAAATGTTAATGTAATAGGCTATACTACTGTCTTTCATTCAGTACCCTGGTAACTGCAATACCTCCCCCACCACCCCCAGGCAACAAAGATGATCAGAACAGGAAAGAGCACAGCAGGCCCTCATTCTTGTTGGCAGTTTCAACAATTTAATTCTGTTGATCTCCTTGGATGCCATATTGAGAGAACACCAGGGCTACTCCCTGAAGCTACTAAGAACAACTCTGGTTCATCTGTATTTCTGTTTGTTCTAGTTCTTGCAAGGTGGGCAGTTCAGAAGTTCAGCTGCTGGATCCCTGGAGTCTGTAATCAAGGCAATCTGTAGAGAAGAATCTTCATTTTTCAGCAATGCAAACCTCTTCATTGACATGCCCAGAATCACGGGACTCTTGGAAGACAATATGGCAAAATATGGCATTCCCGAAGACTCGAGTGAGAAAATCTATTGATAAGTTGCTTATATACTCTCACAGTTTGCAGAAGTTTCTCCCTATTAAAGGGAAATGTTTATATACCATCTGACATCTCAACTAATACTGTAAACCTGAACACAAGGAGTGATCAATACAAATTTTATGGCTGAGAGAAAATAGTGATGAGACACAAGTAGTTCAGGTTGTTTCCTATCCTTTCAAATAATGAATAAAAATATTCCTGTCTTAGGGATATATTTATTAGATTTTATTATTATTATTTTTTTAAACACCATATTAAAAATACATCTTTGAGATATGAGACTGAAAATCTATTGCTGCTTGCTTTCCTTCTGTGAACACAATGGTGGTACTGTGCAGTAAAATAAGGAAACCCTCTGGATAACGAGTTTTCTAATAGTTGAAATGTACATTCTTTACAAAGTGCCCCAAAAGTCTCTTCTCTCATATAATTTCACCTCTGCTCTCTTTCTTCAATATACTTTTGACTCAGCCTGGTAAATGCTAAAATTTCTAATAACTTTGTTGGTGCTTCAGTGTCCCTGTGCTATTTCTGCAGTCTTGGCTGTACCAGCAGGTGCTTTGAGTAAGGAGCCAGAGCTCTGTCTTAGCCTTGTTCACTTGCATGTGGGCAAAAACACAGCAAACTCAGATTAGCAAGTCTTCTGTGTCTTTTAGTATATCGCAGTTTTTGACTGGCCAGTTTGGAGCCTCTTAATTCTTTCCTGTCATTTAGCAATGGTTGTGCTTAGTAATGAATGTTTCCTTGAAGAAAGTATAAGTCTAGGCAAAAAACTGGTCATTCTAAATGATACATTTCTGATGATTATTTCTTTTATCTTTGGTGGGATTCTAATGTTATTGGCTTAGTTTTCCATTAAATGCAATAATACTTGTCTTCCTTAAGGAATTGTTTATGACATGAAATGACATATTTCTAAATCCACTCATAATTTATTTATTGTTTAAAAGTAATGCACATGAGCTGGGCATCTAAATCCAAATGTTTCCCACAGAGAACTCATTTCCTGTACTTGAGTGCTATGCAAGTGCAGTGGGATATCTTGGGGTCTCTTCATTGGTATATGTTCTGAAGGATATACTGCCACCCTAATACACTAATAACCCAATCTGGTGTAGGAAAATATTTTTTAGTTAAGAAATGATGTTTATATTTTTCAAATCAGGAAGTTAGGTGGCATAGTCTAATGCCATTTTTCTTTCTTTCTTTCTTTCTTTCTTTTTTTTTATTTTTAATTTAATTTAATTTTATTGTTTTAATGAAAATATGCAAATGAAGTCTGTATTTATGAAGGGTTATCCTTCTTTCTAAAGTAGGAATAGAAAGGTATAAAAAAACTGAGAGTCTAGGGTGAGTCTGGTTTCTTAAGGTGACTTTTCCTCAGAAATCATTTTCTGTGCAGAGGTTTTTTGTCCTTCCACTCTGTAATGCACTAATGCAGCACTTAGGACAAATGGAGTTCACAGGTTGCTTTTCAGGAATGTGACAACCTCTTTTGATTGTTTTTTGCTTGTCTAATGTTTAGAGTTCTGCAACCTCAATGATATCTTAGACTGTGGTTAAACAATTTCTTTTCAGGGACCTGTAGTGATTGCTTAGTGATAGTTGATAATATCTGGCATGCTGCTGTGGAAGATCCTAAATTAAGACTCAAAATGGATTAAATAAATAAACAAAAGCCAACTGTATTGATTTTCTTAATTGTGAGTCTGTCTTTATTTTTGCAGCTCCATTTTGCTTGAAGCTTTATCAGGAGATTTTACAGTCTTCTAATGGGGCTTTGGTATGGACTTTCCTGAAACCTTTATTACATGGAAAGATACTGTACAACTCAAATATCAACATGATTGACCTGGTGATAGAGAAGGTGAGTATCAAAAGAAACGCTATTTCTGTTTATTGATTTTTGTCTTTGTACTTCATTTTAAAGCCCCTTTTCTTTCAGGGTAGGTAAAAGCAACTGGATAATTGCCTTTGAGAAAAAATGGATCTATCCTATCCCTCAAGTTCTCACCTTTCTACTTCAAGCATGATATTTCTCTTAACTTTTAATTTGTTTGTTATAGTGGTTTCACCTTGGAGTGAAAAGAGTAATTTTGTTCAAAGTCACTTAAACCTTGTATGGAAAGATTAAAAAGAACACATTAGCAGAAGTGTAGCATTGTATCAATGTTCAGAATTACAACATGTTGTATCAATGTGCAGAATATACCTATTACAAGTAAGTTTTTGCCCTGAAAAAGTTTTTTTTTAGGATAAGAACTCTATAGGGCAGCAAAGGGAACTTTGATGAAGGGATGCCCTGGGAAGGAAAGCCTGTTTGGAGGGAGTTACTAAGCTGCATTAAAAAACAAGCTACAGTGCATCTTGGTTTCCTTTCTGATCATGTTTTAACACTAGTAGTATGAATACTGTTGGCTGAGCTACCATATATATGTTAATATCGATGACTTGATATTAGTCAACAATTTTACTGTCTGGTATGGTAGGTACTCTGGTTTGAGCATAATTATCTATAAAGATGTCTTTATTCATGACTAGCTTTGAAGCACTTATGTAAAAGAAGAGATCATAAATTTAAGTACAGCTAAAGTATGGCTTAGAGTTCTATGCTAATTTTGCATTTATCTTGCAAATATATTATTTTTACCTCAGAATATTATTTATTGCAGGAATGACAATTTTGCTTAAAATCTAGAAAACAGCATTGCTTCTCTGTAAATGGTACACAGAAAGACTGTAGTAATCTTAAATGTGATGGTAACTATTTCCTGTGTAAATGCAGTACAGTGTGATGGTCACCTCTCTGGAGGTGAGTATAATAGACTTAAAAATTTTAGTCATCTAAAAATGAAGCTGTTCTTGCTTTTTATAGATGGAGATTCTATAAAGAATGAGTTGTGATAAATGACAAAAAAAAAAATCAAAGTAAGATTTCTTAAACGTATCAGTAGAGTTCATAATGAAATTAACTTTATTTTTATATATACATATATATTTTAACTATACAAAAATTCTGGCTTCTGCTTCTACCTCAATGTCCATTAATATTCACAGGATCCCCAAATTTCCATCAGCTTTTTCAGGCCTTTTCAGGAATCTGTATTATCTCCTTTTTTTTTTTTTTTTTACACCCTATTATTTACATCTAATAAACAATTACAGACGTGTGCCTGTTTATAATATAAATACAAAACTACTAGGAAAGTTTCTTCAACAATTTTTATTTTTGTTATATTACACAAGCCTATCAGTTATTTCTCCAACATAAACAAATTTCTAATGCAAGATAATGGCCCAGGTATCTTAAAAACAGCTACTGAAAGCTGACCCTTTAGCCCTTACACAATCCTACTGAAGTTGGAATAGAAGTTCTAATTTACTTTAGACAATGTGACCACGCTGTCTACTAGAAGAAAAAAAGCAGAGGATTAAAACTGAAAGGAATGTTGACAATTGTATAGTAAGACATATTCTGTAAGTTATTCACATAAATTGTTTTGTTTCAAGACTATGCAACTAACCATTCTTTGATAAATTGTGAGGTTGGTGGCTTTACCTTCTGAGAAGTCAACAGTTTGGATGCATAGAATAACTGTGGCCATCATAGATGCATGCTGCAGTGCTGACTTAGTGCAACCATGATCAGTGGCAACTGGCATCCAGGAATCTGAATACAATGTGTGATGTCTTTGATCCCCATTTTCCCAGTTGAACTTTTATCCAGTGATGAGCTGATCTTGTGATCCAGTTCTTTGTAACTGGAACAGTTGGAATATGTACACAAAAGTAATAAGACAATTCAGAAATAAAATTCTAGCTTACTTTCTGGATTTGCATAAGCACACTTGACTTGTCAGTCTGTTAAAATACGTCATTATAAAGGCAGTTAAATAAGCTCAAAAGAACATTTTTATTTATGCTTGCATCAGGAAGGCACTTAAATGTATTCAGTCCCGAAAGGGCCATAGTTGATATTCAAGGCTAATTTTAATCAAAGGTAATATCCAGCCTAAATGTTACATAGAATATTTATTTTAATGGACCTTCATTGACCAGGAGGAAGAGAACTTGAAGGGAAATTTTATTAAATATCAAACTCCAACTATTCATTAAAACATAAACTTGTAGGAGTCACTTTACCAAGTTAGATTGTGTTCATCCTGCCTCAAGTCCTGACTCCTACGGTAGCCAGTAAAGGCTGTACAGGGAATTGCTGATGAGCACATGAGCAAATTTATACTGCCTCTAAATACTTTCCCAGCTTCCAAAGACTTGTAGGTCAGAATTTCCTCCAAGACTTTACTGCTATAATTTGTCTACTTTATTTTTGAGCTCATGTAAACTCTGCATCCACACTGTGCTGAGGTGTTCTACATCATCTACCTCTTCCTTATCTACTTATTCTTTAACTTCTCCAGAGAGCTGAGGTACAACTTCTCTTTAAAAAATCAAGTGTTTTATAACTCCCAGCTATGTTGACTTCTATTCTCTATTTATACTGCTATCCTTTATTGCAATTTCTATTTATTTATTATAACAAATTTAAAATTTGTTTACTAGAGATTTCAAAATCATTAGTCTGTGTAGTCCTCTAGCTCCCCTAGCATCCTTTTTAAGAATAGCATTGAATTTGTTATTCTTCAGTTCCCTGATATCAAGGGCAATTTTAATCAGAAAGTTATGCTACAGTAAGTACTTCAACTGTTTCATCCTTGAACTCTTTTAGAATTCTTGGCTGGATGTTATCTGGTCCTGGAAACTACTTATTGTTCATTTTGTTAATTTACTTGACTTTTTTTTTTTTTTTCCAAGGTGTATTTTTTTTTGTAATTGTTATTATTGTTATTATTATATGTAATTGTTATTATAATATGTAATTGTTATTATTTTTTTTTTTACTGCTGCTTCAATTCAAGACAGATTTTCTAAAGTGTACTCCATGTAGAAAGATTTGACATGGTAACATTCCAGAGGCCTACCATGTTGAATGAGGAAGTTAAACTTCCAAAGTTAAACTTCCAAAACTTTAGTTTATTGTTCTTTTTCTCATTTGGATGTAACTTCATCTTTTAAACGGATGTTTTCTAATACCTTTCTGCTGTGTAGTCCATATGCATGCATACATAGGCATGTAAATGGTCTTTCTCAGTGAATATTGAGAAAGATACTGTTTTGATAAACAAAATACTGTTTTGATATGTATTTTGATATGTATGTATTTGTTCAGTTTTCCACTATTTTGCCATTAATCAGTCTCTTTATCCCTTGCAAAAAACCCGACCCCTTCAACTGCTGCTTTTATTTCAAATAAGCTTCTGTATCATATGAAATTCTTCTTTTTCAAAAATCTATGCTGCTGCAGTGGATTTTTTTGGATTGTATTGTTTGTATAAGGAAGTTGAATACAATCACATTATAGCTGCTGCAGATCTTTGAAGTGACTTCAGGAAAAAAAAAAATCCTTTGTGCTGTTCAGAATCAAGTCAAGAAACACCAAGATCTGAGCTCTTCTGAGCTCCCTGGCGAGATGCTTGATCTAACAACTTATAATGGATTAAAATTCAATCTCCTCATGTTGCTGTGTGACCTTATGCTCCTGCTCTATGCTGGGGAAAAGGAAATCTTCCATTTTGGCTCTTTGCTACCCTTGCAGCCTTTCTGGTTTCCCTTAGCTTGTCACCATCGAGCCTGGACAGTGGGTTACATGATCCTGATGTTCAGGTCTGGGTTTTCAGTCCATGAGGTTTCTGTGTTGCTTGTTAAGAGAGAAACTTGTTTAGCTGATTTGATGCCAAACTTTAGTTTAACATTTAGGATCAGTCTCCCTCAGAAAGTGAAATATGCAATCTCATATAAGTTAAATGCATAGATTCCTTAAAAAGAATGAGACTGCCTGCAAGGCTGTCTTTGGGGGCTTCTGTGCTACAAATGGGAAGATAGAAATAACACAAAGTGTTTTTCTGTATTTTCTGATACTTAAGTATTCATCTCTGGGAGAGAAGGAGAGATGAGAGCTAGGAGCGGGATTTTGCAAAAGACACTTAAAATACTATAGCAAAAAAATGTGTACTTCTAATAGGAATTATTGCAAAAAGTGTGGTCCCAAATTGCAGTTTACAATTCATTGGAGAAAATCTTTGCTGGGAAATGTCATGATCTCTACCATAATAATAAAGCTAGATTGTAATGGAGAGATCTAGTTCTTAAATGCACTTGTGTGACTGATAATACCAATTGAAATAAAAACATACTGCAATACTTTCTAATATTGAGTACATTTATGATCTGTTAAAACAGTCTGGAAAAAATTGATGTTTATTTGCTGGTGGCTAAGAAAAAAATTACAGCTTCTGCTTGACTGGGCCACAGAATATTTTGCTCTACTCAGGTCTTCCTCTCTAACACTATTTTGAAATAGAGTATGTTTGGTCAGTTGTCTTTATTTTCCAGACTGTTTCCAACTTTTTTTTTTTTTTTTTTTTTTTTTTTTTTATGTTCATGTAATATGTTTATGTTAGAACAAAAGATCCACGTGGTCTGTAGAGTCTTTCTTTTAAGTATGTCCTAACTGTATTTTTCTTGCATTCTGAAGCATGTCTATGATATTCTGCATGAAAGAGACATTATAAAATAGATAGGTCTTTATGATCCTTCGGATAAGAAACATAAACAAAAGGCATCCTGTAATGTGTGATTTGTTTGGTATTCAGAGACTGCAACAAATGCTTCTCATTTTTAAACTGAAAAAGAAAACATGGACACCCTTACAATTTACAATCAAATGAAATGGAAAAGAGTTGTAGAAGATCTGAAGTTCTTCCTGTTTCTTATAGTTCGCTATGCACAGTTTTTTTTTTTTGTTTGTTTGTTTTTTGTTTTTTTTTTGTTTTCATTTGTCTCCACATCTTCATTTTTCTAGGCTAACTCCTCTTTTGGTTTTGTGGAACACTTGAAGACTTATTCTCAGACATGGCTTAGGATGTCTGAAATTTTTAAAAATCGTGGAAATGTCCTCATGGTCTCACGGCTGCAGGTTGGTGAACTGTGGGATGGATTCCTATTTTCCAATTAACTGATCTATTCAGAATTTCTATATGTGTAAAGCTGCCTATCTGTCTAGCTGCGGGTTTAAAAAGAGTTGAAAAAAGAGAGATTAGCTTTAGCTTATGAGCCTACAGTACGATACTGACCAAATTCTGAGCTGAAAATACTTAAAAGGAATGTTAAATCAGTATACAGTACTACCAGGCAAATAGGGGAAATAAAACAAGTAAAAGCTTTATGCACTTCTCTAAAACAAATGTAAGATTGGAGGAAATAATACCTTCTGGAACTTGTGTGTTTATCATTTGCTTTTTCCAACACTGTATGTAACTGATAAAAAACTGATGTGGGAAATAGTGACTGTTTAAAATAAATAAATAATAATAACAAAAAAACAAAGGTTAACTTGTAACTAGGCTTTTCCCCATTTCCCCATTCTACTTTTTTTTTTTTTTTTTTCCTTTTTAATATACCAATAAAATGACATGTTTTCCTTGTGAAATACATGAAAGGCTGTTATGATTGGGCTGCTCTGACAGCCAGGAGGGCTGGCCATGCCTTGGCTCTGTTCTGCGCTGCTGCGGCCTCAACTCAAGTACTACATGCAGTTTTGGGCACAACAGTATAAAAAGGACATAATGTTACTAGAAAGTGTTCATACAAGGTCGGCAAAGATGGTGAACGATCTAGAGGGTAAAACATGGAGGGAAGGACTGAGGTAACGTGGTTTGTTTAGCCCAGAGCAGAGCAGACTGAGAAGAGGCATCATGGTGGCCTGCAGCTCCCTCAGTGGAGGGGCAGGTGCTGAGCTCTGCTCTCTGGGGACAGCGACAGGACCCGAGGGAACGGCATGGAGCTGAGACAGGGGAAGGTCAGGGTGTTAGGGAAAGGTTCTGCACCCGGAGGGTGGTCAGGCACTGGGACAGGCTCCCCAGAGTAGTGGTCACAGCACCAAGCCTGCTGGAGTTCAGGAAGTGTTTGGACAACTCTCTCAGACCCATGTTATGATTTTGATGTGGTCCTGTGTGGAGCCAGGAGTTGGACTCGATGATTCTTGTGGATCCCTTCCAACTCAGGATCTTCTGTGATTCTATAAGCAGAATCCTGTCATGGCTGGTTGAACAGTTAACGGTCACTCTAAGTTCAAGTAGGGAATGTTACTAGTATACATGCACGAGACTTGCAGATGCCAGGATGCTCTTGTAGTGCTAATACATTTTTTCCCCTTAGAACATGACAAATGAGATAACGAATCGAAAACAATATAAAATGAATTCCCAACTGCTAGTTTTTAAAGATGTTTATTTTGCTACTGCTAGTGCTAATAGTTCAATGCCCCAAAAGTCTTGCAGGAAAAGAAAATGAGTTTCTGTCCCAGGAGAGTTGCAAGAGTATTAGAATGGACTCACAGTTAAAATATTTGGAGTAAAGGAGGACAGTGAATTATGCAATGGGGAGTATATGTGCTATTGTTTATTTTAAATATGTGGAGTTAACCTATGAAAGGTGGATGACTGAAGACATGGAGAAGATGAGCAATTTCTCCAGTGTTATGCAGGAAATCTTTATAAGGGGGTTGAACATGGATGCATACATATATTTTGTATTTCTTTAGCAAAGACAAACATGATGTAACATCTAAAACTTTTTATTTTAGGAAGCACTTCAAAACAATTTTGTAAAGCACTTTGTAGAAAGTAACCTGGATATTGACATGGAAAAACTCTTTCAAAAAATGCAAGTATATGGTACGTGAAAGTGCATGTACTGATTACCTTTATTAAATTTTAACTTAAAATTAGAACTATGCTGTTAGTTTTCAATATTTTACCTAATTAGATGAAACAAAAATACCAGATTTTATCTTCTATTATTGAGTTAGTCTCCTGTATTTCTAAATGTCTTTGTGTGTGAGTGGATAATTTTCAATGGTTAATATTGAAACACTGGAAAAATCTGGTAATGAATTAGAAGTAACAAACTGTCATGGCAGACTTAAAAACACAAGAGCTATATTTAAAGGGAGGGAGGGAAGAAGTAATCCTGGTAGCTACAGTTCTCTTATGTAGCAGTAAATTTTTTAGTAATTTTGAGGGAAATCTATATGCTTTAAATAGAAATAAATGGAAAATCAGATTGGGTACATTGTATGTTTAATCAATACAAGCAAAATCTGTCTTTATCTCTTATTTTAGTGAGAGATAGTTCCCTGTCATCTCCCAGAGCCCCAGCAAAGAATGAGATATGGTTTCTACAAGAGGGCTACAAGGGCAGGCTTAGGTCAGCAGAGAATAACTAGGGTCAAACTCAGCCCTGGGATGTCCAAGCAGGACCATGGGGATGGTGGCCATGCCAAGATGTCACCCTGTGGGTGGAGATATGGGCGCAGATTAGCACGTCCATAGTCAGGGCACTATGAGGCTGACCAGCAGTGTCCCCATGGTCACCACCACACTTGGCTCTACCATTTCAGCTCTGGAGCTGAGCTTCTGGCACCCAGACTTCCAAGTTACTTAAATTTAAGGCTTTACAGCAATATGGATTGCTAATTCTGCTCTACAGTTAAAGAATTAAGTCTGAATCTGAAAAACAAAACTAAGAAAATATTATGTACCTGAAGTGCAATTTTTATGGGATTTTGGTACCTGTTTCTAAGCAGGAAATCAACAAAAGCCATTTAAGCTCCTGAGAGCTTATAAATGCTGAAATTGGGTACTCAGTCTTTAATTGTACTACTGCACGGAGCTGATGTCATCATGGTTGGTGTGAACTGAAGTTCTTGGCTTTTATTTTGTATGCACAGGTTACAAGATTTAATTGAAACTGATGGCCTTGGTTTGAAGGCTTTGTTTTTGGAGGCTAGTATTAGCTGCATGCACTTTCACTTTAAAAACAAACAAACAAACAAACAAAAACCATGGCAAGCAGTGTCCCGAATTTAATCCAGAAATTAAGAGCTCTGGCTACAGTATCCTTCTTAGGATGAGCGACTCAAACTTATATCTACCATCTCTCAGGAATATTACCTTAACCCCTGAACATTTGGCTAGTATGGGTCAAGCACAGTTCACCCATCATTGTGAAACAGGACCCAAATACAATTAAAATAAAAACAGAATCATGTAATCAGAAAGATATAGGGCGGGGAAACAGAACAAGTCTCTTAACCTACAAGACCTGCTGAAAATATAACTGTCTCAGTGCATTAGTTGATCAATAGATGTATTTTGTTTATACAGACCTAGCACAGGGAGCTATGTAACAGGTTGTGGGCAAACCATTTCATTAAGAAGAAACCAAGATCTTTTGAGACATCTGGTACATCTTCGCTATTGCAGAGAACTTAATCACAGAAATCCATGCATGTGTTTCTCAAAACATTGTTTTTTAGCAGTTAGGAACATTTGACTGTAATAAATGGTTAATAATCTTGGATCGTGAATGTAGGAAATCATTTAAGTAGAATAGTTTATGAAACTAGAATTTCTTTAATGTAATACAATTGATAAAATTATCATATAAAAAGTGAAAAATCAATACAGGCTATAGATGATGATAGCATTTATGCCTTTGTTAAACTGATCTTGGTCCAGAGTGCCATAGCATTCTTCTGCATTTATACTTTGATTACATTTCTTCTTATAGATTCACTTTACCATTTGGCTTTTTGAAAAATGACTGTGATGTCTTATTTTTACATTTTTTTTTGTATATGCTTTTTTTTTTTTTTTTTTTTCTCCATTTTTAGTCTATAATCATATACAGCTGTTATCGTAAACCTCTGTTTTTATGACTTTTTTTTTAAAAAAAACTTTTGTTAGTCTTATACTGCCTCTATTTTTCTAGTTCTGTGATTATCTCACTTGGATCCAGTTAAACTCTTAAATGTATCCACATATGTTATTAGTTTTATCACTCATGATATGTTTATTTCCATCCAAAGATCTAGTTTTCTAAAATCACCTTATCTGTGTGATTATGTATTTTGTCTTCCAATGAAAACAAATGTTGCCTTGGCTTTACATCCATGCTCACATTAAGGTGTCATCTAATTATGCTCAAATCCAAGGTGTTTGTGTCTTTTTTATTTCACTATGATGCTACATTTTCTTCACCCTGCAACTTTTGTTGGAAAGCTTCATAGGACAATGAGTGGATTGATATTCTATCTGTTCTATTACATGATTTTACTAGGGAAACTCACAAAGTTACCAGTTTCTAAAGCAGGTTATTGTGTCAGTAACCATGTACAAAGTAAATATTGAATTGGGGACAGAAAATATTGTATTTTTCTTTTTAAATGCATCTTCACTTTCTAAACTAGTCTTGTGTGGGTAAGGTAACTCTGTTCCTCTATGCTTGCCTTCCAACCCAGCAATTTTCAATAATCTCTTTGGTGTAACCAATTTTATATAAAACCTGTCCTGCTAGAGCCTGAGCTTCTTGCTGGGAGCAGTTTTATGGACCTCTCAAGAGGCACAAAGGGAGATGGTTGAGTGGCAGGGCCTTCTTTTTGCATCCTTATTCCCTGAGTCTCCCAATTGTCCTTCTACAGTGACTTCTAGATGTGCAGTGTTTTTCACTACAAAGGAATCTCCCTTATGGGCTGTGTGTGACCTAGGATGTAGTGGCTAAGATAACAACAACAACAAAAAAAAATCCAGGCAGCTTTCCTGCCTGTTTTTTTCCTCTTCTGCCCTCAGTGTCATGAAATAGTTTTATGCATACACAGAAAGCTAAAAGCAAAAAAATAGCTCTAAAATAATCACTGAAACCTATGCCACCACCGCAATCATCTGGTAAATAGAATTTTTTCCTAATTTCTGATCTAAATTCACTCTTTTCTGGTTTATTGCTATTTTTCTTCTTGCAACCTTTCCCTTAAATAGCACTTCTATTTGTCAGTTTCATAGAAAACAACTATAGTTCCTCTGAATTACTTAATGGTAGGTTAAACAACCTAAGTGGGAGAACGAATTACGAAGGTAAGAATAAAAACAGCTTCACCAAATTTTTATTGAGTTGCTAAATTTATAAATGAGAAATATGAAAGATAAACAACATCTTAATTCTAAACCTTTCCTGTGGATTGTATCTCTTTTTATATACATGTTAGACTACAGTTCGTCCAGATTGTGAAGTACAATATTTTATTTCCAGAAACATTTTAAGTGTGCTGTACTCCAAAGAAGTCACAAACTAGACACACTAGTTCTTATGTTAAAATATTCAATAGTATAATTCATGAGAGAATTTATTATTACTTTTAAGTTAAATATATCAAATTAAGGTTTTATAAAGATCAGATGGTGAAAAGGTCTCATGTTTTTTTTTGTTTATATATAGGCTACATATATATATATATATAAATATAGACACATACATATAAAAATAAAAGCTTAACCCTATTACCTGGGGTTAATGCTAGAAATATTCTGTTCTCTTTAATGTGATGAAACAGGTAGCAACGTATTTATTTATTTTTTTGTTGTACTCCTGAAGCATTGTAATAAATAAGACACACATGGTATGTCTGAGGCTGTTTTTTCTCTCAGCCCATGAATTCACCCTGTCATTGCTTGCTTGTCTTCTGAATTCTAAAGTACCCGTTTCTCAGTTTCTACTCCTTTTAATCTTTATACTTTCTCACTGGTAATTGTGTCTCTTCCCCAGGCTAATTCATACATCTTTTTCCACTTATCTGCCTTCCTGTTGTAATATTTCCCGTGCTGCTGTTAAATAACATTGATGATCCAGGGTTTGTCTGTCACCACTGTTAGCAAATGAGGTCATCACCCATCCTTTTTAAGGCCTATATGTTCAAGTGAGTCTAAGAAGGAAGCTTGTGTTGGATGCTTTATAATGTATTATTACTTGAGAAATTCAGATGTTTCCATTAAATCCAGATGAATTTACACTGTTTCTAGCTCATGCTGTCCCTATGATTATTCTCTCAAACTTACGGATATAGCACAGTTCTCTAACAATGGATGGAGGTCTGGATTCCTCCAAAGGTTCAGTGCTGGTGAAACACGGTATTGGTTAAGGTATACATTCACCCTGGATCTGTAAATACAATCAAAGTCAAATGTGAGGTTCTAGTTTTATTCTGATGTTTTTTTTAAATGTAGGGCTTGAATCAAGATGCTTATACGCTATATGATGAACTTCTTAAAATATTTGTAGTGTCAAGAAGATAAGAGCTAGCCAATACATTACTAGATTAAAAAGACTGTCTGTAGTACAGGAACTCTTTTTTTTTTTTTTTTTTTTTTTTTTTTTATTTGTGGGAGTAGTTACAGAAAGCTGAAGAAATGTTAAAAGTCCTTTTTCTAGAACTTGTTATATTTTTGTTGTTTTGAAATTGAAGGGAAGTGTAGATAAAGACTTGTAAAAGCTGCTGAAACATGAACTACACTTTCACAAGTTCACAATTATTCACAATATGTTTTATTTTTAACCCTTTCTCCCCCCCCTCCCCCCCCCTTTTTTTTTTTAACACAAAGGATATTTTCTCCTACAGGTTGTGCAAGTGAGAACATACCTTTCTGTTCTGCTTCATTCATTAAAACTAAGGCAGTCCAATTTGTTTCCTCCTCTTAGAAATTATGATGGACAAGATGCTTAACAGCTCAGCAAGTAAACAGATTGATCTGTTGTCACATCTCATAGTAAATATTTCTTCCTGTGTGTTACTGGATCGTTTCCAGCCTTTTGAGTCTGTTGATAAATTGGAGGAGAAAGCTCGTGAACTCATGCAGCAAAATAACTTTTTGGCTAGTAAGTATCTTATTTAAAATGTGTAATTACAGAAAACATCAGACTTTAGTTGTTGTCTGTTGATAAGAGGTTAAACTTGCACAATTCCAAAGTATGTATTGAAACATACATAATACAGGCAAAATACAGCACATCTAACTTAGAGATATTCCCCAACATCTGATTTCTATAATATATGCAGTAAAGACTAAGGACATTTTAATTGTGGAAATGTCAAATGAATCCTCGGAGTCTGTTGTTTCTCATGAAATGTTGAAAAGCAGAGTCATAAGAGCTTAAAATGGAATAAAAATATACACTACTGGGGAAACTCAATTACTTAGGACAAGATCACCTGTTTTTTCTCATTTTGAATTTTAATTTTAATATTCTTGGCTTTGCAAAAGGGAGGGAAAGAAGTAAAAAATAAAAGTAAATTATACGTTCTTAAACCAACAACTTAGAAAAATTGTTTATTCTGAGTAAATTAGTTCTTAGGTAACTGAGGTTATTTCTTTTCCTCATTGGAATTAAACTGTCTATCCTTTGCATTGCATTCTTATTGTTGTGAATCAATTAATTGTACAGAAGGGTTTAGAAGACAGGAATGTTTTTCTTGCTACACATTTTCTCTCCTCGCATAAGCAGCTTTGAGTTGCATATAGTCTTTCTAAAAAAGAGGGAAGAATGTTTCAGAAAACTAAATGCTTGCATAAATGGGTAAATTAATTTGAAAAAAAGTCTTTACAGCAGAGTAAATTATTCTATGATGTCTTTCTGAGAGCCCAGTGGTCAGAGAGATCATTTTCCTTTCCTAAGGAAAAAAGATCAGTTTCTCACATTCCTAAAAAAAAAGCCTAGAATGTCTTGGTCATTCTGAAAGAAAATACAACCAACTTACTGTATTTGACTCTCTCCAGCTACATTTGAATCTCTCCAGCTACAGATACAGCTTTCACTCACGCTTTTTACTGAGCTAGAGAAGATAATCATGCAAATTCTGCTATGTTAAAGCAGAATTTATGTTATTGTCTCAGAAATTAAGAAATCAAAGCTAATTTTAGTGGGTTGGTATTGTTTTCTTTGTCACCCACTTCCAGGGTTTGTAATCCTTTGGTGGACGAATTTTGTTGTAGTGCTTTTACATGTGGAATTGGGATCAGTCTCCCAAAAATCTGTATATAAAACAGGGTTAAATCTGTATATAAGGATGATAAGCTACAACTCAAAAAGACAAATCTCAGAAGGAATTTTCTCAGGTAAAAAGGATTGTTGCAAACTCATATATTTTGTGAATAAATAAGAATTATGTAACATTGGTGTCTATGAAACCTACCATTCTTGAGTGGGGGGCGGGAAATTTTAAAAGACCTGCTCTAACAGGTGAGTGTATCCTACTGTCATGTGATAATTGTCCAGGAGTTAGCGATGTAAATAACATGTCATATAGGCTTGAGCATGAAATGTTTTTTCTTCTTGTGTCAGGTATCATCTTCAATGCACCAAAGAACAAGACGCCAGATTTTAGAAATCTCCTTCCGTTGCACATTTCATATACAATTAGAACCAGTGTTCTCTACAGCATGAGAACGGATTTGATTAAGAACCCAGTGTGGAAATCTCACCCCCAGAAGCTGCCAGCTGATGGGTTTAAATATAACCATATCTTTATTCCTATTCAAGACATGATTGAAAGGGCAATCATTTCAGTTCAGACAGGGTCAGATATCTCAGAGCCAGCAATTCAGGTGCAAGCCATGCCTTACCCTTGTCATACCAGTGACCTGTAAGTAAATTTTCTACTTCTTAATTCAATTATAGAATTCTTATTGGGTTAACGCTTAGAGGACTTAGGAAGCTACCAGGTCTTAGTAATGGATAAGTGCATTTTCTAACGTAGAACTGAATGAATGTGTTTGATACCAAAACAACAAATGTTAAGAGAAGAGGTGACAAAATGTTATGCAACTTCAGTCTGCCAAATGACCCCTTACAGGCTGTTTACAGCTATACTTTGGTCAGAGTAGTCTGCTGGACAAAGACTGTGAATACGTTATGCAACTAATACAATGTGCAAAGAAACTATTCTATTATCAATCGTCCTATGTGAAAACATAGAATTTGTCCCCAGTATGTGATGAAATATGCTGCAAATTTGAACAAAAGAAAAAGTGTAGGATTGTTTTTTTGTAAAATCGTCATAACATCCTGAGTATTAGAATGTAAAATTAGTTAATGGTGAGAAAATGTACCAATGGAGCAAAAGTTGAGTGTTTCATGCTATTGCTTATTATGCATAAATCTGAATTCTGTTTGACTATGAATGAAGCCTCATCACCCGGAAGACAGATTACATCAGCTCTATTGCTGACACATGGAAATAAAATTTATAGTACTAATGCACATATGTAGCTTGTTGCATGAAAAATATGTGAATCACCTGACCTGAATAAAAATAAATCTTATCGCTCATGACAGATCTTATTTTATGTATACTTTGAGAATAGTCACGGTATTAAGCTATTAGCAAACTGCTAAAAAAAGTCTTTTATGTATGGGAGCTAACAATACTGCATATATATTCTTCCATAGATTCTTGAACAATATAGGTTTTTTTTTCCCTCTTATGATGATGTTAACATGGATGGTTTCTGTTGCTGTCATGGTTCGCAAGCTGGTTTATGAAAGAGAAATTCATCTTGAAGAGGTAAGAGAGAGCTGAGTCTCTGAAAATAAAATGTATTTATTAGTGTACCAAAATACTTTAACATTTAGGTACTTTTGTGTACTCATAAATGCAGCTGTTTTTTTCTTTTTTTCTTTGTTTTCCTCTTGGCAGTAAGTTCAGATTCTAACTGGCAACTCAGATTCAAAACGCTGCTGCTTTGAGTTTGAGCATTGGCCATCCTAGTGTGCAAATATTTTCCAAGAGACAAAAAGCAACAAGCAAAAAAAATTTCATAAAATTTGAATCAGGAAACTTATTTAAAATGAGGCTTTGTGTTTAGAATGTTTTTTTATTTTGGACTTTTTTTTTCATGTTTTGCTGTATGTGGACTAATATTATAAACCTTCATAAGCCAAATTAAAAATTTCCCATGTACTATGTAGCTTTCAAGAATTTAAGGGAGGATGACAGGATGATAGAAAAAGTGAGAC
This sequence comes from Aythya ferina, assembly GCF_964211825.1. Taxonomy (NCBI): domain Eukaryota; kingdom Metazoa; phylum Chordata; class Aves; order Anseriformes; family Anatidae; genus Aythya; species Aythya ferina. Next base: position 87,343,169 of record NC_140297.1, read on the forward strand.
AGAACTATTTCAGCTATATCAACAACTAGTCTTAGCAGGTGCTAAGCATATAGAAAGACTGTCTCATGTTATTTCTTAATACACACAAGTCTGAGTTCTGTTTGATAATGAATGGAACCTTGTAAATATTTTTTTTTCTTTCTTTTTCTTTCCCCCCCCCCCCTTTTTTTTGGGGGGGGTGGGGGTGGGGTGGGGTGGGGGATAAGAGGGTGGGGGTGGGGAATTTATACGGGTCTATATTTCCTATACAGGAAATATTGTGTCCTAACTTTAAGTCTGACTGCTGTATTGTCTTACAGTATATGAAGACAATGGGAGTACATCCAGCCATTCATTTCTTTGCCTGGTTTCTGGAGAATTTAATTGTGCTCACAATAAGCAGCAGTGCCCTGGCCATCATATTGAAAGCAAGCGGTATCTTTGCTTATAGCAATGGCTTCCTAATTTTCCTTTTCCTCCTGGATTTTGGAGTGACAGTTATTATGTTAAGCTATTTTTTGGGAGCATTTTTTAGCAGTGCCAATACAGCAGCTCTGTGTGCCAGCCTTGTGTATATGATCAGTTTTTTACCTTACATAGTTTTGTTGGTCTTGCAGAATCAGCTGAGTTTCATCAAGCAAATTATAATGGTAAATATTTATTTTCTTTTTCTAATTTTTATTCTCCAACCATACATGGATTTCCATAGTTTTGATACTTTAGACTATTATTTATTTATTTATTTACTTTTGCTTTTGTGTTTCACTGGAAATAAGTCATTCTTTACTAGGTATTGAACTGACCAAAAGTTTTGAACATAGAAAGAAATCAAATATAAATTTTCAGGGAAATTTTGTATAAACCTACCAAAAAAACAAAACAAAATAAGGAAGTTTTATCCCTCATGCTCATAATGTCTCTTAATATTTTGGCTTCAAAATATAATGTTATTGTTCTCTGATAGCATACTGGTCATTTAAGTCATTAACTGTTTGGCGAAAAACTTGTGATATTATTGTAGATGTATCCAATTATTCAGTAAATAGCATGTCAGGATATTTTGAATTGGAGCGATATTCTAGAAGTTATCTAGCTTTAGTTCTTCAATACCAGTATATAAGCAGGGTATATTACCCTGAATAATCTGTGGTGAAAATGTACTTCATCTGGCCTCTTAGTAGCTCTTGTATTATGTGTGCAGATCTCTGCCAAAAAAAGGACTAGCTTTGTTAAATTGTTTTCTTAGATGGATATGCTGTAACCCTCCATATAACTAAACTAGAAATGAAAGTCTTTTCCTTTGTCCAACAGCTGTTTAGCCCTTAGCCTGAGACAGAGTACTAAGGAAGTTCGGTTATGGTAGGCTGTTAGTATTACAGAAATTGTTCCCTAACTCATGATAATTACCTAGCAGCTGCCTAGTTCTGTCCCAGGAGTGATTATGTTAGGTGCTAGTGAACCGCTGCTCTTGCCATTCCCTTAGCTGGCTGGTGGATGTGGTGTCATGCCCTGGATTATGGTGCAGCTTGGGAAGACACCACATGCAGAGCTGTCAAAGTGATGTGTGAGCATGGCACAGCAGAACCCATTTAGAAGGGAGAGCGAAGAACTGCCAGAGCAGAATTGGTGAGCCTGTGGTTGTTGTGTAGAAAACGAAGAAAGAGGTAGATGCCCAGCCTATCCCCGAACAGCCGGTATCCCTCCTATCCCCCAGCCAGCTACCCCACATTAATTATCAAGCATGGTGCGGAATACCCCTTTGGCCAGTTGGGGTCAGCTGTCCTGCTTCTGTCCCCTCCTAGCTCCTGCTGCACCCCCGGCCTCCTCACTGGCAGGGCAGTGTGAGAAGCTGAAAAGTCCTTGACTCAGTGTAAGCACTGCTCTGCAACAATTAAAACAAGTAGGAGACATTTCTTCTCAGAAAGAGCAGTCAGGCATTGGAATGGGTTGCCCAGAGAAGTGGTGGCATCACTGTCCCTGGGGGTATTCAAGGAAAGGTTGGACCTGGTGCGCAGGGACATGGTTTAGTGGGTGACATTGGCAGCAGAGTGTTGGTTTGACCAGATGACCTTGAAGGTCTTTTCCAACCTTAATGATTCTATGTTACTCTGATGAGAGGCTAGAGCCTGAGTTAGAAAACGTCATGTGGAATGTGTGGAACAAGGTAGATAAGGCTGCAGTTTGCGAGGTCCTGCATTTTTGCCACCTAACCTTACCCATAAAAGTGGCCTAGAAGAAAGCTGGAGAGGGACTCTCTCAGGGAGCATAGCCATGGAACCAGAAATAACAGCTTTGAACAAATAGAGGGGAAATTTAGATTAGATGTGATGTGAGGAAGAAATTCATCACTCGGAGCACAAAGCACACATGGGAATTAGGGCTGAAGATGCACCTTGATTCTGTTCCTTTTCGTAAAGAATAGAATGAAATTACCTAAAAAACAGTGTTAACAAATAAACCCAGGGCACAGAATGGGAGGTGCAGGGCAGTCCCTGTGGCCGAGGGGCAACCTTTCTCTCTAGCAAGCCAAAAGGCCCAGGGGAGTCAGCCCCAGAAAAGGGGCCTTCAGGCCCCCCCAACCCTCCTCCTTGTCCACGTGAAGGCATCTTCCAGGCCACTTCTAACACAGCCACCTTTGGCCACGCATGGGCCACTCCATCACAGAGGCTCACTGAAGTCCCAGTGGCTACCACTGCCCCCGCCTTTGCTGTGGGCCCTATAAAACAGGGCCCCTGCAGCTAGTCCACCATTCGCTGAGCATCTAGGCCCTCTGACTGCCAGCGTGTGCAGCAGGAAGAAGACTAGAAGAGCAAGGCAAGCAGCAGGTCTCCTTGGTGTGCAAGGAGAGTGATGCAGTCCAGTGAAGCACCTGACCAGCAGGAGAGGTGTCATGGGTGGAGGGATAGTGCCAGTGGCACAAGAGACACCAGTGCCCAAGGGACCTCTGGCACCCAGCCCACAGACAGATATAAGTGGTACCCTTGGCATCGTAATGATGCGAGTAACAGGCCAGCCCCTCCAACACCCAGTGACAGGGGGCCTGGGTCTTACCATAGGAGAAAAGGTGATACAGGGCAAAGTCAGGAACATCAGGCAGAGAGCCACAAGGAGCAGAGGTGTGGCCATAGCCTGGAGCACAGTGCGGGACCCAATAATGGCCATAAACCAGACAGCAGGATCAGACCCATGCATGAAAATCAATGAATCGTACTCCACAGCAGGCAATTGGATTAATTAGTCAACTAATAGCTTCTGCTTCTGTAGTTAGGGATCACAGAATCACCTAGGTTGGAAGAGACCTCCAAGATCACCTAGCCCAACCTCTGACCTAACACTAACCAGTCCTCCACTAGACCATATCACTAAGCTCTACATCTAAACGTGTTTAGATGTAAGCAAAATGTAAGACTGCAGAATTCAGGCATAAAAAGGCAGGAGAATATTTTGTTGTTATGGTTATTTTCTTGTTCTCTCCCCCCTTTGGGCCACTGGGAAAGAAACGTAGACAGCAGATAATATGCATAGTTTAAAATCACTGTTATTGCAAAATAACTCTTCAGATATCCTGAACTCATTGAAAATCATGCAGCAGCATGTGCAAAAGGGGATAAAATTTGAAGAGAGGGATGAGGCCATCAGTTGAGATGGTGAAAACTTAAGGATATAAGAGGCAGGGTCTTGGTTAACTTGGTAAGTGGAATTAGCATCAACTTTTTAATCTGTGCCAATAATTATTTTTTCTAAGTAGCAGACTATGTCATACTTCTTACTTCTTTCTTCAGACAGCTGGCAGGATGTGTGTCTTTTCTATTAAATATTGCAGAAGTCTTATTTAATTGCATTATTTTAAAATGAGAGATGAAATGAACTATTTCAGCTCACTTTCAAACTGCAGAACTTTATCATTGAATAATGGTTATTAATTTTAGTAATGGTTTGCATCTCTCCATCAGCCTTCATGAGCTTGCCAGTGTTTTTCTATTGACTGTCAGTCATAATTCCGTGTTATCCATTGCGGAACTTGGTCATTTTATATTTTGTACTTTTCTGATACAGCATGGTTAATTTATTTTGCTTCTTTGAAGTTAAATATTATTTCCCTGAACAAGAATTATATATTTACATATAGTACCAAGTGTATGGATTCCTTCCACCTCTATCTCTTGTTGAGTTCTTGTCTTACAAACATGAGTAGGACCACTGCTCTTACGATAAAAGTATATTACTTTACATGCTGTTGCAGTGTTACACATTATATGTTTTGTGTAAGTGGCAGATTTAGGATGGTCTAAAACTTGTGAAATGTTGATTAATCCTTTCCAATTTTCATAATAAGGTCAGCAGAACTCTTTAAGGTGGAGCAAATACCACTGCGATATATGGGGGAGTAATGTTAAAACATAAAAGGAAATAATGACTATTAGCCTATTTGAAACAGTGGTCTATTTATTTATTGCTTGCTTTTAATATCACGAGTTTCATGGAGGTTGTTAATGATGTATTTTATTTGACGTCCACATTCTATTTCTCTTTTGGTATTGTAGTGTCTTCTGTCTACAACTGCCTTTGGGCAAGGAGTATTTTTCATTACATTTTTTGAGGGTCAAGAAATAGGTAAGCTCTGCAATTAGAATAAAATAATTATTATTCTTTAAAAAATACAGTTGGAAATGTTTTTCACTTTATTCTGGAAAAAAAAACAACACTCTAATAATGAGTGAACAGGATAGATCATAAGAGAGGAGAACAATGCTCTCAAAAAACAAGTTAAGCTTGTACCACTTTCCAGAAGTAAATTAGTGGGCTTAGAACCACAATACAAATGGTTGGGAATCCTTCCTGATGTCAGTGATGGCTCTAAAGCTCATTCTGTGAAGGATATACACAGAGTGTTTTATACAGAGGTGTGTGTGGATTCACACATGCACTAGTGTATAATACAGGGGAGGTTATAAGAACAATATTGTACAGAACAAGAGCCTTGTAAGTTACTCTCAACATAATGCTAACAAATATTTAACTATTTTACACTGGAAAGTAGGGAAAAAAAGTAGTCTTTGCTTTGTTAAATATCTCGTATGTTTCTACTCTTTGTACTGAGCCTGAGTAACAGTGCACCTCTCTCTGTGAGCCTGGAGATAGCTGGTGAAATTTCCACTGAGAGCTACTGTGCAAGTGCAGAAATGTATGAGAACACTGTGTTGTGTTTAAGCATTAGGAAGAAAAATTATTTGGAAACTTGCTAGGTGCACACTGAACCGTAAGCCCTGTTCTGCCCCTGTTGATGCTAAAGTTACAGAAGAGTAATAAATAAATGTTGGGGACCTTGATAAATATCTACATTTACTTTATGTATCTAAATATAGAAAAGGATGTAGTCCCTTTATTTTGTCGCTACTAAGGCAAGATCGATATTAATGACAGTGTATTTTTCAAACCATGAACTACTGGACAAATATTGTAATGATACAAAAGTTGATGAGTAGAAGAGGCAGTTGCAGAAAGTACTAAAATTTCACGCCAGACATTTCCATCAAAATAACTCCTCCTTACTGAATAAAGGGCAAAATGTGCTTTGTGAAAAACTGCTCTTCTTGACAATCGCAGAAAAAGAATTGCAGAATCAATATCATGACCCAATGTACTGCAAACAAAGTAGCATTTTCCCCTTTTCAGAAGAAAAATGTAATGCTTTTTGTAAATGTACAGTTTGGTTGCTTTTTACTTTTCCTTTTACAAATATGGTAACTTTCAGTAGTACTAGTTTTCTCCACTGTCTTTCTTCCTTTCATGCCTTTTGCACTTTTAAAAAGCATACTCAGTATGTTTGTAGTTCCAGTTTGTGTCTGAACACAGTCAGTGCTCAGAAATACTTGCTTCTTAGAATTCACAGTTTTCAGGTTTAGCATTATAGAAATCTTACTTTAACCCGTTTCTTTGTAATATCAGCAGTATGTCCTAAAGCCCGATTTATTGAAGAGGTCAGTGCTTCATTTTGTCATAGTCATAATTCTTTTTCTATTGCCAAATTAAGGGCCATCTAAAACTTCATAAATAACCTTTTCTACATCAACTTCTCTGCATTTTCTCAGCAGCAGTGTCACCTGCTGTTCTAAACAGAGACTTGAGAGGCATAGTAATTCATTTCTATTCATTAGGATTACTGTTATTACCTACACTCTTTCTTTTTCTGTCAGTGCTTAAATACACAGAAGAGTTGGTTGGTGGTGAGTTTGTGATCTTTAATGCTGTACTGATTTAGTTTTGACCTTTTAAAATTATTATTATTACTACTCCTACTACCAGGAATTCAGTGGAATAATGTGTACCAGCCAATGGCAAAAGGAGGATACATGACCTTTGGAATGACCTGCTGGATGATGTTATTTGACTCCATTTTATATTCTATAGGTGGCTGGTATTTCAGCAATATTGTTCCTGGTAAGATCAGAGATTTCATATTATATGTTTTTGAAGCATTCATAGAGGAGTTATTGAATGCAATGAATAGATTTGACTTTCCTCATTGTATGCAAGTAAAACAAAACATCTTTGATTTGAGGTTTTGATGTGCCAAAACTCTTTGATTGCATTTAGGAACTGGGTCTTCCTATTCAATAAGTATTGAATAGTGCTAAAAAATGGACTAGAATTTGTAGGCAGACATGAAGTCTGTTTTGTTTATAAGGATGACAAATATTTGAAGGACTTTGTTGGTACTTCGCAAAAACACTGCTCAGTCTAGGAGAAAAAAATTGTGTGAAAATGGTGAATCTGCTGTCACTACTTTGGATTAAACCCAAGAACAACAAAACATTTTCAGTTCACTATGACTTTGAAATGCTTGATAACAGTATCTTCAGTAGTCTGGACTGAGAACTGTAGTCAGTCAATACATAAAAAGAAGTAATTAACTTCCAAGTATATTTGCAGAAAGTAGTGGGATATTTTTTTCAATATGCAAGTTTCATAAATACTGAGTTGGTTGAGGCATTTTGAATCATACCCTAATGCCCTATTAACTGCTTGAAATTTCTTTCCTCTGATTTTATGTCATCTTTTCTCCTAGCTACTTTGTATTTGTTTGCCTCAGCAGGCTGTTTGGTTCCTTTTCTTTTCTCTTTCTAGTATGCAAGATTATATCGTCTATCTCTACATATTACTAATTCATTGCTTCTAATACACTGCAAACCTGGTTTGGAGATAGGGTAAAGCACAGTATCACTGAGGCTTCATGGTTTTATGGCAAGATCTGGTGTTATAGCGAAGTGATTTTTTCCATTTTAGTAAGGTTTGTGAAGTTCAGCTGAGTCTGAGCTAGTTAAATGCCCTAACCAGCTTTTTAAAAGTAATGCTAGGATATTAGTGGCCCACGTACAAATATAAAAAGACTATGACTTCTGCAACTGTTTCTTTTGTGCTCTTTCATCTAGGAAAATTTGGATTAAGGAACTATTGGTACTTTCCTTTTACTGTTTCCTACTGGAAGAACCTGTGTGGTGCAGAGAGGATGAGAAGACATTATCTGAATTCGAATATGTTTTTCTTCAATGAAAACTTCAAAGAAAAGGGTTTGTAATCATAACAGAATTTTAATATATATATACATATATATATATTTTTTTTCTAAATAGTGTTAATTTTGATCAACATGATTCTATCATTGGTGGGTCCTATATTATATGTTTTTAGATCTTGTTTCTTTCTCTTTTCCATTGCTTAGTGTATACTATCAACAATATATACTAACTTTTAATTGTGCTGTCACTTGTAATGCTTGAATGGTTCAACTAAAACTATTGTCTATGAAGAGTTATGAAAACTCTTCAAGAATATGTAAAATAAGTAACTCTTGAGTTCATCCTGTACCTGTATTGTTACTTTGCCTTGTTAGGCTCTCCTGTAGTTCTTTACACCTTTTCATACTGTTACTGGATCTGAAAAGCCTTGTGCTTTATAATTTTTTTTTTCCTTTTTTTTTGTGGCAGCTCAATTTTCTTCCTCCTCTTCTGGTCTTTCTATCTGCTTCTTTACATGGATGATATAATTTTGTTCCATTTCCTTTCTATTTCTTATTTTCCTCTTCTGTTATCACTGCTTTTTCTGTCTCCATTTCTTAGCCTTCTGTTTAAAAAGTGACTATTACAGTAACAACATTTTTATCTGCGTTTATCTGCCTGTTATGTTCACTGCTCTACTATGTCTCTATTTAGTTGTTTAAAATTAAGTATTTAATTTAATTTAATTACAACCTCCACTCCCCCTACCCCCCCGGGGTCTCCTTAAGGACTTTCTCACTTTTCATTTACAGTTTGTGAGTGAAGGAGTAAGTCACCCTCTTCTACATGTATACCCTCTTGGGGCTTTAGAACAACATGATGAGTCACTGTGGGCTGTATTTTAGAAGTTACTGTAGCTTGTAAAAGATCCAGTTTTCTGTAGCATAGGTGAAGAAACTGAATGACTCAGCAGTTTTATGTGTTGATGCCTCTCAGAGTAGTGCTAATTTCATAAAGTCTTGAGGTTCTTTCAAACATTTTTGGATAAACTATCCATATAAATTGTGCCAGAGTATCTACAATTTGGAACAATTCAATTTTATTGAGAAGATAGTCTTTGATCCTTACTTAAAATGAAGACTTAGAGTGTTTCCCATTGTGTACTCCACACCCACTGTAGAAACAGGGAAAAACTCCTCTGTCTGAGAAGTTACTAGCATGGTTTTTGGCTCAAGCCACCAAAGTGTCATACAACTTTGTGGATATGTTATTCTCACTTCTCCACTTACTGATACACATCACTTGCTTGTAACCTAAATTGCCTGTATGCAGACTCCAACACTGCCATGCATGCAAAGGAATGTTCCCCATTTCATGAGGATTGAGATTTATTGTACTGGTAATGGGATAAATGGATTCAAGGACAAATAGCTTCAAACAGCAAAGTGACTTGCTCCTGTGCAAGCCCCCTGCATATGATTCAAAGAGCACAGCTAAGAGACAGTTCAGTAGGAGTGGAAATGACTTTGAAAATCAGAGATGAGATATCTTACAAACTGGAAATACAGTCAGAGATGGGCTGACAGAGACCTCAATGCTGGAACTGCTTCTCTCAGGATAAGTCATCTACTGTTTGCAAATAATTTGGAGCTCTCCATCTGAAGCTTGCTTGAGATGCATTGTCTGAGGCTGGCTCTGTACTTATCTGTTGAGTTCCAAGATGTGATCAAAAATGTAGGAAGCAATGGAAAGGGCAAGAATGATGTGTTTTGATCGGTTTAATATCCTGACTGAAAGAGAAGCTAACTGGAAGTGAGTTTCATGAGTAGAAGAACATGAGAAATGTCACAGTAGGTGGTAATGCCTTACACTTCTGGCAAAAGTTCTCTCTAAACCTAGAAATGGTTGTGGAATGAGTAAAAACGTTTTTAATTCACAGACTAAACCAATCCTTGAATTCATAATCTCTGTTTAGATATATATATATGTGTGTTATATATAATTCTCCCCTCTCGTAATTGTCATCCATATTAAGTTAATTTTTTTTGGAGTAACATTCCACTTTTACTTAACTGTATTAAAAAAAAAAAATCTCACTGCCAGATTCAATTGTAGTGAGTCAGTAAAATATTACATGTTAATCATGTGTGCAGGGGGATGGTGACTGACTATGCTTATGTTTGGAAAGCAGAGATACCTGTGCCAACCTTTCTCCTGACATAAGAAGACATCTTGATCTGGGTCACGTGGTCAGTTTGCTGAGCCTGGTTACTTCATGGGTAGAAAAATGCTGGGTATCAACTTAAATGGAAGACCTTGAATTATGTTTAAACCGGACTGCTGCTCTGAATCATTTCATGAAGAGATCTGCTTTGCTTTATTGACTGAGGGAATTCAGAGGATTGACTAGCTATACCTGTTAATATTATGTTAATGTTATATGAAATGGTTGTCTCTCTCTATATATGTATATAGTAGTTGACACAGTTTTCACATATTTATTGACATAAAACAATGATTTATGCAAGATGGTTATTAGTGTTTTTATTATTATTATTTTATTTTTTCTACTGGAAATACACGTCTTTTTAATGACTCTATAGACATGTGTGGACATGTATACAACTTGGCATAGTTGTGTTAGGTTGCTTTTTAAAACTGCAAATTGGCCAAATTCTTAGAAAATATTAACTGGCACAGTATCTCTGATTTCAGTGGAGTTTATGTGAGTTCAAAGCATCTGAACATCTGTTCCTGTTTCTGGTAAATGGCAGCAGGGTTTAAGTTAACTTGTTATTCCCCTTATATATATGTTTCGATTCAGCGATCTCTTGATCTGCTGCTTTTACTCTTACAGACTCAGTACCTCCAGGCTGGAAAGGCGCTTGCACAGAAGGAGCTACTATTGGTGTTGTGCTGTTGTCTCTCACCAAGGAGCATGTGGATGGCCAGAAGGCTGCTGTTAAAGATCTCAGCCTCACTTTCTATAGAGGTCAAATAACAGCGCTCTTGGGACCTAATGGAGCTGGCAAAACAACAGTTATGTAAGTCTGCCTGTTAATGGTATTATCATCCCCTCTGGCCTATGATATGCTTTCTTACTTCAGAATGCCTCTGAACTCTTTCCTCTTTTGTTGTTGTTGTTGTTGTTGTTGTTTTTGGTTTTGTTTTGTTTTGTTTTTAATAAATATTATCCCAGAGCACATGAAATGTGGAAGCTCTAGCTATATATCTATGACAAAAGCAATGCAATGAATAGCAAATTGGGTCATCTGTGCCACAAATATGATGATGTAGTTGTTCAGAAGCAGCTTCAATAGCAGCTGAGTATGTTTGGCTGTGGGAATGAACACATCTCATGAAAGTGCTCTTTTCTGGCATCCTATGTGCACTCCTATCACATAGTGTGGGAAACTTAAGGGTTTTTGTGCCTTTTTCCTAGGTGTTGCAAGGGGCTTTCTAACAGATGGCCAGAGACTGAAATAAAATAAAAATGGCATTTAAAAATGTCTCTATTAAGAAGTCCATATATTTCTACTTTTATGTTACTTTTGATCAACTTTACTGAAATCAGTGATGCAGGATGGGCCCCACTAGGAATAACTCATCAGCTGGAATGCAAAAGTGGAAAAGGAAATAATGGACTGTTATATCTGGCTGGGAAAAGTGGCTTTTTTTTCTGGAAGTAGAGGAAATTAAGGACTGTTGAGTTGCTGATTTAAAATAACAACAACAACAAACACATCAGCAGTATTCCTATAATTAATGTTCAGTTGCATTGGTGTTGCTGCAATGATGCTAGGACATGCCTTAGGAAATCCAAGTGTAATAGTGTCATTACATCATTTTGCCTTTTTTTTTTTTTTTTTCTCTCCTTATTACAGATCACTGTTGACTGGTCTGTATCCACCTAGCTCTGGCACCATTATTATCAATGGAAAGGACATACGGACTGATCTGGCTACAATCAGGACAGAACTGGGTGTTTGCCCACAGTATGATGTCCTGTTCAACATACTAACAGTGCGAGAACATCTACTGCTTTACGGATCAGTGAAGGCACCTGGCTGGACAAATAAACAGTTGAACCAGCAAGTCAGTGGGTAAGTGTTTTCCTTTTGTGTGTTTAAATCTGTCGAGTAAATCAGTAGTGTCTATTGAAAACCACTTGAGCAAAAGGGCTAAAGCAAAATTGCAAATAGAAGTGACTAGAAACTGCAGGATTGATTTCTGTGAGTTTTTGTCACACTCTGTGTCCTGAAATCATACCTTGAAAACGGATTTCCTAGTTTCTAACCTTTACGTTCATATATTTTTAGTGAAACTGTTGATGTTAGAAACCTGGTACACAGAACCATCAGGTAATCATGTTTTGACTGGAGTGAGGATAGTTACAGCTGTAGTGGTTCCTGCCTCATGCTGTCTGCCTTACCTCCCTCCTGGAGGTACTTGCTGTTGCTGGATAGGCAGATGGAAACTAAACTGTTTTCATCCTGAGTTTTCAGATAAGTCAACACTGACTTTATTTATTATCTTGTATTCTCTCACCCGCAGTAAAGGGAAGATTAGAAGACCTGAAAGGGCAGCTGAAGGCAGTGTTTGTTACAATCTTTTTAACAGATATTTGTCTTTCCTTTCTCAAATTTATTTATTTATTTATTTTTAAGTGAAAGAGTTTAAAAAAAACCAATACAATAGGATAAACAAGACAGAGCTTTGACATGACCTCACAGAATTTGCCACTTGTCAGGCTGAGAATGTTCGGTAGTGTCTTTAGGCTGCTGCTAATTTGCTATAGGACTAGATCTTGTCTTTGCATCATGTATATTAAACTATTAGTAAACTCTACAAGGTGAAATCTTGTTCACCAATAGCAAAATGCATTTTCTGAAATTTAGTAACAAAATGTATACCTTTCTAATACTGTGCCAGTGGAAATGCTTTCTGTTTACCTTCTGAGGCAGGCTAGACTGTGTGGAGGGCTGAGTGCTTCCACATGTCAATGGAGATATCAAGTTGATGGGACTTCCCTGTAATGTCCAACTAGGCTTTCGTAGTCTCATTTGAAGCAAAGCGGCCTTCCTTTTTAGTAGCTGTTATAAAAACCTGTTGCTTGAAAATTTTGATATGAAAAATCTCTGGCATGGGACACTACAGTCTCTCTAAAAACAACTCCCTAGAACAACAAGGGAAAATGAAACAGAGTCTGGTTACAATTTATGCAAAGTAATATTCTGTATTTTATTGTACTTAGACTGCTCAGCTGTAATTTCAGTAGCAGTCTGTTTTAGTAATGGCACATAAGGATACTCTGGACTCTGCAGGCCTTGCCACTAAGAAAATTTTATTGTATTTTATTAAGACAATGAATACCTTAAAATACTTCATAAAAAATAGGAAAATAACAAAACAGTGAAAAAAATGCTTTTATTAAGAAAAAAGATTGCTTTTAAAGAGATTAAGAGTCATTTTCATGCATTATATATTTGTAAAACAACTATACAGATCTGTTTCCTTAAAAATGAAAAACTTGCTCAGTGTAAACAGCATCGTTTAAGTTGCATGTTCACTCAGATTATTCAGGAGATTACTTTAGAACTGTTGATCCTTTTATATTTTGCTTGCCATGTTGATAGCAACTGACAGCTTTTTGGTCAATAACTGGATAGTCAGTGTGATGAAAAATGAATTGGTGGTCTTTCAGTGCTGTCTTTAGTGGATATGTGTCCACACCCTGCTCAGCTGTGAGATCAGTGAAGGGCCAAGGCTGAACAGGCAGTACATGGAACCTCCAGGCAGATTGGATTGAGTTACATGAGGTAGTGTTATCTTATCTGGGGACTGTTAATCTGTTTACTTCACAGGAACATGCCTTAAAAAAAAAAAAAAAAAAATAAGAGAGAGAAGAAAAAAGCAGTGTTACAAAAAACAAAACAAACAAAACAAAACAAAAACCAACCAAACAAAAAATACCCTATTATTTACTTCCAGTGTTCAAATGTCTACAGGCGTTTTTTAAGCTGTTTATGTAGTTGCAAAAACTGAAGCACTGTTTGAGTTGTGAAAATAACCATCTTTACCCATGGTTTAAGAAGCTATAATCTAGAGTTTGCTGTAGTCAGTGGACAAGCTAGTATTTATTCTGTTTGACTTAATTTCAAAATTATCCTCTGTTCTTATCCTGCATAATACTATTCCAGAAATTATATTTCGGATGGTGATGGGCTTTGTAGGTAGAAATTAGAGCTCACTTTTTTTTTCCTATTATTTTTTGTCACCAAACTCTATAATCAGTCACAGTAGTGTTGTGTTATCTTTCATTTACAATTTTTTTGGTAATTCTGCTCTGGGTGGACATGATGTAACTGGAAAGCTTTTACAAAATTGCTCAAGCTTCTCTACTCTTATTTCAGAGCTCTGGAAGATGTGGATTTATTGGAGCATCAGGACAAACATGTTGGAGCCCTTTCTGGGGGAATGAAAAGAAGGCTGTCAATTGCCATCTCCTTCATTGGAAACTCAAAGACCGTTATTCTAGATGAGCCCACTAGTGGAGTAGATCCATGTTCCCGACGTAGTATCTGGGATGTTCTTCTGAAGTACAAAGCAGGTACAAAGTTTTACACACCATTTTTTTTTTCTTATTTTCCTTTCTGGAATTCTGTTTCAATAAAATTTATGGGGATAGTCTGAATATTAGTATCACTTTTTTTGTAAGTAAATATGTTAATTTCAGAGGTAACGTAATCAACTCAGGAAACTTTAAAGCAGCCAAGCGAGATTACAGGATTTGTTATCTCACAGAAAGATACCTAATCTAACAGAAAGTTCAGCTTAGTTTTTAGACCTTTTCTGTAGTTTCTTAACTTTTTTGTTTTTTTCTCAAAGTTCTTTTCTGTCTTTCATTTCCCATTTTGCACATATCTATATATAGATGCATATGTTTTCTAATGAAGATATACTCATCAGTCAGTCTGATTCATTAATTTTGTAAGTGCCATGAGATTAAGAATGGATTGTGTGAAACAAAGTCTTCAGCAAGTGAGCAGTCAATTAGCTGTAATAAACCACAGTGAATGATCCATTGAAACAGATTCTGCAGTTATGTGATTTTAAGGAATCTCTTAAGCTCTTAAAATATCTTGAACTTAAAGTAGGAAATATTAAACCGTTACATGTAATACCAGGCAAAGCATGTTTAGACCTGAATTTAACACGGTGTGTCTAAATCTTGAATAAAGGTTTTGTTTGTGTCATGCAGTTATGTTTTGAAGGGACCTGAAACACATTCCATTAAGGTTAAAGGACCTTCCTGAAAGCCAGATTTATTTCTGTGGAGGCCAGGTTTTGTGGATATGTACAAATCTTTTTGATTCAGGTTGCACACTGATCTTTACCACTCACCATCTTGATGAGGCGGAGGTGCTCAGCGATCGCATTGCCATCCTGCAGCAGGGCCAGCTGAGGTGCTGCGGTTCTCCCTCTTATCTAAGAGAAACATATGGCCAGGGACACAGTCTAACGCTCATAAAAAAGGTATACTAAAAATGTAATGTGCAGAATTTAATAGAGCCTGCTAAATAGCTGGTTATATTCCAAGGGAATTCTGTACATATTCTTCCCTGCCTGGAAGTAGTATGTGATAGAGATTATTACAGAGCCAGCAAAACACGTTTTTATCAGCTTTCTTGTTGTTTATTGTTATTATTTTACTTTTTTTTTTTTTTTTTTAAAAAAAAAGTACATCTCTGAAAATGATGCATTTAAGGGGACATCTCCGAAAATGAATTTAAAGATTTAGCTAAAATTGTACTGTTCTTATTCCTGGGAACTAGTCTCTGTGTCCCAGGTTAGATGTAGTTTCATCAGTGGGGAATTTCCTGTATGAATTCAAGTCCACTTCTGCTAACTCCCCCCCCCTCCCCACCTTTTTTCTTCAGCCTTCTGTGTCTGAAATCCAGGATCCTACGCACATTGTTCGGGTCACATCTTTGGTACAGGCCCACATCCCAGAAGCCTTCTTGAAAGAGAACAGTGGGACTGAGCTGACCTATGTGATTCCAGAAAGGACAGATAAGACCTCTTTTAAAGGTCTTTTTCAGGCTTTAGATCAAAGCCTTCATCATCTACATGTGACTGGCTATGGTATTTCTGACACAACTTTGGAAGAGGTATTTGCAGTTTTTCTGTTTAATGACATTTTCTTGTAAGAGAATCTTGTATTTGCTTCCAGCTAGTCTTTATTGTACCTTTCAAATTTCACAAGTTTCTTGTGAGAAACATGTTAATACAAACCAAAACAAAAACACTCCCCCCCAAAAAAAAACAACAAGCAACACACACAACAAAAAACACATGAAACAAATATCAAATACTTAATATTTATGCTGTTAACTTACTGCTGTTAAGTCACTCCACTACAATGACTTATTCTAAGACTCTGATGTGACCCCCAAGGATCTGTGTAACTCTTAAAAGTTTGTTTCTGCATTTAAGAATGGAAAATTTGATGTGTCATTGACCTAATCAGAGACAATGTTGTCCTCAATGTTTAGCAGTGGAATGAACTGTGAACTTGCAAGTTTGGAGGTTCAATGCAATTAGCTCTTGGGAGAGGAAAAAAATAATTTACTCAAAATTTGTCTGAATTATAAAGCTTAGGACTTTGCAAAACTGTGCTAGAAATCTCTAAAAAGAATATGTTTTGTGTTCATATGGAGAGAGAGATGTGCCTACTTAATTATATATACATACTAACATATATATATTTATTATAATATATATGTATATGTACTAGTGTATATAGTGTGTATACGTATCTGTGTAGATACGTATACACACTTTATACATACTTTATGCATGTATAAAGTATGTATTATATAATTTAAAGTATGTATGTATACATACTTTACATGTATACACATACACACTAAACAGATCAACTGGAACAACAGAGTTCCCCCAGAGAAAATGATTTTCTTTCTCAGTTTTATGAAGATGAGGCTCTTGAAGGCCTGTCAGATATTAATTATGCATTGTATTTTTGCTGTGTGTGCTATACATATGGGAATTAATAGGGTCATGTATTTGGAAGTATCAGCAGTTCTGTGTTGTTGCAAGTTTAGAATTACTAGTCTTACATAATCTATAGGGATAGACTTAAATAGAATCCCAATAATGTAAGTAAACTTAAATATCAATTGTTCAAGAAATTCATCGAACAAATTCACCACCAAGTGGAGCTACTGTACCCTGAACCAGTCCACTGGGAGATGTTTTTAGGACTATGTTGATATACTACATATGTTATCAGGAGTCTGTACAAACATAAAGGACCTGTTTTTCCAGATTTGTTTTTAAACTGCAGACCAAATAATGCTTTACCAGCACATATGTGATTTTTTTTTGAAGTTAAGCTCTCTCTATACAACTGAGTTATTAATAAGGAAAAAAAAAAAGGTGTCTCATTGGCAATTCTGTCATACATGACCACAGCATGTAAGCTACTGTGGCAAGCGTTTGTTATGGCTATGGGAGGGGGGAAAAAACAGAAATATTATACAAGTTTATTAAATATTACACACTCTTATAAAGTGAATGATGTCCCTTCTCTACAATTAAATGAGGCAAGTCAAAAGCTCTCCTCAGACAGCTTGCCTTGCAAGACCCTGTTATTTTCTTTCAAATCATATATGGTGATTAACATGCTATAAGTAAGAATAATATTCACTAGCAACCTTTATAGATTTGAAGGTAATGTATGTGTTGAGAACCTTTTTTTGATTATATTCCTACGGGCTATCATAAGACTCTCCAGAATTTGTATCTGTAAAGTAAATGTGAAGTTGTCACAGGAAAAATGGAGGCTTCCTCAGTGTGCTGCATCTGTTATTCAACTGAGAGCTTGCTTTCACTTGTTTTCTGCAGGGGAGGTTTAAAAAAAAAAAAAAAAAGCTTTAAAGATGGTATTAGATATTGATGTATCATTCTTCGGCTTGAAGACTTAATGCATTAATTTGGGGTGATTTCTGTCATCTCTGCATCTCATCATTAGTTGTTACAACCTCCATTCTCCATTTTCTTATCAAAAGCCTCTTTGCATTGGCAACTAAATGGATAGCACATAATAGTACTATTTAGTCTATTCAAACAATTCGATCTGGAAACAAAGAACTCTGACTTTAAAGGAAGAAATGTGTTCTAATTTTTATTTTATCCTCTCTTTTCATTCTCTCATACACTCACCGTTATTCTTTTTCAGTCTGAGGAATACTTCTACTGCCTAAAATCTTAGATTTCAAGGGAAGCCAGGCTGCCATTCATGCTTCAAAGAAATTTTGAAGTTCTAACAAAATAAGTTCCCAGCATCTTTGAATCGAACTAATATTATACTTGCTTCATTTTACATTTTATTTTTTTCTGCCAAACTCTTTATGTTTTTATATTTTATAAAGCTTGTAATCCAAAGATAGCAGAACAAAGAGGAGAATGGGAGGGTGGTTAATTATACTGAGTGTATAATGAGAGCTCTTCTGAGGATGGTATTTCACTTTCTGGCAGTTCTGGAGACTTCAAAATTTGCTGCTTTCTTGCTTAACACTGGGAGAACTAAAGCACTGAAGCATCTTCACAAAATCAGATGTGTTGAAATACCTATTACTGGAGTATTTCTTTGAATTAACTTCCTTCAAACAGTCAATTTGCCCCAAAACTTTCCCAAGAAAGGCCAAGTCCTTGAAACATTTTGGTCTTGAAACACTACATATCTTCTAATGAGATTCAGTTTTGTTGAGAGGCCTGTAACAATATCTAATGATGGCACAAATATATCAATCTGATTCGCTGTAGTATTGCCACCTGTCCAGACCTTTTTCCTAGGGGGAATGCACTTTCTATACCTGCTCACAACCTGGTGGTTTGAAAGCAGCAGCCTGGGTCGTACTGCTGCTTGCAAGTAGGGTGGTCCTTATCAACAGCCAGCAATGCCCCCATCCCCCAAAATAGCTGAGGTGGTCCTTCAGCATCAGGCATGCAGCCTGTTCACAGGGGCAGTGGCTGGCAGTGAGCCGTGCCACTCTCCTATTTCAAGCCCTTTAATGGAAAGTACAGGCTTTCTGTTGCTTGGACTGTGTCAAGTGTCTGTGTACGCAGACAGAAGTGTTCCTGTTTAGCAGATGACTGAGGTCAATAATCAACCATTGACTGAGGTCAATGGTCATCCATAGTGAATAGCTCTAAGACTGCTTCTGCATCAGTTCAATTAAGGAAGCATTGCTGTAGCTGCAGAAGGCTATGTAAGGCAAGGTCTGCATGGAAGATAATTAAAAAAATAAAAAGTGTATAGAAAACATATTAAGAGGAAAACTGGCTCCTACAAAGGGAATTTATTTAAGGTAAAATATGGATTACAGATGTAGGCCTAAAGCTTAGAGACTTGCTGGCAATACTTGCCCTGGTACTGCTCAATTACTGAACAAAATTCAGGCATGATGAATTTTATGATATGTAAACATTCCTTAAATGAAAGATGATTTTTTTCCCCCTCCAGATTTGGGTATTTGGTTGTTACTCATGGTTCAAGTATAAAACAATGTACATGTAGTACTGTTGTCTGCTCATGGATGTGTTCGTAGGAGTCTGCATGCCTTAGTGCAAAGATCTATATAAGCACCTGCAAAAATGTTAAACACTGCTTCATTCCATGTGTTGCTTACATTTCAGGGACTTTCATGTGTCTTCTATGTTACTTCATCTGTTACCCTTCACAATTTTGACTACTGTTTTTGCAGGTGCTTTTTGCAAATAAATTGACAGCAATCAATTAACACTTTCCCACCCTAAAATAGCTAGAATACACACAGGATTTGTAGGATAAGAGGTTCCAGAAGTGTTGCTAAAATATCAGTGGATAGAAGTATGTATTAGCAAAAGTGTTTTTTTTTTTTTTTTTTTTTTTTTTAAGGTTTCATTATGTCTTCTCTTCAACTTATGTAACGTGTTTAAAGAAGAAAAGATATGTCTGTAATCCCAGAAGGAATTTTGATGCTGAACTGAGTATGTGCAGGAAACAACCTGTAGCGTACACATTATCCTAGCAAGACAGGAGCATTTCCTTTGTGGTTTTAGCCTGTTCAGTTTGCCTTGGTTCACTTGACAGAATTGGTGTGCAGAGGAGCCATTGGCAAGCAGGCCCAAAGCAACAAATTAGAACATGGCTTTGGGCTGTCAGGATATCCCTCCAGGGTTTAATAGATCCATGTCAGTAGGAATTTAATTTCTTCTAGCCTTACAGTTTCTAATGGCCAAAAGCATTTCCTGAAAGTTGGCAGGTAACAAATGCAATCAATAATTGCTATTAAAAGGCAATTATATAGACTAAGCAAAATAAGGTTTATGTAGCATTCAGACCTTAGCAAATCAAGAAATATCTTTCCACAACAATAAAGTACTTCAAATTTACCTTGTTTTAGTGTCTACAGTATGAGCTCCTTAGAAACAAGGAATTTTTTATTTATCTATTTATTTATTTATTTACTGTTCTAGCTGGTATCAGGTTCTTTTGTGGAAATAAGTAAATGATTCTTTAATGTTTTAGAAAAGTTTTAGTGTAGTTATAATCAGAGTTCTGCAGCTCAACTCAAACACAGAAGACAAGGCTTTCATCAAGAGAAAATAAAACTTGGCTGCAATTTTGCTGTTCAATTAGAGATGATCGCAGTAGCTGTATTTTTTTTTCATTTATTTATTTATTTATTTATTTATTTATTAATCTGAAGTTCCCAGGTCACTGTTTAAATTGCAATTCAGGTGAAGTTAAGAAATTTTTAATTTTATTTTTCATTTCAGCTTACAAGAAGTGGGGTGGGTATTAATAGCTAAGTCACATGAAAACAACTCCAGGCTTTGTCGAGGCTGAGAGACTGAGAAATGAAATTCATTTATACGAAATTCAAAGGACTTTGTGATTAGAACTGCGAAACAGAATTAATCACGCAGTAGTGGGTGTAACACAAATCTATTAAGCAAAGACTGTATACCATGTAAATAGATCTCATTATTGTAAAGTTGGTGTGATCTGTTTATTTTAATATTATCATTAGCTTCTTTCTGATGTGTATCTACCCCCCACTTAGGAAGATTCAACCCTTATTACTTTAATCTAGTGCAGATTTTTAGATTATTATTTTTATTAAAAAGAATAAATATTTCCAGTGTTTCCCACAGGGGTTTTAGGTAACAGGATCTTCATTACATCAACAGATCAACAGGTCTTCCATCTTGGAATATACATGCTAGTGGTTTTTCTATTAAAATGGATTAATTTACCTACTTTTCATATTCAGTGTTAGAGAACCTTTATGAGTTGTTGTGTGGCAATGGAGATGGTAAGATTGCCTGACTGCTTCTAGAAATCTATGGATAGTTCTTAGACCACTATGGATTCTCAGTTCAGCAGGATTTTGTACATTAAATCTATTTGTGCTGGTACAACTAGAATTCTAGTAGCAGTTGCAGTTGTGCCCACAAATTTCTAGCTACTGTATCAGAAGAGGCTTGGAGCTGTAATTATACACTTGGTAAAAACTGCAGTAACTGAGCACATGCCACAGTTTAGGAGAATAAAATGTCAAATAAGGGCTGCCAGTCTGCTGAAAAGTCTTTGCAGATAGATGGTAATTGGGACAACAGTGCTTTGCGTAGGTGCTTCTGCATCTGTTGGTATTTATTCCTTTCCCTTTATTCTCAGGATACCTCTTCTGGAGAGTTTGAATAATTTTATAGTCATATTCCAGCAGAGTGGCTAAAACAGCCACTACTACTGTCTGACTACATGGATCACTCAGCATGTAGTTTAACAAAAAACTAGTTTACAGAAAATGGAATCTAATATATTATTTATTTATTTTTTTTAAATTAATTCATTTTATTTATTTATTTTCTATTCCATGAAAGGTATTTCTGAAGCTACTGCAGGACTCAGAGAAGATACCATTTGCTCCACAGACAGCACACCTGGACAATGCAAAAGGTGCTGAATCTGCCTGTAAGTAGGAAATCGGGTACCTTCTGAGTCAGGCAGATTCATAAAGATCACAAATCCAAAGATAAACCTGCACAAAGATCTCAAAGTTGAGTCATGTGAAAGCATATGTAGAATACTGTCTGCTACCACCTGGTAATTATTTTTTTTGAACATGTTAAGTGATCGTCCTTGCGTAGTAGGTTTTTATATATCTTTTTTGATTCATCTCTTTGTCACTTTGCAGTTGTCTTCCCATCCTTCTAAAATGTGTATACATGCACAGAAAGTTTCTCTTACTGAATCAGCATTAACATATTCCTTCCTACTAGTCCCTGGCAACTAGTTACCCTCTTTAATTCTTACTCATAATGGATAGATATTTCTGAAATATACCATAGATATATAGCCTGTGATTTACTAAAAAGATATTATTAATTTCCCTCCATGTTCAAAAAATAATAATGAAATAAAAGATCCGTTGCCCCCTATGCTAGATGATTTGTCCTCTCCAGTGAAATGTTATTTCAGGTTCCCTTGTTCATTTGTTTAAAAAAAACAACAAACTTTTTTATGCTTTTTACTTTCCCGCCCTGCAAGCCCAGGAAGAGCTCCTCATTAACATTTGTGAAAACCTTAGGAAGCTTGTTCTCCTTAAAAACTCTTCTAAGAAATCAATAATGTGATGCCTTGCAAAATGCCAGCTTCAATTTTGCTAGTGTTGCTCGTGCAAGCTGACTGATATTTTCTCATTGTTCTTTGCATTCTTATGCCTCTATAGTTAAGTATGATACTCTCTTTGTATTTGATGACATACTTAGATTATAGACTACTTGGGTTAGAAGTACGACATTTTATTCTATATGTCCTGCTTTTAGTTCTGTTTTTCTAGAACACGGGCACAATGAATCTTGGTCTATGAATGACCTTAATTGTTACAGTAATGGGAATAATAATTTTGACTCAAACTTGTATTATTTTTTTTTTGTAATAAATTCCATTGCATCTGCCAGTAATGAATAATAAATGCCAAAAAGCGTGGCCTAAGTTGAGTCCTTTTCTCACAAAGTGCAAATCTGTTTGGATAACTTTTTGAGAGGGTCTTTTAGCTGGGCTATTTCAGTCCCTATCAAAGCAGTAAAGATATAACTATATAGCAAAAAAACCCTCACTAAGTACATAACATATCCACACCCGTGAGTGGTCAGAAGTAGACTTCTGTTTAAAGTATAGCTTTAACTAGCCCTTTATTTTATAATTAACAATTGGTTGTGCATTTATTCAAGGCTCCGCTGGGATATCCAAACCTATTTCAAATCAAAACAGTCTTCTCCACAATGCATTTTTATTAAGAATAAGATTTTACTGTTCCTAAAGTAAAAAAAAAACAGAGTATATTGTACTTAGCGACTTGGTATCTCTTACCATCCACGTTTCAAACACATAGTTTAGTTTTTTATTATTATTATTATTTGTTACATTGATTAAAAAAATCTAGTAATCAGAGGCTCTATATGTATATATATATGTATAGAGGCTCTATATGTATATATATATGTATAGTCTGATAAATTATAGTAAGAAAATGTGATGATAATGCCATTTCTTTGGTGATGAGAATGGTAGAAAATTGTCATTCAATGCAGATGACTGTCATTCATCATTAAGGACAGTTGTGAAGTGTACGCATAAGGAATCTGGGAAGTGGTCATGAAAGGTATCCATCATTGTCAAAGTTAACTAGAATACTCCATGGGCAATAGCTTGACCTGTATAATTTTGTCTTTGAAAGCAAATTCAAAGGCAGTCAAACCTGTAGTTAAATGAATTTTCAACCCCCCCTGGAGCAAACAGCTGGAGTATTGGGAAGATCACAGAATGCTGCTATTTGATTTGTAAAAGAATTCACATTAGAGAGGTCCATTGACAAAGCACAAGTCAGGGGTGTTAGGTATCCTTTGATAGTATTGTGCCCTTGAGAAGACATGTTTGCATAGAAACCCAAACACTGTCTTTTGTCTCCCAGAAAAGGTGGTGCACTGGACCAGTGTGCGTGTCCCCTCTTAAATAAGTAGAGAAAATGAATAAAATCAATGCATGATTTAGGCTGATGGTAATGCCAAAAAGAGGCAAGAGACATCAGTTCAGTAAAACACAATAGCAAGTCACTGAATTTAGACCTTCGATACTTTCTACTCATGTTTTACACTGACTTGTCCTGGATCTGGCTGGGATAGAGTTAATTGTCTTCATACCAGCTGGTATGTTGCTTTGGTTTGAATTTGTGACTAAAACAGTGCTGATAATACACCAATGTTTTAGCTATTGCTGAGCAGTGCTTGCTATGCCAAGGTTTTCTCTTTTTCCCACTCTGCCCACTTCCCTGTAGCAAGTAGGCCAAAGGGTGGGCAAAAAGCTGTGAGGGCACACAGCTTGGACTGGAGGCTTGTCCATGTCCCATGCTGCAGAGTGTCAATCTCATCAATAAAAACTGAGGGGAGTTTTTTCTTGAGGGGTGGACAGGGGGATTGGCTGTACATCAGTCTACTTCTGGGAGATGCAGAGTGATTGCCTTTGCATCATTTGATCTTTTTTTTTTTTTTCTTTCTTCTTCCCTTCCCTTCTTAATCAGTTATTAGATTGGCCCATGAGTTTTCTTGCTTCTGATCTCTGTGTTCTCTCTGAGAACCTGCTGGAGGATGAGAGAGTGTTAGCAAGCAGCTGTGTAGTGCTTAGCTGCTAGCCAGAGTCAACCCATCACTTAATGTAGAATACATTAAGTATTCTGACCCTCTCTAAATGCTAATGTTAGAGGAAAGTAGCAGCCTAATAATATAATTGTAATGCAACAGATATAAAAAATAATAATTTTGTTAACTCTAAAGATACAAAACACGCTCAGTGTAACTTCTACTGTTTTACATTTCCTTTGCAGAAGGTTTACTCAGTTTTTAAATTTTATTCTAAGGAAAAAAAAAATCAACTTGGAATTAAACTCACCTTTTTTTTTGGGGGGGGGTAAGGACAATTAAGATTTTCTTTTTAAGTCAGGGTACGCATATGTGTGCAGACAATACATGCATATATTATAATATGCACATGCATAATTAATTTCTACACAGCTGGGGCACATGATTGATGGCTATTGTATTGTAGATGCAGAAAAAAGAAGGATAGACAGCTTGTAATGGCTGAATGACAAAATTGCTGGAGCCAAATATCCTTGGATATTTGGAAAGACCAATTCTACAGAGACTAATAAAAATTATCGTAAAATACAGCAGGCAGTGTATGCACAAAAACAGTCAGTAGAGCTAAGAGCGAGTCTAAGTGGTCCATAACTAGTCCATAGCTAACCACGGATAAATAACAAAATATTCTGAGCATATGCAAAAGTGGACAATAGGGTAGAAAATGGATTCAATGTATTGTTAAGACATTCATATATCTTGCTGAAGAGCCAAATGAATTAATTTTGTTGGATATTATGTTAGACATTTTGGGAAATACCAACTTTTGATCAAAACTCTTCTGGAAGTAAAGTACAATTGGAACATGGTATATCAAAGTTTAAATGGAACAAAGCTATAGGAAATTCAAAATATATCAAATGATATATATATATTTTTTTGACACAGTGATATAAAACATAATACTTTGTGGACTGATTTTGGCAATATAAAAAAAAAAACAAACAAAGAGTGATATAATATATAATATGAATTGTTTATAGATGCACTGTTAAAGCTTATACATTTGTAATACTTGGATAAGTTAGCCACTGAAAGTGTTGGAGTAGAAGCAAGTTGATGCATAACTAATTTTTGTGGTTACTTAATACTTTCTGTGAAGCAGCTGGTGTTAGCCATTCTGAAAGCTATTAAGCAAAATGTTACATTGTTCCTATTATTATTTAAGAGATAATTTACAGTGCTTATAAAAACAAAAACAAAAAACAAAACAAAACAACAACAACAACAACTGAAAGCTAATTTAATTAAGAAATTGTGGCTGATGAACAAAACATAGTCACCATAAGGAAACATTAACCTGAAGGGCTTTCAGTGTGGTTTCTTGGGGTTTCACTCTGTTGACTTATTTTCATCAGTGATACTGAACTAGGTATTTTTCTCATCAGAAAAGCTGCAACTGCTGCAAGGAATTGGCTGAATGGTAATGATGATGAGTTAGATCAGTCCTAAAGAGTGATTCAGACCTCCGGAGAAGCTGCATCTATTGTAAATAAAGCATGTTTTGATTCAGCCATATGCTGGACATATCTACATAATAGGGAGTAATATCATAGAAAACACTGACTTTGAAAGTTATCTGCTAATCCTTGTGAAAAAGCATTTTAAGACAGCACTGATAAGAAGATTAATGTTTCACTTTAGTGTATGAAAGGATGTGAAGAGGTCATTTCAACTATCTGTACAAAATTGATGAGAGCCGTGCTACAATAGTATGTACAACTTTTGTGTCCATGTTTTTAAGTTTCAGTGTTTCTAAGGAAAAGTTGAGAATTTGGAAGGGGAATGGAAAAGAGTTAATACTGGAGGTTGGAGGTGAAGTCTATGTAAAGGTACCATTGGGACTCAGTTAATGTAGTGTTGTAGATTAACCTAGCAGGCAGCTAAGCACCACACAACTGTTCACTCACTTCCCCCCCTACCACAGTGGATTTGGGGAGAGAATTGGAAAAAAAGGGGAAAACTTGTGGGTTGAGATAAAGGCAGATTAATAGGGCAGGAAAAGAATAGTAACTAATAATAATAACAATGATAAAAGAATATGGAAAGCAAGTGATGCCCAATGCAATTGCTCACCAGCTGCTGACTGATGCTCAGACAGGCCCCAAGCAGCAACCCCACCGTAGTCAGTCCCCCAGTTTTATTGTTCTGCAGACACCGTATGGCATGGAATATCCCTTTGCGCCGGCTGTCCTGGTCCTGTCCCCTTCCAGCTCCTGGTACATTCCCCGCCATCTCCTGGCAGCTAACAGGAAAGGCTGAAAAGGCCTTGGTTCTGTGTAAGCACTGCTCTGTGACAAGTAAAACATCAACATATTATCACCATTATTCTCATCCTAAATCCAAAACACAGCACCATGCCAGCTCCTTGGAAGAAAATTAACTCTGTCACAGCCAAAACCAGGACATTTAGTCTGTCAAAAAAAAGAAGATAGGTGATTTGTTTAAAGGCCTGAACTTTGTATACATAGAGAGTATTTTCTATTAAGGTATGGTTCTGTTATAGGGGCAAAAATGATAAAGGGGAAAAAAATGAAGAAATGAAACAAATAGCTGTAAGCTAAAGACTCTAAAGACTGGCACTTCTAGAAGTTAGTTAACAATTGGAGTTTGTCTACTCAGGGAAGCATGTCCCCTCCCCTGGTGCATTTGACACAACTCTGGGGCCTTTGTGGAAAATATGCTACAGTTAGAGGTGTTATTGATTTCTGCATGTTGGTAACAGAGTGGAATTTGATGTTTGCTGACTGGTGATCAAATGGTTTCTTCTATTCTTAGTGCAGAGCTGTTAACCCACTATGGCAAAGTGTGTTCCCTGTAATTACACAATAAGGGCTCACTGTGTATTTGTTGTGATATACTTGAAGTTGTATCACAACATCTGTTTTTAAATGGAACTGTCTTCATTCATTTCCCTGTAAAATTCACTTAAAAGGATGTACGAAAGATATTAATGTGCCATCCTGCAAATTGTGACATAATTTCTGAGTAGAAAAACATGGACAAAAAGTAGTTGTGGCTCTGTTTGAAAAAAGTAGCTTCTGGCATGAAGACTGGTATTTAAATTGTCAGAATTTACACTCACTACTGATGAGAAGATGCAGCACACTTTTCAGTCTTCTGGTGATTTAGCAGTACAGGTGATACTTTACCACAAATTCAGCACTCGACACTGAGAAAGAAGTGTCAAAATAGCTTGTCTAGAAGTCTTATAGATACTGTGTTTTCCTTCAGCTTGCTTATTGTTGTTTTAACTAGTTTCTTAGAGGAAATTTTTTGATTCTGGCATATGTTGAAAACTTAATTTTTCCTCTTTCAGTTCTTTAGCTTTATCCTTGTCAACCCTAAAGCTTGCTTCTTTTTTCTTTTTGTCACATGTTCAGGTGTGCCTAAGCATAGAATGAGGATGGAGTGTCTTTATGATACTACCTATCAGTAGCCACAAAAAGATTTTTCATCTTACAAATCAGGTCATCTAACTTGTTTAAAGTTTACATAAATCTGTTTTGTGCGTAAGTGCATAACTGTAACTCCTTATTTTATCCTTCAGAAAGTAAGTGGTTAGGATCTTACTTTCAAATGTGTTTCACTTGTAATCCACTACTTCCTTCTGTCATCCAAATGTTTTCCCTACCAATTGCTTTCCTTGTTGTTGCTACTTGGTCCTTTTCCCCTTCTCATCCACAGTACATAGATCTTGTCTCTTTGTTGAAAAGGTTCATACTTAAATGGCTAATAGAAAAACAATTCAAAGACAGCTGTTTTTCAGTAAAGGGAGATATTCTTACAATGCCAAGA
Source organism: Aythya ferina (assembly GCF_964211825.1). NCBI lineage: Eukaryota > Metazoa > Chordata > Aves > Anseriformes > Anatidae > Aythya > Aythya ferina. The sequence continues at coordinate 87,371,215 of NC_140297.1, forward strand.
AGTTGATCCACTTCCTGTACTCCACCTCCTTTCTACCTTCACATTTGTGTCTGTATTGCTGGTAAACAAAAGAAATGAACCCTGCCTGCCTGCCTTCCTCACAGAGGTCATTTGCTTCCTGCAGCCCTAGAGTAAAAAATAATAAACCACCTGCCAAAAAGTGTTCTCAGTTTAAAAGTGTGACTGTAGTATTCTGCAAGGACTAAAGCGCCAGAGAACAAAAGGATAATCCCTTCTGAAATTTCTACTTTGAAAATCTTTAATTGCTCATGAATATATTCTGCTGATGGATTTGAGTTAGTTCCGCTGAAAAGTCACCCTTGTGAGTTAGTAACTGCTTTCCTTCACAGTGTAATTTGATATTTTTCCTTGTCCTTAAAATGTATGTCTCATTTCGACTGAAAGGTATACTTGAGGAAATGTGTTGTGCTGCAGACCTAGTTCCAGACTTGAAGTTGTGGTTTGAAGTTTACTGAAATGTTCGGTTTCTAACTAATTAAAACTCATGAAGAAAAGTGTTGCAGAAACAATAAAGGAATCCTGTCTGCATTTCATCATTTTATGATGAAATAGATGCTGCCTTTTCTGTTCTGCATAGAGGAAACATGATCATTTAGAGAGACTTTTTTTTTTTTTTTTTTTTTTGGGGGGGGGGTCACCAGAATTGATATGTGTGTAATTTTCATGGTGATAACTGTGTTGAATTTCTACATATCTCCAATGTCTTCTAAACAGAAAATTGTATTTGATGTTAAAATCTCTTATCTCTTGCTGTCTTATGCAAATATTTTGAACCTGATTTTTCCAATAACTTGCTGCCTTGTCGTTGTCATAATCTAAATTGTTGGATGTGTTAGCTATTAGTAATGCCTGTTTCAGGAATAACACAGTTCAGAAGCTCATCTACTATGCTCAGGTATTTACTGGGGCTGAAGGACAAAAGATACAGATACGTGTGGATGCACTAAGAATGCTTTATCAATCCAAATGTAATTGTTAGTACATGAACTTCCTTAGCACCTTAATTGCCAAGTGACCAATCATGTCCCCTGTGTAGCTCTTCTGTCTTGCATACTAGCCCTTTGATTTCACCTTGACAGCATGCTTCTTCATACAGGCTGTTTTCACTCAGACTTGATAGTGCTCCCTTCTGGCTTTCATAAATACATGAGCCTTCTAACCTTTCCTTGCATTCAAGGTTTTCTTTTCATTCCTATATTTTGTCTAGGCTATTACAACAGCTACAGACAGGCAGAAGGTATTGCCTGCCAGTCTTTACAATCTTTCACAGTATTTTTAAAGTCCTCTCTTTTAATGAAATATTCAGGAGGCTTGTTCTCTACTCTGAAGGATTGTTTGTCTTCCATTTCATGCCATAATGATTCCTAAGCAATTCTTACCAAAAAAAAAAAAAAAAAAAAAAAAAAAAGAGAGAGAGAAGTAGAACTCTTCAGAACTCTGCCTCAGAAGATAGATGAGATGAGAACTGGCAGACAGGATTCCTGTATTGTTTCTGCTTTTGTGAATGACCTTGTCATTGTGCTTGACCTTGTCATTGTGCTTTTTTAGGGGTATCTTTTTTTTTTTTTTGCCTTTTTTTTTTTTTTTCATATTTGCAACATCTTCAAAAATCTGTATTCAACTGCAAGTTAAAGAACGAGGGGATGGGTTCCCTGGTGTAACGTTAATGTGTTTTTTGCCACACCTATAGTAATATTTACTTCTTAGCTTAAATAGCTTCACCATCCCTGGAGGTCTTTAAAAGACGTTTAGATGTTGAACTTAGCGATATGGTTTAGTGGGGGACTTGTTAGTGTTTGGTCAGAGGTTGGACTCAATGATCTTGAGGTCTCTTCCAACCTAGACAATTCTGTGATTCTGTGATCCTTTTTTTGTTCATGCTCTTGCTGTTGCTCAGTAGTATGAGTTTTCCAAAGATAGCATTTACTTCTAATGTTCAAGATGAAATGATTATTTCTGTCCTTAATAATATGGGGCCTTTCTATTGGAGAAAATTTTGACTCTTAGATAATTAAAACAGTCTTAGATATAATGTCAGAAAATGTTTATTGTTTATGACTAGACTCCACAGCTGAATATTGTTATCATTTTAAATCAATGGTTTTTGTTCTTCTGAAGGCATCCTAGTCTGCAGATATTTTTTTCAGTCTTGCTTATTACTTTATTTTATGGGCCCCTTTTTAATGTTAAAAATTCAATATGTACACTTGAATCACACTTGGTATATATGCAGTACTGTGGGACTCCAACTCATGGTTGGGCCATATCTTTATAAAGGGATATCTCTGAGTTTAAAGAAATGGTTGTTTCCTATTCTAAATTTAGCTTTAATAAAGGGAATGGAAATACAGTGAAGGGGGAGAAATGGTGTAATAAAACTTAACGTACTGTGAAATAGGATGATATTTGTAAATCAAGGAGGCTCTTTGGTAAAGAGTTTACAATACTTTTTATGAACATTATAAAACATCAGCATCAAAAGCTCTATGTTCACTCATCATGTAAATTATCAATCACAAAAATGTACAAGGTGATTTAATTTATGAACTAAATTTGAAACACCTTTCTGAGGGGAAACAAGCACATTTGACAATACAGATGACATTTTTCTGCCAGCCTGTCTGTGTTAAGCTTGTTTATTAATTGTTATGAAAACAAAGGCTTTGTTAATTAATTCTGTATTGCAAGAAGAAGTGGCCAACGTAAGTCACAAAGCACCTCTGAATGGATGTAGGGGAAAATTCTAGTCATATGGGAACAGATTTTAAGGCAAATGGTGGTGTGAGTATCTTGCATCTTTAATACATTTGGATAATAGTATGAACCATCCAAAGCATGTTGGGCAGGCTACTAATTCTAAGAATAATTTATTTTCTAAACAATGATTGTGAGGGTATGGCAGCGCTGAAGTAGTCAGTGTGACTGGCTACAGCCATATATGTAAGGAGCCCTGTTCTCTTAGGCATTGCACGATATAATTGGAGTATGAGTCACCTCAGATTGATGAGGTTGTTAATGTGAACTCCCACCAGCTTCAACACCTCTGGGCCTTCTCTTTCCAGAGTTAGATTCTCCTCAAATGATAATCTTGTTCTCTCTAAAGAGAAGATTGATGAGGCTACAGCAGAAGTTTTTGAAAGCATAAAGGGAATGACCATAATTCATGCACATGCAGCCAAAAAACTTTGGGTTAATCACCAGAGAAAGACTTCTAGTGAGGAATGAAAGTGAAATAATAGGCTAAGTTTTTATGTAAATGATTTGGAGTGTTCAATGTGGAAGTATAGTACATGGAATATATAGTTTTAAGTATAAATTAACTGTCTGATGTAGAAAATCTGTATCCAGCAACTCTGCAGTGGTCTCTCAGGGTCCTGTCACTCTGAATTACTGAGCACAAAAAGCAATGGCAGCCTCACTCATTGCACAGCCTTCATCCTCCAGCCAGTGCAATAGCTGAGGCAGTAGTAATGAGGTGGCAGAAATAAATTCTGGTAGTTCCTTGCATTGTTTTAAATTACAGGTTAAATATCTAATATAGAGATTTTATTTTTTCCAAGTGTGTCTGTGTGTATATTTACTTATATATATTTTATAGATGATGATGTATGCGCATGCACATATGTATACAAATATTTTAAAACATTTTGCTTTGTTAATGCTGTTGCATTGTGGCATTATTTGCTGTTACAAATGTAGATCCTTTAACTTCAATCATGTAAGTAACTTAATGTAAATAGTCACAATTTTTTAAAGAAATGATTATCAAGACCAAGTATGCTTACTTTTCCTTCTAAAACAGAAAAAGCTTCATGGAGTGTCTGTGTTCTCTTGTCTCAGTTATTTCACTACAAAAATTCTTTTTGCATTACAAAATCCCACAAAAAAATGTTAATTCTGGATTGATTATTGCTGTGATTATAGAACATGATTTTGAAACTTCTGTGTGCTTTCTTCTGAACAGGTATTGCAGTTGCAAATTGTTTATACGAATCATAATCACAGAATCATAGAATGGTTTGGGTTGGAAAAGACCTTAAAGATCGTCTAATTCCAACCACTGCCATGGGCAGGGACACCTGCCACCAGAGCTGCCACACCAGTGGCAGGTTGCCCAATGCCCCATCCAACCTGGCCTTCAACACCTCCAGGGATGGGGCATCCACAGCTTCTCTGGGCAACTTCTTCCAGTGTCTCACCACCCTCTGAGGTGACATTCTTCCTAACGTCTAATCTAAATTTACCCTATTTTAGTTTAAACCACTGACCTATGACCACATGCCCTTGTAAAAAGCCCAGCTTTCCTGTAGGCCCTCTTTAGATACGGGGGGCAAACAAATTTTGTGTAGTTTAGATGGAACCAATAATATTTCTATTGTGATGTACTTAACCAAGTAAGAGTGTAGAAAGTGAACATATAAAGGAAGGGTAACCCCCCCCCCCCTTCCTCTCCCCCCCCCTTTTTTTTTTTTGTTAATAACATCAGTTTTCCTAAGGCATTTTAGTACTTCAGCTTAGCACTTATGATTTAATTACAGAATCACTGGATTAACTTCAGTTGTTGTGCTGGTATTTTCCTTGTTGGGAAAATTATTGTCTTTGCATTGCTGAGGTTGCTGATAAAGTTTTGAGCTGGAGTATTATTTAAGATTTCTTGATTTATTTGGATTTCTGTTTCATACTTTTACCACTAGAACAACAGGAGTAATTGCTAGCTTCTCATTTTCAGGGGAGGGCATTACCAATAATCGCATATATGGTTTTTAGATTCTGTGAGAGGATGAGATTTTTATTTCTCTGGTTTAGGAGTTACAGGAAAAATATCCAGAGTAAATTCAGTCAGCATGCCAAGCAGCCAGCACTTAGGGCTGCACTTCCTTTTGTTAATTGTTCAGGCAATAACTTTATATAGGTTACAAGGTGACAACTTGATAAGATTTGTATATTGCACTGCTGCCAGTTAATTCCTCATTTGAAATATATAAGTGCAAGTTTACAATATATAACCTTATGTTGTACTTCTGTGATAGGTGGTAATTTCCATCCATGCACTTTTTTTTTTTTTTCATTTTCTGTTTCTCTGTTCTGCAATTTGTCCAGGTTACCATATTCATTGGAGGCATTAGGAAAAAAAAAAAAAAAAAAAAAGAAAGAAACAGTTGGCTCTGTTAATCAAGATCCCAGTTTAATACCACTATTTATGAGTTACCAGGATGCCTAAGGACAGAGAATATTCATCAAATACATTTTTCAATTGTTTGCTATATATAGCTGTGGGTCTGAATAAAACAAGCCTCTTGCAAAACTCAGTCATCTTTCAGTTTGGAATTGTTTCCCTGCAGAAATTGTGATATGATTTTATTGTTAATAGAATAACTCCAGTAGAGATAGCATCTAAGATATTCTTAACTATGGATGATGCAATACATTAGACAAAGTACTTTGTTCAGAGTAAGCCAGTTCTTGCCTAAGTTGTAAAAGTTAAAGTGTCTGAGTGTCACCCTTGTCTTTTGAGGTGACATCCTGGCCCTGCTTAAAAAGTTTGCTCCAATTATTGTCAGCTTTCTTTGAGCAATTCTAGGAGGCTTGCTCCAGAGTGCTTCACACACTGACTCCAAAGTTTTGCCTACAAAGGCTGCTAACTGCAAACTGAGCAGCTGCATAATAAAATTCATCTGCACTACAAAACTAGACAGCCACAGCTTAAACAACCCCTTGCTAGGAAGCAGGTTACCAGTGTGAAGTATTTGAAAACACCAGGTTCAAATATATAGTTCCCTCAATCCTTGCTATATTTAATCTGTCAAATTTGAAAATACTTTGTATTTTCAAATATTAAAATATTTAGTATTAATAAATATTAAAATATTTAGTATTAAGTCTTGAATTTAATGTTTTATGTTGAGGTAGAGAGAACATTCAGCTTGTGCTTTTTTTTCTGCTCTTTCACTAAATCATAGAATCACAGAGTCATAGACTCATTTAGGTTGAAAAAGACCTCTAAGATTATCAATCTAACCATTAACATAGCACTGTGAATTCTGCCACTAAACTATGTCCCTAAGCATTACATCTATGCATCTTTTGAATACTTCTAGGGCTGGTGACTCTTCACCAAACACAGCAGAACGAATGTGGGTTGTAGCCCTATTGTTTAGATTGGAATCAATCTTGAAATGTTATTACCGTAGTCTAGAGGCATGGATTGGATGGTTTAGTTTAGCCTTCTGAGTGCTGATTTACACTTCTGTGGTGGTTTTACTCAGAAGGAGAACTGAACTCCACCACAACTTGTCTCTTTCTCCCTCTCCTGAGAGGAAAGGGGGAGAAAATACGATGAAAAGGGCTCAAGGGTTAAGATAAGGACACAAAGATCACTCAAACATTATTGTCATGGGCAAAACAGACTCAGTGTAGGGAGATTAGAGCAATTTATTACCTATTACTAATAAGCTAGAGAGGTGAGAAACAGAGAAAACAAACTAAAAGGACCCTCCTCCCATCTACCCACTTCCACCTCCTCTCTCCAGGTGGTGCAGGGGAATGGGGAATGGGGGCTGCAGTCAGTCCCTAAAGCTTCGTCTCAGCCAGTTCTTCATGGTCACTCTCTGCCCCTGCTCCATGTGTGATCCCCACCACGGGATGCCGTCCTTCCCAAACTGGTCCTGAGGGGGCTGTCCATAGGCAGCAGCTCTCCAAGAACTGCTCCCACGTGGCTCCATACCACAGGGTCCATCCCCCAGGAGCAAACTGCTCCAGCATGGGTCCCCCACGGCTGGGCGGCAGCTCCCCGCAGACCCCCTGCTCCTGTGGGGGCTCCTCTCCACGGGCTGCAGCTCCGGCCCGGGGCCTGCTCCTGCGGGGGCTCTCCATGGGCCGCAGCCTCCTCCAGCCCACATCCACCTGCTCCACCGGGGGCTCCTCCACCCACGGGGGGGCTGCAGCGTGGAGATCTGCTCCGTGTGGGACCCATGGGCTGCAGGGGGACAGCCTGCTCCACCGGGGGCCTCTCCCTGCACAGCCCGCAGGGGAACTGCTGCTGTGTGCCTGGAGCACCTCCTGCCCTCCTGCTTGCGTTGACCTTAGGGGCTGCAGGGTTCAGGGCTGCTTCTCACTCCTCTCTCTCAGCTGCTGTTCCGTAGTAGTGCTGTTTTTTTTTATTTATTTTTTTTTTAATCTGCTTTCTTAAATCCCTTTTCACAAAGGTACAAACAACATTGCTTATTGGCTTGGCTCTGGCCAGCAATGGCTCCTTTTGGAGCTGGCTGAAACTGCATCTTATCTAATATGGGGCAGCTGCTGGATTCTTCTCCCGGCCTTGCCTCCCCCGCCCCCCAAATGAAAAAAACAAACAAACAAAAAAAGCCCACCACAAACTAAAACAAAACCAATAAAACCCTTGCTGCATTAACCCAATACAGCTTCTAAAAGGAAAAGGAAATTATCTCAAAAGTGAATGATGGGAGCAGTGCATTCAGCACTATGTTCTCTATCAAGACCAGACTAGTTTAGATGGACCTTGGTTCTATGTGCAATAACCCCTTTCTGATTCTCTTTGGGGTTTGCAAGATAATAGGTAGGTAGGCAGCACCACTGTTTACCATTTCTTTACACTCTTGCAACAGTTGCATGCTTCTGATGGGAAAAGGGGAAGAAATCAAGTATTTTTTACTATAAAATTATTCTACACAAAATCTATTTAATAAATGAAGTAGGTGCTTTTACCACTCACTAAGTGTTACAATCCAAAATGACTATATGCTCACATGAGTTGCTTTTATGGGTACATGCTTATTAATTTTGGTATTAGCAAAAATAACAAGTGGTATTTCGACATCAGCTAACGCTTCAGCAGAAACTAGGGTGTTTTTTAGTTTAGTTTTGTTTTGTTTTATTTTTTTTCCTAGCTTTTATGGTGGTTATTATGGTTGATTATACTAGCAGTGGTACCTTGGAAACCCAATCTAAAGTCAAGTTGTGTTGTTCCAGACACCTTGTGGACTAATAGTAATAAAAAGCAGATTCTCACTTCCTTTGACAGCTTGCAGTCTACTTTTAAGTCTGAATGCAATGAGTGGATAAAACAGGCGTATAGGTTGGGAAGGTAAGATTTATAAACAAGGTCCATACATTAAAAGCAGAGAACTTAGTTTACTGACTTTTTAGTTACCATATTTACCAGCTAAATGTCAATTGGACTCTTGCTTCCCCAAGTTTTCCCTTAAAATACATGGTGATTGCGATACACATCTGTTCTAAATTTCTTATCTATTACCACATATGAGGTGTTGTTGCATGGTGTGACATTTATACTTTGTGAGGTATGCTTTTATACTATGCCTGCTATTTTGGTATGAGTGATGAGAAAGCTTAATGGATTTTTGCAGTGGCAAAATCCATTAAGGCAGGGTATTCTTGCATTAAATAGAAAGTGAGAAAGTGAAGACCATCAGAAAATGCTAAGTATATTGCAGTATCTGTTATATGTGAATTTAAGAGGCTGGATTACCTTCTTTGTATCTTGTTTGGGTGTTACAGATACCTTAATTAATAATTAATACTTATAATAGAAATATAACATGCATACTATAAATTGTCATAAATGTCTGAAGATGTAAAGGAAGGGAAAATTTCAATCATGTTTAATTTGTAACCAATTTGTGTAATTGATAAGAAATATTTAGCTTTCATATAATGGTGCTCAGCTATGTGTCTGTGTAATGCAGGCAATAGTATATTCTAAGTTTGAAAAAGCACAAGTTCTTGATAAAAGAGCTGAAATTACATGATGGTGTTCTGAATGTGGATGAGGCTCAAGCATGCCTGAAAAGAACAAGAAAACATTGAGTTGGATTCTTATTTACACTAGGAATCTCCTGTTATGATTATTTTGTAGATATTTGCAAGTGTACCTTTATAAAACATTTCTTATCTTTTATATTATGATAGGAAAGGTATGCAGCTTCTACAATTCTTCCATTGTTGATTTAATTCAGGTTGTCTTTGCTTCTTTCTTTTGTGAATCATTTTCACGTAAGAGTGTGCCTTCTGTTCTTTCTTAATATGCTCCAATTTGCTTCATTTCAGTGGTTAAGTAGGGAACTTCAGCTGTTACGTGCTCTGAGTCATTCAAGTCTAAAGATGGGATGAGTGTTTCCCAACTCTGTTCACTTCATGTCTTGGCTTTTGTCAGTTTTTCTTGCTCATGCTTGTATAGTAGCTACATACCATGTTATTTAGCAGAAGAGGGAATAAATGAAAATTGAAATGGACTCACTGACTGGCAACTATAGCTGGACTGCTATAGGAGGAAGTGGACTCATATGGACTCTCTTCAAAGTTCACTTAGTAATCTGTAAAATGTTGAAGGGGTGAGGCAGTGGGAATTAATATTTTTGGGGTACTCATGCTGTAGAGATGCCTGCGGTGTCAAAGGTGTGACTGCATAGTTTCACCTCTAATAGATTAACCTGTGTCAGCAATGGCAATATATCAATTTAAGGAGCTGTTGATAATCTAGATAATGGTAATTCAGTTAGTATCCAAAAAACTAACGTTTTGGCATGTATTGTCTTGCACTATATGTTTTTCAGATAATGATAGTGCCTAGTGAAACAAAAAAAAAAAAAAAAATATGTGAAGGGTGGGGACAAAACCCACTATACCTCTGTTTTGTTTCTTTCCTTTTCTCTAGTGGATATTAGCTATGTATTTTCTATTGCCATTTAATTATGTACCTTATGTGAATCTGTACAACGTGTTTTCTACTTGCAACAAACCTGCATGAAAATCCCAGGTGTAAACAGTGATGTCCAGGATCAAATGTTGTTGCTTGGATTCACCTCTGTCTCTAGTTTGTTAGAAACAACAACAGCAACAAACACCACAGAGCTTAGATTTATTATCTCTTCCTTGTGTTACACTTTGCCTTCACAAAAGCACTTTATATTCCTTCTGGAGACTATGCTAAGGCACACAGAAAATAAGGAGGTGATCAGTGACATTGAAAATTGCTTCACTAAAGGCAGATCATGTCTGACATATCTGGCCTTCTACAATGGGGTTACAGCATTGGTGGGTAGAGGAAGAGCACCAGTAAATACTGTCCACCATGATATCCTTGTTTCTAAATTGGAGAGACATGGATTTGATGGATGGACAACTCGGTGGACGGAGGTGGCTGGATGGTCATACTCAAAATGTTGCAGTCAATGGCTCAGTGTCCAAGTGGAGATCAGTAATGACTGATGTTCATCAGGGGTCCATACTGGGACCCATGCCATTTGACATCTTTGTTGGTGATGTAGACAGTGAGACTGAGTGCACTCAGCAAGTCTGCAGATGACAGCAAGCTGTGTGGTGTGGTCAACACAATGGAGGGAAGGAATGCCATCCAGAGGGACCTGGACAGGCTTGAGAGTTGGGCCTCTGGGAACCTCATGAGGTTCAACAAGGCCAAGTGCAAGGTCCTGAACCTGGGCTGAGTCAATCTCAAGCGCAAATACAGGCTCAGAAGAGAATGGACTGAGACCAGACCTGAGGAGAAAAACCTGGGGGTGTTGATGAATGAGAAGCTCAATGTGATCTGGAAATCACAGAATGTTAGGGATCAGAAGGGACCTTGAAGGATCATCTAGTACAATCCCCCTGCCAGAACATGAACACCTAGATCAGCTCACACAGGAACACGTCCAGGTGTGTTTTAAATGTCTCCGGAGAAGGAGACTCCACAACCCCCCTGGACAGCCTGTTCCAGTGCTCTGTCATACTCACCATAAAAAAGTTTTGTCTCCTATTTAAGTGGAACCTCATATGTTCTAGCTTGCACCCATTGCCCCTTGTCCTACCATTGGATATCACCAAGAATAGCCTGGCTGCGTCCTCCTGACACTCACCCTTTACATATTTATAAACACTAATAAGGTCACCCCTCAGTCTCTTCTTCTCCAAGCTAAAGAGAACCAGCACCCTCAGCCTTTCCTCGTCAGGGGGATGCTCCACTCCCTTAATCATCCTGGTGGCTCTCCGCTGGACTTTCTCTAGCAGTTCCCTGTCCTTCTTGAACCGAGGGGCCCAGAACTGGATGCAATATTCCAGATGTGGTCTCACCAGAGCAGAGTAGTGGGGGAGGAGAACCTCTCTCGACCTACTAAGCACACCCCTTCTGATAGACCCCAGGATGCCATTGGCCTGAAAGCAAAACATATCCCGTACTGCATCAAAAGAAGCATGGCTAGCAGGTTGAGAGAGGTGATTCTCCTCTCCCCTTCTTCTCTGCTCTTGTGCAACCCCACTTGGAGTACTGTGTTCAGCTCTGAGGTCCCCAACGTAAGAAGTATGTGGAAAGAGTCCAGAGGAGGTCCTCCGATCAAGACAATCAGAGAACTGGAGCACCTCTCTGATGAAGAAAGGCTGAGAGAGCTGGGGATGTTCATCTTGGACAAGAGAAAGCTCTTGAGAGACGCTATAGCAGCCTCTTGGTACCTAAAGAGGGCCTACAGGAAAGCTGGAGGCCAAACCATTCATAGAATTCTATGGCTGTATCTTTCCTTTAAGGCAGTGAAGGACAGATACATTTCCTCTAGTACTCTCGTCTCTTTAAGTATAACGGTGCCTAACCAGTTCTTCAGTCCCTTACAGTTTGCTGTGGGTAGGCCTGATGTGAATATTCATTTCTTCTAAATAGAAAATTAGGTAGTTTGAATGAGGTTTGCCCTATTCCTTTCCTAATCTTGCCTACAGACGAGTTTTTGTTCATGCTCATTTCTCTGCAGAATGCAAAAATGAGTGGCTTAAAGAGGTTACAAGTCTGCCATTTGCTGTCTGTCTTGTCTGTCCTTTTCTGAGGATTTTTTTTGGGTTGTGGGTTTGAACTGGGAGGAGTTTGGGGGGTGCAAGTGAGAGTATTCAATATGTTTTTCAATATATTTTTCTGGTTATATTGGTTCTTTCTAGGATTTCCATCACAGATCAGTTGTGTATTTCATGCTGTTCTCTCAGTGCCCTACACAGTGCTAAAATATTAAACATGGCATCTTAAGCAATAAGAATGTGTTTGATAAAAGAAGGAAATTCTCTGATCAGTCAACTGTCTGGCTTGAAGAGATTTGGTAGATTTGAGTTGTGAAAGGGGGTTCTTTACAAGATTGTTTAGTGACAGAAAACTGAGCTTTGACTTTAAAATATGTTAATTTTACTGATGAGGTCTACAGGTACCTAGATCTCAGTTATTCTGTCTTAATGATATTCAGGCCCACTGAGACTCATTCTGAAGTCCAGGGCCCAGAATATGAAGTTGAATTTTTAATTTTTGGTTCTACTACTAACTGTAGAGCAGTCTATAAAGATTTTCATAATATTTGTTCTGAAATTTTAGGACTAATGTTCTGTTTCCCTGATATTAACTATAAGAGTTGGAAAGCACCAAGAATCTTTTCCAAAATATAAAGGAGTGTCTGGATGGTTGGGAAGTACAACTTAATTGTGAACATAATTGCACTTCTTGCATTTAATTGCAATCATAAGTCAAGAAAGACAGCTTCTGACATTTGGGTCAGATTTTTAATTTCATGATCTAAATTATTAATGAGAATATTTCCATAAGCTTTCTGCATAAAAACTGACTTCATAACAGAGAGGTCAGCTGGTCTTGTTCTAGTCTTCTAGACTGTATGATTACCAGTCATAATCAGAAATTGTTCCCATAAATTTGTGCTCCATTTATGGTGGTAAATTACTTACACTCTTTATAAAGCAAAACATAATTTTGTAGGTTCTAGTTAAAACAAAAGTAAAGTAGATACTGCATATAGGATTATTGAACATGAAAGGTTAAATGTCAGATGTATGGATAAATATTATTCAAGTTCTTATTTTTCCGAGTGTTTTAATACCTAAGGAATCTCAAAAGTTATATTGGGTACTGTGTGTCTACAGCCAAACAAAATTGTACAATGCCTAGAAAACACAAGTGATCAGTATAAGAATGCATAAAGCTATTGTATAAATCAGTAGTGCTTCCACTTGTGATAGGCAGCAGTGCTGAACACAGTGTCTCAAAACTGATACAGCAATAATATAAGAGGACTTGAGGCAAGTGGTGGAGGTTGATTAGAACTATAAAGATTTTTATAAGAGGATACTGAGAGCTTGAGATTGTTTATGCAGAAGATAGATTGGGAACTTCTGTAACCTATCTCCCCAGAGCAAGATTTAGGAGCGTATCCAGTTCCATCGGACAGAGTAAATTCAAAACAAGGTGGTTTTTGTTTTGTTTTTGTTTTTTAACTTGAAACACAGTGGAATGACAGAATTTAAGGTCACCAAGATTGAAATTTGATTCAGAAAGACATTTGACACCTTCCTTCTGGATAAATTGAAATAATAAATACATACTTATAAAAGACAATCATTTTAAAAAGGAAAAAAAAATGCCTAAGGCAAATAAATACTTTTAATATAATGTATCTTCTTGTGATATATCTTGGCTGGCCAGTTTTTGCAATACTGAGTAAAAGTCAGAATGTTGGAAAAAATGAACCATTGTTTTTATTCAATTAATTTTTTATCATTTCTCTCTGTTCCATTTGCTTCTGCCCCTATAAAATAATTGTCATAGTCTTCTTTCAGAGATTCAAACGGGCAAATATTTTTGAAGCATTTTTCACTCACATTTCAAGTTTATAATCTGTGAACACGTCTGGGACTATGGCAAATATTTTATTCTGTGCTGCTTCTCTGTCCTTTTCTGGCATTTCACTGCTTTGATAAATGAGAGATAGTATATTTTACAATTTCAGGAATGTTCAGCTGGAAAAGCTTACAGGATCTCATTTATTCTAAAAACACCCATCCCTTGCAAATTGTTCTGCTTCCAAGTGTCTCAATTTCTGTATTGAGTCAACTGTGGAAAATCTCACTATAATAATTCAAAAAGCTTAATACATTCATAAGAAGTTTGCTTAAAAAAGAATTTCTTCTTTTACTAAGATTGTCTTCTGCTACTACCTAAATTATAGAAGAGCCAAGTTCCAACCCCCAAATGTAACTGTTCTTGAGTGGGGCATTTCAATACTGGACCAGGATCTGAATTTTGTGGCTTTTTTCTCCATAATGGACCAAAATCCCAACTGCCATTTCTACCAGCTGTCAAATTAGTAAAATACAGCTGTGATTAGAACTGCTTACAGACAGAATTTCTGTTCTATAGGGATCTGTAGGAAAAAAAAACAACCAAACAAAAAAAGCCATTCAGTTGCAGAATTAAAATAATAACTACTGTTTTATTTTCTAGAAATAAAAGTAAAATTAATTACTTAGAAGTAATTGAAATCTAAATGAAACAGAAGGTACTAAGGTCTGAAGAAACATTTGGGGATTATCTTGTCCAACCACCTACTCAAAGCAGCTCATGTTAGAGCGGTTATTCAGGGTCTTGTCCTGCCTGATTTTGAGATGTGTTGGTCTCCATGATAGCAATTTTTTTTTTCCCTCATATATTTATTGTGTTAGAGTTTCCTGTGCTGCATCATTTGCTTGTTTCTTCTTTGTTTTTTTCCCTGAGAAGTGACCCTTTTCCCTGGTGCCACTAGGGCCCCTGGGTGCTGCTGTTGAACTGACTCTGCCCACCAAACCTGCTGGAAGGTGTCCTTCATCCCAGTGCCGAGCCCCACAGTCACCTTCAAACAGTGAGGCCCCCACCTGGTGTTGCTGTGTACACATGCTTGTGCTAACCAGAGCTGTCAGCCAGTGTTTTCCCCACCATTGACTCTGATGGACAGCATTAGTAGCCAGCTGTACCTTGGCTGGACGCAGTACTGCTACTCCAGCCCATAGTGTGGTGAAGAGCAGTATGGTCAGTGGTCCTTATAGTCTTCCTCACCCTTTTGGCTCTAAGGATGCTATGGGAGGCCATGTCACAGGCTATGTTCAGTCAAGGGAAACATCGTCCATTGATCATCCCTTATTCACCAAACATGTCCTGTCTTTGCAGCTCTCAGGTCAGGCAGGATTTGACCTTGGTAAAGCCTGGCTGGGTATTCCCAAGCACCTTGTTTTTCATAACTTGTGTGTGTTTTCCTGGAGGATTTCACCTGTAACCATCCCAGAGACTGAGGCTGATCAGCATTTATTTACCAGGATCCTCCTTTTTGCTTATCTTGAAGGTGGATGTGATCTTTATCTTTTCCAGAAGTCTTTGTGTTGGGCAGTTCACGAGGTATCCCATGTCACCATGAAGTCCTACTTGACTTCCTCCTCTTCTGTATGCCCAAACCCTAGAAGCTGCCATTTGCCATAACATGTCTACTTGATGTATGATTAAAATCTTCCATAAAAAGTACATGTAATTTTTAATATAAGAAATGGTAAGTTTACAGTCCACATACTGGTTGTTACAGAGCACAGAGTTTGAGCTGCATTGTTCAATGGCTACTCTGTTGGAAATCCAACTTGTCTTTTCTGCCATCTCCTCCCCTCTTTTATCCCACAGCTCTGTCGTCTGGGATTAAAATTCTAGTAAACCAGAAGAAACAGTGCAAAGTGAAGGGCAGTTAATTTGAAGTTATATGAAGGCTCTCATAGAAGCAGTTGTTAAAATGTAACTTAGAAATGCTGTTTATAGTTGTCTCAGTACATAGAACATAAGGCAGTAAGAGACAAATCACAAGGGATCCTAAAATATGGTATGCCTTTGAGCACTATGATAAACAGTCTCTTTAGTCTTGCTACAGTGCAAATACTTGTGGTAATAAATCTACAGGAGACTGCTATTCTCTAAGGAGGAAAAGAGGCTGACGGTATGTTCAGTTTGGCAAGGCCACAGAAGGTGGTGGTAATAGCCTTCACATACCTAAAAGGCACTGGGATCTAAAATGGAGGCAAAGGGATTGGTGTTTCTCAAAAGTATTTAACAAAGAGCAACAAAATGAAATTCAGGTAGAGCATATCAGGGAAATGTGTGTTTGGTGAGATGTTAATAAGCTGCGGAAACACTCCCATGGGAATTTGAGGGACAGCCCATGAGCTGGGATTATGAAAATTGCTTTGATGAGCACATTAATAACTGTTAGCAGTCCTCTATGGGCACAAGAATGAAGGGAATGTTTTTACAAGAATCCACCTCTCTAGCTTCTATGATTCTCTGTTATATACTCTGAAGATGTCATGTTGAAATCCTGTGGAAAAGTTGCCACTGATTTCCGTCAGGGTGGATCACGAACTTGGTGCTAATACAGGCCGTGTTTGCCAGTCATTTATCTAGGGGCAAAAGTGGCAATGCACAAAAAATTGTTGTACCCCTGGACAAAGACCCCTGGGCAATAGGTATTTAGTACTCCTTTAGCTGTGTACAGGTAGCTACAAAGATACCTTGGCTGTAGATCTGTTTTCCCTTTGTAGGCTGAGCTAATTATTTATAATGGTGTGTGGGGAGAGGTTCATACTGCTTCATCCAGAAGAACACTTTAAAATTTTATAGTTTTGCTTTTCTGTTAAAAAGGCCATTGTGATCTGTATTTGAAAATGCAATACAAACAAGGTTAATTTGATTTTCCTTGTTTGTCAGAAGTTTATTTTTTGTTTTGTTTTTGTCACACAGATATCTCACTTACAGGGGCCTCACGTGTATGTGGAGCCAGTCTTGTTCTTGCACAAATAGTTGCCATTCTGATGAAGAGGTTTCACCACGCCAGACGAGACTGGAGAGGAAGTCTGTCAAATGTACTGCTGCCTGTCGTCTTTGTTGCACTGGCAATGGCCTTGTTTAGTGTGAAGCCGCTGGCTATTGATTATCCTTCTCTCAAGCTGACACCAAGACTTTACAAGAATGCAGAATCCTTCTTTAGGTAAGGGGCTCATCAATCTTCATCAATATCGAGGGTTCCAGGATCTTTACCCTTGAGTTCTCATATTTTAAAGAATATTTCTTATAATAGGTTACTTTTTTTTTTTTTTTTTTTTTTTCCCAACAGCTGTTTATGTTCCAGTTGTTTAGCACATTTTAATAGATTATTATGAGGGGCAAATAAAAATGGAAAAGCATTGTGCAAAGGTTTTAATGGAGGAAAGGACAAAGATTTTGGAGCAGAATGGATTGGGCAATCCAAGTTATGTAATAGTTAAGTAATCCAAGCAATACAAGTTATGACCATTTATATGTAAATGCCTAAGTGCTTTTAAACAAGCATTTGCTTGCTTCAACTTCAAGTTGATTAGGTCTGAAGTAATTTTCTCAAAATTTCTCAGCTTTGACAGTGCCATAGAGCACTGAGAAAGCCTGGTGCCCTTCTAACTGAACCTCCACTTTCTATTTTTATTAAGCTTTGAAACCAACTAGACTATTTTGTATTATACTTTTTTGTCTACAGTACCTGTATGTCATCTCTGAATTATTCTGTGTTCAGTGCATATCACAGAATCACAGAATTGTCTAGGTTGGAAGAGACCTCAAGATCATCGAGTCCAAATTCTGACCTAACACTAACAAGTCCTCCACTAAACCATATCGCTAAGTTCAACATCTAAACGTCTTTTAAAGACCTCCAGGGATGGTGACTCAACCACTTCCCTTGGCAGCCTATTCCAATGCCTCAAAACCCTTTCAGTAAAGAAGTTCTTCCTAAAATCCAACCTAAAACACCCCGGCCCAACTTTAGCCCATTCCCCCTCGTCCTGTCACCAGTCACATGAGAGAATAGACCAACCCCCACCTCTCTACAGCCTCCTTTAATGTACTTATAAAGAGCGATAAGGTCGCCCCGAGCCTCCTTTTCTCCAGGCTGAACAAGCCCAGCTCCCTCAGCCGCTCCTCATAGGACTTGTTCTCCAGACCCTTCACCAGCTTTGTTGCCCTTCTCTGGACTCACTTGAGCACCTCCATGTCCTTCTTGTAGCGAGGGGCCCAAAACTGAACACAGTACTCGAGGTGCGGCCTCACCAGAGCCGAGTACAGGGAAACAATCACTTTCCTAGACCTGCTGGCCACACTGCTTCTTATTGAAGCCAGGATGCTGTTGGCCTTCTTGGCCACCTGAGCACACTGCTGGCTCATATTCAGCCGACTATCAACCATCACTCCCAGGTCCTTCTCCACCTGGCAGCTTTCCAACCACTCATCTCTCAGCCTGTAGCTCTGCTTGGGGTTATTGCGCCCCAGGTGCAGGACCCGGCACTTGGCCTTGTTGGACTTCATGCAGTTGACCTCGGCCCATTGGTGCAGCCTATCCAGATCCTCCTGCAGAGCCTTCCTACCCTCGAGCAGATCGACACACGCACCTAACTTGGTGTCATCTGTGAACTTACTGAGGGGGCACTCGATCCCCTCATCCAGATCATCGATAAAGATATTAAAGAGGACCAGCCCCAGAACCGAGCCCTGGGGAACGCCACTAGTGACTGGCCTCCAACTGGACTTGACTCCATTCACCACGACTCTTTGGGCCTGGCTATCCAGCCTGTTTTTAACCCAACGAAGCGTACGCCAGTCCAAGCCATGAGCAGACAGTTTCTTGAGGAGAATGCTGTGGGAAACAGTGTCAAAAGCCTTTCTGAAGTCAAGGTAGACCACATCTACAGCCTTTTCCTCATCCACCAAGCGAGTCACTTTGTCATAGAAGGAGATCAGGTTTGTCAAGCAGGACCTGCCTTTCATAAACCCATGCTGACTGGACCTGATCACCTGGTTGCCCTGCAAATGCCGCGTGATGACACTCAAGATAATCTGCTCCATGAGCTTCCCTGGCACTGAGGTCAAACTGACAGGCCTATAGTTTTCCGGGTCTGCCCTCTGGCCCTTCTTCTAGATGGGCGTCACATTTGCTAGCAGCCAGTCAACTGGGACCTCCCCCGATAGCCAGGACTGCTGATAAATGATGGTAAGCAGCTTGGCCAGCTCCTCCACCAGTTCTCTCAGTATCCTCGGGTGGATCCCATCCGGCCCCATCGACTTGCATACATCCAAGTGCCGTAGCAGGTTGCCAACCATTTCTTCATGGATAGTGAGGGCCACATTCTGCTCCCCATCCCCTTCCACCAGCTCAGGGTACTGGGTATCCAGAGAGCAACTGGTTTTGCCACTAAAGACTGAGGCAAAGAAGGCATTAAGTACCTCCACCTTTTCCTCATCTTTCGTAACTAAGTTCCCCCCTGCATCCAGTAAAAGCTGGAGATTCTTCTTAGTCCTCCGTTTTGCATTAATGTATTTGTAAAAACATTTTTTGTTGTCTTTGATGGCAGTAGCCAGATTGAGCTCCAGATGAGCTTTGGCCTTTCTAATTTTGTCCCTGCACAGCCTCGCAACATCCTTATAGTCCTCCCAAGTGTCCTGCCCTCTTTTCCAAAGACTGTAAACCCTCTTTTTCCTACTAAGCTCAAGCCACAATTCTCTGTTCAGCCAGGCCGGTCTTCTTCCCCGCTGGCTCGTTTTTGGGCACGTGGGTTCAGACCACTCCTGCGCCATTAAGATTTCCTTCTTGAAGAGCGCCCAGCCTTCCTGGACTCCTCTGCCCTTCAGAACCACCTCCCAAGGGACTCTACCAACCAGTGTCCTGAACAGTTCAAAGTCAGCCCTCCAGAAGTCCAATACAGCGGTTTTACTGGTCCCCTTCCTGGCTTCTGCAAGGAACTCTACCATGGTCACTACCAAGGACTCTTTCATGGTCACTCTGCCCAAGACAGTTTCCAACCACCACATCTCCCACTAGTCCTTCTCTGTTTGTGAAGAGGTCTAGCGGGGCACCTCCCCTGGTAGGCTCACTAACTAGCTGTGTCAGGAAGGTATCTTTAGCGCTCTCCAGAAACCTCCTAGACTGCTTTCTCTGGGCTGTGCTGTGCTTCCAGGATATATCTGGGAAGTTGAAGTCCCCCACAAGAACAAGCGCTGATGATTTCACAACTTTTGTCAGCTGCTTGTAGAACTCCTCATGAGTCTCCTCATCCTGGTTCGGTAGTCTCTAAGAGCCCCCCACCTGGATGCTTCCCTTGTTGGCCTTCCCGCTGATCCTAACCCATAGGGACTCAACCTTATCATTCCCAGCCTCAAGTTCTGTGACATCAAAACTCTCTCTGAGAGCCACACCACCACCCCTTCCATGCTGCCTGTCCCTTCTGAAGAGCCTATAGCCAGACATTGCAGCACTCCAGTCATGAAAGTGGTCCCACCATGTTTCCGTGATGGCAACCAAGTCGTAGCCTGCCTGCCGCACGATGGCTTCCAGCTCCTCCTGTTTGTTACCCATGCTGCGTGCATTAGTGTAGATGCACTTCAGTTGGGCCATTGCCTTTTCTCCTTGCCTTGCCATTGTTACCCTGGCACAACTCTAACAAGCCTTGTGTCAGCCCTGTCCCCCTTCTCACCTAGTTTAAAGCCCTCTCAATGAGCCCTGCCAGCTCCTGGCCCAGGATCCATTTTCCCCTTAGAGATATGGACCCATCTGCAGCCATCAGGCCGGGTGCCGAGTAAAGCGCCCCATGGTCAAAAAAAGCAAAATTCCTGTGCTGGCTCCAGCCTCTGAGCCACGTGTTTATCAGGTGGGCTTTCCGTGTCATCTCTGTACCCCTCCTTGCCACTGTAGGGATGGACAAAAACACCACCTGTACTCCTGCTCCATCCACTAACCATCCCACTCCCCTAAAGTCCCATTTGATGGTCTTCAGGCTTCTCTCTTCAATGTCATCACTGCCAGCCTGGACTATTAAAAGAGGACAATAGTCAGAGGGGCGAACCAGGTTGGGAAGCTTTCTGGCAATGTGCCCCTGACCATGGCACCAGGGAGGCAGCAGACTTCCCTACGGGTAGGGTCAGGCCAACAAATATGTCCCTCTGTTCCCCTGAGAAGGGAGTCGCCTACAACCATCACCCTTCTTTCTGTCCTGGTGGAGGCAGTCCTGAGGTGTGGAGTTGACTTCCTCGCCCTAGGCATCCTCCTGGGTAGACTTTCTACCTCCTTCTCAGCTGCCAGTCTCTCAAGCTCCAGGGCCTCAAACCTGTTGTGTAAGGACACCTGGGAAGGTGGACCTGGTAGGGGGGTGGCTTCGCCTGCGATGTTGAGCAGGGACCTGTCTCCATTCCTCCTCAACTCCTAGGTCCCCTGCCTCTGCCCGACAGCAACAGGGCAGGGGGTCCACCCCCATTTGGGGTGTCTTACCCCGGTGCCTGTTCTTCAGGCCACGCAGAGAGTTGCTCCACAAGTCCATCTCCCGCTCGCACTCCCTGATATGCCTCAACCTCTCCACCTCCTCCTTGAGTTCTGCCACCAGGCAGACCAGGTTGTCCACCTGCTCGCACCTCACGCACACAGTCTCTCTGGCCCCCGCAGGTGGTAGCAACAGGCTCAGGCACTCCCTGCACCCGGAGACCTGAACTGCCACAGTTTTGAGTGGGCAGTCGGTCTGGGTGTGTACAGGCTTCCTGGAGAGCGCACTGTGCCTGGTGTACACCATTGCAGCTGAGCTAGCGGCAGACCACCATTAGAGGAGGTGTTCATATGGGCAGGGGGGAAGCACTCTGCCCTTCCTGCTTGCCCTGCCTGCGCGAACTGCTGTGCCACT
Source organism: Aythya ferina (assembly GCF_964211825.1). Taxonomy (NCBI): domain Eukaryota; kingdom Metazoa; phylum Chordata; class Aves; order Anseriformes; family Anatidae; genus Aythya; species Aythya ferina. Next base: position 87,392,782 of record NC_140297.1, read on the forward strand.
CCCTTCTGATGCGCCACGCCCTGTTTGCCCATCCTGTTCACCGCACTCCCTAGGGGCATCTTATGAACGGCTGGGGAGGGGGCGCTGCTGGCTCCACCTATGCCTCCTTCTCGCCTCTTTCACCTCCCTCACGAGGGCTGCCGGGTCCTGGCGGCTCCCTCGAGTGGGCTCAGTGCCAGAAAATTTAGTCCTGCCTGTCCGATCCCCCGCTCCGTTGCAGAACGCGTCTGCCCCGGAGCCGATTGCCTCAGCAAGTGACTGATGTCACACAGATTATTTTATCTACTGGACAAATATCCAGATGTCTTCAGAAAGATAATGTGGTGATGTTTAAATTTATAAATGAAACATAGATCACCTAAAATGTGCTGTTAGGAATGCATGTTTGTATTGAGGTTTCTTTACATGTTCACAAGCAGTTTTTGAAATGAGATCATTTTGTTGTTTTGGTATGTTTCCTATGCATGGATTTGATAGTTCTTTAATTTCTTGGTAAACATGTACAATCATGAGGCTTAAAGTTAATAGAACTAGACATTGTAACGTTTGTGTTTCTTTCTCCTTTCCACCCACCGATGCTGTGGCCCACTTTGAACAGCACTGAAGATGATTACCTAGGAAACCTTTCTCAGATTCTACTGAGATATTTCTTTGACTGGGACCATACTTGCATACATTCTAACCAAGGGTAACTACTGATGTAACTACTTCAAAATGCTCTATACTGATTTAACACTTGCTGCTAATTTGAAATGGAGACTATGACAGTAGTGAAGAAATCAATAAATCTAGCATGTTTTCCATGAAATGTAACAGTAGAAATTAATTAGCCTTAAATTGAGACTAGGAACAAATTTCGCTGAATGCATATATTAAAAAAAAAAAAAAAAAAAAAAAAAAAAAAAAAAGGTAAAATAATAGATAAAAACAAATGTTGTAAAAAAGTGGTAAATTCAATATATTTTGCTGTGTAATGTGGACTGTCTTAGGCTTTTATTGGCAGTGTGAGGTTAATGTCAAATCCTCTTTGATGAAGGAGCTAGTATCTAAGTAGAATATGTAAGTAGGCTTCATTGTTAAAGGTCTGATTCTAATCCCTTAGAATTTAGTGACAGCTTTACCATTTATTTCAGGAGGATTTTGATCAAGTCTGTTGTCCATGTGAATGTAGGTTAGACACTAATTACAATGGTAAGAAGAATTCCAGGTGTCAAAAGTCAGGAGTACAAAATGGCTACCATGCTTTAGTTAACTTACTGATGCAAACACAAAGCATGTAGCTCATTTGTTGCTGTACTCATGTAAATATTTGTTGTGAATCCACCTTGACTCAAATGAGCAAAATTGATATACCTTCAGACACAGTTGCCACTGTGATAAAATACTAAGAACTTGCTGAAGATTACGGATATATTTGTTACTCTGTGGATTTCTTCTGTAGAGTCATATATGCTTTTCTCATAATGGCTGTGTCTATCATTATGTTTATTCCCATTAGAAAAAATAAATCATGTTGGCAGATGGAATCTTCTTTACCCCAGGATTCATGTAGATGTGTGTCTGAACAGGAGGTATGTCCATGTATAAGTGTGTGCATGTATTTATGTAAAAATGTGTGTGTGTTATACATGTATAATACTTTGACTATTCTTTTTGAAGAGGTAGAGAAAGAGATGAGGAAGTAAACCCTCAGCACACTGGCTTTTTTTTCTGATGAGTTATTTCTTTGTTTCATTTAATGCTTGGCCTACATATTTTGAAGTCTTCAGGGAAAGAGGTTGCAAGCATGCTTTTGTTGCATATATGTATGTGTGTGTGTGCATGTCTATATACATACTAGAGAAGGCTATAGATTGACCTGAACTAAAAGGAATCAAAGACAGCTGAACTCTTTCCAGCAGATGGAACTTTAAACCTGGTATAGGACATTGCTTAAAAAAATAGTCAGATAAAACAAAGATAAAACTTGATTACATGGTAGACTACCTACTCCCGAAGGGAAAGGGCAAGCTACCAGGGAATCTGGTAGATCTGACTAAGATTTAATTGTTAGAGTTTACTTTTGCATTGGACTGTATATCTGAAAATAAAACAGTTCTTCAGGAAAGAATGGATTTTGAAAAATATAATGAATTTCTGACCTCCTTGACTGGTGAGTTTTCCAGCTTAGGTTGATTCTTAGAGTGAGTAATAAACGGGAATATGAAGCTGAGTCTGAATTGTCTAATTTATTTGCCTGGGTGGGACTATTTATATCTTTATGAAAGAGATAAGTTATTTACAGTAAGAACTGCATCTGAAATATAGCAATATAGTTTTGCGAAATGTGGAAGGGGCAACTATTTTTTTTTTCTGGGCAAGGAACAAGTTTTCTTCTAATATGGTAGAAAGATACTTAGAATACAAGAAGCTTAAATAAAGTGGCAATGGAAACTCAAGCTCAGTGAGAGGCCCATTAACTGTGGAAGTTCAAAGGAGAGAAGTCACTTGACAATTGAAACAAAAATTTTATTTATGAGCTATGGTAAACCAGAATGTCTTCACTAAAGAGTGAATTTTAGCTTGTGGATGGTTGAGAAGTCAAATGAAAATTACAAATTTTCAGGTTTTGTAAAAAAAAAAAAAAAAAAAAAAAGGTTATAAAACCTCATTATATACTTAATGAGGTTTCCCAGGTATCTTATCATAATACATCTTCTTTGGTTGTGAGAATGTCCCACTGAATTGCTAGAAAACATCTCCCTTTTTCTCTACTGCAGTCCCTCAATGAAACTTTTAGAAGCATAGTACATGAATCAAAGTTTTGTTTTCATCCAGATTCATGTAGTGCCTTTTTTTTTTTTATTTTCAGGAACAAGAATTGAATAGAAGTCTTTTTCATTGCTATAAACCTTTCTAAACTTATTTTTAAGTTTTAACGTTTTCAAAAATAACTTATAGGGTTGCAAGAGAAATCAAAGGTGGTTCTCACGTGTAGGTGACAGCTACAATTATTTGAGATGCCTTATAAACATAAAACCACATGTAATTTATTGAAAAGTTATCAAAGCTGAAAGAGGCAAATCCAGTTGACAAGCAATGCTGTAAAAACTGTGTGCAAATTTTTTAAAAAATGGCTAAATGTCGTGCCACTGATTTTTAAGGAGGCATGTACTTATTTTATGTATTAAATATTTTGTTATGCTGTTTTCCAGATGTGTCCAAGTTTCAACACCTCTGTTCGCTATGTGAAGAATAAGAAAGGATATATTCTGTATAATCTGTCAGGGTTACTTGTGGAAGAATATTTAGTGAGGTCTTCCAACAAAGCAAGGTAACCCTAAAATGTCTGTGTGGTTTATCCCTTATGTATATAAAAACAAGCAAAACCACCACCAACAAAACAAACAAACAAACAAAAACAAAGCCACAGTCCTTCCTAATCCAAATCACATGTCTGTGTTACTGGGAGTGTAAAGGGCAGTTGCCTTTATTGGATGTTACTAAGGTGTACTGCCAGGCTAAGTCCCCTCCATGGTGACTTCTCAGAGCTTTCTCCAGCAGCTGCATGACAATTGCTTCCAGGCTCTTGCCATGCAATGAGTTCAGTTGACAAATATAGTGTTAATATAGATATTTCCACTTTATCATTGCAAGAAAAGATTGCTAAAGAAGACAGAGCTTAAGGCGTGCTGTTACCTTATTGTCTATTAACAGATATGGTGGTTGGTCTTTTGGAGGGAGGAAAGTCTCTACATTTCAAGAACAAAAATTGAATAAGATCAAGTCTAAGCCTCTGGCTAAGGTAAGGGTTGCATGTCTGTGTATGTATTACCTCTTCAGTCTCCAGACTTCATTGCAATTAGTAAATAATAAATGATTATATGAAATCCTTGCCTTTAAAAATTGGGAGAAAAACTCTCTGACTAGTATAGTCCATTTCTCTTTTCATAATTATATAAATATTCCCTTGTGTTCTGAAAAAAAAAAAAAAAAAAGAGTTGAATGATACAGTTTCTGTTGTTTTCTTGTGAACCTCTTTCAAAGTCTGTCTGAGCTCACCTTTACATTTTTTTTTAGGTAGTTCAAATTTCTTTATTTGTTTGTGTTCTACAAAAACTTAATGTCAGAATTGAAGAATGTCCATTGAACTTCTCAGAAATTAATTGTTACTGATGCTTGTTTTGTTTCTGAAATAAATATTTTTCTTCACTACATTTCTTTCCTTATTTTTTTCCCCTCTTATCCTTAAGATGAAAAATCCTCAAAAATCAAGATATAGTTTCTGGGAATATTACTTCTGCATGACAAGTGTACTACCTTGCATTTATAATTCTTTTTTTCAAATATGAGCAGCTTTTTATCCCAGGGAAACTTGCACCTTGCTGAAATTGGTCAGATTGTGAGTTATGAATCTCTTCTGACAGTGGATCATTCTGTCTTGCAATGCTACACATAGCCATTGTTTCCTGTCTGGAATTTCTCCCAAGAGCCAGGAAGCTAAAAGGGAATTATCAGTGCAAAGCATTTTTTATTTTATTTTATTTTTTTTTTCTATAGGGAATGTTTTGAAAGCTTTTTTTTGAGGTCCATTCAAATGTAGACCATTAATGAGGTCTACTCAAACTATTAATGAGACCATTAATAGTTTGTGAGGAGATTATGAAGAATCTCAGTGAGAGGCCTCTATTTCTGTATCCAAGCAAAACACATTTATTGCCAGAGGAAACTGTGAAGCTTGACCTTTAGCATTTCAAATTAGAATATGAAAGAAAGGTGCTTCTTCCTTTATATTATTTTATAGACACTAGATTTTATTTGCTCTTTCAAATGAATAAGAGAAACAACAGTATAATTAAACTCTATACCAAATCCCTTTTGGGGCAAACTGTAGTTAAAACAAGATGCAGATATTCTCCCTTGCCAACATAATTTCACATTTCATTTTGCAATATTGTTGACTGTTTACAATGCTTTTTCCTCGTAGTTTTGAATAGCAATCTCTTTCTCATATCCACACCTTGTCTTATATATATTTTCATTTAGGTCATTTGTAATCCCGTTCTACCTCCAGATTTCTCATAGGTTTGAAATCCAGTTCCATTGATCCTTTATTAGGAACTTGAAGTCCTAGAGGATTGCAGTAAGATGTGTTTTTCTGACTGCTATTTTTGCTGTTTTTGTCCTATGTCTTTAATAATTTTAGACTTTTGTTTTGACATGCCTATGCTGTGTTTTTTATCTTTTTTTTTTTTTTTTTAATATCTTTGGCATAGAGCTCCACCTGGCATCAGCACAAGGATAAATTATAGTTATATTGCTAGTGAGTAAGCTTCATATTTCAGAGCCAAAGAAAATAGTGGAGTAGATTTATAAAGGGCACTGTGTTATCTAAAATACCTCCTGGAAGTGGCTCTCAACTAATGCAATGTCAAATTATTGCATTAACCTTTTAGTAATTAACGACCAGACTTTTACTTTGACCTTTCAGGCTTGTTCATGAGACAGTGAATGTACCATTTACATAGTCTTGTATGAAGTAAAATGAGAAATTTGCATTTGACTTACTGTACAATTAATTTCATTTTAGAAAATGTCTGAATCCTTATATGTTATTCTCCAGTCCAACAGACATTTTTTCCCAGTTCAAATAAAACAATTATTCAAATACTGAAACAGTCTTCTACTTTACTGTGCTGCATATGCATTGTACATACAGAGAAAGTTATGTGTTCACACATGAGAAAGAATATGCCAGGTTTGGCTGATTAAAACCATTGACAATGAACATTCATTGATGGACATTGCTGCATGGAGCACAACTGCTCCTTAACTTTTTTGTTCGTTTGTTTGTTTGTTCTTCCCTGACTGTATATTCCTTCATTTATTTTGGTAGTTGTGGACAAAGTTGCTGTTATACGTAACATAACTGAATACAGGAAGAATATGTAGGAATTTTAAATAGGCCTGAAAGACAATTTATACTATTCAAATGGCATTCTGAAGTGTGCATTTTTCCAGTCTCAAAGTTTGGGATTTGAGGCTTTACTACCTAGTAATAGTACATGTATAAGTGTCTAGACAAAGTTCACTTGAAAAAAAATATCTCTCCACTTTAATACCCATTGTCTGGTATTAGCAATTTCTCTGCTCCTCCTCATCCTTTTTCCTTGATAGGCCACAGGTAGGTCAAAAGATTAGTCTAACATAATTCTGGAATGTTAAAGGTAGATAAAGATGGTATGTAGTAATGGGAAACATGTCTTTGCAGAATTTATTTTTAATGTAGAGATGGACAGTATTTTTTCCTAGGAACAAATTTTATCAGTCATGGATAGATGATAAAATCATAAAAATCAAAATTAATTGTCTCATTCTATATATTTTTTCCAATACTGATCTCTTTCCTGCCATTTGTAAATAATTACCTGTGAGATGCACAAGAAAGATGAAGTATATTTCAGCTTGAAATAATATTTTTCCTTTTTTATATTTTAGCTTTGCTATCAATTTAGAATAAAGCATAAGGCTTTAGGAAAAACAAAACAAAACAAAAAAACAAAAACTTAAACATATCTTCTGAGAGCAACCTCAGACACTATTCCTTTTGCTTGTTGCCAGATTATAAACAATTAAATAACCAGTTTTAATTTGGTTATTTCCTGGTAGTTTAATTCAGTTAAATAATGCATCTTGAATGAAGAATTCTAATTACTATGTGGGATATTGAAATGTATACATTTCACACACACAATGCTCTATTATGGATTTTTTTTTTTGTATTTTTGTTTGAATATTGGTCACATTATTATAGTTCTAAGGTATTCTGTGGATGCTTGAGACCTTCGCACTGCTTCAATTAAATGAGGACGTGTCATCGGATTTTTGCTTTATTGTTTTCTTAATTGACTTTTTTCAATACCATCAGCACAATTTTAGTGGATTTTCATAACATATTTATAAATTTATATTCTGCACATTTTTTTAAAATAAGATACAATAAGAAATCAGTATGTGAAAAAGACCATTTACCCTTGATCATATGTTTGTTTTTTGGCCTGGTTTGTATTTGCACAGGAGATTCAGCAGTGGAAGAATCTGCTCATTTGCCCAGTACACTTAGGTTTTATTTCAGTTCATCTCTTTAAGGAGTTCTGTTTTGATTAAAGAATGGGAGACCTAGTCTGTGCAGTTCTGTGAGCATTGAACTGGAGGAGAACAAAGGTGTTGCGTACAAGTTTGCAAAGGAGTAAACAGTTTAGGATTTTTTTTGTCCCTCTAAATGTGGGGACATAAAATGCTGATGAGATTTGAAGCAGCTGTGAATGTCTCGTAAAGAACAGAGTAGAAAATGTGAAAGCTACTGCAAGAAAGAGTAGTGGTACTTGACCAAAGTTGCTCATTTGTGAAATAATGCTGAACAGAACTTATGGCAGAGAAGATTCAAGAGTGAGAGGCACAGGAGAAGCGACAGTGGAGCTCAGATTGCTGTGTGAAATCATGATATAGGGAAGGTGGGAGGGAACTGAATGGGATGATTAATGTATTTCAGACCTTGCCTCACAACAGAGTGTGATGTAGACATCTGAGCAAATAGGTAGTCAGGAAAATAAATCTGAAGAGAAGAACAATTAGGAAATAGAAATAGAACCGAATATTAGACAACTTGCACGGGGAAGCATGGAAAAGAACATGGCAGGAAAAGCAAAGTCTGGAATGTTGTGTCTAAGTAAGGATTGTAGATTGATTCTACAAATTAAAAAAAAAAGTATTATCTGCAAGTAAATTAAAAACAATAAACAAAGAACAAAAACACATTTGGAATATTATACCAGTACTGAGGCTGATATATATATATGGAAAAGGACTACATCAGAACAGCATCTAAGTGATGAGAAAACATTATTCAAGGAAGTTTTCAATATGTAACTGTATAGATGGTAATTTCAGAAAGCATTTAGGAAAACTAAGTCTTAGAAGAATGGTGTTAAGGCAAGAACTTATATTTAAAAAACAAAACAACAAACATATACTTTGTTATATGATTCAGAGTCCAGACACAAAGTGAAAATTGCCCAGCATCAACTCAAGATGGCCAAAATGCACATTAGCATATAGCTGATAGCAAATAGGAAAAGGTTAAGAATTTTTCAACAGCGTAAATAAAAAAGGGAGATGAAAGATTGCTGTGCAGTGAGGGAGTGGATAGTAATCAAAGGTGATTTGAAATGTCATCAAAACTGAAAACATACCTTTTTTTCTTTGACCTGTTTTTCAGTATGGATAATGTAGGGTCAAAGGCTCTTTGCTTTACAGTTAGGGAGGCACAGAAATAGAATTGAATTCTAACAGGAAAGCAAAACTAATACTTCAGTATATTCAGTTTGGGGACATAACCAGGCTTTCAGCACTGATTCTAGCACATGAAGACCTCAGGTCTGAAAGTGTGGATTTTGGAAACATAAATTAAATTGGGGCAATTCTGCATAATTAGAGGATAAAGTGTATGTTACAGCAGAAATGCTTCCCTGTGCTCCTCAAAGGCTTGTGTTGTCTGCTTTAAAGTTTATCTGTCTTCCCTTTTCTCCTTACTCAAGAAACCATGTTGAAACCAATTGCTTGTTGAAGATGGAGACATGGCTTTGTCCTTCATGGCATAGTTTCATACTTTCACTGTGTAAGCAGTGTCTCCTTGTTTTTTCCGTTCACAATTTTCTAGGACACATTCTCTTTCTTTGATATTTTATGCTATATGTCACTTGCAGGTATTACTTTGATAAGTCTCTTTGCATTTTCAACAATCAATATTCTTCACTTGTAACAGGTTTTTCCATCTTTCTTTTTTTTCCAATTAAATTGGCCAATATTATTTTCACATTGTTTTTCCTCTATTATTTGTTTGACCAAATGTGCATAAAGGAAAGGACTTTTTCATTAACATGGAGAATCGTAGTTTAATAATTAAGACAACTTTCTGCCCTGCTAGATTCCGTTGAAAGAAATGTACAAATTAAATCACAGAATCACAGAATGGTTTGGGTCAGAAAGGACCTTAAAGATCATCTAATTCCAACCCACCTGTCATGGACAGAGACATCTCCCACTAGACTAGGTTTCTCAAAGCCCCATCCAACCTGGCCTTAAACATTTACAGGGATGGGGCATCTACAGCTTCTCTGGGAAGCTTGTGCCAGTGCTTCACCACCCTCTGAGTAAAAAATTTCTTCTTTGTATCTAATCTAAATCTGTTCCACCTAGATCACCTTCTTCTTCTAAAAGTGTGTGTCTTAAAAGGAGAATTCATCTTTAATATCTTTATGCAATTCTTTAAAATATGGGAGTTTTCAGATCAATGTTTGGATTCAACCCATTTTTGATTCACAATTTCCATTCTCTCTTCCAGGTATGGTACAACCAAAAGGGTTTCCATTCACTGCCATCCTACTTAAATGAACTCAATAACTTGATTCTGTGGCTGAATTTGCCTCCAGCTGTGGATTGGAGACAGTATGGTAATAGCCCTTTGTGTTTATTCATATTGCTTGAAAAATAGTTTTTAAATAAAATAAGTTTCAATGTGAAAATTTGTCATGGTTTCAAGTCAGATTCCAGCGTCACAGATTTTCGGAAGGCTTTGGAAGTGAAACTTTAATTTAAATATAAGATGTGTCTGAAGAACATAGTGTGCAATACGGTAAAATTTGAATTGACAGCTCACTGTCTATGCCATAAGCAGTTGTTACAGTTTCTTGCAAAGGACATTCTTATGGAGTAGGTATAAATTGTTTTGCTATGGTTGAGGTGTTTGGAAACGACTGGGGGCTTGCTTAGGTGGGGTGATTAACGCACAAGAGTATGAATTTAGAACTTGTTTGTCACTATTCATTAAGTAAATATCCAGGGTAAATCCAGAGCGTCCTGTAAACTCGCACTGCAATGTAATGTCCCATAGCATCCTGTTACTCAAGGAACAGGAGAGACTGGTATATCTTACTATTGTACATACCAAAAGAGAGATTTTTATCTTTCGTGTCTGAATTCTCTGATTCACATACCCTTGAACTGTATAGAACTAGTTAAAACAAATTTTACAAACTGTCATATGTGGTAATGGCTTCAGCCAAAGAATCAGCTGATAACACAATGAATTTTTAGGATGTTGAAATCCAGTTTGAAATCTGAGTTTGACAGTTCAGGCTAACATGTTCATTCCAATTCATCTCATTCTTGAGGTTCTGTTAAAGCAGAATTAGCTTGTATTGGAGAAATTTAAAAATAGCTTATGACTGATTTTTGAGAGTATTTGAAAAGATCATATACAGTAGAATGGTTATGTATAAATGTGAAATTATACTCAGAGCTTCAATTACTTTTCTCCGTCGATATAACTTATGGGGAAAAAATACCAGAGTAGCTTTCTTTTCTTTCTTCCTGCCTGTTTGTCTTTCTCTAGGGTAGATAGTATTATTATTTTTTTTATATGTGATGTTCACATTGATTTATGCATTGCCCTTTTTCAGTTAAAACAAAGTAATTGTAATTTTTCATTTTCAATTTGAAGACTTTCAAGTTGGGTTTCTGTCCTCTTTAAGCACAGTAGAAGACCTGGAGAGGTTGTACATCATCAAGATTTTTGTCATAGTTTGATCTTATACCATTCATACGTGTAATAATATATATATAATATTAATATAATATAATAATGAAGGAATAAAGAAGAAGAAAATCAGTGAAAAAGGGAAAGGAATTATGAGTATTAGAAGACAAATTCGTTAAGAAAAGTATCCCGAGTGTCAAGTCAAAAAAAGAATAATTGTTAGTTTTCAAGATGGCTGGAGTTTTATTTTTCCTAAATGTATTATAAGAACAAATCACAGTTAATGTATTTCTGCAGAAAGTTTAAATTTAAATGAAATCAAGTATTTTAATGATAATTTTTAATAAAAATCAATTTTTAGTTTCCCTGCACTTGATGAATAGAGTTGATGCTGACTTGTTTTCTATAGTGCTACACACCCCATTCAGGGATTTAAACGTTCATGTACCTTTACCTTTATATCTGTCATGGGGATTTGGGAATTTATCATCCACATTAGGACTGAAGAAAATCATAGTTATCCCAAGGGTTGTGGAAATGCTATATTTTATGTCTCTGCATGACATAAAAATATGATAAACAAGATAGAGCTTGGCAAATACTTGAAGTGTTGGACTATCATATATAAATCTTGCCACTTGATATAAATTTCTGGCAGAATATCTTGGGTAAATCTCTGCAGAAGTAGATTTTATGAACTGGAAAGAAATTTATTTACGTGTTTCTCTATTGGAGAGGTACAATAAGGATGGATTGATCATACTGTTGAGACCTAATGGAGAGGGACCCGATGGGGAAATCCTAGCAAGAAAGTGAAGTCAGAAAAATACAATATATATGTACTTATATGCATACATATGTGTGTTTGCGTGTGTATAAATATATATATATATATATATATTTTAAGTGAACAGTTTTCCAATGCTGTATGGAGCACATAGACCCACTGTTAAGAGGAGATTAATCTGATCTCCAAATCCTTTCTTTGCTAGGGGAGAGATTTCATTTTTTTTCCCCTGTAGAGAATTTTCAGTAGTCTTATCTGTAGCAGTGTTTGGAAGGCCCCGATGTTTGCTTCATGTAATTTTATTGTAAAAAGTTAGAGTGGGATGGTTGTTGAAAAAATGGTGTGCGTCAGCTGGAGGTACATGAAAAAGATAGATTGAAGTTGACCAGATTGATTTAAATTAGTTTGTCATAGTTAATGGATTGGATGTCTATTTTGGAACATCAGTTGAGGAATACATCTTTTAAGAAAGTCTCATCTTCTGTACCATGTGGATAGCCACATTTAGCTTCATAATCATGTAGGTCTGTTTCTATTCTGGAAAGGATTACCTCACCTGTATTACTGGAAGGAAAATCAAGTCCATTTTGTTTACCAGCAGTTATATATTCAGTGACAGATAATGAAAATGAACATGTTAAAAAAATGAAATAAACAGATTAAAACCATCATAGGTAACAAAGGCACTTCAACAGAGAAAGTAAGATGTACTGTTTTTTTTGGTCAAAACCCATCAGCTTTTGTTGGCCCTTAAGCCTATGTATATGATGTTTCTATGTTGTTAAATCTCTTTCTGAAATGCTGCATTCCAGTTATTAGTTAATGCAACTGGGAGCAAATAACAAATGAAATAATGAAGTAAGAGGAATAAAAAATTAAAAGGGAACATATTTGCCATAAGCTTGAGATATAAATTCTGATCAGTAGAGCTATGTTATTCTATACAGTTGCATCAAAATGTGTTAAGCATGCCAGACTGTAGGGGTAGGATTATTATCTACCTCTTAGGGTAACTCTATAAAGAAAAAAGGAGTGGTAGTCATCTGTAATGATGTCTGTAAAGTACGGTGGTCAAAAAAAAGTTCTTACATAATTACTCAAAGAATGGAAATATATCAGTATAGAAAGGCCTTGTGCTGTACTGCTGCCCCATCTCAGTACTTCAATAGAAATCATCGGCTTTTTAAAAAACCTTTCATGCTATGGCTCATTGTAAGGTTCATGTAGCATTCTCATTTATTTGAGATTCAGTTCTTCAAAGGAGCTGAAGGGATCAAGAGACCCAATTTCAGCTGAATTTTGGTGGAAAGTGACTGTACAGTCTCCAGATCTGCAAATTGTAACTTTGAACCTCTTTTCAAAGGAACCTGTGAAACACTATTTAGTAGGAACCTTCTTATCCCTGTCTGGTTAGTGGGCCAAAAATAAAATTTAAATCATTTTTGAGGTGCCACCTATGAAATGTTCCATAAAATGAAAGTTGTAATTTTTCATTTTATAAAAACAGAAGTCTCATTATAAATTTTAAATGCCCACAAAGGAGAGCTTGCGGACTGAGTCTGATTTATAACTAATTATATATCATATAATATAACTGATTATATATATAGGCTGCAATATGTAGCCTATCTCCATTTTAAAAATATATACGTACAATTTCATTTTATTAAAGAAATGTAGATTGGTCTTCTATTCAAGTCTGTAACAATTATGATATTTAGGTTTAGTAGTAGAGGTCCAAGTTGATTTATGTGCTCAAGACTCAGTATGCTACACAACAGAAAGAAGAGATATTTTGAAAGGAGACAAGAGACAGGCTCAGATACACAGTGCAGAACTGCAGAACTAAGTACAGCCCTGATTAGACTACAGAGAAGGTATGCAGTCTAGAAGAAACACAAGACTTTTTCCCTAGATCTCTCCAGTCTATGCTGGAAAAGTACTGCCTGGTTCATATCACTGTCTCTCTCATTCCTACTGTAAAACCATAAATCTTGTAATACCTGATTATGTGAAAAGTTGCATCCAGGTAGTATGGAGTGGACTACCTATTATCTTGTTTATTAACTAGCAGGATGGAAACATTTTGAGTCTCTAAGACTATGCCAATGTGCACACAGCTTTCTTTTCTGAGTAATGGTCATGTAGTTTAGATTTGAAATAGAAGATCCAGAGGTATTGTTTGCAGACTGTCAATAAGATGTTGGTATGAGGAGAAGTGTCTTGAGTTGTGCAGTTCCTGAATGGGAAATGAGCAGGATTTTTCCTATAACTGCCAACATGGTGTTCATGTCAAGCGTCTGTAATAAATATGTTTTTCTTTTTCCTGTGAACCAGAATAAGAAAAGGAAGTATTTTTTCTACAGAATGTCACAATACTTATAAAATATATAAAGAATTAATTCTATCAATTTAAGAATGCTTTTTTAAAATATTGGTATCTAAAATGAGTTTAACTGGGAACTATGTAAAGAAAGGAACAGGAATTTTAAAACCTGGAAGGGAAACTACTGGGGTAAATCATGGAGAAGTTGAAGAGGGTACAATTAATTGTTTATTGCCTATTCCACTGTGAAAAGCGTGTATAGCATGAAGCTCCTAGTGGCATTCCAAATGTAAATACAACACCAGCAACTGGGTTATTTTTGCAATGTATAGTTAAGCTGTGAAACTCCAACTGCAGGTTGTTGTAGAAGTTAAAATCTGCATAGGTTTAAGAGTAGTCAAGGGAGCACTTCACTTTTCGTTACCACCAGTCCTCAAGCTGTTTTCAACAAGGGGGTTCTCAAGCAGAAATTTGTATAAATTATCAACAGCTGGCCCATTCAATTTCTCCCATTAAAAAATGCTGAAGAAACATTAAGTCTTATAGTGCACTGGTTTCATGATTTTTTTTTTTAACAGATTTAGTGTATAAATATGTGATTTTTTTATTTTTATTTATTTATTTTTATTTTTTTGCCAAGAGGATGTAATTTTCCAAGCTTTCAGTGTTGGAAAGTAGGGAATAGACAACAATAAAATGCCGGTCAACTGCAAGCCAATGCTTCTTTCTGGCATAAATGGACAGTTCTAAGAAATATCTCCTATCTCTTGCAATTCTAGTAATTCTATTTGGTAAACAAGGAGAAGAAATTATCAAATGTTTATACTCCCACTTTTTTTTTTTTTTCCCTTTGTTAATATGGCTTCCAGTACTAGTAAAATTGATTAAACTTACCCCCACCCCAGTTTTTTAGAGTCTTTCACTGAGCAATATAAGAGGTAGCAACTGAGACTTTTACCTTAAAACCAACCCCAACCAAACAAATAAACAAATAAAAGAAAACAAACAAACAAACAAAAAACCCACAACCTACCTTGTAGTTAACTGTGCTTGCAAAAAGATTGAGGAAAGAAAGGAGAAGAATTTTCTGAAAACTAGCTAAGAAAATATCTTACCAAAATAACATGTAGCTTATGGCGCATTGCAAGTGACATCTTAGTTCCTTTTCTGAACTATACACACAGTCAATTTACATGTATACAATCATGTTTCTTACTTTGAGATGCTATCTAGTCCACCCCACTCTGACCAGGGAATTAGTGCCCCTCATTTCCCAAGCTCTTCATCTTTCTATTAGAGAAGGTTAGAAGGTCTTAGAAAGTCTTGGTATTGTGGTGTTCATTTAATCTCTGAATACAGCATTAAAATCTTGATATAGTTTAAGGATGTTCATGGTCACAGTTTTTCTTGCTCCAAATTGCTTATGCAGGGCTTTGGAAAGATTGGAATTAGTGGCTATCACAGGTTTTTGGTTTGTGCCCATAAAGAAGTCTGAACTGTCACTGTAAAAATAATGTGACCAAGGCTGTACCAAGGACATAGACAAAGGATGTTTTAGGACAATTGCAGAAATTGTGGTTGCAGTTAAGTCTGGAGAATGTAATAGCAATCTGTAGATGTTGAAGAAATCATTTTATATTAAGAAATTTATGAAAAGGTGCAGACAGGGTTAGAGCTATATCATTTCATATTTGTAGATATTCCCTGTCATGTGTGCTTCCCTTGTGAATACTGATTCAGGAGAATTTGTCCTGAAGGTAGTTCATACAAAGCTTACAAATAAAATCCTAAAAAAAGAAACAAACAAAAAACACCCTTGCATAAGTACCACGTACATTTATCTGTTTAATAGAGGCTTTGTCATTTGGAACTCATTGGTTTATCTGTCATTTATGGTTTTTTATTTTAAGTTCTCAACGATGGTGTTTAGTTTTCAACATAATGAGCATCATCGTAGCAGCTTTGCATGAAAAGAATGTACGTAAAGGCAAGAAAGCAATTAGTGCATCTTGCTAACAACTATATTGGGAGAGAGAGGTATGTAAAGAAAGACAGTATAGGTAGTTAAAAGTAGAAATTTAGGAAGAGATAGATTATAAAAGTATGCTTTTTTTTTTTTTTTTTTTTTAATAAAGAAATACATGTACTAGCAAATAGCTTATACCAAAATGATAGGGTTATTTTTGTCTTGGATGATATTGTATAGTTTTCTCTTCCATAGGCTCAAGAGAACTTTTTTTTCCTTCTGTGAATTGCAGGCTTGGCTTTATGTAAATTCATCATCTATTTTTAAACTGTAGAGGGAGGGAGGAAATTGTTATACTAAAAAATGTAGCAAATGCAGGAAAACCTCATGCTCCAGACTAATTGAAAAATTTAAAATAATGAATGAAAGGTAAAATATTGTATTTATGTAATACTTTGATAGGATTTTAGAATTCTAACACAGAGATGAATGTAGGTTAACAAAAACCTACTTCGGTTAATTGTAATCAGCAGCCCTGAGAAGTTTCATCTTGGTTGTGCGTGTAAAATTCCAAAAACGTAATCCTTTGTTTCACCGACATGGATTGAATGGAAATTGACTGTAGAAAATAGTTGCTACTTTTAAGAAGAGCAATTATGTTTTGGGACTCTTCCATAGTAGGGAGTTAATGCAGTACAGTTTGCTTTTTCATCAGTATTGTACGATACTAGCCTGCAAGGATTGTTATAGAATCACAGAGTCACTGAGTTTGGAAAAAACCTTCAAGATCATCTGGTCCAACCATCCCCCTACACTATCACCCACTAAACCATGTCCCTAAGCACCAGGTTCAACCTTTCCTTGAACACCACCAAGGACGGTGATTCCAGCACCTCCCTGGCCACACCGTTCCAATGCCTGACTCCTCTTTCTGAGGAGAAATATCTCCTAATTTCCAACCTAAACCTTCCCTGGCACAACTTGATGTCATTCCCTCTTGTCCTGTCACTAGTTACCTGTGAGAAGAGACTGATCCCCAGCTCCCCACACCTTCCTTTCAGGTAGCTGCAGAAAGCAATAAGGTCTTCCCTGAGCCTCCTCTTCTCCAGCCTAAACAACCCCAGTTGCCTCAGCCGCTCCTCATAGGACTTGTGTTTCAGGCCCTTCACCAGCTTCGTAGCCCTTCTCTGGACACTCTCCAGGGCCTTGATGTCCTTCTTGTAGTGAAGGGCCCAAAGCTGAATACAGTGCTTGAGGTGTGGCCACACCTGAGCAGAGTACAGGGGTATGATTACCTCCCTGGTCCTGCTGGCTACACTATTCCTGATACAAGCCAAGGTGCATGTATTATGCTATTTAATTATGCTATTTAATGCTTATTATTATTATTATTCCTGCCCTCTCCCTCCAGCAGTTCTCTCTTTTTCACAGTCTGTTTTTTCTGTAGTTGTATCAGTATATTTCTGTGCATGGGACTGAAGTCAACTGCTGTAGACTTCTTTATGACAGCAATGTAGTAATCTGAAGTTTTTGTTAGTTTACTCTTGGGGCCTGTGCACTCAGTAAATACAGGCTGTGGTGACTTCAGGAGAGAGATTACTGCCCAGCACATTAAAGGTTTCTAAACAGAAGTTATTCTTTGTGAAATATTTGAGTCATGCAGTCATTTTTGTCTCCATTATATTTTGCATGGCTCATTCAATCCCTGTGGGTCTTTTTGAAAAGTTTCAGAAATGCAGATTATCTTCTATAAAATTCATTGATTTGGTTCTCATAAACACAGGCCAAACCTGTGTTTATGAGCATGAATTCATTTGCACAAGCAGTTGTGAGAGTACTGTTTCATAGCTCTTTCTTTTCTAGCGTTTCTCACTGAATTTCTCAAGAAGTTAGTAGCAGAACAATGGGATATGATTCAGATCAGTCCGGATTAATTGATGGAATATAGTGGAGAACCTTCCTGAATTCCTGGCAAACTGCTCCCGTTCTGGATGCTTTATGGGCGATAATTCTCTACTGTAGTCCACATGACATCTTTACTTGTTTCAGCTATTGGAAAAGCGATATGAATCATCAGGAACCATAGTCTGGCAAGACTGAGCATTTTCTTTTCATGGGCAGGAGCTTTAAGATTTGCAGTCTCTAGAAATGCTAGCCTTTGAGGTGGAATAATTTTACTGTAGGATTTCAGTCATCTGAAGCTGGGGAGAGAAGAGCTTGGTAAGAGCATTCAAATTTTTAACCATGCAGGCAAGACCTTGACAATTCTGGGAAGCTCCTCTATAACTAGACCTTTCCTCATGGCTATAAAAGAGGCTTAGAAGCTGTATTTATGCTATTTGCCAATTTAGCTAAGCACTAGTGAGTACAAGAACACTTTGTGATGTTAATTTTCTGTATTTAGTGCTCCTGAAATTATCTGAATTCCCATTTTTCAAAAGCCTTGATCCATTGTTGTTAGATTGTCTGAAAATCATCTGTGTGTCTGTCTATCTGTCTATCTCTATGTCTTTTCTAACCAGGTCTGAAAGTAAGTTCAGACTGGTTTCCGTCTGCCTATATGATAAAAATCTGTTTTAATTTTATTTTAGCTATTCATTTCCAGTTCAGTAGGAATCCTTGTATATATGAAGTAAAGACATTCTTTCTTCTAATATGTACACATTTATTCAATCACTGAGAATGCTTAGAAAAACTTTCTGGGAAAGAAGCTCTTTTGAGTCATGGTGCTTCTCCTTTACACAAATGGAATTTCAGAAAGTACTTGGTTCCAGTGGAAAAAATAATTCTCTCTGATATGCCTGTTTTTACCTCAGAACAAATTGTTGTTTAAAAAATCAATAGCGTAAAAGAAAAACAAAGAAAAATTTTAAACATCTCCTCTAGGCAAATGACAAAAAAGACATCTGCAAATAGCACATGTATTTACTAGTGATGAACCTTATTGGCCTGATTTTTCTTTTGATTTGTTAATTCCCTTTGGGCCTCACTGTATAGTTTTTGACAGTATCTGGAAAATCATTACCTTTTACTACTGTTTTATGTGAGTTAATCATCCTCCTCTATTTTTCCACTTTTAACCCGAAAGTGCCTTTGTGATATTGTAATTGTTCTGTCTTTAAAATGAGGAATGAAAATTTAAAGAGGCAAAAATAAAAGCATAGATGTA
The DNA here is from genome assembly GCF_964211825.1 of Aythya ferina. Lineage (NCBI taxonomy): Eukaryota > Metazoa > Chordata > Aves > Anseriformes > Anatidae > Aythya > Aythya ferina. Next base: position 87,411,606 of record NC_140297.1, read on the forward strand.
CTCAGTCAAATTGCACCTATTACTGGAATGAAGACAACATTTATATTTATATAGCTGGACACTAACAAAATATGACAAATTGCATTCAAGTGGTAATCTGTAAAATTCATCTGAGGCTACTAATAATATATTTCATTCCCAAACATACTTGGAAGATTATAATTGTTGTTGGGATAGATTTTTTTTTTAAATTGGGAACAAACCAAACTTATTTTAAAAATAACCTAATCAGTTGTACACTTCCTCTTGCACTGACAATCTCATCCCTCTATTTTTCTTCTTTTTCTTGAAAAGAAGAAAAGCAAACAGCCACAGTTTATTAAATTAAATTATCTTCCAATTCCAAATTTCAATTTTCATTTACATAGTTGGCTACATTGTTACAAGCTGGTTGTACCAAGAAACAGAAAAGTCAAAGTATGCAGTGCACATGTAGGATTTTTCTCAGGCTCCCAAATGGGACATATTTTTAACTTAAAACCCCATGGTTTCAATTTGAGGTATGCATTATTGCTTTTTTTTTGGGGGGGTGGGGGGGGGGTGTTGTTGTTAATTTAGCTGAAAAGTTTTTGCCTGCAAAACATGTCATATGCAATCTAAAAATATTTTTAGCACTGAGAAAATGTCAGGTGCTTAGATAACAGCCTAACTTAATCCAGAAGATCAGATATACATGCGCATTCTACTTTGTTTTGTATTTAGTCTCTTTTGTGAGACAGATCCCACAGCAATACATGACATTGTTGAACCTAATTCTGCAGTTCAGAGTGCAGAAAAGCAGCTAGTGCTTATGCTTATTCATTATATCCAGACTCTGGAAATCACTCAACAGGATACAGTATTTGGTTTGGCAGCTTGGTGGCTGAGCTCTTTCTGTTGCTCATTAAGTATTTAGCCTTTTCATTCATCTCATGTAATGAGGTTTCAGAGAGAGAAAGGGGTCACATATAGGTGCCGGGTGGTGATCTCTGTTGCTAATGACCAGAATAAGATAGATGAGACCAATTCAAGACACCAGTTCAGCTCAAAGCTATTAAAAAAATCCCTCAGTGTCCCCCCAGATGGCTCTGTCTGGCACAGGCAAGAGGTGTAAAATGGAAGAGAAGCTAACATTTTAGTTTGTGAATCTGAAATAAAATTTAAAAAAAGAAGTCATCTACTGTTATTTAATAATGCCACATTTTAGCATATCATTAAAACTGTTCAGTACCAGTTTGGTTTATTTTTGTTGAGGGACAATGTTTTAGACATTCTACTGTTTTGCATTATATATGGTATTTTATTTAGACCAGTAGTAAAACTGGAGTATAAAGAAAGTAAATTTCACATTAGTGTGAGACAGTTTATTTTAATGTTTTTATATATAAAAGGTAATATTTTTGTAGCATAAAGGAGAAAACAAGATCACATAGCTCTGGACGCATACCACAGATCTGTCCTAAATATTCAGGTGGTGGTTTATAGCATACCAGTTTAAGGATTAATATGGGAGAACAACTAAAGTCTGCATCAGTCATAACTGTGCTTATTTCTTTGGTGGTTTACATATAGCAAACATAAAATTTCATTTATAGGCTAAAATTTGTGTTTTCAGCAGTTCAAAACCATGGAGAGATGAAATTTTTTTTCTCTCTCATTCAATAAAGCATATGAAAAGTATACTTGCAAAGTATTCAGTCTTTGTGTTCTTGTAATTTGTCAATGAAGGAGGGGGATTTTAGAGCTGAATCCTGGTTCTGGAAAGTGAAAGTGTAACTTGCAGGTCCAGAATCTATTCATTTGCCAATGGATAGTCAAGAAGGGTTAGTTAAAAGAGACAGCAAGTTGACTTACCTGTGCACTGCTTTAAAGCCACCTTCCTTCCAAGGGCAGCAAGTAGTTTGTAAAGTGATACTTTGTATGGAAGATCAACATCCTGTTAACAGGTGCTCAAGCAGTAAGATGGCTGCAGTTCTTACTTTCAATTCTTCATCCTACTCCCTATTTCATCTTGCTTTGCTTCTTTCTCCTTCTACTTCAGGCTTTTGTAAGTTCTGCTTCTGCTTTGCATGCTTTACCTGTTTTGTTCCAGGACTAACTGTTTTCACGGAAATCAAAAAGTAAGGGAATTGTCACGTGAATTTCCAAAGATTGTGTACACTAGAACTCTTAAATCTTGATGTAGTATTTACTCTTTCATAATTTTTTTTTTCACAGGGATCACACTCTACAGCCAACCTTACGGAGGAGCCTTGCTGCATGAGGACAAAATGTGAGCAAACTCTTAAAACAAAAACAAACAAACAAACAAACAAACAACATCAACAAAAACAGCTGTAATGACTAGGCAATTGAAGCTGTTAATTCAATAAGCATGTGTATTCCATGCAACAGCTGTTGACTTGGTAGATATAATTCAGTTCCACTGAGTGAAGTATGTTCTCTAACCTGCTATTTATACATCGTCTACTGTTTATATTAGATAGGTTGCACTATTTTCTAGAGAAAAAAATATTGAATTTACCCTGACTGCACTTTACAGAGTGTTTGTGAGCAGGTTGTGAATTCTCAAACAGGTTAACTACCTTAAATGATTATCTAGTTTCTATTTTTTTTTTTTTTTTGTAAAGGCAGAAATATTTGCTAAAGTTTCACTTCGTTTTTCAAACCTCTAAGCACAGTCTGTGTTTGTAACTAATGTATAGTTTTGTAACTCGACACATCATCTTACTCCTGTTCTCTAATTGGATGTTGACAGTGTAGAAACACGGTCTTTGCAAGCAGTATTAAGATCCTAATGTGTGGTGTTGTTTCAGTAAAGGGTTGGGCTTGAAAATATTTTATTTATTTATCACTGTGTTTTCATTACAACATTTTGCTTTGTATCCTAGAATGGAGAATGTTCGTCAGTGTGGGGTAGCACTGTGTATCATGTTGGGTTTCTCCATCCTCACTGCATCCATTGGCAGTGCTATAGTGAAAGACAGAGTATCTGGCACAAAACGTTTGCAACACATCACAGGCCTGGGTTATAAAACATACTGGTTTGCTAATTTCTGCTGGGATATGGTAGGTATCCTGTGGGGCAGCATGTGAAAATTTTTAATTAGTTTGCTATAAATGAGCAAAAGATGTGATCACAAAACATGTGAATAAGATTTGAGTTGTATAGAGCAACAAATTTTGTCTGTTGTGTTAACAAATATTGTGGCTCCATTCCTACTTTAGTACTGTGAGATAAAATTCTATAAAACAGGCACTGCGTTTTCCATTTTTCAAAGCTGAATTGTAAGAAGGTAAAGTATATGCTAGCTTTAGGCACCTACAGTATTTCACAAATAAAAGGAAACTGGCTAATCAGCCTAGACAGAGAGGATCTTCCACACAGCTGTTCATGGCAAGAGTTACTGTGCTTTCAGTGCTTTGAGTTGCCACTGGCAAAAGCTTTCATATTATGGGAGAAGCCTGAAGATACTAGTCAGCTACTTTAAAGGCATAATTAGGTTGTTTTTTGGTGGATAAAATGAGAAGTACTCCCTGCTAGTATCTATTTCTGGCAAGATAGACAGTAGAAAATCTCTTTTATGATTTCACTTTCACAGAATGACCTACATCAGAAATGGACAAAGTCTCTGTCCTGCAAGTTTGTTTTTCTCCAGCAAAGTAATTTCTGTCATTCTTAGCATTACAAACAGTATTGTTAGCATGCAGTTCATTAACAAATAGGCAAATCTGAAAATTTTGTCTTTCAAAAATACTAAGGAAATTATTATTTTTCCCTGAAGCTTACCCTTCTAACCAAATATAAAGACAGGAATGCCACTGAGACCTGATTTATGCCAACATAGTTAAACAAAGTAGTTTTTTTTGCTTACTTTCATCAAGTCTGAGAAGTTGACATCTGTTGAGGAAAGTAAGAAAAGGTGGTGAAATAGAATCAATTTTCTCAATGCAATGATAGTCCTCAGTCACTCACTTTTCATCAGTTATAATATAAGTCCTTCAATTTCTCTTTAAGTCTAGATTCTCCAAATTTTCTCCAAAAATTTTCTCTAAAGGTGTCTCACAAAAAAAAAAAAAAAAAAGGGCATAATCTCTCCATTTATATGTATATATATAAACACACACATTCATGTGTGTTTGTCCCCTCCTGAAAGGTGTTTTCATAATTCACCTGTAATGAAGCTTGCTATAGTATTAGCTGAGTGTCTGGAGGGAACTTCAGAGTTGGAATTAGGGCATCTAATTGTGGGAAAGGCATAGAATTCCTCCTTTTAGAGAACTCATGCTCCACGTTGATCATTTAGTAACTGTTTTTAAAAGGAATTTGTGAAGAAGGTGTTTTGGCTTGGGAGATTTGTTTCAGAGGCAACAGTGAAAAATTGGAATCCTGGATTATCCAAAAGTAATGCATATGTTCATCACTCCAGAGGAGGGAAAGAAATGTTCTGCACTTTTTTTAACCCACTGGGTAATGGAAGGAAGGTCTGGATTCTGGCATAGACAATGCAAACATGAATTAGCCTGGTCAAGAACAGAGATTTTTTGGAACATTCTATTCTCATTCAAGTTATTCTAAATCTGAAACACGAGAGCTTCATCCATCCATGCTTGAAATCAGGATTTTCACACTTGAGCAAGCTTGAAGTAAGAGCACATTTATCCAAAAGTTATTTACCTGGCCAGTCAATCTTTGCATTCCCTCTTCTGCCATGTCAGATGAAAGGGTTTGGTTAAAAACTTGGTCCTTCATCATTGAGTTTCTCCTTGTGCAGTGAAGTCAGCTCTTTGTTATTTTCTGCCAATCTCTTCCTTTCAAAATCTTCTCACAAATTCAGCATCGTACTGCATGATCAATCATGATCTGGGAAAGAACAGACACTACTTTAAATGCTAATTGTGCTGCAGATCATCTAAGGACACTGAATGCATGAATATATGAACTATCAAATTTGAACTACCTTTACACATTTTAAGCACTACAGGCCATGTCCTGTCTTATTGGAAGCATAATCTTTATTAGACTTGCAGAAGTATTTGATTTATAAAGCTACTGTCATAAGAATCAGGCTGTTTTTTGTGTATTTATGCACATGAATAATATTCATTGCAATGTTCAACAAATACAAAATATGTAAGTACTAAGAAAATTTCATGACAAATAGAGATATTTTGTTTAGATTCAGCTTGTTTCAATAGAGGGGCAATTAAGATTATTTATTTGTGCCTGACTTTTATAACATGCTATGCTTTCAAGTAAGATTATTTAAATAGAATTTAATGTTAAAAGTTATTTATTTCTAGAAAACAAGTTGAATATATTCATTTGTTGAAATATTTTAGGACTCAGATGCTTTGTGACTTCTATACAATGTTTGTTAAACAGCTCCAGAATAAACTGAAGCCCAAATCTATGGAGTGGTGTTGTATGATATTTATGTATGGCATTGATGGTGCCATAAGGTACACTGTGAACAAAATGAGAACATTACACCAGTCTATGTTTTGCTCAATTGCCTTTCCATTAAAAAATGTTATCTTCCCATTGGCAAGGAAATGATGCCTTCTGGTTTAAGCATAGACAGGTTTGCATTGTCCTTCAGTATGAATGTTTACTTTTACAGTATGTATACTGTGCTACACTGAGTATTCAGCTAGACCTTAATTGCAATCATTTGTTGCCTTTATTGCAGTTTCATCTCAGAATCTCAGCTATATTAGAATAAAGTTTATAAATCTTATATAGCATGGAAGTGGAGGCAGTCACTGCCCTAGTGAGCTCAGCTTCAATGCACAGAGCAGGCAGATGCTGGGAATAGAACCAGGCGCAGATTTTCACATCTTGCTATCGCTCAATGTGAGCAGAGCCCCTCTCTCTTCACTGTTTGGATATGAATCCCCTGTACTAATCGCATCCCCACACTAAGAAGTATTTTGTTACCATTATATCAAGAGACTAAATAGAAATTGCTTTCCCTGTTGCCTAATGGCTGTAACTCTTGTAAATGTCATGCCTGTTCCTATTAAAAAACTGTCATTTGCTTCATCAGCACACAAAGTCCTTCATTAACGTCTCTTTCAAAATTGTGTCTTTACTAGTATCCTGTAACTGAAGCATAAATCAGTGAAACTGCTCTTTTTGGATCCAAGAAACTGTATTCACAATACAGTTGGATATTTTGGAGCAATGGTCCCATAAGGACTCATTATCTGGGAGAGTTAGCTTGTTAAATGGATGTATCGGAAAGGTGAATAGAAAGAGAATTAAGGGGAATACTCTATAGCCGGATTTTATTTTGTCAGGGTAAGTTTCATGTGTATATGTTTAAGAGGGGTAGCTTCACAGCCAGTTCTGAAATCTCAGAACTCTTCTGCCTAATTCTTCCTAATTCACAGAGTAATTATATTGCAAATACGAAAAAGTTCATTTGTACATTTGTAGAGCCCTTCTATGCTAATTAAGAATGTTACTAAGAGACAGTCGCCTGCTAAGTGCTTTCTTTTTTTTTTTTTCTTTTTTTTTTTTTTCCTTGTGTTTCTAGCTGTTTTACATGGTTCCAGTCACCCTCTGTGTTGGTGTTGTTATTGCCTTCCAGCTTTCAGCCTTCACTTGCCGAAAGAATTTGGCAGCCACTGTTCTCCTGATGGTACTCTTTGGGTATGTGATTGGAAATGCTACTGTGGAATTATGACTCGTAGAAAACAAACAGAAATCTTTAGACTTGCTTTGCACCTGCTGTTGGATGCATGATTTTCTCTCTTTGGAAGTGATTACAATTCAACAAAAGATAGTAAGAAAACAGGCTGAAACATGAGTTTGAAAGTTTCACGTGGAAGTGATGGTGGTGATGGATTAGCTTGCTTGCTCACTCAGGGCAATAAAAGAAAAAAAAAAAGGCACTGGAAATGTCTCAAAAATAGTCTGTATAACAATCATTTGCTGATAGAAATTGATTGTATGTTATCTTCCAGAAAGGAGGGAATAATAACTGTCAGGTCAGAATTTCAGTGCTTAGATGTGCAGAGTAGCAAAAAGAAGGCAAGAAGTGGCTGTCTTTTTTACAGGTCTACCAATTTTCAGTAATTCTGTAATCTTATACAGCTCCAGCAATTTATATATCCGGGGAGAAGGCTGTCCAATGTGGAGTACTGAACTGGTTGAAGATTTGTCTCCAAATAGTGCAATGAGATAGAAAAGTCCTCCCTTATAACCATCGTGCTTAAGTTTCACATAAAATAAATAAATAAAAGTTACAGAAAGATAAAATAACTAATTAAACTGAGCATTGATTTCTCTATATAAATACATATTGAACCCTGGGCTTAATCAAACTAATGGTTCATCTGTGCTGTTGCTTTGCCTTATGTGCAGTCCCAGGTGATGTGAGAAATGCTGAAAATGGATAGTTACAGGATAAGCATTCTGAAGAATTTTCTTCCTTAACCAAATAACAGTTGCTATTTGTGTGAAGGAGATTGCATACTTTATGAGACATGTTTAAATAGCAAAATGTGCCTGCTTATGAGAGAATACAGGAAAAGAAAGGACTTTCTGTAAGACCAGGACATCCCATCATAGGAGAAAAAAAACAAGACCAACTTTTGCTAGATCAAATAAGCCAAGCCATAACATCATCATACTGTAATGTTATATTACTATTTTCTACCCCTTTTTCTCCCCTTTCATTTTATTTTACATCTTCCCCCTCTCTCTCCTGTCTTTCTTTTCTTTCTATTTGTGTTCTCTTTTCCTTCTATGAAAGTCTGTTTTTAATTCTATCCCCATATAAAACACTTGTTAAAAGATGCGTGATTTTGCCATGGAGCTTGTGAACTCTGGAACAGTGAAAGTAATACCATGCAGTTAATACATGCAAAAATGGTTCATATCTGCCTATTACATGACAGTAGAAATGGGTACTTCTACAGAATCATAAAGTAATTAGATGAAGAAAATTTATCCCAAATTTGACCTCTTTTTCAGTTGGTCAGAAGAGTTGCTTAACTTGTTTGTGATGTTTTTTTTTTTTTTTTTTTTTTTTTTAACTTTCAGATATGCAACTTTACCGTGGATGTATCTTGTATCTCGATTCTTCTCAAGTTCAGATGTCGCTTTTATTTCTTACATCTCCTTAAACTTTGTGTTTGGCCTTTGTACCATGCTGGTGACTCTCTTACCTCGTTTGTTAGCTATAATTTCCAAAGTACAGGTCAGTATGAAACCTTAGTTTCATATTACTCATGAGATGTATACACACATATGTATGTGTGTATGCATATTGCATATGCATACCTATGCACAGACTAGATAATTTCTAGCAGAAAAAAAAAATGGTATTTTAAACCTTCCTGATATTTCTGTCCCACTATATACCATATTGCTTGTTACTGTCTTGAATTTTAACTTGTTTATAAGAAGAACAAGAAGAAAAAAAAAAAAAAACTTGCACTGAAATAATGGAAAAATAGTGTTAATTGAAATCTTGACATTTTCCAGACCATTAAGTTGTAATTTGCACATAATGGGAGCTGTTCTGGTCCATTGAATAGACTATATGCATTGTAAAATGTGTTTGAATAATATTGACATAAGAGATAATCCGCTTATTTCTAGGATCAGTAATGCGCTGTATGAATAGTAATATGCATTCTCAGTCCATGTATGTAATTTTCATTATTCTTAATGGTAATTAAGCAACCTGATGGAAATAAAACCAGAATGTGTGTATTTCGCTACATATGCATGTAGCAGGTCAAAAACTTGATGTTTGAAGACAAATGTGGGTTACACATCACACAAATTTGGAGGCAGATTTGATGCCTCCAAAATTCGACTAGGGTTAAGTTGGTGATTTAGAATTAATAGCATTCAAATATTAAAATTTTAAGAAAGTGCAGTGACCACAGCCATGTGTCTGTTCTGTCACTGTCTGTGAACCTCAGAAAACTAGGACTCTGTGGGTGTAGGCACTCTAAAACACGATAAGAGATGATCCCTGTCCCAAAATAGTTCATGATGTGCTCTGCCAAAATCAGTTTTCCTTGAGTGAGATTTGAAAGGTGTGTCCAGCTTAGTAAGTATGCTTAATGTTTTGTTAGAGAAAACTAATTTTCTTTCTTTATTTCTTTCTTCCTTTCTTTTTTTTTCTTTCTTCATGGATTTTAAGAGTTTTCAGTACATCTACAATATCCTCAAATGGACATTTATAATTTTCCCACAATTCTGCTTAGGCCAAGGTTTAATAGAACTTTCATACAACCAGATCAAGTTTGACCTGACCAACAACTTTGGAATAGATTCATATGTGAGCCCATTTGAGATGAATTTCCTGGGCTGGATTTTTTTGGAAATGGCCCTGCAGGGAACAGTTCTTCTTCTTTTACGTCTTTTTTTCCATTGGGATCTCCTCCAGAAACCAAGGTGTGTGCATTACCATTTGTATTCTGCCATAGTAAACAGTTAACTAATTTTTAAAGAAAGAAAATGGAATCCTGCCCACTTAGGTGTTTTGTTTTGTTTGCTTCAGAGTTATTTGAACTGGATGATTTTGTGGTTTCATGCTTCAATTTTGAATGAAGGATTTCCCCATTTCATCATTCTTGTTTCTTACTTAAATAATGTTTCAATGTAGAGCTCATTCTCAGTTGAAATGTCTCTGTTGCTGTTTCATATGAGCAGTAGAGTGCAATTGCATTTTTAGGAAGGAGAAAAAAATCACAGAATCACAGAATCATAAAGGTTGGAAAAGGTCCAAAAGGTTGTCTTTTGGACAAGATTATCTAGTCCAACCACCCCCCTACCACCAATATTACTGTATTATTGTAAACTGCAGAAAAAAAGCACAAATGCTTTCTTTTTCCCTTGGATTCTGCTGAAGGGTAATCACCAAGCTTTAAGGGATTCCAGGTAAATAAAACAAGAGTAATCCAGAGTACATCAATGTTCGATTTGTTATGTGGGATTCGTTATCTTCTATTTTAGGGGTCAGTGTTCAGTTAATAGCATAGTCAGCCCTTCAGAAGATATTGATGTAGAGATGGAGCGACAGCGACTTTTTGGTGAAAGAACTGGTAATGACATCCTTCTTCTGTACAACCTCAGGAAGTGTTATGGAGGTTTCAGTAAGAAGAACATAGCTGTGGAAAACATAAGTTTGGGAATACCACGGGGAGAGGTAAAGAGGACTTTTTTCTTCCTTCAGAAAAATTGAAACAAAACAAAATCAAACCAACCAACCAAATATTCCCCCTCCCTCCCCCACCCAAAAAAAAAAAATAATAAAAAAAAATCCCCCTCCTCCCCCCAAACCCCACTTGATTCCTGCAGTTGTTCAGACCTGCAATCAAAGATCTGTAGATAGGAGAACAATTTCAGTTGTAGTAATTTCTGAAAATCGGTAACTGGATAGAAGTAGAAGATGTGGTGGTCTTTAAGAAGCAACAGTTCACTTATTTCTTTGGTTTAACACTGTATCAGAGTCTTAATTTTTTCATCTTGTTTATCTTCAGCAAATTACTGTTTCATTGGCTAACATGAAGTGCCAGGAGGTAGCAGAGCAATTCAATGCCAAAGAGAAAGCAAAGAATATGTAGCACAATTGCAAAATGTGAATAGGATTCTGAATTTGTCTCCAAGGCAACATTGTATTTCTCATACTGAAATCATTCCAGTGTATTTTAATATAGTATATAATATACCAATATGCTATTTTAATAAACTGAAAACTCACACTGAATGATGGTAATCCTAAAGATTTCAGAACAGCATTTAGTTTTTCAAGATTTAGATCCTTTTGGGAAGTGCAAATTTTCATTTAAAATACTGGTTAGGATAAGACTTTTTTTTTTTTTTTCTTGGTTGACGTTAGCAAACTACAAATATGCATTAGTAAAAACAAATATGAGAAATGTACTTGGCAGCACAGGTCCAGTAAGATACAGACAGTTACAGGTCAGTTGTTGGGTAACTGGAGTAACCTGGAGGATGTTGCTGGTTAAAACCTATTTATCAATAAGAAAGTTCATGAAACAAGTATTTTGAAAGTTATGAAGTGCTATTTGTAAACTTAATACAAATACTGTCCTAGCTTGAGCAAGTATTCATCACAGTTGGACTCTGAATTAACTGAGTCAGTGTCTTGGATGTTCACTGTTAGTTTACTTGCACAAGATGAAGCAGCTTAGGAGAAACTAAGAAATATTAATTAAAAAATATTGACTATATTTCTTTCTGGCTCAATTTGGATGTGAAACCCCCAAGCTCAAATTTAGCACTTAATAACTAATAACTAATTGATCATTATAATAATGATCAACTATTAATAATTGATAATAATAACAACCAATAATAATTAGAATAATTAATAACAATAATCATTATATAATCAATTGTTAATATTTTAAATTATTTATTATAACTATACATAACTATATCAAATATAGTTATATATATTTAATACATATAATTATATATACAATTATATTAAAATTAATAATGATAATAATTATTATTTAATACTGTTTGATAGTAATAACTAATTGATCAAATAACATGCATTAAATTATAGGACAGGGTTTTAAGTGGAAGGCTAAATAAGTCATTTTTAAGAATGTAGGAGGTAATCAAATTATTTTATTTTATTGAAAACTTATTTTCTGTTGGAAAGGGAATTGCACATACTGAATAGCCGTATACAGTATCTTACAGACATGATAAGAAATATGAAAATGGGAGAAACTGTTGAAGAATTAATATTACATATTTCCTTCAGCATAGCAGATTGATAACAATTTTTCACCTTTGCTCCTTATTTTTTCTTTTTGTTTGTTTGCTTTATTTCTTTTTGTTTGGTTGTTTTTTTTTTTTTTATCTTAGTGTTTTGGACTCCTGGGAACAAATGGAGCTGGGAAAAGCACAACATTTAAGATGCTGACTGGAGACATCATCCCATCTGCAGGGCGTGCTGTTATCCGGACTCCTGCAGGGTAAATAACACAGGGTTTGATCAGAATAGTGCTAATTGATAATGCCAATGATCAAAAACTAGCAGTCTTCAGTCCTTTATATTGTAGTGTAGGGACCTGGTTTGATCCCTTTTAAATCCATATTGCATCATTGCTGTTAAGCCCTTGTCAGGAACATCAGGGATTATGACAACATTTTGAAGTCTGAGAGCTCTGTTAATCGAGAATTTGAAGAACTTGTCTGGTAGCAAAAGAGTAGGCTACAGGAAGCCTCAGTTGTAACAAAAATCTTAATATACCGTATGTACAGATGCATGGATGTAAATCTCTCATGCTAGTGGGACATAAATCTCCCATGCTAGTGCTGCACCAAAAGGTTTCCAGGCTGAGGATGATGACTGGTGCTTAAACTGGATAATTTTAAAATGTTGACACTTGGGTCCTTCAGAGTCATTAATTAATTACTTGATCAACATGTTGTGTAATGAAGAAAAGAGATATAGTGTTTGTGGTATTGAGGATAACTTTGATGGAGTGATAAGTGAATAATGGCCTTTTTGGTTTAGGTGTAACCAACATGTACAGGTTTTACCAGCAACATTGGAGGGAAAGTAAAATTATTTTTGAGTAAAAGCAAAGTAAAATGTGTCTATGTGTATGAATGTATTGTGGGCTGGTTAACAATTTTAAACCTTGTTTGTTTATTTGTTTGTTTTTAAAATTATGTCCATTTCAAAATTGGAGAATGAGGGGTGAAGGGTTTAATTCAGAAGAGTTTAAAATGAAACATTTTGAAATTTCCAAAATGTGAAGATACATATCTTTGTTTTATAATTTAAATGCTTTCATATGTCAGTATTTGCTCACTTAATGAAAATAATGATAAATAGATATAATTTCATAATGCAAGTAGTTTCAGTTATAGCAAAATTATGTTTTCTTGAAAGTTTACCCTTAAAAGAAGAGAAAAAGTGGACACCATCACCACTACTAAACATGGTTCTATGTAATTGATTTTGTTGTTGTTATTGTTTTGTTTTTAAAATGTCTTTCATAACAACATTTTTTTTTTTCAGTAGATTCAGGTAAAAAGGGCTTAATAACAAAGAACTCCCCAAATCACCGTCAAATAATTATTAATCAGGAGGAAGGAATGACATGTATAGCTTTTCCTGGGACTTGCCTTTGGTCCTTCCTATGCCTTCATGAATTTCATATGGATTTCCCTATACAATGTGACATCAGATCTGTATAAGGGCAAATGATTTGATTTGGTGTGGCAATTTCTATATTTTAATACCTACTTGAAAGCAAATATAAAGTTATAAGAATATATTTCATTGTCAGGTATCTTGGCAGTTACACTATGTTTATTAAATACATTATTTTATCAGAACCCCTAAAGGTAATTCTTCAAAAAATCATAAAACAATATATCAATGTATTCCTTTTACTAGAATGTTGCAATTTATTTTTGTGAAAGAGATAATTCTTTTGAGGTCATCTTTATGCTTCTGGCATTTAATAATAGTTTCAAATAGCCAGTAATACCTGATAATTCATGCTACATAATTACATAATATTTGATTATGCCTGCTACCCACCTTGTATGATACTTTCATTTACTCCATTCATTTAAAATGTAATGTTATTTACTATATATAGGTAATGAAATTTGACACATTTAGAAGACTAGAGAAGAACCTACAGGAGATGGTCATATTTAAGGTTTCAAACTGTCATTGACAATCATTACCCTGACCTGGACGTCACCTTAGGCATTCTGATGTTTCTTGCATGGTTGAAGACAGAAGTCTATAAGTGAAAGTAAAGCATTTCTGTGTTTTCAAAACTTATCACTCACTTATTCTAATATTATAAAGGTGGCAACCTCAAGCAGGAGCTGCAGTTACACAATAGCTAGCCCCGGGGAAACAAACAAGTTTGAGGCTGGGAGTAGAGATTTGTGTCATTCCTGATTTTGTTGCTTGCTTCATATTTTGTCAACTGATACAAAGCAAATCAAGATGCACTGTGTTGCTGTGCTACTGTAAATTAGTAGTGGACAAAACTGTTGACTCTTGCATAGATAGGATTCTAACCACAGCAGGTCTGAAGAACCCTTCCACAACACTTGAACTACTGCTAAAAATTCTTATGCAAAGCAGAATATATATATTTTTTCTGAATAGAATTGATTTATAATCTTAACAACAACAAAAAAGATTATGATCTCTGAATCAGTTAAATTGCCATTTTCTGTAGTCTAGTGAGAAGACACAAAGATGCTTGTGATAAGATTTGATGTTCCTTACTTCAGTTTCAGGTATAACTATTTTATTTCCTGAGCAGCAGTCATGTTTATCCTGCTTATAAGTACAAATACCAAATTCTCAAACAGGAGGAAAAAAAGAAAGAAATGTAAAATATTTTGTGTAACAGTTGATATATGTGCGAGTGTCCTGAATATTTTCTAGTTTCAGGTGTCTTTAAACTGTTAATTACATCTTTGTTAGTTGCAACTTCTGGGAACAATTATTAAAAGTGAAATGAGTGTGCTTGAGTCCCCTATCGTTGGCTGCAACACTTAAATCAGTATTTGAGGCAAAACCAAGAAACGTCACTATGATGGAAATATTTCTATTCTTTTAACTTGCTATGCTATGCAATATGTTCTGTAAGGAATATGTGCATTTCACATCAGGAAGACAACTGCAACTTTCATCTTTCCTCCCTAAGGATTGATTTGCTACTGATATATAATTATGTATGTCAATAAACACAAAAATGTAAATAGTTGGAGAACATAGCCCTGTCTGGTTTGTGTATCAGGTGCCCAAGGGGTTTTAGGTGGGTTAAAAATCCTTAATTCATAACAGGATCTATTTCATTGAATAAACTGTTCTTGAAAGTTCCTGGATATAAAAATATAAAATATTAAAAAAAAAAAAATCCTGATTATTATTGTAATAGTTTCACAGAATATATGAAAAAGTCAGAAGTGTCTCATTGAGACAGACGCACTGAAATCAGACCTGAATTTAACAGGACAGCATTTGCTTGCACCTTTGGACAGGGGACCAGAAATGGCAGATCAGCTTTCCAAAAGTGCATGTTGAATTGCAAAGCAGAATTTTTGGACCTTCAGCCTAAAATATCTTGGAAGTGTCTGGGGTTGTGTAGAGAGAGGTGTGCTCCTCATACAATGATGATCAAGTCGTGTTCAGGGAAATCCAGCTAGACTCTCAAAGAAAATTGTAAAATGTACTTCGGGTCTAGAGCTGCCTTTTTAAAAAGGCAGAAAATTAGATTCACAATACCTTCAAGTACTTCCAAAAGATTTGTTGGGCTCTGAATTGTTTGTTGAAAGTTTAGAGCCACAAAAAATGAGCTTATTCCTGAGAAAACTTTTTTTTTTTTTTTTTTGGTATTGTAACAAAAGCTTAATAAAATGTGTTAAAGCTATCTCTCAGATTTGTAAGACTGGGTGTTATTAAGAAGAAATTTGTATTAAATACTAGATCCAGCTTTCCAGCTTCATCTCTTCTGCACATGAAAGTTTCTTGGCATTCTTTTTGATGGGGACATTCTTTTGGGGAAGGGAAGGCTTCTGATGTCTTTAAACTTTTTCTTTTTGATACATTACAAATCAAGTAGATATTTTAAGCAGAGTATGTTCATAACTTTGATGTATCTTAGCATTTACGTGGGGAATGCACATTTATAGTATACAAGCTAAGCAGTCTACCAAGGAACTACTTTTAAAAAAAAATTAATATTCTTGTGGAGAAAAGTCTTTCAGGCAACATCTAACCTTTGCAATCCCATTCTGGTTGTAACTGTGACCTCATAAAGATACTCTTAGTAAAAGAAATAATAGGAATTTATCACTAACCACAGACAGTCTTGTGAAGATAAAAGCAAAATGCTATTCATAGGGGATTTTGCCTTTTTTATTATTTTATGTACCTTATTAACATTGCCATTATCAGTGACATATCTGTCCAGATGAAACATAAAAATAATATCATATAGAGAAAATGTCTCTATGTTAGGGATATTTGCAACCCCTCAAAGTGGTTTAAAAAGTGGCAAAGGAAAATGTGGAAGTGAAATATTGACACTGAAGTATCAGCAGTCCCTCTAGTGAAGGTCAGAAATATTAAAAGCAAAAAAAGGGAAAAAGAAAATCTTTTAATAAAATTTACTTGCCTTTATTTATCAAGAATGGTACTATAAGACATCAGGAGACTGACTTTTGAGCAATGTCTAGGCAAAGGAGTTGTCAAGCTTAAACAAATATGACAGTTGATTGACTGCATGGCACTTCTTTTGTGTTCTCTGTAGTGTATGTGCTCCTCTTTAAGGGTGCAAATGGAGTCAGAGTAATATATCCTTAGCTTTACTGCTATGACCAGATTGTCACCAGGAGCTGGCTATTTGAAAGCTATTGTGGATATCCATAAGCATTTTCATAGCTACTGTTTTTGTCAAATAGCTTGAAGAAATAGTATCTGTATTATATATGTACTCTGAAAAGCTGACACTTACCAAAGTAGTAAAAGAAAGGAGAACACAGTGAACCCCATCAAAGTGAGCCCTCCTAGTCTTTGAATCACTTCTGGACTAATACATCAGCAGATACTGCATATCTGTTCCACTCTTTAAGTGTATATTGGCCACTGTTAGTTTTCTTCCCCTTTGCAAGTTTGTACCCAAGCCTCCTGCAATAACTGTTGTAAAGCCTCCCTCAACTGAAAAGGGCTAAAGACAGCTGGGAAGAGAATGTGTCAAAATCCTTTTAAGTGTCATGTCAAGATCAGTGTAAAATAACGCGACTAGTGTTTAGTGTTTTGTTTGCCTTTTTGACTCAAGCTATTTTGCAGTTTTCTCCACTGTAGTTTGCTGAATATATTCAATTTTAAGTTCATACTCGATGTTGTAATGGGGGTGCATAGAAGAAGAAGTAGTTGCCGTGAACCTAATCTTGTTCATAAGTGTCCTAAAGCATTTGGCAGTGTTCCTTATATAATTAATTTATATACCATGAATTTCTCTCTTCTGCATAGAGATCCTCCATGACAGCAACCCCCCATACAATTTGATTTGAAAGTCAGTCATCTCAGCTGTTGGATTACAAAGTCATAGGACCAAAGAACTGCTTTCCAAAGAGGGGAAAATAAAATATTTCTATAGAGCTACAACTTGGACTCTTGATAGTTATGATATTCAGCTTGATAAATAATTTAAAATGTAATTCGAATAGCTTTACTTGAAAGGCAGAATAAATTTGCATCAATATAATGGCTGAGAAAGCTGTTGTTACACTGTATATCAGTATAATTAGTTTAATTATAACTAAGCTTTAGTTACATTAATTATATTTTAACCTTGATTTTTTATAATGTTAATTGAGCATTAGTATGCACTGAATTGAATGTGCAGTTATGAGTACAATGGAATGTCTAACTACTTTTGCAATTTGTAAATTTATATTTCATTTTGACTAATTATTGGAATTTATCTCTCTGCAGAAGCCATTGTAAGTACCACATATATCATTGCCTTTATTTTAACTACATTCAAACACCACAGAAAAAGCACACAAAAATGAACCAAAGTGCACAGCAGAGTCAACAGTGAAACATTTTTTCATAAACAGCCAAACGGCTGATATTGGGGGCACTAAGTTGTGCTGAAATTGAGGTCATACCTTTGAATGTCAACCTACAGTTGCCTAAGCAATATTGTTGGTAACCACTGTAATAAATGAGAAGGAAATTCAGTCTCAGCAACAACCAACCCAGCCTTCTGGAAGATGAAAGTCCAGTTCATGTGACAGAAAGCAACAGGTTTTGTTTGAGATTCTTCGCATATATTCAAATGTTTTGTTCTCTCTTCAGTGGCAGCAAAACCTTTCTGACTGGACCCATGCCACTCCAGGGTAGCTTTCCAGACTGGAATCAGATTTCAGGGGTACTGCAACACACAAAAGAAATGGATCGGTTAAATACCTTAAAACGATCAGTGGAGGAATACATTTAAGTGAAGGTTTCATCCACTCTGAGTTTAGTTTGCTAAAATCCCCATTGCCTTGCAAGGCTGGCAAGTTTCCTTCATCATTAGTACAAAACTTTGTAAGGTGAGCATTCCAAATTTATGGAAGCCTCCTGAAGTCTTGGATTATTTTTTTTTTCAGGATGATTTAAGTGAAAGTTATCATAATTCTTACCACATAAATGGAGACAAAAGCATATAGAAAGGGACAGAATACAATATTTTCAAGGTTTCAAGTGCTACTCTGTACTATTTTTCTCAAGGATGCCATAGAGTCTGCTGACCTTTTCAAGAAGTGTACTAGCAATTTAGTTTTCACCTTTAAATTTTTATTTAACATATAAAATATTCTGGATACATTCTGCTGGTTTCATTTGTTGCAGCTGTTCCACTTTACACAAAAAATTAAATAGTAAGTGAAAGTATTGACTGAGCATAACAATACAATCTAAAAATGAATCTTCACTAGGAAGATGAGAACTTATGTTCCATGCCTGAAATAGGTCAGACCAAAATAACTAAGAGTCTGAAGATAACCATTCCTAAATATTTTGATAATGATACAGAAATCCTTTTATTTGTGTAAAAGTCTGTTTTCTATCCTATAGTTTTTAGAAATTACACTGGTATTCATAGTGTCTATTGTACTATGGACAGAAAGGCAGAGAAAGGTTGGAATCTGTAGTTATATGTGCTTTCTCTCTTCAGTTTTAAAATCAGCTTTCCCCCACCGTCTCTCATGTTGTTTACATCAGTGGTCTAATGAGAAATGCTAGCATGTTGATAATAATAGGGCAGAAAACAAAGGCTTGCTTTTCTCTAGGCTGAGAAAAAGTTTGTTAGTTTGCTGCATGCTAATCTATATTTCAGAAAATATAAAAATGTATGTTTCTTATTGTATTCTGATAATATCATGCATGATGTTTGTTAAAGAAAGATATAATTAATGTACTGAATATCTTTTTTGTTTTGTTTTGTTTTTTTTTTAAGCATTTACACTATATCACTTAGTGAAAAGGGTTTGGGGTATCATGCTGTAACTTCTTGAAAAGTTCATTAAGCACATGAAAATGAGATTTGAGAAATTAACTGAATTCCAAGGAAAATTAATTTCCTGACATAAAGGCAGGTGTCTATCCTAAAATATGTTCTGTAATTAAAGCTTATGCTGTGGCTTTCTTTCATCTCTTATTCTAGTATTCAGAGAAAAGTTATGCTGGCTAAACAAAACTCAATTTTGATCTCCAACCTTTTTGTTTTGGACACCTACTCAGTATTATTGCTGTGGAAAGAGTAGGCATTCTAATATATATATCAAAAATATTTCAATAAAAAGCTAGAATCCACATATGGCTTTTTTTGTTGTTGTTGTTAAATTCTATTCAGATTTCTTTCTGCTTTATGACGGATAGGTCCGTGAGTTCATTAGTGGATACATTAGAATTTCTTTACTAATGGGAACGCTTTATGTGTTCAAGGTCAGCACTAATGGATGTAGATGCAAGATAAGGACCAAGCTGAGTAAGAATATTAAATGATGTATTCTCACTCCATTCTTTCTTTATGAAAGCTAAAGGTTGCTGGGTGGGATCTTGTTCATCTAAGGCTGTGTATGCTTCATAGGAAGCACAACACTAAAATTGTATCTGTGCAATTAGCACTGTGGACACAGAAGTGTTTTTATTACCCAATGCAAGCTGAGTAACTATGGTCTAATCAAGTTCTAGCTTAAGGACATCAGGTGTCTGTTATATTTCACAGCCATGCATACTTATTTTTTGTTCTTCGTGGTATAAATCCATTCCAAGCTATATGTATCTATCCAGATAGAGAGTTCATGCTGAGTAAATGTCCCTGAATTTACCCCTGAGTGTGATTTGTTCTCTTGTGATTGAACTTGGCATGTAACTAAAAACCCAGACTCCAAGGAGTGTACCTGTAAGAAAAAGAAGCCTTGTTAGCTTGCCTGAATCTTCTTAGTATAGCAAACCTTATGCACATCACTCTCTATTCAGCAGCATCTTGACAGCATTTCACTGTAGATAGTTTCACAATGTTAGATTTTGTTAAATAAAGAATACACAGCTTCTGTCAGGTCATGTAATAAGATCAACATTATTCAGTCCATAGATTATGGTAAATATGACCTTAAAACTCATTTAATTTGATTTAGGTATGTCTAGAAACTGGCTTGGGAAAAAATCTGTATATATGTTATTTAAGATAATCTTTAATTAGATATAGATTTAATGACAGAGTGCACTTCTAGCATCCTCTTCCCTCCTCCCCCCCCCCCCCCCCCCTTTTTTTTTTTCTTTTTTTCTAAGTCTTTACCTAGGGAGATATCTACAGGCAGTTAACTGCCTTGGCACTATCCAAACCTACAAAGGTACTAAAATTTTATATCTTTGCCATTAAGAGCAAAAGCCCATTCTAATTAGTCTCCAGCAAGGTTCATCATAATCATGATAACTTATCTTTTGAAAGGATTAAAATATTTTGATGTTGTGATTCATCAAGTAAAATGTAATTTGTGTTTTCGTTTTCTTCAGACTCCTGAATGTTGTTAAGAAACAGGAGATACATATTTCTATTTTCACTGGTGCTGGTATTAGTAGATCCTCCATTTAATGCATTTACATTGTGTCTAAATTAATAATCATATATTTAGTTCTCTTAACCAGAAACATAGACAACCACTAAGGGGTAAGCCATTCTGTAATGCAGAACCTTTTAAAAACTTTTTTCAAAACTCAATTTTTCTCTTTTTAATTAAGTAGCTTAGTTTTGACAGGTCTTTTCTGTAAATGTAAATCAGCATCATTGAATGTTGGATTAGATGTTGGAATAAATAGGATAGATTTAGTGCCATTATGGGTAATGAGATACCCTTGCAATCAAGCTTGCTTCTTAGCAATGAATGCAATTTCAAGTAATGCCATACAGCTATGAAGAGATGGCCAAAGTCTCTGAAATCAGAATCACTTTATATTTTTACCTGTATTGTCTTTAAACTTCCTAGTCTTTAATAGGCTTTGGTTTTCTGGCTTTTGTTGTTTAGACAATGCATGTATGCATGTATACAGAACGTAAAGAATACACAGCAATGTTTTGCTCTCTCTTTCGAGACTAATGCCCCTCTAATATTGAATGTCATGAACACTGCATGGATTTGAAGTATATCCCCCCAGAACAGGGTCTACTAAATGTATAGGGGAGGTAAACCTGGTAAGAATTAGTTCTCATAGATCTGTCCTCCTGTGTTTGTTCATCCATGTACATTTGGAGCAGTAAAGCATGGGTGGCAGCGCATATCTCAGAGATAGGGACAAAAAGCTTGCATTGAGTATGGGTGGTACCATGTTAAGTGATGACAGTGAAGAGAGTCAAACCCATTTACCAACAGAGTAAGAGATGTGTACTTGTCTTGAAGACTCTATATCACAAGGGTGAAAACCAGGGCTGTGTTTTTTACATTTTTTTTTTTTTCTTTTAAGCAGATCTGAAATGGATATACTGTCTGCTAACTCTGAAGGCATTCTTATCGGCTATTGTCCACAGCATGATGCCCTGGATGAACTTTTAACGGGTTGGGAGCATCTTTATTATTACTGCATACTGCGTGGAATTCCAAAACAACATATCTGTAAGGTATGAACAGATATGAACAGATCTGCAGGTGGAGCTGCAGCCAGGTTGGGCAGTGGAGTTTATGAAAGAAGGGTGCTTTTTTTAACGTGATAATATCCAATATTTCATCTTAACAGTGTTTGTAATAAGGTTTTTTGTCATGTTAATTTATCTAAAAAGTATTTTTTTTTTCTGTCCAGTGCTAGTTCAAACACAGTAACTTCACTGAGGACAGTGAAATATGCAAATACAATCTCTGATACACAGATTCTAAAGGAAATGAAATTTATGAATGATTCAATACCTTCATTGCCACATGTAGAGGACTGGGAAGGAACACCAAATGTGCCAGGTCATGCACCTTTTCTTCAGAGATGGAATTAAACTTGGAAGAAATTGAAATCTGTTGAATTTCTATTTAAAGAAAATAAGCATCTGGGTGACGAGGCCAAGTGGCAGCTGTCAGCACTCAGCTGGTAAAAGCCTTAACCTTCACAAGGCAGTGGCTGCATTCAAATTGCCTGCTGGGAGCAGTCCCTAAAATATTCCTGGATTTGTCTGAGGAGAAGAGGCCAAACCTGTGTCAGGAAATAGTTTGACAACATACTAAACTTACTAGCAAAGGCTATTACAATATCTGGGAATGTCACTTGGGAGTTTTTGGGTTTACTGATACAAATGTGGCTGTTCTGAGCAACAAATAGCTCTCTCCCTCTCTCTCCCTTTTTTTTTTCTTCTTTGAATCTTTAAAGAGCTTCATCAGTCAACTCATACTAGAAATCACATACTAAATGGTAAAAGTATAAAATTTATTTATTTATTTATTTTTATTTATAATTTACTGATGGAATTTTCTGATATGGCTTATTCTTAAGCAGTTCAGTCTCTTGTGCATCTCTATTTACAAGTGAAAACTGAAGTGTGATATGAAATCAAGTTCATTTGTGCTGTATAGATTGGTACCACATAACTGTTAGGTCTGTATGGTATCCCACATTGTCCTTGTAACTTCCACAAGACTGTCCGTCTTCCTTTCCCATTTCCTAGAAACAAAACTGTATGTAACTGAAATCTCTTTTCTACCTCCCTACTTAGCTACCTACCTACCTACCACCTTCTTGGTTATTGCCTCAGGGTTCACCAAGTGGTTTATTGTCAGTTCCTTGTCTATGTATTGAGTCTGCCTTCTTGTTTCTTTGCAGCTTTTCCCCCAGCAGCTAGGTACTATTTGAGAAAAAGGTCTGTCTCCAGCAATGGGACACTGAATATTCTAAAATAACTGCTATCTTACCCCAATAATAGCATCAGGGCAGGTAATAGTTTGAATGTTTCCTTAAGCTAATCATTTGGGTGTTGCTGGATCAGAGGTTAGGGGATGTGAAAGCTTCTTGCAAGTCTTTGCACCTTCTCCTGGGCTATCTCCTTAATAGACCCTGGCTGGACATTAGCTTATTGTTTTAACAGTATACTTCTTGCAGGGTTCTTAGAAATCACGCTGCAGTCTTTTACTTAGTTGTTTGCTGATCTTAACTCATCATCGGTAGTTTTTGCTTCAGAGTACTGGCAGAATACTACAAATATGAATATGTTTCCTTTGATCTAAAGGAAACATATTAAGGGCTAATTGTTAATGTACTAGCCTTCTCAACTATAATTATGTGTTTTTTTCCACTAAGTGGCAGATCTAACAATTGGGCTAAAAGCCTATCATAACGAGCATTTGTTATCATGGTGCTTTAAAAGAAACATAGGTGGCAACAGATTCTGGCCTCTCTCCTAGAGCGGTGTAGTCATTCAAAATGATGCTAGTAAATATTCTTAACTCTTACAGAAGTTATTGAATACTATTGGTCCTCAGTGCAATTTAAAATGGAATCAAAGTTTGATTGTTTAATTACACAGCAGTGTTCTTTAAAGTGCTGTAAACATGGCTATTAAGCTTTTTTTTTTTTTTTTTTAAATAATTTTCAGAAGAAAGTACAATATATTATAACCCATATGTCCAAATGGTACACCATGCGCTATAAATGAAGCAGTTTTTAAGACATCTTAGGAAGAGTGTGAGGTTCAGAAAAGCATTTGAATGATAGAAGTACTTAGTCTTAAATAAATTTCAGGGGACTCACTAAACTCACTAAGTCCAGGAGGTTCATGAAGCACCTAGATGATAACTTCTTGGTGCAGGTGCTAACGGAGCCAACTAGGAAAGGTGCCCTCCTAGACCTGTTGCTAGAAAACAGAGAGGGTCTGGTGGGAGATGTGGTGATTGGTGGCCGCCTCGGTCATAGCGACCATGAAGTGGTTGAGTTCAAAATTTATGGTGACAGAAGGAAAAGTGCCACCAAAACCTCATCCCTAGATATGGGGAAAGCGGACTTCAGGCTGCTCAGGGAACTAGTCAGCAAGGTCCCCTGGGAAACTGCTCTTGAAGGCCTCGATGTCCACCAGTGCTGGTCACTCTTTAAGCGATGCCTCCTAGAAGCACAAGATCAGGCAATTCCTAAATATCGCAAGTCAGGCAGGCGGGGCAGGAGGCCGGCATGGCTGACCAGGAACGTTCTAATGGAGATTAGGCGGAAACAGAGAGTGTTTCGCTACTGGAAGGAGGGCCAGGCGTCATGGAAAGAATACAGGGATGCTGTTCGTGTTTGTAGGGAGAAAGTTCGTGTGGCCAAAGCACAGCTAGAGTTGAAGCTGTGTCTGTGAGAGAAAATAAAAAGGGTTTTTTTAGATATGTAAATGGAAAAAGGAGAACTAAAGAAAACATAGGGCCGCTCCTTGATAGGGAAGGTCTCCTCACAGATGATGACATAGGCAAAGCAGAGACGCTTAACGCCTTCTTTGCCTCTGTCTTCAATGCCGATGATGGGCTTTGGGACCCAGGGTGCCCTGAGCTGGAGGACTGGGACGGTGGAGATGACAAACTCCCAACTGACCCTGAACGTGTGCAGGATTTGCTACTCCACCTGGATCCCTACAAGTCCATGGGTCCGGATGGGATTCATCCCCGGGTGCTGAAAGAGCTGGCGGACGTCATCGCGGAACCTCTTTCAATTATTTTTCAATGATCCTGGGAATTTGGAGAGGTCCCGGTAGACTGGAAGCTGGCAAATGTTGTGCTGATTTTCAAGAAGGGTCAGAAAGAAGACCCTAGCAATTATAGGCCTGTCAGTCTCACGTCAGTGCCTGGTAAAATCATAGAGAAGTTGGTTCTTGAACTTATTGAGGCACACCTGGGGGACAAAGCAGTCATTGGTCCCAGCCAGCATGGGTTTGTGAAGGGTAGGTCCTGCCTAACTAACCTGATTTCCTTTTATGATAAGATCACCCGTATGGTGGACCAAGGGAAACCAGCTGATGTGATTTTTTTGGACTTCAGCAAGGCTTTTGACACGGTTTCCCATAGGATCCTACTGGACAAAATGTCCACCATACAGCTAAATAAAAACATCATACGATGGGTGAGCAATTGGCTAACGGGCAGGGCCCAAAGGGTTATGGTAAATGGGGCTGTGTCAGGCTGGCGGGCGGTCACCAGTGGGGTCCCTCAAGGCTCCATTTTAGGGCCGGTACTTTTCAATATTTTTATAAACGATCTGGATGTAGGAATAGAGGGTATTTTGAGCAAGTTTGCTGATGACACCAAACTTGGAGGAGTTGTGGACTCAAATGAGGGCGTAAAAGCCTTACAGAGGGATCTGGACAGGTTGGAGAGCTGGGCGATCACCAACCGCATGAAGTTCAATAAGAGCAAGTGCCGGGTCCTGCACCTGGGACGGGAAAACCCTGGCTGCATGTACAGACTGGGCGATCAGACGCTGGAGAGCAGCCTAGAAGAGAGGGATCTGGGGGTCATGGTAGACAGCAAGTTGAATATGAGCCAGCAGTGTGCCCTGGCAGCCAGGAGGGCCAATCGTGTCCTGGCGTGCATCAAGAACGGCATCGCTAGTAGGTCAAGGGAGGTGATTGTCCCGCTCTACTCTGTGCTGGTGCGGCCTCACCTCGAGTACTGTGTGCAGTTCTGGGCACCACAGTATAAAAAGGACATGAAACTGTTGGAAAGTGTCCAGAGGAGGGCTACGAAGATGGTGAAAGGCCTGGAGGGGAAGACGTACAAGGAACGGCTGAGGTCACTGGGCCTGTTCAGCCTGGAGAAGAGGAGGCTGAGGGGAGACCTCATCACAGTCTACAACTTCCTCGTAAGGGGGTGTCGAGAGGCAGGAGACCTTTTCTCCATTAACACTAGTGACAGGACCCGCGGGAACGGGGTTAAGCTGAGGCAGGGGAAATTTAGGCTGGACGTCAGGAGGGGGTTCTTCACAGAGAGGGTGGTTGCACACTGGAACAGGCTCCCCAGGGAAGTGGTCACTGCACCGAGCCTGTCTGAATTTAAGAAGAGATTGGACTGTGCACTTAGGCACATGGTCTGAACTTTTGGGTAGACCTGTGCGGTGTCAAGAGTTGGACTTGATGATCCTTAAGGGTCCCTTCCAACTCAGGATATTCTATGATTCTATGATTCTAAACTCACAGACTCGAGGTCTTATACATACATGTTGCTCTCAGAAAGTGCATCCTGGAGCATAGAGGAAACAATCTCCCTTTGTGAATAGACTGAATAGCACATAAAGTGAGGCAGATGGTGACCATCAGAAAGGAATGGAGTAGCAATGAGCCTATGATGTAGGTTTCCAGCAGCAGCTGCTCTGGAGGCAGCTAGGCTGTCTCCAGACAGCCTAAGGAGCAGGATCAGGAGCTGGTGTGGAGCCTTGAGAATGGAGATAGATTTGTGGTTTGCCACAAGGATCTGAATTTCGTAAATAACCTGTCCCATGTGGTACTGAACTCATCTCAGGTGTCTGGGAAATTTTCCAGATTGCAGTGAGCAGGATGATACCAACAGCTTTCTATGCTGTGCCTGCAGGGAGTCTCTCTGCATGTGCATATGTAAATGAACACCACTGTGATTGCTGTCGCCTGTCTGCATTTGGTGAGGAGCCACAAGGATAACCTGACTTCCTATACCTCCTCTAAAATGAGAATTTTGCTCGCTCTTTGAAATATCTGGCATACATAAAACCCCTTGCAAATGCAGAAGTATTGATGAATAATTTCTGTACCTAAGAGCTTCCACTTTGTATTCAACTCCATCTATTCTCTGGGTAATTAGTACACAGATACTCCAATGGACGCTCTCAAAACCATATGGGGAACAGTTCCTCAAGAGGAGTAGTAACTCACATACTGTTCCTGCTTCAAGTGGATTAAAATAAATTATTTGTTGTTTAGAGATGAGTTATGGTACTGTGGTGCACTGAGGGAAGATAACTGTCAATCTTCTGACTATCCTGAACCTTAGATGATCTAGGTGCTGCTTCTTGTGCCTTAGTATCACATCTGTGATATAGAGACCATTCTTCCTTTCAGCTGTCATTGTTTTTGGTCTACATAGATGACAGAGCAGACTTTGTTGCCATATGCTTGCAATCAAGGCATCAAAGGCCTCCTGCAAATATTACTTAGCTACTCCAGTTTACCTTCATCAACAACTGAAGTGCAGCTATCTCAGAGGAAAACAAATGTTTTTGTCAGTGGGCCCTCCCAGCAGTGTGGCATTGCTGTGAAGTGCTGAACAGCTGCTGTGCTTCAACCCAGAAATGGCTGGTGCCTGGAGAAAGTGTGCATTTTAGTTGCTTATAAAGAAAATAAGGCTGAGAATGCTTTGGAACAGCAACTGTATGGAAATGTAAGCTGTTATTTTCTCATTCCCTCCTACCTATGATATGGTGTTCCAAGCTTGCCTCTGAATGCTTACATGTGAGTGTTGATATTAGTGCGTGCACACACACACACACGTGTATATTCTAGGGAGTACATGGTTTTGATTACTATGCAGAAAGCAACATACGTTCGTTTAGTTTTAAAACAAATTAGCAAGTGGGCAGGTGAGTTACTGGATGTCTTGCTACTGAAGAAATCTACTGAAGCACTAACTTCAAAGATCAAATCCTTTTGCTAGACAGATTTATCAACAGCAGGAGTTAAGTGCCTGACATAAAGTTGAGTGCACTTAATGTTCCAAAACAGTAATTAACTGAATGGGAAAGGAGGAGGAAAACGGGTCATTTACTATCGATGTTAAGTTTCATGGAACATGAAGTTTTACTTTACTTCCTAAAGCTGCTCTGAAACTTTGTTATTTTTATAAAAACTGGTAAGTTGGAAGTAGAGCTTGTGGACTATTTAGACATATGCTGGTTTAACACAGTATTTTAATAGTTATTTTTATTTCTTTAATATATCAAGTTTCGGCATCTCAGTTTGTTCCAGAAGACTGCATACAATTTGTTAAAAAAAAAAAAAAAAAAAAAAGTCAAATACTAATACAACATTAATTGACACATTCCATTTGCATTAAAACTTATGCATTGCAGATCTCAAAACAAGCTTCACCACGCTTTCAGAGGCAACTTCTTACTGTGCCAATGTGATTTCTTTTTAAGTTCACTCTCCAGGAAGATTTTTGCACTGACTCTGGAGCCTCATTGACTTGCTTATGTGCTCTATTCTAGCGCTGCTGGAAACAGGAACTTGTAAAAGCAGTTACTCTCTGCATCCACAAATCTTTCATGCTTGTTTTTTAAGACTCCAAGCAGAATTAGAGTGTACAGTTTTATTATCTGGGATAAAGAACTATTTTCCCTGAGAACTTTGACCATGAGATACACTTTCCTAATGGAAGAAATATAAAAATTTAAGGTTTATTCTGAAGCAGAATAAATACTGTTTTGCATGGATTTGATGCTTGATTGTTTCTTAGGATACTTAATCTATATGGCATTCAAATTTACTCAGAACCTGACAGATAGAACAACTTTTCTTTGGGGACTGTATAACTTTTTCAAGTGACTCTAGAATTCATCTTATGCTTATTATTTCTGTTATGTCTGACACACTTTCAGTATTTTCAGTCGGGTTTGGTTTTCAATGGTTTTGTTCTCAATAAAATAACAAAGAGTTGCACGTTATGATTATTTTGTCAGAATTATGAAAAATTGAAAAGCTGATGCTTACAGCCTTTCAACTCAGGATAGCTACACTACATTTCTAGA
The DNA here is from genome assembly GCF_964211825.1 of Aythya ferina. NCBI lineage: Eukaryota > Metazoa > Chordata > Aves > Anseriformes > Anatidae > Aythya > Aythya ferina. The sequence continues at coordinate 87,440,348 of NC_140297.1, forward strand.
CTTCTAATAGACTGAGGCCTCTCTGACTCAATCCATTTTTTTCTGGAAGACATACTAGCTGATCACTCTCAGTACTACTTAATGTTTTACTATTAGTGGTAACTTTGGAGGACAGCGGAAAATAATTAGCATTGTGGGTTACATAATTAATATCATTTTAATATCATATTAATATCATTTACTGCTTTTGAGAGAAGTAAATGTACCTCTTGGTTTCCTGGTCGATAGATAGCACAATGCCTACTTTAATCTTTACTCTTAGAAAAATTAAGATGTGTGCAAAAGTTCAAGTAACCTTGCTGTGGTGATTTTACCCAGCTGGACAGCAGAACTCCACCACAACTACTTTCTCAGAGGAAAAGGTGGAGAAAATACAATAGAAAAGGCTCAAGGGTTGAGATAAGGAGATGGTTCACCAATTACCGCCACAGGCAAAACAGACAACATAGGGAGATTAATGTCATTTGTTGCTTGTCACTAAAAGACTAGAGAAGTGAGAAACTAAAAGCAAACTAAAACCACCCTCCCCCTATCCACCCTCTTCCACCTCCTCTCCCCAAGTGGTGCAGGGGAGTGGGGAATGGGGACTGTGGTCAGTCCCCTGCTGTCATCTTTGTCTCCCCTTCTCCTTCACAGTCACACTCCCTGCCCCTGCTCCATGTGGGGTCCCTCCTACGGGATGCCATTCCCCAGCTGATCCTGCGAGGGCTGCCCCCAGGCAGCAACTCTTCAAGAACTGCTCCCACATGGGTCTGTACATGATTTTACAGATTCAAGGACTTATTCCAATGAGTATTCCAAAGTTGAGGGAACTATTAAATTAATTTGGAAAAAAAAAAAAAAAAGAACTTTTTCTTTAGATATTAGACTTGGATAGGGAAAATAAATCAGTTTAAGGAATGTTGGAAAATAGGGAAATTTTTAGCTTAAAGATATAAATTCTGTTATCTGGATGGGGGGAAGAGAAAGGGAGGAAAGATTAAATTCATGACTACAGGCATGAGTAGATGTAAAACATCTTTATGGTTCAAATGCACTCACAAAATATATTTTTGCATATAACTGCGTCTTTTCATTTGGCCTCGATATTACCAACTTGCTATATAAATTGATGTATCTCCTCATGTATCTCCTCACTCTTCACTGCTGAAAGTAATTGAAACCAGAAATAGAACATCATGATGAATAGGACAGGGAGGGAGAGAAGGTGATTGTGGATATATCTCATATTCACTAAAGGAAGGAAACCATTAGAATTGTAAATGTCTTGCATAATTGTGTGTATCTGAAGATTTGTCACATGTCCAATTCTGGATTTCACTTAAAGTCGTTTAAGAGGGATTTTCATTTTTACTTTATGGTACACTGTGATGTAAACCAGAAGACACCACTGGTTATACAGATAAATGAAGTTATAATGAAGATGTGCAGGCTCTTCCACACTATATCTAATGTATAATATATCTACTTTCATTCAGATGACATTTTCATTATCATTGAGGTCACTTTAGAATCATAGAATCCATAGAATGGTGAAGGCTCTGGAGGGCAAGATATATGAGGAGTGGCTGATGTCACTTGGTTTGTTCAGCCCAGAGCAGAGGAGACTGAGAGGAGACCTTATCACAGTCTTACAGCTTCCTCACAAGGGGGAATGGAGGGGCAGGCGCTGATCTCTTTTCTCTGGTGACTCGCAATAGGACCCGAGGAAACATCTTGAAGCTGCGACAGGAGTGGTTCAGGCTGCATGAAAGGAAAAGGTTCTGCACCCAGAAGGTGGTCAGGCACTGGGACAGGCTCCCCAGGGCAGTGGTCACAGGACCCAGGAGTTGGACTCAACGATCCTTGTGACTCCCTTCCAATTCAGAATATTCTATGATTCTGTGATTTGTAGGAGGATAATCCTCTCATCACTAACATGCATGCATTTCCAGTCGTAGCAACATTAAATCAGTTTAGTAGAGTGGATAAGCAGTTTACCATGTGCTTTAGAGGTATTTATTTTACAGGTTGCTTGAGTGTATAAGAAGACCTATGTTTGAAAGATAAAACAACAACAAAAACACAAACCAAACCAAACAAACACAACAACAAAAACAAAAGACTCTCTGCTATTATATCTTATAATTAAGCTTAGACTTTCAACTGTTTCTAAAACCACAGAATATTTGAGTTTGCAGCACTTGTACTGGTATACAGCAATAGTGTCTAAAGGAAAGCAAAACGCTATGAATTACCTCTGAAACAGAAGAAGATGTGAACTTTTCAATATAAAATTGTTTGTGGATGGTTTGATAGTTGTTGATTAATGTTTTTTTTGTTTTTTCTTTTTCTTAAACTTTCTTCATTTAATGTAGCTAGAACAACGTTTTTGAATGTAGGTTTAGTCTGAGAACATCTACTGTTCTCAGGTTATACAATAAGGTACACAGAACACAAGTGACTTTGGAATGCCAGTGCCAGTGTCTATGCTAGAGCATTCCAGATTCGTACTGCTGCAGCATTATTCCTGCCTACAAAGAACTTGGAGATGTCTTTTATTTTTATGCGTATTACTGAAAAGTTTGCTAGAAGAGTCATGAATATCTTGAGTATTGTCTCCTAAGGAAATTGCATAAAGTTCTCATGAAAATGATTGTTTATGGCAGTTTATTTGAAATGGATAGTGAATATTCATAATATTGTTGACTGATATATTGTTTTCTGTTGGATTTTCTAAATTAACTCAATACAGTCAATCTGATCTGACAAATCCTTCCGATGTTTGCTTTTTGCTGAAGGTAGCACAACAGAAGCAAAAATAACGCATAATACTGTAGTGGATGCTCTGGTGTTGGATCTGAGACATGAGCTAGAGCATCTTGCAACTACTTGTTACAAGAATCCCCTGGTTGTGCTACATCTAGCATAAAGGTAGATTGGCTGTAGTGCAAATTTTATCACCTGTTGATGATAGAGCCACCCAGCAGCATGCCGCTAAAGACATAGTGTTTTGTAGGGTGTCTGTTAGTGCTGAGTAGAAGAGTCCTACATGTTTTTGCATGAGGTCTCTTTGGATGGTCTAGTTGCTATAGGTGGAAAAAGGCTCTTGGTACATTTAAAGTTCTTTAGCAGCAGTATTTGAGGTAGCCTTTAGGCTAGTACATTAGGATTGTCTCTGATTGGTAGAGAAGAAAGGCCATAGAGGATATAAGCATTGTCTCCTGCTGCACTCTTATGCATGACCACTGTGGATCACAAATACTTATTTAAGCACAATATTACACCCAAGAGCTGCGTCTAATTTGCCCTTCCCCTTTATTTCAAAGGTCTGCTAATTTAATCCGAAATGATCTCTAAGAAACTCTAAATGTTTGATCCATGACTTTCTTTTCTGCCATTTCCATTTTTGTGGTTGATGTAGAATTTTATTTCCTGAATTTCTGTCACTGAGGTGTTTGATCAGGTGAATACTGGAGAACTAAGTAAAATGAGGAACATTTTAGATCATTGAGCTACCAAACCAAAGTGAATGTAAATGGCACAAGGAATTACAAGGAATGACAGAGCCAAATTTTCTATATAAGAATATCCTTATTCTTTGTGTGGAGGAAAAGGGTCCCAAAATAGCTTTTTGTGCACCTCTATGATTCAGAAGTAATAATATGCAGCAAATGGGGGTAAATGAGGAAATAACTTGTATGCTTACTTTTAATCTTCATGAACAGTGTATTTAAATGTCTACCTTATTTGGCTTGTCTTTGTTGACTTTCAAATTTCTAAACTGCAGGTAGCAGAGGACCTTGTCAACCGGTTACATCTCAATGCCCATGTTGACAAACTGGTGAGAACATACAGTGCTGGCACAAAGAGAAAACTCTCTACTGCTGTGGCTTTAGTTGGTAAACCCCAAATACTTTTACTGGTGAGTAGAGGCAGTACCACGGCTACTTTGGAAACATGATAAATGCATTGAATTTCCTTGTCTTGTGTGTTGCTTTAATAACAATCAGGTAGTTTTCTGGTTAGTCAAGAAGTAATTGATACACAAATGAACAACTGTCTTGTTTGCTTTGCTGTATGAACATTTAATTTTATTCACCAGTGCTTCCAAATCATAATCTGATGTTGTTTTTCCTTTTTTCTTTTTTCTTCTTTTCCTTGAGTCAATGGGATGGGCAAGGAAAAAGGACCCTAAACAAGTACAAATGCAGTTATAGCATCCCATGACCCAAATAGATTAATAACTTATTTTAAGATTTCTTTATGTAGAAGAGAAAAAAAAATGCTGTAAAATACGTTAATGATGTATGTATTCTTTACTTTGTATATAACATGAGAAAAATATGTATGAACAATTCTACTGGCCGTCTCAAGAAGGAAGATTTTGATTTTAGTGAGTAATTTGGTGCTGGCGTTACTAATTACCTGTCTTTTTGAGGATTTTCATATTCCTTGCTTCATCATGCTTCATAAATTGTCCAGTTTTTATGTTTTTATTGGATTCACTAATCAAACTAATAATCCTGAATGGTGTTAAATTGAATTATGTGTTGTCTTGGTGCCCGCATTTTACCATTCATTTAGGCCTGAAACTGGCCTTTTCAGCATAAGCAATGTCTTTTGTATTGAAGATCATGGAATTACAAAGCTATGGGAATTTTGTACTATATTCTTTTTCTCATCACCACATATTTTTTTTTTTTCACTAGAGAAGATGAGATCACTCTTCCTTCAACCTTGGGTGGGAAGATCTCAACCAGTTTAATGGTTGAATCAGCCTTTCAGAATTGTCAGGAGGATGTGGTTTGTCCTCCAGAGTTGAGAGGGCAAATAGTACTTCCAGTCATAGATCACAGACTAAGTAGAAAAATATAAAATTGGTGTTGGCTTTATAGGCTTTACATTTCCAAAGCTCTGTATGTTCTGAAAATGAGACATATTTTGTTTCTTCTAGCTTCATAATGTTGACTCACTTCTGAGTTGAATTATTTTATTTACATTTTATGCTTAAACTGACGCTGGTTCAGTTAGTAAAAGGAGATAATCTTATTTCAGTGCTTTTTTCCTGATCTTAGAAAATGCTCCAACTGTTTTTTAATGTTTTTATGACAGCTTGCTACTGCAAGTAGCCATACCTTCAGGGCAGATGCTATTGCATATGTAATGAAAAAAGGAAAGAAGTGTATAAACATGTCAAAAACTTTAAAAGATTTGATTGGTTTTAAAAAAAGGTATCTGATTTTAAGGGAGCTGCTCAGTATTTTAAAAAATTCTCTCTTTTTTTTTTTTTTTTTTTTTTTGTCTGAGAAGCAAAAGCACCAATGTAAACTACTGTATCTATTTCCAGCTTGTATCCAGGATTGTAGCTATTAATTTAGGTGATAGCCTTATTTTTTATTATTATTATTATTATTATTATTATTATTATTATTATTATTATTATATTTTCAGTTTTACTGCTTTTTATTTTTGTTTTGTTACCCCTCTACAGTTAAGGGGCTGAACCGAATTCCTTTTCACCTCTGTTGTTGGTAGCTAAGCACCACAATCAGCATCAGACAGGATGCTTTGTTTGCTTTGTTTCTTGATAACTCTGCTTACAGTTTTCAGCTAGGAGTCCTTGCTGCATGGGCCAAGCCCATGCCATCCTAATTTGATATGTCATGAAGGTGCTGATAGCCTTCATGAAATTGTACAGTATTAAAATTAAAATTATTGTTTTTGGCAATCAGATATCATTCTTTATGTTTCTATGATTAGAAGAGGTCAAAATTTGATCTACGGGGAAAGCAGGATTAGATAGGAAGGGGAAATGTAGTCTTTGTAGCTTTGCTTCTTTCTCCATGGAAGCCATCTGAGTTGGAAACAGGAAAAGCCAGGTAGTTTGCATTGGGCAACACTGATTGGGTTGTTATTTAATTCTGTGGATTCTTTCCATCACGGGTGGGAGTTTTTCTAAAGGGACTCCAGGAGTAACAGCTGGAAGATGTACGGTCCAAACATACTGTCTATGCCTGGTATGGGGTGAGCAGTAGCAAGCAGCTGTGAGTTAGCACAAGTCCTTTAGCACTTGTTTGTGCTCATGGCAGCTATGCATGTAGGGGGACAGACACAAACGCAAACCTTGCAGAGTGTGAGAAAAAACCTGCAAGTCTCTCCTATAGAATATATACATGTATATATATACATATATACATACACACACATATTTTTTTTTGGAATAAAAAGATGTGTTTTATAAATATAGGAATGAAGTTAAATGTGCTAACACAAAAAAAATTATCAGGGTGTCTTTTCAGTTACCTCCCCAAACCATAGTTTTTAAAATGAGACAAATATGTACTGTTACTGTGAATTCTGTCCATACTGGGCTGGAAGTCTGCTGTCTTTTTCCTGTGCTGCTGTATCATTATTTTCATTTTTCCCATAGGATGAGCCCAGTTCCGGGATGGATCCTTGCTCTAAACGCTACCTTTGGAAAACCATTCTGAAGGAAGTTCAGGATGGCTGTGCAGCTGTGCTAACATCCCACAGGTGTGACCCTTATTACAGCAGCAAGCGTATTCCTATTGTCCTTCCTCACTTGCTGTTAACTGAGGGCAGAGGAGAATATTCTAAAGGCATATTCACTCTTTTTTCACTCATATTCACTCTTTTAGGTATCCTTTAGCAACTCCTTCCTGCTCATGAAAGTTGAATGTACATAAATCATAAATATTTTCCATATTCATTTTTCAAGGATTAGATTGTGGCTTAAGGAGGCTGCAGGCAGAAACATGATGCAGTGAATCTTCCCTTTTCTAAGCTCTTTCCATTCAATGTTGCAGCATCTCTTGTTCGGAACACAACTTATCCTTTTGCAGTTGCCCACTTTACAAATCCTTAGAAACACAGGAGTGGAAAACACTTTTCTGATTTTATTAATGAATTTGTTTTGCATGAGCATATTGAAGGAGAATGCTGCAGTATGCTAAAGACAGATACATCAGCTATTTTCTGTATCCACTGCTGGAAATGGAAGGATTAACCCTGTCTTCTTAGAAGCATCTATCTTGTCAATTCTTTGATATGGTTATTGGTGCATCATTTTATTGGGGAAAACATCAGAACTGTTTTGTAATGTCTGTAGTAGAATGGAATAAATTACTTGTTCCCCTAGGGATTATAGTATAGTCAGTATAATTATATATAAAATGTCTTCGATTGAAGGTCATGAACACATGCCCAGAAAGGACAAAACATGATTAATCAAAACAGCAACACAATGTTTTGGCCAAATGAAATTTGAAAAGTAAATAAATCAATAACAGAATGTAGCAAAACTTCCTTATAGGTTTGCTAGATGCTAAATTTTTCATATGTTCTAAAAATGTCTATTTGTTGTCCCTGTACATGTGCGTGTGACATTATTGCTGAAAAAAATGCAGTCAGAAGTTTCAAGAATATTGTTTATTGAAACTGAATCTTCAAAAGCACATACCTGTATTTGATCCCCAAGTGTTTACCAGCTCACTTATTAGGGAACAGAAGTTACACAGTGTAAATTAAGTCATCTTCAGTAAAGTTTGCTTTAACTTTCCAGTCCATAGTAAGAACCCTCTGTTGTCAAACACCAGCTAAACAGAAGAGATGTGTGGTCTCATTATTAATATGCTGTGAACAGAATAAATAAATAAATAAATCCATCAAATAAATTGTAACTAATTGCTCATTTAGCTCCACAAATTACTGACTTCTGTCTGAAACAGTTATAAGTACAGCGATAGTGTACACATCTCGTTTCTAATTAATCAGACATTGTTATGGCAGGTTGGATGAAAGAGAAATTATTTTATACTATTTGCTGAAGGCCATTGGAGATTTATTTGAGATTATTCTCTTGAAGGCTACTTCATAAGTAAAATATTCCTTCTTATGAAATGAATCTTTATGCATATCAGCAAGTAAATGCACCGAGGTATAGAGATGGTTTCCTGTGTAAAGATTGGCATTTGAGACCTATTTACTTCATTTTCAGAGAAAATGTGCAACTTTTGTTTTGAGGCAGGAGAGGAATGTGGTTGTATTGACAGTCCATACAGGCCTAAATTTGTGTTATTTTGTCCTAACTGGGAATTGTTATGCCAAGAGGAGCATTATGACATACTACATGCCAAAATGACTCAGCTAACTTCCTGCTTTGTGGGAAAATGCATTAGCTGTCTCACCATCTCTCTCAAACATAGTGGCTTGTGGTTTGGCAGTTCTCACCCTATTCCTGTCCCATTTTAAGAAAATTATTCCTAGGAGGGTACTTAATCTCCCTGCTCACTCAGTAAATACTATAATTTGGACTGCTATATGGCTGAGGCATTCGAGAAGACTTTTTAACTTTCTCAGAGGCGATGGGGAAGTAAGCACAGTGAATTGCAAGAACATCAAACAACTTCAACTTCTCTTTGAGAAGTCAGCTCTTTGATGAATGTGTCCTGACTGATGTCCTGTCTGAAGCAATGCTTTGGAAGAAATGTTCACATAATTCTGTGTAATATGTAGAAAGGCAGCATATCTGCCCTAAACTTTACAAGTCAAAGTTATTCTTTATCATCTGAAGCAGTCATACATAGCATGCTTTTTTTGTAACAATTTTTTTAACAAATGTTAATATATGACATGCTTTTCTATTCAGTTGCTTTTCCATGTCCTAAATTCTGTTTGGACTATAGTGTATTGCATCTTCTTCTGTCCTGCAGTCAGGCTAAGGGTAACTTTCCTTTTTAAGGAGATATATTTTGCAAGAGGCGAGCTGAGCAAACTTCATTTTTCTCCCTCCATCCCTTTGCTTAAAATGACCGCAAACATATTACAGGGAATAATTGTCTCACATTCAGTGGCGTTTCTGTGACTGCCTGCCAGCTGTGTGGCTGTAGTAATAAAACCTTTGTATCATAACTAGATTGGTCAAATTAGATATGGACTAAAACCATAAACTCAGTTTTGAGGCTCTTTTCTAGGTGTCATGTGGTAATTATGTTTGGTATGAACCAACGAGGGCTACAATTTCAACCGTTGCCTTTAAAGCCAAAGATTTTGTTGTACCTATTTTTGCAGCTGTCCAGATTACTTCCATTTTAATTAAAGGTAGGTATAAATAGTGTTCTCTGTTTTCACTTGTCTTCTTTTAATCCCTTTTTCTTTTCTCCACCATGTTTTGTAGTATGGAGGAATGTGAAGCCCTTTGCACACGGCTTGCTATTATGGTGAATGGAAGCTTCAAGTGTCTTGGTTCTCCCCAGCACATCAAAAACAGGTATTATATATCAACATTGAATCTTCTGCAGATACGTGCAGTCTCAGAACTGGCTAGATATTTAGTAGTGCCAAGGCATATATACTTATGACTGCTAAGCACATCTTTTCCTGACATCACTGAAGTTAAAAAGGAGCCAATTACAATATCTCAGCAAGCTAAGTTGACATATGGCATTACTAAAATGCTTTGTAGTCTTCACTGGTAATTGAATAAGACAGATCTGTATCTAAATGAAGCAATTCTGCAATCAACCTGAGAAATGCATTGTGAGATTTCAACATTTTGTGATATTATGGGATACCCTTTAGTTCCTTGTGATAATTTTTCATAAGAGGAAGAAGCACTTAACAAGTCAGCAGACAGTAAGACAATACATTTTGAACCATTACTGTCTCCTAACAAATTCACTGGTAATTTTAGATATTTATGCTATAGTTTTCTGCTTTCTTTTCCTGGTGTGGATGAGCATCTCTTCTACTTCAACTCTGATCATAAGTTAATTTAACATCTGTTTATGGGGACGTTTATTTAGAGGATGGGCTGAATTCACCATGAAGAAAACAGGACCAGAAATGGAAGGCAGACCTGCTGCAACTTCGAGATAGAACATTTACATTCAGTGATAAGTAGAATTTTTATGGCATCCAGACAGCCAGCTGTGTAATGGCATTGCTCATTTACAAGCTGAAAAGCCACAATGGTTTGTACCAGCTCAGCATTTAGCACTCTTGAGTACAGATACACTTGACAATGTAAAACTCTACAGAAACTTTGCTACATTATGTGTATAAAGCGCTCTGTAGTCTCATACAACTTTTTGTCCCTTGAGGGCACTTCTGGCTTTCTGTCCTTTGGATAGAACTGTAGGCCCTTACTTCTCAGCTGCATTAGCATGATAGGCCTGAATCATGTTTACCTTAATGTACTCTTTCCTTCCAAGTTTTTTTTTGTTGTTGTTTGTTTGTTTGTTTGTTTTTGTGTTTTTCAACAGCGAAATAGACCTTCAGACCTATGAACAGGGCGGTGAAAAGAACTGAGATCTGCTTCCATATTTGTGCTTGTTTTTCTGGAGGCAGGAGAAGCTCTTCAGGAGTTTCCACTTCTTTTGTTCCTAGCTCTTTTTGTTTGCTATCTAGTCCATTTTGACCAAATTTCAAAGCATAGAAAGGTCTATTGTCCCACTAGCTGAAGTAGTTTAGTACGACTCCAGGCACCCTTATTCCTTTTGCAGTAAGAGACAGATGTCTGTAGAAGACAACGTAGACCTTGGGCAGGTAAAAATGCTTTTTTAAGATGTGCATGTCCCCAGAAAAGGGGAAACAGTATTATTAGGTTCTTAGGCACTTCAGATGAGTGTGTAAAATAGCTATGATAAATGTGGGCATTCTCTCTCCCTCTCTCTCTCTCTCCCTCTCTCTCCTTTTTATTTTTTTTTTTTTTTTTAATATTTCAGATCCTCTGGAGGCTGTGTGTGTGTCTGTCTCCTCAGCTTGACCATGAGGGGGGAACATTCCACAAAGTTTAGGTTCACCAATATCCTCTCAGTGATTCCGTCATTCTTTTGCCCCTCCTGATGTTTCCTTTAGCAGCATCTTTTCATCCAGCTTTTTTTTTTGAAGTAAGAAATCCTAAACATACTCATAATTATGCACCATATTCATATAAATAGGAAATTTCTTGATTTTTCTATCCTCTTTCTCTAGATACTTTTTCAGGTGGAGAGAGCTGCTGGGGTCATTCAGGCTGGAGAAGAGAAGGCTCCAGGGAGACCTCATTGCAGCTTTCCAGTACCTAAGGGGGGTCTGCAGGAAAGCTGGGGAGGGATTCTTTGTCAGGGAGTGTGGTGATAGGATGAGGAGTAATGGTTTTAAACTAAAGATTAAAAATGGTTTTAAACTTTAGATTAGATATTAGGAATAAATTCTTTACTATGAGGGTGGTGAGGCACTGGAGCAGTTTGCCCAGAGAAGCTGTGGATGCTCCCTCCCTGGAGATGATCAAGGCCAGGCTGGATGGGGCTTTGAGCAACCTAGTCTGGTGGGAGGTGTCCCTGCCCATGTCAGAGGGTTGGAATCAGATAGCTTTTAAGGTCCCTTTCAACCCAAACCATTCTATGATTCTGTAATATACCTCTTTGGATCACAGTAAGAAATTTAGTGCAGAAGAATAAACTATGTGACATACTGGAAGAATACTCAAATTAATTCTAAGAACATCAAGATATTTACAGATCAGTCATTCACAAGTCAAAGCTCTATCAGCTTCTCTTTTAAGCTCTCCAAACCAAGTTAAAGATAAGAATGTTTGGTAGTCATATTCATAGTTATCGTTTTCTAAATCTATCTCTCTATCTATAAAACAAAACCACTATGTACTAGGATTACATACTACCAGTAGGTTTTTTTTCCTTGTATTGCCATGACTTTAAAGCAAATCAGTAGCATTCATGTGGGTTAATATGTGCACTGGACACCTGTATCACTAAAGCTTTCAATTGAAACTGTGTAGGTGAAGCTGCACTAAGATTTTCATTTAAGGTAGGACTAAAATCCCTTTAACTCCTAGCTTGTGGATTGATTTAGTCTCCAAATTTTCCACACCTATTGTTCAGGAACCTATTAATTTTTTCTAAAACTTTAAAACCTTTTATTAGGATAAAATAATCACTAGCTTTACCAAAGGATTTAATTAAAATTATACAGTTGTCTGAATTCTCACTGACTGCCTAATTCATTTTCTTGGCTTCTGAGAGCAAAAACAAGTGTAGAGAGTGTAGTCTTAAAACCTCATATACAAGCAGCTGTTAAAGCTGCTTTCTTTGGAAAACTTTTGATAAGTGCTGGCAAAAAGCCAAAAAATGTCATTGAATTCCTATTATTATGTTACTTACTCTAGTTTCCGGTCTTCCCTCCAGACAGACCAACTGACTGTGGTTTTCTTCACTTGTCCATACAGTGCTCCATTATAGACCTCAGGTTATCACACAACTAATATATATGGTAATCGTTGAGGGTTTAAGAAGTCTATTACCTCTGTATAATTCACCTTCCAAACCTATTTTAGGACAATTTCCAGATATGTTACCATGTGCCTATCTTGCAGAGGACTTCTCCATCTGCACAAGAGAAGCAGGATTCCTTTACTTACTACTCCAAACCATTGAAATAATTAAGTTTTAATTATTGTAATTGTAATTTTCTCACTTTCCACTCCACCTGTGATCAACCTTATCATCCTGAAAAACTTCCAGGACCTGAAAGAGTTTATCCTTCCTTCCCATTTTCCTTCCCTCCCTGTGATATGTATATGATATATGATATATGATGTATATGTATATGATAGTCCTGTCATATACTCTCATATGGAGCAAAACTTTTTTCCTTTTAAAGTGATAAACCATAAAAATTTCTAAATCTTTTCTTTGGAAAAAATATCTGCCAGCTGAAGAACACTTTCCTTAACAGCCGTATCCACTGGTATGATTGCTGGTTAATTCTTTTTTTTTAGTGTTTGCCTGCATTAACACCTTTTAGCGTATTTGTCCCTGCCACCTTCTCTGAGTAAAAAAAAAAACTATTGCTTTACATTTTATTTAACAAAACTCTTTCGTGAAGCAATGTAAGTGAAAAAAGCATAAGAAAAACTAATCTTCCTGCATCTGATTCGATCTAAATTACTCATACTATAGAAATTTGTTTCTTGATGATGCTTTTGTGTGTTATGTATGTGGATTAATCATACTGGCAATATACTTACTTAATATTAACAAGCAGGAATTGTACCAAAAGAAATTCATGGCGGCCATCATTGTTGTAGATTATTATGGTTTTGTGTTGTGTTAGATTTTACAACTCGTGATTTTTTATTTTTCTCTTATTTATAAGCAGCTATCTTTGGTCTATCTTCAATTTGTTTCTACAAATTAGATTGAACAAATACTTAAAAATCAATTACAGGTAATCTAATCTAGCTTTGACTGGATAAAAGAAATGTAAACACTGTATGAACATTTAAACCAGAGAACTTTCATAGGGGTTTTATTTATGATAGAATGACTCCTAGATATTAATAAATTACCATGGAAGTACATTTTAATATTACGTGTGATAGTATTAAAGTCTTAGGATTTTTTTTTTCCTCTTTTGTGTGTAGCTACATTCACTAAAATAACATTTTTCTTCTCTGTGTGGGGATTCTATCTGTCTTGATGGAAACCATCAGAATTGTTTTATTTGCTTTTCTTCTAGTAGCACTCCAGCCTATAAAGTCTAGTTATGATTGTCTTTTTGATGAATGTTTGATGAAGTCTTAATGGGTCTTCCTTGGAGCCATGTTAAATTTCCTTCTTTACTGTGGTGGGAAGTTTCAAGGATTCAGCTTTCTTTCTCAGTACACTTTCAGCCCTTGGCAGATGGAAAAGACCATAGTCTTGGACTGAATACAGGTTTGTCAGATGGCAGTACAAAATTCTGCTATGAAGGCTATGAGTGAGCTCCAGGAAGATGCTAATGTGCTTTTTAATGTGCATAAAAGCTTCATAGGGTTATAAAAAGTGACACATGCTGCTTCTAATGTGTGAGACTTGTTAAATTTTTCCAGCTCTTGTGCAAGCCTGTTACCAAATGCTCACCCAAAAATGTCTCCTCTCCACAGTTGAAGGTATTTTAGATTTTATTCCCAACTGTTGAGCCCTGACTAATTTTATCTGTTTAAACATTTAAAGTACCCTCAAATGTTTCTCACTAGTATGAGTATTAGACTTCTTTAGAAGAGCTCTATTTATTATGTTTATTTTTTTCAGGTGGCAAATTTCTGAATAAGGCCAAAACAGGTGTTAGCCAGGAAGAATGAATTGAAGAGTAATTTCCAAAAAGTTAGCATCTTAGTTCTAGATATAGTTTGTATGAGATAGATGTGTTAGCAGTTGTGCCTATTAAAACATAATTTCAGCTGACTCCTGCCAACTGAGTCAATTACTCTAAATTGTGAATGGATTACATCTAAACGTTCTCTCCAGTATTTTCCATTATACTTAACGTTTTTTAAAAAAATCACAGAAGCATTTCCATGTTAGGTACAGCTGGCCAATCCTATGGGAACAACATTTTGAGTACCATTCTTCATTTTAGGGCCATCTGGACAGACTTCTTTTAGCTGAAAAAGCCATACCAATTTTTCAAGTGCTGGACACACATCAAGTCATTGCTCAAATTGTATCAGCAAGCCATCTGATTAAATTACCCAGCAATTAATCCGTTTGTTATAGCAGTTAGAATGGAAGATGTGTTGCCAAGCTATTTACACTTCACATTTTTTTAGAAGATTGATTAAGAATATTTTATTGCTTTTCTCAAGATAACTCGCATGTGGATTTCTTAAATGGAAAAAAAAAAAAAGGATTAGGTTTAAAGATCTCATGAATATTTCAGTTGTCATTGGACAGTGTGTTATCATGCTAACAGGAATATTTGCAGTGACTTTCTTACATGCCATAAAATGTAGAAGCGATGATATTCAAAAATATAATTTTTATTCCTGTTGATAGACAACATAAATTCCTTTTGTACATAAAAAACTTATTAAGGCAGTAAATGTGTATTCATGCAATATATCTATTTTTAAATCTTCCCAGAGGAAATCTTTAAGAAAAGAGTTCTACAACTTTAAAAGCATATGGATTGTTAGTTCAGAAGTCAGAGCTAGCTGTGCAACATTAGTTCATCCCTACTCTGTATGTACATCAGAATGCAATTTTGGGGGGTGCAATTTTATATGGTGTTTCCTGTGGGACACTGCAATATAGCTGCCTACTTGTATTCTCTTCCCCTACCATGTGATCTGTGTACCATCGTTACTAGGCATTTTTCAAACCTGTCTCTAAATATACTATTATCAGCATTCATTAGAGCTGTGCTTTGTAAATATTAACATCTATGTTTTCAATGATACTCCCAGGAAACAGGATTTGAAATAATTATCTCAATTTTATAGAGATGTAACTGGAGCATGACAAATATGTTAAAGTTAAAAGATTTTGGGTAACCATTCTGAGCAGTTTATGACTAAATATTTTAACGCTACGTAGTGCTTGGTATTCTCAAAACTACAAAGCCATTGCAATTTTCAGCTGTAGCAGTGAGTGTTATGAAAGTACTATGAATTCCTTCTGCAGATTGGAGTCCTAGGTCTCAAGGTGAGCACTTAGCAGGGTAGGAAGCAGTAGTGAAAAATGTGGTTTGAGTGAATTACCACAGGTCACACAGGTGTACTGGAGTGGAAGGGTAGGATTTGCTTCCACGGAGCCATTCTCATCCACCAGAACGGTGAAGCACTTACTCAGCAATCTGCTATCTTACTTACAATATTTTCCAGATGTTTCAATAAACAAAATCAATTCTATGAGCATTTACCTCCAGTTTGTCTTGTAAACTCTTCATGGTAGGGATTTCTATAAGAGATACTATGCAGTGATGCAATTAAAGCTTATATAATAATGTAGATATTCCAGTTGTTTAGATGTGGATTTCAGAGCTGGCCTTCATTCTAACATTTTTTGAACTTGAGAATTTGAACTTAAATTGTTGATAAGATCCTTTCAATGGACATCTTAGTGTATAATATTTGGATAAAAAAATAAATAACTATAAAAAACAAACTGAAAACAGTGACAGAAACACACAGATAACATTATTTCCTTCTGCTTTTTTGACTGTTGAGCCCCAGAAGGCACTTTAAGGAACTGTTGTTCTAGTTCTTTGTAGGCTCTGCCATCAGCTTTTCATAGAATTACAGTGCTATTCTTTCTGTTTCTCAGGAAATGCCATATGTAAGTAAAAAGAAAAAGAGTATCAGATCTCTGATACTTACCTGTATGTGCAAACACAAGCACATATACATATGTTTGTATTGGGACAGATTTTGTGTGCATACAGTTGTACATACAATTAATAAGATTTTTTGAAAATTTTACCACATATTTGGATACCATACCTAAGCATTTAAAAGCCTGAAATTCAGAGAGCAAGGTAATGTTGTACCCTGCATTGTTCATAGTCTGAGATGATCACCGTTATTGCAATGATATTATTAAATTTAGAAATTTACTTTAGGTGACTTGGTATGAAAGCCTGGAGTATATGTGCACATAAATGCATGTACAATGTACTTGAACAAATATTACTTGTTGTTTTAATAGCTGTTTCTATTGTTATCCTGGAAAAATCATAATCAATTAAAAAAATCAATTAAAAAAAGATGAAACAATCTATGAATAGTATATGGAAGATAGATTTTATAAGCTAGTTGTTATTGCATCTAATTAAGTTTTTATTGTTTGTTCAGCAGCACTGAGGTTGTTCTGAATAATTGCAGAATGAATTTGCATTTTACAAGTCATACTATTTTTGCATTTGATATTAACATTTTTTTTTTTTTTTAAATAAAGCAAGTATTTCACATACCTCAAATTTAGAAACCTTTCTTTTATCTTAGATACTGTCTTTCTCTACCACTTAATATTGAATGACCTGAATCTATATCCTGTGCCTGAGTAATCATATTGGAATAATTGTTGGCTTGTCTAGATGAGACTTTATGGAAAGCAGAACCTTATCTGTTTGTAAATGAATGCAAACTGAAGCATCGTGGCAAACAGCTCAGTAACAAATTCTTCTTCTTTGATTTATGGCATATATTCTAAAAGATGCATTTCCTTTCAAACGTTAAGTGCCAATGTTCTTTTTATTTTTTATTTTGTTATTCAATAATGTCATTTTGGAGTATTCTTTTAATCACTCAGACTAGTGCATATATAAAATATGCACATTATATTTCCACAAGTAAACTTTCTGTGAGTTGTAATTTTTATGTGTGTATAAATATATACTTACATACATACATACACACACAAACACACACACACACACACATATATACACACAGATGCCAAAACTTAATAGCATTATATTCTTCAGGAAATTTAATCTTTGTTGAATTTATTTTAAAACAACAACAAAAAAAAAATGGATTATAAGATTTTTTTTTTATTTTTATTTTTATTTTTTCATCAAGGCTTAGGAAATATGGCCATGTTCTTGATCTCCTGAGGTTGCATTCAGCAATTTTGGTGTGGGGAAAGAAGAGTTATGGGTTTGGAAAGAGTGTGATTGAAGGAGCTGGTCATACTTGACTCTCTTGTAAATTAAAACGGATGTTTCTAGATTAGGTTTTGTTTGTTTTCAAGCAAGCAAATTCTTAACAACTTTAAAGGAAATAATTTATAATAGAGATATAATAAAGATTATTGTAAAGCAAATAGAAATAAGTCTGCTGATACTGCACTTTATTTTTTACCTTTTACAGATAACAGGATGTCACGGGCTATGTCTGTAAAATACTGGGTTAGTACCTCTAGGGACCCCTTGTGACCATCCAAGTGTAGGCTTATCTGAGTACAAGGCATGTTTTAAGAGCTTTTCTTGTTCTCACTCAAATCTCTGACCCAGGACCTCTAAAAATGGGCAGAAAAGAACATTGAGAAGTTAGTATCACTTGATTTGCTTTAAGCGGTAGCCCCTCTACTTGATATTTATGAGAATTTTTAGCCTTTGGGTAACTGAATGTACTTCCATTCCCACTGCAAGGCTAGGAGGAGCCCCAAGAAAGCAGGTAGGGGACTTGCTCATCATCATAAGTTTAGCTACACCTTACTCCAGTGTGTGATTGCAGTTTGGGTGGACACACATGTGAACTAGCTTAATACTATCTATTGTTATACAATTGGCAGCATGGCTGCCATCATGGCTACATCAAGGGCAGCAAACCACTTCCAAAAATAGGGGAACCATTTGGGAAATTAGCCCAGGCTGACCTCTGCTTTGTTTTATTTTTACTACCAGCTATAAGGTCAGACCAAAGACCCATCTAACACTGTATCCTCCCTGTCTAATACTGGCAAGGAAGGAAAAGTACAAGGTCGAGATAAGCACATTAAGATACTTTTCCATATTACTCAACAAGCCTTCAGCAATTTGCTGCTTAGAGATTTCCTAAGCCAGAAGAGCCCTTAGTGGATTTTTTCCCCCTGTGAATTTCCCTAATTTCTTACTCAGCTCATGTCAAATTCTGGCATCCAGCATATCCTGTGTCAATGAGTTCTACAGTTTTCCTATGTGCTATATGGAAAATTAGTTCCTCTTACTGAATTTGAATTCCCTTCCCTCTGATTCAATTTGATGCTCCCTGGTCTTGCATGAAAAACAGGGTCATAGCAGAGTGAAGAAGCAATCATTAATTGCATTGTCTAGGTCAGTCATGATTTGGGGTAGCTTTCTACCACCTACACATCTTTTTTTCTATGCTAAAAAGTTATAGCCTATTTTGTAATTCCTGATTGTTCCGTTTTACAATTGTGAAATTGTTTCATTCCTTGTTGCCATTTTAAGTTCCATTTTTCCCTTGTCATTTGAGCTTCTCAGTAAGCTTGAAGGCCCATGCAATTACAGGTGTGGAGCAGTTGGATGCATTTTGTAGTCTTTGCTAAGTTCATACTTCTTCAGTTGATGCTGTTGTTAATACCCAACTACTTTAAAATCAGTCTGGGAATGTTTGTGTTAGTTTCAGTCTTGTGGTTGCATTTAAATAGGTAAAGCACTCAAATAATTCTCCTAGAACTGCTGATGAGGTGAAAGTCAAGCTTAAACAACTAGCTTGACTGAGACAAAAAAGAGAGAAAAGATAAAGAGCAAAAATAATTTTTGTTAGAATATGTGTTTATGTGTGTGTGTATGCACAAATAAAAATGCAGGTGTTGTTAAAGTGAGTGATAGAAATTAGCAATGGAAAATATCTTTGTTGAATAGCTTTGAAGAGATGGTGATTCTTTTGCAACAGATGGCTGCTGAACAGGTGTGCTGGCTCAACTTATGCCATTTTAATGATAATGTTTCCCTCCTTAGGTCTTGAACTATCAGTTGTTAAAGGTTTGATTCTAACAGCACTAATCAAACCAGATTGTGTTGTTCCCTGTAATTCCACTTTGGGTTTCTGAATTAATTATATAGTCTGATTCAGAGAGGAAAACAGAGTGAAAAAGAATGGTCAACTCAATTTCCACTGACTCAGTTTGCTACGGAAAACAGCTTGCTGATTATAGCAAGGGGAAATGTTTATTGCTGATCAGCTTACTCTGAGCTGCTTTACTGAAGTGAATTATAAAATCAAGGTATAGAAGCACCATAATTTGACTAGCCAGAAGAGAAAAAAATCTTTTAAAGCTTTTTATATGTACTGTGCTAGTGTTCATGCTGTTCACAATTTAGAATTAAACTGAAGTTGCACAGGCTTCTTGGTCTTTGCTAATCAGAATTTTGATACATTTTCTTTGGAAACTTCATTTCATGCAACAATTTCATTTTACGAGACCGTTGAACATCTCCATAAGCCAGCATTTTTCAAACTATGATTCAACAGTGTATGACTAGAAATGCCAGAAAACCGATCAGAATCAGTGGTCTCTTGTAAAAAGTTGCCTCAAGTTGGCTGTCCATCTAAATTTGAAACCCTGGTTAACTATATCCATCTTTGTAACGTCTTTTTTATTGTCACATGTATTTTTGCAGGGAGGATGCTATGCATTTAAAAGATTTAATTAGAGATCTATTATGTGTTAGTAAATCATTGTGAAGCAAACCACCCAGCCACTGCTTTGGATTCCCTTTAGTGTAACAGTTCTGGATCCCTTTAGTGTAACAGCACTGTTCATCTGTCAGGTCGCGCTGCTCAGTGAATAGCTGGTACTGCTTGGACTGGAGGGGATTTATTCATATAATGTCCTTTAAGAACAAGCAAACAGGATACTGAATCAAGAATGTTTCTTTTTACTATAATTCAGTTGGTTCAGCGGCTGTATTTGGCTAAAAACAAAATCAAGTCCCTCCCCCCCTCCAAAAGCAAAACAACCAAAGGCTTTATAACAATGGAGGTACAGCATAAAATAAAAGTTAAAGCCCTTTTGTTGCCCTATGTACTATAGATGAGGGACATAAGGTGCTTCACGTGAAGTATTTAGCTGGCAGTTACTGAGACAGTGGTTAAACTGGACATGTCTCCAAATAGTCATTATTTTTGTTACACTTTGATTGAGATTCTGTAGACCATATTTTCTATATTTGAAAAGGGCAGCATCATAAAGTATGCTACAATATTTACTTCTGCTTTGATCATGTGAAAACATGCTTCATAACTGTAGGATCCAATTAATTCGGTCACTACCCTGAATCACAGAGGTGTACCCAGGAAGGCACATTGGCATGAGGGATCAATATGGAGGATAGGAAATAGAAACAGAAGAACTGAAGTGAAGGATTTGGGGATGAGTGATTCTGGGGCTGGAGCCTGAAAAGAAATAACATTGGAGTGAAGGATATGGGAATGGTGGAATGGGAAGGCAGAGAAACCACCAGGTTTCTGGGAGGATGTGGACACGCAGCCAGAGCTCCCTGTTTCCCTCCCAGATCTGCCCTTCTGTTACTCCTGGACAACAGAGAGCAGCAGTGGCTTGGTGCCGGTAGTAAAGTCCCAGCACAAACCCATGCTGAGAGCATTGCCATGGGTGAGAGGAAATCTCTTCCGACTTGGCTCTGGCTGGGCTTTTTTCCCTAGTGAATAACCAAGCCAGTGAAGACAACAGGAGGGTGTGTAGCTGCATGGAGGCATGCAGCAGCCCCGAGTCACCCCATCTCTGCTGAGCTCTGCCCTTACTCCCAGTGCTGCATAACTTCTGTCACTTAAGCAACACGTGTGAGGCTCCGGTTGCCATTTTAGTGTTGGTAGATGTATTGGAACTTCAACAACAGGAAAATTTAATACAAAATAATGTGTTGGTTAGATTGCCTGTACTTAACTTTTATCACATCTATATTAAGAGAGAAGTTCATTTGCTGAATTATTTTTTGAGACAGATTGTGTGGCCAAAGAGCTAAAGAAAATTCATGAACTTTGCCATCTCTGTAAATACCTGTGTACTTTACTTTTTGTATATGTAAAAACATTTTGTACACATATTTGCTGAAATAAAAAGTGGCCTGCTTTGTTAAAAGGTTTGAAATACTGTTACATCATTAAAAAAGTTAAAATAAATGATTTATTTTTCTGTTTGTAACTAGTAAACTTCATAGCTTTTTTTTTTTCTTTTTTTCTTTTTTTTTTCTTTTTTTTTTCTTTTTTTTTCCTTTTGCTAACTCTTCAAAGCAGTGTTGTAATTAAAGTATATTTTAGTTAGTCTAAGGTACACCGTATAATAAAATATAGTATTGTAACTAAAATCTATGGATAATATGGATTTTTTTTGCCTGTTTGTTTCTATTCGTTGCCATTATTTTAACAACTTTCTAATTGAAATCAGTGTCTGCTTTTTATAGTATAATGCTAATATCCCAGTGATAATGCAATGGGTATACATGATGTTGTTTACCATAATCATTACAGGAAAATTAAATGAAAAAAAATATATTCTTCCTGACTTCATAGTGTAGATGACTGGATCTATGTTTCTGTGTATCATTCTCAGGTTTGGAGATGGCTATTCTGTCAAAATTTGGCTGAGCAAAGAAATAAGCTCTCAAAGAATGATTCTGGAGTGTCTACAGTTGCATTTTCCTGGAGCACAATTTAAGGTACAGCTGAAATTCCTCATCATAGTAATTATTCTAAAACAAAATCAAGTGTGGGCTGATAAGAACAATGTATACATGTTTATATATATTGATTTTTATTTTTTATTTTTTTTGGAGAAGTATGCATGTGCATATTTTCATTTCCCTATTAAGCAATTTTTTAAAATCTGACTTGGAATATTGATTAAATCAATTCCAAATGGTCATTTAGGCAACATAAACAAATAGGTCCTTTCGCTGAGTAATACTTTTCTTGTGATTTTATTGTTGACCAAGATAAACTTGCCTTTTTGTTCACCTGTATTAGGAATTAAGTGAGTTTGCTGAGAGTGTAGTTAAGGTCCACAGCTGGCAACCGTGTCTTTACTGTGATTCTTTTATTTGATATGAAACCTTACAAAAGACCTATAGCAATTAGATTCTCTCTATACATATGTTTTTTTTTTGTTTTTTTCTTTAAATATATATATTTTTCCCAGGAAGCTTACCAATAAAGCACAGAATTAAGAGAGAAAGACTTTTCTCTGTCTGAAATGAAGTTTAATAAATACATAAATAAAATTGAAAAGCACCCTACTGCAGAAATTGTTAATAAGGATCTTTAATATCCTATCAATTAAATTATAAATTTTCCTTTGTTTTCATTTATATCTGTGTTAGTTCAGTGTAAGAATCAAAGTCAATCTTATGATGTATGGAAGCTCAAAACAAGCACACAGATTAACAGAAAATTTCCCTTTCTTAGATACCAGCCACTTGATTACGTAATGATGAGGGAATCCAATATTTTTTTGTTTTGTTTATAGTTAAAATGGGTATGTGTAAGCCTACCGGTAAGTAAATTTTGGTTTACTGCCTCGTGTCTTCCCAAAATCCATTGTATCAGGGCTACCATCAATTAAATTTCAATCCTATAACATAAAAGTGTCCTAAATTTATATATCCTTTATGAGATTAACAAAATGTCATCTCAGAACATGCACTAAATACATATGTCCTGAGTAAGAGCATTTTATTTAGCTACCAATGCAGGCAAAATATATTCTTATTTAAAAGCTTATATTGCTAATTTGCAGTGAAGGTCTACTGAAACCAGATTGGTTAAAGCAAATACAGCTTCATCATCGTGTGCATTCACTTTTATCTGTTTTTATTATTTTTACTTCTTTATAGGGACAGCATCTTAACCTGCTTGAATACCACATCCCTCGAAGTGAGGGATGCTTAGCTGAGCTCTTCAGAGTCCTAGAGAACCACAAAGATTTTCTCCAAATCAAACACTACTCCATGAACCAAACCACGCTGGAACAGGTATTTTTTTATTTTTTTATTTTTTAACCGTAAACATTCTGTGTTACTGTAATTATTGGTGCATTAAAATCATTTGCTGGATGTATGTGATAAACCAGCAGTTCCAGACTATCTCAGATCTACACAGTAACATGTGAACCCTACTGCTTTTACACTGCAGGTGAGCACAGTCAAAGCAGCACATGAAGTCACATGTTTGTATTATATGTGCAAGCATAATTACTCATTAGATTACTCATTCTGTGTAGGATGAGAAGGCAGGACTGTGAACAACCCTCCACAGTGCAAAAGTTGGGATCTTACCAATACCCTTCAAAAGACTGAAGAAGTCTGTAAATCACAGTAAACCATAGGCTTACAGGACATTTTCCTTTGATTTTTTTTTTTTTTTCAGTGAGTATTATGCTGCACAATAGAGAATAGTGGAAATGCACAAACAGAAGAAACAGACAGAAGAGACCCCACTATTAACAACTAATAAATCCTGTTTGGGCAGAAGGAATAAGAGAACAATAGCAAGGGTGGGATTTCTGAGTGGCTGTGATGTATTAGAGCATTCTTGTATGCAACTTCTTGTTATGTATTCTGCAAACCAAGGGAGTCACATCTAGTCAAAGCATTAATTTGTATGATAAATGGTGTGAACGTGCTCCTTTACCCTTGTGCAAATCATTAGTGAAATATTCTGATTTGTACTAATCTTTTAACTGCTTGTAAATTATCTATTCACTGAATAGCTGAATGTAAGATTATTTCAGCCTCATGATTGTTCAGGAGTTGTTCACTCAAGCTTACTTCCTCTGCATTATTCATGGTGATTCATCACCTCAGTCACCTACTCTTGCTTCTTCTCCCTGACTGAGTGTCAGTCTTAAACAGGAAAATAGTTCTCTTGAATAACAAACATCCTTATTATACACCCTGTTTGTTTGCATATGAATAATATGATCATTTGAATCAAGAATAACCATCTTTCCCTCTCCATTCCTTGCTGTCAAATAGTTATGTGATTTAAAAGTGAACAAGTCTTTCTGTTGTAAGATCTGTTCAGAAAAAAAAATAAAAATATATATATATCAGGGAGGAACATGAGCTGTTGAATCATTACTGTGTAGTGTTCAGAAGTATACCTTTGCCTTGAAATATCTGGACCTTCATCTGTGTGATGGTGGTTGATAGAAACAGCAGGCTCAAGTTCCTCTGGCGTGCCGTTTAAATGCAAAGTAAAACAATTATTTCTCAGTAACTTGTGTAGCAGTAAAATATGATTTTCATATATAAGTTGGTAACTCATTTTACCATTGTTTTTATAGTTCATCAACCACTGTGTTAGCTGGAGAGGTGAAGAGGGATTATTTATAGAGTTTACAAAACATATCTCTAAGGGGGTTCTTGCAGCATAAACTATTAATTTTTGTGTCAGAAAAGCTTAGAAAAGCAACTGAAAAAAAATCACCATCTACATCTCCAAAGTTTTTGTTCAAATACTGTTATTTTGAAAGTCCTACTTTTTTCTTGCCTTACAGGTATTTATTAATTTTGCCACACAACAGCAAGGTACCTCGCCTTCTTCACAGGAACCTCCCATCGTTCGTCAAGACCACCTGCCAGTCTAGGCTCAGAACAGGATAGAGCTTCAGCAACATTTGTGTATGTGTTTGTTTGTGTATATATACACACATTTTTTTTATGTAATAAAACTTTCAGCTTTTAACAGTTTGTGAGTGAGAAGAATATAGTAGGAGCAGAGGTGAGTTGGCATTTGTAGTCCAGAAGGAATGATACAAGTTCTCAGTAAAACAAGATTAGTTACATGCAGACCAAAAATCTGCCAGAAAGTAATGCTTTGAAATGAACTGGAATTTTATAATACATGTAGCTTAATTAATGCAGCTTTGTGTAAGAAAGAGAAAAAAAGCTGATCTGAAATGTCACTTTGTATGGTGTATTTTTTATTTTATTTTTTGTGGTGGATCTATATTCATTTGACTACAGTAATTTTCTCTTGCATGCGCACTTAATAACTGATTTTTACATGAAAAAGGCAAGAAAAAAATCATTGAATGGTTGAAATAGCTAGGCTATCACCCAATATTTGTATTTAATAGCACAAATTGAGAGCCTTTTGACTTCTGCATTAGTTCAGATCTGTGTTGTGACAAGCTATATTAGCCTTTTTATTGTGTAAAGGATGCACTATATTCCATGAAGGTTTATGTTAAAGAGGGTATTAGTGTACTAGTCTGCTTCCCAGTTATGTTAAGTAAATTTAATGAGGCTTCATAAATCATACTTGACAATGAGTTTTCCCTTACGCCTACAGGTTGCTGCTGGAGGAATTCTCAAGTATCTTTTTAATGACCTATTTCCTTTTCCTCAGCTTTTTTTTTTTTTTTCTTTTTCTTAAGAAAATGTCAAAATTCTGTTTAAGGGACATATTAAAAAAATAAGCTAAGCATTCAGACATTGGTCAATAAACTTTTCAATAATTGTGTATATTGGTGCTAGATACTTCATATGAGGCAATGTCAAAGCCTTCAGCCTATGCACATGTAAAAGAAGTGAATAAATAAAATAAATGAATATGAAAATAAAATAAATGAATTAAAACTCCTTTTGTTTTGTGGAAAAAAAATAATGAAAATTTTTGTGAAGTAAGCTGCTGGCTTTTCCAAGTCAAGCCCTTTTGCAATTCTCTAAAAGTAGCTGATATCACTGTTGGACTATATTGCTCAATAGTTGAAACTATAGAACTCTTGACTTGGAAGTGTATTGCTGGGTTCTGGGGTGGGCAAGGTAGGTGGGAGCTATACCTTGAGATTGAAAAATCTGATTTTAAAACATTTATTTTTTTTTAGTGCTAATGATCTAATTCCCTGCTGTACAGTGATGAAATATTAAACAACAACAACAAAAAATGTGTTTTAGGATTTTCAAGCTGACTCAGAGACTCCTTATTAATGCTTTTACTAACACTTGGTTTGTTGTTGTGGTTTTGTCCCAGTTTCCTTTTCTAAAATTAGAATTCAGGTTGCCTATTTTTATAAAGGTGAAATGAAGTCCTAAAGGAAAAAAAAAAAAAAAAAAGTGAAGATTTAAAGACTTGACATACAGACTTGTATGTATCTATAGATCAAAGCAAGTGAGTTTATGAAATTACTTTATTACCCTGGTACAATGGGATGGCTGTGTTTGAGGTGAAAACAATTAAATTTTTTCTGAATGAGATTTCTCAGGTTTACAAACAAAAGAAGAATGGTCAGTCTTCAGTCTTAACAATGTGTGAAAGAGGTAGGGGGCAAAAGAAAAGAAGGCAGATGCTGGAAATTTTGGCAGAAACAGGGGTATGCTAAGAGTGGCCTACTTAGGATGGAAGACACTGAATGTACAAGGCACAACCAAGCATCTTTGAGTCATAATCTGAATCCACTCAACAGAAGAAAGCTTCTGGAGCTGTTGCTAGGATGGAAAAATAGAAAGGAAAGCATGGAAAGAAGATGTGCATAGGTCTTTCTTTCTTTTTTTTTCTTTCTTTCTCTCTTTTTTTTTTTTTTTTAATTATTTGTATTGTTTAATAATCACTAATATCTCTGTCTTTCAAACATCACAAGTCTTTAAAAAATGAACCACACATGGAGAAATTTAGAAGGATGGTTTTGGGAAAGGAGAGAGTGTCAGTTGTCGGGGCATAAGGCTTATAAAGCTTATAAAGCTTAAAGGTCCCATTTGTATAGAATTGTGACAAGAATGTCAACTTCTGCCTAGGAAGTGTGACAGGGAGTTGAATTAATAAAACAGTCCTACTGCTTTCTTAGACCAAGGGAAGCATTAAAGTATACAGGACTTGTGTGGTGAAGCTGAAAAATGGTGGCCTAGCTGAATGTGTAGATAGGGGATCTTTTTCAGGGTTTGGCTGTGTAACACTAATTAAATGTCATTTTTTCTTATTAAAATGTGAAAGATTATATTAGTGTAATAGATGAATACAGTAAATAAGGTTTACTTCAGACTGATGGTTGAGTAAATTCAGTTAACAGTGTTTTTCTTTTTTTAAATTGCTTCATATGCATCTCAGGAGACCCAATTTAATTCAGGCAAGTAGCAAACAATGTTTGTCTCCCAATCCTTTATGGTTGAAGAAGGTCAAAATCTAATTGAGTTCCAGTGTACTGGGTTCTGTCTCAGAGGACATTTTCCATCTCCTTGAATTGCTGCATTCCTGAAATATGTAAGTTTCAAGACCAGTTTTTGAAGATTTTTTTTAATTAAAAAATGATAATAATAAAAAAAGTCCTAAACTAGGAGTCTGGACAGAAAAGGCCATTTATATGTTAATGATGAAATAGTCCTTGAATTCACAGAGCATGCAGAAATACCTCTTCTTCTGACACTCCTGAATTTTGAATCAAAGACGGCTGAGGATTCAAAACAGTAACTTTTCTTGTGAAGACTTTTGATAGGGAAGATATTTCAACTGGTATTTTTTTTTTTTTAGTATGAATATATTCCCTTGACCCCGGGTCTTAAACTGGGATTAAGCTTGGAATTAGGAAATCAACTGAAATTCTCAAATGCTCAAAATCAAAGCTGGGGAGATGATTTTCATACTTTAAGCGACTATTCCATTGTCTAAATCAACAGAAGAGCTTCTGCCAACTGTAGTGCAGATTATTTCAGGCCCTAGCTTAACTTTCATAAAATTATAGAATAAAGTGGTCAAAAATAAACTGTAGGGCTGAACCTTAGATCAAAGGACCACAAATTCAATAAAGGTGGTGGGGTCATGGGAGTAGTGGACAGGATGGTAAAACTCATGAACTGACATTTTGCATCCTACTTCATATTAAATTTCTGAATACATTTCTGCCCTGAAAAACAACAACAACAAAAAACCCACCATATTTCCTGGTTTGATTCAGTCATGACCGAAGATGTTAAATTTCTCTCAGGGTAGTGGAAATGTGTACCCTGACTGGGATGATGATGGGAGCCTTATGAGTTTGTTTGTCCTTATGAAATTTGAACAATTGGGGTCTGAAATCTCCTAAATTAGTGAGTTGAATCTGGCTCTTGTTGGAGCTGTTCAACTCATATATCAGTCTAAACCTAATTTAGCTAAGAATATTACTTTCCTGTTTTTTTCCTAGTAAGTAGAAAAGCTGACAGTGTCTTTGATTCAGTTTAATGTGATTTAATCTTTTTATGTCAGCACTTTCAATTTTTCTTTCTAAAGAATAGGGAGATCAAAGCTAGCAGTGTGAATATCTTGCTTTAAGTGATTGAAAGCCAGCTAGGTCAGACAATTTTCCTGAGATCTACAGTAACTAAAGTGAAGATGCTTCCTGAGTTGCATGTTAGGTACTTGCAAATAAAACTAATGCTGTAAGTGCAATGGAATGCGCAGCATGTGTGAAGCAGAAATCACAGCTATCTTGCTATTACAGAGAAAGCAATAGTCTGCTGCTTTCACCAGGTAAGGTTCTGCTGAATGTTTTAACAGATGAATTCTCCATGCTGAATGATGATATGGATCACTGAAGAAACCAAAACATTTTTCTTCTTTATTAAATTTTAGCAATACAGTGAATATTGTTTCAGCAGTGCCCTCATGCCTATTGCTTCATGGAAATAGATGTTGGGGCTCATTCTGCCTCCTTGAGCAATGGCCACAAAAAAGCTGTAATCAGACTTTTGCACTGTAAAAGTGTATGCACATCCTTAGCTTAGGCAGATCAAACTGGCAATGTTCATACCAGCTTTCCCACAAAATACAAGTGGAGAAACAGAAAATATAAGCTAAAAAAAGTAAATGTCAACAGGTCAGTTTTCCATGTGCAACTAATTTATTCCAGCTACAGGATAAAATATGTGTATAATTTTGCTGCCTGTTAAGCTGCTGGTGCCATGGACAATTTAAAGAAGTGCCTTAGGATTCAGCTGACTATGAAGCACCCAGCAGGAAAAGAATAGGAACATCTAATGTGCTGGAATTTAAGGTAAGATCAATCAGGAGTTCTTCCACCCTCATACTGAGGTAGTAAATGCTGGTTTATAATTAAGTGTATTGCATATAATTCAATTTCTCTTCTATGCACATTATACATATTATTATATTCAGTAACTAGACCCCTGCAAAATCTTAACAATC
The DNA here is from genome assembly GCF_964211825.1 of Aythya ferina. Taxonomy (NCBI): domain Eukaryota; kingdom Metazoa; phylum Chordata; class Aves; order Anseriformes; family Anatidae; genus Aythya; species Aythya ferina. The sequence continues at coordinate 87,469,755 of NC_140297.1, forward strand.
TTCTCAGACTTAAATCATTTGGAACTTGATTCAACTTCTACAAAAAGTGAAAGTGTTTTTTTTTTTTTTTTTCAAAGTTGGTTTCAAACGAGCTGGTAGAGCTGGTTCAGAGCTGGTTCTTCAGACTTTAAAAATTATGGGTAAGGAAAACTTGAGTGAAGGAATGTGTGGCATTTGTTCTGAGTAAAATGGAAAATTCACATAATGATCTAGCTAAGGAATTGTAGTCATCCAGGACTTTGTAGCTGACAATAAGCATCTAATAAAAAGAATATCAAATTATTTTCTTAACAGAAGTCTGTTAAGATGTATCAATTCTATTAGTAATATGTGAATACAGAACAGGTTGAACCTAGATCTGAGAGCATTCTCAGTATATGAAAAGTAAGCATTAAGGTCATACACATTTTGAAGTTTTTATTTTTTTTTGTTTCTTTTCCCCAAAGGTAACTAAATGATTAGAAGGGATGCTTGCCGATGGCCAACTAGTCACTTAAAATACTTATTGATGGCCTAGAGCTGAGGCTCTTCACGTGATGCTATTGAGACAACCATATTTTACTAGTATTTATGTATTTATTTATTTTCAGTGAATGCATGGTTTGGTTTAACCAGCAGTAAAAGTTATTGCACAAAATATATTTTGAAGATTTTTTTCTTCTTTTTGCAAACTGCAATTAAGAAATAGATTTTCTAGTAATTGAGGCAAACTGTTCCAGTGCCTCACCACCCTCTTGAGGCACTCACCACTCAAGATCAATTTCCTCCTCACATCTGACATAAATCTTGCCTCTTTTAGTTTAAAACCATTTCTCCTTGTTCTATTGCCATCTGTCTGTGTAAAAGGTTGTTCTCCATCTTTTTTATAAGTTCCCTTTAAGTACTGAAAGGGCACAATGAGGTCTCCTTGGAGCTCTCTGTTCTCCAGGCTGAACATTCCTGGCTCTCTCAGCCTTTCTTCATAGGAGAGGTGCTCCAGACCTCTGATTATCTTCACGGACCCATTCTAACAGCCCCACATCCTTCTTGTGCTGGGGGCCCCAGACCTGGATGCAGCACTCCAAGCGGGGCCTCACAAGGGCAGGACAGAGGGGGACAATCGCGTCTCTTGACCTGCTGGCCACTCCTGTTGATGCAGCCCAGGACACAGTGGCCTTCTGGGCTACAAAGCACACGCTGCTGGCTCATGTTGAGCTTTTTGTCCACCAGAACACCTGAGTCCTTCTCTGCAGGGCTGCTCTTAATGAGTTCTTCTACTGGTCTATCCTCATGTCTGGGATTGACCTGACCCACGTGTAGCACCTTGCACTTGGACTTGTTGAACCTCATGCAGTTCACATTGGCCCACTTCTCAGCTTGTCCAGGTCCCTTTGAATGGCATCCTTTCCTTCTGGTGTATCAGCTGCACAATCTGTTTTTAATTCCTTCAGGTCTACTCTTTCACTGTGCCAAAGAAGTAAGTATTTGTTGGATCAAAAGGCAATGGTGTTGGGAGGCATTTTATACAGGATGTATTCTTATTTTCAGCAAACTGTGATACATATGATTAGACAATGAAAACAGATGCAGTTGTCTAATGTGCTCTGAAGATATGACAGTAGAAGATTTCAAAAATGTTAAGTATAAATAGTCAAAATATTTTCCCCAAACAAGAAGGTATAAACAAAATGAATAAATTACTTGTTTCAGGCTGTGAGGGAATATAGTGGCAAAATTATGAAAAGAACCCTTTTTCTGAGATTAGTAAATCAAATATGTGGTCTTGTCATTAAGTCTAGAGACAACCAGAGCATCTGCATTTTTTTCAGTCCATTGGTCTGTCTTGTAAGACAGGTCTCCCAATATTTAAAACTAAATAGAGAAAGACTAGCTCAAGAGATTTGAAATGAGAAGCTGTTTTATTTGTAGGTCAGTTTTTCAAAACCATCCCAGGTGTGCAGCCAGACCAAAAGAGACAGAGAGTAGGAGGGGAAGGGGAATAAAGTAAAAGAAAAAGGGAATAGAGTGAAAGGAAAAGTTTGTTTATTTATTATTTATTTATATATTTATTTTTGAGGCAATTTATATTGCTGTAAGATTGAAGTGAAAGAACCTTGGAGGTAGGCTGCCAGTGTTATTGTGTTTCTCTGAGCCACAGGAATAGTAGAGAGGCCATGCATATTATTTTTGGAGGGAAGGACAGAACTCTCATAAAAGAACAAAGAATATCTTTAATGCTAATGAAAAAAAACCCTGACATAACACAGTAATCCTGGTAATAGCCATCAACATGACCAGGCCAAATTATTTCCCAACAGGAGGGTTGCTCATTATATATGAACTTGGCTGGTATTGTGTTGATCACCCACAATTCTGCTCACTTCTGGGGCCTTTGGTCATTTTTTGACATCCCATTGTCAACAGTAAGTATAAGATGAAACACTGACATGTCAGAATAGCAGAATTTTATATTCCAATGAATGCATGAAAGAATAGAGAAGCAGGTCCTGGCCTTTAGTGGGAACTGGCCTAGTTCAGCATCTCATGGAGCTGAACCCTCTTTACTCTGACTCAAAAGTGATTTCTTGTGTTGCTTTTCATTGCCAGTTGTGTTCACAGGGTTCCTCATTCCATCACTCTGACGAATGAGAATCAAATTCTGTTTTCTCTACAGCTTAATTCACCATATTCACATAAAAGTCCAGCAATTCAGTCAGGACCTGGCAAGACTTTAAATGGCTTACCTTGTCTTGTTCTACAAAACTGGGAGTCTGTTCAAACCTTCAAGGGGGCATAATCAAAACAAAACAAAACACACAAAAAACATTTTATTGTTCATGTAAAATTATGTCCTCTTCTACCTGCTTGCATCCTTCCCTCACATCCTGTTCCTTGGTTCCGCTCATATAATCATGAATTGGATTTATTCACACACACAGTCTGTTTACAATTAGGTTAAATTCAATATGTAAAAAAATATATATGTGACACAGTATTTTATCTCATAATCTTAAATTCATCTTCTAAAGAAATTTTGGCTGCACATAGAAAGGCAGGGAGGTGACTTTTGGCCTTAAGAGGATGAAGAAATGTGATCCAGTGCTTGGAAAAGAACTGAATGAGCAGCTATTATGAAAAGCTGTCTAGAGGCTACGGTTTTATTACACAAGAAAGTGTAAAGGAAAGGAAGAAAGGGCAAAAGACCAGCAACATTCAACTTCTCCAAACCCTCAATTATTCAATTGCAATTACAGTTCACTGAATTAGCTACTTGAAAACAGTAAAACATGGGTTCTCTGGGGCAGATTCTCAACAAGCGTGGTAGAAAAGAAAGGTTAGAAAGTGAAAAGAGTGACAGTATCATGGCTTTGAACTTGCTCAGTAAATTATTTCAGCTTGTGGCTTTTTTTTTTTTTTTTTTTTTTTTTTTTTTTTTTTTCCCTTCCTTTTCTCCATCTTCTGTGCACTTTCTCCTTGCTTTGACTTCTGTGCCTCACACCTTTAGGTGAGAACAGCAGGAGCACCAAGCATCTGCTACATGTCTGAACTTGGGAATGGAGTCTGGCAGCAGACATCCAATGTTAGTCTGTGCCTGAAGGGTGCATATATCTAGAAAGTGGCAAGAGACATCTTTTTAACCACTTCAAGGCACCAGCCATAGGAAGAATTTGAAAGCTTCTTGCTGTGGGGCTTGCCAACTTCTAAACACCTCCATTGCACATATGTAGGTGTAACACAGAGAATGTCACAAGATTTTCAGGAAGAATGAGATTTTGTCACTTTTGAGTGAGGGTTGTATTTGCTAGAACTCTCCTCAAGATGATTATTCTTTTAATATGCTTTTAGCAATCCATGTCCTTAGTCTTTGGTTTTCACTCCACTGCTGTCATGTTGTAGATGTTGTAGCTCACTATTTATTATTATTATTATTATTATTATTATTATTATTATTATTATTATTATTATTATTATAGTACTATGTGTTACATAGGTCCTTAAATAGGACCCCAGCTGAAACAACCTCAGCATCTGAGGGAAGTCTTTTTCCCTTGATAGCTGCTTTGACTTTTCCTCCCTATATTGGTTGCCAGATCATTGATGTGAAAAACTTCCTCTAAATTGTGTAGGGAATACTGAAAAACTGAGACTTTTTCTGTGGATCGTAGTTCTGCTTCACTTCTCCTAAATCATTAGAGGCTTTTCTCTAAATAAATGTGCTACTCTTGTAGACTTTAGAGGCACTGACAATGTCTTTGATCTGTTCTGCTCTGTACAAGATCTCCCACTTGCTCTTAGCTTCTTCCAGCAGAGGGTGCATTAGTAGGTGGCGGATGCACAATCCCTTGCTCAGGAAGAGATGAAAGAAAGCACTGGCACTTCTGTGTGAGTTCCAAAAGTGTGCGTGGAGGTCTGTTTGCTACACAATGGTTCAGAGTAGCTGTTTTCACAAGAACAGCTCCCATTTATAAACATCAGATAATATTCACAGAAAGCACCTTATGAGCATGCAGTTAATTTGAGCCAAGATTCAAAATCCAAGGGTGAGAGTTAGTTAGAATTGCTATTGCTCCATCACTCTTACTTACATGACTGTGTGCCTGATCAGATCTAAATTCTAGGGTTTGATCACTGAACAATTGGGCCGTGTTTCTTCACTAACTGTAGAAAGTCATTCAAGGCATTTGGTGGATAATTTTCAGTGATTGCTCTACAAACTAGAGTGTTAGTTCATTCACAACCCAGGGGAAAATGTCAGTTTGACTACTAGTCTCTCTTTAGGTGAATTTGGAAGATTAAAAAGCATGTATGTCTCACACAATGTCCCTATAGGCAAAATTAAGAGAGCTCAAATATTGAAAGCCTCTCAGAAAGTATGGAGAGGTTTTAGTTTTTTTTTTTTTCAGTGGGTTTGTGCAGAGTTGGGAAATCTACTATAGAATGATTTTCTTCTACTATAGAAAGATTTTCTTCTTCCAGGTTTGCATTTCTGAGGCCAGAATTGTTGTGACTGCAATTGCCAATTTGATGGGTGTTAGTCCTTTCCTTCCAAACTGAATGGGAAGCGTAGAGATGTACATGATGCTGGTGACCCCAGTTGCCATGTTGTCTGCTTCTGTTGCCAAACGGCCTATAAAATAGTTATGACACTGATTTAGGTCACAGTGACATAAAAACAAATACGATGCTTGCATGTAGCCCTTTGGCTTTAATGAAGCTTTGAGTGGGTATAAAAGTCCAACTCTTAATTATATTATGATGGTAAGGTCTGGTGGCAGAAGCCATCTCAAAAGTACAATATCTTCCTAGAAGAACCACTAAACTAAGCGTGAAATGGAGAAATGTCTGAAAACAATGGCAGGGTGTATTGGCAAGGATGAAGAAACAATGTTTATTTCAAACCAAGGGCTTGTTGTTTCTTGTAGTTTCTTTGGTTAAAAAAAAAAAAAAAAAAAGTAAAATAAAAGCCATTGACCTCATTAATCTGATTTTTGGTTTGTTATTTCTCTCTCTCTCTCTTTTTTTTTTTTTTTTTTTTTTTTTTTTTTTTTTTTTTCTGCAAGTGTAAATGTAGAAGATTGGGAGGGACAGAAGATGAAAGAAATATTTTGGCTGTTAATAATTTTTCAATCAAAATGACCCTTTTTTTAAAAAAAATAAAAATAAAAAAATAAAAATAAAAATGAAGCATCTACCTTTTTTTCTCTCTACCAAATGAAAATGACTCTGAAAATGAATCCCTTAGGTGTCTTTGAAAATGCTATGCCTTATTACCTTACAAATTTGACCAAATAAACACTAACACTCATTTTGGTAATAGATACATTACTGATTCAACTAATTTACTTATCTGTGTAGAGATTTTATTGTTTTTACCTTGTCAGTGAAATGCAGATAAAAGTATTCACTAAGTTTAAATAAAGCTTCACTTTCCACAAATACATTTTATTCCGATTTCTTACCAAACACAGTTAAACAAAATATATTAAATAATATGCTGCATGTACAAGGAAATATATTTCTAGTAAGATATGAATAACAGAATAGAAGAATCTTTAATTCACTTTTATCTTGCTTTGATCTGAAACCAAACTATGAGCAGTGAGAAACATTAGTGGAAGGGGGGGGGAAATGAAGATGACTCATTTTCTTGATTCACACTGAATTGATTTTGTAAAGAAAAGAATATGACCCTGTTTGTTAAGACAGCATTATGTAGACCCTTTAAAAAGTTTTATATTGATTTCTCAAAATGTACATCTGTGTATCAAAAAGCTCTATCACTCTGTTAGTGATTCACAGTTAGACATGAAGTTAAAACTTTTCATGGTATTAATTGTTGGCTTGTAGTTATTTCTTCTACATAGCAGTGGGATAAAATCTGCCTTCTAAGACTTAGGTGCAGATTGTGGTGAAGCAAATAAAATTTAAATCAAAATACATGTGCAAGAATTTTGTCCTCTGATATACCATTACAGAATATAATTCAACTGATTGAATGTAATTAGGAATGGGAGCTTAAAATAGTATCTATATATTAAGACCACCATTGTCCATAGCAAGGCTGATAGAGTAGTTTGTAGATGTAGGAAAAAAAAAAAAAAAGTTTTATTCCATATCTTTCTGATCCAAGATGTTTCTTTGTGTAGCAAAAATAGCTTTAAAAATGTCTCTGAAAACTACCAGAAAGAAAGACTGCTCTTCCACATCTCTAATTTATATGGTGGCAGGAGGATTGTGCTGATGCAGCAGAAGTGGATTTTTGCTCCCTTCACATTTTATTTCCTGGGGATGTTTCCAGCCTGTCACTGGCAGAAGTCAAACCAGAAAAAGTACAATTGCTAGTTTTCTAGATTCTCCCCAGGTTTTGATACCAAAATAATCTGTTTTCTATAGTAGATTCTTCAAACATTCGTGCTGTAAGTACTCCTGTTCATCAGGAAGTTAATTAACGCAGTCTTGTCTTGTAAGCTTGACATTTCAGAGTTTAACTTGTTCCACTGAGATGCCTGGGAGCAGCATTGTTTTAGGTAGATTGGAGTTACAGGCAGACAGTGCTGTGTTCATGTTTTGGATCTTAGCTTTGAAAACAAATATATATATATTTTATTTTTTTTAAGTAAAGATGAGCCTTCAACAGCAGTTGGGGAATAATACAAATTGTCTGGTTGATGCATATTGTATGCTTGGTGCAAGCATAGCAATAGTGTTTCTAATATATAACCAAGTAGTTCAGAAGCTCATTATTCAGGATGACCACCATCTATAGCAAGCTATAAGTGTTAATAACAACAGCTGATTGAGGTTCCATTTTCCTTTAAGATTAGAAACTTGTTTTCTTGAAGCAGTTAGCCAGTTGTTTTATGTGTTTGTATCATGATCAGACAAGTAACTATGTACAACATGCAGACACATTCTTCTTTTAGTTATAGAAAAAGTTAACTGATGATCACTACTTGGGTCTATGACAACAATGTCTAGTTAAAACGGGTGTCCTTAGAAGCTGCCATAATAGTGCATACATGTCTACTTTGTCTCTTCCAAGCCCAAACATTGCTTTGTCTGCAAATGATAAGAAATACTAATTTGAGCAACGTAAAGGACCTTACAACAGTTTGGATTTCTTAGTAGCATGCTAGGTGAAGGTTTACATTTCAAATTATTGCTTATAATAAAGTCAGTGTCTGTCCTTTCCTATCAAGTCAATTTGGTTGGACGTGATGGGAAAGGAAATGAGAGGAAGAGTGTTCTGATTAGGGGTAGGTAAAACTGTGCTTGATTTCTCAGAACACTAGAGGGAGCAAGAAGGTAAAGTTCTTGAAAGAGCAGCTGCTTTCTTGGAGGTGAATCCTCTGAGAGTGAGTTTGCCATACCATGCAGGTAGTTAAAGCAGAGGCTATTACAGCATCAAAAAAATAATAATCATTAACCAACCCCCCCAAAACAAACAAACAAACAAAAACAACAAACAAACAAACAACAGTGATCTCGGTGATGGTTTGTTTGTTTATTGTTTTGAAGACATAGGGTCTTTTTGTTTTTATGTCTCTGAATGCTGAGTGTGTGTTCATCTAGGCTAATGCTAATGGACTGACTGTGATGGAAACCAAAGTCCTTGTTTCTCTTCATCAGAGGCCCCTTTAGGCAAATGTTAACCTGCCAAGAGCATGTGCACTCCAAGGAGGATTTCAAAATTATTACCCATGAACAATTATTTCCTGACCTAAATCTTTCTGTGCTAGGAGAAAAAATAAGAAACAGTATGCACTAAGAGGCTATTACAGATGAGAGAATATTTCCTCTAGTGCTTCTCTTGCCCACTCATATTAATATTAACTATTGCTAGAATATGGTAATAACTTCTGGTGAGCATAGAACGCCGGAGAGCAGCCTAGAAGAGAGGGATCTGGGGGTCGTGGTAGACAGCAAGTTGAATATGAGCCAGCAATGTGCCCTGGCAGCCAGGAGGGCCAATCATGTCCTGGGGTGCATCAAGAACGGCATCGCTAGTAGGTCAAGGGAGGTGATTGTCCCGCTCTACTCTGCGCTGGTGCGGCCTCACCTCGAGTACTGTGTGCAGTTCTGGGCACCACAGTATAAAAAGGACATGAAACTGTTGGAAAGTGTCCAGAGGAGGGCTACGAAGATGGTGAAAGGCCTGGAGGGGAAGACGTACAAGGAACGGCTGAGGTCACTGGGCCTGTTCAGCCTGGAGAAGAGGAGGCTGAGGGGAGACCTCATCACAGTCTACAACTTCCTCGTAAGGGGGTGTCGAGAGGCAGGAGACCTTTTCTCCATTAACACTAGTGACAGGACCCGCGGGAACGGGGTTAAGCTGAGGCAGGGGAAATTTAGGCTGGACGTCAGGAGGGGGTTCTTCACAGAGAGGGTGGTTGCACACTGGAACAGGCTCCCCAGGGAAGTGGTCACTGCACCGAGCCTGTCTGAATTTAAGAAGAGATTGGACTGTGAACTTAGGCACATGGTCTGAACTTTTGGGTAGACCTGTGCGGTGTCAAGAGTTGGACTTGATGATCCTTAAGGGTCCCTTCCAACTCAGGATATTCTATGATTCTATGATTCTATAGAATTGCATTGTGATTATTCACAGAACTGATCCTGTGCCTATAAACAGATGTTTTACCTAAGTGGATTAGCCCACTTGCATGTTCTTCTAAATAACAATCTGCTGGTAGCCTTGGAAAGTCAAAGACATTTGGGGAAACATTCTCATCTCAATGTGTTGGATATTACTGGCTAACTCCTGCTGGGATTTGTGAACACGATTGCCAGTGAATCATAAATGCAACTCTTTGAGTACTGAAATATATATATATATATTATATTTCATATGGCACCACAAGCATCATGACAGTAAATATATTTAACTGCTCTCTTTCCTTTTTTTCCTGTACACTTTTAGAAGTCTTAAAGCACTGTTTGTGATGAGTGAAGAACAGGACAAGTTTGGAGATACAGCTGATGCTTGGTGAAGGAAGTCTACCTACTAATGTAGAGTCTGATGAGACTGTAAGGTTACATCTACTCCTAAGATCTGTAGGGGAACAGGCAGCTGCCTGCAGTCCTTTCTGGAATAATGCACACAGAAGGTATGTGTAGCACCCAGTACAGACTGTTGGACATCTGTCTCTCCCAGCTTACCACAAGATGCTTTATTTCTTTATTTTCACTTTACAGCACTGCCAGCAGAAGGAGATAGGACAAACTGCCATATACAGTTGTTTCTTCTAGGTGTGAATTAGGAAGGAATACTGCACTTTTTTTTTTTTTTTAATTATTATTTTTTATTATTATTATTTTTTATCTGCTTCATTTACACAGGAACAGATACTTCAAGACTTCCATGGTGACTATATGCCCTGGTCTTGCAGCGACAAAACAGGGGAATGCTATGACAGTCAGGGATACCAGGATACCAGTCCTCACATCATAGGACTAATGGTAGCACGAAGAACAGTGTGTAGCAAGAAGTGGAACCCTCTTTAATAGCTCCCTTTTGCATGCAGACAATATCTGTGACTTTAGTATTTGTGCACTCTTTGTGGACAAATAAAGCCAATTTACAATAGCTGATGATTTGCCTTGGCTGCCTATTATCAGTTACTTCTCTAATTTCTCATTAGCTGTTAAGGAGGTTTGCTGACTTTAATAAATCCACTGAAACCAAGGAATTTCCACTGATGTGAGTACAAAGACAGGTCCCTAGATTGTATCTGAAGTGCATGTAAGTTTGATCTTCCACTCCTGTTCACAAAGTCCCCTGTGTTTATAAACTACCTTCCCCTGGTAACTATTGCCTCTCAATTAGCTAGCATTTCTCCAATACTATCTCATCGAACATTTTTCTGCTATTCCTGTGAACAGGTTATATGACGACATGATTGCAGGACAGAAGATTCTCACACATTCACTTGCATCATATTTCCTAGGACAATAGCAACAAGAGTGCTGAGTCCTATTTTCTAGAATGATAGCAAGGAGACTGCTAACAAGACAGTCCTCTGGGTTTGCTGTAGCCCATCGCATGATGCAGTGAAGCGGTGACATTCTGCACAATGTCCACGCATGTGCACAGTGACTCCTGCTGCTGTGTGAGAGTTGCCATGGCAATGGGGTCTGTCCTACAAGCACATTTCTTCCCTTAAGGTGGCAATTACCTCTGCAGTACTTTCTTGGCCTCTGTAAGCACATCAGCTGGACATTCTTGAATTATTCTTGAAGGTAAGGCCAGAAGCCTTTGTGAAAATTTTGTATGGAAGCATATTGGATATTTTGCATGGAGTATCCATACACTCCAGCAGGACAACACAATATTTCTCCTAAAGATTGACTTAGTCCGTCCAGATTCCATTTAGGAAAATATCGCTCTTGAAGACACTAAAATAGCTATTTAATCATAGTACTTGAATCTCATTGAGAACAAGAAAGTTCAATGCATGCTTGAAATTCAGTGTGCTTATTATGCTTTCCCAAATGAGAAGGATTTAAAATTCATATTTGGATGAGTTGTCCTAGCTGGATCCAAAGTCTTTGGTGACATTTGCACCAATCTTATATCTCTTTCTGTACACAAACTTCCTTCAATCATGCAGGCAGCTGTTGTCACAGGTTCACAGGCTATGGACTGTATTAGGACAGTTATCATCATCTGATTTGCCATCTTGCAGGCCAGAACTCAACTGACTTCAACTTTTGCCCCCAAGCCCATAGCTATGTGTTGAGTCAGAGCTAATCATAGGAAAAAGAAGCCACCTGAGTGTCCAGAGTTTAGGAGTCTCCACTGTCTCAGCCATGCTGTTGGGTAAGATCTCTCAACTACGAATTACCTTCTGTGTTCAAAGTATAAGCTGAACATTAATTCTGAATGTATCTAACTTTTCTGCTGTTTTATTTTATTTATTTTTTAATTCCTTTGAAATACCTTGCCTCTATCTGCTGTCTTCCATTTTTTTCAGATTCTTTATACAGGTACAATGTTAAGATTTTTCATTTTCAAGATCTTTTGTTTCCTTTCTGTTTCTTAAATGTTTCTGTGACTTCAACTATTCCAGTAGGGTAGCCTTTAGAAATACTTGGCTGTATATCTTCTGTTTATTTTTTTATTTTTTCATTTTTTCTTTTTTTTTTCTCTAAAACAGATCTTACCTTCCCTGCAGCTCTCCAAATGAAGTGATTGAAATCATTGGACAAGAAGCCTTAGATGAAATAGCTTTCTATTTGTAAATTATCCAGGGTAGTAATGAAGGACACCCTATTTGAATATAGTTACAGTCTCTAATTCTTATTTCAAAGACAAAGAATACATTTGCATTATGCATTTTCATTATAATTTTAATTAAATGTTTTTTCATAAGTGCATTTTTTTAAAAAATTATCCATCTCTCATAAAGGAAAAAAGAACCATATTTTACTTTCAGATGTTCTGAAGAAAAAAGAAAAACAATGTCCTGGTATGAACTTAAAACTGTTGCTAATTCTGGAGTAATTCTTGCAACTCAACTCTGTTGAGTTGCAAGTTGTAAAGGTCTGAAAATAACAGTTGAGAGAGTGAGGTATTTTTTTTTATTTAAAGTCATGGAAATTGGGAAAGTTGGCTTGGTCACATACCCTCAGTCTGTTGCTTCCCTACACCATACACCAACAAAAACTATCAGAAGGTCCTTCACTTCCTCATGGAATAAACATACAAAGGAGGAGGCAAAAAATTCAACTATACTACACACATCTAAGAAACAAATGACAGTGTCACAATCTAGTAGGATGTTGTGTTTCGGCCCCTATATCTAAAGTCACATGAGGGGGAGGATCCCAAGGAAATACATTGAAAATGCATTTTTTTTTTTTGTTTGTTTGTTTTTTTCAGTTTATGAATAAGAACAGCACATATATTTATTTATTTATTGGGCAGAGGGGGAGTGGGGAGTGTCACTGTCAACAATTTTTCTAAAAGTAGGTTCAGCCCTTGTATTTATCTCCAGTTCTGTTAGCTATGTTAGAAAATAGTGTTTTACAAAAGTTGAAACTGTGAGATATCCAGCAATTATTTCTGTTATTGTGCTGATGAGATTGGACAACACTAACACACTAATACAAAGGTGGAATAAGGCTGGAAGATTAAATGTACATTAGAAAGGCACCAAGCCCCTGCCAGGGTATGTTCAGACTGGACATGAGGAAAAATTTCTTTTCTATGAGGGTGATCAAACACTGGAACAGGCTTCCTGATGTCCCATGCCTGTCAGTTTCAAGAGATGTTTGAATAATGCCCTCAGTAATATGCTTTAACTTTTGGTTCGCCTTGAAGAGGTCAGGCAGTTGGACTTGAAGATCTCTGAAGGTCCCTTCCAACTGAACTATTCCATTCCATTCCATTCCATTCCATTCCATACACACAATAAGGAGCTATAGAAGCAATGCAAGGTAGATCTATTGGGTAAATTACTTTAGATTTGGGTAATTCTTTTATATATTTACACTTGCAGAGCAATGATTAAGTGAACATGACTTTTTAAACATCGGTAATATTTTAGTTCATCATTTTGATATAGGCTGCTGTTCTGATAATCACACACCTATTATCAGAGGCTTTCAGAGAAAGGAATTTGACCTGTTTTGTTTGTTAGTTTGTTTTTCCCCCTGGAAAACTTCAACCTTCACTGTCTCTGTTTGTGTAAAATCTGCAGGTGTTTAGCACTTATTAAAATTAGGCAACTCATCTATGATCAAAAAAGTACATGCTCAGTCTTTTTATCTCCATACAGTATAGAATAAAATTTTGCCACATACTTCAAAGAGCTATCCAAGAGTCTCTTCTTCTGAGTTATTGCAAAGGAGAGGAATAGGATTTATTTTATATGTATATATGTAGATATATAGATTGGATTACCTTACTTGTGCTTGAATATTTGACATCATGCTTCCTCTAGGAAGCATGAACTGCTTTATGAGTTGACTATAACAGGATGGAAAATTTATGGCTTTTTGCTTTAGGAAGACCCTGTCTTTAACAAGATAAATATCGTGTGTGCTTTCTTTAATATTTGAAACAATTTTTTTTTTTCCCCTCATATTACTTTTTTGCCCTGCTTTGATATATGAAGGGAGTGAATGGAAGTGAGTGTGAGACTAACATGTTCAGCACACAGCACCCTGGAGAGAGAGCACTGCTTCTTATTTTGAATGTGGAGCTGTTTAGGGTTGACTCAGCTCATGGAAGTAAAAAATGGTGCTCAAGTGTGTCAGTCCCAGGATAATGTAGGTTGCAGTGTTTAAGCTGTTTACAGAGCATTGACAATGCCTTTTCCCTGTGCAATACCCAAAATTTAAAGCATGGGACTACTTTTGCTTTCAGATGCTGTACCATCTGTCACTGTAGATTTGCACTATTCGTCATAGAAACTTTAGCTTTATTTGCCTCATACTTAGGGAAACTTAGATTATGTCTCTAACACAGCTCTGACAGCATGCCCAAGTTGAATGAAGATGCAAAGCACCATCTGAGATGTTCAAGGCCCCTAGTACAGATGCACTGGCCACACCAAAAAACATCAGCTATTGATGCCGCTTCTGCAAAATGGGAGTGAGGTGTTTTAGGAAATCAAAAAGTAGCTTTGCCACCATAGATGGACCTCTGGGTGAGTTTGGTCTGGGCATTTTTTCTCCTAAAGCTGTAAAGTCTTCTGAGCATAGGCAGAGATTTTGATACATTACTTTTTTTTTTTTTTTCTTTCCTTCCTGTTGTGTAGCTGCCTATTATTTACCTAGTACCAGCAAAACACACAAAGATTGCTAGCAATGTATATCATATTTTGTATTTGCTCTTTCTCATGATGGTACACTATACAATGGGAGCATCAATAAATATTCTGTTAACAGTATGTATCAATTATCTTGACAATAGAAGGTAACTAGCAATTTTTCTGGATTTTTTTTGGCATAAAAGAAGGCACAGTTTGAAGTGTTTTTACTTGATAAAAAAGTTCCAGTTATAGCAGAATCATCTTTTTTCTTCTTCTCATCTCGTCTCGTCTCATCTTGTCTCGTCTCGTCTCCTCTCACTCTCCTCTCCTCTCCCCTCCTCTCCTCTCCTCCAGTTCTGCTAAAGGTGGTTGCCAATAGCTTTGCCCTGTTAATGGTCATCACAGATTTCTAGAATCATAGAATAACCCAAGTTGGAAGGGACCTATAAGGATCATTGAGTCCAACTCCTGGTCCACACAGGTCGACCCAAAAATTCAGGCCATATGACTAAGTCCAAACACTTCTTGAACTCTGACAGGCTTGGTGCCATGACTACTTCCCTGGGGAGCCTATTCCAGCGTGTGACAATCCTCTTGATGAAGAACCTCTTCCTGATATCCAGCCTTAATTCCCTCAACTTAGTACAATATAACATTTAACAAACAGTGGAAAGCTTCAACATTTGAGTTTTCTTAAATGATGTCTAATGAATATGACAACCCAGAGTGGTAGGACTTGGTTTTGTTTTCTTTCATGCATGACTTAAAAAATAATTTATTCTTCCCAATAAAGAAGAGATGACTAGCACTGCAAATTAATTCTTTGAAGGTAAAAGTTTGTCTTTAACAGAACAGAAAAACAAAACAAAACAAAACAAAACAAAAACAACCAACCAAACAAACAAAAAACAACAGAATTTAACAGATTACCAGTGTGGTTATGACTGAAAAATATCTTTTATAAATTTTCAACGAGGAGCTGGTGTGGTATTGATACTTACAGATAGTTAAAATCACAATAAAGTGTGTGATTTCATTCCTATTTTCATCATGTTTTTTAGTGGACAAACCGCCATTAGGAGGCGAAACTGTATATTCAGTTTTATTTCAGTAGTTTAGCAGTTAAGATAAGAATGCCTGGTAACCTCCTCTCTCCTATCTTCAGCTATTCTTGCAAGAGTAGGAGTAATTGCATTGAATATGTGTGACTAACTAAAGGAGAAATAAATATCAGACCATCAGGGAAGAACATCAGGGAGGATGTTTTCATCTTCCCTGTTTTACTAGTTGCAATGTATATGCATCTGCTAAAACGAAATGTGAGGGATTAAAGCTAAACTGAACACCTCGAAATTTTGACAATGAGGTATATGGACATGAACTGACTGACTACAGCTCATGCCCAGACAAGACCTTTCAGACAGGCTAGAGTGCTGGACTAGATAATCTCTCCCTGATGTTGTCCCTCATTAAAAGTATTTCAGGATTTCCATGAACCTTTAAAAAGGAAGCAGTGCTGGGGGATGTCCAGGTTAGAAGATCTGCTGACTATCCCTCCTTCTGTAAGCTTTTCCTGGCTTACTACTATTGCTGTTACAGATTTGCATGGCTAATGTTTTTGTTGCATTTAGGCACCAACAGGTGGGTGGCATAAAGGATTTAGGTCTACATAAGTCAGACGAAAATGAATTTGCTCTATTTAATTTTGCTTACCTGTGCTTAGAGTTTTGAAGATTTTTGAAGAATATATACATATTACCTTTTAAAGAGCTTCTTATTTAGTTTGTAAAGATATTTTGACACCTCAATGAAGTCATTTTGCAATAATTATGGATGAGATTCAATGTTATAGCTCCATATGTGGATTAGTTTGACAAAGGACATAAACAGTTCTTTTACTTTCATTACTTTAATTTTGTAGAATGGTCATCCTCACACATAGACATGGCATGGAAGAAAAAGCCTTCATGGGATTAACAGCATTCTTAAACATCTCTATGACATTTTGTGGGTATCCAGATGGCTTTCTTTGGCCTCATGCTAAAATTTTCTGCAAACATACAGATCTTGGACTTTGAACTGCAACCAAGTTACCTGCTTAAAGTGCATAGTGCGGATAGCACCAATTATTTTTAATTTTGCAATACCTTCTTGGCCTATGTGAGATTTTGTTAACTGTTTAGCATTGATGTTGCATATATGTTAGAGTTTTTTTTCGCTATCTATGATAATGTCAATAGTCAAGGAACATCTAAGTGAACAATATTAGAACACAACGCAGAAAAAAAACAAACTGACCTAATCTCAGAGATGATTAAATGAACAACTCAACTTTAAAAATAGTATTTTTCTTGCTGTTATCATAAGAAGATACCTTAGAAGTATAATTCTACTTTTTATAAAGAGGCTTTTATTGTTTGTAATTTCAAGACAGAGTAATTGAAATACTGAGGAAGCAATTGAAGAAAGACATAGCAGGAGCTTAAAAGACATTTTGGGGGCAAGCTATTACATGGAAGTATGATTTCAATTTAAAAAGTTATCTTTTTGTATAGTAAACAGAATATTGTGTTTCCTTATGGAGGTTTGTATATTGAAGTGGTTTTAGAAGGAAAAATAAGCTTTTGAAATACTAAAATTGAAATCATCTCAGCACATCAAAAGGAAAACCCAAGATAATACTAAAAAAAGACCCAGGTCCAATGGCCTGTCCAATTCTTTTTCATGTATCTTGCCTCCATGAGGGTACATTTTCACAATGAAATGAAAAATGTTCTCTCTGAAAGATTCAGCAACTATGGTAGTTCTATGATGCCTGATGTCCATCCCAGATTATGTTTGATAGCATTGGCTGTCTTCCAGTGTGCAAGGCAGACATGATCAGGGAAGACACTCAGGGTCTTCCCCTTGTCTAGGACCCTCATTAGCCCCAGTGCAGTCCAGCTCTGCATGCATCTCCTAAGCTTACAATAGTATGATGGTGTGGTGGTTTTACCATGCTAGGCAGCTAAACACCACAACTGCTCTCTCACTCCCCCTCCTTAGATGAGGAGGGGAAGAAGCAAAGCAAAGAACAACTCATGGGTTGAGATAAGGATAATTCATTTAAAGGGAAATAATAATAATAATTAAAGAAAGATTGAACTAAAAAAAGAAAACTAAAGAAAAATTGAACTAAACAATTTAACTAAAGGGGAAAAAAAAAGGAAAGGGGAAAAGGGAGGAGGAAATGGAAAAAAAAAAAAAAAGAAGGAAAACAAACAAGCAAAACAAATAAAGGCTATGTAGAAGTGCAAAGGAAAGAAACTACTCTCTACTTCCCACAAATGAGTGATGCTTGACCACGTCCTTGAAGCAGGGCCTCAACACCGGCTACGTGTGTTCGGGAGGAGGACTGACATTTTGACAACAAGAGCCCACCCCTCCCCTCTTCTTCCTGTTTCCACCTTTTATTGCTGAGTGTGACATCACATGGTATGGAATATCCCTTTGGTTGGTTTAGGTCAGCTGCCCTGGTGATGTTTCTCTTCTCACTTTTTGCCCACCCCCCAGGAGGATTAGAGAGAGTCCCAATGATGTGCCAGCACTGCTGAGCAGTAGACACAACACTGGTGTGGTAACACTGCTGTTCCAGGTACAAGTGCAGAGTACAGCACTGTATGGGCTGCTGCAGAGAAAGTTAACATTCCAGCCAGACCCAGTACAGATGGTGACAAAGCCAAACAGTGAGGAATTAGAGGATTTGTTTATGACAGCAATTTAGCTATTTCATGTGTGAATCAGGCTAACAGTGTTCAAACTTCAGTTAGGTAAATTTTGGGAGCACTGTTCAGGTCAATGCCTTAAAGCTCTTTTGTCTTACAGGAAATTTATGTTTAATTGAATAGCCACATATCCTAGGCAGGGATCTCATAGAATTGCTAAGAGTTTATGTCATGAAATATTTGGAAAGCCAGTATCTACTGTAATCATATAATAACATACTTATAGAAAGGTTTGGATTGGAAGAAACCTTAAAGGTCATCTAATTCCCCCGCTGCCATGGGCAGGGACACCTCTCACTAGACCAGGTTGCCCAAATCCACATCCAAACTGGCCCTGAACACTTCCAGGGATCCACAGCTTCAATGGGCAACCTGTGCCTGTGTCTAACCACCCTCTGAGTGAAGAATTTCTTCCTTATATCTAATCTAAATCTACCCTCCTTTAGTTCAAAACCATTCCCCTTTGTCCTGTCACTACACTCCTTGACACAATGTCCCTCCCCAGCTTTCCTGTAGGCCACCTAAAGGTACTGGAAGGCTGCTGTATGGTCTCCTCAGAGCCTTCTCTTCTCCAGGCTGAACAACCCCAAATCCCTCAACCTGCTGCTCCAGCCCCTTGATCTTCTTTGTGGCCCTCTTCTAGACTCATTCTAATACTTCTATGTCCTTCTTGTGCTGGGGGCCCTAGAGCTGGATGAAGTGCTCTGGGTTGGGTCTCATGAGAACAGAGTAGAAGGACAGAATCACCTCCCTTTCCCTGCTGACTACACTGCTTTTGATTTAGCCCAGGATATGGTTGGCTTTCTGGGTTGCAAGCACACATTGCTGGCTCACATTGAGCTTCTCATCAATGAACACCCCCAGGTCCTTCTCCTCAGAGCTTCTCTGCCAGTTTGTACATGTGTTTGGGATTGCCCTGTCCCATATGTAGGACTTTGCACTTGGTCTTTTTGAACCTCATAAGGTTTGCACAGGCCCAACTCTCAAGCCTATCAAGGTTCCTCTGAGAGACTTGGCTCGTGGCAAAGTTACTGATTTGTTCCTGTCAGTAAGAGGACTCAATGCACCAGCAAGAATCATAACTGTTAACTTCTTTATAATGCTCTGATTGTTAAAGGTGCATCCCTTGTGGGAGCAGAGAAGGAAGGTTTGGGAGGGAGAAGCCTTTCATGTGTGCAAGAGAGAAAGCTTTGAAACCTGGCCTATAAAGACGCAACCTGCATGCCTGACCTGTAAAGAATGGCTGTAAAATGACTTCTTAGTTACATTCTGTTTGATCTAGGTTAACTTTATTTATTTTGACATGCAAATATAACTCACTCCCATTATCTATTATTGTTTTGTTTGTTTGGTTGGTTGGTTGCTTTGCATTTAAATTTCAGGATCTAATTTGGGTTGGAAAGGACCTCAGGACATCTCTCGTGCAATTTCCTGCTCAAAGCAGAGTCAGGGAGTTTAGGACTTTAAGTCTTGAAAACCTCCAGGGATGGCAGCTGAACAGTCTGTGTCAGCAACTTGTCTTAATGTCTGAGTAGCCCCATGGTAAAAAAAAGTTCTTTATGTGCAATCTGAACCTCTCTTGTTTCAGTTTATGCCTAATGTGTCTCTTCCTTGCACTATGCATTTCTGTCAAGAGCCTAGCTTTGTTTCCTGAATGACCTCCCTGTAGCTACTGCGGGACTGCTATCAGGTATTTCCCCAACAGCCCTCACTAAAACTCTCCTCCCCATTCTGAATGAGGCCTGGTCCCTCAGCCTCTCCACAAAGGGCAAGGCTTCTGGTCTCCAACCATCCTGGGAGCTCTCCCCTGTGCTCACTCCACTTTATCAATGCCTTCTACTAGGAGCAGCAAAACTAGAAGCAGCATCTAGATGTGGTCTAACAAGGGCCATTACAATGTGCTGCTGTTCATACAGCCTAGGATGCTCTTGGCTATCTTTGCTGCCAGGGCAGGCAGCTGGCTCATGTGCTGCTTGCTGTCTGCCACAACACAGGGTCTTTTCATGCTGCTCCCCAGCAAACTCATCCCCAGGCTGCATCATTGCAAGGGCTCTTCTTTTCTCACTGTGGGACTCAGCATTTGTACCTGCTGAATTGCATAAGGTCCCTGTTGGCCCCTTCCCCCAGCCTCTCTGGGTCCCTCTGATTGGCAACTCCATCCTCAAGGATATTAGCTGGTCCCCCCAATTTAGTGTCTTCTGGGAGCCCGATCACAGCACTCTGTTGCCTCCTCCAGGTCACTAAGAATAATGTAAAACTGGACAGGTTCCAGGACAAATCTTTGTGATACTCTACTTGCTACTGGTCTCCAAAGCAATGTATGATTAGTTAAATATGTCCCTCTGAGACTGATCATCCAAACAATATGATTGTTTGGACTGATCATCCAAACAACATCGCAAGCAGGCGATCAGGCCCAGTCAGCATGGGTTTATGAAAGGCAGGTCCTGCTTGACAAACCTGATCTCCTTCTATGACAAAGTGACGCACTGGGTGGATGAGGGAAAGGCTGTGGATGTGGTCTACCTTGACTTCAGCAAGGCTTTTGACACCGTCTCCCACAGCATTCTCCTCAAGAAACTGGATGCCCTAGGCTTGGACTGGCGCACGCTTCATTGGGTTAGAAGCTGGCTGGATAGCCGGGCCCAAAGAGTCGTGGTGAATGGAGCCAAGTCCAGTTGGAGGCCAGTCACTAGTGGTGTCCCCCAGGGCTCGGTGCTGGGGCCGGTCCTCTTTAATATCTTCATCGATGATCTGGACGAGGGCATTGAGTGCACCCTCAGTAAGTTTGCAGATGACACCAAGCTATGCGCATGTGTCGATCTGCTTGAGGGTAGGAAAGCTCTGCAGGAGGATCTGGATAGGCTGCACCGATGGGCTGAGGTCAACTGCATGAAGTTTAACAAGGCCAAGTGCCGGGTCCTGCACCTGGGGCGCAATAACCCCAAGCAGAGCTACAGGCTGGGAGAGAAATGGTTGGAGAGCTGCCAGGCAGAGAAGGACCTGGGAGTGATGGTGGATAGTCGGCTGAATATGAGCCAGCAGTGTGCTCAGGTGGCCAAGAAGGCCAACAGCATCCTGGCTTCTATCGGGAACAGTGTGACCAGCAGGGCTAGGGAGGTGATCGTCCCCCTGTACTCCGCTCTGGTGAGGCCGCACCTCGAGTACTGTGTTCAGTTTTGGGCCCCTCGCTACAAGAAGGACATCGAGGTGCTCAAGCGGGTGCAGAGAAGGGCGACGAAGCTGGTGAGGGGCCTGGAGAACAAGTCCTACGAGGAGCGGCTGAGGGAGCTGGGCTTGTTCAGCCTGGAGAAGAGGAGGCTCAGGGGCGAACTTATCGCTCTCTATAGGTACCTCAAGGGAGGCTGTAGCGAGGTGGGGGTTGGTTTGTTCTCCCACGTGCCTGGTGACAGGACGAGGGGAAATGGGCTTAAGTTGAGCCAGGGGAGTTTTAGGTTAGATGTTAGGAAGAACTTCTTCACTGAAAGGGTTGTGAGGCATTGGAACAGGCTGCCCAGGGAAGTGGTGGAGTCACCATCCCTGGAAGTCTTCAAAAGACGTTTAGATGTAGAGCTTAGGGATATGGTTTAGTGGGGACTGCTAGCGTTAGGTCAGAGGTTGGACTCGATGATCTTGAGGTCTCTTCCAACCTAGAAATTCTGTGATTCTGTAATATTTTACTATCTGTTTGTCTACATATTCATACTATAACATACAAACTTGGATGAAATGATATTGTGGGACAATACTGTGTGTGTTTAGTCTTGCTGCTATTGGGGTAAACTCCTTATCTACAACTCCATCCATTTTATCATAGATGGTCATCCTGCTGGTAAGACACGACTTACCTTCAGCAATGCTGAATCTTCTCAGTTACCTTCTTATTTGTGGGTGCATACATATGTTCCTCTAATAAGAAAAGTGAAATAAGTCCTTTTGAAACTGAGGCTGGTGTTTTACATCTAGAATCAGTGAAACTGGATGAAATGCAATTGTGTTCCTATGAAAGGTAAGATATCATGTTTTAAATCTGTGGGAATTTTAACAGTTATTTCAGTGGAAACAAATCAGACCCATAAACTAGAAATGCGTTTTGTTTATTTGTTAATAAAAAGCCTTTTTGAATTAATTATATTTTAAGATTGATGACCAGAATTTTATATTTATTTTTTTAAACAGAACCTATAGGTCAAACAATACTAAAGAATGATGTCTTGCCCTGGGAGCTGCTTCACCTAGCTGCTCCTTGAATTGAAGTTCTTATAAAGAAGGATGCATTAGGAACTAACTATAAAAAACACTAGGGATATTTCTTTTATCATAGCTGTGCCCGCCTTAAGCACACAATAGTTAAAGTTATAGCTCTGTCTTGAAACTCTTAGTCTGAGGGGGGTTTTAACTCAGTAGAACTCAGTAGTTAGCTAGCAAATGGCTCCAGGGTCAAACCTGGCATGCCCTTCAAGGTTGCTTCAGCAATGGTATTAAAAGAGAAAATATTGTATAGTTTTAGGTCTTCTGTCTTTTTTTTTTTTTTTTTTTTTTTTTTTTTTTTTTTTTGCATTTGCAATTCTTAAACAATTCATTTGAGAATGTTTATGCTAATGTAAGAGAAAAAGGCAGTATGATACACCAGCAAGGTGAATAACTGCTTTGTCTTATTGACTAATAAGATAATCTTTCCATTTTGTTGTGTATTTTCCATTTTCCCAGCTGCCTATTTTTGATTCTTACATGATATATATATCAAATTAGATTTAGACTCTACACCAAAACAATTCCTAAAATGGAGAGCTTTCTTCACAGTATAAGCCAAGAGTTTTGTGCAATCTTTAGTGCTCAGAAAATAACACCTGTATCCTATGCATGGGACACATGGTAGGAGAGACCTCTGATATGGTTTTCTACCTACCTCTTTCCTATGTATTAATGTGGTCATATTAAACTACCTGACATTTTTTTCCTTACTCTAGCCCAGACTCACATAATCTAATTTGATACACTTAGCTGAAAAAATTGAGTTAGAAGCATGGTCACCTTAGACTGTCTTGCAGCAGAAGAAAGAGATCAGTACATCCCAGGAGTGATTCAACCCATCTCTCTTTATGTCTCTGCTGCTAATATAGGCAGCCATAGATAGCTACACTGCTAGATAGAGAGGGAGGGACCTCACTGAAATAAACTCTTCTCCATGATTTTATTCACTTAGGCAAACTTCATTGCAAACAGGGAATAGGGAAATACATTTTATGTCTGTACAGTTTCAATGAATTTTAGTCCCTGGAAAGATTTAAGGTATTTTTTTCTTGCTTAGGATGTTCTTGCAAGAATAAAAATTATAAAAAGAAATATTTCAATGAACAAAAAGTTAATTGAACAGATTTTAATTTTCTGCTGTTATTTTTAAAGACTGTATGTCTGATGATTGACAGTTTCACATCTAATACACTCCTCTGGCACTTAGCTTAAAAATGTGCAAAACAATGAATTATTGCACAGCTGTGAATGGCCAGAAGGGAATGTCAGTAGCCCTCACAGTACCGCCTCACTGCCTTAGACTCAGTGTGTCCCCACAGTTTCCTGGTGTTTTAGTTTGGGCTTCAGAACCCAGTTGAAGGGTCAGTGCAGGATAAGTGCAACAACAGACTTCAAGGTTTGTTTTGGTCTGCAGAATACCAGCCTTATTCTGAGATAGGCCTTTTTTAGACATATACCATTTTTTAGGTATATGGCCACAGTAATGGGGGAACCAGTTACAGCTGGAAAGGAGTCACGTGTTTCTTATAATAGACTGCTGAGCAAAGCTGGAGGGGAAACCTTCAAGAGAGAGACTGTGCAAGAAGAAGGATCTCTGAGATCTTATAGCATTCTCTGGGCAAAAGAAAAATATAGGATTTATATGTGGAAGTTTTGCCCAGTGCATTTGGTTTAAAAAATAGAATTATATATGAGAAGGCTTTAGGGTAGGTGCAAATCTCTTTTGGGCTGGCAAACCAGTCTGTAGCAGGTCCTCTCATTTTTTTTAGTTGTAGAGGCAGTGCATTGGACAAGCATAAAGCTGAGGTCAGCTGCAGCTTGTGAGTGTTATGGTGTATATCAGGTAATTCCAGTCCAGGGCATGACTATTCAGATGTAGAAATAATTGAATCAGAAGGTCTGATGTAAAAGAATATCCAGGTTTCAGCTCATCATCACCCAGCATTCAGTTCTAATGTCTCTGTGAGGTACAGAAGCACCGTTGTTTTCAGGGTACTAATAGGTACGTTAAAGCTTAAAGGTATTAGATTTTTTTTTTTTTAATTTATTTTTTAAATCCCCTGGTGAATCTGCAGAAAAGTATGGGGAAAATTTGTGAGATCAGCGATGAGCCCTCACTCTAAGATGCTGCATCTCTTCACTCAGCTTCCTAACAGTGAGTTTTTCTCACTTTTGCTTGTAAGTTGTATTTTCTCTGATTTATGTTGCTTTTCCCTGTCTAACTCTTCTAGTGACTTGATTAGCTGAGCTTCCACAATCAAGAGGAAATTAAACGAAATTGATGAAATTAAAAATAATAATAATAAATAAATAATAATAAAAAAACTAACTTGTTGTATACGAAACATAGTATAGCATACTTTTGTGGAACTGGTTTAAAAAAATCTAGAAAATTGCCTTGTTTCTTCTCTTGCTAGTTTAAGTTGAAGCTATAATGTAAACTGTTATATTAGTGTATACTGTAACTTTTGTTGCCATGCAAATTAACATTCATGTTGCCTTTATAGTAAAATACAAGACCTGGCGCTGGCCAATGCTTTGATAGAACACAAATAAACATTATATTTCTAATCTCTTTATTTGCTGTAGCACATCTGGATTAGCTGGCCCAAACAAACTAAAAAGCGTTGAGCCTTTGCTAAGACCTGTGTTCCCCATTGCCTAAATCCCAGGAATTAACAGAATTTGCAAGACTGCCAATATACTTATAGATGCCTAGCCCTTTCAGCAATAACATCCTCTTAATAGAACATTTATTCCCTATTGGAAGTACAGAAGAGATGCCTTAACAGCTATCCCTTAGTGCATACAGGATGACACTTCTGCAGAGTGTTTTTGCTTAAAAAAAAAAAAAAAAAAGCCTTCCATATTAGCTTGTGGTGGAATAAAATATACAGCAGTTACCTGTAGAAAGCGACTGACCTTGAGTAATAGCTCAAAGTCAGAAAAGAGCACCATGGGGAAATTATTAGCAGAGGAGTTTTAGAAATATGATAGTAGGAGGGTACCTGCAAAATTTGAAAATGGTTGCAGTGACAATAGGAGGTATGATTCATTTAGGAATACTGTATTCTGTGTTGTGGTTGACTCCTCTGGAGATTTCTGTGTTTTGTGTCTCCCTGGTAGTGTTATCTCCTCCCCTGCAAACAGGCACTTGTATTCACACCCTTTCTGTGGAAAAAAAAACTTGTGCTATTTGGAGATTTGGAAGCAGTCACCAGAGGTGTGGAATACCCAAGGTGTTTGAACAAAGGAAATTCTTTAGGACATCTAATTACCTGAACTCTCCTTCAGGGTCACTTTCTCTGTGATCTTAGTAATTATTCTTCATCCCAGATAGCCACAAAATATTTGCAATCGTAGCATACTAATAGTTATCACTGAACATTATTAGTCTTTAGTATCCAAACCTAAAGGAAACATAAGAAACTACATTTTAGCGAATTCTGTGGCACTAACTTAAAACATAATATTTCACATCCCCATTCCCCAGGGCTTGGTACTGGGGCCAGTCCTCTTTAATATCTTTTTCGATGATCTGGATGAGGGGATTGAGTGCACCCTCAGTAAGTTTGCAGATGACACCAAGTTAGGTGTGTGTGTCTATCTGCTCGAGGGTAGGAAGGCTCTGCAGGAGGATCTGGATAGGCTGCACCGATGGGCTGAGGTCAACTGTATGAAGTTCAACCATGGCCAAGTGCCAGGTCCTGCACCTGGGGTACAACAACCTCAAGCAGCGCTACAGGCTGGGAGATGAGAGGGTGGAAAGCTGCCTGGAGGGGAAGGACCTGGGAGTATTGGTGGATAGTTGGCTGAATATGAGCCAGCAGTGTGCTCAGGTGGCCAAGAAGGCCAACAGCCTCCTGGCTTGTATAAGAAACAGTGTGGCCAGCAGGTCTAGGGAAGTGATTGTTTCCCTGTACTCGGCTCTGGTGAGGCCGCACCTCGAGTAGCGTGTTCATTTTTGGGCCCCTCGCTACAAGAAGGACAGGGAGGTGCTCAAGCGAGTCCAGAGAAGGGCAATGAAGCTGGTGAAGGGTCTGGAGAACAAGTCCTACAAGGAGCGGCTGAGGGAGCTGGGTTTGTTCAGCCTGGAGAGAAGGAGGCTCAGGGGTGACCTTATCGCTCTCTACAGGTACCTTAAAGGAGGTTGTAGTGAGATGGGGGTTGGTCTATTCTCTCATGTGCCTGGTGACAGGACGAGGGGGAATGGGCTAAAGTTGAGCCAGGGTTGTTTTAGGTTGGATATTAGGAAGAACTTCTTTACTGAGAGGGTTTTGAGGCATTGGAATGGGCTGCCCAGGGAAATGGTTGAGTCACCATCCCTGGAGGTCTTTAAAAGATGTTTAGATGTTGAATTTAGCGATATGGTTTAAGTGGAGGACTTGCTAGTGTTAGGTCAGAGGTTGGACTGGGTGATCCTGAGGTCCCTTCCAACCTAGACAATTCTGTGATTCTGTGACATTAAGTGCATCTGTTGTCTCAGGTTGTGTACCCATAACATGATATTGTCAGTTAGCTTTAACTTTTTATCTTTTATCTTTTGTTGTGGTATGTTTTTCACTCAGCTAATCATTCTCCTTCTGGGCTAATTTTCTAACATTGCTCTTTATTTGTTCTCTTCGGCTGTACTTAGGAAAGGAAGAGATTCTAGCACACAGTCCTGTTCTTCCCATTTATTCCTTTAAAGGAATAAAGAGAAACTCTTTAGAGAAATTCTCAATGTTAAGCAGTGAAAAATCTCAGGAACTGTTTTCATTAAAACTCTGCTGGCAGCAGCAACTGTGCCTCTGGCCTTGAAGGTTGCCTGTGCGTTGCTTGGTTCTATCAGTTGCTCTAATAGACTGCATAATTTTTTCCTGTTGAAGAGATTCAATGGGAGAAAACAACTTGATTTCTTTTGTTGCATTCTGGCATTCAATAAATTATTATTTTTTAAGCTAATACTTTCAAGGCCTTATCATAATATTGTCAGTGTATTTAAAAGCTTTTAAAGTTTTATGGCAAGGAAAAGAATCTTCAGAGATAAAGTTTTACATATAAGATCATTTTATACTTGCTTTCTATACTTTAGTACTGATTTATGGAAGAATTTCTACTCCTTTCATACCTCCAACTTGAAGGAGTGCACCAACTATTGGAAATGGCTGATTCATCTTTGCCTAAACATCTTGTTCAGAAAACGCCATATGAAAGTCCTTCATGAGAAGGAGAAGAAGGGTTCTGAGCATCATTCTGAGCATCAGTGACAGCAGGTTGGGCCCAAAAGATATAACGTAGAATATAGGCGAATATTATATCTCTCCTGCCTGCTCTTCTGATGAATGTGCAAACTGGTAAACCTTCAGCTAGATTTAAGAGTTTAGGTATTATCATAGATTCTCAAGGAACCTTGAGAATATAGAATATATGAAATAGTAAGAAGAGGAGACCTCTGTCTTTCAGTCTAATGTCAACTTCTTTCCTAAATAATAAGAGCCTTCCTCTTCTATTAAACCATTTATTTACTACATTATCCTATTGCAAACTATCATATACTTAACTAGTTTACCTGCATTAGTTTTACAGCAATCCACATGAAAAATTTCTAGGCACGGAGGCATCTTCCTCTCCAGATTTTCTGTATGTCAGTGTAAAATGCCTTACTTAAAGTGGTTAACAATTGTGTTCAATAGGTTTACCTCTCTGAATATGCAAGAACCATTGGAAAATAATTCCGGATATTTAAGAACACTGTATGGAAATGTTGGCATGTTCAGGATACTGTGAATCCAAATAATTGGCTATGTTTAATCAGATCTATAAAGTATTATTGTTGTGATATATGATCCAAGAGAAACTGCCACTATAACTGCAGCTTTTCTGTATGTAGTCAGGTGCTCGCTATTTTTCTTATTCAGGAATTGTTGTAGTCAGCAGCAGAACAGAAATTCTGTAGTGCGTGCTGACTTCTTACGGGCTTTTTATCTTGGAAGTGTATTTTGTGCTGCAACATCAGCATCAGGCAGAAGGAAAAGTAGAAACCTTTCATCTTGTATGCAGAGACAAACAGTGTATCATCTTGTCTTGCTTGCCAAAGAAACTGAGAAGAAGCAAAGACTTGAGACTACAGAACTGATGTGAGGGAGGAGGCAACCCAAGGAAATCTTATGAGTGCACAGTGGTTTGATATCTAAGGCAGCAAGTTTTGCTTGATTTATCATTAATTTAGGGCAGCTTAAAGGAAAGATGGACTACAAGCATGTTTAGGAATCCAAATCCAAGAAGGTCTGACAATGACAGTCCTATTTCCTGCTATCTGATGCATTTTATGAGCTGGGTAGGCCACTATCTCCTTTCTCTGGATGGAATACTCATCATGAAGTTCAAGGCTCTAAATATACGCAAGGCTGTAGGATGATGGCGTTTCTTTAGGGAGAGGGGGAGAAAGTTTGTATGTGTGGTTTATATAAAGTTTTTAATATATGCTCTCATAACTACATGTGTAAATAATTATAGATAGATAATATATAAAATGCAGAGATATAAGTATAAATCCTTATCTTCAATATTGTAGGAGGATATGCTAAAAATGTCCATAATAATATAAATTCAAAGAATGAGAAATAAAGCAAAATCTGCATCTGTTTAAATGTAGAAGCATTTCATAAATGATTCTTGTTAATAACGAATTACAAAGCTAAGATTTATTTCAAGTATGTCTATTGAATTTTCCAAAGCTAGACCATAAAACTCCCCGAGTAATTATCCCTGCATTTGTGCCCCAAACATGTAAGCATATATACCACTAGAACTCCTCAGTATTTGTTATCCCTAGAAAAGTGTGACAAAATATGCTGATGACAAACAAAATTTGTGTTTGTTAGATATGCATAGTAGCATGGATATTTTGAGAAATATCTGAGATGCTAACTCTTTGAATTAAAGCTAAGGTGGAAGGGGAGCTGACTAGGTACCCGGGAGGCAAAACACTCAGTAGTTTAAGTTTTCATACTCCTATCTAAGAAATTCTTTGCAAGGAGTTCTGTGCACATGACATTACATCCAGTTGTAGATATATATGTCAATGGTTTATTCTTGCAAATATACCTATGAGAACTTAAAGAATGCTGAGTTCTAATTGCACTTGAAATTATTTATACTTTTTATTACTGAAATTCATGGTCTCTCATATATTTTGAATTAAAAAAAAAAAAGTTCATAATGTACCAATATGTACACATTATCTCAACTGAGGTTGAGATCCAACCAATAAAAAAAATAAATAAATCTCAAATCATGTTAATTTGCTTGTAAATCTTACTTGGCAATGTAGAATTTTCCTTCCTCCAGCTACAAAATGAGTAATACTGCTGTGTCCAGCTGGGTGAATACACCTGTTATTGGAACAGCAACAACAGAGTCTTTGGGACATAAAATTCCAGGGTGTCCTGTGAAAGTTCAGTACAGCAGTCATGACAGTATTTACAAAGAACATTTACAAAGAAAGCTTAAGGGTTATGGAAACCAGAAGATGAAAACTCTGAACAGATTTGCCCAAGTGTGTACTGATATTTTGAATGGGAAAGTATAGTTTTTTTCTTCCCAAGTCCCAAAGCTTCCTCAAGTTTGTGTCTGTGCCTTAGGTTTGCTCATGTGACAGGTTCAAATAATGTTGAAGCATCTTTTCCTGCCCTTTCAGTATTTTCCAAAATAGGTCCTTTATTTTTCAAAAAATAAAGGCCTTGTTTCTTTAAATTCTCTATTTGACTAAATTCAGAGTCTCTTAATCTTAGTGCCTGCCATCTAATCTGATTTCTCCTTTGATTGTAAATTTTATTGATCAATCACTCTACCAGTGTAAATCAATGAATTCTTATTGAGTTCAATGGAATAAAGCTGCTTTACAACATATTAAATAAATATGTAAATAAAAATTGGAGCACTGCTATTAGCTGTACCATACCCCAAGAATGCTCTTAATGTTATGTATTTTTCCCAGTTCTACTGTTGCATGTTTTAATTTGTTTTTAGGTTTTAGACAGCATAATCTATAGATATCTCTCTCATTTGCCTTATGTTCAGAATATTCAGATTAGGAGTAACATTCTTTTGTTGTGCTGCATTCCTTTGTTTCTCTAGGTGCTTGCTTCCTGTCACAGAATCAGTGGGATTAGTCATCTGGAAAGGTCTAGAATATTTTCTTTGTTTCTAAAGAAAATGTAAATGATTAATTTAGACTGGATAGGAACATTTAGGTTAATAAAAAAATATAAATCAGCCTATGGTGACTACCTCCTTTACTTACTACGTCAAATGATTTTTCTTTGAACACGTATTGATATTTCTGAATTCATTGGAAAGAACTCAGTTGTTTTATACTTCACTGTCATATACAAAATAAAAAAACAAACAAAAACAACAACAGCCACAAATCAACAATGAAAAAAACACCATAACGTGTTCTGAAAGTGTATCTTTACCATCAGGCTTATGAAAAGCAAGATTCAACCTGTACCACTAGTTCCACTGGGTAATCTATATCTATTGAAGGCTTTTTTATTTTTTCTTCTTTTGAAATAGGATAGCAAGGAGAATGATTTCTATTGTTCACTGATATCTAAATCTTCAGACTTGCAGTTGTGTAATTTCCTCTGTTAGTTGAGAGAACGGGACTGGCTGTCCCATTCTGCATTCACCATTAGTCGCTAACCTAAAAGCATGATTATTTGTAATGATATGTAAGGAAGATTCAAAATAATGGAATCTATAAAATTCAGTAGCATAATTCCAATATATGATTCATTTTGAAGCAAAAAAATAAAAGGCATCAAGTGGCAGCCCTGTAAATAGGAACATAAAATTACAGATGGAGAAAGTAAGGGAATGTAGGTCAGGGCTGATTCTACCGATGCAGCCAGAGAGTAACTGATGCATGTAGTAGAGGCTCTGTCATTTCCATGAACAGCTTTATCCTATGAAGCCAGACAAAAAAAAAAAAAAAAAAAAAAAAAAAAAATGTTGAAAGTGCAAATAGCATTAAGTGGTTTGGACGTAGTTTGCATTTCAGTGAGATAAAGAAGGGCAATGTGTGTCTGCAGTCAAGGGTTTGAAACTGCAACAAGTCAAGAAAGTATAACTGTTTGCAATCTATTTCTACCCCTCATTTAAATCAAACACTTTCCAATATATATGATGGAGTAGCTGAATATATATAGCATATATAGCAATATACATGATGAAGTGTAGCTGAATTGGTGTTTGTTCCCAAATAGCTGACCTGGCGCTGTGTAAAATGAGTCTTTTTAGGATGGTGTCATTAGTGTGGTGTAATAACGCTTCTGGGTATTTCAAAAGTCTTTTCCTCAAAGCTGTTGTTGGCTTCTGTTTTTAGCTAGGACAGATGGGAATGACTCATAGGTGTTAATTTGGGTTTAAGGGTGCATTTTTAAACTTCACTATCTAGTTTGTAGGTACTCAGAATCTGTGCAGGAATACAGATCTGCTGCTACTTAAAGGGATGTTTGTATTCACAGCATCTTGTTTCAAAGGACAGTGTTAGTCAGGGAATCGTGTTGAGTGGGGTGGACATGTCATTTTGACTGAAACAGTCCTACTTCTCCCATTCAGCACTTGTCCTGTTGCAGTAGTCCTAAACTAAGTTTCTCTCTCCATGATTATTCAAATACTGTTACTTATGTTGTCTTGTTGCTGATTGACATTTGTTTAACATGCATGTGCTTTTTCATTATGGACAGTAAGACAGTTCTCTCTCTGTATATTTGTGGTTGCTTTGTGCTATTTCAATAACAAAAAATCACCATGACACTTTCTGGGACTGCTCTTGGATCCCCAAGGACTCCCTTTGCCCAGGGAAATATTTTGTAAGCACAGCATTTACCCAATAGGAGCAATGAATTTGAGGTGGATAGTGCCATCAGAAAACCTCACAGAAAATAGCAGTGCTGCAAAGGCTGATGTGCTTCTAAAAATGTCTAGATAAACTCTGTAAATATGTGCACTGTTTGGATAATTTATGTTCAGCTAGAAACATTTATTAATTCTGAATACACTATTCACTGTGAATAATTCCCATCACCACTCTTCTGTTGCAGCAAAGTCACCTACACTTAATAGTATTTTTTTTTTTTTAATTATGTTTAATGTCCACATTCAGGCAGCGGTGAATTTGCCTTTCCACCACCTGAGAGATATTTTCCTTCTGAATTTCAAGTTTTCTATTTTTCTTCTCCCCCTCCCAGTTCTGGTCAATACCCTTTGTTTCTTCCTGAACACATTATTTTAATGCTTTACTAATTGTCAGTCCAAATCATTTGATAAGTAGGCTTAAAATGTTCAAAATCGATCAATGGTATAACTCTGATTAGCACATTAAAGTTCAGTCATTGATCCTAACCTAAGTCTCTTCAATTACAGTGTCTGTCACTTCAGGTTGCCAATCAAGTCTGTGTCTATTACAAGGAGTCTACATTAACTTTGAATGTCCTTTATATAGGCAATTTTTCTGTCCATTTTTTTTCCTCTGTCATGAAGTTGAGTTGTTATGGGAATCCCATGCATACATTCACTAACAAAATATGAAGCCTTTCTTATTTGTAAGTAGAACTTTCTTATATCTAGTACATTTAGGGAGAAAAAAAGTATGACTCTTATTAAATAATATTAATAATCATAGCCTTTGAATACAAACTGTCTCCTCACTATTTCTCCTCACTGTAATCTTTCTCTTTGTCACAAACCAATTCTGAGTTTTTACAACGCTTGAATGTCTAGTGCAGAACAGCACATTTTTACATCTTTATACACATACTTTTTCAATGTACAGTAACAGCTGCTGAGAGAAATTGTCTGTTTAAAGATAAGTTGAAAGTAGTCTTTAAAGTCTTCCTCCCCCTTCGAGTCAGTAATAATGCTTTCAGTGGATGTACGTGCATATGTGCATACTTATGTATGCAAATTAAAACTGCTGATATATTGCTAGACAAAATAAATACGTAGAATGTTTTTGACTCAATATGACAATGATGAAATGTAACCTACCATTAAAAATCAGATTAATTTTTCAGTGACTGGTCATTTCTAACCAATTCATGAATGAAATGTATAAACAGTAATACGGAAAGTACAGAATAGTCATTGGATTTTTCTTCTCACCATTCTTAAATGTTAAGTCCTTAAACAGATTTAATATTCATAGGTTTCTAAGTTCAAATTGCAATATAAGTAATAGCTATAATAAACTACAGAAACAATTCTCATTCCCTGACATAATGTCCAAATTTGAAGTACTAAAGAATTACTTCACAAAAAAGCACTGTTATAGGGAGCAAACATTACTTGCTCCACATCTCTTCCCCCCTCCCTTTACACCAGTTTTGAAAGCAAGAAACATTGCAGTTTCCAGTTAAATACAAAAAAAAAGATGAAAGGCATCAACGTGGCAGTGAAGATGCATCACCAGCAGAAAGTTTACAAAGCATGTATTTCCTAAACTTGTGGAGTTGGGTAAAATTACTCTCCTCCTTGTATATCTTACCTTTTCTCAGACTCATTTCATTTTCACTATTTTCAAATTTAGCCATGCTAAAGAAAACTCACTGCCTGAACTTGACTTGTATTTTTCACACAGTTTGTATTTGTCTTCATGGTGCTTCTGGTTGAAACAATATTAATAACAAAACAATGAGAAATCATAGCAAAAAAAAAAAAAAAAAAAAGATAGCAATCCAGCTGTTCTTTGTGAGCTTCCTATTTTTTGATATTCTCTGAACAACACCCTGCTCTCTGAGAGCTTGCCTAATCTCAAGGAAGATATTTAGAGTCACAAAGTACCTCGCCTTGCCTATGAGAGCAGAGATGTTTATCAATAGAGAGTGAAGCATAGTGCAAATTTTGAGATTGAAATAGGGATCAAACAATAATCCTCTACGCAGTTGTTGAAATATTCTCCTGGTTTTGGTGCCTGAGGGCAGTTTGAAAATAAGATTTGCTGCCAATACGATTGTATAGCCCCATCTCTTTGGTTTTAAAATTCAGTTTGTGTTCTGCTCAACAAAAGATGAAGGTAGCTTTTAAGCTCCAAGGCTTCGTTTATATTTGCATCATCAGGGCAGACTTCCTGAACCACCAGTTCAAAGCAATGACTGAAAATAGCTGTATTTTTAATCTTTATTTTTTTTTTTAATCTTTTTTTTTTTTTTTTAAATATAAATTGTGTCCCCATTCTGCATCTTCTTGACAATGATAGCTCTTCCTCTTTGAATACAAAAGGAACAAAATCAAAACAAAATCAAACATTTACTACCTGTCTCTACTGAATTCATACAAGCAAAAATGCATTATGTCAATTGACTTGTCATTAGTAACATCTTTTGAAATACAAGTGAGATGACTTGTGACTTGTGACCAGGTCCCTTCCAATCTCCACTATTCTGTGATTCTGTGAAATACTAATATTAATAAGTGAGCTTCTTCTGATATGTATATATATAATATAAACCCGAATAAATATATATATATATAGTGTGTGTATATATATATATATATATATTTTTTTTTTTTTTCTTTTTTTTCAGGGGTGGTGGTGGTGTATGGTCGGAGGATGTTTATTTTGTTTTATTGTTTATTTTTAGTTAAAAGTGTCAACTGAAATTCAGTAGGTTAAAAATTGGTTCCTTAATTAACTGCAGACAAGGGCACATCATTTCATTCTGTGGTTTCAAAATTATTTGATACCTTAGTTCCTCTGACATCAATCAGTGGACATGACAATTTATTTATTTTTTGGGGTGCCACATTCCCCGTTCAGAAAATGGAGGTAGTAGTGTTTCCTTCTTCACAGCTTTTCTTTCTCCTGTACATAGTTGAACTTTGTAGGAAGAGGTCTGTCTTAGAGTGTGTTTGTGCAGTCTGAGTATAACTGTGTCCCCTCTTAGTTGGAGTCTCTAGATACTACTGTCATATTCAGAATGATATGAATAGGTGTGAAACCAACCTAATGTTTGAACTCATATTATTCTATTTGTAGAAGCAAAGTACGTAATAAGGTCTGGCAAAAATGTATGCATTTTTTTGCTTGTTTGTTTACTGAATGGGTATTTCAGTGTTATGTATTAAAGATGTCTGTTTAGTCCCAAAATGGCTGTTTTCCATCCATCCTCTATATGAATCTACATCAAATATCCCAACTTTGCAGATTGGAATGCACAAATATAATCATAATCTCTTATCTTTCAACTATGAACCAGATCTCTGTGACAAACATCTGCAAGCATTTTCAAAATGCTTTAAAACAAAGAACATTACTATTTATGTCCTACAATTGCTTGAATCAGACTATAAATCCAGGTAGCCCTCCTGTTAAAATATTTTTTTATTTTAATTTAATTTTATTTTATTTTTCACAGTGTATGGATCTAAATGGGATGTTTTAGAATTATTTTTATTTATTTATTTACTTATTTATTCAGAATTCATCCTTCTGCCCTCCAAAAAGAATTTTCTCCAAAGGTTTCTGCACTGGTAGACACCTAAATCACAGAAGCAGAAGCTATCACTAAGCCATAGATTGCTACAATTGCATAGAATGCATTTTTTATTTTCTACAGTGAAGATATGCAGGTAATAAATTATCTGAGCACTAGGATTATCAAGAGGTAATTTGTCTTACATACTGAAGGATATCTTGAATACTAAACTTTGCACAAAGATCCATAATTAAACTTATTATTCTTTATATTTTTAGAGTTTATCTGGGGCCTTGTGTATCTCAGAAGAAACACAAGCAAATAATTCTCACTGAAAGCAGGTGTCAGAATTAGGGAATTTAACATCTGTCATGTAGACTACAGTATAGAAAGTTTGATATAAAAATATCACAGAGAACCAATGAATGGCAAAACAAAGTTCTTAAGTCCTTTTTAATATATCTAAAATATATATAAAAGTATATATCTATACTTTATTTAAAATAAATTTAAAAAAACGTAGTCTCAGGCACCTATACATAGAGAATAGCACTTCTGTACCATGCTACGTATGTACACCTCATGTTGTCTGCTGTGCAGAGCACATGCACTGAACTCTGCAGTGTGTGGGTTTCTGCTTTCCAGAGAGCTCAAGCATCATTAAACCTACTTGGTGAATGAAAGCCTCTTATTTTCAACC
The DNA here is from genome assembly GCF_964211825.1 of Aythya ferina. Taxonomy (NCBI): domain Eukaryota; kingdom Metazoa; phylum Chordata; class Aves; order Anseriformes; family Anatidae; genus Aythya; species Aythya ferina. Next base: position 87,506,176 of record NC_140297.1, read on the forward strand.
TGCCTGCTACAGAGCAGATTACAAAGGACGCAGAGCTGAGGTTGTTCCTGTCCTTTCTCTGCCATTCTGGCTTGAACCAAGGGAGAGGGCTACCCAATGGGGCTGAGGAGCCACAGCTTATCCACATTGCCCAAACTCCATCACAAACAGCTGGTTCAGGCGCTCCTGGCAGCATAGATAGTTACAGCCACACTGAGTTTAGCCTTGCCTAATTGCCTGCATATTTAGTCAGCTTCTCAGGAGCACTTTGTAGCCTGTGCTGGACTACTATGCTTCCCGTACCCAGGCTGGCTCAGTGAAAGGTGGCTCAGATGTGTACAAAAAAACTGCAGTCTGACCTGTGGCTGCAGACTGGGCACATGCCCTGTGTTAGATCAATCAGACTAAACTGTAGAAATCAGACTAGCACTGTGGACTGCAACATGAAGCAACAGGACAGGCTCAAACCAATAGGTTGCTATTAGACAGATCAATAGTATGCCTTCCTGTGGCTGCTACCTTCTGTAACAGTCCTTCTTAAAAAAAAAAAAATCAGGAATGATGAAAGAAACAGAAAAAGTGAGAATATGCCCTGCATGGACAGAGATTGAAAATCCCAGGACCATTCAGTGAGAGAGAAGGCTGGCTGTCTCTGTGGGTGATAGAATCAGGAACAATGAGCGATATGTAGAAAATAGATCAGACGTTCTCTTTAATCCTCTCTCAGGATGGTGGCTTATGCTATTATCACCTCTGAAATAGTCTCAGGCCTGCATACCTCCTAGGACCATGCCACAGGGGTTGTTATATGAGTGAAGTTACAAATACCATTTGCAATGTGTAGATTTGAACTCTTTTTGTGTATTTTTATTCCTGTCTGAAGACACTGACTGCTTCAATCTCACAGCAGTATACACGGAAACCAAAATTGCCTCGAATGCAGACTTAACATGGGTATCACTGTTCAAAACAACTTTCTTAATAATCTTAGGTTTAGGTTCCTGAACCTTGCTTTAGGTGAACTTATATTGTTTGTTGAATGAATCTTTGAAAATCTAGTTTGTAAATTGATGTTTTAGTTATGTAACTATGCCAGTGCATGAAGCAACTAAAAGAAAGTGATAATTTGCATTTGTATACAACTATGCAACTTATCTTTCTTGCAACAAAGTCCTGAAGTAGTTAAATGGTAGTAGTCAAGGTGGTTGATCACATTCAGGTAAAGCAAACTGCAGTCAGTCATACATGCACCACTTCATTGCAGGATGCTCTAGCTTTAATTTCTTTTGTAAAAATGCCTACCATGTTGCTGATGGCCTTGAAGAGTCACAGAGTCACAGAATCACAGAATTGTAGGGCTTAGAAGGGACCTCCAGAGATCATTGGGTCCAACCCCCATGCCAAAGCAGGTTCCCTAGAGCAGGTTGCCCAGGTAGGCATCCAGATGAGCCTTGAATATCTCCAGAGAAGGAGATTCCACAACCTTCCTGGGCAGCCTGTTCCAGTGCTCTGTCACCCTCACCATGAAGAAGTTCTTTCACATGTTGGTGCGGAACTTCCTGTGCTCCATTTTGTGGCCATTGCCCCTTGTCCTGTTCCCACAGACCACTGAAAAGAAGTTGGCCAAATCTCTCTGTCTCCCACACTTAAGATATTTGTAAACATTGATAAGATCCCTTTCACAGGACTGTTTTCTTATGTTTCTTTAAATTTGATTTTGGGTTTGAAATTGAGGAGACAAAGGAGAATCAAAACCCTAAATAAAAGGGGAGGGAAAATTGTTTCCATGCAAAAGAATAATCTGAACATCACTTTAATCTCCCTTAAAATAGGAATTTCTAGTGTGAAAGCTGGTAGTGCACAGTGCCTGTGTTTTTCTTGTTGGCAGTAACAATCATTTTTAACACCATGGAATTTGAGGTAAGTGGGACAGATTGCTTATCTCTTGCTGTCAGAGACAGCAGAGACATCAGCTTATTCTGATCACAAGCAAATACTATTGTTGGTTTTCAAAAATTGTGAGGTGCAGTTTGGATTTCAGATATCCTCAGTTTGATGAATAAAAAAGATTATCCTTTAAGTCTAAAAAATACTTAGAGAAACAGTAGGAATTTTTCAGAAGAGTTTCACATCATTTTTCTCTATAAGTGAGTTCTATAGGAAAGAACATGAGCTGCAACAACTATCAGCAAGTTTATCTTTAAGTTCATGAGCGCATATAAAAAAATTCTAGTATTATCACTAGAAACTTGAAAACTAACAGCTGACTATGGATCCTGTGTTCTGCCTGTCCCTGCTGCTTTCACTTTGATGGCCTAACATCTCCATCAAGGTAGATATGACTTCAGTGCTTTGAGAAAAAATTCACCAAACATTCGTCTCCTTCTTTGCCACCATTATTTTGTCTTCAGTGACAGTGTGCAACTCTATCTACAACAGAGCAGATGTATACCTTTAGGATTCTCTTCCGTATCTTCTGGTGAAACAGTAGTTTTATATTTCTGCAGATTTCTAAATTTGCATGGCATTTGTTATCTTTTTGATTACATGCCTTGTCCCCAGAGCATGTAATGCTCTGACTGTAGCTGAGTAAAGCTTGCAGAGAGAACTTGAGGAGCTGTTTTGACCCTTCTTTTATTCCTCATGGAGATAAGCATATTGTAAGGGCTGCACAACTGTTCTTCTTGGACAACTTTATAGGTTGCTGATCGGTTTAAGACAGATTCTGAGGGCTGCCACACAGAACACACAGAGGTTATGGGGAAGTACTAGTTCTACAATGCTACCTGTGGTTGAAGGTACCACTGTTTCATCTCAAGCTAATTTCCTACCAAGTCCTTGCACAACTTGACTCTTGTCCGCATGAGTGGCCACACTATCTTGCAGTACCTCACTGCAGGTACCAGTGGCTTAGAAAAGAATAATGAATATTGAATTTACTTGTTAGCAGCAACTAAGGGTGAATGGTTCTTAAATGTGTAATTAGGAATTAAGTAGAAATCTTAAAATGGTCACTGTGTCTTCTGGCTGCTGTAACACAAGTTCTGAAAAAATATTACATAGAAATCTGTGTAATGTCACACAAGGTTTTCCACATGAATGGAAGGCTAAAAAAAGAATTTCCAGGCCAAGGATTTTATTTTTGTTACCTTCAACAAATGATATATCTAATAGTTGAAAGATGTTCTTCTAGATCATATCAGTGCTTTTTATTCACACAAGATCAATAATTGTTGTGGTATTCATTTATAGGATTGACATAGGGTGCAGTTCAATCAAGAGAATTCTCTTTTGCCATACAGAACAATGTTATCTGCTGGGGGGTGTACTGTTTCATTTGACATCAGTGATTACTCAGACCTTAGTAGTGCATAGTTAGATTTCCAGTATGCATAGTTAGATTTCCAGTGCTGTTGTTTTGCAAACCTGTCATAAAAGTGAACTGGAAAGTTCAAATAAAAATTGAATTTATTCTAAATTTATGTTCTAGAAGACACCTCTATTGATCATGCTTCTAGACTTAAAAAAAAAAAAAAACAAAAAAACTTTTATAAGAAAAATTGTTTTCCTAACCTCAACTATAAAAAATTGATAGCATTTTCTGGCTCACTAAAAATATATCAGATTATACTATTTCATGGTAACCCTAGTACCACAGATTGCAAATACTATTTTTCCTGAGATCTGACAATGATGCTTGACAAGAAACCTGTGGTGAATGAGAAAGTGCCAGTAAGATTAGTGAGTAAAGAAAAGGGATTGCAGGGAGAGAAGTGGATATAAGAGGTGAGATATATTTTTGTACTAATCCTCCTTTAAGTGGTATGAGTGAAAACAGCTCTACAATTAACTGCTTTGAAATCAGATTTGTAATTACTGAATAAAAGAAATCTGCTACCCAGCTATATGTTTGAATATAGAAAATACACACTGATTTGTTGTAAGAAATTCAATGCATCAGGACTGCTGTTGTCATGCATTATTCCAGTTCAACATAAAGTATGAGAACAGATGGAGATGGAGACTGCAGCTATGTATTCAAAATCTAGTCTCAGGTATAGCTTTTCTCCCATAGCTGTAAGGAAAGTCATCATGCTTCATCACTGAAGATGCTAATATTTGTGACTTTGGGCAGATGACACTTGTAGAGCACAATAGGCCACAGTTGTTAAGGAAAACATGGGACAAAACAGGTACTTTCTCATTAGACTGATCAGGCTGCCTTAACTCCAGATTTAACATCTTGGAAAATCACTTTCTTTTCCTCAAATTACAATTTTATGTAATTTCTTCTCCTTTGGAAGTCATTTTTTTGGTGGGTAGGAGAGCCAGGGGCCACACAGCTCCTGAGACAAATGGGGCCCAGTGCCAGAGGGCTGAGGCAGCTGAGAAAGCTGGTGGATTCTGAGGTGTGTGGCTGAAGGAAGGCTGAAGAAAGGAGTCCTATCACCCCACACAGGTCCCACACCATTTGCTTTGATGCTCAGTACCACCTTCAGTGACTGATACCATCCTTAAAATTTTGTCTGCTGAAATTTCCTTAAAGGCTGTTGAACATTTGATAACTGTGATTATGGGGTCAAATTTGTCTTGTTGTGAAGCATTACTGCAAGGTAACTCCATATTTCTGAAACCACTACTACACCACAGTAGTCTTGCTGTTTATCAGCCTCTGGATAGTCTACTGTTTGGGGATCTGCTGTCAATACCAAAGGATGTGGGGAAATTCTTGAAGCATCCTGAATGTCATTATTCCTTGGATGACAGTGAATTAAGTTTTGATCTGAATTTGGAGTTGAACTTGCTTTGGGTTAGAAGCTGGTCAAAGCCAATAGTACTGGTTTAAACTTTATTTGTATTTTATGGACAATTATTAGTGCCTATTGACCATGTGGAACCATGTGGCACTATTAATTGATGATGAGATATGTGTGGTCATACTCTTGAATGTTTCTATCTAAACAGGGAAACCCTGGGTAATTGGTCGTATATTTTTAATCTTGAGCTATCTATTAAGTCTTCTATAAATATCTGATTATATTTGATATAATATATTAAAATACATTTGAAGTCAACAATAAAAATAGAACTAAGAATTTTCAGTACAACGGTGATATTCGGTTTTATGTTTACTTTGAATAGAGGATCCAGCAAAAAGTAAATATCTTGGGGTTTTGTTTTTATGAAGTTTTTGAATAGGCTGAGATTAAGACAGCTGACTTCTGATTCCTACCAGTATGAATTCCAGGAGTCTACTAGATGAGGTGTCTCCGGATTCAGATGATGAAACAAATCTATTACTTGAGCCACCAGCATACGTTCCTGAATTCATGTAGAATGGAGTGATAATGCTGATGTCAGAGAGAACAGAATACCATTCCCATTCAATCTGTTAAAACAATGTGTGAACTTTGAAGCTGACTGACTGGATTGATGAAGCTATCTCCAGGAGTGTTTTCATTACCTTGTGTATAAGAATGAGTTTCTTGTTTACAATGCTTGTTTATTAACCAGTATTATTCAGCAGTAGGCTGTAAAGAACAGCATTCAGGAAAAAATAGCATAGTAAATTTGAACTCCTGTGAAGTAGGTTAGTAAGGGAAGGTAAGGGCACCCTACTGTCCTGCTGTTTGGATTGCATGGACAGTTCTATTTTTCTACATTATTTATTTATTTATTTATATGTATGTATATATTTTATGAAAGAAGACAAAAGACGGTAGCTTGTCTCCTCCTCCCCATCCCTTGAAGTTAGCCTTTCCAGATTTACCGGTAGATCTCAATTTAAATATACAAGTTTTGTATTTATGTTGAAGAGTTCTTTAATGAAAGGTCCTGCATGCACGTGCATTATTTATTACTCTGGTATGTATATGTAAACAGGATAGATGAACTGTGATTCATTCATCTGTGAATAAGAAAACATCCTGTTCTTATTTGCGACTAATCTCTCAGAATGATTTTGTTGCTAGATACACTACTCTGTCTCAAAGCAAGGGTGGCTTTCCTCTGCTTCGATTTAATTTTATCATGATTTAGTACTATTTATTCTCAGTGTTTCCCTTTGCATGAAGTTGTCACATGGCATATATAAGCCCTTAGCCTAATATATATTCATCATCCCATGGAAGGCAGCAGCTCTATTCATGGGTACTGGAATCAGGATTATTAGTGCTTTTCATTGTACATTTTGCCATATTACTATGCCTTTCCTGTAGCAGCACAGATCAAAAAAGGTTGTGTTGGTGAGACCACAGTGTTCTTGTTTCAGGGCTGCAGATGGCATCAAAGCAAACGGTAGGTTATCATATTCCTGCGGTTCCTATGTTGGTTAATGATACATACCTGCAGCACCAAAATGTTGTTCCCAACCAAATGGACATCTCACCAACTATCTCTGCATGGCATTTCCTTCACTACCATGGAGTCTCTGAGAGTTTGTTGACAGAAACTGTGTATTGAACTATCGAGATATTTCTGCTTGCTTTCCTAATTCCCTAGCTAGCAGGAGATATCTGACATCTGGCAATATCAAGTCAGCAGTATTTCTACATTTGTATTGCTCCTATTTTCTTTACATGTAAGTGTTGATGCTGAGGACATTCGGTACCTCTCTTTTCTATTTAAAAGACTGCTTCTTTCTATAAAAATTTTCTGAGGTATATTCTTAGGATTCTCTGTGTGGATACATTCAGTGAAATCTGTTTTTCTAATTGATTTGGAGTGGAATTTTATTGCTCTTTTTGAAGATCTGTTTATAGAACTTTGAGGATTATCTGATTATCAGCCTCTTCATCTTTTAATGGTATCTGGGAAGCTATTAGGACACCCTGTAATTCTTTTGCATGACAGCATAGGAGCATACTGAACACCTGCCAAGAAAACTTCCAAGCTAAGTTCTGTGAGTATTGGTAATACATTTTGACAGTAGTACAGCTGTCTATGGGAGAAGTTAACTGCACGGGTCAACATCCTGTGGCAGATGAGATGGAATACTGCAGATTAGACTCAATTATACATGTGTGTCATTAGTTTATGTTGAAATGAGAAAATCCTCCACTCCAGGAAGTAAAATTTCCTGTGAGAACTCACAGAGGGCATTTTTTCCTATATTTTTGTGTTCTCCACTCACCACCTTACAGGTTTGGATAGTCAGTGGCATTTCCTCACTTCCTACCCACCCTTGCAGGATACAAGTAAATGTGAGGAAGGTCACTAGTTAAGGGCAGTAAGGAGGATAGATTTTCTACCTTAGCACCTGGATCCAATATCTGGCATCATTAACAGCCTGAATAAGTCCCATTGCATGTGTAACATCATTATATCCACACCTAGAAGTCATGATGGGCTAGGACATTGATTTATTGCTGAATATTCAACATAGCTAGCAGCTATGACAGAAATACTTAATGGCATTCCATCCACTCTACTCAGCTTAGCCTTGGGATCAGCAAGAGACTTCTGCCTGCTTTCTTAACTTTGTCTTTCCTGATCACATTTTTTTTTTTTTCCCCCAAATGATGGGAGGTGACATGGTGAAGCAAACAACCCAAGACATGTGGCCCCGACATACACTGAATGGTAAAGGAAAGACACCAACTGTAATGAGGATACCTGTGTAGGGGGCTAGCTTTTCCCAGGCTGAGACATGCAAAGGGAAGTCACTTAGAAGCTCTCAGTTCAGAGCTAGATGGAGGTCCTTGTGCTTCTCTTTGAGCTGATATCCCCTTACACCAACTAAGAACAGACACTGATTGTGTTCATTTCAATGCAAAATATTTTTAAACATTGTAAGGCATCATCCACGTACCATCTGCTTTTGAACTCCTTGCATCAGTCAGGCTGGTGACCTGTTTGCTTGTTCCTCCCATTTAAGAGTGGGGTATTCTTTAGACTGAAAAAGCTATTTTAAATGCATAAATTCAATAGATGAAGAATGGATAAAGCACTAGAAATGGAAATTCTTCTAAACAAAATAGAGACATACTTGTGTTTATAATGTTAAGAAGTAATAAAATTGTCTGAAATGAAAGCTTGGTTGGCAAGAGGAAGTTATAAGGCTCATTGCCTACAAATCATTAAAGATCCATCATTGAGGTTGTAAGCTCAGGTCATACAATATTTCAGAAAGACAGAATACAAGAGGGAGACAAAGCCCAGTAATATTCATTAGATGTGTATAATTAAAAGAGTAAAGTGAATGAATCTATTATGGCTTGCATTACAGCAGAAAAAGACTAATGGCCAAAATCAGAGATTAGTCTGAAGGAGTCTAAACTGTTGTAATTTACAGTTTATGTAAAATCTCCCTTGAAGGCCTGATCCATCATTCATTTAGAATCTTTTTATTCTAGCTGTGCACAGAAGTCCTTAATTCTGGACATGGAATGTTATTTGTTGGCTCTGAATTCCCCATAATGATGCTCGTGGCACAGAAGTCAGAACAGAAAATGCTGGAACATTGCTGTATTTCTTGTATCTCCTGCTTTCTGCATCCTGGGCTAGGAAATTGGGTTCACATCACAGGGTAGTCCCAATGGCTGTTTTTGCCACATGGTTCATCCAAAGGATGAAATATTGCTATTTGTCACTCTTGGAGATAAAGAAACAACGAAAGTTTTAAATCAAAGTTTATATTAGTAATTAGTAGAAAGTGAAATGATAAACATCTACCAAGAGAACAGAATTGGGGTAGAGGAGATGCAGCTGCTAGATCACATCTTGTATTCAGGACATTATATAAAGATATTTATTTGTAGCAGTAAACAAAAGCACCTGAAACTTCCCAGTGGATGGAAATAAAGTTGAGTGAAATATGAGGACTCAGCAATCAACATCCTAGTTTACATAAATATCTATCAAACATAAGAACTGATCCTGACTAAAAATAGTATATCAGACCAATTTAGTCACTGGACCAATTTAGAAAAGAATAGAAGTCAGCTATGTGAAAAGTGTAAGCAACAACAGAAAAGGACATAAATAATGAAAAGAATTCAAACATTCAAACAAAATACTGAATGCAAAAAAAAAAAAAAAGAAAAAAAAGAAAAAAAAAAGAACTCAATGACTCAATGCCAGGAGAACTAAAATTAGACCTACAGAAAAATATATACAATACATTTTAAGTTAACAAAACTGAGAATTCAGTTTAGGAAGAAATTAAAAAATCATACATGGTGATTAGGAAAAAGGATGGAGGGACAGACAATTGCATGGATGCTTCTCCAGTGTATTTACTTGAGAGATCAGGAAAAATATGCCATCTGACACTATTTGTGTATGCAGTATTCTGAATGATTTTGTGACCGGTCAGCCAGAAGCATTTAGTAATTTAGCACAAATGAAAGCTATCAAGTCTCTAGGACTTAGAGGAATTTGCTCTGAGATTTTATTAAGGAGGCTATGGAAGAAATATGCAGGACAATGAAAAGCAGAACAGAACTCTCGTCAGGCTACAGTGGGTTAAGTAAACAAGATAACAGTAAAAATAGACCACATATCATGAAGTTAATTTCTTGTCCTTGTACACATCATAGCAAAGTAGATTTCTAACTGAATACTGCAGAAGTGTTTTGTTTGAGTTAGAATGTCCAATGGATTTGGTCAGGATTTGAATCCACCATTTGCGTCCCAATGGAGAATTCTAACCTGGTGGATGAATCTGGAAGGCTGAAGCTGGCTTCTCAGATTCTTCTACAGAGATTAGTCCATTGATATAAATAAGAACATTTTTTTCAGAGGACAGTAAAGGAGGAGACATTGGTTTAGGCAATCCTTTCTCTTCATGCTGGCAGAAATAAAAAATACATTTCCTATACAGCCTGATAAAAGCAAGATACAGACTGATCAGAGCAAGAGTGAAAAGGACAAGAAGGCTTGTCCTTCTAATGAAACTCATGGAACATAAGGAAAAGGAAAAAGAAATGCATTAACTTTGTGATTCTGAAAAAAAAATAAAACGTGTTTAGTTCATGACTAGCTCAAGTTCTCATGCATTGGTGGAAAAAATTGTTTTCTCTTACTCTCTCTCTATACAAAAAGACTCACGAGGGAATGTCCACTTGTGCCCCAGGCTGTTGCTGTTTCTTGGGCTAATGGGAAATTGCAACTGCTCTTCACCACCCTACATTTTGAATTCAAAGTATGCAAAACACTACCTCTTTTTTACATCACCTGTGCAGTTATCTACTCTGACTGATGATACAGAAGGAAAGCAGGTTCTGGTGTTTTTTGTTTGATTATTTGTTTGTTTACAGTAGGTTGGCCCTTATAACTAGTAAACAAGTACATGTTGCCCATACTATTTGAAGTCTCCAGCTAGCCCTTACTTCATACCTGCAGCTTTCAAGATCATGGCAGGTGTGTGCTAACTGTAATTTCAGAACCAAAACTCAGATATATCACTTTCTCTCACCTTTGTGACCACCTAATGTTTTTATTTTTATGTGTGTGTATTCTTGCCAGTTTGAAGCTGGTACCTTGTGGTTCATTGCTATGTACTCTCACTGACATAGAGCACACAGTGCTGCTTACCAAAAGAGTTTGTTCAGCAATGTCCAAATTAAATGTTTCTGAATATACTTCTGTTAATGTATTTTAATTATTACATGTGAAGAGCACAATTAAAAAACACAGCATTATCTTATTCAAGTAGTTGAGACTAGGAAGTTATAAATTTGATTTCTTCATAAATCCATTTTCCCCATTTACTTCCATATAATTTCTTATTAATTCTGATGGGTAAATGTGGCATTGAGACACTATGATGGACTGCATCACCCACCAAATTCTTAACAGACATGTTAGCCTGGGAATTATAGTGGAGCAAGAAAGAAAGTACTTTAAATATCAGACCCCTGGCTGAATTTGCAGATCAAGCAGCTTCATTGAATCATATTTTTAGTTCTGAATGCCACAGATTTTTTTAAGGACTTGAAAGGTAATGCACATAAGAGGTAAAGAACTGTGATTTTTATGCAGGCATTTTTCACAGTAAAAACAGAATTTATATTCCTTTGTAACAAAACTAAGAAGGAATAAATGAAGGAATAAAAGAAGACCTAAGCCTCTAAATTTTGTATCCCAGTTCCTTTTTCATATGATAAAGCCTGCTTTCCTTCCTGTTGTTTGTCTTGTATCCTGTAAGTAAAAGAAAACTGTAGGAAGGCAAGATATTGCATATATTGATACAATATCTTTCTCCAAAGATATTCAAGGCCTGTCTGGATGCCTACCTGGGCAACCTGCTTTAGGGAATGTGCTTTGGCGGGGCAGGGTTGGACCCGATGATCTCTGGAGGTCCCTTCCAACCACAATTCTGTGATTCTGTGATCTTTCATTTGAGGATTGTGACATTTTATTATCGGCTAGCAAGAACTGCAGTAGTACATACTACAGGTAAGATGGGATCTCATCAAATTCATACAGAAGAGGTAATTATTTTCCAGGCACAATATCTGAGATTGTCAGAATTTAACAAAAATTTCCTTGAGCAAGCGGCCAAGTGGAATGTTGAACTGTGCCAAGAAACTAACTTTGTGCACAACTGTAAATGCAATGGTCATGCATTTTCTCATGAGGCAAAGAATTATTGTATAGGTAGTTTTAATTATAAAACTTTGATTTATGAATATTAATATATAAAAAAGTGTTTCAAGTGGATTGAAATAAGCAAATATGTTGTCATTTAACCATATGCTTAATGGTATGCTACTTATAATTGTAATGATTGTTTGCCAAGCATAGTTCCCAATAAAGAAAGAAATGCACAGATGTTTTTCTTATTTAAGTGCATTAAAATGCATACAGAATGTTTAGAAATGCAAATCCTTTAAATCAACTACTTGACAAAATCAGGCTTTGTTCCAAGTTGTTGTAATAGAGCCTTTTGCATATAAATAAAAGATTGTGTTAAAGAGAGAATAAGTCATCTGTAGAACAGCAGTCAGGAGAACTAGAGTCTGCAAAGAGTGAAAACACAGGGCTTGTACAGTACTAAGGAGTTTGCAGGGCTGAAGTAAATTCTTTGCAGTTATAGTACAGTAGCAGCAAGATTATGTTGATGCTTTTGACCTATTATACTGACATAGAAGGAATTTACTCCTTTTAATATCTCAGTGCCAGATGCCAGCTTTGCATTATTTTGATTTATGGAATTATTAACACAGTTTACATTTCAGGGCACTGTCTTAATCCTCCCATTTATAGTGTTATATCAGTTTCTCCTGGACTTCAGGAAAGACAGTAGTTTTCCATGGGAACAGATGTCAAACCACTGCTACCAGTGTTTTGTGATGATCAACACATATAAACATGAGGGCATACGGATAGATAACTCTGTGATGGGATGCCACTTGTGCTAGAAATATTCATTTGGAAAATTCAGAAGGGTTCTGCAATTGGATCAGTTTCAGTAAAGGTAAATCTCAGCTAAGTATCTCCCATGATGAAAGGCAGTTTTGAGGAAACCAGTGAGGAAAATCTCAGGAAAAATCTGTGACAAATAAGTGGGAAAGTTCTTCTTGGCAGCAGAAGCAATAGAGCAAGAAAATAACAAAGAACAAGAAATGGGGTATTTGATAAGAGTAGAGAGAGGTTTGTGATCACCAAATCACCTTGCTTTTCCTGGCTTCTCTGGTTTTGTTGTATGACATCATCTTTCCCTGATTATAGAAGTAATGTTCTATCTTGGAAATGTAATGAGCAAATAAAGAAGGATTGATGGAGTCAAAGTAGAAGGGTGTTTAGCCACTACATGGTGTGCAATACTTCAGTAGTTCTTGTGCCATGGGTCTGTGTTTTGGTGTTTCAGGTGGATGAAGTACTTGACAAGAAATATTTGTAGTTGTGATGATTGTGATGCAATTGATTATTTGTTAGCTCAGCAGCCTATCTGCGAGGTTGGATTTGAGAAGGTTTCTTTTGAATTTCCCTATTTTTCTTTATTTATGGATGAGTAACTGAAAAAACGAAGACAGCTATTCAGGAGACAAATTCTCAAGTGTCTCAGACAGAATAATGAATATTCTTTGCTGCTACTGCAAATGCAAAAAGCAGAACGATACCAGAAATATATGCAGTGGGGAAAGGCTTACATCAAAGAATATTTCGTAATACAAAGCAGATAAAGTAGAGAACTGTTTAACTGCAGCTGCCAATCTTCTACTCAGATCATTTTGATCCTCCTATTCTAGCTGGTAACCACAATAACATTAGGCGTTACCATTTGTTGCTGTTGCAAGCAAATTAACTACTGCTGTTTGCTTGAATATATGGGATCTAGAGCTCAGAAAGAATACTTTGTCTATTTTGGTGCCTTTTATTACAGTTGCTTATATTAGTCAATAAAATTAAAAGAAAAAAATCTCTGTCAGTTTTTTGTATCACTGTTGTCTGTATTTAATGTTAAGAGACAAATGCTGCAGCATAGATCTAAGATGCTACAATTGCGATTAAAAAATTATTGTTAATAATAAATTATGGTAATTTTCTTGTGAGTCAGAAAACCTTCAGGGGGCAGAATTTGCTCCACATCCTCCAAAAAGCTGAGTTGTAGTGTGGAATGACGAACAGTGCAATGAAATACTGATTTGCTAGTTCAGATGTAGGATAGATAGTCCCAGGAAGAGTGAAGACAAACAGTTATTCTGTATTCTAGATAGGTATATTCTATCTAACTATAGTAAATTTATATTGGTACAAATGGAAGTGACACTTATTTCTGACCAATTGTGCTTTATGTCCACTTTGCTCTTGAAGAATAACGTTCAAACAAACAGAAACATCAAAATTTTGATAGATAAAGCCTTTGTTAAACAAACAAAAAAATAATAATTGCATATGCCAGTGACACATGAACATCTTTCCTTCCCACTGTATGGACATATTTCCAGTGGGAGCAGTTTTTTGTTCACAATAACATCTGCATGTATTTGCATTCAGATTTAAACTTCAGCTTGGAAGCAGACTTGATAGGGATTATTTTTTTATTCTTGTAGGTTTGAGATTCATCCACCCAAGAAAGAGAGATAATACCCTGTGAGAATAGTGATCAATGACAGATAATGAGTACCTAATTGTGAATAAAACACTCCTGAAATTGCTATTGGAAAACAGCTCTACTGAGTTGTACCAAAAGATTGTTTCAACTGGTATCCTATTTACAACAGTGATCATGTGCATCTCCTAGAGGAAAAGTATGATTAGGAAGGCAAACTTCTCTTAATACCCCTCTTCTCTGCTGAATTAGATGCTATCTTCAACTATTCAGTAGCTCTTAATAGTGTCACAGGCTGCTTTGGAGCATGGGTAAATTTTTACCACCCTGTTGAATGAGAAATTTCTTCCTTGTGTTGTATTTGGACCTGGCTTCTGGCATCCTCTTGGTTCGTGCCCTTGGAGAGCTGGCCCACCCTAGCTCCATGGTCCCTGCCACTTCTGATGCCAAAAAATTGTTGTCTCACCCTCTGCTGTTACTTGCCTGATCTAAAGAGTCCCAATTTACTACTTCCTCTTCCAGAAGCCCTTTTCTGAATCTGTCCATTTTAGCCTCAGACATGAATAGATAGCTGTACTGGGTTTACATGGCAAGGTTTTGGTAGCAGGGGGCCATAGGGGTGGCTTCTGTGAGAAGGATCTAGAAACTGCCCCATGTTTGGTAAGGGCCCCACTGCTGACCAGAGCCGAGCCAATAAGCGATGTTGTTTTGTGCCTCTGTGAGAGCATATTTAAGAGAGGGAAAAAAACGCTGCACCACACAGCAGCTGGGTGAGTGAGAGGAGTGAGGAAGAGCCTTGTAGGTGCCAAGGTCAGTGAAGAAGGAGGGGGAGAGGTGCTTCAGGTGCCAGAGCAGTAATCCCCTGGGGCCTGTGGTGAGGACCATGGTGAAGCAGGATGTCCCCCTGCAGCCCATGGAGTACCATGGTGGAGCAGGGTTCCACGCTGCAGCCCATGGAGGAGACCACAGTGGAGCAGGTGGACCTGCACTGACAGAGGCTGCTGCCTGTGGAAGACCCCTGCCCGAGCAGATCCCGGGCCGGACCTGTAGCCTGTGGAGAGGAGACCACGCAGGAGCAGGTGATCTGGCAGGAGCTGCTGCCCATAGGGGAGCCAGGTTGGAGCAGTTTTCTCCTGAGGGATGGACCCCGTGGTACGGACCCATATCTGGAGCAGTTCTGGAAGAGCTGCCAGTGGGAAGCCCACGCCGGATCAGTTCATCATGGACTGCATCCCGTGGGTGGGACCCCACAGCACAGGGGATGAGAGTGACCGAGAAAGAGCGGCAGAGAAGAAGCTCTGTAGACTGACCATAACCCCCATTCCCCCGTTCCCCTGCGCCATTCGGGGGGAGGAGGTGGAAGAAGGTGGATGGGGGGGTGGAAGGTGTTTTTGGTTTCTTTCCTTTGTTTCTCACTTCTCTAGCTTGTTAGTAATAAGTAATAAATCTTACTGTCTCCCTATGCCGAGTCTGGTTTGCCCATTACAATAACTACTGCGTGATCTCCTTGTCCTTACCTCAACCTTTGAGCCCTTTTTATCATATTTTCTCCCCATTCCTCTTTGAGGAGGGGGAGTGAGAGAGCAGCTGTGGTGGAGCTCGGCTGCCAACTCGAGCGGAACCACAACAAAACCACAGGCAGGTATGCTTATTGACCTGAAGAAAGAGGCTTTCATCTATCCTGGCTTGTTTACTCGCAAAGGAGCGTGAAAGAGACGTGTGTTCTTGTATCTGAAGAGGAGGTGAAGGAACAGCTAGTGCAAGGAACACAAAAACCCATTGCGCCAGACTAATAGGTGGTTGGCTCTGACCTGGGAGACTGCAACAGAATCATAGAATCATCTAGGTTAGAAGAGACCTCCAAGATCACCGAGTCCAACCTCTGACCTGACACTAACAAGTCCTCCACTAAACCATATCACTGAGCTCTACATCTAAATGTCTTTTAAAGACATCCAGGGATGGTGACTGAACCGCTTCCCGGGGCAGCCTATTCCAATGCCTAACATCCCTTTCAGTAAAGAAGTTCTTCCTAATATCTAACCTAAACTTCCTGTGAAATGTGTTCATCTGATTCGTGTCCATATGGAACAATGCTAGGGCTGCATGGTATGATGAAATGTGACCTTCTGTCTTACATACCCTTGTAGTTATACAAGTCTAAGAAAAACAGAGTGGTTAATGTATATAGTTCTTGTATCTTGCAAAGGTCCAGCAATTCGTGTCAATAGGGGATAAGAGAACAAAGGGGTTTCAGAATAACTGCTAACTGTTATGACTATTGCATGGGACACTATTCAAGTCTCTGATATGTAGCCAAGAGATTAAGGAGAAGGGAAAAGCTGAAAGATGACTAAAAGACAAAGCTTGCCTGTGACGCTGCACAAGTCTCTGACATCCAGCCAAGATGGACGAAGGAGAAGGACAAGGAAAAAGCCTGGGAGGAAGACTACGAGCCTTCAGCACAAGAGACCCCCAGAGAGACCACCAGAGACTGATACGCGTGTGCCAGTGGGAGGGTTCGGATTCCAGGAATTTATTATAATAACCCTGCCTTTTCTAGAAGTAGTAATGAATATGTATTAGCCTAGGAGAATAAAAACCAGCCGTCTGATGTTACTTGTGTGTGTCTTGGTGGAGCAGAGACTCCTGGCACACCCAGCGATGTTTGCTTACCTCTATTCTTTTAATAAACTGTAAACTTTAATTGCAATCCTATTTGGGACTCAGTCATTTATTACACTCCCCTGGCACAACTACAGCCCATTTCCCCTCGTCCTGTCACCAAGCACGTGGGAGAGTAGACCAACCCCTACCTCGCTACAGCCTCCTTTAAGGTACCTGTAGAGTGCGATAAGGTCGCCCCTGAGCCTTCTCTTTTCCATGCTGAACAAACCCAGCTCCCTCAGTCGCTCCTCGTAAGACTTGTTCTCCAGACCCCTCACCAGCTTCATTGCCCTTCTCTGGACTCGCTTGAGCACCTCAATGTCCTTGTAGCGAGGGGCCCAAAACTGAACATGCTACTCGAGGTGTGGCCTCACCAGAGCCGAGTACAGGGAGACAATCACTTCCCTAGACCTGCTGGCCACACTGCTTCTTATGCAAGCCAGGAGGCTGTTGGCCTTCTTGGCCACCTGAGCATGCTGCTGGCTCATATTCAGCACACTATCGACCAATACTTCCAGGTCCTTCTCTGCCAGGCAGCATTCTAACCACTCAACCATCTTCAGACTTCCAGATCTAGAGGAACACTTTGGCTGCAGCCTAAAAGTCATGTGTACAGAAGCTCCTCCAAGCCAGCCAGTCTTCTTCCCAAGACCTGCCAGAAAACAGCTGTCCTGGTTTCAGCTAGGATAGAGTTAATTTTCCTCCTAGGAGCTGGTAGGGTGCTATGTTGTGGATTAGGATGAAAAGAGTGTTGATACCATGCTGATGTTTTAATTGTTGCAGAGCAGTGCTTACACCAAGCCAAGGACTTTTTCAGCTTCTCTCTCTGTCCTGCTAGTGGGCAGGCTAGGGGTACAGCAGGAGCTGGGAGGGAACAGACCCAAGACAGCTGACCCAAACCAGCCAAAGGGTTATTCCATACCCTCCGATGTCATGCTAAACAATAGATAGGGGTGGCTAGCTGGGATGGGGGGGGTGGGGTGTCTGCTCAGGGATAGGCTGGGCATCAGTCAGCAGGTGGTGAGCAATTGCATTGTGCATCACTTATTCCATACACATTAGTAGTAGCAGTACTATTATCGCTATTATTATTTTTTTTTTTCCTGTCTTAATAAACTGTCTCTGTCTCGACCCACAGGCTTCATTTTCCTATTTCTCTCCCCCATCCCAGAGAGGGAGGGGGAGTGAACGGCTGTGTGGTGCTTAGCTGCCAGCTGGGGGAAACCACAACAGCAATGTAGTCACGTAACCAAATTAAAGCCAAAACTTTCAGCCCGGTCCTTGACCTGAGTAGGGAGTGAGGATCCGGATCCTGGCACTTATACGTGATAGTTTATATGCAGCCAAAGTAAATACTGCAGTCAGAGGTCATGGCGCTAGATTTTGAAAAGTCCTGCATAAAGAAGAGATCTCAGAAAAGCAAATTTAAATAACATTAATGTCAAGAAAAGTCATTCTGATTGCTATATTCTTTATCTGTCATGACTAGACAGATGAAAATCTATGACAGCAAATTTGCTTTTAAGGTCATTTTCTTTTTTCATGTCTTTCTTTTTTCATGTCTTTCTTTTTTCATGTCTTTTTTTTTTTTTTTTTTTTTTAATGTTTATTTATCTTATTTTAACAGGCTCTGTACTAATTTTCCTCACAGAATGACTAACAGAAATATGACCCTTACGCACTTTTTGTAGTTAATTCATTAGGTCAGCTTTAACTACTAAGCCCCTTGTCAGGTTATTTCTCTTAGCGATAAGGAGCAATTGACCTTAAAACATTGAAGCGAGGTAGATGAGCCTATTCCACAAGGTCTCTTGGCTCCACCTTTGTTAAGTGAAATCTGCCAGGTGAGGGATCATTTGACCTTTGCTATATAGGAAGCATGAGAAGTTATGGGAGGAATTGTATCTCTAGGGGAGTTTGAGGCTCAGGTTATCTAGGGTGCTTTTCTACTGTCATGGTGAAATGAACTTGGTGTTCCCCAGCAGGCTGCTTTTTCTTCGTGTTTTCTACTGTTTCTGTGAAATAGTTTTAGAGACTCTATGAGCTAGTTACATTGGTGGTGCTTTCTCAGTACAGTAAAACCCTGGTGGTACTACTTCACTGGGAAGTAGTTTGGCAGTGACTCAAGTTCAGAAGCTGGCAGGTAAGTGTTCCTGGGTTCTACAGTTGTTTCACGTTGGGGAGTTTGAGTACTTCCTTCACCCTGTCTGTTTTCAGTGAAGTTACTTCCATGGATTCTAAGCTTCCTTCCCAGCCCTAAATAATAATAATACAACCTCAGAAGCTCAAGTGCATGCAGGTAAGGCTGATTTTGAAGAATATTTTTAAGTATTTGTTTAGATTCAACAAGCTGTATGAAAAATGTGCCTTACTGTGAGTTCTTACCTTGCTTCGTGGTAAGAAACAGACTTAGGTAGATACTGGTGGTGTTATCATTACTTTTGCGAAGTGTCAGTTGTGAGAATGTGCTGTTCGTAAAAGAAATGCTGTTTTCACAATACACAAATCAAAAGCCTTTCAACTATTAGAAGTTACAGATTCAAGGAGATAACTAGAAAGAATGAAATTATTGTATTGTTGATCATCTCTCCCTGACCCCTCCAAAGACCAGCTCCCTGAAGAAGAAGTGTGAAAGGAGTCGTTGTTAATGGCTTCTGAGGTAGGGTCAGGGGAAGATGTGTTTCCACTTGTTCATGCTCCCTTTCTCTTCTCCAGGTGAGTTACGGCAGGTTTCCAAAGCTTCAACTTTCCTTGAGATGTTCAGAGAAGCAGGTTCTTCTCGGTATGTCTCCCGAATGCACTTCAGGTTTTCTCTAAGGTTTAAACAAATCCTTCAGAGTGTAATTCAGAGGTGCGTCGAGAGGCAGGATGGCTACGTGTGGCTGGGTTAGAGTAGGAGAATTCGTCCTGGCATTGTTTTTCTGGTGCCCTTATATTTCAGTGTGACTTTCTTCTACTGAGCTTCTAGTGTGCTTACTCATTTTGGGCTAAACATTTTCTGCTATCTCACTTGTTAGATTTTTATTGTTGATGTTTAAGCACATGTTTTGGTTCTCCTTGTATGACAGTCTGGCATTTTCTATATGACTAATTCTGATCCTTGTTGAGTTAGGGCATTTCTGTGTCCGTCTGTGTGAACGGTGTAGTGTTCTGCAAGTCTTGGCTTTTCCCCATTCTTCAGTTTACTTACAACACTTTGTCTATAAAGACAAGTTGTCTGGTTAATTTATGGTTCAAATGAAATCCGCTCTTCCTCACTGGCCTCCTTTTACTCTAGAAATTCTCTCCATTCCATCATAATAATTTATGGAGAATTAAACTCTGGTCTGAAATGTTTTCAAAACCCATTCTCTGAAAATGTGTAAACAGGAAGCAGGATAAGAGGTTTTGAATTGCAGCAGGAAATAGAAATTCAATGCATCATTTTATTTTTTTCTTATTTTGAGATCTTTTTGATATCTCAAAATTAAAGTAGAGAATTAACCTATCCTTGGTCTGGCTGGAATGTTAACTTTCCCTGCAGCAGCCCATACAGTGCTGTACTCTGCACTTGTACCTGGAACAGCAGTGTTACCACACCAGTGTTGTGTCTACTGCTCAGCAGCGCTGGCACAGCATCAGGCCTCTCTCTAACCCTCCTGGGGGGTGGGCAAAAAGTGAGAAGAGAAACATCACCAGGGCAGCTGACCTAAACCAACCAAAGGGATATTCCATACCATGTGATGTCACACTCAGCAATAAAAGGTGGAAACAGGAAGAAGAGGGGAGGGGTGGGCTCTTGTCAAAATGTCGGTTCTCCTCCCGAACACACGTAGCCGGTGTTGAGGCCCTGCTTCAAGGACATGGTCAAGCATCGCTCATTTGTGGGAAGTAGAGAGTAATTTCTTTCCTCTGCACTTCCACATAGCCTTCATTTATTTTGTTTGTTTTCCTCCCTTCTTTTTATTTTCCCTTTCCCTTTCTATTTCCCTTTAATTTGTTTAGTTCATAATAATCTTTATTTAATTATTATTATTTCCCTTTAATTAAATTATCCTTATCTCAACCCATGAGTTGTTCTTTGCTTTGCTTCTCCCCCTCATCATCTAAAAAGAGGGGGAGTGAGAGAGCGGTTGTGGGATTTAGCTGTCCAGCATGGTAAAACCACCACACTAACTAGTCCAGAAAATATTTGTGACGAATTTTCTATCAGATGAAGACTAACTGTAATTGAAACTTATGTTCTCTCCAGAAATATGTAAGAATATGTATGTGGGAAAAAATTTAATGCCATTTTCATGATGCACATGACAGTCTTGCTTTTATGAAACATACAAACAATATATTAGATGAAAAGCCTACCCTTTAAATAAGTATGCTTTCTGATTATTGAAATAAGAATAAAAGTAATTAAAACAATTGAATAGAAAATCATAGTGTTTGTTTTTTTAAACATATGTTATAACATTTCCTTTCTGAACAATCAGGTTTTTTATATGAGAGAAGCTCATCTTATGTGTTAATTAGCAGAAGGCCACCTTAGAGACCAGTCATCCAGTTTGACAGTGAGCTAGAGTGTAAAGAAAATGTAGTCTAAATATTTTGCTTGCCCTTTTGGTTGTAATAAAATTTTCTTGATTAATGAACTAACATAGCTGTATTGGCTCTTCATAAGTCAGAAATAAATGGATAAATGGTTTTGATTTTGAAAAAACAATGAAGCTGGGAGTAGACTGGGTTTAGACTTTCTTCACATCAACAAGGTTGTTTAGACATGAAAATAATCCAAGTAAACAAGTTAGTGCCAGGAAACTAGTTTTTTGAGGCTATAGCTGATGGAGAGAATATCTCTTCCTGGTTATGGTTTAGATTAGGAGTTTAACATTGTCTGATTTGCTGCTGAAGGTTACTTCTCTTGTCTACAGATGGACTGATATGGTTGCTGAAGTTGGAAGTATAAAGTCAGTAACTGTAAACCCACATTAATTTTTCTGAATGAGTTTAATGAAATTTTTCTCATGTGTTGTCAGTTGTCCTTGTACCTGTACTAATAATGTACCTTGTACTAATGATAATATTTAGAACAGTAAAAATGACTGGATGTGGGAATTGTATTTAGGAAAAGATGCTTTTGTATATGAAATGAGCATTTGGTATGGAAATCAATCACAGAGATAATAAGGAAACAAATAACAAGGCCTTCTCTTTGCTTTTCAAAGGAAAGATGCAATTAAAAATAAATAACTTTTAATTTTATTATTGAATTACAAATGAAATAAATAATCTTTACTTCAAATCATCTTCTATTAGGACAGGTTTCTTATTATCTTGATATAATAAAGCATTCTAATTTCTCTCTAATGGTTACCCTGAGTGTGCTTTATTGAACTTGGCTATTCAGGCATCCACAGGATTGTTGCTGGCTAAATTAATGCTCTCTGCTTTTAAGTAATATAAAATCATGTGAATGTGAGTGAAAATTAATGCGTGTATAAGAACTCTTTTGTCACACAGGAGAAACAAACATGACAACATGATGCTAAAAAAGTAAGGTACACTATACACTACATGTAAATTCTAAACAAATATAGGATCTAAACTGAAAATACATAGTCAAATGTATGGAATTTCTATCCCATTTGATTGTTAATTGAGACTGTAAATTCTTATCCAGCTCTTGTCAAGTTATGCAGGGACCTTACTTGATTTCTTTTTTCCCTGAAAAGTGATATCTGAGTATTTGGAAGTGTACAGCACAACCCAGATTTTCAGTGCTACGAAACAAAGTAAATCATGTATCTGAGAATTTAACATGTTACCTTAAGTGACATAATTTTTTTTCTTTCTAATTCTAATTTATCCTTTGATGTCAGGAGTTGTTTGACAGAATCAAGATGCATCTCACATTTTGTTATAGAGGTAGACAACTTATAAATGGGAATCCTCAAAATTGTTGTGGTTTAAGTAAATTCCTTTCTATGTCTACATGTAGTACATTATATGTATAGTGTTGAAGACCTTGTACATTGCTGTTATGACTACTCATGTGAAAACTTCTAATACTCCTCAATGTAGTACTCTTCATTGAAGAGTATTAGAAGTCACAGTTAAAACTTAATGTAGTTTTGATTAGATATTGTTTCTTTTTCCTTAAGAAAATAGACACTTAAATTCAAAATTTATCACTCATTTCCCTTCTGATTTTTTTCCCTTGGCTTTGATATACAGCAATTATATCCCACAACATGAGATAGTTCATCTATAATAGTCTTTTTAGTATCAAATTCCACTTTCATTGTTTCTTTGTGAATTTTTTGTTAAATTACAACAAGGTAAATTAAGAGGATCTTAAGATAACATCCCTTACAGGGAGCTCCACTCCTTGATGAAACTGTAAAAATAATAATGTGTTTTCTGTTAAAGTATTCTGTTCTATCAACTGTATACAAAATTATTTTGATTACTCCAGGCCCATGAGATCTAAACTAATTTCATTTTTTAGAGCAATGTATATTTGGTTGATATTAATTGTCTTGCAGTTTTGGTGTGGAAACATAATTTTTTCGTTAAAGAAATCTTGGCTTTCAACTATAGTAATTTGACACTGGGAACAAGCTAAAATAAAATTAATCAGGTGCTATTGGTTCATGGCAAAAATAATGTAAAACATTTTTTTGAATTAGATTCATCCACACTTTTAGTGCCAGAACACCTTTTCTGTATATAATAAAGATTGAATGTTCATATAAAAATGAATTTCCTCCTTTGTTAGAATATATTGGGTAAGTGTAGCATCAAGTTCAACTACATGTCTTTTCTTGACTCTCTGCTGCTCAACACACAATTGAATTATGTCACCTGAGTGACATGTACCCTTAGCTTTAATATGCATAAAGCAAAATTTATTACCTTAAACTTTGACTCAGTGTATCAAAAACTGTGCCAGAACTAAAATTGCCACATATCACAATGTTCAGATCCCAACCAGACAGATCTCCATGTCACTTGTCCTAGCCATTCTGTAGCCTTAAACCTCTTAATTTGTCATTGTAATTAGTCTCTGTTAAGAACTGCTATTGATTTGCATACAGCACTCTACTCTCAGGTATAAAGGTGTTTTTAAAAGTATTTGAAACAAAAGGCTGAGCAATAAATCTTTTCTAGGAAGCTCACATTGAAAACAGTGCATGAAGTATTTATCAGTAGAGCCCCTATGTGTTTATTTGTTTTATGATACATGTGAATTTACACAGGTGATAATTCTGAGTGGCTTATGCCCAACATAAATGAATATATGAAATATGAGGAAACAGCATTTTTTGGAAGATATGTCTAGAAAAGATGTAATATTCAGAAATCCACAAAGACTTGTTAGGCAGATTGTCTTCTCTTTCTACCCTGGGCATAAAGATTAACTGCAATCTCCATGAGTGGGAAACTGGTAGAAGACCCTGTCAGTTTGGCTTGGAATTGCTTGAGGTACTGCCTACCAGGCCTGTGAAGTCCACACAAAGCAGCACATCTCAGGTCCCATAAACAGGAGATCCCTATTAATATAGACTCAATTGGTTAAAAGATTTAGCAGATCATAGATCTATTTAGAGCTGAAGTACATTGTTGAGGGTGGAGTGTTGCAGGGATGTGGCTGTATGGCCAGCAGTCTAAGAGTAACACTGATGACCACTTAGTGCCTATTCCCTAGCTGCCAGCTGGTTTAAACCACAATAATTGCAAATAATAATGCAAAAAGCCCCCCCACAACCCTCTTCACCCGTAATTTAGAATAGACTTTTTATTGACATGAGTGAATTTTGTGTTGTAGTCCTCTAAAATCTATATCTCACAGAGCAAAGAAGAGCAAATATATTCTTGGGATTTTGTTGATCATTTTTGAGCAAACTTGATAGACAACCATGAAGATATAGCATTAGTAAAGCTCTTGTCAAAAAAAAAAAAAAAAAGTGTTGCAAGTATCTGAGACTTAAAGGATTATTTTTTTAACATTTATACTACACTGCTCATCTGTAAATTTCAAAAGTGAGTGAGCCATACCTGTGTTCTACAGTAGTTGGCCCAAGGAATCCCTTGCATGGAAATAAGAGGATGGTCTGCATTGGAGACAGGATCTTCACCCATCTCACGATTTCTTTGTGGTCTCTTGAGAAGTTTGGTACAGAACCAGAGACAACCTGCTGTTTCCTCACTTGATCTACTTTTGAATCTGCTGAAGAAAAATATCACCTATCCTTTTTATTGGAAAGGCATATGGATATGACATGGATATGGCTTTGTAATATTAGAGAGTGAAGAGATAGTTGAAATCTGTGTGTATATGCAAAAAAGGTGCTTACACTACTAGACCAGTAAGGATTGATAATAGATATAGTGAAGATGATATTGAACAAAAAAATATTCCATATGCTCTGTTTTCTGATGCTTGCCCCAAGTATATCCCCAGAGAAACTACTCATTGTTCCTTATAATGAACACACAGTTGAAACTTCAGTTTGGGTCTGCTACAAAATGAAAGTAGTAAAATAAGAGAAACCCAGTCTTCTGGGAAATAAAACAAAAAGTTTTGGTAACTGAGCAAGTATTTACAAAAGGAAAATGACATTCTTTGTTTTGCCAAGCTGAGGATCCTCATATGCTGGACATATAATGTTTTCTGAAGGGCAAATGACAGAGGGAAGTCAAAGCTGAACTATTTTTTATATAATAATGCCTATTAGAGTAATAACCAAACTTATTAGGCAGCAAACTTAGGATGAAAATGTAAGTGGAAGGAAGGAGATAGGGCAAAACACAAGACCTGGTGGAATTATTACTTCCTTTAAGTCACTAAGGTATCTGTCATTATTACCACTGATGGCTACTTGGAATGCAAATGGGC
This sequence comes from Aythya ferina, assembly GCF_964211825.1. Taxonomy (NCBI): domain Eukaryota; kingdom Metazoa; phylum Chordata; class Aves; order Anseriformes; family Anatidae; genus Aythya; species Aythya ferina. Next base: position 87,531,693 of record NC_140297.1, read on the forward strand.
TGAAGTGGTAAACATAGGCAGCTTTCCTGAGTAGCAAACAGGTCAACTCTCCCCTGAATTTCTTCTCTTCTAATTATTTTGTGTCCATGGCAATCATGTCAGACTAACTATCGATTTGCAATTCTACCTCCAAGCATTAGTTTTTATCCTGATAGCAGTAACTAATAATAATGTGCAAGAGATCCTAGACATAGAATGCTACTTTGCACACCTGAAAAGTATTTATTTTCTGCATTTGTGTGAAAGGACGGGGAGAAAAAGCACTTTTTTTCCACAATATTTTTTACATTAAACATTTGGCACTTTATTGCTCTAGTAATGTCATTTATTCTCAAAAGCCTAATGAATGTTCATTAAAGGTATATTTCAGTGTACTTCTGTTTTCCAGCACAGTCTTTATCTCAGTAAACAATTCTTCATCTTGTATCTGGGCATAAGAACTCCTGTCACATTTATGAAGGAAGCACCAATGATGGATGATGGAAATGCCACTCAGCCACTCAGCAATTATTTGCATCTTTCATTTCTCATTAAATAAAAAGAAAAGTCTCATGGAAAGATTTGAGTGTAGCTGATACTGCCATGTTGAGGGATTTCTTGAAACAGCAAAAATCCCATGGCTTGCTGTAGCTGAGCAAACCAAGCTACCAGGGCAACTATGAGAAGTTCCCATGATAGTGTTCCCACATCGCCCAATTGAGGAATTCAGGAAAATATTGTTACCAGTAGCTGGCCTCAAGGACAAGGTCTATGTGACTGCTAATCACAAGGGGGTTGTTTTCTTGCAGGTGGGGTTGTTTTCTTGTAGCTGTTTGTCTGAGTGCTTTTGACCAATAATCTTGTGTGAAACACTGTCCACCCCTGTTAAGTTCTCTATAAAAGTTAGGCTATTCGGGCAATAAAATGGAGCATGATCTGACTCTGTTGGTGTCTGTCGTGCTTTCGGCTGTGCTTCCTGCAACACTGCCACGTGATATCTGTCAAAAATAATAAATTGAAAATTTTACCCTATCCTAACTGTTTGGACAGAACAACTAGTAGAAGTTTTTTTGTTGTTGTTGTTTTTTTTTTTTTTTTTTTTTTTTTTATTTTTTTTTTTAAACCCATCATATCTATGATATAAAATCCATTAACTCTGATCTCTTACTTTGAGATCTAAGCTTAGGACACTTTCAGAAGCTACTACTTAGCTTTCACTGAGAATTCACTGATTTTTTTTTTTTTTTTTTTCTACCCCTCTTTAAGTTAATTTGCTTGACTTCGCATTTTAGAGCATACATAGTCATTTTCCACATTTCAGTGCCCAAAGGGCACAGGTTCAATGTTAGTTCTAACTTGTATACCTGAGCATTTTACCATGTGGCTGAGATGGATGTGTTCTCTCCGATAGTTTTGGCCAGTGAATAAGTGGTAAATTCTTAAGTATTTGTGGCTCTACTGTGTTCTGCCAAGTGCTATGCTCTATGAAGCTTATCTGACTCTAAATGCTACTGATTTCTCAGGTTTTGCACAGAATTCATTAATAAGGATAATATTTTCCCTACAGCATGTAATTTCACCCACCAGTGTTAACATTTTGAATTGTTTTCCAAATTGCAGAGAAGTATGTAGTTGATTAATAATTAAATCTTTTCTGGTGGAATATTTGTTCAACGATGAGTTGTTCAGTTCTTGGAAAAATGAGTTGCCTGTAGCTCAAATATTGGTTGAAAGTGTTTAGGAGAAGTGAAGATAAATATCACAGGCACTGTAAACTGCATGGGGAATTGCAGGCAGGAAAAATGAAACTTGCAGATTACATACTTGATTGAGATGCTGGAGGCACTTTTTCAAGTTATTATGCTGTATCATTCTTTCATTTAGTGTAATTTATATTCTATCTCTTGAATCTGTACAGATAGATTTATTAAGATACTGTATCTATTCTGAAATAGGTACACATTTATCTGCAGTAAAATTGCATTTTCCATAAACTAGTCTAGGTACTTAATATAAATGACGTTCTTTCTGTTTTTGATTACACACAGCCTAAGCAATTTTCAATGTTTCTATGGTAATTACAAACTTGATTTTTTTTTTTTTAAATTCATTTTTTAAATATTAAAAAGAAGCCTATTTTTAAAAATTACTCCATACAGAGCTTCCTGCAACAGAAGTGGAGAGGTGCCAGTAAATTCAAATGTGTCTGTAACAGTGTTAAACAGAATAAAGGAGAGATTGTTCAGTAATAAAGATACAGTCCCATGATAACTGTTTGAATAACCTGTGCTAAGCAGGTAATCTGCACAATGTTTTCTTCTTAAGGTATGTAAAAATGCAAGGAGTAAGTCACCTCTGTCTAGTCTAGGCTTAGGATGGGCAGACACGTACAGTATTCAGAATGTAAAAAATGAATGCTCACTGGTGAAAATATCTTCCAGGAAATGTAGAGTGAGTGAGGAGTCATGATCAAGAGTAGAATAAGTAATGATGTTGTCATTTTCTTTGTCATAAGAGAAACTTAATAAAATATATGGAAAGTACTTTAGGGACCCTGATAATTCAGTGAGTAACATATTCATTGCCAGATAAAGTAGAAAACGTACTGTTCATTGTATCATCAAGCCTATTTCTCTAAATACATTGAAAATTCTGGACTGAAAAGGGAAGGCAATACAGCAATTGCTGCTTCCCTTTATTAGCAAGACCAGTCAGAATCACAGTACTTGAGATACTCCTCGTGAAGCTTACAGATTTTCATTAACATATTTGCATGTGCACATCAAAAAGAGAAGGACTCATCCTTTAATTTCACCACTCATATTCTTGCATGTATACATCAAAGCGAGAGAGATCCATCCTTTAGTTTCACAAGTGAAACAATTAAATACATTTTTCTTATAACTAAGAATCCTGAATGTACCAGTTCTTCCTCATTTTGCTATGTAAGAATAGGCTATAGCACTGACAAATTGTTCTGCCTTTAAAATGTTCATAGTTGCCAGTACCTATTATGCTTTGGCTGGAAATGCTACAGAGTCTCTTGACTAGCATCATGTTTGTCTAGTGTCCCTAGTTTTCCTTCAAGATATCAGAGTAATCTTTGCCTACCTTTTGCAGTCTTCAGTGAATTCATAGTGTGAACATAGAGTGCTCAAATTCATGATCTATATCTCTGGGGTACTCTGTAGTTATATTTTCCTTTCAAATCTTAAATATGTTTTAGAATATAAATGCACTCTTATTTATAGTAACTGCTAGGCTGTGATTTAAGCCGATGTAAATTTTATATCAGCAAAAATTCTGACCAGCAAAATAATGGAAGATCAAAAATACTAACTGATCTTTTATGAAGTTAAAGATCCTGAAATGGTAAGCTGATTGCTAAACTAACTTGTAAACAGTGTAAGTTGTCACCTTGGAGGCCTTCTGGATGCAATGCAATCTAAGGTACTAATAGTCCTGAATCATAGATTTGGAATGCACCTAGAGAGGTCAAACAGTCCATGTAACTGGCCTAGAGCAGAATAAAATACACCCGTGTCATTTTACAACTATAATTTATCTACCTATCAAAGTAGTGTTTTATTGCTTTACAGATTTTACTGTAACAGTATGTAAGTGGAAGGAGGGACTATTTTAATGTAAGTTCCTCTTGTCCCACATACCTTGAGAATATAAGAAATGACTCACTGCATTAGAGAAACTCTGTTTAGGAAGAGCAGCACATCACTAGCTGCTATCTGCCCTTGTACTTCCAGACCAGTTAGAGTTTACATGCTGAATTCTGTAGTCCCTTAAAGGGCTCTGTCCTTTTGCTATCTGCTTATGGACCTTATGCCCATGTATTTCTTTCATCCTTTATTGAACATGCAGTTAACGTCTTCCTCTTTAATCTCCCGTTGCAGTAAGCTCTGGAAGGTCACTGCCTGTTGTATAAAGGAGTACTTACTTTTATCTGCCCAAAATGTCTTCTGCCTCAGTCCGTTTGCCTGACTTGCCTTACACTGTTGACTTGTGTTCAGCTTGCAGTCTTCAAATCCCTCTCTAAAGACCTGCTGTCTCAACCAGGTGTGCCCTGTTCTATATATACAGGTGGTTATCCCTATGTAGCGACACTAGTTGCCTGCGGAAACGTGCTCTCTATAAATTCCAGTGTAATTGTGATCCCTCTCAATTTTCTGTTATGTGCAATGCCATGTAAGTGTGTTTTGTGTAGGCTACATTCCATAATTCAGGTTACCCATCAAAGTAGCAGTGCAGACTCATGCAGAAACCCACTTGCTACAGCTGATGGTAAACCATTTGTAACTGGTCTTTGGCTTCTTTTTAAAGTTTTGTTCTCACATCCTAGAAGTTTCACCAACCAAATCATTTTTTAGAAAGCCACTTTGAAATGGTTATAAAAGCTTTAGTTAAGATTTATGGCTTCTGCCGTATCTGCAGCACATGATACTCTGTAATAGAAGTAGATAGATTGGCTTGACGTGAGTACTTTTGTGTTAGTTATCACACATTTTTTTGTGTCTTCCTACTGGACACAAATCGTTTGTTCCTGAATCCTTGCAGCCAACTTGATGCAATCTCAATGACTTCCCTTTTACTTTTTTCTTCTCTTTCTTGCACTTTTTCATCATGTAAAGAGGCCTGTTAGCAATCCTGAGGTTGCTTCTAATAGATGGTTTAATTACCCTATCATGAAACCCAGATGATATTTAAGCATATATATATTAATTCATATCATAGAATCATAGAAAAATTAAGGTTGGAAAAGACCTCAAAGATCATCTGGTCCAACCATCTCCCTACCACCAATGTCACCCACCAAACTATGATCCTATGCACTAGATCCAACCTTTCCTTGAACACCCTCAGGGATGGTGACTCCACCACTTCTCTGGGCAACCCGTTCCAATGCCTGACTGCTCCTTCTGAGAAGAAATGTCTCCTAATTGTTTTGTTTAAGAGTAGTGCTCTTTGTTCAATTATTTGCTTTAATTTTTGAAGAGTAGGGGCATGACATTTCCATTTTTCCACTCACCAGGGTTATCATCCGAATACCAGGACTTTTCAACTGTGATGGAGAGAGGCTTGGCAACTACATCAGCCAGTTCCCTCAGGACCCTGGGATTCATGTCATCAGGTCCCATAGACTTGTACCTGTTTAGATTCGTCAGGTGGTGTTGAATCTGCTCTTCACTTAGTGGGTGGGATTTTGATCCCCTAGCCTCCATCTATGGGTTCACGGAATTAAAAGACTTGGGAACCCTGTCTACCAGTGCAGATAGAGGCTGTGGTACTCAACAACTTTGCCTTTTCCATGTCTGTTGTTACCAATTACTCAGATACAGAAACTCACTCCTAATATAAGAAATTAGCCACCTATAATTACTTACACACTACTATTTTCACACCTTGGTCTATTTGCACAAATGTTAAAGGTGCACGGTGGCCCTTGGACTCCTTCTGTCACCCCAGCGCAGCAGCCCAAAGGAAACTGGGTCCTCTCTTGTGCTCTTCCTCAAGGCTCTGTGTAGAAGGGATGCCACCTCTTGTGCAGGGGCTGGGGGATTGGGAAAAAAAGCACTCACACACCTCCTGAGAAATGGCAACAGACGTCTTTATTGACAGGACATCTTGCAGGTGAGCCTGCGGGATGTCTCTGGTGTTTGGCAGTTCCAAGCTAATGCTGGGGATGAAGCCTGAGCAATGAATGAGTAGGGAGCTGGCTGGGCACTCCTATGATGGTGCAGGTACTCTCGGATGGCAGAGAGCAATGACATGCCACAGTAGTCCCTGGTCTGTTCTGGTGGAGTTGGATCCACTTCCATTGCTTCCTCCGCATCCTCTTGTGGATTCAGCTCCATTGGCTCCATGGTGCTTGGCAGACGGACAAGCCAGTCTTTGCTCAGGACTGCCCAAACAGGATGCCTTCCATCCGGAATGTTTTCAGGCCAGGGTACCAAACCAGCGGGTCATCCAGTTCTACCCCTAAGTCCCATGCTACTGTCGGGTTGATTTTCATGCATGGGTTCAATGCTGCTGTCTGTTTTACGACCACGCCTGGGTCCCACACTATGTTTCGGACTATGGGCATGCCTCTGCTTCCTGCAGCTGTCTGCCTGATGCTCCTGCTTTTGCCCCATGCCACCACTGTGCTAATGGTTAGGCCCAGGCTCTCTGTCACTGGGTTCTTGAGAGGCTGGCCTGTTCCCTGCATCATTGCGATGCCAGTGGTACTGCTTGTACCTGTCTGTGGGCTGGGTGCCAGAGGTCCCTTGGGCACTGGTGTCTCTTGTGCTACTGGTGCTATCCCTCCATCCATGACACCTCTCCTTCTGGTCAGGTGCTTCACTGGACTGCATTGCTCTCCTTGCACACCAAGGAGACCTGCTGCTTGCCTTGCTCTTCTAGTCTTCTTCCTGCTGCACAAGCTGGCAGTCAGAGGGCCTAGATGCTCAGCGAATGGTGGGCTAGTTGCAGGGACCCTGTTTTATAGGGCCCGGGGCAGTGGTGGCCACTGTGACCTCAGTGAGCCTCTGTGGTGGAGTGGCCCATGCATGGTCAAAGGTGGCTGTGTTGGGAGTGGCCTGGAAGATGCTCTCACACGGAAGGAGTAAGGTTGGGGGGGCTGAGGGCCCCTTTTGTGGGGCTGGCTATTCAGGCCATTTGGCTTACCAGAAAGAAAGGCTGCCCCTTGATCACAAGGACTGTTATGCACCTCCCATCCTGTGCCCTGGGTTTATTTTTAACACTGTTTTTTAGGTATTTTAATTCTATTCTTCATGGAAAAGAACAGAAGCAAGGTGCATCTCCAGCCCTAACTCCCATATGTGCTTTGTGCTCTGAAGAATTTCTTCCTCATGTCACATCCAATTTAAATCTCCTCTCCATCATATCCTCTCTAACCCTCTTGTTCACCAATTTTAAGTTGAGAATTTATCCCTATTTCTGGACTTATAAACTGTGCTAAATACAAGTTAACATTTTAACCTTTATTATAAAGACAAAGAAGGACATTAAATATCATGGCCTTCTTGGGCCAACTGACAATGGCTTTTCTTATCCAGTGAGCATGGAATTAATTCTTTTCCAGGCTTTCTTGGTACTACAGTATTTGTACAAAAAAAGTTTTTGCTCTTACCCATGATAGTCAGACAATTCCCACTTTCTACCTCTTAAATCTGATATCTGAAATTTTAAAGAACTTGTTCAACAAAGGTAAAACTTTGCTAGGTCCATTCATTTTTTTTTTCTTCCCAAGCTCATCCACAACTAGTAAGATGCAGGGACTGTTTAGAAGATTATTGTGTTACGCATTTATGTGAGGTAAATGTGTGACTTTTATTCAACCAAATAATTACATATTTAAGCTAATTGCCCCAGAATCACAGATGAGAAAAAGTGTAAATTTCTCCTAATTGCCAGGAAATTAGTCTGCCTCTTTTGATTTGCATCCTGATCTTGGTATATCCACATAAAGAGAAGTTTAGGAACATGCAAGAGTGTAGATTTAGTATTGTTTTCCTTGAAGAAATACAGCATAATTCTTCAGTAGAAGTTGTTCTAAATAAACCATGGTGTCAGCAGATCTGGGCAGCTCAAACTGTAATAGAGTGTTGTCATAGAGACAAGGGGCAGAGAGGAAAGCTATCAAATTTACTGGTGGTAAATAGCAAATTCCCACTCTTTCTCCCTCCTCAGGTGCACAGAGGTCTAGATCAGAAACATCCCTGAGTTCTTAGCTACTGCTTCATTACACAACTGCTGGTTTGGCAATAACTTTCCCATAACTGATGTAAGACTAGCATAGAGCAGTGTTGGAGGCAGTTGTCCTGTGTTTTAAACAGAATAGAAAATTGTTCTCTGAATGTTCTCTGAACATTGGCACTACTCTCTTTAACCAATTTGTTTTCCATATTAAGATGAATAAATATGAACAAACAACTGCATAAAAAAGAGAAAGAAGTGATCTCACAAATGCTAAACAGGGATATCTTTATGATGGAAAGTTCCATCCTATAAAGTGGAAATATATGCAAGAATTGTTTATAGTTACATCACTTTTGTTCCCGTTCTCAAAATAAAATTATGTAGTGCATTTGATGAGACTCTTGAAGTACTTAAGCAAAAAGAAACACGAGGGAAAAGTGGAAAACTTCATGCTGAGAGTTAGTTGTAAGTGTTGTATAAAAGAGTATATTGTTACTAAGATTTCCTTCCAGTCTGGAGTCTACAGAAAGCAAGCAAGCCTCAGACACTATGATGTTCTTTAATCTGTTATCATTTTTCAATTACATGTGATTTCTAGAAAGTGCTTCCAAAACATTAATGGCCATGTTTCAAATAATAAAATCACTGATCCTGTTGTAATGTTCAAATAACATTGTCTATGTCATAATTTTAGTTGTATAAAAGTTCAATGTAGGACCTAACTTGTAGGACCTAACTGTAAATTGATAAAGGTTTGCAGAAAATAAATCATCAGGTCAGCATAATAAACTAGATACATCAAGAAGAAAAATAAAATTAATTGTAGCTCTAAATGGTTATATCTGCAGCAGTTTCATTAACTTGTGGTCCTCTGAAAAGTCCTGTCTGGAGCTGAGTGTAGAAAAGTACACAGATGTACTGCCATCTCAGAATTTTTGTCTTGTTTTGAGTGGAAGTTTGTGTGGAGGGACACATGCTTTCTGGTTAGACCAAGAAATTGTTGATCTAACTAAGAGCATGTGATTGCGTGGTGACTATTTATGCTTCTCATACAATGATCTGTTATTGTTACCAGCATGTGTAAGTGAATATTGTGATATCAGGGCTCTCATTCTTGCAAATAAAAGTGTGAAAAATTATTGAAGTCTCACAGAAAGAACATATAAAGAAAAAGAAGACAAAATATCTTTTAAATCCTGTAAAAGTAATTTGTCATTTCTGTAGGGAAGTCTTGTATGTATTTGCTTTTAAATAAGTTGTGTGAACCATCTGAAAATGAATATCACTGGAAAAAAAAAAAAAAAAAAAGAAAACAAAACACCCACTACCAACCAACTAACCAAACAACAACAACAAAAAAAAAACACATTAGTTTGTTAGTTTGTAAATATATCTCTATTTCTCTGACATGTCTCCCTTCCTCTTGCTGAAGGCTGTAAACCATTGGATTTTTTTTTTCCAGTGCAGTCATCTTAGATTTCCCCTTTAGCTTCACGAAGATTATTCTTCCAACTCTTTCTGATAGTGCTTGGGCCAAGATTTTGGTGCCTCAGGTGTGTTGCCACAGAATTTTGTTCCCTAGTGATTTTTAGCTGGCAGAAGTGTGTGTCAGTGTGATGGTGTGATTTTTAATTTTCTGAAGCCAGAACAAGTAATTCTCCTGGATTCCAGTAGAATCTCATTATTCATGGATATTCAGTTTCTCTTTTTGATGTCCTACCTTCTGACTTCTATAAGTGAAACGGTGGTTGTCATTTTAAGTTGATGGCACCTTTCTTCAGAGAACCATAAAATAACTCAGGTTGGAAGGGACTTCAGAAGGTATCCAGTCCAACTTACATGTACTCGAAGCAGGGTCATCTGCGAGACCAGACCAAGTTGCTCAGCATTTCTCTTTCTCTTCCCTCATTAACACCATTATTTTCATTATTTTCTTAGTACTATTTCATTACTTGGATTTTCCAGGAAATCCTAATGTCATTTTTGGCTTCCAAACTTGAGTATGCAGTATGATGTATCCATAAAGTATGTCACTACAAGAAGGACATTCAGGTGCTGGGGTGTGTCCAGAGAAGGGCAATGAAGCTGGTGAGCCACTTAGAGAACAAGTCTTATGAAGAGCATCTGAAGGAATAAAGGCTATTTAGCCTAGCAAAAGGGAAGCTCAGAGAAGATCTTATTGTGTTCTACAATTACCTTAAAGGAGGTTGTAGCAAGGTGGGGATTGGGCTCTTCTCTGAAGCACCAAGTAACAAGATGAGGGGAAATGGCCTCAAGTTGCGCTAGGGGAGGTTTAGGTTGGATATGAGGAGAAAATTCTTTACTGAAAGGGTTGCACTGCATTGGAATAGGCTGCCCAGGAAAGCGGTTGTGTCACCATCCCTTGGATTTGGAAAATAATAGCATGGTTTAGTGGTGGACTTTAGTATTAGGTTAAAGGTTGGACTAGATAATCTTAGAGGTCTTTTCCAACCTGAATGATTCTATGATTCTAGGATAGTAAGATTTTATCTAGAACATAAATTGCTGAAGGAGTGGAAGTGAAGGAGTGGAAGCTTACTAGTTGTTTGATCAAGTAAAGCACTTGAAGTGTGTGAGTAATCCCTCCACTTGGAATGCTTTGCCTGTGCATGACAGGGAAATTACAACGTACCATAGTAAAATGACTGATCTTTTGAAATGCATGTGACTGTTTAAAAGCACAAAATGAGACATACGAAACAAAATAGGACACATGAATGAGCACAGAAAATCTCCTGGGGTGTCCTATCTTGCAATGGTACACTGGAAATTTTCAACTGTTTTTCACAGAATAATTTGTGCATATTTAATAAATGACAATTCCAATCATTACCAAAATTGGTCATTGTACTCTCCCATAATTTACAGATGAAAGAACTACTGTTCTGAGCAGGAAGGAGAAAAGGGGAAGAAAACTGACTGTTTAACCCAGTTGTTGGGTTACTAGCTGGAGACAAAGGACATATCTTTATACCTGTGGATGTGTATTCTATAATGAACACAGGACTTCAGCCCATGTGTTCAAGAGAAAATCACTGGAGGGGCAGTTTTTCTCTTGCTCAGAGGGTTTTGATTTCATGACAGCTGAGGAAACAAAACATTTTTAAATTTTTCATGATTTCACAGGACAGAGAAAACTACCTTTCACTCAATTCTATACCATGTAGATATGAAAGCTTGAAGAAAAGGTTAGTATTTTGTCTTATTTTGCTGTTGTGGTTTGTTAAGATTTGTTTACCCTTCCTTCTTCATTTGAGACTGATGCCCATATACAGACTGGTTTGAATTCCAGGATAGGTCACAAGCCCTTTGAAATGGGTCTCTGTGGTAGAAGTGCTGAGCAATGTTTGCAGCTTGCAAGTGGCACATGTGTCACTATAAGAACTGCACAGCAAAGTGGCAAAAGACAGCCAATGTGTATATATATGTGTGTGTATATATATATATTTATGTGGTCATCACTGAGGCAAAGCAAAGGAGAGGAATTTATAAAGTAAATATGGTATGGCATGGCCTAATCCTGTTTGAACGCAGGGTTTAATTTTCAGTTGTCTAATCCATGTAACAAATCAGTTATGATGGTAATGGGAAAATAATATATTTCTTTATAGCCCTCTACGAACACAAATTACAGTCACTGAAGTGTTAGCTTCTTTCCCTCTTAAAATATTCTTTTCCTATTTATACAGGCCCTCCCTGGATCACTTGCAATATGATATAAATATTGTTTAGTGGCATCACAGAGAGTAAACCTGTTAGAACTGAAACATGCTCATTCAATCTCTCTGCAAGTGGTGTCTCTTGATAGCTCAATTCAAAATGGAAACTGACACCTCATTTCTTTGTCTCCCCTAATCCAATCCTTTTCTTTTTTCTTCATAGGCTGCTGTTCAGAGGAAATAGCATTTTGTTGTATTTTTGATGTCTTGTGAGGCTGTGTTACAGGTAAAGGGGTAGTTGAAGGTACAGAGACTCAGTTTCACCCTCATAAAAAGGGAAAGTCAATTTTGTTTGTATCAAATTGAGCTCGGTAGAAGCTGCATGAGAATAAAATAGAACTGAAGCTCAGCTGCTTTCAATTTTGGTTGTTTAGCAGTTGAGGTGTTGATAAAGATGGAGACAGCTTATACTAAAGAAGAAACTTTTCTTTGCAGATTTGGAGAAAAAGAAGTAGTTAATGAGGACTCCTCCTCTAGTTGCATTTTCTCCTTTACAAACTGATTTTCTATAGTCCTGCTTGTCCTCATATCCACATTTAGCATCCTAAAATGTCTCCCAAGTTATCATTATGAATTGAAAAATATTCAATATACAAAATTTTAGCCTAGTTTTTGTTGTTGCACATTTTTTTGTTGCACAATTCTGTGCCATGAAGAAAAAAATAATTCTGTTCTCTTTAAACTGAATGAATGAAAAGGGTGAATTTTACTCAATAGAGAACAAGCCCCCACAAATGCCGAGGCTATTACCCAGAGGTTTGGGAAAGAAAAAAAGATAGATTCCACTGGGAATGCAGAAGCCTTCCTCAAACTTAAAAGATGAATGCCAGTTACAGCAGTATAATTAATATGCATAATTATTTTTAATAGACTAATTACTTCTGTTTCCTTTCAACACTGTATGTTTTTCATCTTCAGTATGGCCCTCATATGTTTGTGTGTGTTTTGATCTGCAATATGGAACAAGAGTGATTCTCTCTTCCTAAAGGGAAGTAGGCTAGCTCATCAGCTTTCCAGTGCCCACAGGGCCAGATTGCTACAGACACCATGAATGCTGGACCCTATTTGTAGGGAGAAGCTTCCCTTTTGTTGCTTTTTCTTATTTTATAGATAGTTTCCTTGATCATCTGCCAGTGTGTTTTTTTTTTTTGTTTGTTTGTTTTTTTAAGGGTGTTGCTTCCAAGTATGTGTAGTGTCATATGCTTCCCCACTCCCCCAGCTCATTGAGAGAAGCACATTATTTATTTAGTGAAATCTGAATGGAGCATGGTAGGATGTAAACAACATTGTATTCTGCAATTTTTTTTTTCTCTGTACAGTGGAACCAGTGGTAAGGATATTCACTTTTTCCCTCTTCTATTTTACTGCACTGTTTAGTAATAAAATGTGAGAATCTTTCTTACAGAAATATAGAACTGATGTGAAATACAGGTGGAGCTCAGATGCTGACAAGATCACATTAATATCTACAGATATAAGATAAAACATTGTTTATCTCTGTGTATTTTCTGTTTCCTTAAAGCTTTCTACAGATTGTTTGCTAAATTTTTACTGTAAAACACATAGAATTTGTGTTTGATTATTCATTCTACATTTAACAAGAAAATTAAATGCATTTAATTTGCACAGGTGTTATTTATGCTTCCTCACAGAATCCTGTCAACTTCAAAGGGAAAATATGTTCAGAATAATGATCTATGGAGTTGGAGAAAAATGTAAATACCACTGCTCTGTCATTGATTAGCTCTCAACATTTATCCTCTTTCCTTTTTTTTAACACACCACAAAAGTTTAAATAACACAGGCAATTTGATTAGTAATTGCTAATTTTTCATTAATAACTTAAAAACACGTCAGAAAACAGAAGAACAGAAGTGAACATGTTAGCCAATCCTTAGGAAATCTGAATTCTAGTCTAGACTCTATGAGAATGCAGTTATTGGTAACAAGAAGGTAACACCATTTGCTAGGGCGAAAACCATAAGATTTCCATTAGAGATGTTATTAAGTACTGAAATCACTATCATCAGAGTTATGTTTAGAAACATAATTTTCTGGGAAGAAAGGAAAAAGAAAAAGAAAAACTCTTAAAAATTGGGTGCATAGATTCTCAGGGAATATCTTATTTGTTTTGGCAAAAATATGTTTTCAACCTACAGGCAGTGATTACCAACAAATCTTACTCTTTTGAATTGCCATTCCCTGGCTAATTTCAGGAATAGTACAGAGTACACATGCATAAGAAATGGCAGCATATGTTGATGTCATTAATTACCTTTAATCTACCTCATCCACAAGTCATCTGAAGAAACCTCGATAGAAAACTATTGACTTGAACAATTACTCAGATTACCTAATTTTCATCTACAGTACCATATACTTCTAGCAATTAAGAAACACGTGAATAAGAGTTCCATGGATGTTTTTATAAGGGTATTCTGACCCTTATGTGGAAAGTGAAAGCAAGGTAGATGCCTATTTGCTTGAGATAAAAAGAAATTCTGTTTTTTGAACATGTATACTGTGGCTGTACCTGATGATGCTTTCTAGAAAGAGGGCAACATTGTCTTAAGCATTTCATAAACACCTAATAGGAGGATGATTTTTGCTACAGGATTATAATCTTAAGTAAATATTTTCTTTGGAGAAGACATAAAACATGATTTATAATTCTCCCTTAAATCCCACTGCAGCTAGCTCCTTTGTATTACTAAGGTAATAACAGGACAATGAATAGGTGAAGTATGTAATTACTAGGTTCATTTTAGAGGTGTGGATGCTTAATCAAGGAGGTAAGTGATTTGTCAAATATAATAGAAAAGATGGGGTTTGAACCTGGTAATTCTAAATCCCCCAGTCTAGTGCCTGGATATGTTTAGAATAATAGCAATTCAGAAACTATATTGCTTTGCCTGTTCTGTGACTACAAGAAAAGTCTGATTTGCAGCTTATTATATTTTAAATAGACTATTGTATTCTGACTTTAATTGCCTTAGAGGGGTACCTTAATATTGATAAAAAAACAGACAAACAAACAAAAAAAAGTGAGTTTTTGTTATCCTCTGTGAAATATTGCTACTTCCCATTGAAATTTGATGCTTAATTATGTTTTTACAGAGTTCAGTGAGAAATGATTTCAACCTCACTCCTTGTCAAATCATGAGAAGACTGCAAACAAATAGATAAGCATATGAAGCAACTGAGTGAATTATATTTTCTGCTAAATTGTGTTCCTGTGATGAACTATCTCTATCTAAATTTTCTTTCTTTGTTTGACAGAGTGACCTTCTAAAGAAATGCTGTTATGATAAGAAATTATAATTGTCTGCACTGGTCGTGAGATACAGGCAAGAAAAAGGGAACCTTTTGGTATTTTTGTACTACTTGCTTCTTTAAATAGCTATGTAAACTTTTTAAACAAATAAATCCATCACAGCATGTTTTTCGTTAAGATTGAATCAAAGCATATTCAGAATATGTGTATTCAAAACATATATTCAGAATATTCAGAATATTCAATCTATTCTTTATATTCAGAATAATAAACTTGACAACATAGTGAGAAACACCTCTACTTAAATTCTTACATTTCTCATATCTACAGAGAATTGTGTGATGAATGCTAACCCAGGACATTTTTTAGAAATTTACCAAAACCCACCGATTTGTATTTTCAAAGGTGAAACAATATGAGGAGAAAGCCAGCAAATCAATGGTAAGAATTCTAATTTGATGAAAGGATGCTACATTTGTAGGCAACAGCTAGCATTCTGTCTTTTTTCTGTCTGTTTATATAAAACTGGAATCATTTAGATTCAGAGTAGAGCTGTTGGAACTTTGTTTTATCTAGGTCTTCAGTGACTAGCTATTAACTATTTGCTGCCTTTTTTTTTTTTTTTTTTAGTCATTGGTGACACTTTGCTGCATTTTGCTTGTGTTGCACTGTAAAAGACATCTTTCCATGGTTCTGTCTGCAGTGTTTTATTGCTGCAGCTTATGCAATTTAGGAAGCTTTCCTTCTTTTTTGGTTTTGGTTGTTTAACCTCTTGTTGCATAATTTTCTATTTTTTTTTGCAACACAGGTTGTGTGTTTCCACCTGAGTTCCTCCAAACCTTACTACTTTGTGTAAACAGCAAAGTAAGCTTTACATTCAACAGGTAACTCACCCAGATGGTACTAGGAATATCACAGCTCCAAAAGCACTATTACGGATAAAGTCCAGTTTGTTTATTCTTTTAGTACTTACCAGTATTTTTTCCTGATGCTGTGACTCCAGGATTATTAATACTAAACCTGTACTAGACTAGACCATTCAGTAGTGCTAATTTGCTCTAACTAGACATAGCACATGTTCCATTTTACTTTTATTTTTTGGTTAAATGTAGCATGCTGCCTGTATAATTTTCTTTTTGTTTCAATCATTGGAAGAAAATGGGAGATATCAGATATAGTGTGAAATTACTTGGTGCCAATAGACAATGCTGATTTTGTGTAGAACTAGCTTGTGTGAAGTTTAGCCATCAAAAGTTTTTGAGCTTCTGATGAGAGTTTATCATCAACTGGTGTAATATAATGAAAGAACGCAATAACACCTGGCCTTTTGGAGTGATTTCTGGTATCAGATAAAGGCATTTGGTTCACAAAGGTAACTGACTGATTAAGGCTGAGGTAGTTTTTCAATATTTCATTATTAAAATATTTATTGGTTGTTCAATATCTAAGTTATGTAATTCTGTCTAAATGTAGTAAGATTAATTCTGGCTGATTTTCAGTTTCTTCTCTTAGAAGATAGTAATTGAACCACAGCAATGCAGGTCACAAAAATCTGTTTTATTTACTACATTTATGGTGTTTTAGAGGAGAGAGCATGAAGGCTTTTTCTCTCCCTTTTGCCTTACTAGTTATAGTATCCTGTGGAATGGATAAGTGCTGATGAAGAACTTCATTATCTA
This sequence comes from Aythya ferina, assembly GCF_964211825.1. Lineage (NCBI taxonomy): Eukaryota > Metazoa > Chordata > Aves > Anseriformes > Anatidae > Aythya > Aythya ferina. Next base: position 87,548,078 of record NC_140297.1, read on the forward strand.
CCCACAACTTTTTTTCTCTGCTTAGGAAATTCAAACATAAAATCTCTGAGTATCTGAATTAATACGGAAGCAATATATCACAGAATCACAGAATTTCTAGGTTGGAAGAGACCTCAAGATCATCGAGTCTAACCTCTGACCTAACACTAACAGTCCCCACTAAACCATATACCTAAACCCTTTCGGTAAAGAAGTTCTTCCTAAGATCCAAGTCAAAACTCCCCTGGCGCAACTTAAGCCCATTCCCCCTCGTCCTGTCACCAGGCACGTGGAAGAACAGACCAACCCCCACCTCGCTACAGCCTCCTTTAAGGTACCTGCAGAGAGCAACAAGGTTGCCCCTGAGCCTCCTTTTCTCCAGGCTGAACAAGCCCAGCTCCCTCAGCTACCCCCCACAGGACCTGCCCTCCAGGCCCCTCACCAGCCTCGTCGCCCTTCTCTGAACTTGATCAAGCACCTCGATGTCCTTCTTGTAGCGAGGGGCCCAAAACTGAACACAGTACTCAAGGTGCAGCCCCACCAGAGCTGAGCACAGGGGGACGACCACCTCCCTAGCCCCGGTGGCCACACTGTTTCTCATGCAAGCCAGGATGCTGTTGGCCCTCCTGGCCACCTGAGCACACCGCTGGCTCACACCCAGCCAACTATCAACCATCACTCCCAGGTCCTTCTCTGCCTGGCAGCATTCCAACCACTCATCTCCCAGCCTGTAGGTCTGCCCAGGGCTATTGCGCCCCAGGTGCAGGACCCGGCACTTGGCCTTATTGAACTTCATGCAGTTGACCTCAGCCCATCGGTGCAGCCTATCCAGATCCTCCTGCAGAGCCCCTCTACCCCTGAGCAATATAGCCACAAAATAAAAGAATTTAAGCATTATCTTTACCTTTTAAAAATCTTATGCCCCAGAATATGCAACAGTTCAACATTAAAGAAGGAGATCTAGAATTAATAGGTCAATGATTCATAGCAAATAATATGGTCCTTTAAAATAAGTTCTATTAAAGATAATTTCCAAGTCGTCTGAGGTGATGTTCATTTTTGCAATGACACCGAAAACAAAGGCTGATGGAAGATCACTGTATGTATTCTGGTTTTAATGTCTTCCCTTCTTCAAAATATTTAAAATATGTTAGAAGCTGCGTAGAATGAGTGTTTTAAGTTTTGTTGCTTTTTTTTTCGTTGTTGTTGTTGCTGTTTGTTTTGTTTTGTTTTCATTAGAATGACCTAACTGAAGGTGAAAATAAAGTTAAATAAAGTTGCTGGAGGAACTGTGAAACATTTGAGGTCAGAGAGACTCAGGTGATATCCTACTGGCCCAGCAGGTTATTAAAATGATCATTGTGTGCATTCTTTTCTAATGGAACGTAATACCACAATCATTATTTATTATGAGACATCTCACGATCAGAATAGTTGATTGATCATGCCATCTATACCTGCCAATAAGGATAGAACTTGCCTAAGCTGCCTCAACTTTATTAATTGTTAATACTAATTATGCTTTTAAAGATATTCTTCAGAATGCAGGTGCATTTTATTTAATTTTTAATTCTAATTTTTCAGTTTAATAAAGACTGGTCTAGATTTAGAACATCTCACTATTGAAAATTATTATACATTCTAGAGGTGCCTTTGGGTTTTCAGCTGTAATTACAGCAAAGATTTCTGGTTTCCAGAAATTGTCACAAGCAGAAAGAATAAAGGTCGTATCTACTTATAACTCTCATCATCATTTTCCTATGACAAGGGCATATGTGCTCCACTTTTTTCTCTTGTCTTTTGCTCCAGAAAACAGCCATTTCATTTTCAAAGAGATTTAAAGAAACCAGAATGTTTGCTTCAAATTGACCTGCAAAGTTTATAAATCAGGATCACACAAGCAATAAAGAGAGAGAAATATATACATTAAAAAAAAAAATAAAATGAGATTGATAAAGATAGAGCTAATAACAAAAAGTCCTTTACATATGGGAATCTGCTCAAACCAAAGGGCAGGCATCATTTTGCCAATACTGCAACCATGAAGACAAGGAAGAACATTAAAAGTGTGACTTACTGATATTCATCCAGCAGGTTGGTGGCAGAACAAACTGAATTTCAGTTCTTTCAGATGTCTTCTGTTTGAAGTAGTGTTGATTTTAAGGCAACAAAATTCACTGGATAAATTCTTTTCCTGGAAAACACTGAAGTGCAGGGACTCCTGTTTTGTTTCCTGGTTTTGTTGCTAAACAAAATCCACTGTGTTTTAACATTAGGCTCATTCACTCTGTAGCTTTATTTTTCCCTACTTCATAGGTAGAACACTGCACCTCTACAAAACTTAGGACATGGTTGTTCTTTATTGTTTGCAAGCTGTCAATAAACATATTCTAGTTTGAAGGAGTTCTTCCTAATCCTCTATCTTCCTTTAAGACTCCTTGTCCGCTTTTTTTCTTATGAGCTGGATAACTGCAGTAAATGGTGATGACTTTCACAAACTACATTTGTATCAGCATAGCTGTGCTGTTACAGAGACGGTGCTTTTCTCTACTGGGGGTAAGTGTGCCTTCCTTCTACACTATGTATTTCTTTCTTGGATGGGCCGTGCTGGAGTCTGTCCAACTGGCATATTAGACTTTAATCAGCCTCTGCTGGGGTCACTGGTGCTACTACCACAGGTAAGGGTTCAGTGCTGGAGGACTGGCTGTCTAGTCCTTCCTTAGGGTCTGCTAACACTAATGTGGTAGAGCTGTGCTGCAGTTGGCAGTACTATGCAATAGGACTGAGAATTGTTAATTCTTTTTCTACAGCTGTCCAAAAGCAGTTTTATTTCCTGACCCATCTCTGTCTAGCTGAAGGGGAGTGGCAGGGAAGTCTGAGACCTGCCATTCCCAACCACTCAATGCTGGGGTGCTGCTTCTGAACACAGAGATGTATGGCATCCTTAGTCTCCCTCCCCGTTTAGCCTTCTGCCAATAAAAGGACAGCAGCATTAGTGAGTTCAAAGTGCTCTGCATGGACCTTGGAAGAGCTTTTGTGGAGTGGGCTGACTCTGGCTGCAGGCAGTCTGCCTTTCCTTGGTACCCACTTACACTTCAATGCCCCTTCCATCACCCCCTGACCCCAGAGCTAGTAAATAATCTAGTTTTGAGAGAGCACTGTGTCTGTAATAGTCATCTGATGGGAGGGCAAAGGGTCAAATATTTTAAGTTTTATGCAGTTAGCAACATGAAATGAGCCAAACTTTAAGACTTTTATTTAGCAGGACCTCTGGAAATTAACTTTGGCAGTCTGTCATTCTACTAGAGTAATCAGTGTAATACTGGATGGCAGTAATAATAATGTTAGCTGTATGAATTTAAAATGAAGTAGTCATGATTTTTTTTTTTTTTTCGGGAAGACTTAACGCCTAATAATTCAATTCACCCTCATCAAAAAATGAGATAATTATCTCTAATTCTCTCCTCTGGGGCTACGATTTTGTTATCATATAGAGACTATGTATTCTTAAAGCAAGTCATTGTTAAATACTAATCAGATCACACCTGACAGTTTCTACGACAGTCTAATCAAACACTAGCTCTTAAGTAAGAAATGTGAAATAATTTAGACAATTTATTATAATTACTTGTATGATAATTAATCAAATGCCTTTCCCAAGGTAGTGATTATTTTAGTCAATATTCCTCTCTCATGTACACAGACACACATACACACATATGCACATGAATCCACTCAGTCTTTAATAAAGTTATACTTCTGTGAATATAATCAGACAAAAGAACAATTTTGTTAAGCAGCTTCTTTTAATTATTCTGTATGCTTGTATTATTTCTGTGGAGCGTTTAGTTTCCTATTTCCACAAGATAGGAACTATTAGTGAAATTATGGCTCCTTCTAAGTTACTTATGCTATACTCTATGTCCTGTGGAAAATTAAATGATTAAAATATATGGATTAAATCTAAACAGCTTTTTCATTCATAATATTCTTAATACCTACTGATTCATTTATAGTAATTCTTTGGATCCTAAGTTCACTATAGTATTGATACTCATACTGCAGTGATGAGCTTGTACTATAAAATTTGGAAAAAAAGCAGAGTTGAACTACATGAGTTATTCTACTATTAAATAATAACTCATAGTCGCACTCTGTTTGCTGTTGAAGCATACATCTTCTAAGGAATGACTGATTTTATCACTGATATCACGATACAGATAAAAAATCAATGTATTTCAAGTCCTCTATTGCTTATAAGGGTGAGATAAAGAGTTCTCACATAAAACTTTTGATTTCTGTTGACAGCTTGACTAAAGCAAAGTCTTTAATTTAGATTGATTCCTGATCTTGCATCATAGCTTTCATAGCTGGTTCTCTTGATGCTGTTGCACTTTCATGGTCATGGGATGTTCAAGTTACTATAGTCTTACTTCACACTGGACAGATTTAAATGACACAAGTCCAGTCCTCTTCTTTTGATAAGATTTGGAGACAACATAATTCTATCTGAAAGAAAACTGAGTATGTTTTTGATTTTTTCTCTTGATTTCGTCCCAGCCAATTTGTGAGAAAAGTCCTATCACAGAGCATATTAGGAGATAGTTTGAGGTTGTAAACTAAATCTTGAACTTTACATATAGCCAAATAGATGGACCAAAATCCTCTTAAGTTGTCCTGGTACAGTTTTTTCTTGCTGTTGTAGTTTTATGTTTAAGCATCTTTGTTGTTATAGCCAGTAGACAAAATGTTGCTAGTCATTTCTGGTTTCTCTTTAAACTACGTGCGGTTTGGATGCCTGAAACAAGGTCTAATGATAGATCTTCTTCTGTTGGTGGTCATAGACTGGTCCAAGTAGAGTTTATTAGATTGTTCCTATAAAAATTATTTCAAAGTAGAAAGTAGATTTATAGACTCATGGAATAGTTGAGGTTGGAAAATATCTTTGGAGATCATCTCATCCAATCCTTATTCAGATTGTCAACCCTTACATCAGATTGTCCAGGACTGTATCAAGTCATGTTTTGACTCTTTAAGTAGTTATTTTCTTTCTGTAAGTATTTGATTGTCACAGAAAATGGCAGTTTTTCTTGAAAAACAAACATGCAGAAAATGTTGAAGATTTTGCTGATTTTGCTTATGGTACTATTAATTGTTGAACATACATTGTATGCTTTTTTTGTAGTGGTACTAGTTTAAAGCAAAAGTGGTCATATTTCTTAGCATGTAAAACTTTCACATATCTCACAAAGCTTCCATGAGACATACTAACTAGTACTGCTTTGACACTATGGAAGAGAAAACAAACAAACAAAAAAGAAAAACAAATAAATAATGACCTAATTCAAAACTAAAAGATCTTTCTATATCTGTGTAAGTGGCTTTATACATATTCAAGCGTGCTCCTGAAAACACAACACTGATGGTTAGTTCATTACTGGCTAACAGTAAAACATCAGGAAAAACATCTGTCTTTCTGTGATCACTTTGTCAGGGGATGTACTGTCTATATTCTCCTGTCTATGTGCATGTTGGCATTTTGGCACATTTAAATCACTAATTAATGAAATGCAATTCTAATGTGCACATTAGTATTGGTTCTCACAGAGTATTTAAAAACAAATAGATGATGTCATCTCAGACAAACAAACAGAATGTCATCTCCAAAAGGACGGTGTTTTCCCAGGGGTTTTATCCACAAAAATTCTTTTTCTAACACAGTGTTAGGTAAGTACTTTGAAAAGCAAGCTTGTCAACATGAGGGTTTGCAAAATTGTTTGTGGAGATATACAATTAATAAGGCAGAGTGATTAGCCTCTTAATTGGCTTGAGAATATAAGCAAACACCTTCCAGAATTTCAGTTTAACTAAAATCTGAAATTACATAGCCTTAATATTTTTAGGGAAGAAAAATAATCAAGTTTTTAGTTAGTAAAGATAGCAATATGGAGTGATTCCTTTACACTGGGCTTCTGAGCAAAATAATTTTTGAATATTTAAGTCAAGTTCAATTAAAATAATAAATTAATTGTATGAAACTGTAAAATCACAAAATTAAATTCCATTTATTCAGATATCTGAAAGATGTTAATCTCTATTAAATCTGCAGGACATCTTGGTGCACAGTGAATTAAAGATGAAGTTATGATCTATATACTGCCATTGCCATTCATGTTAAGAATGATACCTGCCATGAACATCAGAGACCTCATAAGACTGCACGTCAGCATGTTTTGAAACATCATTTACTGTTTACATAATTACAAGAGCAAGTCTTGTTCTTGCAAAGTTCTATCTGATAAATCTGAGGCAATTAAAATAGGCAATAGTAACAAACAACTCAGTTCATTCAAGAAATACAATCTTTTTGTAGATCATTGTTGCCTTGCTTGTGCATTAGAGCCAAATGTTATAATTTTCAAAGTGTGTAGCTTCTGGATTATTATTATTTTTTTTTTTTTTGCATACACTATTGTTGCTTATTCACATATACAAAAAAAAAAGACAGAATATGGGTGAAAAATGTTTGATTTACAACCCGCTTTAGGATAGGAATTATTAAAAAAATGAAAGAGCATTTTCTCTGCAGATGCAGTTTAGTACACAGAATTGTACTTTCAAAAATTGCTAATAAAAGTATTCAAAATCTTCAGTTGAAGGTTGAATTTAATAATAGACCATACTTTTAATGGTACTTACTGTATTCATTTCCTAAATGGGAAGATCTTTTTTTGGAGCCACTTGTGGATTATTTTTGGAACCACTTTTTTCTGATTTCATCATCATTTTTTGTAACAGTTATGTAAAATTCTGCCATACACACATATTGGGCAGATTAAGTCATTTGAGAAGGACATAACAGAAGAGAAATATGAAAAAAAAAGGAGACAAAAAGCAAGTCTCTGATGTACAAATACAACTCCTCCTTAGCATCCTTGTTTTCTACCTCCCAAAGCATTGCCTGTCTGTGTTTAATTTTATAGTCCTTGTCTCACCTTTCAAAACAGAACCGCAGTGATCCTGTCCCTCTGCTTTCTTCATAAACTGTAAATGAACCAAACTGAAATTGTTCTCAAATAGAAGTCTGGAGTACTTTGTAATGAGCTCATTTACAAATAGATCTTCTAGACCCCTTGAAGTGCCTGGTGGAGTTATTCCATATTTTATTTTCAGTTTTTAATATCTGGGTTTAATTCACCATATTTTATTTTGGTAATGCTTTGAAGAAGACAGTATAGAGAAACAGTAGAAACAAAGCCCAAGTACAACCTTCTATGGCAAAATTTTGTGTTGAGGTGCAGCAACAACTTTTATTAACATCTCCTGCCTGAAGTTACAGCTTCATAGACGCTTCATAGACTCAACCTTTGGAGAGATTTTACATCTCATTCTGGATTTCAGTTGTGCAGTCTGGGCCTAGTTGATGCCCAAGTCTAAGAAGTGAGTTTTCTTATCTGGATTAATTACTTAAATTATATGTAATGTAAGCAATATAGACAAAGGGAAATATTGGACACATTTACCTAGTTTTATGCATCTAAGCATCTTTGGTTAGCAGAATAGGCTGCCCACAAAGTCATTCAGGAGAGGAACTCTTATTTCTCCATCAGGAGACTTCTATTGCCATCTTCTCTTACTGTATTTGTAATTTAGGTTAATTCAGACATAGAAAATTAAGAATCCTAGTGGTTGAAATTATCTGAGTGTAGAAAGGAAAATAGAGCAGAATTACTCAGTAAAGTTCAGAATGAAAGGAATGTTGATGACTTCCAGAACGTTAATTTCTTCTTACCTGGGTTTTTGGGTTTTCAAATACAAGGATGTTTTAATTATGAACACAAACATTTTACCAAGTAGAGCAAAATAAAAGGTTACTTGTCATTCAGCATATGAGCAATCTTTCCAGGAAAGTCTGTGCATTTTTGCTTGCAAAGGAAAGGCGGTTGTAGAAGAATACAAAGGAAAGAGTCCCAGGTGAAAATAATGACAAATATATTTCTGTATAAATAAATAAAGCAGAGGTGATGAATCTGGGAGAGGTAGTGGGAAGAACACAAAGAAATTGAAGGGAATGGAAAAAATGTTGAATATATCATGCAAAACAACAAGCTACACTGAACCAGTATGGAGATGGAGTCAGTGATGAATTGTGGCTTGTTAAGCCACTAGCCCAGGAAGTTAACTAAATATCCCACTCCACAGCGTGGCAGGGAAATGGCTTAGAAATAGAAAAATAAATTCTGAAGACATTTTGAACTGGATAGGTTAGAAGAGAAGCAGCCAATCATATATTGTTGCATCCTGACCTAGCTTCGCTGAAGAACAAAATTAGTATATGTGCCTTAATGTGCCTTAGTGACTGAAAAAGTGATAGATGAGATCACAAAACAAAACAAAACAAAACAAAACAAAACAACAACAACAAACAAAACAAAACAAAACATAATAATAATAATAATAAAAGGCAATTTAGTCACATCTACAATGCATTTGATATAATTGTGTAGGCTATGAAAACACATTTTTAGTTACATTTCAAGAAGTACAGGATTGTTGCCTTCATTGCTAATCTAGGGAAGCTGCTAGCTCTAGTGAATGCTTTAGTCACATAATGCCTTCAGTAGCATAGTGCTGTGGTGGAGATAGAAAAGGACGTATTGGCTTGGAATCATGCAGGGTTGGTAGAGCTTGGGCCAGGCATAAATTAGGCTCAGCATAGTGTATCAGAACTACAGGTTAACAGGAGTCTAAAAAGCAAGTGTTTAAGCAAGTGTTAAGTGCAAAGTAGACAAGATGTATGCATGTGTGATATATGTTCATCTGATTCGTGTCAGTATGGAACAGTGCTAGGGCCACATGGTATGATGAATGTGACCTTCTGTCTTACATACACTTGTATAACCACAAGTCTAAGAAAAACAGAAAGGTTAATGTATATAGTTCTTGTACCTTGCAAAGGAATATTTTAACAATTCATGTCAATAGAGAGCAGTTCTGTCTGTCTCTGGGTCCTGCACTGGCAATTTAATTCTTCCACAGATGTGGTTTCTTCCCTTTCCTCCCAGTGTCCCAGTCTCCCCCTCATTATAGTCAATTTATCAAATCTTCAGAAATATTCCTCAAATCCATGAGCCTATTTGCTTTTGTTATTCTGAACTCTTATTCCTAACAGTTACGGCCTTTTTGCCTTCTTTGTGGTTGATTTAGCACTGCTATAGATGTGACTGGAGTGTCCCTGTGAATGGCTTGTGAGGAACAACATGTGAAGTGTCAATAGAGAGCTATTTGTATTTGTATGTTCTTTCTTTGAAGTCTCTGATGTCTGGGGGTTTCAGAACAACTGCTAACAACTAGTAACTGTTATGGCTTCTGAATGGGACACTATGCAAGCCCCTGATATCTGGCCAGGTGGCCAGGAGATTAAGGAGAAGAAAGAAAGAAGCTGAAGGATGGCTAGAAGACAAAACTTGCAGGGGACACTGTGTAAGCTTTTGACATGCTGCCAAGGAGTACAAAGGGGAAGGACAAGAAAAAAAAACTGAGAGGAAGACTACGAGCCTTCAGCATGAAAGACCCCCAGAGACCCCCAAGGGGACCACCGGAGACTGATGTGCATGCTCCAGTAGGAGGGTTTGGATCCCGGAAGCTAATTATAATAACCCGTTTTTTTTAGAAGTAGTAATGAATACGTATTAGCCTAGGAGCATAAAAATCAGCTACTTGATGTAACTGGTGTGCGTCTAGGTGGAGTGGAGACTCCCGATGCACCCAGTGCTATTTGCTTACCTCTATTCTTTTAATAAATTATAAACTTTGATTATAATCCTATTTTGGGACTGAGCAATTTATAACATATGTATTGGTATCCTCCATTACCAAAGTCTCCAACTGTTAGGTGGTTTGGTATACTACAGATTTGTTTGCTTTATTAGCAAGGAAACACCGGTCTTCCTCTTCATTGTTGCAGTCAGTTAAGAAAAAAATATTGTAGCTTAATTTTTCTTCTGTTGTTTATTTGTAGGAATTCAGAAATAGCCAGACAGTCATGAGGAGAAAACAAAATGAAAACTACTAAATATACATTATTTTAGCTTCTGATGGCAGATAAACTTATGAATATGCTATTTATTTATCCAATGTTATTAGCTCTTTGTAGTTACAAAAAAAAAAAAAAAAAAAAAAAAAAAAGAATGAGAGAAATTCAGAATTTAAAGCTCCTTATGTGGGGTAAGTGAACATAGGTCCACAAAGCAATCCCCCCAACTCAATATCCATGAGTGGTCTTAACAGTTCATACAAACTAAAGAATTACCCAGACTTGCTTTGTGTAGAAACATGTACAATTAACCACTTTATGGGCTAGAAGGCTTTAAGGGCTAACATGACCTTTCTCACCTCTATTTATCCCTTTATTATTAGTTGAGGACCTCACAATTAAAATAGAGGAGAACGTTAAAGCTTTTAACATCGCCAATGAATTCTTCGCATTCACGTGTTTTAGGTAACAACTCATCTGCTCATCCAGACAGTGGGTAGCTACAAAGCAATGGCCAAAGGGCATTAAACTGGCAAGTTTAAGACTGGTAGTGAAACGCTGGCAGCCTTAATTCCTCATCTCCAGTAATGAGTTCAAGCCACACCCTTAGCTGGCGTGATTTGACATATCTCAACTGCATAATTCAGTTTAAACTTTATCATGCATTAGTTGCAGCTAACGTTTTCAATAAGTTTAAGTTTTACTAGTAAACCGTATGAGGTTTCCATAGCACCTGATAAACCAGTCCTTGGAAAGAACTAGTTCAAGTGAAGCCAAAGCCCTGTGATGCCTTTTATAACCTGGGGAAATTCTATTCTGCTGCAAATCCTTGGAAAAGGTCCTCTTCCTAATTATGGACAAAGCACAAGGTTAAAGAACAAGCTTATTATTCCAAACTTGGGATTTCAAAGTCTGTATGCAAATAAACTTTTTTTTTCTTTCTTTCTTTTTTTTTTTTTTCTTTATTAAAATTACAAAATGTAATTCAGAAAAAGTCCTTTGAGCTATCTGAGCCAGGGATCTAATTTTGAATTAGATGCAGACCACATATTAAACATATAGCTAAAATGAGCCTGTTTTCAATACATACCAACTTATCTGCTTTTTACTAAAACTGAAGCCACGACATTGTCAGAATAGTCAGGAAAATTTCATTGTAAGATCCTAAAGTCTTTTAAGTTCCATTATTACTAGAACTATTTTGGAGTAATGTAGTTCCCACAGAATTGTTTTGCAAATAATTGTTCTCATTTTGGTAACTTCATACTAACGTTTCAGTAGCAGTATGATAAAAAAGAAAATTTGTACTATCAATTAATCATACACAAGCCAGCTATCACAAACTAAATATTAAATGCAAATCTCTAACTTCAGACATCTTTTTAAGCAGCAAATACAATTGACATTGACATCTGTTCTTCTGTGTATACTTTAGGTTTCATTCATTTTAATTATGTTTATGATGCTTTATGAGCAGTTTAAATAAATGCTGAGCAACGAATATGACAAATTAATAATGTTGCTGTCATAATTCAAAGACAGCTGGTAATGCACATACATTTGTTCTTTTAATTTTCATGCTGTATTGTCAAACTGTAGGTTATACTATGTGTCCATTTGGGAATTATTAATTAGTCCAAATTCCATCAATAATATAAAGTTAAAAGTTTCTAATTGTATGAACACTTTGGAATGATTATACTAAAAATGCACTGGATCACAGAGAGTTAAAAGAGAGACTGTGATTGTTGGATTAGAACAAAATACTGAGCAACAGAATACCTAATCATGGCTCTTGACCTGTAATCACTGAATCACCTTTCCTAAGGGTTATGTTTGTTTTTTTTTTATTTTTGTATCTGTCTAATGAAAAAAAAGAAAAAAGTTTAGGAAGTTATCATGATGCTTTCATACTTGCCATTTTAATAAGTATTTCCAGCACTCTAATCCATGGAGAAGAATAAATTGACAGGTTACACATGAAAATATTAAAAATAATATATAATGTCAAGGTAGATCTCATACTACCCATTGATGAAAACATAAGCTAGCAAAAACAATGTTGTCATCTTCTTGATTCTAGGAAAATGCTTAGTTTAAATTTGTAAATGTAGTCTTCACAAGGCAAATATATACATTTAACATGATCCTTTTTTAACTGTAACTCCTTTGGCTGGGTTTCTGTTTAGTTGTTTAATTTATGTTTATATTTTAATAATTTAGGCTCTTGTGAGTGACACTAAATAAGCTTTCTGTATTTTAGTTGACTTGAAGTTTTTATAAGCCTTATATGGTATTGCCCAACCTATTGTATTTTAAATAATTAAGTTATTAGCTTTTATAGTAATAGCTAAGTAGAGTATGAACATGCTGTCTGTAGCCCTTAAAGAAAAATTATGTCACTGTAGTGTAAATGTGACATAAGAAGGGGTCGTTTTGTGCTTTCAGATTTTTTTCAACCCATCAGTTGAATCACTAGACTGGTTTTAATTCTAACATATCTGCACTCTGTGCAACCTACATCTAGGAAAAAAAAAAAAACACAAACCAAAACAACAAAAAATATCATAATCAATATATAAGTGACTAATAAGATATATGAAAGTACAAAAGAATATTTAGGGAGAAGTGATAACAAAAGGGAAGCAGATGCAATACATATTTTTGTAGCTGTCATTTTTTGCACAATTTTTGCTTGCTTTTTAAGAGGACTGATTCTGTACGCACAATTTTAAATAGTGAACTGAAATGAAAATCTAGGGATTAAATGTTACAAAGTCAGGGTGCTTCTCTCATTTGGATTGAAAGAAATACATATTTGGATTTCTGGAAAACCTGGAAAAACATTATTAAAAAAAATAAATCATCTTTTGTTGGAAGGAACTTACAAAGATCAAGTCCAGTATGTGCATTCTTAGAGTCAGGGAATAACTAAGGTTGGAAAAGACCTCCAAGATCATCTGGTATAATCATCCCCCTACTACCAATGTCATCCACTAAACCATTTCCCTAAGCACCACGTCCAACCTTTTCTTAAATAATCCCAGAGACAGTGAGTCTAACACCTCCCTGGGCAACCTGTTCCAATGAATAACTACTATTTCTGAGAATAAATATCTCCTAATTTCCAGCATGAATGTTTGGAAAAGTGGTGGTGAGAATTTTGTTTTGGTGTAAAGTATTTCTAATAAAACCAAAATTTGTTATAAATAATCTGACTTTTAGTGAAATATTAACTCAGTTCAACTCAGATATATGACTAGATGGAGCTGCATATTAGTGACAGATGGGATTTCTCAAGCATTTTAGGAACTAACAAGTTGAAAGTTACTGTGATATGTGTGGGACCATTGTTATAGTGTTATCTGAAACACAGTCAATAAAAAGGTAATATTCTGGTATATTTATATTAAGCAGAAGAATGTCAGGTAAAAGGTGTTTTCCTGAACTTTATAGCTGTCTACATTGGCTGTTCCGTAGCTGTATAAAATCATGGCTATTGTGTTCTCTCATAGAAAACTGATTTCCAAATAAAACTTGTACTCTAAGCAATTTTCCCATCTTTCTAAATAAGCCAAAGAAGGCTTTTACCTGCTATAGTTTACATCTGCAACCTTTGGTATGCCCATGCATATCAGTGAGAGAATGTGTGCGAGTAACTGGGTAAGTAGTAGTTGCATTTTCTAATAGAGCTGCTTCAGGTTTTCACTACAGATAATGCAAGAGCTCAAATTCATAACCCCTTTTGCATTAAAAAGAAATTGCTGTCTCAGATAAGGGTGCCAGACAATGGTTTTCTCTAGAGAGAAGGCTTGAAGTACTTTGTGAAACCTCAGGTTCTTCTGTACTTTTCTTGGAACCCAAACCATCTTTCTTTCTAAAATTTATTTATTTAAAAACAAACAAACAAACAAAACCAGGAAAATATTGAACTATGTAATATTATGCATAACATTGAATATGCATAATCAAGAGATAGGCATTAGTCCATAGGCATCAGGATCACTACAGTGGATTCCCTTGTTACTCTCAGCTTCTGATCCTATTAAAGTCCAAGAACAGTTCCCTAGCCATTCTCACATTGACCTTGATGGAGATGCTAAATTGTTTGACTAGCTGGACACATGTATTTTTTTCTTAGCCCGTATTTACATCTGCAAAGACTACAAGAAAACTGTATTTGCATATTTTGAGCATACGTTGTATTGAGAGAGTGAGAGCTGTATGAAGGCCTTGACCATTTTTTATTCAAATATTACAGAGGTTCCTCGTTGCTTCCCCTTTTCCCTAGGAAGCATATACAATCTAAAAGGAGAGGAAGTGCCTAAAATAACCAATCTCCATTTCGCTATGTAGATCTGTTTTGTGCTAAAACTGTTATGCACAGTCTATTTTTCATATTTCACCTCCTTCTGTGTAAAACCAGATTTTTCTCTGAAAGTGTATGTCTTTTACTCTTTTAACTCTGATTTCAATCTATTTGTTTGTTTTCTCTTTGTTGTTGTTGGTACCCACTGGATTTCAATATAAGATTGCTTTTTATCCACAGAGTCAGTCTCTGCAGATTAATCCAAACACAAGGACATTTTGTGAAGCTTCTGAACAATTGAAATCTCAGTTTCTAAGGTGGGGTTTGGATGAATGTGCATCTTCACTGCTGTTGTTGCTGCAACTGTTACAGTTGCGTATAAAGATTTTTCCCATTAGGGTTTCAGTGTGGAAAGGGCGCAAACTTCACTTTGAATTAACAGTGAGAAGTGTATCTATTGAGAAATGCAGAACGATATGCATTTGCAGGACATTAATAACATGCACCAAGCTTTGAATTTGAATGGAAGCTCCTCTTTCTGTAAACAGAGAAACAAAACCACTTATCTAAATGCCAGATATATAGAAAACACTATATATATTTTCCTCAAAGAAAAAAAAAAAAAAAAAGGAGATTGAAAAGCATATACAAATGAGAAGGGTGTTTCAGTAAATATTCTTGCTCACATTTCCAGTTGTGGGTTTTGTTTTATGGGGAGTTTTACTATTTCATTTTTTTCCATACTTTTAAATATTTCTTTTAGATAACACTGTTTTAAGTCGTGTGTATCCCATCCTGTCCCATCTGCCCCCCACACCCCAATAAAATAAAATAAAATAAAATAAAATAAAATAAAATAAAATAAAATAAAATAAAATGTATATATAGGGAATTAACCATGTTCTGATAAAAAATTTTCATACAGCTCTGCTGACTGTAATTATAATCACAATCCCATTTGGCAAACTCAGTCATTCTAGTTACTAGTACTAAGCAGAGAAGGGCTGGCCCACAAATGATAGAAGGGAGTTATGCAAGAATCAGGTTAAAGTTTTTTGAACAAATATTTAAAGTTATATAATAAAAATAAATCTGATTTTACCTGGAATCCTGCTTAATCCTGTGTTTTAAATGCTATTCCTTTAATTATTTCACACTTTCTGCATCTGAGTATTTTCTACTTTTTTTTTTTTTTTTTTGTATAAATTTTAATTTCTTTTAGCTTTTTGTTTGAAAAAGAATGGTTTTTTAAATTACTGTTTTATATAACTAAGTCTCCTATGAGATCTCATCATCTACTGTTGCATTTCTTATGCTTATATAAATGTACTGATAGAAGCCTTATTTGACTTTTTGGACTTTTTTACCATCACAGTTAGTAAACGTATTTAAAAATAAAATGTTTTAAAAGTACAAAGTCCGGTGAAGTCAGTGGGATATCTTCTCTTGGATTTTAAATCAAGGTCTGCATATAGTCTGTCTATAAATCTGTAATGACTACTTATAAATTTATATTCATATGAATTCCCTGTGCTTCAGGACACACAAATTATGCATTTTCCCAAGGTCACACCCACATTCTTCAACTGAATGAAAAATTGAATTTAAGCTTGAATTTAAATTAATTTTGATTTTTTTCAGAAATAAATGAAATCTGTTTCAGAGACTTCAGAGCTATGGTGCATATGAAGATTCCTGTATGATCTGTAGCCAGAGGTTGCAAATTACCTGGCATTGGCTCTACATTTGCTCAACAAAACCTACCTGAGCACACATTCTTGTCCAGCAGCATCCTTCAAAACCTCTGAGAAAACATATCAATCTTTCACTAGAAGGTGAAACTGCCTCCATGTACCTTGTGCTTTCTATGGAAGCCACAGAGCAAGCCTGTGCTTAAAGGACAGAACCTGTAATGCTCTGGTATGGGCTAACTTGCCCATACTTGCCTAGCTTTGTTACGTCTCTGTGAGACTTACATTTTGTGTCAAGATACTTGCTGATATGATATACGCCAGAGCTACTATAGTAAGAGAAAAGATTTTGTACTTATGTGCTTGATGTGTCTTTTCAAGCTACAGTGTGAAGGATGGGGCAGCTTCTTCCTTTCTTGATGTGCTTTTATTTTTTAATAAAAATGCCTAGATATAGTCAAATTTTGATGTGTTGATACTAATCTTAGTTATTAGTCATGATGTGTCTAGCCTTGCTCCTATAGAGGCAGAGGGGCAGGCTATTTTTCATGCTGAAATCTAGCAGACTGGGTATGTACCTGCTAAGTCCAGGTTGTTGGCATAGAGTAGCTTCTTTTTGGCACTGCTGGTATGAGTATTTATCTAGTTATGATTTTTGGAATGTTTATCTCTAAGCAAGCCATGAACCATGGCTTTCCAGATGAACCATGCTTTTCACAGCTCTCATGATGGATCTTTAATGTTTTTATGTCTCTTCAGCACTGGGCTTAAGTTCATCTGAAAGGTGTCCTGGTAATCTGTTCTCAATTCCAAGTTTCCTAATAAAGCCTCAGCTGGTCTGAGTTTTTCATGATTTCAGATTTTGTAACCTGAAGTTTGTACTGTGTGTTTTGAGGTTTTGAGTCATTTAAATCCATGGCTTCAGGTGATTTTACTCCTGAGACTTTCATAAATTCCATTAGGGCACTAGAGGAACAACTGCAGGAGAAAGAGGACTGCAAAATACCTCAGTCTGGAAAAGATATTTTCAATAGTTTTTTTTTTTTTTTTTTTTTTTTTTTTTTTTTTAACTATACTGTCCAGATAAATCTAAATTATAGAGGACACTAATTTAATTTTAAAGAAAACTTGAGCAATTCATTTGTGACTGCAAGTTTTTTGGGGAAAGTTTTCTTAGTATTTGTTTACATAATAAGTTCATCTGAGTAATTCCAATGGTAAATTATTAAATATTGGAAAAGACATTTTTTTCAGAGCTAAAAATACCACACTACAACTTAGCTGGAAACTCCTCATCATGAGGAGTC
This sequence comes from Aythya ferina, assembly GCF_964211825.1. NCBI lineage: Eukaryota > Metazoa > Chordata > Aves > Anseriformes > Anatidae > Aythya > Aythya ferina. The sequence continues at coordinate 87,565,400 of NC_140297.1, forward strand.
TCGGTAAAATATATTGAAAATATTTTTCTACTTGATTAGTTACTTTATATTTAATTCCTCTACAAGAATTTCAGACAGAACTAAGCTTCAATATATTGTCATCAGCTACTTTAATTCTTACTCAAAGCATTCATGCATATGTGCAATGAGGAAACTAATGTTCTTTAACATGCTTAGTGGTATTTTATTTTTATTTTTTTATTTTTTAAAGTGCTTCTATATGCAGGCATTTCAAGTTACTCTCATAGTGATAACTTAGTACTTTAATTTTCTTTCTCTCTATCTCTCATCCATCCATCCATCCATCCATCTATCCATCCAAATAAGCTTTATTAATTTCAAATAATTTTCAGGAATTTTTAGTGCAAACAAACCTTCATCTATGGTTAAGGCAGTTTTCAAGGGCAAAAGTTTTCTACTATCAGGAACTCACCATTAATATTAGATCATCTTTTTTTCTTAATATGCTAAAGATTACTTCTTAACATGAAATTCATTTCATTTGCTGCTCTACTCTGAGAAAGTATTTATGTCAGTATATTAAACATGATGAAATACTATAATAATTCTTAAATCTTTTAAAATTGTTCTATGGAAATTTAAAAACAGATCTTTTTTTTTTTTTTTTTTTTTTCAAATATATGGATTACTCCAAATTCATAGCCACTGTCCATACTGTGTCCATTCAATGACACAGTCCCTATTAATATAAATACAATTTTCATAGGAATTCTCTCTCCCTTCCCAGAATATAAAGACCACCAAAACTCTGATGTCTCAGTGTTCTGGGTAAAAGGCACATGATTAGAGGAAAACCATGTGGATACATTTTTCATCTGACATTGCACAAAGCAATATACTTCAATTTAGAAAAGGACTGAAATACAAAAAACATAAATACTGAACCAGTGTGGTTATACTAAATAAAATATTCTATGAGGCACATACAGATGCAGAATTCATTTCCATTCATGACTGATGATGTCACAGCAATCATTCATAGCTGTGCTTTGCTCTGTCACTCACAAGCTGTATATAAGGTCATTAGTAATGACTAGAAATGAATAATGCATTTACAATCGCTTCATTCAATGTCTTTTGTCCTGTACACACATCTCCTTGAAAACAGGTCTCCCAGTAAGGTCAGGACTTTATGAAAGACATATAGCATTCATAAATAATTAAGTAGATATTTAGCTGCAATTTTAGTAATATTTTTTGTTTGTGGTTGTGGTATTCATGTAGTTGTTATATTCATGTCAGGGCAGATGGAGAGAACACTGAGTCAATAGAAAGTCTTATGCTGAATTCAACAAGCTTTGATGTGAACCAGATTTTGGCTCTCAGTTGCTGAGCTATTGAATGGGCATGTGTAGGATTGGAGATGGCTAAGGAGTCCACTTAGTCTTCTGTCCATGGGTCAAAAAGTAACAGATAAGTTCTTTCCCAGAGACAGCGTCTGCCAACTAAAATATTACAGAAGAAAATCACCTTTGTGATTTTGCTACAATTGGTCAAACCCCTCCTCTCCGCCAACCCCAATCCCAATCCCTCTGTCAGAAAAGTGAGAAATGAATGAGGATGGTGCTAAACAGCACCCCAGGAGCTAAACATCCTTGCTGACTGCAGTGTCAGGTCAGATGGATTTCTCCAAAGATGATGAAATACAGAAGGAACCACTAATCAGTGAGGGTAGATTTAGATTGTGCAAGGCTTGAAAGTTTGCTCATCACATAGTTGTTAGAACTTTTTTGTGCTTCATCACTGACCTTATGTTCTTGATTCCCAAGGGTTGCATTATAACAACATTTTCCTTCTTTCAGCTTGATTTACATTCAGTGGGCTGACACAGCACCAATTTTGCTTCCATCCTGCTATAGCAAAAAATTCAGCTGAAGAGCTCAGTGTGAATAACAGCCTCTTAGTTGCCTTATTGTACACCACCTCAAAATGGTCTCTTTAGTCCAACAACAAGTACAATAAGTGGATATTAAGGACAAAAGAGTCATCTGTAATCTGTGCCTACCTGCTAATAACGAATATGCTTTATATGCAAGATAATGGCAGATTTGGGTTTGTTTTGAATGGGGTTCTGTGGAGGAGAAAGGGAGGATTGGCATAAACCTAATTCTGAGAAATATAATCAGTATGAAAAATGTCATCTCATTTCCTTTCAGAAAGTTTGTCACTATCTTAAAAAGAATTTGTACAGGGCCAACACACTTATTAAAATTCATAAGGTCTTAACTTACCTGGCTATGTCACCAGCTGTCAGCCTGTTTTTTATCTGTCTCCATTTCTACAATCTCATTCTCACATGAAAATGGGTTGGTTTTGAATGTGGTAGATAGAAAAATGATGTAAATTTTATTTCTCTGTTCTCTGTTTATCTTATTCTTTGTCAATCACTTTATTTACGTTATGCATCCAAAGCCCTTCAATTCTCTTCTTTTGTTCCATTTATCGTTTTTATTGCATATATACACACTCATCTCCCCCCCCCACCCACAAACACACATATATAAAGTCTTGACACACAGCACTGACAAGCCCCTCAGATTACCATGATAAACAGAAGTGACACTGAAAATGTCACAGCTCCTCTATTCAAATAGTTCTTTAGCTTCAATACCAAGATAAAATAATTTTTGCCTTTTTATTTCCCCAAACTCATTATATGTGCAAGTGACTTGAAGTATGAAATCTTTTCATTCCTTAGTCATAGAAATTCCTTTTTTCCCCTGTAACGACACGTTTTGTTGTTGTTGTTTAAAACTGCTTTTCTGAACTAATCTGAAAGGTGTGACATTAGAAAATACTCAGAGTTGAAAGTAGTGTTAATGTAACCCCACCTGATATTACAAAAGAATATTACAGAAAGGAAATTATTCACGGGCGTGGCCTAAGACAATAATGGAAAAGTTGAGGTAAGCCTTCACAAGAGCGTGGTGTCTTAGAATTTGGTCTCAGTCTGCTGATATCTTCACCTTTCTCAAGTTAGTGGGGGTTTTAATATTGACTTTAATGGTACCATAGTTTAAAAATAATTACTTATAATTACTATTTCTGCATACCCTTTCCCTAGTATTATTGGAAGCTGTGTGTAATGCTGCTGGTGCATCCTGAAAGGACAGCTAAGTAATTATAAAGTATACAGGGAGGGCTGTCCTTTCAAAGTAGTCCTGCATTATTTATATGTACAAGCTCCCTGTACAACAGTGCTATGAGGTAAGTTTTATACCTTTTTATCTACAGATAAAATTAGCTGGGGTTTCTTTCTGAATTGTTGTTTGCTGAATTCTGGAATATTCTGTTTAATTCTCTTTACACTCCAGGGGAAGCTGTGCTTCCTCATTCTGACATTGTCACCAGATTCATTCCCTGCTGTCTGGCTTTCTGTATCATTTACCACTGCCGCAGATGTTTTGTTGCCTAGGTAACATATTCCATTCATTTCCACTTTTGTTCTAAAAAATCGTGAGGCCCTCCTTAGTGTATATGTGTGTCCCTGGAGGTGGACTGAGCTGCTTGGGTGTTTAATTAATGGGGCCAGAAGTCTGTGGTCCTGAGGTGAAACTTCAGCTCTATTTTGTGTGTGTGTGTGTTTTTTTTTTCCCTCTCATTTTATTTATTTATTTATTTATTTATTTATTTATTTATTTTTAAGTTAGCCCACCAAACTTGTCAAAATGCTACCAACTATTAAAGGTTGGTTTGTTAAGATTCAAGCACTTTACTGGAACAAAGTAATTCTAGTAACAGGGAGACTAAATGAAACTCTGAAAATAAATCTTTCCCAGGCCCATAACATCAGGCCAGGGTGGCTTCAATCCTACAGCCTCACCTTGTAGCACTTTTGCTTTTCTCCTAAATTGAAGCAGCCCCTGCTGCTTCCCTTTCGGAAGCTACGTCCCTTGAAGAGATCCCCCCTTTTGGCACCTCTTTCAGAAAGTGTACGCAGGCGTTTATGGTTGGGACCTGTTGTTACTGGCTGTACTGCAAAAGCTGTGCAGTGAATCCCTGCCTACAGCCTGCTGCTTCTTCTGGGGTTGTATTCTGAATTTTGAGGGCTTCAAAATGCCAACTGTATCTTTAACAGTTGATATGTGTATCCTTGAATTGCTAGAGAAAAAAAAATCAACTCCTTTACTTTGCCTTGTATGCAGCAGTGTTTTCCTTAGGACTATTGGCAATAAGTTGTGAAATGGTGAGAAAATGGCTTCAAAGTCCTAGTCTAAGCACAGGTACCCTTCTTCCACTACATTAGTTAGGGCTGAGATAATAGGATCTTCTTAGAAAAAATAGAAATTATTTTTCTTAGAGAAATAAGAAAATAGTGGGGAAAACTGACTTCTTCTTGTTGTTGTTAATATATATATATACAGGTTTATTTCCTGCTTTTTCTATGGACCCTAAACTAGTAGTTGGACAAGTATTTTCAATAACAAATACAGTAAGCTTTAGAAGCTCTTTTCCCATCCTGGATAAATGTTAGATATATAGAAATGAGGTTTTACTCTAAAGAGAAGGAAAGAAAATGAAAACAAATGAAATCAGAATTCAAATCAATAGTGAGAGAAAAATAAATTAAATTAATGTAAGATTAAGTGTAAAATGACATTTTGTGATCTTAAGGTACTTACTGTTCTTTAATGAAGCAAAATAATCAAAACTGCTGAATGAAATATCTTTTTGACACTTATCTTTCATTTATTTAATGTTCAAAACATGCAAATTGACAATCAAAAAAACTTTTTTTTTTTTTCTGAAGAGTTATAAAACTGAGAACGTAACGTAACCTAGCTTTTTCTTTTAATACAGCTCTTTATCTATTATTGTTGTCAGAAACATTTGTTTCCAAATCTTAAATTATATGTGAGAGAAGGAACATTTTATGTGTCTGCTCCCAACCTCTATCTTCTGTTCATGCATTGGACTCCAGCTGCACAATACATAGTTTGAAATTTTGAACATTTCATATTTGAATATTACATATTTGAAATTTTGAAAAGAAAATAAAAAGAAACAAAAAACAGCCAAACAACAACAAAAAAAAATTGATATAAATAGTTCTAAGGACTTAGATATACCCCTGTAATGTAGGCGGGCACTTAAATAATTTTTTTCAAGTCATGCACTGGAAGATAAGATCTTTATTCTACAATTTGCCTTTCACTGTAACTGTATCTTTCATTGAAGATTTTATTATAGTGATATCAAAGTCATAGAAAGGTTTAGAAGTCTGTCTAACCTTTAAAATATTACTTTCCTTTCTTAGAACCCATATGAGGACTTGTATATTGTAATAATACTTGAAAAATTATTTGTGTATGTATGACACTGAAACAAAATGTTCCGATACTTCCTTATTGAAAGCAAATAAGTAATGCCACAAACTCTTCAGTCCTCAACAACTCCACAGTAATGAATTAATGTGCATGCACAAATGAGATCAGTGTAACTTCAGTCACATTCTCATTTCCTGACTCTGAAGTTTTACTTTAAACATTGAAAAAAAACAGCTGAAATCAGATTTAGAATAATGAAAAATGTGACATGTTGTATATGTTATTGTTTTTATTCTTTAAATAAGGATATTTTATTTTACTGCATATTGCGTATCATTACATCATTCCATATTTTACTGCAACATAATAATTTCAAATTAATTGGGATATAAATCTGTAATTTGAAAATCGAGTTCAATTTGTAAAGCCAGAAAGCCTTTGGATGTTTTATATATACTAAAAAATTAGTATTACTTTATGAGACTCATAAAGAAAAGGAAGGAAGACTATACTGATGAATTTTAAATTCATTTTTCTTGCTTCTCAATGTAATAGTTATATAAATTAGCTAAGAAATAGGTTAAAAAGGGCAAATTGTGGAATAAATTCTGTTTAGATTGCCTTTAGGGTCCTCTGAGTTTTATTGCCTGTCTTGGAGTACCGTGAAGGGGCTTGATTTTCAGCTATGCTCAACACTTTGTGAAATCAAAATCTCTTATCACAACTTGACTGTCTGATAGTGATGAACACAAACAGTACTTAGGTTTGGAAGTGTTGGCCAGAAATTTCTCATGTGCTTGATATCTGAAGATCTTCACTCAGACCCATTACTTGGTGCAGTTCAGTTAAGATGCAGGCACCTACACTTGCTTTATCCTATTTCTGTATTTTATATCTACAGAGATATTACATACCAGTTTATTTCACCAGTCTATTTCATTTATGTTATTTTTCTGTTGAAAATTTTATTGGGTTTAAATCAATAGCATGAAATTATTTTTTTGTTTGTTTGTTTGTTTCCGTGCTTGCTTGTTTGCTTGTTTTGAAAGTTAGAACATTTACAGTAACTATACTTTTTCTGTGAGATTTTTCTTTAGTCAAAAACCTAACACCGAGAAAGGTTTTATTGACATTTCTGTTAGCATACCAAAATTAGTGTCTCATTACAGTAAGGATGGGTACTACCATCTGAATTTTCCATAATGTGGAGGTGAAATAGTATCTTGTACACCAAATATTTGGTGAGATTGGATTTTTTGGACAGATATCTGCATAGTGGGAGGTTTATAGATAGAAAGGAGACTCTAACAGTGTTCAGTATTCATGTGATACTGCTTCATAAGACCTCCAGTCTTCCTCTCTGGAGGTCATTGAACACACTGTATAGCTTTTTTCCCTGTGCTCCAGCAGGCAGCAGAGCAGGGAGGCAGCACTGCTGGCTAGAGTATAGGACAGGGTTGCCACCTGCTTTCAGCTTTGCTCCTTCCCTGCAGTGGGGTTAGAGCATGAGGATAGGGCTATTCCCTTCTGAGAGGTGCAGACAGAGAGGATGGAGCCACAAGAACTTGGCCAGGGTCACACAGGACAGCCCAGAAGGTCACATAGTTAGCACTACAGTGTGATCCCTAGGATTTTACTGTCACTTAGTAAGTTTGATCTCTTGTGAATGTAGAACAGGGAATCAACTGTGGTGCATATATATACACAGACATTAGTCTCCACCTCTCTCATCATTTGACATGTTAAATGGCATGCCTTCTTAAAGTTAACATATGCCTATCTAACACTTGCAGGACCTATTCCTGTCTAAGCTCTTTGGGCCCTTTTGTCACCAGCAGCAGAAAAAAAATAGTGTTATTTACTGACATTTCTGGAGGTGTTTGTTGCAGGTTCTGCCAAGCCTGCCAGTGCCTCTTACTTGAAACACAGTGGCTGATTCTGTACACCTCATTCCAGAACTGCTGTCGAGAGGAATTAGTCTGTCAGCATGGTTCAATTCTTACAAATTGTTAATGGATTTTTTGCATGTGTTATCTCAAGCTCCAATATTGCTGTTTTTGTGTGCATGTACTTCTGGAAAACTATGTTGTTAGAGATAATAATTCTATGTCATGTGTATGATTGGTAAGAATTTTTTTCCTGATTTTCCTTGTTTTGTTTTCCTCTTATTCCAGGTGACACAAGACCCTTCATTTCTGAAAATGAGGATCTTTTTATTCTTCAGTTGTTTCTTTACATGGAAAGGCAATATTTACTCGTTTTTTTTTCAGCTGTGCAGCTGTATTAGCTAGTCTAAAGCTACACTTTGGATTAGGTAGTCTAGAGCTACACCTTGCACCCTAGGATAGTGGACAATGGAGGATGCTTAGGGAAGGGCGTAAGAACAGGACATGCATAGATCCCATTATCTTCTCAACTTTCAGTTTATATTCTGAATGGAGAGCACAGGTGATGACTGGAAGGACAACTCATCACCATTATTTTTTCACGGGCAATGACAAAATGAGGAATAAGCAGATGAACAACTTCACCTAGACATCCAAACCAATAACTGAACCATCTCTCTTAGGTCTTACCCGAGAAGCAATAAACTATCATTGTCAGAGAATATCTGATATTCATGTAAAAAAAAGAGATGTTGTGCTTAAAGTCACTCGCATGGTTGGACTTGGACTAGATAACTTGTCTTATTCAGGATTTAATCCTGTATTTTCACATGGAGCCACAGCATTGACTTTAACAACTTTAAACGACAATTCATAAACTTTAACGACAATTCCTAAAACAAGAACTACCTGATTCTTATGTAATCAGCAGGTGCTGGGCTATATCAAATAGATCTGGTCATGTTCATAGGACCTAAATTAGCATCACAGGTTTTTTAATTGTTCAAAATAATGGCAGCATCTAGTTTCCTAGGCAATCCAATGGTGATTTGGTGAGCTTGATATGTAAGATTTTATGAAAAATGACAATACTTTTATAGCTGTTAAATTATTAATCCGTACACTATTTATGGTAATATTTTCATCATAATTAACCTATTTAGTATTAATGAGGATGTAAAATGTGAAATGAAAGTCCTATTAATTTTGTAGTTAAAAAGCCATTCCATTTTATGCTGCAGTATCACAGTATCAGTACATGAACATTACATGGTAGTAACAGCGATAGACATGGTGGAAATATTATTTCAGCAGGCCACAATAAGAATAAAAATCTCTCCTTTGCAAACCTTCAAGCTTCATTTGTTGTCAGGCCCAGTCAGTAGAGTTCTGTAAGTTTATACCAGTCAGATGCCTGCCATTCACAGTAGTGAACTAAAAGCATGGTGTTTCTTTTTCTTTTTCTTTTTCTTTTTCTTTTTCTTTTTCTTTTTCTTTTTCTTTTTCTTTTTCTTTTTCTTTTTCTTTTTCTTTTTCTTTTTCTTTTTTCTACTTCTCTGACCTATTGGTCTCTATCTTATTTCTTCTCTGAGGGGATCTTTAACCTGTGAAAGTAAAAGCCACATTTTCTTAATAATAATGTCTTATGTTCCAGTACTGTGCACGTGTTACTCAGTAGAACCTGGAGCTACAGTCAATCTTTTTTTTTTTTTTTTTTTTTTTTTTTTTCAGTAGAAATTCCTAGTGCTGTAGATGGGGATTTTTACTGAAAACTTGATTGTTTGACCTGAACTTTGATTTGACTCAGACCTGTACACCTCACAGTTATTGCATTCCAGTGCAAAAGAGCATTGATGGTTTTTGTTTGTTTGTTGCCTTTTTTAAAATTTATTTTTGTTTTTCAATGAAGAAACCTCACCCTTGATAAGCATATAAAAATGAAGAATACATTCAATGTGACTCATTTTCAGAACTAACTGATAGCCCTGCCTGTTTACCACACAAGTCTAATGTTAGGAGTAAGAGAGAGTCTTGTGTTCCTGGCACAACATTATGAGGCAGCATTGGCAACACTGTTGAGAAGCAAGGCCTGAGGTCTTTTCACTTCATGTTCTCTTTGGAACTCCTAAGCTCTCTGCTTAATAGGTGTCTTCTTTGTTTGTGTCCTGCAGGGAAGTTTTCAATCACCATCAGTTTACCTTCCCTTAAAACTTACACCTATAACTCAAACTTAAATGAGAGAATCCAGAGAAATAATAATTTGCTGAATTTCTTCAGGAAGCCTAAAAAACATGTGACTTACCTCCCTACTCTGTTGTTTCCCAGGACTGGCTTTTACCCCAAAGGAGAGAGAAGACTTACTCATCAAGTTCTGGTAAGTAATGTAATTCTGGTTATTCATTTATTCTTACCCAAATGCAACCACTGTGTTTTAGAATTCAAATTCACAAAAGCCCCAGCTCAGCAAGCTCTGTTCAAGATCAGTGAAACTACATAAATACTTCTCTTGTTGCTTAGGTTAATCAAAATGGAGGGGAAGATTTTTTTATTTTTTTTTTTAATAAGACTACTCATTCTTGGTAGGTAATGCTACCGAGGTAATTTATTCGTATCTGTAATAAAATATGCCTGCAATAACTTTTAGAATATTAATTTTTCCATCTCTAATGCTAAATGAAAAACATATTTAAGACTCTCAATTTAGTGTTTCATCACTTTCTATGTCTATTTCAGTACCAACATTATAAATGTTTTTTTTGTTTGTTTGTTTGTTTTTTGTTTTTTTTTAATACATAACATAATCTCATATTGCATTAATATGTGAATTGTCTAGCTAATGCTAAAGCATTTTGGAGATTATCATTTTTATTTTTTATTTTTTGTAAGCAAAAATAAGCATACAGCTGCAAAAATACTGTGTTATTTATCTCCATTTTATACAAAGAGCCTGTATACATATTGAAATTTATTTTCTGAGTCTATGACTAGCTTTACATACTGAGAGCTGAAGGAGCTTAAGAAAAAAGATTGACGGGAATTGCTACAGAATTTCAGAACAAGTGAATATCTGTTGAAACCACTTTTTGTTCTTTATTTTTTTATTTTTATATTTTTAATTGATCTTTTGATATTTTCTTTTTCTTCTAAAGAATACCAAAGCCAAAACATGGGGGGTTAGCTGGAATTTTATCATGGATTAATTCATAACACACAGCTTTTCTGTTTATGTCATATGAACTTAGCCTTGCTAATTTAGAAAAAAATGTCAAGTGCACTTACCTGGAAGTGGCACACATTGGCTGAGTCAAACCACACCACACTCCTGAAATGGCAATTTTGCAGCAATAGAGCAGTGAAAAGGTGGTCTCAGACATCACTGTATATTAAAATTAAGTATCTTTTTATTCTTTTATTCTTTTTTTTCCTTTTTTTTTTTTTTTTTTTTTTAATGTTTTATTGCTATGATGCTTGAATAGGACTCGAAGAGATTTACATTTTTCTGGTCCCTTTTTACCCCATACAATCACTTCAGAAATTGCTCTGTTTGAGCACTGGCTAGTTTTCTTGTTCCTGTTGCTCCTGCTTGGAAAGATTCAGTAATGTTCAACCTTCCAGGTTGCCTGAATTGCCCAAAGCAATGTGTTGAGAAGAGATTCAGCAAGCTGCAGAGGGTCACCTAGAATTTTCTTACCCTGTTTTGCCTAGTGAAATTTCCACAAAGCACTGAACCTACTATGTTCTTCATACTCCAAGTGCAGTATTTCTAAAACATAACCACTTTCCTCAGCTCCTTAATTCTACATCCTAATTCTAGAGAGTGTGGGCAGGTGAGAACATTTATAGCTATTTGTTGGTGTACATAAGACTGCCCCACGCTACCCAAATAACTTGCAGAGTGACACAGCAATTTTTCCCTCTGAAGCTATGACACATGTCTAGATCTTGCCTGTTTACGTTCACCAGTCTCAGAGAGTTAATTGAATTAAAAGGTTGATCAAAATAATTTAGCAAATGAATGATGTTTTTTCTATTTATCCCTGAAAAAAATCATTTTATTTCAACAGTGTCAAGAATTTTCTTCAGCAAAGCTTGACTATCAAGATCTTGTATCCTCACAGAGTATTTCAGAGCATGTTATCTCCTCTTTTGGGAGATAAATGCTGAGGAAAAATGTGATTTCTTTCCTTATTTCATTTTTCTGGGTTTGGTCAAATACATGTAGCAGTTATGGTTACAGGTCATAACCTTATATCCTGCATGTGTAAGGAGGAAAAAGTCAGAGAGTGTATACTGAATGTATTCTTGATATATTTCTGTAGACAAAATATTTTATATGAGGTATTCTGTTGATGTCCCAAGCTTAAAAATCAGTACAGATGGGCTGAGAGGGCTAAATAAATCTTTTAATGTTCTCTTTCTGTGCACTGTGTTGTTTCATGAACTGTCATATGTGCAAGGGATTCAGACTGAAAAGATAAAGTTCTTCCATTTTCTGCTGGACCACATGGGGTTGGGACTTCGGTCATGGTATAAAGGTGAAGTGTGTCAGCCAAACCAATTTCTCATTGTCAAAAAATTTAATAAAAATTTAATTTTGTAATAAATGTAATAAATGTAATAAATGTAATAAAAATTTAAAAAAGTAGATCAGTGCAAGTTTGTTTTCATACTTCTTAAAATTCTATTCCACTGTCTCTTCCTGTTAAATCAACTATTTTGCCACTTAGTAGACAGGAAGGGGAGGGTCATTCTTGAAGCATAACATTTTCTGCAAAGTTACGTGTGCAATTGATATTCCATCTTGCAATAATGAAAAGCCATTTCCAGAAATAAATTACAAAAAATGTTTTATTTTTCTTCTGTCACAGATGAGACAGAGTGAATGACAACCTATAGTAGATCTGCATATTGGGTTTATTTAAGAACCAGTGGGAGTCAAGCTTTTATTTTGCTCAGAGTCCCAGAAGCTTCATTTCTGCCAAAGCTATATTTGCTTGTCTTGTGTTTCCTTCCCCAGATAGAGGTAACTGCTGCTCTGGTAAGGTTACACAAAGAGTCAAGTCAGTTCATGTTGTGCTGCTGCTCACAGTCTCCCATCCTGGGCATTAGTGGTTGAGGGCCCTGAGCATTCCCTGGCATGCATTTGCACCCAATACCCTGATCGCCAGGATCTTCATCCACCTCTCTTTTCTGTAGGCAGAGTCTGCATTTTCATCTCCCCAAGACCACTTCCTCTTTTTGGGAACCCTTCTTTTTCAAACCTACTCTTCTTTCCCAGTCTGAATAGTCTCAGTGCAGAAACAAATGTGACATCCTAATTGGTGGTACTTTTCTCCATTTACTGAAGGGCTGGGGACACGCTGGTTTTGCTTCATCCAGGTGTTATGAATGTTTGCAGCCAACCCATTAGTTATAGAAGCTAGTTAGCAGCAGCCTTCAGCAAGAGAATTCAAACGTTTCAGATATACATTCTGTAATCTGTTACCTCTCAGCATTCCCGTTTTCTGTTTTTCACCTAAAATACCTTCTAATGACTATGATGTTTTATGTTACCATTCCATTCTTGATCCTATTTCTAAGGTCAGCCATAGTTACTCATTAATGACAAATAGAGAAGTCAAAGGGAGAGAATAGGAATTCCGTTCCAATAAACGTTCTGCAACTGTTTCATTACTTTAAGGTAAGTGTCAGTCAGATTGATCTGCCTGTATCTTCTCTGAACTTTACCTAGTAAAGAATAATCTAGTTCAGACTCACACCATTGTCTTTGAATATTTCTATGGATGACTTGAAAGCAAATGGTATGACTAATGTAGTTTGTCAGGCTATGCCTGAAAACAGAAGTTGATTTAATGACAAGGACTTTTTGTTTGCCATGAATAATATTTCTTCACAATGAAGTAAATGTCATTTTAGAAGCCTTTCATGTACCTCTGAAAGGAAATGTATATACTTAGTTATTAATACTGTAACATTATTAATACTGTAACATTATTATTTTAAATACAGAATATTAAATAGCATGGCTACAGCTGATATTTATATTGTTCAATAGATTTCTTTCTGTCTTTACCAAAAAGATCTCAAAGTAATTTATTTGCTAAATCTAACAGTTATGGCAATAGAGTGACAAACAGAAATAAAATGTTGTACTGCAGCAAATAGCAATAGACAGACAACAAGAGATAATGTAGAGCAGAACTACAGAGATTATGAAAAGTTTTCAGCAGAAATACAAACTAAGTAATGTGAGACTTAAACTATATCTCCACTCTTGCATATCTTTAATTTTAGTGACAATTCCTCACCATTTTACTCATCCTTGCAAAAAGCATATTGTGAATAATGTAAAAGGGACCTGCAAATACAATTTTTTCTGAATATGAGCCAGTACAGCTTATGTGACAAAGGTACTAAGTGTACTCCATGGATCAAATGCCTCAGGAGCTTTGGTGAATGTAGACATAGGTGTTGGATATTGATAGTTGAGAAGCAAGATAGTTGGGAGATTATATTTGTTGCTCTGCTGCATTACTCAGCTCTGGTGAGGCTGCACCTCGAGTACTGTGTTCAGTTGTGGGCCCCTCGCTACAAGAAGGACATTGAGGTGCTTGAGCGGGTGCAGAGAAGGGTGACGAAGCTGGTGAGGGGCCTGGAGAACAAGTCCTACGAGGAGCGGCTGAGGGAGCTGGGCTTGTTCAGCCTGGAGAAGAGGAGGCTCAGGGGCGACCTTATCGCTCTCTATAGGTACCTCAAGGGAGGCTGTAGCGAGGTGGGGGTTGGTTTGTTCTTCCACGTGCCTGGTGACAGGACGAGGGGGAATGGGCTTAAGTTGAGCCAGGGGAGTTTTAGGTTAGATGTTAGGAAGAACTTCTTCACTGAAAGGGTTGTGAGGCATTGGAACAGGCTGCCCAGGGAAGTGGTGGAGTCACCATCCCTGGAAGTCTTCAAAAGACGTTTAGATGTAGAGCTTAGGGATATGGTTTAGTGGGGACTGCTAGCGTTAGGTCAGAGGTTGGACTCGATGATCTTGAGGTCTCTTCCAACCTAGAAATTCTGTGATTCTGTGATTCTGTGATACACACTAAAGTCAAGCACAGGTACTTTGGGAAATTACAAATGAGGAACAACGGAGAGGATGAGGAGGGGAAGTGCATTTCTTCAGAGTTAGGAGTCAGCTAAATAGATTTCAGGACTTCTGTATGCAGTATAGTTATAAAAAATTGTGTCAAACCATGCATTTCAGGGATCTAAGCACTTAAAAACAAACAAACAAACAAACAAAAACAAAAAAAAAAAAAAAAAAAACGATCTGGTCATAATGGAAGATCTCATTATTTTCTTAATTGCATAATAATAAGATTTCTTTGAAGATTTTAAGACTTTTTGACCAACAATGTTACCAGTAATATTTAATGGCATAATGGAAGTAATGAAAACAATTATTTACACTATCTTTTACATGTAAAAGAGCAGCCTAAAATTTCTGATTGCAATCTTCTCTTATTCTATAATTGAGATTTCATTTGTATATAATGGATACCTTATTTTACCACACATTTGTTCCATAACATCAATAGTTTGCATATTATTATTTTATACCTCTATTAACGGTAAATATTTCTGTTACACTGTGACAACTTCACGACTAGGACTGCTTTGGTGAAAAGTGTTGAAAAAAGAAGCAATCCATGCATCCATCCATGCATCCAATTTATGTCCAGAATTAATTTTAATTGACCAGCAATTTCTTAGCAGAGACTCCTATTTAAACTTTCAAACATAGCCAGTGAGCTCAATTCCCTGATGAAGTCTATGAAATAGAAATCAAAGTACACAAGAACTGCTGAGTTATAATTTCTGAATTATAACACGTATAAACAATAAAGCTGACAGACCTATATTATGACAGAATTTATAATAACAATAAATCCAAAAGTCTCTATAATCTATTTCAGTTGGAGGATCTTAAACAGCATTGAATAAGTAAAGTAATCTCAACTAAAAAAATGACAAACTCCAAAATCATATTGGATACATTTTGTAATGTTTCTACATTTAAAATAGTAATACATTTTCTTAAAGGAGAAATTGAAATTTGGTAGTAAAACTAATAAAATGAAATAAATTGGCCATTTTCTGAAAAGGTCTATTTGTGTTGCTTTTGTAGTAAGGCTGATCATTTATGGTATGCTGCTTTTTGTTGTTATCCTCCCTCTTTTTCCTGTTTATCAAAATAATTTTTGAAATGATTACAGATTACAGATTGTTTAGATCTTTAAAATGTGTTGATTTTTTTTTCACAGTAAATTGATATGTGCATTATACCTGAACTATCTTTCTACAGCTCTAGAGATCTATTTTCTTGCCCCTTTTGTACAAGTAAGGAGGATTAGTCAGATCTGAAGTAGGATTAGAAGAATAATCAGAGCAGGGATGAGTATGTACTTGGTATGGAACAGTAGTTTTAGTAGTGGCAGCAGCAAAGCTGAGCTATTCCTGTGGGAGAACTAATTTTTGTGATCCTAATGTTACTTAATATGCAGAGAATGATGGACAATATATAAAACTAAAAATGGATAAGTAACATTAACTTCATAGAAGAGTAGCAGCAGCAGACAAATTAGAAGGAAGGCCTAAACCAGCAAACTTTATCTTCATTAATATTTTATCAAAAAGGTTTTACACTTTTGTCTTATAGTTTCTGGCTGCATTTAATATGCATTGCTATGCTGGAAACTGAAATGCAAGTTTTTCTACCACATGAAAAAAAACTTCATTAGGGATGAATATAGAAAAGCTACTGGTAGGAGAAAGCTTACAGATAATGCATGTAACTGTTGAAAACTCCAGGCTTCAATGGGTGCTGTTGTAATGATTCATAGGAAGTAATGAGAATGTTTTTAATTGGCAGTGGTCATGAATAGTCCTCCTGGCTAGCTCTAGTTTAGGAGTAAAGTCCCTGAAGTTGGGAAGCACATGCATGAGGCATAGTATAGTTATAATAGTGCTTCTATTACTTTTTTTTTTTTTTTTTTTTTTTTTTTTTTTTTTAAAGCTGCTAAAGAGCAATTTTTTTTTTCAAGTTAAACATTTACCAGTCAAATCCTTTAATGTAAATATGAAGCTGGTATTGCTAAAGAGAAGTGGTTGCTCAGGTGATCATAGTGGATTACAGTAGCGACATAAGTCTCTTCTCCTCAGCTACCAGTAGCAAGAGATTTTCTGCTCTCTGTTTTAAATGTGTATGTTTTTGCATTCAGTAAAATACCTTAATTCCATCCATTGAATATGGATTACTCTGCTCCTGCAGATCCAAGGTGCTGAGACACAAGAAGAGTGGTAATAAAATATACTTTGAGCAATATTGTGAAAGTTTGTTAGGATCAAGAAGTTGTTATTCAATATTTCTGTTGTATCCACCAAGTCAAACATAAGTCAAAAATACATGGTTTCAAACAATTTTGATCAGCCCCTTGTGATGGCAAATTCCACCTACTGCAGAACAGGGTCATCCTCATTCATGCTTAGTTAAACTGTGAAAAGAGAATGTGAACTGAATGTGATGCTCTAGTGCCTGAAATTCTACCAACAGGTTTGTGAATGTCACATAGAGTTTCTGAAGGTCCAATAATGCTATTTAAGTAACGTGGTTTTGAATTAAAAATACAAAAGATCTGATAATCTTAGGGAAATGAGAACTTTTGAGGTTAAAGTTCACCTAGCAATGTGTAAAGTCTGCAGTTTGAGATACTGGTATAAAGCAAGCTAGGTCATAATTATTTAACTATATTTTTTCTATGACATACATTTCTAAAAATATGAGAAAATAGTTTCTTTTAAATAATGTATAACTATTTATGTTCTTGATAGATTCTAGATAGGGATAAAACTCCATTTTCATCCATTTACTGGTGTTTCTGCTGATTTTTTCAACACAGGGTGCCATGGTTTAAGTGGACAGCTGTCCAGTAAGAAAGGAATGCCATATTTAACTAAATTATATCTACTTACTGACAGATGGCAATGAATTTTGGTCACAGTCTGAAGTACCTGACTTATTTAAAGGTGAGAAACTCTATATTGTATTAACCTCTTTAGTCTAATTTAGCTGCTGTCTGTAGCCATCTTTATTGGAAACAGACCTATAAAAACACAGTATTAGAAAAGAAGTGAAACTGTGTACTCTGAAAGTATTATTTCATTATTTCATGAAATACATCAATATAATTAAGTTTAATATGGCTAAACGACATCAGTGCTTCACAGAGTTGAGTAAGTGTTCCTGACTAAATATATAAAATATTAGCATGGATAACTGATCTGGCTTTTCTAAATATGAGGAGGACAGCTCAAGTGCAAGTTAGGTCAAGGAAAACTGTAATTGTATTGTATGGAATTGTTTTTGAGATGCTATTAAAAGTACAAACAGAGAAAGGCCTCCCCAAAAGACAAAATGTACTTTCACCATGAACCAGAAAAAAAGCAAAACAAAACAAAACTAACAAAAAAACTATCAGAAGGTCTCTTGTTTCTTCATGAAATAAACATACAGAGGAGGAGGTAGTAAATTAAACTATCCTATCCACATCTAAGAAACAAATACCAACATCAAAATCTAGTACATTGTGTTTCAGCCCTTGTGTCTAAAGTTATATAAGGGTGAGGATCCCAAGGAAATACATTGACATATATGCAGACATTTTTCTTTTTTTTACCATCGCTTGTAGGATGCTTTTTTTTTTTCCTGTCATTTTATGAATAAGAACAGTGCGTGTGTGTGTATATATATATATGTAATATACTATAAATAAATAAATAAATAAATGAATATTTTTTGGGGGGAGGAGAGGGGTCATCATCAGCAGTTTTCTAAAGGAAAGTTCACTCCTTGCATTTATCTCCAGTTTTGTTAACTCTGCTAGAAACAGTATTTTACAAAAGTTGAAACTGTGAGATATCCAGCAATTATTTCTGTTATTGTGCTGATGAAATTGGACAACTCTAATACACTAATATTGGAATTTGGTGGAATAAGACTGGAAGAGTAAAAGTACATTTGAATGTGAGGGAATGGCACAAGGTTATGCTATGAGACATTCAGACTGGGCATGAGGAAAAGATTCTTTACAATGAGGGTGGTCAAACACTGTAACAGGCTTCCTAGAGAGGTGGTTGATGTCCCATGCCTGTTAGTGTTCAAGAGGCATTTGGATAATGTCCTCAGAAATACGTTTTAACTTCTGTTTAACACTGAAGTACAGTTGGCCTATATGATCTCTTCCAATAGGTCCCTTCCAACTGTTCTGTTCTATTCTATCTTAACATTTTTATCTCACCTTGACTACACAGTAGTGTAAATAACTGTAGTGAGGTTTAAAAAGTATTCAAATGGTCATTCATAAAGAAATGGGATAAATGTTTTTAATATTGTATGTGAAATAAATTTGAAATAAATTACAACTTCCACTACTAAGAGATGTTTTAAAGAAGTCATAGTCTTTTTTTTTAGTCTACTTATCATTTGTTTTGGTGTTTTCACTATTTTTTTCTCTCTCTCTCTCCATTAATTTATGGCAATGCTATTATATGTCCTATGTTCATCACCATTGATGAACGGTCATAATGAGTTTATGCAGGTCCAAATTCAATATCAACTCAAAGGTCTATCTTGTTCATAGATGGAAATTATGACTCCAACTGAATTAAAATAAATTTAATTCCCAATGGATAAAGATGATTTCACAATATAGGATATATTTTCTATCAGTTCATACTTACTCACTGTTTATCAGAAGGAATTTCAATAGTGAATAACGGAATATATTTCTTTTCTATGTTCTTTATGGTATCTTTCCTTCAGATTCATTGACAATATGGTATTCTGTGATGTTTTGTTGATCATTCAGGCTTTTAAAGCCATCAAGGTTTGGGTAAGGCAGTTGTTCAGAGAAATGTGAAATGGGGAAGTATCAGTCAGCTGAGTGTCATATGCACTGCACAGTAATAAAGACCATGAATTTGTTAATGAAGAAGAGAAACACAGTCCCATGCCTCCATGCTCTTTAGCGCTCTTGACACCTGAGCAAAATATTAACCATTGAGTTCTTACTGAAAGTGTGTCTCCCCCATGCAGGTTTTGATGCTCTTATGGTTTCACAGAATCACAGAATCACAGAATTTCTAGGTTGGAAGAGACCTCAAGATCATCGAGTCCAGCTGCTAACACTAACAGTCCCCACTAAACCATATCCCTAAGCTCTACATCTAAACGTCTTTTGAAGACTTCCAGGGATGGTGACTCCACCACTTCCCTGGGCAGCCCGTTCCAATGTCTAACAACCCTTTCGGTAAAGAAGTTCTTCCTAACATCTAACCTAAAACTCCCCTGGCTCAACTTAAGCCCATTCCCCCTCGTCCTGTCACCAGGCACGTGGAAGAACAAACCAACCCCCACCTCGCTACAGCCTCCTTTAAGGTACCTGCAGAGAGAGATAAGGTTGCCCCTGAGCCTCCTTTTCTCCAGGCTGAACAAGCCCAGCTCCCTCAGCCGCTCCTCATAGGACTTTTTCTCCAGGCCCCTCACCAGCTTCGTCGCCCTTCTCTGCACTCGCTCAAGTACCTCGATGTCCTTCTTGTAGCGAGGGGCCCAAAATTGAACACAGTACTCTAGGTGCAGCCTCACCAGAGCCGAGTACAGGGGGACGATCACCTCCCTAGCCCTGCTGGTCACACTGTTTCTCATGCAAGCCAGGATGCTATTGGCCTTCTTGGCCACCTGAGCACACTGCTGGCTCATATTCAGCCGACTATCCACCATCACTCCCAGGTCCTTCTCTGCCTGGCAGCATTCCAACCACTCATCTCCCAGCCTGTAGCTCTGCTTGGGGTTATTGTACCCCAGGTGCAGGACCCAGCACTTGGCCTTATTGAACTTCATACAGTTGACCTCAGCCCATCGGTGCAGCCTATCCAGATCCTCCTGCAGAGCCTTCCTACCCTTGAGCAGATCGACACATGCACCTAACTTGGTGTCATCTGCAAACTTACTGAGGGTGCACTCAATGCCCTCATCCAGATCATCAATGAAGATATTAAAGAGGACTGGCCCCAGCACCGAGCCCTGGGGAACGCCACTAGTAACCGGCCTCCAACTGGATTTGACTCCATTTGCCACGACTCTTTGGGCCCGGCTATCCAGCCAGTTTCTAACCGTTTTGTTTGTTTGTTTATTTTTTCCACCATTTGGAGAGGGTTGACCCTCCTGTGATGCCTTCAGACACCAGTGCTCACCTATTTATCCTGTTTGGACTTAGTGAAGAAGTACAAACATATTTCATACTAACTTAGAATTACAAAGTTACTTTTAAAGCCAAAGGAGCTTGATATTCTGACAAAAATCTAGTATTTTCTCCACTGTTTAAAGCACACTACAAACTGTGAAAGGTACAAAAAAAAATGCTTTATACATGAAACAATGATTTTTTTTCATGCTATAAATTGCTTCAGCTGTGAATTTTATCCAAGCATGGTTCAAAGGGAAATGGACTCTGGCAACAGGCAGATGTTGTTTTCCTTTCAAACTCAAGCTAACAAAGCAATCAAATATGAATGGTATCAAATTATCTTTGGCACATTATATATCCCAATACAAGTTCTTTAGATACAGAAAAAGAAGTCTGATCAAATGTCCACATTTTGCTGGAAGCAATGAAAAGAACGTGTTATTACTCAGAGCTAGCCTCCAGAGAAAGGCCTATACTACAAAATAAACCAAGGTAGTTATCACTTGGATATCAAAGAAATAATATCAGAATTTATAATAAAGATTTCCGATAGTGGGTGTGATGTTTTGTGGCCATTAAACTCTAATATTAACTTAATAGATCAATATGTCACATACTCTTACAGAACCTTATTCTGATAAATCACATTAAAATAATAACTGAGCTCCCTTGAATTCGGAAGACAAATTGATGTATGACCCAAATGTGGTTTCATTCCTCTGTCAGATTGCCTCCTGCTGATTTCAAAACTTCTGTGAGAAAGAGTTCTTAGTCTTTGGAGCAAAAAGGAATATATCTGAGCCTTTTCCAAGAAGTTTAGAGCTAGTCTGCCATTTCTGTCATGATAGAAGGGCTACACCATGTGACACATAAGTGGTTTTGAAATTGGTCTGTATTTTCTGGTACCGTTACCAAACTGGGGGCTGCCTGAAAGACTTCAGGTTTCTCATTGCTACATGCAATGGGTATGCACAGGTCTACATCTACCAGATGAGTTTAATTTAACCAGGACCAAGCAAACATTCTTATGCTTTATTCCATTATTCTCTGATCTCTTGTTCTAAAACAATACAAAACAAAAATCAGTTTTGAGATCTTAACCAGTAAAAAAAAAAAAAAAAAAAAAAAAAAAAAAGAGAGAGAGAATAAAAAGCTTTTTTTTTTTTTTTTTTTTTTTTTTTTTTTTTTTTTTGGCTGATACAATCTGTGCTTTTCATTGTGTTCTGGTGATTAAGACATTGTTTTGTCAATTTATGTCACCTCATGAAAAAATCCAGAGTCATAACTTTAAATGCACCTTTTATACTTAATCTGCTGTACATGTTCATAGCTTTGGGATTTTGAGTTTATTTCCTATAAAATCAGTATTTATATTTAGATCAGATTTACCCAAGCACTCATTTACCATAAAGGCACAGAAATAATTTTATTAAAACTTGGTGTTATAGATACATTACTAACAAATAAATTCTAGCAAACAAACAGAATGTTCTATCCTATTGTGTCTTTGTTTTCTACCCAATAAATGAGCAATATAAACTTTTTGAGTAATGGATAGCTTCCACACAGTAGTAGACCCACCATTCCGTTCACCTAATAAACACACTTGTCAAGATTAATTCCTACATGCTTACTTTTCAGTAAATAATAGAAAAATAAGCCTCTCTAACGTCAACATCACCACTATTCACTTTGTTTAGTGAAACCTCTTCTTGGGCCAAATTCATAAAATTGAATTAATGATGGAACATAACTGGATGTAATGAGAGAAAAATATTTTTACTTTTTTCACATAAAACTCTAACTCTTAAAGTTTCCACTAGGACATGAAAACAGCTCAGATTAACAGGAGGTTATATACATATAATATATTTATACAATATAATATATATAATATTGTATATAATATAATATATATTTTGTTAGCATTCACTGTTTGCCACATGACTCTCCTTGCATTTTCTGACTTTTGTTTTTCCCAATTAATCAATTCAGTTTCCATAGATACCATATGCATTTAATTTAAATGCTCATCTTAAAAGTTCTTTTGTCCTTTTTCCTTTAGTGAGTTAGAAATTTTGTTAACAGTTGCTTGGTCTTATTAATTGATCCTGTTTAAATACTATTTTGATGGAGTTCTGCAGTTATTCAGTTACTTTTTTTTTTCCCAGCAATGCATTGTAGCAGGAACATTTGTGTACAGTTCATTTTACAGTAGTATTCCCATTACACCTTAGTAAATCAGTCCTAATGTATAAGAGCAAGGTGTGGATATTACAAGGCCATAAGGGAGCTGCTTACTGAAATCTGCTGAAGGTCTTAAGCAGGCTTCAGTTTACTGGGACTGCATATCCTGGGGCTTAAAGACACCTTGCTTTGAATCCCATAGTAGTAACATGGTGTGTATTCATTGAATTTAGCTAATAATGTGAGAAAGTAGTTGAAAATCCCTGCTAAATTAACAAGAACATAATCTGTGATGATTCTGCAGTGGTGAGATTCTCTCCAGCTCATCAGATCACCTGTCTCTGCACAAGTTGCCTGATTATAATAATTCCTGAACTTCCTAGGTATTGAGGAGAATTTGTCTCAGAAGGTCGTTAATGATTAAGAAAAATCTTACACAGAAAGAATGTCATAATCAACATGAAATGGTAAAAGATGAAGTAATGATTTTGTTCCTGAGTGACAGCCAGCTTCAGCACCTTTCAGTTTTCCAGCTAAGTAGTTCATCAGGCAAAACAGGCAGGGGCCAGCAGGCATATGCTAATGAACCTTCTCAGTTTACCTCTCTGCTGAAAAGCTACCCCAAAGTGTTAAACCTGAGGAGGAAGCTGAGGCAGATGAGACGATATCAAATAAAATTCTTTCTGAACTGTCAGCAGCCTTAGTCAATGAAGAATGATGATTTCTGTGAGCGTGTGCACTTCACAGGAGGAAGCTTTGTTGTGTGCCTGTGCCAAAGTTATTTGTGCACTAATTTTTTAAAGTGAATAGAACCTTTTCCTCTGTTGATATATATATTTTTTCCTTTTCCTTTTAGATAAATAAGGCTGTATAAATACCTCAATGTATGCAGCTCTGATAAAATCCAATGGTTTTGGTGGAACATAACAACACTTTAATTGAAGGTAAATTAAACAAGACTATGACCGAGTGCTGTCACACCAAATGAAAATTGAAATTACATCAGTAACGGACAGATCTGTCCTAGAATTATGTCCTAAAGAGTGTGACATTTTGTTTTCAGATTAATCAATGAAAGCTTCACAAATATTTTGAAGCCTTCCTTGATCTATTAAAGGCTAAATTAAATATAAACTTCTGACAGACACTGAGCAGAAGAGTGAAATGAATCAATTCACTTTGGAGAGGACAAAACATGTGGAATGCATTGGGAAGCTGTCTGGGAACTTCAATGCCCTCAAGGTTAGAGTTTCCTTCAGTCCCACCACCAAGACAGAGGTGCATTTATATAGTACCTGATCACTCTCTTTACTACTGTGTTTTTGAAGTATCAAAGGAAACATTTTTGACAGGACCAGAATAGATCTAACAGCCTGGTCAAACTTGTTGCTGTTTCTCTTAGGCCTTATTTTTGCCACTACATTTCCCAGGGAGCATGATGTTACACTGTGCTGGCAGTCAGCCACCTACATGCTGTGCGATGGCCCCACCTGGCCTATGTGGATGGATGGACAGATGGATGGAAGGGGGAAATAAACCCCACCATGGAGTTTTGCCTCACTCTCCGTTTGTATCAAAACACCAAAACTGCTTTGTTTCATCATCATAGACATCATTTTGTCTTGAAACTCTTGTAGGATGCATCCTGCACAATCTCCCATGCTGATCCAGAAGGAACACAGGCAGTTTTACTGATTCATGCTCTCCTCAGGATCACCAGCCTAGAGTCTTTTTCATCATCCCCCATAAATAAATAAATAAATAAATAAATAAAAATTGATACAAATTTATTCTGGTTTAACTCACCAGTCATATCAATCCCTTACCTCCTTCCTGTTTCCTCAGATGTCAAGAAAACAAGCTTCTGAAAACAACAACAAAACAGCCCTTCATCAATAGAGCTTGTCAGCTGCAGACTGTGTGACTCTGTTTTCCTGCTTTTTAGCAGCAGATCTTAATATCTCTAAGAAAATGACTGCACAACTAACAGCCTGTACTTTTCATCCATCCATAAATGCACAGCTGGCATTCTTATGGGATTTTCTATTATGCATATTCAGCCCAGCATTTTCAAATCTTCGGATGGTCTGTGTTATTCTAGCTGGAGGAAAAAGCTCACCACCAACAATACTATTGTAACAGAAGTCTGTTCTCTAATCCTCAGGGTTTATCTTAGGTTAACTTTGGGATATGTACAGAAAAGACTTCATTTTTATTCACTTATACCTTCCATGGAATCCCAGAATCTATGTTGCTTGCAAAGAGAAAGGCTGAGCCTCACTTTAGGAAGCGTGCAGCCTCTCTTCAGCTGATGGATGGTGAAAACACAGGTTCCAGCCACCTATTTAATACTATGTCTTAGCTCTCATTTTCTCTAGAGAAAATTGCTTGTTGAGTGGCAGTTGTAATAGTCCTGTTGATACAACCAGAGAGATATAAAAGGAGAAAAATGAAAATGAATGGAAGGAAGTCAGTCAGGCAGGCAGGCAGGCAGGCTGGTTTATCAGCTTGTTCCAATTTTACTTGCTTTTGTTTACTCATTTAGACAGCACTGTCAAAGCTATGTCTTTCTGGAAATACTTGCATATTTAATGTTTGTCCTTTTGCCTTCTTGAACTCTCAAAGAATTATTATGTTTGGCAGCATAATTTTTCATCTCTGGTGACCTCTTCAGTGTCATATCTAGACTGACCTCTTCAGTATCATAACTAGAGCAGCTCAGAAATGTTCACCAAAACAATTTGATATGAAACATTTTATTTTTCTTTTAGACAGAAAATTCTGATCTATTGAGGGGCTGTCCTGGAATTTAATTAATGACTACCAAGAGAAAAAAGAATTATCAGAGTCTTTCCAACTATATTTAAGATTGTATTTGCTAGAAGTATCATGAGTTACATTTGAACATTTTCTAACACTTAAGAATCATCGTTTCTTTATATTACAGGACTGACTTGTTCTTATTTAACAGATTAATCTAAGATATTTCACATACGGTTATCTGTGTAAATTTTTGTTAGCAGAGACCAGTGACCCAGCCAGAAACTAATCATCAATATAAGTATTTCAGTTCAGAAGTCATTAGCCCTTTTATTTTCCATATAATAGCAGAGATAGTAACTTTACATGTATGCTTTTAGAGAGCCCTCTGTTGCTTTTCTCTCTCATAGCCAGCTTGAGTCAGCATAACTTTACAAGCCTATGTGCCTAAAAAGCAGAGATTTAGTTTATTATTTATTTGACTGAAAACTCTGGATGGTTACATCTTTGTCCAAATGCTGGTAAGATTTTAGAAGGTGTAGGAGAATGAGAGGATAACTCCTTTGTACCTGCCTTTGTACCTGCTGAAGTCATTGGGATTGACTTGGAACCTGAGCCACTGAAAGAATAAGCATCCTGTGGACTTTGGGTCAGGCTTCGAAGGGACTACAAAATCTATGTCAGATAAAGCAACATCACTCTTTCAAATGCCTGACAAGATAGAAGAATCCAAACCCATCAGTTATTGTCTAGCCTCCTATATAGAGGGAGAATTAGCTGACTCTGAATGGGATCACCAAAGGCAGTACACTCAGTAGATCATCTCGTCAGCTCAGCTGGTATACAGATATGTGGTATAAGATGAAGCCTGAAATCCTATGACTCAGGATTTATCTTTCAATATTGTCCCTCTGGAGACTTATAAAGGAAATTACTATTATCACTACCATGGTCCTGAAATCACTTCTGAAGTTATGTTCTTTTTTTCCTCTTATTTTAGGGGCTTGAACCACTAATTGGTGAGCATGAACATTGGAGTAGAAAGGTTTTCTCCACTTCTGTTGGTATGCTGTAGGCTACAAACTACAGCGTTGAATCAGGAAGTGGTAAAGGAAGTTTTATTCTGCTTCTTCTGCAGGAAGGTAGTATGAACAATATATAGATAGATGATCACAAGATAACCTGCAGAAACTGTACATTTAAGGAAGAGCAGGAACTCTCTCTCAGCTGTCCTCTGTTGCATTGTCTTCCTGGTTAAGAGTTTTCAATTTTTTGTAACATCTTGGAAGGCAGTTGGTGTGTAGTAAGTTCCACAAAATGGAGTGCAACCTGTAATTTAATGATTATTTCACCCTGCTGGGCTGGAACAGATGCCAATTTGCCTTTTTGTAAGTAGAGAAAAGAACTGAGGATGGTTTCCTCAGGACAATTGAAACCAATCTCAGTTTTCCTTAATGAGCACTCTAAACATAAGTTTTTTAACTAAATTAAAAACAAAAAAAAAAAAAGGGGGGGGGGGGAACTCTTCATGTATTTTTAAAAGAAAGTGGAAGCTGCTTGTATGTTTATAGAGTATGGAGTATGGCTACACAGGGGAATAAGCCAAACAGTCATACCATTTCATAATCCTGTTTGAGTAGGTGGTAAATTGGCAGGATAGTTTTGACTGTGATGCCTCAGACAGCAGGTTTTTATTGTAAATATTTAAGATAAAACATGTAGGCACATATGTGACATTTCTATTTTGCAGCTTGATTTCCAGCTTAAGACTACCTTCTGCATCACGCTGTTGCTTACAGACCTGTAAAGCCATGGAAATTACCTGTGAGAACTCCTGATGACTTACTATTTTTGTATTTGTTCATCATCCAAACCTTTTGATTTAGTCACTCTGATCAGGAAAACACTAAACTCATCTACCATAGTATTTATGACAACGTTAGAAGTTAAAGGTTGTTAAAACACATGGCCTGATTATCTGCATATGCTGTATTAATTCTTATTTATTTATTTATTTATTTATTTATTTATTTATGTTGTTGGGGATGCCTGGGGTGATTTACGCTCAGTTACAGAGTGAGTGGTAACAACAGAAATACTAAACCTGGCTATAATGCCAGTTTTCCTAGTTGTTGACAAAGCCCTGGTTACAGCCAGTGGAAGCTCAGGAGGCTGATTCAACAAATATATTGTCTCCTGGAAACTTCAAAGTTTGGTGAGCATTGAATTCAACAAATTGAACATGAACATCTTTAGAGCTCATATGTAGCTATGTAGGGCTCTGAGAGAAAACCAGGGTTTTAGAGAGACATTTGCATAGCTAACCCTATTTGCTCCAGGAGCGTGCAAGCACTTTATAAATGTAGATTTCTAAAAGCGCAATCCCATAACTATGAATTTCTCAGGACTACAAAAGGAAGCTGTGTAGTTAATATCATTTATTACTAGCAGTTACCAAAGGACAAGTTTAGTGGATGCCTTTTAGATATTTGCAGATACACCTGTTTTCAAATAACCAGGTGTCTCCAGTTACCTGTTATCACTTATGTAATAAAAGCAAATTGCAAACAAAGAAAGATGGGTATCCTAAGACTCTTTCCTTACTGTGATTTAAATCTTTCACCAGCCTACATTTTATGACATCTGCACAATGTATGTGTGCTAAATGATAATGAATTGCATCAGACAGACGGTATGTGCTCTGTTGCTTAATGTGCTTGTTGGTTATTAGTTAGTAATTTCATTTTGCTTTAATTGCTTTGGACAGTTTGGTGAAAATTGCATTTGTAAGTATTTCTGTGAATAGATTTTCCAAATCCAAGGAGTAAGTGTTTTAGCAATTCTTCTCCTAAGTCCAGAAAACACTGAAGGTTTTTTTTTTTTTTTTTTTTAATTATTATTATTATTATTTATTTTTTGACCTGTGAGGTCTTATGTTTAATATGTATTGTTGGTGGTGGTGGTGTGTTTTGTTTTTGTTTTTTTCTCCCCCCTAGCTATAGCAGCATATCCAGCCCAGTTCTTCACAAATGCTTCTTGTTTTGCCTTTATTCTAGGAGAGAAATTAAACCCCTGTCAGCTAGGAGGTAGTGTCTGTAAGGAACTGCAAGGGAAGAGGAGGCAAACTAAGTGCTTGACAGCAGAGCGAAGGAAAAAAGTGGTAAGTTCATAGGGGCAAACATTGACAGTATGAGGGGCCAGTTTGTTTTCAAAGAGGAGAGAGTCTATACCTACTCTTAGTTTGTCATTATATCTATTTTACGTGAAATCTGGATAAATTTTAAAAATAGATGAGAAAGTGACCAAAACAAGAGATAAGCATGCATCTCCTCAGTGCTATGAGGCTTATCCCAACTGACAGAAGTCATCTTTTTAATTGCAGAGACAATTACTAGATGTAAAATGATTTCAACCTGATTTTGTTTAACAGTGACAGCCCCTGTCCTATTAAAAGCCCTTTAATCTACTCCCTTTTAGCCACTCTGTAGCTACATTGTTGACCTTTAATCATGTTCAGTATGAGAGTGTAATCCTAACAATTTAGTTAAGTGACTCATGAAAGCTTGTTTGGGCTTAAAAAAAAGTTCTGAGACTTTGCAGGACTAACTATGTTTTTCCTGTCAAACAAACACCTCATTAAGTCAGGGTGACTTCTTTGCTTTTGGAAGAGTGAAAATTTAGATGGGGTGTAATCACCACACAGTCTTTATGTTCCTCTTCAGCCTACAATCCTTTCTTAAAGTGAACATTAAACCTAGGAAATCTAGCTATTGGTATTTCTAAAAGGGGAATGGGATCACCTGCCTTTAGATGGAACAAAATACTTAGACACACAAATACCTGTGGAGAACTATTTGATAAACAGGTTTTAGCCATGAGTTGGTAATGTTTTGTCAACCTTTCAGAGGTTAAATCAACTGTTCCAGCTAGGTTTCACAACTGTCTGATTATAGTACCTATAATTAAACATTTCTTGAAAGTGTCAGGAAGCCATTGGCCATTAAACTGACTTTTTTTTTATCTCTTTTTAATTTACTTTATGGGAATGTGCCCTTGGAATTTGGGCAGATCCAGCCTTTGCAGATTGACACTATGTCCAAAAGAAGAGCATGAATTGGTGTCACAAATTAGAAACGGGTCTCTGTGCAGAGCACAGGGGCAGGTAAATTACACGGAGACAGAAGTCAGACATGGGCCAAATCTCAGCCATCTCTTTGAACAGCCTGCTGCTCTTCATATGCAAAATACATACTGCACACATGCCAGCACCCCCAAAAATGCTGCTGCTGCCTTTATAGAATGCTAGCCAGTTTATGAAACAGTGGTGTCTGACTGGAATACAAGTCCCAAGTGCTACCTGTCACAACAAGACAATATTTAAGGAAAGATTTCATGAACTTACATTTTCAGATATGGATACTATTCAGCAGCACTAAAGGAGACTAGAGTCCACTTCCCCCTTTTCCTGTTTTCCCAATTGCACCGTATGTTTAGGCATAATTGCCTCATGCTCCTTTAAATAGTGGTTGCACAGCCTTCATACCATGTGCTGGCTGCAAAGCACTGTCATGGAGGTTATCACACCAGATCAGCTTTTCTGCCTGAAGAAGTCATAACTCAGCAAGCAGGTAGATGAGCGTTACAACACACTAGTGATTCCATATTTCAAAGCACATGAGTGCAATTTAGCACAGAAGATCTGCAGGTTGCCCATTGAGTATGCCCATGAAGGTTGAGAGCAGCCAGCATGCTTAAGGTTTGTGCTCTTGTTTAGTGTGCCATCGCTCCCCTATATAACAAACATAAACAAGCCCTACCTGGCAGTATGGCTCTCTGCTTGTAAGTCTAGAAATAGGTAACTTAGAACAACATCCTGGAGTGGTATCCTTACTGAAGTTTCTGTAGATTACCATGCTAGTGACAGTTTCTTATCATAGCATTTTTAACGCATCTGCATTTAACCCTTTTTCTAGATAGTGACTTCTATAAGTATGCACTTGCTGTCCAAAGGAATGTTCAAGCTTTTTTTTTTTTTTTTTTTTAAGGAGAAGAGCTGTTTTTTTTTTTTCTTTCTGTTTTCATAAACTGTCTTGAAACTACTCATTTTCAGTATATTTATTGTCAATATATTTAACTTTTTCCCTCCTTCATAAACAAAGTATTATTTACCCTCCGAAAGAAAATATCGAACTTGACAGTTGTAAAATATAATATCTTTGAAATTGTTTGTGGCAATGATGTCCTTAAATCTGTCAGATTAGCCCATATCCACATAAGAGCAGCACCATTTGAGCAAATAGCAGATGGGGACAGTATCAGACATATGTCTGTCTGCTTCTGGTGATGTTTCCGCAGCTCAGGACTGAATCACTGGTCTGCTTTAACAGTTACAGAAATCATCTGGTGCTGCAGATAGACATTCAGAATACTACTTAGTATATTAATATTATATTTATTATTACATTTTATTTATTATATTATTTTTATATTATATTATTCCTTAACAAAGGAAAGTAACCTTTTTGCTGACACAAGAATTGAACTCTCCCTTCATGTTTCTCTGAGTTTAGATAAGGAGCTATCACCATGAATACTATAAACAATTTTCTTATACCACTACTCTTTATAAACAAATGGTTGATCTTTTTTTGCATGGATGTGACAAACCTTTATGGCCCATAGGAACCTGAACTCTCCATAAAAGAAGTACATCATACCATTACTAATCATAGACTAGGACAAATAGGATGGTTACAAGGCTGTAAGGATTGTTGATTTTATTATCAGAAGGATGTAATCAGCAGGTTAAGTACATGAATGGTACTGTATACGACGCAGATCTTGTATAAAATGCTGAAAAGGGGCACACACATTCTATGGTTGCCTTCCTTTTGTTTGTTTTGTTCTCTAGTGTTTTCCTGTTGTGCAGTTACTGTTAGACATATTACAGATGCTGGCTCAGATGTAATTTAAGTGAAGCTCAGTTTTTCTTTTGATCCATATAAAACATCAGAGTGTCTGCTGCTTTTCATGCTGGGATCATTTGGGATCATGCATGGGATTATTTTCCAATAATCTCAGTCAAGGACGTACTAAATGCATAGTTCATGAGGGATCTTAACAGCTGTGATTGCTTGAAGAATCCAGTAAAAATCAGATTTTGGCCCACAATACATAATAAACCATGGAAGTAAGCACCTGTGATCAATGAGAGTGAATGGAGAAATGGAAGCAGAAAAAATAAATCACAATTCGTTGTATTATGATTATTATTTTATTATTATTATTATTATTTTACAATTCAAAATACCAGGACTGTTTTTTCAACTGTTAAATTTCAGACAGATTTCTGACTCCACAAACTATTTCCTGCTCTTCAGTTACCTAAAATGTGAGGAAAATGGTAGTAGCAGTAAGATTATGGAGAACAGTTGTCTTTTGCTTAGTTTTAATGCTTCAGTCATGAAAGTGATAGAGACAGGTAGAATTTACTAGGTAAGAAAATGATTTAGAGACTTCCTTCCTTGCTTTGTTTAGGTAAGTCTTGTGTTTATTCCAAAATGAATACATGAAACATATGAAATACATGATTTCCTGCAGACTCTAACTCTTCACATTGTACTACTATATCTATAAGTCTACCTTATGCATCTGTCTTTGTAGGACAAATACCATAGTGCCCATTTCACTAAATCAGAGCAGCAAACTGGGACTTGGTGGTTATTCTATGCAGTTCTTGTTTCATTTGAAAAACTGAGTGAGCAAAATAGTGTTATCATTAAACCCTTCCAGAACAAGATTTTAATGTTTGCTGCTCATAGCATAATATTTATGCTCAGACAGTAAAGGAACACAGAATTACACTGTGTAGCAAGCAAACTAACTGTGTATATATAAAAACAAACAAACAACAGCAGTCTTTGTAGCCAGCATATCGATGATGATAGTATACTATCATAAACAGTGTTGTTTAACATGGGAGCAATTGTTGATATTTTCTCTTCCTCTCTGCACACTAAATACCCATGTATGTACCCTAACATTCATTATAGATAATGATAAGAAAGTAGATATTAATGTCTCTTTTCTGTTATCTGAGTGTGACTGTAGCAATATTTTGTGACAATTTTTAAATTTCACATCTCTGAGTTTTAATTGCCATCAGTAAGTCTAAAACGTAAAGGGATAAGAGTGCCCTAAGGTTATGCTAAGTGCAGAAGAGTGCAGAAGACTGTATGCACAAAGCAATGTCAGTGGGCAGAGCTCCTGTGAGGAAGGAATTGGCATGTGAGTTGGCAAAGAAATACATGTCAACCAAGGCAGGAGCTTTACATGCCACTGTAGCTGAGGTCTTTCTGAGAATTGTGTGAACATACTTTGCTTCTGATCATCTGCACCGTTTACCTTCTGTTAGCACCCATATAGCTATCCTATCTTCTCCATATAAAAAGGTGACTACATAGTTTGTGGTGACATCTTTTTCTTAAATGAAAAGAAGGTATTTTTCCCTCTGGGCCTTACAACCTGTTACTGTTATCCTTTGCTTTTTTCATGTTTACATCCAGTCCTCCTACATATCCTCCATTTTATTTTGTTTAGTCAGCTGTACAATGAACTACATTCATCTTCTTAAGAGTAAATTTTATTTGCAAAATTAATGTTTAAGAGTTGGGTTTGGAATACTTTTTGGCCTGATTTTCTGAGGAAGTGAGGCATATGGAATTGTACTACCAATATGCCAGCTTTTCAGGCATTCATTTTTTTTTTCCTGAAGGGATGTTTATGTCTGCTGGAGAAGTTCAACCAAGATCAAAGACATTGAATTCCTTAAGATTGCAGAAAATTGGTGGTGAATAAAGAAGAGAGATTAGCATTACTGCAGTCCCCTGACATTGAGACGACATGGTGAAACCAACCATTATCTGATCTATTTGGCCTAGCTACTAGCTGACTAATTCATACACATTTCCAAGCTGATCACAACACATGGCACCTTATCTCTGCTGGCTTCTTCTTGACGCTGGGATATGTTAGTAATATAGTGAGGCTTGGAAGTGTTCAGACAGTTGGAATTAGCACGGCAATGCCTGTAGAGGGTACAAGACAATGACAACAACAGCAAAATAAAACAAAAGCCAGTAGGCAACTAAACTTCAATCATTTTGATGCTCATTGTTTTATGTTGCTTTAATATGCTTTTCAGAACTTCTTGGGAGAATCTGAACTACAAATGTCCTTTCTGCATCTGAGTATAAAGGAGGATTGTCTCTGTCCATCTTCTAGAAGGTAGGAATCGCAGCAGTTAACCAGGAGTATGTATGTCTCATCCATTTCATAGTTTTCTGTTTTGTGTGTTTTGCTGATGGTTTCTGAACTTCGAAGTTTTCAATTACTATGAAAAATAAGAGAAGACATCATTTTCATCATAGGGAATGCCTGTGCACAGAAAAATGATTACCTGTGTCAATTACTGGAAGTTATTTGAAGAGTATTTGCTCACAGAGTGGCAAAGAATACAGAAGCAGCAGATTATAACTTCAAAATAAAATAGAATGGCTGATCCCTATTTTTTATTTTTATCTATTTATTTATAAGAGTTAAAGACTATAGAACCATTATCGTCAGCTCCAGTTAGACCCACCTTGGCAATGATCTTCTAGTGTCTTTCTACGGCAATTTTTAAAGCAAGAAACATGTCTCTTCCTTCATCAGAACTTAAGGAATGTACCAATTTCATGGTGTAGTTTGATAGTTTGAATGCTGTGGTTTTGTAAGATTCATGCTCTTTGCTTTTCCCCCACCCTGGTCTTACCTTGGCCCTCAGATCTGACCTTATTTCAGCTATTTGTACATGTATGTTCTGCTTGTTTGTGTGAGCTGCCTAGGCACTGTGATGGCTGTTGTCTTTGGCCCTATTGTTCATCTGGAAATATGCCCTAGTCTTTAGCTTTCCTGCCTCTTTGACCTTCAACCTGACCTGGTATTCATCTTCATCTAATCCCTTCAGTAGTTCACGTAGACTCAGTTTTCCTGGAGTCCAATTTTGGTTACATCCCGAGTGCACTTACAGCCCAGAAAGCCAACCATATCATTGGCTGCATCAAAAGAAGCTTGGCCAACAGGTTGAGGGAGGTGATTCTCCCCCTCTGCTCCTCTCTTGTGAGACCCCATCTGGAGCACTGTGTTCAGCTCTGGGGCCCCCAGCACAAAAAGGATTTGTTACCTGGTCTAGTGGGTGGTGTCCCTGCAGGGGGCTGTAATTATATGATCTTTAAGGTCCCTTACAACCCAAACCATTCTATGTTTTACGATTCTGTGATTCTAACCAACCACTTTAAATAAAATAATCAGTATTCTCATTACAAATCTTGACCTGTTTTGATTTCAGCTATATGGCCTAAGTCTGAACTTCAGTTGGTCATCAGTACTGAGAAGGCACAAAAATCTGAGTTTTTGTTGTGGACTGCAAACTTTCTGCAAAAGATTCCAGTTACACTACAGCTGAATATACAGAATGTAATAATGAAAATCACAAAAGATTAGTTGCGGAAGGAAAAAAGCAGGTCAAAAAGAATCAGGTATCAAGACATGGACATCCCACGGTATTTGCATTGTTATTTTTATAAATGGAAAAAAATAAAGAGACTTAGTTTGTCTGTCTTAGGTCTTCTATTTAACATTTTTAATAGTATGTAGGGATTCATTATTTTGGGAATAATTTATCTATTCCAGTGTTGGAAGGTAGTTCTACCTGTCATTCCCGTATTTCCACTAGACAATCATATTTTTACATAATCACATAAAATAGTGCCTCTGGAAAACACTACTGTATTTGTGGGATCAAATTAGAAGCAGCTGAAAACCCCATTGTGTGGCAGTGACATGTCTACCAGTTCTGCCTCAAGTGTTATAAAAAGTGGTATGCAAGCAAACTCACAGAGGAGAGGCAATTAAGATCGAAAAAAAGAAGAGTTGAAAATTATCAGACAAAAGATTGCAAGGTCAGGATGCCAAAGCACGTCAAGGAATGGTGATAGAGATAAGGGAAGCCTACAATACAAACTATTGGGAATTTTATGACATTTAGAAACATGTATAAAAACATGTTGAAACACTACATTGTTCTTGGGATATTTTTATATCTTCTGAGGAGTATTTGATAAACTAAATCATCAGCAAATGACCTGTAGAAATGCAAGGTTCAGGGAAAGAAAACTGTCCGTATCTACATTGTTTCCACAGTTTTAACAGCGGCACAAACACAATATTATGTAATTAGTTGTTAGGTGCAAATTTGATAAAATATAAAGTCTTTATACATGAGCATGCAAAGTGGAGAGCTGGGATATGTAAGGAAATTTAAGCTAGATATTCTCTTCCTTTTTGCTTGGGCAGAACCTAAGTGGATTTCTGTTTGTTTGTGGTTTCTTTTGCCTATTTGTTTGCTATTATTTTTTTCTACTTTAGCAAAAGCCAAAGACAAACATCCTCCAAATTCCGTGTGTCTTAGTGGTTCTTTGTTAGCTTTGGCTCCACATCAGTCTCTAAATGAGACTTCTCTGTTTTTTTTCTCAACAAAATACACAGACAGCTTCTTTCATACTATAGAATAACTAAACACCAAGAAATTACATTGCTTCTATGTGCTGAGTGAGAAGCAAGTTAAGATTTTCTTCTAAGACTGAAACTCCAATCAATGTATATTAAATTTTTTACCTGAAGAGGAGCTACTCCAACAGAGAACACTAAAGAAAACTAATTCTATAGCACATTGACTACAGCTCCTAACTGGGATTCTGGTGAACTGAGCTGGACTCCCTGCTAGGATATAGGTAGAGAAAGCACTGTCCTTTTATTTGACCTACCTGAAATTTTACTTTCCATTTGAGAAAACAGTGTGATGAAAGTTTATCAAAAAGTTTTGGTATGAGGCAGTAGCTTCCAAAACAAGCAAATACACCCATAAAATCTTTCTTCAGATAAGTCCTTCTAGTTGGAATCTGAATAAATATTCAGATAACTTGGTCCAAATTTAGAGAAAAAATGTTTGAGTGGCATGTGCACTTACTTGGCATATGGAATAACTAAGTTCGAGTTTGTGGTATCTGCTCTAGATAGAGGGAGGATATAAAACTGATCCTCTTTCACATTAAATGAGTATCAGAGTTGAAACTGTTGCATTTTATTTTTAAGAATTTAGATTATTTAAGAATTCAAGTGTTAATCTTTGGAAAATATTAATTTTTGGAAAAGGCTAGTTGTGATGTGGTGAGAAGGTAAATATATGTATTTTAAGGTATTGGTTGAATCACAATGCAAAATGAATAAGAAAGAAAGAAATTCCAGAAATATTCAAAAACTTCCCACCCCTAAACAGCATTGAGGTCTATTCTATGGCATTCTTCTTGCATTTAACTTTCAGTTTCTATTAGGTTCATATTTTAATAGAGTTGCTGGATTAAGTTATTGATTTAATTTTTCTATATATTATTTAAAGCTGCAAAATTCTATCCTATGACCAATGGGTCATACTGTTAAAGAAAAAAGATTATTACTACATTAAATAATATAAAGTTTCTTATTTAAGAATACCAGTATTTAAAGGCTTAAGAAATGCATGAGAGGGACATTTAGTCATAGTATTACAGCTTCTTTTGAAAACGTAAAAATAAAAGCAACATGATGTAATCATGAATGACTAGGGGCATTTAACTAAACATATAGAACAACTGGCAAGCACATCAGATAAAATATTGAAGTGTAAGCTATATGGAAGTCTATGATCAGAGGTTGAATAGGTGTTGGACAAGAAAAAAGGAATCCAATTAATGTATGAATTATAATTAGAAAAAAAATGAAAAAAAAAATGCAACAGAAACATGCTATTGGTGATTACAATACACTGTACAACAGCACTGTAACATGGAATCAGATGACAAGAGTCATCATACTTAAAATCCTGGGTGTGTCTGTCTGTCTATCTATCTATCTATATTTTAACCCTAGTACCATTATCCTAGTTTCTTCCCTTCTGTTATAGTGGGACCTGGATTTTAATTTGCAGCTGTGAAGGCTAGCCATGAAACTTTAATTTGGCTCCAGTCTTAAACCTTTCTCAAAGTCACTGATTTTACAAGAGATTTATACTTACAAAACATTTCAGCCTCCTAGTATTTTCTTAGACAGTCTAAAAAATGTCCTGCCTTTAAAATTTTATTTTGAACATCAACTCCTGAAACTTAATACTGTGCTAGACAGGATCATTTTAAAGGCCTCAGTTTTCTTCTCATACCTTTGACTGGTGCGTATTTTATTGTGCCTATTACTGAATGTTCCTCTTAATCCCTGAACATATGCAATGCCTCACAAACAAGCTTTGTGAAAACTAATTAAAAATTGAGGGTTCAAGTGGGAATTTTCCACCAAGGCTCTTATGGTTCCAGTCATGGCTGTGATGTGCCTGCAATAATCAGATGTGCTAAGCGTTGTTTATCTGATGGTGAGATTGAAGCATCCTAACATGGATCCTATTTCTTTTCTGTAAATAAAGGAAAATGTACATTTAGCTCACCTGAATTTATGAAGATGAGCTTCTAATTAATCCATTTAATAAAATAAAAAGAGAAATAGAACAGGAATTTCTCTATGTGTAATCCTCTGACTGATATTATATGTATTGGGCATATGTATATACTGGGGGGTGCTGTTGTCAAGAGCCAACAGTGTAGTACTCCCTAAACAGTGTGGCTAGTTGCAGATAAGAGATGCAGAGCAGTACCACAACATCATATGCTGTGAGTTCTTTACCTCATGACTTTATATTGAAGGCCATTACTCATGTCAGCTATTCAAGACACCACAGCACAACTCTTAGCTTTTACCATGCCTGAGTGAAACATGACAATTTCATGTGCAACAGAAGTGAAGAACTTGAACAAATCTGACTGATAATTCACAGGATTTCAAGATGCATTGCTGTATGTGCCACTTTCACTAATGCATTCACAGAGCAGCACATTGATTGCATTAGACTATGAATCAGTCCAGAGCTAGTGCTTCAGAAGTTCACTTTTGCAGACAAGTATTGGAAAGGGTCTAAAGACCTTCTTTAGCTTCATCTAGAAACGTTATCAGAGGTCACAGATCAGTATTATGGGACTATTATGGAAAAAGTCACTTCCTGGTATTATCAATTAGCTTGGAAAAGAGTATCACAAGTTGGCATAAACATCATCTGCAGCTGGACTCAGGCCAGGATTCTCTGCAAGATTTATTTTTATCTCCAAAAATAAAATCAGTTAGGTCCTAGGACTAACTTGAACTGTTGCATATTGCCAAGCAAGAGCATCTTCAAGGGATGGTTGGAGGGGGACTTACGGGAGGCCACTCATACTGATTCCTCCTTTGGCATGTTAAAGGACTAGTTACAGTCCTGATCTAGTTTGATAGCTGGGATATGCTTGTCTCCATTTTCATCAACCTCTTCCCTCTGAACTTGCATTTTCATATAGGTGATTGTGCTTTCATGACAAAGTTTTTCTGCAGAGACAGTGTTACAAAATTTCCACCTTATACATCAAATCTTGGATTACTTCACAAATGATACTCATAAAGCTTCTGGTCTGTTGCCCCCATATAGATTAGATAAAGCTAAGATGTTTGCCTTGCTGAGATAAAAATCTCACATAACTGTCTGTCTTCCCACCCTAGCACATTCTCCTCAAACTGGGACCCAGCTGTGGCCATGCAGGGGAAAGAGTGAAATCAGCACATTTGCCGTCTTAATGAGAAAATATGGAAAAATATCAGTCTGCACCCCTGCTCTGTTCCCTGAAAAGTGCTACTAAATGGGGGAGTCAGATCAGTGTCTTAGATTGCCCAAATCCCCCTTCCCAGCTTCACCTGTGACAACCTCCTGAAACTGCACTGCCACCTCCAGCTTCTCATAGGAGATGCTGTATCAGCCATATGTTTGCAGTCTGCTACTTCAAACTACTTCTCTCATCCAAATGCCAACCCCGTTTGTGAAGAACAAAACTAAAACATAAGAGTTTTACTCAGCCTTAAATACTGATTTCTCTTCCATGTTTTTCCCCCTTGGCTGGAGAGGAATCTAACTGTGACCAAGCCCCTGGTGCTGTCACACTGCTTGTGTGCTTCCTCTCATTCAGTCCATCAAAGTTGTCCTCACAAGTAGGAAGTTAGCAGCCCAATACATTTTTAAATTGAGTTTTTGGGTAATGTTTCTATTTTATGGCTGCATACTAGCATTTATTCCAAGGAAAGCAGGGTAATAATTTTGATTTCACAGAAATGGTAACATATTGGAAATATGCTTCATAACAAGACTTTGATTTATGCCACCAGCAATGCAATCTCTTCCAGCACTGAGTTATTAGCAAATATTTAGTGGTTAAAATTGTCCTGCAACCAGACAACTAAATCCATTCATTAGGTGTCTTTATGCATCTGTGAGACAACAATGTCAAGTGAATAATAGTTTAGTTTCTAGAATGTTTCAGGCGATACTCTTTTCTTAATGAATATGCATCTCCACTTACTTTTGAATGGTAGACTTTATTAACTTCTTACATGTCCTTTTCTCCCTTTCTGGCTTTTCTGTTTGAAAGAAGGACACAGTTTTTCTGTTTGCCAGAAGTTTTCAAGGATGAACATTGTTTTATTTGCAATGCCTTATTATAAGTGCTGGACTTAATGCTGTCTTTGTTCATTAACTTCATGACTTGGCTCCTGTCCTCAAAATACTTGTCTTGCCAAGAAAATCTCTCTCACTTAATAAGAAGGCAGAAGCAACAGAACAAGTAAATGAATTCAAGGAAATTTCCTGAGTAGGCCTGCTCACCTTCTGAAATTAAGACAGGGCTAGAAGGAAAAGATAGGTCTTATTCCTAGCTTAAATGGAAAAGAGGGAAGGAAACATGGGGGAATTTGTAAAAATCTGTCAGCCATGGAGAGAACTGAGTCCTCAGGGGGAGAGGTATGTAGACACGGAACGAGAAGATAGCTTTTATAGACATGAAGCAGTTATGTAATATGATGAAATGCAGAGAGGCAGAGCTCTAGGGCACAATCATTCTCTGCTAGCACAATGCTCGGTCATGCAAAAAACATTTCCAAACAAGAAATTAACCCAACAGGAATAGAAATTGCAGCTGTAATGAAAAAATGCCATACTCAGCTTTAAGGTTGTTCTGACTGATAATTCTGTGTGTGAGGAGTGTTTCTCTTCAGCTCCACATTCCCCACCCATTCAGCAAAGTAAGCAACAGCCTTAAAGCAGATGCAGAAAAATGCTGGGACGATTTCTTCCTCTGAAATGTTGTATGTCCCTTTATATTTTGGGCTTTATTTCCTAATAGACTAAGGTTTATTGTGGTACTGCTGTCTGGATGTCCATTCATCCATCCACCTATTTCATTAATTTTTCTTCTGTTTCCAAAAGCTTTAGGACCTATTTCTTAGTTTCTGTCAAATTTGAAGGAAGGATCTTACAACTCTGTAAATTCATGGGCAAGCAGAAGAGACCTACTCTTCGGCTGGAGAGAAGATAGGCAGAAATCAGTGGTTATACTGGTGTTTGACATAAGACAGCTGGGAAATCACGATGACCATATTTCTAAGACAATATTATTTTTTTTTCCCCTTGGAATTGGAAGATGCCTCATAAGTGTAACATGGACTTGTCCACTCCTTGATAGGAGACCAAAAGCCAACAGTTGCAAATTCTTAAGAAACAGGTTTGACTAGTTGTTGTTTGGACGGGACATTTAGTGATTTTTATATATCAAATAAAATATGTTATACATAACCTCCATGCACACTAGGGAGATAGACTATATTACTGAATGGCCAGGATGCTGGGTGCAGTTGTAAGCAGGGAAAGATTAAGGAAGTTCTCCTGTAATTTTATTGCAATGTCTAGTGCTATATGCCCATTTTTGTAGAATCTGAAGAATCAATGCTCTCAAGACCAAAAGGAATTTTGCTGAAGGTATATGGACCAACAGGCAGAAACATATGAGACAGAGTGGAGACAGCAATGTTAAATTGTAGTTTCTCAACAGTATTTCCAATCACATATAAGTACTAGTCTCTCAGCAACACCTTCTAGGAATTGAAGAAAGTCCTTTCAGAAACTGTATCTCTTTTTCTAATTCTACTTACAGTCTTTCTTGTTTTCATATGTCTAATAGAGTGTCTATTCTTACCTTTAAGTGACTGCCTTGAATTTACTCACCTTTCTAACATAACTTTATTTATCATGCTTT
The DNA here is from genome assembly GCF_964211825.1 of Aythya ferina. Taxonomy (NCBI): domain Eukaryota; kingdom Metazoa; phylum Chordata; class Aves; order Anseriformes; family Anatidae; genus Aythya; species Aythya ferina. Next base: position 87,607,096 of record NC_140297.1, read on the forward strand.
TTGATTCCATGTGTACTTCAAGAGATGTTTCATATGTTTCATTTATTTTTATGTGTTTTCTCACTCCAGTCTTGTCTGTCCAATGATCATCTCACAATAGCTGTTGTTTTATTAATACTTAATTGATTAAATAATATAGAGACATTTTAATCATTTGTAGATAATTCAGAGTTACAAAGCATGAAAGATACTCATTTGCTAAGTACTTACAAAAAATTTAATACAATGATATGTTGAATATCTAATGAGAATGTGAGGCTAAGCTAAATATTTGATATGTATAAAAGGTAACTTCTCTTTGACAGATGGGGGCTAATTTCCATTTCTTATTTCTGCATCAACATATTCTGTCTTTATCAAATCACAGCACTGTTATAAAGGTGAAAAACCTGATCAATCAGCCCTGAAGTGTTTTCTAAATTTGAGTCTAATTACAAAGTTTAAGATTTACAGAAAGCCACATACAGCTGTCATGGAAGTCACTAGAAAAAAAGTACTAGATATTAAATCAAGAGAGCCATTGTATCCATGTCGGTAAAAAACTGAGAATGCATTAAAAATATATTTAACCCTGTAGGCAGCTACGTACCAAACTTCTGTTTGCTCACTCCCCACAGTTGGATAGGGAAGAGAATTGGAAAAAAAAATAAACAACAACAAAAACGTAAAACTTGGGGGTTGAGATAAAGAGACAGTTTAATATGACAGAAAGGAATGGGAAAATAAAGATAATAATTGTAAAATAATATGCAAAACAAGCGATGCATGATACAATTGCTCACCACTTGTTGACTGATGCCCAGTCAGACCCCAAGTAGCAGCTGCCCCTCTGCCACCTCCCGCTGGGGCCAACATCCCCAGGTTTTATTGTTTTGCATGACATTGTAAGGTATGGGGCATCCCTCTGGGCAGCCTTGGTCACCTGTCCTGGCTGTGTCCCCTCCCAGCTCCTGGTGCACCCCCAGCCTCATCATGGGCAGGGCAGTACCAGGAGCTGAAAAGGCCTTGGCTCTGGGTAAACACTGTTCTGTGATAATCAAAACATTACTGTGTTCACAATGTTATTCTCATCCTAAATCCAAAACACAGCACCATACCAGCTACTAGGAATAAAACTATCTCAGAACAAAATAAAATAAACAAACAAATAAACAAAGAGGAAACAAATATATCTGGGATACAGAAGCATGAAACAAGTCTGTCTCACTTCCAAAAATAAATGACAGTTAGAAAACTAACCTATAATAAAATCCACAGGTCTGCCTAAACACCTGATAAAATGCTTTTACGTATTGTGGCTTGAAATGTTTTGTTTTCATTATTACTTTATCATTTTATTTGCATTATAACTCAGTTCCTAGACTGAATTTGATTTATGTATCCCAATAACATGCATAATGAGGAAATCACCCAATTTAATGAATAAAATCCTTTGTTGAGTGTCTATCTTATTATACCTTTCCTTCAAATTACTCACTTTTGAAATGCTCTAGTGGCTTTTAGTAACATGTTCTGGTTCATAAGGGTACTTAATCATTGAAATAACATGTGTGATGATGCAGTGGTTGATGAAAGATACAATCTTAAAGAGTTCTTCTGAAAATGAATGTGGAAAGGTGGATGATTTATAGTAGCTAGCAGAAGGTTCACTGTCTTAAGTTGCAATAGATGGCAAGAAACGTTGTAGAAGGTTAGTGAAAGGTGAAACTGCCTTATGTTTCTATTCAATTTATTGAAAATAAGAGATGGCTTAAAGCCAACAGGTCTTACATTTCCAGTAAATTCATACAACTGAACTGCTTTGGGGGGCTGCATCTTGGAAAGTGTTTGTTTGTTTTTTTTTTAGCTGAAGTTGTTCGCGTACCTAGTAATACAGACTATATAGTGCTTAAACTATGGAGATGCTCCTTAATACAGTCTTTACTTTGCTAATGTAATCAAACCTAGTTTTTTCTTAAGGGAAGCTTTATTCATGCTATCAAGCTGGAGAAATTTTAAATGTTATTTTCAGATTAGACTGACTTTTATTAAACACAAAAAACAGATTTTACATTCCTGGATAACCATTATACCTCCAAAAGACCCAGACCAAACTGACTGAAAATGGATGTTGGAACATTCCACCTTCATGTGAAAAGCAGCCAAATAGTTTAATTTGTTTATTTGTTTATTTGTTTATTTGTTTATTTATTTATTTTTAGCACAACCAGCCAATATTACGTTACAAGTGATGAAATAAATTTCCGGGCTATTGTGAGCAAATAAAAAAACTTCCAAAAGCACTGCATGTCCTTTCAAACATGGTGCATTTTATCTTTTCCCCAATCCAAATTCTTGTAATTCATTACTTTAACTTAACATTAATTTTGGCACGCACTCACATAGAGACAAATTTCATCTGGAATGAAAGAAAGGACTTCTCAGTGATTGTGCATGCAGAAATCAGATCTCAGGATCTTTATATGAGGTGCTAAAAAAAAAAATAAAAAGAATTAAATTCAAGAGAATAGATAATAACCCAAGTAAATTTAGCAAATAATGGTTCTGAGAATGCCACTAACAGTTACCATAGAAATATTAAAATTTTCTGGCACTAAACATGATATATTATTGTTAATTTTAGATGCTGGTACAAGTCCATTATGATAGCATTGGGGCATAATCTGCATTCTTGAACAAGGGTTTGCAATTAACTTTAGCTGAGTTCATACATACAATTAACTTCAGCTGAGCTTAGCTGAGTGAGGGCACAGAGAGATTTGATGGAGATCTGGTAATTTTACCACCTCCAGTGCTGCCAGGTCTAGTTCTGTATGCTCTCTTTTCACCCATGAAACACAACAGTGACCAGCAACCGCAGTCCAACAGATCACAGGAAGAATCAGAAATTCAGAATGTTCTTCAGCAATGTCAGAGTAATTTATTGCTGGGACCTTATCAGACTGAATACAGTTTTCCTACAGATAGCCCAGCCTTAAGCTAAACCCAGCTTTAAATCAACAGAAAATGTTGCCTGTACAAACCCAAATGTCTTTTAGGATTTCCTCAGAGCAGTGCATACCACACTTCTACTGATGTTAGTGGGATCAGCTTTTTATGATGCGTCCTCACATGACAGGTTTCATTTCAGCACACTGGATTTATGTACCAGTCAGGCTTCATAGTTTTTGTTCTCAAGACAGGAGGAACACAGGATGTCACAACATAAATATACACACACAAGGCAATAGAAGATATTAATTCTTATTTGAGATTATCTAATTCACCAAGGAAGCTTACATAGCTCTAGAGAAAGTCAAGTCAGAAAGAGAGATAGGGAGAAGGACTGATGCTGTGAGATGCAGAGCATGTCCAGCCTCCCTGACGTGCAGCTGCAGTTAGGAATAGGCTGGCTTTTCAGGAGAAATCCAGTCAAGATTGCTGCATAGATGCATTATAGAATGAAATTTGTGCAGCTAAATTTGTGGAGCAGGGCTGTTTAGACAACCTGTCTTTAGAAGAAGTTTTATATATTTGGGAGCATGACACAGACAATATCAAAAATAAATAGGATTTCTAATTTTAAGTGAACTTATTTAAAGTTTAATAAACCCTCAAATTACAAAGTTCGGTGCATTCAGGCTACTTGATGCTTTAAGCTTGAGGTTGGCAGTTTTTCAGTGTTTGTTGATGGCTGAAGCTATCTGGTGATCTGCCAAGCATAAATACCATGCAAAACATTCTTTGAAAGTTCACTGAAGAGTTGCTTCTGTTTCATTTTTATACAGTTAGTTTATTGATATCCACAAGCTATTAGTGTTTTGTGGTGTTTTTTTTTTTTTTTTTTTTTTTTTTTTCTTTCCCAAATGCAGAGATTAATGTAAGCTTTAATAAGAAGAAAATACATTCCACCTAAATTTCTTTATCATTTGTATCTCTACAGTGGAAACAGTTTTATTAACCCAATTAATGCTTAATACCATGCTACTTCATCAATCTTTGTTATCTTTGCACCTCATATGAGTAGAGTTTCAATCACTATATATCACTTCATCGTAATGTTGTAGCTAATTCAATCTAGAGAGAAGTGTGTGAACTTAACTTATTATATTTTTCCCTGCAGAGATTTAGCATGTAGATTTCATCCAGCTAGGCAGCCATTACCTTGTGAATATTTATCTGAGCTGCTTAACCCTCTAGTGCTGATAAGTTGATGGGAAATCTTAGAAGAAAATATTTATTTATGAAACTTTCAGCACTCATTGCCAGTGAAATCCCACTCTCATTGGAATAAGTGTGAGTTTTGTTACTGAATTCAGGATTTTCCCTTGACCTGCTGGACACTTCAGGTGTGGCCAGCAGGTCAAGGTAAGTGATTGTCCACCTCTACTGTGCCCTTGTAAGGTCCCACTTGGAGTGCTGCATCTGGATGTGGGGCCCCCAGCACAAGAAGGACGTGAGGCTGTTGGAGCATGTTCAGAAGAGGGCCATGAGGATGATCAGAGGCCTGGAACACCTCTCCTGTGGAGAAAGGCTGAGAGAGCTGGGGATGTTCCGCTTGGAGAAGAGGAGGTAGCCTTTCAGTACTTAAAGGGGGCTTATAACAAAGGTGGAGAGTGACTTTTAACTTGGCAGATAATGATAAGAAAAGGGTTTTAAAATAGAAGAGGGAAGATTTAGATTATATTTTAGGAGGAAATTCTTTACTATGAGGGTGGTGAGGCACTGGAACAGGTTGTGGATGCTCAAGTGTTCCAAGAAGCCTGGAAGTGTTCAAGGCCAGGTCAGAAGGGGCTTTGAGCAACTTGGTCTACTGGGAGATGTCCCTGCCCATGGTAGGGGGTTGGAACTGGGTGACCTTTAAGGTTCCTTCTAACCAAGCCATTCTATGATTCTATGATGTGATTTCACTTCACCAAAAGAACTCATCTTGAAGCATCTACAATAGCCTTTTATTCTGGACCTGAAGTACACTGTGGTTTGGGACATAATAATAATCAAAACCAAAATGAAACAAAACAAAAACACAAACAATCAAACAAAAGACTTTTCTGGCCCAAACCAAACCAAAACAAAATGAACAAACAAATAAAAACAACATTTGGGGCCTCTACTAAGATGTGTCTGCAAACGAGCAGCCCTTTTGTTAGCTTAAACACTTCTGTTCTTACTAATGATAGTAAGTGCTGAGATGATGTCAGAAGCATGTAGCAAGTCAAACTTCTGGATATATGAAAGGACTAGGAAAATGATGTATCTGAACTGAAATATTAGGGACTGGAGGAAATACAGAAAAAGTAGGTAATGGAGATGATTGACATTTTCACTGTTTCCAGGAACTTTGTGTTGAGAATCAAAATGTTGTTCCTCCAACAATATCTTCTGATTTACTGGGGGATGGCAACAAGGTCCCAGCATCAGCTACAAATACTGCCCATTAGTACAAATTGCCCTCTACTCTTCAGTCAGTCTGGTCAATATGCAATATTTTTATGATTTGTTTCTTTGCACATGTTGGATGACAGATCCAGACAACCTTCTGGACAAGGCTGAGTTGATAAAAGTCTGCAAGTTGGTCTGAGATGTGATAATTTGATGTAAACCAGGTGAAGTGTCCAGTCAAAAGCATCATATTCTCAGAAGATGTACTGGTGGGAATAGCCTTTGGGGCCTAGCCAAACTGTCTTTAGGAGAAAGTGATTTTATTGCTGGAAGCTCTACCATTTGGGCTCATATTGTGCTGCAGGGTATTTAAAATGTGTTATCTGTTCTTGGTATCAGAACTGGTCAAATCATCATTTTATTATCATCAAAGATTAACAATTTATGTGAGGAATTCTGTCTGTTTACATCCAAAACTATAGTTCTATGAAGAATTGTATTTTACACAGATGCAAAGCAAAAGAATATGCTTCAAATAATTTGTTCTTTTTCTCCATTCCATAAACTTTGTGCTTATATGCACATATAATTAGTCTATCTGATTCACTTGTAGCACTGTGCTACAGAATTCTACTGTAGCCATTCAGTATTTTCCTTCTCACTTATTTGGCTGCAGGCTTGTTTTACAGGATTTTGCAGTCTGGGTGAGGTTTCCCAAAATTAGGAGAAACAGTCTGGCTTTTCAATTATGCTGTTGGAAGTAAAACTGCTGTGTATTTCTGTGGGAGCAGTATTCCATGTTTGGGTTTTCTTTTATCCACCATTCACAATCCTTATCTCATGGTCAAATGTAGTAAAGGTTTCTCAGTATGGTAATAGAAACTTGCCTTTCAGAGTCATATTTTCTAAAATGTGCTTGAAGATAATAAAGGATTACAAGAGGCTAATACCTTTCCATAGTAAGCTTTGTTCATCATAGTTTCAGTTCAGCATAGGTGGGAACAGGTATTCATAAAAGTGACCCGGATCCATCACTCTCTCTGAATTACAAGAAAGATTGCTATATGCTGGCTACAGATGACTAGGCACCACCTTTCACTCTTTACACATTCATGTCCATAATACTGTCATGTACTTTTGCATATAACTATATTTATAAGACAATGTCTTTTGACTTGTGCAGCACCTGTGTATGGTGTGCATATGTGTATATTTATATGTATACATGTTTATATATACAAATACATTTGTAACCTCTATTGAAAATGTCATACCTAATTAGAATACGTTGAGGAGAAGTATATTTTTCCCTAGGGTTTAAATGATAATTAAACTTTCATGTTATGTCCTCAATTTTTAATGGAGAAGGAAAATAGCAGCTTACTGATAGAAAAGAGGCACCTTAAGAGCCTGCAATATTTAATAGGTACTCCCAAAACAGAAGTGCTTCTCATGTGCAAATGGGCTACTGACCTTTTAGAGCTCATGAATTTCAGTAGGTGAAGTATAGATATTTTCTAGTATTCTTTGGCAGGATCATGCTACTTTATCTTCTGTTTACCTTCTAAATATTGGCATAGATTGCTTAGAAATGCCATTCACAAATAGTTGTCTTTACATCATTCCTTATTGATCATGATGGTAGGCTGCTGCATTTAGTCCTGATGTCCTGATGTTGATGCTTCTTGTTTGAGGGCTGGAGAAAGATTCCAAATAATGGTGTCTACTGATAGGATGCTGCTAATATAAGAACAAACTGGAACTGCCTTAATAACACCAACAAAATTGCATCTTTCAAGATAATTCAGATCAAAATCACCTTCATTAGTTATTCAATATAACAGATACCATACCTCCTTCAGATACTACATTATAAGCAACAACAATGAAGTAGATATATTAGACAGAATTTGAGAAAGATAAAGTGTATATGAAATGCAGTTTTCTGTGAAATACAAAGGGCAGAAGAAAGAGAGAAAAGTGGGCATGATCATGCCCATCCTTCACTCATATATCATCACTATGTGAATTAAGTGAAATGGGATTTTGCAGTTCTTTACTCAGACAAATTTGTGTGGCACCTATAAAAAAATGCAGCATTATTTGGTCTAGATCACCTGAATTTCTTCAGAGAGCTACCACTCTGCCATTAGCAGATTCTGTATTTCAGTTGCAAGAAGGCTAATCTCACATCACATCATTAGAAAATCTTAGATACTGTACTGTCCACGCTATAACCTAAACAAAATATTTGAACTATATAACTGATTATTTTTTAAAATATTCCAAATGTCAAGTGTAGGGTTCTCCCTTCTTCCATCACTATTGATTTATTCAGTAACACATTGAGAGACTAGTTGGATGCATGTTTGAACAAGGTTGTATTTTAAATTTTTTTAATGTCATGCTGTTTATTCATATATTGTTTAAAATTCAATATTTTCTTCTTTTCACATTTATACATTTTAAAAGGTTGCTGAAAACACACAAAATACTGTGTGAAATTGCTAAATGAGGCTATTATTTTCTTTTGTTCTATGCTAATGAATTCATTAACAGTTGTTTAGTTATCAGGGGTATTCTTCAGTTGTTAGATTAGAAAGATTTTAATCTTATTTCTACTGTGAAGCTGGTCATTAAATATCTGAGAGAAAGTAGATGATTTCTCCTGCAGTAAAATAATCCCCAAACTGCCGAAACATGCTACAAAATACTCTCACAATTTCCTTGACGTGTATTTGTTTAAACTCTTCAGTTTGCTTTTTCATATATTTTCCAGAACATCACAATGAACTGTGCCGACATGTCAACAATCGAGCAAGGAATAATGTCAATGCTGTACTTATAACAAGCAGTGTAAACAGTAAGATACAGTTTTCCCAGTTCTGTTTTGTCAGATTATCTTTTATAAGCCATAGAATAAAACAGACTTTTATAGCTATACTTACCTTGTCTTTAATTAGCGATGAAGCTGCTTAATTCATAGATTGTACTATTTTTGTTGCTTAAAGATTTTTAACACTTAATCATGAACATGTACTTTAAAGATATAGCATATTTCATCTAAGAATCTATAAATGTTTTGAAATCCTGTCATTAATTAATGATGCCTGGTATCACATCTACTTGTGAATGTATTACAAGTACACTTCACTGTTTTACCTGATGATCCCCTATTTCATAGCTGTTTATTTTTATGTACTCTGTCTCTAGATTTTTAACCCCTCCTATCCATGAGCTCTTTGGAGGTACAGGCTGATTATATACTATTAAGGAACATGGTACAGTTTTAAGGAACTTTTTACAGGTTTTTTTGAATTACAGATGGCCTTAATAGGTGACATTAAGGGAGAGTCATGTAAATCAGATTATAAACAGAAATTGTCCTTTCTAGAAGGAAAGTTTGTACATGGTGTGAATGAGAAATGCAAACTGAAGAAAGGGAAATGTTTTACATAATACTGCTTTTGATACTCTTCAAGTCTGTAGGGATTGTGTATGGAGTCACACGTGTGAAGTGCAATGCAAAAATGCTGTGAGATAAACACATACTGTGGGGTAACTATGAGTCATGTTACCAGGCTTGCCCATGCTCTGTTTTGCTAGTATGAAATCATTCTTTAGACTGCTCTGGTTTCTCTCTGTTCTGTTATGAAGCAAAGACATGTACTTTCTATATAACTGGCTCAACTGTTAAATACCATAATCATGTAAATAACCTTATGACTGGTAAAATAAGAAGGTGAGGATTTAGGACAGTCATTATCCTTTCAAAGGCCATGATGACACTTAGCATGTCTAAAAGTAAGCCTGGGTGTTAAGTGCTCTGCTGAAGAATAGCCAGAGCATTCAACACACTGCAGAATAAAACCTCTATTTTCTCTTCCAGCAGCAACTAACAGTGTAGACAAATCAACTACACTTATCTTGCTTCCAATTCCAGCCCCTTTCTCTAGTGACATTTCTCCTTCCACTCATTCTGAGATGATCTTTAAGGCAAACAAAGGTCCCTGTTAGTGAGAAAAATAAAAAGTAGCCCCATAAATATAGCGTGTGGAGACACACCACAGAAATACACCATACAATTCTGTTACTTACCCAGCCATTCACACCCTGACACCAAAAATTTGAAGATCAGGAAGATTTTTCTGCCCTTTGAGAAAGTGCCAGATGCTCTGGAAAGAAGGTTCTTCGCATTATTTCCTACTGCGACTGGCAGAACCCACATTGAGAAGTGGTACAGAGCATTTACTCCTTGCTGTGAGGTCACATAAGAAGTGGCCAGTGGAAAAGACTCAAGCAGTGTGGAAGAAAGAACATCAAATTCTGAATTATGTAGTAAGTGACAGAAAATAAGGTTATTCCTAGAGAGCAGCTGTAGTGCTGGTGTCTTCTGATTAAGTAATTTGCTCGAGACTTAAAGGAGCCAGGAGCTTTATCCAGCATTGACATATGGCCACTTTTACAGTCTGTTTTGGCTTTCAGGATTTTGTGTCTTCTATAACAGAGAAGCTACCATTCAAATGAAAGCAATGGGCTGAAGCAGAAATTACTCGTGGAGTCTTCTGTGCTCGTGTTATGTGGGAAAACAGATGAAACAGCCAGAGAGGTCCCTTCTGGCCTAAAGAGATCTAGGAGTGGAGCATAAAAGATTATGGCTTCCCATATAAGCTAGGTCAAGTGTGTAGGATAGATCCTGAGTGAGTTTTGAAGGCAGAATGCTGGGGTCTGGCAGGTCAGAAAGAGTATCCCTTAAAGAATAAATTAATGTCGAGCCTCTAAAATCAAATCATATCTGGGAATATTCACACAAATGATCCATGTGATTTAGTTATATTTGTTCCAATTTTATATGTGATTTCCAATAAAGTTTGTATAAATACGTGGTTATAGAGGGTAAATTTTAAACTTTCATGTGCAACTGATAGTGTATTTTAAATTCATGCATGCTGAAACGATATAATACTTGTGGGGCACAGGGGCTCCAAAGCACTTGTTCTCTATGCCAGAGTTTAGACAACCAAATAAATCAGAAAAGCATCTGGCCTCATTGTTGCAGTTAAAACCAGACATGAAGAATTACTTTATATGAATGTGATGAGACAAAATTAAATTTAAACTTCTAATGTAGTCAATAAATTTTGCAATAGTCTAATTTTTCAAGGAACCTTGCCTCAAGCAAGCACCACAATGAGAAAGATATATATATAGTTTTTAACTTCTAATGCTGAATATCTGTTTTCTCCACTTAAAAGATTGAATTTCATCAGCTCTATAATTGCACTTATCCAGTTAAGAACTAGAAGTAATATCACATGACTTTATCTATCTACCTGAGTAATTGTGACTGACAGAGGCCATGTATAATTCTGAGGAATACCTACTTGTTCATGGACATTCCATCATTAGAAATCATATGCTAGCCTCTCTAATTAGTCACACATACATAATTTTTTCATCTGTTCTGCAAATAATATGAGGAATGTCTGCTTAAGTGACTGAGATGTGATTTGAAAGCTTTGTAGTGTTTCTGTGTTTGAATGGGTACTGGCTAGGCCCCATATATTTTAAATTGCATCTGTTCTCTCTTTAAAGGTGTTTGTTGTCCATGATGTTTCAAAATTTTAAAATGTTACTTTATTAGGATGCTATTTTTGATGTGATCATGTCCTATGGCAATAAATTGGCAAGCCTGTGCTTTGTCAGTGGACAGTTCTGGCAAAGGTAAGCTACTGATATGATTTATTTCTAATGCCCTTATATAGGCCACCTCATTGTAAAAAAAATTTATAATTATCAAACGTCAGTGCCAACTGCAAAGTTGCTAATGAAACTAAAGTTTTTAAGAAAAACAAAACAAACAAACAAACAAACAAAAAAAACAGATCCTTTAAAAGTTTATTTTCAGAAATGTAACCATAACTGAAATGGTACAGTTTGTGGTTCTGAAATCTATTGCTTTTCAAAAGGGTTCCACACAGAATGATAAAGTGTACTGAATACCAGATTGTGTAACTGAAGGAAAAAAAAAAAAAAAAAAAAAAAGATAAAAATGAAACCGAAGGAAGTGTTGGTCCCCTCTAGCAGTAACAACACCCAGCTCACCCTGTTTTGTACAGTCATTATGCTAAAATGGCCTGTTATTTTCTGCAGCATGTTCATACTTTCAAGGCTACAGTTGCTCATCAATGCAAATAAACTAATTCACCTGAATAATCGCACTGAACACAAACATCAAACTATGCTACAGCAGATCCTTGTGGAGGGAGAGATGGTAGGCTATGACCTCTGTCCCTCAAATCTGTGCCCAAAGGGACACTGCCCATGCGTTAGCCAACCTCTCTGCTTTCCTTGTGCTGACTTGTTAGTGGGTGGGTCTAGTAAACAGAGTAGGTTAGAGGCTAGGAAAAATAAAATAAATCTCAACCGTTATGTATTGCCCTAGGAGAAGAGAACTAGGAGTTGCTGGGAGGAGAGTTTACAAGGGAGCCAGACAGCCAGATCTTTGCATTCATTATTTCAAGAGCTTCTCAATATGAATACAGAATATAGTCTAGGACCTAACAGGTTGTTGTTATATCACTCTGGTTTACTTTTGGAAAAAATGTTACCAGCAGATTATTGAAAATATTGTTGCTCAGACCTGGTTTCCAAGGGAGAGATAGTCTAGCCTAGTTCCACAAATTCAGTCAAATGGCACTTCATAATTATCATCCTACTGGATGATAATTTCCATCCAGTAGGATGATAATGGAAATAATTTTGTCCTATTGTAGGCAAGATTGCCTACCATTATCCTATCATAGGTTCTGATGAAATCCTTGTTACCTGCAAGTCTTTCTCATGCAGGCTTTTCAATTGTTTAGAGCTTCCAATGTGAAATGCATGACATTTTTCACTATTGCTTCCCTAGTGCTGTGCATACCGCAGTGTTTGCAGCAATTTTGATGGCTATTTTCTAAGTGTTTCTACTTCCCAAGGATCTCTCTCTACCTGAAGAAACTTAAGAAACAATCTGTTTAATATTTTATCAATTTTCATCATGATTACCTAGCCCCCAAATTTATTCATACTAATATTTGTTTGAATGTAATTATAACCCTTCTTTCCTTTTTTCAGCTATTCCTATAACTAAATATTACATTTGTGTTGAAAAGTACTCCCACTTGTTTTGCATTCAAACTTTTGATTACTTCTGTTGACTTTATATAAATCTTTTCTTTTAGTCTGGAAATTTCAAAGCACTTTCAAATTTTTTAAATGTAAAATTATTTAAATTGGTTTAATTGGTTCTTTTTTTTTTTCTCACTCAGCTTTAAAAAATAATATCTTTTTAGACTCTGAATCAAAGTTGAAAATTCATGCGCATGCTAAGGAAAGCATAAAAAAAATAAATTAAGCTTTCCAAACACTGTTGCTGTGAGGCATAGGCATTTTGTTGTGCCCTCAGCAGGATGGGATTTCATTCTAAGCACCAGAGACCTCAGACCACTTTGAAGACTTGCCACAGTTTGTGTCATTAATCCTTCTGTTTCTACCTCATAGTTTTCATATCCTCTGTAATTTTATTATCTGTATTTCTCCTTATCTATGCCAGAGTCAATAAAATTCATGTGAGAATTACAGTACTTCACCAGCCAGAGATATCACATTGTCTAGAGTAGTTCCATGAGACTTAGAAATGCTTATGAGGCCCATGTTTATATGTTCACACTGCAGGCATGTCTGCTGACTGACTAATGCTAGCTACTGCCAATATACTGGGCTGATGCTAAAGTCACTGCAGGACCTGTAGGGAGATTGAATAATGGGGTGGCAAGGGAGAATTAGCACAGGTGGGAGAGAAGTGCCATCACCAGAGGTCAAATCTGCATCCTGTTTACTTCAACACAGCAATACAAGCAATGAGAATGATGAACAGAATTGGGCTCAATGTCTATTGATTATGGTTGGCATCTAACTATCAAAGTCCGCATGAGAAAAAGTCAGTGCAACTAATTACGGATAATGTTGTCCTACTCCAGATATTGGTCTGGAAGTTTTTCTATGCAATTCATAGGTATTTGTAAAAATATTTATTTCCCTCTATTATGGGTAACCTCTAAGATCAGAGGCAAAGTTAGAAGTCTCTAAGCACGTCCCTTTCTGCCTGGCCCAGAAGAGCTGTGGGATTGTTAAATTCATGGCACCCATTATCTCTCTTTTTGGAAGGAACCATAAATTCAACATTTTGACTTAAACACAGCATCACAGAGGAGGAGCAGATTTTCCTTTTTTCTTTTTTTTTTTTAGGGAGAAAAACTCCTCATATAGTGTTAAAAAATGTATTCTTTTTATCAGAAAAATGTCTGGGAAAGTGATGAAAACAAGTAAATAGCTACTTGTTAAAATAGGCTGTACTAAAACTCCCTGAAGTGAGTTAGTACATTATATTTTATCATTGAATCACTTCTTAATATAGGCTCCCGTAAAAACTGACTTAGACATTTACACCGACTTGAGAGGAGTATACGCTATATTCAATAACCCCTGTCAAATAAAGGTGCAAATGTAATTAAGCAATAAATCCATAAAAATCATTACAGACAGTTAATGAGTGGCTTGCATTTTTATAACAGCAATAGCATATTAAAAAAGCATTAGCTGTTGTAGTATGGCTGAAGTAGTTGTACTGTTAAATTAGTCATTCTGGCATTTCATGACTAATTTTTAATCACTTGGAGCTGCAGAGATGTGCTTGGTTTAGAATTTCTGCTATTCATAAATTCTATTAAAACAGAGTTAATCTAAGTATCTATCCAAATTTTTAAGATACCAATTTTACAAAATGAGTTAGTTTTTCCTTTTTAAGGTATTCTCAGCACCACCACCACCTCTGGCTGACAGAGATCTGGATTCAATACTAGAAAGTTGGTCCCGAAATCACCAGTTCATAATTACAAATTGTAACATCAATGTTTGTAACAAGAATCAAATAAAGAGATACACTGCTGTAGTATGTTAGTTCTACCCTACTTTCATTATTTCCTTACTAGGTGGGGTCTTTTGGTGCTTTTTTTTTTTTTTTTTTTTTTTTTTTTAGGAAAACTGATTACTTACGGGCTTCTTCCTGTTGCATGCTAATCCTATTGAACAGCACCCAGCCTTATTATTTATTTATGTGATTTTGACAAGCACACCCAGCACTAGAAAATCCAATTGTTTATGAGGAGCTAGAGAATAGCATTAGGGGACCAAACCGTGATAGTCAGTTTGGGGCTGGTGGCCAGTTTTGCGGTCATGAATGGACTGAGGTAAAGGCATGAGGCTGCTGGTAGTTAGCAAGAGAGGAAGGAGGACAACTGCATGCAGGCAGAGGCTTGCAAGAAACCCTGAGGATCATCCACTCTTATGTCAGAGCAGGTCTTCACTATCACCTGGTAATTGTGCTACTACAGTTCAGGCTAGCAAATGTCTGTGATGAAGCCTCTGCATTGTTCTGGGCTGAGACAGTGCTATCTTCCCTAAAATATTTCATAAAAATGCTTTATGTTAATCATATGCCTTTAAATCACTGTTTAATGGAATAAAGGACACCAAACAATAAATTCAAAAGCTCTAAAAATGAATCTGTCACATATTCTGTGGTACATCTATTTCTGCAATGTTTTTAACAGTGAGGAAGTACCAGGTGGTGTTTTTATTTCTAACAGATAAACATTATATGCAGCTGTTTTAGTTTGTGATGTTAAAAATGTGTATGGGACTTTTAGCTGTTGTAATATGCTTAGTAATAATACTTTATGTCCCTGCAGCACATTCCAAGTGGAGATATAAATGCTTTTACAGGCATTAATGAATTAAAGTCTAAAATACCTTTACTTACATTTAACTTTTTTTTTGACAAAGAACCCTTCTATTCCTGTCGAAAAAGAATCTATGATATCTATTATTTTAAAATAATAAGTAGTTGTTTTATTCGTTGTTCTCATTAACAGAAAAATGTTGATAAACATTGTTGGTCAGCTTTGTTTATATCTCCTTTAGAGCAAGAGCCTGTATTTGCTCATGAATATCATAGGTGAAAATCAAACTTCTGAAGAAAAGTCATGAAGCTTTCAGGATTTGTTAGAGTCTCAAAGAAAATCTTGTCTAGGATTTAATAAATAGGTAGGGTTTCTTGTGTGAAAAAGAAAGAACTGCAGAAGCTGAGACGAGGTCATTCACTGTTGAGGAACTGCAGCTGAATTTTTTTCTTTTACAGATATGTTGCTCTATAAATTTCCACATAAGGTCACATTTTTAAAATTGTTTACTATTTTTTATTGAATAGATTTTTTTTTCTTTCACACACTGATGGGAAAAATGGGAGAATCTATACTTTTTAACCTGTATTAAGTGACTGTTTAAAAGCACAGGTGCTGGGAGTAAGCCATAATATAACTTGCAGTATCCCACTGCTTCTGGTACTGCAAAGGTTGAATCAGGGGAGCTAACAAAGAACCAAAAGCCAAAACTCAGAAGCTAAGCTCCTCCTTGGATAAACTTCTCAAAAGGCAGCATGTCTTGCATTGTAACTGACTGTCAGAACTCATTTGATAGATGATTTGTAAGTTGTACTCAAAAAGCATGCCAGAAATATTACCATGCCCAAAATATAAAGGGCAAGGAGGTAGGTGGCAGCTTCAAAATGTTCATCTGATCCCAGATGGGGCTTGACTGAAATACACAGGCTGACTGTTTGTAGCACTAAACACAACTGGAGAAAATCAGATATGAGCTAGGTCCAGTGACCCATGACATGCTATCTGGGTGGATGATGTGGATAATCTTGCTCTTTTCCTACTTGTACCCACAGAAAAGTCTAACATTAATTAGTTCTTCCATATACTGGCTTGTATAGATCATGGCATCAGATGAAGGATTTCATGGCTTTACTATGGTAATAAAGATGAATTTCATGCTATGTCAGCTTATTGAGGATTAACAAGATTTTTATAAAACTACTGGAGAAGCTGATGTGTTTTAAAAGAAAGAAATCTCGAATTGTTTTAAGACATTTTAAATCCAAGAAAATGTTTCTTAGATTAGCTTTTCTTTTCAGTTCTAGAAATTGCTAGTATTCTTATTAAATCAATTCTCCCATTAACCAAGAAATAATTCAGATATGGATCATTCACATATGGGCAGTAAAGTCATAGAAAACCCATCAGTCTAGATGTGGGCTAATCAGAATACATTTTCCTATAGTTACTCTTGGACAAATTCACCCATGTATGAATGCAGATTAATTAGAATTTATGTGATGTGCAATTGCCTTCATAAAGGCACCCTCCATAGGGGTGAATCTCACTGCTCTTTATTTGTGCTAAAGAAATTCCTAAACAGACTTCCTGGATTGCAGTTTCAAGCTATTTTTAATTTATTAGTCGTATCTTCAACTTAACAAGGCATTTAAAAATACCTGTCTACTTTTGAGTGGTCCAGGGACAAATATTAAATCTATTTCTTTTTTACAATATCTATCACATTTCACCCACTTAAGATCTACATTAAAGAACTACCACAGAGACTGTCACGTTTTGAAAAGTTTTCTTATCTTGAATAGTATAAACAAATATTCACATGAATTGACTGAGAACTGATGTTTTATTAAGTCTCCTCTTAAACCATTATATGTCCTTTTATATCTGGTCTAAACCTTAAAACCAAGCTATTCTTATAGTCTTTCAATGATATACTTTCAAAGTTTCATCTACTTTGTTTCTGTTAATGTTCTTATACGTAGTACAAGCATAGAACATCCTTACAAAGACCGTGACATGTTCCTATAATCTTTCAAATGCATCTGTTCAAAAACAACTCTAAGTCTAAATGTCTATGTATGTTTTCCAATTGTTTATTGTTGGTTAGGGGACCAGTGGCTCAGTAACTTATGCTGGTACTCACAACACAGTTACCGGATGCTGAAGCAACACTTGTCTTTCTCTGATTGAAGGCAAACCATGCTCACTAAGGAGACGTTTTCCAAGTTTCTAAAGGGCTGACCCCAGGGTGAAGAAAGGACTTGTGTATCAAGTCAGAAGGCTGACCAGGAGATCAGGGATGTACATTGACCGAGAGAGAATAAATAAATTGCCATGGATGGAAAATAAAACTCATTCTTAGAAGAATAAAGAAGCAATAAAGCTTGCCACTTACAAAATTTCAATTCTGTATTTTCACTTTTCTTGTACTATTTTGGTTTACAGATCTCTTGAAGGTTTGTAATGGTTTACCTCATGAAACAGAGGCAAAGTTACACAACTGGGCTGCATCAAACTGGGCCCTGAATTTATTTAGCTGAACTCTTCAACATTGTAGTGCCTGGAAAGCAAGCTAAGGGTTAAAGTGTGGACAGTCATATGCTAGCCCTACAGCCCCTTTCCTGGTCTTGTTTACTTTACAGATATATTTGTAGTCAGCTGTCTGCCAAATCTGTAGCTTTTACATAAAGTCATATTTATCTGTAGGATAATGAATCAGACAGAAAATCAATGCGACATTTCAAATATGGTCTCATTAGTGCCCTTGTTGAGCACCAGGAAAAAGATATCTAGCTGGTCACTCAGTGTTTCTCTTCTCACTTCCTGGAATTTCATTTGCCTTGCTTTATTGCCTTTATACAGTGTGTTGAATTTGATTCTAGCCACTAACCCTATAATCCTTAGCTTGCCCCATGCTTTATGGTTATGATATTTGACTGGCTGCTTCTTTGTGTGTCCCTCAGATTTGTTAATTTGCTTCTGCTGCTCTGAGTTGTGTAAGCTGCTTACTCATCCTGTGCTCTTTCTCAGGAGGGGCTGAGGACATTGCTGCACACCGTGTATCATGCACTGCAGGAGAATGGTACCTGAGCAGTACTGTTTACTCTTATGCCTATTTTACCTCTTCATGTAACTTACTATCTCTATTTAAAACTGCAGTCTGATCTCCCCACACTTGGCTTTTTTTTCTCTCATTAGGCTTCATAGCCGCTTTTGTGTCATTTACACGATGCCTTGCAGCCTAGGAGAACTGCTTCCTTTAAAGTGATTCCAGATTAAAGTACTTTGCACCTGTCATTTGCTGCCACCCCAACACGATCTCTTTTTTTTTTTTTTTTTTTTCTCATTCCAGTTGGGTTTTTATTTGTTTGTTTGTTTGTTTGTTTTATGGTGATGCACCAGAAGTCTAACAGAGGAACTGATCTGGACTACAAATAACTTCATTTTATTTTATGTTAAGCAGGCTTCATTAGCAGTCATGTTGTACAGTACTGCTGATGATTTTCTGCAGCAAATATGAAAACACCAGAAAAATGGTGTGTGCCTGATCCCGGGCAGAAAGAACAAATGTGACCATTCAGTGCAGTAGCATAAGCAGGTATTGCCATTAGGGAAAGGATAACTGGAAGCATCACTTGGTGAACATAGCTTTCTTACGATATTTTAAAATGACTGTACAAACTACATAAGTATTGTGGCACCTGTTTTACATAAGTAAATTTGCAAAAACAGTTAGTAGAAACTGACGCTAGGAGACCAATACTCTGATTTTTCAGTTCTAATTCATAAGGGATTGTCACTTCCACCTTTGTCTCGCTCCTTTCTTCCTTTTGTTTCTAGCTCTTCCAGCATTTTTTCTTTTATTTTTTATTTTTTCACTCTTTATTTTCCTTTATATTTTATAACATCATTTTATCATTTTAAGTAAATCTGCTACTGGCAGAAAAACAAGAACATGCTTATTAAATGTTCTTGACCTCCCCCAAAATCTGTTTTGTTGGTTTTGGTGGTGAGCTTTTTGATTGCTTGTTTGTTTGATTTTTCCCTGTCTCCTTTTAAGAGAAGTTTGTGGATATCTTACACCTTTCCAGTTATAAGTCTCTAAATACAGTAATGGTTGTGTATTTGTCACCTCATTAATCTGAATTTAACAAGACTCTTCACCCTCATCTAGGAAACACCACCTTTGTACTAGGGAACTAAGTCATACATAACGGTATCTTCCATTCATTTATGATCAATGGCCTTTTTCTGCATCTAGGTACCTATGAGTCATTTTTAAGGAACTTCTCTCTTCAGACTGCCATTTTTATGGCATTTTTTTAAAGTTAACTCATCCTTTGCTATCTAAAATTTCTGAAGCATGCATGAAATAATGAACAGAGTTACAAACTCTCCATTTTTGGAACCATTGGACCTGAAAATTTGGAATACTGTAGATAATTTGGTAGGAATAATTTCTATTTGGAAATGTATGTTAATTAAGCTAAGTTGCCATAAATCAGTGAATCTCTACATAACTTATAACCACAATCAATTTGTACCATCTGAGGATTAGTCTCACTTTATTAATTGCATATAATTCTTCTGACTGTATCTCATTAGATTTTATTTTTTACAGTCCAGTGAGTAAATATGTAATGATCTGAACATTCCCTTTATTGCATTCTTCCATTTCTCAAACAATCTATTTTAAACAGATTTCTCATTGTCTTCCTTCTAACTTGAGCCATTTCTGTATTGAGCTACTTACAGTGAAATCTTAAATACACTTAAGTCCGTGAGAAGTTCACCTTGAAATTATGACAACAGTTGTCTTGCTTTTCATATTCTAGTATGAGGTTTTTAATGATGGTAGACTCTCTCCAGATAGCTTTTCTTATATTTCAGAGTATCCATCAGGACTGGAGAAGGGCACTGTCAGTGTTGCAATTTCAGCTGTTGTCAGGCATGATTTCTTTCGAGTGTTTTTGTGCATAGTAAAATCTAGTCCTTTCATGTAATTTCATATAATTTCATATAAATTTCATATAATGCACAGCAAGGCATTATATGGGTTAAGAAAATGTTTGGTATGAAACCAGTGATACAGTAGCCACTGGGTTACTAAATTGTTAATTACACATTGCTGTGCTGAACACAGTCGTTTTCATTTAGGAAGCACCATGAGATTAACATAATGACCTTCTTAGCAATATCATTTTTAAGCACTGGGTTCCCAACTGTGTATCACTCACTACTTTTGAGATTCGTTCATCTGAATTTTTTATAATGAAGGAATTACCTTGATATTCTCTTATTCCATAAAAATATATATTAAATTAAATATTCATTATCTCCTCTGAGTAAATATCCTCTAGAAATGTTGTTGTCAAATTAATTTGTTAATTATTTAATATTTTTCTTTAGAGGACTTATATTCCATTTCTAGTTTTTTATTGTTCTAATGACCTGACATTGACATTTTTTTTTTTGTTTGTATTTTTTTTTTCACTATCAGAACAGCCATTTACAATATAAAACATAACTTTTCTCAGATACTATGAAAATATCATTTACTTGTTGACATTGTCCCTTTTTTTTATAAGAAAAAAAAAAAAACACTGTTAATTCCATTGACTTTAAATATCAGCAATTCAGTTCAAATAGTTTACTTGAATGGTTTTGGTTAATGTATGTAATTGTTTCTGTTATAGGAACTTTGCACAGCTGGATAAGTATAGCATTTAGCATTTGTTTTATCTTAATTTCTTCTGGCAGAAAGCATTATTCACTATGAAAGCAGAACTTGGAAAAAAAAAAAGCAGAAAAGGTTACTTATAGTTCTGTATGATACAATGTTACATTTGTAACAAGGGTATAGCTAAAATTTCTAGTGAGTTGACATACATAGAAGTAGATAGATATAATTTTGGACATAGACAAATGTAGAACTGAAAAGATCTGTCTGGGAAGGAATACCAGCAGCTTTTGTCTAACCTCCTTTGACACATGGGAGCAACTGGGTAAGAGAAAATGGATTCAAATTTCAATTTCTGCACCATAGGTTTTACCTATAGTAGCATATCAAGTGGTTCACTACATGCAGGGGCAAAGAAATTTGGAAAACAAGACAAGTCAATCTGCATGCAAAAGTAATTTCTGTTATGTATTTACACCAGAGTAAATCTGTTAACTTTATTTGGCTTACTTCAAGGCTTTGATTAATGTGAAATGAGTAGCAAGCTCACACTAGATGTTATTAATATTGGAAAGACTATGTTTACAGGTAAGCAGCTATTGTGTTGGATATGGAGTGTTTTAGGAATCTGCACTAAGTAAGGCACAGTCAGGCAAAGCACTGTGTTTTTCCTTCTGCAGACCCTGACTCCTGTCAATACACTTTTCAAGCAGCACATACTCAGAGAAGCAGTGAAAGTAGAGTAGATTATTTTCATTGCCAATAGACAGAGATCCAAATAGCTTAACTCCCAGAACAGCATTTCTAGTCTCCCTCATGAGAGCCATGAGGGCAACATTAACTGAGCCAAATTGCAGTCATACTGCAGGACAAGTTTATGAAGATCATCATCTCCTCCGAAGATTTGGATTTATGTAATAGAAATCATATGGTAATTGGAGAAAGAAAAAAAATAGTAACCTTCTTCATCTTCCCCTGACCACATGGTATATTCTCCAGTGCTTTCAAGGTTTCAGTAATTAACTGTATTTGTTTTTGTAAAGATGTTTTGTTACAATTATATTCACACTTAGGTAATTAGGATTATTTTTTTTTCTTTTTATTACAAAATATAGTATTGAGGAAAAAATACAAAAAAGGAAAAAATCCTATTTCTCCATGAAATAATATTACAAAATGAGAGTAAGATTTGATGCTGTATTTGGGATTATATTATTATTATTATTATGTATTTTACCATATACTCTGATTCAGATATTTTTATTACCTCTTCTCAATACTCTAATTTAATAATTGATGACCACAAAGAATACATAATAATCAAGGTCCAAAACAAGGTACAGAAGCAGTATACTACTAATTACTTACTGCACAAAAAAATCACTGAAGCTATGATCTGCTTTTCTCAGAATCCAGAGTGGCTTCCACAGATAACAGTATGGAGATAGAAAAAAAATCTTATGTTCTTATGTGCACTTTTTTATTATTATTACTTTATTTTAAATCAGTAGCATAATGAAAACTTAAACTGAGTGTTAGCCTTCACTAAATCTGTCAGTATAAGGAAATAAGAGTGAGTAGAGAAGGCACAAGAACTTTGATAAATAATGTGGTTTTAAAAGAAAGCACATTTTCTCAATGTATTTTTTTGGATATCTTCTGAATTTTATTTTTTAAACAGACTTTTCTTATTGTTACTGATTCCTACTCTGAAACACTTTATTCTTTGTCAATGTTTAATTTATCCCACAGAAATTTATTTGGATAACTCAAAATAAACAATGATTAAATTAGCTCTAACCTTAATTACACCAAAGTTAACATGAACTGTATTTTGCAAAACAATTGTTCAAGTGCCTGTTTTAGGTGGTAAACTAACATACCATGAAGCAACATTATTTGAATGGAAACCTCATTTCCTTTTTTCCTGACTATTAAGGTGTCTAAAATGAAGTTCCCTTGTAACTGTCATTGAAGATTGGATGAAAAATCTTACAGCAATAAAAAACATTGCTTCAACCCCTGCAGTACAAGGTTTATACTGTATATTGTGGAATTCTGCCTATCAGAGGGTTCCTCACGTGAACCTACTTCTGCAATGTTTGTGGCCTGGGGGAAAAAAAAAAAAAAAAGTGTGTTCATAAACAGTCACATGAATGGACCCAAATTAAAAGAGTTCTTCATTGACTTTGGGAACTAAACTAGGTCTCTAAAGTCATCTAGAAGGAAATGCAACCTCAGCAAGAGGAGCACTGTAAGGGTAATTTCTTACAGTTAATACCTTATGTCTTGCAGTGAATGCCTTATGTACTAACGTATGGGAGCAGGGAAATGGAGTCTCCTGTTGCTGCAAAAACACTTTGTAAAATGGTTTGTCTAGATGGGTGGCTAGATAAATCATTATTAAAAAGACCACCATCAGCTGACATGTCTGAAGGTAGTTACCACCCTTCTGCATCGTTATCTATGTACAATAAAGTTACAGTTGTTATTTATCAAAATTGGCCTCCAGCACACAGCTTCTCTTGTGCAGATCCTAACAATCTCCAGGGGAGATTTCAACAGCAGCTGCTACTTCTAATACTGTAAGCAAGGAAGGAAGATGCTTTTGGCAGTGAATGCGAATGATTAGCTCAGGATGTAATTTGTATCTCAGAATTGTTTTGATAGCTCAGCGTTTTCTTGGGTATTTATCTTTCCCCAAATGAAATAACAGTCTTTTCAACTTCAAATAAGTCCTGTCTATCTTCGAGTTACAGAAATGATATCATGCAAAATTCAACATTGCCACTGCTCATATATTAAAACTTACTGATCAACAAAATATTTAAGACAAATTCAAACTCTCAAACTTCTACTTAAACCATCTTTTAAATATTCACAGATGCATGAGTCTAAGAAAAGCACAGAAGAGCCAAAGTCAGCTTTGCAAACGTTGTGATCTATTGCGATATATTCAGATCACAAAAATTCTGTTTAAGCCTTTGGTTAGTATTTCTCGTGGCTGCTTTTAGAAGATCCCTTGCTTCAGGCCTTATTGGGTCCTCCAGACTGTTCTTTCAGACCTGCTGAAATAAGTACTTGTCATTATTCTTAGGCCATCTGATTACTGTATGTTGTGACAAAATATAAGCTATGATTTTTTCCCCCTTTATGCAAGTGACAGTAGTACCATGCAACAGAATCAGTGGAGAAAAAGAAACAATCAATGAAGTAATTTCTCTATGGACAAAAACAAAACTAGAGGTGAGGACTATGACTCTGGTAGCCTATGTTTTTTCGTCTTTACATGGCCTAATTCATTTCAAATTGCAGTCCCTTTGATTTTGCTGGATCAGAGGTTTCTGTTGACCTTTTCTGCATGCCTGCTAACACCAGGCATGAAGTTCCTTTCAAAGAAGTGCAGTGTTAATTGGAACACATTTTGTTTTTCCACAGAGGAGAATTACCTTAGGAGTACTGAAATTATTTCTTGATAGTCTTGATAGATTTTTTTTATTAATATTATTTTATGTCCTACTTTGGCTTCCTGGAATAGAAAACAAGGCAGAAACTGACTGCAATGCAGAACTGCCATAGGCAGTTCCCTATGCTGACAGGTGACAAAGAAATAGCAATAGCTTTATTAAATAAAAACAAATAAATGTTTAATATATTTTCCTTAATAAACTTTATTTTTTCAGCATAGCAATATTAGAGCAGCAGTAGACGTGTTTGAGGAAAAAATGTCATTCTCAGTGCATTTAGTGCCACGTTTTTGGTGTCACTTTTTTTTTTTTTTTTTTTTTTTTTCCCTTAGGGTTTGCTTGCAGGGATCAGAGACAGGATGTTCTTTCACTAACCAATTTTCACCTGCTGTTGTTAACCCCGTAGGAACAGAATAACCT
Organism: Aythya ferina; assembly: GCF_964211825.1. Taxonomy (NCBI): domain Eukaryota; kingdom Metazoa; phylum Chordata; class Aves; order Anseriformes; family Anatidae; genus Aythya; species Aythya ferina. Next base: position 87,631,809 of record NC_140297.1, read on the forward strand.
TACCTGTTAAAATAATGTCAGTTGAAAGCTAATAACTGGCATTTGTAGTTTTCAGGCATTGATGACTGTAAGATGCCTTTCAAGAAATACATGAAAGGAAGACTTTCCCTCTTGACATCTCTATGTGTTGCTGTTGACTGTATGAAGATTCTATCTATCTATCTATCTATCTATCTAAGAATACTAGTGGATTCTGAAGAGCTGTGTGTTGTTTTGTCACCTGCATAAGGTTTGATAAAGGAGATATTCTACCCCTAGTTTGGCATTCATTGACAAATTTTGAATTTTCATATCTGACCAGAGCAGGGATGTTAAAATATAATTTAAAGGTTGGGGGGGTTGGGGAGGGGGGGGGGACGGACACGACACATGGTGTTATAGTTTGTTTATTTGTTTTATACTCCTGCTTTTAATGTCTGTAAGAATTAGATGATGGTAGTACATAAATTTTAATTTAACTATATTTGTGTTGTTGTGTTCCCCCCAAAAATAGTTATAATAAAAAAATACAGGGATGGAATGCAGTATGCATGTGAAACAGTGGTACGATTATATAAAAATATACTAGTGATTGTAAGATATAATTCAGTTCCTGTTAAAGGTAATAAGGGAAGTTTTAAATTAAATCTGACTACATGCAACCATGTAATTCTCTAATAATCCTTTCCTTGCTAGTTGTGATGAATGGGGGAAGAAGCAGAGATGAACAATAGCTGCAAAAGTTCAAGCTGTCGTAAAACTCACTGACCTAATTCAAGTGGCCTAAATTATCTTCACTTAAGTGATATGCCTTCTTTGGGACTATATTTGAAGAGTATATCAAAAAAAAAAAAAAAAAAAAAAAGAGCTAAAGAAATATACATTGTGCATGTTAAAAAACAAATAGGATAGTTCCTTGAATTATTGCCAATTGAGAAATAGGAAAATAAGAAACTGAATCAAACTATTCTTTCTTGTCTTGAAATAAAATGCAGCTGTACACATAAATAGGGACTAAACCCTGTGTTTTGTTATGTAAGGAGTAGAATATCAATGATTACTGAATAGAAATTCTCTCTGTGGTCCTTCTCTTGTTCTTGATTTACCTTAGTAACTAGCTCAAGGAACTATTTTACAGGATGGAGCATCAGGGCTACTGGTGTTCCTGTAGGGGAGGGAAAGCTGCAGAAGTCCCTGTGGACACAGTCTGCAATAACCTGTGCTACTTTGAAGCTTTGGCTGAAAGAAAAAAAAAATGAAAGAGAGAATGGAATTATCTTTCAGTCTTACCAGTTATCCTTTTACAATGTGCACAGACATGGCCTTCTGGACATATGACGGAGAAAGCTTCGTAGGGCATGGAGAATTTTGTGGAGGTTGACTGAACAAGTGGGTTTTCATTCCTGTCTTTTGAAGATGCACAGGGGACAAGACAAGAACGTCTTGAGAATAGTGGTGAGAAGTTCAGATACGAATTTAAAACTGTAAGATTAGAGAGACTTGTTCCATAGTATCTTGTCATCTGAAACCCAGGAACAAGTCTCACCTCATCAACAGCCCACAGAACAATCAGGGCAGAAAACCTGTTACTCACTTTCTGAATGCCGATGACCTTCTTTTGAAGTAGATTTTTTTTTTGTCCTTCAAAATGTTCTGCATCTATCAGATGCTAACTGTCATTTTCTCTTAGTTCAGCTTTTTTGTGGGTTGCCTTATACGTTGGCTTTCAACTGAAATTTTTTGCCAGATACATCCTCAACTGTACTGTAAGTCTACAGGTGTTAGTTGTTTCATTTAGTAAATTGCTTTGGGCTTTTAGACCAAACTAGACCTTGACCTATTAGCATTTTTGGCTCATTAGGTCTAATAACTCTAGGCAGAGGATCTATAACAGTATTTAGCTTTTGGTTCAATCACATTGCACATTTTTATCCTTATCTGAAAGGTCTTTGGGTTCTGCAAAAGTTTCCCAACCCTTGATCTATTTGATGTTATATGCAAATGATTTTTTTCATTCTGTTATTTTCCATTGCTATATATTCACTAACAACCCAACAGTCATGAACCTCATCACTCGCAGATCTGTTCTTACAATTATCCAAAGAACAACAAAAAAACAGCAGGTCATCTTCCTTTTTTTTTTTTTTTTTTTTTTTTTTGTGTGTGTGTGTGTGTGTGTTTAAAATTCCAAATGGTCTGGACATAATTATACTTGAACAAGTTACAAGTTTCTTGGGAAATATCCCCAGGAAAGACTTTTCGGAATTTACACTGGCTAATTAGAAAAATTCTCTTCATCTTTCACCCCAATTTCAAACTAAGGTGAACATTTAAATTTGTGGATGAGATCAAAACACAATTAAACCTTACATAGCCCCCCCAGTCAGGAAATTACCTTGATATCTTTTTAAGTAATACAATCAGAAGTTCTGACAAGCCTGAGATTAAGCAGAAGCTTTTTCTTCATTTAAAGGCTGAACCAGAGGTAGGACGTATGTCCTAACTCTCTCAGCAGAGAATGCTCTCAAATTCCTGAATTTCAGGCAAGAGCCAGATTCTTCCTGGGATGAGACCACTGAAGCACGCAGTTCTTCCTCTCATTTCTTCCCTCATACAGAAGCTCACAATAGCAGACAGTGATCATGAAAAGAAATGTGTGGGCCAGAAAGATGTTTGCAATATCCTCCAATCTATTTCCTGAATAGTGGTAAGGAGAGGAATACCCAGTCATGCTATAAGTCATATGTGCTACATAGATCATGTGTAATACATGAACTTTACTATGTGTATTGCACATGTATAAGATATATGGTATTTTATCCTTGATCTAGAGATGTTCATATACTTTTGTGTAATTTGTTTTGAAAAAAAATTATAATTTTCTGTTAATCAATGACTAGAAAATGTAAATATGGTGGCTTTCTATGTTGGCATGCATACAGACTGGACACTCTGGTTGTCTCTGTACATGATCCAAGATACTTGCAAAGCTAAATTGTTTTAACAACATGGCAATAGCACTGGTGTACAATTGGTGTAATTTCATAGAACTCATGTTTAACAATAGACCAAAACTTTTTAAATGTCCGTTAGAGTAACCCTAGCTGAAAAAATGACTTTCTGAAATAGATATGAACAGACTTTTGTAAGAACTGTTTCTTCCCAAGATGAGGTCCTTAAAGTAATCTTGTCTTACCAAACAGAAGAAAGACAATGATAGCTGCATTGTAAAAATGCTTACTTTGATTTTCACAAGAAAGTGTTAACTCAGGGCTTATTTATTTTCTGATGTGCAGACATGCAGTTTACTTGCAGCAAATTCTTACATAACTGTTTAGGGAAATATAGTTCACCAATGTTTAGCTGAAAATCCATAGATTACCAATAAGTTTGTTGTTTTTCCACCAGCCACTCTCCAAAAAAATAAAATAAAATAATAATAATAAAGCAAACAAAGAAAAAAAAAAAACAAAACAAAGAAAAAAAACACTGGAACTCTGTAAAGGGGAGGGAAGCAGTTCTTTCAACTCACTTTCTGAAGAAGTGATAGCACAGGGTAGAATAACGGAATCCGGCTGCATGGCCATGCCTGAAGTACAGTAGCTACTGAATTGTTAAGATGATCATTATCCAAGCATAACCAAATCTTTTGAGATTCCACTCTTTGATGCAGAAATTCCAGCTCTGAACCTGTCTCTCTCTCTCCAACCGCCAAAGGCAAGAGATATGCTATGGTGCACAGTTATTCCAACATCAATCAACTCCTAAACTGGTTAAAAAGTATTACAAAAATACAGCCTTTTGTTAACATGTTTTTTACTCATGAAAGTGTTGTTCCTTTCGGAGTTTTCAGCAGGACTTACAAGTGTTAGTGACAGAGACCCGTAGGCCAATATTTTAAAGTTATAGCTTTAGAATTGTAAAGTTGCATGCTGCAATATGGGATAATGATTGAAGACTTTTCAGCTTTCTAGTAAGAAAATTACCTAGAGATTTCTGAGTACTGGTATGTAATGAAATTGAACTGTGGCAGTTAAGAAAAATGCTTTTAGGCTTGTGTTATATGATCAAGTCACTAGGATACACATAAAACCCTTAACTGTAACTGCAAGGAATTGGATGGATTGGTTCCTACATTAAGATTCCCTTTTCCTCTATTTTTTCTTTGATGTTTGAGGAAAGACAAGAAAGGAGTTCTTTTATTTCTGTCTGTTATATAGAAGGTCTGGTCTTCTAAGGGACTAAATAGCATAGTGCCCAGGTGAGAGGGTGAGGAGGTGAAAGGGATGTACTTGCCTCCTCAAAAATAGTGGGGACAAATGGGAGGCTTGCTGTGCAGGGTGTAGAGCTGGAGGACACCTCTCTTCCTCTGCATAGCTGGTATATAGCAGTCTCACCAGCCTGTGGAAGGCACAGCTCATTCATCGAAAAATCTACATGTCTATATTATCTATTTATATAAGATAATATACACATTTATTCTAAAGGACTGTATCACAGTGGGATTTAATGCACGGTGTGGAGTTGAACAATGCACAAAAGCTGTACACATGTTTATTCCTAAGGATTGCCTCAAAGCTGCTGTTAGCATACGGTGTAGTGCTGAATGCCATAGTCTGAAAAGTCTAATAAACAATTGTTTCTGTCTCCAGGGAAAAGCTTGAACTAAGGCTGGAGCTACATACAGAATAATATGGGGGGGGGGGGGGGGGGGAAGGTGCAAAGAACTCTCTCTGTATCAGGCACTGAATGAGACAGAGATCGTATGAAAGAGCAATCAGGGATGACAGCCTGTATCCCAGCATGCTGGCACATCACTCTGCAGTTCCACAGGGTGCAGAGAGCCCATCTGGCCAGTGGCACAGAGGAGGACATCCCCAGCCCCTACTGCTGCTGTCAATCGAGTTGCCATGATCACGGATGCAAAAAAAGCACGATACAGCTTCAGTCTAGTAGATCAATGACTGGTGTAGTTTATTGAAGCAACAGGAGTGCAGGTTCTTTTGTATTGCCAGCAATAAACACACTGTCTGCAAAGCACATGCAAATACCAAGAATATGACTAGCACAACCCACTACATATAAGTTAACTTATGAAACAGCTCTGTTGAGAACGTTAGGTTTCCTGGTGAAGCACTCAGTATCTGAGGGCTCAGATCTTACCCAACAGGCATCCCTGTGGGAGAGAAGAGAGGTTCACCCTGTCGACTGATCCCAGAAGTCAGCAACGTCCTCCCGACTTGACTGCAATGGTATCTTCCCAAACATTTTTCCACTCATGAGACATTTTTATACTATTTTCTTATGTTCAGGTGGAGCTTCAGTTACTCTAGTCATACATACTTCATTTTAATTGGTATAATTTTTTCTTGCTTTTGCTTTATAGGTATAGGCTTAGAGAAATTCAGAGTGCCGTGCTCAGAGAGGGGTGGTCGCACGTTGGAGACAGGTACCCTTTGGGATGGAGATGTGTTTTGGCATTATAATGAAATTATAATGAGCAAAGTTCACCCAGAGGACATGATTTTGTTATCAGTATGGCTCAGGGTTGGCCATGCAGTCTATCAGTTCCATAGGTTCTCCATTACAGAACCATCAGGTTCCCCATTCCTGTGGTGGTATCACAGAGCCTGGCTGTGGTGTCTTCACTTTGCTCCACACTCAATGCTATTTCTCTTAGAATCAGCACACCAAGCTCCTCTGGTGGTGTCAATATCTAAGGTTGCAGGTTATGTTGCTAAGGGGATTATGACGGAAGAGATTACTTGCATATCTGCATCTCTTTCCTCAACGCTGTACCCTAAGATGTGGACATACCTTTAGTCTCACTAAGTCACCTCCAGCAAATATTCCACAGGTATACTAAAATTAGAGTTCAAGATAAGTAACGGTCTTTGTTATACCAATGGCATTCATGAAGTAACTTTCATTCAATACTTCAATACATGAAGTATTTTAAGCCTAGGCATACGTATTTATGCAGTATTTTGAAAAGCTCGATCTCAGGCAGTTAGTACTTGATGCTTAGGCTCCAGGAGTTGATTGTAATAAAGAAGGAGAAAAGAAAAGAGAAAAAGAAAAGGATGCAGGAATGATAGCCTACAAGTATGAAGTGAAATGAAGCATTCCAGAACGCCTACATAATCTTTAGTGAGGTAATGGATCAGGTTAAACCTAAATATGAGTATGGGATGGACAATTGTGCTACAACTCATCCTGGATACTTAATTGTTTTACAAGGGGATACAGATCATTAATTGTTTGATAAATGTACAGAGGATATTCTTATTGCCTGACTAAGGTGCCTTGGATCCCTATTATTTTTCTCTTTTTCTTCTGATTCTATAGGGGGACTAGCCAAGTGTCATATATATATATGCGTATATAAATATATATATGCACATATGTAAATAATCTACCTTAGGTGCTGTTTTACAACCATGCAGCTTCAATAGATACTATATGATTTATAATGATTTGCTTATAGCTAGGTCTGTAACTGGCTAAGTCACATTCTGTAGAATGCAATGGGATGCCTAGAAGGAATTTTAATGCTGAGGGTCTGCCTGTGTCATTTAGCTTTTTACATTATCAGGCCACTTTTGAGAACAAAATGGAATGAAAAGGAAAAAAAAAATCAAATAAAAACCAATAAAGCAGCTCTGTATGTGACTTTTATGCTAGACCTTACAATGAAAGAAATAATAATGATGAGATGCATTAAATTAGCAATTATTCCAAAAATCCTTTTAAGACTAGCTGGAGATCTCATGTAGCAAAGGCGCAATTGTGACAGGAACCATCACAACTCAAAGGCATTGGCAGAATGATTGTAGAAAAGGATATTGAAAGCTAAATGAACAATTTTAGTGCGATGGACTTTAATTCATCTACCTATGGCCAATTTCAGCAGGTAGGTATTAATTAAATGCACACCGGTTGCTACCTAACCTGTGAATCTGTTGTACTCTGATGTTTCTTTTTCTGATCTCTAAACTTTGTCTTACTTTCATGAACCATCTTATGTGTAATGACGGTTCCCCTAGCATAACTTTTCAGTTTTTCCTTCTGATTCTCCTTGCATTAATGACAGCTACTATTGCTTTCTTAAGGAAGAAAGACATAACAAATATCATTTAGAAGGTTCCATTGGTAGTTATTATCAAAAGCCTAAAGAAAATGTTGTAAATTAAATACCATAGATTGTACCACCTTAGCAACAAAGTCTTACAAGTCAGACAGAAGGGTCATTCAGTCTTCATTCTCTGCTTGTAGGCAGGATCTGCTATTAATATTTCATGCCATGTGTGACAGAAACTTGTCTGTCCTATCCTTAGGTATCTCCAAGCACAATGACCCTACTGTCCAGAAGACCCTCCCTTACCATCCTTTACGTTACTAAGGTATTATTATCTCATTGATGCCATATGCTGGCTTGTTAGGATACTGAAGCCAGTAAAGACCTATAGAGATGAAGAAATATTTGTGCAACTTATCCACTGTGTAGCAACATCAGTGTTGTATATTTAACTGCCATATAGACCATCCGATTGTAACCAGAAGGGTTACACCTCAGAAACAAAGATTTTAAAGCCCAAACTGCTTTTTGAACTTTTTATAGAAATATATTTTTGCTTCCTTAAGTCAAAGGTATAGTCTCCAGCTTCTTTGGTATGTTCTAAATTAATTATGTGGCTGTATTAACAGCTGTTTTTCTTCATGAGAAGAGGAAGAAAGCAGAGACTGATGCCCAGAACTCACTAGATAATGGGAAAATATGTCACCAGCTAAAAATTGATGCAAAATTACTTAAGCCCTTGGTGGGAGGGAAGGTATTATATATTGGTGTCACAGTTCCTAGCTGAGGAATTACGGTAGTTTTACCCAGCTACACAGCTGAACTCCACCACAATCACTCTCTTACTCCCCCTCCTCAAACAAAAAAGGATGGAAAAAATAGGATGGAAAGTAGGATGGAAAAGACTCAAGGTTTGAGATAAGAACAGGGAGAATCATGCACATTTTAGGTTGGCTGCCTGTTTTCACAAAGGAAATAATGAGTATAAGATATCTGGTCCACTAGATAACCTAAAACACTGAGTTACATTAAGTAGTTGAAGAAGAAATAGCTCAAAAAGGTCTACTTACTACTTAAGCCTAAATTGTCTTATCGGAGTTCAGGGTTGTTTTCATAGCAAAAAGCAGCTGAAACAGGGAAAAAAAAAAAAAAAAAAAAAAAATTGTTAAGATTGATAACATATGTTTTAATGGAATAGAGAAAGAGAGGATTGCACTAATGATATGGCCTGAAGCACATTCCCTGCCCCCCCCCCCCCTCCACCCTTTTCCAATTCCTCTCCTTGAACAGTGCAGGGTAACAGGCAATGGGGACTGTGGTCAGTCCCTGACAGTTCATCTCCACTGCTCCCTCACGTTCACTCTCTGTCCCCGCTCAATGTGGGGTCCCTCCCACAGGGTGCCGTCCTAACCGAGCTGACACTGCATGGGCTTCCCACAGGCAGCAGCACCTCACGCACTGCGCCCACACGGCTCCGTCCCACGGGGTCCATCCATCCATCCCCCAGGAGCAAACTGCTCCAGCATGGGTCCCCCACGGCTGGGCGGCAGCTCCCCCCAGACCCCCTGCTCCTGCGGGGGCTCTCCATGGGCCTCAGCCTCCTCCAGGCCACATCCACCTGCTCCACCGGGGGCTCCTCCACCCACGGGGGGGCTGCAGCGTGGAGATCTGCTCCATGGGGGACCCATGGGCTGCAGGGGGACAGCCTGCTCCACCGGGGGCCTCTCCCTGCACAGCCCGCAGGGGAACTGCTGCTGCCTGCTTGGTGCACCTCCTGCCCTCCTGCTGCACTCACCTGGGGGGGCTGCAGGGCTGCTTCTCCTCTCTTTCTCCCTGTGAAGAAGCTTTTTTTTTATTTTATTTTTTTTCTCCTTTCTTAAATATGCTCTCACAGAGGAACAAGCGACATAGTTTCTTGGCTTGGCTCTGGCCAGCAGTGGAGCCCTTATCTAACATGGGGCAGCTTCTAGATTCTTCTCACAGAAGCCACCCCTATGGCCCCCTGCTACCAAAACCTTGCCACGTAAACCCACCAGAGCAACTCTTTCGGTGAAGAAATTTTTCGCAATAACCAACCAAAACCTCCCCTGGTACAACTTAAGGTTTTTTGTTCTTGTCTTGTCACTTGGGGCTTGGGAGAAGAGAACGATCCCCACATCTCTGGAGCCTCCTTTAAGCTTACTGTAGAGCACAGGAAGGTCTCCCCTGAGCCTCCTTTTCTCCAGGCTGAACAACCCCAGCTCCATCAGCTGCTCCTCACCAGACTTGTTCTCTAAACCCTTAACAAGCTTCAGAGCCCTTCTCCGGACACGCTCCAGCACCTCGAGGTCTTCGCTGAACACAGTGCTCAAGGTGCGGCCTCACCAGAGCCGAGCACAGAGGGACAACCGCTTCCCTAGTCCTGATGGCCACTCTATGTCTGATACAAGCCAGGTGTAGAGATATTTACATACATATATATGCAGCACTAGTACATGTTCCTTGGAAAACCGGTCAAACTCTCTTCAAAGCCCGTAAATTGATGGTTTCCTCTAACTGGCACTGACGCTTCAGCTGGATCCTCTAAGTCCCATTTTACTGCTTCTGCTTCCTGAGCAGGTGACAGAAACTCCTAACCGGAGAGCAGAGGAGTTGTAGTTCTGTATACAGGAAATATTTGGAAGTTTGGAAGATGCTTCCCTTGCTCAGCTGCCATCCCTACGTTAATCAATCACCCGATCTTTTGCCTTCCAGCAAAAGTCTTGATGCAGTTCTTAAGGAAAGTTATTTCTGAAAATCCTCAGCCACCTCTGTGCACGCCAAACCTTTCATGGCACTGTGCAATGCGCGGATGGCAGCGATAAATCAGGTTGTGGAATGAATGGCAACGTGTGGGGAGGGAATTTTCAGGTGGCTTTGCGCTGTTTCACAGGTCCCTGAATTAGAGGTAATGAGGAAACAAGCGGCAGAAACAAAACCTTGAGCAAGGCTGAGATCAAGAATTGGCCACAATGTTAAAGAGGACCTTTGGGCAGTGGGCAATTGCTGGCTGGCTCCAGGCGCATGTCTGAGGGTCTCTGACCAACTGTATGATAGATTCGGGCGCGTGGACAGCACGTGGGGCTAAGGGGAGAGGACATGTAGTAGTGAAAAAGGGCAATAAACGCCTCCTGTTCAAGAGCCATCAGGAGTCTGTGTCTTGCATCCCTTCAGCAACACAAATATTTGGCTCCAGATCCCAAATGTCATGTATTTGGCAATTTTATTTATGGTAGCACTCCCCTCCCCTCCCCTCCCCTCCCCTCCCCTCCCCTCCCCTCCCCTCCCCTCCCCTCCCCTCCCCTCCCCTCCCCTCCCCTCCCCTCCCCTCCCCTCCCCTCCCCTCCCCTCCCCTATGCTCCCTGTCCCTACACTCTGCTACACTCCCCTCCCCTATACTACCCTACACTCCCCTTCGCTCCACTACCCTACATTACCGTATGCTCCCCTCCCCTACGCTCCCCTACACTCCCCTCCGCTATCCTACCCTACACTCCCCTAAACTCCGCTCCCCTACACTACCCTATACTCTCCAACGCTCCCCTCCCCTCTACCACACTACACTACGCAACACTACGCTATGCTACCCTACGCTATGCTATGCTATGCTATGCTACACTACCCTATCCTAGCCTCCCCTAGCCTCCCCTAACCTCCCCTACACTATCTTCCCCTACACTATCTACCCCTCCCCTCCCCTCCCCTCCCCTCCCCTCCCCTCCCCTCCCTTCCCCTCCCCTCCCCTCCCCTCCCCTCCCCTCCCCTCCCCTCCCCTCCTCTCCCCTCCCCTCCCCTCCTCTCCCCTGCCCTCCCCTCCCCTCCCCTCCCCTCCAATCCCCTCCAATGCCCTTCCCTCCAATCCCCTCCAATCCCCTCCCCTCCAGTCCCCTCCCTTCCTTTATTCCCTCCCCTTCCCTCCCCTCTTGTCTTCTTCTCTCCTCTCTTCCTTCTTTCAGGTAACTTCAAATCGCTTCAGTTGTTCTCATAGCTCCTATCCCTGGCTGATTCACGGGAACCCATCAGCAGCAACCAGAAGCGCTCCAGCTGCTGTGTCACTGGTTGAGCAACAGTCTCCAACTGGGAATCGCTGACTTCGTTCTGTGGCTCAGACAGGTGCCTTTCAGTTCCACCGTGGCCTGGACGTGTCTTCTTGCTGTGTCCCCACCTACATCGCAGTTCTGCTTAGAAGCAGCAGCAGGGTTTTGAAGTAGTCCCACTGCTTCCATTTTCAGTGGTTTAGCTTGGCTAGCCGGGTGGTGTCTGTCAATAGAAGACAACAAAGAGATTTTGGTTAGAAACAGCTAACTGAGTAGTTCCTTTCCACAAGGGCAAGGAATATTTACCCCTTCCTAATGGAGACTGCAGTGTCAGAGATAATGACGGGTCCTTCAGAGAGCTTTGAAATATCCCTTGGGGATGCTGAGTCCAGAGGACCAGAGTAAAACTGTCTAAAGTACACCATGGAAGCACTCTGAATTACTTCCTAGCATAGAAGCATCTATGCTGATACGGCTTCAGCTGGTTTCAGTGTTCTTCTTCACCTAATACCTAAATTCAGATAAGAGGTCTCAATGCAGATGGAAAGATTGAGAAATATAGAAGTCACTGATGTGCTTTGAGAACTTCTAAGAACTGAGAACTAAATAAATCCAATGTTGTAACATTAAGGATTGGTTAGAAAAGTAAACGTTGAAAACAAGTAAAGGAGAAGGACAAGTAAGCTTTCTTAAAGTATCTACTATATTTAAAGGATCTTTAAATAAGTAAGTAAGTAATGAAATATATACGCAGAGAGATAGATAGATAGATATGCAGAAACCTAAGAAACTGCTGCGCAGGTTAGCTTCTTGCTCTCTTTTCTAAAAGTCCTAGTGAATACAGCATCTGTGTGCGTTACAAGCATTACCCTCAGTCCACCACAGGTACACACGAGAGGACAGCCTGCAGGTTCCGGAGGCAAAGAAACTGCTCTGGCTTGATGTGAAGAGCCAAGACAGAAGTTGCTGTCAGGGAGAAGATACACAGAGGGGATGAAAAACACGGAGTGTGCTTCCGACCTTCACAACTTCTAAGCAAGCGGAGAGGAGGTTGTGGAAGAACCAAATGAGCTGTTGATCGAGAAGCAGCCTGAAGATTGTCCTTAACCAGGGCCTTGCATTCTTCGTTTTTATAGCATTGCTTGCCTTCAAGTGCACGATCATGACTTTATTAACTTTCTACCACTACAGAAATGCACAGGATTCTTTCACAAAACTTACGCGTGGTAATTGGAAATACTGGTCAGCATTCTCTATTTCCTTCTTCATCTCAATTCTCTTTTGGCCTGTGAAGCTTTTCAGATCAGAGGAGAAGATCCGCTGTAATACGGAGTTTTGGATACTGCAAAGGAAACAAAGAATCGAACTGACAACTCTTTTCAACCTCACCTGTAACCATCACAGAAAAGAATACCGAAAGAACGCCGCTTTATCATGGGAAGCATAAATTTGAGCATAGGCGTCCTATAGCTGAAGCGAGGTTAAGCAGGTTCCAAACAAGGTGAAGGAGCACACCCGTGAGCATTTCCATAAAGCTGTGTTTTCAAACAAGTGGTTTAAAGACTTAGATTTTCTTACAAGTGAAGAATGAAAAAATAAAAAGAAAGAAAATTACCAGGACATACAGTTTTCCTCTAGCTTGCTTTGCTTCTTTCAGAATCTAGGGCTTTGATACTGCTGCCTGCTCAGCAACATCAGCAATTTCCTAGGAAAGCTGGTGTCCACCAGGTGAAATAGGAACGGGAAACCCCTCTTGCCACAACTTCACACTCACACCAGAGCTGGCAGGACAGGCCGATGGACAGAGAAGTGTCTGTAAGAGTGTTAGAAAACAGACTTTAGATTTCCGTCAACCCAGGGAAAATTACTTGCTCATCCCTTCAAACTGAACTCTAAGTCGAAGGAGGTGATCCCAAGCTGCATTCCTGACATCTATGCTGCAAAGTCATCAAATGCGTCATGTTACTGTACCAGCCTGTTATGAACAGAAACAGGAGTTTGAGGTTATGCTGTTGGAGTAGAATTAAGCTCAAAGAGTTAGTTAGTCTTTTGGTATGTTTTTGTCTGCAAGTGTTTTCACTGTTTCCCAGACAATGTCTCCAGCAAGCTGGCTGCTTGCTTCATTTGTTCTGTTCCGTTCTGTTTTGTTTTGTTTTCTCAGCAAGGGTTCTTAGAGAAATGAGATTAAAGTGATCATATTGTATGTCCATCCCTCCCTCCCCTTCGCTTGTCCAGAGCTTTTACCTTGTCCACCAGCTTGAATGAACTCGGTCATAGGCGCAGTTGTGTCCAAGCCATTCTGTTGCTAGACATGTTGTGAAACCAGACAGCTAAGTAGCGGGGAGAGGATGTGCTGCTGTCTGCAGTGTGACCTCAGTGCTTACCAAACAGTAGGGAATACACAGAGAAGGGCGTTAGGAAAACTTCAAGCCCCAGATACATTTTATGTGGAAACCATATTTCCCAAGATAACACCGGACACAACTGCATAATCAAAATGTATTCATTTCTTGGTTCATCCAACTCCTAGGTTTTAGTTTTAAAAAGTTTCTGTCTTGGCTTAAAGCACTCTTCCAATCTCTATTTCCAGTTACTATGATTTCCTGAAATAGCTAATCCCATTTTTTTCTTTGTACAATCTCCCAGTCTCTTTGTTTTCCTCTCCCCAAGAAACTTAGAACTGCTCTCTTCATAGTTGACAACTAGATATGGAGCCGTATCAGCCAGAAGGAAGTTTCCTTCACACTTTCCGCTTCTTACGGTATCTGGACTCTTACCTTTACTCTTACTCGCCCTTCCTACATTAGCACAAAGAAAGCTGTTTTGGAGATCTGACGTCTTGTTTTCCAGAAGCTACCCTGAATCACCCTTACGAGAGCTGTCCCACGCTGCGAGCATAAGTCCTGCAGTCTGGCCAGATATTTGCCTTCTAAGTCAATAATCAAATCTGTCAAGTTAAGAACATGTAATTAATGGAAAGGAAATCCTTTTATTTTGATCCAAATTCCCTTTTTAAAAAAAAAAATCTTTTTTTTTCTTCTTTTTTTGTAGACCAAGAGTGAATCGTGGGAAACCAGCAAAACTCAGGTGAAAAATGGAATGAAAAATGTTAAGGTCAGGCAGCTTGCCCACTGCAATTGCTACCCTGAAAGCAGATGGAGTGCATCTTCATACACCACAGCCTGAGACACTACTCGACAGGCCAGCCCATGTGATGAAGTCCATTGCTGTCCTGAATTTTAACGTGACAGGGGGACTCTTAAGCCTCTTGTTTATGCTTTAGTACTTGCGGTCTATGGGAGGACCACAGCACACTCTTCTCTGTCTACCCTTATTTGTTGATTGTCTGTAGGGAGAAGAGAACGTGCAGAGGCCCTCACCCGTACATTGGGTCTGTTCTCACTCTGTGCAGCTACATCATTGAGCAAAGTACCAAACTTGATGCTTCTGTAAGGACTTGACACAAACTACAGAATACTAAAATGAAGCATTCACAACAAAACCACATTGTTTTCCCCAGCCAAGCATCAAAACACTTACAGAAGGGCATGGGCCCTCTCTGTGCCCCTCAAGGTGAGATCCACAAATCCTCATGTGGTTTCATCACATCCAGCACCCTTCTCTGTCCCTCCCAGCTAAACGTGCACAGAGGCAGCTGTTCCCAAAGTGCTGTGGTGACATAATTCAGTTCTGTTTCTGAAGTCATCACCACAGGCGCCTCGCAATGACAGCACAACACTCTCTGTTGCTAATGCGTATGTCTCAGAAACAGCTAGAGAAGTACCACTATGCCCAAACTGACTTTAATTAGAGTAGTTCAAAAATTATTCCCTGCTCCCCTACATCTGTGGAAGGTGTGTGATAAATCTTTTCTTGAGAAAGGATTACAGACAAAAAGAGCTTGATTCTGATACGTTGCTCATACTTGTAGAGCAGTTCACCTTTCATTTCCATGTAAGAAAAAAGAAGGGGAAATCAACAATTCTCTTCCTCTGAGCTCGGAATATGAAATAACCCCAATTATCCAGGAAGCCTTAATAAGGAAACGATGCATTTCTTGTTTCTTCGGAAAACTATCCATCTTGTTTCTTCGGAAAACTTTTCCAGTCCTTTGCAACTGCGGTGGTCTGAATCGGGTGGGCAGCCGAGTTTCCACCACGGCCGCTCTCTCAATCCCCCTCCTCAAAGAAAAAGGGGGAGAAAATATGATGCAAAGGGCTCAAGGGCTGAGATAAGGACGGGGAGATCGCTCAACAATTATCGTGACGGGCAAAGCAGACTCAGCATAGGGAGATAGTAAGAGTTATTGCCTACTACCAACAAGCTAGACACGTGAGAAACAAAGGAAAGAAACCAAAAACGTCTTCTCCCCATCTGCCCTCTTCCACCTCCTCCTCCTGAGCAGCGCAGGGAAACAGGGGACTGAGGGCTGCGGTCAGTCCCTGATGCTTTGTCCCCGCCGCTCCTTCTCAGTCCATCCCTGCCTCTGCTAATTGTCAGTCCATACAGAAACAGTTCGTCATGGCTGCTAACTAAATTCTCTCGTGTTCACAATGCCAAATTGTTGGTAAATCTTAACATTGCAAGACACTTCTACAAACAAAAGTTCTTTGTATAGTCCTACATTATTCATGGTAAATGCTACCTAACAGTTGAATTTAGAAGTTTGGTACATTGCAGTGCAAGTATTATGTCTTACAAATCAAAGGCAAGATCTGTCTTACTCTATAAGGCTCAGAACTTTGTGCTGTCATTTATTTTTTATTTTTTTTTCATCTGAATTCAGATCGTATCTTTGTCATGAGTAGCAGAAAGCAAGTCGTTTATTATTGCTCCTATTAATTATTTACATTACAATGGTGTATGGAGACTCAGAATAAGATCAGGGTCTCACTGCAATGAGCCAAATCATACTGAGAGGCAAACAGAGGCAGTTCAGGACTGCTGCACATCGGGGAAGTTCTGGGAGGTACCAGAGAGGTGGGTGCCATGTTCACATCCTTAGGAGAGGCCAACACACCTAGGCCCTCAGCCCCTAGCTAGCTTTGTGAGCCTGTGAGGGGACCACATATAGCAATTATTCTACATTCTTCCATTTTCCTATAACCTTTCCTGTCCTTTAAGAAACTGCTGCATCGTAAAGTAAATTGCAGTGCAGTTTTCTATTAAATAAATAAAATTTAAGATGTAGCATACGGTACACATGCAGGACAATGCTAAATAGCTATTCAGCAATCATTCATTGAAAGGAAAGAGTGCCTGCCCAATGACTGCATAATTTTTTACAAAACTATGTGCCTACACAACTACATATATGTTCTAAAACAAATATGCACATATTACTTTCAAAAAACTTTGATTTTTTTTCATATTTCTGGTGGTTTACCTAAAATATAGGAGAGAATAGAACCTATTGTGTTTGTAAAGCACTAGGATCTCTCATCTTCTGCATTTTTTTTTCTTTCCTTAATTTGGGAGAGACATAACTTATTTTTCTTTATAATGATGAGTCTTTTACTGATTATTCTTGTGTTTATATTGTTGCTTCAGGTAAGGAGGTGCTAGATGAGAAAAAAAAAAATCACAGTGACCTTGTCTGTCCTGGAAAAAAAACCTAAACCAACCTGATGGTGATTTGTCATCTTGTTTACAAGTTAGCTAAGCTTTGCTTTTAAAAGGGAGAACAGTTCCCTCCTTTTATGATTTTATAAATTATGTTTGAAAGCAGTTTTTGTTTCTGTCATTTGGTGCAGCTGTGCAGGGAATATGTTGGAGAATTTGATATACTATTGACATTATTTTATGAAAGCAATGTCAGGTTTTATTTGTGCAGATGATAGCTAAGAGACCCAAGTGACTGTCAGTTATTACTGGGAACATCAAAGAAAATAAGCAGATGGGCATGAAATACACCCAAGTATGGGACAAGAAATTCATGCCAATTTGTCGTACACTGTGTCGAGACATAAGGCATTTAATGGCATTACAGCTTTCCAGACCAGGTGCATTCTCTTAAATTGGCTAGTTTTGTTTAACCAAGAAAATAAGCAACCAAACAACCAAAACAGTTATTTTCAGAAATTCTTCAGACAGGGATAACCAGTACCTCTGCAATTGTTTATCCTTATATGCTATGGGAGAAAAGGAAATATATTCCAGAGCACTCCATGATAGTTTCATTTATAAAATGCACAACATGAGTATCCGAAAATTCAAAATGTTACTATATAGCTGCATCCATACTAGTAAGTTCCTATGCTTTGGAACATTGACTTGATCACACCTATTTCTTATTTTACATTTTCCAGAGATGGCAGCATGTCTGACATTTCCAACCATTTCTACATTGTTAAACTTTCAAGTTAAAGTATAAAACCCATAGGTAGCTGTAATTTACCATTGAAGGTTCATCATATATTTTGCCTATGCCTATGTCAGTGGAATAGCTAATTAAAACATTTGAACTACTTGTTTTTGTTTCCTGAACAATAAAATTCTTCACAAGAGTCATAAATACATAACAACAGTTATCATCCCAGGAGAACAGATGGAGTAAATTTTTGAGGTGTCCTGTGTTAGTATTTTTTTTAACAATCTTCAAATAATTTATGAACAGTGCTGAGCTGTCACATGCAGACATATTGATGATACAGGGTTGTTTTGCAGATCAAAGGAAGGGAAAGAAAAACAAATGTGAAGGTATTTCAGGCACTGTACTGAAGTCTGATTTGGTCATTTTTAGAGACGCACAAAACACACTATAATAATGAAACAAACTAGTTACAAACAAGTTTACATTGAAAAAAGAATATGTGAGTTGTTTTTTTTTTTTTTTGAGTGTGTTTGTGACATAGATGGTTTCAAAAATTATATTAAATATATACAAATTTAGTGAAAACGCGGCTTTACTAGGAATACATGTTCTGTGGGTTATCTCAATCATTGCATTCAAATTTCATGATTTCATGCATTATAATTTTAAAAAGGTAAGAGTTGTAAGCTCATATTTATTTAACTTTTATATTATATATTATTTATTTTTCTTTAAAACCAGAATTACATGAAGTGTTTCTTTAAAATATCAAAATCTTCATGCACAACTGATTGAAGAAGCTGACACTTCAAACCAAGTGTTACATATTGTTGGACTGGACTTGGTTTACAGTTGCCAGTGCTGTTCACAATAATTCTCTATGTACAGAGATGCAAAAATTGTCTTAAATAATTAATGTCCATACTTGGATTACCAGAAAATTAACAGAAAAGGGATAATATGAAAGTCTTCATGTATTTTTGATGGTTACAATAATGTTTATACTTATATAAAAGGAAGTGTACTGAGAATCATTGTAAATGTACATTAGGTACCGTAGAGTGTGAGAAAAGTAAATATTCTGGTTTGGCTTAACTTATTCAAATAGAGACTTGCTGAACATCAGCAAAATCAAAATCAAAAATGGTACTACCATCCAACTGTAAATTTAACCTGTCCTGTTTACAGCTCATGATTTATTTTACGGGATCAGCAAGGAAATGTTGTGTTTGTTTTTTTTTGTTTAACTGATCATGTAAGGCAAAACCAACTGTGATGTAAAATATCACAAATCTATCAAAGCTGATAGATTTATATATGCTTGCATGAAATCTGAACCGATATTTCATATTATCTCCAGATTATTATGTCATCAAATCAACCAGTTACAACTCCAGTTGTTGCTGACAAAATTGCTACACATAATTCAGCCTTTAATATACAAGGGTCCTCTTATTATTGATAACCTATCGGATTTCTGCCAATATAGTATTTTACTACTGATTGATTATATTCTATCTGAGAAATGGTTGAGTATATTTAAATCCATGGAAAATGTTATGTTTGGCTCCATTTTATTTCAGCCCTAAGATTTTAACCAATATTATCAGAAAAAAAGGACTGGTTTACAAGAAAATATGTTAGCATGACCAGAACAAGTAGGACAGATCTCTTTAACTTGCACTTCACAAAGAGCCAGTGCAAGCAAAATTAAGAAAAGGTAGATCAGTTTAGCTGTTTCAGAATCATTCTAGCAGGGAACAACAGATGCACAAAGGAATCCCTCTATATCCCTAGTCATCTTAAGGATGCTTCCTATAACGACACTATTACTTCCTATAATATCCACAACTGAGAACTCTGCCTTGTAAAAAAAAAATAAATAAATAAAAAATCAAACATTGGCGAAGTCCTCCTCTGTACAATATTAGCTAACAGATTAACATAAAGGAGATGAAGCTTGGGACAGGGAAATGACCAAGTTAAGTCAGGCTGATGAAGACACAGATAACTGTTAAATATTTGTCAAAATGAACAAGTATTATCTGCTGAACACCTATTTTCAATGTCTGTGTCTTCCTTTGTCATAAAATCATAGAATCATTGAATGGTTTGGGTTGGAAGCAATCTTAAAGACCATCTAATTCCAAGCCCCCTGCCATGGGCAGGGACACCTCCCACTAAACCAGGTTGCTCAAAGCCCAATCCAGCGTGGCCTTGAACATCTCCAGGGATAGGGCATCCACAGCTCTTCTGGCCAACCTGTGACAGTGCCTCAACACCCTCTGAGTGAAGAATTTCTTCCTTATATCTAATCTAAATCTCCCCTCTTTTAGTTTAAAGCCATTCCCTCTTGTCCTGTCACCTGACAAAGAGTCCCTCCCCAGCTTTCCGGTAGGCCCCCTTTATGTACTGGAAGGCCACTATAAGGTCTACGTGGAGCCTTCTCCAGGCTGAACCACCCCAACTCCCTCAGCCTGTCTTTGTAGGAGAGGTGCTCCATCCTCTTGATCATCCTTGTGGCACTTGTCTGGATTCCTCTAATTCTTCCAAGTCCTTCTCATGCTGGGGGCCCCAGTGCTGAACACAGTGCTCCAGGTGGGGTCTCATGAGGGCAGATCAGAGAGGAAGAGTCGTCTCCCTGGACCTACTGGCCACACTTCTTTTGATACAGCTCAGAATATGGTTGGCTTTGTGGTCTGCAAGTGTACATTTCTGGCTCATGTTGAGCTTCTCATCAACCAAGACCCCCAGCTCCTTCTCCTCAGGGCTGCTTTCAATCCATTCTCTGCCCAGTGTGTATGTGTGCTTGGGATTTCCCCGGCCCAGGTGCAGGACCTTGCACTTGACCACGGTGAACTTCTTGAGGTCCACACAGGCTGAGGCTGACCTCTCAAACCTGTACCGGTACCTCTGGATGGCATCCCTTCCCTCTAGTGTGGAAGGATCATATCCACACCACACAGCTTGATGTCATCTGCAAACTTGCTGAGGGCACCCTCAGTACTCTGTCTCGATGTCCACGTCACCAACAAAGATGTGAAACAGTGCCAGTCCCAGTTCTGACCCCTGAGGAGCACCACTCATTACTGATCTCCACCTGGAGCCATTGACCACAATTCTTTGAGTGCAACCATCCAGCCAATTCCTTATGAACCAAGTGGTCCATCTGCCAAATACATGTCTCTGCAATTTAGAGACAAGGATATAATGAGGGACAGTGTCAAATGCTTTGCACAAGACCGGGTAGATGATGTCAGTTGCTTCCCCTATACACCAATTCTGTAACCCCATCACAGAAAGCCACCAGATTTGTAAGGCACGATCTGCCCTTAGTGAAGCCATGTTGGCTGTCACCAATCACGTCTTTATTTTCCATGTGCACTTGTTTCACTTTGATTATGTTTTCAAAGGGTTTGCTATTACAACCTGAGACTTGGTACATCAGTGATATTCAATATAGCTGTTAATATATCAAGGAACAAAGGCTGCCAGGAATAGATGGTATGTGGAATATGTGTACAGATTCAGGGAAGAAGATCAAAACTATCCATGGTGATTAATTGCTATCAAAGGCAGAGAAGGTTCAGGAAAAGAAAGCATTTCTTTCAGACCAGATATTTCAGTCTGAGATCTGAGCAGTACTACTTCTTAATATTCATTATCTCCATCATCACTGAAAATCATCTGTGGTCCTGACACCTATTTCATCAAAAACTAGGATGCTCAGGCTGACTATGGCTACTTCTTCTGAAAGGGTATAGGAGTATTTTTTATGTCAGTGGTACCTGTTAGGGCAAGGTCATTCCATCTACTGTACATTGTCCCTCAGTTTGTTTGTGCCCCTAAATGTGGTCAGAGTAACAAGACTGCCTACTGCTTTTCTGTCTCAGCTCCACCATCCCTTCTTATAGCTAGGGTGTCTTAGGTCTAAGGCTGTCAGTGCATCAAGCAGCAAAATGTCTGCCCTGAGCTAGGTCTGCCAGCACCTGAGTCAGGAACATGAAAGTTATCAGCATTTGGAGATGTTCAAACTCAGATCTTGAGGGGGCCTGACACCATGCACTTCCAACCACTGCCAAAAGAATGCCAGCTTATAACTCTCCAGAGTCAGGTTCTCTGGTGAAAACAGCCCATAAAATTGACTAGATATATAATCCTCAACACATGAGTGAGTGCTAAATAAAAGGGAAAAAAAAAAAAAAAAAAAAAAAGTGGAAGAAAAAATAAGTACAAGAAAAAAAAATAGATAAAAAAATGTGTAAGCTATAGGGCACATATTCATAAAATAAAAAAAAAAAATGTTAATGTCAGAATGTGTTAGGGGAGCACCTTGCAATTCTTGACTTTTGCTCTGACATTTTACACCAGCTTGAACACAAACTATTATGGTTTTGTTTATTTATCTGTTTGTTAGCTGACATTGAAAGTATTTTCAAAAACAAAATCCACAGCATTTCTGCAGCTGGTGTGCAAATACCCTTTTTGGAACTGTAATATTCTTGGGATTTTTTGGAATTATAAAACCATCTTCAGACTGGATGAAAATTGAGCAGCTCTAAAAGAACTAAGTTTGACAACCTGAGGCCACATTCACAGAACTTTTCAAATATGTTGCAGAATGACAAATTTGCAAAACAAAAAATACCAAAGTATGCCTCAACAATGAACAATATTTTCTCCTGCTCTTTTCCAAATATCACCTCTAACACTGGCTGAAAAATATTTATTGAATAATGCATTTAGAGAATGAATTTTCTTGTTCTTTGAATAAAAGTTCAATGAATCCTAGTGAATGCTCATGAATGCTAGTTCATGTTTCTTTTATTATTCAGTCAGCTACTTAAATAATACGTGTCAAATGTGACAATAACAATTCTGTAAGCTTTTCAAGTAATGATCGGACGCTTCTAATTACTACACTACATGAGCACAATGTGGGAATTCCTGAAAATCAGATCTGTCTGTTGATTAATTCACACCAACATAGTTCTGTGTATGTCACTCATAAGATTCTCGGAACCAAAGAGGAATCAAAAGTCAGAGGCCTAAGAACATTTGTAGCCATATGGCAAATTTTAATAAGAAAGTTGCATCACACATATTTAAATAGCATGGAGAAATAATTTTAATTTTCAGCTAGAACAATTTAAACTAAGTCTGTAGAGAGAGGTAGGGATTCCTTAAGAGGGCATAAGAGGCTGCCCCAGGACAATATGCATTTTCCTTTCCAGAGGTTTAGAGGAAGGGAAACACATCTATTTGGGAGGAAGCGTTTTGCAGAGAAATTATAGGGAACTCATGTGGAGAAGCATTTTCAGTAGAATTTGGTGTCAAGAGAAAAACAGAAAAGACTGGTGAAAGGGAAGAAATAAAGGGAAAATCCAGATGCCTCAGCTACTGTTTCACTAAAAAATCTAACGGGAGTTTCACAGAAAAAGTAGAGGTGGTCTTGAATGAGTTTTTCTTCCTCCTTTTGGTGATCAAAGCGTATTATTTGTGACACTGAGTTTCTTTACAGGGCTCAGCAGTGAGGTGCTACACAGTCTATTTGTTAATTCATGTGACCTGCAATGATTTTTTTTCCAAGAGATGTTTTTCTTTTGGATGGCAATACATTTTAAGAGGATGCTATGAATTAGTTTGCTTCAGATATATCTATTAGAGAAAGAGTTGTGAAAGAGCATAGGGAGATTGTTCCTTCAGTACATTTGGGAGTGGTATGAAATGCCATACAAACAGATGAGCATTTACAAAAAGCAGAAGTCATACAGGAAATTTATTTTTATTGTACAATATCCTATGGAGTCCCCTGGCAGCTTTGCTTTGTGAGGGCTTGGCTGGACATGCAAAGTTGTTTAATTTTTGTTGTTATGCAGAGAAGTATTTGCTTTCCAGAATTGCTTCTGCTGTTTCCAGTCCCAGAGTGGTTCAGAGACACCAACCTGAAAATTGCAGTGCTGTGTCCCTGACCCTGCTCTGGGCATGGCAGTGAGATCACAGGCATACAAAGCAGCACTGGTTCTGAAGTGTCATGCTTACAAGCATAACTGCTTATTTTAACATAGGTTAGTATACCTACCTTCCAACCTTTACAAATTATAATGTAATGCATATCTATGTTCCTGGTCAGACTAGGCTTCTTTGAGAGGCAGTTAAGTCCACTGCAAGGCCACTATTTCCTTCTTTTTATCGTTTATTTTTGACTACACATAGCTGTGGCACTACAAATGCCAGTCCAGTACCTCAACCTGAGGAGCTGAGCTCCATACCACACAGATCTCAAATGACTGGGAATTTCTGAATGTTTGTGTTTTTCTTTCTTGTTTTTCTTAGTTTGGGCGGACATGGAATTTCCATGATCTGTAAAGCCTCATGCATGATGTTCACGCCACGCTGCCTGTCTGGCAAACTTTAGGGGGTGAGGAAAGGCAGAGCTGGTGCCAGCTGCCTGCCCCACTCCTCTGAAGGTGTTCTAGAAGGGAAGAGTAACAGGAAGATTCCCAACACATGTGGGGACTGAAACACTGCCTGGCCTTATGTAGGCTTCTCAAAGAAAGGTGTTGCAGGTTCTCTATGGTCTTCTCTCCCACAATGTGCTTTCTATTACATTTCAGCAGAAAGTGACCCTTTAAGTTTGCAGTCCATTGATTTTCCTCATGGTTGAATAGGAGGGAGGAGAAAGAAGGGAACCATAAATAATATAGAGATGTGGCAAGGACAGATTTGTTATAGTGCTTAGATACAACAGTGGTGAGCAACAATGACACAAATACAATAAATAATGTATTAGATTTGTGGCAGAGTATTTTCACATTCTTCTCCAAAGTTGGTCTTGTCCACCCATACAGGAAACCACAATCTCAGTACAGGAAACCACAATCTCATTTGACACTTGAACCTATGGAGCAGCTTTCTGAAATAGCACAGGTGATCATGTCCACTGAGGAACCTGCAAGGCTTTATACAGAAGGTATGATTCACCTTACTGGTCAATTTCTCCTAGCATTATTCAGGACAAGTTGTATTTGTCCCTGCAGATGGTCTTACTGCAACAGATGACTTTGTGGAATGTGCCATCTAAGAGCCTGTTTGGAATAAACAGTTTCAAAACTACGGAGAACAGCTTGTAAAGGGAGCAGTCTTGAAGATACAGAAGTGCTTGAAATATGTTCATGAATTTCCACACTATAGGAAACATTTGTTTCTTTTCTCCTCACGCATATTAAAATGCAAGGCAGCACAGCAGAGCTGCTGTTAGCTCTGTTCCTTAGCTGATGTTCATGGCATAAGGTTATTTTCACCGTGTACACAGTTTTAGCTGCACTACAGAGCTACTTGATCTTTTGGATGTGTTACTCGGGGACTAAGTCATCAACTATTAAAGACTTACCAGTATCCATTAAAGACATAAGAAGGATCTCAGCTGGAACATATTTAAAGCCAGGAAGATTATCCATATTTGTTCAACTTGAGATAAACCACCCTCACCGGTTTTAAAAGAGATCAAAGCTCCTAGGTATTTCTGCTTCTAGAAACATGCTTGCCTGTAGTCAGAAATGTGTCTGTTTTATGGGAGATGCATAGGGACTACTTCTGAAATCTTTCTTTAGAGCACTAAAGAGGAACCAGACCAAATCACTGGGATTTTTCTGAATAACTGTTACATATCTAGCAGCTGGACAGTGGCATGATATAAATACTGGTTAACCAAAATCTTGCGTTCCGTATTTTTTTTCTCAGGTAAAAAGTCAATCCATTAACTCTTTAAGTAAAGCAAAAGTTTTTCTGTCACATTCTCGCTTCTTTATAAGCACAAATTAGCAACAAAAACCATAGCCAATATTTTATTGCTGTTCACATTCTTCATGTTCCAGACATTTATAAACATCATTTTTCATCTCAGCTGAAATCTAGCTATGAGAAATGTGATCAAATACTACAACAGTAACAGAATGGCAAAAGATATAAAGCGAGAGGGGGGTATTTCTGTGTTTCATCATTAGAGAAAAAGAGTCACGGAGAAGCTGGTGGTTTTGAGTGGGGAGTCTGAGTGATGTTGGAAGTCTGTAACCAACAAATTTACCCTTTATCAAGCTCTCACTGACAAGAACAGGAAGACAGAGGCAGAGGCCTTCCAAGAACAGGACAGTGAATAATTGTAGAACAGTACCTTGGTCCTATTTCTAACCGGTGTTAGTCAAACAACCTGTGTTATCCACTCCAGGGCTTGTGGTTAAGGGCTCTTGACTTCTTTTCCTCTGAAGCCATGAGGGGTCCCTTATGGCCTTCAGAGTGGTCATTCTAAAAACTTCTCAGACTTTTGATAAATAATGTGTGCAATTTTACATCTGTATTTAAGAAGATGCTAAGTGGTCTGCATGCAAAAATCTCAGGTTTCTACTGGGTTTATTAGCAGATGTATGGAATGGAAAATAACATGGGATGTGACCCAGAGTGTTCGTAGTTGATGAAAAGCTCTGCAATGATTTCCATGAGCTGCAGGTGAGTCCAACAGTACATAAGAATTTCAGGGCTTGCTTATGCAGTAATAAGCTACTGAGCAGAATTAACTTGCACGGTCAGTTTTGGTGCCTAGCCTGGCCCTTGCCCCCTTCACTAATTATGCCCCTTCTTCCTGGTACACCTTTAACAAAAAACTCACTCTGAATCACTTGCACATCCACCCTATGGCCATTGAAATAAGAACTCGCGCAAAATGTATGTTAGTATCTCTTGGCAAGGCAGAAAAGAAGTTGCATTTGGCCTAGAACCAAATTCTCCTTTTTTTTTTTTTTTTTTTGGTCGGATTTGCTGGATAAATTTTTCATCTATAGTTCATCCATATGAAAACATAATCCCATAAATGGGGCTTATAGCAGCAAGTTGTAAAGATACCAATCAAGGTAATAGCAATACTGTCTATGAGCTGTTTTAATATATGAGAGCAGGATTTTTTTCACCCAAGACTGATAAAGCATTCTTATAATTCTTATGAAACAAATACTTGTTTGAGAACATCTTTTTTTTTTTTTTTTTTTTTCATTTTTTTCCCTTTGGATATTTTTAGGGACATTTGTGTCTGGCTGCCAGATTTCCATAACTAAAATGATACATCAAATTCTAAGTGATTGGAAAATGACAGTTAAATTAAAGAGATTCACTACATTAATTTTTATTTCAATTATATGGAAATATAATTTAGTCTGGGAAATATGTGAAATTGCTCAGGGTCACAGAGTAACCCACTTCATGTGCAAGTTACTAAGTTACAAGTTACAACAAGTTCAACATCACTCTGCTGTATAATCTTTTGGTATATTTCACTCATAATTACTCTGTTTTGGGTTAAAGCAGCACTAGGCATGTTATGATATTGTTCTGTCTAGAAAAAAAAAGGAGGTTATTTTCCAATTTTTCACAAGATTTTGTATCACGCTTCTATCATTTCTTATTTTGGCTCTCTCAGCATGCCTAGCAGTCAGAATAACAGATTTTTATTTTTTTTTTGCTTTTGGAGGAGACTTTCTTAAAGGTAATACTTTGCCTTTGCTGTGTAAAATCTATAATATGCCTGGCCAGAACAATACAATCAATAAAACAGGCACTGAACTAGGGGTGGATAATAATATTTTCTTGGCAGTTTGGAAAGAAAAAGAAACAAAACAGACAAGCACATTTGTGCCTGTGGCTGTCTGAAGTATTTGATGCTAACTGAAAATGGTTGTTTTCCCCTGAAACACAGACTTTGTTCCATTCTTTTTGGAGTTTTGTATGTTCTCATACTCCATCTCTGGGATGCAGTATAGCAATTGAACTCCTACCTATCAGTTTTATTGCAGAAGAAGAAGGAATGTGTGGATTACTTGTATGTATCACTACATTACCTTTCGTTGCCTCAGGTATTTTTACAATGAGGTTTTCTTTATGATATATAAAAGCTTGCAACAGAATTTTGGAGTCACAAAAGAACTCTGAGTCAGCTAGAGAGTGAAAGATTTTTGTGAAGATGTCAAGAAATTTGGAAATAAATGTAGGAAGAGAGCAGCAAGAAAAATGCTTTCTGTAGACTTCGATTATCCCAAAGTGGCTACACTTCGAAAGAAAAGCTGTAAAATAAAATCAGCTCATTCTGATGCAAACAAACACACCCTAGTGTGTTTTAAATATATTAGAAGTTAAATCCCTCATATGGGAAAAAAAAAGA
This sequence comes from Aythya ferina, assembly GCF_964211825.1. Lineage (NCBI taxonomy): Eukaryota > Metazoa > Chordata > Aves > Anseriformes > Anatidae > Aythya > Aythya ferina. Next base: position 87,659,441 of record NC_140297.1, read on the forward strand.
CAAAAAAAAAAAAAAAAAGTTAATGCAAACATAAAAAATGTAGGACTGTAACCTCATGAAATAGTTATGAGTAAGAAGTTTGGTATTCAGCATGAAAAGATGCACAGTTAGAAACCAGATACTGCTAGGACACATCAGACTTTATGAATGAAGGCATGACAGAAGACTTTCAAGGATACAAATGGCATGTGTCTGCCACCCAAGCCTTTGAAAAAGGTCCCATCAATGTGTCAAAAGGAGAAACTTTTTTTTTTTTTTTTTAATTTATTTTTATTTTTCTGTCCAGATATGCCCAAATATGATGTTGTAAAAGAAAACCACACAACCCAGTCAGGTAAGGAGACATGGCAAAGCAGTCTGTGATCTTAAGCTCAGGACGTCACAGGAACAATTTAACAGCCAGAAGCTTGGGAATATATGCCAGTAAGGATAGTTCATTTAGTAACTAAACTGCCATGAATTTTCATCACTTTCAAGTGATTCTTTCAAATTTCTGATACATTTTACTTCACATCTGAGCCTCCAGCCTCATTTGCAGTATTGTGATATAATTGGAAATACAGTTGCGGAAGGATGAAAAACCATCTTTAAAGTTCTGGGAAGTCAGCCTGGATACAGACAGTTTTTATAACATTCAGAAATGCAGGATGACAAGGCTGTAGCAATGATGCTTTCATAGTTCTGGGCACACTTGGTTGAGGAAACACACCGAACACATGTTACAGACACAGAGTCAGCAAATCAAGCATCAGGATTGTCAATGTTCAGAATTTGTAGACTGACTTCCTTTTTTCTTTTTTCAAAGTGTCAACATGAGAAAAACCCCACATCGGGATTTATTTTTTTTTTTTCCCTAGCATTTGGGATTCTAGACTGTTTTTGCAGGTTAGCTCAAGCAGGCCCTATAGAAAGTTATTTCACTTCATTATGAGTTGTAGCCCCTAGCTATAAATTGATGCTAAAGATAAAACCCAAGAAGGATAGACTTTACAGTGATTGTCACTGAAAACATGCCTGGCCACAATTTCTAGAACATAAACATGAGAAAACATAAGAAAGATAATCCTAAAATGATCAGATAAAAGTGATGGCATTGCACTTCTGGCAACCTTATATCAAGAGGGGTGGCATTAACAAAGAGAGTGGGAGAAAAAAGGACCAAACTTCAAGCACAGCTTGAGAAACAATCTTATGGGTATATCACACTGTCTCTGGAAGATGCGCAAGGTGAGTGCTTTTCCCCTATATTTAGGAAAAAATTGTCTTGTTTGCCATGCAGATAAAGGCACATTAGAATGGACTGAATTCAAATTGACAGCTTATTTTGTGAGCATTTTTGAAAGTCAAGTATTAAACTTGATATACAGAAGCCGAGTGTTCTGCATGAGCCTGAATTCCATCTCTGGTATGAAGAATGAGTTCCTCCCCAAGAGCTGAGATCATTGATAAACATGGCATGTCAGGAAAGAGTCCAAAAGGCTTCTGTACAGAAACACAGCCTTAAGGACCTGCAGGAGTCCCAGGAGGATACAGTCCCAGTCCCAGGTGATTTCCTCCTTCTCCTCTCTAGCAGGCAAAAGTTGATCTGTTGGATTTGATATATCTGTCTATTCAGAAGGTCTTTGAACATTATTATATATATATATATTTAAGTTTATTAAAGAAACAAACTTGCCTTGGGACTAGGAGAAAGATTGTTTTATTGACTGAAGTTTATTAATGGGTAGGAAGCAAAAAGTATGTCTTAATGATCATCTTTCTCGATGGGGGAAGAATCAGCAATGGGGTCCCCTAAGAATCAGTGCTGGAAGTGATTTTATTCAATAATATGGTAAATGACTTGGAAAATAATCCAACAATGAAATCTCAATATCTTAGATAATAGAGATCCTTAAAACAAACAAACAAACACAAACACAAACACAAAAACAAAAACAAAAACAAAAACAAAAAAACAGCTGCAGAAAATTCCTTTTCAGAAAAGCTTGATTCCATCAGTTAATAAATAAATAAATAAATAAATAAATAAATAAATAAATAAATAAATAAATAAATAAAAAGCAGATGAACTTCTTTGTTGCCAAATTATGTAATGCAATAGGAAAATAATTTAAGCTCTGCCCACCTGCGGCTGAAGCTGGTCCTGGAGGTTATACCTCAGGCTATTGGAATTGTCATTGACAGTTTTCTGAAATCCTCAACATACTGTGTAATAGCAACTGAAACAGCCAACAAAATTCTGGGCGTCCTTAGGAAGAAGGAGAAAAAGAAAAAGAAAAAAAAAAAGTCCATCATTTTGCCACTTTTTTGCCGCTAGAGGTGCACCTCTAGGTATGTGCTCTTGAGTACTGCAAGGACACAAAAAAGAAAAGGTGCAGAAAGGACAACCAAATGATAAAGAAAATTGAGCCTTATAAGAAGACACTACAAAATCTGAGAGAGAGCTCATGTTTTATAGTGTGGCACTTCAGGTAATAAGTGAAGATCCAATTTCAAACTTTTTTGCCTGAATCGGGTATAATACAACGCTGAATTTATTTATCAAATCACATCCATATCCATCAGGCTCTAGAACAGCTCATAGACATTTCAGAATGGAGAAGTTTGATCCATATGCATTCCACTATACTTCTGCTTCTTAAATATTATCAATGACTTTGAATTTGAAGTAACACAAAATTAAAGTAAATTTTATTCTCAGGGAAAATAACTTTAATTCTCAGCTAATAAGAAATGGAATTTCTACCCTCCTGCCAATCAATACCTGATTACATTCTGAAACAATGCTCTCTTCTGTCCCTGGCCATATGGATGCCTTCAGTACTGAATTCCCAGTGGAACTCAGGATATTGAATAAATAAGTAAACAAGCATAGGAGCTCCAGGTCCCTGAGCAAATATTTAAAAATTGTCCTTTTAGTGGTCATGTTCACAGTGATGAGAGAACTCACTTTTTAAGGTTATCGCTATAATGTTTTTGCTAGCAAAAGCAGCAGTCAATTTCCTTTAAAAAATAAAAAATAAATAAAAGAAGAGAGAGAGAGAAAAAAAAATAGGAAATTACCATTGTCTGTATCTTTCAAAGTGCATTTTATTCTGGATTTTATTCTGGCTTTGCAGGTTTATCCAACAAAATGCATAAGTATGGAATCTGCCAGAGCTAATATTTCAAGATAGATTCCTGAATGCAATAATCAAACAGATGCTACAGCAGCATAAACAGACAAAACAAAAATGATTTCTGTGACCAAGAGAAATAAACCAATGTCTAGGAACTGAGAAATTGTTGCTTGTCAGAATGACAGCTGGCATCTTTAATCATTTCTATTTTATCTCCAGCAGAATTGTCTATCCTGTTTTTGTTGTTTGTTTGTTTTTTATTTCATCAGGGATTACAGACAAGGAGGCTATTCAATATTTGGCCTCAGATTTCCACACTCTTGAGACAGTGGATCCCTCCTCACCAAAAGAAAACAAAAGTTAAAATGCTTTTACCAGTGACTCTTAATTAAGTTCCATACCTGCTAATTATATAGAAAATTCTTTTGAAATACAAAATGGAAACTTTTCCTGAGTGATTTGATGAGCACCAGTAACTAATGTTCCTTGGCATCACAGGACCAAACTGAGTTTTACACCTGTGAAAGATTCAGGTCAGACACATGGTACACCAAAATTTTGGTATTGTTGCAATGTACTTACATGTTTACACTTATGCGGGGCTGGTATCATTAAAGATATTTTTGCGCAATTTTTATCCTTTAGGGAAAAATGTTTTCTCACCAGCTCTGCATTTGTTGGTAGGCATTGGGAAGCAGCAGGGGCACAAGTGGGGCTGGAGAGTCCCCACTGGCCATGGGAGCAGGGGTAAATGGGGCAACCCACTGTCCCTAGACAGGGGATGAGGGTACTAGTGTGCAGACATCTGCTGTGGGTGTAAGTGTGTGCAGGTGTGGGGTGTGAACATGTGCACATATGTGGGATTAGAGGTTTTTGTGATTGGTCCTAGAAGGGTGTTTTGAAGATTGTATGTGTTGATTAGCATTTCATAAATTGCACTTCACTGATTGCCTGCTAACTTTGAGTACTTAATAAAATAATAAACTACCTCAGTCCTGCATTAGTCAAGATATGAAAACTGAGCAGAATTTTCTCTGTGACACAATTTTGGTAGAGAACATAGGCAGTCTATTTAAATAACTCAATCAAGGTTTGGGTAGTGAACTTGCTGGCTTCTGGGTCAGTAATTTGAAAATAAAAATAAATAAATAAATACATATGTACAAAATCTGGAACTGTCTGACTCAGATTATTTCTGCAAGATACAAGTTTGGTGTGGGAGTCATGCAAAGGAGGTAAAATTTCACTAAGTTCAAGAGCTACCAACACCACAGAATTAAGCACCAAGAATAAATCAGGAATAATTTAGCAGTATAGGAGAAGCAATCAATAGTGACAAAAGGAAATGCTATTAGGGAAAAATAAATAAATAAATAAATGTGTTTTTAGTGAGCTCTAGGAGATAGCTTGATAGAGCAATATTGGGCAACAAAGCCTGGGTAAAATTTAAGGTATGTTGTGATCCTGAAATAGTGATTAAGAAGACTGATGTTAAAAAGTCCTGGGCATCATCATTGTGGGGAAGAGAAGGAGGTGAGATATATATGGGCATTCAGAGTTAATATATTATTCAAATAACGTTTAACAACACTACAGTAAGGAATGATATTGTAGCATGATATCAAGATCACAAAAAAATAGATCATTTGTGGTAATAATTAAAGGCTAGGGGATTTTATGAAAAGCAAGAGAGCTGCCAAGTACTCAGTGTTATAGAAGATGTCCATATAGAAACCAGATGGGAAACCTCCAGGCCCAGTTTCAAGTTGTAATAAAATTACAGACACACACACACACACACACACGAAAAAAAAAAAAAAAAAAAAAAGTCATTAAGTGCAGTTGTCATGCTAGCTGGTGTGCAAGCAATGAAACTAAAATTTTGATTAGAACAAAGATCATCTGATGCCACTACTACAGCAGTTTTTGATTTGGAAGGCAGCACAAATGATTTCTTAAAGAATGTACAGTGCTATATAATGCAGCAACTCAGTATGGAAATGCAATATTCATGCCTCAAGCACAGACAGAGCAGGAGAATGAGCCACTGAACTGTTGGGGAGAGGTAAGGCAAGTGCCTTTTCTAGTTATGAAACAAGGTTAGTATCAGTCTAGGATGGGTCTGGAAAATAAGATGTGCAGGAAAAAGGCATATAAATCTCCAGCAATGCTGGTTAAAAATACTGTTACCAAAATACTGTGAAATTGTTTGCCCCACAGTGCTCTCAAGGCCATGACGCTGTGTTGTCTGTTATACAAGTTGATATTTTAAGAAATTGTGAGGTATATGGGAATAGAGAGTAGCAGTATACAAAAAAAAAAAAAAAAAAAAAAAAAAAAAAAAGTTAAAAATGACCCTGATTTGGTTAAACTATGGGAACACAGCATTTTTTTATTTTTTTTTTTAATTTTTTTACAATGACATTCATCCACCCAAGTTTTGAGGGTTATTTTGATTTTTTGTTGTTGTTGTTGGAGTTTTTTGCTTTAATTTATTCATCTTTGAATTCTATGTGTCATGCCAGTCAGTATTGTGACAAAACAAACAAAAATAAAGGAACTCAGTGGTCTCATTGTACGAAACTGGCATTAATTACACTAACCTTAAGCCAAGAGTCTTCTGTTCCACTTTCTGATACAATTAAGAAAAGCAGACAGATGCTGAGCACGCATCCCTGATCCTATGTCCCACTGATCCTATGTCCCACTGCAATCTGAGCAGCAAACTCTTCTTTGGAAACTGCAAATGGCATTTCCAAGAGCCCAGACACAGAGAAAATGCCTGTATCAAAGAAATGAGCATGGCTTTTCCTTTGGGTTATGAGATTTCCTCTCCCAGGAAGGAAAATCAGGACTAGCCAGTCTGAAGTTGGGCTGTTGCATAAATGAAGGATGCAGAGTCCTTGCTCTCTATATTCAAGCTTATCCTAGCCATAATGAGATGAAAATGCACTCTTGACTTATGTATTTTATTTATGTTGTATTGCATTTTTATATCTTGTGAAGTCCTATCTTTCCAGGGGGATTGTCAGTCATGCATTTGCAATGTGTGAGAAAAAAAGGTAGCTAGTTTCAAGGCTTTTTCATTAAAAACACCAGCTACAAAACATCACAGAGTTGAAGAAAATATTATAGTCAAATAATAGGGCAAAATACAAATAAATAAATAAATAAATAAATAAATAAATAAATAATTCCCTCTTTTAGCATATCAAGGTTAGCTGAAATAACTACTGTGAATTGAGTTTTAAAAGTAGATTTTCAGTTAAAATCCTTTGTCCACCAGTGCCTTAAAATAGTTTTATTGTACAGAAACCCTCAGAAGATTGCCCTTGGTTTTGTTTGTTAGTTTAATTGTTTTTATATTGTGTAACATTAATGCTTGTCTTATTATTTTATTATCTGATATTTGATATTTTATTATCAAACTTTTATTATCTGCTGCTGGTTGAGTATTAAAATGCTGATTTATAAACTGAGTATGGCAAGCACATGAGTCAGTGGTTTATCCAGTGATGGAAACATCATGTGTGCATATTCATCTTCACTGTACAACTCCAGGACATGTGTTACAAAAAGACACAATTGTACATTGTTCAGCATGTAATCCTGCAAAGGAAATGTGTTTCCTTGAATGCTTGAGACCTAAATGTGAGCTTTCAAACCCAGCATGTGTAGCCTAGAACAAAGTCTATTCCAAATCTTGGGCTTAACTTCTGTCCCCTGTCCTGAGACAATGTTGTCACTTCACAGAAGTGAAATGAGCTCTGCCAAATGGCTGCTGAGGATCTGGATTCTAATATTTAATAATCAGGAATAAATACTCAATGCTAATAGCAAAGGGAAAAGGTACAAGCTATTTTATTTTATTTCATTTAATTTCATTTTATGTTCATTTAGCTTTGGATTATGACACGTAATACAAAAATAGTTTATATTTTGTATTAAAAAATCATAAAATGTACATTTGGCCAGCTTTCAGTATCTATAAAATACAAAATGAATAATGTGTCCTTTCTTTGTATCTAACAGGATTTTGCATGACATTTTATGTTGCTAAATATCATTTTATATTATGGTTTTTCCCTTAAGCATAACTTGGTGTTTTGATTTCTTATTATGTATATCTTCATCCTCATAAATAATTTTAACTTTCCTTTGAAATCTCATAAAACCTGCTGATCCAATTTCTGTGATGGTTCAAACAGACAAAGAATCATTGGTTCATGTGAAGTTCTGCCAATTTATTTCAGGAGAGAATTTGGCCAGAAGGAAATCAAGCCAATTTTTTTCCTATGCTATTTCTCTAAATGATCAAAATAAAGGGTGGGAAAAAAAAAAAAAAAAAAAAAAAAAAAAAAAAAAAAAAAAAAAAGCAGTTTTATTCATTTAACATCAAAGACTGAATCTCAGTTCTGATTAAGACAACAAAATCATTTCTGTTCAGGGGCAGATTTAGCCCTGAATAGAGATGTGTAACTGCACTGTTGTGTGCTCCGTTTCTTCAGTAAGAGACCTTGCTCCTCCCATGCAAGGTCCAAATGATCTTTGAAACACCTGTGTTTCTACAACAGAGTCCATAGTCTCTCTTCATGTGTAGTCCCTAAGTCTTTAGAAACAACTACTCACATGCGCTTAACGAATGGCTCTCCTCTGTTCATGCTCTAGCAGTTTAATTCTTCATCTCTTTGTCTTCTCCATTCCAGGCAGTGAGACCTACTCCAGCTGCTTCAGGCCACCCAGAGGGCACATCCCTCTCCCAGAACAGTGCTCACCTTCACTAGCCACTGTGCCAGCCGCAGGATGCTACTGGTGCCAGCTCCTAGAGCCAAACCCAGCAGTGTTCACCCCAGAGTGCTGGCTGGAGCAGCAAAGAGACCTTTTGAATGTGCCATGCTTTGAAACATGGTTTAGCAAAAAAGGCAGCATTATAATGCATACGCAAAAAGACAGATGATTAAATGCCAGAATCCCAAGTAGAACAGGAGGTCAGGCCCTCTGTGTTAGTCAAATTCTTGTGTATTTTCAGGTATTGCTTGCATGGAGCCTGTCACTACCACCACCCCAGCCCCATCAGGGATGGTGGGAAGGTTAGGTTGGTGGGGACATAGTCTTCTGCACACACGTATATGTATTGTGCAGTGAGGGAGGAAAGAAAACAAAAATGTAATAGCTTAAAATATAGGTATATATGATACACAAACATGTATTGTGGGGTTAGTGAGGAAGAAAGTCAAAATCTAGATCTAGAGGACAGTAGGATTTCTCTTGGCTGTGTACTGTTTTCTCCAATGACACCTGAAACCAAACCATTTGTAGCTACCTTTACAGTTGTATTAATGAAATAGGATATTCACCCCAGAGGATTTTAGTTTTCATCTAGTTGTCAAAGTAACTTCTAACTTATGTGCAGAAGCATCTGTCCTCTATTCACTGTTGGAAAAAAAATTACAGTCAAGTGTAGCAAAATCTTCTCCCAGAACAATAAATAAAACTCCCCTAACTTGACCCGAATCTGGAATTATCACAGTAACAGTCTACTACTTCTCGATAATTGCTCCAAATATGGAGCTAAAATTAGCCTGCCTGGGAATGTTCTGCAAAACCCAGCGACAACTGTAGTTCATTCACGAAGGCATTCAAATATTTCCCCAGAGCACAAGGATTCAGAAATGAACAACTGCTCATTCCAATGGAAAAAAAAAAAAAAAAAAAAAAAAAAAAAAAAAAAAAAGCCCAACATCTGCTTCATTCTAAGGACACTGGTATTTGCATTTGAAGTTACAGTTAAATGGAGACTGTTATTTTCTGGCATAAAAACTACTGCTAAAGATGTTACAATTCAATGTGTATTCTTTTTCTGGATTCTAGTTGTGCTTATGATTTATCTCCCCATTTTGTATGAAATTGTGAAACCTTTTACAGTATCTAAGCAGTAGTAAGTCTCATAATTAACTGTCACAAGGACAGATCCCTTCCATTTTTCTAACATGCTCTTCCTATAATAATTACAATTTTTAACTTTCTGTCTGTTAATTTCCCAGCTGTTTGACCATGCACCAAGAGGGAAGGAACATGAAATGGATTGTATCCTAAGACTGGGGCCTCTGCCTAGTGAAACAAGTGGAAATCAAACTGAGTCTCCCCTCCTGCAAACTTGTTTAAAAAGCTGTGCATCAAAAAGACATTCTCTTCATTGGCATAAGAAAGCAATAAAAAAATTCACTGGTCATTTCTTTGACTACTGTCAAATTCTTGCATATGTGAGGAACAATGAAATGGTAAGAATCTACATTTGATTGCAGTTGTAAATTTTTTCCCATACCACATTACAACTGATGTTCCCCATTGCCATTCTAAGGGGTAAGACTGTCGACATTGAAGCAGCCTACAGATTAAGGTAGCCTAATGTCCCATATCCAACTATAAGAGATGCCTAGGAGGACACCAAGGTCCTAGTAGAGGACACCAGACCTGCGCAGAGAAGGCTGATTCAGTAGATGCATTTGTTGCAGCAAAATCCACTCCGGCATAATATGAAGTCTTTTCCATACCAAGGCACAGATACTTGTTCTGTGTTTTAAGTCCTGAGGGCTGCAACAATAAATGTTGTGATTTGCATTTCATAATCTCTTGGAGGCGAGAGGTCCTCATGGAGATTTTCCTCCTTACCAATGTTGATGATCAGTGTGCATGATAAATCATGATTTAAAAGTGCCCTCTAACTGCAACAGCAGTTTTCTTTGGGTTTTACTTGCATTTACTTGGGATTTTTCCGGTGAGATAGAAAGAGAAAAGAAAAAGTATTTTGTGCTTTAGCACAAACATTCACTAAACAACAGTCTTCCTGTGCCTCATTGCCTTGCCTCCTGTGCAAACATCCTGAATGCACAGGTAATCCAATAATACTTTGGCGTTGAACTTTTGAACTGGAAGTGTGTTCTAAACCCTTCATATAGAGATAAAACATGTTTTCTATCACTTCTTTGTCCAGAGAGAGTGCATAGCAGTCTGTAACATGCATATAACAGAGATTATTTGCACTAAGACCTTAGCTGGTGTAAATCATCATTTCTCTTCTATGGAAGTCAAAGGAATTTAGAGCAATTTGTACTAGTTCATTCATTTAATTGTAATTAAATGCACTGTATTTCCAATGGTAGAGGACATTCAGTTTTTGATACTGATATCCCGTAGCTTTCCTCAGAACAAACATTGTGGACAAAATTAGGGTCTGCACCTTATTGTAAGACTTATATTTTAACTCATCCTGTTTAATACTCCAGAAATGTGAAAATCCTCTGCCCTCTGTTCCCTCCAACCCTCACCCTATGTGTTGCTCTTACATGAGCAGGATATATCATACTTAGCTCTATTTACATGTCTAATGGCCACAAAACTAATATATTTCTCTGCTGCATTAATGGAATATGCATATGAAGTACTTCTGACAGGCATTTTTTGGGACCATAAAGTGGACATTATACACTGGGAAGTGAAGTGTCCTGAGATCTCATTTCAGCTAGCAAACAGCCAGAGCTTTACATTAGTGATCTTGGAGCAATGTTGAATAAATATTTAAGACTGTTGGGACTATAAGGGATGAAACAGGCTTTTTTCAGCCATTTCCAATTAACTGAATTAATACTTGATACATGTCCATCATGCTCTTTGTTCCTTGTACAGTGAATCCTTCAGATAATTGAATTAGTTTTTATGTGTATCCAACTCACATCAGGAGAACAGATGGATAAAAAAAGAAAAAGTGTGTAAATGCCATAGTCAGTGAATTTTGCCATATTTCTACTCTTCAGTGGTCAGTCACTACTGTATTACTTTATTTATGATAACTCAAATGTAAAAACCCTAGTCTATCAGTTGCTGAGAAATGCCTCATTTAACCTTTCACATTGTGAATACATCAGCCAATAGTACATTTCTTTTCCTTTCTCACAAGTGTCTTTAACCTGCTAATCAGATCCCACATTTTCTTCCTAAAGGAGAAAGAATTGACCTTTCAATGTGATACAGTTTTATCATTTTGCATCTTTTGATAGAACTGGAATACAGAGTAAACACTCTCTGCAGACATGATTCATCTTCCTCTGATGCTTTCAGGGATCATGGTACCTTATTTTGTAAGGATAGGACATATGTAATCACAAGGAATGATAAGTAAAACTCTTTTGCATACAGAAGTAAAGAACATATTATCTCTCTTAATCAGATCTGGATTTCCTGTGTTCACAGTCTTCTGATCCCACAGGGACTCTTCCAGAGATATTTGTGTAGCACCACAAAATATGTTTTGAAAGATTTGAAAGATATTTCATTCTGAAAATGATTCCTTTCAGGGAGGAAGTAACACAAAAAATAAACTATTGTTATATAGCCAAATCATTCCCTGCAAGTGCCTGACAGCCTTTTCTCCTTGTTTTTGTAGATAGGTGAACTCAGCTTCATCTCAACTCTCTTTCTCCAAGGAAACTTTGCTTTCTAGACCAGGCACCTTAATCAGATTCATTTCATTCAGTTTGGTTCTCTTAATTAATTCTTCTGACCTGGGATGTGTCAGTTTTTGATGGGCTGAATTACATACACTTGATAACAGTGTGGGGTAACCATAATCCCAACTTAAGTGAATCACTTAGGTGAAGAGCACCCCTGTGTTAAATGGTTAAAATGATGTGAAGACCTTTTGTTAGGTCACATTTTCCTCATTGACATGTAAATGTAGTTGTGTTTCTATACAGATTTTTGCAAAGAAATTACACTTTGTTTTGGAGATCCCTGTTACTCTTCCTAATACTACTAGTTCTCGCTTTAATAGAGCAAGTACCTCAATGTGTTTTGATTGTCCCTTTTAACCTTTTGATAGTAGACTATGACAATGCTTTGGTTTTTACAACTCTCAGATTGGTGCAGGCTCTCTTCTCTTCTCTTCTCTTCTCTTCTCTTCTCTTCTCTTCTCTTCTCTTCTCTTCTCTTCTCTTCTCTTCTCTTCTCTTCTCTTCTCTTCTCTTCTCGTCTCGTCTCGTCTCGTCTCGTCTCGTCTCGTCTCGTCTCGTCTCTTCTCGTCTCTTCTTCTTCTTCTTCTTCTTCTTCTTCTTCTTCTTCTTCTTCTTCTTCTTCTTCTTCTTCTTCTTCTTCTTCTTCTTCTTCTTCTTCTTCTTCTTCTTCTTCTTCTTCTTCTTCTTCTTCTTCTTCTTCTTCTTCTTCTTCTTTTAACCTATTGGTGTAAATCATTACATTATAATAAAAGTTTGCTGTTGGAACAACTTCTTTCTATAACAATTTTCTCCTTTACCTGTAGCAATACAGCTATTTTAAAAACAGACAGCCCAAAGGAGCAGAATATCACAAGAGGTTTTGTTTGGGGGTGGTTTGCATAGTTCCAGTGGTCCTTAGGGAAGTTTCTCATCATAAGACAACAGATAGAAATGCAGGCAATTTTTCCCAAGCAGGAAAATAACACATTTCCAAGCCTGTGATGAGAAAAGATCAAATCAATACTGAAGCTGACCCCATAGATTTTCCTTCCTAAATCACAAATGCAAGGAAGTTTGCTTCCTAGGGTATAGGCCAAAAGTGGTCTGCCAAGTTGTCTCCTGTCCTGAAAGAATACAACATTTATGGGGGTGTGGGGAGGAGGAGATTCTCAGATGGTAACTGTGCTACTTTTCTTACTACTCAGCAGCACTGCTTTAGACAAGCATACATTCTTTTTTCTCAACAGTGTGAAAGCCAGGTTTATCAGGAACATCTGTCTAAAATTTGAGAAAAGAAATAAAAGGGACGAAGGGAGGAAGGGAGGCAGAGCGAGAGACAGAGAGAGAGAGAAAGAAGAGAAGCTTGGGGTCTATTGTAGCTGTCAATAAACTTCTCAGCAGGCAGCTTTGTTCCAAATATTAGAGTGCTTTCAGCAAAATTACATCTAAGAGAGATGTTGCTAGATGTTCCTGGACATCTGTTAAATTGGGGAGGAAGGGAAAAAAAAAAAAAAAAAAAAAAAAAAGAAAACCAAAAAGTACTTCAAGGATTTGAAGGATTTGCCAGAAGCTCTGCTAAACCATTAATCACAAAATCATGAAGAACACATCGGTGCTCTCTGAATATAGAGAAACACAGCACAGCTTTGCAGAAACACCAGTTGTGAATGTACCACCATTCTTTACAACTGTGTCACAACTGCTGAGGGGAAGCTGGAAAGCCTGAAGATGGACATAGCTCTTGACATACTTTTTTTGTCAGGGGATTCTCCGGGCAACCCAAGTGGTGTCCACCAGGATCAGTTGGTGGGGAAAAACCTCACAAATGTCCTGTGCTTTACAGCAGTTGTTTTTCAAACAGGAACAAAAAATATCTCCAGAGGTAACACAGGAATCTTTGCACATGGCTGTATGCCACAGCCCTACTTTTCAGTTAACATCAAGGCTATCGCATACCAGACTGCAGAAACTTGCTGAAGGGGACAGTATGGTTATCTAAGCATCCTGATATAGCTGTTACATGCACGTTTGAAACACTGTTCTGTCCCAGCATTGAAGACAAAGCAAAAATATTAAGGAGGTAAAATGTTGGAAGCAAATATAAAGCTACAGGGAGATTAAAGAGCATATAGATGTAGATGGTTTATGAATAACAGGAGTTTGTAACTTAAAGCCAAAAAAAAAAAAAGAGAAATCTCAGGGTACACATGGTATTATATGGATCAAAGGAGATCTGTCAAAGACTGTTTACCAAAGACTGTTTACCATTACTGAATATTGAGTGGAGTTAGATGGAGCCAGTTCTAATGACTTGCATTTTTAGATTAAAAATCTAAGGGAGGGGAGAAGGAGTTACCCAAGTGACCAAAAGCTCCTGTGACCCTATAATTATAATTATAAATTGTAAAGAAGAAATCTGCAGTATATGTTCCTGAGAGGAATTCAGGTGACCCTGGAAGTAAACTGTCGTTACTCTATTCATCTTTGAGAACAGCCCATTTGTTTCAAATCTTTTTACAAGGCAGGGGAGGGTGAAAGTAGACTAACAGAAGTTTTTAAAACTATTTGAAAATCTGTTTCAGCATGTTAATAGACCAGTGAGGGAGTTATACAGAGACTTGAAAAATGATTTTTACAGCACTCATCCTATCCATTGCAGCTGATAGACACTTTAAAACTCTCAATCTGTGATTCAATTAAATAGAAAAGTAGAAGCAAGAGTTTTTTGGCAGAGAAACTAAATTATATCAACTATGTGAATCACTTGTCAGGAATCTAGCAGCTGTTTTCCTGAATTCATGGACAGCCAAGGGAAAACTAAAGCTGTAAGAGTTACAAGCTGCTCACCAATTCATCCGTTCCTTTACACAGGAACAATCTGAGACTCTCTAACACCCACTGGAGTGAAAATTCATCCATGCCAAAAACCTTTCCACAGGCAGGCTTCAATAATCTGCCTACAAGATTGCACTTGAAGTTCCCTAAAGGGTGCTAGAATATGATATTAACAGTGAGCTGATTTGTCTCTTCACATTATATTCCCGTCCTGATGAGGAGCAGGGAAGGAGACCCTGACTTGATCATGGGAGCTGTCTGAGCCTTCAGGAGTGGAAATAATGGAGGGAAGGGAGAAGCAAGTGCTGAGTATGTTCCTTAAGGAGGACCTCTTAATTCTGAGTTCATTAATTAACTCAACTAATCCACTGGGTGCCATGAGACAACTGTCCAGCTCATCGCTGCTGTGAACCACAAGGTCAGGGTATGTACGCAAGTGGTAGCAGTGCTCCAAGGGACTGCTCTGGAGTTTTGACTGTATGAACTAGAGCTTAGCCTGAATGGGGTTAAAAAACCATTGGTTTCAAACTTAAGGTGACTGTTCCACAGAAAAGAGTAATTTAGCTTGCATACACTCTAATGCTGAGGGAGCAGCTTTAATGAGCTTATGTGTGGTTTATCTTAGTCTCCATAAGTGGTCCATGTTCCCAGGACAATTATTCCAGCCACATAACCAAGGCTTCGTCAATCAATACCTAGTAAATTCTAAATACCTTGAATTCAGCTATAGTGAAAATTGCCTTCAGCAATAGTTTCAGAAAAACATTATTTAAAGATACATGTTGTTCAGCATATTTATATAAATACCAGATTCTTGCTTTCTCCTCTGCATGGAATATACCATATCATAGTATCATTCACACCTACCAAAAGCTCTCCAATGTCTTCAGCAGTTTAAAGCAGTTTATGTGTCTTCAGCCACATAAAATATAAGCAATATCTTTGCCATTGGAGATTTACCAAGAGATGTACCAAAAGCATGCCGAATGCTGGTAGTTGTCAGCTGAGACACAGGACATAAAAATCTTCTGTGATATTTTGATGTTTTTCTAGTGTATGCCAGGCAGCAGAATACCACAAGCATATGAAGCACAGACCAGAAATTTAAAGCCAAGGTTGCAGACTCTGTTTCTCCAATGAACCTGGGGCTTCCAGGAGCCTAACTGCATATTTTAAATGAGGAATAGACTTAAATGTCTTGCCAAGTCAAAACCTTTATTCTTTAAACTCTCTTGCTAGCTATTTTCACCCATTTTCTAGTATAATGCAAAATAGATCTCCCACTTGGATGCTGTGATATATGGTGAATAATTAGAGCTGAATGGAAAACAAATATTTTTCAGGAAAACATTCCCCAAAAATATTCCAATAAGCAACTACAGTAATAAAATTAGCGGTTATAATAACAGCAATGTAAAGCAATATATTGTAATACAAAACAACTAATAGTAACAATACAGAAAATATTTTTAATTAATGGGACTGTCCCACTTAATCACTGAATCACAGAATCACAGAATTTCTAGGTTGGAAGAGACCTCAAGATCATCGAGTCCAACCTCTGACCTAACAGTAACAAGTCCTCCACTAAACCATATCACTAAGCTCTACATCTAAATGTCTTTTAAAGACCTCCAGGGATGGTGACTCCACCACTTCCCTGGGCAGCCCATTCCAATGCCATTAAGTAAATGGCTGTCTTTGTGAATGTTCATATTAATTTCCACAAAGAAATTCATGGGCTAAAATATATTTACTCAGTGGGAGCAGCAGTGTCAGAACCTGGCCCCAGTGGGTTGGCATTCTCTTTCTATTTACTGACTGCCTTTACTACTAGAATTTTAAATGCAGGTTTAGTGTAAATAAGCCAGAAAGTGAAAGTTTTGTAATAACTGAAGATTTTTTTTTTCTATTAAGCCATGTGCATTCAAAGCAAGTTTGGAGAAAAGAGAGTAACTGAGTAACTTTCTGTTGCATTGGTAATTGCTCCACTCATTATTTTGGTAACTCAGAGTGAATATATTGTTCAGGTATATCAGTGTACAGTAGTTAGCTCTGACATGCTATAATCATAAATAAAATCTGAAATTGAATGAAAATAAACATAATAAAGGTTTCTCTGTTCTCTTCTACTGCTTTTTCTCTCTAAGTTCAAACCATTCCAAGTAGTATAGAATTGAATGTTCCATGGTGGAAATAGTGGTGGAGTCACCATCCCTGGGGATGTTTGTGGTGGTTTTACTCAGGTGGGCAGCCGAGCTCCACCACAACCGCTCTCTCACTCCCCCTCTCCTCAAAGAGGAAGGGGGAGAAAATACAACACAGAGAACTCAAGGTTTGAGATGAGAAAGGTTTAATTAAAGGGAAAGGGAATGGGGAGAAAAAAGAAACAAAAGAAACATTAAGTCCACGCAGAAGCACAGAGAGAGGGAAAAAAAATATATTCTCTACTTCCGATCAACGAGCAATATTCGGCCACGTCCTGGGAAGCAGGGCCTCAAAATGCGTAGTGGTTGTTCAGGAGGAACAGCCCCCTCCCCCACGAGAGCCCCCCCTTTTATTGCTGATTGTGAAATCAGGTGTTATGGAATATCCCTTTGGTTGGTTTAGGTCAGCTGTCCCGGCAATGTCCCCTCCCCATCACTTGCCCACCCCCAGCCTGCTGGCTCCTGGGGTCTTGGAAGGAGTCCTGATGTTGTGCCAGCACTATGCAGCAGTAGACACAACACTTGAGTGATATCAGTGCTGTTCCAGCTATGAGTGCAGAGCACAGCACTGTGTGGGCTGCTGCAGGGCAAAGGTGACTCCAGCTCAGACAGACCCAACACAATGTTCAAGGAAAGGTTGGACCTGCTTAGGGACATGGTTTAGTGAGTGACATTGGTAGTAGGCAGATGGCTGGACCAGATGATCTGGTCTTTTCCAACCTAAATGTTTCTATGATGCTATAATTCCAAGGATTAAGAAACACTAGGACAGAGACACTCTTTCACAAGGAAAAAAAAGAAAAGAAAAAAAAGAAAAAAAAAAAGAAAAAAAAAATCATAGTGAGAAGAAAACAGGCATATCTTAGAGACAGCATAAAATAAAACTCTTCACATCTGCTTACTGAAGACTGTGAGACTAAAATAGTATTTCAAACAACTCTTTTTGATTTCCATTTCTTTTTCCTCCTCTCTCATTTTCTCTCTCCCTTTTTTTTCTTTCTTTTACCCTTTTTACCTTCTCTCTTTCTTGTCTTTTCTTCTCCCTTGTGTCTCTCTTTGAAAGTTGATTGTCCATGGAGAATCATTTGTGAAGTGAATGTAACATCCTACAGCACATTTCCAAATCATGATCATACAAGCTGACCTTGTAGTACATTTGGCAGACTTTTCAAAGGAGGTTGTTTTATACAGCTATGGCAGTGAATCCTGCTCTTTGTTTCTTTTAAAAAAACAATTCTGTTTCTAAATGTATGATATGATATGATATGAATGGAAAATGAGTAGCTTATTATAGCAAAGAAGAAGCTGGATTTTGGTTGAGAAAACAAACAGTTCACCCATCCTATTATTACCTTCTTATTATGAGTGCAAGTTAAAACAGAAGCCTGATAGTGAATATATATTGAAATTATTGAAAATAGCTGTGCATAACTGACTGAATCTCAAAGATAAGTTAAAAACCTTGCTGCTAACAAAGTTGCAGCAAAGAAAATAAGCAAGAAATGAAAAAGTGAGTTCAATAGGTGAGAAAAATCATAATAGGCAAGAAACTGTTTGAGAAGTGATGGCATCCCATTAAGAATGTTGAAATTTTATAAGGCAGGGATGTTTGTCAAGGTTATCAATAAGGACAATTGTCAATGTTTATTTATTTATTTATTATCTTCTGTTGGAATGTTCAGCTGCAAAATGTCAAAGAAGATGTTGAATGAGTGGCTTCAAAACAGTTGAGTAACTAGATAACGTGTCCAGTATTCCCCTCATTCTTTCCCTCCTCTCTTCCCTAAAATTCTGTATTTTAATCTGTTTCCTATATATTTTTTTCCTATTAATTTGATATTGGTTGCTGTTTCCTTAACATTATGATGCTTTTTCTAAAATTTTATGACTTCATTTACAATTTGTACGTGCTTACTTTTCATGTTCCCTAGAACTATCTTCCTTATGAACTGCTGTATTAAGTGTTCTCAAAACCTCCTCTCCTCACGTGTAGCTTACCTTTCTTTTCTCTAACTATCCCAGTTTCTCCTATGACAGTTTTCATGAGGCAATTTAGTCAAATGAATAATCTTGGGGGCTCTTAGCAGCTTTCATTGACTTACAGTTGAGTGTTTTATTTCATAAATATATATATATTTTTGGTTTCATATTTTTCACAGATGGGAAAAAGTTAATATAGTGGAGTACGTACATGTATTGTTTTTTTTAAGCACAAACCTCCGGAGAGCATAGCTAATCTATACAATGTCCTTGAATTATAGATTTTCCAGTGAAATCTCTGATTTAGAGGAAAGGTGTGTAAAATGGAAAGTAAACAGAGGACATCTTCATTCTTATGTTTCTGTGGAGAATCCAATGCAATCCTTACTCCAGAAAATATAAAGGAAATAACTTCTGCTTGTGAAATATGAGCTTCAGCTATCATTGCTTTCAGTAGCTTTGTGAACCTGACAGCCCAAGAAGTTCCTAGGAAAGACTTACCTTAACAATTGCCTTGAGATGAATTGACTCTTGCCAATTGGCACATTAGCTCATAGTACTTTTGGTATATGAGTATCTATTTTGCAAAAGTTTTGTAATTCCTAAGTCTTTTTTTCTCTTTTTGGGGGAACTACATCCATACTATTTCTTTCTCTGTGAGACAGAAATGAGGGAATTCTTTGAAAAAAGATATCTCAAACATGCAAGCAAGGACTGAGCAAAAGTCACCATGCAGCATCACTGCTAACATGAAGTATTCCTTCTTGGGTGGAGTCTAGGTCATTCAAGCTAAAAGGTGATAGCAGTTACTGTCTTCAGTAATTCATATCAGTTAATCCAAGTTTTGTATACCTTTCTGTTTTTCATCCTTCTGCTCTGTACTACCACTATGACGCTACAACAAATGTCATACAGAGAATCAATGAGTCACAGTTAGTACACGTGGCAGTCTGACAGTTTAAAGCCAGTAATTTTGAGGAGACAGTGGGAGGAGAAAGAGGTAGACTTAAATTGTTGAGAGGCAGTAGTGATGGGTGGGGTGGGGGAGGAGAGAGGGAGGAAGATTAGAAATATTATTCTGGTGAAGGAAAGTTTATATATGTGGGTGTTACATATTATTGACAGCAGATAGACCAGCTTGTAACTGGCAAGCAATGTAAAATATAAATTAAGTCCTTTTTTGAATCTATCACTTTTATTTTATAAGCTTTTTACTACCTCCCTCCCTCCAGTTCTTCCCAAAGACTTATTGCCCTAAGTACAGAATTTATAAAGTTTCATTGTCTATGTCTCAGAAAAGCGCTGTGTTACCTGCCGACCTTGTCTACATTTCAGACGTTTGTCAAAAAGATATTTTATCACAGAGAATAAGGCTTGATTCTTCTGCTTGAAAGCAATTCAGGGGGGTTAAGGCTTTGATCATATTGCAAGGTGGAATGTTTCTGGAATGTGGTACAAAACACGCCTATGAAACCTGTCCCAAATCCTCTTCTTCCTGCTCAGCTTTTGAAAAAATCTGTCAGCTGCCCACAATATTTCAGAAGCACAGATAAAAAATTTTGCATGTTTCACATTATTTAGCTCCACAGATGTAAACAATCATTTTGACACATTGATGGGCTTTTAAAACTCTATAGGAAATTGGCGCTAGCGTTTGCTTCTTTGCATAACAACCATTTTGCATTGATGAAAGGGTATCTTCCCACAAGTGAGGAACTTAGTAATGTTCAGCTGTTTTCATTCTCTGGTTCAAGTGACTAATAGTCAGAAATTTAGGAGTATAGACACAGGTATATATAAACATCTACACATCCATGCAATATATTGATTAGATAAGTCTTGAAATATCTCACAATGAATTTATGTATGATCTGTATCTTGTTATCTTACCCATTTTACCCCAGATTTTTTTCAAAAGACCTATGCAATTTTAAAAAAGCACCCTTCTTTATAAATCAATATGAATTATAATTTATCTGTTTCAATTAAATGACTAGCACTGAAGATATCTCAGTGTTCAATCTAGATTCCTTCTCTATGTGAAGATAAGTCACTTATTTAAAGGAGTTTCGTATTCATTACTTCTTAAGGTTCTCTCAGAGAACTCCTTGGAAAAACTCTGGTTCATGCATTATCCTAGAAGGCTTAACACAGATTTTAACATACTGCATGTTTTATCCATAGTACCAAAAGGAATAAATGAAATAATTCCAAACTCAGTTTTAAAACAAAATAAACAAACAAACAAAATGTACACACACATGAAACATTAACAAATAAAACCTTATATGAACATCTCTGGAAAACTTTGAGACCCCAACAGGTAGCATGGGCAGACTGGAAAACAGTATGGAAAAGCTTCAGCCAACCTAATACTGTCCTGCTCTATCTAACTCTTGGTGTACTCCCATCATCAATCATTTTGTGTTTTATCTTTAGCTATATTAGGATTATATCCAGGAGTTTTATGAAATAGAACATCTTATATTCAAACAATGACCAGAGAATACAGATATGGTATTTAAAAGAAAAATATTAGGAAAAAAAGAAAAAAAAAAAGCTGGATGTTAACAAAAACAAAAAAGTACATTAAAACAATAACAACAAAAAGTTATTTAACAGACTCAAAGCAACATAGGAAAGGATAGATTTCTTCTCTCATCTTATCACAATTTTGAAGGAAGTTTTTATAAAAGTTTAGAACATAGAGCACAAACAAAAGTTAACTGAAATGAAAATAAACTGAATGAACTAAAATGAAAAGGTAACTAAAGGGAATCTTGTGCCTTGTACTATAAGAGTTAAGATTAAAGTTCTGATAGACCCTCACTTTATTAACAGATTAACACGTGCTTGACTTTAAAATGTTTAAGTAAAAACAATGCCTTGCACTTTTATGCACTTTCAAAAAAAAAAAAAAAGCTTTAAAAACTAGAGTGGAACTACACTCTCTTCTGAGATGTTTGATGGTTATATTTTACAGATGTGAAAACTAAAGTACAGTGAATGAATTGATGTGGTCAAGACAATATAACTTTGACTTTGACAGAAACATGGCAGAAAATCAAAAACCTTTGCTCTAACCTCTAGCAAAAATTGGTAGTTTATACAAAACAAGAAAAAAAATACCTCAAATCTTGTAATAACTTTTGTGAACAGCAAGGTTAAACTATGGAAGATATATTTTTTTTTGCTCAAGATATATATATTCAACTACTGTAGTACTACTATTTTATTGGGGATATAAAATATATAGAATATTTATGGTTATAAAATATTCTACAATATTTTCAAGTTGCCTGGGCAACTTGAAATAGAATGGTCAAATAATTGTAGTTGAGCAATCCCTCCAGTCCATTCCACTGCAAACAAAAAAACTCCTAAAAGCATTTTTTTCCTTTTTTTTTCACATGATTTTTGTCTATTTATTAGGACTGTATCTGACATGACAATTAAAGGTGTGGTGTTAGTTTATATATGTTTATAAGGCTTATGCATTTCATAGCTGTATTGTCTTGGCATATACATGCAGTTATACATGTGTGCATACATGTGAATATCTGTTATGTGTGGAGGGGCCTACCTTGTCAGCTATTTTACAGATCTCAGACACAAAACTACTATCTTCTACAGTGAGCAAGAAATTTATGCTGGTCAGACTTGTATGGAAAAAGAAATGAGAATATTTTTCTTTGAAAATTCTGTTCCATTATTTATTGCTGTTTATTGAAGACACAATCCTGTTACACTTAAACACACAGAAATATTTTCCCCAGAGCGTCCTTCCTTCAATGTTACCACACACAGTACAACACGGTGGAGGAAGGGTGGTAGAATCAAAGGTGCACTATTGTCAGTGAAAGATTTGTAGAACTTCATATTCAGAGTCTAATCGGTACTCCACCTCAACAGCTTCTTTCAGCTGAATAGAGACAGCAGTGGGCCCTTTTTTGATGTTAAGTTCAAATTTAAAATTAGATACTATTTATATTGTTATTTATATGGCAGTTGAGAACAAAATAGCCATGTAAGAGATTTCTCTTATATTTTGGCAGAAGAATGGGGATGAATTGGATTTATTTCAACAGGGAATGCTTTTGTAATCCCAGTTCTCACCTGGAAAATAAAAACATATTGCTGAACAACTGGGGAAATCACCTAAAATGCACACACACCTTGGAGTCTAGAATCTGGGTCACAGTTGCTAAGTAACTACATTTTGGAATAAAATAGATCTGATTATGGACATTTTTCATTGTGGATAACTGGAAAGAAAAGGAAGGAATGCCTTTTGCAGCCTTTCACTGTAAATACAGAAAGCAGAATAGTATTGGTGTTTTTGTTTGTTTTTCTCCAAATCACAGTGGGCAGAACTGTAAAAACAGCTTAAGAAAGAGGCATTGCATACATTTTAGTACATTTAGATTCCAAATACACTGTTCTTTTACTCCTAGCTATGAGATAGACTGTTACCTCCTTGCTCTGAATGAATGGTAAATGGAGTTTTAGAACTATCCATAAAATGGAATTTCCATCCCACATAAATATTGGAATCCCAAACAATGTTTCAAAAATTGCCAATAAATAAAATTTGCCATTCAACTGAAATGTGTTATTTCAGTATTGTCTTTTCTGCTACACAGCACAGGAACATTGGCTAGGGAAAGACATTTTAAAATGAAAAACTAAACCTAGGAGTAATCAAAGAAGTGTTTTTTTCTTGTTTTAGCTTACGTATGCTGATTAACTCCTACATTGTACAAGGAGGGAAGTGTTTGTGAGACATTGGTGACATGGCAATAAATAAATAATAATAATAAAAATAGTAATAAATATGGTAGGACACCATATTAAGTCAATAACTTCTTGCACCAAGCAAGTTAATATTTGCTGCCACACATAATGTCATTTTAGCTATACATCCTGCTTTGCTGAGTAATGCTGTAAAATAATGATACAAGCAATCACCAATAAGATTACAGCACTGAAGTGTGCAATTATGACAAAATATAGGCAAAGAAAAGTCAACATCTTCTTTATAAAAAGCATGAATAGTTTTTCTTTTAATTTAATAAAATAGTATTTCAAAGTGTGAGGATAAGCCATATCAGCTGAGAGTAAAAAATAACCAAGAATATTTTCTCTTTCATGTTTTTATTTTTAAGGGATCACAGAATCACAGAATCACAGAATTTTCTAGGTTGGAAGAGACCTCAAGGTCATCGAGTCCAACCTCCAACCTAACGCTAACAGCCCTCCACTAAACCATATCCCTAAGCTCTACATCTAAGCGTCTTTTGAAGACTTCCAGGGATGGTGACTCCACCACTTCCCTGGGCAGCCTGTTCCAATGCCTCACAACCCTTTCTGTAAAGAAGTTCTTCCTAACATCTAACCTAAAACTCCCCTGGCTCAACTTAAGCCCATTCCCCCTCGTCCTGTCACCAGGCACGTGGGAGAACAGGCCAACCCCCACCTCTCTACAGCCTCCTTTAAGGTATCTGTAAAGAGCAATAAGGTCACCCCTGAGCCTCCTCTTCTCCAGAAGATGTGGGATGTGGGAAGTTATCATTAATGTCTTCTTTCCAAGAGAAGGAATTAATGTTATCTACATGTCCTTTTTTCCTTAAGACATTATGTTTCTTCCCTGAAGGTTTACATAAATTTTCATTGTACTGAGGTTGGCAGCCACTGTATCTCCAAGAAAATAATGTCAAACTTCTAATTACGATTAGCAGTATTTAAATAAGCTAATATGATCTGCTTTATTTCATTTCCTTGCTTCTGAAACATTAGCTGAGAATCAGACTGCTCCAGTCTTTAAGTGCCATATGTGTGTGTCTCCCTAATTATTTCATGGGGTCTGTCATGCCTCATAATCACACTTTTTCTTGGCTAAAACACAGTTATTTATTTTGCAAAAATAACTTTTTTTTTTTTTTTTTTTTTAATGACATGGATTGATGATGATTACTTTAATGACTGGATTTGTCTAATCCAGTATGCTGGTGATTCTCTCTTTGCATCACAAAAGGAATTCAGTACAACTTTTGTGTGTGTGTGTACACCAAGAAGGACAGGAATACAGGAGATGAAAATAAAAGGGGGATAAAAAGAGGTATGGTGAAAATGTAAAGCTATTTTCAATCACTTATACATCCTGCTAAGATTTCATTCCCCAGAGAGGAATAAGACAAGTGTTTTGATTAACATCAAGAATATTTCAAGCAGCACTATTTACAAAAGTTATGCAGGAATGATATTGCATTGTAATGAAGCATTCTAAGCTCATCAGTACTGATATAGAAGTATATCATTGCCCTTCTTTCTTTAAAATAATAATTCCTATATTATTTCACATTGATCCCTTACCATGCCCCCATGCCCCATGCCCTGAGGGGAAAAAAAAAAAAAAAGGGAAAGAAAGAAAAAAGAAAAAAGAAAAAAGAAAAAAAAAAGAAAAAAGAAAAAAAGAAAAAAAAAAAAAAGGAAGCTTTACACAAAGCTACAAATGAGAGAGACAGTTTTCAAGATATGAACTTAAAGCTGGTCTCTGATTTTGACACAAAAATAAATAAATTATTTTTAAAATATAATATTGGTGGGAACTTTTGATTCCCACCATTTGAAAATTCACAAATTAATTTGAGAGTGGAATTATAAAGGCAAGTAAGAGGGCAGTGATGTCACTTAATTCTCATTGTTTTCCTCAAAGAACTGAACACCCAAATAGTTCAAGTAGCTGGGAATATACAACCCTACATGTTCAAGTATCAATGTGAAGACCTAACTTTTCATCTTCTCTCTTGTCCTGAGTGGGACAAGACTTAATCCCTAAATGGGATTAGCTGCAGCTGGACTACACATCCCATACAGTACATGTATGCACAGACACACATTCTTACCCTTATAAGAAGACCTCTACCAGTAAGCTCACTACCCACCTCTCCTCTGTGTCCCGGTTTCAGTTAGGATAGAATTAATCTTCCTCCTAGTAGCTGGTAAGGTGCTATGTTTTGGATTAGAATGAGAAGAGTGTTGATAACATGTTGATGTTTTAATTGTTGCAGAACAGTGCTTACAAATTAGCCAAAGACTTCTCCAGTTTCTCCCTCTGTCCTGCCAGCTGGCACGCTAAGGGGTGCAGCAAGAGCTGGGAGAGAACAGACCTAGGACAGCTGATCCAAACTGGCCAAAGGGGTATTCCATACCATATGGCATCAATGTATAGGGGTGTCTAGCTGGGGTGAGGAGGCTGGCTGCTCAGGTATAGGCTGGGCATTGGTCAGAGGGTGGTGAGCAATTGCATTGTGCATCACTTGTTTTGTACACTTTATTATTATTATTATTATTATTATTATTATTATGTCTTAATAAACTGTCTCTATCTCAACCCACAGGCT
The DNA here is from genome assembly GCF_964211825.1 of Aythya ferina. NCBI lineage: Eukaryota > Metazoa > Chordata > Aves > Anseriformes > Anatidae > Aythya > Aythya ferina. The sequence goes on from NC_140297.1 coordinate 87,685,474, forward strand.
TCATTTTCCTGTTTCTCTCCCCCATCCCACCCAGAGAGGGAGAGGAGAGGGTGAGTGAACAGATGTGTGGTGCTTAGCTGCTGGCCAGGTTAAACCACGACACTGTTAGCAAATCCTTAACTTGCAATCAGAGAATTAACTAGTCATTGAAAGAATGGAGCAGAACTGCCAACCTACTCTCTCCAGAAATGCCATAGTAGCAGACTAATGTCTGGCAGAGCTAGTTGTAGTGTGTACAACAGCAACTTGACTTTCCTCAAATCTCTTCTGAAACCCATGGTTTCTTGCCAATTGTCCCTTCTTTCAACACCTAATGAAAATTAAATTTGTAAAAAGGGAAGAAAAATATTTTAGGTCAAGATAAAATGTTCCACAGAAAATTAAAAAACAAAACAAAACAAACAAACAAAAAGTCTCTTCTGAACACAAAGAAAATTGTGAAGTGTGTTTATTGTATGTCTGCATAAGATCTTCCAGGAAGAAATAACAAAAAAGCCAGGTACAATCTTTAATCAAGATTGGACATAATTTTCTAATGGTGTGGATAATTAGCCATCAGAACAAATTATCAAGAGAAGAGGTGCATCTTTTAAACACCTCAGACTAAGGCTGGATTCTCAACTGAAGTACACTTTGTGATGAAACCATGTTATATCCAATTAAGACTAATTCACTGACCTCAGCTCAGGAACAGTTGAGTGAATTTTAATGTATGATTGGCTTCATATCAAATGGTTAAAGAATCCCACAGCCCCTGTTGATCTCAAGAACTCTGTGGATCTTTTCATGCCAGATTATCTTCTAATTCCACCTGTCAGGGTAGTAGTATTCTTTGCAACATATTTCCTAATATAAGTGCATAAATAAAGCTGAAAATTAACATCTACATGTCAATTAGATTTTATTTGTTCTCTGGAAATCTCATACCATTGTCCATCAGTTCACTTTCCCTTGACAGAGCATGCATAGACCATGTCCCCACAGTTTCATTCTCTGATCCTCCACTCCACCATATACCTTATAATCAGTACTGTGAATCATCAGCATAGTTGTGTGCCTGCTGGGTGGGATCCCAGTACAGAAGCGTTGGAGTGATTCTGCACAATCCTGCAAAATTCTGTCTTTTTCTGTCATGACTATTGTAGTGTTAGGATTTCCATCATATAAACCAAAACATTACAGATATATGTTTAGGACAGAGAGAAGCGGGACAGAATCCAGCTCTTAATGTTACAGTAATACCTTCTACTTTAGTGATTGTCTAGTAATACAGGACTGTTGGAAAAATATCAACAGTAAGAGATAATTCAACCATGTAAGAGATCAAAGTGAAGGGGGAAGACCAGGAAAAAATGCAGCATCCTCCTGTAGTCATTATGCTTGTGGCAAGACTGCAAAACAATAGTAAACCTCTGGAAAAAGTCTGTCCTATTTATTACAGTTATTCCAAGCAGTATGTTAGACAAGTGTCATTACAGCCATTGAAGTGTTTCTTTCTCAAACAAGTAGTCTCTCCTCGGCGGTTATATGGAGAACCAATTGAGACTATCATCAGAGCCTGATAGGTGCTGAGATTAAGTTCTATGATTCCCCAGTCATTGTAAAACCTGTTTATTTATTTATTTTCTTTCACTTCTTTTTACTGAATCAACATTTTGAAAAATATTTTAATTTTGAAAAAAAAATGTACAGTTAAATCACTTGCTCATTCAAACAAAAACCAAATCAAAACAAAACCAAAAAAAGTCTAACCAACTAGCTCTATTGAGATTGCTGTCAGTGTCTGCACAAGAAAATGAGATGAACCAAAAAACTTACTGTCATATCAAACATCAGTGAAAAAATGGAGAAGAGAAAACAGCTGTTAATATTATCTGTGATTGATAACTTGTGCTTGCTAACTTAATGTCCAGAACTGTGGAATTGTTGTGATAAACAGCAGACTAAACAGAATGGAATAAAGTAGTTGGTATTAGTTGGGCAATGGGTCCTGGAGGCTCATGCATCAAAATATCTTGACATAGGTTTTTTTGGCCACCTATGGTCAAGCACATGCCTGGAAAGGACCTGGAAGGGCACTTGCCCAGAAGAAGAACTGAATGCTTTGGGACACCCTGCTCTAAACTAACCTTACTACTATCAAAACACCTTTGGAAACATATCCAACTAAACAGACTACATATCCCACATTTGGAGACAATACTCTCAGAAGAATAAAATTGTTTTGTTTTGCTTTTAATTTGCTACTTTAACCTTTCTAAAGTAGACATTTCCTTGAAAAATCTACTTCCTATTTTTTAAATAAAATACAATTGTCTTTTTTTTTTTTTTTTTTCTGTTCTTTTAGAAATAATTCAATTATGGAAACTGTTGAAGTAAGGAAATGCAAATGAAACAGTGGCAAGAAATATAATATTCCCCCTCAAGAGCTTATAAATTCTTTTCTGGAAAAGGCATGGTTCAAATTAACTCAGTTGTAATACTTTTAAAATTACAGGCAGCATTTTGAAGACACTTGTTCAGCTTTTAAGTGTAAAGTCATCCAAATGCCAAGATCACATACGCTAACGACTTAGTTTTCATTAGCAGTTGTCTTGAATATATAGTAAATGGCAAGCACAATACTCTGCAGTCTTTTCATTGTGAAACCACAAAGTAATGTGGTTATGTTTTAAAGTGTGTCTTGTTTCAATAAACATAAAGACATAATTGTGTTTGCTCTGATCTTGTTACTCTAGTAAGGCAGTAGTACTCTTAATTCCTAAACCCTGAACACTGATGTGAAAAGACAAATGATATGTACCAAGTCTGTTCCTTAAGGTGAAGCTGCAACTTGATAATGTTTTATTTTGTAGCTACAGCTCTTCAGTCTTTAAATAACGACGTTTGAAAAATGTCATTTTTTCAAATTTGAAAAAAGGATGCAATAGATAACTGATCAAATAGATATCTGATCAAATGAAAGAGAGAGAGAAATATGGTATTTATGATAGAAAAAAAAATAAAAAAAAATATCAGATTATCTTGTTTACACACCAACCAATGTAGTAACTACTACTGCAACAAATATGAAAAGTTGACTTTTCTCTTCTATGTAAATATTGATATGCTTACCCAAAATGATAATGCAAATGTTGGACCAGTTTGTGTATGTCGCAAAAACTGGGCCCAAAGTGCCAAACCTATACAGATTTTCAATGAACAATTTTACATAACTTCTTTAAGCTTCAGTCAAAAGCTACATGTTCAATATAGAACAAAAGAAATCTTAAAACCAAGAAAACAATAAAGGTTTAATACCTCAGAAAATCCTTAGACTGAAGAATAAATTGGATTTTGTTTTATATATAAATTCACTCAGTCCAGCTCTTTAAATTTACCTATGTTACCACGGAGCAAGTTGGAATGTGAAAAAGATTTTTATTATTTTTTTTCATGTATCGTTAAAAGTAATTGGTGTGAGTACATTCATTTTGTGAATTCATGTTTTCTAGCATTTTCAGAAGTCTTCTATGATGATTTCTTCTGCATATGTACTGATTTGTGACTATTTCTGAAAGGAAAAGTTCATGGAAGAAAAATACTCAAAGGCAAAATCAATCTCACAGCTGATGAAGAATATTGCAAAACGTACAGCTGGTATTTTGCATTATTTAGAAGACAGACTGAAATTCTGCTGGAATTAATTCTTTAGAGTTGGTGTACTGGCATCCACAACTGGAAAGGGATCTGTTATTCTTGGTTCTTTAACTTAAGCCTGTAAGCATGCACAAAGTTCTGAGATCCAAACTTAGAATTTAAAACTTTACAGAAATTTTCACAAAGGCTTGCAAATATTAAGATTTGAATGATTTCCATTACTGAGTTAGATTTCAGTTAGTTGATTTGGCTCTAGTCCTTAACATTTCCAATATTTTCCAAATCTCCGAGTTTGCTGGAGTCCACTGTAGTTAAAAATCTCAGCAATCTACTACCTGCTAGTAAACCTAGTATTGCTTGTAGCAATTTGAGCACTGTAGCAGTTTGAGACATGATGGTCAGACCTTCCAAAACATTAATTTCCAACAATAGCAAATAAGGCACAAAGTACCTTTAGCAGTCTGTACCTCAGTTCCTCAAAACACTCAGCCTCTCTGACTGGTGAAGTTTTCCTCCACCTACTGCCTTTTTCTGCCGTGTCAGCATTGCAGCATTCTTAAAGACCAACAGCTGAATTGAAATGGAAAACAGATGACCATCCCTAAAACTGCTATTTTATCTCCTGGATGAGAGAAGATAAACTGTCAGGCTGGTCATTTGCTTTTCAATCACAGTTGGAATAAATATGCAGAAATCGGGGGGGAGGGGGGATGCATAGCTATCTCTTTCGCTGTTGGAGCTTTTGTCTTTATGGAGTTCCTTTCTTATTAAAATTCTAGGGAAAAAGAAAAAAAAAAAAAAAAAAAAAGAAAAGAAAACACAGCTGTGCCATTCATTCACTTCTTTTATCTCATTTCTCAAATGAGATAAACGAGATCATTTGGATCGTTTGTACCACCCAATGGAAGCCCATGGAAAGTAAGCAGGTCAGGACCCATAGCGTGGCAGTGGAAGAACATGACATTTTGTTATGAAGAAGTAGGCTGCTGGTCTCAGCTGAATACTGATAATGTTTCACTATCAATGTCAAGAATAGCACGTGATGGTCTAACGCCATTGGAAGAGGAAGAAAAGACATTCATACCTGCTAAGATACACAGCTTTCATTCCTAAGAGAAATTCATGAAAGCAGAAAAGGCTGCTAATTCCCTCCCAGCATATGGGGAATAAAGGGGTTTGACAATATAATCTATATCACTGGAAGACTGATACTGAAAGAATACTGCTTGTCCAGAAAGAGAAAGAATGGACATGTTGTCTTCTGCCTATAAATGTATTTGATCTGAAATCTGGTATGTCAAGCATATCAGTGACCTGTGAAAGTCTTTGAATAATGGCAAAAGAGGAAATGAATAGTACTATCCCTGTAGGGGTACTATATATTTTTTCTAATTTCATCAGGGATGGAGTTAATTTTCTTCCTAGCAGCTATCACGTTGCTGTATTTTAGATTTAGGATGAGAATAATGGTGATAACACACCAGTTTTTCAGTTGTTGCAGATTTGTGCTTACAAGAACTTTTCAGCTTTTCATGCTGCCCAGCCAGCAAGGAGGCTGGGGGTGCACCAGGAGCTGGGAGGGGACACATCCAGGACAGGTGACCCAGCCTGGCTCAAAGGTTATCCCACACTATGTGGTGTCATGTAGAAAAATAAAACTGGAGGGGTTAGCTGGGGGAGCTGCCGCTGCTTGGGGACTGGCTGGGCATCAGTCAGTGGGTGTTGAGCAATTGCATTGTGTATCACTTGCTTTGTACATTATTATTATCATTATTATTATTATTATTATTATTATTATTATTATTATTATTATTATCCTTTCTTATTACATCTTATTAAACTGTCTTTATCTCAATCCACTTTTGTTGTCCTTTTTTGTGATTCTCTTCCCCACCCCACTAGATGGTGGGAGGAAGCAAGCAAACAGCTGTGTGATGCTTACTGTCAGCCAGGTTAAACCACAACATGTATAAAAAAATCAGAAAGGCTGGGCCAAGTAGGTTTTTGTGTGAACAGAGAAATTCACCTCATCTGAAGGACACACACACACACAAAAAAATAATAAAATAGTGACTACATAATTTTCTGCTAGGTAAGAATGGAGCAGAAATTAAATTGTCCAACAAGATTCTAGAATGTATTAGGCACTGATAGTTAGAGAAAACCACAAGAGAGGAAATCCTTTTATCTTTCATTCTAACCAGTCAGTGAAATCGATAAACACGTAACACAGAGCCAGAAGTCACTGTGTCTGTTATAATCCTGAGAGATAGAAGGAATTAAATGAAAATTAGGTAGACTTCAATGGGAACTGGTAGTTATAATTATCTCATGAGAACAAGGACTAAGAGATAAAGCAGTGCCTAAATGAAAAAAATGCTATGGTCATAAATTAAACCACAGCAGAGAAGTAAGAAGTATTATTGGAGATTAATTTGGTTAAAGAGTAAAACCCTCATTGACTCCACCCACAAGAAAGAATTATAAAGACTGAGGATGTTAAATACCTTACTAAAGATGAAAATAGAAGATCAGCGGGAACATGTAACCACCTTATAAAAACAAATAAACAAACAATCAAGTTACAGAACGAGGTGCAACTATCAAGCAGTGACACCAGAATAAAATTAATTCTATTATTGACTTACTATAATAATTTAATGCTTTAAAATAGTTCTTAAATTTGCTATATTAATAGTAAAAAGGAAGATTGACGACTAGCCTATGTAACAGATAGGGAAATTGTAGGTGAATTTGAATATTAAGTTATGCAATGCCTTTTTTGACTAGTGATCTACACTAAACAAGCCAACTGCAATCAAGTGACTAATACAATTAATATGATAGCTGCCCATAATGCCATGAAAAAGATGATAAACAAAACTCTTTGTATGTACCTGGAAAATAAGGAGGAATTGACATGTAGATGGCAACCAACATGATTGTTATTTGTTTGTTTGTTTTTGTGAGAATACATTCTGTTAACTTAATCTAATTTTCCTATACACATGATGACAGATTGGTTGGAGAGAAGTCACTGAGGTGACTTATCTTAACTTAATAATACTTACGATATCCTTGCATAAGCTTCCCATATGCAAGAAAAACAGTTGTGATGGCATATAAGGAGGATGCAAAACTAGTTGACTAAGTAGTTAACAATGAGTTAAGTGGAGTTATGCAAGGTTCTCCCATTGTTTATCTCCTCTTCAACAGTTTTACTGAAGACCTAAATGTTGGAATAGAAAACATGCTCACTAAACTTGAAAATGTCATGAAGATATGATCTGAAAGAATAATATGGGTAAATGTGAAGTACAACATCTGAGCAGGAACAACACACTGTTACAAATGTAGGGTGGAGAAAAATTAACTAGATGACAATTCCTCAGAAACAGGTCTGAAGGGTCTTTAGTGTCATAAACTGAAGCAGCCTCATGCTGTTGTTTAAAAAGCAAACATCAAGTATGAAGGAGAGAACGCCATAAACTTTGCTTTCCTTGTCTCTGATAAGGCTTCAGCTGAAGGAGAGAATGAATTTTGAGCACGGTGTTTAAGAAAAGGTATGTGAACTAATTAGAAATAATCCAGACACCACAGTAGATCACAAAATAATGAGTTTAAATGCAGTAAAGAAGTTTCAAGTTGAATGTTATGAGGTATCAAAGGAGGGCTGTGGTTTTTAAGAAAGGATTTGAAAAACATTTGTCAGGAATGACACCAGCAGAGGTGATTCTGTCTTAAAGTAACAATGTGAATAAGGGTACTTTCAGCACTGTGTTTCTGTGACTCTTGCTATTTTCCTGCATTTTTCTTTAACAGTCTAAGTTTCTTACTCTATCTGAGTTCAGCTTAGAAAGTTGTGTAGGCTGTCTTCTGGTGTGGCATACAGGGAAACTTTGCATCAGAGTAAATAATATGGACATCTGCAGTTTTCTGTAAGTATAATGTTAGAATTGTCTGTTGCAAAGGGACGTGTATGAGCTGAAGGTGCTCCTGTGGGCAGAACTATTTGCAGGATATGTCCTTCATATTTAATTTCTTGGATTCAGCATACATTTGTGTTCTCAAATATTTACCTTACATAAATTCATCTCCAAGGCATTTTCATCTATAGGCTGCAAGCTGAAAAACAGAGATCATTCAAAACCTAGCACTATTCATTTTAACCCAGAACGGATAGCTTGAAATTGTGTGCCCCAAGGGACTATTAAGAAAGATAGTATTCAAATTAGATTAAAGCTTGCAGACATATTGTGAGTAATGTGTGCCTATTTCCCCCAAGATTAAGCTTTTCTTCTGTTGCCAGTAATGTATGACAACAAGAATTAATGCAGGTATTTTATTATATATATGGAAAAATATCAGACTCATCATTTATCTACAATGGAAAATACACAAGATCATGTTTACTGAGTTTGCAAGCACTACTCTTGTAACAGACTAAAATAATTTCCCCCTAAGGCTTACAAGTTAATTAGATCTGATTTTTTTCTTCCTTTTTTTTTCTTCTTCCTTTTATTTTTTTTTAATTTTTTTCATGAGTGGAATTTACATCTTTGCTAGAGTAGGATGAAAGCAAAATGAATAAGGAAATATTCAAATACTAAGTTTAAGCATATTTCCTATTCAAATTATCACTGCTATTGTGCATTTTCATAAAATTTTGGTCATATTGTTCTTTTTAGTAATACCAAATCACACTATTAATTACAGCAACTACAACATATTGTCTTTAAGAGTGTGCATATTCTTCTCTCAGTGTGTTATCAGAAATCAAATACAGAAAAGTATTTTAGGAAAATGAAAGTTAGTTGCTTTAGGCAAAATACCATTCTCTTCCTATTAATCTTTTTTCCTCCTGGTTGAAAAGTTTTTGGTTATAGTTTCTGTTTAGATATATTTTATCCTTGTGGTATACTAGTATCTAACAGTTAAACTCAAGATTCTTGATAAAGAATGTGTTAATTACAACAGGTTGTTCAGGCAGAGCAGAACAGAAATCCAAGATTTCCAAGATTTGGAAACCTTGAAAACTGCTGAGAAACATAAAAGTTTTTTGATGGTGAAAAAAAATAAAAACAAAGCAAACAAACAAACAAACATTTAAAAAAAAAAAAAAAAAAAAAAAAAAGGAAAAAAACACACCTGAAGAAACAAGGAAGTAGTTCAAAATTATTGCAGCATTTGGATGAGGGTAATTGAGCCAATAAAGCCCTGCATCTTGAAAACCTTTAACACCTCTTTCTAGAGCTATCATTTTCCAAGCTTGATTTCAAATGAAAATTTGAATATTACATTGTGTTTTAGGATGAAGAAAATGGATCATATGCACTAATAAAAAGTAATAATAATAAAAAACCATACCAGCTGCAGAAGTGTAGGACAGAAGTCCATCCAGCTGTAGCTGGTTCTAATGTCTCAGTGGTCAGAGTCAAATACAGAGAACAAAGGGTATAGTACATGTGCATAGTACACATCCTGTGAATTGTCTTGCCTCTGCCTAAATTAGATTTATATCTGAAAGTATAAACTTTCAGTTTTTGTCCAGTAGTAATGACTTGTACCTTGCTCAGGGGTTTCAATAATAATTCCTGCTGGTGCTCAGAGGGAAGAGCAGCACAGAGCTACATCTGTCATAGGTTCCACAAACCAAAAAACAAACAAACAAAAACACACACTCAAACACACACACACACACACGCACACACAAAATAAAAAAAAAAAATTGTGCACCACTACCACCAAAAAAAATAGCAGCATTCATTTGAGAAAAAATAAACAAGTGAGTGGGGTGCACCCACTTTTCAGACGAATTACTTTGGAAAAAATTGGTCAAGATTTGGTTTATAATTCCACTTGGGAGGTAATACAAATATTGCTGAGCCACAGTATGGGGAAGGATAGGGCACTTTTATTGTCCAGACAAAAATTTCAGTCCCAAACAAAACTGGGCAGGTAAACTGGAAGGACAAGCATTCCAGGTTCATGCTGTGAGTATACCCTTAGCAGTTCTCTTTGAGTACTAATATGACTCTGATTTCTTTGTAGACTGGAGGTGCACATGCAGAGTTTTTTTACAGTTTAGCAATATGGAGATAGTGCTAGCTTTTGCATCACAAATGGTGATGTAAAACTGAGAGAGCTTCTGGGTAAAATTTAAGAATGAGAATGGTTCCAGTAAGGTCTCCCACAACAATACTAAATATTAAATACCAGCTGTAATTCTTATACCATGAGAAATGGGAATGCTCACAAGTAGGAGGTGCTAAGTTTTGCTTAATATTTCTGTGGAGGAAAACAGCATTTTAAAAACAAACAACATCTACAACAACAAAATATCCCCAACATTGAAATAGTATGTTAAGCTGAACGTTAAATTATATATTCTCACTGTGACACACTGCCTAGTAAAAATAATTGTTCGTGACTTCCCTCCTTTTCAGTCAGTTCAGGCCTATACTGCTCATAATGCAGTGCAGGATTTCTATTGTGTACCATCATAAGAGACTCATGAATGTCAATGCATCAGGTACCAGCCAACCTCTACCTGAATTCCAGGGAAACAATATAGCTCACAATAAAAAATTAAATTTAAGATCGAATGCTCTTGAAACAGAGTTCATTTTAATACGTTCAAATAAAATGTTTTAATGCATGAATATGGAAATTTTCCATGCAGAACAAAAGGGTTCAGGATGAAATACTTAACCATTTCCACACCAAAATATTTGAGTATTTGAGAATTGCTTGGGGGAAGGATGTTTACAAAGGATATTTTGGATAGTGGGAAAAGAAGCTGCAATTTCCCTTATAAACTGTTAGCTTTGATCATTACCAATAAAGTGCTACAGCAAAGTTCTTCAGAATACTCCAGACAGGCATAATCATGACCTTTTGGGAAACATAAATAATTAGATGTTATGCAAATACTTATAGGACTGATAAAGTGCATTCTGAAAAATGGCAAAAGCAGATCATTAATAACAACCAAATCTTAGTGGGATACAGTCAAAATTTTCAATTCACCCACCCCACCATTTAATACAAATATTTTGGAAAGTAATATTTGATTTGAAATTACTTAGAATATGCCAGAAGATAAGAAGAACTAGTTAATGCAGTTAGTGCATTAACTTAGTGCTTTTATGTCACTAAGATCTTTTAAGAATCTTTGCCATGGAACTGCCACGGAGGACAAATATTCAAGGTCATTTACTTTGTCTGGTTCATTTGAATATGTCCACATCCCCACTGATGAGCAATAACATTCTAAAGATAGTAGGAGCAGCTGTGAATTAACTGCATCATTTTTAAACAGAAGAAACTGTTAACTGCCAATGTATTTGCTAAGCAAAATCTAATTTTAAGGGTTATTTTTTTTCCTGTCTTTGTTATAGCATAACTTTAGCTTCACTCTTGTAGACTAATTTCAAAAAGAACATGACTATCTCACAGCTATGAATATGGGGCCATATAAAACAGTGGCATTTCTGAAACAGTTCTGGCACAGTTACATTTCTCAAGAAATTAATATTAATTGTGGTTGTGTTTCATGAAATTTTCTGTATCACAATAGGCTTCAGCAAACAGGAAACCTGGCTTTTGCTATGAGGGTTGTTGGTCCTGTATATTCCAGCTGGAGAGTATTTGAGACTCAGTAACCAGAATAATTTTCCACTTAAATAAGAGCACTTTGGAACAATGGAGCTGCTGCCTAAGGGGAAAAGTCATCTACTCACTCACTGCATGGAGGTTGAAGTGGTTAGCGGAAAATCCCCAGGAGAAATGAGGGAACAAAGAACTAGAGTGTCAAAAACTGGTTCTTGAGGACACTGGAGCTCAGGGGTAACAAAACACAGTGTTCTCTGAATGAAGGAAATATTAAGAATGCTGGACATCAGTAAGCTCATGGGAACATATTGTAAAAGACAGTAGATAACTTATGACTAGAAAAATATAACTGTACAGAGGTCATCAGATGCAGGAAAGAGGAACTGCAATGCCTGTATGCATTGTTAAAAGTCTAAAGAATTCTCAATCCTAACAAAGACTCAAAGTAAAAGAAAAGCACAGTTCTCTTCAATATCAGATTTGACCTTGATCTATAAAAGCAGAGAGCTACACAGTAACGTGACACAATGCAAAAGCCCATGCCACATGGCTCTTGCTGATGGTCACTGCAATCTGTACTTACTCTCTTTTTTAAAATCCAAAAATCTCCTGAAGTTTGTCTGTCACTAAAATAGAACTCAGAAATCCTTCTGCAATGTATTTACTTTTTTTTTTTTTTTTTTTTTTTTTTTTTTAAGGTACATTGTTTATGTGTTTAATTGTAAAATTAAAGTGTCGTGGGTTGATCTTGACCAGCTGACAGATCTGCAATGAACTTCTCTCTTGCTACCCCTCCTCAAGAGGACAAGGGGAGAAGATAATATGAGAATGCTTGTGGGTCCAGATAAAGACACAGAGATTCCTCACCAATTGCTATCACAGGCAAAACAGACATGACTTGGGGAAAATTAAATTATTTTTTAACAATTAAAATATATTTGGATGGTGAGAAACAAAGGCAAAATTAAAACAATACCTTCTCCTAACCCCTTAACCCTTTTCTCAGATTCAACTTCACTCCCAACTCCTCTATATCCCTTCCTCTCTGAGTAAACACAAAGTCAAAGAGAAAGAAAAAATATTCACAAAAAAGGTTCTTAAATTTCTGTTATCTTCAAAGTTTTATTTTTAAAAACACTATTTTTTGTGTGTGTGTTTTCAGCAGAAATTATAACCGCAATGCATTTCAAACGCTCAAATGCAGGAGTTATACAATGCAAATACAGCAGCTTTATTTTGAACACTATTAATCCTAAAGCACAATAGCAATTAGGGATTCCCTTATATTTTATTTTATTTTTTTTTAATCTCCTGCACACTTTTGGTGTAATAAACTGCTTTGCTGCCTTGTTTGTAATACATCTTGTGTTACATTCTACAGCCTGAGTCATTACTGAACTCATTTAAATTCACAGATAAATTACTTTTCTCCCTTTCCAAGCATGGGGTCTAAAGGAGGCAGTGTGAATATGGGAGATTCAGAGGGCTTGTGAGGTCAGCAAGTTTTCTAAGTTTACTGAGTTTACTACAACTTTCTTGCATAATTTAAGCTCCTTTTTTTTTAAAAAAAAAAAAAAAAAAAAAAAAAGATTTAAAAAAAAAACATTCAGTTCAGTTTAACCATAACCTTTTTTTCCCCTAAGTGCTTAATCCAAAGCTTATTGAAGTTAATGGAAAGACTTCTGAGTACCACATCAGACTTGAAATGTGCCCTCTATTACTGACAAAAGCTCTGCATGCACACAGCCACCAAGCAGCATGCACTTTTCATTCAACAGATTTTCACTCTGTCTTCCTCTTCCTGCTTTGCCTCTTGGTCTCTGAGTTTTTTTTCCTCTCTGTCCTTTCTGTTCTCTTTCTCATCCTGTTTTTGTCAGATTTTGTTCTATTGACTTGTTTTTCTGTCTCCATATCTCTAGGTAAGGAGAAAGCAACAAAATGTCCAAAAATAATTGTCACTTCACAGGGCTTCAGCTGGTTCAGGAGCAGGTAATGCAAACTTGCTTAATACCTCCATCTTAAGGACTTATCACTTGTGTGTAATAAACAGTTTTAATCACAAGCTAAGATTTTTACACTTAAATGGCTAATTGTAGTCTTCTAAACCCACATTTAATCACATAAATAATCACATATTTTCAAAAGTTCTGAGGATGCAGCACTTTGAAAATATGGTCTCACCTTTTACAGCCTAGAGAGTTTTAAGAGCCATTAATTAATTAAGCAATTAATTATGTGTGTTTAACATTGATGATGATTCTGCCAACCATTTTTAAAAATTATTATTATTTTAAAGAATATCTCCGTTTATCTTTTTGCATTCCTTATAGAAATTATCTTTATGCACAAAGACAACCTAGAAATTTCTATATTCTGAAGTCTGACTCTTCAACTTTGTTGATATTTTAATAAAGTTCTCTGTGTGTCACGTCATATCTAAAGCACTGAAAAATGAATAGCAAGGCTTTTTGTTTTTTTCTGTGATTTTCATAAAAAAGAATGGGAAAACAGATTGAATCACCAAACCACACTGCATTTATAACCATGCAGAGGAAGATCTCAGTAATAATTTATAACCTGCAGGAAAAAAAAATAAAAATATATATATGTGTGTGTGTGTGTATATATATATATTCTAGTCTTTGTTCCTGTTAAAAGTATTTGAATTGAATTCTTCATTTTTTTTCTTATTATTTTTCTTTAGTATTAAAACAAAGTGATCCAAATGGCTGTATTTTATAGCAAAACCTATAAACTTAATATCAGAGACCACGGTTTAATATTTTCATACTTCATACTTGTCTAAACCAGATGTGTGTCAGCAAATTTTTGAGTTTGTGAACACAGATTTTTCAGAAGGGTTGTGAACCACCAAGTAGACAAACATTACAGAAAGTCCGAGGTAAGATTATGGAAGAAATAATTTGAGGAAAATTGTTTTCTTAGTCATCTTTAGTCTTTGCAGCCTAGAAATGCGGAGACTATGGCTTGTAATCACTATACCTGCAGACAGGATTTATTGTTTCCTTGTGGGAAACCCAGGACCAGAACATTCCTTCTATGAATGTCACAGCCTTTTAGCCCTAACTAAAAGGTATTTCATGATGATGGGTGTTACAGAGGTGCTATAGATTGCTATTATGGAGAAGTAATTTTAAGAGACACTTGCATATACAGAAGTATGGGGATAGGGAGCTGTGGTGGTTTTACTCAGGTGGGCAGCCAAGCTCCACCAAAACCGCTCTCTCACACCCCCTCTCCTCAAAGAGGAAGAGGGAGAAAATACAACACAGAGAACCTGAGGTTTGAGATGAGAAAGGTTTAATTAAAGGGAAAGGGAATGGGGAAAAAAAAAAAAAAAAAAAAAAACAATAAGTCCGCGCAGAAGCACAGAGCGAGGGGAAAAAAAAATTATCTACTTCCCATCAATGAGCGATGTTCGGCCACGTCCTGGGAAGCAGGGCCTCAAAACACATAGTGGTTGTTCAGGAGGAACAGCCCCCTCCCCCATGAGAGCCCCCCCCTTTTATTGCTGAGTGTGACATCAGGCATTATGGAATATCCCTTTGGTTGGTTTAGGTCAGCTGCCCCAGCAATGTCCCCTCCCCATCACTTGCCCACCCCCGAGCCTGCTGGCTCCTGGGGTCTTGGAAGGAGTCCTGATGTTGTGCCAGCACTACGCTGCAATAGACACAACACTGGAGTGATATCAGTGCTGTTCCAGCTACAAGTGCAGAGCACAGCACTGTGTGGGCTGCTGCAGGGCAAAGGTGACTCCAGCTCAGACAGACCCAACACAGGAGTAGATTTCTCAGGGCCCTTTGTGACCCAAGGTTGCTGCAACATGCCCCACATACTTGGTGTGGGGGTGGCCTTGAGGTGGTTGCCCAGCCACTGCTGTGGGGGGATAGCCATGGAGGTTGGGCCTGATGGCCAGAATGGAGATCAGTGGGAGTGGGCTGTGAGGGCCTTCCCCTTCATTAGGGGCTGCTGAAAGCTCAGCCATCAGTCCCAGCTCACACCATGTCATGGCCATGCTGTCACTGGCCATGTCCCTCCCCAGCATTAAGTCTCTTCTTCCCGGTCTCCTCTCTATGGCTGTACCCAGAATCAGCCCCAGCTAGGTTCCAGTCTCCAGTATGGGTGGGTGGACACCTGCCAGCAAACAGGTAGAGATGGTCACTGGCTTAGGGAAAAGGTGGCTGAGAATAATCTACTCACATTGGTCAAATATGGAGGTGGGGACAGGGAACAGTAGCAGAAAGACTCTGCACATGGAAAGAGACCTGGAAAGCTCTCATCTTCAAACTGTTCTGACCTGTCTTCTGCCTTCAAAAATAGAGATGACAATATCTGGCTACATGTGCAAAGAGAGAAGAAGACAAGGTCTGCATATGTGTAGGTCAGCCAGGATAGTGCCGCTCTTTAAATGGACTGGTACTACAGGGCATGTGCAAAGTACTAATCAGCATATTTTACTTCATCTGTACTGAGGCCTAAGATAGAGCCTTCCACATAACAAGCAGTGATTAGAAAGCCAACTCACTAGGTCATGTTGAATGTTGTATGTGTTTTCTTAATGCAAATCCTTGTCTAATATGAAACATCGATTCTTTTAATAGAGGCTACTGAAGAGAGCTAAAATTAATTAGAAAGAGAATTACATCACTATCATCTAAGGCAATTTTTTTAAGAAATCATTGAATTCTTCATCAGCTGAACTGCAGAAACAAGACCTAATGAGTAACACTTTATTGTAGCCAGTACATATAATCTTCCTTTCACTATCACAGAAGTTCTGAGTTTGGGCTTTAACAGGTCCAAGAGAAAGGTCCTCAGCAAAGGTCCTCAGGTCCAAGGAAAGGTCCTCAACAGGACTTTCTACCGTTCCACTGGATCTCTGTAATGACACTTCTTTAGCTACTAGACTGTCTTCCTAGTTCAAAGCTACCTAGCTCACTGTTGCAGCTAGCAACAGATTCACATCATTTGGTATCAAATTCTGACTGATGATTAAAAACATACTGAAGAATGGGATTCAGTATTGTTTGAAGCACCTTTAGACAGCCACCATGCAATATGCTGAGATTCCTCTGCATTTCAGTTATTTTCTGAAGATCATTTCCTGTTCCTGAATTTAGCCACTGAAATTCACTTAAACCTCACACTGTTTCTGCTCTATAAATTGTACTTATCTGCTGTAAATTCCTTGAAAGCACATTGAGAACTCCTGCAAAAGTTATGAGCGAGCTTAGAAGAAATCTGTTGACAGACATTACTGTTTTACTGACTTCAAAAATAGTAATGAAAGAATGATGTTGAAGAAAAAAAAATGTTGTATTGACTACAAGGAAACCTTTCCACTTTTAAATATTTACAGTATTGACCACAGAAAAACTCATGACTTAAGGAAAGCACTAATTATCAGGTTTTGATGTTCAAATTTATATTCTTGTATATAAGCTATTTTCTTGTAGAATTCTTTTAAAGTCCTTTCTATTTTCAGCAAAAGTCTTTCTGGTAGATTTTAGAGCAGGAAAGGACCATTGTGATTCCCTAGACTGACCCTTTGTGAATATAAGACTAAAAAAAAATAATTATTAACATGAAAAGAACTATTTAATCTAATGTTTCATATTGTTTTGTCCATGATCTGTGGATAATTCAGGTGTATAGGCAAAATACTGATTTCTGTCAGCAACACATCCTTGTATTCTTCATCTTATGTAACCTTTTTTTGTGCTGTATAATGTAAGCAGCTGAAACAAGGGTTAAATCACTCCCTATACAGTCTACAGACCATTTCATCATGAAACAATCCAAACTATGGTAATGTCTCATAGGAGTAAGACAATAACAGGCTGTACAACAGCAATGAATGTTGACAGGTTTACACTAAACAACCTCTGTGAAGAAATCTGCCCCTGAAAAGAGGGAAACATTGATATGCAGTGGAGGAGAGCTTCTCCTTTACACATTTTTATCACAGTTGCAGTATTATATGTATTAAATAAGATCTGTATTTCAGGTGGCTGATGGATATATATATATATGTGTGTACGTGTTCATAAATAACTGCATGACATTTCGACAAATCCCAAAGATACTGCTTTAAGTATGTGGTTTGTTGTTTGTTTGTTTATTTGTGTCTTTTCACTTTGTTGAAGTGATGTGACTTAGCAGATTCCTCCCACAAAAAAAAAAAAAAAAGTAATAAATAAATAAATTTAAAAGGAAACCTGATAGGGCTTATAGGTTAAGAAGTTATATTTGTTTTAAAGGAATTGAAGGAGTGGTCAGAAAAAAAAAAAAAAAAAAAAAAAAAAAAGCCACATCATGCCTTGTAGATGAGAAAGCAGTTTCCAAGAAGACAGACCATCAGTGACTCCCAAATAAAATCTGAACAGAACAAAGGTGTTCAAACAGGGAAGGGAAATTAGTGTTTCTACTGCATGTAAATGATTTTAAAGTATGCATACAAACTAATAACCCATCTTATTTTTTCGAAGGTGATAGTCTTCCTGAAGAACTGCTGACTTGAGAAAACATTGGGAAAGTCAGCATATCTGAAAAGGCTGTGATAAAAATAGGTATGAAAATTGAAAATTTGATCTTAATTTCTCTGTCCCTCAAAGCATATCATGTAAGAGATGTGTAATCATTTTAATTTCTAGCCAGAAGATTACACAGAGGCATACTCTGAAATGTGCACACTACTGCAAAATAAGATAGAATAACAAGCAGAAGAAAAGTGTAGAAAATCAGTTAATAATGAACAATATCTGATTTAGTTTATCCAAATGGGAGAACACCATGTTTCTCTGCTGAATACAGAACACATTAATCAGGAACAAGAATAAATGAACTAGGTCTGAACAGCACAGGATTTCTGTGAACACAGTCTAGGAGTGTTGGTAGCTGATAAAAAAAAAAAAAAAAAAAAAAAAAAGAGTAAATAAATATTTACTTTTATAAAAATTGCCCCACTCTTGTCAGCATTCAGTCTTGCTGTAGCAGACATCCTTACTGTACCGTGGAGGGTTACTGATGCCTCTCTGCTCCAAACACAACACCTCAGGGTCAGAGCTTGCATGACCAGACACTGTTGGGTATTTTTAATGAGCATATGAGCTCTGCTGATTAGAGAATCCAAATGACATTATCCAGTGAAGCTGCTAGGTGAAGTTCACCCTTGTGCAAGAGCTGTAACAAAATGTGTGAGGAGGCAGTGAATACATTTAAAGTTCACAGACAGACAAATATTATTGATCACGAGTGGAAGTTTTGTTAAAAACATCATCGTATTTCTAACATGAGAAATAATGAGCAATTCAGTCTTATGTTCTTAATTATGATCAAAATTATGAAAGAAAATTATTATACTTGATTTCTCAAAACATGATTATACTTTTCATAGACTTCTTTTGCCCCATGCCCTAATGAGAGCAGAAAGATTACAGCCTGGTTCAACTGGAGCAAGAGAGCAAGAGTGTTACCACTTTTTCTAGTAGGAACACCTTTGTCCTTATAATTAGAAAGTAGATATCAATTATATTCTTTTTTTTTTTTTTTTATGAAGTTTGGGTATTATTTTTTGAGATCATTTTTATGACCAGGAGAAGCTGATTATTATTCTCACTAACATTTTGCTTTGTGCTAGAGAATCAAAGAAAAAATGTATAACCATAATATTCTTATTGTCACTGTTTAGTTGCTACTTTATTGCTCTCAGATAAGCCAAAATTTAGTATGTCTATGCAGTTGGGTATTCAGCAATGACCCAAGAGAAACGTCAATGCTCACTGACTCTGAAAAACAAGAAGACTGCTGAGGCAATGCATAACACACTTCTCAGGCTTGCTTTGTCTTCTCATACACAATAATATGAGGGGTGTTTATTATTTGTCTTAAGGACACCTATTTTTCTCTGAAGAAGTAAAGGTTTGTTGGTAAGTGATGTTTGCTGTTGAACTGTTCACTCTGGGACCTGGCAAAGAAATAAGTTTAAAAACCTGAAGTCATTCTGCCACTTTTATATTTTTAAAGGCAGTTTTTAAGTAATGCAAAGGAAAGATCAAAGCTATGCTGAAAATACTTGGAGTCCAGAGCTTTGAGGATTTTTTTACTGCAGTTAATCTCCCAGACTGGTGTTGTCACTAGCCTTCCTTCTGAAGCATTTCCTAATTGGCTCCCTGAAAGTTCAGCTTCTTGCCCTTCATTGAGCAGCAGTGTGGCTGCTGTCAAAAAAGGAGCATCTTAACTAAGGGTAGGGTCTTAATAAAAACATTCTTTTCAGGAGCATTACTACATGTACCTTCCCTCCTCTTACCCTCCACCCACCCACCACTACTTTCTTTGCTACTTTAACAAAGAGGTCACACACACTTGGAGTACACAGAAACCTTCTAAGTGAGTCCTGTTTAAAATACTCAGCTTCTCTCTGCTCTTGTACCAGGTCTCTCTGTACCTTGGTGTGATGAGTCTGGAATAGCAGTCCCTGAGGTCATTCCCCTGTGGGAACAGTTTCACACAAACAAAGCACAAGAAGAGAAGCAGGGAGGATCTGTGAGCAACCTTGCTCCTCAGGCAACTGTTTCCAGCACAGTTTAAAAAAGCCCCAGATCTGCTCTGGTTTTACCAGATACTAGATTTTTTTTTCATGTCAGAACAGACTGTTACAATTTCAGATGTAAGGCGAAAGAAAAGCTACTGCTGTTTCCTCTCTTAAATTACTGCCACAGAACAACTGCACTCAGTCTGCCTCTGGGTATTTTGTTTCAATTTTAGATAATACTATGAGGCAGTTTCTTCTCTAATTGCCCCAAATGTATTTGCAAATGTTGACTGTTTTTATATATATATATATATTGTCAGAAATGGCTGAATTTGTTTTAAAGCAGGGACCTCCATGCAGGGTGGACAACCTTTCAGTCTTGACCTGTATGTGATTCAGAGGCAAATTAAATAGATCTGCAACACATCTAGCTGCAGAAAGGATCTGACATGGGAGCTGCTGGATGATCCAAGATCCCAGCAGCAGAAGAAAGACAGCCAGAAACAGTCACTGAGACTCCCATCAATATGTCAGCTGGAGAAGTCACATGCATGGAACAGCCTTAGCAGATTCTGGTGGGCTGTTCATAGGACTGGGAAGACTGGACAGCCCATGCTATGTAGCACAATAGTGGGCATGCTCCTATGCTCCTGTGAAATGGATGATGTGAACTTACCTCAGGCAGAGAAGCAAATTGTCTCTCATTATACAGGTCAAGAGCCTGCAAAGAGAGAAAAAGCATTAAGCTAAATCTGTATGTTGTGAGCTGATCTCTTATCTGTACTTCCTGCAAGAATTGCATGAAATCGAATATTTTGAATCAAAAAGTTTGTCCTACTTTTTTTCTTTTTTTATTGTTTTTTTTTTTTTTTTTTTTTTTTTCCCTCATTGCTTCTTTTCAGCAGAAATAGTGACATTCACATTTTGAACAGCTTGAACTGACTCCCACTCATTCCTCCAACCTATCATTTTGCTACAAAACAAATAAACAAACAAAAAGATATTTTTTCTGCCATTCTCAAACAAATACACTAAGGTCTTGTAGTCACAGCCCTCAAAATCCTGCTATCCTGGAGGCTGAACACAAAGGCATTTTAAAGACATAACATTGCATAGAGAATGGGAGTCAATTGCCTTTTGATGTCACTGAAACAATATAAAAGGAATGTAGCATTGCCGAGTTATCCAGTCTGTATCACTGAGATTAAAAAGAGAAAGAAGAGATTAAGTTGTGGCATGTGTGAAATAAATATCTCTGCACAAGCTTTTCTCAAGAGTAACAGGCAAAACTGCTTTGGAGAGTGTTAAAAATAGTTTTTTATATATATATATATATATTATTTTTAATATATGCACATTCATACTTTTTGCATGTTATGACTAATACTGAAAAGCTGCTTCCCCTATAAATTCCTCAAGTTATGCTATGAAATCTCTGTCAAATAGAATATGAGGATCTTCTCCTGCCAATTTTACTTACACTAAACCAACTCCAAAACATTCTCAAAAAAAAAAAATATATATATATATATATATATATATATATATATATTAGGAACTGTAAAAATGAGACATTTGTATTGCCTGTGTAATATTAGGCAAATCCTGACAGAGCAAAAATTATTCTCTGATTTCTTCCTCTCCTGTCATTATTTGTGGTCTTGTTTTGCACCTGTTCAGCACTTGTCCTTACAGATGCATTTAGCTATCGTTTAGGCACTTGCAGGAGCAAAATGAGAACAGATGCGTCATAAGTACAAAATATGTGCTAAAAGGACATGCTGTAATGGGAAATCAGAGCTGAATGGGAGGAAAAACAAAACACGGCAGGATATAGAGGATGAAGACCTAAAATTAGCATAGGATAGATACATTGAAAAGACAAAATTCAGCAGATAAGGGCTCCTGGTTTATTGTCTAAAATATGCCTATCTGCATTCCCAGGGAACAGCATCAATCTGTCTTGATTTCTGAATAAATTGAGCTCTCAAGCAAAATCCCTGTAAAAGAAAGCAGTTCTATTTTTATCACTGTGACCTTTTTAGAAGGACTTTAGGGAAGAAGGAAACAAACTTATCTAAATTTCCACCACCCTAAGTCCTGCTTTCCTATTCGCAACTTTTTTTTTTTTTTTTTTTTTCCCCACTGTTTTATAGACATCTGGCACTGCCAACATTTGAAAATTCTCATTTCAGAACAGGCTTGCTTACAAATTTAGTCTTGTCTGGTCTTTAATTGTTATTTAACATATGATAAAATGCTACATAAGAATCTAGATCCCAAATTCACTGCTGCAAATTCACTGCTGCAAATTCACAGCGACTGCTGTGGATAAAGGATTTTTATACAGGGAGTGTTATTAAGGCAGGTTTTGGCATTTGTGAAAGCACTATAGAATAGTTAGATAACCAGATGAAGCAACTGGAGAATTTTTAACTTCTGTCGTTAAGGGTGTGATACCAAGAGACTGAGAAAGGCAGCTATAGTGCTTATTCTTAAGAATAAAATAGGACAGAATGAACGCTAGACAAATCAGCTTAACTTCAGCTTCTGGGAAAATTCCGAAACAGTCAATCGATGCAAAAGAATTTGGAAAATAGAGAAGTGTCACAGTGGACTTTCTCTGTGTATACCAAGTCATGTCAAATCAGTCTCTTATCTATAAAATCTTAGAAAGGACATAGGGCATGAACAGATGAAATCATAAATATTTTGATTTTGTTAAGACCTTTTATGCTGTATCAAATAATACTTTCAAAAACATATCTTTTTAAAATACTTCTCAAAAACATACAAAACGTAGTTTTGTATGGGGTTGTGTCATGAACATGAAACTATTGAATATTTTCATTAGAGATGACTTCTGAGAAAGTGTATTTAGTTTGCACATGGCACAAATTGAAGGGGTGCAAAACTTTGGAGAGTAGGACAAGAATTTGAAGCTTGACATAACAAAGAAATGGTCTAGAAATACAGAATGAAATTCAGTATGGATCATTGTAAAAATTATGCTTACATAGGAAGAATTCTATGTACTACAGGAGGCAGAACACTAATTCAATAGCATCTTTTCAGAAATGTGTTTGCATCCCAAATTTCAGCATGCAGTAACAATATCAGGTATTTCCTGTGAAAAATACAAAAGTGATAGTTGGTAAATAAGCAGGAATGTTCTGAATACCTGGGAAGTACTTCTTCTATTTTACTCAGCACTGGTAAGGCAGTTACTGTAATGACAATCAATAGGTAGAAAAGAGCCCTACCAGGGAAAGAGCAAAAGAAACACTGTTGAGAACAAAGAGGAAATGTGCTGTAGCCAATAGCTACATGTGACCCAAGGTCTAGCTTTCTGTAGCATGTCTGGGTGACTTTCATTCCGTTTTACTAAAATAGTTGTTGAACTGTTAAAGTACATAAATTAAGACCATGCAAGATAAGAAATTTTAATATACAGAAGTGAAATTGCTGAGATGGTAGTAACTAGTGACTCAAGGACTCAAAAGAAAATTAAAGACATAAAAAGCTGAGAATAAGGTAGAGAATTAGGAAACCGCAACAGAGACTGTTCCAAGAAGCAGTGGAAGTTAGTACTTTCCAGCCTGACCAAAAACTGCCCGGTTGACATAGATTCATTAGGCATAGTGGGGATAATAACGCTTAGTTTAGTAACTGTATGCATCAAACCGAAATCACTTTTTCTATCCTATTCTGTGAGGTATATCCTGCTTGCAGAGCTTATCTGTGCATTGTAAGAGAAGCTCAAGGGTAAGGGGCCATGAATGGTCATGAGGATGATGAGAGTGCTGGAGAACCTCTCCTATAAAGAAAGGCTGACAGATCTCAGATGTTCAGCCTGGAGAATAGAAGGCTCTGGGGAGAGCATACATTGGCCTTCCAGTACCTAAAGGGGCCTACAGGAAAGCTGGGGAAGGACTCTGTGTCAGGGAGTGTAGTGATAGAATAAAGGGTAATGGCTTTAAAGGAGAGGGTAGGTTTAGATTAGATATAAGGAAGAAATCCACTCAGAGGGTGGTGAAGCACTGGAACAGGTTGCCCAGAGAAGCTGTGGATGTCCCATCCCTGGAGGTGTTCAGTGGGGATAACTGGATGGGGCCTTGGGCAACTTGGTCTGGTGGGAGGAGAGTTGAAACTGGGTGATCCTTAGGTCCCTTTCAACCCAAACCATTCAGTGATTCTTTGATATTCTGTAGCCCATTGTTTGGAGGGTTACAGCAAAAACACAGTAAAACTGAAGAGCTGTTGCAAAGAAGGGGCAAACCTCTTTCTGTGACAGCAGAGTAGCTGAAGTGGCTTTGCATTGTCTATCACTAACTTCTTAGCAGAAAATCTTAGACATCTGCGAGGGGGGGCATACGTATAGTTGACTTTGTCTCAGAGTAAAGAGGAGATATGAGGATGATTTTCTGCAAGCCTTTGGAGCTTCAGGAAGCTTCATAAGAAAACTATAAAGTAGACCAAGATTAGGATTAATGTGATGTTGGAAAGACTGCATCAGGAGCACTTTCAATAGTTGTGCAGTTTCCTAAGGGTAAAGTGTGTCTAAGTCATGGGACAGTTCAACATTTAGCTCATTTTAAGAAAAGGAGGTACAAAAGCAGCAGAAAAAATCATGCTGATGAAACATGAATTTCTATAGGGAATAATGCACTCAGGCTGTCCAGTTATTTGGCTTAATCTGTACAAAAGTCAATGCTGCTGATTACTAGACATCTTCCTGTGCTCAAGCCAGTTCACCTAGTGCTAGGTCAGATGCACTTGACACTAGTATGCATTAACCAGATAATGGGCTGTATCAACATAGTTTGATGAATTCCATTACAGATATGGAACCTAAATGGACTCATAATTTAGAAAATAAGGTCAGTAATAGTAAAGCAGCCCCCTATCAAAAGGTAGTAGTAGGGAAAAATACTTGCAAAGACCTCAAGATATGTATGTGTTAATCAGCATACTATTGGTTCAGTAGAACCATACCAGCTGAAGATCTGTTTAAAAAATTAAACCCCTGACATAAATTACAAGAATTGCTTAATCTTATTTTAAAAAAATGGTAATTAGGTTTCATTCCTACAAGCAGCAGGATAATTGGGTCCCAAAGGTCTGGAATAAGGTTAAACAATTAGACTATATTTGCAAATGAATATATCCTGATTGGCACTTGAAAGGATAAAAGGTTTATTTGAAGTCATTTAGATTTCACGATTTTATGAAGTGCACGTATATCAGGCTTGCTGCTAACTTGAAAACATCTCTTCAGATGCTTCTGGACCTTGGAATAAACTTGAGCAAAGGTGTCTATATGATCGTAAGGAGTTAACCAAATGATCCAGCTGACTTCTTGTTTTAGTGACTGAACATTAGGATTTATTATCAGTTAGTAAATTATCGATTATTGGGTCAATATATCTTGAAATTCAGCTCAACAAAACAAAACATCTATTTATCACAGCCATTTTAGAGATGAGTAAACTGAAACAAAGGTAGATTTATGAACCCACCAAATGTCACACAAGTGAGTTAGTAGCAAAAACTTATTCTTATAGGTCTTCTGAGAACCAGATTCTAATCTAATACCTCCACCACAAAAGACTAGCTTCAAAACGAATAATACGCAGAAACAAAGAAACCTGACAGGACAAAAAAAAAAAAATACAGTAAATGATTCAAGAATATTTTTATAGAAGTCATTTGGTTTCTTGTGTGTGGTAAAGTCTAGGCTAAATGCAATTCAGAATGATTTCTGGCTGAACTAGAGAAGCATGGTCCCAGCCAGTATTCTATGTCATTATATATACTGGGCTACAAATTGATGAGGCTGGTGGTAAAAAAAAAAAAAAAAATGGCATAGACATTAAGTTTAATGGCATTCTTTCTTCACTGCATTGACTTGATTTAAAATGGGAGCTAAAATATTACTTCTATCAGATAATTTGACTTTTGTTTTTGTTTTTGTTTTGTTTTGTTTTGTTTTGTTTTTAATTTTGCTTTCAGTAGTTGTAAAATACAGAACAATAAGCAAGACATAGTGGTGGATAAACCAAAACAGTTGTATAAAAATCTGTAACAATTCTGCACTTATCAAAGAGAATTAAAGGATAGGGTTTGCAGTATATTTCCTTTCCTTTGTTTTTGATAAATCAGAATTTCTGAAGCTTTAGAACATAATCTGGTGCACAACTAAAGGTACACCAAAAGCTTAGATCTTTTACTAAGAGGAATCTAGAAGAAATAAGGGAAGAATTAGAATAGTCTGTAAATACGAAGAGTTTAATTATTCACAGATAATTATTTCTTTTCTGTGTTTCATAACTGGTAAATCTAGAATGCATTTAAAGATTTAATTAACTTCTTATATATGTACTTATACATAAAATAACAGCCAACTTTCCTGGTTAACTGGAAACAGTGCTGTAACACTGTGGATGCAAAAATCTTAAACAGGATTAGATTTTTTATACTTTGGAGAAATTAATTGTTTACACCAAAATTGGGTCAACTTTATGGTGTTGATGCACCATGCATTCCTACAAAGAGTACAGTATAATTTTTTCAATATGCAGCTGTTCATAGAACTTTTCTTCAAAAGTCAGTTATCTCAATTGCATGGTCTTCCTTATACATTAGGATGAGAAACTTTGTGCATACTGATTTGAAGTAAAAAGTGCTTATGTGCAGAGTAGTCAGTGCAACTTTTCTACAGCATTTTATCCTCTGTATATAACCTGCTCAGATATTTTATTGAACAAATGATGCCTAAAAAATAAATCTGGTTTTAGGGGAGGTTCGGTAAGAGTTTTGAAATGTCTGCTATTCCAAAAGGATATAGAGATTAGCTCCATAATTAAAACAAGCAAAATAGGAAAAAGTTATTAAGGTGATTGCCATAGACATTGTTAGGTTTCACCACTAAACAGGGAGATAGAAAGATATTTGGACTATATATCATACTATCAATAGTGAAAAAAAAATAGATAGATGTAGACATATTCTTCCCCTATGTGATTCCTTTATTCCTAGTTCACAGAAGCAAAAACCTCCATCTATAAAAATGTTCTTGGAAGGGTATGTATTATTTTCTGGCAGGCACTGATGAATGCATATGCTTGCTCTATGTTGTGTGAGATCCTGAATTAATTCGCATGGACACTCCAGTTAGGCAGCAGGACCTCCACATTGCTTTGGCAGGGGCAGTGCTGACTGGCAAGGCCATGCCTCTGATCCCCTGACACCAAGCATAAGTACACACCAACCTATTTACGCTCAGTGTGCATAGCAGTCTTCACAGCAAAGGCAGACCAGGACAGAGCCCTTCTCAGATAAGTCACATGTTTAAGCAAATAAGAGCTGCTCTGTCAATAAACAAATTCATCTGGGGAAGAAAAGGAAAAGGAAAAGGAAAAGGAAAAGGAAAAGGAAAAGGAAAAGGAAAAGGAAAAGGAAAAGGAAAAGGACAAGGACAAGGACAAGGACAAGGAAAAGGAAAAGGAAAAGGAAAAGGAAAAGGAAAAGGAAAAGGAAAAGGAAAAGGAAAAGGAAAA
The DNA here is from genome assembly GCF_964211825.1 of Aythya ferina. Taxonomy (NCBI): domain Eukaryota; kingdom Metazoa; phylum Chordata; class Aves; order Anseriformes; family Anatidae; genus Aythya; species Aythya ferina. The sequence goes on from NC_140297.1 coordinate 87,712,840, forward strand.
GGAAAAGGAAAAGGAAAAGGAAAAGGAAAAGGAAAAGGAAAGAGGGACGTAGAGGGGAAAAGGAAAGGGGAGGGGGAGGGAGAGGGGGAGGGGGAGGGGGAGAGGGAGAGGGAGAGGGAGAGGGAGAGGGAGAGGGAGAGGGAGAGGGAGAGGGAGAGGGAGAGGGAGAGGGAGAGGGAGAGGGAGAGGGAGAGGGAGAGGGAGAGGGAGAGGGAGAGGGAGAGGGAGAGGGAGAGGGAGAGGGAGAGGGAGAGGAAGAGGAAGAGGAAGAGGAAGAGGAAGAGGAAGAGGAAGAGGAAGAGGAAGAGGAAGAGGAAGAGGAAGAGGAAGAGGAAGAGGAAGAGGAAGAGGAAGAGGAAGAGGAAGAGGAAGAGGAAGAGGAAGAGGAAGAGGAAGAGGAAGAGGAAGAGGAAGAGGATCTGTCTGGGATGATGAAAACAGAAAGAAAAAATAAATCTGTGATTTGTTTTGTTTTGTTTTGGTTGAGTTGGGTTCAGTATAGTACTGATGCTTATTAGGCTTAACCAAGGGCAGCTACTTCCATGGGTAAGCATTTGATGGAAGAGCTGCAGTTCATGGTCCCGGCAGCAGCAATTATTGCCTGTACTTCCTTAGCTAGCCCTTCCAAGGAATGTGTAATAATGTGCAGATACATATCAGTGGCCTCAGAGCTTGTTCTGGAGGCCTCGACTTTAATTCTTTACACCTGAATTTACTCCCATATGGTGTGGTCATCTGCCCAACGTAATCCTCCTGCAGTGCTGCAGCAGATGTCTAAAGGAGTTTTCTATTCAGGCCAAGAAAAGCTGTGTTCAAACTGTAGGAAGTTCCTCATGACTTATTACAGGAATTGATAGCCCTTTAGCTAAAAGGTGAGTGAACAAGTGCTAAGCAAAAAGGATTTCAGGTGTAACTGTCTTAAATTGGAATGTCTGCCTGCCTGATTCAGGAATATTACTGGGAAAGCTGATGTCCTGCCTTGTGAGTATATGCTTCAGGGGTGTCATGGACTGAAAAATAGGACAGCTGCTGTGTTATTGCATTGCTTCACTATGGTGGTTACAGTTTACTTTCAGCTGAAATTGATCAGGACTTTGTTCTTTATCTTTTGCTGTCTCTCTGTGCTGCCTTCCCCTCTCAAAAGGATGATTTAATAGGTACGAGGACCACAGTGAGAAATAGGACAGTAAGAGGAAAAGAAAACATTTATGCCAGTTCTGTTTTCTTTCTTCAGTTTCTGAGCAATAGGTAAAGCTTTGCTAGACACCAAATAACTTTGGTGCTTAAGTTCTGGTTTTGGATTTGAATTAAGTTCTTATATCCTGTTGACCTTTGGGTAAAGCAGAGATCTCTAAGATCTAGTTTTGTAAATAGCACTTCAATGTACAGATTGGTTAGCAGACTTTGAATGTTTCACCCAGGATCCTTTCTGTTGAATAGTACCTTCAGACCTTACTGGGGAGAAAGGGCAAGCACAAAGTAATGTACTAGGCAAGTCTTGAATAGATGCCTGGGCCCTATATCTCCTTTGCTTTAAGTTTTCATAAAGCAACCCATAGGTGTTGCTGTTTGCTGGTGATTTTCTCCTACTTCATTTGAATTATGTTTTTGTCCACCTTAAAAAACAAACAAACAAACAAAAAACAGTATGTGAACATTTTTGTTTCAAAGGAGGAGTGGGGTGAGGAAACCTCATGAAAACACATTCTTAACTGAAAAGTTCACAGTCCTGAACAAAAATCTAAATCCCTCAGATTATATCTATCATCAAAGAACTGTATTAGGCTTGAAATAATTCCCATCTTCCCCTGACCTTGGCAGGTTTCCAGAAAAAAGCTATACAATCCGGAGAGCTCTAATGCAGGTCATGTAGGAATAATTCAGAGGCTCTATTTAAGGAACATATGCTGTATCCATTTATTTCTAAGGAGCACAAGGATAAAAATTGACATCCTGAAGAGAAAACAAGAGAGGAAAAGTATGATAGTAGGGAACAAATTAAAACTTTCAGCAAAAAAAAAAAAAAAAAAAAAAAAAAATACACTCCATTAAATTCTAGCAGGTATCAATTTCTTTTTTAGAGAAAACATTGCTTAAAGTAGCAGTAGATCAATGTTTATTATTTTCAGAAAAGACTGTTGTTCTTTCTATTTGAGAAACAAGTGTTCTCTTTAACAGAAAAAAAGACTCCGACCCTTTATATATGGGTATAAATGAAAGACAATTGCTCACCAGGAAATAGCTATGTCAGGTTTACACCATCATAATAAATAGGATTGGATCTGTTTTCTTTTCTTCCTTTTCCAGAAGTGCTACAGAAAGGTGAATACTGACTCTCTTTTTTTTTTTTTTTAATTTAGTGGTATTAAGTGTTATAAATCAAGTCTCAACTCAATCTGAATTTAGTAATATTTATAAAACATATTTCTAAAAGGTATAAAAGGCAAGTAAACAGTGCTGGGTGTGCGGGGAGTCTACACTCCACCAACATGCACACACAAACATCAAACATTTTAAATATACATAACATTGCTTTACATACTAAACCCGAGTATGCCTATACATATGTACAATCAGGAAAGGTAACAAACAATCCTTTAAGTTCCATGACTTAACAGTCTCCATTTTCCATTCCTTTTGAACAATATGTCTCACTTTAAGTCGTCAAGCAACTCGGCCTTCGGACCTCATGTATTCCGTTCTTTCCGGATCGAAGAAAAGCATATCCATCTCCTTTTCAAGGCCAATAGGGCCTGGGTCAAAAGGCACGTCCAGGTCAGCAGGGGGCGGAACAGCAAAGGCCTTCGATGGCTGTAGCAGAAGATTGTGTCCATTTCTGAGGATTGTATTTCAAGGAACACACACACCAAGCAGATAGCATCCAAGGCACCCAGTAAGTGATGCTAAGAACAACCCTTCTTAGGATCAGACTTTTAGGAAACATAGTCTCTAAGGAAAGATAAAACATTGGATTAATGGACTAACGCTTTAATGTCAAGAGAAGGCAGAACCGAGATATGGAGAAGGATGCTGCAAATAAAAAGCGAGCAAACTTCTCCCCAGGCCATAGATTTAGGACAAGGAAGAAAGGACTTCAGATGCAGCAAAGGGACTTTAGTTTAGGTGTTACAGGGTGGTGCTTTTACTCAGGTGAGCAGCCGAGTTCTACCACGGCCTCTCTCTCACTCCCCCTCCTGAAATGGAAAGGGAGAGAAAATACGATGCCAAAGGCTCAAGGGCTGAGATAAGGACGGGGAGATCACTCAGCAGGTATCATGATGGGCAAAGCAGACTCAGACTAGGGAGACAGTAAGATTTTTCCCCCCCAATCCACCCTCTCCCACCTCCTCCCCCTGAGTGGCTCAGGGGAGCGGGGCAATGGGGGCTGCAGTCAGTCTGTAGCACTTTGTCACTGCCACTTCTCGGTCACTCTCTGCCCCTGCTCCACTGGGGTCTCCTCCATGGGCTGCAGTGTGGAGCCCTGCTCCACCGTGGTACACCATGGGCTGCAGGGGAACAGCCTGCTTCACCGTGGTCCTCACCACAGGCTGCAGGCTCCGGTGCCAGGAGCACCTCTCCCCCTCCCTCTTCACCAACCTTGGCATCTGCAAGGCTGTTTCTCATTCCTCCCTCTCTCCCAGCTGCTCTTCTGCAGCAATTTTTTGTTTGTTTGTTTGTTTGTTTGTTTTTTAACCTTTCTTAAATCTGGCCTCACAGAGGCACAAACAACAGCTCTTCTTGGCCTGGCTGTGGCCAGCAGCGGGCCTTTCTCTAACATGGCGCAGTTTCTGGATTCCTCTCACAGAACCCACCCTGATGGCTCACCCGCTACCAAAACCTTGCCACGTAAACCCAGTACATGAGGCAAGAGAACTCGGAAATGCTTTGAAAGAGATTTATAGCAGCATGACAGAACATGGCACCTCCTAGTACAAAAAAGACGGCTCTACATGAAATGATCGGTTGGCAGATTGAAAACAAACAGAAGAATGTGCTTCTTCACATGTCAGGCACGGAGCTGTCGGTCTGGCTGCAGACATGGTAGATGCCAAAAAGTGCCTCATTGTAGAAAACACCAAAAGCTGCACGATGAAGAAGTCCTCAAGGGCCGTAGTGAAGAAAGCACCCAAAGCTGCAAGATGAAAAACTTCTCAGGGCTTTTAATGAGAGAAAACAAACAAACAAACAAACAAACAAAAAAAACAACACCAAATGTTAGAAGATGAATCACTTCTCAGGAACAACAAGGTGAAAACAACACAAGTGGCATGATGAAGCTCTCCTCAGGGAAAACATGGTGAGGAGAACCCCAAAGGCTGGATGGTGCAGAACTCTTCACGGCCGAGTAGAAGAAAACACCAAAATCTGCACGATGATGCATTCCTCCGGACAAGCCCAGCTCCCTCAGCCGCTCCTAGTAGGACTTGTTCTCCAGGCCTCTCACCAGCTTCGTCGCCCTTCTCTGGACTCGTTCGAGCACCTTGATGTCCTTCTTGTAGCGAGGGGCCCAAAACTGAACACAGTACTTGAGGTGCGGCCTCACGAGAGCCGAGTACAGGGGGATAATGAGAAAATGAATGAGAAAAAAAAAAAAAAAAACACCAAATGTTAGAAGATGAAGCACTTCTCAGGGGCTGGAAGGTTAAAACAACACCAAAATTGGCATGAAGAAGCTCACCTTAGAGTGAAGAACCCCATAGGCTGGATGGTGCAGAACTCCTCAGGGCCGCAGTGAAGAAAACACCACAAACTGCACCACAAAGCTCTCCTCTGGGGCCGAAGTGAAGAGAACCAGAAAAGCTGCATAATGAAGAACTCCCCAGGGGCCACAGGGAGAAGAAAACACAAAAAGCTCCACGAAGAATTTCTCCTCAAATGCCACAGTGAAGAAAACACGACGAGCTGAATAGTGAAGCCCTCCTCAGGGGAAACGTGGTGTGGGGAAAACCCCCAAAAGCTGCACGATGAAGAGCTCCTCAGCGATGTAGTGAAGAACACACCAAAAACTGCTCAAGAAGGCACTCCTCAGAGGCTGCAGTGGAGAAACACCGAAAGCTGGACGATGAAGAACTCCTAAAGTGGAAACGTGGATCCCAAGCAGCTGAATGATGAAGAACTCATGGGCCGCAATGAAGAATACACCAGAAGCTGCACGCAGACACACTCCTCAGGGCCTAGAATGAGAAAAAAAAAAAAAAAAAAAAAGAAAAAAAAAAAAACACCAAATGTTAGAACATGAATCACTGCTCAGGGGCTGGAAGGTGAAAACACCACCACAAGCGGCATGATGAAGCTCTCCTCAGGGAAAACATGGTGAGGAGAACCCCGACGGCTGGATGGTGCAGAACTCTTCAAGGCTGGGTAGAAGAAAACACCACAAGCTGCACGATGAACTCCTCAGGGCCGTAGTGAAGAAAACACCAAAATCTGCATGATGACGCATTCCTCCGGAGTCCCAAAGTGAAGAGAACCCCAAAAGCTGCACGATGGAGAACTCCTCAGGGACCACAAGGTGAAGAAAACACAAAAAGCTCCACGAAGAATTACTCCTCAAGCGCCACAGTGAAGAAAATGCAAAAAAGCTGAAAGATGAAGCACTCCTCAGGGGAAACGTGGTGTGAAGAACCCCAAAAGCTGCACAATGAAGGCATCCTCAGTGGAAATGCAGTGAAGGAAACACAAAAAGCTGGACGCAGAAGCACTCCGCAAGTCGCAGTGAAGAAAACACCATAAGCTGCTTGAGAAAGCACTCCTCAGAGGCTGCATTGGAGAACCACCAAAAGCTGAATCATGCAGAACTGCTCAGGGTTGCCATGATAAGAACACCGAAAGCTGCACGACGACACCCTTCTGCGGGGTCACACAGTGAAGACAACACCAAGAGCTGCACACAGGAGCACTCCTCAGGGGCCACAAGCAGCCCAAAGGCCGTGCCTTGCCTGTGCGCCACCATCACTGGAGTGCCACAGCCCCAGCACACCCAGCACCATGTCACCCACCCTGCCCTGTGACACCTCTGCTCCATCATAGCCAGGCACCGCCCCATTGGCCGCCTGCCTTGGCGCCTCAGGGCACAGCCAATAGCGAGGCCGCTGGCGCTTGTTGCTAGGCAGCATGGAGCTGTGGCACCCAATGGGCGCCAGGAGGTCGCAGGGCGGGGCTGGCCTCCCAGGGCTGAGGCCTGGCGCAGTGGCTGGCAGGAGCGATGAGGCTTTCCTGACACCACCTCCAGCTCTGCCTCGCCTTGCCCCCGGCCCTCCATGAGGCACGTTTTGGCGCTAGGAGTACACAAACTGCTCCAGCAAGGTGGCGGCAGCATTGTGCAGGGCACACTGACACTGCCCATCAGTCAATCCCTCCTCTGTCCCCGGTGACACAGAGTATACTGCCCGCTTAGCTGTACTGCCCACAGACATGAAACTGGGTCCTCAGTGTCCTCAAAAAGTACAAACCAAAGCCAGTTCTGTTGACACAGCCCACAGGACTAAACTCGGTTAAACCATGCACCGTGAGAATGCCAGTCTCTTTCTTCCTCACCCAAACTGCCCAGTGCCATGTAGCTTTTGCATCAGCTTCTTGCAGAACTGGATCTTCAGTGTTCGTACAGCTCTGCAAAGCTTCCGCTGTGCAAACGTTTGAGTCTGTGGACTGTGGAAGGACCAAGGCCCTACTATGCAACTCGCTGTTTGATGTCGTCTTCAATACCAGGGGTTCTTATCAATGCAAGCCAGGTCTAGAAAGACTGCATCTTCCACTTTTCAATTGTTAGGGGTAATCCAAGTGTTAGAAGACTGTGAAAACATTGTATTAATGGAGCTGTTACTCCAATAGGTTAAACAGAAGATAGAGAAACCTAGGCACTGCGGGGCTTGTTTCACAGAATTGTAGGGTTTGGAAGGGACCTCCAGAGATCATCGGGTCCAATTCCCCGGCCAAAGCAGGTTTCCTAGAGCAGGTTGCACAAGTAGGCGTCCAGACAGGGCTTGAATATCTGCAGAGACTCCATAGCCTCCCTGGGCAGCCTGTTCCAGTGCTCCGTCACCCTCACCGTGAAGAAGTTCTTTCATGTAGTGGTGCGGAACTTCCTGTGCTCCATTTTGTGGCCACTGCCCCTTGCCTTGTCCCCACAGACCACTGAAAAGCGGTTGGCCATATTTCTGTGTTATAAATGAGGTCTCAACTCAATCTGAATTTTGTAATATTTATAAAACATATTTCTAAAAGGTATAAAAGGCAAGTAAACAGCACTGGGTGTGCGGGGAGTCTACACTCCACCAACATGCACACACAAACATCAAACATTTTAAATATACATAACATTGCTTTACATACTAAACCCGAGTATGCCTATACATATGTACAATCAGGAAAGGTAACAAACAATCCTTTAAGTTCCATGACTTAACAGTCTCCATTTTCCATTCCTTTTCTTGATTACTAACAAGTCTCCATTTTCCATTCCTTTTGAACAATATGTCTCACTTTAAGTTGTCAAGCAACTCAGTCTTCAGGCCTTTTGTATTCCGTTCTTTCCGGATCGAAGAAAAGCATACCCATCTCCTTTTCAAGGCCAATAAGGCCTGGGTCAAAAGGCACGTCCAGGTCAGCAGGGGGCGTAACAGCAAAAGCCTTCGATGGCTGTAGCAGCAGAGGGGCCCATGGCGTAGCAGTCGGATCAGTAAAGGAGCCTGCAGCTCCCTCACTATCTGGCAAACCACATGCTTCTGACTGTGGTCCCACATGGCTCTTTAAGGCCTCAGAGACTGCTCGCCAGGTGCCGAGCAATCCCACTGCAACCTTGCCATTTTTAGTTGCAGAGTCCCACACCTTGACCTCAGTTTGGTTCCATATTTCAGGCTCATAAACTGTCTGATTGTTAATAAGGAGAATGAGCTGTAAGGTTACCAGAACAGTTTTTGTTCCTAAGGACGTATGATTCCCCATAATGTGCAACTGCTTACCAGCGAGGGGCAGTTGTGTGCACAGGTCTGCTTCTCTCAGCTTGAGCTTCTCTCCAGCTCCAGTGCGCCGGTTTCCAGCAACTTTCAGTATGAGCTTCTCTGAGCAGTTTGCTGAGTTTGGCCAAACCTATCTTCATGAGGCAATCAAAGTGCCTGTTCCTGTCCTGGTCTCCATTCTGCTAGCTTGTTCCTTTTTACTTCTTTTTCCTGCTTCTTTTTTGATGTAACTTCATCGTGTTGCCTTTTTTCTTCTTCTTGAGGACAGGCTCCTCTCTTATACCCTTCTCTCCACAGCAGTTCTTTTCAAAACAACTTTTCATTGGTCAAACAACTTTGAATGTAACAACAACAGCAAACACCCAGAAACATCCATGCCTTAAGGGCTGGAGAACAAGAGAACAAGAAACCGGAGACTGCATGGAGTCTTCTGAATTACCCTTCTTTGTTCCCTCTTAACTCTTTTACATTCCTAATGGCCTCATCTTTAAGAGTCTACTGTCATCATCAACCACGGGGCTTTCCGACCCCCATGGCCACACTCCCACATCTCCCCCTTCTTTATTAATATCAACCATCTTCTCAACATGAATTACCACTCCATATATAACATAAGGAAGTGAAATTCCAGCCAATACAGGATTAGGACAAGGACAGTATGTGTACAAGTGGCCAGAGATCGTAATATAATCCATAAAGGGGCTGCATTTGTAAAGCCTCCTTTGAAAGTCATTGTGCAAAGAGCTGCCTTCCAATGTGTGTTTGAATGTGCTCTGAGGTAAGCATGTGACATATATAGACTGAAATCTAATAAAGGGTGGGGTAAATAAACAGGTTTTTTTATATCTCAACTTTCTACCTTTTAGCTTTCTGATTGCAATACCACGTTTCCATGAAGGCAGCAGTGCCCACCAGAAGCCCTGCAATCTCCCAAGAGCAGGACAACAGATGTTGTAGCATTCAAACAGGTTAGAAGGCAAAAGAAAACTTGAAAATTGTCAAGCATCCATGCAGCACTCCAGCAACAAGGCCTAGCCAGGCAGGCCTGCAGCAAGGAATGTAACACATTTAGATGCCACTTTAATGCAACTGCCTTTATTTTAAGACACAAAGACTTCACCTGAAGGCACTGTAAAAACCATTCAGCAGTATCACTGCTGTCTGTCACCTAATCTGAATCATTGCAGTCATCAGTGACTCTCTGCTGTAACTGGTACTTAATGGGCTGGAAAAATCGAGGGAAGTTTGATAGGCTCATTCTGCCTTTTCAAGTTCATACAGAACACAAAAGACACAATATTTAATCATATTTCCAGTGTTTCTGTAGTTTCTGAAGGAGAAAAACAAGTCTTACTATACTATTACTGTAGCGCATTTTCTTATGAGCATATTTTATGGCAAATAGTTTTTTTTTTTAATGTTCAGTCATTTATGAATCATTATGCATGCACTTTTTTGAAGACATACATGGGAATGTGTACACATTTATGATTTCTTTTAAAATCTGAAGTACTTAAGCCAGTTTTTGATGTCTCTGCTTCGTTTGAAACACCATTATGGAGACATAGTCAGTTGTTAAATAAACCACTTCTGTACAGTTGCTTGGGGTCTTTTTTTTTTTTTTTTTTTTTCCTCCATTCTAGACAAATAAATACATCCCTCAGCAAAATAAGATATGTTCAGTATGTGCATAAAGTTTCCTTGTGTAATGTATGTATTTGGTGGGCTGAAATTCTTTCCATACACCACAGTTAAATTCTGTAGTAAAGAAGATTTATTTTTTTATTCAGAAAGATTTTGTGCCTGACTGGGTTAAAGCTGGGTTATGGTCTATTACTGTGATGGATATCATGCTCTAAGGGTAGTGTCTGGAAACCATTTGTGTAAGTTTATGCAGTGCCCAAGGGTGACAGTTCAAAATTTCTTAGAAAAACAGCAAATCCATCTTCCCAAAGTGTGCTCTTTAGCCTGAGTCACCTTGTCAAACAGGTAACAGTAGATGAAAATTCACTGGTGTTCAGTTCTTTGCCTGACAAAGCCATTGGCTCTCCTTTTTGGCTGTTTCAGCATTCAGAGCAAACATGCTATTCCCTTTTTGTAAGCCTCTGCAATCCTACATGGTCCGTAGTCAGAACATCTTGCTCTTTGCTCCTCAGTTGGATTTTGCTATGTCTGCCTGTTGCCTGGTTCCAGGGAGAACACTGGCGGGAGGTAGATCTGTTATGAATGTAGATATATGGGAGGAATTAAATGTAAATCCGCAGGTAGGTTATGTCAAAGCTGCAGGGGCCTGGGACTTAAATGTTAAAATCCAGAAGTTTCCAGAAGAGATCTTTGCTCTTTAGGAAACTCATATCCAATTCCACTGAGCAAATGGATAAAAGTGTTAGCTTAAACTGATTGTGATATGCTGAGACTCCATTGTGCTTAGCAGTTTAAATAAATGTTGACTCTGATCCAGGTGAACAATAAGACTCTGTTGACCAAGACAATCTGATTCATTTCCTCATAAGCTCTTGAAATGATGTTGGAGGAGTTTGTCTGTTTGCACCTTTCCTTGAGGATGTCATGAGATGCAGATGGAAAGTGTCAAACCGAGAACCTAGAATTCAGAGTTTTATGGTAGAAGAACTTCTTATCCTTACTACTGAGGAACAGAATTTTCACTCCTTTTTCTTGTGCTTTTCTAACAAGTAGTATATGAAATGTCACAGATACTCGTGTTTTGCCTAATTCAAACAGTAAATTAATTAAATTAATAAATAAAATCTAATAAAAATATAATTCTGAAGTCTAATTTTAGAAGTATCTATGATTTTGCTCATAAAGCCTATCATGTGCATGTTCTAAAGAAAAATTAATTGTATCTTACCTGTTTTTCTCACCATCTACAACATTAATACCATCTTACCATCTGCTGTCTGTAGTATTATCAGAAAAAGAGGCTACAGGTTTTAAGACTATCCTTATGTGTTGAAAGGAACTCTTAGGCAAGTTTAGGAGCTTTTCTCACAGTTTAAAGGCTCCATATGGGATTTTTCTGCAATAAATTTCTTATTCTGATGCTCCCAAGCACACAGTCTATGCAAGACACTCAGGTTGGAATGCTATGTGGTTAAAGAGGTTTTTATACATAAGCAGAAAAAATGCAAAAGTTTGGAACTTTAAACACAGAAGAAACCTAATTAGAGGGGTGGACCTATAGCTAACCTATGTTACCGAACATTCAGATCAATATTTTAGTCTGAGAATGACACCTTTCTTTCAATAAAATACCTTAAGCAAGCTTGTGAAAGAGAATAGCTGTTTTTTAACAGCCAGAAACCTATATGTTCTATAACCTCAAGTTCAAATTGAAAGGTAATTGGAGAAGTATTTACTACATCTGGCTGGAAAACATTTGACTAGTATTGGCTGTATTTTTTTTAAACTTTCTTTTTTTAATGGAAAAAAAAATAAAGCTGATTTTATTAGCAAAACACTTTCCTCTGCTTTTCTCTCAGATTTGACATTTATGCAGATGATACAAAAATATGCAGGCATTTTCAGGAAAACAGCATGCAGAACTTCACAGGAAAAGGTGATTTGATATCTTTCAGATATTCTTGAGATAGAAAAAAATATATATCTTTTTGCAAATCTTTTATATATATCTTTTTGCTAAGAATGAGATGTTCCTTTTTAGTTGGATTAGATTGTGTACCAAAATCCACTTGTTTATTGAAGGGCAAACACATTGCTCATATAACTCCATTGTGAAAGACATAGAGGTACCTGAGAAAGATTCATCCACAAGTTTCAGAAGGGCAACTCTAGTCAACTGGATGAGAATTCAACCTTGTATGAAACCAGAATGTAAAATGATGGTATTAGAAAATTCAGTAGCAATGGAATATTTCACCTTCCCTTTCCAAGTGAGTTTTACTCTCTAATAAATCCCAGGTTCATTTAAACTATGTAGCACTGAGAATTACAAACTTATATTGGAAAGTTAAAGTGTTAGAATGTGGATTTGCCAGATAATCAAAAGCAGCTCTTCATGGTTTAAACAAAATCAATGAAAGATACTTTAATAAGCAGTCAGCAGTTTTAGTTTCAGTAACTTGCCAGATGTTACTGCATACATATATATTAGCTGTAACATGCGGTCTGAATCATTCAGATGCTTAAATGAGCATTTGCCATGGGCTATATAAAGAAGCTATGTATTGCAGATTACACAGGCATGGTGGTCTTCGCATGCCATAATAAAACAGAATAAAAAATCACTTCTCATCATGGGTAAGCTATCCCCTCTTCTTTGGCAGTGACGCATGAAAGTTTGCCCTCTCTTTGTTTCTACATCTAGAAAGTTCATGTGTGAAAGTAATTATAGAATCAAAATTTACTGTTGTCTAAAGTTCAGTTACAAACCTAAAAGTCCTCAATTGCCACTGCAAGAGGCATGGAGGGTGAATCTCCCGCTTCTGTGAGAAAATGGTGACATGTGAACCTGACTGTCTCTTCCTTCAGAGTAAAACTGTGAACACAAGAAGTATGGCCACGCAATAAATTAAATTAAAAGTAAGTTCAGCTTTCCATCTTCATATCAGCTCATCTGCCAGAGACATCTTAATTATAACAAACCTTTTGCAAAGAAACAGCCTAATTCCATTTTGTCCTTTAGAGGACTTGTTTCTGTCCTGTTTGTAACACAGGACATCAGGTTAACATCTGTTAACAAAGTCAATGCAAAGGTAACAGCTGCACTGTTTTCATAAAATGCTAAATAGTCACAAGAAATGTTCCCTGGTATCCTCAGAGCTGACTGGGGATAAGGAACAGTATAAGAGTTTAGGATTTATTTAATTTTTTTTTGAGGGGGGGAGGGTTTATTAGCCTGAATTGTTTTTCAACCCACTACAAGTGTTGCTGAAGTCTTGTATTGCTCAAAGGGATTAGAAAGTAAATATTTATCTCTGTTGTTTCAGTCTGTTTACTTTGCATTTGACTGAACTTTGGATATTGCCAATTTCACAGCAAATGACTACCCGCTGGCAGTAACAGGGAGCAGAGATAATCATGATTCCAGCTGTCACAGTTCTTCTCCTGAGGAGCTCTGGGACAATGAAGTTGCTTTTTGCCCCTTATTATGAGCAGTGCCCAGCACATGAAAGAGACATTGGGATTTTTGTCTCTGGCTTCTGTGGAGCTATCAGCAACCTTCTTCAGACATTACTACTGGTGATACTTCCCCTTGGTTCATGCCTCATATGACAGCATTAGTAGGTAACAAAGATGTAAGGAGAAAGGGATTAAAAACAAACCCTACTGACTTTCCCAGAAAATGGGCTAAAGTCAGCATTGCTTCTTTGGTTTCTCCCTGACAAGGAGCTTAATGACTGCTTTATTTGAAACACAGCAAAGCATTTTTCATACGGACTCTGGATGCAAGCATAATTCCATGGAAATCAGACTACTCATACAGGGGCACACTCATAGAAAACAGCTTAGAGATATCATTGTGTTAAACCAAAGCAAACTTCTTGATCAGCTAAATCCTTTTTGAGATTCTCAGAGCCTTGTGGATAGTCACAATAGCAACCACTGAAATGTTATTTAGTGTGGCACTATCCAGGCACTAGCTGCTGTCTCAGAAGCAAAGGGGAAACAGAAGGTTTTCTAAAAGAATTAAAAGTAGTAATAAATAACATCATGTTACTGGCATATTATAATGGTGAAAAGGTAGAATGAAACACTTCTCATTTGCAGGAATTATTGGAAGGGATGATACACATTGCATCTTCATTCTTTTTTGGTTTTTGGTTTTCTTTTGGAGTCTGCAGAGTCCTGTGATGTTCTTCACAGGAAGAGCCCAAACCTGCATGCTTGCAAAAGTAAAGCTAGGTGTTCCTGTTAATCTTAGAAGGATTTTGGCTGAAAATATAACAATCTTAGCAAGTTCTGCAAAGTATTTCAGCTAGAATCTCCAGGAGAATCTCCTGAATGTTTTGTATTCCAGTTGTCTGGCTCAAACCTATCTAACATTCAAGGAGATCTGTATTAATCAAGAAGGAAATAAACTATTTGATTCAAAATCCAGATATTGAGCACAATGAAATGAAAAAACAAACAAACAAACAAACAAACAGGCAGTTACAGACACACAGCTGATGTCTTTTCCTGTAGTCATGCAGTGTCTTACTTCAATGGAGCTATTAGTGAGAGAGAGCAGCAGGTTTTAGATATATTACCACATCTGAGACTATTGTAAATTGAGGCAGCTCCATTGAAGTCAGGCACTGCATATCTGTAAGGGGTGACAGAGTTTCCTGTCACCTGCATGATTAAAAGATGGCTACCCTGGGAGTGTTGAAGTCCTAATTTAACACTACCCTCAGCAGAGATGTTGGCAAATATGACAGATGTGTTGGTTTTTGTAAAGGAATACACAACTGCTAATTACTATCTTGCTGACCCTATTAAGGTGCTATAGCTGTGGAAAAGTGCAAGCAGGGCCTTCAACTAAATGCCTAAGAAGTCTGTATGATGCACATACACTATTCCCAATATAGAGATTTACTGTGTTGCCAATAAATTGGACTTGCTTGTTGTTTAAATAGGAAAATAAACACACATTTTTCTAAAATTATGTTTGGGTTGTTTGTTGGCAAAACTTTTGCATAAGCTGTCACAAAATAAATATACAGGGTACTTGAATAATAAATGTTGATATAAATTTGAGTGAAATTATTGAGATAACAAATAAGAATCATACATTCAGCCCTTAACTGGCATGGATATGACAGGTTTATAATGACAGAAATAATGAACAAGATGTAAAAGAAAATCTGAAATAAGATATGAAATGATATTGAAGAGAGAAGTTCTTTGTCACCATGGTTTTTGGTATGTGAATTCCTCGTATTTCTTTCTGATTATGTCTAGATAAAAAGGCAAATGACTTTGATTTTTAGATATTAATAAAGGCAACACTCTTTCTCAGCCTCTGCTTAACTAAACCTTTGATTTTACATAATAATGGCAATGTGACTGGTCAAAATGATGCTATATGAGGCAATTATAATTGAGTGCAATTGGACAGTAACATAAATCTGACAATCACAAAACTTTTTTAATGCAACTTTACTGAAACAATAATGCATCCCAGTGGAAGCACAACCAAGATGATGAAAGCTTGTGTCATTCTTGCATAGTTATTTAATTAAAGAAAGTATATTCCCTTTCATACAAATATTGTAAAAATGATTTATTTTTTTTTTTAATCAAGGTGCTATTAAAATTAACTAAACTAGCTGTATTCCTTTTCACAGTATTCTCTTTAGTACAATTCTCTTTACTACAGTTTTTTAGCACAATTTCTTCTCTGCTTCACAGGTGTATATTTTTAAGATCCAACTAGAATAATAATAAGTGTTGAAATAAATTTGAATAAAGTACTTGAAACAGCACACATGTTGTTATGACTAGTTTAAGAAATAGTGAACAAGATGTAAAATAAGATATATCTTTTAAGCTTCTGAAAAAGTGTTATTAAATAATTATTAAAGTAATAGATTTATATTTACTAAGTATTTAAACTATATGTTAAAATCAGCTTTCATCTACCTACTGAGCAGAGGAGGAAATAAAAAATAGTATGTTATGTCTGAGATGTGTTTCAATGAAAGGCCATATGTAGTGTGCTGTATACACAGTTTTTTTTCTGAGAGCTGCACTCTGATAGTATCCTACGTTTGCATAGCACCAAGGTAGAGAGCAGTCTTACATAAACTCAGAGGCAAGGTGCTCTACATGACATCTGCTGGGACTAAGCCACAACAAGCAATCATGCTGGTAGATAGTTTGGCATCTGCTTAAACCAAGAGTTTAGAAACCTCCTGAAAATTCTGTCAAGCTCACGGCATTTGTCAAATGAAAACTCCTTAACAGGAGTGTCAGTGCCCCTCCAACTATTCCCCAGACTGATAACCAAATCTGCTTCTGCAGCAGCAGTGAACCAGAACAAATGACAGCTCTTCATAAATAAATAAACGTAATACTCCAAAGGCTTGCCTAAAGCCAGATGCCACTGTGAAACTAATATAGCTCTGCAAGGAGGACTATGAGGCCTAGAAAACATGCTGAGATGTAGAGAGCTCAAGCTAGCAAAGAGAAGGTCAAGAGGTAATTTGATCACAGTTATATATGAGAGAAGATCTCGTGCCAGACAGCACTTTGATTTAGCAGATAAACTTGAGGCTGAATAAAGTGAAAATGAGATAAACTTAAAATGAAAATGTTTGCACAATTGTCACACTGGTCTGGTATTGGAACAGATTTTGAACATGTGACAGTTTGCCCAGCTCTTGACTCCTTTAAATCTAATGTGCCTGTCTTACTTTGAGATGTGGTGTCATTCACATCCATTGCTATTAGGCAGGACGCAGAACCTATTTAAAGGAATTTTATGCTTTTATCTCCACGAGTTTCAGACTGAGTGATCATAAATGGTTCTCTCCAGCACTAACACCTATAAATGGAACTGCTGTCCTGATGAAGTCAAAAGCAATTTTCACCCTGCTTTCTGTGGGAGCAGGGTTTTATTTCACAAATACATAAATGCTTGCAGTTTGTGCTCTTGGCTCCAAATGGCTTAATATTGCCTAACTATATTTGGTGATTGTTATCTATTAAATTACAAACTGACTCTGGTGGTGCCGCAACCACTACAGAAACTGATTGCCTGTACGCGTTGCCCATTACAGCTGATTCCTTTTACATGGTGTACACTCTCTTCCTCTCACTCTCATGCAATAAATGTCAAGATGTTAGTGAAGATAAGAGTGGTTCATTGGACCTTGTATAAATAACTTGCAATGGAATAAATTTTACCTCAAAACGTTTTTGTTTTACTATTAAAATAAGGCATTCCCATTAGGCTTACTGACTTTCTGGTAGCTTCACTTGAAATCCAGCTAAATCTCTGAGATTAAAACTTTCTGCTAGTTGGTTTGCTCTTGGGTTATATCTCACAGTTCATTTCATTTGCTGTTCTGTGAAGTTTTGAAGTGGCTTTTATAGAACAAAATGGCCCTTCAAGGCAAAAGCAAAAGCTTGAAATAGAACAAAATATGCATTTCTGTAGGTGCTAGCCAGGAATAATATGAAAGAACACCATTAGAAAATGCAGAACACTTTTGAATGGAATCCTTTCTCCCCTGTAAGACTATTATTACTGGCAATTAGATTAACAATGCTATCGACTCATTACATAAAAAGTCTGGTGTGGTGGGATTTATTTATTCATTTATTTATTTATTTATTTATTTATTTATGTTTAACCAGCTACATGATGGATGAGGCAGGCACAAAGTACACTACATCACTAAACTTTGGGTCTGGTGGGGTTATTAGCATTGTGTTAATACATCAAATTCACACGTCCCTCTGCCTATCAGAACAGATTACATACTCTACAGCACTCAAGAGACAGAAAACCAATACCAATTGATAGGCCATCTGGACATCTTTAAAGTCTGCCTTAATTCTCCTATAGCCACTTCAGATATGTTAGCCTGTAGATTTATTTCATTGGGGTTTTGAGTGGACTGGTGGAAAAAAATGAAAAATTCCATAAAATCATGAAGACCATTCCATTTAGGGAAAAGAAAAATCTTTATATGTTTTATTGTTTTATAAAATATGTTTTATAAATATGTTTTAAATATGTTTAAAATATGTTTTAAATATGTTTAAAATATGTTTTAAAAATCTTTATATGTTTTATTGTTTTATAAAATATGTTTTATTGTTTTGAGAAAAAATTATTCTCAGATAAAAATTACTGTGGATATGCAATTATAATACACATTCTTTTATTTCAGATTCTTTTAATTCTTTTAATTCAAATTCATCACAGATACACAACATAAGCATTATGAATGAAATGTCTTGAAACATTAAAACATTATAGGATAAGTAAGAAAAAAGAAGCAGCTTCTACATGTTATTCCTGTGTCTTATCATGTGCCCTGTGTAAATCACAGAGGTGATTATTATACTTAACAGAAAACCTTAACATATTTTAATTTGACATTTTACAACTGTTCCTGTTTGACATGCAACATAAAAATGAATGTTATCTGCTTTAGGTTTCAAAATGATGTTTAGATATCATACTGGAAGTGTGTGTGAGGCGGTGGGGGGCGGTGGTGGAGGGGTGTGTCTTCTTTTTAGATCCCAATGCTCTCTCAGAGATTACAGGTAGGTACTTCCCTGGGAGGCATTTTATTTTTTGCAGATGAAGTTAGCTTCTCTAACTTCCCAGGTAGTCTCGAGCTGAAATTAACTGCATATGTGCAGTTTATTTCTTACTGATCAGTTTTAATAGCGTATAATCATTTCACAGAATCACAGAATCACAGAATTTCTAGGTTGGAAGAGACCTCAAGATCATCGAGTCCAACCTCTGACCTAACGCTAACAGTCCCCACTAAACCATATCCCTAAGCTCTACATCTAAACGTCTTTTGAAGACTTCCAGGGATGGTGACTCCACCACTTCCCTGGGCAGCCTGTTCCAATGCCTCACAACCCTTTCAGTAAAGAAGTTCTTCCTAACATCTAACCTAAAACACCCCTGGCTCAACTTAAGCCCATTCCCCCTCGTCCTGTAACCAGGCACGTGGGAGAACAGGCCAACCCCCACCTCGCTACAGCCTCCCTTGAGGTACCAATAAAGACCGATAAGGTCACCCCTGAGCCTCCTCTTCTCCAGGCTGAACAAGCCCAGCTCCCTCAGCCGCTCCTCGTAGGACTTGTTCTCCAGGACCCTCACCAGCTTCGTCGCCCTTCTCTGCACCCGCTCAAGCACCTCCATGTCCTTCTTGTAGTGAGGGGCCCAAAACTGAACACAGTACTCGAGGTGCGGCCTCACCAGAGCTGAGTACAGGGGGACGATCACCTCCCTAGCCCTGCTGGTCACACTGTTCCTGATACAAGCCAGGATGCCGTTGGCCTTCTTGGCCACCTGAGCACACTGTTGGCTCATATTCAGCCGACTACCCACCATCACTCCCAGGTCCTTCTCTGCCTGGCAGCTCTCCAACCATTTCTCTCCCAGCCTATAGCTCTGCTTGGGGTTATTGCGCCCCAGGTGCAGGACCCGGCACTTGGCCTTGTTGAACTTCATGCAGTTGACCTCAGCCCATCGGTCCAGCCTATCCAGATCCTCCTGCAGAGCTTTCCTACCCTCAAGCAGATCGACACACGCACCTAACTTGGTGTCATCTGCGAACTTACTGAGGGTGCACTCGATGCCCTCGTCCAGATCATCGATGAAGATATTAAAGAGGACTGGCCCCAGCACCAAGCCCTGGGGGACGCCACTAGTGACTGGCCTCCAGCTGGACTTGGCTCCATTCACCACGACTCTCTGGGCCCGGCTATCCAGCCAGTTTCTAACCCAACGAAGCGTGCGCCAGTCCAAGCCAAGAGCAGCCAGTTTCTTGAGGAGAATGCTGTGGGAGACGGTGTCAAAAGCCTTGCTGAAGTCAAGGTAGACCACATCCACAGCCTTTCCCTCGTCCACCCAGCGCGTCACTTTGTCATAGAAGGAGATCAGGTTTGTCAAGCAGGATCTGCCTTTCATAAACCCATGCTGACTGGGCCTGATCGCCTGCTTGCCCTGCAAGTGCTGCGTGATGACTCTCAGGAGGATCTGCTCCATGAAATATTCATGGAGCATTTCAAATGTTCTTCTTTTAATAAGTATAACAAAGGTATATTTTCTTAGGCCTACTATATTAGGCTTCTGGGCCATATATCCAGTGTAAATTGATGAAGATGAGTGACCTAAAACATCTATCCATGCATTTTAATTTCTGTGAGTTAGTCTAACTAAGATTCAATCAATATTAAAGATTATCACCCTATTTGCTCTATTTATCCCCCCTTGTGTTTACATAGTCAATTCCTACACCATACACTCTCTGGTTTAGGAATATTTATGCACATTTTTCACTTTGGGGGGATTATTCAACCCAAATGAATGGTGAAGATTCAGGCTCAAATACTGATAATATTCCTATGCACAATTTTGGAGATGTTTTTTAGTACGCTTGAATTTAACAGCTGCTAATATCATTATTCATTACAGTAGAATTTGTGCATTAGAATTCTTGGGAAGGAAAAAGGAAGGAGAAAAATAAAAAATGTACACATCTCCTACACAGTTCATATTCCTTTGTACGCTATCTACTCATTATATCATTTCCACTTCCACCAATTTTACATTTACATGATTCTTTAGTATGCATATCACAATAAAGATACGTGGGAATGGCATATCCTGTAATATTTGCTAAGGGAAAAATTATCTCTCACAGTCAGTCCATGATATCTGTTGTTTTCACATGTGAAGTATTAAGCATATTAAATGGTATATTTCTATATCTCAAAACACTATTGTACCTATATTTACTTTTTTTTAAATTATTTTTAATTAATCTGTTGAGAAACTGTCTGTCCTCTTCATTTCAAATTGCCAAAACCACAATCTATGTAAGCTATTTGGCACCAGCTGATATGAAAGAACTGAGTAAAACTAATAAATATTTTACTTATTTTACAGAATCCCAAAGCATAAAAATTAACAGTAACATCCTCAGTACCACAAGATGACCAAGGAGAGTAAATAAATAAATAAATAAATATTTTAAGTCCCAATAGCAACATTCATACTGACTTCCACAGGCTTTTGGATCCATGCTGTGAAATCTATTGATAAACGTAATGCACTAGAGCTGTCATTTCATGATTTCATTTTTTTTTAAGTGGCAATTTAAAGAAATGTATTCTTGTAAAAAAATAAAAAATAAAAAATCTGGCTTTTTACTTTACTGTTCTGCCATTTGAAAGCAATTTTCTAGGCTTCTTTAAAATATTTTGAATTGCTGCGTGGGGAGTAGTTTCTCTCCTGTTATTGCTTTAAATGAACTCCACTGTACTAAGTCAGGAAACGATCACTTCAAGTTTCCCAAGCATCCTAAAAGCCTTTACCTCTACACAACAAAATAATACTTTCCTTGCTGCTGTCTCAAAGCACTTTGCAAACATTAAAGTCCAAACAGCTCTGTGTGAGAGAGATAAGTACTGGACCATAATCAACTCTATTACCTATAATGCTTTACAGTTCAGCTCTAAGCGGAGTTTCTACAGGCCAGCAGCTGCAAATTAAAGGTGATCTAATTTTTTATTTTGTGAATTCCTGTATACAGTATGTATTGACCTACTGACATTTACCTTATTTTTATCAATGACGGTAATACTACTTTAAATTTTCACCTGTATTACACAGTAGCTGGTCCCCAGTCCAATGGCGAGGATATTTTCTGTTGACTGAATAGCAGACTGGGGGATCCTGAGTTTCCTAAGGTCATTCCCAGACTTTCCCATTTCTATCAATCTTTGTCAACATCACTCACTACAAGCCTTTTTTTTTTTTTTTTTTTTTCCTAATCTAATGGAGAACAGAAGTCAGGTGTGAATTTCCTTCATGCACCAGTCTAATTGCAGCTAATAGTTTTCTTTTTCTCTCTCTCTCTCTTTTTTTCATTCAAAAAATTGTTGGTGAAATATGTTGTACACTGAAAACTGCATGTATGGGCTGATCAAAATTATATGATAATATTTCAAATTTGAAGAAATATGGAAAACAATATTTAAAAAATCAGCATTCCATTCTGACATTTTAAAAGTGAACCTTTAAACTATTCTTAGTTTCAGAAATATGTTTAACTTTTAAAAAGTAAAATAAATGTTGAAGTTTAAAATAAACACCAACCTAGAAAATAATTTAAAAAAAAATCACTCTGCTAATTGTATCATAAACACAATCATTTCAGGTTGATATAAAGTTACCCAAAGAAAATAAATAAATAAATAAATAAAGCCATTATTGTATAGCTGTAATATAGTATGTGATATCATTGAAGAGTACAATAAGCTTATGTCCACTCAAATAACCTTTGCTGGTTTTCTTCTTTTGCTGTGGACTCACTGCAGGATAGAGTTTCAGATCTTTATCACTGCATTCCTTTGTCCAGACTTTAAGTATATTCAGAAATAGGATGAGAGAATCATCAATGTTTCTTATTATGCTATGAGTTCTATTTTGATTTTTTTCTGATCATCAAGGTGAAGAAGAAGAGTTATGAGCTCTGCATCATATTCATGTAATACTTTTGTTCTACTTTCTGACATAATTTTAAAAGAGAGAAGAGTGAGTGACTTTCTACTGTGTAACTCATTTTAGAGTCACTGGGCTCATGAAATTCCTTTTACATTCCTTTTACAGTAAACAGAAATTCCCATCCTCCTGCTGCGGGTTCCAGTCAGGTAATGAAAGGGTTTTCCATTCATTTTTACCCTCCCTGTCCCTGGCAGTTAGCTTGTATATGCACAGATTTCTTGTTTTGACTCTTGTACAGTTGTTCCAGGTTTTTCCTGTCTTTTCCATTCATGTAGAAAATAGAAAATCCATCTTGTTTTCAGCTTTGCGTATAAAGCTTTTGTTGTTTTCCTTTATTTCTTTACTTTTTGTCCGTTTCCAAGTCATTTATGTCATCACTGAAATAATTTCTGATGGTTGCAGTAGAGAGAGAACAAAGTTGATGGAGAATTAATTTGTGTTCCTATTCAGTACAATGAGAGTGAACTTATGTGGAAGAACTGCTAATTCTTTTCCTCTTTCCTCACCTTCTTACCTCAAGGCTTCCAACTTCATGTCATTTCTCTTAAGCGTTTGCATCTAAGAGAATTTAGGCACCTAATGGAGGTGCCATGGGCTTTCAGTTGTGTGCCCTTAGGACTTCTCCCACACAAGTTCTTGCATAATAAACTATCTGGCAGTCAAAATGCATGGCACTATGTCTGTATCCAAAAGCTACCCAAAGTCTCCTTATTAGAGAAAGCCAAAGGAAATGAATGTACTTGATTAATTTTTGGAAGACTATCTTGGGATTATATCACATCTAAGAATCATCCCATAACCAAACCTCTTCTATTCTGCCCTCTGTATGAATACCTGAGCTTACAGAGGACCCTTCAGTGGATGTGGGGAAAATGACTACTTTGCTGAGGGACATGTGGCTGCTGAGGGATGGCAATTAAATCTAACTTGGTTAGAGTGTGTACTTCTTGTGGACTTTTTAATATCATTAAAACCTTTGAGTTAACATCCATTAAAAGCATTCAGATTTCCATCACCATTAATGGGCTTTGGTGTAGGTTCTACATTATATAGCTTGCCTTGTAAATGTTATATTAGAGAAAAGACTTGTGGTCTGCTTTTTTCTAAAACAAGTTTTTTTGTTTGTTTGTTTGTTTGTTTATGTTTTTTTTTTTTAATGTTTCTTTGTTGAAACAGCATGTAATTTCACCCCCTAAGAAGACTTGTGTGCTTTCATTTTGAGTCCACACATTATTAAGCACAGATTCATTTTAGTTTCATAAAACATTAAATAGCCTTCCAGATAAAACTGGTTTTGTTTCCCACATGCACAGAGCTGTTTGGTTGTCATAACAATGAGAGATAAAATAAAATATGTGAAATGTAATGAAATCACTCAGTTTATTTGTAGTGCTAATGTCATTATTCAGTTCAAAGGAATTCATTAAATCATAGAAAATTCAGGAACAAATGTTGAATGATCCAGGAAGATCTGTTAAGTAGCAGACGTGGCTGAAAGATTGACACACATGATGTCAATTAATACACAATACCATAGCTCACTGGGGAAGTCTGAGATAATGATATAGCCCAAACCTAGATTTAGTCAGTTTTACTTTTAGCGTAACTACTTGTTAAGCCAATGGGAGTTTTAACTCTGTTAGGAATATAAGATCCATCTCGGAATGACTTGCATGGTCCCAAGCAAACAACAAACTTGTTGGAAATAAGACCTCTAATCAATACTTTATGCACTGTGACAAATGAATATCTTTCAGTTTATTAGTGTTTTGTCCCTCTAAAGACAATGAGATTTTTGTCATTTGGTTTAATTGGAGCAGGCCAAAGCTCTGTTTCTGCAGCCCATATACTGAGTACGCTGGTCCCAAATCGCCAAAGGGTATGAGGTTGTGAGTAGACCCATTGACTTCATTGACATTGTTCATCTGCCAAAAAAGAAGGGAAACAATTCGTTCTTGAAACCAACTTTGCCCACTCATGCATTTCTCAGCTCCCAGTGTGCTCACAGCTTACTCTCCAGCATGCTCTGGTGCACTCAAGCAAGCCAGGCTATTATTGTCTCCTAAACATTCACAACATAATTGAAAAATGAATTTTCTCATAAGCTGGAATGAAAATGTGTCTGCTGCCAGGTGCTAATTGTATTCAGTGAAATAAGAGGTGCCAGACTTCAGTGGCCCTTGCTGAATGTTAGGCATGGACAGGAATGGCATGTAAGGAGCCTCGTCAGCTGGTAAACTTACTCAGGGATGCCCTGCAACAAGACTTACATTCTGCTTCCCAAAGAAAGTTTGCATTATTTCTACAAAGGGCAGTCTATGACCAGAAATAGAAGACTAAAGAGGGAAGTTGCAAGGCAATGTGATAACCAAAGGACTAGCTATTTTATTCAAGTTATTTAAACCTAAAAAAAATTCCACTTGTGTGTTAATGGTCTGATATAAAGCTTAAAGAAACCCATAATAGTCTTTCCATGACTTCTGCAGCTTTGAATGAAGCTTTTCTCACTCTTTTTAAACTCATTTTCCTGTCTTCGTTGCTCACCTATAATTCAGCTGTGAGATCACATATATTACAAGTAGCATGAATCCAAAAGTATAATTGCCCTACTGTGGAAAATAGTGAGAAGAGATTAATTAATATCTTCATATATCTTTTATGTAATGACTTAATCATAACTGAAATTGTTCTTCTCTTATCATATTGCAATTTTCTCCTGGTTTTAACTGTGTGTTACACTAGAAAAGGTCAATTATGGTAAGTTTTTTAAAAAATACAAGCTTGAAGATGAACAACTGACATTTAACCTAAGTGATGATGCTCTGCTTTTTAACTGTGAGTCTGATTAATTTAAAATCAATTTGGATCTGTTCTTTGCTTCATCTCTTGTGCCGTAAAAATCCAAAAATTTGACCCAAGAGAGTATAATTCAAGATGGAATAGATGCTTAGTAGATATATATGTCTCATTCTCATAAATTCTCTGAACTGCTAGAGCAAATGCAATTAAATTAAGGGAATCTTAAAAAAAAAAAAAAAAAATATATATATATATATATATATATAGTTCTTTTTGCTATTCTGTGATACTTAAAGGTAGAAAGCAAAACCAAGGTCTGTTTCCTGAAGAGCATCTCCCTTTGATTTAATGCCTCTCTTTTGGCAGGTGTTTGTTTTTTTGTGACAATCCACTGTTGTAAGTGCTAGTACTAAATAAACTCCTAGTAAAGCCATACCATGTTTTAATTGGGCCTTATCTGGAATGATAGTACTATCACACAGTTTTATCTATGGATAATGTATTTAAGGTTTTACTCTGACATCATTGACTGGAAGTAGTATCCTTGCTGAAGTCAACGTAACTATTTGCGAAATTAGGGAGTCTTCGAATTGAGGGGGCAATGTGGGATCCATTGCTTAAGTATTTGTTTCTTTCTCACCTACCTTCCTGTAAAGTCCAGCAATCTGTACTTTCTTAACTGTGAACATTTGGAAAATAAGTGGGAAAAAACAAGCAACTTTTTATTTTTGTTTTTGTTTTCAGTGTTTGCTGGTTTTATGCAATGTGCAGGTCATATTCATCATGGTCATATAGGCCTCCAGTTATTATTCTTAACTCTCTGGACCTACTTAGCTGCCTCCTCACTGGCTACTCACTGCAAATACAAGTCCTTTCAGCTTCTCTTCAGTGTCTTCTTGCATCTTTCTCAAATGCAATGGTTCTCTTCCAGATAATATGCATCCACAGTCAGCTTGAACCAGCACAATTTCTCTTTGGGTCTCCCCTCTTTCAGCTACTGAGCACTCAGTCATGACTACTGGTCAGGGAACCTGCTCTAGTAGTCTCACTAGCTAGCTTCAGCCTATACTCTTTCCTGTTTATAGCATGATAAGGCATAGAACACACACCTATCAGCAGCAAACTGATAGCTCTGAACACTAGCCTGTGTCAGGTGACAGCACAGCTGAATACTGGGTTATAACACAGTACTATACTGAATAACACAACCTGAGATGTGTGAATCTTCTTTATAACAAATTTATTACCTGCAATTTACAAAGACAGACTGGATATCCAGCCATGCTTTCATAGGGAAAAAAAAAACACAACACCTTCTTTTTTCCATAAATGCAAACAAAATACAAACAGAGCGACCTGATATTCAGCTTTTGTTCAGAGAAATGTGCAGGTTCTTTCTGTCTCACCAGCTCCCTTAGTCATTCCCCTCAATGTGAAAATGACCAGAGAAAACATAGATAATGGCACGCCTCAATTCAGTTCAGTTCTAGGGTACTACATGTAACGTTTTTATTTATTTGTTTATTCTTTCATCCATGTCTCCTAAATATATCCCAGAAGTGAGCTGCATACATTTCATTTTAAAATTTCTCACAATGGCAAAAGAGTACATATCACTCAGAGCTGCAGATGTCCCAGCTGTCTTTTACTGAATGACCTGCACTCTCACCTGTGATAGATTTATTGTGTGCATGCAAGTTCAAGCTCTGCATCACAAGAAAATTATGTAGAAAGTCTGACTTGGATGCAGTTGCTCCAGATTCTCTGTGCAGTGTTTCTGTCCAGATATTTTTGAAGAATTTCAAGCTTATTCTCTTTTCCCAGCACATTTTTTTCAGTGTCTCATTTTCCTTTCTATTTATCTGTGTACTAATGTACTCCAGGATCTCAGACCCAACTCGTACCTGTCTCATAGGACCAATACTTAAGTCTACAGTGTCACAGAGCAGCTGGTAGTATTTAGTGATCTCCTGCTTTATTAGATGGAAATTGATTTTCCTCTTCCAGGCAAGTGAAAAATCCATAATGTGCTTCATCAACTTTGTTTGTGCAGCAGCACTAGCAACCGAAGCTATAGGGGAAGACACAGTTCTTCAGACATCATAAATGGCATTGTCTTTTCTGAACATCAGAGAAAGCAGGCTGTGGTAAAGTTCTCTAGCAGGAAAAAAACAAAAAAAAAAAAAAAAAAAAAAAAAAACTGTCAGAGCAAAAAACTTGTTGCTGAATTCCTGATAATATTTTGGCATTGTGAAGCCATATATAATTAGCCATATATCATGTGGACACAAATAATATAAATCTACAAGTACTTGCAACACATAGCCCCCAAACTTAATTTGAGAAATACTTCCCAGATAACAGTGCATAGGTCTGCTTCTCTGGGTAGAAAACACAATCTGAGATTTTATTTTGGTTGAAGCAATTTACCTATTCTGCTAAATAAGAAAATAATAGAAATAGGAAAAACATAGAAAATCATAGAAAACTCAGTATTTATGACAAAGATTTGTGTAAATAATCTTCCAATGCAATAACATCAGGAAGTGCCACATCTTTCCAGACTTCCAATTACTATCATTCTGGACATCAGTACTTCTTGAGCACTTTCTCACCCCAAAGGTGTTGTTCATGCTCTCAGGATGAATATGTTTTCATCTCTGGATCTAAAATTTTGAAATTAATTCCTGTTAGATATAGGAATGACCAAAGATATCTTAAAATCTCCAGCAAAGCTTATTTCCTTGACCTTACTTTTCCCCACAGCAGTTCAAAACCAATTAGCAGCTGAGGAATTTGTGCTCCAAAATCCACTATAACATACTTTGATGTGAGGAGAGGGAAACTTGGTCAACATAGCTCACCTTGATGGGTGCTTAGCTGTATGACGTGTTCAGATACCACAGTCTTGGGTGTAGTATAAGAGCCTGCATGGAATATAATCAAGCTAAAAAGTAGTGGAGTATATGGGCATATTAACACCAAGGGGAAACTTTATCCAACAATATAAAGAACATGTTTTCTGGGAACATTGTCCTTTTTGTTTCTATAGTAAGCTGGATGGAAATCTCCAGGCAGATACACTCACTGAAAAAGAAATTAAAACAGACATTCACATGATAAGTGCTGAGGACAATCACAAGATAGCCAGACTGCAGTCATAAAACAGTTAGGAGTATTATTTAAGCATATTTTCCTTATTTAAGCATATTCCTTAATCCTGTTTAAGCATATATTCCTTATTTTATCATAATTGTCAGAGAAAACACCACACACCATGGGACTGAAAAGAATAGGGAATTGGTAAACTGAATTTCCAGCTCATAAACACACCTCTTGTGCAACCTAGATATATGGTATAACGTCAAGGCTGTTAGTGGTAGTATATTTGCATGTAAAATGAGAATATGAGTATTCCACTTCTTTATCTCACAGAAGAGTTATAAAACATTGCATAAGCTGTAACTTTCAGGAAAGATAATAAAAACACAATGTAATTAAGGTAGTTATCACTGGCTTTACTGTGTTTTCATTTTAGCTATTAATGGCAATGTTCTTTTGAAATAGAGACAGATTGTGACATTGTGGAAGTCAAGCTTTCTGTAGAAGTGGGGCACAATAGAAGAGAACTGCAGCCACTGCCTCCTTTAAGTGTTATATCTTCGACACCCACATTTTCTGAGGAGGCAGAACCCATGCGGGTGCTCTGCAGAGTCAAAAGTGCCTACAAGGGAGATCCAGCTCTGTAGTTCTGGAGTTCCACAGAGGGTAACTACACAGGCATGAGTGGGGTGTTCAAGACCAGACAAAAACAGAGGAAGCAACTGTGACAGACATGAAATACACAGGCTCTCCTGCTTTTTAGTGCCAGCTGTATCACCTTCAAAGTAACTTTTTAAAGATATTTGTGTTTATTAATCTATTCACACATATAGAGATGAGTGTGCATATGAGACAAAGTATGCACAGACTAAGACCTGTGTGTATGTGGAGAGACATATCTAAGGTAAAAAAAATAAAATAAAAATGTGCCCATTGCTGTCTGAAATAGCTAAAAGATTAGTAATGAAAAAGGAAAGATCATTAGGATTTTGAAATAGGTTAACCTTTCAAGCTCATGCCTAAAGAAATTACTTGAGTTAGACACCAGTATATCACTAACTTTATAATCTACCTGTGAAAGACAGAAATAAAATCCATACTGGATGGTACTACAATGATTCACCTTGCCCAATGTTCTGCCTTCATGGTAGCAAAAGGAGCTGCTAGTCAGCAGGGAGAAACATGAATCTGGCAAGCTTTTTAAAACTGTTTCTCCCTATTCCTCCCAACAATAACAGTCATTTGTTATTATTTGTTATGTATTAGACATGTCAGAGAGAACATGCATGCATGTTCCCTTTGATATCTGTTTATAGATTTGTTCATGAATATATTGATTTGCTCCTTTCACAACCACTTGCACTTCTGCCTCCACAGCCTTCTGTGGAAACAATTCCTAAACTTCATCAACTGCTCTGTAAAGACATATTTTATTTATCTGTTTTCAGGTGCAAATTGGAGTGAATAACATCTGCAGTCACCCAGTCCACTGCTTTCATCATCTTGTAAACCTCAATCCACTTGCCTACACGCCTACTCCTCAAGTAGAAGACCCCCGACTGTTCAACCTCTCCACATATGTTGGCTGCTTCTTCCTCTTGTGTTTGCTGCCCTCCTATCCTTCCACCTCTGTCAAGTCTTTCTTGGGATGTGGAGTCCAGAAGTGCCTAAATTATACAAGACTTGGGTGCCAAAGTTTTTTCTAAGTGGCAAAACACAACCCTCTGTCCCGTTCTGACAATGTTCAGCATTTTGTTGTCTTCTGTAGGTTGCTGCTGCAAATGGACAAGCTTGTGTCAGGGAACTTGACTTCTCAATCTCTTTCCTGAGTTGTAAGTCCCACTTCTAAATTCAGCAGCAAGTAAGCATGTTTTAGATTATTTAGCTCTAGTCTAACATGAACACATTTATTTTTACAGCTGAGACCAGAACTTCTGCCATGTGTTTTCTGCTCCTCCCACCTAGCTTGGACCTATGTTGAGAGTTTTCCCTCTCTGCTTGTTTTCTCTGCCTTGCAGTTCATCAATTCCTAGTACCTGCACAGAGGGGGAGAGGATTAAGCCTTATTTTTATTGTTGCATAGAGCTGCATTTGGGAGCTAAAACTGACCTTTCGTTTCATTGTCCTTTTCCCCTCTCTATTTACTCCTCTTCCCTTCAAGCACAAATCTGGAGTAAGTAGAAGAGAAAATAATTTCTCCTCCAGAATAAAAGCTGTGGGATAAGTGCTCTCATCTCCCCTCCTGTCATCAAGACAGAAGTCATTTGTTATGGGTTGTGTTTTACATTTGCTTGACGTGCACTGAACATTGAACTTCCCTGAAGTGCACTCTCTTTCATTCACTCTTGGGAGAAGGATGCTTTCCTAATGGAGGGTGAGACATTAAAGATCCTCCCTATCCATTTAAAGCTACCTGTATTTTTGTTTTTAATAAGGTCAAGCACGCTACTTCTGTACTGCAGGAAGGTGTTTTGAGGTTTCTTTAGAGTTAGTTCCACAGCCAGTAAAAACAAAAGTTGTGTACTACAGCTCTCTTAAGGTTAAGATGTTTATTCCAGAAATCCCGTTTAGAAATGTCATAATGTTTTGATACTTTCAGCGGTACAATACAAATCCATATTGCCTTTTAAGAGAGTAAGGCAAGTATTATTAAAAAAAAATAATAAATCCTGCCCCTTGGGTCATAAGGACCTCATACACTACATGCAATTCATGACACCTAAGTAATAGAATTTTCAGAAAACCAACATCATTGGGAGGAATTTTAAGTTGCAGTCAGTGTTTGACTGTATTTCTCCGTGTGTGTATGTGTGTATATGTTAAAGATTTGTTCTGTATTCCAAGATTATTTCTTGGAATAGCCCCCCCACGCAAATTAGATCAATTGAAGCAATGGGGGAAAGTTTCCTATTAAACAGACTTATTTCTACTAATTTATAACATGTATCAATCCAGCCTATCTCCACAGGAGACAAATAGCCATTGCATTTCCCTGTCTAACTTCCACCTCTTTCATTTCAGTTTTCTGATTTCTATTCCTTCATTCCCCACCTCTTCTGAGAATAGTATTAATTTAAATATAGCCTATTATGACTTTGAAGTAAATCATGGTCTCTAATTGAAGAAATCATGATTTTGTAGCCGTATGATGCTTAACTCATACTCATTGCATGAGCTGAAACCAACTTGCACCAGCAACTACACACACTGTAGGTAAGTACAGACTTACAGACAAAAAACAACTTGGCTTATCACCTGGGATGTGTCATCATGCCCCAGTTAGAAAGTATGTGACCAACCTTCCAAATCACTGAGATTTAGGACAAGTCTCAAAGTGCTGTTGTCTCTCTCACAAACAACAGCTACACAGTTCTGTTTCCACACACAGGGTGTTCTGAGTCTCTTAGGAAGAAGGGAGATAGCTAGAATCACAAGCAGTTTATATTGAGATGCACACCATCTACGTAAACAGCTCATTTGTAGAGGTCAGGGCACATCCATGCATTGATATATAGATGTTGTGTTCCAAAAGGAATACCAAACACATTTATATCTGGTACTGATGCATGTGTAATGATGCATTTTAAGGGAAAGATAGATAGATAGACAGAGAGACAGACAGAATGAACAAAAAAGACCCAGCAAATACACGGAATACTGGAGCACTTGCCACAACTTACTCTGCAAAGTAGAATAGATTAAATAACAAGGGGCATGACCTGGAACAACAGACTGAATTCCTGTACCAGGTAAAATCAATCTAAGACTATAATAGGGAACATGGCTTCACCGCTCCAAGATTTTTTTAACTAGATTTGAATGTACCTTCATTCTGAAATTCATGACCTGAACCTATTTCTTTAAATTATGTGATGTGATCAGGAAAAAAAAAATAAATTAAAAAATAAAAATAAAAAATCAAACACTTTCTTGTTCCTTCCTGCCTTTAGAAGAAGTTACAGAATTTTATTTTATTTTAAATAAAAATATCTTTGTAGATGTACTTGTGACACTTGGAAACCTTGTCCACCAACCCAAAAGCAACTTCCAAACTGTTTTATTTGGAGAGAAAAAGGATATTTTCACAGTGTTCAGCTTCTAATTACTATTTAAGCATCCAAGCTTGATTTTAATACAACATTAGCTTAATGAACAGGATTTCAGAAACTTAATCTGAAAAAAAGTAACACCCACTGTTTCTTTTTATTAGTGTTCTAGATGTGCTAACATTCCCATTTAATGCAAGTATGATAT
This sequence comes from Aythya ferina, assembly GCF_964211825.1. Taxonomy (NCBI): domain Eukaryota; kingdom Metazoa; phylum Chordata; class Aves; order Anseriformes; family Anatidae; genus Aythya; species Aythya ferina. Next base: position 87,745,186 of record NC_140297.1, read on the forward strand.
TTAATGAAATCAATAATTTATTGTGTTTTTTTTTTTTTTACTATGAACACTGTTAAGTACTGTTGTGGCTTATCCCAGCAGGCCACTAAGCACCACACACCACACAGCCATTTGATCACTTCCCCCCATCATCCAGTGAGATGGGAAAGAGAATCAGAAAAAAAAAAAAAAAAAGGCATAACTCGTGGGTTGGTATAAAGGCAGTTTAATAGGACAGAAAAAGAAGGGAAAAGTAATGATGATAATGATAATAATGAAAAAAGAATGTACAAAGCAAGTGATGCCCAATGCAATTGCTTGCCACCTGCTGACCAATGCCAGCCAGACCCTAAGCAGCAATCCCCCAGTCCCTGGCCAACTTGCCATAGTTGCCATCGTTCAGTATGGTGCCATGTGGCATAGGACATCCCTTTGGCCAGTTTGGGTCTGCTGTCCTGGATGTGACAGGACAGCATATTTATTGGTAAAAAGTCGCTACATTGCTATTTGAATTATAAACAAGAGGAAGAGAAGATTAACAAGAAATAAGAACCTAGAATTAATAAATAGGCTTTTAACTCCCTTTCAAAACAATTCCACATTTATAAGATGCAGGTAACCATTTCAGGATAAAAGCTAGCATTTTTTAATGAAAATAAGTAATGAAGTATGTCAGAGCCTAGTGTTATGAATGTGGTATGAAGTTCTGAAAATACTGGTATTGGAACTTTGGAACTTTTTTTTTTTTTTCATTCAGTACATATTTCAGGTTGCTGTATGAGTCTGGGGATTTGCTTATATGGATGTTTTGATAACAGAAGAACGAAGTGAAAATTTTAAAATTTTAGGTCCACCTTTTTTACTAGGAAATGTGAAAAGGAATCCCAATTTCCCACTGGAAAAAAAAAAAAAAAAAAAGGCCTCATTTAGAAAAAATACTATTTTTTTTTTTTTTTTTTCCTAAATGCTGTGAATATTTTTACTCCTGTGGGATAAGAGGCTGAGAAAAAGTTTACTAACAAAAAGTTAAATAACGTCTTTCAGTCAAAAGCCACCCACACTTCACACTTTTATAGAAACAAAAATTACAAATTGGATGTGGCACACTATTATTTCTTCAGTATCTTTTTTTCCTAGCATTTTCAATGCAAGAGAGCAGGAGAATCATTTTGCTAATGGAAGAAGATGAGGGCAGTTAAAAAATGAGAGAAAGTAAGATTTTTTTTCATTACTTCTTAATGAAAACAGCTTGGCAGCAGGTTTTTATAGCTGTATTAACTAGAATATGTATATAAAAATATTTTCTCAAGTGATTTTCATCATTTCTAAATCTGCATTGTGCTACTCACGGTGTGTTGACTGCAATGTTCACTGGTATTACAAGAAGGAATCTTAAAATTATTGAAAAAAATACAGCTAAAATAGAGATTTATGCACTCAGCTGGAGGCAGTGCTTTTTAGATGCAAGAATGAAATTGGGAAAGGCTAAGTAGTTTCTGAAGGAGAGACTTTTTTTTATGAAGGCTGTGTATGTATTTTGTGATGATGGTACACAGTCTTTGCCAATCAGATCTCAGAAAGAGTCACATGATTTTCTCAGGCACACAGTAATTCCAGCACATATCAGAAAAAAAAAGAAAAAAGAAAAAAAAAAAAAAAAAAAAAAGAAAAGAAAAAGAAAAAAGGAAAAAAGGGAAAAAAAAAAAAGCTTTAAATGTCAAAGGCTATTAGAAATGTATTTATTCAACAATATGTAAAGTGAGAGAAAAAGTCTGTACTGAAAGAATTCTGCTCTGTGTAGCAGAGCATACATTTTTCAGAGATGCACAAGATTTCACCACACTATTTCCATTCCAGTCAAAGGGGCGTGCACATCTAACTCCCAGAAAGTTTACAGAAAAATTATTCTAGGGACAGATTGAACACTATACTTTAACAGCACCAATACAACCATAGTCATTAAAATCTACACTCGTAGTTTTGCATCAGTTTTTCATTACCACAATATTTGGTATGTTTTTGTTGGAAATAATTATCCTTTGGTCATGGTAAAAAGCTTCAGCACGATGTATTTCCTGTCTTCTACAACATGAGCTTGTTAATGCTTGTCACTGCTGTATGTAAGACTTATGAGACTTTTTTTTTAACTGCTTGAATTCAAAGGCCACAGCTTAACATTGTCATTTTACTTGCTTCTAATGGATTATCTTTACCAGTCCTCCTCCTGCAGGCACTGACAAACTGTTATTTGCACAGGTGGGTTATGGTCTGTTTGAAAGTGAAGACTCTAAGGTTCTTTGCAGCTGAGGAAAAGAACAACTTCTCCTTGTATTAGCTATGAATAGGCACCATGTTAACAACAAACACGTGCTTGCAAAGTCTAGTCTGTTCTCCATAGCCCTTTTTGATACCTTGATTTATGTAACAAAGCCCTTACAAATAAAAACAATGGGGAGAGGTTTAGGGTATTATGGAGGTAATTGATGTGTTGCTATTTTCTTGGCTATCCTAGTGAAGACAGGGTGCTTGCTGAAACTGATGGCCTCTTCCTCATCTCAAGTAGGCTGTCTGTGATAACTGGAAGGCTTAATTTTTATTTACTTATTTATTTATTCCATGCTTTAGGTTCTGCATTATTTGGGCTACTCTCTCAGAAGACATATTCTTTCAATTACTTGTGCCTTTTTTGGAGAAACAAGTAAGACGTGATAGAGTGGGTGCCAGTGTACCATGATCCTTAATGAGCAGTGTGAGAAACACTCCGTAGCCAGTAACTTAGGCTCAGGCGAGGATCTCAGTGAAGTAGTAATTTATTCGCAATTGCAATGGCGGGCGCCCCACAAGCAGGAGAGAGCGCATCTACTAGTTCCAAAACACAGTTTATATACCTTTTTATGGCAGGACCCTCCCCTGTTTCCCCACTGAGTGGGTAATCCAGATTCACAATCTATCTGATGCTTCACAAACAATGCATGGCCTTCAGTCGCCGGCCTGTTAAATTTCAAATTTCTTTTGACATTTTTACTGCTTGAAGTGGTAATGTTTCTTCACTTATCTGACTTGACTTGACACTGTGATTTTCACCTAATTGTCCTAAGGAGTCTGATTGTCTGCATTTTACAAGGTTGCCTGCTAAACTTTTCTTATCACTGTAAGCATATCTCAGTACCACATTCCCTCCTTCTAAACAATGTAACTCTGCAAAAACAACATTTCTATTCCCACAGCAGTATAACTCACCTTTAGCGGTGTTCATGAGGTGTAGTATTTTTAATTTTTTTTTTTTATATCATACTGTGTGTTTGGTATGGAAAGTGGACACTGGAGGGTTACAACAGCCATTCCAGACCCAGAACAGAAACATGCATAAACATGTTCAAGCTCTTCAGGAAGATGGAACCCTTTCTTGAGAAGGCCTTGAAGGCCTTGGGAAGGCCCCAGAGAGCTTCTTCAGCTGCTGGTTCTTCCATGACTAAGTCTCATTCCCTCTCCCAGTAGGTTTCCTAAGGAAAAGGCTATGCGCTACCTATACTCCAAAGGAAACATTTATTGCACATGAAACATTTCAGTCAGGTATTACTCCTTCAGCTGATACTAGTTATTTCATTTATCTTGGTGTTTATGATGTAGTTGTAGTTCAGTTATGTATGCATAATAGATTATATATGTAATATTTATAATATTAATACGTAGTATGGTGCTTAGGCAAAGCATTCTATAGTAAGTAATTTTCTCTGGAATGGTTCTCCTTCAAATTTTGCCAGCAGCACCAGAACCATTCTTGCCCTGCTTAAAGCACTTTGCTCTCCAGCAGCTACAGGACCAGAGGTATAGAGAATGCCTAGCTGATACATGAAGATCACTGAAGAACTGACAGCTCTCTTGTTTTTGCTGCTGAAGAAATGAGAGGAGAAGGCACAATTCTGTGTCTTTACAGAAGCAATGCCACAGACTGCTAAAGCACTCATTTACAGCATTGTGGGGTTCTCTGGAATATGTTTTTCTTGAACCAGAGAGGTATGGAGAGATAATAAAGGAAAAAGACAACATGTGTCTCCTTGATCTTGCTTCTGCCACTGTCAGAAAATCCCCCTGCCAACTTCAAACATGACAGAAAAAGAGAGTGTAGAAATGCAAGTGAGACGAGGCAGTTTATTTGTTGAAATAGAGTAGGGAAAGCAGGAAAATGTTAAAATTCATAGGATGAACTAGAGAATTCTTAGTTTATTTAAGACTTCTTAATGGAAAAGACGTATAATTTTTGTCACTACTTCTGTAAGGTTTTCTGGATTCTGTGAGGGAAATACTGTTACTCAGTTAAACAAGTAAAACTAGGTTTTTATGCATATGATCTTTGAATTATTATAGCAGATCTGATATGTGTAAGGATTAGAGAATGAAACTAAAAAAGAGCCCAATCTTGAAAACACTACTTTATTGAATTACTAACAAGGGTTCTTCTTAACATACTGAATTTACAAAGCAACTGGTGACTTTTGTGTAACCAGCTTCATAGACTTTCTGAAACCACTGAGCACTCGTAGTGAAAATCAGGCCCACTGGGGGCCTGAACATTGTTTTACACAAAATGATTATTTATCCCTGTAATTTTAAGACTGTTTTCATCCCACAATCACAGCATGCTGACTGTATTAACTTACTTCTGAATCTGTGCTTGGTGGGAGGGGTCATATCTTGCTTGACCTTCCTTTGAATTATTGAACCACCAGTCCTGATAGAGTAGTAACTTAAAAAAAATAAAAAAATAAAAAATAAATAAATAAAAAAGAATTTAGATGCTGTTTTCAGAGATCTAAATCTTCAGTCTTATCATTTCTTCCCCAGAGAAAGCAACATTTGGTGGCTTAGGATGTTAAAACTTGTTCTGTTTTCAACAAGCCCATTCTCAGATCATGAGAGGCTTACAGATTTCTGGGGATCACTTCTTCAGTATTTTGTGTGCTATTCCTGCTTCATTTTTCTTTCACTGTAAAGTTACAGCTAGAGAGGGAAGGAGGAGGTTGCACTCCACTTGGGAAAAACAAAAACCAAAAAAAAATGATGTGTTAAAGGACACAAAACCTTTTTTTTTTTTTTTTTTTTTTTTTTTTTTAAATAAATGACCCTAATTTCTCCACTGTCTCATGATTGTATCTATTGCCTAAAGTGTGTTCTAATTTACTCTTTACATGATATGCTTTCTATGCAGCTCAGAACATGTAGTCTCTACTCCAAGTGATCGTACTCTGCATAGGCAATGTGCTCAATGTATCCTGTACATTTGATTAATGGTACACACAGTGGTTCTCCTAGGAGCCAGGGAGAAAAGCAACCAAGAAGGGTGGTGAACAGGAGTAGAATGATAGGTAGCATGTGGTAAGAAGTCAATTAAATGGTCACAGCTAATAGTGTTGTGTTAAATCATCAGTCAGGGTTTTAGGTAGTTCCATGTGAGTCTGTTGGACACCATCAGCAAGCTGTTAGCTACACTAAGATGGAGATTCTATCTCTTACTCTGAGTTTAAGCTCCTGAAAGCTGATTGCCACTGATATACTTCCATGAAGAAAGCTAGGTTCATACTAGTCAAGTCTTAACTCTTAACTTTTTTTTTTTTTTTTTTTCAAACACCACAATTAAATAAATCACGGCATATATCACTGTATTATTTGGCAGACAATAAAACTGACTATCCTGGTGAAAAAATATATATGGGGATTGACTAAACACAGAAATGTTAGTGAGAATTTGGTTAGTACTGTAAAATTACACAAGTTATGGAAAATTGATAATCTCAACTCAGAAGCTAAACAAACAGCTTTTGGGTTTGGTAAGGATTTGGTACCTCTGCCCAGCCACACAGTATAACTCTGCTACAACTAAATATCTAACTTCTAATAAGTCTAAACTTACTTCAGTCCATATAGAATATTCACTCTGGCTCTGTGCTTTTTTTTTTTTTTCTTTTTGTATGCTTTCATGTCATTACACTAACATTACACAAAACAGTTATAGGTTCTCAACACATCCTGCACTAGTTACAAAATACTTTGAATTTTCAAAGTCTTGAAAGTACTTGGAATTTCACTGGAAAAAAGTCTCCAGTGAAAGGGAGCAAATAGAGGTAAATCTATTTTTATACAAATTGAGCTACCTAAAAGCACAGCTGCCTGAAGCTTTCATAGTGTGGCTCAGTAAGCACCAAACTAGAGTTTTCTCTACAAACAATACCACATGATCCAAATGTTACATGCTGATCTTTGTTCCTTGAGCTGTCCAGCCCAGTAATTCCACAGCAGATCTTGGAATGTTATTTCTAGCTAGAGGAAAGAAAGCAACAACAGCAAGTACAGATACCAAAAGGATTTGCAGAACCACATTTCTTAGAATGAAACATCTTGCCTGGAGTCTAAAGACTCAGACTTCACAGGATTCACAAGTCTTAAGTCTTTGGGCTTTAGGTTCCTCAAGAGGATGAGCAACTCCAAGCAATATCCAACTTCCAAAAGAATAGTACAGTACTCTCCTGGCAGTAGAATTTTATTTTCCTTGCAGTAGGATCTGAAGAAAGGCACTTCTTTCATGCTAGAGTGTTTTTTGTTGTTGTTGTTGTTGTTTTCAAATGCTATAAGGGACAGTTCTTTTTCCCAAATAACTTAAATCTACCCTTAATGTAGTTCCCTCTTTTACTTCTATTTGCCTAAGGTAGACTAAAGGAATCAACCTAAATAATGTAGTAGATCAATATTTCTGTAGGAAACGACTGAGCTTGACTGAATCTTAACATATTGACTTACATGTCTGATTATTGCTATTTAGCTGTAAACACCTCTTTAATGCTGGTAAAGCAGAACATGCAAATTCAGTTTTCTTTAAGAGACAAGCTTGAAATAATTTTCCAAGTGTTTATAAAATAAATATCTTTGAAATTGATTATAACCTTCACAAATATTTGTGTTCAAGAAAAGAAAATCAATGAGATGAAAGTGTTTTGGGGTTGTTTAATTTATAGATATAGATATAGATAGATAGATAGATATAGAAAGATATAGATATAGATTAGATATAGATATAGATGATATAGATATAGATTACATATAGATATAGATTAGATAGAGGTAGAGGTAGAGATAGAGATAGAGATAGAGATAGAGATAGATAGATAGATAGATAGATAGATAGATAGACAGACAGACAGACAGATGTCAAAGCCCTAAAGAAACCAAACTCATCTTTCAATTTTATCTGTCATTGCTTAGTTTTGCTCTTGTTATTCAGTCTGGGGCATTTTTGACCTAAAAAGGAAAAGACTGAAAGATGGATATGCTTTTGAAAGTTTGCTGCACAGAGGAAAAATCAACATTTTTTTTTTGCATGTTGTGGATCAAACGAGAAGTAACAGGCTTTGGCCACATGGGGGATGAATGTTAGACAACGGATGGGGTGAGTTCCTTTAATGAGTAGGTGGTGAAGCACTGGGATTGATTCCCTGGGAGGTTAGGCACCTTCACTGGCAGAGCTTCTGCTGCTGAAGGTCTCTAACAACAGGTTGAGAAAAAGTCTTCCAGAAATGCTGCTGCCCTAGACTGGACTTGCTGACCAGTTGAGATACCTTAAACCTGATATTTCTTTCCTCCCTATCCTTTTCTTTACACTTGTCTTTGTACGTGGTAGAGACTATTGCAAGCTACAGCCTTACTTCTGTAAGTAAGCCTTACAGAAGAAACCAATCTTCTAAGTTTTGAGTAAAATCTGAGACAACATTATGGATCACAATTGTCCCTTAAGTGTTTTATTTCATGACTATAATGAAGCAACTTCAAAAGTTATTACTTATGTGTTACAGAACATACCAATTCTCCATTCTCATAGTTATCAACTCCTGATCAATAGGTCCCTGATAACTTTTTTTGTTTTCAATTTTTGTTTCAGTAGCACATTTAGGTATATTTTCCATTCCCTGAAACCTGTCAAATAAGTTAATGACAACTGAAGAACAAAGTTAACCAGGATTTATCTTGATCTTGTCTGGTGAATAGAACAGATTCCATCTTTCAGAACCAAGGCACTGTCTCGTGAGGTGAAAATGCTCTTTCTATGCCACTAATGTGTGTCAAATATTCCTGCACAGTTGCATGAGATTCCTACTGAGGAGAAGTTGGGGGGGATATTGTTTTTTATTTCACAGACCCCTTGAAAATCAGTCATCTTTTTTATTTCTGGAAATAAGTTAAAATCCTCACCTAAACCCTTCTAAAAGTAAAGATCATAGAACTACAGCCCACAGCCATTCTGGCAGGCATTGAAAGCTAATGGAACTGGCAATGCTTTTATCCAAAGAATATAAAAAATTGTTTTTAAAAGGTCATAAGTGTTTGTCAAGGGCACCCTGGGTTTGAAAAACATTTGCTTTGTCTAGTGTGAACAAAGCTGGTGGCTTGGAAGGCTTGAAAACACATGGGTCAAAACAAACCCTTCACTAGGGGCTCAGCTATTATTGTGAGGGACATAGTATTAAGTTGCAGGTGCAATAAAACGCTGACACAAAGCAAGTAGAATCTGGTCACTAAGAAAGTATCTGGTCTTGCACTGGATGTATTTTTCTGAAAAGTAAGAGAATTTTTATCACTTTGTTTCATTGTGGAACAGGAGTTAACGTTTCATGAAGGAGATAATGAAAATCACCCAGAGAGTCATTAAACAAAGAAACTTCTAGAAGCTGCATTACAAAAAATTTCCATCTCTGCTTGCCTCTTAAACATCTGAGTCACATTTTTACCACATCTTTTTGGAGAAATGACAGATTCAATATGTGCTTGATCTAAACAACTGAGGTGTGTGTAACGCAGAAAAGTGTGGGGAGGATTTCTTTGAAATAAAACTGCTCTGTAGAACAAAACTATTTGAACATAAATTTCAAAGGAAAGTTTGCAGATAATGGTGTCAGACTTTGCAGGCACAGCCTACTAGTAATCCTCATTGTTAACTGACATGATATGATGTAGGTATATGGAACAGAAAATAGATACATTTACAGTTCAGACACTGATTCAGTAAAGGTAGGCTAAGATTCTCCTTTACATCCTTCTCTTCTTGAAGTTGCATACATATTGGTATATTGTTTTAAATACTGTTAGAATCTGAGAAATGCAAAAGTTGGTTCTCAAATAATATCTAACATTTTTAAATTAAAAACATAACTTTTTAAGACAACCAAATTTACTAAATGTTGCAAGTTTCTGTATCCACAAAAAAAAAATAAAAAAATTCTAGCCTCTAACTCTGAAATAATAAGTGCTGATATTAAACTCTAATCTTCAGCCTAATAAACCACATTATTTCAAACTTCATCTCCAATTTTCAGGCTAAGTATCTACTGTAGGCAAACAACTAGTCAGTTTTTGATTTAATAAGAAAGACACTTAGCAAGCCTAACGTTACAGTTCCTAAAGCAAGTATTTGGACATAGAAGCCTGAAATTCTGGGAAACTGAACAGAAGTGTTCAGTGTTCCAGGTATTTTAAAGTATGCACAAGCTTGCTGTAATTGATATGACTGTGCTACTTCTACAGCAATCTTAATTTACAAAGTAAAAACAATTTCACATGCTACAAAGGTTGAGGCCTGAACTGTCTTCTCTAGAAGAAACATTAGGAAGCTATAGGAAAATTCACCATGGAGAAACTGTTATCTAACATAAGTTTTCAAACTGAAGTAGAGCGGTCACACAATGTTCCTATTCACTTCTGAAATGTTTAACTACAAGTGTAGTCTATATTTAGGGGAGCTTTATTCCTCCCCTAAATTTAAATGGTAGGTATAGCTAATCCATTTGGGATCAAATAATGCTTTGATTTGATATATTATCCAGCTACCTCAAAGAACAAATTTCAAATTTAAAAAGAGGGGAATAGTCACATTTCTCGTGAAGCCTTTTCTTTAGAAAACTTGTAATGAGTAAGCAAATCCACCATAGAGTTATGGCCGGCTCAGAGGCCTGTCATAACTACAAAACACAATACAGTTGTATGAAGAGATAAGGGTTTTGGAGACTTTCTTACTTTAGGAGAGTGTGTTTGACTTAGTTTACAACTTCTGTTCCTACTTTATAAAATTATATAGCTTACACTGGTGTCTATATATCATTGCAGGCAGGATACTTCCAGCTTGACCAGTATAGTGTGGATTCATACATATTTGCAGTCCTCTTCTAAACAGATACTGTACATTTTGCCCATGCCTACACAGACAAAGCCTAAAAATAGTATCTATTTTCAGGATGTTGAGAAGGCTTTTTTTTACCTCTCAAATCTGCCCAAAGTTTATGGGTGAAAATACACTGTTTTCTGTCATAACGCCTAGAGTTATGAATCACCTGAAACCCCACAGTGTTGAACATTGGAATAAAGTATACTCGATGGTCAGCTGCAAGGGAAAACACTGCTTCCAAACACTATACTGGCAAACAGAAGGATGTTTGTATTGTGTTTACTTTTACAGTTATTTGGGTGGGAGAGCTTTTTTCTTTTGTTTTCCTCTAACAGTCAATGATACCCACTCTTTAGGGTCTTATTCACCAGAACTAACATTTAATTGAAACAACCCACTTGCACTATGAGTACTCTTAGTTCTGTTTGTATTCATGTGGTACAGAATAAAACAGTTCATCAATTCCTTTTGTTATTGCTCATTAAGCTACTTCCCTTTGAAACTGTACCTGTAGAATGCTGCATTTCAAATTAACGTTCAGAATTTTCCACAGAGATCCCCCAAAGCGTTTCTCTAATCTACATGTGTCTGGAGATGAATTATCTTTCTTGCTGTACAGATAATTGTCCATGACAAGCACTGAAAGTACTTTAATTATATTTAAGCCTAATTCCTATAATTCTTCCCTCTATACTGCAATATACACCCGGTTGCTCTTGGTGCCATTTACAAACCATAAACACCTCTATACCATATATGTATAGAGGAAGTACCAGTCAGTGCTGTGGTCTTTACATTGCTTTGTATAATCAAGCTCCTGCAAATACATCTCAACTCATGCAGTAAACTGAGAAGAAGGGTGTTCCTGGACACTAGGATGACTGCATCTTCATCTAAGCAGATGTTCTTCCATGGGTATCCTGGAGTGGCATCACTTATAAACTGCTGTTTTGGTGCTCTACCAATCAACACCTATTGGGAGGAGCTAAAAGTATTGCAGGTCTGACAGCAGAGACAGTCATAAAACCACTGGCCTAGTCCTCTCCTCCAACATTTGCCAGTGGACCTACCCTGAATAAGGAGACATGCACTGCCAGCTCTGTCCAGGAGATTGTTACCAGCTACAGTTAGCAGTTACTACTGCTGAAACACAGAATACTTTAGGTTAGCAAGCACTTCTAGAAATCTAGTGTATGTACAGCTTTGGCTAGAGCACCCAGGGCCATGTTAAGTGTCTGCCTATCTCTAAGGGGGGAAATGTCACAACATCCCTTGCCAACCTGTTTCAACATTTGACTACCCTTGTTATACAGAAGTGTTTTCTTATGTTCAGATGGAAAATACTGTTTTGGTGGTGGTGGTGGTAGTGGTGATGGGTTGTTTTTTTTCATTTCTTTGTTTTAAATCCATGCCTCTTGTGCTGTCACTGGACATGACTGAGATGACTCTGACTCCCCCTTCTTCTCTCCCAACCATCAGCTATTTGTATATATCAATAAGATCCCTGTTGAATCTGCTCTTCTTCAGGCCAAACAATCTCTCTCAGCCTTTCCTAATGTGAAAGATGCTCCAGTCCCTCAGTCTACTTTGTGGTTCTTTGCTGGACTTGCTCCACATCTTTCTTGTACTGGGGAGCCCAGAACCAGACCCAGTGCTCCAGATCTCCAGCTGAGAGTTCAACGTAGATATCAGCTCCCTTGACCTGCTAGTAATGTGTTTACTAATGCAACCCAGTGTGCTGTTGGCCTTCTTTGCTGTAAGGATCAGGCCCAGTTTGAGACTAACAGACTGAATGTAATGAATGTGCTGGAGATCAGAGGTTCCACAAAAATGCTAATTTTCACGGTTACAAAGCTAGATTAAATTACCAGAACAGTTATCATTAAAAGCCCACTTGCATCTATCTTTTCCTGCCTCTTCCCTGCATAGCTCAGTCTTTCAGGTACAGCATAAAGTGTGATGCACCGTGGTGTTGAAAACCCTCACTGCTTAGAATGGAATAGTCCCTCTTGTGGGTTGCTACAGTTTCCTTGAACTGGGTGGGAAGGAGTTAAAAATTCCACTGGCTTTCTGGCTAGTTGGGCTCTCAAGAAACATCAAGTTCTCTTTCCTGCTCTTCTTCATAGCAGTGACATTCCTGCTGTGCTTTTCTAAACTTTTGTAAAGAGCTCCAGGGATGGGAACAGGAACATTTCCACAGGCAAACTTTGGTGGTTCAAAACTGTTTCTAAGGTCCAACATCTAATGATAATCTTCTTTGGCACTTCTTGGGTCCATTGTCATCTGTCATACCAATACATCTTCCTTGACTCCAGACATGGTAGTGTTTGATTATTTGGAATTCATATGTTTGACATTTTCTCCTTTGGTCCTTCATTTAATCAAAACCAGCAGACAGAATCATAACTGGGATTGAACTGATAGCCCCAGACCTCCACCAAGCTCATAGTGCTCACTAAGACAATTGCATCTGTTTTCAAATAACATACAGTCCTTCTATCTGATAGACATGTCAAACCATGTTTCCACGTAAGGTATGTAAGAGTAAAATTGCCTGCAGTTTGTGAAAAAGGAAACAAAGGTAAAAGAATGCACAGAGTGTTTCAAATAAAACACTGAATGAAGAACTGAAATAAATGAGGTATAGACTTGAATGTGAAGTTTTGTATACAAGACTACTATGTGACTTATGGAAATGAGAAATGGCATGGAAAATGTGAAGTATACGCTGAGAATTCCGAAGTGCTACAAAGAACATGGGGGCAAGAGACTTCAGGCTACAGAAGCTGGAAGAAAAAACATGGAATGGGAGGGAACAGAAGAGAAAAGGCAAGCAAGAAGTGAAAACATCTGTGTCATAACAGGGAATGATAATATTGGAAGGTTCCATAATTTTAAATGGTATTTAGTTATAAAGGGAGGGATGGTGAGATAGAAAAGGTTTTCAGAGCCTGTGGGGAGGAAGTCAAGGTCACCATTGGTATCACTCAGGATGTTTAAACTATCTTTTAGCTTAAGATGAGACCAGTCAAACAACGTAGGGAAATATCAGAAAATTTGATAGAGATATGAAACATTATTTATTTATTTATTTATTTTGCTTGTTGCCTATTTGCAAATACTACATTTGCTCTAGGCTGAGCTACCTATACATGACTGTATACTTAGTTTTATTATCCAGGCTTCTAAATGGCAACTAGTGTATGGAAGGGTTGCCTTTCTGCAGAGTTGCTATTGGTATGATGACTGTATTTCCATATTTTTAAATATCTATGTGTGTTCTGTAGGATATATCATATGGGAAATGGTCTTGCAGATTTACAAATGTACCAAATTCTATTTCAAGGGAAGTTATGCTGAAGTAAAGACTGCAGCTTATGTTGTGAGTATTAAAGTCCAGACTAAAGTATCAGTTTTACTTCAAATACTCAAAGTCTTTGTATGAAAGCTTGTATTCATGAGAATTTACCTCAAGAGAAGCAAAGAGAACAGATGTGTAAAATGAATGTAAACAGAGTGTAAATTTAAGGGAAAAGACTGTATCCCAAATTCTGAAACTAAAGCAACCCTCAAATACTTCTAATTCCATGAATTCCTCTTACCCTAGAAGTTTCTGTGTCTCAAAACTAGTGCTTTAGCCATCATGAAGTACATTTTGTAACAGAAAAATTACTTGTGCAAAATCATATATAATAAAAAGGAAAGTTCTGATCCTTATGAAGAGATGCAGAAGGACTCAACTAGGCAGTATGAGAATGCCCTACCAGGGCAGGTATTGCTATTTGCAGATACCGGCCCCTAACATTACTGTTGCCTCTGTTGATTTTGTACTTGACAGCAGAAGAACAGCATGTGATGAGCAAAATTGCTCCTGGCTTTTTGAAACCTGTGTTTGGAAAGCAGGAACATCACAAAAGAAGTAGAACTGTTTCACATTATGCATACATGAATTTAGATAATGCAACTAGAGCAATTACAAGACATAATCCAGCCAGCTGAAAAGCTATATCTTAACTATGCAGTTCTAGCTGAGATGTTCCAGTCAACAAGCGTTTAGCTAGAGGCAACTGTGCCTCAAAACAAAACATTTTCCAAAATTAGTTTTGAAAAATAGGCCCTTGGGAACTACTTTTTTAGATACTTGGTGATAAGGCAGTTTGTAAAGGAATATCTACTGCCCTAAGTTTTGCCTATACTTGCAAAAAGACAGAGCTGCCCTATTTAGAAGATCGGAGCCTTTGGCATATTATATGGGTTATACATAATTTAATCTTTTAACAGAATATTTTAAATCATCCCCAGGAAAAAAAAATCTGTAGAGTCATTGCAGAGCAATCACATTACTTCTAAAATCATCCTCAGACCTGTTTTCCTTTTATCCTGTTTTCTGTAGACACTAATCTTGGTTTAAACTAGTTTCAAAACACCCCATTTAAATCTCTGGGAAGATTGTTTTTGCTGAATCACTTAAACTTTCTTAGTAATTTTTGGTTTCAACCTTTTGGTTTCAACCTTATTTCTAATACATTTAGCAGAGACCTCAATAAGGAGCATGGAAGACAAAGAGAAGAGAAAAATAATCTATTTTAAAATTCCTGAAATGTTGACCATTGTAAATTTTTATACCTAGTGAAATGCTGGGAGTACAGAGCGTCCTCTACTTGCTCTCTATCTGTGGGTCATAATCTGCTTGACATGTCCTGATAGTTTGGTGGTTTGTTTTTCTTTCCTTACAGTTGGTTCCTACAAGCTACAGGATATATTAACATTTTAATTCAGATGAGGAGCTTACCTTTGCCGACAATTTGCCAACTATCCCTTCTTGCTGCGCTTTGCTACAACATACACTGCATTCCTTTAAAATGTGTCTAAAACAGAAGATTCACACCTAATTCATACCAGCTACTATGACTAGTCTAAATTTATACCACACTAGAGCCATTCTAAAATAAAATCCCTTAACATGACACACTTAATATGTAACATATGAAGTAGATGTTTGCACTGTCTGCTTTGCTCTACAGATCTGCTCTCATTGGGCTACAATGAACAGACCACGTAGCTACTGTAGACATAGACAGAGTTTGTCTAAATAAATAAATAAATCCCTAAATAAATCCCTTCCCATGGAATGTTTATGCCTGTGAGCACTTAACCTTTATATCACTATAAAATTTTTACTTGTTCTAGAAATAATTTACTTGATAGGGATATAAAGAAATTCTTCTCCATGAAAGAAAAACATAGGCACAGATAATACTATTTTGCTTTTAAACAAGCTTCACACACAAAATAACACCAGCCTGTACTAGGCTTAAAGATAGATGAAAGTATTCTCAATGGTGTTTATAGAAGATAAAAGTAATAGTACTGGGTTTTCTTCTCAAAATTCAAAGAAAGAAAGAAATTTAAGGAATGAAAATATGAGTGATCCAGTCACTTCTTGATGTGTGTGTGTGTGTGTTGTTAGTTTTGTTGTTGTTTTTTACGTCCCTCATTGACCACATAATTTCTCTGATTTCATTTCAAATTCCATACACATTTCTATGGTTTTGTCCGTATAACAGTGGATGGTAAAATTTGCAGTTCTCTATAAAACAGTTAACTCACCTGCAAAAGCATTTAGAATTCAATACATGATATAGTGTTTTACCTTAAAAGAGAAAGTGGATTAAGTATTAATTTGCAGAAGTCAGTCTCTGCCTTAGTCATGATGTAATTACTTATGCAACTTGTATGATCTTGTCTGAGTTAACCTAACTTTACATGTTTTTATCTCTTCCAGATGAAATATGAAAATTGATTAGTTAATGCCTTACAGCACCTTCAAAATATGTAAGATGTACTATCTTACATTATTATAAATTTTAACTATTGAAGATTGTGTGATTCTGTGGGTTTTGTATGTATCTAATAAAACTGAAGGGCTTAATTATTACTACTCTTCTGTCATACCCCCTACTAGCAAGATTGGATCACAATAACATCTCAACCATATGAAAAGATCTTTACTAAAGGTGTAAAGTAGTTGTCTCCTTATTGCTCAAGTCTTCCTCTAAGATCCTGTTTCAGGTTCACTGTCATTGCTGGCTGATCACTGCATGGATCAAGCTTCTCTGGCTGCTCCAGCTGGCAGCGCACAGGGGGTCAGCAGCTGCTCCCCTCATTTGATGCTCTGGGCTGGGTGTTTACTGAAGCAGTAATGACCAGTTTTAGAAAAAAAAAAAATAAAATCATTGCTGAGGGGAAGCTTCCCCAGCACATCATAGTGAAATGTGGTCAGAAGGAAATTGAAATACCTGATAGAATGAAGTCAAGAATTTTGGATAGAGAACAGAACTGCAGAGCACCAGGTGGCTTTTGGAGCAAAAGTTGACCCAGGTATAATTAAAGAAATGACTGAAATCAATCATATTGAACTACATGTAAAACATACTGGAGGTGTTAGAGAAAATTATAACTTTGGCCCAAGAGGCAGCAAAACATTAGAAAGCAGGATTTAGACAGAGCTTGTCACTTGGATTTGGTCTGTTTCAGTACCATTAATGTCATAAAGCTCATTGGTTTCAATATCATTAATGTCATAAAGTTCATTGGTACATGCACAAAATTACAATAGCAGGAGGGAGAGCCCAAATCAAAACCTGGCAATGGCCCCTCACCACAAGCCCAGAGGGACACAGAAGAGCAGGTGGGAACCCAAATGAAGGACTCTTGAGAAACAGCCACCTTGTCCCAGCTGATCCATCAGCCCCAGTGTCCAGGCATAGAACAGGTTACCATGAGCCACAGGGAGCAGCTCTCCAGACCGCCATTCAGACTAAGGGTGTTTCTGCCTAGGTGTGGGACATGTTATGGGGTGCAGGGGAAAGCAGTTTATGGTCACATAGAACTTATTATGGGATGTTTAGGGGAGGCAAAAAAAAAAAAAAAAGTGGGATAAGGGAGGGATCCAGGCGATTTAAGGAGGAACAAGAGGGGAAAGATGGAGAGGTAAGGGGATAAAAAGGACCAGTGATATGTAATTATTTGGCTAGTCAGTATGCCTGTCTAGTGAGAATATATGTATATACACACATGTATAAGGCATATCACCACAGCAGCTGGGCTCAGATACACAGTCTACCCAGTTGCTGGCATCTGAACATGTGAGCCCCCATGAATACATTTAGGCTGTACTTTAAATTATTGTTGATGGAAAATATTCATTACAAGTTAAATGCTGATACCTTTAGTTAATCTTAGATAATTTTTCAATTATCTAAGATTGAAAATGGCCAGGAGAAGAAGATATTGAGTAAAGACTGATGGTGTTCAACTCATTTAAGTAAATCAATATTTAGCAGATAGTTTTTAAGCATCACAATGCTTGTTTGTTTTTTAACAGCCTAATATCAGATTCATTAAATGACCTATATGCTCTAGTGGTGAAATCACATCCCTGTCATAGGCAAGGAGAGCCTGTTAGGAAGTAGTAGATTTTAAGATATTAAAGTTTACTTTCTTTTCATCATCCTATTAGCAGAGGAGATAAAGTAGGGGTATCGTGAGTGTACTAAGAAAAAAGCCATTCATATTTGGAAGTTTATTTTAGCTTGAACTTCATCAATAAATTCACTTCACAAGCTTTGCTGGTTTTATTTTTAATCATCAAAAAAACATTCTCTGCACTTACAGAAATTAAGTATAGTTTTGTGGTAAAGGTTAAACATGGGCTTACATGGGGATAACAAGTGTTATCAGGAGAGGTGCCCAAGTCACTTCTGAACTCATTAGCATGGCTCCACTGTTTACAAGAGTCTATAATAACATGATCTTAAAGCGATTTTACCATTTTAAATCATACAATTAAGCAGAGGCCTGGGGCATAGTGTTTCATCAGTGCTGCAAGGAACAGATCCCTCACTTCAAGCTGACAATAACATTTAGCTACAACTAATTACCCATATTAAGATATTTCCAGTTTTTTTAAAAAGTACAACCAGGGAAAAATAAGCCCTGAGGATTTTACCTTTACTGAAGTATATAATGTGTGAATATGCTGATATAAAAGAGCTCCTTCCCGATGGAAACTTTGTATTTAACATGGGAAGAGAAAATGTGATAGTTCTTTAAGCTACTAGGTGGAAACTGTATACTAACTTTTTTTCGAAATTAGATTTCTGCAAGATAACAATTAGTTATATTTTTATTACAGTGTAACCTATGAAAGATTTCACTTAAGTTAAATGAATAATATAATTGATGTAAAATATGATGGTAATCTAAATGTGTGCACAATTATTACTAAATACAGTTGATAAAATGCATGGAAGATGAGTATGTAAAGGAGGAAGATATATTTAAGCATACTTCCCCCAAACATTTTTTCACAGGCTGGTGTTTACTAGGTCTGCTTACTGTGTTCTGCTTAACCAAAGCAGTAGACAGTCTAGGAAAGTGGAAACAGGTAAACACTACTGGTTGTTTTGGTATGGTTTTCTGTGCTTTTCTCCTGTGCTGTTAATACTGGAATGCTAAGCCATGGTTTGGCTTGACAGGGTTTTCCTGGCTATCTCTAATGCAATTCATATGGCCCATGGAGCTAGAAAGGAAAGGGCAATAATACAACTATAAAAAGTAAATATATAAAATAGAAGTGAAATGATGCTATAGTGAAGTGGTCTGGAGATGGAAGAACAGAAGAAATTCTGCTATTAGTCCTCAAAGAGACTAAGCAGTATTTTTATATTGCATACACGCAAGCTCATTCATAGTCTTACCTGTTTTCCATGTGTGGTTTCAAATTCCTTCTATGCGTAGGTTTGCATCCCAATTCCTAACAGAAACTTCATGATAAGAAAGTGCATAGTTGACTCAACCCCTATGACCTGCATTTTGACAGAAAAGGGAAATGTTATTAACTGGGTGGTTAAGGAGCAAATGAAAAGAGAAGGAATAGATGGTAGGTTTGAAACCTGAAAAGGCAAGAAAAGAGGATCAGAACTGAAGGATTCAGTTTTTCCTTATGGTTGCACTTCAGCATCTCTTGTAGAACAAAGCTTTTTAGGATTCCCATCATATATCATGATCTCAACGTCATGATTTTCAGTAAGAACAAGATCACTCCACTTTTGAATGATGAAAATCTATCTTATGTCCCATGAAATACACGACAATTGAAATGTGGAAAATGAAAAGTATTCTTCTCTTAAATCTTAGAAACATTTTTCCCAGTCTCAGTTGCAATGGAGAGATGCAAATTAACAGGCTGACTCCCAAGAACCAAGGGAAAAAATGTGTTGCAGGCCACCAGACTTGTTCCCATATAACACGTTTGGATTTCAGCAAGCAGGGAGTATTTCTGAGATGCAAACTTGCAGACTGAGAGAACGGAAAGAAGGTTCCAGCTACCTTCCTCTTGTCACAATTCTGCTTCTCAACCACTATTTGCAGCAGTGTTCTTTGTGATAATGTGCACTGTAAAAGCAAAGCAAAAAAGGAACTAAGAAATTATTTATTTCTAATCTCTCAAGCACTGCTAACCCCTAATTTTCAAATTTAGTCCTGGAATGATACATTAATTATATAAAGAAACTTGGAGAACCATTACAGGAAAAACAGTGATTTTATGAGAAAAGTCCATGCATGATTATAATTAAACATGGAAGCATCCATAAAATTCTAACCCAAAAATGTAAGAGATCAGAACAGAAAATGTCTTCAACAGATACTGTATTTTATGGTCATCTTGTTTTGCAGTCCTTCTTAGCTGTTCTGCTGAAAGTAAGAAAGAATGGTGATTAGACTTAGTTAAGGGAGCAGACTGACAGAGCTCCAACTGAAGCCATTTTTTCAGGCAGGATAGCAAGTTGCAACATTTCTGACTAAGAATCGATGATATCATGTTGTGTAAGATACTAGTGTATTTAATCATCCATTTATGAACACCTGAAAGTCCTTACATTTGATGACCTGTGCCCTTCCTTCAATAATTTTGATCAGCTGAGGACTGCAGATGATCTCAAAAATTTTCCAGGTGTTGTCACGAATCTTGCACATTGTGAGGCATTCTCACAGTTTTGTCATCTCCAGTGTCGTTTTTTGCTCGTGATTATTCCTAAGAGCACGCCTTTCAGAAATGGCATGGTATCACCATCATTGTTTTTATTGTTTATTCTGTAACCTTTACATTTCTAAATATGTGTACTGGTATTGTTTACCAGTTCTTTTATACCTAGGAAAATATCTTGTAGAAGTATTATTGCATATGAATTATTTCACCTTGCAGACAGAATCTGTTTTATGGCTGAAATGTCTTTTGTGTTAGAATGAGCCCCATGGTTTTTTTTTGTTTGTTTGTTTTGTTTTGTTTGTTCATTTGGTTTTGGTTGGTTGGTTGGTTTGTTTGTTTGGTTGGTTTGGTTTTGGATTTCTTTTTTTTTTTTTTTTTTTTTGCTAATATTGGGAAAACAGTAATCAAAATGGAAGCATTTTCTTATAATGCCTTCTAAAACACATTCCATTGTGTTAAATCCATTTGGCCCATTTCTTATGACATGCATGGTTATATAAATCCATATTTGATTCCACAGAGGATATTAATGGACTTTACTGAATTACCCAGCTTAGAAATCTGAGATTTTTCATAGATGTGAATTATTGAGTCCCTAATAAAAGTCTGTATCTTTTCTTTTTTATAAGTGCTTAATTACACTACTATTCTAGAGGATTGATTTTTTCAATAGCTCTATCTCACCAGAAATACTGCATAATATCATGCACTGCATAATATCATGCATTACCCCAGTGTATTTTAGGCAAAGTCACTATCTCTTTTTTACCATGTCTAAATGAAAGCGCCACACATTCTTTTAATCTGTATCTTCTCCAAATACTTTAATCTGCAAAGATCCCTTCAGATCTGTGGAAGCTCATGCACCTGTCACATCAAATGATTTTCGCCTGTGTTTTTTTTAATAACATGAATCCCCCTGACACATGCATTGCAAAAATGAATGCAGGAAGGGCTATTCTTCTTTCATTCAACAATTTCCATTCCTACCTCCTAGGGAGATAAAGTACTTGCATACTAAACTTTAATTCTTTGGGTTTGTGGGTTTGGTGTTGTTTCTGTTTTTTTTTTTTTTTTTTTCCCTACCAAATGTTTTCATATTAATGAAGCTGATACATTTATACTTTGGGACACCAAAAGACTAACTAATCCTCTTGATGCTTTATTTCTTGGGACTTGAAAGGCTTTTAAGTGCCACCTGAAACTTAGTATTATCCTGTTTGTTTGATTTAATTTTCTGTAAGTAAAATAGTTTTTAATGGTGTGGTTTAATAATGGACAAGTGCTAAAAGATTTGGTTCAATTTGCATAAGCCACTAAAAGCTTTTGGACACTCATTCTAGTTTAAATTCTGTCATTACAAAAAAGGAGTTTCTGATAAGAAAAGATCTTGGTACATGCCTGAAGACATTCTTCTTTAAGCTAAACCACTTCCAGAAAGAAACAGTCTCTAATGGGCATTTCTGTTGCTGAAACAAGGCTCCATAATGTTCTGTTCTTCCTGCATGATACGAGGTTACTACATCTGTGGCAATTAGGGCCTAAATTCTCAGCACAAATTCTCAGCACAAATTCAGAAAGATAGAATTGTGAACAGACATAATACTGTAAACATTCACCAAAATTCACTCAACATCTTCTCAAAAGTAGGTAGGAATTTCCTTTTTGTTTCAGTTAATGAGGCTATAAGAGGTTTTCTGTGTATTCAAGCTCTGTTTATTTTGTCTTTCTCCTTCACTACATCTATAGTGTCTTAGGAGACATGGGCATCTTTGAGGAATTCTTGAATCTTCTTCCAAATCTCTCTGCTCTTCCGTTTATATTGATGTTACATTATATCAATCCCTATGCCCATTCTTTGGCTTCAGATATTTAAGCATTAAATGGGAGTTATTTGGCTCACGTTTTAACAAAAGCATGTTCTAAAATTCCCCTTTCCACTCAAATAAAAATAGAAAGTATATTGGGGGTGCTTGAAGGAAGGAAGCAAACCAACCAAACAAAAAGATAAGACATATTGAAGGGCTTAAGAGTTTCTGACAAACCAGATTTATTACTCTAGCCCTATAACTCTAGAAAAAAGGTAATACAATCTGGCAAGAAAAAGTCAAGACTTGCAGTTGTTGCCAAATATGTGGTGTATGGAGCCACTGAAAACACAGTTTACCAAGTTACCCAGGAATTCCCCAAATGCAAGAGTGAGAAACACTGAGTGAGAAACACAGTGTGTTAGTCCCTGAGAAACAGGACTAACATACAGCCACTAATGTAACATCTATCTGCACAGTGAAGGCTACTTCATCTTGTATGAGCTGCTTTACTATGGCATAAAGGGACTTTTTTTTTTAAGGTATGATATTTTCTGATAGAAAAAATTACCATGAAACTTTGCTCAGGGTCATGCCGTCTTTAACAGAGAGATTTAGTGAGCCTCCTAAGAAAAAGCAGATAGAGGAAGCGTTATGCAGGGAATAATGTCAACCATCCCCTCACATTAGTGATGGGATTTGTGTCATCCTTTTTTGGCATACCATTAGGACAGTGAAGCTGTTCCTTCATTGGTAAATGATGATATAATATAAAAACTACAATATCATAGCAAAATATTATAATACATAAAGACACAAAACTCCCCAAATCCCTCAAAACTAGAAGATCAGCCATTTTTTATCCTTAATATGAAGAGTTCATGCACTCATACAGTTTATGCACATTTTATTTCTTGCATCTTCTAGTTTGGAAAGCAAGATTCTCCTCATGTTTGAAAATTACTGTGTCCAGTTCTAAATACTAAGAAATTTTCATTTGACTAAATTCTGTATGCTAAGGCATTCACATTATTTTCTCTTAAATATTTTATTTTATTGAACTTTCTACTAGTCTTGTTACTTCCAGGAGGTTTCTTCAAAATAAGTTCAGATCAGAAGCTTCTGTGTTTAGCTGCTCTTTGATGGCATCTGCTGTCCAGGTGCAGAAATAGGCAAATTGGAAATGACATTAGTGAGAACCAGCATAGGAATGTATTGTATATATGTATGCTCATCTTCTATGTAGTGCAGAGTACAGGCAACATTTAGTAAAGCTACCTTTAGTAATGCCATAGTAATGGAGGGAAAAGTTCTATTTGAATTAATCCCACCAACTGCTTGGCTGGGCTGGATTAGATTCAAACAAGTGCAGGGTTTATGCAAAGCCAAACCAACCAATTTACCTTTGAAGCTTGATTTATTCCTGTAAGCCAGTTTTTGTCTTGCTTTCCACCAGCAACAGAAGTGGTGAAGAGGATTATAGTCATTCTCAGGAACATCAGCTGTTGCACAGATTTTTATTTGATAGTATACTGATGTCATTTGTTTCTGGGTAATATCCACATGCATCGAGATTCCACAGAAGTTGAAGAACTGCTCCTACACTTTGTGCTCCTGCACAGCTTCCTGGACTGGGGTCCTTTCCCTTCTGGCTTGGTACACATAACATCTTACTTAACTTCATTCAAAGTGTCTTGCTCTTGTCTGGCCTTTGCATGCTCTCAAAGCTCTCTCCTTCAGTTTGGAATCAGAAGAGGGAGTAAAAGAACATTGATAAAGTTTCCAACATCTAGACTTTTAGGGCACTGTAATGACATAACATGCTGTAACTCAGGGATGAGAGAAAGCTACATTTCAGTTATATGTCTTCAAACCATACAAAGGTTAGTGCATACACAAAGCTTTTAATGCTAAAATAAAAGTAAAAACATTTTGTTTTTCCAAGTATAGTTATTTTTTGTTTCTTCTTAGCTCAGCTATGAGACTACTAATGAATGGATTTGTCAGACACTACAGAGATATTTTCTATTCACTGAAGTGCCCCACTGAAATTGTTTACAGCAATTCCTTTGCTTGCAAGAATGTTGAACTCTACAGAATATTTAAAAAAAAAAAAAAAAGAAAACAAAATAACTTTTTTTTTCCTCTCACTGGAGGTCTCTGATCAACATATGCCTTAATCGATTAACATTTAAAAATATAATTAATTATTTAAACTGTAAATGTTTATTTAATATAAATATTAATTAATTGATATTTAAAGGTTTTTGTGGATACAAACTGAAATTAATAATAATAATTAAAAAAAAAAAAAAAAAAAGGATGCACAAAGCAAACCAAACCTTGTTATCTTGCACCCTATGTCCTTGATTGACTCTGGTATTAAAATGCACCCTCAATCCTTGACTGTGTCTGTTCTTGGAGTCCATGCTTACACTGATATTGTTATTTGTTCATTTAAGGGACTGCAAGGCACTAAGGATTACTTGTCTGTTTGCTACTGGGAGAAGTATGTCATCTGAGGAAGAACTTTTCAATCCTTCAGTCACTCAGAACTGAATTTTTCAGTTTTAATAATTTTGATCAGATTAGTGGTTTAGGTTTTCAGATCAATGGTTTAAAAGAAGTCCATTTTTTCAGAAAGTACTAAAAATGTGAACTCTGGAAATGGGGGAGGAGGGCTATATTTAAACGTCACAAACCCTTTTGTGACCCTGATGGCAAGTGGAATCTCTGCTTACTTGTATTTAGAAAAACAAAACAAAACGAACAACAACAAAAAAAAAAGCCACCATCATTTCTTCCAGCAGGCATGGAAGTGCATGGAAAGTAATGTCCTAAGTGTGTTTATCCACCCTAATCCCCTCAAATTGCAACTAGTACTACGAGCAGTGGCTTTAATTCTGTCACTATCTTTCAGCTCAGTGTTACATGCAGCAGCATTGGGCTGCCGGAAGAGTCAAATCATCAGAAGAACTGTTAGGTTTATTTTGTTGTTTGTCTTACTGGGTTTCTGATTCCTATAAAACTTGTTTACAAAAATCTGTTGAATATAATATACGTCTGAAAATTTTGAAAGGAAGGGATTTTGAGTGGGTTGGATATTGCATAGTCCAAGTCCTTTCTCTACCCTCCAGTATATCAGAAAAACATGAAGTTTGTCAAATGTTTTTAACTCTTCTCTGCCCCCAGTTAAAAATACACTATTTCCACATTGACCATGAATAATTTCTCCCCTGATCTTTCAGTTATTCCAGATTGCTTTATGAGCTTAATAAATTCATTGTTCATTTTATATTCTCTGCAAAAAGAGCTAGCCATGATGCCTGTAAGCTCGACTCCCTCAAAGGGAGTTTCTTTCATGTTCCCAGTTAATTAAGATATCTAGTAAATTTGACAAGTTTCACTCATTTGGCAGGAGAAGCTTTTATTTTGCATGAATTTGAAGTTGTTTCTTAAACATCTTCTCACTTTTCTGTGTCCCTGAGACATTTTTCTACATTCCTGTTTCTTTGAAATCTTTCATTCAAACTGTCATTGTTTGACAGCCCTGTATCCTTTTCTATGCTGCATCCACAAGCACAAGCAACAGTGTCCCTGATGAGAAAGAAGCTTATTTTTTCTTGCAATTTTTTTTTTTTTAAACACACACACACACAAAACACACTAATAATCTGCAATTAAGATACATTTCATTTGAGAAAGTTATAATGTAAAAATAAAGAGTTTTAACAGCACAGGTTTTATATTTATTTAACCTGGTATAAATGAGCAGTAACTTCATAAAAACTAGCATTATTGCTGGTTTAACCCTGACAGAGTTCTGATGTAACTCTCCCACAACATTGCCTTCTTGTCTGAACAGACCATTAATAATGCACAGTGAACTCAGTGAATTGAATCCTTTCTTTAAAAAACATTTGGATATTTCATTGTGCCAATGTACTGTGCCTGCTGTTCTGCATTTTGTACTGGGAGGAGAAATCCTGGTCTTGTATGACAATGTTCATATTTGTAAAGTATTTCTAGATCTGGATCAGAAACTGTTTAGTTAGACTAGCTGTAATTATCTGTTCATTAAGCATATTGCATCATCTATAGGCTTCACATAATCAGAAGCTGACCTTGTTTGGATTACTCACAAATCTTTGAAAGGGTTTTGGAAATACTCCTAAGGGACTACTCCCCAATATTCATGTGTTCACTTTTCTCACCATGGGAAAGAAAATATCATCACCACTCCCAATCATTTTCCCATTGTCAGTGGAATGATGGAAACATCGAGTTTATTTAGAAAACACACTTCTAGGGCCATCTACAAATTGAGTTTTATAAACAGCTTTTCTCAGTGATTTCATGACACCACAAAAGATGCCACGCTCTGAAGAGTATTTTCTTGCTGGCCCTCCATTCACTGATTTTCTTGACAGAAACAATGTTCATCCGTTCTGCTTGTGTATCATTTGCTATATTTTCAGGGAAAAATATCAAGTGGCTTGGATAGCACAGAATCTGATTTAAATATCTTATGCTGCATCTGTGTTTACTCTGGTTTGGTGCTGCAAAGTCAGCCCTCATGTGGGGAGGCTGGAGCAGAAAAAACATATGTGCAACCATACATACCATTTCTTAAAATTCTGATATACTTTACCAAGACTCAACAATGAGCGTGGAGATATCTATCTTCCAAATGGCTTAAGTTAGGCAAGGTCGATCTTATGACTGGCACTTTACTGGGGGACTACTTGATTTACATAGAATCTGACAAAACATTGTTTTTTCTTTGCACATTCCTGTAATTCTGCAACATTAATTCCCCAGAAGTGTGTATTCTGGAAAATACAACTTTCTTAGGAACATGATAGATTTGTCAGAGAAGGAGATTATTTCTTATGTCACTGTATTTCAAAAATTCTAGGTTGTTTTGCTCGTTTTTAATTTCTTGAAATCAACAGACAGTACTTTTTATGTTTGTTAGTTCTGGCTGTTTTGTAATCCTTTAATAACATCGCTCTGTTTTGTTAACAATAGCTGTGGTATCTTTACAGTCAGGCTACCATTATGAATTGTAGCATTGTTTCAGAAATGCTTTAATATGTGTTGACATTTCTGGAGCAATTTCCTCTGTAAAGATAGATTAATACAGTAATGGTTGAGTTTATTCTGAATTAATGAAAGAGATGCCCAGAACACTATTCACTGAGTACCTTTACAACTTACAAAAAGCCTGTGTTTCATTC
The DNA here is from genome assembly GCF_964211825.1 of Aythya ferina. Classification (NCBI taxonomy): domain Eukaryota; kingdom Metazoa; phylum Chordata; class Aves; order Anseriformes; family Anatidae; genus Aythya; species Aythya ferina. Next base: position 87,772,474 of record NC_140297.1, read on the forward strand.
ATCTTGATTTCTCAAGTTGTTGCCTTCCCCAATGAGATAAATTATAAATTTACATAGTTAAATAGTTCTCCACATACAATACACTTGTCCATATATGCCATTTTTAAATACATTTGCATCTGAGAAACAGTGTGTATTTATATGAATCCTGTACTTTCACATCTGATTCCTTTATCAAGTTTCATAAAATACTAGTGATTTGCTCCATAAAACATTTCTTCACAGTCCATGTGAAAGCAGTTTAGTTTTGTCTATTTTATGTGCTGAGGGAGACCTTGAAAACAGTTTTAATGTTTTTTCAAGGACCATCACAAGTTCACTTTCCATCCAGGTGTTCACCTACTGTCTTATCTACTCATAAAAGACAGTATTTTTTGTTATACAAAAACAGAGTCCGATTTTATTGATTTTTTTTTAATTATTATTACAATGGTACAGTTACTAATTATTAAAAGAATAGCTTCAATTAATTTTTTATTACAATGCTAAACTGTTAGAATGTTTTAAATGACATGATGAGAGTTCATATAGAGGTTAAAACACCCATATTCAGTTTGTTTTACTACTTGCATAAACCATACACCTTGTAATATCTCATATTCTCTTAAAAATGTTTATCACATTTTGCTGCTGGATCTTCTTCACCCAGAGATCTGTAACAATAAATACCCATAGGGACATCAAGTCAGTTTCCAAATGGCCTTGTATATCAAAAATAGAAGAAAATTAAGAGCCTGCAAAGTCGTATCTGCAGGAGTACTGAATGTAGATGGAGATAATCACAGAGCACCCAAGCTACGCATAAAAGTTAGTGAAAGTAGACAAGCATCTTGTCACGTAATCTTTTATTCTTTATGACCTGAGAAAATCTTGGGATAAAAAAGGAGAGCTACCTTTTAAATGTACATGGAATACACAGTGTAGTGAGCAAGAACTGAGAAAGGTCTGAGCAGCCCTTAAGGTACTGACAATAATGGTCGGTCAGTTTTGGTTATAGAAGTATCTTATCATGCAAATGTCTTCAGGCATCCCATGCTTTAGGAGAGGTTATGTTTATGCTCCACTAAAAGGAATATTGTCAGAATATAGTTTATTCTTCCTGTGTTTTGTTTTGTTTTGTTTTGTTTTGTTTTTAACCAAAGAGCTTTCCAGATTTGGAATGAAACTGGAAGAAATTAAATTTGAACAAAATAGATACATGTGAGCTGCTTCCACGTGTCCCAGAAGGAACAGTATAACAGATACTTGCTAGCTGTACAGCTTTTAAATTAAAAGTTCTTTAATGAGACCAGGATTTGGTTCTATATTCTAACAGTGAGAGTTTTCCTTGTAATTTGAATGAGAACAGGATTTGAGTCATTTCCTCACTAAATGGCAATGATGAAAATTAAGTGAATAGTTCTCATAATATCCTATTTGCCGGTATCTGAATACCTAATTGATTCTCATTCCCAATGTGTAATTGTAAGCTTGTTGAATATAGCAGGGTCTGTGAATCTGCTAGTCTTAAATGACCTAAAGTAAATGTGGCCAGCATCTTCTGGATCCTTAAGGCCAGATGTGCTCTACAGTTGTTACTGATTATGTTTCTCTGTTTGCAGTGTTGGACTAATTGTGTGCCATATGTGAATTCAAATACAAGCAAATGTGGGAGGATTGCAAGGGGCAATTTATGACTGACTTCAGGAAGCACATTTTTCATTTTATGTTCCTACATGAATGTGTCTTGTTATGCTTCAGCTAGTTCAAGTTCTGACCTTTGTTGCATGGGTACAGCTCAGTCAAAATAAATTAGCTAGGATTGCTGTCCACTGGACATTGTATTTTACAATACAGTTTGCTGTATTGTAATACTTCACATACAACCTTGCACGCTTCTGTTCCTGTGTGGCAAGAATAGTTTCATACTTAGGTGTTATGATTCAGGAATATGCTTGTGCCAAGGATACCTTTTCCACCAAGAAAAATTAATGCACTCTATTTGCATTATATTTTAGAAGGGAATTATAAACACTGGGAAAAAAAAAAAAAAAAAAAAAAAAAAAAAAAAAAAAAGGCAAGGAGAGGAGGGGGGGGTGCATTTTTTTCAGGAACCTAAATGTGAGTATAAGCATGTAATTGTGTCTTGCAATTTTGGGTCTTGACACAATGTTGTTCCTGTTGCAACAGATGGTTCCTCCCTAAAGACATAAAATTCTTAGGTATTGAGCAGCACTGACTGAATACTTTAATAGAGTTAGGGGTATCAATTAAAGCATACAAAACAAAACAAAACAAAAAAGCTTCCTGTACACAGTTTAGAAGAAATAATCTCAGCAAAAGGGTATGAAACAATGGCAGATAAATTTTGTTTACTGAGAAACAGTCACACATGGAAAACCCAATAATGATGAATTCTGTTTTAGCCTCAAGAAAAAATCTTTTTCATAACTGTTATTACGATTCTGTGATTCCCACCATGCACACAGAAACCAATACAATGTTTTCCTTCTGTCTGTTTTTCTCATTTAAAGTTCCTTGTAAGAATGTTCCCACTCTGGTAATTGAAGAGTGATGATGCCACATGAAGTTATGTCTTTGTAAATATGAATGCTGAATACCATGTGTATGAATTTCATTTAGCAGCTTTCTGTCTGAATAAGAATAGGTTAGTTTTCTTTCATTTTTCCATTTGGTCATGAAAAAAATGTTTGCCTTGATTTTTTGACTTAGTCAACTTACAGTTTCTCAGCCTAGGCAGATTGGTACACTCCTTCCTTCACAAGAAATCCAAACAGAACATAACTTAATCTAGGATATAAATTTTAGATCAGTGCTGCTGTAGAGCTCAGGCTTTTGTTTAAATTAAAAAAAAATAAAAAATAAGTGAACGTTGCTGTACATGAGATGAAAAGATTTTGATCTGACAGTATCAAAGAAGCCTTAGATTTTCAGCAAAGCCCTAGAGGCTCATAATAAAATATAGCTTTTTTTTTTTTTTTTTTTTTTTTTTTTTCAGTAATAGGCATATTCTTCATACTAATTATATTTTTAAATGTTCAATAGATCAACCGCTAATGCACAGAGACTTATGGAATAAGCAGGGCTGGAACAGTTTCAAAAGGCTAGATTGTACCCTCTGAAAGTTTTGTTAAAAATTTCAGATGTCTTCAATTAATGCTCAATTAAAAAAAATAAAATAATAAAAGAAAAACTCAACGATGAAATGGAATGTCCATTGTTTATTTAAATATTGAGATACGATTTAGTGTTAAGCCTGTTTTTTCAAAAGAAACTTGACCTATTTGGAAAATGAACATAATAAGGATGTATTTGAAAACAACTTTTTGTTGTTGCTCTGAAATATTTTCCCACCATTTTACAATCAAAATTGCAATGTTTTGTTAATTTATTAGGTTTTGAAAAGTAAAGTTGGAAGAGCTACTGATGGAGGGGAACAGAAGGCCTGCTATGCCCTTCACTATGGTCTCTATCCTACAAATACCAGGCAACATACAGGTACATAAGAGGGATGCTTATACATAACAGTGGAGTGGGCACATCTAGCTCTATATGCCTAGCAGTAGTCTATGCTGTATATACAACGAATGCATTGGGACATCTTGGACTTAATCTAGATAACTTTTACCCGAGGAGTGTCCATTGTCCTTGGGTTTCAGGTTGCCACATAGCGTGATCAGAAAAATCCAGACTGAGAAAAAAAATAAAATGAGCATGACTGGTCTTACAATAAGAAAAACAGAGAATAGCTTTTGTTCCTTCATTTCTCTCCCCACCTCTCTTGCGCTCTGGTGGGGGAGGAGAGACCAAGAAGCTACTGGCCAGGGTCAACCAACAACAACAGACTACCTACATCCCAAGAGCTCCTGAAAGGTACAAGGCAACTTCACCCAATTGTTGTATATTTATTTGGTATCTCTCTGTTTCAAAAGTGCTTGGGAAGCAAACCAACATTGATTGAACCAATTTATGTCTTCCTGAATTCTTGTTGTATTTGGAAACTGATACAAGACTCCTTGAAATAGAATCAGTTAATATTTGCAAATTCCAGAGATGTGCCCTGTAGGATTTTAGTTTTATGCAACCTGAGACAGAGTTTTGTGTTTTTTTCCTGTTTTTGTTTATTCTGATTTATAGGACTTTCTTATGAAACATGTATATGCCAATTAAATTCTTACAACACATAGATATTATGTATCAATATAAATGTTTAAAATACAGTGCTTAGAGAACAAGGTTTAAAATATAAAATTAGCATATGCACTTCACATATATTTAGTGTTATCACTTTTTTACTATGCCTTACAATGATAAGACTTTTTTTTTTTTTTTTCTGGAGGTGATCTTTTTCTACGTATGTCACTATATTCATTGAACATTTGAGTTATTCTCAGGCAAATGTAACCCTTCATTTATTGGGGTCCTTTAGTCTGGGCAATGTTCACCATTTGCAGAGGCTCTATATTATTACTATAGTAGTATACATAGTTTATAAGTACATAGCTATTATTTACTGGCTAAATACACAGAACAGGTAGATAGGAATAACAATCACTAGACTAAGCATAAGTATGCTTAGCTGCACAACCCTCTGATGAGTCTCTTCTGCATAGACAATCATTCCAATGGGAAAGTTTCAGGCCTGCCTTTGAATATGCAGGTCCTTGATCTTTTCTCAATCATTTTTTGACTCACTGCTTCCTTTCAGTGTCTTATGCCTTCTCATATCAGTATTTTCTCTGAGTCTCCCAGTTGCTACTGCTGTTTCAACAATCCCACTTCTGTCTTAATTTTTTTTTTTTCATCTTTTTGGCTTTATCCCATATATTTGCTATCATCTTAACAGCAATTTTTCAGTAAAGCCAAGGCCACATAACCATGCCATACAAAACTGGGTCATGGGCTATGGGCAGCTGAACCTCTTTGCCTTGGATTGCATCAAGAGCAAACACAATTTTGCTGAAAAACCTGTGACTTAAGGCTGAGAAGACACATTTTTTAAATAATCATTTATGTCAAGGGTAAAGCTTTCTGTTAACCTACATACTTTGAATTTTACTTGATCTAATGAAGTCTGGAAAAAATCTGTAGATGCTTAAGTGCAGTATATATACAGAAGAGAGGAAATGTGTCATCATTCCTGAGAAGAAACTCAGGAATGGACAGTTTAGTTTGTTTAACTGAAAAGTTACAATTTCTTTTTACTTCATTTTGTTACCCTAGTGGCTGCTCCCTAGTGGCTTTAAAAATAAACAAACAAACAAACAAATATATAAATAAATAAACAACTAATATTCTTGACAAGTGGCAGCTGAAGGAAAAAAAATGTATTTTACAAATGAACATTGTTATTTTATGATAATTAATGTGAAATTATTTGCTGTCCATATAGAGAGTTGCATGTCTGGAATTGGCTGAATACACATTTTTTGAAGAATATTCACATTCTCTGAAGATAAACATCCTCAATGTATCAGTTCAGTTACTTGTACATCAGTTTGAATTGTCTATCAACAGCTATTTAAAAGTGTTTCTGAAAGTTTTTTATTGTTGTTGTTGTTGTTTTTCCAAAATATAAAGCTAGATAGCAGTCAGAATTGTTAGATTAATCTGAGAGTTTAGATTTTACTTTAATGTTTGTTTTGGTTACCCATAACTACCTTTGCATGACTTGAAATCTATCTTTCCCAAAATCTGAGAACAATTTTGCATCTTCTGCATCAGCCAGGAATTACCCTACTCCAGTCAGTTCATATTAAAAATATTTATAAAGCAATTGCGATGGGAGCTGGGGCTGTTATCACTGCCTACATTCAGTAATGGAAGGCCCAGAAGTAACTAAATTCTGTTTACCTGGAATTTGTGATTCTAATTATTTGTCATTACTAGATTCAGGATTCAGACTGCCCCAGAAGCTGTAGCAGTATTATTTTCTCTTTCTTTGAGATAATCTTCTACATTAAATAGATTCTGTTGTCTTATTTTCCAGGTTCTGATTGAAATAAGATGTTATTTCACTGTAGTCAGGAAAAGAACAGAGGTAGCCTTTCTGAGTTTGTGCTAAAAAGGAGTGGGAAAGCATTTAGTTCACAGCTTGCAAATGTAAAGAGCAATGTTTTTATTCTCTTCTCTCCTCTTTACTTTGTCATATGGCCAGCTTAATTCTTGCATAACAGCAGTGAGACAAGGTAGCTAGAGCTGGTCTCATCTTTTCAGTTAAAGTTGATGTTCTCATTTTCGTTTGTGACAGGCACAGACAGAATCTCCACTGAAGAGCTAAAATACAATTTCATGCAATTTTGTGAAAAGAAAATACAAAGATTATGATAGTGATTTGACAAGATTTTTAATATTAGACTAGTCAATTTTGCTGTATAAATGAGCACAGGATAAGCTGAAAGTTTATTACTTCAGGAAAGAGCATGATATATTTTCATTACATGTGTAACTGCAGATCATCCAGGTTTTCCCCAGCTGCTCATGGCATGGGAAACACTTGGGTCTGCATAGGCACTGAACAAAATACCTTAGTGCACGTGCTTGAGTGGGCATAATACACTTGAGACAGTCTACTGATGGTGGCTCTCAGTGATTCCTCTTCTATTTTATCATTAAAAGTTTCCAGGAGGTAAAGCTATTTGCCAAATTCCTGCGTGACTGACATTTATGCTTGTCCTTAAAATTGCATGGGTTATTATTTTTTCTTTCTGAGAGACAGCTTGAATGTCACATTATAGGGAGATGCTCATACCACATGCAGAAAAGACTGTTGCAGATTTTGACATTTTTTAGTAAACAGGGAAAGGGCTCATCTGCTGGGAAAAGACAGAATAGAAAATATTGCATGTCAAATTCAGTTCGCTGCTCTGTGATTTTAACAGTGACACATCCTAGGGACCTTGGGATCAATAATATTCATAATCTGATTTCCCAGAATAATTTTTTCTCATATGCAAACATCACCAAATGGGTTGTCACTTACAATTCACCACTTCTGCATAATGCCAGAGAAACTGAGCAATAATTAAGCAAACTCTCTCTCTCTTCATTTTTGACCTTGAGGACTGATGTGGGAGAATCTGGAATGGGGGATCTTTGTGGTGACTTCCTGTTTAGCAGCAAAAGAACAAATTGATCTCTGGTCTAAGGCTTTTAATCTCTCTATTCAAGGACATTAACATTATTGGATCAGAACATCAGTGCAGGATCAAGTCTTGGTCTCGGGACATTGCAAAATCTGAATACAGAAAAAGATACATATTTTCTGAATACAGAAAATGATACAGAAAAAGAAATCAAAAATCTGAGCACCATTCTTTGTCAAGAATACCTGCATTTTATTAGCTTTAAAAAGTTGCGATAATCTTCACTAGAGTAGTAACTGCATTTCAAACAAGTGCAAAATAGTAACGTTGATATGTCTACTTATAAGCTGTGTAGTAATACAAAATCACACTTATAAGTAGGCTAAAATGAACTCTAGATGCATGCAAGGTGTAGATACTTTAACCTCTACTTTGACTTGACATTACCAGTTTTAGATAACAATGTCATCCAAAGTGGTTTCCACATTTGTGGGAAAATAAGGGTTTTCCAGTTTTTTTAGAGACTTTTATACTACTTTCTGTGTGATGTCCTATCCAGGTAATCTGGACAGAACTCAAAGCTTAACTAGGCTGCTTGTTTGAGCTATCTTGACTTGCCAGGGCAGTAAGGTTTTTCAAGATGATGAAATAGTGTCTTCTGAAGATTGCTGCTGCTATACCTAAAGCTGCTCTAAACACAGAAGCCAACTTGTCTGCTTCTCTGCTGTTTTTTTTTGTTTGTTTGTTTTCTTCTGTCTGAAAACCTGTTCCTGAATCTCTTGCTTCTTAGAAAAGCTTTGTACAATTTCCAGAACTCAGAAATTACATCCTATTTAAAGCAAAACAAACAAGAAAACAACAACAACAACAACAACCACACCATGATCTAAAGAGTTCTATATCTGTCTTTTTTTTTGGCTCTAAACTCATCTGTATCAATCAATAAATAAATAAATAAATAGAAAAGAACAAATACAGTTATGGAGAGCAGAAGCAAAGGGACAAATGTCTCTTGGCTTGACGAAGCTGAAATTATTAAAAAAAAAAAAAGAGAGAGAGAGAGTTGAATGTATATATTATATATTATTGTTGCCCTGACAAAAGGAAGCAAAGAGGGAAAGTACTGTTCATTCAGTTTCATCCTGAGGTACTGCTAAGACATTCAGCAATATCTGGAGGTATGAAATACAAGTTCCTTTAACAAGTACTGGGTTCACTACTGTCTATCATCCCGTCCTCAAGAAAATGAGTCACTGTAGAATGCAATTGTTACCTTAGTCTGATTTCAGGTTGCAGAAAAGGGTATTTGGTAGTGCAGTGGGAATTTTCAGCACTCAGATATCTAAGAAGAAAATACATTTTCTCCTTCTAGGGCTTTAATTTGGAAATTAAAACCAAGCCTGTAGAACAAGAATAAGGCTTAGCTTTCCAAAGCAATGACCTTTCTTGAAGAACAAATACCATTTGTCTTTAGAGTATGTGTCTGTATGAATCACAACTTCAGACCAGTGAAGTTTTGAATGCTTTCTGTCATTTCTTTTGAAGTAGTATGTGCATTCAGTCTGTATGCGCCCTCCCAACAAGCATAAACCGGAGAATAATCTTTGTTGCTAATCAATTCATTTTTGTTGCCTCTGATGAGGAATTACTCATAGTCCATTAAACTGTAAGGTGTAGGTTTTATATGTATTTTTTCTCACTTTTATTTATTTATTTATTTGTACCTCACATTCCTTTTCTTTTTTTTTTTTTGTCAGTGACAATGGGGTATAATTCAGGAATAATCCTTCAGCAAGTCTCTTGCTATCATGAAATCAAGATTTGTAAAGTGTATCTTATTTCAGAAGACGGGTCAGGAGAAATAAAAGAGCTGTCAGAAGGTAGTTTTCACTAGGAAAGCATACTGAAAAAGAAGATTCTTGAGAATCTTACTTCAGCAACTGATTAGTGACTGAGTAATTTGGAAAAAAATGTCACAGCTTCTTTTTGAGCAACACAGTCGGTTGCCAACTGTTTTCCTCAGCTGTTATCTAAGGAACTACATTAATAAATCCGATCTGACTTCGTCTCAGTCAGTGGAATTAACAGGAGTTTATTCTAGGCTCACAGGTGGCAAAAGCCACAGGAAAATTGTTTCATATCATCTTTCAGCTGAGAACAGAGCTTCAGAACTTGTTTTTGGTCATTGGTCAAACTAAGCCTCAGGTTATTGGGACATTTGGTTCACAGATTTTCTCAATGCTATTTATTCAAGAAGTCTGTAATGTGTTTACAAGCCCAGCTGGCAAAGGATGAGCCTTGGAGTGAGTTCTGGCATGTATATTTTACCTCTCTTTGGTGGTGCACAGGTTTGTGAAATGCATGCCAAATAGTTCTATTCTCTATCCCAGTATCTAATGCTTCAAAGACCTGGTGGTCAGAATGTGATTATGTGTGAAGAAAACATTGTATCACCATTAAGTACATACCTACTGATTTCACATGAATGCTGAAAATCACAAAAGAGAAATAGCACAGACTAAGAAAACAATGTTTAACAGAAACTTACAGGGAAGAGTAAAATCAGACCATTTTGTCAAAACTAAGTGTCAGTGTAGCTGCCAGTGATAGTCAAAGAATCAGTAGGCCAGCTAGGCACAAAGTCTGCATCTTTCTCATCATCTCATTTATGACCTCAAAAGAAGTCAGAGTTAATGCTTTCAGAAGTGGAAAGTTTCTAGAAACTCGCTGCACATGGTAAACACTAGCAAGAAGTTCAAGGGCTGCTCTGAAGGACATACCAGTCAGAGTACCAGTACTGAAGTTTACTTCGTAATATACTAATGTTTACCTGCCATGTATTTTCCCACTGTTTTTAGCAATTCCAGTTAATACCAGACACTTCCATACGTAAAAGCATGAGCTATGTGATAAGCTCACAAGCCAATTCTTTCAGCTGAGGCACGTGTCCACCTTTAGCGACATGGTTTAGTTAGGGGCATGGTTTAGTGGTGGACTTGGTAGTGTTAGGTGATGATCAGACTTGATGATCTTATGGATCTTTTCCAACCTAAATGAATGTATGATTATATAATGATTTGATAGCAGCTAGCACTTGTAAAAGAGGCCTATTCGTTACTGTAGTGCAACAACTAAGAGTGTTTACTAATTCTATGAAACCTACACATCTGCATTAATTCCTCCAAAAGGGAAATTTCTTTGTAATAAGCTAAGGATCACAAAATGCTTTACATGTAAAACCAGAGCTGTCTCTTTCCAAGAAATATTTCTTTGATTATTCTGTATTAATTGCATAATATGTGACAACTAGTACTAAATTAAACTATCAGTGTTATTGAAATTCGAATCCATTAGTTTCATCTGTCTCTGCTAGAACATAGCCCTCACTGTGTTAGACCATGAATGCAAGGAAACAAAGTCAGCTCCGCTTGTCAGTACCAGCAGCCTGATAAGTTGAGAATGTAAGATTTTTCATAATGACTTTTAAAGTTGGTCTGAGCCTCAGGGTATGCAGACCAGAGATTTTCAGAAACATTTTCTGTGTGACAAAATGATCCCTGTGAAAATTCAGAAAGATGCTGTATCTGAGCATGTCAGCAGGTAAATAGCCTATAGTTTATCTGGTTCATCAGCAAGATAGACCTCTAATAGGTGTTCTGGAGAAACAGCAGAAAGGCTGGACAGACTTTATTTTTTGTTTTGTTTTGTTTTGTTTTTTTCAAAGGAGGAAGGAGCAAGGGACTTATTTCCAACCCCCTACCTAATGTTCAAAAAATTTCCAAAAGAGATCAATGGTAAAATCAGTGGTGGAATTTGTGGATTAGGTCCTTATTAACTGTCTTTTTCTATATGGACGTGTACTTTACCTTAGATAGAACTTACCTACCCTGTTTGTCCCTTGTATAAATGGAGTTATCTGAGCAATACAGTCAATTGCTCAGTCAAAATACATTGACAGTCAAAATACAGTAAATTTACTTGCATTTTTTATCTACAGATGCAAAAGATTATATAGTAACTCTTCCTTAACTATTAGAAATCAGACAGATTTCAGATTAAATTTGTATTTTTATAGACAAAAACACCCATACAAGCAACATAATACATTTTGGTAGAGTTGTCATTCAGTATCTGTATCAGTCTGGATCCCTGGAGAATCTGAACTACCTTTTGAAAGAAACAGGCTCATCAGTTCTGGAAGCACAGGATGAAAGTAATTGTCTGTTTGACGGTAAAGAGAATACCTTAGCTCCACACTACTGAGAGCTGTCCTTTGGGAGAATTTAGATATTTTTTTTATCCAGAAACAAGAAGTCCCACCAGCAAGAATTAAAACTCTTATCTTTACAATCAACTGAATTATCATCAAGAAAATTAATGAGGAAAGTCTTACACCTGACTTATTGACTTCCTTTGTAGAATAGTACAAAGCTTTTATTTACAACTTCATTGTGACTCTCAAAATATACTTGTGTCTGCTTGGGAAAAGATGGTGTACTGTGTTGACATGAAAAGGTGTTGGCAGAGGGGCCATGAGGTAAGACAAAGCTCATCCTTCTAGGAGCATAGGTAATGTGAACAGAATTATTTCTTGCACTTGCTATGTGAAACATTGGAAAGGTTTTCTGTGATCTCTTATGACCTAGATTCATTCTTACTTAACTTGAAGCACCTAATTGAGGCATCCAACTTAGAAACTTAGTCATCCTAGCCAATGAAAAGAAACAGGTGCCTTCAGAGGGCCTTCAGAGGATGTTTCAAATTTTAATTGGACGAAATGTCACTCTGGAGGTGTTGAGCTCTCACCATGGATTATAACAGAAGCCAGGGACAAGTGCATTCTTAACAAGGTGGTTCCATTAAGTGCCTAAAGTTAAGTTGGATGGATCAGAGCATCTGTGGCTGAGGACTTACAGCATTTGATCTTTCCTTTACAAAAGAAGAACCTGGTAATAACAATTTATAACCTGCTTTTAATGTATTTCTGTGACTAGCCATGCAGTTTATTCTAACCTTTCATACATGATTGAAATGTCCCTTTCTCCTTAGTATATGAGACTAATTTAACATTTGATAATTTTGCAGTCATGGTCTAATGTAGATACAAATTTTATCATTGCAGCTCTTTTTTACATGTATGTTGTATTCTCCAAAATATATTTCTTGCAGAAAAAGGTATTACAAAATGAACAAAGATCATTAAAAATGAACAGAATATTTTCAGAGAATTAAGTATAAGTGTGCATGGTAATAATAATAACAACACAGTATTCAAAATAAATAGTATACCATGTTATACTTAAAATCATCTGTTTTGAATTTAACATTTGTGTAAAATACTGATTTGTTTCCATGCCCTTTCTAGTCACTAATTCCATAACACTAATCCAAAACTCAAAATTGATGGCAGAAAGTTGATTAATTTGTTGTTAGCATGATGTTAATCAAACTACAGATTTAATTATTTGTGATTTCATAGAATCATTAAGGTTTAAAAAAGACCTCCAATATTGTCTCGTCCAACCATCACCCTACTACCAATGTCACCCACTAAACCCTGTCCCTAAGCATCACGTCCGATCTTTCTTTAAGAAAGCACCCCCAGGGTGAGTCCACCAGGAAGGTGGTGAGTCCACCACCTTGCTGGGTAACCCGTTCCAGTGTCTAACTATGACTAGTGTCTTTCAAGAGTTTTCCTTCTCCCCTCCTAAACTGGTTATTTTTGAGCTCTCCCTCATGAGTGTTACAAAGGAACACAATAAATTCCTGTTAGATAAAACTCTCCCTTTCATTATTTTAGTGAATTAGTAAGTTGCTGAATTGTTAATTTGGTAATTTGTCTGCCAATAAAAAATTGGTAGCTCTGATCAAGCTTGGCCATCATGCATATTAGAGTCACTGCATAAATACAGTAACTGACATAACTGAAAAGAGAAATCTGGACAGCTGGAAAAATGGCTATAGGACTCCAGTTAATTTGTAATGACATAGTTAACTGTATGGGTTTGGGCAGTTCCACCCCCACCCCCCCAGCTATGTTTTTCATAAGCATTTTTTGGCTTTCTGTCTCCTGTTGCAAACTTCATTTCTCTACTTCTTGTTGAATTTCTTAGATACTTTATTTACCTCTATTCCTGTGCATTCATATATTTTCTCCATCTTTGCCTGTTCTCAGTGTCATGCTAGAAGATGTTGCCTCAAGGTGTTGCATTTTCTTCATTTTCTTTAGTAGTAATATGTATTTTGAATTATCTTCTTGCTATTTCATGGTACCAAATTGATTTACCTGCTTAAATCTTCACATACAATTTCTGCAGCAAATGATCCCGTTGTGTGTGTGCATGTGTGTTTTTTATTAATGGTAAAAACTGTATAAGAATATGTCAGAGGAAACAGTACAGTCTTTGTGACAGTTTGGCCTCTTTCCAGTGGATGCTGTCTGTGGCCTTGTCTCTAATTCATCTGAGTTCTTTACAGGATTTTCTCTCACCCAAACATTGTAATGGGAGATTTGCGATGGATATGCATAAGATAGACTTTGTACAAATACTGCAGAATCATCCCCTACCTGTCCTTCTCCAGAAAAAAAAAAAAAAAAAAAAAAAAAAAAAAAAAAAAAAAAAAAAAAAAAAAAGAAATAAGGCTAGGTTGTCTGCTGGTAACTTTGTCAGTATCTTTGACATATCAAAACTTCTACATGCAGCAAAGATAAAACCAAAAGGTATGATATATAGAATTGTATTTCAAATTCAGTCTTACCTGGACACATCTTTGTGCATGCATATCAAGTGAAGAAAAGGATGTACTCAAAAAGAATCTGTAGTTGTTAGTGCAGATAAATTTCTCAATACTAGAAATATGAACTAAGACATTTTTTGACATACAATCCTGCCAAAAGTGCTCACATATTGTGGTTATATCTATCTGTTAATTGTTGGATTTACTTATATTTTGGCTACCTGGAAAACAATAGTGCTTATGAGCAGTCTTATTCTAACACAGTGAAGGAACAGATGGTAACTATCATTGCATTTTATTTTGCAGTCTCACCAGTAGCTCACTTTGGACCATAAGTTCTTGAAAATACTCGCTGTTCTGCTACCTGTGTTTAGTTCTAGTTGATAAAAAGAGGCAAATGGAATTGAGCTTATAAAGAAAGACATAATTACCTATTAGAAACATGCAAGTGTATATGTTTGGCCTGCAAAATTCCTGATCTCTTTTCTGTGTAACATAGTCTTTTAATACCATTAAAGAACATAAAATTTGGTGACTTTTTTCCTTATTGACCTTTATGGAACTAAGATTTTTACCCCATGCTTTGAGGATTATTTCTTTTGGCATCTTTCCTGAATTGAGCTCCCGTGTATCTCTGATTCCATCCTTGATTAGCTGATATCTTGCAAAAAGACCTTGGCTACATATTAAAGACAGGAGCCACGACTTGAAAAGAGCCACTTAATTCAGTTTGTGTCCCAGTTGTATACTCTGATAAAGTAATTTGCAGTATGGATGATATTAAAATGAGTCAAATCAGCCCTCTGAATCTGACAAACCAATATGTTGTTGAGAGCTAGTTGTGCCTCCAAAATTAGGTGCTAATCAGTTTTTCAGCAAATGTGCAAATGACTGTGGAATCCTGAGACCATTGAATCATTCTGATAGGTAAACAGCTGTGCAAGCAACTTCAATAGGAAGTTGTTCCAAACCATCAAAAGCTATAAACATGTCATGATGAAACCAAGACATTTCTGTCCTCTTGTTCCACAGGTACAAGACATTCATAATACTGCAATGTGATCAGGCACATCTTATGAATGCTGCAGGTTGTTTGAAAAATATATATTTTCTTTTCCATGTTTTTTCTGATGTAGCTGTCTTGCACGAGGCAACATTGTGTTTTTACTCTACAGCTCACCTCTCAGTGAGGCTAATCAGCCACACACAATCTTCCAGCTGGCTGAAAACCCTTTCCTTCAGTATGTACTTGGCTTATGCTGTTAACAGGGGTTTTTTTTGTTTGTTTTGTTTTTCTTTTAACACTCATAAAATAAGAAGCAAAACTGAAAAAATAACAATAAAAAAGGCAAATTACAGCAAGAACAAGTTGTACCATTACTAAAGCTTTATTGTAATATGACAAAATTCTATCATCAGACAAAGAAAAGCACCGGACTGACATGAAGAGCAGTTTAAAACTCATGTATCATCACTGCCCTTCCTCAAGTGATTACAGCATGAAAAGAGGTGTAAGAATAAATTTGCATTTTTGTGTGTGTTCTTATAACCAATTTCTGTTCTAAGAATGGCCTTATGAGGAACTAATAATTGACTTGGGGGATTAAAGTATCAAAACTTCTCTGCAGCTTGTCTCTCATCTTTAGATGAGGTAAGGGTTATCAGTTACCTAATAAGGAGCAAAATTGTTACTGCTAAGCTAGTTTCCTCCCTCCTGACACAAAGGAAGCTGAAAATGTTTAGAATACTGTTAAGCGAAAATTCTCAACCATTTTAAAACACATTATTAACCGATTAAAATAGCATGCAGTTTTCAACTTCTCATGGCACAGAACTGAGTTGTTCATGTTCATTTCATGCTGTACCTTCCCTCCTGGATGAGACCAATGGTCTACATCTATCACTATGTTTCCTTTAACAGTGAAGAAGAACAGGTGTTTGGGGAGAAGTTTAAGATTCAGGCCTTTCCCCAGTGTAATGTATTTCTAGCTCCTATGATGCAACAATATGAAGATCTCCTGAACCAGAGAATGTTACTGGATCACATGTTACTGGATCACTGTTTAAAAGCATCGGTGACTTCAAGTAATAATTTTCCAGCATCTCTCTTCAAACTTTTTTGTATGTTTTCCCTCTAAAAAATTCTATGGCACAGTACATGTATGAAAATATATGTCCCTCTGCCATAAATGCATAGTTTAAACCTGATAAGGTCACCGTGTGCTTCCAGCTTCTTGTATCATGCATAATACTGAGTTACAAATATCATAGGTAATCCCAGACTTTATAGACCTGTATCGTATCCTTGTTCTGTTTATCTATTTCCAGAAAGAGGTATCTTAATGTTTAGCTTCCCCTCATATAAAGTTATTCTCTATAGGGGTCAAAGATGATCCCCTTCTATGCATCTACCTTCATAGTGGAACAGAAGCAGGTAAAAAGAAAATAAATTCTTTAGTTTTCTGCTTATTTAAATAAAACAATGTTAACAAACAGTTATCAGCAATGACACTTCATCTTGAAATACTAAAAAAAAAAAAATAATAAATTAAAAAAAAAAAAAAAAAGGAAAAGGATAAGCTTCTACTTAAGCTTCTACTTGAAGCTGGTTCAATACCCCCAAAAATATTTGCTACAAGCTTGACAGTAGGAGAACTTCATGTTCATGTTGTTGAAAGCAAGGTAAATAATGCAAGATGCTTGCTGTGAATATTCAGTAGAAATTCAAAGAAACTGCCCTCAACATCATTTAGCCACCCATTGCTTCTTTGGTAGTCATTTAGCACAGTTATGCTAATTAATGTATTTGTTTCCTAAATCTTGTTAAAACAGGATGTGCCTAAGAAGAGTTTGTGAAGTTTCGGAATGAAAAATTTGAATTCACATTTAAGAATTAACAACTGGATACATCGTGAAATAATTTCTGTCTACTGACAGGTGGGATGATTTACTGAGGTTGGCTAATGTAATGTAATTCAACTATTTCATGTTCTTGGCAGGAATAAAGGAAGAAATCTTTTATTATTAATATCTCACACCTGCTAACTTAAAAGTGATATTGGATTTTTTTTTCTTGGTGTTGGTGTTTCATTTTTGGCTCCTGTAAGCATGTGAGACAAGATTTAGCCAACAGGGAGAGGAGATTGTTACTGACTGTGTTAGTGCTATGCTATTCGTCTGTTCTTAAATGAAATTACGACATTTCATTAGAAGTACTGAAAATGTGAGAGTTGTGTATGAAGTTGCTCTTGTTTTGGTACATCAGATACAACAAATGCAAAATTTTATTGAATGCTCTAAATTCACAATCACAGAGAAAATAAGTATCAGTGTTCAGAGAATATTAGCATCAAAATATGAAGTACAGAGACAGAAAGGAGTCTGTAGAACATCCTTTTGCAGAGGACAGGACGTTAATACCAATACATTCTTACCATGGAAGGTTTTCTTGTTGCTGTCTCCCATCTGCTCCTTCTAATAACAATTCCACAAGTAAACATTGCAGAAAGTGGTTATTGTGACTGTACTGATCACTCACACAGGATCAATTGTAGGATGTATCAGACTTGCTGCTCGGGAACAATTGATGTGTTTTTGAATCCCTGCCTTTTTTTTCTTTTTTTTTTCTAGGTGTCCAACAATGACAAGGCAAGAATGATATTTAAAAAACAAAACAAAACAAAAATAGTACCAAAGGCTACTCAAATAGATAGCCTAGCTGCCTCTGTTACCTGTTGAAGACCACAAATTTGATTCTTTTATATAAGGATTCCACTCATTCATTTCTTTTGTAGCTTTACAGTTCCTTCACTCTTTTTTTTCACGTAAACATGGTAAAGGAAAACGCAGTTTGCTTCAGGGTACCTAAGTGGATGGATGAAAACCTTCATAGAAGCCAAGTTCTAAAAAAGATGTCAAAATTGGCTTTGTCCTGGCATGAAATATTTCTTTTGAAAGGATGTAAAATGTGATATGACATTTAATAAAATACTTGTGTTCTGTTGCATCCAGAACATTTTTTGTTGCATCTCAGACACATTTTTGTGTCTGACTAGCACCACCAATATAACTTAAAGGATTGTGGATATATGAGCATCTCATGAAAGACTAAATCAGCATTCAAGGGAAATACAGCATCTGCTTTTCAGTCTGTCATATAGCTTTGAGGATCAGACAGTCATGAGTCCAAAAGCTTGAGGAGCAGGAATAGCCATAAGGCTATGGCAAAGCAGAGTACAGAAATACTGCACATCTTGAAATAATATCTGAGAAGGGAGTTCTAAGCTAAAGATTTCCATAAGAGAACTTCAACTTTGAAAAAAAGCAAGATGAATATGAAGATTAAGAGCTTTTGCTTGTTGAGCATTTTTTTCCCTCCTTGGGTATGTTTTGGTTGTGATTTCTGAAGTGAGACAATCAAATACAGCTTAGAGCATTGCTGAGTTTGTTCATCCTCATACATTTAGGAGTCTAAAATGCCTCCCTAGCTAAAAAAGCAGAAGTCCTGCTAAAGTTTTTAGGGTTAATGCCCTGTTTTGGGTTGTTATTGAGTCTCTATCAGAGACCTTGGGAAGTTTTGCCATTTTAAGAAAAACTGAAGTGTCTAGCTCATGATGTTTTACCAGCACTGCAGTGGTTCCAGCTTCTTTGCAAGATGTGCACTCTAACTTCCCACAGTATTTTTTAACAATTTCTCACTTGAAAAGCAGATTTCATTCATTTTCCAGTAACCTGTCTTCTGTTTTTACCTCTTCTTTTACCAACTTCTGTAGATTTCAAGAAAGACTGAAGCACATTTTGGCTGAATCTGAGGTCTATATACCAAGTGAGGTTGAGACCCTTTCTGTACTTTGAGGACAGATTAAATTCTGGTCATACTTTGGCAACACTTAGCTTATCAAAGAAATTGACATATAATTCATAAGTATAAATGGCTAAAAAAATCATGATTGCTATAGACCAGACCCCAAGATGAGGGGTCTGTCAATTGAAAGACTCTAATCTGTTTAGGATATGAGGTCTTAGATGCAAAACCATATAATAAATAAATAAATAAATAAATAAATCTTTTCTGAGCCAGTGAAACAAATTCTATATTTAAACAAACAAACAAACACCCCTGTCATTTCTCTTTCATCATTTACTACATTCAAATCTCTTTCCAAATTGTGGAGCACATGAGCAAGTAAAGGACAAGAAAAAGCAGAAAATTCATTTGCCCAGTCTAGTATGTATGGTAGCTCAGGTCAGAGGGAGCATGTTTGGATTTGCAGATACATTTTTAAAATGCTTCAAAATCAACTAGAACAGCAATATACCATTCCAAAATGTTTTTTACAGAAGGTTCAAACACCATGTGTATTTTGTCAGAATTGCCTTGTTTTGTAGTCCCTCATATTACTGGGTTACTAGTTTAAAAATTGTCAAAGAAATGAAAACCGGAAGAGCTGTCAAAATTCAGAAAAAATGCCTTGAGCAGAATTCTTTGTTTATCTGAAATACTATAACATAAAAAGTAGGAACTGCCAAAGAACTGCCAGCTTTTAAAGAAATTAAGGTGTCAGCAGAAATAAATGTTATCAATAAAATTTCCATACTAAAAACACAGAATATGTTTTCAAACAGTGTCACCTTAGATATTAATAAATTCAAGATAGTTCCTTCCTGAAAACATTGCCTGCTGTGGCTCATTTCATTGTCATAAACTCATTGATGTGCAGTCATTTCATTGTAGTTCTTGTCAGAAAGTTCAGCAGCTTAGTGCTGCTCAGGTACCTGCCTGCCTGGCATCAGTGACAATTTCCATATCCTCCTAAAAGTACAATTAACAGCAGATAACTCAGCATCTTTGGCCCTAAAGTAGAGGTTTATGCCTCCTTAGTCAACAGAGAATTACAATTACATGCAAAGATATTAGTTTAGTTTATCCAAAACTCTATATTTAACAATATGATCACAAAAGACAAGCACTCATTAACTAAGTTGAAATCTTGGAAATAGGCAGTGACAAAATTTAGGTTGTTAGAGCAATAGAAATCTGTCTGCTTTTACATGGGCAATAAAAAGCTCTCTCTCATTGCATGATGGAGTCAGCCTTCACCTCATTCTGAAGGTTTTTCCAATAGGCTCCTAATCCAGCTTCCACAGCCAGTCTTTTCCTGTGTAGGAATGTTTTTTCAATGTCTAATATTCTAATGTGGCTTTTGCATTTCATTTCAGGGACTTCTTCTTCATTGACATTCAAACCAGGAAGAAAAATAGAGATTGAAAGAGTTACCTGACATGCCCACCACCAAACTCAGGAGCTGGAAGAAAAATCCTAATCTTCAGCAGGCGATTAGGCTTTCTTAATAGAGATTTCATCTTTGATGAACTTCCCTGCTGAGTTTTGCTTCACTCCTGAGCTCTGGACAATCAAATATATTCCATGTTTATTTCTTCCAGGACATTTCTGTACCTACATGTGATTTGCATTTATTTCCCTATTTCCCTTTCAGATCTACCAATTTTACAGCTTTCTGTAATATTATCCTGTGAACTGAGCACTAAAGGCATTTTAATGCTTAAGACTGGTGTTTTGTGGTAGAGCACTACTCTGAAGAGACAGATTTGGATGTGTTTTTTTTTCCACATGTGGGACTTTTACTGACCCCAAAAACTTTCTTATTGAAATAAAGGCACTATTTATGGGGTAAGCTATGATTTATATCATAGCTTATATATCAGCAGCAGCTTTATAAACTAGCCTGTGTTTAAAAACCTTCACTTGTGCAGGTGCTAGTCTACCGCTTTTTCCTAAATATCTGGCAACAGAGCACATGAACAAGAGATATTTCTTAGCATTTCTACGAAGAAAGGGCAGCCTTAAACTTTGCCACCCTGAGGCAAAGGCTTCCATGAAGTCAGAGTGGAGCAGGTTATTAAGTCTAGTCTCATTCTGGGACCTGCATAACCAGGCTCTAGGCTCTCATATACATGGAGCTGTCAGAGGGTGGACTAAAAGTGTGCCAAGGAAACCTAATATAATAATGAAGTCAAGTGGACTGATAAGTTCTCATAAGCACAAAATTCCTTATAACTAAATATTTTCTGTTGAAATACCTTTTTTTTTTTTTTTTTTTTGCAACTTTTGTAATTTCAATTGCATGCATTGAAATGTATGAATTATTCAAAAAGGAAAGAAGGAAAGAAATAGGAGGGAATTCATGATTTATATAATTATATTCATTTACAAGATTATATTCAATCTCATAACCCTCAAAGGTAGTGTTCCCCCAAATGTATGCACACACTCAAAATACATAAAATATATAGAATAATCTGATGCTCACCTTAGATGTTTTTTGCCAAATGATTCTATCAGCACATATATAGCAGTCCAAAGTTAGACAATGGCATTTTGGATTCTAAAAATAATTTCTGGAAATGTTTTGACCTGCAATACATAAATTTGACTAGAAAAGAAAATATTTTAGCAATTTCACTAACCGTGTATAGTGAATATATTTCATCTACACTGTGGAAAGTGATTTTTTTTTCCTTTTTGGGGGAGGTTTTACTTTTTTTTTTCATAATTTTTGTTATGATACCAAAATGTTTTTAATATGTCTTTTTTTTAAAGGTCACATGCATTTTGTCTTATTTATTAACAAAAAGTTTTTCTGTATGTATTACAGTCAGGGAAGTTTGGGAAGTTTACTGTACACCAGGTGCTCTTGAGAGAAGATAACTCATTTCAGACTTATTTAAAATGTATCAAAGAAGATGATTGCTTACCAACTGGGAATATTACAATTTCAGGGCACTGTACTTTTCAGGCCTGTCTGCCTGTCAACACTACGTCCTGATCATCACTTTCATTTTATCTTTGTAAGCACAACCAGCACTATCAAGTACTATGGCAGGGCCATGTAAAGAAAACTGGGAAAAAGTAAAAAGACCTGTCTTAAAAGCAGTAAAAGGTCTGTCTTAAAACCAGTATTTGATGCCAAAAATAAATAAATAAGCAAACAAACAAACAAATTAATCTAGCTACTATCCTCATTTAACTTTGTATTAGCTTTATATCTAATATATCTTTATATCTAATATATCTTTATATCTTAACTTTGTATCTATTTGTATAGATTTTATAAGTAATAACTTTACTTAGTATAAAATCTATAGTGATTTTTATATCTTGCAATTTCCTCACTGTGAGTCCTCCAATAATATCTAGTTTTACCTCTAGTTTAGTGTTAGTTACAGCCTTTCTGCCTTTTGCCAGTGATTGTTACCAACTGAAGCAGCAAAAGAGAAGTGAATGCACAGTGGTATGCTGTCCTAAACACTAAATCTTCTGCATATTCCATACTCTGTAAGTATTAAACGAAGTGTGCTATCAGTTCTTCTTGGTGTCTGTAATGGAAATGAATGGTTTGAAAAGAAAAATAAGGAACAAAGACAGAACGATGAGGTCTTGGATGTATCATAGAACCATAGAATGGCTTGGGTTGGAAGGGACCTTAAAGAAGGTCATCTAGTTCCAACCACCCTGACATGGGTAGGGATACCATCCATTAGATCAGGTTGTCCATGGCCTCATGTAACCTGGTCTTGAACACTTCCAGGGATTGATCTGTCTGTCACATCAATACAGTTTTAATCCTGAAAAAAGTGAGATATATCACAAATGAGAAGGCTAATTACAATACATACATACAATACATTACAATACATAAAAATGATTTTGCTTACTTCCTGGGCTATTCAGAATCTGAATGGTTCTGTTAAGACACATTTTTTTGTTTTTTTATTTTAGTAATGTAGTTGTGGTTCTCTCACAAGGGTGTGTGAAGTGACCAGTTGAAAGGAAGCTGAAGAGCTCTTCAGAAAGCATGCTGAGTTCCACACTTTCCTATCCTTTCGACTAAACGAACTTGTGGCTTATGCCTTGTACTCTATACTGCAGCAAAATGTATCTTTTGTGATGATTTCTTTAACTTTCTTTTAATTCTTTAGCTGTCTTTGAATTCTAATTCTTTTAATTGCCTTGCTTGCAATTGCCCATATATATAGGTATATATACACACACACGTGTGTGTATATTTATATACTTATGTTGTACTTGTAGGGCTTATACAAGAGAAACTAGCAGAAGCTTCTCTCTAATGTCTACTGTGTTTAATTCTTATTTTGTATTCCATTGTCTCCTGTTCTTAATGTATTACAGATTTCTGTTAGCAATGCATAACACCAACAAATAAGATTTTAAGAGACAAAGTTAGAGAACAGTAGGGTTGTTCATCATATCTGACAAAACACAAGTTAATTTAGAAAGGAGATAGATACTAATAGATAGAAAACAATGCATTGTACTCAATTCCTTCTGTATTTAGTCAACAGTAGAGATATCTAAATTATCACAGGTGTAACTGCAGAGTTAACCACTTATTGAGATGAATGTTCACATTTTTCAGCTGAGCTTCTTCCAGGATAAAAATAATGTCATCATTTATACTTGGTTCATATTTTTAAGGTTATCTATGTCATCATAAGTAAGAACATTTTTTGCTTCAGTTAAAGTAATTTCTAGAGCATACTTAACATAGTAATATTTTCTGCTGGAGATTAAGGAGGTAGAAATGTACCACCACTTAGGTTTACAAGTGATAATTTAAATAAGGATAATGTAATTGTGTATGACTGCAAAATCAGAATTTAAGACCCTTTCCCTCAACAGATCTTTTTAGTGAATACTTTCAAAGGAAACAATAGAGATTCTATTTAAGGGTAAGTATTTCTTTACTATACGAAATAGTTGGTACCATGTTGATTTCACTACTTTAAAAAAAAAAAAAAAAAAAAAAAAAAAGTCAAATATTGGCATAATTTCCTAGTATAGACATCTGAATCTTACCAAATCAGTGGTAAGATTCTGGGTTCAGATATGTATGTAGTCAGTATGTTGTTTTAACTTGGTCTTAATCCTTAGATGACTGATCATTAACCAATACCTAAGATATGGTCACAACTAATATGATTTATATTATCTAATTAGCATTTTTTAATTTGAAATTCTCAGGCTTGTTTTCTGCATTACTTAAGAGAGATGGTTTTGAGCTAAGATGTATATATTTTTTAACATATAATTTCTTTTTCAAGACACCTCTTTTCTCTAGTTAGTTCTTTTCAAAACTTGTTAGCTGGAAGGTTTGTGTGGTCTATGTCTATTTGTCATATTAGATTCCCAGAATCTCATCAGAACCATGTCAAATTATATCAATCCAAACAGTGTTTTGGGCTTCTAATAACATACTGCTAAAAGAAAAGCATGACTTGAAGGAATTTGAAAGACAAATAGTTTTCTCATCATCACAGAAATTCTCTAAGACATGCGATAATTTATTGAGTGTTCACACAATATGATTTTGTTGTTGTTGTTTCAACATAGTGTCCTGGGTCTGTCCCCTCCCAGCTCTTGCTGCACCCCCAGCTTGCCCACTGGCAGGACAGAGCAAGAAGCTGAGATGTCCTTGGCTTAGTATAAGCACTGCTCTGCAACAACTAAAACATTGGGGTGTTATCAGCACTCTTCTCATCCTAAGCCAAAACATAGCATTCTACCAGCTACTAGGGAGAAAATTAACTCCGTTCTAACTGAAACCAGAACACATAGTAATCTGAAATTGTCACCTGACCTATGCTTTACAAAAAAAAAAAAAAAAAAAATGTACAGAAAACTGCACACATTCCACCACAGATACAGTGATGAGAGGAAAATTGTTGGTTACAGTTATTTTTCCATTAAGTTTTTCAAATATTTCCTTGAAATATTTCCTGTAATAAGAATGCTATGCTTCATTTTATAGGGCTAGTTGTAAACCCTGCTAGTGGAAGGATTCTTTTCCTCCGGAGAAAGACAGTAATGAGGAAGAGATAGCTTTCATTCTGGCCCCAGAAAGGAGCCAAATGCTGAAATAGGAAATTAAAAGGGAGCTCCCTGAAGTTAAATATATTACAAGATATTGCTATCCTAGCTATAAAATCTTGGAACATGGCAATTGCATCCTCAGGCTGGACGAGCTCTACCAGAAAAACTTCCATTACAGATGCAGATAGACCAGGCTGAGTGCTTTTCCACTTCTACATTATGTAGTGCATGATAAATGACAGGCAAATGACAGGCCATCAGAAAAAAAAAAAAAAAAAAAAAAAAAAAAAAAAAAAAAAGAAAAGAAAACACAACAGTGAATTATAATGTGCTGCAGCTACCATTAGGCCCCACTGCCTCTAGTTTTTGGACAACAGTCACACGGGGAATGAACCTTTCTGATTTTATTCCTGGACTAATGAAGTACAGAGACTAAGTCTGTTGGAACCAGAGAAGAATTGGCCTGTTTCCTGAAGGCTTTCTCTGGCAAAGTTCATATCTTTCAGAGAAGACTGGTTAATTATTTTATTTATTTTATTTTTATTTTTTTTTATCCT
The DNA here is from genome assembly GCF_964211825.1 of Aythya ferina. Lineage (NCBI taxonomy): Eukaryota > Metazoa > Chordata > Aves > Anseriformes > Anatidae > Aythya > Aythya ferina. The sequence goes on from NC_140297.1 coordinate 87,797,766, forward strand.
TTTGTGGGTGATTGAAAAGATCTGGCAGGAAATTTCACACACTGCTCTAAATTTCTCTCCTGAGGAAGCAAGAGCTTTGAAGGGACAAGTCTATTTTTTTTTGTCTACCCCCCCTTACTCCCTTAAGGCCTGTTACTGTTGCACCAAGCTTAACTTGCATGAATCTCTTAAATCATCCTATATACTTTTGGGACTGAGATCAGAGAAATTTTCAGGCTGCAATTAGCAGCTCATTGAGGGGGAGAAAAAAAAAAAAAAAAAAAAAAAAAGACATGTTCCTGAAAGTTCTTTCACAGTGAAGGACAGCAATGTTATCTCCATCAGTACTTTGCATTTTTTCAAGCAGTTCTCTCTGTGAGAATGGCACTGTATCCACTCTATATGGTCTTACTGTTCCTTTCCTGTTTGTATTGTCCTAATGAGGCAAAGGAATATCTAGAATTTATTGATTTTTTAAAAAATCATAAAACTTTTAGTCCAGTCATGATTTTAGTGGAGCATATTAATAGTTTCTGAAAAAGTAAATGTCAATGACACTGGATTCCCAGCTAAGTGCTCTTTTGGATGAACACACACCACTCTTAAATTTATCAAAGGGCCTCTGACTCCTGTGGATTTTGGCTTAGATGAATAAGGCAATGTATATAATCATTGGGGAGCAAGAAACAACATAATGTTCATATCATTCCTGGTTTGGGGCTCTGTCAGGTACAGCCTAGGTTTAACAAATCTCTTTTTCCTATCTACTGCCACCACTGCTGCTAAATCTTTCAGTATCTAGTGCCACCACTGCTGCTAAATCTTTCAGTAAGGTTCAGCATTTCAGCTCTGGTCCCAAGCATCTTACAGAAAGTTGCAAACTTACTTGCTCCAGAGCCCTGTGGTATCAAAGAGCATAGAACAAACCCCATGCCCAAACCCCAAAGTTTCCATACAGCAGCTCCTGTCCTAGAGCTGTGAATGACAATGGTGCACAATCTGGTGATGAATTCTTTGGGCACTTCAGTTTCTGAAGGGGAATGATATACCAGAGGTCTAGATTGTACAGCTGGGCCACTAGGTTCCCCCTTTGGCTACACAGAAAACAAGTGCAAGCGACATTGTGCACTGATGGGAGAATGAATGGGCACATACTTCTGTCTGTCCTCTTAGTGCCCAAATCTGATTTATTATGCACACTGAAATGAACTTGGCTCTGTTCCCTAGAAGCCAGTAGTGTGAGCTGAATCACCTATTGCAAAACAAGCAAACAAGTACTCTCTCTAATCTGATGGCAAACATGAAAAGCAGAAGCAAATTAAACTCAGCCCATAGGGAGGACTTCTCACTTCTCAAATTATGTCTTTGAGGTTATGTCTTTTCTGACAAGTTAGCTTATGTTAACCCACATTTAAGGTAATCTAGTCGGGGGAATGGGTTTAAGTTGAGCCAGGGGAGTTTTAGGCTAGATGTTAGGAAGAACTTCTTCACTGAAAGGGTTGTGAGGCACTGGAACAGGCTGCCCAGGGAAGTGGTGGAGTCACCATCCTTGGAAGTCTTCAAAAGACGTTTAGATGTAGAGCTTAGGGATATGGTTTAGTGGAGGGCTGTTAGCGTTAGGTTGGAGGTTGGACTCGATGACCTTGAGGTCTCTTCCAACCTAGAAAATTCTGTGATTCTGTGATTCTGTGAATGGCTGCACCACTGTGAAATAATACTTGAACTACAACATCCAAAGTAGTGTCACTAGCTCACTTAGAGCTCTAAGACCTTTTCTTGACACATCTCATCATTTTTATTGCTGCAATAAAATGATTTACATTAGAAATTCATTTGTACTAATACTGAGAAGAGAATTTTCTGTCTTGCTGGATATACATGGGAGCTGTGAGAGGGCATTAGGAATCTAACAGAATTTGATAATTTTCATCTGCACTGACACTGCATGGTGGTCTTTTTAAACTCAGATGAGATCAAAATCTGCTGACCCTGGGACAACCAGCAGACTGAGGAGAACAGCAATAATATGTTCGTGGTTTCAGGTGCAGATAGAATACAGCCAGAATCAGCCCCCAAGTTGTAACTTAGGTTGTTTTAAAGCAAAGACAAAACTTTGAGATGGGGTCAGGTTGGTCAGGTTCTTTCTGTTCTGTTAGATTCCCAAAGTTTGCACGTTATTTCTGGCACACTGTATGTTATGCAATGTTGCCATCACATATAGTACATTGAGAAAGAAGGAAAAACACTGGGTGGGAAACAAACATGAGCATTTGGCTAATTCTGAGGACACCCTAGATCTTTAGTGTGCACAGTGGGCTTTTTGTCGGTTATGGTTTTGATTGCAAAGTGAAATCGTGAGGGACAGACTCCAGTGAAATCACTATCTCCAAATTGGCTCTGAAATAGCCAGAAACCCCTCAACCAGGGAACAAAATTCTCTTTTCCCAGTATAAATTTCAATAGTATGCTAAATAAATTATGAGCTGCATTGGCCCACAGTTTTCAGACTTCTGTTCAGCTCAGTCTGATACCAGGAAATTCATAAATAATTAGGAACTAGAGTTCCTCCCACTGTATGTTGGTGCCCAGATTCCTATTTATTTTACTGGGAACAGAAGAAGGTCTTTTTCTCTCGACCTTGCTAGCTAGTGAGGAAAATCAAATTTCTTCTAAGGCCAAACATGCACTAACAAGTCCATAATTTTATGATAACAACCGTAAATAATGTTGCAGTTTTTCAACTTTGCCAAATTGTCATCTAAAGCAACAATAGGAATATATGTCCAGTTTGTTCTGCCAACTTCTGAAGGTATCATAGAGGTTAAATAACAAATAGCTAATGTTTTTGCTTTGGATGATGTTATAAAGGAAATTGGATAAACACAGGAACATAAATCAGGAAAAGGCACTAGAAAACGATGCCATCAGTTAGAAAAATGTGTCATACTAATACCTGATCCGTCCTCTTACTTGCTGAAAGTAGGAGAGAGAAAAACACTTAGTACCCTGAGTAGTCCAGGCACTGATTGATTGCATCCCATAACGTTTTCTAACGTATCTTCTAGAATACCTTATAAATCATATGTGTTTTTTTCCCATTAAATGCTACTTTATCAATTCTAAATTGCTCAATTATCAAAACAAAGAAAGAAAATCAATGTCTGAGTGGTTTGGGGTTTCTTTTCTTCCTGGGGGCCTTGATTCAGTTCTGTATTTAGGTGCACATGTAGCCTGAAGCAGGTGAGAAGTCCCATTAAAGCTGTGTGCTTAAGTACCTTCATGAATAAAGACCATTTCCAGTCTTCCAAAACACCATGACACATCATACCTGTTAGAAAATCAGCACTTCAGGAAAAAAAAAAAAAAAAAAGAATCATACAAATAAACACAAAAATATAGAATCTTTTTTCATTAATATAATTATGAGCTTGAGTTTCAAATCCATGATAATTTTAAATGGTTTTACATCTCACTTTGATCTCACTTTGTGTGTGTGTGTTTTATATTGTTTCTGTATGCAACTTGGCTAGAGTTGTAACCACCCTGATGAGCTCCAAATCACAAGAATGCTGTGAAACTCTCCTCTCTGAAAATTGTGCATGGCATAAACTGGAGAAGGCAGTTATGCATGTTTCACCCTGCTTGTTTTATTCTTTGCAAATCCTTTGTTTGGCTAAATTCAGATGGGATGATCCTGAGAGGTGTGGGAAGTAGCCGCAGTGTTGAGGAGCACCTGAAGATCATGACAACCAGTGTCTGAATCTCTAAGCAGTACTGTATTGTATAATCCTGCTGAAAAAATCATGGTAGCAAATACACCTAGAGGCATCCCAGTACAAATCTGATTTTCCTATCAAACAAACAAAAAAATCAAAAAGTGAGAGAAGATGACAAAAGGTAGGTCACAGGAGAGAAAGAAGAAACACACAAAGAGAGGAAAAGTAAATGGCATGGGTTTGGCTGCTCAAGCATTATCTACATTTCTAGGATGTTTACTTTGATTTATTTCAGGAACCTGGGCACTGCCATTTCCTTCTCACAGACATTAGTTGATTTCATTCCTATGTTTTCAGATCAGTAAGACTGTTCACACTTGGTTTTATTTGTAACTCCTTATGGGGAAAATCTTGCAAAGCCTTCTTTAGCTGAGAGTTGTACCTTCTTTGAGCATCAGTGCACATGGGGATCTGTTTAAAAACAGATTTGGAAATATATAGTGATGGTGGAGAATGTTATAAGTGGCAGAAAGCATGGTTCAGCAAAATGTTGATAATCATGGAGTTCTGCTGAACACATCAATCTCACTGAACAGAGATGAAATAACTGTGGTGATTTTTTATTCACTCCTTTAACTGTCTTTTTAAAAGGATGTAGGAAATAAGTCCGAGAGGTTAGGTAAAACAACAATAGAGGAAGCCTGTATCTGAGCCAGGAAAGCAAGTTCGGGGTGCCTTCTGCCATTACCTCCAACCTGCCAACGGAGGAAAGCAGAGCACTACATTTATGTTAGTACTTGAATCTATTTTAAATTGCAACTCTCTGATAAACTGTCTTTCTGAAATACATTAGTAGCTAAAAGTCCAGCTTTTTAAAGCACATCTGTCCAAAATAAACTTCCCTGTGAAGTAACACCACCTTCCTGCTAAGTTATTGTTGAAAGGATTTACATTTAATGGGAACAATGAATAATCCCCCTCGCTCTTCACTCATCCTGTCAATGAGCTCATGTACTATGCAGGACTTAAAGCTTATCACAATATGCTAAGGATCAAGGGATTGCAGGGATAAAGTATCTGTCAAGTTCAGCTGAAATTAGAAAATAACTGTACTAAGCTGCCAGACCTGCTCCAATTTTATAGACTGAAGGCTGATACCACACCTAGCGCTGTGTCCAGCAAGACTCATCACCTCTGTTAGTATGCTGTGTTCAGGAGTGAGATCCTCATCTGAGAATGAGGCTGGGAAGTGAGGGCATAATTCCTTTTCAGACTGATCTGACATAAACCAAGATTTGTGGTTTATAAATCATTGGACTAACAATAACGTAAAATAGATGGGACAAAAAAAAATATAAAAAAATGCTTATTTTCTGTTATATAATACTTTTCTCTCCTAACACTCCTCTAAAATGTCTACTTATTTGAGAATGAGGGTTTCTGTACACATGTGGTGACAGTTTTCTCCAAGGTCAGAGCTGATGCATTATGTGGACATATTTTTCTTCTTCAAAAAACTGTTGGGTTAGCACCATGTGCCAGAAAGAAATGCATGTGAAAATGTTTGGTAACAAAAAAGCATTCTTTTTAGATGTTTCAAAAGATAAATTAGTACATACTTTTCATTAGGTATGGTAAAAGTATCTAAGTAAAAGTATTTATCTGTGCTATCGACATTTGGCCACAATGATATTAACCTGTGATACTGCCATACAAAATTGGATATACGGAGGTCTGTTGGCATTCTGGTTGCTTAAAGAAACTACCTTCTTTAAGGTCTGTGACTCAAATCACCCTCGTTGGACAACATCTGACACATCTTTGCTGTTCTTGATGTTTTCAGAGCAGTTCAGTGCAGGCAGATATTCTTGTAATAACTGACATGCTGGACAGCATGTATAACAGAGAGACAAAGGATTACAAGAGCAGCACAGAGGATGAAATTCTGCCCCTTTTTCTGCTAGCTAACATTCTGCTGACATGAAATTCCAGATGAAATGATGATGATGATGATGATGATGATGATGATGATGATGATGATGATGATGATAATAATAATAATAATAATAATAATAATAATAATAATAATAATAATAATAATAATAATAATGTGAAGTGGTCTTTCCAAGAAAATCCTCCCAGTGTGGACAGAAACCCACTGATCAGGGAACTACAGAGCCCTGTGAGAGCAGTAGCCCTCAGGGCTTCCTCGTAGTTACACAGACAGCACTCAGCTGCCCCACATTGCACAGTCAGCCGCTCCCAGTGAGCATCAACACTAGGAGTGATTCATTGAACACAGCAGAATTAAACGAAGAAGTCAATGAAAATAGAAATGAGGAAAGAGGACAAAAGAAATTTCAATAATCTCAGCAGCAATCCTCACTAAGAATTCTCAGTAAGAAGAATAACAATTAACTGTGAACACTAAGCTCTTCTGGAAGGAAAAAAAAATAAAAATCTTGTGAACTACTGTTCCAAAACATCAGATCTTTCATACAGAAATGCGGTCTTATGAAGAAAAGTACTTCTAAAAATGTGTTGGTTTGTGTAAACAGAAGAGCCTGAGAATCCCCGGTGCAGCAAATAAAAATTTTATAATGATAGTTCCACTTATGTATTAACTTCATCCATGAATTTAATCCTCTATGTACACACATTATGTACAGAAAACTTAAAATTCTAAATGCATGTATTTATAATATTTTAAGCACTGGGAAAAAAAATATATATATATCTTTCAGCTAGAACATCCACTATATATTCAGTTTGAAAAAATTGGTTTCCAATATTCAGTCTCAAGATCTACATTTAAAACTGTCCTCAAGGATATGAAAAAAATTTCTAGGTTGAAAGTAACATTCTTCACAGAGTGCACAGAATTTTTTCAAAGAGGCATCTCATGTAAAGCAAGACTACAAAACAAGAGTACTATGATTAAGAAAATATATAGAAAAAAATCAAAATACACACAGAATTATCAAGTGATACAGAAACTATTCAAAGTATAGGTGACATCCCAGAAACAGAGATGAACAGATACCCAACTGCAGATGTTACAGAAACCTTAACTACAAACAATTAACTTCTGGATTAGTATTTTTAAGAAATATTAAAATTTGTGTATTATTAGAAGATTGAAGCATCTCAAGAATGAGACACAGATATATTAAGTGTATTAGAAAAAAATAGCCAATGAGAATGTAAGTGGCTGATTGAGAAAAAGTTAAATATGAGTCACTAGACCAGCAGAAAATATGAAGTAAAAAATTGTACGGACTCGTGCTATTTTGAAATGGGAAAACAACTATTATTAGTTAGTTATTTTACTGGTTATTTACTTATTGTTGGTTATTTTATTTTCTAGGTATTCTGGAAGACAGAATGAACCCTACAGTAGAAAGTAAGAGAAATGCTGTAAGGCATATAAGGATGTAGGTTGTTTAAAATAGTAAATACACATCACTTAGTTGTTTTCAGACCAGAGTCTAAAAGGTTAAAAGACTGCAAGACACCCCTCACTGCACAGGATGAAGAGCAACAAAGCTGTTCAGATCTACCAAGATCGAGGTCGGCTGCCTCGGAGCTGGCACAGCCACAGCACCGGACCACAAGTTAAAGGCAGCTCTCAGGCCCTTGCTTTGCCAGGGGTGGCCCAGGACAGCAGTGTGACCAGGCAGCACCGGGCCTCCAGGAGGGTGGTGACACATGGTGCCTACTGTGAGCAGGAAGGGGCCAACAGCGCGTGTGCACTGGTGTGCAGCTGGTGTGGCATGGCACGAGGCTCTGCACCAACTCTTGGCAGTCTGTGAGATTGCACACCTGCCATGGTATCTGCTAGGTAGAGAGCTCACTCCAGAAAGACTGTGGCGATCCAGACAGAGGGCCTGCCCAGAGACACGGCTGAGCCTGCTGCTGCCAGGGGAGGGCAGTGGGGAGACCACCTGTTCTCAGGGGAGAGGTCTGCCTGCCATGGTGGCTGAGCTCAAGGAGGAGGTGGAGAGACTAAGGTGCATCAGGGCGTGTGAGAAGAAGAGTGACTGGTGGAGTAACTCCCTGGAGTGCCAGTGGGAAGGGCGGCGGGGGATGCCCCCCCAGAGGGTGGTGGAGCCCCTGCCCTGTTGCCGTTGGGCAGAGGGAAGGGACCAAAAAGATGAGGAGGGTTGGAAGTGAGTCCCAGTTCAGCACCACAGGCAACCCTCTCCCTCCCTACCTCGCTTCCCCAGGTGCCCCTCAGTAATAGGTTTGAGGCCCTGGATCTTGAAGGAGAGGTAGGCAAGGATGTGGTGGAAGGCCCGCCTACGAGGTCACATCAGAAGAGGCAGCTGACACCACACCTCAAGACTGCCTCTGAAAAGAAAGAAGGGTAATTGTAGTGGCAGATTCCTTTCTGAGAGGAACAGAGGGCACAATATGCAGAGTTGACCCTCATTGAAGGGAAGTCTGTAGTCTACATGCAGCCCGGATAAGGGATATCACCAGGACACTACCCAACCTAGTGCACTCGACAGACTACTACCTGCTACTGATCTTCCAGATAGGTGGGGAGGAAGCAGCATCCTGTAGTCTGAGGGGAGTGAAGAAAGACTTCAAGGCCTTGGGACAATTGGTGAAAGAGTCTGGGGCACAAATCATTTTCTCTTCCCTTCTTCCATTCTAGGGTGATGACACGGGACAGAATAGAAGGATCCGGTCCATTAATGATTGGCTCTGTGACTGGTGCTACAGGCAGGGCTTTGGGTTCTTGGAAAATGGCTGGTTTTATTAGGCACCAGGCCTGACAGTAATATGCGTGAAAGGTTTATCTTACAGGCGCAAAAGTGTTCTGGGACAGGAACTAGCAGGACTCATTTGGAAAGCTTTAAACTAGATCTGAAGGGGATGGGGTTGTAGCCAGACTTGCACCAGTGGGGCAGTGCCCTAGTAGTGTTTAAGACTGGGAGACCTCCCACCCGCATAGGGTGAAATTGTCATGCTCAGCTTGCTTCCTGAAGTGCCTGTACACTAATGCATATACCATGAGGAATAAGCAGGAGGAGTTAGAAATCCATGTTTGGTCAGGAAACTATGATCTGGTGGCAATTACACAGACATGGTGGGACAACTTACATGACTGGAATGTGGTCATGGATGTGTATGTCTTTGTCAGGACAGACAGGCCAGCAAGGCAAGGTGTCAGAGTTGCTCTTTACGTGAAAGAGCAACTACGTTGTATTGAGTACTCTCTGGGGTGGATGAGAAGCGAGTTGAGAGACTGTGGGTGAGGATTAAGGGGCAGTCTGGCATGGGGGATACTGTTGTGAGTGTCTATTACAGGCCGCCAGATCAGGATGAGGAAGTTGACGAGGCCTTCTACAGGCAGCTGACAGCAGCCTCACGATCACAAACCCTAGTTATTGTGGGGGATTTCAACTACCCTGACATTTTCTGGAAGGCCTACTCAGCCAGCCATTCGCAGTCCAGGAGGTTCCTTCAGTGTATTCATGATAACTTCCTGATGCAACTGGTGGATGTGCCAGCTAGGAGAGGAGCGCTGCTGGATCTTGTCCACACTAACAAGGAGAGGCTGGTTGAACTGGTGGAGGTTTAGGGCAGCCTTAGTTGCAGCAACCACGAGATGGTGCAGTTTAGGATCTTATATGGCAGGAACAGAGTACCGAGCAGAACTGCAACTCTGGACTTCAGTAGGGCTGACTTTGGCCTTTTCAAGCTTTTTGCCAGGGGAAATCCCGTGCAACAAGGTACTTGAACTAAAAGGAGCCCAAGATAGCTGGTTAGCATTTAAGATCTTCTGAGCTCAAGAACAGAGCATTCCGAAGGCAGGAAGTCAGGAAAGAGAGCCAGGAGACCTGCATGGTAAAACAGGGGATTGCTGGGCAAACTCAAGTGGAAGAGGAGAATCTACACATGACAGAATGAGGGGCACTGCAGAAATAAATAATTATTTTGTTGATTGTTGAGGCAGTCTGTTGGAGGGCCCCCAAGGTCCTTGGGGCCTGGAGGGGGGAGGCCCTCAGGCTGAAGCTCCTTCCCATGGCAACACAGCCATGTTTGGCTACAGGTGTGGGCCACCATCGCAATGGCCATTGCAGCGGCCTGCTTATGCCACAGCAGCCACCTGCCTTTACTTCTGGGCCCTATAAAAACAGGAGCCTCGCAGCAGGCCCACCACTGCCAGGCTTCAAGGCTTTCAGACGCCAACCATGCGTGGCAGCAAGAGGAAGCAGAGCAGGGAGATGGGAGGCTGCCCATCTTGGAGGGAGGTGATGAGGAGACTGGCGAGGTTGTCAGCATCCAACAGAATGAGGAGGCCATGGCAGGGGAAGACAAAGCAGAACGAGAGGAGCAAGAGATGTTTTGTCACAAGAGCAATGACCAGCCTTCATGTCAGTATTTAAAGGATGATACATCCAAAAATATGGAAAGAGATTCTCTTAGCTGCTGTCCAGTAAAAGTAGACATCTCTTTTACTTTAAAAATTATCTGATCTATCATCAGAATTTGTATTATAGAGCTAAATGTTATAATGATCAGAATGTAGTATTGATTTATAAAAACGTGATCATCTCTCAGAAGCTGACAGAAGGGAAGATTTATGTTGAAGTACTGATGCTTTAGTACAATGTGTACTAACGGAGAAGAAGAAGACAGCCCACATTTTAAAGCATACATTGATTAATATAGTACAATTAACAAAAACGAAAAATACAGTAAGCAAGGAAACTACGTGAGTGATCCTGAATTCTTCTTAATATAGAAACATGACACTTGAATGGGATTTTCTCCAGGTTAGGAGAAGAAAACTATTCTTATCTGTTTTAATAGCTGTACCCCATCAGAACTATTAACTTCAGAAGGGCTCTCGTGTTCCAAGGAAATAGTGGAAAGTTTTGAGTGAAGTAAAAGTGAAGAAAAAAAAAGTACAACCAAGCAAGGATAGTCCACCTATAAGTAGGTCAGATAGACAATCAGTTGTATTTGTTCTGTTGCATATGTTCCCATTTTGCACAAATCCAGCCATGATCTGCAGATGTCTTGGATTTGTCTTGTGACAAAAGATTTGACTTTTTTTTTTTTTAATGCATGTGCTAGTTCATAATACATGACAATACTACAATTTGGCTGAAATTACCTTAATGCTAGCATGCATTCACATAAATTCATTTGAATACAATTACTGCATGCAGTCTGATCGCTCTGTTTAACAATCTCCACATTGTCTTAGTTTTATTGTTCTCAAACCTGGATACCTTCTCTGCATATCTACAATGATACCAGCAAGTCTTGGCAGGTGTTCAGTATGCTCCTGCTGCCCTCCTCAATTTTAAATTAAGAACAGGCAAAGAGACCCACACACATACATTTTGAAAAGGTCAAGTTCTGCTCTCAGTGACAGCAGCAAACCTGAAAATAGATGTAGGACCTAATGGCTGCTGTCTGTCAGGCTGTCACAACTGAAAATGATGATAATTTTTCCTATTCTCTCTCCCTTTGAGTCGTTACTAAGTTATAGAAAATAAGATCAGAACAAGAAAAGTACAGTTGATGAGTAAAGTTTTGATCTAAAGGACATCCTCACTCATCTAAATATGAAAGTAGTAGAATAGTCATAGCGAGTATGTCAACAGAGATGGTAGCTATGTCTTGCATAGCAGGTCTTCTGCAGATATATCCTACAGCACTTTGGCATAAATAGAAACAAATGCATAGCATTGTAGCACCAATTCATTCTGAACTAAACCACTACAAGGGCAACATGTTATGGCATGGCTCTGACACCATCAGCCTAAACTTGCGTAGGTCACTATGACTACCTCTGTGCAAATCTGTTAACTGAGTTGGTTGAAAATAAATAAATAAATAAATAAATAAATAAATAAATAATGTTGTTGGTGGTGGTGGTGGTAGTTTTCAACTTTGAATATTATTTATTTATTTACATCTCCTTAGCTGGTTGTCATCTTGCATTTTGAGACAGAATTAGGTTATTTTAATGTCTTTGTTCTGAAGAAGTTTTCTTCTAAGCTAGTACATTTCCATAGGCCTCAGATCACCATCCAGACAAGAAAGCCAGCCATGCTGTCTGCTAAAATTAAATCATACATTATCAAGTGCTTTTTCAATTAAGGTCAAAATAAGCACAAAATAAAATTTGTGAATCCTTTCTTTCTAAAAATAAAATTTAAAAAAATGAGACAATCCAGAGTATCGTTACAAGTGTCACAAGAATAGTGTAAGACTTTCATTGATTCTGGCATTTGTGCATATAAACCTCACAAAATGTCAGCTAGGGAAAAAAAAAAAGTAAACATTCAAAAAAAAAATCAGTGCCTATTTTCTTTTTACACCAACTAGATTAGTATATGAAATACATCTTCTGGAAGTAACACAGAATAAGTTTAAAAAAAAAAAAAAAAGCGCTCTAAATTAAATTAAAGAATTAGACTTGTAGTCTGAAACTTAGAAGCTGTGAGATGAAACCAAGTGGAAAGAAGGGATGTACAGATCTGATTTTGTTGGGAGTAAATTAATGAAACTTTATACTTTTCAGTATATATATATCAAAGGAGAGCAGTGAGGAATGTAATGACAGGATGACAGAGGGATTGTTATTTGAATTCTTTCTATGTGTGCTTTTTCTATGGAATCTCTCTGTTACTTTGTATTCTTCTGTATTCTTCAAAATAAATATACATATATTTTAAATGTGGTTGTGCTACTATTTAATTATTGACATTTTGGTCTTTTATTTGCATTATGTACTACCACCAAGCCACAACTGTGTTGGGACATCACTGGTTTCAGATACTTCAGGTGTCATAATCCTGAACTAATTGCCTTCATTCATAAGAGCTGAACAGACAATAACTTTATTGTGTTTTACTTAAGATTGAACAGAGTGAAAAGCATGGTGTCCTGCAAGTCTAACACAAATGTCTTGATAGTGCATAGTTGTTATTTTAATTTCAGCTGAGACCAGACATAAAGGGCAGCAAAGGGTAAGTGACATAGACTGACGACAAGAGACCTTGGAGGAGAGAATTGAAATGAGACTGTTGACAGAACAAAGAATATCCAGAGTAAAAACTGCTTCTTGGCAATGGAAAGTGGATATTTCTTTCCTCATCCGATCCTTGCTGTTGCTATCAAGCCTCCTCACTTCTCTCTAATATTCTGACTGGCAGCTTCTATAAAGTTTTTTGGGCATGTGTAGAGTATCTGGAAAAGCAGACTGCACAGTTTGAAAGGCGTTTCTTGAATTTTCTTTTCTGGTTCACTGAGAAGAACAGAACCACTTGTGATATGATAGTTATGAATACAGATTCCCAAGAGTATCTGTTTGTGATTAATGCTTTGTACTTTCCTCCTGACATCTATATGTTTCAAAACCATTGATTTCAAACAATCAATGTTTCAAAGTTTCAAAATGCAGTCAGGATGCTGAAGTATATCAACCTGCAGGCAGTAGGATCAACCTGTCTGTGGATGCTCCTGTACCACTATGCCTTGACCCGGAGTGCACACACATGAAACCACTGTACTGGCCTGTGTAAGACTCTGAGGCATTGATTACTAACAAGGGTTGTAAAATTCTTTAAAAATATTATTTTGTGAGTCTTCTAAAGTAAAAAAAAAGAGATGTATCCTACTCATGAAGTCTTTATTTCCTAATCTAAAAGGGAATTTGGTACAAAAAGCTCCGGGAAAAATAATGAATCTTTATGAATCTAATGAATCAGCACAACTTTGCTTGTGCTGAGAGCAACAGATAAAGATCAAATATGAAAAACTAAAATTAAGCATGTATACTGTGATAAAGTTGCAAGCAACTGAAAGAAGGGTAATAATGAAAAGTGTTGGTCCCTTAGCGTGTCTGTTGCTACCAGCTTCAGACACACACTGAAAAACAGATAAAGGCACACAGACAACTCTGGTGTCCATATGGGCTTCTTCCAAGTTCTCTGAACTCTAATTGAGACAACATAGCGTGGTGTTCATTTTCAGTGTGTCACTTATCTGAAGACACAGAAACATTATCTTTACTCAGCAAAATGTGCTTTGTTTTGAAAATTAGTTCATTGAACCGGATGACCTGCTGCTGGCAAAGCTATATGGAAAAGGATTTGATGTTCACAGTTTCTAGTTCTTTAAAACCACATATAAGCTCAATTATTTCTGTTCTTAAAACAGATGCAAATATTTTGAATTCTCAATAACAATTGAAATATGGAACAGAACACATAAAGCTTCAGTTTTTGCCAGTTTTTATAATTTTGTGTAAAACCCTGAATTGCTATCCTCAATAAAAATAGAAAACACTGAAATGATGTGCATAACAGAATCATGGATTTGTCAATAAGCCATGAAATCTTTCATTGACTTAAACACAGACAGATTATTTGGTATGTGTATTCTTTAGACACAGTACAATCTGCCTAAAATTGCACAAAGCTTGAAAAGCAATTCCAATAGAAACATAAAGAAGGAAAGAATTTTTAATCATGAAGCTATGATTCACAAGATGATCACTCCTTAAAGTGAGTTGCAAATTGGAAAAGGCAAGTATAAGGATGTTATATCTGTTCTTTATTTATTTTCTTTAGAGTGATTATTAAATCTTACATAGAATTGTTCCTTTAAAGTATATTTGACAGTAGGAGATCATAGCTTTCATGGTTTCTTTTATAAACCTGTGTTTGTGACAAGGGCTTGCCATAGCTGTTAAGAAGGAACATTGATAGGACCTTAGTATTCAGAGATAAATTTGACCCTATTATATGGAGTGGCATAATCCATGTGAGAGAAAGAGTAATCTATTTTTAGTTCAGCTCTACTCCTAAGAAATGCACTTTTCCTCCCACATTAAGAACTTATTGTACTTTCACACCTCAGTGGTCTGTTAGTAAAACATTTCTAGCAGAAAATGCAGTGAGATTCAGCCAAGTGTATTAAAGACTTGAAAGTCACTCACTGAAATTTGCAAATGTTCTCTATGAGTTAGTTAAGTCCAATTCCTCCTTGATTAGTACAAATACTTCATCTCTTCCTGCTCATTCTTTGGATGAATCCCTCATGTGCAGTATAAATCCCTTTTTAGTTTGTTTGTGATTTTACTTGTTTATGATATATAAAAAAATAAAAACAAAAATAATTGAAATTCTGCTGTTTAGCAAGTTAAGCTTCCAACAGCATTCTGTAGATATGCAACATTCTGTAGATGCTGCTCAAACTAAGCTTTCAAAAATCATAGTATATCTGATGAGTTTTATACAAAAGTTTTGCCACTGTTGGGAACAATATTCTGCCCACAGAACTAATTAGGTGGTTAGGCCTATCACTAGGGAAAAAAAATAAAAAAAAAAGTCAAACACTTTTCATCACATTACCTCTTTCTCAGTTGTAATGGAATGATGGAATGATTGAACTATACTTGCAATATACATAATGACTATCTGAAATGAAAATTTGTCATGATTGCATCAAGCTGATTTTTTGGGGGGATTATATCACTGAAAGCAGTGATATATAAGCCATCCTGAAGTATAAGTTTATAGGAATACAGCTCTATCAAAACTTAGAATTTCTTTAGCTCTTTCTTTGAAGAAGAGAAATACTTTTGTGATTTAGAAGATGTGTTTGTGAAGCCAGTACAAGCATAATCCTAGAGAGAGAGAGGTAACATAAACAAGATTTGGTCAGGTTGTACTTAAAGGAAAAAACATTTGCACAAGTTTGTTACTTGCCAGTGTGTCCTTGTGTCCTTGCTAAAGTCTTCTGCAGTCCTGCTCAAAGTCATCCAGTCTGAATGATTGTGCCTCTCCTGGAAATAAAAACAGTACCAGAGTACATACCTGAGTACCAACATACAATCAGCTGTGTTCTCTGATAACTCACACTCTTCTAACCAATTCCCAGGAATGGTTCAGAGTTCAGCACAGGTCAGGGATGAGTCATGGATATATAGATAAATCATGGATTATTTTCCCCAGACATACCCTAGCAGGCCTTGCCTATGCACAACCCCTTGCTATGCCTAATCCACCTGCGGGAAGAGTGGAGCTGCCCTTTCATTATTTTCTGGGACTTCCAAGAGAGACATGGAGCAGGTATGGGGATGAGGACAGCCCCTTCTCATCCTGAGGTATTTGCCACTGGGCTTCTTCCAGGAATTCACTGCCCAGCATATACTGACCGGGTAGCTCAGAATGACCACCCTCCTCCCTGCACGGTCTCACAAGAATCAAAAAGAAGTGAAGAATGAACTCCCTCAAGTTTCTGTTTACACTCTAGATTTACACCATGTCTGGGTATCCCTCATCATCACAGAGGTACACTGTTAATTTGTGGTCAGCTGCTTCTCCACCAGGACCCCAAGATCTTTTCTGCAGAGCTAGTTTCTAACCAATCTGTCCCCAGGCCACACTGTTGTATGGGATTTCTCCATGCCAGATGCAGGACACTGCTCTTGCCTTTGATAAACTTCATGAGGTTTCTGTTAGCCCATTCCTCCATTTTGTGGGAGCGCTTTTGAATGGCACCCCTGCCTCCAAATTACTGACCAACTTGTCACCCACAGACTTGCTAAGGGTTGCTAGAGAGGACATTACCCACAGTTGGTCCTAGTGTTGACTCATGAGGATACCACTAGTAACCACCTGTCAGTTTTGTACTGCTGATCACAGCCCCCAGCGCCTGGTGATCTCGCCAGCATTCAACCTACCTCGTACTCCGTTTCTCCAGTCCACGTCTCACACATTTTTTCTGATATAAAGTCAAAGTAAACAACATTGTTTACCTTACTTACCTTACCCCCTTGCCCACCAAGCCAGTCTCACAAGTGCCAGGCAACAAAGGAAAAATCTCTTTTCTTTTTCTGCTGGCTCCTTCTTGACAACAAATACCGTATATGATCAGCCTTCTTCCCTGTGGGGAAACACCATTGATTTCTATGCAGTTTGCTGCCTACAAGGACTTCGAGGAATTACTCTGCAAACTCGCTTGCTAAATAGCCTGCCCTCAGTTTGTATTTTGTTGCTTGGACCTATAGTATGAACCATTGCTCCAGCACAGCTTGGTATAGATACACCTTGAGCTACTTGGCTCCAGTAGAGGGCGTCTGGCCAAAAGAGGACAAATGGCCAAACTTTTTCTCAAGTAGAAGATGTTTGGCCAAAGGGATACTGTCTAGTGATCCCTGTTCTGGGGTTTCGATTTAATGGGTCCCCTGACCCACTTCAGAATTGGCCTCATTTGGCCCAGAATTGTGGGATGAAGTGAGGATGCTGGGTAGGATTGTACTGTTGGCAACCTCTCTTCATTACTGTGATCACCTGTGCCCATGGCAGAAGCAAGACCAATATTGGTAGTAATGGTTGAAGACAATGTTACACCTACTATGCATTTGAAGGTGATATGTGCTGTAGTAGACTTCGTACTCCAGCTTCTTCATAAGAATGAGAGAGTTAGGAGCACAGGACAAAAGAGCTCAATATATCCAACATCCTGCTATTTCTGAAACCTGTGGTGATTATTTCCTTAATCTGTTGTTGATATCCATTAAATGAGTTTATCTCTTTTTGACTCTTTCTGGTTATCTAGCTTTGGTAATTTCCTGTGTCAATAAGTTCCACAGTTCACAGGAGAGTTCACATTAATTTTCCGGTAATGAGTGGAACTCTTCTTGAATCAGTTTTTAAATCACAGCTTTTTATGTCATCATTTTTCTTTGCATTTACATTATGAGACAAAGAGAACAGTAATATCTAATTTCTAATGCTTTTTTAATATAATGTACTTTTCTCATGCCATTTTCTTCTGTTTCTTAAATGATCAGTCCTAATTGCTCAGTCTCTTTTCATAAGCAAGCACTTCCAGTCCACTGATCGTACTTTTCAACTTCCTAAGAGCTAATCTAGGTTCTGCAGTGTCACTTTCAAGACAGGTGATATGCACTGCACACTCCAAATGAGGTCATATCGTTGATTATAAAAAGGCATTATATGCCAACATTAGTTACCTTATTAGTCTTCAAGTAACTTAACTTCTTGTTAGACTCCCATCTGCAGCTTCGTATCAAGCAAACTACAGCAATTTCCAGGTATGCTGTAAGAGTTACTTCAATAAATTTAGAACCCTCCTAGATGCTGGAGAAGTGTGAACTTTCCCTTTCAATGTGAAATGCAACATTCATTACTTTGATGAATAAACTACTTGAATTAGGCCAAAGTTTCTTCAACACCTCCTAATTTAATGACAGTAACATCTGCAAATTTTAATAAGCAGTTCTATTCTACAGTACTTGTGAAACTATTGTTTTATGTCAAACAATAGAAGCTAGAATGAAGAAAGATGTTTGCTGTGTTTTATTTTTGTTTGTTTGATTGATTTGTTTTTAACTGACTATTTAATTGTACTCTTTGGCCTTCTTTTCATGACGATGTTGCCACTCCTCTCAAAATTATTTTCTTTTGTCTATAGAGTCTTATTCAGGACCTTCTCTAGGGCTATTTAGTAGTTTTATTAAATTATGTTAACCAGTTTTCCATCACCCATCTCTTTATAGATATTTTCAAAGAAGTTTAAAAAATAATTAAATGCAATTTTCCTTTGCAGAACCCATGCTAGTTATACTCTATCATGTGATATCCCAGATGCTTTATTTTTCTCCCTCAGTAAGTGCAATTTCAACTAACTTGATAGATACAGACTTCGTCATTATTTCTCTAAATATTTAAGAGCTTTTCAAGGAGCAAAATTCTTACTATGACATGAGTCAGGTGGCTAATCTAAGAATTCTACTAAAAACAGCTCTACCAATAGGAAAAGAAAAGAAAAAAAAAAAGTTTTTTCTACAAAGTAGCATTTGTGATATGGCTTTACTTCCTAATAGAAGACTAAGTCTGTTAGACTAGTAACAGTAGAAGACTAGAGGTAGCACTGTAAGTTTACTAACTCAGGTCCTATTCTGTCACATTGCTTGTAAGTCATGCCCTAAAATTTTCACTACTTAAAATGCTGTTATCTTTTTTTCTGAAGAGGAAAAACTGGACAAGTAATCCATTTTCTTGAAAACTGTTGATACCTTTTTCTGAAAATTAGAATGGATCATACCAAAGTTTTGTTAAGCTGAACATCTATGACCATGGTGAACAGAAGATATCTAAGGGAAAGTATAAGAACAGAACAGTTACAGTGGGATTTCCTGAAAATACTCTCCAGCCTGCAGAATTTGTATTTCGAGATATTTATTTTTTTTTTTTCAGCTAGATGCCACAACTACCTATTTAATGACACTTACAGGATTTTTCTGCAATATTGTCCATTCACTCTTGGTTTTAATGCTTCTCAACACTGGTGTGGCCTCACCGTGAGTGCTGTGTGTTTTGGGGCACCACAGTATAAACAGGACATAAAACTATTAGAGAGCATACAAAGGAGGGCAGCAAAGGTGGTGATGGGTCTAGAGGGCAAGATGTATGAGAAGCGGCAGAAGTCCCTTGGTTTGTTCAGCCTGGAGCAGAGCAGGCTGAGGGGAGGCCTCATAGCGGCCTGCAGCTTGAGGGGAGCAGGGGGGCAGGCTCTGAGCTCTGCTGTCTGGCGACAGTGACAGGACCCGAGGGAACGGCATGGAGCTGGGACAGGGGAGGGTCAGGCTGGGGGTTAGGAAAAGGTTCTGCACCCAGAGGGTGGTCGGGCACTAGGACAGGCTCCCCAGAGCAGTGGTCACACCATAGAGCCTGCCAGAGTTCAGGAAGCATTTGGACAATGCCCTCAGAAATAGGATTTGATTTTTAGGTGGCCCTGTGTAGAGCCAGAAGTTGGACTCAGTGATTCTCGTGGGTCCCTTCTAACTTGGGATATTCTATGATTCTGTGATTCTGAGGCATTTTTCAGTTTTGTAATGAGAGCATTGATTGGCATCAAAGCTGGATTCCAGAATCTCTCCTGTCCTTGCCTTTTAAGTAGACAGTCAGATCAGGCAGTTCTAGACTTTCTGAACTGAGCTCTGTAGACTTCTGCCTGTTTGAGGACAAGAACATCAGTATGCAGCATGACTGGTGCTGTTGATCCCTGCAGGCAGCTCAGCACCACACAGCTATTTGCTCACACACCAGCCCCAGCCAGTGGGATGGGGGGATGGGGGGGGGGGAGAAATTAAGGGGGTCGGGGGGGGGGGGTGAGGGGGGGAAGAAAAAACGAAAAAAAAAAAAAAGCCTGTTGGTTGGGATTAAAACAGTTTAATAGGACAGGAATGGAAGAGAAATAATAATAATAATAATAATAATAATAATAATAATAATAACAACATCACAAAGCAAGTGATGCACAATGCAATTGCTCACTGCGCACTGACTGATGCCCAGCCCATCCCTGAACAGCTATCCAACCCTTCCCAGCAAGCCACCCCATGTAGTTGTCTAGTGAAACACCACGTGGTATGAAATATTCCTTTGGACAGTTTTGGTCAGCTGTCCTAGGTCTCTCCCCTCCCAGCTCTTTGTGGACCCCCACCCTCTTTTCTGGCAGGGTGGTGTAAAAAGCTGAAAAGTCCTTGGCTTAGTGTCAGCACTGCTCTGCAACAACTAAAACATCAGCATGTTATTAACACTATTTTCATCCTAAACCTGAAACACAGCACCATACTGGCTGCTATAAGGAAAAATAACTATATCCTCGGTTAAACCAGGACAATGATGTCAAACTTTAATCTAATATTTCTAAGATAGGCCATGATTTTTGATAGAGAAAGTAACAAACAAAAGCAAACATTTATTTAAAAACAAAGTATTCTGACATGCTCTAGAGACGTGCTACCAACATGATGGCAAATCATTTCACTTATTTTTCCTTTTAGTTAGAAACCTACAAATTGACCAAGATGCTACTTAAGACATCTTTCCTTGTAAATTGCTTTAAGGTTTAAAACATTTAAAGATTCACAGAGAGATTAAATAGTAATTATCATTGCAGACGGCTCAGGCTGAAGAGAACTCTTAACTTCACAGCAGCAATTAAAGAAACCAAACTTGGTAAGATGCATAATGAACAGGATATATAGCACATAAGTATCATATTGGAAATCAATGGAACACTCCCTGCAGATTCGATCCCAAAAAGAATGAAGAAATAGAGAGTGTTCAGAAACAAGCAATGAGAATTATTAGGTGTATGGCAGATAGAAAACTGTTTTATGAAGAGATGTTATGAGATCAAGTTTGAGTAACTTTGGAAGATGATTTTTATAAGTAACAAGCTACACATTTAAATGCATAAGGCAGAGAAACACAAAATAGTTTAGGCTGAGGGGATCTTTGAAAATCATCAGTCCAAGCCCCCTGTTCAATCACAGTAATCATGACCATTAAGGGGAGGAGGAGGGAGACATGTATAGATACAGTTCTGGTATATAAATACATGTATATATACTTATTCTCATCCTGCAATCCTGGTATGTGTGTACAGATAAGATTATCTAGGAATTCCCACCTACTGAATTTTTGTTTCTTCCTGACATTTTTTGTGATATCAGGGAAGCATTTTATAAGCAGCTGTGGGTTAGCTAAGAAATTATTTTCAAGTTCCACTACCTATAAAGAAATATGATTTGTCAGAGGTGTATATTAATTAAATGAAAATATGATTGCTTGTTGAACTCATTCTCAGAAGATAACTGAGGTCAGAAACATAGCAGGATACTAAGTAAAGTCATTGCTGATTTTATTATCATTTTGAATGGATGTTTAAATTGAAAAAAGAACATGTTTCAGAATCAGATTTACAATTTTATTGTTTTAAGTTTGAAGATGAGTTCACATATTTTGAAGATAGACGTAGTTTTTTCCTTAAAACAGATCTCTCTGTGACTGGTTACTGAAGGATGTCAGAATCTTCCCCTAAAATATCAGCTATACTTTACTACCAGAGATTTGTCACTGGACTGTGAAAATGCTGTCTGCTCTGTTGCAGTCATTCCTAAAAACGCACAAATATCTTTTTTTTTTTTTTTCCCCAGAAAAATGTTTTGGGATATGTTATCATTTCTCTTAATTTCTATCTGTAAATAGTTGGTTTAAAAAATAAAACTATAAATTTTGCATAATGAGTAATGGCCAGCCACCAGCATCTATTCTTAGTAAGGTATATGGAATTGGTTTAGAAGAATAATAAAATACCTTTTTTCAGTATTAAAATAAATAAATAAATATAAATTTTTGTCTTTTTTTTTTTTTTTTCTTGTGTATCTAAATTTATCTGTCCCAAATTCATCTCTGCAAACTTTCCTACTATTCTCAGGTTCTCCTTCTGACTCAGAACACATGAACATTTCCTTCAAAACAAATGTCCTGTTTGTAGATCAGAAAGATGCAAAAGTATCCTGGGGTGTTCCTTGTATATTAATTATAGCTCTGGTTTGTTTCCAGTAATATCTGCTTAAAGGCCTGCCTGGGGAAAGTGACAGTGGTGAAAGAACTTGTATTGAAAATACTACTTATAAAAACAAAAAAAAAAAAAAAAAAAAAAAAAAAAAAAACAGGTGGATTACTTTCTGAGAGAAAATAGAATAGTGGATGAAGGAATTTAAACATAATATTAATAAAGAAAAAAGAAAGAAAGAGGCAAAACACTTGATAAATCTTTAGTGACGTAACAGGAGATGGATAGATACAAAATGTATACATAGAAACACACATCCACTCGCACAAACGTATCCTTCCACTTCTATTGTTCTCTGGGTATTACTTATTATCTTGTCAAACATCCCTGCAAAAATCATGCAATATATATTGTGTACTAACCTGTCCTCTGGTCTAGAACTCTCATCAGGCTTGGTTACATACTACATTTTTCCAGAGCCATCTCCAATTTTTATGTGTGTGTCAGATTTTCAGTGTGCTGATCTGTTTGTCTGATTTTTAAAAATAATAATAATAAATATGCTACAACAGCTGGTTTTATCATTGTCAGAGTAATGCTATTGGAGTGATTCTGCTGTAAGATCTTAATTGAGCAGTTCATGATACCACCAGTCACAGGAGTTTGACCACAAGTACAGTTATTGCTGCTTACTATAGCAGCTCTGCTGCAGCAACATGACTGTATGTTTTCTGTATGTGCAAATAGTGTGTATGTTCTTATGTTCTATAGCTCCCATAGGTTACAATGGAAATACCAAGTTCCCAACACTTCTGTTTGATTTTAGTCTAATTTTTTAACAATGACAATCACCTTATGCAAATGAAAAGTTATGTTCCTCTTTGCTCAGTTTTCATGTCTGCTGTATGAAACAAAGAGCTTTTGTCTGCCTCTTTGAGAGAGGATGAAAAGGTATTTCAGTAATTAGTGTTTGCAAAGTTCTAAGAAGTGAGAGTCCTAAATTTCAGACACCATGATCAAAATAACATTTTCTCCTCCAGAACTTTTTAAAATGTCCCCAAGTGTGCACAGTCTTTGATCAAACAATCAAAGTTTGGTTCTGACGCCTTTACTCATGTGCAGACTATTGCACAATATAAATAGTCCTATAGAGATCCCACTGAAAGTACTTGTGGTTTGCAGTAGTATTTGATGCAAACAAGTTTCTACTACCAATTGATAATGAGTAAAGAGGGTCCACTTCAATTTTAATTAAATCAATAGGAGTGTTTTCATTTGTTTCACTAGATAGACACTTCTCCATTTTTACAAGCTTTCTAATAGTCCATTTTAAAATATGTTTCTCTCTAGTGAGATTAAAATGCATCCTGTACTGCCATACCAGAGCACATTCCTAATGCCATTCTTTGGGTCAAAAAGAATTTTCAATGCAGTAGCAGTCATTGTGTTATTTTACAGTGTAGCATTTACAGCGTTTGGTACTTCTTTGGCCATTTGTGTGCCACTCAAATAATGAGACAGCCACACAGTGTGACATGCAAATAGTAAAGAATGTTCTCCTAAGCTATGAAACAGATAACAATATGGTCAAATCCTCTAAATAAAAAGCATCACTGTTTTTAACCATAAAAGAACAGGAAGAAGAAAAATAATATGTAAGGATGCTAAGTAATGTAAAGGATGCAGTACCTCTACCCCCTAGAGAGTTCTTACAAACGGATAGCCCTTGCAGCTTGCCAGA
Source organism: Aythya ferina (assembly GCF_964211825.1). Taxonomy (NCBI): domain Eukaryota; kingdom Metazoa; phylum Chordata; class Aves; order Anseriformes; family Anatidae; genus Aythya; species Aythya ferina. The sequence continues at coordinate 87,821,577 of NC_140297.1, forward strand.
GCTTCAAACTATTTCAGTGCATGATGGTTTTTCTAACAACTGAAAAACCTTAGAACAGACTCATTAAAATTCATGCAAATATTCAAACAGAACCTTCACCTAGTAGAGCTTTCTCTTTAAAATGTAAATGCTTTGCTGCTCATGAGGTTAGCAGTTTAGAAAAACAAAACAAAACCCTTGAACATTTTTAATAAAGATCTAAATTATCTGAAAGTGATTGAGATAGATAGTGCTCAGAAGGAGAGACATTGATGGTGTGTATATATGCTAATACTTGTGCTGTTTTAGCTCATACACATTCCTGCCAGCAAGTCCTTATATTGTCTTTTCATATAATGCTGAAAATTATATTTAAAGGGAACACATGTGTTGGCCTTTCAGACCCCATTGTGAAATACTGAACTCTATTAGGCCATCCATGAAGCTTCTTACTGCTAGATAACAGCCTGGCAAACATTTTTTAAAATTACTATATTTTCATAGCCAACAGTTTCTCCATTTAAGGTTAATTATTTTAACCCAAAATTTGAGCTTGCAATATAAGAAATACAAGTCTACTAGTAACCTACTGTGGTTTGGTCATTTCTAATTTCAATAATGGCCTGATTTACTCTGCCACAATTGCTGGAGTGAGTCACTCAGTGGCCCGGTGTCACAGAAGTTGCATCCGTGTAAAGGAAAGACAATCTGGCCTGACTTCTGGGCTTTGCAGCCTAGAGATATGCATGTTTTGTTGACGCAAACCAATATTGCTTTCCTATTCCATAGCAGGCAACTTACTACTATAGTTACTCATTGTCTGTAGGAAGCAAATAATTTCCAGTTTCTTTAGAACAGATTCACACAGCAGACAGACTGCAGTTCTTGAGCATAAAACCTGAGGAGAAAGCTTGCAAATGAGTACATTTTGTATATGACCATTATGTGCAAGCAAAAATACTGCAGGAAAGTTACAGGAATTTTTCCTTGAAAGTTACAGGAATTTTTAAGTATATTCCATGAATACTAGATTCAAGTTCTAAATCTGCCTGTATTATTTTGGTAATTTAATTTAAGGCTTTTATATAAAATATATATATATATATATTTTAAATATATATTTTAATATAAAACCAGATTCTACAAAGAGACAATCTTTAAGAATGTGAATACATTGATTGAGCTCCAATAAAGTAGATTACTGAGAATATTAACTATGTATGTTTGCAGATCAAAGCAAAAAATAAAATAAAATAAAATAAAATAAAATAAAATAAAATAAAATAAAATAAAATAAAATAAATAAAAAACCTCATTGACTAACTTGGTTATGAATATACTTTTTCATAATTACAGCTCCAAAAATAGTCCTGATCACATGCTCTAGCACTCTCACAAGCTAATCCAGCATAGGTATTCCTTTAAAATGGACAGTGATAGATCTCTTTTCTTAAGATAGAAAAGGTGAAGTCAATGTCAGCAATGTCACTGTAGAACTTCAGACCATTTATGAATCCATTTGAAAAACCCAAGTAGACTCTCGGGTGAGTAATCCACACTGATCTCTGTTTTCTGCAAAAACACGGCTAACCATTTTTAAGGTTAGTCCAGCTATATTTGCACGTGCTGCAGGTACGCAGTATAAAAATCTAGATCTAAAATATGTAAATATTTGTGCAATATTATTTCAAATTACATGAAGAATTCTGAGATAGAGTTTCAAAGCTGCCCTGATTAATTTTGCGCAACTTAAACTGTATCATTCACAAGAGAGCAGATAAGTACAACCCAAATTAATACAAACAACTGTGGTAGTTTGGGGGTTTATAATGTACCAAACCCTCTCTATAATTTGTGGAGAGGGTTTGGTACATTATAAACCCTCTCTTTCCTTAGACAGAGTACTACTAACTCTTTATTTTCCACTTCTCCTTTTAGTGACATTTGCTAGCTCTTGGAATTTAAAAGAGACTACCAGCTGCAGCCCATAGGGAGCTGTTACATACTCTTGCAATTTAGTAGTGGAGCCTGTGATTTCTTTTCTTTCTATCCCATAAATGCTTGGACTTTTGATTGTGGTGGGGGTTTCTTCTTGGTTCTTATTCCCAGCAGCTGGTAACTATTTATGTTTTGATATAGCTATTTGGAAGTTTTAGGAATGGATAAGATTTTTCCCTAGGTGGGTTGAACGCTTTGTTACTCAGATACATTTGGGGTAAGTTTGATAAAGAGTCTTTGCTTCACTTTCACTTCACTTTGCTATGCAGGGAATGTCTTCCTGACATTTATGCCTGTGGCTGTTCTTCTTAGAGGTGTTGGACACTTGTTCTTCGTTTTAGTATGTGCATAATTTACCTTGGGTTAAAGTAAACCCCAGGTTACCTCGTGTGTCTGCCTGTGGAGGGGGAAGCATTTCACTGCTCACAGTTCTCTGCAAGACATTCTACAGATTCAAACCAAGGAATAAACTGTATCTGGTCTTACTACTCAGCAAACTCTGTAGAAATCTTTATAGCCTTAAGGCTGAATATTTATGGTTGAACTCCCTTTGTGCTGTACAAAAGTAAGAGTAGGATTAAACGATGCATGTTAAGTGTGATCGGTTCCTTCTATTGACTGCATCTCCTTTGTAGTTTCTCTTTCAGTTTAATGTGGTTCCAGGTTGGCTTGGATTTTTGCTGTTGACTTTTTTGTCTTGATTTGGCAGGCACTTTTTATTGTCTTAATTCTGTTGTGTAGGTGTAGGGGGTTTTAATATTACATGGTTTTGTTATTTTACTGATACCCTGCGATATATTTAATTTAAGCAGTCAAAAGAAAAAACAGTAAGATAGGTAGTAACAGAATATGCGTATTTTATATTATCTTAACTTCTGTGGTAAATGCATAGAAGAAGGCTGTTTCGTATATTCACTGATAAATAGCAGAAGCTACACAGGTTTAGGTTGTTTAAAGAGCTTCTGAAAGGCCAGTTTGTTTGTTTGTTTTCTGAAATTCATTGAAAAGTTATTTTTGAAATGAATAGGACATGCTAGCTTTTAACACATATGAATAAGAATTTTAATTGATGGAGTTCTACATCTACATCATTGATACAGTTCTCTGACAGGCCCAGCCATAGTCTCTTTTTTTTTTTTTTTTTTTTTTTCCATTGAAGATGACATATTTATTAAGCCATTATAAATAATCAGAAAGCATCTGAAGACTTGATTTAAATTCCACGGTCACTTTAATCTGGCATCTGTTTGTGCTACTGCTGAAAAGGTCGTTCCTACTCTTCTCTTTATGATAGAGTTAATGTGAATGTGCCACAACATGAACTGACTGAAACAGTGTAAGGTGAGAATTTGAGGGAGGGAAGAAAAAAAATGGAGCAGGGCAGAAAAAAGCCTATTCAGAGTGAGCAGCAGTTTTCCAAAGTTTACTGTATGGCTGCATGAATGCTAGGTCTAGCACAACATGGGGGCACAGAGAAAAAAATTGTAGGGCACAAAGGCTGTGACTGCTTGTTCAGGTACTCACTTTTCCAGGATGTAAACAGTAAAAATACTGAACCACTGAAAGGCTGCATTTAACCCTCGGTTTCTGTAGCCTGTGCTGTGTTACTCATTTACTCTTCTGCCCCAGAGATATGCCTAAGGTTCTTTACCACTTAATCATGAAAACAAACAGCAGCCTGCCAAGAAGCAATTTCTCTCAAAGAAAAATAAAATCGAAGTTTTAATGTAGCACAGTATATTCCCCAAACCCTTAGGCTGGCTTTACTTGTGACCTCCCAGACAGCGCTCTATGTAATTTTCATTAATTTGTGTGGGTTTTGACCATGTCAGTTTTGGTTCATGGTAATCTAAACATATAATTTAACAGTCCTAAAAAGGGGAGGATCTGTAGAAATATAGGTGATGTTGTTGTGAATCTTCACGAAACAGTGACGATTACTTCTCCTAATATATTTGGTATTCTAATTTGAGATAATGCTATCTCTGCCCTCTGTGCTTATTCTTCTTATAGCAAGTATAACTGAATTTTTTAGCTCTCAACTATTTACAAATTACAGGCATCTTTATCTTCCTTAGACAAATGTGTTGTTGTTTACATTTAAATGGAATGAATGTGTTCTTTTTCTAAATCCTAATCCCACTCTTCTCTCCAAAACCCTGCAGAAGTAGCATAGAAGTGTAGTGTTTCATACTTTAAGAAGTATTCCCTGATCTTTCATCATGATCTTCATAAGAACGAAGAAAAACGCCTGTTTTCTACACACTAAAACCCCTGGTGAGCTACATTTTTCCAGTTATAGTGCAGATTTGGAATGATTTATGGTCTGTGGTGCATGGATGGAAACACAAACAAATGTGGAAAAAAAAAAAAAAGACCTGTTCTAAAACCTGAGTAACATAAACAGGACTCAATATGGATTGCATGTACCATGTTCTATGGTCAATGTTTCATGTGATGTATAACAACATCCATTAACTTATAACAGCCAACACAATGTGTCCTGACTCACAGAAATAAGTTTGTGGATTTTTGTGCCCACTATTCCAATAAAACATCTCTTTTAAGTCTTGCGCCATGAACATACTTCTGGCTATGCTAGCAGTAGAGGCATCATCAATATAAATTTGTTTAAGCAAAATTTTTGCATGGTGAGGAAGCACATAGGTTTTTCTCCATATCAGTGTCTCCTAGCTTATCACTTACTCTTAGAGCCAACACAAGACACTGTAATGCCAGTGACGTAAAAACGTGGTTCTTCTCCAGCATGCTTTGTGCTGCTCCTGTTAGCCATGGGACAGCCTCTCACTGCTGTTTCTGCACAAACCAGCAACATGTTAAGTGCAACATTTTCATCACTTTCTTTTGCTTTAAAGAACTATGAATACTTAAATTTTTCTGATTATCTCTAGAAACTCAAAGAGCCAAGCATGTGTACTTCCTTCTCTCACAGTTATTTATGATATATTCAGTGAAAATACATTTATTTTCCACTTGGCTTGTAGATCTGATGGTTAAGGCTATGTCTATGTTTTTAGTGTCAAAAGATAGTATGCCACATAGTTTTTATTGCCTTGCACACTTTTCTTTTAACACAGCCTTGCTGAAAATAAGGACAAGTAGCACAATAGATGAATACCACATCAATGACATCTGAAAGGTGTAAAAAGAAACAAACAGATCTTAATTCATCAATCAGTTTTAATCAATACTTATTCCCACAAAAGCTTGTTTACATGATATATTAAAAAACAACAAATGACACATAGCCTCTGGATATTAACCATTTCCCCTAAAATACAGTGAAGAAGGATATTCTATGTTGCTGCAAGGCTAAAATCAGTGAGTACTTTTGAGTCTTCAAATAGGAGGTGCCATGCAAAAGCAGTATAGGATCTTAGATCTTATATCTTTGATGTACCTTTTAATGTTTATAATTTTGTGCTTTTATGGCCAATATAAGCAATCTGTGATTACAGTTTGTTTCTAACTGTGTCCACACACAGACACCTTGGGTCCAGTAGAAGCAATCTGTTGAAATGTACTCCTAAGAAATGGTAAGGAGCATTAATGAAGCTGGAGAATTCTGGTATTAAATACATGAATTGAACCCTCAGAGCTGTAGCGATTGCAAGCCTGTAATTGGTATTTCATTGATGATGCCATTTAGACAAGAGCTCAGAACAGAATGCACTTCCATACTGCTATCGGGAAACAGATTAAAGTGCCCATAGCTGAACCTTGATTTGGGCCTATAACAATTACATGTATCATTTGCTTTTGCTTTTTGAATACAGTTATCAAATTGCTCTGTACAGATGGGAGGGGTACGAGCATGAGAAGGAATTACCCACATCATTCCAGCCTGTGAAGATGATCTATATTAATTTAAAGGCAAACCATGCTCTCATAAATGTTCTCAGAGCTTAGGAGTTTAACAGAGCCTTCGCACATACATCCAGGATTCACAGTTGGGTCCCTTGCCTCAAAATTATAGCCAGATTATATGGTTATAATTAAATTATTTTTATTTCTACATCAACAACAAAAAAATCCCTCCTGCCTTAACATATTTTTGATAAAGATTTCATTTCAGAAAAGCAGGGCTTCTTAAAGGCCTCAATGGCAGATGTTGCTGTTAATGAAATATCCCAAGGATACACGCATTACAAAGCAATCACCAGGAAAGGATATAAAATGAGCAAAGGAGTTTCACTGCAGAGTCATAAATATCTCATTCTACATAGAATGGCTGCTTGTTACTGCTGTCTTTACAAAACTGTGGCTTTAACACACAAAGAAAAACAAAAGTAAAACAAATTAGCCATAGACACCTCATCAATTAGAGGTATTGCTCTCAGGGCTAAAGCTAGTAAAGCAAAGCAGCAGGCAGGCCAAGAAAACTACCAACAGAACAGAACAGACCTGACAAGCCTCGGTCTTGAAGCCTTGCAAGCTCAATACATAGCTTTTGGCCTGCTACTAGCCTTGGCAATACCCTATTGCAGGGCTACCCAGTTACATATGCAAACTAATCATATTAATGGCTGATATTTAGAAGTGCGTCGGGAGACCATGGAAGGAGCACTGACTCTTTAATAAATTAAATGAACTGATGAATGTTTCAATACATACTTTTATTTCTTGTTAATGGTAAATGTGAGGTCTTAAATTGATGTATGTAATTTTGACCCTACCATTATTATTACAGTTGATTAACTCCTTAATACAAGTCACAGTCTTTCTTATGTCTCTCTAGATGTGATTGAATGATTTTTCTCTTTTACATTAGCACTGCTAAAATATTTGGGGAGAAACAGAAGTCAACCCCATCTATATTTCAGTGAACCTAAATAAATACATTGCAATTCTCTCCACTTGACCTGGTTTATAGGTTTGTATCCTGCAAAAAGAGTAGCTTTCAAGGCCTTTACCAAGTCAGAGAGCACTGGGAAAGTAATAAAGAGACTAGTCCTAGTCAGCTGAAAGCAAATCATCTGAACAGGAACATTGGTTTAATCTTATTAGCCTCTGTAAACTCATGGGTCCTTCATGAGCTTGAGAAACTTCCTCTTATTCTGTAGAAATGAGTGACATTTATGTAAGGAAGCTCTACCTCTGTACAGTGTCTACTTGAAAAAGTGACTGACTTGGCACTCTTGTGACACACCTTGCTGGCATGCAGTTGCAGGTTCATACCATTCATGGTTAGAATGAAGGAATGAAAATACATAAAAGCTTTATGATGTGAATTATTCTTTTGCACCTGTCATTCTGTCTCTCTTTTCTGTACATGCTTCATGGTCCAAGTTCATTAGCTTCTAATAGAAACCATTCTTACTAATTCTTTCAAAACTGCAATTCAGTCAAATAGATACCAAATCTTCCCCTACATTTTTTGGCACTTTGTAGGCTACGAAGAAAATGCTATTTTTTTGGTGTTCTGTGGTCTGTTCTTCCGTATGAATAATACCAGACCTTAAATTAATTTTCTTAATAAACATCTAGTTCCTGGTCTCCATGTCTCACACCTCTCTACTTTCAGGACTGTTTTTATTAATATTTCACCATCCCTTTCATTTGGATGTCAACACTCCAAATATCTATAACCTACTTCTATAGAAGTGGCCCCAATTCTTGAGCATTCCTTTTGCTACGAGCTGAAAGTCTAAGTTCAGTATTACAGCAGAAGTCCTGTACGCCAGAGCTATGATAGGTGCTTTAGAGTAACATGTTATGTCTCGTGCATTAAGCAGGAGACTCACTCTTCTACATACTGCTTTGTGCTCTCCCTCAGTGAGGCTTCCAGTACAGTGTCTCTGCCCTTGCCTTCTCTGGGACTCCATCTGCTAGATGAAGTTCAACAGCAGATCTGTGAGTCACCAATCAAAGGAGGATGGTTCAGGGAACGTGAAGCAAAGCAGAAAAAGTTGAAAGAACGTTTTAAAGAAAGCCATAGTAGCTTAACACAGTGAATCCTAGATATGATGCACAAACCTTTTCTTTCTGTCTTTCTGCAGCAAGACACAGAGTATTCCAAGGGAAGCCACTTGATGTAATCTTTTTAGATGTCAGCAAAGCTTCCAGTGCTGTTTCTCACAGTATTGTTCTGGACAAAATATCCAGCATACAGCTAGACAAAAACATAATGTGATGGGTAAACAATTACCTGATGGATCAGGCTCAAAGGATTATAGAAAATGGTGTTACATCAGGCTGGCAGCCAGTCACTAGTGGGGTTCCCCAAGGCTCCATTTTAGGGCAGTTATCTTTAATGTTTTCATAAATGACCTGGATACAGGACAAGAGCACGTCCAGGATTCTACACCTGGGATGGGGCAACCCAGGAAATATATACGGACTAGGGGAAGAGAGGCTGAAGAGCAGCCCTGCAGAAAGATAACTGGGGCTTCTGATTGTCAGCAAGTTGAACATGAGTCAGCAGTGTGCTCTGGCTGCCAAAAGGGCCAAACATACCCTGGGGTGCATCAGGCACAGCATGGCTAGCCGATCAAGGAAAGGGAATGTTCCTCTCTGCTCTGCACTGGTGTGGCCTCGCCTTGAGAGCTGTGTGCAGTTTTGGGTGCCACAGTATAAAAAGGACATAAAATTAATTAGGGCACACCCAAAGGATGGTGAAGAGTCTAGAGTCAAGATGTATGAGGAGCGGCTGAGGTCCCTTGGTTTGTTCAGCCCAGAGCAGAGCAGGCTGAGGTGAGGCCTCATGGTGGCCTGCAGCTCCGTCACGAGGCGCTGAGCTCTGCTCTCAGGGGACAGTGACAGGACCCGAGGGAATGGCATGGAGCTGGGACAGGGGAGGGTCAGGCTGGGGGTTAGGAAAAGGTTCTGCACCCAGAGGGTGGTCGGGCACTAGGACAGGCTCCACAGGGCAGTGGCCACAGCACCAAGCCTGCTGGAGTTCAGGAAGTGTTTGGACAATGCTCTCAGACATAGGGTTTGATTTTGGTGTGGTCCTGTGTGGAGCCAAGAATTGGACTCAATGATCCCTGCTGGTCCCTTGCAGCTCAAGATATTCTAAAATGATTCTGTGTTATTCTTCCAGTATTTTAAGAGTTGTCTTATATTCAGTTCTGTAAATGGATTGGTAGTACCTTCATCACCATTAGAAATAATGAGTGCTTCTCTCATCCTTGATGAGACTAATTTAATCTCTCATGTGAAGTTAACTCCTTCTTTCTCCATAAGAAGCTTTTGTGTTTGAAATAGGGAACTTCTCACTGAGCTTACTTGCAAAATAGAAAGATATGGAAAATGGAAACAGGGACAATCTGCCCAGGAGCATTACAGAAACATTGCCTGAGCATGCTGAGGAGGTGGCATGAACCTGTGTAAAGTGGACAATGTCATCATAAGGATGCTCTCTGTCATCTTTCAAAAGTCCTGGCAACCAGGAAAAGATCCCAAAGATTGAAAGAAAACAGTTGTTACAAACATTTCCAAAAAGAACAGGAATGATCTGGGTCAGTTCCTGCAAAAAGTATGGAGTAAACCCTCCTTAAAGCCATTTTTAGCTATGTGAAGGACAAGATTATTGTAAATGGCTATCATGGAATCTGTGAGAATAAATCACGTCTGACTAACCAGATTACCTTTTGCAATGAGACCAATGGCTCTGTGAAGAGGGAAATCAGTAGATATTGTATGCTTTGACTTTAGCAAGGCTCTGGTTTTCCATATTGCCAAAGCAATGAATTTTGGATAAGTTTGGATAAGTGCCAGTAAATGCCACTTGCATAAGTGGACAATAAGGCAGATGGAAAGTTGGCTGAACCGTCAGGCTCAAAGGGTGCTCATTAGTGTCACAAAATTCAGCTGTGCCATTTACAAGTGGCATCCCTCAGAGATCAATACCAATGCCAACACTGTTTAATGGCTTTATTAATGACTTGCACAATTTTGCAAATATATGAATTACATTAAAATGGGGGTGTCAGGTCATTATCCTGAGGGCAGGACTGCTATTTAGTGTGTCCTCCAGAAGCTTGAAAAATGTGCTCCTGAGAAGCTGTCAAAATTTGATAAAGGCAAGTGCAAGTCCTGCCTTTGGAGATGAATGACTGCATGCAGTAGGATAAGCTGAGGGCAGAATGGACAGAAAGCAGTTTTGCAGAAAATGACCTTTATGTCTTGGAGGACAAGTTAAGCCTGGGACAGCAACATACTCTTTCAGCAAAGAAAGCCAACAATATCCCAGCTGTGTTATGACAAGTGTAGTCAGTCTCAACCAGCAGGTCAGGGTGATTATTCCCCTTCAATTTGGCACTTCTGAGAATGTGCTTGGTTGACTGTGTCCAGGTACTCAAATCCAACTCCATACAATCTGTTGTAATGGGATGTGCTTTGAGCAGGAGGTTGGACTGGATAACCCCCAACAGTCACTTCCAGCCTATGTAAATCTCTAACCATAAGTCTGAGGTAATCCTTCTCTGCACATGTTAAAATGTGCTAACTGGAATATGCTTAGTCAAAATACAAAGTCCTTTGCACTTGTTTTAATTTTCTAAAGCATTTTGGCTGGGTCTTGATTTTCCAAAAGCAACTCACCAAAGAAGAGAAATTTGAGTATTTTACAGATAACAAAACAAGGGAAAACACCACTGCAGTTTAGCAAGAGCTGACTCCAAAGTCAGCAGCAAAATTGATCCAGTTGTAATCCCTAAGGAACTGTAAGAAATTGTACCAGCCATTTTGGCCCTAGGAGCAAACTAAACATCCCCTATTTCCCTTCTTCTCTTGCAGACATCACTTACTATCTTTTCTTTACCTGATGATGTGATGGGAGAGAGAGGATAGCAATAGCTTTCAAGGCTTCTTAATCCTGACCATCAGGGGAAATGGCTCATCTCACTTTCTCCACTTCCATACTCTTCTTAGTCTCTGCTACCAATAATTTCTTAGACTGGGAAAACAAACAAAACAACAACAACAAAGACATAATGTCAGATGAAAAACCTCTGTAAAGACATGATCTACTATTAAGGCTCAGAATAACCAGTATTCCTGAGCTAAGTTGGGGATGAGAAGACATGTTTGGCTACTTTTACCATTTTATGCATGATATCAGCTTTGCTCAGTTGCAATTAAATTTGATTATTTCTCTGATTATATTTATTCACAATGCAGGAAAAAATACTTCTAAAAACTTTTGCTATAAAATTTAATCTTTAAACCAGAAGAAAACAGGTGCTATGATCCAGGGACTGTGTATTCATTTCTGTGCTATGAGCAGAATGTCCAATTCATTACAAGATGTTTATGCAGATCTGAAACAATACCATTTGCAGCACAGTTTCATTACATGAATGATTTTGAGTCAATTATTATTTACTCTTGGAATGTGCCATTCAGTTGAAGGTTCTGAAGTCAGCCTCTGGAGAAATGCTGCCTCTATTCCACTCGCTTGGTGCTTGCTTATGTTTAATTTAATCAGCTTATAGCATGCGCTGTGGTAAACACAGCAGTAAAGGATGCATGGCACACAATTGGGCAAAATTCCAGCCATGCTTAATATCAGCATAGTGATGTATTTGGGGATCAGCATAGTCCCTGTGTACAGGGGACAAAGTCAACAAGTGATTAGTAGGATAAGTATGCAAGGTCTGGGAGGAAAAGTTTTTAGATGTGAAAAGAATACATCTGCAGAAGAAAGGGAGTTATAGAGAATCTGTCTGAACTGATGATGACCATTGATTTAGAGATGGAGATTGCAATTTAAGAAATAAGTCTTAAGAGGAGTGGTTGAGGGAACTGGGGTTATTTAGCCTAGAGAAAAGAAGTCTCAGGGGAAACCTTAACACTCTCTATAACTACCTCAAAGGAGATTGTAGCAGCGTAGGGGCCAATCTCTTTTCCCAAGCAACAAGAGATAGGACAAGAGGAAATGGCCTCAATCTGTGTTGGGGGAGATTACCTTGGATATTAGGAAAAAAGTCCTCACTGAAAGGGTTGTGAGGCATTGGAAAAGGCTGCCCTGGGAAGTAGTTGAGTCACTATCCCTGGACATATTCAAGGGACATGTAGACGTGGTCCTTAAGGACATGGTCTAGTGGTAGATGTGTCAGCACTAGGTTAATGGTTGGATTAATGATATTACAGGTCTTTTCCAACCTAAATGATAAATGAAATGAAATGAAATGAAATGAAATAAAATAAAATAAAATAAAATAAAATAAAATAAAATAAAATAAAATAAAATAAAATAAAATAAAATAAAATAAAATAAAATAAAATAAAAATGGGGGGGGTGGGGGGGGGGAATAGCAAACAGGATGAGGTTGTAAGGAAGATCCCAAGGGATAGTATGGAGTAGTATGCTTTTCATAAGTAGTAGATGTGGTTAGCATCATCCTGGCCAGAGCCTACAGGTAAGCATGTAGTTCCCAGGATCCCAGGACAGTGTCAGTAGTGGGTGCAGCAGGACGGTGTTCATAGCAGCTAGAATGAATGTAGCAAGCTGTTCCTATAGACCTGGCTGTCATGAACCTGTACAAAATGGTACGTGGTAAGAAAATAAGGAACTGTAGGAGGTAGTAACTCCAGGGCTGTGCAGGTGCTTTGGCTCTGTCTTCATGCAACTGTGTGCTGCAATGCATCCTTCAGCTCTATGTGTGTATGTACTTAGAAAATGTTAAACACTTTAAATTCAGAACAGCATTTGTCCTGTGTTGTACTTTTTCATTTACATCAATTTTGCTGTCATGGCATCATAGTGATTGAGTAATCTGACTTTCTCAATGCTTATGACCTAAATAGAAATTTAGTTATTCTTGTAAGTCAGGTTCTGTGTGGTGTGGACACTTAGAGACCTGATTTACCTCAGCAGAAAACAAAAATGTTCATAATTTATCAGAATTTGGACTTCTTATTGATTGTCTATATGCCTTTCTCCCTTCTGCCTTTGATTTTCTAGTGTTTTTTTAATGCATATTTGAACTCAAAAGGATACCTTAATACACTTGGAAACATAATTTATGGAGTTAGAATTAAGACACTGTCCCATTGTGCAATATGTATGTAGCGGGTAAACTTCAAGTATTTTCTATTTAATTATTTCTTTTCATTCCAGCTAGACCTAGTCCAAAGTGCTAAATTTCTCCTCTTGGCTATTAGTACCTTCAGTCCTAATAGTTTCCCAACATTGATATAAAGTAGATGTATTCAATTGCATTTTACTTAATTCAGTGAGCAGAATATATGTTCCATTATGTGAAAATGTTTGGGGGCAGAACATGCTCATATTTCTGTAATGACTGAGCTCAATTTTTTCAGGTCATGTATTCTTGATCTCGTGTCACCTTCTCAGAGATGTGCACTCCATGTTCCTTGCCCCTTTTCTATTAACAAGTGTTTACAGCGGCATGGTGTCAGGGACAGTGCCAAAGCTACTGTGGCTTGGAAGAGTCCCCATCATGCCTCTGTGTGCTTTTGCCTAAAAAGCCTCCCTGAGAACCAGGAGCTGCTGTCACACTCCCCATAGCACACAAATAGCCCATGGGGAGCTCCTGCTGCAAGCTGCAATACAGAGCAAGCATTTCTAGTAGAGCTGAATCATTCTGCAGATGATGCGAGAGCTCATCACTTTGTAGGATGAGACTCCCTTTCCAGTGCTATCTTCTGTTTAAGAAGTAGGAAACCAACTGTGATGCTGTAAGTGCTGAGCTGTGGTTGGAAGCGCTTGCTCCATCTGTGCTCAAGGAGGAATGACCAATATTTTAGAGTACAGTGCTGCTGTCCTGGAAAACAAACGGTGAGGAAGAGTGAGGAGCCTAGAATAGGTCCAAGGCAAAGAAGGTTGCAGTGGGCACAGCATTGCAAAGACAGGTGGAACAGAATGGACAATAGGAGTTAAATTAAAGAGAGGGGGAGGAAGATGAAGAGAAGGATGCCCAAAAACTGAAGAAAGGTGGACAGTGTAAGTCTGCAGGGGATGTTCTTGGAAATGCAAGCCCCCTTGCACAAAAAAGAGAGGAGAGAAGGGCTGACAGAAAATATGTTAGTCACAATCCCAGTTCCACAGATCTGTATTACTCTGGTTTTTAAGGATTTGGCTAAACCTGAAAGGACGTTAAGCAAGCTGAGAACAAACATTTCTTAGGATAAACACTGAGCTCAGAGATTAGAAAAATCAGTATTGACAGTAGCTGTGTTCCTGACACTCTCTAGTATGCTAAGTTATCTGTTCTCCCTCCCACCCCCCAGGCTTTAAACCTACTTCAGCACTTATTGTAATGGGTTGAATTATATCAGAACAAGGAATATATGAAGATTTCAGGGATTTTTTTTATTTGTTATCTTTCTTTAACAAGCCTCTCCTCATTGCTTAAAAATGTCATTCTAGCCAAAGATATTCTATAATTAAAGAGCAAAACTGTCCAACTAATTAGAAGTTTTCTCTTGCCCTGAGCATAGCTCTGGGCATAGAAACAGGGAGTTTAAGGCAAACTGCACAGCAGTCGGAGTAATTGAATTATTTAAAATGAATATCTACTTTCTGAATTATGTTCAGTGGGAAAAACAACAACAACAAAACAGGATCAGGAACAAGAGAAAAACAACATGGGATTTTCCTTAGCAAAGTTATCAAAGAAAAAAGATACAAAAATACTCCCAAAACTGCATTGATAGAGTGGGATTTTGTCAAAGCCACTGGCTGTCATGCCCCTTGGGATTCTGGGCTTGATTATGGAATTGCTGCACGTGTGACTAGTGGCCAACAGTGTCTTTCCTATGAAAATACTGCAATAAAATGCATATTTAGGTGCTTCTTGTTCAAAAGATACTGCCTGTGGTAGAAATCCTTGGGTTCATCCTTGCTTTCTGTTGATGGAGGGAGAGAAGAACCTTGTCTAATTAGGTATATCTTATCCAAGATTCCTTCCTGCAAATCTCCCATCTCTGATAATGAGGTGTTCCTGCTCCCTCTGCAGGGGCTAAGCAGGCTGCAGTCATAAAGCAGCCAGCTTTCACATGCTTGAGAACCAGGTGACAGCACAACCCGGACCATAGCTGTCCTCTTGTTAGTGCAGCATTGAAAACTTTGTGCAACTGAATGTCCAGGGCAAGTATTGTGCAGGGTTTTATAATTGCTTTTCTCACTGATTTTACAGTGTGATAATGGTGAGGTAAAAATGGTAAAAAAAAAAAAAAAAAAAAAAAAAAAAAAAAAAAAAACATAATTCAATGTACAAACATAATTCAATTTGCTTGTGCTGATTGCATTTTCATTTTTTTCTAGGCTGGTTTTTAGGGTATGAGATGGTATGGCATCCTTAAGATCAGCACCTTACCTTCTCTCACAGCTGGAACATCAGTGCTATCAGTGCTGCTTGGTAGAAAGGATAATGCTAAATTTTACAAGAACAAAATACAAGCAATATATAGGCAGGTTTGTGCTAGCTGCAGCAAAAGTTCCTCATAGCAAACTTTGAACAAATTTCTGCTTTGTGTGCAGAATCCCAGACTACACCCATGCATTCCAGTAGAGTTTCATTCCTATAATGAAGCTACACTTCACTTATTTACCTTAAGATACTTACATGGCTGTCCCAAATATTTGAAATAGAGGTAACATCTATTCCTGTTTCTTCTTCCTTGGGGAGAGGAGAAATGGCTTGATTAATTTATTACAGGTTTTTGTTTGCTTTATGTTTGCATGGAGGACTAGGCACAACATGTTGGAGGCTGGTGAGAATAAATTATCAAAGGAGAGCTGTAGGAAAGGTAAAAAAAAAAAAAAAAAAAAAAAAGGAAATCTGTGAATGTTCATTTCACCTGAGGGTGCTTTCCGCAACCCAAAGTCCTTCTCCTAGTGAGTTCTGTTAATAACAGGATGTATTGCTGCATTTGCTAGCAATTTTGACTTTTCAGGCTCTCTGGCTTCAGGTCTAAATTTTGTTTCCTACCATCAATTCTGGCACCCATCATGCATATTTTATTAGTTTATACTCTTCTTCACACTAATAACAATTTATTTATTTTCTTGTCACTTTAATTCTTAGAGCAATCAATTGTGTCAATATTCTCAGGGTTTTCATGAGAAAAGTCTTGCAATTAAATTTTTATTTTCTAAGATGTAAATATGGCTAAAAACATATCCTTGTAACACTAGCTGTAAAGACTGAAAGGGGAAAATAATTTCTTACTCTCCTTCATGGGAAAGAAAAAGAAGGTTTCCAGTAGAGAATGAAAATATGCCCATCTCCTAAGGGAATTTTTAGCTGAAAAAGGGAGATTTGAAACTGCTTGTTAAATGATACACCACAATTATTTGGACCCAAACTGGTGGAAATTAGTCAATAAGCTCAGTGAAAACTTCAACCATGGCTTTGAAGAAAACCTCTTCATCCAAATCTAATAAATCTCTTTCCAGTGGTGAACAGGCTGTAATGATGCCCCTAGGGCGAAGAGAAGTGTAAGCTGGCCAGAGAGGCCTTTCCATATCGTTTTGGAATTGCAATGATAATGGGGAGAGATGGGCATAACCACAAACCATGTTGCTGTAAGAGGGTATTCACTGCATTCAGGGAAAAAAAAAAATAAATGTAAGAAATAGTTCTTGGCATTCCTGATGCCTTGTATGTGTGCACCGTTATCAGCCAGCTAGACACATGTGGCATGAGAGGCAAAAAGCCTAATCTGGCACTAGGAAGAGCCTGGAAGTGAATTTGTTAAAACTCTGCTGAAAATTCATACTTGTGTCTCTTGGGGTTTCATAATACTTTCACGTCCCGAAGAGCATGCACCTTAATGTCTGCACTGGTGCAAGATTTTCATTGTTTTAATATTTTCCTAAAAGAGGCAGAGAGAGGAACTGATAACTGTTCAATGAACTCTCTTGCCTGCTTTTTAAGATAGCAAAGATGACTGATTAGTATGAAATGGAATCATGAAACCGTATTAAAACTTCAGGATTTTGTAGCCTGGCTTATCTTTGTATTGCCCTTCAAATTAGCTTGTGATTTCCTTTAGTTCTATCCTGCATCATCAGTGTGCTTGTGTTCACTCTTGCTGTTTTTTTTGTTTTCAATTCTCCTTGCCCCCGATCCAATGAATACAGAGCAATAAAACAAATACTGTAAAATTTCAAAAATGGCAAGACTAAGGAAAGAGCCAACCAATGATTTAATCTGGAAGGTTGAGGCAGAAAACACTAAGACTTTAAAACAAGGAGGATGGAGAAACTAAAATCATATTTTATTACTAAATATATATAACTCATCTGACAGGACTGTTTTTTTACTTGGAAGCAAACAAACCTTCAGACTATGGCCAAAAAATGTTGGTAATTTTAGATGACCAACTGGAGATACCAGATAAGGACACAAGTTTTCAGGGACTATTGGCTAGGACCTTCCGAAAGGTTCAAATCTGATATCTAGATATAAAAACCCTAATTCATTCTGAGAGTTTCAGGCCATGTATTTATGACAGGGTATTATTACTATTATTTTTTATGGGCTATAAGTGGATTGGGGAAAACTATTTTGGGACAAGTAAAGGTTCTGTGCTTCCCATTCAGCCTTTTGGAGCTCAAAGACACACCCCAAAATTCAGGATGCTCATTCAAACAGCCATATTGAAACAGCTTTGTAGCAAAACAGTGCATGGAATGAGAGAGAATGTGGCTATCAGCAGGTTTTGGAGAAGTCACTCTTCCTTATTTCTCTCACTGGATCTGAAAGACATCATAACACAGCAAACTAGCAGAAGACATGACCTCCTCAGTCCCAGAGGATTATGAAAATGTGGGTTCAGTTCCTCTTTTGTCTGTCTTACCTTTTTAGAGCAGTCTCCATTGTGCTATGAATTGAATTCCCCAGAGAATACACTATGCATACCCCAACGAGGAGAAATGCCTCTTTCTGAAATGCAGTTTATTTCCTAAAATTAATGTAGATTAGGCAGATAGCCTCCATAAAGTGTCTTTCTTTTTAGTGACTGCAAAGGGAACCTAAAGGAGAAGCTCTGATGTAGACCCATGTTCCTCATCTGTTCAATACTACATAGGAGAATTTCCACCTGAACAATTCATACATATCTCACATGAGATGGCACCAAACCCATTTGAGGTCAGTAAGTATTTGCACAATGCGCCACCGTTCTACCTTGTTTGTTAAGTATGCTGGAAATATTTTATTGTTGGTGGTGGTTTTAATCTTGTTCCATCCGTTGGCCTCATTTTGTTTCTTGATCCCAAACAACTCGGGAATCTTGAGTAGCCTATGACTTAGAGTTGCCTGTGATTTTCTGCCTGTGAGTTTTCAGATGTAATTCAGGCAGTAAGCATTCAGTTAATCTTTCTCAAAGGAGTGGAGATCTGCATTAACTGTGCATTAGAATCCCTTTGTGGAGAATCGAGGCACTTTATTTCTGATACATTTATTTTTCCCCTTGAGGAGTCAAAAGAGATCTATAGATCTTTTGGGGAAGTGGCTGGCTCTATAAATTATTGAGGCATAACTGCAATAATTAGCTGGCTTTTGTCAGCACCAGGCTCCATATATAGCAGTGCTGCTAATCTCTTACTGTTTTTCAGTGCTTTTGTCTCCTTATTAGATTACATCTCTATGATTGTTTTTGATCACTTTATAATGAATATTGTATTAGAGAGTGCTAAGTAGACTAAAGTCAACGTCTTATTTATTTCTTTAGGATTAAAATGTATCTTTTTAAAGACACTCAAAGACTGGAAAAATCCAATGTTTTCCAAACAATTAGATTCTGCAGATTAGGACAGTCTTTGGTTGTACAAGATACTACTCTGATGTTATTGGGCATAGTAGATCCATGTGAAGCTGTTTCAGATCCAAATTTGCTCACAAAGACAATTCATCTTTGTCTTCTATCATCTATTGTTTGCTTCAGGGGATGGTAAGAAGGATTTTAGTCCTGCTTTACTGATAAAAAAACTCAGCAATGAGAGTGGAACATATGTATCAGACATCTTGGTGCAGGCCAAGCAAAGCAAGAAATGTCACTATAGAACACGGATATCCTAACTATTAGAAGCATGGGAAAAGTTGGGTAAAGATGGATCTGCATTTTATTTAATTAAACAGGCATAGCTTTTGAGAACTTCTGGCTGAGAAACTAACCTGATTCTTGTCAGCATACTAATTGCTGCAAGTGTCCCACATGTGACTCACTACATCCACTCTCATGGCTTTTCTCCATTGCTTTTTGTGCTATTCAGTGTTAGCTCAGTTTAGATACTAAAAACTCCTAGACCATGTGCAATTTATTTTCTGTGGCAGATGGAGCTAGGTTTGCACATTGCAAGGCTGATCTTGCTGAGCATGGCTGTGTAACATTTCGGTGGTTTGCTCCTCCAGCCACCATGCTCCAACTGGACAGAGGAAATAGCTGTGAGCAATCTGCTGGCCAACCTTAATATGGTAGAGGGTAAAGAGTCAAATGTCAGCTCTGATGCCCTGTAGCCCCCTAAAGCATCTGACAGGTAAAGATGAGGCCCATGAAACATTGGTTAGTATGTGCTGAATGGAGCCTCCAACTTGTGTATCTCGTTTGGATGCTTTTCTACAGCATTGAACGGACACTGAATCCCAAACAGCAGAGCCACTTGTCACTATCTTCAGAGCAATTCTTTCAGTGCAGAAAGCCTGCAAAATGAATCAAAATGCTGCACTCAAACTCTTGAAAGCATTTCACACACCAAGCATTGCTCTGCTTAACACATTTCAAACTACAGTAACTGCTAATAAGATAAAAAGCAGTGACAAATCAGAGAGTATTGCCTCCAACAATCATGCATGACTTACTATGGCAAACAAATCCAATCTGAGGAAAGAGAAAGCTCAGCGTCCGTATTGGGCCTCCTGCTGCAGCCTTTTATGCTTTTTATTTTTATCCCGTTTGTCAAAATAACAGCCCTTTATCACCACTGATTGCAGAGATTTTGACTCCTCGCCTGCTGGGTTCTCCCTTTGCTCCATAGGGGTTTCCTAATTGAATATTTCCCCTGTGACTAGAAAAGCTTTGAATAAGAATAGGAAAGAAAATTATTAGCAGAGTCTTGAAAACTCCCCTGAACCTTCCACCCTGGTCTTGCTCACAAGTTGTTTTTCTCTCCTAAAAGTGCAGAGCATTCTTCTTTCAGTGAGCAGCCTCAGCTGTTTTTCTGAAGCTGGTTGCATCTCTTATATGCTGAACATTGTAAATGAACTGCAGCAGATCCTAACATGGTGGGGAGTGAAAAGATAGACTCATTCCACATAAGTTATAGGAGGCTAGTGGCTTGGCTGGAGTCACCAGTGCTTTCTTTCTCACCTTTCTGAGTCAAAAGCAAGAAACTATTGACTGCCTGTGTTGAGATCTTGCACGAGCAACTTTCTGCCCATGTACTGGCGGATAGCATGGGATTTGGTGGATGGCTCAGAAGTTTGAATGCATTTAAGGATGAATGGTATACTCCCTTTCCTGGCACTGTTATTCCTACTAAACCACCAGCAGGCTGCATGCTGTAGTTTACTGAAGGACAGACCAAAATCTTGTGTTTTGGCTCTCAATGGAGCTGGTGTTCTGGATTGAGACAGAAGAGGAGTTTATTTGCCAAGTTCTTATCCTAACCGTGACAGCACAGTGCACAAGCTCACATTTTCTCCTGTTTCATCAGAAGCGACTGCTCAGGTGTTCTCACTGCACCCCTTAGCAGAGGGGTCAAGAAAAGCTTCAAGACCAGCTATGCAAAGTGGTACCTGCCTTTCTTGCACGTGAGCACACAAACAAAAGATGTCCATGAGGCTGTTGTGCATACCTGGCTTTGTCAAGTCAAGGCAGACTTTTCTAGAAGAGGAAATATCTGCTGTATTGTTCCCTGAGATTTCTCAGCTAGGTGTTGCCAGAGTTTCAGAAAGCTCTCTACCCTTTTCCACACACACACAAAAAAATTGTAAAATGGATGGGGAGGATGGATGAACAAGGAGGGAATCAGAGGGGATAGGTAAGCATCAGAAGGACTTAAAAGGTCTGAAAGGAAATTCCCCTCTCAATGTCTGTACTTCTTCACTCTTAATACCATCATTCTTGTTTTTCTTATTTTTAAAGGTGGTCTTATTCTTCAGATACTCATGGAACAGAAATAGTCACAAATGTTGCTTGTTATTTTTAAGTTGCATTAGCTCGCAGTAATGACAAAACCCAAGGTCAGGCCAGTAATATGCCATTGAGGAAGAGCAGACTGTGCATTTTGTTCCAGCTTTCTGACTTTCAGGGTTGTGCATCTTTTAGTGCTTTTCCCATATAATTTTCCAAATGTGTGCAGCAGGTTAGTGAATCCAGTTGTTACCCAGCTGCATGTGCTGCAAGAAGATTGTAGCTGGGAGTCACCTCTCTTTATAAGACTAAGTAAAAGGCCACCCCTCGGTACCAGCCTTCTAAAATCATCTGCTTCCTTATCAAGTGACCTGCTGCTGAATTTTAGTTTTGAAGTAAAAAGATCTTGAGAGGAGTGCCTGTTAGGGATAGTCAGCTGGTCTGTGCTGCTCCCTGTAGATCCATAACAGAAGGTTAATTTCTAATTCCTTGTACAAACCAGCCGTAAGAGATGTATTTCAGCAAGTTTTCTTCTGTGTGTACTTTGGTCTGCAAAGCCAATACTGACAAAGCAGAAAGAAAAGACCCAAACTGAACTGAATCGTCAACAGACGATTCACCACACTCAGGTCTTTTCAGGTGGGTAGACAGCATGGGATTTTGGATGTGGGATGGATTCCACCGTCACCCAAGGAGGAGGATGTCCTGGGTGAGGGTGTTCTACAGCAGCAGGCTGAAATTGCTGTGGACAGTCAGGTTTTGGAGAATCACCTGGACAGATGAGTCTGCTCCTATCTGCATGAGGGTAGGAGGCAGGTCATGATTGCTTCTGGGAAGCTGACATCCTATTCTTCAGAACTGCTTCTGTCCCTTATCTGAGCAAGGCAGCAATGCCTTTGGCTTTGTAGGGTGCTATCATAAGTAATGTGAGAGAAGGAGGTCCTGGGCATTTAGCTACCTCTGAGAGCTTGGTGCCAGCTTTCATTGTGCCTGGAAACAGCCCTGGCTGTAGGCAGTAAAACATGAATCATTCCTTTGTAAGTGAAGCAGCTGTGACAGAACTAGGTACAGAGACTAAAGGTGGGACCGGAGCTGCTTGAATTCCCACAGCTGCCCTTTAGGGTAGCATGCCTCTTCTTACGAGGCCCCATCAGGTATGTGGAAGAGCACAGCAAACATGCTTCACACTGTGTGGTTGAATATGCTGAGTGGCAGAGAGATGGTTAAAGGCTGTCGCAGAAGCATGTGCAGCGCTGTGTCACTGCTGTTCAGTAAGCACAGCACCGGGCAGCGAGATATTAATAGTTGTGCTCATCACGGCTGCTCTGGGAGCCACCATAACCTCAGCATGAGCTAACAGGCAAGCCACAGACCATGAAGCAAAAACTTCAGGCCCAGAAGGCAGCAAGGAAACTATGAAATAATTAAAAAAAGAGGGAATATATATATATATATATTTTAGTAGGTGTTATTTGTGAAAACGCCCCTGCATTAAATGCAATCTAAATGAGTTTTTGCACCTGAGCCAGAGAGCAGTGTTCCAGCTCACTCTGCATACGCATGTTTTTGTGAACAGATCAATTAAAGTTTTTGGCATGCAGGTGCCTAATAAATATTGTATGGGCTGGAATACGTTCATCTCTTTTTGATACAAATCCATGTCTTCATTAAGGTTCATGTGTACTATGATTTAATTCTACAAGTCATGTTTTTAGAAATTGCCGGCAGACTGAATTTTTATCAAAAGCACTGATCAAAAATGTGTGTGCATTTAGTTTGACAGAGTCCTCAGATAGTTGGTAATTTCTAGTGAAGTCAGTGATAAAATAGTATATCTCAATTATTTGCAGATGCCAAACACTTGCATAAATACATATCTGATTTTAGTGTGTGAAGTGTATTGACAGTTTCCTGAAAGTACCAGCGCTACAATCATTACTCTCAGATAGGCAAGAAGAAGAAAACACTATTAGTGCATTCCCACAGAGAAAAATGGTACATTTTGGACTAAGTAGCTATTGAAGACCTTGAAGATAATATATGTAGGACATAATATTGAGTAAATATCACAATGTTTGTATGTGAGTATTATGCAGCATAACTACGAGAAACCTTCACTGTTAATCGCTTATATCTTCATTAGATCCTGTGAAAAGTCTGAAGTATATTTCCAGACATCTCTCTATCATCACTTTACAGCATTTGGATCACTTGTATTCAGAAGGTATGTAAATAGCTTTAGCTGGTTCATCCTTTAGCTGGTATTTTTAACAAATATAATGCCACAGGGCATTCCTCTTGTCAGAACCTATTTATTTTATCATCTCTTATTATGGTTGTATTATTTTCCTCAAATATTCCACCCTCATGATATGCTGAATTCTCAGATTTTCAACAAACGCTTGTGATGCAGTTACTTATAATGCAACTTTTTATCAAAATTTACAAAAAGAAAACAAATCAGTTATGAGTTATCGTCCTTCTACATAGGTAGAACTATAACTGATGTTAGGCCAAAATATTGTCAGAAATATTAAAAAAAAAAAAAAAGTATAATAAAACACGGAAATCCTCACATACACAGTGGAGAAAAGATAAAGCCATAGTTTACTTATTTTGATTTTTCCATTTTAATTAAGAATAACAATTCTAATTTATAGGAAATGTTATTGTTGATGTATTTGTTTTAATTTAAGTTATAGGGAAAAAAAAATGGAAAAACAATTTCTACCTTAATAAAAAGGGGACTTGAATGTGAGAGCTCACCCTTTCAAGATGTCTTATTAATCAAGCCCCAGTGCTATTTCTATTACTGCTTTAACATGAACCGTCACTGGGAAAAAGAAAGAAGCAGGTACTTGAAATCCTGTCTCCCACATCCTAACTTACCAGCACTTCAGCTGCAAGGGTAATAACTTATGTTTAGTGTTTCTCATTTGTTTCCCATTTTCTCAGCTTTCTAATAAGGTTTTGTCAAAATTGTTCTTGTTTTTATTTTTATTTTTTTATGTTATTTCATTGTCCTCACTCTCTAAATACATCATCATTTTGAAAAATAGCCAGACTAGGAAGGAAATATATCAGCAGTGCAGCTTGTAAACTATCTTCAGTCAGGTTTATCAGAAGAGAAAGCACAGGATTATGAAAGAATGAAAATTCAGAAGCAGAGTCTTTCTGAGTCACCATGATCCTCTGGAAATAGCTTATTTGTAATGAACAGGAAAAGAAGTGTAATTTAAGTAACGAATATAGAATTCGCTTAAATCTTGTGTCGATAACTTCATTCCTAATGTGATTAATATACTGTAAATGTTGTCATGGTTGTGAAAAAGACCACCAAATAATTAATCCTTTTATGATGAGTGATAGGCACAATCAGCCAAACCTGCCTGGACCAAAACCTAGACAGCCTGGCTGCAGGAGACGTCCTGTCAGCAGAGCTGCAGTAAGCGCGAGCATGGGAGATGCCCTAAACAAGCACCAAACAACCACAACTCTAATCCAGTGCTTGACCTTATAAGCAGGTCAGGGGGTTATTGGTCTCCTACCTGGAAAATGTATTACATGCATATACTTAAATGTTGTCATTTTATGGCTGTTTTGTCAGATTGCTACAGGCAGCATGAAAATACTGGGAAAAGCAAAGTGTGCAATGATATCAGAGCCAAGTGAACAATGCAGAAACGGATCCTGGGTGCCTGGATCTCTAACCATGACTGCAAAGCACAAAGGCTATGTCAATGGTACTGCAAGGCTACATTTCTGGGCAATCCAGTCTCTAGCCTCTGCTACCAAAAAACATTCCCATAAGCAAGAAGAATTGTTTTGAATGTGCTGTGTTTTTTGTTTTGTTTTGTTTTGTGTTGGTGATACTGCCATCCTTTAACTTCCCATACACGTGCTGTTGTATTCAAGAGAAGTGCAGCAGAGGACAAATGAGGATGTGTCCATACGGGGCAGCATCTCTTTGGGTGGAGGATGATGCATGTGGCTGGCAGCATCTGGCTTCGTGCAGATGCCATGCGTGGGCATGGTCCCTGGGGACTGACGGGAGAGGAGCTGTCACCATCTGAAAAGGGGTAGGGCATCTGGCAAATGCCTTCCATCCTTCCTTCAGTTGCATATCCTTTTTTTTTTTTTTTTTTTTTTTCCCAGAAGAAATTTTTCTCTAGAAGATTATACAAGCCCTAAATATTCACCTGTTAGCAACATCAACAACAAAAAATTAATAGTGTAGATGTATTAATACCAGTAACTTAGACTGATGTCAGTCCTTTCCATACCTTATGCACTAGGCAAGGAAAGGCAAGGCAAGGCAAGACAAGGAAAAGCAAGGCTATCAAGCTTCAGCCAATCCCTCTGAGCAAGGCTTGCTGATATGTGGTGTTAGCCAACAAGGGAAGAACAGCCACAGAGCTGCTTGACCTATTCACCTAAAACTCCAGAAAAATTGAGGAGTTTTCCAAAGAGAAGGAAATTGCTACTTTTTCTGCTACTGGAAAGGGAACTGTTGAACTAAATAAAAAGTTAATTCTGGGTTTCTACCCAGAATTCCTCCCACAACAGTTGGATAGGGGAAGTGAATATACAAGAGGCACAAAAAAGGGATCCTATTTTTGGCAAGAAAGCAATACCTCATGTACTCCAGCCTTGATCTTCTGTCTTAAGGGGAGAACAGCAAATGCCTGGTACATCTGTCTGCTAACATGTAATACTGTTTTCTTGTTTGTTTGTTTGTTTGTTTGTTTTGTCCCAGCATTCATGGAGAGACTCCCCTACATGGCTGCTAAAGAAATTTGGAATCATGAGAACAGGACTATCCTTTTCCCAAGGGGCTGGAGAGACCTTTGCCTGAAGGCACCTGAGATCTGGAGAATAGCCTCCAATAGTCTTGGAGAATTGACAGAGGCCACTGGGGTGCCCTGCTTAGCTGCTTTGAGGTAAAAAAAAATAATAAAAAAAAAAAATGCAGCCCAACTGTTTTTGCTCTGTCTTTTATCTCTAACTGCCTGGGGACAGCTTGTTCTGTGCTTGAGTCCATACCTTTCCTGCCTGCAGACAGGTCATACAGCGTTTTCACAACTCCACTGCAAACCACAAACTTGGAAGAGCAACTCTCCTTTTCTGTGTAGCTGCGCAGCAGTTACCAGTTGATGAAGACGTGTCAGCAGACTTCAGCAGACCAGGCAAGAGAGACGTTTATTTACTGTAAGATAAACTGCAAAAGGGGAAAAAAAAGGAGTTAATTGCTGCTAAAATTGCTTCTGGTAAGGGGAGTGTTTTGTTTCTCCTGTAACTAGTTACTGTGTTTCTGCAACTGAGGCTGCACCTGCCATAGCAGAGTATTCCTGGGTACTCTAGAAACTAGTGCAGAATTAATTTCAAAGAAATAACAAGACGTGGGGAGCTGAAGGCTATTGCTGTCATTGTGAAATCCTGTTTCTGTGCAAAACTAATCAACGTGGCTCAGCCTTTGAGTATAAAGCTTCCAATTAACTTTTCCATCAGAAGATGCTAGAAAAGACATGTCACATTTTGGAAATCTGCTAAGTACGATGCACAGGAGAGACAAATTCAAATCAAATTCAAATCACAAAGAATCCTGACTCTGGGGCTGAAGGGTTATGTGAGGCAAACTACTGAAGCCTACTGAGCCCCTTTGTCCCAAGGAGGCTGCCAGAGAGTCTCCTTGGCTGTCAAATGAAGCAGGGAAGAAAGTTGTGTTGTTGACTCTTTGAGTTGATTGCTGAAAGAACAGGGGTAATTTTCTCACACTTGACAAAACAGACACAGAAAGGTAAGAGACAGGGTAGCAAAAAGTAGGGAAGCATGATTTTGCACTCATGTTTTCAGGGTACGTGGCAGCTGGTCAGTCACAGATGGATGCTCTGGGCTGGCAGGTCGACCATGACAGCTGTTGCTTTAAACCTTGGCTTGCTTCCCTTGTCTGCAACCTCATCAGGACAGGTTGAATAAAGCCCTTAGGCTAGGCCTCAGTGAAGCTCTGGGCTATGGCGTTGGTGTGGTTCAACACAGTTCACTGGACAAGACAGGAATGACAAGAGAGGGAACAGGAGGAGGTGGGAGGGGTGAAGAAGGATGTACAGCCATGGGATGATGGAGCAAGAGCTTGTGCAGCTCAGGGCATCCAAGCTGGATATCCCAACAGCTGAGACTTGTGCAAACAGGTCAGAGTTATCCAAGCCCTTCCAGCCTTACGCCAGCACATCCTGCAGCAACTCTGCATCTCTTTGTTCTGGTCCATGGTGTTGTGTTTCTTTTTGTATGTGTACATACAAAGCTCCTCAGACTCTAAACTGATGACTGGCATAATTAAAGAATTATATATTCAAGTCACCAGTTATAGCTTTTTTTCTTTTTCCCTCACATAAAGGTTTTGATAATACTGCTGTCCTTAAAATTCAATAGCTTATTGTGTTTCAATTATCCTGTATTTTTCTCCTCTTTCTACTCCTTCTGTCAGTAGCTGATAGAGACTGTCGTACCATGTGATGAACTTTCACTGATTTCCTACAGGTGAGCTAGTAGGTCAGTAGCATCGATTAATTCCAGTATTCTTTCCCATACCACATTAGTGCTACTTAGAATCAACCACTTGTTCATAAAATTACAGCCACAGAAGGAAGAAATAAGGAAAATGCAACCAATAGCTCTGTATTCCTCAGCCCAGACCCACCCCACCAAAAAAAAAAAAAAAAAAAAAAAAAAAAAGTTAATTACCAAACCTCAATGAATGTCCATTTTCCCTCCATCTTTTGAGCCCTGCACCCCTAGATCCAGCAGCTGCTGTCCTGATGCCAGCAGGCAGGACTGGTTAAATGATCAGGGTTTTTAAGTCTCAGCTTATAGGGGTCTAAGCACATGATACGCACCTTTGCAGTGAGGAATGTGACAGGGGGGATGTCTGATGTGAAGTCATTGCTAAAAATAGCAGCTAGCTGTGCTTCCTGAGTAGGAATTCTCACAAGGAGAAACTTCCTCCTGTAGATGTAGAGCTGCAGCTTTGTTATTGCTTTGGGACCACAAGAGCAACTGTGAGCACCTGTGGCAGGGAAGATTAAGGCAGAGACAAGTAAATGAACCTTCTCTTGGAGGTATAAGACATTGATGTCCCATGTGTCGACCCCTGCGGAACAGAATCAGGAGGTGCAGACTAAGCTCAACATGTTTTATTCTGGATTTCTACTGATGTCTGAGAGCGTATGCTGCTGAACAGAAGGAGCACTGTTGCCTCCAGGAAATTCCAAAAAACTTCTGGATCACAGCGAAATCATGACTGGGAAGTCCTGAAGGTGGTTTGCTTCAGTACTCTGTGACAGGGGATAAATGCATCTGTGGTGTACTTACTTCCTCCTCCTAAAAGGTCACCTGTTCCACTGCTCTGGTTGTATGAAATTGCTGGGGTATAGGTACAATCACAGTCAATGTCTTATAAAAAGATTACATGGATGCCAATCTGCATATGAAACAGTGCTACAACATGTTTAGTATCGAATGAAGCAATGTTCACAGTCTTGTGCTGGTTTGGAATTGGAATATATTTATTAATTTATATTATTTAAAACATTCTTTTTTTTTTTTTTTTTTTTTTTTTACAGAAATGCACTCATTAAAGATAGAACATTCTGTATGGCTGAAAAAAAAATAAAAGGATCCTTAGCAATTAATTTTTAAAATGGGGTACACATATATCTAATGCATGTATGCATAATATTTATAGAAATTCATGTGTATATCTTTATTATATATGCAAATTTTAACATGGATTATTCAACAATGACATAGTGGCTTCAGTTCAAATAGCATGAGCAAATTACATTTGAAAGCACAGACTAGAGCAAAATACAGTATTTGGTCTCATAAACCTGAGAAAATATTCCAGTTAAAAGGAAATGAGGAGCCAAAGCTTTTCAGCATTTGGAAAATGCAACATATCATGTAGCTAATTTACTCTGCACAAATGAGCAGCATTTCCTAGAGGGCAGGGCCTCTCTCTAGGCTAAAACATGCACATATTAGACCAAGCTTGAATTTAAGAGAAGGCAAATTCATTTAGAAAAACATTATTTTTTCCTTGTATAAAGAAGGCAACCTCTGGAATGCTTCTCATGGTGCTATTTGTTTACTAAATACAGGGATTTTCCTGTACACACACACACACACACACACACACACACACACACGTCTTCTGCTTTCATTATGCATGCTTTTTGCTGTGCTGGGAGTCAGGAGCTAAGCAGTGCATTTCATTGCTGCTCCGGCCCTGGCCCCCGAGGCACTTGAGGAGATCCTGAGAACCCGTCAGCTCCTTGGGGGATGCTGCTGAGATGAGGGGCCAGTTTTGCAGCTTAGCACGGATATAATAAAAATGGAACAGCAACCTGGAATTCTTTGGAGAGCAAAGTGGATAAGCTGGCCCTGATGACAGCAAAGATTTGTGCCTGTAGCATGTGTTACAGCCATGCTGCCCTGCAGTAAGGAAAGCAGGGACCTGCTCTTCACCCAAATATGCATGAGCTGCTTGGTGTGGCTGCCCTGAGGAGCTGCCCAAATAAGGGGATGCAGCTTCCACTTTGCCCTCTGTTGAGAAAAGCACACGAGGGATGATCAGCTCCTCCCTCTGTGACTTCAGAGCTCTGTTGACAAGAAAAATAAGTCATCAATGTTTCAGTTTGGCAAAGCTTTGGCTAGGCACCAGGAGAATGATGCTTCCCACAAAGCAAAGCCTCCTTTACCCTTTCTCTGCAGGTTTTGTGTGGAAAATGTATTTCTTTATTTAAAAGTAAACCTAGATTAACTTTTGGGAAGAGAATAAGAGGGTTTTGTTTAGGCACATGTATAAGGATTTCTTCAGGGTATACAGCCCTCTATGGCAGATTGTTGTGCCAGGTTGTGTGTAACATTGCACCTGCTGAGGCTGTGCTTTTCTCAGTTTTATTTTCAGTAGTATCTGTAGAAAATCTTTGCCAAACCAGCCTGTGGTGCCAACTGATTTTCTATGTATGGCCTGAAGCACTGGGCTGTCGAGGGTTTTGTTTAGGCACAGGGAGGAGAAAAACTTAATTTTGGGTCATGCACAGCATCCCCGGATCCTCTCATTTTTCTGAGCTTTCAGGAAATGAACATCCTTGGTCTTGGGTTGTGTCACCTGTAATGAGGAGAAGAGCAGCTCACAATGCAGGCAAGACATTCACATGCATGTGCCTAGCACAGACAGAATATTTCACATTTCATTTAGGAGGACAGAACTTAGATTTGGGTACCAAGCACTGCCAGCACCTTTCTACTCACTGCCTTGTGAGTAGAAAATGGCCATGAAATTGCCTTGCCAGTACTTCATGCAAGTTTAAACATGGTAGTGATAACTGTAGGATGTGACAGATGGGCATCAAGTATACAGAGTTTTAGGGCAAGTGTATATTATGTGGGGCTGCACCAGGGAGATGACTGAAGATTAAAAGTTGTCTAGATTGCATGGGCTCCAGAGTAGACTAAAACACCCAAGTATTTAAAAAACACGCCACTTGTTTATGACTTAATCTCAGTTTCAGAGCCTCAGTGTTCTGCCTACCTATGGAAGCAGGATGAAACTCACTAAGATTTTTATTTTCCTATAGGGATTTTCTGGCTGGAAAAAGGAAAAAAAAATCAAATGTGCTGCAGTATATTATGTAACTTCTTTTTTTTTCTTTTTATTTTTTTTCTTTTTTTTTTGTCCAAGATGAAAATGTGTTGATTCTTTCCTGTTTCATAGGCTGGCCTTACCAGCTGCTGGCTTCCCCACTTTTATTACAAAGCTCTGCCACTTTAATTTGATTCTTTCTCTGTGCTACATCATTCTCTCACTTTGTGAAGTTTTTTCCAAGTGGACTTCATTCTCTTTAAATGAATCGACTGCTTTCAGCTTTAACCCGATCGAAGCTGTGATTGTGTGTAGTTTACCTGCAGCATGAAGAGGAAAAAATCAGTTTGCTTGGTAGAGATCTGAGGAGATCGTTTAGCCTGAACTGTCTCTACTCCCAGGACTTCCTTAAGTAAGACTGCTGACAAGTGGAACATCGCTTTGTTTACTCATCTGCATTTTTTCTTCTGTCTCTTTTAATACTATCCTCCCCAGGTCTATCTGTCAAGGTTATAAACTACCATCCTGAGATGTGCTTTGTTTGCTGCTGCAAACAGTTACCAGGTTCTGCAACATCCTGCACTATTTCTTCATTCCTTGCAGATACAAGGTGGTACTTTTTTTCCCAACAGTTGTGCTGTTTTTTAGCTGAGAGCTTTCCATCAACACAGCTGCTTTCTGTGCAGCTAGAAACATTTGAAAGCGTAAGGCTTATGTATAGCAGCCAGAGCCACTTGCGAGAGGTGCTTCATGGCCCATTAACAAAGCTGTCATATATGGCTTCCCTTTAATTAAATATTGATAGGGATTTAGTCTTGGTATAGCATTTCAGGATAATATGGAAAAATCCTTTTAATCTGCATGACAGATCAACGTGCCACTACACTGCTTACCCCTATACTTCTGGCTGGCTGAAGATGACATACACAAAATGAGGAGGCTGCTCAGCTTCCAGTGCCAGCTGAATCCCTACTGTCATCATTAAGACCATAATTAAGGATGCCAGTTAATGTCAATGGCAGTTTATATGAATGGAGGCTTATCCAGTACGGGATTTTCGTTCCCATGATGAAAATCACCAACCTGTTTCACAACAGTTTATCAATATAGTGTTTTGTGTTGTTTTTTTTTTTTGTTTGTTTGTTTTTCCTGATTTTAATCTATTTTTTAAAAAAATAAAGACATCTGCAAAAGTCTCACAGCTCAATATTGACCTTATGCAATTCAATAAATAAATAGTTTTCCAATTGAACAGTTATCATCCTGAGAATTTTCTTGCACACTGCCCACTCCCTTGTCTATTCAAAAGATTGCACATTTCTGGAATGCTTGCCTGTAAGTTGTCTTTGTGTGCAATCGCCAAAATTGCTGAAGGGTTTTAAGTGCCTTAGATGGACAATGCCATTGTGTATAGGAAAGACAGGTAACTACTTTTTTTAAGCTGTAGCCTTTGTATTTAGAGATTATTTCACTTTTAGGCCTGCCTTTTTCCATTAGTCTTTTAATAAGTACTTGTAACTAGTGAACTCTAAACTTCCTTTTATTAGTCAAATAAGAAAAAAGACAAAAAAAGACAAAAAAAAAAAGATAATGTGCTTACTGTCAATTTGAGGGCAGTATTTAAGACTTCTTTTCAGTTTTTAAGAACAAATTTCAGGCTCAGGAGACATTCCACAGAATCAGCAAATTCTGACAAGTATGAATGATTCGCTTACGCTGTATTTTTCTATTGTGTGGTGCTCATTTCTTCTGATACTCAATTTTACAGGCAAAATTGTCTTTGAAGAGTACAAATGAGTCTCTACCTGGATATACAACAATCTTTGTATTGCAACATTGTGTGAATAGATTAGACTACTTCTAACATGTATTTCTTCTGAATTTAGTTTTCTTCACCACATTTACATCTTTAGAGCCTAGTCTATTTAAAGGGACAATCTCTAATGCCATGTTCAACGGACTCCTTCTTTGTGCATTCATCATGTGGTTTTCAGTTTTACAGAATGAAAGAATCCTATAGCATTGGATCTTCTTCCAGGATCTAAGCACTGGCTGGAGTCAAATACAGCTCTGAAGGTGTTTTCTTCTAGCCGTGTTTATATTAATAACAAGAGCACTTCAATTATAAGGGAAACTTCTTCCAGCACTCAGTTCTGAGTTTTTAGTTTGTGGGATCCTGTCCTAAGATAGAAAAAGTCCTTACTTTATTATCAAATCCTTGAACAATGGGTAATCTTTATAATTGTTTCCAAACCCTCTCACATGTGCGCTCTGGAGTTATACAGAAGGAAAAAAATAAAAATAAAAATAAAAATAAAAATAAAAATAAAAATAAAAATAAAAATAAAGAAACACAAACTGAAATTAAATGAATCCAAAGGAGAACCACCATCACCAAAATACAAGATGCTGCAAGCAACAAAGAAAATGGAGCAAATGAATAAATGGTAGTTAAGCATTAGTTTTTATTGGAGAATGGTTTGGAGAACAAACATGACATGAGTATATCTAACAATTCTGCAGGGCATAAGGGTAAGGTTGGTCTATTTGGCAGCTATTGCAGAGCAAGAAAGCTGAAACTCATAGGAAGGAAAATAAGTGGTAGCAAATTTTCCTAGAATCACAGAATCCTGCCTGTTCTACAAAAACAAACTCTATTCAGTAATGCAGAATTGTACCTTTAAAGTAGAAGACTTTTCAGCAAGAAAGGATGAATGTTACAGCTTCAAGAATGTATTTATTACTGCAGTGACAAGAGAGGATGTGCCAGTGGAACTCTGATATGTTCGTTCTTCTGAAACCAAATAATGGGATCATGTATTGTGTCTTTGCAGGAAGTATTTGAGCATATGTAACATTTACTAATCCGTCTTTGTCATCCTCAAACATATTTGGGATAGATAAAGAATTTCCCTATTCTGTACACGTAGAATTGAAATGTAGGCTAGATTAAGAGACTTGCCCAAGGGCATAGAGGAAGTCTGAGTCTAACCATTGCTCTTGTCAACTGGAGCACCATTTATCAGGTTGCTGATTAAGTGGAGGCTCCTACATTCTATTATTGGTGATGCTGGTCTGACAAGAAGGATGCATTAGTCCTGGTAAGGTGGCATACAAATGAACCATGTTAATTTAAGTACTATTAGAAACACAAGACAGAAGGGAAAAAATCAATGCTTTGTTTTATAGTAAAGAAAAAAAATCAATAAGGAAAGAAATGCTTTTTTCTAGTATCTCAGAAAATGTGCTGGACAACAGGGAATAGTTAGAGCAAATTAAAACTATTTAATATAAGTTGGTGGTGTCCTTTTAGAAAACAATGGTCTACAGCTGACATTCTGTAATAAAAACCTGAGTAATATCCAAAAGTAAAAATCTGTGAGAAAGAAATAATAGTAAGTAGAGGCTGTTATTTTTTTAATTAAACTCGTAGCCAGCTGCAGTGAATCTGTGAAAATTGCAGAAAAGACGCTCAAAAGTAGAATTCAAAAATTCTATTGCTCTTGGCAGTCTGCAGTTTAGAGACTTACTAAACTATAGGTTGCATCTGGGCCATCATATTTAATACACTTTAACATTTCTTTTGTAATTTTAACTGCTCTTTGAACACAAAATATTCTGTAGAAATTAACACCACCATATAAATATATATTATATTTAAAACAAACAAAAACAAACAAAAAACAAAAACAAAAACAAAAACAAAAACAAAAAACAAACAAACAAACAAAAACACTACAGTGCTTTGGGTTTGCTTTAAACTTGCCCAAACTTGCTTTAAATTTGATCATTGGGTATCCCTACTTCCTGTAGCAGGACAAATGCTGAAAAATTGTTCCCTTACTCTTCCTCATTTTGTTATACAGTTTACTGGCATATTTCTGTTTCCCCTTGCTCTCTTTCATCTTTGATATTTACTTTCCCTCAAGTTCAGATCATTCAATACCTTTACATATCATTTCACTCTTCTGTTCATCTTCACAGGTACTTTTGGTCAGAACCATACATAACATTCAGGATGTAAATTTATGCAGTGCCATGATGATAGTCTCCTTTTCTTTCTACTTTTTCCTAATACTTCCTAATATTTCTCTTTGTTTTTCTTTTTGACTGTCAGTTAGGCCAGGGGCACTAGATTTCAAACTATATCTGTATACCTAATGTTAAGTCTGTCAGCTGCTTAGCTTTTTTTTTTTTTTTTTTTTTTTTTTTTAACATTGATTGTCACTTTATATGAAGCTTTGTTATTCTGACTGTGGGGAATCCTACCACTCCCATCTGTTCATGGAAAAAACAGGTTCTTTGTTTCCCACCTTCCAGATAATTTTCTGTACATGAGGGGATCCAATTTTTAGTTACTTTTGATGAAGGGCTTTTTCTAAGGTTTTATGGAAAACCACAATTTAGCCCATTTCACTAGCTGGGTCATTCTTCACCATATTTTCAGTGACTTGAGAATTTTAAGAAATTTGTTATGCATGGCTCATTCCTTGCTGTAACGTATTTGCCATGTGTTTTTAAATTTGTGTATGTTTTATGGCCTCTCCAAATTTGCATGTCAGACAAATGAAAGTTGTTGATTTACAAGTACTTACTATTTCATAGGAAATACTCCCCTCTTAGTCATATTAAAGTCTTCTAGAAAAGACTTTTAAAAGATCTCTTTCCTCATGATTAATGGGTCACGTTTATCCCCATACTTGTTGATTTCCTCAAAGAAGGCCAATAGGTTTGTGAAGCGTAGATGTCTTGCTTGACTCTCCTATGATGTATTATTTTCTTCATATGCCTACTGTTTTTATTCATAATTATTTTTTCAGCCAATATATGTCAGATTTTCTTCTATGGATTTTCACACTACAGATGTCATACTTTTCTGTAACTACTATCTCTGGAACCCCATGAAACCCTTAAATCAGTTGATGTTACATTCTTCTAATAACAAGGTTGATGTGAGAAATTGCACATTACTGTTCTATTTCAGTATTAAGCTGGATATCTTGGATGAATCCTGAGAAATCGTTGCTGATTTTTATATCAATTTGGTTTTAAAACCTTCAGTTTGAGACACAAGCTTTGATGCACCACTGTAAAAAAAGATTCTCCCATAGTGAACAAACAAAGAATTCATTTAGCTTCCCTGTTATGGCCTTGTTTCCTCCAAGAGCTCCTCATGTAGTTTGTTTCAAAGAGATGACTAGGTTTCTTTTTCCACTGCAAAACTAAAGTATGTTATTCTTCAGTGAAAGGAATCAAAGAATAGAATATGTTGGGTATTATTTTCTGGTTGGTACCAAAAACGTATGTGTACTGACACATACACATGATCTTGAGCTGCATTTTGGATGCTTTGGAAGAAAAGCTCAGACACTCAAAGAGCAGTGGAGGAGAAAAGGTCTGGTAGGTTTATCCTGAGCAAGAAGTGAAAGGAAAAAGAAGTGATTTTCTCCTTCAAATCAAAGTTTCACAAGAACATCTCAGATATTTCAACAGTGACTTACAAGTTGTGATAAGTACCAGTTGTGACTATGCTTCACTGGTGTAGTCCTATTGAAGGTGGAACAAGATAAGCAAGGACAAAGTTGTGTTTGTGATGTACTTTATCTGAAGGCAGACCTTTAGCAAATAGGTAAATTCTCTAACTTTCTGCTTGCTGTATAGCTTTTAAATAGGTTTCTACACTGGTAAAAAGTCTGACAGATTTTTGTTTTGTTTTGTTGTTTTTATTTTTCATCTGGGATTTTAAGATTGATACTGTCTGCCTATACTCTGCATTCTGCTGGATGGAAATTTTTTGATTCTCAATTTTTTGAGAAGTTTCTATTAAGCAGTACTCCTTAAGGGAAACTGGACATAGCTATGGGAGTGTAGGTGTTTCACTGCAATTTTCATCGGGGACAATTGGGCAGCAGGAGAATAACTGTTATCTAGTGGCTGGGTCAATTCAATAGGATGCAGGAAATTTCCATGTCTATGCTTTACTGCCCTTACAAGTTGCTAGTGAGTCATTCTCATTGGGTGATCTTTGATGGATGTATTTCTTTCTCCACACTTATGTAAATAATCCTTGATCTGGAGAGAGATGTTGAGATCTATAAATCATAGATACTGGGCTAGGCAATATAAGATACTGCACTGAGAATGCTACTGAAATAACTGTGGCTTTTGGGAATGAAAGTTAGATATTCTGGGCTCTTTATCATCAAATACAATCTAATATGAATTATTTAATTTGATCAGAATTCAACTTTCTACTTCTTAAAAAGAATGGAAAATCACTTTACTTATCATATGTCAGTGATCCAGAAACAATTCAAAAAGTCTCTCTCAGATGTCTTCTCCCTCCTGAGCACACCCGTTCATATTCTAACTCACAGTGTGATGATCTCAAACGTAAGGCTAAATCGAGAAAATCTAAAATCTCTGAAAGATTGGGATAGTTCGGTAAATGTTCTAACCATACTTCTCTATGGATCTGCAAACAGTGTAATGATGCTGAAGTTCCAACCCAACCCATCCACAAAACCTGCCACTGACTCTCTGAATTTTTCCCTGCTGTTCTCCTTGGCAGGCCACTTACTGCACTGCCAGAGCAATTCTCCAGGCAGAGTTGAGATATCTTTTATTTTTCATTCAAATGAGCCTTTATTGTGTGGGGGCAGGAACAGATCAGATGAAGGAAGAGGATTTATTGGCTTGGGTTTTGTGTGTACTTTTTATTTTATTTTTATAGTGAGCAGTTCTAGGATGACATATACCCCTTCAGTTCTATTTTCTAGATTCTTCTTATATGCTTATAGTTAAAATGAATCATTATTTCTTTATGCTAGTTCTTTTCTGAGTATGTAAAATCCAAGTTTCATCCCCCCTCGAAAGTTGGACACAGTGCTCCAGTTTTGCCTGTGTCACTACTACATTCTGTTTCTGACACAGCATCAGTGCTGTTTGCAATATATTGCATATATCTGTGACTAGAAATTTGACCTGAGGCTTGTCATCAAGCTCCTACGGCCTTGATATAATCGACTGTTTGGCTTTTGACAGCCCTCTTCAGCAATTGTATCAATTAACCCTGTGGACTGAGGGATCCTCACTCCAGCACAACAATAAATTTCTCCCCTCTAGACAAAAAAAAAAAATATGGATCATTTAAAGCAGGTTTCTTCCTGAATCACCTACTGAAACCTCCGTTTAAGATGAAGATGAATTGTGGGACCTATTTTCCATAAACTCAACAACCAAATAATAAAACACTTTTAATACGTTGAGTGCCCTTGACTGTCCAGCTGCCAACTGGCAAGTAAAAGAGTAACGTATCTATCCATGTGGCTTCTTTATCCTGTGGTGTGTTTGGCAATCTTAAATTATTATGATGGTTTGACACTGGTAGGTTGCTCAGCACCATCATGCCACTCTCTCACTCCCTCTCCTCAAAAAGGCAGGGGAGAAAATATGTTGAAAATAGTCAAGGGTTGAGATAAGGGCAAGGAGATCCCTCACCAAGTACTGCAACAGGCAAAACAGACTCAGCATAGGGAGATTAATATTCATTCTTGCCTATCACTCACAGAATAGAACAGTGATAAAATAAAATCAAATTAAAAACACCCCCCAACCCCCACCCCCCCATCTGCCCTCTTCCACCTCCTCTCCCTGAGCAGCGCAGGGGAACAGGGAATGGGGGCTGCGGTCATTCCCTGACACTTCGTCTCCGCCTCTCCTTCACAGTCACTCTGCTCCAACTCCACCGGGGGCTCCTCCACAGGCTGCAGCGTGGAGATCTGCTCCATGTGGGACCCATGGGCTGCAGGGGGACAGCCTGCTCCACCAGGGGCCTCTCCACAGGCCGCAGAGGAACTGCTGTTGTGTGCCTGGAGCACCTCCTGTCATCCTGCTGCAATCACCTTGTGGGCTGCAGTTTCTCACTCCTCTCTCCCAGGTGCTGTTGTACAGCAGTTTGTTTTCCCCTTCCTACTCTCCCAGAGGCCCAACCAGCATTACTTACTGGTTCAGCTCCGGCCAGTGGCAGGTCCCTTTTGGAGCCGGCTGGAGCTGGCTCTGATCTGACATGGGGCAGCTGCTGGGCTCTGCTCACAGAAGTCACCCTGCAGACCCTTGGTACCAAAACCACAGACGTAAAACTAATACAATCATAAAGCATAACAGCAAAATAGTATTCTTTAATTTGAACCCAAGTTCGTGGCAAATTAATATCTGTCAGGTACACATCAAAGTAGAGTAGCTTTTGATAGTGTAATCTGAGTATTGCAGCACAAAAGACTATAGAAATTAAATTACAGTTGTGATATGTGCAATGCAGACTCTGAAGAGCAATATATCCACCAAACCTGGAAACCAATCGTATGAACAAAGGCAGCAAAGGAAGCGGTGAACATATTCTCATTAAATTTTGCTTCTATCAAAAGCCCAAGTCAACCTGTCAAAGAAATCCCATTAGAACCAAAGCAAGAGCCTAGATACAGACCCAGTGAACTACTACTGAAGTTTTGCCTCTGCTCCAGGGACTTTCTTCCATCTACAATTCACCATGGATTTGTTTAACAGCAGGAACTGTTTGTTTAAGACCTCAGGTGTGCTTGATATTTTCTTTTGCAAAAGCAGATATAACCTTCTCCATTTTTCTAAAGAAAAATTAATCCCAACTGAGAAGAAAAAAAAAAGCACTGGAGAAAGGATTTTTTTTTTCCTTCCTTTATCTCATTCAGTTCTGCTTAATTGAAAAAGTAAAAAAGTTCTGAGAACCTATTCTTACATGTTTACTCCTTACAGCATCGCTAGGAAAAAAAAAAATAAATAAATAAGGTTTTAAAATAAACTCCAGGCAAAAGACTTTGAGGAAGAGAGTTGGAAGCCTGTTCCATAATCAGCCATGTCACTTCTGTGAAAGGCCCAAAAGTGTTTTTCACTAGGCTTTTACCCAAAGACAGCTAGCTAATATTAATAACGTTCCTACTCTGGGAGAAATGCAGCCTAGGGGTCTGAGCTATAAAGGCTCCGGTCACCTGCAGCTCTGATCAACTTCAATGGGAAGTAGATATCTCTGTAGAACAGAATTTACTGTAACAGAAATTCAGCCTGAGGATAAAATGGGACTTTTTAAAGAAATTTAATTTACAGAGAGAAATGTGGCTGCAGGTTGCGTGTCAGGGGGTCTCTCCAAAGGCCCCAGCTAGCGTTTGATGGAGTGGTGGCAAGGAATCTAACATTGTGACTACAATGCATCTCAATTATTCCTCTCCTTAATTAAAAAAAAAAAAAAAAAAAAAGCAATCGTAAATGATTGATTTCCATCTGATACAGGGGAAAATGAAACCCCAACAGAATATCAGACATAAAAGAGTGAATGGTATGATAGCTTTATCTTTAGGGAATAACCGGTTCCCAGTTCTTTGAACGATCCTTATGTAGAAGTTAGTGGTGTGAAACAAAACCTAATTTCTTGAATAAAAATTCTAGAATTCATCCCAATAGTCCATGAAAATTGTGAATGTGCAAATAAACATCTGTTCTCAAATCTGTCAGGAAAAAGAAATTTAACTGGAGCCTTGTAATAAAAGGAAGACAAAAGATGACATGAGGATAAAGAACTCTAATTATTTAAGTTTCAGAAATCAAACAGCTAGCGGAACAAAGCTCATTTCAACGTCAACACCTAGATTGCTTTCTCAGCTGATAGCTATATTGCAGAAAATAGTGACGGGGGCTGAACTGCAGTTAAGAACCAAGGAAAAGAACTGGACAGTGTGCTTTTAGTGTATGGTAAGGGCTAAATTTTCAGAAGTCCTGGACATTCATTTGTTTCCACTGTGACACTAATTGCCATTTTTTTCAGAGCAGTTAAGTGCCCAGTCGGCTCAGGTCCTTTGACAAACTGGTTCACTACTATCCTAGTTACCTGCTTGGCTAGGTAGGACTGTGGAAAGACTTCCCGAGTCTTATAGCCTGCAGATTAACTGATTTGCTTGTTCTTTTTCTCTGCTGCTGCTGTTGTTTTTAGGCAAACCCAGGGTACAGCTTTTTATTAAATTACTGCACTTGTTCTACAGCCTGCATCTGCTTGAGGAGTTAGTAATTGTGCTAAAGCTTCATTTAATTTTACTGATGGGGAAAGGAAGGTTTTATTCTGAAAACCTTTGAA
Organism: Aythya ferina; assembly: GCF_964211825.1. Classification (NCBI taxonomy): domain Eukaryota; kingdom Metazoa; phylum Chordata; class Aves; order Anseriformes; family Anatidae; genus Aythya; species Aythya ferina. The sequence goes on from NC_140297.1 coordinate 87,862,427, forward strand.
GTTAAGAATTGAATGTCCTGTGAGGATGGCCAAGTTAGGAGTGGCTGGTTCAACCAAACCAATTTATGGCTGATTTACTGTAATATTCTTAAAGGTCTTCAACAACTGTTTTACTGCTACAGCAAGACTTGCCTTTTAACTGTTTTCAGCTAGAGCTTTGCTGGTTCATGGTCTATGATAACCTTTCTACAAACAAGTTAAATAGGCTTGCTTTTAGGGGCTTACACCTTGGAGCATAAGGCCCTGTTTACGTGCAATTTTGTTTGGGTCATGATTAGGGAATACTTTCTAGTTAGGGTTAGTGTTCATGGAATTATTAGGATTTGAGCCATGTTTTCTACCATGTTTCTAAGCCCTGAACTGAGCTGTAGGGCAGTGTGAGACAAGGTTTGCTTAGTTCTTCTTGCTGGAGATGTTCTGCTTTGAAAGTGGCTATGGTTCCTTCTCCAACAAAATGTGCTATGTGTATTAAACAGAATGGTATCATAAGTGAAATTAATTGCTGGTAGACTAGTGGTTAGGGTATTTAAATGGGAAGCTGGGACCATGGGACCATATGCCCAGGCAGGAGAGGGAGTGATCTTGTAGCTCGGCATGGAATGTTCAATCCCTGATCTACTTGTCACCAGTGTCATAGAAGAGATCTTGGCAGCACCTATGCTCTCACCTTCTTCACCTTCTTCATCACCTTCTTTATCTTATAACCACCTAATGTAAAAAGTCCATTATTTACAAGACTGCCGGAAATAACTCTCCGGCACTACTGTGGATAGCCAGGGAAATTGCTTTGTTTCTTATCTTCTTCCAACAAATAGTAAACTAAAGTAGCACAACCAACTTTTGTTATCAAAATTACAAAATGTGTCCATTTCATTCATGTTAGATCTGCTACCATTAGCACCCTGCTTGCTGCAGTTGCCCTAATGACATTAGTATGGCAAGGTCTGGCAATAACATCTGAATAAGGCATCAAGCTTTCACATGAATGAACACCTAATTCTTGAACCCATAAAAGGGACCTAGCATACCACCTATTCTGTTATAAACCCAGTATCTTATTAGGGAACAAAGGCAATGTGGAGCAAATGGAAAAGGGAATAAGAGAGAGAACCAGGAGCTTTGTATTTCATTCCCAGCTCAGTTACTGACCTGCTGTATGACTTCAGGATCCTCTCTCTTCCCTTCTTTCCTGGTCACTGGAGGACGTGCAGTTCTAGGGATACTAGTGCTTTAAGCATTTGTGCTGTGCCTACATGTGAGGGTCCCAGTTTATTGAGGGTCTCTAGGCCCTGTATGCAAACATAGAAAAATAACTTTCATTTGTCTGTTTTCCAGCTCAAGTTTTAGCCCAAAGACTGCATACTCTGATGTTTTTTTTTGTTGTTGTTAGTGGTGGTTTTCTTTTCCTCTGCTCTGATAGCTCATAGTCTAAATCATAATTTCTGAGCCATGTAACTTTTTTTCATTAAAAGCAGACAGAAAACTATATCAGCAGCCTCTGTGATTGCAGAACTTACTGAATGTAATCATCTCCAGTAATTAGATCTAAAGACAGAACACTTGGGAATGTGCAATTCATGAAACTTTCAATGTTACAAATTGTAATTTGTGCAGTTTTTTAAACTGTGAAATTATCAAACTTATATGAATGACTTTAAAGGCCTTACTGGGTCTTTAATTTAAAAAAGGACAGCAAAATAATCCATTGCTTACCTGGTACTGTAACAGAAGTACTTGCTAAGAGGTGGAGAGAATTCTATAATAATGTAGGGAAGGGTGATGTTGGGAAAGCAAAGGGGGTTGAACACTAGAACTAGCAAAATTTTCTTATAGATTGATGTCTTTAAATCCAATAGGTTTAAGTTCTGATTGTGTCAAGCATAAACTGGGCATTAATGCAGGTGCTGTGTCGTACAGAGTCGCTGGTGTGCAGTAAGGGGCACCTTCAGTAACAACCAGTAAAAGACTTCTCTACCAAGCCATTTTTGTGAAGCTTTAAGGATTCAGTTCCTTTGCCAAGCTTGACTGAGCCTGTCCAATAAGTTCAAAAGAAAGGAGAGCAACAGGACACCATGCACCTGCATTATATAGTATATGTCATTGTAAAAGATTCGTTCTTCACAAACTACATAGTAATGATGAAACAAAGGAAGGGAAAAAAAGTAGGAAAAGTTTGAAGATGCATTCTGGAAAGCATTCCACCGAAGCTTTTATATTGAGAGGGGCATGCTCAGTGAGTTTTGGAGATTATCCCCTAAGACGCATGATGTCTTAGTCTGCAAATCATTACATTATAGGATCAGCTGGCTGGTGGTAATTCTAATTCCGTAAACCGTAGAGAGAAATGCAGGCTTTCACACACATTACTGTGAATCCCTAAACTTTCAGATTTGAATTTGCAATCTTCATGTCAACATATATTTCATTTGCTTCTCCAATACAAATGCAAAAACTAAAAAAAGAAAAAAAAAAAAAAAAAGGTTCAGTTGTGATACAAAGCATTTTACATGTTTGATGATGGAAAAACTGTAGAAAATGGATTTTTTTGTTATTATTTTAAGGGCTTGTCTTTGTGGGAGATGACTTATAACTACCAACTATCCAAAAGATGATCTTACTATATATTAATAATGTCATCATGAGTATTTAAGTAAGAAAAACGTCTTTCTAAAACATTTTTTATTTCAGATGCATCATTCTGAAAATAACCTATGTTGTTTTACAAATAATTTAAAGAAAAACAAATACAAAGCCATACAATTCCTATTATGGAAGTTTTAAAGAAAGTTAAAGAATGGAATTAAATATTGGTTTGAGCTATAATACTAATAATACTTGACAATAAGAGCCTTTATTTTTCCTTATCTTCCTATAGGGTTGAGAAGATTTTTTTTTTCAGTTTCACTTATTAAATCTAGTTCAATGTTTAATACCGTAAACAGTTGAGAAATCCTGTGAGAACTGAAGAGAGAGGAAAGTTGTGTTTTTGTCTGGGGGAGCAGGCGGTTCCTTCTTTTTCCTCCAGCAATATAAAAAAAACTGTGAAAGCATGAGATACACTAATTTAAAATGTCAAACAATATGAAACAGTGTTTATTTTTGTTTTTTCATAAAACCCATGAAAGCTGATGATTCTTTTATTGAAATTTATTGTAAACACAAATGTATCCAGAGCAACTTGAGTAACAAATAAAACAAGGTAATTATAAACAATAAAGGCAAAAGTTAACACTGATCTGTACTTTCAACTGAATTTCAGATTCCATCTGAATAGAGCTAAGCACAAGTTTAAGAAATACTTCATTCAGTTTTGTAACACAACAATAATGCAAAAACAAAAACCAAAGTGCATCCTTTGGTTTGCAAAGGGAAAGAATGAGGTATACTGTTAATACTATGTTCATAGAAAATAGTCTATTTAAATGTTCCATGCTATTATGTACATGCCCATGCATACGTACAAACAAACATGCTTTGTCACCTCTTTTCAAGCAAAAATGCAGTAACATCAAATAAGCTTGTGAGCTATTATTAAAATTAAATTTCCCCTGGGCAACTAAAATTGGGGTGAAAATACATGCATGAAAATCCATTTATAATCACTCTTGTGTCCTGTAATTACAAGCACAAAATACTGTGCTTTGAATACACAATTATTTTTCCTCAGAATGAGCCCATGTGCACAGGTCATGGTTTGAGCTTCTCCTTCTCCCTCTCCAAAGGTTTCACTACACGATTTTTAATATTATTTAACTACTGTGGCTAAAATGGTAATAACACTTCTCTGAAGTTTACGTTTGCAAAACCTCCATCAGTTTTGCAACAGGCATATAGAAGAAAAGTGATTTAAACCAGCAGAACTTGTACATGTTGTATAAAAAAAAAGTAGCATGTATTTCCCTCTCTCTTTAATGATGCATTAATAGGCATAAAGGGAATTGTTGCTGAGTTGGAATATATGCATTAGCCTCCTCTGAGCTTAAAGGGACAGAGAAATTGATCTCGTCAAAGAGAGCTTTTCTCCATGATTTTACTTGAGCCATGAGTTATTTTAAACAAAACCAATCTTCATTCCCACAGTTTGGAATAAGCCTTTTTATTATTATTAAGAATGTGTTTTATTTCTATTTTACCTAGGTTTTGCTAAAGTTATTACTAGAGACAAATCATAAGCTAAAGGCAGGCTTTTCAGAACTTAAGTCAGAAGCAGCAAAGATATTTTTAAAGGATGTTTCATAAACAGATGACTTCTAAAGCTTAAAATTTCCTGTGGTCTATGGAGATGATTTTTGTATTGCAAGCAAAAATAATAATAAACAATACGTATCTCCAAGCATGTAAAAATGCAGAAGGGTGCGGAGAGTCCTTGTACTGAACAGCCCACAGTCTAAATGACAAAGGGATTTTTAAGTTTTGTATTCTTGCATGTTAAACAGAAAAAATAATGTTGTAACACATCACTATATGATGAATAAGTTAAAAACAATTAATGACAACAGACAATTGCAACTACAGCTAGTGTGACAATTCTTCAATAACTACTTATCAGTCAACTAAAGAGGCATCAGAGTAGTGAAAAAAGAAAGAATTAGAGCAGTGTGTGCACAGTAGCCTTTGAGAGGTGGCATGGCATAAAGAAAATAAAAGAAATAAAAATGAAAAGATGAAAGCTAACCTAGTTTTAAAATAGTTACGGAAGCTTGCTTTTTTTTCTTGAAGAGTTGTATAAACTGCTTATTTATAATTCAGCCTCTCAAATATACATGAATTGTTAGAGTAATGTGTACCTTGGCTTTGTCTCTTTCTGTTTTCAGACTGACTGCTATTTGAAGGCCTTATTTTATACAGCTGGGCTAATACTATTCCACAAATTGCTACCTTTCTAAAGCTGTGATGTGAACCTGCCTGAACAACTGCCACTTTAGCACCACAATAAAAAATACCTTTCATATAACAACTCTCTTCCTTTCAGGAGGAATAATGAAATGAAGCAAAGTAAAAAGGAATGATCATCCGTTTCCCCAAGTAGCAAATCTGACAGTGCACATAGCCGGAGGAGTCACTCTGAGGATATTTTCTCCCCTATAAAATTCTGGACATTCAGAGATTCTCAGTGGCGTACACATCCTGCTGCACGATTCACCCTGAGCATGCCTTGTACTCACAGTGACACCACATCACCAAAGCCCACCTCGCTATTGCATGGGATTTTCTGAACACCTCTCACTCCACAGGTTCCCAGAGGTTCCTCCTTTTTTGCCTCTATGTGTTCTCACTGAACACAGGGGGATACCAAGGAAAGCTTCTTTTATTACAGTTGGAAAGATGGGGCACGCTGCCTGCATGAGAGCAGGTGAAGGAAAGCATGCGCTACATGGCCCCCTGGTGCATGGAAGCTGCAGGAGGCTGCATGCCTGCATTGGGGTGAGCATGCACATACTCCAGGCCTCACTCTACTCATGTGTTAGGCTAAACATGGTTGTTTTCAGTGCTTTTACATGTCCAGATGAAGTGCCTGAAGAGCTGAGGTTTGGTTTTCATGTGGCTATTAATAGGCAGACAACCGATTTTTAACCTGGTAAAAGGTATAGCCTATGTTTGGAGTCTCTTTCTTCACATCAAAGCTACTCATAAAAAATAGTTTTCAAAATTTCAGTACCCCTAACCTCAGAGAGCAGATGTTTAATTAAGTTTCCTGTCTAACAGCCAGCTTTTGCACTCTCAATCCCGGGCTAATGAAAATGGTCATCACACCAGTTTAACTTAAATCATTCCCTGACACCATCATTTCTATTTCACCTACTGAAGCCTTTTTGTTTTAGCTTTAACTGCTTCCTAGTGGAATCAAGATAAACTAGTGCAGGCTGTTTTAAAAGAAGTGTGATGACTGTATCATGACTGTTTTAGCTAATGCAAGAATCTCAGGCAGACGAACAGAAGGGAAAGTGTCTTGAACAGAGATGCAAAGTTTGATTCTCATCCAGAGATGCAGTTGCTACTGCAGTTGCAGATGCTACTGTTGTCTAGTGGGAGAGCAGAAAGGGGAAACCTGGACCTGCATTTCTTATACCACAAAAAGTTGTTAAAAGTGGCCTTGAAATAAGAGTCTCACGTTTCTCTTTTCTAGTTCATAATTCACATTAACGGAAACACTAAACATTTGGTCCACTAGCAGATATGGAAGATTTTGACTACAGTATTCCTAAATTTTATACTACAACACTACAAAGTGGTCAGGTCTCAGTTCTGCAAGGGTCCTAGCACTAGGTACCATCCATCACTTGATGTATCTATGAAGCAGAATGCACAGAGGCTGAAGTCCAGTAAGAAATCTTTAAGATGAAGAGGATATGCTCCTCCTACTTGGCCAAGGAGGCAAAGATGAGCTGCAGTTTGTTCCACTGAAAGCTCTAAGGCTTTGCCTTTCCTTTTACACAGCAGTATCTTGAACCTTCAGCCCTGGCTGATCAATGTGTTGAGTAGTTAGGCCAGGGAGAGGCAGAGGTCACCTATAGAGAGTCCCAAATGCTCAAGATCCTTTCAGCCTTTGTACCAGAGCTTCACATGTGAACATGTGAAAATGTCAGAACCATAAATTGGCTTTTCCCTCCTCTTCATCAGAGGCAGCCTTACCTTCCCAGGTCTTCTATTTCGTTCTGTCTTGCTCTAGCCACCACTAACTGCTGCCTGAAAGCATAGTTTATGCACTTGTAAGTGCAAAGTTCAAGTTGTTCTTGCAGAATAAGTGATGTTTGCTCAGGCCATGTCATGGTTTAAGCTATGTAAGGTATAAAATTACTGTTTTAGGAAAAGCAAAGATTCAATTCATTATTCAGAGGTAATAGGATAATTAGAAGACAAATACTTCCTAACGATTATTAGTAGGAAATGAGAAAGGTCTAGCTTAGCTCTATGACATGTAGCCTAGAAACTGTATAGCAATCTGGAATTTCATTCTACTAGTGTTAACTATTTGGCTTCCTTGCATCCTTCCAAACTTTAGTCTTGTATCCTGAAGTTTTAGAAGATTAAACCATTACTTGTCTGGTGAATATTTGACTGAGAGATACGAGATGGTGTTAACGGAAATAATTTTGTAAGCTAGGCCAGACTCATAGATGTTCAGAGAACCCAGCAGACAAAGAGTTTAGCACCTGCATCCTCCCATGGAGCAGCTTAAGTGCCTGGGTTTTCACAAGTAACAGTCACTCATGAAGGTACTTACCAGTGAAACATTAATATCCAGCAAATTTTCATTGCTCTCCTGAGTGCGGATACTGCAGTGCTACAGTTTTAATGAAAACATTTCTGAAAATATTGCCTAGCCTAGAAAAGTCTTCTAGTGCCAAGTACTCAGGGGAATCCAGCCCCAGCCACAAGCAAGAGCAGGGTGCCGCAGGCTGACAGGGATCCACTGCAGCAGCGGGGTCACCGCACCTGGGACTGCTCTGGAACATCTATAAAGCAAAACCCATAGATTATTGCGCTGATATATCATCTAATGCAGGTTAACAGGGAATAAATAAGCGAGCAAATAAGAAAATAATCTTTTGGGTCCCAAGCCTTTGCCCAGCTCCAGAAGGAAAGCATTATGCTTACAGATCCCTTTCCAGCTTTTCTTTGGCGTTTCTGTCCCAGCAGCCGGACAGAAGGTGCTTCAGCCATTATTGCTAAAATAGCCGCTTCTGCCCATTTCCCCTGCAAAAGGGAGAAAACGTTGCCGTGCCGAAGCACCTGTCAGCCGCTTGGAAGCACAACCCCACTTCCCAACTCGCCCATCTCCCCCCGCCCCTGCACGGCCAGGGAGGGCTGGCGAGGCAGGGAGCCTCACAAAGCTCCCCGACCCCCTTCCATCCCTCTTCCTCCCGTTGCTGCGAGGCCAGGAGCCCCCCGGCCCCCCAAAAAAAACCTCGTCCGCCATCTGATGGAACCGGGGCCGCGGCGAGCCCGCCCCCAGGGGCGGCGGGGCCTCGGCTCCGGCTGAGGGAGGGAGGCAGGGAGAGAGGCAAGGAAGGAGGGGAGGAAGGAGGGCAGGCAGCCCGCAGCCCCGCCATGGCAGCCGGCCGGGGGCCCCGGAGCCGAGCCCGCAGGTAGGGAGGGAGGGATGCTGCGGGCGGGCTGGGGGCTGCCCGGCGCCCAGCAGAGCCCCCCGAGGGGGCCGGGGCGGCGCTGCCCGGCCCGCCGGAAAGTTTGGGGCAGGGCCCGCGGGGCTCCGGAGGCGGGCGGGGAGGGATGGAGGAAGGAGGGGGGGGCTCTTAAATGGCTCCGGGGAGCCCTACCTCGGCCGCGGGGCTGCGCCGGCAGCTGGCAGCGCCTTGGCTTCCCGTGGCCGGAGCAGGTATTTTGGTGTGCTTTGCTTTGCCGGTTGGCGGTGCGGGAGCCGGGAGCGCTGCTAAAGTGCGGGGGGTGCGGGTGAAACGTGCCCCTCTGCAAGAGCTCCGAGGGGCTCTGCCTGGCCTCGGAAGCAGGGGGAGGAGGAGGAGGAGGAGGAGGAGGAGGAGGAAGAGGAGGAGATGTGTGCTTGTGCGGGGAGTTGAGGAGAGGGGCGGCTCGGTTCTGCGCGCTTTAGCGGGCTCGCTCTTAGTTGTCCCTCAAACAAACGTCCCCCCCCCGGTGGGTATGAAGCCGAAAAAAAACAAAACAAAAACAAAAAAAAAAAAAAAAAAAAAAACAAACAAACAAACAAACAAAAAACTTCACTCTGAATGGTTCGTGAAAACCATCGGGCGTGCAGTAAGCAAGCAGGGCTCAACCGGCTGATGTCGGCTCCGGACCGCGCTGCGTTTTGGGGAGCTCCGCTTCATTCGGCGTGTGGCCGTAACCCCACGGCGCCCCGAGCCTCGGCAGGCTGCCCCGAGCTGCGCGTCCTGCTTTTACCCAGCCGAAGACAGTCCGTGCCTAGAGCCCTGCTATTTATGAGACATCGCAGAGCCGGGCTGGAGGAAGGATGCAGCACCAGGCTGTTGTTTGCCTCTGGCGTGAGGTGCCGAGGCAGGCTGCGTGTTGTTTGAGATGTTGGATGCGCGAGGGGGGGGAGAGGCGCGAGCTGAAGTGTTCCTAATCCCTCTCTTCCTAGGGACTGTGGATCTGCGGAGCGCTTCCCTCCGATGTGAATGCAGTGTCCCCTGTGGGATGCAGTAGGTGATGCCCAGCTCTACTGCAATGGCAATTGGAGCTCTCTCTAGCTCGCTCCTCGTAACCTGCTGCCTCATGGTTGCCCTCTGTAGCTCCACCATACCCGTGCAGAAACTGGCCAAGGCTCAAGACAAACAGGAGATAAAAGCGAGCCAGGAAAAGAGGGATCACACATCGACAAGGGACAGCCAGACAGGCCCGGGGAAGATGAATGAGATCGGCAGGAGCGGGAGGGAGGAGGGCACCAGGGACTGGAAGAGCAAAGGAAGCAGGACCTACTCGAACAAGGAGTCGTGGACTAAGCAAAAGCAGGCTTGGAATAGCCAGGGCACAGGAGGTAAATCCGGGAGCATTCAAGTCCAAGAGCAAAGGGATGTGGCTGCCGAGGACCCTCGGGTGGTTGAAGACTCATCTCTCCCAGCTGCTGTGGCAAGCGCTACTCCTGAGCCTCTGGAGGAGTATGCCTACCCGGACTACCGTGGGAAGGGCTGCGTGGACGAGAGTGGCTTCGTCTACGCCATTGGGGAGAAGTTTGCGCCGGGTCCCTCCGCCTGCCCCTGCCTTTGCACTGAAGAGGGACCGCTGTGCATACAGCCCGAGTGCCCCAGGCTCCACCCTCGGTGCGTTCATGTGGACACCACTCAGTGCTGCCCGCAGTGCAAGGAGAGGAAGAACTACTGTGAGTTTCGGGGGAAAACCTACCAGACGCTGGAGGAATTCATGGTAAGGGCCAAAGCAGAAAGTCATTTTGTGGGCCCTTCTGTCATTTGAAGTGACGTGGTGGTCTTGAAATGCTTTCTCAGAGGGTGTTTTGTGCCTCTCCCTCCCCTTTTCTTTTCTGTGTTAATGCAACTTCTGCAGTGCTGTAAAATATTCCCCTCAAACATGACCTTTCTTGTTCTGTGATACTGTAACATTTTTAAATGAGGGGGCTGATCTTTACTAATTCCTGTGGTATTTACAGTAAAAAATACTACTGGAAAGGATGCTGCTTGGTGGTGAAGTAGATTTTATGAGAATTTCCAGCATTGCATTTGTTCCCTTACTCTGCTGTTAACAGTGAAACTTCTACCTTGCAAGGATCAAGCAGGGATTGGGGAGTTGACTCCCATTCCTAGTCATCAGACAGCGGTGATACCTTTTTCCTAACAGTCATTACTTTTCTCCTTGTTATTTGCTGCTTGAACTGGGCTGCCAAGGTTGTGTAATACTTGGTTTCTGAGAATGGTTATGGGCCTTCTTTTTAATAAGAGCGTGGTTTACAATCTGGATTACAGTGATGCTTAAACAAAGGACTTGAAAAGCTTTGTTTAGAGAAAACCTTTCAGAGCAGGGACTTTTAAGCAGCACTGTGCAAGGTCATTATTGTTGAAAATGCAACTTGTTTATTACGTTGTACTGAAAAGTTCAGGAGTTGGGGCCAATTTCCTGGTTGCTTATCTTGACTTTTTCCCTTTTGTATTTTATAGTGGCTGAGATCTGCAGGCAGGCTCTAAGAATTGCTTGGGAATTACTATTAGATACGGGTCTGATTTAAAACCCCAGTGTGAACACACCTGAGATTTTAGAATTGAATAGGTTGAGGGGAGTGTGAAATCCAGTTCAGAACTCTGGCAGCTTGAGCCCCTTGCAAGGTGGAGAAAAAGAAAATGAGTTTGTGAAGGCTGTAAATAAGTTACCACTTCTATTCTCTGTGGTACCTATGTGTTCTTAAAAACTTAGTTCAATTTGTAATGTCTTTCCACATGCTTCAACTTACTGAGAAATAAATAAATAAAGGAGCAGAAAGACTCCACTCAGAGTAAATCCCAGCATTTTCCCGTGGCCTCTTCTGGTAGGCAAATGCAGAGCCGTGGTTTTCAAAAGTGATTTTCAAAGCATGGCAGGGAACATAGTGTCCTTCCTTTTGCTGTGTTGCCCTCAAGGACTGTGTTCAGCTCTGGGGCAGCAGTTTTCCAGTATAAGAGGAAGATGTTAGTTTTAACAGGGGCTGGTTGGTGTGATGTGATGCTTTCAGAGGTGGGTTTTGGGATCCTTTCCTTTCCAGCACAGCTAATTCTAGAGGGTGGCCAAAGCAGTCATGCTTCTGCACGTGCTCTCTGTAGGTCTCCATATCAAAGTTTTAAAGGCTTTTCCTCACTGTTTGCTCACGCTTCTCTGACAAGTTGCACTTCTTTATCTGTATACAGCACTGTCATATTAATGGCTGTAATCTGAAATACCTTGTTAAGTGTGTGCTGAGAGGATAAAACCTTAGGGCTTCCTGTTATACTTGAACGTGGCTGGCAGCCTCTGTAAAAAGAGAATGCCCAACAGTGACACTTACAGAAATGTTGTTCTGCACAGGCTTTGGCTTTCAGCTTCCTTTTTAATCCCATTCAGCCTTTAGCAGCTACATTGATGCCCTCCTGTAATGGAATATCATTTTCCTTACTTCTTTCTGTTAGTCAGCTTTGGGAAGGAGGGAGAGTGAGTGCCTTCTCCAGAAATTCAAGGAAAGTTATCAGTACGGCTTGGCAGTGGATTTTCAGCCTGCTTGTTTCGGCATGTGGGGTCATTGGGCTCTGACATTGGTTCCAACAATATGAGCACAAAAGTGTAAGTGCAGACGTTTACCTCTGCCACTGCAATCAGCCGAGACATCTGGCTAAGGAAAGTACCTATGCAGTCAGATTGCTGCTGAGTGGAAGCAATTGCAAATGCAAATAATAGCACTCAGTTTCAAAGGCCATTTTACACGTTTGAAGTTGACTGTCTTACAGAGCTTGCTAATATGCTACCTCTTGATTAAGGTCAGGGAAAGAGTTTTAAATGGGCAGCAGTCTGATTTTTCTCTCTCTGCACGTTTATCTTCTGTTTGTGGCCAAGAGTGACAGACACCACTGAAGCAAGAAAAAGGTGACCTCCTAACTTGCAAGTGCAGTTACTTGCACAAACAATCATGTACTTGCCATACAGGCAAGTTTGGGAGTTTGCTTATGTAAAATTCATATATGGCTTTACGTAGCAAAACATTTCCTCGACAGGAGCCGGTGCTAACTCATAAGCTGAGTTTGCCAGAGAATGGGAGGTTCGATGCATTTCTTCATTGATTGGCAGCTCTTCCCGCAGGCTTTGTATGTGTGTGCGCACATGTTTTTCAGCTTTTTAAAAAGGGTACGGATGTCAATACAAAACCAAAACACAGGTGTAGCAGAAGGCTGAGGTCTCATAAAGTTGTTTTCATCAGCACCACTCTGCTCTCCGGTGAGTGTAGTGATGCAGTATGGCAAAAGCATTGCAGGATCCATACAGGTGAAATTGGTGCAAAAGCCTTAGCTGGTAAAATGCAATTAGGAAAAAAATCTGCACAGAAGCTAGGGATTGCTGAGCATGTACCCCACTAGGTGTTTTTCAGTCTTACAGTAACATTTGAAGATATAGTCTGACTTACAAAGTAATAGTCTTAAAAGGACCATAGATTATCTTCAGGAGTGTATTATCATTTGGGAAAAACATACATTTTTGAAAGTTGTTGCTTTGTGTTTTGTTTAGAATTTCTGTGCTACCAAAAACTGTTGTTTTTGTTGTTGTTGTTGTTGTTTGTTTGTTTTTTGTGAATAACTTGGAAATCTGAAAGTCAACAAACTCAAATGGATTTGGAAATGTCTGTGAAGGGATACAGAAGTAAAAACAAGGCTGGTATGTTTATTCTTGTCAGCCTAATCCTGTTGATGTTCTCCTAAATTGTATAAGTGGTAAGAAAATATTGATACATATTCCAGCAGAATAGTAAATCAGTTTGAGATTATGATTTTTTTTTAAGCTTAGATGTTTTCAAGGTTCAAGGAGAAAATGTACATTACAAATAATTTATAGATTCTTTTTTCAGCTTTTTTTTGTTTGGCATGTGGAAAGAGGGTAGACAAAGCTCAGGTTACTTCAATGAGTGTAAATTACTTATCACTTCTTAATTATGACAATTTATACTAAGTTGCTGAATAAACCCACTGCCCTTACTAAGCTAAAGTTTTCTTCATGTCCCAGTAGTGGGAAATTTACCTGTTTATACATTTGTGTCATTCGTGTGCTTGTGTTTTCCCTACATCTTTAACTTCATAGTACAAGTTATACATCTGTTTATAAACCTCCCTTTAAACAATAATAAAGAAGGGTGTTTTTTTGTTGTTGTTGTTGTTGTGTGTTTTTTTTTTGTTTTTTTTTTTTCCATCTGTACTCTATTTTCTACAGGTTTTTACAGCTGTCTGGTGAATACTTAAGACTTCTGTGCTTCTTGTTGTCTTTGCATGGTTTTTGCATAGGCAGAGCTACTTGTGTTGTGTAGTTTATGTTAATAACTTCATCTGTAGACCACACTTCAGACAGAGGTTGCTAGGTCATATTGCTTGCAGCCCAGCCTGGTTATGTCAAACGTGCTACGTGTGAGTTCTGCTAAACTGGTAGTTTCCCAAATGAAGGAGTGGGATGCTCATTGCATTGGCTGTCATTAGAAACTGTGCTGCAGGGAATGTTCTTGCGTTATAGGAGTGGAGGAGAGGAAACGAAGGACCAAATGTGTCTTTTCATTCTGATTTATTTAACTGTTGTTATACATACGCTGTCTTATTGTCTCTCTCTAGTGATGATTACGTCTCCAAGTATTAAGCTGCCATTAAGATGAGGAAAGAAATGGTGTTTTTCCTCCAGCTCCCACTACATCATGATGATATATAAAAAGCAGTGCTCCACCATGTAGTCCGAGGATGAACAGATAAAGGTTGACACTAATACCATTTTAGCAGCTACTGTAGTTTGCTTACATGCCTGAAAAGAGCTACGTGAAAACAAACGTATGCAGAACCTCCTCGACCCTGCTGCCATTACTCATCCTGGAGGGCTGCACTTAGATGTGTGGTCCTGCTGACTTCAGGAAACCGCACAGGAGCTCCGTAAGGTATGAAAAGTGGCATAGTAACAGTGGGGGGAAAAGAGAGCAGTGTCAGACAAAATGGGATTCATGAGCATCAGAATCTGGCGTTTGGTTGTGGCGTGTAACTGGTTCAGGATAACAGCATGGCTGGAGGTTTTGCTGTGCTTCTCCAATGGGCTCTTGTGTGAAGTAACCACACCAGGCATATCTCTGTTTTTCAGTATGTTCCTAAGTGAGTGGAGGATGGCACCTTTGGGCCAAGGAGTAGAGAGAGAGTCACAAACTGCTGTTTATACAGCAAGCTTAACTGCCTGTGACAGAGAAGTCAGAGGAGAGTGTTTGTCTCGTCCAGTAAGAGAAAAACTGGACAAAATAGTGTCTGACAGATGACAGTGCTTATTAAAGGTGTGCTATGTAAAGAGGGAGGCCCTCTTTGCCAGGGCCTGTAGTGACAGGACAAGGGGCAATGGTTGTAAACTAAAAGAGGGGAGATTTAGATCAGATATAAGGAAGAAATTCTTCATGATGAGGGCAGTGAGGTACTGGCACAGGCTGCCCAGAGAAGCTATGGATGCCCCATCCCTGGAGGTGTTCAAGGCCAGGTTGGATGGGGCTTTGGGCAACCTGGTCTGGTGGGAGGTGTCCCTGCCCATGGCAGGGGGCTGGAACTGGGTGATCTTTAAGGTCCCTTCCAACCTAAACCATTTGATGATCCTGTGATTCTATCTTCATGACCCTGAGGCAGATCTTCATCTGTCACACAGGAAGGGTATTCATGACTGCGGTATCACATGGGTGGAGTACTCGGTTCATGGAAGATGTAGTCTTCAACCATACTTGCTGTGTAGGAAGGACGGCCATCGTTCCAAATTACCATTGTTAGACAAAACTTTGATCATTTTTTTCTCATTTTATAGCATTTTCAATGCTTTGTTTAATGGCTTGTTGCTGTAGAAATTTTAAGCTTATGTCAATTTGGAATTTTAGTAAACAACCTACTTAATTACAATATTAAATATTACAGATGAGGTACTTTAGGAGTGGCATCTTTTTGCTGTTATTGTTTCCTGATTGTTAGTAGAGGTTCTATTTTTTTATATCATTTTCAATACTGAACAGCATAGCTACAAAGTGAAGTTGTGGGAGAGGGAATATCTGTTGTAGTTCCAGGTCTCACTGAACTGCAATTTGTCACAAATTTGCACATTTTTCAAGTGATGCCATGAAATTCTGAAACCAATGGAAAGCTATAGATTTGCCTTGTTGAGCCTTATCTGTGAAATTGAGTTCTAGTAGCATTGATCAAGAAGGATTCCTAATTAAACAAACTAATGAGTGTGTTTTTATAATTTAGTATCTTTTTCTACATGTAACTCCAGAGGGAAGGAGTCTTACCAGTGACTGGCAAATAATGAGGGGCTCAGGTTTGCTTACATTCAAGATTTCACATGGAATTTAAATGATTGCCTGAGATAGCTGACACTGAACACTGGGTCAGAAATCTCATCTGCTGATACTCCAGCTCTGCAAGTGAACATGGCAGTTCATGAGCAATTACAAGACAAAGTTCTTGTTCCTAAGCCTGCAATAAAAATCTGCAGTACTGGGCTGCTTGTAGCACTTTACCAACGCATGATGTGTTTTTGTCCTGGGTAGAGTGCAAAGCAAAGAGAAATCTGGAAGCAACTAGCTAGTGAAGGAAGTCTGAAATAAATAATAGCAATAAAAGCAGAAAACAACACAGCAACAGACCCTATTTAGGCATGCTACGCAGAGGGGCCAGTGTGAAAAGATGCATGAGTGCATAAACAAATGACAGCCCTGGCAGGTGGGAAGAGAAGTGGCAAAGCATGGATGAGCATTTAGTTGGAGATGATGGGAGATGATGCTGTGCAAGCATCAGCATGTTTGAACTTTGGAAGTGAGAAAGATGTGAAAGTGGCGAGCAAGCGGAGAATGGACTTGAGGAAAAAAATGTGACAGGCTGCTTCAGAAATAGGGAGAAGATAGCAGATGATCTGCAAGCTAGAGGTCTGCATGATTTTTCACAGCAAAGGATTTTTTTTTTTAGGCTTGAGGCTACTCTGCTCGCATTGGAGAAATGCAGAGGATGGTTGTTTGGCATCAGCTGGAATCTGGAACGGGAAGGAGTCCAAGCGAAATCAGCCTCGTCAAATTGTTGACCTTAAGTAAACCTAGAATGTGCACAGATTATGGATTATGGATTTAGAGGATCATAGTAATAACGTGCAGCCGCACTGTCATCCTGCACTCTGAGCATGGATAGCAGAGTGGTTTTTGCAGTGCTGTGATGAGATTTACAGTGTACCACTTGTTCCTCCTTGGCACCGTTGCTTCCCTTCACCTCCAGCTCCTTGAGTGGTACAAGGATGTTACAGATGCCACATGCAGCACCTTCTCAGGAACACTGAATGGGACATCTAGCAAATACAGACATTTTAAAGTCCATATCTTTTCTTAAATATGGATTCTAATTTGTTTGGAATTAATTTCACTGAAGTAGGTCATTTAAGTAATTATCTCCTGGTACTTCTATTCTGTAGAAGTGTTCAAAAACCAGTAATGTTTCAGAAGGTAAAAAAGGGATGACCCTTTTCTCTGCTTCATCCCTTTCTTTGAATTGCAATTTCTTTTCAGAAAGTTTCAAATACTGCAAAAAGAATAGTTAACTTCTAGGAAATACATGAATTCACAGGATGGTTTTCCTGACTTCTCTATGAAAATGATCATTTTCAATAAAATGCAACTTCCTGCTACCAAAAACATTCAAAACTGGAAAAAAATGCAATAAGGATTTACATTAAATTTCATATTTCATTTAGAAAAAAAAAATCCTTTATTTTTAATACAATATTTTTGAATTTCTGATGGAATTTAACCAAATTTCATCTTAATTATGAACCTATTGTGCTGGAATTTTATTAAAAAATGGATGGGGAAATTTTTGATTTATTTATGTTAAAATATAAAGAGTTCTTGTTCCCAAGATCCCTTTGACTATTTCATTTGGGGCACAGGTTCAGAGCAGAACCTGTGACTCATTCTGCAGCAGTCCTGTAAATTTGCTGTAGCACAGCCTTGTCTCTTGTGTTATTCAGGCCATAAAAAGCATTTGGTTTTTAAAAGGGAAGGAGAAAGAGATCGGGGAGAGAACAAGAGAAAGAATTAAAAGACAAGTGGATTTGTATTTCAGGTTTCTCCGTGTGAGAAGTGTCGCTGTGAAGCCAATGGAGAAGTGCTGTGCACTGTGTCAGCTTGTCCCCAGACTGAGTGCGTGGATCCGGTATATGAGCCTGATCAGTGCTGTCCCATCTGCAAAAATGGTAAGTGACTGCTGGAAAACTAGGAGGCGGTTTCTCTCAGAGAGATCCAACTGGCTCTGTTCCGTTTTTGCAAAAAAATTTCCATTGCTTCCTTCTTCCCCAAAGGGAGATGGAGAAGGATTGCATGTGGGAGGTGTCTTCCCCGTGTGAGGAGGCAGATCTCCTCGTGACTGGGATGGACTCAGTTATGACCTACATGGATTTTTGTTACCCAGGAGACAATCGGAGTGTTAATGCCAGATATTCATGTGACTTCTGGATAGAAAATCTGCATAAACGCATTGTGGATATGTTTTATATAGCCACACTAAAACACATGCAGGCTCCTCATGTTATCCACCTTTCAATCTGAGCAATAAAAGTTACTTTTGTTCTCCCTTCTTATTTGTTCCCCTTTCAGAGATTCTTCTCTCTCTCTCTCTTTTTTTTTTCCCTGAGGCAAATCAAATGCACCTTATTGAGCTCATTTAATTTTCATAACTAAATGAATTAAACTCCCAAGTTTAATTGAATATTTTTCGTAACTAAATTAGACAGAAAGTCTCTCTACTCCCAGCAAGGGCTTGCATTAGATCAAAGTCTTGGTCTATTTAGAAGAAAAAATTACATGACACACTAGCTCATCACTTATAAAGAAGAAATGATAATTTATTAATAGAAATGAAAGCTGCAAAATCTCAAATGAAATTATATTTTAAGTTTAAAAAAAAAAAAAGACATTAAAAATATTCAGATAATTTGCAGACATACATTATCTCTCTAGAATAGGTAGGTTCCGTTACATTAGCTAAAATAAACGGATTAAAACGGTGGGAAGGCTAGGGGAGGAGAGAGTGTACAGCATGTGCTTTCCACAAATTCAACAGTAGATGATAAGGGACAGTTAATTGCATTGGACGAGTTTCGTTTGTATGGGTATGGAAGAAATTGCCTCCCATCCCTTAATTGGTCATTAGAACCCTGAAGGAATTTGTTCCTGGTGGTGCAGCTTAAGGGTACTCTGCTTTCGGAGGTGAAGAGACATTTTTTGAGGCATGGAGGATGGAGGGCACTCTTGGCAGGCAGGATGTCTGTTTTCAATGCCAGGGAGGTAGCTACAAGCACACCATGTTAAGTCTGTGTAGTCTTTCTCGATGAAGGTCTCCAGGGGTGTTGCTGCTGTTTGGAGCTCCCCTGGTTTTCCTGTCAGTGCACGTGCTCCTGCACTGTGGTGGTGGCCATCTCCTGCGGTCACTTGCCTTTGAACAATGCTTGTATGACAGTGTGGGGCTTGGCTTGGCTCTTCCCATAGATTCCCTGATGCATTTCCCAGAAAGGGGGCCTGTTTCAAAAACCATGCATAAACATGCCTTAGTTACAACATCGCTGCCTGCTCTCAAAGCACAAAAGCTGAATAACCTGAGCCCTGTCTAAAAGAAAAGGGTGTTCTGGTCCTCAGCATCTGAGTCTCCCCCATTAATAGCATATTCCTTCAGTATACCCACAAGCTGGTATCACTGACCCAGTTTTAAACCAAGGTGACCAGAGCTGACTGTTTCCACTGAGCTGTCCTGTCACTTCTGTGTATGTCAGAGAACCAAGAGTGGTTTTCCTTGTTAGCTTTTAGACAAGGAAAAAAAAAAAAAAAAGAAAAAGGAAAAAAGAAAAGCCATTAACAATAACAACAAAAACAAGATAGTTCAAAAGAAGCTTGGCTTTTCTGGTTCAGCAGCTTTGGTATAGTATAGTAAAGCAATTCCTGAGAAATCCTTTCCATGTAGGGAGTTGTTTTAAAAAATACCAGGTTGTTTGCTTTCAGAGCTTATTTTAAAGGATCTGTGCAGTTTGCAAGGAACTTCAGTGAATTGCTAAATGTTTTAATTAGATTGGAGCAAAAGCCTATTGAGCAGGAAAACCTAGCCTGCCTCATCCTGTCGTTTTCAAGCCTACTGGAACAAATGCACTGCGAATGTGAGCCAGGGGAAAAAATCCCAGCATTGTGCTTCAGGGTTGATTGCAGCAGAGATGACCTCAGCGACATCGTGTCAGTAACCCAAAAGAGCATAGGAGATGCACAGTTTGCTCAGCCACATAACCTGCGTGGTGGGAAAGGCAGAGCCTGCTTTACAGGGAGGCTGTGGAAAGCATGCAAGGGAGATAGATGGCTGCTTTCACACTCAGCATCCTGCCCTTGATGGAGCAAGAAGAGGTAGGAGGTGAAGTTTGGGTTCTGTGTGTTTACTCAAAGCTGTGCAGTAAAAATGCAGATTTTGTTCTCAGATTTCCCTCCCATTCCTGGCACTTCATTACATGCAATGCTCTCCCAACTTGCCTGGCCTGTGGATTGCTGGTGGTGAACCAACAGAGTCAGAGCTAGGAAAGTGCCTCCATCCCTAGCAGGACCACATACAAATGCCCAATTAAGAATTGTAGAGGAAATCTCATGGGGCTGGTCATTATTAGAAATGAGTGAATTCAGTCACTTGGCAGATGTGAGACACTGTGCGTTATCCCTTGTGGGAAGGAAGGGGTGTAGTTGACTTCTCTAACCTGATTCCACAAAAGTGCTGTTAACCCTTCAAAGGAGGGATGGATAGGCTGTGGTGCAACAGTGCGTGTGCATAGGTACTCACTTATTTTCAGCATTAGAAGTGAATGGAAAACTAGCAAAGTGAGGAACAGTCTTAGGTGTAGGATTTAATAACCTTCTGTATCAAATCCTGTCTGTCAAGAGGGAGCCTAGATACTTTCATAGCTGAAGATGTTTTCTTCTTTGTGAACAGGGACAGGTAGTACTTTAAAGAAGTATTTGTTCAGAAAAGTAGCTTACAGAAGGGATAAAAGGTGCACTTCACTGAGAAAATCTTTGGGTAGGGGGAATTTTCATGCTTTTTATGTCACAAGTCACTACAAGTGAACCGTTTTATGGTTATTTCATCTACGTGCCCTGCAAAAAAGCAGTGTGGGGACAGAGAATGGAAGAGAGGATTTCTTTGTGTGGGGATTGAGCTTCATGCTTCGGGTAACCAACAGCAGCAACAACTAGAAAAATCCTCCATAAACTTGAATCTGACTTTAGAGAGCTGCATGGCATAACAAGTGCCCCATTCCGATCTCCTTCCTGCTTTACAGTGCTGGCAGTGTAGTTAGCTACTCCTGTGGAGGCACATCCTATTTACAGTGATACCAGTGTGTTCAGAGTCTTGCACAAACATTTCTACAGTCCGTAGTTACTGAAGAATAAAGATAATAAGCATAGTGCTCTCTCTCCATTAGAAAAAGGCTGGACATTTGTTGCCAGTGATTTGTTTGGGTGGCAAGGGGGGTGGTTAGTACTGAAAGTGAATTATTTTCCTAAATTGAATTACCTTGGTTGTCCGTTCCACTTCTGTTTTCAGTGTCAGAGCCCCGGTCGGCGCGCACAGCTGGATGCAGCCGTGCTTGCAGCCTGCCACCATGAAGCAGACACAGAAGCTGCGTGTATGTGTGTGTGTAGGAAGGCTGGGTTAAGCCAAGAGCCCAGACGGAGCCTGGAGGGAAAGAACGGTTGCTAGACCGAAAAATACAACCAGATTGTTCCAAGGTCTCCAACAGGTTTTTGTTTCTCTATACGGCTGAAAGATTGCCCCAGATAAAGTGAAATTGGTTCTGGTGGCTCCTCAGCACTTACCTGTTTGGGCGTTGGTGGTGTTTCTGCATCTGCAACAGGCAGAGCGACAGGTCTCCTGTTGGCAAAGGCTCAGAGATTGTCAGTCTAAAATATGACCACAGGTCATAGTTATTGTCAGGTATGTGTCATCTGCAGGGGGTGTCCTGCCTGTTTTCAGTGACCATGTGGTGGGGGAGATGTTACTCCAGGTGGAGTCATCTCAGGTGCCTTAGGTGGATTCCATCAGGACCTCCTGTCATGTTTGGGGTCGTACTTACAATTGAAATACATGTATTACGTGGCTGAAATTGCTTCTGATAGTAAGGTGCATGTCTAGCATTGTCTATGTGGGCAGAGGGACCTGTCCCTCCATAACAAGGCCAAGGGCAGATCCAAGGAAGTTTCGCCTTGCAGCTCTCAAGTGAGCAGGGTGTTTGCTTTTCCTGCAGCCCCAGCCTTAGTCAAGCTCCATGGAGAATCTGACCTGTAAAATTTAATGTCCTTCTGCAGTGTGTTTAAATAAAATATGATATTCCCTCAAGCGTGTATAGCTTGGTCTCGGGAATGGAGAAAGTATCATAATGCTGTCCCAGTAGAGGTCGAGACAGGACTATTGCAAACATCAGGAATTTAACTGCTGTGAAATTTAAATAAGCAGTACCTTTGATTCTCCTCTCTTCTCTCTATTTATCTTCTTCAGTCATGCCTTGGCAGATAATTTATATAAAGCAGAGACGACACAGAAGTTTCAAAGTCTGAGGGTGGTTCTTCAGTCTGCATTAAGCAAGGGATCAAATCGGGTGGTTCTGGTGGTCTTCTATATGTAAAACATGGGAATCCTAAATGAATTGTCCAGTTGCTAAGAATTTGTTCCATGTTTCTGTGTGTATCAGTCACTTAGCAAAAACTTCCACACAAAGTTTCTGCTTTAATTGGCTGTATTTCATAAAATGATTTATAATACAGGACTGTTAAGCAGGAAATCTTAATGTTTAAGGGGGAAAAACACCATTAAAGTTGCATGAACAGCTGTATGTGATTAAAATTGCCTAGAGAATATGCAGTTAGGTGAAAAACTGTAGCAGGTATTTTGGCAGCTATATATTGAAAACAAAGAAATATCAGACTTGCTCCTTTATGGCTGCCTTGGGCATTTAGAGTGGCTTCCAAATCTGGTAGGTGAAGTCAGTAAACTAACAATAGTAATTTTTGGTGTTGTTTTCTGCTATTAATGAAGTTGAGATGAAGTTCAGTCTACATCATCTTAATTTAAGGGACTCTTTTAACCCTATTGTATCTCTGTGCTTGCCTCTCATTTTCTCTATTTACTCTGAAGAGTTGGTGGCTACACAAGCAATGTGCTTTCAGTGCAGAAATCACAGGATTTTATTCTTGGGCTGTATTTTCCTCTTGGATCAGATCTCATATAATGTGCACCATTGCAAAGTGGGCCAAGCAAAAATGTATCCAAAAATCGCGAAGTCCTTGTTGTTTCCAACTCACATATATGTGCAGGAATGTGCATGCATATGAGATATAGTGTTGACTTGTTTTCATGTTGAGCTGGCTAAGTAGTTGCAGGTGCTGTTGTTTCCTCTAAGGGCATTTCTTTCATGTGTTTTGCTGACTTCCAAGTTATTTGGTTTATCTCATGATAAACAGCTATCAGAGGATGAGAAGGAGCTGCCTGAAGACATGGCAAAACTACCCATTTATACTGAGCCTAAATCTATTACAAGAACAAATCTCTCTACATACTGTACATATATTTATTGCATATATGTACAGTGTATATACTTTTTTTTTTTTCCACTAAGAAGCCAAAATGCTTTCAGCAAGGAGTTCTGTTGTTGAAAGGCGGCAGTAACTGTCCCCGAGTACATCGCATGCTGTTGTTTTGCTCAGGCATGTGAGGGCAATCAGAAATTATACTAGTGTTTAAAGTAGTACTTTTATATTAGGTAGGAGGATTCAGAAGATCCTATTAGAATATAAAGGCAGTGTATCCTGTAGGCATTCTAGAACTCACTCTGCAATATTTTCTCATTACAGGCTGCTGCAGAGAGCCTGAGCAGCTTTTCTTCAGCAGCCAGTTTTTCTCCTCTCTCCTGATACTGCAGGCTTAGCTCTTGTGTCACACCTAAACTCTGCCCTATCAGTCACTTATGGCAGCTGGTTGACAGGGCTGTTGCTTTGCTGTGGGTTGAAGCAAAAGACGAAGAGAACATGCCCCAAACAGTTGACTGGCAGGGATGGCCCCAGGTGAGCATGGGAAACAAGCTTCCTGCTCCTCGCAATATAGTCAGGACACTGCTTCAGTGTGTCATGGCTCCTTTGCTCTTCAAAGATATTTAGCTTCAGCTCCAGAAGCAGAAAGATGGAAGCCAATATAAAAAAGAATAATATACATATGCATATATATATAAAAGCACTGAAATTCTTGGGGATGTGGAGCAGAAGAATAAATTTTCTGACACCTTCCATGTATTAAAAAAAAAAAAAAAGTTCTAATTTTCTAATTTACCTTATGTACCTTACATTGTTGCTTACCACAGCGGTTTCAAACACCTGCCATCCTTTTTGGTCCTGGTCACAGGTTCTGGTTCAGATAGGAAAGTGACTTCATGCTAATATCCACCAGGGTACTGCAGTGAACAATGTGCTGTTGCTTGATTTGTCCTGCCTGACAGTTTCTGTTTTACACAGAGGCATGTTTGGGGATTTGCTTATTTTCCAGTGAAATGGGTATCCCCTGAGTTTGTATTGGAGTTTGTTTTTTTTTTATATATCTTATCTGTCTGTCTATATATGTGTAAATTCAAGATATCCTGAAGTCATATTGTGTCCCCTTCAGTCTCCACATACTGCATCCAGTGTTGTTTCTTCAGTATTTGAAGAAAGTTCTGAAAACGAATACTAAGGGAGGTGGAGTTTTCCTGTAATCATTCTTTACGCTGGTTCATTAGAGAAGAAACCCTAGTGTTAAAGTTGCTCTCATGTTTTTCTCTTGGATGTCTATTTTGATTTTGTATATGTCACTAACTGAAATTGTGGCAAAGATTTGGAGGGCATGTTTGAAATATTTGTGTGTGTCTCACTATGTTATCCTTGGAATAAAATTCTCTATCAGTGGAATACCGTAGTATTTGATTAAATTATGATCTCTTAGATTCTAAAACTCTGTCTTGTTCAAGATTGCGTTGCCATAGGTTAATATATTGCCTGGTATTAGCTGAGCCACAGCATCTGTCCACGTGGGCTCTCAATTGTATTCTCTGCAAATAATCCCATTTGTAAATAGAAGCTATTTATTAGCTGGGTGCTACAGCAACACGGTAATAGGAGTACATGGCTGATTAGTATTTTGTGGTGTGCTTAAAAGGAGCAATGAAGAAAGATGTACACTTCGTGTGTTGCCTTTATTTTCACTTGGTTTCGTACATTTCTATTTTGTTAAGTTAAATCAGGCATCCAAGAATTTGCATGGCTTTGAGAGGAAGTGGAGTCTTACAGAGAAGTGTGGTGGTATGCTAGCGTAACTGCTCTCACAGTCCCCGTCCCCATCCCCCCCCCCGTCCTGCCCCCCCAGAGGAAGATGGGGAAAAAATATGATGGAAAGAGCTCTAGGGTTGAGATAAGGACAGAGAGATCGCTCAACAATTATTGTCACAGGAAAAATAGACTCAGTGTAGGGAGATTAATATAATGTATTACCTATCACTGGCAGACTACAGCAATGAGAACTAGGAGCAAAACTAATAACACCTTCCCCACCCATTCACCCTCTTCTAGCTACTTTCCCCAAATGACACAAGGGAATGGGGAATGGGGGCTGTGGTTAGTCTATGGCGCTTCGTCTCTGCCGCTCCTTCATGGTCACTCCCTGCCCCTGCTCCATGTGGGGTCCCTCCCATGGATGCCATCCTTCCTGAACGAGCCTGCGGGGGCTGCCCACAGGCAGCAGCTCTTCAAGCACTGCTCCCACACGGCTCTGTCCCACGGGGTCCATCCATCCATCCCCCAGGAGCAAACTGCTCCAGCACGGGTCCCCCATGGCTGGGCGGCAGCTCCCCCCAGACCCCCTGCTCCTGCGGGGGCTCCTCTCCACGGGCTGCAGCTCCAGCCCGGGGCCTGCTCCTGCGGGGGCTCTCCATGGGCCGCAGCCTCCTCCAGGCCACATCCACCTGCTCCACCAGGGGCTCCTCCACCCACAGGGGGGCTGCAGTGTGGAGATCTGCTCCATGGGAGACCCATGGGCTGCAGGGGGACAGCCTCCTTCACCAGGGGCCTCTCCACAGGCTGCAGGGGAAACGCTGCTGCGTGCCAGGAGCACCTCCTGCCGTCCTGCTGCATTGACATCAGTTCAATTTTTCCCCTTTCCTAAATCTGCTGTCCCAGAGGCCCAACCAGTGTCACTCCCTGTCTTGGCTCTGGCCAGCAGCAGGTCCCCTTTGGAGCCAGCTGAGATCTGACATGGGGCAGCTGCTGGGCTCTGCTCACAGAGGCCACCCTGCAGACCCCTGCTACCAAAACCTTGCTACATAAACCCAATACAATGATATGCTCAAAATCTCCCTTTACTTCTAAATGCAGTGCAATTTTCCGTGCTTATTTTTCACAGGAAGATAAAGTGTAATGGTTAAGGAAGATGTGAATAGATCCAGGTGACTTACTGGTGAATGGAAGCAGAGAATTGGCTGATTTTGTTAAACCAAATTTTCCAAACTTCACTTCTTATTCCATTGTTTGTGCTGTTAACCAAGGTGGCCTTTCCACACAATGCAGCACTAGTAATGCAAGTGCTGCCTTAACTCGTCATAACTCCTCTTCCCTTGGGATGTCTTCTATCTTAAATGGGCATGACAGCAATTTCAGAAGTTTTTTTTTTTTTTTTTTTCCAGACCTGTTTAAACTGTACACTTTAAATGAAGCACAGATGTGATGCAGAACAGGAAAATTTGTTCCCGATGTTATTTTAACTAGGGGATGACTTGTATGCCTCTTCATATGTTTGGAAATAGTCCCTGAAGGAGTAGGAGTGACAGGCTCTTGGGGAAGAAGGCAAAAGACTGTTATTTTTATTAACGTTTGTAAGATTTCAGTGCTTGTTAATTTTTGGCTTGTTGCTGTAAATAGTGCCTTACTGTTTCAAACCACTGCACTGGGGAACTCCGCTATGTTGTGTGCTGTGAGAGTGCTGAGTAAAGTCCCTGATGATTGCCATTGCCCAGCAGGTCAAAATTCTTTATCAGCTGGAAACTCGAGTGCTTTAATGCACATTTTTAAAATTTACATTTTACAATGCACACTTTTAAAAATTAAAAATTTTTAAAACTTTAAGTTGGAAGCAGCTTTCACTTCGTGAACCTTTGGGTTGCTTCCATGACGGTAATTATCTATGCAGTTTTGTTTCCTTGAGCATGTTCAGCTGTACAGATGTGATTCAAAAAATAAATAGAAAATAACAGTGCTAAAATAATTCCTTACCTTCACCAGCACAGTTATCGTAATGATTGGCATTCCAAAGATGATAGGCAACCTAAAACTTTGATTGCTGGTTTTATTTAGGAAAACCTTATAGTGTTTTCTTGCTGCCTACACTCATGCTAGTTAAATTTTCAATAGAGGAATGACTTCCTAATGAAAACCACCACTTTCTTCTAAATGTCCTTTTCTCCTGCTGAGTCTTTAGCTCTCAGGAAAAAGAAAACTTCGGTGCTGGAGCCCTTGGATGAGAGCAATTTCAGCCTGTTCAAAATTCATTGCATAAAACCAGCATACCTAATAGTCTTGTGGATGATGAGTATTTTTCTCCTCTTGTTTCTTGCAGTGTTGGGACACACTGCTGTGGCACACTGGCTAGTGATCACCTTCCTTTGAAGCACTTGGAAGCAGCCCATCCATAAGTCACACTCAGTTTAGCAAATGCAGCACAGGGGAAGCAGCTTTTCACTTCATGCTCACCCAACATGTGAATTATTTCTTTCATTTTCCAACGGAATTGATCAGATGGAGCAGTGGCAGGGAAAAAAAGAACAAGCAATGCATTGTAGCGGGACCCAAAATACTGTTGAGTGAATAGCATTGAGTAAAGAACATCTATATCCAAGCAATTGGCTTGGGGCCTCTTGTGTTTGAAATACTTATTCACAATGTGTCAAGTCTTTTCTCAAAGGTAGTTCCACATGAGTGTAGTGTTAATTGCTTTTCCCAGAAAAAAAGTAAAGGTGTTATTTCCTATGCTCCAAAATAGTTCCCATTCCTTTTTGATAATATGATCCTAAACCCTTGGTCTAAAGCCCTCTGGAATATTTTGAGTTCAAAATGGAAATCACCAGTTAAGCAGGGCAATTTGGGGGAAGATACACAGTTTACTGAGTTCAATTAAAGATAGAACATAAAGAGATTCATGACTGTTAGAGATATCTTACGAAGCCAAGCAGCAAGACAGCAAAATGGTAAATGTAATTCACCATATCCATATGTCAGGTAGTGAAAGAAATTGCTTGGATATTTTGATGACCTCTTGTTAAGATTTCTGCCAAGGGGTTTTAGTTAAATATCAATGTGAAATGCTGTCTGTAAACATCTGTCAGGCTTCATTAAGAAAGGCTTGCATTTATTAGAAGTGTGCTATTATATAAAGACTGGTTCCTCCCACCTGGTTTGTATAATGTTGTGTGTTTGCTGAGCACTCAGCAAAGAGAGGTTGCAGAAGTACAGAGAAGAGCAGCAAGAAAGCTCTGAACACTGCTGAATATTCTCCTGAGAGAACAGATTAGGGCTCTAGTGTTCATGGCACTTGAATCAGAAATCACAGGGTAAAGTGTTTTACTGGGGGAGAGGGATATTGCCAATAAACATCGTCCCTGTACTCATAAGGCAAAATCAAGGGAAAAGCAAGAAAATCAAAAGTCATGATGCATAAAAAGGTCTTTAATGCACCGTGTAATTAACCCATGTAACACACTGCACAAGATAGCGCTGACACATATTTTCCCAGGATTAAAATAAAGATTGGATCTTTGATAGGGGGAATAAAACACCAGCCTAAATGTAGCTACAGTGAAACTGCTTGGAGTGGCATGCTGTAGTCTGGAAGAAATCTGTTTACAGGAGTTCTTCTTTGCATGGGCAGAAATTCAGTGTTACTGTTTCATACGATCCACATCTTAGAATATCCTATTTGAACTGCTTCTTTTTAAAGCACTTTGCAGAAAAAAGGCTAAGGTACCTTGACTTTAGCCTGACCAGATGCATCCTGGAAGTACACATATCTTATAGTTAAGCCAAACCTAATTAAGAAATCTCTAAAACAGCAGCAATCCTTTTCCCACACAACCACTGCACAATCATTTTGATGTTTGCTGGGACACAATAGTACCATCAAAAATTATGCTTTCAAGTTGCTCAGTGCATGCAGATGATGGAGGAAAGAGCTAATGAGGATGCCTCTTGGCATGTTCTGCTTTCAGCTATTCTGTGAAGCTGTATTTAAATGACCTAAAGGTAGGTCACCCATAAATTGCTTGTATAATAGCTATTCATGCTAGCTAAGACAGCTGTGGTTGGTCAAAGGGCTCTCTGTAGTTATAGTTCGCATGTGTTGAAAGCAATCTACTGAAGGGTTAATTAAAAAAAAAGAGGCCTCAGAAGCAAAGAAATGATAGCAGTTTATGGAGTTATTTGTTATGTCAATGCAATAGAGAAATGTGCCACCCTGCAATGGAAAGCTAATTATTTTCCTGCCATGGCAGCTTGCTAGCCTGATATATTGCTAATGAACGGATTAGATAGAGGTTTGGCAGCCACTAACATGAGCGAATGATTGTTTTTAAGACCAGTTCACTGATGCTGAAGTCCAAGCAGGTAATGATTATGACAACTTTCCAAGACAATTCTGCAACCGTTTTTTTAGTATATCACTCTCTCTCTCTCTTCCCATAGGTATTTATATCTAATTATCCATATACATGCCTAAGCATTCATGCATACATCTGGAATATGTCAGAAGATCTCATTACCTAGTTTGTAGCCTAAGCATTCAATCCACAGGCTGAGTTTTTATTTCAGTGTGCTTAAATAAGGTATGTGCCCCTTCTGGTGTGGCTGTTGCGTTCTGTTGTGATCAGGTAAGCTGCTAAAACACACAAGACCACTAACATCCGAGCACTGGGGGAAGCAGGGTCTGTGTGCTGCCGAACGCTGCCTGCCTTGCTGGCAAGCATGCCATCCTAGAGTGAACCGCTTGTGTGCCTGCGATGCTGAAAAATAACTCGTCTTGATTTTCTTGCTGGCAGCTCATTTAGTAGAGGACTTTTATCCATTGCGCAGTTTTCATTACGGGAAGGAGAAGCATTTGTCAGTATGAGAGGACTTCTTAATTTCACATCAGTGGAGGGTTTACTCCTTAGTCTTTTTAGTTAAGTTCATTCTGACAGCTGATTATTTCCAGGGAAGATGACTAGAGAGTCACGTCAGTTATCTTGAAATATATGTGCTTGTATTGGTGTATATCTCTAACTGATTCGGTTTTGGCTCTGAGGTCTGCTCTGGTGTCTGCTCCTTCACAGGGCTGTGGTGCTCTCCTTCTTACATTGCTGCTGTCTGTGCAGTCCCTTGGCTAAAACCATACACCAGCAGTAACTTCCATAAAAAAAAAAAAAAAAAAAAAAAAAAAAAAAAAAAACATGATGTCAGCCAAGTGGAGAAGCAGTCTGGAACCTTTTGCTGTCCTTGAAGCAAGTTTCAAGGTACTGAGGAGAAGAGTAAATCTGCACTCTGATTTTGCAGGCTGCTGCCAGAGATGAATATTCTGGACGGATAGGTGAAAGAAAGTGAAAATTACCCTTGACACAATTCATGTTAGTGTTAATGAGATACGTGGATTACAAAATCCAGACCATGCAAAATGTATAGATTAAGATGACATAAAACCTGCTCATATTTATCATATTTACCCCAAGCTGGTATTAGTTCCAAACGTTTATCTTCCCCTTTGAGGTCCAGCTGGGAGATTTCCAGTGTGTATGTGTGCATATACACATACATGCACATATGCTACAGGGGCTCATCAGACACCATGCTTAGTGAAAAGCATTTGCAGTTTGAAGTTCCCTCTTGAAACACTTCCCTGCAGGGGTAAAAAGCCATCATCTCCTTAATTCACCTCCCAGAAATGTAGGGCCAGTAAGGTGGGTTGTGTGCTGGAGCAGCAGCTGTGCATTCCTCACAGGTTTTCTTGAGACAAGATGGTTGGCAGCTGACTTTAATAGACTAATTTTTCCATCTGGACTGTATTGAAATGAATACAGGGGCAAAATAGCTGCTCCTGTGGGTGCATGGACCATTGCACCCTTGTGCAGAGAAAGCCCCAGTAGTACCAAGAGCTTCAAAGCTACTTCTGCTACAGAGCATTAGAGGAGAAGAGTTTGCTTTGGTATTACAGCCCCTGAGATGAGAGAGAGCATTTTGTCTGGCTGCCTGAAAATGCGTGCAGCTGTCATATCATCAGGTGTGCTTAGCTTATGTTGCAATTCATTTGTTAGGAGAGTTGAAATCTACCTTCTTTTCTTTCCCATTTCCTCTATTTAATAAGTGAAAACAGAGGTCTGGATTTAATCGTGAAA
Organism: Aythya ferina; assembly: GCF_964211825.1. Classification (NCBI taxonomy): domain Eukaryota; kingdom Metazoa; phylum Chordata; class Aves; order Anseriformes; family Anatidae; genus Aythya; species Aythya ferina. The sequence goes on from NC_140297.1 coordinate 87,893,072, forward strand.
TTGCTACAGGCCATGGTGCATCACCACCCATAATTCACCCATGACTGTACCTGATGTACCTGAGTTGGAGGTGCACCTGTAGCTGCATGGTGTTGGGAAGGGGAGTAGAATTGTAGAATCATGGAATCATCTAGGTTGGAAAAGACCTTCAAGATCATCAAGTCCAACCCGCAACTTGATCTACTGAGTCCCTATGGACAGGAGGTTCAACTCTGCCCAGTTGGGTAGCCCCATAAAAAGGTAGATTCCCACCTCTTGTCTTTAGATGTCAGTGTTTTAAGGTCAAATCTCTTCTTACCATGTAGTGGATTGTCTGTAAATTCAGAAGGACGTTGTCTGTGGCAAGGCGGGACTTGGATGTGCCACAGCTGTGCACAGATTCAGACTAGCAGTAGGGAAGCTTTGCTATGAACATGCTTTTCAGGAAGTTTAACATCAAGAAAGAACTTTGTAAATGTTCTACTCCTGTGAATTCTGTGTTTGTGTAGTGTGATGTGACTGGCCTATATGCTGTGAAGTCTGTTGTAATGTGTCTTCCAGCAAGTAAGAATGGATGGATACTGCTGCTAAGAGAGGAATAGTGCACTAATGAGATCATGGAAGTCATGTGAAATGGGTAAAACAGCAAGTTTAAATAGTGGGGTCGAGTCATTTCATACGTTTTTATAATCCCTCATCTTCTAATGGAGTGACTTCTGATTTACCTCTATGTAAATCGCGAGATGATTTAATCTATTATCTTATTTTTCCCTCCCTGCTTGTTTGCTTGCTTTATAATTAAAAATCTGTGTTCATTAGCAGCAATCCAATTGAATAGCCGTTAAAAACATTTTCAGCCAGGGGGTTGATAAGAGAAGTTAGATACAGGTACTGTTGTGATACAGTTGAGATTTGCTGTTCTTTACATGGTGGGTACACAGAGGGTGGTGTCCACACGTGTGAGTGCATGTTGTGTGGAGCAGAAGGCATACATGTAAATCTTCCTTACCAATGCCCTGGCCCTAACTTTGGCATAGGTCACTTCAATCACCTTTGAAGATCTCAGCCAAAAAAAAAACCTCTGTATTTCAAAGTCAAAGCTTGCTATGAGTTGAAATTAGCTGTTTAGTTTTTTATTTAGAATTTTTTAATATGTGTGTTTTGTTAAAATAAGGACTACTTTTTGATGCCACATATTCTTTGTGGATGTAGCTTATGTGGATATGTCTCAAATAACAAGATGGATCTGTTAATGCAGGAACGTCCAGTGAATGGCCAAGTGGAGCTGCATGTTTGTGTTGGGATAGGCAATATGTTTGTAGGCTGGGCATTTACAAAGCTTCTGGATAATCTAAATTCCTGGCTCGCTGAGAATGCCAGGCCACAGGGATACAGGAAAAGGTGCTACCAGTTGCTGCAGCTCACTGAGCCAGCCCTAATCTCTACAGAAAGGATGGGACTCTTGAGAAGTTGCTGTTACCTTCTGCCTGTGAACTTCTCCTGGAGTTGCTTGTCTTTGGGGTCGCAATATGTGCTTAGTTCACAGCAGGTTGTGCTTCTGATCCTTTCTGGTTTTTATTGGCTAGTAAAAGAATTGTAAGACATGGAAACACATGGAAAATAGCAGAGTAGCCTCCTGTGAATGTAATTCTTCTTCAGTGTGGGTCTGAACGTGGAGGTACACATTGAGGAAGGCAAACTAGACTTGGTGCAGAAAGGAAAAGAAAGCTTCCCTTGATTTCAGGGAGACCATGTGGCCTTTGTAACTCTAAAATAATGAACTTATTTTCAAACAGAAGATTATTTGATTATATTTGCCTTTATAATTCAAGATAAAATAATATGATTTAAATGGGTGTCATGCCTCCCATTTAGGGAAGGTGGAATGATAACATTTGCATTTTGTGCTGTCTCAAAGCTTTGACTTCCCCAAAATTGTTTTACTGTGACAAACCAGCCTCGGTGATAATTAAAGAGAGAATTGCTTAGCATAAATGCATATATATGTGCTTTCAACATTTTCATAGAAAGACAGCTGAGTAGTTCCCAGCAGTGAACTCTTGGTGCTGTTTTCCATAGAGAAGATTTAAGAAATCCTGAATAATACCCAAAGCCCAATGTTCCAGCCCTCACGAGATGCACCCACAGAAACACCATGAGTCAGTATGGATGGCTTCCCATGGATTGTTTGGGAGTTTCATAACGTGTCACAGATTTATTCAGTCAACCTCCATTTCTGAGGTATTTTTCCTAGGAAGGTCAATGATCCGTCTGAGCCTAATTATCCCATCTGGCTAGTGCGCTTAAGGCACACAAGTTTCCTGCAGTTCATGTGCACGAAGAAATGATGTAGTTAGCATGTTATTTGTTTAGCTGTGACTCCTCAGCTGAACTGAAAGGTATCTGCTGACAGCTGCATTGCACAGATAGCCTTGGCTATGGCTCTGGAAAAGGACAGAAGTTTGCACCTCCAGCTTTATGGGGAGGGCTTCCTCTGCTGCTCTGCTGTTGTGACTCTCATTTTCATCATGGCTGTTTTACTCATTTGTTGGTGGTCTCAGAGGACAAGCTGTGAGCTGATTTGGATCTTTTTTTTTTTCCCAGAATTTTCTTATATTCTTCTGGTAGCAGTGAAATATTAGGTGGGATGTTCAGAAAGACCTTCGGATCTTAAAGCTGCACCACTGTGCAGCTAGCCTTGTCTATTTTAAGTCTTTATATAGACCTCCACGAGCTCTGTATGCAGTCAGCTTACAACCTCCAAGGCAGTCCATCCTCACAGTGCCTCTGTAACATGTAGAACTGGTACTGGAAAACATTGCTAGAGGAGGTGCCATGTACATGGTCACACACACATAAGGGATGTGGATGAAAAGGGAAATGATCATGTTAGCTTTCAGGATACATTATTAGCATGCAAACTGCTGAAACCCTCCATTCTTTCCTAGGGCATCCGTTCAGAAGGCCTGCCAAAATTAGTATGGATTACAGACAGGCAGTATATTTAAAGTTCCACCAAGTCTATGTGCAGAACTGAAATCTTCAGAGACATCGTTATTAATGAAGCTGCTCAGTCATATGCAACAATATAGATATATATTTTAAGACATCCATTTCCATGCTTTGTAATCCTATTTTGGCTCTGAAAAGCATGGAATATAATTCTCGCTCTAAAATATTTTAGATAAATCTATGGATTCGGTCAAAGCCACATGTTCTGTATCTGCTGCTAAGCTCTTTCATTAGTGGCTCTTGACAAAACAGTGCTATGTAAAAGGTGACAGTCAAACTGATAAAAATCCAATTTTCTTTGTTTAATCAGAAACAAGTGTTCAGTCTTTGTGTTTTCTCTGGGAGCTTTGAGGCTGCTGGCAGGATTGAGATAGGTCTGTAGGTATCAGGTATGTATGTAGGTATGTAGGGTTGTAGCTTGAGTTCCATCAGTGGCTATTTTCCCACTGGTAGGAACTATATCTATTAGCAAAGGAACAGAAGACAAGTATGCTTAACAGTGATAAAGATTATATGTGCTAGAACTATAAAAGAGAACAAAATACTATTGTATCCAAGGCATGTGCTGATATATAGAGGTTATGAGATACTGCAATAAGGAAGAGGAAGCTCAAAGGAAAAGCTTGCCTTTTTTTTTTTCTTTCTTTTCTTTTCCCCACCTCTCTCTAGAATAATTTCCTAAGAGTAAAACAGCAGTTTCAGAGAGCCAAAGAGTGCTAGCCCTAGTCACGTCTGTGTCTGTAAACACAGACGTGCATGAAGAGAGTGTAAGCCCATCTCTTCTGATGCTGGAATGAAAAACAGGGTGTTCTAATATAATCATAGAAATGTGAAATTTGACATCAAAAAGCTTCTTATCCCTTTGTTTGGAAGATGACTCAGGAAAAAAGATGGGATACCTTAGTTACATGGAATGAAGTGATGTTGCTTGCTTTCTCCATAAATTTCATTTGGCATGCTGATCCAGTAGATTGGAGCAATTTGAACTCCAGACATTTCTAGTTCATTTCTGGTGATCTTTTATTCTACAAACATCTTTATCAAATAGTGATTAAGTGATTAAAGGAAAAGAGATGGAAGGTATGAGAATGAGGAAAAAAATGAGAAGAATGAAGAAAGAAGAAGAAATGAAGAATGAAGAAAGGGCGGAGAAGAAGTCAAGAAAGATGGAAGAGAGAGAACCAGGCTATGCCACACTGAAAAAAAAAGTTGTGACCTATAGTGAGGTAGGCAAGAGGCATTCTTACCTTAGTCTGATGTGTTTTCTTGTTATCTACGTGTGGGGGTGGAGAGTGTACCCATCCACTTCCCATTACTTTGAAATGTCTGCAAGTAAAAAATTAGGGCGTGTGAGGCATGGAAAGCAGAGCAGTGGTGGCCATATGTTGTGCAGAGCCCCTGTGCCTTCTTGGCTGGCCATAACCCCGCAGGGCAGAGCACAGCAAATTGCCTGGTAGCTGCTTCTCTGTCTTCCCTGAATCACTCCTATGAGCACCATATCCAGTTCATTGTTTTCATCATCATCAACAAAGTCATCCATCAACGTCTTAAAACTTTCTCCCTTGGATGGAGTTAAGCTGCCATTTTATTGATGAGCTTATTGAGATTGTATATGTGTCTGACAGTGGCTTCCATCACAGCATGGTTCTGTGGCTTTGGCAGGAGAATTTTATCTAAGAAGTACGAAACAAAATGGGGGCTTGGCACAGCTAATTTATTTATTTTATTTTTTTTTTTAAGAAAAAGGAAGTTGATGGTAGAAATCTGTAATCAGTAGAGGCACTGGAGTATTCTAGAAATAGAGCTATTAGCTGAAAATTCATTTATATATATATATTTTTAATTAGTTATTGCCTTCAGTCATCATAGATTTTTCATGAAGTAGGAACTAATTGTGAGCAGCAGAGGAATTTAAGGAACCTAGAAGTGAAATCACTCAATCTTAAGTTGTTTTTCCTGGGTACACAGACATGATGTTTTTCATTGTTGGATTAAGGTGTCAGTCCTAAAGCTTGTGAAGACACTATGTTGTCTTTTGCAAGTAAAAAAGACACATGGAAATTGTCCTTTTTTGGGAGAGTGGAGGAACGAGAGAGGGAAGCTGCAAGATGCAGTCCTACATGTAAAGTAAAATATCCTCTATTATACTGAAATTCAGTGATGTATTTTATGCACTTTCAGGCTTTTGGTGTTTAGGACAAGCATCCTGAACATGACAGACCCAGGGAATGGTGACCTGAGGCTGTCTCATCCAGTAGGATTCAATAACATCCCTGTGCTCTGTAGTTTGAGGGAAGACTGAGATGCCTACTTCTGTTTGCCACTACCAAAGCTGGTGTCAGCTGGAAAAAAAAATATTTGAGGTTGGGGGAATGGCTTGCTTTTTCTTCCTCTTTCATTTTAAGGAAACATTGCTGTCTTCAAAGAGAAATGCTGAAATAACCATTTCTGATCTGTCTTGTGACACCTATAGCTAATGTGAAGTTTTGGTAATGGACTCATTGTTTGGATAAAAGAACTCTTTCCTTGCTGTATTTGTGTGGTTTTATGCTTTCTTATGTAAGTACTTCAAGAAGGATTTGCAGCAAAGATTTCTTGAGCAGATCAGGCAATGTTTCATGACTTTGCAGTACCTCCTTCCTCAATACATGTGGTGCATAAAGTTTCTTTCTTAAGGAAAGACTTCCAGTTTGGGTGGCTTTCACAATGTTTGTGATTGTCACTATGTCTGTGATTTGTTTGCTTGTCAGTAGTACTGAAAAAAATGAGTTCAGAAACTAGGACTAGATTAGGTAGCAACAGTTAAGTGAGTGAAAAACAAAAAGTAAAGCCCTGCTTTAACAAGTTTACAGTCAAAAAACTTATTTTCCATAAGGTGTGTGTTGCTCTATTTGTGAATAAAATACTTAGTTCCATGGTCTAATCCCTAAACTATCATTTGTATATCTTGTAGACAAAGTGGTTTTCTCACCCTGACATGTCACCTTTCATTGCAACAAAACAAAAGGAATTTGGCTACCTCTGGCAAATGTTTTTCAAGATGGAAGGAAAATATCTGATCGTTATTATTATTTGTGAATGGGACAATTTAGTACAGTATGCTAGTAATCCTGCACTAATATAAAGCTTAAAAGTACTGCAAAAAATAGAGAATACCATCAATCATTAATCTGGAAGCTTGGCCAGTAAATGAAGCAAGGAATCTTCAGGACACCTTTAAATGTAATTATTATTCATTAAAATGCTTACTTCAGCTTAATAAGTTTGCTTATTTGACCCTTACTTGACTTTCTTTAATTGATTTCATTAAAGCAATAAAGAAGCTGTAGATGTTTAAGTAAATCAGGAACTTTCCACTTCTTTGTCCAATCTGTTTAATAAGGATATGTGCATTCAGGCATGCATTAGTGACATCTATATTGCCTGTCTAGTTTATTTGGAGGGAAAAAGAATAGAGGAAAAAAAAAGTGTAAGAGCTATTGTTAGATGAGGATTTACATCCAAATAAAGGTGAACTATCTCTCGGGTTGTTTCCTCTTTTTATATAACTTTAATTGCCAACCTTCTGACTCTCTGACTTGGACTGTAGCCAGGTTAGATTTGGGTCATTGCCTATTTATAGCGTTTTCAAAATAGACAGAGCAGGTGCTAAGTTGTGTGTACAATTATAAGTGGTTACTGTGGGCTTCTGCTATGTGAAATGAGGAAGTCCTGGAGAATTCAGATTGCCACTGTCATAATCTTACAGATTTTCTGCAGCACAACTGTAAAGAAGGATTTCTTTAATATATATATGGACATATAGATAGAATAAAAAAGCCAAGAGTTGTCAAGTCTGATTTGATTGTTTCACAGTCTGTGGGCGTGCAGTCCAAACACACTGAAATTAGGATAGACTGTTTTCTAAAGTTAATCTCCGGAGAAAGAGGAAAGAAAAGGAAAAAAGAAAACACCAAGACAGTAGAACTGCACTGAATCAGGATCCTGATCTAGGACATGGTCTTCTGTTGCTTCCCAAAATAAGCATCAGCAGTTGCATTCAACCATTAAAAAAAAAAAAAAAAAAAAAAAAAAAAAAAAAAAAGTGGTTTTACTTTTTGTGTTTATTAATGATGTGGATGGCTCTGAAGGGCTTAATGAAGAAGTCCCTGCTCCCTTTGAGTAAGACTTCATGTTCCCTCCGTTGTTGCCCAGTCTTCTCCAAAATGTTCAAGCCTCTTAGTTTCTTATCTTTGGCCTGCAGTTTTCCGCACTTTTCAAGCTTCTGCTTACCCTCAGAGATTCAGTGGGTTGGCAGGGCAGAAAACCCCTTCCCTTCAGCCCTTCACACGTTGCTTGCTGCTCCCTCTTCTGCCTTTCAAGCGTCCTGGCTAGCAAATAGGGTAAACCTTAGTCTCTGTAGCTCCTGTAGCTTAAAAGAATTGACAGTGGAGAAACAACACCCAAGAGAAATCTAAAGGGACTATAGAGAGCATTTGTGTATGTGGCTGGAGCTGAAGGTGTGAGGAGAAAGCACGCACCTCAGAGCTGCAGGAGGAAAGGGCGTGGTGGTGAAAGGACCTTGGGGTACAGAAATATGGGCGATGCCCACAGTAAGCACTTGCCAAGGAAAGCTCAGTTAGTGAGATGCTCCCATGTGACTGTGCATAAGCTGTAGATAAGCATTGGAATATTTAATTTTAAAACAAGCTGCCAAACGTTTTGAAGCTTCCCTACCAACTGCTCCCTATTGTCCCCTCCTGAGCTGAACTCAAAGAGCACACTCAGTACCTAACATTTTCCTGGCTCGATCCCTGGTGCTGTTGAGTTGATAAAAAGCAGGCCACCCCTGAAAATGAGCATGGCAGGATTTCAGGGAGGAAAGCCAGCCTCACCCACGGTGCCCATTTGCCAGGTGCGGGAAGTAAGTGATCTGCTGCCATGCTGGGGCTGAGCCAGCCTGGCTGGCTGTGCTCGGCAAGATGTGGCTGCAGCGCCGGGAAGCCTCGTGCACTTGCAGAAGTGTATCATCCATAAAACACCTTGCAATTTAAAGAATATATGTTAGCATGTTACAGGGTGACAGTCAGCTGTGGCTTCCAGCCAGCTGGTACTTCAGTCAGTGGAAGCTTTGCTAACATCAGGTGGAAATCCAACAGGACCAAAGTGACAGTGGGATCATAGAATCATTTAGGCTGGAAAAGACCTTCAAGATCTTCAAGTCCAACCATCAACCATTAACTGCTGAGACACTTAAAGCCCAAATTGCTGCTCTGCAAGCATGAATGTGCACCTGAAGTAAATGCCTCTCCAATGCCCCCCTTAGATGTCTGTTATTCCTTTCTTACCAGTACAGTGCTACCAGGGGATGCATACTAAGTGGAAAACTTCCTTGCAGTTATTGTTCTCCAAAAGCTCAACAGTAGCATACTGTTTGAGCAGAGGACTTCAGTTCTCATGTCTGCAGGCTTCTCTGTTCACATTCAGCATCCTTTGTAATATCTGAGCAATGTTTTCTCCACTCATAGCATATAAGGCTAGGAGAATTGGCATACCACGTTTGTCCGTCATTTTCTCTGCAAATGGAAGTCATCTTTGGATTACTGATAATTAGAGGATTTGTTGATTCATTTGTCTGCACTGCAAAGCTAATGGCTATTTGAAAAGGAAATAAAGTGGCCTCTGAGTGAAACTGAATGGGAGGGAGTTACCACAGCAAGAACTGTGCCCCCAGCAGTAGGTTTAGGATTTCATGTCTTTCTTTTCTGCATGTTTAATATAATTTAAAATAAATGGGAAAATTGAATGGAGGGGGACAAAGGGGAAAATGGAATGGAAAAGTGGATATCATTAAAGTGAAAAATCCTCTGTTAAAAAGTGTGCAGTCTTTGATGTCTTGGTTGTTTACATCACATAACATTAAAAATAGGATTGAAAACATGTTCATTTTATACATCGTGTCTCAACCATTCCCAACACTTTCAAGTTGGAGTCGGTTAAGGAGTTTTAATGATAATGACCCAATTATTTTTAAGACTTGGTAGTAAACATATTGTGTCGACATTTTAAGAGTTTCAATTAATGATTTCAAATTTAAAACTTGATAAAAGCTACTGTAAGAAATAAATATGCAGTATAACACTCCATTGGCCAGGCATACTTTAATCATACTTTATTGTTACATCAGGAAGCATTAATTAAAATTGGAAGCCTGTGAGTAATTATTTCTTCCTTTGCAGCTCTCTTTGAGTGGCATTGCTATGTTCAAATACTGTGTGAAGGTAATGGTTACAGTGATATGAATGTCAGTAAATAGATTGTAGAGCTGAGGAACCACAAACTGGTGTTTCCCTACATGGCATGTACAGTTGCACTGTTTATTTTTTTAATTTAATTATTAAACTGCTTCTTTATCTCCCTTAAAAGGAGATGAGGACATTAAACTGTACACTTTATAATTAACATAAGATGATCATAGACTCTTCTTTGTCTTCTGGGGATGATAGCAATTCTGGGTAGGTGGTATTAAGATATCATCTCTTCTGTATTAGTTGCCTGTGAGCCCACACCCAACTGTAATAGTTGCTTTGGACCTGTTCATTGCTTTTCTTGAGTTTGAAGAGCAAGCAGCTCAGCAGCTCCACTGGTTGCGGGGAACAGAAGCCACCCTTGCTTGGCAGCTCAAGAAAATCCTGAACCTATCAGACCCATAAGATGCCATCTTGAACCAGATGGGCTTGCTGCTCCTTGAAACATCTGTCAAAGCTACATATTTTTTTCTCTTCTAGGCAAATGCTCAAGAGAAGGAGCTAAAGAACTAAGAACAGATTAGTATAAGTTGTCCTTCTGTTATTCACTCAAGTGCAGTCGGTTTAGTTCCAGTACAATACAGTCTGTATGGAGGTAGGCAATGTGGTGTGTTAGAGACATGGAGAATGGAGTCTGCACTTCTGTGCTCATTTGTTCTATTTTGTAAAGGCATGGTTTCTTCTGGAGAGCATAATCTTCTCTAAACAAAAACAAACAAGCAAACAAACAAAAAGCAAACAAACAAACAACAACAACAACAACAACAAAAAAGCAAAACAAGCCATGATAAAACCTGTAACTTTAAATTTCATTTAGCAGAATAAAGATTTTGTCAGTCTTTCTCTGGCTTTCCTTTGCTCTGAGTTTTCATCCAAGATGAAGCAAGGCAGTTTGCTGCTGGGACCAAGTGTTCACCTTGCAATGTGGACAGGTGCCTTCTGGCAGAGCTGAGCTCTCTTGCAGTAATGACTTTACAGTGAACCGTGGAGAGCTGGTGACCTGGAGAGACCTTTTCAGGGAGTCTGATGTTCCTCTTCCCTGCCTGATTAGTGAGCAGCTAGAGCACGCGTATGTCCCCTGTAACTTGCACACTGCTGTAGCATTAGAAAATGTTCCTGTTGTTTCTAAAGAAGCACAGTACACCACACCTGGGTCTTGGCAAGCATGTAAAAGGAAAAATTATTTTCACTAATGGTGATTTTCTGACTGATTTTCTACTGTACTGTAATATTTTAACTGTAGACATATGTTTTATCTCTGATTCAAAATATGTCTTTCTCCTTATACTTCCTGCAGTGTAGTCATACAGCGTACAGTATATGATGCATAGTAATGTACTGTGTGTAATACACACATGTATATGTATATGTGTATATATATGTAGATGTGTGCATACACGTATTACTAATTTTGAAAACTATGCTCCTGCAGTGACTTTTGGTGTAATTTCATTATCTCTTTTAAAAGGTGAATAAAATGACCTGCTTATAACAAGCAAATGGCAGGATCACAGCTTAGTCCCTTTAGTAACATCCCACAGTATGTACTCCATACTTGCTTTCAATGCCCTGTCTTCTAGCTTTCCTGAGCACAGAAAACGCCACTGAAAGGCTGCCACAATACATGGGGAATGTATTTCAGTCCATGGTTTTAAAGGGGTAGTCATCCTCCACTGCTGTTTTAGTCATTGAAATGAGGTCAGAAATTTCAGCTCTTGTTACATCCTGAGGTGACCAACTTTTGTGGCTTGTTATGATTTTTGGAAAGTGCCTGTTTGTGTGTTCTGGTTTGGCATTAATGACCACCTCTTGGTGGTAGCCCAGGACTGATGAATGCTTTCTTGATGATGGCACCCACCAATACACATACTAGAGACATTAAACAGAAGTTTAATATAAGTTAAAAAAAAAAAAAAAGAAGTTTAATATAGGTATCCATAGATGACAACTGAATTTCCATTCTTCCTTTAAGTATATAGCTATCTATCCATCCACAACTTGTTGGTCCTGAGAAGAGAAGCTTGCCTTTGCAGTAGGTGTCTCCAACTGATACTTTCCATCTCCTATGTGCTGGAGGAATGTTTATATGGTATTATTTATATGGTATTATTTATTTGGCACAGCAGAGTTTGTAGCAGTGTGAATTGGTAACAGTTTTGCTTTTAGGGACCTGGAGGTGGCATGCGAATTTCTGAAATTTGTGGAAAGGAACAGTAAAAGTACATGTGCATTCACACACACACAAAATATATACATATATGTATATATATTCACCAACAAACATGTCCAAATATTTTGAGTTCCCAATTTTCTTTGCCTGCAAGTGCACAAATCAAGAAGCACACGAAGAAGGTACTTCTCAGTGCAGTGCAAGTTTTGAGCCCATATGTTAGTAACTTGATCAATCTTTGGTTAATTTGTGTTGCATGTTCTAATTTTTTTTCCACTGGAAAAGTTATGTTTCTGAGCCTGAGTAGAATGCCACTTGTTTATGGATTGAGCTCTAAATTACTGACCAGCGTCTGCTGCGCTTAGGATGAAGAACAAGCCAAGTGATTCGTTCTTGTGTGGTGGAGAGGTGATTTGAGAAGCTGGATTTTCTTGTGGTATCTTTGGTTTTCTGGAAGCAAAGGAACTAACCAAAACTAACATCTCTACTGGTAGATTGATCAGGATACCTTTAATTGACCCACACATTCATGAGCCTCCAGTAAATGTTGATGAGACGAGGTTTTTTTCTTCTGTTGTAACCAGCAGCCATTTGCTCCTTTTGAATGTTTTTGCTTCATCCTGTATTTTATGTCGTGTCATTTTACCAAATCTTCTTTTAACATCATGCAAGCTCAAAGAATTTTTGCACTTTCATTTAGAGCTGATAATTGGATGCATTCCGCAAACTTTATAAATGTTTTGTTAACACCATTAATTCTTTGGATCTGATTCATTTTATCAGTAATTGAGATAGATGGCCTTGGAAGGTTTTCAGTAGGGCTCATACTGTACTATTATTCTAAATAAAATTGCTCATTTTATGTGTTTTTTTTCTCTCTCTCTTTTTTTTTAATTAAGTCCCATTTGTTGTTACCAGCACTGTAAGACAAGGTCCAAGGCGAATGTCAGAGACTTTGTTATGTTCAATTCTTTCTGTTTTGAGCATTATAAATTGGTCTGAATTAATTTCTTTAGATCTTTGCAGAGCTCTTTCTGTGAGCTTCGAACGTGTATTTTCTGTTGGGACACATGATCATGACATTTAAGTGAAGTAAAATTGCTTTCAAAGTGATTTTTAGCAAAGTCACTGAATGTTTGCTTTTCTAGTTTGTGCAGTCAGTGTATCACTGGCGACATCTGGCAAGGTTAACAGATGATTCAGCAGACTAACACTGTTCAAGCAGTGTTTCATAGAATCATAGAATATCCTGAGTTGGAAGGGACCCTTAAGGATCATCAAGTCCAACTCTTGACACCGCACAGGTCTACCCAAAAGTTCAGACCATGTGACTAAGTGCACAGTCCAATCTCTTCTTAAATTCAGACAGGCTCGGTGCAGTGACCACTTCCCTGGGGAGCCTGTTCCAGTGTGCAACCACCCTCTCTGTGAAGAACCCCCTCCTGACGTCAAGCCTAAATTTCCCCTGCCTCAGCTTAACCCCGTTCCCGCGGGTCCTGTCACTGGTGTTAATGGAGAAAAGGTCTCCTGCCTCTCGACTCCCCCTTACGAGGAAGTTGTAGACTGTGATGAGGTCTCCCCTCAGCCTCCTCTTCTCCAGGCTGAACAGGCTCAGTGACCTCAGCCGTTCTTCGTACGTACTTCCACGTACGTGTTTGTTGGTTTTTGTTTCTGTTCCTTTACAAATTTCTTAAGAACTATAAGGAAAGTGCCTCAATATCTGAGTGATCTTCTTGGATCCTAAAATACCTGCCCAACTTGCACTTGTCCTTCGAGATTGTTCAGATACAGCATGTCCCTCACCAGTTTTGGACAAGTGCTTTGACATCCAAAAAAACTATGGTATATCTTTGTAAATCCCCAAGATAGTGAATAATTGTTCACTAATAATTATTCACTAATAATTCACATCACTGTGTATGCAGATCTGGGCAATTTACGGGAGAATATTCCACAAAAATATGTCTTGTGGCGACATTAACTGAAATTTGTATCTTCTGTAATTTGCATTATAGTATCTTGCATATTTGGAAAAATGGTTTTGTGATCCACTTCAAACAAGTTTCTTCTTTATTTCTTGGCACAAAGACTTCCCTGCACCTGTGGGCTGGTAGTAACCAAAGTACAACAAAACTGAAGTGATGCTATGGCATTCAACCTTCATCTCAGTGACATCTTGTGGCACCAAGTACCGTTATGGCAAGTAGAAGAGCATGAGACCTAGGGATGCTGGCTTTCAGTAAAAGCTTTTTTCCATGGCAAGTACCTTCCCTGTGTACTTTGCTGTGTGCATGTCTGTTGTGAGAGCACAATCCAGCACAGAGCCGTGATTCAGGAAATTACAAGCTGGCACTTTGAGAACATCCACAATACCCGTTGTGCCTGCAGAGCAGACTGTCTGCCTTTTGCCTTCTTCAGGAAACAACTGGACGGCTTCCATGCTTTGAGAAAGATGGACAAAACTCATACAGCCAAGAGGAGTCCTTGAGGTGCTTTTAAAATGTGCTTTTCAGACATGTTTAATTACACATCCAGCTGAGTAAAACTTTCCTCAAGTTTTAAAAGTCCCTGGCCTGTACTTTGACTCATGCAGCTTAAGGGATGTGACATTATTTCAGTCTTGCTAGTGTTTCTCTTCTAATCCTCCAGACAGTCTTTTCTCTTTTAATCCTTTGAGCAGATATATTTTCAAAGGACTTCTTTTTGTTTATAGTCAACCGCTAGAACTGCTTGGCATCTGTGCCTATTTGCATCATCTGAGCAAGCAGGAACAGAAAATCAAATGCCACTCTAGTCCAGCATGTCCAGAGATGATGTCCCGAGTGATTACTATATTTTCCTCTAAATTCCCATCCACTTTTGTAGAAGCTAGTTCTAATGTAGTTTCTACAGAAAATCTAAACCTCTGGTGGGAGAGGGAAATGATTTTGGGGAAAAAAATCAGAAAAGTTTGTTTCTTCAGTAAATCGTTCTAATAACACAGGTAGAGCCTCAGAGGTTTAACAGCTCAAAATAAGTGCTAGTGAGACAAACATACCAGTCCACACACATACATGATAAAAAGTTGTCAACTGTAAATCCTAGAAGAATTTTTTGCAACTCATGTCTGCAGCTGCTGTGGATAGAGCTGAGGTGAATCAGCCTGTGAGCTGCTCTGGTTTCTGCAGGTGGTCCAAAGTGTCTGAAATCTTGACCTTGAGACTTTACAGGCTCTTGGTACCCAAAGCTCATTCCCTGCCTTTCTTCTGTTTTCTTAAGGAAATACTTAAATTCTAGCTCATGTTTTCAATCATTAGTTATAAATCAACCTTTCCCTTCCCAGCATCTGTGGGCTGCAGCTTTGCAACAATGGTTGATATTCACTCTTTGCTCCTAGAGGTAACTGATAGTGAAGTCTCACCCCAAGCCCTTACCAAAAAGAAAATAAAAAAAAATAAAAATAAAATCATCATGGTGCTACTGCCTCACTTTCAGAAGCTATTGCAGACTTCTTTGCAATCATCTAGTTCCTGCTAAATGTTGTGGAGCTACTCAACACAGAACATCCATAATTCTCTTAGACACCTACTGCAGGAGGCCGCAGAGCTCCCCTTTGCTGTGTGCACTTGGTTCACCTCGGACTGGTTCTGCCTCCATCCAGCCCACAGCAGTTGTTCCTGTTTTGCAGACTTGAGGCATAAAGCTGATGTCCCTGGTCTAACTCATACAAGCCCATGGTGAAGGAAAAGAGTCAGTTTTGCTCACATATCTAGCTCTGCTTGCACATCATTGTTTTTTACAGTAAAAGCAATGGCTTGGCTGCACAAACCTACATTCTTTAAATCTCTGAAATGGAAATAGCCTGAAAACCTGGTCTTTTTTTTCTTTTTCTTTTTTTTCTTTTTTTTTTTTTTTTGATTAGAGAACTTTCCAAATCTTTCAACAGATTAGTAAAGCTTTTGCAAACCAAAAATCAGGAAAATATCCAGGCAGGTTTTACCTAGCTATAAGAACTTGCTAATAAGTATGCACAGGAGAGCAATCCTTATCACACATTCAGACAGCTTTGTGACAGTTCTGAAATACCTTTGCAGTATGTGGCAGTTTGGGATATTGGCAAAGGAAACACAGGTAAAGTGCATCCTGTCATCGCTAGAGAAGAGTTACCAGAAAAAGTAACCTCATCCCCTGATCATATTAGAAGGAAATAAAGAGCCTCTGCTGCATGCTGCAGTTGTATTAGGAAAGACTCTTCAAACAGCAAGAGGGTTCCCTGTCCAGATTCACATGAGCAAAGTTTGTTCTTACTCGAGTTCATCCTTCAGTGTTCTTTGTGCTCCCACACATCCTGTAGTCTGAGGTGTATTAGATTTATACCCAAAGAAACTTGATGTACTTCCTTTAAAAGATTGCATGTATCTGAAAGATGGTTTACAATCTGCTTGGTCAATCATTTGTGCAAGTGCCATTACTTTATAAAAATGAATTAGGGAAACATCCAAAATATCTTAAAATCGTAGTTCAGCAATGACCAAATGCCTGTAATTTATCACAGTGGTTTTTTTTTCGGTGTCATTTTGTCTGGGAGAATAGATTGGAGTCCTCCTCAGTTGGTTAAACTCAGTTGGCTGAACTTGTTTGGAGTTAACAGTTTATATGAGTGTGTCCACATGTGCATAGATATAGCAGTTCCAAGCAACACAACATTAACATTTTGGTTTGGAAGTTGCATGTATAGTCTTAGCAAATCCATGGGGAACTTCAGTCTTCGGATTGTTTAGAATAGTCTCCCCAAAGACAGCAAAAATATGAAGGGTCACAAGACACTTAGTGCCTAAATTAATTGAGCTCATTCTGGAAAACTGTAATAAGCACAGGCAAAAAGTCAACGAGCAAGCAAGGGACACCACCAACTATGAAGTTACATAGTATGTTGGATAGAGAAAAAAGAATATACATATTTTTAGATATCCAATTGTATAATCCTTTAAAACAAAATATTAATGGCAAAAAAAAAAAAAAAAAAAAACACAAAACAAAACAACAAAGGCATGAAGAAATGGTGTATTCTTCCAGCTATCAAATTGGCTATCAAATGAAGCCAATGTTTAGCCCAAGCTGGAAACATGGAAATTTCAAGAACCCAAAGGTTTCATGGAAAAAAAAATAAATAAAAAAATAAAACAAAAAACAGTAGATAATATATACTGTGTGTTTTTCTAGATTTACAATAATAGAATCTTAATAGGACATTTTTGTGTGGGTGTGTATGCTAGAGAAAATAAATAAATAAATAAAAACCATATGAGAAAGATACTTACACATTTTAGCTATTGCTTTTGGAAATCACCAAAGTGGTAGTGGTGTTTTTGAGTCTGCATTAAACATATGTGGATATGTTAGGGACAGCTGAAACTTTGGAACTAGCATTTTTATCAATACCCTGCAGGAGATCAGGAGATGTGTAAGTGAATTCATGCAACATGCACTCCTCTAATGAAAAAATGCAGCACCCATGGGGAGATAGCAGATTGCTAGCCAAGACAGAGTACTTCTGAAATTGATTTACAGCTTGGTATGCTTGCATACAAGATGCTATTTCTTGTATGCATGTGGTGGGCAGGGAATTTATGTAGCTAGAAAAATAATGCAGGGATAATAAAATGTATGCGCGGGGTGACACTGAGGACTGTGATGCACGTAGACCTGGGTCTGTTTTGCAAACCACAAAGAAAGTGGATTTGAGAAAACTCACTTAGATGTGAGGTGCTCCTGCCCTAATATCTGGAGGAAGAAAGGGTGTTCTTCAGTTTGTTTGATTTATATTATATGAACTTCTTTGAAATGTCTGTAATGCCCTGGGCTGGGTCTGGGAGCATGCAGACATGCAGGTTTTGGCACGGGAGCCTTGCTGCTTATGCTCCTGGCAGGTCATTCAGCCCGGGCTCCAAGCCTTGATGGCCTGGGTGTCCCAAAGGGGGTTGGGTGATACCCCCCCTGGAAGGTCAACCTTTTGTCTCCCCAAGCCTCTGCAACTATAACTCCACAGGAAAAAGCAGCACTTGTTTTGCTGTGCTGACTGCATTCAGGATGCTTTTCTAGTGGAAATGTGCCTTTGCTCTATTTCCTAAATGCAGTGTCCCAAGTATTTTCTTCATCATTAAAGGAAAGGGCTTGTTGGAAAGTTCATTCATACCTTGAACATATGGGAAATTTGTGTTTCAAACTGATACCCCATAGTCCTGTTGGTTAATTTCTTCACTCTTTCATTTTTCCACAATTTCTTTTAACATCCCCATTCCTCCTCCTGCCACATGGACAAGGTGCATACTCTTCTTCCTAAATCTAGATGACTGAATGTCCTGCACAATCTTCTTGAAATTTGGCTATCCTTTTGTGGATCTCATATTTGAAAACCAAACACAGGGCAGAGGAGCATCTTAAACTGAGACTCATGCTTGAGGGAAGACTCCTCAATGCATTTGACTCCATGATGTAATTTGCCAGAACTGACATAAATTCTCATAAACACCGTGGTTGACATGGGGAGCCTCCCTTAAAATCTATTTAATAAAAAACAAATAGGAAGCCTAGGCTTACTAAGTCTGTCCATAATGGGAGTTGAGTGTTGTCAAATGTGGGTAGGCAGGCTAGTTGTTTCCTCATTTTTTCTCACTTTTTAACCACTTGGAAGTGGAATCTGACTTCTCACCAGAATCCTTTGTTAGAAATGTTCTTTTAAAAGCAACATCTTGTGCAGGAAGAACTTGTGATAGATGAGCTATTGCGAAAAATAAGCGACTGAGTGTGGCTTTTAAAAGCTCCACTTTGAAAAGAAATGAAGGCTGAGAAAAGGAAGTACCAAAGAAATAAAAAACAAAGTTTTTCCTGCTGCCTTCCATTGTGTCTGACATTTTATCCTATTTTAGGAGTTTGCCTCTTTCTGACAGTATCTGCACTCAGTCATTACTTGTCAACATAGTTTAATTTAGCATGAATAAATATGACATAATTAGCTAAAATATGAGTCTCGTAATTACAGGTGTAGAGTTGTTTTATTTATTAAGACTTTCTGCCCAGGGAAAATGACACAACATGCCAGGAAGGCTTAAAGTCTGGAATCTAAATTTATCAATTTGATTATTTAACTGTAGTTAGGGTATTTTCATTTTGTTGCAGTATCCTTTGACAGGTCTAGTGTTTGCAGCATTAGCTGAAGATGAAGATGCATTTAAGTACAGCTTTTATGGCAGGCATTTTGAAGAGCGGTTGCCTCTGTTTGCATACAATTCCCTCAGAGAATCTTATCTTTCCAACTGGATTATTTAGTCTTGCTGATCGTATGGTTTTACCTGGAGCAGTGTTCCTAATACAGTGGAAATCAACACACTCATGCTTCAGGGAAGGCTGCTTGATGTATTTTACTCCTTCATGTAATTTCCCAAGAACTATACAAATTCTAAGTTTCCATTCCAAAGTGCTTTAGCTTGTTTAAAGCATTTAAGTGATCTTGTTCACAGCATTATGGCCAGGGCTTCCTTTAAATTATTCTCTTTGTTTTTTTTTGTGATTGCAATTTAGAAACAAAATGATGCCTTGTTAGCTTGTAAAATAATAATAGAGGAAACATTATTTCCACTTGCACGTTAGACAGCCAGCATATATTGAGTGCTTGTTAGAAATTGTCTGGTGTCTCTATACTGCAATTTTAAGGAAAACTGTCACTTTCTTCTAAAGGACATAGGCGATTTTCCCTTTTTCATAGTAGAAGGGGAGAAATGTATTAAAAATCATTGCTATTCTTGTGCTTAAGAAAGTGTACAGATCCTCAAAATATAAATTCATAGAACTCTGGCTAATCTTACAGCATGTAAGTCCTGAGATATGGTTTGAAATCCTTGGCTAGAAGGCATCGTAAAGGAGAAAATCCTTATTATCGAGAACTTCGGTTGCTCATCCTCTGAATATCACCTCTGCTGTCTCTCACATTGTAAGAGCTAGTCTAGCTCGATGAAATTATTAGGTGAAGGCTCAAAGGAAGCAAAGGGCTGTATATGCATTTTCATACAAGGCACGATGAAACTGTGGAACTCATTGCCACAGTTTCCTGTGACAGCCAAGAGCTTGCACAGATTTAAAAAACAGAGAAATTCATGCAGAGAATGTCCAAGCAAAACGTAAGGATCCTGTGGGTCAATACATTCTTGTGTTGATTCCTGGGGGACTCGGTGAACCGGTAAACGGAATGTGCAGCTGATTTCCAGCATTTTGGATGGAGCTAAACCCTTTTGGATAGTCACGTGGAGCTGGCTAACAAGTAACTGAAAAGGCTTCCTTTTGGAAAGAAAACAGAAGGGAAATACAATGAAAGTTCCTAGAATCATGGAGTCTGTGAGGAAGCTCAAGTCCCAACCATTATTTGCCAGATACCTCAGCACTGCGACCAGTGGCTTTTTAGTGTTTGGTGGGCAAAGATACCTCTGCAACTCCATCTCTGCAGAGCCACCTTCCTGTTACAGAGAGTTACCATGTGTCGGTGTGTTTGTATTATTCATGGTAGAGCCCTGAGTCTTCTTAGAGACTTCTGACTGTACTCATCCTTTGTTTCCTTCATCTCTAATGTGACAGAATTCATTTATGTTTTAACTTTTCCTCACTGTTCAATTAGATTTGTTATTTCATGATTTAATGGCCGTGTCAAACAATTATGATTTAGTATTTGGACTGTAGAGCAAACTACTAAATGTTCCAATAGATAGAAAATCATTGATTGTAATTATTATGATTAATTTCCGAATTAGGATTGGGGCACTGATATGCAAGGTTCTGTACAAACACATATATATATAAATAAATAAAAATGCAAGAAACAGCCTCAGACTTGAGATGTTTACAATGCAATAAGCAAGAAATGGTAAAAAGAAAAAGGCAAGGAAATCAGAAGATACCATATGACTCTTAAACCGCTTAAACTGCTTGCTACTTGCAGGCTGAATCGTTTTTCCTCCAGTCGTCATGCATTTGCTGATAGAAATGATATTCCCCTTAAAACTCCTTCTCTCCTGACCACTTCTCAATTCTCTCTCAAAAACATATCCAGAGCTTTCATTTTGCGAAGTTTCCTTACCAAACAGATTTTCATGCAATGTAATACACAGATTTCAGTGACACATGCATACATTGAAAAATTGGAATAAAGAATTAGAGAAGAAATTACTGATCTGTTAATGTTTGCAGACTTTCAAGTACATATTGGGCTACTAAAGCTTCTTGTATCAAGTGCAAAGGGAATATTTACAAGCTAAGTTCCTGAGCAAGACAGGGATAAATCATACGGTGCAAAAGGGAATGAGTCAGAGGAGCTGGTTGTTTATTCCTCTTGGACTGATATTTATTCTCCCTGCAGAAGGACATTCCCTCTCCAGAAAGCATTCCTTTTCCACATCTCAGAATCTCACGTATTTCACAACTCTTTGATCCACTCTGTAATTAAGAGTTCCAGCTTTTAATTTAGTTTTGCCTTCTAGGGGGGTTATGTAAACTAATAACTTGTATTCCACACGAGCTTCCTTGGTTTTCCTTCTGATTGCACTTTGTATGCTACAGGTGAGAAGTAATCGTTTTTATTACCACAGAGTAGAAGAATACCCTAAAGACAAATGGGGTGGCTAACATTATAATCATAAATTGAGCTCTTAATTGCTGATTGTGGGATATTTAGGAGCGATAGCTTCAGTAGAAAAGTAAAATGTAATTTCTAGTTTTGCCACTTCCATTTTGTTTACTACTCTTTTTCTAGTGCACTAATCAGAGTTTTATGAAAATCAGTTCAAAGAGTCTTGGGAATCATTTACGATTTCCTAAGGCTCTGGTTTTGCCTAGAAGAAAACAAACATAGCTTTCAGATAAACATAAAAGCACCAGCTGTTTTTCCTCCAGAATTTTTACATCCATAATACTTGCCTTTAGAGATAATTTTACAAGAAAAAACATATAATATGTGGAAATATTTAAGAATAGGTTTACAGTAATTCTGTTACTGTAAATACAAAGTCTAGCTTTAATGCATCAGTAACTGTTCCTGAGGTCTGATGAGCTGGGGGAAAAAAAAACAGAAGAGAAATCTTGGAGGCAGACCAGCTTGACCTTATGCCAGCTTGACCATCTTTGGGGTCCGCTGCCTAGAAGCCAGTTTGGTTTTTGCCAGGACAGTTTTCTGGACTATTACTTCAATAAAAGGCCTGATCTGATTTGTTATTTTTTCCAGAGCATCTTTGCTGGAGTTTGCTGACTACTCCTGTGAACAGTAGCTTCAGTAATATTTGTAGTGCCAGCTCATGGCCTAGTGCTAGGACATGTAAATGGTTCAGCCACTGACAGGGAGTACCCTGTTTCTTCCCACTTAGAGGAAAAGACAGCTTTGCAACCTTCATTTCTGAATTTCTGCTGTTTAGATGGTGAGCTTGCAATACTCATTTACTAAATGAGTACTGATTTCTTTTGAAGGTATGTTTGTGTCCTGCTGCTTGACTGGTTTGCAGTATTCCCTCTCACTAGCCAAGCAGCCCTCCCTGAGATGTTAGGGTTGATGGCTAAATATGCAAACTAGATTCACTGATATCTCTTAAAAAGTTGCAGTGGGGATGTTGATGGAAACTTTTGGCTTATCATCATCATCTTCAGTTTCTCTCGCTAGACCCAGATTAAATATATTGATGTTCACACAAATGTGGCAACTCCAAGGGTATTCACTCCTTTGCTGTTTCCTTCCCAGTTTCAAACACCTGTGTAATGGAGAGAAAAAGTATGCACTAATAATGGGAGAAGAGTGCTGCAATATCAAATTGTGGTCTTAACTTTGCAGCACATGGAAAAATCACTACTGAACTCAGACACGAAAAATGAAGAAGTTGAGCAATATTATGTAGAAGATTTCTTTTGGGTAGTGCACAACCTTTTATGTCTGCCCCTGTGAATGACACGCAATTTCTGTGCTGCAGCACTTCTCTAAGATGAAAGGGTTTATATAACTCACAGAGACAATCTTTGCATTTAACAAAACCGGTTCCTGAATCTTTCATAATTCATGTCTCTCACTTCAAATCACCTGTCTTTCCATCTCCACAAAGAGATGATCCCTTAAAATCATTTTACCAGTCACCCTACCTGCTTTCCTGCCTTTCTCCTTACTGCTTGCACTCCCACTAATTTGGTTTCTTCCAACACCAGTGGATTCTGACTGTTTTACCTTTACAGTGAATCATCCTTACATCTTCTGTTTTCCCCCTTTTCCTATGCCAAAGCATTCCTTTGGGAAGTTATTGATTCACGGATTGTGTAAGGGTGATACGAATAGACACAGGAGGAAATTAACTTGTAAGACAGTGATGGATTTCTAAATATCCACCACTGGATTAAGTTGCAGTTTAATATGTTTAGATTAATTTAGCAATTGATTGCATTTCTAAGTAGCTGTCTTGAGACATGGTCCTAAGTTAAGTGAAGTCTTGTCAGGAATGGGGCCTTAAATTTGAAGCTCTGAGTTCCTGACAGTTTCTGATTGACAGAATAATAGCTATTATTTGGTGCACCCCTTCCTGCCCTTCAGAGGAGGTTTAGATTGGACATTAGGAAGAATTTATTCACAGAGAGGGTGGTCAAGCATTGAGGCAGGCTGCCTGAGGAAGTGGTGGAGTCCCCATGCCTGGAGGCCTTTAAGAGACGTGTGGATGTGGCACAAAGGGAAGAAAGAAAGTGTTTTTTTGAGCCTGTGTCAGAAATCGGGGGCTGATATACGAGGAGAAGCTTTGTGTGCCAGGGAAGGGGACAAGCTGTGGACCAGACTGGCAAACCGCTATGGCAACACCTGCCAGTGGCCTGAGGCTGTGGGCAGCCATTTTACCCCCAGTGTGGTGCGTTGGCTGGCACCACAGCCTGCAGGCATGGCTGGTGTGTGAGACGGAGGGCGAGGAGGCACATACAGCTCCCCTGAGCTGGCCCAGCAAGGCCGCGAGCTGCTGGGTGGACAGGCTGAGCTGCCACCTGTCCGGCTGAAGCCGTCACTGCTTCTGTCCATGTCCCAAGTCCATGAGATGAGTGTCCCTCTGGAGCCACCTCTTCCTTTCCTTCAGCACACAGAGGGACAGGGGATGGCTGCCTCAATTTTAGGAAGCTAAATCTGGGTGCCAAGCCACTTAGATCCAGGCTGTCCAGCAGGGAGGACCCACACCAGGCTTCCCCGAGGTTGCATCCGGGCCTCCCATGGGTGCAGAGCTGCTCAGGAGCACCCCTGGAAAGGAGGGTGCCCTTTCAGACCATCGTGTTTGTTTGGTCCCTGGTATTTTCTCTTTGTCTTCCTGAATGGGTACAAAATACAGTCTTTCCAAAGCAAACCGTCTTAGTGCTGTGTTTCGTAACCACCAGGGGAAAATCATTAAAGTGGAAGAAAAGGTAGAATTATTGATTTAGCAGCATGGAAGCATAGCATAACTTCTCCTTTGCTCATAAAAATACTGTGTCTTTTCTCAGCTGTGAAGTAATTTAGGTAGGTGCATCTTAAATTTCCTAAAGAATTTTTTCTTGGGAAAACCTAACATCTCTGTTAGTTACAGATACACATAATGTTGGCATCAAGTTAAAATGACCTGCAATTACAACTGTATACCTTGAAAATTATCACAACTAAAGACAGTGGTAATTCATTAGGACTGGTGAGTAAACAGGTTCTTCATTTTCCATTCTGAATCCCATACACGAGAACTGTTTTTTCCATTAGATTTTTGTTTGAGAAATACAGCTTTTTATTTCAGTGAATGAAGCTAAAAATGCATGGCAAAGGATGTTGTTAGAATCCATTATGTTTTAAATTGATGTATGACATGTCAACAACTGTAAATATTTTTTTGGCATAGATCCATTTTGCTTCTCTCCCTGTAATAAAGGGTATACTTTCATCTATTCTTAGGCAGCAGATTTTTGGAAACATTGTAAATGGGAAAACTGGAAGCAGGAGAAAAAGTGGTCATTCTTCAGTATATATTAAAGAAAGCCTTTTGTGAGACTGTTCTATTATGGTGTAAAAAAATGTTAGTCTCTTTTGCTTTAGGACAGTTTTACACCAGTGTATTCTCTTTGCTTAAACTCATTTGCTGCCTCCTGCACCACCTACCAGGAAAATTAGGTAGTGTTAGCATTAACGTTACAGCTCTCATCTCAAGAAGGCGGTGGCAGAGGCAGAGAAGGCCGGTGGATGTCTGGAGTAAGACACGATGGGGAAATGCGTGGTGGGCAGGGCCAGAATGTGCTTAGGAGTGTTCATGGAGCACAGACAGAAGTGGGGTAACTTGGTCATGGAGAGGAGCTGCTGAGAGAAATACTGACAATGACTGAGATTACAGGTGCCTGAGGGGATGATGAATAAAGTACAATGGTGTCCTGAGTGGGGAAGTTTGGATGGTAGAAGGTGACTGTGTTGTTTCAGTGGGGAATCTGTTGTGCAACTGCTCCTCCAGTCACACAAGCATCTTTTCAAAGAGATCATCATGGGCTAAAATAGTGCTTCATTGTACAAGTGTCCACAACTGAGCGATGACATGCGTGCGCTGGAGTCGGTCTCAAAAGGACTCTCATCTTTTGACATGCAACTCAAAGGAAATTGGTTAAGTGAGCACAACTCCATACTTACATTCTAGAAACTGCCACAGGACAAGTCTCTAGGTATGAACTTGACACTTCTGATGCTTCAGACCATATATTTCTGTTATTGCACAAACTTTATTCCCTTTAAGAGTCTGAACTTCCAATCCCTGTGTCTGCAGCTAACCAAGTTTTGCATAGCTTGTCTGTGTGAGGTTACACCGCGAGTGGCATCTGTGACACCAGACTGCTGGTCCTCTGGTACAGCTGCCTTCTTCTAGTTTAGTCTGTGTCACTTCAGTAGATTAACTAGGGACAGCCACCTCTAGGGAAACCAGATGAGGAACTAGAAATCTGTATGTGAAGGCAAGCCTCCCCCTCCCCCCCCCCCCCCAAAAAAAAAAAAGTGGCAAACCTTATAAAACACCTCATTTTGCAAGAGGACTAGGTGATTGGGAAAATTGGCACAGTCTGCTGTGACAGTCTTTTTGGAATTGAATACTCTAGACTCAGTATTTAGATGTAAATAGTTCTCAGTAAGGAAAAACAACCTCAGATTTAACATTCAGGGTGTTTACTCTAAAGTAGGATTAAAAAACATCTGACCCTTGACCAATAAAGTTTTGTTGCATCTTTGTGTACATATTCTCACTCTCCAGTGGTTTATAGTGACTAAAAAAATACACTGATTTATATTCCACTTGATCGCCAAAGCAGCGTTACACTGTACTTCACTTCCATTTTAGCTTTCAATTTAGTTGTAATCTTTGGGGATTTTTCCATAATAATCCTCAAGCACCCATTAGCATTCTGCATTTAGTACATTTTTCAGGATGCATGCAGTCCTGCGCCTTACCAGCTGGTTACTGTACACCTCTCAGTGACCCGATGAGCCCGGCTGATAGGCTGTACGGCGAGAAGTGCTGCAGAGGTTTGTCTAATTAAAAGTGCTTTTAGTTCCAGTGTTCGCAACAGCACTCCAATGCGTTAAATTACTGGCCTGTAGCACATGCTTTCAGAAGTGCAAAGCCTATTTCAATCTGCCTAATAGTTTTTTAGGATAACCTGCTCGGGATCTCTTGTCAACAGTGTTTCACATGGCTTTACGAGTCTGAGGAATGGGCTGACATGTCCCAGCGAGATTGGCAGACTTTGGCTGCGTGGAGGGGTGCACAGTCTTTCACCAGACCCCCAAAACTCACCAAGTCACTGGGGTGAAGGAACAGGTGAGGTAGGGAAGGATTTGTCCCATTAACACCACTGCTCCCAGCAGCCCCAAGACTTTCTGTGTCAAAAGCATCCGTCGTGCGTTTTTCCAATGCGCCTCTGATTTTCTCATTGCCTGGGTGGTGACTGAGTTGCAAGAAAGCTGAGAGCAAAATTGATATGCTGTTTGCTGGCTTCTAAGCGTTGATATAATTTGCTGTGAGATAGACACAATGTTCAGCTCATGTCTAATTGGTGCCGGTGTTGGGTGGAACACAATATCCCTTTACAAGCCGTAGGACTTCTGAAAATCATTGTAAGCAGAGTATTCAAGTCCTTCCATATTTTCTCTGATAAAGGAAGTTGTTTGATGTAGTTTATTTTTGTGGCACTCAAACCCCCTATTTAATTGGGCCCTTTTATGCTCTGAGGCTTTCTGTTTGCCGCGTGTAGTATTTGATTGCGGAGTGTTCAATGTGCCTGAGCTGCTTTTTGTTCCGTACACAAAAAGCCGATATCTAAATTCCCTTTCTCTGAATACACATGAAAGTCCACGGGGACGGCACTGTTGTCAGGATTATGGACTGTTCCCTTCCTGCAAGCCATTCCTGTCTGTGTAAGAGTAATTGCATGGCCCTGTTCACGGCAGCATTTTGCACTTTGCTTCCATAGGTGCTAATGTCACCGCAGAGTGAGGCAGTGGAGAACTGGACTTGGGAAGGGTCGGTGATGAAAAGGATTGTCCCAGGGGCAGTGATTGCTGTGCTTCATGAACTGTTGAATTTTCGGACACTTCTCCCATTTCTAGGATTGGAGCTGGACCAAAGCATGATTCAGTAGTGCTCAGATGTATGAAAATTTAAAAAGTATAACAACAGAACGTGATCATAAGCAGAATATTAAAACCCAACTCTAAACAAGATCATAGTTTTTTTTCCTTCTGTATTAAACCACCTGCACACAGACTGCAGCGAGTGCCCCGGCTTCGTTACCCCTTTTGTGGCAGGAGTGCCACTGAGGACACGGTCAGCCTGTTTTGTTACACAAGAACTTCATTCAGCTTCTTCTGGCTGTCCCCTTTCCACAGATGCTGTTGCACCCACCCTTCTAAATTACGTGGCAAAATGCTGTTTTTAATTGTTTTGCCTTTGGCAGATTTTCTTGCAATCTGTCAGTTCCCTGTGCATCTAACAAAACATGACCCTAGAAAAGGGAGGGGGTTTATTTATCTTAAAAGCACAAAGGCTCTGTCTAGCGTGAACAAAACACTGCTTTTATGAAAGATAGCACATTATTCCCTGTCGCAGCTAGGTAAAATTGCAAATGGATGAATACCTTTATTTTTATTCTCCCTGTCATATATACACATTTACTGGGAGTCTATTAAGATATTTGCCATGGTTCTCTGGCTGCCCGTATCTTAAGGCGCTGATAAGCCACAAGAAACAGTTCATGGTTCTTCAGGGTCCCAAATTGCTCTTAAAATTGGGTCTACCCGAATCCTTCTTCTGTAATTGAAAACTCTCTTTTGGATTTGGTTCAGTAGCATCCAAAGGTACCGAGGCAAGTAAAAGGTTGTGCTGGACCAGGAGCCGTCAGCATACTGACAGCAGCAGGGGTGATGAACTTATTTTTGCCAGGGAATGAGAGGCACCGGCCACAGAGTGCTTTTGCTGGCTGCTTTTTGTGCTTTATCTCCCAAGCTGACGTTTCGCAGGAGATAGAGGCATTATATATATCCACACGAGAGGGAAACAAAATCAAGTCGGGGAGATACAGACCCCTTAGAGGAGATTAGAGCTTGGAAGGGCACAAAGTACGTGCAGATACCGTCTGCAGAGGAGGTGATTAGATGTGAGAGGGATGAGGGAGGGAACGCCTGCACTTTAAAACCGAGCTACTTCAGCACACTGCTGTGGATGGAGCAGTCAGCTTTTGGGGTGCTGTGATGTGCTGGCATGCCTTGAAACCCGTCCAGAAATTGCAGTGGGGGGTAGCCAAGTGTTATTGCTGGAAAATGAAAGTTTTCCGTAACAGGAAAAGTCAACAGGACAATTTCTCTGAAAATAGTGAAGCATTTGTTTCTAGAAGTTTTATCTCTGGTATAAAACTGATAGTTTCATGAAAATGCCAGCTCAACTTTGTCATCTGTTGATGGGATGATCAGCAAGATGGGAACAGAACAGGGAGCATTGCTCTCATTCTGTAAAAGCCCAAGGTGCTTCTGCAACTTGCACGTGGTGGGCAGGGCTGGTCCTCAGAGCCCAAAAACGATGCAGGGGAACTGGCAGAGGGCTGGGGAAGATCAGCAGGGGCAACAGGGGGCAGGACTGGCCTCCTAGGTCTGCAGGCCTGCTGGTGGGATGGTTGGGAAGCGTGAAGCAGGTCTACAAGGTTAGGAGTGGCTGTCATCTCCTCTCCCACCATGGCGATTTGGGGAACCAAACCCAGGTAGCAGGCGGAAAGCATCAGGCAGTAGAAGAAAACTGCCCTACCCTGTGTGCAAGAGCTGTAGGCTCTGCTACCAAGTGCAGTAGAAGGCTTTATATGGGTTCACCAGGATTTTGGAGAGGCTAATCACAGGGAAGTCCAGTAAAGACAAGGAAGCACAGAGCAGCCTTTTACAAAGTGTCTGATTCAGAGAGCTAGAAGCCGGGCATGTCTTTTAGGAGCTGTTGCTCTGTGTTTGCTCTGTTCCCATGTACTACCCTGCACATCTTTTGGCTGCTGTGGTGCAGGTGAACCTCTGATCTCGCAAAGCACTGCTATTTCTTCTGTGATGTTGTGGTTCTCAAGACTTCCCGGGCAGTGTAGGATCTGCCTTTTCATGTTGTAACTGTGGGAAATCTCTCCGTGAAATGTGACAAAAAAGAAAAAAGAAAAAAAAACACCATAGAAATAGTCGCTAAGCTAAATGTTGAGGTTACGTCCCTTACAAAGCACTCTAATCCCACAGTGATGAATGTAATATAACTACCAGGTCTTCTATCAGATACCTTAAAAGTGACCTATTTGAC